>NC_068341.1:31393977-36368888 GCF_014633365.1 Diospyros lotus | reverse complement strand
GCCCGGTGAGCCGGAAACGATCAACGCCTGGGATTGATGGACGGTCTCGAAGACATTAGCCCTCTTCGCCCTGCCCACAATTTCCGAAGCTTTTCCTTTCATCTTGCTCCCAATGGCAACTCACTGCCGAAGCAAATCTGGCTTGAGATGGATGATAATGATCAGTCGACCTCAAATTCAAATGCAACGTCTATAATCTCAGAGTTTGATCCCGAGGTCATTTCCACTTTCAGGGAAGTCCTCGAAGAGCTCCCTCCGGCGAGCCCGTTTCGCGTCAATCCACGGACATCGAAAACCAGCCGACCATCGCCGGAAGTGTCTCGCCATTGGAGGACGAGAAGAAGTTCAAGGGCGACACTGGGAAGTTGAATAAAGAGAGGGTAATTTTGTACTACACAAGCCTGCGAGGGGTGAGGAAAACATACGAGGATTGTTGCCATGTTCGGGTGATTCTGAAAGGGACCGGCGTGCGAGTCGACGAGAGAGACGTTTCGATGCATTCGGGGTTCAAGGAGGAGCTAAGAGAGCTTCTGGGAGGTGGGTTCGCCAGCGGCGGCTTGCCGAGGGTGTTCCTGGGGAAAAACTACATCGGCGGGGCTGAGGAAATCCGGCGGATGCACGAGGAGGGCCAGCTCGAGAAGCTGCTGGATTGCTGCGAAATGGTGGATGACGGCGGCGCTGGCGCCGGCGTGTGTGAGGCGTGTGGTGATATAAGGTTTGTGCCATGCGAGACGTGTTCAGGGAGCTGCAAGATCTTCTACGAAGAAGAAGAAGAAGAAGAAGAAAAGAAGAAGAAGAAGAAGAATGTGATCGTGGGAGTGAATATGGCTTCCAAAGATGCCCATATTGCAATGAAAATGGGATCATCCGCTGCCCTATTTGCTGTGATTGATCAGATGGAAGATTTCAGAACCTTCTTTCTTTCTTCTTCGATCCTTATTTGTTTCTGGTTTTTATCCATATGCTGCTTGTATCCAGTGATCTCATGGCCTAACTAGATTGGCACTTTACTTGGGTGCAAAAAGTGAAATTTTCTCGTCTTTACACACTAGTTCATGCACGTGGCAGGGGTTAATCACGATATACTATATCGCATTAGGTAGGAGGCACAATGCATGGTGCCACAAAGAGCCACTCCATAAGAGGTATAAATTCTCACATTATGACTGCCATAAGTCAAATCCACATCTTTAAATATAATTTACTACTTAAAACTAACCATGCTATGCCGTGGGACAGACTGGCACTTTACTGCCGCCACAGCGGATTGCAGTGGTGTGAATGAGTAAGGCCTAACTAGATTGGCGCAGTGGTGTGTATGAGTAAAATGAGTATCATCCATCCATCCAATTCTGTTCGATAAGTTTTTTTATTTTTGGGGCTAATTTAACTCCCCCTGTCTCATTCCTGCATGTACAAATTCAAATCACTTTCACTTTTGTAATACTATATATCATGTTTCATGACATATAATAATAATCATCATATTTTCACAAGAAAGTGTCACCATTTTTTGTCAATCATATTAATAAAAGTTTATGTTCTATATCTATAAATACATAACTTCACCCCCCCACCCCCCCCCCAAAAAAAAAAAAAAAAAAAACTTAGGTCAAACAGCAGGTGAATTGTTCCCCGAGGCAACTGGCATGCAACTCCCCACCTTCACGGGACCAAATTCAAGGGAGAGTTGAAACGTTCGCTATTCATTTCCTTATAAAATTGACGATTCAGATTTTATTGTACTATAACAAATTGTTGTACTAAATCACTCTTTTTCATTATTATATATATATTATGTATAATTGAATGGCAGAAGAAGAGTAGGAATGGAATGAATATGGCGTCTGGAAACCGGGGCTGTCTCTGTCTGTGTATGAAAATGGGCGAGGTTGATGGGTTTGAATCGCTAAATTAATGGGAAGAGATGGACAAAGAAAGAGCCTTTCAAGCAAATTAGGTGAAGGAATTAAGGCTCCAGTCAACCGGGCAGAGGCTGGTGACCCAGTCTAAAGTCACTATATTGCTTGCTAGTTCAACACGGTCAACCTGTTTTTCGGGGCCTTCTAGTTTCTATTATTATTATTAAACAATACATCCATAATCCATTCATCGTATATATTACAATCTAATACGCCTCTTTGATCCACCCAAAGTATGTGTCTCTTTACATCTTACAAATAACACCGACTCCAGGGACCTGTTTAGTGATAACAAATATATTTTTTTATTTTTTTATTTTTAATTTTTATTAAATGGCTACCTTTTTTATTATTAGAATTGAAAATTCATTTTTTTTTTTTTTTGGCCTTTATACAATGATTTCAAAATCATTCATTTTGCTATATTCTAAATTTTCTAAAAATGAATGTGTTAATGTATTAACCCTGTTTAATCGACTAAACCAACCAAGAGCAAACACGGTAAAATAGAAAAGAAACGAACACAAGAACACAAAGTTTTACGTGTTTGGATTAAAAGATCCTACTCACGGCAGAGACTTTGCCTTTAGTCAATTCACTAATAACTTTCGATTACAATCGGATTATAAGATCACAACAAGAATAAAAAATGTATTGCAAATACATAAACTGAAATCAGAAAAGAAAATACAAGAACAAGTATAGGATATGTTCTACTGATCTCAAAATCATGTCAAGAATCTGATCTATCAGTTATACCAAATCTTTCACGCCTCAGGCGATTCAACAATAGAGATTAAAGCAATACAACCTTACTAAGTGATCTTACCACATACAGAAGTCAATCGAACAAGAGAAGGATTTACAAGCGAGAGAGAGTCTCACTTCATGTGCGCCAAACATAGGGTTTTAGAGAATGAGAGGAATAGTATATCTGTAGCAATTAGGCATGAAGCTGCCCTTAAATAGTAGCAGGCAATGAGCTGGGCTGAGGCAAACTCGCATGGGCCACATGAAAATGGGCTTGGCTTATAAAACATATCTCTACCCAATGGTTATTGGCCCATAAAATAATCAGCAGATCATATATATATATTTAAATTTCAATTTAAATGTAAGTAAGATGAAACCCAAATGCATATATCAAAATGCAAACAGAATGCACATAACAATTAAAATGATAACACATTTTGAATCATAAATCCTAACAAATTCCACCTTGATTCAAGAATGAATTAATAGTGGACTTGACCAGAGACCTCTACAAACTCTCCCAACTACAACATGAGCACATTGAGCAACGACACAATTTGCTCAAACTTAAGACTCGAGACAGACTCGACTAACACATGCCTTACTACAGATACCAAAACCTCTCTTAAGACTTCTATAAGCAAGACATCAGGGCTAACACTTAGCCTTCCATTAGACACAGAAATTTCCTTAGGTTCCATCTTAAGGATGACATATTTCCACCATCAAACTCTACACTATGAGTTTGTTTAGGTACGTCTAATTCTACAAGGCCATCAAATATTACAAGACCAGGCACACATCAACATCTAAACCTACATCAGAATTTAAAAACAGGTCCTAAACGAAAACAAGAACTCGGAACAACTTCCAATAAAGAGACAGAGAAAACAACTTACAACCCATGGGAATCAAAACATAGGCATTTATGGGAACCTCTACCCCATACCAAAAAATAAGATTCATACAGCCCTCTAGGTTGCAAACCTAAACAAATCCATTCCTGCCTAACATGCTTAACTCTAATAGCTCTCTTATAACCAATGTGCCCTAGCCTTTTCATGCCTAGACTCCAAACCTACAGTCCTCCTATATTTTCATAACCATCAAGCAAGTTGGATGATTCTTCTTTATACTTATTTTTCTCAAGATCTTTCTTCCTTTTGAAACACTATTTCCTTAAGTGACCATCTTTCTTACAGTACCAGCAAGTCTTGGTTGTTGAGGATCCTTTTCTTGACCCTCCAGGCATAGGTTTATCCCTAGTGGTATTTCTATCTGCTTGACCACTAACATGCAGTCCCTCTGCAGGACTTGACCTATTATCCCTCTTAACTTCAAGATCCCTAGATCTAAGAGCTGACAACACATCTTCTAAGGTCAAAGAAGATCTACCATATTTAATTGTTGTTTTAAGGTCTTTATAACAAAGAGTTTAACAAAATAATAGCTTGATTCTCATCAGAATTGTTTTCATCAATATTGGCTAATTCTATTGTAATCACTTTAAATTCATCTAGATTTTCCTCTAGAGTTTTTGTAGGGTTCATTTTAAATCCAAATAATTGTTCTTTCAAAAATATTTTATTAGTTAGAGACTTAGTCATATACAAGGACTCCAACTTAGACTATACATTTGCAGTTGATTCTTCTTCATTTACCTGGCATAAGACATTGTTTGCTAAGCTGAGAATGATCAAGAAAAAAGCCATCTCATCCATGTCCTATGTTTCTTGGGCAATTATGGAGAGTTGCTTATTCTTCTCCTTCTTTATTTCCACCAGAGCCTTCGCGTACCGGTGTTGGACAAGCACTACCTTCATCTTTTTCTACCACGTGCTAAAATCACCATGGCCATCAAATTTATCTACTTCCAATTTAGATGGAGCCATATAGAAAGATTTATAAGCAGGTCAAAAAACAGGTTAATCAAGAATCAAACAAGATAAACAGTCCTATCAGACACACTCTAAACCTTTTGGGACAAATTAGAATTTAAACACTAATTTTAAGGAAAAAGACAGTTTTGGATTTAAAAACAAAAACAAGAAATCAATACAATATTAGGCCAAAACAAAAAAATTAACAATTGAAAAAAAAAACAATGAATCACTCACTGGAAGTTCAATTTAGCCCTAATCTTGGTACTAACAACAAAACTCAAGAATTCAGCAAACCAGTTGAACAAGATTAATAATCAGAGGATCAAAATTGTGCATTCAAGACATACGTTGCATAGTATTCAAGATTAATATGCTTGTTGTAATCTAACTTGCATTTAATTGTAGTAATAACTCAATCAGCAAGTAATCAAAATAAACGCAGACACAGAACACACACAATAGATATGATCGCGATACACAGAGCAAGGCGGAAAAAATTAAGGCACCGAATCAGAAAAAAATAGTGAACTTACAGTCAGTCGGTGATCAAGATCGAACACTGATCTAAGTTACCTATTTCCAATACTGCTTTCGGTCGGATCTGGCACAAATGTCCCCTTCAAACTTCACGTCGGAATCACGATCTTTCCTCAGATCGTTCAAGGCTGTGATACGAAACACTTTCTTTCTGCCTTCGAGTTCTCAAACCTCCCTTTCATTCTTTCGTTCTTCCCAAATCCACCATATCGTATTCGATCCTCAAGATCTTGACGGGGCTTTGATACCACTTGTTAATGTATTAACCCTGTTTAATCAGCCAAACCAACCAAGAGCAGGCGCAGTAAAATAGAAAAAGAAACGAACACAAGAACACAAAGTTTTACGTGTTCGGATCAAAAGATCCTACTCACGGCAAAGGCTCCGCCTCTAATCAATCCACTAATAGTTTTCGATTACAACCGAATTACAAGATCACAACAAGAAAAAAAAACGTATTGCAAATACAGAAGATGAAATCAGAAAAGAAAATTCAAGAACAAGTATAGGATATGTTCTATCGATCTCAAGATCATGTCAAGAATCTGATCTATCAGTTACACCAAATCTCTCACGCCTCAGGCGATTCAACAACAGAGATTAAAGCAATACAGCTTTACCAAGTGATCTTACCACAAACCGAAGTCAATCGAATAAGAGAAGGATTTACAAGCGAGAGAGAGTCTCACTTCATGTGCGCCAAACATAGGGTTTCAGAGAATGAGAGGAATAGCAGATCTGTAGCAATTAGGGCATGAAGCTGCCCTTAAATAGCAGCAGGCAACTGAGCTAGGCTGAGGCAAACTCGAATAGGCTACATGAAAATGGGCTTGGCTCATAAAACATATCGTGGCCCAATGGCTATTAGCCCACAAAATAATCAACAGATCATATATACATTTAAACTTCAATTAAATGTAAGTAAGATGAAACCCAAATGCATATACCAAAATGCAAACATAATGCACATAACAATTAAAATGATAATACATTTTGAATCATAAATCCTAACAAAATGTTATGACTTTGAAAATTAAATGTAAGACATGTTTAGTTATAAAATTAGAATTAAAAAAAAATTAGTTTTTAACCAAGTAGGCATAATTGTTTTTTAGACTTTATAGATAACTCAGAGTCTTTTTTCTCTATAATTTTAAATAATTATAATTAAAATTTTAAAAATATATAAATGCCTATTCCCTCTTTTTCCCTTATATGTCTTCCATCTTTTACAACAATGAATGAGAACATCCCACCCCTTTGGAAAATACATAAACACCCCTTGCTTAAGGGAGATTCGAGCCTAAAGCCTAGATTTGGTTTAAAGGCCTATCAAGCCTGAGTGACAAATATGGCTCAAAGAGTTAGGCTTAGAACAAGCTCGGGCCCAAGCCCACACCACTTGATAGCCAAGTTGACTTTTGGATTCAAATCCAACCCTCCAAGTAGTGCAATCATAATCCTTTACCAAGTCAACATCCAATCGTCCACATGACACAATTGTAGCCCTTCACCAGCTCCATTAATTGGATATTGATTGCATCACTATTACCTTACTCAGTCTTGGATTTAATGACTAACTTGATTGGTAAAGGATGTACTGGGGGACTGAGTCCCCTTTCCTTTGGCAATCGAGTAAGTCCCAGACAAATGTTGGAATCTAGAATAGCCAGGAACATCTCTGGACTAAGAAAAGCCAATTATAGGCATAGTTGTTGGATATATCAAGTGGAAATTGACCTTGGAAAATCATCATTTTGGCGCCTACCATGGGGTCGACTTCAACAGTCTTTATTCGCATGTGCTTTCCATCTGTGGCAACATGATCTTCTATTGAGTCATTACACAACTCACCATTGTTGCATACCTCCTAGCTCGTCGAGCACCTATTACCATTCAATATGAGTAACATAATTTGATCCATACGGAGGCCTAGATGTTAGTCATCTTATACCAACTGCACCTTAGCAATTAGGGTAGTAACCAACCTCACACAGCTTATGAACCAGGTACAACACTTTATAGAATTGCTAATAACCTTTCTCGAGAAGCAAGAAGGAAGGAAACCTCATTACAAGAATGAAAAGTGAATGATCAACTCTTGGAATAAAGCTGCTGACACTCCCATAAAAAGTGATGCTACTCCCAGAAGAAAGATTAGTGTACATCCAAAAATGAGGAACATCATTCCCAATAAAAGAAGATAGTTCATAACTCCTGAGGAAATGTGTGCAACTATCAACACTTAGAAAGTGAGGTTTCAACTTTCTCCCAAACTTAGGAAGAAGAAACTTTGTAGGAGATGTAACACCCCGAATATCTCCTCAATTTTAATTTACAACTTTGAAAGTAAAATAGCAACAGATACATAATTCGGGAGCTAAGTTCACGCACATAACACTTCAGACAATCAAGTCTAATTAATTACAACATCTGGCCCTTCGCTTACAATTCACTCCCAAAGAGCTTTTTGGTCGAGATTGCCTTGTACACGTAGCCACTTAAGATTGACCCGCTACACGCTCGTCCTCGACGTCAGCTCTCATACCTAGAATGATGTCAAAAATAAGGTGAGTCACAAGGCTCAGCATGTATATCTGAAATGAAAAGGGCACTGTAGAGAACTGAAGCAAGACAAAATATAACACCCATTACATGAGAGACGACTATGCTATCACCTGTACCACCTTATGCTCTTGCCATACCTTTCAACAGTTACACAATCAAGTATGTCATGCTCAACCATGTCATGTTACCCACATTACGCCCCCATGCCATGTCACAAGTCACATCATGCATAATGCTATGTTTTTCCACATTTGGCACCCACGCTATGGCACAGACTTTCACAAACACAATTGTTCCCACTACATGCTCTAATGTGCACTCTACAAGCCAAATGTATATGTATAAACATGCCATGGCCTACCCGTTTACTCACGCACCACGCGTCATTTATATGTGAAGATGCTAGGTTATATCTATGTTTTCTTACAACATGCAACAATGCACACTCCACATGGCATATATAAATGTGTAAGATATCATGTCAACACACTATTAACCATCATCCACCCTCATCTTGGCTTCACTCCAAGTGATTCTATCGAGTTGTAGCTCCATCGGTTACTCATTGAGTATCCCTAATCCTGGCTTGCACCCAGGCGAGTCTGGTGAGCCGTGGCTTTCTTGATCATTCATCGAGTCTATAGAAAGTTGGATATTCTCGTCTTGTGGTCACGTCGTCGTGCAATAATAATACGGCACCACTGCATATATCAATATATCATGCACGTTCAACAGATATGTGATCAAACCATGTCATTTTGATTAAACCCATTTCCCGTTACATTACCTTCCACATCTAACACATGCTTATAATCAAGAGATGCAAAGGGCCCACAGGCTTATACATGTCAATATGCTCAATTATAACATATTCAATATCAGATCTTCCCATATTCATCGACCACACACTACCCTCTTCGGCATAATACATGCCTATCCTGCCTGGATGTTAGGCACAACAATAGCAGTGCCCTAGTTCAAAAGTTGAGGGGACACATAATGTCATGTAAAAATAGTTTACTTAATACACATATAAGCACACAAGTATCATGTCATGCATGAAAACATGATTTCATATATACCATGCAACTTCCCATGCCGTTTGCCACACGCAGTTAACACTATGCATTATCATACCCATACTCGTATGATTCCCAACATACCGATGGCATTAGGCTTTAGCCCCATTACTCACAGTTTGACACATTAATTTTTAATATTTCATGTAACCCCCGGGGTTAGGTTTTGAACCTCGACGTGACATCCATATTAGTACCACTACCTTTCACGATTAAGACAATGCTTGCCATTATTCACTTTATTGGTTGATTCGGAGTATTTGGTAACACCAAAGGTTAAATAGAGGCTGGTCAGTCCATCGCCATCACCATTGTTAGGATTAATGATTCAAAATGTATTTTTCATATAATTAATATGTGCTATTTGCATGCATTTTGCCCCAGCCTGTTTGCCTGCTGCAGCTATATAAGGGCAGTTTCTTGCCCTAATTTGTTCAGATCTACTATTGCTCTCATTCTTGAAACCCTAAGTTCGGTGTTTTCAAAGTGAGACTCTATCTCGTTTGTAAATCCTTCTCTCGTTCGATTAGCTTCGGTTTCTTGGTAAGATCACACGGTAAGGTTGTATTGCTTTAATCTCTGTTGTTGAATCGCCTGAGGCATAAAAGATTTGGTGTAACTGATAGATCAGATTCTTGACACGATCTTGAGATCGGTAGGACAGATTCTATACTTGTTCTTGTATTTTGTTTCTAATTTCAGTTGATGTATTTGCAATACGTTTTTATTCTTGTTGTGATCTTGTAATCCAGTTGTAATGGAAAGCTATTAGTGGATTGACTAGAGGTGGAGCCTCTACCGTGAGTAGGATCTATTGATTCGAACATGTAAAAGCTTTGTGTTCTTGTGTTGTTTACTTTTCTCAGTTTTATGCTTGTTCTTGGTTGTTTTGGCCTATTGTACAGGTTACAATACATTAACAAGTGGTATCAGAGCCCTAGGGATTAAAGATCTGGGCCAAAACGTTTCAGATCCTAAGGTAAACACGAAGATCTTTTTTGGATCTTTGATTGGGTAAGGAATTTTTCATTTGCCCTAATTTCATAATCATTATTGTTTTTCAGTAAATTATCTATGTGTGATTTTGAGTTGCTTAAATTCCTTGTCTCGAGTTATTTAAGGCATGCTCAAATCTACTTGATTCCTATATTTTTCTTTCCCTAACTCTTTCTGAAGTTCTTGATTCTGTTTATCATCTAATAAGTCTTTCGTTCTGTTTTGGCCTAATATTGTATTGATTACTTGATTTTGTTTTAAATCCAAAATTGTTTTCTTTAAAATCGGTGTTTAAAATCTGATTTATCTAAAAGGTTTAGAGCTTGTCTAATAGGACAGCTTATCTTGTTTGATTCTTGATTAACCTGTTTTTTAGCTTGCTTATATTTTTTTCTATATGGCTCCATCTAAATTGGAAGTAGATAAGTTTGATGGCCATGGTGATTTTAGCATGTGGCAGAAAAAGATGAAAGCAGTGCTTGTCCAACATTGGTATGCGAAGGCTCTGTTGGAAATAAATGCGGAGGAGGATAAGAAACTCTCCATGACCGCCCAAGAAAGGCAGGACATGGATGAGATGGATTTTTCCTTGATCATCCTTAGCCTAGTAGACAATGTCTTGCACCAAGTAAATGAAGAAGAATCAACTGCAAAGGTATGGTCTAAGTTGGAGTCCTTATATATGGCTAAGTCTCTAACTAATAAAATATTTTTGAAAGAACAGTTGTTTGGATTTAAAATGAACCCTGTAAAAACCCTAGAGGAAAATCTAGATGAATTTAAAGTGATTACAATAGAATTAGCCAATGCTGATGAAAAAATTTCTGATGAGAATCAAGCTATTATTTTGTTAAACTCTTTGCCAGAAGCTTGTAAAGATCTTAAAACAACAATTAAATATGGTAGATCTTCTTTGACCTTAGAAGATGTGTTTTCAACTCTTAAATCTAGGGATCTTGAAGTTAAGAAGGATAATAGGTCAAGTCCTGCAGAGGGACTGCAGGTTAGTGGTTATGAAGATAGAAATGCCACTAGGGATAAACCTATGACTGGGGGGGGGGGTCAAGAAAGGGATACTTAACAACCAAGACTTGCTGGTACTGTACGAAAGAAGGTCACTTAAGGAAAGAGTGTTTTAAAAGGAAGAAGGATCTTAAGAAAAATAAAGCTAGAGAAGAATCAGCCAACCTGATTGATGGTTATGAGAGTATAGAAGCTTTGTAGGCTTGGAGTCTAGGCATTAAAAGGCTAGGGCACATTAGTTATAAGAGAGCTGTTAGAGTTAAGCATGTGAGGCATGAATGGATTTGTTTAGGTTTGTAACCTAGAGGGCTGTATAAATCTTGTTTTATGATATGGAGTAGAGTTTCCCATAGATGCCTGTGTTTTTTATTCCCATGGGTTGTAAGTTGCTTTCTTTGTCTCTTTATTGGGAGTTGTTCTAAGTTCCTAGTTTCAGTCTAGGACTTGTTTCTAGATGTTGATGTGTGCCTGGTCTTGTAATATTTGATGGCCTTGTAGATTTAGACTTACCTGAACAAACTGATAATGTAGAGTTTGAGGTGGAAATTTGTCAGTCTTAAGGTGGAACCTTAAGAAATTTTTGTGTCTAATGGAAGGCTGAGTGTTAGCCCTGATGTCTTGTTTATAGAAGTCTTGATAGAGGTTTCTGTTGTTTTAAATGAGGCATGTATTAGTCGAGTTGGTCCCAGGTCTTAAGTTTGAGCAAGCTGTGTTGTTGCTCAATGTGCTCCGTAGAGGTCTCTGGTCAAGTCCACTATTAATCCATTCTTGAATCAAGGTGGAATTTGTTAGGATTAATGATTCAAAATGTATTTTTCATATAATTAATATGTGCTGTTTGCATGCATTTTGCCCTAGCCCGTTTGCCTGCTGCAGCTATATAAGGGCAGTTTCTTGCCCTAATTTGTTCAGATCTGCTATTGCTCTCATTCTTGAAACCCTAAGTTTGGCGTTTTCAAAGTGAGACTCTCTCTCGCTTGTAAATCCTTCTCTCATTCGATTGACTTTGGTTTGTTGGTAAGATCACACGGTAAGGTTGTATTGCTTTAATCTCTGTTGTTGAATCGCCTGAGGCATGAGAGATTTGGTGTAACTGATAGATCAGATTCTTGACACGATCTTGAGATCGGTAGAACAGATTCTATACTTGTTCTTGTATTCTGTTTCTGATTTCAGTTGATATATTTGCAATACGTTTTTATTCTTGTTGTGATCTTGTAATCCGGTTGTAATCGAAAGCTATTAGTGGATTGACTAGAGGCGGAGCCTCTACAATGAGTAGGATCTATTGATCCAAACACGTAAAAGCTTTGTGTTCTTGTGTTCTTTACTTTTCTCGATTTTATGCTTGCTCTTGGTTGGTTTGGTCGATTGTACAGGTTACAATACATTAACAACCATGTAAGCCAATCATGTGGACACATCAGGATTTGCCAACCACACCGAGTCTTCCCAACTCTCTAAGAACCTAGCCGCACATCGGGTCAGCATCATTCCTAAGGAACCAATGCGATACAAAGCCCCGTGACAGTTGGAAGTAAATATCGTGAGGAAACTCTTATTTAACTTAAACCACAGCAACTAAATTCACCAACTATTCACAAGCAATAATATTATTACCCCGTGTATTTTCAAATTTAACACATAGTACCGAGTTAGAGTAAATGAGGGGATGGTTTACACAAAACAATAGGTTCTTGCTTAGGAATTAAAGAACAGGCTATGTGAGTTTAGAACTTGCCTTTAAATAGCTGATTTCCTCCTTCCTTGCACTCTCGTTGCAAAATATTATGTTTACAAACAAATAGTGAAACCAAGGCCCCAAAATAATTAATTTCCATCGTATAAAACACATAATTTAAACGTACAAAGGCTTCCAATAATTTTCCCACCTATTTGGCCATTTAAGTCACCAAATAATTTCTAAAATTTCCTTGCTTTCTCTTGGATTTCTCCCAAAATTTTCCCCCTATTTCCACTACTGCTTGAGCCTCATTCATCCCTAATTTCTTCTTTTATTTCTCTGGCACGAATTTTGCCTGAAATGGACGTTAAATCGACCAAAAATAAGAGGTTGAGATGCAGCCATGTGGCACCACCAATGGTCACGCATGGCTACCACCGCCCTAACCCCAAAATGACGTCGTTTTGGTTTAGCCTTAGTTGGAAAAGGCTAGTATTTCCCTCTACACGGCCTCGAACCTGTGACCAGCCACAACCCCATGCACGCACATATCGTTTGAGCTAGCACCACCTTCAACTATAATGTGTCCCTGATTAAATTTAACGTGATCCCGCGGCCCTTTCCAAAAATTGCACATAACACCCATAATTTGTAATAACTAACACACACTCCACCATATTAATATCACTAGCACTCCAACCTTTTGCAAATTCTTAGGCATACCCCTTTCCATAAATACATTAATTTCATGAGTACACTACCGGATATGGGAAATTCCATCAATACCCCTAAATAAAATATTTAATTATCTTAATTACCCAATTCACTACCTGGCATCCAATTTCACAAAACTACAAATGGACATCCCATGTTGTCATTTTCCAGTACAAACTCGCCGGCCCTAGAACACCTTAACGAGTTATTCAAGGATTCCTCAAGCAAATTTCTTAAAACCATAAATCCTCGATAGAGTATTCCCAATTCTCAAATTTACACATTATTATTATTTTTCTCCCAAAATACCAGGACGTTACAGGAGAGATGCCTTAGGTATTTCGAGAAGAAAATGACATGGATCGAGAAAAAAAAATAGACGTACATGAGGTCATGATGGTAAAAGTTCCACCCAAGAGGTTTTGTATCTCGACCATCAAGCTCTATGATGAAACCATCTGTAATACTTGACAAAATTTTATAAGTTTTTTGGGCATTAAAAAAATTAATATTAGTTAATTAATTATTTTTTTTCTAAGAATCTAAATTAAACCCGAAAGGGAGGGCTTTGGCAATAATTTGGCAAAGTATTGGAACACGAGTGGGACCCAAGAAAGCCAAACACAGGTCCACGATGGTTGGGCTTAAGTGAAAAAAGAAAAAAAATTCAAAAATAGGCCATTTTTTCATTAACTTATAGAGCTGTCTTTGAACACAAAATTGGAACGAATGAGATCAAATTAGGCCGAGCCTAGTATTGGGTATCATACATGAGGTCATGATGAATTTATGGAATCTGAGTTGACAAAACTTCGACTAATGAATTTAGAGTTATTCAAGCTTGAAATTGGTTGTTATACGTGATGCGTTAGTTGGATAGGCTACTTTGAACCAAATCGAATCTAAATAGGTTTGAGTTTCAAAGAATTTTATGAGTCATCTGTTAAGTTTTGATTTGATGAGAATAAAAAGATATTTGTTGATGATAATGATCAAAAGAGTGCATTAGAGTTAGCATATGGTAGAGAAAATAATCGAGTATGTCGATCTTTTTAATCGAGTACAAATCCATGTTACTCGAATAATATACCGATTAGATGTATCAAATTAGATATTCAATTATCTTAATCGAGTATAAAGTTTTATGTAATCAAGTAACCTTTTGTATCCTATTTTTTAATCAAATAAAATTATTCCATACTCGAGTACTATACTCATTTAAAATAAGCATGAAAGCCAATTCACTTAGGTTTTCCTTTCTAATCGAGTAAGGTTCATTTGTAATCGAGTAAGCTATTTCAGTCTAAAAGATAATCAATTACAAGTTATAGTGTATTCAATTAAGCATAAGTTTATACTCGACTAAATATAAATTTGAAATCGAGTAGATAATGAAAGTTTTTGGTAGAGCAAAATTAATAAAGTACTTAAAAATTATAATCAAGTAATCATTTAAATGTACTAGAGTAAATATAATTTATAATTGAGTATTTATTCTCCAAAAAGTTGTTAAGTCTTTGGTATTTTGAAATAATCAAGTACTTAAATTTGTAATCAACTAAAAGTTTAATTTTACTTGATTGAATTAAGTTTTCCAATCAAGTAATATTTACAATTTTCTATCGTAAAAATTTTAATCGAGTACAAGCTTTTTATAATCGAGTAAATCAGAAAAATAATCGAATACAAACTTCCTATACTCGAGTAAACATATAACTAAGTCGATTAAACTGATGTTTGTAATCGAGTAATATTTGACATTTTTTGAATTTATATATGTTATAAAGCATTTAATGCACATAGTTTCTACCTTTCAGAACCTTAAATGCTGATGGATACTTTTCAAATAATTTGTGCTTGAAAATTGATGTTTTAACTAACTTGTGAGATGTTGTAGAGACAAGAAAATGGCAATTAAACACAAAGAACATTCTTTTATTCAAGATATTCCAAAATATGCATTAAAGACATGAAGACTATATAAAGTGTTCAAGTTTGAAGAAAAATAGAGATTCAAAAACTGATCCATACGATTCTCTAAAGCCTTCAAGTGTCTCATTGCCTATGATTTTTGAAAGAAAAAGAAAATGAGAGTGCTTCCATTCTTATCTATTTATCTTTTGTACACCCAATAGAAGTGTTCAATTTTTTTGTATATCTTAAAACCTTTTATTGTATCTTTTACTATCACTTTATTATGAAATTGTAAAGATTAAAAAGGCATTGGTTGTGACTAATCCAATTTTAAAAGTCATTTGTTGTAAAGGTTTGTAACTGAGCCTGTTGCAAAAGCTATCCAAAAGTAAGTTTGAATTGACTAAATCATTGGTTGAGAGTCAATGTAGTAGAGTAGGCAGATGGCCAAACCACTCTAAAATTCAGGTGTGCTACAATCTTTTATTTTCTATTCACTTTCAACTTTAACTTGTTTGAATTTTTTTATAAGGATGAAATCTTAATTCACCCTCTCTTTCGGTAACTATATTCTACAAAATGAAAAAAAATTGGGGTTGAAATAGGTACAACCAAAAACACAATAGTATAATCAAATTTCAATATTAACGGGCGGATCAAAATTTATCAAGCTTGAAATATTTCAAAAAAACTTAGCTAAGAAACAACGAATAACTCAAATAAGCCACTTTAAGCCAACATTCCAAGCAAATGATTGCAATAAGCATCAAACAGTCTCACTACACCCGTACACTACAAAAAAATTGATTTTTGGCAACGATTTTTAAAACTGCCGCAAAATAGGTTTTTAGCCGTGGTTTTTCTAACATTTTGTGGCGACAGTTTTTCAAAACCGCTGCAAAATTCATTAGAACATTTAATTTTGCAGTGGTTTTCAAAAAATCGTCGCTAAATTTAGAAAATAATTAAATAATTAAAAAATAAAATTAAATTTAGCAACGATTTTTAAGAAATCGTCGTTAAAATAAAAAATATTTAAATAATTAAAATAAAAATATATTTATGACAGTTTTTCAAAACCGTCACAAAATTGACTAAAAATTGAATTTAGCGACGGTATTGAGAAATCGCTGCTAAATTAAAAATTAATTAAATAATTTAAAATCAAAATTAAATTAACATTTGTGTCGGTTTTTTAAAACCGCCACAAAATTCATTAAAAAATTTAATTTAGAGGCGATGTTTTAAAATCGCCGCTAAATTCAAAAATAATTAAATAATTTAAAATTAAAATTAAATTAACATTTGCGGCAGTTTCTCAAAACTACCGCAAAATTCATTAAAAATTGAATTTAGAGGCGGTTTTTGAGAAATTGATGCTAAATTTAAAATTAATTAAATAATTTAAAATTAAAATTAAATTAACATTTACGGCAGTTTTGAAAAACCACTACAAAATTCATTAAAAATTTGAATTTTACTTAGGAAAATAATTAAAATTTAATTTAAATTAATAGAAAAATTAAGTAAAAAATTTAATTTAAAAAAATTAAAAATAAAAATAAATTTAAGAAAATTTGAATATATAAAATTTTAATAATTTTAAAAAATATGTAAAATCTTTTTTTTATTTTTTAATTAATTATTTTATTTTATTTTATTCATTTAATTTATTTTTAATTTATTCCTTTATTCTTTTAAAAGATAATAAATTAACTAATATTTTTTAATTTATATTAAAAAATAAAAAATATAATTCTAGAAAACAGTGGTTCGATTTGTATATAATTTATATGCGTGGTTATTTAATAAGGGGTCCTGGTAGATCAGACGGTTTCGCTCACTTATGTCGATGGAGGAGGTCACAGGTTTGAAACCGGGGAAGGGAAGGCTAGAAATTTAATTTCTAGCAGCGTCACATGGTGCGCGGACATGAGGCCATGTGGCTGGGCAAATCCAAGCTGTTGGGCACCTTTGTGGGTTTGGGCGTGGGCGTGCGCGGCCTGCTTGGTCGCCCATGGGAGAAATTAAAATTTTAATTTTCTTTTAATTTTTGTAGCAGTTCTAAAACCACCACTAAATCACTAATTTTGCGACGGTTTAAAAACCACTATAAAAAATATGATTTGCGGCGGTTATTCCAGCGATTGCTGAAAATCGTCGCTAAATGCTCCACGACAGCTGATTTAGTGGTGGTTTTCAAAACCGCCACTAAATTACTTAGCGGCGGTTTAACCGCTACTAAATTACAGTTTTTTTGTAATATTAAATGATATGGAAGAGAATATATCGATGCTTTCAAAAGAAATTTCTAGCCTTGAGCAAGTACAGTATCGAAGCTGAAAATCTATGAAAAAATAGAAAAAAAAAAAATCATATCACAAGAGAATTGAAGGATTGGGGACCATGATACAAAATGACTGAAAGAAAGGACCAAGGATGTCAAGAGCTTGATAGGTGGCTACAATGGCTATTGAGAGGTGATTGGTAATGTTTGAGGCATTAGGTGACGACTAATGGCAATGGTGTGACTGGTGATGCAACGTGTGTCAAACAAGTCACTATTTTCACCTATAAATAGTTTGATTCACCTAGTTTTGAGGTCACAAACAAGGACATAAGAGAAATAAGAAAAAAGGAAAAAGAAAAAAAAGAACCAAGTCGATGCAAAAACCAATCTAACAACCCATTTTATTAGAAAGGCAAACAAAGAGACGAATTCAACATTGTTCAATGATAAGTAATGGTAGTAGTGGTCAGCACATGGCAGCGGGTTATTTTTGGCAGCTAGTAGTGGTCTCAAGCAATGTTAGTGATGGCCGAAGGCTTACTGGTAGCGAGAAGCTTGAATGGAGAAGAAGGGGTGTAAGCCCGATATAGGAGAACTTTGGGGGAGGCAAGTGTAATTTCTAAAAGTTCTTGAACTTTTTCAAGCAACACTTCTACCCCTAAAGTTTCTAGATTATTGCACTTAGACTTGCTAATTTTAATTTATTATGCATATGACCTCCATTTTTCTCAAATTGCACAAATAACCCTACAAATTATATTTTAATACATATGAGACTATTTATTTGGCATAACTTGTACTATATTCTAAAAACTTTTGCAATATGAAGTTTATGTTTATTACATTTTAAACTTGATTTAACTTGACTTCTCAGATAGACGAGGAGATAAATTATGTTATCAAGGGGGTGATTAACGTTTAAAACCAAGTAGTATGAGTTTATTTGATAAACAATAAAAGACGAATATCACCTCGTTCGTCATAATTAGACATAGAGAATGGATGCATATCACACGTTAAATCAAACACTGGAAAAGTTATATTTTTTATGCATCACTAGGTAGTTTATCACCAAATTAGGCATATTCAAACACGCTGACATGTGGTCCTAGCACATTGAAGAAGAAGGGGAAGATGATAGATTAAAAGATTTGGATATACTACATAGATTTTGTACTTAAATCTTTAACTTTCTTGCAAGTGACTAGACCCAATTAACATATGTAATAATTTTATTTTGACATTTAAATTTATTTTATTTCATAGTATTGAAAATTTAGATTTGATCTATATTATGTTTTAGGCGACACTCTAAAATTTTTGCCAATATCCTAAAATTTTGTTAAATTACTAAACTAAGGGCAAAATAGAAATTTTGTGGAAACTATCTTAAGAAAGAAAAATATAAATTTGGAATTTGATATTTAATTTTCCCACAAAAGGCCAAAGGGATAGAACATTACACCATCAATCCCTTAGACCATATAGAGCTCTTTACCTAACATATGTTGGTTTAAGCCGTCTCGGACAACATGTGGTGCCAATCTTTCCCAACCTTCTTATATGGAAATGCTCGACATTGGTACTCGGACCTTCTTGACACTTTTATGTATTTGCTTCAAGGAGATTAAGGTAAGCTTCCTTACCCAATTCACACCCTTAAAATGACTCTAGAAGACCATCATAGCCATGGTCAACATACAATAGGGAAATGGTGATTCGTGAAAGGATTATATGGCTTGTTTTAATGAAGAAACCCTTAGTATCAGAGACTTTGACTATCACACTGTGATGGTTGAGTTTCAAAATGGGTTGAAAGAAGGCCAACTACTTGATTCTTTAGTCAAGAATACCTCTACTTGCTTCTCAAATGTTCTTAATCGAGCAACAAAATACATTAATATAAATGAGGTACATCATATAAGGAAGGCTGGGAAAGTTGAAGAGAAAGAGAAGAAAACTCTGAAGTAAGAGAGCTAGTCCCATTATCACAGGGGGGGAGTGTTGGATTGATTCAGTTAACCCAACCCCTAGAGAAATCCCATCAAATATACCCCTCTAGATGGCCCTAGAACTAAGATCCTTATGGCTATTAAGGATAATGGGTACTTAAGAAGGTTGAACAAGATGAAAACATTGACTCACAAGTGTGATTGGGCTAAATATTATCAATTCCATAAGAATCACAATCACAACAAGGAGTAATGCAAGAAATTGAGGAAAAAATGTAAGACACCTACTAATTTGAGGCTATTTTCTACAACTCATAGCTCAAGAAAGGCAAGGAATTAGAAGAATGAACCAAGGAAAGAGCCCATCCCAAGCATCAAGACTTCCTCGATAGGATAAGTTTCACACTACCATTCCCTCTCCCAAATCAAGAAGGTAAGAAAAAGGTAAACTGGAATTCACCACCAGTTTTTTACACTTTAGTTATAGGTCATGATCCTTGGGAGAAAATTGAGATGGAAAGGTCGAGCAACTATAATTAAGAGAGTCATGAATTCCAAAAAAGAGTGGGAAAATATAATGGTGACATTCTCAGATGAGGACCTCTAATCTCAGCAAAACATCAATGACCACCTTGCTATCTCAACAATGGTGGGAGGATAGGACCTCAAGAGATCTTGGTAGGCATGGAAAGCTCCTCAAAATATTATATCGAAGGGATTTCCTTGATATGGGGTACAAGATAAAGCAACTTAATCTCGGTAAGAGTCTTTTTGGGTGGCTGTAATGGAAAGACAATGCAAGTCGACAAGACCATCAAGATCTTGATAATTGTAGGCTCAGGGTCAAAGAAGATAATGATGTACCTCAATTTCATTATTTCAAATTCCCCATTTGCCTAAAACATATTTCTTGGGAGATCTCAACTAATGATTTTTTGAGCCACTTCGTGTACATATGGGATGGTAATGAAATTTTCCTTTCCCAACAAAAGAAGAAAAGTTTGGGTAGATAGAAGAACAACATGAGAATGCTACTTGGTGCCACTCACTCCCTCAAGTAGGGAGAGAGGCTTAGGAGGCAGGCTAAATCTTTCCTCAACCAATCTAGAGACCATTGCACTCAACCATTCTAGCTCGAGGCCTACAACAACACCCCTAGGAGGTACTAACTATTTGTTGGAAAGTCCCAAATAACCTAAGGTCTCAGTGGATGAGTTGATTGAAATTTTGTTATAAGGAGACCAACCTAACTAAATGGTAAGGATTAACTCTCGGCTGACAGATCCTACTAGAAGCCAAATAGTTTCTTTACTATGGAGCTTTCCAAATGTGTTTGTGTGGTCAACAGAGGAAATTCCAATGATCAATCCTGTATTATGACCTATAACGCAAGTTGCAAGCTAATGAATCAAAGAAAAATGAAGTTTGTGTTAGATAGGGTCCTAAGCTATCAAGAGGAGGTGGATAAGCTCTTTAGAGCAAGATAGGTTTGGGAAGTCGACTATCCCAAGTGATTAACTAACATAGTGCTTGTTTTTAAAGGATCAAACAAATGGAAGCACTATGTTGACTTGAATAAGCTTTCCCAAAGATAGTTATCCTCTTTCAAGCATAGACACCTTTATTAGCAAAATGGTAGGGAAGTTGATGAACTTTTTGGATTCTTTTTAAGGCTATCAACAAATCCTACTCTATCTCAGTGACCAAAAGAAAATAACCTTCATTATAGTTGAACTTGTCATCAGAATCTTCAAATCCCAACTTGACTGAAACATGGATACCTATGTCCACGATATGCTCATTAAAAATTG
Organism: Diospyros lotus; assembly: GCF_014633365.1. NCBI lineage: Eukaryota > Viridiplantae > Streptophyta > Magnoliopsida > Ericales > Ebenaceae > Diospyros > Diospyros lotus. The sequence goes on along the minus strand of NC_068341.1, from coordinate 36,347,762 downwards.
CATAGTTGAGTAACACAAAGCAGATCTTGAGGAATGCTTTTAAAATTTAAGAAAATTTGATATGAAGCTAAACCAAACCAAATGTGCTTTTGGAGTCACAACAAGAAAGTTCTTCAATTTCATTATCCATCATTAGGGGATAGAGGAAAACCCTGAGAAGATACATGTTATCCTCGACATGGCACCACCAAGAAGTTTGAAGGAAATGTAGAGATTAGCTAGCAAAATGGTAGCCCTTAGGTGGTTCCTCTCTCAATTGGCAAAAAAAAAAAAGGGCACATTTTCTTCCAAACACTTTTGCAAACTTGGGAATTTTTATAATCCCAAGAGTGCCAAGAGGCCTTAGACAAGTTTAAGCATTATATATACTTGAACTTGCTTTTGGTGTTGACAAAGTCTAAGTCACAGCCTAAGTCACATGAGCCTTTATGCCTTTACCTTGTTGTGGTCAAAGAAGCAGTAAGTTTGGTCTCAATCCATAACAAAGATAAAAAAACAAACGTTGGTGTACTACACAAGCAAGAGACTCATAGGAGTCAAGATTAAATACACTCTAATGAAGAACTTGGCTTATGCCCTTATGACTTTAGCTTGGAAGTTGAGACCTTACTTTTAGGCCCATCCCATGATCGTCTTGACAAGGCACATCTTAAAATAGATCTTGGGGAAACCTGATCTCTTAGGAAGGATGCTAAAGTGGGTCATGGAGCTGACTAGTTATCATACTAAATACTAACCTAGGTAAGCTATTAAAGTTTAGGCCTAGGCTGATTTCATTGTTGAGACAACATGGATCGAGTCCTTAAAGACATCAACTGAAACTTTGGAGATTGATGGAAGTTGAAATTTAGGGGACAATGGAGCAGGTCTGATCTTAAAGAATCTCATGGGTCAAACTTGGTTGTAGGCATTACACTTCAAGTTTAAAGCATCCAACAATGAGGTAGAGTATGAGACTCTCATCACTAGACTTAGACTAGCCGAGCAAATGGGAGCAAAATATTTGTAGGTGTATTCTGATTTTAACTTGATGGTCTGATAGGTAACAGGTGAATTTGAAGCCCGAGAAGAAAGAATGATCCGACATCTGGTGTTGGTTAAGAAATTAACTATGAGGTTTACAGCTGTTAAAATTTAGCATATTCCTTGGTCTTAGAACTTTTTAACGAGCACACTTTCAAAGATTACTTCTTTGCTCTTCCTATGTAACTCCTAGGTAGTACTCATCAAGTCCTTACTACATAGGAGTATTGAGGAAAGAAATGAGTACTTATATGTTCAGAATAAACCTAGCTGGTGGATCCAATAGTGACATACTTGGCCAAATGAGATCTCCCAGAGAATGAGCAGGAAACCCAGAGTTTGACAAGGCAAGCAACCAAAAAATTTTCATGATCAGGACCGAGCTCTATAAATGGTCAATAACTCACTTGTTCCTGAAATGTTTAGGCACTTTTGAAGCTACCTATGTTTTGAGGATCCACGAGGGAATTTGTGATGGCCACATGGGAACTCAAGCCTTTTACTAGAAATCCTTGTGATGAGGATATTTTTGGTTGACAATGAGAATCAACACTGAACAACTAGTTTAGATTTGTGAAAGATACTCAAAAAACGATAACCTAACCCATGTGTCTTCCATGACCCTCTCCCACCTGGCTCTCTCCTAGCCATTCACACAATAAAGAGTAGACATCCTCGAATCATTTCCTTAAACAACCAAACAAAACAAATACATTATCAAGTCACATAGCCTTGATCTCTCTCTCTCTTTATTGCTAAATCTAGTGGGGTTTCACAAGCAATGGGTTCAATTTTGGAGGCTGTCAAGCGCCCATGCATTTCTTTTATATTTATATACAATTTTTTTAGAAGATATTTGTACAAATATATATTTTAAATGTACTTTCTACAATTAGAAAGTGTATTTTTAGAATATATATTTAGTTTTATATTAAATTTTAATAAAGATATACATAATTTAGAAGATATAAAACAGAAAATATAATTTCTGTAATTAAAATATAATTTCTTGTAAATATATTTATATATTAGTTTATGCTTACATTACAAAAGATATATTTTTGTAATTAGAAATTATTATTTGTCATCTATTCTATTATTTAAGCAAACACCCATTTTAGTGTACTAAAGTCTTGAACTTCTCAAAATGTACGTCATCTTTCAGATTTATTATTTAAAACATATCCTTATCAATTATTTATTAATATTGTAGTAAATTTAAAATTTAAAAAAACTAAGACTACATTCTCTTTGCATTTTAATTTTTAATTTTGAGTTTTAAATTTATTTTTAATTTTCTGTTTTGATAGTTTGTTTCAGAAAACTAAAAATACGTTTTGTTTGTCATTCTGAAAAACTGTTTCTCAAAATAAAAAATTAAAAAATGCGTTTTGTTTGAAATTTTGAGAATAATTTTTTAATGACAATTAATTTAATGAATTTGATTATTCAGTAAATTAGAATTATTTAATGCTAATATATTATTAAGAAGTTATACATTTTAAAGTTGGTGAATATTACAACATTTTTTTCTATTACAAAAATAAAATACGAATAAATAAATAAATTAACTTGAAAAAAGCATAAAAATAAAAATTAAAGACTTGGATTGATAATTACATAATACGATTCCATCAAACAATTCAATAGTAAGTAGGATATAACTACTGGCTTCAATATAAATACTAGAAATAAACATAGTTTAAAAATTAAAAGAATAAAATAAAATTACAGACTCATGTATGAGTTGCACGATCTTATTTTTTATGATAAATAAATAAAACTAAACAAACTAAAAAACAACACTAGAAAGAAAATAACACAAAAATATATTTTTTATGAATATTTTATTTAACATACATATATATATACATACATATCAACCCTCTATTCTCTCCCCTGTCTATTTATTTCTCTACTGAAGACCTACTCTTCGCCAAACTTGAGAAACCCACTATCTTTGAAACCCTTTTTTTCTTCCTTTATTTCCTCTCTTCTTCCCTTCCTTGCCACCGGATCTCTTCTTCTCCAACTCTCTTCCTTTTGTCGCCTTCCTCTCATCGTTGCTTGTCATCGTTGCACCTTATCGCTGAAGCCCGTTGCCACCGCCTCTTACGACTGAAGCCTCTTATTGACGACTTAAAAGACAAAGAGACCCACTGCTGAACGGTGGATATGGGTTGTTAGTTGGAAGGAATAGCTAAAAAGAAGAGAAGAAGGAAAGAAGAGAGATGGCAGTGGTAGTGGTGATGGTCTTAAAGAGAAGAGAATGAAGAAAGAAGATTCAAATGGACATGAGGATGGAAGCCATTTTTCATGTTTTGGACTTGGGAGATTGTTTTGGTTTAAAATAGCTAAAACAAGTTTAACACGTTTTGAGTTTTGTGTAAAAAAAATTTTTTGTGTGTTTTGAAAAATATATTTTTGAAAATAGATAAGTAAACACGTTTTGAGTATTTTAGAAAATTGAAAACTAAAAACGGGCTAAAAACAGGAAAGAGAACACAGGCTAACATTTTTATTTTGAAATTTAAACAACTCCCAACTTGTATATGTTGGGTTTAAGTAATATAATGACACCACACATCAAATTGAGGGGTGAATTGGGTGTTTAATAATTTTTAAAAATTTATAAAAGCTTCCAAGAGAGATATAAAAGCAGTGAGCTAAAAAAAAAGAGATAAAAATCAAAGAATGCAAATAACACAAGAATTTAGAGTGGTTCAGTTTAATTCAGCCCTACATCCACTACTCTAGCTCTCCACTAGAGATTTTCAAATCCACTGAACTTAGATTGCAAACCACAACCTCTTACACCAACTAGCTCCCAAGCTAGTTCTTGTAGCACGACTCGTTAAGAAAGATATAAGACAAGAGATTTTAGATCTCACACCACTCTCTTTGAAATCTATCTGGAACAAGGTTTGAAGAAATCTTCACAGCAAATAAAAACAACCTTGATAGAAAAAATGAGAGTGAAAAACAATAAAGCACAAGAAGGTAGAAAGTATATAATCTTGAAAACTTAATAGCCCATTTTTTGTCAACTCGCTTGAACTTCAAATGTCTCTTATTTATAGCTTTCATGGCCCCTCAGAATAAATATAGCCATCGGAGCCATAGGTTTGAGAAATCCCACCTACAAAAATCAAGTACAGTTAGTTGTTGGAATTTTTGCAACAAAACTGGTCAACTTATTTGAGTAATTGGTCGACAGCTTTTCAAAACTTTAATAGGATCAATTGATAGTTTATAAAATCTGATCGAAAATTCCTGGAACTTTCAATTGCAAATAATGTAGTAATAGTCGACAATAAAGGACTAAGAGCATACATAACAAACGGTTGACAGTTTATGTAGGCGCCCCAAACTAGGGTCCGACAAGAAAGATGACATATATGCCAAAATCAACTAAAATAATTACACATCCTCATTGTATATAACAACGGAAGCCACACTCATACATTCAACTCATAGACATATACATTAGAGTCCACATTCCCATAAAGGCAACTTAATATTACACACCACATTAGGGTCCACAAACCCACCATATATATCCCCTCAGGGGTACAACCTAGAACAAAAACAAGCATAACTTAATAATACACCTCACAAAATAACCCCCCCTCCCAAGGATCTTTTGGTTGAGACAGCTCTGTACACACTTCTACCCCACTACACTAATTTCACTTGGCTCGCCTTCTACTTTAACCTTACCCTTACTTGGAATGATGCAAGCAAATATGAGCCACAAAACCCAGTAAGTATAATTGGAAGAAAGCGAGCATAAGAGTTATGGGTATCGAGAGGCAAAAGAGTCATGAATGCGATTTAAGGTACTTTCACATGATAATATGATGAAATATGCATCCATGCTCATATGCAATCTTTTAAAACCATAATCATGGGACCAAAGTCCAAAACCATGGGATTGAAATCCATAACATAAACCTAGGACCAAAGTCCAACTCTGAGCTCAAAACTTTCTCTGCGAATATATCCTGTGGACTCGTCGGCTGCGCGCATCATGAGGCCCTTACATATTTTTTAAAAACCATTTCCATGCACATGCTTCATGCATCACCATGGCATGCATATTTGTAATAACTTCTCAAATATAACTGACATGCGATTAACGAAACAAAATGCACAACAAAGCAACATTCATGCAAGACAACATCAAACCCTTACATGACCTCAATAAAGCATCATTCCTAAGGAAAGATCGGGTGATACAAAATCCTATGTGAGACTCAATAAGTATAAATGTAAATCATGGAATAATTTACTAACAAAAGGGGAAATAACTTATAAAATAGGAAAATGACTTGCAATTTATAAAATTAAGAGGTAGGATCTTGCAATAACCAGAGATAGAGAATGGAACTTGCAATTTAAAACATAAACTTGAGAAAAGTGAAACTAAACTTGTAAAATAGGAGAAGAACTTGCAATAACAAGGATAGAGATTGGAACTTGCCTATTAATAAGAAAACTGAGATCTTACCTCTTAAATGGAACAAAGAGGAAGAAGAACTTGTCTTAAATATGTTCTTAATTCTTGCAGTGGATTGGGGTTGCTTATGCCACAACCCAAACTCGCACGAGTAGAATTTCCCTTGATTTCTCCAAAATTCTCCCGAATTTCTCTCTAAATTCCTCCATTTCCTCAAGCATTAATGGCCTATTTATAGGCCCTGAGGTAGGAAGATGTTAGAGCATCGTGGAGGTAGCTTAGGGGGCCAAAAAAATCATCTTGGAACACATGGAAAGGGGCTGGACAAGTGGCATGGTTGTTTGGACAAGTGGCAGTGGCTGGAAGCCACTTAGCTGCCACGGGTAGCTGCTTAGCGCGTAGCAAAGCCCTGCGTGGCGGGGCTTAGCCACGCCTTGCGCCAGCTGGGTTCAAAAATCCTAGCTTTTATTTTTCTTGGCCGCGGCTCGCGACCTCCCCTACCTCCTTAGCACTTCCAATCATCTCACCTGCAACCCTCTTTGGGTATAACCCTTACCATTTATGGTTTTAAGGTGACATCCAGTTTCCAAAATTATACTTTAACCCCAATAACTTTCAAAAACTAACCCAAATCCATTTATTCTATTCTTTCCATAAATACTTTCAAACAAAATAATTAATTACCTATTTTCTCAAAATAACATAAACTATTATTTTTCCTTAAATCCCTTATTTTCCATAATGACCTCAAATAATTTTGAATAATTACCAAAACTCACTTGATAAATTTTAATTTTCTCCAGTTAATTCCTTACACCCAATTTCACACTAATTCATAAATAACCAGGTCGTTACAGTTTATAAAATCGAAAAATAGTTTTTACAAATCGTTCAACAGTTTGTAAAAAACGTCAACAATTTTTAACTATGAAAAGCTTTGTTAAGAGATAGTATAATAATCAGTCGATAGGTAACATCACCCAATCTACAATTTTGACATTTGACTTCAAAATGAGTGTTTCATAGCTATTTATTTAAAGTTTTGTGAAACCAATGACTATCATCAAAATTAATACAACAATCTCTTCCTTTTTGATGATGACAGAACTTTAATAAAGTTATTGCAAAATATTTTAAGCACTCATTTCTCTCTCCATTTTTCCTACAAAAATCAAGTACAGTTAGCTGTTGGAATTTTTGCAACAAAACTGGTAGACTTATTTGAGTAATTGGTCAACTGCTTTTCAAAACTTTAACTGGATCAGTTGATAGTTTATAAAATCCGGTCGACAATTCCTAGAACTTTTAATTGCAAATAATGTAGTAATAGTCGACACTAAAGGACTAAGAGCATACATAACAAACGGTCGATAATTTATAAAATCAAAAAATAGTTTTTACAAATCGTTTAAAAATTTGTAAAAAAGGTCAACAATTTTTAACTATGAAAAGCTTTGTTAAGAGATAGTATAATAATCAGTCGATTGGTAACATCACCCAATCGACAATTTTTACATTTGACTTCAAAATGAGTGTTTCATAGTGTAGTGGCTAGAAAAAAAACCACGACAATAGAATTTGTAGAGAGGGAAGTTGGAATCGAGGCAGATTGACAGCTAGCAAGGAGTCTGCTGGTAAAGATAGGCGTCGAGTAGGTTCGATCCTTGATGTATTGACCGGGGTGGCATAGGGACCTCTGATAGCATCCTCGTGAACTCCTGGGAGTGGCCTTGTATATGCTAGGGAAATATCTGCACTCATAGGAACAAGTTAGAAGGCACACGGGGATTTCTCACCTGCGTATGCCCTCCAATGCTTAAGTCAGTACCAATAAAAGAGAGGAACAATATACAAATAAAGCATGCTATTATTAGATAGGAGACAGTTATACCTTTCCCGACAAGAGAGGGCCATTCTTGGTATCGCTATTAGATGCTAGAGGTGTGCCTGTATGTCAATAGCACTCGGACAAGCTTAAGAGGAATCCTTCCCGGAGAGCTAGACATCCTAAAGGGTTCTCCGGGAGAAGTTGAGCCTCATGGCGGGCTACCGAAGTAGGGTCTCGGCCCATAAGAGACTTTCCCGAGCGCAACCCCGAGCTTGGCAAGAGATTCCCTTTGGATCCGCTTAGCTTTGTACATGGGTACACACAGGCTAGGTAAGGTGCTCTCCATAAGGAAGTTTAATGGGAAGCTACGGGAGACAAAATAATACAAAATAGGGGGCCCATCGGGCACTAGGAGACTATAAGGGCCTTAGACCATTCTAATAACAAATCCCACCCTTAAGCCATCCCTTTGATCTTCCCGTTGGCACGTACACATTCATATACATATGTGATGAGGAAAATACCCTCGAGTCCATAATTACTTTCATGTACGGGGAAGGCGTCCTATGGTAGTCAAGCCATTTGTTACGCTTAGGGGGTATTCCGCAGATATGATCTTGTTTGAACTTCAAAAGGCACGTGGCAGATAGGGGCTACCACGCCAGTTGGCAGGATGCCCGACAAGGAAGCCCCTAAGACCCTCTCGCCAATGATGACGGAGGAAGAAGGCTATCCCGAACTCCTTGGAGAAGGCGACTATTATGGAATCCTTATCTATAAGATCCCACGAAAAGTGGGATAAAGATCCCGAAGATCCCTACCCGGAATCCTGATCTCCATGCAAGGATAAAAGAAGAGGGGAAGGTAAAGGTAAAGGATCTTCTGGAAAATGACCTTTTTTGAGAATTAGAACATACGTAATTTTACTGAGTTTTCTCGCATAGAGGATATCCGACTTAATCGTCGGAGATCGACCGGGGGGTGAGTCCCCGTCTCCATTGTAGGTACGCCAGAGAAGATGGAAAAAGGTGATCGGCTGCTACATCAGTAATTACTGCATCATCAATTGGCGCCCATCGTGGGGCCAAGACATCTTCTTTTGTCTCTCCAGCGCAGCAGGGTGTGGCGTTCTTCAGTAATCCCCTTTACTTATAATGGCGACCAGGAGGCATCAATCTCAGGCCGCTGGAGGTAACCCCGCTCTAGAGCCCTGTCAAAAGAATCCACCAAGGAGTCCTCCATGGAGAGATCGGAGTCCGGAAGGCCCTCTACCCCCTCCTGATCGAATCGCACTTTTGGAAGGTCAAGTACAGAGGTTGACGGAGTTACTCGCGGGTTTCATAGATCGACAGCAAGCCCAGCATTCTCAGGTGGAGGAGGGGCAAGAGCCCCTAAGGGAGGAGGAGTCCCATCGGCGGGAAACAAATCCGCGGAGGCCAGAGCAAGCCGATGGGCATGGCAAGGCGGCTGAATCTACCGACTTGTCGTATATCCAGTAGCGGCAAGAAAGGAGATTACGGCAATTGGAAGAGGAGATCGTCACTTCGAAGCCGAGGTCTGGAAAGGCTCAGGGGACAAGGGTGAATCAGCCCCTCAACCCAGAGATTATGGCGGCAGTGCCACCGGAGCGTCTTCGCATTCCAGCCATCAAACCTTATGCAGGAACCTCTGATCCGACATATCACCTCGATCTTTTTACCTCTCATATGATGGTGCAGGATGCCTCGGACACGATGCGGTGTAGGGTTTTCTCAGCAACCCTGGAAGGGCACGCACGGGCTTGGTATTCAAACCTGGCCCAACATTCTGTCTCGAGTTTCGTGCAGCTTTGAGGCAGTTTTCTGGGGCATTTTGCACCTCTTCGGAGGCACCGAAGGTCCACCATGGCCCTCGTAAGTATGAAGCAGAACCAAGGAGAACCTCTCAAAGACTTCGTTTCGCGTTTCAATATGGAGGCCTTGAGTATTGGGAATTTCGATCATAGTGTGGCTATGGTAGCATTCCAGAACGCCTTAAGGCCAAGCCCTTTTGCTCAGTCATTAGCCAAAACGCCCCCGATAACGTTCACAGATATCTTGGGTCGCGCTACAAAGTATATTAATGCCGAGGAAGTCATGCAAGCCAAGAGGGCAGAACACGCGGAAAAGAAAGATAAAAAAAAGCACCCCGAGGAAAGAAAGAATGATGACCGGAAGGAGAAGCATCGTCCTCGCTGGGACTCGGGTGGTTTTACCCTTCTAAATGCCCCAAGAGCGGAAATCCTTGCCACCATTGAAGGTAAGGATTATCTGAAGAAGCCTCGGCCGATGAAGGCACTGTTTGATAAAAGGAATCAGAATAAATACTATCGTTTCCATCGGTATCATGGCCATGATACGGAAGAATGTCACCAATTAAAAGAGGAGATCCAGGAACTCATCAACAGAGGTTTCTTAAGGAGTTATGTGTCTAGGGAAGGCGATTCCCGAAGAAGGAAAGATAGACGCTCGCGATCGAGGAGTCCCCCTAAGAGGGACCGAACGAACGATTGAGATCATGCTCGATGTTCGCCGCGAGAGAGCAGTCGCAGCGGGGAGAAGATGATCATCCCCAACCTCCGGTATTCCACACGCTCGCTGTAGAAGAAGTCCCAGTCGTGAAAGGCAAACGAGGGACTGGCGGTCATACCGGTGGGCTAAAAAGGTCGAGGCATGTCGAGCCAATCTCTTTTTCAGATAATAACCTCCCTGGGTACCCGAATCGAAATGATCCCCTCGTGGATCCAGGAAGTTCCTCTGAAATTTTGTATCGACAAGCCTTCTTAGGCATGGGGTACGAAATGGCGCAACTAAGACCAGCGAGGGTCCCCTTGGTGGGATTTGATGGGGAGGCCGTATATTCGGAAGGGATCATTCAACTTCCGCTGACTGTAGGAAAAGGCTCTCGAACCTCTCAAGTCACGCTAGATATCCTGGTAGCCGACGTGCCTTCGGCCTACAACATGATTCTGGGAAGGTCAGGCCTTAATGCCCTTCGGGCTATTCCTAGCACCTACCATATGATGTTGAAGTTTCCTACAGACAATGGAACAGGCAAGGTCCAGGGAGATTTGCGCTCAGCACGTGAATGTTATATGGCCTCTGTAGGCATAGCAAAAGACAGAGGAGCAATGTCGCAAGGAGAAGTTCCAAACTCCCACGGGAATCCCCAGGGAAGAAAGGGAGAAGATCCTTCGAAAGAGGTTAGCTTTCTGCTAGAAGGGCTAGAAGATCCAAAGATAGCAGAGCCGGTGGATAAATTGGAGGAAATACCTTTGAAAGAGGATTGTCCAGATCATTGCATAAAGATAAGTACAGAGTTGAAAGACCCGTTAAGGGGTCGGATATTGGCACTTCTTAGGCAGTATGCGGACATCTTCGCATGGACTGCCCAGGACATCCCGAGAGTAGATCCAGAAGTCATGACGCACAAACTAGGGATACGACCAGGCTTCTGACCTGTCAAGAAAAAGAAGCGAAGTTTCGCTCCCAAAAGAGCTCTAGCAATTGAGGAAGAAACCGCGAAGCTAACGAAGGCACAGTATATCCGAGAAGTAGATTATCCGGAATGGTTAGCAAATGTCGTGTTGGGCCCAAAAGGGGAAAGCAAATGGAGGCTTTGCATTAATTTCATTGATCTTAATAAAGCTTGCCCGAAAGACAGCTACCCTCTTCTAAGGATCGATGCCCTAATTGATGGAACTGCCAGTTGTTTACTCATAAGTTTTCTGGATGCTTTCTAGGGATACCATCAGATTCCATTACACTCGGAAGATCAGGAGAAAACTGCTTTCATTACTAATAAAGCGACTTATTGTTATACGGTGATGCCTTTTGGCTTGAAAAATGCAGGAGTCACTTACCAGCGCTTGGTAAATAAGCTTTTTCAGCACTAGCTCGGGAGAAATATGGAAGCATATGTAGACAACATGCTGGTGAAAAGCATGGAGGTAGAGCATCATCCGGTAGATTTGGAGGAGTGCCTCAAAACCCTTCGTAAGTTCCATGTGAAGCTTAATCTTGTCAAATGTGCTTTTGGTGTCTCTGCAGGGAAGTTTTTGGGCTATATAGTGCACCACCGAGGAATTAAGGTAAACTCGGAGAAAGTTAAGGCCATCATGGATATGCTGGCCTCGAGGAGCATCAAGGAAGTACAGAGTCTTACGGGCAGGATGACGGCCCTAGGAAGATTCCTTTCTCATTTAGCGAAAAAAGGCCTTCCTTTCTACAAAGTCCTAGCAAAGGCGAACAACTTCGCATGGAACGACGAATGTCAGAGGGCCTTTGAAAAGCTGAAAGAACATTTGGCTACACCTCCGATTCTCACCAAGCCGAAGCCAGGAGAACAATTATATATCTATTTGTCTGTGGCTGAAGAAGCCGTAAGCTCGGTGCTGGTACGGGAAGAGGACAAGATACAAAGGACCATTTATTATGCAAGTAAGCAATTAACAGAAGCAGAGATCCGATATCCTCTCATGGAGAAACTGGCCTTCGCTTTGATAGTTTCGGCTAGGAAGCTTCACCCCTATTTTCAAGCTTATACGATTATTGTGCTTACTAACCAACCTTTGAGGCAGGTTCTTAGTAAACTAGAGCTTTCAGGGAGGATGTTGAAATGGGCAATGGAGCTTACCGCTTTTGACATTGAATATAAGTCGCGGCCCGCTATTAAGGCACAGTCGTTGGCGGACTTTATCGCCGAAGGGATAGGGATTCCCAAAGAAGCAGAGGAAAACCAGAAACCATGGATAGTAGCTGTAGATGGGAGCTCCACCTCAAATAGGGGAGGAGCAGGATGAATGGTAAAAAGCCCCAAAGGGCAGATATGGCCTTATGCTTTACGTTTTGAATTTCGGGTATCCAACAACAAGGCTGAATATGAAGCTTTGTTGGTAGGGCTGAGATTGGCGGAGCAATTGGGAGCTCAGAGAGTTGAGGTGAGTTTAGATTCCAATCTAGTCATGCAACAGGTGAATGGAGAGTATGAAGCCTGAAAAGGTCACATGGCGCGATACTTAGCCATGGTCAGAGAATTGATGGCACGTTTTCGACATGTAAAGGTGGAATACGTTCCCCAGGCTATGAACGCGGAGGCGGACCTGTTGTCCCGAATTGCCTCTTCCTCTTTTCCTACAAGTTCTCAAGAAATTCGGATCGAGTCTCTACTATAGAAAAGTATCGAAGAAGTCACTGACCAATTATGTGTGGAGGATGAGCCTAACTGGATGGATCCTTTCCTGTTGTACCTAAAAGAAGAGAAGCTCCCCGAAGACGATTCATAAGCTCGGGAGGTTAAACGGAAGTCTCGAAGTTTCGTATTAGTCAGTGGAGAGCTTTACAGAAGGTCATTCTCACAGCCACTACTCAAGTGCATCCGGCCTCGGGAAGCAGATTATATCCTGAGAGAGATTCATGAAGGCATATGTGGAAGCCACGTTGGAGCCCGAACTCTCAGCCAAAAGGCTCTCCGGCAGGGATATTACTGGCCAATGATGGTAAAAGATTCGGAGCAACTAGTTAGAACTTGAGACCGATGCCAGCAGACATCTAACTTGGTCCATATACCGACGGTCGCACTAGCTCACTTGGCTACGCCTTACCCCTTCGCTAAGTGGGGAATTGACATCTTAGGACCTTTCCCTCTAGCGGCTGGTCAGGTTAGATACATTATAGCTTCTATTGATTACTTTACAAAGTGGGTCGAAGCCGAAGTAATAGCCTCTATTACCGCTAAACGTGTAACGCAATTTCTATGGAAGAATGTAGTCTCTCGCTTTGGAATTCCTCGAGTGCTAATCTCCGATAACGGCACTCAATTCACTGATCGATCTGTCCAAGAATGGTGTCAAGCATTGGGAATTAGGCAGCAGTTCACCTCGGTAGCCCACCTGCATGCTAATGGACAAATCGAGCTTGCCAACCGAACTTTGTTGCACGGTCTGAAGGCGCGAGTGGATGAGGCAAATGGAAGTTGGGTGGAAGAACTACCGAACATCCTGTGGTCTTATCACACTACGGTGAAAGTGTCCATGGGTGAAACTCCTTTTAGCTTATGCTATGGCTCAGAAGCATTGATCTCAGTGGAAATTGGAGTACCTACGCTAAGAGTAGAATTTTTTAGCCCTGAATCCAACGAGCAAAATTTGAGGGGTAACCTTGACCTCTTAGATGAACTTCGTGATCAGGTAAAGATACGACATGCTGTTTACAATCAGCGTATTGAAAGATACTACAATCGAAGGGTAAAGGCCTGAAATTTTCTTCCTAGGGATTGGGTGTTGCGTCGAGCAGATGTATGGGGGGCGCGAGAAGCAAATAAACTAACACCGAATTGGGAAGGCCCATACCGTGTAACAGAGGTTCTCAGCCCTGGTGCTTACAAACTCTAGACCCCCGAGGGCATACCGGTGAAAAACGCGTGGAACGTGCAGAATTTAAGAAAATTCTACCAGTAATGATTTCTTTATTATGTTTTGATGATGATAATTCTTTATTAGTTGCATGTGTCTTGGCAGTAGTACTTCTTTGGTACCTCCATATATTATTCAGGAATAAACTTATTCTTTCCTCTACGAGTAAAAACTCTTCGTTTCCGAAGCTCCGAGAAGATGCACCTAAATACAATGAGCGATCCACAAGGGGCCCGAACCCTTGAAAACAACTAAAGGATCGGATGCGATCCACGAGGGGCCTGAACCCTTGACCATTGCTACAGGATCGGATGCGATCCTCGAGGGGCCCGAACCCTCGACCACTGCTATAGGATCGAATGCGATTCATAAGGGGCCCGAACCCTTGAACACAACTAAAGGATCGGATGCGATCCACGAGGGGCCCGAACCCTCGACCACTGCTACAGGATCGGATGCGATCCACAAGGGGCCCGAACCCTTAAACACAACTAAAGGATCAGATGCGATCCACGAGGGCCTCGAACCCTCGACCACTGTTACAGGATCGGATGCGATCCCCGAGGGGCCGAACCCTTGAACACAATTAAAGGTCGAATGCGATCCCCGAGGGGCTCGAACCCTCAAACAAAGAAAAAATAAAAGGATTCAGACGTGATCCTTGAGGGGCCAAAATGCCCAGATCCATGAAGATTAGATTCAATAGCAAACAAAGGATCAAGCCTGATTCCTAAAGCAAGAAGAAAATGACAAAAGTAAGGCGATAGCTAAGGAAAATTTCCAAAGATCAGACAAAGATAAAACAAAACAAAAAAAAAACGCATCAGCTCTTCGGGCCCCATAGATACTGACCCTCGGGATAGTAAGAGTTTGAAGTCTTGGAGATTCCAACACTCCACGAACCCTTCGATCCGAAGAACTCAAGGAGTGGGGGGGCAAATGATGAGGAAAATACCCTCGGGTCCATAATTACTCTCATATCCGGGGAAGGCATTCTATGGTAGTCAAGCCATTTGTTGCGCTTAGGGGGTATTCCACAGATATGATCTTGTTTAAACTTCAAAAGGCACGTGGCAGATAGGGGCTACCATGCCAGTTGGCAGGATGCCTGGCAAGGAAGCCCCTAAGACCCTCTCGCCGATGATGACGGAGGAAGAAGGCTATCCTGAACTCCTCGGAGAAGGCGACTATTATGGAATCCTTATCTATAAGATCCCACGAAAGTGGGATAAAGATCCCAAAGATCCCTACTCGGAATCCTGATCTCCACGTAAGGATAAAAGAAGAGGGGAAGGTAAAGGTAAAGGATCTTCTGGAAAATGACCTTTTTTGAGAATTAGATCGTACGTAATTTTACTGAGTTTTCTCGAATGGAGGATATCTGACTTAATCGTTGGAGATCAACCGGGGGTGAGTCCCCGTCTCCATTGTAGGTACGCTGGAGAAGACAAAAAAAGGTGATCGGCTGCTACATCAATAATTACCGCATCATCAATATGTATACCCTGCACACAGGAGGTCCACTATAGCATACATGCCATACATATATAAATATATGACATAAGGGTTGGGCCCACAATACACTTGGGAGACATACTTTGCTATATAAGGCTTAGAATATTATAGACTATATGTTGCTCATAACTCTCTGGCTGCCACACCTACATACACTATATATATATTTATTGTATATATATGTTAGCTACAGGTTGCTGGAAGAAGAACCAGCTCGTTGGAAGGGCCAAACTGGAGCCCGCGGGATGGAACCTCTCGAGGATGAGCTTTTCTCCAAGAGGCGTTCCCGAGAGAAGGCTCTTGAAAAGATGTCTCTCAAAAAGACCTCGCCGAGAGTAGAACAGAGAGCTCTCAGTGAGATGTCTCTCCGAGGGACCTCGCCCAGACCAGCTTGCCGAGGGGGCCGCGATGCCTTGCTGAGGCGACTTCATGGAGACCTGAACCTTCCCGAGAGGACACTGCCGAATGAGGGAGTTGTAGCGGCAAGCTGCTTTGTTGCTAACAGGATGCATCTCTCTCGGAGAGAGCTGCCATGGTTGCTGAAAGATGGCCTTGCTTTGCCGAGAGAAAGCCGCAACTTCGGAGGGCTTCCCGCGAGGGGACACTAAGAGAGAGAGTCCTCTCTAAGAGGCTGAGCCTCTAGGAAAGGTGCTGTCGAGAGGAGAAAATCCTTTCTGAGAGAGGAAAACCTCTCTCGGAGAGAAATCGACAGAGAGCGCGAGAGAGAACGAGAGGGAGGAAGCCGATGAACAGTGGCCTTCCCTCCTCTATTTTGACCCCTTGACCTCCCTATTTATAGGAGCCCCCCCCCCCCCCCCCCCCCCACTTTTGCCCCCTTAAATCCTATATTATTCGTTTGGCCTCTGATTTAAATAATGTCTTCGCCATTCGATCATAGCTTTTTTCTAGGGATCGAAACCCGAGCTTGGGACCATTTTTGGGATTCACTCGCCTAGGCCAAAATGACCAAAATACCCCTAGGTGGACGCTCAAGAATTCTATGGCACAACACATAGCTATATATTTAAAGTTTTGTGAAACCAATGACCATCATCAAAATTAATACAACAATCTCTTCCTTTTTTATGATAACAAAACTTTAATAAAGTTATTTCAAAATATTTTAAGCACTCATTTCTCTCTTTATTTTTGTCAATAATAAAAAAAGGTAATTAAGCAATACCTACATAAATAAATTTTGACATAAATAAAAGAGGAAAAAAATAACTCCCCCTTTTTGACATAAATAAATTTTTTTTAGAGAACATTTAACATCATTTAATTCCCCCTTAATTTGAAAACCAATATGATTTAAAATTTAGTAGTTTTGCAAGCCAAATCATAAATCTAAGCATATCATAAAAAATCATCAAAGTTATTAATTATCCCATGCATGGAGAGTTAAGCGATAGAGATGTACCATTCAAGATTGAATTTTGAAACCTCTTACTCTTAGTTGGCAATCAAGGAATTTCTTTTGAGGGGTGATTTCCTTCTTCACTTCCCTCTTTCTTTTATGCTTGATTCATCCTTTAATATTTTGACTTTGCAAGCATACCTACAAAATATAACTATCCACAAAATTTTGGTAGCCAAACCATTTTGGGTCCATCATTGTTAGCATAGAAAGTTCCATTTGGAACCGATATTTTTTTAATTTTTGCAAGATAGTTTCTTATGAAGCACTTGTTGATAGAATAACACCAATTGTTATGAAGTGAGGCAAAGAATTTTTGTTTCCTTTTTATGAAATTGTTTTGCTCTTTATCTTTATGCATATTCCTATTAACTTGAGAGTTTCTTGGTGTCCAAACTTGCTTGGATCCTTAGGGGTTAATATTAGAAACACTAGATAGCTTAGTTCTCTTAGGAATCCATTTTATGTTATAACCACTAGATGAATTTCTTTTAAAAGAGAAACAATGTGCAATATGGCCTATTTTGCAACAATAAAAACATGTGATATCATGAGAGGCGTTTAAAGGTGAGCCTTTTGACATTTTCTCTTTGACTACAAGGATTATGAACACCTCTATTATGAGCACATGAATTTGAAATCTTTCTTTTTAAAGTAAAATTCTCATTCAAAGCACTATTAGGAGATTTGAATAGAGTTTCTTTTGAATATTTTTTTTAATAAAAACTCTTTATTGGAAGCAAGCAAATATTTATTCTCTAATTGTAAGACTTCCATCTCATTTGATAACAAATCCATCTCCTTCTATTTATACATAATATTAGAGAAAATAACTGTTACATAGAAAGGACGAAGCAACATTTGAATTTCAAAAGAAATCTTTAGATTCTTTAGCTCCAACTAGCATTTGTTGACAACTTAGAACATAGCTAAGAGATTTCTACACAAAAGTCAATTTGTGAAGGCTGAAGAAACATTATTCTCTAGCAATAGATTATATAATTAGCAAGAGAGAATCAATCTATGACTTTGAGGAATAAGACGAAATTATTTTTAAAAAATTATACACTTCGCGTGTAATAGAAAAAAATGCATAAATCACGACATTCAAAAATAACTGTTGAACTTCTATTGATTGAAGGCACAACTTTGCTCGACCGAAGTTGTCTAGTGACCAAAGTCACAACTTTGGTTAAAGCTTAGGTCTACCTAAGAAATGAGGCCAACTTCGTTTGACCAAAGAATATCTTCAGTTGACCTAAATGACATTCTATAAGAATCAAACATACTGCCTCACTTCAGTCAACTTAGATAAACATCAGTCGACCGGCACATATATAATAAATATAATTATTTCTTTTTTCTTTGCAAGAAGTTAATTAAAATAAATTTATATTATAAGAATATTTTTGTTATCATCAAAATCTAATTTATCTACCCTTGAGCCTAACACAAAGGTTTGAGAAATCCCACCTGTAGAAATCAAGTACAACTAGTCGTTGGAATTTCTACAATAATATCGATAAACTAATTTGAGGAATCAATCAACTACTTTTCAAAACTTTAATTGGGTTGATTGACAGTTTATAAAATCCAGTCAACATTTCCTAGAATTTTTTTACTACAAATGATGTAGTAATAGTTAACAACAGGAGACTGAGAGCATACAAAACAAACGGTCGATAATTTATAAAAAACGATCAATAGTCTTAACAAACTAGTCAACAATTTGTAAAAAATGGTTAACAATTTTTACATATCAATCAATAGTTTGTAAAAATCGATTGACAATTTTAACTATGAAAAGCTTTGTGAATGAGATAATACAATAATCAATCGATAGATAATATCATCCAATCGATAATTTTGACATTTGACTTCAAAATGAGTGTTTCATGACTATTTATTTAAAGTTTTGTGAAATCAATGATCATTATCAAAACATCATCAAAATTAATACAACAGCATAATCATTAACTTGTATTTATTTTTTAAAAAATAAAAGCTAAATTATGAGCCAAGTTATGTCCCTTGAAATTTTCATTTAATTTTTTTTTTTTATTTTGATGTGAATACATATTTTAGTTTATATTTTTATATACTACACATTTAGATTTATATTTTAGAATACAACTTTATATTTGTATAATAGTGTAATGGCCCGATATTTTGAAGATATTGTATTTGGGAGTGAGGGGTGGTAAATTGAGGTAGGAAGCAGCAAAGTGAGAGGAGAAGGCTGTTGGTAGTTGATAAAATGAGTAAGGATGTCGACAGATTGGTGCAAAGGAAGAATATGTCAACAGATGTTGTGGAATATGTCGTCAAATGGCAAGCAAAATAAGGGATCTATTGACAGATTGGAGTGAGTCTGGTTATAGATTGAGAGGAGTGGTCTTTGGTAGTTGACAGATTCCTTCGAAATTGTCGACCATCTTTGGCTGGGCTCGATTTTTTAGGCCAATTGGTATATAAATTGGTGAGGGAGAAGCATGGGGAAGGTTGTAGAAGCTTAGAGTCAGTGGAGGGAGAGAGAGAGAGAGAGACAAGTGGCGGTGTGTCTTGTTCTTCTCCTTCTCTTCTTTTTCTTTCCTCTTTCTTCCTTCTTCCTTCTCTTCCCTTAATCTCTCATTCTTTTTGGTGTATTTGCCTATTTTGGAGTCTTTAGGTGAAGGAAAGTAAGTCCAGCTAAAAGCTTCTTCTTTTGGTTCAGTCATCCGAAGGAAGTAATCAAGGAAAGCTCCCTTCTCCCTTTCTCCTTAAGTGAGTAAGTTGTGAATTTGGAGAGGTCCTTGGGAAGTCCTTCCTCTTGGAGAACAAGACTCTTCATCTTGTATCTCTTTGGTGGCTGCAAGTTCTTCTCTTAATATTTTGTAAGCCTTGCTTCCCCTTTCTTTTTGTTAAGAAGCAAGTTCTATTCCCCTCTTTCTCTCTTAAACGCTTGGTCTTAGCGTATGGTGGATTTAAACAAGAAAACCTCTACGTTTTTCAAAGGCTTGTTCACGTTGGAGTCTATGTCAAAAGCTTTGTAAATCTCTCTCATCTTTGTATTGATATTGTTAGTCTCTTTTGGGTTTCAAAATAAGGTTTGTTTTACCCTAAAAACCTTGGATAATGATGTGTTTTATGTTAAGGTATAGGTTGTGCAAGCAATTTGATGAAGCTTACATGTTTTGGGTCCCTTGCCTCAAGCCCAAGCTCTCTGTCTATCGACGGATGGCCTTACATCTATTGGTTATCTGGATTTGAGAAGGAATTTTGTAGATCGTTATTGGCCAACTATCAACCGATTCAACAAATTCTTCTAAGATATGTTTTAGCAAGTTTTGGATGATTTCCTAAGGCAAATCTAGATGCTCTTGAGGGATTAATCAGGCAATTCTATGGTATGTTTGAAATATGGTTGAAAGTCATTGATGGGCTATATATTATCTTTTCTAATATGGAATTCCTTAGAGAGTGGAATGAGTCTAATGGGTATCTTGATACATTTTGTACTCAACGGCCAAGTAGGGTTTGTTTCTCCCTACATTTCTTTATGGAATGATGTCGTACCTTATCGAGACAGGTTCTAGATGGTCATTATTGGGTTTTTTTGTATTCTGACCTATTGTTGTATGCCAATGTATTGTGATGTTTGGCCATGGGTTGCATTCATTTTGGGTCATGCTTTGTATTTGATGTGAGTGTGAGCATTGGCATGACACGATTGGCCTATGAGTGCTGACTCATGTATGATAGGCGAGCATATACATGTAGAGCATTTTGCATTAGTGAATTACTATGTGGGCATAGCATGACCTGATGTTTGGCTTATGGAGACCTTGTCATCACTTTTATGCTGCAAGAGCCATTGCATTTCTTATGTGTTGCATTGCATGGTAAGGATATGAGTGGCTGAGTTATGGAAAAGGAAGCGCGACTTCCCTAATCTTGATATTATACGAGCATTTTCTCAAGTTTATATTGAGAGCTTCGGCTTATGCTTCTGTTATGGTGTTGAGGGGCTTATGGTGGTTACGGTGTTGATGGTTCCGATATGAGAGTTGTGACTCCCGATATTGATTTGGTAGCCTGTTCATGGCTGCTAGTAGGTTTGTATACAGGGTCTTAGGCGCTAGTGTGTGTACCTTATGTGTGCCCCAAGTACCATTATGTGAATATTTACTTATACGTTTATTACATAGTTTGAGATCCATAGATTGGATGTGTATACAATGTGCATTAGGCATACGGGTGTTGAGTTATCCTCCTGCCAATACGTATGGATACGCCACATTATTGTATGATTCTATTCATAGCGTGTATGAAAAATGTTTTGGAATGGTTCTGTCCTTAACCATTTCTCCTTCTTTCTTTATGCTTGTTGAGTCTTGTGACTCACTCTTGCTTTACATCATTCCAGGTAAGGGCGAAGAGATCAATGAGGATGGGTCCAGTGGTGGTTGACTTATCATGGGTAGATGGTGTGTGCAGAGATCCCCTGACCAAAAGATGCCTGAGTGACTTGAGTGTGTGATGTGTCCTAAAAGGACACTGTCATATTTTGTCAAGTTATGTTATTTTGTATCTTATGGGTGGATGGGACCCAAATGTTATGTAAAAGATTTGGCTATGTGTTATGTCATGCTTTTGTTGTATATATTGAGTTGAAGAGAAATTTTTGGTCTTTACATTCTGGTATCAAAGTAAGGTTGGGGATAATCTTTGTACATATAGGAGTGTTGAGTGGTGCCTAAGTTGCGTATAGCTGCTAGGTATTAGTTTGAATAAGAGTCTTTAATCTTAAGTCGTAATCATGAGTGAGGTGAAGTGTCCCTAAGTATTGGCATGGAATATGGTATAGGTTGGTGCTGGAATTCATCAGTAAGGGGACATGTGTTCTAGGATTTGGTTCTAGGACAAGGAGTGAGATGTTTGATAATTGATCTCATACTCGATTTTGTGTGCAGACCACAGGACATCCTATTACTTTGTATGGATCCGGGAGGATCGAGTTCCAAGTTGCCAAATTCAGATTTGGTGTAATACCCCATATTGCATAGTGTTAGAAATGATAAGATTGCTAAATAATTCTTAAGTAAGTTCAAGGAATCAAAAATTGGTTTGAGAATTTAATAGCCGAATCCACTGCAAGGAATGCCTTAGAACTTAGATATCTAAGGAAAAGGATATGGTATTGATGAGAATCTCAAGACGAAATTTATGATGATGAAAGCAATAAGAGCGGGGACAGTTTCTAACACAACTAATATACTGTTTGAAAAATTGAATGATCGTAAGAGACTTATCAAAAGTTAATGGAAGTCTAAGGGGGTTTTGATTTTATGTAAAGATCAAGCTTAAAGTGGTTTTGGGATGAAACAAAGGTCCTAAGAGGACACCAGGGCAAAAATGTACTTATCGAGTTAACTTAGAGTTATTAATTTTGGATTTTAAGTATCTCAATGATAACTAATTTAATGTTTGAGGGTGTAATTGCAATTAAAGAAATACCCAAATGAAATGAGGAAGAAATTTGAGGTTTAAATGAGTAATTTTTCTTATTAATATGTTATATTACATAATATAATATATATATATACATACCTATGTGATGGCCAAGGTTGCTTCAAGTTTCTTGGCCAAGAATCTGCAGTAGATATAATATATAGATATACATATAGGTGTATAATGGCAAAGGCAGTGGGGTGGTGGAGATTGCTATAAATTGGAAGAAATTTGAAGCAAAAATCAAGAAGAGAAAAGAGTGAAATCAGAAGTGAAAATGGGAGAGAGCAGTGGCGGTCATGGCAGCGTGGTAGTGGGCGAAGGCGCAGTGGCTCACAGCCGGCTGGTGGTGGGCTGGGTGAGTGTGGCTAGACCCTAAGGTGGCACGCGGGTGGCCGATGGTGGCGTGCAGGAGGTGGCTGGCGGCTGGTGTGGTAGCGCGAGGAAGAAGAAGGAGGAAGAAGAAAAGGAAAAATATAAGAAAGAAAATAAAAAGAAAAAGGAAAAATAAGGAAAAAAATAGGAAAAGCTTTTGAAAAATTCTGAAAATTAATATGGGGCTAGAGGAGTATGCCCAAAGCTAGAAAATTATCCAGCCACGCTTTTCGAGGTTATACTTAATTCAACACTCGGGGTTTAGTTAAGTCGAAATCGATGTGAGTGGTTTACCCTAATTTGGTATGACTTTATGTAAGGGTTATTTTCCAAAATAATACGCAAATACTTTATTTGACATATTGTCATGTGATATGATGCCTCATACATTTAGAAATGCATTCGTATGATGTGTTGTGATGCATATGTACATTCTTAATATTTCTTGGCATGCATCGCTTGTGGAATAATGATATCGCTAATCTATCATGGATGTTTGAAGCACATCCTGCCCTTTGATGTAGGGTCGCATAAATGATAATTAGCATGAAATGAGAGATGATGCATTTTGCACTTGTCATGTCATGCATAAAATTTTATTAAATAAAACCTCACTTAGATGATTCAACATCTAATTAGACTTTGTCCTTGAAATATTCAAACGTTCCAAATGGAGATTATAGCAAAAGCGAGCATGGAAAAAGCATGTAATGGCACTTAGCAAAGGTGCATGATGTCTTGGCTATATGTTTATGCAGCTTTTGTATTTAAGTTCTACTACTTTAAATTCTGAACGTTTTGAAGGATGACGATGTATAAGCTTATTTATGGTTAATGTTAAAAGTTAAGGTTCAATTATTAGCTTCCACATTTGATGTTTATGATGATTCTCATTCGAGATAGATGAATGGCAATTTTGGGATAGATATGGTGAATGATATGGTTTAGCATTAGTTTTGAAAATAAAAAAATTATTATCCTAGAATTGTCCTAAGTTATAACACGCTTGGGAAGGTGGGGTATTACAGTTGGTATCAAAGCAAAATTCTATTTGGAGACTTAGAAAATATCCGATTTGGAGACTCAAGAGTACTATTTGGAATTGAGAATGATCGAGTCATGGATAGTTAGTCTGCTGTGACATAACCTAACTGTTAAGATTAGGTTTGTGAATGATGATATGAATCATTGAGGTTCGAGTGTAAGAATGATTTAGTATAGATCGAGGATCCTAGGGATTGGGCTGAAATAAGAAACCTAAGATGATTTGATAAGTGTTTTTGAGAATAGAATTTGAGGATTCTAGAAAATAGATTTTAATGATAAGGATATTGAAATAAGGATCTCGAACTTGATGATATAAGAATTGAGGTAAGGTTATCTCGAGGAAACGACTCATGGGAATGAGTCATGTATGTTTTGTTTAGTATTAACTTAGAAGTTATTGATTTGAGGATATTAACCTTGTTAAGTGACAAAATAGCTAGTCAGGATGACCTAGCTGTTGAGTTAGGGTTAGATGGTATATATTTTCGAGGTTCATTTGGTGACCATGATAACGAGACATGTAGTTTTAGGACCCTAAGGTTTGGGTAAAAAGACATGATAATTTGGGGAATATACTTCGATATTTCTATTCTATGAATAGGAAAATAGCTTCGATTAGGATGATATGTCCATAGAAGTATACGGTAGAGGAAAAGAAAAACCCAAGAGTGGGTATTGACATTAAGGAAACTCGGATGTGAGAATTTGAGATTATTTCTTGTTCAAGGGATTGGAATTCTTTGAGTTTTAGGTATTAAAACTAGTGTAAGGCATGAATGGACCCTAGATGATTTAAGGATGAAACGAGGTCCATCCTAAGATGGGATAGGACATGTAGCAAAAATGGATCCTATCGGACATTGGTATGAAATGGAAAATCCCTAGTAAGTTGAGTTGGGATTTAGAGAAACTGGATTAAGAAAGAATGAGTCGAGCATATATTGATATGCGTGTGGAAGCCATAGGATTAGCAATGATGAGCTGAGCTATTGTTCAAGTAATGATGAATAAGGGGGTAAAATAGACCTTTGTTGTGATGTTAAGGTCACATTGACACTAGGTGAGTATTAAGTAGATCTTCCTTATGAGGCTTGAGGTTTAATGGACACCTAAGGTCATGAGATTTTTTTGATAAAAATGATGATGAAAAGATTTGATGAATGTTGAGAAACCATGCGGTGACTCGAGGTATCCAGAATATTAAACTAAGATCGGGAGAAGGTTGCAGGAGAAGGTTGAAAGATAAAACACAAAAGTGATAATGGTGTGTAACCAATGGGACCCATGGAGAAGGAATGGCTCTAGCATGGGAATAACGCTACAAGTAAGATGTTTACCAGTGATGGATCTAATATTAGGGACCACTGAAGATAGATGGTAGATGGCCAAAGGATTAGCTCATGATGTAAAGGGTAGAGGCCCTTTGTGTGAAGTAACCAGTTTGCTATAGAGACGATTAGATGTCGAAGACTTGGAAAGCATTGTAGGTTATGATTAGGCTAGACTAAAGTTACGAGGGACCAAGGTAACGTGATAGGACCACTTACATGTTGTGGCAATCTAAAAGCCTATGAATCGACCTGGTGATGTCAAGTGGTATCTTGTGGCATAATGACTAAATAAGTAATGCTACTTATGGTTAAAAGAATCCTAGTATGCTTATGGCTAGAGTTGATTTTACTTGAGAGAGTGTTTCCAATAGGACCCCATGACATCAGGGTTGATTGGAAGAATTGATAACTGACCCAACAATGTTATGTGAAGTAAGTGTCGTAAAAAGGCAAGACTTACCAAATGAAAGCCAAGTTTGAGATGAGGCTACTGATACATGTAAAGATTTTGGATATAGGGATCTCTAAATCAATGTTATGCTTTTGAGATAAGCTGAACATGTGGTTAAGGCATGGATACGAAACCTATAAGGGGTTACGGTTGCCCAGTCAAGTATTAATCAGGAATGTGTCAACATGGTGACGAAGCTAGATGGAATTCCAGTTGCTAATGGATTTTCAAAGGATTTTCAGTTAATGACGAATTTCCAATTGATGATGGATCTCCAGTTAATGACACATGTTTGATACGGTGAACATAAAACCTTAGTGGCTTTCATGTATGCCACTAATTTGAAGTTTAGCAAAGTTTAGAAGGCCGAATCAGATAAACCTTGAGAATAAGATCCAAAGTCTCAAAAGATGGTTGGTGGAAACACAGTCATATGACTCGAATGAGTATTGCTCTAAGGACAGAGTAAGTGATGGGAATTCCAAATATGGCATGAACAAGGGGTATTTCCTAAAGAAAATCCTATGGATTGACTTCCTAAAGAATTATAACTACTATGTAAAATTCCTCCCAGTGAAAGCCGTCGTAATGGAAAGTGTCTTGAGTAGAAGGATGAGTCCTACAACTAAGTGAAGTGAGAATTCCATATTTGTGACTAAGGTAATTTTCAGTGAATAATAGTTGATGATAACTAGTAATTGCCAATGTATTGTTTAAGGAAAGGTTATATTTGTAGTGGCCCGCTCTCGAATATGCCCGCTAGCATAGGACATTCGAAAGAAGGTCATCACAAGAATGATATAGAACAAGACATCACACAAATACTCATATTCTGATTTAATCTATCGCAATGAAATTTTCATAACCTCTTTTACAAAATAAGGTTTGACAATTCTTGGCTCTATGGCCATATAAAACAATTATGAGGCTCTAATGTAAATGAACAAAATAAAATCTTGTCGAATCAAGCCTCACCAAATCACTATCTAAAATCTCTAAGTCAAGGGTGCCTCTGTACATCACTACCCTTGGGTTGCGGTCCCACTGGACTCACCCCTAATAATTTCTTTGTCCCTACCTAGAATGGCATAAAAAGATCAAGTAAGCCACAAGGCTCAGCAAGTTCAAGTACAAGGAACAATTTATAGAATTTTGAAATCATGGTGACAATGAAATGAGAGACAACAAATCAAATATTAGTACAGACATATATATATATCATATTTCATGAATTTTTTCCAATCAAAATTGCCATTCATGCCACCATGTATAATTATGCAAGTGTGTATATCCATCTCGTGTGTATACATCGTAAGTGAAGATCTCACAAATCCCATAGGCTCATAAACCACCATGCAAGGTATGCAAAACACACCATGTTAAAAATTCAACACATATAATAGTGAGCACTACCTACCGTGCTATGGCCACCTTGACCCATGCTAGGCTCTCCTAGGGTACCCTCTCTCCTTGCACTAGATTCATAATAATATGATGCATCAAGACACAATCATGTGACTTGTGCAAAAAATGCAAGGTTTCCAAAAAACTAATACCAAGCACACACTGCACATATATATATATATATATATTCACATGGTGAAAAAAACCATTACCAGCAAGCACAATTTTTATAATTGAGTCTCCATTTACTTGAATGCTCATATTACTCATGTTAGCCCATTGGCAGAATTGTATTGATTTGATCACAGAGGATCTGGAATGACCCGAATTTAATTTCTTTTTTCCGTGTTTTATCATCCCTTGAGGTTGAGTTGGTTGGTCTTGAGGTGTAGTGTGTTACTTTTGGAGGTTATTAACTAAGTGTAGTATGTATTCAGATGAATAGGCTTGCATTTGGTTGAGATATTCGAATATGAGGCTTAGCATTCAGATGTGTTGGAATCCTAGTGTTTTGTATTTGAATATGAGGTGGAGGTATCTGAATATTGGTGTATCTATTCAGATAGATGGCTGGGATATTCAATTAGGCTATTCTGGGCAGTTTCGACAGCGTTTGGTAATCTGAGCATAACTTTCTCGTCCGAGCTCCAATTTAGGTGATTCAAGATGCTTTGGAACGAAAAGAAATATCTACAACTTTCACGTTTTGAGTTTTAAGGGATTTAGGCTGCATCAAAGTCTAAATGAGCCTTGAAGTTGCTACAATTGTAATATATCCGAATAGGAGGCTAGGATATTTAGATTAGGCTATTCTGGACAGTTTCTACATCGTTTGGTAATCAGGGCATAACTCTCTCGTTTGAGCTTTGATTGAGATGATTGAAGATTCTATGAAACAACAAGAAACATATCTATAACTTTCATGTTTTGAGTTTTGAGAGATTCTGGATTCATCAAGGTCAAATTCGGGCTCGAAGTTGTTGTAATCAAAGTGACATTCGGATGCTATAGTGCCTATTTGGATGTGTCATATAGATTTTTGTGAGTGGAATTCGGATGGCTCATGGCCTATTCAGATGTGTCAAACAAATGATGAGAAATAATGAGAGTGACATTTAGATGGTTCATGACCTATTCGGATGTGTCATGTAGACTTTTTTGAGTGGCATTCGGATGGCTCATGGCCTATTCGGATATGTTATATAGGTTTATGTGAGATGTATTTGGATGATACAATGCCTATTCGGATGTGTCATTTAGGCTTCTGTGAGATGCATTTGGTCATGTATACACAATTAAGCTCAAGAAGATACAGAAGTGAATAGGGCTTCGTATCTATATCTAGATCAATAAAATGCCATTCACTGAAGGAAACTTGGGGTGGAAGCAAACCCCATTTGAGACCATAATGAGACCCCAAAGAAATACTGAACATTTCGTAGAATGACTCAACTATAAGAAGTTAAATACAACAAGCCAAAATTAAAAAAACAACGGACTCATATCAGTAGAAAGAAAATATAGGATAGCTTGCACGGAGATAAAAGATGGTGCAAGGGAAACTTGCCTAATGACTTGCGATGCAAAAGAATCACCTCCCTCCCTGAAGCTCTTATCAGCCAAGATGAAATGCAGATACAAGAAGCCAAAAAAATGAGATAAATAGGAAGAAGAAAAGGATAAATACGTAAAGGAGGAGAACGAGAAGAGGGAACAGAGGTTTTTATCGGCAGATGAAGCAAAAAGGGGGGAAAATGCAACAGGAACACAGGTCTGCACCTGCAAATTGGTTGAAATGACCCGATTGTCCCTTTCCTCTAACAATGATCAAAGGAAGATCAAGGGTAGTATTGACATTTGCTAGCCATTTTAATCTATTATGATTCTCTTTAAAATTTTCAAATCCCATTTCTCAATTGGGCTCAGTCCATTCTGTGACCCATTCCATAGCCCAACACACTGGCCTAATAGCCTCAATTGCATCTAGGCCCATTCATAATACAAGCCCATGAACTCATTATCACTTTTAAAATTTATGCTATTAAGATTTTATTATGTCTAAGATTCAAACAGAATTATAACTGAAAAATATCACATACCCTAGACCTTTTAACAGGTCGTTACAATATTTACAAGATTGACAGTCAGCTGAATCCAAATGGATCAAATAGGTGTTGGGGACAAAACTTAAATTTTCATCAATAGGTAATGAAATGAGGATGAAAATGATTTTTATGAATAGGTTTAAGTGCTAATTTGATCGTTTGATATCTGTTAATGCTATAGTTAAAAGAATACCCTAGTATGTAAGCAATATGTGAGAATTAACCACAAGGTTGATCATTGTGAAAGATAATAGGTAGTGTACTATGGTGACATTAGAGCAAATGTGACTACTAACGAATGGTGTAAATCTGATTATGGTAAAAGATATAGAAGGAATCCAAGAAGAATCAAGAGTTTCTCAAGGATTAGTCGGATATCCTATGGATAACAAAAGTAATGAGGAAGGATTAGCCGGATTAATGTCATGAAACAACCTATGAGGTTTAGGATACCTTGACTTTGGAAAGAAACTCGCTATGGTCATCATAATAATGACACTATCAAAGGAGGCAAGATAATCATTCAAGAATCTTTAGGAAAGGTGTCAGTTATAAGTTAGTTATAAACTAAGAAGCTAAAAAAACAAAGATAATCATTACGCATGGTGGGATTTGAGGTCAAAGGTCAGTGGTAAACTAAAAAGAAAGTTAATTTGGATGTCCATGTAGAAAGCGAGGTTATGACAAGAAATAATTTGGAGATGTTTCAATGAAACTAAAGCAAGGTTAGTACATTTGGTGTAACCATGATAGTCAGGATTTATACTATAGGTACAATTTCATGGCATATGTATAATTAAGCCATGATATATGGATCTAAGATCAAGATAGTAGACCTTAAGAGGTACGGTTAATTGTGATAAAAGAAATTAGATGATTACATTCCATATAGTAAAGTATGATTAGCATGAGATGATGCCTTAAGAATAGAGTATAATTGGAGTCGATTGATATGAAATGTTATGACTTGGGGATTAATTCAAGCCAAATGAGGATCAATTCAAACCATGGATCTGTGTGATTAATGACCAAAAAAAAAAAATTGAGTATGAGATGCTACTAGGAGAAATTTGCATGTTGCCTTGAAGATTAACTATTATTTCAGCTTGAGGATGTTAAAAATCCATACGATTGAGGATTAGAACTGATATTGATTCAAAAAGAAAGTATGAAAGTAATAATAATAATAAAAAAAACCACTATAGCTCTCACTGACGGAACAAAGAGTTTTAGCATATCGATAACACCATAAGTGCATAACCTAAAACAACGGACCTGAGGCTAAGGACCAAGGTAGAGGACTGGTGGTTGGCTCATGATGAACCATGAATAAAGTAGCCACAGTGGAAGGACTATAAGTTGGCTTGTGGTAGGGGTATGAGACCAAATAGTCGAAGCAACACAGTGTACTGTAGGAGACGATCAAGTGTCAAAGTTTGGGCAGCATTATTGATGTTATGTTAAGCCTAGAATCCAACTTCCAAGAAACCAAAGCGATGTGGTAAAGATGATCCAACATGAGTGGTATGTCAAAAAAGCTATAATGATTAAAGAAAAAAGGTACGAGGAATATTACTTAGTGTTGGCAATGATGGTATAGGCGAAAGCCTTACCTATGTGATAAGATGGTTAAAGAGCTTAATATGAGGTAGCAACGGTAGGTGGAGTTTCCTCAAGGACTACATTGATATTATGTTACCTAGAGCATGCCAATGAAGTGGCTGATGCATTAAGTGGGGATATGCCTACAAATATGATTGGGTTGATGGCCTGTAAATGGCATTTGGTAGAGGCTTTTAGCTTATTGATGATGATAGTAGTGCCAAAAGGATCGTATGACCTCATTGCTAACCTAACAGTTCGACTGAATCTGATAAAAGAGATAGAGGAGGCATATACGTCTATGAGTAAATGAGCACAGCTAGCCTAAAATGGGTAATTCAAAAATACGAAGTAGCATTCTCAAGATTAGAGGAAGGATGTATGTAAAGGTTATTTTGAGGTTATGAATATAAGTCAAATTTCCAGGACGAAATTTTTGTAAGGGGGGGAGAATGTGATACCTCATATTGCATAGTGTTATAAATGATAAGATTGCCAAATAATTCTTAAGTAAGTTTGAGGAATCAGAAATTGGTTTGAGAATTTAATAGCCGAATCAATTACAAGGAATGCCCTGGAACTTAGATATCTAAGGAAAAGGATATGGTATTGATGAGCATCTCGAGACGAGATTTATGATGATGAAAGCAAAAAAAAAATGGGGACAGTTTTCGGTATAGCTAAGATAAAAATTGAATGATCGTAAGGGACTTTAGAAAAGTTAATGGACTAACAGGGCTCCGATTTTATGTAAAGATCAAGCCTGAAATGGTTTCGGGATGAAACAAAGGTCCTAAGAGGAAACCAGGGCAAAAACGTACTTATCGAGTTAACTTGGAGTTATTAATTTTGGATTTTAAGTATCTCAATGATAATTAATTTAATGTTTGAGGGTGTAATTGCAATTAAAGAAATACCCAAATGAAATGAGGAAGAAATTTGGGGTTTAAATGAGTAATTTTCCTTATTAATATGTTATATTACATAATATAATATATGGATATAATATATATATATATACGTACCTACGTGATGGCCAAGGTTGCTTCAGGTTTCTTAGTTAAGAATCTACAGTATATATAATATATAGATATACATATAGGTGCGTAATGGCCAAGGCAGTGAGGCAGTGGAGATTTCTTTAAATTGGAAGCAATTTGAAGCAAAAATCAAGAAGAGAAAAGAGTGAAATCAGAAGTGAATATGGGAGGAAGCAGTGCCGGCCATGGCAGCATGGTAGTGAGCAGAGGCGCAATGGCGCATGAACGACTGATGGTGGGTCAGGTGAGCGTGGTTGGACCCCCCGATGGTGCGCAACTTAGGAGGGGGCGAGTAATACTCAGGGCCACAAAAGCTCTAGGAAGGGAAGCCGATCAAGCAAGGATGTAAGAGAGGTGTTACCATGTAGCATGTGTAGGAAGTATCATAAGGGACCTTGTTAGTTTGGTAAAGGAATATGCTATAGCTGTGGTCAGGCGGGGCATATTCAAAGGAATTGTCCACATCGTCCAAGGGTGGCTCTTGCTCGAGATGTGATATGTTTTCGATGTGGCCAGAAGGGC
Source organism: Diospyros lotus (assembly GCF_014633365.1). NCBI lineage: Eukaryota > Viridiplantae > Streptophyta > Magnoliopsida > Ericales > Ebenaceae > Diospyros > Diospyros lotus. The sequence goes on along the minus strand of NC_068341.1, from coordinate 36,315,723 downwards.
CATAAGGCCAGCATTTGTTGGACTTTAGTATCATAACGGGGAGGATGGAGGCCTAATGTACCGAGAGTGGCTCTACAACTAGCATTGTCACAATCTCGGTGCCATTCTATGGTTGAGGAACCCCAAGTGCTAGTGGTGGATGTAAAGGAGGGGGATGGTCCTAATCAAGGTATGTTATGACTGTATAGTAATTAATGTTTGTGTTCTCTTTGGTGTCATTTGTGATGTACATAATAAGACAAAATGAAAAAGAAGCTTTGCATTGAAACGATCTAAGAATGGTGGGTGGATCTTTGCCTCGTGTGTTGCTAGTGTATGCTCAAAAGAGTGACATGTAATATGTTGGGAATACTAGACTAGATGATGTTTTAGGTGAACTTGAGATCATTAAGAATTCGAGAAGTGGATGTATTCTTAGAATATAGACTTATTACTCAAGGTTGTAGGTGCTTGATTATATGGGATTATTTAGTGATGCATTGTGTTGGATTTGAGTCAAGACTTTGGCAGCTATCAGGCATAATAATTTGAGGTATGTATAAGACCTATAATAATTTGAATAGTGAACTATATGAAATGAATTGCGAGATGGTTTAATGGCTAACGAAGTTATGTGGTGAGAATTGTCTAGTAAAACAATTTTTGATTGAATGTTGAAAGGTTAAAGAAATAGAGATAGAAATTAAATTGAAAGTCAATTGAAGAGATGTGAAATAGTGAATTAAAAGATAGCCATGGTGCCTTACGTGTGTATGTATGGGTAGCGTGGGAAAAATAGTAGGGAGGCACAAGAAGTAGTCGATCGTTGGTAAAGAGAGTTGTTGGTCGGTCGCGAATAGTCACTCGTTCTCCTTTCGTCTATCAGTCATTTTTAGCTAAGCCTGGTATCTGCTATACGAAGCAATGGGAAATTACATGTGTTATATTGGGAAGTTAAAATAAAGAAGATTTAATATATTAATATATGCTTAAGGATTCAAATAGATGAACTATTATGGAATGGTTAATTTAGCTAAGGAAGGAATCTTAACTAGGGTTGGAGAAGCACGTATGCAAAGTATATATCGGATGGTAGTTTATATGTGGAGGTGAAATTGTAGAGATTGCAATGTAATATTGAACTTTAGGTATTAGAATTAGAAGGTGGTAATGTAAGGAATTAATATATATATATATATATATTCAGACGTTGGTGGTAATACCATAGTTCGAGTGGGATCATGATTTGAAGGTTAAGGGAGAAAGTAATGGGGAATCAATCATCTTTTGTATAGAGGTTTAATGTTTGAACGGGGTTACTTGGGAATCAAGAGAGGAAATTCCATATTAGTTATTTGGCGAATCAGGGACGAATTTCAAGGACAAAATTCTATTAAGGGGGGAAGACTGTAACGGCCCAATATTTTGGAGATATTGTATTTGGGAGTGAGAGGTGGAAAATTGAGGTAGGAAACAGTAAAGTGAGAGGATAAGGTTATTGGTAGTCGATAAAAGGAGCAAGGATGTTGACAGATTGGTGCAAAGGAAGAATCTGTCGACAGATGGTATGGAATTTGTCGACAGATTATAGGCAAAAAAAGGGATATGTCGATAGATTGGAACGGGTTAGTCGACAAATTGAGAGAAGTGGTCTCTAGTAGTCGACAAATGCCTTTGAAACTATCGACCATCTTCAATTTGGTTTGGTTTGGTTTTCTAGGCCAATTGGTATATAAATTGGTGGGGGGAGAAGCTTAGGAAAGGTTGTAGAAGCTTTGAGTCGGTGGAGGGAGAGAGAAAGCTAAGAGGTAATGAGTCTTCTTCTTCTCCTTCTCTTCTTCTTCTTTCTTCCTTCTTCCTTCTCTTCCCTTAATCTCTCATTCTTCTTGGTGTATTTACTAGTTCTGAAGTCTTTAAGTGAAGGGAAGTAAGTCTGTTGGAAGCTTCTTCTTTTTGGTTCGGCCATCCGAAGGATGTAATTAAGGCAAGCTCCCTTCTTCCTTTCTTCTTGAGTGAGTGTAATGGCCCACTTCCCGGAGCTCCTGCTAGCATAGATAATCCGTGAAAGGGTTATCAGTAGAATGATATAAAAGCAACTTAAACCACACCACCATCACATGCCACATAGTGTCCTCTAACCCCTTTCACATGCACACAAATGGGTTCAATTCCATGCTAATGAATGCATAATCACCCCCAAGAACATTTAGACCTATTTTTGGACCAAGAAGAAACTAAACAAAACTTGTCCAATTAATTCAAATTCTATGCCAAATTGAAGCTTATCGAGTCTAATTTACAACGCAACAAACGGATCTCGAATTAGATATTTCTACTGAAAGTTATGCCCAAAACAGTGGAGCATGCATAGGCTGCTAGAGGCGAAAAATGGTTAACCGATAGGAAGAAAACTATTGACCGACAGAGGCTTTTTCACCGAAATGGTCTACCGATTAAGGCAATAGTCAACCGACAAAACCCTCTATACCAAGATAGTCAACAGATTATGGAAAATGGTCGACCGATAGCACCCTTCAAGCCATAAACAACTCACGTAACCCCAAAAATACATGCAAGCAATGCCAAATTCTTGCATGCAACTTCACCTTAACAATAAATGCACCATTTCTTTTTAAAAATATGGGGTGAAACAAGTCCCCATTTAGATGAAATGTATGGTTAATAAAAAATTTGGAAAAAAATGACATGAGACGCAATCACCCAGATTTATAAAAAAAAACCCTTTCAAATGAAGGGTTTTAAGAATTTTAAACCTGAAAATGGAAGAATCAAAATCATCATTGGTAGAGGAAAACCAAGGATTTCATCAACAAGGGACCACAAAGGAAGCTTGCCATGTAAAAGAAATAGAATAGGAACTTGTCTCTTAAATAAAAAAAGAAGCAGAACTTGCCTTAAAGAGCCCTTCTTGATGATCTTACTTGAGACAATAAGCTTCCAATAACCCTTACTTAACACTCTCAACAAGTGAACCTTCTTACTTATTTTCTCCCAATCAATCTTCTTCCCCTTCTTCTTTCCTTTGCCTTCCTCTCTCCAAATCGATCTTCTTCCCCTTTTTCTTTCCTTAGCCTTTGAATTCCCTTTTCTCATGCAAACTGACCATTTCTTATATATATACATAAACCCTTTCACACAATTTACTTAAAGAACCCTAACACTTTAGTGAAATTCCCCCTATGTTCAAATAAATCCTTTACATTCACAAAATAGCTTAGGCCTTAATTAAACTCCACCAAATAATATTTCAGGTCACATACCTTGAGTAATTTTGGGTCTTATTACCACATAAGTCCAATCTTTGACTTTTTCACTTCCGTTCAACATTGCCTACAAATATCACATATATTTCACCAAATTATTACTCACATTAAATAAATATCTCATTCCAATATATATGTCACCCGAACCCACTAACTGATCATTACAGTGAGTAAGTTGTGAATTTGGAGAGGTCCTTGGGAAGTCCTTCCTCTTGGAGAAGACTGTTCATCTTATATCTCTTTGGTGGCTACAAGTTCTTCTCTTAATATTTTGTAAGCCTTGTTTCCTCTTTCTTTTTGTTAAGGAGCAAGTTTTACTCCTCTCTTTCTCTCTTAAACCCTTAGTCTTGGAGTATGGTGGATTTAAACAAGAAAACCTCTATGTTTTTCAAAGGCTTGTTCTTATTGGAGTCTATGTTAAAAGTTTTGTAAATCTCTCTCATCTTTGTGTTGATCTTGTTAGTCTCTTTTGGGTTTCAAAATAGGGTTTGTTCTACTCTATAAACCTTGGAGAGTGATGTGTTTTATGTTAAGGTGTAGGTTGTGCAAGCAATTTGATGAAGTTTGCATGTTTTGGTTCCTTTACCTCAAGCCCAAGCTCTCTGTCTGTCGACAAATGGCTTCTTATTTGTCCATAGATGGCCTTGCATCTGTTGACTATCTAGCCTTGAGAAGGAATTCTATCAACCGTTATTGGCCAACTGTCAATCGATTCAGCAAATTCTTCTAAGATATGTTTTGGCAAGTTTTGGGCAATTTCTTCTTGGTTCTAAGGAAAATCTAAATGCTCTTGAGGGATTAATTGGGAAATTCTTTGGTATGTTTGAAATATGGTTGAAAGTCGTTGATGGGATATGTATTATCTTTTCTAATATCGAATTCCTTAGAGAGTGGAATGAGTCTAATCGGTATCTTGATACATTTTGTGCTTAACAGCTAAGTAGGGCATGTTTCTCCCTACATTTCTTTGTGGAATGATGTCATACCTTATCGGGATAGGTTCCAGATAATCGTTATTGGATGTTTGTTGTATTCTGACCTATTGTTGTATGGCATTGTATTGTGATGTTGGGTCATGGGTTGCATTTATTGGGGGTCATGCTTTGTATTTGGTGGGAGTGTGAGCATTGGCATGACATGGTTGGCGTGTGAATGTTAACTTGTGTATGATAGGCGAGCATATGCATGTAGAGCATTTCACATGTGTGAATTACTATGTGAGCATAACATGACTTGATGTTTGACTTATGAGGGCCTTGTCATCACTTTTATGCTGCAAAAGCCAAGGCATTTTTTATGTATTGCATTGCATGGTAAGGATATGAGTGGTTGAGTTGTGTAAAAAGAAGTATGGCTTCTATGATCTTGATATTATACGAGCATTTACTCGAGTTTATATTGAGAGTTTCGGCTCATGCTTCTGTTATGGTGTTGAGGGGGTTGTGGTGATTACAGTGCTGGTGGTTCCAATATGAGAGTTGTGACTCCTGATATTGATTTGGTACATGTTCATGGCTACTGGCAAGTTTGTATATAGGGTCTTGGGCGCTAGTGTGTGTACCTTATGTGGGCCCCAAGTACCATTATGTGCATATTTATTTATGTGTTTATAGCATAGTTTGAGATCCATGGATTGGATGTGTATACAGTGTGCATAAGGCATGTGAGTGTTGAGTTATTCTCCTGCCAGTACCTATGTATACACCGAATTGTTGTATGATTTTGTTCATAGCATGTACGCAAAATACTTTAGGATGGTTCAATCCTTAACCATTTCTCGTTCTTCTTTATGCTTGTTGAGTCTTGTGACTCACTCTTGATTTACATCATTCCTGTTAGTTCTATATAATGGAAAATATATCCAAGAGGGGGGGTGAATTGGGATTTGGGTAAATTTTTGATAGTTTAAAAACTTATAGCATGCAGGACACTATGTTTCAAAACATGAGGAAGTATGTTTTGAAATAAACCTTTCTGTGAAGTATGTTTCGAAACCAAACTTTCTGTCAAGTATGTTTCAAAACTTTCCTCTCTGTTTTCACTTATTTTGAAACTTTTAGCTTTTAAAAGCAATTCTTTTGAAAGCATGAACAATGAGAATAAGCTAGTAAAATAGTAAAACAAATTACACACGAGATTTATAGTGATTCGACACCCGCCTACTTCACTACTTTCAAGTTTACCCACTTGAAGGATTTTCAAACACAATCACTTTCACTAGCGATTAACGACACCAAGGGTTTTACCATGGTTCACCCTAAAACCTTACACAATGAGTTTTTACAGGCTCAACTCAAACCTTACAACAAGATAAATAAAACTTTATCTTTTACAACCCAACAATTCGAATGTACTTAAAAACCTTACCAAATAGTTATTACAAACCTATTGGTATGGAGTAAGGAGAACCTGAAAGGATGAGAGCTTCGGTTTCAGTTTCCTTCTCCTTTTCACACCACAAAGCACACCTAGGATTAATTGAAATGATCTTCTTGAGAGCATGTTGAAAGAGTTTCGTTTGCTTGTGCTTGTGTATGTACCAATATCTCTTGTAGATGAGTATGCTTGTGTATGCTTGTGAGAGATCCTTCTTGTCATCAAAGAACTGATATATATACCAAGAAAAATAGAATTTTGGCTAATTATAACCGTTAGAGACAAGATGATAAAGTAGGTTTCGAAACACACATTGTAGGTTTCAAAACAACATATTTTTGCACTGAGGTTTCGAAATATATATATCATGTTTCGAAACATCCAGTTTTACAGCTGGTTATGCACCAAGAGACAGAATGAGTGTGAGACAATGCTTTTAAAACAAAATGATTTTATTTTATTCTCCACTTTCAAAATATCTAAAATTTAAACATCAAGGTATGGAGATTATTTCAAAAATAAGCTTTTAAATAGCTTTTGAATTAAAGTGCAAAAGCATGTCAGTTTTTCAAATATTCTGCAGATAGAGTCAAATGTTTCGAAACATGCTATGAAGGTTTCGAAACATACTTCAAAAACATATTTCAAAACATGTTAAACAAAGTTTTTAAATGCTCTTCTGATAGAGATGATAGAGATTTCGAAACATACTATATAGGTTTCGAAACATATGCTTAGTTTTCAAACAGGTTTCGAAATACAACATATAAACTTAGCAAACATTTAAACCTTATCAAAAGACATTTGGAAACATGTATAGAAACATGGCAAAATAATGTTTCGAAACATAGAAAGTTAGTTTCGAAACATGATGCCTGAATTTTGGATTTTTCAAACATTTGAACATTTGCGCCAAAACAATAATCATGCTTGTTTCGAAATATGAAAAACTTATTTCGAAATATGAGATTCTCATAAAGATTTTTTCATTCTAAGATTGATTTTCATCAAACACATTTTCTCATATATTAAAAAAATATGATACAACAATTCCAAGTAAGGGTGAAGAGATTGTTGATGGTGGGTCCAGCAGTGGTTGACTTCTCATGTGTAGATGGTATGTGCAAAGAGATCCCTTGACCAACAGATGCCTGAGTGACTTGAGTGTGTGATGTGTCCCAGAAGGGCATTGTCATATTTTATCAAGTTATGTTATGTTATTCTATATCTTATGGGCGGATAGGGCCCGAATGTTATGTAAAAGATTTGGCTATGTGCTAAGTCATCCTTTTGTTGTATATGTTGAGTTGAGAAGAAATTTTCGATCTTTACATTGTGGTATCATATATTTTTGTAATGAGAGTGTGTGTGTGTGTGTGTGTGTGTGTGTGTTTTATAAAAAAGGAGTAAAATGATCAATTTATTTTAATTTTTCCTAGAAATGCGAGGAATATTGCTTGTATTTTCGTTAAATTTAAGGGCGATAATTGTAATTTATGCAAAAAGTATTATGAGTGCTCTTCGGTTAAATTAGTTTGGTTTTATATAAACTCACATTGTAGTTAATTATATAAATAAGTCATCTAGTTGGGTCGGGTTAAGTAGACTCAAACTCTAGCATAGTTAGATTCAACACAATGCTCCAATAGACTAAAGAAAAAAAAAAAAAAAGAAATAGAATCAAATTAATTTAAAAAAAAAACAAATTTGAAGTGAAATCAATCAAATCACATTAGTTTGGATTCCTTCTTATATCAAATAAACACTAACTTGAATTGTTGTGGGTGTCACCAGCTGATATATCCTTGGATAAGAATGAAAAACCATGTAACGACATTAGCAAAATGCAATTGAAGTATGGAACATTCAGAAAATACAAGTGTTAGTAGCCAAGGAAATGTAGGCCCTTGCATTTACCTGCCCATCTCCAAATCGAATTAATTCAACCTATTGCATCCATTTCAATGGGCCTTCAACACACAGCCTCACAAGCAGCTCCAGGAGGACACTGCCCATCTAATCATTAAATCATACTCCATGGAGGCTATGTGCCTGCCTGGCTGCTTGTACCACCTCAAGTGTGATGAATAGCTAGAAATCAAAGTTCCACCTGTTAAGCCACTGAATAATGGCATCCATAGTGGGATAGTAGCAATCACAAGTATTAGGACTTAAAAAGGAGGGAAATGGTACGAAAATTTAGTTGTGGTATTATTGATTTTTTTTTAATGGTAAGGGGTGTAATGGGAATTTGTGATTCTAAGTGGAGTGTCAATGAATTAATAACAAAATTTATTAACACATATGGTAGTTTTACTCTTTAAATACACCACACCGAACCCCCTTCAGTAAAATTAGAAGTCATGACTGATAACGGTATATCGTATCTTTATTAAAGAGAGGTGTTAGGTAGAGAAAACAATGATATATAGTATTCTTAATCTCATTCAATAAAAAGAAGTCACATAAATGATGATACTGTTATCAGTTATGACTCTTAATATTATTAAAAAAATAATAATCCTAGCAATTGTTTGGCATTGTTGCTATTTTAGCTGAGTGAGTGTAATAATGTTAGAAAGGCAAATATTGGGTTGAATTTAGCACAGGAACTGTGGCCAACAAACCCAATTTAATGAGATGTTGATTGGGAAGCCCCTGGCAGAGGCATAGCTGGCAGTGCGGTTGGCGGGCAATGAAGAGCATTGAGTCAAATAATGCACAGGAGGCGTCAAGCCGTTAATTCGGGTCCTCTTTAATTTGGAAGCAACAATCTGTCATTATAATATATATGGTGTGCTCTGAAATATTAAAGCAGGTTTCTCCACCGCCATTTGTGGGAGTCATTCTCAGTGCCAAGACTTGAGGTTTTAAGCTCAAATAATGTGTTATTTAATTATTTATATGATTATTTGTCATACTATCAAATTGATGAAGCTATGACTATTGTTCATTAAATAACTTCCAATGGGAAAAGGGTCTTAGATTTAGACAGAGCCCATCTACTGACTTTTGATGAATTTAGAAGCCAACACAGTATGTCATGATCATTTGTATTTCTCTTTTTTTTTTAAATAATATTTGTTAATTAAGATATAAATCAAAAAATATAAAGTATAAAAAATATTCTAAACTTTTTTCATTTCTAATATATTTGTTAATGATAATCAGTGAAAAATAAATCACGTGACTTTTATATAGTATTTTTCAAATATACTTATCTCTGTCCTTTTTCCTTTCAAAATAAACATATCTTGAATCTTACAGATAAAAAAAAATAATACATATGTCATTTAGTATATTTCAAAAAATTTAACAAATAGTTTGATAAAAATATTGAAATTTTTCTAATTTTTTCTTAATTATTTTATATTTTGATCCGAAAAGTATTACAATTTTATCTTCTTCATTTTAATAAACGTTATCTTAAAAAAAAATAAACTATTAAAAGAATCGAAGAAAACAGGTTTATGGGAGTGGGAGAAAAGTCCAGAACATGTCTTGGGGGCCAATCCCCTGACAGCAAAGCCGTACAGATATTGGGCCTGAACCAGCGGACCAGCCCAAATAATTGGATCACCCACATGGGCCACAACAAGCCTGGTCTGGACCCACGAACACACAAGCTTGCCATTCTCAAAAATCCAAACCTGCCTCCTTTTCGTTTTCACATTTTTTTTTAAATATTTTTCGTGTGTTTTATTACAGGGTAAACAAGATATACGAGCCAACAAAATTAGTTTAAAATGGGAATTTTCATCATAGGCTTAATTTACATCGTCACGGAAAAAATTATTTATCAAGTGAAATCTTTATTTGAAAAAACATAAAAAAGAAATACTCGTGATAACTAAATAAGCAAAGCTAATCTCACTTATGAATTGTGAACGATTTTAACTCTTAAATTTATATATGTTTCATGTGAAAGAAAGAAAGAAAAAGAAAAAAAATCTTAAACCTCAACTATTAATGTAGTTCGAAGTGAAAGTAGTTTTATTCACGCACACAAATATATATAGAGGATTTCACTAATCGTTAAGGTTTACTAACTCATTCCACTAACTTAAATTTATTGAACTTTTTTGTTATTTATGTTTGGCATTAAACACAAAGAATATGTATATATGATTAATGTTTAAGGGTAAAATAATCTTTATGTTTAATATCAAATACAAATAATAAAAAAAATTCTAATTTAGTGAAATGAATTGACATTTAATCAATGAAAGTTTTAACAACCAAAATATTCTAGACGGTGCTTAGTCAAAGGTAGGGTTGCTTTGGGATTTCTCGATGCTAGAAAAACATATATATATGTATGTATGGTCCCTCTCCCACATTGTGTGGCCAAAGAGGAAATGTGAGGGGTTAGATGTTTCCACATTGCCGGAAGCAACTCTATTTCTATCAATCAATGGACCCTTCTCTCTATCTTGTCTTCCAAAGCTGACCCCTTCTCCGTCAATTCATCTCCTAATTTGCTCATTTAATCACTTCACACACACACACACTACCCTAATAAACGAAAACAGAAGAAGAAGTTAGAACTCTGAACCTGGATGTTAATTTTCAATGTGCATGTGGTTTGTAGCATTACGTGCACTTGAGGTTTACAAGATTTTTTAAATATATCTTTTAATTTGTTGTTGGATTTTCATTTGATTTATTATATTTAATGTATATTTTTGATGATATATGCTTCAATTAGTGTACTCTCAATAATTGTTATGAAATTGAATAATTGAATTTTTTATAGGTCATGGATTTATTGGGTAATTAAATATAAATACTAAAAATTAAAATTTACTGGATGGAGTAAATTCTGAAAACTTTTTCCTTTTGTATATACCTGATCGATGTGAAAGCAACAAAAATCATGGGTGGTCTGTCTGCGGCCACAGGGATGAAATTATTGTTATACTTACACCTAAACATATAATTTTTGTCACTAATACCATCACTTCAACACCAACCACGCATCACGCGTGCTTAACTTGTCTTGCTTATTAATAGTGAATGGATGATTTGCATGAAACCGTGTTCATGATCAGTATTAGTGATCAGTGATTCCTGTGATAATTTGATCTTATATGTATGTTGGTTCAAAGACAAGGTATGTTTTATGTTTTCTTAAGGTTGCTCAGATGTTGGGATTCAAGTCAATGCTTATGTTGAGGATCAACAGTGTTTTATGTTTTTTTTAATTCTGAAAATGGGAAGCATAATTTGTTGGTTTATGGTCTGCTTGTTGGGTAACCATGGATACTTTTATCAATAATCTCCCTTTTGATTAATATCTGGATGTTGTATTTGATTAAGACATTAGATTTTGAAATAACAAACCCTTTCTTTTTCCTGTTATTATGTCTTGAGAAATGCCAAAACATTAATAATGCTATAATTAAGTACTTCTCCTGTTGAATGCTGCAGGGATAGGAACTTAAGCATGCATACCTTATGTTCAATTATCTTTTCTTTAATTTTCTATATATATAAATATACCGTCGATCGACAAAAAATAAAATAAAATAAAAAACTCCATAAATTCCTTCTTGGTGCCAAATGTCTAGACGATGATATATTTGAATTGCACTAAAATTAAGCAATCATGCTATTTTTTTTATCATAAGCAAAATTCACACTTTTATTTAATCAATTGTGATTTTTTATAAATCAATTTAATTAATTTACTAGATTAGGAATAATCCAGTGTTTGAGTAAGCAGTAAGCTAAAGGGACTGCAAACAAGCTAGCAAACACTAAAGATATGTACTAATTTCTATAGCAAACCCAATGGTGTATTCAATTTGGAAAACGGTTTAACTAAACGAAAAACTAAAAATGTACACCTTGTATAATAATTTATAAACAAGATATGTTGGAAAATAAATAAACAAAAAAAGTGGAAATAACCACTCAGTAGTTACAGGGAACAAAACCTTGGGAGACTTGAAGATCCAAATCTATTGATGACTAAAGTACAAAAGAGGCATACCGGACATTGATTGAAGGTCTAGGCTTGATTAACCAAAGTTAGCTAGAGTGTGATTTAGTGTATTCCAACAAGGTGTAAGTATGAATATGGTGCATTATTGTTTGAATGATGCATATGACTCGCTTATGTCTTAATTATGGACTAATTAAGGTTTATTGATAGTTATGTTTTTTTTTCCTACTCAAAATTTTATTCACCTAAGGTTATGATCTTGTGGACATTATCACACCTTTTATAAGTCATGAGGTAACATGACAAGAAAATTAAATGTGGATCGCTAGAGGTTAAAAGGTAATAAATCTCCAAACAAGTGTAATAAACCTTCAAATGAGTCAATAGAGAATTTAATTAGTAAGGGTTTCATCAATTAAGACTAAGGTTACATAGGTAAATGCAGCCAATTTATCTTTCCCATTCCTTTCCCATCCTTTGGTGCCCTAAGAAAAGGTCGAGGATTCCACACATAACTTTGATTCTGTCTCTCTTTTTCATTGAATGACCTACTAGCTGTGATTAACTAATAACTTGATCCAAAGGAAGACCACTTCCTTCTTTAGGATCAATTTTGTCACCATATACAACATGTCTCTACGTACATGGGAATGGAAATTAACAAAATAGGAGAGGTTTTATGGAGAACCAACCTCTCTACCCATATAATAGCTTGGATCTTCTTACCTTGGGCTTCATCTGAGATTGCTTTCTTTGAATCGATCTCTATATATAGAGCAAAATTCATCACAGAATGAAGTTGTAAAGCTTCGAACTATTGATTGCCCCAACCAAAAGCATCTTGTATCAGATGGAAAAGCTTAAGAAGGGTTTGCTTACAATCATGAAATTGAAGTTGGATGCATATAAAGCAATTTATTTCTTTAGTTTTTTTTAGTAAACCCATTAAAACTTCCAACTTTTCCTTTTTCTTTTTTTGGGTTGAGAATTAAAGCTGGCTTGGAGGACCTTGCAAAAAATGACACAAGGCCTCTTTAAACTAGGAGGTGCATTGAGATAAACCTCGAGCAGAAGACTTGGAAGATTCAAGAGATAACAAAGCAAATAAGAAAGAAAGATATAATATAACAAATAGAAATATAGTAGCTAATGTTAAGAAAACATGACAGGCGTGTAAGGTGCAAATTCCAAGATAGCATATCATAGCCTACATCATGTATAGAGTGGAAGGCCTCTTGAATAATGGTGTAAACCTCCTCCTTCCTATATAAAAATCACACTGTCAGTTTTATAAATGAATGTATTGTAAGTAAGACATAGCGTGAGATTGTAGTGGAGTCTTCCATGGGGCCAAAATGGTCATAGATGAAGTAGATTCATCTAATATTGTTGAGGCCTTATAATGTTAAAAGAGGTGACTCAATGGGTGGTTAGCAAGGATAGCACAAAGTTATCTTTATATTAGACGTGATGAGGGTTATGGATTTCGCCAACAATCCAGTTAAAGAGTGATCACCATGAACTTTTGTGGCAATCATAAAGGATATTTTATACTTGTTGGGTTGGGACACATCATGGAAGGTGGTTCGTGTTCATCAGTATGGCAATATTGTGGCACATGAAGTGGCAAGAAAAGCTACATTGGGAACTTAAGTTTGCTTACCACAGGACTCAATCCTAAAGTATGTTGTAAATTACCTTTGGTATGGCTAGTGACAAAGGCGAGATGAATAAATTGCAGGTTTGATAACTTTAATTGTTATTGCAATTACGATTCTTGTTGGTTGGTTTTTTAGTGTTTTCTAATGCCTTGGTTTCCAAGCTTTTGATGTTTGTGTTTAGCTTTGCTTTTTTGGTTTTGCTTGCTGCAGTGCTTTCTTCTATTGATATTTGTTTGTGGTTTGTTGTGCCTAGCTAGGCAAGGCTAGTGCTTTTTGTTACCTTGTCTTTACCTAGTTATTCCAATGCCATTTGTCCTCTTGCAAGGTTTTTTTTTTAACCTATTTGGTTCCAAGCAAAAAAGAAGAAGAAGAAGAAGAGAAACATATCAAGATCAAACCTCTACATGCATCAAAACTAACCCCTAAGAGAACTAGATCTTGCATAAAAGATTGTTGCCCCACATTCGTTAGTCAATTCAGGCTTTGTCCTTAGGATCTCATATTATTCGGCTTAAAGACATCGCAACATTAAGCTTTAGGATAAATATGATTAGAATATGCACTTTCAACTAACTCAAAGCCTATATGTTGGAGGGGACATGAACTCATTAGCGACTTCCAAGAGAATCAAAATGGCATTGTAAGCCTAAATAGGATCCATTGGAAGCAAAGACCCTATGTTTCACAACTAAGTCCAAAAATGTGCAAAAATGTGAGGATGGGGAGAAGGGGGAGCTAGAAAGAATTGTTTCAAGGGAGATGAAGGAGGTTAATTCAAAGCAAGGAGAGGATGTGGGAAATAAAAAGGGTGGTTGAGTGGAAAATGAATAAGGGTTGATGCTAGTAGATGTCAAAGACAAGGAGGGGTTAAGACAAAAATGAGGTAGATTGAACAGATAATAAGAGATATTGAAACAGAAGGTGTACAAATAATACCTCAATTCTAATCTGAGAAAGCCAAAGCTAATACAAGTGTTTTAAATAGGTAGAATAGGAAATGAACACTGCTCTTAACTATATAATAGAATAGCCTTCCTAACTGAAAAGAAAACACAACTGACATAATGACATGTAAATTTGTTACTCCCCCTCAAGATGACCATGAACATTGAGAATTGCCATCCTTGGCTATCAAAGGAAAGAGCTTAGCTTCCAATAAAGGTTTGGTGAATACATTAGCTAGCTAATGTTGAGTATGAACAGGTAGTAGCTTGAGAATTCCATTAGTAATCTTGTCACGAACAAAATGAAAATCCAACTCAATATGTTTTGTGCGTTCATGAAATACCAGGTTGAAAGCAATATGGATGGCATCCTGATTGTCACAAAGGATCAGAGCAGGATCTGTAGAAGAGATCGAAAAATCAATTAGGAGTTGATTAAGCCAAACAATCTCACTAGCTGAGGCAAAGGCACGGTACTTAGCTTTAGCAGAAGAACGAGACATTGGGCCTTACTTTTTAGCCCTCCAAGACACTAAAGAATCACTAAGAAATACACAAAACCCTCTTATAGATTGCCTAGTATCCAAGCAAGAACCCTAGTCAGCATCTGAAAATGCCCAAAGCTGTGAAGATGATGTTATAGAAAAGAACAACCCTTGTCTAGGAGAAACTTTTATATACTGTAAAAGATGATGAACTACATCAAGATGAGGTCTTCTAGGCTGTAAGACAAATTGACTAAGTTTATGAACAACAAAAGTAATTAATGCCAGGGCGTGATATAGTTAGGTAAAGTAACCGGCCAATGAGTCACTTATATACTGAGGCATCCTCAATCAATTCACCCTCAAAAGAACTCAATTTGACATTAGGATCCATAGGCAACAATGCTAGTTTGCTAGATAGAAAACTAGTGTCTTTAAGAAGTTGTAAAGCATAGTGGCACTGGGAGAAGAAAATACCTTTAAAGGACTGAGCAATCTCAAGACCAAGAAAATACCTCAAATGACCAAGATCTTTGAGCTTGAATTGACTGTGGAGAAAGGACTTCAAAGAATTTATGGCTAAAAAATCTAAACCAATTAATGATGATGATATTATCAACATAAACTAGTAGTGCAATAAAAGAAAGTCCAATACCCATAGTTAGATCTAGACTGATGAAAACCATGTTTAATGAGAGCAGCTAAAAATTTAGAAAGCTATTGTCGAGAAGCCTGTTCGAGGCCATAGAACTTATGAAGCCTACATACTAATCTCTCCCCCTAAATGGCAGCATGTACTTGAGGTTTATACCCAAGTAGAAGGTCCATGTAAACTTCCTCAAAAAGTTCACAATTGAGAAATGCATTATTAACATCTAACTGCACTATAGACCATTTATGAATAGCAGCTAAAGCTAGGAGCATCTTGATAGTGACTAACTTGGCAACGGGGGAAAAAGTATCAATAAAATCCAACCCCTCGTGTTGTGTGTACCCTTCAGCCACTAAATAGGTTTTATGCTTCTCTATGGAACCATTAGACTTATATTTAATCTTGTAAACCCACTTACAACCAATAGCATGCTCATCATGAGGAAGAGTAGTGACTGACCATGTATGGTTTAGATGCATAGCATCCCTCTAGTGAGCATAGTGCACTGCCTGATCGTAATGTTGAGGCTCAAAATGAGATGTGACATTAAGAAGAAATTTTCTATGTGAGTCAGAAAGGTTGGAATAGGAAACATATTTGATCAAAGGATATACAAATTTTGTATGAAGAGGTGGAGAAGAGTGTGTCAATAAATCACAGTGAAAATCCTAGAGATAGGAAAGAGGTCTAGCAATACTGGAAGATCTACAAACAATAGGGAAAACAAGAGTAGGATCACTAGGAAGTGAACTGGAAAGGATAGTAAAATCCTCAACCACATTTGGAGAATGAACAAGAACAACATTCTTTGAAATGGATATAAGAGAAGAGGTTATATCAGAGTAGGCTTGGGAAGGACTAGGTCAAGAAATGGATCAACCATTTCATTATGGGAAATGAGTGAATGAAATGGGAAGACATTTTCATGAAAAACAACATCACGAGACAGGAATATGGTCTCAATGGAAAGATCATACAAGTTGTATCCTTTCACACTAGGAGGATATCCAATAAGGATACAATCAAAGGCTCGAGGGTGAAATTTCGTTCTATGAGAATGTAATGTGGATGCAAAACAAAGGTTGCCAAAGGTTCTAAAGGAGGTGTAGTCCACAGGGGTTTGGTATAGAAGGTGATAAGGGGATTGTGATTGCAAATTAAGTGTTGGGGTTCTATTGATCAGAAAGGTGGTAGTGAGAATATAATCCCCCCAAAATTGAATTGGAACTCGAGACTAAAATAGCAATGTCCTAGCTACATTAAGAAGGTGTTGATGCTTTCTTTCCACTATTGAATTTTGTTTAGGTCTCTCTACATAAGAAAATTGATGAATCACCCCCTTAGAAGCAAAATAATCATGAAATTTGAGTTTAGGGGCATTATCTGATCTAAATTTCTTCACCTTTATATTAAATTGAGTCTTTACCATGGAGAAAAATTTGGGAATAACACTCCTGAAATCATATTTATGTCTCATTAGGAAAACTCAAGTGAACCGTGTACAATCATCCACCAATGTAAGAAAATATCTATAACCAACATATGTAGGAACATGATATGGCCCCCAAGTGTCACAATGAACAAGATCAAAAGCATGCTGAGACATATGATTATTGGAAACAAAAGACAATCTTATCTGTTTGGCTAGTGGACATATAAAACAAGAAACATTCTTAATGGTTTTATAGTACAGTAAATCTTTAACTATTTCCATCCTTTGGAAGGAAAGATGTCCAAGTCTATTATGCCAAGTGTGTTTACTTATAACAATAGCCACAATACATGCCTTAACTGTTGGCTGACATACAGATGTAAAAGAATCCGCATCAATGATGTAAAGCCCTTCCAATAGGTTACCCTTGCCAATCATTTTCATTCAATGGATATCGTGAATGACACAGGTATGAGAAGAAAAACTAAGGCTCATAGAATTTTTCCCAACTAGTGCACTCACAGAAATCAAGTTAAACTTGAATTGAGACACATATAAAATATTCTCAAGCACCAAGTGATCACTGAGTCTCACATTCCCAACATAAGATACAGAAATCCCAGTATGGTTGGGTAAAGTAATATAGGTATTCTGAATAGGCCTCAACTGATCAAAGGAGGATTAACTAAGACATATATGAATTGTGGCACCTGAATCTACTATCCAATTAATACCAAGGGTTACTAAGTATCGGATTAACAGAAATAGAGAAGCAAGTACCTGATGCTTGTTCAGGAGTAGCATCAAGTTCTGCTCTTGTCCTGGTTGTAATGAGATGAGAACTCAGCATATTCAACAAGTGTTGGTATTATACAAGGTTCAAGGACTGCATAAACTCTCCCACATCCTAATTACTAGATGGATTATGATTAATTTTAGACATATGTTAGATAGCATTAGAAGTCACTTGATTAGAATGCAAGTGAGCAGGATTTGTTTGATTAAGATTCCTCTGTTTCACCTTAAACCTTGGAAGACTATCTTTCTTTTGAAACCTACTATGACTACCCTTATTTACATCATGTTTAACAACAAACAAGGCTGAATCATTTCCAACGACAACTACACTCCTTTGATTCTCTTCTTGGGATATCAATGCAAATATTTTATTAATAAGAGGGATAAGGTCCATGAGAAGTAATTGACCTTGAACTTGAGAAAAGAAGTCATGCAATCTCATAAGAAAAGACATCACATATTCTATATGGTAATGATCTGCAAGTGCCTTAGTACCACCGCAAGAACATTTGCACAAGTACAAATAGGTCTAAAATTGTTGAGTTCATCTCAAATTGTTTTAAGCTTATTAGTACCACCGCAAGAACATTTGCACAAGTACAAATAGGTCTAAAATTGTTGAGTTCATCTCAAATTGTTTTAGGCTTTGTAAAATAAGCACTTATAAATCTAGGACCATTTCTCTGTTGATACCTTTCCTTGAGGTCGATCCATATATCGTGTGCGGATTCTAAGTAAATCAAGCTTGTCGATATCTCCTTAGACACAGAATTGAGGATCTATGATATAACAATATTGTTGTTTCTAATCTAGGAATTAAGGAGAGAATTGTCACTTGACGATCATGAAATTGAACCATTGATAAACCCTAGCTTGTTCTTCACTGACAGAGCTATCACTATCGCTTGACTCTAAGAGGCATAATTGTCTCATGTAAACGGCATGAGAAACTAAAAGTAGACTAGGACTGTCAAAATGATGAAGGTAGTAAGGACTCAATCCATCGTGAATGGCGGAATTTCTCATTAACCAGGAAAGAGAGATGATCATGAGTCATTGTTTCCATAGAACGATTATGCACAAATAGAATTCAGAATGAATGCAAGAAATCACAAACTCAGAACAAAGAAGAATGTAAGATCCGTCCAATCGCTAGAGAAAAACCTAGAATGACTACATGAATCGATGGAAAGGGGCGAGCTATTGCTTTGATACCATATTCAAACAGAAGGCGTAAAAATAATACCTCAATTCTCATCCAAGAAAGCAAAAGCTAATACAAGCGTTTAAATAGGCAGAATAGGAAATGAACACTACTCATAACTACATAATAGAATAACCTTCCTAACTGAAAAGAAAAATACAACTAACATAATAATGATATGTAAATCTGTTACGAGAAAAGGCAGAGGGAAAATGAAAGTGAAGGCTAAGAAGATGGTAATAAAGGAAAAGGCTAACCAGTTCGACTGGCACATTGCCATTTCAGCGTGAAGTTTCCATAATATAGAGATTTCCAAGGAAAAGCAAGTTAACTTCCACATGTTAATATAGTCTAATTATTTATTAAAAATATTAAAAAATAAAAACTAACTTCTTATGTGACACATGCATTTTTCTTTGGTTTTTTTTTGCTAACAAAGTACATTTAGGTAAAAGCTCACAAAAAGAGAGAAAAAAAACAACAAATCTAGCTAGCTAAACACGAAGGGGCTTGAAGTAATAAACCAAGAAAAGTCAAAGCTCTACCACCCAAAGGACTAGAGATATGAGAAAGCTAAGCCTTTGTTGTGTGAATTTGATAAAGATTGGTGAGCCAACAAAATTATTGTATGATTAGGGGGACTAACTGAAGTAGCTCTTGCCTCATTAGAAAAGGGGGAAAATGACCCTTAAAGGTCGTTGTTGACATGTAGGCCATTTAGAAGCCACCCAAACTTAGAAAACCCAATAAGACTAGTATCATGAGATATAGATAAAATAAGAAAAGTCAACATAAGAAGCAATTAAAAAAAAAAAAAAGTAGAAGGTAATAACATATAGAGCTTGAGAATACTTTCATCGTTGTCCTCTCTTTTACCATCTTGAATCCCCGAATTCCATGGTCTTATTGCTAGAATAAGACTATTATTGTGAAGAAAAAACAATAGAGCCTCGCCATCTAAAATAAGGGAAGGGCTTGGAAATAAATTTGAGAGTTCAACTTGCCAAGATTTGAGAATATGAATTAAATTGAACTGAAGGTGACCTAAGCATTATCATGAGTACATTGGGAAAGAACAGAACCCATTAATTCGAGTAAATGAATGAGCTAAAGACATATTTGAACTTGTTTGGGTGAGCTTATCTTTCTTTTTCCACCACATTGTTGATACATGCTCCAACTATAAAGATAATGAAAAAGTCTGGTTTATAGTTTTAAGGGGCCTTAGATAACGGAGTGGTTGCCATTACATGGGATGATTTTATGAATAAGGGGAAAAATTGCAAGTAGTGTAAAGGGCATAGGGTTTAGAGGGTTTATAGGATTTTAAGGGGTAATATGAGTAGTTGTGAGGACAAAAAAGCCATATGGATCTCATAAGGGCAATGGCTTGTTCACAATTACTAGTGCTTAAAGGAAATGGGTGGTAGATGTTGAGAAAAATAATTAAGGGTGAGGCAAATGAAGTTTAAGAGAAGAATTATTATCAACTATAATGGGGCTTCCTCATTTGAATGAAATAGTGAGGAGACTTTGGCCAGTGACAATGAGGGGGCAACTGTAACGCCCCGCTCCCACTTACGGGTGTTACTCGTGAACAATCACCCGAATTGTCCACCTGCCCGGCCTTAGCGAAGGGTGGATCGTGTTTCAAGACGAAACGCCCTAGGTGGGAACTAGGCTCGTCCTTCCCTTCGCTGAATCCCAGGATTCACTAGCAAAATTGGGCTTTAGCCACACCGCATTGGCTATAAAGAAAATCTCCTTCAGGCGCCCAATCGCCATTTTCTCATTTTATTTAATTCTTTTTCATTGAAGAATTTTATCGGGCTCCAAAAATCACCATTTAAACCAATCCATTGATGGATCACCAATTTTGGAGGATAAACTCATCATTTTCAAATTTTTAAATTTTCGGCATTTTCTCCAAAGGCCCGAAAATCCATTTATTTTGAAAATTCCTCCGGGGCCCAAAATCGATTTAGAAATGCCCCAATTTCTCCCAAAAATTCCAATTTTTTTAAAAAAATTGGCCGGCGGGGCCCGCTGGCTCGCCCGGGGCCCGCGCGAGGCCCCGCTAGGCGCTGGCCGCGTGGCCTAGCCGCGCCCACGCGTGCCCGCGTGCTGGCACGGCCGCCCGCACGCGGCCACCTGCTGGCGCGTGCGGCCGCCTGCCCGCGCGCGCGGCTGCGCGCCCGCCCGCGCGCGGGCTGCAGGCTGCTGCTTCCAGCAGCCTGCAGCTGCCCCCTTTCACTCCTTTACTCCCTTTTTTTTTTTTCCTTGGGCTATAAAACCCCAAATTTTCCAGAATTTAACTTAAACAAATAAACTTCACATTTATCTTGGTTTGCCTCTAATTCTCCATAATTAAGGCTTAATCCACCTCTTGATGAATACACAACATATCATACCAAAGTGAAGTTTTTGCCTAGGCTTCAACATGCCATAAGCCTCAATCTCATTCACTAAAAAAAAATCAACCCTTCAAGGAATATACACTCCAAATATACACTTTGGGCTTAAGAAACCCTTACATAATAAAGCATATACAACTTAAGCATAAATTACACCATTTGAGAAAAATATTCAATGTCTTCATGCTCAAGCTTCTTTCTCTTGCCAAACCCTTCCATAGCATGCTTCAATACCTACAAGAGGTCAAATAACCTCATGAGCTCCAAGAGCTCAATAAGGGTGCAATGACATAAAGTATGGAAATTAACAACATAGATGCTAATGCCATATGCAAGTGCCTAGGGTTCCAATACCTCAACCCTCAAGGTTAAAGGCTTCAACATACCCATCCCAACACACAATTTCATGGCCATGAGTCTCATGCACACAAGCATATGCAAAGCAAGCACAAAAATGTTAAAATGCATACAAGAGTCATGCTAGCCTCCATCCACTTGGGGCTTTCCCCTTACCTCATACTCCATGGATCTTCAAGTTTCCAACAACTTCAAGCCTCCAAAATCACTTCCTTTAATTTCCTCAAACTCCTTACATGAAAAACAAGCCTAGGATTATAAAGAAATCCTTTAAAAATGAGAGATACAAGAAAATTATGAAACCCTTACCTCTAGGCTTCTTGGATTTCTTCTTCTCCTTTTTCTTCTTCTTTCTCTCTTCTTCATTTCTCTTTATTTCCTTCAAATGGCTAAAGGGAAGACTTCCTCCATCTTCCTCTCTTTTCTTTCTCAAGACTCTTCAAATGGAAAAACTTGAGCTTGAAGGTCCACTTCCCTTTTTATACACTTTCATTTCTCTTTTCTTTTTGATTTATTTTCCTAGCCTTGATATTCCCAATTGCAAGACTTGATCCTAACCTTTCATTTCTCCTTTACTTTTTGAGAATAAATCTTGACCATTGGAAGAAGCACAATCCATAGCCCTTAGTCTTCTTTAATCTCAACCCTTGATGCATTTTGGAAGACTAAATCCCCACCATCCAAATTAACACAATCCATGTGTTTCTCAAGAATGAATCCTAGCCATGGACTTCTTTGGAGATCCAATCTCCACCATCCATTTCATTCTTCTATTGGATCCTTACATCCCATTTGGCAATCCATGCCAACATAAAGCCTTAAATCTCTACCATTAGATAAATTCCAATTTCAAGACTAATTTTCCACCATTGGATCAAGTCTTCAAATCCCATAAATATCCCATTTCTCATTTATTTAATTGGGACTAATTTCACCACATTAAATATGAAAGACAACTTGGAGAGACATAAATGCTTTTCTTTCTCATTTATTTTAATCTCCCATTTTCCCCCATTAATGCTTGACCATTTTCTTTTCATTTGCAATTTCTTTTTATTGCAACAAATCATTACACTCACATGGGCTAAATGGCTCATCTTTTCCATTCTTTTTGGTTTATTTAAATCCTTTAATTTTGCTTGAATAAGACCATGCCAAGTGTCACTCTAAGACACAAACTTGGCTTCCAAATCTTCCATCTCACCCATCCATTAATTATAAACATAATTTACCAATTAATTATTTCCACTCCCATAATTAATTTCCTCCTTTTCTCATAATTAATTCCTTTATGAAAATTCTCTCCAAAATTACCAAAACATCCTTTGTGAATTTTCAATCCCATTTATTTCCACATAATGCAAAATGGGAACTAATTCACTTCCATATTCAATTCCACCTTGGAATTATCTCCAATGTACCAAATTACCCTTTTATTGGACTTTGCTATCCAATTTACCAAAATGTCCCTCTCATAGGGCACCCTCATCTCAAGGATTCAACACCTTCTCAAGGGCATTTTTGGAATTTTTCTTACTTCCTTTTCTGTTCTCCTAACACCGGTTACACCGGGTGTTACAGCAACCATGGTGGTAGGAGAAAGGCTGAAGAAAGAGTGTTGGCCTAAAGATGTAGATGAAGAGATATACTCTTCTTGTTGTAAGAAAGACATGGGGTACTCGGTTAGCGACAATAAGGATCGTCAGTCGATGGCCAGCAATCAATGATTAGCAATGGTATCTACCAATGTAACCCTAGGTTTAAAGAGTACCGCGTATATGACATCATTGCTATGGCCACCATGGTTCCACTTTGATTGTTAATCATTGAACCCTAATGGTATAACCTTCAATCAACATGCATGCAATATCCTTTCTCTTTGATTTTTATACCCTTTCTGATTCTCCCCAACCTTAAAGCTCTTTTTTATCTCCATTTTCCTTCACCCTTTCTTGTTGCCCATTACTATTGCACTAACCTCTTTTGGTTTTTTTCCTTATTGTCTACTTCTTTATCATCCATTTCTTCACTCATACCCTCTATATTGTTGATTTTTTTAAAGATAGGCTGACTTCCATGCCCAATGATTGATTTCCCTTATTTTTGTGCCTTAATTCCACTATTTACCCATGGATTTACCTAGGTCCTAACCCTTTACCCTTGCCCCTCTCTCTTGGTTTCCCTATTTCCATTAGCCAAACATTACCTAAGTCCTCAATCCCTAATTGTCATATCTCATGGGAGGCATCAGGTTTTGGTCTCTAATGCAATCACTAAAAGGTAGTTCTCAATTGCCATACCGTGGGCTTTCGCTTGCTCCTCTATCCATGGAATCTTTGTATAATAGATTTGGGGCGTTTTTGTTAAGCCTACAAAAAGGCGAAGAAGAATATTACTTTCTATTGGTGTATGTAGCTAGTAGATTTCTTTGGATTGTCTTGGTTGTTATGGCCCATTCAACTCATTGTCTATCCCTTCCAAGGGATTTTAAATCTAACCTAACTATGCTTTGAATCTAGTCCTTTCTCTTGATTACCATCTTCAACTCAACCTTGCCTTTGCTTGAAATTGCTACATTACTCCTCTTAGGTGATCCAATTTTTATGTTGCACCTTGGTATTTTCCTATTTTATATGTAATATTTCTACCTAGCTTATTGTTCTACTTTGCAAACTTTATTTATAAGCTTTACCTCTTGAGAGATGTTGGTTAATCCATCTTCCATAAATTCACTTACTTAAAAAAAAAAATCTCAATTTGAGATAAGGAGAGAAAATCATTATTCCCAATACAATACTTATGTTAAAGCCTTAATTCTCACCCTAAGACTCATCTTTATCACTAGTCATAAGATCTTGTCAAGGTTTGATGGCATACTAGATATTGTCATTTGCTACCACACCAAATCTAGTTGGTTCTCCCCGTTAGACTTGATCTAATAATCTTTTTGCCTCAATTGATCCAGTCAATTCTCATCACCTCAAATCCATCCTTGAATCTCGTCGTGTCTCTAGATCAAGATGTAGTCATTGCTTTAGATCATGTTATTGTTTACTGTTGTGTCCTTGGGCATCCAATAGCTCAATCAACATAATAGAACACAATCCAAGAAACAAAAAACATAGAAAAGAAACAGAAAAACACACGTACATAAGAACACAAGATTTACATGTTCAGATTCCTTATGGAATCCTACATCACGGCATGGGTTTTCCCTAGTCAATCCATTAAAACAATCGGCACAATTACATATTTCAAACACACAAGAAAACTCATTGTATCTCTCCAAGAACTCACTAAGTACAAGCTTAATGCCCAAGCACCCAGCACTCACAGCTCTTTTTCTTTCTCTCATCAATCCTAGTGCTATTCACGTAGAGAACAAGGATACAAAATAGTTTTTTTCGTGTTTATTCTCGTCAGCTCTATTCTTATTTATAGAAGATTTTTGTTAGTTTCAAGAAGACAATTAGTTATAGTTAGGAGTTAGCCGTTGGAGTTCCAACAACCAATACCTATTGATCCAATTAATTGACTCAATTTTGAGTCACTAAACTAACACTTACGCATCAAATTGGGTCATCGGTGCTCTAGTTCTTGACTCTGAGCTAAATCTTCCAATTGTTCCATTTCATAGCCCATGGCAATACCTCTATCGAAGATCTCCACAAGTGACCAATCTTCAATGCTACCTCTTACTATCGTCAAACACAATATCTCAATTTGGTCTTTACCAAAGTATTTTTGCTATGGTTGATCCCGACCTCACTATTACCTACCTATCCGTCACTCAACATACCCAATCCCTTCTCACCATTATTAACCCCCAACTACCCTTTTGTAAGGAACCATCAAACTGTTTTTGCTAATATCTCACAAGGAAGCTAGTCCATTCAAACCACATGACCATGATCTAAGGATTCAACTGTCAAGCCTGAGCCTACAACACTATAATCAATCTTAGGAACTCAAATCCAACATCGATAATTAATCTCATCATCGAGCCAATAAATATAATTCTTCTCATTGGTCTTTTTACTAGTTCAGTGGTTTTAAAACCCCCGCCCAACTACAATGTTTGAAACACTAGCCACTCCTAGAGTGTGCATTGACCTTCTTAAGACATGATCAATGCATACTTAACTAAGCTAGGGTTGCAGAGGGAAATCTCTGCTGTTGTCCATATATAGCTAGAGACATAAATCAGGTTAATTCTTATAATATTGTTTACTTAATCCAAGGTATTAATTACACAGAAAGGTGTCTCAGTCAACTGCATGGCCATTGCCTCTGAAGAACAAGACATGGAAGATCAACTGTGGATGTTCACATTTAATATTTATATAAGAGCTGTCCTTTTACTGATCCAAGCATGATGGCTGTCTTCAATTAGAAAACGATAATTTCACCAAATTAATTAAGCAATATCCACATTATGATGTTCAGATCAGGTTTTCCTCAAGGGCTCCTAGCACCAGTTTTGTCCTTGGATTGTCTAGCCTTCTGTATTGGGAAAGATTTTATAACTACTGCATAGACAATGGTTAATTCTTAAAACCAAAAAAGGATATAACTTATTGGTATTTATAAAAGAATTATTAAAAGTGATTATTCATACGTAATTATATAAAAAAAACTGTTATAGTATCATTTCGCACTAAAAAGTTTTGTAAAAGTATTTGTGTAAATAACATTTTGTTACAGTGATATATATACTATAAGAACACATCTATTGTACATATATAAAATTCTTCTAGAAATAATGTGGGTCTTTCCTATCAATTTATCATGAAAATAAAAATAATGTCACAATGATTTATCTGCATAAAAATGCATGATGCTGTGGTATGATTCTGTTAATATATTTTCTACAAAAAGTATATATATTCTAGAGAAGAATATCTGTCTTTTCAAAAATACAAAAACAAGACATTAATGGTAGAAAACAGGTGGAAAAACTAGCAGCTGATCACCATAACTGTTAGGGTTTTTGAAATACATACTGAGCCCTTAGGTTGTTAGATATATATATGTAAGCCTACTCCAACTTCTTGTCTCAAACCCTAATGTTATTATAAATTTAAACCTCTCCTTGCATCTCGTGATCAGCCAAGAAATTAAAAAGAGAAGGGATAACAAAAAACATTAAAGTTAATATATTGGAGAGACAGATAGCTAGCTACCAAAACAGATACAATAAAGGATTGGAAAACCAGATAGCTAATAACTTCAATACATGTAAAAGGCTTTGCATGGAGAAGCCTAAGCCTTCATTATTATACAGGGGTAACTACCTATTGTCACATACAATTACACTCATATATATATATATTTGAAGAAACCCTAGAAATTGAAATTTTACTTGACAAAAAAAAGAAAAAGAAGAAACCCTAGAAAAAAAATAGTAGCAGAAATACTAGCTATATAGCAGCTGGAACAGAGAGTAGTTGTACTCTTTCATTACTGGATCAAGCTCCTGATAATGGCAGCTTCCGGGCTATCGGCGTCCACGGTGGCCAGCAGCTGCGACAGGCGGTCGCTGAGGTCATCCACCTCTCTGTGCAAGCTCCTAATGTAGTTGCATGTCTCTTGTAACACTTTAGAAGCTGAAACCTAAAACACAGAGACATCTCATAGAAGAATAATTAAACCAATAATAATGATTATATCAGTAATAACATATTTATATGTAATTATATGTGTGTGTGTGTGTGTGTACATCACATCTTCATCATAATAGTTGGGTGGCCACCATTGTTGAATTGAGGGTTGTTTTCTCAACATGATGGTGGTGGCCTAGTTGCTCCTGCAAAATGAACATTGGACCACACATACCCAGTTTAATCATATCCTCCTGAGGCTTCGGTTTGTTACTTAGAGCTGCTGCAATGGTACTACCTATCTATATATATCTTGAGGGACTGATCTTGTTTCCTAGGTTCAAAATAACTAGGCAAATTAAGTACAAAATAACATATATAGCAATTGTATTTGCACACTTATCAATCATATATTATTGATTTAATTTGTAATTCTGGGAGGCCATATTTATAGCCTCAAGGTCCAGCTGACAAGGAAGGATTTGAATCCTTGTGCAGTGAACTTTGACTTTACTTTGTAATACGTTCATACAAAGACTAGAATAAACGTACTGCACATACAAATATCTATGTCATATAAATTATGAAAAATAATATATATATATATTTATATTCGATGCACTGATGATATATTAAAAGTAAATATAAACTACCTTGCTTGAGCGTCTATTGCGAATCTCAGGGAGAAGTTGCTGTAACTTGGAGACAAGATCAATGATCTGATCATCTGTGATCCTCGAAGTCCCCGCCGACGCTGCTGAGGATTGTCTCGATCTTCTGCTAGACATGGCTGCAATTATGTGTGTATATATATAAATGGGGTGACTTTCTCTCTGCAGTTTAATATATATATATATAAAGATCGATCGGCGGCAAAATATTAAAGGGTGATGAGATGAGAAGAAGCACTGGTTCTGATATGTGTGTGTGTGTATATATATTGAAGCTGTGAATTCCAAATAGGTAATATAGGCCGTATAGGCTGGGTGGAGATGATGAATTTAGGAGGAGGAAAGGAGGAGAAGAAGAAGAAGAAGAAGGCAGTGCTATGGAAATTGGAAAAAAGCGATAAGAGATATAAAGAGGAAGGTAGCTAGGCTAGGACCACAAGAGAAAGAGAGAGTACATAAACATAGATAGTGATGTTGGATGTGAAGAAGACAAGTGCATAGGAGAATATGCAGTATATTTGGAACTAGTTAATCAAGCTTCTCGTTAAATTAATCCACAGAGAGAGAGAGATCATGGGTAGCAGGGGGTTTCAATTAATCAATGAATTGATTAACATTGCTATTAATTAATATTGTTTCTTTTTTGTTCGTGTTCCCAAGTTGGGGTTTGATTTCAAGTGAATGTGTTTGTTCTTGAGGTAACAAAGTGGGCCTTTATGTACATGTCTGAATGCACAAGACCATGTGATCATTGGGTACTCATCTCCTCTGAATTCACCCAATAATAGCACTCTGCACCAGCCAATACCATTCTGCCACATATCTCTACATAGGGTTCATACTTAAATTCACATGGAAAATAGTATTTTCTTTATTTGTACCCAAATATTTGCATTAAGTCTCACCCAAGTGAATTCAACCCTACATATAGTAATTAATGATATTAATTTTGTTTCATTTGATTAATTTCTATATTTGTGTAAGCCAAAAAGTGCCCTAGATGTTGTTGGGGGATGAATAGGGTAAGCAAATTCATTAATAGAAAGAAAAGTGAACTTGTATTACATATATGTATACAAAAGACATTTCATTAACTAGAAATACATTATCTTCTCTTCTTCTTCTTCTTCAATTATCTTTGGAAGAAGCAAAGATTATATCTTTACCTAAAACTGGCATTTTACATAATAATTAATAGGATGATATATTCTGTTGGTCTAAACAAATCTATAACCCAACACATTAGAAGATTGTACTGCAATATACAATTACAATTACAAAACAGGTATTAGGAAACAACGACAACTCATTTATAGGTAGCCCAACCTTCCGGACCATAGAAGAAGAAAACGTGACTTGAGATTGACTGCACTTTCTTTTCATGTTTTTTCCCTTTCCTTTTTTTTTTATTTTCTCTCCTTTTCTCTTCTCCCAATCAATAGACTAGGAAATTGAATAATTGCTGTACCTGTAACCAACCCCTTTATGTAAATTACAGTGAAAGTGTTTTTGGAGTTAACAAAGGATTAACCGCGGTTTGGTAAGTATGAGTATTAAATTTTATTTTATTTAAAAGGGAAATATTAATGATGTAGCAATTAATACCTTGGCTTAATTAATGTTGCATTTTACTAAAATGCCCATCACCTCCAAACTAAAATATCAACTGACTTAAACCCTCAATTAAGTCAAAACCACACTCCATTAATGTCCACTGGACAAACTTCAATCCATTCTTTCATCGCCTCCTCAAGCGTTAGTTTAATGGCCCAATTTATAAACTAATCCACCAAGAGAAGAGAGGGACAATGGATTGCCA
The DNA here is from genome assembly GCF_014633365.1 of Diospyros lotus. Taxonomy (NCBI): domain Eukaryota; kingdom Viridiplantae; phylum Streptophyta; class Magnoliopsida; order Ericales; family Ebenaceae; genus Diospyros; species Diospyros lotus. The sequence continues at coordinate 36,286,100 of NC_068341.1, read as the reverse complement.
ATGGAGAGAGAGAGAGAGAGAGAGCTTAGTTCATACAGTACAAGGTCCTTTTTGTCAAAACATATCATTTCCCTCAAGATCAGTGCCCGTCGGTTCTTGGGACAAGTTTGTCCCACCTCCTTCCGATTAACACATTTTTAAGACTAATTAATCTTGGGATGAGGGTTTAGAGTTTTTTTAATGTTATATCAAACATGGGTCAGCTTCAACAAATGGTATTACTAATCTTAATATTGTGTTCCAAACATGTGAGTTATATAGATTTTATTTTCTTAAAATAAGAAACAATTGAATTGGGTATCAATGAATTGAGTTGGTTTTGATTTTAATATTACAGAACAATCCACTACGTGGCAAATGCACTATGGTTACAGAACCATAGAAAGAGAGCCTAATCCTTTATCCCGAAGAGACATGAAATAATACTAAAAACTAAAATCAAACAATAACCTAAGACCTAATAAAACCCTTTTCAACCCAACTTATATAGAAAACCCAATGAGGCCCAACTAATTAAGGCTTCCAAACATAACAGAATAAAAACCCTAAAAAACTACTTGGTGCATATGCATTGTCTGTCGTCCTCCACCTTCCATTCATACTAATTTCCCATTGCTTGCTCGCTATTGTTGTCTGCCTCCACCTCCCACAAAAAGATCTCGATTCCTTCAAACTGAAATGGTTCATGTTGTTGATCCCAATAAGCCCTTTCATGTTATAAGAAGCCAGTGGGATAACTCACACAAGAAGAAAAAGAAAATTCAGAGACTTTCACTCAACTCATAATTGCTGGTTTTCAACTCCCATACACATGGATTCCCTCAAAAACTAGCTAGTTATTTGCACTACTCAAATGAAAAGTCACATAGCAACAACAAAATAAATACAATAAATCCCACTAAATGCATAAAAAACTATTAAATTCTCAAAATTCCAAGCAGACTGAGTAGCCTCTACTTAAATAATCATAACTTTCTCCATAAAACTCCAATTAGTGTACCTTTAATTACATTTGAAACTAGACATCTGTAGCTTTCTGTAAATATAAAATTTGTCCAGATTTATTGAGCATTCATTGAGATGTGAAGCTAAAAATTCGATCTTGGAGAATTTGGACCATTGATAGATTAAAGGTCATGATTATTTTTTAATACTTTCGTCACCATGTTGAGTCCCATCCTCTATCATCAATTGAGATTCATTCCTCTTTTACCACCACCATGCTTCTTTGCCAAAAAGTGTCTCACCTTGAGACGGGCAAATAGAACTGAAAGTAGGAGATCAAAGAAGGAGGACCAATAAAAAGCACAAGGCATCAATTTCTTGGAAACCCATAACCAAATGAGAAGGAAATAGAGATGAAAGTCAGGGCATTCGTTGAACCAAGAAGGCTGAGTCCTTCTCTAAAGCCCGTGGCGCGATTGATTGCAGACTAAGGTCGAATAATGATCATCAACAACAAAGGGTTGATATACAATCAACGACAACATATACTCATAAACTAGGGAAAGCCTAGGAACCCTAGAGAGAGCTCTCTAGGGCTTCATCTTGCTTAAGAATTTTACTCTTGATTCATGCTTTATTTTATTGAAACTAATCTGATCAAGTTTGTAAAAATTAGACTAAGAATCAACCAAATTGCAAAATAAATCTGAACCAACTAACCTAACCCAACTAAAATTTGATTTTGGGTACGTATAGACTCCAGAATAGATACAATGATATCAAATTTTTGATAACATAAATTTTGAAAAAAAATAATAGATAACCATTTGTATTAAGTTTAATTCAATATAACATAAAATGTGATATTAACATTCCAAAAAAAAATTAGCATTTGAAAATAAAATAAAAAGAAAAAAGAGAAAAGAAACAAGAAACAAGAAACAGAAATGTTCACTGTAAACATTGGGTTGGCTCTAGTTTTTAAACCTGATAATTCAACCGAGTCTCGACTTTAAGTCAATCAAATCTAAGAAGCAAAACCTAGAATTGAACTGAAATGTTAAAAAAAAAAAAATCAAATTCAATCAATCATATTAATTAATTCAATTTGGTTCAATTTTTAGGCCTATGCTTATCTATGGAGAATTCTTGCTAAATAATGTTGTTATTTACATGTTTGTTATCATAGAAATGGATAAAATTTGAGGAACCCAACGAGTTTGATTTAGTAAATTTAGTTAGATTTTTCCTTTAACATTTATTAGGTGAATGAGAATTAGAGGCCTTAACTAAATTTGAAAATCCATTACATTTCTCGGTTAGTGGGTATCATTAATAAGTTGAATATTAAATGTTTGAATGTTATTTGACAAAATAAACACTTTTTATCTGTGCAAAACTTATATTGGGGATGAAGATGAGATTTTTGGCCCCTTTATGCTGTCACTGTTTTGTTCTATCTCCGTATGAAAAATAATGTTGACCAAAAGTTACAAAAACCTGAATCATTGTTTAGAATCTACCTACATGTAAAGTTATGATATCAATATATATATATATATATATATTGACTGTTGAGAATTAAAAACAAAGGAAAAATTATTAATGTTGCTTATTATATTGTGGAAATTTATGGACACATTGTTCATTATAGATTTTATATATGTTTAAAAGAGTATATAACAATAATAATATACCAACTCAAATGTTGTGCTTACTACCTACTTTGGTTATAGGTTTAAGTATAGTGCATTAAAAGGGATTTTAGTGCATTAAAATTCTCTGTTTTGTGTATTAAGAAAAGGTAACGGTCTCAATTCAAACCAAATTAAAATCTTTTGATTGTATCCCATTTAATTGTTGCGATTGAAACCCGTTTCATAGACACAATAATGAATTTAGTTGATTGAAAACGTCATCGTCAAGTTGCTTGAATTTATAAAAATAAAAAAATAATCAAAGAGCACAGAGAAGTTCTCGCATAAACACTCTGATACTTAAATCAGATACTGAAAATGATAAAAATTGTAGAGTAATATTTACACTAATACCAGAGATGCTATACCTTTTCAAGAATGAGTATCAGCTTATTTATAAAGAAATATAAAGTGATTAAAAGTGTAACAGAATTAGAATTATTATAGATAACGTTTATCTTGATTAATCTTAGTCTAATTGAAACTAAAATTGTTATGAATGGCATTTATTTCTTATGAATAATATTTATCTTAATATTTTAAAATTAAAATTCTTTATAAATAATTAATTATTTTTTTAGAAAAAATTTTGAATATCAAAATTATTTTATTTGCCCGTTTGCGTGTAACTCTCCATCTATTAAAAATTTATGCCTTCCATGACACAATAAAACCAAAATTTAAAGACTCCTGGCTGTTGGCGCAACTAAAGCTCTAAGCTGAGTTTTCACGTGGTGATGGGAATGAAATAATAAAAGCGAGCAAAAAGAGAAGGTGAGTGAGTGAGGGGGGGGGGGGGGGGATAAATTAATAGTTTGGATTTGGGGGGAGGTTAGGGACATAAGCACGGGGAGTGTGGCAACCCATTTGGCGGGTAAAAGATTTGATGTCACATGCCTTTCCCGACACGACACGTGTCGTGTCCCAAATCTGGTACATGTATTATAGGAAAGAGATGAAAAAAGAAACAGAGGAATTAATTCCCCCCATGCTCTTGTCTACCCTTGTCACGTGACATGCAAAGGCAAACTGCTTGGCCCCATCCCTCGTTTATATATAGTTATTTATTTTGATATATTATAAATAAATAAGACTACAGTAATATAAAATATTATCAATATTACATATGGTATGACACACTATTGAGTTGTTTTATGAAGTTGGACAAAAAATAAGAAATACTTCTATTAATTTATAGCAAAAAGTATTAACAACATAAACACTTTTTGGTCATTTTTTTAAATTTTAAACATAAAGTTGTGATTTTAAGATTATGGTTTGGCTAACCACCAACAAGTTGGTAAGTTGGTGAGCAATATCTATATATTGGCTGCCTCTTTAGAATTGTGTTTGAACTTAATTTGTTGGGTTGGGATGCAATGCAAATCCAAATCCATTTTCTATTATAGTCTTTATTAAATGTTACTAAAAATATTTAATAAACAAAGTGGGCTGTGGGTCTCGCCCCCTTAATGGCAAGCTTTTCACTTGTTCCGGGAGCAACACAGTGGGCCTTTTGCAGATTTGTACAGCAAAGCAGAATATGATATCCCTACTCTCCATGCCATAGTACTCAAGTTATAGCTAATTGTACTAAACCAGTTTTAAATGAGATTTTATTTTATAAAATTCTGAATTTGATTTTAAATTAGTTTTGACATTTAAACTATTAACCCTAAATTATCATCCAAAAAAAAAAAAAATCCCCTTTCTCTTTTTTCTTTTCTCTCACTTTGTGCCTAGGTTCAATTTCAAGTGGTTCTAGGGCAATTTTATGGGCGGCAACAGGTGATGGTGAACTCTTGGATTTGGGCAGTGGTGGTGGGCTCATTCAGCTAATTCGCTAGAGGAGGATTCAGCTTCGCTAGAGGCTTCAAACGAGGAAGTAGTTTGCCACAAAACTTGGGTTCTGCCGGCCAACTCCTTTCGTGGAGGAACCTAGACTAGACTGGGTTCCTTCCTCTCTCTCTCTCTCTCTCTCTCTCTCTCTCTATAGTTGTGGCTAGTTGACAGCAACTACGCACCACTAGTGTCGTTACTTTTTTTTTAATTTTTTATTATTTTATTTCTATATAATTATGTGAAAAAGAGAGAGAGAGAGAGAGAGAGAGAGAGAGAATTTTAGATGTTAGTGAAAAATTAATTATCGTTTATTCACTGTAGAGGGGAAAGCTATATGCGGTCTATAATCTCTTTAAAAAGTGTCTTGTCCCTTTTGATATATTAAGAGTGCCTGCATATCATGTCGCCAGACCTATAAAAGTGATTGCTGGAATTTACAATAGGCACCTGACAGTACCACCACCTGTGATTCAAAGAAAGTGCGTCTAAATTAGCTGGATAGTCTATTGGACATCCAGGAAGAGGAAAAAGTGCTATGCTAAGCCCAATGAGGTTTCAGAATTTTAGGGCTGTTGTTCTTGGGCCTGTGCTGCCTTGCTCACTGTTGAAAAGATCCGTTTCTTTGGAAGCAGCCAGCAGGTTGTTGTTCCTATTCCTTATCTATTCAATGTAATTTTAATATCTTATCAAAACTTTTAGGTTGTTACCTTAAATAATATAAAATTTGTTCAACGTGAATAAATGAAGAGAAAATGAGGCATGGGAGGTGGGACCCACACCCACCTCCATTAGCCCACGTGTCAAACGAGAACAACTATCAGTCTTGAATATCTTATTTTTATGTTGATAAATATTATAATTTACTTACAAAACTTTCTAACTTCTTAATGTGACCTTACTCTTCGTGTTGGTCCTCTCCATATCATTATTCCTAGAATGTTACTAGCCTCCCACACTTGTCGATTACCAGTACCATTCCAAGGAATAAACAAGCCAATAGCCCGCATGGGCAGCTCAGTTGATTAAAAAAGGAGGCACAAAGTGTCTTTCATGATAAATCTTGGATCAAGATCGAGGATCGAATCTCACAAGCGACAGTGTAAGGTACCTCTCTCCAAAGTGAGGGAGACTCCTTGTGCGCGGTGAGTCTGGATCTAGTCACTGTATCCGGTTGAGTCACCATGATTAATCTCCTCCCACGTCTTATCAGACCGGGTGTGGGGGACGTCCGGGACAAGCAATTTCACCTTTTGGACTAATAAACAAGCCAATAGGAAAATGAAAATGAAATAAAATTATTTAATTTCTCAATGAAAACAGAGTATTTCCTTCCTAACTGTACAACAGCAGTAACTACAGATAATTCTCTCTTCCATCTCTTTACGATCAACCTTGCTATTAGGAAGAAGGAAATTGAAAACGCAACTCAACTCAACTCGTGGAATCCCCCCAATTCCCAACTGGACGATTTCTTTCTTGAGTTTTTCTGCACATTCCTCTGCCCAAAATTAACCAAACGCAAATGAATAAATCTGTCAGAAAGAACATTTGTGCAAGCATAATATGTATGTATGATATCTAGCACTAGCAGTAGCAGAGCCCAAAAGTCCACCCATTGTTTTGTTTTTTATAATGTAAGATCATCCCACTCGTAGAAACGGTTTTGGAACGCATAAAACTTAAACTCAAGATGTCAAGTTTATTACTAAGCTACATGGCAATGAGTAATCCAATATCTTAACAAAAGATTGACGCATTTCCTTTTCCTTTATCATAAAGGGAAAGGATAATATATTGTCAGGAAAGTTACAGATTCGATATAGTTTTTTAATTGAAAATTAATTGAGGTTTCGAAAAATGTTAAAAATTTGAAGATTCGGGGTTAAAATTCTCGCGGGAAATGACTCAATGATGGTACTCCTCGGAACAATGAGATCTTCTTCTTGTGATTTTCTTCACATTGCAAATATATCTCGAATTTTTCATTAATCTATCGATGGACGATGGAAGATCAATGGCATTTCTGAGTACGAACGAGAATTGCAAGACTCAATTCCAAAGAAACAGTGAAGGATAGATTTGGAGCGAAGGAAAACAATGAAATAGATTTTCGGAATGTGATTAATTGCTGGTTTCGTACTGAAACTATGAGCTGATTTCCATGTGATTGGAGGAAATTGAGATTCAGATACCGAAACTATTTATAAAACGCCACAAGCCCTAGCTATCATACACGTAAAATTAACAAATACACGGATGACTACCAATCAAAGAAATAAATGAAGAGAACGAACCTTGATTGTCAGTGTATTGACTTGCCGCGAAGAGGCGAAGCTGGCAAGATCGGCCTTGAGAAAAGCGTGGCATTCACATGCAAAGCAACCAGGTGAGGATGATGGTGGTGGCCACCATGGACGGAGGAGAGCTTATTTTTGGCGCTCACACGCGCTTCGATATCCTCACCGAGATGCAAATCTTCCTCCCTGATCCTTAAAACCTGACTATGCACGTAGGCGGTCTTTTTCGGCGTCCATCGCCGGAACTTCGCAACCGATCTCGGCGACTCATCCATCTCCTCCGACGATGCAAAACTCTCCTGATCCGTCTCCGCCTCCACATCCAACACCGAGGATTTCTTCTCGCCGACTCGCTCTCTCTCCTCTCTGTCCGACGTCGACATCCGCAAGAAAATCTCGCCGTAATTCTGCAGGTCCGACCCGGAGTCGTCCCAGTCTTGCGAGCTTTTCACGATCATTTTTCAATGCGAAAACCAGAGAAACGCGACGTTTAGCAGCAATGGCGGCAAGGAAGGCCGATGCTGCCTTGAGTACATATAGGCGGAGAATGTTAGGGTGCGGTGAGGTGTGCGATAATACTTGGCCCTCAATGCCTCGTGCATCGCCTTGCGGGAATCAAGGGCGTCTCTGATCGCGACAAGTGTCAGAGGGCGAGAAACGGGCGGTTGGGATTGTTGACCAGCGACTACGATATTATTATACGATGTGGCGATTAATCGTCGGTCCATGCGGTTGCCAATTTCATGGAAAGAAATTTGGATCATCCATGGGTTCTTTGCCACGTCATTCTCTCCCATCTTTTAGGCTTAAAATTAATGCTTACCATTAATTGCGTACATTAGATATATACAAGTATAAAAAATATTACGAACACATTATCATTGTTGTAGGCATACAGTTTTCTTTTTTTTTTTTTTTTATGATGTTTCATTTCGGGTATTCCCGTTGCTCATTCCCTTGATAAATCGCAAGAGATCATGCACCCAAAAAATCGAACTCGTACAACCAGTTAGGGGATGAGTGCCAAGCACTTAAGTTCCACCTTTGAACCATGCGGCTCGACCTCGGAGGGCAATATACAGTTTACTTTACAGTTTATAATTCTCATCCCAACTTAGATAGTACATATGGTGGTGGTGATATGTAAATATAGTAAAATATTATCTTATCTGTATTGGACGACATAATATTTGCCTGATATAGATAAACTCAAAAGGAGTGTGGGCCTCACCCCTTCTCCCTCTGCATACCCGCATCAAACAACACAACATCATCGTAGAATATAATGCTAGGGGAGAGTGGAGTTCAAAACTATATGCAACATCCTACAATGCTAGGGGAGAGTGGAGTTCAAAACTATATGCAACATCCTCGCATCAAACAACACATCATCATCGTAGAATATAATGCTAGGGGAGAGTGGAGTTCAAAACTATATGCAACATCCTTGCTTGCGTCTGGACAGAGGGTAACAGTTACAAGGACCTATACATGGTGGCCAATATTTCATGCAGGTGCTGCTTAAGAATTATCAATTTTTATATCGTGGAGAGAGATCATTAACAGCATGTCCTTTGCTTACTGCCTGTTGCTTGATGCAGGGGCTTTCTAGATCTGAAAATTAAGCTCTGGTTGAGAAACCTGCAGGTGATCAGGTGCATTGCCATTGCCCCAAGCATATTAGCCTGCATTGTTGGTGGTCCTTCGGGAGCTGTAAGGCTAATCATTGTCGCATCGGTTAGTGTTCAAATCGAAATTTTAACCGAACTTAACAACTGCAACAAGCTAACACAACTTGTGATGTGGAGAACAATAACTTAACTAATAAATTGTTTGCTTCGGGGGTTTAGATGATCTTGTCATTTGATTTGGCATTTGCACTGGTTCCTCTCCTTAGGTTCACCAGCAGTGAAGACAAGATGATGGGCCACCACAAAAACTCTGTACCAGTACTATTACCCTTTTGAACTCTAAAATTATAGGAACACGAGTCTTGTAATCCCATTATATGTGGAGTAATATCTTGTGTACGCTAATGATGCTGTGCAAAATTCTTTGTTTTCTGGCTGCAAAAGGAAATCCAGTGTAAAAAGGAAGTTGGAAGAATTGTCTTGCAAAATATGGTTATATGTTTGTTAAAATCAATGCAATGCAAGGACATTTTAGACAATTCATGTAATAAGACCAAATAACATTGTCTTCTTCAAAACATTTGTTACAAGATGATTGACAATAAGACGGGAGAAAGTCCCTTAATTTGTGCTTTGCTAAAGAGATGCTAAGGGAAGACCATTATTTTACACCCATTGTTAGAGAATCATATCACCAACTCTCTAATCAAATGATCTTCACTCTCCAAGACCATTCTTTTTCTTATATTTGATTCCTAGATTTTAAACTAAACATAAGACCAAATCATATTAAGACATTTAAGTACTTGTGTGTTCTTTTCGGCCCAATGGGGTTTATCAGAATGGTTGCAATGGCAACAAAGAGTCGCGATTTGTGTGATGGGGTGGCTGCCACCTGTAAGCACTCTGAAGCTCAAGTCAATAGTGATTCAGAATGTTGGAGTATGGGTAAGGCTAGGAAAGAATATACCTTGGCCTATGATCAGACTGGTTTATATAGAGATAGAGGTACCTTGTGTGTCGTCAGCCATCGTGGGAGGATAGAGGGTCGAGATACACGGTAGTGATAGGGATCATCCTCCAGGATCTTGGATTTGATGAAGATTACAAGCTGATCAGGATCAATGCCCGAGTTGTCCGAGGTTGATGGAATCCATTACCGGTGTAAGAATCTTCTATTAGATGGAAAGATTATCCGAGCTTCTTGGGCTAAGATCTATCTTGGGGCCGGGATAGGTGCCAAGCTATGGGTCCATGGCTCAATGGATCAGTATGGTCCATAGCCCCCCAGGTTGGATGTTCTCAAGGGCAAGCATCCGAGCCCGGAATGCAGCCGAGCTGTTAATAATGCTCTAGTTTGCCTTAACCTAGTACCGGGCTTGCTAAAACCGATCTTGCTAAGGCCGAGCTTAAGGGACAAACTCAGTAGTTTCGGGGGGTGTTTTTTGAGGTACTGACGAGTAACCCATGCAGTCTCAAAAATCGAAGCTTCCGTTCCAAAAGATGTGACGTTGTGGGCAAACAGGGAGTTGTCTTGTTATTTTTTAACCCAAGGTGTTTAATGCACGTCAAGAAGTGTGACAAATGACGTTATCTCTACAGGTGATTGGCGACGCTTAATCTCTATCCATTGGATGTATTGTGCGATATCTATATAAGGACACATGTAGGTGGTTTTCCCGTTTCTCACTTTTGCGTTTGCTTCTGATTTCCAAACCCTGGTTCTCCGAGAGCTTCTATGTTCTTCTTCCATTCAATCGTTCACGTGCTTTTGGCTTGGGCCAAATTCCCATTTCACTCTTGTTCTACAGATTTCGCTCATTTTCACAGGTAACTCATGAAATTGATTCTTTTGATTCTCTTCTCTTCAAAATGGCCTCTCGACAAGACATGCTTGCTTTCTTCTTAGACAAGAACGCGGCCACCAAATTCCCTTTATACTGGAGCAAGGAACCGAGCTCCATCACAAGAGTGGAATACCGGAGGTTAATCTCGGAGGACCACCCGACGATGGATCTCCTCAAGGAATGTCCAGTATTAGAGAGCTTGGCCCTTGTCAAGTATGGGAATAACCGAGAGGGTTTGGCCGCCTATATGGGTCAATTTTTCCATGCCTTTCTTTTTTGGCTATTTTCTATTGTTTCTTACCGTGTTTGTCTTCTGTTTCAGGCGAGATGGCCCCCAAGATGACTGTTGAGGAGGTGAGGAGGCATCTTGAGAGGAAAAGAGACGAGGCGACAAAGACTAGTTTGGTCTTAAGACTGCTAAGGAGGCCCCCGTCTTTGGAGCTGCTGAGCTGAGAAGGCTCATGCTATCGCTCCCCTTGCCCCAGAAAAAGGTCCTGTGCCGACTTCCCAACCTACCTCCAAAGTTGCCAAGGCCAAGGCCTCTGCCTCTTCTCAGACCGAAGAGCCAGCTAATGCCAATGGGGGCCAGCTGGTACTAAAGAAGATAAGGGTTTCCCGGGATGAGGACGCTCTAGGTTTAGCTAAGGGACAACACTCGGGGAGCCTGTGGAACAAACAATTTCTCCCCTAGATGTTCATTGAAGAGCACCTATCTGACCCCACCGATAGCCAGAAGATGTTGGACCTAGGATAGCCCAGGCTTTACGACTGGGCTGAGCTGCAGGCCCTTTGACTAGTTAGCGCTTGTTGGTCTTTGAAGGTGGAGTGTTAGGCCCAATGGCAGTGTGTCAAGTGGGCTCATAAAGAGAAGGTCGAACGAATAAGGGGGGAGTGGGAGGAGAAAAAAAGCTGACTGTAAACACGAGTCGATGAGGCGGAGTCGGCGACTGTGAAGGTGGTCCAGGTCTATGAGAAGCTCATGGCCCAGAAGAAAACCTTAGAGGAGGAACGAGACCGGCAAAGGACCAAGCTGAAGCTAGCGAAAGAGATTGAGGGGAAGCTAAAGTCCGAGCTGGCAACCTCTCTCTTTGAGGTTGGCCAAGCGAAGCTCGAGGTCGCTCATTTGAAGGTCGAGGTCAATAAGGCACGGTCTAAGATTGAGGGCTTGCTGGACGAGGCCGCCAACCAATTTGTGGTTGGGTATGAGAAGGCCTTATCCCATGCCTAACTGCTTCTTCTTGGGGTCGACTTCTCCTCCCTCGACCCCTTCAAGGAGATCGTGGATGGTCGACTTGTGAACCCAACTGTTGTTGACCAAGTTAGCCCACCCGAGCCTCCGGCGAGGGTAGTAGAGGTTGTCGAGAATCAGGTTGAGGGAGTTGCTAGTCAGTCGACGGACCCTATTGTTGTAGACCTTGTCTCAGAGATAGTTATTGCGACTGGGTGTGCTCCCAGGCCTTCTGGGTTGTAGTTTTCCTGAAATATTTTTTTTTGCTTTTTGTAATGTGTACCCCAATTTATAATAAAATGAAGAATTTAGCTTACATGTATTGTTTAGTGTTAATTTATCCAATGCTCTTTCTTTTGTTGGTATTGTTTTGTACGACTCGCTTTTTATTTCTAACACGAAGTTGGGCGCACATTAGCTTTTGTATTGAATCTTTGTATGGTATGTAGCCGAGTTTGAGATTTTGAAGGATGAGGCTATGGACCAATTTTTGGTGGGTCTTTGATCGACTCTTTTTTGGATGTTGGTTTCGTGGTATGTTTTGCTTCTTGTTTCACTTCAAACACGAGGTCAGGCGAGTGCTTTTGGTTTGAAGGGATTTGAGAAGGCCAGGATGACCCGAGGTCTGCTCGCCAAGACTGGCCCGGGCGCAAGTGGGCGAACTAACCAAGCCTGGCTGGGCACGACACGCCTTAGTGAGGAAACCAGGATGACCCAAGTTTTTCCAACCAAGACTAGCCCAAGCGTAGGTAGCCTGGTTGGGCAAGGCACGGCTTGGTGAGGAGACATGCGAAAGAACTAAACATCTGAGCTAAACATATGAACCTCTCATCTAATTTTATTGACAAGAGGATGTCAGCGTAGAATTGGATAATATGTTCTGTAACAAAGCTAACGTAAAAAATGGCATAAAATAATAAATTGAATCTAAGTAAAAGACACAAGATCAAACTTTAACTTATGTCAGCAAATAAAATAATTCGAGTACTATCTGAACAATTCTCAGGGATGATCATTAGACCGTTACTTAGCTGTAATACTTTCGTAGGCTAGCTGCGTTCCATGCCCTTGGCAGGGGTTATCCTGAGAGTTTGGCAAGGTGGTAGGCTCTGTTGTCGAAGCTATGAATAACATGGTAGGGGCCTTCCCAGTTGGCACCAAGCTTTCCTTCCCCAAGTTGTTGCCTTGCGATCTCCACCTTTCTCAGGACCAGGTCTCCTTCTCCAAAACTCTAGGGTGTGACCCCGAAATTATACCTACAAGCTACCCTTTGCTTAGCGGCTTGTTTTCGGATATGTGCAAGGTCTCGTACTTCCTATAGGAGATCCAGGTCAACTTTTTGCTCATCTTCATTTGTATTTTCTTGAAAATGTTGCCTTCGGGGGCTTGGTTTCTTGACCTCCATCGAAATCATTGCTTTTGACCCGTAGGTGAGCCCAAAAGAGGTCTCCATCGTTGATGTCTGTGTTGTGGTGTGGTATGACCATAACACCATAGGAAGCTTTTCCAGCCATGCCCTATTTTCCTGATCCAGTCGTTTCTTGAGCCCAACGAGGATGACCTTGTTAGCAACTTTGGCTTGCCCATTTCTCTAGGGTGCTCAGTCGAGGTGAAATCCTAACGAATGACAAGCTCCCCACAAAATCCTCAAAACTTTGCATTGGTGAATTGAGTGTTGTTGTCGAAAATGATTAGCCCGGGCAGGTCGTATCTGCAAATATCACTTTTCCAAACGAACTTTTTAACCTTTTCTACCGTAATTGTTGCTAGGGGCTCAACTTCAATCCACTTGGTGAAGCAGTTAATGGCCACCACAATGAACTTGAGCTGGCCCGGGGCTAGTGGGAAAGGTCCAAGTAAATCAATCCCCCACTTGTAAAAAAGCCAAGATACATTAAGATTGTGCATCTCTTCCGGTGGGGAGTGACAAGCATTTTCATATTTCTGGCACTTATCACATCTCCTCGCGTATTCCAGGCATTTGTTGCGCATGGTCAGCCAATAGTATCTGACTTGTAGTATTTTTTAAGCTAAGGATCGGCCTCCAATGTGGCTTCCGCAAACCCCTTCATGAACTTCAGACATTACATAGTTAGCATGCCTCTCGTCCACACATTAGAGAAGTAGCATGATAAATCTTCTTTTATATTGTTGATCTTCGACCATGGTATAAAGACTAGCCATCCTCCTTAACTCTCTTGCTTCCTCCGAGCCATCAGGCAGCACTTCTTACTTCAGGAATCAGATGATGGGGAACCCCAAGAAGCTAGGATCTACCTCCACAGTGTGCACTTCTTCTAAGTCAACAGTTGGTGAACCCAAGGTTTCCTGTATAACTGACTGATTGTTTCCTGGGGCTTTGGTGCTAGCGAGCTTTGAGAGCAAGTCTACTCTTAAATTTTTCTCCCTTGGAACATACTCAATGTCGAAAGACTCAAAGTTTAGATAGGACTCTGACCTTGTCGAGATACTTGCCGAGATGACGATCTTTTGCTTGGAATTCACCTTTGATTTGATTAGCCACCAGTTGGGAATCGCTCCTTGCAATCAGCCTAGTGGCTCCAACTTCTTTGGCCAAGCCTAAACCAGCGATGAGGGCTTCATACTCAGCTTGGTTGTTACTTGCCCTGAAGTTAAAGCGAAGGGACTGCTCGATCAGAAGCCCATGTGGTCCCTCCAAGATTATTCCTACTCTACTTCCCTTGATGTTTGAAGCTCCGTCCACCGACAAAATCCAAGGGTTACTATCAAAACTTTGAGTAGATGAAGATAACTCAACACCTAAGTCGGACAGTACCTGGGATTTAATATATTTGTGTGGTACTGTATGCCAAATTTAGAAAGCTCCACTGACCATGCAATCATTATGCCTGAAAGCATAGGCTTCTAGAGCCCCTACATGATTGGTTGATCAGTTAGCACCATGATTTGTTGACTCTAGAAGTAAGGTTGGAGCTTCAGAGTTGCAGTAACCAAGGCTAGGGCTAACTTCTCTATCTTTTGGTACCGCATTTTCGGGCCCTTGCAAAACTTTGCTAACAAAATAGATTGGTCGTTGTATTTTTTTCATCTTCTCTTACTAGCACCAAGCTGAGTGCGCCTTCACAGACGAATAGGTAGAGCATAAGCTCTTCATCAAGCTTTAGCCTGGAAAGGATGGAAGGGGTTGTTAGAAAGCGCTTTAGTTCTTGGAAGGCGGCTTCACATTGTTTTGTCCACCGAAACTCTATTGGCTTCTTTAAACATTAAAAGAATGGTTAATCCCGTTCTGCTGATTTCGAGAGAAAATGGGAGAGAGCAACTATCTAGCCTGTTAGTCGTTGGACCTCTTTCACATTACTAGGGTTGTGCATCTCGAGGATAGCTTGACACTTATCAAGGTTGGCTTCTATTCCTTGATTGGTGAGCATGAATCAAAGGAACTTCCCAGCCTATACACCAAAAATGCATTTTCCATATTCAACCTCATGTTGTGTCGTCGGATTTGCTCAAAGATCCTGGCAAGATCCGAGCAATGATCTTCGTTCTCTGATGTCTTGGCCACCATATCATCAACGTACACCTCGATGTTCTGACCTATTTGATCAGCAAACACTTTATTCATCAACCATTGGTATGTAGCTCCTGCGTTCTTTAGTCCAAACGGCATGACTTTGTAGCAAAAATTCACATACTCGCTGATGAAAATTGTCTTTTCTTCGTTACCTAGGTGCATCTGGATCTGATTGTACCCTAAGTATGCATCCATAAAGCTGAGGTATCTGTACCCCAAGGCTCTATCCACAAACCGGTTGATATTCAGTAAGGGGTAAGAATCCTTTGGGCATGCTTTGTTTAGATCGATGAAGTCTACACACATCCATCATTTACCTAAGGACTTCTTTACCATCACCACATTTGACAGCCACGTAGTATAATGTACCTCCCTTACGAATCAGGCTTGGAGAAGCTTCGTTGTCTCCTCAGCTACTGCCTGCCGCCTTTCCTTACCCAATTTTCTTTTCCTTTACACGACTGGTCTCACGTTTGAATCAATGGCCAACTTATGGAAGATGAAGAACGGGTCAATGCCTGGCATGTCTGCGGGCATCTAGGCAAAAAATTAGGCATTTTGTTACAGTAGTGTGGTCAATGACTCTTTGAGGTCATGGGGAAGCATAGTTCTAACCCTAGTTATCTACTCTGGGTGGGTCCCCAAACTCATAGGAAGTAGCTCCTCCGCGGCTTCTGGTCCGCTATCCGTGAACTCAGTCCACAGATTTAACTCGACCATGTTTATGCTGTGATACCTAGATCAGCTACTGATGGCAATGATTTGGTTGTTGCAGCTCCCCCTACCAGGCGGGGAGCACTAAACTCTCAATCTGTCATTGTAGCATTATCGGGCCTCCTTTTAGTCAGCCTGGACTACTCTGACCTCGGTGGTTGAAACTGAAAACTTTATCGCCAAGTGTGGTGTAGAAACAACTATGCCCAAGGAGTTTAGGGATAGGCATCCTAGTGAGGCGTTGTAAGGTGTCTGGCAATCAACCACTAAATACTTGACGCTGACTATTTTGAGTAGTGAAGCTGACTCGAATGTAGTCAGCAGCTCAATGTACCCCTTCACATTCACCTATTCCCCCAAGAAGCGGACCGAGTTTCTGTTCAACGGCTTCAAATTTTTTTGTGGTATCCCCAGCTTTTTTAAATTTGACACGTACAATAAGTCAACCGACCTTCCCTAGTCAACTAGGACCTTCTTGATTGCAAAGTTGGCCACGACCACTAATATCACCATGGGACCGTCTAAGTTTTAATTAATCCCTGCATAGTCTTCATCGATGAAGGAGATCATTGGGTGTCGAGCTATTCTTCTCAGCCGGTGTTCGGTGCTTCTAACGGTCATCACCGTCCTCAGTGCTTCTGGGGGGCTGCCATGGCTTCCTAACCTTCTTCAGCCCAAGGTCTTCATTACGGGCTACGGCTTCTCCTCGAACGTCGGTCATCACATGGTCCTTTGCTCTGACTTTGTCTCCTATAAACATACCGGCGAAGGTGTCCTTCTCTTTCCAGCTTCTCAATCCGAACATCTAGTAGTAATTGCAGCATTTGCTAGTGTCCACATTAGGGTCGAGGTTAGGCCGGGCTCTCACCTCAAGAAGTGAAATGACCTTTGAGTTATAGACTTCTTGGAAGATCCGATCTCGCTTTGTCTTCAACAGGGTCTAAGTGTCATAAAGCAATCGAGGTGGCTCAAGAACCCGAGCTGGCTCTCTTCGTCCCCTGGCTAGGTCTCTATTCACTCATCTTCGGCCGAGATGGCAATGATTGTAATATCCTAGTATTTTGAGAATAATAATAATTAATTTTTTTGTATTTAAAATATTTTTTGACATCCATTAAAGATTATAATTAAGAAAACTAATGGACTTAGAGTTAGTGGGCTAAGTTGAAAAAGAAAGACTAAGTAAATGGGCTTAGAGTTAGTGGGCTAAGTTGAAAAAAAATGAAAGTCTAAGTAAATGGGCTTAGAATTAGTAGGGTAAGAAAGTAGGCTTAAAATTAATGAACTAAATAAAAGAATAATCTATTCAAAAGAAGATTTAGTGGAAAATAATTAAGGTGACAAAATAATTAAAGATAGTGGGTGAAATAATTGAGAAATTTGGGAGACAAAGTAGGGTGTGGACAAATAATTAAAGATTATAGGTAAGATTTAGTGAAAAATAATTAAAAAATGTGACAAAATAATTAAAGATAATGGGTGAAATAATTGAGAAATGTGGGAAACAAAGTAGGGTGCGAACAAATAATCAAAGATAATGGGTGAAATAATTGAGAAATGTGGGAGATAATGTAGGGTGTGGACAAATAATTAAAGATTATGGGAGAGATTTAGTGAAAAATAATTAAAAAAATGCGACAAAATAATTAAAGATAAGAGTTGAAATAATTGAGAAATGTGGGAGACAAAGTAGGGTGTGGACAAATAATCAAAAATAATGGGTGAAATAATAGAGAAATGTGAGAGACAAAGTAGGGTATAGACAAATAATTAAAGATTATGGGAGAGATTTAGGGAAAAATAATTAAGAAATATGACAAAATAATTAAAGAAAGTAGGTCACTACAATTATATTAAGCTTAATTCAACCTTCTATAAATAGAGAAAACTTGAAAGGCTTGAGGACTTAAATTAGAAAGAGAAATGTTGTAAAAAAAAACAGATTTGAGAGTGAGAGAGGGATTTGAAAAAGAGAAAGAAAGAAAATATGAAAAATAAAATATAGAGAAAAATACCAAAAATTTTTAGAAAAATCCTAACGGTTGGGTTTAGTAGTTCGTGTAAAAATTTGTGGCAGAAGACGTCGTTGGTTACGCAAACTGAGGCTTCGTCGTAGAATAGAAGAATACTAAATCGCTCCGCGGGAAGGTGAGTTATTTTTGAAAATTTCTTTAAATATTCCAAAAATATGAGAATGATATTTTAGAATTGTTAATGATGAAATTGGAAGAGAAATGCATGATTGGTGTTTATTATGGATTTTTGAGGCAATAAATGCTTGAAAATCAAAGAAGAAATGAGAAATAAATAGAATATGAATTCTGAAAATTGTGAGGAAATTTCAAGGGCTTGGGAATATTGTTTTAGGAATTATTGTGAAGATAAATTGAGAAAATTTTATGAGGAAGTATTTATTTCATAATCTTAAGAAAATAATATAAGGAAATGGAAGAAATTAGGAAAATTAGAGAAAATTAGAAATCTAATTTTTTTTTTAAATAATTATTATACCCAGGCTACATCGAGGTTCATAATTAAGTACGATTGGAAGTCTGACGCAAAATTGAGGCAAAATTATCTTTTTGCAAGGTAAGTGGTACTTCCTAACTGGATTTAGTTCTATGAAAATGTTTGGTTTGTAAGTGGTTCGATTCCATAATCCAATTTTATGTAAATGATCTTATCATGTTGTTATACCTGGATGTGAGAATATCATGTATATTGCATTTACATGTTTTGATTTATGAAATATGCATATGAGCATGATGAGATTCACGATCATACGTTGCATGGGTTTAGGATTAGGTACTAGCGCCGTTGTTTTGCCAAGGATGCACCCATACACCACGATCTGGCAAGGAGACTGAAAAAATGGTGGATAATCTTAAGGTGCAGTCGACTCAAATATGAGAGTTACGATTTTATGTGCATTACATACATACATGATCATTAAATGTTTTCTTTCCTTATTTAGATGATTCATCATCTAACTTGGGCTTTGCCCTTGGAATATTCAAACGTTCCAGATGGAGATTATAGTAGAAACAAAGATAAATGAGGCATGAAATGACACTTAGCTAAGTGCATGATGAGTTGTATGATGAGTTGAATGTATGTTATGTAGCCCATGTATTTAAGTTCTGCTACTTTGAATTCTGAACGTTTTGAGGAATGATGATGTATAGTCTCATTTATAGCTAATGATGATGTATAACCTTATTTATGGTTAATGAGAATGTAAGAATTGAGTTATGATTAATGTTAAGATGTTAGGTTCGATTCTAGCTTCTGCATTTGATATTTATGATAATTCTCTTTCGAGATAGTTGCATGGAAATTTTGGGATGGATATGAGAAATGATATAGTTTAGTAATAGTTTTTAGGAAAAAAAATCATTATCCCACAATTGTCTTAAGTTATAGTGCGCTCGAAAAATGGGGCATTATAGTGATGCTTCGCAGATAGCCCTAATCGCTAGTTCAGTTGCAATTGGGCTGAGCCTATGCTTGGGAGTTATTGCGCCTGGCAACTGACATTTCTTCCATATTTATATAGCCAACTGCTCGTAGTCAAAATTTGTTAAGGTCGACAGGAGGCTTCCGAGCCAAAAAGTCAGCAAAGGACCCGAGCATAAGCCCTGCCATGATGGCGTGCAGGGAGATAACCGAATTGAGGTCCCTAATTTGAATGGCCTCCTAGTTAAATCAATTCATGAAAGCCTGGAGCTGCTCGTTCTCTCCTTGCTTCAAGTTGATCAAGCTAGCTGAGGTTTTATGATGAGCTAGCTGGTGGAAAAGTGGGTGAGGAAGCAAGTTGTGAGCTCCAAAAAAGTCGTGAATGGAGCCTGGCTCAAGGGTAGAGAACCACAAAAGGATAAACTTCTTCAAAGTGCTAGAAAAAGCACGGCACATGATCAGGTCAGTTCCTCCACTTAACAACATCAAGGAATTGAACATCCTTAAGTGCCCTTGGGGGTCGGTGATTCCATTATATAACTCCAATGTTTTAGGAAGGTGGAATCCCTCTAGCAAGGGTGCAAACATGATGAACTCCAAGAAAAGGTGGCTCAGAGTGTACAAGGATGCTAATGGTGGAGGAGTAGGGGTGTGCGTAGCCTGGAGCTGATGATGATGGCTGACCTTTATGTCATCGTCAATCCACTCATTACGCTGGTCGCATTGCTGGTTATGGATTAACTCGACAACTTGGTCTTGAAGTTATGGGATGGTTTGGAGGAGGGCCTCCATGGTTGTTGAATTCTCTGGCGATGGTTGTGTTTGGATTTTCCTAGTTTGGGGCCATATTGTTGTGGCTTCTAGTTCTAGCCATGGGTGGTTTGTAGAGGAGACTGTAGGGATTCGGCATGTGTGGTAGGCAAGTTTTATCAGGCCCCACAGTGGGCACCAGATATTTCTTTCGGCCTAATGGGGTTGATCTAACAATGGGATGATTGGCACCTACAAGCACTCCGAAGCTCAAGTCAATAGCGATTCAGAATGTCAAAGTATGGTGTGGATAAGGCTTGAAAAGAACATATTTTGGCCTATGATCAAGCTGGTTTATATAGAGATGGAGATACCTTGCATGTTGTCGGTCGCCGTGAGGGGATAGAAGCTGAGATACATAGTAGTGATAGGGATCATCCTCCAGGATCTTGGATTTGATGAAAATTACGAGCTAATAAGGATCAGTGCGCGAGTTATCCAGGGTTGATGGAATCCGTTACTAGTGGAAGAATCTTGGATTAGATGGAAAGATTATCCGAGTTTCTTGGGCTAAGATCTAGTCTGGGGGCTAGGTGCCAAGCTGTGGGCCCATGGCCCAATAGATCAGTACATTCGATTATGTTATAGAAAATTATGGTGGATCAATTGACCGTTTCTCTCACAACCTTCACTATATATAAATAAGAGTCAGGATCCTCCTCACATAAGAAACCCAAGGCTTTGATTACCTAGCATCTTCTGTTCCTCAACTAATTAAGCTAGAACATATGGCCTATCGTGAAGTGATTAGTGGTTAATTTTGTAAAAATTTTGTTATAATTATACCCTTCTTTCGATCTTAAATATGGTTTAAATTAGATATTAATATATATTTTATGGTTATATGTAAATTTAAATTGAAAGATGAATGAAATGAAGTTCTAAAGTAAATAATAATAATATATAAAATTATATATAATACATATATATCATTATATGCATGCATGTAATATATATATAATATAATCTAATATATATATGTGCCATGTGTAATACATATATATAATATATAATTTATTAATAACATTAAATTATTTTTATTTTTTTAGGCATGAAGAATTCAAGCCCATGAAGACTTAAAGTCCATGAAGAATTCAAGTCCATGAAGAAATCAAACCCATGGAGAAATCAAGTCCATGAAGAATTCAAATCTATGAAGAAATCAAACCCATGAAAAATTAAAGTCCATGAAGAATTCAAGCCCATGAAGAATTAAGGCCCAATTTGAGCAACCCATGGAAAATATTATTTGGAGAAGGCCCAAGGATTATTTTTAATCCTAATGAAGATTAAAAACCAATTTATAGAAATCTATTTTTATTTTTTATGTGAGAGCTTTATTAGGTGTGTTTTTTAGTTAAAATCCATTTAACTATTAGGTGGATATTATAGCTAAAATCCATTTAACTTTATGAGTGCTTTATTAGGTATGTATTTTAGCTAAAATCCATTTAATATTAGGTGTGTATTATAGCTAAAATCCATTTAACTTTAAGTGTGTGAGTGCCCATTAGATATAATTATGTCTAATTGAATAATTGAAATTGTGTGGTTTGTATTGCATCTTGTGGCCTATAAATAGCTCACTTGATTGCATTTGTAAGTGTGATTATTATTCTTGAATAAAAGTTTAGTTGTTTCCTTATAATTCTCTCTTTGAGAATTGTTCTTGTTCTTTCTCATTTTCTTTAGTACTTTCTCTTATAATCTTACTTTTTTCTTTCTTCTTTTAAATTCTTATGTCATTTATTATTACTTTATTATTCACCGCCTAAATGGCCGGTTAATTTGTGCCTTTAAATTTCTGCAATTTTAATTCTTGTCATTTAATTATTCACCGCCTAAATGGCCGGTTAGTTTATGCCTTTAAATTTCTGCAATTTTAATTCTTGTCATTTAATTATCCACCGCCTAAATGGCCGGTTAGTTTATGCCTTTAAATTTCTTGTCATTTAAATTCTGTTATTTAAATTACGTCATTTAAATTTATGTCAATTAACTTTCAAATAAAAATGAGTAGTTAAATCTAATCTTGGGTTAAGGCAAGGACAGTGTCCAACGCCAATGATTCCCAAAGAAAGCTGCGTTTTAAATAAGTAACATTAATTTAAATTTCAGTATGAGTGTGTATTAATTATTAAAAAATCACTAGGTTTGGATTGGAGCGTAAGCCTAACTTAGAGCTTTCATGCCATGTATGAGAGTTACTAGAACTGGAAACGCTATCATACCCAAATCCGGATGATTAATTTAGTTGTTTTGTATATTAATTGTAATTGAATTTATGGTAGTTGCTTAAATTAGAATCCCGCATATCATGTATGGGGATTGCTTAACCTAGAACTATCATCATCTCTAATTGCATTTAATAACAAATCCTCATATCTGAAATTAAATTAATGTTGCTAATCTTTTATGCTAAAATTTGGGAATCAACGGGTTGGTACTGAAATTGTCTTAACTCAAGCACTATCCAAATTCATATTTTTACGTTTAATGTTTATTTCAATTTTTGCCTTACTTTATTTTCTAGTATCTGTTGTCTAAAAACAAGACCATAAAAAATCTTGTTGTCAATCCAAATGCGTGTGCGTGTGTGTGACATTCTTTTTCTTTTGCCATAAATAAATCTCTCAGTGGACGACCTGGATTCATCCAGAAAATATAAATATAAATTTGGACTACAACTGCACTCGTACACTGGCGAGTATAAACCTCTCACTAAAATAAAAAATATATAAAAGTTTTATTATGATTTGTTTTTATTGTGTTTTAATTGCAGGGTGAGAGTGCAGTCAAATTTTGGCGCCGTTGCCGGGGAGATTAAGGCAAAAACAAAAAGAAAAAAAAAAAAAAAAAAGAATAAGCATCTCTTGATAAAATCGGTAACTCTATTTCTCTTTTACTTTATTTTTGTTTGTGCATTGTATATGAGACTGAGATCAAGTAGAATTTTGAAACAGTATTTTCATATCATTCTGAGTCTTTACCTGCAATTGGATTGTCAACTTTACACTCATGTCTCAAAATTACTACAATCTGTCTGCACAAGATACTTATCATGATGAAAATTATCATTTTGAATCTGATTTGTCTAGACCTCTTAAGGATTATCTATACCCTCTTAGGCAAACCACTTTTGATTTGCAATCAGACACTACCCATTTGTTACCCACTTACCATGAAATTGAGGTTTGGTGTGCTGTGTGTGAGACTTCAGCTCATTTAACGGATGACTGCCCTATAATACCTGCTTTTAAGGAGGTATTGTATGGTCAATCCAGTTACACACACACACACAACTATGAGAGAATGTATTACCAGAACCATGAGGAAAACTACCATTCGGACTTTGATGCATATCACCTTAATTCACACTTTCATCCAAATTTCTCATGGGAAAATGATTTTATAGCCCAACCACATGAGCACTTCCTTTCCCAGCCTCAATCATTTCAAACTAATGAAGGGTCTACATTCGATGCATATCAACCCCCTCATGGGAGTTCATTAGAAGATACCTTCAATCTATTTATGCAAGGACAAATGGAAATTTTTACACAAATGTCCAAATGTCAAGAACATACCATTAGAGTTACAGAGGACATTAGGAACCAATTGACACAGCTAACACAGACTTTGAGCATGTCAGAGCCTGTCCATCCCAACTCACTCCAAATCACATTAATAAAACCCATCATCAAAAGTGAAAGTCAGGAGCAGGACATAGGAGTGACTGTCTTAAGGAATGGAGAAATAATTGAGAAACTTGATGCCCCTAGGACAGTACACCCTTTGGTGCAAGAAGAGAGAGTGGTTGATCACAGTGAGGTAGATGTCAATGAAGCCTTGGAGGAAGAAAAAGACCAAAATGATGTAAGAAAAGAAGAAACCTGGGAGGAAGAAGAGGATAAAATTCGAGAGTCAAAATGTGAAAAAATCATAAGTTTATCCACATTTACCCCTCAATTTCTATCTTTTAGGTTAGTCGATATTATTGAGGATCAAATTAAACCAAACACGTGTGAGATGTTTGTGCAAATTAATGTGCCATACGCGGATATAATAAAACCAACACCTCCGGACGATATATTTTCAAAATATATATGTGCATTCATGAGAAAAATCAATTTATATAATTTTGAAAATAACTTTAAAAGTGGTGTAGTGAATGGGAGATATTATACGATTAGGTGGGCAACCACTCATTTGATCCTTAATTGGAAGAAAAGAAAAAAAAAATTCTAAAAAATAAATAAATAAATAAAAATATAATAAAATAATTTTATATATATATATATATACATATAAGTTGTTCCTTTTCTTCATTACTTAACTAGTGTTTCTCTATGTGCAGTCTAAATAAAATTTCTCCATATGAGTTTATGTATTGAAGACCGCCAGGTATGCCTATCTTCTATCCTTTTATTGCCAATTGAGGACAATACGCAATTTAAGTTGGGGGTAAGGTGTCTACAAAATTTTACCTAAAAAAAAAAATTAAAACAAAATTAATTAAAAAAAAATTGAATTGAGAGAGACAGAATTGACGCTGGTGGTAGCCATCTTTTCTTGGGCAGTGCAATCACACTGCCCTATAAAGAAAGAAGGCACACTGCCAAATGTTGAAAACAGAGGCGCCGAGCGTTGAAAAAAAAAAAAAGGCACACTGCCAAATGTTGAAAAATGAGACGCTAAACGACGTCAAGTCTGACGGTGCAATTATGGCATGCCTCGAGTCGAGTGTAGAATAGTGATGCCCATTGCTCTATAAGAGACTCCATATCTGTATGAGGCAAGTCACCCCTCTTGAGCTCAATCTTCTCTCCTTTGTGTTATTCTGCGATCAGGTACTCTCATCCCTTTTGTAAAGTTTATAGTTCTTTACTTTCTTCTTAGTATAATTTTTTTTTTTTTTAAAAAAAAAAATGGATCTTTATCTCTCAAAAATTCACAAGTACTATCCATCTCTCCCGCAGAATGATTTGAAAAAAATTTATGTTGCTAGGTGTGAAAGACTTAGGTTGTTGATGCTTAATAACATCCCTGAAGATATTCGTTGGCTGATCGAAGCAAAAGTTCGATTAGCTGGTGAAACTTCACCTAGTTTTAAGCATTTTCCAGGCTTAGGGAAGAGTAGTTTTGCCAAGAAAAGAAGAGCGAAAAGAGTGAATGGTTGTTACAAATGTGCTCGATGGACCTGTAACACACGATGCAAATCTGTGGGGTTTACGTCCATAAATCGAGAAGATAAAATTAGTTTCATAAAGGATGGACTGAGTAAGGAGTCTTTGGATGATATCCGATTGACTCTTGAGACGCATCCATGTGGAATAGTGCAAAGAGAACTTCTTGCTTTATGGACCCAGTTCAGAAGTGACCACCAACGCTATAGTCTTGGGAATCTGACTAAAAACGACCCTGTTTGCCAATCTATAAGAAAATTGGATGGGAAGCTTATCCCCGCTTCATAGAAAGTGTTTAAGCCGTTTCTGGACGTAAAACCAGAGGAAGATGTGAGCCACAATCACAACTACTTATACATACGCATGATTTTTGTTTGTATTTATTTCTTGTTGAATTGTTGTATAGCTACTTTTGATCGCCAAACTTCTTTTCAGGACATACAAAAGGAACAAACATGGAAGGCCAGTTAGTTCGTCGAATCAATACCATATGCGTACTTTGTGGCTCTCAACTTGGGAGCGATATTTGTTACGCACTTGCAGCGAACGAACTTGGTAAAAAATTAGGAGAGAAAAAAAAATAATTTGGTATATGGAGGGGGAAGTCGTGGATTGAATGGTTATGTTTCACAAGCTGTACATCTTGGAAATTCATCTGTGGTAGGTATAATGCCAATCCCTTTAGCTGAACCACATATTTCCGGGATTACACGCGGTCAACTTATAGAAACGACTTCTATGTCTGAGCACATGGCTTGTAAGATTTATCAGTCAGATGCCTTCATTGCTTTACCAGGAGGTTTTGGAACACTTGAAGAAATCTTTTGTATAATCTCCTGGGCCAAGAGTAATCTCCATACCAAACCCATTGGAATTTTAAATGTTAACCATTTTTTCGATGGGTTACTCTCTTTTCTTGATCAGGCTGTGGACCAACAGTTCATTTCTCGTTCAGCAAGAAAGATTCTCATTTCTACATCCACCATTGATAAGCTGCTAGAGAAATTACATGCTTATGTTCCACAGTACGATCCTCATGAGCCTCGGATAGACTGGTCTAGGGCAATTAGTAACAAGCGCCAAAGGGGTCCGATTAATTTAGATTTATCACTGTGAGAAATGCCTTTTATTAAGATGGCTGAGTAAGGAGTACTTTTTGTACTCTTGAGACGCATCTAGTTATTGTACAACTCGCAGAATTTTTCTTGATTGTGTTCTTTAAAAAAAAAAAAAACAAAACAAAACAAAACTGTGGAATGTTGTTAGCAAAGTCTTTGATAAGATGGTTGAGTAAGGAGTACTTTTTGTACTCTTGAGACGCATTTTTTTATCTTATGACTTGCATCAATTTTTATTTTGGTATGAAAATATAAATATATATATATATATGGTGTGCTCATTTGTTGTTTAAGTTTTAGCAGTTCACAGCAAAATGAACTTGTGGAGTTACAGGTATTCCTAACAACCCTAATTTATTACTGCAATTCAAGTTGGGGGGTGTAAGGTTTAGTTATGAATTATCTGGTTCATATTTAACTGTGAGTTTGCTATTGCAAGTTTGTAGTCTTGTGTGAATTGATTATCTTTATCTGCTCTTATTAAAAAAAAAAAAAAATTGTGTTTCAAATAACGCTATTCCTAAAGTTTTGAAGTTATGCACTGATAGCCGGTTAAGTTTGCAATACGAAACATGGATGCATTGATTTCTTATTTGAAAACGTATGTGCATTAGAATAAGTAATTTGCATTCATCGGGGATTCAAAATTTAAAAATTGGTTATCGGTCATAAAGTCAAAGGTAACAGTAATTAGCTGATTAGTACATTGTATGATCCCTCAACAGAAGTGGAGACTATTACCCAAGTAAGTGTTTGAGCCTAATAACCATTAATTCTGAGTGAAATAATACTTACTCTAAATATGCTCTCTTGTTTATCTTATCTTTTCAATGGCTTCAAAATATCAATTCGCTTTGAATGTCTAGTATGATAGCGGATGAATTTTACTGGTTTCAAACTTCGACTTAGATGACTGAGAAGCATGATAGGGGGATCAATTTCTTTCAGTTTGAGCCTATTAAACCTTTTTCTTTCTTTAAATTAACCTCCCTTGCTATCCCATTTGAGCCATTTGTAGTACAATTTCTTTCGTTACTCTCGGTTAACCCATAACCATATGAATTTTATCCAACCTGGTGTGATCTTGGGAATTAATCTGTCTTTCTATTTTCATATTTAAAGAGAAAAAGAAAAAAAAGAGAAAAAAAAAAGAGAAAAAAAAAAGAAGAAAAAGAAAAAAAAAAGGGGGCAAATTCTCTTAGCTATTCAGCATAACTGTTTCAAAATAAATGCTAAAAAAAAAAAAATCCCGACACACCCTTTGCACACTCTACATTTTCTTTGACAACCCGTATTAACCTTATAGCCCCATTACAACCCAGTCTGGTCCTTGTTGATGCTATAAATCATGTGATCTCAGAATTCGAGTTTGGAGTAGGGAATCATGTTTAAATTCAGAAGTTACTCATCTAGAGCATTATTCTAATCATGAAGCTATGTCAATTTCCTTGTTCTTTCATGAAAATACGTTCCTTGTATTTGGGATGGCACCGAGTTTTGAACTTGTTCTGCATTTACTCTTATAACGGTGCACCCCCTTGTGTGTACACCTGAGGAATCCTTTTTATTGGAGAGAAAATTCATAGTGAGATTTGAAGTCAAAACTTTGAGGGAGTAAGTCTGTGTGTTGGTTATCCTAATTTCTATTCCTGAGATTGTATGACCTTTAACCAAAAATCTGATTTAGAATGCTAAATTACTTATTCGATTTTATGCATTTTGGTTTCGAATTTGAAATTTTTACATTCATATAGTTATTGTGAATAAAGTTTGGCAGGTGTATAGTCTGATTGCTAAGGGACTAGCAATGTTTAAGTTGGGGAGTATGATTAGTGGTTAAGTTTGTAAAAATTTTGTTATAATTATACCCTTCTTTCGATTTTAAATATGGTTTAAATTAGATATTAATATATATTTTATGGTTATATGTAAATTTAAATTGAAAGATGAATGAAATGAAGTTCTAAAGTAAATAATAATAATATATAAAATTATATATAATACATATATATCATTATATGCATGCATGTAATATATATATAATATAATCTAATATATATATATGTGCCATGTGTAATACATATATATAATATATAATTTATTAATAACATTAAATTATTTTTATTTTTTTAGGCATGAAGAATTCAAGCCCATGAAGACTTAAAGTCCATGAAGAATTCAAGTCCATGAAGAAATCAAACCCATGGAGAAATCAAGTCCATGAAGAATTCAAATCTATGAAGAAATCAAACCCATGAAAAATTAAAGTTCATGAAGAATTCAAGCCCATGAAGAATTAAGGCCCAATTTGAGCAACCCATGGAAAATATTATTTGGAGAAGGCCCAAGGATTATTTTTAATCCTAATGAAGATTAAAAACCAATTTATAGAAATCTATTTTTATTTTTTATGTGAGAGCTTTATTAGGTGTGTTTTTTAGCTAAAATCCATTTAACTATTAGGTGGATATTATAACTAAAATCCATTTAACTTTATGAGTGCTTTATTAGGTATGTATTTTAGCTAAAATCCATTTAATATTAGGTGTGTATTATAGCTAAAATCCATTTAACTTTAAGTGTGTGAGTGCCCATTAGATATAATTATGTCTAATTGAATAATTGAAATTGTATGGTTTGTATTGCATCTTGTGGCCTATAAATAGCTCACTTGATTGCATTTGTAAGTGTGATTATTATTCTTGAATAAAAGTTTAGTTGTTTCCTTATAATTCTCTCTTTGATAATTGTTCTTGTTCTTTCTCATTTTCTTTAGTACTTTCTCTTATAATCTTACTTTTTTCTTTCTTCTTTTAAATTCTTATGTCATTTATTATTACTTTATTATTCACCGCCTAAATGGCCGGTTAATTTGTGCCTTTAAATTTCTGCAATTT
Source organism: Diospyros lotus (assembly GCF_014633365.1). NCBI lineage: Eukaryota > Viridiplantae > Streptophyta > Magnoliopsida > Ericales > Ebenaceae > Diospyros > Diospyros lotus. The sequence continues at coordinate 36,256,879 of NC_068341.1, read as the reverse complement.
TAATTCTTGTCATTTAATTATTCACCGCCTAAATGGCCGGTTAGTTTATGCCTTTAAATTTCTGCAATTTTAATTCTTGTCATTTAATTATCCACCGCCTAAATGGCCGGTTAGTTTATGCCTTTAAATTTCTTGTCATTTAAATTCTGTTATTTAAATTACGTCATTTAAATTTATGTCAATTAACTTTCAAATAAAAATGAGTAGTTAAATCTAATCTTGGGTTAAGGCAAGGACAGTGTCCAACGCCAATGAATCCCAAAGAAAGCTGCGTTTTAAATAAGTAACATTAATTTAAATTTCAGTATGAGTGTGTATTAATTATTAAAAAATCACTAGGTTTGGATTGGAGCGTAAGCCTAACTTAGAGCTTTCATGCCATGTATGAGAGTTACTAGAACTGGAAACGCTATCATACCCAAATCCGGATGATTAATTTAGTTGTTTTGTATATTAATTGTAATTGAATTTATGGTAGTTGCTTAAATTAGAATCCCGCATATCATGTATGGGGATTGCTTAACCTAGAACTATCATCATCTCTAATTGCATTTAATAACAAATCCTCATATCTGAAATTAAATTAATGTTGCTAATCTTTTATGCTAAAATTTGGGAATCAACGGGTTGGTACTGAAATTGTCTTAACTCAAGCACTATCCAAATTCATATTTTTACGTTTAATGTTTATTTCAATTTTTGCCTTACTTTATTTTCTAGTATCTGTTGTCTAAAAACAAAACCATAAAAAATCTTGTTGTCAATTTGTCCAAATGCGTGTGCGTGTGTGTGACATTCTTTTTCTTTTGTCATAAATAAATCTCTCAGTGGACGACCTGGATTCATCCAGAAAATATAAATATAAATTTGGACTACAACTGCACTCGTACACTGGCGAGTATAAACCTCTCATTAAAATAAAAAAAATATAAAAGTTTTATTATGATTTGTTTTTATTGTGTTTTAATTGCAGGGTGAGAGTGCAGTCATGAAGCAAATTGCGATTGTGGCTCCGGCTGCAATTGCAGCCCCAACTGCAGTTGCTCCGTCTGCAAGTGCTGCAAATCAAAGAGTACGTGCTTCTCTTTGGGTGCCATGCATGCATAGAATTTTTTGAATTTCTATGATATTCAAGAAAAGTATCTATATAATACACCATTCTTGTTGTCTAGTACATCATTTTATCCATTTGGTATCACAACATTTTCCTTAAATCAATTTATTTATATAAAAAACACAACTAAAATGATGATTTTTTCAATATGAAAATTAATGTCCCTTTTCACAAAACTCTTCCAATGAATACTTCTATGCAATGATTATAGTGAACTTCTCTTCTTCTTCTTCTTCTTCTTCTTCTTCTTCTTAATATAAAAGATTGTGATTGTACACGTTTTCAAGTGCTCTTGACATGGGAAATGGTCTGAGCTTCTACACATGTGGTCATTAGTTAGTCTTGCGAGAAAAAAAAATGATTTTATTATAATACTAATATCCGAAGAATTTTGTCTTCTTTTTTTTTTTTTATTAAGAGCTAGTTATGAAAATAATCTAATCATTTTTGTAAATTTGTAATTTTATTCAATTCTTTTAATTTTGACAATTAAGTCCAAATTGACTCAGTTGAGTGCAATTTTATTCAACATGTAAAATCGATTTAGAAGAAGTATGTTCGTATTGACTTGACATTCAAGTGTCATATAATAATAATATTTATGAAATTCACATATACACATAAATTAAAAAAAATGAAACTTGTAAAAAGAAAAAAGTAAACAAATTATGTGCAATAAATTACATTTTTTCTTTTTTGTTTCATTTTTTTTACTTATATATACACATAGATCCCACAAATATTATTATATGACATCTGGTATGTCAAGTCTGTATGAACACACTTTCTCTAAATCAATTTTACGTGTTGGATAAAGTTACACCCAGTTAAGCCAATTTGAACCTGATTGTCAAAATTAAAAAATTGGATAAAATTGCAAATTCGCGAAAAGGATTGGATTATTTTCATGATTAGCCCTTTTATTAATTCTTGATTAATTCCAAAGTTGAAAGCTAATTAATTGTATAAACTAGTGTTGCAAGAGACATAATTGATATTGACGTGTTATGGTCACGATCTGTTAAACTATTAGGCCCAGGAAGAAGGATCAGAAAACTGTTGACAGAGGTCAAGAGACTCTCTTAGATACCTCTCTTGGATAGACTCTAAATGGAGGAAAGCCCCTAGACGTGGGGTGTTCCTGAAGATAGATAAATATGTCTCAGATACTAACTGAAGTTCTACATTCAACTCTTTAAATTGACTCGTTGATAAATAAATTTAAGACTAATAGCATAAAAAAACCAAACCTTTTCAGGTTTTTACGATTTCTTCCAAACGTTTCAATTTTGGCAATAAACACCCATTTTGGTTGATTGGTTGCAATTTTAGCCATAACCTAAATCCAATTCTAGAGGCGAGTACGCCCGTTGAGGTGGCACGCCACCTGGCATTTTAAAACATTTTGAGTGGGCCCCACTTTAACACATGTGGAAAAAAATAAAAAAGAAAATCCTATGTCATATAGATATATATATGTTGTGTGTGTGTGTGTGTGTGTAGAGGGAATGCGGGCAAGGGATGGAGCAATGGCGACGAAGGAAGAGATCGAGGAGACGATGACGATGACGACGCAGGGCTAGAAGTGGCGGTCGATCTCTACTTCTTGGTTGCAGCGATGGAGGCTACAAAGGAGGTGGTGATGTCGAGATTTGACGGGCCTAACCCATGTTTTTGCTTGATGCAACTGATTTTTTGAAGCTTAAACCCAACCTTAAATGTGGCTATGAACATGTCAAGTTTAGCGTTCAACTATGAGCTCAAGCAGAACAGCGCCGCCACTTCGTCTTTATCAACGACAATCATAGTCCCACCAAACTCAATCGAGAAATCACTCATCAGGGACTCTGTGTCGTCGAGATCTAGAGACCTGCTTCACGAGTTGTTCATGGTCCCGATTCTTATGTAATCGCCTTGCACCACAAACTTCCAAATCGGCATTTTGAACAATGGAGGGGCCAGCTTTTTAGGCTAGGGTTTTTGATGCATGCGGCGTCGTGAATGATGGTGATGCTGGAGATCAACCGCCGCCTCCAGCCTAGTGCCGGCACCGTCGCAGTCGCTCCATCCCCTGCCTACCTTCCATCTGTATATATATATATATAACATATATTGTAACATCTCGAAATATGGGAATTAAATAAATGATTATTAATTTGGTGGGAGCAATTAACAATTGTTAAATATTTTTGGGTTTAAGAGAAATATTAATTATTAATTATTGTGTCTGTGGAGATTATTGAATCTTTGTGGGTTTAAAGGAAATTTAGGTAATTAATTAAATTAATTGGGAGTATTTATGAAAATAGTGGAATAAATTAATTTAGCAAAATTTTTAAAAATTTTGGGGTGTAAGTGTAATAAGAGAAAAATTGGATGTGGGTGTAAATGTCAATTTATGGAAGATCGAGTGTAAGGGTAATTATTAAGGGGCGCGTGTGTAATTAATGGAAAGCTGTGGATGTTGGTGTAAAATTTGAAAAGTGACTAAAAGTCACTTTAAATTTAATTGAAAGCATATATAGGTTGAAGGTGGTGCGGGCTCAAGTAGTCGTGCGCAAGGGCGGGGTGCGGCAGTCATGGGTTCGATCCACAGGTGTGCGTGCGAGGCTGGGGATTTTGCTGATTTTAATCAGCTAGGGGAGGGCCGAAACGACGTCATTTCGACCCAAGGCGGTGGCAGCCATGCGCGGCAGCTAGCGCGCCATGTGGCGCGCGCTAGGCCCTCCGATTGCCTTAGCCACCAAGCTTCGTTTTTACTTAATTTTAAGGCCAATTTTGGCCATTTCAGTGGCCAATTCGACCACTTTTTGCTACCAAAACAAAGAGAAAATTGAGGGAGTGAGAAGAGGAAGCGCAACAGCTAAAGAATGGAGGGAAGATGAGAAAAATCAAGGAGATTTTGGGATTAATTGAAGTCTAAAATTTTCAAGTAAGTGAGTAAAAATTAATATAAGTGTTATATATTTAAATTAGGGATTTTATACGGTTAAAATATACTATTTACACGGTTAGATCTGATTAATATAAGCTACAATTTTGTTACTTCCTATAGAACATTTTACTTCGTACCGGGAGCACAGAAGAGGCAAGAATCATCCAAATAAAGGCAAGCTCCTAACCCTCTCCTCATGTTCTTCATTTCCAGCGAGAGTCTTTGTTATTTTTCATATTTTAAACCCTCCATCACCGTGATTCGGTTTCACGCATTAATAATGCAAATCCGTGTGGCCACTATCTTATGTCTTATATGTTGATAATGGATCTATTGGTGATTAAATAAGCTAAGTAAATGATTCCTTGATGTCATTTCTTATGTCCGTCACGGGGTTTTGTATCGCCCCGCTTCCCTTGGGAATGATACCGAACCCATTAGGGCTAGGTTCTTAGAAAATGATATGATTTAGATTATGGAAATATGTTAAGAGTCTATTTTGTATGCTGAGATGGTTCTATGAAAATTAGAAGGAATAAGAATAGAAATGGTATATTAATGATTATGTTACGGGTGCATGAGATGTCATGGAAGTGGTTTAATAAATGTTAAGTGGAAAATGTATAAGTTTGATGTTGTCAGTAAGTGAGTTTAAGGGTATGGGGTATAAAGCCACTGACTGTCAACCGTAGGTCATGGCAGTTGATGGCTGGATGTATAGGCGCCAGTCATCGGCTGTTACGATAAGCATTAGACAGGCTAGAAGAGCTAGTACTGCCAGATTCCCGCCTAAGTTTGTGCATATCATGATGTGCGTGTTGCATAGGGCTTGGGTTGCATTCACTACTGGGACATGCTTTGTGTGTGATGGGATGTGTGGGCATTTGCATGACTTGATTGGTCTAAGAGCCAATTTGGGTACCCTAGGCAAACATGTGCATTTAGAGTATGTTGCATGTGTGTATTCCTATGTGGGCGTAGCTTGGCCTAATGCTTGGTTTATGGGGGCCTTGCCATCACGTTTATGCTACAGAAACCATTGCATTTCTTATGTGTTGTATTGCATGGTACTATTGTTATTGTTATTGTTATTCTGGGCAGGAGTACCATTCCAGTCCGAGTGTCGGGAGTACCGACTCGGGGGAGCTTCGGCTCAACTTAGAGATTAGCTCGAGGGAAGCCCGAGGCTACAATCGCAGAAGGATATGACAATGTGATGGATGACAGGAAGAACATATGAGGGTATGATAGGTATCAGGAAGAGCATGTAACGAGTATTCAGGAAAAGCCGATTAATATCAGGAAAAGGCGAGTCTTTATGGATAGTGATATGGTAGCCTATGTTACGCTGCAACAGGTTTGTATGCGAGACTTGGGTGCCAATGTGCGGCTTATGTGGGCCCCTAGTTCCTTTATGTGCAGTTAACTTTATGTTATGCACTTAGAAGTAAGGCATCTATGGATCATGACATGGTGTGGCTACATTGGCATGAATTGCTTGGGGTGTCATGGGAAGAGTCCTATCTTAAACCTATAGCCTTTCTTTCTAGAGCTTGTTGAGTCTTGTGACTCATATTTGCTTTCCATCATTCCGGGTAAGAGAGACGTCTGTGATAGCAAGTACGTTCAGCGGGGATTGGGTCCAGACCGTCGTGTCATGGTAGCAAGTGCAGAACTCTTCCGAAACTAGATCCTAGGTGTCATTGTGCTTGTGTTAAGGTTAATGTTTTATGTTTGAGATATATGTGTATTATGTAAACCAAATGGGAACACGGTGATCAGGTATGTAATGACGATTATGAGATATCATATTAAAGAAAGATTATGATTTTAATAAAATTTGTGTGTGAGTTGTAGTTGTGCTATTGTTCGGTATCATTTTAGTAATGACCCTCTCACGGATCCTCTTAGTGCACGGGGGCTCCGAGAGGCGGGCCGTTACATATATATATATCTATATAACATTCGATTTTATTTTTTACTTTCTTTCACGTGGGGCCCACTCAAAATGTTTTAAAACTCCAAGTGTCGTGCCACGTCAACTGGTGCACCCGTCTTTCGAATCGGATTCAGGTCATGGCTAAAATTGCAACCAATCAACCAAATCAGGTGTTTATTGCCAAAATTAAAACGTTTAGATAAATCGCAAAAATACGAAAATGTTTGATCTTTTTCATGCTATTAGCCCATAAATTTATTATTGTGGGAAAAGTTCAAAACCAAATAGAGCCACGAGAAATTCTCCTAGGCCAACCCAACTGCCTAAATGGGGCTCTCATATGAATATCCCTAAGAAAAATATCTCGAGATCGTCAAAAGTACTATGGCTAGGCAGGAAGAATCTTACCGAGGGCTTAGCCTAGATGGGATCAGTAAGTAGATAACTAATCTACTTTCACCACTCGTGAAGCGAAATATATGACAATGATGATTGAATAGGTATTGGAACAAAAGAAGTGGGTATCCACAAAAGAAGACCAACAAGGAAAAAGGGGATCCTATCTTCAAGATGCCTCAGATCAGTTCTTACTCAGGCAAGGGGATCCTTATGATCATATACAAAACTACGAATCAGTGATGTTGTTACATGGATGAGAGAGCTTTTTCTATAACCTTGCTATAGCATAGCCTTCCAGAGAAGATGTGTAATACCCGAGAAATTCTAAAGAACTCAAGGGTAATTTATCTTGGGGCAAAAATAGAATTTAAAGATAAATGAAGGGTATAACGGTAATTTATTACCGTAAAAATGATCGAATCGACTGCCAGGAGTGCCCTGGAGCCAAGATGCCAAAAGAAAATGATGTGGCATTAACGAGCACCCCGAGATAGGATTTATGGTGCCGAAAAAAATCAGATCGAGAATAATTTTCGGTACAGTTAAAATGCAACTGCCAATTAGGCTGTAATACTGAATTGTTATAGACGACTTCTTGGAAGTCAACGGAAGCTTGAGGGGGCTTCGATTTTTTATGAGAAACAACCCTTCAGAAGCTTCAGGAAGAAACGAGAGGGTTTGTGGCCAAAACGAAGATTCAGGCCTAAGTGCAATTTTTAGAAATTGCTAGAGGGCGGCCGAAACAAGGTTGTTTTGAAATCTTCGGGGGTCAAAATGATGTTTTAGGACTTGAGGGTCCTAAATGCAATATTGGAAAGTGGAGGGGTTAAGCGAAATGGGCTAAAGTGGAAATAGCCGAAACTGGGAGGGTCAAAGTGCAATAAAGCAAAAATTGGCCAAAGGAAATCCAACCGTGGCACGGATGGTCACCGACCGACTATCTGAGGCACAGGATGGCACAAGGGTGGTCGTCGAACCAACTTTTGTAAAGGCCTGGTTGACAACGGCCAATGGGTTGGCCAGAAAAGCAAAAAAAAAAAGCGGTAGAAAGTGGTCGGATATTCGCACCCCTGCAACTTAGTTTTGTGGTCAACTAGGGTCGTTTAAGGGTCGATCTAGGGGAGGTTGAAGCTCCTAAGAGGTCGGGTAAGGCAGCCAAGGGTGTTTGAGGGTTCAATTTTGCCTATAAATAAGCGTTGAAAGAGGCCGAAAATTGGAAGGGTTTGAGCTTCAAATCGGCCACGTTGTTGAACGAATTGGCCATCCAAAATAAAGGGCTTTTGAAGCCCATGAGGGGTAGAATCATTCTGGAGATTTTGAGCCATTTTGGTGAAGGTTTGAAGCTGATTCAAAGCTCGCTGGAAAATAGAGGCGGGTGGGCTGGCCGAGACTTCAAACGCCCTATGGGAGGTCTTCCGGTGCTCTTTTGAGGCTCAAATTTGACCATTTGGATCGACTAGAAAAGAGGGAGAAGATGGCATTGAAAACCAGATTTTCCGGCACGGACGTCACCGGAGAAGACGACCGGCACATGCCGGTCACGCACGGCCATCCACGTGCCGCCACTTGCCCTAGCGCGTGCGGGCACGTGGTCAGTCCAAAAATTCTGCAAAAAATGTTAGAAAATCCAAAAAATTATTTTACGGAGGTCCGTGCAAAAAGATCTGAAGTTGGGATTCCTGATGTCTCAGTTTTCGCACCAAAGAACCTCGTTTTGCATGAAAACGCAATATCCGGGTAAGTCCAGTATTTTTTCCTTGAATTTTATAGCCTATAATGAATTATTGTGGAGATAGATTTGAGAAAATAGTCTCGAGGTATTTATTGAAATTTTTGGAAAAGAAAAATAAAAGAAAATGAAGGAAAAATGAAATAAATGGAATATTGAGGATATTTAGTGATTAAATATTATTTTGATGATTGAGGTGCTCGAGATGATGTGATTGGTACAACTTTTGAGAGTTGGCAGGAGAATCGAGGTCAGGCACGCATATCGAGGCAATGAACGCTTTTCAAGGTGTCTTGATCTTTAGGGCAAAGGTGAGTTTTCCTATCCTACATGATATGATTGTTTATTATGCATAATATTTATGAAAGATATGATTGCTTATATATGCATAATATTTACGAAAGATACGATTCATTTTGTCATATTGCATGGCACGATATTATTGTCACGTTGATATTTGTGCATGGGAATGGGATGTCGCCCCCAGAGTGTAGTTGTAATTCCCCTAGGGCAATGATGGAATAACGTTAGACTTATCCTGCAGAGGTTTTGAATTTGCTTAGGATTTCGTGCCGGGCTGGTGGGCCTGTGAAGTTACATTAAGGGCAAATGTTATTCATGTTATCGCATCATGCATTCATATATATGTTTTGGACCCTCACTAGAAGTTTCATCTTCTAATGAGTTATGCCCCTGGAACATTCAACGTTCCAGTTTAGACTTGCAGCTTAAGCAAAGAGCAAGTTGAGATATGACGGCACATGATGACGAGGCCAATGGATCCAGCGAGTTAACTTTGATATATTTCAGCTGATGCTTTATTGATGAGTAGTCTTGTTAGTACATTATGGAATCTCCATGTATTTATGTATTTCAATATTGAGGATATGATGTTAATTATGGTACGGATTCTTATGTTATAAATAAAGTAAATTGATTATATACCATATCAGGTTTCGATTATTGCTTCCGCATTTTTAATGATGACTTTTTAATTTGTAGGGCCTGGCTATGGACTCTCCACATTTTTTACTTTTTTAACTCTTTCATTTGCAAATCTTTTCCTCTTTTCTATATTGTCAATTGAAAAGTATTTACTTTCAAAAGTTGAATACAAAAATTTCATTAGTGATTTTGCACCTCAAAAGGCAAAGAAAATAAATTTTAAATAATTTTTAATATTTATTTATATTATTAAAGGGCCACCGAAATAACTCTTGCTCAAGGTCATAAATAGTTTAAGTCGTCCTTGCTCTCCCAGAACAATAATGGTCACCCTAGAGTTCTTCCAAACAACAACTCGAGACAAGAACAGTCGTCTCGGAGCGTTTCCTGGAGGATAGAAGTCCTCTTGGGAGATGCTCTCCTGACCACAATGACAATCCTCCCAGTAGTGGACAACACCGGGATGCTCTCCCTCGATTAAAACTCTCATGGAAGAATGTTATATTTAATACACGAGATGTTCACCTAGACAAATCACGTAGAAATTAATAGCATGCTATATTGCTCCATTCATAATAGCCTATCATAAGGCCCACATTCTCTTGGAGGATTCTTTAGGCCACAAAGCCCTCTAGGAGGATTCCTCTTAAGCCCATTCAAGCATAACCCAAGATAGTTATCCTCATGTCCAAATGACACGTGTCCCCCTCTAATATTTATGGTAAAAATAGCTATAAATAACCCTTTCCCCTACTTTGAGGAAGACCCCTTGTTTTTCCACATTCAGAGTAGTCATATTTTCTGCAAAATCTACTTACCTAACTATTTGGAAGAGCAACTATCTCTTCTCCCGGGAAACTACTTCATTCCCATATTGACTTAAACATTGGAGGGCATACGTGGGAAAGGAATTCTTACATGCCTTCTAACCTTGTTCCGTGTGTCCAATCCTGCCTGACAACAAGATTTCTCCTTAATAAGTCATTTCCTTTCTCTCAGATAACAAAGCCACCCGTAACTTATTTCCATGAGTGGACATATGCTAGTTATTTGCCTTACCCTGTAGTGATCCAAGCACTCCCACATTACAAATTTCAATTATTGTATTTTAGCAACAACAATTTGGCAATTTTAATTATTGTATTTTAGCAACAACAATTTGACAATTTAAATTATTGTATTTTAGCAACAACAATTTGACATTATCTATGAGAAACTAACAAAAGTCAAGATTGATGGCAAGAACAACTAGATTTACTTGTGTTGGAAACAAACTGAGTAATACACGAAGGAACGCAAGCTCCAAAACAAGAATGAGTTCCCTCGAAAAACCACGTCGTACATTTTCTCTAGGGCAACACCCCCACGATGGAGTTAATAGTCCTCCTGGCAATAGAAGTCCTCCCGTCTAGACATGGCCAAAATTGAACCGGACCGGCGGTTCGAACCGGAACCGGACCCGGAACCGGCCGAACCAGAACCGGAACCGGAACCGGACCGAACCGGCGAAATTCGGTCCGGTTCCGGTTCAAGGTTCCGGAGAACCGGAACCGCCGGTTCCGGTTCCGCGGAACCGGACCGTTGCCCCCCCCCCCCCCCCCCCCCCCCCCCCGCGTGCTCCCCCCCCGTCCCCGTGCGGCCGTGCCCCCCCCTCCCCCAACGGTCCAAAATTGGACCGTTGGCTACCACCCCCAGCCAATTTTATTTTATTTTATTTTAAATTTTATAATTCCTATCTATATATACCCCTCCCTCCCCCACTCATTTTTCACACTTTCTCTCTCTCTCTCTCTCTCTCTCTCTCTCAAGTCTCAAGCTATTATTCTCTCAATTTTGTCTCTCATTTAATATTTCAATTTCAATTTCTTCAATCTTCTCATTTTGTTATTTATCAATTTATTCAATTATATTGTTAATTATTTATTACTTGTTACTATATTATTTTATCATTATTATATTTTTTTATTATCATACTTTTTTCAAAAAAATGGCAAGTGAAGGTAGAAATTTTGAAAATGTTGAAAATGTTGAGTTTGAAACTCAAAATTTTCAAACACAAGAGAGTGAAACTCAACAAAAGGGAGGTGGAAAAATTTCTACTTCTGATATTTTTAATATTCATTTCAAGAAAACACCAAAAGGAGATGGTAAATTTGATGTATCTTGTAATTATTGTAATCAGGTATACAAATTCAAGCAAGGAGGTGGATATGGTACTTTCGCCCGACATTTGCAAACAAAGCACCCGCTCAAGGTTGGATTGAGCCGCGATCAAACACAAATATCCGGGTTTGCTACCTCTTCAAACTCTCCTCAATTATTTCATTATAATGAAGCTAATTGTTGGTCTGGTTTAGCTGAAATGGTAGCAATTGATCATTTATCTTTTAGTTTTGGTGAAAAATTAGGTTTTACTCGATTTTGTCAAAACTTTGTTAATCCTAGTTTTAAATCAATTCCTAGAAATACTTTGAAAAGGAATTTGTTAAAATTGTTTAAAAACTCAAAAATTGAATTGATAACATATTTTCAAAACAATAATATTAATGTTTCTATTTGTAGTGATATTTGGAGTGATCATTGGCAAACTCATTCATATATGGGTATTACTTGTCATTGGGTTGATGAAAATTATGTTTTACAAAAAAGAATTCTTGCGTATCGATGTTTTGATGAAAGTCATAATGCTGAAAATATTTGTAGATTAATTCAACAAATTTTACAAGAATATAGATTAGTTAATAGAATTTTTTCAATTTCTTTTGATAATGCATCGGCTAATACTGCTTCTATTAATGAATTGAAAAGAATTTGCCAACCAAATTTTGGTGGAAGATTTTTTCATGTTAGATGTGCATGCCATGTTTTAAATTTATGTGTTCAAGATGGTATTAAGTCACTTAATTCTTATTTAGATCCAATTAGAAATGTTATTTCTTATATTTGGGTACACCCTCGAACTGCAAAAGCATGGGCACATTTTTGCACCTCCAATGGTCAAACCCCAAAACGTTTTTCAAAAGATGTCCCTACTCGTTGGAACTCAACTTTTACATTACTTAATCAATCTTTTGAATATAAAGATTTATTGTGTTCTTTTGCAGCAAATTATATTCCACAATATCCTATTTTTCCAACTATGTGGAATGTTTGTAGTTCAATTTTGAATATTTTACGAATTTTTAATGATGCTACTCATACACTTAGTAGTGTTTATAAACCAACTTCACATCAATTTTTAATAGAAGCAATGAATGTGGCCGGTGTATTAATGGAAGGAATTAATGTTGAAGAAATTTGTCATGCTGTTTTAGAAATGAGAGAAAAATGGTTACGTTATTATCAATTTATTCCTGAAATTTTTCTTGTTACTATGGTATTTGATCCTAGGTGTAAATTTGATGGTTTAATTGAGTGTTTGTCTAACTATTATTCGTTGTTAGGATTAGAAAATAATGAAGAAATTGATGTGAATATTATAATTTCTAAGGTTAGAACTTTATGCAATCAATTATATGAAGCATATGTTATTGCTCCTAGTAGTGAAGAATCATTTCCATCCATGGCTTCGCATTCCTTTTCCTCCCAACCAATGAAATGGGGTCATAAATTTTTAGATCAAAGAAGGAAAAAACCTAGATCGAGCTCACATTCGGAGTTCGAAACTTATCTAACCACAGTTTTTGAGTTTGGTGATGATACAGGTTTAAATTTTGAAATTTTGGAGTGGTGGAAAAGGCACAAGGAGACATTTCCAACTCTTGCAATTATTGCAAGTCAACTTCTTGCAGTTCCAGCTTCAACTGTAGCCGTTGAACAAACATTCAGTAGTGGAGGCAACATTTTGGACGAAAGAAGATCAAGATTGGCTCCAGAATCATTGGAAGCTCAAGTTTGCCTCGATGATTGGGAAAGAGCTAACATGCGACGTCAAGAAGAACTTATCCATTCATCATCATCTGACGAATGGGTTAATGATGGTTCAACAACGGTGACTTCTGACTCCAATGAAGATGCGTAGGATCCAAGTCCATATTTTATTTTTTTTCACATTTGTAAAAATTAATTACTTGTATTACATTTTTGTTGTAATTATTTTTTAATGAAATTAAGTCTAATTCTATTTTTTATTTTTTATTTTTCACATTTGTAAAAATTAATTACTTGTATTACATACTTGTTTAGTTGTTTTAATTATTTTTAATGAAATTATTACTTATATTTCTTCAATTTTTAGTAGTGTTTTTTTATTAAAAATATGGTTGAGAATATTTATATTTACAATTACATTTAACAATTAAAAATCGAAACCAAATCGAACCGAACAACGGAACAAGGACCAAAATTGAATACAACAATATTTAAAAAAAATTAAAAAAATTCGGTTTGAACCGGAACCGGAACCGTTGACCGAACCGGCTCAAACCGTTGACCGAACCGGTCCAAACCGTTGACCAAACCGGCACGAACCAGAACCGGAACCGAACCGTCCCAAACCGCCCTTGGGCGGTTCGGTTCAGGTTCAAAGATTTCTTGAACCGGAACCGGCGGTTCATGAACCGTGGCCATGTCTACTCCCGTCAGAAGAAGGAGTCATCCCATCAAAATGAGTCTTTTAGTTAGAATGAGACATCTCAATAGGATAAGTCCTCTTGTCAGAAAAGGTAATCCCCTAGGACAGTAGCAAGCACCCCTTGTCTAGGGGGTCAAAGGCCCTGATAGCCAGCAATATTTTTCAGTGTGAAGTTGGCAAGTAGGCCTAACTTCTTAACACTCTCCCAGATCAAGATATTATTCGCCAAAACAACTTTTCTTCCCAATTGGGATACTGGTATGAGTTCTCATGAGCATTCAACAACCCTAAGGAGTAATCCCCTAGCGACCGCAAGAGCACCTAAACCCTCGAGAAAAGCGCCACCAACTATTTGCTCGTTGAATATGAAGATTTAATGAGAAATGATAATACATTGAAGAAAAGTAATGATGAGAATATTAGTGATTTACCCTAATGCTAGATTTAGATGACGTTTAGCAGGCATGTAAATACATTTGATGTATCTTTGTATATATTAATAAATGAAAGCTTTGAATCATTCATTACTCTTCAATTTGTTGTATGAATGAGTCCCTAGATTTCCTGTTTGAGATTTTTATTCTTAAGGCGTTAAGAATATGTGACAAGATTCTCTAGTAACGGGATTTGTTAAATGTTCTTAGTTCTTAGATTATTCAGATGGGGACTTTGATTGATCAATTATGGATTGACACGTAGTTTATTACCTTGATTAGTAAAATAAATAATTTTTGATTTTTTTAAAAGGATCTCAGGTTGTCCGGGAAGGCCAAAAGTTGATTTCGAGAAATTAATTAATAAAAAATTGCCGAATCGATGACAAGGAATGCCCTAAGAGTTGGATGTCCAAGGAAAAGGGTATGAGATTGGTGGGCATCCTGAGGTGAGGTTAATGACGCTAGAAGTAGTTAGACAGGGAATAATTTCTAAAATAAATTATGTATAAGCCTGAATAGGTGTCAATACCGAATAGTCATAGGGGACATCCGAGAAGTTGAGGGGACCCTAGAGGTAGTCCGATTTTGCGAGTAAGGAAACCCTGAAGTGTTAAGGGGTGGAATAAAGGTCTCATGCAACGCAGGGATGAAATCGATATTTTCGAGTAGAGATCGGTTATTAATTTTGGAGAATTAAGGTCTTTGAGGCTTGAGGGTAATTAAATTAAAGCTTTGGGCGGGTTCAAGTACTATTATCGAAATCCCCAAGTGTAATTATAAATTCCTAAGTGGAATTATGGAGAAATTGGAGGATTAATGTGTGTAATTTATATATGTGTGAGTGGGTGGGCGCGCGCACGCCCGAAAGTGGGGAGGAAGCTTCCTCCCCCTGATATTTTAAATCTGAGAGGCAGAGCAATGGGGAGAGAGCATGGCTGAGAAAGAGCAATGCGTAAGAGAGAGAGAAGCCAGCGGAGGTAGCTGGTAGTAGTCGGCCAGTGTCAACAGCGGTGGCTGAAACGGCCAGTGGCCAAAACCGACGAAGTGCAAAGCAGTGGGCTGTGGTGGCTCGCGTTGAGGTGCATGACGATGCTGGCCAGAGCTCCAGCAACAAGGGAAGTGGTTAATGATGGCTCGCGGTGAGGCTGCTAAGGGCATCGACGACCAGAGGCGGAGGCCGAGCAGCAGCGATGCTGCTAAGCGCACAGGAAACCAGAGGTGGTCGCGGTCAATGCTGGACGCGGAGCAATCGGTGGTGGCCGACGAAGGTAGTGCTGCTAGCGGGGATGGGAGGCCAGAGGTGCTCGTGCGTAGGGTCCGCGCGTGGGAGAGAATGGAGGAAGAAGATGAAGATGTGAGGAAGAAGAAGAATAAAAGAAAAATAAAAAGTAAAAGAAATGAAAACAAAAGAAATAAATAAAATCTAAAAATTGGAGAAGATGAGGAAAATATGGGAAAAATGCCAAAAAAAATTTCAGAAAGGTCTAAAAAAGTTTGAAAATTAATTTGGGGCTCGAGGAGCGTGTCGGAGGTTGGAAAGTGAAATTTTGGGCGCAAGGTGGCAGCTCAGGAGGCAACGTCGAGTAAGTGTTTTCCTAATTTCTCCTTCAGATTGATCGAGGTAATTAATTTAATTCTTTTCAAAATATTTCTATTATGTGAGATAATGAATTGTGTAGTGTTGGTTGGATTGAACCCTCGAGTGGGGTTGGTTGGAAATGTGGTCAAATGGTTTTTGCAGTGAATGGCAAAAGCATAGGCCCTGGTTTAATTTCTAATATTGTGGCGTTTTTGTGTGATGGCATCTAGGTTTGACCGGGGAGGCGGTGATCCTAGAGGAGCTCAAAGTTCAGGCGGGCGTTGTCGCCCTTAGTAGAAGAAACTTCGAGCCA
The DNA here is from genome assembly GCF_014633365.1 of Diospyros lotus. Lineage (NCBI taxonomy): Eukaryota > Viridiplantae > Streptophyta > Magnoliopsida > Ericales > Ebenaceae > Diospyros > Diospyros lotus. The sequence continues at coordinate 36,240,916 of NC_068341.1, read as the reverse complement.
AGTAAAGGAAGACCCCAAGGGTGGCGGTCTTGCATGCATTTGTAAATGTTTTTCTTATGAGTTGCATATAGTGGTTAATACTTGCATGATATGATTTCTAGTGTACCTATGGTCATATGGAGACTAGTGTTGTGAGAAGAGTTAGTTGATGCCTTGACCTATGAAGGTTATGAGGGCATGGAAGACTATCCATTTTGCATTGCATTTTTGGATTATATGCTCTCTCATACTTCATTTACTTATGCATTTGCACCCTTACTGAATCTTTATGACTCGTGAGGTTTTACCTCGTGTTATAGATAATGCATGTCTAGATGGAGCAAGGATGATGTTAGGTGGTTGATGTGGCGACTACCGTTGTCGCCTGAGTCTATATATGGTATATATTCATATATGTATTCATGTGATTGAGTGTAAATATTGTTGAGGGCTAGATGTATCTAGTTGTTGTAATCATCATAATGTGATAGGTGATTGTGAGATTGCTAGATGTATATGGCTTTAGTTGTTGGAGCCGAGTTTCTGATCAGGTAAGGATCGAAAATGTATGTTCCCATAAACCCCCTGTACTCAGTGGATGTTTGATATGATAGCTATGTGCCTGGGTCACCTTTAGCTTGTTGTGTGGCGAGCTGAAGAAATGTAAAGCTCACTCAGGTTTTAGGTTCCATTCCGCTGTGCTTCCTTTTATGTTTTGGAACCGATTTCTCGAGTAAAGCGAAGGAAATAACGAAGCCTAGTGCCCACCTAGAGTGTTTCCTGTTGAAACATAGTTCAACCCTTCAGTTGTTGGTTTATTGTGTGAGTAATCTAGTCGATTATTCACCGGTGGCGCCAGTAAGTGGGAGCGGGTCATTACAATATGAGATACTAATGGTTAAGGGTGGTGAGTCACATACCTCATAGCATGTGATGCTTATAGTAAACTCGTGGGTGGTTGTTGGAGAATATGCACTAAACGTGATACCAATGACTGATCATGTGACATGGTGGATAATAATCTTGTCATTAGATTGCGATTGTGTAATTAATCATTTGACTTGAAGCGATATAGTTTTCTTATGGATTGGTGTGCAAGATTTGCTGATGCGCCAAAGCATCCAATTGCAAGGTGGGGACGTTCATTTATGTGATTTCGTATTACTAGTGGATAGAGGTAGGAGCTCAAGGATAGGATTTGTCACGCTCATTAAGTTTGAGCAAACATCTTATGTGGTCTATCATTAGTGTGACAGGAAAGTTGTTGGTTGAGGCAGTATGATTAATTAAGAAAAAGCTTCTTGAGGTGTTATCTAGTCATACTGATGAGATCAAACACACAATTACTAAGTTTGTGAGTTTATCATACCATAACTCTCGCTCGACCGGGATGTTAGGTGGTGAAATGATTATATTATTATACGGTAATCATCAATTGTAATAGGCTCACTTGAAGTTAAACTTTATTGATTTTCATATTGTTTTGGGCCATTGCTAGGCGTTACCTAGGGCATTTCAGAACGTCTTAAAAAAATGGAAAGATTCTTGAGATGGGTCAAAGTGTTTAACCAGTGTCAAAAGGGTTTAACGTTATCTGATTGCTATTAGACAATGAACCTAGAAAATCACACACTGTATAGCGTGGCGTCCGGTATCAGAACTATGCACATGTTGTATACTCAACATCATTAATAGTTAATAATGGGTTAGAATATGTCATTAAGAATTAATGACAAGGTTCGTTAAATGTTAATGAGTTGGTTGTACTTATATATGGGACCATGTAGCATGTATGTTGAAACTATCAACTGCTTCTATAAACGGTCAACTAGATTTCCCTATTGTTGGGAGAAACAGTTGACAATTTAAGGAGATGGTCAACCATTTTTCCAGAGACTTGGAAAATGATTGACAACTCAAATGAAACAATTAACTAGTTTTATTGCCTTTGATCCGTTTAGTGGCTTATACGTGCCATTCTTTCAGCTGGCTTGAGGGGATACGTGGGGATTCTTTTAGACCCCAAAAAAGAGGCAAGAATCAAGAGAGGGAAGAGAGGTTTTGTGAGCTTTAGCTTCTTCCTCTTGCCTGTTTTGTTCTTCTTCTCTACTTTTGCTCTTGGTCTGCTCCTTGCTACAAGTGGCTCAATCATTGAGATGGAAGATATTAAATTATCTGAGGGAATTTGACGGGTGAGAGTGACTTAGTGTCCTTTGGCTAGCACGAGACAAAGACCACAAGTTGATACTAGAAGGCTTGCTAGGTATGGATAGACTAGGCCCTCCACAGCTTGAGGAGGATACGGTCTCAATGTACACCCACCTGACATCAGACTTCTAAGTTTGCATTTATTATATTGCATATGATGTAATACAACTTTGCTTAAATACCTAAGTTGTATATGGTTTGTGTAGGTTTCCGCAGTACATCTCTAATGTGAAAATTTTAAAAATTTCACACTACCGTATGACTATTCTAATAGTGATATCAAAGCCTTAGCTTGGAATTTAATTCATATGCGAGTATGTTTGTGTTAAATTTTGCGGGGTTTCAGGCAATCAATTGTGTGCAAATGATAAAACTTTCAACAAGTTCTAAAGAAAAGTCGACCATTTGTCAAAAAAAGTCAAATATGTCAACTTGATACAGTAACTGGTTGACAATTCTTCATTAAAGAAACAAATCGGTTGATAGTTCTAAGGTGAATAATTGACAGTTTTACACAATGTAAAATTAGTCGATAGTTTTGTTGTAATCGATTGACCATTTTTTGCTGTTCTACATAATAGGTTGTTGATATATGCTAAGTGTTATTAGTTGTGTGGTAATTACATTGGACAATAACATGTGCATGTTAGGCGTGAGATGTTGAGGGCCTGAAGGTTAATTCTTGACATAAGCATAGAGGTTTTATAAAAATTTATATAGCGAAATGGTTTGAGTTGATCAAACAAGATGAACATGGGCTTGGTTATGAATTGTAGAGATTGTTAGCTTAAGAGTGGGTGAATTAAACTTTTTTCACCCTTAAAAAAAAACTTAAATTAGCAAATAAGAATGAAAAAAATTGCATCACACAAAGATGTAAAGTGATTATAAAATAGACTCAGCTACAAACCTTTACAACTATGGCTTTTCAAATGGTTTAGCCACAACCAATGCTTTTTACTACTGTAAGGCTTAACCTTTACAAATTCATAAGGAAATGTCAAGAAAAGAAATCCAGAGAAGAAGATGATATATATTACACAATTTACAAAAACTTCTCTTGATGATTCAAAGAGATAAAATGATTTGAAGAATAAACACTTTCTCTCTTTTTGAAAGGCTCAAGTAGTGATGATTTTTGAAAGGTTCTTGAGGACTTGAAATTTTTTTTTTTTTTCAGTTCAAAGTATGTATTTTTTAATCTATCTTTAAATTCCTTTTATGGTCTTTTGGTATTAAATGCTCCATTTGACCTGTCCTTAAACAAAATGAATGTTCTTTTTGTTTTTGAGTCACAACTGCCATGTTTTGTCTTTACAAAACTCAAACAATCAATTAGAAATTCATAATTCATGCACATGTTGTCTAGAGATCATTTAATGCTTTGACAAGTAAAGACAGGTTGCATTTAATAAGCTGTAATGTCTATAAAATTCAAATTCAAACAAAGGTTACTCGAGTACAAACTAAGTTTACTCGACTAAATTTGATTTTTACTCAACTATATAAGTTTCATAATCAATTGCATTTACATCTTACTCTAGTACAAACTATCGTTTACTCGATTAAATTTTTGTCACAAAAGATTCAACATATACTTGATTACAAAAGTTTATTTACTCAAGTATAAAAGAATTTTTACTCGAATACAAATTTTCACACTCGATTAAACTTATGATCCAAAAACCTGGCATATCTTAGACACTTATTTGCTCGATTATAAAGGAACTTTACTTGAGCACATAACATACATTACTCAATTACAAATTTAAATACTCGAATACAAATTCAATCTAGAACCTAAAAAAATTTTCAAGAATGCATACTTGATTATATAAAGGGATTTACTCGAGTATAGATGCATCATTACTCGATTACTTTTATCTCAACAAAAACTTACATTACCTACTCGAATGTGAACTCCTATTTAGTCAAGTACATAGATATTTACTCTTTACTTGAATAAGCCTATATTTGTAATCGATTACCTTTAGGCCTGTCTAATGCTTACTTGATTACAAAAAATCTTACAATCAATTATACAAACATCTTTACTTAGAATTTTGACTAAGACTTTTCTGACCAAAGAAATACTTGATTATAATGAACTCATTACTCGATTAACAAAGTTTATAACTTGACTTGATTTAATTTATTTACTCGATAAATACTTAACTAACTCGATTACTCTACATATCACTCTAAATTATAAGAGATTGTTTTAGTCATCATCTTTTAACCAAATTTACTAATTTCCTCATTAAATCAAAACAACAAAATTCTCAACAATCTCCCTCTTTTTGTTTTATGAGCCCATTTGATGATGACAAAACACATTAATACAAGAGGCTCCCCCTAAACATAATAAATGTATTTTTAGATTTTTGTTCTTCTTCTCCCCCTTTTTATCATTAACAAAAGGGGCTTCCCCTAAAGACAATAGGGAGGTTGCATGAGAATGCTTCCCCTGACATATAGGACATTTTCAGATAATTGTTCCCCCTATCTTATGTATTTGAATTCATTCATATTGACACATGAGTAATTTGAAGAACTAAACATTGATATTTCATTAAATATGAAGAGATACATTGAGATTAAGTACATTAATACCAAAAATAGAAAAATACATATAAAATCTATCCTTTAGCTGGTGGAGGTCCTTCCTTATCTCCTTCTTCTTCCATTATTGTCCATGAAGACCTTTGGGCTATTGTCTTTATTCTTCCTGTTGTTTGCATAGCTGTCTTGATTTTAGCTAGACTTTCTTCCATATTTTTCTACCTTTGCTCCAACTTGTCTATTCTTGTAATTAGATATTCCTTCCTATCTAAGAGCCTTGTGAGAGACCTTGTAATGAAGTCAGTTATTTGAATCTTCATAGGTTGGGTAGGTTGTTGGGATGATGAAGTAAGGGCTTGAGTAGTTGTTTGAGTAAGTGAGGGTGTTGAAGGTTGGGAAGATTGAGAAGTCCTAGCACCTTGAGTAAGAGGGTCAGATAGAGGATTACCCACTTCTGGGTGTTTTGGTTGCTCTTCTTTAGAAGGCATTTTCCAAACCCCTTTTTCAAATTTGATTCTCATTCTCTTAAAGGTTTGACTAGAATAAGTATCAAAATGGGGAGTGAGATATAGACCTTTCAAGAATAGGTCCATGGGTTTTGTTAAGAATTAGAGTAACAAGCATCCCAAATGGAAGCTTGCTAGAAGTTTTGGAAATGACAGAATCATACATACGAGTGAAGAGGAAGTAAGGGAGGCTGAAATGAATGTTGTGGATGACACATTGCATGAGAAGTAAATCAGTATAGGTCACAAAGTGAAATGACCCTCCCCTAGTGTTGATTGAGGTGACAATGAAGTGGTGAAGAACCCTATGTTCTGGGTCTAGAAACTCATGTGACCTTGGGTCGATTGCTAAAAATGTTCATTTCTTACCAATAAGGGTAGTCCATATTTCATGATAATCAAGGTCTAGATAATCTAAGACCTTTTCACAGAAGGATAGTTCTAGGTGATTGACTAGTCTTTCAGCTGTGTGCATGTATTCTACCCCATTGAACCTAAATTTAATATTATTTGTACCAAATTCCTCTTTCTTGTTCTCTATGGGTGATTTAGATAAGCTAGAGTAGAATTCTGCTAGGGCTTCAAGGTATATTTGTAGGTTTAGTGTAGAGAGCTTGTACCAACCCAAGTTTGTGATCCATTTTTTTAAGTTTTCCCCGAATTTGATGGATTCAAACTTAGAGTAGTTAATGTTCCTACCGAGTAAGAAACCCCTAGACATAACATCAGTGAATAAGGTTTTGTGTCAATCATTCCTAAATCTTTGTGTGGGGAGGGGGAGAGCTAGGTGTCAGAACTAATGGTTTCTTAGTCCAAGGTTTCTTTGGGTGCCATTTGAGAGGTTTCGGACTTGATTTTAAGAGTACCGAAGGCTATGTTTTTGATAATGATTTTTTTTTAATGAGATGAGAATGATTGAGAGTAAGGGTGTTCGCGGTGAGGTTTATCCAATCTAAGCCCTTCTCAATACGTCAAACCATATGTGCAATTTTTTTATTACTCCAAATCACACGGTCTGATTTGGTTTCCATAGACCACACCACAAAATACGATGCAGTTTCTATAGTTTGTCCAAGTGGGCTTTTTATTGGGCTTGGTAGATTAACAAATTGGGTCTAAAACTTTTTTGGTTGATCATTTTAACATATTCTTAGTTTTTCACTTCAAAATTAACATTTTTACAAGGAAAAAAAAAACTATACTAGTAAATAGTTTAAACAAACTACAATTTAATCAAAAATCAAAATGAAAATTTTAACATATTTCCAAAACATGCCATAACTATTAAAGTCCAAAGGTCAAGTATAATCAACTTACTACTAATTACTAAAGTCTTAATAGTCGGGCAATTCGGTTAAAAACTAAAATTATTTTTATCAAACTGCAAACCACACAGTTTATAGATTTATCAAATTGCGCGGTGCAATGCAGTGAGATCAGTTTTCACGATTTAGCAGTTTTTTTGAACACCCTTAATTGAAATGATCAATGGTTTCATGCACAAACAATCAAAATCGAAAGAGGAAAGACTTGAGGATTACCTAGAATTGATTTTGCTAAGAGCTAGGGTTCGAAGATTTGTGAAAGGTGAGGTTTAATCAAGTGAGCTTCTGTTTATACTTGTGTAAAAATTAGATTTGAAACCCTAATTTTAAAGTTAATATGGATTTTTTACTTGACTATTTTTTATTTGTAATCGAGTATGACTAGAATATACTCGACTACTTTTACTTTGTACTCAAGTATGGAATTTTTGTAATCGATTAGAGCCTTGCAATTTATTCGAGTAACCTTGATTGTTACTCGAGTAAGGCTTACTGTTGAAATCACACCCACTTTGTTCAAAAATTTGCTAGACTAATTCCTATTATTACTTGATTAATGATTTACAATAGTCAATTTGAAATCAAGCTTTACTCGATTAAAAACACCCAACTGAGAGATTTAAAATATACTCGATTAATGCTTTATTTTTACTCAATTAAGGATCACACTTACTTGAATAAGAAGTAAATCTACTCAATTAAGAACTAAATCTACTTGATTAAGAACCAAATTTACTCAATTACTCTAGGGTTTATACTCGACTATTTTTAATTCTCAAATTTCAAGAACTCCTAATTCAGTTCTGATTTTTGTGAACTAATTTTTCTCTAAGGTTTGGTAAAAATATCAACTTTGATTTTTTGTTGGCACATATTCCAAGATTATATCCCCTTTTTTAACATAACCTCTAATAAAATGATGCATAATTTCTATATGCTTGGTTCTAGAGTGATGCACCAGATTTTTTGATAGATTTACAACACTAGAATTGTCACACTTAATAGGAATATGAATTACCTTAATTCCATAAACTTCAATTGCTATTTAATCCACAAAATGTGTGCACAGCAACTACCAGCTAAAACATATCAGCTTTAACAGTAGAGGTAACTACATTGTTTTGCTTTTTAGATGACCAAGAGATCAACATACTTCTTAAAGAATATGCTTCCTTAAGAGAAAACAATCCTTAAGAAAATAATATAGAGGCAATACAAAGAGAAAAGAGAACCCACATTCCCTAGAGAAAAGAAAATAGATGGAAAACAATGAAATAATGGGTGATCCACCCAAAGGGGTTAGAACAAGATTATCCATTAGAAATGAATGTAGGTTCATATTACTCTTATCACAAATAGAACTCAAAAATATTCAAAAAGCGATGGATGATGAAAATTGGATATTAGCTATACAAGAAGAGCTAAATCAATTTGAAATGAATGAAGTTTGACAATTTGTGGCTAAACGAGATGATCATCCAATAGGGACAAAATACATCTTTAGGAACAAGATGGATAAGAATGGAGTTGTGATTAGGAACAAAAAAAGGTTAGTAGCTAAAAGGTATAGTCAAGAAGAAAAACTTGACTATGATGAGACCTATGTCTTTGTAGCTAGACTAGAAGTTATTAGAATGTTTTTTACTTTTCCATGTTACAAGAACTTTAAACTTTTTCAAATGGATGTAAAAATCATCTTTTTAAATAACTTCATAAATGAAAAGGTTTATGTAAAACAACCTTCCAATTCTAAAGATCCTCACTTCAATCATATTTTCAAAATTATTAAAGTTTTATATGGATTGAAACAAGCTCCTAGACCATAATATAAAAGGTTAAGTAAATTCTTATTGGAGAAAGGTTTTAAAAGAGAAAAAATTGATATTACATTTTTCATTAAAACTCATAATAAAGATATGTCATTGGTACAAATTTACATTAATGACATAATATTTAGAGCTTCAAATTAATCCTTTTGTGATGAGTTTGCTAAACTAATGCAAGAGAAATTGAAATAAATATTGATAGGAGAGTTCAAATATTTTCATAATTTACAAATTAGGCAAAATAATAAAAGAATCTATACAAGTCAACAAAAATACATTAAAGATCTTAAGAGATTCCACATGCATAAGTATAAACTTATATTAACTCTCGTGAGTAGTTCTCTATCCATGAGTAAAGACGAAATAGAAAAAATTATAAATAATAAATTATATAAAAGTATAATTGGTTCCTTGTTGTACTTAAGTACCTCTATAAAGAAGAAATATCTTAAAAAAAGACTTTGACATTCCAATCCTTCCATAAGAAGTAAAAAAATAAAAAAGAAAAACAACAATAATTCAAGACTACAAAGACAATTTTCAATGGTGGGAGTGTGCAGCATGCTTCAAATTCCAATATCATCATTCCATAAAAAGGGGCCACCTTTCGACAATAGTTTCATGTATTCATATCTCTCAGCTCACGTCAAACAAGACTTCTAATAAAGACACAAAACCTTGGCTGAGCGAATAAATTATTCATTCTAACCCGATTCTGGGGGTTCGGCCACCTTCAAATTCAAGAAAGATGCATCGGCGTCATTGATAAAAAAGTCCGCTCAAATCTTCAGAGACAACTATCCTTTTTTTATTTTTCCTGTTTATTATATTTATTAATTTTTTTAAAAAAATACATAATTTCTTATTTTATATTTTTAAAATAAATTTATCTCTTCTCTCCCTCTAAATAATTTATCTTAAACTTTACAAATAAATTATCTTAATAACCTTATTTCATTCATTTTAGCAAATACTACATTAATTTATACTAATAAATATATATACATATATATATAATTCCTAAGACATAAACCAAACGGTTAGATGAACAATATTTTTAAATATCAATTCAATTGGTTGTGAGTTCGATCTTTGTCTTACGTTAAGAGCCAAAAGCCCAATTAACAATTTCTCTCTCCTAACATAATCGAGAGCATAAGTACCAGAGTTACGCAAATGTGATCATCCCATATACATATATATATATATATATTAATTCTAAAACACAATAATTTTTTTATAGGCCCCGCAAACTTTACAAAACTTTCAAAGAGAAAACCGAAAGCGAAAAAGAGGAAATATACTTTATAGGATTCAAAAGGCAAACCCACGCGCCTGTCAACGATACTTTATATACAATGCAGAGAGCACCAACATAAGCACCAATGAGAGAGGGTCATGCCAGGCTATGACTTAAATTAACATGCAACCAAAACTGGTTTTGAATCTTCTTCTTGGAACTTTCTCTGGCGAAAGATCTGCAAGTAGTAGCAACGGTACCAATTACAATAAAGAAAATATAAAACACATTCAGGAGCAAAAAAAAGAAACCTAAAATGCCAATACTTGAATATTCACAGCGTAAAAATTGTTTGGGGATGTCTGCAATTAGTATGAACTCTTTTAAGATTCTACTGCTAAAACAATGAGAAGAAAATCAACAAGAAATGATATTGCAACTCTGGTTTAATATAGCAAAATGCTGGAGTTGCCAACCAATGACTATCTCTGAATGATTTCTTTCATAAAGCACATAAATTTTACGAATTGTTATGAAAATCCTTCAAACTGTTGTCTTATTTCCCCCCATCACCCCACCCCCACCCCACAAAATAAAAATAAAAAACAGAAGGAACTGTTCTGCATTATGTATATTTAATAGCTTTTACAAAATGTTCATACTTCAGATAATGCATCATGCAGAAGTTAAGGTTTTTGCATTATTTCACTAGTCGTGTTAAATAAATGATTGGCTTTATCGTCAATAGCAACTTCTTCAACCTGATGCTCTAAAAATTCTTCAGTCCCGCAAAAATGCAGCCTACCAATATGAGAGACTGAAACAAATAAATGACCTCAACCCATGTACCACAAAGTCAGCGAAAAAAAACACGGAAATTACCTTGATAAGTTTGCCTCCAGGCCAGTCTACCTAAAGAGCCTTGGAACAGATCTTTTTGGTATCTTGCCTTCAAGTTTTAATCTTCTGTATGCTTCCCTAACATGGCAGGGCCTGATAGGCCCACTCTCCTTTCTCTCCGCCATCACAATTCTGGCTGCAAACGTGATAAAAATAAGAGTGACCATTTAAATTTTTGGCATGCACATTCAGTTCGAATCAAGAACTAAGCTCATAATGTAAAAATTGAAACTCAGAAAAATTTGAAAACCTGTTTCAACAAGTTCACCAACAAACATTTTTGCTATCCCTGAGACCACAATTGTCATTGGTACAGAAATTTTTGCACTTCCAGTAATGCTTGATAACAACTGCACTTGGATCATATTTGTAAGCAAAACAAATAGTTAATACATGACCCCAGGAGGAGTTTTTAACACGAAAATAATGCATCTAATTATGGAGATTGCACGATGGCATAAGGCTAAAGATGAAAAATCATCTTTTGTGAATGTCTTGTCACCAAAACAACAAAATATCAAGCAATTATCCCACCATGTGAGATCAGCTACATGAAAGCTTTCTATTCATTCCATCCATGACCTTATATTCTGTAAGGCTCATATACTTAATATCAACGCTAAGTGCCTCCCATCTAGTTTTTCTTGGTCTTTCTTTCCCTCTTTTTGCTAACTACTTGTTTCATTCCATCCATTCTTCTCACAAGAGCCTCATTGGTCTTCTTCTCAATGGACCAAACCATCACATCTTATCTTCAATAGGAGTCACTCCGACCTTATTACAAATAAACCCATTTCTAATTTAATATTTTTTTGTAAAACCACATAGCTTAGCATCTTTATCTCGGTTACACTCATATTTTGCATATATTGACACTTTACTACCCAACATTATGTGCCATACATACAACAAAGTTAGTCTTATAGCTATCTTATAAATTTTCCTTTTAATTTTATTGTTATTTTACTAATCCATAGAACACTAGATGTACTTTTCCATTTTAACCATACAGCCTTGATTCTATAGGTAGCATCCTCATTTCTCCTCGTCTTTTTTGATGATTGATCTAAGATATCTAAATTGATATTTTCTTAGAATGACTTGATCTTCCAATTTTACCATAACCTCATCCATACTTATGTTTTTACTCAATTTACATTCCATATATTTGGTTTTCACTCTACTTACTTTAAAATCTTTAGATTCTAAAGTATCCCTCCATATCTTGAGCTTATTCGCACCTTCCTTCTGTCTCATCAACCAACACATGAAATATCAATGTCGGCATTATACTACATGGCACTACTGTATATGGTTCTTTTGAAACACACACAGTGCAGAAAATAAGCTCATGCCTACTTGGATGCGAAACATAATTGGTAAAAAGAGCCAAAGTGAAAAGCATACCCTTTTCATGTTTGCTTTCTGAAATCCTGATCTCCGGAAGGATTCATACCTACTCATTTGCTCCCCTGTGAATCGTGATAAAATGGCCCTGAAAGAAATTATCAATATATATAATGGTTCGAAGGGACAAGAGTAAGTGTAAATTTACATATTCAACAAAATAGAAAAGAAATCATCATCATTAGCTGCACTTCAACCTAACTAAGTTAGGGTTTGTAGCACACCATTCTTAATGCCAATTAACAATACAACCCTAAACCGTAAATCAAAAGCAAGATAACTTAAGCCTCAGATTATTTCCCCCCATGGGATAATTTAATCCCACTTTGGTGGGATAAATTTTTACTCAGTTTCGACAATTTTGCCCGTCAAGTATAAAACCCTCCCCCCCCCCCCACCGTCTATCTTGACTGTCGCTGCCCTTCCTCACTGGCCACCGCCACCGGCCAACCTCCCCTTCAATATCTCTCTCCCGATCTCACCCTCTCAGTCTTTCTTGTTGATCACTGGCACAAAAAGCCACCACGATCTCCCTTCTCCACTGCCACAATGCCTCCATCTCTCTCCAGCTGGATCTCTCTGTCTCTGCTGCCTAGTCTCTCCCTCTGTACCAACTTAAGGAAGGACCTTTAAAACCAGAATTTTATTATCACAATAAGCTTACCACTAGTAATAAAACCTTAAATTGTTAGATGGGGCCCAGTAATGTATTTCAAAATATCCAACAAGATCAATCCATGATCATTTTCTTTCAAATATATATACAGATCAATGAACTCCTAAAATGTTAAGAAGTGTGGGAATTTGATAAACCCTCCCAAGAATTATCCTTGAAACTTAAAACAAATTCAACATTTTACTCACAGTTATATGCCATTCTTCTTCTCTAGTTTGAAGCTCCTCAATGCCATCTAAGAATTCCTTGTACAGTTTCCACTTATTTCAGAAATAAATTGAAAATAAAAAGCACAAGAATATTTTGGCTGATTTGAACAGCCAAAATGTTGGGCCAAGTGGGCAAAATGCCATCTGGCCTTGCTTTAACAATCAGAATGATTGTTACAGCAAATGGCAGAATGAGCATTTTTCCCATTTGGCCTGATATTTTGATTCATCAAATTGGCCGAAATATCATTGTTCAAATAACAATGGTTGATACTTAGTAATTAGGTAGTCATCAAAAATTCATTGCCTTGCAAGGCTTGTTATTATTCAAACTTCAGTTATAGACCAGTGAAGGAAGCTTTCCTAGCACAGGTTAGTGCCAAAAAAGTTATACTTACGCATCAAGAAGTCAATAGTTACAGTGCCACACAATTTCTGCTTGATGAGTATTTAATTCACAAAAGTTCATCTGGAAAATTTAAACCTAAAAAAACTTTAACAGATTGGAAATTATGACCACGTAAAACAGTATTAACTACGGTGACAATTATTTTTCAAAAATACGACAGGAAAAAGGAAATATTAATCAAGAACAAGGAATTACTGCATCTTAGACATTTTATCAGGGTCGGAGGTAGATGGAAGCTTCGCAAGGTCAACATCCATGTTGTCTTCTTCTTCCTCATCTTCTTCTTTGTTTTTACCGGTCACTGCTGCAGCTGCAGTAGCCCCAGCTCTGTATTTCAAAGGCTTCCTATTTGAGGGGCCAGCATTGGTGTTTTTAACAATGTCGTCATCATCTTCTTGAACACTAGCATAAACAGGGAACTGCACAGCTGCAGATTCAGATTGAACATTAATTTGAGTTTCAAGACCATCGGGGGCAGTAATGGGAGAACCAGGTGGTGATTCCTCCTTTTGTTCCTCAAATGCAACTTCAAATGGATCCTTTGACTGCTTCATAATCATCTCTGTCTCTCTCTCCCCCTTTAACTATCCGTACATATGCCTGAATTTTTCCAAAGATGAAACAGTTAGTCTTTCTGTATTTTCATTTTACTTTGTCCCAGGTAAGAAGGGATTGTATGGCCATAAAACAAATACATACAATATAAGATGCTCATCCACAATACACATACAGGGTTAATCACAAGACGAGCATGCCCCAACAACAATTATTTTACATGGTAAAGGATGGACATTAGGCTGGCTGGGTTGGGTTAGGGAAGGCTTCATGATGTGCTACTTAAAATATGTCTGTCCAAGTTAAGGTGACCCAAATTGAGCCTATGCTGAAGCTAGACCCTAGTAACAATCCTATAAGTCCAACTATGGGCATGCCACCACCTACCAACAGGGTGGCAGTTGATCACAGGGGTTTGTCCTAGGATCTTTGAGAGGGAAGGGGTATTCAAAAAGGAAAAAGATTGGATCAAAAAGATGAGAAATATCCTTTCTCAATGGAGTGGGAAAATAGAAGTGATGGATCTGTTACTGTAACTTCACCACCTAGACCAAGATTTCTGGTAAATTATTATATACAAGAATGTAAAGCTTATCACTCAGCAAAAAACTAAGTAGGATGACTATATAATAATTTCCTTGATGCACAGGAACTGTTCATTATTTATTAGTTAGCAGTAGTTGATTTCTACTTGAGCAACTGATGCTCTCTAGTTAATTTTTTCCTTTTTTCCAAAATAAAAATTTGCTAAATTTTAAATATCCACTATTCCATAATTCAAAATTTGATTAAAGTAAGGATAAATTACTAGGAACCACATAAACTAATGCCTTGTATCACTCATATGCCCTTCATTTGTAAAATATTATAATTTTCTCCACTCTTTAAATGAGATGCCCATGTATTTGTATCATAATTTTAACATTAACAACTTCATTTAGTATTAATTTTCTTCCCCTGCACTTCCCTATCCTATCCTGCACTAACCAAAACAGCCCCCTCGTCCCCCATTCAATCATGTTTATGACCCCAGTGTTGACACCTAGAGCCCTTTTTCTCTACCCCTCTTGCCACCACCAATGCCTTCTTTATTCCATCCATAAGTCTCCCCCATCATTTCCATGTCTATTTTTCAGAATCCACCCTACTTAAATTCATGGAACAGGTATAAGGGATTAGATTGAATTACAAAAGATAAAGTTCCCACAATTTTCTCTTCAAAAGGATCACCATATTGTAAGGTTAAGAAAAAGTGCAAAGACATAAAAGTTTTTCACCCTGTTAGGAATGAACAAATTTGAATGTAGAATGACACAACTTAAAATTTGGAATTCAATTGAATTCCACATACTTGTGTTTGGAATAAATATATAATTAAGTTTCACTTTCCATTACTTCCTAAAATACCCTTAATGTAGTGATCTTATTCGAGTAAAGAAAAAAAACACCATAATTATATATCACCCCAATAAACCTGATTTAACTCTGCAAAAAAGTCAAACATCAATAGAAAATCTAAACTTCAACCATATATCACTACATTCAATAGATCAGTAGAGTTGTCTTCTGCTACATGCTCAGTTTCCTGAAATGGTAGCTTCTTTTTTCCTTTGAAAACAACTACATTTTGTAAGGTTCTTTCATACATTCTATCAAACACCTGCCATGCAATAATGAAGACACCATTTAGAAAACATCTACACTAGGAAACAATTCAACATAAAACCTTAACTAGAACAGCCAAGTCAGCCCCACACCCAAACAACCCTAACCAACTGGAGCTGTGGATATTTTTATAAATTATGTAGACGTTTCACTTTTATGCAATTTTATCATTTCATACCTGAGCTTTATTTGCAATTTCTTTGTTTTTTTAGTTTGACCTCTAATACATTTTAGTCTGTCAAAATCATTCAAATTTGTGCATTATGCGGTTTGTTTGATTATGCCAGATTTATGTGCATACTAAGCAGTAACAAGTTGTCAAAGGAACTATATATATATATATATATCCATTTATAGAGAGAGAGAGACAGAGAGACAGAGCAGAGGAAAGAAGGCTGCAAAAATAAGAAACAAAACAGTGTGTGTAATCAACTTCTGTGTTGAATCAAACACACACTGTCCAAAAAGATTGAGGAACACTTGCACAAATGACGAGCAGTTGATTACACATAATAAATTGAAGAGGAATGGAAGAGAAGTGTTACCAATGTGCAGAGTGGACGGATTGAAGAAGAAGAAGAAGAAACCTCTCTCTCTCTTTCTCTCTCTCTCTCTCTGAGACGCCGAGGCAGCGGCGAGACGGCGAGAGCGGCGAGTACGACGGGGATAACAGCCTTCGGCTGAGAGAATCAACGGCGCTACACTGGAAAGCACTGTCGGCAGAATGGAGGAGGAACCCTAGGTTTCCTTCTTTATATATGTCTGGGCCTTGGCCTGCCCACTGGTTCACAACACAACTGGGTCAAATTGGCCCCTAAATTTTGGCAATGTGGTTTCTTAATAATGTAAATTAAAAACGGCAATTGAAAAGTTTTATAATTAAATATATTATAATATAATTTTTATTTTATTTTAATGATCATACAAATAGATCTTTTTAATTGTAAAACTATTTAATAACAAAGAAAAACTTTATAAACAAATATAGAATTGCCGTTAAATTAATAGAGGGTGTATTGGAAAAAATTTAATTTATTCTTAATATATAAGGCAAAATAGGGTAGTAAAATTTTAACAAAATAGTATAATAAAACATTGATAAATAGAAATATCTTTACAAATACAAATAGCATAAATAAAAGGTTAGATTTAAAAATAAGATATAATAAATATGTATTATTTAAAAATTAATGTATGATGTGTTTTGTAACATATAATATATAAAATAAAAATATTATTCTGCATATTACTCAAAATATATACAAATTTTTATATATTTTAAATAATTACTATACTTTCATAACAATTACTATACTTTAAATTTTTATATACTTTAAATAATTACTATACTTTCATAACAATATTATTCATATATATATGTTGGTGTAATATTATATAATTCATAATAATCTTATTTAAAAATTAAAAATAATTATAATCACAATTATGACTTATTATTAATTTTTTATAGAACTATTATGAATTGTTATTGATTTTATATAAAACTATTATAAGTTTTACAATATCATGCCAATTTATAAAATTTATTTGTAAATAAAATACTTGAAATGTACATTTAATACTATATTTAACGATTAATTTTTTAAATTTTAATATAACATTAGTTGAGTGAACTAAGTATTACTTGAATAAAATATATAGTTATTCGAGTAAAACTTGTCGATACTATATTTTACTTAATTAATATTTATTCTTAATCGATTAATGATACAATCATACAAATATAAACACTTATTATTTTAATTTAGATTTATTACTCGATTAAATGTTATAATTACTCAACTAATATATCATTAACTTTTTGTTTATTCAAATAATATTATTTCATCATATTATTTGAATGTTTAGATTTTACTTAATTAAAAAAAATCAATCAAATACTATACTTGTTAGTTGTTACTAAACTAAACATTTCTTTATTCAATTAAAAAGATAAATACTCTATTAAACTCATATATTAGTTAATTAATTTTTAAGGTACAATATATCTTATTATTAAGATATTTTATTAAATGATAATATTATAATAATTTAAATTTTAATAATTTTATATTAAATTTTTTTTTATAAAATTATAAATAAATTTATTAATATATTTATAAACAAACTATTCCCTTGCAAACCTCTAAATGATTCAACTCATTACCCTTTAATCGAGCATGTTCACAAATTTATAATCGACTCAACCCGCGAATCTACAATCGAGCCAATTGCGAGCTTACAATTGAAAGGGACAGCAGCTTGAAACCCCGCCGGAAACACTTGCCCAAGCACACTGACAAAAACTGGCAGGAGAAAACTGCCGACAACACTTACCGACACCGAAGCAGCCACCGGAGAAACAGAACATTGGTCTTTCCGGCAACACTTGCCAGTTATCGCAGTAAACTATTTCACCGAATTGCTTACTACTACAAAAGCTCGCTGAACTGCTTGCCACTGCAACTCTGACCACTTGCAACTCCGGTCGTCTACCTGCTATTAACTACTGCAACTCTTGCCCTAACCAGCGACCTTGTTGAAGATGAAGAAGAAACCCACCAGAAACTAGAAGCGGGTCCTGCGGGCAACTCTTGCTTCTAGAACCGCCAACTGCCGCTACTGCACCATCAGCCATCCGCAACGTCATGATCGCCTACTACTCGAACGCTGCACATTTGCCACACACTGCTCGCTGCTTGCACACATACTGCATGCTCGCCGCACGCCGCTCACGCGCACGTTGCACGCTGCTCGCTGCTTGTACGCTGTTTGCAATCGCCGCATGTAGCTCGCACACAGGTTGCTCGCCGCTGCTAACCCACTTGCTTGCGGTTCCGCCGACCACCTACATGCTGCATCGCCGGCAACCTGCAACTTTTGCTGGCTTGTCTGGAGGATTGCTGGTTGTTGGCTTCGGTGAACTGCTTGCTACTGGCTTTTTATTCTGGTACAGTCATCGTTGTCATCTCTGCTTGTCCGCATGTCGTGTGTGTATATATATATATATATATATGCGGCCGATTCAAGCTTCCACGAGAAGCTTCTTGCAAATTCCTTTTTCTCCGCATATATATTATATAATATATAATGTAAAGCCAAACGTAATAATAATCCAGTGTGCCTCCACTTACTCCCTTTATTAATTCGTATTCTTTGTGTGACTTTTTATATTTGTATCCTTAATTATATAAAGGAAGATAAATTATAGATTAAATATTTGACCTATATATAAGAAAAAAATTAAATCATGACTCACCAAACTGCATCGAGATATCACTTGTCCTTTTACCATTTAACATATTTTGGGAGCTTAATTCATATATATCTCATATATAATAATTGTACACCTTGTGTCCACCTTCTCCCATAAATTAAATATATATCCTATATATAATTATATACATGTCAAGAAAAATAACAATTGCATGGGTTTTATTAAATGTAAATTGAGAGTATTAAACTTATTCCGTCAAAACTCTATGAATTCTTAATGGTATTTAAATTTTTTATTAACTTTTAATGGTAGAAAAAAATAGTATATCATTTTATACTCACTAATCCGTTGTGCTCCTCTATATAATTATATGCATGTCAAGAGAAATGACAATTGCATGGGTTTTATTAAATGTAAATTGAGAGTATTAAACTTATTCTGTCAAAATTTTATGAATTCTTAATGGTATTTAAATTTTTTATTAACTTTTAATGATAGAAAAAAATAGTGTATCAGTTTATACTTACTAATCCAATCAGTTGTGCTCCTCTATATAATTATATGCATGTCAAGAGAAATGACAATTGCATGGGTTTTATTAAATATAAACTGAGAGTATTAAACTTATTCTGTCAAAACTCTATGAATTCTTAATGGTATTTAAATTTTTTATTAGCTTTTAATGGTAGAAAAAAATAGTGTATCAGTTTATACTCACTAAACCAGTCAGTTGTGCTCCTCTATATAATTATATGCATGTCAAGAGAAATAACAATTGCATGGGTTTTATTAAATGTAAAGTGAGAGTATTAAACTTATTCCGTCAAAACTCTATGAATTCTTAATGGTATTTAAATTTTTTATTAACTTTAAATGATAGAAAAAAATAATGTATCAGTTTATACTTACTAATCCGATCGGTTGTACTCTTCAGTGTGTGACTTTTAAGTTCACTGTCAAATAGTGATCATATAACATCAAACACCTTTAATGCAAATTGAACACACTATAAAAAAAAGGGATATTTTGCGACAATTTCAACAATATTTTATGGCAATTTTAATAAATCATTGCAAAATTTAATAATTAAAAAATTAAATTTTATAGCAATTTTTGAAAAATTGTCATAAAATTTAGAAAATAATTTAATAATTAAAAAATTAAATTAAATTAACATTATAACAGTTGCAAAATTTATTAATTTATTAATTAAAAAATAAAATTTTGGAAAATCACTATAAAATTTAGAAAATAATTTATTAATTAAAAAATTAAATTAAATTAACATTTGTGCCAATTAAGAACCTTTGCAAAATTTATTTATTTAATAATTAAAAAATAAATTTTGTGACAATTTTGAAGAATTGCAACAAAATTTTAAAAAATAATCTAAAATTTATATTAAAAATATATAAAATTTTGAAAATGTATAAAAAAAAATTAAAAAATATATGTTAACTCTTCTTTTTATTTTTTAATTAATTTATTTATTTTTAATTTATTCCGTTATTCTTTTTATTTTATTATAAAAAAATTAATTTAATTTTTTAAATAATTTCCTACACATAATAATAAATGTTACGCATGTATGAATAATTGTTTATAAAGTTATCCACACATAATTACAAATGTTATATATGTGTGGGTATCCACGTATCTATGATTTTATACTTAAATTACAAAATGTAAACAAACACTACATTTGAATATGTACAATTGATAATAAATAAATACTACAAATGTTATATAATAATTAACTATTGGTAATATTTATTAAATATGTATAAAATGTAAACAAATATTACATTTGAAAAATAAATAAAAAGTTTAAAAACCATAATATTGTTAAAGTTTTTATTATTTTAAATTTTAAAAATCACAAAAATAAAATAATATCGAGAGATTGTATTATATAAAAATGAGTCTAAATACTACCTTGTCACTCTCTTTCTCTCTATAAATAGGAGAACTTTCCACTAATGTAAGATATGCTCACAATTTTAGTGAAATTATAATTTTACTTCGGACATAAAACTGACTTATGCATCAAAAGGTTTGCAGGTGATCTCATTTACGCCCTAAATTTGTTTTTCTCTTTGCAAATCTCTCAAAAACACCAAGAGACACTCTCTTGTATTTTGATCGAAACATTATCTCGCATAAAAAAAATATTATTATTATATTTTGATAATAATAGTGTAAATTCAGCATATAATAATGGTTCTTAAGACTTGACATGAGAATGTAATTTTAATTAGAAATGAATTATTTTTAAAATAAATTTACAAAATATCTTCTTATTTTTTATGAAAGTATTATCAAAACTATTCTTAAACTCTCTCAATACTTGTCTTTGTGTGTCGAACTCTTCGTTGTTTTGTTGATCATCACTTCACCTCTTTGTATAATAGTCGTATATAATTAGTTTTGAAAATTTATTCTATTTCCAGTATTTAGTTTTACTTTCGTTATTTACAAGTTTTGTCTCATAATTTATTTGTGAAACTTAAGGTCTACCTTGGTAATCTGTAGATGCTCTACGGTCTTCGTTTAATGTAATTCTTATTTATAAAAAAAAATTAATTATTTGAGGTAACAAACTAATAATAAATAATCTAATATATCAAACTAATTTATTATAATTATTAGATTTATAATATAATTATATTTTTAAATAAATATTAAATTGATATAATAATTTAAATTATTTTATTACCATATTTTAGATTATTATTTCAAATTATTATTTTATTAGTTATCATAATCATAAATTATTTTTTTATCAATCAAATAATTAATAATATTATTTTCATAAATAATTTTATTTTTATTTAACAAATAAATGTTTCAACAAAATAAGGAAAGGTGAAAAAGTTTTTTTCCCAAATCCCCCTATTTCTCTCTTCTCCTCAATTGGAAACCCTAACTCACCCCCTCTTCCCCTCTTCTCTTTCTCTCTCATTCTCTCACTCTCTATGAATTCACTCCCGCCGTCGACCCATCCGTATCCACCTCCGATCGTCATCGCTAAAATCAATACTAATATTCAAATTTAGCAGTGGTTCAGTTTTGAAACCGTCGCAAAAGTCATGGTTAGATTGAATTTTATATTGAAATTTAACGGCGATTTTAAAACCGCTGCTAAATGTTATTAATTGCCAAGAAATAATATATTTTGCGACGATTCATAATTCGTCGCAAAAAATGTAACTTTGCAACGGTTGTTGAAAACCATTGCAAAATGCCTCTCAATGGTTGTATCTGCAGCGATTTTTAAAACCGTCGCAAAATGACAAAAAAAACCTCCGCTAAAATTCGATTTTTTTATAGTGACACTTTGACTTGTCTCAAGAATCTCTCCATCTTCTCAAGACATTATGACAATTTTGAGTGAAGTCTAGCAACATATCAGGATAATCTAAAAGGCAATGAAGTCTATTAACTGTAAATAAAAAGAAAAGACAAGGTGAGGTAAGCACCCTCAGAGTCTGTCTCCTTTTCACATTTTTCATTTTCTTCTTCTCCTTATTCATCCTCATTTCTTACTACATCTAACTCCTTCTCTTCTCTACTCTCATCTTCCTCTTCATCCACTATGCGAGGTCCTTGGGGAGTTGTCCTCATGGGTCTTATAGGCACAGAAGTCCCAGTATCTTGGGTTACAGGATTTGACGAGCATACACCCTCATTATTTTCCCTCTTGATCACCATCTACCTTTCCTCGATTAGGCGCTCATAAAGGAGTAAGTCAGGTGAGGAAACCGATCCTCCATGGGTCAATTTGTCAATGTTTGCCTGATGTGACTTAACTAACGACTTCAAGTCCGACCACTTGTGCACATGCTTCCTTTGTAGTCGTAGTGTGCCAAAATCGAGGGGCCTTCCAACTTAGAAGAGGCCAAACCACTAGCCATATGGTTTCAAAGCCGTCCACCTTTTAGGTGCTCATTTGAAAAGTTTGACCTTATTGGTAGTATTTTGTAGTGCCACGAACTCCTTCTCCTCTCTTGTAGTTCAGACTCGATAAAAGCATCCGAACAAGCTGGTAGTGGGCTCCACCCTATGCTTCTTGCATAAAATAAAAAAATTCTGTTAGCACCGCCTAATCATTTGGGTGCAACTGGGCCAGTGTCAGTATCTCCTCATCCACAAACTTCATCCCAAATGGATGAAGTAATAACCTAAGTCCTGCCCATAGGCTATCAATATGAATGGCCATGGTAACCCCTTCAATTGTAGCTGTATACTCCTTATTACTTGGTTTTCTTGGCAACCACGAAATGAGAATGCTAAATGCATGTGTATAACCCACAACATCCCTACTCCTCAAAACTAATTGTTGCAATCTGGGAGATATAAGTATCCTAGAAGCCCTCGACATACCCTTTCATAGTACAAGTATGGGTTTAGAAAAGGCCATACCTAATTACTTTTTGTTGGTCCCTTAGGGTATGGCCACTCAAGAGAGGGGTGAATTGAGTGATTAAATTTTTTCTCAATTTTAATAAATATTATTGATTAATGATTTTATTGAAAAATATATATTTGATAAATATAATAAATTATATTTGAGTTTAATAATAAACGAAAGCCGCAAGATATAACAAAAATAAATATAATGAGACACAAGACAATTTATAGTGGTTCGGTATTTTTACACACACTTAATCCACTCTCCCAAGGTCTAACCACCCTTGGGGTTCCACTAAATCAAAATCATCAAGATTTCCACACTAGCTTACATTGGAAACTAAATACACACCTAAATTACAATGGGTTCTAGGCAACCACTACACCAAGATTTTCTCCCTAACTTACCTTGAAAACTAGATTCACCTAGATTTTAATGGATCTAGGAAACCTATATAATTCTCAATAATAATTTAAATATTTACAAATAATTTGTCCACATTTGGACACAAATGTTGACAAATTATACAAGGCAATAGTATTTAAATAAATAAATTTGCAACATCAAATGGAAAAGTTCGGATTTGTCGTAGAAGACTTGAAAAACTTTTCTCCTCTTACCTTGTGACTATTTGGTGGATGAATAATGAATCTTTGAGAGCCTTAGAATGTTTGAAAATTAACTTGAGAGCTTTTGGGAGTTTTGGATGTGCAATATGTGTAATTTCAAAAAATGAGTTTGGGGGATATTTATAAGCATTTTAGCCATTAAAGAAATGATTAATATGAAATTTTAAATTTAAAAATGTTTAGACTTTATCAAACAATAAGAAAGCATGTCTCACATTTAATTCAAAATAAATTTACTTTTTGGATAAGAAATTAAGATTTGAAAATTCAAATATAAGGTTGCGTTCTCTTTATTGTTTTCAAGTCATTTTTAGTTTTCAGTTTTCTAAAATAATGAAAACGCGTTCTCTTTGTTGTTTTTAAAAATGCATTTTTAAAAACAAAAAAAAAATTGTAAAGAAAACTCAAAACAACAAAAAGTTGTTTTGAGTGTTTTCATCCAAAACAAACTCTAAACTCAAAATACATCTATTTATTTATTTATTCATATTTTATTATTGTAATGGAAAAAAATATTACAAAATTCATTAACTTTAAAATGTATATATTTTTTAATAATATATTAACATTAAATATTTATAATTTACTTAATAATCAAATTTATTGAATAAAATATTATTAAAAAAATATTTTCAAAATTTCAAAGAGAACGCGTTTTCTAATTTTTTGTTTTGAAAAATAGTTTTGAAAAATGACAAAGAGAACGCGTTTTCAATTTTCTAAAAACAGATTATCAAAACAGAAAATTGAAAATGAATTCAAAACTCAAAACTGAAAATTGAAAAGTAAAGAGAACGCAACCTAAGCTTTTGAGACATAAATTATTAAAATAAGAAAACATGTCTAAAAGAAATCTCCTTTAATTCAAAATAAATTTACTTTTTGCATGAATAAGAGAAAACATGTCTAAAACCAATTCTCTTTAATTCAAAATAAATTTACTTTTTGTATGAAAAAGATAAAACATGTCTAAAATTAATTCTCCTTTAATTTAAAATAAATATACTTTTTGCATAAGTAATAAAAATATTTATCAATAAATGAAAATTCAAACATAAATTTTTGAGACATAAATGATCAAAAGTAAGAAACATGTCTAAAGACAATCCACCTTTAATTGAAAATAAATTTACTCTTTGTACCCACTTTTGATTC
Source organism: Diospyros lotus (assembly GCF_014633365.1). NCBI lineage: Eukaryota > Viridiplantae > Streptophyta > Magnoliopsida > Ericales > Ebenaceae > Diospyros > Diospyros lotus. The sequence continues at coordinate 36,216,037 of NC_068341.1, read as the reverse complement.
AAAATAAATTTATTTTTTATATGAGAAAGAAATACATTTATATCATAAAAATATTTTTGTTAATCATCAAAACTTAATTAATATGAGCAGGTTGGTTCAACACCTTTGGTCTTGGGAAAAGTCTTTGGAAGGAAAAGATTCGGAAGAGTCTGCGGGTGTTTTGGGTGCTAATGAGTCTCCGAGTAGGCAAAGGACGAAAGGTGTGACCCATAGGGGACCACTGTTATTTATAGCCTTACCTTTGGAACTCGAACTGTCACATAATGATTATGCACGCGAGCCTAGGCATTTGAAGATGTCTCTTGCTTCTTCTGATTGACAACATGAAATCATTCAAAATCCTTCCTTCAAACCTAACACATTTGCATACCTATCTTCGAGAAATTTAGAACCCAGAGACATACATATTCTTCCTTTTGCCTTATAACTAAAGTCAAAAGTGGGGAGCCATTGTTGTGGGATAACCAAACATGCCTTAAGGTCAAAGACCTAGAAGACCCCGAAAAGTCTTCCAAGCAAGCTTGGCCAAGCATCCTTGAACCCCGAAGACCCAAAGAGCTCTTGAATCCTGAAGACTCGAAGAGTTTTCAATTCCTTTGGGAGAAAACCCATAGAAGGTGTAACAACCCGCTCTTCCAAGGCGTGTCACTATGCTAGGATTCTTTTTTTTTAAATATATATTTTCTCTTCCCACAATACCATCTCTTATTGCCACAAGTACCAAATTTAAAAATTCTTAACATATACATATTTAACATTCCAAATGATAAGCTAAGGAATAGTAAACTAACCATTTGCGGAAGTAAAATTGAATCCTAAAGGAATATTGTAATTGCAAAGGAAAAAGATTCGTACAAAATCGTTCAATAACCACAATATTACAATATCTGGAAAACAAATTTAATATAAAATAGCTTAAACATGCCACCTATCAAGATTCTCATACTTTGTCCTAACATGGGAATATGACTTATTACATGATTACCAACATAATCATATCTTAGCAATCTCTTTTTCTTTTTTCTTGCTTATCTCGCCTAAAACATTGAATATCTCATGGACAAAATCCAAATTAGAAGATGAAACTTTTAAATGAGGGTTTAAAATAGTTTTCATGAATGCATGATGCATGGACATAAAAATCAACGAACACCCTAGAGTAGGTTTGATAGCATTCTAGCCCCGATATGGAAACTAAGGCAATCATCTAGGCAAACACACACGGCACGAGATACCCCTATAGTCATTCAAACAATCACCCTTGGGGAAATGCAGATCAAACTACTAGGGCAATATTCCATCCCATCATGTTAAACATAAATAATGCTATATCAATAATATCATGCCCAGTGCAATATCACATTTACCGATGCAATATAAAATGATTATGCATATGTATAACAAGATGCACATATGTCAACATAAACTTGGCGAAACCCTAACAATTTCATGCTCACTTAAGCAAATAATACCACGTATAAAATTTCCAGGCGAACCACTCACCTTGATTTAGTTCCTTAGGCTTTCTTGTTATGCGTACCTTGACCTCGAAACTTGAGCCCTGATAAATTTCCTACCCAAAATTTTTGAAAAATTAATAAAACATAATTTCCTAATTTTTCAATTTTTTTTTTCCAATTTTCCTCTATTTTTTTCTTACCTTCACGCGCTTGTACCCACGCACCCAAAACCAGTCATCTTTTCTGGCCTTCTCCTCATAGTCAATGATTGGTTTTGGGCTTGTTTCTTCTTTTGAATACAATGGTATCCCTATTGCACGGTGATTCCGACTAGAACACCCTCGATTTGGCCGTTAAAGCTCGGCTCCGGCGACTTCCTAATTTTTTGGCAAGGCTTAAAACCACCTCAAATCGACATCTCACTCGCTCAAATTTTTCAAAAATAATCTCCATAACTTGGAGAACAAAAGCCCTTTAACAATACTCTCAAATTTTTCCTCGATTGCTCAAATTTCATAACTTAATTTTTGTAAAACCCTTGGCCTATTTTCTGCTATTTATAGCCTCTCTAACTGCATCTCTGGCCAACCACTGCCTCGTCTTGCACAACAAGGTCTAAGCCTAGGCCATGATGGCCCTAGGCAACCTCAAATGGCCGGGATTTGACCTCCACACCGGTAGCCATTGTGGTCGTTAACTGCATTTGTAATGTTCACACTGCCTTTGTAGTTTGGCCTTCTCTCTTTCGATTCCTTTCACTTTGGCCCTTTTTCCTCAAGTTCTTAAAATTTACACTTTAGCCCCAAATTTTTTGAAAATTTCACTTATGCCTCAAAATAATTATACTCAAGTTCTTAAGAAATTCTCGGGTATTACAAAATGATACTCTTCGGGGCTTCTGGTCCCTGAAGGTACTTTCAAGCTCTCATTCATAGCCTTGAAGAACTAGGTGCCTCACCCAAAGGGTCAAGCCACATGAGTGTTCTATGTGTCCCGCCTTGCCACATGGACTAGTCCTCGATGCCTATAAATACCCCTCCTCGAGATCCAGATCTAACACTCGAAAACCTAGACCTAAAGCAAAAGCCAACGCTTCAAATCCTTCCGAAGACCTTGAAGACATACACAACCCATCCGCATGCTATCTTCTATATCATGGCAACATCTAACTTTAGCATTGGAGGGCCTACATAAGAGAGCTCCATGTGTGCCTTCTAATTGTTTCTTTGTCGTAGACTTCCCAAAGACCTAAAAAACCCATTCGGAAACAATAAAATAGTAGCTCCTCCAGAGACCCCCATAGCTCTACTAGAGTCAAACCCAGCCAAAAACCCTTAGTTGAAGACCTCTTCGGGGCCACTCACTCTCGAAGACCCTTTAAGACCACCATCAACGAATCAAGCCTAGCTTTCCGCACCTTACTTTCCCAGATAGCGGATTGAGCCATTCCCTAAACAGTTTTAGATGTTTACCAATGCCCTTTACCAGCACAGACCTTACCCTACCTTTCTTCTCACCAGGCTTTGCCAAGTTGCTTCTGAGTTATCCCAGGACAAACAAATTTAATTGTTGCATCCTCGTAATAACAAACATAGACGAAAAGGACTCAATATGACCGAGACTACAATTTGACCAATGAGGATGCATACAACAACTCATTGGTGATTCAAGGTACCATGTTCATCTTTAACACATTCGTGCATGCATTAGTAGATTCAAGAGCTACACATTTTTTCATGTTATGCACATTAACAAGAAGCTTAGGTGTGGCATCTGTGATATTAGGGTACCAAATGGTAATTGCCACACCTATGTGAAAGACTCTAAAAATCAAAAAGATGACTCTAGAAACCGAAAAAGAGGTGTTTGGATTGTGAAGTGTCAATAAGAAATGTTGAGTTTTTAGTGGATCTTACTTTACTAGAGATATGATTTCAACCTCATTAGTGGGATGGATTTTCTATAATGTAAGGTAGCTTGTTTAACCAAGACAATTATATAATAAGACCTAATAAGGTGTCAATCAAGTTCCAAGGTTAAAGTAGTATGGGAAACGAAAGATGATCACGGTACTTAAAGCAACTTTATGACTAGAAATGGGCATCTTTGGGTACCTAGCTTCTATTCAATAAGTGAAGAAGATAACCCCAAAACCTTAAGAGGTATGAATAATTTGCAAATATGTCAATATGTTTCCTGAAGATCTCGTAAGACTTCCACCAACAAGAGAAGTCGAATTCACTATTGAATTGGTACAAAAAATGAATCCCATATCCATACCTTCGTACAAAATGGCCTCGATAGAACTAAGAGAACTAAAAGAGTAGTTGCAGGAATTGGCAGATAAATGCTACATTTGACCCAACATGTCACTCTAGGATGCATAGGTATTATTATGAAAAAAAAAATTAGAAACTTGAGGATGTGTATCGACAATTAAATTGATTCATGATCAAGAACAAGTATCCACTTTCAAGGATCAAAGAGCTATTTGATCAACTCGAAAAAAGAAAAGTATTTTTGAAATAGACTTGAGATCCAAGTATTATCAATTATAGATTATAAGCTAATATTACATGCTCGACTATTAAGTTATGAAATTCCAAAAAAGATCATAGAAGTATGGGAAGATTTGAGGTATCCCAAATGACTAGTGAAAATCTTGGACCAATGAGATCAAGTCCTAGCAACAAACTAATCTTTCTAGTCAAGGTAAACTAGGGAAATCACACAAATGAAGAAGTGAATGTGGGAACATGAGGAGGAAATCAAGATGTGTTATCCTTACTTGTTTGATGAGAAGATTAAATGATGTATTACTTTTCATATATTCAAATGAGAATCGAGTTTTCTGTAAAAAGATAATTTTTGAGACTTACTTTGGGAAGATTTTGAGATGAAATTTCTTTAAGGGGTATTTGATGAAATATTCAAAAATTTTGGATATTAAAGTAAATTTTGAGAAATAATGGGAATTAAATCAAAATAGGGCCTAATGATAATTTAGCAAAATTTGTGGGCTTGGGATGGAGTCTCGATGAAATAATCAAAGATTTTGAAGGATTTGGGCCTAAGTATAAATTGTGAAAACTTAAAACTAGAATAAACCATATCTAATTAGGTTGAGCTCAATACTAGGCTCCGTAGATAACACAAAGGTGAACTCGTATGACCCATTTTTATCAAAAATCATCAAAAGAATTAAAAGTATTTGAACCCAAAGATGTGTGAAAAATGTGATATATTAATTGAGTAGGCTACTTCGAACTTACTTAGAAACCAATTGGGATTGAATCAAGAAAAACCAAAAAAATAGTGGACATAGTCGAGAATACAATGGTAGATTCGGATTTTGATATTAACGATTAGATTGAAAATAATCAAACTCAAAATGTTACAAAAAAATAAATGGAGAGATAAGGTGAATGTTTTTGAGAAGGTGACTTTGGACTCAAATTTAGGACAAATGAATGCGAAACAAACCAAGCCATTTAATAGGATTTGCATACGCATGTAGAAGGGTGAAACAATGATTTTATTGTACATTTTCAATTTTGGACAAAGTAGATATGAAAAGTAAAAGTTTTAAAAAGAAAAGATAAAATCAGTGACTAATGCGAGCAATTAATCTTTGATTTGGTTGTGGTTGCCCCAAGATCCAACTAAAATTCATTCTAAATCATTACAATTGAGGAATATCAAGGTGATTGGATAAAATTTGGGCATTAACAAAGGGATTGGCAATCGTTGAAATAAATGGTGTTTGATTTTAACAGTGAAGCGATGGAAGGGTTCTTACAATAAAAAGGGTAGACTTCCTTTAGTTTTGGAGAATAATCGAGTATGAGACGATGTGAGGGAGAAAAATAGTGTTAAAGCATTTTGGTGGCTAAAAGATGGTCGAAAATAAGGATAGTTATGGTCAGCGACTCTTGCAGGGGACTTTGGTGTGGAGAATAGCAATTTTTCGACTATTGGGAGTGCTTGGAGGAGGTATTGGTGGTGAGAGGAACTATCAAGGAAGACGAGGACACAGTTATCATTTTTTGAAAAGATTTAACTTCACCAAGGTGACAATTCTACCCCTATCTTTCGAGTTATTTCTTAGGTTCGATCCTTACCACTTTTTTCAATTTGGTTGCCTTATTTACGTATAAGATATTTTCAAAGAATTAATGAACAATTGCTAGCGATTTTATATTTTTAATTTTTTTTTCTAAATTTTCCAACGATAATGAATAAAAAATAAAGGTAATGTAAATGAATACTTTTATTGTTTTTATTTTTCAATGGATGCATTAATTAGGTTCGATCTTTACCAAGTTTTAAATTGGCACCTTATTTTACAGAAGGTTACTAAAAATTTTATATTTAAAACAAATTGCTAAATTTTGTTGACAATAATGGACTTGCATTACAGGCATGAGAGTAGATTATGTTGGCAGAACTACCTATATCAATTAATGTCTTTTCTATATTATAGTTGGCAATAAGAACAATACCAACCACAACATTAGTATGCACAAGCCTTACACCCTCCGCCCCCACGGGCGTAGCACGAATGACAGTCAGGTAACAGATTACAGACAAGACAAGCCTTACACCCTCCAAATTATGATAAAAAAATTGTTTTAACTTTTCATGCTTTATTCGTGGTTTCTTTGCTAACATAGAGTATATTTCTTCCTCAAATTTATCGCCTCAAATTTCTCTTTCTCTTCAACTTTATCTTTGTTTCTTTTCTTTAATACTTGGTCCTCTAGGTTAGTGAACACTTGAGCACAATAATAAAACTCTACTGAGCTTTTTGGCATCTTCTGTAGGAGGCTCCTAGAAAGCTTTATATCCCCAATTCCTTTCATAAGCACAACTAGAGCTATTTTCTTGTCTAAATGACCCACTTATGAAATAGTCTCTTGGAATCAAATTAGATTTTCTCATTTTCCTGCTTGATGTGTAGTAGGCTAATGCAAGATTTCTTAACTATGCAACAGCAAGTGAACCTTGCTATTAATTTTTTGACCAATTCTTGAAAACTCAGATATTTTGAGGCTCCAAAGAATTGAACCATCTTTAGCAACTTTCTTAAGAGTTTGTAGAAAATATTGACATAGCAAGGTTTTAGTGAGAGTCCTACAATCCATAGGAGTCTTATACCCTATAAGATGTGACACTAGATCATTTGTTCCATCGAATTATTCCAATTACGAAAAATTAAAATAAGATGGAAGTTGTGCTTTAGAAATGTCTTCTATAAAAGGATTTAAGAGAAAATAGATAGTATTATATCCTTTTTCATCCTCACCAAACTTATCCTCCATTAACCACATAAGTTGTTGTAATCTTTCACCATTTGAATCAAAAAAATATTTCGTATAAGAATTCTTTCTCTAATCTTTGTCTTGGTCATTAATCTCAAAATATTTCTCACGACTGCAAGAGCAATCCTTTTTGTAATGACCTTTGTCTTACTCGCCACATCTATCATCATTATCTTAATAAAACAACTCCTTATGTTGATCTTAAAAATAATCTTTCTTGCAAACTCTTTCTTCTCCCTACTTGTTCAATTCTTTCTCTAGTTTGGATTAACACCACTTCTTTTTCCCATTGTTGATTTTCATTTCTTTAACTTTATATTTGCTAGAATCCTGTACCAAGTTCTCATGAGGATTTTTAGTGCATCCTGCATTTGATCAATTTTATCTTGCATTGTTCTCATATTCCTTTTCTATTGATTGTCCTCATGAAACAATAAAAGTCTTGTATATGTGACCATCAAACTCAAAGGAATGAACTCGTTCTTTCCTTTTAACATAGCAAATTTAAAATTGGACATGTTGAATCTCATAAAAGCGCCACGATAGATAATAATTGATGAGATGTGAATTCTCACACTAATAGAATTTATCAAGTCAAGGTGGTTATTGATTATCTCGATACCTTTGAATCTAGAGTTCCTTCCACTAGCAAATATGAAGTGGAGTGAACTACCTAAGGCACCTACAAATTTATCCTATAATGCTCAAGTTAGTCATGGTGTATAGTTGAAAAGAAAAAGTTTATTTTTTGTCTAAATATTTCAAATATCTTAAATAATTTTAGGAATCTCCCTTATATATCCCTTTTTTGAGTTTATCAATTCCCTTGGGACTTACAAAAATAATTATTATGTTTAGATAAACATCATTATTTAATTGTTGATGTGGTGGACCCCACTTTGATTAGATTTTTTTCAATTAATACTTTTATCAACTTTTTGAAAAGTGTATCAATGATAATCATTACATAATTTTTTAAATAAAAGTTTGAACCTTAAATTTCTCTTAGGTTAAAAAGAAAAGTAAAGTAAGTTTTTAAAAGATTAATAGTAAATTTAAGAAAAAGTGAATATATTTTTTTAATGTAAGGCTATTAAATACAAGATAAATCAAATATAAATACATTAATAAATATTCACCAAATGGTCAAATCAAATTTTAACACCCAACTTTTTTGACTTGTCAAAAAAAATCATATATTATTAATCAAACATTGCTCTTTTAAGTAAATTATATTTATTTTTAAATTTAAAATGCTCTCATGGGTTAATAACACTCATAATAACATATATTTTAGTATTTTTTAAAGATTTTTTACATGTCTTTCTTAAAAAATAAACATTACTTACGGTAATGAAATTTGGGCACATAATTTTTAAATAATAATTAATTTTTTAAAATTTACTATAGTATTTAAAATTTTAGATAAGAATTTTAAAAAATAAATTAATACTATTAAACATAACTTAATAAAATTTTATTTAAAATTTATAATTTTTGTTGTGTACGTGGCTAGGACCACTCCAAAAGTAATTCTAAAAAATACATAATAGACAAACCAACGAGGACGATGCGTGTGAGGCCCACGCGCGCTCGAGTAGATAATGAAAAAGAAAATAAAAATGGAAATTCCTAAACTTAAAAAAGAAGAATCAAAAACAGAGAAGGGAATTTGGATTTGCTTTGAGGGCTTCCTTCGTCCTTCTTTCTTCCTCGCTTGGATTTCTGATGCTTTCACGTTTCGCCCTTCCATTTGCGGATTCTTCCCCCCACCAACTCCCTTCGTCCAGACCCGCGATTCCTGATTTTTTAAACCCTAACTCGCCTTCAATCTTGAAATTTTCGAACCCTAATTTTCAAATCTGAAAGTACGATCGGCTCTTGTTTCGGGGGCGAACCGTCTGGACTCGGAGGTGGTGGTCGTGAGAGGACATCGGAGAGGATGAGTGCTCAGAAGAAGAGGAATTTCCAGATAGAGGCGTTTAAGCATCGGGTCGTGGTGGATCCGAAATACGCCGAGAAGACTTGGAAGATTCTGGAGTATGCGATTCATGAGATTTACAATCACAACGCTAGTGGCCTAAGTTTCGAAGAGCTTTATAGGTTTGCTTTCTTCTATTCTCCGTATCTATATTTCGTTGTTGCTTTTGTATACTCTTCTGCGTTCCTGGTCGAAGATGATAGATTACGTTAGTACTTTTGCCTTTTTGATGTCTGATTTCCCTGTATTTTCTCGAATATGTATCTGGAACTATTATGCCAATCATTTCTTGCTTCTTCAGAGTTGAAAATGTAAATTGCTAAAGCAGAATACTTAATTACTTTTGGTTTTGGTCTGAATCATTTGTTAAGATTTCCATCTGCAAGATTGAGTGGTCCGTGCAATAGGGTTTTGGAATTCTCTGTCACTTATCCTGGTATTTATGCAAGAGAAGAAAAAGAAAAATAACAGACGAACTTGTGAGGCATGTCCGTACTGTACTTGGCTTACTTGCTTGATATTATACGTCTTGTACTACTGTAACGCCTCCTCCTTAAACTAATATGGTAGGTTTACATCTAGTAGTCCAAGAGGCGTTAGGAAACCCTAGCAGCGAAAACAATGGATCGAACCTGCCGAAATATTTGTAGAGTTCCCAAGCAAAATATGAGTCTAGCATAACAAAAGAAGAGTACCATTTTCAAATAAGTACATCACTTCTGAAATAAAATTACAGATAATGACAAAATAGCATTTAAACATCCACAGACTCATTTCCATTCGCCTCCTTCGCTTCCTTAGCTCCTGGTACACCAAACATATCTGGAACGCGGAACGTTCCAGGGGCATCAACCCATGTCAGATTACAAGAATCCAATTGAGATGTTCTCAAGAAATGAATAGTTTATGTATGAAAATGCAAGTATGCAAAAATGAAATCCCTTTTGTGGAAGCCATGCCAGGGTGTTGCAATCACCCCCGCGCACACTATGCTCACTTCAAAACACGCATATATGACTCCGCGAGTCACTTATGGCGGCCACTAGCTTGTCACAAACAACCATATGCCATGAAGTGATGAAATAAGTAAAATTTCATGCAAACAAATGAAGTAAGTGAGCATGTCTACATATGGAAATTGTATTGGAGGATTTAACCCAAAAGTCTTAAAGTTAAGATAACCATAATTACTCATACCCTTAATTCAAAGTAAGAAAGATTTGGAAGAATCCTATTGGTTCTCTAAAAGATGAAGATAAGAAGGGTTGTTTAGAAAGTCAAAAAGGGGCAAATGGAGGAATAAGATTGGAAGAGTAAAAGCTTTTTAAAAAAGATAGAATCAAATGGTAAAAGTTTTCAAAGATAGCCATTATGGCTAGGGAAGAAAATAGCCAACTAAGAGGATAAGTGCAATCTTGAGCTTGGAGGTAAAAGGACTATAAAAGGGTTGGAGAGGTGGACCACGTAGAGGAAAAGTAGAAGAGAAAAGCAAGAGGGAGAAGAATTCAAAGAAAGGAAACAAAAGAAGCCAAAATAGGAAGACCAGATTGAGGAAACACCAAAAATGGAGAAGAAACCAAAAAGGTAAGCCGCTTTTCTTTCCGTAGTGTCGTAGCACACTGAAAGGGGAGTCCGTAGGTTCAAACGGAAGTCAAATCGGGGTTAAAATGAAGAAGTTATGGCCGTTTTAAACATCGAAAACAGAATTCGTAAGAACTAGGGGTTCGGCGCGTGTAAGTCACGCGCCTGCCACAGCTGGGCGTGAGGGCGCGTGGCCACCCTTCTTGGGGCGCGTGGAAGGGCCTTTTGCTCTGAAATTTTTATAGTTTGCTCCTTTACTTTGAATTAAGAGTATGAGTAATTATGGTTATCTTAACTTTAAGACTTTTGGGTTAAATCCTTCAATACAATTTCACCAACTCAAGGCTTCTCAAAGAAGCCTTTATCATGACAATTATTTGGAGAAGTTATCATTTATTTTGCATTTAAGCCCTTAAAACCATTTTCATTTGCATGCAAATCCAAAACTTTCATTAAAACACACTTTATTACATCATCCACCCTTACATTATATCCAACCTCTTCATTAGATTTTTGGGGTATTACATTCTCCCTCCCTTAAAATAAATTTCGTCCCCGAAATTTCTTTAAGTCTCCATAAAGTCAAATAGGTTTGGATAATTTCGTCGAATCTCTTATTCCCTTTCCTAAGTAGCTTCCTCAACGTTGTGATGTCTCCATAGGACTTTCACCAGTGGTATTGTCTTGTTCCTTGGCACTTGTTCCTTTGTATCCAAAATCTCGACTGGTTCTTCATGATAGGTTAAATCTTCTCGTAGCTCGATAACCTCCACAAGAATCTTCTGAGTAGGGTCAGGCTCGTGCTTTCGAAGTCGAGAGACATGGAAAACATTATGTATGTTGGGCATTGTCGGAGGTAATGCCAAACGGTAAGCTACTACCCCGACTCGCTCCAAGATCTCATATGGTCCAATGTATCTAGGGCTCAACTTCCCTTTCTTCTTTCCTTGGGATATTACTTGAGAAGGTATGACCTTTAAATATACTTTATCGCTTGGTTGAAACTCCAAGTCCCTTCTTCTATGGTCCGTATAAGACTTTTGTCTACTCTGAGCCATTCTGATCCGTTCTCGGATTATCTTAATTTTCTCATTTGTCTGTTGTACAATTTCAGGTCTTGTTATTCGCCCTTCCCCTACTTCCGTCTAGCACAGAGGAGTTCTACATTTCCGACCGTAGAGAGCTTCGTAGGGGGCCATTCCGATACTGCTATGGAAACTGTTATTATATGCGAACTCAATTAGAGGCAAGTGTTCTTCCCATCCCTTTGAGAAGTCAATTACACACGCTCTCAGCATGTCTTCTAAGGTTTGGATGGTTCGTTTCGACTGGCCATCTGTTTGTGGATGATATGCAGTACTCATCTGCAAACGTGTTCCCAGTTGCTCTTGCAAGCTTGTCCAAAACCGAGAGGTAAATCTTGAATCTTTGTCAGAGACAATGCTGACTGGTACTCCATGTAATCTAACAATTTCCTTGATGCACAGCTGAGCTAGTTTGCTAACCGGCTGTCCTGTCTTCATTGACAAGAAATGAGCAGACTGTCAATCTGTCCACAATCACCCAAATCGCATCATTCCCCGAGGGTCTTTTAGGCAATCCTGTTATGAAGTCCATAGCTATATGCTCCCACTTCCACTCAGGAATTTCCAAAGGTTGCAATTTTTCGGCTGGTCTTTGGTGCTCAATTTTAATTCTTTGACAGGTATCACACCGATCCACTTGTCGCGCCACATCCTTTTTCATTCCCGGCCACCAATATACGCCCTTCAATTCCCTGTACATTTTCGTAGCGCCAGGATGAATCGTATATTTGGCTCTATGAGCTTCGTCTAGTATAATTTGCCTCAATTCCTGTACCCTAGGTACATAAACTCTATTGGCGAATCGCAGCACGCCATTTGAGAAGCTAAAACTAGGATTCTTGACCCGCCCTTGGTCGTCAACCCACTGTTTCAGTCTCGGGTCTTCCTTAGTGGCTTGCCGAACCTGTTCTAACAGTTGAGAATGAACCATTAGGCCAGTGACATAAATAGAAGTTTCTTTAGGAATTACATTTATCGCCAATTGGCCAAAAGCTTCCATCAATTCCCATTCCCGAGTCATCAGACTGGTCATCAAGGCAGGCTCTTTTCTGCTCAATGCATCGGCCACAACATTTGCCTTCCCGAGATGGTACTGAAGCGAACAATCACAATCCTTCAGAAACTCCATCCACCACTGCTGCCTCATGTTCAGGTCTTTCTGGGAGAACAAATACTTCAAGCTTTTATGATCCGTGAAGACCTCAAATTTCTCTCCATACAAATAATGCCGCCAGAGTTTCAAGGCAAACACAACTGCTGCAAGCTCCAAATCATGGGTAGGGTAATGGTGCTCGTGCTTTTTCAACTGCTGAGACCCATAGGCTATTACTCTTCCTTTCTGCATAAGAACACACCCTAGCCCGGTCTTCGAGGCGTCAGTATAAATTGTAAACCCTTCTGTATCATCAGGCATTGCTAATACCGGAGTAGAGGTTAATCTCTCCTTAAGTTTCTTAAAGCTCTGTTCACACCCCTCGCACCATTCAAATTTAATTCCCTTTCGTGTTAATCGAGTCAAAGGTAGAGCAAGGCGAGAAAATCCTTCAACAAATTTCCTACAGTAGCTAGCTAAACCCAAGAAACTTCGTACCTCATTTACTGTTTTAGGTTGTGACCAGCTTCTTATTGCTTCAACCTTTGAGGGATCTACTGCTATTCCTTCTCCAGATATGACATGACCAAGGAAAACAACTTGACTTAACCAAAACTCACATTTTGAAAACTTAGCATATAACTGGTGCTTCCGCAAGGTTTCCAAGACAATCCACAAATGTTGCTCATGCTCCTTTCTACTAGCAGAATAGATTAGGATGTCATCAATAAACACAATCACAAATTGATCCAAATATGGTTTGAACACCTAGTTCATTAAATCCATAAAGACTGCAGGCGCATTAGTCAATCCAAAAGGCATCACGAGGTACTCATAATGTCCATACCGAGATCTAAAGGCAGTCTTTGGAATATCTTCCTTCTTAATCCTCAATTGATAATAACCAGACCTTAAATCAATTTTGGAAAATACTTTAGCACCCTGCAACTGATCAAACAGTTCATCAATTCTAGGGAGAGGATACTTATTTTTAATAGTCACTTTGTTTAGCTGCCTATAGTCAATACACATCCTCAGACTTTCGTCTTTTTTTTTAACAAACAATACAGGTGCTCCCCAAGGTGAGGTACTGGGTTGAATAAATCCCTTGTCCAAAAGGTCCTGCAACTGACTTCTAAGCTCCTCTAGTTCTGCCGGAGCCATTCTATACGGAGATATGGATATGGGACTTGTTCCTGGTACAACTTCTATAGAAAATTCAATTTCCCTTTGAGGGGGTAACCTAGGTAAATCTTTGGGAAACACATTAGAAAATTCATTAACTACTGGTGTCTCCTCAAGTTCCATTTTCTTATTTTCTACTTGCACCCCTGCCAAGTACCCATAAGCTCCATTCTCAAGCATTTTGATAGCTTTGAGGGCCGTGACCCACTTAATCTTTTTATCACTCTCTTGTCCTCGAAATTTTTCCCAACTTCCTTGGTTATTTTGAAATTCTATTGTTTTCGTCTGACAATCAATTCGGGCCTTATATTTGGACAGAAAATCCATTTCAAGTATCATATCAAAATCTTGGATTTCTAATGATGTGAGTTCAAGTGCAAATTCACTATCACCCAACTCAACCTTTCCTTCCCTATATCCCGTGCTAAGTTTTACTTGTTTCCCTAAAGGTGTAGCCACAAACATAGGACACTCCAAATCCTCCAATTCCAAATTCAAACTTTGTATCAATGCATGTGAAATGAATGAATGTGTCGATCTAGGATCAATTAACACTCGCATAGGTGTATTGAGAAAAATTAGTGTACCTTGTATGACCGACAGGCTTGCGTTAGCATCCTCCCTCGTCAGATGATACACCCGGCCTTGTCGTGGTTCTTGGCCTCCTCTACCTACACCCACTTGTTCGACTTGCTTCCTCTGTGGACAGTCCCTTGAAAGATGACCGATCTTCTGACAGTTGAAACACTTAGGTCCCTTGGGACAATCACGGGCTAAGTGGTCACTCCTTCCACACGAATAGCATCCTTGAGTCCGGCTTTGGCATGTCCTTCCAGGATGGAACTTCTGACACTTGGGACACCTACTCTTAGGCTTAAAGTTTCCTCCTCGGACTCCTAAGTGCTGCTTCCTTCCCGCGTTCTTGTCCTCGGGTTCCTGCACTTCTACTTTTAAAGCATTCATTCGAACAAGGTTACTTTCAACAGTCAAAGCTTGCATAACAACCTCCGAATAAGTACGGGCCCCTAAGGAACATAATGCCAACTGTATCTCAAGTCTTAACCCACCAAGAAACTTATGAGATTTTGCCTCTTCATCCAAATTATAAACAAGCATGTATTTAATTAACCGAGAAAAGCTATCCTCATATTGGGCGATTGACATATCCCCAGTTTGTTTCAAATTCATAAATTCTCGGCTCTTTTCCAACTTTTTGCATAAAGGGAAATACTTAGTGTAAAATAATTCTTTAAACTGAGTCCATGTGACAACTGGCATACCTTGTTTCGTAGGGCCAGGCAAAGTCCTTTGCATCGTTCGCCACCAATGGTCCGCCTCATCTCGAAGCATGAAAGTGGCACAAACTATTTTCTCCCCTTCTCCACACCCAATAAAATCAAAAATCTTTTCGAGTTGCTCTATCCAATACTCGCTTTCGCTCGGGTCAGCGCTTGCCCTTCCTCGAAAAACATGGGGACTTAATCGTTGGAACCGGTCGATGGCATCTGGCACCTGAGAAATACCTTGACCTGTTGGCCGTGTCCCTTACATGTATGTGACCATGTGTTCCAAAACTCGCTCCACCTGATCTATACGATCCCCACTCCCCTGACTTCCACCTTGAGAAGAATTTTCTTGAGACAGCTCTACTCCCTCTTCCTGGGGACGTCGTGTCTCCTCTTCCTGGTTGCCACCCCTTCGTCTAAGAGTTTGGGATTGACGAGTGTTCACCATCTGAAACATCCACAAAGTTTATAAGAACAATATTTAAGAATCATATCTTTGAATCCATACCACATAGTAACTAAACTTGTCTTACATAGGTCATAATTAAAGCTACTAAAATCCTTAAAGAAAATAACATCACTCTTAGGGTTAGATCTACCGCTTTTCACAACTACCTTTCCTTGGGTCCTTAGATACCTGCACCTTCTAAGGATCTACAAGGTCCTTCTCAAACTCTATCCTTCCTAACAACCATTTTCTTTCGTCTGCTCTTTATCCAAAATCCCCAAAGGTCTACATACTCTGTGCATGTCCATTTACACAGTACTATTATACTTCGTATTAGACCACCATATTTTATATCACTATCAACTCATTACATCCTTGTTATATATACACAACTATTTTGTTAAACACTACCACCTATGTCATCCAAGTTTGCTATACTATCCGTCAAACAAACCAAAATTCCCCCAAGTAAGGGGTAAGGGTTATACCTATCCTACCATCATTAATATATTACAACATATCCGATTAGTTCTCTATTTTACATATCTACAATCCCACAAAATTGTTCTAACTCCTAGTAGACTACTCTTCCTCAGATTCAGATGTAGAGGGAGGCGTGAGTTCCCTTTCTTCCAAAAAATCCACAAGATCATTCGCCTCTATCGGCATATCTTCAATCCCTTGATTCTGCTCCGCCTCACGCAGATGGTCTACAAAAGTCTCAAGGTCCGGGTAGATGGCTTGCTCTAAAAGCCCATGTGCCAGTCCCTGCATAGCTGGGGTCAGTATAGATACTAAGTAACCTATCTGGAGATCTACTATGTATGGGAGCGCCGGGCCTGGTGGAACTTCCTGTATAACTGGAACAACCAAGTCAAGAAATTTTCTAAAGCACTAGCAGGCTGCATGACATGTCCTTGAAGTATTGCAGTCCACCATCCTGTGATAACCCTCTGGCGTATGTCATTAGGATCCATATCCTGTCACACATCAAAAACCTCAATATCAATCAAATCATACCTTATCTAAAACCATAATAAACCCGCTCTGATACCACTGTAATGCTTCCTCCTCCTTAAAGTAATATGGTAGGTTTACACCTAGTAGTCCAAGAGGCGTTAGGAAACCCTAGCAGCGAAAACAATGGATCGAACCTATCGAAATATTTGTAGGGTTTCCAAGCAAGCTAAATATGCACAATCCTTTCGTTAAGACAAAATATGAGTCTAGCATAACAAAAGAAGTGTACCATCTTCGAATAAGTACATCACTTCTGAAATAAAGTTACATATAATGACAAAATAACATTTAAACATCCATAGACTCATTTCCATTCGCCTCCGTCGCTTCCTTAGCTCCTGGTACACCAAACATACCTGGAACGCGGAACGTTCCAGGAGCATCAACCCATGTTAGATTACAAGAATCCAAGTGAGATGTTCTCAAGAAATGAATAGCTCATGTATGAAAATGCAAGTATGCAAAAATGAAACCCCCTTTGTGGAAGCTATGCCAAGGTGTTGCAATCACCACCGCGCACGCCATGCTCACCTCAAAACACGCATATGTGACTCCGCGAGTCACTTATGGCGACCACTAGCTTGCCACAAACAACCATATGCCATGAAGTGATGAAATAAGTAAAATTTCATGCCAAACAAAGGAAGTAAGTGAGCATGTCTACATATAACACAAATGAATCAAAGGATGATTAATATAAAGTGCAAAAGATGTAGAGAACCACTCACACTTGCTGTATTTCTTGCTGGACCACCGTTTTTACGAAATTAAGCCCTTTTAAGCTGCAGTTACATACAGTTCGGGTCACCAAACTAAAATATTTTTACATAGGATTGTAGGAAATCATTTAAGGAGCAAACTATAAAAATTTCAGAGCAAAAGGCCCTTCCATGCGCCCCAAGAAGGGTGGCCACGCGCCCTCACGCGCAGCTGCGGCAGGCGCGTGACTTACACGCGTCGAACCCCTGGTTTTTACGGATTTTGTTTTCGATGTTTAAAACGGCCATAACTTCTTTATTTTAACCTCGATTCGACTTTCGTTTGAACCTACGGACTCCCCTTTCAGTGTGCTACGACACTACGGAAAGAAAAGTGGCTTACCTTTTTGGTTTTTTCTCCGTTTTTGGTGTTTCCTCAATCTGGTCTTCCTGTTTTGGTTTCTTTTGTTTCCTTTCTTTGAATTCTTCTCTCCCTTGCTTTTCTCTTCTACTTTTCCTCTACGTGGTCCACCTCTCCAACCCTTTTATGGTCCTTTTACCTCCAAGTTCAAGATTGCACTTATCCTCTTAGGTTGGCTATTTTCTTCCCTAGGCATAATGGCTATCTTTGAAAACTTTTACCATTTGATTCTATCTTCTTTAAAAAGCTTTTACTCTTCCAATCTTATTCCTCCATTTGCCCATTTCGTGACTTTCTAAACAACCTTTCTTATCTTCATCTGTTAGAGAACCAATAGGATTCTTCCAAATCTTTCTTACTTTGAATTAAGGGTATGAGTAATTATGGTTATCTTAACTTTAAGACTTTTGGGTTAAATCCTCCAATACAATTTCACCAACTCAAGGCTTCTCAAAGAAGCCTTTATCATGACAATTATTTGGGGAAGTTATCCTTTATTTTGCATTTAAGCCCTTAATACCATTTTCATTTGCATGCAAATCCAAAACTTTCATTAAAACACACTTTATTACATCATCCACCCTTACATTATATCCAACCTCTTCATTAGATTTTTGGGGTATTACAGCTACTCCACTCTAACAGGCTAGAATCTGTAACTTAGACAAGTAGTATATTCTTTTATAGTTAACATTTTTGCACTTCCTTTTCTAGGCTAGTAGTTTCTAGTGCAAGGATTCTTCCTCGAAGGAGACTGCCAGGCATTCATTCAACTTGTGGAATATGCCCTGGACTATTAATGAAATTGGAGGATGGATTTTTAAATCTTGGATTGGAATTCCTTTTAAGTTCAGTTTTGTGGATAATTTTCACATATTGATGCTTATGAAAGTGTTGATTTTTTTTTTTCATTGTTTTGTGTAGGATGACATTTACACCTTCATATTGCTGTCGGACCATCTCTAATCATGTCCTCTCTTAATATTTTAGAAAAAAGTGTGCCCTTGAAATTGCTGCCATTACTGTTATCATCATGATCATGGTTCATTCCACAACCACCAGAAACATAACGCATACAACTCAATCATTGCATGGTTTACCGTGTGCTTTTCCCATCTCTGCTTCTGAGTACCTATCATAAAACAATGGACAGCATCACCTGAATTTCTATTTCAAATTGTTTTCATCACTCATCAGTTGTTTTTTCAGTCGCTGCATGGCCTTCCCCTTCACCTACACCCGCCATTATGCTTTTATCATAGTCATGGATGCTGTTGTTAATGACTCTGTTCACACCACCTCCATTGCATTACTAATCCAACATGGGACCATGATGATTCTGCAACTGTCTAGTTTTTTGTAACAGTTGAAACACCAACAGTTAGACTTACACTTCGGAAGACAACTATTCTACTTTAGCACCACTTGTGCATGGCACCTTGCTACTAAAAAGAATGTCATATGTTGTAATAGTTCTTGCCAACTATCACGCAAGCAGTTTACTAAGAGTTGTTTTTAAAAATTTTGCTAATTAAGACCTTTAAATTGTAAGTTCATTTCGGCTGTAGCCTTAGGCGCTAGGTGGACTAGTGGGTTGGTTAGAATCAAGTTGTTACACGGTTAAGGGAGAGGGCCCCATTTGTTAGGGGAATAATTCCTCCAACGTCCTTATAAAGGACCCTACCGTGCAATATAGCGGTATGCTAACAATCAAGAAGGTTCTCTTTTCTAGCTACCCTCTCTCTCCCTTTCTCCCTCTGTCACTCTCGTCTATCTCTCTCTCTCTAATTCCTTGCTGTCTTCCTCTTCCTGACGACTCCACACCAAGTGGAGTTCTGAAATCTCTTTTGCAATTCCCTCGGAATTGTGGTAAAAGCTGCCACAGCTGCAACAGGGTTGTGACACATTGGTATCAGAGCACTGTTCTGGCCGGTGGGTGGAAAGGATAATCTATGGTTGAGGGGACACGTATGAAGAACTTCGAAACCCAGTTGTAGTAAACTGGGGTGGTGGTAGCGAAATGTCAAAATAAGATGGAGCAATTGGAGTTGGGTTCGACTCGGAATAAGGAGGCGATCCTTGCACTGGATCGTTGTGTGGAGAACGCCATGGGTGGAATGGAAAGGAGGTTGGACGAGTCCATTACGCGGGTACAGGAGGAACTGGTTGCACAAATGCAACAGTACATGGCCATGTTAGGTTGACAACAATCGATAAGGCTAGGACCTGACTTTCCTCCGAGGGAAGGGATAGACCCTATCCTTCAAAGGGATAGAGCTGGTCGGGAGCTGGAAATACATGAGGAGGAGATTAACCAAGGTGGCAGAGAAGAAGGAATACTAGGAAGGGGGCCAGGGGGCCCGATGAACCATCAACCACAGGGGTTTCCTCTCGCTAGGATGGAGATCCCAGTGTTTGAAGGGATTAACCCGCGGTGGTGGATAAGGAAATGCGAAAGGCTGTTCGAATGGCATGACATCCTAGAGCCGCAGAAAGTGTCGCTAGCAGCAGCCTACTTCAATGAGGAGGTTGATGCTTGGTACCAAGGAGTGATACAGCTAAGGGGAAACCAGACGTGGGGGGAGTTCACAGAGGCTCTGTGTGGAAGGTTTGGAGGAAGAAGCATGGCTGACATTGTGGAAGAGTTCAACAAGCTCAAACAGTCGGGAAGTGTGGAGATGTATCAGAAACGCTTCGAGGAGCTGAGGTCTTACATGATCCAATACATCCCCTATCTAACCGAAGCCTATTTTGTATCAAGTTACTTGAGTGGCCTCAATGACAATTAAGGCCAATGGTAAAGGTACTTAGACCCCAAATTGTAGCTCAAGCATTGGAAGATGCCCGATTACAGGAATTAGTAGTAGAAGCCTTGTTAAAGAAACAAAGGCAGCAGACAAAGGGGATGGTGGCAGGGACCCAAAATGGGGTAGGGAAGTATTTTAATTGGAAAGTAGGCAAGGGTATCGGCGGGGTAAGAGGAATTGCGGGTCAAAACACAACACCCTCGGGAGATCAATTGAGGGAGCAAAGAAGATTAGTAGGACTATGCTTTCGGTGTGGAGACAAGTACCACCTTGGCCAGCCCTGCAAGAGGCAGATTCTGTTGCTAGAAGGGAATGAAGGAAGTGACCAGGAGGTGGAGGAAGAGGTAGATGGGGGTGACGGGGGCATGGAAGACAATGGAGAAATATCCATTCATGCCTTGAAAGGAGTGGCCAATAATAAAATTATTAAGGTAGGAGGGCAAGCCAAGGGGAGTAACCTGATGATTCTGATTGATAGTGGGAGTACCCACAGTTTTATTGATGAGAACACTGCAAGAAGGCTAAATTGTCAGTTGATGGGGATGACTCCCTTGAGCGTGACAGTGGCCAACGGCCAGAAGGTGTTGAGCACTTCGGCCTGCAATGGGTTCTTGTGGGAGATGCAAGGGGAGAAATTTGTGACCGATTTAAGGCTACTGCAGTTGGGAGGCTGTGATATGGTCTTTGGGGGGGGGGGGGGATTGGATGAAGGGAGTAAGCCCTATTAGTTTTGATTTTAACCGTATGGAAGTATCCTTCGAGAAGGAGGGCAAAAGAATGACCATCACGGGCGGAGAGTCCTGAAGGGCAAGTGGGTTCAATGGGCCTGGCTCTTTTCAATAGTGGCCAAGGAAGACACACTTGAGGAATAAGGAGAGCTGGGGCAGTCTTACTTGACAACCAACAATTGGGAGGAGCCTCCTGACCAGGTAACACATTTGGCTTTACTTGATGATTTATTGGTGAAATATGAGGACCTCTTTGCAGAACCAAGATCCTTACCCCCTAACCGACTGTTTGACCATTCGATTAACCTCAAACCAAATACAGAACCAGTTAACATTAGAGCCTACCGATACCCACCTATCCAAAATAATGAGATTGAGAGGATGGTTATGGACATGCTCCAACAATCCATTATCAAACCAAGCCAAAGCCCCTTTTGCTTCCCCTGTTTTGTTAGTGAAAAAGAAGGATGGAACGTGGCGGTTTTGTGTAGACTACCGCCACTTGAATTCCATTACAATCAAGGATAAATTTCCCATACCTTTGGTGGAAGATCTTTTAGATGAACTCTACAATGCCAAATTCTTTTCCAAACTTGATTTGCGCTCAGGTTATCATCAAATTAGGATGAAACCCGAGGATACTCCTAAGACTGCATTCAAAACCCACCATGGCCACTTCGAATTTTTGGTAATGCCATTTGGGCTTACCAACGCCCCAGCCACCTTTCAATCACTCATGAACCACGTCTTTGAGCCCACTTGTGGAAATTCATCTTAGTTTTCTTTGATGATATCCTTATTATAGCTCCACCTTCGAACAACACTTGCTGCACTTGCAAACCACCCTAGACATCCTTCGGTCCCACCAATTATTCATCAAGAAATCCAAATGTGAGTTTGGTCAGGGGCAAGTGGAGTATTTGGGGCACATAATCTCTAAGGGTAAGGTGAGCACTGACCCAAAGAAGTTCGAGGCTATGGTGTCCTAACCGAGGCCCACAACTGTGAGGGCCCTAAGGGGATTTCTTGGGTTAATAGGCTATTATCAGCGGTTTGTTAAGAACTATGGAGTTATCAGTCGACCTCTGACCAAGTTGCTGAAAATGGGAGAATTTAATTGGGGCTCCAAGGCAGAAAAGGCATTTGAAGAGGTGAAGGAGGCCACGAGTAGTGCGCCTGAGTTGAAGTTGCCAGATTTTGATAAGCCTTTTACCCTGGAAACTAATGTGTGTGGCACTGGTATTGGGGCAGTGCTGGCACAGGAAGGAAGGCCTATTGTCTTCCTAAGCCAAGTGCTAGGCTCTAGACATTCTGGGTTAAGCATCTATGAGAAGGAATTTTTGGCAGTCCTAATGGCAGTGGATAGATGGAGGCATTACTTGGAAGGGGGGCGATTTATTATCAAAACGGACCACGAAAGCCTGAAATACCTATTGTAGCAAAAGCTTCAAACACAACTGTAGCGCAAGGGGATGGCCAAGCTCACGAGACTAGATTACACGATACAATATAGAAAAGGAAAAGAAAACATAGCATTGGATGCCCTTTCCCGGTGCCATGAAGAGGGAAGTATTGTAGCAGTCATAGTAGTGACTCCACAGTGGTACAAGGAAGTGATTAGCAGCTACGGGGAAGACCAAAGAATTACGGCATTGCTGGAAAAATTGACTGTGAGGCAAGAAGAGGTGGAGGGGTATACTCTGAAGGAGGGAATGCTGAGGTATCAGGAGCGTATAGTGATCGGGGACAGGGCTGAGCTATAAAGAAAGATCATGCAGGCCTTGCATGAGTCACCCTTAGGAGGCAATTCGGGCGAACAAAACACATATGTGAGGGTTAAAGGGATATTCTACTGGCCAAGAATGAAGGCGGAGGTCAAGGAGTTTGTGAGGGGTTGTGATGTTTGCAAAAGGTGCAAAACAGAGCGGGTACCCTACCCAAGACTGCTGCAACCCCTCCCCATCCCGGAGCAAGCCTGGTCGAGTGTGTCAATGGATTTCGTGGGCAGCTTGCCTAGATCAGAGGGTAAAGACAGTGTTTTGGTGGTGGTGGATCGGTTTACCAAATTCGCCCACTTCATCGGATTGTCCCATCCTTATACGGCTCAGGAGGTTGCGAGAGTGTTCCTAGATCACGTGATCCAGCTGCCCGGGGTTCCCCAGAATATAATCTCCGATAGGGATAGCATTTTTACTAGCCTATTTTGGCAGGAGTTGATGAAATCGCTAGGAACGGACCTAAGGTTGTCCACGGCATACCAGCCTCAAATGGATGGCCAAACCGAGAGGGTGAATCAATGCCTTGAGACCTATCTAAGGTGTATATGCCTAATGCGACCCAAGGAATGGCATAGGTGGTTATGTTTGGCACAGTGGTGGTATAACACCACCCAACATTTAGCTATTAGACTAACAACCACACCTGAGGTCACTGATATAGGGGAAGGCTACCAAGCTTAGCCCCAGGTACTTCGGGCCCTTTCCTATAACTAACAAGATGGGAAGAGTGGCGTACCGGTTGCAATTGCCGGCCGACACTCACATCCACCCTGTATTTCATGTTTCACTACTGAGGAAGTCGATTGGAGGGTAGCCATCAAGTTCCACACTGCCATCTTTACCCAAGGGAAGTGAACAAGCTGTAGAGCCAGAGGCCATACTCGAGAGACGAGTGATCTAGCAAGGAGGGGTGCCCTTAATCCAAGTCCTTGGTTAAATGGCAAGGAAACACTACGGAGGCCAACACATGAGAATACCTCCTTGAACTGCTCCAGAAGTTTCCCCGCGCATTTAGCCTACTCAATCTTCCTTGAGGACAAGGAAGCATTCAAGAGGGGAGCATTGTCAAGCAAGCAATTTACTAAGAGTTGTTTTTAAAAATTTTGCTAATTAAGACCTTTAAATTGTAAGTTCATTTCGACTGTAGCCTTAGGCGCTAGGTGGACCAATAGGTTGGTTAGAATCAAGTTGTTACACGATTAAGGGAGAGGGCCCCATCTGTCAGGGGAATAATTCCTCCAACGTCCTTATAAAGGACCCTACCGTGCGATGTAGCGGAATGCTAACAATCAAGAAGATTCTCTTTTCCAGCTACCCTCTCTCTCCCTTTCTCCCTCTGTCACTCTCGTCTCTCTCTCTCTCTAATTCCTTGCTGTCTTCCTCTTCCCGACGACTCCACACCAAGTGGAGTTCTGAAATCTCTTTCGCAATTCCCTCGGAATTGTGGTAAAAGCTGCCACAGTTGCAACAGGGTTGTGACACCAACACACATACTTGATTTCCTCTCAAGACAAACACACCCTCACACTCTTGACTCATAATAGAAAATCAGAAACACAAGAACCAAGACAGAATCACAAACACTCACACACAAAACAAAGGATTTATCCTGGTTCGGAACTCTTGAAAGAGAACCTACATCTAGACTGGTATGACCTTGCTCTTCACTACTTTGAAGTTGGAAATACAAGATTACATATGCTGTTCACACACCCTTAGCCCTATTACCAGACCAAGCACTACCTGGAGATTACAAAGAAACCCTTTTCTCTCACATACATACACGGCACATACCCTTCAAAAACCGAATGCAAAAGGAGACCCCCACGCCCTTTTATTTATAGAATATAGAGGGCGTGATTTACAAGACTGTTTTAATCGCCTGCTGTTACAAAACTGACCCTAACTAATAGGCTTCTAGAAGATTTATTCTAATTCCTTCTAATCAACATTATTCTACCGTGTCCGAGTCTAATCCTTAGGCAAATATTTCAACATCAGAAATGGTTTGCTTGTGTCCATTGTTTTTCATTTACTATTGAGTTTTTAAATGAAATCATTTTTTTTATTTTTATCCCCTCCTCTCTTTGCTTTGAGCATCCCAGTTTTGCTAGCTGGGGGGAGAGTCTCATTATTATTTTCTGGTGGACATTGACTTACTTGTGGAAGCATGTAGTGTTTGAGTAGCAGTCTTTACCCATGTTGGTGATTTGTTAATTGTAATGTTATTTGTATTGTTGTTATATTGTTCAGGCTGTTATAAGGTGGTTCTTATTGTATGAGATTACATCAACAATCTGTTGAAGTGGCGTGTTGTATATAAATGCAGCTATGCCTCTTCCTTTTGTTTCTTTTGACTCATTCTTATTTCACTAGTGAAATTCTTGCTAGTTTTTCTCTCTTGCGTTCTTTCTTTTCTCATGCCCTAGGGGGTTTCATTACATGGTATTAGAGCCATAGCTCTACCTCGATGGCCTCCAATCCAGCTCTTAGTTCTTCTTCTTCTCCACCACCTCGTTCTTCTTTTTCCTTGTCATCCGCCTTGCAGTCAGATTTTGCGGCGATGACTAAGGCCTTCAATTTCATTCCAATTAATCTGGATTCTAGCAATTACATTTTTTGGAAGGCTCAGATTCTTGCAACAATTCGAGCATTCGAATTGTTGCCATTCCTTAGCAAATCACCACCTCTGACGAAGTATCTGTCAGATCTAGAGGCAGGTGAGGCTAGATCTCCTTTGGTCAATTCAGATTATCTGAATTGGATCAAATCTGATCAACTGCTGCTAGGATGGTTGTTTTCTACTCTCGATAAGGAGGTATTAATGCAGGTGATTTATTGTGAATCATTTATAGAGGTATGAACTTTTTTGGAAAATCTTTATTCTTGTCAAACCATGGCTAAGCCCTTTCAATTGAAGCAACAGTTGATTCACTTTTTGTGAATGATTATATCCTAAAGATCAAAACGATAGGGCATGCTCTTGCAGCCATTGGAGAACCTTTGAATGATAAGGATCTTTTACTTACTATCTTAAATGGTTTGGATCACGAGTATGAGACTGTTGTCAGTCTAATAACATACCAAATGGATGATATTGATTTAGAGAAGGTACAATATTTGTTGTCGATGCATGAGCAGAGGTTAGTAGCCAAAAATTTGCCACCATCCTCTGCTAATTTTGATTCTGTTATGTCTTCCTCTATGAATGTTAATGTGGCGTTATATTCATCATGGAATGGTGGTGGTTTTGTCAATAATAGAGGTGGTTATGTACCAAGGAATGGTGGTTATGTGAACAGAGGGGGCAGAGATCGGGGTAGAGTGTTTGGTAGGAGAATTTATTGCCAGCTGTGGCAAAGCAGGGCACTTTGTAGATAAATGTTATCATTGGTTCGATAGAAGTTTTCAACGAACATCTAGCCAAGGATTTGGAAGATCTAATAACAGTGTTCAGTCAGATTCGAGAGCGTATATGGCCTCTCTTAGTGATTCTAATGGAGCCTACATGAGTGAAATGTGATCGGTACAAGGGGCTCACTATGGTAGCTTTCCTCAACCCTCTAGAAACCTATCTCAATCCTCTTCGCCAGATCCCTCACGGTTTGTTGATTTTGGAGCAACAAATCACATCACCTCCAATATCAACAATATGTCCTTACATGCTCCATATAATGGTGTAGACAAAGTGACCATTGGGAATGGTAAGAAACTTTTTATCTCTAATATAGGTCTCGGTCAATTGTATACACAGACAAAACACTACATGCTTCTGCATTACCTTTCTTTTCCCTGTAATTTTATTTTATGAATTCTAATCTTTCAGTCCACAAAAAGTTTTTCAATCATTACTGTCTGCCATATATTGAGCTACTTTCAACTCATTAAGCATGCAAGTTTACATTTTATTGAAGGTCTAATAGTTACTCATCTTGTCGTACAAGGCAGTCAATTTCTCTACATTTGAATTGGGATTTTTCTTTTTTTAATCAACTATGGAAACCTATCTAGGGTTGAATCTAAAAATTAATTGAAAACAATTACAAGAAAAATCTCAAGTCTGCAAATATGTAGGCAAGATATATCAGGTAAGCTATTAAATTAAATGTGAACATAATGAAACTATAATGGATATGAAAGAAATGTAGAGCAATAAATAATTTAGGTAAGAGATTCAGAAAAATGTACAAGGATTTACAGTAGTTTGATCATGTTTCAGAATAGTCAAACGGCGTAGCATTTTCTGAGTTGGTTTAATTGATATGCAATATGATATGCCATTTTTGTTGAAATGGTGAATCTAGCGATTCAAGGCAATTGTGAGGTTTTAATATTTTTTCCTCAAAAGAAATTACTAGCTGGATAAGAGAAAATATTGTATATTGTGGATTGGCATTAGTGAGTGTACCATTGTGGTTAGAGAAATGTAAAAGAAACATCATATTTTCAAATATGAGTTTCTTACATGGTTAAATTAAAGGAAAAGTATATTATTTTTATTATGTTATTGGATGTTTAATTGTTAGAAGAAAATTGTTATAAAGTAACTTAGATTTTGTAGTTACCTGCAGTATTTTAAAAGCCTGATGTCATGACCCCAAGGGCAGTAGTTGTAATTGTACGGGAGTTGTTAGTTGTAGTTACTTGAGTTGGTTAGTGTGTTAGTTGATTAGTTGGTTAATAACTGAATGGTTATAAATAGCCTACAAATAGGCTGTAGGTTAGAGAATAAGGGCAATGAATGGATTGAATGAAACATTCTGTTTTCCCTCCCACTCTTCTAAAACCTTTCCTTCCCTTCTCCATTTCTCCTTTCTGTTCTGTTTTCTCCCTCCAATTCTGTTCTTTCTTTGTTCAATTTCCTATTCAAACCCTAGTAAACCCTAGGGTCTTGACACCTGATTGGACATTGAACTGGATAGAGGACAGGGACAAGGGTCAATGGTTGGAACGGTGAATTGGAATATATTAATATATAATAATTAGGACTATGATCTAAAAACTAAAAAAATATATTAATATCATATTTTAGTTACCAAGTTTATTTGTTAGTTCTAGGTATTCAATTATCTTATAAATAGTATTTAAAAATATCTCATCTCCGACTTTTTAAAAATAATAAAAATATTATCACATTCTAAAATTATTATACAAAATAAAATTATATAAAAAATAAAAAGTAAAAGTCTCATAAAAATTGGTATATATTGTAATCACTTGTATTAGATTAGCTTTAGGTTATCTTGGGAGGATTTTTTTTTCTGTTAGCATTTGTATATCACTTGTGTTATTCTAGAAGGTTTGTTTCTAGAAGGGTTAGTTAGCGGTTTAAGTCCGATTAGTTGGTTGTAACTACCTAGTTGTAGTTAGTTTTCTGTTTACCGCCTCTATAATGTATAAATAGAGGTCGGGTGAGAGGCATTCTATTAGATTGTTCTGTCTTGTGTCGAGTAAGGGAAAAGAGTATGCGCAAGTTATACTTGAGATCAAAGAGGGTATATCTTTGTATTCTTGGGTAGGGAAAACTCTTTGCAGTTCTAGGTATAAGGCTGTTAAGAGTTATAGTGCATGTAATTCTTGATTTGTCCGTTCAAGATAGTGGAGATAAGTGCCTCAAGGCAATCTGGATGTAGGTCTTCTTTAGAAGACTGAACCAGGATAAATTGTTGTTGTTCTTGTTATGATTTAATGTTCTTTATTTATGTGTTTCATTAATTCTTGTTGCCGTGAGGGTTTGAGAGATTCTGTGGGTAGGTCGTTTGTAAGTGCGAGTGTCATAAGGGAGCTGAGCGTTTATTCCTACAGTATACTAACAAGCTTCACGTTTTATCTAAAATTATAAACCAAGTGAATTGCTTTATTTATTTGTGTGTGTTTTATAGGAAATGGATGATATGCAAAACATCGCAACTAGCTTACAATATCTGGAAGCTTTCAAGTAAATGTCATTGACACATTGGTTGAGAGAGAGATTGAAACCAGCAAAAGCTGGATTACTTCATCTTTTTTGTTTCACCTTCTTTCATTTCATATTCTATTACAACCCTAGGGTTTACTGGGGTTTAGAATGGAATTTTGGGAGAATTTGAAGAAGAAAGAACATAATAGAGGAAGGAAATAGAACAGAAAGAGGGAGAAATTGAGAAGGAAAGGTGAAGGGTTTAGACGAATAGAGGGAGAGATAAGAGAGAGGGAAAACAGAATGCTTTATTCAATCAATCAATGATCCTTCCTCTTATTGTTGTAGGTCTCTTATAGAGCCTCCAGCAACAACCATAACAACAACTCTAACAATATAACAACACCCCTAACTAACATAATCAACAAAGCAATACCGTTAGCTAACCCACTAACCTCCTAACCCCAGCTAGTTAACATCTAACGGCTACTACTGGCCCCTTTGTTGATTTACCCTTTGGGTCGTGACACATTCTTGATTGTTAGAGAGATAGATCCATGCAAAATATGGGTTTTGTGTGTACTTTGCCTTCTTTAAAGCTAGCCAAGAGAATGATGTGCCATTGATGGCCGCATGATTATTGTGGTGCTTCTTCAATTTGTTTAGCAATTTTGACCTAGTGAGATTGTATGGCATGATTGAGACGGTGTGTTTTTGATTTAGGGGAAGGGACGATTAAACCAGAATGGTTGCCCAGGTCACAGTTTTGACTGTTGGGTTCAACTAAAAATCAGCTACCTTTTTCTTCTTGATTGGACCAGACTAAGGACCAGTCACCAGTTTTTCAAGTTCAATTGGATGGTTTGGTTTTATAACCTTAGTGTCATGTTCCTAGGGGCAAGGCAGTAATTGTGTTTTTTCTCTTATCCTTGATGTTTGTTCTTAGTTGTAGAAACGGTTGTGCTTTATCGGTTTTAAATTCCAGGTGGTTGTATTGTTGAGGCTGGAAGGCTATAAATGCGCCATAGCTAGAGGTTGGGAGGCAGCATGTGATATGAATTGAATCTTTTCCCTCCACTTTTTTGTTACTTCTCTCTCTTTCTCTCTCTCACACACACACACATTCTATCTCCCTCCTTTCTTGTCCCCCCCCATCCCATTTTCTATCCGATTCTCCCTCCAAGTTCTCTCTAATTCCCAATTCTACCTAAAACAGCCCTTGTCAGATTCAAGGATTTGACAATTGGTATTAGAGCTAGGCAATTCCTGGCCATGCGACGGAGAGCGTGACATCAGTGTGAAGCAAATTTGAGCAATCAGAGCTCATCGCAATCGCTATCAGATTTTAGAAATAGGTGATCGGTAATTCGGCGGTATCGATTTGCAAATCAAATTCCTTTGTAGATCAGTTCCAATGATCTTTGGTAGTTGTTTTCAATCTAAGGCATGATCGGTAAATTGAGAAGGTGGTGGAAGGATCCAGAATGAAGTAGCTGGAAACTTGATTGGATGCAATGGAGATCAGGCTTTGCTAAAATCAGGAGTAGCTGGAGGATATATTGGAAACAATGGAGCTTGGGCTTCACCAAACTCAAGAAGATGTGAGTCGTGGTAGAGTAGAAAATTTGGCCACTAGAGAGGCAAAGCTGTCATTGGAGAAGAGTGTCAAGGCGGAGGTCATTGGTGTTCGAGAAGATGTCACAAGCCTTAGAGAAAAGAATTCTGATTTTGGCCAACAATTGAGCATTGTCCTGAGTATGTTCTTCGAACTAACCAATGTGAGTTTACCGGTGGATTTCCCTCCGAGATCCACCACGGCTTCGATCTTGGTTGGATCAAGGATTCGACGTCGTGTTCCTGATCCTTTAGAAATAGAGGAGTTATAGAAGGATATAATGTTTGAATAGCTGTTGTGGACTTTCTTACGTTATGATGTGGTTGCCTTATATTGTTGTAACTGTAATGTTTATACTGCTGTTGTATTGTTATATGTGGTGATTGTTTAGTTAGGCTATTGTTTAAGCGGTTAGCTGGTTGTTGTAGATTGCAACAACTATCTGTTATCAATTTATATCGATTTTCATTTTCTCATTCAGTAAGAATTTCAGCAAGGTTTTCTTTCTTCTTCTCGCGTTTTCTTTTCGTGCCCTAGAAGAAGCTCTTGCTTCATGGTATCAGAGCCATAGACATATGTCAATGGCTTCTAATCCGGATCTTAGTTCCTCCTCTTCTCTACCTTGTTCCTCCTTTTCCTTGTCATCAACTTCACCGTCCGATTTTGCGGTAGTGGCGAAAGCCTTCAATTTTATCCCTATCAAGTTGGATTCTGGCAATTATATCTTCTGGAAGGCTTAGATCTTGGCAACGATCAGAGCATTAATCTTTTGTTGTTCCTCAACAAATCTTCGCCTTCGGTGAAGTACATGTCAGATCTAGCCGCTAGTGAGTCTGGATCTCTTGTTGTTAATCCAGAGTACATGAATTGGATTAGATTTGATCAGTTGTTGCTCGAGTGGCTTTTCTCTACAATCGACAAAGAGGTACTCGCACAGATGATTCATTGTGAATCATCTGCGAAGGTATGGTCTTCTCTTGAAAGTCTTTACTCTCGGTAAACTATTGCAAAATCTTTTCAATTAAAGCAGTAATTGAGGTCAATCAAGAAGGATTCATTGTCTGTAAACGACTATATACTAAAAATCAAAACCAGAGGGCATGCTCTTACTGCCATTGATGAACCTCTGAATGATAAAGATTTGCTAGCTATCCTTAATGGTCTAGATCATGATTATGAGACTGTTGTTAGTCTTATTACTTATCAAATGGATGATATAGACCTAGAGAAAGTCCAATATTTGTTGTTGATGCATGAGCAGAGACTGGCTGCTAAGAATATGCCACATTCTGCTGTTAATTTTGAGTTTGTTGCGTCCTCATCCATGCATGTTAATGTGGCTTCATACTTGCTGAAAAATGGTAATGGATCTGTAAACACTAGAGGTGGTTTTGTTCCGAGAGGAGGTGGTTATATGAATAAAGGAGGAAGAGGTCGTGGTAGATGTATTGGGAGGAGAATCTATTGTCAATTGTTGGAAAATCTGGTCACTTTGTTGATAAGTGCTACCACAGATTCGATATAAATTTTCAAAGGACTTCTAACCAAAATTTTGGAAGACCTAGTACTATTACTCAATCAGATCCAAGAGTGTATATAGCTGCCCCTAGTGATTCTAATGAAATTTTCTTGAGTGAAGTAAGTTCAGTTCAAGGGGCTCACTTTGGTAATTTTCCTCAGCCTTTGGAAAACTATACCAGTCTTTTTTGCCTTCTTATCATGGAGAACCTTCGTGGTTTGTTGATTCTGGAGCAACAAACCATATCACTTCCAGCCTAAACAATCTGTCTTTGCACGCTCCATACAATGGTGTTGACAAAGTTGCCATTGGAAATGGTAAGAGACTTCCTATTTCTAATATTAGCCTTAGTCAATTATATTCTGAAACACATCCTATCTCTATCATTTCATTGCATAATGTTAGAGTAGAACACAACAATCCCACTAATTCTTTTGACCCAATTACTCGCTGAAATCACTCACCACCTCCAAGAACACAAATGATATAAGTGAAGTAAACAAGAATAACAAAAATAGTAATGAACAAAGGGATATATCCTGGTTCAGTCTAAAAATTATGAGACCTATGTCTAGATTGTAGCTGCCTCCTTCCAATCCACTATCTTGAAACAAACTTTAGGATTATTACAAAGAGTACTTGAATCCACACCCAGCCCATATATCCTGAAAGCTAACTGGATTCCCGAGATTACAAGACTTATCCCTAGACTTACTCTCATCCTCTCAATCGATCCTAACCCACAAGATAGAAACAAAAAACCTTCTTGGAATGAAGCACACGCACTGCCTTGTCCCACGATCCCAATTTATAGACTATAGGGTTGTGAGTTATAATAAATTGATCGACTGACCGACTGATCGAAAATACCAAATAACTAATTCGGTCAGCCACCCTTCTAGAAACATGCCTTCTTTGTATACATATTCTAACCCTAAAAACAAAAAAGAAACATACAAATGCAGGCATAACACCTAATGTTCTTTATGTTCCTCATATGAAGAAAAATCTCATTAGTGTTTCTCAACTTACAAGAGACAATAATATTGTTGCTGAATTTCACTCTGATTTTTGTTTAATTAAGGACAAGGGTTCAGGGCTTCATGGACACCTTAAGGATAGACTTTATCAGCTGGCTCCAACATTTGGTCATGCTGCTAACAGCAACTTAGTCCAATCCATCAAGCCTAATGTGTTTTCCAGTAGAGTTTCTTCTTTGAATAATTGTAAATTCATTTTGTCATGAACTATCTCCCAGCGTAAATGTAGCCCAAAATAACAATGTATGTCAACAATGGCATGCAAGATTGGGGCATCCATCGTTTAATTTACTACAGTTGATTTTGAATAAGATTCATATTTCTTGTTCACGTTTAGCCCTTTCATTTTGTGACTTTTGCAAAGTTGGAAAATTACATCAATTTCCTTTTGTTGATTGTGAAATCACATGAAAGAAACTATTAGAGTTGATCTATTCTGTTCTATGGGGTCTTTCTCTTGTTGTATCCACTGAAGGGTATAGGTATTGCATTATTTTTGTTGATGCCTATACTAGACATACATGGCTATATCATTTGAAACTAAAATCTGATGCATTGGCCACCTTTATAACCTTTCATAAATCATAAGTTTGCTAAACTACAGTACCAAACCAAACTTAAAGCTATCCAAATTAATAATGGGAGAGAGCTTAAAGCCTTTTTGCCCTACTTTCATAGCCATGGCATTCAGTCTTGGTTTACATGTCTCTATACACACTAACAGAATGGGGTTGTTGAAAGAAAACATAGACACATAGCTGAGATGGGTTTTGCATTGTTAGCCCATGCTCACATGCCTTTAAAGTTTTGGGTTGAAACGTTTCAAATTGTTGTTTCCTCTCAAGTTTCACACTCCTTTTGAATTGCTTTACCACAAATAACCTAATTATTTGTTGTTGCAACCTTTTGACTGTGCTTGTTTTCCTTACCTTATACCCCATAACAAGCACAAATTCGATTTTCATTCCACCAAATGTGTGTTTCTGGGATACAACCATGTTCAAGCTAGTTACAATTGTTTGCATCCGTTAGGGAAAATTTATGTTTCTAGACATGTGCAGTTCAATCTTGATGAGTATCCATTTACTACTCTGTTTTCATCCTCTTCTTGCTCCTCTTTTAAACATCAGTTAGCTTCTGATGGCTTCTCTAGTTCTTTCAATCTCTTCCTTCATTTTCTTCCAATTCTTCTCCTTGAGTAGCGTAGCCCTCCATGGGCCTTATCTACTCTTGTTTTTGCTGGTTGTTCTTTTTCTCCTTCTCACTCGACTCCTACACATGAACAATAGTCAATTCAATCCTATTTACCTAAACCTAAAGTTCATTTTATCTAAGCCTAAAACTATTCCAGCCCTTTCTATTCATCCTATGCTTACCAAATCTAAATCTAAGCAGCTTGTTGTCACTTCTCCTCGTGTTTTAGTGAGTACCCTAGAACCTAATTCAGTTCATGAGGCTCTCTTAGATTCTCACTAGGTTAAGGTTATGGAGGAGGAGTTTTTTGCTTTGCATCGTAATCATACATGGGAACTTGTTCCCTTTTCTCATGATATTAATCTTATTGGTGCAAATGGGTGTTTAGGGTCAAGTATAACTTTGATGGATTAGTTCTCAAGCATAAGGCTCAGTTAGTGGCTAAGGGGTTTCTCTACACTCCCGGGATTGACTATGCTAAAACTTTTAACCCTGTCATTAAGGCCCCTATTATTCGGGTGTTGTTCTCCTTGGCTGTCACATTTGGATGGGATATTAAGCAAGTAGATGTTAATAATGCTTTCCTCAATGGTGACCTTACTGAAGAGGTTTTTATGTCACAGTTTGAAAACTTTGTTAAGTCTCAATTTCCCTCTTATGTTTGTAGACTGAAAAAGTCTCTTTATGGTCTTAAACAAGCTCTTCGAGCTTGGTACAGAAAATTGAGGGCTACCTTGCAGGCTTTGGTTTACAAGGGTTGTTTTTGATGCTTCTTTGTTCATTAAAAGAACCTCTTAGTATGTGTTATTCGTCTTGGTGTATGTTGATGATATTCTTGTTACAGGCTCCGATTCTATAGCCCTTCAGACTTGCATTCAAGATTTGGATACTCACTTTTCCCTTAAGACTCTAGGTTCAGTGAATTACTTCTTAGCGTTTGAGGCCCATAGAGATAATAGTGGCATTTATCTCATTCAATCCAAGTTCCAAGTATACTTTAGATTTGTTGAAAAAGGCAGATATGCAAGATTGCAAACCCTGTGCCACCTGTGAATTTGGGAGTTTCTTTGACTAATGAGGGTGATTCATTTTCTGATCCATCACTCTATAGGACTATCATTGGTTCTCTACAATACTTGACATACACTAGACCAGACATTGCTTTTGTGGTTAATAAGTTGAGTCAGTTTTTGT
This sequence comes from Diospyros lotus, assembly GCF_014633365.1. Lineage (NCBI taxonomy): Eukaryota > Viridiplantae > Streptophyta > Magnoliopsida > Ericales > Ebenaceae > Diospyros > Diospyros lotus. The sequence continues at coordinate 36,180,684 of NC_068341.1, read as the reverse complement.
CTTCTCCAAAGATGTAGCACTGGTTAGCTTGTAAAAGATTGCTTCGATATCTTAAGGGAAAAATTGGTTTGGGCCTACTATTTTCTCCTTCTCCTAGTGATACACAGATGCGGATCATGCGGGTTGTAAAGTTACTAGGAGATCCACTAGTGGGTTATGTGTGTTTCTTGGCTAGAATTTTATAGTTTGGGGCTCAAGGAAATAGTCTGTGGTAGCTAGATCAGTTGGAGAAGCTGAATACAGAGTAGTTGCATAGGGAGTTAAAAAACTTTTGTAGCTAAAGTCACTGTTCTTTGAGTTGGGATATTCATGTGTTAATACTCCAATGGAGTGATAATCTAGCTGTTAAGAGCATACCTGAAAATCCTGTATTTCACTCTCGTACTAAGCACATTGAGATTGATGTGCATTTTGTTTGAGAGAAGGTGGAGAATGGTGAAGTTGAAATCAGATATGTTCTTACTTCTTATCAAGTGGCTAACATTTTACTAAAGGATTGCCAAGGAATAGATTTATGTTCTTATGTGACAAGCTTGGTCTTAAGTTAGCATCAGTGCATCATAATCCTATTATCACTCCAAACAGCTTGAAGATCAAAGCTTTTTCTTCTGCCATGGAGTCTGATTTGAGGGGGAATGTAGAACGATATAATGTTTGAATAGCTGTCGTGGACTTTCTTATGTTATGGCGTGGTTGCCTTATATTGTTGTAACTGTAATGTTTATACTGCTGCTGTATTGTTATTGAAACAAGTCTTTGGAAAAATTCAGGAATGCTTGCTTGATTAATTCTGAGAGGTTTAGAGAATATATACAATTTTTGGCATAATCTTTTTCCTATAAAGTAGGAAAGGATTTGAGCCATCTACTCCTAAAATCTAGGAAACACTATCTCCTAAAAATTAGGAGATAAAAACAGATACAAAAGATAATATTTACAGATTATTTACAACAATTATCTATTACTAAAAACATCCCAGAATAATCTTTAATAACTACCGAGTCTTGTAAAGCCTTTCCACTCCTTTTCAATGTAGACTTCTTATTCTTCTTTTTCTAAATTCTCGTCTAACACTCCCCCTCAAGTTGGAGAATAGATGGAAGTCATTCCCAACTTGCTAATTAGGAACTCAAAGACTGGTTTTGCAACCATTTTTGTTAGCACATTAGCCACTTGATCACTAGAAGGTATATAAGACAGATTTATCCCTCCTCCTTCAATTTCTCTTTTTATAAATCTTCTATCAATTCTTATATGCTTCATTCGGTCAGGTCATGTTGCATTGGATTTTTAACAATACTAATAGCAGATTTGCTATCACTAAATACATTTGTTTGTTGAGATAGAATTATCCCCAAGTCCTCCATTAGTCTTTCTAGCCAAATCACCTCACATATCCCATGAGCAATAGTCCTGAACTCAGCTTCAGCACTGCTGCAACTGATTGCTTCTTGCTTCTCCATGTAACCACATTTCCAAATATCCTGGTACAATACCTTGAAGTGGATTAGTTGTCCTCTCTAGATCTAGCCCAATCTGCATCCACATAGCCTTCAATTCCCCTGTTTTCAAATTTCTTGAACATCAATCCCTTCCCAGGTGTTCCCTTTAAATATCTTAGAACATGTTGGACAACCTTCATATATTTTTCAGTAGGTGAATGCATATATTGGCTGATAACACTCACTGAATAGGCTATATTTGGCCTAGTTAGGATAAATGAATTAATATTCCAACTAACCTTTGATATCTCTCTTTGTCCACCGAGGCATTATCACCATTTTCTTCAAATTTCCAGCCTTTCTCTAAGGGAGTTCCACCTGGTTTGCAGGCTGTCATTCTTGTATCTTTTAGCAAATCCAAGGTATACTTCTGTTGTGAGATGAATATGACATCTTTGCTTTGGTCTACCTCCATGCCTAGGAAATACCTCATGGTTCCTAGGTCTTTTACTTCAAACTCAGCCTTCAATTGCTTCTTTAGATTATCAATTTCTTGCAGATCATCCCATGTTATAATAATATCATCAACATAAACAATCAATATAGCCCATTTTCCATTTTCATTGTGCTTAATGGTGGCCTTGTTTGTCTCCTAGCCGGTTAAGTGTCATGCTAAATTTATGGAACCAAGCCCTCGGTGACTATTTGAGTCCATAGAGGGACTTCTTAAGCTTTCACACCCTTCCACTATCGACTTCTTGCTCAAAACTAGGGGGAACCTTCATATAGATCTCCTCATCCAAATTGCCATTAAGGAAGGCATTCTTAATATCAAATTAGAAGAGGGGCCAATCAAAATTTATAGCAAGAGATAATAATACCCGAATGGAGTTTAGGTTAGTAACTGGTGCAAATGTCTCTTCATAGTCGATGCCGTAGGTTTGAGTGAAGCCTTGTGCGACCAACCTAGTCTTGTATCGTTCAATACTTCCATCAGCCTTGTGTTTTATTGTAAATACCCACTTACAGCCAATCAATTTCTTGTTTGGTGGTAGTGGAATCATCTCCCAAGTTTTGTTTCCTACTAAGGCAGCCATCTCTTCCACCGCGACCATTCTCCGCTTAGGATCATTCGTAGCAGTTTGAATATTCTTGGGAATGTCATTACTGTCAATCTTAGCCACAAAACTCCTGAACTGTGGGGACAATTTTGCATATGTTGGATGATTAGACATTGGGTATTTAACACATGATCTTACCCCTTTCTTCAATGCTATAGGAACAGCCCAATCCAAACCATCTTCTTCTCTAGCATTGCTGTCAGTATCAAGTGTAGCTGTCCCCTTGTCCTTATCAATGTTTTCCTTTGCAGGACCAGCCTTAGGAAATGATGGTTGGTCTCGCTTTGGTTCCAGCCAGCCTTTAGGTCTTCTTGAGTAGAAGAATAAAGGGTTAGGGTTATTGTTTGCTATAGGTGGGGGCTGATGTGGGGCTGGATTAGAATCTGAGGCTGAGGTATGGGAAATTTCAGGCTCAATAGGGTTAGAAGCAGGTTCTACCAGTGTGTGATTATGAGACATTGAGCATTCTCCCCCTTGAGAACACACTGCTAGAAAAGAATCAATAGAAAACAAGGGTGGAGAAGGATTATTAGGGACTATTTGAGGTGTGGTAATGGAATAAAATTGATGATCCTCATAGAATGTTACATCAGTGGAAACAAAAAATCTGTGATTAGAAGGACAATAGCACTTGTTTCCATTTTGAGAGGGAGAATACCCCACAAAGATGCATTTTTGAGCCTTTGGGTCCAATTTGGTTTGGGATAGGGCATTGTTGTGAACATACACAATGCATCCAAAGACCTTTGGAGCAATAGAAAGAAAGGCAAAAATGTTAGGATACATAGTGCTGAGGATGCTAAGGGGTGTTTGGAATTGTAGGGTTTTTGAAGGGAGATGATTGATTAAATAGGTGGCAGTGAGGACAGCTTCTCTCCAATAAGAATGAGGAACATTTGTGATAAACATCATAGCTCTAGCCATTTCTAAGAGATGAAGATTTTTCCTTTCAGCCACACCATTTTGTTGGGGTGTATATAGACAAGAGCTTTGGTGAAAGATACCATGCTCGACCAAGTAGTTTGTGAAATTATTTAAAAAATACTCTCGACCATTATCGGTTGGAAGGATTTTTATAGAAGTTTGAAACATATTCTCAATTAGCTTATGAAATCTTTTGAATATGTTACAAGCTTCTGATTTGTCATTCATTAAATACACCCAACAAGCCCTAGAATGATCATCTATGAATGCAATAAACCATCTCGCACCAGTGATATTAGGGTGTTTAGAGGGTCCCCAAATATCACTATGAATTAAATGGAAAGGTTTAGAGGGCTTATACAATTGAATAGGATGATGTGATTTAGGTTGTTTAGCAAGAGTGCATTGTTCACATGTAAGAACCTGCTCTTTATTACTGGAAAAATCAGGATACAAGAATTTAAGGTAAGGTAGGCTAGGGTGTCCTAAGCGTTTATGCCATAACAAGGCTTTGGCATTGGTGCTTACACTTAGGATAACTTTATTTGAAGAGGAATTAGGAATATCTACTGCAAGACAATAAAGACCGTCCATCACTTTAGCATTGCCAATCATCCTCCCCGAGGGTTGATCCTGAAAAACACAATAGGAAGGATAGAAAATTACATTGCAATTTATATCCTTAGTGATCCGGCTAACTAATAGCAAATTATGTTTCAAATCAGGAACATATAGCACAAAATTGAGCTTCAGTTTTGACATAAATACTGTTCCTATACCCAAAACAGGTGAAGTGGTTCGATCGGCCATAGATATGTTGATAGATGAGTCACATAGGGTACAATCAGTCATAGACTTTTCTGAATTTGTCATACGGTCTCATGCACCCTTGTCATTCACCCATATATTCTTAGAAAAATGCTTAGAAACCAATGAATAGTGTTGGAGATTACCTTGCAATGCTAGAGAAGCATTGGGCTGAGAATTATTGGTGCTTGGTTGGGTTGTACCTTGATTTAAGAGTTTGTATGTAATGTCTCACTTTTCCAAATACACAACAACGTGAAATATAAAAAGACATCACCTACGGGCATTATGGAAACCCTTACCAACTGAAGCATTGAATCGAATCTGAAAGCTTAACCAAAGCTAAATAAAGGGGTTTCCATTATATTTCCTTTATATGTATAGAAAATGCATACAACTTTCAATAAACCCAAAAGACACATCTCACTACTTGTAGTTACCACTGCAACACATACCCAAATTAGCGAATAAACCCTTACCATGACAGCTTCCCTATATGACATTCAAAGTGCATCAATTGAGATATTACCCATGCACGTACATCGAAGCTACAAGCCTTAGTACAACTATAGGACACTCAACACACTTATTACAAGCCCGAGCATCCTAGCTTTTATTACAATACATCACTCGGATTACATGGGTACATAATGAAATAAAAACCCGGAGCTAGCCAAGCATCACCTCCTTACCCACGCTTGAATTGGAACTTGAAAACAACTGACACATCCAATATACCTGGAATGTTGAATGTTCCAGGGGATGTGAATTGTCAATAAGTATAGGAGCTCACGTTGGAAGGAATTGTCAATAAGTACACGCTCTTAACGGATGCTCAGCCTTTGTTCAGTCAGCAATTGGAAGGAAATCAAGGGAATGTGAATTCTCAAGTTTATCCTAACCCTAATGCAGCTAAATCATCTACTTTAGAGCAGAGAAGAAAGTTAAGGTTATGCTTTAAATGTGGAGATAAATTCAGTCCCGGTGACCAATGTTTAAGACTGTTAATGAACGTGGAAAGATTAGATGAAGAAGAGGAAGAAGACGAAGAAGGGGGTGTTCTCCAAGACGAAACTGGTGAGTGCAAGGTGATCACCTGTAAGATGTTGCAGAAATTGTTACAGAAAGCAGCTCAAGAGTCTTAGCTGTACTCCATACAGGCTATTGAGTTTGAAGAAAGAACTAAGGCAGAGGAATAACATTAAAAGGCTGCGAGTACTGCTACACTTCAACTTTTCAATGAGGAAAAGCAAAGGAGAGAGAAAGAGAGAAGAATAAACCAGGCAGTGAAGGCAGGAATTGGTTGGACCGTGGCCAGCTTTTGTAATTTCTTGGGGACAAGGAATGTTTCAAGGGAGGGGGTATTTGTCATGTTCCTAGGGGTGGGCAGTAATTGTGTTTTTTCTTTTATGCTTGATGTTTGTACTTAGTTGTAGAAACGGTTGTGCTTTACCGGTTGTATGGATAGTTGTATTGCTGAGGCTGAAAGGCTATAGATAAGCCACAGCTAGAGGTTGGGAGGCAGCGTGTGATATGAATTGAATCTTTTCCCTCCACTTTTCTGTTATTTCTCTCTCGGACATTCTATCTCCCTCCTTTCTTGCTGTTTCCCTCCCTTTCTGTCTGATTCTCCCTCCAAATTCTTCTCTCTAATTCCCAATACTACCTAAAACAACCCTTGCCAGATCCGAGGATCTGACACTAATTTGAACCTTTAGTACCATAGAACATAAGTTGTATTCCTTTCCCATTCAGCCTATCTAAACAAACTGTGTTACGGAGAACATCAGATTTGACTTTGACCAAGCTTATATTTACTTCTCAAAGCTCCCTTTTGATGTTTTTTTCTAGTAATTCACTGGATAGATTCTAGCTTCCAAATGCTGTTTGAGATTTATAATGAGGTACTATTTTGTTCCAAAAATTAGAATAAAAGCATCTTTATAACAATTCATGTTTTGGGTTTGAAACAGTGTGGAAGTTCACAAATTTTTCACTGGTGATAGCTCATTGACTCTTTGATGTCAAGTATGAAGAAGCTTTACAAAAACTGGGTATAATATCACTAGGTGTGTACTGTATTATGTGGACTGAGGTATTTATTTAGGATCTTCCAAAAATTGGGTACTTATACATGGCAAAAGTATAATGCCAATTGTCTATTCTATTACTTAATCAAACACCCATTTTGGTGTATTGAAGTCCTGAACTTCCCAAAATGTCGTCTTCCAAAATTTGGTTTAAAAAATATGCTCGTTAGTTATTTATTAGACATTGTAATGAATTCAAAATTTAAGCTAAAAACAAACATTTGTGAAATTCAAACAATTGCCAGCTTGCACAATTGTGGGTGAGAGGGAGTGATGGTGATGGGTTACATTTTAATCATCTATCTATTTATTCTATTCTTTAAACAAACACCAGATTTTGTGTGCTGAAGCCCTTTTTATTTTTTTTTAATTTTTTCGAAGTCTGTAGCATAGAGTAGAAACAATAAGAACTTTACTGTTACACTAAGATTCATCGTCAATTAAGATTTATTAAAAAAAAAAAAACTAAATTATGACCACCAAGTGGCATCCCTTAAAAGTGAGCTTTTATTTGAAGCTTTCTATTTCTTTTTATTTGCACGTGTATAGTACCGGCCAACCCTCTAGTGTTTTTTTAAAGACAGACCAGAGTGGTAGCCCATGCTATGCACATGTAAGTAAAAGATAGAAGATTTTTGATGAAGGCTTACTTTCAAGGGGCTATGTTTGATGCTTGAGTTTAGTTTTCATTTTTTATAACTTTTTAATTGATTATGAGCCTTGGTGTAAGGTTGTTCTTGTTCTATTCTGACCTAGGGGTCATAGGTTTCAAGTCAAGAAATATCTTTTTTGGTGATGGGTTTTTTTTTTCAAGCAAAATAAATTAAATTTCTATTTATTGTCCAAATGAGAGTCTTAAAAATTTTCCTCAACCTTCCTTCCTTCCTTTAAAATATTGTTGAAGTTGGAAGATACTAGTGTTTATGGGTATGAATGTTAGATAATGCCACATGCCCCTGCGTTTATCATTTGTAGTGGACATGACACACAGAGAAATCCATGTAAACTGAGGGTATAACCAGCAAGATTAAACCATAGACAAGAGAGAGAAAGAAGGGCCGATCTTGAATATCTTTGGTGATGACCAACAGAAGCCCATGGCTGAGGGTTTTGTTCCGTTTATGGCCTTGGAGCTTAATATAGCCATTGGAGTACATTTAATGCCAACATAGCTTCTTTTTTTTTTTTTAATAAGGAAAATTGATTCAATCTTTTTTTTTTTCTGTGTTGCCACAAAGTTCTTGAAGCTTGAGTTGACACAATCTGACAATCTGTTCCCCTTCCTAAGTGACTCAATCTACTGATTTTCAGCTCATATTATAATGTGCAGTATTTCAGTTCCTAGTTGAATGGAGTTGACTCAATTCGTTGAGAACATATGGTCTTGTTCAGCACTTTGGGTTGACTCATGTGGAATGTTTGAGATTTGTTTCTAGTGAGCATGGGGTCAACTGTAAAGTTGAAGAAGTCAACTCAGTCTATTCCATCACTTGAAACTCTTGTCCTGTTTCACTTTTAATTTCATTTGAGCAAACATCAAACTCTAGGAATCAATTCATACCTGGAACTTGTATTCCTCTTTCCTCATGCATGAGGATGCCATGGAGTTGGCGTAGCTAATTGCTTCTGTCATTTGAAATTATCCTTAGCCATTTGAAATTATGGATAGAGGGTGAAGGGAGTTTGTATTTAAAGTTATTCAGAATTTCATCTTATTCCTAAGGGTTCCCCATCTTCTAGATTATCTTTGGTATTTTATGAGGACCATCCAGCTTGTTTGCTTGTATATTCACTACATTTAATTAGGTGGATATAAGTCATCAATTTCTTTTAATTAGAATCTCTCTTCTTTATTTTCAAAGTTATGGACGTCATTGTCACATTCTACATCTGGACTCATATTTGCTTAGGTACTGTTTGGTGTTGCTATTATTTTTTAAAAAATTGTTTTTTATTAATAGTTCTGGAAAATCGACGTTTTGTTATATACAACTGCTTCTTCTTAAAAAGGAATGTTAAGCTATTTAAAAGCAAAAGTGAAGGATCTCTTCTTTAACTTAAAAACAAAGTAGCTTATAGTGAACTCAATCTTAAAGGGTCATTTACTGTTAACCAATTTCTCTCTCTTCCTAATGATGCCACTTTCCAAGATAATGCAATATTTTTAGCTTCAATTAATTCTAAATTCAAAGGCCAGCCTTGGCGCAATATTAAGGTTGAAATAGCCTCTTTGTCTATAACTCAACAATGCCAAACAGGCCCTTAGTCTATAACTCAATGTTGGAGAGTGCTGTGTTTATTCTGCTTTGAATTATAACTCTCCTTTATGAAGGCTTTTGAGTTTTAAATCCTAGAGGGTGGTGACATTCCATTTCTTTATATCTTTGTTGGTGAATTTTATTTTGCTGCACTTCATTTGGCTTTATGGTATGAGCGTGATTATTCATTCTGAGTGCGGGACAAGGTCTGCATCCATTGTCAGAATTAATTTTGGGTAAGTGTGGCTTTTATTGCAAGTCTGAGTTATTTCTGTAAAAAACACTGGTTGTTTGGTTTGGTGGTGAAAGCCTTTTTGAAGAAACAATGTGAATATCATTTCTTTGCCCTTTGTCAACTTTACTTGATTGGAGGGAATATGGATTCCATTCACTTCAACAAATGGACACTGGGAAATAAAAATTGTGTGCGTTTTTGCATGTTGGTGTAGCTAATAGCTATATTGGTTCTGCAGTTGCTGGTAGTGATAGGTGTGGAAGTGTTGGCAAAGGGATTTGTGTGTTGATATGTTTTGTTGATTGTGGCTTTGTACAGGTGGGAGAAATGGGTGGGGCAATCGTTATTGTAGCACCCCCCTAATTTTACTTTTTTGATCTATTATTCTTTTCTTGGTGAACAAATTGTGTTGCAAACTAGATTCTGAATTTTGTGATGCAGATGTCTTTAGGGAATCTAGTTAGAGATTGAGAATCATCAGACCTTCAATAAGCCACGAATCTCATCCTTGCTCTGTGGACAGGAGTAGAGAAGAGTCCTCTGTAATCATATTGCTAGCTAGATTGTAATGTAGTGGTACCAAACATGCAGTACCTTAGTGTCCAGCACACTTGACAAAAGTTTTAGAAGGATTACAAAACAAGCTCCATACTCAAATTGATGTCTGTCACATTGCAATTCTTAGTCTTCTTGAAACCTTATACTTGTTCTTAGAACAAATGAGACTATTTAAGATAAGGTCTACATGGTTACTTTATAACTTTTCCTTGATTGGTTTGTGATAATTTTATTGTAATTTGTCCTAATGAGCAGTTTGTACTTAAGTGCCAACTTTTTTTTCCCCCTAATATACTACTGCTTTTTAAAAAAATCATGATATTGAGATGAATTTTTTTTCAAACTACTATTCTGAATGACTCTTTAAGTAGTCTTCAAATTTTGAAAATGTACACTCTCTCTAAGTAGATAGTCTTTGTGTCAGACACACCAACTCCCCTCCTACATGATGTCAGAGTAGTAGATTGTTAAATTTTTTTGTGCAGTAATATTTTTTATGTTTAAAATAATTGTCAATTATAAAAAAAAGATAACTGTATATGTGTTCAATTCAAATCAGTTTGTCATCTGAATATATGTCCATCGGTAGAACTTGTTGAAAAGCTAGCTTCACCTAATGGGATTAAGGTTTGTGATTGTTGTCAGATCAGTTTGTTATCTAGGAGTGATCTACATGGAAATCAGTGAGTGTTTTGCATGCCGTTAATGTTGGATGTTGCATATGAACAATTAAATAACCTCATAGCTAGCTGCCGTGAATTTGTTATCTGATGGCTATAGAGTAAAACTTCTGATAGTTTTTGGTTTTATATCAGGAATGCTTATAATATGGTTCTGCACAAATTTGGAGAGAAGCTCTACTCTGGACTTGTCTCCACTATGACATCCCATCTAAAGGAAATAGCAAAATCAATTGAGGCTGCCCAGGGAGATTTGTTTTTGGAAGAGCTAAACAGGAAATGGGCTGAGCACAACAAGGCGTTGCAAATGATCCGAGACATATTGATGTACATGGACCGGACTTTTGTTCCTAACACGCATAAAACCCCAGTTCATGAGCTAGGCTTGAACTTGTGGAGAGACAATGTTGTCCACTCTAACAAAATTCAACCAAGGCTTCAAGATACGCTTCTTGAACTCGTGCAGAAGGAGAGGACTAGTGAAGTTATAAACAGGGGTTTGATGAGGAGTATAATAAAAATGTTAATGGATTTAGGTTCTTCTGTCTACCAAGAAGACTTTGAGAAACCATTTCTTGCAGTCTCAGCTGATTTCTATTGTGGTGAGTCTCAACAGTTTATTGAGTGCTGTGATTGTGGGGATTATTTGAAGAAAGCTGAGAGTCGTCTGAATGAAGAGATTGAGAGAGTCTCCCACTATTTGGATGCAAATAGTGAAGCCAAGATCACTAATGTAGTGGAAAAGGAGATGATTGAAAGTCATATGCAGAGATTAGTCCATATGGAGAACTCAGGCTTAGTTAAAATGATTGTGGATGACAAATATGAGGACCTGGGCCGGATGTATAGTTTGTTCCGCAGAGTGACTAATGGACTATCACTAATTAGAGATGTCATGACTTCCCATATTCGAGATACAGGTAAAGAGCTAGTAACTGATCCAGAAAGGTTAAAGGATCCTGTTGACTTTGTGCAGCGGTTGTTGGATGAGAAGGATAAACATGATAAGATCATCAGTTTGGCATATAACAATGACAAGACATTTCAAAATGCTTTGAATTCCTCATTTGAATATTTTATTAATTTGAATCCTCGGTCTCCAGAGTTCATATCTTTGTTTGTGGATGATAAGCTCCGGAAAGGACTGAAGGGCGTCAGTGAGGAGGATGTTGAGATTGTACTGGACAAGGTAATGATGCTCTTCCGATACCTCCAAGAGAAGGATGTGTTCGAGAAGTATTACAAGCAACATTTGGCAAAGAGGCTTCTGTTAGGGAAAACTGTCTCTGATGATGCAGAGAGAAGTTTGATAGTTAAGCTCAAGACAGAATGTGGGTATCAGTTTACATCAAAGTTGGAAGGTATGTTCACAGACATGAAGACATCTCAGGACACAATGCAGGGGTTCTATTCAAGCATGGGTGCTGAGATTGCTGACTATCCTACACTTGCTGTTCAGGTCCTCACCACCGGTTCTTGGCCAACTCAATCCAGTGTCACTTGCAACCTTCCGTCCGAAATCCTTGGTATATGTGACAAATTCCGTACATATTACCTTGGGACCCACACAGGGCGGAGGCTGTCCTGGCAGACAAATATGGGCAGCGCTGACCTGAAAGCACTATTTGCGAAGGGCCAGAAGCATGAGCTGAATGTTTCAACGTATCAGATGTGTGTCCTGATGTTATTCAACAATGCTGATCGGCTGAGCTATAAAGAAATAGAGCAGGCTACAGAGATTCCTACCTCGGACTTGAAGAGGTCTCTGCAGTCTTTGGCCTGTGTTAAGGGGAAGAATGTACTGCGAAAAGAACCTATGAGCAAAGAAGTTGTGGAGGACGATGCCTTTTTCTTCAATGAAAAGTTCAGCAGCAAGCTGTACAAGGTAAAGATAGGTACTGTTATTGCTCAAAAGGAATCAGAACCAGAAAAGCAGGAGACTCGGCAGAGAGTGGAGGAGGACAGGAAGCCCCAGATTGAGGCAGCAATCGTTAGGATTATGAAGTCACGACGGGTGCTGGATCACAATAATATTGTGGCTGAGGTAACAAAGCAACTACAATCACGGTTTCTGCCAAATCCTGTAGTAATAAAGAAAAGAATTGAATCCTTAATTGAGCGCGAGTTTTTGGAAAGGGACAAAGGGGATAGAAAGATGTACCGGTACCTTGCTTGAAGAATTACCCGTATAATTGTCTCATTGTATTGGGCCTTTTTTGTGGCCTTGGCTGGTTGAACTGTATGTTGGATGTTGTCCTCGAATCATCGCAAGCTTGGTTGGGTTTTACTGAACAATAGCTTATGTTTTTGTTGCCTCTCTCTCTCTCTCTCTCTCTCTCCCCCCTGATAAGCTGCCTTAAGGTCCACGAGCTATCCTTTGGATAAAGTTACTGGGTAATATTTTGGTGACTTGGAGCTTTGATTTGTTTATTCTAAATTGTGGTACAACTCTGAATCATATGGACTAGCGTCTCTTGGGCGATTTGGCTTGCAAAAAGTGTCTAGAAGCACTGGAAGCTATCGCTCATTGTCCCGTTAGGCGTTTAAACTGCAAAGTTTAAGCCCTCAAAGGCGCACATATATATATATTTAAGAACTTAAGCTCAGGACTTAGTTTTGACTTATGATGCACAGAACTTTTCCATACTCCTTGCTATAGTTGTTCCCGAGGATGGCTCTTAGAGTGTGTTTCATAGGGTACATTTTTTATAAAAAATGTCTGATTATGTATAATTATTACATATATTTTTTATAAAAATAATTAAAATTTTAATTTTTTTTTAAAAATATGTATATGGTACAAATATTTAATTTTTTTTTTTCATGAAATTCATTTTCAAAGGGGATGGGGTGTTTTTTATTTTTTAGGTAATTATTATTTAGAATTAAATTTTAAGTAATGTAATCAAAGGTATTTGTTTGATATTATTATTATGAAATATCTTCTGTTAATTTTATAAAATAAGAATAGCCACCTCTCTGTGTTTTTGTTCTGTTTTTTTTTTTTTTTTGAATAGCATTTTGGTTACAATAAATACAGCCCGTGCAAAGACGTTCAGTTTGCTTGAACTTTTCACTTTTGAGACGTGCTTTTTGTGCCGCTTAGCAAGCACCAAGCAGACAGCCTTCTAAAAGGAAGGGCGTTTCCATGCTTTGTAAAGGTTTAGAAGGGAATTAAGTCATATTTACCAACCTTGGTGCCGTAAACCTCATCATCGGCTTCCTCATCCAAATGGCAGAGCAAGAGAGCTGCCTATTATCAACAGAAACTAGCATACCCAACTCAAGTCTTGGGGAATTGAGCCTATCCCACTGGCACATCCCAAGAACCACTTCAAATTCAGGCGCCTCTTTGACAACTTTTTCGATTTTTTTTCATCTTTAATATCAGATTGGCAGATTGCCCGGTAACAAGTTAGCCCAGAGTTTTGATTGGATTTGGTAATCATCGACCATTACCAAACGATTCCAATCTGCCATAATTCGCCAACTTTGAGAGGCTTAAGACATTTTATCTCCTAGTTCCTATTACAGGCAAAGCTACCAAAAGAAAAAGGAAAACGAAAGAGATAAAGAAGAGAAAAACTAGGAAATGATAGTTACCTCCATGGAAAGGGTGGGTGGTATAGGGCTTGGCAGCATCAATAACCAACAGGAAGCTGATGAGCATGCACTTAGCACTTAAGCAAATCCCTCCCTCCATAGGAGAACAAACTGCCCAAATGAAGTACAACAAGAAACAGTTACATGTACGGAAAAAGTAGGAAAAAGGAAAGTCCAGCTTCTGTTATCTGTAATGATGTTCACCGCTCGAGCAGAGTTTTCTAGCATCTGTTTTGCCATAGTCCACCATCTAGTAAGGTCGGTCATAACTTAAAAATTTGTCCAACACTGAAATAAACCGTAGAACTTTTAAACAAATACGAGCGGTATGTAAAATATTTGAATCGCAGCGGAATACTCGAATCTGAATTTGCCTAACAACCGTAGAAGAAAACTATAAAAACTTTCTTATCCGTCCACCTCTTGTCCGTCCAAGACTCGAATGGTGATACCGAAAACAGTATATGAGCGATCAAAAACTAATTCTGATTCTTGTATATCTTTTTACATTAGGCTCTATATCTATTTATAGGTATCACAGAAATATAAATAGACATATAGGAATTTGAATCTAATTCAAATTCCAATTGCTTATCTCATTATATATTGTTAAAATTCAAATGTTAATGAATTTAAAACAAATTCAAATTCATAACATTTATCTTATCATTAGAAACTTATCCCAATGTAACCGCAATTCTAACATAAACAAAACTCATTATATTGAAATCGATCACTAATTAAAACGACAATTCAAACTACGTATTGAATTGATCTGAACTTAGGTTTCCTACACAATAGAGACTAAGAGTAACTGTCTCCAGACTCCAAGGAAAAAATGCCACTCCAATACTTAGGAGATAGTTTATAGGCTTGAAAGAGTAGTATAAAATGTCGAGATCTTTTTTTGTTGAAGTTAGATGTCCAGCACATTAAATAATAATAAAATAAAGGAAGAAAAGAGGTGGCGCTTGAGGCGGCGGAACACACACACATGCAAGGTTTGCAAAAATAGTGGCTGAGCAGTGGTGTGGCGCCGAAGAAAAGCTAAAAAGGAGTAGCTTGTGTGCGACACAAAGATGGAACTGCAACAGCAAATGCACAAGGTTGAAGCAAAAAAATCAGGTACGAGGTAGAAACTATTTGGAGTGAATTTTTCTCTAATTTTGGATTACAACCACGGAGAGTTGTAAGGATTTACTGGAGAAGTAATTTTCTGTAGTCTCCATTATTAGTGATCTTGAGTTTGGATATTAAACATGGGGTATGATTATACTTGAGTTTTTGATAGTGAATTTAGACAACATCAAGTCGATACTATTTTTCATAATTAATATATCATTCACATATAAGACAAGGAATGTAATGACACTCTCACTAGTCTTCTTATATATACACGGTTCATCTAAATTTTTCATGTAACTAAACTTTTTGATATTATGATCAAGACGGATGTTTCAACTTCTCTAAGCCTGTTTAAGATTATATATCGGTCTTTTAAGCTGGCACACTTGATTAGAATTGACGGACTCAAAAGTGCGTGATTGTTTCATGTAGAACTTCTCCTTAAGATACCCATTTAGAAATACCGTTTTAACATCCATATGCCAAATATCAAAATCATAGTGTGCGGCAATAGCTAACATCATCCTGATGAATTTTAGTATTGTGATTGGAGAAAAGATTTTGTCATAGTCAACTCCTTATCTTTGACGATATCCTTTAACCACCAATTGGATCTCATATGTATGAACTTGTCCATCAGCACCAATCTTTCTCTTGAAAATCCATTTACAGCCTATAGAAATGATTCCTTTTGGCGCATTTTGTAAATGGTTTTGTAAAACCACCATTCTGATCTGGGTGGAGATGCCTTGTATTTATAATAGTGTTTTTACATACACATTGCTGATTAGCTATATAATTCAAAATCAAATACAAATCATTCAAATATTCTATTTACATCTGTTGCCTAAATTAAGGGATTTGATCTTTGGATTGAATCTATCCAACTTGATCTTGAGAGGATATGAGAGATCTCTCTGTAACGGTAATACCCCTCCGCAAGCCTAGCGTTTGAGAATCCCTAACGTGAAGCTTGAAATGAAAAAACATGAATACAGGACGACCAAGGCTCTTGATAAATATGTTAACAAGCTAGAGATTGGTAGGAACGTAGTGAAGCTGAAGCTCTCCAAAGGCCACCAATTAGCACACAAAATGATAATCAAGCTAATATGCTTCGAGCAGCTGTGAGAGACTGGATTTGCAACAAGAAAGATGGAGCTTTGATTATCACAAAGTAGAATTGGAGAAGAGGAAGATGTCACCCTAAGATCACAAAGAAGATGACCAAGCCACTTGACTTCGACAACAGTGCTAGCTAGCGCCCAATATTCTGATTCATAGCTTGAATGAGACACTGTCGGTTGTTTCTTGGAATGCCAAGAGACAAGGTTATCACCAAGATAAATAGCATAGCCAGAGATTGATCAGCGTGTATCAGGACAGCTTGCTCAATCAGCATTCGAGTAAGCAGGAATGTTGTCGGAAGAAGATGGAGGGAAGGAGAGGCCATACCACAAGGTTCCCTTGATGTAGCGTAGGATCCATTTGACAGCCTGGAAGTGACAAAAAGAAGGCTTGTGCATGTACTGACTCACGACAGAGACAACATGAGAAAGGTCTGGTCGAGTGATAGTGAGATATTGAAGAGCACCAATGGGGGATCGGTAGAGTAAGGGATCATCAAAATCTAGACCAGCAGTGGACAGATGATGTGCAACGACCATGGGAGTGCTCACGGGCTTACTATCGACCAATTTGGCACGTTGCAAAATTTCATGAGCATACTTAACCTGACTGAGAAAGAGACCAGAGGAAGTCCGATGTGCTTTGAGGCCTAAAAAATAGCTCAAGGAACCCATATCCTTGGCGGCAAACTCCTTGGTTAATTTGCTAATAAAAGCATTAAGGAGAACTAAATTGTTGTTGGTCACTATAATATCATCAACGTATAATAGTAGTTAGATTAAATCAATACCCTTGGAAAAAACAAACAATGATGAGTCAACCCGACTACAAGAAAACCCAACAGTAAGAAGGAAGGCACTGAACCAATGAAATTGGGCTCGTGGAGCTTGTTTGAGCCCATATAAAGTTCGATTGAGCCTGCAAACATGGGAGGGATATCTTGAATCAACATAGTCTGGTGGCTGCTCCATATAAACTTCCTCTTGAAGAATTCTATTCAGAAAGGCTTTTTTCACATTAAGTTGGTGAAGTGGCCAGTTATTAGCAATTGCCAAGGAAAAAACAATTCAAATAGTGGAGGCTTTGACAACTGGGCTAAAAGTATCATTAAAATCAATGTCTGGTTGCTGAGTGTAGCCTTTAGCAACAAGACAGGCCTTGAGATGATCAACAAAACCATTTGCAAGATACTTGATGCAAAATACCCATTTGGAGCCCACAATATTTTTATTTGGCGATCAGGGTACTAAATCCCAAGTGTGATTGTGATGCAAGGCTTGAAGTTCCTCATCCATGGCAGCAATCCATTCGGGGTGCTTGGCAGCGGTCTTAAACCCCTTTGGCTCATGCATAGTGAGTAAGGATTGAATAAGATTGGAATTTGGAGCAATGCAAGTATGAAGGGCTGGAGTAGAAGGCCTGAAAATCCTAGATTTGGACCATGTTTACATTAGGTGAGAGCCAAGGAGACCAGAGTTAGAGGAAGATGGGGCCAAAGAGATAGCTAGAGCTGGATCTACAGACGAAATGAGTGCTGAAGGGGATCCCAACCCATCGACAACGGGTACTTGCAAAATCGAAGTTGGCACAAAACTACAAGATGGATTAGTTAAACATAGGCCACAAATTCTAGAAAGGACTGGGCTGAGAAGGTAAAGAGGCCTCGGAGGTGATTGTGTTTTGGGAGGGGTTTATAGTGGACTCTAAAAAAGTATAAATTGAGGTAGGAGGTAAAGGCCCAGAGTAATTGGGATGTTTGTACCGATAGCCAAGGTAATTGAAGACGACATGCCTGGAAATAAACACTTGATTAGTAAGACTATCAAGACACCAAAAACCATTATGAGACATACTATAGCTAAGAAAAACACAAGAAAGACTTTGGAGAGCTAATTTGTGAGGAGCATAATCATGTAAGTAGGGAAATACAAGACAACTAAAGGGATGAAAAATAGAGTAGGAAGGAGGCTTACCTAACAGAACCTCAAATGGAGAGTAACCTTCAAGAAGAGGCATTGGCAAGCGGTTACTAATGAAAGTGGCAGTGCTAAACGCATCAACCCAGAATTTAAGAGGGACATGAGAGTGAAAAAGTATAGCAAGACCTATTTCAGTTATGTGTCTATGTTTATGCTCGGCAAATCCATTTTGAGACGAAGTGTATAGACACGACATTTGATGACGAATTCCTGAGGAAATTAAATGATTTTGAAAGTGATGATTAGTGAATTCAGAACCTCTATCACTTTGGAAAATCTTGAGTTTAGTGGAAAATTGATTTTCAACAAATTTTCTGAAATTGTAAAAAAATGCGAAAGAAATCAAATTTATGTTTCAGTGGATAGAACCAAGTAAATCGGGAATAATTGTCAATAAATATAACATAATACCGAAACTGAAGGTTTGAAGGGACAAGTGAAGGTCCCCACAAATCACAATGAACAAGATCCAAGACATGAGAAACACGGTTGGCATTCAAAGAAAAGGGAAGTTTTGTACTTTTAACATGTTGGCAATTGGAACATATAGTAGGATTAGGAAGCAAAGAAGTAACACATAATTGATGATTTTTTTTGAAAAGAGAAATAATGTTATGAGAAACATGACCCAAACGGGCATGCCATACATCAAAGGATGCCCGTGGACAATTATTAGGAAAAACAAAAAGTAAAGATTGATGACCATGCTCAAGCACATAGAGTCCATCTTCACATTGATCGATTGCCACCACCATTTTTGTGTTGCAAGTCTGTACAGTGAAGTGATTATTAGTAAAGATAATAGAGAAGGGAAAATCAGAGGTGAGTTTACTAATGGATATAAGATTTTTAGTGAGGCCAAGCACAACTAAAACATCTTTTAAATGAAGAGAGGAAGTCAGAGAGAAGGTACCGGTGTGAGAAATGGGAAGAAAGGCACCACTACCAACTAGAACACAATCCTTACCAGAATACGGGTCGACTTTGTTTAACTGAGCAGGATTATGAGTCATGTGAGCTGTAACGCCAGCGTTTGTATACTAATCAGAGTCTTGGCCATCATTAAGAGAGCAGGAGGTGAAAGCCTCAACCAAGTTGGTAGCAGTAGGGGGTCGAGTATAACTCTCGCGACACGAGGAGGCGTAGTGACCTTCACCACAACAAATATGGTAGCGGATAGGGCAATGATGGTCTCTATTATTCTGGCCACCAGGACCACGTCCTCCACGGGAAGAGCGACCCTCTCCACGACCACCTGAATTTGAACTAGATTTGAAGTTGCGAGAAATAGTGAAGGTAGCGGTAGTGGAGCTTAAAGGGGGAGTCGACTCCAATGAACGAACAAATATTTCGTAGCTTTCAACTTTGGGCACAACCTCATCAAAGATGGGGAGGGGTGATAGAGATAATTGAGTAGTAAAAAAATGAGAGAAGGAGGAATCGAGAATGTAAATACTAGTGGAGTTTGTCGAGATCATCAATAGGATGTCCCATTACAGCAAGTTGATCACAGATCGCCTTGAAATCACAAGAGAATTCAAGAACACTCTTGTCACTCTTCTTCATGGTTTGAAGATCATCTTTGAGGCAAAGTTTTAGAGATTTGGATCAATGGCTGGAAGCATTTTCAAGCTGAGACCAAATAGCCCGAGACATGGTTAATCCAACCACAACAGACATGGCTTCCTCTATTAAGGTAGAGAGCAACGGACTGAGCATAGCTGATCAGTTTGTTTCCAGTCGACCAACTTTGGATTTGCAGAGACGGAGTCATTGGAGCTGATGGTGGCAGAGGGCTCAGCAAAGGAACCATCAATATAGCCGAGGAGATGCTGACATTGTAGCAATGACAAGACTTGTTTGCGCCAAAGAAGATAGTTTGAGGAAGATAATTTGATGGTGAGAAGGTGGACCATGGTGTTGAAGGGTAGGGTGGTGGTGGGGTTCACGGAGGCCATGGGATCGAGGATGTTAATTCGAAAAAAAGAGCTCTGATATCATCTAAATGGAAAACCACCATTTTGATTTGGGCGGAGATGCCTTGTATTTATAATAGTGTTTTTACATACACGTTGCTGATTATCTATATAATTCAAAATCAAATACAAATCATTCAAATATTCTATTTACATATGTTGCCTATAATTAAGAGATCTGATATTTGGAATGAATCTGTCCAACTTGATCTTGAGAGGATATGGGAGATCTCTTTGTAACGATAATACATTTACCAAGGTCTAGATCTAGTTAGAGCACATAAACTCTATCTCAGATTCCATAACTATTTGCCACTTTAAAGAATCAATATCTAACATTGCCTTCTCATAAGTTATAGGACCAACTATTTGATCACTATCCCCATATAAGAAAAATTCTTGTAATTCTTTCATAGTTAGCCAAAACCAATGTTCTAGAGGATGGGATACTCTACTCGATTTACAAGGAACCTATGGAATGATAACTCAAGAAGTCTCTCCATACTCAGTTATCTAATTAGGAATTTGTGGACTTGAAAACTCTTCTTTTAAATCTAATTTCTTTTCCATACCTCTTTCTTAGATGACGTTTCTTCTAGAAAGATGATATGTTTGGCAATCACAACTCTAGCATCGTCAGAAAGATAAACATAATACCCTAAGTAGTCTTTAGTATATCCCACAAATCGTTATATCTCAAACCTGGGCTCTAACTTCCTTGTTTTTAACCTTTTGATATATGTAGGACAACCCCAAATCTCGACATATCTAAGATTTGGTGGTTTCGCAACTCATATCTCATATGGCATGGTTGCAACAGATTTATTTGAAACCCAATTTAATAAATAAATCGTTATAAGAATGGTATAATCCCAAAACGAAATTGGTAAATCCGTGTAGTTAATCATAGAATGCACCATGTCCAACAAAGTATGATTTCCAGGTTTAGCTATACCATTAACTTATGGTGTATATAGAGGGATCAATTGTGAAACAAAACCACATTCTTTGAGATAATTAACAAAATTAGTACTTAAGTATTCACATCCTCAATCTGATCAAAAAATCTTAATACTTTTTTCCGTTTGATTTTCTACTTCAAGCTTGAATTCCTTAAACTTTTTAAAGATTTCAAACTTGTACTTTATTAAGTACGTAACCATATCTTGAAAAATCATCTATAAAATTTGTGAAGTAGATATAACCATATTGAGCTATAATATTTATAAATCCACATACATCAGAATGTACTTATCCTAGCAACTCAGTAGCCTTTTCCTCTTGTCCAACAAAATGAGAATTAGTCATTTTATTGAGAATACAAGACTCACAAGTCGGCCCAAGTTTAGAACCCAAATTAGTTATTAAATCGTGATGTGCTAAGTTTGTTATTCTGTTCTCGTTAATGTGACCTAGTCTTAGGTGCCACAATTGCATAGGAATAATTTTATTATCTCGTGAATGTTTCTCTTTTATCGTGGTATTAGTAACAACTTGTTGAGCTTGCCCACAATCATGTGTTTCTAAAAAATAAAGACCATTTACCATGATAGCTTTGTCCACACACTCATTACAATAATGAATGTAACAGCAATTGTTAGCAAAAATGAATTTATAATTCAGTTATACAAGCTTAGAAATAGACACAACATTCCTTATAGTATTGGGTATATGTAAATAATATATAATTTCAACACATGTTTAGGAGGCAACTATACAAAAGTAGTTCCTATGGCTAATGCAACAACTGTTGCTCCATTTTTCATCTTCAGAACCACCTCACACTTCCTAAACGTTTTACTTATTTTGAGATCCCATGTAGTCAAACAAATATGAGAAGTCGCATCAGAATCAACAATTCATAAAGTAGGGTACTGACCAATCATAAAATTAGTCTTAATTACAAATAAGGAAGAAGAAATACTTTGACCTTCCTGACACTTGACTTTCAAACTTGTGAGATAGTTAGGGTAATTTCTTTTCCAATGACCCTTCTCCTAGCAAAAAAATATTTACCTTTACTTGCCACCTCCTTACCCTTCGATTCAATCTTACCTATGTCATTTTGCACCCCAATAACTTTTTTTTTTCTTTTCCTTTGATTTATATTTCTTTTGAGAAAAAAAGAGAGACTACTACAAGAACCCCTTCTTTGCCTTTTCCCCGCATTTGTGACTGTGATGTCATTAACATATTTAACAACTCCAGGAAAGAACTCTCTATTTTGTTCATATAAAAATAAGTGATAAAAAAGAGAAAGAATACAACGACGACTGCATGATTAGATCAATCCTCATATGAGGATTCATGGGGAAATCCAATACATCAAACTGACCAATCCAATTCATCATATTGATGACATGTTCTCCCATATCGAACCCTTACATCATTTAAGCCTAAAATAGCTTCTTCGATATCTCATATCAAGTTGTCTGACTATGCTCACCATAGAGGTCCTTGAGATTATGAATCATACTTGCAACATCTGAAAAATTCTCATGCTGACATTGTAAGTTATTAGACATCGAGGCGAGAATATAGTTACAAGCTTTCAAGTCATGATTTCTTAAACTCTCCCAAGTGATCTTCTCCTTCTCAGTCACATCCTCGGGTATGGTAACAAGAGGACTCAAGTATAAGAAATCGTCAATTTTCTCCACATTGAGCACTATTTTTTAATTATGAAACCAGTCAAAAATATTTGGGTCAATAAGTCTATTGATATCCAAAATATATGTCAACGGATTCATATTGTCTGCCATTTGTTCTACAAAAAATAAATAGGTTTATTAGTTGATGTATTTTTGTAAAACACCATTTATTAATGATTTTAAAATAAAATGGTTATTCCCACTAAATTTTTCTAATTTTGCATTTCTTAAGTAGAAAACGTGATTTGTTAAGATCCAATAGTTGGTGATCGAATTCTCTTATATACAAATACCCCTCATATTTTACTTTTTGAAGTGCTCACATAATTGAATAGGCAACAAATTGCCACCACATCAAATGTGGAGCTTGATCTTTTGCCTTTAGCTTATCATAAACCTCACATTTTAGTTTTGACCTGATGAACCAGTTAGATTACCCATTATCTTAACTAAATGCAATGGTTTGAACATCACCCTCCCTCAAATATTAGTTTTTGGTTGAATAAGAACCATTGAATGCCGTCCCATCATATGGTTAAAATAGGAAAAGTCAACCAATTTTTCATGAAAGGCACTCTCATATTTTAGTTATTGGACACATCCAATCAAATTGGTGAACCCCTACGATAGTGGAGGGCCACGATGAATCAAATTATTACTTAAATTTAATATTCATTTATATAAGGAAAGATTTTAAGAGCTTTTATAAAAACCCAGTCTCATCAAAACATCCATTCATTCCATCATACATCATATGTAGGATAAAATGAAAAAAACAAATAAACTAAATAGATAGAATAATCATGGGCTTGAGCATAGATTAAATCCGAGCCTCATAGATTTAATCCACGTTATAATTTCTCATCTCATGTGACATGAATTCCTCTTGGCTTTGTAGCTTCTCAACTCGAGAAATCATCAACTCTTGATGTCTTCTCCACCAACTCCTTGATGCTTGTCTTCTTTTACAACATTTGTAAACAAAGGCTAAAAGAAGTTATTTAGACTTAAGTCTCATTTACATCTTGAATAAAAGAATAATTACATATTAATTAAATTAATATGAATCCCTTGTAACATTCATTCATTTACAACCAAACATGTTCATTATGTTTGATCACATCAAACCATTCCACTAAATAACTTATAAATACCATCCATGCTTATGTCAAGAATTAACATTCGGGCATTCAACATCTGTAAGCACCCCCGCCCGAATATCCCCAACCACCCGGACTACCCCGAACGGGAGCGCTTACGGGAGGAGAAAAAGAATGAACCACAAGATAAAAAATACCCTGACATGCATACACAAAAATAAGGACAGTGGAAGCGAAGCTAAACACATGCATGCACTACGGGTACCCCGCTAACACAGCGGTCACATGATAAATAAATGAACACAAACTCCTGTGCCGACATACACGAGACTCGAGGAAAGACCTGGCACAATACAAAATAATAGAGTAAATCCTACTCAGACATCAAAGTTGATAGGGACTAACGGGACTGCCTGTACACCATACTGACTCTGCCGCTAGAAGCTGACTCCCTTGCCTTTGACTCACGCTGCCACTACCTGGAATGATGGAAAAAAAAAGTGAGTCGAGAGACTCAAGAAGCATAAGAAAAGAAAGGTTGAAGGCTGCATAGAACTAGTAAACTTCCCCCAGAACACCAACCCCCAAGTACACACAAGCCATGAGATGCTACAACACAATAGTATAGCATAATAAAAGCACATACTGGTCCTTGGGGCCCACACAAGACACACGACACCCAAGTCCCATACCAACCTGCCGTTGCCCGGAAAGGCAACAAGTATCTCCAACAAACCTGCGCGCGCTGTCCCGGGCCGGTGCTCCCGTCACTCGTGTGTCCGTGTCGGTACTCTTGATACCCGAGCCATAGGTTCCCTCGGAAAGGTCCTCCCGTCCGAGAACTAATAACTACCAGTAACCATGCAATGCACATAGAAATGCAATGGCGTAATGAGCATCAACGTGATACACTGGCGCCCATACATCCAGGCATCAGGCCATGCTCCGCCTACATAGTAAACCACATGTGATGCATATGCCCGTGCTGGATGCAACCTAACCAAGCTAGAATGTTCGTGTCCAAGCATACTCAATAAATGAATATTCCAACATGCAACCCGTACCCATGTGCATATCAAATCATGAACAGTAAAATAATGAATTTAATCATGCAGTAAATCATATACTGGCAGAGCTAGTCAGTAGTGCCCGGCACCGGTTAACAGCCAGTGACTAGGAGTGTCCACCCGACCGTCCACATCAGGTCCGTACAATAGTCTATCCCAACGTCACCAACAACCGACCCCTGCCCCACTACTTGATAGCTCTAACCGAACCATAAATAAATCTGAGAAAAATCGTAAATAAACCCTCACGTCTAGGAACCTAGTCCCCAAGCTGGGTTTAGCATCATTCCGAAAGGAATGAGGGCGATACAAACCCCCGTAAGCACTCAACAAATAAAACTCTGGAAGTCTCGGATTTAATTTAAATTAAGACAAATGAATAATAACTCAATAAATAAATGCTAGCACCGAATTAGAGTAAGGGAGGAGACAAAATACGAGAAACCACAGAGTCTTTCACGGGAATTAAAGAACACGAGAAAAGGATTAGGAGCTTGCCATTTATTAGCAGATTCCCACCTCCTGGCTCAGCCGCTGGACAAATTAATAAATTTTACTAATGAAACTAAGTTTCGATTTAAAACCCATACGCGTATCTCCGATAACCTAACTAAGTCGGTATAAAATCAAAACTATTATGAGTATATGAGGTCACTAAAATTTAGAAAGTAAAGAGAGCTTGCCTTATTTTGCAGATTTCTGGCCTTAAACGCTCGCGCATTGCAAAATAATATTAACACTAAAATAAACCAAAATACAGCCTAAAAATACGATTTAATCCGTAGAAAATATTTAGTACACGCTAACTAACTTACCTCGCTCTTTGGATCTTCAATTGCAAGGAATAAAATTAATTTTTGAATTTTTTTCTTCTAATTTTCCCTTTCTTCGCCGCTGTCTCGCACCATTTCTCTTCTCCCGAGCTCTCTGTTCTGCTCCCAATTTAACTCAAGTTTAGCTTCAATTTGAAGCATAAATAGTAGCCAAAATTGGCAGAAAAGAGGGCCAATTTGGCCTTAAAATTCGTGCAAAATTAGAGGGGCAGGGAAGCAGCCGTGTGGCAGTCATCAGCACCGCCTTCACCCTCCAAAACGGCACCGTTTTGGTGCCCCCTTTGTTGGAAAATCCCAACGCCGAAAGCAGTCACGTGCCTCTTCCAATTCCCTTTCAATTGACTTTTGTCTCATTCTTCCCAACACAACATTTGACCTTCACAAGCTAGGGACACACGCACACACATGATATATTTTAAATTAATATAATGTGACCTTAGCATAAATCTCCATTAACTTTAAGTTAATAATTATTATTAATATACTATACCATTACATATATACATATCACCATTCACGACAACTTCTCTAATGTTATTAATATTATTTTCTTTATTAATTATAAACACTTAATGGTGATTTAATTCCTATTCAAAAATATAATAGATTTAATATTCTGCCAAACTATTTTATTTTAATCTTTTCCTAAATACTTCCCAATTAAATAATTATTTTCTAAAAATAACATAAATAAACTTTTCCTGAAATCTCCAAACACCCAAATAAATTAATATTTCCTTTTAACCCAAAAATATATAATAATCACCACAATTACAATAATTAATAGTGATTAACCACTACCAAATAATTTAATTAGCTACTCTTAATTCCCTATTTCCTCAAAACAACATAAACATTTATTTTTCCTTAATTCCTCAAATATTTCGTAATGACTTCAAACACCAAATTAATAATCATTATTTATTTCTCAATTTCTGGGATATTACAACACCCCTCGCTTAACATGCACATGTCATTATCTAACGAATAGACAGCACAACCAATAACATTTAGCATGTATCAGCATGTTGTAAGTAGAATAGTAAAAAATGGTTGATCGGTTACATGAAAATGTTGACCAGTTTTGTGCTGTATAAAATTGTCGACCATTTGCTTGAGAATTGTCGACTAGTTATGCTCTTTAAAAGATAAATTGTCGACTGTTTGAATACAAGTCGACAGTCTTGGGCTTTGTAATAAAAACAGTCGACTCTTCTTTGCAAATCAACAAAATTTTAATCATCTTCACACAACCAATTGCTTGAAACTTTGCAAAACTTGACTCATACACACTCGTATATGCATGAAATACCAAGCTAAGGCTTTGATACCACTATCAAAATTATCATATGGTATTGCGAGTGTATTTAAAAATTTTCACGTATTAGATATACACAGTGGAAGCATTATTTTACACTAACCATATGCAACTTGGGTATTAATTCAATACGATATTACTTCCTAAGTAATACAATAAACAACTACCTGAAAACCCGATGTCATGTGGGTGTAGAAACTATTTCTATAATGAGACCGAATCCTTCTTAGACTGTAGAAGGCCTAGTTTGTCCACACGTAGCAAGCCTTCTGGTATCAACTTGTTTCTATCATCCCGTGCTAACCAAAGGGCACTAAGTTACTTGCACCCATCTGTCACTTTTGGACTTTCCAGAATTTTCCAACTCAACAATTGGGCTCTTAACAACTAGTAGCAGAAAAAACAGAAGTAGAGAAGTTATAGAGTAGGCCAAGATGAAGAAGTTAACATCTGCACAACTCCAAAATCTCCTATTTTTTCTTGAGTTTAGCCTCTTACGGAAGCTCCCAACAACCTCCACATGCCATCTAAAGGATAGCCACCAATTTGAGCTAAGGCAACAGAAGCGGTCGACTATTTCATCCAAGCTATTAACTGTTTCCCAACTCTTTGGGAGAATAGTTGACTGGCTCCTCAATCTATTGACCGTTTATAGAAGCAGCCGACAATTTCTATCTGCATGCTTTATGCATATTAAGTTATAATCAGTTCATTAGCATTTAATAAATCACGTCATTAACTTTTATTGACATATGCTAAACCATCATTAACTATTAATGACCCGAGAATATAATAAGTGCATAGTTCTGATACCGGATGCTATACTATATGGTGTATGACTTTCTAGGTTTACTGCCTAATAGCAATTAAAAAACGTCAAACGCTATTAATGCCAGCCAAATACCTCAACCCATCTTGAGAATCTCTCCATATTCTCGAGATGTTCTGAAAGGCCCTGGGTAGCGCCTAATAACGACCCATAACAATATAATAGACAATAAAATCTAACTTTAAGTGAACTTATTATAGTTATCGATAACCGTGTAATACAATGCTTTCATCACCTAACGTCTAGACTGAGTGAGAGTCATTGTATCATAAACTCACAACTTAGTAACTATGTCTTTGATCTTATTAGTGTAACTAGAAAACACTTCAAGAGACACTTTCCTGATTAATCGTACTACCTTGGCCAATAACTTTCCCATCACTTAAATAGTAGACCACATAAGACGTTCACCCCAACTTAATGAGGGTGACAGATCCTATCCATAAGCACCTACTTCCATGCACCAGCAATACGAGACCACATAAATGAACCTCCCATCTCACAATTGAATGGTTTGGTGCAACGGTAAATCCCGCACACAAATATACAAGATAATTGTGTCACTTCAAGCCAAAGAATCAGTTATACAACTGCAACTAGATGACAAGATCATTATCGGCTATATCATGTGATCAGTCATTAGTGTCACATTCAGTGCGTTGTTCTCTAATAACCACCCATGAGTTTACTATTACCATCACATATTTTACGATATGTGACTCACCGTTCTTAACCATTAGTATCTTATACTAATCAAGGTAGTAAATTACGTGTTAGTCTATAATTGATTAATTATAGAGTCCCTTTCTAAATAATCTAAAGACCATGAATATTTAAAAAATCTTGTTATCAAAAAATCTTATCACATATTCTTAATACTTTAAGAATAAGAATCTCACACAAAAAATTCAGAGAGTCATTCATACAACAAACTAGAGAGTAATGAATGATGAAAAACTTGCCTTTAGTAATATATTCAAAGATACATCAAATGTATATTATACACATGCTAGACATCATCTAAATCTAGCATTAGAGCATATCACTAATAACATGTCTTGTTGACGTTGTCTTTTTTTAATAGACACTTCTATTTTCTACGTGTATATCTTACGTGACATAAATAACAACTATATTTTTTAATAGTTGAGATATAGAATATTGACGTTCCATATTTTTTAATTGTTGAAGGAGTGCAACAAACTAGTCATCCTATTTAAATACTACCAACTGCTCATGTCCATGTGGCGTGTCATTTGTATAAATGGATTGATCCATACATGCGCTAATATTCCATCACAATAAGGACTTAAAACAACACTTTTTAATAGTTGAGATACAAAATGTTGATATTTTGTACATTAGAAATTAAACGTCATATTTTTTAATTATTAGGGGAGTGTTGTATGTATTAATTTTTTTATTATTATTTCTGACTTATACCTATCCAATCTTGGAATTTATGCTAGTCGCGAACCCACTAAAATCCAACTCATGACACCATTGTACACTTGAACCAGTTTTTCTTAGGCCCACTGTATTGGGTAGCCTAGGCCTGAATAAAAGGACTCTTAGATACATATAAATAAATTATAGGGATAATTATAAAAACATATCTAAACTTTGTTATAATACAATTTTAATTGAGTTTTTTTTATTAATTTTACAGAAACATACATGCACTGTTTTTAACCAACACAAATCTATTTAAGGTCTAAATTTTATCAAAAAAGTTCTGCAGAAAGAGTCGATATGTTTTCCAAGTGTTAATAAAAGTTTTAATAAAATTGCAAGTCCAAAAAAATAATCATTTAAAGGGTTTTACATATTAAAAAAAATCAATTATGAATGATAATTTTAAATACCTAAAACCTCTTAAATGAATTTTTTTAGACTTGCAATTTCAGGAACACTTTTATCTATTTTTGAAAAGCCTATTGACTACTTTTGCAAAAACTTTTTATAAAAATTTAGACCTTAGATATGCTTCTATTAGATTAAAAATGGTTTTAGGTATGAAACTGTAAAGTTAACAAAAAAATTTAATGAAAAGTATATATTGTAGCAAACATGATGTATATTTTTATAATTATCTCTAAATTATATTATTTCATTTTCAGCCTTATTCCAAGATGATGGCTAAGATGTGGCTTAAGTGAGGCCAACTACTAATTTGGGCTTGATTTATTAGTTAATAGGAGGAACTGTGGGCTAAGGAGAAATGACACGTTATATACGGACTAGCCCAAAGTTTAATTAGACCAGTTGATCGGGCAAGGCTTGGTTACTAATGGCACATCGTAGTAGGGTTTTGTTCATTTCGTCTTACATTGACAATAAAAGGATATCTCCCAACTGTAACCCAATAAATAAATAAAATAATTTGTAATGCAATTTATGCTCTCTACTTATAGAACTCAATCTGCTTACAAATTTGCTGGTCACGAAAATTAAAATTAAAATTTTCACGTTCCCAACATGCATATAAAAATCAATAAGCTGCCCGCATGGGCAGTCCAGTTAGTCAAGAAGGGGGTACAAAGTGCCTTTTGTGGTGAATCTTGGACCAAGACCGAAGATCGAGTCTCGTAAGCGACAATGTGGAGTACATCTCTCCAAAATGAGGAGGGACTTTTTGTGCACGGTGAGCTTGAATCTAGCCACTGCATCCAGTTGGGTCACCATGATTAACTTCTCCCACGTTCTGTCAGGCCGGGTATGAGAAGCTCCCGAGGTGAGCAATTACATCTTTTTGAACCAAAAATCAATAGGCTAAGTTCTTTGGGTAATGGAATCAACCTTGGTGTGGGGTTGCGGACCATTTATTAATCAAACTGATACTGCCCCATTAATAATTCTAGCAGTGGATTAGACCTTCTCTTTAATCATAACCACATAATGAACAAAGTTTAGAGTTTTATGGGAAAAATATTGCAAGAAATTTGGTATTATTAGAATTTAGAATGGTAAACCACAGTAGGGATTTGATATTTTAATTTTATTTGTTTAAGAGAGAGACCTCTAGTGGCTTTACACATGGCTTTTGCAAAAGATAAGGATTGAATAGTAACGTGGAACATATACATAAGCAACGTACGGATAATGTTAAGATTATAAAGAAGTCACTAATAAACAAATCAAAGGTTGCTTTCAAAGAGATTTAATAGACCACCCTCAAGTTTCTCTAGTTAATGTGAATGTGCATATTGAAAGCATGATGTGTGATGTCATTAATTAATTGTCAAATTAGTTATGTGTACACATTGATAACATCCCTTTCTAAGGTTTTAATTTAATAGGCAAGAACTAGCATGGAAGGTGGCTGATGCTTTATTTGGGAGATTTAATAATGGAATATAATAAAGTAAAATAAATAGAACGTAAAATATTTTTTAAATATATTAAACAACAAATGACTATGATACTTTTTAATGAAAAATAGTATTTGTTAGGTTGAAGATAAATTAAAATTTTTAAAATTCAAAAAAATAAAAGTAATTTTTCCATCTATTTTCATTCTATTTTATTATAATTATTATCCCTTTCAAACGAGAAAAACCATCTTTTGTTCACTTTTGTTTTATCCCCTCTCACAATCACTTATATTGTTTCTTTTTCTTATTCACATAAACACTAGAATAAGGATAAACAAGTGCGTGCATAATTGAGGGTGGTGTAATGGGAATTTACAGCATTGGAGGGATGATTAATGGTCACGCTAAAAGAGGCATGAAAAGCTTTGTTTTGTGGACAGTGATTGGTTCCCCAAACCCAGGTGACTCTGTCAGTTTTTCAGTGATTTATTAAATGTTAATTGTTAAATATTAAAAGTTAAAATATTTACTAAAACACCTTAAAATATACTAAACCCCAGTGGTGGGTTCCCCAAATTTTGTCCTTATTTTGAAGGCTTGGACACATTTCCTTCCCAACTTGGGTTGTTGAGCAAAACCCTAGGCGGCTTACGGAACTTGATAACAAGGGTTTCAAACGAGGGGCCAAATTTGGAGGACTGCACTAAAAATAACTTTGATCGTGGTATTTCAGTCAAAGATTTCCTCCCTCCTCATTTATAATTCATGTCTTGCTCTTCATCTAGCAGACATGGTTAGCATACTCAAGCAAGTGTGTAACACTCTAAATTAACAAAATCCAGTGAAATATTTCTATAACTCAATTAAGAACAGTGATTTTGAGTCCCACCACTCTGTCCAACCGAACAAGGAGACTAAGTAAAATATCCAATAGTTTGATATTAAAACTGTTATGTATAAAATAAATAAAAGCAGAGTGAGTGCCGAAAAAATCGAGTCAAGAAAGCGCCCCATGGCCCCCCGAGAGAGCGCCACGTGGCACCCCAAGAGAGCGCCACGTGGCAGCCCCTGGGTGGCCAAAGAAGGCCACACAGGGGGAACCACCCCCGAGTGAGGTCACTCGGGGGTGGCAGGCGCGGCCCCCATGGGCAGCCGCGTGCACTGCCAGGCAGCACGCGGCTGCCTGGTGGGGGCCGCGCCCCTGTGCCAGGGGGGAGCGCCCCCTCCCCCGAGTGGACGTCACTCGGGGGAACAGTACCCCCGAGTGACCCCACTCGGGGGAAGGCAACCGCGCGCACGGCTGCTCGCGCGCGGTTGCCCGCGCAAGGCCGCGCGCGCGGCTGTTCCCGCGCAGCCACGCGCACAAGGCCTCGCGCGCAGCTAGCCGCGCGCGCGGCTGGCAGCATATGGCTGCCCGCGTAAGGCCGCGACCGCGCGCCCGGCTGCCAACACGCGGCCGCCCGTGCACGGCCCCTCACGCTCTTTTTTCCATGCCAACAGATACCCCCGAGTGAGGGTCACCCAGGGATCCACACTCGCCTCCGCGGGCCTCCCATTCTTACTCAACCGCCTCCAAGAAAGTCGGCCTAAGGCTATTCCCGCGAAACCCGGTCAAAGCCCCTCCGAGATTCTTGCCACAAAACTCGGAGTAAGCGACACATGGATGCCCATCTTGTTGCTATAAATAGGAGGTCACTTTCTCTCATTCGGTATGCAATCTCTGGCTCTCGCATTTACTCTCTTACTTTCAAATACTTAATTTCTACGGTGATCTAACTTAAGCATCGGAGGGTCCGCGCGGGGATTTTCGCCCGCGCTCCTAACCGATTCTTTCTCTAATAGGTCATCCATTGCTCGGAAACACCTCCGGAGACTCATCCATCGCTCAGAAACGCCCTACGAGACTCACCCATCGCTGCCACATTACCCCGGGAGACTCATCCATCGCTCAGATAAGCCATACGAGGGTCATCCATCGGTGGTTTCCCATTTTATAAATTTTATTATTGTAATCGTGTAACAACAAAAACCAAACGAGCAAGAGCAACCAAGAAAGAGCAAATTGAATATTTCACCCGGAGTCCCAACTTGGTTGGACTCTGAATCATTATTCCTCAAATAATGGCCTAATGGTACTACTACTTCGGTATCCAATGGTCACTGCAATATAAGGATATATTTACCATAGAATATTATGCAATATATTCATGCGAAATAGTTCCTTCTCACATAAATAGTCACACAACTAATTAACAATTTGAATAGATACTCATATATAATTAGTTTATGTGTAGCAATACATAAATAAAATATGCAAAGTTTCCGTGGCAACCTCTTATAAGCAAGGTGATATTTAACTGCACACAGTAATATATCAAAGCATCTCAATTGTTCAGATATCGCGTTCGATATCCCTCAGTGGTTTCATCTCTTCTGTGGTTTAGTTTTGTTTCCATTTCGAATGCTTATGTAGTAGATTGTCTTATTGTTGGGCAATATTTGTAATACAGTCTTACAATATAGTAATATTCTATAGATTTAACACACACAAAAAAAAAAAAAAAATAGAAAACTTCAACAAAGATGTAGAGAAATCCATTGTCCCCTTCACTGTTACTGTCAATAAGTGCCGAATTAAGTTGATTCAGCACTTGCCTTGCATGATAATGTAAACTGCATACGATAATGACATTTCATTACCAAGTTCATGCATGTTTTTCTTTACTGTCCCAGCATTCATCTGATATACATTATTGGCATATATATTATCCGTGTTGCATTTAGAATGTTAATTTCATTGTTGGTTCATTTCTGTAGGTAATTTTAATTTATGATGTGAGCAAAGCAGTGCTAGTCAAGCAGTTTAAACAAGTAGTTGAACTGCTCATCTCTTTACAGTTTGGTGAGCTAGAATATGGAGGTGTTTTCAATGGAGCTTTTGGCCTATGCACCTTAAAACTGTTTGCCTAACATTAGATTCCAAGTTTAGAGGTACTAGGGGAACT
The DNA here is from genome assembly GCF_014633365.1 of Diospyros lotus. Taxonomy (NCBI): domain Eukaryota; kingdom Viridiplantae; phylum Streptophyta; class Magnoliopsida; order Ericales; family Ebenaceae; genus Diospyros; species Diospyros lotus. The sequence goes on along the minus strand of NC_068341.1, from coordinate 36,146,641 downwards.
CAGTTGACAAAAATTGAGGTAATTTTTTAGGACATGTTGCCTCAGGAGTAACATACTGACTCTCTTCTCTTGGGAAGAAATAAAAAATTCGTGGAGGAATTCATATGCTTATATGGAAGAAAACTAAGGGGCAAAAAAAAAAAAAAAAGATCTTTTATAAGAAAAAACTTCACCTGAAGTACATGACAATTTCATAAAATCATCGTGTAAGACACAAGTATAACCCCAAACACCAAGGACAAAAAAGTAGCAATTAGAATTTTCTTTTGTCTTTCTTTAGGTGTGAAAATGTTAAAAAAAAATGCAAGAAAATCTTTTCTTAGCATTCAGACTCTCAGAAAACAAATACCCCATAGGTGGTAGTTGTTGTAGCATTCTGGAGGAGAGGTTCACGGTTTTCTATTATATTCACAAAAGAGGTTTGTAGGTTCCACCTTGAGATATATAAATATACATATATGTATATATATTGTATGTGCTAACTCATGAGATAGATATAAAATAATTGTTTAAGGAATCCCCACAAGATCCAAATAACTCCCCATTCTGATAGGTCATGTGTTCATATTTGGAAGACAAAATGAAGGAATAGAAGCTCTGAGAAGAAGAATGGAATAGAAAGTGGCTTTTTTAGATCCAAGGATGCCCAAGATCAATGATATTTATCTCAAGATTATCAGGAGAATCTCTAGACTGAAAATCGTTTTTTTAAATCTATTTATGGGGAAATGGTTTTCTGCCTGGTTAACAAAAAACAATTCAACAAATATTACTATATTAAAGGATATAAAACGACTATATATCAAGAGAAGATTGCTTTGTCAGTTTGTCTTTATTAGAAGAAAATACAAGGAGAAGCATACATGAGGAGAATGGGAAGTGTGAAATCATTTTGATTTGAACGTGTCCATAATGAAATGAGATTGTAGTCTCTTGAGATCATAAATTTGGATTTAAGCAAATCCAAATGGGCTAGTACGGGGAAGTGATCTTCATTTGAAGTCCATAGTTTTGGCTCAAGTTCTTTGTTAGCTGGTTTTAAGAGAGTGCATAGCTTAGCTTCTCATCAAGTTATAAACACACCCTCCATTACAAATACCCAGGAAGAGCGGCTTAGGCTTCGGAGGCAGACCCCTCTTCAGGAGGCATATGATGGCTCCCAACCAAGTGGTGATGCTGTCAGCTACTCTTGTACTCAATATCGAACTACTTCAAAACTTAAGTTGTTCCACTGTAGCATTATCAAATCTTAAGGTTTTCACCAGTGGATCTGGTTTGGTTTCCCGAGAGGCTTCTCTTTAGGTACAAAGCTGTTTCAGTTTTGACCAGTATATGTGATCATTTCAGTTCAAATAATCAATTCAATCTCGCGCCTTGAAGTTTCTCGCTAGATTTTTGTTCCTGGGAGAAATCGAAGAAAAGCATGGATGAGAAGTTTGAGATGGATGATGTCATGTTGCCGGGGTTTAGATTTCATCCCACAGATGAGGAGCTTGTTGGGTTCTACCTGAAGAGGAAGATTCAGCAGCGACCTCTGCCCATTGAGCTGATTAAGCAAGCTGATATCTACAAATATGATCCTTGGGACCTTCCAAGTAAGTGAATCCATCTCTTATCCATGGTTTCTGTAAAGTCTGCGGTCTGAAAAGACAATTTGATTTCTTTCTTGTTCTTCATGATGTTTTCAAATTTGTTTTCCAGTATTTGACGTCTGACTTCATATTCGGGTTGCAGAATGGGAAATTTTTTCTTCTCTTCCTTACATCTATTTTATCCACGGAGAAACATAGTAATTTTCATGTTCATTATTGTATAAGATGACGAATATGCTAAAACCCTAGTTGGGGGATTCAGTATCATGTTCTCAAAGTGCTTGCAAGCAAGCACTACACATTCAAAACATTATATTCACTTCCATCTCCCATACTAAAACTGCTCTATATGATTTTAAAGAATCCTTCTGAAACTGTTATCCATGACTCAGCTACGTCCTAACTCCTACGTTCTGGATAAATGATCATCACTAATACAGTACTTTTCTTCCTCTAAAATTTTCACTAGAGCTGGCATGTACAGGGGAGAAAGAGTGGTACTTTTACTGCCCAAGGGACCGTAAATACAAGAATAGTGCACGGCCAAACCGGGTCACAGGAGCTGGTTTTTGGAAGGCCACTGGAACGGATAGGCCAATATACTCCTCTGATGGCAGCAAGTGCATTGGGCTGAAGAAATCCCTAGTGTTCTACAGGGGCAGAGCTTCCAGAGGAATCAAAACTGATTGGATGATGCACGAATTCCGACTACCTTCTATACCAGAGACAGCATCAACAAAGAAGATTATTGATAAAAACCTTCCACCGAATGTAAGCCTACATAATCCTCTGTTTCTAGTTGTTCTTCGCTTCTGCGTTGGACCTCTACTATCTAGATTACAAATTAAACTACATTTTCCTCCTCCTATCCACAGGATTCATGGGCAATTTGTAGGATCTTCAAGAAAACTAACTCCATGGCACAAAGAAACCTTTCTCATTCTTGGTTATCTCCATTAGTTGAATCTCCAGGCTTAGAAATATTCACCCAAGCTGCACATTCTATTGGTTTCAGTCCTGAGACGATCTCCTGTGCAACAGAAACTGGATCAACTATCCAGCTATGCAACAACAATGACATGCATCAGGTCTCTACTGCTAATTTCTCTTCTCTAGATTTCCTCTCATACAAAACCATGAATCCAACAGTAGGAAAATCATCTCCTTTTCCTATTCCAAGTGGAGATATTCCATCAGGCTTTATGTTTTCTCCTTTTGAAATGTCCGGAGCCTCTCTCAAGAATTCAGTTGATGTTGCTTCCATGCTGTTGAATCTGTCCCCTGCCGTAACTGGGGATATTAGAAACACATCTGGTGGTACTGACTTTGAAGGGCCAGAACAACAGCTCAACAGCTTTTCCATCAGTTCACCACAGTGTATGCAAGGAAGCTTAGGCTCTGGAGAGGATGACATGGGCATGAAGAAAAATCCAAGTGCAATCCATCATAATAATCAAGGTGGAAGCATTCGATCAATTGGATTTCCTTCCAGTTTGCCCTCAAATCTTACTGATGCATGGAAGCCCAACTTACCATGGGATTCACCCCCCTATCCTAGTGAGATGTCTACTACTTATTCCACCAAAACATGTGATGCTTGATTGAATGCCAAGACAGGGTAAGTAGTCTACATCTCACTGTGGATTGAGTATAGTGGCTCATGCCAGAAACATATTTTCCTTGCAGTCTTACTGTACAGGTTTTCTATATTTTAAGCAACAAACACTTCGGTTAAAGTTTTTGCCGCATCTCTTCTGTACTTGGTTCTTCTTGTATTTCTTCATTGGTATTGCTTTTCTGATGTGCGAGCAAGCAAAACAGAGGTGCAGGTTTTCTGAGCACTTGCATCTAATAGTATTTTAAAATCAATAAAATAAGGTACAAGCTACTTGCAGATCGACTGCTACATCATAAAAGCAAGAAGCAAACAAGGATTAACATAAAAGGAACACCCAGAGGAAATAAGGAACTTTGAACACTCACTACCAAACAAATGGTTTGAACGTTATGCAGATTAAAAAATATGCTGTAAGCACAAGAAAGAGTCGATTTGTCCTTTGACAATGGATGTGACCTGGAAAGATGTTTCATGAGTTGGCATTTGTGATATAAATTTTAATTTTTACGTGAACCAGAATTGATGGAAGAGTTGTATTATGTCAGGACTTCCGGGTACTATTATCCAAGTTAGGAACTCTATGATCAGGAACATGTTTATAGAATAACTAATCATAAATTATTTGTCACTCGTATTCTTAACACTTAAAAATGGTATCCACACCTTATTATATTAAAAGATATATATTTAATTTAAATTATATTATAATTTAAATAATTACAAGATTAAATCCATTTATGTCACTAAAATTAATCATGAGTTTATATTTAATAATCTCTTCCTTACTACTACTGAGACCATTCTACGTGGCATGTTATACCTCTCCTATCCGATAAATGCACGACATGTCAAGAACAATCACCAAAACCACCAAAAGGATCAGATTCACAATCATGCTAAACCAACCAGCTACAGTCTGCAGACCCACTTCAACGTTCATGAGTTTTTCAATTAGAGAGTTAAAAGATGGGAAAAAGAATCCATTGCACTGAGAGAATCCTAAAAGGTGGGTCAAACTGCGCAAATGCGTTGAGCCGAAGTCAAAAAAATGCCATGGGAATAATTTAAAAGTGAGAATCTCAATCGAATGCATTTATTGATCACTTTGATTGGATTTGTGTCATGTGGATAACGTAATTGTGAGCGAAGGTGATCAAAATTCAAAGAGGAAAATGGTGGCAGAATGATAATTGTACGATAATGATATATTTTGATTCCCAGAACAACCCTTAGCGTGTGTCAAGATGGCCGAGTTGGTCTAAGGCGCCAGTTTCAGGTACTGGTCCGAAAGGGCATGGGTTCGAATCCCATTCTTGACAAAACCTTTTCTCCTTTTGTCCAATATTCTTATTTTTCTTCTTCTCCCATTTTCTATTTTTTATTGTTCACATAAAATGAAATTAGACGTTTTGATCAATTTTATACAAATAAATTAGAAAAAATTGCTCTCAACCCCTATAATTTAGGGTATCGTTCAAAATGTATATAATTTATCTTTTCTTCTCCAATATTCCATTCCATTCCATTAAATTAAATTTAACCAAACATATAAATAAAAAATAAGAAACAATTTTATTAAATAATTGTATTTAAAAAATATTAGTTAATCGATTTAAAAATATATTAAATATTATTAAAATTTAATATCGTAATATTTATTATTAAATTATAAATAAATAATAAATTTCTATAGTAGTAAAAATGATAGGTGAAGTAAAATAAATAAAATTAAAGTTTATTAATAAATAAATAAAATAAAAGGTCAAATATAAAAGATAATAGAAAATGTGGGTGGAACAAATATAATTTATATGTTATGATCCATTGTTCGGTATGAAACTTATCTCACATCAGAAGTTTAGACTCTTAGGGGGCGTTCGGTATGGGAGAAATTTTAAGATTCTTGGAAATGTTAGGTTGAGAATCTATATTTCTATATTTGGTACAATTTTTTTATAAAAAGAATTCTGAAAAATTGAATTTTCAGGAATGATTTTTAAGCAACTTTCTCACAAAAAGATTTCCATAGGGGGGTTGGGAATCCAATTTTCCCATGGACTTAGAAATGTTTTTAACAAAGAAAAAGACTAAAACACCTCTTACCCTTTTATAACATCGTACAAACATATTATATATATATATTATATATATAATGTGTAAAAAAATGACATTTGTTTAACTTTTTAAAGATGTTGCGAGTCTCAATATTTTATATAATAGAAAGAATTTATTATTTTTAAATAAAAAAATTAAATAAGAGTAATTTTGGAAAAAGAACATGAATTTCCAAGAATGTTGCATTTAAACAAAACATAGGAATGTAAAATTCTCATAGAAGAATACTTAACATTCCTGAGAATATTTAAACCTAACCAAATATACAATTACATAAATCTTGAGAATCAAAGATTTTTAAGAACATTCTCAAGAATCATGAATCCCAAAAATTTAAAAAATTTTCTCGTACCAAACGACCCCTTAGTATGAAGTTTATAACTTCTTGGATACTATCCCCTTGACAATTGATTTTTAAGGGTGAGTTCTATCCAAAAAAAAATAACAATCGTATCAAGACTGGCCCCACGTCTCCCAATTGCAATCGTGTGATGATAAAAGTGACACAAGCATTGCAATGTTCGTCTGGGACTAACTATGACTAGTGCACAATCTACCGTCGTGAACGTCAAACTACAGAGTGTAATAGTATGTTATAGTTTACTAAAAAATATGAGACTTGTCTTACTCTTGGTATGAAATTTATAACCTTTTGAATAATCTCCCTTAACAGTTAATTTTTGAAAGTAAATTCTTTTCAAGATGTGTTAAAAAATAAAAAATAAAATATTTATAATATAATAAAAAAACAAAATAAAGTTAAGAGACAACCTAACACCATTAAGTTTTTTTTTTTTTTTTAATCCAAACACCATTAGGTTTAGGAGGTAGGACATTTCAGAAGATCCGTACTTTAATGTTCAGATATAAGAAAATACACATTTAATATTAATAATAAATAAAAATTAGTTTATATTTAAACTAATTACACTCTAGATTACACAAAAATAAAACGTAAAAATGATATTTTTTAAAAAGTTAAAAAAATAAAAATACGAATTAAACTGTAAATTTTAAAAATATAAGATTATATTTAAATAAACAGTCAAAATTATAAATGTTAGAATAAAATATATTGGAGTGTATGTAAAATTAATTTATAATTTATATGATATAAATAGTATTATATACTGTAAACCCTAAATTGCAAATACACTATACTGAAGGTTTGGAGTAGCTAGAGAGACTTGTTGCCTCGCCGCTCGCCACTCGCCACAACCACCAACCACTGTTGCATCTTCCATATATGTTGTTGCCGCCTCTCTTGTCATCAACGCATCACCTCACCTCTCTTGCCGCTCTGGCTGCCATTGCATCCTCCATCTCACTAGCCTTCGACCACCGCTGCCTCTTGCCCTCCCCGCCAACCCATCTCGCTTCCCTTGCGGCCGCTATCGCCAAATACCGCTTCAGGCGGGTTTTGCCGTTCCAAAACGGAAAACGGGGCCATTTCCACCGTTTCGTGCTTCTTAGATTACACCTGTTGCCTGTCACCTCAGTTTTACTTTACTGGACTGGTAAATCCAATGGTTTCACCAGACAAAAATCCGACTGCAAAACAATGCAAAATTGTAAACATACCATGAAAACAGACAATGATACGGGTATTATCTAGTAAGCAGCAGCAAATCAAGTACTAGTAAAAGTGAACCCACAGATAAAATATCAGGTATGCTGTCAAGGCACGAATGTTCGACACGGATGGCCTCTACAGATCGAAAAATTAAAGTTTACATCCAAATTATGAGGCTTTTAACCATGATCTTTTTCCACATTTCTTCAACATCATCACGAAAAAAAAAAAATCTTCCAAGGCACCACCATCACATGATCATGATCATTTAGCTCTTTGATGCTTGCTTCTCTTTTGCCTTTTGTATCTTCAGGACCTTTTTCACAATCTTTTGCTCTTCAACCAAGAAGGCTCGGATGATCCTACCAACCATAATGGCACAAATTGTTACTGATATATATATATATATATATATATATATATTAACATATTACCAAAACACTTTTGACATTTGACAAAATATAATGTCAAGAATTGAAAATTGATTGGTGCCATAATTGATATTCCGATAACTTACCTCTCCCTGACAGCACCACCGGACAATACCCCTCCGTAGGCACGGTTCACTGTCCTGCGGTTCCTCGATAATCTAGATCTCTTGTATTCAGCTGGTCGCAGATGAGGAATCTGCAAATAAATCAAAAATTGAGTATAATATTCAATAATACTGCTGATTAACAGCTTTAATTTGCCGCTTACTAAAAAATACAGGTGCATTATTGATTTTATTGCTGATTTACAATAGCCAGTAATCTATAAACAAGTTGAAGGTAACATGGTAATTAAGCAGGGAAAACCTTCATATTATGGACACCCGTCGATGACGGAGACCAACTAAAGGTGGGTGTAATATGGAAGGGCTGGTTGGTTTTTGATACATATCCAGGTCATAACAGAGTCAGAAACCAACAGAATTTCAGGTACAACGTGGAGGTACAAATTGGGCTTTTGACAAATCTGAGTATTATCGAAACTTCCTCCTTTTTTATGTTTGGCAAGTTAAATGTGTGATTTTAAGTGATCTACGTCAGCTTTTTCTGAGGTAACGGAACAACAATAATAACACTATCAAGCCTTGATCCCATTAGACGCAGCAGATACATAATTTATGGCTCATCAATTATTTCTATGCATAATGATAAAAAAATAAAGCAGGAAAACAATCATAATACATTATCAATTTTAACCAACAGCTAAATTAGTTTCATATCGGCAATCTCAATTGTTGGTGTCCAAACCAGTCAAGGTTTCGACCTTCTAGGTCAAGCATCCCCTTGGCACTGTGATGCGGAACTGAACCAAAGAAACAAGAGTAATCCCTATTACTAAAAATCAATATCAATATTCAATATTACTCATCAAAATCTGTTCTTCAATACATAACTAAAGAATTATTCACAGATAACTAATAGCTAAAGACCTATTCTACCTAGGATTCCTTGATCTAATCTAATTAAGATTATAAAGATAATCCCAATCTAATTAGGATTCTAGGAAATACAAAAAATTAAAAGAAACTAGGAAACAAATTAAAATAAATAAACTATTAAAACAAATACATTTACACTTAAAATATTGTTTCCCAAAATGTTTGTTTCTTTGATCTTCATCACGCTGCTTCTAAGCATTCATGTATGCATTTAATGCCGCATCACGGTCCATTTGAATACTCCCCTCTATTGCAACTTTAACAGTAGTGTAAAATTATAATATATACAAATTTAAAATTTGTGTTCAGGAATTCTTCAGCTTGGCAAGATGAACTTGAATTCTTGTTATATATGGATAACTGCATCTATGCAAGTAAATTTAACAAGGGAAGTTGCTGAGTTATTTTCTGCTAAAAATGCTTGCTTTAAGGCAGGGCCTATTTAATGTAGGGATCAGTGTTTAAAAAGCACAAAGCAGATCATGCTTACAGTTTTGTGTGTGAACCTCCACAACTTTAGCTGAGGCAAATAAAGCGCACTTAAAGTCGTGCGTTTACATGAGCTTTGAAGTGCAAAAAAAGTGTGCACTTAACATATTATTGTTGTTAAAAAGTGCTAAGCTGATGGTGATATTAACACCACCATCAAGACTTGATCCCATTAGACACAGCAGATACATAATTTACGGCTCATCAATTATTTCTGTGCATAATGATACAAAAATACAGCAGGAAAACAATCATAATACATTATAAATTTTAACCAACAGCTAAATTAGTTTCATGTCAACAATCTCAATTCTTGGTTCCAAACCAGTCAAGGTTTTGACCTTCTAGGTCAAGTATCCCCTTGGCACTGTGATGCTGAACCCGAACCAAAGAAACAGTAGTAATCCGAATTACTCAAAATCAATATCTATATTCAATATTATTAATCAAAATCTGTTCTTTAATACATCACTGAAGGATTATTCAAAGATAACTAATAGCTATAAAGCTATTCTAACTAGGATTCCTTGATCTAATCTAATTATGATTACAAAGATAATCCCAACCTAATTAGGATTCTAGGAAATAAAATAAATTAAAAGTAACTAGGAAACAAATTAAAATAAATAAACTAATAAGCAAATATTAATTTCTACATTTACGCCTAAAATACTGTTTCCCAAAATATTTGTTTCTTTGATCTTTGTCATGCTGCTTCTAAGCATTCATGCATGCTTTTAATGCTGCGTCACAGTCCATTTGAACATATTCTCCTCTATTGCAACTTTAACAGTAGTGTAAAATTATAATATATATAAATTTAAAATTCGTGTTCAGGAATTCTTCAGCTTGGCAAGATGAACTTGAATTCTTGTTATATATGGATAACTGCATCTATGAAAGTAAATTTAACAAGGGAAGTTGCTGAGTAATTTTTTACAAAGATGCTTGCTTTAAGGCAGGGCCTATTAAATGTAGGGAGCAGTGTTTAAAAAGCACAAAGCGCATCCATGCTTACAGCTTTGTGTGTGAACCTCCGCAACTTTAGCTGAGGCAAATAAAGCGCACTTAAGTTGTGCATTTACATGACCTTTGAAGTGCCCAAAAAAAAAAAAAAGGGACTCGCTTGTATTTACCAAACAAAAAATATTGATAGAAACATGTAATTAGGTGTAAACTAGGGAATGTTAATATATTCTTAATTGTTGTAAATTAGGGATCGAGGATTGATTCTTGATTCTTCTAAATTACAGATTGTTGATTGATTTTAGCTTAGGGATTGATTGTTTGAGAATTGTTGTAAATAAGGGTTGATTGATTCAGAAGAGGTGTAAATTAGGGATATTTTTTTTCATCATTCTTTTTTTATGATTGTATAAACTTGTGAACGGGTATAGATATAAATGAAAAATGATACCTTATCATTTGTTAAATCTGTAGCCCTCCATATTATTTAGTTTTTTTTAATGATTTCTTTTTAGTAGTTTATATTGTCTATGCTTATAAAAGTTTATACCCTTTATTTCATTTATGTGCACTTCACTTTGCTTTGCTTTGTACTTTGTGATTAAGCTTCATAGGCCTTCTACACTTAAGTGTGCTTAGTGCTTTTGAAAACACTGGTAGGGAGAAAACTTGTCTACGGTAGTAGTGATTGGTGAATCTTAAATGGCAGGATTATGATCCCTACTTTCATGCAAAACTGACTGAGCAATTAAATACCAATATCCAAGAAAAGTATTGGCAACACTATAAATGTTTTGCACCTCCAACTAAGGAATCATAGTTGTCAAAGGTGCGCCTAGGTGTGAGGCACAGCTCTGTGCGCTTCATCACAGCTGAGGTGCAGATCCATGCTTGAGGTGCATGCATTGTATTTATAAGTGTATTAAAACCCTATTTGTTGTCCATTTGTCATCTTAGATCCTATTTCTTGTTGATTTGATTGTATATTGCTGAGAGGCGAACCTAGCAGTGTAGGCTGCAGGTTTGCCAGATCTCCCACTAGCAGCTGGGATCCTTTGGCAGTGATGTTAACTCGCTGAAGAACTAATCATGTCTGCGTTCTGCTCCATTTTTCATTCTTTCTTCTAATTTCTTTTGCAATATAGAAGAAACTATTTCTTTGCTCTAATTGTTTCTCACTGTGTTCTACTCTACTCCTTTTCTTTCTTCTAATTTCTGTTCCAATTTAGAGAAACCAATTGCTAAGAAACAAATGTCTTCAGTGTGTGGTACAGATTTTTTTTCTCTCTTCTAATTTCTTTTTTCAATTTAAAAGAACCTACTTATTTTTCTATAACTGTTCTTTCTGTGTGTTCCACTGTAATTTTTTATTCTTTCTTTTAATTGCAAAAGAAATTAAAAGTAACTAATTGTTTTTTGCAGTCTGTTCTCCTATAATTTTTTCTTTCCTCTAATCTATTTTGCAGTTAGAAGAAACTAATTGCAAAAGAAACTAAATGTTTTTCTGCAATAATATTAGTTGCTATTATAGGGTTGGTTATTTGTCATTTATGATTTTATGAGTTTACCTCTACCTCCTTATAGGTACACATTGGAAAGAATATTGTATAAGTATTTTATAAACATTTTAAATAAATGTGATGCCTGATGTGTTTGAGGCTCACACTTTGTCTTGCACCTAGGCCCCAGCACTAATTTTCACCTCAGTGTCCCTTGCGCCTTTGACAACTATGGTGCAAATACTCTACCTGAGCCCAGACCAGATCTAGTCTGTTTCCATAGACTCCTGGCCTGGTTAATATTTCTTACCCGATATAGATCCATATAACTAAGAAATTGCTGTGTTACCAAGGCTGCTACCACTCCACCTAAGCAAACCCTTCTTGAACAGTTATCTGCCTTAGCTTGCACTTCTAAATCCGGAACATCAGCTTTCTCTTAGGAGGCATTTGGTACAAGAAAAGTTTTTAGATATTTAGGATTCATGATTCCTAAGAATGCTCTTAGGAATCAAAGATTCCTAGAATTTATACAATTCTATGTTTGGTTAGTTTTAAACATTCTTAGAATGTTGGGTATTCTTTTTTAGAAATCTTCAATTCCTATGTTTGATTTAAATGCAACATTCCTGGGAATCCATGTTTTGTTTCCAAAATTACCCTTATTTGATTTTTTGTTTAAAAATAATAACTTCCTTTTAGTATATAAAATATTGGGACCCACAACCTCTTTAGGAAGCCAAAAAACGTTATTTTTTTACACATTATGTATATGTGTGTGTATGTATATATATAATATATATATGTTTGTATGAATATATATATATATACATAATATATATGTGTGTGTGTATATAATATATACATAATATATATGTTTGTATGTGTGTATATATAATATATATGGCGAAGATAATCGTGAAAGGGTTATGGAATTATACGAGGATAAGGGGTGTTTTAGTCTTTTTATTTGTTAAAAACTTCCCTAGTCCATGGGAATCTAAGATTCCCAACCTCCCGATGGAAATATTTTTGTGAGAAAGTTGATTAAAAATAAATCCTGAAACTGCTATATTCCCAGGAATCTTTTTTTAAAAAGTTGTACCAAATATGGGAGTGTAGATTCCCAACTTAACATTCCCAAGAATCTAAAAACTTCTCCAGTACCAAACGCCTCCTTAAGCCCTAAACCTTGTTGATAAGCCTCCGCCAACACCATCGAGCTAGGCCTTGACAATCGCCCCAAGCTTCGTTAAGTCAAATTGCCACCAAAGGCTGGGTTCTGGTTAGGGTGGATTGGAATGAGACACGGTGGGCTGGGGCAAAGTGTGTGGAGGAAGTGATGAGTAGAAGCAAGTAGGGAGAAGGTGGTCAAAAGGATGCTGTTTTTAGCAGCACTGATCATGCAGTGTGTGGAGGGGCGATTGAAGAGCCTGTGGGCATATGGTTTGGGTTAGGGGATCATAGAGAAAGGATGCCATGAATTGGCAGTAGTAGCTGCAACAGCTGGGTGGTTGTGCATTGGCATGTATGTAAGTTCCTGGTTTGATAGCTTTGGCCGATTGGCTGGTGTAGTTTTTAACCCATAACATACTGGTGCTGGCAGTGACCTGCTGTCAATGGTGGCAGTGGCACAGAGAGCTGCTAACAGAGACAGCAGTGGAATGAGAAAGACAGGATACAACGTGGCAGCTCTAATCTGGAAATCATGTCATTTTTATGTGGTAATCAAGTAAATTAGTCAAAAATCAAGGTTATTTGGGATTATGTCCTTTAATTGGGTATAGTTCGGGTTAGTACACAGCACCACACATACCCAATAATGCAGGTAACATACAAACTTGATTATACCCAATTTACGCGTCTCAAGCCTAGACGTGAGTTTAGATGGACGCCAACTGAATTGGGCCCCTTATCATGCCTGCCCCGGAAATCAAAAGCATGCTAAACTTGAAGAACATATACAGCCAAAGGAACTCTCTCCACAAAGAATAGACCACTTTATCCTTTAATAAAATCACTAATATTGGTGCAAAAATCAGATTCAACATAGTGGAAATGCTCTAGTGGCAATGAGGGTTATCTTTCCTTTACTAGGACAAATATTTAAAATCAGCCCGCGCTCACCACCACAACGCATTATTGATAAAATAAATATGCATGTAGTTACACGCATTCTATGCATATCAGCTGAATCTGGGCGTAGAGTCATTGTACTTCAAGACTACAATAGGATTGGCCAAGGTGATACAGAGATGAAAATTTCGGAAAAAAAAAAAACTAAAAATCATGGCGTGTGAAACAAAAATACTCAGGGATAGAAAGGGAGAGGAGACATTTGGGTTGGGGAGTGGGGAACAGAAGGAAAAATGTTTTCTATGAGAGTGACGAGAGGCATGGACTGAGATTCTCCATTTACGCGTTCTTTCTTCCTAAAATTAGGTATTGGTTTCTTTTGAAGTAAACACAATCAAAGTGAATGCATTGACGGGTAGCACCTAACAAACCTATTTGAAGGGGATACAGAACATCTGAACAAAAAACCAATACCTTCAAAGCAAAATACAGGACTCCCAAAATATCAAGAGAAGCAACAATGCACCCATGATCTAATTGGTGCAAAACTCAATTCTCTTAATTAGTTAAAAGCTCATCTGCGATTAAAAAAAACATACCCCTTGGATTCTCTTCCCAGTAACAGGACATTTGGGTCCGCTGGCTCTCTTCTTGGTGCTCTGATACACCAACCTCCCCCCTAAATTCAAACAGATTCAACTCAAATCAGTACTTAATACCATCACTTCCACAATTTTCATAAGACTCGTACAATTCCCGATTAAAAGTGAAGGAAAACTTAGGGTTACAGAAATACCAGGAGTTTTCACAACCCTGTGCTGGTTTGATTTGGTGGCGTAACTGTGCCGCTTCCGATACGTGAGTCTCTGAACCATCTTCTCTTCTTTCGGCTCTCTCTCTCTCTTCCTCTCTCTCTCACAGATAGAGATTGAAACAAAAGAGTCTGTCCTTTGGTGGTAGAAAGATATAAATATGACTTTCAGGTCTTTGAAACCCTAGATCTAACGGCTGCTCCGAATGCTTTCGACGGATGCGATTAATTAATCGGCCCATCTACCAAAAACTGAACTACCCAAGCCCATTTTAATTCACCAATCCAACCCTCACAGGGGCCGTAAGGCCCATAAAACGCATCCATGTGGAGCCCACTTTTAAAACTCCCAAGACTAGCTTGGCAAGAGCATCATTTGTAAGACAGGTGAGTCCAATTTTCAGGCAAAATGCTATATTTATAAATAATTTTTATAAATTATAAGTAATATTATAAAACTAATAATAATTATATTTAAAATTAATAATAATTCATAATAATTTTATTTAAAATTAACAAATATTAATTTTAGATGGAACTATTATGAATTGTTATTAATTTTGAGTAAAATTATTACAACTTTTATTACGTCACATCAGATTAAAAAGATTATCTGTGAGATTTATTTGTACATATAATATTTCCAAATTCACATCCCTTTTTTTGAAACCTAGTTAACATTTAATAAGTTTAATTTGCTTACAAAGTAGTTTTTCAAATATGATAAAAAGTTTTAATTTTAAAATGTCTTGAGTGAGGTGAATAGCTTGACAAAGTCATTATTTTGCACAAATGATGGAAGAGAGGCAATTCCATCCAAGATGATACCCTTACATTAAGGGTGTATTTGATAATATGAAAAATACATAGAAAATGTCACATCTAAAGAATTGAATTTCATCTTTAGTGTTTGACATTATATTTTTTATGAAATTGAATTCCATGATACAATAATTAAATCATGTTTTTGCCTCTTTTCTATGAAAAATTTCATCTGAAGAAGAGATAGTTTTTGTTTTCTATGTAAGTTAGAAAATATTTTCCTTTTCACCTAAATGCTATCAAATACACCCTAAGATTTGAAAGTTCTAACTTTATAGTGACTGAATGAGAAAATCAATAATATTGTCTTTAAATGATCATTGTATCAATTCTAGCAAAGTTAAAAAGTAACATACTTTTATATTATGGTCACTTGACTGCCCTTAAAACAAAGTAAAAGGGCAATTAATACATCAAATGGACACATATACATATATAAAGCTATTTTCTTCACTTTCCAATACCAGGGGGCTTTTAGGGATATCCGAAAGAGACAAGACCCAAATCCCAGTTGATTTTCCTCTACTAGTTTTGCCCCATTAGCAGCAAGTAATTAATGCGCTTTTTCCTTTTAATATATATGGACGGTGATTTTATCCGAACATGACAAAACAATAGGAGTTGGTAGCCACATTTACTCTCTCCACATGGCCTTCCCTTTAAGCTCAAATTGATTTCACAAGCTTAGACTCACATGTCCTCTATGTGTCAGACCCACATGTCTCAAAATGATAGATTATCTTGGATACAAAAGGTAAAATTTCTCACCTTAAGGGTCCTTACACACTACTCCATATATGTGAGAGGAGTTAATTACAATATACAATAATGCACCAGTTAGGAAGTACACTATATGATGCTTACAAGTATCCACCCTTATAGAAAGGTGAAACTCCTATACTGCAACTGCCATGACTCAAGCCTACATTATTGGATTCGATCTGTTATTTGAGAACCAACCATACTACGTTCGTGGAGGAATCACTATGTCCTCTCTGTGTCAGTCCCACAGGTCTCAAAATCATAGACTATCTTATTAATTAATACATTTGCTTTTCCCAAATAGCCACACATAATGGTTATAATATATTACTATGTATAGAGATTATTAAAAATTTAGAATTCATATAATTGGCCGTCTCATGCACCACGGGGGCATAGCACAGGCCGAGAACTGCAGGTTAGCTTGGCCCTTCCATGCAAGCGGAGGCCCCTTTAACAGCTTGATTAGGCTTTCTTTAAATTTATTTATTTAGTTAAATAAATACATTTATATTTAATTTGAAAACTTATTTATTAAAGAAGTTAAAGCTTGAGCTTTAATATGTCCGGCTCGTTAGAGGCTCACTTATAGGTATGTTTATAAGTTTGTTTAGAGTATATTTAAGAATAATATGTATTTTTTATGATTGAGATTTTTTTTTGCCATACTAGACATTTTATTCAATATTTAAATCTATACTAAAATATATCAATTTTATATCTTCTACATAAATGAGCCTAAAATCAAGTTTATAATATTTTTTTTTAATTTAAAAGGGTTACAAAAGAAAAGCCTCACCATTTACCTCCTTTCAGTTGGATGTCATACTTTTAATTTTTTCAATATTAGGACCAAAATTTCAATTTATTTTAAAATTGTACTACCATTTATTTTTTTTAAAATAGTTTTTTGAAAATATAACAATCTTGAATGTTAGGCTGATGCCAATGAGCAAGCCAAATCACTCGCTAAACCAAAATTTAGCGAGCCAAATGAAAAATCTTTGCGACAACGCTACTCGTCATTGTCAAATTTTGGCGAAATCCAAAACCCTTGCCAAACTTGGCAAGCGGAATCGACCAACCCACCATCGCCATCTCTCTCCCACAATGGCCATCAACACTAGAAAAGGCCTTACTAAAGCCTATGGAAGATGAAATCGATCGGAGAATGCGAGTTGCAAACGTCGACTATTAGATCTAGAGAAGAGAAGTTGCAGACGTGGTGGGAGAGGAAATTAGGGTAACAACCATTAGATTCGGCAGCGACAATGACCAATAGAAGAGATGGTGGCGAGGATGAGGAGAACCAGCGGCGATGACGTCTTATTCGAGGAGGAGTAGATCAAACACTAGGTTTGTGATTTTGGAAATTTTTTTATTTATTTTTATATTGGATCAATGATATTGTGTATTTGACAATTGATTTTGTGTATGTGTGTATATGATTATTTTGTGTATTTTATTATAGCTAAGATGAAATAAATATAGTTAAAGTTTATTAAAAAAGAAATAAAATAAGGAGTCAAATAGAGAGAAGAATAAGAAGTGTGGTTGGAGCATAAGCAGTTTTCGACACAAAATCAGAATAAATAGTGAATTATTTATAATATAATAGGGAGAAAAATAGAGAAATGCATTAGAGTCAGCCTTATATATATTTGTTGGTCCCTTGACACACAATGACCACTCAAAAGAGGGTGAATTGAGTGATTAAAAACTTATCAATCGAATTCTTTCCTTTTAAAAAATTTTTGAGCTTTTTTTATACAAAGAAAATACTTGTTATAAATATATATGTTGTTTAAGAGTGATAGCAATATAAATACACAAACAACAATAATCAACATAAGAATATATAGTGGTTCGATGTCTCCAATACCTACTCCATTCTCTCAAGGTCAACCCGACACTTGAGGTTCCACTAAAACCACACTTAGATTTTCCAACAAGTTCACCTAAGAAACTTTTACACAACATTGAGCTTTTCCCCTTAGCTCACCCCAACAACTATTACAACACAATAATACACCTAGATTACTTGGACTTTAGGATGCCACTCATAATCCACAAATTAATACAAATAAATTCTATGTCCAAATAATCCTGGAATAATATGGAATTAAACACAATGATGTACAAGGCAAAATAAAAATAATACAAGTTACCACAAATGGAGAGAATGTGTTCTCCTTTGCCTTGGACTCCAAATGGATTAAACTTTAAGTTTGAGCTTTGGATTGATTTACTTGAGTTGTTTGAGAGCTTGGGTGTGCTTTAGGAAGATAGGAAATAATAGAGCATTAGCCTTCTCCAGATTTTTTCTCTTGATATTTATAATGGAGCTTTCAAATGATCTGTAACGGTTAGAAAAATTTAACCGTTGGAGTCTAGCAGTCGACTATCCTAATCGACAGTCGACTCCGCGACACCCATGGTCGACTCTCAACGCTGACAATCGACTCTTATTGGCCTACAGTCGACTGGTCAAAACTTGCTCTCGGCTACCTCAACTCTGCATAACACATAGTCGACTATCCCTTACTGGGAGTCGACTCTCAATCCATATTTTCATAAAAATAATGATTTATTGATGATATAATACATGGCATGAATTCATTACAAGATATTTACATTTCTTTAGTTTAAGTAAATGTCCACATTTTTCTTAATTTATATTTTACCTTCTATTTACTTTAATACATAAATATAAATAAGAAAGTATTCCTCATTTGGATTCAATAAAAATATCTAAAAAATTAAAATCCAAAACAATAAGAAAACAAAATTTTGGTTTTAGAGTAAATTCGGGATTTGGCGATTTTACCACTTCCAAAATACATATTTTCTATTTCTTGAAAAATTCATTAAAAATCATTTTAACAATAATGAATATTAGTTATCAAAATACCGGAAGATAGTTTTTCAAAAAGAAAACATTCTCTTATGAGTCCCCTTATAATGCGCTAATATTCCTGTAATATCCTAAAAATTGAGAAATAAATAATGATTATAAATTTTGGTGTTTGAAGTCATTATGAAATATTTGAGGAATTAAGGAAAAATAAATGTTTATGTTGTTTTGAGGAAATAGGAAATTAAGGGTAATTAATTAAATTATTTGGAGATGTATGAGAATGCGACAATTTATTTGTGGGTTTAAGAGAAATATTAATTACTAATTGTTGTGTTTGTGGAGATTATTGACTATCTATGGGTTTAAAAAAAATATTAAATTGTTGTATTAAAAAGAAATTAAGGCAATTAATAATCCTTTTGGGAGTACTTAAGGAAATAGTTAAATAAAATAATTTAGAGGATTTTTTGGAAATTATGGGATGATAGTGAAATAAGAGGAAATTGGAGTTTGGGGGTGCAAAGGAAATTTTCAGAAGTTCTAGGTGCTAGTGTAATGTTGGAAATTAGCTGTAAGTTGCCTTTATAATTAATTGAAAGCGCATATTAAATGAGGGAAGCAACCTGCCCAGCTGGTCGCACGGGCGCATGGGATGGCCGAGGTTGCGGGTTCGAGTCGAGGGAGTCGCACGCGGGAGAAGAAAGGATGACTTTATTCAGCTAAGGGGGGGCTGAAACGACGTCGTTTCGGCCCAATGGAGGTGGCTTCTAGCCCAACGACCACCACGTGGCTCTTCCCCAACCACTCGTTTTGCATCTGTTTTAAAGCCATTTTTGGGCATTTTCGAAGCAGTAAAAATGGAAGAAAAATTTGGGAGAAGATGGGAGCTCGGCCAGCATCGCGCGGGGGAGGAAATTGAAGAAAAGAATGAGGAAAAATCTTGTTTAATCCGCGTTTTAAGTATTCAGGTATGTTAAATAAA
Organism: Diospyros lotus; assembly: GCF_014633365.1. Taxonomy (NCBI): domain Eukaryota; kingdom Viridiplantae; phylum Streptophyta; class Magnoliopsida; order Ericales; family Ebenaceae; genus Diospyros; species Diospyros lotus. The sequence goes on along the minus strand of NC_068341.1, from coordinate 36,127,050 downwards.
TTATTAGAATATTATACACATAGAGATATTAATTTTATACGGTTAGATTATGCGGATTACGCAGTTATATTTAATTAATTTGAGTCACAATCTTGTTATTTATTGTAGAACGCTTTACTTTGCATCGGGAGCGCAGAAAATGCCAAAATCAGCCAAATACAGGCAAGCTCCTAACCCTCTCCTCATGATCTTCATTTCCTGCAAGAGTCTTCATTATTTTCCATATTTTAAACCATTTCTTACCGTGACTCGGATCCACGCTTAAATAATAATAATCTGCGTAGTAACCACTTTATGACTTTTATTTTATTAATGAGTTTATTGTTAATGGAGTGTGCTAATCAATGATGTCTTGGAGTCTTTCTTTTCGACCATCACAGAGCTTCGTACCGCTCCGCTTCCCTTGGGAATGATGCTGAACCCATTGAGGTTAGGTTATTAGAAAATGATATGATATTATGAAAATATGTTAAAAGTCTATTATGTATGTTGAGATGGTTTTCTTCGAATGAGAAGAAATGAGAATGGTATCATGATGTTATGTGATTATGTACATGAAGAGTTATGGAGAAATGTTGTGTAATGTTAAGTTTAGAAGATATAAAGTTAATAGTGTCAGTAAATGTGTCTAAGGGTATGGGGCACAAAGTCACTAACTGTCGACCATGGGTCGTAGCAGTTGATGGCTGGATGTATGGGCGCCTGTCATCGGTTGTTACGATAAGCGCTAAACGGCCAGAAGAGCTGGTATTTCAGATTCCCGCCTTGGTTTGTGCATATCATGATGTGTGTGCTACAGGGGGCTGAGTTGTATTCACTTGGGGACATGCTTTGTGTATGATGGGATGTATGAGCATTTGCACGACCCGGTTGGCCTAAGAGCCAATTTTGGTACCCTAGGCAAACATGTGCATTTAGAGCATGCCGCATGTGTGTATTCCTATGTGGGCGTAGGAGGGCCTGATGCTTGGTTTATGGGGGCCTTGTTATCACGTTTATGCTACAGAAGCCATTGCATTTCTTATGTGTTGCATTCCATGGTTCTATTATTACTGTTATTCTGGGCGGGAGTATCGTGCCAGGTGTCGGGAGTACCGACTTGGGTGAGCTTCGGCTCGGTTTAGATATTAGCTCGGGGTTGGCCCGGGGGAAGACCAAAATAGCGGAAGTATATGACGATGTGATGAGTGACAGGAAGAACATATGAGGGTATAATGGGTATCAAGAAGAGCATGTAACGAGTATCAGGAAAAGCTAAACGTTAAATGTCAAGAAAAGCTGACCATGATCAGGAAAAGACGGGTCCTATTGAATGATGAAATGGTAGCCTATTTTAGGCTGCAACATGTTTGTATGTTGGACTTGGGCGCCAGTGTATGTTTTATGTGGGCCCTAAGGACCGTTTATGTGAAGTTTAGTATATGTTTATGCATTTAGAAATAAGGCAGGTATTGGGCATGGCATGACTTGATGTTGCATCGGCATGAATTTCATGGGGTGTTACGGGAAGAGTCTCGTCTGTACTCTCCAGCCTTTCTTTCATAAGCTTGCTGAGTCTCGCGACTCATGTTTACTTTACATCATTCTAGGTAAGAACATCCCAAGACTGCAGGTATGTATGCGCAGAGTTGGGTCCAGATAGTCGAGTCACGATAGCAAGTGCAGAGCTCTCCCGAAACCAGATCCTGGGTGTCATTGTGCTTGTGTTAAGGTTAATGTTTTATGTTTGAGATATATGTGTATTATGTAAGCCAAATGGGCACACAGTGATCAACTATGTAATGACAATTATGAGATGTTTTATATAAAGAAAGATTATGATTTAATAAGGGTTGTATATGAGTTGTAGTCGTGTTATTGTTCGATATCATTTTAGTAATGACCCTCTCACTGATCCTCTTTGTGCACGAGGAGGCTCCGGGAGGCAGGCTGTTACAGTTTGGTATTAGAGCAAGTTTAAGGAATGAGACTCTACACACGTAGGACGGTTGAGTAGAGTTGGGAGTGTGCCCTTAGTTGAGTGGTTAGGATCCCATCCTTATGCATAGGTTGGGAAATAATAAGATTTTGTATGCATAAATATCGGGTAAAGATTAGGGGATGTCTAGCTATTAGGCGCTAGTCTTGGCTAAGAAGTATAAGAACCCTTAGGTTTGGAAGAATGGATTCTTTCTCTAATGATGTCTTAAATGATTTGGTGTGCAGATTGGAGACTAATATGGAAACCGGTGAGCCGAGCCGTAGGGTGCCGGACGTCAGCTTGGGAGCTCTGGATTTGCTGTGGCACCGCTGGGAGCACGAGCTGCTCACTCGCATAGGAGGTGCTTAGCACAAAGATGAAATGGTGATCAGTTACCTATGCCGGGTTAACCAAGTATTCAGATCCATAGTGTATGAGCAGTTTTGGGGTCTCTCTCAGAAACAGGTTCTGTTTACCAAGAAATTTATGAACGACTTTTGGAAGCACGTAGCAGAAATGCTCTTGGAAGATGTAAATCTTTTGTTCCAGTATGGCAAGTTCATTCGGGCTTTGGAGCGGCAGGCAAAGTTTTGGGAGCCTAGCTGGAAGTTTCGGGAAGACCTGACCGGAATTGGACGATTCCCTAAGAACCTACCATCTGTGTTAGCAGCGTGGGAGTTTGAGGATCGGGGTGCGAAATCAGCCCATTCCAGTGTAGGAGACAACGAAGACCTTGATGACCTTGAGAATGAAGCGACATCTCGAGCCAAAGGGGATGAAGGGAGTGCTGCATAGGGAGGCGATGCCTTAGATAGTAAGGAAATATTGTAAAATAAGGAAATATTGTAAAATAGGGGGCTAAGTAAAGGAAATTATGTGTAATATATGTGGTTAGTAAGTGGTAAACGTATGTAAATTATGTATGAGGAATAAAATGTGAGTTTGTGTACGCATGATGAATGTTGCTAAATCAGCTTCCAAATGATATGTGAAGGAATATGAGGGTAGCGTCATTTTAATGAATGGGACTAAGGGTAGAAAGGAAAGTGGGGGTAAGAAGGTACAGTGGGCTGTTGAGTGACTGTAAGGAACAGTCGGCCGGTTGCGAACGGTCATCCGTATCCTTTAGTCTATCGACTATCCTAACTGAGCTTGATTTCTTAAGTTCCTAGTTTTAGTAAGTGATGGGAATTTATGTGACGTTTGAGGGTTGTTGTGATGAAGTTAAGTAGCTATAAAAGGCAGATATCCCCGGTGTTTGAGTACCCTGAACACGAATTTCGAGGACGAAATTCTATTGAGGGGAGAATTGTAAAATTCTGAAAATTGAGAAATAAATAACAATTATAAATTTTGATGTTTGAAGTCATTATGAAATATTTGAGGAATTAAGGAAAAATAAATGTTTATGTTGCTTTGAGGAAATAAGAAATTAAGGGTAATTAATTAAATTATTTGGGGATGTACGAGAATGCGACAATTTATTTGTGGGTTTAAGAGAAATATTAATTACTAATTGTTGTGTTTGTGGAGATTATTGACTATCTATGGGTTTAAAGAAAATATTAAATTGCTGTTTTAAAAAGAAATTAAGGCAATTAATAATCCTTTTGGGAGTACTTAAGGAAATAGTTAAATAAAATAATTTAGAGGATTTTTTGGAAATTATGGGATGATAGTGAAATAAGAGGAAATTGTAGTTTGGGGGTGCAAAGGGAATTTTTAGAAGTTCTGGGCGCTAGTGTAATGTTGGAAATTAGCTGTAAGTTGCCTTTATAATTAATTGAAAGCGCATATTAAATGAGGGAAGCAACCTGCCCAGCTGGTCGCGCGCGCGCATGGGATTGCCGAGGTCGCGAGTTCGAGTTGGGGGAGTCGCAAGCGGGAGAAGAAAGGCTGATTTTATTCAGCCAAGTGGGGCTGAAACGACGTTGTTTTGGCCCAATGGCAGTGGCTTCCAGCGGCTGCCCCAGCGACCGCCACGTGGCTCTTTCCCAGCCACTCGTTTTGCACCTGTTTTAAAGCCCGTTTTGGGCGTTTTCGAAGAAATAAAAAAGGAAGAAAAATTTGGGAGAAGAAGGGAGCTCGGCCAGCATTGCGCGAGGGAGGAAATTGAAGAAAAAAGTGAGGAAAAATCTCGTTTAATCGGCGTTTTAAGTATTTAGGTATGTTAAATAAATTATTAGAATATTATTATACACATAGAGATATTAATTTTATATGGTTAGATTATGCAGATTACGCGGTTATATTTAATTAATTTGAGTCACAATTTTGTTATTTATTGTAGAACGCTTTACTTCGCATCGAGAGCGCAGAAAATGCCAAAATCAGCCAAATACAGGTAAGCTCCTAACCCTCTCCTCATGATCTTCATTTCCTGGAAGAGTCTTCGTTATTTTCCATATTTTAAACCCTTCATTACCGTGACTGGGTTCTACGCTTAAATAATAATAATCCACGTAGTAACCACTTTATGACTTTTATTTTATTAATGAGTTTATTGTTAATGGAGTGTGCTAATCAATGATGTCTTGGAGTCTTTCTTTTCAACCATCACGGAGCTTCGTACCGCTCCGCTTCCCTTGGGAATGATGCCGAACCCACTGAGGTTAGATTCTTAGAAAATGATATGATATTATGGAAATATGTTAAAAGTTTATTATGTATGTTGAGATGGTTTTCTGCGAATGAGAAGAAATGAGAATGGTATCATGATGTTATATGGTTATGTACATGAAGAGTTATGGAGAAATGTTGTGTAATGTTAAGTTTAGAAGATATAAAGTTAATAGTGTCAGTAAGTGTGTCTAAGGGTATGGGGTACAAAGCCACTGATTGTCGACCGTGGGTCGTAGCAGTTGATGGCTGGATGTATGGGCGCCAGTCATCGGTTGTTACGATAAGCGCTAGACGGCCAGAAGAGCTGGTATTTCAGATTCCCGCCTTGGTTTATGCATATCATGATGTGTGTGCTACAGGGGGCTGAGTTGCATTCACTTGGGGACATGCTTTGTGTGTGATGGGATGTGTGAGCATTTGCACGACCCAGTTGTCCTAAGAGAGCATTTGCACGACCCGGTTGTCCTAAGAGACAATTTGGGTACCCTAGGCGAACATGTGTATTTAGAGCATGCCGCATGTGTGTATTCCTATGTGGGCGTAGCAGGGCCTGATGCTTGGTTTATGGGGGCCTTGTTATCACGTTTATGCTACAGAAGCAGTGCATTTCTTATGTGTTGCATTGCATGGTTCTATTGTTACTGTTATTCTGGGCGGGAGTACCGTGCCAAGTGTTGGGAGTACGACTCGGGTGAGTTTCAGCTCGGCTTAGATATTAGTTTGGGGTTGGCCCGAGGGAAGACCAAGATCGCGAAAGTATATGACGATGTGATGAATGACAGGAAGAACATATGAGGGTATGATGGGTATCAAGAAGAACATGTAACGAGTATCAGGAAAAGCTAAACGTTGAATGTCAGGAAAAGTTGACCATGATCAGGAAAAGGCAGGTCCTATTGAATGATGAAATGGTAGCCTATTTTAGGCTGCAACAGGTTTGTATGTTGGACTTGGGCGCCAATGTATGTTTTATGTGGGCCTCAAGAACCGTTTATGTGAAGTTCAGTATATGTTTATGCATTTAGAAATAAGGCAGGTATTGGGCATGGCATGACTTGATATTGCATGGGCATGAATTGCATGGGGTGTTACGGGAAGAGTCTCGTTTGTACCCTCCAGCCTTTCTTTCATGAGCTTGCTGAGTCTCGCGACTCATGTTTACTTTACATCATTCCAGGTAAGAACATTCCGAGACCGCAGGTATGTATGTGCAGAGTTGGGTCCAGATAGTCAAGTCACGATAGCAAGTGCAGAGCTCTCCCGAAACCAGATCCCGGGTGTTATTGTGCTTGTGTTAAGGTTAATGTTTTATATTTGAGATATATGTGTATTATGTAAGCCAAATGGGCACACAATGATCAGCTATGTAATGACAATTATGAGATGTTTTATATAAAGAAAGATTATGATTTAATAAGGGTTGTATATGAGTTGTAGTCGTGTTATTGTTCGATATCATTTTAGTAATGATCCTCTCACGGATTCTTTTTATACATGGGGAGGCTCCGGGAGGCGGGCCGTTACAATTCCTCTTAGAATAAATAGCATTTATTGATTCATTTTGATACACAAAACACTATAATATTTAAAATATGTTATCTACCATAAGATATATCAAAAATTCATTAGGAGATTTAAATATACCAAAAATAATTTTACTAAAATTATGTTTTGTTAAATATTAAAATACACAATATGTTGATTGGAGCAATTTGGCACCAGATTTGGGAAAATTGATTTAATAATTCAAGCCATTTCATTCAACCAATTGATCTTTTCTAAGATCACTTCATTTAATTAAGAATAGTAATAAGTTAGTAATTAACAGTTTCTTTTAATGATAAATTGATTACGGTACATATTTGATGCAAATTGAAAGTTTAGACCTAATAATAAAAAAAATTAAAAGTTGAGCATATAATAATTGAAATATAGTAGATGGAGATTTTTTTTTGGTAACTAATCTAATTTAAAACTAATGAAAAGACTGATATGAATCTCCTTCAATATAAAGAGTTGAGTTTAAACTTGATAAGGTAGCGTTTTCTTTACTGTTTTCAAGTCATTTTTAGTTTTTAATTTTTTTAAAATAATGAAAACGTGTTCTTTTTGCTGTTTTTAAAAATACATTTTTGAAAAAAAAATTATAAAGAAAACTCAAAACAACTAAAGTTGTTTTGAGTGTTTTCATCCAAAACAAATTCTAAACTCAAAACACATTTATTTATTTATTCATATTTTATTATTATAATGAGAAAAAAATATTATAAAATTCATTAACTTTAAAATGTATATATATATTTTTAATAATATATTAACATTAAATATTTTTAATTTACTGAATAATCAAATTTATTGAATAAAATATCATTAAAAATTATTTTTAAAATTTCAAAGAGAACACGTTTTCTAATTTTTTGTTTTGAGAAATAGTTTTTTAAAATGACAAAGGGAACGCGTTTTTAATTTTCTAAAAACAGACTACCAAAACAAAAAACTGAAAATGAATTCAGAACTCAAAATTAAAAATTAAAAAGTAAAGAGAACGCAACCTAAACTTTTAAATAAATAAAGCTTGAGTCCAATAACAATCTAAATAAACAACATGAGCTTTTATGAACTCGATTCAACTCTGTTCGTTTAGAACTCTAGAGAATCGTGGTAAAGTAAAGATGCTAATGAATCAATATACTTTGACTAGTACTTGCTATCAATGTTTTTGTGTGGATCTTGAAACCTAGGAAAGTTTTATGCCATCCAGTGATAACAATACCTGAAAGCACAAAAAATGTAATGTACAACATGTGAAATATACCACATACATGAAGGGTCTCTACATAACAATTATAAGTGTATAATACAATTTTTGTGTATTGAAAGAAATAGTTAGTTTAAGAGGAAGTGAATTAAGTTCATCCTAAATTTAAAAAAAGAAAAAAGAAAAATAATTGTTGAAAGTAAACAAAGTAAAAAATGTAGTACACTGAATGTATAGTGGTTCAGTCTCAACTGCCTACATTTACTACTTTAACTCTTTGTTAAGGATTTTCGAACAACTTACTATTTATCTTTTAGTAGGCTAAGCTAGAACATCTTATACAACTTTTACCAAGAGTAGCTAGAACTTTTACAATGTGTTTTTTTTAATGGTTCAAGCACAAATCTTTACAATTGACACAAGCTAAGAAATGATACAATCAGATCACTCAGAGAAGTTTATACAATATGGCACTCAAACAAGAAATGGCTTCTCACAAAAAAATCATATATTGCAAAATATAACAGTTACAAGGATCACTCTATCTAAGAATAGAAAATAAGGATGTAAGACTTTGAAGGCTTTTGGCTTGAGACTGGTGTTCAAAATGTTTAGATTAGTGTATACTTTGTCTTGAGTCTCCTTTGCCTTTTATAGCTTTTCCCTCTTTAATGTTGTTGGCTTGCTGTACAGTAGCTAAAAGCTCACACTTGAAATTCTACAGAGACATTCTTTCTTTCTTTGCAAAGTAAAGGTTAGTATATGATTTGAACTTCAAATTTCATGCCAAATATATGAGAGAATGATTAGAATGCATTAAATGAAACTAAAATGTCTAAAAAAGTGAAATTTGTGTGCATTTAATGCTCCGTAATAACTAGTTTTTTGATCATTAGTTGAGCAAAATTTGGTATTATTCAAGTAAGATATCTAGTTACTCAAGTAAATTTAAAGGTTAATCAATTAATAATTCAACTATAAAGATTCACTCTCTGTCTTATAATTTTTACTTAACTAAGTATGAAATTACTTGATTATACATAACCTCTAAGTTAACTAACTATTCCAGTATAGGGACATGGCATTTTTCTTCTGAATTATTACTCAAGTAAGATTTATGATTATTTGACTAAGGTATATCATTACTCGATTAACATTTTGACCTAGTTAATTAAGAGTACAAATACAAAGACTTGTCATTTTGGCTCAATTTTTACTCGATTAATGGTTACTCGATTAATATTGTAACATCTTGTATCGAGCGATAGTAAGGACCGGAACAATTTACCCTGATGGGCTTATGCGAACTTCCCAGGGGGTCACTCATCCTTGAGCTTCCCCAGCTCAAGCACGCTTAACCCGTGAGTTCTTTGCCTACATTCGGCCCAAAAGGTATCTAGTTGGTGTTGTTTCATTCCTTACTTATCCTCAATATATACTACAATTCTCTAGGCTCTTAGGATATTACATTCTCCCCCCCTTGAGCACATGACGTCCTTGTCATGTGACCTTACAACTGATCTCAGATCTTCCCCCTTTGCATGGCAGATGTGAGATTCGCCTAAGGTTCCTACATACGCCTCTCTCAGGAACTCAGCATCCTCGCTGAGGTTTGCCCCACCACCGCTCTCAGAGGCTTAGCGGTCGGCTCTAATACCACTTGTAACATCTCATATCGAGCGATAGTAAGGACCGAAATAACTTACCCTGATGGGCTTACGCGAACTTCCCAAGGGGTTACCCATTCTTGAGCTCCCCAACTCAAGCATGCTTAACCCAGGGTTTTTTTTGCTTACATTCAGCCGAAAAGTATTCAGCTAGTGTTGTTTCCTTCCTTATTTATCCTCGATACATATTATCTTTCTCTAGGCTCTTGGGGTATTACATTTAGTATATATCAAGGATAAGTAAGAAAGGAAACAATACCAGCTGGATACCTTTTGGGCTGAATGTAGGCAAATAACTCCTGAGTTAAGCGTGCTTGAGCTGGGGAAGCTTAAGGATGGGTGACCTCCTGGGAAGTTCGTGTAGGCCCATTAGGGTAAGTTGTTCTGGTCCTTCCTATCACTCGATGCAGGATCTTACACGTGGTATCAGAGTTGACCCCTCAGCCTCTGAGCGCGGTGGTGGGGCAAACCTCAGCGAGGACGCTTAGTCCTTAAGGAGGGTGCGTGTAGGCCCATTAGGGTAAGTTGTTCCGGTCCTTCCTATCACTCGATGCAGGATCTTACACGTGGTATCAGAGTTGACCCCTCAGCCTCTGAGTGCGGTGGTGGGGCAAACCTCAGCGAGGACGCTTAGTCCTTAAGCGCGGTGCGTGTAGGCACCTTAAGTGAATCCCACATCGGCCATGCAAAGGGGGGAGATATGGGACCAGTTGTAAGGTCACATGACGAGGATGTCATGTGCTCAAGGGGGGGGGGGAGAATATAATACCCCAAGAGCCCAGAGAATGGTAGTATATATCGAGGATAAGTAAGGAAAGAAACAACACCAGTTAGATACATTTTGGATTGAATGTAGGTAAAGAACTCCCGGGTTAAGCGTGTTTGAGATGGGGAAGCTCAAGGATGGTTGACCCCCTGAAAAGTTCGCGTAAGCCCATCAGGGCAAGTTGTTCTGGTCCTTCCTATCGCTCGATGTGGGATGTTACAAATATATCACTTAATTGATTAACATATTGATTACTCGATTAATGCTACTTCATCACATACTCGAGTAATACAAGAGTATAATCGATTAATTTAAATTTTACTTGATTAAAATTGTGAGTTAGTCGATTAACTTTCTTGTTACTCGACTGAGGCAGTTCTTCCTCGATTAAATCTTTTTGAGTTGAACTTTACTTAATTAAAAGATGTTCATTAAAGTTTTATATTTAATTCTCATCTTCAAAATATTTTCTAAATCAAACTCAATAATCACACTTCACTTTAATATGACATGTAAATATTAATTTCAAATGTTCCACTTTATCTCCCCCTTTTTGTCAATAACAAAAAGGATAAGGGAGGAATAATATACCAATGCACTCTACCTTTTTTGTTATTTTAATTCCTTTGTGTTGCCTAGAGAAATACTCAAGAGGGAGGTGAATTGAATTTTTCAAAAATTAATAATTTTAACTCTTTTAAAAACTTTTAAATTTGTGATCTTAATATGTGGTGATTGTAGTAAGATTGATAACAATAAAATCACACAACCACACAGAACAAGAGAAATTTATAGAGGTTCAGCTCTGAAGAGCCTAATCATCTATCTCAAGACTTAGCTTGAGATTCCACTATGGAGAATCAACACTAGCTTTTAATTGGAATTAGAACTAACATACAATCCCTTGCTTAAGCAAGAACCACTAGCACACTTATAACCAGAGACAATTACAAACAAGTCACCAACAGTTGAGAATTCCACCAATCAACACATTTCCAGCACTTCAAATCTTCTTACTTTTGTTTAAATGCTCTATCAAGTTTATTCTACTTTGAGCCTCGATACTTACCCTATATATATACATTTTCCAAAACATTAACCATTAAAGAAAAGGTTAATATGAAATTTGAAATTCAAAAAATATTTACACTTTCTCAAACAATAAGAAAACATGTCTCACCTTTAATTCAAAATAAATTTACTTTTTGAATGAGAAATCAAGATTTGAAAGTTCAAATATAAGTTTTTGAAACATAAATGATTAAACCAAGAAAACACGTGTAAAAATAATTCTCTTTTAATTCAAAATAAATTTACTTTTTACATGAGTAAGAGAAAATATATCTAAAAATAATTCTTCTTTTATTCAAAATTTGAAAATTCAAATATAAGCTTTTGAGACATAAATGATTAAAATAAGAAAATATGTCTAAAAGTAATTCTTTTTTAATTCAAAATAAATTTACTTTTTGCATGAGTAAGAGAAAAAATGTCTAAAACTAATTCTCTTTAATTCAAAATAAATTTATTTTTTGTATGAGAAAGAGAAAATATGTCTAAAAATAATTATCTTTTAATTGAAAATAAATATACTTTTCGCATAAATAAGAAATGCATCTATCAAGAAATGAAAATTCAAATATAAACTTTTGAAATATAAATGATCAAAACAAGAAAACATATCTAAAGACAATCCATGTTCAATTCAAAATAAATTTACTCTTTGTACCCACTTTTAATTTAAAATAAATTTACTTTTTATATGAGAAAGAAATACATTTATATCATAAAAATATTTTTGTTATAATCAAAATCGTATTTACTTACCCTTGAGCTTAACACTTTGAGGAATAAATCATCAAAATCAAGAGACAAAACTTCCCTTAGTTTATTTTCTACCTTTCTCTATTTTGAAAAATACTCATGTGATGAACATTTTACCTGATTAATTTCTTTTTTTACTCGATTAAATATCAATCCTTTATTGGCATAATAAAACTTTTATTATAATAATATCATATTTTACTCAAGTGGTTTTCATTTTTACTCACGTAACTTCAATGTTACTCGAGTAAGTTTAAGTTTTACTTGAATAACTTAATTTACTCAAATTTCAATGATTCCTAGTTCAATTCTAATTTTTATGAATTGGTTTATCTCTAATGGTGCATATTGTAATAAGTTATGTAAAACCAAAATGATGTTTGATCATTGCTTTAGTTGGCAATACATCTTTAGTAGTTGCTCATGTGAATTGTGTATTTATAATGTTTGATCAAAGTGTGATTAATATAATGATTGGATTACCTTGTTGCGCCACATTTACTCTGCAAACGTGTCTTTGCTTGTCTTACTTAAAAAGGGTAATAAGAGTGAAAAAGAAATGAAAAACCAAGAGAGGGGTGAATTGGGTGTTTTAACACTTTTTGGGTTTGAGGAAATGTTATACAAAAACTATTTGAACCTTTATGGTTTTGAAAACTGATAGTGCAAGTACAAAACTAATAATGAACAATGTATAAAAAACCAAATGTAAATAAAGGTGGAAAAGATTGAATTTGTTGAAATTTGAATTTGAAGGATCACCCAAGAGGGGGGTGAATTGGGTGTTTTGAATAACTTTACAATATTAAAATATTATGCATCAAAACTAATTTGAAATGATACCTTTCATAACATAAAAAGGTTGCAATAGATTGATATAAGTTTATATGCGTTAAAATATTTTTCCTAAAGATTAATCTAAACATATTTCAACCATAAAATATATATGTATAGATGAGAGGTAGCATTTAAAGCTAAGTATAAGAAAACAGTTATGATAACAACAACTAAATTTTAATCTTCAAATCTCATCAACAAATATATGCATTTGAGAAATAAACATGAGATCAAAGAGGTTAGAAAATCTTTTATGCATGCAATGAAAACTAAAGCACTTTTGCTTGATGCTAATTGAGATTAAATCTAATGAGAATACATTGCATAGTAGGTGAAAAACAATACCATAAAAAACATAAGAACCAAACCATAAGAACACAATATTTTTAAGTGGTTCAACCAATAAGCCTAGTCCACTATCTTAGCTCCTCATTAATGATTTTGAAAACATCCACTAAGGAAGTTTAGGGGCTGTTCTTTTCGCATTTCAATTTTCAGTTTTGAGTTTTGAATTCATTTTCAGTTTTGTGTTTTGAATTCATTTTTAGTTTTGTGTTTTGAGTATTTATTTTGAAATTGCTGAAAACACGTTTCTTTTTATTTGTAGCATTTTCCTTATTTTGGAAATTTTGAGCGTGTTTGTGATAAAAACAACCAAAATGAATTTTTGTTGTTTTAAGTTTTCTTTATATTTTTTTTTCCTTATTTTTGTAAATGCATTTTTGAAAATATGAAAGTAAATACATTTTCATTGTTTTGGAAAACTAAAAACTAAAAATGGCCTGAAAAGAACAAAGAGAGCAAGCCATTAGCTTTTAGGGATCAACTATAACCCATATACAATTTTTACAAGCTCAACTGAAACCTTCACTTTTCAAGTGCAAAGTAGAAACCCTAGCTTTTACAGGAACAACTATAATCTCTATTTTTGCAGGCTAAGCAGTAACCTCTGCCTTTTAACAACAAAGAAACACCACAACATACCTTTTAAAGGCTAAGGTTGAACCCTTACATGTGCTTGTTGGAAGATAAAATAGAAATTAAGCTCACAACAAGAATTACTCTCAAAGAATTTGAAATACAACACATGAGGGAATCAACAAGAGAAGTGAGAAGAGTATGAAAAATAAAACACTCCACTCTCTTATTCCTAATTTTTAGTTCAAGAAGATTTACATGAGACTTGACCAGATAGTGGCTTGAAGTGAAGTAGGATGAGCATGAAAGTCTTATCACTCAAGTAACGAACTTTGGCTTGAAAATAAATTTGACTTTGTTGTGTCTAGGTTTAGGTTGGCTCTACATTGCTTGGACTGTAATGACCCATTAGGGGGTCTAGGCATTTTCGAGTATTTTATGTTGGGTTCAAAATTTTTGCTTTAATTAATTGAGGATTGAAAATATTTTTTGTTTTGGAATGAAGTGTAGTGGAAATAAGAATTTGGTATCCATCCAAATGGGATCCAAAAATGTGGGGAAAGTCCAAATAAATTGGGCCATCGAGATGTGTTCAGAATTTTTAATTATATTATGAATGGGCTTGGATGATGAAAATTTATTTAGGTTAGTGAGGCATGGGCTGGGCCCAATTGAGAAGTGAAATTTGAAACTTTTAAAAGAAAATCGTAATAAATTAAATGGGCTAGTATATGTCAATAGTGCCCTTGGTCTTCTTTTTAACCATTGTAAAGGTGAAGGGTAATCAGGTCATTTCGACCAAGTTGTGGGTGCAGACTGTGCATTTCCCTCTTCATGCTTTATTTGCATCGACGACCTTTCTCCTGTGCATACTCTCCTTTCCCATATGAAACTTCTTCTTCCTCTTCCTCTTCTTCTTATTTCTTCTCTTCCCTCCTGGCTGCTTGTATTTTCGTCTAGGATGATAGCAGCTTCAGGAAGGGAGGATTTTTCTACATAGTGAAATCATCAGCCAAGTTCTTCTTTCACACCCTCTTTATTTTTAGTGCAAGCTCATTTATACATTCAGTATTTCACTTCCTTGATTTCCTTCTTTCTTTTTTTACTGTTCTACAAGTTCTTCCTGCATTTCCTTTTCATTTGCAGTGCAAGTTCTCTTGTACACCCTTTTATATCCTTGTACGAGCTAATTGATGCGATTTCTGTATTCATTTTGTCTTACTGTGATGACTGTGAATGTATATATATATATATCTCTGTTTCTGCATATAATTTCTTCTTCTCCGATTACAACATCTTTCTCTTTTGAATCTCCTTACTAAGTATATTAAGGTCCCTTTGATGTTTCGAATGGGGATTGCTTTACTCCATCTTTATTTTCTACGAATGGCATATGTTTGGTTTCAGTTTAGATACAAAGGTTCTGTTCACCTCTGTATCAAGCTATTTGTTGTATGCTTATGTACGAATAAAAAAGCCCGCTCAAATAGCCCTTATAAAAGGCAGACAGATTGTGGGTATACTCCCTGGTCTTGAATAAACCCTCAAAGGTGTATATTATATACGCAATAAACAGCTTGGTATAGATACCCTATGTTTTAAATAACTGACGTATATCTGGCTATTAGCCTTAACTGCGAGCTCTTTGCCGCGAGCTCATGTCTATGCCCTCTGTCCATAAGCTTAATTGCGAGCTCTTTCCCGTAAGTTCATTTTTCAAGCTCTTGGTCGCGAGCTCTTAGCGCGAGTTTGTCCAATGAGATTTTACCCAATCCCTTGATCACGAGCTCGTTTAGCGAACTCTTGTTCACCTCATGACCTCGAGTTCTCTCCGTAAGCCGCAAACTCATGACCCCGAGCTCTTTCTATAAGCCACGAACTCATGACCTCGAGCTTGTCCCGAGCTCTTCCCATAAGCCTTGACCGTAAGCTCTCCCGAGCTCTTTTTGTAAGCCTTTGCCAGCGAGCTCATCCCGAGCTCTTCCCATAAGCCTTTGACTGCGAGCTCTCTGCTCACACCCCATCCATTTACATTCCTTTAATTTAAGTAAATGTGTTTTCATTTTCTTTAATTTATATTTTACCTTTCATTTAATTTAATACATAAATGTAAATAAGAAAGTACCCCCCATTTGGATTCAATAAAAATATCAAAAAAATCAAAATCCATAACAATAAAAAAAAATATATAATTTTGGTTTTAGTACAAACTCAAGAAATTGCGATTTTACCACCCTCGAAATACATCTCTTTTGTTTCTTAAAAAATTCATTAAAAATCATTCTTACCACAATGGATGTTAGTTATCAAAATATCGGGAGTTAGTTTTTCAAAATGAAGACATTTACAAAAATATGTTCTAGTTGGTCCTTTACCTTAGAAAAATTTTAGATTTATTTTAACCAGCAATTTCGTGTGGTGTGGTCATTTTGATTTCATGGGGACTAATCATGAATTTGAGTTATGAGCACGAATGTAAGTAAATGCATATTGTCACTGGTTAAATGAAATCACAACAATCATATGATGGGAAAAATAGTTATAATACTTTTCAACTGGTGAATCGAGATTTAATATTAAATAACATCTCTCAAAAATCATTCACGTGTTATAAATTACATCAAGCATTTCTATGTCATAAATTACATCTTGAATGTGGTAAACGTTATGAAGTAAGATATGTTGAATTTATTTGATAATTAAAAAAATACTCGATATCGGTAAGAGATGTTAAAAGTATGAATATCGCGGAAACAAGAATTTAAATACATGTGGTTGGAAAATGCATACATATATATGTTACATATATATATATGTTTTGCGTACCTATTATTTTGCGCGGAGGGAGAAAGGGTATCCTAGAGCACCTGGCGCAGGACAAGGTGGCCATAGCCCGACAGGTTGGCTCCATATTTATTTGTGAGATTTTATTAAAATTATGCACTTTTGCATGCATTGATTTATGGCTTGAGAGTCGGGGAGATCGATATTGATAATGAGATGATGCACTCTTGCATTTATTGATTGATGGCTTACGAGCCTGTGAAAATTGATAATGACAATGAAATTTTATGCACATTTGCATAGTGATACATGGTGACATGACATATTAAGTTGAATTGATAAATTCATGAATTATGAATCTTGTATGTAATTGTGGAGTCCTTGATTACTCTTCTTGGTGTCATCATATTCTTGAATCCTATATATTGTCCATTGTTTCTCGAACTTGCTGAGCCTTGTGGCTCACTTGATCTTCTTTGCCATTCCAGTTAAATGAAAGATTGTTATTGGAGGCGAGTCTAGTAGGATTGCAGCCCAGGGATAGTGGTGTATGGAGACGCATCCTAACTTCAAAGATCCTAGTTAGTGATTTGGTGAGATTTATAGTGATGAGGATTTTGTTATGTTTATTGGCATTTGAGCCTCTTATTATTTTGTATGGCCATCAAGCCTAGAGTCTTGAGATATTGGAAATGTATCTAAACCTTATTTAAGTTTTTGCTGCTAGAAAAGAAATGAGTTGTTTATTTTAGTTCAGTTTTGTTCTATATCATTTCTGTAATGACATTCTTTCGAGTATCCTATGCTAAGCGGGAATATTCGGAAGCAGGCCTTATATGGACAACACCTTCACAACCACTTGATCTCTTGCAACACTTAACCTTTTATAGAAGTTTTGAGACTTGGGTTTTGTCTTGATACTTGCACATACTTACTACTTACTTTAATTTGACTGATAATAGTCAAATTTGTTAAGAAAGATGTATATATTATAAAGATAAAGCATTTTTCACACTATGCACAAACATTTTTATCATTCTTTTATAAGAGAACATAATTAGACTTCAAAAAATAATGAGATAAGGCTCTAAGTGTCAAAATCTATCATTTCTGACATCTCTCAGAATGACTATATTTTTCAAAATCTGATAGTCAATACTCGACTATCTTATAGACTTACTCGACTAACATAGGATTTTACTCGATTGAATAAATAATGTAATCGATTGTATGAAGGGCTTACTTGAGTATGACCAAGCCCTTAATTGATTAACATAGAAGCCACAGAAACTTGCATTATTCACTTGATTACAAGGCTAAGATTACTTGACTAATAGACATCTTTACTCGAGTATAAACACTTGATGCTCGATTAACCTTAAGACCAGAAACTTAGCTAGCATCCAACCTATGTAATGGCTTGCTCCCAAAGGTACCCGCTAGCATAGGACATTCGGAAGAAGGTCTTCACAAGGATGATATAGAATAAGACATCACACAGATACTCACATTCTAATCCTATTTCTCGCAATGGAATTTCCATAACTTCTTTTACAAAATAAGGTTTAACGATCATGTGTGGCTGAGGGTGATGCCCATGAAGGGCGTGCGTAGATTTGGGGTGTCGGGGAAGCTTAGTCCCCATTACATTGGACCTTTTGAGATTCTAGAGCAGGTTGGCTCTTTGGCCTATAAGTTGGCCTTACCACCATAACTATTTGGCGTACACAACGTCTTTCATGTGTCTATGTTGAGGAAGTACGTGGAAGACCCCCAAGATATCATTGATTATCAAACTATAGAAGTAGGGGAAGATGTTGCATATGAGGAAATGCTTATCAGTATTTTGGAATGGAAAGAAAGGGTGTTACAGAACCGATCAATTCCTTTTGTGAAGGTTCAGTGGCAACGTCATTCTCCAGACGAGGCTACTTGGGAGTGTGAGGATGAGATGAGATGTTTTTTTCCCCAGCTATTCGCATGACTAGGTATGAATTTGGGGACCAAATTCTTTGAAGGGGGGAGAAACTGTAATGACCCAAGTCAGGTCTATGGCGTTAAGGTATAATTCAGTGATGATTTATTTTGATGTATTATATTTGGGTGGGATTAAGATTTTTTTTAAAGGTGGGGAAAATTATTTTTTTTATGTGGTCTAAAATTTGTGTTATTGTGTATTTAATTTTTAGCATTTCATGGGCTTAGTATACATTTTTGGGGTATATGTGGTTTGGGATTAGGCCCATGGTGATAAATAATTTGAAAATAATGGAATTGGTGGTGCAATAAAAAAATGGAAAAGAAAATAAATTAAGATAGTATTTGTTGATAGAGCCCCTGAATATTTTTGTCTATAATATGAGGGGAAGGGCATTTTGGGTAATTGTTGGAGTTGGTGTGCATATCTGTACACACTTCCTTTTTTCTGCCAACCTTTCCTTTATTGGCACTAAGTGCAAATCTTCTATTTCAGTGTCGTATTCTCTCTTTTTCATTCCATTATTCCATTGCTCTTTGTCTTCACCTCCTACGCGTTCTTCTCTTCTTCTCCGTTCTTGCTGTTGTTGCTGCTTTTTTCTACTTCCTTATGCT
This sequence comes from Diospyros lotus, assembly GCF_014633365.1. Lineage (NCBI taxonomy): Eukaryota > Viridiplantae > Streptophyta > Magnoliopsida > Ericales > Ebenaceae > Diospyros > Diospyros lotus. The sequence goes on along the minus strand of NC_068341.1, from coordinate 36,108,322 downwards.
TTCTGCGGTCAATTGGGATTTTGTTGCAGGTGCTTCATCTTAATCTCCTCATTCTTAAGCAAGTTCTCTTATACAATCTTTATTACAGTTCAAGTTTCCTTGACTTTCCTTTCTTCTCATTTATGCAAGTTCTCCACTCGTCTCTTGATTTCATTTTGTGCAAACATCTCGTTATCCCCTGGTTCGTGCTTACTTTGTGCATCTGTATATATATATATGTAACATTTTTTACTCTATTAAGTCATTCTCTGTTCATGTATCCTTGTATATGTATATATTTTGTATGCAATAAACGTCGATCTATGGGTCTCTTTGTTATCTGGAAAGGGGGTTTATCCATCCCCAATTTTATTTCGTGAATGGCATTCTATTAGGTAGAGGAAGATAATAAGTTTTTGTTTGCTTTGTATATGCGTAAGTTTAGTCTTTAGAGTGATATTTGAATGCCCCTTGAATCATCTAAATGATACTCACAAACATATATAAGCCCCATTCAAATGCCCCTTGACTCATCCAAATGATACTCACATATATACATATGCCCCATTTGAATGCCCCTTGACTCATCCGAATAATACTCACATATATACATATGCCCCATTCGTATGCCCCTTGACTCATCCAAATGATACTCACATACACATACAAGCTTTATTTGAATGCTTCACTATTTCATTCAAATGTTACTCACATGACATTATAGCCATTCGAATGCCTCTTGTCTCATCTGAATGTCACTCACAAACATTTATATATACATTTGAATGCCTCACAAACATTATAGCATATATCCAAATGACTAGTCCATCTTTGACTATATCTCTCGTCCACTCATGCGCATATCTGAATGTCCCTATGTATTATCCGAATATTTATCTCAATCACTTATACCTGTATCCGAATACATAGTAATTTGTTCTAATCACTTCACACACAAATATATAAGTAAAATTCTAATCCGAATGTCTTAGGCCTCATTCAAATAGTCCATTGAAATTTGGTTATACCCTATACGAATACTCCATGTTATACTTGAATGCCATTGAAATTTTTTAAATGATATCTAAATATCCATGCCAAATTTAACGACATTGAATATATGTAAATAAATATAAATAAATATCTGAATACAAAATGATTAAACCATTTGAATAACCCAAATAAATATTAAATAAAATTTTATGAATGCCTGATTATTCCCTCAAGCCCTATTCAACTTTTATTTCTGGCATAACGCAATCAAATGTTATTTCATAAATTCAAAGCCAAGGAATGTGCTCTAGCAAGTCCATATTAAATCACTTAAACCCACTATGGCTATGAATATTAATATGAGATCATGGAATTGATATGGATAATTATCGATAAATTAATGATGCATGGTTGCATGGTGTATTATCACATACATGATGCATACAAGTACATGATGTATATATATATATATTGCGCAATTATTATTTTGCACGGAAGGAAAGGGTACCCTAAAGCATTTGGCACAGGACGAGGTGGCCATAGCCCGGTAGGTTAGCTCCATATTTATTTATGAGATTCCATTTACATGATGCATTTTTCCATGTGTTGATTGATGGCTTGCGAGCCTGCGAGATTTGATATTGACATTGAAATTATATGCACATTTTCATAGTGGTGCATGGTGGCATGATGCATTTAAATTGGAATTGATAAAGTCATAAACTATCAATCTTGTACATAATTGTTGAGTCCTTGATTACTTTCTTTGGTGTCACCATATTCTTAGATCCTATTCATTGTTTATTATTTCTCGAACTTGTTGAGCCTTGTGGCTCACTTGATCTTCTTTGCCATTCTAAGTAAAGGAAAGGTTGTTATTGAGGGCGAATCCAGTGGGACTAAGGTCTAGGGATAGTGGTGTATGGAGATGCGTCCTAATTTGAAAATCCTTAGTAGCATTTTGGTGAGCTTTGTATTGAAATAATTTTTATTGTGTTAATTCACACTAGAGCCTCTTATTTATTTTGTATGGCCTTCGAGCCTAGACTTATAAGGTATTGGAAATGTAACTGAATCTTACTTAAGTTTTTGCTGCTAGTAATGAAATGAATTATTTGATTTAATATGGTCTTGTTCTATATCGTCACTATGATGACCTCCTTTCGAATATCCTATGATAGCGAGAATGTTCGAGAGTGGGCCCTTACAGTGTAAATTGACTAAAGTTGCTTCTCCATTTCGTACCTAGATGCATAGGGGACCATTTGAGAAAATGACCTAAAATCTACTTGAAACTCCTTTTCCACTTGGCTCTTCAATGCCCACTCATACTGTTCAACAAATTGCTTCAACGAAGTCCTCAAATTAACATACCTGTCGAAGAACACATTCATACTCTCGCTCCATTGCATTGTTGACATCCTTGCCCAGAAACTTGTCTTCAAGAAACATGGAACCCAATGACTTTTTTTTTGTATACCATTCGTTCTTGTGCAATGTGTACATATTAATCATTGAAGTCCAACCCTGTTCAAATTCTTCAAGAGTTTGGGATTCATATACTATTTCATGGATTGTTGAATGTATAGAACCCTTATGAACATAGTTCCTAAATTTTTCTAGTAAATTTTTTAGAATATGCCACAAACACCATCTATGCTTAGTGTTGGAAAAACTACTTGAATTTCATTCTGCATTACCCTATAATGGTCGATTATTATGCTAGTGGGAGCTTGACCATGCATGCACTGAAACCATGTCCTAAAGAGCCAAATAAAAGTCTCGGTATCCTCGTTCGACACTAAACCACATCCAAGCAGTGTCGATTGGCCATGATGATTCACACCAATAAAAGGGGTGAACAACATGTCATACTTATTCATGAGATATGTGGTATCAAAGGTAACAACATCGCCAAACTCCTTGTAAGCTTCCCTACACCTATAATCTACCCAAAGCATGTTCTTCAATCCAGCCTCATCATTCGAATCAATATTGAAATAAAAACTAGAGCATTGAATTTGCATTCTCGAGAAGTAGGCCTGTATTGCAATAGCATTTCCTTCCCCGAGTCTTAACTGCCTCACTTTTTCAATGTAGTTTCTACAGTCTTTTTCGATGCAAGTCATCTAGTCATATCCCCTTGCCTCAACAACTGCTAAGTTAAAACTTTTGTACAATGGAATCCTAGTAACATAATTTACTTCAAGCCTGCGTTTCACATGAGCACTAAGTTCCCAATTACATCGATACAGCCTAGACTTTGAAGGACTTATTTGATGATTATGTTCAAGAATGATAGATTTAATCCGCCACACCCCACAAGTCTCTAAAGATGCTGACACCTTATCTTTACACCCTATTTGAATTGTTGGTTGAGGCTTCAAAGAAGTGCTTGCAATGCTACTTCTTTGGCCCTCTCGACTACAATAATATCACATACTTTACAACCCTATCATCACCCTTCTTCGAATTCCCTTTCCTAACTGGAAAGCCTATATCATAAGCATATGATTTGTAAAATTTGAATACTGCATTTTCATTGTTGAACTTCATCCCAACCTTAGGCACAAGAAGACCATCTTCTCCTAACAATTCATTATCCAATGTGTTCACATCATCCCTTATTCTCACAGTATTAGATTCTCCCAAAATTTCATCATCCTCAATTTCAAATATTTCATTTCCTTCATAAACAAACCAATTTTGAAATAAAAAACATCAATTACACATACAAGATAATTACATGTTCATTAAGATGACATTTCTAACCTTTGTTGACCATCTTGAATGCCAGATGTTGCTAGTCGTGTCACCGATGATGGGTTAGTTTCGAAATAGGCAAAGTACAAAATCAAGCGCAAAACCGAAATCAAGTTTCAATTATTATTGATAAAGATTGAAATAGTACTCCACAAGTGATTGAAACTCCAAAACAAATTGCACAGAGAGTGGCTAAGAATTAATTAAATTAATTAAAAAGAAAATAATTTATTAATTAAACCAAATGCACAGAGGGTGGTCATTTGATAGTGTATGTTGTCATGTTGGATTTTATTTAGAGAAATTAATGTTACTGGTGGAGGTGATGAAGAAAATCGAAGAATAGAGCTATTGAAGCACACAACCAGCTTTTCCGTTGCTATAGGTTACAGGACTAGCGAAGACAAGAGCATTCGCGAGAGGCAGATCGACCAAAACGACCGGATTGCATGGTCTAATGGTTGGATCTTCACAAAAATGCTAGCATTTTCTCTAGAAATTGGTTTGGTATATCAGCTAAGGGCGTTTACGAAGACCTAATGGTGGTGGACTTTATAAAGGCGAGGGGCGATGGTGCTGATCCAATGACCAGTCGACTTCCAATTTTGATCTTGGAGTAAATTAGGAATGGTTGATTTCCCCCCTTGTCCCACTTTTTGTATCGCTGGTGGTCGGAAGGAATAAGGGTAGAGCAACAAAGAAGGAGGGTTTGGCCAAGCTTCTCCTGCCTTCTATTTCGTTGAGTAACAAAGAATTAGGAGTTTGGTCGATTTCCCATTTGTCCTACCTTTTGTCTCCCGCTTTCAATTTTGATCTAATTTCTTGTGACAAATTACTCCAATTTATATCCAATATATTGGCAATTTATTGTGATTTAATCGCACATGTAAACCATTCTTTCAAACTCTTCCTGTACAAATAGCTTAACTCGAAAGGGGAAGAGTCTTAGAAATTAGCACCACAGGTTGAGTTGTTTTCCAAGTATTTGGAAAGTGAATAAAGCTAACCACTTCAAATGGACCATTTCCCAATTTGAAAGGATATATATGCAAGCACTTGAAAATGTTGAGCTTCGAGCCATGGACCAACACTAACTACTATTATTTCCAATTAATTAAATTTAATGGCAACTCCCTTACAAAAATGTCATCCCATTATGCTAACACCTAGTACTATTTGAATTTCTATAGACAAATTTGTTAGTTTTATTACTTCATGTAACAATTATGACTCAAAATCCTAATTTATCTGTGATTGAGTTTCCTAATTTGATTGTGAATATGACTTTGAATTTGACTGTAATTATGACGTTGTCAAATTCGATTTTAATTAGGATTTATCTCATATGGAGGAATATCCTAATTAATCATCTTCTGATCAGGATATGATTTCATGTATGCATCTATAGATGATTTTAGGTATATAAATAGGTGCCAGGTCACATGGAATTTTAGTGTGTGACAATATCACTTTTGTACTAGCAATTATTTACTTAGTGATATTTTTGTTCCTTTTGTCCATGGTTTTCTCGATTTGGGTTTTCCACATAAAATTCTTTGTTATTGTGTGGTTGATTGGTTTGATTGTGGTTTGTTAATCTAATTTTGTAATGAAATGGTATCAAAACCGTTGGATCAAACCATCAACCGTTTGCAGATCCAAGTCGTTGGATCTGAAAATTTTTAACATCATCATTATCTTTTTTTTTCAACAAGGGTTTTAGAGCTTCCACCACCGCTACCACCATCACCACCATCGATCGCCCCCGCGATTGCCACTACTGTCGCTGCTATTCGACCTCCACCGCCAGCCAAATCCAACAGATTCAGATTTTTTTTTTTGTGCCCAGATTTGGTATTTTTGATCCATTTTTAGTTGGATTTCTTATTAAAATTATTTGATATCATTCAGGGTTATTTAATGGCTACGTTGAAGTATGATATTCCTCTGTTGGATTAGAATATCAAATTTTCACTATAGCATGTTAAGATACGTGCAATTTTATCATAGATGGATTTAAACGATGCATTTTTGGGCTTTGAAAAAATTTCAAAATCATAAAGTACTAAAGAAAAATAGAGTAAGGATCATAAGGCCTTATCTTAGATACATCTGCATTTATCAAATCAAATTTTGCAGGATGTTTAAAAAAAAAAATCGTTGCCTCTCTATGGTTAAAATTGGAACAATTGTGTATGATGAAGAGCTTAACCAGTAAATTGTATCTTAAGCAAAGACTGTATTCTCATCGAATTGCAGAAGGTACGTCTATTGAAATTCATTTAATAGTTTTTAAAAAAATTGTTTCTAATTTAGAAAGTATGGAGGTTAGGTATAATGATGAAGATTTTGGTCTAATTTTGTTATGTTCCCTACTAGTCTTGTATTCAACTTTTAGAGACACCATATTTTATAGTTGGGATATTCTCACTTTAGATGAAGTCTATGATGCTTTATTCTAAAAAAAAAAAAAAAAATTGATAAGCAGTTGTTGGGGAATTCTGAAAATCAAGGTGAGGCTCTATTGATTGGAGGAAGAACACATGATACAAATTCTAGTAGTAGAGGGAAAAGTAAATCCAAGTATAGAAATAAAGAAAAAACCTATAATCACTGTAAGAAGAAAGGACGCATAAAGAAGGAGTGTTATAAGTTATAGAACAAACTTAAGAGATATTAAGCTGATCAGAAAGGAAAACAACCAGAAACTTTAGGTGAAACTAATGTTGTTGAAGATAATAATAATGATGGGGAACTTATGGTGGTTTCTAATGAGATTATTAAACCTAGTGAAGATTGGATCCTTGACATATCATGCACGTTTCATATGTCTCTTAATAAGGATTGGTTTTCACATATAAAACTATGACTTCTGGTGATGTGTTAATGAGTAATAATTCTTCTGGTAAAATTGTTGGCATTGGAATAGTTAAAATTAAGATGTTTGATAGTATCGTTCAAACTTTAATTGATGTATGACATGTTCTCGATCTCAAAAGAAATCTTATTTCATTGAGTACTCCTGATTTGAATGGATACAAGTTCATTAGTGAAGGTAGAGTTATTAAAGTTAGTAGATGTGCTCTTGTTGTGATGAAAGGTACAAAAATAGTATGATCAATTCTATGTTTTGCAGGGTTCTACTGTTACAAGTGATGCTTCTATTTCTACTTTTTCTTTATCTGATACCAATATCACTTAGTTATGACATATGCGTCTTGGACATATGAATGAAATAGGTATGGATGAATTGAGCAAAAAGGGACTTCTTGAAGGGCAGAGTACTGAAAAACTGGAATTTTGTGAGCACTGTGTCTTTGGTTCTTAAAAGAAGGTTAGATTTAGTAAAAGCATTCACAATACGAAAGGCATACTGGACTATGTCCATTCTAATCTCTGGGGTCTGGCCAGAGTACCCTCTGCAGGTGGGGCCAGATATATGTTAACTTTCATCGATGATTTTTTTAGAAAAGTTTGGGTATTCTTCTTGAAATAGAAGATTGAAGTTTTTGCTACTTTTAAGTAGTGGAAGACTATGATTGAGAAACAAAATGATAGACATATTAAGCGTCTTTGCAGAGATAATGGTTTAGAATTTTGTTTACGTGAATTTATTGATTTCTGCAGGAAATAAGGAATTCTAATGCATTTAACAGTTTCAGGTACACCACAACAAAATGGTGTAGTCGAGCGAATGAACTGAATCTTGATTGAAAATGTACGGCGTGTGTTGTCTAATTCCAGTTTATCTAGGTCTTTTTGGGCTGGGGCTGGTTATATGGCATGTTTTCTGGTTAATTGGTCTCCTTCGTTCTTTGTTGATAAGAAAACTCTAGAAGAGTTATGGTCAGGTACTCTTGCAAATTATTTTAATTTGAAAATTTTGGATGTCCTGCATTTGTTCATATTGATAATGGAAAATTAGAACTAATATCTAAATGGTGTCTCTTCCTTGGTTATAAATCTGGTGTTAAAGGGTATAAGTTATGGGATCCAAAATCATCTAAAGTCGTGATTAACAGAGATGTTATTTTTATGAAATTACTATGATTCATGGTTTGTCTGCAAAAGAATCTAACCTAGGTCACTAGAGTTTTGATATTCAGGTGGAGTTTGAAATCGACAAGACTCAAACATTTGAACCATCGTCATCATCTTAGATTAAGTCAAGCCCTAAGTCAAGTCCGAATGCAAGTGTCATTCTATTAGGTTATTGTATTGTTAAGGATAAACTTAGAAGAAATATCAAACCTCATCAAATGTATGATGAAATTGATCTTATTGCCTATACCTTAAGTGTGGCTGAAGATATTGACTATAGTGAAGAGCCTTTCACTTATTTTGAAGCAATTAGTTGTGTTGAATCTAGAAGATGGATTACTGTAATGCATGAAGAGATGAAATCCTTACATAAAAACGATACTTGAAAATTAACGAAACTACCCCAGGATAAGAAAGCAGTTAAGTGCAAATGGATATTCAAGAGCAAAGAAGGTACACCAAGAGTTAAAAAAGCAAGGTACAAAGCTAGACTTGTAGCGAAAGGGTACAGTTAGGTTCTAGGTGTGGATTTCACAAACATATTTTTCCCAGTTGTGAAACACAATTCCATCTGGGCATCACTTGATATTGTGGCTATTCAAGATTTTCAACTGGAATAGTTGGATGTTAAGACAACGTTCTTACATGGGGAACTTGATAAGGATATCTATATGAAAAAATTAGAGGGTTTTTGAAACAACCCACCTTTCCAAGGCGTGTCACCATGCTAGGATTTTTTTTTAAATATATATTTTCTCTTCCCACAATACCATCTCTTAGTGCCATAAGCATTTTATTTAAAAATCCCTAACATGTACATATTTAACATTCCAAATGATAAGCTAAAGAATGGTAAACTAACCATTTGTGGAAGCAGAATTGAAACCTAAAGAAATATTGTAATTACAAAGGAAGAAGATCCGTACAAAATCATTCAATAACAACAATATTACAATATCTAATAGACAAATCTAACATAAAATAGCTGAAAACATGCCCCCTATCACGATTCTCACAATTTGTCCTAGCACGGGCATAGAACTTATTACATGACTACCAACATAATCACATTTTAGCGATCTCTTTTCCTTTTTCCCTGCTCGTCTCTCTTGGAACATTGAGTATCCTAGGGATAAAATTCAAATTAGAAGATAAAACTTCTAAATGACAGTTTTAAAATAAATTTCATGAATGTATGATGCACGGGCATAAAAATCAATCGACACCCTAGAGTAGCCTTGATAACATTCTAGCCCCAACACGGAAACTAAGGTAGTCATCCCAGCAAACACACACAACACGAGATACCCCTATGGTCATTTCGGCAATCACCCATGGGGAAATGCAGATCAAACTACTAGCGCAACACCCTACCCCATCATGTCCAACATAAATGACACAAATAACGATATGCCATAATATCATGCCCAATGCAATATCACGTTTACCAAGGTGATATAAAATGAATATGCATATTTATGACAAGATGCACATGTGTCAACATAAACTTAGCGAAACCCTTGCAATTTCATGCTCACTTAAGCAAATAATACCACATATAAAATTTCCAGGCAAACCACTCACCTTGATTTAGCTTCTTAGGCTTCCTCGATATGCGTGTTCTGACCTCAAAACTCATGCCTTGGAAAATTTCCTAGTCAAAATTTTTAGAAAATTAGTAAAACTAAATTTCTTTAATTTCTAGAATTTTTCTCTATTTTTTTCCTTTTTTTTTTTCTAATTTTCCTTACCTTCACGCGCTGTCCATGCGCTCGCACCACTCATCTCACGGTTGCCTCTATGCCCCTGATTGCCGGTCATCTTCTCTGCCCTCTCCTTTGCCATCGATGACTAGTTTTTGGCTTGTTTCTTTGATTTTCTTTTTCTTTCTTAGCCTATTCCTTCTTCCGAACATATTGGCATACCCTTTGGCTTGAAAATTTGGTCGACACACCCCCGATTTGGCCATTTATGCTCAACTCCAGTGACTCGTGATTTTCTGACCAAGATTCGTAACACCTTCAAATCAACATGAAAACTCCCAAAATTCTCCAGAAATGATCCTTAACCCTTCAAGAACAATATCCCCTTATCCAAGCTTCTTGATTTTTCCCAAAACACTCGAATTACATGATTTAATTTTGAAGAAACTCTCGGCCCAACCTCGACTATTTATAGTCATTTTCGACCGCTTCTTTGGCCAATCTTGGCCTCACCTTGCCACGATGGCATACCCTAGGCCACGATGGCCTTATCCCTTTCTATGATCAGTGATTCGACCCTGATGGTCGACGGCTGCACTGTGGCTACCGGTTTTGTAGTGTTAACACTACAATTTTACAATCCAGTCCTTCTTCTTTCATCCTCTTGCACTTTGGCCCTTAGCCCTCAAGTCCTCAGGTTTCAAAAAATTATACTTAGTCCCCATGACTTTGAAAAATTACACTTAAGTCCTTAAGGAATTTTCGGGTATTACATCCACCACTCCTTAAAGAAATTTTGTCCTCAAAATTTTCACCTAATTGATCTAATAACTAAGGGAGAACATGATTAGTGGTTAATTTTGTAAAATTTTGTTATAATTATAACTTCCGTTTTGATTTTAAATTGGTTTAATTGAATAGTTATGTGTAATATATATATATAATATAATATATTATAATAAACATGTAAATATAATATATATATATATATTATAACATAATACATATACTCAATGGAGTGCATGCTTGGAGCATCTATATAATATATAAGTATATAATATACCATATAATATATCATATAAATATATACATAACATATAATTTAATAACACTCAATTACTTGTTTGTAAGTATGAAGAAGGTGGGCTTGGAGACTCAAATTGGCTTGAAGAATGAAGAATTAAAACTCATGAAGAATTAAAACCCATGAAGAATTAAGGCCCAACTTGAGCAAGCTCATGGAAGACATCATTTGGAAAAGGGCCAAGCATTTTTTTTTAATCCTAATGAAGACCAAAACCCCAATTGTAGAAATTTATTTATTTATTTTTATTTTTTAAAAAAATTATTTTATGAGTGCTTTATTAGGTGTGTTTTTTAGCTAACATCCATTTAATTATTAGGTGTGTATTATTGCTAAAATCTATTTAACTTTATGAGTGCTTTATTAAGTGTGTATTTTAGCTAAAATTCATTTAACTTTAGGTGTGTATTATAACTAAAATCCATTTAACTTTAAGTGTGTGAGTGTCCATTAGATATAATTATGTCTAGTTGAATAATTGAAATTGTGTGGTTTGTATTGCATCTTGTGGGCTATAAATAGCTCACTTGATTGCATTTGTAAGGGTGATTATTATTCTTGAATAAAAAATTAGTTATTTTCTTAAAATTCTCTCTTTGAGAATTGTTTTTGTTCTCTCTTATTTTCTCTATTGTTTTCTATTGTGATCTTACTTTTTTTCTTTATTCTCTTGAATTCTTATATCATTTATTGTTACTTTATTATCCATCATCTAAATGGTTGGTTAATTTATGCCTTTAAATTTCTGTAATTTTAATTCCTGTCATTTTATTTTTCACCTCCTAAATGGCCGGTTAATTTTTTCTATTTTAATTCATGTCATTTAAATTCTGTTATTTAAATTACGCCATTTAAATTCCAGTCAATTAACTTTTAAATAGAGATGAGTAGCTAAATCTAATCTTGAGTTAAGGCAAGGACAGTGTCAAACGCCAATTATTCCCAAAGAAAGCTGCGCTTTAAATGAGTGACATTAATTTAAATTTTAGTATGGGTGTGTAGTAATTATTGAGAAATCACTAAGTTTGGATTGGAGTGTAAGCCTAACTTAGAGCTTTCATGCTATGAATGAGAGTTATTAGAATTGGAAACGCTATCATACCCAAATCTGGATTATTAATTTAGTTATTTTGTGTATTAATTGCAATTAGATTTATGGTAGTTATTTAAACTAAAATCCCGCATATCATGTATGGGGATTGCTTAAACTAGAACTATCATCATCTCTAATTGCATTTAAAAACAAACTCTCATATCTGAAATTAAATTAATGTTGGTAATCTTTTCTGCTAAAACTTGGGAATCAACGGATTGGTGCTGAAATTGTCTTAACTCAAATGCTATCCAATTTCATATCCTCACATTTAGTGTTTATTTCAACTTTTACCTTGATTTATTTCCTAGTATCTGTTATCTAAAAATCCATAAAAAAAAATATTGTTGCCAATTTATCTAAATACGTGTACGTGTGTGTAACATTCTTTTTCTTTTGTCATGAATAAATCTCTTAGTGGACGATCTGGACTCATCTAGAAAAATATAAATTTAAATTTAAACTACAACTACACTTGTACACTGACGAGTATAAACTTTTAACCAAAATAAAGAAAAAAATATAAAAGTTTTAATGTATTTTTATTGTGTTTTAATTGCAGGGTGAGTGTGCAGCCAGAACACAACTCATTACCTCATTTCAAATAATCCTGTTTGAACCAAACATTACCATTGGCTTCTCCCTCAAGTCGATAAATACTATCCTCAATTGTCAATAGTATCATGTCCTGAATACCTCAACCACATATCGTTTTTAACTTTAACAAATACCCTAGCTTACATTCATTACACAGTATGACGTGCCTCTTGCAGAATTTCCTATTGTAGCTCTCCACATGTAGGGACACATCCCAAAACAATTCATTCCATTTCACAAATCCATAATCATTTCTCTATTCACAAAAATCTTTAGTAAAATTTTAGAAAATTGTAAGAATTCTCTATTATATTTCCATTTTCTTGAACAACTAGGGGTATTTCTTCTTAATTGAATCCTTGAGCTCGCACATTGCCTCTTTTTTTATGTGACTTCTCCACTGAATTTTTACCAAAGGAATTTCTTTATTCCTTAAAACTTGGTCATGATGCTCCAAGATCCGTTTGGGTGACTCTGAATAAGTCAAATTATCTTTCAACTCGATTGTCTCTACTCGAATTTCGCTGTGAACCTTGGGTTCTGACCCAAGATTATACTCACAGATGTGTCATGGAGCTTGATTATCTTTCTTATGTACTATATATTCTGCAAACTTTCGTGCCGACTTATCCATTAGGCAAGAAGTGTACTGATTTCGTGAGTCGGTTCGTTATGACCCAACTCGCATCATTATTCATTTGATTCTTTAGAAATCTCGTCACAAAGACCATTTGTGACATGTTCTCATTTTCATTTAGGGATGTCTAAGGGTTTTAATAACCCTATCAATCTTTGATGCTCAATCTTGACTCTTTGGCATGTATCACAATGAGCCACTTTTCTTGCCACACTCGTCTTTATTCTTGGCCTCTAGTAGACTTCCCGAAGATCCCTATACATCTTTGTGGCTCCCAGGTGTACTATATATCGAGCTTTGTGGGCCTCGTCTAGAATTCTTTGCCTCAAGTCCTTAAGTTTTGGCACGTATATTCTTTCCCAAAATCTGAGAATACCATATCGCATCACAAAGTCGGGGTTCTTGGGCTGGCCATGTTTATCTATCCATAAATGTATGCGCTTGTCATTCACACCTGCCTCCTGTATCTCGTTCACCAAATCCAGCTGAACTAACATACTAGCAATAAGGACATATAATCTCTTTGGCACTACACTCACCGTCAGTTGGCTAAAAGCCTTAAACAGATGCCAATCACGGACCATCAAGCTAACCATAACTATAAGCACATTCTTACTTAAAGCGTCAGCCACCACATTGGCCCACCCCAGGTGATATTGAATGGTGCAGTCATAGTCCTTAAGGAACTCCATCCAATGTCGCTACCTAAGGTTTAGCTCCTTTTGCGAGAACACATACCTCAGGCTTTTTAGGGTTCATGAACACATCGAACATTTCACAGGTAGTGCCTCCATAGTCGCCGGCTCCAAGTCATGCATCGGGTAGTTCACTTTGTGCCTTTCAATTGGTGTGATCCATATGAAATTACTCATCCATGTTGCATTAACACCACCTTAATCCTATTTTTAGGGTATTAGTATATACAATGTTGGTTCCTAATGATGGCAAATATATCCCAAGAAGGGATGAATTGGGATTTGAGTAAATTTTCTAAAAAAAATTAAAACTTCGATTGATGGCAAAACACTATGTTTCGAAATATAGGATATATGTTTTGAAATAAGACTTTCTGTTAAGTAGGTTTCGAAACCTACTATATATGTTTCGAAATATACTTCACTATTTTACAAGTTTCGAAATATGAAATGTATGTTTCGAAATCTACTTCACTATTTTGCTTGATTCGAAATCTTTTACCATGTAGTTCAAAATAACAATCTTTGAAAATTATGATTTATGTAATTAAGAGTATACTAAAGATGTTTATATATCAAAGATATGTTTTCTATGTATATGTATAAACTTGTTCTCAAGAAAACTATTTTAGTCTTTGATAACAAAACTTATGCAAGCATGTGCAATAGGAAATAATGATACATGAAAGCTAAAGAATACTTGCACACAAGATATATAGTGGTTCGGCACCCGCCTACTCCACTACCTTCAAGCTTACCCACTTGAAGGATTTTTCAATCCCAATCACATTTTACTAGTGATCACCACAACAAGGGTTTTACCACTGTTCACCCTAAAACCTTACAAAGTGAGTTTTTACGGGCTCAACTCAAACCTAGCACCAAGTGAGTTTTTACGGGCTTAACTCAAACCTTACACTAAGTGAGTTTTAAGGCTAAACTCAAACTTTTGACACAATGAGTTTTAGGCTAAACTCAAACCTTTACAACATAATAAGTTTTAGGCTAAATTCAAACCTTACAACATTTACAAGACAATAAACGTTTTATCTTTTACAACCCAATGAGCAATAAATGTCTTACCACATGGTTGTACAAAACTCTTAACTTGAGGTGAGGAGAGCTAAAAGGATGAGACTTCGGATTTCAGCTTGCTTCTCCTTTTCACACTTGCAATGCACGAGAATAAGCTGTGTGTAGATCTTCTTGAAAGCTCAATCAAACATTTTAATCACCTCTTGTGCTTGAGTGTGTGTCTCTAGTGTGTGCTCACTTGTTCTTGCTTGTTGTCTCTCTATCAATCTGTTCTTGTCTTCAAATACCTGCTATTTATACCAAGAGATAGAAATATGGCCGTTTATAGCCGTTAGAGACAAGACAGAAAAGTAGGTTTCGAAACATGCAAAGTGTGTTTCGAAACATCACATAAATAAACCAAGGTTTCAAAACATAGACAACATGTTTTGAAACATACAAGCTTCCAGCTGGACAAAGCACTTAGAGACAGCAGACAAGTGGGAGACAAACACTTATGCCCACTTTGAATATTTTAAAAGCACTCACATTCAAATTCAAATTTGAATCTCATAGCATGGAGAATGCATTAATAAAATGATGTGAGAAGCATACAAAAATGCAGCACACATGCATCTCGGTTGCTGACAGAATGTCAGAGGTTTCGAAACATATCTCTCTGGAAATGAGGTTTCAAAACATGATACATATAGGTTTCGAAACATACCTCTTTGGAAATGAGGTTTTGAAACATGATATATAGGTTTCGAAACATAGTTCAAAACCTGAAACAAATGCTAATACATAGATGTTTCGAAATAGCACATGCACTTGAAAACATTGAAAACCTTTTCAAAGGGGTTTCGAAACATGCATGGAAAGATGACATATTTTCAAAAACATTTGCATTACAACACAATCCACAACATGTATACATCACAGTTTATTTACATTTCTTTAGTTAAAGTAAATGTCCTTATTTTATTTTATTTTATTTATATTTTACCTCCATTTACTTTAATACATAAATGTAAATAACGAAGTACCCCCTATTTGGATTCAATAAAAATATCTAGAAAATCGAAATCCAAAACAATAAGAAAGTAGATTTTGGATTTTAGTACAAACTTACAATTTTGCGATTTAACCCACCTCCAAAATATATACTTTATATTTAATGAAAAATTCATTAAAAATCGTTTTAGCACTAATGAATGTTAGATATCAAATTACCAGGAGATAGTTTTCCAAAAAGAAAACTCTTTCTTATATGTCTCCTTATAAGGTGCTAATCTTTCAGACTTAGTCAAAACAGGGTTTTCATTTTCACAAGTGAAACTTGATATTGAAATTGATATATATTGAAAACCACACACTTGACACATGACTTAGGGATTAAACCAATATATGTTTTTCATCATTAAAACTAATGTACAAAAAGTACAACAATATATAACATATCCTCTGACCCACTTGGTATAGCTAGGATAAGTGTTGAGGTCAACCTGCTTTTGAGCTCTCTAAAGTTCTCCTTATATCTGGCAGACCATTCACTACAAGAAATTCGGGATTTAGCGACGGACATTTCCTTCGCTATTTTGCGACGGAATGATTAGTGGTTAATTTTATAAAAAATTTGTTATAATTATACCCTTCTTTTGATCTTAAAAATGGTTTAAATTAGATATTAATATATATTTTATGGTTATATGCAAGTTTAAATTGAAAGATGAATGAAATGAAGTTCTAAAGTAAATAATAATAATATATAAAATTATATATAATACATATACATCATTATATGCATGCATGTAATATATATATATAATATAATCTAATATATATATGTGCCATGTGTAATACATATATATAATATATAATTTATTAATAACATTAAATTATTTTTATTTTTTTTTAGGCATGAAGAATTCAAGCCCATGAAGACTTAAAGTCCATGAAGAATTCAAATCCATGAAGAAATCAAACCTATGAAGAAATCAAGCCCATAAAAAATTAAAGTCTATGAAGAATTCAAGCCCATGAAGAATTAAGGCCCAATTTGAGCAACCCATGGAAGATATTATTTGGAGAAGGCCCAAGGATTATTTTTAATCATAATAAAGATTAAAAATCAATTTATAGAAATCTATTTTTATTTTTTATGTGAGAGCTTTATTAGGTGTGTTTTTTAGCTAAAATCCATTTAACTATTAGGTGGATATTATAGCTAAAATCCATTTAACTTTATGAGTGCTTTATTAGGTATGTATTTTAGCTAAAATCCATTTAATATTAGGTGTGTATTATAGCTAAAATCCATTTAACTTTAAGTGTGTGAGTGCCCATTAGATATAATTATGTCTAGTTGAATAATTGAAATTGTGTGGTTTGTATTGCATCTTGTGGCCTATAAATAGATCACTTGATTGCATTTGTAAGTGTGATTATTATTCTTGAATCAAAGTTTAGTTGTTTCCTTATAATTCTCTCTTTGAGAATTGTTCTTGTTCTTTCCCCTTTTCTTTAGTATTCTCTCTTGTGATCTTACTTCCTTCCTTTCTTCTTTTAAATTCTTATGTCATTTATTATTACTTTATTATTCATCGCCTAAATGGCCGATTAATTTGTGCCTTTAAATTTCTGCAATTTTAATTCTTGTCATTTAATTATTCACCGCCTAAATGGACGGTTAGTTTATGCCTTTAAATTTCTGCAATTTTAATTCTTGTTATTTAATTATCCACCGCCTAAATGGCCGGTTAGTTTATGCCTTTAAAATTTTTTGTCATTTAAATTCTATTATTTAAATTACGTCATTTAAATTCATGTCAATTAACTTTTAAATGGAAATGAGTAGCTAAATCTAATCTTGGGTTAAGGCAAGGACAGTGTCCAACGCCAACGATTCCCAAAGAAAGCTGCACTTTAAATAAGTAACATTAATTTAAATTTCAGTATGAGTGTATCTTAATTATTGAGAAATCACTAGGTTTGGATTGGAGCGTAAGCCTAACTTAGAGCTTTCATGCCATGTATGAGAGTTACTAGAACTGGAAACGCTATCATACCCAAACCCGGATGATTAATTTAGTTGTTTTGTGTATTAATTGCAATTGGATTTATGGTGGTTGCTTAAATTAGAATCCCGCATATCATGTATGGGGATTGCTTAACCTAGAACTATCATCATCTCTAATTGCATTTAATAACAAACCGTCATATCTGAAATTAAATTAATGTTGCTAATCTTTTATGCTAAAATTTGGGAATCAACGGGTTGGCACTGAAATTGTCTTAACTCAAGTACTATCCAATTTTATATTCTCACTTAAAGTATTTATTTCAATTACTGCCTTAATTTATTTCCTAGTATCTGTTGTTTAAAAAACCATAAAAAAACCTTGTTGCCAATTTGTCCAAATGCGTGTGTGCTTGTGTGACATTTTTTTTATTTTGCCATAAATAAATCTCTCAGTGGACAACCTGGACTCATTCAGAAAATATAAATTTAAGTTTGGACTACAACTGCACTCGTACACTGACGGGTATAAACCTCTCACCTAAATAAAGAAAAAAATATAAAATTTTTATTGTGTTTTGTTTTGTGTTTTAATTGTAGGGTGGGAGTGCAGCCAAATTTTGGCGCCGTTGCCGGGGAGATTGAGGCAAAAACTAAAAATATATATATATATAAGAAGAAGCATCTCCTAATAAATTCGGTAACTCTGTTTCTTTTTACTTTATTTTTATTTGTGCATAGTGTATGATACTTAGGTCAGGTAAAACTGTAGAAAATCAGTCACTCATGTCTCAACACAATGAGAACATGCCACTTCCACAGAACATGTCTGCACGTGGTAGTGACCACGGTGACCCTGATCCCATTGATCAGGAGATGATCAGACCCCTTAGGGAGTATCTTCATCCTCTTAGGAAGACAACCCCCTCATGCATTATTCTTCCCATCAATCATCATAGGTTTAACTTCAAACCTGACACAATCCAATTGTTACCAACTTTTCATGGCATGGATTCTGAAAATCCATATACTCATATGAAAGAATTTGAGGAGGTATGTAGCACTTGCATGGACCATACAGCAAATGAGGATGTCATAAGATTAAAACTCTTTCCATTCTCACTGAAAGATAAGGCAAAAATATGGTTAAGCACTCTCCCACCTAGATCTATAGGAACTTGGAGAGAAATGCAAACAACTTTCTTAAAAAAATACTTCCCTGCCAACAGAACTGCTACTCTTCAAAGACAAATCATGAACTTTGTCTGTAAACCAAGTGAGAATTTTGCTCAAGCGTGGGAAAGGTTCAAAGACCTTCTTCACACTTGTCCGCACCATGCTTTTGAGCAATGGAGAGTGGTCAGTTTCTTTCATGATTCACTCACTCCCCAATTGAAAATACTAGTTTCTACAATGTGCAATGGAGAATTCTATGAGAAGACTCTAGAAGAAGCTTTCCACTTCTTTAACACATTGGCTGAGAATACAAGGAACTGGGAAGTTGGTCCAACATCTGCTCTTGATTAAAGAGAAAATCCACAACCTAGAGGGAGATACCAACTGAGTGAGAGTGATGATTTAAATGCAAGACTAACTGCTTTAACAAAGAAAGTTGAAAACATGCAACCCACAAAGGTGCAATCTGTTAATCAAGTGGAAGTAAAGTGTGCTGTGTGTGATGCAACAGATCATTCAACTGAAGAATGTCCTACCCTACCTGCTTTCAAAGAGGTATTGTATGAGCAGACTAATAACAATCATTCACACAACTTTGAGGGGAGACAAAATCAAAATCAGAGTGGAGTCTATTATGGAAATAATCAGAACTACAATTCATACCATCCCAATAATAGAAATCACCCCAATTTTTCTTGGAGAAATGATTCTGGAAATCATTCTCAACCTCCCTTCCCTACACAACAACATACCTTCCAACAAAATCAAGGTTCTTCATCCAATACTTACCAACCTCCTCATAGGAGATCTTTGGAAGATACCTTGCACCAGTTCATCCAAAGTCAAACAGGTATCAATAATCAGGTTGCTCAGCTTGTCAAAAATCAAGACCAAACAAACAAAGCCATAGAAGACATTAGGAGCCAGTTGACCAAGATAACACAAACATTGAGTGTGAGAGAACCTGGAAGGTTTCCATCCCAAACTAATCCTAACCCAATTAGGCAAACCAACCAGGTAGAAGCTTCAAATAGTGAAACCAACACTCATGAACAAGTGCAAGCAGTGACTGCCCTAAGAAGTGGAAGAATAATTGAGAAACCAACTGATCCTAGGATAAACCAACATGTTGATGAAGAAAAAGAACCAAAAGATCATGAATCCACCGTGGAAAAAAATGAAAAAAATGAGAAAAATGAGAAAAATGAAAAACAAAAAGAAGATGAGAAATAAATTCAATACAGGCCCAAACCACCTTTTCCACAAAGGTTGAATCATTTGAAAAAAGAGCAACAAAATGCAGATATATATGAAGTGTTTAAGCAAGTGAGAATCAACATCCCGCTGTTAGATGCAATCAAACAAACACCTTCATATGCAAAGTTTTTGAAAGATCTGTGCACTGTCAAAAGGAAAACAAATGTGCATGAAAAGGCATTCTTGATTGAACAAGTAAGCGCCATTCTCCAATTGAAAACTCCTCCCAAATACAAAGATCCAGGCTGTCCAACCATTACATGCATCATAGGAAGTCAAAAGGTTGATCGGGCACTCTTGGATTTAGTAGCTAGTGTCAATTTGTTGCCATACAGTGTGTATCAACAGTTGGGATTAGGTGAGCTTAAACCCACTAGAGTGACCCTTCAGCTGGCTGATCAATCAGTCAAAGTTCCACAAGGAATTGTGGAGGATGTTCTGGTACAAATCGATAAGTTCTACTTTCCAATGGACTTCATCGTTTTGGACACCCAGCCGCATCAGGGGCCTCAACCTCCTGTACCAGTCATCTTAGGTCAACCATTCCTTGCCACATCAAATGCCATCATCAATTAAAGCTATCTTTTGGGAACATGACTGTAGAAATGAATATCTTCAGGGTAGCCAAACATCAGGACACTGAGAGTGAAGTGGAGGAGGTAGACTTGATCCAAACATTGACCAATGACTGTTTTGAAGAGTTCATGAGAAGACCCAAAGAAGGAAATCAAGATCTTGAAGAAATAAAAGAAGTGGAAGTCATAAGCAAAGAAAGTGAGAAGCCTACATGGATGCCTGGTTTAGAGCCATTAAGGAACTTAGACAGTAAGCTCATGGCTCCTGATAGCCATCAGTCCACGCCTGAGAGAAAGCCATTGCCCAGTGATTTGAAGTATGTCTTTCTAGGAGAAGGGGAAGCATTCCCAGTGGTGATCTCTTCAAGTTTGACACCTCAGCAAGAGCAACAATTGATAGAAGTTCTAAAAGCACACAGGAAGTCATTAGGATGGACCATTTCAGATTTGCAAGGTATTAGCCCTTTGATCTGTACTCATAAGATATTCTTGGAAGAAGGAGCAAAACTAGTTAGGCAAATGCAAAGGAGATTAAATCCCAACATGAAAGAAGTTGTCAGAAAAGAAGTGCTTAAGCTATTGGATGCTGAAATAATTTACCCAATCTCTGATTCTAAGTGGGTAAGTCCAACACAGGTAGTACCCAAAAAGTCTGGAGTCACTGTTGTAAAAAATGAGAACAATGAACTGATTCCCACGCGCATCCAGACAGGATGGCGTATGTGCATTGATTATAGAAAGTTCAATTCTGTGACAAGGAAAGATCATTTTCCTCTGCCTTTCTTGGATCAAGTTCTGGAGAGAATAGCAGGCCAAGCCTACTATTGTTTCTTAGATGGCTACTCAGGGTACAATCAGATAGAAATTGCACTAGAAGATCAAGAGAAGACAACTTTCACATGTCCATTTGGGACATTTGCATACAGGCGCATGCCATTTGGGTTATGCAATGCTCCAGCCACCTTTCAAAGGTGTATGATGAGCATTTTCAGTGAAATGGTTGAGCAGATTGTTGAAGTATTTATGGATGACTTTTCTGTTTATGGAAGTAACTTTGAGGCCTGTTTGGAGAATCTGAAAAAGGTTTTAGCAAGATGTGAGGAAACAAATCTGATACTCAATTGGGAAAAATGTCACTTCATGGTGAAACAGGACATAGTCTTGGGGCACATCGTTTCATCTAGGGGGATGGAGGTAGACAGGTCAAAAATTGAAACAATTCAAAAACTCCCCATCCCTAGGAATGTGAAAGACATCAGAAGTTTTTTGGGACATGCAGGGTTTTATAGGAGATTCATTGCTTCCTTTAGCACCATAACAAGACCCTTGTGCCATTTGTTGTCTCAAGATGTTCCGTTTGAATGGAGTCCTGCCTGTCAAAATGCTTTTGATAAATTGAAAGATGCACTCATTTCAGCACCTATCATTCAGTCCCCTGATTGGTCCCTCCCGTTTGAACTTATGTGCGATGCTAGTGATTACGCGGTAGGAGCTGTGTTAGGGCAGAGGAAGGATAAGAAACCTCATGTGATATATTATGCTAGCAAAACTCTTAATGAGGCACAAAAGAATTACACCACTACAGAGAAAGAGTTACTAGCAGTTGTCTTTGCCTTGGACAAGTTTTGATCTTACCTCGTAGGGTCACTAGTGATCATTTTTACTGATCACGCTGCTCTGAAGTATTTGTTCACAAAGCAAGATGCAAAACCCCGTCTGCTCCGATGGATCTTACTCCTGCAAGAGTTCAACATTGAAATCAGAGACAAGAAGGGAGTAGAAAATGTGGTGGCTGACCATTTGTCAAGGATTCCAAGTCAAGATCTCACACAATTTGATGAACCAATTCATGACAATTTCCCTGATGAGCAACTATTTAAAGTGAATGTTATTCGTGCATCATCTGTTGTCCCTTGGTATGCCGACATTGCGAACTACCTGGCAACTGGTCTGATCCTAGACCATTGGAGTAAGCAAGATAGGCATAAATTCTTCAGAAAAGTCAGAACCTTCTTTTGGGATGAGCCCTACCTCTTCAAGTATTGTCCTGACCAAATCATCCGTAGATGCATACCCGATCATGAGCAACAAAGTGTCATCAATTTCAGTCATACTCTTGCATGTGGAGGCCATTTTTCTGTCAAGAAAACAGTTGCAAAAATTTTTCAGAGTGGATTTTATTGGCCGACACTGTTCAAGGATGTGTACAAGTTCTGTTCAAATTACGATCGATGTCAAAGGTTAGGAAGTCTGTCAAGGAGAAACATGATGCCATTACATCCGATCCAAGTGTTAGAAGTTTTTGACTGTTGGGATATGGATTTTATGGGCCCATTTGTCAATTCATTTGGTCATGAATATATCTTACTTGCTGTTGACTATGTGTCCAAATGGGTAGAAGCAATCCCGGCCAGAACAAATGACCATAGGACTGTCGTGAAATTTTTGAAAGAAAACATATTCAGTCGATTTGGGATGCCACGAGCAATCATCAGTGATGGGGGTTCCCATTTTTGTAATAAAGTTGTGGCAGGATTAATGAAGAAATATGGTGTACTGCATAAGGTTGCAACACCATACCATCCCCAAACCAATGGTCAAGCCGAGCTAGCCAATAGGGAGATTAAGCGCATATTGGAAAAGACTGTTGCTGCTAATCGTAAGGATTGGTCCTTAAGACTAGTAGACGCTCTTTGGGCGTACAGGACAGCTTACAAAACAATTTTGGGAATGTCTCCCTATAGGCTAGTATACGGTAAATCTTGTCATCTGTCGATGGAAATTGAGCATAAAGCATATTGGGCAATTCATAAGATCAACAAGAGTCTAACTGAAGCAGGCTTATCCAGGAAGCTCCAATTGAATGAACTTGAGGAAATTCGGAATGAAGCATTTGAAAATGCACGATTGGCCAAGGTTCGCATGAAAGAGTTACATGATCGGCACATCATTCGAAAAAGCTTTCAAGTAGGGCAACGGGTACTCTTATATGATTCTTGATTGCATCTATTCCCAGGAAAATTGAAGTCTCGATGGGTCGGCCCCTTTGTAATCAAGTCCATCTCAGGATATGGGGCATTTGAGATAGAAAATCCGGAGTCAAGACAGCTTCTAACAGTCAATGGTCATAGGTTGAAACCATACCAGAGTAGTGTTGAGGAGAATGAAGGAGTTGTGGATTTGGATGATCCATCATCATCTGATGAGTAGGGAAAGTTTCCTATCGTCTGGGAATCTGACGTTAAAAGACCACCTTTCCATTTAGGTTAAATGGATGTTTATAGATCTGAAAAAAAAAATAATAAAAAAATTAAATAAAAAAAGAAAAAAATAAAATAAAATAAAAATAAAATAAAATAAAAAAGAAGTATATATATAAATTGTTCATTTTCTGCATTACTTAATTAACTTTGATTCAAATAGTGTTTCTCTGTGTGCAGTCTAAATAAAATTTTTTTTGCATACGAGTTCATGCATTGAAGACCACCAGGTATGCCTATCTTCTATCCTTTTATTGTCGATTGAGGACAATGCGCAATTAAAGTTGGGGGGTAAGGTGTACTTGATTTTATTGGTGTTTGAAATTGATCCATTGTGCAAATAATTTTGTTAGACTCGATAATATTGTCTTGTGTGGTATGTATGATTTTATTGGGCCCCTAAAAGATTTTATTGGGCCCCTAAAACAAAACATTTATTAAAAAAAAAATTAAAATAATAATAATAATAATAATAAGAATAAGAATAAAAAAATTAAAAAAAAAAACAATAAAATAATAATAAAAAAAATTTGAATTGAGAGAGACAGAATTGACGCTGGTGGTAGCTATCTTTTCTTGGGCAGTGCAATCACACTGCCCTATAAAGGATAAGGCACACTGCCAAATGTTGAAAAATGAGGCACCAAGCGTTGAAAAAGAGACGCCAAGCCTGACCCTGTAATTATGGCATGCCTCGAGCCGAGTGTAAAATAGTGATGGTCATTGCTCTATAAGAGACTCCATATCTGTATAAGACAAGCCACCCTTCTTGAGCTCAGTCTTCTCTCCTTTGTGTTATTCTCCGATCAGGTACTCTCATCCCTTTTGTAAAGTTTATAGTTCTTTACTTTCTTCTTAGTATAGTTAAAAAAAAAAAAAATGGATCTTTATCTCTCAAAAATTCACAAGTACTATCCATCTCTCCCGCAGAATGATTTGAAAAAAATTTATGTTGCTAGGTGTGAAAGACTTAGGTTGTTGATGCTTAATAACATCCCTGAAGATATTTGTTGGCTGATCGAAGCAAAAGTTCGATTAGCTGGTGAAACTTCACCTAGTTTTAAGCATTTTCCAGGCTTAGGGAAGAGTAGTTTTACGAAGAAAAGAAGAGCGAAAAGAGTGAATGGTTGTTACAAATGTGCTCGATGGACCTGTAACACACGATGCAAATATGTGGGGTTTACGTCCATAAATCGAGAAGATAAAATTAGTTTCATAAAGGATGGACTGAGTAAGGAGTCTCTGGATGATATCCGATTGACTCTTGAGACGCATCCATGTGGAATAGTGCAAAGAGAACTTCTTGCTTTATGGACCCAGTTCAGAAGTGACCACCAACGCTATAGTCTTGGGAATCTGACTAAAAACGACCCTGTTTGCCAATCTATAAGAAAATTGGATGGGAAGCTTATCCCCGCTTCATAGAAAGTGTTTAAGCCGTTTCTGGACGTAAAACCAGAGGAAGATGTGAGCCACAATCACAACTACTTATACATACGCATGATTTTTGTTTGTATTTATTTCTTGTTGAATTGTTGTATAGCTACTTTTGATCGCCAAACTTCTTTTCAGGACATACAAAAGGAACAAACATGGAAGACCAGTTAGTTCATCGAATCAATACCATATGTGTACTTTGTGGCTCTCAACTTGGGAGCGATATTTGTTATGCACTTGCAGTGAGCGAACTTGGTAAAAAATTAGGAGAGAAAAAAATTAATTTGGTATATGGAGGGGGAAGTCGTGGATTGAATGGTTATGTTTCACAAGCTGTACATCTTGAAAATTCATCTGTGGTAGGTATAATGCCAATCCCTTTAGCTGAACCACATATTTCCCGGATTACACGCGGTCAACTTATAGAAACGACTTCTATGTCTGAGCGCATGGCTTGTAAGATTTATCAGTCAGATGCCTTCATTGCTTTACCAGGAGGTTTTGGAACACTTGAAGAAATCTTTTGTATAATCTCCTGGGCCAAGAGTAATCTCCATACCAAACCCATTGGACTTTTAAATGTTAACCATTTTTTCGATGGGTTACTCTCTTTTCTTGATCAGGCTGTGGACCAACAGTTCATTTCTCGTTCAGCAAGAAAGATTCTCATTTCTGCATCTACCATTGATAAGCTGCTAGAGAAATTACATGCTTATGTTCCACAGTACGATCCTCATGAGCCTCGGATAGACTGGTCTAAGGCATTTAGTAACAAGCTCCAAAGAGGTCCGATTAATTTAGATTTATCACTGTGAGAAATGCTCTTTATTAAGATGGCTGAGTAAGGAGTACTTTTTGTACTCTTGAGACGCATCTAGTTATTGTACAACTTGCAGGATTTTTCTTGGTTGTGTTCTTAAAAAAAAAAAAAACAAAAAAAAAAAACAAAACAAAACTGTGGAACGTTGTTAGCAAAGTCTTTGATAAGATGGCTGAGTAAGGAGTACTTTTTGTACTCTTGAGACGCATTTTGCTTATCTTATGACTTGCATGAAATTTTTATTTTGGTGTGAAAATATAAATATATATATATGGTGTGCTCATTTGTTGTTTAAGTTTTAGCAGTTCACAGCAAATCTATGGACTTGTGGAGTTACAGGTATTCCTAACAACCCTGATTTATTACTGCAATTCAAGTTGGGGGTGTAAGGTCTAGTCATGAATCATCTGGTTTATATTTAACTGTGAGTTTGTAATTACTAGTTTGTAGTCTTGTGGGAATTGATTATCTTTATCTGCTCTTATAAAAAAAAAAAAATTATTATGTGTTTTAAATAATGCTATTCCTAAAGCTTTAAAGTTATGCACTGATAGCCGGTTAAGTTTGCAATACGAAACATGAATGCATTGATTTCTCATTTGAAAACGTTTATGCATGAGAATAAGTAATTTACATTCATCAGGGATTCAAAATTTAGAAATTGGTTATCGGTCATAAAGTCAAAGGTAACAGTAATTAGCTGATTAGTACACTGTATGATCCCTCAACAGAAGTGGAGACTATTACCCAAGTGAGTGTTTGAGCCTAATAACCGTTAATTCTAAGTGAAATAACACTTACTCTAAATATGCTTCATTGTTTATCTTATCTTTTCAATGGCTTCAAAACATCAATTTGCTTTGAATGTCTAGTATGATAGCGGATAAGTTTAACTGGTTTCAAACTCTGAATTAGATGACTGAGTAACATCGTTTTGTAGAAGTATGATAGAGGGATCAATTTCTTTCATTTTGGGCCTACTAACTTTTTTTTTTCTTTCTTTACATTAATCTCATTTGCTATCCCATTTGAGCCATTTGTAGTACAATTTCTTTCATTACCCTCGTTTAACCCATAACCATATGAATTTTATCCAACCTGGTGTGATTTTGGGAATTAGTCTGTTTATCTATTTTCATATTTAAAAAGAAAAAGAAAAAAAAAAGAAGAAAAAAAAAGTGAAAAAAGGGGTCAAATTTTCTTAGTTATTCAGCATAACTGTTTTAAAATGAATGCTAAAAAAAAAAAAAAAAAAATCCCGACACACCCTTTGCACACTCTACCTTTTCTTTGACAACCCGTATTAACCTTATAGCCCCATTACAATCCAGTCTGGTCCCTTTTGATGCTATAAATCATGTGATCTCAGAATTCGAGTTTGAAGTAGGGAATCATGTTTAAATTCAGAAGTTACTCATCTAGAGCATTATTCCAATCATGAAGCTATGTCAATTTCTTTTTTTTTCATGAAAAAACGTTTCTTGTATTTGGGATGGCACCGAGTTTTGAACTTGTTCTGCATTTACTCTTATAACGGTGCACCCCCTCGTGTGTACACCTGAGGAATCCTTTTTATTGGAGAGAAAATCCATAATAAGATTTGAAGTCAAAACTTCGAGGGAGTAAGTCTGTGTGTTGGTTATCCTAATTTCTATTCCTGAGATTGTATGACCTTTAACCAAAAATCTGATTTAGAATGCTAAATTATTTATTTAATTTTATGCATTTCGGTTTCGAATTTGAAATTTTTACATTCATACAGTTATTAAAACTTGGCATGTGTATAGTCTGATTGCTAAGGGACTGGCAATGTTTAAGTTGGGGGGTATGATTAGTGGTTAATTTTATAAAAAAATTGTTATAATTATACCCTTCTTTTGATCTTAAAAATGGTTTAAATTAGATATTAATATATATTTTATGGTTATATGCAAGTTTAAATTGAAAGATGAATGAAATGAAGTTCTAAAGTAAATAATAATAATATATAAAATTATATATAATACATATACATCATTATATGCATGTATGTAATATATATATATAATCTAATCTAATATATATATGTGCCATGTGTAATACATATATATAATATATAATTTATTAATAACATTAAATTATTTTTATTTTTTTTTAGGCAAGAAGAATTCAAGCCCATGAAGACTTAAAGTCCATGAAGAATTCAAATCCATGAAGAAATCAAACCTATGAAGAAATCAAGCCCATGAAAAATTAAAGTCCATGAAGAATTCAAGCCCATGAAGAATTAAGTCCCAATTTGAGCAACTCATGGAAGATATTATTTGGAGAAGGCCCAAGGATTATTTTTAATCCTAATAAAGATTAAAAACCAATTTATAGAAATCTATTTTTATTTTTTATGTGAGAGCTTTATTAGGTGTGTTTTTTAGCTAAAATCCATTTAACTATTAGATGGATATTATAGCTAAAATCCATTTAACTTTATGAGTGCTTTATTAGGTATGTATTTTAGCTAAAATCCATTTAATATTAGGTGTGTATTATAGCTAAAATCCATTTAACTTTAAGTGTGTGAGTGCCCATTAGATATAATTATGTCTAGTTGAATAATTGAAATTGTGTGGTTTGTATTGCATCTTGTGGCCTATAAATAGATCACTTGATTGCATTTGTAAGTATGATTATTATTCTTGAATCAAAGTTTAGTTGTTTCCTTATAATTCTCTCTTTGAGAATTGTTCTTGTTCTTTCCCCTTTTCTTTAGTATTCTCTCTTGTGATCTTACTTCCTTCCTTTCTTCTTTTAAATTCTTATGTCATTTATTATTACTTTATTATTCACCGCCTAAATGGCCGGTTAATTTGTGCCTTTAAATTTCTGCAATTTTAATTCTTGTCATTTAATTATTCACCGCCTAAATGGACGGTTAGTTTATGCCTTTAAATTTCTGCAATTTTAATTCTTGTTATTTAATTATCCACCGCCTAAATGGCCGGTTAGTTTATGCCTTTAAAATTTCTTGTCATTTAAATTCTGTTATTTAAATTACGTCGTTTAAATTCATGTCAATTAACTTTTAAATGGAAATGAGTAGTTAAATCTAATCTTGGGTTAAGGCAAGGACAGTGTCCAACGCCAATGATTCCCAAAGAAAGCTGCACTTTAAATAAGTAACATTAATTTAAATTTCAGTATGAGTGTATCTTAATTATTGAGAAATTACTAGGTTTGGATTGGAACGTAAGCCTAACTTAGAGCTTTCATGCCATGTATGAGAGTTACTAGAACTAGAAACGCTATCATACCCAAACTCGGATGATTAATTTAGTTGTTTTGTGTATTAATTGCAATTGGATTTATGGTGGTTGCTTAAATTAGAATCCCGCATATCATGTATGGGGATTGCTTAACCTAGAACTATCATCATCTCTAATTGCATTTAATAACAAACCGTCATATCTGAAATTAAATTAATGTTGCTAATCTTTTATGCTAAAATTTGGGAATCAACGGGTTGGCACTGAAATTGTCTTAACTCAAGTACTATCAAATTTTATATTCTCACTTAAAGTATTTATTTCAATTACTGCCTTAATTTATTTACTAGTATCTGTTGTTTAAAAAACCATAAAAAACCTAATTGCCAATTTGTCCAAATGCGTGTGTGCTTGTGTGACATTCTTTTT
Organism: Diospyros lotus; assembly: GCF_014633365.1. Lineage (NCBI taxonomy): Eukaryota > Viridiplantae > Streptophyta > Magnoliopsida > Ericales > Ebenaceae > Diospyros > Diospyros lotus. The sequence continues at coordinate 36,078,511 of NC_068341.1, read as the reverse complement.
ATTTTGCCATAAATAAATCTCTCAGTGGACGATCTGGACTCATTCAGAAAATATAAATTTAAGTTTGGATTACAACTGCACTCGTACACTGACGAGTATAAACCTCTCACCTAAATAAAGAAAAAAATATAAAATTTTTATTGTGTTTTGTTTTGTGTTTTAATTGCAGGGTGGGAGTGCAGCCACGGAACAACGACGAAATTGCGACGGAATAAGAAATTTTTTTTTTTTTTGTAAAATTAGCAACGGATTTTAGCGACGGAAAATAATTCCGTCGCAAAAAAAATAAAAAAATAATTTTTTAGCGACGGAAACAGTAATCCATCGCTATAATTAGCAACGAAAAATTATTTCCGTAGCTAAATTTTAATAATAATAAAAAAAGTAAAAATAAAAATTTTAATTTTAGTGACGGAAACAAATTCCGTCGCAAAAAAATAAAAAAATATTTTTTTAGCGACGGAAACAATAATCCATCGCTATAATTAGCGACGGAGAATTATTTCCGTCGCTAAATTTTAATAATAATAAAAAAAATTAAAAAATAAAAATTTTAATTTTAGCGACGGAAAAAAATTCCCTCGCAAAAAAATAAAAAAATAAAAAAATTATTTTTTAGCGACGGAAACAGTAATCCATCGCTATAATTAGCGACAGAAAATTATTTCCGTAGCTAAATTTTAATAATAATAAAAAAATAAAAATAAAAATTTTAATTTTAGCAACAGAAACAAATTTCGTCGCAAAAAAATAAAAAAATAATTTTTTAGCGACGAAAACAGTAATCCATCGCTATAATTAGCGACGGAGAATTATTTCAGTCGCTAAATTTTAATAATAATAAAAAAATTAAAAAATAAAAATTTTAATTTTAACGACGGAAAAAAATTCCCTCGCAAAAAAATAAAAAAAATAAAAAAATAATTTTTTAGCGACGGAAACAGTCATCCATCGCTATAATTAGCGACGGAAAATTATTTTCGTCGCTAAATTTTAATAATAATAAAAAAAATAAAAATTAAATTTTTAATTTTAGTGACGGAATGAATATTTAAATATATAAATATTTAAATTTTACAAAAAATTAAATATACATTTAACCATGAGATGAATATTAAAAAATTAATTTATAAAATTTTAATAAATATATTAATATTAAAAATCATAATATTGCTAAGTTCTAACTATATCAATTAATATATTTTATGTGCATAAAATAAAAAAATATTAAATGTATAATAATTAATTATTTGTAATATTTATTAAATGTGTACAAAATGTAAAAAATACTATATTTGAAAAATAAATAAAAAGTTTAAAAATCATAATATTAATGAAATTTTCTTTATTTTAAATTTTAGAAAACAAACATTATTTTAAATTAATTTTTTTTATAAAAAAAAATAATATATATTTTTATGAAAAAATATCATTTTATTAAATTAAAAAAAATAAAGTTTAATCAACTACAAAATGTAGATAAGTTAAAATTCACTAATAATGAGCAATTTTCATTTGAACAACATATGTTGAACTATGTTTAACTATATGTAAAATCAATTTTTTTTTTTTTTGGCGTTATGATATTTAATTTTTTTTTAAATATACATTAGCTCTATGAAAAATGTATTATAAATTTATATTAAACCCCATCTCAAATTATCTATGCTAAATAAAAATGGTTTGAGATACATCATAAAAAAAAAAAAAGGAAGACAACTACCTTAACTATTAATCAATAATCACAATTTCACAACACAACAACAATTGTAACACCCTGTCTCGCCAGGCGTGTCACTATAAGGGTATTCCCGGGATTTCTTTTTTTTTTTCTTTAAATTCAACACGCGCGGTATTTCAAGAACAATCTTCACATGCAGAAATAAAACCCCGCGAACCCCAGTCTTGCCCGTTTAACTATCAAGATCAATAATCTTAAACTAAATGAGTCTTAATACAATGCAGCGGATACACTAATACCAAAACACCATAGTTCTTACATTGTATTTCCATAGCAAAATACGTAATACAGATCAAATGATAAAATTGCTATATACAACTGTTCATTTACAACCTGAAATGCATGTTAAATCCTCCAAACGTTACAACGACTTAACAAACTAAGCACCATTGGCCCTCAACCGGCCATATCCTTGCCCTCGTAGCAATTCTTGGCTGGAACATTAAACGTTCCAGGGGCATAGCCCAAGTTAGATGATAAACATCTAAGTGACGGCATAAAACAGTTCATATAATGCATGAGAGACACACGAACATGGCATACTCAGACAAACGTAAATATGCAAGACATGTCTAACTCGAGATATCACCTTGACATACTTAATCCCTCGAATGCCCCACTGTGGCACACGTTCACCTGCTCCAACGTTAATCCCTCGAGTGCACCGTCGTGACACCCGTTCACCTGGTTTAACATTATTCCCTCAAGTGCCCTAGTGTGACACTCGTTCACCTGGATTAACATTGTCCCAATCTCAAGTAGACCTCATCCCGCCCCATACGGACCCAATGATGCAATTAAATTTGACCCCAAATGATATGAAAATTTACACGCCATGCACCAACATTTTAAAATAAAACAGTTAATGCAATGTAGCAAATATCGACACAATGATCATAAGCAAAAGCTTTGTAAAACAATTTATGTCTAGGAGGGTATAATCGCTCACTAGAACCCACCACAAGCACCTAAAAACACTTCCAAGACAAGGAAAAGTTAGAATCAAACCACTCACCTTGAATGTATTTAGATCGCCTTGATCCTCATGCAACGCCTCGGTTTGCGTGCCAAATCCCAAATGCTTGAACTTATACTCAACCTCGAGCCATAATACTTCCTAAACACCATATTTAATTAAGGAAGCATTAAAATCCATTTTCCTCAATTTTCCATAATTTTCTCTATTTTCTCCCAATTTTTTCCTCGATAATTCCAAAATAATTATTTATTCAACTATTTTCTGAAATATTTCAACACAATAAATCCTAAAATAATTAATTAAAAATACTGGAAGAAGAAATACCCAAAATGCCCATTTCACGCGCCCTCACGCGCCTGGCGCGTGGGTGTGTGTGGAGGCTGGCGCGCGACTGCACGCGCTACCTTCTTCCTCGTTGAACCAGTCTCCGGCAGTTGCTCTGATGGCCGAAATAAGGGCACCCCCTTGAAGCCCTTTGCAAGTCAATCCCAACGGCACCAATTTCAGGCCGAAAGGCCACCGGAAAGTGGCCCAAACGGCCAATTGCAGGTGGCTCGCGACGGTCCGCCTAGGGTTTTCCGACTGTGCTTCGAACGGCCATTAAACGCACACCATTGCTTCCCAAATTCTCCAGAAACGATGCCCATACCCCAAGGAGCAAAAGCCCTCTATCCTTTGCCTTCGATTCTTTCCCAAAATCGATCAATTCGATGCTAAAATTCTTCAAGTTTCGGTCGCCTTTTTATAGCCAAAACCCAGCCATTTTCCGACCAATCGCCGGCCAAGCTTGGTCCCCAAGCTTCCTACTGCCAGTTGCAACCTCCCCCAGTCATCCCTCGGCCGTCCCATCGCCGGAAACGGTGGCCATGTGCGTGGCAGTGCGGTGGCCGAATTCTCCCTTGTGTTCACACTATGAATTTTCATTTTATTGCACTTTCACCCCTGTTTTCTTCAAATAACAATTCTGCCCTTTTTACAACACCCCTGATAAATATACCACTAAGTTTCACAAGTTTAGTACATCTCATTTGACCCTCGAAACTCCTGAAAAATTACCATTTTGACCTCCCTCGGGCAAAATTAGAAAACTGCGCTTAGGCCCGGTTGGTCAAATTGACCCTAAATCCATTTGATTCAACCCGAAATCGCTTAAGGGTTGTTCTACACATTAAATACTAGTCCTTGACGCACTCCGTTGATCTTCTGGACGTTTCCTACGTCGATTCGGTTTTCTCAGCCCGGTCGACAATTGTACCGAAAACTGTTCCCGATCCCACTTCTTTCATCACTAAAAATCATAATTCGAATCACTTGTCGATACTGTACAATTTTATTTAGCTATCTAAGGTCCGGGTTACTCCCTCCGACTGATTTGATCGTCTAAAACTGCGTTAATGTGCCATATAGCCTTATTCTTTTGCTAATTCCAGTTATACCCTTCCTTAAAAATCATTTATACTCTTAATAACTTCCCGGGTATTACAACAATCAACAAATTAAAGCCAACAAAAATATCACAACAATACGAAAACCTAAAAAATAACATACTTTACGGACCCAAAAAAAAAATTAAAGTAAAAAGAAATTAAAACTACTGAATAGATGCAGTCTGTCGAAGCGACGAAGCCCGAAGAAGATTGAAGTTGAAGCAAGAAGTGAGAAGGAAGTGAAGAAGTGAAGAAGAAGAACATGCAATAAATGAGCAGACAACCAGTGATGCAAATTACTGTGAGAGAGAGAGAGAAAAGAGAGTTTAATTGAGAAGGGAAATGGGGTTTAGTGGGAGAGAAAAGGAAGTTTAGTGGGTTTAGAAACATGGGAAGAGAATGGGAAAGATAAATTTTATATTTAATTGTTTAGTAAAATAATACGTCGCAAAATTATAATTTTTTAAGACTATGGGGCCTCTCAAATTTGAAGGCCCAAGGCAGCCGCCTAGTTGGCTTCACTGTGGAGCTGGCTCTGTCTCTTTCTCTTTATAAATAGGAGAATTTTTCGCTAAGCTAAAAAGTTTAAAAATCATAATATATGGACGACATTGTGTCTTATACTTAATAATAATATCATATGTTACTATCTAATATAAGTGTTATGTATAAACATTAATGTTGACCAAGAAAAAAATAAATATATCTGTTTATTTGTGCTCTCTAATTTTGTCTCTGAGTTATAGATGAAATTCAACAATCTGAAATCTACTGTGTTGATCAGATGGGTTTTGCTATTAGTATTGTTCTACTCTATAATTGAGAATCCTAAGTTCGGTGGATGTTTTGAATTTTTATTTTTTATATTTTTTTATAAAACTCAAAATTTACCCTAAAAATTTATAGATGTTATGTAGATTTCGTTTAATATAATTTTTATTTATAGAAAAATTAATTTTTTTAATATAACAAACTATTAATAAATAATACAATATATCAAATTAATTTTTAAATAAATATTAATTTTAAATACAATAATTTAAATTATTTTATTATCACATTTTAAATAATTACAATAAAATTTTATTTAAATTACATTATTTTTATCAATTAAATAATTATTAATATTATTTTTATAAGTTATATTATTTTGTATATAATTAAAATATTAAAAAATAAAATAAATTCAAGAGCGCGGGAATCTTCCCGTGCTCTTTCCTGCCAAATCCCCCCCCCCAAAAAAATCCCTAATCCCCTCCCTTCCCCCCCAAAAATCCCTAACTCCCCCCCTCCCAAATCTCTAACCCTCTTTGGCTCTCTCACTCTTACCTCTCGCCCTCGCTCTCTCATCTCGCTTCTGCCTCGCCCTCCCCCACTTTCGTCTCTCGCTCTCGCTCTCTGCTTCGTTCTCGCTCGCTACCTCGCTCTCTCTAGCTGCCTCGCCATCGTCCTCGCTCTCGACTCGCCATCGCCTCTCAGTTGCTTGCCCTCACTGTCTCGCTCTCGCTCGCTCCTCACCTTTGCTCTCGTTGTCTCGCCCTCGACTCTCGCTCGCTGCTCGCCCTCGCCTCTCAGTTGCTCGCCCTCGCTATCTTGCTCTCACTCGCTGTCTCGCCCTCGTCTCTCGCTCGCGACTCGCCATCGCCTCTCAGTTGCTCGCTTTCGCTGTCTCGTTCTCGCTTGCTCCTCGCCCTCGTCTCTTGCTCGTTGCTCGCCTCGCTGTCTCGCTCTCACTCGCTCCTCGCCCTCGCCTCTCAGTTGCTCACCCTCGCCCTCGCCCTCGTCTCTCGCTCGCAACAGCTCGCCCTCTTCTCTCGCTTGCTCACTCGGTCGCGGCTCGCCCTCTCTCGCGTGTTTAATTATTTTTTTTAATTTTTTAGATATTTATTTTACATTTTATGTTAAATTTTGTAAATTTTTAATGTTTTCAGCATTAGTTTTTTTTGGTTTAATTTTTTTATTTTTCTTTCTTTTTTTTTTTTGCTGCTTATGTTAAATTTTATAGATTTGTAATGTTTGCTGTAGTGTTTATTTAATGAATTATTAAAAATATTCTTTGATTTCTTTTATATATATTTTTTATGTTATTTTATTAAAAATTTATATATTGTGTTGTTTTCTGTTCACATATTTTTTATGTTTTTTTTGGTGTGTTATTTTATTTGTTAATATATTTTATTTATTTTTAGTGAATTATTAGAAATGTTTCTTAGGATTGTATTTTATTATATTTTTGGTTATATTTAAAATTTAAATATTTAAGTATTAATTTTTAATATTAATTAATTATCTTATTTTTTAATAATTTTATGTTTGTTAGGATTGTAGTTTTTTTTTCTAATGTGGTGAAAATATTTTTTTAATTTCTAATTATTATTATTTTTTTAGTTATTTTATTTTTAATTTTTTTTTATTTTTTAAGATATGTTAGCAACGGAATGAGACCGTCGCTAACTATTTTTTAATTTTATTTTTTTATTTTATATTAAAAAATAAAAAAAATAAAAAATAGTGACGGAATATTCCGTCACTAAAATAAATTTTTATTTTTTTAATAATTTTTTTTGAGAATATAGCGACGAAAATTTCCGTCGCAAATTTAAAAAAAAATTATATTTAGCAACGGAATTTTTTCGTCGCTGATCCGTGGCTAAATTGGCGACAGATCCGTCGCAAAACTTTTTTTGCGACGATGATTTCAGCGATGGAAAAAATCTGTCGCTAATCCGTCGCTAAATTTATTTAGCGACGGATTTTTGGATTTAGCGACGGAAAATTTCCGTCGCTAAATCCTAAATTTCTTGTAGTGATTCTCATTTGACTCTCCTCACGAGTCCTATCATGGATACAACTATTCTAGAGAATCCCTTCACGAGTCTTCAATAATAGTTTGCCAATTTTCAGAAAGCTTATCACCTTGGTCACACTAGTTGGTTGCCTTTTTGCCGAATCCACCACTATTTCTTCGACCAAGATTACATGTTTTTGTTTCTCTTTTGACAATCATAGTTAACATAGTAAATATCTAGGTTAGGTTATCTCCAAAGCTTTCAACCATTTATAGATAGTTAGGGATCCTATCATAATGTTTTGGTCCTTTGGGACTTAGACTCTAGTTTGCACATAATAGCTATGGTACTACCTAAACTTTGGCACCAGACCATCTTCGCAGTCTACTGTGTTGCTCTAACTCATGAGTCTCACACCCATACCGCGAGCCAACCCACAGTCCTTTAACTATGCCAACCATGCTACTCCGGTCATTAATCGTTGTGAGCCCATCACTAGTCTTCTGCCTTGGTCCCTAGGCTCAGGCCCATTGTTACAAGCTATGCACCTATGGTGCCATCGTTATGCTAAAGCATTTTGTCCTGTCTTCGAGAGCCACAATTGTCCCTCCCTATGGAACTTCTTGTACTTCTTTCAATACCAATCCTAACTCCAAATCTCATGGATCCTCAATCATTTTTAGAGTTACACTTACTCAAGTTACCCATATTTTCTTTGACCAATCTCTCTCCAAAACTTTGAATCCTCTCCAAAACCTATTTGATTAGGACACTTGATCTTGCTGAACTCCCAAACTCATGGTGCATATGGAAATCAATTTAGAGTTCATGTTCACAAACATAAAGCCTAGTACTCTCATCATTTCTTTTACGGTTGTTGTGACCTGGCAAGCAAATCTTAGTCACAAAATCCATTGTGATGTGTTCCCAAAAATGCCACTTGGGATAGCCAAAACTCACATTTGAAGAATTTAATGTACTATTGGTGTTCCCTAAGAGTTCCCAACACTATCCTCAAATGTTCCTCATGCTTCTCCCTACCAGTATATTGTCAATGAGCACAATTTTGTATTTGTCTCATTAGATCCATAAATGTAATTGGTGCATTGGTCAAACCAAAAGGCAACAACAAATCCTCACATTTGCCACATTGTAACTTAAACACCATTTTAGGAACGTCTCATTCCCTTTTCTTACCCTCGACCGCACATCAATCTTAGAAAATATCCCAGCCTCTTATAGTTGGTCATAATTCATCAATTCGAGGTAAAAGATACTAACTCTTAATTATCACCTCATTCAAAGCCTTATAATTTATACACATTCTTAAACTTCTGATTTCCTTCTACACAAATAACACAGGAACCCCCTAAGGTGATACACTATGTTGAATAAAATCCTTATCCAACAAATCCTGCCATTGCACCTTAAATCTTGTAACTCAATCACAATTTTTTTTTTCTTCCACACTTTTTCCACGATGAGGTTTCATATACATGAATTCCTTGGCTATCAAACCAACTCATAACCTAATTTACACAATTGTCTAATCGCATTAATTTTAGGTCCCACATGTTTTTTAAATCACCACAATTCACTGCGGATCCTAACTCAAGTTCATCACAGGTGCACTACTAAAATTACCTATACCCTTGCAGTTAAACCACAAAGACAACAATCCATAACCATATCACTAACTAGAGCATGTAGGTACTTACCTCACCTAACGTACCCCAATCTAGTACCAATTAACGTTTTTAGTCTAGTACAAATGCTCTCTTCGCTAAATGATACTCTTCTCTTTCCCTTTTATCTGGGAAATGATCTTATCGTTAAAAAAAAATGAGGTCTCCACTGTTCCCAACACTAAAACAGCTCTGACTTGCTCCCCATCAGGTGATCTAGTCCTCACACGATCATCCTAAATGGAAGCCTTTACAAGAAAACTCCAATCCTTGTTGGATCATTAGCAACATCCAACACGATTCTCATAACTTAGCCTATTGTTCCACAACCCAATTAAAAATTTTCATAATGGAATTGAAGACTCATGTCTTTCATCATAATGACTTATTCAAACTTGTCTTCTATGATGACCACAAACAACATTAACTATGCTTATCAAACACTTAGTTTACACAACATTTCCATCCTCACATTAGCTTCTTCTCATTTTAAAAACCAGCTCACACTTCCAGGTGGACCAGAGTATACCTACTACCTACCACCATCCATATCAACAAGGGAAAGATCCGGGACAATCAGATTAAAGCCATTTGCTCACAATTGTTAGGGTGTATTACAATCTACGTACTAAATCGAAGATTAAGTCAATAACCAAAATCAATTTCTCCCCCAAAGGCTAAATCTGGGAAACACATATCCCACTACTTGCCCTCCTAAAGAACACATTTTCTAGGCAAGTCCACAACGTATGCCTATATCGGGGAACATACCACTAGTAGTTATGACCTACCCCGACCCATGTATGCAACCACAACTTCATCACCCCCTTCTCACAAACTTCCGAATCCCCAAACCCGCTCAGCACACTGTACAGTAGTCATAAAATTTGTCACCTAGGTCTCTCCTTGTGACCTCATCCTCAACCAAGAATATTCTAAGTCTTCAAATAGGGTTTTTTGCTTTGATACCAACTGTAACAACCTGCCCTTCCAAGGTGTGTCACCATGTTAGGATTTTTTTTTAAATATATATTTTCTCTTCCCACAATACCATCTCTTAATGCCACAAGCATCGTATTTAAAAATCCCTAACATATACATATTTAACATTCCAAACGATAAGCTAAGGAATGGTAAACTAACCATTTGTGGAAGTAAAATCGAAACCTAAAAGAATATTGTAATTGCAAAGGAAGAAGATTCATACAAAATCGTTCAATAACCACAAAATTACAATATCCAACAGAAAAATTTAACATAAAATAACTAAAAACACGCCCCCTATCACGATTCTCACAATTTGTCCTAGCATGGGTGTAGGACTTATTACACGAGTACCAACACAATCACATTTCAACAATCTCTTTTCCTTTTCCCCTACTCGTCTCGTTTGGAATGTTGAATATCCCAGGGACAATTCAAATTAGAAGATGAAACTTCTAAATGAGGGTTTTAAAACAATTTTCATGAATGTATGATGCATGGGATACCCCTATGGTCATTCCGACAATCACCTTTGGAAAAATATAGATCAAACTACTAGCCTAACACCCCACCCCATCATGTCCAACATGAATGACGCAAATAACGATATGCCAATAATATCATGCTCATTGCAATATCATGTTTACCAAGGTAATATAAAATGAATATGCATATGTATGACAAGATGCACACGTGTCAGTATAAACTTGGCGAAACCCTCGCAATTTCATGCTCACTTAAGCAAAGAATACCACATATAAAATTTTCGGATGAACCACTCACCTTGATTTAGCTTCTTAGGCTTTCTTGATATGCATACTTTGATCTCAAAACTCATGCCTTGGAAAATTTCCTAGCCGAAATTTTTAGAAAATTAATAAAACTAAATTTCCCAAATTTTTTTAGAATTTTTCATGGATTTTTCCTAATTTTTTTCTTTATTTTTCCCCATTTTCCCTTTTTCTTCCCCTAATTTTCCTTACCTTCACGCGTTGCCCATAAGCTCGTACCACTCGTCTCGCATGTGCCTCCATGCACCTGATTGTCGGTCATCTTCTTCGGCCTCTCTTTCATTATTTGTGACTGATTTTTAGCTTGTTTCCTTGATTTTTTTTTTCTTCCTTCTTGGCCTATTCCTTCTTGCAAATGCAATGGCACACCTTTTGGCTTGAAAATCTGGTCGACACACCTAGATTTGGCCGTTTAATGCTCGACTCTAGTGACTTGCGATTTTCCAGCCAAGCTTCATAACACCTTCAAATCAACATAAAAACTCCCAAAATTCTCCATAAATGATCCTTAACCCTTTAAGAACAAAATCCCCTTATCCAAGCCTCTCGATTTTTCCCAAAACACTTGAATTACATAATTTAATTTTGAAGAAACCCTCAACCCAACCTTGACTATTTATAGCCATTTTTTACTACCTCTCTAGCCAATCCTAGCCTCGCCTTACACCGTAAAGCCTACCCTAGGCCACGATGGCCTTATCTCATTCTCTGATCAGTGATTCGACATCGATGGCTGGTGACCGCACTATGGCTATTGATTTTGCAGTATTCACATTGCTATTTTGCAATTCAGTCCTTTTTTCATCCTTTTGCCCTCTGGACCTTAGCCCTCAAGTCCTTAGGTTCCAAAAAATTATTCTTAGTCCCCAAGGATTTGAAAAATTACACTTAAGTTCTCAAGAAATTTTCATATATTATAGTTTTGAAGTTCCAGGCAAAGAAGACTATGTGTGCTTATTGAAGAAATCTTTATATGGCCTGAAATAGTCTCCTTGATAATGGTATAAAAGGTTTGATTCATTTATGATTAAGCACAGTTTTAATAGATGCAATTATGACAGTTGTGTCTATTTTAAAAGGAATAAGAATGGGTCCTTTATATATCTGCTTCTGTATGTTGATGATATGCTAGTAGCATCAAAAGATAAGGATTACTCCTCTATCAATTGAATTGAAAGATAAGGATTACTTAAGTTATGATCGATTAAATCCATAACTAACATTGGTTACTAACATGCTCCCTTAAAATCATACTAACATTGGTTACTCAAGTACCAAATTAATGACGAGGAAGATTTTTATAGGGGAGCATGGGGTAAATTCCAAAGAAGACTCGTTGGTATGATTTTACTCGAGTACCAACATTGGTTACTCGATTGCTTTTAGATCCAGAGACTTAGTTAGAGATCAATCAATCATTACTGGACTAATAAATATATTTACTTGACTTAAAAAATACATTAGTCCATTGAAAAAATAATATTTACTTAAGTAAAAAGATTCACAAATTTGGCTTTAAGATAACAGACCTTTGCATAACATACTCGAGTATGAACCTTCAATAGTCAATTGAATCAATTTGTAGACTCAATTGATTTTGAAAGAATACTGATCAATACTCAATTGTTTTTTATCAAAAAGGTTTTACATACGTGGTAGATTTTTCGTAGAAGCTTTCTCACAAAGCTTTATAGCATACTCGGCTAATAAAAATGTACTCAATTATTTTGAAGAGATATATGAGTATGAAATTATTATTCATAAGAGAATTATAAGATATTTTAGAAATCATCAATAAATCAAATTTACTGAAATTATTTTCTCAATCAATCAAAGTACAAATTTCTCAACACTTACTATCTGCGCATGTTTGGGGCAAGTCTTTTGTTTGTCAACCCAAGTGATGCCTGAACATCTAAATGGTTTTCTTGTTATCCATGTGTGTGTTCAGGGCAAGTCCTTTGTTCGTCGATGCAAATGATCCCCAAACATTTTAACGGTTTTTCTTGTTATTTTGTGTGTGTTCAGGACTAGTCCTTCGTCCGTCAATGAAGTGACCCTCGAACATCTTAATGGTTATTCTTGTTATCCGCGTGTGTTCAGGGTGAGTCCTTCCTCTATTGATGCAAGCGACCCCAAAATATCTTAACATTTTTTTTTTCTTGTTATCCACATGTGTTTAGGGCTAGTTTTTCTTTCGTTTATGCAAATAACCCCCGAACATCGATCTGAACGATTTTTCTTATTATTTGCGTGTGTTCGAGGCAAGTTCTTCATTCTATAAACGGTGCCAATTGTTGTTGGCCAATTGTTATTATCAAGATACAATAATAAATTTATTTGACTGAAAACATTATCCTCGAGCCGCCTGAGTCTATAAGAAAGAGAATAGTCAGAGGGTACAGGGAAGTCTCTTCACAAATATTCTAATGCTTAACCCAAATATTGAAGATGCTAAAGACCCGAGAGCAGTATTCACACCAGTAGCAGAGATATACATTTTTTGAAATAAGACATTGCTTATTTATAGGGGAGCATGGAGTAATCCTGGGTCCGTTAGGATTGGGATTCTTATAGAGGATGTTCATCTCTTATAGATAATATTTATCCTTTCGAAGGGATTTTCAAATGTCGGAATTATCCAATTTGTGCACTGCATAGGACCTCCCAGTGCTCGGGGAAAATATTTTTACTATGAGCTTGCCTTGGATAGGCGAGAGATCATGGTCTCCCACCATGCTACCACTAATGGAGGGGGTCTCTCGCCCAAGTTGCCTTTGCTAATCGATCTCCCACCCGTGTTATCGTCACTAAAAGGGGGATGGAGACATCTTTTGCCCTTGTTGCCATCATCGGAGGGGGGGATATGAGACCTCTCCCACCCTTGATGCTGCTACCAGAAGGGTGGGAGAGATGGGTCTTGCCCATTTTTCTAGGTTGACCCATATTTTCTTTTTATTTTATTTGATTTTTCACGATATTTTTTTTCCATGATATATCATATAAAAAGAAGGGGGAAATGATAAATACAATAGTGAAATAAATTTGTGAGGAGAAACTATAATACCCTCTTATATAAAAAAAAACTTAAATTTCTAATTTTTATTTATTTAATACGCACCCAATAAATTATAATGATGAAAGACACTAATTGATAAGACAAAAAAATAAATTAATCCTTCAAATCACAATGCTATTGCTGGCTAAGGAACCAAGTAACATGACCACGTGAGTTTTTAATGGTGACAAAGCCAACCTTCTAAGTCATCACAATCCATCATTTTCACTATCAATCCATCGATAAATAATTAATGGCCTTGTCTAAGCTGAGCTGACTTTTAGGCTATATATTTAAAAGTCACAAAAAAAGCAAAAAATCTATGAAATTAAACTTATGCTGCCACCATGATATATATATTTTTATTATTATTATTATAAAATCAATAATGTAGCTTCTTTCTTTTTTCACGTTGGCAAGTGAATATACAAAAAATCATATCATTTTTATTAATTGTTCCCAATCTCGTGCTGTGAATAGACATTCAGAGGAGAATCAGAGTGCTGAATTCGTAAAGATTTTTGGTGGCTTCCAATGTAAGATTGATTGACGTGGTAATTTAACGTTAGCAGTACTAAAGGAGTAGTCAATATCTGCTGTCCAGCTAAGGATATTAATTCATGTGGGCCGCAGCACATGCATGATATAATTGAGACATATCTCAGCTAAAATGTGCCATTTCATATATACCATATACATCCGTCACTCATTCTAATTTATTACCAATCTTAGAGTCAGAATTTAACACACACAGTTTTCTAAATTTTGGGAATATTATTAGTATTGGAAATACTATTTAGACATTTAAAAGTGACACTTAGCATGACATTTCTAGTTGACATATTATACTACGTGTTTAATTAATGGAAATGTATAATATATTGCATTGAATGTCGTACCAAATATTATTCTCAAATGTCCAAATAGCATTTCCGATATTAATAATATTTCAATTAGAAAATATATACATCCCTAAGGTAGAATCGTAAGTAAGAATTTTCTTTCTTAGATAGAGAGATTGTAAGATATTAGTGATTAATTTACAAAAACCTATATATATAATTTCTAACTAAGATAAATTCAAGTTTATAAAAAAAAACAAAAAGGTAAATTACATTTACTATTCCTAAAGTTTGACGTAATTATAGAGATCACCCCTTTAGTGTGGGGCATTACAAATACATTTCTTAAGGTTAAAAATACCCCTATCATTATAAAACTACAATTAAAAATTTTAAAATACCAAAAATACATACCTTCTTATTTAAATCTCTCTTCACCTTCTCTCCTCTTTCTCTCATTTTGTGCCCCTCTTTTTTCTTTTCTTCATTTCTGACAATGGTTTGATAATGATGGTTGTGGCCTCTCACTATTAAAATTTATTGCAAATCCCTAATTCTCAGGTTCGTGGTGAATCCCAATTTTTCTAAGTTTTACAAGTCCAAAATGGTTAGGGATTTGTCCCTGAACCCCAAATCATCTAGGTTTTTCAACCCTAAATCAACCATTGGTGGCAACCATATTTTGTTTTTTACTTTTTTTTTAAATTGATATAATTAGATACGAGATCGAGAAAAGATGAGGGAAATAGAGATAAGAGAAGAAAATAGAAGAAAAAAAAATTATAGGGATAAAATGGTTCATTTTTATTTTTTAATAGTAAAAGAGATCTCTATAATTTCTCAAGCTGGTTGGGTGGTATCAATAACTATGCAAATCATTATGGGTCGTAAATTATATTTAATCCAAAAAAGAGTTTAAAACCTAGCTAAAATGAATCCATTTAAAAAAGATATTTACAAACTAAAAAAAATTTGCTAAGAATAAGTCTCGCTTTCCCTATTATATGGTCTTTATTTAGCTTTTTTTTTGTCTCATATGGTTATATCCTAAAATGAATTCGTTTAGGAAAGATATTTACAAACCAAAATATTACTAAAAATGGGTCTCATATTTTTTAACTATATGGTCTTTATTAAACTTCTTTTGTCTGAATAGAGATGACAATGAGATAGGGCAACCTTCCCCATCCTCGACCCTAATTTCCCATATGCCCCATCCCTGCCTCCTAGTGAGGCAGAAAATTTGACCTTCTTACCCTACCTGCAATAAGGGTGGGACGAGACAAGACTCCCTATTCCTTTAAAAAATAATTTAAAAATTATGTATTATTAAAATTTTAATAGTAATAAACGAAAAAATATTGCACTATTAAAATAAAAATTATAATAAACAAAAATTATAACATTTATTAAGGAAGTGCTTGCAAAACTCATCAATAATTTTTTAGATTAATCATGAATAACAAAATATAGCAAAATCCTCCAATTAAAAATTACAATAAATTATTTGTCCACCACAAAATGCTTTGAACCTTGCTTTATCAACAAGTACAATAACTTCACATCAATTTTATTTATATATCCATAATATAATATATAACATGAAAAAATAATTTATATAAATGTAATTTAATTTTTTATATATACATATGGCGAGGTGAGGTGAAGGGTAGGGTGGGGACCATAAATCCTGTCTTTACCATCCTAGACCAAAAAAAAAAAAAGGTATTATCCTCATCCCACTAACACTTGTCAAATGGTATTGACCTCGGCCTAACAGAGGCAAGGCAAGACCTTGTAGAAAGGAATTATTTTGCTATCCCTACATGTGATACCCCTTCCCTTGTTCTTATTTTACATTAAATTCTTGTATCCTTCAAAGTAAACTACTACTAAAGCATATCTCTCTCTCTCTCTCTCTCTCTCTATATATATATATATATATATATAAGGAAAATGATTAAGTAACAATAAATGCACATTATTTTCAAATAAAGTACATTTGTTAGATCTTTTCAACATTCAAACAATTCTATTAGTTGATAAAATGATTTAAAACACGATGTATTTATCATCAGACAATAAAATTATTTAGATGTTGTGGAGTCTAATTTTGAGAGTATTTTGATGATAAATATTTTTATGTAAAACTTTAATGTTCTTACATCTCTTAAGAATGTGTTAAGTTGTGTTGAAAATGTTTTGATGATGAATGTATTATTTTGAGAGTGTTCTCATATTTCTCGTATGTCTTGAGGATGTGTTGAGGTTACTTTGATGAAGATAAGATCGATAAATCTTAATAGGCTTATCTATTAATATGTTAGGTTTATCCATTAATTTGTTCTATCTATTAATGTTCTCATACATGCTTAGGCTGTCTTATCTATTAATATGGTTCTTTTGAGGAGTTCAAGAAATATCCTAAATATCCATAATGCATGAGTGTCATTTGAAACCTCATGGTACTTGGAGTAAGCCCTAGGATTGAGATGATGCTTAAAATATGAGGCAACATTACTCTATGTTAAGAGTAATATGTTTCATATCCATATCTGATTTTATGGAGCAAACATCAAATTCTTGAGGAAATGATTAGATACTTAGGTTGTGATTTTTGAGTATTGATCCATAAGAGTTTATATTGCCTATTTGATATTTAGTATTAAATTCTTAAGGTTCTCAATACTTTGAAATTTAATGGATGAACACTTGAATAACTTAAATGATGAATGTTTGTGCTTGGCAAGCAAATCATTCAAGTGCATGATAGATATAGAAGTTGTTGAATTCTTAAGTAGATAATTAAGTCTGTCAAATGTGTCAAAATCTTCAAGTTGCCAATCGAGTGATGATTAATCACTTGAGTAGAGCTTAAATGAAATTGAGCAGTAATGTTTATATAGGAATGATAGTTATATATCTATCTTTCAAGAATACTCAAGTATGAAATATTTATAACCGAGAAGATGCTTTGTCTCAGTCTAGTAATTGATAAGTTATTTGACTTATGTGTGATTTAGATTGGGTAGATATAAATGGAAAAATCATTTTACTCGTATACTTACATTCTTGATGTGTTTTGATATATGAGCTAAATAGAGTATTGATCTTTCTTTAATATAGAAAGGAAAGTTCTTATTTGGGTAACAAGTATTATACTCAACTTATTATTATTTGCATTCAAGTAAAATCTTGTGTTATTAGAATATCTTATTATATTATTCAAAGTTAAGCTCTCTAGCAATCAAGTGAATGAAACGCGAAAGTTAGTTTTAACCAACTTTCAAACCATCACTCAAGTGCTCATATGTTAGTGATTGAGTATTCAAATGTTTGGGCTTACTACACTCGTTTATCTCAAAGGCATTATAAGGACAAATCAAGTACATGCTTATTAATCTCATATATGTCTTTGTAAATTTCTAATCGAGGGATTAACATCGTATTGGAGTTGATCAGATAGCAATTGAGTAAGTCATCTGGCCAATTAATTGAGAAAAATGAGCTTAAATATAAAGCCTTTGTGGTTTTATGTTTAATCTATTGAAAGAATCTTCCAATCGAGTGAGAATTAGAGGCTACATGAAGTTAGGTCTCTGTACCTTGATAGTAATCGACTAGGAGGTATGCTCAATCCAGTATTTTGCTTTTCCTAGTCGAATATATTCATGCTTCAATTGAGTGCATTATGCTAAATAGGGAATGATTCTTTGTTTTTTCCTTGTAATCATCTAATAAATATGTTTCACTCAAGTATTATCATGGCTTAGACAAATTTCCAATATGGTGATTGTGTTAAAGAATACTATTTATATGATATATCTTTTAAAGTCAAAAGGTGTCATCAATATATATTTAACTTGGAAAATGGCTTGACTCAAGCATCAAATGTGTTTGGATTGAGTATCTAAGGTGGTTGAAGTAATAGAGTGAAAATAGCTTATCATAAGGATGACTGCTTTTTTGGGAAAAGGAACACAATCGAGTGACAAGTTGTCCAATTGAGTGAAAAGCATCAAATATAGTGGTATTCTCTATTTTTGGTAAGTAATCGAGTAGGAGAAATATGCAATAGAGTGTTATATGTTATACTAGAGTATCAAATGTGTACAATCAAGTGAAAAAGCTCTAGCAATTGAGTGAGAAAAAGACCCACTGGAGTAGATTTGAGCTGGCAGGAACTAGTCTCTGTTTCTAAAAAATCAACTATCATAATATGCCAATCAATTGGATGATAGATCTACTTGATTATCTCAGGTCCTTAACTCAAGTGTCAATGTACTGAAATAAAAAATTATAATTGTTATAGACATCCGAAAAGTGCACAATTTCAATTCTAACAGTTGCAAAAGGACCTTCTAAACATTCTTTGAGCATAATCTATATATCTAACCATTGGGAGCAAAAAGAAAGATATATATCTTGAAAATCTTGCAAGTTTTACCCATTGGACAAAAGGCTAACAATTAAAAGGCAAGGAAAGCTATAAAAGGCAAAAGTAATTCAAAAAAAGTATGCCACAACTTCCTATTCTTAAATCTCTATATATTGTGAGAAGCCTTATTTTTATGTTGTGAGCTTTCATTGTAAGCTTGTCTTAAATTGTTAAACCTCTGCTTCTTGTAAGTTACTTATGGTTAAGCCTGATCCCCAACAAGGTAAGAGGTTTTGCCTAATCCTTGAAAATGTAGTGGTTATGCTTGATCCTTGAAAAGACAATGATTTTGGTTGATCCTAGAAAAACTGTGTAAAGTGGTTTGTAGCTGATCCTATTTTAAAAGCTACCTAGTAAATTGGTTTTTGAAATCCTTGATGAGGAGCCAAGGTAGTGGATGTAGACTGTTGAATTGAACTACTATAAATTGTGTGTTATGCATTTTTAATTTGTTTTCATTTTAGTGGTCTTATTTCAGCAAAGTTCAATCCTTTGCACATTCATTTTCATTTTGTTTTTCATACATTATTCATTATATATTTCATATTTACAACATCAGTTTTTCAAAGCCATAGAGATTCAAACAATTTTAAGCTTAAAATTTTTTCAAGAAAAAAACTTGCATCACTCAATTCACCTCTTCTTGGGTGTACATTATTCTTATAGATGTTAAGAACAAGATGTGGGAGAAGTTTTGAACTCTATTACATCGCATTCTATTAAAAATAGTTTAAGTTTTCATTCTAGTTGACAGACCTATTTCATTGCATTTTATTACATCCCGCCCAAAGCCAATCCTCAATGATTTAAGATCTAGGAGATGTGGGAGAAAGTTTTCCTATCCTAAAGAGGAAGGCATTTATTGAGTAAGTAAGTGAGCCTATGTGCACTCACATGGCTCTTGTTTGGATGGAGCTTTCTAGTTTAATATCTTAATTACTCACCCTTAATCCCTATGTGTGTATATATATATATATATCTTTTTCATTCCTTTCATTTCAAACTAAAAGAGAAGTCCAACTAGACCCCTTGGATGGGTAGTTGGTCCCACTTCCATTGCTAGGCCATCCTGAGTCTATAAGTTATAAGCTTTTATACTACAGTTTTAGTGCTAGGATAAACCTATCAAACTTCTAAAAGAAAGCTAAGCTCTTATGGCGATTAGGTCTATTTTGAAAAAGGTCATAAGAAATTTAGAAAATCTGTAAAATAAAAAACTAAGCTAAAATTTGATCCTAGATGTAAATTCTGTAAATTTTATGGTCACAGGGAATTGTTTTGCCCAAAGAAAATGAACATTCCCTTTAAGATTAAAAAAGTATGGGTTCCTAAGGATGAGCTTAAGCCAGCTCCAAAAATGGTTTGGGTAGTTAAGAATAAGTCTTTCGTAGAGAAATAGGTTAAAAAATTCAAGGACCAAAATAATTGGGTACTTTCTCTTAGGTAGAATTTATATGCAGTGCATGGGACTTAAAACATTTCAACTTTGGGGGAAAATGATATATCTCCCCAGGAAATGTATATCCAATTCATATCTCTTTAAATTTATCCAAATGTTTCATCTTTTGATAAATCATTTACCTTAGCTGTGAGATGAATTTTTGCTTAGCGATACTATGAGTGTTTTTCTTGAATCAACTTGTATTTTTTTTTATGATTGATGCTATAGAATGTAACTAAGTTATGTTCATCATTTTTGAGTGTTGCATGTATGTGTCCTTATGGTTGTTTTTTGCTTTAAACATAAGGGTTGTGTTGTTTACAATTTTTGAATAGCTTTATGAATGATCACGTATTGAGCTATGTCTGTTTATTTGATGCAATTATTTTTTGTTCATTAGTATGAATTGTTTTGGATGTGAACTTGTGATTATTAAAGTGTTTATGCACTCATGTAGTTATGTTCATTCATGATAAATTTTATTCTAGTGTCATGAATAAATTTGATAATTAAAGTGCAAAATCTTGATGCTTTGATGATGTGTTTGATATTTTGGCTTAATGATATGTTTAGGATTAAGAGTGTTGTTGCCTAACTACAATAATTAAATTTATTTGTCTTGGGATCAACCAGAGAAGAGTTATTCACCATGGTAAAGGGTTCGAGATGCCACGAACGAGGCCAAACAAATTTGGAACGGGTTGGAGCCGGAACGCGAAAAGGCAGGAACTTAGATGGGTCCTCAGAGGCTTATGGATGAGCTACCCTGATGGGCCTTCGAGGAATCAAGAGGAAGGGAACCCCGATGGGTCTTTGGGAGGCAAGGCTTCCAGTTATTCGGATGAGCTAGGCAGGGACTTAGCCTACAATCACAAATAAAAGTCAGAAAGGCATGCGAGAGACTCCCCCATGCTGGCCCTCCAATGCCAAAGTCAAACAATAGTTCAATGTGTGTCCAAAGTATGTATGATGGAAATGTATATCCTTATTTCGTGTCCTGAATGGGTATTTATGTTCTCGGGTGGGCTTCAGAGATAGAGTAGTAGCCGATTAGCCTGAGAGAGTGTTGGGGCAGAGGTCTAAAAATAGTCCAGAGGATCAGTTAAGCAAAAAGATCCATTTCCCTTCAAAAAGGCGAGTATTTATAAGCAAAATTGTGGGACCCACAATTAAGTCGGAAGGGTCTTTCGGATAGGGCCTTAGAGAGGTTGGAGGGCTTGGAGAAGTCTTCAGGGTGAGGCACCTTGATGGCTATCTCTAGATGGTCCCGAAGAAGGCTTCAGGCCACTAGATGGCTTAGGTTCAGGAGACCTCGAAGGGTGTCTTTAGACTTGAGAAAAAATTATGCATGTTAGGTCAATCTCGAGGGACCTATCAAGGGTTCGGGAGGCTTCTATCCCGAAGACTCTTTGGAGAAGAATATATGCAGAAATTGCTTTGAGACTTAGGAGAATTTTAGGGCGCCCCGCAACAATAGCCCCCACTCTTGCCTTGGGTTGAAAGGTGAAGGAAAGAGTAAAATAGAAGTGGGTGCCTGATGGCTCATTGGGGAAGAGTCTCTAGGGCATTCACACAATGTTTAGCTTACCGAAGGCTACGGTTATAAATAGATGGTGGTCAATGGGTCACACTTTTACCTTAAAGAGCCTAAGACATCCGCAGCTCCTAGCGACTCTTTGTTGTCCTAAAGACCTTTGCTTGGTCCCCGAAGTTTTCTGCTTCTCTGGAAAACTCAGTATTGCTAAAAAAATTTAACTCATAGTGATAAAATGGATGTTGAACAACCTCTTGCTGATATTATCATCTCTCCATGGATGAGACCCTCAGTTGCAAAGGAAAAACACGCTAAAGACCTTACGCGATCATTCTATATCCCCGAGTCATGGAAATCAAGGGGTCCTAGGAAAGAAGAACTTACTACTACCTTTAGGGAAGGAGATGTAGCAATACATTTAGATAGCTTGCGAGTAGGACTTAGGATTCTCTTGCACCCATTTGGGATTCAATTTTTAAGGGAGGAAATATTAATGCCAGCCCAGTTGCATCCAAATGGTTGGGTCGTGCTGGCAGGATTTTTTATTTTATGCAAGGAGCAAGAGGTGGAACCCACGACGTCCTTATTGCGTTGTTTTTATCATGCTCGCACTATAAGAGTGGAAAAGGAATTTGTGTCCCACTAGCAAACGTATTTTAGGATTAAATTGTTTAGGGGTGGATCTCAAAAGATAGATGATTTTGAGACTAGGTGGATAGTGGTCACACCACCTGCGGGACATTGGGGGTAGTCACAATATTGGCACACCAAGAAATTGAGGAGCACAAGGTGCGATTGGGTGGAAATAGATTCATTGTTTAAGGATCACCAAGATGATATTCATAAATTGGCCAAATGTAATGACCCAAATTTAGTTATTCAATGTCGTGTCATACCTTGAGGATTGAGTTGGTTAGCCTTGATGTTTAATATGTTGTTTTTGGTGATTATTTTCTAAGTGTTGGATAAGGGTTAAGTGTGTAAGCTAAGTGGTTAATCTAGATTTTTGGTGTTGTATCTGCATGAATGTGAAAATTGTAGCTTAGATATCTGAATATAGGCTAGGGTATTCGAACGAGAGCCTAGGCATTCAGATGTGTGAGTTTGGGGCCTTATTCGGATGGAATATGAGGTATTCAGATACCTTTATAGCTTTTTGGGTCACTAATTCGGATGGGGTGCTTGACATCTGGATGCAAGAAGAAAAAATTGAAATTGAGCCAAGGGTATGTGAGTGTCATCTAGATGCTACAGTGGCTCATTTGGACGACTTCTTTGAATTTTTGTGAGTGGCATTCGGATGTGAGCTAAGGCATTCAGATGCCTATGTTTCCTACGTGTAGTTTTTCCTTTACAACCCAATTTTGACCTTGATGCAGCTCGAATCTCTCAAAACTCAAAACATGAAAGTTGTATATCTTTATTTTTCGTTCCATAGCATCTTGAATCATCTCAATCGAAGCTCAGACGAGAGAGTTATGCTTAAATTACAAAGATGTGTCAAAACTGTCTAGAATCTCCATTTTTCATTTAATGCCTCTTGCATTCAGATAGGATAAGGCACATTCGAATGACCACCACTATCAGAGACTCCTAGGCACATTGTTCTCGATCCAAACCCAGCTTTTCAAGTGACATGTCGGGGAATTTTTCCTCCCAGTTTGCCATGTATTTTCCCCCACTTTCATTTGCTCCTTATATATATATCGAGTGTTGAGAGAAGAGAGGATTATTAACAGAAAGCATTCGACAGAGCGCAGGAAGAAGAAGAAGAAGAAGAAGAAACAGAAGATTGGAGCAAGGTTTCTGGGTTTCACATCAGGCAAGTTCTTTCCCCCTCTCTTGCAAGTTCCCTTCTTTTATTCTTGTTAATGCATGTTCTTTCTCCTCATCTCCTCCTAGTACAAGTTCTTTCCTTCTTTCTTTAGCATGTGAACTTTCGCTTATTCCTCTATTCTTGTTAATCTTCAGTCCATTCAATTATTCTTTAGAAGGAGTTGAATTTTGAGCATTTTACATGTTGGTATTTTCTAGTTGGAAGGGCTCAGTTGGGTCATGTTCTAGTGGCTATGGAGAATTAGTTTCCCTCTCCAATTTCTTGTTGGAATGAAGATAGGCTACTATGTGGGTAGGTTCCAGTGGAAACAGTGCGAGGGTGATATTGTGACTGAGAGAACAGTGCATGCGCTTTATGTGATTTTTCCTATTTTGTCATCCCAAATGCATGCAAGGGTTAGGAATTATACATTTGAGGGTTCCATGTGATTTGTGTGCTTGGACACGGGCATGCTAGGTTGATTTAATACCTAGGTTGACATGAGCATTTCATTCGGCATGTGATTTCCTATATGAACGAGGCTTGGCATGATGCATGGCTTATAAGGGCTTTGCATCACGTTATGGCCTACTACGCCACCACCCTTATTTGTTATGCATTACATGATTCTTGGCACCAGTTCTAGTATTACAGTTGCACGGTGTCAGTTAATCCGAACTGAGTTTATATTACGGATGCTCTAGCGTGTCAAGCAAGCTTCAACTCAAGTACGAGTGTTGGTCTCTCCCACCCGAGCGAGCTTCGGCTTGAGTTACAGGTATAGTTTGCCTTCAGGACAACAACAGGTTTGTGTTATGGACTTGGGTGTTAGAGCATTTTATTTGGGCCCCAAGATTCGATATGTGTATATCTTTGTTATGCGTTGGTACCTATTATTTCATATATGATTGGTTAACATGTTTTGCATGAGTTTTGCACTTGGGTGCGGGTTATTCATTAGCTTTCATACTCTTGTCAGCCCTTCATTTCTTATATATTTGCTAAGTCTTGTGACTCACTCTTGCTTCTTTTCATTCCAAGTAAGGGCAAGGCTAAAGTTGAGGGTGAGTCCAGTGGTGTCGGACCTACCTGAGTAGATGGTGTACATAGTAGTCCATGTTAACTTTACCATGGGGCAGAGTTGTATGATAGGGTTGTTATATCTTTTGAGTTTTTGGTTAGCTTGTATATATGTAAACCTTGTAACCTTGTGGGCAAGTTGTGTTTTGAAATGCATGCCTAGGTTGTGGTTTTTGCTTCCGTTTTCATACTTATTATCAGGTATATGTGAATCAGGTGTGCATGCATTGCAGGTCTGTCATCCCCTCAGGTTCTTTTTCTTTCGGGGCACTTTCTCGGATTCTTCGACTTGGCTAGGGGATTTAGGGTGGGGTCCCACACTGAAGCAGGCTCAATAGTTTTATCAGATTTAATAGATGTTACACGTCTTATTGAGACATAATGGATAGCTGTTGAATGACGCGATGGCATGGATCTTTCAAGATCGATTCAAACTCAAACGGATACATCCCCCTCTTCATTTTTGTTAGATAATAATAATAATAATAATAAATAGAAGAAAGAAGGAGAGAGAAATGAGGGAGATAACAAAGAGGTGGATATTACCGAGGACTCGGAGGTAGTCAGAGATGAGGAAGGGATTGAAGGGGAGTCAGACCCTAAGGGTGCTCACCTAGACCCTTTTATTTTCACTTGGCCCTTCAAAACGTTTTGAATATTGATATTCGATAATTACACTGATGATTTAATTAAGTGTGTAGAGATGAAGCGACTCTAGAGAGCATCATGGGTCAGGTAGCAGGAATCAAAACAACAGGTGCAAGAGGCCCTTCAAAGGACACAACTGCAAGCCACCCAGGCCCCTTCTTAGGGAGAAGCCGAGGGAGAAGAAACTTTGCAAGCCCAAACAAATAAGAGGCTAGGATAGATGGAAACGATCCCAGCTCGACGGGAACTTCTATGTGTTAGAGTTATGCCCACAAGCTAATTACATTTTGTGTAATTGATCATACTTTTTATTGGGATTCTTTTTTTTCTTCAATTAATTGTTATTGCAAGGCATTATGTTTTATTTGTCGTTTATGGTTGTCATCATTATTTATTGCGATCTATACTTGACAAAATCTATATATCAGATAGGTTCATGGAATATGGTCATGCATAGAGATGACGATCATGAAACATATTCCTTATAAGCCTTGATCTTAAATGTTCCTAGTCATAGAGTTATTAGGAATGAACACTAATAACTTGAATAGACTAGCACATATGATGCATGCTCAATCAAGAGAATGTCTTGTTTCATGGACATTAGTGTGAGGACACTAGTGCATATATGTGGGTGCTTATTATAAGAATAAGTACACTGAACAACTGACCCCACTATAGAATTCCTAATGGTTATTGTTTAATGTTGAATTGGAATTCTTGTGTTGCAATTGTACAGATTGATCCTTAGACTTAAGACATCATGGTAGTCTTATATTTGATTGATTACGCCTTGGTGCTTTTTGGATTCTAAAGGAGTCGTTGACAAACTGTCACTGGGCATGGCCTTGTCACATATGAAGGCTTATGAATGTCGATACAGGATTCATCACTTATCGTCAAGATGAGAGGATATCCTATGTATTCCAATGATTCCATGACTATGGAAATCCTTGGCTAAGGTAAGGTGGAAATCAAAAGGTGTTTTGATTTCACCTATCAAGTCATAAATTTGGAATGGATACATAGTTATTGAATTGTTAGGGTTTCGTCATAAAACCATACCCTAAATTCAATCGGGACATTGATTGATAAAAGGATTTTGCTACACAATAATTACAATTGAAAAGGTCCGCGTTTATTTCATCATTGGCTAGGTATTCATGGAATGTTGCTAGACATTAACCATGATGTGTAGGGATTTTAGAATTAATTTGATTAATTCTAAAACTATTAATTAAAGAGTTTAATTAAGAAACCCATGAGATGTGTTTAATTAAACCAATGAGTTGGGCCCTAAAGTAGCCCAATAGAGTTGGCTCTTACATCTAGTCTAATAGCCCAATAGAGTTGGCTCTTACATCTAGTCTAATGGTGGACCTAAGGGGTCACACACTTAGATCGAGCTAATTCCACAATTAAAATAAAAAAATGAGAGAGAGCCGACCCAATGTGCTTAAGGGTCAGGCCTAAAGTGTTTAGGATTTTCTATGGTATGATTAAGGTTTTTTAACTCTATATATATGCCGCTTAAGAAGCTAAAAATGGAAGAAGAAAATTTCAATTTCTCTAAAAAAAACGTCTAAGGTTGCTAGCATGACCAAGGATGTTGTGGAAGGATCGATTATGTGGACTGACTTGGAGGAGATCACACTTGCATCTCTGCGGATCGAAATCAGACGGAATCAAAGGTTGCACGATCATAGTTCCTAACACTATGGACCCGCTTTTAGAGGATTTCTTCAATTTCTCTGCAACAAATCTTCTGCCATCCCCTTCACACACTGACAGGGCTATTGAGGAAGGAGTGATACTATAGTCATCTCCATTGAGCCCTGGGGACCAAGCAGTTATAATGGTTGCACAGGAAAAATGGGAAGCTAGGGAGAATGTTGAGGCTCAAGTAGAGCTGGAGAGGCACCATGGCCAAAATCTGGCCCTCAACAACTTACCTTTTCCACAACCAATGGAATTACTAAGAAAGAGAGTACTGACTTCAGAGACTAGGGCACACCGGCCCTTATTTCCCAACTTGGCCCTATCTACCAAGGAGTGGCCCAAGTAGGGCGCTAGCAAGTAGAGGGGCGCAAATTTTTAACTCGTCCAGGGCTCTTAGATACGGATACTATTTTGGAGCCGAGTTGCGGCGAGGCTGATGTATACCTTGATAATGCTGCGAGATGAGACAAAGTGTTTAAGGGATACACTAAGCTAACTTGACATGGCAAAGCAATATTTAATTGAGGTATGGAAAACTTTAAATTTCTCTTTTAGCACTTTCCTAATGTTTATTGCAGCTTATGATATTTGAACTTTTTCTTAACAGGGAATTCAGCACCAGGCGATTGTTATAGCGAAGGCTCGAGCTGACCTGATCAAAGCCTAGGTAGGCTGGATGGTCTGATGTGCTCTACGCTTACAAGATAAAGTGAATGACCTGGAGCACGAAGTTAGGACCCTTAGGGAATATGAGAGGTAGGCCTCCCAGATCGAGTTTGAGGTGGAGGATGTAAAGAAGTAAAACGCCTCCTTAAAGGGAGATGTTGAGCATCTTAAGAAGACTGAGGTGTCGTTGCTAGGGACGAACTCTGAATTATCTACTAAACTAAAGTAAGCCTTGCGAGCAAAGAACGACGCTCGCTCTCAATTTTTAAAGGAGAAAAAGTGGGCTAATGAGTTGTCCAATCAGCTTGGGGGGATGAGCACTAAGGCCATCAAGGCCGAGACAGTAAAGGAATATTGATCGTCCTGGGTGTGTTATGAGGAGAAAGAAAGGTATGCTTAGAGAGAACAGGCCCGGACACTAACTTTTTTTATGTCATCTTCGTGGGCAACGAGATAGGGGATATTTGCGACTTGAGGTTATTCAAGGACCCTGATATTGTTGGAAATGTATGCCCTAAAGACACGTTTTGTTTAATTTATGGTAATGATGTTTCTTTTAGTCAGTTTATGGCACATATATTATTTGCATTTAATTGTTGGAAAAGTGTCCATGCTATTAAGTAAGTGATTCATGTGATGGGTCGTTCTTCACAGTTAGGCATGAATCATGGGTATTTAATAAGCAAGAAAATATTACTCTTGATCTTTTGATAGAACTGGGCATTCTATCATGATAAGATCATTGTGCAATAGATCCTAATGGAGGATGGCTTGCCTTAGCCAGTAAACAGTCCGTTACTCTAATTGTACAAGCGCATTTGGAATGCGTAGAGTGGACCTGTGATAGAAGCTAATGACAAAGTACTAATTATCATGAAGCTAGTCTATCACTGCTACTACGTGGACGAGTACTCTAATACTTGAGTATTAGTTGGTGGTCTAGTGAACCTAGAACTATATTCTTAGATTCACTGTAGGTGAGGTCTATCAAAGATCAATAACCTTTTGAGTTGGGAGTATGGTTTCTAATTAGCTAAGACAGACTAATACAAGATAGTTTCTGTGATTCACCCCCTTGTGATTGTCCAAGAATAATCAAATAATCCAGGGCCCTGGGAACATGACTTAAGAGTGTGTGCTTCTGGGTAGCTCCCAGTGATAAGCAAGTACATTCGAGTAGTCACGGATTATTGGACTAGTGATCTAAGGATGGTAGAAATCATTTAGAGAGGTGTTAGTACATTATTCCTTTCTAAATGATGGGTGTTACGCAGAGGGGTATTTTCCTCATTACACTAGTAGGTCAAAGACATTGCATATGCAAAATTATTCGTGGGGTCAATGTTACCATATGGTGATAGTTGGAACACTTAGAATGACAAATTATAGCTACTAGGTAGCAGGGATATTTTGGTCATTTTAGTAGCCGTGAATAATTTGTCTTTTGGTCCTCGGGGTAGCTCGATATAACTCATGTATTATTTAATACATTTAGCTTGTTGGGTGAATTACATTGAGAGAGAATTATTTTATTCAGAATGGTCCATAATTAATTGGGCTAGAATAAAATAATAGTTCATTAGTTTTTTAATTAATTAATTGGGCTAACCCAATTAGAAAATTAATTAAATGAACTTGGCCCACTAGGGTTTGGCCCACTAGGGTTTTAACCCTAGGGTTCTCCCTATATATATTCTCTCCTTGGTTGTTTTTCATCTAAGGGTTTTTCTTTTACTCTTCTTCACCAAAAGAGAGGCCACGAGTTTGAGTCATACCTTTGGAAGATCAAGAGAACGTTCAAGTTCTGATCCGAAGGAGCCGAAGGATTGCAGGACAGCCGTCATCTCCACCACGAGAAGAAGCTCCCGCCCATCCTCCTCCTATCGCTTCATTCCGTCCGGTAATTCGAAGGAAAAGTAAGTTTCCTAGATTCTAATCAATACGAGGAAAGTTTTTATTTAAAAACGCTTCCGTTGCATGCTATGTATCCTCGTGATGATCCTTCAGATCTTATATTGCCTAAGGCATTTTTAAATGAAAAGGCAAAGGATCTTGACAAGCCTTCTGGTCCATGGAGCCCATATGTCCCAGAGCTAGACACGTCAGTTGACCCAAGGGCTTCTCAAGGGATGAAGGCAATAGGTGTCCTAGAGGACATTAAATTCATGGATTTAGATTTTATAAAAAGAGCTCCTAGTCCAGGGCTTCTCAAGGGATGAAGGCAATAGGTGTCCTAGAGGACATTAAATTCATGGATTTAGATTTTATAAAAAGAGCTCCTAGTCAAGAGGATGGGTTTCTTGGGGCTTTAATTTAGGAAAGATTTATTGCTGCCCCCTTACCTTCTTTTGCCTTTTTGGGCTCATTATTCTTTTGTATTTTGAGAACTTAAACAGATACGAATACAATGAACATTCTTTTGGGTTTGGTTTTTAGATGACCAATTGAGAGCCTATCATGAGCATGAGCTATATGAATGCATGGAGCATAAATAAGAAGTAAGAAAATAATTTAATTGTTACCATTGAAAACGTGTCCTCTCTTAGAGCTAAGTCTTGATTCTTGTGTGCCTGTCAGCATATAAAGAGAATCTAGCTCCCCAAATGGGGATGCTGCTCTTTTCCAACTCATAAAGGGTGAACCAATTATATATATAAATTTATGGAAATGATGAAAAATATAATGAAGTACTTTTGGAAGTAACGGTATACCTACTCGGGCAATTGGGAATATTCGGCCCCATGATGTATATAGAATTTGAGATAAATATTTGTAAGTCCAGCATAAGGAGTGAAATATCTTGCATCTAACATCATCTGGGGGAGTACTACTACCACCACTTGCAACTAGGGGTGAGACGCGTGCCCGAGTCCACCGACTATCTTTTACCCGTCGGTCTCATCTGTAGCTGAAATGTCACCATTGTGCCCCAGGGCTACTCGAGAGGGAGCACATTAACCCATAAAGTCCCTTTGTGGAAAGGTGTAGCTGCGAAGAGCAGTACATGATCCTAGGCGCCTTAATGTAGTGAAGGGGTAAGTACCAGTAGACCTGTATAGAGGAAAAACAATCTCTTACAACTCCGTTCCTTCCACCAATTGGTGCTTCGATGCATAGGGCTAGTGGAGCAATCGTTTAAGCGACAACCCTGGTCTTTGTGTCCAAAGACAATAAGACTATCCGATATGTGAAAGCATTGGGCCCGTAAGAAAGTTTTGGGTGGAGAGGACAGAGACCTTAATGGCACGGAGGACGCTAAGGGGCGCTTTAGTTTGGTGACGCGGTTTAGTAAAATTTTTTTAGGCCATTTACATCCACAATCAGAATACTAATATTTTGTCGAAGTGGTTCAGCAGAGTGCTTATTTTCGCAATCATAAAGTTTTGCTGAAGTGGTTCAATGGGATGCCTACTTCCGCTATGATAAAGTTTTACCAAAACAGTTCGACGAGATGCCTAGTTCTACTATGATAAGGTTTTGTCGAAACGATTCGATGAGATGCCTACTTCCGCTAAGTAGGATAATAAATATTTTTATTTTAGTGGTTTGACAGAGTGCCTACGTCTGCAAGATGTATGAGGGTACGACTCTTGTGGCTCGACGTATGAAAGATAAGGGTGTTATTCTCTGATGATCAAAGTTTCAGTGTTTTTTGTTTTAACAATTCGAATCCTTTCTTACGTCTGCTCTTAGTGGTTGCCTTTAACAGACTGTTGACTAAATAATTCATGATGTTATGAGAATTCTCTTGTTCAAAAATCTTGTTTATTCATATCTGTCTGATTTTGAACTTGGGATTACAAGAGATGTACAGTGGGTTGAGCCTAAGGGTTTCCTTCATCTTATCTCCACAGTTTAGTTCTTTGTCTTTCCCTGAAATGCTGCAAAATAGAGGTGTTGAGCCAAATTGCTCCAAATAACCTATTGTGTATTTTGATGTTTAATAAAACAGAATTTTAGTAAAACTATTTTTGATATATTTAAATCCCCTAATGGATTTTGATATGTCTTATGGTGGAAATAATATTTTAAGTATTATAGTGTTTTATGTATCAAAATGAACCAAGAAATGCTATTTGTTCTAAGTGGAATATTAGCGCTCTATAAGGGAACATATACGAAAATCTTTTCATTTTGGAAAACTATCTCCTGATATTTTAATAGCTAATATTCATTATTGTTGAAATAATTTTTAATGAATTTTTCAAGAAATAGAATGTATGTATTTTGGAGATGGTAAAATCACCAAATCTCGAATTTGTTCTAAAACCAAAATTCTACTTTCTTATTGATTTGGATTTTGATTTTTTAGATTTTTTTTAAAATCCAAATAAGGGGTACTTTCTTATTTATATTTATGTAATAAATTAAATGGAAGGTAAAATATAAATTAAGGAAAATGTGGTAAAATCGTCAAATGTTGAATTTGTTCTAAAACCAAAATTCTACTTTCTTATTGATTTAAATTTTGAGTTTTTAGATATTTTATTGAATCCAAATAGGGGATACTTTCTTATTTACATTTATGTAATAAATTAAATGGAAGGTAAAATATAAATTAAGGAAAATTTGGTAAAATCGTCAAATGTTGAATTTGTTCTAAAACCAAAATTCTACATTCTTATTGATTTAAATTTTGAGTTTTTAGATATTTTATTGAATCCAAATAGGGGATACTTTCTTATTTACATTTATGTATTAAAGTAAATGGAAGGCAAAATATAAATATGGACATTTATGTAAATATGTTGTAATGTATATATGTTATGGATTGTATCATCAAAGCAAAATCTTATTTTTCTCAGAATCTGGACTGAGAGTCGACTCTTAGTAAGGGACGACAGACTGTGTGTTATGTAGAGTCGAGGTAGCCGAGAGTAGGTTTTGGCCAGTCGACTAGGTAGTCGATTGTAGGCCAATGAGAGTCGACTGTCATCTTCGAGAGTTGACTATGGGTGTCGCAAAGTCAACTGTCGATTAGAACAGTCGACTGCCAAACTCCAACTCGTTTGGAAGCTCCATTATAAATATCAAGAAGAGATTTTTGGAGAAGGCTAATGCTCTATCAAGATTATCACTCTAAAGCACACCCAAGCTCTCAAGCACTCAAGAAAAGCAATCCAAGGCTCAAGCTCAAAGATATATCCATTTGGAGCCCAAGTCAAAGGAGAATATATTCTCTCTATTTGTGATAACTTGTATTACTTATATTTTGCTTTGTACATCATTGTGTTTAATTCAATATTAGTCTAAGGTTGTTTGGACATAGGATTTATTTGTATTGATTTGTGGATTGTGAGTGGCATCCTAGATCTCAAGTAATCTAGGTGTATTATTATGTTGTATTAGTTTCCAGGGTGAGCTAAGGGGAAAACCTCAGTGTGTACAAGTTTGCTAGGTGATCTTGTGTGGAAACCTAGTGTTGTGATTTTAATGGAATCTCAAGTGTCGGGTTGACCTTGAGAGAGTGGAGTAGGTGTTTGAGACACCGAACCACTATATATTCTTGTGTTTATTATTGTGGTTGTTAATTTACTCATTTATATTGCTATCACACCAAACAATATATATATTTATAACAAGTATTTTCTTTGTATAAGAAAAGCTCAAGAGTTTTTGAAAAGAAAGAATTTGGTTGAATAAGTTTTTAATCACTCAATTCACCCCCCTCTTAAGTGGCCATTAAGTGTCAAAGGACCAACAAGAGGATACAAACATATATGTTTTATCCTATATCTTTTACATCATGGGATCATTTTGTTTGCATGGTTTGATATAGACAATTATGTTTGCGATTTACAAGAAGCAAGTTAGTAATGTCTTCTTTCAGTTGCTTCTGCTTGTGACTTAACAGCTTCCACTTCCAATCTTGGAGTTGCTTGGCTTTACATCTTTAGGTGTGGCATTTCTATGATGTTGCACAATTTTATGCCTTTTAAGGTGCTTATGGCCTTTTCAGTCTATCGATCGCCTGGCTTGCCAAACACCTTTCGATAAAAAGAGAGGAGACTGATCTAGGAGTGGTTGAAAAAAAATGCCATTGCAAAGTTGTCTTCTTGGATCGAAAGTTTAGTATCTGTGGGGCTGCTGCAAAGGCGCTGATAATTAATCTCCTCCTATTAGCACTTTGTGCAGATTTTCCAGTTACGTGGGTTGCAATTTCAAGGAAGTAATGGGGAAGAAAAAAGCAAGGAGAAGACTGACGAGGTGACAGTTAGCCACAGGCTACAACCTCCCAGTACTTCTGTTTATAATTGGAATTATGCGGTGGAATAGTAATTGGCTAGGTGTTTGTTTCATTATATTGTGTGTGTGAGTGAGTGTGTGTGTGTGTGTGTGTGCGCGCGCGTGTTTGGAATCAAACAGGCCTACGAAAGCATGGAATGCTAATTTGGTATTTAGACTTTGGGGGTTGCTTTATAATTATACAAACCATTAGATTGTTTGCAATCAATCAGTGAAGTGAGTATTGGAGTTGCATGGATGTAACATGAAAATAGAATTATGCAAAAAATGAGAGATCACCTCAATCAATTGGGACTCGGAATGGACGGGAGACAAAAACATCAGATGAGATATCGCATTTGTTAGCAAAGTTGCGAATCATTTATTCTTCAATTTCACCCCTAAAAACACAATCCAGGTCCGCAACTAAATTAGGCGTCGCGAAGCATTTAGCGGCAATTTTCAGCAACATTTGGAATAACTACCGCTAAATGTTATTTTTTGCGGCGGTTTGTAAACCGCCGCAAACTAAGTAATTTAGCTGCGGTTTTAAAATATTTAACGACGGTCTCAAAACCGCCGTAAAAAAATTACAAAATATTGAATTTTCAAAAAAAATCAAAAATTTTGAATTTTAGCGGCAATTTTAAAACCGCCGCTATTTACCGCACCAGTGCATAAGCAAGGCTGAGTGCCCAGCCGCTCGCAAGCGTGGGCTCGAGCTCGCACTTAGCCCCCCTACGCGCGTGCCACATGGCCGCATGTCAGTATGCCATGTAGCCATGCTGGAAATTTAATTTTCTAGCCTCTCATTTGCCTTGATTTGAACCCGTAACCTCTTGTACACGCGTGCGCGCGCGAAGCTAGCTGATCTGTGAAGCCTCCTTATTAATTATTCACGCATATAATTTATATACTAAACCAATCCCATTTTCCAGAATTATATTTTCTATTTTTTTAATATAAATTAAAAATAAATTGAAAAACATAAATTAATGGATTATTTTTTAAAAGGATAATGGAATAAATTTTAAATAAATTAATTAGATTAAATTAAATAAATTAATTGATTAAAAAATAAAATAAAGATTTTATATATTTTTTAAAATTTCATTTTAAAATTATTAAAATTTTGCTGCAGGTTTTTTTATTTTTTTAAAATTAAATTTTTTAATTTTATTTTATTTAATTATTTAATATTTTTAAATTATTTAATTATTGCAGTGGTTTTTCAAAAATCACTGCAAAATTTAATTTAATTTTTTAATTAATTATTTATTTTCTAAATTTAGCGACGATTTTTCAAAAACTGCAGCAAAATTCAATTTTATTTTTTAATTAATTATTTATTTTCTAAATGTAGCGGCGATTTTTTAAAACTGTCGCTAAATGTTAAAGAAACCACCGCAAAACACTGTATTTTGCGACGGATTTCGAAACCGCCGCAAAAAGACTACTGCAAAAAATCATTTTTTTTGTAGTGTGAGCAACAAGAAGGTAATCAAAATT
The DNA here is from genome assembly GCF_014633365.1 of Diospyros lotus. Taxonomy (NCBI): domain Eukaryota; kingdom Viridiplantae; phylum Streptophyta; class Magnoliopsida; order Ericales; family Ebenaceae; genus Diospyros; species Diospyros lotus. The sequence continues at coordinate 36,043,139 of NC_068341.1, read as the reverse complement.
GGTTTTAAGTCAGATGGGTGAACAGTGACAGAGCCAGCCAGACTTTACATGAAAACTGTTAGGGTTCAGGGATATATATTATGGGTGGAGGGATCATTGAGGAATGTATTCGGATAGTTTTACATCTTTAGGGTTCCCCTTTCCAACTTCAGCAGTTGATTTTGAATTGCTCGATATCCAAAACGTTGGAACAGAAGAAGCAGCAACAAACGTGACCCTGCGAGGCGCCCACTTCAAGCATGACGCCACGCCTATGTGGTTGTCCCAGCTTGCTACCTGTGTCAACACAATAGAGTCATTAGCATTGGTTGTTTGCACCTAAGAAAAGACTCTTTTTTCCTAACAAACATCACCTAAGGCATGAGAGTCCTTGCTGTACAAGAATCGATTATATTTTTTCTACCTTATTGCATTGGAATCTCCCTGAACTTGGGAAAAAAATATCTGAGAAAGTTGAGAAGTTAGGGGAAACGCCTTATTTAGCATGGGAGGAACATATTTGAGGGAACTGGCATGCCAGAGAGGCTGTCTCCTGGGTTCATAGAATGCCCTTGTAGACGCATCCCATGAGGTCTTTTTCCCATGGGAAAGACCTTCACAATCTTTATTCTTCACAATAACACTTCTTACGAGTGCTGGTATTGCTAGGGAGAATGATCCCTGGCCATCAAATACAAGTTCAGGAATTGATGCGCTTTCAAACTTGGCCTTTATCAATAGGGGGTCATCCTTCTCACTTCCCACTTGCCTAGCCTAAATCTCTGCTTTGATAAACAGCATGGATGCCTAGTAGAAATACATGGTAGAGAGATGTGTTTTCTCCTGAGGGTCGGCGTAATAATGAGAGAAAAACCTTGGACGGCTTATAATAGCAAGAGAAAAAAGCCCCCTAGTGCCTTCCCAAGGATTCAAAGCATGGTTCATGGGGAGGCGCTACAAGATGAAGCGGAAGCACAACATCTTCACACAACTGGCCCTTATGGTGGCAGTTGAGGGATGAATTTTTGCTTGATTCCCACAGACCATGCCAAATTATTGTTGCCTAACTACAACAATTAAATTTGTTTATCTTTTGATCAGCCAGATGAGTGTTCTTCACCACGACAGAGGGTCTAAGATGCTACGAGCAAGGCCAAAAGAATTTGGAACAGGTCAGAGCCAAAACCCGAAGAGGCAGGATCCTAGATGGGTTTTCGGGGGCTTCCGGATGAGCTTTCGAGGAATCAAGAGGAAAGAAAAGTCGATGGGTCTTCGAAAGGCAAGCCTTCAGGTCCTTCAGATGAGTTAGGTTATCCCAGCTTGTGGTCACAAATAGAAGTCAAAAAGGCATGCATGAGACTCCCTCACGCGAACCCTCCGATGCCAAAGTCAAACAATAGTCTAAGGTATGTCCAAAGTATGATGTATGATGCAAGTGTATATCTCTATTCCATGTCTCGAAGGGTATTTATGTTCCTGGATGGGCTCTAGAGATAGAGTAGTAGCCGATTGGCCTGAGAGAGTGTTGGGGCATAGGTCTGAAAAGAGTCCAAAGGGCCTTAGAGAGACACAGTTGAGTCGAAAGACTCTTCCAAATAAGGCCTTAGAGAGGTCAAAGGGCCTAAAGAAGTCTTTGGGGTGAGGCACCCCAATGGCTATCTCTGCGTGGTCCCAAAGAGGGCTTCGGGCCACTTGATGGCTTAGGTCCGGGAAACCCTGAAGAGTGTCCTTAGACTTGAGAAAAATTATGCATACTAGGTTGATCCCGGGGGACATATCAAGGGTTTGGGAGGCTTCCATCCCAAAGACTCTCCAGGGAAGAATATATTCATAAATTGCTTTGAAACTTAGGAGAATTTTAGGACACCCCACAACAAAGAGCGATATTATTCACTGCTTTAATAGTCTCTGTGAGTGATTGTGTTTGATGTGCTCATGAGTGGAACAATTCTACATAAGATATGCCTTTAGCTAATGTGTTTGATCATAAAATTGCATTAAGCATTTTTAGGTCTCTATGCTTAGTTTTTGCGCTCTATAATTTAAGTCCATAGGTATATTGGAATGCCTATTGTGTATTAAATTGTCATGATTGCTTAGTGTGTTGAAGCTAAGTGACAATTTGCTTATGCTCTCTTGTGTAACGAAAGGATGGTGATTAATCCTTGTTAGGATTACTCATTTTATGTAATTGAATATGTTTAGACAATTTGAAGTTGTATGTAATAAAAATATATGTTGATAAATCATTTTTCTTAAAGATTTTGTCTACATTTGATATGATGAATTTGAAATATGTGGAAATGAATGAATTTTCTTGAAAAGTGTTTGTGATTAACAAAAGGTGCTTTGATGTAAGTTCTTTGTGTTTTAATATTTGAAAATGGAATGATTATATTGGTATGTTGAAATGTGTGCTCAAGGATACAAATTGCAACCTTAAATGCTTTTGATATTATTCTCATATCTTGATTATGTGATTCTAGGATAAAATGAATTGATCGTGGATTGAACTCTTGAAATGTGATTTTCAAGTTCATCCACATGTTTTGTTTTAGTCAAGTTGTAAGTTACTTGATTTATGTGTGTGAAGTATGTGATAAGGTATATGTGAATGGATAGTTGGGTAATTATATTTCTATGGGAATATGTCAGGTTGTGTGCTTAGTAGATTAATGTTGTGTACTCAATTTATTATACCTTAGAAATCGAGTAAAATTGTATGATATGAGTATATCTCATTATATTGGTTCATTAAAGCCTTATATATAACCAAATGCATGTGATTGAAAAGTAAGTTTTAACCAACTTTCACAAAAAAACACTTGTATTTATTTGAGCTTAAAGTTTATATTATTTAGATGTTGATGAAGAAATTGTTTCAATGATAATATTCAAAACAATATATGTTGATTGAATGATTGTCGAATAAGGCATAGAATAAATTGAGTATGTTTGAATATCAGTCAAGTAAAATATCGATCTAGGCTATTAAATCTATGGTTTCATCTATTTACTCGAGTAAATCCTCTCAATAATTGAGTATTTATTGCAAGTTTTGGCTGTATTAAAAGTATTCGAGTGATCAAAGTTATAATCGAGTATTATACCTTTTTTATCGAGTATTTTTCATGTGAAATTGAGTAAAAATTGATATATAATCAACTATTTTTGAGTGATAATTGAGTATCTTATTCATGTCTTTGTAGGCTATTTGTAGAGCAAAAATAATCGAGTATCTATTGAGTATAATCAAGTACAGTCAAAACTTACTCGATTATAAAACATCAATAGTCAACTAATGATCAAAATAATCAAGGAACAAAAACAATCGATTAAAAAGTGTTGAATATTATAAAAACTAGTCGTTGCAAGTGCATTTAATGCACAATTTTGACTGTTATAACTCCAAAAGTGCTCTAAATTTTCTCACATTCTTTTGTCTTGAATTTTTTAATACTCTAATGATTATTTTATAGAAAAAGAAGGTTGTATTTGTAGATTTCATTATCTTGACAACAAGTATAAAAGGGAGAAGAGGAAAAATAAAAGTAGGGCTGATTTTTGAATTCTTACTACTCATTTATCAAGCAAAAGAGTGCTCAAAACTTACATCTCCTACTAGTAAAAGAGAGAGTGTTTTTGTTTTCATATTCTTTTCATCTTTTTTTATTTGTGAAAAACTATTTTCATCATTTGATTTCAATTGTGTAAAAGCTTCTCAAAGTGCTTAGTTTATATACTTCTCTTATCTTGTTGAGGTTAGTGCTTGATCCCTTAAAAAACAAAGTGTAAGAGGCTCTAGCTGTTTCTTGTAAAAGTTGTTAGTAATTGGTTACTGGTGAGCCATTGAAAAGCAAATATTACAACTACACTTGTCAAAACTGAGGTTCTAGTTGATCTTGAAAAACTATATTGGATTGTTGAAATTCTAAGTGAGAAATCAAGAGAGTGGAATAGGCTGGTTAAGCCGAACCATTATAAATTATTTGTGTGTTATATTATGCATTTCTTTTTATTTCAACAAGTTTAAATTCTTTTTTCAACAAAAAATTGTTATCAATTTTAATTCTCGCAACAACAGTTTTTTAAAACTTTAAAAGGATCAATCTTCTTGTATTGAATTTATTTTACACTTATTACATATCTTTTATGTCAAGGTTATATTTAAATGCACTAGTGTTCATAATTTGAAAAAATCCAAATTATTTTAATTATTACAAAGATTATTTAAAATCAAGAGAATTTAAATTTCACCCAATTTACCCCCTTTGGGTGTCTACTATTTCTTACAAAAGCACTTTCATTTGTGCAATTTAGTTAAGGATGGTTCCAAATCTTGTAGATAAGACGACAATACACATTGGATCAATTGCTAATCGACAAGGAAGGCAAAAGAAAAAAGACAAGAGAGCCCTAGGAGCTAGGTTACCACACCCGTCAGAATAACTCAAAAGATAAGGCTACGTTCTCTTTGTTATTTTCAAGTCATTTTTAGTTTTTAATTTTCTAAAATAATGAAAACGTATTTTCTTTACTACTTTTAAAAATATATTTTTGAAAAAAAAAATTATAAAGAAAACTCAAAACAACAAAACAAACTCAAACAACAAATTTTTAAAGTTGTTTTGAGTGTTTTCATGCAAAACAAATTCTAAATTTAAAATATATTTATTTATTTATTTATTCATATTTTATTATTATAATAGAAAAAAATATTACAAAATTTATTAACATTAAAATGTATATATTTTTTTAATAATATATTAACATTAAATTAAATATTTCTAATTTTCTGAATAATCAAATTTATTGAATAAAATATTATTAAAAAATTATTTTCAAAATTTTAAAGAGAACGCGTTTTTTAATTTTCTATTTTGGGAAATAGTTTTTTAAAATGACAAATATAACGTATTTTCAATTTTCTAAAAACAGACTATCAAAACAAAAAACTGAAAATAAATTTAAAATTTAAAATTAAAAATTAAAAAGAAAAGAGAACACAACCTAAGCCTCTCCCCTATAGATGCGAACAAATCTTTCAAAATAATAATTGTAGTGTGGTAGCATACAAGGATTGTTTTTCTAAACACAAAACTTTAAATTCTAATGCTAACTAATTACCCTACAGTCAATGGTTAAACAAAAAATAAATGCACATTATTTTTAGATAATGTACATTTATTATTTCTTGTTTATAAGATCAAAATAATTTTATTGACGGGTAATAAATATATTGTGTTTTGAATTATTTAATCAATTAATAGAATTATTTGAATGTTAAAAATATTATAAATATATATTATCTAAAAATATTATATACTTATTAATATTAAACGCATGTATATATACACATAAATAATAGTAGAATAACATTTTTATACTTTGGCACAAGTTAATATTATTTAAAAGGCATTACGGAGAGAGGGAGAGAGAGGGGGGGGGGGGGGGGGGGGGGGGGGTGTTGTGGTGACGGGGGGATGTAATGGGGTTTGCATCTTTAAGTGGATTTGAGAGAGTATATGGAAGCCAGCAGTGAAACAATTAGTAATTGAATAGAAATGCATTGAATGCCACGCGGTTTGCGGTCGATATTGCAGCAGAAGAGGCATGCATAGACGTATAGCTGACTTCAGCCAAATAGCCCCAAATATTGAGATCAGTAGTAAATGCACTAATAAGTGTCACTCTTTTGACTCTCCTTTCTTCTCCCTTCCACTTCTTTCTATAAATGCAGATCATCCACTTTCCCCAGCTCAAGACCCTTGTCCCATTTGCAGGAGAAGACCAGGCACACTACCATACAAAATATACACACACAAATACATACATATATATATATAGAGAGAGAGAGAGAGAGAGAGAGAGGAAGAAGAAGAAGAAGAAGAAATTAAGGTGATATGGGAAGGCCACCTTGCTGTGACAAAATGGGAGTGAAGAAAGGGCCATGGACTCCTGAAGAGGATATCATGCTGGTGTCTTATGTTCAACAACATGGCCCTGGTAATTGGAGGGCTGTTCCTTCCAATACGGGTATTAATTAATTAATACCTTTTCTTTTCTTTTCTTCTTTTTTTTTTTTTTTTTTTGCCTTTTGATCTTCCAATACTGAAGTATTTGTCTTCTTCTTTGTTTTGCTGAAATTCTTAGGGCTGAGAAGATGCAGTAAAAGTTGCAGGCTTAGATGGACTAATTATTTGAGGCCAGGGATCAAGAGGGGCTGCTTCACTAATGACGAGGAGAAGATGATCATCCAGCTTCAAGCCCTTCTTGGCAACAAGTAAACCCCCTTCTCAAAGGATAATAAATTTTTATTTCTATTTAGTTATATACAGATTTGAGTTTTTATTTTAAGATTAGTAGGTTCGTGTGATTAATTGTGGGTTTTGTGCAGATGGGCTGCCATAGCTTCCTACCTACCAGAGAGAACAGATAATGACATCAAGAATTACTGGAACACCCATTTGAAGAAGAAGCTCAAGAAGCTTCAAGAAGGGCCTGACAGTGGCAGTTCCAAACACGGCTTCTCAATCCAAAACTCTATCCCCAGAGGGCAGTGGGAAAGGAGGCTGCAAACCGACATGAACAAGGCCAAACAAGCCCTTCAAGAGGCCTTGTGCTTGGAGAAACCAAGACCTGATAATAATAAACCAATTATCCAAGCATCTGCCTATGCTTCAAGCACTGAGAATATAGCCAGATTGCTCAAAGAATGGACCGAGAATTCAACCAAACCAGCTGCCCAAATGGCGTCCACGGCGAGCTCCTTTTTCAGCGGCTGCTTTGATTTGTACGAGGAATTTGAATCCCTATTAGGGTTTGAGTCTCTGGGTTCATCAAATTCTGATTTTTCTCAATCTCCCGAGGATGCTAGTGTTTTGCAAGGGGAAAGCAAGTCAGATCTTGTGGGTGCTGATCACGCCCCATTACTCTCGAGAATGCCGGAGAATTGGTTGTTTGAAGATCAAGGGAAAGAAGACTTGGCTTTGGCTAGCTTCTCTTTTGAATTTTGATATATCATGAAAATTATATATATATATATATATTAATTAACATGTAGATCGATCTGTTTTATCAGTGGAAAATTAAGTTATTGGTTTTTTTAATTGATTCATTGTAGGCCTTGCATGAGTCTGAAGAGTTAGTACTCCATGGTTTCATGCTTGGAAATTTGTTGTCAATCGTTTTAGTACTTACCCAAGCACTGTAAATTGCACATTAGCAATAATATTGTTAGATAGATGAAATAAGAATAAAGTTCAGGATTTCATTTTGCACAGCTTTCCAATTTTACTCACATTTTTACTCATTTCGATCGGAAAAATGCTATGTGAGAGAGAAAATTGTGTTCATCCATAACTTATTCCATTGTCTGAAATCAGGTCATTTTCATTAATGGGGTTATATGTTGATTAAAATAATTAACATAACAATGAGACATATGTAATCACGATATATCTCTATTTTAATTTTTTTTAAAGTAATAAATATATATATATATGAAAATTTTGTGAAACAAATATTCTAGTTAAATAACACACACACACACATATGAAGGATCCATTTCAAATATATGAACGGAAGGGAGGACGGAGTGATTGGTTCTCCTTCTTGGCTCGGTCGTCTTGTCATGTGAGTAAATTGGTGTGGGCCAATGTACTGCTCTAATTGGTGGCTCAGACCGCTGGATTTGATGAAAGAATAATAATAAGTGGACTCCCTCAGGCGGAGTCAGGATTTTGGTTTATTGGGAACGAATTTAAATATAAAAAATATAATATTAAAAATAAGATAATAATGATAATATTAAAATAATTTTTTTTATAATTATTTATTATAGTTTTTCATACTAAAAATTATAATTGTTTAAGAAAATTATATTGATTATTTGAATTTTTAGACTCGTCGTAATGATGAAAAACTAGTTCTTGTAAAAAAATTTGAACACAATCAATTAATGCATTTAGACGAATTCGATAATCATACAGTGTTTGTTCTAATTGTCTGAAGAAAATTATCTTAATATTTTGTTGTTGATTCATTAAAGTTTTACAGTTGTTTCGAGTTTAATTGTGTGCACTATTAGCATCTCTAACATGAACTTAAAATCTATCTTTTTAAAAAAAAAATTATTGAACCCTTCTTTCATGAAAGAATCACCATCTCCTTGTTCTCCATTATTTGTTTTAAAAAGATAATAGTATAAGTAAAATACGACATATTTGTTTATATTATATTCCAACCAATTATCAAATTTATTGAACCAAACTGGAATAAAACGTCTTGATTTTGAGATTAACACAAACCTCTTTACAAGTAGCTAAGCTCTTCTAATTTGATCTTGAAAATTGACATTGTAATCTATTATTGTAATTCTTAACTGAAATCTATAAGAATTTGTGCAATATCAATTTGCTCAATTTTTGCTTTGTTAATTTGTTTATTTTTTTCGGTATAAATTTCTTCCATGCTTGCTTTTTTTGCTTCACAATTTTCTTTAATACTTAATTTTATTTACATCATCATTGTAAAAAAATAAAATTTAGAGCAAATTATAAAAAATGTTGTGATTGTTACTACTAGGCCATTATATATTTATTTTCTTCAATACTTATTTTTTTATTTCTAGTAGTAAAATATAATATAATTTTTTATTTTTAATAGTAAATTATTGTAAAAAATAATTTTTTTAAAAAAAATCTTGGCCCAGTGGGGTAACTGCCCTCACTGGGCCTCAGGTGTGTAACATCCCGTTCGAGCGATAGGAAGATCCGAAACAACTTATCCTGATGGGTCTACACGAACTTCCCAGGGGGGTCACCCATCCCTGGATTACCCTAGGTCAAGCACACTTAACTTAGGAGTTCTTTGCCACCATTCAGCCCAAAAGGTATCCAGCTGGTGTTGTTTCCTTTCTTACATTATTCTCGATATATACTAACTCATCTCGGCTCTCGGGGTATTACATTCTCCCCCCTTAAGCACATGACGTCCTCGTCATGCGACCTTACAACCAGTCCCAGATCTCTCCCCCCTTGCATGGCCGATGTGGGATTCTCCTAAGGTGCCTACATGCACCCCCTATAGGGGTCACACCCCCCTCGAGACTCAGCCTCCTTGCTGAGGTTTGCCCCACTACCGCGTTCAGAGGCTCAGGGGTCGCTTTGATACCACCTGTAACATCCCGTTCGAGCGATAGGAAGATCCAGAACAACTTATCCTGATGGGCCTACACGAACTTCCCAAAGAGGTCACCCATCTTTGGATTACCCCAGGTTAAGCACGCTTAACTTGGGAGTTCTTTGCCAACATTCATCCCAAAAGGTATCCAGCTAGTGTTGTTTCCTTTCTTATACTATCCTCGATATATACTAACTCCTTTGGGCTCTCAGGGTATTACAAGGTGGCTCCGCCCCTGCTTACATGTACCGACAAAATGATAAATCCAATGATTAAATTGGAGTTCATCCGATGATGAAATTTTATTGGACTTTATAGATCAAATTTTATCATCGATCATCAAAACGTCATGAATAGGATAAGTCCAGGCTTCATAAAGCCTGATCGAACCCGGATGAAGCTCAATGCTTCATCTAGAGGCGACAATGGCCATATGACGAGATGGTGCAATAGCGGTTGGCGCGAGGCGTTGTAGCGAGGCGATGACAGGATGCAGTGGCAATCGCACGAGGCACTGCAGCAGGGCCACGACATGAGCAATGGTCAATCCAGACACTGCAGTAGGGCGATGAGAAGATGCATTAGCGATCAGTGAGGTGACAAGGTAAAGGCAATAATAAGGCGAGACGAGGCTCGCAGACCTTGTTGGATGCAACCATGGCAAAGGAGAAAAGAAACAGATAAGGGCAGGGGTGGTGAATCTGCAAATTAAGTGAGGGCATTTTTGTCATTTGACGCCTTTGATCATCCTCTCAATAATTCAATTATTTGTATAAGTAACATTTTCATAATAAATAGATAGCTTTAGTTCCTCCTAGCTTGTCAACATCTAGCAACTACACACACTTTCCCTCCAAAGTATTTTGTCACTTGAAAATAACAGGAAAATTATACTTTATGCAATTAATTCCACAAAATTAGAATTTGATACCTTCTTGTCATCTCATGTAAGCTATAAAGTTGATAAAAATGTGCTTTATTTGTATAAAAGCATAATAAAATTTTAAATAACCTTATGAAGACATAAGTTGGATCATGATTCATGAGACTCATTCTATCTACAAAAGTGCTTTGATATTGATTTAACCCTTTATTTAATGTAGGTTTTTATATTTTTTTACTGGCATTTCAAAACAAAAAATTATCATAATTATAGAAAAAAAAAATGTACCTAAAACAACAAAGACAAGGACAGATCTTCCCATGGATTTTTTTTTGTTTTGTAAAAAAATCGATTAAAAATGATGGATCCAGAGAGACAATAATGAGATATTGGTCCATGCCAGCAAGCAAGCAAACATTTTTTTTTTTATTTTCATTTGTTAAATTTAAAATCCCATTACAATGACGCATATTTAATTTACAAAAGAAATTAAATTTATTAATTATGTTAGGTAGATTGATAACATTTTTAATAGGCTTCAAATTCTTTAAAAAATATATTATTATTAGACTTCAATTAATTGCTGGGTGGATTAATGAGTGCTGTAACAGAGATCACAGGATATGTGGTTGGGTTGGGGTGTCTTTCTTTTCTTTTCTTTGCTGTAAAGTGTCATAAATATTTGGTACCATAGATTAATAATAAAATATGTGGCATTGGAAATCTGCAGGATTTGGCCTTAAATGCTTGCATGTGAAGTGTTTTGGACTCTCCGGATATATTGTGTTATATATCACAGCAAGTAGCTGTAGAATTCAATATTCCTGACCATGCAAGTAATCCAAAGCTGTAAAGTGAAGGAACGAACGACCATCAACACCTCCCCTCCCCTCATGAACACCATTACAAGCACTTCTTCATCCCCAGGAGGGATAATATATATATATATATATCTTAAGAAATTATATCTGATTCGTTGGAAGATTACACGCCAAAACCTGTCTACTTCCCAGTGATTTTAAGTTTTCGTTCATTTAATGAGACAACCCTCTCGAGTCATTTTTAGTTTTGGTTCATTTAATGGGACAACCCTCTCTCTCGACCTATATTTAATCAGGTTATTTTCAGCTTTGATCTATTTAATTAAAGGCTTAATATATATATGGTGACTCTTTAATAATTAGGTAGTATTTGTTAAAATAAATAAAATAATATTATATCAAGATAGATTGAAATATTTTTCAAATTAAAATATAAAATCATCAAAATAAAATTGGTAAATATTTCAAATTTTTATCAAACTATTTGTTAAATTTTTTGAAATGCACTGAGAGACACATATGTCATTTTTTTTTTATTTGTAAAGATCAAGATAAATTTATCTGGATATGTGAGATAAATCTATCTGAAAAAATTCAAATAAGAAGTCATGTGACTTTTTTTCTAAGGATCGTCAGATAAATTTAACAAATGCAATGAAAAGTACTTTTGTTTTTAATACTTTCCATATCTCACTTTTTTCAATCTATATCTTAGTTAACAAATACTATCTTAAAAAATATGATGTTTGGTTCATGAAGTGCAAAAAATCAATATTCGATATCTCAACTATTAAAATTTATTATTTTAAATTCTTACCATGACTATGAGTAAATGGACTCGTTATTTACGTCACATAAGATGTCATGTCACAAAAAAATTATGTCAGCGAAACATATTAGATTAAATTTAACATATAAATATAATATTTGATTTCTCAACAATTAAAAATTTTGATATTTGGTCTTGGACAAATGACTAAATTTGATAAAAAAAAAAAATCATAAAAAATACCTAAAAACTTTATTAAAAAATCTAAAAATATTCCAAAAAATACCTAAATTTAATGTAAAATATTAAAAATAATTTTTAAAAACCAAAATTTCATAAAAAAAAGATCTTAAAATATTTTTAAAAGACCTAAAATATTCAAAAAAAACCTAAATTTCTTAGAAAGACCTAATAATTTCATAAAAAAGACCTGAAAATAGTCAAAACAATACCTAAATTTTCATTTTATATGTTTTATTTTTAGGTCTCTTTTTGAAAAAAAAATTCAAGTTTTTTATGAGACTTTTAAGTCTTTTTATGAAATTTGGGTCTTTTTTTGAATATTTTTACGTCTTTTTTATGAAATTTTATGTCTTCTTATGAGATTTAGGTCATTTTTATATTATTTTTAGGTCTTTTTATGAAATTTAGATCTTTTTAGAATATTTTTAGGTCTTTTATGAAATTAAATCTTTTTTTCATTACTTTTAAATCTTTTTATGTCTTTTTTTATGAAATTTTTAGATTTTTTATGAAATTTAAGTCTTTTTTTTTATCTAATTTTGTCATATCATGGATTAAATGTCAAATTTTTTAATTATTAACATATCAAATATCATATTTATGTATTAAGACTAATCTGATGTGTCTAGTTGACATGATTTTTTTTTTTTTTTTTATGTAACGTGACATCTTACCTAATATAAATAAGAGGTCCAGTTACTCTTAATCACGATAAAGACTTAAATCAACATTTTTTAATAATTGAGATATTAAATCTTGATGTTTCATACTTTAAAAATCAAATGCTATATTTTTTAATTATTAAGGGACATATGTATGTATTAAGACTTTAATTAAATTATTCTCAATTTTGAGCCACTTAATCAAATCATCATTAGTCTTGATATCTAACTTATATGCCTAGTTTGATGTGAAAAAGGGGTTTTTCATAAAGCCGAAGATAAAATCAATCATATTTAAGGTCAAATTATCTAATCTAACTAAGATGCTCTCTTAAAATTAAGTGATAAGTTTAATCATAATCTAAAATTACTTCTTACAATCTAGCAATTCACTTTGAATTCTAATAAATTTAAGACTAGCCTAGTCTCCTAAATCTTAAGAAGACTAGTCTAAATTTAAGACTAGTCTCCTAAGACTAGTCTTCAAAGATAAGCCTAACCCCTTCAAAGTCCATCTAAGATTATTGTTCCTAAATGATATCTCACAAAGAGACTTGATCCTAAGCAAACATTTATTTCTAAACTAAGGAACCAAGGAGTATTTCTTCTTCATAGCATTCCTAATCATAATCTCAAGTTCTTTCTCTTGTTCTTCTCATATTATTTTATGTCTGACTTATTCATTCGACTAGTTTTTTCGAGAAATCTCAAGGAGATCTAACCCTAAACCTTAAACTCATATTCTTTTACAAAAATTAATATAATTGTCCAACGATAAAGATTTTTCAATCACCTATTACTTTATTTTCTAAACATATTAATTGATGGTCAATTTTATGCATTATCAATATGTACCGTATAAATAGACAAAAGATTTTAGTAGCAAGGGCTATGGCTTGTATATAAGTAATGTGCCGCTGCCCATTTTATCAAGGGAGGGTTTGCTATGGCTTGCATATAAGTAATGGACGACTACTCATGTAAATAGGTTCTCTTTTTTTTTTTTTTTCTCTTGGATATATCTCAAATGGTAAAGGACAAATTCATAATATGTTGATGTCATCTGGTGAATTGTGGGTTCAAACTCGGATCTTTCCAAGATACATCACGCGATTTATCTCTTCTTGTGTAATTAAGGATATGAGCACAAGAGTGCTCATCTCAAAAGAAAAAAAAATTAAAAAAAAAATCAAATTGTGTAGGTTACGTCTATGTGCTTTTGATTAAAATAGAAATGTCGTGTGTGAGATGCAATAAAAATGTTGACCACATCAATCGTATCAGATGCGTGAACCCGTGATGGATTCTTTGAAATTACCACTAATTAGAATTAGGGAGATCATGTTAAGTGAGACAATAAATTGATGGACAATTTGATATGTGAAATAATACCTTTCAATATATATATATATAAAAGAAAACCTCAATACGGTAGCTGACAAATTCTATTATCAACAGTGAACCAATATAGGAAGTTCGGTTCTAATGACCTTACAACAACTAAATATCAACTCTTTCCTGCAATGAAAATAATGGAATACTCGAGACTAGTATAAGAATTTTACCTAAAATGATCAAAAATTAAGCCTGCATTTTCTTTGTTGTTTTTAAATTATTTTTAGTTTTTAATTTTTTAAAATAATAAAAATACGTTTACTTTGTCATTTTTAAAAATAAGAAAAAACTTATGAAGAAAATCCAAAACAATAAAATGTTATTTTGTTTGTTTTCAATCAAAACAATCTCTAAGTTCAAAATATGGAAAATATAATCTACTTTCCATGTTTTGGCTCTAAAAAAGAAAAGGGAAAAAAAGAAAAAAAATTATTCTTAAATTTTAAAATTAAAATTATATATTTATTTAAAATTAAAAAATATAGTATATCTATATTATAATTAAAAATATAGAATATGTCGACGTTTAGAATCAGTCGACCATGATTCGTAGGCCCACAATAAAGTATTGAGCACAAATGCAAAGAGAAAGGAGAAAATGGTAAGACGTACACGACGAATTTTTACGTGCATCGGTTAGAATGATGCCTATTCCACGACTATTTTTTGGTTATTCCAGCATAGTAGCAGTATAATATTCTTATTGTTATTGACAATGGCGTTTTTAACCCCTATTTATAGTGAGGGATGCTTAGAATTACATAAAATACAAAAGTGTAAGGATGACATCATGGAGACAAAATGTCCTTATCAATTCCATAAAATTGGGAGTGGGCTCCGTATTACCAAGGATTTAGTTTGTCTCACATAAAGTAAGTGGCTCCCTACCTCTGGTTATTCCGCAGCAATATTGTTATGCGAGCTAAAAGGTTAGGCCGGCGAGCTAGAAGCTCATGGGAAGCATCGTTAGAAGCTCGTTGGAGGCATCGCTGGAAGCTCGCTTGGTTTTGCGATTAGAGTTTGGGTTTCAGTGATGTATGAGCTTACTCTGATGAGCTCGGCTTGGGCCTACTGGGTTTTTATGGGATTGGGCCAGCCTACTGGGTTGAGCCTAGCCTATAAGGAGTAGTTCGAGAAATACCCATAACACAAGCCCCCCAGCTCGTAGTGCGATCTTCGGATTGGGAGTTAATGTGTACCAGCTATTCCAGCTATCCATCCACCTTTCAGACTTCTGCTCAATCGATTCAATTCACGCCATTTCATGTTACACATTCTGTCAGAGGTGCATTTAATGTGCACATCCCCCTATTATTGCGCATGATTATAGCTATGGGACCCGTGATCTGCCATGTAACCGGTAGGCGCAGGGCATGCCATAAGCCGTTTTGATCTGACGACTAGGATCGAATGAGCTAAAGGTATAAATGGCAGGAAAATTCTTTCGTTTCCCTCTTTATGCTACTTTGAAATTCTTACTCCTGTATTCGTCGTCTCCGAAGCTCTTTCTGCAACGAAGCTTTTTCGGCTACAGTTATTCATCTGCCCATCTTTGCCCTAAGCCTGCTCCAAGTTCTCGCACCGGCAAGAGATTCAGTGATAGGTAAGTTTCTTGCGCCCTTTGTCTCTTTCTTTTATTAGGCCGTCCGTTGCTGATTAATCGACGTTGGCTTTCTTGCCTTTCTAATTCTATCGGTGTTACCTCTTATTCTCTGGTGCACTAGCTTGAATCGATACATTAGGCCTTCTCTGAGCCTTCAGGCTTAAAGACTTTAGGATTAGCCTTCCATGGAGTATCGAGCTTGTAGTCCTAGCCCTCCTTCTTAGGCGACATCCCATTGCAAAGTGCATAACCTGTAGGGTTTTTTTTAATTCTTCGAGGTTTGGTCTGCGATCTGTGGCCTAACTGTTCTTTTCTTCCTCTGTAGATGTCTGATTCTGTTCAATGCAACTTGGGTCAAAAGCGCTGTAATCATATCATAGGAGAAGACAATACCTCGAACTCCGAAGACTGCCACGTGATAGAGATGCATAACCCCAAGAGAGCGAGCTCACGAGCTACGGAGGTCGTAGAAAGGACATCTTCGGAAACTGCCCCGTCTGTCAGCGGGTAGGTTGCTGAAGAAGGCCAAGGGCAAGAGGCCTTTAGGCAACTCCCTTCTAAGGCCAAGTTCCACGAGGTAGGAACTTGTGCCTGGGAGTTTCGTCTCCCGAAGGATTGCCGAGTGTATATCCCCTCTCTGAGCTGCCATGTGGCCTACCCTCCAATTGGCTTCATAGCCATTAACCCCCAACACATAGAGTCTGGGTTTAGGTTTCCCATTGCACCATACCTTCTGAACAGGCTCAAGCTTGCACCTTTTCAATTGACCCCAAACTCATATACCCATCTCATTTCCTTAGCCATTTTGTTTCTCAGGAATGAACTTTCTCCCCCATCACCGAAATTAATCAAATTTCTTTTTTCCTTTAAGAGTGCCAAGGACGGGCTGTACTACCTAGTAGTTCGTCCTTCACTATATAAAGCCATCCTTCCCCAAGGCAGGGCAAAGGGGAAATCCAACGTGAACGATTACAAGTCCAGTTGGTTCTTTGTTTCTTGCCCCTTGCTCTTGTCACTCAAAAACTTCAGTTTTGCGCTGACCCCGGGTAAAGGCATATCTGCTCGCATAGGTTCTTTTTACTTCATATATATTTTGATATCTTCATTCTGTTGTGCAGACTTTGGAAGTGGAAGGCCGACCTTATCGGCTGAAGAGACCGAGGTTCTAGACCTACTTGTCGCTGCGGGATCAGCCTTAGAAGATCTCAAGCTCACAGACGAGCTGCTTAAGGAACACAAGCTTCGCCCCCCCCCCCTTAACATCGAGACCATAAAGGTTGAGTTTATTCAAGCTCACAGAACCAGGCATGTTCAGTCCGCTTTCGAGCTTACCGAAGCTAGCAACAGCAGGGGGAGAGAAAGTTCAGCTACAGATATGGTGAAGTTGATCCTAGAGATGCCGAAAAGGTCTGCACCAGACCAAGTGCTGCTTCATTTGCAACCCCGAGCTCTAGCTCATAGGGAGGGAGATCAGAACAGCCACAATCACGGCCACGGTCTCAACAACACCAACAATAGCAGCAACAAAAGCATCACTAATAACAAAAACAAGAACAACAACTGCAACAACAACAACGGTCCCAATCAGGACAAGAGCAACAAGCTCTTGTTCCTCATGATCGAGGGTCAATCCGATCTCTTAAGAAAGAGGTCTCGAGGGAGGCCCAGAACGGTCTCGTTGCGAGATCAAAAAGAGGACCCGATCAGCAGCAACAACGGGAGGATGACAGGAGCAAGAGGGCTAGAGTCCCCGAGAAAGAGGCAGCCCTAGAAGCCATGGCTAGAGGGGTCTACTTCAGTGCCCTCTTGGACTCCATGCCCACACTCTTGGATGCGACCGCCAAGCCTTTGGATCATGAGGGGATGAAAGGGACGACCCTTTATGATTTCATCGCTCGCCATAGCTTCGTGGTAAGTTACGCCTTCATTCCTTGATTTCTTGATTTTGCCTTTTCTCGAGTTAACTCTTTTTGTTTTATAAACCTCCCTTGCTACCATGAAGCTTAAAGGGCAGCAACAAGATTTTGAGGGACAGCTCCAGGCAATGAACATGTCCTTCAAGGGTAAGATAGATAAGCTCAAGGAGAAAAAGAAGTCCCAGCTCGCTGAACTCTATGAAGCCCAATGAAAGATCGAGGGCTTCGAGATGCAGCTGAGAGAGACGGATCAACGAAATAAAGACCTCGACAAGGAGCTCCTCCATGAGAAGAACATGTGGGAGTCTGTCAACTCCAAGCTCACCGGAGAGCTAAATAAAGCCAAGGAGGAGCTGAAAAAAGGTAAAGGACGAGCAGGAGTTGGCCGAGGACCGAGCCTGAACAATGCAAGCAGATGGCGAACGATATCATCGATGAGATTAAGACGGGTGTGGAAGCTTGGATATACCAAGCATGCGAATAAGCCATATCCGACACCTACTCAGGATTCCTCTACACCTTGTGGTTGAAGTATCCAAAAATGGACTTCTCCTTCTTCGGTGATGAGGCCATCGAAGAGGTGAAATGGTTTGCGGCTAATGCTGCTAAGACGCCAAGGTTCTGCCTCGTAGGATCAAAACGAGATCATCCCGCCATCTTCCAATACCGAGATCCAGCTAACTGAAGCTGCAGCTCCCCTAACTAGGTTTTTTTTTTTTTGTTTTCTTTTTGTTTGTTTTGTAACATAAGTTTTTATTCGATGAAATGGAACATTTTCTGAACTCGTGTCTCTTGCTTTTAATTTCTTCACGAACTCGAGCCAATCAAACTTGTAATTTATCAAAAACATGACAAAATAATTCTTGAACCAATCTTCATGATATAGCTTGAAACAAGCTCCAAAAAGCTTCTGTATATCAGGATAAGCTCGAAAGTATATACTTGGAAGAAGTCTTCAAGAATATGAATTGAGAATGAATCTTCTGGACATAAGTCCAGATAGACCCAGAGAATTCCAGCGCGCAAATTAGCAAGCTTAAAATAGTTCATCAATAATAGACATAATAGTCAATAATCAATATGTGTCCAGTAAGTCGTGAACAGCCATATCTAGGCAAATTAAGGCAACTTTTAGTTAACACGTCTTGACATAATAACATCTGGATCATGTTTGAAAACCTCATCGAGATATACATCCAGGTAAATTGTCTTGCGATCTCAGCTATCGTACCTTGGCTGAACAGCTCGTGATTGATAAACATAATAATTGATAATCAATATGCATGTCTAGTAGGTCACGAACATCTATACTTAGGCAAATTGAACCTTAGCTAAGACATCCTGACGAAATAACATCTGGGTCATAATGGAAACCTTGCCAAGATATATGTCTAGGTAGATCGCATTGCTATTTCAGCTAACATGCCATGACTCTTTAAAAATTCAACATATCGAAAGTAGACAGACAGGTAGGTCACAGACCATGACTTGAGTCAAATAAAAGGATCCAGCTAGTGAAACTCCAACTTGCATTGCAAAGCTATATGTCCAAGTGGATTATAAGCTAACCCCAACTAATATACCGTGGCTTTTTATTTAATTGACTTGCATTGCCGAGTTATGTGCCCAGGTAGATTGTATTGCGACATCAGCTAACACACCCTGACTATTACAAGTTTTAAATGAGCCAAGAGGGAACACTTAGGTAGGTCACAGACCATGTCTTAAGTCAAGATGAAAGGACTCCAGCTGGTGAACCTTAGCTCGAAATCATTAATGGAAGTGGTTGCTCAAAAGGTTCCAAACCATGACATTAAGTCAAGATGAATGGTTCTCAGCTCGCAAATCACGATCTGATGGGGGACCAAGATGAATGCTTAGTTAAGCCATAAACCATAGCATAGTGACTAAGTTGAATGGGTCCCAGCTCGCAAACCATGGTTTCTCAACCCCTCATTTTAGAGATATTTAATCGAATAACAATAAAGTGTAATAAGTGAGAATTCATAAATTCCAATTAGAACTATGAAAATTTCTCGCAATGAAAAGACGGAGTATAAGCAAGACCAATTACATTCATTGATAGTAAGGACGGAGGTGTTCCGCATTCCAAGCTCGTGGGAGAATAGCCTCATCCATATTTTCCAAATGATATGCTCTGTTTCCTAAGTCCTCCTTGATAACGAAGGGTCCTTCCCAGTTAGGGCCTAGTGTACCATCACTCGTCGTGTGAGCTCTGAGGAGTATCAAGAGCAATACTAGGTCTCCAACATTGTAGTGTCGAATTCGGATCTTTCTGTTGTAGTACCGTCCCACCCTTTGTTGATAGATGGTGACCGTTATGCGAGCTGTATCTCTCACTTCCTCGAGTAGGTTTAGGCTTATCGCCAGCAGCTCGTCGTTGTCATTTGGATTGAAGATGGCCCTCCGATGGCTGGTCACCTCATCTTCTGCTGGGATCATAGCCTCAGACCCATACACCATTGAGAATGGGATTTCCCCCGTGATGCTTCAAGCTGTAGTTAGATAGGCCCAGAGTACCGTTTGTAGTTCGTCCACCCAAGCCCCCTTTCTGGCCTCCAGGTTGGTTTTTAGGAGCTGTTTGATTATTTTGTTGACAGCTTCGACCTGTCCATTGGCTTGGGGATGGTCCATGATTGTGAAACTCTTCTAGATCCCAAGCGATTCGCAGAATTGGATGAACTGCTCGCTAGTGAATTGGGTTCCATTGTCCGTGACTATCTGTCATGGAACTCCGAACCTACAAATAATGTTATCCTGTACAAATATTTTTACTTTTGAACTGGAGATCTGCACGAGCTTTTTGGCTTCTGCCCATTTGGTAAAGTAGTCAACTGCCACTATGGCGTACTTACACCTTTCGCGGGTTGTTGGAAGTGGCCCAATTAGATCCATGCTCTAGATAGAAAAAGGTCATGGGCTGCTCATCTGCTGTAGGTAAGCTAGCAGAGCTCGCGAGACTTTAGCAAATATTTGGCACTTGTCATATTTCTTGGTCAACTCTAAAGGATCTTGCTTTATTATAGACCAGTAAAACTCTTGTCGAAGTGCCTTTTGTGCCATTGAAAGTGCTCCAGCAAGATTACTACAATGACCTGCATGAATTTCTTCCATCACGGTTTGATAGTCAGTGCCATCAATGCACCTCAAAAGCGGGGCTCGAGCTCGCAGCTGACGTGCCTCTAACTTATCTTCCAGCAGCTTCACATTTTGCAGATAATCCAGTATGGGATTCATCCATGAGTCTTGGGGCACATCGATCATTATCATTTCAGCTCGTTGTTTTGTGCTCGGGGTAGACAAGAATTCTATTGGTATATGGCCACCAAGAACTCCGCGTCTCGGGTAGTTGCTAGGCGAGCCAGTGCATCAGCATGAAAGTTATGAGAAGGAGGAATCTGGCGTATCTCATACTTCTCGAAAGCAGCTAGGAACTCACGTACCTTCTACAAGTATGCCACCTTTTTTGTGTCCTTGGCCTAATCTTCCCCCCAGGTTTGATTAACAACCAGCTGAGAATCGTTGAAAATTACCACGGCCTTAGCTTGCACCTCCTCTGCCAAGCGAAGTCTTGTCACCAATGCCTCATACTCAGTTTCATTATTGGTGGCTGGAAAACTGAATCTTAGGGCACAGAGAATTTTGTGGCCTTCGGGGCTTATCAACATGACCCCAGCCCCAGCTCCCTGCTCGCTTGATGATTTGTTTATTTTACAGCTCCCAGGATGGTCTTTCCAAGCATTCAGCTTCCATTTCAATTGGCCCAGTGAACTCAGCGATGAAGTCCGTCAAAGCTTGCCTCTTTATAGCTGTCCTCAGTTTATACTTTATAGCCCACTTCAGTAGGCGACCCGAAGTATCTGGTTTCTCCAAGATCTGCCTCACGGGTACTTGGTTACGATTTCAATCTGATGAGCCTGAAAATAAGGTCGCAGCTTCCTTAATGCCATAACTAGACAATAGGCAAGCTTTTCCATCGGCGTGTACCATGTCTTCGCACCCACGAGGCTCTTGTTGACATAATACACGAGGTGTTGCACCCTTTTGTCCCCTCGAACGAGGGCTACGCTGAGAGTATGTTGAGACACTCCCAAGTATATAATCAACTTTTCTCCATCTTTAGGCTTGGCGAGGAGCGGAGCTCGTCCCATATACTCTTTCAACTGCTGAAAGGCAAACTCACATTCTTCCGTCCACTAGAAATCTCGTGCCTTTTTCAGTAGTTTGAAGAATGGGGCACATTTGTCAGTTGCCTTGGAAATAAATTGGCTTAGGGTCGCGACCAGGCCGTTGAGGCTTTGCATATCTTTTTTTTGTACGGGGATATCGAGCAAGGCCTTTATTTTCTTCAGATTGGCCTCAATGCCTCTATTGTTTACCATAAATCCCATAAAGTTTCCAGAGGCCACCCCAAAGGTACACTTAAACGGGTTAAGTTTCATCTGATAGCTTCTGAGGACCTTAAACATCTCCCCAAAATCAGAAATGTGATCGGTTATCCACTCTGATTTTACCAGCATGTCGTCAACATAAACCTCCATAGTCTTGCCGATCAGCGCCTCAAAACATTATGTTTACCAGCCTCTAATAGGTCGCCCCAACATTCTTCAGCCCAAAGGGCATCACCTTATAGCAATACAATCCTTGATTGGTAATAAACGAGGTGTCCTCGTCGCTGAGGTTCATGGGAATCTGGTTGTAGCCCGAGTAAGCATCCATAAAGCTGAGGAGCTGGTGACCGACTGTTACATCCATAAGCTGATCAATCTTAGGGAGAGGAAAGATGTCCTTTGGGCAAGTTTTATTCAGATCGGTGAAGTCAATACAGGTTCTCCACTTCCCATTCCTCTTCTTTACCAAAATCGGGTTAGCTACCCAGGCTGAGTAGTGGGCTTCTCTAATGAACTCATTCGCCAAGAGCTTGTCCACTTTTTCTTTAAGAGTGGCATAACGCTCAGGGGTCATTGGCCTCCTCTTTTGACGCACTGGCTTGTAGGTAGGGTCTACATTAAGCTTGTGCAACATGACCTCTAGGGCTATCCCTACCATATCCTCATTGTAATGGCCTGCCTCCCGGAGCCCCTACCGCGCATAGAGGATCCACGAGAGGGTCATTATTTGAGTGATACCAAACAATAACACAAACTAAAAACTCATACTACCCTTATTAAAATCATAATCTTTCTTTTATATAATGTCACATAATCATCATTACATAGCTCATCACTAAGTGCCCATTTGGCTTACATAATACACATATATCTCAAACATAAAACATTACTCTTAACCCAAGCACCATGACACCCAGGATCTAGTTTCGGGACAGTTCTGCACTTGCTATCATGACTCAACTATCTAGACCTAACTCTGTCGTACGCACCTGCGGTCTCAGGATACTCTTACCTGGAATGATGGAAAACAAAGATGAGTTGCGAGACTCAACAAGCTCATGAAAGAAAGGAAAATGGTTACGGATAGGACTTTTCCCAACATCCCATGCAATTCATGCAATGCAACCACACCATGTCATAATCCATACTTGCCTTACTTCTAAATGCATAACATAAAATCAACTACACATAAAGGGTCCTTGGGGCCCACATAAACCACACATTGACACCCAAGTCCCACATACAAACCTGTTGGCAGCCTTTTATAGGCTACCATATCATCACTATTCCGAACATGCTGTCTCATGTCATCATATCGTCTTATCATGCCATTGCCGTGGGACTCTAACCCCCGGTCTTGTTGTTGCCGTGGGACTCTAACCCTCGGTCTTTCCATGGTCCACGTCGTCGTGGATCTCACTCCCAAGCTCTTACTGTGGCCACGCCCACCACACATACTTATCACTTAAAACTGCACATTCTCACTATGCAATGCAACAATTAGGAGATGTAATGGCTTATGTAGCATAAACGTGATGACAAGGCCCCCATAAACCAAGCATCAGGCCATGCTATGCCCACATAGGAATACACACATACGAAATGCTCTAAATGCACTGGCTCACCTAAAGAACCCAAGTTAGCTCTTAGACCAACCGAGTCATGCAGATGTTCACACATCCCAACACACACAAAGCATGTCCCCAAATGAATGCAACCCAAGCCCTATGCAGCACACACATCATGATATGCACAAGCCAATGCGGGAATCTGGTAGTACTATCTTTTTTGGCCCATCAAGCGCTTATCGTAACAGTCGATGACTGACGCCCATACATCCAGCCATCAACTGCCATGACTTACGGTCGATAGTCAGTGGCTTTGTATCCCATACCCTTAGACACACTTACAGATAACACTGAACTTAGTCACTTTAATCTTATCATTTCATAAACTACAAACTTTCTCCATGAAAACATAAACTCAATTATATCATTCTTATGCTCATATCTTCTCATACGTGGGAAACCATCTCCACATTCAATAATAAATTATTAATATAACCTCATTAAACCATAATCAACTCCTCTAAGAACCTAGCCCAACGGGTACGACATCATTCCCAAGGAAAACGGAGCGATACGAAGCTCCGTGATGGACGGAATGAATTACACCAAAACATCATTTACTTAACTTATTTAATCACTAATAGACCCATTATTAACATACAAGTTATGGAATGGTTGTCACGCGGATTAGTGTTATTAATTCGTGGAACCGAGTTTCGGTGAGGGAGGGAATAAAATAGTAGAAATCGCGGAGAATTTTACTAAAATTAAAGAACACGAGGAGTGGGTTAGGAGCTTGCCTGTAATCGAATGATCCGGGCTCTCTCGTGCTTCCGTTGCAAAGTAAAACATTTCTTAACAATTAATACAACTGTGAGTTAAATTAATTAATTCTAACTACGTAAACTGTATAATCTAACCGTATAAAATTTATAATTTAAACATATAATATTTATACTAATTTTACTCACTTACCAGAATATTTTAGACACAAAATAACCTCCAAAATCCCTTAATTTTTCCTCATTTCTTCTTTCCTTTCACTACAGTCGCGCCTTATTCTCTCTTCAATTTCTCCCACTACCTGCTCGTTCTTCTCTCCAATTTGGCTTCAATTTACATACTATTTGCTGCCCAAGATTGTCCCTTTTATACACAATTCAAGTGGCTTTTAAGCCACAAAAAGAAATGGCCAAGGATGCGGCCACGCACACACACATACAAATATATATATATATATATATTAATTAATTAATTAAATTTAATTTAATTTGATTAACTCTTTTATCATCATCATCATCATCATCATCATCATCATCATCATCATCATTATTATTATTATTATTATTATTATTATTATTATTTTCATAAATACTTCAATTAATTTAATTAATCACCTTAATTTCATATTTCTTCAAAATATCATAGATAAGTATTTTCTCAAAAATCTCCAAATATTCTAAAATATCCTCAAACACCTAAATTAATTATTTTTACTTGTCTACAAATTTTTGGGATGTTACACTCATGATTCCATGCAAACACATCGATGTTAGTTTTGAGGAAATTGGTGAGTTGGGACTTTACCTTGGGAGTTAGACTCTTTCCTAGCTTTAGGCATCTTTCTTCATCTACCTCGTCGACTGGGATATCCTCGAGCTTTTCCACTAGGCCAGTAACCCTGTCGCAATCCACCTCATGGGGGTCTAGATCGTAGCTGACACCCCTCTGGCTAGCAGGTCATGAGCTGGAATGTCGCAGGTCACCCCCCTGCAACAACATTCATCTTCTTCCCTTTAGCCCTCATTTTTATAACATCTTCGTAACAACGCCTTGCAAGGTGCTGCTAACCTCATAGTACCCTTTCCATTAGAGGTCGGGAACTTAATTGTCAACGACGTGGTCGAGGTAACCAAATCCCGATCGTTCAATGTTGGCCTCCTGAGCACTACGTTGTATGCCGAGAGGCAGCCTATTATAAGGAATTCCATCAATGTGGTGGTTTGAGGATCTGCATCTCCAATGGTAAAAGGGAGACTAATCCGCCCAATGGGGACCACCACATCACCTGTGAACCCATAAAGTGGTTCAGGGGATACGCTCAATTGCTCCGGTCCCAATCCCATCTAATTAAAGCAAGCTCTATACATCATATTCACCAAGTTTCCCATGTCTACCATTATTCTTCGAACTTCCTCGTTATCGGTTTAGGCGCAAATAACGAGGGTGTCATTGTATGGTCAATGGACATCTTTAGCCTCTTCCTCCAAGAAAATTATCTTCTCTATCATCCCCCTGGCTCGCTTTGCGGGTGCGGCCTACTCATTTGACCCTGTCAACAAGACATGGTTGGCCTTACGCACGTAACTTTCATGAGACTTGTGGGAAGTTCCAACGAGATGAGGTCCACTATGAATTGTGTAGATCGTTCAAACTACCGATGAGCGCTCATCGTCAGGGGGAGGCAGTTGCTATGTTGGTTGCTGGGTTGAGTAATTGGTTAGTCGCACCACATAGTTCCTCAGCCGACCCCTTCTGATCAGGTTCTCGATGGCATCCCTCAAAATCCAACACTTGAAGGTGTTATGACCTGCCTCGTTATGGTACGCACATAATTTCTCCTTGTTTTTGAATTTATTGGGAGTTCTTATTGGGTTAGGCTTCCCAAACTTCTCTCTGTTCCTTTCCATGGCGAAAATTCTTTCTTGGGGATCTGACAAGGCACTGTAGGTATCAAAGCATCTTGATCGCGAGGTTGCTCTTCTCTCTCCGCCTTGCAAACTCGCTTGGAGACCTGGTTGTTCGAACGATCTCCCTGAGATTCCCTTCCATTATTGCCGTTATTCATTCTCTTGTTCTGGCTAGAGCCCCTAACCTTTTCTTTCTATCCGGCAGGCTTCTTGGAGCTAAAAGCCTCTTTTCCACCGAATTTTCTTGGCAACTCGCTCATAAAATTTCTCCAAATCTTTAACAGGGGTCCTGTAGATACTCTCATAGATCTTCCCATCTTTACGAAGACCTGCGAAAATTACAGTCATGACGCTTTCATCAGAGGGATCTTCAATACTGCTCACCTCACACCTGAACCTGGCAATGTAGTCCTTCAAGGACTTATTTGTCCTCTGGAACACCGTGGCAAGGTGGCATGGTGGGGCGAGGTACCTTCTCAATACCCTATATTGATTGAGAAACCTACGTTGGCACTCATCCCAACTGCCGATGCTGCGAGGTGGAAGGCTCCTGAACCAAGCACAGGGAATATATATCGCTCAAGGTCACTGGAAAGACACGACATGCACTTGACCAATGAGTTGGTTGTCTGCAAGTTCATCTGGACATTGAACGTGTCCAGGTGGTCATATGGGTCACTATCCCTATTATACTGCAGCATACTCGGGACTTTAAATCTATGAGGGAAAGGTTCAAGCTCAACTTCTTTAGTGAATAGTGTCTTGTCTCCACGACCATTATTTTAGTCGCGAACTCCTTGTTGCACCTCCAATTGTCGACTCTTTAAAATAACACCTCAACAGTAGAGTCCGAGTCCGCAGATCGCTGGGCTTGCGATCGTCTGTTTCTCTCCCACTCCGGGAAATGATGATTTAGGGGCGAATAGTTATCTCCGATGTCTTTCTCACCCAGTGGAGGTCTCTCCTCTCGCGGCAAGCGAATCCTCCGAGGTGAGGCTGTTGGATCGTGGATAGCCTGCGCTTGAGCTTGGGCTAGGGCCCTGATTGCATCAGTGAGCTGCATAACTGTATTCTCTAATGCCTCCTGGCATTACTGTCAGGCATGGATCGTCTCTATCCCGGTGGTCAGAGTGACGGGTTGAACGGGAGCCCGTGGAAGCATACCGATGGTAACTCCAACCGGTGGTGGAATAAGGGCACCCACTGCAGAAACAACAGGTCCTCTGGCTGAGGAACATCCAACAGTTGATCGCGGTGATTTTCTAGAAAATCGACCACCGCATCAGAGGTTCGAGCGTTCCTTCCTCTTGCCATGACTAGCGATCAGAGCGAACCCCTTCCTCTAGTGCCAAAATGTCGACGTTCAGAATCAACTGACCATGATTCATAGGCTCACAATAAAGTATTGAGCACAAATGCAAAGAGGAGGGAGAAAATGGTAAGACGTACACGAGAAATTTTTACGTGGTTCGAACAAAATGATGCCTATTTCACGATTGTTCTCTAGTTATTTCGGCAGAGTAACAGTATAGCATTCTTGTTGTTGTTGTTTTTCACAATGGTGTTTTTGACCCCTATTTATAGTGAGGGGTATTTACAATTACATAAAATACAAAAGTGTAAATATGACATCATGGGGACAAAATGTCCCTATCAATTCCATAAAATTAGGAGTGGGCTTTTTATTACCAGGGATCTAGTTTGCCTCACATAAAATAAGTGGGTCGACCTCCGGTTATTCAGTAGCAATGTTGTTATGCGAGCTGAAAGGTTAGACTGGTGACTTGGAAGCTCATGGGAAGCATCACTAGAAGCTCGCTTAGTTCTGTGATCTGAGTTCGGATTTCAGCGATGTATGAAGTTGCTCTGATGAGCTCGACTTGGGCCTACTGAATTTTTAGACGATTAGGCCAACCTGCTGTGTTGAGCCCAGCCCATACGAAGTAGTTTGAGAAATACCCATAACATAATCACATATAGTATATTATTAAGTATATTACACATATTATGTATAATAATATTTAATATAAATTATTACTCATATGTCATTAATTTATTATTTTACTTTAATAGTAAAATTTTATTAAAAATAATTAATTTGATCATTTAATAATTAAATTCATTGAATAAAATATTATAAAATATTTTTTCTCAAAATTCTAAAGTAAACACATTTTTTAATTTTTTGTTTTAAGAAACAGTTTTTTAAAATGATAAAATGAATACGTTTTCAATTTTCTAAAAATAAACTATTAAAACAGAAAAGAAAAAATAAATTTAAAACTCAAAACTGAAAATTGAAAACAGAAAGAAAACGCAGTTTAAGATTGCGTTTTTTGTGTTGTTTTCAGATCATTTTTAGTTTTTAATTTTCTAAAACAATAAAAATGCGTTTACTTTGTTATTTTCAAAAATGCATTTTCAAAAACAATAAAAAAAATTGTAAATGAAATCCAAAACAAAAAAAATGTTGTTTTGATTATTTTCAGCCAAAATAATCTCTAAGTCAAGACATGGAAAACACAATCCATTTTTCATATTTTAGCTCTAAAATAGAAAAGGAAAAAAAAAAGAAGGAAAAAAACTATTCTTAAATTTTAAAAATAAAATTATATATTTATTTAAAATTAAAAAATATAGTATATTTGTGTTATAATTAAAAATATAGGATAACATATGGTATATTATTAAATATATTACACATATTATTTATACTAATATTTAATATAAATTAACACTTAGATGTCAGTAATTTATTAATTAAATTTATTATTTTATTTTAATAGTAAAATCTATTAAAAAAGTTAATTTTATCATTTAATAATCAATTTTATTGAATAAAAATATCGTAAAATAATTTTTTTAAATTATAAAATAAAAGTATTTTTTTATTTTTTATTTTAAGAAATAATTTTTTAAATTGACGAAAAGAACACATTTTTAGTTTTTTAAAAATAAACTATGAAAATAAAAAATTAAAAATAAATTTAAAACTCAAAATTAAAAATAAAAAAGTAAAGTGAATACAGTCTAATATATCAAAAAATCTTATGTAAACACGTTTTGTTTCTTTTGGGCTAACTTAATTGGAAACGTATTAAAGGGCATGGGCTTGGGCTCGGGCTCGAGGGTTGAGCAGTATAGCTGAAATCCGCAACCAAGGGGCCCAGTTTATGGATGCCGTAGCCTGTAGTAGTTGTGGAACACAAAGAAGATAGGTGGTCATGTCTGTTTGGTTTCGTAGAAAGCAAGCTAACGTGTAGATGATGTAAGATTTGGACAAAGAAACGAAGTTGTTTGCTTTTGATTATAAGTAAAAAGGACAAATCAATGAAGTCGTCTCATCAATTCCAATTGATTGTGGTGCTCTCTCTCTCTCTCTCTCTCGTATATCCCAAATTTCTCCATCCATTTTCTGATTTGAGGTGACTTTCAGTACAATATTCCACTGCGACGTACTAACACGCAAGAGTGAAAGATTTTGGGATTGGATTCCCTGCCAAATGGCGTACTAACAATTTACGTGCCACTTTCTTAACCATAAACATATATATATTTGTACTACCAAGAGATTTGCCTGTGACATTACATTGTGGTGTTGTGATAATTGATTTAAAATTATATGATAAATATTTGTATTTTATCTGTATTTCATGTACATGTTATTTGGTCTTAATTTTGTGCATTACAATGTTATTTGCCCTTGTTTAATATTAGTCGTTGATCTCTTATAAACGATGATCATGTAACTTAACATTTTTTTAGTCTTAGTATTTAAAGACTTTATGAAATTTCAATCGTCACTTTTTTCATAATCAAAAAACCCTAATCAGCTAAGAAGAAGGTGACACGACCCATGAATCATTTGATCGATAAGAACGTTCACTGTATTACTCTATCTCCAATTCAATTCATTTCATCGTGGGAAGTAATGTCGAGGCAATGGTGAGTACTGTGTTTGCATGGTTTGATGCAGTTTGTACTCGGTTTGTATTCTGTTTTCTTAATATAATACTATAAAGGTTATATTATTTATTGATTTGGTGTAATCGCATTGTATTTTCTTTGATATAGTAAATTGATTAGGGACGAAAACTCCTATCGTGATCATAATCTATTTATAAATCTAAAGATCTGAATTCGTATATCGTGTGTACTACTTTGTATTGTGTTCTTAGTGTAATTGGCTTCTTTTTTTATTTGATTTGTCGACTCGATTCTTGATTTAGTTTTTAGCTTATTGTATAAAGAGATTAACATATGGTTTATGAGGTTTGTTTGTTATTTTATTTTTTTAAGAGTTGTCCACACTGCAAGGAGGATACTTGGTGGGTCACCTAGAATATAGCTTGCGTAGGCTTCCTGTAATTTTGTAGTACTCAGCCATATGATTTATGGGTTTATCGGGATGGGAGCCTACCATGCATGCATGCTATTATTGATGAGGTTTTAACGAAGTTTTTTACTCATAATCGACCATGAAAAATCGTTGTCACGCACGTACGCATGATGAGACAAAAATCTCATCTCATTAATCTGCAAATTAAGGATTTTTAATGATCAGTCTCTATTGAAGCAAGTTTGGATGGTTTAGGGTTTTTATTTTCACTTTAATGTCAATATTGTCTATTATATTATATTATTAAGCAAACATATAATTTTGTGTTATCCTAGGTGAAGTGAAGTTAATTTTTTTTATTTTTTTAAAAAAATTTCCTTTATGTAACCTAACTTCTTTTTACAAAAAATAAATTATATTAACAAGATTTGAAAATATAATTTTCAATTAAAATTATTTTATAAACACCTTAGTTATCGTTACATCAAGTCTTATTTTTTTTTTCAAAAAAAAAAAAAAAAAGATTATAGAGTACAGTACATTATTAGTCCTTAAATTTTACACTTCACAACACATGGGTTACTGATTTTTAATTTTTGTTATTAGAGCCAATAAATTTTAATTTTAGTTATAATTAATTTATTTTTTGATTTTCTTTGTCACATTTTGTTAATGAAAACTAACTTGATATATATTAATATAAATTTCAAAATCAATTGATTGTGAAGTTTATGTTAATTTAATATTAAGTAATTTTTTAGTTTATGTTAATTTATATTACATCAATTTTTGTCAATAAAATTATATGAAAAATTAGAAAAATGAAAAAAATATAATAAATTAAAATTTAGTGATAAGAATTAAAGTACAATGAGGAATTTAATATGGAGTTGTAAAGTTCAATGACAAATAATCTAATTTATCAAAAAATTTATTATAAGTTGTCAAGCATAACCAATAAATATTCATTTATATTTTTATTTGTTTAGATAACATTTATTAAAATAAGTGAGATATAAGATTGTATCAAGATAAAGTTTGAATGTTTTTCGAATCAAGATATAAAATTATCAAAATAAAATTAAGAAATAATTTAAGGTTTTTATTAAACTATTTATTAAATATTTTGAAATGCACTGGAAGACACATGTATCATTTTTTCTTATCTGTAAGAATTAAGATAAATTATCTAGAGGGAGAGAGATAAATTTATTTGAAAAAATCTAAACAAGAAGTCACATGACTTTTTTTTCAAGAGTTTCTAAATAAATTTAACAAACACAATAAAAAATACTTTTGTTTGAAATATTTTTCATATCTTACTTTTTCAAGTCTATATCTTAATTAATAAATACTACCTTATTGTACACTTAAATAACACAAACTATTTCCTTTGGTTGGAATTAAGAATATAAAAAAAAAAATGGAAAACGCCATTATTTTAGTTTGGGATGAGCAATGACTTTTGAACCTACAAAAGTACTTTTTCTAATAATTTCTTAAATATTTTCTTAACTCCACCATTGAAATGGAACAACAATATTGCTTGTAGTCAAATATTAATATAAGATTTTATGACATATCATCTAAAAATGGAGAGAAAAATGATATAGATCTACATATAAGTTTAAGCAATGAATAATGGTGTAATTTTTTAATGAAAAAATTATAAATCCTTCCATTTTGGACTAATAAAATTAAAAATACTCTAAGTTCTAGTCCCAAATAACAAGAAGTAATTTTTTTTTTCACTAAATTGACCCCTTTTCATTGAGTTGTGACACTTATTATCTAATAATTTAATTATATTACTAACCATATTAATAAAATATTTTAATGAGATTGTGTCTCCTAACTTTTGCTTTTAAGAGCATATAAAACCAAAAAAACAAAAAAAAAAAAAAACCTCAATTTAACCAAGTAAAAAACTAAAATGCCTCTTCAAATAAATTCTTACACTTTAAAAGCTCTTTAAAATTTAAAAACTCATATAATTTAGGCTAAGCCATATAACCCCTTCATATCAAAACAAGATGCCATGCCCGTGGGATCTCGGGATGAATGATTTCACCTTTTGAACCAAGATACCAAGGCTGAGGAAATGGAAATGCTGGTACATGTATACATCTGTGTGGTCCAAGTTGGGGAAAGCCAGAATTTAGAGAATGCCACTGTTTGTTTGTTCCCAATACCTAGGGCTATGGGAGAAAAAATTAAATCGTTTGACCTTATTAAACTAAATCATCTTAATTGTCACATCAGAATTTTATAAAATTAGTGGCAGGGTATGATTTGATAGTTTTAAAAATTGACCAAAACAGTATGACTTAGATTTCGTGCTTCAATAAACGGCGAAACAATCCATCACCTCAATAAAGTAATATTTTTTATAATTTAAACCTACAATATCTAATATTTTTTAATTGATTCTTAAGTAGAGTAACAAAATCACCATCTAAGATTGCATATGGACATAATTTTCTTTTTACAAATATTAACTATTATGGTTAAATTTTAATACTTTTACGAATTGAAATATCTTGGTATATTTGCATACTTTTCATACCTAGTTAAATAGTTTTTAATTGTTTTAATTTCTTCAACCTGTATATACAATTAATTTTCTTAGGAAGATTTGAGTTTAATTCGATAAAGTGTCTCAATTTTTAAAGCAACGTTAGTTTATATGTGTGTATGTTTGTATATATATATATTTTTTGTTCAAAGAAGCATAAAAGTCAAAGAAAATCCCATAAGATTACGACATCATAAATCCCACACTATCCAACAAGGGCCATCAAATCCCCAATACCAACCCAACCCAACCTGCCAATGAGGCCCCAAAAGAATGGAAGAATTCAAAGCAACCACACAAAACAATATAGAATTAACCCTGCAAAAGAAAACCCCTAAGAATCAAAGAATCCGAAAAAGGTCACAGCATCACTATGATAGCATCTTGGTAAGTACAAAAAGGTGATAAATTAGCATATTTATTGGGACGACGGTGTTTGCATGATCTTTCGTGTTCGTGCTCTCGATTATACGAAAGAAGTAAATCGCAAGCGTAAAATTTTGTCTCACTGCGTAGGAAAAAGTTCAAACTCGTGCCCCCATCGAAATAAATTAGCATATTCCTTGGGTCCTAAGATTGTTGCTTCAACCAACATATGTGAGATCTCTTCTCTTCAAGGAAGGATGAAAGATATCAGTTGCAAAGAAATTTGAAAGGTCTTCCCGAAACAGTTGAAACAAGAGAGGCCAAATTAAGCCTCCACAAAAGGGTTCAAACAACAAAAAGAAAGAAGGAAAGAAAGAAAGATAACAAAAGGCACACCCTAGAGAGGAGATCGATCTCTATTGGCAATGTTATGATTTTTGGATCGAAAACAAACCACAATCAAATTATTAAACACATAAAAGAATACGAAAAATCCAAATCGAGAAAAATCATAGACAGAAAGAATAAAATATCACTATGATGATATTAATACAATAATAGTGATATAGTAGTGATGAGGGAATATTTACAGGGAGGCAATTTTACTGTACTACCCTTGGGAGGTTACCATTAACTCGGAGCCATGTGTGCCAGTAAAGACCAATAGGCGATCGCCACGTGTCAAGACTTAGGAACTCTGCTTATCTTTATAATCTTTATTATAATTTTGAACTGGAAAGAGATAAAGAAGAAGATTAAGTCAACCAATGATATTTTTAAATATCTCAAAAATTATCTCTATTAGGGAAGATTATCTTTTCTCCCCATGGAAAGGGGATCAACCTCTCTTTTTGAAATATATCTTATCTCCTAAGGGAAAGGCCACGGGACATCTATAAATAGAGGCCAACCTCTACAGGTATGGGGATTTGACTCCTAAGGGACTCATATATTATTTTTCCATTACTATTATACTCCTCAAAAACCCTATGAACTGACTTGAGCGTCGGAGGGATCACGGGGAGCGAGTCCCCACCCTTTTTGTAGGTACTTGGTCGAGACAGAAGAAGGTGATCGGCTCCACATCATCAAGTTGCTATCAAAATATTACTAAGATAATATTGTTGCACTAATTTTAGGACATTGAACACTTAGGGTGTGTTTGATAGCATTTAGGTGGAAAAAAAAAGTATTTTCAACTTACATAGAAAACAAAAACCATCTCCCCTAGATAGAATTTTTCATGGAAAAGAGTCAAAAACAAACTTTAATGGTTGTACCATGGTATTCAATTCCATGGAAAATGTAGTGTGTTAAACACTCAAGATGGAATTCAATTCCTTGGATGAGACATTTTTTATACATTTTTCATGCTATCAAATACACCCTTATTTATAAATCTAACACTCATTTATAGATGTACATAAAAAATTATTTTCTGATTAGAAGATGAGGTAAGAAGATAAGTTTTCAAATTTGAGATAAATATCAATCACAATCAAATTTAAATTTTGAGTCACAATTATAACAGATAGACAATACCAAGAAGTCAAGAGTCTCAAGTATCCAACTTGAGAGAGAGAGAGAGAGACTCTTGGCCAATTTTTGCTTCTATGAAAGAGATTACCTTACATAAAAGTGTTGTATATAGTTGAATAAAATACTACTTGAATGGCATTTAACAAAGAAAAGGAAAGGAAAGGAAAGGAAAGGAGAGAAACAACGGTATACATACAATTTTGGGTGAAGACAATGATATTTTGCCTAACAATTTTTTGTTTCTTTTTAATGATTGGAGGGTATTGATTCTAACAAGTTTTATTTTATGCGATTAATTATGTGATTTCTAATAAAACTACTTCTTGTCAAAGCTAGTTAGTACATTGACAGCAATATTTCTCTGTAAGTGAATGATTAATTGACAATTCTGCAAGTTGAAAGAAAAGAGTTAGTAAAACAAAAACAGGAGCTGAGTCTGAGAGTGACGAAAATAAATAAAAAAATAAAAAAAGGGGCAAAATGATTGGCGTTTGCGAGTAGGATAGTGAAAGAAAGAAGAAGTTGCTTTTGTTTCTCACCAACCGAGCCCATCTTGTGATATCCATTCGCAAAAAGGCCCCTCTCTCTCTCACACATTAAACTAAAGCAAGCATCTTAATTAAGCATCACCTGTAATTTTCCTACCCTCTTATAATTGCCTTCCCTCTTTTCTTCTCCTTTCTCTCTTGTTAATTAATAAAATCTGAATAATACTGCAGTTGACACCGCAATCACCAAACAAATCGACAATCCATGTTTCAACCATCGTGGGATTAAATGGGAAATGTTTACTTTGATTTGGAAACTTGGTGTTGATTGGTGCAACCCTCTCCCCCACACAACACTGCTACTGCTACTATTACTACTCAATATGTTTGCTACTCTTCTTCCTCATCATTTCATTTCACTATTCATTCATCTCTCTCTCTCTCTCTCTCTCTCTCTGTTACAAGGGTGTGGAATCCTTGGTACTGTATTAGTAGTTTAGTAGTTGGAATCATAAAGGTAAGTTCATTGTTAAGAGATTTATCAATGGAACAAGAAGTCAATTCCATCATTAACATTTCTGAACGATCTATCCCATTCACTTGACCAACTATTAAAAAATCATTCAAGAGATTGAAAAATCTTTTATTAAACTTTCGTCATATCATATCATTATTACTGTCTTTATTCTTTAAACTTAATTAATAGTAAAAACTTAAAATTATATCTAAAAATAAACATATGAAACTCAAATTTAAAATACTAGACCTACCAACACACACACACACACACACACACACACACAGACTACAAGTCTGATGGTAGATAGAGTAACGTGATATCTGCATTAATCTAATTAAAACTTTCGAAGTTTTGGCCTATCCACGAGTATCTTTGCCCCAACTCTGTGACGAAAATGGAAAAAAAAAAAAAAAAAAAAAGCTTAATCAGTGGACACAGCTGGATAACTCCTCATCCCTACCACTGCCACCCCATCAGCGCACCAGCTAATATCTATGCGTAAGCAAAGCAAAGGAAAACGACCTACTCCAGAACTTTGGTATATCCAAGTAACAAATCTGTTACGTTGTTTCCAGTATGTCTATGACCCCATGTGGCCATGTCCCTCTTAATTTATTTTCGTCAAATAAATATTATATTACCTGATACAAATAACATAACAAGACCCATCAACGTAATTCATATGAAGCTTTTGTATAAATTATTATTATAGTTATGTTATTGTTAAGCTGCTGGTTCAGATAGCCAATTTTTTTATTTTTTTTTATTTTTTTACTTTTAACCTTCCGTTCAGTTGACTAGATATATCCAAAGCACTCTCAGTAGACTTTTGTGATATTACATTCATGCCCTTAAAGCAAACAGGAAATTACGTAGTTGCAAATTTCACTGGCTTATGCATGCGCACGTATTGCTTTGGATACAAGCATAAGGTTGAGAAGATGACTGCTTTTTAATTTAATTAATTAGCTGTTCAATATCTCTCTTCAATTAAGATTTTTAATATTAATAATTAGCTTTCAAAAAGTAATTTTTAGAAATAAAAGAAAGATATTAATTAGTGAGTATCCCAAAACTAGTCAAAGTGAGAGATGAGATATCATTCCAAATTTCCAATTGAATGTAGCTACGTTTTATCAATCTCTCCACGTGTCATATTCTTTTATCAACTATCAAATGTAGGTCCTCCTTGCAAATAATTGAAGCGTTCTTCAATAAAAAAAAATTGTATATTAAGAAAAAGGGTAAAAACTTTTTTTTTTTTAAATTCTATAGTAACTTTTTAAATTTTTTTCAATTATATGCCGAATTTTGTGTTTAATTTTAATTTTTTACGATTGTAACTTATAAGTTACTTTTAGGAGAGTGCTTACAATAAGAGGGGTAAATTGAATATTTTTAAAACTTTTGTTATTTTTGAAATTCACGCATAAACGCTCATTTTTAGTGAATTTACATCTAAATAGAAACAGTTATTGAGAATGATGAATAACAACGATAAACATTTATGATTACAAATTTCATATTTCATGAGAAAATATTTATGCTTGAAAAGTAAAAGACAACTTAAGCATGATGTGAAAATATATAGCAAGTGAAAATCATGTGTATAGGGAAAGAAAAAGCAAACACAAGACACAATATTTATACTAGCTTAGCTAGAAAGGCCTACATCTACTACTTTGACTTAGATGTCAAGGATTTTAAACATTCTATTAAAATGGATAGATTTTCAAGGGATCAATTATAACTCTCACACCGTTTTTACAGGCTAAGCTTGAACCTCAATTTTTGTAGGTAAACTTGAAACCTCAACTTTTAAAGCTAAAGTTGGAACTTCCATTTTTCAAATTCATTAGTAACCTCTATTTTTATGGAGAAAGCAGCAATCTTACATATCTTTTTATGAGATCAAGTAGAACCTCTATAATCAAAGGAGAATTTAAAAGTAAGCTCACAACAAGATGACTCTCAAAGAATATGAGTTACAACTCAGGAAAGTATAAACAAGAAAAGAGTAAAAGATAAGAATACAAGTACTCCACTCTCTTGAAATTTGCAAGTCTTGAAAGAATCAATATTTGACACAACTAGACAAAGTCTTGAGCTAAATGAAGGAATATAGACTTTGGAAACACTACTCAAGTGGCCATAATTGCAACTGCTTTTACTTTGGTTGGCTTAGAATCAGTTTAATGTGGATGGGCAACAACAGCTTGTCTCATGCAACTCGTGGCCTTATATATATGGAAGCTTTGAGTTCTTGAATATATGATACCTACATATCTCAATAACTTCTTTGATTTGATTAATAAGGATAAAGCATTTTGCATAACGTATATAAGCATATTTTTCTTTTTGTTAAAAGAGAAAGCAATTAGACCACATAAAATAATAAAAAAATCTCAAATGGTCGAAACTATCCTCTTTGATCACTCTGTGTAACAGTTAGTAACGGCTATATTTTTCAATTTCGTCACATAGATACTCGAGTAAAAAATATTGATAGTCAATTGGATAAGCACATACTCAAGTTAATTTTAGAGACAATCAATTGAACATAAGTTTCACTCAAATGCAAGAATCACATAGTTGATTATTATTTGGAATACAAAGACTTACTCTTTGTTCAAGCAAATTCGCTCGACTAAGTCGTACTATATACTCGATTACATGATTAATGCTACTCAAATACCATATAACTTATAATCAATTAGCAAATATACTTCATAAAGAAAATTCGATTGAACATTCTTGGTACTCAATTTGGTCACGTTATCACTTGTGTATTAATTACCTGATAGTTGATTTGGAAGAGGAGACATAGAGACCTAATCTTTGTTCTTTTTAAAGTACTCGACTATGGTATTAAGCCTACTTGACTAGGAAGAATGATATTCAATTGATAATGAATTCTACTTGATTGTTGTTAAGGTACGGAGACCTGACATTCTAGACCTTATCTATCACTCAATTGGAAGAATTTTTTGATCGATTTTATATTTTAGCATATTGTCTCTACTCAATTGGTTAAATGATTTACTTGATTGATTAATAATTAGATATTCGAAAATAATTTGAACACCCACGATCTATTGGATAATTTATAGAAAGACATTTGAGATTATAACAAGTTGGTACTCGATTAATTCTAATCAAGCTTGTTTGGATACTCGATTATAGAAAGCTCAACTATTTGACTACTCGATTGCTAACATATAAATATTCGAGTAATGGTTTGAAAGCTAGTTAATACTAACTTTCGCACTGCATTCACTCGATTCGTACAAATCTACTCGAATAGATTATGATATTTGATTAAATACAAATGCTCACTTGATTATTTGATATATTATTAAGTAGAGTTCACTTGATTATTAATTAAAATTTTGTATTAATATTATTTTATCAACATCATCATCGAAACATCATTAATACTTTAAGTCAACATAACTTTTTGTTTGGTTGTGCCATTAAATGTTGAGTTGGAGTTTCTCTCGCCTTTGCTAGATATTAATCTTGTCCACCTCAGTGTTTAATAGCACAACTAGATAAAGAGTTATGCTATTATAGAAATGAAAGGAAACACAATGTTTGGTATACTATCAAAAAGATTGAAATTAAACATAAAGTTTGATATATTATTGAAAAATAAAGATGTTAAGTTTTTTTATATTTTGTCCTAAGAAAAATGACATCATTACAAAGTTTTTGCGTATAAAATTGCATGAATATGATGTGATGCATGAAATATTGAACTATTTAGATGAGTGATTCTATTCCTAATTATATTATCTGTTAAGTTATGTTTTGATGATGAAATTTAAGCAAAACTTTAATGATTTTAATAATAATTTATTAATTGAGTAAAACCTAGTGTTAATCAAGTAACACATCACTTCCTTGAGTAAAGTTCATTGATAATCGAGTATATATGTGTGAAAAACTTAATTTTAACTAACTTTCAAAACAGTACTTGAATAACTAATTTTATTAAGCGAGTAAGACAATTTATAGGCTTAAAGTTAATCCAGTAAAGAAAATGATTAGTTGAGTACATAACAAGTGATCATATTCGACTAACTTATCAATTTAATTGTGTAAAACATGAATACTCTAAGGATCAATCAATGATATACTTGATATATTTGAGTGTTGAACTAAAAAGATTCAATTGAGTAATTAGAATGGTTAATCGACTAATTAATTAAGAATTTGGTCGAGTAATTATATTCTATAATCGAGTAAGAAATATAGTTAAAATGACAAGTCTTTGGACTTGTGTCATTAATCAACTAAAAAGGAAATGTTAATCAAGTAACTCATTTTTGGTTGAGTAATCAAAACATCTTACTTAAGTGATAATTCAAGTGAAAAATGCCAAGTCTTTGTACTTGAACATTAATCGACTAAGAGGTTAAGCTTAATCGAGTAACATTTATCTTAGTCGAATAACTTTATGTCTTAATCGAGTATAATGTATTGAACAGAGAGTGAGTCTCTGTAACCAACATAATAATTGATGGGAGGTATCTCGTACTCAAGTAATGACATTGGTTAATTGAGTATCAAAAGTGCTTTATTGACTACCAAATATGTAGTCAACATGTTAATTGACTATAATATGTTATGTACTTGAGTAATGTTATTCTATAATTGAGTATCTAGATAACTTAGTTTAGTAAGGTTTATTAGACAGAGAGTAGGTGCAACGCCCCACAAATTTTAAGAAAAAGTGGGGCATGATTAGTAGATTATGAAAATTTTGGAGTGGAAGCATAAATTCGAGAAATGGAACTAGAATAGTTCAAATATAAAATACATGGCATTTTGTTAAAAGAATGTGATCATTTATGATTTTTTGAGGATTGGTGGGTTTAAGGAATTTTAAAGGGAAAAAAATTAGAATTTATCATATTTATGAAAATGGTGTAATTGGTAGTTTGTGGAATTTTTGGGGTTTAAGTGGAATTTCTGAAAGCTGGTGGCTATGTCATCTTAAAAATAAAATGTGCGTATTATTAATTAAGAAGGCTTGTAGGCTTGATGGCACGTGCCCGGGAAGGCCATACGGGAGGTCCTGGGTTCAAGTTGGAGTAGGCGTGTAGTTGGGAGGAAAAATGACATTTTTTCAGCTGGAAAGGATGCCTAAAATTGCATCATTTTGGGGCCACGCCATGCGCATGGCCAAGCGCAGCCTTATCGCGCCAATTGCTACCACTCGTCGCCACCCGCTACTGCCACGTGCCCAAACACCACCTAACCATTTGTTCTCCCCTATATAAACCCCTTAGGCTTAGATTAGGCTATGAAACCATATGAGGCAATTAAGGAAGGCAACAAGGAATAAAAGTAAGTGATTAAAATTTGTGGATGGGTTGGAAAGAGTAATCTAATACCTATTTTGTATTAATTATTATATCAATTATGCTTAATGTTGCTAGAAGAGCTTTGAACCATGATGTCGGTGAAATCAGGCACTTAGTGAGACTTAAAGGAAATATCTAAGGCAAGTTTCATCTTCTTCTTCTTGTTTTTGTAAGTTCCTACTCCTTTAATTCTTTTATGCAAACTCCTAACCCTCTTATTCCCTTTATTTTCCAAATGTAAGTTCACATGCTTTAAACTCATTTTACAGGTCTCTTACGAGTTCATAAGTCCATTGAAATAGAATATAACTTTATTTTTAGTTTGTTAACTTTGGCTTAGAATTCCTCGTGAGCATATAAATAGGGCTTATTCACCCTATAATTATTTGGGAATGATGCTTATTGGCTAAGGTTAGATTTATGCAAGGTATTGTAACATCTTGCAAACGGATTGGTTATGAGTTTTTCGCCATGCTCTATGTCTTGCGATCCTTGTGTGTGTCCCATGCATACTATGTGTGGTTGTAATCTCATTTGAGGCCTAATGCCTAATGCATGTTGTGCATGAAAAGTTAGATGCATGGGGTTTTAGGGCTATTGTGCACATGCATACTCATGAAATGGATTTTAAAAGAATATGGTCCTTGATGCACGCGACAGACTAGATCCATGGGGATATATCCTGTAAATCTCGGGTGGGCAGAACGTCAGACTCATGGTGGGCTTTAACCCTATCCATATGTGACGGATAGGATTTGCAGGGATATATTATATCTTGTAAATCGCAAGTAAGCAGAACGCTAGACTCGTGGAGGGATTTGTCCCTTTTGAATATGGTTCTGGTAATGGCAGTATCTATTTCTAGACATGATTTATGAAAAGCATATCGGGAGAATATTTCATACTTCATGTGGTTTAGTACCCTCTAATGTTCTAGTATTCAAGCTTTCTTTTTATTCTATTATACTTGTTAGAGCTTGTCGCTCACATTTGCTTGCATCATTCCAAGAAAAGGAAAGGCCAAGATCGATGGCGAGTGAGATGGTGTTGAGTTGGCTGGGTAGTTGGTGTGTTGGGTTTGAAATACTGTGGCACGCACCCAAGAGGGGGGTGAATTGGGTAATTTAAAACTTGATGATAGAACTTGAAATCTTTTTGACCAAATTGAGCTTTTAGTAATTTAAAACATAAAACATATAAAATGACAAATGTAAAACTCAATAAATATAAAGTAAGAAGGATAAATGACATAAAGAATTTATAGTGGTTCGGCTTAAACCAAACCTAATCTACTACCTTAGCTCCTTACTAAGGATTTTAAACCAATTCACTAAAACACCTCCTATTGCTTCAATTAGGCCCTTTAGCAACAAGTGAAGAAAAATACAAACCTCATACTTAGATAAGTAAGCCCTTTAGCTACCAAAACTAGGAAATACAAGAAGTGTACAATAAGAGAGAACCTAAGAGATGAATCTATTAGTTACAAGGTCTCTCAAAATGATAAAAGGCTTGAAAATAAATTTCAAAGATAGAGCAAAGCCTTGGAAAGGTAAAAAATAAAGCACTAATACAATTTGAGAAGTGTGAAATAATCTTTAATCTCTCTTCACTTTATTTCCATCCATTAGTTTCTATAAGATCATCCTTAATTTGTATTTATAGGCTTTCAAAAAGGTTTTCCCAAAACTAGTTGTTGGAAGCTGTCAGAGACACAAACTGTCGACAAAAGAAAATGGTTAGTCGACAGAATCACAATACAATGTAAGACTTAGTTAACAGATTGAAGCCTTCTGTCGATAGAACTTGTAATGCCCCCCCCCCCCCCCTCGGAGCCCTCGTGCACAAAGAGAATTCGTGAGAAGGTGATTATTTGATAACGCAACTACAACTCACACACAACCCTTATTAAAACCGTGACCTTTTTTTCCATATAACATCTCATAATTGTCATTACATAGTCATTCACAACATGAGCCCACCTGGGCTTACATAACATACACCTGACTTGAAAACATAAAAGCATTATTCTGACCTAGACATACAACACCCAGGATCTAGTTTCGGGAGAGCTTTGCACCTGCTACCATGGCTCAACATCTGGGCCCAACCCCGCGGAATATACCTGCCAACTCAGGTTATCCTCTTACCTAGAATGATGGAAAGTAAACGTGAGTCATGAGACTCATCAAGCTCTAGAAAGAAAGGCTGTAGGTTAAAGACATAACTCCTCCCATAACACCCCATGCAAATTATGCCAATGCAACGACATACCATGCTATGAACCTTACGTGCTTCCACCTCGAATGCATAACATAAAGTAACTTTGCACATAAATGATCCATGAGGCCCACATTAGCACCCAAGTCCTACATACAAACCTGTTGCAGCCTTATATAGGCTACCATACCATCATTCCTGATCTGTCTTTTCCTGTCTTTCATAACATGTGTATAGCATGAGACCATTCAACCTTAAGTTCGGAACTCGCACTCCTCGGCTAATCTATCGAGTCCGTGCCTTGCAATCCACCCATATCATAGCCTTGCACTCCCCAGCTAACCCACCGGGTTTGTACCGCACTCCCCGGCTAACCTACCGGGTCCATGTCGCACCCCTCGACTAACCTACTGGGTCCGTGCCATCATCAAAATCACTATCCTCACCATGCAATGCAACACATAAGAAATGCAATGGTATCTGCAACATAAACGTGATGTCAAGGCTCTCATA
The DNA here is from genome assembly GCF_014633365.1 of Diospyros lotus. Lineage (NCBI taxonomy): Eukaryota > Viridiplantae > Streptophyta > Magnoliopsida > Ericales > Ebenaceae > Diospyros > Diospyros lotus. The sequence goes on along the minus strand of NC_068341.1, from coordinate 35,999,086 downwards.
AACCAAGCATTGGGCCATGCTATGCCTACATAAGAATACATACATACGAAATGCTTCTGAATGCACCAGCTCACCTAAGGAACCCAAGTTAGCTCTTAAACCAACCGGGTCATACAAATGCTCACACATCGCATCACACACAAAGCATGTCCCTCACAATGAATGCAACCTAACCCCATGCAGCACACACATCATGATATGCACAAACCAAGGTGAGAATCTGGTAGTACCAGCTCTTCAGGCCCGTCTAGCACTTATCGTAACAGTTGATGACTGACGCCCATACATCTAGCCATCAACTCCCACGACCCACGGTCGATAGTCAATGGCTTTATACCCCACACCCTTAGACACACATACAGACAACACTAAACTTTTATACTTTATACTCATCATTTCATAACTTCTTTTCATGACCCTTCATCCACTTAGCAACATAAAAATCAATATACCCTTCTCGGTCTTGTTTCATCCCGTACATAGGAAACCATCTTAATATACATGTTACCATACATTACACTTTTTCTAGTAAGACTCTTCATATAATCCATTTAAACCATGGTCCATTCTTTTAAGAATCTAGCCCCAACAAGTTAGGCATCATTCCCAAAGAAAGAGGAGCGATACAAAGCTTCGTGACGGACGAAATGAATAATATCAAGACATCACTTACTTCACTTATTTCATTACCAATAGCCCCATTAATCACATATAAAACATAGGATGGTTGCCACGCTGATTTGCATTATTAATACGTGGAACCAAGTCACGGTGAGAGAGGGTTTAAAATACGAGAAACCACAGAGACTTTCAAAAAAAATAAAGGATATGAGGAGAGGGTTATGAACTTGCCTGAAAACGTCTTATTCTTGCCTCTTTTGCGCTCCCGCTGCGAAGCAAAACATTTTATAAAAAGATGATGAGATCATGGTCTTTAATAATTAGATTTGGCCGTGTAAAATATACAAACTAATCGTGAAAAATCTATAATCTAAACATATTATATTACATTTAATAATTTTACACACTTACCTGAATATTTTAAATACCAAATAATCTCCAAAATCTCCCTAATTTTTCCCATTTCTCCCATTTTCCTTTCTTCCTTAAGCTGCTGGCCGCGCACCATATTCTTCCTCTAATTTTCTCCAATTTCATGGCTTCAGAATGGCCAAAATCTGGCTAAAATTGGCCTTAAATATCACATAATGCGACTGCTTGGCGACTAGGACAAAATAAATGGCCTAGGGCACGCCATGTTGCTTGGCCAGCTGCTGCCGCATCGCCCCCCGCCGCCTACCCAAAATGGCGTTGTTTCGGGTGCCAAGGGTTGACTAAAATCTGCCCCAAATACCTCGCGAGCGCCTCCTCCCCCTGCACCTCGAACCCGCGTCCGCCTCCCTCACGCACGCGCATGCCACTAACTGGGCTGGCTGCTTTCCTCAAATATATATTACGCGCAATTATATTTAAGGGGACTCTAGATCCATTTTCCAGAATTTGCACCAGCACCCAAAAACTTTCAAAAAACACACACACATCCCTACACCTCATTTCCCTTTATTACACTTATACCCCGAACATTCCCTAAAATCCACTAGTTTAATTCTTTCATTATTTCCATAAATACCCCTAAATAAAATATTTAATTACCTTAATTTCTCATTTCCTCAAAACATCATAAATAAATATTTTCTCTAAAATCTCCAAATATTCTAAAATATCCTCAAATACTGAAATAAATAATTATTACTTATCTCCAAATTTTGGGATGTTACAAAACCAATACATTGATTATGTTAGTCGACAAAGCCTAAGGCTTAGTCAACAGAATGAAGGTATTTAGTCGATAGATCATGGCCATTTAGTCGACAGATGCTACAAATTTGTCTTTAACTTCATTTTCCAATATTTTGAGATTTAATTGAAATTTAATACTTTATTTTTCCAATCTCTTAAATCATAAACAACACATATATATTGAAAAATACTTTGACCAAACATCTTTGAAACTTGAGAATCAATATGAAAAACATTGGGGAAATAATATGAGTTCATTTAATTTGGTGCATCAAGATAATAATCATTAATAATTTCATCATTAAAATATAATTATTTTTTATCATCAAAACTATAACAAAGGTAAAACATCAATCTTTCCCTTTTTACTGATGACAAAACATTTTATGAAATACCCAAAAATCTCTCCATTTTTATGAGGGGATTGGACAAAACATCAATGGGGTAAGAATATATTGGTGAAAAATAAAATTTTAAAAACTCCCTCTTAATAACACATATCAAAAGATTTATTCTCCCCCTTGATCAAAGAATAAAATTTGAAAATCATTTTGACACTATAACTCCCCCTTAATTTTAGAAACTAATATGATTAAAATTTTGGATAGAAATTCTTAAGTAAAATCATAAAGGCAATACATGATTCAAAGTCATCATAAACATCATAATCATGGAGAGTTTAGAGATAGAAAATATACCACCAAGATTAAATTTAACAATCTCTCTTACGCTTGGTTGGTAAAAAAAATGAGCATCTTTTGGGATTGATTTTCTCCTTCATCCCCTTTTCCTTTATGCTTGATTCATCCATAAAGATTTCATTTTGAGCTTCATTTGGATGTCAAGCAAACCTACAAAAATAACTCATCCACAAGATTTTGGTGCCTAACCCTCTTTGGGGTTCCCATAATTAGCATTGAAATTTCCTTTTAGAACTCATATTTGTTTATATATTTTATAAGATGGTTTCTTATAAAACATTTGTTTATAGAATGCCCACATTGATCACAATAATTACAAGTGATTTTAGAATGTGAGGCAAAATTTTGTTTTCTTTTCACAAAAATCACCTTGCCCTTTTCTTCTTTTATGAAAATCTTTTCTTTGAATCTTAAGGTTATTTTTCAATTCATCGTTCTCTTTGATGGTTTTTTCAAGAGATAATTTTAAACATTTGTTTTTCTTTTGAAGTTCATCATTTTGAGATTTCAACATTTTTTTCTCATTGTTCCAAGAATCTTTTTCTTCTATTAATAGGCTCATTTCTTTATCTAAAGATTTTAATTTTTTCTTTAAGACATTGTTTTTCAGAGTAACGTTTTCAAATTCATTCATCAAATCATTAAATGAATCATACAATTCATCAAGAGTAAAACTTAAAATTGAACCACTAAAATGGGAATGTTTCTCTTCTATGTTGGCCATAAGACATAGGTTGACCACTTTTTCCACTTTGGATTCATCACTAGAAGATGAATCATCCATTTTCTTCTTGAACTTTTTCTCATACCTCTTAAATGATGGACATTTGGATATGATATGCCTATACTTTTGACATCCATAACATTTAACTACATTTCTATATTTCTCCCCCTAAAACTTATCCTTCTTCTTTCTTAAGTTTCTTCTTTCCAATTCTTTCAAATTTTTCCTACTAAGGAACCTTTTGAATTCTCTAGTAATTATCATCAGATCATCATCATCTTCATCATCATCATCACTAGATGAGTGTGAAACTTTGAAAAGAAGATTCTTATCTCTATTTATCTCATTATCATATCTCTTCATCATGATCTCATGAGTCATGAGAGATCCAATCAAATCATCAAAAGATAAGTTATCTAAGTCTTTAGCCTCTTGAATGGTTGTCACTTTGGGGTCCCATTCCTTGGGTAGACTTCTAACGATTTTTCTAACTTTCTCTTCATTTGAAAAAGTTTTTCCTAAAGCCTCTAAATTTGTGACAATTTTATTAAACCTAATAAACATCTCATTAATAAGTTCCCAAGATTTCATAGAAAAAAGTTCATACTCATGAATTAGTACATTTACCTTTGATTCCTTGACTTGACTAGTGCCTTCCTAAGTGATCTCCAATTTGTCTCAAATCTCCTTGGTCATCTTGCATGTTGAGACTCGGTTGAACTCTTCGGTGCAAAGAGCACAAAACAAAGTGTTCATGGCTTTTGCGTTTATCTCCATATCTCATTTTTCCTTCTCTATCCAAGTCTCCATACCAAAAATGTGTGCCATTTGTGGATCTTTGACCCTAAGTTGTTAAACCAATGAAAAATAGTGGTAACCTGTGCTCTGATACCAATTGTTGGGTTTGAAATACTATGGCACGCACCCAAAAGATGGGGTGAATTGGGTAATTTAAAACTTGATGATAGAACTTGAAATCTTTTTGACCCAATTGAGCTTTTAGTGATTTAAAACATAAAACATATAAAATGACAAATGTAAAACTCAATGAATGTAAAGCAGGAAGGATAAAGGACACAAAAAATTTATAGTGGTTCGGCTTAAACCAAGCCTAATCTACTACCTTAGCTCCTCCCTAAGGATTTTAAACCAATTCACTAAAACACCTCCTATCACTTTGGATAGGCCCTCTAGCAACAAGCTAACAAAAATACAAACCTCCTACTTAGACAAGTAAGCCCTCTAGCTACTAAAGCTAGGAAATACAAGAAGTACACAATAAGAGAGAATCTAAGAGATAAATCTGTTAGTTACAAGGTCTCTCAAAATGATACAAGACTTGAAAATAAATTTACAAAGATAGAGCAAAACCTTATAGAGGTAAAAATTAAAGCACTAATACAATTTGAGAAGAATGAAATAATCTTTAAGCTCTTTTCACTTTATTCCCTTCCATTAGTCTCTACAAGATCAGTTTTTATTTGTATTTATAGGCTTCCAAAAAGTTTTGCCCAAAACTAGCCATTAGAAGATATCAGAGACACAAATTGTCGATAGAAGAAAATGGTTAGTTGACAGATTTAAGCCAATTACAAGATATAGTCGATAGAATAAATGAGTTAGTTGATAGAATCATAATACAATATAAGACTTAGTCGACAAATCATGACCACTTAGTCGATAAATGCTACAAATTTGCCTTTAACTTTATTTTTCAATATTTTGAGATTTAATTAAAATTTATTACTTTATTTTTTTCAATCTCCTAAATCATAAGCAACACATATATATTGAAAAATACTTTGACCAAACATCTTTGAAACTTGAGAATCAATATGAAAAACATTGGGGAAATAATATGAATTCATTTAATTTGGTGCATCAAGATAATAATCATTAATAATTTCATCATCAAAATACAATTATTTTTCATCATCAAAACTATATCAAAGGAAAAACATCATGGTGTACAGGGCAGTCCCAACCTTCCGAGTCCTGAGGAATCTATACTCTCTGGGTGTCGGGGTTTTCCTTTTGACTTTCTTTTGTGTGTAAAAAGGGTACTGGTGTTATCCATATGAATACACGTCGTGTTTCCGCTGTCCTAAATTACAATGTCATGTGGTTTGGTTGAACAAGTTTTGTCCCTATTTTATCTCTTAGTTTCAAAGCATGTTTAAAAAGGAATTGAGGTAAAATTTAGGTCGTTACAGTGGGTCTCTATATTTAGATTATTAATTGACTAAGAAAATCTTGTACTCAAGTAATGTATGAGCTTAATTAACTATCCTTTAAGCATTCTTAAGTATTTGCTAATCATACTCGAGTAATACTGATTTTTACTCAACTATCTATTTGAAAATATAGTCGTTATAAAGCATTAAAGGCACATAGTTTTGACCGTTTTAGTTGTTTTAGATACATTTAATGCTATTTGGCTACTCTTTTCACACAAATGGGATGCAAAATGAATTTAAACTATGTACACATATAAGTTGTGAAAAATGATGAAACTTTTTATACATATATTTGTGTGAACTAACTTGACTATTATAAGTCAAATTAAAAGAGCTATTGAGACCGCAGGTATCTCATATTCAAATTCAAGCCCAAACCTCCTATAAAAGCCCAAGCAATGCATGAGATTGGACTACTGCATCAATGGCTGATTCTATTGAAACTGTTTGAGTGGTTGCTCCTAATGAAAATGTTTTAAGGGATGTTCATGCCATTGTCTGGTTAATCTTCATGAGAAATCTTCTTGACAAAAATATTTAAGAGAGTTGAATGCTTTAGTTGTTTCATTCTTAACACTCGTCTTGTATTTCCTCATATGCTTTATTTCTTATATTTTGAGGGTTAATATTTGTTGTGAGCTTTCACTCAAATCTTCTTTTAATAAAGTCATTGTAAGGGTTGTTGTCTTATCCCACAAAAAGGTTTGTAAGGTTTCTTCTTAGCCCATAAAAGTAGAGATTCCAACTGACCTTGTAAAAGTTGAGGTTCGAACTTAATCTGTAAAAATTGAGGTTCCAACTTTTCTTGCAAGAATTGAGCTTCTAGTTAAACTTGTAAAAGTTGTGTGAAGGTTATAGCTTAACTTGTAAAGTTAAAATAATTAGTATATTGTTGAAAATTCTTGATTAAGAACCAAGGTAGTGGATGTAGACAGTTGAACTAACCACTATAGATATTGCGTGCACTATGGTTTTCTATTTTTCTATACATTGGTTTCTATATGCGGTGCGTCTTTAATTTTGGTTTCAAACCTTGTCTTTGAATTCACACAAGCATAAATATTTTTAGTATTGATTTTGAAAAGTTTTCATAGCAAATGTTTTCAAAGACATAAAAACATTCAAAATAATTTCTTTGCATAATTCTCAAAAACAATCGAAAAGTTTTTAAAACACTAAATTCACCAGTCCCTCCCCGCATGTACACTCCTACAGTTCCTTACAATATCATTCACAAGTTCCATTATTTTTAAGGGTCAAATTTAAAGACCACTGTAACACCCCGTTTTCTCAGAACAAGCATTATCTTGAGATTTCGGGAATATATATATATATATATTTTTCAACATCAAACACACAACATAAGTCTCTCGATACGCATACCTTCATCATAATCATTTCCCGACAATCCCGATCGTACCTTCTTAGCATATCAAAATTTAATAATTAATAGACTAAGACAGGTATTATCAATCACATCAGTGGAAGCAAGATCGAAACCTTAATGATATATATAACCGACAATTCCTTTTACAATAACCAAATCGATGTTTCACATGAAAATATCAAAATATTACATAACCTCTGAACATCGTAATCATATACAAAAACCTACGAAAACTAAACATAGTAGCTACATCTCGATGGCATTCTTTCCCTTGGCGCCACTGCATTCACCTGGAACGTTTGAATATTCCAGAGATATAGTCCAAATTAGATGTTGAATCATCTAAGTGAGAGTTCAAAAACATTTTCATGAAGATATGCAAAACTATACATAAAATCGATAAATCCCGACATGCCCCAGCCTAAGAGAATCCCACATAGCACTTAGCCCTAACCGGGGAAAATGCAATCTCTCTAAAGGCGACACGACCACACTGACCCATTGGCAAACCAATCATGCTTAAGAGGGACAACCTCGACATGTGAACCCAGGAATCACCCAATTGTCATTGTTAGGCATTATGCTCCTACTCAAAAGCATTCCAAAATCCAACGCAACCCTAGCCCCAAAAGTGTCACATCAGCACTATCCCCGGAATCAACGACATATCGGCCTTAATGCTATTGCTCAAAGGAACCTGGGGTGGTGTCCACTCTCAGCCCCGCCACTTGAGCCAACAACCGGGGTGGTGTCCATTCTCAGCCCCGCCACTTGAGTACCGTAGGGTGAAGTCCGTCTCAGCCCCGTCCCAAGTGGGTCACATAGCATTAACCCTTGGCACGCATTCCGAGTGCTGACACTTGAGAGCTACGTCATAGGTTAACAACCCACATCCCACATGGATAACACAACATGCCAATGCCGAAAAATCATAACATGCATAACGTAAAATCAACATTTCGATGTATGCAATTTATCGTACGAAATTCAATGCATGTGCAAATAACCGTTTGGACAGACCATCACAATAAACCAAGCCATAGCGATGAACACTCACAGTAAACCATTCACATGCTACTATAAGTCTTTTCGGCTAGAACCACTCACCTTTAGGCGAAATTTCAAATTCTTCTTGACAAGCGCAGTACGCCTCGATTTGTGTGCCCACCTCGAATTTCGCACGAGTCACTTCACCTCAATCTGCAAGGTACCCTAATCATCCAATAATCATCAAAATATAATTTTCTCCTTAATTTTTCTCATATTTTCTTATTTTCTCCTATTTTTTCTCACTAATAATCTAAAATAATTATCTACACAACTATTTTCTCAAATATTTTTACATAAATATACATAAAATAATTTTCCAAGAATTTTGGAAAAAAAATCAAAAATTACCTATGTGACATGCGCCCCCACGTGCGGGCGAGTGGACTGGGGGATTTGGCTGGCGCGTGACAGTCACGCGCCAGTCATCTTCTTCCTTTTTTCGATCGGGCATTTACAGGCACGGCGCGGCGGTCCGCCTCCCATTTCCGATCAGTCCTCGAAATACCCTCAAAACACCTCAAAAATTCACCAAACTTACCAGAAATTCTCCCCTCGCCTCAAGAATCAAAAGCCCCTTATTGGCTTCCCTCGATTCGCTCTCAAACTTGAGCGATTTAATGCTTCAAATTCGACCAAAAACCCTTGGTATTTATAGGCTAAATCCGACCCCCACGTGGCAAATTTTCAGCCAAAACTCCTCCTACACGCCACTAGGACCGTCCTTGGCCATGCCCTGACGAGATTTGCTGCCCAAATCTCCCAATTTTCTGGTCGAATTCGCGGCCAGATCTGCCATGCTTTGGTAGATTTTCAAAAATTGCAGTTTGGCCCTCTTGAAATTTTCTTTTGCATTTTGGCCCTTATCCTCAAGCCCCTGATCTTTCTAGCACCATCACTAAGACCCTCAAGATTAGTACTTCTCATTTCTCCCTTGAAACTTTCAAAAAATTACCGTTTTGACCTCCCTCAAACAATTTTAGAAAATTACACTTAGGCCCGCTGATCATTTTGACCTCAAATCCACTTGATTCATCCTGAAATCACTTAAGGGTTGTTCTATACATCAAATATTAGTCCTAGACACACTCCGTTGATTTTTTGGACATCGTCTATAATAATTCGGTAATACGACCTAATTGGCAGCTGTATTTTTGCTGTACCGAAAACTGTTTCGGATCTCATTTCCTTTATCACTAAAAATCATAATTTAAATCACTTGTCGACACTATACCATTTTTCTTAGCTATCTAGTGTAACACCCCGCCCTATACAGGCATGTCACTATAAGGAAATTCCCGGGGTTTCTTTTTTTTTTGTCTGATACCCGCGGCGCCTGTGAGCACAATCTTCACATGCAGATGAAACACTCATCGTAAAACTACATCCGGCACCCGCGGTGATCAAAAGAACCACTCCTCATGCAGATATATACCCCGAGAGTTCCAGTCTTACTCGTTTAGTTAGAAATAACAAATCTTAACTGAACGAGATAATATAAACACAGCGGAATACTTAATTAATCAAAATGACGAGGCCTACCACCTGCTACACGCAAAATGTTCCCACACCGATATATGCATACAACACTGATACTAACGATTACAACACCGTCGAGCGATCGCTCATACATACAATGTTAAGAATACTAGTGTTTCCAAAATAATACAACAACTATCAAATAAACACCACAGATTCACTGGCCGTGTCCTCGACCTCGCAGCTGTCCCTGACTGGAACGTTGAATGTTCCAGGGGCATAACCCATGTTAGATGATAAACCATCTAAGTGAAGGCATGAAACAGATATACAGTGCATAAAGACATACGAGCATGGCATACTATACGACAACATGCAAGACACATCTAACTCGAGATATCACCTTGACATACTTAATCCCTCGAATATCCCACTGTGGCACACGTTCACCTGGTCCAACGTTAATCCCTCGAGTGCACCGTCGTGACACCCGTTCACCTGGTTTAACATTATTCCCTCGAGTGCCCCAGTGTGACACCCGTTCACCTGGATTAACATTGTCCCAATCTCAAGTAGACCCCTTACCGCCCCATATGGACCCAACGATGCAATTAGACTTGACCCTATATGATATGAAAATTTACACGCCATGCACCAATACTTTTAAAAATAAACAGTTAATGCAATATTGACACAACGAATGTAAGTAAATGCCTTGTAAAATAAGCTAAGTCCAGGAGCGTACAAATACTCACAAGAACTCACCAAAAGCACTTTAAGACACTTTCGAGTCAAGGTAAGGCTAAAATCAAACCACTCACCTTAATTCGGAAAAGTCTGGATTTTGCCTCGAAAAACGTGCCACACCTCAAAAATTGTGTAATTCTTCTTCGAATGACCCAATTGATTCCTATTTCACCATTTAATACCTTTGGAATCAATATTTCTATTTTTCCACAATTTTTCTATTTTTATTTATTTTTCAAACATTTCTATCTTCGGAAATTCATTAAAAATACCTAACATCAATTTTCACAAAATATTTTTCCATGATAATTCTTAAAATAATTTTACCTAAATTCTGAAATTAAAATCAAAGAAAAACCATACCTCACGCGCCCTCACGCGCCACCCAGAGGTCCCGCGAGTGGCTGCCACGCGCCGCCGCACAGTCTTCTTCTCCGGTCGTCTTCTCCGATTCCGGTGATGTCCAATGCCCTAAATTCTTATAGGGGCTTGTAGATCTCTTCAATGCGACCTCAATGGTGCCCTTAATCATCGGAAAAAGTGGCCGGAGGTGGGTTTAAAACCCAGTTGCAGGTCGCGGTGGCGGCGGTTCGGTTTTCCGGCCAAACTTCCAAAACCCCTCTAAATCTACACCAAACGCTCCCAAATGCTCCAGAAATGATCCTCTCAACCCAAGGAACAAAAGCCCCTTATCCCTCAAGCTCGATTCAAGCAAAAACACAAGAAATTTGAGCGATTTCGTTTTTGAACCCTTGGCCGAAAACCTCCTTTTATACTCGTTTTGGACCCGATTCCCTACCATATCCGGCTCGTCCTTATCCCTTAAGCCCAGATCTCGCCTCTAAACCAATCGAAAAACACCAAATCAAGCGCTAGATCCCTCGAAAAATTCGGCCAAATCGAAAATCTTTTGGCCATTAATTCCGATCACATCAAGGCCATTTTCCGGCCAATGGGAGCTCCCAACGGCCTCGTCGTCGCCTGGAGGCTAGCCTAGAGCCTCCGGGTGACCTGCCCGATGCCCCAGAAGCGGCCGCCGGCGGCCATAGGCGGCCGGTCGGTTTCACACCAAGCAACTTTCAAAAATTGCATTTTAGCCCCCAGCCAACTTTTAATTGAATTTTCTTTTATTTCTTGATACCCCTAGACTATCTAGCACCTTCACCATGACCCTCAGGTTTTATATTTCCTATTTCCCTTTGGAATTTCTGAAAAACTTGTCATCTTGATCTCCCTCGGGCTGTTTACAAAAATTGCACTTTTGCCCGGATGCTCCTAATTGCGTGCTTTTGACTTCAATCCTTTGAAAGTCCCTTGATTGTGTTGAGCATTGCTTATTTGAACCATTTTGACCTTTGTTGATCTACTTGACACAGTCCTTCGCCTTCTGTTTATGTTAGCATATTGCACTTAGGCCCGAAACTATTGTAAATATTATTTTTGACCCATATCTTCAAAAATTCTCTTATTATTTAATACCGGGTATTACATCTAGGGTCCGGGGTACTCCCTCTGACTAATTCGATCGTCCAAAGCTGTGTTAGTGTACCCTATCGTCTTATTTTTCCAAAATTCCATTTATGCCTTTTATCAAATATCATTTTTATCCTCAAATTATTCTCGGGTATTACAACCACTATTCAAATTTGTCTAAATTATATCAATAATTTTTATATTTTTAAAAATGACATCGATCTTTTTTAAGTTTTATAAATGTAGATGACTTACATTCCCATCGTTAAACATTTTTTAATTTTTTCTAAATTCTCAAAATGCCCTTGCCTCCACTATTATTATAGAAAATAAAAAAATTAAAAGGAAAAACAAAAGTTGTAGGTTGCTTAGACTAGTCATCATCATTGACTTGTTTTTTGGGTTTGAACCTAGAAATAAGTTTAAACCTATAAGATTTTTTGTAAGAGCCCACTCTCGAATATTTTCGCTAGCATAGAATATTCGAAATGAGGTCGTCACAGTAATGATATAAAATAAGCCCATATTAAAACAAACAATTTATTTTATTACTAGCAGCGGAAACTTAAGTAAGATTTAGTTATATTTCCAATACCTCATAAGCCTAAGCTCGAAGGCCGTACAAAATAAATAAGAGGCTCCAGTGTGAATTTACAAAATAAAACTCATTTCATTACAAATCTCTCCAAAATGCTACTAAGCATCTTTAAGTTAGGACGCGTCTTTGTACACCACTATCCCTAGACCTTAGTCCCATTGGACTCACCCCCAACAACAACATTTCCTTTACCTGGAATGGCAAAGGAGATCAAGTGAGCCACAAGACTCAGCAAGTTCGAGAAATAATGAACAATAAACAGGATCCAAGAACATGGTGACACCAAAAAGAGTAATCAATGACTCAACAATCATGTACAAGATTCATAGTTTATGATTTTATCAATTCTAATTTAAATGCATCATGCCACCATGTACCAGTATGCAAATGTGCATATAAATTCAATGTCAATATCAAATATTCCAAACTTGCAAACCATCAATCAACACATGCAAAAGTGCATTATGCAAATAGAATCTCATAAATCTGGAGCCAACCTGTCGAGCTATGGTCACCTCATCCCGTGCCAAGTGTTTTAGGGTATCATTTTCCTCCACACAAAATAATAAGTGTGCAAGATATATATATATATATACATCATGTACACGTATGCATGTACTAACTACAGGCATTCAAATCCTTGTTTTCCCAATATAAATACTTTCAATACCATTCACCCATACCGGGTCTTTCACTATCATCAAATAAATCCATCATATCTTACTTTATAATATTTACCACACTCATGATGCAATCTACCACTCCATTTATAACATCGAATTAATTTGGGAGATATTATTTAAGGTTAAATCTCAATTCACCATTTGAGGAGTATTATAGATTTAATATATTATTTATCCCATCACATAATTTTTTTGAATTCATTTAACTGGTGCCAATATGCATTTACTTGCATTCATGCTCATAGTTCAACCATAAGAAAGAATGGGCAACCCAAAAAGAGTTATATATCAAGGATTCCTAAAAAAATTTAGATCTTTGGGTGATTTCAAGGGACTGATTTGGGTTTGATATTTTATCAATTGCCCCAAACAAAATTTTGAAATTTAAGTTCAAGAACTCTAGTTTTGGGAACAATAAACAGATTCACAATTAGAATTAACCACAAAGAGCTATTCCACAAAGACTACAACAATGCAGAATTCAAAACAATAAAATTCCAAATTTTTTTGCCAAGATTGACGGGTCATTACGGACTCAATATGAAGCCAAATGATAAGAAAATATATCAAACGAAGCCTAGGATGTCTAGTTTATATCCCAACAAATAGATCTCAATTTGGAGATGTGAACAACAAGTTATAGGCCAAAGAATACCATGTGGTCAGATTTCACAAAAGCAGTAAGCTATGAATTTCTAGGTAGAAATTAATTGGGTTGTTACGAGCTCAAAATATAACCAAATCATTCGAATAATACATCAAATCGAAGCCTATGAAGTCTAGTTTTGAATGCACCAAAGGGATTTTAAATAGGATATCATCACAGGGAGACATACCTAAAAGAATGAAACAAGGTCAGATCCGCTATAGTAAATTACGAATTTGAATCGCACATTCGGATGATAGAGAAATTCATTCGGATGAGGGCACTATGGCATCCAAATGTTAGGCAAAAATCATCATAATTTGATCAACTTACATGAAATTCATCTGGATGTGGAAGGAACTCATTCGGATGAGTTTGATATATATTCGGTTGAGACTATTCTAGGCAGTTTCAACATCATTTGGTAATTAAGGTATAACTCTCTCGTCCGAGCTTTGATTGAAATGATTCAAGATGCTACGGAACGACAAGAAAATTATATACAACTTTCATGTTTTGAGTTTTGAGATATTCTAGCTTCATTGAGGTCAAAATTGGGCACGAAGTTGCTACTATTGTGATCTATCTGAATATGGTGCCTTAGGCAACCGAATCAGATAGGCTTTTGGGGGTTATTTCAAATATGGAAAAATGCTTATTCAGATAAGGCTTCTGTTATTCGGATGGATATGTGTTTATTTATATATGCATTCAACGTAGCTTTTGGATACATAATGAATAAGGTTTGTATCTATCCCTAATAAAAAATGCCATCCACTGGAAGAGGATATGAGTGACATAAGCTTGATTTGAAACTCAATAAGACCTGTAAAAAGAAAACCATCAAGTAGGGGATTCAATAACCATTACAGGAAGGAGCACAACATAACGTATATGTATTTAAATGTATATATATTTAAGCAAACAATAAGGTAAAATGGCAACTAATAGGGTTTCCGCCAGAATGAGAGTTGTGTAAGAGAACTTGTATAAAAGAGAAGAGAGGAAAGTCAAAGAAACTTCCACTATAATAAATAATGTATAAGAGAACTTGCATGAAAATAAAATAGTGGTGCAAGAAGGAGAACTTGCCTGTTAATGAAGGGTGAAGAAGAATCACCCGTTTTTTCACTTCCATTGAAGCTCCTATCAGCCCAAAACGCAGCACAAAGAAGAAGAAACAAGAAAAGAAGAAGAAGAAGAAGAAGAAGAAGCTGAAGATAAAGTTGTAGACAAAGAAGAAAAATGAGAGAAAGAAGGCGAAGGACATTGGACGTCGAAATGATACACCAAGGAGGAAACCCTCGACGTAACAGAGGGGATAAAGAGAGGGCTGCAGGTCTACCCCCTACATCCCATGGCAAATTACTTGGTTGTCCTTCACCCTAACAATGGTCAAACGAAGGTTCAAGGGCACTATTGACATTTTCCATTTCTCATTTTCTTTTCCCATATTCTTTATTCAACCCAATTGTGGAATTACACATTTGCCCTTACCTTTTTACCATGCATAAATATTCATTAACCCATTTTAGACATTTTATATTTTATTTCAAATTCATATTAAATTTCAATCATTATTTGCAAATGGGCTCGAGTCTAACCCATTAATCTATCTCAAATAAATTAAGTCCCACTAAATTAAGGCCCAACGGTTCTTTTTTCAACCTTCACTTATTTGTGTCAACTTTACACTTGGGCCTAACTCAATCCCAAAGCCCAACCCCTTTCATTCACAATTAAAATTCTAAACACATCTCAATGTTACAATTCATTTAGACTTTTTCCACATTTTTAAATCCCATTTGAATGGGCTCCCAAATTCTTATTTCTAGTTACACTTTATTCCAAAAAAAAGTATTTCCAATTTTCAATTAACTAAAGAAAAAATTTTGAGCCCAAAATAAAATGTCTGAAAACGCCTAGACCCCCTAACGGGTCGTTACATTTTTAGTTTGATCTTCTAGTGTTGGAACCAAACTCGAACTATGGGCTCTTGAAAGAGAAGGGAGAGAAACTAATCAACCAACTATACTTTTCCATCCTCTTTGATGATCTAGGATCCAATTGATTAAACCCACAACAATTAGTTCAAGACCTAGGCTTTTCATTAGAGAAAGACCGAGAGAGGAACAAAGCTTTTGGTGAGATTTCACTAGAAACCCTATCGCTGTCAATAAGGTTATTTTCATCATAAACCAAATTTTATCCTTATTTAGGTTTGAATGAACTTAGATTAGGTTATTTTCATCAGAAACCAAATTTTATCCCTATTTAGGTTTGAATGAACCTAGATTAGGTTATTTTCATCATAAACCAAATTTTATCCCAGGGACTTTAAGACTGTAAATTTATTTTTTTTTATTACAAATATTTCAATTGCAACCCTAAAAAAAATCTCTCAACTACAAATTTTCAATTAAAAGCAATAACAATTATCATATGCTCTTGTTCTTCTTGTTTCATTTTCTTTGAATCTTTGATATTTCTAGGTAATTGGCAAGCCGTCTGTGAAGACTATATCACTGTAAGGTGAGTTTATCTTCTTTATTTCTTACTACTCTTGAGAAGGCTCTGATAAAATTTTTCTCATAAAAAGGTATATTATTTATTTTTTTTATAAAATAAAATTAATACTCTTTCAAAAATTTTGACAAACTTTTTCTCTTAAAATCCCCCCATTTAGTTGAGCCCGCTTTGCGTTTTCCATTTCATGGAGAAGAAGAGCATTGATGGTGATACAAGACATACTAAGTAGGGGTGTGCATGGCCACTAGGTTTTTCTAATTTGACAAACTGAAACAAAATTGGAGATGTAAACAAATTAAAACCGAACTCAACCACTTGGTTTGATTTCTTAGGTTCGGTTCAATAAAAAATTGAGATGTGTTTCTCCTTTTATTGAATAAAAATAAAATATTATGACAAGTCTGTAACATACAAACAATCAGTGCAATTGGTTATGGGAGAAGTAAGGAATAAACAAGTAGTGATCATAACTTCAAATCACATCTCTAGATCCATTCATCACCTAGTCCATCAAATATTAATTATATTTAATATATAACATAAGAGAATAAAATATCAATAAAATATATATATAATTATAATTTTGGTGCGGTTCAAGCTCTATTCAATTTGAAAGTTTGGTATGGTTTTTTGGTTTAATTTGATTTTTTATCACCATTAACCAAAATCGAACAAAAATGCTCAGGCTGTGTTCTCTTTACTGTTTTTAAGTTATTTTTATTTTTTAATTTTCTAAAATAATAAAAACACGTTGTGTTTACTGTTTTTAAAAATAAAAAAAATTATAAAGAAAACTCAACAAAAAGTTGTTTTGAGTATTTTCATTTAAAACAAACTCTAAACTCAAAAATCATTTATTTATTTTTATTTATTCATATTTTATTATTGTAATGGGAAAACATATTACAAAATTCATTAACTTTAAAATTTATATATATTTTTAATAATATATTAATATTAAATATTTTTAATTTACTGAATAATCAAATTCATTGAATAAAATATTATTAAAAAATAATTTTCAAAATTTCAATGAGAACGCGTTTTCTAATTTTTTATTTTGAGAAATAGTTTTTCAAAATGACAAAGAGAACGCGTTTTCAATTTTTTAAAAAATAGACTACCAAAATAGAAAACTGAAAATAAATTCAAAACTCAAAACTAAAAATTAAAAAGCAAAGAGAATGCAGCCTCAATTTTTTCAAAATAAAGAACTGAAGTTTATATGAAATAGAACTAAATTAAACTGGCCACCTCAATTCAGTTCGACTTTTCAATTTTCTCAATTCAAAAATCACTAATATCAGATTAGGCTTTTTATATTTTGTGAATGTCTGTGGAAGTTGTTGGGCCAAACCTATGGATGTATTAGCGTCTGGTGAGGTGCAATCATCCTCAATATTTGGAGACGATGTGGTTGGCTCTTTTGGGAGGCGTTTGTTAAAATAAGTAAGATAAGCTTGTGTTAAGATAAGATTGGAATGTTTTCTGGATTAAGATATTGAATTACCAAAATAAGGTTAGAAAACATTTCAAGATTTATATCAAATTTTTTTGTACTCTATTGAGAATTATCACTACAAAAAATCAATATTTTAGCAACGAAAAATTCCGTTGCTAAATTTTTTAGTGACGACTACCTTTCCGTCTCTAAAAAGGGCGTCGCTGAAATTTAGCGACGGAATTTTTTTAGCAACAAAATTAGTGACGGGATTGTACCCGTCGCTAATTAGCGACAGAATTAGCGACGGGGTTAACCTCGTCGCTAAATTGTAATTTTTTTATTTAATTTTTCTTACTTTTTAGCGACGGATCCAGTCTCTAAATTATAATTTTTTATTTAATTAGTCTTTAATTTTTAGCGTCGCTAAATTTTAATTTTTTTATTTAATTTTTTTTATTTTTTACCCGTCGCTAAATTCAACCCCAAATCTCAAAATTCAACCCACGCTAGAACCCGGCCTCTCTTTATGTGCGCCATGTGGCAACGCTGGGATATTACTCCCAACTATTACCTCAAGCTCTCTACCGGATTTGAACCCCCCACCTCTCATGACCAAGTTCCACACGCGAGCCAGCCGATCTAGAAGCCTTCTTCTTTATTAATGTATATAAAATATATTTATAATATTCTCTTTCAAATATTTCAAAACTATATTTATACACCAAAGTTTCTCAAACTTATTTAATGATATTAATTTTAATATTAATATTAGTAAAGTGAAATGAATATTAATTTTAATTTTATTTCATTATTAATTCAAATAAAACTTTATTAATTATTATATTAGCAGTGAAAAATTATGTTTTTATTTTGATTTTATTTGTAATATGTTTAAAAAATTATTAGTTTAATTTTTACTAATATTAATGTTAGTAAAAATTATTATGATATGTTTAAATGTAAAACTTTTAATTAAAATTTTAATTTCTTATTTAAATTTTAATTATTTATTTAATTTTCTTATTTTTTAACGATGGGGTGACCCATGTCTAAATTTTAATTTTTTATCTATTTTTTTTTATTTTTTAGAGACGGGTTGACGCCGTCGCTAAATTTTTTATTTTTTATTTTTTTTATTTTTTAGTAACGGGGTCAACCCTGTCGCTAAATTTTAATTTTTTTATTTAATTTTTTTTATTTTTTAGCTACTATGTTGACCTTGTCGCTAAATTTTAATTTTTTATTTTATTTTTTTTATTTTTTAGCTACAATGTTGACCCTGTCACTAAATTTTAATTTTTTATTTATTTTTTTTTATTTTTTAGCTATGGCATTTCCATCGCTAATTTCGTCACTAAATTAAAAAATATTTAAAAAATTAGCGACGAAAATCCCATCACTATTCGTCGCTAATTAGCGATGGAATAATTTTATCACTAAATTCCGTCGCCAAAAACTATTTTTCTTGTAGTGAATACTTTTTCTTTTTTTATATTTATTAAATGCATATGATAAAGTACTAAGATAAGAAGTTTTTATCAAAATATTCCTATTACCAAATTAATTCA
Source organism: Diospyros lotus (assembly GCF_014633365.1). Lineage (NCBI taxonomy): Eukaryota > Viridiplantae > Streptophyta > Magnoliopsida > Ericales > Ebenaceae > Diospyros > Diospyros lotus. The sequence continues at coordinate 35,980,023 of NC_068341.1, read as the reverse complement.
AAACTATTTATTAACATCAACAACAAATTTATTATTAAAATAGTTTTTTATGACTAATGTGAATTGACAAAAAAAAAATAAAAATAGTGTTTTATTTTTCTAAATCCATTTCAAAAATAGATTCTAAAAAAACTCAAAAAGTAGAAATAATTATGGGTGGAATTAGAATAATTCCACTTAGATAATTAAAAATTGACAAAACATATTTTCATACATTGTTGTTAAAATCCCGATTTTATGCGTACGATTTTACGATTTTACGATTCGAAGACCCCCAAACGATTCAAATCCCATGTAAAATCTAATTTAGGATAAAATCCTATAAAATCTCGATTTTACATGTACGATTTTACGATTTTACGCTTCAGAGATCCCCAAACGATTTTACGATTCAAAGACCTCCATTGATTTAAGTTGTAATTTAGAGAATACTTCCAACGTCTCAATGTCACATAGCATCTGACATTAGAACTTATGCAATGAATTGTTATATTTTGCCTCTAAATTGGAACTTGATTTAACATTGATTGCATAAGTTCTAATGTCACATAGCATCTAACATTAATTGCATAAGTTCCAATTTACTTGATTTAAATTATAATTTTTACTTGATTTAACATTGATTGCATAAGTAAATCAAGAGAAACAAGTAATTAATTAATGGACCACCCAACTCCAAATCGGGATATTACTTGATTTAATCAATGTTAAATCAAGAAAAAATTACAATCTAAATCTAATGGAAGACGTTGGAAGTATCCTCTAAAGAATTTTAAGCTATATTTTACCTCTAAATTACCTATATTTTGCCTTTAAATTGCCTATACCAACCTGCTAGTTTTTGAGCTATATTTTGGAAATATCATCTTTTGAATTATAATAAGGAATAATTAGGTTATTAAATGATATTAATTCATTTTCTACAAAATTGTGTTATTATAAACATATATTTACAAAAATTAAAGGGTATTTTTAATTATCTCTAAAATCTTACGATTTTACGATTCGATTTTACGATACGATTTTATGGACCCTTTGTTGATCCCACTTAAAATCCCGATTTTAACAACCTTGTTTTCATATTAGATAATAAAATAATTTAAAAAATGGGTGAAATAATTTGTATTAGATAATAAAATATAGAGAGAGAGAGAGAGAGAGAAATTTAAATTTTAAAAATTGCCAAAATATATGGCAATTTAAAAATGTATTAAATAACATTAATTTTAAGACTTAATAAATTTAAATTTTAAAAATATATTAAACGACATTAATTATGTTAGAAGAGACATATGAGTAATTTATATTTATCTATAAAATCTTAAATAAATTTATCTGGAGGGAGGGCCAGATAAATATATCTATAAAAAGTCAGATAAAAAGTCACGTGATAATTTTTCAGAGATTGTCAGATAAGTTTAACAAACACATTAAAAAATTAAAAGGTCTTGAATGCTTTCCATATATTACATTTTTCATCCCATATCTTGGTTAATAAACATTACCTAAAGATATTAGCCAAAACTTTGTTGGTTGTCTATGTTTCATTTCTAACGTGACATTAAAAGTGTTGTATGCTTAGCACTATTGTCTCTCCTTTTATACAGTCAATGATTGTGCGGTTCAATGTTCTCAATTCAAATGTGTCTTTGCTGCTTAAGCCATCAAGCCAAAGCCAACCTTGTTTGGCATCTGCGGTGTTGCCTTGGTATGTGTTGTTGTAAAGCGTCTTGCCCAAGGTACGTAGTCTAGATGCAGTTGTCCTTTTGTGGAGTAGTCATATAATATATGTATGCATGTGGTGTCTCGAGGTATTGTTACCAAAAGTACAATAATTAAATTTTATAACATGGGACTGGCTAAAATTACCATGATTGTCTAGAGGAACAAAATTGTCACAAAAATGAGACTACCTCAAGGATGTGAGTGCCATAAGGATGTAATTGCCCGACTCAATATGAGTGTCGCAAGGATGAGACTGCCTTAAGGATGTGAATGCCCCCAAAAAATGAGTGCCAAGGATGTTGTTGCCATAAAGATGATGTTGTTGTAAAGAGGATAGTGTCACAAGGGAGGTGGTGCCACAAAGAGGTTGTCGCAAGGTTTGTATCTTGTAACAAGGATGTTGCTACAAGAAGGTTGGTGTCGTAAGAAGATTGCTACAAGGTTTGTGTCTTGTTGCAAGGATGTTGCCACGAGGATGAGAGTGTCGCAAGGATCTTCTGTCTTCCTGTTGATATTCACAAAAAGAGTTAGAAGGTTCGTGGGAATCCTTCCCGTGATAACCTTTCGATGCTTAAGTCCCCACAAGAAACCGTAGAAATGCTCTTAGTGTTTAAAGTTTACCAAAATATTTGGATCATTTTCAAAGTCTTGTAGCAGGGTATTTATAAGGCATAAATCCCGAGATATCTGGTGTCGATACATGTCAGTCATCTAGCAGTAAGAAGGAGGCCATGCCAGAAGATACCTCTTTGCTGCAAGGCCCATCACTACAAAAAAATTGATTTTTTGCGGCGGTTCTAAAAATCTCCGCAAAACATGGTATTTTGCGGCGATTTTGAAACCGTCTCAAAATATGATTTTTGCAGCGGTTTCCTTAAAATTTTGCAGCGATTTCATAAAACTGCCGCAAAATTCAGTAAAACATGTTTTTTTGCGACGATTTTCAAAAAATCGTCGCTAAATTTAAAAAATAATTAAATAATAAAATAATTTAAAATTAAAATTAAATTAACATTTGCGGCGATTTTCAAAAACCATCACAAAATTCAAAAAATATTAAATTTAGCGGCGATTTTTGAAAAACCGCCGCAAAATGCAAAAATAGTGAGTACTTAGCGGCAGTTAAATATTTATGCATTACCCTCATAATGCATAAATAGGCTTTAGCCGCGATTTTTCCACAAGGATCTTATTGCTGCAAAGCCTATTTATGCATTACACTACTGCAAGGCACACTATCACAAGGCTTATTTATGCTAAGATGATATCTTTGTCACGAAGCCTATTATGCCTTTATTGCAAGATTCGTCTTTGTCGTTAGAATCACACTATCGCAAGGAATATGCTTCAAGGCACATTATGTCAAGATGCTAAGGCCTTGTTGCGAGGCTTGACCTTGTTGCGAAGGAGCACATTGCCGTTAGGATGACACTACTGTGAGGTCTTCTAAGCCAAGACAAAGGTTTATGCCACAAGAACCGCCATGCCGCAAGACAGTTGGTTGCAAGACTCTTTATTGCCGCGAGGTTAAGGCCTTGTCGTGGGGATGCTTGGGGTTGCTAAGAGGCTAAGTCCTTGCCATGAGGGCACCTTGCCTTTGCCATGAGGCTTGACTTTTACCGATACAATCACTCTTTTGCGAGAGTGCTTGGTTTTGTCGAGAGAAAACTTAAGCTTTGTCGGAAGGCCCATCTTTACCACAAAGCTTACTCTGTTGTGATTATTTGTCTTAAGGCATAGTGTCATGAGCCCTATTGGTGCCAAGATAATTTTCCTTGTCACAAGACCCAGTCTCAAGACCATTCCATGTTGAATTTATACCTATACTGCGAGGCACACATATTGCCCTAAGGCACATTGTCGCAAGGTCTTGTTTAGAGATTATTTTGTTTCAAAAAATTTTATTTTTTTGTAGGTGGTACCACACAGGGTATTTGTGGGTTTTTTTTTGTCTTGGATGGGTACAAAAAAAAAAAAACCTTAAGTATTACACTAAAATTTATTTTTATATTTAAAAATTAATTTAAAAGATAAAGCTCAAACTGGAAAACACCAAACCTATTAAAATAAATAAATATTTACTTAATAAATATTTGTAATACCCGTTATAATAATGTTGATTGGACATTAATTCCCAATGAGGGAATTTGTAGTGCACGGTGGGATTGTACAAGGAATTGCAAAGATTACCATTATTATAATCACTTTTGCATATCTGTCAACAGCAATGCAAAATCCATTGACGACAAGTGTTTTAGGAGGTGCTATCCAACACATATATAGCTTACATGAAGACATCACCAACCCATTGTGGTGTCAAGTCCCAATTATAAATTATAGAAAAAGCTTAGTAGATAATGTTTTCTATTAGGAAATTAAGAAAAATTAAAATGTGTTAGGAAGGACTTCCTTGAATTGTGGGAATCCTTCTGCAAGTTCAATATTCTTTATATATATCACTATAACTCTTTTAAGTGAATACGGTTACTCAAATTTGCTACTAAATGCAGAAAGCAGATGCGATTTGTGATAATCTCTAGCACCATAAAAGCACAATAGCGCTTAATTCTAATTAAGGGTAAATTATTCAAAAAAAAAAAAAAAAAAACTTAACCTTCATTTTATTTTTATTTTTAGATTAATTTAATATTTTCAATAAGAACATCCAACTTATATTATTTAGGTAAAATTATATACGCACTTCTAAAATTTAATATTATGTGACAATTCTCCTTGTCTCTAGTTAATCTTATTAAATATTATAAAATAACCAAATTACCCTTATATGTAAAAAGGCTACTCCCTTCATCATCGACCACCACTGATCTAATTCCTTCGCCATCACTGGTCGTCATTATCTTAATACGCTCCCCTCCACCTCCTCGGTCTATATGTGTGTGTGTTCCTAGATAAATGAGTTTTGAAGAACTCAAACACCTAAATTGGTTTACGGTTCCACCTAACACCTTCTCACTGAAAAGGTTTATCAACAAGGGTTTCAATCCATTCCCTTTATCTTTTTAGTTTTTGTGTTTTTGGTCATTTGGGTTCCAAATTGAAACCTAGCTTTGGGTTTCAGTTGAGGTTTCAATTGGAAGCTAGATCGAGATTTTAGATGTTGAAACCCCAATAAGGAAGGGCCTTCCAAATCTAAAACCATATTATTTCATATATGGTGCAGTGACCAAGCTTATCTTTACCCATTTTTTTTTTTTTTCTTCTTCTCCTCTCTCTCTATTTTCATATATGGAATAATGACATTGGTTGTGGTTACTGACCAACAATCAATCATCATTGATTTTTTTTTTTTTTTATTGTATACTGCTTTTCTTTTTTGTTTAATTCTTTGTTAAAATCAGAAATCATTTTTTATCATGAGGGTAAAATTGTTATTTCACCATCTTACATTAACATCTAACTAAGGGGTACTTGATGCTATTTTCAAATCGTGAATATTTTTTGTAATTATGTCAAACTTGAGTAGTGATTTGTGCAATTTACCCTATTATTTAATTTCATTTACAAACTACTGTTTGTTACCTTTATTATTTACCTATAATTGCTAACACAATAAGCTATGTTAGATGACTTAATGAACAAAGTGCCATGTTCTTGTCAGATAAGCACACGACGAGATGAAAAACTCACAACTTAGGTTGATGGTAAAGTTTTTGCCACTGTTCTTGTATTTTTGTAAGCTCTTGGCCCCTTCTTAAGTAGCAAATTCAAGCTCATCAACTAAGACATCAAACAACTTGCCACATAAAAAATTAACAGTAAGAGTATCATTAACATAAGGCAAAAATTAGATATTTTTTAATAGTTTACCTTATACTTAATTATAGAAGTATCATTACCTAGCAAAAAAAATTAATTATAACAGTATCATTAACATATCATTTTGATAATATATATATACATTTGCGACAAAAAATTATAACAATTTCATGATAGATATCGTCCTTGATGATTTGCCATTTTACCTAACAGCTTGTTTGGATTGAAAGACTTCAGAAGATAAGTTAAAAATTCGGATGGAAACAGTAAATTTTGGATGGTTTGAATAATCTCTTAGAAGGGAAAGAGAGATGAATTGGGGGATTACTTAGGAAAAAAATCAACAAAGAAGCAAATACGCGGAAATTAAGACCATTCCTTTTTTTCCCTATTTCTTCTAATGAATGGGGTGTAAAGTTTTTAATGTTTTAATTAAGACTATTCCGAGGTTAATTAAGTATATTCAAGTTTTAGAAGATATATATAACTATAAAATTTATTTTAAATTGAATTGCTTATTTAACTCAATCAACTAAATTCTCTCTCACATTTTTTCTAACGAAAAAGAAAAATAAATGCTTTCTTTCATTCCCTATGTCTAAGTCCACCCAAATTAATAACAAAAGAATCACAAGCCAAACTCAAGACCTAAAGAGGCCAAGAATACAAGATCAATCCCCAAGAGAGAAGCGCACTAAGATTATAAGGCCATGAGATTCAAGAGAGCACAAACAGGAAAACTAACCTAAGCCCGTTCACTTTTCTCCATGGAAAGATACTAAGCAACTAGGAAAGGCATCGACTAAGAACCTACAAGCCCTCCTTGCCCACTTTTACATATATAGAGACACTTTTCTCCATTTGGATCGGAACAAAATGTACTGAGGATCGTGTTGCAAATAACACAATCAATCTTTCATTTAATTGGTCATTAACTAATTTGCTACATGCAAACAAGCACGCAAGGTAAAAGGATTTTGCCGTACGTGTTGGGCACAGTTTGGCATCGCTTCATTGCACCCCACAGCCTGCCCTTTGCGATCAGTTTAGGCCTTTTGGGGCCACAGAGAATTAGAGGTTTTTCAAGGCTGCTTAGCTGTTCATTCCCATATATAACAAACAACATTGGCTGTTATCATTGCCCTAAAATGCAAAGCTGTCTCATAGTTTTAGGGTTTTGCATTGGGATCCAAACCCTGCACTTTAATAGGTGCCAAATTGTTTTCAATCTACTACATAAAAAGTTGCTAGGGAGTTGGGTATCAATTCATGTCCATCATTTTAAGGTTTACCTTTGAATATCAAACACAATAGAAAAATGATACTTTTTATAGAATTTTTAGCTAGACCCCCAAAAAAAAATGTCATCAAAATAACGTGACACTAGGACTTTCAGAAATACTAACAATAATTGATTATTGACTCATTAAATTATAAATAATTGAGTTGTTTTGAATTAATGACTGTAAGGTACGAAGTCACTAAGGTTGGTTTTTCTGGCTATAAATATGGCTTCTAGGGTTAGGGCTGGCCACAAATTAAGCCAAATACATAGACTTGCTCTCTCTCTCTCTCTCTCTCTCTCTCTCTCTCTATGCCAGAATTTAGAGCATTGGGAGAAGAAGGGCCAATAGAAGAAATGAGAAAGCGTCAAGTGGTGCTGAAGAGAGAAGCAGCCGCCTCAAGAAACTCTACCAATTCATCTTTCACAGTCAGGACTGTGAGGTACCGGGAGTGCCAGAAGAACCACGCAGCCGGCATCGGAGGGTACGCCGTTGACGGATGCAGGGAGTTCATGGCAAGCGGAGAGGAAGGGACCGGCGGCGAACTCACGTGCTCCGCCTGCGGGTGCCACCGGAATTTCCACAGAAGGGAAGTGGAGACTGAGGTAGTAAGTGAGTGTTAAATCAATCTTCATCAAATGGGAGCTGGTAGAACTATATATATATATATATATATATATAAGAATTTGTGATGTGTAGGTTGTGTGTAAGAAGAGGAGAGCCAATATCATGAATTGACTGACTCCCATATATCCATTTTCTTTTGCTTAATTTCCACTGTGTATTTTGAAGGAGGGATGACTGAGTAACTTTCTTTCTATATATATATGCATAATAATCTATACATCTGCTACTACTAGTGTTGATCGATTAGGTCATTAATTGTGTATATATATACACACATCTGAGAAATGTTTCTAAATTATGTGGGCTTATTTGAAATGTTTAGCCTTCCTTTTGATGAGATGTGTGGCTTGTTTCCAATTCTTCTTCTTCCTATTTGCAAATTTTTGGCTTTAGAGAGGAAATAAAGAAACCAGCGCGATGATGATGATGGAATTTTCTCTGATTAAATTTTTCAAGAAAATAAATTCTCGAAATCCCCTGCCAAGGAGGAAAGTTTCTTAATTAAATACCCTATAAAATCACTTCGCGGTCCACTTTATAAGTCATTTGGTTAACGTTATCGGGTGTTGATTTACAGGTTTAGGTCGGAAATCTGAGGCCGTTATCTAGATGACCCAGTCTAATCTGACCTAAAATATCAGTTTTTGTGGAATGATTTTCAAGGTTAGGGCCCATATACCTAATCAATCATGTTGGTGGTTCTGGTGGAATTCTTCTTTAACAATGTCTTAAAGTCCATTAACTAAATCTGTACTGATATCCTCTGTTTATTGTAAGCCTTAATCCTATTTCTTCTAATCTAATTAATAGCAATGATGATCGGTAAACAAAAACGATTAAAGGATCGGATGGTACTACAAGCTTGTCGAGGACATCCCACTATATGTTAAATTGAAAACCCTAGAATTAACTATATACCTTGCTAGCTACTAAAAAGTAAGTGATAATAAGCTGTTTCTTGGGCGCAATGGCATGTGAGGAGAATTCATCATCGCCATTGTTAGGTATATTTGGGTTGCCGAATTCAAAAAGGGTGCATGTTCAAGATGAAAACCTTAAGATATTTTCCATGTGAGCTGCATAACCAGAAGAGCTCAAGTTAGGCATTGAGAATGGAGAGGGCAATGGTTTAGGTATATGGGGGATTGAATTGGGTATATGTCAAGTCTTCAAATCCATAACAATGTGTGGAAGGTAAGAGATTACAATGTTTTCCCTACTGTGTTGAGTGCTTTCTATGGTACGCATGAGAGGGAAAATGGCATCACATAACTAAAGGAGATCATGCAAACTGGGAAATAGATTAACACTTTTTGTTTTTATAGAAGATGATTGATGACTTTTTCCCTTGCCTTTTTTGATCATCTGAAACTTATAGCACATGTTTTGCTACACACATTTGTTTTTTGTTGCTCAAAATCAACATTTTTTCCTAATTAGTATTTGATGATTTGAAGTTTTTCGTACCTATATATGTGAAATCAAGATACATGTCCGGATATCTACGAATACTAAGAATTTCAAATGAAAGAAAAAGGACATTAATTTTATGTGCATACAACAATATACAAAACCTTTATCCCACTATAGGGTTGACTAACTTTTTCTTTTTTTCTTTTCTTTAGCTTGGATTAAGATCAAGGCACAAGGCCAATAATAATAGAAGAAAGTTAATCCGTCCCTCCCAAACAATGTAGTATGACAGCAAGTCCAAACAAAAAAACCTAATACCCATCAATATGGCTACTAGCTAGTTTATAAAGAACCCAGATACTCTTTTGTAGGAGTTGGGAAATAAGCAAGGATAGGAATCAAGCATTGAGCAAAGGAGCTAATTGGATTGGTTTTGAAATCCCTGTATATAAAGAGAAGAGAGACTCCCAGCCAAAAAGAAAGAAAAGGGAAGATAGGCGGCCTAAAGGGACATATAGCCGACACAAATGAGGAATCCGTCTTGTCTGCCACTCCAAGAGCCCCTAGGTAATAGGCAAAAGAGGAAGGGCAACCCAGAACGCTTGATATATTGTGGGAGATACAAAATCATATATACAAACCCCTACATTTATAAAGTAAAAACCAATAAGAGACAGATTAAATCTCAACCATTTGCCTTTGAGATCATACCAAATTCAGCAAAACAACTAACTCGGCTTCAACTTCATCATCGTCAGAGCAATTAGAACCATACTTGTATAGGGATCGAGATTACCTATTGCCCTAAGATGCAAAAAAGATTGGCCAAAACTTTGAATCCTTTTCCCAAGGTCCCATGGCCAAGTTGATCCACGAAATCCCATTAGAAAAATATATCAGAATCACAATGCTCCCAAAGCTTGTGAGCTAGTAGTGGTAAGTTGATTGAAAATGCCCAAACCCTAAAGGAGAGCATGCAAATAGAGGAATGGGAGAAACACAGTTACAATGCTTCACCCAGCACCGTCACTAAAAAGGAGCTGGGTAGAGGCACAGAAATTGTAGCGAGATGAGCCCAGATGTAGGTAGCTAGAGATGGAAGATAGAAAAGAAGGGTTACTCCACTGGATTAGGAGTTAAGGCTAGAATGGAGTCTGCTACTTAAGATGTATATATTTAACCAAATTATTTTCCTTACACTGGTATTTGCTTAATTAATTACCTCCATTTTTAATACTAGTCAAAACACATATAACTAATAATCATATATAAACACCACCAAAACCAGTACTACAATTGGTAACCATTTGAAGAGTCATTTCGTGCTGGATCAATCTAAGATGCTCTTGTCTTCTTGGACCATATTGCCATCTCATGTGCTGTTTTGTTAGACGATGATCATTTCTCATTTAAATGGTCTAATGGATTTCAATTAACTCTATTTAATATAAAAATATAGGATATATATAAGTATAACCCTTGTATAATTAAAAACAAGTATATTAATGTCGACTGTGATTCATTGGCCCGCACTAGTGTAATGAATCCAAGAAGAAGAAAGGGGTTATCTGGTTTGGTTTGTTGACCCGTCAGCCAGTTGGCCTCTGCAAAATACTCCAATACTCAAGTAAGTAAGCGAGTAAGGAAATGCAGAATATCAGCAAGTTGGCGGGAAAAAGCATACAATGGCTCTGGAAAAAGCTGGCTGATATATAAGAGAAAGAGATGCCCTCCTACATGTGATGTACGTCTATATGTGATGGGATAGAACATCCAGCGCCCATGTAGCGGCAAGGTGCCAACGAGACCCTCATTAATGTGGATGGATCCGTCATTAATGAGGATGAGATCTAAGGTGGGGCGCAAAATTCAGAAGTGGCTATAATGATGTTGTTGCAAGGGGCCATGATGGGACCGACATGGGCCGAAAGGACAGGGCCAGGTTTGGTCTGAATGGCCCAAATGGGACGGCCCCTAACCCATTAATATTCTCTAACATGTGACATTCTCGTTATATGAAATGATCGGTTAGACTGGTGAAATGCAAGAGTCGCTCGGAATTCGCTCGAAGTGTGGTTGGGAGCTCGCTCGTATAAAGCCCGCTTGGTCCTACGATCTGAGCTCGAGTTCCAGAGATATGCGAGTTTGCTTTGATGAACTCAATTCGGGATCTACTGGGCTTTATGCAATTGAATCGGCTTGCTAGGTCAAGGTCAACCCATAAAGAATAGAACGAGAAATAGTCGTAACAATTAATGAGTTAATTGGGCTTGGTGTACGACTGCTATATGCTGCCATGTCAGCATGAGAGTGACGGGACGAAGTTTTATTCCTTGCACAACTCATCCATCTGTGTGATTTAGCTAGGCATGCTTGCAAGAAATTTTGGTTGATATTGCGAACAATCAAATACTGAGCGAATTAAAACACAATGATTTACTAGTTATTGTGTATTATATGCTAATTTTCAATGTTCATGACTATAACTTCGCAACTTATAATAAATTTTAAATAATGATTAAAGCTGTAATCCAATAATAATGATAATTATAATAAATTTCAGTCTCATGAACTTTCATTGTTCTCTATTAAATCCGGATTCGTATAATCTTACTTACTAAAAAATATGTTAGATTTTGAATCATTTTTAAAATATTAACATCATAAAAGCAATCATACCATGAGAGTTGCCTACAATGTTGGAAGAGAAATTAAATTCTTAAATAATTTAAAGTAAATTTGTTCACAATTGTGGCAATATATATAATATATTACTAGATAATGACAACAATAACCAAATAAACTTAATAAAATCAAACAATTAAACTCAAAGATTTAACATAAAAAATCCTTCAAGATGAAAGGAAAAAACTGTAAAGATCCGAAAGTCCAATATAAAGTCAATGTGACCAAATTGTGAGGGGCTGCCTCTGAAAGCCTTGCTAGCATAGGAATTACGAGGGAAAGTTCATGCAAGATAGAAACAAAGTAAAACTCAATCACGATCATCCATACCATTAACATCAAATAGCATTGAATTCACTTTTTCTTTTTTTTCCACATAGAACAACATAAGCATTATCAATTACATTCCGTTAGGTTGTCTCAAAGAGAGTATAACAAGCCCAAGTGATAAACAAATACATCCATTAGCATGGTACAAACCAACTAACCATCAAACGCCCCCAAGACCTTTTGTTCAGGTGAGCTCTGTATATATCTAACCCAATAGATTATGCCCCGCTAGGACTCATCTCAATCTTTGCTTTACTTGTACTTAAAATTATGTAAAGAAAAGAAATGAGCCGCAAGACCCAACAAGTATAATATAAAGAAATGGAGCATGAGACATATCATAACGAAAACTCAATAAGCAATAATAGACAATATATGGTAGAATCGTAGCATGGAGTAACATAGGTAGAATTGTAACATGGAACATCACAGATAGAGTCACAACTGAGATTAATATAATTCACACTAATAACAAGCTCCTATAAGCTTGTTATTAGTGTGGTTAGAGACCGAAGCTGATTAATATAATCCTATGAGCTTGTTATTAGTGTGATTAGAATTGTAACATGGTTAGAGACAGAAGTGATTGATGCCAAAATCATCAATCACTTATTACTCTTATACCAGACAATTGATTGCTAAGATAACTCAAAATAAATTACCTTTCCTCGACAATCAACCCCAACACAATATTAGAATAACCAATTCATACCGAAATTAAAATCAAAATCTTCAGTATCCAATACCCCTAGATCACCAAATAACTCCTTACCATGCACCTCAGTCTCACAACTGCGAAACATCTCTCTACCAACTAACACTACATTCACAGATGTGGCGTGGCACGTAATATAGCAATACAATCCTAAAAAAAAAAAAAAAACATAGAGATATGACATACAGCTCCCGGTGCCACACTAAGGTGAAAATAATTTGCATCAAAAAGCACATGCATGCCACTAACATACAAATAAAGAAAATACCTCGAATAATCTCACTACCTCCCTTAGCATCGCCTGCCGCCAAGGCGAAAACCCTACCCTGAACATGAGGTCGATCCGTAGCAGGTGGCTGAATAGGATATGCTGTTGTTTCAGGAACTGTCCCATGCATCCTGGGCATACCCTGTCTCACTTTAGGTTTTTGGTCCTGGCCTTTTGACCACTGATCTCCACCCTCTCAACTCCGAGGACAACCTTTCTATTTGTGCCCTACCTGGCCACATAGAAAACATACTATTATGTCTAGATGACAGGGACCACTATGCTTCTTGCCACAAGTGTTGCACGATGGGATCCCATATGCACTCTTGATTAAACTGGCCTTCTGTCTTTTTTTTTCCGATCCCATTTGTGGCCTTGAGATGAACTCACCCTTTTTTGAGTAGCCTGTTCCATTCTCAACTCAATCATATTTCGCTCAATGGCATAAGCTCTCTGTACCACAGTAGATAGTAAGTAATCCATGCACCTGCCAATACATAGCGAATATCCATATGTAAGCCCATATGAAATTTGGTCGTTTTCTTGGCCTCAGTCGAAACTAAATCTGGGGCAAATCAAGCTAGAGAAATAAACTCTGATTCGTATTGCACCACAGTCTTGTTACCTTGTACCAACTCAAAGAAATCATAAGCTTTAAGTTCCCTAACCTACTCAGGAAAGAAATGTCCGTTAAAAACTTCTTGAAATTCAATCCACGATGGTTCCCTGCTGATATACCTCTGTCTGGCAGTTTCCCACCATTGTTCTGTGTTTCCTCACAAAAGAAAGGTAGCTAACTGCACCTTTTGGCTATCATTGCATCTCATAGATCGAAGTTGTTTTTCTACTAATGACAACCAACTTTCTACCACTAACACATCCATACCCCCATAAAATTCAAGTCGTCAAAGTGCCATAAAATACTTAAGCAACCGACCCCCGCCGTAGTCATCAATCTCATGGACCACCAAGTAAGAAGGCTGACCATTGACATTAGTCTCAACTAAACCCATCTCAGCCTCTCGAGGTACCTGTTTTGGTCTTACCTGATCAACAATGAACATCTCAACTATTCTCTATATCCCTGCCAAGGTCCCTCACCCTATTCCATCTCCTCTTGCTAGTCTTTACTAGACTCTTCCTGAGTCTTAGATGTTGCCATAGGTACATGTGCAGGTGCAAATTAACCCTGCCCTCTACTTTGACCAATGGCCTCCCTCTGTGAACTTTCATCTCCCTGCACAAACAACATATTCAGAATTCGAATTCCAATTTTTGCTCATATCTAATCATAAGACTCATTCTTGACTCTATCCACGCACCTATATGTATAGAGACTCATCCCCAAACCCTGCTCTGATACCAACTATAAAGTCCCAAAAGTCCAATATAAAGGTTTTGTGACCAAACTGTAAGGGCCTGCCTCCAGAAGCCCCGCCTAGCATAGGAATTCCATATGGAAATAAAGTAAAACTCAATCAAGATCATCCATACCATTAACATCAAATAACAATTAATCCACTCTTTTTTTTCCACGTAAAACGTAAGCATTATCAATTGCATTCAATTAGGCTGTCTCAAAGGGAGTACAACAAGCCCAAGTGATAAACACAATCGTTAGCGTGGTACAAACCAACCAACCAACAAACGCTTCCAAGACTTTTTATTCAGGTGACCTCTGTACACATCTAACCCAACAGATCATGCCTCGTTAAGACCCCTCTCAATCTTCACTTTACCTGTACTTGGGATGATGTAAAGAGAAAGAATGAGCCCCAAGGCCCAATAAATATAATATAAAGAAATGGAACATGAGATATATCATAACAATGACTCAGTAAGTAATAACAGACAATATATGGTAAAATCATAGCAAGGAGTAACACAGGTAGAATTGTAACATAGAACATCACAGATAAAGTCACAACTGAGATCAATATAATCCACACAAATAATAAGCTCCAACCATAGCATGGATAAGGCACAATCTGGTATCCTTGCTTCCATATCGTCTCTAGGACCTATATAATGCTTTAAGCACATCACATTATTTTGCAATAACGTAATACTCATATCACATGGCAACCCATTCCAAGCCCATAAATCCAATCCATTTTGTGGCACTAGCACACATCTATGGTACCACACGCCAAGTATGCAGTGGCCTCACCGTAATAGTGCCCTCAACCCATTCTCAACTCTGCGGCACTAACACACGCCTATAATACCACACGCCAAGTATGCAGTGGTCACATCATAGCAGTGCCATCAGTCTACTCTATAGTCCCCTACTATCTAGCTCCCACCTATGATACCATATGCCAGGTATGTAGTGGTCTCATCATAGTAGTTCCCTCAACCAACTCATCTTTATAACACTGGCACACATTTATGATACCACACGCCAAGTATGCAGTAGCCTCATTATAACAGCGCTCTCAGTCCACTCTCAACTCATTCCCATCAAGCTGACACACGCATACGATACCACATGCCAAGTGTGTAGTGGCCTCATCGTCGCAGTGCTCCAGTCTAGAAGTGAGGTTAGTCCATATAACCACACCTCTTATCTTCCAGAATGACAATCAACCACATAGAGCATACATGTACATAATTTCATACAATACTTCCTATCTCTTCCGAAACTATGATTACTCTTATGGTGTATACTTAGATATCCTCTTCCATAACCAAATTCACAAAGCAATCTTCAAGGAAAATGTCCACTCATCATAAAAGCACATCTATGAATTCTACCTCCTAACTCATAAATCTATACGACCTAATCTTTAGCTCGTCTACAACCCATGCATACACATCTAAACCCCTAAAACTTCCTAATTAAGACACACAATTAACTCCCCTTTTCACCAATTTTTCCATATGGCCCAATGATCGCTCGTTATCATGCTCAAACATGCCTATTTACATTCCAAAACAGCCATTCAAGGTGTGGAATTAATTTGGGAACAATCAAGAAACCACATAGATTTGGAAGTAGATAGATAACCCGAATGGTCGACAGATTGTCAAGCATTTGTCAACTGATAGTATGTTTGGGGCAAGTCGGTCAACCAATTTGAAGGCATCTATCGACCGACAGAATGCCCTACCACCCGAAACAGAATACCAACTTGCAAGTTTCTCTAAAAAATCTTTTCTTCCAAGAGTAAGGAATTTTACTTCCCAAAATCCACCAAGTCCCATGACTCAATTTGTAAGGACAAGAGAAGAATTAAGACTTGCAGTTGGAAGCAAAAAGAAAGGAGAAAACTGTTAGATATGAGCCCTAAAGACCAGTTCCAGTGACACAAAGGGACTCGATCTTGTAATTCTTTAAATATTATTTAAATGGCAAGTTTATGTTTTTATTTAAATTGCAATATGGTTTAAATTATAAAACATATATCCATTAGTATAATAAGAAGTGGATACCATTCTTAAGTGTTAAGAATACGAGTTACGGATAATCCACAATTTGTTATACTATAAACATGTTCCTGGCCATAGAATTCCTATCATGGATGATAGCAACTCGTAAAGGCCAGCACATTGTCTTCCTCCTTGTTTCAGTATGAGATACTGAAAGATAAGGTTGGTGAGTCTCGTGCCATTCTGTATGAGCTATAGAAGGAAGATAAGTGGGTGCTCGTTACAAGAACGAGTTCACTGAACGGGACTGTTAACATTAAATCACATGGGTTATTTCTCACGGGTCAATGATTTAATGTTAGCTGCGATTTTACAACTAGTCCTTAGACCTGAGATGACATGGATATCTGTGTATTGGTGGATTAGGATATCAACGATATCATGTGGTTGTTCTAATCAAGGATAATCATACGTATCTATGTGCCTGATTCAGTGATACATGAGGTATGTGTGCATTAGACATGGAATCTATCACCTCGAGATTTATGAGGAGGATATCCTATGCGATCCAGTAATCACTTGACGATAAATCCTTGGCCGAGGTAATATGACGATGGAATTTGTTCCATACGGGTTGTGTCATAATTTGTCAAGATTGATTTTGGATTTGGTCATATGACAAGATTAAGAGATTCGACCTACTGACCATGATCTCATATCTTGTCGGGATATAGGATGATAGAAGGACCGTATTGTATGGTAACGTAGTAAAAGGTTCACAATACCCGCTTCACAATAAATTGGGTAATCATGATATATTGCTAGATGTCACTCATGGTTTACGAGAATTAATTGTTGATTATTCTTGTTGCCAATTTATTTGTGGACCCAGAAAGTCCCACCCAAAAAGAAATTACTTTCAAAGAGAAAATAAATAAATTAGTAATTTTATAATTACTAATTATAGTGCATTTATTTATTGGATAAATAAGAGTAATTAAATAATTATATTATGAATGTAATTATTTAATCATAGATTGGGTTGGGCCTTTTGCTAGTACATTAGGCTTGGCCCAATGGCACTATTGGATTCAAATAAATTCCATTGGATTGGGCTTGGTCCAATTGCATTAAATGGAATGGGCTTGAGAAGCCCAACCCATTTAATGAAGAATAGTTTTTAATTGGAACTATAAATAGCTCCAAACTCTTATTTTCTCTAATAAGTGTCTTCTTGATTCACTTGAATGTAGAGAGAATTTTGGAGAAGTGTTCTTGAATCCAAGAGGTAAGTTAGAAATTTTTGTGAAAAATTTCTTCTACTTATCTTCTCTCTTTGATATTCTTGAATAGAAGTGATTTCGGGTGGACCGACTCGGCATCCTACACTTGGAGGATTATACGGCGGGAAATCTAACGGTGAAATAAGATTTCATCAAAGAGGTATTTTTCGTTTATGCCTTCGTTTTATTAAACCATAATTTCTGAAAAACGGGATACCTCCAAATTAAATTTTAATTTCCGCTGCGCATATGATAAGATCTATGTAACTCAACAGTGGTATCAGAGACATCGTTTTTCAGTTTTATGGTTTTATTCATGTGATTATTGGACATTGAATTGGTATTTTGAAAAATAAAACAATTTTGGATGAGATCCGAAGAAGAGTTGCATGCCGGCAGCGTTTTAAAACTGATTTAACACTGTTAGACAGTGCTGGAATCAGTTTTGGCGTAACTGGAAGTATCGAAATTTGTTTCGGGACGGACGGGCAGTACCGGGTGCATCCCGGGGGGCAACCAGCACGCTGGGTGCGTGCTGGGCGCGCCCCAGCGCGCCCAGACGCGAGCGTTGGGCGCGCTGGGCGCGCATGGGCGCGCCCAGATGCGCGCCCATGCGCGCAAGGCGCGGGGCTAGCCCGCGCCGCGCGGGCAGGTGCGCGGGCAGGGCCCGCGCACCAGCGCCGCGCGCTGGTGGGTGCGCGGGCCCCGCCCGCGCACCACCGCGCGGAATGCGCGCGCAGTGCGCGCACTATGCGCGCGCACTGTGCGCGCAGTGGGGGCTGGCCCCCCCCCCTCTGTCTGCCATTGGCAGATTTATTTATTTATTATTATTTTTTAATTGTTTTAAATAAAAATAATAATAATAAAATAAATAATAATAATTGTTATTATTATTTGTTTTATTTAAAATAATTAAAATAATAATAAATAAAATAAATAATAATAATTGTTATTATTATTTCATTTATTTATTTGTTTTATTATTTAAAAATAAAAATAGAATAAATAATAATAATTGTTATTATTATTTGTTTTATTTAAAATAATAATAATAATGAATAAAATAAATAATAATAATTGTTATTATTATTTTATTTATTTATTTTATTATTTAAAAAAAATACCAATGTATAATTAGTTATACAATTGTCCAATAATCATATGATTGCTTATAATATGCTTTTAATTGTTAATAGCATGTTGTGGATGCCTTGTTGCATATCGGTAATGGTCATGGACTTAGGACACTACATGGATGATGTATGTGTGATGTGGATGTATGGATTATTTTATTTAACGGCCTGCGTGCCGAAGGTAGCCGTCTTTTTCATGACGGTTGTAAAATAATTATTTATTGTTTTAATTTTATTGTAAAAGTAGTTTATAGTAAATTGTAAAAGCAATGGATTCACATCAATCGAGGCACGGCTTGGAGTGAAGTCATTGATGGCAAAATAATCAAGGAAATGAAGACCCTATGTGAAAGGGTTATGCTTGTAATAGTTATAGGCGTTTCCTTATTTATTCACCCACGAATGCACCGCACAATTCCAATGGCTGGAATTGCGCTTAGAATGCATGATTGAGTCCATGACCATATCGACTAATTTTATGCAATGTTTATTTACATAGTTGATGTATGTTAAAACGTTGCATGTGAAAAGTGAGACCAATTAATTAAAAAATCTCCCATATTTATAAAATTAAATTGTAACCGGTTGGACCTTAAGAGTTAAGACAATCTAATCGGGGCTCTCCATCACGGTAGAAATTGGGGCTTTTTAATTTGTGTGTTGATCGGCTATGGATACATAGGGGTTGCACATTGATTAAAATACTTTGATTTCTATTTAAAACATTTGATGAGATGGGGATGCACAAATATCGTGACCCAAGAATCTATTATGTGAGGCAATCGATATTCAACTGTGCAGACTTGTCAGCGTGATGGTATGATTTAACTATGTTCAATTGCCAAGAAACTATTATGTGAGGTACATTGGACTGGGAGCCGAAACAAAATATTTGGGCCGTACATAAGATGTACTGGACAAGCGTTGTCCACTTATTGAATTTATTATTCCAAGAATCTATTATGTGAGGAGTAATAAAATTAATAAGAATCCAAATACCCACTAGAATTCATGCCAATGTGAATTTGTTTTTTTTCTTCAAATGGGAGTAAGGAATTTGAAAAACTCAGTGGGAGGTACTGTTTGATTTAAAGACCAAAATCAGATAGTTAAGAAAACAAGATATCTAATAATCTACTTATTTTCTGCAGATATATCAAATGGCTTCACTAAATGCACTTTCTAAATTTGTTGACGCAAACCGGCTAACTGGACCAAATTTCAACGACTGGCTTCTAAATTTGAAATTGATTACAAACTTGGAAAAAATCACATATATCTTGGAAACGCCTATCCCTGAGCCAACTGTTGAACATATTACTCAGGAGGAACAAGATACACTCAATAAGTGGCAAGATGATGATCTTGTTGCTAAGAGTTACATCTTGCTTACTATGAGTCAAGAGTTACAGCGGCAGCATAATAAGATGCCAAATGCGTATTCGATTATTGCTCGTTTACAAGAGTTGTATGGTGAGCGAAGTCGAAGTGCTAGATATGAGATATCTAAATCAATCTTTCGAGCAAAGATGTCTGCTGGAGGATCAGTTGGAGACCATGTTCTCAAAATGATCTCCTGGATGGATAAACTGAATGAATTAGATGCTCCAATGCATCAATATCTTCAAATAGATGCAATTCTTCAGTCTTTGCCAGATTCGTATGGGGGTTTTATTTCAAACTTCTATATGAACAAGATTGAGTGTACCCCGGCGGAACTTATGAATATGCTAATAACGGCCCAGGGTACCATGAAAACAGGCACTGTGATGGCTGTGTCCTCTACTAGTAAGACTAGAAAGGGGAAAGGTAAAAAGAAGGCCACCCAAGCAACTAAAGTGATTGAAAAGAAGAAGGGAAAAACTGTTGCCAAAGGAAAATGTTTCCATTGTGGCAAAGAGGGACATTGGAAAAGGAACTGTAAAGATTACCTTAGTTCCTTGAAGAAGGAAGCGACAGGTATGATGATAGTTCATGAGTATTTTTCCATTGCTTACTCTTCTACTTTATGGATTCTAGATTCTGGAGCGACAACTCATGTTTGTGCATCTATACAGGATCTGGAACAAAGTAGAAGGCTTGCAGATAATGAGATTGTGCTAAAGGTAGCAAATGGGGCAAGAGTTGCAGCCACAGCTATCGGCACTGTATCTTTAATTTTATCACATGAACATAGTTTAATTTTAAACAATTGTTTATGTGTACCTGGAGCTTTTAAGAACATTATTTCTATTCCTGTATTGGTGAAAGAAAATTATGAATTTTCTTTTAAGAATAATGTTTGTGAAATTTATTTTAGAAATAAATTGATTGCTACTGGTAATTTTGTCAATAGTCTTTACATTTTGAATGTGACTGTTGATAATAGTGAGCATCTGCATGTATCAAATAATAATAAGAGACCACGTGATAACCCAAATTCTAAAATTCTGTGGCATTACAGATTGGGTCATATAGGGGATGACAGAATCACTAAGTTGGAGAAAGATGGGCTTTTGGGTCCATTAGGTTCTGAACCATATCCAACTTGTGAATCTTGTATCCTTGGAAAGATGACCAAATTGCCTTTTACTGGGCAAGGTATAAGGGTCACAGAATTGTTAGGACTTATACATTCGGATGTGTGTGGGCCTATTAATGTAATAGCCCGAGGAGGTTATCAATACTTTATAACTTTTACAGATGATATGTCTAGATATGGATATGTTTATCTCATGAGACATAAATCTGAATCTTTTGAAATGTTCAAAGATTTTAAAGCTGAAGTAGAAAATCAAACTGGTAAAAAGATAAAGGCCTTACGATCAGATCGTGGAGGTGAGTATCTTAGTAACGAGTTTGAAGATTTTCTTAAAGTCTCAGGTATTATTTCACAACGGACCCCACCAGGAACGCCTCAACTGAATGGAGTTTCAGAAAGGAGGAATCGGACTTTATTAGATATGGTTCGAAGTATGTTAAGTTGTACAGACTTACCTTTGTTTCTATGGGGACACGCCCTTCTTACTGCAATATATATCTTAAACAGAGTTTCTTCCAAGTCAGTTCCTACAACACCACATGAGATATGGTTTGATAGGAAGCCTAGTCTTAAACATGTTAAGATTTGGGGATGTACAGCTTTTGTGAAAAAGCTTAAATCAGAGAAACTTGAGACACGATCTTTAAAGGGTAGTTTCGTGGGTTATCCTAAAGATACCTTAGGATATGAGTTCTATATTCCTGAACTGCAACAAGTAGTTGTAAGCAGGAATGCCATTTTTCTTGAAAAAGAGTTTATTCAAGAAAGAGGCAATGAAAGGAAAATAGAACTTGGTGAAGGGTTCACCGAGCCTGAAACTATGCCACGAGATGTCCAAGTACCAATTGAGGAGCCAGGGTCGAGTGTTGCACGTCCCATTAGAAGAAGTGAGAGGATACCCCATCAACCTGAGAGATATGGTTTTCTAAATGAACAAGAGTTGTTCTTTGTAGGAGATAATGATCACTCAGATGATCCTACCACTTACCAAGAGGCGATATCAGATATCGACTCGAAAAGATGGCTAGAAGCCATGAAATCTGAAATGGATTCCATGTATGAGAACCAAGTCTGGACTCTTGTAGATCCACCAGAAGGTATAGTACCTATTGGATGTAAATGGGTCTTCAAGAAGAAGATAGGTTCAGATGGAAAGGTAGAGACCTATAAAGCAAGACTTGTGGCAAAAGGTTATCGACAAAGACAAGGGATTGACTATGAAGAAACCTTTTCTCCAGTCGTCATGCTTAAATCCATTAGAATTTTACTAGCCATTGCTGCTCATTATGACTATGAGATTTGGCAAATGGATGTGAAAACAGCCTTCTTAAATGGTTATATAGATCAGGAAATCTATATGGAACAACCTGAAGGCTTCACACCTAAAGTTAACGCAGGGAAGGTATGCAAGCTTAAGAGATCCATTTATGGTCTTAAGCAAGCATCCAGAAGTTGGAACATTCGTTTTGATGATGAAGTCAAATCGTTTGGTTTCATACAAAACGTTGATGAACCCTGTGTTTATAAAAAGGCTAGTGGGAGTGCAATAGCATTTTTGGTCTTATATGTAGATGATATCTTACTCATTGGGAATGATGTAGGGTTGTTGTCAAAAATAAAGGTCTGGTTGTCAAGTAAGTTCTCCATGAAAGATTTGGGAGAAGCAGCCTATATTCTCGGTATACGGATCTATAGAGATAGAACCAAGAGATTGATAGGACTCTCCCAAAATAAGTACATAGAAAGAGTGTTGAAGAGGTTCAACATGGAAGATTCCAAAAGAGGACTGTTGCCCTTTAGACATGGAATCCACCTCTCTCGTGATATGTGCCCCAAGACACAAGAAGAGAGAGAACGCATGTCTAGGATTCCTTATGCTTCAGCAATAGGAAGCCTAATGTATGCAATGCTATGTACTAGGCCTGATATTGCTCATGCTGTAAGTGTTACAAGCAGATATCAGTCTAATCCAGGTGAGCAACACTGGATTGCCGTTAAGAATATCCTTAAATATTTGAAAAGAACTAAGGATTTGATCCTTACTTATGGTGAAGGAGAACTGAAAGTGGAGGGTTACACAGATTCTGATTTTCAATCAGATGTTGATGATAGAAAGTCTATCTCTGGATATGTGTTTACCTGCAACGGAGGAGTATTCAGTTGGAAGAGTTCCAAACAGGATACGACTGCCGATTCTACAACAGAAGCCGAGTATATTGCAGCATCGGATGCTGCAAAGGAAGCAGTCTGGGTCAAAAAGTTTGTGACAGAACTTGGAGTGGTTCCTTCTATAAAGTCTGCCGTCCCCTTGTTTTGCGACAACAATGGAGCCATAGCGCAAGCTAAGGAACCGAGGTCTCACCAGAAGTCCAAACATATTGAAAGACGCTTCCATCTCATTAGAGAGATCATTGGTAGAGGAGATGTCAATGTGCAGAGAATAGATACATCACAGAATGCAGCAGATCCACTGACTAAGGCCATGAACCAGAAGCAACTAGATTTTCATCTAGATAGGTGGGGTATGAGATACCACACTGAATGGTCTTAGTGCTAGTGGGAGATTGTTAGATATGAGCCCTAAAGACCAGTTCCAGTGACACAAAGGGACTCGATCTTGTAATTCTTTAAATATTATTTAAATGGCAAGTTTATGTTTTTATTTAAATTGCAATATGGTTTAAATTATAAAACATATATCCATTAGTATAATAAGAAGTGGATACCATTCTTAAGTGTTAAGAATACGAGTTACGGATAATCCACAATTTGTTATACTATAAACATGTTCCTGGCCATAGAATTCCTATCATGGATGATAGCAACTCGTAAAGGCCAGCACATTGTCTTCCTCCTTGTTTCAGTATGAGATACTGAAAGATAAGGTTGGTGAGTCTCGTGCCATTCTGTATGAGCTATAGAAGGAAGATAAGTGGGTGCTCGTTACAAGAACGAGTTCACTGAACGGGACTGTTAACATTAAATCACATGGGTTATTTCTCACGGGTCAATGATTTAATGTTAGCTGCGATTTTACAACTAGTCCTTAGACCTGAGATGACATGGATATCTGTGTATTGGTGGATTAGGATATCAACGATATCATGTGGTTGTTCTAATCAAGGATAATCATACGTATCTATGTGCCTGATTCAGTGATACATGAGGTATGTGTGCATTAGACATGGAATCTATCACCTCGAGATTTATGAGGAGGATATCCTATGCGATCCAGTAATCACTTGACGATAAATCCTTGGCCGAGGTAATATGACGATGGAATTTGTTCCATACGGGTTGTGTCATAATTTGTCAAGATTGATTTTGGATTTGGTCATATGACAAGATTAAGAGATTCGACCTACTGACCATGATCTCATATCTTGTCGGGATATAGGATGATAGAAGGACCGTATTGTATGGTAACGTAGTAAAAGGTTCACAATACCCGCTTCACAATAAATTGGGTAATCATGATATATTGCTAGATGTCACTCATGGTTTACGAGAATTAATTGTTGATTATTCTTGTTGCCAATTTATTTGTGGACCCAGAAAGTCCCACCCAAAAAGAAATTACTTTCAAAGAGAAAATAAATAAATTAGTAATTTTATAATTACTAATTATAGTGCATTTATTTATTGGATAAATAAGAGTAATTAAATAATTATATTATGAATGTAATTATTTAATCATAGATTGGGTTGGGCCTTTTGCTAGTACATTAGGCTTGGCCCAATGGCACTATTGGATTCAAATAAATTCCATTGGATTGGGCTTGGTCCAATTGCATTAAATGGAATGGGCTTGAGAAGCCCAACCCATTTAATGAAGAATAGTTTTTAATTGGAACTATAAATAGCTCCAAACTCTTATTTTCTCTAATAAGTGTCTTCTTGATTCACTTGAATGTAGAGAGAATTTTGGAGAAGTGTTCTTGAATCCAAGAGGTAAGTTAGAAATTTTTGTGAAAAATTTCTTCTACTTATCTTCTCTCTTTGATATTCTTGAATAGAAGTGATTTCGGGTGGACCGACTCGGCATCCTACACTTGGAGGATTATACGGCGGGAAATCTAACGGTGAAATAAGATTTCATCAAAGAGGTATTTTTCGTTTATGCCTTCGTTTTATTAAACCATAATTTCTGAAAAACGGGATACCTCCAAATTAAATTTTAATTTCCGCTGCGCATATGATAAGATCTATGTAACTCAACAAAAACTTGCAAAAGCAACACTAAGATAAAGTAAACTAGTCTCTCATAAAAACAAGAGAGTGGAGGGCTTCCTTCTTGAAACATAAAAGAAAGAAGAGCTTGCGAACCAATAACAATAGGTGATAAATTAGCCTCTCACGAGAATAAGAGCAAGAAGAGAACTTGCAAAAGAGAATATAAAACTTGCCTTAAGGCTATGTAGATCAATCAACAGCTTCAGCCACAACTTCCTTCTTCTTTTCTTCCTTTTCTTTCCTTCTCTTGATTCCTTTCTCCATTTCGTGAGAAATCTTCCTTTCTCAATTCATATATATATATATATATACACACACACACACACACATAATAGGCATTAGAAAGACGTAGAAGGCCTCTCACTTGCCCCTTTCCTTCTAGAAACTCTCCACCGCCTCAACTAGATAACCACTCCCATCACAGAAGGTCGACAGGCTCACATATTCAATCGACAGCTTCAATAATCGATCGATAGATTCCTAGGCAACTGTCGACTGACAGTGACCTTGGACATCAACGGTCGACAGCAACTCCTTCCTTGTCAATAGTTAATACCACCTTGCCTATTACACACTACAAAACATCAACTACACCATTTCGACAACACGAAAATCCCAAACCGCAATCATGGGTCGTTACAAAATCACTAGACAAGCTCTAACTCGAATCCAATATCAAGAATCAATCGATACAATAAGTCACACCTAATAAAAAAAAATCGTCTTACAGTAATTAAATAACTCCTTATAACTCCACAAAGGAACTAAAAGAAGCTCCAAGTAGATTAGAACAATCTTACCTAACTACATAAAAGACTGATGATATCACGAAAATATGAATAGAGATTTCTAATGTACAAATTCATCGTACAAAATCTTGCTTGCAATAACTAAAAGAACTCTCCAAAATCTTAACTCAATCGAACTATGATCAATCACTCAATTATAGTCATGAGATTACCAAAATCAACTTCCAAATGAGTAAAACACTCAAATAAAACTGGAGAATTAAAATTCACTCTCTTCAATCCAATTTCACTTAGCCAAGAGTAGAAATTAATTCTACCATTAAATCAATCTCTAGGTCATTTAAATCCTTTTCCACCCATATATATGTAAGTATGAAAACTTCTGCTACAACTCAAATTGAGTTATCAAATCCTTTAACATTTAAGCTTGACTTCTAAATTGGATTAATTCCAATTTTAACATTATTTTGATTTTTTTTCCTCCAAGTCAAATTAGATGATAACATCATTCTCACTAAATAAGACTTTTAAATAAGTCTTAATAATTATCTCATATTATTATTTTATTTTTATCACAAGCTCTCATGGGCTAAAAGAAATAATTATAAATTTATAAAAATAATATTTAAATCATCTCCCCTAGCTTGCACGAAAATGGGAAACATCCCTAATACAAAACGAAAATGGGAAAACGACATTTTTTCAAAAAAGAAGGAATTGGAAACGCAAGTATAAGCGTAAATAAAAAAAATTATAGAGGCTTTTTTTGTAAATATAAACGGAGCACCAAGCAATTCGCAGTGAAAGGGAATGACAACAAAGGGTGTGAAAACAAAATCGACAATGGCACAAGAATTAAGAACCAAGCAATCAACGGCAAAAGGGAACAACGACAAAGGGTCTGAGAACAGTGAGAGGACTGAGCAACTAAATCGACGGTGGCACGAGCACCAAGCACCTAGCAATCGGCAATAAGAAAAAACGATGACAATCGGCACATGGCATGAGAATAGAGACGAGATGATTGAGTCGAATTTTGGACTTCAGACAAGAAATTAGGGCTAGAGAGTAAGGAGAAAGAGAACTCAAGAAGAAAAAACATAGAAGTATATATTTACAGATTAGAGACAAAATTACTTTTGTCTCTAACCAGCTTCGATCGCTAAAAACGTGTTTCCAATAGTTTAGGTTAATTGCAAAACGCCCCCTGAAACACTTCTGAAATTACAAAAATAGCCCAAAAAACATATCTAGTCGCTTTCAACATTTTTTAAACAAGAAATTTCTCGAAAATGCAAAACAATAGCTCCAGACTGTTTTTGTGCATCACTACATCTTCCTTTCAACCCATATATGGAGGAAATCCAACAAATCTCCCCCTTCTAAGTTATATGAGGTGAGTGACCATCTTGAGCTTCCTTCTACAACGTTCATTTTTTTTTTTTTTGTCAAGGACTTAGTTATCATATTTGAATCATTTTCATTAATATGAATCTTTTCAAATTTAATAATATATAATCCAAAACATCACTAATCCAATGGTACCCGACATGAATGTGCTTAACTTTGAGTGAAATGTAGGGTTGTTGTTGAGACTAATGGCACTTTGACTGTCATAGTGTAACACATACTTCCTTTGTTTCAACTTGAATTCCTCTAAAAATTTCTTCACCAACAATAGCTCTTTACAAGTTTTAGTGGTTGAAATAAATTTTGTCTTAGATAATGTAACACACTTTTACAATCTTGACTGCTAAGATATTACTCTCCATGCAAAGGTTTTCAAATACCCTGA
Organism: Diospyros lotus; assembly: GCF_014633365.1. Lineage (NCBI taxonomy): Eukaryota > Viridiplantae > Streptophyta > Magnoliopsida > Ericales > Ebenaceae > Diospyros > Diospyros lotus. Next base: position 35,952,114 of record NC_068341.1, on the reverse strand, counting down.
TGTGTACTTTTGAGAATCAAAAGCTCTAGTCATATTTTCATCTATGAAACATTCCAAATCCAGCTTATCAATCCCCTCCCCCCTTCCCCCCCCCCCCCCCAAAAAAAAAGACAAGTTTGATGTACCTTTGCGATACTTAAGGATCCAGTTCACTACATTCCAACGTTCTTTACTTGGATTGGAGAAAAATCAGTTGACCACACAACTGCGTGAGATATGTCAATCCTAAAAAAAAAACGTACATAGCATACATCAATGAACCAACTGTTGAGGACTAACGAACTTTCTTCATATCTTTCTTTTCTTTATCTATGGTAGGACGGTATTTGGAGTTCAGACTAAAATGATTTACAAATGAAGGCCAACTGATTTTGCCCTATCCATACAAAACCTTGCAAGTACCTTCTCAATCTAGTTCTCTTGTGAAAACCACAATTTTTTTTTTTACTTTCTTGTCATGAGTGATTCTTATACCAAGTATTTTCTTTACTAACTTAAGATCCTTGATAGAAAAAGATTTGTACATCTCTTTTTTTAATCTAACAATATTTTGTTTATCCTAATCAATAATGAACATATCATAAACACAAACAAGAAAAATGAGAAAATCACCACCTAAGAAACGCATTATAAAAACACAACGATCTGAAAACTAGTCTTATAATAGCCATGACCATGAAAGAGTTTTCTTCAATTTGCAAACTAGGTCTACCTTGTCTTTTACATAAAAGCTTATAATTATTCCATATAAATCGCTTCCTCCAAATCACCATGAATGAAAATTGTTTCCACATCCATCTACTCAATTTCCAAGTCCTTTCTAGTAGCTAGACCAAGCTTAGCTCTAATGGATGATATGTTCACAACTAGAGAAATTTTTTTTTTTCAAAATCTACTCTTTCTTTTTCTCTAAAGCCTTTCACTGCAAGTTTGACTTTATTCCTAGTTTGCAAAGCATTCTCTTCAGTGTTTAACCTGTACACCCATTTATTCTTTAGTGTGTTTTTTTCCTTAGATAGTTTTACTAACTCATAAGTCTCATTTTTATGCAAAGATTGCATCTTTGACATCATAGCCTCTAACCACTTTTCTTTATTGTCATGACTTGAGGTTTCACCATAACTCTCTAGTTCTCTCCCATCAATAACAATCACATAATCAGATGGAGAGTCCCTACTTGAAGGTTGTCTAGCTCTACAGTATCTCCTTAGTTGATTTTCTATTGGCAATTCTATATCAAATTATTGTTGCTACTATTTTGGATCACTAGTTGGGCTTTCAAACTCAGTTTCATTATCTCCATCGTTAATTGTATATTCACTGTTAATATCTATTGAGAAATTTGTGTTTTGATTTAATGAGAAAATATTTTTAGTAAATTTGGTTCAAAGATGATGACTAAAACCATTTAAAAAATTCTTAAGTTTGATAAACTTTTAATTGAGTATAATGTTCAAAAAAATCGAGTAACAACAAAGCTTTCATATATATGTCAATCGAGCAAGGCATAAGAGTAATCGAGTAATGCTCAATATATTTCAAGGATAATCGATTGCAAACTAAAACCTTATACTCAACTAACTAAAACCTTATACTCGAGTGTGCAATGCAATTTTTTGTTTCCTTCAAATTAAATTAATCGAGGAAGGTAGTTCTAGAATCGAGTAATCATCGTTAATACTAGAGTAAATTTGTTTGGTAATTGAGAAATCTTAAGTTCAAGAATATTGGCATTTTTTTACTCTAGTGAAGTATTTTTATTAATCGAGTAATATTATTTTTATCCTCAAATAAGTTTCCTATATAATCGAGTAAATAGAGTCTAAAATTTGGCTAAGTCTCTAGACTCAAAATTAATCGAGTAAACTTAGCTAAGTAATTGAGTAGTTAATGCGCCTTTTTGAAGCTTAAAAAAGAATCAAGTAATGGAATTGTCATACTCAAGTAAGCCCAAAATATAATTGATTACATAAGTCATCTAATCGAGTAAGAATCAAACTTAGTCAAGTAATGCTAAAATATATTCAAATATTTTCTATCAAAATTCAAAAAATATAGTCATTGCACTACATTTAATGAGTTTGTCTTACTTTTTTTTAGTTCATTTAATACTCTTCAAACATTATAAATATATTTTATCAATATCTAATCGTTTGTTCGATGAACATATATAGAGACAAAATATGGCAGTTGTGAGACAAACCAACATTCATTTTATGAATTGACCTATCAGAAAGCATTGAATGTAAAAAATCTATAAATAGGTGATGGAGCATGCTGAAGAAGGTTACAACAATTTTTAAGAGCTTGAACCAGACTTCAAAAACTACACATAGCTTTCTGATATTCTCATGCCTTAAAGTTTTTCTTTTGTGAAATTTCAAAGAGAGAGTTTTGTAAATTTACATTCTTATCTCTTTTCTATTCAAAAGAAATTATTGTTCTTATTGTAATATCTTATATTTTTCTCTTGAGAAATCATTGCACATCTTTTTGTGAAAGCTTATAAAGGTTAAACCTGAACCTTAAAAGGCATTAGTTGTGATAGAGCCAAGTGATAAAAAGATAACTTGTATTGATTGTAACTGGGCCTGTTTAAAAGCTACAAGATAAAGGTAAAGAATTGTGGTTTGCCAAAATCCTTGGTGATACATCAAGGTAGTGGAGTAGGCTTTTAAAGTTGAACCACTTAAAATTTGTTGTGTTGCATTCTTTCTTTCTTACATTCTTATTTTTACTTCGATCTTTAAATTGATTATAAAAGGGGGGGGGGGAACTTAATTCACCCCCTCTTAAGCTAATTATTTCAAGAACTGATATCAGAGTAGATCTCATTCATAGGTCTAACAAACCTAGAGCAAAGATCAGATGGCCAACTCATCAAGAAGCACATACCAAGAGAGTCAGTCTTGCAACAAGCCACCCTAGCTACTTCGATGGCAACAACTATGTTTATTGGAAGAACGTGATGAAGATCTTCATTACTTCAAGAGACGTTGAGGCCTGGAGGGTGATCGTCAGTGGCTTTCAAATGCTAACTGTTGCAATGGGGAACACAATCATTCCTAAGCCAAAAGAAGACTAGAATAAGCAAGACATGAGGCAGATCAAGCTCAATGTAGCAGCAAAGAATATGCTGAAGTGTGCCCTCAACCCAAAAGAATAGAATCGCATCTCAACATATGAGACGACCAATGAGATATGGAACAAGCTTGAGGTAACTTATAAAGGAACCTCTAAGTTAAAAAGGTCCAAAATAAGAATGATTAAACATGATTATGAATTGTTTCTTACGCAGCCTGGTAAGTTGATAAAAGATATGTACACTAGGTTACATAATATAGTGTCCAACCTAAAGAACTTAGGAAAACCTATTTCTAATGAGGATATTATTGAAAATATTTTACAATGTTTACCTCATGAATGGCATCCTAAGGTTACTGCTATTCAAGAAACATGAGACCTAGAGAAATTGTCACTAGATGAATTACTAGGATCTTTAATGACACATGAGTTGAACATGAGAAGATAAAAGGAAATCCCAAATAACAAAAATAAAGGAGTTGCTCTTAAAGTGTCTAAAAATAAAGAGTTTGAGTCTGAATCAAGTGATTTAGAAGATGTTGTTGTGCTTGCAATAAAATTTCTTAGAAGATTCAAAAAGAAGTCTTCTAGACATTTTCGCATGAACAAGTTTGAGAAGACTGACAAGAAGGAGCAGAAGCAAGAAATCAAATGCTATGGCTATGGAAAGCCTGGACATATCAAACCAAAATGTTCAGAGGCAAAGATGAAGGAAAAGCTTAAAGATGAGAAAAAGAAGAAGAAGGTCTTAGCAACTTGGAGTGATAAGGATCGACTTCATCAAAGAATGAAGTCCAAGAGATTGCAAACCTCTGTCTAATGGCAAAAGAAGACTCAGAGGTAAGTGATTCTAACCTCTCATGTTATTATAGTGATGATAAGGGTGAAAATAGCTCAATTTTTAGGAAATCATGTGAAAAACTGTTGTTTGATTTAGAAAAATCAAGAGAAAAATGTTTAATTTTTGAAAAAGAAAACACTATTTTAAAAGAAAAAGTTAGGCTGCGTTTTCTTTGTTGTTTTCAAGTCATTTTTAGTTTTTGATTTTTTAAAATAATGAAAACGCGTTCTCTTTACTGTTTTTAAAAATATATTTTTGAAAACAAAAAAAAAATTGTAAAGAAAACTCAAAACAACAAAAAGTTATTTGAGTGTTTTCATCCAAAACAAACTCTAAAATCAAAACACATTTATTTATTTATTTATTCATATTTTATTATTATAATATGAAAAAATATTACAAAATTCATTAACTTTAAAATTATATATTTTTTTAATAATATATTAACATTAAATATTTTTAATTTACTGAATAATCAAATTTATTGAATAAAATATCATTAAAAAATTATTTTCAAATTTTTAAAGAGAACGCGTTTTCTAATTTTCTGTTTTGAGAAATAATTTTTTAAAATAATGAAGAGAACGCTTTTTCAATTTTCTAAAAATAGACTTCCAAAATAAAAAACTGAAAATGAATTCAAAATTAAAAATTGAAAAACAAGAAGAACGCGGCCTTAATTTTTAAAAAAGAAAACACTGCTTTAAAAGAAAAAATTATAGTTTTGGAAAATGAACTTAAGGACTCAAAACTAGGCGAGCAGTTTGGTGGTTTATTGAAACTCAAAACCCAAATCAAATCACTTCAAGTAGTTTTTAAAATTATATAGCAAACCATAATCAACCCTTTCTCTTGTAGTTTGGGTCAGTTTGATTAGGTAGGTTTCAACAGTTTGATTTTTTTTTTCTTACAAACCCTAAAGAGAGGAAGAAGGAAAAATGTAAAGAGTAGGAAAGATTAGGGTTTGTGATGCTCTGTTCAAATTTATAAAGAGGTATTAACGAAGGGAAGGATAGATGGAGGAGAAAGTCACCACCACAACCGCCATTCCTGTAGAAGAACGGTGTAGAGAGAGTGTTGGTGAGAGCGAGGAAAGAAGACATATACGGGAGAGATAGTAGAGGAGATGAGGGCACTTTTAATCCTTTTCAAAAATTTAACCAAGTTAAGTAACGACAGGGGATTTAAAAAGGAGAACATGGACTTTTAATTTAAACATCAAAGGTATTGGGCTCATGTTTCCTTATTATAATATATGCTATGTTTTGAGACAGACAAAGAGCTATGGAAGGAACACACTTATCTTTTGTTCGTGGAAAAATGCTCAAGTAAAAAAAAAAAAAAAAATTATTTTCTTCCCATTTTCCAAATCCTAATTCTACATAAGCCTTGATGTCCAATTAGGCCCAATATGAATTTCAAAGGCCCATTGATAACTCTCATGTTTCTGGACTTGTAGCCCAAGTCAAAAAAATAGCTTGATATGTCTTGTGATAGAATTAGAAAGGAAAAAAATTATATACAAATAAAAACTTTGATTTTATAAATAGCATGACTTAATTTAGATTTAGTGTTTTGAAAAATGAAAATCCAATTGTGAGTGGTCATGGTTGTCGGCTGCTGGTTGTTACAAGAGAAACCACAATGGAAGAAAATAGTGTTGAGTGTGTGTGTGTGTGTGGGTTACAATAGCAGCCGGGTAAGGGGGAAAATGGCATTTACGTTAATTGTCTGGTTGTATTTATTTGTTGTCTATAAGTATAATTTGTTTTACATATAATGGACATGTATTTTTGGAATGTCAATGTTTTGAGGGGGAAGGCATTGGGTGAAATAAATGATGTTGAAATGGGGGTGTGGACCACAAATGCAAAGCCAAATATGGTGAAAATGGGGGGTGGGGTGGGGTGGGGTGTGGTCCTCTCGTCTCAAGGGGCCATTGGCAATTGGCCTTGAGAAAGGAACTAAAGCTCCAACTTAGACCAAGAATATTAAAGCTCTATTAATGGAGGATTTAGGGTGTAAAAGTGGATATGATACGCACTCTCTCTCTATTGCTTAAATATCCAACTTTGAATAGTACTTGAAAACGTGATTTAGGGGCATGGCTGGGACAAATGGAAAAAGTTGAGATAAGTAAGCAAAAAGGATTAGTCGTCTAATGCGGCTCTTTGATTGACTGACTGAGGAAATTAGAGGTGCAGACTAGTCGATAAGAGATGGTCCAACTGACTAATGATATGGATTTGAAGGGCATATATATGTGTATATAGGACCAACAATCACATTAAATGGACAACTTGCAGCTTCAATCGATGCAACTATCACTATAAGAATCCAATGAAGATGGCCCCAATCTCACTCCAACTTGCCTACCACTTTTTATTTCACTCTGCAAACAAAATTATAACCGATATTGGAAAAGAAGCTAGCAGCCTCCTAATTCACTAATTACCATTACCAGATAACAACAATTATATAATTATTATTATTATTATTATTATTGGAGCTTGAAAAAACGTCTATTATAATTAATTAAGTTAAAAGGGCGCGCTAGAGGAAGGGCTTGAACCTTCGACCTTGTGGTTAACAGCCACACGCTCTAGCCAACTGAGCTACTCCAGCAGATTAGAAGCTGTATGCTTCAGTTAATAAATAACAAATTGTGCTAAGAGGCCACATGCCATGTGGTCCCTTGTCAGGTATATTTATTTATTTGTTCTAAAAGGAAGAATGGGATTTATAATTATAACACCATTAATAAAATCTATATGGTTTATAGAATGGATGAATGTTTCGTCCTGAAAGAATGGGATTTTGAGTCTGTTATCTCATGGGGAATTTTTTCTTTTTTTCTGGGTTTAAATTAAATTTACTTCTCTTTGGTTAGAGAAAACTAAGAAAACAGAAAGAAAGAAAGAAAGAAAGAAAGAGAGAATGGGGGCGAATGGAGAATCCAGGAGAAAGCAAGGCTTGGGAGGGAAGGGGAGAGAGTGGAGTGATGAATTTGAATGCACAGTGGGCCATCATCATCACTCCGTCCTCAGTATCATCCACACTGACATTGATTGAAACCTTTACCACACTCATCTGTTTAATCAATGGCCCCCTCCTCTTATTATAAGCATCAAGTCGTCCCCATTTTGGAAGTTTATTACTGGCTGGGTGACTCACAGCTGGCCTGCCTCTCTCTCTTCCACCTTTCTCTTTTCTTCATCTTTATTTTTTTTATTTTTTTTTATGGTAAATTTGAGGTCTTGATTCAAAATTTTGATGAATACTAGGCCCTCTCCTTCCTCTACTCTCCTCCTCCTAGCTTACAAATTGTGGGCACACCCCCAAACACTGAAGAGAACAAAAAAAGGACAGTTAGCTCAACATTTGTTCCATGAAAACATCATCATGGTTTACAAATAGTGGTTACTGTCCCATGCAAGTCCATTAGCCCCACCCTCTAACTTTAACCTTTCATCCAATACAATGTGTTTGAGATGAGATGGCAAAATGGAATGAAAAGAAATGGTGTTTGGAATCCGTCTCAATAATGGCATGAAAAAACAAAAGTAAAAAAATGAGTGCGAAATGCTTCCATCCAACTCAATCCACATTTGGGATAACGTTCCTTTGTAAAAGAATCTTTATTATCCAGCCTTAAAAGATGACAGAGAAGGTAAATCAAAGAGTTCGTAACGATCAAAAGTCGAATATAAGCACACCGCAAACGTGAAAACGAAAAATGTATCGTGCATATCTCGAATCGTTAGACTCTATCCCCGACGGCAACTCCATCCACATCTTTAACTTATGAAAAGTTTAGCATGAGATGATAGTCCACTAATAATACTAGTTAAGTGTTAATAAACCTAAGGTCCCCAACTCTAAGTTTTAAATATATATATATATATTAATTTTATAACATCCCTTATAGTTATTAGTGAGATTTAAAGAGTAAATGAGATAACAAAACCTTAATGAAACGTCAATTCAATCTTTTAGATTACTTTTTCATAATAAGTTGAGTTAATACAAAAAGTAATTCACTTGTTGTATTGATGAGACATATTGATGAGACGAACTCATCAATATATTGATAAATCTCTTTATATATATATATATTTTTAAATTCAAGCAAAGAACTAACATTAATATTTTTATAAAAGTTCAAATTTATTTTACATCTATTATGGGAGTATAATTATCATTTATTATTTAATAATTTCTCATACCATCCATTTCTATAGTTGTCCTAAACAGAGAGAAAGTATTTTCTATCACTTTCTATCCCTACATTTTGAGAGAAAAAAAATTCATTCTCATTTTATTTAGTATTTAGTTGCTGATAAAATCAAACAGCTTAAACTATCAAATTATAATTTATAGTATTTTGAGAATAAAATACTATAATTTTAAAAATTATCCGAAACGATTTGATTTAGGTTTTGTGTTTAGTGATTTTCGAACAAAGCTTCATAGTTTAAATGTCCTATTCGTGAAATTATGAATTTCAAATAATAAATTCACAATATAAGATTATAAGTGTATTAGATTTTTTATAAAATTTAATTATTATTAACAAAGTAATAATATTTTTAAAAGTTGAAGTGTCTTTATATATTGACATACTTGTTACACACGACTGAATAATTTTTAATTTTTTTGTATATACATTGACAATTAATTGTCATGCATATTTATGTTTTTTCTATAACATTTGTACACATTAATTATCATTATGTCATATTTCAACGTATCGTTCAAATCTCTTAAAGACTACCCAAATCACAAAGCTATGTTTTACGTGGTTAGTGATTTGAATATGATTTAAAAGATTATCAAATCGACATTAGTAATTTGAGTTGAAAAACACTACTCAAACCAATTGTTGCATTTAGGGTTGTAAAGGAGTGGCGTTGAGCTCACAAAAGCTAGTACTAGTGCCCAAACTTGAGTTGGCCTTAAAAATGAGGTCGAGCTTGTTTATTTAAGAGCTTATTAAGTTCAACTTATTTATAATATATAAGTTTTAAGAGAATTTTATACAAATTTTTAATAATTTTTAAATTTAAAGATTATTATAAGATTGATTCTAAGTTTGTTTACATAAAACTTATAAGATTAGTGTATTTTAATATATTTTAAATCTTAAATAATATAAAAAAAAAACATACATTATTTCAAATATACTTCAAATAAGAAAATAAATGAAGCTATGAATAAATTTTGAGATTACGAACAAACCATAAATGAATTTATTCAGGAACTAACACAAATGAGTCGAACACCTTAAAGCTCAATCTCCACTTATCCAGTCTAATAATGCGAGACTGTTGAGTTAGGGACCCAGCGCTCATTCAAAGCCTTGGCTACAGTTTTAATCATTAATTCATAGCATATGGTGGGTATTGGGTGCAATTCGCAGCAGAAATGATGACACCTCGAACCCAATTCATGCATCGTCCAAACTCCCAAGCATTAATTAATTAATTAATACTAACACACACGCGTAAGCTTAGTATAAAAGCTTATCCCATCCCAAAATAGATAATCAGTAGATTAACAGACAAATATATTATTATAATAAAAAAGGCTTCTTAATTATAAAAGAGGCAAAGGCAGAGGGAGAGGGAGGGAGAGGCTGGACTCACACCCGAGAGTTCTTGCCTTTTAAGGTAAGTGAAAGTTACTGGACTTCTCAACAAATCACATCAACATAATATATTATATTATATTATATTCCTAATCTCGGATTAAACTAACAGATAAGGGCTTGCTGTTAGCTGCAAAGCCAAAATAATTAAAAACATTATTTACAACAACATCAAAAGATGGCAGGAAAGCTGATAAAGTTGGGCGGTGTTTATAATACTTACTTTCTGCCCCTTTATTTGGGACAGGAGCATCGCCTCTCATTTCTTTCTTTCTCCAAAAGAAGCAGAAGCTCAAGTCAAGAACAACACATCAATGCGCCCCCCCCCCCCCCCCCCCCAAAAAAAAAAAAATAAAAGATTAAAAATAAACAAATGGGAAGAATTAGAAGAAAGATTAAGATAGGGAAAGTAAAATGCAACAAAAGGGTGGAACATTAACAGAGAAAATCCCCTAATTAACAATATCCTTAAAAAGGTGACCCCTAATCATTGATTGATTATCTAAACAAGACCAAATCTTTGTCTCTCTTCTCTCTCTCTCTCTCTCTCTCTCTCTCTCTCTCTCTGTAATTCTTAATTTATCCATGATTAAAAGTTAAGAAGAAGAAGAAGACCCGTTGGCCGCAACAGCATGTGGACTAAGACTGTCGCCGCCGTCGACGTCGGCGTCGTCGCCTGCGCCGCCGTTGGTGTCCTCCTCCTCCTGCTGGTGGTGGTGGTGGTGGTGGTTGTGGTCGGTGGGGGTATAATCTAGGCTGTTTTTGCTATCGATTTCGAAGGCAGAATCGGTGTTGTTTTTGGCGTCGAAATCTCGCTTAGCAGACGTGTTCTTGTGGTTGTGCATCCAAACCTTGAAGACGGCTCTGTCCACTCCAACTTCGCTGCAGAAATCGGCCACCAGACCTTCGTCCTTCTTCTGCATCTTCCACCCGACTCTCTCCGCGAATTCCTGCATTTTCTCCTTCTGATCCTGCGTGAACTTCGTCCTGAACCGCTTCCGCCCGTTCGAACCGGCCGCCGCCATCGCCGGGCTCGGGTTGGTCTCTGGGTGGGGTCCCGACAGTCCAGTGCTCAGGGCGAGGAGCATGTGCGGCGCCGAGGGGTAGTACGAGGAGGAGATCGGCGGCGGGGAGGCCGAATTCGGGCTGCGCGGTGGCGGCGGGTGATGGCGGTGGTGGGGCTGGAACTCGATAAGGGGCTGAGACGGCGGAGGCGGCGGGTCTTCAGGATCGCGGCGGTGGAAATTGCGGTGGCAGCCGCAAGCGGCACACTTGAGCGAGGTGGGGTCGGTGGAGCTAGCGTTGGGGGAGGCCATGAATTCGCCGCAGCCGTCCACGGCGTGGCCCCCCATGGCGGCGGCGTGGTTCTTCAGGCATTCCTTGTAGGTCACCATAACCGGCGGAAACGGCGGCGGCCCGTGGTGGTGGTGAAGGGGGTGGTGGCGCTTCAGCACGCCGTTGGCTGGGGACAGCAGCTTGGCTGGGGGAGCCCTCGTCGGAGCTTCGTCTTCAGGATCGGGGGTTCTGACAACAGCAGCGGCGGCGGAGGGGGTGGCGGTGGACACATCCATCGATGAAACATCAAAAGGCGTAAACTTTGGTGAAGAATTGATAAGAAAGGAGGCGGGTCATGGGACGGAAGAAGAGGGAAACGGGGTGATGATAATGGCGGTGCGGGGGTGGAGACGAAGGAGGAGGAAGAAGAAGAAGAAGAAGACGGTGAAGAAGAAGATAACCAAAATCTATGATTTTGTGGTTGTGCTTCTTTAACCACTGGCCTTTATTAACTCTGGTTGGGTTATGAGTTATATTATAAACCTTTTTGTAATTGTAATCCCCAGTCGCCTGGTTGGGTTTCGGATTCCATCTTTCTATTAAATATATGCCCCTTTTTTACTTGCAATTTTTTCTTAATCATTTTTAATGACCCACCCACTGTCGTTTTCTCTCTCTCTCTCTCTCTATCTCTATCTCTATCTCCATCTCAATATCAATATTCTTACCCTTTTCCCCCACCAAATAATAATATTACTAAAATACTTCTGTTAATTTCTCATTTTCATTCATGATTTCCATCATCTGCCTTCCACTTCATTTTAATGCTTTTTAATTATTATTCTCACTTAATCACATCAACAATGTATATTATAGAGCAAAAATTTATTAAAGGTCATTTTAATTATTGCTTTTAATGTGTACTTTTATTTTTAACTAATAATAAATAAATTATAATTTATTAAATAAAATATATTTAAGTACAAAAAAAAGGTGTTCGATTTTGATTTGACGATCTTAAAAAATTATTTATAGTAGTTCGATTTAAATTTTAAGTCCGGCCAAATTGGTAGATTATTCGGGCAAATAAAATAAAATTTTTACCATTTAAATTTTCTGTGGAGTTGTAGAACTATTAATTCTAATTGATTGTTAATCAGGACAATAAATTTTTAATTTTTAATTTAATGATTTAAAGTAAATTTTTCTATAAGTTAGGTGAGGTAATGTATCCAAGTTTTCTATATAAGTTATTTATTTTAAAATTAAACTAAACTATATTATTGTGGTTTTTGCCTTTTTTAAGTAATTTTCAGTTATAATAAAAAATATGTATTTTTTGGAATAAGTTTTATTTAATTATTTAAATATTTTGGTGGGACAAATATTGAATTTGATGATGAAGTGAATTTAGAGCTTGTGCAGATGTTGCCAGAGCCAGAGGAGTCTGCAGCATTTACTGGTTACCCACTCCATTGGTCAAAATTTGCCAGTGGGGACAGGGCTTTTAAGTTTTAAGGCTCAACCAGCCTCCTCCCAGATTGATATGGGCACCCCCAACACACACATGCGGTAAAAGTACAAGATTGCCCTAAAATTTATTCACCTAATCATAAAAGCAAAATTGACCACCACGCCCTTAAATTGATTTGAGTTCTAACTGCGACTGTCATGTCATTAACATTTACCTGAAAAATTAAATATCATTGTTCAAATAAAAATGTAGAAATGGGCAGGTCAAAATTGTCCTTTTACCCGGACCCAGGATTCGGAGCTTCGCTAACTCGGAGGGCGATTTTTGTCCACCGGCGAAATTTCCAAGCGTCAAAAGATGGTCCGAAGGAGGGTGGCATTACCGAACCGCTCCTCCAAGACACGCCGTACGATTTTCCCATCTGGACGATCATAGCCCTGGCCGTGAACATAAAATCACAAGCAGCCCAGCCCAGCCCAGCCCAGTTAAGATAAGGGCAAAGGGGTGCTTGCTTAACAATTAATAATAATTAAATAAACATGATTAGGCCGTCAATTTTGGAGCCACGTGTTAACAGAATCGCATGCTGGGCGACACGTGGACCCGTACTTTTCGCTTGTGGCTTGCCACGTATGGATCATTGCGTGTGCAAAGCCAGCTGCGTTGCTAATCGGCTCATCAGCGACGCCGACTTTTGTCTCTTATTATTTATTAATATTAATTAATAATATAAGGGTTTCCCTAATCTACGTTGCGGGTAGCTCGTCATGGTGGATGGGATATAGTGTAATTTTATTACTAATTATTAATAAATATATATTATATTAATTAATAAAAATATACATCATCATCATCGGGTGTCCCAACTACTATATTATTATTATATTATTAAGTTAAAAAAAGAAAGCCCATAATTATTATTATCAGTTCTAAAGAAGGAAACGGTGAAGGGGGGAATGGGAAGAGTCGTTGTTCTACGGGACACGCGAGCAAGCGGCCACTTTTCGGAGGTCCTCAAACCGTATGGAATTGCAATTCTATGTTAAGCGCTGGATGTGACGTAACATCATACAAAAGTGACGTGTGCTAATAAAAAATTAAAATGAATAAAGAATTATATTATTATTATTCTTATTATATAATCTTTCACTAGGAGTCAAAAATTGACGACTGATATTTCGATATCTACAGTAAACAAATCGATGAAACGCGCAACAGTCAAAATTCCTGAAAGGGTGAGAAGTCAACAGCGTTAATTAATTGGGGCCTCTTCCCAATGCAACTGCAGAGGGAAGCCGCTGTGCCCAGAAAATAATTAAATTAAATTAATTTTGAAGATGAAAAAATAGGGTTTTGAGTCCATCTTAAGACAAACAAAGAGGTATTTTTTTTTAGATATTATATATATATATATATTTTGTTTATTTTTGAAATTTATAAAATGGATGAGACTTGTTTGTATTTGGATACAAGACTTGTTACTTGCAAATTTATTGATGGGTTATTACTATTTGTTACAATTAAGCTAGTTTAATTTCGAAACTCAATTGATATTTAGTTTGCTCTGAGTTTAATTTTGAAACCCGTGAGTCCAACCAAAGCCAATTAATATAAACCGGTGGTGGGTTGAAGAGAGAGTCGTTGGTAATGGTAAGCATGAGAGCTTAGAAAGAGATGGAAGTTGAGAGAGGGGGTGGTGGTGGTTATGGAGCAATTGGATAGATTCGATTTGGATGGAGAGGTGGGGAGGCCACTGGCCACTTCAAATATATTATTATTATTATGTTGATATAATTATAATAATAATAGTAAAATAAAAGAGAAAAAGGGAGCGTCACACTTTGGATTTTGGAAGCTTTGAATGAATGGATGACCATACTGTTGTGTTCTTCTTCTTCTTCTTCTTGTTTTTTGTTGTGTGAACATTATCCTTTCCTTATTTGGCTTTCCTAAACCACTCCTAAAAAGCAAACCCTCTCTCTCTCTCTCTCTCTCTCTCTCTCTCTCTCTCAGAATATAATCTCTGTCTCTCCTTCCCTATCCATGATAAGGCTAGTCCTATATCTTTATTTAAACTTGTTTTTTGTTTTTTAAATTAACCTTTCATTCCTTTTATCTGCTACGAGCTATTCTTGGTAACATCAATCATCAATTTCTTATTGAAAATAAACTTAACGAGGGAGGGAGAGAGGGTGGGAAGGTCCATGGCAGAATTTTGAGTGTTGTCAGGGCTTTGGTGGCCCAATGGGACCTCAACGTGTGATGGGTCTACAAAGCCCAACAGGCAGGCAGGCAGGCAGGGTAGAAGACTGCACTCTATACATGGGGGCCCTTATTCAATTGCTGGTACATTAGACACGGCCCACATCTGCTCTAGTGGGTTTAATTTAATGGGGTCGGGGTTCCCTTTTTTTGAGTATTGGGCTTGGGCCCAATCACAGGCCGGCCCACATAGATTTGCAGCTTTGCTGAAGCTGAGAATCTTTGAGCCCAGCCTTTCTGTGGCAAATATTTTAAGACTTTTGAAATATTTGTAATTTGTTAAATAAAAAAAAAATTACATGAAGTGACAAGTGAGAGAGAGAGAGAGAGGATAAATGAAAGTGGGTGAGGGTTGGTTGGGGAAATAATAATGGAGCATGTGGGAGTAGAAACATGGGCACGTGCCAGAACGTGGTGACTATCATTACCTTCGCCAGCCCACGCTGGCTCGCTTTTTCCGTGATTCTGCCGTGCTTCCTTCCTTGTACCCACCCCATTCATCCTTCACTTACATTTTACTTTTAAGAACAAACGACATTCAAATCAATTGAGCATTGGAAGGAGCTAAAAACATATACATATTATTGTTCTTCCAACAATAAATTTGCAGAATACAAATCTCATTTTCAAATAGTCTTGAGTCTGAAAAAATAAGAAAACTATCAAAGAGCATGATGAGATTCTCGTATAAATATTCCGACGTTTAAGTTAGACATTGAATATAATGAAAGAAATTATATTAAAATTAGTATTAAATACGTTTTCCTCATTTTAAAAATGAATGCCTCTTTATTCATAAAGAAATATGAAGTGATTTAAAGTATAACATAATTAGGATTCTTGTAAATAACGTTTTTCTTGATTAATCCTAATTATATTTATTTTGGTATTTTAAAACCTATTAGAATTAAGATACATATAACTTATATCTTTTATAGATGATGTTTATCTTACCCCTTTTAGGGATAGAATTTCTTAGGGTTGATATTTATCCAAATATTTTATAATCATTTTAGAATAAGAATTTGCTATAAATAATTATCTATCATTTTCTTATAATATTTAAAAAGATTTTTAAATGTTGGACTTATCGTATTTTTGCGGGACCCCACATATGAAAAATTTATGTCTCTTAGTCCAAAAAAATATTCTGAGCTTTTGAATTTTTTTTTTAACCATTTAATAGACTTTTACCTATAACACAACACATATTAACAAAATTCGAATTTGGAAAATAGACTCACAATTATTACTAATAGGTTATATATTTTTATAATCATTATATTTCTTAATAAAATAACTATTTAATATTTTTTAGTCATTTTACTAAGTACAACATATTAATAGAATATTAATTAATTAAACATTTATTACTTACTTTTGTATTAATGAGCATAATAATAATTACAACATATTAGTTTACTAATGTTGTTTTTAATATACAACACAATAAACACAAGATACAAGTAGAGATGGCAAATGGGTGGCCCGGCTCGCCTCGTGCTTGGCCCACCTATTTCGTGGGTCAAACCCAATTTGGCCAGTGAGAAAGTCAGGTCGGGCCGAGCTGAGCTAGGCAATGCAAAATAGGGGTTTGGCACAGCCCTATAGCTTTTAATAAACCGGCCAAGGTGGGTCGGACCGAGCCATTTTGGTGAGTCACTCTATTTTGGTGGGGTCACCTCCATTTTTAGTGGGTTGAGTCAGGTCACAGGCCACAAAGTATTGCCTCGTACCTGGCCCGATATTGTAGCAAAAGTGCCAACCTAACCCATTTGCTACAGTATCAGATTGGGTTGAGCCAGGTTGGGAGGTGGGTCGATCATGTTGGTCCACGAACTGCCCGATTCATTTGCCCTCTCCAGGCACAAGGGCAAATAAAAAAGAGGGCTCAAGCCTTGGTTTGGAATTGGTTGAGACCAACTCTCCAATATTATAGTAGTTGGTACTGAGGAACTCAATTGTGAATAATTACCTAACCCAACCGCATTTGCACTTTTTGAAGTGACATTTTTGAGGCTCAAAAGTCATAATATTGTGTTACCAATAGAATAATCGTATGAAAAAAATCATTTTTTTTTTTTTAACTTAGTAAAGTGGATCATCTATCCATGTGGCTCCATCTGAACAGGTTTGATTGGAACACGAAATCAATTAACCCAAAACAGCAAAGCATCCATGAATATGATCCATCCCCTTCCCCCGCCAAGCCAAAATGTTCCAAACCAGACATGCTTTGGCAATGCCAATGGGCATATTTATTTGTAGGGTTAACAGGAAAAAAGATCCCTGGATTACACAAAATAAAGAATTATGGTAGGTATACATTTATTTTATACATCTTAAGCTACATAAAAGGATATTATGATCAAAATATTCTGCGTCTCACATGTGTCTCACGCGCTTTTATGCGCTTTATGAGAAATTTTTTTATCATAATATCTTTTATGTAGTCCAAAATATATAATATGGGTGTATTAATAATATTTTTTCAAAATAAATGTCATTCACTGTATCTGAATCTACTTAAAAAGGAATTAGTGAAGATATTTTTGTTTTTACTAAATAAAAGTGATTTCATAAATCCCGCGCTTCGCTTTCGATAAAGTTTGGGGTAGGGCCAGCCAGCCACGGCAGCCTTGGAGAATGTGCTTCTTTCCCTTCTCAACCTCCCCTCCTCATGTGCCCTCCGACTTTCTCCCTCTCTCTCTCTCTCAAAAGTACGCAATTAATACAAAGCGGGACCCGCCGGTTGTCAGTTATCCATACGACGTCGCACCTTCCACTCCCATGCACCGCACCCCTCTCCGTATCTAATCAACGATTTTTCACTAATTGCGGGGGGTGGCAAGAGTCAAATTTGCAGAGCGCAAATTACGCTAAATAATAATAAAAACATTTCAAGACAGATCTTCCATGACTAAACCTATTTTAATAATATCTTATGTTCAAAAACACTATTGCTGTTGCTTAGGCATATAAGGTAGGTTAATTAGGAAGGCATAGTGTAAGTGGCAACTCAATAGTGAAAAAATAATAATATTCCTTTCGCCCTTGGTCGGACTAGTTGTAATGGCGGTAAAATGTCACAATCTAGCGATAGCCAAATGGTGGGTTGGCTGACACCTCCAAATACTTCAATACTTAAAGTCAATGAAAAATTAGAATGCCAGAATATAAATAAAGCTTACAAAGAATATATTTTGACTTACAATCAAATTGATTTATAAAGAAACGAGGGTGCCTTGCCTATTATCGACTATCGTGGAAGAATAGAAAGTCGAGATGCACAATAGTAATAGGAATTATCTTTAAAAATTTAAGATTTAACGAAGATTAAGATGAGAATCAATATACAAATAATTCAAGATTAATAGAATCTATTATTAATGCGCAAAAATCTCGCTCTAGATGAAAAGGATTATCCTAATTTCTTGGGCAGATATTAGTCTGGGAGCCAAGTTGTGGGACCCTAGTCCAATGGATCACTACTGTCTAAATAATTATAGTAAACAAAATTTATAAGGCTTATTTTTATCATTACTTACTATTTTTTTTTTTCTTTTTTCGCACACCGACTTTTGAACATGGGGAAATAATCCGACACCCGCGAAAATTGGTCGTTGATACGTGTCAAATTCAGGCGGCTGGGGCCCATATTATGATAATAGGCCGAGAAGCAGACTATCAATTTCAATTTTGCAGCCCCACCCTATTTTTCATTCATTCTCTATTTATACTCCCACATACCCATCCAGCAACACTCCACCGAACCCCCCCACTCTTATTTCCGTCTCCGCCACAGCTACCTCGAGCTGTTCATCCCAGAGGGAGGGGTTTGGTCTCTAGAAAAGCCGATCTACCGCCATGGCCAAGTTCGTTGCCTTCTTCCTCTTCGCTCTCTTCGCCATCTCCATGCTTCAGACAATGGTCAGATTCCTCCTCCTGCTTCCTTTTTCCTTCTCTTCCCTGCAATCCGACAATGTATATACGCAAACTCGTTTTTTGTGTTTGTATTTACGTTTTCCCGGCTTTCTATTTCCAGGTTTCGGCTTCTCAAGGCGGCCATCACTCCAACAGAGTAAGTTTTTTTTGTCTCCTCCTCCTTGTTCTTCTTTTTCGATGTGCTTTTCTTGATCGCGATGCAAATGCTCCGATCTCGTTCTGATTTTTCCTTTTTTTGGCATTAACAGAACCGATATGGCCCCGGCAGTCTGAAGAGTTTCCGTAAGTGCCGAAATGCTGTTATCGTCTTTTTTCCCTTTTCCGGGATATTGTTTCGGTCCAGATCGATTTTGCTTGGAAAATTAGTACTTAATTTTAAGGCATTTTTGTGGCTTTTCTTCTCCGACCTAAGAATATAGTATTATTATTATTATTATTACAGAGGCTTTTCCTTTCACCTTCGACTGGTTTCCCTCCACACTCACAGTAAAAGTAATCTGATTTGGACCAGTTAGTGGTACTGCCAGAATAATGTACAGATTTCTGATGCATTCAATGTCGTACGTTGCTCTGGCAGCAGCAACTGTAAACCAACCACTCATTATTGACCATGGTCAAAGTTGTGCCACGATCTATCACTATTGTTACTTCGAAGTTCGTATGGCTCACTTTTTAAAATAATTATCTTTTATTTTTATACCAAATTATCCTAAATTTATGATACATCTCATGTAATTGTGAAAAATTATATAATAATTAAGTAAAATAATATCATCGGAATGCGTTATTCATTGCCGGCGTACTGAGTCGGGTATTTGTGGTTGTGATTTACTTGGTTGAAATGACCAGAATGCCCATCGGAGTGCACGAGGAGGTGCAGCAAGACTCAGTACCACAAGCCCTGCATGTTCTTCTGCCAGAAGTGCTGCAAGAAGTGCCTGTGCGTGCCGCCGGGGTATTATGGTAATAAAGCAGTCTGCCCCTGCTACAACAACTGGAAGACCAAGGAGGGCGGCCCCAAATGCCCTTGAAATTCAAATGAAATTCTTACCACCGTCCGACCGGTCACTGCTCCCTCTCTCCCCCCTTAAGTCTTAGCTAATTACTATTTTATTAGTTGTGTCATGCATTTGTCTCTCTCTCTCTCTCTGCTCCCTGTGGCTGTGGTGCTGTAATATCCTTTTTGGGTTTTGATTGTCTGCAGCGCTTATGTATCCCCAGTCTCTGTCACTCCATCTTCCTGAATGAGAGTGGCTTTTCTATCAATCCATTATTATATCACACTTCATATTTCCCACTGCCCTTTTGTTCTTCCTTCGTAAAATTTTATTATGAGTTATATTATTTATTGATTTATATGTTATTAAATAATATGCATTTATTATATTATATTTTTATGATATAATAAAAATATTTTTTTATTAATATTGAAATAAATATATTTATCAGAATACAATTGACTAATGAAATGTTGAGGCCTTGAAAATAAGGCACCGGTGGATGTAACGTGTAACCATTGAAAAATGAAAAAAAAAATTATTTTATCTTGTTGAATAATAAAAGAATTTTGATCATGTTGATGAAGTAATTATATAATAATTAGGGTGATGCATTCTATTAGTTTTGATAAAAAAAAGTAGGGTCAATATTATATCCCATAAGCAGCTCTCAAGATCAAATGTTTAGGGTTGTTGATGGGCTGGGCTTGGCCCTGGATCCGGACTCAATTTACAAGAGTCTCACAGGTTCAGACCCACTGCACATATGAGTTGGGTCTGGTCTAAAAATTCTACCTTACTTGATTGCAAAATTATACATTTTTTTGGTCTCTTGTTGCGCATGATCCACCCAAAACAAGTCCTATGATCTACTTTTAAATCTAACCAAAAAAATATTTTAGAATTAGTCTAAAATGAAAAGCAGCAATTAATAATATTAAAGATAATATTATAATTAGTCTTGAGTTGAGACCATGACAAATTCATGAACCGCAGCTAGAACTAAAGCCCCTTTTTAACAGTGAACTGATATGCAGCAGCAGCAGCCCAAATAATCATCGTTTCATCATCAATCCTGATAGTTGGCTCAAACCTTATGGATAGATATAGTGTAGTTAAATCACTTCACTTGCACCCAACTGGATGTTCTCATGGACAGTAAATGGTGAATGTAAACCCTCTTCCAACGATCTTCCCAGCACAAACAAAGCAGTAATCCCCTCATCCTCCGCATTCAGTTCTAACCGATCTCTCCAGAGATGCTCGACATAATTGAGTTCCTTATGAGGAGAGTGACCAAAAGTCAATATGATAATAAGAACCATTCGATCTCATTTATGGCAAAGTAAGTCACATCATGAGAGTCAAATGAATGGGGCAACTTTTATCCAAAAACAAACTACTAGGCCTTTAAAAATGCAATTTGGGTACAGGAAGCATCATCATCGTCAAATGCAGCATCCTCAATTTACGCAATGGCAAATATGTGCTTTCTATGCCCCTGGGTTCAGGAGCATGCTTCAAGGGCGGAACTTAAGTGTTTGTCGGTCATCCCAATCGATTGTGCATGGGTTTGATTTTTTGGATGTATGATATTCTGCGATTTACTTCTTTTATTAGAATCAAGAGGCTCAGCGGTGGGGCGCCCATAACAAAGCGTCGTTCAAAAAAAAAAAAAAAAGTGCTTTTTACCAGTAGAATGAAAAGAATGTTAAACATAACAAAATCTTCCCTGATAAACTAATTTTAACGTAGCTGACCAAAGAAATTACCCGAAATATTATTTTGCATATTTCTCTGTCTATTTTTATTGGAATATTCCTTTATTTCAAAATAGTCTTTCCTCCCAATTGCCCACTCACAGTTCACCATAGATATATAATAAGCAGACAAGCAACATGGGTGGCAGATCAGTGATAAGCTTGCATCCATTTGAGTCTCCAATGTCAGGTCAGGAAGCACGTCAAGGCACAAAGGTCTAACTTTAACAATGCCATTACTCGAGAGCATGAAACAGCTAGCCAATCCACCGTCCAAAAGCAAAAGCACATTGGCATCTAAAAGCTCTGGCTGGCTGGCTGGCTGGCAACTGGATATCAATGTTCGTCTAATGATGCAACCAAATGAATATTTTCCATTCAAATAATACAGCAACGTGAGAAAAAAGGGAGGTAAACATCTCATTTTTCCAATAGAAAACATAAAGAAATATACCCCACCAACCCACATATATGCAAGTTATGTTCTTCTCCATGTTCACTATTGTCCTGTTCCCTTAGATGGAGTTGAATTTGACATATATCAAGGAAGAAAATATTTGATGCCGGGAATGTAGTCCCACTGAAATGACAAATAGTTTCACAGAAAACTTTTTAAAGATTGACAAATTATTCTTGCAACCTCCCACTCTTTCTTTTGATGGGTTATGCTTATAGTTGGTATCAATTTTCCCTAGACCATAAAAAGCATCTTTGAATTCTAAATGCAACCACAAGCATTAAATATGTGGAGGGGTTCCATTTATAGGAACATTCCCTTTCGCTAGTAATTTAACTTGACTAACAACTATATGAGATCAAATATTTGTTTGGCAAAAGTCGATCTACACAAAGATCTAACCCTCTTTTTTACTTTGGAGATGTGACCTTCTATCAATTTTAATCTATCTTGTAAAGAACTAAATAGTATAAATAGTCACTAAACTTCGCATTAAGTTACAAAAAGATCACTGAATTTCAATTTATAACAAAAAATCATTCAATTTTAATTTAATATACAATTTTATAACTAAAGTCAATTATTATTAAAAGCGTAGCTAACAAGGTAGATGGTTAAATAGCATAAATGGTCATTGAATTTTGTATAAAAGTACAAAAAAATCACTAAATTTTACACTAAAGTATAAAAAGGTCACTAAACTTTACACTAAAGTATAAAAATATTAACATTTCGTTAGTCTTTTTAACGACAATTGACAGTAGTTATAGAATTGTATATTAAATTAAAATTTAATGACCTTTTTACTATAAATTAAAATTCAATAAATTTTTTATATTTTAATGTATAATTTAATTACCATTTATGCTATTTAGCCATGTTATCACAATTAAATTAAGTATATGTGCACTACACCACACATGAAACACACTTCCATCCAAAGGTAACAAAGCTTACCCACAGGCCATTTCTTTAAAAGCCTCACCATAATGTCATTGTTTGAGCCAAACACTATATAAAATATTTCTTTTATCGATAATCTACTCTGATATTAGTTGTTTGACACACACAAAAAATATTTCTCCATCATGAGGATATTCAATTGATTTATATGCTAAAATCTCCTTCTTCAACTCCCAATCATCAATCACATAGTGTACAGTCAAGCAAGCATAAACAAAATTTCCCAACACCCAAATATTAGTTCTAATAGTGAATTTTCATTTAAGCTCAACCAATAATTGGTGAATGCTTAAAACATCTATTCTAATAGTATCGTGAGAGACAACATTAAATAGTGGTTGAAGCTTATTGCAAAACATCTCAAAATACTTATGTTTCACCATATTAAAAGGATAATTATGCTTAATAATCATCCTATATAAATTCTTACGACTCATTTCTTGATCAAATTTAAGAGGAATTTAAGAGTCGAATCTAAAGAATTATTCCTATCAGTATCTATTTTATCTAATCCACGATATATACCATCGACTAAATGTTTTTAACAAATGACTTGTCCCTTTACCACTATTTAAAGAAATCACCTTCTCACAATGTTTGCACCTACCTAAATCCTCTCCACTAGGCCTTTTAAGTTTATCAAAGTCATTCCACACTTTTGATATTATTTTTGTTCATTTAGGAAGGACTTCAGTTGTTTCCTCTCTTTTTAACTCTCAATGCATGTCTTCATCATCTCTAGTACTAGTAGTACAATAATGACTAATATCAATAGACATTTTTCAAAGGAAAAATCAGTGAAAAATAGAAAGAAAGTGGCTCTTTCCAACAAGCTAGCTCATCTTCTCCAGTGGGTCCTCTTCCACATTTGACAACTCTCTTCTCTTCTTCTTCTTCTTCTTCCTTCCTCTCTTCTTTTCTTTCTTCCACATTTTATCTAATCGGATTTGAATGTTCTTTTATTTGAAGTAATATTTAGTATGTAGGAGTAAGTGTTTGTGACTTCAGGTAGACCACCTAGGAACATGTACAGATCGATGTGTTTGGGTCACTTAATTGGTTTAAATTTTTTCCTAACTCAATCCGGTGTTACTTTATTTTATTTTTTATTTTTTTTCATTAGATTGCACCGGGTTAGATTTGAATTAGATAATCATGCCTATAAACTCAATCAGTGAAACTTATATATAATCAAAACCTGGTGGTTTATTATTATGCTTTTTATGCGCCTTTGTTTTTCTTGTGTTTGTTTTTTGTTTTCAAAATTTATGTTAAGATAGATTTAAATCTTAATATTTTGATATATCACATGTTTTGAATTATAAAATTTTAATATAACTGTTATTTCTTGAATACTGTACATTTGTAGTGCAAGAGAGTGTCTCGACGAGGTGCAAGTGATCTTCTATAGGATGCCTTAATGATGGTTGACCTTCTATCGAATGACCCGTTAATTAAGAAAGAAATTAGTTAGGAGCACGGGTGAGTATTCCACGCAAACCCTCTGATATTTAAGTCAATCTCCAAATGAGAGAAAACAAGTAGAGTTACAATAGAATCAAAATTGTGAGCATACCTAAACAAGGAGGCTAGCTCTCCTATTTATAGAGAGGACAGTAATAGAAAAGTCGTGTCCTTCTCGCTGGCATATTGGGCTCATTCAAATTTATCGATGGGCTTCTCAGAGGTGAGTTTGATTGGGTCTCACATCAAGCAGAGATCAGTTCTCTCGAGTTCTGTATCCTCTCGAGAGGGTTTCTCGCATGGATTGGAGAGAGTCTTCCAAGCTTAGGTGGCCCACGAGAATCTCCCATATGATTTCTAGGGAGGCAAGTGTTAATTGTCCCAAGAGAGCTTTCCAAAGGGTTATTCGGCCATGTCTTGTTTGATTAATTACTTGGTGTGAGTTAACAAGTCTCATGACCTCTCAGTAATCACCTTATTCAGCCATGCCTTGTGCATGTCTTAGTCTTGCGCGTGGCTCTCGACACTCATGGTCGCATGGTTCTCTCGCGTGGCTGCATGTCTCTCGGTTAGGCCACAAAGCTTTCGCATGGTTGCGTGGTCGTAGGTCTCTTAGTTAAGCCACATAGCTTCTGCATGGTTGCTTAGTCGCAAGTCTCTCTGCTAAGCCTTACCCTACTGCATGGCACTAGGCGTTACCCAGCCTTAATTAGCATCACTTGGTCGCATGGCGCATTGCTCTCTGCCTCGACCTTACCTAGCCTTCCACATTGCATGGTCTCTTGCATAGCCACTTAGCAACGTGGTCTCTCGACTATGCGAGTGCCAAAAGACCCTCACCTAGCTCTTCTTCTTAGACGTTCAGCCTTTTTTTTCACTCACTCACTTTTTATGTCAATCAAATATATTAACAAGGAAAAGCACACAAACAATCACAAGAGAACAAGCAAGGGCATACCTCGCTAAGAAATAAGAAACAAAACAACTCTCACAAGAAAAGAAAACAAACAAGGAAAAACAAAAACAACCCCAAACATGTAAGGCAAAGCAAAAAGAACACTAGCAAGACCAGATAAATGTGGGAGAACAACAACCAGCCCAAGACACACTAGCGCAAGAGAGCATGAGAGCAGTGCTAGGAAGAGAAACGAAGCCATATACTAGCCTCATGAAAAGCTCTTTGCCAAATCGCAGAAAAGAAAACAGAAGGATGAGACTAAAACATAAGCGAGCAGCAACTAAGGGTGATCGCAAGAAGAGAGAAAAGAGCAAAGGGAAATCTCAACTAGACCTACAAAAACACCAATCTCATAGATAAGAAGATCAATAGCATGGAAGATACAACAATACTGTTGAGCAAACTTGCTTATATTAATTAAGTTTTGATGATTAACAAAAATATTTTTATGACATAAATGTATTTCTTTCTCGTATAACAAAAATAAATTTATTTTGAATTAAAAATGGGTATAAAGAGTAAATTTATTTTGAATTAAAGATAGATTGTCTTTAAATATGTTTCCTTCTTTTGATCATTTATGTTTCAAAAGTTTATATTTGAATTTTCATTTATTGATAAATACTTTTATTACTTATACAAAAAGTATATTTATTTTGAATTAAATGAGAATTACTTTTAGACATGTTTTTTCTTTTTAATACAAAAGGTAAATTTATTTTGAATTAAAGATAATTTGTTTTAAATATGTTTTCTCGTACTCATGTAAAAAGTAAATTTATTTTGAATTAAAGAAAATTACTTTCAGACATTTTTTTTTTAATCATTTATGTTTCAAAAGCTTATATTTGAATTTTCAAATCTTGATTTCTCATGCAAAAAGTAAATTTATTTTGAATTAAAAGTGAGACAAGTTTTTTTATTGTATGAGAAAGTTTAAACATTTTTTGAATTTCAAAGTTCATATTAATTATTTCTTTAGTAGCTAAAATGCTTATAAATACCCTCAAACTTATTTTTTGAGTATCCATTGCACATATTGCGCATCCAAAGCTTTCAAAAACTCTCAAGCTAATTTTCAAGTATTCCAAGCTTCTCAAAGATTCATTGTTCATCTACCGAAGAGCCACAAGGCAAGAGGAGAAAAAGATATTGCAAAGCCAAATTCGATATTCTCCATTCAAATTGAGGTCACCGTTTATTTATTTATTTATTTAAATATTATTGCCTTGTATAATTTGTTCTTAATTGCTTATTTATGTCCAAGTGTGGACAAATTACTTGTAACATTTAAATTACTATTATGGATTGTATAGGTTTTCTAGAACCGTTAAAATCTAGGTGAATCTAATTTTCAAGGTAAACTAGGGAGAAAACCTTGGTGTTGGTGGTTTTCCTAGAACCCATCGTAATCTAGGAGTATATCTAGTTTTCAATGTGAGCTAGTGTGAAAACCTTTGTGAGATTAGTAGAACCCCAAGGGTGGTTGAGACCTTGGGAGAGTGGAGTAGGTGTGTGTGGAGACACCGAACCATTATAAATTGTTTTGTACCTCATTTATTTATTTTTGCTATATCTTGTGCCTTGCAATTTATTAATTTCAAACTTACATATACATAGTTATAAAATCTTAATTTGTTTAAAATTAAATAACAAGAATTTAATTAAAAGAAAATAATTTATATATATTCTTAAAGAAAATAATTAATCAATAATATTTATTAAAAAGAAGAAAAATTTTAAACACTCAATTCACCCCAATCTTGAGTGGCCATACCTTAAGAGACCAACAATTACAAAAGGACTAGCACAAACAAGAACGTGGAAAATGCTAGAAATAGGCAAAGGCCATACCATGTAATGAACAAAGGAAGTGCATCGAAGCCAAACAAGTCCAAACAGAAGTTTGGATCTGGTAGGCAAGCTAAGAAGGGGAGTGCATACTATCCCTAAAGTAACGGTTATTCACTCACGCCAGATAAAATAAACAGCAACTTGAAGAATAAGTTGAGTCGCCATCGTCCACGGAGATTTACCATGTCATCTATGTGCAGCCTAGAAAATCCCACTAGACCAGCATCGCCAGAACCAAGCAAACTTCACCCGACGTTTAAGATGAGAGATGACCTGTTAAGAGGAGCAAAGAAAGAACAAATAGTTGTGGCACTCTAGACCAGCTTGGTAGAGATAACACCGGTTAGGGAAAGGCAAATAAAGATTGAGATGATCCAAAATAGATAGACGCTCCCTAATAGCAAGCCATTGGATAAAAGCATAAGAGGGGAAACCCAACCCATGCCAAAAAGACAATACCAGGGGACCTTATCACTATAAAAAATCAACGTTTTAACGATGGGAAATTCCGTCGCTAAAACATCAAAATCTATAGCTAAATTTTTTAGCGACCAATTTAGTGACGAGTACCTTTTCGTCGCTACAAATGGCGTTGCTGAAATTTAGCGACGAAATTAGGGACAGATTTTTTTAGTGACGAAATCAACGACAGGTCAAAATCTCATTCTGTAACTAAATTTACCGCAAAATCAACTCACGCTCACCCCTGCACATGCCCTACCTCTCCTCATGCACGTGCCCTGTGGTCGCACTGGGATAATAATCTCAAGCGCTACACCTTGGAATCGAACCCCCAACCTCCAAGGACCAAGCACCTATATGCGCACGGGCGAGCCAACCGATCTAGAAGCCTCCTTGACTATTAATGTGCATAAATTATATTTATAGTATTTTCTTCCAAACTTTCCAAAATTATATTTACACTCCAAAATTTCTCAAACTTATTTAATGAATATTAATTTTAATATCCCTACCCTTGCGTAAAAATTAACTATCCTAAAGACACACTCACAAGGGGGTCATACTCGCCAACGTACGAGGTTTATGTAGTACAAAATTTAAACTGGCAAGTCCATGTCATATCCACATAGAAGTCAATTATTAAAAGAAAAGTAAAGATAGTGCATGAAAGTAAATTGTGAAGTAGTGTGGTGTGATATAGGAGAAAATTGAGATAATCACTAAAAATAAAAGGTATTGGGATAAGACAATTTTAGTGCCAATCCATTCTTTCTCCAGGCAAGTATAAAATTATAGTATAATCGGATTTAAAAATTAGATTACAAAATTTTGCTATTAATTACATTTTGGGATGATGATGGCTCTATTTCTAGCATCCTCCATCTAACTTAAGCAGGCACCATAAACCATAATGCATATATATTACGCTTAGGTTTGGGTATGGTATAACGATATTTCTAATTTGGACAACTCACATACTTGGGTATGAGAGTTCCGGATTAGGCATATACCCCAATCCAAATCTAAATATTTTGACAAAAATTCTTAATCTAATTTCAAAATCTCAACTAAGCAATGGAGTTCGATTTACTTGGGTAATTTATGACATTGGACACTGTCATTGCCTCAGTCCAAGATTTATATAGCCACACGTCTCTATTTAAAAATTAACTAACAAAAATTAAATTGTGGAATTTAAATAACAGAAATTATAATTATAATTATTTAGGTGCTGAAAATTAAATGACAGTAATTAAAATATAGAAATTAAATGCTGAAATTAAAAATACAGAATTGAAATTTTACAGAATTAAAGCGGACAGAAATTAAATGGACAGAATAAACTACTGAGTCTAAATACTGAAAATTAAACAGAATTGAAGTTCTTGAATTGAAATAATGGCAGAAGAAATTAAAGACAGAACAAAACATAATAACAGAAATTAAAAGAAGAACAGTGCTAGAAATTCAATAGAAATCAAATGAAAGGACAGAAATTAAAAGTGCTGTGCGAGAAATAAAAAAAAACACAAAACGTCAACAGTAAAGAAAGGAAATGAGAGTTCCTGCCGTGCGCTCACTGTGGCCGAGAATTTCTTTTCCGTCCCCTCACTGTGCTGCTCTCTGCCCCTTATTCTATTACAGAAATGGCGGATGGGGCTCTCTGGTTTCTTCTGCGCGTCCTCAAGTATATATATATATATATATATATATATATCACGGAAGCTGCTCTCCAGTGCTGCCCTTCTCTTTGGATTTAATTACATTGAAGGGACCGCATTCTGCCGTTGTGCGTCTACTGCTTCCACGAGCTGGGCTCAATTTGGGCTTTCCAATTAAACATGTGGCTGGGCCTTCATTTGCTGGGATTTCAGATTTCTTTTGGGCCACATGGGATGCTGGACTTTGCTTCCAATTTAATTGTTGGGCTTGCCTCAATTTGCTATCAACGGCTGGAATTAAATGGTCATGCGGCTCCAAGCTTTACGCATGCAAATATAATGTTATATATTAGAATGTATTATTATATAATTTGAATATGTATGTATGTTACGCATGTTGCATTCAAATGTAGGGTGTGCAAAAATTCGGATAAACCGATTTAATCGAACCGAACGGACCGGTTCGGTCGGTTTGGTTCGGTTAGTCTTAATAATCAGTTCGGTTTCGGTTACCAATTTAACAAAAAATCGGATAGTTGGTTCGGTTCGGTTATTTGGGTCAAAATAACCGAACCCAAATAACCAAACCGCCAACCCGTTCTCAGCCCCCAACACACACCCTCGCGCCCCCCTCCAACCCAAGTTCATTGTTCAGGCCCTGCACACCCAATAGCCTGAGAGTCGCCCCCCCTTCCCCAACCTTCGAAGGCGACAACATCGAACCCTAGGTCCCTAACCGGCTAACCCTCACCTTGTCGTTGCCGTCAAACCCAAACGCCCTCGTTGACATCATCGTCGTTGTCAGCTTCTCCCCTCCTCCCAACACCTATCGCACGCTCTGCGTTAGATAGCTCGAGAGTCACCCCCCTTCCCGTCGAAGGTGAGGGCAAACCGAACCCTAACCGGCTAACCCTTACCTCGCCGTTGTCGTCGAACCCAAACGCCCTCGTCGTCGGCTTCTCCCTCCCCAACACCCAGCCCCTCTGCGTTAGCCGCCAGATAGCTCTCGAGTCACCCTCCACCCGTCGAAGGCGAGAGCAAACTGAACCCTAATCGACTACCCTTCACCTCGCATTCGCCGTTGGCTGCCTTCCCTTCATCCCTTCGCTGTCGCCCCCTCATCCCTTCTCTCTCAAGAGACCGAGAGTGAGTGATTTCGAAACCCTAACCCTAACTTGTTTCAGATTCAGTTTGTTCATTTGTCGTTTGTTCATTTGTTAATTTGTTTCAAATTTAGTTTGTTCATTTGTTAATTTGTTTTTGATTCAAGTTTGTTCATGTCCTTCAACAGGGAAGGCAATTGCAATGTGCTTACAGCACTATATCTTGGCATTGGGGATTGCTGTGATGATCACTGCATTTCTTGTTCCCTTGATGGGTGGAATTGATGTCAATCAGTTAGTCCTCCTCTAAGTCCTCTTGGTGTAGAATTTGTGTTTTTATATCATTCTCAAAACACCAGTTTTGGTTCATTTTCTGTCATTCAATCTTCGATGTCACACATTGTTGTTTTCGTATTTGGCTGCTGGTAATCAAGGTTGAATGAATGAATGTTAATTATTTGCCATTCGGTTTCGGTTAGGTCAGTTTTTGCGTAGGTTTGGTTTGATTTTTGGGGTAGGCTTTCGGTTCGGTTTTTGGTTCGGTTAGCTCAAATTCAGAATCGGTTAGTTCGGTTTCGATTAATTTGGTTAGTGTAGATTTTTGGTTCGATTATATGCTTAAGGTCGATTCGGTTCAATTAGTTAAAATCGGGCGATTCGATTCGGTTATAACCAAATGCACACCCCTATTCAAATGTAATATGTATTATATTATATATATTTATATATAGCATGAATATTAACTTTAATTTTAATATTTATTTTTTTTTATATTTTAGTGACAGGTACAATCCTGTCGCTAAATTTTGAATTTTGAATTAATTGTTTTTTCTTTTTTAGCAACGGGTATAACCTCGTTACTAAATTTTGAATTTTGAATTTAAATTTTTTTTTTATTTTTCAACGACTGGTATAACTTCGTCGTTAAATTTTGAATTTATTTTTTTCTTTTTTAGCAACAAGTATTACCCCGTTGCTAAATTTTGAATTTTTTATTTATTTATTTTTCTTTTTTAGCCATAGGTATAACCCCGTTACTAAATTTTAAATTTTGAATTTAATTTTTTTCTTTTTTAGCGACAGGTATAACCGCGTGGCTAAATTTTAAACTTTTTATTTAATTTTTTTTTTAAAGACAAGTATAACCCCGTCACTAAATTTTGATCTTTTTATTTTTTAGCTACTCGTCGCTAAATTTTAAATTTTTTATTTAATTTTTTTTATTTTTTAGTGACAAGGTTTTCGTCGCAAAATTTAGTGATGGGTCTTTACATCGCTAATTCCGTCACTAAATTAAAAAAAATATTTAAAAATATTAGCGACGGAATATTCTTCGTTAAAAACTATTTTTCTTATAGTGTATTGTGCAGAGCCTACAAGGCCAACAATGTAGATCTTATAGAGAAAACACCATTAAAAGTTGGGAGCCACCAAGGGCGATCTAGGGAAGAGATCTAGGGCAGGCCCAACATCAAGGAGAGAAGGATTTGAAGAACCTAAGACGGGCAGGACTTAGGCTAGCACTAGGTGCCTTGCACAATAATGCTAGATACCATAGTAGTGGAAGAGAGATAGAACTAAAGAGGAAGATGGCGAGAAAAGAAATCAACAAGCACCACTAGAGGATGACAATGATCATGCCATAGAAAGACTCTCTGGCCATCACCTATATACTACCCAAAGAACCGATGAACCTTACCCCTAAGTTGGAGAAGCTTACGCCAATACCAAGGACAAGAATAGGGGGTCAGAAGAAACCAAAAGCATGATTCTCTGATGTAATAAGAGTGAATCCATTGAATCCAAAAAGATTTAGGGAAAGCTTGCATAAGACGTTAGATGAGTTTAGCAACAAAGGTTTGATTCCATAAGAACAAAGGGTTAATGATAGGTTTGAAATGCTATGGCACACACACAAGAGAGAGGTGAATTGGGTAATTTAAAAACTTGATAGAAGTTAAAATATTTTTTGATACAAATTGAGATTTTAATGATTTAAAACATAAAACATATAAAATGAAAAATGTAAATCAAGAAAGATAAATACGTGAATCAAGTGAGGAATAAACGAATGCTTGGGAAGATAAAGATCAAATAACAAAAACACAAGAGAACACAAAAATTTATAATGGTTTGGCTTAACCAAGCTTAATCCACTACCTTAATTCCTCACTAAAGATTTTTTAACCAATTCACTAAAATCTCCTACTTAATCAAGTAGGCCCTTTAGTCCAAGACTAAAAAATTACAAACCTCTTGCTTATACAAGTAAGTCTTCTAACACCTAATTAGGTATTTCAACCCCTTACTTCAAAGAGAAAGTCCTTTAGCACAACATAAGAAAATAAGAATGGTACAGATGTAAGTGAGAAGCTAAGAGTTAACACTCTTAATTACAAGTTCTCTCAAAATGAAAATAAGGCTTAAGAATAGATTTACAAAGATAGAACAAAATCTTGGAGGGAAAAATACAACAATGAAAGCACAAACTCTTGTAAGTTTGAATAAAATTATTTGTAATCTTTAGATCAACTCGTTCCCATCCATTAGTCTTTTCTTGATTATCTTTGACTTGTATTTATAAGTATTCCAAAAGATTTAAGAGAAATATAGTCGTTTGTGACCGCTGGGTTTTGAAAAACTAGTCATTATGGCTTTCTGCGAAAAGAGTTAGTCTACAGAATAAAATAGACAATCGACAGAATCAAGTAACAAAACAAGACATAGTTAACAGATTAATATACTTAGTTGATAGAATGAATTTATTAATTTTGTTAGTCGACAAAATAGAAAGCTTAGTCGACAAATTGAGGCCAATGAAGCATCATATAAATGCATACACATTGTTAGTCAACAAAATTCATACCTTAATCGACAAAATAAGACTGACAAAAAAAAAAAACAAGCAAGATGGCTCACTGCTAGTTGATAGAAACAAGGCTTTTTGTCGACAGATTCAATTTCTTAAACACTGGTAGTCGACAAATGCAAGGCATAGTCGACAGATTCATAGCACATAGTCGACAGATGAATCACTCAGTCAACTAATTTGAATGTTTAGTCGATAGATTGAAGAGGTTTTGTCGACGGGTAAAGAAAAATTACAATCCATAGCATGTATACATTATAACATATTTAGTAAATGTCTACATTTTCTTTAATTTATGTTTTACCTTCCATTTACTTTAATACATAAATGTAAATAAGAAAGTATCCCCATTTGGATTTAATAAAAATATCTAAAAAATTAAAATTCATAACAATAAGAAAATAGAATTTTAGATTTAAAACAAATTTTGGATTTAGCGATTTTACCACCTCTAAAATACATACTTTCTATTTCTTGAAAAATTCATTAAAAATTATTTTAACAACAATGATTATTAGCTATCAAAATCCCCGAAGATAATTTTTCAAAATGAAAACATTTTCTTAAATGTTCCCTTATAACGTGTTAATCTTCTAAAGTTAGAAAAATAACATTTTTTAATTCATTTTAACACACAAAATACTATAATACTTAAAATATGTTATCCATCATAAGACATATTAAAAATTCATTAAAGGATTTAAATATACTAAAAATAGTTTTACCAAAATTATGTTTTGTTAAATATCAAAATACATAATAGATTGATCAGAGCAATTAAGCTCAACAACATAGTATTTTGTCTTTAAAACATTTTACTTCATTTATCCAATGATTCAAAATCAATTTATAAAAATCATTTAAGAGATTTTTTTAAATCTTAAAACTTATTTTTACGAATCTCCAACTAATATAAAAGATCATAAATCATTTTAATTTAATAATTCATTTGAATTTTTTTTTAAATTATATTTTTGTGACTTGGGAGATAAATTAATTTTATTTTTTATCATCAAAATTAAATACAAAAATAAAATATCAGCTAAGACCCAAGCCACTTGATCTTTAGGATAACAAATGTCTAATCAAGCCGCTTTGGCTTGATGAGGGGAAAAATCTGAGCTACTACATAAGAAAGTACAAGCCATCTTAAGGACCTTTTTTAAGGACAGAGACCCAATAGGCCTTTTCTGCTCCCTTACTTTCCCTTGGGACTTACTCAATGTGCTATAAGTTAAAAAATTTAGAATTAATTATAATTTATTATTGAATTTAAATGGACTTATTTAAAATTCAAACAAACTCCACTTATCACCATAATGTCAATATTTAGTTAATTATTAATAAATATGCCCAGCTTAATTGCATTAAATACACCATTAATACCTGCTTTAATTTTCTCTTATATGTATAAATATATGAATAATATTATTTATCTAAATTGAAAATCGATCATCAATCTAGGTAACATCTTTTCATTGTCCAATAAAAATATCATTTAAACTAAAAATAAATCTCAAATTTAAATAAATAACATTATTCATATACTTATTAGTCTTAATTTATTTTTTTTGCATCGAATAACAATTAAGTGGCAACATATCATTATTTTGTCTTTTTTTTTTTTTTTTTTTTTTACCCCTAAAGTGAGAATTTCATCTTTCCACCCAAGAAAAGATTAGAGTGTGAGATCAATTATGGGGACTATGTACAAAGTGAGAGAAGAAGAATGATGATGGCAAGAAGAAAAAAGAAAGCGCACGCAGATACCCATCTTTTCATCAATCACATCTAAGTAATACATAAATCTATAGTTATTTAAATGATATAAAAAACAACAAAAGAAAGAATACAGGCATAACAAAATGAACAATTTAATCCAGCTTCAACACAGAAACCCCAAACAGGTGGGAAGTTTAGATCACATCCCATTATTGATCAAAGAAACGAAATCGGAGAAGCCTACTTTACACTTTCTCTTCCATCATCGTCCTCACAACCACCACCCTACACAAACCCGATCACAAAATTAAACCTTTTTAATTAATTAGTTCCATGTTTGATTAATGATCGCTGGAATTAGCTTTCTGGAACTGGAGCAGAAGACGGAGGAGGGGGTATGTATCCAGCTTTAGGATTAACGTTTGGCCCCGCTTCAACGTAATCCAACTCCATCATCTCCCTCGAAATTCCTGCATTTTCCTGAGAAACAAACAAACAAACAGATCACGCATCAGCATGATATCATTCAAAAGTCCCACAAAATGTGCTGCCGACTCGTACTCTGGTGGTAGGTACGTAGGTTGTACGTATGTGTTGATTAGTCTGGTGAAGTTATCTCGTGTTGGAGATTTTTGAAACCAGATACTCTTTTTTAGATCTTACATGGTTCCTCAGATGTGCTTGTTTGGATTGAAAATGTTAATCACACTGTAATCAAAAACGAAAACTAGCAAGAGATTTGGATCAATCTCTTGGATTGTCTCTCTACATGCATGGTAAATTGAGCCAATGGCATTCCTGGCTCCCAGGAATTGATTTCAAGAAAACAAAAGAAAAGAAACCTCCAATGGGACGGCAGGGTCTTGATCTTCACTTCCGGACGCCGGCATCGCTTTTCGCCCCAATCCTAAGATTAATAGTACTCAAACAGAAAAGATTACTCCAAAGCAAGCAAAAACCATGGGACCATAGCAACAGGAAAGAGAAGGAAAGAGTAAAAAGGAAAATAAATTACCTGGAGAGAAGGAGAGAAAGAGGAGAGTTGATATGAGAAGAAGCGAAAGAAAAGAAGAGTGACCCATGATTTAATTGTTTCGAAGTTGCAGGAAATTGGTAGTTAATTTGATAAGTTTCTGAATCTCAACTTTAAAGTAGCAGATAGATAGAAAGACAGATAGATATTGCCACCACTTTCCAGTTTTCAAGAAACCTCTCCTCCGTGTGGCTTCAGATCCAAAGAAAGAAGAAGAAGGAGACGAAGAAGCTCTATTAATGAAGTTTCTGAAATTGCCAATGGCGACCCATCCATTCCATCCGCCGCCCTATTTATTATTGGGTTGCTGAACATGACAGCGACAAGTCAGCGGGTTGAAATGAAGAAAGCTAATACCATGGCACCGACGATGTGGAGCTAGTTTCAATAATTCCACAAGCAGCTGTGTACTCTTGTCATGTGTATATTAGATTGATTTGATTTGAGTGAAGGGATTCATAATATTGAAATTCTTTACGTGTATTCGATCTTATTAGGATTAATTTAACCTTTTTACTAAGAAAGAATTAAGCTAATAAAAATTGATTTTTTATAACCTTTCCCTTTGGGTTTTTAAATGGATTAATCAGGCGGTCCTGCAAATGGGACATGGGTGATGTATTTAAATAATCGCTCGTCACTTCATTCAAGGGATCAAGCATGTATATCTATACGGGCAAATATATATGTTAATTTGGGAAATAACTTGTAGATGAAGCTTCAAGCATTGCAGTGTGTTTGCTAACATATATTGGGCCTGTTTGTTACAGCTTAAAAATTATAATTTTTAGCTTCTAACTTCAAAAAAGTTGGGATGTAGTGTTTGTTTTAGTTTATAAAATTCTAACTTATAGCTTCCACTAACTTTTAGAAGGTGTAGAAACTAGCTTTTTCAAAATTGTAATATCCTAGCTTTTACAATTTTTACTTAAATAATTACATTTTTATGACAATTTTATCTTTATTTTTAACAAAGAATTACCTTTTTGTCTATGTAATCATGGGTTTTTCTTCTCCACCGCCATCTCCATTTTCAGATCTCTTGATCTCTCTCATCATCTTCCTCTCTTTCTATACTTTAATTAATTTTTTTATAATACTTGAAACTTATACATATACACTAATTAATTTTTAAATTATCATTCTATAACTATTAAGGGTATTATGGACAATTATACAAAAATAAGTTATTTTACAGTTTATGGTATCAAACACCATAACTACTTAACTACAACTTTTAATAAGCTGCAACAAACAGGTTCAGAACTTATTCTAAGTTTTAGAAGCTATAATCTAAGAAGTTAGAAGCTATAATTTCTTTAATTAAGCTGCAACAAACAGGACCATTATTGTTCATGCTTTAAGTTTAAAATACCCTTTTTGGTTTTACTTTGTTGCGCTCAAATACTTGTCTGATTGTCAAGTAAAATAGTATGAGAAAATATAACTTAATTTGCCCAAAACAATACGCCTGCGTTCTTTTTACTTTTCAATTTTGAATTTTGAATTTAGAATTTATTTTCAGTTTTTTGTTTTAATAGTCTATTTTTAGAAAATTAAAAAACGTCTTCTCTTTGTTATTTTGAAAAATTATTTCTCAAAACAAAAAATTAGAAAACGCGTTCTCTTTAAATTTTGAAAATATGTTTTTAATGATATTTTATTCAATAAATTTAATTATTTAGTAAATTAGAAATATTTAATATTAATATATTATTAAAAATATATATACATTTTAAAATTAATGAATTTTGTAATATTTTTTCTCATTATAATAACAAAATATGAATAAATAAATAAATAAATGTGTTTTGAGTTTAGAATTTGTTTTAAATGAAAACATTTAAAACAACTTTTTGTTGTTTTGAGTTTTCTTTATAATTTTTTTTTTTCAAAAATGCATTTTTAAAAACAGTAAAGAGAATGCGTCTTCATTATTTTAGAAAATTGAAAACTAAAAATGATTTGAAAACAACAAAGAGAACGCAACCTAATTTATATCCGTATTTATTCTCAGAACACCTCTCCGCTTTTTTCATGAAATTAAATATAAAAGTATGAAAATTTTTTAGGAAAGATTGCAAAAACTATTCTTGATACTTAAAAAAATATTTATAAATGACCAAAATATTCATTTAATGTTATGTTGTAAATTTTCCTTCCTTATTTAATCTTAATCAAATATTCATAAATAACCAAAATGCATTTATATTTAAAAGGTTTTTCTCTTTCTCTCTTTCTTTAGCGACCAAATTATTGCCATTGTCATCACCCTTGTTATCTTTCATTGATTTTTTTTTTTCTTCCCTTATTCTCTTGGAACTCAATCGCATCTACCTTTATCACTGTCTGTGCAACCACCATCACTAATAGCCTTGCTCTTATTTGATGTAAGATAACTCATTTTTTTTTTCTTCTTCTTCTTCTTCTTTCTATTTTCAACAATCATACCTAAACGAACTTATCTAGTTTGACGAAACTTTGCAAATCATCTAGGTTTAATTACAAACCTAGAACCCAGCAAAACCTAGTGGTGATCGGCGATCGATAACCATTGGATGTTTTTTTTTTTTATTATTATTTCTAAAATTAGAGGAGAAAAAAGACAAAGAAGAGAAAGAGAAAATAAAAGGTAAAATTATCATTTTGTTCATTTGTTTAATAATAAGGGAGGTTGTTATTATTTTTGAAACTTGAGAAATAGTTCTTGCAATTATATCAAACTTCATGGGTGGTTAAAAGAAAAAAAAGATAAACTTGTTTGCTTTTTTTTTGATAAATAGTAAATTCCATTAGTTATAACTTGCAAGCCTTTTAATTTAAAGCGAAACTCTTTTATTTTTTTTTTTTTATCTAAAGTAGTTTTAACATATCTTTTAAAAGATTCTAATTGTGCTTTAAAAGAAAATTGTATTTTTAATTAAAAAAAACGACTCTACTTATAAAGTATCATATTTGGGTTTTAAAATTTATTTAATTTAAAGATGGTACATTAATTAGAACGAACGTAAAGCTGTACAGTGATAATTAAATATTAAAGCAGTTGTTTAATTAGTTTAAAACATGATAAATAAGTAATTAGCAACAAAAACCTTAAATAGGTCAAAAGTTAGGCTTTCTGCCATTGCCAACTCGCAAATTAAGATTAAAAAACTGAGAAGCATTCACCAAACCTTGCTGTTTATGACGAAGAAATGCTGCAATCCTGCCAAACTAACCTGCCTTTGTTGGCTTCCCTTACCGGGAAGCCCACTGATTATGGAAAATCGTGTCTTTATTTCCTTTCTTTTTGTCATATACGTACGAGACATCTATCCAGTAGATTAAAAATCTCTCTCGAGGGTTGGAGGGGCACAGGAAGATTTGTGGGTCAGAATGCCTAACTAGCTAGTGGAAATTCAAGGCTATATATGTTTAACTTCTTCTAGTTAGACGCGTTTGGCATTGAGTTAGGAAAAATAAGTTAGGTGAGGAGAATGTGAGATCAGTGGTGTAAGCACCCTCGCCCGGATATCCCCAACCACCCGGACTACCCGAACGGGAGCGCCTACGGGAGTAGAAAAGAATGAGACATCAGACAAAAACCACCCCGGCATGCATACTCAAATATGAGAGCAACGGAAGTGAAGAAAAACACATGCATGCACTACGGGTACCCCGCTAACACAGCGGTCACAAGATAAATAAACAAACACAAACTCCTGTGCCGAAATACACAAGACTCGAGAAAAGACCTGGCACAGTACGAAATAATAGAGTAAATTCTACCTAGACATCAGAGTGGATAGGGATTGACGAGACTGCCTGTACACCACACCGACTCTGCCGTTAAAGTTGACTCCCTTGCTATGGCCCACGCCGCCACTACCTGGAATGATGGAAAGCAAGGTGAGTCGAGAGACTCAGCAAGCATAAGGAAAAGAAAGGCTGTAGGCCGAGTATAACCAGAAAACTCTCCCCAAAATAAACCCCCAGGTACACACAAGCCATGAGACACTACAACACAACAGCTCAATAGCATAACAAAATAAAAGCACATACCGGTCCTTGGGGCCCACATAAGACACTTGGCACCCAAGTCCCATACCAACCTGCCGCTGCCCTGAAAGGCAACAAATGTCTCCACAAACCTGCGCGCGCTGTCCCAGGCCGGTACTCCCGTCACCTGTATCCGTCGGTACTCCCGACAACCGAGCCATAGGCTCCCTCGGAACGGTACTCCCGTCCGAGAACTAAATACTACCAGTATCCATGCAATGCACATAGAAATGCAATGGCGTAGTGAGCATCAACGTGATACAAGGCGCCCATACATCCAGGCATCAGGCCATGCTCCGCCCACATAGTAAACCACACGCCATGCATATGCTCGCACTGGATGCAACCTAACCAAACTAGAATGACCGTGTCCAAGCATTCTCAATAAATGGATATCCCAATATGCATCCCGTACCCATGTGCATATCAAATCATGAATAGTAATACAATGTATCTAATCATGCAGTAAATCACATACCGGCAGAGCTAGTCAGCAGTGCCCGGCACCGGTCAACGGCCAGTGACTAGGGGTGTCCACCCGACGGTCCACATCAGGGCCGTACCATAGTCTACCCCAACGTCACCAACAACCGACCCTTGCCCCACTGCTCGATAGCTCTAACCGAACCATAAATAAATTTGAGAAAAAACTGTAAATAAATCCAATAAAATCGTAATTAAACCCTCACGTCTAGGAACCTAGTCCCCAAACTGGTTCAGCATCATTCCCGAAAGGAGTGGGGGCGGTACAAACCCCCGTAGGCTCACAACGAATAAAATTATAGAAGTCTCGGATTTAATTTAAATTAAAACAAATGAATAATAGTTCAACCAATAAGGCAATGTGCCGAATTAAAGTAAGGGAGGTGATAAAATACAAGAAATCACGGGGTCTTCCACGGGAATTAAAGATCAGGAAAAGAGGGTTAAGAGCTTGCCTTTACACGGCCGCTCCTTGCTTTTCTTGCGCACCCGCTGTTAAGTAAAACGTTTCCTGATAATAAATAAAATCGCAGCTTTAATTAAATAAATCTACCGTGTAATATAATTAATTTAGCCATCTAAAATCCCACGTAAGCGCACCACAATTAATATCTCAACGAGTCTCATATTTATTTTAAATTAAATCACGCTAATAAAATCCTCGAAGCCAGCTTAATAAATTAAATTTAAATCAACGACTCAAAATTCTATAATTAATAAACGAGCCGAAACAGACGAATGGAGGGTATAAAATATGAGAAATCACAGGGTTTCTCACAGGAATTAAAGAATACGAGGAAATGATTAGGAACTTGCCTGAAACTAGCTGATTCCGACCTCTCTCAAGCTCCCGATGCAAATTAAATCATTTCCTAACAAATAACACAATCGGGACCCAAATTAATTAATTTTAATCGCGTAAAATTTATAATTTAAACACGTAGTACTTCTACTAATTTTTACCCACGTACCTGATCACTTCCTCTGCCGAAAAATTCCAAAATCCCTTTATTTTTTCATATTTTTTCCTCTTCTTTTATTTTCTTCTCCTTTTTTCTTCTTCTTCTTCTTCTTCTTCTTCTTCTTCCTCTTCCGCGCCCACTGCTCCAGCGCCTTCTCCTTCTCCTTCTTCTCTTCTTCTTTCCTTTCTTCTTTCTTTTCTTCTTCTTCCTTTCTTCTTCTCCTTCTTCTTCCTTTCTTCCTCTCCTCTGTTCTTCTCCCAGCGGCCACTCCTGTTCATCGTCTTCCCCACGCACCCAGGCAGCCTGCAACAGCGCATGGCCGCGGCCGGCCTTCGCCATCCGGCCCTCCGCTGGTCGCCGGGCCTGCCTCCGGCCATCACCGCGCGCCACCGCGCCTATCCGCCCGCCGCCCTGCTGCTTCGCTTACCCATGGCCGCGGCTGGGTGCTCGGCTGCCATGGCCGAGCTCTCGGCCAGCTCCCATGGCCGCTCTACACCTCGCCTCTCTCTCCCTCTCTCGGTCTCTCCCTCTCTCTCTCCCTCAGCCGAGCCCTCTCACTCTCAGCTCCCTCTGATCTCTATCTCTCACTCTCTGCTCCTCTGTTTAATTTTTCAGAGAGTGGTACTGTGCAAAGCTTGGCCTCCAAGCTTACACGCACAGCCACTCGTTTAATCAAATTAATTGATTTAATTAATTAATTTAATTTAATCTTTTATTGATATTATTATTATCATTATTATTATTTTGGTTAAATAATTATCCCTATTATTTTTGGGATATTACAATTCTCCCCTCCTTAATAGAATTTCGTCCTCGAAATTCGCGCTCAGTCCATGTCCTCAAGATACACTCACAATTCTCATGATATTACTCATCAACATTTCTGGAACATTCCATATCATCATTTTCCAGTTCCCATTGACTTAACACACTAGCACAACTTCACAATCCATCACCTCATTGGGACCACATTATGACCACTAATACCTTAACCGACTTAACGAACGTCATCCATCATATTACACGCACTGACGTGGTTCGCCTATTACAACATCATAACTCAATCGGTCCCCGAAGCTATCTCGACCACATATCAACCTAAAGGTAACTCAAAATTCAGAGATATTTAATCTCAATAATAAACCGATCCACAACCCAAGGCTCAATGCAAATACAACTAACATCAAGTGCAACCGGTAGTGATTGGAGTGGAACCATCCTCAAATAGGACGAAAGGCTAATACTCAGTAACGTGACCTGAACCTGCCACGTACTTATGATCCATGGAAACATGGAAACGATACGACATACTCAATCAAGGGTTCAGCAGTAATATCCTTTAGTCTGACTTTTGCCAACTGATTCTTAACCAGATACACAACATTTTCTCGGTAATATTTTCTCCCATAATTTGCCGTGAATGCTCGGGGTTCCATCAATAAGTAGGGGTAATCATTTAATTAGGACTATCAAAAATAAACGTTCTCCACTCAATACATCTCGTGATCTAAAATGTCACCCAATAGTCTCCCCTCCTTAAAGGAATCGACCTACCCACGATGACTTATTTAGTGACCACCCAACCTTAGTCTGGTCTTGCTGCTGATCTTAATTCCAAATAGCTAATTGGTCATACCTCCTCTTGATTGCTAAATACTAACCTTGACCTCCTCAAGACTTTACATGGTAGCTGGGACTCGGTGTTATCTGCTCTGTAGCCTGAGCGACTAAAAACACCTCACCGTATCAGGAACTATTCCATT
This sequence comes from Diospyros lotus, assembly GCF_014633365.1. NCBI lineage: Eukaryota > Viridiplantae > Streptophyta > Magnoliopsida > Ericales > Ebenaceae > Diospyros > Diospyros lotus. The sequence continues at coordinate 35,909,036 of NC_068341.1, read as the reverse complement.
CCCACGACATCTCATAAGTCGCCTCAAAAACGAAAAGCAACCTAAAGATGTGGGTTAAGCGTTCCTCTGACTGGCATAACAAGCCATCTCATGTTTCTGCCGATGTACCACTTGACCAGCACCCAAAGGAGTCTCATCTCCTCACTCGGTCAATAACCGACCCTAGGGCATGTGGTCCGTAATCAGTACCGCGCGTACTCATAGCAACCACTACCCTTACAGCAAAACCCAACAGTTACTTAACCCTATAACTAACTTCGGTCCTAGCCATACACCTTGGTATCTCCCACCACATCAAAGCTTAGAGGGTTTTTTTTTTTTTATTTTTTTATTTCTAATTCACTTTATCAAAGACGCTCCACAGCAATCCAAAATGTCTACTATCACCTTTGCTTTACCCTATTTATTACAAAATCTCACAACCTTAGTCTTTCGACACGCCAATCGCGGCGTCACCTGAACTCTACTTCACCTGTGAGAACTAAAGACCTATACCCTCTTTAGGTCGTGATGCTAAATCTCCAAATAACATAACCACTGTAAACTCCAAGTCCATAATTCCAGTAATAGTCCCTCGGTTACTTCCCATCATAGATCTCTCTTGGAATAAGATCGACCCTAGCCTTATCGTAAATACATTCACACCTGGCACACATCTCGGTGCCTACGGATCTACTGTTTACCATCGGACTCCTATAGCACATTTTCACATGGTGGGACCTTCCCGTATCACTCCTGGCAAAATTCAATCATGAACCTCCAGGTCACATTCTACTACGACCTCATTACATAATACCCTCAAACATTGCATATGATGTTTCTCACATAATTCTCATCCTTATAAAACTCGTAATTTACAACCACACATTTGCATTACAGCCCCCTACCAATCATACTAACTAAAACTCCCCTCGTCACCCTTGGCAACCGAGATAACTTCATCTTCCAAGTAGGCTAAGTCCTCATTGCTAGCTATGCTAGAGCCGGGTTCAACAGGTCCCTCTAGTGGCTATGACGACACCCTCACAGTGGCTTTGACTGAGTGCCAGGTAGTGCTTCAATCCCGAGCACATCCTATATCGCCCCCTGATAAGGTTCCCAAATGACAACTTGTTACCTTACAGCCCTAGCAAAATATCATAATGGGAACAAAGTCTCACATCATTCATCACTACTTTAGTCAGTCGCCTCCACATGTCCTTCATGTGCTCACGGGCGAACAAGACTTGTCTCTAACAGTTCCCAAAAGATCTCGTGGATCATCTCTTGAGACAACTCGTCAAGTCGATACACATAACCCACTAGGTACTCCTCTTCGTCTTGCCCGCCTCCCCATCCAGAAGCAAACTCCTGTTCCTACCCTAACGTGCACTTATCACCTTTGCACGATATTAATTGGGACACAATCTCTCACACGAACCAGCAAAACTTAACTGGGACACAGCCTAACCCTATTCGATTCGTCTAGACCTCTCTAACTCTACCCAACAACTTTGGTGTACAGGAACTCGTCCTCAAAAACTGACTCAAACTACGCTCTGATACCAACATTGTAAGCACCCCCGCCCGGATATCCCCAACCACCCGGACTACCCGAACGGGAGCGCCTACGGGAGTAGAAAAGAATGAGACATCAGACAAAAACCACCCCGGCATGCATACTCAAATATGAGAGCAACGGAAGTGAAGAAAAACACATGCATGCACTACGGGTACCCCGCTAACACAGCGGTCACAAGATAAATAAACAAACACAAACTCCTGTGCCGAAATACACAAGACTCGAGAAAAGACCTGGCACAGTACGAAATAATAGAGTAAATTCTACCTAGACATCAGAGTGGATAGGGATTGACGAGACTGCCTGTACACCACACCGACTCTGCCGTTAAAGTTGACTCCCTTGCTATGGCCCACGCCGCCACTACCTGGAATGATGGAAAGCAAGGTGAGTCGAGAGACTCAGCAAGCATAAGGAAAAGAAAGGCTGTAGGCCGAGTATAACCAGAAAACTCTCCCCAAAATAAACCCCCAGGTACACACAAGCCATGAGACACTACAACACAACAGCTCAATAGCATAACAAAATAAAAGCACATACCGGTCCTTGGGGCCCACATAAGACACTTGGCACCCAAGTCCCATACCAACCTGCCGCTGCCCTGAAAGGCAACAAATGTCTCCACAAACCTGCGCGCGCTGTCCCAGGCCGGTACTCCCGTCACCTGTATCCGTCGGTACTCCCGACAACCGAGCCATAGGCTCCCTCGGAACGGTACTCCCGTCCGAGAACTAAATACTACCAGTATCCATGCAATGCACATAGAAATGCAATGGCGTAGTGAGCATCAACGTGATACAAGGCGCCCATACATCCAGGCATCAGGCCATGCTCCGCCCACATAGTAAACCACACGCCATGCATATGCTCGCACTGGATGCAACCTAACCAAACTAGAATGACCGTGTCCAAGCATTCTCAATAAATGGATATCCCAATATGCATCCCGTACCCATGTGCATATCAAATCATGAATAGTAATACAATGTATCTAATCATGCAGTAAATCACATACCGGCAGAGCTAGTCAGCAGTGCCCGGCACCGGTCAACGGCCAGTGACTAGGGGTGTCCACCCGACGGTCCACATCAGGGCCGTACCATAGTCTACCCCAACGTCACCAACAACCGACCCTTGCCCCACTGCTCGATAGCTCTAACCGAACCATAAATAAATTTGAGAAAAAACTGTAAATAAATCCAATAAAATCGTAATTAAACCCTCACGTCTAGGAACCTAGTCCCCAAACTGGTTCAGCATCATTCCCGAAAGGAGTGGGGGCGGTACAAACCCCCGTAGGCTCACAACGAATAAAATTATAGAAGTCTCGGATTTAATTTAAATTAAAACAAATGAATAATAGTTCAACCAATAAGGCAATGTGCCGAATTAAAGTAAGGGAGGTGATAAAATACAAGAAATCACGGGGTCTTCCACGGGAATTAAAGATCAGGAAAAGAGGGTTAAGAGCTTGCCTTTACACGGCCGCTCCTTGCTTTTCTTGCGCACCCGCTGTTAAGTAAAACGTTTCCTGATAATAAATAAAATCGCAGCTTTAATTAAATAAATCTACCGTGTAATATAATTAATTTAGCCATCTAAAATCCCACGTAAGCGCACCACAATTAATATCTCAACGAGTCTCATATTTATTTTAAATTAAATCACGCTAATAAAATCCTCGAAGCCAGCTTAATAAATTAAATTTAAATCAACGACTCAAAATTCTATAATTAATAAACGAGCCGAAACAGACGAATGGAGGGTATAAAATATGAGAAATCACAGGGTTTCTCACAGGAATTAAAGAATACGAGGAAATGATTAGGAACTTGCCTGAAACTAGCTGATTCCGACCTCTCTCAAGCTCCCGATGCAAATTAAATCATTTCCTAACAAATAACACAATCGGGACCCAAATTAATTAATTTTAATCGCGTAAAATTTATAATTTAAACACGTAGTACTTCTACTAATTTTTACCCACGTACCTGATCACTTCCTCTGCCGAAAAATTCCAAAATCCCTTTATTTTTTCATATTTTTTCCTCTTCTTTTATTTTCTTCTCCTTTTTTCTTCTTCTTCTTCTTCTTCTTCTTCTTCCTCTTCCGCGCCCACTGCTCCAGCGCCTTCTCCTTCTCCTTCTTCTCTTCTTCTTTCCTTTCTTCTTTCTTTTCTTCTTCTTCCTTTCTTCTTCTCCTTCTTCTTCCTTTCTTCCTCTCCTCTGTTCTTCTCCCAGCGGCCACTCCTGTTCATCGTCTTCCCCACGCACCCAGGCAGCCTGCAACAGCGCATGGCCGCGGCCGGCCTTCGCCATCCGGCCCTCCGCTGGTCGCCGGGCCTGCCTCCGGCCATCACCGCGCGCCACCGCGCCTATCCGCCCGCCGCCCTGCTGCTTCGCTTACCCATGGCCGCGGCTGGGTGCTCGGCTGCCATGGCCGAGCTCTCGGCCAGCTCCCATGGCCGCTCTACACCTCGCCTCTCTCTCCCTCTCTCGGTCTCTCCCTCTCTCTCTCCCTCAGCCGAGCCCTCTCACTCTCAGCTCCCTCTGATCTCTATCTCTCACTCTCTGCTCCTCTGTTTAATTTTTCAGAGAGTGGTACTGTGCAAAGCTTGGCCTCCAAGCTTACACGCACAGCCACTCGTTTAATCAAATTAATTGATTTAATTAATTAATTTAATTTAATCTTTTATTGATATTATTATTATCATTATTATTATTTTGGTTAAATAATTATCCCTATTATTTTTGGGATATTACAAGTGGCTTAAGTTGATTACATTATTATCATGTGATAAATATTAAGTTGAGATGAATTTTGGCTATTAATATGATAAAGGGTAAATTGCAAGGAACAGTTTTGTGGTTTAGAGAAATTATGAGAATTTTTTATGTTTGAGAAATGACAATGACCACTCTTATTGTTAAATAAAGAAGTAAAAATAATAATCAATTTATTTTTTATTTTTTTTCTCTTTTTTCCTTATATTAAAAAATAAAAAATAATCTAGTTGGAACCCAATGGGCTAGCCCCAAACCCAAATCTGGGTTTGTTGGCAACATGTGATGATAGAACCTAAATTTGGTTTCATCATCATTAAGTTTGAGAAGAAAGAAAAAGAGAAAGACAAGATAAAAAAAAAGAAGAAGAAATCAATAATGGATCTAGGTTCATCGTGAGCGTGTGGCAATGAATCTAGATTTAAATTGAAGAAGAAAAACTCAAATTTAAATTTAAAGAGAGAGAGAGAGGGGGAGAAATAAGATAAACATAGAAAAAATAAATAGAAGAAAGAGAAAAAGTTGAGGATGAACCCAAATCTAGGTTTAAGAAGAGAGAGAGGGGGATGAATAGAAAAAAAAAAAAGAAAAAAAATGATGATAAACAAAATAGAAGAATAAGAAAAAACTAGCAATAAACCCATATCTAGGTTTCTTCAACCCAGATCTAGGTTTTATAGAGAGAGAGAGAGAGAGAGAGTAAACAGAAGAATAGAATGATGAACCAAAAGAAAAAGAAGAAAAGATAGGCTTGCCATCATCGTTGCCTTGATCATTTAAAGAGAAAGAAATAAAGAAAGGCTTGGCGAGAGAGAGAAATTGAGATGAAAAAAAAAGTGTTTAAATATATAAAGGCATTTTCTTCATTTTTTAATGTCTAATAGGAGTTAATTAACTTTGGAAAACAATTGTAACCTAAACATTAAATCTCACTGATACTCTATATTTTTTCAAACGATAATGGTATTTTTTGTAGTAACCCTAAATTTCAGGAGACCACATGTAGACTATATGTTGAGTTGAAAGGTTACCAAACACTCTGAGAGTGAGTTTGACCCTAAAATCAATCCCAAATGAATCGTTATTCTTTTTGAATTGTAACTAAAAACAAAAATTTATCCTTTTAATATATCTTATTTGCAATTTTATAGGATAAATTACAATAATAACTTTGTGAAGGATAGAATTTTCCCATCAAGATGTGTTCCGGAGATCGAATTTCCCAATCGGCACAATGCTCTTGCAATGGTGTTTCTCAATTCCTATCACCAATGACATAATGTTAACAGAACCTTTGTCTTTAGATCTTTAATATGGATCATGCATGAAATAAAGTGTTTCATAAATATGATTGAGTTTCCATAAGTTATAGAAAGTTCAAAATTTAAGAATTTCAAACCAAATTTACGCCTCAAATAAAATGAATACGTATAATGGCACAAATTACAAATTATTGAGGTTGAACAATAAGAATCTAGGTCTAATTCACCATATTTTTCTCCCCCTTGCTAATACATCAGTCACCTAACATGTTTGAATATGTAGTATTAATTGCTAAATTGTAAACACCTCTGCTCAGATATCCCAACCACTTGGACTAACTGAACAGAAATGCTTACGATAGGTAAAAGAATGAAACACAAGACAAAAAATTACACTGGCATGCATACATAAGAAATAAAATAGCGAAAGCAAAACTATATACATGCACGCACACGAGTACCCCGCTAGAACACCGGTCACATAGCATATAAATACATATAGACACATGTGCCAACAAATAGAAAATACAAGGAACGACCTGGTACAGTAAAAAATAAAGGGACCAACATCCCATCAAAACATCAAAGACAACAGGGGAAAGTTGACTGTACACCATACCGACACGACTGTTAGGTACTGTGATCCTCGCCCTTGACTTTAACTTTACTCTTACCTGGAATGATGGAAAGTAAGGTGAATCGCAAGACTCAGCAAGTTATAAGAAAAGACAGGCCCTAAGTTAAATAGAATGAGTGAACTCCCCAAACATAGTCCCCACACGTACACACAAGCCATGAGATGCTACAATGCATCAATAAAGCATAATGAAAACACATACCGGTCCTTGGGACTCACACAAGACACCCGGCACCCAAGTCCCATACTAACTTGCCGCTATCTTGTAAGGTAACATAAGTCTTCAGCAAACCTGTGCGCATTTCTCGGGTCGGTGCTCCCGACACTTGATTCTCTGAATAACAGAGCTCTAGGCTCCCTCAAAACGGTACTCTCGTCCGAGACTGTTGAACAAATAATAACCATGCAATGCGCATATAAAATGCAAGGAGTAGTAAGCATCAACTAGATGCACTGGCGCCCATACATCCAGACATCAGGCAGATGCTTCGCCCACATAATAAATCATACGCGATGCATATGTCCATGCCAGATGCAACTAACAATACTAGGATGTCCGTGTCCAAGCATAAACAGAACATGAAAACCCCAACATACAGCCCATACCTATGTGCATACCAAACCATGCAACAGGAATAGAAGATATCAAGTTATGCAATAAATCATATAATGGCAGAGTTTGTCAGCAGTACTTGGCACCAGTCAAGGGTCAGTGGCTAGGAGTGTCTGGCCGACAGCCTAAGAAAAATCGTACAATAATCACTCCAATGTCACTAAACAGCCGACCCTTACCCCCACTACTCAACAATTCTAGCCGACTTTCAATCACGGAATTCATAACTATATCCGAACAACTAAGAACCTAATCCCCATATGAGTTCAGCATCATTCCCAAAGGTGTGGGGGTAGCACAAACCCCCATAGGCAACTAACAAATAAAATCCAAAAAGATAGTTTACTAAATTTAATTTACACCAAAAGGCCTCATAACTCCATAATTAATAAAAGAACCAAAACGAATGAAGGGAGGGTAAATAAATTCACAACGGAAGGAATCTCGTAGAGGGAGTAGAAAACTTGCCTTGTAAAAGAGATCATTGGGCTTTTCCTGACCAAACATAGTAAAAATTATACAAACTGTAATATCGCATAATTTATCAAAATTAATAAAATTAGTCTCTAAATGAAATTTCAACCGCACATAATTTATTACTCAACTTCTTAAATTATTTGGTATCCTCGTACTGTGATTAAAATTGAGATTTCTCAACAAAAAAAAAAATCTCAATTTTATCTGTTTCTCGCTGCTCGAGCACGCGTTCTGCTGCTTCAATTTGGCTGCCAATTAATGCTCAAATGGGCTGATAAATGAGCTTATTAGTGGCTTAAAAGCCACCAGAAAATTTAAAGGCCATGGGCGCACCACGTGGGCAGCAGAAGTTGCTGCCTCCCCCTCTCCATGCGGCGTCGTTTGGCGCCCCTCAATGCTGGAAAAATTAATTCCCAACAAAACAGTGAAGCTCCAGCGCATGCACCCCCCCCCCCCCCCCCCCCCCCCCCCCCCCCCATTTAATTATGCACACCCATTTAATCATATATGCAAACTTGAGGCTGTCCTTTAATACCTTCACCCCATCCAATTTCTTTAGTCTTAAAATATTACATTCCCATAACTTATATCTATATTACATACTTAGGATCCCACAACAACCTCTCAATTCTTTATACATTCCATAACTTATATATTAACTATGATTAAATATTATTATCCATATACTTATTATTATTATTATTATTAATATCAACAAAAAATATTAATATCCCCTTTAAATTAAATTAACATAATAAATTAATAATTAAATTAAATTACAATTTATGAGTCGATACATAAATCGTTATTAAGGATCAAAAAATATTTTTCTACATGATATGAGCGTGATGTGCGTACATTAAAGTTTTAATTAATTAGTTTTTATCCTTAAGTTAGGATATAATTATGGTGGTTATCTCTTAAATGGTGATGAAGATAATGTAAAGGACTCTTTAAACTAGTTTTCCACTCTAATAAAAAATAAATGATGACATATGTGCAATTATACCAAATGGTCACATCCTTAATGCAATTAATATAAAATTTTGATGCATAATAAAATGCAACATTTAACAATGTATATGAAATAAATCAATTTTTGAGGAGAAGTACCCATCTTTAATTTTTATTAAGAAAATGTTTTAACCTTATAAGTCATGCTCGGAAATATTTCCTTGTCAGGGCCCGCTTTCGGATTACCCGCTGACATAGAAAATTCGAGAAATGATCCATTTAAGATGGTTATAGATACAAACTCACTGAAAATTTGCCAAAAATTTCTTTTCATTTCCATATTTGTTCACTATCAATAGGAGCCAACATAAACATTATACATCATAAACTCGGGTTTACAATCCATACATTTTAAAAATAAAAGGGCTTAAATACAGAATGAAACCTTCTAATCATGCCCTCAAATTACACTCATGGATCTTTGAGACTGAAACATTTCTGTACACATCTATCCAGAACTCACCCCCAATTAATTATTTTCTTTTCTCCCTAGAATGACAAAATAAGCAAGGGTAAGCCACAAGGCAAAACAAGTATATATAGCAAAGGAAAACAACAACAACAACAAGCTCAATATACGAAGGCATGAATAACAAAGAGCCACGGGAAACTCATTACCCGACCACTAAACCTCAATTGAGTTCATGCCTTCCACACTTAACAACATCATCTCCCAAGAAATTATAATTCATTTTCAAAGTGAGCCATAAGGCTCGGCAAATGTCTAAAACAACAAAAACTAGATATGACCAGATTTACCCAAGCATCAAGCATAAATGACACATATAAACACTTGCCAATCTCAAAAACATAGATGACACACAAATCATGTCTCCTCACTAACCATGATTCAATTTGTATACATATATATATATACCATGCTTTCTTTTCTTACAACAATTCACATACTTTACCATCATGGAAAATAACATTCACCCACTTAGACCATAGCATAATGCCCTTTATCAACATAACCTATGGTACAAAAATGGGTAATACACATACAAATCAATCATGTGGACACACTATCTCTTTCAGATGCACTGCCTTTTGCGAACACGCCGTCTTTTTGCAATATAGAACATAATGCTATGTATCACAACTGCAAGCACAATTACAACAAATAACATTCACACACTTGACGCCATAGTGCAATGTACTTAATCAACATAATCCATAGCATAAGAAAATACATGATGCACACATAAAAACAAATGCGGACGAACCGCCTTGATAGGATATCCCCCTTTCTTTCTTTCTTGCAAACGAGCTGCCATTTTTCCACATTTCTTTCTTTGAGGACGAACCGCCTCTCTTGCCATGGCATGCCCTGGGGATATCCACTTACTTTTTTCGTGCAAAATAATAGATGCGCAAAGGCAATATATATACATACATATGCATACACATTCCATTATCTTCACAACTTCACAACAACATGTTTAAAATCACCCAGGATTCTAGGCCACATCACATCATAATCATGCATATAACTTCATTCACATCCATTTATGACAACCACATCAGTTAAGGGCAATTATTCATATAGTGTTAACAATGCATCACTCATGAGACTACGTGGACATACCAATCAAAAACATTTCATAACAACCTCCCAATGATTATTATTATACTTCCTCATGCCAGTCAATTATATTTTTATCTCATGAATCCCATGTATTTACATATATATATATATATATCTTCAAACACATCTTATCATTTTAGAGGATTGAGAGATATTAGAGGAAATATTTAATAACAATTTACATTGACAATCTTACTTGATTTGGTTTAAGAAAAGCCTTAACTAACTCAAATCACAATCAAAATATATGATATTATATATCAAATCGAAGTCCTTGAAGTCTAGTTTATGATGCTTCAAATGTATCACAATTTTGAGTTTTACATCAAAAGTTATGGCCAAAACAGTGAAATAAGCACAGTGTAGTCAAGTTGCGGCCGAGTCGACTCGAGGGCAAATCCGAGTTGACTTGACCTCCTAGACAAGTCTATTTGGCCGAGAACAAAGAAAAAAGGCCAAAAATGAACACCAAATACTCAAAAACTCTCATTCTAGCTTCCTAACCAACAAATGGCATTACATGAATGAAATATACCCCATGGAGACTCTCAAAAGACCCGAAACCATCTTAAATGGAAAACCCACAAGCTTTTGGAGCAAAATAGAAAAAATTTCAAACTTCTTCAAAAATAATTTTTAGCAAGAAAATGAGGCACATAAGGCCGCATACTTATGCATTAAAACTGGTGAAAATGAGGAGTTGCATAAAACGAAAGGATCACTAGAAAACTTGCACAACTCAATAAAAGGGTGCAAGAAGAACTTGCCTCATTGAAGAAAACCTAAGAGAAGAAAGCCTTCTGATGAAGTCAACATCCCTACTTCTTGAAGCTCTAAACAAGAAGAAGAACCACGAGAGAGAGAGAGAGAGGGGGAACATGAGGGCATGCGGAGAAAGATGGGGAGAAGTGAGCTGCCAACCACTATCCCCTGGAAAATTACCAAAATGCCCTTATACACACACACAACACAAAATATCTCATGCCGAATTTTGCCATTTTGCTTATTTTTATATCTTTTCTCTTTTCTTTACTCAATCCAATTATGCAATCCTCTTTTTGCTCTCCATTTTTCCCATTCATACACATAACTTACAAGCCCTTTTTGGACACTTCACATTTTTATTTAATTTAAAACACAATTTGCAATTGGGCTCAAGCTCAAACCAATAATTCAACATATACTTGGCCCAATGGGCCAACTTTATAACTTCATTTAATACAACAAAATTTCACATGGGCCTAACCTATAACAACCCAGATTTTCACTTTAATTTTTATTTACATCAGCGGAAGCAAATTGATTAAAATTACACGTCTCAAGGGCTTTTACATACATACCATTGCATTAGCTAAACAAATCTAACGAAACATCTCCACCTAATCCCTTTCTCACACTCACCTCCAATGATCTTTTCAGTCGGGAGAGCCCCGTACACATGGCTATCGACAAGGATCCGGCACCACTAAATCTGACCTCGAACTTTCCTTCCTTAATCTGGAATGATGGTCAAACAAATGGTGAGTCACAAGACTCAGCAAGTGAATACAAAAAAAAGGCTGGTATAGTAGAAGATATAACCCCAAACCACCCGTACACCACATGCAAACAAGTAACCACTCGCACCCCCGTGCCCAAGACATACACATGCACAACATGAACCACAATTCAAAGGAAAACCACATAAATAAGCATGCACATAATGGTTCTTGGGGCCCACATAAAAGACACCGGCACTCAAGTCCCCAACAAACCTACCGCTGCCATAAACTGGAAAGCATGAAACCACGGGCCAAATATAACCTCAGGTCGGTACTCCTGCCTGAAACGGAATGATATTTCTGCGTGTAATGTCAACCTTAGGTCGGTACTCCCGCCTGAAACGGTACGGTCATCTCGTCCGTGAAAATAACGCTAACCTCAAGTCGAAACTCCCGCCTGAAACGAAATGGTCTTCCCGTTCGTGATAACAACCTCGGATTCTTTACTCTCGTCCGAAAGAGATATCTCGAGTAATCAGAATCATTGCGCGCATAGAACCATGCAACGCAACACATAAGAAATGCAATGGCTTCTACAGCATAAACGTGATGACAAGGCTATCATAAACCAAGCATTAAGCCATGCTACGCCCACATAAGAATTCACACATACAATATGCTCTAAATGCACCGGCTCACCTAGAGTACCCAAGTTAGCTCTTAGACCATCCGGGTCATGTAAATGCTCACGCATCCCATCACACACAAGGCATGTTCCCCAAATAAATGCAACCCAGTCCCTATGCAGCATACACATCATGATATACACAAGTCAATGTAGGAATCTAACAGTACCAGCTCTTCTGGACTATTTAGCGCTTATCGTAACAGTCAATGACTGGCGCCTATACATCAAGCCATCAACTACCACGACCCACGGTCGACAGTCAGTGGCTTTGTACCCCATACCCTTAGACACACTTACTGACAACATCAAACTTAATCACTTAAGCTAATCATTTCACACACTTTATCCATGACAACATAGACTCCATTATGTCATTCACGATCTCATCACTTCCCATATACAGGAAACCATCTCCACATTCATAATAAATTATTAATATAACTCCATATTCTTGACTATAACCACTTCCTAAGAATCTAGCCCCAATGGGTTTGACATCATTCCCAAGGAAAGCGGGGCGATACGAAGCTCCGTGACGATCGAAATGAACGACACCAAGACATCACTACTTAGCTCATTCCATTAACAATAAACCCATTAATAAAATATAAGCAATAGGTTACCAAATAAATTATTATTATTAATGCGTGAAACGAGTCATGATGAGTGAAGGATTAAAATATGAGAAACCACAAAGATTTTCACGGGAATTAAATAACATGAGGTTAGGGTTAGGAACTTGCCTGTAAACAGTTGATTCTTGACTTTTCTACGCTTCCGATGCGAAGTAAAACGTTTCCTAACAATTAATAAAATCATAACTTACATTAAGTAAATCTAACTGTGTAATATAAATAATTTAACTGTACAAAATTTTTAAACATATAGCGCTTCTAATAATTTTTACCCATGCACCTGGTCACTTTCCACGCCGAAATAATCCCAAAACCTCCTTTATTTTTCCTTCTTCTTTTTCTTTTATTTTCATTTTCTTTCTTTTTATTTTTTTTCTTTTTTTTCTTTCCTTCTCCTCCTCCTCCTCTTCTTCCTTTTCTTCTTCCCACGTCTTACTCCCTGCGCGCACCAGCGGCCACCTGCCGCTGCCTAGCTCCACTAGCTGCCGCTGCCTTCTGCCAGCGGCACTACTGGCCAACCCTGCTTCCGGCTCTACCACCAATGACCGCGCCACCGCCATCTGCCGCTGCTCCGCTCTACTTCAGCGTCGGCCATGGCCCCTCGCACCCGCACCAACACCAGCACCAGCACGCGACCGCCACTGCCTCGCACTGCAACCGGCCGCCCCCCTGACCATCTCCCTACTCTCTCTTTGAAACTCTTTCTCTCCCCCCTCCCTCTCTTGGCTGAGTTCTCTCACTCTCCTAATCTCTCAGCCCACTGCTCCCATGAGCTCTCTCTTTCTTTCTTCTCTGTTTTAAGAGAAAATAGCCCCCTATAGCATGCTTGGGGCCACGCAACTATATACATACATATATATTAATTGATTAATTTGATTATTATTATTATTATTATTATTATTATTATCTCTTTTATTAGTATTATTTTTACTATTATTATGATTTCTATTATTATTGGTATTATTTTTACTATTATTTGGTTACCTTAAATTCTCAAATATTCAATACGAATCTCAAATACCAGAATTTAATAATTATTATCATCTCCAAAATTCAAGATGTTACATAACCAATTTTCAAAGCCAAATCCATATCATTCCCATTTATTTCATTACTCATTAATATATACTACTTCAAACACATGGGCTCAAAACCCATTTCAATGGTCACATTCCAATTGGCCCATTTTCATCCTAGGTTCCAATTAATATCAATCTCATTTAATTAAAACACAACCCACTAATACATGGGCTCAGGCCCAAATAGGCAATCCAATCCATTAATTAAACACGTAATTTACCTACATATATTTTGCTACATAAAAATATTTCTTACATTTTATTTAATAGGGACAAAATTCTCAATACTCATAAATAAAATATTAATAAACTCTTAGACCTACTAAAGGGTCGTTACATTCCTAGAAGGAAAAAATTTCAAAGAATTGTAATTTTAGAATTTTTCATTTCTTCATTTCCTTCCCTTTTCTTTATCCTTTTTCCATTCTTCTTCTATTTTTCCCAAATTTTCTCAAAATAGCAACATACCTCACAAATGGAAACACCTAGTCTATGAGCCCAATACTACTCAGTCACTCTCAATTGCTACTTTTTTTCTCTTATTATTTTTCTCGAGTAACAGCACAATCGCCTTCGACCTTTTTTTGATAACTCTTTTTCTCTTTTTTATGTTTTCTTTTCATACTTTTCTTCCTCTTTTCTCTTTCTTTCTTTCTTTTTTTTCCCTTTTTATCTAATCCTCACCCAAAATCTCGTACCTAATTTTTTGGCAAAAATTGAACCTCCCTCAAATGCTCGCCAAATTGCTTAGGGAAACCTCTTTTAAAAACCTCAAAACCTAATATTTTTCAAAGTCTTTTATCAATTTCTCCCAAGAACCTTTCTTCTCATCCGTAACTTATCCTTTGCTCTAGCCATGAACCCCATTTGTAGTGGATTATGACTAAAATTACCCCTCAAATCCACTAATTAAGGTATTTCTAGTATCTGAAACTCAATTCTAAGTTAAATCTGAACTAAATCCTAGTAAATTTGAGATTTATTCATGGCGAACCTTCTTGCAATTTTTTAGGAAAGATTTTTACTCCAATATGGCGATCTCACTGCCCTAATCTACAATCTCCATTCATTTTTATGCTAACCAGAATGTGTAAGGCCAATCATGCCTTAGATTTGCAACCCTTGGCCCTATTCCACTACTGGAGGAGAAAAGTAATGATGGTAGTAAAATGATTTTATAGTGTTGTAGTGTTCATACTACTTTTTCAAAAATTGCACTTCAGCCTTTACATTTTCATTTCTTCTTTCATTTGGCTCCTCATAAGTAGATCATTGAGGTTTGAGAAAATCTCTTGGGACCCATTTTGTTTTTAAATTTGTTTTATTATTCCCCAAGTTTCAAAACTTACAATATCATCCCAATGATCTTTGAAAAATGGCATTACAACCTTACTGCTTGAAGATTATTGCCTTTACACACATTAAAGTTTCCCAAAATGTCCTTGCTAAGTTTCCAATCTTTGAGAATATTACCAAAAAAACCCTTTTGTATTGAATATTACGAGAGAGTCTCAAAAAGCTAGTTGAGTAACAGGTAATTTTTACTTGAATAACTTGTAGAAATAGAAAGCCACAAAAAATTAGTCAATTAATGGGTAATTTTTACTCTAAATAGAGAGGTTAGAAAAATTAGTCAAGTAATACATACATATTACTCAAATAATCTGAAACCATTTAAAAATGCACTTAAATCTTGCTCGAGTAGTCCAAGCATATCACTCGAGTAACGTGGGCTCTAGAGAAGAATTTCAAAGTTTTGTGCATTATTCGAGTAATATTCTTACAATATTCAAATAAAACAGCCCCCAAAAAACAAAATTTTAAAATGCTTAGCCGTTGAACCACCATTAATAATATCTAAAAGCCAGGTTAATGCCATCTAAACCACAATTAATGATACTGTACACTTTTATACATGATTTTACATATACAATACATTATTTGTGATTTCTTGATCTAACCTATTTGTATTGAAGAAATAGATTGTTTTTTTCTTGTTAGTTGTAGAAAAAGTTAAAATGTTGATTGTCTCCACTTTCAATCAAAAAATCAAATTAAATATATTTTTCAGACCACTCCTTATGGGCTGGACTCAACCTAGTAGACCGGACCAACCTTCTGAAACCCAATATATTCAAATCCGAACTCGTCAAAACAAGGTCACACGTCGCTGAGACTCGAGCACAGGCCGCAAAACCAAGCAAGTTCCCAGCGATGCTTCCAAATCACTAGCCTAACCAAACAAGCTCTCAGCGATACTTCCAGCTTACTAGCCTAACCGTTCAGCTCGCATAACAACAAAGTCGCTGAATAAATGGAGGTGAGACCTACCAACTTTACCTGAGGTAAATCAGATCACTGGTAATACGAAATTCACTCCTGATTTTATGGAATTGATAAAGACACTTTGTCCCCCGCAACATTATCCTTTAATTTATGGATTTTGTAAAAATTATAAACACCCCACACTGTAACTAAGGGTCAAAACTACCATTGTAATGATGGATAATAATGATATATTGTTATTTTGCCGGAATAACCAGAGAACAGTCATGGACTAGGTATCATTTTGCCCGAACTACGTAAAAACTTCCCTGTGTGTGATTTATCATTTGTTTTTATTTGTTTTTTCTCTCTGCATTTGTACTAATTTTCTTATTGAGGACCTACGAATCACGGTCGACCAACTCTGAACGTCGACAATATATATATATATATACACGCGCATGCAAAGCTCAAAATAAACAAAAGATTGAGATTGAAAAAGATAGAGTAAAGAGACAAGAAAATCAAATATAGAGCTGAAATGAACATTAGTTAGAATCATTCTCTGTGAGCAAAAGAACACCCAAAGATATAATTGTCTTCATCTCATTTATTCTTTTGTTTGTGTTATTCAATAGTACTCTTATATCTTTTTGAGAGATGAGATTGTATTGAGCTATAATTCTTAACTTTTGTTATTCTTCGTTTGTTTGTTTTCTTTGTTGTACAACTTAGTGCTTAAGCCCTAGAAAAAGCCATCTCTTGTTAAAGCTAAGCCAAGTAAAAAATTACTATATAATAGAAAATAATGCTCACCTCTCTAATTAGGTACGAGATAATAAGTGTCCAAATCTTTGATGAAAAGTAAAGGTAGTGGACATAAACAATTAGGGCCCAACTAGTGTAAAATCCCTAAGTACTCTTTCTTTACTATTTTACATTCCATTTCTTTATTCACTATTTTATACTTAAGATTTTTGGGTTAACTTAATTCACCCCCTCCCTCTTAACCTATCATTCTTTTCAATGAGAGAATTGAAACAAAGACATTGTTAGAAAAATCTAACTTTGTTAATAGGAAGGAAAATTTTTGATGTAGTATCAATTGTTAAGGGTAGTTTTTATATTTTCTCAAACATTGGGAGTATTTTTTTAGAATTAATTAGAAAAATATTTTTGGTCAAATAAATTTTTCATTTTAAGTAAAAAAAAAACTAATAATAAGTTCCTAAACAACATATTTGGTCCTTTACCTTTACCTTTTATAACAAAATAGTTCTTGTACTTTAATTTATATTATAACGGCCATTAAACTTTTAATCTTATTACAATTTAATCTCTTTTTAAAATTTTTTGATGAATTCTTAAAAAAAATTATCACATTATAAATATATAAAATAAAAAAAATAATAACAAAGAAGTAGCGATTGCTAGCAGTTGTCACTTAACATTTTGAAAATTTAAAAAAAAAATTGCAGTAAATTTTGTATGTATATTTATATACATAATTTCACATATATTTAAAATAAAATATTGATCGGCCTAAAGAATAAAATCTGGCGATTTCTAACAAAGAAGAAAGAACCAAGCAATGAGTTTTTCCACAGCTAAGTCTCAAATAAGGGGTAAATTTACATGTGAACTGACTAGGGCACCCTATAACCATATTTAATTTTTTATATAATTTTTTTTAATAATAGTTTAATCTAAAAAAATTATAATCCATCTCAAAATCTAGAATGTGCAACTTTGTACTCCTAGTCATAATTCATTTATAAGTAAAATATTATAAGTTTAAGACTAAATTCAGTTAAATCGTATTATTAATTTCAAAAAGGCCAAATGGTATTAGTGGACCGTACTAATCCATTAGGCCGACCCACTACTTGGCACTTAATCTGGTCCCCAAATCAGATCTTGGTCAAAGATCGGATAGCATTCAAGCCGATAATCTTATGTCAATAACTAATTCTATCAATCTCAAACAATTCGCACGCTGATTCTTATTAGCTCGTAATCTTCATCGAATCCGAAATTTTCGAGAATGATCTTTATCAGTCCATCTCGGCCCTTTATTCTCCTACGATGATCGGCGATACGTAAGGTACTTTCATCTTTATATAAATCAGGATGATAAAATTAAGATTTAAAAAATATTATAAGATAAATTAAAATACAAAAATTAATTTATTAAAAAACAAACACACAATTTAAGGTTCAACAATATGTTATTTACGCTTTGACCGCGTCAATGCTTCGGCCGTTGAGAACTTCAATAGCCGAAACTAACAGGATTTCAGTCAAATAGGCCGAGCACGCGGTTTCAGCTGGGCCTGGCCTGCTTTTATTATTATATTATATATTATATTATCTTGTTGATATTTTTTTATTGGGTAATGTCGTTGATAATACGTTACAATTAATTACCAAAAAGATATCTTATAATTAATTATATAATTTATATCGGATATGTGTACATTTATATACTATTATTAAGCTATCTAATTAAAATGTCATATTATATAAGTTTAAATAAATAAATTAGTATAATATACTTCATAACTATAATTATGAATTGGACTGTTACAACTTAGAACAAGGTGGCTTTTGACATGACATGCTTTCTTATTTTTTGGTAAATTATCAAGAAAATGCTGAATTTTTATTTTTTTTACTTTAATTTTTTAATAGTATATTAAATTTTGTGTTTAATTTTAATTTTTAAGTTTATTATAATTTTAGAGTGATTCTTAAAATCATTCACCAAGTGAACTTATCAATTTCTTATAATCACATAAAATCATTAGAAATTGTTAAATAATTACTTGGCAAATGAGTTGGACAAAAGAAGAAGAAGATATGAAGTGATCTTTAATTGCAATATAATTTCTTAATCAGCGTTCATCACTAAGAAATGTATCACCTTTGTCTTTAGATCGCATTCCCATGAGCCTTTTAGTTCATTGCATGATTTAACAACCTTTGTCTTTAGACCTCATGTATCACAATAAGTCTTTTAGCTCATTGCATGTCTCAACAACCCTTGTCTTTTTATATGGTGAACCCCAAATCATTCTTACATGTTTTTGCATTTTTTTATTCTGGGCATATCTTAAATCATTATCATGCTTTTGTGCTTCTGATGCCAAGTTTACTTGTTCACTAAAATTTCGGTCTTTTTTCATATATTCATTATCTTGAAAAACAAAATGTAAAAAAGAAAAAAAAGAAATTCTATAAGGTAAAAATTATCATGTATTGAAAGATAAACATTACCCTTTAATATTTCAATTTTTTTCCTTTTCAATACTTTCCTATAGAATTTTTGAAGTACAAGTGTTTTTCACGGTTTCATTCGCAGACTTCTACCCAAGAGTGATTTGGCTTTTTGAGGGCCTAGACATTTGAGTGGTGAATTTAATATGACTCGATCTTTCAATAGCTACCAAAATAACAAAGCGTGACCTTATATGCAAGATATAGTTCCTAAATTGGAGCCCGCGAGGTCTATCAAGCTTTCTCCTTCTATTGGTTTATCTCTTCATTAGAATCTTTTTCTTTTGTTTTCTTATCTCTTTATTTGTTTCCTCCAACTATTCGCATCATCTCCGCCTGCAAAATGTATTTATTGGCTTTAACAAACAACTTTGCCAACAACTTTGCCAAAGATGCATGCTGATGCTGATATAGAGTGAGGGATTCTTATAGTGAAATTGATTAATTTTGTCCCTTGGAGCATTGTGACTACTATCACACCCACTTGAAAGTCTTGTATTTCTAATTTTGAGTTTATGAAATGCTCAACATATTCTCTAAGAGTTTTTTTGTCACTTTGTTAGATGCTAAGTAGATATACGATATCTTTCTTTTTTTGGTTATTGATAATAAAGGCATTAATGAAATCTCTTTTCAATTGCTCGAAAATGATATAGACTTTTTTGGCTAAGCCATTAAACCATGTGTGCGCGTAGCTAATTAGAGTTAAAGAGAAGACTCGACACATGATAGTATTTTCCTAACCATGTAGTAACATCACAAACTCATATTTTTGAATGTAATAATGGGGATCTTTTTTTTTTTTTTTTTTTTGAGTAAGTAGTAAGTTATGATATCTTAAATTTAGGAGAAAAGGGTTCTTTTCTTGATTTCAGAGGTAAAGGAAATATTTCCCTTACGTTGTTATTCTTCCTTGGGTACCAATTTCTTTTATTCTAGCACTCGTTCAACCACTGTCCTTATGTCAGCAGGCAGCGGCTTTATGGCTACTAAAGATGGATTGGTTATCTCTATCTTGTTCATTTCTAGGCTACGATCCAAATAGGATTCTAACCTCTCTAGTTGTGGTGTTTTCAACAATTTCTTGAAATTTTTCCTTATGAGCAATCCTAATTTCTTTTTAGACTAGGGCAACACCTATCATGTCTTATCAGTCCAAAAGGGTCTCTAGCAATCCTCCTTCCTGACAAGTCTTTGGGATTAGTTGATGTCCCTACAAGAGACTCTCGTTGAGTCTCCAAAGGAGAATTGGGCGAAGGTTATCTTTTCGGGTAATTTTATAAAATGGGCAGAAGTGGAGCTTACAATAGGACATTCTGTAGGAAGACTACCATCTTCCAAAAAGCCCTGGTGATTTCTTCATGCTATCTATAGAAGATTTCAAAGTAACTCAAATGGACAATTTGGGAGGTCATCTTGGAGGCTCTAGAAGCCCCCACCAAGGGGAGTTTATCTCGGAAAGCTTCTAGGAGTTTCTTTTGAGAGACTTTCTCAATGGCCTAGAGGATTCAGACTGTTGATGTCCAGTGTCCTTCCTCACTTTATCTGTTTTCCATATGCTTGTGATCTCATGTGAATCATTTTTATTTTGCTTTAGCTTTTTTATTGAAATTTCTCACAAATGACATCAATTGTTGTTGGTTGAATACAACAATAGAATTTTGATGTCAAGGAATCATCTTCAAGTCTTCAAGGTGCTACAAAAAAGAAAGCAATCAAAGGGTGTAAGACATTGCCTGTCCAAACCCTCTAATACTTAAGTTAGATCCTGTATTCAAAAAGAGTTAACAAAGCACTTTTTAGGGGGTAAAAATGACTTAAGAATCAAGGTTTACCTATTTATGGAGGAACTTGACAGATTTGTGATAACCATCCCTAATATTCCAACATTGACTAAGGAAATGACTTATCCTTATCCTTTACACAGCTTCTCAAATAGAATTTAAGAGGTATCTGTTTACGCTTTTCCCATTCTAGGAATGTCCCATGGTGGAGTCTCTAGGAGACATTACCAGGTCATTCGAACCTTTATTTTGCTGGGAGTTTGTCGTGGGAGACCCTTTTCCTGGGAAGATCTCCCAAGCCCTTTATGGCTCTCTCATTCGTTTTATTATTTATGTTTTATCTTCGGGTTTTGTGATTGTCCTTTGTGGGCTCTGTGATTAGATCGATACATATTCATTAATGGATCTTTTTTCCCTAAGTTTTTTTCTCTTAGGGTTTCCCTTTTGATTTTCCTCAAAATTTCTATAAGTCGCCTACTAGGCCTATTTAACTGGGCTAGGTTCATATACATATCACTTTTCACAATTTTTGGTGTGAAAATTTTAGATTTTTAAGGAGGGAATTTTAGTATTTTACTTAATTAAGAAGAGTTTTTTTAGGCAACATAAGCTCTTCAAGAAAAAAAATAATGCTAGAAGTCATGATTGATGAAGGTGTCATCAGTCACGTGTCGCATTTTTATTGAAGAAGGTGGTAGGTAGAAAAGACAATGATACATGATCTTTTTAGCTCTCTTCAATGAGGAGTCATCATCGTCATCCGTCATAACTTTTAGTATTATTTTAAGAAAAAAATTAAGCGGTGCCAACTTTTGGAGAAACCTATTGAAAGAGTTTAGCCAAATAAGTTAAAAAAAATAAAAAAAGATTAAACCAAGTCAAACACCCTTGAAAGAAATTAGATTTCTATGCATTTAAAATCATGATATTTGATCAGATAAGTTTAATAATTATTAAGTTTATTTAGTTTTTTTTTTTTCGCACTATCACTAGCGCCCTCCTGATACCCCATTCTGAGGAAGGAGTTAAATCAGGAATCTAATAGCTAAATTCAATTCCAGGCATATCGACCAACGTGAGGGCGAAATATTCATCCTTAGATCGTTCCTAATCGCTAGACTATGTCTTGGGGGCTTTTTTTTCATTATTATATATATATATATAAATATATATATGAGGTGGTGGGTGACACAGAAGAGAAGCACATTGAAAGAAATTAGTGACAAACAAGGCGCACTTAGCGTGGACTTAATGCATTTCCATGGACAATGGGAAAGACTGGAAGCGTCAATGAAGCAACCAAAGATTTCATCCGAATAAAAATACTTGTGATATTTAATTCCCCCTGGCCAGTGCCAAGTCAAGTCAGCCATTTTCCTTTATAAAGCCAATCAATTCAACCTTTGAACCATTCTTATAATTAATCTTGCTAGCTAAAGTAGTCACAAATGCCCACGTTACAAGGTGTAGATATGAAAAGGTTTAAATCTATAACCCCATATCTATTGTGAGATATTAATAATCATCTGAACTACCATGTATGAAAGATATATAATTTGTCAATTTATTTAGAATATATCATATTTACTTTGACAAACTTTACATAGGCCAATGACTAAATATATAAAGCGGATCTGTTTATTTATTTATCTAGATTTGAAATTGATCGTTTACAATTATTATAAAAGATTAATTTATACTCGTCGATCTTGAAGTTTTGTATAAATACAAATAATACCTTACATTTTTTAAAAATAATAATGACTAGTGCTATTTGACAGTTATATAAGATTAGTCTTCGTTGTTACATTTTATGTTATAACATGTATTTTGAAATTTGTAAAGGGAAAATTAAATACATTATCCCTAAGGTTTGGAATAATTATAAAAATTACCCTGACATTTTAAAAAATACAATAAGCACTCCTAAGATTTAATGTTGTATTTCAAGTTTCTCTTTACTATTAATTAACCCTATTAAATAGTATAAAAATTGCTAAATTATCCTTATATATAAAACTCTCTTTCTCTTCTTTTTTTTTTTTCTTGATCTACACTTTTTTAATTTTTTTTTCTCCCACCGTTCCCTTATGATTGCTACATTTATCGCACATCTTTAATCTCATTTCATCGTTGCTGATCAACACTATCTCCAAGTAAGTTTCTTCTCTCCAATCTCTCTTTCTCTTTAGTTTGGGTTTAATGAAATCCATATTTGGATTCTTTTAAACTATTTTTTGGATTCCTTTAAACCATTATTCTTATTTTTTTTCTCCTATTTCTTTTTATTCTTCTCTATTTCTTTTTCTCTCTCCCTTTCTTTGTTTTGGGTTTGATGAAACCCAAATTTGAGTCCCATCAAACCCTTCTTTTTCTTCCTCTCTCTTTCTCTCTCTACTTCTCTATCTTAAGTTTGACGAAACCCAAATCTAGGTTTTGTTAAACTCTTCTTCTTTTACCTCTCATTCTTCTATTTTTCTCTTTCCCACTCTTTGTTTTAGGTTTGATAGAATCCAACCCAAACATGGGTTCTAGTTCAATGGTCAATTGTAAAATCTAGTTATGTCGTTGTGTTCTTGATTATGCCTATTTCAACATTTATCTCTCAGTTTGTTTCAATCCAAAGTCGATCAAATTTATTCGAGTTCAAAATAAGCTATCTAGCCAGCCTGTTATGCGTTTTAAGGAATTTTGAGCTCAAATAACCTTTAATCCGTTTGTTAATTCTCATTGGTCTTGAGTCCCTTGAGTTCATTATAACCCCATCCATGACACTAAATATTGGGTTCGACCCAATTTGATTTTATTTGGTCCAATCTCAACATCAAATCCTTAACTCAATTTGATTGATTTATTTTACAATTTTCAATCAATTTCATTTGAATCTTCATGAATTCATGTTTGGATCATTGATCTCCTCCCTGAGACATGCTAATTTTTCAAATTGTCACCGACCCTTCTTTTGAATCTAATTTTATTTAATTCAAAATCAACTTTTAAATAATTTTTTAAGATTTTCAAATATTATACATTATAATTTATGATCTATAAAAAGAGACTAAATTCTCTTTTATATAGCTACCAAACAATTATGAAGTTAGTTTTTTTGTACATTAAGGGGGGTGTTTGTTAATCAAAATAAGAGGGAGAAAATGTCAGATATAAGAAGCATTCCGAATGTTTGGTCTTTCCAACGTGTTTGTTAAGTTTATCTGACTATTTTCGAAAAAAATATCATGTGACCTCTTATCTCCCCCTTTTAAGATAAATTTATCCGACCTCTCCCCTCGGATAAATTTATCTGGCTCTTTCAAAATAAGACTCAATTACTTATTTGTCCCTTATAAGATAATTAATGTCATTTAGTGCATTTTAAAGATTTAAATTTATTAAAAAAAATTATTTATTTAACTCTTATAATTAATATTATTTAATATATTTTAAAATTATTATATATTTTGACAAATTTATATTTATACTTTTCAACTCTTTTTAAATTTATTTTGGAACATGGATTTAGAAAATAAAATAATATTTTTAATTTTAATCTTATTTTTTTTACAATTCATATTAATCATAAAATACTATTTTAATCATAAATTTGATAATAGAGATATTTTAGTAAAAAAAATCCTTATCTTGGTGTTTATCATATGTATTAACAAACACATGAAAAGAAAAAATACAGTTACCAGTAGATTCTAAAAAATTTAACAAACAGTTTGATTGAAATCTTGGAATGCTTCTCGGTCTTGGAATGCTTTCCGGTCTTATCTTGATCATTCCATATCTTGATCCGAAAAGCATCATAATCTTATCTTGATACTACCTTATCTTGCTCATTTTAACAAACGTCCCCTAAAAAAGTTTGGTTCCATAAAACAAGTTGCCTAATTAGGTTGACGGAATTCAGTCTCACAAATCAATGAGTCAATTGTTGTAAATAATCACATAAAATTTTAGAAATTATAAGTACACAAAAAATAAACTTAAAAATATTAAGTATAGGAAGATGAAACCCACTTCCAAGACAAGTCCTAATCTATTGTGCGACGAATCTACCCTCTAATGTTCTGTCACCATCTCAGCGTTGAACAATATATTAATTTTGCTTTTCAAATTTGACAAAATCAAAATTAAGGTTGAACAATATATTAATTTTGCTTTTCAAATTTGACAAAATCAAAATTAAGGTTGAAAAAGTAAGGTAAGGTGAGCATCCATATGTTTATGTCTCCGACTCCTTCACGCGTCCACTCACCTTGGGTCAATTTCATGACAACATGCTGATGCTGATGCCCATTTCAGCCCAAGATGCAACTTCATCATTTATTATTATGTCCCTTCTCTTCTTTTCTTTTCTTTTAAATTAAAAAGTTACGTCATCAGTTCCAAACAAAATTAATTGTCTTGTGGGTTGCATACAAAGGTGCAACCGGCAGTACCAAACCAATCGGCTGCGTGGGTCTCCCCTCCCCCAATTCATTCCACCATAATTATTTATTATTAGTGGAAGAACCGAAGAAGAAGAAGAAGAAGAAGAAGAAGAAGAGGCCCGGCAAATCATTGCCACGTCATCCGAAGTAAGTCCGCACCGCCCCGCACCGCGGTGCCCACGGCTTTCATTCAAATTCCTAACTTCACAGACCAGACCAGACCGCACCAAACCAAACTCCACACCACTTGCCGTGTCAGACCCTCTGCGCACTCCACCACTTGGGGCGTAATGTAATCGAACGTATTATTATGCTCTCTTTTTTTAAAAAATATATATATATTATTTTATTAATATACCAGTTATATATATATAAATAAATATATTTTTGTTAAGACATTTTATTTATATTATTATTACGTTAACTTGCCGTCCAAGAAGTAAGTTAAGACTAATTTTGTACCTTCACCCATCTATCAAGGTGCCCTTCAAATTACGGAGACCCATGATAGGTGGCTTCGTGGAAACGTACCATTTTTAACTTTTTAAAGTCAAAATTTAATATTTTTTTCCCCCCCTTGTCTAGGTTAGGTTAAATAAATGTTTAACCAAATAAGGTAAAATAATTTGTAAAATTAAAAATAAATTTATAATTTACAAATTATTTGTAACCTCTGAAAAATTTACCTAAAATAATATAAGCACATGAAAATAATATTGGTAAAATTATAGGTCAACAAAATTAAATATAAAATACAATAATAATAATAATAATAATAATAATTAACATTATTAAAAGGCTGATCTTGATGTATTTATGGCATTATTATATTACCGTTTTATGTTCTCCCCTCTCCGTGGAAACGAGGAGGAGATTTACAGCTGAGGAAAGTTGAAGCGATTGTTGTTTTCTTGCCATAAATCACTGTGAATGCATTCAATCAGGACTTGTTTGTCTTTCCTGTCCTCTTTCTCCTCCGCTTAAGGCCGGCCAATAAATGACGATAACTCTCTGACAAATCATACCCCCCCCCCCCCCCCCCCCTTCCCTCTTCTCTTCGCTCGAAATCTTTCCCCAATATTATTTGATCCAATCGACGTCGCAATAGCCCCGTTTGACTTCTCCCCCAAGAGCAATCAACAACAATAGCGGCTTCTTTGAAAGTGGGTCGTTCTCAATTTGGCTGTACCCGCGTTAGTTCGATCTCAATTTGTCGTCAAAAAATCAGGTTTTCGATTGAATATCTGCGTTCGATCCAAATGGTCTGTTTCAATAGCACAATTTCGATTGATCGACAGGTCGTCATGGCCAAATCTGTGAAATCAACCGAACCCTCTCCCAAATTGAGGAATAAGAGGGCGCCCAATCTGCCGAATCGCTCAACCGTTCCGGCCTGCCACCGGTCTCGATCGGCCGCGATCGATGTGATGATCTTGATCGCGGTGATTGGTGCTTGTGGGTTTCTATTGTTTCCCTATATAAAGCTTTTGGTGTTCAATTCTTTTGAGATCATCCAAACTATGGTTCTTGCGGTGAGAGAGGAGATTTCAGCCGCTCCGATGATTTATGGCTGTTTGGGGCTGAACATTGCGTGTGTGATGATTGCCGCCACGGCAATTACGGTGTGTATGAGCCGGAAATGCGGCAAGCCGGGCTGCCGGGGGCTGCACAAGGCGGCCGAGTTTGATATCCAGCTTGAAACCGAGGAGTGTGTGAAGAATTCGGGTGGTGTGATGAAGGACTGTGTGAAGAAAGGATTGTTTGAATTACCAAGGGATCACCATAGAGAATTGGAAGGTGAGCTCAAGAAGATGGCACCCCCTAACGGAAGAGCTGTTCTCGTGTATCGGGCTAGGTGTGGCTGTTCGGTTGGCAGAATGGAAGTTCCTGGCCCGAAGAAGCATCGAAAGGTTAAGAAGTAGTGTTCATATGGCGGTTAATTTTATTATAGGAAGTACATTGAATAGAGTACCAGGTATAATGCAGAGAGGAGTGCCTTTTATGGCCAATCTTCTTTTGAACCATATTGTCTTTTAAGTTTGAATAAGCTCATAGCAAAGTTGTAAGGATAATATATATAGTTGGCCATACAAAATACAAGAATCCTTTCTTTCATCAGCATTGCTGTTTTTGCAATGTATTCTTCTCCTAATTGCTGGTTAGATATAGATTATTCCTGTATAGCTGCAGTCACTGTTTGTTTATTTCAGGGTTTCAATTTTCAAAAATCTCTTTTGGTTTATAGGTTACAAAAATGATTGAATTTAAAGATAGATCTGACTTATGTGTTTCGTATGTGTTTTATATTTGAGCATTCTGTTCGGTTGTAATCCAGACAGTAATTTGCCACGGAACATCCATGCATAAGTATTTAACTTAAGTTGTTTGATGAGACATGAAACTATCCAGCCCTACCCTTGTCATATGGATGCCAGTTGCTTGGTAATTCTCTTTCTTGAACTGCATCAAAGAGTTGTTAAATGGTGGAACTCTGAGATGACATCCCATATTCATGAGGTGATATGTCTAGATCTCGGCCAATCATACCATTTTAATATAAGCCTTGAATTTTGTTCTTGTTATTGTGCAGGATGAATTATTTACTTCCACCACTGCAATTAGTTTCAGAATACTCTGTGCGCCTGTCAATTTCATTACATATATTTGTCTTCTCAACTGTACACATTTATGCTGGCATAGATTATAAATCCCATGATTTGGGATCTTATTCCTTTATTGATCTGGAAGTGTAATGTCTGTTTCTGTTATCCAACTAAGATTTGGCCTTCAAATGAAAAATCAGTATTCTTAGGTCTTTAGTATTGTGAAGACTTGGTGAGCGTGCTTTTTATTCAGGGGTCTTTGTTAAATCCCTTGGCATGCTATATTGATGTGTTTGCTATGCGTGATCTTAGCAGTAAGAGAGTTATCATATTCTTTTGGTCAATTGTCAATTTCAGCGCATCACTCTCTTTTTTTATCTGCAGATAAGATGGCAAAATACTGGAGATTTTGTTAATGCTAATTGGCCAGTTGTGAGTTTTTATATAGTTAGACATCTACCCGCAGACGTCCTCGCCATTTTCTTTAATTAAGAGAAGTCTCTCTTGATTTGTGACAGCGTACGTGTGGTGCACAACCATTGAAACATGTATGCGATAAAAACCCAACCATCTGCACAATTATAGCATAGGACCAGCTGTTGCATAATTTTATAGCTACTAAACAGTGACAAGCTTATCTTATGTTTGTGTGGCTGTATGCCATCAGTTGCAATTGCAGTGACACATTTAAGTCATTTGTTTTTGTGGGACACTAGGTACTCGGTTTGTTATTCCCACTATGCTCTTATCATTTTTATTGTGATGGAATGCCCCTAATTCCTATATCCGCATCTTTATGCTTTTCACTTTACATCTCATCTTACAGATCCTTTCTAGAATAGATTCGAGGAATTGCTTTTGCTAATAACTTTGTAATGATAGATTCTACGTACCTCCATATACCAAATCAAAAGTATCACTAGCCATTGGATTGTCACTTGTCCTTAGAATACACTGTGTGAAACAAACAATTGGTGGAATCTGATTCATTACAAGGGCAGAAAGCCCTCTTCCTAAGCTAATAGTTATCGTACTTCTTGATTTTTTTTTTTTTTCAATATAGAAAGCATATATTTTAAAAGAAAAAAGGCTGTAGATGAATGGATTAGAGTCTGCCCTAAATTTTCCTCAAGTTCCTGAGCCATTATTCCTTGCGCAATATTTTAGTGGGAGTGCATGAAATTAATGTCTTTCTTTATCCTTGGGGCACACTAGTTAACTAGCTGATACCGGTATCCTTGTTCTTGTCTCTGGCTTTAGGAAGAAATCAAAAAAGCAACTTTATAAGGCAAGAATGTTGTATTAAAATTTTAGAAGGATAATGATTTAATTATCAAAATTTTCTAGGGATAACATTTATATGATTTCCAACATCCTCTCACTATGATTAGAATATCTTATTCATCGTGACAGTCATCTGAAGTTGAGATCAACTTTTTTTATCCCTGTAAGTTAAGCATAATGTCATTTATTAACAACAGAGTCTTTGTATTTGTCAGAACTCAATCTCATGTTAAAAGCATACATTAAGAAGTCAAATCTATCACATCAAGAAGATGGAAACAGGGAACATGTCCCTTCCCTCATAACCTTTCCATCTTTGAACTCTATGTTACTAAGCTTCTCTTGGCACCATTTGAGCTGAGAATTGGAAATCATAGACATCTTCAGCACCCTTGATACCAGCCTCATGTCTATCGTTGCAAACAAGATCTCCTTCTTCTGAGACTCTTCCAGAGGATTTACAGCTCTTCTCAACCAACACTTCTTTCCTTGCAGGCCTTTCAGCCATTGCTCCTTCTGCACAGGAGTAAGCTCAGTTCAATTAGGATTTCTAGATGAACTAAAAATTAATGGAAAATGACAGAAATATTTATTTAATTAGTTGGAAGTTGTAATCACGTTTTTAAGTATATCTGTGAGGTCTGCCAGTAGCCTTAGATCTCTAGGGTCTTCAACAGGTGGGCAATTCCAGAAGAAGCTCTTGAAGTTCCACTGAGCCTTCTTCTTGTCTGCTTTTACATATATCCAAAAGGCTTCTATGCATTTCTCTATGCCCTTCAAGACGACTTCTTTTGCCGACTCGGCTTCTCCCTTTATTGATCCGGCTTCTCCTTCCTCCACATGACCTTGAAGAACCCTAAAGTTATACTCTTTGAAGGTTGAAGATCAAGGACAAGCATTGGCAATCGAATGTGTGTTGCTGAGCACAAATTACCTGAGAGGGCAGGAACTTGGAGTAAACTCTTGAGAGAGGACCTTCCATGAACGTAATTCCTGTACCTTTCTTCTCCCCTGCACCTCTCATCTTCTGTAAATCTCTCTACAAGTATTTGAAACTTTTGGAATCTCTCTGCAACATTATCATGAAAGGCAATGGTAATGGGAGAAGAAGAAGATGCAAGCGCCTCAACTTTTCTGTATTGATAATGGAGTGCCTCCCAGGACAAGCATGATTGTGCAACATAAACCAGTTCGAGGTCAATTTCCAAGCTTCTTAAGATCCTCCTTCCCATCTTGCTATTGCCAGTGATGGAGAATTCCAATGTCTTTCTTCTCTCAAACCATAGAGGAGAGGCCAATTGCTCGTTTAGGATTGCACCTACACAATCAACAGCAAATTAGAACCTGACTGTCAAAAACAGTCTTATTTTTTGGCAAGTAAAAATTGGGTAAGCAAAAAGTGAGCCCACAGCACGGTTGAGAGAAGTTCAATAAAGGTCATGTTGATTGGCCCACCAACTTCTCACATCCAAGCAATTACCAACAAGCAAATGGCGAGCATGGAAGGTTATATGTACCTGATTCGTGCTCCAATAATGACTTGTGACTCACAAGCCTGAATTAGAGGCCAAGTAAGAAGAAATTGGGAAAGCGATTGCGAAAGGAGCTGAATTAGAGGCTAACTAGCCCTACCAACTTCTCATACTCAGGCAATTGTTGAGTGAGAAGAGAGCCATAGGCCCCTCTATGACACATGGACCTTCGGTCCAACACCAGCGTGGACTTGCAACCCTACTAACTCTTTAGGTTGCTGTATAGAGGCCATGTGGATCTACGCTGGATGTTCTTAAAAGTTTTAAACAAAAATATGTAGGTGGTGTTTTGGCTTAAAATAAGAGAGAACCACAAAATTTCACAGAATAAGAATTCTATTAGTATAATAGCATATAAGTACCCACTTATTCCACATGTTCTATCGTGATTGAGCAAATCAAACCATCTCATCCTTTCAGTATATTTCTGATAGAATGAATCTGATTCTTCCTCCTTCCTTTCATCAACCAATCCCCCTTCAATACTGAGCGAGTTGGATCTACACAAAGATGGCAAATGAGGATCGCTCTCTTTCACATCTTCAACATTTAAAATGGATGATGAGGATGAACTCCCAGCCATTTCCTCATCTTCCATGGCTGAACTGCTTGTTTCTTCATCATTCTGCAAATTCCCTTCTTCTTCCCTGGAACCAGCTTTCTCATCAAACTCTAACTCTTCCATCACAACGTCATATGTTCTACCCTCATATTCTTCGGATACTGTTTTCCAATACGGACATCTAGCAATCTGGTTCTGTACTGCAACTTCTGGGACATCAACTTCATCGACAACTGCCACAGCTGCAATATTATGGGCCATTCTAAAACGCCTGAAAATGTTTGAAGCCACGAAGAAAACCATTCGAATGGGAAGAGAGAAGATGAGTAGAAGCCATGCTGTTAACTGCTTGAGCCATAGGAAAATCTGGCAAAGAAAGAGCAAAAGAGGATGGACATAGAAGCTCAAGTAAAACCACTTCACAAATCCGTTTGGAATGATGACAGATTCAATGATAAACCAGCAGGATGTGAGCAAAGTCATGCTACTATCTTTCTAGTTACAATGCAGAGAGATGCAGCATGCAGGTTTGAATCTGACATAATTTTAGTATCAGGGAAAGGACAATGTATGAAAATGAAATGTTTATGCGGGTCCATTTTTAATTTTTCTTCTGATAAATTAGTCCTTCCTGGTTCCTAAAACAGCATCACGGATTGGTTCTTCTATTTACTAAACTTCTGGCTACTTATCAACAATTTAATACTGGATTTGCTTGCTTGGATCCTATCAAGCATGAGTCAGTAAGGACATGGACATGCAAATTGAATCGTCAACTGGGAGTTGGTAATAGAAACTAATTAGTGTTAATCTTATGTACATCTTAGAGAGGTTCTGATATGGAAGTTGGGAGTTGGGATTTGGGATTTGGATAAGCATTAGTCATTAGTAGACATAGCTTGACTTGACTATTATATATTATCATTATGTTTTTATTGTTGTTGCTGCTAGTGGTAGTGGCAAGGCCTGGCCTGAGATAAGAGCTGGATTATATACTTATATATATAAATACATATACATGTTATATATCATCATGTTATTATATGTCAGCACTTAGATCATCACAGACAATAACAACTTCCACACCCAAACTGCCTCAATGGCACAATCAAGTTTTTATTTTTTTTGTCCTCGGTGCAGGGGTGTGCAATTTTTCGGTTTGACCGAACCGAACCGATCGAACTGATGGGTTCGGTTCGATTAATTATGTGGCTAAAAATCGATTCGGTTATATTTATACAAAATTTTGAATATTTCGATTAATCGAAATAACCGAATTCTCCTCCACTGCCCATTATTTTTTGCTACTGCCCACAGTTTCACACACCCCCGGCGGTATACTACCCACGGTTTCAACCCACCCCCATAGGTCACACACACACAAACATTTCTCTCTCTCCCTCACGCACCTGCCTCCCATGTGACCCCCTGACACACTCTCCAAAAAGTCTCTAGTTCTCCCTACCCCCCAAACTTCTTTCTCCCTCACCCCAAACCTCTCAGCCTCATAAGTCACGACATCGGACTCCTCTCTTTCTCTCTCTCTCGCGCGCATGCACCCGCGCGCCAATCGGTCTGTCATCCCCTTCCTCCGGCCTCACCACTAGTCCATCGTTTCCCTCCTACCCGCGCGGCTTCTCAGTTCTCGTTCTCAAAACCCCTCTCTCGTTCTCTCTCTTTCTCTTTTGATCTCGATCTCACTGTCACTGCCTCACCTTCGTCACCCCCCCTCCCGCCACCTCACGAACGTCGCCTCTCTCTCGCCGCCTCATGACCGTCGATCCCCTCCCGTCGCCTCACGATAGTCTCTCTATCTGACAGTCGAAGATGAAGGGCCATTTAGGCCTCTGGCCGAGCGAAAGGTCGAACCGAATAAGGGCTGGCCATTCATCTTTGTCTACGGCGTTTCGCTTCCTTTCTATGCAGAGACCGACACCGCCCCAGCTGCATCTCTTTCCCTCCAATCATGCTCGCTCATTCGGTAAGTTTCAGTGTAGTTCGGTTATACTGGTTATTTCGGTTTCGATTTTTCGGTTAGCACATCCTATCGGTTCGGTTCAGCTCGGTTAGTGGGCTATGATCGGTTCGGTTCAGTTGGTAAAAAAGTTGATGGTTCGGTCGGTTATAACCGAATGCTCTCCCCTACCTCGGTAAACGCCAGCTTTTATTTAGAGCACTATCTATCTATATCCTTAGGTAATTTCTTAAATTTAAATTTGATAGAGATTGAGTCTCTTAGATAAAATATAATCTAATTCTATATAAAAAAAATATAAATAAATATAAAAGACTTAATCTATTAGAGTTTTTCTTATAAATAAGCATCTTAGTGTAAAAATACGTGCGATGACTTCATAATTAAAATCTACACATTGTCAATGTGTGTGACCAATATCTAGAATAGTCAAAATTGTGAAAATATTTAATTTTTTTTTATGTAAAACTCTTGTTAAGTAAGGTTTGTGCAAAAATGTCATCGTTTTAGGATATAGATATACATATATATCTATATGTCTATATATATATATATATATATATTGAAATAAACCTTTTTGTCTGCTTCAATATAAACCCAAGTCGGAAATCTCCCAATTTCTAACTCTCAATTGTCTACTCACATAGCTTCACTTGTTAACTTCATTAATGAGCTTGTAATTTATAGGAAATAACCTTCAAATTTCCTCACTGACTAGGCCACGCTATTTATATATATATATATATATATTATATAGGAACTGGCATGTAACGTGGGACATATTAGGAAGTTTCATATATTGGCAGACTTCAAATTATTTAAATCCAACTGAAATAATTGTAAATATATGTTAGCTAGTGTCCTACGGTCATGGTGCAAGTTTTACGTAGAATATTAGAATTTGAATCAATGCAGTAAATTAAAAGACATAATTATTGTTAGAAAGTAGCATTTTAACTAGAAGACAATAATAAGGTTAAAATGCAAGTTCCGTATGAACTGTACCAAATGTTTAATTTTGAGTATATATAGACTATATTCACATCCGAATTTACCTAAGAGTACATCAAGGAGAAGGTCACCCACCCCTAAAAATTAGTCGGGCGAAACAATATATGTTAGCTAGCTAGTTCAACCAATGATAATCATGTCTAATGACTAAAATAGTTTGGATTAAAAAATAGAAAATGGCATGAGACTCCTTTAACAACAATATACATGTTTTCTTTTGATTAACTAATATTCCACATAAACTAGTAGATTTGGAACCACGTTACACTCTTACGCTATTGTGTTTCTCTAATTTAATTATGAAACAATTGTCAAAAGCATTAAGTAAAGTAATAATGTATAATTTAACTTATAGATTATTTTTGGAATAACCAACGAGTAGTTTTATCTAATTCAATTATAGAGACACAATCTCTAATATTCTTTTTTACTATTAAGAGCAATGAATTGATTAATCCCTTATTAGATATTAACAAATCTCTATGTTTAACCATATACTTCACACTATCTTATATATAGTTCAAAATATTAAATATCAAATATGACCAAAGTAATTTCTTGGGGTAACGCAAGTAATCTTTCACACGAGATTTAGGTATCGAATATGTCAAAATTGCGTG
The DNA here is from genome assembly GCF_014633365.1 of Diospyros lotus. Taxonomy (NCBI): domain Eukaryota; kingdom Viridiplantae; phylum Streptophyta; class Magnoliopsida; order Ericales; family Ebenaceae; genus Diospyros; species Diospyros lotus. The sequence goes on along the minus strand of NC_068341.1, from coordinate 35,873,870 downwards.
TTTAGATCTTAGACAGTGCGGCTGTGTATCAACTACTGCTAACTGAGAGGGCAAGGCACGAGTTTTGATCCAGAGTTACTTGTCCTAACTTGCTTATCTGTGTGGCTCTGGTCCACGATTTATAGAAAGAAGGTGATGGTCCTCGCTAAAGACATTGTATACTAAAGCTTTCTTGATTTTTTTTTATTATAAAAAATAACGTATGACTAAAGTAATTACTATATGAGTCCAAACACAAAGTTTTAATAATAACCTCATATCAAAAGGAACAACTGGAAGCTGTGCTAATACAACTTCTACAATAATAAGTCCGATTAAGTTATCATTTTGATCTGTTCAGTATTTATCATTTTATAAATACCCACAATGTTTAGTAAAAGTCTTTACCCACTATGTCACATATAGTAACATTGCATGTGACAACAATAATATTAATACATTGCCAAAACACATTTTAGATTATAAATTTTATTTTAAGTTATAAGGATTTAGAGCATCATATATCTCATTGTCAATTATCTTTATAATTAACATGATTTCCATATAATGTAATTTAAAGGCAAAATAATAATAAAAAAAGATACCTTTAAAAATAACGTGTATTGAAATAAATTATAAATTTATTTGATTACTTGATACGTGGTTTTGATGGCAAATACCATTCTATTCATTAAGACCAAAATATACAAAATTTTTATATTATTTTTCTCTTAATTTGTATATATGTGAGCCGTATAACTGGATCTCTCACGTAGATGTTAGACTCTTGGGATTTTCAATAAGAAATCCTAAATAGTCTTGAAAATTTTCTAGTAAGTTCATTTCTTATTCTTAGTTGGTTTCATATTTAGTTTGCGTTAACATACATTTTTGTAACACCTCGCATTGATCGATAGGAAAGTCCGGGACAACTTACCCTGATGGGGCTACGCGAACTTCCCAAGAGGATCACCCATCCCTGGACTTCCCTAGGTCAAACACGCTTAACTCTGGTGTTCTTTGCCTGTATTCAGTCTAAAAGATATCCAGCTGATATTATTTTCTTCCTTACTTGTTCTTGATATATACTATCTTTCTCTGGGCTCCTGTGGTGTTACACACATCGTGTCATCATGGGCCTATAACCACGGGTCAGCTCATAGCTCTTGCCTTTCTATGGCCAAGAGCCTCACCGCAGTTTGTAATTCTATTTATTAGTCAGTTTTTACTTTTTGTTAGGTAAGGAAATATTAGCTTTGGTGAATAAGGAAAATAATCTATAAATAGTATGTTTAGTTTATTATTCAAGGTGTACAAATTAATTATGAGAGACCAGTAAGAGCTAGTATAATTTGGATTTCGATTTAGAGAGAGAATATTAAGTTTTGTAATTGTAAACTTTACTATATAGTGATAATTTTCTGTTGTCGTCCTAATAGCCGTGGTTTCTCCCTTTTAGGATTTTTCACGTAAAAATCTCTTGTATTTGAGTATGATTGAATCTTTTGTTTTTCATCTTATTTTTCAACAAGTGGTATTAGAGATTTGTTTATCGGTCGCCTAGTAAGCAAAAGATATGTCAAGCATGATGAAGTTTGATTTTGAAAAGTTTGATAGAAATATTAATTTTGAATTGTGGCAAATACAAATCAATGATATCTTGATCCAATATGGGTTACACAAGGCGTTGAAGGGCAAACCAACTCTTGAAGGTTCTGAAAATATGGCAAAGTGATCTGTTGAAAGTGCAAACAATCCAGTCATACGAAAAGGAATTGTCGCATTGATAAAGCAAGTTTGGCAAAGGGCTCCAAAGATTATGACACTAAAAGTTCGTCTATCAATTTTGTGGGAGATGAAGATGTCCTTTAAAGAGATAAATACATCTTCATGGCATGTCGCTAGAGTTGCCATGAAAAAGAATGTGATACTTCTAACAAGTCCACAAGCTTGCACACGGGCATTGGCTTAGCAGTGTTGCAATGTGTGTGGTGGAAAAGATGTCAATGGCTAAAGAGCTCATAAGAAAGCCAAGCATAGGGGTTACACCATAGTTTTTCAACAAGATACTATTCGACATTATTCTATGAAAATCTCATGATAATACGTGTCTAAGTGGTAGAACCTTTTATGGTGGGATACGATGATCTCGGTGATAAAGGTCATGATGATTATTAGTAATAGATAGTAATGGTTGTTGTCGGAGAATGGACAAATGTTTTCAGGAATTCTCGCTAAAGTAGTGACTCGTTGAGCTTTTCAGGAAGAAATCTTAATTAATCTTGAAAATTTTCTAATAAATTTATTTCATATTCCTAGTTGGTTTCCTGTTTAGTTTATAATTCTATTTCTTAATCAGTTTTTACTTTTTATTAGGCAATAAAACTTTAGTTTTGATAAACAAGAAAAATAATCTATAAATAGGATATTTGACTTGTTATTTAAGGTGTGCAAATTACTTGTAAAAAAATAGTGAAAGCTAAGAATTGAGTATAATTGAAATTTAAGTTTTGAGAAAGAATATTGAGATTTATAGTTGTAAACTTTAATACATAGTGATATTTTTCTTCTATCAGATGGCCATGATTTTTTCTCTTTTAGGATTTTTCAAGTAAAAATCTTTTATGTTTAAGTGTAATTGGATATTTTATTTTTCATCTTATTTTTCAACAATATCAAACATTGCAAAGTGACTGTTCTTAAATTTCGCCAGCTCTATTTGTGCAAATATAAATTCAAGGAAAATGATATCTTCTCAGAACTCTTTTTATATGACAAATATAATTAGGGTGATAAAAGGTCGTCTACCAAAAAACGAAAAAAGAAGAAGATAAATATCTGTTCAGTTCAGTTGTTCAGTGTCTAACAAAAGACACAAGTGACTACTGTATCTGTCACAGTGCTCCCTCTTTCTCCAACTAATTGTACAGGTCTCTAAGGGAGTATTAGCTAAGACTACAACTACCAGGCAGTAGTGAAAAAATTACAGGATGCAGAGCAAAACTTAACAGTTCTACTCTTACTTTGATTTCCCATCTTTGCTTGCTGCCCCTCTCTCTGGTTATTGTGGCAACTTGCCCGAGAGCTCCAACTTCTTGTTTGGCCGGGGTTTCGTCAACCCGTATAATCTCAATTTGGAATTAATATTTGGCTCAAAAGCATTTTAATGTTAAGCACAAAATCAACAAAAATCGGCTCACTGATCTCCACAGCATTTGGCCACTTCTGCTTCTTGCAACTTCTGCCACAAGCAGAGCAGCTGCCTGGGGCTTTGGTAGTGCGCAACAACATATCCATCCTTGCATCCTTCGTTGTACACCCTCCCTTCGTTTATGTAACTAATCTGCAAGCCCGCCTTTCTCATCTCCGCTATCCAGATCCCCATCGCCACGTCTTCCAGCTTGAACATCTGCAAGTACAAAGCATTCACGGTTTTGAGAGCCAGCCAGTACATTTTCAAATTTTTGTAGCTTACCAGCCCGCATGCATGTCATTTTGAATTTGATTCTTGCCATGCAATAACAACATATGGTTACTCAAATCATCATCGAGACAAAACTGATCAATGTATTATTATTCTTCGTGAAAACATAAAGGGACAGACCAAGTGCAAGACGGGGACAAAAGAGAGCTCTCAGATGAGATAAATATAATGAAGTGATATTTTTACTTTGGCATGTATGCCATGGTAACAAGCAGCAATGCCATATGGAAGCATATCAATCAATCAGCTTATCAACAGAACCAAAGTTGTATCATAGTAAGAAAACAATATATTTCAAACCATGATAGTAAATAACATTATTGTTCGAGGGCCAATATGAACCTCAAATAGAGTTGTATCTCTTTTTATGGTAGTGGTTTGACAATATCACTTCGATTACTTGCTAGAAATCAGAAAGAAAACCTTAGTGAGGGCCAAAAAGTTAGGAGTACTTGACTCATATACAAAAATCTCATAAAACGGTTTTCTGATACATGTGATAAGACACCTTCAATCCATGTGAAAAGAATTTTATAAATTTCATTACTTCTTTTTAAAAATAAATCTTGCTATGAATTTTTCCAGGTGTACGATAAAATTAAATATAATGTAAATACCAATGCCCTCGTGCAAAGTTGAAAGCCTTTTAAACATATATTTTGTTCCGCTAATGAAATATTAATAAATAAATTTGCATGAAATATATAGTGATCTAATGTCGACCTTTTCATTTTCTAATGAAGATTTCTATCATTGGCCCTCAAACAGTAAGGATAAACTTTTCATTTTATCCTTTTATATATAGTGATCTAATGCCGACCTTTTCATTTTCAAGGATAAACTTTAATAATATTATAATATATGTAAAACTTAATATAATTAATATCGCTTTATATTAAGGCAAGACGTAATTTCTCAGTTTTCATTGAAAGAAATTGCTAGTAAAGCAAAGATTTCAATGACCAACCCAAAAAAAATAAAAAAAAGTGAAGATTTCAATGTTATTGACTATTAACCTTATGACTTTGACAGTTCAAAAACAGAACAGAGTAGGGCACCAAATGTCATACTAAACATTAGTTTCCATTTATATTTCAGATTTTGGGAGGTCGTGTATAATAGTTGGCCTAAATACTAAATCAAGATCAATGAATTTCCCCTATCAAATTGACATATAAATGCATAAATGTAAAAAAAAAGGTTAATTCAAATGTCAGCACATCAAATTCTATTAGCAAAATGTAATTCAATCCCCCCCTCCCCACCCTTTCTCACTTCTCCCCAAAAAAATAAAAAAATAAAAAAAATGAACAAACAAATACACACCCCCAAAGAAAAGGAAAAATCTTGCAAAAGCAGAAAAGGTTTGAAAAGTTCAATTTAAGAAAATAAAAGGAAAGCTGAGAATCAGGAAATATTTGTATCATACCCTTAAATGACCTCTTATATGTCTCTTGTAGACCTCCTCAGCTATGTCCCGTGAGACAACATAACCGGGGCCATGAGCCCAAGGAGGATAGGCTTCTTCTTGCCACTCCTGAAAACAGCAAAGAAAGAGTAACATTTAGCAGATTAAATGTTTATACTTAGAAGCAATACTCCAGAAATCACATGTCTATTAGCAAACTGCACAAAAGCATGCCCACACACAGAGGACAAAGCACCATATATAGGTGCGAAAATGTATATATGTTTTATGCGATCTTTTTCCACCTAATAAATCCAATAACAAAAGGACATCTTAGAAGTTAAGACAACAAAAATTTCCAACAATTGAGATCAGCAATAGCATTATGACAGTCTAATTCAAACTATTATTGATACTATCTGTCCTGTTTCACATAGCACATCTCCTAGATATATTATTACTGGCCTACCATATCCTTCTTCCTTTTTATTGTTCCCCAATTTAAGGTCATGCAACTTAATCAATCTTAAAAAAAAAGGTCATGCAACTTACCTCTCTTCAGATCTCCAATTATATCTTTCTAGTGATCAGACCATCCCATATAATTTATCATTTCTTGTTGATGTTCCCTTGCCCACAAATATTAACAGTTAAACCCTCACAGCTACCATGGAGCAAGTATTCTTGCAAGCCAATCATGCATGTCCTATAAAATAATGCATCCATTTCAAACCACAATGAAGGTTAGACAGAGTGTTCCCACTTCAACCATATCTTGATGCTAAATTCATAATAAACAATGAGCACAAAATGAAATCAACAGAAAAAGAGTTTAACATGATACCAGTAACACCAAAGGGGCAGATACAAAGGATTATTTTATTTTACTTATTTATCTTGTTAGTGAGCCAATTATTGCCTTAACATGACATAGGATTTAATGACCTTAGAAAGGATATGCTAAATTCAGTTATTTAGGAAGGTTCAATAATAGAATCAAGTTTCCAGGATTGACTAGGAGCAATTCATTTTGTATCACATTGGCAATAAGATATTGACCCAAATAGTTGGTTCTAAAAAGTGCAGCGTATGCACTTGGGAGTTTGGATCATAGAAAGAATGAAATGACTATGCTAATTAGAAGTTTAACTATCTGGGTAACAGGGTGAGGGATAAGCAATCAACATGGTTTAACTTTTCCATTGAGTTCACCATCAAGCTGTTTCTGTACCCATGAACATCTGATAAAAAATTAGTCTTACATCTGGGCTGATATACCATTTGCTGTCCCTGTTGCGGCAAGGCCAGGCATTGGAGTTGATAAGACCATACAGCAACCCACTGGACACATTGACCTGCTCTAGTGAGGAAATTACTTCATTCACACGAACGAATGAATCGTCATCTGTCTTCATGACATAGTTTGCTGAAACCGCCTGGGTCTGTTTAAAATTAAAATAAGAAATCATTTATTTGGAAAGTAAAGAAATAACAAGACAAAAATAAGCTTCCCAGAGTTTGGTAAGCTTACAGCTTACCCCAAAAGCACAAATTGCCACAGTCTTCCAGGTTATCAGACTATAATAGTCAACAAAAGGCATCAATTGAATGTCTCCATAAGTCTTTACTTCGTCCAAAAGTTCCTCGTTCACAATTTGATTTTTATGCTGCAGCATAATCAAGGACAATACTTGATTTCAGGCAAGTACTTCAACAGAAAAAGTTTGACAATCACTCAATTAAACAACACATCCAGCAGAAACTCAAGATAGAATAAATCAAAAGAAGAAAGGCCATCCAACATAAAGGCAACATACAATATAGAGAATCCCACAGGCGTTTATCAAGTAAACTGTTCATTTACAAGTGCTCATACCAGACCAACAAAAAAGCGTACTGCAACTGCTCCCGACCTCACTGCAGCATATTGCATCCATGTTCTTCTAACAGCCATCCTCTGCTTAAAATTGTTTGCTGTAGAGAAAACACCAATAAAGAGATTCAGTGGCTTCCGAGGTGGAAGTGGTACTGATCTCAGTGCCTCTGAGTAAGCAACATTCTCCGAATCATCTGAGGTGGGCAGACCGCTGGCAAGGACAGAAATTAAATCCACGTCCCCAGAAATCTGTACTTCATTAACAAGCCATGGTTCCAACCTCTGAAATTGATGCAGGCCAGGAAAACAAATAATTGATGTGAAGAATTCATTAAAAAAAAAAAGGGCAAGTAACTCAAAAAAAAAAGAAGAAAGGATTAATAAATTACTTCACGGTAAGCAAAAGATGTCATGTGCATTCCATCAATCGACATTTGAAACCCTTCTTCTCCTGCCCTGAGTGTCATAACAAATAGGTATCCTTGCTTGAATGGAACATATCTTCTTTTCTTGATTCTGTTTCTTGCCAAAGATGACCACATAGAAGCATTTGAAGAACCAAAAGATATAGGTTTCTGGTTACCATCTTTACCCACCATCCAATTGCATTGCTTCAATTCATCCACTGTTTATCAAATAAAATGAAGATAATTAATACATTGCCAAGAATTTTACCAAATACATATACACATTCCCATAAGATATATAACAATGAACTAAACTGCATTGCCAACAAAAAAGGAAATAAAATGGAACAGGCAAGTGCGTCAACTAGTAAGTATATATATTTGACCAGTGAGTAAGCACAAAATTTTGTCATTGCTCCATCATAGTTCATATCAAATCCTGTGAGCCACATCATAATTCATCTTTATCCTGAGAGCCATTTCTTCCTCTGGTGGTATCTAAACAAATTTTCACTTTCTGTGGAAGATTTCATCAGTATTCTAATTAGGCTTTTGGTCAGTGAGCACCCCCCCCCCCCCCCCAAACTCCCAAATGTTCATACCGAAAGGCTTAACATCAGTTTCTGCAATTAGGCCTTTGACCAGTGAGCCCCCCCAATGTTCACACAGAAAGGCTTAACTTATACTGATATAACTAATGACATGATAACTTGATGCATCTACAGAGCCATATTCATATGAAGTAAACAATCAGATAACGAAAGATTTGAGTGGTCAGAATGAAAGACTGAACTTTAATATAACTATATAATCATTGAATATATTAAGGGTCATTTGAATTATGATACAATCTACCTAGAAGGGTAGGAAGCATGTCTACGTATTGCTAAAGCAGCAATTACTATAAATTTTCTAGGATTTATGGGTAAAACACTAGCAAAATGTTTTGGTCGGTACATGAGCATGATTTTTGCTGAAGAACATGACCTCAGAAATCCTTGGGATTAGTGCCCTTGCGCGGTAGCCCGCCGCTCGTGTCCTCGATTTTGACAAAGGAGGTAAATCGCAGGTGGAGATTTTGCCTCACTACGCAACGTAAGGAATCGAACCCACGATCTATTGGTGCGAATCCCAACTTATTGTGACCCAACCAATTGACTTGTGTCCTGAGTACTAACCTCAGAACTCCTTGATAGACAGGCATGAGGTGAAAGGCTAAAGCACTTGGAGGTGCTCTGACTTGATCCACCATCAAAGATATGTAATAAGGCATTATTTTAATGACCTTGGGAGGTCCTACAAAGATACTCCTCTAGACTTCTCTAGGATCCTCTTCAGCATTTTAAAACCTTTCGCACCTGAAAAGTGTGGTTTTCCGTCAAAATAAGAACATACAGCCTGAAAGAAATTCCAAAAGTTTTGACATAAACAACCACCACGCATTTGTCACAACACTGAAGGTAGTATCCTCCTTGCATCTACATTCACTCAAGACTTCCTCAAGTCCAATGCTATCACTCTTGCACATAATACTTACCACCACCACCACCACCAATATCTCTCTAAAGAGTCCACTTAACTTTGTCCCTCCAGACCATTTGCTATCTAGAAGTTTTCAAAGACAGCCCAATTAACAAACAGAAATTTTCAGCTGGAATGAAAACTTTTCCATGATCTGCCACCTCAAGTGGCAAGAATGCTCGACAGCAGGGTGTAACTAACAGAAACATGCCATAAAAAAGGTTTGTGGGAGAAATTCATGTCCTCAACTGGTGAAAATAATGGTTAAATGTCCGGAGAAGCTCAAAGCTCAAGGCAGTATATCTTTTTCTTATATCCTTCTCATTTTCTTTTTCTAGTCTTTACTGAGATGGGAGAGATTGCTAAACAGAAGGACCTAACCAGAAGAAAGCCATTCCATGAAAAGGATGATGATGGGAGAAGATTCACATATCCTAAACTACTTATAACTAATAATTACATGTGTGGAAGCTCAGAGTTCAAGACAGTCTACCACTTTTTCTTATCTTTTATGCTTTTACTCTCTTTGTTCTTGGTTTTAATTTTCCTCCGTCGTCTCTTTTATTATCATTGTTTGGGATAAAAGTTCAAGACAAGATTCCTGGTGATAAAGGAGCTTAGCTTTCATAGATTAGATGGATGATATGAGTTGTTTTTGAACAAAAGTCTGCAACCAGAAGTTAAAATAAATATGATCATCTCAACTTCAAATGTAGAACATAATGGAATCCAACATATGAGCCCAGGAGAACAAGTCATGTGAACTTTAGAATGCCAGTGAAGGGACCAGAGGTGTAGCTACCTTTCTTATTACTAAGAACTGCAGAAGGGCAGCGCTCCTCTTTGCCCCAGCCATGAGCTACTGTCCATGTATTTTGGACAATTACAAGATCCTTAGTTACATTATCACCTTTAAGTCGGACATTGTAATGCAAAAGTAGGGGAGGATTTGGCTCCTCAGGAAGAGTTTCTCCAGTTAAGTCAATTCTAAAATTTTCAAGAACGTTAGGAATGCCAATGACAGTAATGGCTGAACCCTGTATCAGGCCACATGGAATTCGCAACCTGAAACTTCTGTTACCAAATTCAGTAGCATCCATCTTATTAAGAAAGTAAGGACATTGTTTCTCCTTGGCTGTAACAAGCGAAATATTATTCACATGACTCTTTTCTTCATTGTAACTGATATTAAGAAGGGTATCCCAGGCAAACACAGCTTCTCTGATAGCCTCCACTGCATTAGGTAAGCCCTGAGCATAATTAATAATGTTCTTCATATGATTCCAAGTCTGTAAAGAACTTTGCACCTTGTCAGATAAGTTTCTTTGAACAAAGAGACTAGAAACTAATATATCTGCAGAAATCACTTGACTGGAATCTTCTGGTTTTTGAACTTCTAGTGGAACCCCAGCTTGCAGAGGTGTAGAAGAATTAGATGCATTGACAGCAAGTGGACTCTCCCCAATTGGATTTTTCATCATGCAGTACCTTATAACCAAGAACATAAACAAGGAAACAACCAAAGCACCTCCAGACCATTTTTTAAATTTTTTTGGCAACACCTTCGCGTCAATGATCCTAACTTCCATAGACTTACAACTTAACACGTCCCAAGTAAGTCTATCAAGCTCTGATTTGATTGCACTTGGTGATCACCAAAGGAAAGAATATACCAGGTTAAAGGCTGAAACTAAATTTATTTGGAGCAGGAAACTTCTTTAGAGAACCCCAAAATGCCTGAACACTATAGCATTCAAATTTGAAGCACCACAATGACCAATTTATGCATCTTCAACTATTTCTATCTCCTGTTCAACCATTTTGCCTACCAAACTAAGATTTTATGTAGCTTTATTTTGATCATATCTTACTAAAAACCATTCCCTTCCAAACCATCAACGAGCTCGGGCAGACAGCAAACCGGTATCAGCCAGGCCTTTGTGTTTTGACTCCTGCAAAAGGATCAGAAGGAAAATAGATAAGAAGTGACAAATAGTGTTCTAGGAATCATAGAGTAGTAAGAACAAAAGACTTATTTTGTAAATTGAAACAATCCAGGTTGAAACAGGTGAATTAAGTGATCTATCAAATAAAATGCAGGAATTAGTGGATGAGAGTTGATTGCCAAGTTCATATCCGAAGATTGTGATAACAAGATGATGTTCGCAAGTATATCACGTTATTAGCATTTGTACAGCAAGGTTGCAGAGAGTGAAAATAGTAAAAGACAAAATAAAGGAATAAATAAACTGCAACTAGAAGATTTATACAAAAACTGGAGAATGCAAAGAGTGATTAGGAACTTAAATTTTGAAATCTGTGATTACTTTTGACTAGCAAACCTAAGTATTCAGTCACAACAATAGTAATCTAGAATTGTTTCACATACGGCCACCTTACCAAAAATAAGTAAATAAATAATAAAAAAATAACAAAATAGATATAGTACAAAAAAACTTCATTCAGACTCTGTTCTTATCATTAAAGAAAGTCTTGACTTGATCGTCTTTCTTTTTCTGCCCTTGCATTTTTCCTTCTGAATCTTTAAAGCACAAGAAGTTGCATACACGAAAAAGAACACTGCATGGTCCAGAGTGAGTAATAAATAAGGTAAGATCACTTGATACGAGTTTGAATCTTGAAACCCTCATTCAAACTCTAAAACCCTGCTAACTACAGTTTGCGCAAGAGAGAATCCGTCGGAACCAAGCTCTCGCACCGCCATTCACGAATGCGCATGCAAAAGTGCAAGAAGAGTCAAAAGAGAAAATAGTGTAGTGGCAAGCTTCGAAAATATCATACCTGTGAATTTTCTTTCGTACTTTTTTCTTCTTTTCTTTTTGAAGTCTACGACGATGGCGGGATGGAAGCGGACACTGTGATCGATATCTCCGGAGCATTTTGATTGCTTGTTTCTGATTTGATTCCGTTTGTCCTCCTTTTTCTAGCTAAAATTACACTTCACGCGCTCAGGTTACGCCGCAAACGACGTCGCAGCTGGAGACGTCGTCTTCTAAGGATTTCCGCCGGCCGACTTTGTCTTCTTGGCGCCAACTGCCACCTGCCGGGCATCAAGTCAGGCCAAGATCATTTTATCCCCTTTTTTTTTTGTGAAAATAAAATTTATTATTAACAAAAAAAAAAAAAAGGCACACAAATGTTCACAAGAGGAAATTGAAACATATCCCACTAGGAAAAAAAATATAAGACAACACTCACAAGAAAAGACAACAAAAAACAAAAACAAAAAATAGTCTGAAAAAATATAAAACTAAACAAAAGAAACCTAGCAAAATAAAAAAATGTGAAAGAACAACAACAACTAACTCGAGGTATATTGATGCTCGAGAGCATGAGAGAAGGGTTAGGGAGAAAAATAGAATCATAAACTATTCATGAAAAACTCTCGCCAATTGTAAAGAAGAGAACAAAAAAAGGAGATTAAAACAAAAACGAACAACACTTGAAAGTGATCTGGAGGAGGAAGAAAGGGATTTTATCTCATTTTATTCTTCATTAATTTTGATTTCTACATGAGGAAATGATAGAACCATACATAATTTCAGAAAAAGAAAAAAAACTTTAATTTCATCATATTAACTTTAAATCTAATTATTTTTATCCATAATATTATCATAATTCACATCAAAAAATACTATTAGTACATTATTATCTTAAGCTACACAATGATATTAAAATATCTAAAATACTCATCACCCAAGACGATAATATGAGATGGTGAAGCGCATGACTAAAATATTCTTCACCTAAAACGGTGAGACGCAAAAGATATTTTTATCATTTATAATATATTGTATAATTCAAAATACACACAATAATGTACCTACAATATGGTTCATTCTTTCATACTTAAGCATTTCCATTTTATGAAAAAAAAAAAAAGGGATCAATGTCACAACCTGCCTCCACAATTTCATAAATATCTTAATAGCCATTGTTTTATTTTCTTTGCCAACTATCATATCATATCATGTATTTGCGATGTGAATGAATTGGCAATTGGTCTATAATACAACGAGATCAACACGCTAAATATTTTCTGGATGACTAGAGCATACAAACCCCTCCCCTCTTATCATGTATCACGTCGCAGGGCCAAGGCAACCACCCAGCATAACAAGTCCAGAAACATTGGTCCCAATGAAGCAAGCGTATTCAAACGCCTTCAAGAAGACAACTCCTCATCTTGGAGCCAGAGATCCCGAAATAGTGCACTGTAAGCACCTGTGTTATGAGAGACCACAGATTCCATTAAAATAAGCCTATGCATGAAAAAGGCCTAACTTGCTATAACAAATTATTATCATAAGACAATTCAATTTGTCAATGAGTCTGGCTTAATACCTCTGCTAACAGTGCTGTCAGTGTACAGGGCACAAGTTTCCGAAGGAGGGCAGCACAGCCACAGGGCTGGATTTTCATACCCGAACAGTGACGAAATTGCGGCCGGCAGCGATGGGCGTGGAGACTTGTGGTCAGGAGTGGGGGTCAAAATCAAACTCCATTGTCTTTCTTTGTGTATCATCCCACCATCTCTCTCTTCCTTCTTTGAAACTCCATTTTCTGTAAGGAAGGATTCAAACCTTTTAATGTGAAGGTCCATGCATAAACAGATAACGGTGAGATCCTAGTAACAAGGGGTTTTTTATATGGGAAGCTTCAAAGTTTTTATTTAAAAAAAACATATATCCTTGGAGCACATTCAAGATGTGACAAGATGCCCATTACCTTTTTTTTTTTACTTATTACATACAATACCCCTCAACAATTAAAAAAATATGATGTTTAGCCCCTGACATATAAAACATCATTATTCTCTATGTCAACTATTAAAAATTGTATTTTTAACTACTCACCATGACGAAACATTAATGCGTGTATGAACGTGCCCATTTTCATAAATGACACACCACATGCATAACTAGTTGACAATATTTAAATAGGTTGATTGGTTTGTTGCACTCACTCAACACTTAAAAAATGTGTTTCATCCCTAATGTGCAAAATATCAAGATGTTATATCTCAACTATTAAAAAACAGAGTTGTTATTTATGCCACATAGGATATATACATAGAAAAGAGAAAGTACCGTGTCACAAAAAACCTACGTTAATGAGATATATCAGATTAAAATTTACCTTAATGGGGAAAAAACAAATTTACCTATACCTTAAAAAAAAAAACCCTAAACCCCAAACACCTAATCTTTGAATCACTAATTTAAAACGCTTTACCTTATTCTATCCTCAATCACATAATATGACAGAATTAATCTCCATCATTTCTCTTAGTTGAATTTGATTCCTTGACTTTCTCTCTCTCTTGTTAATATCATATTTTGTCTTAAGATAAGAACTTAAAACAACATTTTTTAATAGTTGAGATACAGAATTTTGACATTTTGCATATCAATGACCAAATGTCATATTTTTTAATTGTTAAGCGAGCACAACAAATCAATTAATCTATTCAAATACTGTCAATCGATCATCCACGTGGTGTCACATATGAAAGCAACAATTTTTAATAATTAAGGTACGAATTTTAATGTTTTGCACCTCAAGAACTAAATGTCATATTTTTTAATTATTGACGGGACATCGTATATATTAAGTGCCTTTTTTTCTTTTATTTCTCATTTTTCTAGTGTAAACTCTTTAAGTTATCTCTTTGAATTTTCTTTACTTTTAATGCCAATCTCAAATGTTTTGTTTGCCTCGAGTTTTGTCCTAGAAGATAGCAGAACCGGAAAGGAGCATGAAGGAGTAGTCTCGGCTGAAGAAATTAGGCAGCTAGGGGTTAAGTGTAATTAGTACATTTTGTTGGGGTTAATATGTAATTTCCTTAAGTTAGTTAGTTGCCTAAGTGTGTCCGCCTCCTCTATAAATAAAAAGGCAAGGCGCCTACTGAGATAGAATCATTCTGTGAGTACTTTAGTCCTTTGTATTATGAGTGCAAGGCATTGTTCAAGAAAGGAAGACTATCTGCAAACCTTGGGTTTTTTCTTGGGAAAACTTTGTAGTGTTGTACTCAAGGTTTGTGGGCTATGAGGGTTGTGATGTACTGATCTTTTGTCTGGAAATAAAGACTGCTTGAAAGGGTGTTTTAAGGCTGGATGTAAGATTGTCAAAGGCATTCCGAACCAGGATAAATCCGCGCCTATTACTTGTGGTTTGATTGTTTCTTGTTTTATTTTTCATTCTGTTTTGATTGCTTATGTTTCTGTTTTTAATTCCTATTATCGCTAGGAAGGGTAGAGAGTGTTGGGAGAGGCATATATCATCTAAGGATAATTCTGCATAGTCTTAGGATAACAAATTGGTATCAGAGCTAGCTTTTAGGTTCAAGAACAGTCCAAGAACCTTCAAGATTTCATCTGTTTTGAATTCTCTATCATAGAACAGTGTTATAATGGCTGCAACTAGGTATGATATTGAGAAGTTTGATGGCCATAATGATTTCGGCCTTTGGAGGATGAAAATGAGGGCATTGCTAGGGAATCTAGGACTAGAAGAGACTTTAGATGAGGAAGAATAACTGCCTGAAACCTCCACTGAAGAACAGAAAAAAGAAAAATCAAAAGAAAAGAAAGATATTGACAAGAAAGCTTTTAACACCTTGATTTTAAGTTTAGGGGACAAAGTCTTGAGGGAAGTGGCCAAAATGACCATGGCATCAGACCTTTGAAAAAGATTGGAGACTCTTTACTTGACTAAAACCCTGTCTACTAGGTTATATTTGAAAACCAAATTTTTCTCCTTTAGAATGGATGAAGATAAGAAACTGCAGGAGCACATAGATGAGTTTAACAAGTTATGTTTGGATCTTGAGAACATAGACATCAAATATGATGATGAGGATAAGGCCTTAGTCTTATTGCACTCTCTACCAAAGTCATATGAAACCTTTGTTGACATCTTAAAACATGGTAAGAGACAAGTTGTCTCTAGATGATGTGACCGGAGCCTTGAGTTCCAAGGAATTACAACATAAGGTTGAAGGAAAGAACTCTATACATGATGCTCTAACAGTTGGGACTAGACCAGAAAACAGGGACCCTAAAATTAACGGTAGGTCTAGGTCAAAGTCTAGGAATGGCAAGAAAATGATAAGATGCTATCACTGCCATGATGAGGGACATATTAAGAAGAATTGTCCCAAAAGAAAGAGTGAACTCCTAGAGAAAAACACTGGAATTTCTTCATCTGTGTGTGAAGCTGACTATGATAGTGCAGATGCCCTATAAGTGTCTAGAAATGCTGGAAATGTAGCATAGTTTCTAGGTTTAGGGTAGTCTTATCATAGGAAATGGTTTTTTCAATTTATAGTCTCATAGTAGGCGATAAGGTGTTAGTAGGCAATAATCAAGAGTAAAGTATCAAGCCCATTAGAGATCAGTTTCTAGGATCTAGGGAGACCTATCTAGGCCTTGTCTCATGGTGGAGCTAGGTGAGGTGAACCTAGTGAAGATGGTGTGTTCCTAAGGAATTCCCAAGTGTATATGAGCTTGCTGGAATTTAGGAAGCTTGCTGGAAATTGCTTCTGGTGTGATGGGTTAGGTGTGTGGAGTTGTGTAATAGGTATGCCTAGGTCTCCTAAAGCTAGGGTTCTTACCTATGAGGGAAAACTCTACTAATAGGACATGGAATTAGTTGATTCCAAGGGCAAGGGATGGAATCTGGAATGCTGTGTTAAAAAAAACAGCAAGGAGAATCCTTTGGGAATGTCCTAAACTAACCTATGAACCAGGGTATAGCAATGGGGAAATCTGGAAAATGTTTTTATCAGATTCATTGTGTAAGCTTGGGCTGAATTGTGAGAGGGAGGAAGCTAGTGTTTAAGATAGCTTTGGCTCTTGCAGTAAGGGTCCTTGTGAACAGTGAGGGGAAAAAGGGTGTGTGCCAGGGTTGTTTTGTATGGTGAAGCCCTTGGTTGATCAAAATCTGGATTAAGCAATGAAAGGGAAGGAGAGTCATCTTGTAGGTTATGAGCAAGGGAATAGAAGGTCTGGTGTTGCCTAGGATGGGTAAAAGATAGAACCTCAAGTAATCTACCAGTGAGGTATGGAATGTTGGGTTTGAAGGATGCTTAGGCTCAGGTTTGAGTGCTAAGAAGCAGGCCAGAAAACAGAATCTCTTGTATAAGAAGAGGTGATGCACTCTTGTCCAAATGAATGGCATGGAGCCATGTAAATTTGGGGAGAATGTTGGACTTAAATGGAATATCCCTTAGGTTAAAGGGGTAGAGTGTTGTTGTAGTGTCTATTTGTAAATTAAGGAAGTGCTGGGAAATGGGAAAAGTCTAGAGAAATGGCTAGACATGGCCATTGGTTATAGCAACACATGAAGGCTTAATTTGGGTCAAATAGGTGTCACTAATCAGCCAGTATCCATGTGGAAATTAAGAGAGAAAAGTGATCTTATAGTGTAGCCAAGGGATAATAGGCTAGAGGGAAAGGTAAGCAAGGATTGGTTGCTTAGAAGGTCTCCCTAGGTATGATAGTAATTCCCTAGGTAAGATATAAGATTGTGATAGTCCAAAGGGTAAATTGAGTGCATGAGGAAGCTGTGTCAATTTCAATGGTATGCCTAGGAAAAGTAAGGCAGCTTAAATGATAGTTATCCAATGGAAATCTCAAGGTGTAGCTGAGGTTGTAGTTCAGTATTTGAGATTGTTGGAAGGAGGAGAAGCTGGAAAGGCATAGAGGTTGGAATAGGAATAGGATAGCTCATGTCAGCCTAGGAGTACCCAATCATACCTTTGTTAAGCTGGAAATAGAGGAGAGTTAAGAAAAGAGGTTGAGCAGTCTTGTTCTGAAACAAACATAAGAGAAAGTCAGTAGAAAATCCTAAAAGGCCGGTTTTGGGTGCTAGGAGTAAGTCTAGCAAAGTTAAGGCCAATCCGGGTAAGGTTCACTGTGTTGTGATGCTGTATGTAAGGATGGAACCTCTTTGGATTAATGAGTAACATTGAGTATGGATTTGGTTTATGGTGGAGTGTAGGTAGACACCATGTAGAGACCAATCATATTGATGTTAGGAATATATTCATTAGGAAGTCCCTTGAGGAGGATAATATCTAATGAGAGTTGCAGGTTTAGTTATTGCAGCTGGAATTTTATCAAAAGGGTGGTCCATTGTTATGTTTTACAGCATTGATTTGTTTTTTTTTTATGTGTTTGTGTTAGATATGATCAGGTTTGTCCATCATCCATGGAGAAAGCAGGAGTTGGCTATCGGGTGAAGAACTCAAGGCAAATGGTGGAGAATTGTTGAAGTTTGCCTCGAGTTTTGTCCTAGAAGATAGCAAAACCGGAAAGGAGCATGAAGGAGTAGTCTCGGCTGAAGAAATTAGGCAACTAGGGGTTAAGTGTAATTAGTACATTTTGTTGGGGTTAATATGTAATTTACCTAAGTTAGTTAGTTGCCCGAGTGTGTCCGCCTCCTCTATAAATAAGAGGGCAAGGCGCCTGCTGAGATAGAATCATTCTGTGAGTGCTCTAGTCCTTTGTATTATGAGTGCAAGGCATTGTTCAAGAAATGAAGACTGTGTGCAAGTCTTGGGTTTTTTCTTGGGAAAACTTTGTGGTGTTGTACTCAGGGTTTGTGGGCTATGAGGGCTGTGATGTACTGATCTTCTGTCTGGAAATAAAGACTGCTTGAATGGGTGTTTAAAGGCTGGATGTAGGATTGCCAAAGGCATTCCGAACCAGGATAAATCCACGCCTATTACTTGTGGTTTGATTGTTTCTTGTTTTATTTTTCATTCTATTTTGATTACTTATGTTTCTATTTTTAATTCCTATTATAGCTGGGAAAGGTAGAGAGTGTTAAGAGAGGCATATATCATCTAAGGGTAATTCCGCATAGTCCTAAGATAACAATTTCTCTAAGTTAAGTGGAGTTAATAGAAATCTAAATCACTAAATACAACAACAATCACAGCCTTAATCCCAGTAAGTGGGGTCAACAGTCATTAAATATACGATACACATGTTTGTGTGTGTATCATATTATGTATTTTAATTTTAAATTAATTTGATTTTTGAGATGAAAAATTAATTGCCAAGTTAGAGAACTAAAAATGCGACCAAAAAATAAAATGTTTTAGAAGAAAAATTAACACCAATAAATCATATTTCAGCTTTTATTGATTATCCTGTAGAAAACAATATTATTTCACCTAAATGATTAATAATATTCTCGTTTAATCATAGCTTAATAATTATTTATTAGTCTTACTCTTAGTGCCAGCTTACTTAAGAAGCAACTACATCACAATATAGTTATTTTAACCACATATCAACCCCTTATTCCACTAAGTGGTGTCAACTACATCAATTCCTGCTAGCCTAGCCAATTATTTGTCTATGTTCGTATCTTTCTAGTGTTTTCACAAATCATTGGACTATTGAGTTAATGTGAAAGTTGAGAGGTTTAAATAGAAAAGTTAAAAGTTTAAGGTTGATAGTGATGAATATTAGAGTTGAAGTGATAATTTGGAAGTTTAAGGTTGCCAAAGTATATGTTGACTTTTCCATTTTGTTCTTTAATTTCTATTTCTTTCTAAAAATAATTATAAGAAATTAGAAATAAAGAAAATACATAAGGTACTTATGAAGGCTCTTCTCTCGCGTTTTAAACATCACAAGTCTGAATTACACTAGGTGGTATCCTCTAACAATGAAAATAATGACCCATGACCTATGTCATATCTAAGAATTTCCCACCGATCTTTTTGTGGTATCCTCTAACAATGAAAGTGATTATGAGAACTATTCTTTTAAGGGACATTTAAATCTTATGTTTTGACAAGACAAGCAGAGTCTTATGGTGCCAACAAAGCTTGGCTCATAAAGCATGAGTTTATTTATTTGTTCTGTAAGTTTTCTGGTAATGATAGTTTGGAGTTCCTTTTTTAAACTATATATCTGTGTCTGTTTAAATTGACTGCAATTATTTTTGTTAACTGAAGAAATAGCTAGGGTAAAAATAAATCTTTCACACGTGAATAATACATCAGCTTTAGTGAGAATTTATACAACAAAAGTCTTAAAAAATCTCCTACAATCTCTCCTAAGATATCTCCTACTTTACAACAGTAGATAATATATATTTAAACTAAAAATATACATGATAAATATATAAAACATTCCTAGATTTTAGGTAGCATTATCTTCCAAAACTCCTTCTTAATCTAGGAGTTTAATCCATGCCATATATGCCACCTTTCATGCCTCAGATTCTTCCAACACTCCCCCTCAAGCTAGTGAATAGATGTCAATCATTCCCAGCTTGCTTCTAATCACTTCAAAACCCTACTTTTGCATTGCTTTGGTCAAGATGTCTGCTTCTTGATCTTTGGTGGGAACATAAGGCAAGTTTATGTCTCCATTTTCCAACTCCCCCTTGACAAAATGCTTATCAATTCGAACATGTTTCATCTGATCATGCTAAACTGGATTATTTACTATACTTATTGCTGATTTACTATCGCTATAAAGTACTTTAGGTCTAGTTATAGGAATAACTAAGTCTTCCATGAACCTTTCCACCCAAATTACCTCACAAATACATTGTGCAATGGCTCTATATTCGGCTTCAACACTGCTACGAGAGACAACTTGTTGTTTCTTGCTTCTCCATGTGACCAAATTCCCCCGAAGCTTAGTGCAATACCCTCATGTAAACTTGCTATCGTCAATGGATCCAGCCCAATTTGCATCTGCAAAGCTTCTTATTCCTCTATCCTTGCTTTTCTTGAATAGCATTCCCTTCCCGGGAGTCCCTTTTAAATACCTTAGGATATGGTAGGCAGCTTCTAGGTGTCTTTTGGTTAGGGAATGCATGAATTGAATAATTATACTCACTGCATATGCAATATCTGGACATGTATGTGAAAGATAAATCAATTTCCCCACTAAACGTTGATACCTTCCAATCTCCACTGGTTGTTCCTCATTGTCTTCTTTTCTGTTTTTCCAGTTGGGCTCTAATGGAGTGTTTGCAGGCTTACACCCAAGCTTTCCTATCTCTTTTAACAGATCAAGAGCGTATTTTCTTTGAGATATAAAAATACCCTCACTGCTTCTTGCTACTTCAATTCCCAAGAAATATCTCATCTCTCCCAAGTCTTTTACCTCAAATGCCACTTTCAATTGCTGCTTCAATCTTTCTATCTCTTGATCATTGTCTCTGATAATGATTATATCATCTACATAGACTATTAGGATTGTTCTCTTACCCTTGCAATCAACTTTTGTGAAGAGAGTGTGATCCACTTGCCCTTGTTTGTATCCTAGGTGGTTTAGTGTGTCACTAAATCTCTTGAACCATGCCCTAGGAGATTGCTTTAGGTAGTATAAGGATTTTTTCAATCTACATACATTTCCTCTTGTGTCTTTTCTTTCAAAACCAGAGAGAATTCTCATGTAGACTTCTTCTTCCAACTCACCATTCAAGAAGGCATTTTTTATGTCTAGTTGATGGAGTCTCCAGTTCAAATTGACTGTCAATGACAATAATACACGGATAGAATTAAGTTTGGCCACCGGTGCAAATGTTTCCTCATAGTCAAGGCCTTGTGTTTGGGTAAAACCTTGAGCTACAAGCCTTACTTTGTATCTATCTACTTTTCCATCTGAGTTGTACTTTATGGTGAACACCCACTTACTACCAACTATGTGTTTTCCATATGGAAGATCCATTATTTCCCAAGTACTATTCTTTTCCAGGGCTAGCATTTCTTCCATAACTGCTTTCCTCCATTTTTCCTCTTGCAATGCACTGTAAATATCTTTAGGAATCACCTCATCATCAACATTTTCTGTGAATGCCTTGAATTTAGGAGACAACTTTGTATATCCCAAAAATTCTGAAATAGAATACTTAGGACACTTGGTGCATGATCTGACTCCTTTTCTCCAAGCAATGGGAACATCTAGATCATATTCCAGCTCATGCTCCCGCTGTACTTCATCTCTATTCTCTCTATTAGTAATATCAGCCTCTTTTTCCTTCGCCTTTTCTAGACTTACCCTCGGTTCAGATGACATGGGATGCTACTAATGCTGAGGGTCACAAGGCCTTCTTGAATATACCAATAAGGGTGGTTCAGCTTGAATTTGATCACTCTTCTAGGCTCAATCTCTCTTATGTTCTCCCCCTTGATCAAATTCAAGCACAAGATTAGGATAAGCAGTAGGAAGAGAAGGAGAAGGAACTGTATCCAAAAATAGAGAATTCCAATTGGTGACTATTTCTGGAACATGGGCTGGTTAAGATTGAGGCTGAAAGAAAGGCTGGTCTTCAAGAAAAGAAACATCATAGGAAACAACAAAATTGTGGGTACTAGGATTGTAGCATTTGTATCCTTGTTGTGTTGGAGAGTAGCCCACAAAAATGCATTTGATGGCCATAGGATCGAGTTTGGATGGAGTGGATGGATTTTGGTGAACAAAAACAGTACATCCAAACACACAAGGAGTGAGAGACTTTAGAACTCTAGCATGATGAGGAAAAATATCAAAGAGGACAGCCAAAGGGGTCCTAAACTTTAGGATTTTGGAAGGTAAGCGATTAATAAGATAGGCAGAGGTCAAAACAGCTTCCCCCCAATATGAATTTGGAACGGAAGAAATAAACATCATTGTTCTAGCTATTTCAAGCAAATGACGATTCTTCCTTTCGACAATTCCATTTTGTTGAGGGTTATAAAGACATGAGTTTTAGTGAATTAAACCATGCTCCATTAAGTATGTATTGAATTCATTAGAAAAGTATTCCCTACCATTATCAGTTCTCAAAACATGAATTGAGGATTGAAACACATTCTGCACCATATGATGAAACCTTTTGAATATAGAGAAGGCTTCAGATTTCTCTTTCATCAAAAAAACCTAGCAAACCCTTGTATGGTCATCAATAAAGGTGATAAACTATCGTGTACTAGTGAGGATTGTAGTTCGAGAAGGCCCCCAAATATCACTATGAACTAAGTGAAAAGGTGTGGAGGAAGTATAAACATGATTAGGATGAGGTATCCTGGTCTGTTTTGCAAGAATACACTGTTCACAAGAATAATTGTGAATTTTATTGCTTGATAAAGAAGGATACAAGTGTTTAAGATATTCAAAACTTGGGTGTCCTAACTGCTTATGCCATAACATAATGTCTGAATCTGAAACAAGAGCTAAAGAATATAAAAACCGAGTCCTAGAAGCAGCAGAATGATCATGCCTTAGTGTTTGATAGAGTCCTCCTTTCATCTCAACACTACCAATCATCTTCCCCAAGGATAGATCCTGAAAAACACAAAAAAATTTGGAGAATATCACATTGCATACCCTGTCAGTTGTAAATCTGCTTACTGATATTAAATTACACTACAAATTCGGGACATAAATGACTGATTTAAGTATTAATCCTCCTACCACAGCTGTTCCTTTTCCCTTTGCAAAGGATATTGTACCATCAGCCATAGTTACACTTATAGGTTTATCACATGATTCAAAATTAGACAATAAATTTAAAGAACCTATCATGTGATCTGAGGCATCAGTGTCTATGATCCAACTGCTGGTAGGTATTCCATTGAAAACCAGCTAACTAGAAGCCTAAGAATCAAAGAAGAGGAGGACAAGCTGGAGGCCAATCAGTCTATATGGTGGAAGCTGAGAAAGGGAATCCAACACCTCTTACCATCACAGCAAATCAATTGGAATTATTACGACGACTTCTCAGCCAAACAAAGGTGACTAAATCAGAGAATGCATAAAATCCTACTCCTAGACTTCTAATGAAGTCTATTCCCCCGCATCAGCCTTAAATACTTTTAAGGGAAAGACTCCTCTATCTTCTAAAGGGGAGACTGCAAAAGAAAAACAATGGTGTAACCATTGTAACCGGCCCTATCAGCTTCGAGAACATGACTTTCTTCTTGCTTTCTTCCCTCCTAACTTCAGCAAAGACTTTCCTGATGGTTGGAAAAGGTTTCATCCCTAGTAGCCGACCCCTAACTTCATCTAAATTTGAGTTTAATCCATGAAGGAAATCAAACACTATCTCCTTCTCCATCATCTTTCCATATTTTTTACCATCTGTTGTGCATTCCCATTTAATCTCATAGAAGAGATCCATCTCTTGCCACAAAGCTGTTAGAATATTAAAATATTCAGTGACCGAGCTTGTACCTTGTTTTGTGTTTCGAATGAGAGATCGAACTTGAAAACATTGAGCAGTGTTTTCCAAGTTAGAATATATCTCTTGGACAGCCTACCATATCTCACAACCTGTTTTGTAGAAGAGATATGTTCTACCGATTTTAGGCTCCATTGAATTAACTAACCAAGCCATAAAGCAGCAGATTCTGAACTTGGCCTTGTTGTATCTCCAGTTAGGTAGCCTTCCTTGCCTTTGCCTCTAACAACCAACAAGACTAATTGGAACCATTCTTGGAAATTAGTTCCATTCAGTTTGTGTTGTGTAATCTAGAGAGACGGACTGTCTAAGGCTATTGAGAGAGGTGGAACCAAAGGAAAAGTCCTCACCGAAGGAGGATTAGAGGTGGTCGCCTCACTCTTGGAGTCGTCTACCATCTCGGAGTATTAACCCGACTTCTTGAGATGGATTAATGGGGAAAATCAAGCGCCACAAGAGATGACTCTGATACCATGAAGAAATAGCTAGGGTAAAAATAAATCTTTCACACGTGAATAATACATCAACTTTAGGGAGAATTTATACAGCAAAAGTCATAAAAAATATCCTATAATCTCTCCTAAGATATCTCCTAAAACCTCTCATACTTTACAGTAGTAGATAATATATATTTAAACTAAAAATATACATGATAAATATCTAAAACATTCCTAGATTTTAGCTAGCATTATCTTCCAAAACTCCTTAATCAAGGAGTTTAATCCATGCCATGTATGCCACCTTTCATGCCTTGGATTCTTCCAACATTAACAATCCAACTTTTAACCAGTATTACACTATATCCATAGACAATTTTGCATCCACTATATATTTCTGAAAATTTCAAACAACTTTATCTCACATTCTGCAAAATGATGCATAAACTTGTTTTACTATTTTCATGTCAACTTTCTAAAACTGCCAATCTTTATATTTGAGTAATTTGATTGTTGTGATTCATTCAGTCTCTATACCCAGATTGTATCTTGGACTAATTGAATCCAGAAAAATATTTTTCATATGGTAGAATAGTCATCTAAAATAGTGATATCACATGCAAGCAATTTAATTTGCAGTGTACCCTTTTGATCTTTATTTTCATTATCTCATAATCTGTTACCACAAAAAAGGAAAAAATAATAAAGATATAACTTTCTATCCTAGTTTTCTAACAGCACCAGCATATCTTGTTAATTTGACACATCTAAAGTACTTTATTCTTTTGTTGGCATTTATAAAAATGTGATGTAAAGCAAAGCATCATATAAATCTGGAAGAAAATAGAAATTATATGATGAAGGGAATTTTTAACCTTGACCCTAGTATATTTGTGAAAATAAAAATTAATAAATAATCTTATTTGGTGTACATCTTTCATTCAAAATTTTGATTTTCTTTTGCATGGGAATATTTCAGTAGACAGCAATTTACACACAGCAATAAAATTTGCAATGTTGACCAATATGCAGAATATAGTTAGGAGAAAGTATCAATAAGCTACTGTACTTTGGCCATGGGCCAAATTGGCCGATATACTCTAAAAAAAAGCTAAATAAGCTATTGTAAACTCGAGACCAATTTGACAATTGTACTTTAAAAGATGACAAAGAAGCCACTGCCTTTTTAGACCTAAGGCCATATTAGCCATTATTGTAGATGTTTTATTAACGCTGTCAAACAGTATTTTAATTTTATTAACAGCATTAACTCTATCCCCAATCAAAATAGCTGCACACAGTAGTAACCCCACACAGAAGGTTCTGTAACTGGATTTGCATGTTGACTGTGAGGTTTGCAAAAAAAAATCAAAGACAATGAGGATTTTGTCAGATTGGGACCCTGACTTGTTTATAACAACCCAGTGGAAAGTATACGGAGTTGGAGAAAAAAAGCATCAGATTGGGCGTTGCAATGGATGAGCTCAGGACCCTAGGGTTTCCTAGATGTAAAATAGTAATTAGCATATTTCACTTGTATTTTCCTCTAGTTGTATCTTCTGTTAGTTTGTTATTTTCAGTAGAGTAGTTATATATAGCTACTGAAGACTGCTTTGGAGGATATGTTGTTGAATAATAAACAGAATTTCTGATTCCTCTCTCTCTATTCTCATTCGATCTCTCTCTGATTTCTCTCTAATCTCTCCCACTTTTGCTATCCTGTCTGAATATCTCCGCCTATTCTTCTGATATCTCCCTCATTTCTTCTAATTTTCCCCCTTACTTCATGTTCTATTTCTCTCAAATTCTTCCATCTTCCTATCAAAACCCTAGGTACATAACAAAGCCGATCGTTCCTCGGCTTGGAACTCCGGCGATCTCTACAGCAAAGCTAGGACGGGCAGATTCCGTCAATTCGTAGAAGCAAGTTCCGAAGCAGATTCAAGTTGTTCAATACAGAACTCTTGTTTCATGACCTTCAACTTCACCTGCTCCTGATTCAGGTTCGACTTTTGAAGGCGGAACAGTAGGTTGGTTCGCGGCTATTTTCTGAGACTATTGCAATGTGCGTTCAGGAAGGCGACCTCAGTTGTGGAGTCAAACGATCGAAGCAAATCCAACGAAGCTCGAGCAAGCAACTCACGGTTCAAACTTGGAAGGCGAAGCAGGAGGTGGTCTCACGACTACAAATCTTGGTATTTCTCAACTCAAATTTGAAGGCATATGAAGGCAAAGCAAACCCAAGCAATTTCGATTGTTGTTTCAGAGCCACTGGATGTAGGTTACTGCATGTGATAAAGGCGATTCAACGAAACTGGGAGCCAATGATTCACAAGGAGTTGCAACGAGAGTCAATTGAACTCTCAAGAAGCAAAAATTAGGAAGGCAACGGTCCTTAGCTATTGCATCGTAACTAAGGCGAAGGAGTTCCGGTGAATTTGGAACCAAATAGTAGGCGAACTTGAAGGCCGAACAAACTCGATCAAGTTTAGGAGGTATCAGAGTTGCACAGCAGATTAGGCTTATGGAATTTGAAGTAGCAATTGAGGCGAAATAGGCAAATAGTAGTGGCTATTTCATAATCAACTGATTTTTAGGAGATTGTTCAAAGCTATTAGCCTTGGCCTCAGATCTAGACTTGATCGGAGACAACAATGGAGATGAAGCTTGACAATGCGATCAATCAAATGCGCAACCAACTTCGTGCGGAAGTAAGAGGTTTACTCAATGAAGTTGGCAAGCAACTTCGCGAAAAAATGTCGAATTTCATGATAATGATCGCTAGATAGAATCAAGTTAGATTACCTATTAATTTGCTTTCTAGAGAATATTCTTATCCAAATATTATAAAGAAGCGACCATATCCTATGATTGATGGAAATCCTTACTCTCCTCAAAGAAATGGGTTAGTTCCTACTTCAGTTGGAGACCCGTACCTTACTCGTCCATGGAATTAGAACTCCATTTTCATATCTCAGAGTTCAACTCAGAGCGATGAAACTGTTCTTACAAAAAAGGATGTTGGAATGTCTACGGAAGAAAACAATAATAAGAAGGATGTTGTTAATGGATCATCACAGCCTTAGGTGTTCCTTAAAATGAAGCAATCTAAGCAGAGAAGTTAAGATTGTGGGAAACTGATTCACTACTTACCTCTGATTTTGAGCAGAAGTAGTATTTTGATTTAGGCAGTATTGACAAAGAAGATGACTGTAACAACAATGTTGACAACAATAACAATGATGTTGACAGGAATAACAGTAACCCAAGAGGTTTGATCCAAGATGTTTGGACAAAAGAAGATTCAAAGGAACAACAAGATTCCTTTGAAAAGGAAGTTTTTGATGAGGATGTTCCAGATGATACTTTCAGAAGTCCAAAACAAGAGATGATTGATGCAGCCAATCAAACGACAAGAATAAAAGGAGACAACAGAGATTTTCTGGAGTTGGAGATAAACTCATCTGGAACTTTAGAATTTGAAATTGATTCAGTTTTTCACAATGAGATACAGGCTCAATCAATTTTTAAAACCAACAGTGTAGAGGTGAATTCTGCTACGGTGATTGAGAAATTAGAAGAATAACTAATAACTCATGGTGCACCTACTGAGAGGTTGTAGAGGAAAATAAGAGAAAGTATTTGATGAAGTGACAGAGAAAGCCAAGACCATCACATTACCCCTGGTGACTAGTCCATTAACTAAAGGAATAGTCCAGGATAGGAATCTTGTGAGGAATGGACTCGATATTGGATTTCTTAAGAATATTGTCCCATCGCCTTTGATTTCGGAGAAGGCTGGGGATTCCTTAGCTTTGGTTAAAATAGGCAACAAGGAAGTGAAGACAATACTAGTAGGAGGATATCTTATTGCTTACATGAAAGATTTTGATCATGAACAGTATGGCAGTATTGCTATCATTTCAAAGATGCAAGCCAAATTTCAAAAAAAAAAAAAAATATAACCGAAGCAAGTGTTTCAAGAAAGCAAGACATACACATTGAAAAGAGATGTTAATTTCTCTTTTAGTCATAAGATGGAGACAAGAAGAAAGATGGACACCATGCCTGTTCTGCATGATAGGATTTTGAAAATAAGAACTTTGATTGCTCGACCTCCAGAATTACAATTAATCAAGTCATGTCCTAATGTGCAATCCTTATTAATGACTATTACAAGTTGAAGCAGATGCTACAGTCAGTGTAGTAGCCTTGGGAAGTCTCTAGAGAGTTATGATTCTCTTGGTAAACAGCATATTCAAAGTTGTAAGGAATTTTGGAGACAGTTTGTTGCTGGAGGAAAGCTATGGGAGATAGCTGAAGAAGTCAAAAGTTTTTGTGGTTGAGAACAAAGCGCTTGCCACTTTGTTTGTTCTTACTCCAGCTGGCCAATTAGGATTTTTGTCAACTATATTGAAGGATGGATTGATGATTGGAATTGGTGTTGCAATAACTCCTAGGTTTGATGCTCTCAAACAGCTTTTGTCTAGGTATTTGAAGCGAGTTTACATTTCTCAATTGCGGCATCTAAAGATTTATTGCAAATATTTTTGCAATAGGGAATGGCAGTTGGCTTGTCCGAAATCCAATAACTGCAGCTAAGGATGCATGTCTAACATCCTTAATTTCACTTGATGGTAATGAAATATTAAAGTCACAGTCAAAGTTTGCAATCATCTGGACTCAAAATAGCCAAACATTAAAGGAGCGATGATGGGGGAAAATTGTGTGAACAATGGTTTTCAGGTTTCAGATGCTAACTATGACAAACAAAGAATGATTGATTCTAGTTTTGTTCCAATTGATGAGTACATGAGAGCTATTGACAATTTGTTATACTTATAAAGGTTTTTCAAGAATTCTCCAGACAAGTTGTAGAACAAAAGGAAAAAACGTATTGGAAGCTTTGGAGTTAAATTAAACTGCTTGCAACAATGTTATTTAATCCACTTGAGCAAATTTTTTTCCCTAGGAGGTTTTGGGCATTTCTTGGGGACAAGAAATATTTTAAGGAGGGGAGAATGACAGGACTCTAGGGTTCCCTAGGGGTAAAATAGTAATTAGCCTATTTTACGTGTATTTTCCTCTAGTTGTATTTTTTCTAGTAGTTTGTTATTTTCTGCAGAGTAGCTATATAAAGCTATTGAAGATTGTTTTGGAGGATATGTTGTTGAATGATAAACAAAATTTCTGATTCCTCTCTCTATTCTCACTCAATCTCCCTCTGATTGTCATGTGCCTAGGGTTGGATCGGGAATCGGAAGGATCCGATAGAACTAAGACCAAAAACAAAAGGAATTGGAGGGAAAATTGGACAAAAATCGGGGAAGAAATCAGAGGGAGATCGAGTAAGAATAGAGAGAGAGGAATCAGAAATTTTGTTTATCAATTCAAAACATCCCCTTCATCCTCAGTTGTGGCTTATATATATAGCCTAACAACCCCCCACATGCACCCATGTGCAATACAAACGATAAGTCTAACTGCCTATAACTAAGGGTAATTATCAATAGCAGAAAAGAAGGAAAAATCACAATTATTGTGTAATGCATGTCAGCTAACTACTATTATTTTGACAATTATAGCATTTGGGATCCTTGGGGTTGTGACAATTCCCCCTTCCTAGAGAGAGTTTTGTCCTCAAGAACATACAGCGAGTGTACCGCTGATTCTTCATCTAATACCAACTCTCTCTATCTAGTTCAATCTTCTTGCTCTCTTTCCCCATCTATGCCTATTCCTCTTTGTCCTTGCGTTCTCATCAACTGGAACAAAACCACAAGTTAGCACCACAGCTCGTACAATGGCAATCAAGGCTGCATCTACCTCCAAGGTGTAATAGACCATTCCCCTTGGGTTTGCAATAGCTACCCAATCAAGATTGCTGGTATTCATGGTCTGAGGATCCAATATGGTGCCAAAACCTATCAAGATGTCCATGTCAAGTGCCTTTAATGAATTTAGCTGCTCCCTACCATAGGTGGCAGCTGAAACCTGCAACCCTATAGCCTTCAAATGATGATCATTATGAAACTCACACATCCGACCAGTTACCACATATGTTCCCCTCCTCTCATCATCGTCAATGTTGGTTGTTTTAAACCCAGAGGATTGACTAACTAGTTCCCTGGCCATCTATTCATCCTTCAATGCAATAGATAAGCATTCAGATTTGCCAATTGGAGGAAGAACCAACACAGCAGCAAGAGTTTTGTTTCCTTCAACAAAACCTTTGACTTCTTCAGCTATCTCCCTTAGCTTTTCTCTAGCTACACCCAGCTTCCAAAATTCCTCACAACTTTGAATCTGCTGCTGGTGGAGAGAACTATTATCAGGGTTATAACTTGTAGAATATTTCCCTTGTTTGAAAGAGAAATCAGCATCTCTCTTTTCAACGAGCGTGTCCTGCTCCCCTGAAACCCTTGCTTTAGTTACCTTTGTTACCACCAGCACTCAAAACGGGTGTGTGCCTTCTGCAATCTGGCTTGCACCTTCTGAAATGGCAACAACACCATCATATTGTTCAGTGCTCTGTCTTTTATGTTGGTGGTAAGATATCCTCCCACTAGTGTTGTCTTCACCTTCTCGTTGCCTATTTTAACCCAAGCCAAAGAATCCTCAGCTTTTCCTAAAATAACATCCCCCACATTAGTCGATTCTCATATATTGGGCTAGGCACTCGCGGTAATGCAAGGAACTTTGCTTCCTCTGTCAATAACCCTTCATTTTTTTCCTGCCAGTTCTCATTAGGCACATCCAAATGTATTTCCCCTAGCTGCGAAACAACCTTAACTACTTTTTCTGTCAGAATTTCCTAATCCCATGTCGGTAGTCTAGCAACATCTTCTTCTTTTTGTACACTGGAATATTTCAAAAACTCACTCCCAACACTTTTCTCCTCCAAGAGTACTACGTTATGATAATTCAATCCTAATGATTGATTGTCTGAATCAATCATCTTTTGGTTAGTATTTCTGGAATGGTCATCTGCAACATTCCTTCTTGGTTTGTCAAAGAATTTGGCGGAGAAGTTGTAGTGATACTTCTTAGTCACCATCCTTACAAACTCCTGCAACTACTCTCATAACGCACAACCTATTTCCATGCTCGATTCGTGTATCACTCTTCTTGTTTCCTTGTCCAATTAGCTAAACTCATTATCAAACTTCTTTTCTCGTGCCCAATTCTTCTGGCCAAACTGCTCATGGTTTCCATTGTATCCAACTGAAAATGCAGCATTCTTCTGTTGCCATTGAGACTCCGTTTGTTTCATGCGTGCACTGCTCCTCATGGCCGACTTCTCACAAACAGGACATCCCACTGAAAATGCAATATTCTTCTGTTGCAATTGAGACTCCAATGGTCTCATACATGCACTGCTCGTCATGGCAAAAATCTCATGGTCAAAACAAGCCACAAGCCAAGTCACCAGAGCTCTTTCCATCCTAAATCCCACACTTCCCTTCTATGATTACCTCACCACAATCACCTCAGAAATTGTCCCAATAATTGGCAAATTGCAGTCACCTCTGAAATTAGTGGCCGAGGGTCACTTGGTGGAACTTCCAATTCCATTGAATTCACCAATCTCTGGAATAATCAATTCATTGAAGTTGCCTTCAAATTCCGAATAGAGATCACAACCAATAATTGATCGAAATACACCCTAGAACCACCTGGACTGCTCGTTGTTAATTTTCAATCAACCTTGTTTCCTTCCGACTTAAAGCTAAAACGAGAAAAATCCACTACTCGGTCACTTCGGCAAGGTTCACCACACTTTCTCTGCTCTGTCACGCTTCCGCAACTCAATGGCTGAGGATCACCGACTCTAGACTACCTTCAAATTTGACGGATAGTTCTCTGAATTCCACCCTAGGAAAATCGAACTTGCACAAACAGAAGAAACCGAAGGCTAAGGACTACTCTGTAGTCGTTGGAAGCACGGTCGAACAACGCCTACACTGCCTTCACAATCTGGACCTTAATCACGCCGAAATTCACCTCTAGAATTACCGACCGTGAAGTGATCAAAACTTATGGATCAATGGCTGAGGTTCGTCACTAAGGAGCAACAGCCAAGATCGCCTAGGTTTGTTTGCCTTTATTACACATAGCGACTTGAATCCAACCACTAGGACAGTTGTAATTTACACAAGCCGCTGGAATTGAAGGCTCGTCATTGATTTCCGAATTCACCACGTTGGAGTTATAACGTCCTGAGAGTCGGATGGTCTCTCGTTGCAACTCCTGTGAATCGCCTTCGTTGGATCGACTCTGCTCTCACCACCCGTTGTGGATCGGTGGTCTACAATTTCCCTCCAATCGCGGAATTCACTGCAGCCGATCACTATGGATCAACAACCACCAGATCTAATCACGATCACTATAATCGATTTTGTTGCAGTCATTGGCTCACAGAATCACTATTTGATCACTTCACCGGAACCGCTTGGGTTATCTCCCAAGATTGCAACCTACCTTGCTGCTGCCAGTTTCCATACTCACCTTCAAGTTTCGTGAATCAATTGCAACGGACAGCTACCGTCAACATCCGTTGGAAATTAATCAACGAAGAAAATTGCCGAGGAACGATGGCTCTGATACCAATTTGTCGTGTACCTAGGGTTTAGTCTAGGGTTGGATCGAGAATCGAAAGGATCACTAAGACCAAGAACAGAAGGAATTGGAGGGAAAATTGGACAAAAATTGGGGAAGAAATTAGAGAGAAATCAGAGGGAGATCGAGTGAGAATAGAGAGAGAGAGGAATCAAAAATTCTGTTTATCATTCAAAACATCCCCTTCATCATGTACAGTACAAATGATAAGTCTAACTACCTATAGCTAAGGGTAATTATCAGTAGCAGAAAAGAAGGAAAAATTACAATTATTGTGTAATGCATGTGAATTAACTACTATTATGATGACAATTATAGCCTTGGGGATCCTTGGGGTTGTGACACTAATTTCTCTCTAATCTCTCCCCCCTTTGTTGTTTTGTCCTATCAAAACCATACATACATAAAATGAGCATGTTAGTATAATTATCAGGGGTTTGTAGACGTCTTTGAGAAAGTTGCTATGCATTTGCTTGCTGCAATTCAGTTAGGTTAACTCTTAACAACCACCTATACAGAAGTGGGGGGAAAAAAGGGAGACCTTTTGAGGAAAGGTTGGTGAATTTGGGTTGTTCTAATAATAAACTACAAAGGAGTTGGAAAAGAAAGGGCATGTCAAGAAGAGGCTTCTCAATTTGCACCATTCTTTCAATTACAATAGCAGGAGCGGATATCAGGAGTGTAAGCAAGCCCAACATCAAAGCTTTTCTAATAGACTGGAACCAGATGTGGTTCTATACCCAAGAGATGAAGATGGAGGAGATGTGGGGCAATAGGGTTGATCATTATCCTTGGGTGGAGATCAAGGGGAACAGAGCCAAAGAAAAGGTGATGGAGAAATTGAGGTTGAGGACTTTTCAGTATCTTGTTCATTTAAAATATAGGTGATGGCTTCAGATTGTTTTTCTTTCCTTATAATACATGTGTGGCTCAGTGGAGGAAACTCTGGGGAAGGAATTATCACAAAAAGCAGTTGGATACTGGCTTTAAAATGGGACGCAGGATGGTTCCTAGGTTGATACTCAAAACGCAGCCAGTTTCCATTTGAGAGACTGGGTTACTTGAGGTTGTCTAGGCTGAGGAGAAGGCTCTCCTTGTGTTGATGACTTAGGCTTGTGGCTTTGCCTCTTTCAGGAGATTCTTTCACTTGGTCCAGTAGTCAGTCTAAATAAATGGCTATATCTTTTATTTGGTGTTTTTTGATCAGAAAAACCATTTTTTGGGTGTAGTTCAGAGTACTTTGTCAAGGCCAGTTTCAGATCCTGTTCTCATCTTTCTTGAGTAAGTATCCTTGCAATATGAGAATACTAGGATTCAAGTAGAGGATTTTGGCAAGAAATAAGACTCTGGTGGAAAGGGCAGTAGATGGATAGTAGTCCCAGCTTCAAGATGCAAGCTGGACTCATTAAAATAAATCCTGTAAAAATGGAATGGGGCAGCGATAATATGGGAGCTAAGAAAGTTTTGGTTTCGGAAGAGATTCATTTTTCAAATAACAAGAAGGGTTTCATTTGCCTGTCCAAGGAGGAAAATAATAGCAAGCTGGATTTTGAAGGAGGCATTTAAATAGCTGGAAAAATGTATGAGATTAGATGGATGAAGTCTCAAATAGTGTGGTAGAAATACTTCTATCTTACAGAAAATGGCCACAGCTCACTAGAGTTTTAAGTTGGAGATTGCCTCAGGGGGGCCCATGTAGTGTGGGTTTAGCCATATCTTGAGGGATGAGGTGTTGATGCTCTTAGGTGATATGTTCAATGCTCTCTGAGGCCAGGGTGTTGGTGTAGCCTGTGTAGCCTAATGTGGTTTCTGATTCTCATGGTACTTTTCTTGTTGTGTGGTGGGTCCTGACACAGTACTTGTGAATAATTAGAATCTGGAATCAAGCCAGAGAAGAGTGTTGAGCCAACTTGTCACTATTGGGCAAATTTGGAATATAATCTATCATATCTTATTCCCAAAAACTCAAGAATACATGAAAGTACGTGAAAACTGTTGGAATAATCTAGTTTAGTCCAGTCTAAAGGCCAAAGAATTTGCCAGACCAGATGACAGGAACCAAGTGAACAAAAAATCAATAAATATCTTAGTTTAGTTGGGAGCATAAAGGCCAAAGCAGTTGCAATGCCAAATGGCAAGTACCAGGTACAGGAAATACTAACAAATAATCATCTACTATAACAAAGATATTAATATAAAATAAACTTCAAAAAAATTATTCACTAAAGTAGATAAAGTTGTAGGTTTTCAATGTTACCTTCTGCTCAAAGTACCTTAGGAGAGTTCTCAAAGAGCACTCCATCTTTTTCCAAGTATATCTCTGCATCAATAAAATGAGAGAGACTGGAGCATAAGTTTGCAAGAGCATGCCGAACTTCAGATTTATAGATCTTATTATCTCCATCTATCATTTAAAAGCTTAAAAAAAAAATCCCTTAATCCAAGTACAATCTATAAACAACAACAACAACATATCCAGCCTTTATCCCACTATGTGGGGTCGGCTACATGAATTCTAGACTTCCATGTATTTCTGTCTTTTGTCATATCCTCATTTAGATCCATATATTTCATATCAAATTTTAATGTCTCTCCCAAAGTCTTCTTGGGTCTACCTCTACCTCTTTTTGTGACTAATTGTTCCATTTCATCAACTCTCCTCACAAGAGCGTCTCTTAATCTCCTTACAATCTATCAAACATCAAATTTTTATCATGAAATAGTATTTAGCTAAGTAGTGACAGTACCAAAGCCAACCGAGAAAATAATACTCTTAAACAATACACTAAGTAAGAAGAAAAAATATTTTTAAGTGTCAGATCCAGAAATCTAACGGTGCTCTCACCAATTGTGGTGAGAATTTGGGAAAAAGTAAGGGGGAATTTAGGAGAAATGTAGGGAGAATTATAAGAACAGAGAATGAGGAAGAGAAAGATCGAGAGAGAGAGAGATAGAGAGAAGAGAAAGTTAGGCGGGGAAAAGAGATCTCAATTATGATATTCAATGATCTCAATTGGGTGTGATCAGTTTGTTTATATACTGATCCAGCAACCCATATGGCACCAAAGTCCGCCAAAATTCAAGAGAGTGCAACTGCCTTAAGCTATCCCCTGAGTACAAACAATCACTGCTATAACTACCCATGTACAACCACTCACTGTTATAACTACCCATACAAGGTACCACCCCTTATTAGCAGTAGGTACATGACATTAAGGAACATGCACTAGCCATCAGATATTGCCTAATCATTGTGAAAGCACCTACTAGTCATCAGCAAATTGCTATGCAGATCAACCTAGCCATCTTCCTGGATCCGAAATACAGCAACCAAATAAAACCATTTTAGCAATTTCTTCTCAAAACACAACCCCATCATCGTACTAAGTAGCAATAACATTTCCGCAAAAGATATAAGGTTCTACAAGGAATAGCATGAAACAATAGATAGAGGCATTCGTCAAGTACTCTCAAACACATGTTGCATGCTTGTCCAACATGTGCTCCCATTTTTTTCTATACAATCAAACAAACACTCATAGGCACTTGAGAAACATACATAACCATGGTGCAAACATGTGCGTCCATTCCAACAAACCATGTTATACATTTAATTTCAAATCTAAATTAGAAACTAGTTTTTGAATAAACCTAATATCAATTTGTATCTGTTAGTCTTTTCTCCTCCTTTATTAATTTTAATTTTATAAAGGAGAAGATTCCCAAAAACAATATTACAATTTCTATTCAATGTTTTAAATATCCAACATAATAAAATATAAACACACGGCAATGTGGATAAATGAAGTACTAGACATGTATTCTTTGTGTAAACAAAAAATACAAACTTGTTTATTAATGTGTCCCCATGCTTCATGCCCTAATTCTTTTGAAAAAGATTGAGTTGGTGTATCAGTTTTGTGTCATGTCATGCCCATGTCTCATATCATTAAACCCATCTTCCTGCTCATCATTCTTCAGAGATTCAAGTTATATACAGATATCAGTGACCCACCAGAGTGAATAGGGCTCATATATAGAGAAACAATCATTTATCTGAAAGTTCCTGTATCATCATTATCTCTCAGTTCTTATCATCTATTGTGAACACTTACTGCACACCACGTTTGATGATATTAGCATGTGTTCTAAATGGAAGTAATTCAACTAAGATAGTTACAACAGAGCCACTATACTAAAGGATTTAAATTAGGTGACGGAGGACAATGGTAGCAACCTCTAAAGACCTGTAAGAAGCATCTTACTAAGGCCCAAGCATTGATTTGGATCGCATTGGAAGAAGACTGTCCTCCTAAAAGGTTTGTTAGAGTTAGACATGGTTTTTAGAATTTATGCATTAGGATATTTTTGTCATTCTGCATAATGCTTCCTAAGGTCTTTTCTTAACTTTATTATTTTATAGTGTTTGGGTTTATTTTATAGTATTTTCCCTGTCCTATTATAAGTAATTTTAGTTTGTGTTTAGCTTCCTAATAGGAAAAAGATTTTCCTAATCCTAGTAGAAATAGCATTGCTAAAACTCTATAAATACCATTGTAATCTCTCTCTTTTCATTAGTGAACAGAACAATTACTCAAGTTTTCTCTAAGTATGTTGGGCTTTCTTTGAACTGTGATGCAATTATAACCCTACGTGTGATGCCTAGAAGATATTTCTCTCTTTTCTAATCTTTCAATTTCAGATTCTTAATGTCGTAACTCTACTTCCAGACCTATTTTCAGCCTCTAAATGTCTTCTTTTTCGGCCATAATTTACCTCTAAGTTGCCTACCAACCCATAAGATGCCTAAACCCCAACCTTTCAACAAATTTTCCTAACCTACTAACCCTAAATAAGACTCCAATCAATAGGTATTCTCATAATACCAGATCTGTCCTACATCATAGGGGCTCTGGATCAGCATATACCTAGAGAAGAAAAAGGCAATAAGGAATCTGCAAATGTACCAAGCATAAAAAACTCTAAAACGAAACCTAACCTGTATAGTTGTACAGAGGACAAATTCCAAATCTTCAAAGCAAGAAGGATATTTCTTCAACAATGAAACCAGTCCCTGTTCTGTTTGCATATGGCAAGATCAATCACTAGGCTCTTTTCCAAATGCTCAAGATATTTTCCTCATTTGAATATCATCTAATCCAACTTCTTTTCAAGAGCACCATATCATGTATTAGCCGAGCTTCATGCAACTTTTCTTCTTCAGATAACAAGCAAAGCAACAAGTTAAGATTATACTGGCAAGGTATAAAATCATGGGCAAGCATATCTTCACATATTCTCAAAGCAAGAGTACTTGAATGATTGGCACAAAGGCCACCCAGTAAATGTTCATAAGAAACCTTGGAAGGGAAAAGCCCTCTTTTTTGCATCTTAAGTGACAACAACAATGCATCAACCAGTCTTCCAGCCTCACAAAGGCCCGTTATCAAGGAGTCGTAGACAATTCTATCAGGAATAAAACCATTTGCATTCATGGTATTAAACAAACTGATAGCAAAATTAATTTCACCATTTTGGATATGCCCATTGATGAGAACAGTGAAAGTCACTTGGTTGGGATGTACACCCTTTCTTTGCATCAATTCAAGATAATAATATGCATCATGCATCTCGTTTATCCAACAAAGTCCAGAAATCATGCAATTATACAAGTACAAGTTTGGGACAAATTTAGTTCCTTCAATTTTATTCATCAACTTTAATGCAATCAATTTTATTTCCTCAAAAGATCTCAGAGAAATTCTGAGAATATGTTTCCCTGGCACCAAACTTTTCCGATGCAGCAAATGGAACAACAGTTCCCTCCCCTGTTCACCATTTTTATGTGCAAGATGCCAGCTTGAATTGGTGCATCTAATAGTTCTGCAAACACCACTGAATAATGTGATATAAGTGAGCAGATCATGCTCAATCTGGCAATTCTCCATCAAATCAACCAATGACAAAGCAAATTCTACTTCTCCCTTCCTCAAAAATTGTTTGATAAGAGATGTATAAAGCACATTATTTGGCTCAAGACCATCTTTCAACATCCTATCAAGGTACAGACAACCCTTTGTAATCATGTTCTTCTTGATTAACCCACTTATAAGTGCAGTGTAAGCATGAGAACTTGGCTGGATGCCACATTCTACCATATTATCAAATAGTTGGCGGGCTCGAATAGCTCTTCCATTCTTGGAGTAGGCATTGATCATGGTTACATAAATTATCTCGTCGGGGTCAGTACCAGCCTCGAGCATGTGCTTAAACATATATTCAGCTTGAAATATTTTCTTTTGCCTTCCTAAACAACCTATAATACAGTCATAAATAGCAACACTAGGCTTCAGTCCTCTATCATCCATCTGGTGAAGAACATCAACAGCCGCTATCCCATCACCACGCTTACAATGTTCACTGACCATTATTAGGTAAGTGGCCAAATTAGGAACCAACCCCCGGTCTTGCATGAGATTGTATACTGACTTTGCATCCTCAAAAAGACCCTCCTGGCACAAACACTTGATCAAGGAGTTGTAATTAGAAAGCAAGGGCTGGCATCCAAGACTGAGCATTTTATCCATGCAAAGAAAAGCAACTTCACTCTTCCTTGCAACACATAAAGCAAGTATGTAGATACTGAAAGCCACAACAGCTAAATTAGTATTGCTTTTCACAATTTCCCCCAACAGATTATCAATTTCTAGCTCCAGATCTCTATTAGGATCAGAAATAGCAAATTCGGGAAAGGAAGATATATCAAGGCCACACCCAACCTTGGCAACTGCCTGCAATAGCATTAGTGCAAGATTAAGCTCATGCCCCTTTTGGTACATCTTCATAAGGGTTAAAAACATGACATGGTCAGGAACAACCCCACCATCCAGCATCTTATAGTATAAGTCACCAACTTCCATGAACTTATTCTCTTTAACAAGAGCAGCAATTAAGGTAGTGTAACAATGCACTGATAGAGCTGCACTGCTATGACTCATGTTATCTAAAAGCATCAGAGCACAATCAGCTCTCTTCTCCTTACAGTACTTTCTAATCATAGCGTGATAAGTTACTGCATCAGGTTGTATTCCTGATTCTACCATCAGGTTCTGTATAACCCAACCTTTGTCTGGCAAACCCAAATTGAAAAAACCGTGTATCAATGTGTTGTAAGTATAAATATCAGGCTCACATCCTGTCTTCCTCATTTTCATAAATATCCTCATAGCCATTTTCATTTTCTTGCCCCTGCAGTATCCATTAATAAGACTAGTGTACATAAGTTTATCCAAAAATATCCCCTGGGACCCCATTTCTGTACTCAACAACTCAGCTTCTTCAACCCGCCCTCTCTTACAAAAACCATAAAATAACAATTTGTACAGATAAATAGAACACGGAACCCCTCTGTCATTCATTATACCAAACACGTCGAGGGCTTCGTCTAAATACCCTCTTAGGCACAACTTATCAACCAGCACACAGCAGCACCGAGCATCCAGCACAATTCCAGTATCATTGATGCTTATAAAGCATTCGAACGCCTCCAGGACTCTAGCTTGGGCACAGAGCTCCTGTATGAGTACACTGCAAGCCCCAGTATAAGATTCGGATTCCATTGAAATCAGCCTATGAAAAAGGCTCTTTGCTTCCTCCAATTCACCTAACTTGCTATAACAGTTTACCATAGAATTCAATATCAATGAATCGGGCATAATACCTCTGCTAACAATGGTGTCCTTGTACAGGGCCTTGGCCATCTGAAATTCACCAAAATTCACAAGTTTCCGAACGAGGGCAGCATAGCCGCAGGGCTGGATTTCCATACCCCGAACAGTAGCGAAATCGATTGCGGAGATTGCTTCTGGCAGCGACGAAGACTGAAGTATAACCCGCTGAACAACGCGGTGCGCACAGGACAGAAAGCCGCCGCGAATGAGCCGGTCCAATAGGGAAAAGCACATAGATTTGTGGTCAGGAGTGGCGGTAGAAAACGCCGAAGGATCGGGAGGTTCTACAGGTAAAGGACAAGCACTGAATCGCCTCCTTCTACCAGTGGTGAAGACGGAGGATGACAAGGAGGAGGAAGAGAGGAAGCAATGGGAATTCAGCCTCTTGCCGCTCATATTGCAGCAGTATGCCAGAGAAATAAAACTTGGGTCTAATTCTCAGGAACCCAGAAAATATCAGAATGAGGGCCCGAGAGTAAAATAAGAGTATGCATACATACATACATACATACATACATAGAAAGGCAAGACTAGGAGACAAAACCAATGTATGGATGCTGAAAACTGGAGGCGCCATGGGCGACAAAGAGGGGACGCTCAATCACCATGGTTTCTCAGTTGTAAAGCCCAGAGAGACACAGAAGGGGAAGTTCTAAAGTGGGCGAAGCTGCCCCTGTGCTGCTTGCTTGTCAGGGCGGGCGGCAGTGGAAGGAAGGGAAACGCCGCCCCTCAAGTTCAATGCAATATCGCGGTAGTGGTAGGGTTTAAATAACATTATTGATTTTTAAATTTTATATATTTTATAATAATTTATTTATTTTTATTAAATATTTTATAAAAAAAATTATAACACCACAAATACATTAAATAAAAACAATTAAAGTAATGGTTCTTAATGGTCATAGTCAATCACTGCAAAATTATTGAATTTTCTTTTTAGTTGTTTTTCTTTTAATTTTTCAAAATTTCCCATTAAGATCAAAGATATTAGAGTTGGAAAATAGGTAGATCGGCCTGACCTGACTTGCCTCCCACTTGGTCTACCCCTTTCATGGGTTAAGCCTAATTTGGCCCGAAAGAGAGACAAGTCGAGCCAAGCAATAGAAAATGAGGGCCCAACACGGCTCTATAACCTTTAATAAATGGGCTAAGATGGGTCGAGCCAAGCTATTTTAGTGGGCTACCCCCATTTTGGTAGGCCACCCCTATTTTCGATAGGTCGAGCCAAGCCGGGCCACGAGCTACAAAGCACTGGCCCCGCACGCCCCCGTTTGCTATAGCATTGAGTCAGTTCGAGCCGTTTGCTATAGCACCAGGCCGAGCTAGGCTAAAAGACGGGCCAGCCCATGAGCCCTAGCCCATTTGCCAACTCTAGAAGACATCAATAGTGAAAAATTATAAAATGAGTTTTAAAACAGCAACTATTAGATTTATATTGATATAATATATGATTTTTTTTAAATGATCAAAAAAATATATGTTGTTTTTATATAGTGACAAGTAAATAATATTAAATAGTCAATAAATTTATAAATTATCTTAACTAATTTGAAAACATTATTTTTTTAGTTAAAATATTGTGTATTTGTGTTTGATATTTTTCTACTTGTTATTATCTATTTGTCAACAAATCACACATTAAACTCTATTCTGAAAATAATAAAATTGAAAGATAATTTTCAAATCTTGTAAAACCCAATTCACCCATTATTTTTCTAGATAACAAACACATTGTCTATCATTTCTAGAGGACTGGACTAGTTCATCGCAATGTTTATATTTTGAACTACTTGGACATGTTTCATGAAATAAATTCATAATTAAATATAAAAACTTATTTTTTTATTGTTTCTTATGTAACACATCTTAGTGTCTAAGAATAATATAGTTAAGGATGTAACCATTAAGTCAAAATAATAGTATTCGTAATATAAATATATATTGATTTCTTAATCTAAAATGTTCATAACACAATTGACTTACAAACCAAAATTCATAGAGCCTCCATATCTCTAGATAAGATTTGTTTTCATATAAAATAACATGTCTTCTACATAAAAATTAATTTTTAAATATAATAATTATTGTTATTAGAAATATAACAATTAAAATTTATAGTGCAGGAAAGTTAAGCTAAGGTAGAGCCAGGTGCATAACTCAAGGTGACCACCAAGTTGAGAAAAAGGAAAATGTTATTGTCTTGGGGATAACTCACACAATTGTCCAAGAGAGAGCTTAACAAGCTTAAGTCTCTCGAAGAAGCAGGTGTTGAATCAAACAAATAACAATATTGTTAAAGAATGAGAGAAATGAAAAGTTGTCTAGAAGAGAGTTTCGTTGTTCGAAAGAAAATAGTTACAAGGCAGAACACTGTCATAAGGTACATAAGGATTCCTTTCATACAGAGTCAACTCAACCAACTTGGGGGCCTTAAGTGAAAAAGTTTGTTGAGACCTTCTTAAGAGTATTAATTTTATTTTTTTGATAAAAAAATAAATAATACACATTTATATGGGCAAATTCCATCATTTCATTAAATTAAAAAAGAAAAAAAATAAAATTCAATCAATTATAAAATACAATAATCTCTTAACGATAGTAAATTTTCAATTAAAATATAATGTCTAAGAGATAAAAAAAAAAACCAAACAACCTACCCCAATAAATAAAGAAAAAATAAAACTAATTTTTTCTTAAAACTCTAAGAAGGTCGGTACAAGTTGAAGAAAAAATTATCCATTTATGATTCTCCTATAAAATGAAACAAAACAAAGCATTAAACTAATAGCATTAAAAAGATAAAGTTCACTAATAATGAGCAAATTTTCATTTCA
This sequence comes from Diospyros lotus, assembly GCF_014633365.1. Classification (NCBI taxonomy): domain Eukaryota; kingdom Viridiplantae; phylum Streptophyta; class Magnoliopsida; order Ericales; family Ebenaceae; genus Diospyros; species Diospyros lotus. The sequence goes on along the minus strand of NC_068341.1, from coordinate 35,830,356 downwards.
CAAACTTGTGTTGAACTATGTTTAGTTTTATGTAAAATGAAATTTTCTTGCATTTTGAGATGTGAAATTGTTGATTAAATCTTTATAATCAAGTTTATCTAATAAATCATATTTAATGGACAATATAGGTAATCCATTCAATCTTTCCAATGACATAGTTGACCTCAAATATGAATTTATCAACTTCAATTTTGAAAAACTCATTTTTGCAAAAGTCACTAAAACTAAAATTGTGAACAATATTCTATAAGTAATATATGCATTCAAAAAATAATTGACTCTTTTAATGTAATGAAAAATTTCCATTGAACTATTTTTTGTCTCTTAACACTCTTAATTCTAAAAATAATCTATATCAAAAAGTCTATTATATTTAAGAACATTTTCAAAATTCAAACAATATCCCTTTGAAACATTTTCATCTATTGATTTTAATTTTTTGACATTTCATAGAAATCCATTTTTTTTCATATATTCCAAATTGCTCAAACATATTTCAACGTGAATAAATGACTTGATCAATCATGTAAATAAAATAATCAACTCTAAAGAATTTTTTAGCATATTGTATTTTATCATCACTGACATTTTTATCAAATTATTTGTTCCTACAAATCACACGTTATTCACAAAATATAGGTTATACTTCTATTTCATTTGCAAATTCTTTGGCAGAAACCATAACATATTGAAATCCTTTTTCCCTATAAGTTTCAAAAAAATATGAAAGACATTTTAATTAATTCATAGTAACGTCAATATGCATATCTTCACTTTGAAAGTTCTTACTACTGAATTAATTGCAAACAAAATATCATACCAAATACTCATGCCCAACAAAAATTCAAAATTCTCTAATTCATACATTGAAAGATATTTAGCTTCGCTATTTATTTTAGGATCATCACTACTTTCTACTAATTCAAACAAAACATTTTGTATTTTTGGAGCTTGAAATCTAATTGCCTTGTCACTTTCAATACGACTTTCTCAAAGAATTTGTGAAAATGATTCGACAGCTAAATTATTTATCTCATCCCTTAATATTAATTTTCTATCTTTTGGGTGAAAAAGAGAATGATGAATATATGCATTGTAGAACTTCAAAAAATGATATAGCTCTAACGCAAAAGGTGACAACATCAAAAATTACTAAATTAAGATTATAACAATCACATGATATATATAATGCCCTATAATTTATCTCCAATAGTCTTTTCTGCACACTTTGTTGCATTCCCTTCATGTTAGACCCGTTATCATATCATTGCCATCTTATATCATTGATATTGAGCTTCAAAATTTCAATTTATCTTATAAGTTTACTGAGGAGGCTTTTTCCAGAAGTGTCATTAATTGATGTTCAAAAATGTCAAAATTTTATTATATTTTTACCCTTATTTTGACCTTGAAATTAAATTTAATTGAATATTTATATATCTTTCATGCTTATATGTAGATTTATCAAATATATATATAATAATAATAAAATAGTAAATGAATATAATATATATAACATATATAAATACAATACATATCTATATATAATACATATATTCATACGTTCAATACACACACACATATATATATAATATTAATAACTTAATTGAATGTCATGCATGAAGTATATATATATAATTTAATATATAAGCATATATGTATATAATGTACAATGTCATTGGATGCGTGAACTAGGGGTTGAAGGCAAGCTCAAATCAAGTCCAATTTGCAGATCAATTTAAAGCCCATTTAAACCCCAGCTGTGCATGCCCAATTTGATGCCCAACGTGAAGCAGCAATTGAAGGCCCAAATGTAATGATCACTTTAAATCCCAGCTCAACCCATGAAGAAGAAATACACAGAGACAACAGAGACAATAGCTAGGGTGTAATGTTTTACATGAGAACTTATTCTAAGCATATCACGCGTTCGCGTGCCTCATAAAGTCATTTCAAGACAGCACGCTGAATTTGGCAGAGAACGGACAAAAGTAATATGCAAAACGTTTCAGAAGATTGTCAGGAGATTTGAGAGTTTCTGTTACCAGTATCAAGAAGAAAAAAGGAATCCCCATCCGTCATTTAACTAGAATAAGGGGTAAAGAACATTGTTCTTCATCTTGTTCTTGTGTTTTGCTTCTTTTCTGTTTTGTTCTTTAATTCTAGCAGTTTCATGTTCTTCATTTTTGTTAGTTACATTCTGCAATTTCTTTTCATGCTCGTTTACATTCTACAACTCTCATTGACTGTTCATTTACATTTCTGTATTTTTAATTTATGTATTTACATTCCAACACTTTAATTCTTGTCTCTTTAATTTTTCTTTGGAGATGTGTGGCTAAGCTTAAACTTGGGCCAAGGCAATGACTGTGTCCAGTGCCACTGTTTGCCCAAGAGAGCCGAACTCTGATTGAATTAACAGAATGCTGATTTATGTTGAGAAATGTGTGTGTATTGAATCTTTGGATTTGGATTGAATCATAAGCCTAACTTAGAGTTTCCATGCCATGTATGGAGGTTACTTAAATTAGAGATGCTTTCATACCCAACCTCGAATGAGTAATCTGAATCTTTGAGTCCTGTTTATTAATTGCAATCTAATTTATGGTAGTTGCTTAATTTAGACTCTCTCATGCCATGTATGGAGAGTGCTTAACCTAGAACTATCATAAACTTGGATTATGGTTACTTACCGTATCTCAAATGTGTGTTAATCTGTATTTCAATTTATGATAGTTGCATAATCTAGACTCTCGCATGCCATGTATGGAGAGTGTTTAACTTAAAACTATCATTATCTTGGAATATAGTTGACTGCATAACCTCAATTTTAATCAATCGATGTTAATATTTTGATATTTCTTTGGTAAATTAGTGGGTTGGTACAGAAATTGCCTTGTCCCAAGATTTGTCCATCCATAGTCTTGCTCAGTTGTATTTTTTTGTATTTAGATCATTTCAGATGAATTGGCCTGACAACCCAATTTATATCACGGCTCTATTTTCGTTTTATTAACGATCTTCCAATGAATCGACCTGGACTTGCTCAGAAAATTAAATTGTGTTACAGCGCACACTCGTACACTGGCGAGTATAAACGCCTTGTGCCTGCATGCTTGTTTATTCTTTATTTAGTTTTTATGTGTTTGTTTGAATTAATGGCACAAGGTTAAGCGCAACCAATTTTGGTGTTGTTGCCGGGGAGATCGGTGACAGAATTAATGCTGCGAAAAAAAAAACATATTGTAGTTTAGTTTCTTTTGTTTTTGTTGTTATTAATACATGAGACATATGTTAGGTAAGATTTATTGTTAGAATTTGTCCGGCTAAATTCTATCCCGCAAGTGGACGGATCGTGACAAGTAATATAGTGATGAATAGAGTGTCGTACCCACGAGGACTAACTTTTGATGTCTACTCTAACTGATTTAACCTTAACCTAACACACACATTAACGAAGAATTCAATTGTAATGAAAACTAATTTATGAATAAAAGATGCAAACAAAATAATTCCTTTGATTTAAAACTCACAAGACTAAGGCACTAGGGTTTGTGAATCCACCGTCGACCTCTATGATTCAATTATTCATTACTCGGGTGTTGCTATTCCTTATCTTAGGTTGAAAATCGATAATCCAATTACAACCAAAAGCCTCTCTCGATGGTCATTTAGTTCTATGTATATATATGAGATTAACTATCTCTAGTCAACCTTCGAACATATAAACATGCATTCAATCACGGAGATCATCACACAATGATTTCATAGGGCATAACGGTATCTCTACCTATTATCGGACCCTACGTTGTTTGCTACCATATCTAATCCGTATTGAATCTCTCGAAAGCAATACAAATCACAAATAAGTTTCAATGGTGATCAAGCATCAAAACAACATTATAAACATAACAAACAATCAACCCGGATAGATAAGAAAATAGCAAACCAAATAACTTTAAATCAAACCATTAGAAGTCGAGGTTTCATCATTCACCCTAGCTATAAACACTTAGCTATGCATGCTCTCAATCAAAAGAAAAGGGAAAGAGTTGGAATCCATAGCAAAGAATTGAAGAAGAAAAGAAAAATACAACCCAATAGTAAAATCTTCAATCTTCCGTCGGCTTCTCTTCCATGCCAAAAACTCCCAAAACCCTTCAAAATAAGTCTTTATATAGTCCTCTTTAGGTTATCAAAGTCCTGCACCTTAAAGGAGTCTATTTCTTTTTTATTTGGATTGAAACGGACTTAAAACGGCCTTTTCCCGAAGCTTTGAACCCTACCGCGGTATGCTTGTTGCTGCAGACCCGTGAGCTCCAGAAATTAATTCCTAAAGCGGTCCTACAGCGGTATGCATTCCGCTGTAGGACCGTGAGCTCCAGAAACTAAACCTTATAGCGGTCCTACAGCGGTATGCATTCCGCTGTAAGACCGCTAGCCTTCTTCTTTAGCCTCTTGCTTTATCATTTTCAACTTCTTGCTTTCGATACTCTTTTGATTTCTTTTAATTTGATACCCGACCATGCCTCCAATCTTTATTTCACTTCCATAATGCACCAAAATAACTCTTTTTGCTCCATGTCCGCTTTAACACATGCTCCACATCTACATAACCATATATAGAACCAAATCAAGTAGAAATCATGCTCATTGAATGTATAAATGCTAAGTTTATAGACCAAAATAAGTGTATAAAAGACACTTATCAGAATTCTTATATGCATTTTCACGTTCATATTTAATTATGTCTCAGTATCTTGATTACATGTCTGTGTTTGGAAATGCTTTTGGTTATCATGATCCTATTGAGCAAACTATTTCCAGACCCTTTAAGGATTACTCGAACCTTCCTAGGCAACCAACTCCATCCTACACCACAATTCCTGTTGTTCACCATGATTTTAATGACGACCCTAGTACGACATTAGATTATTTAACCCGGAAGGTGGAGTGGTTGGAGTATCAAAATTTTCAAAATGTAAGTGAGATTAGATGCTCGGTATGCAAATCTTCAAATCATCAAACAGATGATTGTCCTACCATACCTATTCTCAAAAAATTCTTGAATAGGCAACCATCTGATTTTCAGACACACCACAGTGAGGAGAGGTTTTCTTTTAACCATTTGAATCTGTGTTCCAATCTTATGAACCTTTTTCCTCCATCACCTCACCAATTTGAGTTAGAACAAGGGTTTAGATCTAACAAGTACCACCCTCAAGATGAGCAATCTTTAGAGGATACCCTTTAGGAATTTATGCAAGGTCAAATAAGCTTTAATGATCAAGTGGCCGAATTTTAAGACCAAACCTCTAGAGCCATAGGTGACATTCTTGATCAGTTGACATTGTTAATAGAGACCTTGAGCATGAGTGATCCCGGTGAGTTTCCAACCCAACCTAATCAAGATTCTATAGGTCAATGTGTTGGGGAGGAATTTTTGTCCAATGATACCATTATAGAAGAAGAAGTCCAGGAGGAGGATGAGGATAAGATCCAAAAGTTGAAATGTCAAGATGTCATAGGTCTATCCATATTTGAGCCTAACTTTTTGATCTTTAGTTTGGTTTACATAAGGGATCAAATTAAACCAGACATGGATGAGGTGCTTGTGCAAATTAATATGCCACATTCTGATGCAATAGATCCAACACCTCTGAATGAAACATTTTCAAAAGATGGTCGTGCTTTTATAAGAAAAATCCAATTGCATCATTTTGAAAATAATGTTATAAGTGGTTTAAAGCATGTAATGATTGTTGAGATTCGAAGTGCAATCACTTATTTGATCCTTAGTTGGAAGAAGAGGAAAAAGCAATAGAACAAAATAATAAGAATAAAAGGCTATTAGTTCTGCCTTCATGTAGTTGTTTTTGATTTTGAATGTGTGTTTTTTTGTTAGAGAGTTCTTTTGTAAGTTTGGCATTTCTCTTTAACATTTACTAGTTTTTGCTTCTTTTTTTTAGTTTAGTTTTTGAAATCCACAATGAGCATATGGATCTTTTCTGCATCGAAGACACCAGGTACTCCTAATCTCAACTTTTTATTATGTCTAAGGATATTTCACCATCTAGGTATTCCGAATTTTTATGTGTTATTGTGTTTAAGAACAATACACAATCCAAGTTGGGGGGCGAGATATAATTGATTCATGCTTAATTGTGGTTGTTTGTTTCATTTATTTTTGATAAAAAAAATATTTGTTGGTGTTTGATGTGTTTATTTTTCTGTGGCTTTGTTAATTAGGCTTCAACAGTTCTAATTCTTTTGGGAAAAAAAAAAGAGAAAAAAAGAAAAAAAATTGATATTCGAATGACTTTTGCAATATTTGAATGAACTCTAGCATATTCAAATGGCCCTTACATCCTCAGTGCGCATATCGCTAAACCTATTCGAATGTCCTCAAAGTCATTTGAATGTCCCTGAAATTCATTCGAATGTCAGCACTATTGTATTCGAATGCCCTGTGCAAAGCCTTCACTAATTCAATTACTGTTTGAAATTTATTTGAATGAGGTGTCCACTTCTTTAAAAACCCGTTGTGCACATTCAAATTGCCTTACAACCATTCGAATTAGCCTTGCGTTCTTCAAACTTCCATTCGAATCAGCCTATTATCATTTGGATGAAGGCAAAAATCACTCGAATGCATTACTGTTGCATTCGAATGCCCTTCACAAAATTTCAAAAAATTGAACCCCAGCGTCAAATTCATTCGGATGAATTTCCTTCATATTCGAATGCCAAATGCCTCGACTAGCATTCGGATAAATTTGCAATAGTTTTTGTCAAAAAAAAAAGAAAAAAAGAAAAAAAATGACCCTATTTCATGTTTACCCATGAGCATGCTTGACTCTATTTTGGTTTTGTTTAATTGTATGGTCGTGTTATATCAAAAATATATATATAATAATAATAATAATTAAAAAAAATAATTTTTATTTTGTTTCTGTTTTAGTGTCACAATGTGAGTGGTTAATTTTGTTTGTCTTCGTGTTTTTTATTTTTGTGTGTTTTTTTAAAAAAAATAAATGAAAAATGAATTTGGATGATCTCTAGTAAGTTAAAAAAAAACAAAATAATATATATATATAATTTGTTTTTCTTTTTGACTGGGCTTAAATTCTTTTTAACTAAACTGAAAATGAAAATAAAAATAAAAATTATAAATGAAAACTGAAAATGAAAATGAGAATAATCACTGTTATTGGGATAGCAGTGATTCATAAAAAAAAAAAAAAAAAACCGAATGTAAGTTTTTGTTCATGTTATAAAAACATTGGAATGTAAGTTTTGGTTTGTGTGTTTATTTTTGTTTCTGTTTAAGTGTAAAAAAATAATAATAATTTCTGTTTAATGTTGTTTGTGTGACTTTATGTTTGTGTTATAAAAACATTTGAATGCAAGTTTTTGTTTGTGTGTTTCTATTTGGGTTTCTATTTGTGTTATATAATAAAAAGAAAAAAAATGGTTTTCATTTTGTTTTAGTGTCTCAATTTGAGTGTTAATTTTATTTGTGTGTGTTTTTCTCATTGTGTTATATAAAAAAATTAAAAAAGAAAAAAAATTGCTTTGAATGTGTGCTTAGTCATTCGAATGTCTTGGAATTCATTTAAATGAGTTATTGTTGCATTCGAATGACTTAAGGAAAACAAAAAAGAAATGTACATAAAAAGAAAATTCATTTGAATGTGTGCTAAGACATTCGAATGTTCATAAACTTCATTCGAATGTGTTACTATTGCATTTAAATGATTTGTACAAATCCTTCACAAATTGAGTTATTATTTAAAATTCATTCGAATGAATTTTGTTCTCATTCAAATGATAATCCTAAAAATATATATATATATTAAATAAAAAAATAGAAAAAAGAGCAAATTCATTTGAATGTTGCTAGTGTTTTTTTGGTAAGTAAATAAAAGAATTAAAAAAATAAAAAATAAACAAAAAAATAAATAATAATATAAAAAATTTAATTTTCTTGAGCAAATGCATACATTCGAATGCATCTCTTAAAATAAAAAAAATAAAAAATATTTAAAAAATTAAATATAATATTAAAAAAAAAACAACACATTCAAATGATATCTCTATTTCATTCGAATGGCTTGTGCAAACTCTTCACAAATTAAGTTCTTATTTGAAATTCATTCGGATGAATTTCGCACTTATTCGAATGATCTTAAAAATTTAAAAATAAATAAATTAAAATAATAATTAAAAAATAAAAATAAAGTTAAAATAAAATTTTGATCAAATGCATTCGAATTTTGTCTTCGTACCATTCGAATGCATCACTTAAAAAATTAAAAAAATAAAAAAATTTAAAAAAATTAAAAAAGTATTCGAAAGTTATTCGTGTAGCATTCGAATAGATCACTTAAAAAATAAATAAATAAATTATAAAAAAGAGAAAAAAATGAAGAATCAATTCAGATAACCTTCTTGTAGCATCCGAATGCATCAATTAAAAATAAAAAAATAAAAAAATAATTGAAAATTAAAAAAATAATAAAATGAAAGAAAAAAAATTGGGATTCTTTTGCTCCTTTTTACTCCTACAATTGTCCTGCATACGCATATATTTTTTCTATTTGAGGATTAATATGCTTTTATTGATGCTTGTTCTAACGCATTGGATTTTTATGTTGTTAGCCAACATAAGTCTGCAATTTGAGGCATGAATGTCATGATTTCTTATTTGAACCCATAAATGTATAGGATTTAGAATAAGTGATCTGTATGCATAGATTGTTCTATGATTGGAAATTTGTTTGTCGTGTATGAAATCTATTGAAATAGTAATTAATTGGTTAATGCATTGCATGATTTCTCAACTTAAGTGGAGACTGTTACCTAGTGTGAGCAATTGAGCCTATTAAATGTTCTTTATGAGTAAATAAATGCTTACTCTAGTTGCAATTTTCCTTGCCTCTCGTGTTTTTCAATAGCTTCATTACACTATTTTGCTTTGAATGCCAAAAATGTCAATGAAAGAATTAAACTGATTTCAAATTCTAAATTTGATGATTGAGTGAAAGTGTGTCATAGAATGTGACAATGAAATTCTTTTGTTGAAAATTTTGAGCCTATTAACCTTTTTTTTTTCCTATTATTTTCCCTTATTACTCCCATTAAGCCAATTAAATTATTCATTTTCTTATTACCCTCACTTTACCCTTACCTAACCCCTTAAACGTGTAAATATTTGCCCTACCTAATGTGTTCGAGAAATAGTATATCTTAGTACTAAAAAAAAAAAAAAGAAAAGAAAATTGAACTAAAAAAAAAAAATCTCGCAGTTGTTGCAGTAAAAGCTATTCAAACAAAACGCTGAGGAAATTATGTATGTAAAAATTGTGTTGTTATTTTTCCTATTTGAAGAAAAAAAAATGAAAATGAGAATCTGCTTAAATAGAATTATTTCCCGAGATACATTCCTTCGAATCCTTTATCCTTTCTTTGTTAACCCATTTACCCCTAAACCCCGTTACAACCCGATATGCAATCCCTCTAGATCCTATGACACATGGAAGCTTGAGATTTGAAATTTAGAGTTGAAATTTTGTTTAATATCTGAAGTTGTGCATTTTTGCATTATTCCGATCATGAAGCAGTGTCAAAATCTCTTTTCTTTCATATAAGTCCATTTTTCAATTTAGGATGACATCGATTTCAATTTGTTTTGCATTTACTCTTATTACGGTGCATCCCATAGAGTAACCATGAGGGATCATTTTTCTTGGAGTGTACACCTGAGAGGTTTTGAAGTCAAAGCTTAGAGGTTGTAATGTGGGTGTATTAATTTATTTTATTGTTTTTTCTATGATTGAGTGTCCTATGATGAAAATATGACAAAGAATGGTCGATTTCGTGTAAGAGTAGTTTATTCTTGTTTTATAAATTTTGGTTTCAAATTTGAAATTTAAACATTAATGTTGATGTTGTGAATAAAAATTGGCCAGTATAAAATCCGATTGCTATGAGACTAGCAATGTTTAAGTTAGGAGATATAATTGATGCTCAAAAATGTCAAAATTTTATTAAATTTTTACCCTTATTTTGACCTTAAAATTGGATTTAATTGAATATTTATATACCTTTCATGGTTATATGTAGATTTCTCAAATATATATATAACAATAATAAACGAATATAATATATAACATATATAAATACAATACATATCTATATATAATACGTATTCATACGTTCAATACACACACATATATATAATATTAATAACTTAATTGAATGCCATGCGTGAAGTATATATATATATATATAATGTACAATGTCATTCGATGTGTGAACCAGGGGCTAGAGGCAGGCTCAAATCAAGTCCAATTTGCAGATCAATTTAAATCCCAGTTAAAGGCCAGCTGTGCATGCCCAATTTGATGTCCAACGTGAAGCAACAATTGAAGACCCAAATGCAATGATCACTTTAAATCCCAGCTCAACCCATGAAGAAGAAATACACAGAGACAACAGCTAGGGTGTGATGTTTTACATGAGAACTTATTCTAAGCAGATCACGCATTCGCGTGCCTCATAAAGACATTTCAAGACAGCACGCTAAATTTGGCAGAGAACGGACAAAAGTAATATGCAAAATGTTTCAGAAGATTGTCGGGAGATTTGAGAGTTTCTGTTACCAATTGCATATAAATAGACTACAGTATCAAGAAGAAAAAAGGAATCCCCACCTGTCATTTAACCAGAATAAGGGGAAAAGAACACTATTCTTCATCTTGTTCTTGTGTTTTGCTTCTTTTCTGTTTTGTTCTTTAATTCTAGCAGTTTCATGTTCTTCATTTATGTTAGTTACATTCTACAATTTCTTTTCATGCTCATTTACATTCTACAACTCTCATTGACTGTTCATTTACATTTATGTATTTATATTCCAGCACTTTAATTCTTGTCTCTTTAATTTTTCTTTGGAGATGTGTGGCTAAGCTTAAACTTGGGCCAAGGCAATGACTGTGTCCAGTGCCACTGTTTGCCCAAGAGAGCCGAACTTCGATTGAATTAACAGAATGCTGATTTGAGTTAAGAAATGTGTGTGTATTGAACTTTGGATTTGGATTGAATCATAAGCCTAACTTAGAGTTTCCATGCCATGTATGGAGGTTACTTAAACTGGAGATACTTTCATACCCAATCTCGAATGAGTAATCTGAATCTTCGAGTCCTGTTTATTAATTGCAATCTAATTTATGGTAATTGCTTAATTTAAACTCTCTCATGCCATGTATAGAGAGTGCTTAACCTATAACTATCATAAACTTGGATTGTGGTTATTTATCAGATCTCAAATGTGTGTTAATCTATATTTCAATTTATGATAGTCGCTTAATCTAGACTCTCTCATGCCATGTATGGAGAGTGTTTAACTTAAAACTATCATTATCTTGGAATATAGTTGATTGCATAACATCAATTTTAATCAGTCAATGTTAATATTTTGATATCTCTTTGGTAAATTAGTAGGTTGGTACAGAAATTGCCTTGTCCCAAGATTTGTCCATCCATAGTCTTGCTCAGTTGCATTTTTTTTGTATTTAGATCATTTCAGATGAATTGACCTAACAACCCAATTTATATCGCAGCTCTATTTTCGTTTTATTAACGATCTTCTAGTGAATCGACCTGGACTTACTCAGAATATTAAATTGTGTTACAGCGCACACTCGTACATTGGCGAGTATAAACGCCTTGTGCCTGCATGCTTGTTTCTTCTTTGTTTATTTTTTATGTGCTTGTTTGAATTAATGGCACAAGGTTAAGCGCAGCCAATTTTGTCACTTCTAAAAATCTTACAAAGTATTATTCAATTATTATTGGACTAATTGAAATGTCAACACATCTTAATATATGACATTTGTTCTTAGTGACTTAAATCTGGAGTACAATCAAGTATAATGGAAATATATTTTGCCTCTTTAATTTTCTTCAAAATCTTACTCTTTACTTCATGTGCTAACATCTGTATTAATTCATTTTAGATATTATGTCCCAAGTAATGATTATGAATTTCACCATTTTGAGCATGTTTTTGTAATATTGGATCAAATTCAACTATAATCTCAATAAGACTTAAAACATTTCCATTATTCATATGATAAATCTTTTCATTAGTTCCACGAAATGCTAATTTTTTTTTAACTAGAGCTTTTACCTCTACAATGATTCTTTTTACAACATTTCTCTAGTGTTCTTTTTCTTTACTAATTTTACTTGTACATCTATGTCAATTTGCTTACTCATAGAAAATCTCAATTCCAAATCGAACTAAGCATTCATATTAAGTAAGTGTTCATTACTTGTTTGACGACTTTTCAACGTAGTACTAATGTTTTTCAAATCTTTTGTTCCTTCATTGCCAAATTGGCTCCCACTAGGTTTTTACCAAACAATTTGCAACAAATGCAATAAACTTTGTCAAAATCGTTTGAATATACCAATTATCTTCTATCACGAGTTTTCCCATTTGATAGTCTCCTTATATAATAAAAAATGGAGAAAAGCCTAGAAGTTTCAACCTTCAAAAAATTTATATCACTCTGTCTAATTAGACATTTTTCGACTAACAAGTCTCTTAACTTAATATCAATATTTTATCATCTTCCTTAATCATAAATATTAATAGAAACATGACTTGGGTTATTGTCAAAATTCTTAGTTCCATGTTAATTTCCTCTTCTTTTGGATTTTCTTAACATTTCCCACCAATCATATTATTATCACAGTTTTTATCATTATAATTCTCTATGGTTTATTCTACCATCATCTCATTATCTCATATTTCATTTAAAGTTATGTGTTCAGTTGTTTCATTACTTTGACTATTTAGACCTCTTTTATTACTTGTAATAAAATTTTTAAGAGCGTCTTTTTTAGATTGAATCAAACTATCTATTTTCATCTTTTTCTTAAGTTTCTCATACCCTGATGCATACCTTCTATTGGACATATTAACTTGGCAATAAAAATTAAGCAATTGAGGAAAAAGAAATGTATCACTTGGAAAGTGTTATAAGATCCAAGTATATAGCAATCCAAGATTTTTCAAAATCCAAATTAGACTCTTCAAGTGATTTTCCTCAATAATGATCAAATCAATTGAATCCTAACATGAACCAAATTAAATTTGTGAGTGTTAATTGAATGAAAATCAATTGAATCATACCATTCAATTTTATAGAAAAATATAAATACAAATTGGAATTCAAAAAAATATGATTCCGAAATTCAAAAAAAGTATGATTATGGAATTCAAATTGTGCAAATTTGCCTTTACCTTTTTGATGATGCGGAGCCGATCACCTTCTTCTGTCTCGGACCAAGTACCTGCAAAAAGGGGGGGGGGACTCGCTCCCCGTGATCCCTCCGACGCTTAAGTCAGTTCACAGATTTTTGAGGAGTATAATAGTAATGGAAGATAATAGTCCCTTAGGAATCATATCCCCATACCTGTAGAGGTTGCCCTCTATTTATAGATGACGTTCAGCCTACCTTGAGAAGATCAGATAACTTTCAGATGGAGATAAGATAACATTCGAATGGAAAAAAATCTTGAGGTGTTGGAGAGATTATTGTTTGACTAAGTCTTCATCTCTATCTCTTCTAGTTCAAAATCATAATAAAGATTATAAAGATAAGAGGAGCTCCTAAGACTTGACATGTGACGATCGCCCATTAGCCTTTACTAGCACACATGGCTCCAAGTTAATAGTAACTTCTAGGGGTAGCACAGTAAAATTGCCCCCCTGTAAATATTCCCTCATCACTTTTTTAGGAGAAATTTGTGATCCTGGAATCTGGACTATATTTGTAGTTTGTGCAAATTGCAATTAAAGGGCAGCATGGTAGCACTTGATATCAATCAAAAAAATAAGAGCAAAGTTAAATAAGACCACTTTCAAAATAAAGAAAATTAAATTCTAAAGATAAAGAAAATTAATTTACACAGAAACACATAGTCAAAGAATAAGAAGTAAAGAAAATAAACTCACCTTACAGTGATACAGTCTTCATGGAAGACTCGCTAATTACATTAAAACATCAAAGATTCAAAAAAAAAAAAATGGAAACAATAAGAACAAGAGCATATGATAATTGTTATTGCTTTTGATTGAAAGTTTGTAACTGATATATTTTTTTTAGAGCTGCAATTGAAAGATTTATAGTAAAAAATAAATTTACAATCTTAAAGTCTATGAGATAGAGAAATGATAAAAACTGGGAAGAGAAAATTGGGAACAATGGGAAGAGAGAACGTAAAAATTGGAAAGAGAAAATAGAGAAGGTAAAATGTTGTAAATTGATTGTTGGGTGTTGGGTACCCGTATATCTATGTGAAATTTTGACTGAAAGTTGGATTTTATTTTAGGCTCAAATTTTTCTTAATACAATTTTTATTATTAAATATATATATATATATATATATAAATTGCAAAATTTTGGGGCCTCCGTAAATGCGAGACCTTAGGCTGCCAACTAGATGGCTTTATGGTCGAGTCAACTTTGCTCTTGTGCGAGCCATTCGATGCATAAGTCAATGCAAGTCAGAATCATCATGTAGAAACAGGATAAAGGTAGTCCGAGAGAATAAATGGTCGCTCCTCCAAATGAGTAAGTTGTTGAACCAAGTTGGTCCAATCAACCTATTGTGTATTTTGATGTTTAACAAAACATAATTTTAGTAAAACTATTTTTGATATATTTAAATCCTCTAATGGAATCTTTTATATGTATTATGGTACATATTTTAAATATTATAGTATTTTGTGTATCAAAATGAAACAAGAAATTCTATTTGTTCTAAATGGAATATTAGTGCATTATAAGGGGACATATAAGAAAATATTTTCTTTTTGGAAAACTATCTTCTGGTATTTTGATAGCTAATATTAATTATTGTTAAAATAATTTTTACTCATTTTTTCAAGAAATAGAAAATATGTATTTTGTAAGTGCTAAAATCACCAAATTCTGAATTTGTTTTAAAACCAAAATTCTACTTTCTTATTGATGTTGATTTTGATTTTTTAAATATTTTTATTGAATCCAAATGGGAGGTACTTTCTTATTTACATTTATGTATTAAATTAAATGGAATGTAAAATATAAATTAAGGAAAGTGTGGACATTTACTTAAACTAAAAAATGTAAATATGTTGTAATGTATTGCTATATTTATGTTATGGATTGTATCAAAGCAAAATCTTTATTTTTCTAAAAATCTGGACTGAGAGTTGACTCTCGATGAGGGACAGTCGACTGTGTGTTATGCAGAGTCAAGGTAGCCGAGAGCAGGTTTTGGTCAGTTGACTGGGAGTCGACTGTAGGCCAATGAGAGTCGATTGTCGACGTTGAGAGTCAACTTCCAGCTTCGAGAGTCGGCTATGGGTGTTCGGAGTTGACTATCAATTAGAACAATTGATTGCCAGACTCCAATGGTCGGATTTTTCTAGCCGTTGCAGGTCGTTTGAAAACTTCATTATAATTATTAAGAGAAGAAATCTAGATAAGGCTAATGCTTTATCATTTCCTATCTTCCTAAAGCACACCCAAGCTCTCAAGCAACTCAAGTAAAGCAATCCAAGGCTCAAGCTTAAAGTTTAATCCATTTGGAGTCCAAGGCAAAGAAGAATATATTCTCTCCATTTGTGGTAACTTGTATTATTTCTATTTTACCTTGTACATCATTGTGTTTAATTCCATATTAGTCCAAGGTTGTTTGGACATAGGATTTATTTGTATTAATTTGTGGATTGCGAGTGGCATCCTAGAGCCCAAGTGATCTACGTGTATTATTGTGTTATATTAGTTTCTAGCGTGAGCTAAGAGGAAAATCTCGGGGTGTACAAGTTTGCTAGGTGATCTTGTGTGGAAACCTAGTGTTGTGATTTTAGTAGAACCTCAAGTGTCGGGTTGACCTTGAGAGAGTGGAGTAGGTGTTTGAGATACCGAACTACTATATATTCTTGTATTGATTATTGTTGTTTGCGTATTTATATTGTTATCACTCTCAAACAACATATATATTTATAACAAGTATTTTCTTTGTATAAGAAAAGCTCAAGAGTTTTTAAAAGGAAAGAATTTGGTTGAATAAGTTTTTAATTACTCAATTCACCCCCTCTTGAGTGGTCATTGTGTGTCAAGGGACCAACATAAGAAAGTTAATGACATGCTTAAGCTTAATAATGTGAGATTGGTGTTTTAGTTGTGATTGTCCTGCTGGGAGATATAAGAAGATCCTCTATAAATGAAGGGTAAGGGGTATTTATACCTCCTAAGATATCGATAGTGGGACACGTGGCACACATACACGAGGTGTGCATGGAGTTGTCCTAGGTTAAGCATGGATTAGGCTTAGAACTTGGTGAATTTTCCAAGAGAAAGAATGCCTTGAGGCGAGCTGCCATTACACTGGGGCAATAACAAGTTCTTTACTATGTGTAGCTTGTCTGGGAGAAGATCTCCCTTAAGTTTTTCCAAAAGAGTGACTCAGTCGGGTGAACATGCTCTGTGATTCCGAATGCTATGTGAACACGTTGTCCAGGAGAATGACCTTCTTTGAGAGAAGAACCTTCTATAAGAGAACAACATCTTCCCTCAAAGGTTAATGATCTCCTCTTGATGAACTACACCTTCCCTCAGAGGTTATGCTACAATAATAATCAAACGTGTAGGAGTGTACTCCTAAGGGAGATATGAATTGGGTGTTTCAAAAATTTTCCTTTGTTTTGAAGATTATGCACAAAAACTGTTTTGAATGCTTTTTTGCCTTCAAAAATATTTATTGTGAACAAAGACTAACAATGCTAACATATGTGATTTCAAAATCAGTGCTAGAAAAAATTAAATGAAAATTCTTGAGTTCATGTGATTTTAAAAGCAATGTTTGAAATATAAATTGAAGATGCATAGCATATGAAAATCAATGTATAGTGAAACAAAAAATAACATAACACACAATATTTATAGTGGTTTAGCGAAAAGCCTAGATCTACTATCTTGGGTCCTCACCAGGGATTTTCAACAATCTATTAATCGTTTTAGCTTTTATAGGTTAAACTATAATCTTCACACATCTTTTAAAGGCTTATCTAGAACCTCAACTTTTACAGACTAAGTTGGAACTTCAACTTTTACAAGCTAAAGTTGGAACCTTTGCTTTTATGGGTTGAGCAGTAACCTTACAAGCTTTTTCATGGGATAAGACAACAATCTTTACAATAACTTTATTGAAAGAAATTTGAGCAAAAGCTGACAACAAAAATTAACCCTCAAAAGATAAGAAATAAAGTTCATAAGGGAACACAAGAAGAGTGATAGAGAATGAAACAATTGAAACACTCAATTCTCTTGAATATTTTGGTCAAGAAGATTTTTCATGATGATCAACCAGATACTGGCATAAGCAGCTCTTTAAGATATCTTCATTATGAGCAATCACTCAAACACTTGTAATGGAAGTTTTGGAAGTAGCAGCCCAACCTCGTGCATTGCTTGGGCTTTTATATGAGCCTTGAGTTTGAATTTGAAATACTTGTAATCTCAGTAGTTCTTTTGATTTAACTAAAAACAGTTAAGTTAGTTCACACAAATATACATATAAAAGAATTTATCATTTTGCACATCATATGTATATAGTTTAAATTCTTTTGCATTATTTGTGTGAAAAAAAGAAGTTAGATAGCATTACATGTAACTGAAATGGCTTAAACGGTAAAAACTATGCACATTTAATATTTTGTAACAGTTATATTTTCGAATAAATAGTCGAGTATAATTCGAGTAAAAGTTGTAGATACTCAAGTATGCTTAAAGAATAGTCGATTAACCTCTAGGCATTACTCAACTTCAAGATTTACTTAGTTGATTAATAATTCAGACACAGATACCTACTCTCTGTCCAATGAACCTTACTTGACTAATTCACCTAGTTACTCGATTATGGAATGATATTACTTAAGTACAAAATGTATCATATTTGATTAACATTTAGATTTCAAATCTATTACTCGATTAAGTATTCATGATACTTGATTAAAACAAGTCATTACTCGAGTACAATATACCTCTTAGTCAATTAATAAGTCAAATACATAGACTTATTCTCTGTCCAGCATATTATACTTGACTAAAATAAAAGTTACTCGATTAAGACTATCCTTTTAGTCAATTAAAGTTCAAGTATAGAGACTTGGCATTTTTCACATGTTGTGCCATAGATTTTTCAAAACGTCCACCAGGAGGTTCTTTTTAACGAATAAATATAAATGGTCATATTTTTTCTAAGAATAATTACAAATAAATAGTAAAAGAATAATTAATAATGTTAATTATTATGATTTGGAGGGTAAAATTATCCAAGGAAAAAAGTGGCACATTTCCCTATAAACAGCACAATAAAATGAGCAGTAAGGAGGGAATCCCGAAGAAGAGAAAGCAACAAAGCGAAGCTGGAACCTCTTCTTGAGAGAACATTGTTTCTTCCCGAATAGTTTGTCTTCCTTCTCGAGAGAGCTTTTTTTTCTTCCCGAGAGCCTCTTCCCGGACTCTCCCAATAAAGTTTCTTTTTGGACACAAGCTCTTTTCGGACCACACTTTTTCTTTTCGGACCCAGCCTCTCTTTGGGCTGGTCTTCTAGACCCATGTTCTCTCTGAGTCGGGCCTACCTCTTTTCGAACTCATGTCCTATTCGGGTCTCATTTCTCTTTGGGTCACGTCCTCATTCCTGGGTGCCACGTGGCTGCTCTTTTTTTTTTTCTTCTCGGTGTGCCACGTGGTCGCCTGGCCACACACCTGCAGCAAAGCTCTCGCGCGCTGCATGGGCACATTCATGCGTGTCGCGTGGCACCCTAAAACGCCACCATTTCAGACCTTGCAAAATTATTTCTAGCTCTATATTTCTAGCGCTGCATCCCCCAAGCTTCGAACCCGCAACCAGCCACTCTAGAGCCTTCCCTTGTGTGCGCATGACCACTTTATCTGCAAGCCTCCTCATTTATTTATGCACATATATTAATATTATACTAATTTGACTCTGAGTTTTTCGAATTACACTTAAACCCTGGAACTTACCGAAAGATCTCAATTACCTCCCTACTCGCACATTGCCGCCCGCAAGCATGCAATCCCATGTGGGTCATCTTGGCTAAGCCGCGTGGCTGCCTCTAAGCTCTCATTTTTTTGATTAGGTTGCACATGGAAGCCCCACATACTATACACCATCTTATAATCTTTAATCGGGTGTAATCCCTCTTAAAAGCATCATGCTAAATCTAGAATAATAAACACCACCTAAAGGCATCCTCTAACAACATGAAATTTTACCTTGGCCAATCAAACTAAAGGTCAAGAACCTGTTCCAGCAGCTTGCTGTGAGGCTCACATTCTTTCGGAAGACTCCCTAGGTCGCTTAGTGTGACGCCCCAGGTCCCACATCTAGGGTGCCGCCGTAACCCACGGTTACAACCACAGTCATTGGATAAATTTGAAGGTCGGCTATGCTTTACAGATTAGGGCGCCCTAGGTGGGGTCCAAGTTTTACCACCTTTGCTAGTCCAAAAACCCGGGTTTTATAAACAACATAGGCATCAGAGGGTATCGACGTCTTGGTCGAGCTATACCCTTTACAAGGCTTTGGGATGAAAGCTCAATTTTCTACAATTATTTCTCTAACGAAATACTATAAGTTTAACATATCGTCTGTCTCACACAAATATATTACAACCAGGAATGTAAAATACTCATAAATTCGCATTACAACAAAAACCTTGTTACGACTGGTCAACCACGTTCATCGGTGAATTTTCCACTACCATTGCTTCCCTTCTACTAGGGCTTGAATCATCTATGGTTATTTATAAAGGGTGAGTCCAGGGACTCGGTAAAGGTAATATGTAAATGTAGCAAATTGTAAATCATGACAAATATAGATAAATATGAAATAAATCATGCATGCAAACTCGTCCATCTCTCTTCTGTTGGACTTTTGGTGACCTCTTATGATTTTCTATGGACCCTAACACGAGCTCTGTTTTGTCCAAATAAAAATCCATAGCCTCATGCCTAGGCACTTTCCTATTATCATATGCAAGTCATGACAAAATAATTTACACATAAAACATATAAAAACCCTTACAAAAATAATGTCTACTTCATTTCTTGACAAATTCCTCTAAGCCATTAGAATCACTAACGTCACAGCTCAAACTTACTCTATTAACAATTAAACATAGTAAGTAAAAACATATTTCAATAGGTACCACTAAACCCAATTTTATCTAATACTAGATATATTTTACTTACTTTACTCCTTAGCTTTCACTGCTTTCTCCATTAAAATGTTTCTTTAAATTCACGTTTTCTCCTTCCTAATTTCTCCCCTGCTTTCTTCATTTTATAGCCAATTTTACACCATTTTAGCTTTAGAGAAATTAATCTCTATCCACAACAAAGTGCCCACATCCTCCAGAATTCCTGCCTAATTCCATGGGTGCCTACCAAGAATTGAACCTGCACCCCAACCCCTTAGCACTTATCACACACCCACATGACCACCCCACCTACAACCTTTCTCGTTACATATAGATGCCAACATTTATTATATACTTATCCAACTCCAAATTTCTAAAATTACATTTAAACCCAAGAAATTCCAACAACTTCCCCATTCAAAAATAAATTTAATGTCCTCCATTAAATTCTTTAGAGCCATAAATCTTTAATAAATCATAAATAAATCATCTCAAAAATAAAAATTAATTTATTATTCATTCCAAAATACCGGAGTGTTACACTTAGTCTTCCCAGGAGGGGATTCATTTTAAGCCCATTTAAATTTGATCAAGGACAACAATCCTCACGCTCACCGCGTTCCTATTCATCCCCGACATTTGGTAAAAATATCGTGATTAGCTCATCTTTCATTGGGAAAGGTACATCTTTTATATTTATTAATTACATCTTTTATTTATTACACACCTAGTGGAATCTCTACGGGTTCCTCCGGATAACTATTTTCTTTCTCATACTAACTTAAGTATCGGAGGGCATATGCAGGTGAGAAATCCCCGCGTACCTTCTAACTTGTTCTTATAAGTGAAGTTATGCCTTGCACACAGGAAATTACCCCCCGGATGTTAATCCTCTACTAGAAATGCACCCGAGGGCTTATTCAAGGCTCTCACTAGATAATTTGAGTCTGGAGCCACCTGCTGCACATTTTCATGAGCAAACAATTGCTAGTTGTTCGCCTTGCCCTACCTCGATTGCAGTGCTCCTGCACAACAAATCTCAATTATTGTATTTTAGCAACAACATTACCTGTATTATTACTTGAGTAAAATGTTTGATTACTCGACTAAATAATGAGTTAATTAACATTTTCTTCTTAGTTTATTAATGACACAAGTCCCGAGACTTGTCATTTTAATCCTATTTCTCACTCGATTAATAATATATGATTACTCAATTAATATCATAGTTAGTCGATTATTACTTAGATCACTCGATTAAAATTTTTTTACGCAATACTCGAGTACATCAAACATATAATCGATTAAGCTTTATAGTATTTAAGTCTTACTCCATTAATACTATAAGTTAGTTGAGTATGATCACTTGTTACTCAACTAATCATTTTCTTTACTCAATTAACTTTAAGCCTATAAATTGTCTTACTTGATTATCAATATTAATTATTCGAGTAATATTTTAAAAGTTAGTTAAAAACTAACTTTTCCAAACATAGATATTCGATTAACAATGAACTTTACTCATGTTAGTGATGTGTTACTCGATTGACACTAGGCTTCACTTGATTAACAATTTATTATTAGAATCATTAAAGTTTTTCTAAGATTTCATTATCAAAACATAACTCAACAAAAAGTATGTTAGACAAATGGACACCTAGATTTGGTACATACCCTAGATTTATATCTAACATGCTATATTGCTCAAGAAAAAATGATTTATATCTAACATGCTATTTTTGTTCCTTGCCTTGTTCTTTCTTCCTTCTTTAGCCAATGCTTCTTATCTCTTTAGCTTTCTCTATTTTTTTCCTTTTCTATTCTTCTATGTTTTCACTCCTCTTTAACACTTGCTTTAACTCCTTCAAGGTGGAAGACTATTCATTTTTTCTCTCAATTTAGATCGACTCTAAATATCTATCCTGATTTTTTTAGGCTAATTAATTTAAAAAACATTTGTTTTTATTTTTATATTTTGAATTAAACTTTTTTTTCTTGTGCAATTGACTGTTTTAATATAAATTAAGAGTTATTTTATTATAGGAGAGAACTTTACAAAAAAAAAAAAAGAGTTATAATACCACCCTTTTTTATAAAAATTATAATACAAATAAATCTTTTTAAAAACAAATAACCTTTTGTTGCATGGACACACTTTTTGCATGCATGCTAGTAGGGTTGCAATCGAACCAAGCTTCGCTAAGCTTAGGCTCGACTCGGTGAGTAAGTATATGGGTTCAAGCTCAACCTTGAGCTTGGTTCGAGCCTTAAAGCTCGGCTTGAGCTCAAGCTCAGTAAGGGCTCGAATAATGGTTGCGAGTGTCATTTCGGTTGAAAAAGATGAATTGGTTGGAGAAGGCGAATGGGTTACACAACCCTCAAGTGGTCGCCTTCACCAGAGAAGGTGGATAGTCACAGTCGGCATGAATTCACACGCCATCGTAGGATAAATGATGGATAGTCGATCACAATCGTGCCTTAGATCTGACTCCCGTTGTCCTATGCTAGTGCGCCGAAAGGATAAGAAGAGGCGAAGCCACTAGTGTGGAATGAAACAGGTGAAGCCAACAATGGTTGTTTCTTGGAGAAGAGAAGAAGAGGAACATGCAGCATTGGGGCTAATGACGAGAAGTAGAGAGGAGATGAAGGAACATATGAACCATGTAGTAGGGTTTCTTGGGGGTCTCCCCTAGCCCCCCCAAATTAATAATTTATTTATGGAATAATGTTAATTAAAAACGACAACAAGCAATTCACTCTCTCTTCATTGCTGTCGCTCTTAATAATTTTGCAAACATTTTATTATTATCTATGTTAAGTAATATATTTATAAAATATATGTCTAATATATTATTTAACTATAAAATAATATATTTATAAAATTATGAATAAATTTATTAATGTATTTATAAACGAGTCTATTCACGAGTTAATCATGAACTTCTAATTGAGCTTGCTTACGAGCCTTTCATCGACGCAGCTAGCAAGCTAATGAGTTAAGTTTTATTGAGTTTGAGCTTGGCTCATTTACAAATCGAGTTTCAAAATTAAGTTTAAGATCAACTCGTTTACTTTAACGAACAAACTCGAATGAGCTTTTATTTAGCCAAGCATCGAACCGCTCATGAATGGATCAGCTCATTTGCGACCCTATATGCTGGTTTGCTTTACATGGTGTTATTGCCTAACTACAATAATTAAATATATTTGTCTTAGGCAACATCCAATGTAGAGCTCTAGGGAGAACAATAAGGTTCACAATGCCATTGAAGGATCAACAAGTAAAGGATGATTCGCTATTGGGGAGAGCTGAGGCTTCGGGGGTCTCCGGATGGGTCTTTGTGGATCTCACCCCTAGAGAATCTTCGAGAAATTGAGCTTAGGAAGGTCTCAGAGAGTCTTTAGAGGATTGGTTTTCAAAAGAGTTCAAAGGGTCTTTGGGGATACAGTATCTGCTAGATCTGTAGCATAAAGATAATTAAAAGCCACATGGGAATCTTCCCCATACGGGCTGTAAAGCCCTGTTTTATGAGCGCGCTATTACTTAGGATAATTCTGGAATAATAAATTTTTTTTTCTTAGAAACTATTGTTAAATCATATCACTTCTCATATCTATCCCAAAATCTTCATATATTTATCTCGAAAGAGAATCATTATAAACATTAAATGCGAAAGCTAGAATCGAACCTAATATCTTAACATTAATAATAAATCAATTATTACATTCTCATTAACCATAAATAAGGTTATACATCATCATTAACTATAAATGAGACTATATATCATCATTCCTCAAAACGTTCAGAATTCAAAGTAGCAAAACTTAAATACATGGGCTACATAACATACATTCAACTCACCATATAACTTATTATGCACTTTGCTAAGTGTCATTTCATGTCTCATTCATTCTCGTTTCTGCTACAATTTCTATTTGGAACGTTTGAATATTCTAGGGGCAAAGTCCAAGTTAGATGATGAATCATCTAAGTAAGGGAACAAAAAATTTAATGCTCATATATGTATGCAATGCACATAACATCATAACTTTCATATTTGGGTCGACTGCACCTTAAGATTACCCGTCATTTTTACAGTCTCTCTGCCAGACCGGAGTGTATGGGTGCACCCTTGGAAAAGCAATGGCGCCAATACCTAATCCCAAACCCATGCAACCGTGAATCTCATCATGCTCATATGCATATTTCATAAATCAAAACATATAAATGCAATCTACATGACATACTCACATCAAGGCATGACAACATGATAAGATCATTTACATAAAATTGAATTTGGAATCAAACCACTTACAAGCCATTTTCATAAACTAAATCCAGTTGAATAGTACCACTTACTTTTAGCTCAAAGTTCGAGATATCTCAAAAAACGCGCATTGCCTCGGTTTGAGTGCCAGACCTCGATTTTTGTGCCAAACCCCAAAAGTTTCACAAATCACTAACCCTAGAGTGCAACAATCCTATAAAACATATTTATTACGAAAAATGTTAATACTCTAATTTCTCCACATTTTCCTTCATTTTTCTCCCATTTTCACTTCTAAAATTCTAAATACATACCTACTTAACTATTTTCTCCAATCTTTTTTCACAACAAATCATAATAACCTAAGAACTTCAAGAGAAAATTACTGAACTTACCTTATTGCTTTGATTTCACACAAAAACAAGGCTAGTCGGTGAGAAAAATCGAGACATCGAGAAGGCAAACACCAAATCTTTTTGCACAGTCTTCAAGATCTAATTTTTCTCAATTTTTAGACATTTTTCTCACATTTTTTAAAGCTCTCACGTGCTGGTGCGTGGGCTACACGTGGTGACCAGTGCTTGTGGCCCACGCGCCGGTTGTCTTCCCCGGTGCTAGCAAATCTGGTTTTTCTCCACCAGCTTCTTCTCCTTCTTCAGTCGATCAGAATGACCCATCTTGAGGCTTGAAAGGACCACTGGAAGGCCGTCAACCTGTCGCTTGTAGGATCGCCAGGCGGTCTACCTCTATTTTTCAGCGCGGCCTTGAACACCCTTCAAAACATCAGAAAAATGCCTAAAAATTTCTAGATTTTCTCCTCATCTCATGGGCAGCAAAAGCCTCTTATTTTTGCCTCTCAATTTGTTCGAAAACGGCCTCGATTTGAAGCTCCATTTCCTCCAATTTTTGGCCACCATGAACACCTATTTATAGGCAAATCCGAAGCTTGAAACCCTTTTGGCCGCTTAATACCATGCCTCAGGAGTCTCTACCTTCCCTAGATCGGCCTGGAAGCAACCCTAGCCAACAAAAAATGCAACTTGTAGGCGCAACAAAATCGGCCAACTATCTGGTATGTTTTTTCTATAGATCCGGCCACCCCAGTGGCCGTTGTCGGCCATGACTTGACCCAAAAGGATCCCCAACCAACCCTCGTGGGTTCCCCATGGCCGAATTCGGTGATGGGATGGGCTAGTCGGCCATGGCTATTTACAAATTTTCTTGAAATTGCACTTTGGTTTTCTCACTTTAGCCCATTTTCACAAAGCCCCTCAACTTTTCATAATTGCATTTAAGACCCTCAAGTCCTAAAACATCCATTTCATTACCAAAGATTTCGGAAAAACCTCATTTCGACATTCATTTGGAAATTTCAAAAAACTACACTTAGGCCCGAATATTTATTTTGGTTGTAAACCCTTTCGTTTCTTCCTGAAATCGCTAAAGGGTTACTCTACATGCCGAATATGAACCCCATCAAGATTCTGTTGACTTCTCGGAAGTCCCCTATAACATTTTGATTTTTTAGCCTGAATCGCAGCTGCACTTTAGCTGTACCAAAAATCATTCATGATCCAATTTCTTCCGATACCATAAATCATGCCTCGAAATGCTCGTCAAAGCCGTATCATTTTACTTAGATATCTCAGCTCCAGGTCACTCCCTGCAGTCGATTCGGTACTTATAATTATTATCAAGTCAATTTTTCAGTATTCTAAACGTACTTAAATTACGTGGTAACCTCATTAAAATATGGGTTCTTACACGGGCTCTCCGATGCCTAAGTCAAACACTAATGTCTTGAAGAAGGAATGAAGATGTAATCAAGTGTATGCATGCTATATGCTCTCTGTGGGAGTCTCTCGATGGGTTGTCTCCCAAAGGGTTGGGTATGTTATAAGGTCTAAGTCTTCCAAGTTAAGATCTTAGAAAGAGTGTGAGTTGAGAAAGATCCAAAAAAGATTCACTTGTCGTGGATAGCTGGCTATTTACAGACACTTGATGGTGGAGCTCATGTAATGCAAATGAGAGTCTCTTGACTCTTTGGGAAAGATGCATTGTGTGAGCCCGAAGGGATTTTCAGGGTAAAAGTACCCCGATGAGCACCCTTAGGATGAGTCCAAAGACTTTTCGAAACCATTGCGTGGCTTCTACCTGAGAGACTCTAAATGAGTCTCTGGGGTTTGGCAATACTATGGTTCGATCGTCTCGGGGGCTCCGGGGGACTTTCACCCCAAGAGACCTTTTCGGGGTTATTCGTGCCTACTTAGAATATTTCTATGAATTTTGAATTTTTGGGCTTGATTTTCCTAGGGCACTCCATAATAATGGCTCCATATTCTTGCCTTTGGCTACAAAGTAAATGGAAGAGTAAAAACGTGGGTGCTCGATACCCTAAAATTAGGATATGGGCTGACTTGAATGGGTCGTTGGATATGAAGATATGAGTCACCGGGAGACTTTGGCGACACTTAATCTTTTGAAGACGAGGACTATAAATAGGTGGTGGTTTCACACGGGCCATATTTTCGCCTTTCTTCCTAAAGAGCCAGAGTCATTCGAAGCACCTAAAGAGTCTTTTGATCCTCTCGAAGACTTTGCAAATGTTTTATTTTACATAAGATATATGTTAATTTATACTATAACATATTTATTTATAAATATAAAATGTCTAAAACCCATATTTGTTGGGATTACTGCCCTTGAGCGGTCCCTCACCGCTCGTGCCCTAAATTTTGGTAGAGGAGGTAAATCGCAGGTGGAGGATTTGCCTTATTGCGCATGATAAGAAATCAAACACATGACTTATTGGTGCGAATCCTAACTTATCATGACCCAACCACTTGACCTGTACCCTGAGGACAACCTATATTTGTTAACTAGCTAGTTAGGTGGCGCCTGTGTTTCCTTCTTTGCATTACCCAAACAATTTTTACAATGTTAATATTATATTGTTATTTTTTAGAAACAAAAAATAAATTATATAAGAGTCAAAATTAATCTATGCATTTTCTAATACTTCATGATAAATAATATATATGTTTAGTTTGGCTAGGTTTTTTTTTTTTTTAACTTTTAAGGTGGATAATATTTAAACTGTTTATAGCGTTTAAATTAGGTAGCGTTTAAGCTGATAATGTATTTGAATAAATATGTTTTTAAGTTATCAGTTAATAATTATGTGTTTGATTTGAAAGAGTTGATAAACTATTACAACTTGATAAAAAGATAAAAATAGATATGTTATTGAATAATGTAAAATTTTATTATTAAATGTTGATAAATTATATATAATTATTAAAAATATATCAATACAATATTGTTATATGTATTATATATGTTATATAAGAACAATATATAATTAACGTGAAACCCTATCGAAGCTTTTCTTCTTCAAATCAAACGCCACCCCCCCCCCTCCCCCTCGTCTTCTTCCCCCTCTCTCCCTCTGCCTTGTCCGTAAAATGGCCTCTTCGAGAGGCCTCATTCATGGCCTTCGGATCATCTTCTCTTCTATTGTTCCCAGCAGAGTACATTCTTCATCTCCGCCTGCGTCCAGAAGCTTCAGCGCTTTGTCTGCGATCATCACTGAAAATGAAACAGCCCATGATGCTCCAAGGATTATCGAAGCCAAATCGGGAGTGATGACTCCTACTTCCAAGCGAACCGGCCTCATCGGAATCAAGTGCGGCATGAAGGCTGTTTGGGACAAGTGGGGCGCTAGAGTCCCCATCACTGTCCTTTGGCTCAATGATAACATTGTTTCTCAGGTCAAGACCCCTGAAAAGGAAGGATTCTGTGCCCTCCAGGTTCGTTTTTATCTCTTTTTTCTGTTTATGAAATTTTTTAGTCGGTTTTTACGTGATTTATGTTTCGTTCAGTACAGATTGGTTGTGACCATAAGAAAGAGAAGCATTTGACGAAACCGGAAGTGGGTCATTTCAGAGCTCAGGGTGTTCCAATGAAGAGGAAATTGAGGGAATTCCAGGTGACAGAAGACGCTCTTCTTCCCGTCGGCACGCCCATTGGGGTTCGCCACTTTGTTCCTGGCCAGTATGTTGATGTCACTGGAATTACAAGAGGGAAAGGTTTTCAGGTAAACTAGTCTAGTCGCCTTTTGGTTTCCCATTCTATATAATATTTTGTTCATACTTCATACATTTCGCAGTTTCGTCTTTCTTTAATTAGCTTTCATGTTTCAGTAAGTGACATAAATGAGTGTGTGATGTATTGGGATTACTTACAGGAAGTCAGGAAAGCAATTGATTCTTTGTTGATTAGTTTTATTAAGGTCCTACTTTTTGTTGCAATTTCCAGGAATTTACATTCTTGAGGAAATTATATGATGCATAGTCATAGACACGAAAGAGGGGATACTGGCAAACTGATACTGTGAATTCTAAAGTGGTATTATATTGACATATCATTATTGGTTACATTTTCCATTTAAAACTTGAAAACGTAATAGATGTGCCTTTGGATGCATTACTTATGTCGTGTTTACTAGTATGTTCTTTTATTCTGCTAGAAGTTATTTATTGCACGTTCACTTTGTGTTTGTTATACATAATGTGTTTTGCCTGAAATCCTGTGAGACAAACTTGGGGCAAGTGATTTACATTTCTGTAAATGCTAGGCATAGTCCTAGTTAAGAGGTTTAGTACATTGTTTATGCCAAGGAGTGTCCAAAAGTATTATTAGAAGCGTTAAAACTTCTGAAATGTATATTTGCATTAGGATACGCACAAGAATGCGCAACAGATGAACAGGAGTGCTTCTGAAGTATAATTGTTGTTGTCAAATGCTAAAGCCCCTTCATAGGAGTTGTGCAGCCAGTTTGGTCTGAATTCTAAAATGTCTTCCCCCTACTTGAGAGTTCTTTCCCCCTGCTAAAAGCTAGATCAATCTAAATATTATCCATACTTTTTTTTTCAGTGTAAAATAATTGTACTATGGTTTTAAGATTAGTCTTAAAATATAATTCTGTAAAAGATAGATGAATCTCAATGATTTTTCTAACTTTGCTTGTTTAACCACAGTTAACATTGGAATTGTTCAATTTGCTTTCCCTGCCAAGAAACCTGGGCTGAGCTGGCTGTCCTAGTTTAAGTGTTAGTAACTGATAGCACAGTAGTGAATAGGGGGTTAATTGGGTTGTATAAAGTGTATGGTTTTTGAAAACTTTGAAACTTCTATTTGTGGATTAAATTTGGTTTGTGAAAATGATGGTTTGTAAATGTTAACTTAGGGATCACTGGAAACTGATTTCTTAGACGTAATTAAAACCTCTCTCAACCGCATACACTCACGGATTGATTGAAATAAACAGAAACATAAAACAACATAATATTGAATTGAAATAGAGATAGAAACAGAAACACAAACCAACAAGAAACACCAGATTTTATCCTGGTTCAGTTCACTCTTGGAGTGAACCTACATCCAGACATAGAATCCTCCTGAGAGCAGCCTTACTTTATTGACAAACGATGAGTACAACAATACCCAAGTACACCCTCAATCACTCACCAAGATTACAAAGGACTATCCCACTTTCTAGCCTTTTCTCTCTAAATGAAAACAAAAGTTGCACTCTTATAAAAATGAATTCTCTTTAAACGACTAACCCCCTACCTTATTTATAGACTAAGTGGCGAACATCCCAATACAAATTACTGGAATTAGATATTACCAGGGGTGGCGCCTCCTTCCATTGGATTAAAACATCAAGGTTTCTCAAATTCTTTCCTGTGCTTGACATTACTCCCAATAGAAATTCCGGCTCCACCTTCATCTCTAGCTCGACAATGAGCTGGCCTAGAATTTCTGTCGTCTCCTACATTGCTCCTTTTGCCTTGCGAAGTTGAGAGACATGGAATACGGGGTGGATCGCGCAAGAAGGTGGTAGGAACAACTTGTATGCCACCTTTCCGATCTTTTTCTCCATAGAAAAGGGCCTATAAAATTTCGGTGACAGTTTCTCATTCACCCTAGCAGCCAACATCTTGTTTGTAGGGGCAGATTTTCACATAAACCAATTCGCCGACCTCAAAGTGCACGTCTCGTCGCTTTTTATCTGCTATATCCTTCATTCTTGCATGCGCTCACCGTTATTGGGCCTGCAGCTCCTCCAAAACTGCGTCCCGCTTCAGGAATTGTTGCTTGATTACTTAAACCCCATGGTCCCCTTCTCATACCGTAGCAACAGGGGATGTTCACGCCCATAGACTATCTAAAACGTAGTTAGTTTCAAGGAGACATGATAAGAGGTATTATGCCAATATTCTGCCCAAGGAAGCCAACTGCACCACGCCTTGGGTTTGGAGGAGGAAAAACATCGGAGGTACGTCTCCAAAGTGCGATTTAGGACCTCAGTTTGACTATCGGACTGAGGGTGGTAAGAGGTACTTCTATTCAACTAAGTGCCTTGCAACTTGAATAGTTCTTACCAAAAATGGTTGACAAATATTTTATCTCTATCAAAAATGATTGAGTTTGGAACTCCATGCAATTGGATAATCTCCTTCACAAAGACCTCTGCTATGCTGGCTGTTGTAAATGGGTGCCTTAGAACAACAAGATGTCCATATTTACTGAGTTGATCGACCACCACCAAGATAGAATCCCTCCCCACTGATTTGGGCAACCCTTAGATGAAATCCGTGGATACATCTTTCCAAATTTGATGAGGGACTGGAATTGGCTGTAGCAACCCTTTCGGCGATAGTGCCACATATTTATTTTGCTATCACACAGGGCAATGTCTAACATATCGTTGAATATCCCACTTCATCCCCGTCCAATACACATTGGCTGATATCCTCTTATAAGTCTTTAGAAACCCGGAGTGGCCCCCAATCTGTCCATCATCTCCTTTAACATCAAAGGAATGAGAGTGGAGCCCTTAGGAAGATACAATTTCCCTTTGTACAACAATTGTCCATCCACCCATGCAGACTTGGGTCTGTTAGTGGGATCTTCCAGCACTTTCCTAATAATTTCCTGAAGTGTCTCATCTTCCTCAACCTCCTTTTTGAGCTGGTCCAGGTGCAATACTCAGGGAATGATGAGGGTCATAAGTGTGACAGGTGAATGGAGGCGGGAGAGGGCATCTGCAGCTTGATTCTCCAACCCTGGGCGATATTGAATCTCAAAGTCGTAGCCCATTAGTTTCACAACCCATTTTTGGCGCTCCGAACTGATTACCCGTTGTTCCATCAAGAATTTAAGGCTTCGTTGATCTGTTCATATAACGAACATTCTCCCCAATAAATAATGTCTCCACTTCTTCACAGCAAAGACTATTGCCATCAACTCCCTCTCGTACACCGACTTGTTTTGACCATTGGGATTTAGGGCGTGACTGAAGAAAGCAATGGGCCGCTGCTCCTGCATCAGGATTGCCCCCAATCCATGCCCTGACGCGTCTCTCTCCACGATGAATTCATTCGAAAAGTCCGGTAAAATCAACACCAGCAGTTTTGTCATCACCCTTTTAAGAGATTGGAAAGCCTGCTCCATTTCCTCATCCCAAGAGAAATTATCCTTCCAAAGGCGATCTGTCAATGGCCATGCAAGCTTGCTGTAATTCCTTATGAACCTCCGATAATACCTCGTAAGGCCCAAAAATCCTCGAAGTTCTTGTAGTAACTTGGGGCTGGGCCATTCCAACATCGCTTGAACTTTAGCACTATCGGCAGCCACCTTCTTGTGAGATGACATGCCCTAAATATTCAATCTCCCACTGGCCAAACTTACACTTCTTGGCATTAGCATACAACTAGTGAGCGGTTAGGACCCCTAATACACACCTCAAATGTTCCTTGTGTTCACCCATATTCTTACTGTAGACTAGAATATCATAAAAAAACACCAAAATGAACCAAGTGCTCCTTAAAAATCTCATTCATCAAGGATTAGAAAGTGGCGGGTGCATTTGTTAATGTTGTTATTTAGGACTGTCAATCGAAGATCAAACCCAAAGAGAATTCCACTCGTATTCTTGTACACTCACAGAATTTAGAAATCGATTAAGAAAACAGACAAAATAGAAATGAAATAGAAATACAGAAAGATAAAACAAACCAACAAGAGCTGAGAATTATCCTGGTTCGGAATGCCTTTGGCAAACCTACATCCAGCAGTCAACATCCACACAGAGCAGCCTTTATTAGGATAAAATCGATCAGTACATCAAGCCTCTAAACCCTCATCTATATCCCTGAGTACATGCACACATTCTCCTAAGAATACACAAGACTAAAACCCGCCTTTCTCTTCTCAAGAATGGAAACCTAGCACTCGATCATAGACAGTATTAGAAGCTCTCTCAGAATCAATTTCGATTGCCTCCCTTGCCCTCTTATTCATAGAAAGGGCAGACATCCCAATGTAACTAAATATTATTGGGATATTACAATTAGGCCCTCTAATTTACTAAGTAATTATACTTGGTATTTTAGCCCTAATTGTTGTAATCTTTCACCTGATAATCTTCAACACTTTACTGATCTTCTACTGCATAAACTCTAGGCAAACTCAACTGTTAATCCAAATAGCATTACTAAAAATTCATAATGACGCTCATGGGTGCGAAAAGCAATGTTCGGGATGTCATCAGGTGCGATTCGTATATGATGATATCCCAATTTCAAGTCCAGCTTAGAAAAAACGGCAGCCCCATGTAATTCGTCCAATAACTTTTCAATGACGGGAATGGGAAATTTATCGAGAATTGTTACCTTGTTTAAAGCCCTGTAGTCCACACAAAATCTTTAACCATTACCATTCTTCTTGACCAGCAACACAGGGCTGGAAAATAGGCTGATACTCGGCTTGATAAGACTTGTTGCCAACATTTCTCGAACCAGCTTCCCAATCTCATTTTTCTGGAGAAAGGGGTAACAATAAGGTCATATGCTTCTCGGAGGGGCTCTGGATTGCAACGTAATCATGTGATCCCTCCTCCGGTGCGGGGGCAGTCTACATGGCTCCTCAAACAGCTCCTTGAATTCTGCTAGCAGCTCCTACAATTCCCCAGGAACTGACTCTTCCGCCATTTTGTCCTCAGCTATCAAACTCCCCAACTCCAACAACACTCCTCCATTTTCTTAGAACGCCTTCATCATCGATTTCAAGGTTACCAATGTTTTGTTGAGGCTGGGGTCCCTATGCAGTGTTACTATCATACCCCCCGATCTAAACTTCATAACTAATGAGCCCCAATCTACTTGGGTCTCCCCAAGCGTGGCTAACCACTTCATTCTGAGAATTACATCTGAGCTTCCCAGCTCTAATGGTAGGAAATCCTCGACTACCTCAACATTTTGCAGCATTAGAGTAACCCCCTTACGCACTCCAGCCCTTTGAACAATCATGCCTGACCCCATGATCACTCCATAACCTCTTGTTTGAGTCCAGAGCAGCCTCAACTTCTGTACCAGTTTAGTAGCTATGAAGTTGTGGGAAGCCTACTACCGATTAAGACCACCATTTCTTGGCCGTCAATTTCTCCCTTGATTTTCATGGTCTGTAGAGGTGTTAACCCCACTACAGCATTTAGGGATAGTTCCACCACTTCCCCCATTTTGACCGTCTTCTGTTTCCCCTGAATTCTCCTTTGTTTCGGCCTTCTTTGTTTCTTCTTCTCCCTCTTCCATTTCCTCCACATAGATTACCATCACCTACAACTCTTTGTTCTTGCACTTGTGCCCCACCGAGTATTTCTCATCACAACGAAAACACAGACCCTTTGTTCGTTGGGCTTGCAACTCACTCTTACTCAGTCGTTTAAAAGGAGGGTTGCTCCACTTATTGACAGCTGGTGGCTGAAGTGAGGAAGCAGGGTTGGGTGTTGCCGACTTCGATAATGCTGGCGGAGGGGGCCGAATCATTGCCGGCTAGGGGTTTGTTGTTAGGGTGGAAGGGGTCGGTACCCGAGTTGGGCCTGATCCAAAATAATATCCACGGACCACCTGATTCATCTCCTCAATTCGTTGGGCTAGCTCCATCATATGTTCCAATTCGGTGGGCCTTACTACCCTCATCTCTGCCCGAATATCCAACCTCAGGCCATTTATGAAATGGCCATCCAGAAATGCTTCTAGCAGCTCTTTGAGCGGCGAGGCTACAGTCTCAAAATAGAGGCGGTAGTCTTTGACGGACTCTGACTGCCTAAGTGCGAGAAACCTCTCCTTTGCGGTGCCTTCTTGAGTTGATCGGAAATGGCTTACCAGCATCGCCTCGAGCTCCTCCCAACTCCTCACACATCATTGTCGTTGCTCCCATTGAAACCAGGCAAGAGTAGCCCCTTCAAAATAGAGCGTCGCCGAATCCAATTTTTCTGTGTCGGTCAATCGGTTCACGACGAAGTAACTCTTCCCTAAAGACCCAACCATCAGGCTTGTCTCCCTCAAATATGGGCATCTCCAAGCATCGACTTCTCACCTCTAGTCTACCAAAGCCCTCGGTCACACTGCCTTCGTCCCTTGCCCTTTCTCCTAGCACTGGCATCTCGTTCACTGTAAAAGAGGAACCCATGAGTACGTTCTCCTCACCTCGTTTCCCCTTCCTATCCTTCTCTTGTGCTTCCCACTTCTCTATCAGTAAGTTGAATTGGTCCTGTCAGTAGCTAGGGTTTCCCTAAGTAACAAGAAACAACATCAAGAATAATGTTTCTGTATTGGGAAATATGGCAGCTGAGATGGAATGATTCAATCATTGATTGGTGATTGATTAATTGATGATTGATTGATTGATGATTCAATCATTGATTGGTGATTGATTAATTGATGATTGATTATATATGTTTCCTAGATTGATTGACTGTATATATTATTTCGTAAAAGTAAAATTGTATCTTTTAGATTAGATTATGTTTCCTATCTTGGTTGTATCCTAAATTGTATAGATCCTAGGATTCTTTCCTAAAGTTAGTTGTTTCCTATTTTTGTAAAGAAGCTCGTATAAATCAAGCTTTTCTAGTGAATAAAAAAGTGAGACAGTAGGGTTATTTTTTCCCAAAACTTAACATGGTATCAGAGCCCTAGGGATTGTTTTTGTTCTACAATTCTTTGGGATCTACAAAGCCTATCCTTACCAGTCTTCTCATCTTTCGTTTGTCATCTGAATCTTGGCCAAGAGATGTCTTCCATCCAAGAACCTACATCAGATACAACCAATTCCTGCCATACCTTAGAAGTTCCAATTGTTGGAACTCAAAATGGGACCTTGGGAGGAGAATTGCCGTCTCTCCAGGCAGCCTATCGTTTGAATGGGAAAAACTACCTAAAGTGGTCACAACTGATCCGGACCTTTCTTAAAGGGAAGGGGAAGCTTAGCCACTTGTTAGGAACGGGCCCAAAAGAAGGTGATCCAGCGTTCGCAGCATGGGACGAGGAAGATTCATTGGTAATGTCCTGGCTTTGGAATTCCATGGTTCCAGAGATCAGTGACACTGTCATGTTTTTGACCACAGCCAAAGATATTTGGGAGGCCATAAACTTGACCTATTCCAAAGTTAAAGATGCAGTCCAAATCTATGAAATACGGGCAAGGGTGGCAGCAACCAAACAAGGCTCGAAGACCATCACGGAGTATGCAAATATGTTGCAAACTCTATGGCAAGAGCTAGATCACTACCAATGTTTGAAGATGAAATGTAGTGAGGATGCTGCACTCCATAAGAGATTTGTTGAAAAGGAGCGGATATATGACTTTTTGGCCGGCCTCAATAGTGAATTTGATGCGGTCAGAGTGCAGATTCTTAGCAAAGAGGATTTACCTTCCTTGAATGAGGCAATCTCCTTAATAAGGGCAGAAGAAGGGAGAAGGGGTGTGATGCTAGAAGCTATCTCCGGTGAGAGTTCTACCCTAGTGTCTTTAAAAACTCATAATCAAAACAAAGGCCCTAGGGATGAAAAGAAACCAGTGGATAGGGATTCTTTATGGTGTACCTTTTGTAAAAAACCTAGGCACACCGTAGAGAATTGCTGGAAGCTCCATGGAAAGCCATCTAGAGGGGGACCAGCAAGGAGTCAAGTGCATATAGTAGCAGCCAACAGCCAGCAACAACTGGAACCGAGAGGATTGGAGCATGGGGGACAGTCTCTTGAACTCAACAAGGCAGAAATTGAAAGACTAAAAAATTTTCTGGGATCTCTAGACAAAAAGGCAAAAAATGGTAGCTCTCTTGCTCTCACAGATATTGCTTCCTACACCTTTTCCCTACATGCTTCAGAAACTTTACACCAACATTGTTGGATCCTAGACTCGGGTGCTTCAGACCACATGACATCTCATCCACAATTGTTTATTTCTTATAATCCTTGTCCTAGCTCTAGAAAAATTACAATGGCAGATGGCTCACTCATTACCGTTGCTGGTTAAGGAGATATTCTTCTCAATGATCACCTAACCCTCAAGAATGTCCTTCATGTCCCCAAATTATTTGCTAATCTTATATTTGTTCAAAAACTTATTGAGGATACTAATTGCAGTGTATCTTTTTATTCCAATGTCTGTGAGATATAGGAACAGGGCAAGAAGAGGATGATTGGGCTTGCTAGGGCTAAAGAGGGACTTTATTACCTCAAGGAATCAGTAGGGTCGGACAAGAAGGAGTCTCTTCCTCTTATGTCATGCCTAGCTCAATCCAACGAGGATGAGATGTGGTTACAACATTATAGAATGGGTCATCCCTCATTTCTTACTCTCAAATTAATGTTTCCTAATTTAGCTAAAGGATTGGATTTTAGTCACTTTCATTGTGCTGATTGTGAACTTGCCAAACATAAAAGGGTTTTTTTCCCTCTTTCTAATAAAAGGACTGATTTCCCCTTCTCTTTAATCTATAGTGACATTTAGGGTCCATCAAGTGTTCCCAATATTTCTGGGACAAGATAGTTTGTCTTATTTGTTGATGATTGTACTAGAGTGGTATGGTTATATTTGTTGAAAGCTAAGTCAGAAGTAAGCCATGTTTTCCCCAATTTTTACAACATGGTTAAGACTCAGTTTGGGGTAAATGTAAAGCGGTTTAGATCTGATAATACTAGAGATTTCTTCAATTACACTCTATCCACTTTCTTTCAACAAAAATGTATTATTCATGAGTCTTCTTGTCTTTACACCCCTCAACAAAATGGGGTGGCCGAGAGGAAAAATGGTCATCTTCTAGCTGTTATTTGAGCACTTCTTTTTCACTATAATGTCCCTCAACATTATTAGGGAGAAGCAGCCCTAACTGCCACCACTCTTATCAACATATTGCCATCTAAAACCCTAGAATCTCAAAGTCCTATTCAACTATTGATGAGTCATTTTCCTGACTTCCATGTGATATGACTAGTAATTGGCAGCCCAAGATATTTGGGTGCACAGCCTATGTTCATATTCCAACAGCCAATAGAGGGAAACTAGATCCTTGTGCCTTAAAATGTGTATTTATTGGATATTCATCTACACAAAAAGGCTATCGATGCTATCATCATCCTTCAAAGAAATATTTTGTATCTGCTGATGTTACCTTTGCTGAAAATGAGTCGTACTTCAGATCATCAACTATTTTAGAACAAAATCAGAGCTTGATTAATAGGGAT
Source organism: Diospyros lotus (assembly GCF_014633365.1). Taxonomy (NCBI): domain Eukaryota; kingdom Viridiplantae; phylum Streptophyta; class Magnoliopsida; order Ericales; family Ebenaceae; genus Diospyros; species Diospyros lotus. The sequence continues at coordinate 35,792,202 of NC_068341.1, read as the reverse complement.
TCCTCCTTTCTTCCTAACCCTAATCTGCTATCCTTGAACCCATCTCCTAAACATAAAGACTCGAAAAACATGACACCTGAGAAAGCTTCACCTTCTACTCCTCGGCCTATGCAGGTATACTCAAGGAGGAATAAAATCGAATCTAATCCTATGCAAGCTCCTGCATCCTCTACAAGTCCTAGTCCTACGGTCTTTACAAGCAAGAATAACACTAACAATCCTGCCATTTCAGAGTCATCACCAGGTATTCCCGTAACCAATTCTCTTGATATGACTCATATGAGCTCTACAAAATCTGCTGAAGCTATTGTCCAACCAGATACCTATGACCTTGATTGGCCCATTACTCTAAGAAAAGGAAAAAGAACTTGCACCAAGCATCCATTACACCTATTTTTTTCCTTTTCTAAGTTGTCTCCTACCCATAAAGCCTTTTTTACCAGCCTACATACCATCCCTATTCCAAAAAGTTTTTCTGAAGCTATAGGGAATAAGAATTGGAAGGATGCCATGGAAGTTGAGATGATAGCCTTAGAAAAAAACCAGACCTGGGAAGTGGTAAAATTGCCTAAAGGAAAACATCCAGTGGGTTGTAAATGGGTCTATACTGTGAAATATAGGTCTGATGAATCTCTAGATCGGTACAAAGCAAGATTGGTTGCCAAGGGATATACACAAGTGTATGGGGTAGACTATTTGGACACTTTTGCACCGGTGGCTAAACTAAATACAGTTAGAGTCCTTCTTTCGTTAGTTGCTAATCTAGGTTGGCCATTGCATTAGCTTGACGTGAAAAATGCATTTTTACATGGTAACCTAGAGGAGGAGGTATATATGGAAATACCATCAGGTTATGAAATAGCCACACAAGGGCCGGTTGTATGCAAACTAAAAAAAGCCCTGTATGGACTGAAACAGTCCCCATGGGCTTGGTTTGGGAGATTCACGAGTGTTATGCTTGGCATGGGGCATAGACAAAGCCAAGGAGACCATACTCTTTTTATTCAACATTCGACCACAGGGGGAGTAACTGTGTTAATTGTGTATGTAGATGATATTGTTGTTACCAGCAATGACAAAGAAGGGATGACTCAATTAAAGGAGTGCTTGTTAAAGGAGTTTGAAATCAAAGATTTGGGGAGATTAAAATATTTCTTGGGAATAGAGGTGGCTCATTCTAAAGAGGGAATATTCATATCTCATCAAAAATATGTGGTAGACCTTTTAAAGGAGATTGGATTGCTAGGCTGCAAAGCAAGTGACACACCCATTGACCCAAATCATAAGTTGGGAGAAGCTCTAGAAGGAGATAAAGTTGACAAGGGAGTTTACCAAAGGCTGGTTGGAAAGCTGATATATTTGGCCCATACTCGGCCAGATATAGCCTATGCTGTGGGGGTGGTTAGTCAATTCATGCATAACTCAAGGGAAGTCCATCTTAAAGTTGTGTATCGAATACTCCACTATCTAAAAGAAGCACCTGGAAGAGGCATTTTGTTCAAAAAGGGAGAAGCTATGACCCTTGAGGCCTACACAGATGCAGACTATGCAGGCTCTGTTGTAGATAGAAGATCTACTTCCGGATATTGTACTATGTTGGGAGGCAATTTGGTAACGTGGAGGAGCAAAAAACAAAATGTGGTGGCTAAGTCAAGTGCTGAGGCAGAATTTCGTTCCATGGCTCTAGGTATGTGTGAATTATTGTGGTTAAAATTTCTTCTAAATGATCTCAAGATTGAGTGGACTACACCTATGAAGCTCTACTGTGACAACAAATCGGCAATCAGTATCGCTCATAATTCTATTCAACATGACAGGACAAAGCACATTGAAGTAGATAGGCACTTTATCAAGGAGAAATTGGATAGTGGGCTGATATGCACACCATACATCTCATAACAAGATTAGTTAGCAGACATGCTAACTAAGGGCCTACCTACACCAGTGTTTAACAAGATGTTAAGTAAGATTGGGATGCAAGATATACACGCTCAATCTTGAGGGGGAGTGTCAGCAGCTAGGGTTTCCCTAAGTAACAAGAAACAACATCAAGAATAATGTTTCTGTATTGGGAAAGATGGCAGCTGATATGGAATGATTCAATCATTGATTGGTGATTGATTAATTGATGATTGATTGGTGATTGATTGATTGATGATTCAATCATTGATTGGTGATTGATTAATTGATGATTGATTATATATGTTTCCTAGATTGATTGACTGTAGATATTATTTCCTAAAAGTAAAATTGTATCTTCTAGATTAGATTATGTTTCCTATCTTGGTTGTATCCTAAATTGAATAGATCCTAGGATTCTTTCCTAAAGTTAGTTGTTTCCTATTTTTGTAAATAAGCTTGTATAAATCAAGCTTTTCTAGTGAATAAAAAAGTGAGACAGTAAGGTTATTTTTGTCCAAAACTTAACAGGTCCAACATCATCGTCATGTTCTTCTCTATGTTTTGCACCCTTTGGAATTCATTTCTCATGGAATCCAACCCAGTTTACAATCCCTCCATTTGTCTTTCTATTTGTTGTTGATAAGTCTCCAATCTTCCCTCTAGCTCCCCCACTTTCCCAAAAACAGATACCCCCATGGATTAATGCTTTGATACCAAAATAATAGAAACTCACTCTTTTGGATTGAATTTAGTACCAGAACAGTAGAAAATCAGTGTTTACAAGGATTACTGCAATTTCTAGAATGTGTAAAAGCAAAAAAAACAACCAATCGGCCTATTCGAGAGGGCCTTCTCTCTCCCCACAACTATTGTCCAGAATTTTCCTCCTCTCTCTCTCCTTTCTCCTCCCCTTTTATACCTTCCCTTCATTCCGTTGAAGCCACGTGAATGAATATTCCTCCTCTAACCAACTTTGGACTCTTTTGCCCGAGTCAATTTCCTTGGTTACCCCTAATTCCCCCCCTCCTTTTACGCCTTTGATAGGTATGAATAACGGGGGTCCTAACAACAACCTGCCATAATAACTCACTCTTACAACAATAAATAAGAAACAGGGAAATAAAAGATAAAGAATGATTTCTTAACTGATCAAATAGTACAAAATGTAGCTTAATAAACAAATGAAGATCTTTAATAAAAGCTCTTTTTAGTGCTCTTGGTGTATGCTCAATGAGTGTTCTCCAAAAAGTCTTATTTTTTATCAACAATGGCTCATTTTTATAGATAATGGAAAAATCAGCCATTTTGTTGTCATTGGCCCATTTTCTGCATGATAGTAATAATCCTTATTTTGCGTCAAGCATCAGATTATTGACAATTTTTAAAGTAATGTTGATTGTTTTTAACATTCAGTGTTAAGACTGCCGGAGTCTTAGAAAGACGTGTGTGTGTGTGTATGTATTGTGGTTCAGGACACTTGATGGGAGTTTGAATGATTGCTTCCTAGCTCTGATTCCTTTAAAAGGAGCTGCTGACCTGGAGGACTTTAGGCCTATAGGTTTAGTAGGTATTGTTTACAAGCTATTGGCCAAAGTCCTGTCTGTTAGATTTAGGGAAATCATTATGTTGTCTCAGGTTCCAAAATGCCTTTGTGGGTGGTTTCACAAATTTTGGACGCCATATTTGTGGCCAATGAGTGCTAGATTTAAAGCTTAAAAATGACTCTCAAGGCTTTATTTGTAAGCTTGATATTGAGAAGCTTATGGTCACTTGATATGAAATTTTCTTTTTTTTGTTTTAGAAAGGATTGGTTTCAACCAGAAGCCGAGGGATTGGGTTAGTTTTTGTATTTCCTCTGTTAATTTATCTGTTTTAGTTAATGGCTTCCTATGGGCTTCTTTAATGGCTATAGAGGGATTGGACAGGGTGGTTTATGTCTCATTTTTCTTTTAAACTTAGTTGGAGGGATAGAAACAAAAGAGCATGGAGAGCTCTATTTTCTGTTTGAAAGGTTTTATTTTTTACATTGTTTGTGCAATTGAGGGAGGAGACTCCTTTTAGCCTCCCTTTGGCATATTTCTTGGTTGATTTACTCTTTTTATCCTCTAGGTAGCAGAAGGTCTTCCTCCTATTTATTCTCTTGGACAGGGTTGATTGTCTATATATATATATATATTCATCATTGCTTATACTATATATATAAAAGAATAACTGGGGTTTGTTTTTGTTCAGGGAACACCTTTCCCCACTTGAAGAATTTTCTGGTGTGTTTGTGTGAGATGAATACATTATTAACCTTAATTACTTCTATGAACAAGTTAAGCTCATCTGGTTTATGTTACATGGACTCGGGTATGGGTGTTAGATATGGATATGTACCTAGAGGTTGGACTTGTCAACTTCATAAATTTTAGGATATGGGTATATGTGTCCAAGTGTAGGACATGGGTACTGCGATATGACATAAAAAATCTTACTATCTTACCCCGGCACTTACAAATCTTTTTTATCTTTTAGTTCTATAACTAAAAATTAAGGGTATGCTAGTTATTCATATAAGATAAAATGGTAAGTGGTGGGTAGGCAATTTGGGTGATCTCATAAAACATATATTTTAAATGGCTAAAAGTAGATTAACTGAAATAATAAAACAAAATAAATTGTTAGTTTTTATTATTTTAAATTTAGACGTAAATTAAATACATAAAAACCAAGAATTAACACAGAGATCTGAAAGATGAAGAGTTTGACACATATCTCATACCAATACCAGTGTCGTGTCATGTCAACACCGGTACAATGCCTGAAACTGCAGTGTCCATGTAACATAGCGTCTGGTTATTTCTAGCTATTTTTGTGTTTATTTACTTGTTTGTTTATTCTTTTAGGTGCAACAATTTTCTATTTTCTGTGTTTGATTCTGAATCTGACTGAATAAGGCTTTGGATTTAAGGAATTCTTTCCCCACGAGGATAATGACAGGAAGACAATGCTTAACCAAGTTGGAAAGGTTAAGAGAACACTTGAAAAAAGAGAAAATTAAAGTGGAAGTTGTCCTTGACAAGCCATTTTATATTTTATAATGTTAAGGAAGCTGAGATTGGAAATGTTTGTTATTATTCTTAACACTGGTAAAGTTAACATTTATGTAGTAGCAGAGTTATAGGGGAAATGGGGTTTAAGGCCTTTGGTTGTTGTTGTTACTCAGGGGATGATAGTTCATTTATTGTTTTTCCACTTAATATTTTGTGGAAAAGTTTCTCTGTTTGAACAGGAAACGACTGGAGATTAAAGTGGTGTCATTTGCAGTTGCATTGCTGTCTTGTTTGCCTATGTAATATTCGTTTGTTTTCTTTTTTCTATTTATGCTTGTATATATATTTTCCCATCAGTGTTGTTAAAAGCACCCTTAAGCTAGCTTAAGTGCAAAAAAAAGCACAAAGCACAGTCCTAGTGCTTTTTCTTGTCAAAGCGAAGCGCAAATGATAAAGCACAGCTTAAGCCCTAAAAGAAACATTTTTTTTTTTTAAGAGCAAAGGGAATTTGAGCATGCTTATTTAGTTTTTAATCTTTTATTATTTTACAGTAAAAAGAAAAGAGTTGTTATTGTGTACCCTAATACACCAAAACAGACCCATGTATTATGTAAATATCTTGGAGTGTTGTAGAAGAGAATGATTCTATTTTTGGTCATGATTTTTTGACATGTGGGGTTGTTGCTAATATAGCTAGAGATGAAGAGTCTAGATATGTTAGAAGCAAATTAAGGTGGCAATGTAACAACTGGAATGCCTGCTCCAACTTCTAGTTTATGGCCATTTTGGGTTGAAGAAGTCAATTAGATGGCACTGATAAGGACGATGATGAGAACTATTACTCTAATGATGAAGATGACTTTCTTAATCTTGACTAAATCATAGGAAATTAATTAAAAGACCCTATTTTGTTCTCTTTTAGCATGAATTGTTATCTTGACAGTATTATCTAGTAATTTAGTTGCAGTTATTGTATAATCTCTTTATTTTTTCCTAACATTTACTCTTTGTTTCGATTGAGCTCACGCTTGTGCTTTGTGCCTCATGCTTAAGCTCTAGAATGTCTTTGTGCTTGAGTGCGCTTAGAGCCTTTAAAGGCACTGTTTCCTGTCTCCGCAATGGTTGGTGTCTTGGTTTTTAGATAAATGAGTATCAAAGATATTGATTGCTCATATACTCCTTGTACCTGAGGACTTGATTTGGGTAAATATGCAGCTATTCCATGACATATGTTTGTTTGACATCCTTTTTTATGCTGTGAGATAGTTTTTGCTTTGCATTGTAATACACATTTCCACTGCTTTCCAACCAGGGAGGGATGAAAAGATGGGGCATGAAGGGAGGTCCTGCATCTCATGGTGCATCATTATCTCATCGAAGTATTGGTTCTACTGGTCAAAGGGATGCTCCTGGAAAGGTGTGTTTGGTGACCTTTTATTTAAAACTGAGCAGCAGCCTAACACTTATTTTGCTATCTAGCAGCCTTTTTTTTAAAGTAGAATTTAGTTACTATTTTGTTACTTGCATGACCATGAAAAATGAGTAATCAAATGTGTTGCAGTAACTGATTATTAGACTCTTGACAGTTTTCCTTCTTTTTATAGCAGCTTACTTTTTCAGTCATATTTTAATACTAACTGTTTACAAAATGACCATGAAGAAGGCTGTTTAACTTTAATGTTGAACGACTTCACCTTTTGCAGTAGACATGGTTTTCCTTTTGAACCATAAATTTCTTAAGTTCATTCTAATTTTTGGGCGAATTCAGGAATTGTTTGACCTAGTGAATTTGGGACTTATTTAGAAGCTTGTAGTCAATGTGTTCTTTTGAATTCTGAAAGGGTTTGTTTCATCATGCATTTAAAGAAGAAAGTGGGGGCAGAAGGGTTTGTGCAAATTTCTTATCAGTTGAAACTGCAGTTTTACTGTGGATACATGGTATGACTTACACTTGCTAATTTCTTTGAATAGGTATTTAAAGGCAAGAAGATGCCTGGGCGCATGGGTGCGAAACAGCGAACTGTTAAAAATGTCTGGGTTTACAGAATAGACCCGGCAAGGAACTTGATGTGGGTGAAAGGCCAGGTATTGTTTTATAACCAGTAGGGATAAATGCATATACACCTCTTCAATACTGACTTGGTATTTCAAGCAAAAAAAGTAAAAACATTACTGACGTAGTATCCATTAGTTCCCTTCATCTAAAAAGGGCTTACATTCTAACCCCTTCAACTATGGACAAATTAAATTTTAGAACACCCATTAACAGAAGCTCTGTAATAACATGTTTGACTTAACTTTTCAAAGCTCATTTCTCTTCCTAATCTTCTATTCCCTCCTCTGTGCTCCTAGTGCATCACTGCCAATCTATTTTCTGTCCCATCTTCACTTCTCGTCTCAGCCCCTTAAATCTCTGTGGTTTCCCTCTTCTACCTCCAAAACAATTAACCTGATTTACTTTTGAGTTTTGACAAAAGTAGTCCTCTTGACAGCAATTCTGCATCCCAATGGATCTTCCTCTACCATTTCCATTGTGGCTAAGGTACAAATAGTTCTTGCATGCTAGCATTACCATTAGTTGTGACAATGGTTATGAATATCTGGTAGAAATAGGCTAAGGGATAGGTGATTGTGCTTCACTTTGTTGAGGCAATGGAATGGAGAAATTGGAATAGAATAAGAACAATGTAGTGTGAAGAAGAGGAAGTTTTCCTGTATTGCTGTTAAGGGAGCCTTAATGACCTAAAAAGGGGTTAAAACTGGATATGATTGATAGTATATATAGGCATACAAGATGCACAAAAATAATGAAGGTAGCAATTGTGGAGGATCTTTTGTCTAAAAATTAATTCATAACGTACTTATTGTTTAAAGAAATCAGTTACTGCTATGAAAGGGCTTCTTGGTCCATTTATACTTAGTTATGGTTGAGTGGTTTGGCTGCTTTTTGTTGATTTCTCCGCCGGTTATCTAACGGAAGGACTGAATTGAATCATTTCATTGTTGGGAGATTAATTTGTATGCAGTTTAGATGAGGGAAGTTAAATGATAGTAGGTGCAGTTCAATCGGTCTTTTTTATCCCTAACCGTTCAATATTTCTTGTGTGAGTGCTTCAATCTTACATGGTAGTTCAGTTTTGTTTCTCGGGCATCACATGTAAAAAGAATCCATTTTTCAAGCTAGTTGATTCCAAGTATCCTCGTGACGTCCTTTGATGCATGCATGCTGACTAACCATATGAGGTACACTACTAAAGAATAGATATAAGTGAATCCATGCAGGGGGATAATCCATCGATGAAAGTCCATATTGCATACTGGGTTCATATGATTAACCAAAACTTGTGTTCACATTCCTTTATGCACTATTTGTCGTCCGTCTCATAAAAGTCATAGATTACATTCTTTTGGGAGGGTGGGGCGGGGAGGAAAACCCACAATATACAGGACCTCTATCTGCCCTTACTTTTCCGACATATTCTTGTGCAGGTTCCAGGAGCTGAAGGAAATTTTGTGTTTATAAAAGATGCTGTTTACGAAAAGCCGGATATTTCATCCCTTCCATTTCCGACATTTTTTGCCCGTGAGAATGAGGATCCAGAAGACTTGAAACCTGCTGTTGCGGACCTTGGAGAAGTCGATCCGTTTATGTGTGCAGATTAAGGAGAACCTAGTGTCTATGGATGGCCCCTCTCCCCAAACCTGGTTTTCTTCTTGTTTTTGTCCTTCTGGCTAGGTTCAAAGCTGAGTTTCCTTGTTAATTTGAACTGCCTTGAGCCTTCACTTGAGAGTTTGTATCTTGTTCCCTTTTCATTATCAAATAGAGGAGATGTAGAATCAGTGAGATTAGGCAGTTGTTTTAGGCTGAGTTTTGTCTGTCTAGTTATGCTTCCCAAATGTGGAGAGGTTTTTGGTTTCTTCTATCTAATAAATTCAAGATGAAAGGAGGGGACACAATCAAACGGATGGAAAATATTTAGGGACCAGACCACTGAGTCTAGAGTAGGGTTTATGTACTCAAAACATTAAGATTTGGCAGCAGGATTCAACACTTATAGATTTGATTAATTTTTATTTTATTTAGTAAGTTGTTTAGTTAAATCTGAATATGTTGGGTGATGATGTTAAGTTGTAATCTTTTAAGTATATGAACTCACTTATACACCAAACAAATTTAAGTATTTTCCCGAACGGTCCTCACCAACAACCTTAGTTCCCTTGGTTGCATTCCTTTTTTTTAATTTCTGCCTTTGTTTTTGGTTATTGTTTAAAATTAGTTTATTAGGTAGAATCAATCATGTTATAGGTCTAATTAATCTCAAGCAATATTCCCTATGCTATATATTACGTACTCAGAACATCAAAGGGCCATCCGTACATATTATATATATGGTTAAATTAACTGCATACCCTTGGAATTTTAGTTCTTGGGTTTTGGATATTTTTGAATTTTAAAATTTGTTTGATTAGTTTTAAAATTAGTCATGACACTCTTTGAATTTTAGTCATTTGAGGGACTTATCATCACTAATTTTGAATATAGGGTAAATTTTAAATTTTGGGATAAAAGAGGGAAAAGGAACTACAATATATATTTAGTGGATAAATTATTCCCTTAGGTTTGTATCTTATAAATTAGTCATTGTACTTTTATTCTCACTGTAGCCGCTAAATGGTGAATTCTAAAACCTAGTTATTTTTTTAATTTTTTGTCAAATTTTGTTAACAAAAATTGATTTGACATACATAATATAAACACTAAAATTACTTAATTAATTATGAGATTTAAGATAATTTTTGGATCAAGTACTTCTAAAATTAATATTAATGCATGTTATGTTATCTTTTATTTAACAAAATGTGATAAAAAAAAATGAAAAATTCACCCCCCCCTCCCCCCCCCCCCCCCCCAAGGACAACATAACAATTCCCGGCCCCTCCAAATCCAATTGATAGATAGTTTATATACTAGGGCTATGTATCATCAACATCCTAAGCGCATGAAGGAAGGATAATGATGGCTTGCAGCCCAGTTTGTGTAGGCCTTCCCAGCAGCAACTGCAAGATCTCGCCATGCCCAGAAGAGTCTTCTTCCCGCTGCCGCTGCTGCTTCTCGACAATGACCCGTCTCAAGCAGTACCATTCCCAAATTATCCGACTGGGCCTCTCCTCCGACAACTACGCCATGGGCCGGGTTATCAAGTTCTGTGCTTTATCCGACTCTGGCGATTTAATGTATGCCCTCCAAGTGTTCGATGTAATGCCCCACCCGGATGCCTTTATCTACAATGTCCTCATTAGAGCTCATATGCAACGTACGTTAGCCAGAGATTGCATTCTGTTGTACTCCCAGATGCTGAGTGAATCTGTTACGCCCAACAGATTCACCTTCCCTTCTCTTATAAAAGCTTGTTGCACTGTTGAAGAGGGGAGACAAGTCCACGCCCATGTTTTAAAATTTGGCTCCATTTCAGATGCATATTCCATGAATTCTTTGATTCATATGTATGTTAATTGTGAACGCTTGGTGGAAGCAAGGCGGGTATTTGACAAGATGCCTCACCGGAACGTTGTATCCTGGACCACTTTGATTAGTGGGTATTCCCAGTGGGGATGTGTTGATGAAGCGTTTGAACTTTTTGAGTTGATGCACGAAAGGAATTCGGCTTCTTGGAATGCGATGATGGCGGCTTTTGTCCAGAACAACTGCTTTCAGGAGGCATTTGCTTTGTTCCGCAGGATGCAATCAGAGAACCTGCTGCTGGATAAATACGTTGCAGCCACTATGTTATCAGCTTGTAAAGGTTCGGGAGCTCTAAAACAAGGGGAGTGGATACATGGATATATGCAGAAGAGTGGCATTGAAATGGACCCGAAACTTGTTACTGCAATCATTGATATGTACTGCAAATGTGGTTGCTTGGACAAGGCTTTTGAAGTCTTCAACGGATTGCCCCACAAAGCGATTTCTTCTTGGAATGCCATGATCGGGGGGCTGGCACTGCATGGGAAAGGAATGGCTGCTGTTGAGCTTCTGAATGAGATGGAGAGACGGGGAATATCTCCTGATTACATAACTTTCGTAAATTTGCTTAACGCGTGTGCTCATTCGGGGTTGGTGGAAGAAGGGCGCCATTACTTTCGTTACATGACAGAGGTTCACGCTATTGCGCCCGGATCAGAGCATTATGGATGCATGGTAGATTTGCTCGGAAGAGCTGGATTGTTGGAGGAAGCCAAAGAGCTCATCAATGAGATGCCAACAAGTCCCGATGCAAGTGTCCTGGGTGCTCTCCTTGGCGCTTGTCGAATCCATGGGAACGTGGAGCTTGGAGAGGAAATAGGGAAGAGAGTAATTCAATTGGACCCTTTTAACAGTGGGCGATATGTGCTACTAGCCAACATGTATGCCAGTGCCGGTAGATGGGCAGAGGTTGGCCGCGTGAGGAAGGTCATGAACGATAGGGGAGTGAACAAACCCGCGGGCTTTTCCATGATCGAATTGGATGGCGTTGTGAATGAGTTTGTTGCGGGAGGAAGGGATCATCCGCTAGCTGAAGAGATATATGCCAAAGTGGAGGAGATGCTGGACGGTGTTAGAACTGCCGGCTATGTGGCCGACACAAATGGGGTCCTGCTGCATGATGTTGAGGAGGAAGAAAGGGAAAATCCCTTCCATTATCATAGTGAGAAACTTGCTATTGCTCTTGGCTTGTTGAAGACGAAATCTGGTGAAACTCTTCGAATCACAAAGAACTTGAGAATCTGCAAGGACTGTCACACTGTGAGTAAGCTTGTCTCTCAAGTTTTTGATCGGGAAATAATTATAAGGGATAGGAATCGATTCCACCATTTCAAAGGGGGAGACTGTTCTTGCAATGGATACTGGTAGTAATCAATGTTGTGAATTGCATAGTTATTTGAATTGTGAATCCATGTAATCATTTTGGCAAGTACATATATAATGAGTATACATGCATTGTTTACGGAAATTCCTATGGACCAGCCATTAAAAAGTTGTCAACCGGCTGTCATTTTTTAATTTTGTTTTATTAATAAAAAACGAAAAACCGTGGCCAGCCGATGAGAACCTGCTGTCAAGCTCCTAGGGTTTACTTGGGGCTTAGAATGGGATTATGTTAAAAATGGGAATGAGAGTAGAAAGGGAGAAGAAATAAAAAAAAAAAGATGGAGAATTTAGAAGAAATAAGGAGGGGGAGAGAATTTGAGAGAGAAATAGAATTCAATTCATTCTTCAACATCATTCTCTAATTACCCTAGTTTATTTATAGGCTTTACAACTAAAGATACTAAAACGTACAATAGAATAGTACAACCAAAAAAATTACATGCAATTCATAATGACTACTTCATTCTTGGGTCGTGACAAGAGTTTTTGTCCCTAGGAACTTATGTCCACTAGCCACTATTCTCATCCATCATCTTTTGAACCATGTGTTAGAATTGGGAGCATTGATAGTCTTGTAATCCTCACAAGAAACCGATCAAACACCCCTCAACACATTCTCAACTCACCCGGCCAACATACAAGCAACACAACAGTTAATAAAGAACAGAAATAAAAGCATAAACAAAACAAGAAAGACAATTAAACCACATGAGGAGACAAAATTTTATTCTGGTTCATGCCACGTGAATAGCATTACATCTAGCCTTAAAACCACCATCGAGTAGCCTTCTTTATTGATGGATAACAGTATAGGACTTTCCCTCTTTCTCTCTCCCACAATATAAGTTTTTCCAATAATGTACAAGACTATTCTAACTCATAGCCTTCTCACTCTCTTGGCTCTCATGAAAATAAAAAGAGAACATGCGATTCTTAGACTCTCAACCCCCCTGGCTTATTTATAGAAAATAAGGTGATATTTCTTAGGGCCGGTTATGATATTACCGAATTTTCCTTCCACTAATAACTAATATTACAAGAGTGTCACTCGCTTGTCAACTACCCCATAATCGCATACAAAACACTGCACATAATCCTATCACTAACTCGATACAATCTTCAACAAATCTCCACCATTGTCTTGAGTGTGATACCTTCCATCTTCATCCATCAAAACCTTTGGCTTGCTCTTCCTTCGGTTTCTCGCATGATAACCTGACCATCAAAACAATCAACATCAATAAACATTAAGAACATCAAAACAATGCTGTAAATTTCAATAATGGGACACATTGGATCATACTTCCAACTACATAACCTACACATGCAACTTTAACTAGGATTATTCCTCATTCTCAAGGGGTTTCCCTAATGAATATATTCCTAACATCAATATGATTGATCTTTCCATGGTAGAACTAAATTCTAAACCAATTTGAACTGTCCATTGGCTATCCCAACTTGACATCACCTTTAGGGTTTCTACTAGGCAAACCGCAATCTATACCTCCTAAAAAATACATGGCTTTTCATCTAGATACACTCCACCATAAACCAAATCCATACTCTATGTTATTCCTTAATCCCAAAGATTCCAAACTTTTATACAGCATCACATCAACAGTTTACTATTAAGTTTGAAATGCTATGGCACACACCAAGAGGGGGGTAAATTGGTATATAAAAATTCTTTTCCCTTAAAAATTCTTTTGATAAGAAGGAAATGTTGTCTATGAAGACCATGAGTTCGTTAAACCTCAAGACCTTAAAATGGTACGATGAGGTACCAACCGTATAAAAACAATCTCATCTTGACAATGGAACACAAGATTGAAAAATATGAAATCTTTTTCAATGAAAGGTTAAATATATGAATCAAGTAAGGAATATAGAGATGTTTGAAAAGATAAATAAACAAAGAACGCAAACACAAGAGAACACAAATGATTTATAGTGGTCTGGCTTAAGCCAAGCCTAATCCACTACCTTAGCTCATCACTATGGATTTTGCAAACCAATTTACTATAACCTCCTACTTGACCCCAAGTAGGCCCTTTAGTCCAAGACTAGGAATTGCAACCTTCTACTTACACAAGTAGGCCCTCTAGCTACAGAAGTTAGGAAATACAAGAGTTAAATAATAAGAGAGAATCTAATAGATAAATATCTTAATTACAATGATCTCTTAAAAATAAAGTTTAGGGCTTGAACAAGATAATACAAATGATAATCAAAGCCTTTGAGAGAGAAAAATTAAAGCACAAATACAATTTGAGAAGATGAATAAATTTTGCTAGCTTACTTCACTTCATTCTCATCCATTAGCCTCTTCTTGATCATCTTTGAGTTGTATTTATAGGCATCCCAAAAGATCTAAGAGAAAACTAGTCGTTTGTGATCGTTGGGATTTGAAAAACTAACCATTATGATTTATGTGAAAGAGACTTAGTCGACAGATAAAAATGGTTAGTCGATAGAATTAGGCAAAATAACAAGCTTGGTCGACAAACAAAATAGGTTGGTCGACCAAGACATAAATAACCATGGCACTTAGTCAACCAAAGCCATCATTCTGTCGACAAACTTAAGGAGTTAGTAGACCAAGTCAGAACATAAGCATTGTTAGTCGACAAATCTTATAGCTTAGTCGACCAAGATAGAATCATGTAAACTGTTGGTCGATAGAGCCTATAACTTAGTCGACCAAATCAAGTTTTAAAATTAATTTTACAATATTGAGCATACTGTTAGCTGACCAATGAAGAGCATTTAGTCGACATATGAATTTGATACATAAATGCTCACATTACAACATATTTACATTTCTTTAGTTTAAGTAAATGTCTTCATTTTCTTTAATTTATATTTTCTTCAATTTACTTTAATACATAAATGTAAATAAGAAATTACACCCCATTTAGATTCAATAAAAATATCTAAAAAATCAAAATCTATAACCATAAGAAAATAGAATTTTGGTTTTAGTACAAAATCAAGATTTAACAAATTTACCACTCTCAAAATACATACCTTATATTTATTGAAAAATTCATTAAAAATCGTTTTAACAGGAATGAATACTGGCTATCAAAATACCGGGAGATAGTTTTTCAAAATGTTTATTTAGAAGTTAAATATCAAAATACACAATAGGATGATTAGAGCAATTTGGATCAACAACATGGTCTTTTAACTTTGAAACATTTTGCTTCATTTATCCAATGATTCAAAACCAATTTGAAAAGCCATTTAGGAGATTCTTTTAAATCTTAATACTTGTTTGTGCAAATCTCCATCTATAGAAAATTATAGATCATTTGGTTTTTATTTTCACAAAGGTACTTGAAATTGATTTTTGTTTCCAAATCATATTATCAATTTTGTTTTTTATCATCAAAACTAAACACAAGATAAACACAAGAGTAAAACATCATGCACCATACTCGGATTGGCCTTAACATTGCTAGACTTACTCCTAGCTTCCCAAAATCGGTCTTTAGGCTTTACCACTATCCTTCATTCTCACGTTTGTTTCAAACTTAAAGGCTTCTCATCTTTTTCTTTTAACTTTTCTCTATCTATCAACTTGATAGAGTATGCTTAAGTTTGGGTAATCCTATTCCAACCTCTATGCCTTAGAATTTCCAGCTTCTCCTTTATCCTACACTCTCAAACACTGACCTAAGTTCTCAGCTACACCTTGAGAGTCCTCATGGACAAATTTCCAGAGAAGTTTCCTTACATTTCACTAGGTATACCATTGGAATACTCATAGCTCCCTCATGCACTCAATTTTAACCCTTGGACTTATCCTAAAGGGATCTGATTCCTTATACCTTCACCTTGGGAATTACTATCATTCCTAGAGAGACCTTCTAAGCAATCAACCTTGCTTACCTTTCCCTTCAGCCTCTATTCCCTTGGGCTACTCTATAAGATCAATTTTCCCTTAATTGTCACATGGATCATGGTTGTTAGAGATACCTATTTGACCCAAATTAAGCCTTCATATGCTGCTTTAACCAATGGCCATTTGTCTAGCCTTTTTCCTAGACCTTTTCCCCATTTTCAACACCTTCCTTAATTCTCAAATAGACACTTCATAGAACTCCACCCCTTTAACCTAAGGGATCTTTCATTTAAGTCCAAGTTTCATTTCTCCCCAAATTTACATGGCTCCATGCCATTCATTTGGACAAGAGTGCATCCATTTTCTTATGCAAGAGGTTCTATTTTCCAACTTGTTCCTTAGCACTCAAAACCAGTGCACAAGTATCTTAAACCCAATTCTTTTCATATCTCACTGGTAACTCACTTTATGTTCTATCTTTTACCTATCATAGGCAACACTAGACCTTCTATTCTCTTGCTCATTACCTATAAGATGATTCTCCTTCTCTTTCCTTGCTTAACTCGAATTTTAATCAACATGGGCTACACCATACAAGATAACACTTGCACACACCCTTTTCCTCTCACTGTTCACAAGGACCCTCAGTGCAAGAGCCAAAACTATCTTGAACGCTAGCTTTCTCCCTCTCACAATCCAACCCATGCTTACACAATGAGAATGATAAAATTTTTTTTCTAGATTTTCCTATTGTTGTACCTTAGTTCATAGGCTAGTTTTAGACATTCCCAAAGGATTCGCCTTGTTATTTTTCTTTACATAACATTCCAGATTCCATCCCTTGCCCTTAGCATAAGCTAATTTCATGTCCTATTGGTAGAGTTTTCCCTCATAGGTAATTTCCCTTAGCTTTAGAAGACCTAGACATACCTATTCTACAACTCCACAATACCTAACCCTTCACACCAAAAGAAATTCCAACAAGATTATATTCAATTCCAACAAGCTCGTATACGCTTGGGAATTCTTAAGGACAGACCATCTCCACTAGGTTCACTTCACATAGATCCACCATGAGATAAGGCCTAGATAGGTTCCCCCTAGATCCTAGAAACTAATCTCTAATGAGCTTTTGACATATATAAGATCTGTTTTGGAGACTTCTACATTTGGTAACCTTACCAAAATACATGGTTCCTATTCCCTTATACTTGTAAACTTTTCCTTCCCCTAATATCCCTAGCCTTAGATACATTTTCTTAGTCCTTGCTCAACATGTGAACTATCCTCAACAAATGACGTCGCCTAACTTATCCTAGGCTATCCTTAGTGGCTACAACTTATCCACATAAAAAATGCCAGCTTGCACCACAAAAATTCCATTCTTGAGGGTTGTTTCCATCTCTATAAGAGATCCTTGTGCAACTTCTTAGGACTCCAATTCTCCCCTATAGGAGAATACATTTTTCTATCTAATTCTCCGAAGGACATTAGGCTTCATTTTATAGCTTCTAAGAAATTTTGGAATAGCTCCACCATGCTGCCTAATTTCTCCCATCTCCAATTCCCTTAACCTTCGTTGTTGCCTAGACAAACCTATTCCTCATCCACCATGTCTTCTATTGGAAAATACCTATTTCTTATGAGAAGTGCATCATAAACCTAGTGCCTATGCTGCTTTTCTTGCATACCTAGAAAAACTATAAGACATTTGTACTCTTATAGCCAAAACCACACATGATGCTTGAGCATTTGGGGCTGGTTCTATCTTGGAATTCTTTCTTCCTATTTGGGCTGTCCTTCTTCATATGCCTTTCTTCATGGCAATGAAAGCATTTAACTTGTAACGACTGGGCTCCACGTAGCAACGTATTATCCGGTTCTGGTTGCAACCAATCCCTAGTTTTGTCGCTCTGGGATTTAATCCCAAAACGCGCGTCACTATATAGAACACCCTTTGCACTTATATGCCTAATTCCTTCCCTTTGCATGGCCGATGTGGGATTCGCCTAAGTTGTCTACATGCACCCTCCTTAGGAACTCAACGTCCTTGCTGGGATTTGCCCCACCATCGCGCTTAGAGGCTCGGGGGTTGGCTCTGATACCATTCTGTAACGGCCAAGGTCCACGTAGCAATGTATTATCCGGTTCAGGTCGCAACCAATCCCCAATTTTGTCGCTATGGGATTTAATCCCAAAACGCGCGTCATTATGTAGAACACTCTCTGCACTTATATGCTTAGTTCCCCCCCTTGCATGGCCGATGTAGGATTCGCCTAAGGTGCCTACATAACCACTCTCTTGCCACTCCTTGACTTAGATCGAGACTTCCCATTTAACCTAGGGTCTCTATTTTCTGTTCTAGAGTTTATTGCCAAAGCTTCTATTGCAGATTTTTGGGACTCTATCTTGTGTTGTAAATCCTTAGAATTCAAAGCTCTTATCACATCATCTAGGGTCAGCTTATCTCTCCCATGCTTCAAGATATCTATAAAGGTCTCATAAGACATAGGAAGAGAGTGTAGTAAGACTAAAGCCTTATCCTCATCTTCATACCTAATATTTATTTTCTCAAGATCCAAATGCAATTTATTAAAACTGTCCATATGGTCTTGCAACCTTTGACCCTCACTCATCATGAAGGAAAAAAATGATGTTTTCAAGTACAGTCAGTTAGAGAGAGTTTTAGTCATGTAGAGTGCATTTAACCTATTCCAAAGCTCCTCCGTGGTTATCATCTTTGACACCTCCCACAAGCTTTGTCTCTTAGGCTTAGAATAAGGGTGTTAAAGGCTCTTTTGTCATCTCTTTCCTCCTATCCCTGATTTCCTTTTTCTGGACTTCAGTTAGGGTTTCGGGAATAGGCTTTCCAACCTTTAAGACATCCTCCAGTCCAAGATTTCCCCAAAAGGCTCTCGTTTTCATCTTCCATAGGCCAAAATTGTTTTGGCCATTAAATTTCTCAACATCATACCATGCAACAAAGAGGCTATAGAAGTCATTCATGCGGTTATGTGATGAAATTCTAAGTTCTTGATGGTTCTTGATGAGAAGACCCGGCTCTTATACTAATTTATTAAAATTGAGAGCACTGGCAACCTTGTAATCCTCACAAGAAACTGATCAAACACCCCTCAACACATTCTCTACTCACTTGACCAACATACAACCAACACAACAGTTAATAAAGAATATAAATAAAAGCATAAACAGAACAAAAAAGACAATCAAACTACATAAGGAGACAAAATTTTATCTTGGTTCATGCCACTATATCCAGCCTTTAAACCGTCACCGAGCAACCTTCTTTATTGATGGATAACAGTATAGGACTTTCCCTCTTTCTCTTTCCCACGATACAAGCTTTCCTAAGAATATACAAGACTATTTTAACTCACAGCCTTCTCACTCTCTTGGCTCTCATGAAAATAGAAAGAGAACATGCAATTCTTAGACCCTCAGCCTTCCTGTCTTATTTATAGAAAATATGGTGATATTTTCTTGGGTCGGTTATGACATTACCGAATTTTTCCTCCACTAATAACTAATATTACAGGAGTGCCACCCGCCTATCAACTACCCCATAACTGCATACAAAACACTTCACATAATCCTATCACTAACTCGAGACAATCTTCAACAATATGGCTGTTCTTCTGTTAAGTCAATTTTAATTGTTCCCTTTCTACTAAAACTGACCCTAGAATTTGGTTTACACTAGTTGAAACGACAACAAGACTTTTATATTGTCCAAGATAAAAAACACTCAAAACAATAGGAAGATTTTCTTCCACTGGAATTATTTGAACTTGTTTGATGTGTGCTTTGACCAAAGCCATGAACTCCTCAACATTCTCTCGAACCAAAGGCAAATGAACAATATCCTTAGGACCTTCTTTCTCAAAACCATTCCTCCTAATAGAAGTTCCAGCGAAATAATGCCTTTCCTCAACCTCTAGCTTCTTTCTTTGGTCCAAGTCCTCGTTGAATGCCTATCCATACTCATTAAACTAAAGATCAGTTTCCTTATAGCTATTATTAGTTTGTTATGGTCAGAATTGCTCCATAAAAACTTCTTTAATTGCATGTGGACCTCTAATCTACTAGTTTCTCATAGAATAACTTTTAGGTGGCAACCCATGTTTTTTAAAAATGGCTTTTAGCGCAAATTCTTGCAGTCTAGCCTTTTTTGTAGTTTGTTCTACCATGGTAGACTGTATCATTTTCACAGTAGATCTCAACGCATTGCCAAGACCTCAGATGAAGTTTGATACAAAATAAGACTCATTTAAGGTCAGATGGGAATTGAGCATTCGTGACCTCAATTCCTCAAACCTAACCTTATAATCCATTATAGAGCCTTCTTATTTTAGGTTATTAATTTTTTCACTACACCTCTCATCTCCAACCTAATTTAACACTAATTCATCGATTGTCTGCAAACCGGAAACATTAGGTATGCTTCCAATGCTTGCTCTAATTGGTACTACAATGGATCTAGAGCTTTCCTTTATCTCTGAAAGCTGACTTCATGTATGAGTAATGCTTAAATATCCATCTATCGTCGAATCTTATCCTTTTCTTTGAATAATTGGATTTGAATAAAGTAACTTAGTTGGAAGGTGAGTCTAAAATAGCTTGGCTACCATAATCATTATTTCGTCTAGATGTCTGTTGAGTTTAGTGCATGTTTCCTCAAATCTTACATCCATAGATCACTTTTGAAACTGCTTTCATTGCGCAACTCTTCCACCTAAACTTGATCGATTCAATTGCAACTTCCTGAGAAGCGCCTACTATTCGATTCAATAACTTAGATTCAGTCACTTGAAAATCACCTGAGTATCAATCTAATATGAAATCATTTCCTAAATTGATCGACACTAAGATCTAAGGTGATTAAGTTTGTCACTAAATTGCCTTCAAATGTAGCTAGGATTAGGATCGATTACTCTGGATCACTTAGCAATTGCTGCTGGTCAATCAACCACTTAAGGAACAACTTCTAACAGCTGGCTTCCTGATTCACCTCAATCGCAATGTAGTAGTCAAGATCCAGCCGCTCTAGATCAATTGCTAAAGATCGATCAGTTGACGATCAACTTCTTGTTATTCAATTATCTATGTTATAGTCTCTTCAAAGTCGCCTTTGTATCAACTTCACTAATTCGTCATTATCACCATGTAGCGGTCGTGCATCAATTGTTAAAAGAAATTTTTAGAATCACAGTTGAGAATCGTCAGCGTTGATACCAAATGTCATGCTCTTAGGGTTTACTTAGGTTTCAGAATAGAATTATGAAAAAATCAAGAATGAGAGAGTAGAAAGAGAGAAATCATAAGAAATGAGAGAGAATTCAGAGGAAACATATGATATTTTACTCTTGTGTTTAGTTTTGATGATGAAAAATTTCAAATGTATTTTTTTCTCAATCAAAGCATATGGTTTGGAAACAAAAATCAATTTCAAAGTGCTTTGATCTATGATCTTTTATATTATTTGGAGATTAGCATAAACAAGTTTTAAGATCTAAAAAGAATCTCCTTGAAATCGTTGGTCAAAATAATTCTAAGGCAAAAGACCAACTAGAACATGTTTTTGAAAGTGTGTTCATTTTAGAAAGTGTTCATTTTAGAAAACTATCTCCTAGTATTTTGATATCTAATATCTCTTGGTAATGAATGGTTTTGATAAATGACTATATGAAAATCAATTTCTACTATGTGGATTATATGAATGAGAAAATGAATTTTTAGTATATAAGTTTTGAAGCAAGATATGAAAACTTATAGAAGAAATATTGAGTATGGTTGAGAGTGATTTGAAAAACTTGCTTGTTGAGAGTGATTTGTTTCAAAATATACTTTTGATGATCTCAACTTGCTTTCAAAATAATCGAAATGAGGATTCAAAAGAATCAAATGAGGATTTGATAAATTTTCAATCTTTTCAAAAGGATAGTCGACTATGTTTTTCATTCTGTTGACTATGCCTCAAAATAGTCGACTATTTTGGTTGTTCTGTCGACTATTCAAGGCATCTGTCGACTATTTTTGCCATCTGTCGACTATCGAGTAAGGATAGTCGACTATGCCTTTTGGTCTGTCGACTATTTTTGTTCATAAGTTTCAAAATTTTCTTTACATTTTTGCATCTGTCGACTATTGGAATGTGTCTGTCGACTATTGAAAATTTGTGTTATAAAATAGTCGACTATTCGTTTTGTCTGTCGACTATTTCTTGCTTTACTTGTAAAAATAGTCAACTATGCATTTCTTCTGTCGACTACTTCTTTTTGCAGAAAGCTCCAACAGCTATTTTTTCAAATCCCAACGGCTCCAAACAGCTATATTTCTCTTCAACTTTGTGGGACACTTATATATACATGTCATAGATGATCAAGAAAAGGCTAATGGACGGGAATAAAATTATTTGAGCTTACTGTTATTCTCATTTGTATTTAAAATCGTCTGTGCTTTAATTTTCTCTCTTCAAGGCTTCAATCTTCACTTGTAATTATTTACTTCAAGCCTTGTATCATTTTTGAGAGATCATTGTAACTAAGAGTTGTACTCTTAGATTCTCTATTCGATTGTTTGTATTTTTTCTAGCAATAGCTAGAGGGCCTATTAAATTAGGAGGTTGTATTTTTCCTAGTAGTAGCTAGAGGGCCCATTAAATTGGGAGGTTGTATTTCCTAGCTTGTGTAGCTAGAGGGCCTACTTGTGTAAGTAGGAGGTTTTAGTGAATTGGTTTAAAATCCTTAGTGGGAGCTAAGGTAGTGGATTAGGCTTGGTTTAAGCCGAACCACTATAAATCCTTTGTGTTTTTTATTCTTCTTGCTTTACATTTATCATCTCATATGTTCTATGTTTTAAGTCACTAAAACCTCAATTGGGTCAAAAAGTTTTCAAGTTTCTACCAAGTTTTTAATTATACCAATTCACCCCCCTCTTGGTGTGTGCCATAGCATCTCCCGTTCTAACAACATATATATATATATATATATAGAGAGAGAGAGAGAGAAAGAGAAAATTTGAGAAGGAAACAATATTCAATTCATTCAACATCATTTTCTAATTACTGTAACCTATTTATAGGCTTTATAACTGAAGGTACTAACAAATACAACAAAAGAATACAACCAAAAGAATACATGTAATACATAATGACTGGTTTATCCTTAGGGATTCTTGGGGCCATGACACCTGTCGGCGATGCTATTTTTTTTTCTTCCCCAAACCCCACCAATGCTTATTCTTCCCTAAATCCATCACTGGGGTTACTACTGTTGCTTCTTCTTTTCCAAAACCATCATTGACTTCGCTGTCTTTTCTTTTTCCCCAAACCTATATGTGTTTTTGCCTATTTAGTACAGCGTTTGAAACCCATCATCCCCAAACCCATCGCTGATTTCGAGCCTCACTGTCCATTTAGTATTGTCACTTCTTCGCCATTGCCAGTCGCCGCTCTTCTTTTTTCTTCTTCTTCTCCATCTTTCTCTCTCTTTACTCTTGATTTGGAACCCAAATGCATCAGTTGATGGGTTCCAGCAATGGCGCCCATCTTTAGAACTAGCAATGGGTGCCATCACCACTGCCATTGGTTCTATTGGCCTTTTTTTTTCATTTGTTTACTTTTTAATTACTAATTAGAGAGGTTAATAATTAATTAAATGCCCCTCAAACTTTAATTAAATTGCACTAATACCCAATAGATTTTAGAAGAATTATATTTTGCTTTTACATATATACTCTACAACCCAACAACAATTTAAAATACTAGTATAATAATATAACATCATATTATTAATAGTATTATATAACAATATATTATGATATTGTATAATAATAGATTGCATCAATATTATTTTAGTTAATAATATTATTATTATATTACAATATTATAATAACATTGAAAAATAATAGTAATTTTGAAGAATTTATAATAAATCTCATCATGATTTTAAAATATTGTTTTGATTTTATAATTGATTATTAATTAATGTATTCGTTATTAGTTTGAGATATTGTTATAGTACCACAAAATAGGGTTTATAATACTAGGACTTCAAGATATCATGAATTGAGATTGCACTACCATAAAATGGGATACTCAAAGGTTGTTGGGTTTACAATACTAGGACTTCAAGATATCATGAATTGAGATTGCACTACCATAAAATGGGATACTCAAAGGTTGTTGCAGTATAAGAAATGGTGTTTGGGTACTAGAAATTGAAGTTTTTTTATGGTACTAAGAAATTGGTGTTGCAATTTAAATTGGGGTCAAAAATGTCAAGTCTTCGTACTTGAACATTTAGTTGATTAAGAGGTTATGTTTAATCAAGTAACTTTATAATTAATCAAGTAATTACATGTTTTAGTCAAGTAAAAATTATCAAACATAGTGTGAGTCTCTGCACTTGAATTATTAATCAATTAAGAATAACTTGTACTCGCATTATGTCATATTTTAATTAAGTATCAAAAGTTGTTAATTAAGTAATATTTCCAAATTTACAAGTGGATAAAATGTTAATTAACTATGATATACTTTTAATCGAGTATCATAATCTTACAGTTGAGTAACATCTAAGTTTAGTCGGCTAATCTTTAAGCTTACTCGAGTAACTATATATCTTACTCAAGTAATACCAAGTTTACTCAACTAATGTTGTGTTGAAATTAAAAAACTAGCCATTACAAACAATATTAAATGCACACAGTTTTTAGTTTTCAAACATTCTTACATGCTAATGCTATGTGATAAATCTTTCATCAAAATCAATGTTAAAAAATGCAAACTAGGTTTTAGGTAGCCCCTAGCTGTCGCGATTAAGGGCAACTCGGCATCCCTAGGTGTCGGGTTTGATTAATCGGGCCTAGGTGGCCTGGATCGTTATTTCCCTTTTCTCTTTCCCTTTCTCTATTTCCCCTTTTCCTTTCTCTCTCTGGTCGTTCGCTGCCTGGGTCATTTCTCTCTCTCTCTCTCTCTCTTACTACTACCACCGATCTCATCTCTTGGTCGTTCTCTCTCGCCGCTGATCTCGTCTTTTAGTCATTCTCTCTTGCCGCCAATCTCGTCTCTTGGCCATTCTCTCTCATCGCCGATCTCGTTTCTTGGTTGTTCTCTCCCTGCCGGTTCTTGCTCTTCTTCCTTCGGTACATATGACCATTTTCCTCCAGTAAAAAAAATTGCTCCTTACTGTAGCAAGAAGCAAGCAACAAACGTTGTTGTAACAACTGCTTGTTGTTACTGCTACTTGCTGTAGCAAGCAAGAATGTTGTTGCTACTTGTTCATCTTTCTTAGTTCATTAGTTGTCTATTTTAATTCAATGTTAATTACTCAATACTAAGGGGAAAAAAAAGAGAAAATATAAAGTCAAATGATGTCGAATAGGATTGGGAGTACAAGAGCATCATCCGAGGCCTTCCCAATTCTTAAAAGGAAGTCAAATGATGTCTGATGGGAGTATGGAATGTTAATTGATCCAAAGAATATGGATAACATTAAATGTAAGTTGTGTGGTAAAGTTATGTTTGGAGGTGTTTACAGAGTAAAAGAACACATTGGCCACATTTCTGAAAATGTTTTTGCATGTCCAAAATCTTCTTCAGTTGATCAAGCAAAATGTAAGAATGCTATTGTCGAGGAAAAGAGTAAGAAGAAGGAGGAAGATTTGATGAGATCCTCTATTAATATCTCTGAAAGGGGGGAAATGGATGATAAAGATGAATTGCAAGAGTTAGGGAGCAGAAAAACATCTCGTACTCTTAGCCCTATAGATAAGTTTGCAAGCTCCATTAGCCCTGAAACTTGTTTGAGTGCGTGAATGACACAAAGGCAACAAAATATCAACAAAACACTCTTTAAAGAGAGAACACAGTTTGTTCATGAATATTGTGCTAGATGGGTGTACGAAGTTGGTATACCTTTTAATGCTATTGACCTGATAACTTCAAATTGTTTGTTGAGGTGGTTAGTCAATTTGGGTCGGCTTCAAACCTCCCAGTCAATACCAGTTGAGGGAACCGTTATTAGAGAGAGAAGTTGACAGAATAAAAGAGTTACTAAAGAAGCATGAAGAAAAGTGGGCACGAAATGGGTGCTCCATTATGACGGATGCTTGGACAGATAGAAAAAGGAGGAGCATCATAAACCTATGTGTTAATTCTAACGCGGGTACTGTTTTTCTTTCTTCCAAAGAGTCTTCAGATGAAGCATATACAAGTGAACTCATCCTTGAGTATGTGGACAAGTGCATTAAGCAAGTTGGGCCACAAAATGTCATCTAAGTAATAACTGACAATGCTACCAACAATATGGGAGCGGCAAAATTGTTGAAGGTGAAGAGGCCAAATATCTTTTGGACCTCGTGTGCTACTCATACCATCAATTTGATGCTTGAAAGTATTATAAAACTACCGAGGTGTAAGACAGTCATTGAAGCCAAGAGTTTGACAATCTTCATTTATGCACACTATAAGATCTTGTCCTTAATGAGGTCATTTATGAAGAAGAGGGATATAGTGAGACTGAGAGTCACTAAATTCGCTTCTTCTTTCCTAACTCTACAGAGTTTGATGGAGAAAAAGGCCCAAATGAGGACAATGTTTACAAGTTCTGAATGGGAAGAGTGCAAATGGTTGAAAATTGTTAAAGGAAAAGCAGTTTATGCTACTGTGATGAGCATTTCTTTTTGGAATGATGTGACTGTATGCCTTAAGGTTTTTGCACCTTTGGTGAAGGTGCTTTAAATTGTTAATGCCCATAGAAAGCCTTCTATGGGCTTTTTATGTGGAGAAATTAAGCAGGTAAAGGAAGATATTAAGAAGGCTTTAAATGATCTTAAGAAGAACTATGAGCTTGTTGTGGAGATTATTGAAGCAAAGGTGAAAGATAGGCTAGATAGTCCACTACATTTTGTAGCTTTCCTTTTGAATCCCTACCACATTTTCAAGGATATTGATATACAACTTGATAATGAAGTGATGGATGGGTTTTTTAACTGTGTGGAGATGTTTTATGATAGTGAATTGCAAGGCCATGTTATAAATGTTGAGTTGTCAAAGTATACTTGTAAAGAGAGAGTTTTTGGGAAATCGTGGGTAGCTCAAGGGTGTGTGAAAAATTATGACAATTATAATCCAGGTATAAAATTCCTTTAAACCTTTCTATTATGTAATAATGTATAAATTTGTTAACTTTATACTTGTTTGACCTATGTAGTTACATGGTGGATAACTTATGGAAATCAAACTCCAAACTTGCAACGAATGATGAGAAGGATTCACTCGTTAACCACTAGTTCATTTGGTTGTGAAAGAAATTAGAGGTGGACCGTCCGGACCTAATCTAGGCCCAATCTCGACCCTCCTTCTGGGCCCAATCCTGGTCCTCTCTCTAGGCCTAACCTTGGCCCAGTGCCAGCCTGCCATGGCATCATTGCAACCCCCGCTGGGTATCCGCGCGGTCGCCTCAAATCCCATCCACATTAATAAGGGTCCTGTCGCCACCATGCTACCATTTGGGAACCTCCATTGGCGCCGGATAGTCAGTCCGATTACTTGCAAACACACACATGCATGCATGAGGACGTATCCTCCTCCTATATCAACTAACTTTTCTCAGAGCCAAGGTATGTTTTGACCTCTGACCTTCTGATACACTACATTTTCCTTACTCTCTTACTCACTGGAGCGTCGAAGTGCTTGCGGGTGCCAGCTGCCCCCTGGACGGACCTGTCGCCGGAGCCTGCGCCCTGCCGTTGCGACCCCAACTTCGATCATCATCTTTTGGTCAGGAAGGAACATCTGGCGCCCACCCGTGGGGCTTGATAAAACTTACCTACCCTATAATCTCACGAGAGCCTTTCAAACCAACCTCCCCGTTGCCATACTATGGCACGAACTGGAGACACCCATACCTAATGATTGAGCGACACTCGCCACCACCCACCCAACTACCCACACCCCTACCCACATCAATCCACCCCTAGCTGATTGGATAGTCGGAGTCATTGACACCATTTCCAGAGGTTTTGCCAACAAAATGCGAAACTCAACACAAGAGTAATACTCCCACACAGTCATGTCAATAGATGATACCAAGAAGAAATCAGGAAGAATAGCCCGACACCTTGTGATCTGCTTCACAGACAAAGACTTCGAAGGAGTTGATCCGCACCCTGATGATCCCATGGTAATCTCGATCGTTGTCACGGGCTTTTTGGTAAAAAAGGTCCTGGTAGACCAAGGCAGCTCGGTCGACTTGTTGTACCTACCAACCCTAAGAAAGATGGGTATCCTCGAAGGAAAGCTAGGACCATTTCACGAGAACTTGATTGACTTCTCAAGAGAGTAGGTAGGCGCCATGGGTTATATCGACCTGTCGACCTCATTCGGGACAGCTCCGCTAGACAATACCATCACTATCCAGTACTTGGGTGTGGATTGTCAAGTGCCATACGACGCGCTCCTCAACCGACCGTCCCTCAACGCTTTGGGCGCAATAGTATCCACCCCCTATCTGGCCATGAAATTCCCGGTATCAAACACCAAGGTTGGAGTTGTCCATGCTAACCAAGAGGAGGCTCGTCGGCGTTACCACAATAGTCTAAAAAACTCGGGGCCCCAAGCCTAGCAAGGGCGAGAAGAAAAATGAAGGCCCCGGTGGCAGCCAAGCAACAAGTATCAACAATTAGGGCCCACAACACCATATACATATGGTCGAATTAGATCCGCGAAGTGAACTCTCGAACAGGCGTCCCCAACCCATAGAGGAGCTCTACCTTATAAGCCTGGGTCCTTACCTCGAACAGGTCGTCCGCATAGGCTCCGCGTTACCAAGTGAACTAAAGGAAAGGCTCATCAACTTACTCCGACAGAATGCTAACCTTTTCGCTTGGACCCTTGCTGATATGCCCGGGATAGATCCACTTGTCATTTGCCATAGGTTTCTGTTGGATCCAGAGGCCAGACTTGTCTCCCAAAGAAAAAGAAGTCTGGGAGAAGAAAGACGGAGTGCAGCCGCTGAAGAGACAGCCGAACTCCTGAAGGTCAGATTCATCAGAGAGGTTCCATACACAACGTGACTCGCCAACGTAGTCATGGTAAAAAAATCCTCAAGAAAGTGGATAATGTGTGTTGACTTCATCGACCTAAATGAGCGTGCCCAAAGGATTCATACTTGTTGCCCAACATTAACCGACTTGTAGATGCGGCCTCCAGGTACAAGTACTTGAGTTTTATGGATGCTTACTCTGGTTATAATTAGATCCAGATGCACCCTAAAGACGAAGAAAAAACAACATTCATCACGGAAAATGCCAACTTCTGTTATCGGGTCATGCTGTTAGGACTAAAGAATGCAGGCGCAATATATCAATGACTGATGAACAAAGTATTCACCAAGAAGATTGGCCGGAACATCGAAGTCTATGTAGACGACATGGTGGCAAAAACTTCAGAAAAATAGACCACTGCTCGGACCTAACCGAAATCTTCGCACAACTCCGGCAACACAACATTAGGCTTAACCCTAACAAGTGCCCATTCAGGGTGCAAGCCGACAAGTTCCTGGCATTCATGTTAACCAGCTGGGGAATTGAAGCCAACCCTGACAAATGCGAAGCTATCCTCACAATGCGTAGTCCTGTCAACTTAAAGGAGGTTTAGCAGCTAACAGGCCAAATAACAGCTTTATCTCGCTTCTTCCCAAAAACAACCGACCAAGAGAAGCCATTCTTTCAATGCCTAAAAAAGTCAGTCAAGTTCTAATGGAGGAAAGAGTGCGAAACTGCCTTTCAGGAGCTAAAGGCCTTCCTAGCAGCCCCCCTCCCATCCTTTCAAAACCAGAGCCTAGAGAGGAACTTTCACTCTACCTCTCTGTCATCGTTAATGCTTTCAGTGCAATACTGGTTAGGGAGGAAGGAAAAACACAACGGCTGGTATACTTCATCAGCAAAACCTTTCAAGGAGCCGAATTACGCTACTAGAAGATTGAAAAGTTAACTTTAGCACTGGTGACGGCGGGCCGAAAGCTCAGGCCGTATTTCCAAAGCCATCAGATTAGGGTCCAGATTGACTAACCAATCCGGCAGATACTCTAGAAGCCAGAGCTTTCAAGAAGAATGATCGCTTGGTCAGTCGAGCTCTCAAAATTTAGCATACAATACCAGCCACGTAAGCACATCAAATCCCAGGTACTTTCCGATTTATGTGCTGAACTTTCTCCCTCTAATCAAAACCTGGAGCCTAACCCTTGGATATTGTTCGTTGACGCTCTAAAATAAAAGGAAGCAGGGCCGGGATCATCCTAGAAGGACCCAGTGGGCTGATACTCAAACAGTCACTTTGCTTCAACTTCAAGGCAACCAACAATCAAGCAGAATATGAGGCCCTTATAACCAAGCTAAGCTTGACAAAAGAAGTCGGAGCATCCTGGTTAGGGAAATCCAACTACCTCGGATGACCCCTTTCCAATGATAATAGTGAAAAACAACCGCCGTATTAGATCTGTAGCCAAGAAACTCGACTAGCACCTCGAAACCACACATGAAGCCCCAACCATTTGGATGAAGTTGCGTCGAAGCAACATTCATCACCTATAAAATCGAGCTCTGAAACTTGATTAGAGGGAGCCGAAGATGTAGTTTTGAAAAAAGTACCTCATACATGTAAACAAACTCAGAGTCCGGGATCAAGTGGCAAACCCGCTCCTCTCCCTCACAAGGGTGGTAGACGAAGTTTTCCTCCTTATCCTTCCCCTTCCCATCCTCGGTCCAGGAGGCGAACTTCTTTCTCGTCGCCTCCAAAGACGAATTGGTGGAAAACTTCGACGCAATTCGGGTAACCTCCTCGCTTACCCAGTCATACACGTGAGCGAAGTTCGAGGTCAAGACAACCATCAATAAGTAGACTAGTGCAAATAAGAAAAGGTAAGACAAGCAAATAGTTAAAAAACAAATGCGAGGAAAATGAACTCACGGAAGATACGCATATTAATAAGCGTCGTGTGAGACACCCAATGAGCAAGCAACAACCAGTGCGATTCCACCACGCGTCCCGCAATGAATGCCCTGTTGAACCTGCCCCACCTAGCATGGTGGGCCACCCCATGCGCCCAGATGATGCTCACATTCTCGGATAGGTACGTCGATTCTCGGGGCCCACACGCAATCAAGTAAGGATGTCAGAGTAACACTCCAAAATGCCCAGTCAAGCACAACCAGATAACTCGGTACGTCGCCGTGCCCAATACCAAACTACTCAAAAGCAACTGGAAAAACATCCGCAAGCTCGGATCTCCTCCCTCCCCCCTCACACGCGAGCATCAGACCAAAAGTGCCAAGAGGTCTACAAAAAAAAAAAAAAAATAGGAATAGAACATTACGAAAGAAGAGAAATAGTAGTTTATTATGAAATAAAAAATGCAAAGTTACAAGACTTGTGCATCACATCTCTATAAAAAGCCTACGCTATCATATAGACCGGCTCAAAATCATGACTCAACCTGACTTCCCTTTGTTGGGTCTGCAAGACAGTTGTCCTTGATCACCTTGAGGGGACCAAAGTCTGAGAGATCTAACTTCGAAAAGACAACTCGGATGTGGGACAAAGCCACTTCGTACCCCTCCCTTTTGGCCTCGGTAGCCTCATCCTTCGATCTTACCACTTCGGACCGAGGTACTATCACCTCGGCTTTCGCTTTCATATCTATCTCAACTGCCTTGGCCTTGGCTAATGCTACTTTTGCCTTCTGCCTTACCAGCTCCGCACTGGCAGCATCAAGCTGGCTTTGGAGAACGCCAGCTGTACATTCAACCTCATCGGCCCGCCTCTTTGCCTCAGCAGTAGTTGCCTCCATAGCCTTCTTAATTTCCCCTTTTGCCAATTCCTAGGCCCGACCCAATTCTTCTTCATGGTCTGCCTTCATCTTGGTAAGCCGAGTCACCGTACCCACCTCAAGCAAATGGTAATCTGCAGCAAGATGGAGTACCTGACGCTTGACGTGGTGAAACACAGTTGATTGCCCAAGGCATAGTAACCTCTTTCGGTCCGATAACGGATCAAGATAGGCATCGAAAAGATGTCGCTTCGAAATTCTGGGTCCCAAAATGAAACCAAGTAGCTACCACACCCAGCAAGACTCGAGTAGTTAGACGATCGAATCTCCTTATCAAAACCTTTCTGCTGTTTCTTATGCTGAGGCAGCTCCTCGGAAATGGTAGGCTCCCTAGAGCTTGGGATCGAAGCCGTGGTGGCAACAACCATAGAAAGGGGCTGTGTGGCAGAGGCAACCGACGTTGGTGCTGCCAGGGCCTTCCCAGCTGCTTTGTCTGCTAGCACAGAGCCTGATGCTGGCACGACTGAGTCCTTCCCAACCCCCTTATCCGCTGACACAAAGCCCAATGCAACTTTGTTTTCCTCCTTGTGGAGTATCTCCAACTATTCCTTAATATCTTTCTTACGAAACGCCAATGCCATTTTTTCTGTTCTTGCAAGAAGGAATACACTAGTATGAGAACGAGCAAAGCAATAGGTTGCTTACACACTTGGGAGAATTCCCCGCCGTGCCCAGCATAGGCCCACAATAACAAAAAAGGCCTAGGCTCGATGAGTTACTTGGCCAAAATTGCGGATGGAGGAAGAATGCGAATGGATAGCGCAGTCCCAATCGAAGGCCTCGAAGACAAAAGGGGAACCCCAAGGGCTCAAGAAAGCACGGGGATACAAAGACTGGAAGAAGTAAGGAAAAGAAAACCCTAGACTGAATGGGACCTTTATAAAGGTCACCAAGCGGCGTATCTGACGGTCGAAAGCCATCCATCACGGATCTATCGCTATAAAACCACCACCTGTCACATATTTAAAGAGCTATCAGTTACTTGTCTATAGCACCCCACCTCTCAAACAGAACGCCTTGAATCTCGAAACCACGTGCACCACAAATCAAAATGTGAAGAGAATTGCTTCACCATAGAGGCCAAGCTGGCTTCAAGTGTCCTTAGAACCAACATCTGTCCCCCCAAGACTGTGCGATAACTCAGCCATCTATCTCGGCCGAGTCCTAAAGACAATCTGACCCTCAAAAACTGGCATATATAATAAAACTCGCCCAAACTTCTCCTCCTCTAGCTCAAACGTTCGTTTCTCGAGCATTTAACCTGGGGGGCTGTGAACCATCCCGGCCCAATCTTAGCCCATCTCTCATGCCCCGATCTCGACCCATCTCCCATGGGCCAATCTCGGCCTGATCCTGGCCCTACGCCAGCCTGCAACAGCATCATTATAGCAGTATGCTGGAAACTCGCGTGTTTGCTTAAGATCTCATCCTCATTTATGGCGAATCTCATCCACATTAATGAGGGTCATGTCAATGCGATGCTATTGCTTAGGAACCTCCACCAACGTCTAATACTCAATCCCATAACTCTACAAACATATGACATATGCATGCAGGAGGACTTCTCCTCATTTTATATGAACCTGTTCTCCTCAGAGTTAAGGTATGTTCTTTTCTCTGACTCACTGAAACTCTGCCACTTTTTACTCCTTTATTCACTCGAGCGTCGGAGTGTTTGCAAGTGCCAACTGCCCCTCGACGAGCTGATCGCCGGGGCCTGTCCCCCACTGCTACAGGCTTGCCTTCGACCTTCTTTTATCAGAAAGGAACAGTTGGGCTACTCGCTGTTCCTTCCCGCTAACTAAGAAGAAGAAGTCGTAAGAAAATCCTCTATTTATTTTTTATTTTTCACTTTCTTTTTTTGTTTTTTAAATTTCAATTTCTGCTTTGTTCTCAGCCAAGCTTTTGTCCTAGCTTGTTTTTTAATTTTCTTTCAATTTCTCACTATTTCAGCCAAATTTCCACGAGAAGTTTCTTCTTCTAATATATATATACTAGGGAATGCTCGTGCCTAAAGGCACGCTGTAAATAATATAAGACTAAATAATACTAAGATTAAAAAAATTGTTCTACAATCTCAACAAATTAAATTAAAATTTAAATATCAAACAATACATACCAGTTAGTGCTATTGTTGCCAATCAAATATAAAAAAATTAAATATCAAATACTACTATTGCTATAAATAGAAATTAAAATTAAAATGCACACCAATTAGTGCTACTGCTGCCAATTAATTATAATTACATAAGAAAAATAATATTATATGATCATTCACCAAAAGAATAGGTTAAAATTTTACAAAAAGTGGGTTAAAGCTTTATAAAAAATGTATGCTTTACAAAAAATGTGTCAGTAACATGTCTTCAAACATGTGTTTGCTCGAACTTCCTCCTCATTACTTTCCAAAAAGTCTTCGTATCAACTTGTATGTATCCCCAATGAGGAACATGCACAATAATCTGGTAATTTGTGAAACAAAAAAAATATAGATTAGTACATTTGTTGGAAATATACATATCAAAATATATACTTTGAGATTGAAATTATCTTATTACATCCCCATTGAAGCAAGGTAGTTGTATTTCTCCTTTTAAGCTCCATATATTTTTCGATCCAATCCTACAGAAGTCCATATTTCAAATTATTATTAAATTAAAATTTTAAAAAAATTTATATAATCAATAGAAATAAATCTACATAATTACCTTTTGAACACTACAACAATACTTCAGGATAAACAATATTTGTAGTAGAATCCAAACAATCTTTAGGGAGCAGAATACTTATACGATCAAATGATGTACATCTGGACAATGCCACATATAATTGCCCATGGCTAAACACTGGTATGCGCAAATCAACTCCAACAAATTTCACAGATTGTCCTTGAGATTTATTAATGGTCAAGGCAAATGCCAATCGGACTGGAAATTGACGTCTTGTCATTTGGAAAGGCATTTCTGAAGAAGATGGTGCCAAAGATATCCTTGGTATGAATGCCAAATTGCCAAACTTTTCTCTAGTTAAGATTTGAGCTTCAATTATGCGAGTGTCGCACCTAGTAACCATCAATCTTGTACCATTACATAGTCCATCTTTCGGTGCAATGTTTCTCAACAATATTATAGGACAACCCACCTTCAACTCTAACTTAAAAGTTGGCAACCCAGGAGGATCCAATGAATTTAAATATTCATTAGGATATCTATTTGTAATAGTAGGATCAATTTCATTATCTTAAGACATTTTATCTGTTGCAAGATAAGTATATAATCCCCCTGAAAAGATATTCAACACAGTAGTATTGATGTCACTGACATCATCGTTACGCGCAGATAGAATTGTGCGTTCAGTTAAAAATGTTGGGGTTGACGTCTCTATCTTGTTTAACCGTGGGTAAACTGTTGAGAGTAATTCATTCAAATCTTGACATTTGTGTATTGTTGATGGAAGGTTAACGATTTCTTGAGGATTGGTCCCAATCTAAAAAAAGTGAAATCAATAAAAAATTAAAAATGAAAACATAATAATTTATTAATTTAAAATAATCTATATAATAAAACACATCTATATAATATGGCACAAAGGTTAAAGTAGTATTACCTCCATCAAGAAGTTTGCAAAATTAGCATTTTCACGGCTTTCATGATTCAAGCGCATATTCAAATCCAAAGTCAAGATATGTATATGCTTCCATAGAACAGAGTGTCTTAATGATGCATTCACTATTTGCTCACGAACTCTTTTGGGTATAACTGGTAAGATTTGTCGAAAGTCTCCACTAAGAACAATAGTAATACCCCCAAATGGCTTTTCACTATCACAAATATCCCTCAATGTACGATCAACCGCCTCAACACAATGTCTATGTTGCATCGGAACTTCATCCCAAATTATGAGTTTTGTTTCTCTAAATAACTCAGCTTGTAATGATTGTTTGCTAAGCCCACAATTCGAATAGTCTAAGACATCCAACGGAATGGAAAATGTTGAATGTGCAGTGCGACCTCCTACCAGTAACAATGATGCAATTCCAGATGAAGCCACAGTAACAACGATATGCTCGAGGCTACGACATTTTAATGCAATCGTATTGTACAGAAATGTTTTCCCTGTTCCAGCACCCCCATTCAGAAAGAAAACAGTTCCTTTATTTTGAAAAACTGAAGAAGTGATTGTGTTATAAGTATTTCGTTGTCCATTATTGAGACAATCAATAGTAATTTGTGGATCTGTCTATTGTGCCTCACTCTGCAGTTGTTGATGTTCAAATATCAATTGATTATCAACTACTGCACTCCAATTTGCAGTAGGTTGTGGCATGGGTGGGAAGTCAATTAAACTTTTGCCTGATTCATAAAGCATTTGATTCAAAAGATAGAGACCATAATCTTTAATTTGAGCCTCAGTTGGGTTAGAAATGGCAAATAATGTATGAATCTTATGTGCAAGGTCATCACATATATGCGTTGAGAATTGATTCCATAATGTACATGGATTTAGTGGAGAGCACTGGGTGAGAATAATACTAAACAATCTCCTCAATTGATATCCAGTTTTCATAACTACAGCCTCTTTCAAGCATTGTATCCATTCTTCATCATCTTCTAAAAGCCCCATTGCAACACATGCTAATTTAAATGTATCGTGCACAACATTATCGATCGTGCGTAAAGACTGAAACGACTTTGGTCCTTTGACAACGGTTAGTAACAAACGCAGATAAAATCTTTCACCACAATTAGGGCTAGCAAAGTACATTCTACCAATTGCATATCCCATTTCTCTTGATTTCCATCTCTTTTCCGACTTGAGCCAAACATAATGCTGTGGAAATTCTTGATAAGTGAATGGACATTCATCTTCACTACCAGCACAATATGCAAAGAAGCCAGTAAGAGTTGAGATTTGTTGACCAGCTCTAGACTGAATCGTTTCTAATGACTCTTCTAGATTAAAAACAACGTGATGCATTCCAGGTAAATGAAGTGCCAATCGTACAACTGTTGGCATCTCTACATGCAAAGGATGACCAAATATTCGCCAAGCAGCTTCTGGAGGTCCAATATACCTTGCATCGAGATATTGTTGAATCTCATTTATCATTCCTAATACCATCGTTGTACGATCATAACCCTTATAAATGTACTTATGTATATACTTGACACATCTCATCCCGACACAAACTTCCACATTTATATGACAGTTGAAAAGTTTAGAAAGATATGCATTGTATGGTACGACATCCCTGTTATCAACTTTTTGCCCCCTCACAGTATGTACTTGACCATTATTGCGACGACGATAGATAGGGTATCCATCTTGATCCATAACTGTTATTTCTGTGAAAACTCGAGGATATCTCTTAG
The DNA here is from genome assembly GCF_014633365.1 of Diospyros lotus. Lineage (NCBI taxonomy): Eukaryota > Viridiplantae > Streptophyta > Magnoliopsida > Ericales > Ebenaceae > Diospyros > Diospyros lotus. Next base: position 35,755,222 of record NC_068341.1, on the reverse strand, counting down.
TACATCTACCATTTTCCATACATGATGCTTACGGATTTCGAGCACCACACGGTCCATGTACCATACAACATTTGATAGTTTCAAAAAGTATAGGATCATTTTTTGGGTCTGGAAATTCTGCACAGACCAATTTGTCTACTTGAGCACATGTCCGAATTTTGTCTGGGCCCTTAAGAAATAAAAGTGCATGCATATGAGGGAGGCCTCGTTTTTTAAATTCAATTGTAAAAACATGTGCAACTTTATTTCCAAACACTTTATTTGTTTCTATCACCTTCATCAAATATTTTCTCTTCAACTCAAAAACACGGGCAATTAAATCAGGACGATCAATAGGTTTTTGATGTGGTAGTAATGCTGAAGTAATTTCGACCCAATTGGGATTTGCAGTCATGGTAAGAAAAATATCTGGGTGTTGGTTGTATCGCGTGATAGCCATTGAATCTTGAAAGATTTCAAACATATGTCTAGGACTACCAGTAAATGAAGATGGCAAAACAAACCTTTGACCAATTTGACCAGGTCGCACATAATCTGGATCCATATCTGACAACTCTTGGTAAAGTTCAGCCCGAAGTTTTCCTTGATTAAGCTTGTAGTATGTCAATCGATTTTGCTCAGTTGCAGCCCAAGCATCTACCAAAAACTCTTGAAATAGTTTTCCACCTCTCAAAATTGTTGAATACTCTGTGGGTCGTTCAAACAAACGATAACTATAAAAATCCATTTGAGTAAGTCGATCAGTTGAAGGTCGATCATACTGAACATTCCATAATTTTAACTCAGGTTCCCATCCAAGCTCACCATATGGAAATAATAGAACATAATGTAATGGCAAGTATGTTGGGTGACATTCATTAATTTGCATCAACTCATTATTTTCTCGAAAATGCAAGATAATATCTCTCATTCCACTTGCCTTTGTTCCATCACCTAGTATTACAATCGCAATCTCATCTGCGGTTGGTAGGTTATATCGACGTCGATCAGTTCTTGAATTGTAATGAAGATGAGCGGGTAGATTGTGTCTTGCCGAGTCGAATTGATGTAAAATGGCATGAGCCTGGCGAAATTTATCTACAAATGCATTGACTTGCAACAAACTATCCTGAATAGTTTTGAGAACATCCCTTCTCAAGTTAGGATTTCTACGATTACGAATTTCTGGAGCTGAATCAGGGTCATAGATATATAGTTGAGCATAACTCGCATCCTGCCCTGGTTGTGGTTGTAATGATCTTGTTCTATGTTGCAATTCCCCATGAATTGTGAATGATGTAGGGCCTTTTCCACTAAATACTCTAGGATCCAATGTAGCACCAAGACTCTTAAAAGCATTGGCCGCATTGTACAATCGAGTATAACTTCGAAAGGATTTTGATTGCTCATTATTCCCATCATACAACTCTTGAAGTGGTGGAGGAGGTGTAATAAGTAAAGGAAGCCTAATCTTTCCTTCTAAACAGTAAGTTCCAAATAAGGGACGCTTCATAGATGATTTTGTCAATTTTTCATCCATCCAATGTAAGGCTGAACAATAAGGACATAATACATCCATTTTTCCAAGATAATGGTGGGAAGAATCTTTGTGTGCCCGAGCATCAATTGATGTACTCATAGGCATATCTTCTAATTCATCATCAGTACATAGATCTTCTTGAAGAAATCGATTTATAGAAGTAAACCTACGAATATTTGTGTAGAAATATAAAAATTTATAAAAAAAAAACGGTATGAGTAAAAGTATGTATTTCAAGATTATACACAGTAGTTTACCGATTCCTTTGTGGAGCCAAAGATGTGCTTGATATAGAAAACGAACATGTAGAATGTTGGGTAACCATTGTTCCTTTTTTTGCCAAATGAGAATCTTCAGTTGTTGTTTCCCACTCCAGGCCAGTGCGATCACGACGAATTGGTGTTAAAGAATATTGTCTTAATTGAACACATTCTTCTATTCCCTCTTGATCTCGTTGCAAGCATTGAATTTCAAAGTATAACTTGTGATTTTTTTCACGCTCTCGCCGTGCACGTTGGGCCAATGCAGCTTTTGATATTACATTATCAATTTGTGCCTAAAATGAAAATATTTTATCATTGGTGCAAAATGAAACTATCTTCTTTTTTTTCTTTCTTTCTTCATACATTTTGTTTTTTGCTATTCTCTTCATATAAGTAACAACTTATGGATGGTGCATTATATTATAAATGCAGCTTTTGATAACACATTATCATTCTATGCCTAAATGAGAATAAAATGTGAAGATTATCTCATCTCTTGCTTCCCTTTTATCATGTATTTTTTCTTCATTTTAACTAACTACAAACTTACTACATTTTTTCTTATTTTTTTCTTCCCATTAAGCACACAAAACTGCAAACTTACTACTCATCTCTTTAGCGTGTAATGTTTTCTACTTTTCTTTTCATTTTTCTTGTTATTTCCTTAAGGACTTAATATTAAAAAAAATTAAAAAAATGTAGTTTCTTTTTCATCATATATTCGTTTTCTTCTCTTATTTTTTTATATTATTATGCTATGTTATAAATGCAACATGTGTTTTTCTTTTATTCGTTTTCTTCTATTTTTAATGCTTACTTTAACATGCTTTAGATTAATGTTTACTTTAACACGCTTTAGAAAAATAAAATTCAAATTAAATAAAAAAAACATCTATAATAATAAATTCATAAAAAAATCTAAATTCGTAAAAAAAATTATACGACAATATTCGAAAAATAAACTTCTAAAAATTGTGGAGAAACCATACCACGGGATGGGCATTTTTCTTCCATTTGCCAGAAGAGGTAGCCTTTTCTTTTTTCTTTGCTTTTGCCTATAATAATAAAAAATAAGTAGACTATATTTATAATTTTTTTAAATGATAAGTAAATGTATGTCCAACGTTGAAATGACTTTTAGGCTTACCTCACGAATGCGAATAGTATTAAGGTCACGCTCATCACGAATAAGAACATTAACATTTCTTTCTTGAAGAAATCAAACCTATACATGTAAAAACTTTAGAGTGATAAGTAAAACTTTATACACATAAATAAAAAAATTAGTAAACGAAGTCGATATTACGGTTTAGTGTAAGTCTTCATCCACCTGTAAAGTATGAGGAAAAAAATTAGATATGATAAGTATTTTTTTTTAAAAAAAAAATAGGCATTATATTAAATTTATATGAAGAAAAAAAAAACTTACTTGTCCAAAAATAATAATATTGTCCATAACTGTTGCACTTCAACCTAAAAAACAAATCAGTTGCTACCAAATCAGATAATAAAATTAAATATTTTATTTAAATAAATAACTATCATGGATAAAAGGCCAACCCAATGTTTAGAACAAATGTATTTTAACAATCACACTAAAATGATAAAATTAAAACCAAAATCAAATCCTGGTATGAATAATTATTTGGAAAGTCTAAGAGGAATAATTGGAAAGCAAAATTAAGGAAGATGATGACCCTGATTTTTGACACCCAATATTTTTTTATAAAAATAAAAATAAAATAGCATTGATGTTGGGTTAAATGGGCTTTTGGGCAAATTGGATCTTGATAGAGGATTTGCTTGATTTTTGGCTTGAAATTTTCACTTTTATTCCATGAAGAGATTGTTTGTAATTGTTTAATTCAAATTTACAATTCTCAATGAGTTATAATTTACGTACACTACTCCTATAAGTTATAAAAAAAAATAAACACATATATTTGGGTCCAACTCATGAAAAAAATAAAATTGTATACAATAACTGGGTCTAACTGGTATGTATTATTTGATATTTAAATTTTAATTTAATTTGTTCAGATTATAGAACATTTTTTTAATTTAATTTTTTTAATTTTTATTATAAAACATTAAGAGAAAAGAGTGTTAATTCATTGACACCTGGTTCTTATAAAGTTATAAGAATGGGACCTACATAAAATTGTATAATTGGATCCAACTCCTTTTCGTCCCATAAAATTTTTAAAAGATAAAAATGTATATTTGGGTCCAACTCAATTGTACCCAATGTTAGAAATAAATGTTTGAATAAAAGTGTACCCAATATCTTAAATTTTTTTTCTTTTGTTATATTTTTTGGTGCTTCCAATATGAAATTTCCTTTCTTTAGAAGGATGACAAAAATTACAATTTATAATTTTTACAATTATAAATTACAAATTACAATTTTTACAATTACAAAATACAATTAAAAATGACAAAAATTACAAATTACAAATTTTACAATTTAAATTTAAAACTAAATGTATATGAATGGATAAGATAAAATTTAGTGCCTCTGATAGTTAATTAAACAACTTTCATTCATTTTAATTGAATTAGATCAAATGGCCCACTACCTAAATTCTTAATTTTTAATTTTATTTTACAAATTATTATAAACTATTAATAATTTTAAATATAATTATTATAAATTCGTATTTAATGTAAAATTAATAATAATTATAAATTGTGTTGGGCCCCGCCAAGTCCAAGCAAGTTGGGCAGCCCAAGTAATGACAGGCTCTGTGTTGGGCCACTGTGAAAATACATACAAAATGCCTTTAGAGTACAACACACCCATTCATACAAAATATTACAGACATATACATGAGATTTAATTCCCTATGCTTAATAATGGACTGTTATGTTTTTGGTCCCAATCTTTATTTCCAATGAGATTTAATTGCCCTCAATGAAAACCTCTTTCATCATGCTTTGATAATGGCTACGATTGAATGACTAAAGATATATAGCATGTATACACACAGTGAGAAATAAATATCTAATGCAAGTAATGTTGCTACAACGCGTATACACACATACAACAATATACACATTTTATAATATACAACAGTTACACACGCACACACTAAATATATACATACACAAGTTATGTCCTATAAATACTGAACTCAATCTGTAGCTTTCTCATATTCATATCCCAAATCAAATCTTTCTTCTTGAAATTAATTTACAGACTACAGTTTGGTTCTTATTGAGGAGAATGAAGTACAAAGTGGTTTGCTCTCTTTTTTGTCACTTCCTCAGTGGAAGCTGATCATCATGCATCTAAAGAAGAGAGCAAATGTGAGCTCATTGTCAAACCTTTCTAGTTAGAAGTTATGATGTTTGGAAATTTTTTGGGGAGTCGTTTTAATGTTTTTGAAAAGTTTTTGGGTTAGTTTTACAATTTTAGAAATTTTTTATGACCAATAGGGATGAAATTTTTTTTATTTCTAATTCAAAATTTTTAATTTTTTTAAAAATTTGTTTGGATGTATTATTTTTAGATTAAAAAAATAATAATTTTTTTATTTCTAATTCAAAGTTTTTAAAAAATTTAATTTAGTTATCTAATTCAAGCTAATTAGATAGCCATAATAATTTTAATTTAGTTATCTAACTACAGTTATCTAATTCAAGTTAATTGTACCGTGCCTGAAGGTAAATTCTAATTCAAAGTTTATTTTTTTTAATTTTGTGAGATTGAATTAATTTAGTTATATTCTAATTCAAAGTTATGATTGAATAACTATTTTTTATATTAAAAATTACATTTAAGAGATTGAATGTATGATGTTAGTTATCTAATTCAAGCTAATTAGGAGATTGAAGAGAAAGTTAAAAGAGATGGTTTTTTAGTTCTTTATTTAATTTTTTGTTTTTAAAAGAAGATTTAATGTAGCTTTCATTCTTTCAAAAACAAACTAATTAAATGAGCGGCTACCACTCACCTTAATATATATTCCAATATGAAATTCTTTCAAAAATAAACTAACGTTTTTGGTCAATTCAATTCACGTTCTTGCGTCCGATAAACAATTAATTATTTTTTTGAAGTAATCTATAATATTTGAAGTGGTGGTAAGTGAGGAAAGTACTGCATATACAAAGGCAATTTATATATGCAGGAAATCACTGCACTCTCCACCTATATACATACACACAGTATATAAATATTTATGAGTATAACAAATACTTATAAAACTGCAGGAATCTATATACATACACACAGCCGCGACGTATAGCTTCATACACAGAGAGAATGAAGATTAGCAACCACAGTGACTATATAGCAAACAGTGTTTGTATATATAGCAAACATTGACTATATATAGTTGCCATACACACAGAAACAGTGACTATATAGCAAACACGGGTGTGGGTGTGTGTGTTTTGCTTTGCCATACACACAGTGACTATACACTTAGTGACTATATACATACCGTGCCTTTGAGCAATGACTTAGATCTTCGCGCAGCAAACTGAAAGGGATAGAGATACACAGTGAAGAGATATACAGTGAATGGAGGTTCATGCGCAGCGACCAGAACGGGAGGCGATGGACAGAGGGAAAAATAGAGAGGGAGGTAGTGACTGAAGGAGTGAGACGGCGGGTGGCAGTGACTGAAGGAGTGGCAGTGACTGAAAGAGTCCATCAATCAACCAGCCATTGAGCTGCTGCAAATTGGAAAAGAATTTATTGGACGGGAAATACTTTAATCTCAACCATCAAATACATAAAAAATGATCTCAACCATTCAAATGTCTCAAAAATGAGACATTTTCAAAAACCATCCTGTTTTATTATATAGATATATATAATATAATATAATAATATCCCCACTTTATTTTTCTTTTTATTTACATATAATATAATACATACAAAACAAGAATTGAAAAAATAAAAAGTGGAGAATGCATAAACATTAAATGAACCAACATAGTATCAATAGAATTATCACATACATGTAAATTATATAATTGATTTGCGAATTTTTGGCCTCCCAAATTTGGAATTTTGCTTCTTTGTTTGTTTCTTGTTTCCTTCGTGCAATATCTTTTCTTTTTTTTGAGTTGATTTGATTTCTTTTTACTTGAAATCATACGATAGCTATTATAATATTCATAAGCTTTTTTTTTAGATGTTTATCATAGATGATGTCAATTGTTGTTATTAAAATATAATAATAAATTTATTTAACTAGAAACATCATCATCAAGCCCCCTGAGTATGTAAGAAAGAAAATAGTTAAGGACACAAGAATATCCCCGTACAAATACTTCGATAATTAAGTCAGATATTAAAAATAATAAAAACTGTATTAAGATTAGTATTAGAAGCATACATTTTCCAAAAAAAGTATATGTTTATTTATAGAGGAGTTTGAATAATTTTAAGTAGTTTGGGATTAAGATTCTCACAGATAACGTACAACTTAGTATTTTGAAACCCGTTAGAATTATAATTTTTATAGATAACATTTATCTTGACTCTTTCTATTCTTGCTAGGATTAAAATTCTTATATATGGTATTTTTCTTTTCGAAAATTTTTTTAAATATCAAATTTATTTAGTCTGTGCATTTGTGTAGGACTTTGTTTTAAAAAAAAATTACATCTTAATACCCAAAAAATTATTTTGAGTTTTTTTTTACGAGTTTTGGCTATGATACAATATATATTTTGTTAAAAATAAAAAGGATGAGCACTACTTTTAAAAACACGAATATTGTACGTGGTTTTAATTTGCTTTTATTATTTTTATCTATATATAACTTACATAAATTAGATGTTGTAACAGCTAACCTCGCGCCGCCTAGACCCCAATCGACGAACAGGTCCTCTGCCCTCTCGCTGTTGCCTCTTTGTTCGTAAGTTCGTCTTTTACTCCTTTCCTCTCCTTATTCAGTCTTCTCTATTCGTGTTCTTTCTTCTCTTTTTGACACTCTGATGTCTGATCTCCGGCGTTGTATTCTCTGTTCGTCATAGTGTGCTACATGCTCTTAGCTCATTTGGTGCAGTATGCTGAAATTGATTGGTCTGATTACGGATTTAGCCTTTGCTTGGTTGTTTCCTCATGGTCTTCGAGTTTGGCGTTGTCTTCCACTTATTGATTGCTTTCATCAATATGTGGGGAGTTTGCAAATTCTGGGTTATTTATTTATTTATTTATTTTTTTTTTTTTGGGGGGGGGGGGGGGGGGAGCTTTTACAGATTTTGATGTTATTTTACTGCAATGTTGATCTTATGAGCTGGTTCCTACTAATTTGGTGTTAATAATTTTTTTTTGGTTCTGAATGCTTTAGTAATTTGAGCCGGGATTGTATTTGGTGTAGAAGATTTTGTGCTCCAGTTGTTGGGTAGCTTGGTTGCCGATGGGTCAGCTCAATGAGCTCATTGCATAGACTCAAACTGAAACTAAGAATTGCTCTTAAAACTTGAAATTTGAAAATAAAATAAAACAAAAAAGATAAATAAAAGCATATATTATCAAGAATTTGTGTCCCCCCCCCCCCCCCCCCCCCCCCCCCCCTGTTTCTTGTTTTAGTTCATTGACCTAATTAAACAACTTATAAGTAGACCATGAAAATTTCAGTTGTTGCTGATTGTAAACTAGTACAATTTAAAATCTAGTAGTAGTTGTTTTTTAGCTTTTTGCTTGCATTAATATTTTTCTTTTGATTGTTCTTATATTTCTTGTAACCAACGAGTGAAATTAAATAGTAGCATAAAAAATTGTTATGAAGTTATTAAACTATTGAGTTTGTTAAAATGAAACTTACCATGTATGGGTAAGCCAAACTTGAAACTGAGGAGGGGAGGTGTTCATATGGGATGGCTGATTACCTTGAGGAGTATAAGAATAAGGAGGGTGCCTTAAAGGTTCTCGATGAAGCTGGCTGGGAGAATGGCTGGTGCACGAGGGGGTGTTTGTTGGGGGTGGGGTGGGGTGGGGGATGATGCACGGAAATGCCTTAGGGGTGCTGTTTCAGTGTTTGGAACGTTTCTTGTTTCGAATGTCAAGAAACACCAAAAAAACGTTTTTGGGTCATTTATGCAATTTCGAAAACATTTTGGGGCCATTTTATAATATTAGGAAAATTACACCTTTCGAATAAGTTAGAGATAGAAAAAATTCCATCTCCAACCAGCATAATATTAATTCTCATTCAAGGGCTGCCCTCTACGAACCCTTATCTCTCAAGTTTACCTTTGTCACAGCTTACAACTACTCTCTATCTCTTTGACCTTCCTTGTATCATCATTCCCCCTTGTCACCCAATTGCTTGGTGTTGCTGTTGATTCACAACTCTGATTGCTTGGTGCCGCTGTCTATTCACAAACACAAATTGGGCCGAGCTGCTATCGATTCACAAACACGAATCGACATTTCTATGCTCGGTGTTGCGATTTTCGTACAATATGAATCTATTCACAACTTCGATTGCTTGGTGCCACTGTCAATTTAGGTTAAAGGGGTATGATTTCTTTTGTTTTTCTTCTTTTGTGTGTTTCTTGGTCTTATTTTTGGTGATTCTTGTATTGCTTTGTTTTGACTTGAAAAGGTTTGATTCCTGTCTGTAAGTTAATGATTTTGCCTTCATTGTGATAATTTGATTGTGTTGTTATAATCAACCTTTTCTTGCTAGGGTTTTTATCGTGTCGCCCTAATTTTGAGGCTGCCCTTGTTTGATCAAATAACCTCATTTAGAATTATTACAAACTGAATTATTGTTTGTTTTCTTAATTTGAAAGTGAAATTTGTTTGGAGGGAGTTAAAGGGATGTGCCCACTCTCATTTCAACCCAATAGATGCTTAGCATTTAGTAGAGTTGACTCTGTTATCCATCCCAACTCGCCAACTTCTATGCTTTTAACGATTCTGTCATCTCTCTATCTTTTCCATTCCTCTTAATTGTACTGATTCAAGTTGCTAGGCTCTAGTCTGGGAATGAATTGAAATGTGAACTTGGATGTGTTGATTAAATGATATTGGACTTGGTTGATGTCCAAGAGACCATAGAGAAAGATAATGATGAAGTGGAGGAACTTTTATAAATTGTATTATGTTTGATTATTTTTTTTTAAATTTATTGTTGGTTTTTAATTAGTAAATCATGGTTCATGGATGATAGAATTTATGTTTATGTTTGTTTGAATGCATTATGGAATTTATGTTTATTTTTAGATTGAATAACTATTTTTTTTTTAATTTTCTATATTAAAAATTATATTTACAAAAAGGCCCCCTATATATTTTTTTTTTTAGCGCTTCCCCGCGCCACCGTTTCCTACTTTTTTGAAAAATGATGTTTCTCCATTTCTGTTTCTTATAATACCCGTTTCCTGTTTCTGTTTTTGTGCAACCCGGGGGGGGGGGGGGGGTGGAAAGAATGTGTTAATGGATATAGGCCACGTGCAGGTTGTTAGAACCTGATAATTGGTTATTTTCTAGCTTATGAAATTGTATTTTCATTTTAAAAGCAATGCACATTGGACAAGTGAGCCAAGTGTTGCTATGTATAAATAGTGTCAGGTTTTGTGAATGGGGCATGCAAATTGAATTGAATTGAACCTCCTTCCTCCCTAATTTTATCTTCTTTCTCTTCTTCTTTGCATCTCTCTTTTCTGGAGTAACCACTGCTCTTCCAGTGGACCTTATCAACTTTGGTAATTCATATGGAAAAACATTCTATGATTTCAATTGTTATTGTTCTAATAATTGAATTATGGTAATTGGGTTTGAATTCTGCTATGGATTTGGCTTTAGTAATTGAAAATCTTGATCTTGGTGGTTCTGCATATTTGACCGTTAACTGTAAAGTATAGACTGTTAAATTATAAATATAGATTATAAATTATGAATATTTTCCTTTGTCTGATATCCCCAATTTCTAGTGCGAGCTCTGCTCATTGCATATGACAATATGGCATCCCCAATTTACTACTATATTTTCGAGCTTGAGTTAATGATATGAAGTGATGTGTAAGGATTATTAATTTATTATCATGCTTCTTAAGGCTTAGATCTTACTGCTGTACTATGTCGAGAGCTGATAATGTTAAATCTGATATATGAATGACAAGGACTATGTCAATGATTGCTGAAAATTAATTGCTGCATAAAGTCCTCTGTGTACTGCTAACAAAGACAAGTCTTCAAAAAATGTGATTAAGTTTGGTGTGTGTACAAACAGGGCGAGCATGTATGGCTTGTAGGTGTTAAATCAATTATTATGGATGGCTTATAAAGCTACAATTATATTTCTTTTATTTTCAAAAGAAATATAAAAAAATTATTATATATGTCAAATCATTAGAATAATATATATAAATTTAAGCAATAATAAATGCGAATAAGATATACAAAAATTGTTATAAATGCCTATGCAGATCTATTAATTAATATTCATTCTCTAAGAGCAATGTTATATTAATGTAAAAGTAATTATAAGTTTTTTTTTAGATTGAGGATAATATTAAATTTTTACAAAAATAATAAGGGAACATGATAAAAACAATAATATTGTTTAACAATGTTTTTTCTTCCCCTCCTTACACGACAAATTAGGGTGTAAGAAAAATAGGATTGCTAGAGGGGAAGGGAGAATATCATGCCCTTCTATTTCACCTTGAAACTCTCTTCCAAATAACAAAAAAAGTCTTCCTTCCTCTCTCGTACCTTCCCCATTCATAAGCTACACAAACAAGGGGTAATGGTTAAAAAATAATCGGTGTGAAGTGCCAAATAAGTTAGTGTACTTTGGCCTAATGGTCAAATTGGGAAATAATCGGTGTGAAGTGCCAAAAAAGTTAGTGTACTTTGGCCTAGGGCCACATTAGTCGTTATGGTAAATGTCATTTTAACGCCGTCCATCAATGTTTTAATTCCATTAATAGCGAGAACTTCACTTAGTCGCAAACGCCTAAATTGTATTCGAAATCCAAATTTGAAGAACCCCACACAGTCACAAATGCTCAAATTGAACATTGAATTGACATTTGAAAAATCCCACACAGTTGCAATTGCTTGATAATGCAAGAACCCTAGATTGCAATCATGAATGCTTTCATGTCCAATGTATTTGGGATATGATTTTGGGTCTAATTTTAAAATTGGGGTTTGATTTTGGATAGAGTTTGATGCCATTAATTGAATTAAAATGTTGTTGGATGGCTTTAAGACGACTTCTATCATAATAGATAGTGTGGCCTTTGGTTTGAAAGTACAACCAAAATAATAAATACAAAGTAAATGTAAGCCGCCAACAAGTGGAGTGTGTATTGGGTATTAATTCCTTGCTACCCATTTTGTTAAAAGCCATCAATAGAGTTTAGGGATTTCTTACTTCACATTGAATCAATATGTCCTTTTATTGCTATCTAGTAAAATTGCCATGTATAGCATATTCTTGTTTACATTTATAATCAATTTGTTGTTATTTCTTCCAATAGTGGTCATCTCTCTCTCTACTCTATATATATATATATATATATATATTTTTTTTTTCTCCTTTTTGCTGATTCTTGTGATCATTGTTTTTTAGAAATGATGTGGTGAAGTCTAAGACCTAAGAAAGAGGTGATTTGATGATCAGAAAGACAACTATAGATAAGAACTCGAGCCTCCACCAGTGGTCGACCCTATGGCAAAAATGCACGACTCTCCAAGCCCTCAAGCAAACCCATGCTCAAATGGTCATTAATGGCTTCAATTCAAACCGCTTTGCTCTTAGAGAACTTATCTACACTTCTGCAATGACTATCTCATCTGCTATGGACTATGCCTACCAGGTATTCACTCATATCACCAAGCCAGACCTCTTTATGTGGAATACCATGATTAGAGGGTACGCCCAGAGCCGCAATCCTCTTATGGCCATTTCCCTTTATGCCCAAATGGAAAAATGCCATGTTCAACCTGATAACTACACGTTTCTCTTTGTACTCAAGGCTTGTACTAACCTTTCTTGGGCAAGGATGGGGTTTACAATTCATGGGAAGGTTGTGAAATTTGGGTTTGAATCAAATACTTTTGTGAGAAATACCCTCATTTATTTCCATGCTAATTGTGGGGATATAAGGATAGCGAGTGAGATTTTTGAGGGGTCAAGGAAAACCAATGTTGTTACTTGGTCGGCCTTGACTGCAGGCTATGCAAGGAGGGGGGAGTTGGGTGTTGCTAGGAAGCTATTTGATGAAATGCCTGTGAGAGATTTGTTTTCATGGAATGTGATAATTACAGGGTATGCTAAGCATGGGGACATGGATAATGCTAGGGAACTTTTCAATGTGGTCCCAAAACGAGATGTGGTGACATGGAATGTGATGATTGCAGGCTATGTGCTTAAGGGAGAGCATGAGCAAGCAATGGATATGTTTGAGGAGATGAGGTGTGCGGGTGAGCAACCTGATGAGGTCACAATGTTGAGCATTGTGTCGGCTTGTGCAGATTTAGGAGCTTTGGATATTGGGGAGAAGTTGCATTGTTCTCTATTGGAGATGTACTCTGGGAACTTGAGCATTTTAATTAGCAATGCACTTATAGACATGTATGCAAAGTGTGGGAGCATTAACAAAGCACTTGAGGTGTTCCATGGGATGAGAGAGAAGGTTGCATCGACGTGGAACTCAATAATAGTAGGATTAGCCTTCCACGGCCATTATGAGGAATCTCTTTGTCTTTTTGAGGAAATGAGGCGAATGAAAGTTCGGCTAAATGAGGTTACTTTTGTTGGAGTCTTGGTTGCTTGTAGCCACACTGGGAAGGTAAAACAAGGTCGTGAATATTTCAATCTCATGAGATATCAATACAATATTGAGCCAAACATAAAACATTATGGATGCATGGTGGACTTACTTGGTCGTGCAGGACAATTGAAGGAAGCATTTGACTTTATTGACACCATGAAGATCAAACCCAATGCAATTATCTGGAGGGCCCTGCTTGGGGCTTGCAAGGTTCATGGGAACATTGAGTTGGGAAGGCGTGCAAATGAGCAGTTACTTAGAATGAGAAGCGATCATAGTGGCGATTATGTACTCTTGTCTAACATATATGCCTCAAAAGGGGAGTGGGATGGTGTTGAAAAGGTAAGGAAATTGATGGATGTTAGTGGAGTGAGGAAAGAGCGTGGGTGTAGTCTTGTTGAAGCAGATGACAAAGCTCTTATGCATTTCTTGCCTGCTTGATTCAAAGTTTGAAATCAAATGAAAGGAAGAGGGTTCATTGCCTTGCAAATGGGTAGGGATTCTTTCCTTATATGCTTGTATGCATCCACACAAGTAAGCATCATACAAAAAGAAGCAAGATGAAGATTTTAATTCATAGACTTTGGGAAGGTATAAAGGTATGCTCTTTTCCTCATTGAGTTTGAAAATTGGAAAACTGTACTATTTTGTTATCTATCTTGAAGTACTAATTATACTATTTTGCTATTTATTTTCTTGCCCTTTTTTCGGTGTATAATGTCTTATTATGTATAATGTCTAATTATCAATTTAGAGATTTAAAAAATGTGATTTCAAAATATTTTCCATAAATCATATTTGTCTCATAGTTATATGGACTGTGGTATGCGTTTGAGTATGAGGTATGCTGCTTAGCTAGATACAAATTCATGAGGGGTAGGATTAGTTTGTACATCAGTTTGGTTTGTGGTTCGCTTTGAATAATGTATTGGTACACTTATTAAAATTCTAAGGAAAAAATGTTGTTATATTCATAAGATATTGCAATGAAAATAAGGTTCAACTTAATTAAAAGCAAGTCTGCAATAAGCATAAAGCTTAATGATAAGAGCACCATGCAAAGATAAGATGAACTCCCTTTATCTCCCAATGAATTTTTAATTTAGACCTTTGAATTTGGCTGTTAAGTCCCTTTAAAGTTCTAAATTTGGGATCACCATTTTTGGGAATCCAAGTTTTGCCCCTTCTCATTCTAATACGCATTTGTACCATGATTAGATTTGCACGAAAGGAAATGCAGTTAGTGTGTATTTTGGGCGGGGGGCGGGAAGTGCCACGAATTGTTAACTATGATTTATCTTCTTTTTTAACACAATTTACACAAAAGAAATTAAAACATCTCTCTTTTTTGAACACATGTTCTAATTTTCTAGATTGAAGATTAGTTTCTGTATGTCTAACATTTGAATGCATTTTCCAAATTTTCTATTGAAAATGAAAAGTAGAGATTTTATAGAAAATTGGTGTTAAAAAACTAGTCATTTTCCACAACTAAACAGCCCCTGAAGTTTTTGACTTTTCCTCCCTTTTTTCTTAATTTGAGAATCCAAAATTTTTATACATATAAAGCAAAAAATATATATGAAAAACTAAAATATATATGAAGACAATTGTCTTCATAATCATTTAGTTCATTGTGAAATTATTATTTTTAATTATAAGATACTAGCATCATTGAGTTTGATGCCATATTTGAATTTTTAAATTAAAACAAATAAGTAAATTTTTATATAAAAAGAATTTTTATGTTACATGCATTGTACAGATTTATTGGCTAGTTTTCTCAAATAGTTGGGGAGCAATTCTAGGTTGGCCGTGTTCTTGTATCAAATAGTCCACACAATCTCATAGGGGATCCTCAAGTTTGAAGATAAAGATCCATATGCACGTACAAATGAGGGTACAGATCGGCGATCCAATTGATCTGGGACCTTAGGCATAGCATAACAGTATGTTGGAAGCTGCTTATAAAAGGAACAACAATTAAAGGCCTGTCATAGTCTCCCCAAGTATCATGGGATGGAGCCTATTCTATGAGTACCTACGGAGGTGGTCAAACACATGGATTACTCACATTGGTTATGAGTAGGGTGGTGGGAATGGGTCTGGATGCGGTATAGTTATCTATATGTTTAATATTTTATCTATTTATAACTTACATAATTCATGAATTAGAAAACAAAACCCGAAATCAGATATTGCAAAAATGAAGTCCCTAAGCCCATGTTCCTAGAACCTGATCGACGAACAGTTTCTCTGCCCACTCGCTCATGCCTCGCTTTTCATCGACAACTGCAAATAATCTCGTCCCTCTTGCCTCTCCGTTCATTGGCAACTGCTTCTAAGCTGTGGCGTTGTGTTCTTTGTTCATGAGTTTGTCTCTTCTCTTCCCTATCAGTCTTCTCTGTTTGTGTTCTATCTTCTCTTTTCGTCATTGCAATCTGCAGGAGTAGTTTTCTCTGTTCATCATTGTATGCTATATATTCTTTGCTGTTTCTGTGCTATCTGCTGAAATTGATTGGTCTAGTTATAGATTTAGCCTTTGTTGGGTTGTGTCCTCATGGTCTTTGAGTTTGGTGTTATCTTTCACTTATTAATTGTTTTTGTCTATACATGGGGAGTTTGCAAGTTTTTGGTTTTTTGGGGAGCTTTTACGGATTTTGTTGCTTTTTGCTGCAATGGTGATCTTATGAACCAGTTCCCACTAATTTTGGTCTTAAGCATGGTTTTTTTGTGTTCGGAATGCTATTTTGAGTTGGGATTGCATTTGGTCTAGAAGATTTAGTGCTCCAATTGTTGGGTAGTTTGGTTGTGAATGGGTTAGATGGTTGCATAGTCTGAAACCAAAACTAAGAATTGCTCTTAAAACTTGAAAATACAATAAAACAAAAGTTTCTAGAAGAAAACAAAAATAGATATTATCAAGAATTTGTTTTTGTTGGTGAAGGAAGATGTGTGTGATAGTCATAGTATGCAGTTTTAGAAGCTTCCTAATCTGGAATAGGATCTTTCCTAATTCAGCTTTAGGAAACTTTCCTAAGAATGTAAATATGTATCCTTTCCTCATGTTGTATTTCTTGTAGAAGGTAGTTTTCTTTGTGTAGTTTCCTTACTCCTCTTTAAGTATGTATCATTTCCTTATGTAGTATTTCTTGTAGAAGGTAGTTTTCCTTATGTAGTTTCCCTACTCCTTTATAAGAGGACATTACCCTATATATTCTAAAATATTGGAGAATCATTCCAATCAATTTCATTCAGTTTCCTACATGGTATCGGAGCCTACGATACCAGCCCGATCTCTGCCTAAAATCCTAGTGTGCCTTCATTGCACAATTTCCCTTATGTTCCTTCTAAGCCTTCATTGTTTCTTCTTCTTTGTTCTATTGATTATTTCGGTGAACATGTCAGAACTCTCTAAAGCTGCACCCACCCTGACAACTGGAGAATCAACTTTGGTAGAATAGCCAACCGGAGTCGGAGATTTGCCCGGTATGCATCATTCCTACCTCCTAGACGGTAGGAACTATTTGTAGTGGGCTCAACTCGTAAGGAAGAGGGGAAGATTGGCTACTTGAGCCCTTCCTCCAAAAGACTCATGTCCCACTTTCATGGCATGGGATGTTGAGGGCCCTCATTATGTCTTGGCTATGGAGCGCAATGTACCTTGAGGTTAGTAAAAATTTTATGTTTTTAAGTTCAACAAAGGAGATTTGGAAAACAGTGAGGCAAATCCACTCTAAGGTCTAAGATGTCTCGGTAATCTTTGAGATTAAGACCAAGATTAGTGGTACTAGGCAAAGGCCATTAACTGTTACAAAATACTATAATAGGATGAAGGGCTTATGGCTAGAACTCGATCACTATCAAGACATCAAAATGGAGTGCAGTGAGTGTTGCCACCCTAAATCGAATTTTTGAGCGAGATAGGATTGTTGAATTCCTAGCAGGCCTCAATCCATAATTTGATCAGGTGAGGATTCAGGTCTTCGTAGAGATAAACTCTCTACTTTGAATGAAGTATTTGACCATTTGATGCGGACACTGATCAAGACCCGGCCCAAGCCAAGGCCGAGCCAATCACATCGGAACAGTAGCACCAGAACAGTATTTTAATACTTCATATGTTTTAGGGTTCTACTTGATTTAGGATTCTATTTCATGTTTGATTAGGATTTATTTCTATTAGGATTGCAGTTGGATTTTGTTTACAAATATTATATGGATTTGGATTAGCCAAATACTATAAATATGCCTAGGATCTAGAGTTTGTAATCAAGTTTTTCTCAATCAAATTTCATCAACCTATTTGGGTTTTCTTAGCAAAACAGTTTTGTTTTTGCGTCTTCTTGAAAACTAAACTTCGGCCATTAAAGTTTGTTCTTTCAAGGGTTTATTTGGTGTGTTTTTTTCACACACGCGCTACACGCTGCGTCAGGTGGTATCAGAGCGGTTAATCAATCAATCAGATGGCCAATCTTGAAGGTAACGGTAGCAACCAGCCTCGTGATGGTGATCGGGGGTTGTCCGTGGCTTAGAGAGCAATCGAAGAATAACATGAAGTAACTCGTACCATCCAGCAACGATTGGAGCAAATCAGCAACCAATTGGGCATCTTACTACGAGTTGATGATGACAGGAACTTGAATAATGGGGTGAATCAAGCCGGAGCGGGAAGACCACCCATTAATCATGTCCTTGTTAATTCTAGAAGACCAATGATTGAAGATAACGATGAAGAGGATGATTTTGGTCGAGCAATAGCTAACCCTGGTGGTAGAGGGGTTAGGAGGAATGCGCATCAGCACAACCATTGGGGCAACGATGAGTATAAACTAAAAGTTGATATTCCTACCTTTAGTGAGATCTTGATATTGAGGGGTTCTTGGATTGGATCACTGAGGTTGACCGTTTTTTCGAATACATGGAGATCCCAGATGAACGACAAGTAAAGTTAGTGGCTTACAGATTGAAGGGCGGTGCATCTGTTTAGTGGGAGCGATTGAGAGAGACGAGATTGAGAGAAGGCCAACAGCCAGTTCAGACATGGAGACGAATGAAGCAACTGTTAAGAGGTAGGTTTTTACCCCCTGACTATGAACAATATATGCTTGAAGCTTATCAAAGATGTGCATAGGGAATGAAGAATGTGAATGAATATACCTCTGAATTTCTGCGATTGGCAGAGAGAAACCAATTGTTAGAAAGTGACAATTAATAAGCAGTTCGTTACTTGAATGGATTGAAGCCTGCAATTCGTGATGAAATTGGGGTTCAGATAGTTTTGAGTGTGTAAGAAGCAAAGAACTTAGCTTTAAAGGCTGAGTTAATGTTGAGTGAGAGAGCTCGTAATGACAACTATCGTCAGTATAGTGGGAATGAAAATAAACAAGCAGCTTTTGATAAAGGCAAGTTGGTTGAGGGAGCGCAACCCTCTAATCTATCTCATACAATCAATCCTAATATGGCTACAACGGGGGAAAACATTCGAGGTACTACTTCTAATATTCCAAAATCCCCTAATCCTTATGCAAAGCCTATTCTTTTAAAATGTTTCAAGTGCAATGAGGTTGGGCATCAATCTAGTGATTGCCCATGGAGGAAAATAGTTAACATTGTATAAAGGGAGGAGGAAGATGTTGCTGAAAAGGAAGTATATTGCGGGCCTGATGGGGAGGATGACGAAGAAGATTATGGACATGGGGAATATACCTGTGTAGTGAGAAAGGTAATGCTATATCAAAAGAATGAAGATACTACTTAACGGCATAAGCTTTTTCGCACAAGGTGTACAGTGAAAGGAAAAATCTTTGAATTGATTATTGATAGTGGAAGTCAGGAGAACATCATAAGAAGAGCCGTGGTGGCAAAGATGCAGTTAACTCTGGAAAAACATCCAAGCCCTTACATGATTAGATGGATTAAGAAGTTGGTGGCATACATGTGGATGAACGCTCCAGGGTGCCTTTCTCTATTGGTAACTACTCCAACGAAGTCTATTGTGATATTGTTGATATGGATGCTTGCCATATTTTATTTGGGAGGCCTTGGCAATTTGATGTGGATGCTAAGTACTCGGGTAGGAAGAACACATATCAGCTTGAGAAAGAAGGTGTGCGTTATACCTTGTTACCCATAGTGGAAAAGAATCAAACTAAAGCTTCTAAAGTGGAGGGGCGGAATTTTCTTACCATTACATATAAGCACACTGAGTTTGTGAGGGAGTGTAAGGATACTCGAGAGGTTCACTTATTGGTTGTCAAGGGAGAGAGCATGAGTGAGCCACTGAAGGTGAATCAAATTTCAGTGGAGGTGCAAGGATTGTTGGAGGAATTTCACGATGTGGTTCTTGAGGAGTTGCCTACTGAGTTACCTCCTATGAGGGATATTCAACACCACATTGACTTGATTCCTGATGCTAGCTTGCCTAACCTACCACACTACAGGATGAGTCCTAGGGAGAATTTGATTTTGCGTGAGCAGGTAGATGAATTGTTGAGAAAAGGGCACATTCAGACTAGCATGAGTCCATGTGCAGTGCCAGCATTATTAACACCAAATAAAGATGGGAGTTGGAGGATATGTGTTGACAGTAGAGCCATCAACAAGATTACTATTGGGTACAAGTTTCCAATTCCTAGGCTTGATGACATGGTTGATCCACTTGATGGGGTTGTGATTTTTACCAAAATTGATCTCAGAAGTGATTATCATCAAATCAGAATTCGACCTGGAGATAAGTGGAAGACAACTTTCAAGACGAGAGATGGGTTGTTTGAGTGGTTAGTCATGCCCTTTGGACTAACCAATGCACCAAGCACTTTCATGAGACTAATGAATCAAGTATTACGCCATTTCATTGGTAAATTCGTTGTGGTGTATTTTGATGATATTTTGATATACAGTAAGTCTATTAATGAGCATGTGGGGCATATTTGGGATGTATTGAGTGTGTTGAGGGAAAACAAACTTTATTCTAATTTGAAGAAGTGTACTTTTATGAGTGAGAGCTTGTTGTTCTTGGGCTTTGTTATAAGCAAAGAGGGCATAAAGGTAGATGAGGAAAAGGGGCGAGCTATTAGAGAGTGGCCAACCCCTAAAAATGTCAGTGATGTGCGGAGTTTCCATGGGTTAGCAACTTTCTATAGGCGGTTTATCAAACACTTTAGTAGTATTGTGACCCTAATTACTGAGTGTTTAAAGAAAAGAAAGTTCCATTGGAATGAAGAACAAGAGCAAAGTTTCGTCTTGATAAAAGAGAAGTTATGTACTACTTCTGTCTTAACTTTGCTAAGCTTTGACAAGTTGTTTAAAGTTAAGTGTGATGCGAGTGGAGTAGGCATAGGTGCTGTATTGTCCCAAGAGCAGAGACCAATTGCATTTTTTAGTGAGAAGTTGTGCGAACCCAAAGAAAGTGGTCTACTTATGATAAGGAGTTTTATGCAGTGGTGAGGGCTCTTAAGATATGGGAATATTACTTGATTGTTAAAGAATTTGTTCTTTACACGGATCACCAAGCTCTTAAGTACTTGAGTTTCTAAAGGCAATTGAGAAGTGATATACATGCTAAATGGTATGCTTTTATTGGTAAATTTTCATATAAAATTGTGCATAATTCGGGACAGCATAATTGAGTGGCGGATGCTTTGAGTAGGCGTGTGGATTTGATCAAGGCCCTTAGTGTTGAGATTGTTGGATTTGAGTGCTTGAAAGAATTATATGCGACATACGATGATTTCAAACATGTGTGGGAACAATGCATGTCCCAGCAACCATCAGGAGATTTCTATGTGCATGATGGGTTTCTCATGAAGGGAAATCAGTTGTGCATCCCTTACACATCCCTTCATGAGAAAATTATTCGGGATTTACATGGTGGTGGCTTAGCAGGGCATCTTGGCAGAGATAAGACTATTGCAGCTATTATGGGAAGGTATTATTGGCCAAGAGCAAGGAGAGATGTTTCTATTATTGTGACGAGGTGTTATATATGTCAAACAACTAATGGGCAATCTTCTAACGCCGGTCTCTACATGCCATTGCCTGTTCCCTATTCTATTTGGGAAGATTTGTCTATGGACTTCGTGTTGGGTCTACTGCGAACCCAACGAGGTATGGATTCTGTTTTTGTAGTGGTTGACAGGTTTTCCAAGATGGCGCACTTTCTTCCATGCAAGAAGACGGCAGATGCAGTAGCTGTAGCTAAACTGTTTTTCAAGGAGATTGTTAGACTACACGGAGTTCCTAAAACTATTACTTTGGATCGTGATACAAGGTTCTTGAGTCACTTCAGGATTACGTTGTGGAGAATGTTCGATTCGTTTTTAAATTTCAGCAGCACAACACATTCCCAGACTGATGGATAGACAGAGGTGGTGAATCGTACCTTAGGAAATCTGATTCGCAGTGTTTGCAAAGACAACCTAAGACAATGGGATCTAGTCATAGCTCAAGCGGAATTTGCCTACAATAATGCCGTGCATAGCTCAATAGGAAGATCACCATTCTCTATCGTATACATGAAAGTTCCTAATCATGCATTGGATTGGGTAAAATTGCCAAAGGTACCAGGTTTCAGTGTTGCAGCTAGTGACTTAGCTGAGCACGTTCAAGCAGTTCAGGAAGATGTCAAGCAAAAGTTGCACAAGGCGAATAAGAAGTACAAGGCAGCAGCTGACAAGTATAGGAAGCACAAGGTATTTGCGGTTGGAGATGAAGTCATGATATTCTTGAAGAAGGAACAGATTCCAGCAAGGAAACAGATCAAGCTCAAGCCAAAGAAATATGGTCCTTATAAGATTACAAAGAAGATCAATGATAATGCTTATGTTGTGGATTTGCCTAATCATATGGGTATTTCCAAAACTTTTAATGTTGCTGATCTTTCTTTGTATTTTCCAGATGTTGAGTTATTATATCCGGATCATAATTCGAAAACGAATTTTTCTCAAGTGGAGGTGAATGATGCGGACACTGATCAAAACTCGGCCCACGCCAAGGCCGAGCCAATCACACCGGAACAGTAGCACCAGAACAGTTTTTTAATACTTCATATGTTTAGGATTTGACTTGATTCAGAATTCTACTTCATGTTTCTATTTGATTTAGAATTTTATTTCATGTTTGATTATGATTTATTTCTATTAGAATTCTAGTTGGATTTTGTTTACAAATATTAGATGGATTTGGATTAGCCAAACATTATAAATATGCTTAGGATCTAGAGTTTGTAATCAAGTTTTTCTCAATCAAATTTCAGCAACCTATTTGAGTTTTCTTAACAAAACAGTCTTGTTTTTGGGTTTTTCTGAAAGCCAAACTTCGGCCATTAAAGTTTGTTTTTTCAAGAGTTTATTTGGTGTGTTTTTTTCACACACGTGCTACATATTGCGTCATTTGGGGGCCATCCAAAATACCCAATTGTTCTAGGGGAAGATGGTTTATTATTATTTTTTTTTTATAGATGATTGTACTCGTATGTGTTGGATTTTTCCATTAAAAGATAAAGCTTCCGTTGGGCCTGTTTTGCCTTATTTTTGTTAAATGATTTCCAGTCAATTTGGCACCTACATTCAAAAATTTCATACTAATAATGCAATGGATTATTTCAACAATCACTTGCATAAATTTTTCCAACAAGAGGGGATAGTTCATGGATTTTCCTGCATAGATACTCCACAACAAAATGGAGTAACTGAACGGAAGATGAGACATCTCCTCAATGTGGCTAGATCTCTTCTCCACCATCACCATGTGCCTAAACACTTTTGTGGGGAAGCTATTCTAATGGCAGCTTATGTGATTAACAAGGTTCCATCTAAGGTCCTAAACAACCAAAGTCCTTTTCAATGTCTAGCATCCTTTTTTCCAGATTTGAGTTTGCATACTCCTTTTCCCCTTAAAGTGTTTGGTTGTGTGTATTTTGTTCACATTCTTAAAACTAATCGGGACAAGCTTGATCCTAGAGCTCTTAGGTGTGTCTTCCTTGGATATTCTCCTACCCAAAAAGGCTACAAATGTTATAACCCTCTCTCTTGAAAATTTTATGTCTCCAAAGATGTCACCTTTGTGGAATCTTAGTCATTTATTGGTTCTCCTCAAGCTAGTCCGTAGGGGGAGATTGTAGGGTATGATGATCAAGACTCTAGGAATTTCTTCCCAAGCCTAGGATCAACAACACCAAGCTCTAGTGAGCCTGGTGGTACTAATTAGTCTCCTACCCTTCTTCCTTATTCCACTTCCCAGCATACTTCCTCTCCTTAGCATACAAACTGCAATGAACAAGTAGTTCATCAGCTACCATCTCTGGTTAGGTTTAAGGGCTCTCCTTATGTATTCAAAAGAAGACAACCCATTGAAGATCCTCAGTTTGCATCAACATCAGATCCTGACCCAGGTATGGAATATTACCAACAAGCAGTTTCTATTTAGCCCTATCTAATCCTGTACCTACTGATTTGGACCTACCCATTGCTTTAAGGAAAGGGGTTAGAAGCTGTACAAAACATCCCTTGGCCAGTTATTTGTCCTACAATTGCCTTTTCCAAAACCATAAGAGTTTCCTAACATCTTTGGATGTTATTGTTATTTCAAAATCAGTAGAGGAGGCTCTAAAAGATCAGAACTGGAAGGAGGCTATGTTGGAGGAGATGAGAGCCCTAAATAAAAATCAGACATGGGAATTGGTGTCTAGACCCAAGGGAGTTAATCCAATGGGCTATAGGTGGATATTCAATTTAAAATACAGGGCTGATGGAACCCTAGAATGGTATAAAGCCGGGCTAGTGGCCAAGAGCTATACACAGTCCTATGGCAATAGACTATCTTGAGACTTTTGCCCCCGTGGCAAAGATGATGACTGTAAGGGTTCTCATATCTCTAGTAGCCAATTGGAAATTGTAGCAGTTAGATGTAAAAAATGCATTATTGCATGGAGATTTAGAGGAGGAGTTGTTCATGGAGTTGCCTTCGAGATGTTAGGAAGAAGGTGTAGGGAAAGTGTGCTGACTTAAGACGGCTTTGTATGGGCTCAAGCAGTCTCCACGAGCTTGGTTTAACAGGTTTTCTAAAGCCATGAAATCTATGGGGTAGCATCAGAGTAAAGGGGATCATACCTTCTTCATCAAGCATTTGGGAGAAAAGGTAACTGTCTTGTTGGTATATGTTGATGAAGTTAGTGTTCTAAAAATTGCTCTAGGCGGTCGCCTAGGCGCTAGGCGGCCACTGGCTGCCCTGAGTATGCCCTAGTCGGGCCTCCTAGGCATCGGCCTGATTAATCGGCCTAGGCGGCGCCTAGGTGGTCCGCACCACCTGGATCGCCCAAGTTTTTGCTTTATATATCAGCTGATTTTAGGGTATTTTATTTCTTAATCTCGTCTCTCAGCCTCTCCCCCTCTCACCCCAAGGCTGCCGCTGCCTCAACGTTGCCGCCTCACGTCGTCGACTTGCCGGTACTCACTGCCATCGCTGCCTCCAGCTCCATCATCACCGTTAAGCTTCATCAACACCGCCTCTATGCCATTCGCGTCCTCCTCGCTGCCTGAACGTCGTCGCCGCCGTCGAGTCCTCGCCGTCAAGCTCCATCTCCGCCACCAGTGAGCTCCATCTCCTTCGCAACCCTTCTCTCTCTCTCTCTCTCTGAGTCTCTGGTTATTGGTCTCTCTTTCTCTCCGTTACATTGTTTCTATTTTTCATTTTTTATTTTATTTTATTTTTCTGTTCTATTTATATATTAGATATATATTTAGTTTTAATTATTATTAATTATATAATATATGTGTTTTTACATGATGATGAAGATTGAAAACAAAAAATTATATGAGGTTATTGGTTATTTTGCAAAAAATAATTTCTATTTTCATTATATTATAAAATAAAAGTTATTTTGCTGTTTTATTGTTTTAATTTGATTATTTTATAGTTATTTTGCAGTTATGGCATGGCATGATATGTTATTGTTATTTTGAATATTAAGTGAGGTTATTGGTTATATATATATATATATATATATAGGTTTCTATTGCAAGTTTCTTCGATTAAAAAAAAATCAAATTTTTCTAGGCTCTGCCTAGGCGTTAGGCCCCAGCCTGGCGCCGGACTAGTGCCTAGCGCCTTTTAGAACATTGGATGACGTTGTGGTTACAGGAAATAATGAAGAAGAACAACAGATTCTCAAGGAAAATTTAGCTAAGGAATTCGAAATTAAAGACCTTTGAGCTCCCAAATATTTTTTTGGGATTGAAGTAGCATACTCTAAGGTTGGAATTTTCTTATCTCAACGTAAGTATGTACTTGACTTGCTAGCTAAAACAGGTATGATAGGGGGGAAAAGGAGCTAGCATACCCGTAGAGCCTAACATCAAATTGCAAGAGAATCCTAATGCTGAGGCAGTTGATAAGGGAAGGTTCCAAAGGTTAATGGATAGGTTGATATACCTCTCCATACTAGGTCTGACATGGCCTTTGCTGTCAGCCTAGTAAGCCAATTCATGCACAATCCAACCGAGGAGCATATGCATGCAGTATGGAGGATCCTAAACCCCCTAAAAGCTACACTAGGCAAGGGCATTCTATTTAAACAAGGGGCTGATTTAAGTATCGAAGGATTTACTGATGCTGATTATGGAGGGTCTCTAATTAATAAGAGATCTATTATTGGATATTGTGTGTTTTTAGGGGGCAATCTGGTGTCTTGGAGAAGTAAGAAGCAAGGGATTGTGACAAGATCAAGTGTAGAGGCAGAATTTAGGGCTATGGCCCTTGGTTTGCGTGAGTTGTTGTGCCCACGAATCATTCTAGAGGATTTGAAGATCAAGGTGCAAGGTCCTATTGAACTATTTTGTGATAATCAGTCAGCTATTAATATTACTCATAATCTTGTTCAACATGACAGGATAAAGCATATCGAAATAAACCGACACTTCATTAAGGAAAAGCTGGATGCTGGCTTACTTCAAATCCCCTATGTGCCATCAGAAAATCAAGTGGCAAATCTTCTCACTAAAGGGCTGGCTGTAAAAAGGTTTGAAGATCTAATAGACAAGTTGGGAATGATAGACATTCATTCACTAGCTTAAGGAGGAGTGTTGGTGAACGAAGATGTGTGTGATAGTCATATATGCAGTTTTAGAAACTTCCTAATTTGGAATAGGATCTTTCCTAATTCAGCTTTAGGAAACTTTCCTAAGAATGTAAATATGTATCCTTTCCTTATGTTGTATTTCTTGTAGAAGGTGGTTTTCCTTATGTAGCTTCCCTACTCCTCTATAAGAGGACATCACCGTGTATATTCTGAATTAATGGAGAATCATTCTGATCAATTTCATTCAGTTTCCTACAGTTTTGATTTTTCCCCATTATTTTTGTTTTGATTCATTGACATTAAAGAACTTATAAGTAGAGCATACAAATTTTAGTTGTTGCTTGCATTGTGAATGTAAATTAGTACAATTTAAAATCCTGCAGTTTTTGCTTTTTAGCTTTTTGGTTGCATTAATGTAATATTCAGTTGTTTCTTGTTGATATTTTTCCTTTGATTGTTCTTATTTTTCTTGTAATCAATGAGTGAAATTAAATAGTAGCCTAAAAGATTGTTTTGAACCTTATTTAAACTATTGAGTTTTTTAAAATGAAACTTACTGGATACAAGTACGCATTACCCTATGGGTAATGGGTTTAGGGTATGGGTACAATGTGATTACAGAGTTGTGGTGAAGGGACCCATACCCTTCCCATTGCCATCTCAAGAAATTGGCTTCAATTACCCAATGCTGGATGGAGAGGTTTGATTAGCTATTGGAGCTCTGCACTGTCACACCCTTAGAGATGAGTTAGGGTATGAAAAGGGACTTGGGAAGATTAAGAGAAGAACTTGGGGGAGAGACCAGTTGGGAGGGAGAGAACAACAAGAAGATAAGGGAGAAGATTATAGAGAGAGAGAGAGAGAGAGAGGGAGGGAGAAATATTAGGGAGAAATAGAATATTCAATTCATTCTCATCATACCTTCTTCCTATGGTAAGGCAATATATATATAGCCTCACTTTAGCTACTAGAAAAAGGTCTCTAACCACCTAAGCTACAAGACAAAAAGGGAAAAGACAAAAGGGAAAAATATCATAACAACCTCTAGTTATAAGACAAACAACCCTAATAGAAATAGAAATTAAAAAATAGAAAACCAAAATTACAGAAAACCAAAAAATACCCTTGGAATGTGACATGCGCCAACTCATCCATATGATAATTAATTACATTTATATCCTAAATTGTAAATATATGGATAAATTACCCCTAAAAAACTTGAACTTTAACCATATTTTTTATTTTTGATTGACTTTTTAATTTTTTCAATAGTCACATTTAATTTATTTTTTTGTTTGTCCCCATCAGTAATTCCTGTTAAACGATAAGTTTAATGGACTGTCTGAAGAATGAGTCTGAATCTGAAAACACGATTAAATTTCATTCACCTTTTGATAATTAACCCTAAATATATAAGCACATTCACACCACATTTGAAACCAATTATTACCCATAGGGTAAATTGCCCCCACACTAGCCTTTTGCTTGGAAACCCCCCTGCAGTTTGTTTCTTGCCCAACAGGTCCCTGTACTTCTCCTAAATTGCTAGGACACCCTTTATTTATGGTGTTAATTAAGATCAAATTAAATTAACATTAATCCTAGTCTCTATCTAATTAAAAAATAAAAACTAAAAATAAAAAAAAAGTTAAAAAAATGCCTCATTGCTTAAACCCAGCTGGTTCCAACCATCTCTGGCTGGAACCCTTTCTGGGTTGCAAATGCTTCTAGGGTTCTAAGGTCCGTGCGTCAAGCATTGAACGATCATCATCTTTCCTGGTTTCTCTCTCTCTATATGCATATTATCTCTGTTTTAAAATCAATTTTGGATGACATGATTTTATTGTAAAATCTCATTTTAGAAAAGATTGAGAATTTGTAGTGATCAATGAGTTCAACTCAAAGAGTGGGGCTTCCATTGATGAATCTTGTTAGATTTAAGGGATTGCCGATTTTGAAGCAACTGCACTTGGAGGAACAGCTGCTCCGGACCTCTTCTGATAATTGGTGCCTCATAAATGATGGAACAGATGCTCCAACCATTGTCATGGGCCTATCTGGGTAAAAATTTGTTTTTTCCCTTTCTTTTTGTTTCTTAGTTTCAAAAGTATGTTATAGGTTTTGTTGTAGTAAGTGATTTTCATTTTGAAGGGTTGATGCACAAGTGGATGTGGTGTGGTATGAGTAGCCAGTCAGTGTATTGCTAATGAGTTCAGGATTTGGAAGATTGTTACTTGAATGATATTGATCTTCTGACGATAAGCTAATGCCTACAAGTTCTCTCAACTTATTAGTAATAATTGCCTATCAGCAACGTGGAATGATTTCTTAGCTCTTTTATTCATATTGCCATATTTGGATGTAGGATTTCACATATAGAAGAAAATGAAAGGATAATGAAATTACTTATACATTTTTTAAAGGATAATCGATCTAGAAGCTGATCTATTTTCTAGAACCTATTGATTTCAAAGTAAAACCAAAAAAAGAATAAGTACAACATCTAGCTTTAGTACCTTCATTTTCTTTCCTGTCAATTTCTGCCACAGAACCCAAGTTTCACATGTAGCAAAAAGGGAGGATCAAGTCATTTTATCTCATCTATTGTTCTTTTAAACCTGAAACAGTTCATGCCATTGGAAGTGAAGTGTTTTTATAATTATTAGCCAATATTAGTTATTTTATCATCCCTGAATATTTGTTTGGATCAGGTCACACAAAAATCAAGAAATTGATAACACGGAAAATTTAACATAGTTCAATCTCAACAGGCCTACTTCTACAATCCTACAATAATGGGAAAAATTCACCCAAACAATGATAATGTAGCTTTTGAACAGAAAAACTATAAATCCTCTCACAAATATAGTTTTTGGATGGACAACTGAAATCCTCACAACCACACAACTTTGAATGACCTAGTTACTCACACTCACACTCACACTTAAATGACACTAGTTATTAAATCATGACATCCTGTGTGTTCAGTGTTCAATCTCTACTATAGGGGACCTATTTGTAGGCAATTAACCTATCAGGTTAGAATAGTTTTTCCATACATACTTAGATTTGGTTATTCTAAGAAGAAAATTTTATGTACTTTGGGATTTGAAGAGTTATCCAACATATTTTTGTTAATCAGGATTTGCAATTGGTGTCTAAAGCATGAGTCAAATTCTTCGGAGACTGTCTTTCTTAGCTTCTAGTTTAGGTGTCACATTTTGATATTTGAGATAATGCATGAGGGAATTATTGTGATTCGTGGTTGCTTTATGCAGGAAACCTTTTGAACTTCTTGAACTTGGATCTGTATTACAAGATCAGATTCCTGTCATCAGGAGGTTTAGTGGGGGAGGCACTGTAATTGTTGATTCTGGAACAATATTTGTCACCCTTATATGCAACAGGGATGCTGTTCCTGGTGTACAACCATATCCCCATGCCATTATGCATTGGAGTGGCCTGCTGTACAATGAAGTTTTCAAAGGAATTGATGACTTTCAACTCCGAGAGAATGGTAGAAAGACTTTCCTTTGCATTAAACATGGTTTTTTTGCTGCTACATTTGTTTAGACTATAAGATTCTGTGCCTTTTGGTGCTTTTCAACTACTACTTCTTGTTGTGCCAACACCTACTACTAAAACAAATGAATTATAATGATAGCATGCAGCATATTCACTTTAGCTTCTTCAAAATCTGCAGCAAAAAGTCTAGTACGTTAAGATCGCTATCCACAACAATGAGTTAAAATATTACTCAAGCATTGCTAGATGAACTTGGTATGAGAAGTGGTTTCTGGATTTGTAGTTGACACGCTCATGAGTCCTGTCAGAGGTAGGTGTTTTAAAAATATCCCCATGAGCTCAGTCACAATCACTTTTAGGTTATAAATCCAATGTGAATATATGCACTCTAGTGGTGGTGATACACGCTGTTCTTTATGGAAAATGTTGACCTGTGATGATAATGATAAAGAGCATTCATGTTACAGGCCATAGGCAGAAAGTAGTAATGTTCTATGATTTACTTATCTGGCGTCTTTTGAAATTGTCTCTACTATGACGTCACTTTTAATAGCTTCTCAGATTTCTTTCTTTTTTGTATTTGGGTATTATTACTCTCAACAGTCAACAAGGCCATTACAGAAAGTAAATGTCACGGACCACTCCTAAATCCCCTTACTACCCTTAATTTCTTGTTGTAAATGCTAGTATAGGAGAGTAACTAACCGCACATGTAGCGGTAGTTATAGGGCGGGAGTAATAAGAGCGGGAAGCTCCTTTTCATATTCGGATTTGTAAGTGATCAGTATAAAAGGCTGATTGCTCATGGCAGAAGCATGAATACATTGATTCCAATTCAAAACACTCTCCTTCTCTCTAAAATTCTCTCTCCCCCTCTAAATTCTATTCCTCTCCCTTTCTTTATCAATTCTCTCTTTCATGTGAGTTCTCGAAGAACTGAGAGTTCATCGCTGTCAGGCTGCACCTGACAGTAAAATGTTATCAAATATATTTCATATTTTACCTAGCCGGATCTTTCACCTTGCTGTTTGTATTACTGAATTAGTCAGCATCATCTCTAGGTATAATTTTCAGTACCTCTATGTTCATGTATTTCCTGGTCCTGTCTGATGAATGTTAAATTGTTTTTCAGATTATTCTACATTTAACTGATATATGAAGCATTCTCTCGTGAAATTGATTAAGACTGTTTATCAGTAATTGGATATTCCTCCATTTGGATCTAGATTATGTCTTTGGTAATTGCAAATTTGGAGGGAATGCTCAGTCCATAACGAAGAAACGTTGGGTTCACCACACTTCATTTTTATGGGATTTTGAAGCCAGGAATATGGCCTACTTGAAATTGCCCAGAAAGGCTCCAGAATATCGATTGGTATGTATCTAATTCTCTTTAACTAATAGTATTGTATTTTTCATAGTTTGATTGGGAGTATAATGTTTCACTGGTTATTGTATTTGTTTATTTATTTTTTCAGATTGATTCCTATAAAAAAACATGTGCATATGCATAAATGTACAAGGGATTTGGTTCTTGCGTAGCGAAATGTTAGAACATTTAAATGAAAGGGAAACATTCTCAGTCTACCATGAAATCTTTATGGTCCTTGTTGAGTTATTATCAATACTACAACCTCAGATCTATTTCTGGTGTTTGATTGTGTGATGAAATTCTCTCAATATGGGTGCATATTTATGCAATGACACTCGGGGCTGCTATGCCTAAGGAATACTCCTGTTATGCATAATGATGGATGAGACTAGCAACAAAACCACAATGATATATAGTCCTGAGGTTTAAGTGCTATTTTAGTGAGAAAATAGGTTGACCGAAACATAGATGTTTGGCGGGGTTTATCCATTTATATAGGGAATAGGATAGTGCATTCTGCTAGGTTGTTCGACTTCAATATGTAAAATGGCTTCCATACCCCTACTTATGTAAAGCATGGTTGTTTTCTGGATTTCCCATGGAGGGACCTCATTTAATTCACTTGAAACTGTACTGTACTGTACTGTTTTTTACATGTTAATATATACGAACTGCAATGGAAGTTGAATGAAACTATAATGAACACTGTGGGGACTTGTATTGGTCCTTCGCTATTTAGCTGATAGTTACTCAGAATTGGTTTTACCTCTCACTTGAGAGGAGAATGGAAGTTCAGTTCAAGGCCTCATTTAAGTTGTTTTTGAATTCTACCGTTGAAAAAACAATGTGATACTTGAGCGCCGTGAAGGTTCCTCAACTTTCATAGTTTACTCAAAATATTTGGTGTTTTCACGCTTGCAGACAAGGAAGCACATGGAATTTGTTTGTCGAATGAAGGACTACATTACCAGGCCTCTCTTCATAGATAGGACAGCCAAGGCAATTGAAAACCATTTCTATGTAAAACCTGTTGACTTGGAATTAGATGCTGCTGCTTGTGAGGCAGGATTTGTTAGATCCACTAGGCTTTTGATGAAGCAGGAACTTGAGGAAGCTCTGTGCACCTCCACTTGAAAAATCCGTCCCAGTGATATTAAGTATTAATCAATCCATTACTTTTGTTTGTTTTCAGGACAAGTGTTAGTAGTTTTGCTTTTGCTTAGATTGTTTTGTTTTGTGCAAGTGTAGCGAATAAAAACTATGAAGGTGGTTTCTAATGGGAAGGAAGGAAGAGGGGTCCGTCTTTATGCTATGTCTTTTACAATGCTTTACCTAACGGCAACTGTCTGACCCAACGTGCTGCATCTTTTAATTAACTGCTATGTTTTGTGCGGACGTTACCATCGCCCACCCACGCATGACAATTCTAATCTGCCGACAGGTGAAATTTTTTAAAACCATGAAGAAATTCAAAGCCCTCCGATAATAATATATATTGTCTTATAAAATAAAAATAGCTATTATTTTGATGATATATATATATATATTTTTGGTATAAAAACCCTTCATCAAGAAATCTATTCCGTATTCGGGTTTAGGGTGGTAAAAAGTGTGCTGAGTAAATAATACCCATTGACTATGAGTGAATGAGTAAATGATATTTGGGAGGGTGTTGTCATGTACTGTACTTCTTAAACTTTTATATATAATTATTAAAATTATATCCTTGCAACATATATAATTAATTTCATACAGTACTAAAGCTAGAAAAAAAAAAAATTACGAACCATCATCATCTGTCTTTGTAATGCGATGGATGATAGTAAATTAACGAAGCAAGAAAGAAGAATATTAATGGATATTGGGAGTAGTTAAAACTTTAAATTTAAGATGCAAGTAATTTAATTAAGTTGCTAGCGAAACTGGCCGCCGCTGTAAGTTTGACCGAAGGACCAGTTTGGTGGGGCGACATTGTAAGACACGACGGTGCGGCCGTCGCCGGTAGTGACACTGAAAGAGAGGCTCTGGCCGTTGAGGTAGCTGTTGCTTTGCCAGTTCTGGCCCCAGTTCCTCGACATCGGCTGCCAGCTGGTTCTCGATCCCTTGATGGACACTGCGTGGACATCTCCGGCGCCGGCGACGTTGGTAATGAGCACAAGGTTGAAGTAGGAGTTGCCATTGATGGTGAACCTAATGCCTCCACTTCTCCTGCAGGGTACCCTACAAAACCAACACCTTAATTAGTTACAAGACAAATGGAGAATTAATGATATGAATGCTTTCTAGCTGTTCTAAACGTTGTAAACCTTTCCCGTTACCGGCTTTTGTCGGGTTTTAGGAAAATGTCAAGATAAATGCAGAAAATTATAACAATACAAAAACAAAAATGAAAGAAAGACTTTTAGCGACAAACTATTTTGTAAGTTAAAACCCTATACTGACGAATTTTCTGCATATGCTGACCCAAAATAATTCTGTAGCTAATATTATGTCGCGGTAAATATTTAAATGATTGGCAACAAGAGGTATAGTCTGTCAGTATATAAACTGTACCTTCTGAAATTCACTATATATATTATGTCGCGGTAAATATTTAAATTTTTCCCTGGCATTTTTCAGCGAAATTCACTATATATAAACTGTACCTTCTGAAAGCTACGGGGACAACCCCAGCTCTATACTGAGCAATGTGGAGGAAGACAGGCTGAGAGAGATCAAAGTGGAGGTTAGGAGGGTCACACCAGCCGCCCGGCGGGCAGAAGTTGGTGGCGGTAACGACGATGACGCCGGGGAGGCACCATTGGGGATCATTCACACACCTGATCTCGAAACAAGCCCCACAGCTCAAGCCATTGTCAAACAGTGCTGTGCTCAATGCGGCAGTGTTAGTTCCATATCCCTGGCTATACAGGTTCCCGTACCCACAAGCCCCACCTGCCAAAATTTCAAATTAATACAACCCACAATATTCTTATACCATATAGATTTAACGTCTCTTAATTTCTTGCAACAAGAAGGTGTTAGCAACTTAAATTTTAACTATAAAAATATATCACACAAACGCGCACACACACACACACACACATATATATATATATCAATATTAATATTTTATGACACTACAAATATATCTTCTACATCTATATATATATATATATATATATATAGAGAGAGAGAGAGAGAGAGAGAGAGAGAGAGAGAGAGAGAGAGAGTAGGGTAATAGTAACACACCCATTGTGCCAGAGGCATCACCACCGCCATAAAAAGTGGCACGAGCATTGGTCCAGCCCCAGTAATCGTAGCCATCAACAGAAGAGATCATAGAGACAAGGCCCATCATCATCATGGCTATGCCAACAGGAACAGGTGCCATTTTTCCTGCAGAAAAAACATTCAAGTCGTTTATTTTCTAATTAAGTCATAACTGAGAAATTGAATGTACGTACGAGTGGTAATTAAACACAAGCAAAAAGGTGAGAAAATTAAGAGATGCATGGTTACAGAGAAGAGAAGAGAAGAGAAGAGAAGACGATGGATGGAGAGGAATTGTGAGGAAATGACGAGTGGTTTTGAGGGGAATAAATAGAGATCATCAGCTAACTAGGTTGGACTTGGAGCCCCAAACATTAGAGATAACAGTTTGATAAGTTTCAGCTGTTGTTTGGGACCCCAGAAGATGTTTCCATGGTGAGTTGTCATGTGGGGGAGATTAGAAATTAAGTAGTAGAGACTAGAGGGAATTGGTAGGGTACGTAGGAAGTGGTTTCATGATATATATATATATATATATAATATGATGTCTTTATAGAATTTAATTGTATGCTGGAATTTTCACTAAAAAGAACTGCAATATATAGAAACTTGTTCATCGGCCCAATTACATTATATTGATTGAAGCCCATTCAAAGGGATGAAGCCCATTCAAAGACCAAAACTAAAAGGAAATCTCAGCAACTAAGATGCCACTGGTCAACAAGGAAATCTCAGCATAAGCCACTCGTATACAAAGGCATGATTTAGCAGAGCATACAAAGCAGTATCTCAAGAGTAGGAAGAAAGGGCATTAGTTAGCTTAAATATTGTTGGGCTGAGACATGCATACACACACATACAAATGTCCCAACCACCTCTAACACAGGAAGATAATAACAAAGACAATTCCCACAAAATAGATCGAGGCAGCCCAAACATAAAAACAGTGAAAGAGGCACGAGGTTTTTACCGTGGTTCACCCTAAAATAAGGCTATGTCCACGTTGAGTTCCGGTTTAAGGGAGCTCACTGCACTATAATAATGATGATAGGTATACACCCTCAGCTTGTCAACACTCCAAACAAATACAGTAAGACAAGTAAGTAAAATGGTAACAGTAATAGCTTACAACCATAAACAAGCCAACACACAAGATCTGTAGGACTCGAACAGCACTGAAGGGGAGGATGACAGCAGTAGACGGAAGAGATCAGTGAGCGCCAGTGTTTCGCCATGGATCGCAGCTAGGGTTTAAATAGCCACGTGAGAGGATAGGTTCTGGAGAGAAGATCGGCAGATTTAGGGCTAAGGATGAGATGGGGTTGTAACAAATGAAGACCAAGTCATTTATATGGGAAAGCATTGGATGGGCCACGGAGCTAACAGATCGCGGAGGTTGCTGAATGGGCCAAGCCCAATTGCCATCCATCCTGCAAGGCCGCGGGAGG
This sequence comes from Diospyros lotus, assembly GCF_014633365.1. Classification (NCBI taxonomy): domain Eukaryota; kingdom Viridiplantae; phylum Streptophyta; class Magnoliopsida; order Ericales; family Ebenaceae; genus Diospyros; species Diospyros lotus. The sequence goes on along the minus strand of NC_068341.1, from coordinate 35,719,008 downwards.
TTGCTAAATGGGTCAAGCCCACTAACCTTCCATCCCGCGGCCCTCTTTGAGTTGGGGCTTCACTATCAACATTCCCCACCTTGAAGACTCAACACAAACCTGTAGAATAGTGCAGCATGCTTCAACCTCTCACCTTCATCACTCTAGTTGGTTTTGGGTCAACCAACATCAATGTGCAGCAAATCCAAACAGTGTTTGAATTTTGCTGTTGACACCACCTTAGTCCCCATGTCGGCTGGATTCTCTTCAGTAGGAATTTTCTGAATGCTTACCTTTCTTGTTGCAACCTGATCTCTGACATAATGGTATTTTATGTCTATATGTTTTGATCGTTCACGGTACACCGGATTTTTACACAAGTATATAGCACTCTGATTGTCACAAAATATGCCAGCATTTCTTACCAGTAAGTGGATTTCAGCTAGTATACCTTGAAGCCAAATGGCTTCCTTAAATGCATTAGTCAAAGCCACGTATTCTGCCTCAGTGGAAGACAGCGCAACTAATGGCTACAGCTGTGCTTTCCAGCTGATGCAATTACCTCCAAGAGAAAACATATAGGCTATTGTGGATTTTCTAATGTCACGATCACCTGCAAAATCAGAGTTTACATACCCAACAAGATCAAGATTTTCACCTCTTTTCATATAATTTAACCCTACTCCGGTTGTACCTTTAATATATCTCAGAACATATTTCAGTGCATCCCAATGTGATTTTCCCGGATTAGACATAAATCGGCTAAGCAATGAAATAGAGTATGCAAGGTCAAGTCTAGTGCTTATCATTGAATACATGATAGTCCCTATTACATTAGCATAAGGAATATCTTCCATTTTAATATGTTCAGCATCAGTTTTAGGGCATTGAGATTTTGATAAAATGAAATATCCAGCTAGGAGAGTGTTTACAGGTTTACAGCCAGCCATGCCAAACTTAATTATTATTTTTTCCAAATAATCATGTTGATGAATTTTCATAAAATATTTGCTTCTATTCCTTTCAATTTTCATACCAAGAATTTTATTTGCAGGACCTAAGTCTTTCATATCAAAGTTGTCATTTAATTGAGACTTTAAGTTTTTAATTTTAGATTTAGATTTGCTGATCAATAGAATGTCATCAACATATAGAAGTAGGTAAACAGGTTCATCAGATATTATAAAGTAAAAACAGGCATCGTAGTTGCTTCTAATAAAACCAGCTTTCAATGCAAAATCATCAAACTTTTTATACCATTGCCGTGGGGATTGTTTTAATCCATATAGAGATTTTTTAAGTAAGCAAACATGTTCTGGATGAGAAGGATCTACATAGCCAACAGGTTGATCCATATATATAAGTTCTTCTAGATCCCCATGTAAGAAAGCTGTTTTAACATCTAATTGTTCTAGTTCTAAGTCAAAATGAGCAACAATAGCTAGCATCAGTCGAATTGTTTTAAACCTTACAACTAGTGAGAAAATTTCAGTATAGTCTATCCCTTCCCTTTGGGTAAACCCCTTAGCAACTAGGCGAGCCTTATACCTAATAGGATCATATTTGTTCATTCCCTCTTTCAGTTTATATAGCCACTTACACTTTACCAACTTATGGTTTTCAGGCTTTGCAACCAACTTCCACGTTCCATTTAATTTTAAAGATGCCATTTCCTCATTCATGGCTTGTTTCCATTTTAGGTGTTCACGAGATTTAATGGCCTCTTCATAACAAGATGGTTCAGTAGATTTCATTTCAGCTCTTGCTATCAGAGCACAGTAAATTAAATCAGCGTAGCCAAACCTAGCAGGTGGTCTTACTTCTCTCCGGTCTCTATCTCTAGCAAGCTGATAGTTGCTGAGATCTGGATGAGGGGTGTCTACAGCCACCTCTTCAACTTCACTTTCACTATGGTTAGGCTCAGAATTTTCACCTAAGTGCTCAGAATTTCCACCTAAGTTACTGTCTAATACTGGATCAGACTCCTGAGGATCAGGTACTGTCAGCTGGTCATGAATACCAGCTCGGTGCTCCACCTCAATATAATTTCCACCTCTATGTTCATGATGTTCTGAAGTTTCTACTATTTTATTTGAGGATTTGCAAGGGAAGTTATCTTCATTAAATACAACATCCCTACTTATTATAATTTTTACTCCACCTGAAGTCCTATCCCATAGCCGGTATCCCTTAGTCCCTTCTTGGTATCCTAAGAATATACACTTCTTAGATCTAGGGTCCAACTTACCCTCTGATTGATGAGCAAAGGCCTCACACCCGAAAACTTTAAGATGATTGTAGGTTAGCTTTCTCTTGGTCCATTTTTCTTCTAGGCAAACAAGTTTTAATGCAGTTGAAGGACTCCTATTTACTATATATGCAGCAATGTTTAGTGCTTCCCCCCATAATGATTTAGGCAAGTTAGCAGTAAGTAATAAGCATCTGACTTTTTCTAATAAAGTTCCATTCATCCTCTCAGCTACCCCATTTTGTTGGGGTGTATATCTTACTGTTCTATGCCTAAGTATGCCTTGGGAACTACAATATTCATTAAATTCTTTGTTGCAGAACTCTAACCCATTATCTGTTCTTAAAATTTTAATTTTTCTTTCTGATTGATTTTCTACTAGAGTTTTCCATGACTTAAATTTATCTAATGTCTGATCTTTAGATTTAAGTAAGAAAACCCAGACCTTCCTAGTATAATCATCAATAATAGAGAGAAAATACTTGTTTCCACCTTGAGTAGGTGTCTGAGATGGACCCCAAAGATCTGCATGTAAGTATTCTAGGCATGCCTTCGCAAGGTGAGTTCCTTTAGGGAAGCTTAACCTGCGTTGCTTGCCAAGGATACATGACTCAGAATTTATAGAGTCAGGTGTTAGAGAACCTAGGTAGCCTTGGCTTGATAAAGCCTGCATACCTTTCAAGCTCATATGACCACGCCTCAAGTGCCATAGATCTGTTCCCTCAGATTTAACAGTGCATGCAACAGGCAAGTATGAAGAACAACAACCATTCAAGACATATAAACCATTTTTCTTGGTACCAGAAAGAACTAACTTATCATTCTTAAATACAAACAATGAACCTTTTTCAGCTTTATAAGATAATCCTCGTTCATCTAAAGTGCCAAGTGATATTAGATTTCTTTTTAAATTTGGCACATATCTTACCCCTGTGAGAATTCTTAAGTTATTGTCATGGAGTTTAAGTGATATGTCCCCTATGCCTTATACTTTGCATGAATGATTGTTTCCTATATAGACTGTTCCCTTTTCATTATCATCAAAATTATGAAACCATTCTAGGTTAGGACTCATATGAAAGGAACATCCTGAATCCATAATCCATTCACTAGAGGAAGTTTCAGAAATAGTTAAGACTTCTGCTAAACAATTTGAGGTTCCTACAGGATCAGTCGGGTTTGCCTTTTGATTTTGTCTCTTTAAGTCATAGCAGTACTTTTTAATATGGCCTTCCTTACCGCAATGATAACATTTCCATTTAGGTTTTTGTTTTCCTTTGTTATCTTTTTTCTTGCCCTTAGAGTTAAATCCATTAGATTTTTCAGAATTAAATTGCTTCTTATGAAATTTCCCTTTTGTGAATAGGGCATTACCATGTTTCTTAGAGGCATTTAATTCTAGTTCTCTAGCCTTTAGCCCTGAAATAACTAATTCAAGTATAGGGACTATACCAGTATATTGAAAAGCATGTTTTACCACATTATAATCATCAGGTAGAGAATTTAGTAAGATCATAGCTTCACTAGTGTCTCCTAATGCTTGATCAGTTCCCCTAAGAAGAAAAGACAACCTAGTAAACTCATCTATGTTTTCATCCATAGACTTAGAGGTGTCCATTTTGAAATTAAATAACAGACCTTTAAGATAAACTAAATTATGGGCAGCCATAACAGCATATAAAGATTCTAGTTTATTCCAAAGGTCAAGAGGTGAGGTTATTCCATCTACTTTTCGAATGACACTGTCACCTAGATGCAGAAAAATAAGGTTATAAGCCTCTTCCCTAATCTCAGCTGTCTGATCTAATTGTTCCCTAGTCCATTTCCTATCATCTGGTTCTAGGGCAATGACCAATTTATGATGTGAGAGCAAAACCCTCATCTTTTTCTTCCAACTTCCAAAATCCCCTTTACCATCGAAAACCCCAATATCAAATCTAGTGGTAGTCATCTTGCAATCGAGTACCCTAACCCCTAGTCACTATTAGAGATTTTCTCAGTAAACCCTCAGTGACTGAATCTCTCATAAAACCCTAGAGGACAGTTACTCAAACACGAACAGAAAACAAACAACAAGATAAACAAGGTAATCGATTTAGGGCTCTGATACCACTGTTGGGCTGAGACATGCATACACACACATACAAATGTCCCAACCACCTCTAACACAAGAAGATAATAACAAAGACAGTTCCCACAAAATAGATTGAAGCAGCACAAACATAAAAACAGTGAAAGAGGCACAAGGTTTTTACCGTGGTTCACCCTAAAATAGGGCTACGTCCACGTTGAGTTCCGGTTTAAGGGAGCTCACTGCACTATAATAATGATGATAGATATACACCCTCAGCTTGTCAACACTCCAAACAAATACAGCAAGACAAGTAAGTAAAATAGTAACAGTAATAGCTTACAACCATAAACGAGACAGCACACAAGATCTGTAGGACTCGAACAGCACTGAAGGGGAGGATGACAGCAGTAGACGAAAGAGATCAGTGAGCGCCAGTGTTCCGCCATGGATCGTAGCTAGGGTTTAAATAGCCACGTGAGAGGATAGGTTCTGGAGAGAAGATCGGCAGATTTAGGGCTAAGGATGAGATGGTATTGTAACAAACGAAGACCAAGTCATTTATATGGGAGAGCATTGGATGGGCCACGGAGCTAACAGATCGCGGAGGTTGCTGAATGGGCCAAGCCCAATTGCCATCCATCCTGCAAGGCCGCGGGAGGTTGCTAAATGGGTCAAGCCCACTAACCTTCCATCCCGCGGCCCTCTTTGAGTTGGGGCTTCACTATCAACAAATATATATAACCCACTAATAGGGATTTGGAATGGAATTGACCGCAAAGAGTCAAGAGTCTACAAACAAAGAGAACCCGCGTCTAAACTTCCCCAAAATCCACTTGCACAGTTGTAGCAGCGAGAGAGACCAAAAAACCAGAGGATGGATTCAACAGTACTATAGCATCACCTCTAAACAAAGGATGTGGATTCAAGCATTTTAATTGTTACTATATATCCTGTTCATATAATAATGTAAAAAAGATCCTGTAAATCTAGCTATATGTGTGTGTATAGGGTGAGAAAGGTTTTTCTTCTGCTAATCGCCACCATTTCATTGTACGTGAAAAATAAGAGATGACTCTTGGGTGATGAGGTGGGTATGTTCTTGTTGAAGCTATGATCCTCTTTCCAACAAATTCTAGAAAGTCAAAAAGACCATAGATATGTATATTTAAAGATAGATAGATATATATGCGCTAGATAGATCTAAGATATTTAGACAAGATTTCAGATTTCTGTGTTATTAATATCTACATATCTTAAAAATCTAGATATTTGTACTAAATGTTGCATTAAACAATAATCAATATGTATAAGGGTTCCAAAAATACTACCAGAAATTTATTTCCATAAAACACCATCTCTCTTAACTAGAGCTCTATTTGCCAAAATCTCTTGCATTGATGCTAATTATCACTAAACCAACAACTGGAATCAAAGCACAAGTTGATCCATCCTCAAGCACTAGTTTGATACCAGCATTAGCACTACCTTTTGCATTAGTCTTCCCCCCCATAATATTCTACATATGTGGCATCTTCTAGCTACTCTTTACAAAACAGTCATTTTTTCACAAGAGAAAATTCCGATCACTAGAGCATTAGGTTCAAAGTCACTCTTTGCGCCTCTGATCTTTGGGAAATAGTGGAGCAAGGCATCCTTAAAACACCAACAATAAAGACCTATGCACAAACTATTAAAGAAACAACTCCAGCACCAGATTCTATAGTAGGCAAAACCTCACAAGCATCCACCTCTATATCAAATAATAAAATGGAGGAATGGCTCAAGAAGGATGCACATGTTCTAGTAAAAATCCACCAAGCAACGTGGTAGACTCAATTTTTCCTAAAATCATGAATGTAATGATAGCTAAAGAAGCTTGGGAGATACTTAGAAATGTGTTTCAAGGTACTGCAAAATGTCAATGTCACAACCCTAATTTTAGGGACCATGGTCGGCACTACCCTTTAATGGGCTACGGACCTCATCGAGAGTAGAAGTCTCATATTCGTACTATATTCTAAATTATGTCAATTTAATTTTCAATAACATCATCTCTAAATGAGAAATACCTCAATATTCAATGTCTTCTTACAATTGAGAAGAACAAATTAAATTAAACAATTGTCATTTCAAACCATCGTGTAGTGAACATTCTTTATCCCGATGTATACGCTAGAGTGTGACTATTGTAATGCTTAAGGGATCCCATACCGCGATCTTGGCCGGACATTGATACTTGGACTTACAACTACAAACTGCAGTGGGGTGAATCAAAGGTAAACAAACTCAGAATGGAAAAATATTAGGGTGGGGGAAATAAGAATTAATGTATAGTAAGCCTACTATTAATCAGGCCATGACCATTTATAGAAATAGTGAATAAGGGGTGTAGTATAAGCACGATACTAAACATGGTGATAGGAATATGAGGGTTGGTGTGGGAGTAAGCAAGTAGAACTAACAATTATTCATCCAGTAAATTCTCCATTAAGGATTTGCGACAGGCAACTTATATTTTGGGAATTTGAATTTATAGAGATAGACCTAGAAAATTGATAGGTCTCTTATAGAGCACGTATATAGAGAAAATGCTAAACATGTTTAGTATGGTGAATTTCAAGAAAGGTTTTCTTCCTATTAGGCTATAATTCATCTCTCTAAAGGTATATCCCCAAACACTCCCAATTAAAGAGAAAGATTGCAAAAGTAAGGTACCTCATATTTTGGCAGTTGGGGGCCTTATGTATGCAATAATATGTAAGAAACCTGATATTGCATATACGGTAAGTGTTACTAGTAGATATCAGTCAGATCTTAGTGAGTGTCACTAGATCATAATTAAATATATCTTAAAGTACTTGAGAAGAATTAAGGATATGTTACTAGTTTATGGAGATGGTGATTTCCATATTGATGGATTCATGGATTTAGATTTTCAATCTGATCTTGATGATCAAAAGTCCTCATCAAGATTCATTTTTGTTTGCAATGGTGAAGCAGTGAGCTAAAAAAGTTTTAAGTAGAAAATCATTGTGGATTCCACTATTGAAGCCGAGTAAGTAATGACATGTGATGCTTCTAAGGAAGTTATTTGGATAAGAAGTTCATCTTTGAATTGGAAATGGTTTCATTCATTTAATCGTTGATATCAATATATTGTGACAATAATGGAGCCATTGCACAAGCTAAGGAATGCAGGTCTCATCAGAAATTCAAACACATCGAATGTTAGTTTTACATAATTCAAGAAATTATTGCACGTGGGGACGTGTAATTATAGAAAATAATTTCATCAAATAATGTAGTTGATCCACTTACTAAAGTTATGATGTAGTCACAGCTGAATCACCACCTTGAGATGATGGGTATACGATACCTGCTAATAGGGCATTAGTGTAAATATTTACATATATATGATGTAAATTAGCATTATTGTAAGTGGAAAATTGTTAGTAATGTGCTCTAATGCTAGATTTAGATGACATTGATTGGGGTGTAAATCATGTGATGTTTTTTTGTATATTAATAATAAAGGTAAGTTTTCATCATACATCAGTACTCTTTAATATTTGTATGAATAAGTCCCTAGATTTTCTGTTTGAGATTTCATTTTTAAGATGTTAAGAATATGTGATAAGATTATCTAGAAACGAGATTTCTTAAATGTTTCTAGTCCTTAAATTTTTCAAATGAGGACTCTAATTAATCAATTATGGATTAGCGCGTAAGTTTATCGCCTTAATTAGTATGAGATACTAATAGTAAAGGGTAATAAGTCACATATCACATAGCATAGGATGTAATGCCCAGGAATGATTCGAGGATATAAACGGTATTTAGTGAAGGGCATAAATGGACTTTGTGAAAAAATAAGACTATAGGGTATACTAACGCAACTTTGGACGATCGAATTAGTCAGAGGGAGTACCTTGGACCCTAGATAGCCAAGAAAAATGGTATAGTATCGACAAGTAATACGAGTTATGATTTTAGGCATCAAAAGAAGTTGGATCGGGAACGGCTCCCGGTACAGCTAAAAAGGCAATTGTGATTTAGGCTAAAATATCGAATTATCGTATGGGGCATCCGGGAAGTCAATGGAACCCCGAGGAAGTTCATATTTGGCATATAGAGTAACCCTTCAATAGTTTTTGGAAGAAACAAAAGGGTTTGTAGCCAAAACGAAGATTCGGGCCTAAGTGCAGTTTTTCGAAATTGATAGAGGGAGATCGAAATGATATTTTTTCAGAATTTTAAAGAGAATGTTTTAGGATATTTCAAAGGGTTATAAAGGTCTTTAAAGAGAAGTTCAATTTTTGAGCCAGGGGCAAAATCGTAATTTTTGAGGTTGGGGTAAAATTGTAATTTACCTAAAAATTAAGGGCATTAGCGTAATTAGTCCATTTTTTAGGGACTAAAATGCAATTAAAAATTAGTCCAGGAACCATGTTGAAAATGGTTAAAGTACAATTACCCAAAAGTTCGGGTCAAAGTGTAATTATTGAAACCTTTTTACTAGGGGCATTTGGAAAATTCAGGAAAAGCCTCATAAATGACTTTAGTGGTAAAGATGAAGTTTCATGATAATATTAAAGATAAGATGAAGCCTTATGATGACATTAGAGATAAGATGAAGGCTCATGATGACTTTAAGGATAAGATTTGATTGGATAAGATTTGATTAGATAAGATAAGATTTGGATAAGATTTAATTGGATATGATTTGAATAAGATTTGATTTGGATAACAATGATTATATAAAATCTTAGAAGATTTAGAATGATTGCAGAATATCTTAGAAAATTTGGTAATGATTATATAATATCTTTGAAGATTTACAATGGTTGCAAAAGATATTAGAAGATTTTGGAATGATTGCAAAAGATATTAGAAGATTTGAAATGATTATAGAAAATCTTAGAAGATTTACAATGATTGCAGAAGATCTTTAGAAGATTTGGAATGATTGTAAAAGATTTCAAAATATTTGAAATGATTGCAGAATATATGTTTCTTGGTGGCTAAGTTTCCAAAACCTATAAATAGGGGTTCATAACCAAAGGTTTCTCATTCGAAATTGTGAGAAGTTCGTGCCAGATAAGAGAGCTTCAGGTTTAGTAGATAGAGGGCTTTTTAAGCATATGCGAAGCATCACACGCGCAGAGCACTTGGATAGCGCGTGAGGGCGTGTAAGGAGGTGGTTTGGTCAAAAAACTTGAGGAGTTGCACAAAAGTTGAGGTTCAGCACAAGATTTGAGGCATTTGAGTTTCGTTCAAGGTGAGTGGTCTGATCCTATCTTTACCTTATCTTGAAAATATGTTGGAAGGTGTGTAGTGGGTTCAGGTGGGCGGTGTTACCCTCCCGAACTTAGGTTACACGCAATTGGGACCAGTTCTAGTGAGCGATTTTACCTCCGGAACTTGGGTTGTTCTGCAAAGGCGTTTTACTTATGTATTTGTGGCATCATTTGCATATTGAACATGTGATATATTGCATCAACTGTTTTTACTTATAAAAGAGTCGGTGCATGGCGTGTGATTTTCATATCATCGGGGTATTGATATTCGTGTTGGTGTTGTGTCCGTATGGGACGGGATGGGGTCTACTTGAGATTGGGACAATGTTAATCCAGGTGAACGGGTGTCACACTGGGGCACTCGAGGGAATAATGTTAAACCAGGTGAACGGGTGTCACGACGGTGCACTCGAGGGATTAATGTTAAACCAGGTGAATGGGTGTCACAGTGGGGCATTCGAGGGGTTAAGTATGTCGCGGCAAGCTCAACCCCAATGGTGTGTGGAATGGTGTTTTCCACGGGAGGTTGAGTATGCTAGGGTGATTTCTCAAGCTAGACGTGTCTTGCATATTGTTGTCTTCGTATGCCATGCTCGTGTGTCTTTCATGCATTGTATAAACTATTTCATACCGTTACTTAGATGTTTTATCATCTAACTTGGGCTATGCCCCTGGAACGTTTAATGTTCCAGCCAAGGACTGTTGCGAGGGCAAGGACGTGGCCAGTTGAGGGCCAATGGTGCTTAGTTTGATAGTCGTTGTAACATTTGGAGATTTAAATACGTATCTCAAGTTGTAAATGAACAATTGTATATTAGCAATGTTATCATTTGATTTGTATGGCGTATTTTGCTAAGGAAATGCAATGTAAGAACTACGGTGTTTTGATATTAATGTATCCGCTGCGTCATATTATGTCCCGTTTAATTTAAGATTATTGATCTTGGTAGTTAAAGGGGCAAGGCTGGGGTTCTCGGGGTTTGTATCTGCATAAAAAGATTGTTCTGACACACTGCGCGTGTTGAGCTTGAAAAAAAAAAAAAGAAATCCCAGGGATACCCTTATAGTGACACGCCTGGCGAGACGGGGTGTTATATAGGATGCTCGTAATAAAACGTGGGGTGGTTGTTGGAGAATAATTCACCAAATGTGATGCCGATGACATGACATGGCATGGTGAATAATAATCTTGTCATCTAACTATGATTGTGTAATTGATCCTTTGACTTGAAACGACACAATTTCCTTGTGCGTTGGTGTGAGAGATTTGTGATACGTCAAACCATCTAATTGTGAGGTGGGGATATTCATCTTATGTGGTATTGTATTACTGGTAGATGGAGGCAAATGCTTGTGGATAGAATCCGTAACCCTCATTAAGTTGAGGTCTATGTGGTCTCCTATTAGTGTGATGGGAAAGTTCTCGGTTAAGGCATAATGAATGATCAAGAAAGGAGTTTCCTAATGTGTCTTATAGCCACACTGATGAGATCAGAAACATAGTTATTAGGTTTGTAAGTTTATCATTTCATGACTCTTGCCTGATTGAGACGTTAAGCGATAAAATGATTGTATTACATAGTAATCGTCAGGTGTAATAGATTCATATGAATAAACTTCACTACTTTTTAGATTATTTTGAGTTGTTGCTAAGCGCTATTTTGCATTGTGAGAACATCTAGAGAAGATGGAGAGATTCTTGAGATTGGCGAAGTGTTTGATTGGAATCAAAGAGGTCTGATGTTATTTGATTTCTATTATTAATTGATAATTTTTGTTAGTAATTAAATTGATAATATTAAAATTTCCTTATAAGATTATAATAAACCTAAAAGTTAAAGGCTTGTTTAGTTGTAAAACATTTTCATATTTTCAAATTTCAAGTTTATATTGAATAAGTAGTTCTTCCATTAGAAAATAAAAAACTTATTTTCTATTTTTTTAACTTTAGACTATAAACTAAAAAGATCAAAAAGTAAATGCTATAACTTTTTGAAACACAAAAATATTAGGATATTTTTAGTTATAAAATTAAAGTTGAAAACTAAAAAATGTTTTCTAAAATTGAACATGCCTAAGTCTTTTTTTTTTGTAATTATACAAAAAAATCATATATATTTCATTGTTTGAAAAAATTAATTAATTTGAGGTGAATTTGAATAAAGTAATTTTACTTTATCATTTTTCATTTAGAATTTAAATTTCAAATCTATTATTTGGTTACTTATTACTGAAATAATTTGAATTTGAGTTTAAATACATCATAAATTAGAACTTAAAAAATAAAAAAATTTAAAAAACATTCATTTCAAATAACATAATATTTAAAATGACATCATTTAAAATCTAGCAATCTAAAACACAACCTTAAAGAGTTTCAATTTTTTAATGAATAAACATATAATAACCACATCACTTTTGTGAATGCACATAATTAATGAGCTAGGCAAACTCATCAATTCTGATTAATGAAATCTAAATCACACGCTCTAAAGTCTAAACAAGGTTTGGCATTCGATTACTATCAAAGAGAGTCCTTTTCAGCTTTTATAATCATATATGTGTGTGTGTGTGTGTGTGTATAAAATTTCACAATTTGTCAATGGAGGATGATTTTCAATCATTTTCATTCAAGTTGCTAATGCTGTCTTCCTATATCAATTTAATGCAATTACCAAACTTCCTATAGAGTACTGTATTTTGCAGATAGAGTCAATCTTATTACAGCTGACTTATTCTGATGATATATATATATATATATATGAACACATCAAAATCCCTAAAATGCTTGAAGTTCATAATAAATTAAAGAACTTTTTTTCTTTTCTTTGTCACAAGGATAATATTCCTAGGAAGTGACTTTGGTTAACAATATTAAGACATAATTTATATACAGAAATATAATGATTCATTGAAAAAGAAAACCAACTTGCAATGAGGGCCTTTTTTTCTTTTTGTTTTCTCTCTGACAGTGTATCTAATCATTGTACGTAGAATTTAAATTCATCATTTAATTATGAGATCTCTGTAAGATCTGATTGAAAATGAAAGCGAAATCTTAACTTGACAGTAGAAATGAAAACAATAGAACTGAAAGGGAAGCTGACATTTCAGCGATCTTAATTAGTTAATTGTACCCTAACTTGGACATTTTATATACTTGTTGATCACGTCACGCACTGATCATAAATTAATAATTAACCAAAAAAATAGTAATCTAAAAACTTTATTATTATTAGTTGTCGCTCCTGCTTTTAGTGTTCAGTTGAGGTTGGAAATGGAACTGAATTAATAAGATTGATTCGGGTTTTTTTAAAAAGTCGATTTAATCTTGGGTTCATAATTTTCGATCTGATCACTCCTGATTCACTCCTAAGTCACTCTTTAGATTTATGAATCTATTTATATATAAAAACAATATATAAAAATATAACTTACAACATAAGTTTGGTTTAGGTTTTTTCTTTAGGATTCATGTTTGTGTTTGTACGTAAATATTGTTTGCATGTTGGACTCTTACTCTGCGAATGTCAGTTTCTATGGTTGTTTTGTGTTCTTTTTCATTTTTCTGCTCTTAAATTATTGTCTCAACTGGATTGTCTTTCTGTTCATTTGGGCTCTTTTTTGTGTTAGTTCTCTGAAAATTGATTTGGAGGGTTTGCTGCTTAGTAACTAAAAATGAAAATGGATTTGGGGATAGCAGCAACTGACTTCTTTATGGAAAACCCGCCCAACAGTTACTGACTTAGCAACTCGATATTGTTTTTATTATTTTTTACTTGAAATGAAAAACTGAACTCAACCAACCCAACTTGGGTTGGGTTGGATTTTATATAATAATTGGTTTAGTTTCTACGTCTAATTTTATGAGTCTGATTTAGGTCTTAGTTAACATGAAACTCAATCAACTCAACCCATAGAGGACCCTATAACTTTGGTTATTTCAGGTTTCCACCTTGGTAATGAGGATTATCATGAGGGGAATATGAGCATAGATCTCTTCTGTTAATTATTGTACTTAATTATATCTTTATTTTCGTGCCTATAACTGTCATTGTATTTTATTTAACCCCATTGCATATTTATAGGATAATGGGTACCTGATATATTTCATTTTAGTAAATTTATATTTATATATTAAATAATTTTACAACAATTTGATAGTAATTAAAGAACTTAACATTAGTGTAAACAAAAAACTAAAAAGTAACAACCGTAATATTTTAGATTGTTCCAATTAATTAGGTAATAAAAATTACCACCTTGATTTGTGGGTGGCAAGGATAAGAGGCAAAAGAGGTCATAATAACTAAGTTATCCTTCAAATTTATGAGGTTAATTAATCATTGATTGCGCTATTTATTTTATGAGGTAGATTAATTAATCATTGACTTTCTAAAAATTGTAAAAAAATTGTAAAAAGGTGATAATTAATCATTGATTGCACTATCTAAAAAAATACTAATAATTGGTTTTAGGGCAATGATTAAACTTTAATAAATATGTCTTATTTTTAGATAAAGTGCATTGTTTTCAATTCCAAAATAACTTTATTAGTTGATAGAATATTATAAAACGTGATGTATTTATTATTAACTAATTAAATTATTTTAAAATTAAAAATAATATACCTTATCTAAAAATAAAGTATTGTATTTATCAAAGTTTAACCATTACCTTAAGATTTGGAGTTCAAGATCTAAGAATAATTCTTAACATTAATTTTTTTAATTTATGAATTATAATATATAATTAAATAAAACTATATACATTTATAACCATGTTAGAATAAGGTATAAGTAAAGCTTAGTGGGGTGATGATGGTACCCTTAGAATAAAGATACCCATTGTCGTCTTTACATGTTATTATGTTTTAAATTAGGCTTTGTGATAGATAAGTTAGATCATTTGTTACGTCTATTTTGGCAGGATGATCTATTTCCTCTTTGCAGGGCAGCTTTGAGTCATTCTTAGTTCTCTTTTTTCACTCTCTTAGTAAATAAGTAGGTAATGTCAGTTGTAATATTTATATTTTATTTACTATCTTGATAGTAATCTTGTAATCCTCTTGTATTCTCTAGATTTATGGTTTGAATCTTAAATCCATTCTATTTCCAGGATAACCAAGATTCGCGATGTTAAAAAAAAAAAAAATGATGAATACAGACTCTAACATTGTGTATTATGATAAAGGTAATGTTTAATAATAATTATAACTCAAATAGAACATTCTTCAATAAAAAAAGAAAAGTGCCCCCATGGCGGCACTAAGAGGAGATTGCTACCTTAATTGCCCACCTTCCTCTTTTTACTTAAAAATAAAATACATGTCTTTTATTTTGTTATCTTCAAAAATTAAAAATAAATATACAATATTCTCAATTAATATATAATATAAATGAATAAGTCAAAAGAATCGACAACATTCCTATGGACCATGTTACATGTATTGACGATGTACAAGTCTAATAATAAAATTGGACTTCATTCGATGATGAAATTCAATCAGACTTTATAGATCAAACTTTATCATTAATCATCCAGATTCATCAATCATGAAGCTTATCTGGACTTCATCATGAAACCCAACTGAGCTTCGTCGTGAAGTTTGATCGGACTTTATCATGGGATGAAGTCCGACCAGGCTTCATTATGGGATGAAGCCCAAGACTTTATCTAGAAGCGACAATGATAAATTAAGTGAAGACATTTTTAAATTTGAATCGTTCTACAGGGTTCGACAGGCTTACCGAGCGCTTTATAGAAAAGGGGCAAAAAGACAAAATTAGCAACGGTCGACGAGACGAGACAGCAATGGCAATGAGGTAGCGGAGACGAGGTGACGGGGGCATGACAGTAAGACACGAGGGCAACAATGAGATGGCGGCCATGAAAGGGAGATGAGTGAGTAGGGAGAAAGCAACAGTGGCCCACTTTGCAAAGTGGACAGGAGCAATTTCGTCTTTTTATCCCATTTCGATAACCCGCTCGGTAAGTCCGTCGGATTCTGTAGGCTTTTCTTTTAAATTTTAATTCTTTCAATCATCTTTTTGATAACAAGTAATATTTTTTTATAACATTTGCGAATGCACGCTTGTGTTGTGACTGTGGGAGTGGTTAAGTTTTTATTATTTTTAATTAGAAAAGCTATACATACAAAATATTGGAAATTGGAATGGAGATAGATAATGGATGTTCAATCATTTCAGACGGAGACAGTAGCTGTGAATATGACGTTTCATAAGTTGGTATGCGTCATTTCAAAATAATAAAAGCTAAGCTTTTACAACTAAAATATCTCACCAAGATTTTCATATTTTTTTAAAAAATTAAATTCAAACTCCATTTATTTAGACTTGAAATTTTGCACATAAAATTATTTTTTTCTTACCTTTTTGGTATTTTTTTTCTTTTTTTAAAATATTTTTTAAATTTTTCTTATATACATATATGAACATATATATGTATATATATGTCTGTAGGAATCATAAATACATACGTTTATGTATGTATGCATACATGTGTATGTACATGCACGTATATTTAGATTCATATACCTATATCTATGTCTACATGTATATATGTATGCATGGATGGTTGTATATATATATTTAGGCTAAAGGCATAATCAGCCTCTTTACCTTTCATCATTTAACCATTTAATCCCCTTAACTTAAACAAGGACCTTTTAGGTCCCTCAATTTCCAATTTTGAACAAGGTAAATACTTGGGTCAGCGCGTGTGTTACACACGCGATTGAGGTGTGTGCAACACCTTCATCTTCTTCTTTCTTCCTTCTCATCGCCAATGACCGTCGCAACACCATTTTCTTCATCTTTTTCTTCTTTCCTTCTCGTCGCCAGTGATCGCCATAGCACCATCTTCTTATTCTTCTTCTTTCTTTCTTCTCGTCACCAGCGACTACTGCAGCACCATCATCTTCTTCTTCATTCCTTCTCGCTAACGAACTGTCGTTTGTTGCCTCTCTCTCGTTCTCGTTCTCTCTCTCTGTCGATGGTCGTCAGCGACGTGGGAGGCATTGACCGGGGTCGGGGGGTCGTCGATAGTAGAGGTTAGGCGTGGGGCAGACAGATCTGAGCCAACGACTTGGGAGGTGAGCGGTCACTCTCTCACTCGCCTTCCTTGTGTAGGTGGCCGGCTATGGCGTCGAAGGGGGCGGCGATGGCATCGATTGGGGTCGATGGGCGGGCAGTCGTCTTCTTCCTCTCTCTGCCCCTCTCTCACTCTCGCTATCTCTCTGTCGGTCCCGCTCGCTTTCTCTATCGTTTTAGGAGGCTATCTGCCGTCGGCCTTTTCCTCTCTTGCAGATCTGGACACTTTGCATGCTCTCATTGGCTTGGTCAATGGCCCGCATCACACAGCACGTGTAACTCACACGCTATTCTTGCTGCACTAAGGTATGTAGCTATTATAAAATTAGTAGTTGAGGTACCTAATAGATTCAAAATTAGAAGTTGAGAGATCTAATAGATCCTTGTTTAAGTTAAGGGGGCTAAATGATTAAATGGTGAAAGGTAAGGAGGCTGATTATGCCTTTAGCCTATGTATTTGTGTGTGCATGTATGTCTATATATACACTTAATACATAAGGGTGTCCTCCATTATTAAAAAATGTCACTTTTAACCCTTTTAAAAATTAAAATTTTGATATATCTCCTTCTTCAATTATTTTTTTTGTCACCTTAAATCTTTGGCATTAATTTTTTTTAGAAAGTGAATTACTTGCGTTACAAGGATACGAAGGGGACGGACCATCAAGGGTAAGCAAATTTTAAGGGATTAATACATAAAAGAGTTATTAGACTATTAAAAAAATGTGAAATTGTAAAGATCCAAAAAAAAAAAAACTAAATTAATTAAATTAATTAAATTATATATATAATAATTAATTAAAACAAAAAAATATATATATATAAAAAGAAAAGGGGGAGGCGCTCGGCAGCCCCCCCCCCCAAATCAGAAAATCTCTCTCTCTCTCTCTCTTTTATTTTCTCTTGATTTCCTCTCGGATTATCTTCGATTCCAAGCGATCCGGCCGTTCGATCGTTGATCCGACTTCGCTTTCATCGTTAAAGTGCCCCCGATCTACAAGGAGGTAAGTGTTTTGGCTTCATCCTCTCTGTTTTGCTTGTTGTTTTCGTGAAATGAGGCTTGAGGCGCGATGGGGCTTGTTGGCCGAATGTTTGAGGTTAGATCTACGAAGATCCAACCGTTGGATTTTTGTGATTCTTGGATATGATGGTCGGTTTGCTTAAGAGGGTTGGGTGGCGGTCTTGGATCGCTGGAAATCGCCGGCCACGGTGGCCGGCGACGTTGGCAGTATTTTTTCTCTTTTTGGCCGAAACTTCGACTCTAGATCTACGAAGATCTAGCCGTCCGATCTTTCTCATTTTTGGGTATGTTGCTCTCCTTAGTGTTGCGCACCTCGGGGTAGTTTCTGATCGTCGAAAAAATGGCCGGCGGCCGGCGAACGGCGACGGCCAGATTCGCCCCTATTTTCGGCCGAAAATTAAATCTCAGATCTAGTAAGATCTGACCGTCCGATGGGTTTCATTTTAATATATGTTGATATTCGTGGCGAGGGCTTCGTATCGGTATATTGGTCGGCCATTTTTGGCCGGCCGGCGGCGGTCGCTGGCGGTGGCAGTGTGTTGGAAAGAAAAGAAAAAAAAAAAAAAGGAAAAGAAAAAGAAAGAAAAGAAAAGAAAAGAAAAGAAAGGAAAAAGAATAAAAGGAAATAAAAATAAAAAAAAAAAATAAGGAAAAAGGAAATGAGGGCTTTTGGGGTTGGGCATGTCGGGTTAGGTTTTAGCCTAGGATGGCGGGGCCCGATTGGGTTTTAGGATGGCCCAATGTGTTGGGCATGACTGACCCAGTTGTGGCAGCCCTTGGGCTGGCCCACTCGGCTTGTTCTCCCTTGTCGTTTGTCCGGGAACCTAGGATGACTTGGTTAGGTTGGTCCTACTCGGGATATCGATGTCAGTTTAATTTGGGTTCTCTTTAGGTCTCCTAGAATTGGCGATATGATTGGCGAGTCATTTTGTTGATCGGAGTCCTAAGGATGAAGCCCTATTAGACGACTCGAGGCCGAGTAAGACTGACCCTGAGTGCGTTCTAGGCTAGCCTATGATGATGACGTGGGTTTATTTCGAATCCTGATTTCTGATGGATTCCTTTTATCTGAGGCTAGAATATTGCAATTTATTCCTTTTAAACCATTTATTAAATTATTAATTAATTATTAAGTTTTCAAGAAAATTTATCAATTTAGTTATAAATATATATATGTATGTATTTTTGATAAAGGAGGAATTTAGATAAAAAAAATATATTATCTATATTAAAAGAAAACTAGTTTATGGGTAAATATATATATATATATATTATGATATTGCAGCCTATAAGTGGGTGTGTAGTTCCACTATACACTTACGCGTAGCAAGCAAAGCGAGACATGATGACGTAGTCGATGGCTTAGCTCGACGAATTCCATGACGCCAGATTTGAATATTGCGCGGGCCAAGGTACCAAATAATCGATTTAGGGTGTTAGGCAATGGTTAGGATTTTCGGTAATTTCTTTACGTCGTTATTCTTGTTACCTAAATGTGACACCCCATTCTATTTATTGTAGGCTCAGATTCTCAGGATTTTGTTCGATCTTCTCCCCAGACTCGGACTTGAGTCATCATTTCCCAGGCGAGTAGACAGGATATGTTATGATTACCTTATATTATGCACGTATATACTGTTTTATTCATAAATATTATAACCTTGTATAAATTTTTATATGCATAACTCGTACATGATTTTTATATGCGGATCATAGAAAAATACTCTTAAATGTTTCTAATTTGCATGAAATATTTTCATCCTACTGGGAGAGACATAAACTGAAAGATACCCTAATTGATTTCTTGTTTTGAGAATGTGAATTATTGAATGATATGGTGTATTTTAGGCACCACATGAAATGATAAATGATTATGACTTGTGCATAAATTAGGGTATTATTTGCATTATTATTAGAGGACTATCTAGTAGATTCCCTGGTGACTCACAGCAGGAAAAGATCATGGTACTGTGAGGCTTGGCATGCCAAGGCCATGAGAGACACGGATAGTATGTTTCAGCACTGCTATCACGTGGGCCTTTATGATGATATTGTGTGATGATGATGTATGTGCCGATATATATACTTGTGTGCATGTGTATATAGGCGTTAGGCCAGTTTCTACTAGTGTGTCCTCAGAATCAGTGCATGCATCTCATACAAAAGTATAGGGGACTTGGGTGGTTAGGGAACAACTTATGGGGGTTGTCTTTAAGCACCTATTTTTCCTACACTATGTTTTTCTTTGAAATCTCAAATTATTTAACTTATGGTTTATAATTCCACTGTTTATACTGTTATTACGTTATTATACTCATGATGATCATCCTAGCATTTTATTGTATACTCTCCTAGTGGGCATGACATACCTTATACTCGCGAGTCCACAAGACTCACCCCGTTTTATTAAAAATATTTTCAGGGAATTCTCCTTTTGATTATTGGTCCAGCAGATCTTCTGGTATGATGTCATACCCTCTTTTGATTTCGGATGTATTATAGGATGCTCTGTGGAGACATACCCATATTGTAGAGTCTGATGTTTTGTCTTTATTTTTGTTGGCACATAATTGTGCCAAGGGCCCGAGATACGGGATCGGGTATGTATTATTGACAGCAGTGTGATAGATATTCTTATTTTGTACAGCTGCTGTATATGAAATATTGAGATATTATGTTAGAAGGTGAATTGGTATTTTATTCATGTTCTATATCTTGTCAGTAATATTGTTTTATTCAAATCGAGCTAGAGAAGAGGCTTACTAGTCCATTTTGGGGCCGCTGGGCCTAGGGATTAGTGCCGGTCATGACATACCAGATTTCGGGTCGTGACAGATTGGTATCAGAGCCTAGGTTACTCTTGAGTTAGGCTTGTGTCTTTTGATTCTATTCGATTCTCTAGCCTTGTCTAAGGTCTTGTCTCATTGAGTTCCACAGAGCCATTCTTAGCTGGGTTTTAGATCGTGGTGTGAGCCATGGCACATTATTGATCTAGCTTTTGCTAAGGGTGTTAGAGTCTAGTATCATTTGATCTTTTGCTTTCAGATTCTATTGCTACTTTTATTGACCTATCAGTACGATGACAGGGATGATACCTACTCGTTCTCGGACAGCATCCAGGCAGACAGATTCTTTAGGGGGTGATCAGGCTCCTCAGCCCTCACCTACCAGCGGTTACACGGTCAGAGGCCGTGGACGAGGTCGTGGCGAACGACGTGGCCGAGGCCGAGGTAGAGGCCGGGGCCGTGGTTCGGGTCGCAGTGGAGTTGACTTTGATGGTAGTACTCTGACGAGAGATAGGGACCAGCTGATTATTGACTCCTTGGCAAACATCACGGTGCTGTTGACAAATATAGTTAATTCTCAGAGACAGCCAGAGGCGCCAGGGGGTGTGAGCCCTGATACTAGGGTTGGTGGCGGCACTGGAGATGGCACCGAGGATGGCACTAGAGGTGGCACTAGTGGCGGCACTGGCGACGGTGCTGTGGCTGGTGGCGCCAGGGGGGCCGTTAGCGGTGGCGCTGCAGGTGTTGCCGTCGGCACTGGTGATGCAGGCGAGACTAGGGGACAGCCTCCAGTGGACCTTCCAGTGGACCCTGAGGCCGTTGGGATAGATTATGAGTTTGAGCGGTTTATGGGTCTGAAGCTGCCCCAGTTCAGAGGTGCGAGAGATAAGGCTGAAGAGGGTTAGAGGCGACGCTGGTACTTCCTTCTCTTCTGGGAAGAAGGGGAAGGGCACGACGAGTTTGCAGCCGTTGGCAGTAGCGCCACCATTTCCTTCATTGCCTGCGCCCCCTTCCCAAAGACAGCAGCAGCAGCGGCAGTGGCAGCAGAGACAGGAAGAGAGGCCCCTATGTCCGACATGTAAGAAGAGACACTCAGGGGTGTGCAGGTATGCGAAGGCCCCGATTACATGCTTTAGGTGTGGACAGTCAGGTCACATCCAGAGGGATTGTTCACAGCTAGGGCGAGGCCCTCCAGGACGACAGGCTCCAGCTCAGCAGCCGACATCTAGAGCTCAGAGCAGCGCTCCCCAGCCTCGAGGGGGACATGGCCCACAGAGTCAGCCGAGGGTCTATCATATGACGACTCAGGATGCCCAGGCATCCAATCAGGTGGTGACAGGTACGGTTCATATCTGTGGTCACAGTGCACACGTGCTATTTGATCCCGGGGCGACGCATTCGTTTGTATCGCGGCAATTTGCTCCCTGTCTGGGAGTAAGTGCCACTCCTCTAGGCGAGCCCATGTTAGTGGGAACTCCTGTGGGTGATGCCCTACAGGTAGAGCGAGAGTATCGGGCTTGTGTTGTTTCTCTCGTGGGTAGGGATACGTTAGCAGATCTTATTTTACTCGGTCCTATGGAGTTTGATGTCATTTTAGGTATGGATTGGTTAGCTTCATGCCACGCTAGCCTAGATTGTCGTCAGAAACGCGTTTACTTTAATATTCCCGGTGAGGATTCGTTTTATATCCAAGGGGATAGGACTCGAGGGGCTAGCATGTTGATATCAGCTATAAAGGCGCAACGTATGTTGGGCAGAGGTTGTGAGGGGTTCTTGGCAGTCGTGAGAGAGTGTGACCGATCAGTTGGGGAGGTTAGTGGAGTCCCGATAGTGTGTGAGTTTCCAGACGTTTTTCCCGAGGAGCTTCCGGGATTACCACCCGATCGGGAGATTGAGTTTTGTATCGACCTAATACCGGAGGCTCGACCTATTTCGATACCCCCGTATAGAATGGCCCCAGCGGAATTGAAGGAGTTAAAGGATCAATTACAAGAACTCTTAGATAAGGGCTTTATTAGGCCTAGCACGTCGCCATGGGGTGCGCCAGTGCTATTTGTGAAGAAGAAGGATGGGAGTTTGAGACTTTGTATCGACTATCGTCAACTAAACAAAGTCACTATCCGTAACCAATACTCGTTGCCACGCATTGATGACCTATTTGATCAATTGCAAGGCGCGAGGCGATTTTCTAAAATTGATTTAAGATCAGGATACCATCAATTGAGGATCAGGAATCAGGATGTTCCCAAGACTGCCTTTCGCACTCGGTATGGGCATTACGAGTTTTTGGTGATGTCCTTCGGGTTGACGAATGCCCCGGCAGCATTCATGGATTTGATGAATAGAGTATTTCGACCTTTCTTGGATAGATTTGTCATTGTATTCATAGATGACATATTGGTGTACTCGAGGAGTGATGTTGAGCATGAGCACCATCTTAGGACGGTTTTACAAGCCCTTCGTGAGAATGAGTTGTATGCCAAGTTTTCAAAGTGTGAGTTCTGGCTAGAGAGTGTTGGCTTTTTGGGGCATGTTGTGTCTAGTCAAGGGATCCAGGTGGACCAAAAGAAGATAGAGGCTGTGGCTCAGTGGCCTAGACCCACTACAGTCACCGAGATACGTAGTTTCCTAGGTTTAGCAGGATACTACCGTCGCTTTGTGAAGGATTTTTCTAAGATTGCAGCGCCGATGACGCGTCTCACCCAAAAGAATGTAAAGTTTGAGTGGTTAGATGCATGTGAGCAAAGCTTCAATGAGTTGAAGCGACGTTTGACTACAGCGCCAGTGTTGACCCTACCATCAGGGAATGGGGGTTATGCTGTGTACTGTGATGCGTCAAGGGTTGGATTAGGATGTGTGTTGATGCAGTGTGGGAGAGTTATTGCGTATGCTTCTAGGCAGTTGAAGAAACATGAGCAGAACTATCCTACTCATGACCTCGAGATGGCTGCCGTAGTATTTGCTCTCAAGATATGGCGGCATTACTTGTACGGCGAGACTTGTGAGGTGTTCACAGATCATAAGAGTCTTAAGTACATTTTTGACCAGCGGGACCTGAATTTGAGACAGCGTAGGTGGATGGAACTCCTTAAGGACTATGATATCCATATTTTGTACCACCCAGGAAAGGCTAACGTAGTAGCAGATGCCTTGAGTAGAAAGTCTATGGGTAGCCTTGCTCATATTTCTAGTTGGAGGAGACCGTTAGTGGAGCAGTTACATAGTTTAGAGCGGAGTGGTGCACGTTTAGAGATATCTGAATCTTGGGGATTTTTGGCGCACATCGAGCTTAGGTCTGCTTTGATGGAGGAGATTAAGGCGGTTCAAGTTAAGGACCCTAGTTTAGCCAAGATCATTAAAGATGTCGGAGAAGGTAAGGCGTTGGATTTTTCTATGGACTCTTCTGGAGTGTTGAGATTCAGGACTCGGCTTTGTGTCCCCGAGGTGGACGAGTTGAGGAGTAGGATCCTTAGGGAGGCTCATCACTCTCGATTTTCCATTCACCCAGGGACTACCAAGATGTACCAGGACCTAAAGCAATTGTTTTGGTGGCCACGCCTTAAGGAAGATGTTGCTCGTACGTGTCTAACTTGCCAAGTCTGTCAGCAAGTGAAGGCAGAGCATAAGAGGCCAGGAGGTTTGTTGGAGAGCATCCCAATTCCAGAATGGAAATGGGAACATATTACCATGGATATGGTTACAGGATTACCGAGGTCCCCTGCGGGACATGATTCAGTATGGGTAGTGGTAGATCGCCTAACGAAGACAGCTCGTTTTATTGCTGTACGTACGTCATTTACTGCCTCTCAGTTAGCTCAGAAGTTCATTCATGAGATTGTACGGTATCACGGAGTACCCATTTCTATTATTTCTGATCGAGGGTCCATATTTACCTCTCGGTATTGGGGCTCATTTCACGAGGCTTTGGGTACGCAGTTAGCATTGAGTACTGCGTTTCACCCCAGACGGATGGCCAATCGGAGAGGACTATCCAGATACTTGAGGACATGCTTAGAGCATGTGCCCTTGATTTCAAGGGTAGTTGGGAGAAGAATTTGCCGTATGTCGAATTTGCATATAACAATAGCTATCAATCTAGCATTCAAATGGCACCTTACGAGGCGCTATATGGTCGACGATGTAGGTCACCCTTAGGTTGGTTTGAGGTTGGTGAGAGACGACTTATTGGCCCAGATCTGCTTGGCCAAAGCATGGAGATCATCCAAGTAATTCGTGATAGGCTTTTGACAGCTCAGAGTCGTCAGAAGTCGTATGCAGATCGTAGGCGTCGACCCTTAGAGTTTGCAGTTGATGATTTGGTGTACCTTAGAGTATCGCCTATGAAGGGGGTAGTGAGGTTTGGGAGGAGAGGTAAGCTCAGTCCCCGGTATGTTGGACCTTTTCGAGTCCTTAGGCGGATTGGGAATGTAGCTTATGAGTTGGCACTACCACCGTCGATGGTTGGAGTGCACCCTGTATTTCATGTGTCGATGCTACGTGGGGTTATTGGAGACCCCTCTCATGTTTTGCCCCCGACAGCACCCACTATGATCCAACCAAGCTTGCAATATGAAGAGCAACCTGTTAAGATCTTAGATAGGCAGGTCAGAAAGCTTAGATCTAAAGAAATAGCTTCTGTTAAAGTTCAGTGGAGCCACCGTAGTGAGGGTGAGGCCACTTGGGAGATGGAAGATGCTATGAAAGAGAAATATCCTTATTTGTTTCCGTGAAATTCGAGGACGAATTTTTATAAGGGGGGGAGAATGTAAAGATCCAAAAAAAAAAAAACTAAATTAATTAAATTATATATATAATAATTAATTAAAACAAAAAAAAAAAATATATAAAAAGAAAAGGGGGAGGCGCTCGGCAGCCCCCCCCCCAAATCAGAAAATCTCTCTCTCTCTCTCTCTCTCTTTTATTTTCTCTTGATTTCCTCTCGGATTATCTTCGATTCCAAGCGATCCGGCCGTTCGATCGTTGATCCGACTTCGCTTTCACCGTTAAAGTGCCCCCGATCTACAAGGAGGTAAGTGTTTTGGCTTCATCCTCTCTGTTTTGCTTGTTGTTTTCGTGAAATGAGGCTTGAGGCGCGATGGGGCTTGTTGGCCGAATGTTTGAGGTTAGATCTACGAAGATCCAACCGTTGGATTTTTGTGATTCTTGGATATGATGGTCGGTTTGCTTAAGAGGGTTGGGTGGCAGTCTTGGATCGCTGGAAATCGCCGGCCACGGTGGCCGGCGACGTTGGCAGTATTTTTTCTCTTTTTGGCCGAAACTTCGACTCTAGATCTACGAAGATCTAGCCGTCCGATCTTTCTCATTTTTGGGTATGTTGCTCTCCTTAGTGTTGCGCACCTCGGGGTAGTTTCTGATCGTCGAAAAAATGGCCGGCGGCCGGCGAACGGCGACGGCCAGATTCGCCCCTATTTTCGGCCGAAAATTAAATCTCAGATCTAGTAAGATCTGACCGTCCGATGGGTTTCATTTTAATATATGTTGATATTCGTGGCGAGGGCTTCGTATCGGTATATTGGTCGGCCATTTTTGGCCGGCCGGCGGCGGTCGCCGGCGGTGGCAGTGTGTTGGAAAGAAAAGAAAAAAAAAAAAAAAAGGAAAAGAAAAAGAAAGAAAAGAAAAGAAAAGAAAAGAAAGGAAAAAGAATAAAAGGAAATAAAAATAAAAAAAAAATATAAGGAAAAAGGAAATGAGGGCTTTTGGGGTTGGGCATGTCGGGTTAGGTTTTAGCCTAGGATGGCGGGGCCCGATTGGGTTTTAGGATGGCCCAATGTGTTGGGCATGACTGACCCAGTTGTGGCAGCCCTTGGGCTGGCCCACTCGGCTTGTTCTCCCTTGTCGTTTGTCCGGGAACCTAGGATGACTTGGTTAGGTTGGTCCTACTCGGGATATCGATGTCAGTTTAATTTGGGTTCTCTTTAGGTCTCCTAGAATTGGCGATATGATTGGCGAGTCATTTTGTTGATCGGAGTCCTAAGGATGAAGCCCTATTAGACGACTCGAGGCCGAGTAAGACTGACCCTGAGTGCGTTCTAGGCTAGCCTATGATGATGACGTGGGTTTATTTCGAATCCTGATTTCTGATGGATTCCTTTTATCTGAGGCTAGAATATTGCAATTTATTCCTTTTAAACCATTTATTAAATTATTAATTAATTATTAAGTTTTCAAGAAAATTTATCAATTTAGTTATAAATATATATATGTATGTATTTTTGATAAAGGAGGAATTTAGATAAAAAAAATATATTATCTATATTAAAAGAAAACTAGTTTATGGGTAAATATATATATATATATATTATGATATTGCAGCCTATAAGTGGGTGTGTAGTTCCACTATACACTTACGCGTAGCAAGCAAAGCGAGACATGATGACGTAGTCGATGGCTTAGCTTGACGAATTCCATGACGCCAGATTTGAATATTGCGCGGGCCAAGGTACCAAATAATCGATTTAGGGTGTTAGGCAATGGTTAGGATTTTCGGTAATTTCTTTACGTCGTTATTCTTGTTACCTAAATGTGACACCCCATTCTATTTATTGTAGGCTCAGATTCTCAGGATTTTGTTCGATCTTCTCCCCAGACTCGGACTTGAGTCATCATTTCCCAGGCGAGTAGACAGGATATGTTATGATTACCTTATATTATGCACGTATATACTGTTTTATTCATAAATATTATAACCTTGTATAAATTTTTATATGCATAACTCGTACATGATTTTTATATGCGGATCATAGAAAAATACTCTTAAATGTTTCTAATTTGCATGAAATATTTTCATCCTACTGGGAGAGACATAAACTGAAAGATACCCTAATTGATTTCTTGTTTTGAGAATGTGAATTATTGAATGATATGGTGTATTTTAGGCACCACATGAAATGATAAATGATTATGACTTGTGCATAAATTAGGGTATTATTTGCATTATTATTAGAGGACTATCTAGTAGATTCCCCGGTGACTCACAGCAGGAAAAGATCATGGTACTGTGAGGCTTGGCATGCCAAGGCCATGAGAGACACGGATAGTATGTTTCAGCACTGCTATCACGTGGGCCTTTATGATGATATTGTGTGATGATGATGTATGTGCCGATATATATACTTGTGTGCATGTGTATATAGGCGTTAGGCCAGTTTCTACTAGTGTGTCCTCAGAATCAGTGCATGCATCTCATACAAAAGTATAGGGGACTTGGGTGGTTAGGGAACAACTTATGGGGGTTGTCTTTAAGCACCTATTTTTCCTACACTATGTTTTTCTTTGAAATCTCAAATTATTTAACTTATGGTTTATAATTCCACTGTTTATACTGTTATTACGTTATTATACTCATGATGATCATCCTAGCATTTTATTGTATACTCTCCTAGTGGGCATGACATACCTTATACTCGCGAGTCCACAAGACTCACCCCGTTTTATTAAAAATATTTTCAGGGAATTCTCCTTTTGATTATTGGTCCAGCAGATCTTCTGGTATGATGTCATACCCTCTTTTGATTTCGGATGTATTATAGGATGCTCTGTGGAGACATACCCATATTGTAGAGTCTAATGTTTTGTCTTTATTTTTGTTGGCACATAATTGTGCCAAGGGCCCGAGATACGGGATCGGGTATGTATTATTGACAGCAGTGTGATAGATATTCTTATTTTGTACAGCTGCTGTATATGAAATATTGAGATATTATGTTAGAAGGTGAATTGGTATTTTATTCATGTTCTATATCTTGTCAGTAATATTGTTTTATTCAAATCGAGCTAGAGAAGAGGCTTACTAGTCCATTTTGGGGCCGCTGGGCCTAGGGATTAGTGCCGGTCATGACATACCAGATTTCGGGTCGTGACAGAAATTTAACCTTTTTTCTAAAATTTTAGTGTATTCACTCCTTCAACCCTTTTATTTGTCACCTTATGCATTTCAATTAACAAAAAGTTAATGACTTAATTAACGGTGACAATTAAGAATAAACCTCTCTAACACGTTAAATTAATTTATATACATCAAACTAAATCTTTACACATCATCTCTTATAATAATTATAAGAATAAAATAAATCCAAATTTCTCAAATCCTTAACCCCTTTTTTTTTTCTACTCATTTTTATTTTTTTATTCTCTCGTATGTACACCACCACCACTTTCATCTTTTTTTTTTCTTTTACCACCGCCACCATCACCTCATTTCTCTCTAAGAGTCTACCCACCACGACGTCTGTTTTTTTCACTCTTCATTTTCTTCTTTCTTCTCTATCTTCCTCACAGCTCTACACCAATGGCCACCATCTTCATCTTTTTTTATTTTCTTTTTGCTACCACCACCACCATCACCAATTCACTATCACAACCACTCATCTCTCTCTTTTCAAAAACAATAAAAAATAAAACCTTCATCTTGCAGCACAAACACATTATCTGCCTGTGCCCCTGCTAGTCACTACTAATCACTAAATCAAAAACTACTATCACCAAATCACTTAGACCTCTCTTTCGACCACCATCTACCATTTCTAACCAAAAATCACCTATCAAAAACTCCACCTACCACTCCATCACACAAAAACCCAGTTATCAAAAAATGCAAGATTAAATAAATTCTAGATACAACACAATTGCAATTAAATAGAAAATTCTAACAAAAATTAAAGAAAAATGATAGAAATTTAAAATTACTTAGTTTGCTTAATTTTCTTGGGAATCAAACAAAGAGGTAACATAATTGAAACCTTATTTATCAATGGTAACAAAATTGACAAGCACAATAACTGTGATTTAAAAAAAAAAAGAAAAAAGAACCAGACCTTATAAAAAAACATGAGAAATCAAAAATAAAAAACAAAAATTGAATCAAGATCTTGACTAATCCAAGGATCTTGACTCATCCACCACACTTAATTGTTAGATAGACTTTCATATATATGACACCACACACTCAAGAAATGATGTGAATTGGGTGAGTTAAAATTTGATTGATCTTAAAAATATTTTTAAAATAATAATCAAAATAAAATTATATGCAAAAGAGTATTTTAATTAAAATTCTTGCAATGTTTGAAAAGAGTAAATGCACAAGAAACGCACAAAAGATTTGTAGTGATTCGACTCTTCCGAGGTTGTACCTATTTCTAGCGCTCAATTAGAGATTTCCAAATTCACTAAACAAAATCTTGACTACTTTCCACGGGTTAATACAATTGCTAGCTACCCCACTAGTCTAGTAGTATTTCTCATTAGAAAACTCTTACAAAGAAGAATAAGAAACACAACTCTTAACACAAGAATCTCAAAATGAGATATTGTTACAATAAGTCTAAAATAATTTTACAAATAAGAACAAACCTTAAAAGAAGAAAAAATTAAAACAATGAAACTCAAAAGGAATATGAAGATCTGATCTTTAAGATGTATAAGCCTACACTTTTATCAGCCGCTTTGATCTTCAAAAAGTTCTATATTTATGGTGTTAAATGTTCACTTCAGATTTCTAGTCATTGGAGAATAAAAATGGCAAAAAATCAGTTGGCAAAAAAATAGTCGTTCGTAATTTTTTGAACAAAAACTGTCAATAATTTTCATAAGCAATTGATAGTTTATTTTGAATTTTTGAAAAAGCAAACGATAATTTTTTTTCAAGTTTCAAAAGCAATCAACTGTTTAATCTTGAAACATTAATCTAGAAAATATGAACTAAAATTGATTGACTTGCTTTGGGAAACAATCAACAATTTGTCTTAAATTTAAAGAACTAGTCAACACTTTTAGGAAATAAGTCTATAGTTTTGCCATTAGATTCAATGTTTACATATTTTTGCTTCTATTTTAGAGTTATTTTCTTTGCATTTTAAAACTTTAACAATATTTCAGAATCTAAGTTTCATTGATTTAAAAAAGACAAGTTCAAAACCATTTTCAAGAAATGTTCAAAATAGTTTTAAGTTCAAAACCTTGAAGTTTTGTATCCAAACCCTTGAAGTCCAAACTTTTAAAGTCCAAATCATTTAAGCAACGCTCGTTAAAGTTGTGTGTTAAATGCTTATAATCAAAATATCATCAAAATCAAACCAATATTGATCAGATCATAACTACTCAAAATTTTGGGTGTTTTGAGATGAAGCGACTGATTGTGGTGGTGGTGGTAATTGTTTATGATGGAGCAACTGGTTGTGATAATTGCTAAGGTTTTGGTTGTTTGAGATGGAATGGCTAGTTGCGATGATGGTGGTAGTTGACCTAGAATGAGTGATGATAATTGTGTCAATTTTAGTGTTTAAATATTAAAGAGAGAGATTGAGGCGGTTAAAAGTGAAAAAAAAAAGAAAGAAAGAGAGAGAGATAAGAAGTTATTGATGTTTTGGCAAGACTTAAGAATTTTAGTTGTGACAGCAATGATAACTAAAATAATCGACACCAACGAGGAGTTCACCAGGGTACAATATAATGACAAGCTTGGAAGAGTAGCAATGACAAGTGAAAAGGCAGTGGTGGGTAAAGTCTTCTGTTTGAGAGATTAGGTTTTTTTTTTTTTTTTTTTTAATTTTTAATCCACATTGCCTAAATTAACTTAATATATATGAGGATCCCTAGACCATCATAAAATGTGGCCTTTAGCCAATTAACTAAAATTTAAACATACTCCCTCCATCAACCATTTTTCTCTCGTCACCTTTTAAGTCTTTGGTGTTAATTTCTGTTAAAGTGAGTTACAAATGTTTTATAAGCATGTATGTATAATTTATATATATGTATATATGCATACATATTGTATATATATGTACTTTTTATAAACATAAATGTATATGTAAAGACATTTTAAAAAAGAAAAAAATAATTTATTAACTTTGGTGTAAATAAAGAAATAATTTAAAAATTTTAAATTTAGTAAGTTATTTTACATCATATGATATAAAACATTTTTCTAAAATTTTGTGCCAATCAAAGATCACAAAATATTTTTTTTTTTTTAAAAAACATTTTACAGCCAAACATATAGTGCCTTAAACCATGAGAAATTTTCAATTAGTTTGATTGGTGACAAACAATTTGACAACTAAATTGAGTTATTTGAAAGAAAATTAGGCCAAATATATGTTTTAATCCTTGTATTTATATATATTTTTATTTAAATATTTTTTTTATTATTTCAAAAATAATCCTAAACTAAAAATTTTGAATCAATTGCATTCCTGCAATTTTTTGTTATTTCAATTATACTCTTAAATGTATTGTTCTCGATAAATTTGTTTAGATGTGCAATTGACTCAAAATTATATAATTTAAATGTGTAATTAAAATAATAAAAAATTTAGCAATATAATTGACTTAAACTTGCAAAATTTAATAATGTATTTGAAATAATAAAAAATTTAAATATTTAAATAAAAAAGTGCAAGTACAAAAATTAAAATATATATTTAGTCAAGAGAACTAAACTAAATAGATATTTTTACAACACTCAATTTAATTATATTAGTCAAAATAATCAAAATATCTAAATTTCATTCAAATTAATCTATGTTAAAGAAAGATTTAGTAAAAATTTAAGACCCATTTTATTAAGACAATTATTGTGATGATGGCAATTTAATTAATAAAAAACAAAAACTTAGTGATTTTTTTTGTACAATAATCATATATTTTCAATAAATTTGGTTAAGAACCAAAAGATTAATATTAAAACCAAATCAAAAATTAATTTTTGTGCCAAAAATCAAAACAAATTGAATTTAACTAAAACAATAAATTGAATTAACCAAAGATTAATTGCATCAATAATCATTCAACTTTACATTTTGTTACTGTTTAGTCACTGAACTTTAAAATATTACCTGTTAGTCATTAATATTTACCGTTTAGTCACTAGACTTTAAAATGTTACTTACTAGTCATTAATATTTCAAGATCGTTTCTCGCTCGTCACTCGTTAGTTACTGAACTTTAAGTTCACGAGTGATAGATGAAAAACAGTTTTGAAATATTAATGATTAATAAGTAATATTTTAAAATTCAGTGATTAAATAATAATAATTTTAAAATATTAGTGACTAACAAGTAGCATTTCAAAATTTAATGATCAAACAATAACAGAATACAAAGTTGAACAATTATTGATATAATTAACCCAATTAACCAAAGTTGATCGTCCACTCTAAACATTCAAAATTTTAACCCAGTAAATTTGTCCCAAGGCAGGTGTTCTTTATCTTCTCCTTTTTTATATATTTACATTTTACTTTTTACATTTTACTTCAGATGTAGAATTAATCTTTATTAAATTTTAAAATAAATCACACTCACTACTCTTAAGGTAGGTTTGATAAAATAAAAAAGAAAATCTAATATTTTAAAAAATAATAGACATCCCTTTTGACTTACAATTCTCCTACACTTCCCCCTCTTTATTATTATTTCACAGATGTTAATAAAATTAATATAACAAAGATACCCCATATTTTCTCTCCCCCTCTCTTTTCCAGATTTCTACTGTCAGATCTCTTTTTGGCTGTCAAACCACAAAAAGAAAAAAACAGAAATTGAAAAATTGTTAAATTCTAATTTACCAAAAAAAAAAGATAAAAAGGAGGGAGGAAAAAGAAGAGAAGACATTTAGAGCAATAATGGGTTCTAGAAAATTTAGTAAATTTTAAAATATTTTAATAAATTTTACATTTAATATTTAATAGATCAACGAGACAACACCACATCTCTTGAGTTTGTGAAGCCACCGAGTCCCAAATCACTGTCCAACATCATGACCCTTCCCTAATGAATTCAGTGCCCAAAAGACAAGGAGGGAAAAAAAAAAAACACCATTTCCATGTGGTTTGGCTACCCACCAGCATCCACAAAACACAAGGGGGAAAAAAAAAAAACATCTCCATGATGTGGTTTGGCTACCCACCAGCATCCACATCCCTCAGTGCTCCCAGTGTTAAATCACAGTTTCTGTAGACTTATCTTTTTATTATTTATTTTATTGTGTTGCTAAGTAGGCCATGTATTTCCAAAGGAGGAGGAGAGGAGAGAAGGGACATAGTTTAGTAGGCACATG
This sequence comes from Diospyros lotus, assembly GCF_014633365.1. Taxonomy (NCBI): domain Eukaryota; kingdom Viridiplantae; phylum Streptophyta; class Magnoliopsida; order Ericales; family Ebenaceae; genus Diospyros; species Diospyros lotus. The sequence goes on along the minus strand of NC_068341.1, from coordinate 35,685,410 downwards.
CCTTGTAAAGGTGGCAAATAGATATTGAATCTTTTACCTTAAATGCAGCTACAAACAAATGTAAATTGTCACAAACTTCAACTTCCACAGACAAGAAGAAGAAGGAAAAAAAAAAAAAAAAAGAAAGATGATTTGGTTCTATTAAATAAATCAACTTGACAACAACATTTAGTAATGTACCAAACTGATGATGCAAACCATTATAAAAACAAAAACAAGAAAATTGTCTCCTCTGCTGGCGAGAGAATAAATGAATACAGCTTTAAACCACTCTTAATGTCCACCTATTAATGAGACAAGTGTCCCAGTAAAAATCAAGGCAATCCTGGTTTTGATAAGGTGAACCAATTTCTCCACAATTCAATCCCAAAAATATCATCCTACGGACCTACGCTTTGTATGGCTATCTATTACACATCCAATGAAAATTCCATCTCCAAAGGCTTCTCTCTCTTTCCAGTTTGGAGGATTGAATTTTACAATTACAAACTCACTAATAAGCAAGAACTATCTAACATAAAAGATGACTTCCACAAGAGATCCCAGGCACCTGGCAAGCAAGAACTATTTTACAATTCCATGTTCTTACAAGAGCTTCTCATCCTTCGAAGCACCTTGAAACAAGAATTTCAAAGTTAACTTCCAAAAGAGATCCCAGGCCCACTTCTGCTCACAAATCTTACACAAAAGAACACAACAGTAAGCAATAAGCACCCTGTGTGGATCAAGTCTACACAGGTTTCATTTCAAGCTTTCTGGTACTCAATTGAAGCCATATCCTCATTCTCCAAATCCAACCCTTTAATCCCATACCCAACATACATTTCGTGTCTCTGCGTGCAAGACTACGAGCCATGATGTGTACTTCGATTTTTCCCAACAACGGAACAAGATGTTGACGAGGGAGTGAAAAATTGGAATTGTCATCTTCCATGGGTACAGTTAAATTTTAGGATGTAACATGAGGCACAAGATCGTGGCTTTGGACATGACTAAGGTGATAAAGCTACCATACTGGGAACTAATGGGCCAAGTAAGCAGCTGGGTAAATGTGCAGATGAGCAAGGCCATGTTCCATTGTACCAAGAGGCAAATTTAAGATCAGAGAAAGCATCTCAAAGTCCGTCAGACTGGACTGTTTGGAGTCACCTCCAACTAAATTTTGACCATCAAAACCACAAATTGAATATATGTTTGACATATTTTAAAATACAAGCCTGAGATAAATCAACTTGTAAGTCAAAAATTCAAACTGGAAAAAAATTCCTCAAATCCTGAACTACACATGCATACTCACACATGCTGAGTCCATAATACCAAAGAGAGAAGAATGAGGTCAAAGTTTGCTCATCAAGTGGAGGATTGTGATTGTGTATAGATCTACAATTCCAGTCAAAGGATCTTAGATGCTGCTCGTGCAGTTCTAGTTAAAATCATAACTGGATCTAGAATTTCAGAAGAAATTGAATCTGTCAAATTGGAGATGAGCATAGAATTACTTGAAAGGTTGTCTGCCACGTTCAGAACTTGCAAATTCCCAAAAGAGAGAAATACAAGTGAAGTAAAACATTCCTTCAAACATAAACAAGTATAAATTGCTCTGAGACAGGATTTATTCATTTCCTAAAGGAAAAAAGAATAAGTACTGTTTTATTCACTTCATTTGTTTGTCTATAGTCTCCCATTATTTTGCTTTCTCCCAATAGATCTAATCCCCCAAAATGGTAGCAACCAAGCATACATCTAAGATACAACACAGGAAAATTTCTTTACCACTGATTAACAAAACCAAACTGATATCCATATGAAACAAACAACAGATTCAAAATTGCTAATGTTGCATTCAGAACTCTACTAAGCACATACAAGTTGTATCGTCCAATAGAAAAGCAAAGCAAAAGAGATGTACTAGAATCCGACAATCAAATGCCAGAGCACTCCTGTGAGGGAGAAATACACACCTTACTGACCATAGTAAGGAAGCTGGCCTGGAGGTGAAGCACCACCAGGTTGCACATTACGCTGATGGACAGGATGAGATGCTCCCATTGGAGGTACAGTAGGACTCATTTGGTCTGTTTGCATGAGGGGTGCCAGACCAGCAGGAGTAGCTGCAGTGGGATACGCTGGAACAGAAGATGATCCATATATTTGGCCAGGAAATGTTCTGGGAACTGAAACAAAAGTTGTCTTGCTGGCCTGCATGTTTGGACCCCATGATGGCACTTGGCCAACAGGAGCTTTAGCTCGTGCAGCACCAAAAGCAGTAAACTCACTCCCAGGAAACATTGGAGCAGCCTGAGGATTCTGCCAGACTGCAGCAGCACCGGGGAAGGCAGGAGCTGGCGCTGATTCAGGGATTGTGTAATCTCTACTTTTGTCACTGTATGCCTAGAACAAAGACAAATTCTAATCAAATAGAAGGAAAAAAGTTTAAAGGGATATTAACATATAAAAGGGTGATTTAAGTACCAAGAAGGATACATCCAAGGACCAAATCTTTTCAAGCAACAATTGACCCAATTTTTCTAGTGTACCAGTCTTTACTTTTTCCACTTCAAATCTTTTTCAGGAACATTAATTCAAAAGCACATATTTATACCTTTATATTGAGATCAGTATGACGAGAGTATGATAGATGAAGCTTACAATAGCCACCATCATATATGCAGTGTCCCTCTAAAGCATCTTTGGCAACTGCTGCAGTCGTGATATCTGGATATAACAGGCATTCATAAATTGGTGACCAAGACAAAAGCAAAAAGAGCAGAAGGTTGTAGTGTTGCTATATGATCTTTTATTTTCCTATCTTAAGCATAGCAAACACTTTGAATTTGAATATGTTCTTTTGAATACTAGCCTGAGGCTAGTGGATATGTAATTGGAGACTCATTTTGTTTAGTTTATTTTGCTAAGATGTGAGTAATCAAGCCTGAGGCTTGACTCCCGTTGTATGCTTGTCACAGGTTTATCTTTCCTGCATACAATCAGTAATGTTAATGTTGGATATGGATGGTTTGGTGTATAATGATGTCATTGGATGCATAGTTTTCTTTATTGATCCCATGACAGGGACAAGATGCCCAAAACTTACCTTTGCGGAGGCAAAGAGGTGGAGGTGAGTCCTACTAGGACAGAGATTGACGCTTCCGCATTGTGAGCCCGGTGGGTGTTGTTAGGATCCGGTTGGGTGTTCTCTCTCAGTAGAAGCTTCCGCATTGTGAGCCCGGTGGGTGTTGTTAGGATCCGGTTGGGTGTTCTCTCTCAGTAGAAGGGTCGCAATCCTTTGTGGTACACCGGGCTGGATATGGGGGGTTACAGCTTGGCCTTGGATATTTTATACAGGGTCTACCCAGGTTCTTCTTTTAGATGCAGTTATTTTTATTTTTAAAAAAGAAAAAAAAAAAAGTGAACGTGGATCTTATGACTAAGAAACTAATGAAGCCTGCAATGCATCTACATACTTGTTTTGCAAGATTAAGAAATCACAGTTCTAAACAGGAGACTAAAGCAAATAGTGACTAATGTAACCCTAACATTAGCTTCACCAATTCTTAATTCTGCATTTAGATATAGAATGTAACTGCAAAACAGGGTCTTTTAGTTATCACTTATTTCTTCTTAGAGACAAGTGGGGGCCTACCAGGATACTGAATGAGTGCTTGTGTTCCACCATTCTTCTCAAATATGGCAATCTTTTGGACAGCACCAAACGAGGAGAAAACCTGAAATAAATCAACAGAAATAACTATTAAATAGTATTATAGAGAATATATTTACATAAGGAAGTCACGAGTAAGATTCTCTACCGTGTGAAGAACATCCACTGTAACAGCATATTGCATATTTTCAATTGCTGCAAGAAGCACATTACTCTCAAGTTCTACTTTCTTTCCATCAGGCCCTATAGAAGGCTGCATGTTAATGCTTATTAGTGTTTAATTAAATTCTGCAGATCTTAGTAAACAGTCAAAACATAAAACTATACCTGAACAAATCCCTCCATAGCAGTAGGATTAACGGGGAGGTATGGGTTTGTATAATCTCTGAAAGATGAAGCAAACAATTTCATGCATCATGAGGACTTAAATCACAACAATGTACCAATCAAGCAAAGATTAAATGCCAATCAAGAAACAGGAAAAGAATAACATTCAGAAAGAAACAGATGTGAAATTTTAGATGCTGAAATTGGAAAAAAGAGCATTATTTGTTACCAACAAAGTAGAAATAAATGACAAACAAATATGGATGGGATCACACTGCCTCCTAAAGGGTATGCATCCAGTAAATGCTCCCACAGCAAAAGCACACGACATCATAATCAACATTGATTAGGAAGACCATATCAAAGTGGATTGGGACACAAACAAGATAAAAACTTCACCCCAATTTGGAAAGAGCATGCAGTAATTTTGAGAACAAAAAACAGAGAACGTGCACTACATAAATAGAGCTGATTGTGGTAAAAGATTTGCAATAATCAGAAGAGGATAGGATTAAGGCTTCCTTGTGTTGATTACTTAAGCAGCTGGGCACAAGATAATCATTATGTTATGAAATGAATTCAAACAAACAAATGATCAATAGAACATGGAATTAAACTTTTGGTAAGCAAGTCCAAATCATTCAAGAAAATGATTTCAACGGAAGTGAGCCAGATTTTGTGGTGAGCATTATAAACCTGTGTACCGTTATGGCAGGTTCCAGGTAAGGTAAAACTGACCACATCCCAAGCTGCAAACTTTTAATTACTGAAAACCCCTATTTGATCTGTATAATCAAAGATTTCGCACCAACCCCACAAATTTATTCAGGGGTGGAAATGGAATTTCCCATTGCCATCCCTATGTCTAGGCACTGTCATCTTGGTCTAGGAAACTTTGAATTCTCTATAAACCCCAGAAGTAACAAGTTTCCTAGATCCTGCAGCATAGGGAAATATAAAGGGTTTTTTATGTTCCCTATTTTTGCAACAGAAATAATTCAGAACACAGTATACAAGGCTTTTGAAATCCAGATCCAGATATCTTACATGAATCTCTCAAAATACTAATTCCTTGCAAAAAGAACTAATAACAAAATTTGGTTGTGAAAGCTGATCCAAAAACTAACGACAATGTGTCATCCCATTACATACAGGATGCAGGTAGAGAAGATGCTTGATGAACAAACCACATAACTGATATCTCTAAGAACTAATAAACAAAACCAAATGAACCAGTACGATTGAAGCTTTAGGCATGATTCATAGTGGACATGATTACAATCATACAATAGTATTGTTTAAGAATAACAAGAGAAAATAAGACAAAGAGGGAAGACATATCCATTCAATGCACTTAGTGCATAACAAACTCACACCGTAAATTTTCAATTATAGCTAAATTTCAGCAAATTATTATACACATCAATAAGATGAAGAAAATTACTAAGAGGCCATGTAAAACAAATCTCTTGGCTCAAGCTGCCGAGCTTCACTAACCCCTAGATTACAAAAACCACAATCATCCATTAGTGACCTCAAATCACCAAAATAACAAACAAATATGCATAATGACAAACAGCAAGTGTTGGGTACATCAAAATACAGAATCAAGAAACATCAGATGGACTAGTGGGTTGATTATTACCTGCTCCGATGAGATTGGAACTTAATATTCAGGTCGGTATGCGCTGAGTATGAAATTCGCAAGTGGCTCAAACCAACATGCTCTGGAAGCAAGTACCTAAAATTTGTTACAAACAATAACAAAAGGCCCATAAAATGAGAACTCTATCAGTTTCAAACTTAGCAATGCTGCAAAGAAGAGAGGAGAGTGATTAAGCTGGGGGCAGGTGCACAAAAGAGGTCGTGCCTTGGTATGCTTCTACCATCTAATGCTTCCCTTGCAGAAGATGCAGTCTCAACATCACTGTATTGGATCAATGCCTGCCAACACAAAAAGTGAGGTGAGAAATTTAGAAAAGTACAGAAAGATTTCCAAAATAATAATAATAATCATAATAATAATTTGCACTTTCCAACATTACACCTGAAAACCTGCAGCCTTCTCAAAAGTAGCAATCTTGTGCACAAAACCAAAAGCTGAGAATACCTGAGATAAAATACAATCAGATATATGCATGCCAGAAAAGAAAAGAGTAGGAAGAAAAAAATAGAATGTCATTGAGAGAGAGAGAGAGAGTCCAGTTTCCAAAACAATGGGACAATAAATAAAATATCTATAGATCAGGTAAGTGCAGAATGGCACCTGTAGATGTAAGCATGAGGATAGACCTTACAAAGGAGGATGACCACATGGTTATTTATCCAGACTTCCTCCATCAAAAGAATCTAATAAGAACCATAATCATCCACGACTCAACCAATTTCAATCAAAATTGACACTTTGACTTATTAGCTTGCTACCTGTCAAATAAGTGAAGTTGAAGAAAAACGCGCATTTTTGGAAATGATACAAAGGAACATTTAAGATAGTTAAGTGAATGTAATCAGTGAATGTTCAGTTGAGTCTCACTGATGTAACAAGTTAATTTTATCCCTCATTTTAAGCAAGGCACAGTCTTTGTGATTAATGGTGAGGTTATAGCTTCTAATCAAGAATTTTTTTTCACTAGGTATGGTTTAAAAAAAAAAAAAACTTATTGGTTCCAAAGTAGATAACCTCAAGAAAATGAGTTTGAAAATTGATTATAAAAACTATTTTCAATAAGTTACTCTTGAAACACGTCAGTTTTCAGTAACAAAAAAGACGTTTTCACAAGTTTCAAAAATCATTATCATGCAGCAACAAAAACTGTAGTTCTTTGAATCAAATTTTTTTCATAATTTTTTCATAACTTTTGGTTCTGAAAACGACAAAAACAATAAAGCATAAATATATAAATCATAACAAAACAGGCCATTTAGTTCGTCAGTTTGAAGAGGAGCTTAATTCTTGGCAATGCTGAAGTTAGACTGTCTTTAAGTTGTAATTTTCCCCCCCTTGATGTGTTCCTTCTCTATGCAATTCTGCTAATGATTCTTAAAAAAGGGGGGATGTACTCCCTCCATGTGATTCTTTGAAAGGGATGCAATCCCTCTCCACACAACTCTCCAAATAGGGTATGCTCCCGTCCACAGAACTTCAAGGAGTGTTCCTTTGATCTGATGTGGTGGCTATGGGTGACCTTTACAGACAGAAGGAATGATGATTGTGTCTTTTTACATTCATCTTTAGAACACTTCGTTTCTTTAATATTCTTTGGAAAGTGTTTCGAGTAATTTGCATCTCCCAGCAGGTTCATGGTGTTTCAAGATCTTTTATATTCTTAGTTTTACACAACAACTGCTGAATGTATTTTTACTTACCGGAAAATGAAATATTAACCATCAATCTAAGTTCTAGTGAGGTAATAATGTATCCACAAGGCACATACCAAATGAATAACATCAATGCTGACATCACCAGCTTCCACTCCCTCAATGGTTACCAGCAAGACATTTCCTGGAACATCTCCGGGACTTTTGTTGTTCACAATTTCATGTCTGTTAGAATATTGAATATAGACAGTTTTCCCACGAACCTGCGCAGGCTCTGAAGATGAAGCATAATATGTAACCATGTTAATGGCCTGATTCAAGTCTGCCTGCATTTGAAAATCAAATATGTCAATGAAAAACATCTGCTTGGTCAAATGGACAGCAAGACAAAAATGAATCTGATGGTTCCAAAGGCAACAAAGGAAACTGTACAACGGAACACATTTAAAAACCCAGTAGAAAGGTTTGTCTCCCATTGACCATCTTATTTAGCCTTCATAAAAAGTCTTAACATCATGACTAACCATTATTTTAAAAACCAGGCATCATAATGTAGAAGTGATGCAACCTCTTATAGTAGGTCACATCCAAAATTCAAGCTTCAACAACCATTCAGAAGAACTAGAAGTGTTACAACTCCCATCCCCTTATTTACAATTATGCCAATGAGAAGCTGCTAGACCAAATACAACAGTAGAAGTTCATGATTGTCTCATAACACTTCTAGACACTTGTTTTTCTTTTTTCTTTTTTTCTTTTTTTATTTTTTTATTCTACTTGCTTAAAACTAAATATCAAAGACTCAAAATATGTTATAATTTTCATTAAACATATAAAAATAAGCCATAAGTTATCTGCATCTTGAAAAGTTTGACAATTCAACACCGCTTTTTATGGAATTCAGATACACGGTATGTTCTGTTCACTAATCTTCTTCATAGTTGGAGCTGCATTACCAACACCCAACCAAATGCAGACTGTATCCAAAATCTCTTGATTTTGATTGCATTACTAGCCACGAATAGTAATTAGAGGACAAACTTCTAATAACCAATTCATCTCCTGTTTGTGCTAATCCCAGGCGTGCGTCGTCTTAAAAACGAGCAAAAAGAATAGCATTCATTACTAGTAATACTTATAGGTGTCTATAAATACTGAAATAATATGTACACTGATGTTTTAATAATGGCCGTGGAATAGATTTAGAAATCTACTGGTGAAACAAAGTTCACAGGTTATAGAAAATAGGTAACAGCTACAAAAAATAACACATGGCAATAAACATCACCCATAAAAATTTCATAGTCCAAACCAATGTTTTAAAACCGGAACAGGTATTGAACCGGAAATGAGAGAAGGTCAAGGCTCACTGGTCAAACCACAGTAGAACCAGAAAATATTTTTATCAAATAAATAAATCTATAATAATTAAAAATATAATTTAATCATAAAAAAACTAAAATTTATCACATAATTTTACAATAAATTCCAAATTTTAGGTAAACTAAAACAAACATAAAATTTAACAATAAAAAAAAATTCTCCCTTCAATCTCAAATTCTTTTCCCAACTCTACCATGTCTCTCTCCTCATCTCTTTGCCATCACAAGATTCACGACAAGACTTTTCCCATTTCTAACATTTCTCTTTCCTTTATGACTTTGCCATCTTCATTGCATTTTCCCTCATAAATGCACAAACCATTTTCTCTTTCCTCCTTTATCTTCCTTCCATATTAACTGCCATCATTATCATATTTTCTCCTTTATCATATTTACTGGAAGTAAACTACTGCAATCATCATCATATTTTGTCTTCCATTTAGACAATGTAGTCCCTTCTCTTTCTCTCTAGGCATGGCATCCACAAAGCGGCTCCCGCAACAGTGGATTACAATCTTGACTTTTACAGCTCTCCAAAAAGATCCTATCTTGTCACTTAAATCTTTACCCTCCACACTACCTTTTCCCCTTCTTACAAAACTCATTGCTTCCTCTTCCAAGTGCCATCTTCTTCATTTAATATGTTGTCACGGTGGACAAATAGAGTTACCTTGAATTAGTGTGATTCAAGGGCGAACAGAGATAGGGAGGGGAAAAGAGAAACAGAATGGCAAGATAGGGAGGAGAACATGAGAGTAGAGAGGGAGTAATGGAGAAAAAGTTCTTAATCATTCAATATCCTCTCTCCAACGGGTGGAGGAGTTAATATACTCACTCGGTGGGGTAGGAATCTTGCCCACTCAAGCAGTTACAACCGATTGCCTTTATCCATTTCCCTAACAGATTCTTTTGTCTTTTCCTCGGGCCTTACACGTGGCCTGCCACCTAACCATTTGCCAGCTGGAATAGAAATATACTAACAGAAATAAGCAATTACAATGTAGCAGAAAATTAATTATGCTAAAAGAAAAAATTTAAAAGGTGGAAGCAGCAGGTTCGTGACAACTTTTCCCCCCTTGAAACATTTCTTGTCCTCAAGAAACACTAAGGAGGCTTGCAGCTCCTAGGAAACAATGCAGTAAACTCGGAAGATACTCCCAGGTGTTGTCGTGAGTACCCTCTTGCCCCCATTTCACCAAAACTTGAATGAGGGGAACCCCTTGATTGTAAATCACTCTTCTATCCATAATAGCCTCCAGTTCCTTCTAATAATCCTTCTCCTTCCCCTTAGGTAGTGCGGGCAAAGCTAAATTGACTTGTTCGGTCCCAGTGGATTTCTTAAGGAGAGATACAAGAAAAACCGGGTGTATGTTAGTACTTTCTGGTAGCTGAAGCTTATAGGCCACTTTGCCTATTTTTTCTGTTATGGTGAACGGGCCAAAGTACTTGAGGCTTAATTTAGTGATGGGCTTCTGGCTGATGGACTTCAAATGCTGGTACCTGAGCCGCAAGTATACTTGCTCGCCCACCTCAAACTCTCGGTCGCTTCTCTTCCTATCCACGAATTGTTTCATCCTGTTCCTAGCAGAGGCCAACTCCTGTTTTAGTTGTTGCACCACTTCCCTTCTCTGTTGCAGGTAGTCATCCACTGATAGCTCCGTAAAGGGCCCTCCTATAGCTGGCAGCAGCAGGGGTTTAAACCCATACAATGCTTCATAGGGAGACGTCTTTAAGGCTATGTGGTATGTGGAATTATACCACCATTGAGTTAAGGGGAGCCACCTATGCCAGTGCTTTGGCTGCATGATACACATGCATCTCAAGTAGGTTTCTAGTACCTGATTCACTCGTTTCGTCTGCCCATCCGTTTGTGGATGGTAGGCTATTGACATATTGAGCCGGATTCCCATTGATCCCATGAGCTCTTGCCAAAAACGGCTTGTAAACACTTTGTCACGATCCGAGACAATGGTTCCTGGTACTCCATACTGGGAAACAACCCTGTCAATGAACAGCCGAGCCACTTCCTTGACCGTGTAAGGGTGAGCTAATCCAATAAACTGAGCAAATTTCGTAAACCTATCCACCACCACCATAACACTGTCTTTTCCTTCTGACTTAGGCATTCCTTCAACAAAGTCCATGCCCATGCTAGTCCATGCTCTGTCTGGTATAGGCAAAGGTTGTAGGAGACCCGGGTAGGCCACATTTTCCAACTTGCACCTCTTGCATGTATCGCACGCTAACACAAACTTCTTGACATCACTCCTCAAGTTAGGCTAATGGAATATCAGCTTAATCCTCAGGTAGGTATTTTGAATACCGGAATGTCCACCCACTGGTGACTCATGTAGAGTTTGCAATATTTTCTGTTTGAGGTTTCCTCCATTCCCTATTACAATCCTCCCCTTGTATCTCAACAACCCTTCTATTAAGGTGTAGCTGTCAACCCTTCTTGGAGATACCACCGCTTCTTCTAACGTCTTCTTCACATGCTCATCCTCAGCATAACTGTCAATCACCTCCTGACACCATGCCGGCACTACTGTAGTAATTGCTGAAGTGTTGCCCTCTTCTTAGCACCTTGATAGGGCATCAACTACCACATTTTCCTTGCCCCTCCTATATTGTATCGAATAATCGAGCCCCATCAGCTTAGCCATCCCTCTTTTTTGCAGTTGAGTGTGTAATCTTTGCTGTAATAGAAACTTGAGACTCTCATGATCTGTTTTAATAATGAATTTACTGCCCTCTAGATAATGCCTCCATTTTTCCACTGCCATCAACACTGCTAAGAACTCCTTTTCGTAGATACTTAATCCCAAATGCCTCGCGCTTAAGGCCTGGCTCAAAAATGCCAGCGGTCTACCCCTCTGCAGGAGAACTGCACCAATGCCTACCCCACATGCATAAGTTTCCAATGTGAAGGGTTCATTGAAATCAAGTAATCCTAGAGTGGGGACTATTCCCATTGCTTCCTTAAGCTTTTGGAAAGCCTCCTCGGCCTCCTTTCCCCCACTTGAAATTACCCTTCTTCAATAGTTCTGTTAGTGGCCGACTCAACACCCCATAACCCTTTTCAAACCTCCTGTAATAGCCGGTTAAACCGAGAAATCCTCTTAATGCCTTATGGGTTGTAGGTTTGGGCCAATTGAGCATAGCTTCAATCTTCCTCGGGTCTGTTTTCACCCCTTCTCCAGAGATCAAATGACCCAAATATTCAACTTGGCTTTGGCCGAAAGAACACTTAGACCTTTTGATGAACAGTTGATTGGATCGGAGGACCTCTAGGGTAGTTTTCAGGTGCTTTAAATGCTGGTCAAGGGAGGGACTATACACAAGAATATCATCAAAGAATACTAGTATAAACTTCCTCAAATATGGTTCATAAGAGACTGAAAAGTGGCTGGGGCATTAGTGAGCCCAAAGGGCATCACCAAGAACTCGAAGTGCTCATGATGGGTCCTAAAAGCAGTTTTATGGGTATCTTCAGGCTTCATCTTGATTTGATAGTAACCAGATCGAAGATCCAGCTTGAAAAAAATGGTTGCATTGTGTAGTTCATCCATGAGATCTCCTATTAGGGGTATTGGGAACTTGTCTTTTATGGTTATGGTGTTTAATTGACGGTAATCTACAAAAGCGTCAAGTCCCATCTTTCTTTTTAACTAAGAGCACTAGTGAGGCGAATGGGCTATGGCTGGGCTTTATGAAGGACTAGTACAGCATTTCCCTAACCATTTTTTCGATTTCTGATATTTGGGTTGGCGAATATCTATAGACTATAGCCTTGATGTTTATGGGATCGGAATTTGGCTTGAGATTGATGGAATGGTCCAGGTTGTAGGAAGGTGGTAGGGTGTTGGGCTCAGTAAATAGGTCCCCAAATTCAATAAGCAATTCATCAATAAGGTGCTAAGAGTGTACCTGGTCAATTCTTCCGTGTGGGCTACAGGTAACTACGTTTAGTTCACCCATCGCTAGCTTTTCTCATCCTTCGTCTGCAGCTACCATTGAGAATAATTGAGCCAGCTTGCTCCAGTTATTCTTGAAGGCTTTATGCAGCCTCTTTCCAATTATCAGCTTGCATGTCCCAGTCTCTCTTCCTCCTTTTAATGTCATCCTCTTTCCTCCTCCATCAAAGGAGACTTCCATCCTATTGAAGTCGAAACTTATGGGGCTCACCCCTTTCATCCAATCAACCCCAAGCACCATGTCACAGCCCCCCCCCCCCCCCCCCCACAATTGCAACAGCCTAAGATCAGCTTTGAACCCCTCTCCTTGCATCTCCCACTTAAACCCATAGCAAGCCGAATTGCTCAGCATCTTGCCCCCATCCACTACTGTCACACTAAGGGGTTGGGTATTAGAGAGCAGGCACTTCAGCTTTCTAGCAGTTTCCCCATCCAAGAAGCTATGGGTGCTTCCGCTGTCTATTAAGACCAGCAAGCCTTTGTCCTTCACTCTCCCTTCCACCTTGATTATCTTATTGTCGATCACTCCCTTCAGTGCATGGAATGATATCTCTCCATTATTCTCATTCCCAGACTCCTCATCTTCTTCACTTCTATCTCCTTCCTCTTCTTCCAGTGTTTCTGAATTGCCCTCTAAAAGGAGAAGTTGGCGCTTACATTGATGCCCTGGAAAATACTTGTCTCCACACCTAAAGCATAGGCTGGGCGGTCTCTGCTGGTCATTCGGCCTAACACTTGGCTGGGGCATCGTCGAGGGCCTAATTCCAGTATTGCCCCCTGTCCACTCGCGGCCTACTCCTCTCCCACCTTGGTGGGAGGGCCCTGCTGTCATAGCTTTAGTTTGTTGCCTTTGTTTTTTCATCAATGCCTCCACTACCATCTCTTGTAACCTAGCACTCTCCACTGCTTGTTCCATCGTCCGAGGTCGGATCATCTTAACCATTGGTCTTAAATCGTAGCTGAGACCACTCAAGAAACTAGACACAAAGTATGCTTCGGACAGGTGCGGGTCTTGACTATTCATGAGAGATCGCAGCTCCTCGAATCTCTTCAAGTAGGTTTTTAGCTCACCCATTTGCCTGAGTTTGTTAAATTCCTCAATAATGTCGGTCATACTTCGTTCCCCAAATCTCTCACATAGCTTCTCAGTGAACTCTCCCCACGTAGGCTAACCCCTCACACTAACCCAACCTTGGTACCATGCATCCACGACATCATCAAAGTAGGCAGTTGCTAAGGAAACTCTCCGACCCTCTGATATGTCATACCAATCAAACATTCTTTCGCACTTCCGCACCCACCAACGGGGGTTGTCACCTTCAAAAACAGGTATCTCCATCCGGGGCATGGGGAAACTTGCTTGTTGGCGATATCCTTGCTCATCACGTCCCCTATCCTGCATCATTCCTTCCCCCTCGTCCTGACCATTCCCCATATCAAGAGTTACAGGCTTGTTCAGACCCCTATTGCGACATAAGAGAGGTTTCGTTCTATCTCGGGGAGGGAAGTCGGGGGCCAAACTGATTGGGTTTTGACGTGTAAACATCAACATGAATTGCTGAAGCTGGTTACCCAATTCTTTCCTCATCTGCGCCATCTCTTCGTGCAGTTGAACCAGCGTTCCGTCCAGGTTTTGATCTATCGTCATGATCGCCTCGTGGTTACAAGTATTTCCCAGTTCGAGCTGGTCTACTCGTCTCTGAACCTCGGTCGTGGACGAGCTGATCTGTTACAGTTGAGTCTCCATGTTTTTCATACGAGTTCCTTCCGCCATAAGCTAGTGACAATCTTGGCCCGGAATCGAGCTCTGATACCAATTTGTCACGGTGGACAAATAGAGTTACCTTGAAACAGTGTGATTCAAGGGTGAATAGAGATAGAGAGGGGAAAAGAGAAACAGAATGGCGAGATAGGGAGGAGAATATGAGAGTAGAGAGGCAGTAATGGAGAAAAAGTTCTTAATCATTCAATATCCTCTCTCCAACGGGTGGAGGAGTTAATATACTCACTCGGTGGGGTAGGAATCTCGCCCACTCAAGCAATTACAACTGATTGCCTTTATCCATTTCCCTAACAGATTCTTTTGTCTTTTCCTCAGGCCTTACACGTGGCCTGACACCTAACCGTTTGCTAACTGGAATGGAAATATACTAACGGAAATAAGCAATTACAATGTAGCAGAAAATTAACTATGCTAAAAGCAAAAATTTAAAAGGTAGCAGCAACAGGTTCGTGACATATGTCTCTCTCCTCCTCATATTCCTTGGAACAACATCAACTGTGCCCCTATTGGCACCTCAAAAAGAGGCTAAATCCCACGGCTTTCTTCTTCTTCTTCGAATTGGAATGTGGAGAGAGAATTGAATGAGAAACATGATGCTTTTGGTAGAGAAGAAGTAAGTGGTAGAGAAATGAGCCCAAAGAGGAGAGAGCAGCTAAGAAGTGGGTTAGGGTTTATGCACAAGATAAGATCTATGGCGGGTTAGGGTTTCTTTTGCTTCTCGTTGTTTTGTGCAGGAAACACTTGGTTCACATCAGATGGGTTACACTCCCCCTTCCCTCCCTCCCTCTCTTTCTCCCCACTTATTTTATTCTTAATTAGCGTCTGGACTATCCAAAACGACGCTCTACGGGTGGTCAGGTCTAAATCATCCATCACTGATTCAATTACCCAGTTCACATAAACCCAACAGGTTTTTTTAACTATGTTTTTTTCACATGGACTGGACTGGCCATTGACAAGTTACAAATTTTCCCAGTCCAGTCCAGCTCTTACAACGTTGACCTAAACAGCAGAACTAGCTGCCTTGGCAACTTTAGGCCAGGTAGACACATGAAAAAATAATTTGCTTAAAGTGTACCCATGCATGAGGCAAGGAGCTTAGATACACAATTATCCTTTAATGCAATCACAATTGGGGCACATACCTAGTAAATACCATACTTTCCATCCAAAATTCATTACATAAGAGTACCACTTGTTGCTTTCCAATTGTTATCAATGACAAAAAAGAACACAGATCGAGTGCATTGTCCGATAACATGAAATGATGACATTTCATGAAATGTGGCAACATGATAAAAATGCAACATAATGCATTGTCAAATAACATTAAATGATGGCATAAAGTGATGGCCCTCAAGAGTCAAGAAGTAGCTGCATAAAAAAGTAAAAAAGAAAAGAAAAAAAGGTAAAGCACAAGGACAGCAAAGCCATGGAAGCCATGGTATTGCCTAAAGTGGTGGCCCTCAAGAGTCAAGAACTAGCTGCCTTGGCAAGTTTAGGTGAAGTAGACACATGGAAAAATAAATTGCTTAAAGCGCACCCATGCATGAGGCAAAGAGCTTGTCCAACTTATATACACAAGTATCCATTAAAGCAATGACAATTAGGGCACATCCCTAGAAAATACAATACTTTCCATTCAAAATTCACTACTTAAGGGTACCATTTTTTACTTTCCAATTGTTAGCAATGACAAATAACCATATAGATTGAGTGTATAGTCCGACAACGTGAAATGATGGAGTTTCATGAAATGTGGCAACATGACAAAATGCAACGTAATGCATTTTCTAAAAATATGAAATGATGGCGTTTCATGGAACGTGACAAAAATGCAACATAGTTCAATAACATTTTTGCCACAATGATGTTTCATGTTATTGGACAATGCACTACCTTACATTTTTGTCATGTCGACAAATTTCATATTATCAAACAATACAATATGTTGCATGTTTATCACATCACATTCCCCAACAACAACATATCCAGCATTTATCCCACTATGTGAGGTCGGCTACATCACATTCCCCCCCGGGAAAAAAAAAAAGTGAAAAGAAAAGGTAGAGCACACAGACAGCAAAGCCATGGTAATGCCTAAAATGATGGCCCCCAAAAGTTAAAAACTAGCACATTGGCAAGTTTATGCCAAGTAGACACATGGAAAAATAAAATGCTTACCCATGCATGAGGCAAGGAGCTTGTCCAGCTTATATACACACGTATCCATTAATGCAATGACTGGGCCATATACCTAGTAAATACCATACTTTCATCCAAAATTCACTGCTTAAGGGTACCACATGCTACTTTCCAATTGTTAGCAATGACATAAGCACACAGATCAAGTGCATTGTCCGACAACAAGAAACAATGACATTTTATGAACATGATTGACAAAAATCCAACATAATCCATTGTTTAATAACATGAAATGATGGCATTTCATGAAATGTGGCAATGTGACTGTCACGACCCGAATTCTAATAAGTCATGACCGGCACTAATCCTTAGGCCCAGCGGCCCCACCGTGGATTAGTAAGCCTCTTCTCTAACTCGATTTGCTAAAAACATTAATACTATTGATAAAATATAGAAACATGGAGTAAAACACCTTTTCAATTTTTCACACAATATTTCAATATCTCATATACAGCAGCTACACAAAAATATGGATATCCATCATCCTGCTGTCAAAAATTTCAAATGGTCCAACAGATATTCTGGTATGATGTCAGATCCCCTTTTGATTCCTGACGTGATATAAGATGCTCTGTGGAGACATACACGTACTGTTGAGTCTGTTCTTTTGTCTTTTATTTTTGTGGTACATAATTGTGCCAAAGGCCCAAGAAGAATCCGTTGAAAATATTTTAATAAAAATGGGTGAGTCTTGTGGACTCGCGAGTATAAGGTATGTCATGCTCACTAGGAGAATATGCAATAAAAATGCTAGGATGAACACCATGGATACAATAATATTACAATAATATGGACAACGAGAATATGTATCATAAGTTTAAATAATTTGAGATTCAAAGGAAAACATAGTATAGGAAAAATAGGTGCCTAGAGACAACCTCCATAAGTTGCTCACCTAACCACCTAAGTCTCTTATACCTTTTTATATGATGGATGCACCGAGTCTGAGGACACACTAGTAGAAACTGGTCTAACGTCTATATACCCATGCACATACTTCATCATCACACTATAATACCATCATAGCTCACGTGATAGCAGTGATGAAACATATTATCTGTGTCTCTCATGGCCTTAGCATGCCAAGCCTCACAGTACCATGATCTTTTCCTGCTGTGAGTCACCAGGAAATCTACTAAATAGTCCTTTAATAATAATGCAAATGATACCCTACTTAATGCACAAATCAAATCCATTTATCATTTCATGCAGTGCCTAAAATACACCATATCATTCAATGTTTCACATTTTCAAGACAAGAAATCAGTTAAGGTATCTTTCTGCTTATGTCTCTCCCAATAGGATAAAAATATTTCATGCAATTTAGAAACATTTAAAAGTGTTTTTCTGTGTTTCACATAAAAAAATCATATACAAGTTATGTATAGAAAAATATATATACGCGCATAAAATAAGGTAAACAAAACATATCATGTCTACTCGTCTGGGAAATGACGACTCAAACCTTACATTCTTTTGGGTGAGACGCGTCATCGGTGCTGCAGTATTAGAAAAATCCTTCACGAAGAGACAGTAGTATCCTGCTAAACCTAAGAAACTACGTATCTCAATGATTGTAGTGGGTCTAGGCCACTGTGCCATAACCTCTACCTTCTTTTGGTCCACCTGGATCCCTTGACTAGACACAACATGCCCCAAAAAGCCAACGCTCTTTAGCCAAAACTCACACTTTGAAAACTTGACATATAGCTCATTATCACAAAGGACTTACACAACCGTCCTAAGATGGTGCTCATGTTCAACATCACTCCTCGAGTACACCAATATGTCGTCTATGAATACGATGACGAATCGATCCAAGAAGGGTCGAAATACCCTGTTCATCAAGTCCATGAATGCTGCCGGGGCATTCGTCAACCCGAAAGACATCACCGAAAACTTGTAATGTCCATATCGAATGCGAAAAGTAGTCTTGGGAATGTCCTGATTCCTAATCCTCAATTGATGGTATCATGATCTCAAGTCAATCTTAGAAAATCGCCTTGCAACTGATCAAATAGGTAATCAATGCGTGGCAACGGATATTAGTTACGAATAGTAACTTTGTTTAATTGTCGATAATCGATGCAAAGTCTCAAACTCCCATCCTTCTTCCTCACAAATAGTACCGGCGCACCCCATGGCGTAATAAAGCCTTTATCTAAGAGTAATTGATTCTTTAACTCTTTCAATTCCGCTGGGGCCATCCTATACGGGGGTATCGAAATCGGTCGAGCCTCCGGTACTAGGTCGATACAAAACTCAATCTCTCGATCGGGTGGTAGTCCTGGAAACTCATTAGGAAAAACACCTAGGAACTCACACACCACTAGGACTCCATTGACCTCCCCAACTGATCGTTCACACTCTCTCACAACTGCCAAGAACCCCTCACAACCTCTGCCCAACATACGTTGTGCCTTTATAGTTGATATCAGCATGCTAGCCCCTGGAGTCCTATCTCCCTAGATATAAAACAAATCCTCACCCCGAAGATCAGAGTAAACGCGTTTTTAACGACAGTCTAGGCTAGCGTGGCATAAAGCTAACCAATCTATACCTAAAATGGCATCAAACTCTATAGGACCGAGTAAGATAAGATTTGCTAGCGTGTACCTACTCACGAGAGAAACAACACAAGCTCGATACTCTCGCTCCACTTGTAGGGCATCACCCACGGGAGTCCCCACTAACATGGGCTCGACCAGAGGAGTGGCACTTACTCCCAAACAGGGAGCAAACTGCTGCCATACAAACAAATGCGTCGCCCCGGGATCGAATAGCAAGTGTGCACTATGACCACAAATATGGATCGTACCTGTCACCACCTGATTGGATGCCTGGGTATCCTAATTTGTCATATGGTAAACCCTTGGTTGACTCTGTGGGCCATGTCCCCCTCAAGACTAGGGAGCACTACTCTGAGCTCTAGGTGCCGGCTACTGGCCTGAAGTCTGCCATCCTTGAGGGCCTCGCCCTGACGGTGGGCAACCCCTCTATATGTGACCTGGCTGTCCACACCTAAAGCATGGAACTGGAGCCTTCGCGTACCTACACACCCTTGAGTGTCGCTTCTTACATATCGAACATTGGGGCCTCTCTTCTTGTCTCTGTTGCTGTCTCTGGGGAGGGGGCGCAGGCAATGGTGGCACTACTGTCAACGGCTGCGAACTCGTCGAGCCCTTCCCCTTCTTCCCAGAGGAGAATGAAGTACCACCGTCGCTTCTAGCCCTCTTCAAATCTCTAGCTACCCTCTCCTCTGTTGCACGTGCCTCAACGGCTAAGGCACTATCAATTGCCTCCTCATAAGTCCTAAAACGGGAGGCGTGCAAACTCCTGAACCACAGCTCAATCAGTCGAGATACGAAGCGGGTAATCCTGTCCTGTTCTGTAGGAACCAAAGCAGGTGCATACTGTGAAAGCTCAGTGAACAATGCATCATAGCGCTCGATACTCATATCCAGGGTTTACCTTAAGGCCTCAAACTGCTAGGCCCTCTGAAATCTCATAGTGCTAGAGACATACTTAGCCAAAAAGAGCCTCTTGAACTCGGCCCATCCTGACGGGGCATCACCCTATAGTATCCTCAGCACATCATACCAACCGCTCGCCTCACCGTGAAGACAGAAAGAGGTGAGCTCCACCATCCAGTAACCATGAATGCGAGAACCTCTCTTCAATTTATCTAACTAATCCAAGAACTCTTCAACCTTGTCCCTCGCACCTCTAAACTGGGGCAGTTTCAGACCCATGAACCTCTCAAACTCATAATCTACTCCAAAGGCCTCAAGGTCCACTGGAGGTTGTTCCCTAGCCTCGCCCGTATCACCAGTGCTGAGGGCAACACCTGCAGTGCCATCGCTAACGGCGCCTCTAGTGCCACCAGCCACAGCACTGTTGCCACTAGTGTCGTCCTCAATGCCATCTCCAGTGCTGCCACCAACCCTAGTATTTAAGCCCACACTCCCTGGTGCCTCTAGCTGTCTTTGAGAATTAACTATGTTCGTCAATAACACTGTGATATTTGCCAAAGAGTCAATAATCAGCTGGTCTCTGTCCCGCGTCGGAGTACTACCATCGAAGTCAACTCCACTATGACCTGAACCACGGCCCTGGCCTCTACCTCGACCTCGGCCACGTCGTCCGCCACGGCCTCTGATGACCGTGTTACTGCTGACAGGTGAGGGCTAAGGAGCCTGATCACCCCCTAAGGAATCGGTTTGCCTGGATGCTATCCGAGAGCGAGGAGGCATCATCCTGTTATCGTAGTGTTAGGTCAACAAAAGTAACAATAGAATTTGAAAGCAAAAGACCAAAAGATACTATACTCTAACACCTTTAGCAAAAGTTAGATCAATAATGTGCCATGGCTCACATCACGACCTAAAACCCAGCTAAGAATGGCTCTGTGGGACTCAAGGAGACAAGACCTTAGACAATGCTAGATAATCAAATTGAACTGAAAGATACAAGTCTAACTCAAGAGTAACCTAGGCTCTGATATCACCTGTAACATCCCACATCGAGCGATAGGAAGGACCAGAACAACTTAGCCTGATGAGCCTACACGAACTTCCCAGGGAGTCACTCATCCCTGACCTTCCCTTACTCAAACACACTTAACCCGAGAGTTTTTTGCCTACATTCAGCGTAAAAGATATCCTCTATATAGAAGGGTAGTATATATCGAGGATAAGTAAGGAATGAAACAACACCAGCTGGATATCTTTTGAGCTAAATGTAGGCAAGGAACTCCCGAGTTAAGCGTGCTTGAGATGGGGAAGGTCAGGGATGGGTGACCCCTTGGAAAGTTCGTGTAGGTCCATCAGAATAAGTTGTTCTGATCTTTCCTATCGCTCGATGCGGGATGTTACAGGTGGTATAAGAGCCTAGGTTACTCTTGAGTTAGGCTTGTATCTTTCAATTCTATTTGATTCTCTAGCCTTGTCTAAGGTCCTGTCTCCTTGAGTCCCACAGAGCCATTCTTAGCTGGGTTTTAGATCGTGATGTGAGTCATGGCACATTATTGATCTAGCTTTTGCTAAGGGTGATAGAGTCTAGTATCGTTTGATCTTTTGCTTTTAAATTCTATTGTTACTCTTATTGACCTAACACTACGATGATAGGAACGATGCCTCCTCGCTCTCAGACAGCATCCAGGCATATAGATTCCTTAGGGGGTGATCAGGCTCCTCAACCCCCACCTGCCAGCGGTAACACAGTCATCAGAGGCCGTGGCGGACAACGTGGCCGAGGCCGTGGTTTAGGTCATAGTGGAGTTGAGTTCGATGGTAGTACTCCGAAGCGGGACAGAGACCAGCTGATTATTGACTCATTGGCAAATATCACAGTGTTATTGACGAACATAGTTAATTCTCAAAGACAGCTAAAGGCACCAGGGAGTGTGGGCCCAGATACTAGGGTTGGTGGCAGCACTAGAGATGGCATTGAGGACGGCACTAGTGGCAACAGTGCTGTGGCTGGTGACACCAGAGGCGCCATTAGCAATGGCACTGTAGGTGTTTCCCTCAGCACTGGTGATACGGGCGAGGCTAGGGAACAACCTCTAGTGGACCCTGAGGCCTTTGGAGTAGATTATGAGTTTGAGAGGTTCGTGGGTCTAAAACCGCCCCAGTTTAGAGGTGCGAGGGACAAGGCTGAAGAGTTCTTGGATCAGTTAGATAAATTGAAGAGAGGTTCTCGCATTCATGGTTACTGGATGGAGGAGCTCACTTCTTTCTGTCTTCATGGTGAGTCAAGCACTTGGTATGATGTGCTGAGGAGACGACGGGGTGATGCCCCGTTAGGATGGGCTGAGTTCAAGAGGCTCTTTTTGGCTAAGTATGTCTCTAGCACTATAAGATTTCAGAGGGCCCAGCAGTTTGAGGCCCTAAGGCAGACCCAGGATATGAGCATTGAGCGCTATGATGCATTGTTCACTGAGCTTTCACAGTATGCACCTGCTTTGGTTCCTACAGAACAGGACAGGATTACCCGCTTCGTATCTCGACTGATTGAGCCGTGGTTCAAGAGTTTGCACGCCTCCCGTTTCGGGACTTATAAGGAGGCAGTTGATAGTGCCTTAGCCCTTGAGGCATGTCCAACAGAGGAGATGGCAGCTAGAGATTTGAAGAGGACTAGAGGCGATAGTGGTACTTCATTCTCCTCTGGGAAGAAGGGGAAGAGCTTGACGAGTTCGCAACCGTTGACAGTAGCGCCACCATTGCCTGTGCCCCCTCCCCAAAGACAGCAACAGTGGCAACAGAGACAAGAAGAGAGGCCCCAATGTTCGATATGTAAGAAGCGACACTCAGGGGTGTGCAGGTACGCGAAGGCTCCAGTTCCATGCTTTAAGTGTGGACAGCTAGGTCACATACAGAGGGGTTGCCCACAACCAGGGCAAGGCCCTCAAGGACGGCAAACTTCAGGCCAGCAGTCGGCACCTAGAGCTCAGAGTAGTGCTCCCCAGTCTCGAGGGGGACATGGCCCACAGAGTCAGTCGAGGGTTTACCATATGACGACTCAGGATACCCAGGCGTCCAATCAGGTGGTGATAGGTACGGTCCATATTTGTGGTCACAGTGCACACGTGCTATTCGATCTCGGGACGACGCATTCGTTTGTATGGCAGCAGTTTGCTCCCTGTTTGGGAGTAAGTGCCACTCCTCTAGTCGAGCCCATGTTAGTGGGGACTCCCGTGGGTGATGCCCAACAAATGAAGCGAGAGTATTGGGTTTGTGTTGTTTCTCTCGTGAGTAAGGACACACTAGCAGATCTTATCTTACTCGGTCCTATGGAGTTTGATGCCATTTTAGGTATGGATTGGTTAGCTTCGTGCCATGCTAGCCTAGATTGTCGTCAAAAACGCGTCTACTCTGATCTTCCGGGCGAGAATTTGTTTTATCTCCAAGGAGATAAGGACTCGAGGGGCTAGCATGCTGATATCAGCTATAAAAGCAAAACGTATGTTGGGCAGAGGTTGTGAGAGGTTCTTGGCAGTTGTGAGAGAGTGTGAACTATCAGTTGGGGAGGTCAGTGGAGTCCCAGTGGGGTGTGAGTTCCCAAATGTTTTTCCCGAGGAGTTTCCAAGACTACCACCCAATCGAGAGATTGAGTTTTGTATCGACCTAGTACCAAAGGCTCGACCTATTTCGATACCCCCGTATAAGATGGCCCCAGCAGAATTGAAAGAGTTAAAAAATCAATTACTCTTAGATAAGGGCTTTATTACGCCTAGCACGTCACCATGGGGTGCGTCGGTACTATTTGTGAGGAAGAAGGATGGGAGTTTGAGACTTTGCATCGATTATCGACAATTAAACAAAGTTATTATTCGTAACCAATATTTGTTGCCACGCATTGATGACCTATTTGATCAATTGCAAGGCGCGAGGCGATTTTCTAAGATTAACTTGAGATCATGATACCATCAACTGAGGATTAGGAATCAGGACATTCCCAAGACTACTTTTCGCATTCGATATGGACATTACGAGTTTTTGGTGATGTCTTTTGGGTTGACGAATGCCTCGGCAGCATTCATGGACTTGATGAACAGGGTATTTCGACCCTTCTTGGATCGATTCGTCATCGTATTCATAGACGACATATTGGTGTACTCGAGGAGTGATGTTGAGCATGAGCACCATCTTAGAACGGTTGTGTAAGCTCTTTGTGATAATGAGCTATATGCCAAGTTTTCAAAGTATGAGTTTTGGCTAGAGAGCGTTGGCTTTTTGGGGCATATTGTGTCTAGTCAAGGGATCCAGGTGGACCAAATGAAGGTAGAGGCTATGGCACAGTGGCCTAAACCCACTACAATCACTGAGATACGTAGTTTCCTAGGTTTAGCAGGATATTACTGTCGCTTCGTGAAGGATTTTTCTAATATTGCAACACCAATGACGCATCTCACCCAAAAGAATGTAAAGTTTGAGTCGTCATTTCCCAGACGAGTAGACAGGATATGTTTTGTTTACCTTATTTTATGCGCGTATATATATTTTTCTATGCATAACTTGTACATGATTTTTTTATGCAAAACACAGAAAAACACTTTTAAATGTTTCTAAATTGCATGAAATATTTTCATCCTACTGGGAGAGACATAAGTAGAAAGATACCCTAACTGATTTCTTGTCTTGAGAATGTGAAATATTGAATGATATAGTGTATTTTAGACACCGCATGAAATGATAAATGAATTTGATTTGTCCATTAAGTAGGGTATCATTTGCATTATTATTAGAGGACTATCTAATAGATTCCCTGGTGACTCACAGCAAGAAAAGATCATGGTACTAAGAGGCTTGGCATGCCAAGGCCATGAGAGACGCGGATAGTATGTTTTAGCACTGCTATCACTATGATGGTATTATAGTGTGATGATGAAGTATGTGTCAGTATATGTACTTGTGTGCATGGATGTATAGGCGTTAGACGAGTTTCTACTAGTGTGTCCTTAAACTCGGTGCATGCATCATATAAAAAGGTATAAGAGACTTAGGTGGTTAGGTGAGCAACTTATGGGGGTTGTCTCTAGGCACCTATTTTTCCTACACTATGTTTTCCTTTGAAACTCAAATTATTTAAACTTATGATACATATTCTCGTTGTCCATATTATTGTATCCATGGTGTTCATCCTAACATTTTTATTGCATACTCTCCTAGTGAACATGACATACCTTATACTCGCGAGTCCACAAGACTCACCTCTTTCTATTAAAATATTTTTAGCGGATTCTTCATTTGAATATTAGTCCAGCAGATATTCTGATACGATGTAAGATCCCTTTTTGATTCCTGATGTGATATAGGATCCTCTGTGGAGATATACACATACTGTTGAGTCTGTTCTTTTGTCTTTTATTTTTGTGGTACATAATTGTGCCAAAGGCCCAAGATATGGGATTGTATATGTATTTTTGACAGCAGGATGATGGATATTCATATTTTTGTGTAGCTGTTGTATATGAGATATTGAAATATTGTGTAGAAAATTGAAAAGGTGTTTTACTCCATGTTTCTATATTTTGTCAGTAGTATTAATACTTTTAGCAAATCAAGTTAGAGAAGAGGCTTACTAATCCACGATGGGGCCGCTGGGCCTAGGGATTAGTGCCGATCATATCTTATTAGAATTCGGGTCGTGACAGATTGGTATCAGAGCCGACCCTTGGTGAAGGCAGTCCGATGAGAGCGGGGAGTGGAGCCAGGGATCGAGGTCCTGTTCAAGGAACGGTTTCTGACAAGCTTTTAGGATGGCAGCCTCCAAAGGGAAGAAGATCCGAGACCAGTTGTAAGGTCGCATGACAAGGACATCATGTGCTCAAGAGAGAAGAATATAATACCTCAAGAATCCAGATAAGGGTAGTATATATCGAGAATAAGTAAGGAATGAAACAACACTAGCTAGATATCTTTTGGGCTAAATGTAGGCAAGGAACTCCCGGGTTAAGCGTGCTTAAACTGAGGAAGCTCAGGAATGGATGACTCCCTGGGAAGTTCACGTAAGCCCATCAAGATAAGTTGTTCTGGTCCTTCCTATCGCTCGATGCGGGATGTTACAAGTGGTATCAGAACCGACCCCCGAGCCTCTGAGCTCAGTGGTGGGGCAAACCTCAGCGAGAACGCTAAGTTCCTAAGAGGGGGTGCGTGTAGGCACCTTAGGCAAATCCCACATTGGCCATGCAATGGGGGGAGATCTGAGACTGATTGTAAAGTCGCATGGACGTCATGTGCTCAAGGGGGGAGAATGTAATACCCCAAGAGTCAAAAGAAGGGTAGTATATATCGAGGATAAGTAAGGAAGGTAACAACACCAGTTGGATACCTTTTGGTCTAAATGTAGGCAAAGAACTCCCGAGTTAAACGTGCTTGAGCTAGGGAAGCTCAAGGATGGGTGACCCCCTAGGAAGTTCGCGTAGACCCATCAGGGTAAGTTATTCTGGTCCTTCCTATCGCTCAATACGGGATGTTACATGATCCTTCCTATCGCTCGATGCGAGATGTTACAGGTGGTATCAGAGTCTACCCTTGGTAAAGGAGGTCCGATGAGGGCGGGGAGTGGCGCCAGGGCTCGAGGGCCTGTTCAAGGAGCGGCTTCTAGCAAGCTTCTAGGATGACAGCCTCCAAAAAGAAGAAGATCTGGAACCAGTTGTAAGGTCACATGACGAGAACATCATGTGCTCAAGGGGGGAGAATGTAATACCTCAAGAGCCCAGAGAAATGTAGTATATATCGAGAATAAGTAAGGAAGAAAACAATACCAGCTGGATATCTTTTGAACTAAATGTAGGCAAAGAACTCCCGGGTTAAACGTGCTTGAGCTGGGGAAGCTCAGGGATGGGTGACCCCCCGGGAAGTTCGTGTAGGCCCATTAGAGTAAGTTGTTCCGGTCCTTCCTATCGCTCGATATAGGATGTTACAGTGAAAAAAATGCAACATAGTTCATTGTTCAATAACATTTTTGTCACGGTGATGTTTTAGGTTATCATACAATGCACTACATTACGTTTTTGTCATGTCCCCAAGTTTCATGTTATCAAGCAATACAGTACGTTGCATTTTTATCACATCGCACCCCCCCGACACACACACACACAGGAAACATAGTAAAACCCACGAATAGGAAAGCCATGGTAATGCCTAAAATGGTGTCCCTCAAGAGTCAAGAACTAGCTGCCTTGGCAAAGTTTAGGCCAAGTAGACACATGGGAAAATAAACTCCTTAAGAATGTACCCATGCATGAGGCAAAGAGCTTGTCCAGCTTATATCCACAAGTATCCATTAATGTAATGACAATAGGGGCACACAACTAGTAAATGCCATTCTTTCCATCCAAACTCATTGCTTTAGGGTAAACTTCTTGCTTTCGCCCAATTGGTTATCAATAACAAACAAGCACACAGATCAAGTGCAATGTCTAATAACATGAAACAATGACATTTCATGAAACATGATGACGTGGGAAAAATGCAATGTAATGCATTTGACGATAACATGAAATGATAGTGTTTCATGAATGTCACGACCCTAGGGGAAAACATGTATTTTGTTAGAAATATATAGCCACTTGTAGTAACGGTTAGCTGGGTGGTTAATTGGTTAGAAGATTGGGCAACTAATTGTACAACAAATTACCTTCTTTTGGTTATGATTCGGTTAGAAGGTAGGTACTATATAAGGCCTGCAGGTGTGTGGATAGGAGGTAGGTTGAGAAATAACAGAATCTCTTTCTCACCAATCCTCTCTCTCTCTCTTCACTCAATTTCTGTTTCTGTTCAAGAATCAATCTTGAACTCATTGCACTCAACTTACTAGAATTGTCCAACCACAAATCTGGGGCTTGACATATTTGGTATCAGAGCTAGGACATCCCAGCTATGGGAAATTGATCCACAAAAACCCAACATTATAATTGGCAAAGGACGACAATTGCTATTGGTAGCAATTCCGTTTTTTTCAGCATGGAAATTGCGATTCAACTGACCACCAGTTGCAAATCGCGATTGTGGGAAAATTGCGGATGGCGGAGGGCACCAGGATGAAGTAACTGGAGGCCCGGACAGAAGCCTTGGAGTTTGGAATGTCACAAACTCAGGAAGCAATGGTTCAGAGTAGAGAAGATATGGCGACCATAAGGGAGACTCTATGTAGTGAATCGGAGAAGAACAGGGAGACTTTGGAACAGTACAAGGAGACCATGGAGCAATATGGTCAAAGACTTAACAACATGCTCAGTATGTTGTCCACGTTACCCCAATTTCGGTTGGCACCGAATTTTCCTCCCCAAACTAATACCGACCCTATTCTGCCACACCGGGCCGCCTCCCTAGATCCAATAGAATTCACAAAATAGAGGTCCAATCAACAATGGATCTAGAAGCCCAGGTAAGGAATTTTCACCCTCCTACTAGTAACCATACTCCTATGCCACGATTAGAAATTCCAATGTTTGATCGGGTGAAACCAAGGTGGTGGATCCAACATTACGGAAGGTTATTTCAATTCTATAGGGTGTCTGAGAAGCAAAGGGTTAATTTGGCCGTGTCCTACTTGAATGACTTGATCGATTTTTGGTATCAAGGTTGGATCCAAGATAGGGGAAATATGATGTGAATTGGCGGAGTTTGCAGAAGGGTTGTGTGAGCGGTTTGGAGAGAGAAGTATGACTGGTGTAATTGAGGAATTTAACAAATTAAAGCAAGAAGGATCAATGGTGGAGTATCAAGTAAAATTCAAAGAGTTGAGATCCATAGCAGGTACTGTGCAACTGGGACTGATGAAGCAATACTTGGTATCTGTCACAACCCTAGGGTTTATCTAGGGTCTAGGAAGGATTTGGGAGGGAAACGGAGAAGAAATTGGAGGGAGATATACAGCAGAAACAAAAGAAATGAGAGAGAATTAGGAAGAATGAGAGGGGGTAAGTAAGGAGGGAAAATATGAATTCATTATGTTATTTCAGTATATCTTTCTCTACATACTAGAGCCTATTTATAGGCTATTTAATAGTAAATGAAATCTGAAAAATAGAACCCATGTGCTCCTAACAACTCACAAAATACCTCCTACTAACTACTACAACCTTATTACAATAATACCCTTCTAACTACCCTTCAGTTGTGCCAGTATCCAGCTTTATTAGTGGATTAAGGGAGGAATTAAGATCGATGGTGAAAATGATGATGCCCACATCAGTGAGGTAGGAAGCTGAAAAGGCACGACTATAGGAACTCACGTTGAAGGCCATTTTTAAGAAGCACAAAACCATGATGATGCCCACATCAGTGAGGTAGGAGGCTGAAAAGAGGCTGAAAAGGCACGACTATAGGAACTCACGCTGGAGGCCATTTTTAAGAAGCACAAAACCTTATCTAGACCAAGCTTTCAGGCTAGACAACAAGTAAGAGGAAACTTTAGTCCTACGTTCACAAGACTTAATCAGGCGGTACCTAAATCCCAGCCTATCAACAATGTCACTAAGAGCAATACCATGGAACAGAGGAGACAATTGGGGTTGTGTTACAGATGTGGGGATAAATATAGTCCCGGACACCAATATAAGAGGCAATTGTTGAACATGGAAGGGTCGGATGACGAAAAGAAAACAGAAGAAGAAGCTGCGGAGGAAGAGGCAGAAGACATTCCAAAAGAAGTCCCCTGAAAGAGGGGAAATTTCCTTCCATGCCTTAAAAGGAAGTCTGATGGGTCAGATCCTCAAGGTGAAAGGCCAAGCTAGGAAAATGAGACTAATGGTATTGATTGATGATGGTAGCACCCACAACTTCCTTAATGAAGCCACTGCTACAAGTCTAAGGTGTCAACTAATAGCTATTACTCCCATGTCAGTGACCGTAGACAACGGTAGCAAAATGTACAGCCACTATAAGTGTGTGAGTTTCAAATGCCCAATGCAAGGGCAAGAGTGTTTGGCAAATCTGAGAATCTTGTAACTGGGTGGTTGTTGTTCTTGGAGTAGATTGGATGAGGACTGCAAGTCCTTTGACTTTTGACTTCAATAAGTTAGAAGTCACGGTAGAAATTGAGGGCAGAAAACTGACTTTGGTGGGTAGCCTTGAGCATGGGGAATGTAAGATGATAAATGGAAGGAAGTTACAAAAAATTATGCTGAAGAAGGCAGGGCAAATAATACAGTTATATTCTATACAAGTTGTAGAGAAGAGGAAGGAGTACAGGAGAAGGATCATCAACGGGCTACTAATTCTACTACTTTCTAGCTCCCTACTAAGGTACAAATTTCATATGACCTGCACTTACTTTTGACTGAGTTTAAGGACCTGTTCAAAGAGCCAAATTCTTTACCACCCCAACAACCCCTAGACCATTCCATACACCTCAAACCAAATTCAGCCCCAGTTATCATAAGAGCTTGCAGATATTCCCCATTACAAAAAACAAAAATTGAAAAACAAGTCATGTCCATGATGAGCACAACTATCATTCAACCTAGCCAAAGCCCTTATGCATCTCCAGTCCTTGTCAAAAAGAAAGATGGAACATGGAGGTTTTGTATTGATTATCATCAACTTAACTCTTAACACTATCAAAAACAAGTTTCCCGTACCTCTAATTGAGGACCTACTTGATGAATTGTTTGGTACCAAAATCTTTTCTAAACTGGATCTTAGGTCAGATTATCACCAAATCCGTATGAAACCTTCCAATATCACCAAATCCATATGAAACCTTCCAATATCCCAAAAACAGCCTTTCGAACCCACCAAGGGCTATATGAATTTACCATCATGCTTTTTGGGCTTACTAATGCCCCAGCCACTTTTCAAGCATTGATGAACCAAATCTTCAACCCATATTTGAGGAAGTTCATACTTTTTTTTTTTTTGACATCCTCATTTACAGTCTCAATTTTGAACAACACTTATCCCACCTTCAAACTACTTTTGAGGTTCTTAAATGTCATCAATTGT
The DNA here is from genome assembly GCF_014633365.1 of Diospyros lotus. Lineage (NCBI taxonomy): Eukaryota > Viridiplantae > Streptophyta > Magnoliopsida > Ericales > Ebenaceae > Diospyros > Diospyros lotus. The sequence continues at coordinate 35,654,304 of NC_068341.1, read as the reverse complement.
ATGTCAAGTTTTCTAAATGTACCTTTGCTGAGAAAGAAGTAGAGTATTTGGGCCATGTAATTTCGAGTGAGGGTGTTAGGACTGATTCCAAGAAAGTGGCAGCAATGGTGAAGTGGCCTAGGCCTACCATGGTGAAGGAGTTGAGGGATTTTTGGGGCTAACGGGGAATTATTGAAAGTTCATTCACCACTATGGAATGATCAGTAAAACCCTAACAACGCTGCTAAAGAAAGATAGTTTCTAGTGGAATCCCAGAGCTTGAGACAGCCTTCTTAGCACTGAAGAAAGCCATGACTCAAGCACCTGTGTTGGCATTACCAGACTTCTCCAAGCCTTTTATAGTGGAAACGGATGTGTGTGACAGTGGGATAAGGGTTGTACTTATACAAGAGGGTAGGCCATTGGCATATATCAATCAGGCTTTGTCCCAAAAACACCTGGCGCTAAGTGTATATGACAAAGAATTGCTAGCTGTGTTACAGGTAGTGGACAAGTGGCGGCATTATCTGGAAGGGAGTCCCTTTGTAATCATATCAAACCACAAAAGCCTGCAATTTTTATCACAGCAGAGGCTGCATACTCATTTGCAGCGAAAGAGGGTTTCCAAATTAATGGGATTGGACTACACTATCCAATACCAGAGGGGGGTAAGGAGAATATTGTAGTTGATGCACTATCGAGGAGGGAAGAAAAAGATGGCTGCCAGGCCATAACAACTATAGTTCTAGATTGGATTAAGGTTGGCAGGGAGTTATGAGCAAACAGGGTGGCTGAAGGATCTTGTAACCCAATTACCTATGCAGCCTTCGGGAACTTCTAGTTATACACTTTCAAATGACGGTTTAAGGGGAGACTAGTGGTAGGAGATGACAAACCCTTAAAAGGAAAGGATCCTGTCAGCTCCCGAGGATCTGACTGGTTTACTCGATCAATTAGACGATCGAGAAGATGAGAGAAAGAGAAACAGAGATGAGACAAGAGAGAGAATAAAAACTTCCAAGAATATTCATTAATCATTGGAGAAATGATCAGCTCATAATTATATCCCACCCGTCCCATGTGCGGTAACAGATTACCGTTGTTGGGAATGTACTAGCTCCCTAATGCAGCAACAAATAATTTACAACTCCTTAAAGCATACTTTATAATATACTACTTACTACCCTTAGTATAGCCCAATTACATTAGCACCCTCTCCTTATCTCGCGACATATGACAATTACCCTCCCCTTCAAAAACTTCTTGTCCTCAAGAAATGCTGAGAAGGCCTGTTGCTTGAGAAAATCTGAAAGGTATTCCCAAGTATTGTTGTCAGGATGTAGGTTAGCCTATTGCACAAGTACTTGAACAATGGGAGCCCCTTGTTTATAGATGACTCTCCTGTCAATTATAGCCGTAGATTCCTTCGGACTGTCATTTGAATTTGGGACACAGGGTAACATTGGGCTGACGAGCTGTTGTCCCACTGCCTTCTTAAGTAACGATACATGGAAGACCGAATGTATACTGGAGTCATCTGGTAGTTGTAATCGATAGGCCACACTTCCTACACAAGCTAGCACTGAAAATGATCCATAAAATCTTGGACTAAGCTTCGAACTGGCCTTCCCGAGTAAGGTTTTTAGATGGCTCGACTGAAGCTTCAAATATACCCAATCTCCCACCTAGAATTCCCTTTCACTTCTCCTTTTATCAACAAATTGTTTCATATGATTCCTGGCGTTGACCAATTCTATTTTGAGTGTTTGGAAAGCCTCCTGCCTCTATTGAAGGTATGCATCCAAGGCTACCACTGTAGAGGAGTTTCCAAGATCTGGCAGCAAGGTTGGTTTGTACCCATACAAGGCTTCAAAAGAAGACCTCTTGATGGAGTTGTGGTAGTTGGAGTTATACCACAACTGTGCCAACGCAAACCACTTATATGCCAAGACTTCGGTTGTACGAAACAAGCACATCTTAAATATGTCTCCAAGCACTAATTTACCCTCTCAGTTTGACCATCAGATTCTGGATGGTAGGCCGTTGACATGTTGAGTCGAATCCCCAATAAGCCCATCAATTCCTTCCACAACAAGCTAGTAAAATTTTATCCCAGTCCAATACTATAGCTTTAAGAATTCTGTGTAATTTCACCACTTGGTCTAGGAACACTTTAGTTATCTCTTGAGCTGTGTAGGGGTGTGTCAACCCTATGAAGTGCGCATATTTTGTAAATCTATCCACTATGACCATAATGCAGTCCCACCCCTCCAACCTGGGTAAGCCCTTAATGAAATCTATTGAGATACTTTCCCATGGTCCTCCTGGTATATCTAATGGTTGTAACAACCCCGGAGTAGCCACCATTTTTGATTGGCACCTTTTGTAGACATCACAACTCAGCACAAACTCCACCACATACTTTTTTAGCCCTGACCAATGAAAGAGTTGCTTGACCTTATGATAGGTAGTGATTATGCCAGAGTGTCCTCCTATTGGTGAACTGTGCAGCACCTCCACAATCTTTTTCTTCAAATTTTCATCCTTCCCTATCACCAACCTTCCTCTGTTCCGAATAAGGCCATTGGTCAAGGCATACCCCTGCTTGGCATTAGGATCCACCACTAGTTGTTGTAGAAGCTCCCGGACGCTCTCATCCATTTCATAGCTCAAAGCCACTTCACGGTGCCAATCTATAACTACCACTGTAAGGGCAGCAACATGCCCCTCTTCATAGCACCTTGATAATGCATCTGCAACTAGGTTTTCCTTTCTCTTCCAGTATTGGATTACATAATCCAATCCCATTAATTTGGTCATCCCTTTAGGTTGCAACTGAGTATGTAGTTTCTGCTGAAGTAAGAACTTTAGACTCTCGTGGTCTGTTTTGGTTACAAATTTACTTCTCTCCAAGCAGTGCCTCCATTTATCTATAGCCATTAGCACTGCCAATAGTTCCTTCTCATATATGCTTAACCCAAGATGTCGAGGCGCCAATGCCTTGTTGAGAAATGTCAAGGGTCTACCTTTCTAGACCAATACAGCCCCAACTCCAAAAGCATTGGCATCAGTCTCCAACACGAATGGTTTGTCAAAATCCGACAGTCCTAGTGTTGGCACCTCACTCATAGCCTTCTTAAGTTTATCAAAGGCCTCCTTGGCCTTGTTATTCCACTAAAAGCCATCCTTCTTCAGTAACTCTATTAGTGGCCGGCTGATTATGCCATAATCTTTGACAAACTGGCGATAATAGCCAATCAAACCCAAAAATCTCCTTAATCCCTTAACATTTTGAGGCTTCGGCCACTCCACCATGGCTGCTACCTTGCTAGGGTCAATGCTTACCCCTACATTAGATATTATATGGCCCAAATACTCCACATGACTCTGTGCAAAGGCACAGTTGGACTCTTCAACATACAATTTATTGAGTCTAAGGACCTTAAAAGTGGTTTTCAAGTGGTCTAGGTGCTTGGCAAATGAGGGACTATAAATTAGAATGTCAACGGAAAAAAAAAACATATCCAGCCTTTATCCCACTATGTGGGGTCGGCTACATGAATTCTAGATTTCCATGTATCTCTGTCTTTTGTCATATCTTTATTTAGATCCATACACTTCATATCAAACTTTAATGTCTCTCCCAAAGTCTTTTTGAGTCTGCCTCTACCTCTTTTTTAACTAATTGTTCTATTTCATCAACTCTCCTCACAGGAGCATCTCTTGGTCTCCTTCTCACATGACCAAACCATATTAGTCTAGTCTCTCTCATCTTCTCCTCGATTGGCACTACCCCTACCTTATTACGAATAACTTCATTTCTAATTTTAAATTTTATCTTTTCTTGTACGGCCGCACATCCATCTTAACATCCTCATCTCCGCTACACTCGTCTTTTGCTCATACCGGTATTTGACTGCCCAACATTCTAAGTCATACAACAAGACTGGTCTTATAACTGTCCTATAGAATTTTTCTTTCAATTTTAATGGGATTTTACTATCACATAACACCCCGATGCATTTCTCCATTTTAGCCAACCTACCTTAATTCTATGTGTGACATCCTCGTGAATTTCTCCATCTTTTTGAATCACTGATCCTGAATATCGAAAATAATTTTTTTTTTTTTGTAAGATTTGGTCTTCCAATTTTATCATAACATCCTCAACTCTTGCATTTTTACTAAATTTACATTCCATATATTATGTTTTCTTTCTACTTAATTTAAATCTCTTAGATTCTAAATTATTTCTCCACAACTCAAACTTAGTGTTCACTCCTTCTTTTGTTTCATCCACCAACACTATGTCGTCTACAAATAGCATACACCCTGACACCTCTGTCTGAATATCTTTAGTGAGTTCATCCATTACTAAAGCAAATAAGTATGACTTAGTGCAGAACCTTGATGCAGTCCTATTGAAATTTTAAACGGTTCAGTATCCCCCCTGCATGTTCTGACCCTTGTCTATGCACCGTGATACATGTCCTTAAGGGCTTGTATATAGGCTATTCGGACTCCTTTCTTCTCTAAAACCCTCCATAATACTTCTCTAGGGACCCTATCATAGGCCTTTTCTAGATCTATAAACACCATATGTAGGTCCTTTTGATGTTTCTGATACCTTTCCATTAGGCGCCTCAGTAGGTATATAGCTTCTATTGTTGACCTACCGCATGAAACCAAACTGATTTTCCGATACCTCTATTTCTTTTCTGAGCCTTTGTTCTATTACCCTCTCCCAGAGTTTCATGGTATGGTTCATTAACTTAATTCCTCTGTAATTTTCACAGTTTTAAACATCTCCTTTGTTCTTATATATAGGAACCAAAGTACTCTTCCTCCACTCATCTGGCATCTTTTTTAATTTAAGAATCGCGTTAAATAATTTCGTTAGCCAGGAGATGCCCTCTTTTCCCATGCATTTCCATGCTTCTATTGGTATATTATCTGATCTCACCGCCTTATGATTTTTCATCTTTTTTAATGCTTGCCTTATTTCATTTAAACTTATGCACTACTCACGTTCCCTTCGGAGTTACTAAGATGTCCCAACCTAACTCTTGTATCGCCACCATCATTGAATAATTTTGTGAAATACTCCTTCCATCTCTCCTTAATCGCTCTCTCATTCACTAATACATTTTTATTTTCATCTTTCATGCATTTCACTTGATTTAAATCCGTTATTTTTCTTTCTCTTGTTTTAGCTAATTTATATATATCCCTTTCTCCATCTTTTGTATCAAGTCGTTTATATATATTCTCATATGCTTTTGACCTTGCTTCACTAACAGCTCTTTTTGCTGCCTTTTTTACTTATAATTTTTTTGATTTTCTTCATTGTTGCACTGATATACAGCCTTATAGCAAGTTTTCTTATTTTTAATTTTCAATTGTACCTCTTCATTCCACCACCAAGACTCCTTAAGATTAGGGGCTCTACCATTTGTCTCTCCAAGGACTACCTTTATCGTGCTTCTCAAGGCATTAGCCATTTCTCTCCACATTTGGTTTGTCTATTCTTCTCCATTCCATTCCCTTCTACCCCTTAATTTTTCTTTGAAGATTAGTTGTTTCTCCCCTTTTACATCCCACCACCTGATTCTTAAATTTTGTTTTATGTGATTTTTTCTCTTTCAATTTCTTATTTGGACGTCAAGTACTAGAAGTTTATGCTGAGTAGTCAAACACTCTCCCGGTATCACCTTACAATCCCTACAACATAACCGATCCTCTTGTCTCATGAGGAAGTAATCTATTTGAGTGCTTGATGTGACATTTTTATATGTGATTAAGTGTTCGTCCCGTTTTTTGAACCTAGTATTAGTTATGATGAACTCATATGCCATAGCAAAATCTAGAATAGACTTACCCTCATTATTAATTTCCCCGAATCCATACCCTCCATGTACCTCTCTATAGTCGTTTCCATCTCTACCCACGTGCCCATTTAAGTCACCTCCTATAATTACGCTCTCTCCTCTTGGTATCATTTGTATGAGTCCCTCTAGGTCCTCCCAGAATTTTGTTTTTATCTCCTCACCTAACCCCGCTTGTGGTGCATATGCACTAAAGATATTAATAGTCATTCTTCCTAAATTAACGTTCACCATAATAATCCTATCCCTTATTCTCTTTACATCCACTACCTCATCTACTAAGCTTTTATCCATAATAATCCCTACTCCATTTTTCGCTCGATCATTTCCTGTGTACCATATTTTATATCCAGTTTCTGATAAAGTTTTTGCTTTTTTCCCTACCCATCTCGTCTCTTGAAGGCACATAATATTAATCTTTCTCCTAATCATCACATCTACCACTTCCATAACTTTGCCTGCTAATGTTCCTATGTTCCATGGCCCAATCCTCAATCTATGATTTTGGTTCATCAATGCCTGAAAGGTAACTGGGGCGTTGGTGAATCCGAAGGGTATTACCTTGAATTCATAGTGCCCTTGGTGAGTTTTAAAAGCAGTTTTAGGGATGTCTTGAGGCTCCATCCGTATTTGGTGGTAACCTGCTCTAAGGTCCACCTTAGTGAAAACAGATGCATGTTTCAAGTCATCAAGTAAGTATTCTACAATGGGTATGGGAAACTTGTCCTTGATGATTATGACATTGAGCTCGATAATCAACACAAAACCTCCATGAAACATCCTTTTTTTACAAGTAACACAGGAGATGCGGAAGGACTATGGGTTGGATGATCGATTTTTGTAACATGTCTTTGATGAGTCTTTCTATTTCAGTTTTCTGTTTCAGGGGATAACGGTAGGACCTCACATTAATTGGCTCAGAATTGGGCTTGAGATTGATGGTATGGTCACAGAATCGTCAAGGAGGAAAGGAGTTGGGTTCAGAAAAGAGGTCCTTGAACTCAATTAATAACATGTTGAGGGAGTTAGTTTTGTGTACCTTCCATTGGTCATGTGACTGGCTGCTCACTGTAACCGACAATTCCCCTTCCAACTCCTGTCCTTCCTCAAGGACTCCCAAGGCCTGGATGGAGAACAACTGCGCTACTTGATAAAACTTGCTCTTGAGCTTTCCTGTTATCATCTTGCACATCCCTGATTCTTGACTGCCCTTGAGTACCCTTTTTTTTCCTTCCTTCTCAAAGGTCACCTCCATTTTGTTGAAATTGAAGCTAATAGGGTTCACTCCTCTCATCCAGTCCACCACAAGTACACCACATCACAGCCTCCCAACTTCAACAATCTCAAGTCTGCCACGAATTCTTCCCCATTCATCTCCCAGCAGAATCCCAAACACGATGATTGACTTAAAACCTTATTCCCGTTGGCCACTGTCACGGAGAGGGGGTGAGAGTTCGAGACCTCACACCCTAATTTCTTTGCCATACCTTCATCCAGGAAGCTATGGGTACTTCCACTGTTAATGAGTACAATTAGTGGACTGTGGTGAGCTCTACCTTCCACCTTAATGATCTTGTTGTGTGCCAAACCTTTCAATGCATGGAGGGAGATTTCTCCTTGATCTTCTCCGTCCACCTCCAAGGTCTCGTCTGCTAGTTCTTCCTCATCTTCCCCTTCCAATAACAAGATTTGGTGTTTGCATCTATGTCCAAGAAAGTATCTATCTCTGCACCTATAACATAGGTTTGCTTGGCATCTCTGTTCCATTAACCTTCGTCCATTTGTCGGATTAGGGGCTGCAGGAGGTAATGCTAGGACCCCCTTACCACACTGTGTCCCCTCTCTCTTCCTAAAGTCCTATTACCAAACTGCCATCCTCCGAAAATCACTCCTTTCACTTGGCTACATTGCTTCTTTAGCAGTGTCTCCATCGTCATTTCTTGCAACCTCACACTCTCCACAACCTGTCTCACTGTCGTTGGTTGCATCATCTTCACCATAGGTCTCACGAGCTCTTGGTCTTCTCTCCCTTATATTATCTTCGATTCCTTTCGTCTCAAATTCAAATTCCAACGTTCCTAATGGTCGGCGCTCCGTTCCTACTCCTTGAAGAATAGGTTCCGACCGCTCCCTTTGAGGAAAACCAAGCAAAAGTCTTACCAGCTATTGGGATGCGAACATCCGCATAATCTAGTGCATCTGTTCCATCACCTGCTCATGAAACAGAGCATTCTGTTCTCAATTCTCACCCCACCACCTTTCCATGGCCTGATCAATCCGAGCATCCACCCCTGCTCCAATCGAGGATTCAAAAGTCCCTATTCTTGTTTGAATCTCTGCCATTGTTGTAGCCACTTGCTGCAATTGAGACTCCATCTGTTTCATCCTTGTTCCTTCAGCCATATGGATAACCTTCTCCTATTCTGTCGACGCCCAAGAACATCGCTCTGATACCAAATGTCAACTCCCGAGGATCTGACTGGTTTACTCGATCAATTGGACAATCAAGAATACCAAGAAGAGGAGAGAAGGAAAGAGTATATGAGAGAGATGAGACAAGAGAGAGAGAATAGAAACTTTCGAGAATATTCATTAATCATTGGAGAAATGATCATCTCGTATATATAGCTGATCCCACCCATCCCATGTGCAGTAATAGATTACTATTGTTGGGAATGTACTAGCTCCCTAATGCAGCAACAAATAATTTACAACTCCTTAAAGCATACTTTCTAATATACTACTTACTACCCTTAGTATAGCCCAATTACATTAGCACCTTCTCCTTATCTCGCAACACATGACAGATCCTAAAGGCACTTCATTGCTCACTGTTGGGGGGGTCATTCTGGTGTATGGGCTACTTATCATAAGGTGAGACAACTGTTTTTTTGGCTTGGGCAAAAGAAAGAAGTCGTGGAATTTGTGTTGTCATGTGTAACTTGTCAACGTTGCAAATAGGAGCGTGTTTCTTATTCGGGGTTACTACAACCCTTAGCCATCCTCGAGCAGGCACAAGAAGGAATTTCTATGGATTTTGTGGAAAGTTTAAAAAGATCAAAAGGGAAGGATGCTATAATGGTGGTGGTAGAACGAGTAACAAAATTCGCCCATTTCATCAGCTTAACCCATCCCTTTACAGCTCAAGAGGTGGCACGGGTGTTCCTAGATTCCGTTGTAAAAATTCATGGAGTACCCAAGTCCACTGTATCTGACAAGGATAAAATCTTTACAAGTGTCTTTTGGCAAGAGTTATTCAAGAAATTAGGGGTGGGATTGTATGTGTCAACTGCATATCACCCATAAACAGATGGTCAAATCGAGAGAGTCAACCAGTGTCTTGACACTTACCTAAGGTGTATGTGCTTTACCACTCCTAAGAGCTGGGACAAAGGATTGTCCCTAGCACAGTGGTGGTACAATTCCAGTTTCCATGGTGCTATTAAGAGGAGTCCTTTTGAGGTAATGTTTGGGTATAAACCTTCACTATAGCCTGCCATTTTTTATTCCCCTCCTACTATGGTTGTTGTGGGGCACTACTTACAACAAAGGCAGCAAATGTTATCAGTTCTTAAGCGGGAATTGGCCACAGCTCAAAACCATATGAAGCAGGCAGCTAATAAAAAGAGGAGTGACAGATCATTCAACGTCAGGGACAAGGTCTACCTTAAGGTCAAGAGGTTCTTACAACACCCCTATACATCAATTCCGGCTTCTAAACTCAGTCCCAAATATTTTGGGTCATATACCATCGTGGCTAAGGTGGGCACAGTTGCTTATAAGTTGTAGCTTTTGAAGGCAGTGAACACCCACCTCGTATTTCATGTCTCACTACTTAAGAGATCTATAGAGTCAAATGCTCCTACTAGCCAAACTCTACCACCCGTAGCAGAAGAATTGGAGGAGGTGGTAGAGCCTCGTGCCATTGTGGAGAAACGAGTAGTCTACCAAGGGTCTTCACCCTTAACCCAAGTTTTGGTACAATGGTCTCATCTCCATACCGATCACACCACTTGGGAGTATCTTCCTAATTTGATGAAGCAATTCCCAAGGGTTACTGAACTACTTTAATTCTTGAGGACAAGAATTGTTTGAAGAGAAGGGAATTGTCACGACCCTAGGGGAAAGCATGTATTTGTTAGAAAGATATAGCCATTTGTAGTAATGGTTAGCTGGGTGGTTAATTGGTTAGAAGACTGGGTAACTAATTGTACAACAAATTACCTTCTTTTGGTTATGAGGCAGGTACTATATAAGGCCTGTGGGTGTGTGGATGGGAGGTAGCTTGAGAAATAACATAATCTCTCTCTCACTCTCTCTCTCCCCCTTAATTTCTATTCAAGAATCAATCATGAACTCATTACACTCTTAACTTACCAGAATTGTCCAACCTCAATTCCGGGGCTTGACAATGAAATGTGGCAACGTGACAAAAATATAACGTAGTGCATTGCCCGATAACATTTTTATCACAATGATGTATCATGTTATCAAACAATGCACTACATTGCATTTTTTGTCATGTCTCCATGTTTCATGTTATCAAACAATATAGTATGCTGCATTTTTATCACATCACGTCCCCCCCCCCCCCCCAACCCATCCAAATAAAAAGGTAAAGCACAAGGATAGGAAAGCCACTGTAATTCCTAAAGTGGTGGCCCTCAAGAGTCAAGATCTAGTTGCCTTGGCAAGTTGAGCCAAGGAGCTTGTCCAGCTTATACACAAGTATCCATTAATGCAATCACAATTGCGGCACATACCTAGTAAATGCCATACTTTCCATCCAAAATTCATTGCTTAAGGGTACACTTCTTGCTTTCACCCTACTGTTATCAATGACAAATAAGCACACAGATTGAGTGCATTGTCTAATAACATGAATCGTGAAGGCATGACAAAAAATGCAACGTAATGCTTTGTACAATATCATGAAATGATGGTGTTGCATGAAGCGTGGCAATGTGACAAAAATGCAAACAATCAGACAATACACTACGTTACATTTTTGTCACATGGCATCCCCCCCCCCCCCCCCCCCCCCAAACAAAAAAAAAAATAGAAAAAGGTAAAACACACAAACAGGAAAGCCAAAAAAAAAACATACAAGGTCATGCAGGTTTCAACCAGAGACCTCGTCCCATTTGTTGAAACACTTGAAGTGGCCCTGTCCTACACTTGCTTCTGGGGTTCGATAGCTGTCTTATACAACACAACTATAAACATGTTTGCATACATGTAAGAATCTTCACTGACAGCCTGTTTTTTCACTTTTTCCTTTTCATGTAAGACCAATCTTCAGCAATTTGACAGGCACCCGCAACAAAAATCTAATTGGGTATCCTAAACAAACCAAGCCATTCTAGTTCAAAGTTATGTTCTGCTTGTTAGAAGCTACTTTAATTTTCTAGGCTCCGCTCAACTCCTAGCTGCCCTAAATCAGATATCATTTCAAACCGCGACTCGTAAAATGAAGACAGTTGGAAGCCCTAAATTCACCAACACGAAACTAGTCACACCACACACAACAATAAGACCGGAAATACTCACGAACTCAACGAAGGCCTGGTTGCGATTGGCGCCGACGTTGCACTTGGTATTGATGATCCTGCCAAAGGGCCTGCAGAGTTCGATGAGCTCCTCTTCGGAACACTCCCACGGCAGGTTACGCAGGTGGAGAACCTTCGACGGCGTCTGGGTGTACCGGAACTGAGGCTGACCCGACGTCGACATCTTCCAATTTAGGGTTTCGGGATAAAACTAACCTAGGCCCCGAATCGTCCGGTCTCAATTGCAAGACTGTGAATTAAAGTTGCACCAGGAGATTGAGACAACAGGGAAGGTACTGCCCGGAGTATCGTCGGCGGACTGTCTGAAAAAAGTTGCTCGGAATCTTCTGGAGCTGTGTCCTCTCCTTCTTGCCTTGGGCTTGAGGAACTGGTTCTTTCTTCCCCTTCTCTTCTTGTTTCGATTGCTCGTATGATAAGCTTGGTATTGTATATATACGTCCATATAAACCGGTTTATCATTCGCATTTTAGAAAGAAAAGGAAAGAAACGGAACGGAACGGGTCGGGTCGTGTCGGGTGGGTTTAGAAATTAATAATTGAAATTGGAATTCCATTCCTTTTCATCAAAATTGATCGGACTAAGTTATTAAATAAATAAATAAATAAAATTCTAGACTTTTACTTATTTACTTAAATTCATATGGTACTTGTTTCTTCTGACCCAAAGGGGTGATCGAACGGAAATTTTGAGACAACGATGATCCATACAGTGTAAAAGAGGGGTGACATCTGCAAACATTTTGACACTTAAATAAGTAAAAGCTCAAGATAATAGGGTTTTTATAGGACTGAAAAGAACATACCTTACCGGTGACCGGCTAGTTCATATAAGAGAGAATGGGAGAGCCATTTGTGTGTCACCGACTGATGTAGGCTAATTAAGAACCGAGGATCTCGGGGTAGTTGAGGCCTGTTGTGGGCGCAGGGATCTTGGTATGGCATTGATGGGATGGAGGATACTAATGAGCTAACGTTAATGGGATGGGGCCTAGGGACTTGGCCCAGTACCGACCTATGGACTTATCGTTGGGCCGGGCCTAATGGAATTAGTACGGTCCATAGCCCCCCAGGTTGGATGTTTGCAAGGGTGAATATTCAGGCTCGGGACGCGGCCGAGGTGTTCCAACCGTTTTAGTTTGCCTTGACATCAAACCGAGCTTGACTTGAGGTACTGGCAAATAGTGCACGTGGTCTCGAAACTCGAGGCGCCTATTCCAAAAGATGGGACATCATGAGCAGACAGGGAGGTGTCCTGCCGCTTTAACTCAAGGTGTTCAATGCATGTTAGGCAGCATGACAGGTGGCGCAATCTCTACAGGTGATCGACGACGTTTAATCTCTGTCTGTTGGATGTATCGTGTGGTGTTGATTCATCATCAAGGGTGAGCCTAGATCGCAATCGTTGAATGATATCTATATAAGGACATTTGTAGGCCATTTTCTCGCTTCTATGTCCCACTTTCGCATTTGCTTCTGATTTTCGAACCCTGGTTCCCTAAAAGCTTATGCATCTTCCTACCTTCGATCGCTCGTGTGCTTTCGGCTTGGGCCAAGTTCTCATTTCACCTTTCTTCTACATATTCTGTTTGCTTCACAGGTAACTCCACAAATCTGATTCTTTTTATTCTTCTTCCTTCCGTTCTTTATGTTGTTATTGTCTGCTGGTTGTCGAGCATTATGGCTAATTCGGGGAGCGAATCTAGGGAGCGGAGTGATTCTGTGATTGTCGTAGGAGAGCTCCCAATGAGGAATCTGGCATCTATGTAGAGGGCTAGCCGTGGGGCTTTGTTGGTTGAGCTTAGAGGAGTGATTCAACATATAGATTGGGGTATTCGAAACATAGTTCGAAGTACTCATGGGATATCGACTTCTAACAATTCTGTTTTCTCTGGTTCCCTTAAGGATAGTATAGGTGCTAGATCCATGGTTGGGTCACCTTCAAGTCCGTCTTCTGGTGCAAGTAATGATTATAATTGGGTGAGTGAAAACGTAGCCAAGGTTGCATTGATATAAGACTCGCTGGGTAGTGTCATCATGTTGAGGTCGTGGATATCCTTGTTAGCGGCTGGGGATGAAAGTCTATTCAAGTGTCGACCATGTGTGGAAGAAAAGCAAGTCTTATCGACCATGGACTTGGGGTCGATTTTTGTGTACGATATGTTTTTCACGCATTTTCGTCTTTAACTCCCTTTTACCAACTTCCAATCCTTGGTGTTGGCAATGTTGAACGTTGCCCCTACCCAACTGCAACCAAACAGTTAGGCCTTCGTGAGGGCCTTTGAAGTGTTGTCGAGATTTTTAGGTTGGGTGACGAGTATGAGGGTCTTCTTCTCTTTCTTCCAATTGAAAGAAGTCAGCAAGGGCAATTGGGTTTCTTTGAGTGGGCTTCTAAGGAGGAAATTATTAAAGGCCTTCGACAACTCTTACAAGAATTTTAAGCCCGGCTACTTCAAAGTGGCTTATTGGGAGAATGAGCTTGCCTTCTTCCTAGAGAAGAACATGGCCTTCAGATTCCCATTGTGCTAGAGCAAGGAACCGATCTCCATTACAAGAGTGGAATACCGGAGCTTAAGCCCGAAGGACCCAGGAGGACTAACTGATGGTGGATCACCTCAGGGATTGCCTGGTGTTGGAGAGCTCGGTCCTTGTCAAGTATGGGAATGACCAAGAGAACCTAATCACATATATGGGTCAATTTTTATCCTGCTTTTCTTTCCTAGCTATCACTTATCGTTACTCATACTTCTTGCTTTCTGTTTCAAGCGAGATGGCCCCAAAGATGACTCTTGAGGAGGTGAGGAGATGTTTGGAGAAAAAGAAAGCTAAGGCAGCCAACACTAGCTCGACCTCAGCTAATAGGATTATTGAGGAGGCCCTCGCCTCTAGGGTAGCCGAGAAGGCCACCTCCAAGGTGGCCTCAGACCCAACAAAAGGTCTTGTGTCGAATCGGGTTGCCCCCAAAGCCATCAAGACCAAGGCCCCGCCCCTTTCTCAAATTAAAGAGTCAGCTAATGTCGATCGAGGTGGGTTAGCTGGTGCGAAAGAGGAAAAGAGATGATCGAGAGAGGGAGCCGAGGTCGTTTGACTCTCCAGGCTCATCTAATGGGCAACACCTGGGGAGTCTATGGAACAAGCAGTTTAGCCCCAAGGTGTTTATCAAATAACACCTATCCAACCCCATCGACCGCTAGAAGATGCTAGACCTAGGGCAAACTGAGCTGCAAGTCATCCGCCTTCTGAGCACCTACCGATCAATGAAAGTGGAATGCCAGGCCCAACAATAGAGTGCCGAGTAGGCTCACAAAGAGGAGGTCGACCGAACAAATGGGGAATTGGACTCTGAGAAGAGCGGTGATAGAAGTAGGCCGATAAATAGAGTCAGCAACCTTGAAGCTGAACTAGCTCTACAAGAAGCTCATGGGCTAGAAGGAAATCGCAAAGCACGAGTAGAACCAACTGAAGGTCGAGCTAAAACTGATGGAGGAGAATAAGGGGAAGCTGAAGTCTGAATTGGCAACCTCTCTCTTTGAGGCCGATCAGGTGAAGCTCAAGGTTATCCGAATAAAGAATGAGGTTGACAAGGCACGGTCTAAGGTTGAGGGCTTGCTGGACGATGCCGCCGACCAATTCGTGGTAGGATATGAGAAGGCCTTGTCCCATGCTCGATTGCTTTTCCTTGGGGCTAACTTCTTGACCTGCAATACCTTCAAAGAGTTCGTGGCTGATCAACTTGGGGATTTGTCTTTGGAGAACCCAACTAGTCAGGCCAAGGCCTTGGCATAGGTCTTAGAGGCCAAGGGAGGTTGGCCTATGGAGGACACCAATCAGCCTGGCGAGCCTATAGCTGCTAAGTTCACTTCTTGAATTATTGTTAAGACCGTGGCCAAGCCTGTTCCTATACTTGCTGGGCCTTAACTCTTCTTTTCTTTTTCCTTTCTTTCTTCAGTAGATTTGAATAGTGTAGGTCGACATATATTCTGTAATTTTGACTCTTAACAAAATTAAATGACATTTTTACTAGGGTATTTGTATTGTTCATCGTTTGGTTTTTGTTAGTTTTGTTGTGCATAGTTCATTTTGTTTCCACCATTAGCTCATGTTTTACTTCCAACACTAGGTTAGGTAAGTGTGTTTGCTTCAAGGAGATTGAGGAGGTCGAGATTTATCTGAGGTTCACATGCCGGGATTGATCCGAGCTTAGGGTGTGGACTGACCGAGCCTATTTCACACAAGGCATGACTTAGGAGACTAGGATTGTAACATCTCGCATCAAGCGATAGGAAGGACCAGAACAACTTACCCTGATGGGTCTACTCGAACTTCTCAGGGATCACTCATCCTTAAACTTTCCCAACTCAAACACGCTTAACCGCACTACAAAAAAATTGATTTTTTGCGGCAATTTTTTAAAAATTTTGCAGTAGTTTTCAAAGAACCGTCGCTAAATTTAAAAAATAATTAAAAAATTAAAAATTAAATTAAATTTAGAGCCAATTTTTAAGAACCTGCCACTAAATTCAAAAAAAAATTTAAAATTAAAATTAAATTAACATTCGCAACGACTTTTATAAATCGTTGCGAAATTCATTAAAAAATTAAATTTGGTGACGGTTTTTGAGAAACCATTGCTAAATTCAAAAAAATTAAATAATTCAAAATTAAAATTAAATTAACATTTGTAGCGGTTTTACTTAAGAAAATAATTTAAAATTAAATTAATAAAAAGAAATATAAAATCTTAAAAATAAATTTTAATTTTAATTTTAATTAATCGCAAAATTCATTAAAAATTTTAATTTAAAAAAATAGAAATAAATTTAACAAAATTTTAATATATAAAATTTTAATAATTTTTAAAAAATATATAAATTCTTCTTTTTATTTTTTAATCAATTAATTTATTTAATTTAACTCAATTAATTTATTTTTAATTTATTCCATTATTCTTTTAAAAAATAATCAATTAATAAATGTTTTAATATATATTAAAAAATATAAAATATAATTATGAACAATAGTGGTTAGATTAGTATATAATTTATATACGTGCATATATGTCAATGAGGCTTCGCAGATCAGACGGTTCGCACGCGTGCACGTAGAAGAGATCCTGGGTTCGAAACTAGGGGAGTGGAAGGTTGGGATTTAATTTCAAGTATCGCCACGTGGCGTGCAAACATGCGGCCACGTGGCGCGCAAGGGCCAGGCCCACACACGAGCTAATGCCGGCACGCGGGCACGAGCAGTGATAGGCCCGGGCGGCCGGGGATGCAACTGGGCTGCCCACACTTGGGCGCGCACCTGGCAATTAAAAATTTATTTTTTTTAATTTTTGCGACAGGTTTTAAATCTCCACTAAAATTAAAAATTCATTTTTTTTTAATTTTTTGCAGTTGTTCCAAAATCGCAATTAAATATTATAAAAACTGCCGCTAAATCACTTATTTTGCGACGGTTTAAAAATAGCCGCAAAAAATATAATATAACGGCAATTGCTGAAAACTGCCGCTCATTATATTTTTGAAAACTGCCCCTAATTATATTTTTGAAAACTGCCGCTAAATTACTTAGTGGCAGTTTGGTTAAAAACTACCACTAAATGTCAATTTTTTTGTAGTGCCGGGAGTTCTTTGCCTATATTCAACCCAAAAGGTATTTAATTGGTGTTATTTCCTTTCCTTACTTATTCTTGATATATACTACCTTTCTTTGGGCTCTTAGGATATTACATTCTCCCCATCCCCTTGAGCACATGACGTTCTCGTCATGCGATATTACAATTGGTTCTAGACCTTCTCCTTTTGGGGGGCTGTCATCTTAGAAGTCTGTAAGAAGTTGCTCTTTGTACAAGCCCTTGAGCCCTGACGCCACTCCCTGCCCTCATTAGACTGTCTTCTCTAAGGGTCGGCTCTGATACCACTTGTAACATCCCACATCGAGCGATAGGAAGGACTTGAACAACTTACCCTGATGGGTTTATGCGAACTTCCCAAGGGGTCACCCATCCTTAAACTTTCCCAGCTCAAGTACGCTTAACCCGGGAGTTCTTTGCCTACATTTAACCCAAAAGGTATCTAGCTAATGTTATTTCATTTCCTTACTTATCCTTTATATATACTACCCTTCTCTAGGCTCTTGGAGCATTACAAGGATGACCTGATGTAATACCCGAGAACTTTGGGTAATTGAGAAATAAGAATTTTATTAGAAAAATGGGATTTGAGGAAAATAGGTATCAGAATAGCCCGAGAAATTGACCGAATCGATTGCAGGGAGTACCCTAGAGCCGAGATGCCTAAAGAAAATGATATGGTGGTGTCGAGTATTTCGAGGAATAAATTATGGCATCGAAATAAAATGGATCAGAAATAGTTTTCGGTACAACTAAAAATACAGCTACGAGATAGGCTGTAAAATCAAATTATTATAGGGGGCTTCCGAAAAGTCAACGAAACCCCGAGAAAGTTCATATTTGGCATATAGAGCAACCCTTCAGTGGGTTTTGGAAGAAACGAATAGGTTTGCGGCCAAAACAAAGATTCAGGCCAAAGTGCAGTTTATCGAATTCGCCAGAGAAAGGTCGAGATGGCGAGTTTTTGGAATCTTTCGAGAAGGAATGAAAGTTTTTAGGAATTGAGCGATGTATTGGCAATATTGGAAAGTTCAAGGGCTTTGTGAAAATGGGACAAGACATAAGAGACAAAATTAGGTGGGGTGAAAGTGTAATATTTCAAAATTGAAGAAGGGAGCAAGCTGCCATGGCTGACCAGCCTCATCCAATTGCTGATCAGCGCCTACCGACCATGGGGATTCGATCCAAATGGGTCGGGGATGCATCAGGGTCGGGTCTGGGCCGATAAGGGGGTTTAGGTTAGCCGGATTTGGAAGCTTTCCGACCAAGTTCTTGGCCTATTTTGAAAGCAACAAAAGTGATGATAACGATCATTTTTTGAAGCAATTAGGTCTATCCAGGTGCAGTAGAACCCTCAGAGGTGTCACTTGAGCAAACCATAAGCGTTTGGAAGCTCGAGAAGGCCTATAAATAGAAGTGGCCGAATGCCTTCAAAAATTAAATTCTTAGATCTGCAAATTCGTGAATAAATTGGGAGAATCAGATAAGGGGCTTTTGTTTCCCATGTCCTAAGCTTCATTTCTGTGCAATTTGAGCCATTTTTGTTGAGAGATGAATGAGATTTGAAGCCTCATTGAAAAAATGAGTTTCGCCAGAAAATGAACTTGAGCAGTCTGAAAATGGCTTGGTTTGAGGGATTTTAAGGTATTACCTTGTAAAGGGCGAAAAGAGGAAACTATAGGTTCAAACGGGGGGTCAATCGGAGGTCGAATGAAGGAGATATGGCTATTAAACCAGGTGGGTCACATGCTGTCCGGCGAGCTGAAGATTGAAGATGACTGGCATGTGTAGCACACTCTCCAACTGGGCCCCGCGAGTGGGCGTGCGTGAGTCAACTTGTTTGGGCGAGTAAGGACGCGTCCAAACTCCAAAAATTGTGAAAAAAAATTCTAAATTCCTCTAAAATCAAGATCTAGGTCCTGTGAAAAAAGATTTGGATTTGGAGTTTTCGGTGTCTCGATTTTAGAATCAAAGAGCCTTGTTTTGCGTGAAAACGCAGCATCCGGGTAAGTCCAGTATTTTTCTCTTAATGTTTATAGGTTATTATGATTTGTTGTGAAGAAATATTGGAGAAAATATGTAATACCCCGAGAGCCCAGAGAAGTTAGTATATATCGAGGATAGTGTAAGAAAGGAAACAACATCAGCTGGATACCTTTTGGGCTGAATGTTGGTAAAGAACTCTCAAGTTAAGCGTGCTTAACCTGGGGTAATCCAGGGATGGGTGACCCCCCTGGGAAGTTCACGTAGGCTTATCAGAGTAAGTTGTTCCGGTCCTTCCTATCGCTCGATCGGGTCGTTACAGGTGGTATCAGAGCAAAGGTTGGGACGAGAAGTCTCTGTACACATAGGAATGTCGGGTATAGTTAAGACTAAGCTTAGTAGTCCAAAGTAAGGATTTAATTTAAGATTGTACTCCAAGTATGTAATGTGATATGGCTTGTTTAGGCTTGTATTAGCAATGGAGCATATGTTCTCAAATTCGGTGCTTGGGTAAGGAGTGATTCATTTTGGTAATTTGGTTGATGTTCGGCTTTGTATGCAGACCCTAGAACACCTCTACATGGACCCTGGGGGATTGAGTTCTAGACTACCAGACCCAAGTTTGGGGGAGCTAGACCTACTTTGGTATCGTTGGGAAAAAGAACTGCTCATAGTCTGGGGAGGAAAACAACTGGAAAGAGAGCAAGTGGTGGACTACCTACATCGAGTGGATTCAGTGTTCCACTTTACCATTAGTGAGTACATGTGGAATGTATGGGGCCTCCCGGAAAAACAAGTGTTATTCGTGAGAAAGTTCATGAATGAAAAGTGGAAAGAGCTTACCCAGATATTGATGCAAGATATGCACCTCTGGTTCCATTATGACGCTTTTGTTGATGCTATAGAGCGACAGGCGGAGGTATGGGATCCAAGTCAAACTGCAGCTTATGAGTCCAATGAGGAAATAGCAATTTCTGAGAAATTTCCATCTGAGGCTGTGAAGTGGGAGTCAATTGGTCGAAGAGAGGAGCTCATCGGGCTTGAGTCAAGTGTGGGCAGCGATGGAGGTTTGGCTTGCCTGGCAGATGAGGCCACATCCCATGTTGAGGAGGACAGGAAGAGTAGTACTTAGTAGAAATGTTGTACTATTAAAGTTATAAGTGCTGGCACTGTACTTATGTAGTAAGTGAAGTATGGGTGAAATGTATTGTATATAATGGTGAAATGTACAAGGAGTTTTATTTTGTCGCACATGAGGACCGTTTATAAACATTTGTGGTGTGAAATTGTCTTACATGCTTGGCAGGGTAAGTGAAGGATGTGACAGGGTATTGAATTGAATAGTTACAGTTTTGATAGACCCGTACGCGTTGGAGTAGGCATGACCTATGGGTTTTCGTGGCTAATTCTTCAAGGCCCTAGAAAGGGAGGAATGTCTCCATGTGAGGGAAGGGCTTGAGGATTGAATAGTCATTAATCTATAATCAAGGAATATGTAGTACTCACAGGTGAGTTGATTGGCTGAGTACGCAACTGAATTAATGAGGAATTAAGTTGGGATTATATGAAAGACAGGTGCAGATACTTGCTTGAATTTTTGGTTTGGTTTTAGGATAAGGACGTGCTCAGTGAACTAGAGGGAAAAGGAAGAGTAAGAGCTATCGTTTGAATGCATGCGTATGTATATATGTAAAACCTAGACTAGGGTAGTCCATATAGAAATGTAATGTGATTCTGTAGGCTAATGAGGAGCTAAGGGAAAGAAAATAATAAGGTGAGAGCCTATCTTAGCATAACAACTATTAACCGATGGTGAGGAACTGTTGATCGGTCGCGAACGGTCTCCCGTTTCCTTGCATCTGTCGATTGTGTTTTTGTTGAATGTGGTTTTCTAAAACCATTAAAATAGTAATGCAGTCAATATAAAAGTATAAGTATGTGTGTGTATTCTTATTCAATACGTGGTATTAGTATATATTGATAGTGTTTAGATGATCATGGATCAATTCATGAAGAAAAGAGGAAGTGCGGTAGAGTAAGGGCGTGCACAAGGAGTGATGCTTGATATAAGTTATTGAGCATTGCTGCTCTGTGGTCTTGAATGACTTGGGAAAAGGGGTTAAACTTATTTGGAAAGACCATCAATAGAGAGGTTTTTAGAACCTGAACATCGAGTGGCATGTGCTTTGGTATTAGCTAATTCTATGACCCTGAAGGACAATTGAGATCATTGCCTTAGGGTCCAGGTTGAAGTCCAGTGTTGTGTCTCATCCGCAACTGTCAGGCAGATCGTAGGGATTATTCGATCATTGGAAGATATTGTATATGAGGAGATGTCTATCTCTTCTCCAGAGGAAAGACCCCATTATGCAATGTGTGTATATGAAAGTGCAGTCATATTTGATTGAGCAAATTTGGGGACAGCAGTCTAGAGATGGACCATCATATCATAGTAGATTTGGAGAGATTTGCGTCGGCAAGATTCTATTGGAGGAAAGATGGTTTGTTGATGTTCTAGGGACGAGTTTGCGTTCCTAATAATGCCAAGATTAGGTAAAGGATTTTGTCGAAAGTCCATAAGTCCAGTACGCCATCCATCCTGGTACAACGAAGAGATATCAGAATCTCAAGTGACAATTTTGGTGGGACGGCATGAAGTATGATGTAGCTAAATTTGTTTCGATTTGCATAATGTGCAAGCAAGACAAAGCAGGATATTAGAAGCCGTGGGTTTATTGCAGATGTTGCCTATCCCGGAATAGGAGTGGGATAACATTTCTAAGGATTGGGTATCGAGCTTTCCTAGAACGGCTAAGAGGAATGATTCCATTTGAGAGTTGATGGATAGGCTGATAAAATCGGCCCACTTCTTATCTATTAAAAAGATCTATCCCTTGAGTCATTGGCAAAGATGTATATTGATGAAATAGTAAGACTGCATGGTATTCCGTCTAGCATTATGTCGGATCAAGATCCCTGATTTACTTCTCATTTTTGGGAAGCCTTGTATGTTGCTTTGGGGACCAAGTTAAAGTTTAGTACTGCATATCAT
Organism: Diospyros lotus; assembly: GCF_014633365.1. Lineage (NCBI taxonomy): Eukaryota > Viridiplantae > Streptophyta > Magnoliopsida > Ericales > Ebenaceae > Diospyros > Diospyros lotus. The sequence continues at coordinate 35,632,204 of NC_068341.1, read as the reverse complement.
CTGTAGAATGATGGACAAGCGGAGAGAATTATCCAAGCATTGGAGGACATGCTTTGAGCACAAGTCCTGGATTATCATGGCAATTGGGACGATCACCTTCCATTAGTGGAATTCACCTACAGCAACAATTATCATGCATGAATAGGAATGCTGTCTTACGAGGCGTTGCGTGACAGGCCATGTAGGTCGCCTATGTGCTGGGAGAAAGTCGAAGGAGATCAAAACCATTAGGGATTGAATGAAAGCAACCCAAGATAGAAAAAGAGTTACGCGGGCAAGAGATGGCGTGACTTAGAGTTTGATATGGGCGATCATGTGTGGTTGAGGGTAATGTCCATGAAGGGCGTGCATCGATTCGGAGTTTCGGGGAAGCGTAGTCCCCGTTACATTGGACCCTTTATCATTATGGAGTGAATTGGGACCTTATCACGTAGGTGGGTTTTGCCACCTCAGTTATCCGGTGTTTACAACATCTTTCATATGTTTGTGTTGAGGGAGTATGTGCCAGATCCCTAACTTATCAGTGATTATCAGATCATTGAGGTCGGGGAGGATGTTTTATATGAAGAGATGCCAAGTAGTATTTTGGAGCGGAAAGAGAAAGTTCTAAGGAACTGGTCAATTCCTTTTGTAAAGGTCCAATGGTAGCGTCATTCTTCGGGCAAGGCTACTTGGGAGCACGGGTATAAGGTGAGGCATCTATTTCTCCCAGCTTTTTGATTGACCAGGAATGAATATGGAGGACCAAATTCTTTTAAGGGGGGGGGGGGGAGAAATTGTAACGACCCGTTAGTGGGTCTAGAGTTTTATTGGAATTATGATTTTCTATGTGTGATAAATTATCCTCAAGAATTAGATGTTATATAAATTGTGAGGTGCCTAATTTAAGGGATTGGGCTTTTAAAGAAAACTTGGGTTGAGACCGTTTGTTTTAGGTTGTGTTTTATTTAAGAGTGAGGTTGTGAAGCCCTTGGGCCTAAGAATATATATATTGGGGCCATTGTGTTGGGCTAATGAAATGGGCATTGGGCCCATGAGTATAGAGATTTGTGTATTTTAATTAATCAAAATGAATGAATTATGAAAAGTCTAATGAGGGCTTAATGTTATATTGAGGCCCTTTTGGTGGGCTAATGGAAATAGGCCATTATAATTAATTGAGCCAATGAGTTGGGCTTAGGCCCATGTAAGTGTATGAGTGGATTTTTGAATTGGGCTTAGGCCCATGTGTAAAATATGAGAGATGAAATTTAATAAATGAAATTATATATATATATTTATATTTTGTGGATTAAAAGAAAGGAAAAAAAGAATTGTAAAATGCAAAGTGACCAAATGGTCCTTGCTTTATTGAAAAAATGTGAGGGTGAAATGGAAATTTCATAAATGGGTATTATTATAAATGAATTTATGAGTATTATGGAGTAAGAAAGAAAATGAAAAAGAAAAGAAAAAGAGGTAAATGACCATAATGGGTTTAATGAGTTGTGGTGTGTGTGTAAAGGTGTTGGGCAAAATTGTAATTTGGCATATGGAGTTGGTGAAGGGCTGATGGGCGGCCATTCCTTCCCCATGCTTCTTTCTTTTCAATGTTTCTTCTTTCTTTTCTTCCTCTTTCTTCTCCCGATTGGCCATCATCATCATCATCATCTTCTTCTTCTTCTTCTCCATTTGATGTCCATGGAAGCTTGAAGTGAAGTTGCAACTGGGTGCATTCTTCTGCATTGGGTTTTTCTTTATCAAAGGCAAGTTCTTCTTGCATTTCTTTTTGGTTATGCAAGTTATTATTTCCTCTTTGTTTGTTTTGTTGCAAGATCATGTTGATCTTTCATATTAATAAAGCCTTAGGCCCTTTTCTTTTGGGTCACGTTGGTTTCCTTCTTGGTTTCCTTGTTTTCGAATCTTCTATTTTGTTAGGAGATCAAATCATGAGTTTATATTGATGGGTGGATTATTTTCTCATTCCGTTAAAATCTTGTGTTTTGTCATCAATGGGTCTTTTTGTGAGTTTTCATTAGGGTTTAGTTCACCCTAAATTCTCAAAGGAATGACACTTGATTGATAAGGAATGTTAGAGAAGCAAGATTTGGTGTATCTTGCTTGGGATGTTGAGTTTTGTGGGTTGTCGTTGTTATTTTTAAGTTTCAGGCCTCTGTTGGTCGATCAAGTATTTCTGTCGGTCGACCAAGTATGTGTTTTGTTCTTCAGTTGGTCGACCAAGCATTTCTATCAGTCAACCAAGTAAGAGTTTTGGCTTCTGATTAGTCGACCAAGTATTTTTGTTGGTCGACCAAGCATATATTATGTTTTCTGTTAGTCGACCAAACGTTCAATCGGTCGACCAAGTGGTTTCAGTCGGTCGACCAAGTGATAAAATAAGCCTCTGTTAGTCGACCAAGTGATTTCAGTCGGTCGACCAAGTGATAATTTAAGCTTCTGTTAGTCGACCAAGTGTTTTTACTCGGTCGACCAAGTCCCTATTTAGTCGACTAAGCCTTTTTCATCGGTTGACTAACTCTTTTATTCGGTCAACCAACAGAATGCAATGATTCTTTCTTTTTGGTCCGATTCTTTTCTAATGCTTGAAATTCTTCCCCAAAGCTTTTGTGATGTCTTAGTTGGCTTCAAAAATCATCTTGTGGATATGTAAGTGTTCCAAAAATGGGGAAGTTAATTAATAGTGGGAATTAAAGATGAAAATCATGAGTTTTTAAATGGTGAATTCATGTAATCAACTTGTTTGACCTTGAGAAATAGTATGAAGATGGAATCCCAATAAATAATGCTAAATCATGTGATGAAAATACCATTAGCTCACATGATGATATAATCTTGAAATGTCTAAGGGCACACGATGATCATGATAAGAACATTTCTAATAATGAAGCATGTCGATATGTTTACTTGAAAACCCTCATGAGCATTGCATGGTATTATTATTTATGGTATGGAAATGAATCTCAATGAATGATGCCAAATCATATGATGAAAATATCATTAGCTCATGTGTGGATATAAGCTTGAAATGGCTAAGTGCGCATGATGATTATGAGGAGAACATTGCTAATAATGTAGCATGTTTGATATGTTTACTTGAAACCTGCATGTGCAATGCATGGTATTATTATTTGCGCACTTATTATTTTGCGCAGCGGTTACGTACCGCGGGTTGAGAAAAGGATATCCTAAAGAGCGCCTGACGCGGGAAAGGTGGCCATAGACCCGGTCGGCGATGCTCAAGCCAAGTTAATGGCTAAATGATTTTTCTATATATATGTATGCATGCATGTGAATGAAAGGCCTTGAGGGCTGATATGCTGCATGGAAAATTATATATATTCATGAGAAATGAAATGATGCATGAATTGCATAATGCCAATAGCATGAAAATGATCATAATGATTGAGAAATGAAATGATGCATGAAATGTACAATGCTAATGGCATGGAAATGATCATAATGATTAAGAAATGAAATGATGCATAAAATGCATAATGACAATGGCATGGGAATGATAATAATGATGGGATCTAATGGGAAATGCTACTCGTACTTGGGAAGTCGGGTTTATTCCATTTTGGTTTATCCATGCCTTGACTCTATTGTCTTTATTGTTGTATATATATACTTGCTGAGCCTTGTGGCTCACCTTGCTTATTCCTGTCATTCCAGGTAAGGGATAAGCTATTGCTGAGGGCGAGTCCAATGAGGCTAGAGCCCGGGTTTAGTTGTGTACAGGGATGTCCCAGTCTCAAGATCTATGGGTGTAATGTCGAGGGTAGGAAATAGAGGGTTCAATGTGTTGTTAGAACCTTAGTGCCCTTTTATTTGAAAAATGTATGGGCGGTAAGCCCAAGATGATAATGTAAAGCGTGTGTAATATTTATTTTGAGCTCCTATTGATAGTGAGCAAAGGTGAAGATGTTTTATTTTGGCTCTTGATGATTAGTGAGCAAAAAAAAAAAAAATATCGTGTTTATTTTGAGTTATTGTTCTTGTATTCATTCTGTGACGACCTCCTTTTGGATTTCCTATGCTAGCGGGATGATCCGGGAGAGGGTCGCAACAGTATTGGTATCAGAGCTGACCCCCGAGCCTCTGAGCGCGGTGGTGGGGCAAACCTCAGCGAGGAGGCTGAGTCCCGAGGGGGGTGCGTGCAGGCCCCTATGGGGGGTGCGTGTAGGCACCTTAGGCGAATCCCACATCGGCCATGCAAGGGGGAAGATCTGGAACTGGTTGTAAGGTCGCATGACGAGGACGTCATGTGCTTAAGTGGGGGAGAATGTAATACCCCGAGAGCCCAGAGAAGTTAGTATATATCGAGGATAGTGTAAGAAATGAAACAACACCAGCTGGATACCTTTTGGGCTGAATGTTGGCAAAGAACTCCCAAGTTAAGCGTGCTTAACTTGGGGTAATCTAGGGATGGGTGACCCCCCTGGAAGTTCGCGTAGGCCCATCAGAGTAAGTTGTTCCGGTCCTTCCTATCGCTCGATCAAGTCGTTATAAAATATATTTGGAGAGATTTATTTAGATTTTTAGAGGCAAAAATGGGAGAAAAATGGAGAAAATAGAGAAATTGTGAGAAAAATAGGTTTTTGATTATTATATGTTGATTAGGGTGCCTTGAGGATTAAAGTGATGTGATTTGTGCAAATTTTGAGTTTGGCACGAAAATTGAGATCGGGCACGCAAACTGAGACAGTGCACGTTGCTGAAGTTGAGGGTGACTCGATAGAGGCCACTTAAACAAATCTAATAAATCAATAAATAATGCATAAAACGAATTTGAGATAGATACTTAGTTGTAATACTTTCGCAAGCTAATCGTGTTCCATGCCCGTGGTAGCGGTTACCCTAAGAGCTTGGCCAGGTGGTATACTCTGTTGTCAAAGTTGAGGGTGACTCGGTAGAGGCCCTCCCAATTAGCGTCGAGCTTCCATTTTTTGGGTTATTGCCTTACTATTTCAACCTTCTTCAAAACTAGGTCTCATTCTTGGAAGTTCTGAGGCACGACCTTTGTGTTGTATTTTCAGTTTGCTCTCTACTTAGATGTTTGCTCTTGGATGCGCGCCATGTCACGCACCTCTTGGATAAGGCCGAGGTTGGCCATTCGCTCGGCTTTATTAGTGTTTTCTTGGAAGTGTTGTCTTCGAGGACTCAATTTTTCGATCTTCATTGGAATCGTGGCTTCAGCTCCATAGGTGAGTCTGAAGAGGGTTTCCATTGTCGAAGACTGTGCCATGGTGTGATATGACTATAACACCATCAGAAGCTCTTTTTCCCATGCTCTTTTGTCCTAATCAAGTCACTTCTTGAGCCTGGTAAGGATTGTAATACCCAAGAAATTTGGATTATTTAAAAATAAGCATTTTATTAGAAAAACAAAATTTCGGGGAAGATTGGTATCTAAATAGCCCGAAAAATTGATCGAATCGACTGTAGGGACTGCCTTAGAGCTGAGATGCCAAAGGAAAATGATATGGCCGTGATAAGTATTTCGAGGCATGATTTATGGAATCGAAAGAAATGAGATCGAGAACAATTTTCGATACAGCTAAAATGCGGCTGTCAATTAGGCTACAATACCGAATTGTTATAGACAACTTTCAAGAAGTCAACAAAAACTTGAGGGGGCTTCGATTTTTCATAAGGAATAACCCTTCAGTGGTTTCAGGAAGAAACAAGAGGGTTTAGGGTCAAAACGAAGATTCGGGCCTAAGTATAGTTTTCTGAAATTACCAGAGGGAGGTCAAAACGATATTTTTTCGGAATCTTCGTGGGTCAAATCGATGTTTTAGGACCTAAGGGTCTTAAATACAATATTGAAAAGTGGAGGGGTTAAGTGAAATGGGCTAAAGTGATAAAAGCCAAAACTTGGAGGGGCCAAAGTGCAAATATGCAAAAGTTGGGCCAATGGAATTCGACCAACACATTGCCGGTCAGTGATGCCTGAAATGGACTTTAGGGTTGCACGAGGGATGGTCAGGGGAGCATCTTTTGTAAAGGAGGATCCGACAAAGGCCATTGGGTTGGCTAGAAAAGCAAAAAAAATCAATCGAAAGTTTGGTCGGATTGTGAGTGCCTGCAAATCACTTTTAGTGGTCGGGTAAGGTTGATTTTGGGGTGATCTAAGGTAGGTATATGCTCTGAGGGCCTTGGGTTGGCCGAGCAAGGCCATTTCAAGCTTCGATTTTCGCTTATAAATAGTGCTCAAAGAAGCCAAAATTTTCAGAACTTGGAGCTCCAAATCAACCCACTTTTTGAACGAATTGGTGTTCCAAAATAAGGGGCTTTTGTAGCCCATGAGATGTAGAAGCTATCTGGAGAATTTCGAGCATTTTGGAAGAGGTTTGAATGCTGTTCGAAGCCTCGCTGGAAAATGAAGGCGGTTCGCCTAGCTGATCATTCGAGGCCCCGGTTGGATGCCATCTGGTGCTTCTTTCGACGCCCAAGTCATGCCATGGTGATCGACTAGAAGAGGGGAACAATATGGTGGAGTCAGCGAGTTTCTCCGGTGTGTCGTGGTCGGGGAAGATGACCGGCGCTTAGGCCACACGCGCTGGTCAGCATGCGTAGCCCACGTGCCAGAGCGTGAGGGCGCGTGGGGGCCTAGAAAAGTGTGCAAAAATTTCCTAAATTCCTAGAAAAATGTTTTATTGAGGTTCGTGCAAAAAGATCTGGGTTTGAGATTTCGAATGTCTCCATTTTTGCATTGAACAGCCTCGTTTTGCCTGAAAACGCAACATCCGGGTAAGTTCAATAATTTTCCTTTGAAGTTCATAGTATATTATGAATTGTTGTTGAGATAGATTTGAGAAAATAGTCTCAATGGTATTTATTGGGATTTTTATGAAGGAAAATAAAGGAAAATATGAAGAAAATGGAATATTGGGATATTTAGTGATTAAATATCATTTTTATGATTGAGGTGATCGAGATGATGTGATTGGTGCAACTTTTGAGAGTTGACATAAAAATCGAGGTCGGACACGCATATCGAGGCGATGCGCACTTTTTAAGAAAAATCAATTTTATCTCAAAAGGTGAGTTGTCTTATCCTATATGATATGATTGTTTATTATGCATGATATTTATGAAAGATATGATTGCATACATGATATTTACGAAAGATATGATTCATGTTGTCATATTGCATGGAAAGTAGTGATATTTACATGAGACAACATTATTGTCATATTGATATTTGTGCATGGGGATGGAATGTCACCCTAAGAGTGTAGCCATAATTCCTCAAGGGCAATTGATGGAATAATGTTAGGATTATCTTACCGGAGATGCCAAGATTCTGCCTAAGGTTCCGTGCCGGGCTGGGCCTGGGAAGTTACACTAAGGCAAGTGTTTGTTCATGTATTATGTTTTTAAACCCTCACTAGAAGTTTCATATTCTAATGGGTTATGCTCCTGGAACATTCAATGTTCCAGTTGGGATTTGCAATTATGGCAGGGGAATGATTGATGATGTGGCCAATGGGTCCGGCGAGTTATTCGGGTATATGCTCATTCGTGAGGATTCAAGACATGTTCTTAGAAGATTGTACTATATTGATGATCATGTATAACCGTTACGATTTGATGTATTTTTTAGGCATCATTAGTTTTAATCTAAGGTTCCCAGTTGTTATCTCTTGATGATAAGTCTCAATGTATTTAAGTATTTGAAAATGTAATGGTACGGATTCTTATTTTATAATTAAAGTGGATTTCGATTCTGTACCATATCAGGTTTCGATTTTAAGCTTTCGCATTTATGATGATTACATGTCTTAGCTTATTGATTCTTTTTTAGTATGGTGGGAAGGTAAAACGGGATTGTCGGGAAATGGTTTATATTGAAAAAAAATATTCCCGAAATTTCAAAAGCGGGACGTTACAAGGATGACCTTGTTAGTAGCTTCAACTTGTCCGTTTGCTTAGGGGTGCTCGACCGAGGTGAAGATCTGATGGATACTGAACTCTTTACAAAATTTTTGGAGTTCCTTGTTGTTGAAGTGGTGCACTCTCACCTTGCAATTAAAACACAAAACAAAACACTATAAAAATTTTATATTTTTCTTTTCTTTATTTTGGTGAGAGGTTTATACTCATCAGTGTACGAGTGCAGTTGTAGTCCAATCTTAAATTTATATTTTCTGAATGAGTCCAGATCGTCTACTGAGAGATTTATTTATAGCAAAAGAAAAAGAATGTCACACACACGCACAAGCATTTGGACAAATTGGCAACAAGGGTTTTTTATGGTTTTTTAGACAACATATAGCAAGGCAAAAATTGAAATAAATACTGAACGTGAGAATATGAAATTGGATAGTACTTGGGTTAAAACAATTTCAGCGTCAACCCGTGGATTCCCAAATTTTAGCAGACAAGATTAGTAACATTAATTTAATTTTAGATATGAGGGTTTGTTATTAAATGCAATTAGAGATAATGATAGTTCTAGTTTAAACAATCCACATACATGATATGCAAGATTCTAATTTAAGCAACTATCATAAATCCAATTACAATTAGTACACAAAACAACTAAATCAATCATCCGGGTTTGGGTATGATAACGTTTCCAGTTCTAGTAACTTCCATACATGGCATGAAAACTCTAAGTTAGGTTTACGCTCCAATGCAAACCTAGTGATTTCTCAATAATTACTATACACCCATACTGAAATTTAAATTAATGTCACTCATTTTAAGCGCAACTTTCTTTGGGAATCATTGGCGTTGGACACTGTCCTTGCCTTAACCCAAGATTAGATTTAGCTACTCATTTTCATTTGAAAGTTAATTGACAGGAATTTAAATAACAGAATTTAAATGATAGGAATTAAAATAGCAGAAACTAACCGGCCATTTAGACGGTGGATAATTAAAAGACAAGAATTAAAATTACAGAAATTTAAAGGTATAAACTAACCATCCATTTAGGCGGTGAATAATAAGTTAACAATAAATGACATAAGAATTTAAAAGAAGAAATAAAGAAAGTAAGATCACAAGAGAAAACAATAGAGAAAATAAAAAAAAACAAAAGCAATTCTCAAAGAGAGAATTCTAAGGAAACAACTAAACTTTGATTCAAGAATAATAATCACACTTACAAATGCAATCAAGTGAGCTATTTATAGCCCACAAGATGCAATACAAACCACACAATTTCAATTATTCAACTAGACATAATTATATCTAATGGGCACTCACACACTTAAAGTTAAATGGATTTTAGCTATAATACATACCTAATTTTAAATGAATTTTAGCTAAAATACACACCTAATAAAGCACTCATAAAGTTAAATGGATTTTAGCTATAATACAAACCTAATAGTTAAATAGATTTTAGCTAAAAAACACACCTAATAAAGCACTCATAAAACAAATAAAAAAATAAATTTATATAATTGGGTTTTTGATCTTCATTAGGATTAAAAATAATGCTTGGGCTTTCTCCAAATAATATCTTCCATGGGTTGCTCAAGTTGGGCCTTAATTCTTCATGGGTTTTAATTCTTCATGGACTTTAATTCTTCATGAGTTTTAATTCTTTATGAGATTTAATTCTTCATTCTTCAATCCAATTTGAGTCTCCAAGCCCACATTTTTCATGCCTACAAGCAAACAATTAAGTGTTATTAAATTATATATTATGTATATATTTATATGATATATTATATGGTATATTATATACTTATATATTATATAAATGCTCCATGCATGCACTCCATTGAGTATATGTATTATGTTATAATATATATATTATATTTACATGTTTATTATAATATATTATATATTATATATTATATATATTATACATAACTATTCAATTAAACCAATTTAAAATCAAAACGGGAGTTATAATTATAACAAAATTTTACAAAATTAACCACTAATCATGAACTAGGTGTCATTGTCCGAGATTAGTACTCCAGGTATGCAATATCTGTAGATGGCATTCTTCCAGATAAACTTCTTGACCTTTTCAGCTTTAATCCATTTGGTGAAGTAGTTGATGGCCATGATGATGAACTTGAATTGCCTAAGGGCAATCGGGAAAGGCCCGAGCAGGTTTATCCCCCACTTGTAGAAAGGCCATAAGGTGCCTAGGTTATGCAACTCTTCCGGTGGGGAGGGGTGCACATTTGCAAACTTTTGGCACTTTTCACATCTTCGTACATATTCCAGGCAATCATTCCTCATGGTTGGCCAGTAGTAGTTGGCTCTCAAAATCTTTACTACTTGGGACTAGCCTACGAAATGACTTTTGAAAACTCTTTCATGTACCTCGGACATGATGTAGGCGGACTGGTCTATATCCACATATTTTAGGGGTGGGTATCGCAAGGCTTTTTATGTACAACTAGTTCTTAATCAAGACGTAGAAGCTGGCCGACCTTCTCAGTTTCTTATCCTCCTTAGCATTAGTAGGTAGCACCCTCTTTTCCATGTACTAGATGATAGGGAATCACTAGAAATTGGGAGTTGTCTCTATGGCTTGCACGTCGGCCAGGTCACTGGTATGTGAGTCTAAGGTCTTATGTATGACAGATCGGTTATTCCCTAGTTTCTTGGTGCTGGTGATGTAATACCCCAGAATTTCTTGAGATTATAAATGATATTTAATGAAAGGCATAAATGGAATTTGCGAAAAAAATGAGACTATAAGGTACACTAACGTAACTTTAGGAGACTAAATCAGTCGAAGGGAGTACCCCGGACCCTAGATAGCCAGGCAAAATGATATAGTATCAACGAGTGATTTAAGTTATGATTTTTAGTGATGAAAGAAATTGGATTGGGAACAGTTTTTGGTACAATTGTCGACCGGGCTGAGAAAACCGAATTAATGTAAGAGACGTCAGAAAAGTCAACAGAGTGTGTTAAGGACCAATACTTTATGTATAGAACAACCCTTAAGAGATTTTGGGTTGAAACGAATGGATTTAAGGTCAAAACAATCAATAAGGCCTAAGTGTAATTTTTTAGATTTGCCCGAGGGAGGTCAAAATGGTAATTTTTTAGAAGTTTCAAGGGTGAAATGAGAAGTACTAAACTTGTGGGCCATAGTGATGGTGTTGGAAAGATTAGGGGTACCATGGTAGGGGTTAAAATGGAATTGGAAGAAAGTAGGGGGTGAAAGTGTAAAAAATGAAAAGTTTGCAATGTGAACACAATGAAGGAAAATTGGTAGTCGCAAATCTTCGCACCTGGAGGCCGATCTCGGTGATGGGACGGCCGGGGAGGAACTAAGGGAGGTGTTATACGGCGTGGGATGGCTTGGGGTCCAAGCCTCGGCCAGTGATTGGTCGAGAGTTGGCCGGAAAATGCTATAAAATGAGGGCCGAGGGTTTCAAAATTTTAGCAAGGAATTGGTGGCGTTTTGGTACGATTTGGGGAGATTTGATAGAGGGCTTTTAGTCTCGAGGCATCAAGGATCATTTTGGGAGCATTTTGAGGCATTTTCATGTTTGTTTGGTGGCCAATCAAAGCTTGGCCATGAGTGGGAGACGGACCGCCTAGGGCTGCCTATAAATCAATTTTTTGGGGGCTTTTCGGTGTTGTTTCAGCCTGAAAATTGCACCATCGTGATCGACATTAAGAGGGCTTCAAGGGGGTACCTTTGTTTTGGCCATCGAAGCAACCGCCGGCGACTGGTTCAACGAAGAAGACGGTGGCGTGTGCAACCACGCGCTAGCTTCCACTCTCACCCACGCCTGAAGGCGCGTGACTGGGATATTTTTGGTATTTCTTCTTCCAGAATTTTCCTTTAATTATTTTAGGATTTATTGTGTTGAAATATTTGGGAAAATGGTTTAGGAAATAATTATTTTGGAGTTATCGAGGTGAAAAATGGGACAAAATAGAGGAAATTATGAAAAAAAATTAAGAAAAATGGATTTTAATACTTCCTTAATTAAATGCGGTGTTTAGGAAGTGTCTTGGCTCGAGATTGAGTATAAATACGAGTACTTGTGTTTTGGCACGCAAAACGAGGTTGTGCACGAGGATCGAGACCATCCGAATACGTCGATGTGAGTATTCTACCTGAAAAACTTGGTTTTAAGTTGTGAGTAGTTTACCCTAAAAATTTGGTATTTGTGTTACCTAAATGTGTTGTAGATTTCATGCAAAATGGTTTTGTGCATTGAAACGGTAACCGGTGACGGTTGGTTTTTTTAGGGAGGTTCGTCCCTAAACGTTTTGAACTTATGCATTGCATTTTATAAAATGTTGTTTATATAATGCATTGAATCGTGAAATGTGGCATTGTCTTGCATTTTGTGTGTTCATATGGAATGTCAGCCTAAGATGTTGTCTGGATAGTGTAGCCATAATTCTCCAAGGGCGTGACAGAATAATAGAGGTATCTGATGCTGGTGTGCATGTTAGGATAGTCGCCTTGGTTTCTGTGCCAGACCGTTTGGTCAGGGAAGTTGCACTAGGACGACTAGGTGGTCCATACTGTGTTGTTCATATGGGATGTCAGCCTAAGATGTTGTCTCGATAGTGTAGCCATAATTCTCCCAAGGTGTGACGGAATAATAGGGGTATCTGATGCTGGTGTGCATGTCAGGATAGCTGTCTTGGCTTCCGTGCCAGGTCGTTTGGCCAGGGAAGTTGCACTAGGATGACTAGGTGGTCCGTGTGAAACTTTGGAGTTGGGATTGTATGATTGTTCCCGGATGCTTAGAGTGGAAGCGCAATCTGGAGAAATGTGTTGGCTTGCCCCTCTTAAGCTAGAATCGCGTTGTGTCGTCGAGTTGATATGGTGGCATAGCTTTTAGAGAGGTTTCTCTTTTCTCGTGATAGGGTTAAGCGCGTGGGATTCTCTTGGGTTAGGACTTACCGGGTGTATTGGTTTATTTCATGTCTTGCATTCATTCATGAAAACTATGTTTTGAACTCTCACTTAGATGATTCATCATCTAATTTCGACTATGTCCCTGGAATATTCAAACGTTCCAAGTGAAGGCAACGGTGCGAAAGGGAAATGAATTGCTGAGGAGTGACGGCGATTGAAAGATATTTTATATTAAGTCTTTTCAGTTATGTTGTTTATTTTGTTGACTTTATGTAAACATTGGTTTGACTTTATAATATGAATAAAGTGGTTTCGGTTATGACCTATTAAGGTTTCGATCTAGCTTCCGTATTTGTGGTGATGTACCTATCTTAGTTTATCGATGGTTCATAGTTGATATACTGAGAAGGTGTAACGGGATCTTCAGGGAATGATTTTGTGTTGAGTTTCCGTTGATTGGAAAAAAAAATATCCCCGGAATCTTACATTACGTAACGCCTTCTTGAGAAGTGGGGTGTTACAGGTGAGCTTTGAAAGTAGGTCAGCTTTTGAATTCTGCTCCCTTGGAATGTACTTGATGTCGAAGGATTTGAAAGCCTCGGCCAAGGTTTTCACTTTCTTAAGGTACCAGTCGAGCTGGGGATCATTTGTCTAAAATTCACCATTCACTTGATTCGTCACTAATTGGAAGTCACTTCTTGCTATCAATTGGGTAGCTCTCATTTTCGAAGCCAGATTTAGTTTGGCTATGATGGATTCATACTTGGCCTGATTTTTGCTCGCTTTAAAGCCAAAGCGAAAATATTACTCAATTAGCAGCCCATTTGGTCCTTCTAGGATGACGCCGACCCCGTTTCCCTTGATATTGGAAGCTAGAATTTGATGTGTTTGTGGGGCTGGTACTATATGTCAAACTCAGAGAGCTCCACTGACCATATGATCATCCTTCTTGAGAGTTTAGGTTTCTGGAGCACCTATCGAATTGGTTGACCGGTTTGGACCATGATCTAGTGGCTTTGGAAGTACAGTCTAAGTTTCTGAGTTGTTGTCACCAAGGCGAGGGCCAACTTTTCAATCTTTTGGTAGCGGACTTCAGGCCCCTGGAGAACTCGGTTGATGAAGTATATTGGATGTTGTACCTTGCCTTTCTCTTTGATCAAAACGGAGCTAAGTTCATTCTCGATCACGAAAAGATAGAGCAAAAACTGTTCACCCCGCTCTAACCTTGTCAAGATGGGAAAGGTTGTCAAGAAGTGCTTCAACTCTTGGAAGGCGATTTCACATTATTCCTTCCACTGGAACTCCACCGATTTCTTTAAACACTGGAAAAATAGGAGAGCTCGATTTGCTGATTTGGACAGGAACCAAGACGGGACAGCAATTTAGCCGGTTAACTGTTGAACCTCTTTTATGCTGCAAGGGCTACACATGTCAAGGATGGCTTTGCATTTGTTAGGATTTACTTCAATGCCCCAATTTGTTAGCAGGAAATCGAGAAATTTTTTGGTATGTACTTCGAATGCACACTTCTCTAGGTTGAGCCTCATGTTATGTCGTCAAAGTTGTTTGAAGACCTCAGCTAGGTTCGAGTAGTGGTCTCCATCTTTTGACATCTTGGCCACCATATCGTCCATATACACCTCGATATTTTGGCTTATCTATTTTGCAAATACTTTATTCATCAATAATTGGTAAGTTGCTCTTGCATTCTTTAATCCGAATGGCATGACTTTATAGCAGAAGTTTGCATTCTCCATAATGAAAGTTATTTTCTATTCGTCGTCAGGATGCATCCAGATTTGGTTGTACCTGGAGCATGCATCCATGAAACTGAGGTACCTATATTCGGAGGTTCCATCCACAAGTCAGTCAATATTCGAAAAAGGGTAAGAATCCTTTGGGCATTCCTTGTTCAATATTAGCGAAACGCACTTCTCGGTCGTGTGACCATACATCCGGTGGTAGTCCTAGCACTTACTTGTGTTGACGTGGGCGCTAGGGTTATGTTATCCTTGATTGTAGGGGAGTTGAATGATCCCTAAGTTATACACTTCTTGGAGGATCCGATTTCTCCCAACCGTCGGTGGGGTGTACGTGTTATATCTCAACTAGGGAGGTTCGAGCGCTCACTCACGTTCTCTCCTTTTATAGAGCTATTGTTTTTTACTTTCTCTTCTTCGACTGATGTTCATATTGAATTGGTCTTGATGTTCAACCGACGACTCCTTCCACTAGCTCGATTGAGGTTGAGATCTTGATTAAGGGTCGTTACGTCTAGGGGTCAAGACATCTTCTACATTTATGTAATCTGTCACTCGTAGTCTGAGGTCGTCGAGGTCAATGGGAGGCTTCCTTTCCAGGAAGTTGGCAAAGGGCTTGGGCTTTAATCTTGCCATGGTGGCGTGTAGGAAGACTACAAGGTTTCGGTCTCAAATTTGGATGGCCTCCTGATTGAATCGATTTAGGAAAGCCCATAGTGGTTGTTTTCACCCTGCTTCAAGTTGATAAGGTTGACAGAGGTCTTGCGGTGAGCTCGGCTGGTGGAGAATGGGTGAGGAAGTGGGTAGCATGCTCGAATAAGTCATGGATGGAATCCGGCTCGAGTGTGGAGAACCATAGTAGGGCTGATTTTTTTAGGTTATTAGGGAATGCTTGGCACATGATAGGATCAGTGCCCCCGCTCAACTACATTAAGGAACTAAACATGGTTAGGTGCTCTTGGGGATCGGTGGTTTTGTTGTATAACTCCAAGGTGCTAGGGAGACAGAAACCATCTAACAGGGGTACGAACATGATAAACTCCAAAAAATGGGTGGTTGGGGTGTGTAGACTTGTAGAAGGTGCGGCAGTATGGGTTGTTTTAAGCTAGTGTTGGTTGTTGGCTTCTTCATCATCGTCGACTAGCCCATTGGGCTGGTTCCTCTAGTGATTGTGGATCAGTTTGGTGACTTGGTTCTCAAGCCGCTAAATGGTTTGGAGAAGGATCACCATGGTTGCAAAGTTTTCTAGTTGATGAGGGTTGTTGTTTTGGTTTTCTCAGTTGGGGGCCATGTTGTTTTGACTTCTGATTTTGGTCATGGATAACTGTCGGGTATAGCTTGGGATGCTTTGGTGAGTTTATATGGCAAACAAGCTTTACCAGGCCCCACGGTGGGAGCCTAATGTTCCTTTCGGCCCAAAAGGATGATCAAACAGATGTCTTAATGCAATGATGATCCGTACTACGTAAAATGGGGGTGACACTTACAAGCATCCCAACGCTTAAGTAAATAAGAGCTCAAGGTACATAGGACTGAAAATAATATACCTTGACTGGTGACTAGCTAGCTTATATAAGAGAGAAGATGAGAGCTCTTTGCATGTCGCCGGCTGTTGCAGGTGGATTAAGAGCTGAGGATCTTGGGGCGGTTGAGCCTGTTATGAGCATGGGGATCTTGGTATAGAGGATGCTGCTGAGTTAACGTTGATGGGATGGGGCCTAGGGACCTGGTCCAGTACCAAATTATGAGCTTATCGTTGGGCCGGATCATTAGAATTAGTATGGTCCAGTACTAGTGAAAGATATAATACTTCTCCAGTTTGGAATATGGCTGAAATAGATCATTATAATTAATTGACTTTTAAACATATTAAGGTACCATCATTCATCAAATACCAAACATTCCCCTCTCCCAACAACCATAATGGTAATGGTATTGGTAATGGCAATCGCAATGGCGTCTCTTAACTCTCTTTCTCTCTCTCTACTAGATCATATCAAAGTTTATGTTTTTAATCTTTTGATTGATAAAATGTAACAGTGAATAATGATAATGTATTCAGTAGAGGTGTCTGTCTAACTATATTTTTAGCTTTTAAAAGACTATTTTACCCCTCTTATTAAATTTAATAAACTTGATTGTGATGCACATTCTCAATTGTGGATGTGGTGGCTTCAACCTTCACTTGGGATTATCGTTCTTGCGCGGTCCCCCGCTGTTCGTACCCTCAATTTTGGAAGATGAGGTAAATCGCAAGTAGAGTCTTTGTCTCAATGCGTAAGATAAGAAATCGAACTCACAAGTTACTGGTGCGACTCCCAACTTATCATGGACCAATCACTTAACTTGTGCCTTGGGAGCAGCTTCAACCTTCACTTCTTCAGGAATTATTTTCGTTTTGGACACAAATTAACTCATCCCTACCAACGCCCAAGTCAAAGGCAAAGTAGTTCTTAGCCATAGCAAGAGAAGGTGATAAGACAAACCGTGGGTGTGGGTATGGATGTGGGTGGAGATGGAAGAGGAAGGAAGAGAGGTTGTGTGTTGGGCAGGGTGGAAGGGGCATAGATTTGGGAACAGTGTGATTGATTTGTGGTGCCTGGGAGTTGCTGCTTAGCCATTTTGGTTGGTGGCATTGTCTGTTGGGAACAAAAGGAGTTTCGATTGTGCCCTTAGATTTGGTATTAGCTGCTGCACCTTAGCAACTAAAAGATATTATTACAAACCCTTCTCAGTTTCAAACCCAAGTACAATGTTAAGAGATTATAAGAATTGTATATTTTTTTCTATTTTTTTATTCAAATTTCTATGTATATATAAAAACTAGTGTTAAACTCGTGCGATACACGAAAAATATAATTAAAATAGATATATAATTTTAAAAATAAAAAATTAAGCTTGTTATTTTAAATAATCATAACAGAATCAATAAATACAATTTTTTTTATTTATTTTAATACTCAACCTTTTATCAAAATTTAAGTTTTATTAATTATTCGCTGTTTAATGTGCTAATAGAGAATGTTCTTAAATCAATATATCGTCATTCAATATGTTAAAGAATAATTAACAAATTAAGTAGATTGTCACATTTTTTCCCTTGTCATTTCACAAGATTTTTGGCACTTAACATTGTCTTTGTCAATGACCTCTCTAATTATATCTTTAATAAAAATAAAAAAATTTATCAATTATAAAGGCATAAATAATTGTATAATCAACTTTATACTTAATAATTTATGTTCGTCAACTTTAACTACACTCAAAATATTAGCAAATGACCTAAAGATAAAATTTTGTATTAAAAAACTTTCATCCATAGCATCTACAACAATAGTATTTGATATTAAGTTTAATTTGTACTTGTGACTTGTAGTCTTATATTTCATATTGTTGTATCTAAATATAAAATTGGACATAAAACATAATTGTTCATCACAAATCAATATTTTGAAAGATCAAACCAACTAACGCTTGATTGTTGCATGAATCCTTTCACCCTATAAATTTGATGGCAAAATCTATATAAATAATTAATAATAAATTTATTAGGGAAAAAAAATATGTTCATCCATGAAAATTATCTCAATGGAAATGTTATAAGTTTTTAACCTATCTTCAAAGCATAAAATCTCCCAAAGTCTCACAACTCGAACATTTAATGTCTATATTTTGAAAAGTTACTTTAAAAAGTCTTTTATTAAATTGTACAACATTATATAAAATGAAAAATCTTGACATAAACTTCCTATTTATACACAAAAGCTATTACATTTGAACAACAAATCATTAAATATTTACATTAAATTAAATGTAGTAATTAATTAATTATTAAAGTAAAATAATTTATTATATTATATATTTATTTATAAATATAAATTAAAACTCCTAAACATAAGGAAGTATGAGTTTTTCAATGCTAATTAAAAATTCTCTTAAAATTTTTAATTTATGCAATAACAAAACATTGAAAATATGGATTTTAACTTATTTTTCTTTCACAATGCATTAATTTTCTTCCATGGTATTGAAAATATGATATATTAAATGTAACAACTCGTTAAGGGGTCTAGGTGTTTTCGAGTATTTCATTTTAGGCTCAAAAGTTTTGCTTTAGTTAATTGAAAATTAGAAATATTTTTTTTTGAAATAAAGTGTAACTGGAAATAAAATTTTGGGAGCCCATTCAAATGGGATTTAAAGATGTGGGAAAAGTTCAAATGAATTGGACCATTGAGATATGTTAGAATTTTAATTATGAATGAAGGGGGATTGGGCTTTGGAATTGAGTTAGGCCCAAGTGTAAAGTTGTTACAAATAAGTGAAGGTTGACAGCAGAACCGTTGGGCCTTAATTTGGTTGGGCCTAATTTATTTGAGATGGATAAATGGGTTAGGCTTGAGCCCACTTGCAATTAATGATTGAAATTTAATATGAAATTGAAATGAAATGTAAAATGTCTAAAATGGGTTAATGAATGGTTGTGCATGATAAAAAGGTAAGGGCAAGTATGTAATTCCAATTGGGTTGAATAAAGAATATGAGAAAAGAAATAAAGAAAATGACAAATGTCAATAGTGCCCATGGACCTTCGTTTGACTATTGTTAGGTGAGGGGTAGTTTTGTTGATTTCTAAGGCAGGCGCAGCCTACAGCGTGCAACCTCTTCCTCTCCCTTTTGTTTTTATTTTTCTGTGCACTAATACTCTTGTACCTTTGCAACGATTTGCTGATGATTATGTCTCCTGTTCCATTGGCCATTGCTTTCTTCTCCTTTTTTAGCTGCTACATAATCTTCTTCATCTCCTTCTTTTACTTCTATTCATTGTTGCTGCTACGTTGCTGTTGTTTTTCTTCTTATTCATTACTGTGGCGGAGTAAGTTCAGTGGAAAAAGGCTGGTGGTGTTCTTCTTGGATTTTTTCTTCTCTCCAGGCAAGTTCTTCTTGCACTTACCTTTTATTTTCAGTGCAAGTTCTCTTGTTATTTCTTGTTCTCGTGTGAGTCCCCCTCTCAGCCTTTTTAATTTAGTCACTGTGAGGGATTATATATGCTTATATATATATATATATAAATGTCTATTGTTGTATGTGATTCCTATTTACTATTGTGTCTTTGAATTCTCTACTTGTTTTCTCATAATCTCATTGATATCTCTTTGGGGTTTGAATCATCCCAAGTTTCTTTCGTGAATGACATTTATATAGCTAGGGAAGGATGAGGAACTTTGTTCGTTCTACATTTGAAGGAGCAGTGTATTATATGTATATATATATATACGTGTATCTTATTCGAATGATTCTTGAAAAGTCATGTGAGTAGCATCTAGATGAGTGTGTGTCTCATCCGAGCGAGTTTGTATAAAGGTAAAAGAAAGTGCATAGCCTCACCTAAATATATATATAAAACCCATCGAATGCTACACTCAAAGGTAGCCATATCTGGACAAATTGCAATGGAAGCAACTTCGAGCCTGATTTTGACCTTAATGAAGCGTGAATATCTTAAAACTCAAAACACAAAAGTAGTATATCTTTTTCTTTGCTTTCCATAGCATCTTGAATCATCTCAATCGAAGCTCAGACGAGAAAGTTATGCCTTGATTACCAAGCAATGTCGAATTTGTCCAGAATAGTCCCATTCGAATGAGTTCCTCCCACATTCGAATGAATTTCATGTAAGTTGATCAAATTGCTCTGATTTTTGCCTAACATTCAAATGCAACATTTTCCTCATTCGAATGAATTTTCCTATCATTCGAATGTGTTAGAAGTCATTCGAATGTACCTCTCAAACTTGTGATTTGTTGTAGCAGTTCTTACCATGCTTCACTCTTTTTGGTATATCTTCCTGTGATAATATCTGATTTAAGATCCGTTTGATGTGTTGGAAACTAGACTTCATAGGATTCAATTCAGTGTATTATTCTAATGATTTGGTTACGTTTTGAACCCGTAACAACCCAATTGATTTCTTTCAAAAAAATTCGTAGCTTGCTATTCGTGCAATCTGACCACCTGGTGTTCTTTGGCCTATAACTTTCTCTTCCCATCTCCAAATTGAGATCCGTTTATTGGGTTGTAAACTAGACATCCTAGGATTCATTTTGATATATTACCCATATTATTTGGCTTTAAATTGAGTCTGTAATGGCCCTGTCAATCTTACATGAAAATCTGAAAATCTTACTATTTGAATCGCCTATATATATAAGCCCATTCAAATGGCTGGGCTGCCATTCGAATGGTGTGCCCTTAATCTTGAAGATCCATTCGAATAGAAATTGTCCCATTCGAATGCCCTTGACTTATCCGAATGATACCCTCAGAACCTAATCGAATTGATCTGCATATATACATATAACTCATCTGAATGCCTCTTGAATCATCCAAATCATACTCACCCATATTTATATACGTCATTCGAATTGCCTCACTGTTTCATTTGAAACCCCTTGCATATTTACCTTATAACCATACGAATAAGCCCAAGTGTATTTGAATACCATGCCTTAAATCCAAATACCCTTACTGGCCTTTGAATACCACACTCCAAATTCAAATGAACTTTATCGATATGCTCATATATATATATATATATATACCTATTAAATAACAATTTAGCACAGTCATTTTCTGGAAATCAAATTGCCTTAAGCTATACACTCTTTTAGCAAATCAAAGTCGAATATAATAGTATATAAGAATACCCAAGCGTGACCATCGTAAGTGTATTGAATGCTCAATTTATCTATTTTAAATGATCCCAAATATGTCCAAATTATGAGATGCCTTAGTGAAATTCCTTCTAAATATTTCTCAGAATATGGTCATTAAATTAAACACCCACTGTTTGTATAAAAGATCAATATTAGCTTGTCAATGAACAAACACACATGGTGTGGTCATTTTAATTGTATGGGGACTAATCATGAATTTGAGCTATGAGCACGAATGCAAGTAAATGTATATTGGCCCTAGTTAAATGAATTCACCAAAAAAATATTATGATGGGAAAAATAGTTATTAAATTTATAATACTCCTCAAATGATGAATCAAGATTTAGCCTGAAGTAGCATCTCGCAAAATTATTTGGGTGTTATAATTTACATCTTGAATGTGATAAACGTTATGAAGTAAGATATGTTGAATTTATCTGATGATGGAAAAATACTCGATATGGGTAAGTGATGCTGAAAGTATGAATATTGCGGAAACACGAATTTAAATACATGTGGTTGGCAAATGCATGCATGATGCATACATGTACATGTTACATATATATATGTTTTGCGCACCTATTATTTTGCGCGGATGGGGAAAGAGTACCCTAGAGCACCTGACACGGGATGAGATGGGCATAGCCCGGCAGGTTGGCTCCATATTTATTGTGAGGTTTTATTAAAATTATGAAATTTTGCATCCATTGATTGATGGCTTGAGAGCCAGAGAGATTGATATTGATAATGAAATGATGCACTCTTGCATGTGTTGAACGATGGCTTGCGAGCCAGTGAGAATTGATAATGACATTGAAAGTTTAAACACATTAGTATAGTGATACATGCTAACATGATATATTAAGTTGAATTGATAAATTCATGAATTATGAATCTTGTATATAATTGTAGAGTCCTTAATTACTTTTCTTGGCGTCATTGTGTTCTTGGATCCTATATATTGTTCATTATTTCTCGAACTTATTGAGCTTTATGGCTCACTTGATCTTCTTTGCCATTCCAGGTAAATGAAAGAAGATTGTTATTGGGGGCAAGTGTAACGCCCTGTATATGGCAATTTAATTTAATTATTCGTTATTGGAGTAATTTAATTTAAAAGGAATATTAAAATAATTTTTTATTATAAATAAAAATTACTTATGTGATTTTAAGGAAATAAGAAATTAGGGTAATTAATTATTATTTTAGAATATTTCTGGAATAAGAAAAAAATTAAAATAAATTAAATTGTGGGATTTTTGGTAGTTTTGGGCGTTAGTGTAATTAATAAGGGGGGGTGAGAGTGTAAATAATGGAAGTTGGAGGGGCTGGTGCGATTTTCGTGAAAGGGACCAGGGGTCCCTTTAAATTTAATGGGCCGCATTATTAGGTTGAGGGAGCTAGCTGGCGCGGGTGGCACGCGGGCGTGTGGGCGCGGGCAAGGTCGCGGGCTCGATTCGGGGTTGGCGCGTGCGCGAGGGCCGGATTTTTGGCTGATTTATTTCAGCCACTGGGCGTCCAAAACGACGTCGTTTCGGTGAGACAGTGGCCTCCTAGTGGCTGGCCCGTGCGCTGCCACGTGGCCGTGCCTCCTCCACTCATTTTTTGGTCGATTTAAGCTCGATTCCGGGCGTTCTTTTTGCAATTAAACAGTGAGCAAATTTCCAGAAAGGAGGCAGCGTGCGCGGGAGAAAAATTTGGAGAATTTGGGTGGAAAATTCAAATTGAATCCAGTTTACTTCAAGATTTAAATTTCCAAGTATGTAAACAAGTTAGTAATTAATATTCTGTACGGTCAGAATTTCATTTAGAGCCCAATTTTGTTAATTTTGGCAAATAATTTGGATGTTGCAGTTTGTATAAATTTTACCGTGTTGGGTCAAATCAAGCCTAAGGATATCTTCGTAAAGGCAAGTTCTTTATACCCTCCTCGTCGATTCTTTCGTTGTCAATTTATTTGACCTCCCTTCGTTTGTTTCGACTGTTAATAAATTATGGAATTTTAAACAGTTTGTTTTAAAATTTAATTTATTAAACTGGTCTCGAGGATTTTATTCGTTGGTTGCCTATGGGGTTTGTGCCACCCCCAAGCTTGTGGGAATGATGCCGTACTCACTCGAGGCTAGGTTCTTAGCTGTTCGAGCATTATTATGATTTTGGTTGTTTATAGGCTAGAGCGGTTGGGTAGTGGGGGCAAGGATTGGCTGTTTGGTGACGGAGTGACTGTCGTACAGTCTATCTTAGGCCATCGGCTGGTCTCTCCAATCCACTGACCGTTGACCGGTGCTAAGCACTGTCGACTAGCTCTGTCGTTACATGGTTATAGCATGACTGGTATCATTTTATTCTTGTTGCATGTTTTGATGTGCACATGGGTACGAGCTGCATGTTGGGGTTTTCATGATCTGGTTTTGCTTGGTCACGGACATCCTAGCTTGGTTATGATGCATCCAGCATGGGCATATGCATCGCGTGTGGTTTATTATATGGGCGGAGCATGGCCTGATGCCTGGATGTATGGGCGCCATGTATCACGCTGATGCTCACTACGCCATTGTATTTTTATGTGCATTGCATGGTTACTGGTAGTCATTAGTTCTCGGATGGGAGTACCGTTTCGAGAGAGCCTATAGCTCGGGTGTCGGGAGTACCGACATGGATACGGGTGACGGGAGTACCGACCCGGGACAGTGCGGACAGGTTTGTTGGAGATCTATGTTGCCTTTCAGGGCAGCGGCAGGTTGGTATGGGACTTTGGTGTCAGGTGTCTTATGTGGGCCCCAAGGACTGGTATGTGCTTTTATTATGCTGCACTATTGTATTGTTGCGTCACATGGCTTGTGTGTATGTGCGGGACTGTGTTGGGGTGATCTCCTCTATTTACTGTGCAGTCTTCCTTTTCTTATAACTTGCTGAGTCTTGCGACTCACCTTACTTTTCATCATTCCAAGTAAGGGTAAAGCGAAGGCCGAAGGCGAGGATCGTTCCACCTAGCAGGCAGCCGTGTCGATATGGTGTATATTTAGCTTGCCCCCGTTGTCTCTGATGTTTTGTTAGGAGTTCTGTATCTCATTTTTTACTGTACCGGGTTGTTCCTTGTATCTTTTATTTGTTGGCACAAGTGTCTGTATATTTTTATATACTTTGTGACCACTGTTCCAGCGGGGTGCTTGTGGGCTTGCATGTATATCGTTTTGCTTCCGCTGTTGTATTTTATATGTATGCATGCTAGGGTATTTTTGTCTTGTGTTTATTTTTCTTCCCTTATGTAAGCGCTTTCGTTCAGATAAACCGGGTGGTTGGGATGTCCGGGCGGGGGTGCTTATAGCAAGTCTAGTAGGACTGCAGCCCAGGGATAGAGGTGTAAGGAGACACGTCCTAACTTTAAAGATCATAGCTAGTGATTTGGTAAGGTCATAGTTGATGTGAATTTATTATGTTTATTGGCATGTGAGCCTCTTATTATTTTGTATGGCTATCGACCCTAAAGTTATGAGATACTATAAATGTAACAGAACTTTAATTTAATTTCTGCTGCTAGAAGTGAAATGAGTTGTCATTTTAGATCAGTTTTGTCCTATATCATCTCTGTAATAACCTTCTTTCGAATATCTTATGCTGAGCGAGAATATTCGGAAACGGGCCTTATATTAAATCTTAATTAGTATTGAAAAATCTATGCATTATTCTTGAAAATGTGATATCTTAAATCTTAATTAGTATTGAAAAACTTATGCATTAAATTAAAGGTAATGATTAATTAATTATTAAAGTAAAACTATTTATTATATTATATATTTATTTATAAATTTATAATAAATATAAATATAAATATAAATTAAAACTCCTAAATGTGAAGAAGCATGGGTTTTCCAATGCTAATTAAAAATTCTCTTAAAATTTTTAATTTTTGATCTTAAAATTTAATTTTTGCAATGATAACAAAACTTTAAAAATGTAGATTTTGACTTATTTTTCTTTTACTATCCATTAATTTTCTTCTATAGTCTTGAAAATGTAATATCTTACATCCTAATTAATATCGAAAAACCCATGCATTAGTATTGAAAATATGATATATGGATTTTGATTTCTTTTATAGTCTTGAAAATGTGATATCTTAAATATTAATTAATTGGCATTAAAAAACCTAAGGTATCATATTTTTAAAACTATAATATAGTTATTAAATTAAAATTAATAATTGATTAATTACTACCTTTGATTTGATGCAAGTTTTTGAAGGAAAAATTTCACTATTAATTGTCACTATTGATTGTCATTTGACAAAATACTTTGGCTGACTATCTTACTTTAATATATTATATAGGATATATAGGATTTAAAGATAACATTTTATATGAATGAACGATTTTCTATGATTTAATTAATAGTTTAAGTTGTCTATTCATATTTCAAATAAATAATATTTATTTTTAATTGATTGAGAGATTGACTGATGAGATGATATGATAGAAAATATTTATTTTTGATTAATTAATAGTATTGAAAAACCCTTGCAAATTTAATACAAATTTTAGATACAAAAAATAGTTTGGCAGATTAATTTTTGGAGGAAAAAAATATTTGTAAACTATTATAATTTATTTAATATATTATATAAAAAAAGATAAGATTTTATACAAATGGACGATTTTTTATGACTTAATTAATAGTTTAAGTTGTCTATTCATATTTATCAAAAATAATATTTTTTTTTGATTGATTGAGGGATTAATTATGAGAATATATGACATAAAATATTTATTTTTGAATAATTAATAGTATTGGAAAACTCATATAAATTTAATGCAAATTTTAAGGGCAACTTTTTGGAGGAAAACTGTGTGTAGGAAGTTTGTTACTTTATATATTAAGATAACCGTAGGAATTTAAAATATTAAATATCTGATTAATAATGATAGTAAATAATTAATATAATTGCATAGAAGTTGCCCAACTAATTATCTCAAAATGTGTGATTGTTAGAAAGTTTAAAGGTCATATTGAAAACTAAATGATGTCTCATTTTAATAACAATATAAATTTAAAATATTAATTATCTAATTATTCTAGCTGATTAATAATGGTAATGAATAATTAATGTAATGGCATAGAAGCTGCATCCAGGTAATTAGTGATTATCCCAAAAAAATTGCGTATACCTTTTAAATGAAGTGTTATTTTAAATAATAACAGTAGAAAATTTAAATGTTAATTTATTTTTTGAAAAAGAAAAAAATTAAACCAATAAAAAAAAGAGTATAAAAAAAAAAAACTGTGAAGCTACTGGACGTGAGAGTTATTGCTAGTTGTGTTTACTTTTCTAGTGCTTTAACTTCATATGGAGTATACTTTTGTTATGTTTTCATTTTAATAACAATAGAAATTTAAAATATTAATTATTTAATTAATAATGAGAGTAAATAATTAATTTAATTACATAAAAACTGTAATTAAATTAATTTTATTTGATTATCCCAAAATATGTAACTGTTAGGAAGTGTGAAAGTCATATTAAAAACTAAATGATGTCTCATTTTAATAACAACATAAATTTAAAATATTAATTGTCTAATTATTCCAGCTGATTAATAATAAAAGTGAATAATTAATGTAATGGCATAAAAACTGTAGCTGATTAGTGATTGTCCCAAAAAAATTGTGTATACCTTTTAAATATTAATTTATTTATTAAAAGGAAAAAAAATAGATGCTAATTTTGAGCGAGAAAGTTTTGTCTAGCTACTCTTTTACTTTAATATATATTTAGATATTATGTCAGTGATTTGTTGATTTTTCTTGTCTCAAGTCTAGGTCTCCCTCACATCTATTAGTATGGTAGGTTTGGACATGTAAATATAAAATAAAAATTATTAAAAAATATGATAAATCTCAAATAAATTCAAAACATTGGAATTAATATAAGAAGAAAAATCACAGGTGCAAATAAAACTGCATAGAAAAACTTATCCCTCTATTGAAAAAAATGTTGGATAATCCAGAGAATATAAACAACAAATTAAGAGATAAAATGAGAGAAATTGAATCTATTTCACTAAATAAATTCACAAAAAAGTTTACAACTAGAAATTCTCTGTAAACAAAACTCTCACAACTCTCTCTTTCTGGATCCTCTTAAGTTGGGAATTCTCTTGAACTGGGATGATCTATTACAACAAGGAGAGTGAATGACTATATATATAAGAAATGCAAGGTAATATAATCAACAAGATTAGACACCTTACCCAACATGCTAAGGTTGCCTAACTCCCTAACATGCGAAAAAAGCCTAACAAGGCCAATGAACATGTGGCCGGACTTCTTCAAGAAACACCCAATTACTTAAATTAATTCATAGCAATATGTGTAACACATGGTGGAAAGCAATATTTTGTTATATTTATTGATCAATTTTCAAAAATTTTGTTATGTCTACTTATTAAGTTGAAATGCCTGACAAGTTTGTAATTTATAAGGGTAAACCAGAAAATCAATTAGAAAAGATGATTGAAATATTAAGAAGTGATAGAAGAGGTGAACACACCCTCAAATACATCAATTCACCCCGCAGGTACACTTCAACCTAATGGAGTGGTCCAAATGAAAAATCATACTAAGTGGAGATTTTGATAAGAATCCATATAACTTTGATAAGAATATTAGTTGCTATATATTGCTTGTGTTTATAAAATAGATGTTCATCAAATGGACGTAGAAACGGTTACTCTAAGTGGAGATTTAAATGAAAAAATTTATAAGGATCGATCAACCAAAAGAATTTGTAATTCCTAGCCAAAAAAATTAAAGTATGTATGTAAGCACCCCCGCCCGGATATCCCCAACCACCCGGACTACTCGAACGGGAGTGCCTACAGAAGGAGAGAGTGAACACGCATGACAAAGACCACCCTGGCATGCATACTTAAAAATGAGAGCAACGGAAGCGAAGTTAAACACATGCATGCACTACGGGTAACCCTGCTAACACAGCGGTCACAAAATAAATAAAAGAATACAAACTCCTGTGCCGACACACACGAAACTCGAGAAATGACCTGGCACAATACAAAAATAAGAGAATAGACGCTACACAACGATCAGAGTTGACAGAGATTGACGGGACTGCCTGTATAACATACTGATTTGGCCGCTAGACGCTGACTCCCTTGCTCGGATCCACGCTGGCTCTACCTGGAATGATGGAAAGCAAAGTGGGTCGAGAGACTCAGCAAATATAAAGAAAAGAAAGGCTATAGGCTGAATATAACCAGAAAACTCTCCTCAAAATAAACCCCCAGGTACACACAAGTCATGAGATGCTACAATACAATAGTAGAGCATAATAAAAGCACATACCGATCCTTGGGGCCCACACAAGACACATGGCACCCAAGTCCCATACCAACCTGCCGCTGCCCTGAAAGGCAACAAATATCTCCACAAACCTGGGCACGCAATCCCGGGTCGGTACTCCCGTCACCCGTATCCGTCGGTACTCCCGACAACCGAGCCATAGGCTCCCTCGGAACGGTACTCCAGTCCGAGAACTAAATACTACCAGTATCCATGCAATGCACATAGAAATGCAATGGCGTAGTGAGCATCAACGTGATACAAGGCGCCCATACATCCAAGGATCAGGCCATGCTCCGCCCACATAATAAACCACACGCCATGCATATGCCGCGCTGGATGCAACCTAACCAAGCTAGAATGTCCGTGTCCAAGCATACTCAATAAATGAATATCCCAACATGCATCCCATACCCATGTGCATACCAAATCATGAACAGTAATACAATACATCTACTCATGCAGTAAATCACATACCGGCAGAGCTAGTCAGCAATGCTCGGCACCGGTCAACGGCTAATGATTAGGGGTGTCCACTCGACGGTCCACATCAGAGCAGTATCATAGTCTACCCCAACGTCACCAACAACCGACCCCTGCCCCACTGCTCGATAGCTCTAACCGAACCATAAATAAATCTAAGAAAAACTGTAAGTAAATCCAATAAAATCGTAAATAAACCCTCACGTCTAGGAATCTAGTCTCCAAACTGGTTCAGCATCATTCCCGAAAGGAGTGGGGGCAGTACAAACCCCCGTAGGCACACAACAAATAAAACTCTAGAAGTCTCGGATTTAATTTAAATTAAAATAAATGAATAATAATTTAACAAATAAGGTTAAGTGCCGAATTAGAGTAAGGAGGTGATAAAATACAGGAAATCACGGGGTCTTTCACAGGAATTAAAGATCAGGAAGAAAGAGTTAAGAGCTTGCCTGAAACCAGCTGATTTTGACCTCACTCGAGCTCCCGATGCAAATTAAATCATTTCCTAACAAATAACACAACCGAGACCCAAATTAATTAATTAATTTTAATCGCGAAAAATTTATAATTTAAACATAACATGCTTCTATTAATTTTTACCCACGTACCTGGTCACTTTCCACGCCGAAATAATTCCAAAATCCCTTATTTTTCCTTAATTTCTTCCTTTTCTTTTATTTTCTTCTCTTTCTTCACCTTCCTCCTCCTCCTTCTTCTTCTTCCCTGCGTCTTCCTCCTCCTGCAACTCACTTCTTCTTCTCATTTCTTCTTCTTCTTTTCTTCTTCTTCTTCCTTTCTTTTTCTTCTTCTTCCTTTCTTTTTCTCCATTCCTTCTTCTTCTTCTGCGCTGCCTCTCCTGCACCTACGCGCGTTGCGGCCATGGCCGACGCTGCCCCAACTGCTGCCTCGGCCAGCACCGCCCTCGCCACCCCTAGCCGGCCACCGCGTGCCACTGCGCCTGCTGCCGCTCGCATCGCTCCCCCCCGCTACTGGTCCCTTGCTCGGCTGCCATGGCCAAGCTTCACTCGGCAGCTTCCATGGCTGCCGAGCCTCTCGCTCTCCCTCGTTCTATCTCTCTCTCTCCCTCTCGGCTAAACTCTCTCCCTCACCCGATCTCCTTCTCTCCATCTCCCTCACCCGATCTCTATCTCTTACTCTCTGCTCACTTTGAAAAAATATGGCCACTGGCCATTCCATAGCTTCCACGCACACAAGCACAGCACACACGTTTAATCAAATTAATTAATTTAATTTAAATTAATTAGACAAATTTAATTTAAACTTTTATTATTTTTGGGATATTACAATGTAAGCTTGTTAAATCTCTTTTATCATTTAAAACAACACACATAACACAATACGGCATGAAAATTTAGATGATATTGCTCTTCCTAATGGAACTTCTATAAATAATATAAATAAATATGTTTATGTTAAAAAGTTTGATAACATAAGATTAAAAATATAGATGATAATCTTATTTTTGGTATTAATATTAACGTCATCAAGCAAATAAAAAAAATTGTTTCGCAATTTTGACATAAAAGGTCGAGGTCAAACTGAGGCAATTTTAAAAATTAAATTATTGAGAACTAAAAATGGCATTGTGTTGATCCAATCCTATTATGTTAAAACCTTATTGAAATGGTTTAAAGTATTTTTACGTTCAGTTTCTTATGAACCAAATCATTACTTGCATAAAAATGTTGGTGGTGGTGTTTCTCAACATAGATATTCTCAAATTATTAGTTCTTTAATGTATTTAACAAATTGTATTAAACTTAAGGCTATGTCATAAACACAAGTATATACACTAGAAATCCCAACACTAATTATTGGTTCACATTAAAAAGAGTATTTAAATATCTAAAAGGAACATTAAACTCTAGAATCATTTTTATGGATTTTGTCTATGTTAGAAGAATTTAGTGACCCAAATTGGATTTTTGACTCTAATGAAACTAAAGCAACTAGTGATTATGTATTTATACTAGGTGCATGGGGTGCAATTGCTTGGAAGTTCACTAAACAAATTTTTTTGGTCGATATACCTTTAATTAGTAGATTAATGTGTGTCGTTTTTATTTTATATGATAGCTAAGTTTCAATTGTCAAAGCCAAAAATTCTAATATAAATGAGAAAAAAAAAGGGCATACTAGAATTAGACATAACTATATTGTTGCAGTTGTTATCACAATGTATAATGTCCTTGAATTTTGCAAGATCTATAAAAGAATTTAGTAGATCTTTTAACAAAAAAATTGAATAAGAAGTTGGTTCTTAAATCATGTTGGGGATTAGAATTAAAGTCTATAAATTAGTCACTATAACACGCACCCAAGCACTTTGATTAAAGAACTCATAAATGTGGTTCAATGCTACATGTTGATTAGGTTAAGCGCGCATATATATATATATATATATAGGGCTGGACCTTCTATGAGGCCTATGAGACGGCTGCCTCAGGGTCCATGAAAATTTTACAATTTAGGGGTCCATAAATTGAAAGTGGCCCATGCAAATTTTACAATTTAGGGCCCCATGCATTTTTCGCCAGCCCACCCCCTTCTCACGACCCTTCTCATTCTCGCTTTAGGGCCTCACTCTCGTCTCTCGCTGTTGCTCAGTCGCCGGTAGCTCGCTACCTCTCTCTCCCCTCTTGTTGCTCCTCGCCCTTCGCCCTCACCCTCGCTTTCTCGCCTCTTGTTGCTCGATCGACGATCGCTCATCCTCACCGACTTGCCTCACCCTCATGGCCGGTGGCTCGTTGCTCGGTCGCTAGCTCGCCATCGCCCTCCATCGCTCGCCCTTGTGGGTCGTGGTCGGTGGTTCGTTGCCTCTCGATTGCCGATTGGGTCATCAGCTCCAGTCTTTCAAATCTGCTTCTCAGATACTCTAACTCCAGATCTGCTTCAACTTTCAGCAGTTAGTTGCTCATTCATTTCGTTTCGTTTATGGTAGTATCCTTTATTTCGTTTCGTTGTTTATGGTAGTTTTTAATTGATAATTTAAAAAAAATAATTTTATTCTTATGGTATAAATATTTATTTATTTTTTATATTTTATTATAAAAAAATAAATTTTGAATGTATTATATAATTTAGGGCCTATTTTTACATCTGGCCTTAGGGTCTCAAAAACTCAGGTCTAACACTATATATATATATATATATATAATAAGAAATATTCCTAGTTCCATTCCTCTTGTGAGAGCACTCAAATTGTGATAATTTTAAGAAATTCATTTAAAAATGGGTTCAAGGCAAGTTTCTACAGGGTGCTGGTCACATAATATTTTAGAGGACTCGTTTAATTGAGTGTGATAATAGACTCGCTATTATAGAAATTTGGGTTATTCTTTAAAGACAATTAAAGAAAAGTAAGATAAGTGTGAACGACAATAAAACACAAAGCTAATTAGAACTTTTTATATTATCATACTATGTGTGTGTCACTTATTGGAGTCCGAATCTAAGAATAAAGTTTAAGAATTATTCACTCTTATTCTTTCGTATGCAAAATATGCTTACATTAAGTATAGGTTTAAGTGGGAAGACATTTACACATTAAAAATGCTCTAATTTAATTTTGATAATTTTTTTATAAAAATATATAATCATGTGATGAATTTTCGAAAATAATTATTTATTTTTTATTATTTGATCTTAATTTTCCTTGTTTGTTAATTAACTTAGTTTACTATATTAATAGTAAAGACTGAGTCAATAAACTACTATATAATCATGAAGATCGTTTCTATCTGAGGAAATTTTAAAATATTATTATTTTAAGATACTTTAATATAATAATATTATAAAACTGTATGAGAAAAGGGTATTACGATAGAGTTGAGGCAGAGCTGGCCCTACAGTGAAGCGAAATAGGCGACGGCCCTCCAAATTAGGGAGGCTCCACAATTTTAAAACTTTATAATTTATATATTTTTTAATTTTTTTAATAATAAATATTTAATTAAAAAATTAAATACAAAATATCAATTTTTTATCTACCCATCCTCTTTCCAATAGTTTGACAGTTCCAAACCCACTTTTGTCTCCCACTAAACCCACTTTTCCCTTCCCAATTAAACCCATTTTTCTCCCTTTTCTCTTTTTTTCTCTCTCCAATATGCATCTTCTTCACTATTCAATTGATTTCCTTCTCAGCGCCTCTCTCTCTATATCGCACGCAATTCAGGCTTCACTAGTTCAGCATCTACTTTAGCATCTATGCAATTCGTAGCCTCGCTTAAACATTTAGGCTTCGGTAGACAACATCTCTGTTTGGTACACCGATCGAATCGGCAAACGGAGACCGAAGGAAATGGCACGCGCGAGAGAGAGAAGGTTGACAGGACGTGGTTGCCGACGCGCCCGCACGAGAAAGAAAGAGAGAGCCTATGCTGCTACCTATGCTGACGCCAACTGTCGATCGTCGAAGTCGTCGAACTACTGCTACAAGCCCCTTCCCTTCCCTGCAACGACCATAAATGTGGGTGAGAGCCCTTAAACTAGTTACCGCCTAGGGCCCCAGAACCCCTTCAGCCGGCTATGAGTTGAGGCAAGCAAAACTCTTTAATTAGAATAGTGAAACTCGCTACTATGAGTTGCAAGTTCATTCTAATCTTGCTACTAGTTACAACAAGTTTAGTAAGTTTAATGATGTTGTTTTGCTTTAGGCATGCCTTTAATCTCTTGACTAATGAGTTAGACCTTCACTAATGCTGACTTCATTTGCCTAAACCCTTTTTTCCATCAGTGACCTGCCCCTTGCCCCTTATTAGCACACTATAGATGGCAATTGAAGCAATAGACTTTCCCTTGCTAGTGAACTACATACGAGGTCAACTTACTATCTGTCTATTTGTGTCACTCCCGTTTACTCTCTATCTATGTTACTCTTTCTCATCAACTGGCAATGACTGTGGGCTTGGGTTTGGCTACAACATCTTTCACCCATGAATCTCTCTCGCTCTCATCATCATTGTAGATGCTAAAGTCAGGTATCTTCACACCTCTTTGTTTTATGAAACTCTGGTTTAAGTTTGTAATTTGGGTATTTGATTTAGGTTAGCAATTAGGGTTTTGTGATTTAAGGTTTGTAATTGGGATTAGTTGATTTAGAGCTTACAATTGGGATTTCTTGATTTGAGCTTCTTCTTTTTTTTTTTTTTCTATAAATAAGAAACATATAAAACAAACACATGCCAAAAAAGGCTACAAACCAAGGTCAGGACAAACCCCGGACCACCAAAAAAACCAAGGAGAGTAACACATCAATGATCACCCTCTAGGCTAGAAAAAAAGAAAGAAAAGTAAAAAATAAAAATAAATATAAAAGAAAAGGAAAATGAAGAAAACTAAAATATGTACAAGATAAATACATTGGCCAGAAGTGAGACAAAAATCCCATCTAGATATGACAATGCGGCAGATAAGATCTCTAACAGTCCAAGGTTTGATCAATAGACAAACCTAAGTAAGTTGGGAATCAACAAAGCACAAGCAGAGGAGGAATTGGTACCAAGGATGAGACTCTATGAACATAAAGGTATGCCTCCAAAGCAATGACATCTCAATGCGGGGAAGAGGTCTGATCTCTTAGAAGCCGCCAGACATGACGAAGAGCATGACTTTGAAGGGACAACTTAAAGCGAATAGTCGTTAGATGAGCCCACACCGCACACTAAATCAAGTGAGCCAACTGGGATGTTGATCTTTGTTGATCACGGAAACACCTGTTATTGCGCTCCCTCCAAATGAAATACACCAGGCATGAAGAACTAATCTGTTTGCCACCTGCTAGGGATTCTTGCCCCTCCATCTAGCCGTTGCCCAAAGGACTCTGATATCCCATCTGCACTAGGGCTAGCTAAATTTATTCGATCTACAAAAGAAGGACAACACCTCTCTGGAATAGCTACACTGGAAGAATAGGTGGCTATATCTCTCAGCATCAGCCCTGCAAAGAAAACATCTATTCAGAAAAGACAAGAACAAGTTAATACGGTTAAGAGTAAACAAACGTTCTCGAATTGCAAACCATAGAATAAACGAGTAAGCAAGGGTACCAACAGACGACCATACTAAACGATACCAAGGAACCTGGGGGCGCTGGGCTTGGATTGCCTGGAAGGCGGCCCTAATTGATAAGATCTCTTGGAAATTCTAAATTTATTCATATTTTGAATGTAGAAGTAAAACAAAGAAATGAAATGATATAGGGTTGATATACAATATAAAAATAAATATGATTTAGGGTAAAGAAGAGTACCATCATAGCCAAATCCCACTGTACAACGGCCAGATTCTCCTCAATTGCAAGTGCTAATGGAAGGAGAAAAATGGAATTATGGCAGAGCATTCAACTTGATTCCCTAACTAGCAAATTTGGACTGTGGAGAAGAGTGAGTCTCGGTGGTAGGTCTTTTCCCTAAGCTTTTAATCTAAGGAATTTTTGAAGGGATATTTTCCTTTGAGTTTAGTAACTATTCATTAGGAATAAAATGAGCTTCGTAAGAAGGCACGGCTTCTTAGCGAAGAGTTTTAGAATAGGGTTTAGCTTCTTGGCCATGTTTGGAGAGATTTGGTAAAGGGTCAAGAGGTTCGTTTGGGGTTTGGACAAGGTTTGCAATGTGTGTGTGATCTTTTTCTTTATCGTTTGGCAAATAAGGGAATAAGAGGTCCTTTATAGAAGGTCCTCTCCATTTTCTAATCTTTTGTGATGTTTTCTTTTTCTCAACTATGCTCTTCTTAGGATCATTTTTTTAGGGGAGTAGATGTTTTAATTAGAGTGGCTTGAGTTGATGTTTAAGGGATGACCTTTGAAGAAAGGTTTGATTGATTTGCATTCAAATTATCAAAGGATGGTTCAAGTTGAGAAGAATTTGAGACAAAACGAATGAATGATGGATGCCACCTAATAAGTAATAAAAATAATAATGAGCAAGGTAAGATAATGATATATGTGTAGAAGAGAATAGGATTGGGGTTACAAACCTTTGGAACCACTTAGATGAGCTTCGATTGTTTTTTTTATAAAACCACTTGTTAGATAAATCCTTAATCACCTTTTTGAGTTCTTTAGGGCTCTCTTCAATCTTTTTTCTTCCACCACGAGATGGGAGTACAGAACTTTTATTCAATTTTTACTTCCCATACCTTGTTTTTCTTTATAGAGGCAATACGAATGAATATGTATTCCATGTGCCATCTATGGCCACTTTTAGTTACATATTCGCCTTTATCTGTAGAAGGTATTAACTTGCGACGAGAAGAAAAGGCATATCGTCCCCTATTACAAATACTAAAGAAAAAGTAGTTGAAAGGTTCAAGGTGTGGTATAACCCTAGCTTCGTGGAAAAGTAAAATGAAGGCAAAAGGTATCTCCAAGCATTTGGGGAAAGTGGTGAAGTAGAAAGACCATAATAGTTGAAATATCTAATACCTTTTGCCTAGTGGGAAACGAAGGCCATATTCAAAAGCACAATAATGAAAAATACAAAGTTAATCGTTGACTAGAGTGCTAGAGCAATTCAAAGATTTGAAATGAATGATCTAAGCATTAGGGATTTTATAATTAGAAAGATATTTCTTGCTCATTTCAGAGCTGAAAGGGTGAGAGGAAATGGAGTTAGCAAGGTGATTAACATACTTCACCTTAGAGATAGGGATAGAATTAGCTTCGAAAGAGACCATGAGTGTGTAAAAAAAAAAAAAAGGCTTTGTTCGTCTTTAAAAATATGAGATATAAGAGAAAAAGTAGAAGCAATAGAGATGAAGAAGGAATATGATACTTGCAAACTGATTATATATATATATATATATATATTACCGGGAAAATGGGAGAGGGTAGGCCTAGACCTATAGGCAAATCTAAGAGCACATTGTCTCAGGATCCATAATTTTTCCAATTTATAGGGGCCCATAAATTTGAAAAGAAATTTACTATTTTGTCTCTGTGTCAAAATGACCATTTTGCACCCATGTAAATCTCTCCCCCCCCCCCCCCCAAAAAAAAAAAAAAAATCTGTTGAACGCAGTAACTCTCTGGAAAACTTCTTCTCATTCTTTCTTTCACTCTCAAGAAGAACAACTTTATAAATCATTGATTTTTTGAAATCCAACCGTCTGATCTTAGATCCAATCGTATTTTTACCGTGAAAGTGGCATCGATCTATAAGAAGGTATGTCTTTTAGTTTTATCAGCAATTATTTTCAATATAGATGTAACCACCCCCGCCTGGATATCTCAATCACCCGGACTACTCGAACGGGAGCACTTACGGAAGGAGAAAGAATAAAATATAAGACCAAAACCATCATGGCATGCATACACAAAAATAAGAACAACGGAAGCGAAGCTAAACACATGCATGCACTACGGGTACCCCGCTAGCACAGAGGTCACGTGATAAATAAATGAACACAGACTCCTGTGCCAACATACACGAGACTCGAGGGAAGACCTGGCACAGTACAAAATAATAGAGTAAATCCTACTTAGACATCAGAGTTGATAGGGACTAACGGGACTGCTTGTACACCATACCGACTCTGCCTCTAGAAGCTGACTCCCTTGCCCTTGACTCACGCTGCCACTACCTGGAATGATGGAAAAACAAAGTGAGTCGAGAGACTCAGCAAGCATAAGGATAGAAAGGCTGAAGGCTGTATAAATCTAATAAACTCTTCCCACAACACCAACCCCCAAGCACACACAAGCCATGAGACGCTACTACACAATAACATAGCATAATAAAAGCACATATCGGACCTTGGGGCCCACATAAGACACACAGCACCCAAATCCCATACCAATTTGTCGCTGCCCTAGACGGTAACAAATACCTCCAGCAAACCTGTGCATGCCATCCCAGGTTTGTGCTCTCGCCACCCGTGTGTCCATGTCGGTACTCCCGACACCCGAGCCATAGGCTCCCTCGGAACGGTCCTCCCGTCCGAGAACTAATAACTACCAATAACCATGCAATGCACATAGAAATACATTGACGTAGTGAGCATCAACGTGATACACTAACGCCCATACATCCAGGCATCAGGCCATGCTCTGCCCACATAGTAAACCACACGCAATGCATATGCCAGTGCCAGAATGCACCCTAACCATGCTAGAATATCTGTGTCCAAGCATACTCAATAAATGAATATCCCCACATGCAACCCGTACCTATGTGCATATCAAACCATGAACGGTAATACAACATATCAAATCATACAATAAATCACATATTAGCAGAGCTAGCCAGCAGTGCATGGCACCGATCAACAGCTAGTGACTAGGAGTGTCCACCTGACGGTCCACTTCAGGGCCATATAATAGTTTACCCCAATGTCACCAACAACCGACCCCTGCCCCACTGCTCAATAGCTCTAACCGAACCATAAATAAATCCGAGAAAAATCGTAAATAAACCCGTACGTCTAGGAACCTAGTCCCCAAGCTGGGTTCGGCATCATTCCGAAAGGAATGGGGGCAATACAAACCCCCGTAGGCATTCAACAATTAAAATTCTAGAAGACTTGGATTTAATTTAAATTAAACAATTGAATAATGATTCAATAAAAAATGCTAGATACCGAATTAGAGTAAGAGAGGAGATAAAATACGAGAAATCACGGAGTCTCTCACGGGAATTAAAGTACATGAGGAGGGGGTTAGGAGCTTGCCTGTGATCGACTGGTTCTTACCTCTTTTGTGCTCCCGTTGTGAAGTAAAGTGTTTTCTAATAATTAATGAAATCATAACTTTAATTAAATAAATTTATCGTGAAAACTAAATAATCTAACCGTATAAAATTCTAAAACATATGTCGCTTCTAATATTTTTTAGCCACGTAGACACACCGCAATATAACTCCAATGAGTCTCCTATTTATTTTAAAATAAATCATGCCAATGACATCCCCAAGTCATATAATTAATCTATAATAATAATAACTTAATAATGCTTACTAAAACATCACTTCCTTTTTAGAATATACACATAGGGAGTATATATCTTTGATTAATAACATAATAATTGGATTTAAACTATGAACATGGTGAAATTAGGACCTTGCTACAAAGAGATTAATTTGTAATAATTAAAATCTTAATAAATAAACGTGTAAAGGGAGTTATTTAAAAAAATGTGTAAGAGGAATAAATTTGAAATATACTTTTTCTATTCAATTTTTGAATTTCAAAAGTAGGAGATCTTAAAGAGGTAGAGATAGGGCATTTCATGAGGGGAGGTGTTAAATAACAAACTATGAACACTAATTAACATATGAGATGCATTTATATAATATAAGGGAAGTCTTACAAATATTCTATTCATTCTTATCATCTCTTAGTATATCAATTTCAGCATTTTCTCTCTCTAAATCCTAAACTACATATAACCCATTTTCCTTATATATATTAGTTAACATAGTATCAAGAACGTTCCTGTTATTCGACCTTACAATATCAGTAAGAGATGTAAATTAGAAGACCCAGTGGCCAGTTCAATTCCTAGCTCTGCCCAAACATGAGGGCGATAAGTGATTTTTAATTTTCAAAATCACTCTGACTACTGAACTTCTCTTCCTGATCAGGATTCGAACACTCAACTTGAAAGTTAAAAAAAAAATACCCCATAATATACTTCCTTTATGCGGAGCTATGTCGTGGGGCCCTATTATATTTTACTTTGGCATAAAAGGGTGGTTTCCAAGGCCATCCACTTACATTTTATTCACAAGTCAATTCTAAGTGATGATTGACGAAAAAGATTGAGATTTTCTCAGTAATAATTCATCAGATTCAACAAATTTTATTGGTGTGAATCAAATCAATTCACAGGTCCTTAATTAGAACGTCAAAAGACCTGTTTAACTAAAAAAATATATTTCTTAATAAATAGCCATAATTTTTCAGAATAATTATATTTACTTATAAAAGATTTATATCTTTTAAAAACATAACTAAATAATATACAATAATATTTGTTTCTCTTATCTTATTTAATAGTGTAAATTAACCCAATAATAATAATAATCTCATGTACCCATTAATTTGAGGTCAAGGGAATGCTAAAATGATGATAAAATCAAATTTAAATCATATAAAATTCGCATCAAGGATGGCCTCCTCACCAAGGGATGCTCATTGTGCACAATTTTGTAAGAACAATATTAGTTAGATATTGGGAAGCTGAATAAATAGAATATTGCAAAGTCAATTAAGCCTTATCCATTGCAGGCTTTACACATTGAGTTTAAAGAAGGAAAAGCCAAGACGTATTCTACAGACTTAAGAATGGTTAGCATTATTGGTTGGTGTTGAAGGAACCAACCAACCAGCATCTACCATCTCTCTCTCTCTCTCTCCTATTACACAACACACTTGGATTCAACTTAACAATGGATAACTATGTACCATCCATCCATCCATCCATCCATCCATGTCCTTTAAATGTCTAATCCTTGGCGCCCATTCTTCTTCTACTTCTACTTCTTCTTCTTCTTCTTCTTCTTCTTCATCTTGTGTACATGCACTGCATCTGCACATACAGCTCAACTTTTCAGTACCTTTCGGTGCCTAATTTCCCGTTTCTCTCGCTGTCAAGTTGTTTCAACATTCCATAAAAGGCCTCGCATGCTTTCATTCACTACTCGTCGGCAAACATATATTTTTAGTAAACTCTCAACATCAAAAATTAAGTAAACGATTAATTTAAAATACTACTAATTTTATATCCGGAATTAATATTTATGTGATAATATATTGTATTGTGTGTGAACATTTATATGCTTAACTTTGAGGCCAAATGCATAAATTCACCATCAACTTATATCCTTTTTTTTTATTGTGACATTCTCAACTTTGATTAGTTTCAATTGCACCCAAGAATCGGTCAATATAACATAAATTCACTCCTCAATTTTTTTTATTTTTTTATTTTTTGTGGCACCCTAACTTTTTTAGTCTCAATTGCATCCCTAAATTAGTCAATTTCACTCTATATGAATATTTGACTTACGGGGCTAACAACGTGTGATGTGCACCCGCATGATTGAACCGGATGGATCATCATTAGAATTGATAGTATGGATTTTATTTGTTTAAAAAACTCAAAATCAAAAGAAGAGATAAATTAAATTGCCTTTTTTCTTTTTCCTTATTTTTAAATGAAATCTCTCTATAATCCCAAAATTCACCCATCAAAATCTGAAGAATCGGGCAAATCTCCAATCCAATCATCGTATGTTCATTATCATCGTCATCTTCATTAAAAGACAGAGCAGGAGTAAAAGTAATATTATTTAGCTATGTTAGATTGGGAAGCTTCAAAACAAATAGGAAGATGGTATTAAAAGTTTGAATTTTGTTTTTATTAATATCGACAATTAACTGTACGATCGATTCAAATTTTGAGAAATTGATTTCTATTTATCAAAAGTACGTTAATATCAATCACACATTCAAAACTAACAAAATGTTTATATGACATAAATTGGCTAATTTATGAGGGTAATTGAGATCAAATAAAGTTGAGAATACCACAAAAAAAATAATGAAAATTGAGAAAAATCAAGTAAAATTGAGAATGGTATAATAAAAAAATATAAAAATTAAAGGATAAAATTATGTAAAGTGTCATTCATGGTACTCGTGTGTCAAATGTATACCAATAGACCTTCAAAAATCACACCACCATCATGCAGACACTAAGGTTGGGGTTGGTCCATCGCTTTCGAAGGGGAGTAATTAATGCGCCAATAAATGCCTTTGTTTTTTTAAAACAAATCTTAAAATAGTCATCAAAGCAATTTGGAATCAGTTAGCTGTAACCAATATATTATCTAATTCGTGGGTCGCCTAACTCTCCGCAGAATACGTCAACACGGGCCGCAAGGGGAACTTCACCTGCGAACCGCCGACCGCCACGTGTCTGCTTCCAGTCGTGGCAACCTGTCGGAGCGGCGGAGACATGGCCCACACTCCCGTCGGTTTCGCTTTTCAGCTCCATTCATTGCCGCAAAAGTTTGGCCCCGTTTTCGGCTGGACCAATGAGAGTTCGCCACGTAGGTTGAGCCCGGGTTGGAACTGTCCACACCAGTTGGCTCGGGGCCTTACGTGGCAAGATATGGGCGCTGACTTTTGACTCCATCACGATCGTCCATTGATCCGAGAAGATTGTACTGGATAAAGCTCACGCCAGCACGTGCCATTTAATTACTAATTTCTTTCGTTGATTTATCTTCAGTCTCGCATTCAAACCTTATCACTTCAATTTTAAATGAGTGAATTTATTAAGTTTTATGAAATTTATTTTTTAATTTTTAATCGAATTCTACTCAAATATGTGAAATTTGAAAATAAATTTTATAATTTAAAAATAAAATTTATTTATGAACAAAAATACTAATTCTCTTTCTCTTTCTCTCCCCACCAATTGATCTTCATCTCTATCATTGTTGTTGGTGCCAACACCAACACCAATGTGGGCCCTCCCCACCCTAACATCACTATTGAAGATTTTCAAATGTATACTCTTTATTTTATTTGTATTTAATTTTATTTCAATTAATAAATATAATATATTTAGTAAAATTCTCAATTATAGATTTAATTTTGAAATCTAAATTACATGTATACATTTCAGAACATAAAAATATATGTATATTTTTCCTTTTTTTACAATAATTTTTTCTCTATTTTAACAAGATTATTATATCAAAAGTATATTTTAAAAAATAGAAGCAAATAAAAATTCAATTTTAGTTTCATTTTAAACATAGGTTTGTGGAATTCAATTAAATTTTGTATTTTAAGTTGTGTGGAATTCATGAAAATCGAATTCGAAATTTTGAAGTTCTTCATTTCAAATGGAACCGTAAATTTATTCTACTTATAGAATAACGTACATTAAAAATGTCAAAAAATATATATATTAGATACAAGACTTAACCTTACACATTACAATAAAATTAAGGTGACGAACTCCTGATCCTATAACTATAGCTCAAATTGAACATTTCCCAACTAGAAATGGCTCTCGTGATCCCATCTAAAGCAAGTTGTTACGTTAATCATTCTCCTTTCCTTTTTTATTAAGAAAAAATAATTAGATTTAATATTTAAAATTTATTTGTAAAAGAATTTTATGTAAAATTTTGTTATGTTCTATAAAATATAACTTAATTATGAAATTTAATTAAATTTCATAAGTAATGTTTGGAATAAATTGAAGAAATATATAATATGACTCATAAGTTACACATGCTTACTAAATATGCATAAAGTTCATAAACTATACATAAAAATAACTATAATCTCTTGGTGTCGGTGAATCCATTTGGGAACTTGTGTAGTGTACTTGCATGATTTGTTTCTGTTGTTGTTTTTTATGAATATTTAGATGATTTTTTTTTTAATACATAATCACGGACGTCCTAGCTGTTCGGTCCCACGAATCACGATATCAGCAGGAGATGTAAATCAGAGGACTCAGCAACTAGTTCGATCTCTTGTCCCGCTGCAAACGTGAGGGTGACAAGTAATTTTTAACTTTCAAAATTACTCTAATTAGTGAGTTTCTTCCCTAATTAAGACTTAAACACTAAACCCGAGAGACCAAAGAGCTACTTTGCCGGAGAGGCTATGCGCTGGGACAATACTTGATTTGATGGTGTGTTTAAGGCATGTTTGACAAAACATGTTGCCGCATCGCTAGTGGACAAGGGTTATAGTTGGCCAACCGTTTATAAATGTGCACCCGTGTGACAAATTTCCCCCTTTGAAAATGAAATAATGACTTTCTATGCACTGTAAATTCAAAGGTTGAGAAATTTGGTTTTGGGCTTATTAATTATGATGAGCATGACTTGATTAACACAATTGACAATTCCGCCTTGGCTGTTCGGGGCTTAAAAATTAAGATATGTTTAGTGTTTTTAAACAAATTTTGATAATTAATTAATTGAGAGTGCAGAAGAGCCGCACTGCCGACTAAAAGAAAGGAATAATATTATTTATTTATGGTAGACATAAACAACGGTGATGTGACAATTTAAATATATTGAGCAACGCTATTCAAATTTTGCTTATTGGACATCTTTTCAATTTTTTCCAACTAAAAGACTTCTATTCACATGAGTTGTCATATCAGCGTATTCTTACACCGCGTTTGGTAGCCTATTTTTTTTTTGGGAAAAGACATATTTTCCATCCAATTTTTCATTTGTGTAGTATTTGATAGCAAAATTTTTTCAGAGAACTCATTTTCTCATTTCTTGTCACATGATACATTTTTTCTTCAAATCATGAAAAACAAATTCTATGGGAGAGTTTCTTGTCACATGATACATTTTTTCTTCAAATCATGAAAAACAAATTCTATGGGAGAGGAGCTCCAATTTTCCAGGCAAATGGAGCAGTAACTCACCGTGCTCCCGTCTTCATCCCTTTCAACTTCACCATTGAAGCTGCAGCGAGAGAGGGACATAGAGCAAACAAGAGGGAGGGCGAGCGAGTGAGATAGAGGGCGAGCCAACGAGTAGGTCAGTGGCAATGAGTGGCGACGGGTGGATGAGTGGGGAGACAACGAGAGAGATGATGTATATATATATATATATGTATTTGTGTGCGAATGAGAGAAAGGGCAAGCGAGAGAGGGAGGGCGAGAGAGAGAGAGGCAGCGAGAAAGAGAGTGAGTTAGCGACGGTGGGTGGGTGAGTAGAAGGTTGCATCGAGTCTGTGTATATATATATATATATATGTC
Source organism: Diospyros lotus (assembly GCF_014633365.1). Lineage (NCBI taxonomy): Eukaryota > Viridiplantae > Streptophyta > Magnoliopsida > Ericales > Ebenaceae > Diospyros > Diospyros lotus. Next base: position 35,587,296 of record NC_068341.1, on the reverse strand, counting down.
TTTGTATGCGAAATTGTGTATATTTGTATGTGTGATTGTGTATATATATATATATGTGTGTGTATATATAAATTTTGTATATATAAGTTTGGAAAATAAAAAATTTTTAATTTTGTGATTTGATTTATGTGTGAAAATGATTTAGTTAATTTAAAATAAGTTATTATTTTAATTTTTCAATGTTTTTCAATACAATTTCACCATTGAATTTCATGAAAAATTGGTCAATTTCCATAGAAAATAATACCTATCAAACACGAAATATCAGCAAAATGATCAAATTTTATAGAAAATATTATCAATCAAACACCAAAAAATAGAAAATAACATCATTTTTCAGGTATAAAATTATAACAATCAAACAGTTTAAATTTTTAATTTTCAAAAATTCATTTTCCCTAAAATTCATTTTTTTTTCACCCAAATTTCACCAAAGGCGCCCTTAAGAAAATTGTCATGAGAAGTGATAAGAGGGTTTTGTTGGGACTAAAGAAAAAACAGTGTGCTGTGAATGCTGCTGCAGATAACATTTGTTAAACCAATGGCAACTAACAGAGTGTTTTCAAACCTTTGGAGCCGAATTGAGTTGCTTTCATGGGATTGAGTTGTAGATTAAGTTTTTGTTATTTTATTTTGCCCGTCAAATTCCAGGACTAATAACACAAAGAAAGAAAAGAGAAAAAAATAGCTTCCCGGGAAAGCCAGAGAGAGAGAAAGGAAAGAGAGAGAAAAGCAGGAAGCTGCCACCGAGTTACCTCCCCAACCACGCCTCCTTTCTTTCTTCTCCTGGAAAAACCACTATAAAGCCATCCCTATTCCCCACAGCTCTTCCTTTCTCACGACATCTTTGAATCTTTCTGTTACATAATTCCGCTTTCTCTGCCTCTACATCTTCATCCCGATTACCCTTTTTTTTCTTTTCCCTTTCTCTCCACTTTTTCGTTTTCTCCTCCTTTTTCTAGTTTGGTTTTCCATAACTTTCCCGGAAAAGATTTTCCGATATATATATATATATATATAGGCATGGAAAATCCTTCAGGTGTCATTTCCAGGGAAGAAGACGAGCCGATGGATTTGCCGCCGGGATTTCGATTCCACCCTACCGATGAGGAGCTCATAACTCACTATCTTTCTCACAAGGTTCTTGACAGCCACTTCTGTGCCAGAGCCATTGGAGAGGTCGATTTGAACAAGGTTGAGCCCTGGGAGTTGCCTTGTAAGTAGTCCTCTGCTTTCTCCTCTCTTCTTTCATTCTTGATCCTTAGGACTTGTTACTCTTTGAGAAGTAGCTGAGGCTCACAAGAATCTCCAACTCATTCTTCGATGAAGGGAGAGCCAAAATGGGCGAAGGAGAGTGGTACTTCTTCTGCCTCCGCGACAGGAAATACCCAACTGGTCTGAGAACGAACAGAGCCACGGAGGCCGGTTACTGGAAAGCCACCGGAAAAGATAAGGAGATTTACCGGGGAAAAGCCCTTGTCGGGATGAAGAAGACTCTGGTTTTCTACAAAGGCAGGGCCCCCAAAGGGGAAAAAACCAACTGGGTCATGCACGAATATAGGCTGGAGGGCAAGTTTTCCATCCACAACTTGCCCAAACCATCCAAGGTAAATCCCGAAAACCAATCTATCGCTTGTATAGGTTTATGATCCCTTGTACCCACTAGCAATATAAAATTCATTGTTTTGAGGAGTCCCGTGTTTCTTCCTTGTCTAGAATGAATGGGTGGTCAGCCGAATTTTCGAGAAGAGTTCGGGTGGGAAGAAGATGATGCCGGGGTTGGTGAGGATGAGCAGCTACGAGGATGAGCTGCAGGCCTCAAATTTGCCTCCATTAATGGAGTGCTCGGCCTACGACGACTCTCAGGTGACCGGGTTCTCGGATCCGGCGGAGGAGGAGGAGAAGAAACCGCCGGCGCCGGAGGAGATGGTCGACAGCTCAAAGCTCTGTGTTCCGGATCCAGACTCATTCTTTGCGCCAAATACAGAGAATTTGCAGTACGTGGAGCCTGGTTTGATGCCGGATCAATCCATTCTGAGATTCTTAATCCACAACAACGGCCTCAACATGAGGAGATCTTATGATGATCAAGGAGATCCGATGTCTTCTTCTTCTGCTGGGCCAGTGGATCTTGATTGTCTCTGGAACTACTAAAACTAAATTCTCAGAGTTTCCAGTAGCTGAACAAAGAAGAAGCATAGGAAAAACAGGAAAAGTTGATAATCATCTCTAGTTTGGTGTAAAGTTACTTTAGATTCACAAAAATTGGTTCATAATCCCATCTCATGTATTATGCGAAGAGAATTCATTCATGTTCATGGTGGTTTCTTCTCTTGTCTCTTTGTTTTTTGTCACTGTACATACATATATAAGAGGTGCAGAGTTGCTTGCTGTTATTTACATTACATCTAATTTGTGTTGGATAGTGTACTTTTTTTTGTTATATATGTTTGTATAATTATGAAAAACTCAATGAGTTGTCTACAGAAAACAGATCACAATAAATTGAGATTCGTATCAGTAAGTTATGGATTCGATTTTTTGTCTTGAATAATTAAGTAAAGTTTTTATCTGTGATTTATTTTCTCTCTCAAAATTGAGAATACGAGTGATGAGGGATCGTGTAAGAGCGATAATTCTAAAAACTCGACGAGATAGTGAGGTTGGTTAATGATTACATATTGTATATTTTCTTGAGATTAGAAAATGAAAGGTAAATGGAGATGTTCTTCTCTCTCAACAGTTCATTCTAGAATTGGATGTTAGGCCACCAATAACACTAACACCTGCCAGAAAATTCATAAATAACTGCCAATATTCTGTACAAACAGGAAGCCAATTCAAGCTTCCTTGTTTCTTTTTTTCTTTTCCCCCAAAGTTGACAAAATTCAAGAAAATTTTGATTGGGTCACGGTGGCATGTGGGTCTAAAATTGCAACTGCATATAATTACTTACTTTGGCCACAATTTTTACTAATTAATTATTCGCCGTTACTGAAGCATCTATAAAACATAGATTTTATTAAGAGAGATCAAGAAGGATGTTTATTTTTATTATATAAGAATTTCGTAGAAATTGCCTTTTCAACTATATTAATGAATAATTAATTGTTAGTACCGCTGAAAAGTAAGTAATGGATATAAAGCTCTCAAAGCGGCAGTTAGGCGGTGGCGGCCTTTAAATAGATAATAAATAGTATATTACATATTTCAAGTCTAAGCATCCTATTTTGCAAATGACTTATTAGGGATCGTTCACCATCCATAAGTTGACACGTAAAGACTAGAGAGTGTTATAATGTAATGATGTTACTAATAGCCCAACATAAACATGATTTTTCTTATTATTATTAAATAACCTTTCAATTCGCAGTGTATAAAAATAAAAAATAATTTTAAGAGTTATAACTAACGTTTTCTTATTAGAGAAGACTCAGAAGATCATATGTCATTATTTTCTCTATCTAACACTTTTTTCAATGAGGATGCGATATATGATTGTTATCAAACATGATTTCTAAGATTACTCTAACTTTGAACACTTCTCTCGTGACAATTGTCACTTCCTACACTATTATTATTATTATTATTTTTAGTTTTGAGGGGTACAAGTAGGTGATTACGTGGATATACTCTATATGTTAGATAATAAAAATTAATTTATCTAATATATCATTTACAAATTATTAGGTACACTGAAATTTTACCTAAAATATCAGTAATTGTGGGTACTTCATAAAAAAAAAAATAGAAACACCCATTAACTTTTTTATTTAAAACAGAAAGTATTTCATAAATGAGGTGACCAAAATCGAAACATTCTAAAAAAAAAAAATTAGATTACATTTGGATTTAAATTCATATGCTTTTAATAATTATTAACTAAATAATAATTTTAAATTTTAGATGCGTAATTGCCCTACCTCAATGCGACTTCTGGCTTCCTAATCAAGAACAAGAAACAAGCCCTGATTCCATGATATGGAGCCCTCGGTCGGGTGTAGGAGTGTGCAATCGATTATAATTCAATCGAATCGTTTAAAAATTATTAATCAAATCGAAGTATATAATTGAACCAAATTGACCAAGTCATCTAAACTAACCAAAATAACAAAAACCAAACTAATCGAACAACATTTGTAATAATCAAACTGCTAATTTTTAACTCATGTCTATATATAGTGACCTCATCCATGAACTTATTGTAGAAAAGACTATAATTTTAAATTTTAGATGTGTAAATACCCTATCTCGATGTAACTTTTATCTTTTTAATAAAAAATACTAAGTTTGCACAAATAATGGCACCACACATTCAATAGGAGAGTGAATTGGGTATTTATAAATTTTAAAATTTTGTGAAATTTTCAAAGATAAATATGAAAACAATGAAATACAAGCAAAAGAAACAACAATATATGTTACAGACACAAAAGATTTATAGTGATTCGACTCAAATCCAACCTACTTCATTACTTTAACTCTCCACTAAAGATTTTAAAATCTACTAAATCTTCCTACTTTACCAAGTAGGCTTTTTAGTATAAATCGTTAGAAAATACAATCTCTTACTAAAACTTGGTAGGCCCTCTAACTTATAAGCTACGCAATACAATTGTGAGTTACAATGAAATGATTTGAGATGTATGAACTCTTAGTTATAATGACATCTCAAATAAAAATACAAAGGTTAAAACAAATATTACAAATGATATATATAGCCTTTTGAGAGAAAAGATGAAAGCACAATCAATTGTGAGAAGATGAATAGCTCTTGTAAGTTCAAATCAATTTATTTCCATTCATTATCCTTCTCTAGTGCTTTCTTGGGCTATTTTTATAGGCTTCCATGAGTAATAAAGAAAAACTAGCTGTTTAAAACTGTTTGAGTCTGCAAAACTAGTCTTTACAAAATGTTAGAGAAAAAACGATCGACAATTCTATCAAATTGGCCGATAATTTTCTTCGACAAAAGTGAAGCAAATATTGGCTTTGGGCAAATAATCAACATTTGCAAAAAAATGGTTGACTATTTTGATAACAAGTCGACACGATATAATCAATGTCAACTGAATTTGAACTAAAAACATTTGGACCAAAAATTTGAAAAATGTCTGTCAACAGTTTTTAGAAATTGTCGATTGTTTTAGCTTTTAGACTTAAAATGTTCAACATTTTAAAAACAAGTGGACATTTTTGATTTTCGAGACAACCCACATATCAAATTAAGGTTAAAAACAATTGGCAAATAACACAAAAAAGTCAACAGTTTGCCTTGATCTCTTAAAAAGTATGTGTATGATTTTTGAAAGCAATTTTGATATAATTCATACACATGTTCTTTTGAGTTCAAACACATATTTTTTAAATGGCAAATGATATTTTCTAAGATAAAATATTTTTCAATATGGATTATATATGGTTTGACAAAATAATTAAAAAAATTAACACTCTTAGGCCATAACATCTTCATTTTGAAAATGAAGATGTTATAAAAATGTTTTGACACTCTTAACACATTTGATATCAAAATAAATATAAAATAATAATTTCAAAATAAATATAAAATAATTTGTATACATTGTAAGTATATATATCATTCAGTATTGATTGATTTGATCATTTTTAATTTTTAATTTTTAATTTTTAAATATAAAATATAATTTATTTTCAAATGTCAAATTTATAAAAATTTTCATCATTAAAACATCATGAAAGGCAAAATAACAAAAAAGTGGAAACCATACTCGTGCCCTAATTCCACGATGTGGAGCACTTGGTCATGTCTATATATTGTGACGTCATCCATGAACTTATGATAGAAAAGACAATAATTTTAAATTTTAGATACGTTTTCAATGGTGGAGCCAAGTGAGGCACAATGGGGGCAATTAGATCTTAATTTTTTTTATTTTATATTATTTTTAATCAAGTGCAACTCTTAAAATCAATTCAAAATTATAATATTAAAACTTAGCCTAAATAGGTCAAATGGTCCAAATCTACTAATTCCTAAATTCTAATTCATTCCGTTTCTAAGTTTATCTTATTTCTTGCTTTCTTTTTCAATACCCACTTAATTTTCTTTTTTCTAATTGTTACTGCTACAGTTAAAAGAATAATTTTTGCAATGAACATTGTGAAGAATTGATTGCGTATTAAGAGTAAAAACCAATAAATGAATAATAACTTAATTATGTATGTTAAAAATACTATATTTAATAAAATTGATAATGATGTCTTTATATAGTTTTATCAAAGTATAAAAAGGCATAGGAAATAATTATAAAAAAAATTTATATTTTAATATTATCATTATTATCTTATTCTTAAAATTATATTTTTTATATTTAAGTTGGCTCTCACTCAATCAAAATCCTAACTCCTCCCCTATGGGGGAATTACCCTATCTCAATGACTTAACTTCTGTCTTCCTAATCAAAAAGAGGAAACCAGGCTCGTGCCCTAGTTTCATGATTTGGAGCACTCAACCTTATTCATGAACGTAGCTATCATAGACATAGAAAAGACTTATTATCTACACTTCTTACGTAAAACCTCTACTAGAGGTCTCGTTTGATGAAGAAGTCGTAGGCCCTTTAACTTGATAAATCCGTAAACTGTAGGATTAAGACACTACCAAGCCACAAGAATAAAACAAAAACTTGGTAAATGATTTTACATTAAAATTATGAAGAATAAATAATATATTCATATAAAATTTTAAGATAAGAAAGTACGCAAGATGTGACATAAATAAATAATGAGATGCCTTGAATTATAAATGGCGAAATACATAATTTAATCTCCGTATTTGTTTATTTTTTTATTTATTTAAATATTTAAATTTGTTTTTATTTTAATTACATTATTAAATTATACATTTTGAGTTAATTGTATTCTTAAATTTTTTGTTATTTCAATTAAACTCCTAAACTATAATTAATTCATTATCCTCAACAAATTTATTAATGCGTGTAATTTACTTAAAATTACATAGTTTAGGGGTGTAATTAAAATTGTAAAAAATTCAGAGATATAATTGATTTGAAATTATATAGTTTAAAAGTCTAATTGAAATAACAAAAAAAATTATAATATTTAAATAATATATATATATAAATAAATGAACTAAAATATATTTTTGGCCAATTATTAATCACTCCAACTATAATTATATATATATAGGAAAACAGGATTGGCATATGATTGAGGTTCTAGAATATTGGTGGGGAGGCAATAATTGGTGCCATAGGGAGCATAACGCAGCCACGACTTCACTTGCCAAGCTTCAAAGCAATATGATTATAATAAGAACAAAAATAGCCTAATCATTCATTCAGCTTAGGTTAGTTAATTTAAATTACTTGAACTGAACTCTATCATCAGCTTCTAAGTTGTATCTTTTGTCTTTGTCCTATCATCATCTTATCCAAAGTTAAAGTTGTCGCGTAACCCAGCACCCAAAAACTATTGCATGGAAAGGACAAATAACCCCTCTTTCCATATTTAGTAACCAACCAATAATTCACCACCTTTTTCCCATTATTGTAAAACTTTATAAATATTTAGCATTTTTATGTGAATGGTCTCTTATCTTAGTCGAGTAAAGATGAAATCTACTCGATTAAATAAATAATTGTACTCAAATATATAATACATCTTTTTGTCGAGTTAAAAATAATCAAGTAATATATCTTTTAATCAAGTAATGATTAATTGAGTAAATTATTTTTGTAATGAAGTAATGATCGCTTCATACTCGGGTAGATATTCTTTGTAACCGAGTAAACATTGGTTGAAAATAAGGCTGGTCTGTGGACTTAAAGTTTAATGGAGTAAAAAGTTTTGTACTCGAGTAAGGATCATTTTTAATCAAATAGATAATACTTTGTAATTGAGTAGATAATAATTTTATTTAACATAATTTTGCTTTCACAATAAAAATTTCAAATTTTAGAAAAAAAAATTAAAAAATTTATTTTTAAAGTTTGAACAAATAACCTTTATTTAGTGATAAGACAAAGTCCCTTGAATCCACCAAGTTGAGTTCTTGCTGTCAAGATATAAATGAGGGAGTGTCTTAGGTATAGTCTCTAGAAAACTTGCAGAGAAAGAAATAGGTTAGGGGCGTAGGTAAGTCTCTAACACAGATCCTTCGATGCTTAAATCAATTTCGTATATGAAATTTCAAAAGCAAGTAGAATTATAGTATAAGCAGGGTTGTGAGCATATGTTTACTAAAGGAGGAATGTCCTATTTATAGAAATGGAAGAAACTAGTAGGTGGAGGAAGAGTTGTAATCTTTGGCAGGTATATCTCAAGCTTTCTCTTAGATTTGTAGGCGAGTATCTTGAATATATGATTGATTTTGTCATTTATGGTCTCACGTGGGTAGTGTTTGGTGATCAAATCTTTCAAAGTTTGTGGTCTCCTAGAAGGGTTTGTCGTGCGATTGGGAGAAAGGCTTCTGAGTGGCCCGCTAGATTATTGCAAGTGGTAATAATCAAGTGACGCATGAATTCTTAAGAAGGTTTCTCAAAGGACCTAAGAAAAGCTCATAGGTGAGGTCACTTGATCTCTTAATCTCAATTACTCGATCATTTGCTGATGTCTCTTGGATCTCTTGGCCTTGGTCTCGATCATTTGCTAATGTCTCTCAAGTCTGTCGGTCATCCGTTGATGTCTCTCGAGTCTTTTAGTCATTTGCTGATTTCTTACACTTATTTAAAAAATAATAATTTAGTTATACAATTTATTTGAATAATTTAGTTAATATTTTTGTGCATAAAAAATAATTAAAATTTCATAATTGTGATTCATCTTTTGGTAAGAATAATGTGATTTGATTAACAATATATATTATTAAGACCATGCTACTTGTACACTCAGCCCTACACTTTGGGTTATACCCAGTTGCACAAATAATCAAAATGCCCTTCTAAAAATTTCAAATTTACTAACACTACCCTTGGCTACCTCATTTCTCATCTCTTTCCTTTTCTTTCCACGGTCCTCTCTACAATGGACGACGAGAGGTGAGGGGAAGCGACTAGTCGTGTAACGCCCCGCCTCCCGGAGCCTCCGTGCACAAAGATGATCCGTGAGAGGGTCATTATTTGAATGATATCGAACAATAGTTCAATTACAACTCACACACAACCCTTATTAAAACCATACATTTTCTTTTACATCATATAACTCATAATAACCATCCTTACATAACTATTTACAGCATGAGCCCACCTGGGCTTACATAACATACATTCATCTTAAAACATAAATATTAAGCTTAACACAAGCACCATGACATCCAGGATTTAGTTTCGGGAGAGCTCTGCACTTACTACCATGACACGACGGCCTGGACCCAAACCTCGCTGAACGCACCTTCTATCACAGACGTTTCTCTTACCTGGAATGATGGAAAGCAAATGTGAGTCGCGAGACTCAGCAAGCTCTAGAAAGAAAGGCTGTAGGGTACAGACAGAACTCTTCCCATAACATCCCATACAATTCATGCCAATGCAACGTCATGTCATGTCATGCCATGCCCAATACCTCCCTTATCTTCAGATGCATAACCATATAATAAATTTCACATAAACGGTCCTTAGGGCCCACATCAAACACACATTGGCGCCCAAGTCCAAATATCATTTCCTTTACATGTCGTTTCCTGTCACCTTCAACATAACTTGTTGTCGTGGGTCTCACTCCAGGGTCTTACTGTTGTCGTGGATCTCACTCCTAAAGTCTTTCCATGGGTCACGCCGCCGTGGGTCTCACTCCCAAAGTCTTACCGTGGGCCACGCCGTCGTGGGTCTCACTCTCAAGGTCTTACCGTGGGCTACGCCTACCACCCATACTCATCACTTAAAACCGCACATTCTCACCATGCAGTATAACAAATAAGAAATGCAACGGCTTTTGTAGTATAAACATGATGACAAGACCCCCATAAACCAAGCATCAGGCCATGATACGCCCACATAGGAATACACACATGCAAAATACTTTAAATGTACCGGCTCACCTAGAGAACCCAAATTGGCTCTTAGACCAACCAGGTCATGCAAATGCTCACACATCACATCACACACAAAGCATGTCCCAGCAATGAATGCAACCCAAGCCCTATGTAGCACACACATCATGATATGCACAAGCCAAGTCGAGAATTTGGCAGTACCAGTTTTTCTGGCCCGTCTAGCGCTTATCGTAATAGTTGATGACTGACGCCCATACATCCAGCCATCCACGGCCACGACCCACGATCGACAGTCAGCGGCTTTATACCCCATACCCTTAGACACACACGATCAACATTTAATTCATAACTTTTAGACTTAACTTTACATAACATTTCTCTGTAACTCTTCACGTACATAGCCACATAAACATAATAATACCATTCTCATTCTCATCTCTTATCGTGTTAATGGACCATTCACTTTTCTCATTAAACCCTTTAACATAATCCATAATTCATACCTACTCTTCTAAGAACCTAGCCTATCAGGTTCAGTATCATTTCTAAGGAAAGAGGAGCGGTACGAAGCTCCGTGACGATCGAAATGAAAGACACCAAGACATCATTGCTTAGCTCATTCTATTAACAATAAACTCATTAATAAAATATAAGTCATACGTGGTTACCACACGGATTATTATTATTAATGCGTAGAACTAAGTCATGGAGAGAGAGGTAATAAAATACGAAAAACCACGGAGACTTTCACAGGAAATGAAGAACATGAGGAGAGGGTTATGAACTTGCCTTTACTTAGTTGATTCTTAACCTTTTCGCACTCTCGTTGTGAAGTAAAACGTTTAATAGAAAATAATAAGTCTACGGCCTATATTAATCAAATCTAACTGTATAAAACACGTAATTTGACCGTGTAAAACTTATAATCTAAACATAAAACACTTACACTAATTTTATCCACGTACCAGACTATCTTTACCGCGGATTAAACCAGATTTCCTCCCACCTCTTTGCTGATGCTCGCTGTTCTCCTTCTTCAATCTTCTCCTCCAAATTTTGTTCCCTCAATTTTCCTGCTTTAACTTGCTTGATAGACGCAAGGGAGGAGCAGACAAATAGGATTGTAATTTTATTTGCACCCACAAATCCATTTAGCAATGTAGAGGTTAGATTTCTAATTGAAGTTTCCTAGGAGCATCATTACGCCGAGCCGAGATCTGTTGTCTCAACATGCTGTCCCAATGGTTGTCCTTCCAATCAGAAATTGCCACGTCACCAAATAATTAAACACAATCAAATTTGTTGTATCTTCAACTTAACGACATCAATTAACGCTATCAATTCACACCATTTTCCAAAATCTGCTCTGCACACCTTCACATGGCTCTCTTCTCTCCTCTTGTCCTTCACATAACTCTCTTCTCGATCCCCCTTCCACCACACCTTCCACTCTTACTGCGCCATGGCTTTCTTCCTCTCTGCCCGTCAATTGTACTCCTAGGTTCAAGATCTCATCTGATTCATTGTCTCTCGAAAGGGGAAGAACGCCATTGCTTCCGTTTTCACGTTGTTTCTCCAAGCCAGAGCCACCCACCAATCCAATTTCGTGTTCGATACCCTCATGAACGCTTACATTGATTCTAACTTTGTCTCTGATGTGATTTAGTGCTTCCGTTTGGTCCGCAAGCATTGAATTGGCGTCCCATTTTCAAGCCTGTGGTCGTCTTCTTAACTTCTTGATGAAGTCGAATTTGCCTGGGGCAGCTTGGGCATTCTACTCGGAGATTTTGGATTGTGGGTACCCTCTTAAAGTGTGCAACTTTAATGTTCTGATGCAGAGCTTGTGCAAAGAAGGTAAAATGAAAGAAGCCCAGTTGATTTTTTGATCAAATTGGGAAGTGGGGTTTGAGGCCTAGCTGTTAGTTTCAATGCGTTGATAAATGGTTACTGTAAATTGGAAAATTTGGAGGAAGGGGTTTATGTTAAAAAGGGTTATGGAGGACATAAATGTTTCTCTGATGCCTATACTTACAATAGTGTCTTGGTTAATGGATTTTGCAAGGATAGTAGGTTAGATGACGCAAACCGACTCCATGATGAAATGTGTGACAGAGGATTGGTGCCAAATGATGTTATTTTTACTAATTTAATTGATGGGAACTGGGCATGGAAAAGTTGGCTTTGCTGTGGAAATGTATCATGAGATGTTGAGGAAAGGTGTGAAACCTGATTTAATTATATACAACACCCTTCTCAATGGCCTATGCAAGAATGGACAGTTGAGTGATGCGACTCGATAATGCTACATTTACCATGGCCATTGATGTGTTCTGTAAGAAAGGTGATATAAAAATGGGTTTCAAGTTGCTAAAGAACATGCAGAGTGATGGACACATCCCTGATGTTGGAACCTATAATGTGCTTATGAACGGGCTATGTAAGCAAGGCCAGATGAAAAATGCTAATATGCACTTAGATGCAATGCTTAATTTCAGAGTGGCTCCAGACAAAATTACATTCAACATTTTACATATATAGATTAGGAGCAGATAAAAGAACCCACACTTGTACATATATAGATTAGGAGCAGATAAAAGAACCCACACTTGTACATATATAGATTAGGAACAAACAAAAGAACTGACACAAATGTAAGTATGTAACCAGCAAGATCATTTGCTGGTTACTCAAAAATGATTATGTTTTTATACAATTAGCAAAAAATGGAAAATGAGTCCTTAATATACTACTTAATAACAAGTATTTGTTTAAAAACTAGAAACTAGCAATCTCAACCAGCAACTGCAACCAGCAACCTCAAGTCTTCTTCATGCTTCTATGAATTTCTACACTCCAAATCTTTGAAATGATGAAGTTGAATGATGTGGCTCAGCTTATAAAAATGCATAAACAATATGAATCCAAACCTTTAACATCCAAAGTATATAGAAAACACTAAATATTTACAGTAAAGAGCAGCAAACTTGTTTTAATAATTCAAGAAAACTTGGCAACGTAGTAAGATCTCCAATATCAACATGAGATTCAATCTGTGTATAATACAAGATAATTACCTACTTTAACAAATAAATTTGTGTGAATAAAAATAAAATAATATTTTTGAACAATGAAAATATACTTGACTAGTGTTAAGTGTTGGTGTGAGATCCAAGGAATTTTGTGAAACCTACAGCACAAAAAAAAAAATATTAAAACTATAACAAATTTTTTAGAAACATGTAGCATAATCTTAAGATTTAACATAGTAACAATAACTTAATTAAAGGTACCTGTTGAGCTTGGACAACTTTTTTCTTTTTCTTACCCTTTTCAAGAGCACTTTTTGGTCTCATAGAGCTGCCACGAATTCTTTCCTTATGCTTAATTCCTATTATTCTACCAACTCCATCAACAATATTATTCTCATTGTAGTTAGACGTAGTGGTTGAAGTAAAAGACTGCATCTGTTGGGTGAATGTGCTTGCATTGATAGTTTCCAAAATCCTATTAAAACCATGAATAACAATATTATACGCTTCTTTGGTTTCTGACCCTCTTGTTGCTATTTGAGTTTGCAACCTACACAATTCTTTATAATGCCTTGTCATACTTGCCTTAGGATCCTCATTAGTTGCACTAGTCTCATAAGGAGCTCGTGCAATTGTTTCTGTCTTTGCATTTTTTGTCCATCTTCTTAGAATATATTATTCAGGAATTTTTATAATATTTTTGGAAGACAGAACTTTAAGAATGCATGAGCACAAAATACCAGCAAACTCAATTTTTTTGCAATTACACATAACTGCCTCATTAGTAGAGTGATATTTAATAGTGTGACAAGAACGTTTACCAAAAGGGCTTAGTTTGTACTCTATCACCGTCCCAATCTCAACAAAAGTGACCATGGTACAATCATAAGCCTTGCCTAATTCAATTTCAAATGCTTTGAACACTTGCGGGTATATACATTTGCAGCATGTTTTAAAATTGCAATATTAAGTGGTAACGAAATATTACTTTGAGTTGCTTTGAAATCAGCCTTCAACTTCTCATAACGTTGATGCTCAAACAACCTTTGGAAATGATGAAATTTTTTTGATAAATTATGTTTGTAGCTAACATAACCCTTTATAGAGCTATTCATGCTTTCATTACGCTGAGTTGTCATCATATCTGCACAAAACATGTCTCTACCATAGACCAAGGCCCACTTTTCCTTTAAACTAAACATTCTCTTCAACCAATTGTTACTTTGAAGATTATACTTCTCAAGCATCTCATGCCAAGCTTGCAAAAATTCTTTCTCTTCTTCATAATCATATATACACCGACTAAAATCTTTAGAAAATTCTCGAAAGCGCTCAAAAACAACACTGAGATGCTTTGCAGCATTTTGATATAAGTGCCAAATACATGGACGATGAGATGTCTGTGGCCATTGGAAAGATAATGCTTTTGCCATTGCTGCATCTTGATCAGTAAGAATTATCATTGGCTTTTTTCCTACCATTCCTCGAACAAAAGTGTCGAATAGCCATATAAATGTTTCAGCTGTCTCATCATATAATAGGGCAGCCCCAAAAAGAATAGTTTGTTTATGATGGTTAACCCCTACAAACATAGCAAAAGGTCGACTTTCTTGATTTTTTTGATAAGTTGTGTCAAAGTAAATAACATCACCAAAATGAGAGTATGCTACTTTCATTTGTGCATCTCTCCAAAAGATATTAGTGATTAATCCTTCATTGTCTAATTGTAGAGCATAAAAGAACGAAGGATCTTCTAATTGCATCCGTTGAAGATACTCAAGAATGCCACCCGTCTCATCTAACTTAACTTTAGTAGTTCGTTTAGTCCGTAAATAATTTCGATAATCATCGTGAGTGAATTCGAGACTTTCACGACCACCTGCTCTCCTAGTCATTAATTCACAACCATCTTTTGGAGCAATTCCTGAGTTGTCCACTAAATCAATTTCAGCTTCTTGGGCCGCAGTCAATCTTCTTTGAGACCTATGTAAGTGACTCTTGCTAGGGGTAGATGTCACATGCGTATGTGAAGCAATAAAATCAACAACGCGATATTTACCAGTTTGATGACAATTTACCTTCATTATTGTAAGGCAATGAAACCTTGTTTCAGCACGATGGTGTTTAACGATAATGCGTCGATTATCTACTTCACGACGACCTTCACAAGAGCAACAAAATGTTCTATTTATCATCTTCCCATCACTACCTTTGTGTCCTTTACTTCTCCGAATACTAAAACCTACTTTGTAAGCATAAGCATTATAAAAGTTATAAGCTTCTTCTTTTGTTTCAAACTCCATATCAATTTTTGGTATTGTTTCGACAGGAATTTTAGAATGAATGGAAGTAATATATTCATTACTATCAAATTTAGCTTGATTATCTTCGTTCTCATCTACCTCTGTTCTTATGGTGTCAAAAAGTATATCATTCTCTCCGTTGTCAAAATCCAACTTCCTACGATATTGATGTTCTATAAAATTATTGGCCTCCATAACCTTCAAAAACCAATACAAAATAAAAATATTATTGATTTGGTCCTATTTTAGTTTCTATATCATAAATTAGTTGAGCCATGACATAAAATCCAAAAATACAAGCACAAGCACAAAGAAATTATTTTTAAAGAGAACAATTTTTGCTACCATTTAAAATTGAAAATAAAGATTATTTGAAAATTTTCATATCTTGTTCATGCCTCAAACACTTGGTGTGCATTACTTCCCCATCTCTCACATCTTCCTCAAAGCGCCCCAGCAATGCCCGCAACTCCTTCAAAATGAGTTCCGATCTTTGGAACAACCGTTCAGATGTTGTCGAGACGTCGCTGTTGCGGGCTCTGATAGAGAATCCCAAGCAGATCTGGGTTGACAAGGGCGATGGTAGTGCTGATCGTCTTCTTTTTTTGGTGCTGGTATGACAGCAACTATCCTCTGGGAAGAAGGCAAAGGCAATGATCGGCGTCGGTGATTGTGAAGCTAGACCCTAAGGTGGAAGAAGACATGGCAAGAAGGTGGTCAGGTAAGGAACGTAGACAGCATGAAGAAAGTCCGTAGAGCAGATTTTGGAAGATGGCGTGAATTGATGGCGTTAATTGCTACCGTTAAGTTGAAGATACAGCAAACTTGATTGTGTTTAATTATTTGGTGACGTGGCAATTTCTGATTGGGGGGACAACCATTGGGACAACATTTTGAGACAACAGATCTCGGCTCCATTACGCCTGTCTTCTTTTATCCATTTCATTTGACCACACTAGCTAATTTCCCACACCCAAGGTACGCATGCCCATCCTTTCTACCAATACCATATCTTCTAACATTTATTTGCCTTGACTTGCCTCCCTTTTAATTTTATTATAATATTTGCTAACTCAAGTTATCACACACATCCTATATATATAAACATAAAGCTAGCTCGGCAGCCGCTCACGCCTCCCTGTTGCTTCACCATTTTATTTCCTTAATTTTCGACTTTTCTACAAATATATTCCTTCCTCAATTGCCATCATTATACACATTTAATTCCTTTTATTTCCCTTCTCCAATGCTAATTCTACCTTCCACGTTTATGGCTGGAATTACATTAAAATTGAAGAGTAATTGCTTGGCCCAAAATCAAATTAAAATTGGTGAGGAAGTAAGGCTATATTAACATATATATATATATGTATATAGTTTATTTATTCTTAATGAGAATAAATCACGCACAGCAACGTGCTCTAATTTACAATCTCTTCTTCTATTTAATTATTTAGTTATTTTATTTTATATATATATACATATTATTTTTTTATAATATTTGATTTACCTTAAACGCTTAATAATCTAAGTCCCAGGAATTTTATAAACTTTCGATCACTTTCTCATTTAAAAAATATAATAAATTTAATATTCTCTTTTAAATTTTTTTAACTCACAAGTATTGCACAAGTTACCAATCACTTTAAATGTTGAAATTAATAATTATTATTCATCTTCAAAATTTCAGATGTTACAAGTCGTTGTCTTCCTCTCACCGCTCGCCTTGCGCCAAACGTTCCCTCTCCTCGTGGAAAGGGCCATGGGGAAGAAAGGGAGAGAAGCGCAAAGGTAAGAGAAGTAAATTTATAATTTTTATAAAAATATTTTAGTTATTTGTGCTGCACAAGAAGCATTTTCCAGCCCAACTGTGAGAAGTCGTCGTTCATTAAGGCAACAATAATTTTCCAAGCCCACAGTAATTAAGATGAGCAGTTCCAATACTTTGAATTTTGAATTTCCTAATTAAATGTTAACGCGCAAAACATTTGATTTGACCACCGCCCCTTTCAACTTAACACCATCAAAGCTTAAAATTCACTAAAATCTATTTACAAATTTATTACAAAATAATAAAAGAATTTAAATAGAAATTTATTTAGTGAAATTTGATAGTTTCCATTTACTTTTTATTTTGTAGACAAAATTATAAATAAAATAAATCTTGATTTCATAAATTAATTACTAGTTAAAAGCAATGAGTTTCAATTTTGTAAACATAATTATTTTTTTTTAAACAAGATACACAAAAATATATTTTAGTAAAATATTTTATTAATATAATTTTATAACACTAAAATATAATATTTACTTATATGGTAATATAAATAATTTTACTTTTTTTTTTATAAAGAATCCCTTAGGCATATAGAATTGTGTATAATTATTTTAAATTAATAGAGACATTACAATCTTATTTTCTTTTTTTTACCGTGTCTAGTTTTTTTTCACTAACTTTAGTAAAAGGGTTTCTTGTAAAAGATAAAATCATAACGGGGTTAAGTGTTTTAATTTTTATATTTTAAGGCGATTAATCCTATAAAAAATTAAGACGTAATAAATGCATATTATTTTTAGTTTTAAAAATAATTTATATTGGTTAATAAAATATTGTAAAACATAATACCTTTGTCATCATACTCATTATTAAGATTTAGTATATTAACTATTAAAAATATTACATATTATTTGGTATCTCACTATATTGAAAAATTATTTCTTTGAATATTTTTAGATATTTTTCATGAAATTTAGGTGTTTTTTTAATTATTTTTAAGTTTTTTTTTATGAAATTTAAGTTTTTAATCAAATTTAGTCTTTTTCTAATAAAAAATCCAATGTTAGATTTTTTAATTATTAAAGGATCAAATATCATATTTATATATTAAATTTAATCTGATATATCTCGTTAACATAATATTTAATAACATGACATTCATTTGTGAAAATAAGCGCATTCGTATGCATGCTATTGTTCCGTTATTGTAAATTGTAAAAATTTAAAATAATAATTTTGAATAGTTAAAATATCAAATCTTAATATTTTAAATATCAAAGATTAAAAGTCATATTTTTTAATTATTAAAAGTGTATCATATATATATTAAGCGTTTATTTTAATTTTAAATCATAGTAAACCATCCATAAAAAAATATTATTAAGTGCTAAAATGACTTATGGTTGACGTAGATGTGGCGTCAACAACTTTTGCCACTTCACTGATTGTTGGAGAGAGAAAATAATAAATTTATTTAAGAAATTTAAAATAAAAAATTATGTAATTAGTTTTTAAAAAACTTAATAAATATAATAAAAATATTTTTATGGTTTCATATTTTATTTTTTTAATTTATATTTTAATTAACAGACGTTATCTTAAATATATATATATAATCATCAATTTATATTTTAATTAATAAATATTATTTCATCAATTTATATTTTGATTAACAAATTTATATTTTAATTAATAAATATTATTGTAGATAAATATATAACCACCAATTTATATTTTGATTAACAAAGTGTATCTTAAATATATATATATATATATATATATACAACCGCCGCCGGCAGGTCACCCCAGACTCGTCTTTTGTCGTGCGATGGAGATGAACGGGTTCAGATGAACTGAGATCGTGCGACGATGAACTAAGATTGCGCACGAAGATGAACCTGCGATGATGATGAACATATTGGATGCAATCAACAGAATAGAAGCCAGCGAGTACCCTTGAGGCTCTTGGGTTCGAACAGATGCCATGGTGTCGGTTCTAGGTTGTGGCCTGCAATGGTATTTATCTACAATAAGTTGTCGATATGTTCGATCAAATTCCCAGTCAATTGAGGAAAATTGAATGAAAAAAAGCACGACGAAAAAACAACCATCCGAGATATGTTGTCTACCTGTTCGATCAAATCCGAGAAGAATTAAAAAAAAACAATGCTCATCACCTGCTCGACCAAATGCCGCAGAGAAATAAAACAAAACGAAAAGAACACACAACCGAAGTGTCCAAATATATAACACCACACTTAGCAAATATATATGTAACCCCGCGACGAGGCAAGAACAAAGCCAAGAGAGCGACAAAGAGAATGGTGAATACTGGGGATCGGGTTGGGCTCTGGATGGCAGAGCCATGGCGATGGCTGGGTGTGGCGGTTGAGAAGATGATGAACCCAAATTGAAACTCGGTTCATCTTCGTCACAATGAAGATCTGGGTTCATCTTCAACGCCCATCGAGCCGGCGGGGACAAGTCTCAGTTGTCGACCACCGGCGATTATATGTATGTATGAATGTATGTGTTTTATAATAACTTTATAAATATATGTATATTTTAGTAATAATTATTTAGGTTGTAAACATTTTCTGGTGCCGCAAACGTTGAGGTGGCAAAAACAAAAACTGTTGAAAGGGCATCACAACACAACAGCTTTCAAGTACATGACGTCAATATTTAACGATTTTTAATAAATAAAAAATGAAATTAAAATTATTATTATTATTATTGATAAAATTAAAACAAACCATAAGTTTGATTTTTTTTTTATACTTTTTTTTTTTTTGGATAGTGCTATATCATAAGCGTCCTTACTTATCAGCCTTACAGTGCGACGAAGAAGATAAATCAAGAAACTTGATAGCTCTTGATTTCGATTCCAGGTGTTGTACGCAAATGTGACGGCGTGGCACTAAGCAAAAGTCACCAGAACCATCAAGCTAAGCCCTTGAGGGCATTTTTTTTTATATACTTTATCTTCATAAATATGTTTTACCTATAAATATTAATATTAATTTAAGTACAGTGATTATTATTATCTTGTTTTTAGGATCTAAACAATTTATAAATATATTATATTTTAAAATATTTAATCAATTAATAAAACTATTTAAAAATTAAAAACAAATGTTTAATAAATGTAACTTATTTAAAAGTAAAGTTCACTAATTGTACCATGACCATTTCCATTAGAGAACTTTGTCCTTTAATTAAATAGAATTGTTTCTTTAGACATGCAATTGTGACATTTTTTATGACATTTATGGACATAAAATATAGCTTATTAATACACAAGTATTACAATTGAGTGTGTAAATGATATTTTTGTAAATCAAATATGTAAACAAAAATCCAATACAAGAATTTTAAATAATACAATTAATTCATTTAATAAAAGGACTTGATATAGAAGAACTTCAAATGACTTGTATTTTAAAAGTTTATCAATTGAAATAACAGAATTAATATATTTTTTAAGGTCCATTTAATCCAAGTAGATTTGGGCTCAATTCAAATACTTACAATATTAATATATATATATATATATATAATAATTCCGAGACAGAATGAGTGGGCTTTGGGTGGCCCAATTGGCTGTGAAACCTGCGATAACTTGCATATGGCCCATGGGCTTCACCAAACACTACCCGTACGTATGTAGCATGATATGGTTAAGATTTAATTTATCTTCTTGTTACATGATATAATTAAGTTGTGATATATCACTTGGTAGAGAATTAAATTGATACTATTTTATGGATGATAAATCAAATATAAGTAAGTTTTGTTGGACCAAACAAGATCAAAATTAAAGACACGTAAATATAACACGATTTGGGCCAATTACTTATATTTACGAGCAAAAGAGAAATTTGGCTGAAAAAAAAACTGACCCAAATTGCAATAATTTGAAAATACGGCTCAAATACACTTTAATGGGCACTCGTTTGACCAACAGTTCAACTATCACTTGGGTCAATTTTTTTTAAAATTAAGATTACCTTCTTCTTCTTTTCATTGTTTTCAAATTATTTTTAATTTTTAATTTTTTAAAATAATAAAAATACGTTTACTTTATTATTTTTAAAAATATTTTTTCAAAAATAAAAAAAATATATAAATGAAACCCAAAACAACAAGTTGTTTTCAACCAAAACAATCTCTAAGTCTAAAATATCGAAACATAATCAATTTTTCATGTTTTGGCTTTAAAAAAGAAAAGGAAAAGAAGGAAAAACGAAAAAAAATCTTAAATATTAAAAATAAAATTATATATTTATTTAAAATTTAAAAATTATAATATATTTATATTATAATTAAAAATATAGAATAACATATAATATATTACTAAGTATATTACACATATTATGTATGATAATATTTAGTATAAACTAATGGTAAACTCGTGCGATACATGAGAGAATTTAATTTAAAAATAAAAGATTAAACTGATTATTTTAAATAATTCTAATAGAATTGATAATTATAATTTTTTTTCTTTTAATACTCAGTCTTTTATCAAAATTTAAGTTTAATTAATTATTCAATATTCAATATGTTAATGGAGAACACTCTTAATTAACACATTAAGTAGGTCACTTGGCAAAATATTTATAATTTTATTTATTTATTTATAAATAAATATTATAAAATTTATAATATATCCACTCGTTATTTTCTATTTATTATATTATAAATATAAATTAAAATTCTTAAATGTGAGTAAGAATAAGTTTTTCAATAATAATAAAACTTTAAAAATATGAATTTTGAGTTCTTCCATAGTTTTAAAAATATGATACCTTAAATATTAATTAGTATTGAAAAATCCAAGCATTTGACAACCTTAAATATTTTTTTATGAATTTGTTAAGATATCACATTTTAAAAACTATAATATAATTATTAAAATAAAATTAATAATTAATTAATCACTATCTTTGATTTAATGCAAGTTTTTGAGAGAAAAAATTCACCATTGATTGACACTTACAAAATACTTTGCATGACTATCATATTTTAATATTATATATAGAATAAAGATAAGATTTTAAATAAATAGATAATTTTCTATAACGTAATTAATAGTTCAAGTTGTCTATTAATATTTTTCAAAAAATTCATACAAATTTAATATAAATTTTAGAGGCAAAAACAGCTTAACAGATTTTTGGAAAAAAAAAAATTTGCAAACTACTCTACTTTCATATAATATATTATATATTATTATATTATTATATTATATCAAGATAATATTTTATTTAATAGACAATTTTCAGGCCATTTTTAGTTTTTAGTTTTTAATTTTTTAAAATAGTAAAAATACATTTACTTTATCATTTTCAAAAAAAAAAATTTAAAAATAATAAAAAAATTTGTAAAGAAAACCAAAACAACAATGTTGTTTTTGTTGTTTTCAATCAAAACAATCTCTAAGTTCAAAATATCGAAAACACAATCCATTTTTCATGTTTTGGCTCTAAAAAAGAAAAGGAAAAAAAGAAAATAAATTATTCTTAAATTTTAAAAATAAAATTATATATTTATTTAAAATTTAAAAATTATAATATATATTATAATTAAAAATATAGGATAAGATATAGTATATTATTAAGTATATTACACATATTATGTATAATAATATTTAATATAAATTAGTAATTTATTAATTAAATTTATTATTTTATTTTAATAGTATAATTTTATGAAAAAGAGTTAATTTTATCATTTAATAATTAAAATCATTGAATAAAATATTATTAAATAATTTTTCTCAAAATTTTAGAATAAAAGTTTTTTAATTTTCTGTTTTAAGAAATAATTTTTTAAAATGATAAAAAGAACATGTTTTCAATTTTTTGAAAACAGATTATGAAAACAGAAAATTAAAATGAATTTAAAATTTAAAATTAAAAATTAAAAATACAAAGAGAACGCAACCTAATTTTTTTGTTTGAATTGAGCTGAATTTGGCTCATGATTTGATTAGTTGGTTCAGTGAATCCAATTTAGTTTTAAAAACACTTATATTATTTTCATATTCACAAGTTAAAACAATTTATTATGCCCATAAAAAAAAAAACAATTTTATGATGCACTTAGGTGGACAGAAGTCCAAAAATATCAGTATTTTAAAATTAATTACATAAATTGACATGTATTTCTTATTAGTCCAAATTCCAAACCCTCTAAGACTCCTTCTTTCGGCCCTAGTAGGGATGAGAGTCAGTTGGCTGGCGATTCAAGTGAAAGAGAGAAACATGCGACGGCGACTGCTGCTGCATGGAGAAAAAGATAAGACAGGCGAGAGGTAAAGAGGAACAGGCGAAGGCGACAGTGGCTACCAGTAGGGGTGGATTTAAGGGGGCAGGCACGAGTTGCAGCTCGTGCCAGCCTCAGCCCTCACAGCAAATTTGTCTTGAAATTTGGACTATTTAGGAAGGGAGAGGGGCTATAATGAATGATGGATCTGGGACCAGCCCTTCCCCAAATCCATCTCTAGACTCGCTTTTGGCTATTAGGGCATGCTTGGGTTTTCTTTGCCCCGCTACATATGATATAAGCATGATACCTTAAAATGTATTTATGTTAAAGAATATATTTATAAAATTATGAATAAATTTACTAATTTATTTACAAGTGAATTTGTTCATAATTATTTATAAACTTTTAATCAAATTTTATTGTGAGCTTTTAATCGAGTCAACTCGCGAACTAATAAAATCGACATTTACTAAGTTCAAGTTCAACTTATTTACAAATTGAGTTTTAAAATTAGGTTTAAACTCGACTCATATACATTAACAAACAAACTCAAACGGGGTTTTATCGAATCGCTCAAGAATAGTTCGACTCATTTGCAATACTACTCAAACTATAATTTTGAAATACCATTCGTATTTGTATTGAGATTTGTAATTTCAAATTTGTGTCGTATGTTCCTTAATTTCTCAAGTAAGTAACTTTTCATATAATTTATTTATTTATGACACCAGAGTTGATGATAATGTATTTAACAATATAGAATCCAAACTTCATTATTACGTATTTTATTACACAAAATATTAAAGAAAAAAACAATAGTTTTTTAACACCACCTCAGCATTAAGGCTTAGTCATACCATCGTGTGCTGAGTCCTTGACATTTAATACAATCATATTTTTCTTACCAAAAAAAAAAAAAAAAATATTATTTTAATATATTATCTATTGGCTTAAAATGAACCACGTGGAAGTGGGAGAAAGTGGACTAGTCTGGCTCAGTGAAGTGGCCTATTTAATACAGCAATTAAGGTATTGTTGGACCATACACGTATATATACAATATATATACATACATAATTATAATAATAATAATAATAATAATAATAATAATAATAATGCAAGCAAGCAATGAAGGGGGCTGGGGCTGGGGCTGGGGCTGGGGCTGGAAGAGCTGTCAATAATCAAATTCTCATTTAAAGTGGCTGACCCAATTGTCCTTTTTTCTACTTAAATTCAAAATCTTTCTTCTTCCATGTCTGTCCTATTCTCCTCACTCACTTATATTTCATAAATACTATATAATTATATTGTTGTAATTTGTTTTGTACGTACGTAAAAATTTGGATGAATTGTCTTCAACGTCCCTTTAGTTTGGATAGTTTACACAAACATCTGATCTTATGGTTTAAGAACAACTCTAAAGGCCTTTGTGCTTTACATTTTTGCTCACACACTCTTTCTGTCACAATGACGCCAATTAGATCATAACTAATTTAAATTAAGTTATAGTTCAGTAAAAATTATAAATAAAAATTTAAAAAATGATAACAAAAGACAACATCATTGGTTGGTTGGTGATGGAGACCTATCCTATCATTGGCAATGGGAAGCCATAGACATGGGCTTGAGAGAGAACAAGAGAGAAGAAAAAGAAGAAAAATCGTTTGTAGAAGATAAAAACGAAGATAAAAGTCTTGGTCGATGATAAAGATAAAGGTCTGAGTACTGGTTGGAGATGAGGACAAAAGTTGAAGTAATAAGTGAGAGATACTAACTGCGGTGGTGGTGAAGATGATTGACGACGACCCCGAATAATTTATAAAGTATATTTTTAGTAAGTTAGGGTTTTGATTGTCTATTTTAGCCATTGCCGCCACTGCCTTTGCATCCATATCTCCATTTCTCTAAAATACCTTAGCTCTGTTATATATTACCATCATGTGTTCTTCGCTATGACCACCACCAATGGTCACCATTAGTCATTTCTCATCTATTTGATATTCGTCTTCTTCTTTTATCTCTCGCTCTCTTTTCTCTATTCTTTGAGATGGCCGTTTTCTTTACCTACTCGATCTTCCCTTTGCTTGATCTGCCTTTGATATTTTCTTTTTCTCTTTTTTGGTTCTTCACTTTATAATCATGTAACCTGGGTTTCCATGGCTGGAACCAACAATAGGTTCTGGCAATGGAATCCATCACCACTGTCAGCTATTGTGGCAGCCCGTGTTTTTTTTTTCTTTTTTTAATTACAAATTAGTCAAAATAAGAATACATTTGATTTAATTTAATTTAATTTAAAGTTAAAGATGTTTTCATTAAAAACTAATTGAGGGGTGTTTGAGCAAAAAATTAAACTATAAGGAGTCTAAAAGTCATTTTTGAATCCAACGAGTCTCCTGTAAATAGACCAAACCACAAGGATATATTGAGTGTAATTTACCCTCAAAATTTCATTGAAATGCAATTAATGATGCACAATCACTATAATAAGATGCCACTGGATGTAAGGTTAAATTTCTAAATATATATATATATTGAAAAAAATGTTCATGTGATGTTTTTGCTTGATGAAATGACCTTTTTATTAATATAGTATAAACATTTTGTGATCTTATTGGTTTTTGGAGGAATATACTTTGGATGCACAAAATAATCTTTTTTTTTAGTAGGAGTAGTGATGATCTAGTAAACTCGCCAAGTTAAAAAGAGAGAAAATTTGCTTCTTCTAATTAAATATGCATGTCTTTGGAAAAGGCTCTCTCTCTCTAATGCCTAGTTAGCAGTTGGTAGAGAATAGAAAAGTTAGGTTCTAGACAAGAAGAATAGAGCTCTTTTACACTACTGCCCAACAGATTTTACCAAGGGGGTTACTAAAGGTGTCAAAAAGGCATAAATACCCTCTATCAAATTGCAAGTTTGCAATCTTGTTGTTGTCTTGCCCTTCTGCTTTCTCATCTCTCTCCCTTTCTTATGGCTGCTGATGCAACTGCCAATTACCACTGCCTTCGCCTCGCCGACCTCTGCTGCATCTTCAGTGAAGGGAGGATGCAACGACATTTGGTGAGGCGAAGCCAACTACGGTTGAATGGATGACTATGAGAAGAAGAGAGAGGAGAGAGCATGCGGGCAAGGCATGGCAGGGTTTGCAAATTTGTAATTTGGGCGCGAGGGCATTTTTGTCTTTTTTATGCCTTTCGGTAACCTCCCTTGGGACATATGACGGGCAATGTAGATTAATTCAAGAGAATATATATATGTATATTGAGAAATTGGGTACCCGTTCCTTATCTATGCCTAGATAGCTAGCTAGACAATCCTATAGCTAGCTATATATATGTATATATTGTGTGAGTTCATCCTTGATGATTTTTCTAAAGGATCTCAATGATGAGTAAAGAATTAAACTTCTTCACCCCAACAAATCTATCCAGCTTAATTCACGTACGTATCTGACCTTACCTGTCTTCTTCTTCTTCCTCTTCCTTTTAAGTATCTTTCAAATTGATCTGATGTAGGCCGGGTTGCTTAGGTTAATTAGGGCGCAGGAAAATGGTGACATATGTGGTCGATACCTATCGATCAAGTTAAGAGGGTCTGAATTATAAGTGGCCCCTAAATCATAGTTATACTTTCTTTTTTCCTATCTGTTTGTTGTGTCGACCATCTCTCCACGAGCTGAGAGCCCCACAGTGTTAA
Organism: Diospyros lotus; assembly: GCF_014633365.1. Classification (NCBI taxonomy): domain Eukaryota; kingdom Viridiplantae; phylum Streptophyta; class Magnoliopsida; order Ericales; family Ebenaceae; genus Diospyros; species Diospyros lotus. The sequence goes on along the minus strand of NC_068341.1, from coordinate 35,560,227 downwards.
ATTGCTTTTAAGTTGCCCTCCCAATTCATCAAAGAACCCACCCTTTTATGATCCATTAATCTGATGCTTAATTAATAATTAGCCCTACTTCTGGATGCTTTTTATATCACTGCTAATTAATATTATTATATTTTTTTAATAATCATAATCATTATAATCAAATTCTACAGCTGGTAAGTATTTTAATAAAAAAGAAAATGAATGGAATTGGAACCCTACTGTTTCAGTTATATCATAGAACTGTTTTTATTATTTTAAAAAGGATATTATTGATGGATTTTTGTAGATTGGACATTAAATTTTGTTGGGATGTAACGGATCAACTCTTTATAACGTAAATAAATAGACCGATTTCATATACGAATGAATGGACAGAATCATACACAGAAACTTAAAACAAATCGAAAACATAAACACGAACGATTTACCGTGGTTCACCCGTTAAAGATGACTATGTCCACGTTGAGTTCCGGCAAAGAAAGTTCACAGCACTATAGGGATAAAATCTGTTTACAACCACCGATTACAAACAAAGAACACTCTTAGATATCACTGTATAAAAATTGATTCTCAAAACAAAATAGCCCCATAACCACAAGCTAAAGATTAGAGACTTACACCTTAGAGAGAAAACGAATAGAGCATCTATACAAAAAGAATAAACAGAGAATGATCGAACAAACTCTAATTGAAGTAGATAATCGGAGGCCGTCTCCCTTATAATCCCGAGACGACTGTAGCTGATATAAAGGAGACTCAAGCGGTGCATATTGCATAATATAAAGGCGTAGCAGAGTATTGATAATCGAGAAAGAGGCAAGCAAAAAGACAAAGAGAAGCACGCTAAGTGAAACGGTAAAGGCGGTTGCCGTTTTGGCCCTCCACTGTTTTGGGCCACCTTGGGGGTTGCCAAAAGACCCTTCTGTCCTGTCAAAAACGCTGCAGTTTAAAACTTCATTTAAATACAACAAATTTAATAAAAAGTAAATATATAATAATGCAAGTAAAAGAGAGTAGATTTTATAAATTAAGGGTTGACAAGAAGCAGGTGGGAATATGGTGATTAAGCTAGGACGGGCTGAGAAGTCAGATGAATTATGCATGCATGCATGCATGCACCGGCAGCGGTGGTTGGTAGTAGTCGTCGTAGTGGTAGCAGTAGTACAATTAAGGTATGGTAGCCAGCTTTCTTCCAACGTTGATTTTTGTTTAAGTGTACGGAAAGCAAGCAGGCAAGTAAGAAACAGAGCCTCCGAATCCCTGATATAGTCAACATATGTCAACCATTTAATCCACCAATATATTGCATCCTAATTCAACTCCCTATTTAATGTTTCATTGCAGGTGGCTTTGATCTGAACGCAAGAGGGACCGAAATAAATGATGAGTTTGAAATAACTCAAAACAAAGAGCAAGAGTGTGTTATGTCAGTTTTTTTGGGTGAAAATTTTTTCATCTAGGACGAAAAAAAGACGAGTTTCCTCTTAGTGGAATGAATTTTTACCTAGATCGAGAAAAGAGAATTTCTTCGGGTGGAATGAATTTCCACCCGGTGCGAGAAGCATAAGTCATTTCCTCCGACTTAGATGAATTTCCACTCAAAACAAGAGAAATAAGTTGTTTCCTCTAGGTGGAATGAATCTCCACCTAGAGCTAGGCCCACTTTCACCCGAAAGGGTTTTCTCCGGGGGATTTCATTTAGGCTTGTCTGACAACTGTCAACCTTCTAGTGCGACACGTGGCCCATGCAAATTCATGGAGAATCGTGACTATAAATACCTAGTCTCTTGACAAAAGGAAGAACCTTTCACTTTTGGTAAATTTGACTTCACTCATATTATTCATCATACTCACCTATTTACATCACTTATTGTTATAATCGTATAACAATTGTATTACAACACAAGAAATAGTGAATTGGGTGTTTGAGAAATTTAAAAACTTGGAGATTTTGAAAACAAAATATAAAAATAATGAAACACAACCAAAATAAATACAATAGGGATGCAAGGATTTATAGTGGTTCGACTAAACCAAACTTAATCCACTACCTTAATTAATTACTCACTAAGGATTTAAAATAATTTAATAAAACTTCCTACTTGATTTCAAGTAGACCCTCTACCAACAAGATAGAAAATTATAACCTCTTCTTTAGACAAATAAGTCTTCTACTAACAAGATAGGTATTACAACCTCTTATTTAAACAAACAAACTCTCTAACAACAAGTTAGGAAATACAAATTCCTACCATTAATATAAACCCTATAGCAATTTTGCTTAGTAATTATGGTAGATGTCGTATTGATGGAATTGATAATATTTTAATTTTATTAATAACATCAACTATATCTCTAATTAAATTTTAATTTAAAAATTACAATCAAATAAACATAATATAAGATTGTCTTGAGTTGTAGCCTGAAATTATATTTATATGGTCATAGGTCTTGTGGCTCAACCCAACATGACTCATTATTATAGTACACGAGTCATACTAGATTAGAGGTATGCGAACTCTAACTTGGCACGAAATTCATCAATTTGGCAGGGCGTGAGATGACCCTTCAATCTGGCACGACACGCCCGTGGGCTAATCTATGGCTCAATCTAATTAGCCAATTTTAAGAAATTACAAAAATTTAGGAACTTTAATAAATCATGTGTGTTTTACAATAATTTAAGTTTTGAAGCTAATATTATATTAATCTAAGTTATATTTTTAAAATTATATTTAAAAATATCATCTTGTGAGCTTGAAATTAGAAGTTTATTTAAATTTTTGCAAACAAATAAAAGTATGTTTGAAATATTTTTTATTCATATTTTGTGACAAATTTTGTATTTTAACATAATTGCAAAATATTTTCTGAAAAGTAATTAAAAAAAAATTACAGGGGCAGCCCAATCATATAACCTACAAACCAATTGAGCTCAACATGGCTCAGAGTACAGTTGGGTGGCAAAGGAAAGGATTGTAAAGTCATGTTAGAGACTGTCAGTATATGATTGATTTATGAGAAAAGTAAAAAAATTCCATCCTTCTAGGAGTGGTCCTTGGTGAGTGGTAGTGGACACAACTTTAAAAAAAATAAAAATAAAAAAAAATCTTAATCACCCAACACATCATTGATTTACCTCTCTCGTGATGACCCTGAAGCGAGTTCAATGGAGACGTGAGTGATAACACGTAATATAAAAAATTGAGCTCGACATGTGGCACAGCCCTCAATAATTCAGTTGCTATATCATTATTTTTCAAAATAAATAATATTATTACAATTAGAAGCACAAATTTATATAGAAAGAAAATTAAAATTAAGGGTTTAAATAATTTTAATACCATACATATATATATTTGATTTAATTATAAATTCAAATGTAACCATATAATAATATAAGAAATTAAGACTGATAAAAGAACAAATTAAAGTTCCAAATTAAACAGCAACGATCTCATGCCTCATGCTGAATTCATATTGTGATGAAGTAATAAAAAAAAGAAAGAAAATAGTTTCAACTCAACTCAACTCAAACATGGCATTTCGTTAAAAATATCTATCATATTAATTAGACAATGACATTTCTGAAATACAAGTCAAAGTTATTAATGAGTTGTTTTAGCTTCAAATAATAATAATGCCATTCTAACGCTCTCGTACCTAGTACTTTTGAAGAACTTATGATGCAAATATTATTGGAATCATGTTACATGTATCAACTAGATGACAAACTTGGCGATCAAATTAGATTTCATCTAATTGAATTTCATCATCAATTATCAAAATATCATGGACAAGAGAAGTTTTAATTTCATGAAGTCCGATCGAGCTCAGATGAAACCCAAAAAGGTTTGTTTTCATGAAACTCGATGATTCATCTAGAGGCGACATCGACAATTCATATTGTTTGTGCAATTAACATTTTTCATATTATTATAATTTTTACAATCACCTACATTTTGGTCTTATTGATTAACTCTTTGGAACTATCCAAAATGGCTCATAAATCATCTAATTAAGAGTGTGACGGTCTCATACATTTCATGAATTCCCAAAATAAAAGAATTAATCTAGCTAGCTAGCTTGCTAGATATTGGGTTCTCTTTGAATATTAATTTTGTAAATATATATAAAATAGGTTCTTTGAAGAGAAGTGAAGGTCCTTTGAATTTATAACCTAAATAGGTTTTCAAAGAGAGCGCCCAATGATATGATATGATTCCTTTAGTTGATTTATATTTATTTTGGTTGTATAAATTAGTGTGGATTTGCATGGGATGGGGTTGGCTTTTCCTTTTCCTTTTCCACAGCAGAGTGATGTCCATTGAATGAGTGTTCCCCCCATCTTGTTGCCGACCTCTCTTTCTTCCACATCCCTCTCTGGCTTTCTCTCTCTCTCCCTATATTTAGTACTCTTGTCTCTCTCGCCCTTGGCTTCGTCCATCTCTTGGTGAACTCAGAAGAAACAGAAACCCCACCCGCAAGCTGTCTTCCATTCCATCGATCGATCGATCTCTGCAAATGGGTCGAACTCCATGCTGCGACAAGGTGGGCTTGAAGAAAGGGCCATGGACGCCTGAAGAAGACCAGAAGCTCTTGGCTTACATTGAAGAAAACGGCCATGGCAGCTGGCGCTCTTTGCCCGCCAAAGCTGGTCAGTCGCCTACTCTGATCACTTCCCCTTCATATTTCTTTCTTTAATTTCATTATTCTTGAGTCTGCTGCCCTAATCTCCCCTCAATATCTTAATTCTTAATTAGGGCTTCAGAGATGTGGCAAGAGCTGCCGGCTCCGGTGGACCAATTATCTCCGCCCCGATATCAAGCGAGGCAAGTTCAGTCTACACGAAGAACAAACCATCATTCAACTCCACGCTCTGCTCGGCAACAGGTCATTCGCCTAATTAATTATTTATTGATGAGTTCTTTTGTCTTTTGCTTTTGATCCTCTGCTTGCTTTCTTGTTGTCAAGTCACAAGTGACAGAGCATATATATATATTTATATTGTTTTGTTTTGATCAGATGGTCGGCCATAGCAACCCACTTGCCCAAGAGAACGGACAACGAGATCAAGAACTACTGGAACACGCATCTGAAGAAGAGGTTGGCGAAGATGGGGATTGACCCGGTGACCCATAAGCCCAGGAACGATGCGCTTTTGTCCGGCGCAGCCGCAGCCGTAGCCGACGGCCACTCCAAGAGCGCCGCCAATCTCAGCCACATGGCACAGTGGGAGAGCGCCCGCCTCGAAGCCGAAGCCCGCCTCGCCCGCCAATCTAAGCTCCGTTCCGCCTCCGCCTCCTTCCTCGACTCCACGGCCTCCACTCCTCTGAACAAACACTGGAACGCCGGCGCCGGAGAGAGCTCTTCTTCCACGGCGTTCGTAGAGTTCGTCAAAGGAATGGAGAAAGACGATGGCCAAGAGGACTGGAAGAGCCTCGACAACTCAACGACCCAGTATCCGGAGCTCAAAGACGGAGTGGAGAACTCGGTTTCGTTCACGTCGGGGCTTCAGGAGATAGCTATGGACGGAGTTTCGTGGACGCCGGAATCTCTCAGAACCGGGACGTCGGACCATGTCAACTTCATGGAGAGGTTCACGGACCTCTTGATCAACGGCTCCGCCGACGGGAATTTCTCTGACGGCAGCGGCGAATCGGACAGCGGCGGCTGCGGCGATTACTTCGAGGATAACAAGAATTACTGGAACAGCATTCTCAATTTGGTCAATTCTTCCCCTTCTAATTCGCCCATGTTCTGAAAGTTAAACTTTGGAATTTGGATCAGTCAAACAGTATAAACGTTGAGGCAATTATTTATTTCTTATCACTGAAATTAATGGTTCTTCCATTGTTACCAAAACCATGTACTCTCTCTCTCTCTCTCCCAATTGTGCATTATCAACTCGAACAATGTTTCTTCCACTGTTCCGTTCTTCTCTCTGTAGTCCAGAATGGCCACCTTACCTTAAGCCTTCTTCCAATTAATTAATTAAATATATAAAGAGTTTCTATATTTATTTCTCCTACATATATATATACTTCTGCCTTTTGTTTTTACTACCGATGCGGTAACCCTGCAGTGGAATAAATATATAGCAGTAATTTCAAAGGCCTTGTGTTTGAGTCCAATGACTGTCTATTGCTCTCTTAATTGTACATAAATTTAAGTCTCGCAGTGCTCTGTCGTCCTGTGTTTATATTCAATAAGGGGGTAAAGAAGCTAACGAGAATGCTTTCACAAAAATCTAACTGAATATTTACTACTTAAGACCCATATATAGACACGATAGATACCTGAGTATTGTTGGAGCCTGTGATTTTCTTTCACTTTGAATATAATATAATCTCACGAGTGGAGCAAAACGTTGAGGAAATAAGTAGAAACACAGCCTTAATTAATTACCTTTTTGTTTAATTAACAAGAAAAAAAAATTCAAAAAAAATTCTTCATAAATATAATACTCTGATAAATCTACGACTATATATACGTACGAATCCAAAAAGCTTGGATTCTCTTGCTAAACTAAAGCGATAAGTAACGTTCGTAATAATTAAAGTGGTCGTTGAGTATTATTGTATTTGCATATCTATAATGGAAGCAGTAGCTAGCTTTGTTGAAGAGGATAATAATAATAGGCGTGTAAATTTAGCCATGTGCTAGTGAGATATGCATTGATGGGGGAATTTATTGGTGTTGGTTTCCTGTCGCATTCTTGCATATAAGAGAAAAATACAAGATTTTGTGCTGCTTGGTTGTCTAGAAACTTCAAAGGAAAATGGAAAGTAAAACAGCAAATGAATAATGGCAACAAAAAGTAGAGTAACCCTGTCGACTACGCAGCCCCTATTACGTACCCTCTTATCACCTTCACCTTCACCTTCTGTTTACTACCCTCTATTTGTCCACCAAATTAACTTTAATTTCTGTTGCTAGTCTGTAACGCTTATAATGGAAAAAGAAAGACAAATCCATGTTTAAAAAGATATGTCCTTTCATGAAAATAGATAGATAGATAGATAGATAGATAGATGTTTGTAGTAAACAGTAAAACGACATATCTTCAGTAAAAGATGATATCTTCTCATGAAATAACAAGCTACTCATCTAAAAATAGGTTATACATATTTGTCTTTTGAATCTGAAAGCAAGCAAGCAAGCAAGCAAACAAATGTGTAAAATATTAAGTTGCTGCCATGTTGGGTTTGAAGAATTAATGACATAAAAAGTGGATTCATAATGACAACCTTTTTCACCCAATAATAGTATCAGTGTTCAGTCTCCAACTATATTTATTGATGAAGTCAAGTTCAAGTACGTACTTATTGGCTACTAGCCAGCTTGCTCATGTCAGTAAGGACTAAGGAATCCAGTGAGTTTTTTTTATTTAAGCATTTTAAATTTCTGTTAAAAAATTTATTAATCTAAAACTCCAGCCAAAATAATTCAGCAAGTTTATCATTTCTTTACAAACCCATAAATTGGTTTATCTAATGAAGAATAAACTACAAATTATTTTATTCAATTAGTATTTCTTTTTTAGTTTTGAAAATCATAAATCGATTTACTATTTTATTTAAGATCTTTTTGCTACAAAGTAAATTGTTTTCAAATATAAAGAATAAACTAGTAATATGGTTCTTCCTTATTTTTTAAAATTATATGAGATATTTGGTGGCGTAATTTCTCCTTTATTTTTCAAAACCATATGTATACCGATTTTTTGAAATAAACAAGTGATCTCATACATACGATTTTCAAAAATAAAGAAGAAATTGCATGCATGAACTTTTGAGAATTACATGTTGTTTTACTCTTTGTTTTGATTTTGATGATGAAAAACTATATTATTCTTATGGTACAAAATTTTTCTAAATAGCTCTTTATTTGGTGCATCTAATTTATTTTTCAAGCACCAAAATATCAATCAAATTCATGAGAATCAATTTCTTCAAATACCATAGTCTTGTTCTCAAAATCCAATGCTCAAATCTCTTGATGACATTTGGAAAATCAAAGTCTTATTTCAAAAGAATTGTTTAAAATTGTTTTGTCAAAAATTGTTTTTGAAACTCTCGAGAATTGAAGCTAGTTTTTAAAAGCAAAGGCTAAGCTGTTGACTATATATGAAAAATGGTCAACTGCTTGAAGCTAAGATGTCGACCAATTGCCATAGTTTGTCGATCGATCGATTACAAGTTCTCGGCCAAGTGCAATCGACAGCTACTACATAAAAACTTGTTGATTGTATATGAAAAATAGTCAATTGCCTGAAGCCAAGATGTCAATCGATTGCCATAGCCTGTCGACCGATCAATTGCAAGTTCTCGGCTAATTAAGTGCAGTCGACAACTATTGCATAAAAATTGGTCAACTGTTTTTGTCCATATCAACTATTTTTGCTTTTCATGTCTATCGTTTTCTTAGGGTTTGCCCTAACCGGTCAACTGTCTCTTAACCTGTCGACCATTTTCGTCATATATGACTTTAACTGCTAGTTTTACAGATCATTTATGGTGACCAACGACTATTAAATTCAAAGAGTCGGTTAAGCCTATAAATTCCAGTTTGATGGTGCATTTAATGGTTAGAGAATTTATTACAAGTTTCAAGTGTTGAAATCATTCTCAAGTGCTCAAGTGTTTTCAAAATTTTCTCTAAAAAACTTTGTTCTTCATTTGTAATTATTTGTTTCAAGTCTTGTATTCAATTTTTGAGAGATCTTGTAACAGAGAGATTCATTTCTTAGATCATCTTTTATTGTAATTTCATTGTATTTGTTTAGCAAGGTTGTCAGAAGGTCTACTTTGCGAAATAAAAGGTTATATTCCTATTCTTGGAACTAGATGGTCTACTTGGAATCATGTAGAAGGTTTTAGTGGATACTTTAAAATCCTTAGTAATGAGTTAAGCTAATGGATTAGGCTATTTGATTAAACCACTTTAAATTGTTTGTCTCATTCACATATATTTTTTATTTCATTGATATTGATAAGTATTATTCTCTGACACCATTGTTTTGCACTAAAACCTCACCATTTGGCAAAACGTTGAGGATAAATTTGTATGTGGGCAAGATATTCTAAACCCCTCTCTTGTTGTTGATGACGGGGGATTGTGAGCCAACCTTTCTTTTGGATATAATTTTATTTTAACTCTTTATTATATATATAGTTAATTGTATCTAAATTATTAAATATAATTAATATATGAAGTTGACTATTTTTAGTCGAGATTGCATTTTTCTTTTGTAGTTCGAGTTATAAAATATTTTAATTACCTCTTTATATATTTTATAGCCCAATTGCAAAAAATAAGAGTAGTTCGGACTGAAAATAGTTGTATTCTTAATTTTGAAAATCAATATATCTCTGTACACTAAATAATGAATCATACTACATGTACATCACTTTTGTACATTTTGATCTACATAAAAGGGTATTATGACTAAAATACCTCTCGTTTTCATGCGCTTCACGCTCCTTTATGCGTCTCATGAGAAACTTTTTTGTCATTGATATACCTTTATGTAGCTCAAGGGGTACATAAAGTGTACCAATAACATTATTCTAAAAATTTATTTACAAATAAATTGTAAATTTCAAGTTCATGAGGAAAAAAAAAAAAAATTGTTAGAACTTTGTCCCTTTATTAATTTTATAATAAACTTTAACTTTTACCGAATATATACTTGAACTTTTATAGCTGCAATAATTATATAATACTCACAAATTTAAACTAACAAAGCAATTTTCCATTCAAAAACTAAATTTTTCATTTTTACAAAAATATCAGAAACTAAGAAAATAAAAAATAAAAAATAATAAATTACACTCAGGCCCTCCATTACTAATTGTGTCACTTAAACCCTAATTAATCTAAATTAAATCAATTAAATAAAAATTTAGCAATTTTCCCTTCAAAAACTAAATTTTTCATTATTACAAAAATATGAAAATGAAAAATAATAAAGTACACTCAGGCCCTCCATTACTAATTGTGTCACTTAAACACTAATTAATCTAAATTAAATTAATTAAAAAAAATTAAGCAAAACTAAAACTAAATTTAACCAAACAAAATAAAAAATAAACCAAAAATTTAACAAATTAAGAAAATGCCGAGGAAATCTCTAGGTTGCTTGGTCAAAGAATAAGTTATTTTCTTCGACATTTTTGTAAATTGCTCAAAATTCATTTTAATTTAGGTTCAAGTTTGTTTATTGATTAAATAAATAAGTTTGACTTTTGTTTCTAAGTTCGATTAGTAGATGATTGAAAGTTGAGTTTGAGAGTGTTTGTTTCGCTTGTGAACAAGTTCATTTAAAGTCTTTACTATGGGCTCGTTTATAAGTTTCATTTGAGACTTTTCCTTTGAAATAGTGCATTTTTTTTTAAATTGAGGATTTTTTTTGTGATATTATTTATATTATTCAAATTTTAAATATATATATATATATTAAAATATACTAATTTTTATATGTTATATATAATCAAGTAAAAAAAATAAGTTTAAGATGAGTTTTAAATTTAGAGCTCATGGAAAGATTTACTTAAAATTCGTTTAATATAAATGAGTTAAGTGCGAATTAGATGAAATTCTAAACAAATAAACTCAAGCCTTGAGTTCTAATGTGTGCTAGTTTCAAGTTCAATTTAGAGGTCAAACTTGATAAAATTCGAAACAAAAAGGCTTGAGCCTTTATGTATGGGTTTCCCTTGGCTTGCCTCAAGTGGAACTTTGTTTATGAGAGGAGATGATATCTATTAGATTGAATGGAAATGGATGGAATAATATTTAGCTTATTTGGGAGTAAAAAGCTTTTGATAAGAGGGCACTTTGGCTTTTAATTTGCTTAAATATTGTTTTTTTTAGACAATTTTTAAGTTATAAAAAAAAGATGAGAAGAGTATTGATCGACCTTTGAAAAAAAAACTTTAAAAGAACTTTCAATTATATCAAATATAAATGTAAATAAATAGAATTTAAGGTCTTAAAGAACATATAAGCTCTTATATATTAATCAGAAGATAAACTAAGGTAAACACTATTAATATAGATAATGATATTTGACCCAAAATCTTGAATCCAAATAAGAATATGAGTTGTATGATTGAATTTCATTATACACGGAGAGTTTAGATGGATATGAATTTTATTGGAGATTATGGTATAAAAAGCCCCCTTCCCATGGTATAAAAAGCGCTCTCGAGCGTAGGGCATAGATCAATGACAAAGGAAGAACTCATCGGGGTATTATTTTTTGGGTTCCCAAGTCTCGGGTTTAAGCCATGTCCAGGAGATAGTTTAGTAGGTAAGGAGCGACCCTGAAAATGAAAAACGCTTGTCGTCCTTATGTTTGCGATTGTGATAGGGGTCGAAATGTGTCTGCTGGATTCCCTAATTTACCTCTTCTGTTAGAATAGTGGGGCCAAGTAGCAGGAGCACGAGTGATAACGCGTAATTTAAAAAAAAAAAAAGCACCCTCCATTCCCCAAAAAAAAAAGTTCCATCTTTTCTACTTGAAAAGGCTAATGAAATAATATGGATAGGGTACCCATCAAGTCACGTTCAAACACACATACACACACATATACATTTAGAATGATTGTCTTTATTGTGACTCTTGATACTCGTGTATTCGATTATGTCAGAGAAGATAAATCATAAATTAGGCTTTTGGCCCTTGTATAGACAAAAATTGAACTCCTAACTCATCGAATTGATACCAATATATTATTCATCCGACCACTCTACCTTAAAATCACACATATATATACTGACGGATGCAAAGGGCTGCGACGATCGCCCCTTCGGCACTCTAAAATATTTTTACTACCTTCCTATAGAATTTGTATTAACTAATATAATTATTAAAGTTAGATATTTTAAAACTTAAATGTTATTTATAACGTTTACATTTGAAAACACAAATTATAAGTATATGTGTGATGATGGAAAGTGACCACCTGCATTGGGAACGAGACCTCAGAATCTGTGCATCGCAAGTGCCTTAGTGAGTTGCTACGTACGCCTGTTCCTCCAAGCGAGCTGTTACGTGCTCGATCGGGAAAATAAACTGGTTTACCTTGAGGGAAACCAAAACCTACTAAAGCCTCAAGAGTTGAGAATAGATTAACTTTTTGTATTCATTAGATAAGATACGATACACTTATATATATATAGGAAATAACATAACAATAATTCTTATTTTGTAGCTAATTAATAGTTGCCACAAATATCTCTTGTTATGGAATACAATATCTCCATTGCGAAACTGTTTTGGAACACTTCAAAGTCCTAACGTCTCCAAAGACTTATTTGAACAAATATAAAGCTAATTTAATCAACAATTATTCTGGGCATGTAACTTGGACCGTACTAATTTTATTGGGTCTGACCTAACAAATAATCCATTGCTTAGTATTGGGCTCGGTCTACAGGATCTATCCTATCCACGTCAATTTAGTAGCGCCCTCGTCCTCTCATCGCCATGCCAAGATTCTTGCGTCCTAAACAATCCTTAATTGCCCTGAGATCCTCAGCTCTTAACTCACTTGCAACAACCAGTGACACGTATTGGACCATCCCATTCTCTCCTACATAAACTAGTCAATTGTCAGTCAATATATGTTCTTTTCAGTCTATAGAAACTCGACTACTTTGAACTCTTACTTACTTAAGTGTCGAAATGCTTGCAAGTGCCAGCCACTTCTCGTCGTGCAAATCACCGTCGCCTCAAGCCCTTTGTTCGATCATCTTATTTGGGTCAAAAGGAACAAGTTTAGGACAAAAAACTAACACGAGCCAACAGTTCTAGAGGTAGGAAATGGTTCTTCAAGGGCGGCTTGTCACCTTGTCACATCCCAAAATCTGGAGGCCATGACTAAAAATTAAAAAAAAACATTCACAAATTCTCTTTAACTTTTTATATATATATATATATGTATATACAACATAAACATAACACATATCAAATTCATTTAACACATTCACTAGGATCTAATTCTCCAAATTACATAAAAGGTGCACTTTAGATCTAACCAAAACACAACATATATTCTTCTGCACTTGAAAAGCTAAACCCCCAAAGATCTTTCTGGTCAGGATCGCCTTTGTACACATAACTACCCCAAAAAGATCTACGCTACTGGAAATAATCTCGAATTTCGCCTTTCCCCCTAACCTAGAATGATGTTAAAGCAAAATGAGCCACAAGACTTAGCAAGTATATAAAAATAATGAAAAATAGATACGAGTGAACTTCTCCAAAATATCATGCTATACATTGAAAACACATGTCATTCCCATTTACATAAATGACACACAACCCATGCCATATCACACACCATGCCATGTGATCGTATAAAACAATACCAAATCATAATCATAAATGCATTGATGCTCATATATGGTTCTGCCCATAAAAGATGCATATATTGGAACCCAAGACCAGTATACAAACCTGTCAGCAGCCAAGATCAGGCTACCAAATCAATAACATGATCCCAAGGCTCTCATATCACATCCACCAGTATCATGTCCACCTCCATCATCATTACATGCCGAAGCACTCACAATTACATCCAAGATCACAAGGTGTTGTGGGACTTGAACCCCTAGTCTTACGCATCATAAGATATAGTTGTTATGGAACTAGAACCCTTAGTTTTACGCATCACAATCACAAGCCAACACCGCCACCATGCAATGCAACACATAAAGAATACAATGGCTCTTGCAACATAAACGTGATAACAAGGCCCCCATAAGCCAAGCATTAAGCCATGCTACGCCCACATAGTAATTCATACATGCGAATACTCTAAATGCATATACTCACCTATCATACACAAGCCAGCACTCAACCAGCCAACTGTGTTATGTTAATGCTCAAGCTCCCAACACATACAAAACATAACCCTCAATGAATGAAACCCATGCCCCAACATCATCATATGAAGCAATATAACAACATAATGCAATGCAACATAACCACAAGCCGAATCACACAACCAACCCAATATCAACATTTGGAACCTATCCCCATAGGGTACAACATCATTTCACAAAGAAATGTAGGAAGGAACATGCCCTACTTGGCTAGTGAATAAAAATGCAACAAGAAATGCTCAATAAGACTCCCTCAATTCTTTAAAAAATTTGTTAACAAAAGAAGAAACACATAGCTTATTAATGGCTCTCAACCATACTCAAATCATAACCCAAGGAATTTATTTCCCGCAAATCGGAGCAAGGCGGACTACCCAAAATAGAAAAATTCTAGATTCTGAGCAGGGATGGCAAGGTTACTACGGGCTCAAAAGATACCCAAATGATCCAAAAATTATTCCAAAACAAAGATTAAGGAGTATAGTTTATGGAGCAAAAAATAGATTACAATTTGGATATCTCTACAGAAAGTTATGTTCCAAAAACTGAGACATGGTCGGATTATGAAGAAACAAAGATTTCTAGATTCAAACATGAACTCATAGGGCTACTACAAGCTACAAACTTGTCCAAATGATTCAATTCTTATACCAAAATGAATCTTATTAAGTCTAGATTACAATGCAAAAAGTGGATCTCGAATCGGATATAACCACAAAAAGTTATATCCGAAAGAGTATAACATGCGTAGACTGATGAACAAAAATGGTCGACAAATAAGGAAGCATCTGTTGACCGACAAAGGCTATTTTGCAAAAATGGTCAACCAATCAAGGCAAAATATCGACCGACAGAGGCCTGGAACTCATACGACAAAGGAGAAACCAAAATTTCAGCAAGATGCAACCAAGTTCTTGCCTAAATCAAAACTCTAACCAATAAAAGCAACATTCTTTAAGGGTTGGGTGAAACAAATCGTATTTGAAGATTTCAACAAATTTTAACATGAATCAAGATAAATCCATAGGTTGAGAAAAACAATGATGAGAGACCCACAACACCAAAAAATAAATCTCAAAGGGGAGAAAGAACCAATAACCATCAATCAAAAAAGAGATTCTTAATGTATTCAAGTGTGAAGCAACAAAATATATCTTGCATTAGAATCAAAAGAATATGAGCTTGCATATAAATGAAGAGAAGAAGAGAACTTGCACCCCAAAACTAAAGAGATATGAAGCTTGCCTCTTAAATATAAAAAGGAAGAACTTGTCTTGTTGATGGAATCCCAAAGAAGAAACAACTTGCTAGAAGCTAAAACCCCCACCTCTTGAAGCTCCAATCAAGAAGAACGATAGAAGAAAAGAAGAAGAAAAAGAAGAAGGAGCAATCGGAAGAGGGAGAGAAGGCAAGAAGAAGACAAGAGAAAGCGTGGAGGAGGAGAGGGAGAGGAGTGGCTTGCACGCCATCTCCAACTACTCCCCCATTCTCTCCCAATTTTACCCCTCCCCTTTTAGCATAATTGCCAACATATCCCCACACGAGATTTATTGACTTTTCATCCCTATTATTGACATTTCAAACTTCTTTTCCTTTTGAATTTTCAACCCTTCCACAACTCCATTCATTGACTTTTCAACCATTTTAACCTTTGATTATTCAACCCTCATGACTTACTTAGATTATTACGCACATACACATCCTTATCTCTTGATTTTTCTACACAAACCCACACATAATTTCCTCTTTTCATTGTCTTTGACTTTTCAACATATAGAGAATTTTCATATTTATTGCATTAATCAAATTATAACAAAATA
Source organism: Diospyros lotus (assembly GCF_014633365.1). Taxonomy (NCBI): domain Eukaryota; kingdom Viridiplantae; phylum Streptophyta; class Magnoliopsida; order Ericales; family Ebenaceae; genus Diospyros; species Diospyros lotus. The sequence goes on along the minus strand of NC_068341.1, from coordinate 35,544,511 downwards.
TATCAATATATCACAAATACTCAAAAATAATGATCAAGTAATCTAGACCTACTAATGAGTCATTATATACTGATTTTCTAAGTTAGTACCCCCTGCTTGAATGCGAGATGGATCACATTTAGGAGCCATGGGATTTATAGGTTCGAGAGAGTAAGTTGAGGCAAGCAAATTCATGAATAGATTGGCCCCATGGTGGGTGTCAAATAGTGATGGAAAGTATTGCCACATGTTACCTCAAGAGTTGAACCTTGGAGATTAGAGAGAGGCAAGGCCAGACCCCTCAGTATGACTTTGGACGTAATGAAACTCAGAAAGAGAAGTGATGAGTTTGTAGTCAATTAATTTTATTTATAAAAATTCTTTCCTTATATATATTGAACAATGAGAGATATTTGATATTAGTCTCGAAATAATTTGGATTCGAGATCTCCTTTAGTATTTGTAAGGTTAGCTGTTATCAAATGACGAAATCTCTAGTTTGAATTCAAATGAAAATAAATCTATTAAATTTGAGTTGGGTTAAAAATTAAATCTAAATTACTCTAGTGGATTTAGATACGAGTTAAAGAAAGTTAACATGTGTCATTCCCTTAGTGTCCTGAATTTAGGATAGATGACTCTCTAAATCTATTATTTACATATGACAAAAAATAATTGTCATATGTTAATTAATATATAATCATAGGTAGAAAATTAATAAAATCATAATTTCATATTAAAATAAAAACAAATAAACGGCCCCTAGATCTAGGCATTGAATCTGCCACAGCATACGGTGACAGATTTACATGTGAGCTGTCCTAAACTTTAGCCCATAATTAAAATTAATTTTTAAATGTAAAAGAATAATTTTTAATAATAAATTAGTCTAAAAAACAAAATTTTAATCCATCCCAAAATCTATGATGTACAATTTTATATCTCAAAAAAAAAAAAAAAATTTCAACCCCTCGTTATATAAATTTCTAGATTCGCCCTCGACTGCACGTACATATACATACATATAATATGTAGAAAGAACAAAGGGAAAGGGGACAAGTCATATATGGCACATAAAGACGGTTAGAATGACATTAATGAATTGGGCAACTTAGGGCGCCAAGCCAGAAGAAAGGTCGCTTTTACCTTTGCCTGCAAGGGAAGCTACCAATTCCCTCTCACATTATCTTCTTCCTTCTCCATTATATCTGTGGCCCCTTTTCTTGTCTTTTTTTTTTTTTTTCCGGTTTTCTTATATATATTTTTGGTAGATTATCATTAGAATATTACATTTTTATCTAATTATCAATTCCCTTGCATTTTCGGTTTGCTAACAAAAATTGTTCCAAGTTTTGGATAAACAGCTTTAACACTAGTGAAAGAGATGCTCAAGCTTTTGACCAAAATTTAATTGACGGTTCCGTTTGGTTTTAATTATAATTATTTGGTAAAATAGTTGAACTCACTTACGCTTAAAAAGTTTAGAGTTGATTTTAAATTATAATTATTTGATAAAAAAATTCCTAAATTCATCTAATGTACCCAAAAACTTAGAAAGTTGAGTTTGTGCTTCAAAACTCACTTAAGTTAAAGTTGATATTACCGAACACTCTCTTCACTTAATTTAATATGAAGGAAAATTACATGTGGTGCCCTAGAGGTTTTTAATATTTACAAGAACTGTTCTTGATATTAAAAAAAAATATAACAAATGCCCTTGAGATTTGTTGTTGCCTAGATAGAGGTGAGCATTTGGTCGATTCAGTAACTGAATCAATTGAAATGCTAAAAGCTTAAAACCGAACAAATCGAAATTTTGGAAAAGATGAACTGAACTAACTAAACAAATCCAAAAAATTGAACAAATCGAAAACCGAAATAATCGAAAAAAATACAAAAAATCGAACTTACCAAAATAAAAAAAATGCAAAAAAAAGAAAAAAGAAAAATAGAAAAATCAATACAAACAGAAAAAACCAATAAAATTGAAAAAAAATAAAAAAATTGAAAAGATTGAAAAAGAAAACCTGAAGATATATTTGGGGAATTAAAAAACAAAACTAGGTTGCCTGTAATGTAGTTTAAAACAACTCTAAACTAATATATCTGGGGATTCTTGATCACTTCTTGCAGTATCATTAAATATGTGGGATAACCTAAAGAGTGTATTATTACATAATATCAAAGCCAAACTAAAGTAATCAATGAAATAACTAGAGAAAGATATTGAGTTGGAGGTTTAAGCATGTGAGAATTTCTAGCAATCAGAGCAAGACCAAGGGGAATTTGTAATTCATACACGTTTAAACCCAAAAATTATGAAAAATGTGTATATATATGCATAACATGTTTAGTATTAGTGTAGAACAAGCATGCATTAGTATATGAATTGGAGCAAAGAGAAAGGGGAAGGGTTAGGGTTGGTGGCGATGATCAGTCAATCAGAATCAGAAGGCAGAGGGCTAAAGAATCATAGATAAAGGCAAAGAGAATTGGTTGAAGAAAGGTAAGGGTTCAAGGACGGGTTGGTTTGATCAATTGTGACTCATCAAAGGTGAAGGGGAAGTGAAAGCGAAAGGTGGAAAAAATGGCCAAAGGAAGGGCTAAAGGCAAAAGGAAAAGCAATGACATGACAATCGAAGGGAGTAGTCTAAGAAAAGGAAGGGCTAAAGGCGAAGGGAATAGTTCGGTTCAATGAATCGATTTTACTTTCTCTTCTATTCTTCCATTTTGTTCTTCATTTGTTCTTCTTTTCTTCTTTAGTTTGATAAAAAATGATGTTATTTATTCAATTCAGTTGGTTCAGTTATATTAGTTTTCTTCAACATGAAAATTGAATAGAACTAAAATAACTAAAGATTCCAAAATTTATAACTGAACCGAACTAACCCTTAGCACAAAACCAAACCAAATTGCTTCTCTGGTGTTTCCATGTATGGCTGATTCAATTTGTCCCCCTTTCCCTCTCAGTCTGATCCATTTTTCCTTGCTAATGTTCGCGTTTTTCCTTGTGGATTGCTTGGACGATTCGTGGGTGTCCTCTATTAATCCATTCCGATGGTCTCCCTTAGAGGTAAGTTTTCGGTCACTGCTTTTCGTCCCATATCTTCGTGATTGCTCTTTGTTCCTTGGTGGATCCTACTGTGAGCCTAACCTGTGTGGTTTGGGTAAGAGAGTTTGCGTGTTGGCTGAGAGGGTTCGGGGTCTGATTTGGGTTTTCAGTGCTTGGCTCGTGTGCTTTCGTGTGGCTTGGTGTCCCTATTCCTTGGAGTTACCTGAGTGGTGTTCTGGACATCCCAGAATTTGAGCCTTGATCGATTTCAGATCTGATTAACAGGGAGTTTTTTCTGCCTTGATTTGTTCTTGCATTTGGTTGTTTTGGTTTGATTTTGATTGAGTTCTAACCTACTGTTTTGTAGAGATTTCCACAACATGATACATTTAAGATTTCTTAGGTTGTTTGTTAGTTGATTTCTAGCTAATTTTTAACAATTCAATTTTACATCTTTGATGAATAAATATTTGTTTTACTACTTAATAAAATATTCCAACCTTTGTGTTCTCTCTATCCTCTACATATCTTTTCATATAGCTTGTTCTTGTTTCCAACAAATTGGTATCAAAGCTTTTTTCTTGAGGCACCTGTGAGATTGAGTGAGACCAAACACAACCCAAAACAGCTATCACCTATCTTAGACAACACACAAAACCCTACAAACCATTTTAAATGGATTTAGAACCTTCATTCACTATTCTTGCACCACCAGTGTTTGATGGAGTAAATTATCAAAGTTGGGTTATTTGTATGGAAGCCTATCTTGTAGCAAATGATCTTTTGGAAGCTGTTGAAAATGAATATGAGGTTTGTTCTTTGTTAGACAATCCAATAATGGCACAAATCAAGAGTCACAATGAAAAGAAGCAGAGAAAGTTAAAGGAAAAAGCAAGCCTATTTGCAGTTGTCTCCTCATCCATCTTCACCAAAATTATAACTCTGAAAACAAGCAAGGAAATTTGGGATTTCCTGAAGTAAGAATATGAAGGAAATGAAAGGGTTAAAGGTATGCAGGTGTTAAATCCGGTCCAAGAGTTTTAGATACAAAGGATGAAGGATTCAGAGATAATGAATGATTACTTTGATAGACTTCTCAGTATTGCTAATAAAGTAAGGATTTTTGGTACCATATTTGATGATTCTAGAATTGTGTAAAAAATTCTTGTTACTATTTCAGAAAGGTTTGAAGCTACAATTTCATCTTTGGAAAACACTAAAGATCTGTCAAGTATTACTTTGGTAGAATTGCTAAATGCTTTACAGGCATAAGAACAAATGAGGCTTATGAGGCAAGAAGGATTTATTGAAGGTGCTTTTCAAGTCAAATCACAAAGCAACAATGGTGGCAAGAATAAGAAAAAGAAGTAAGACTATAACAAGCCCAAAAGTTCAGGGAACAACAAGATGAACAACAACTCTCAAACTTTTCCACCATGTCCGTACTACAAGAAAACCAATCATCCACAAAACAAATGTTGGTGGAAGCTAGATGCAAGATGCCACAAGTGTGGTCAGTTGGGGCATATGGAGAGGGTATGCAAGTCTCAACAACACTTGGGAGAAGCCAAGAAAATTGAGAATCAACCTCAGGAGGAGCAGTTGTTCACAGCTTCATGCCTAGCCACCTGTGGCTCAACTGAAAGTTGGCTTATAGACAATGGTTGCACAAATCACATGGCTTATGATTAAGAGCTTTTCAGAGAAATTGACAAGAGTGTTGTCTCCAAAGTTAAAATTGGAAATTGAGATTACATTCAAGTCAAAGAAAAAGGGACAGTAGCAATCGAAGGGCACTCAGGTTTGAAATTAATTTCAAATGTCTTATATGTTCCTGAAATTAATCAAAATTTGTTGAGTATTGGTTAATTGCTTGATAAAGGCTTTAAGGTGTTGTTTGAAGACAAGTGCTGCATGATTAAAGATGCAATAGACAAAGAAGTGTTTAAGGTCAAAATGAAAAATAAAAGCGTTGCTTCATATTTTATGGGAGAAGAGCAAGCTGTTGTACTCAAAGAAGATTCCAACGTTGTTTTGTGGCATAAGAGGTTGGGGAATTTTTATCATGGTGCTCTAATGTACATGAAGAAAAATAATCTTGTGGAAGGGTTGCCTAAATTAGAAGAGGGAACTTCCTGCATGTGCTGTCTGCTAGTATGGAAAGCAAACAAGGCTTTATTTTCCAAAAAATAAAGCCTGGAGAATTACACAAAAACTGCGATTAGTACACATAAATGTGGGAGGACCTCAAAAAACATAATCTTTGAATGGTAGTAAGTATTATATTGCTTTCATTGATGATCACACAAGAATATGCTGGGTTTATTTTATGAAGTTTAAATCTAAGGTTGTTGACATTTTCTAGAAGTTCAAAGCTTGGGTGGAAACTCAAAGCGGTTGCAAGTTACAGGTGATCAGGTATGATAATGGAATTGAGTATATCTCATAAAGATTTAATAAATTCTATGAAGAAGCAGACATTTAACACTATCTGACATCATCTTACACTCCTCAACAGAATGGAGTTGTGGAGAGAAAAAACAGAACTATCATGGAAATGACATGGTGTTTTTTGCATGACAAAGGGCTGCCAAAAAAGTTTTGGCTTGAGGCTGCAAATACAACAGTTTTTTTTTACTGAACAGATTACCAACAAAAGCTATCCAGAAAAAGACTCCATTTGAGGCATGGTATGGATACAAACCAAAGATGTTTAACCTAAAAACATTTGATTGCTTGTGTTTCTCTTACATTCCACAGGTTAAGAGAGACAAGTTGGACAAGAAAATAGAACCTGGGATCTTTGTAGGCTATAACTTAGTTTCAAAGGCTTGTAGGATCTACTTGCCACAAAGCAACAAACTGATCATCAGCAAAGATGTCAATTTTTTTGAGTCAGACAGTTGGAGTTGGAACAATGAGAAGAAGATTGAAATTCAGGAGGAGAATGATGATATTGATGATTCACCAATCAGAGGAACCAGATCTCTCTCAGATATTTATCAAAGATGCAATTTTGCTATGATGGAGCCTATTGGATATGAAGAAGCTACAGCAGATCAGAAATGGGTGGTTGCAATGAAAGATAAGCTTAAGATGATTGAAAAGAATCAGACATGGCAGCTGGTGGACAGACCTGAACATAAGAAAGTTATTGGAGTAAAGTGGGTTTACAGAACCAAGTTCAATCTGAATGGTTCTGTAAACAAGCATAAGGCCAGACTCGTTGTCAAAAGATATGAACAAATGTTTGGAGTGGATTACTTAGAAACATTTGCCCATGTTGCTATGTAACGACCCAAATCTAATTATACAGTGTTTATTATGATATGAGGTTGAATTAGTCAGCCTAAATGTGTAGTGGGTAGTTTTTCGTAATCATTTTCTAAGTATTTGGATGTCAAGGTGTGGTGTATGTGTATATATTTAAAAATATATTGAAAGATCCGAATGGGGCATGAGGCTATTCGGATAGGCAAAGATGCATCCAGATAGGGTGGCGAGATATATCCAAATGAGGGTGATTTATATTCGGATAGATAGTCATGGTTATCCGGATATGGTGTGGAGTATTCGCATGACTTCTTTGAGTTATGTGAGTGATATCTGGATGGTTAGAGGCATATCCGAATGTCTCTTTGAGTTTTTGTGAGTAACATCTGGACATGAGACTGCAGCATCCGAATACGAATTGGTGATATTTGGATATGAGCTTTTGCATTCAGATGGCCATTGTTGAGCCAAGTTGTTCCAATCAACCTAATGTGTTTTTTGATATTTAACAAAACATAATTTTAGTAAAACTATTTTTGGTATATTTGAATCCCCTAATGAAATTTTGATATGTCTTATGTTGGAAAGTATAATTTAAGTATTATAGTATTTTGTGTATCAAAGTGAACCAAGAAATGGTATTTATTTTAAGTGAAATATTAGCACATTGTAAGGGGACATATAAGAAAATATTTTCATTTTAGAAAACTATCTCCCGGTATTTTGATAGCTAATATTCATTAATGTTAAAATAATTTTTAATGAATTTTTCAAGAAATAGAAGGTATATATTTTGAAGGTGGTATAATCGTCAAATCTTGAATTTGTTCTAAATCCAAAAACCTATTTTTTTTTATTGTTATGGATTTTAATTTTTTAGATATTTTTATTGAATCCAAATGGGGGGTACTTTCTTATTTACATATATGTATTAAAGTAAATGGAAGGTAAAATATAAATTAAGGAAAATGTAAATATGTTGTAATGTATTGCTATACTCGTGCTATGGATTCTATCATCAAAGCAAATATAATTTTTCTGAAAATCTAGACTAAGAGTCTACTCCCAGTAAGGGGTAGTTGACTGTGTGTTATGAAGAGTCGAGATAGCTAAGAGCAGGTTTTGGTCAACTGACTATAGGCCAATGAGAGTTGACTGTCAGTTTCGAGAGTTGACTATGGGTGTCACGGAGTTGACTGTCGTTTAGAACAATCAACTGCTAGACTCCAACAGTTAAATTTTTCTAGTCGTTCTAGGTCATTTGGAAGCTCCATTATAAATATCAAGAAAGGATTTTTGGAGAAGGAAAATGCACTATCAAGATCCACCATTCTAAAGCACACACAAGCACTTAAGAAAAACAATCTAAGGCTCAAGATTAAAGATTACATCATTTGGAGCCCAAGGCAAAGAAGAAGAAGTTTTCTTCTTGTTTGTAACTCTTGTATTATTTATATTTGCCTTGTAGTTTCATTGTGTTTAATTCTATATTAGTCCATGGTTGTTTGGACATAGGATTTATTTCTACTATTTGTGAATTGTGAGTGGCATCCTAGAGCCTGTTGTAATCTAGGTGTGCTGTAATAGTTTTTGGGGTGAGCTAAGGGAAAACCTTGGTGTTGTGTAAAAGTTTCCTGAGTGAACTTGTTGGAAAATGTAGGTGTGGTTTTTAGTGGAACCTCAAGTGCCGGGTTGACCTTGAGAGAGTGGAGTAGGTGTTGGAGACACCGAACCACTATCTATTCTTGTGTTGATTATTGTTGTTTGTGTATTTATATTACTATCACCCTCAAATAACATATATATTTATAACAAGTATTTTCTTTGTATAAGAAAAGCTCAAGAGTTTTTAAAAGGAAATAATTCTGTTGACAAATTTTTAATAACTAAATTCACCCCCCTCTTGAGTGGCCATTGTGTGTCAAGGGACCAACAACCATGTTTTAGCAATGTGGTTTTCACCTTATTGCTCAATTTTGGCCTCGATTCAGTTTGAATCTCAAAAGAACTTAAAACATAAAAGTTGTAGATCTTTCTCTTGTTGTTCCATAGCATCTTGAATCACCTTAATCGGAGCTTGGACGAGAGAGTTATGCCCAGAATACTTAGGTGTGTCGAATCTTTCCAAAACCTCCATTTTTTTCATTAATGCCTCTCATATTCGAATGGTCCCTTCCTATATCCAAATACTACTCACATAAGCTTTTCCCAAGCTTGTCTCTTACATCTGGATGACCCTTTTTATATCCGGATGGCTTTCACAATCATCAAGCCATTATATCCAGATGTTTTCTCATTGTATCCGGATACCCTCCATTTTCAGCAACACCCAGACCATTTTTCTCGATCCAAAAGCTGCTTTTTAGGGAATATGTCGGGAGCTTTGTTCTTTATTCTTACCATAATGTTTTCCTCCACTTCTCCTTGTTCCTCATATATACATATAGATCAAGGTGGAGTCGGGAGACGGAGTTGTTTTTAGGGAAAGAGAGTGAGTGGCCGACGCAGTGAAGAGAATAATAAGAAGAAGAAACAGTTGGAGCCATGCTTCTGGAAGTGTGATTTAGGCAAGCTCCTTATCCCTCTTTGCAAGTCATTTCTCTTTCCTTCTCCTCGACGCAAGCTTTTCCTCCCTTTATAGTTATCCTTCTCAACTCTTAGTGAACCTGGAGCATGTACTGATGGTATTCGATTTTGAGCTTTCTAGTTGTATCAGTGATATAGCAGTACATGCATGGCTTGTAAGTAATCGGCCAAGCCTATAGTGGGTGTTGGAGAGTGTTATCTTTGTCTAATGTTATAGGAAAAAGGCACAAGCTTGGTTTATTTCCTCACCGGTTTGGTATTTCCATGTTGTAATGTTAAATTACTCAATGTGGTTGTGGAGTTTTATGATAGTGATGGTTTAATAAGGATGTCCTCACCAGAAGTTACAAGTAATTTTAATTGAGGATTATAGGCCTATTATTTTTTAGTTTTTCTATAAAGACTAGATCCTCGATGGTGAGTCTTTTATTGTGAGCTTTGGAAGGGCTCGGTTCTCCCTTCTGGTTGTTCTTGGAATGAAGCTAGGTTATTTTGATTAGGTAGGTTCTCGTTAGAAGTTGTTGTGCCAAGAGTAATTGCATGCGTTTTATTTTATTTATTTTATTATTATTCTATCACTTCAAATGCATGCAAAGGCTTGGGATTATACATTTGGGGGTTTTCATGTGAGTGTGTGCTTGGTCATGAGCATGATAGTGATTTATTTATTTTTTTATGTTGGAGACAAGAATTGCATTCGGCATGTGACTACCTATATGGGCGAGGCTTGGTAGGATACTTAGCTTATGGGGGCTTCGTATCTCGTCCGATTTACTACGCCACCCTTTATATGCTGCATTGCATAATCTTGGCGCTAGTTTTGAGATACAGTTGTACGGTGTCGGGTTTTCTGAACTGAGTTTATATATTAGGGATGCTTTGGCGTGCCCCAGCTTATATTATGGATGTTTATGCGTGCCCCAGTGGGTGTTAGTTGCTCCTACTTGAGCGAGTGTCGACTCGAGTTACAGGTACATAGTTTGCCTTCAGGGCAACAATAGGTTTGTGATATGGACTTGGGTGCCAAAGCATTTTTATTTGGGCCCCAAGATCTAGTATGTGCATATTTTTGTTATACAGATGGTTTCTGTTATATCGTATATGATTGGTTGGCATGACATGCTTTGCATGAGTTTTGCACTAGGGTGTGGGTTATTCTTTAGCTCCTTATTCTTGCCAGCCTTTCCTTCTTATATGCTTGTTGAGTCTTGTGACTCACTCTTGCTTTTCTTCATTCCAGGTAAGGGCAAGGCCAAAGTGAGGGTGAGTCCAGTGGTGCCGAACCTACCTGAGTAAACAGTGTACAGGCAGTCCATGTTAACCTTAACATGTGGTAGTGTTGTGTGACAAGGTTGTTGTGTCTTTTGAGTTGTGTGTGAGTTAGCTTGTATATATGTAAACCCTGTAGCCCTGTGGGCCAGTTTTGTTTTGAAATGCATGCCGAGGTTGTGGTTTTTGCTTCCGTTACCAGATTTATTATCAAGTATATGTGAATCCAAGTGGGCATGCATGGCAATTCTACCTCCCTTTTTGTTTCTTCTTTCTCCCATCTGGGCCACCAGCTAGGATTCTTCTATTTGGTTGGAGGATCTAGGTGGGGGGGGGGGGGGGGAGGGGTCGCACATGCTAGATTGGATACCATAAGAATGTTGCTGGCCTTTGCTGCTCAAAGAGGAAGGATTATACACCAAATGGATGTCAAGTCAATTTTTCTGAATGGATACTTGGAGTAAAAGATTTTTGTTGAACAACCTAAAGGATTTTTTGTTCAAGGACAGGAGGAAAAGGTTTATTAGCTGAAAAAGGCCCTCTATGGTTTAAAACAGGCACCAAGGGCCTAGTATAGCAAAATTGATGCATACTTGGTGAACTTAGGCTTTGAAAAGTGTTTGTGAATTTAGTCTATATGTAAGGAAAGCTGATGATGAATTACTTGTGGTGTCTTTATATGTTGATGATCTGTTTGTTAAAGGAAGCAATGAGGAGTTAATTAGCTGGTTTAAAGAAAGTATGAAAGACATGTTCGAGATGACATACCTTGGGAAGATGTCATTCTTCCTTGGTATGCAAGTGCAGCAAAAACAACATGAAATTTTTGTGCACCAGTAGAAATATGCAAAGGAAATTCTAAAAAAGTTCAACATGGAAGAATGCAAGCCAACTACTACTCTAATGAATCAAAAGGAAAAATTATGTAAAGAAGATGGAGTTGAAAAGGTAAATGTTGTACAGAAGCCTAATAGGCTGCCTGATGTACCTAATAACAACCAGGCCAGATATCATGCAAGTTGTAAGCCTTTTGTCAAGGTACATGCACTGTGCTAGCAAAATTCATTTATAAGTAGCAAAAAGAATTGTTAGATACGCCAAAGGCATAGTTGATTATGGCTTAAAATTGAGTCAAGTCAAGGATTTCAATCTTGATGGTTATTCTGATAGTAATTGAGCTAGATGTGTTGATGATATAAGGAGCACTTCAGTCTATTGTTTTAGTTTTGGTTTGAGCATTTTTTCATGGTGTTCTAAGAAACAAGAAATTATAGCGCAGTCCATAGCTGAGGCAGAATATGTAGCAACCATGACTGCAGCAAATCAAGCTCTTTGAATCAAGAAACTTATAGCTGATTTGTAGATGAAAGATGAACAAGGCACAAAGATTTTTGTGAATAACCAAGATGCAATTTCAATTGCTAATAACCTAGTGTTCCACGGCAAGACAAAGCATTTGAAGGTTAAACTCTATTTTCTGAGAGAAGTGCAATAAGACAGAGAAGTGTAATTGGTTTATTGTAAAACTGAAGACTAAAATGCTAATATATTTACAAAAGCACTGCCTAAAGCTATTTTGAAAATTTGAGCCTGAAGTTGGGAGTATGCAGCTCCAAAATCAAGGAAAAGTGTTGAAAATGTGACTTAATGTGGTTTATTAGCTGTTAATGTGGTTTGAAACAGTCAAAATAGCTGTTAAAGTTAGTTTTATCCATAACTAATAAATTAGCAACTACTTGATACACTTCAAATTTCTTAGGTTGTTTATTAGCTGATTTCTAGCTAATTTTCATCAATTCAATTTTACATCTTTGATGTATAAATATGTGCTTTTACTGCTCAATAAAATATTCCAGCCTTTGTGTTCTCTCTATCCTCTACATATCTTTTCATATAGCTTATTCTCATTTCCAACAATATCTCAAGATTATCTCTTTTGAATTTCCATGTGAAGACATCAGAGATAAGTTTGACATTTTTTTATAGTTTCATGACTTGGATAGTCTTTTGATGACCATGTTTGAGGGCTTTGAGAGGGGCTCCTAGAAGGGTCTCTCCTTACTAAGAAAGGCTTCGAAGAAAAGCTCCTAGAAGGTCTTCTAATGGTATTAGGAAAAGCTTTTGAAGAGGGTCACTTGGGCTTTCAAGGGATTTCATCAAGGTGAGCTGGATGAGATCTTCAAAGGAACTATACTTAAAAAAGACCCCTAGAGGGTCACTTGGGGAGACCCTCGGAAGGTCTCTTAAAGATTGCATTCTTGGGAAGACTTCTCGATAACCATTTGGGTTTCTTTTTTCTTTTTTTTTTCTTTTTTTTTTTTTTGGGGGGGGGGGGGGGGTGGGGGCTTCCTCTCTTAGGCTTTCTTTCTTGGGGTTGGGCCTATTTTCTTGGATACAACTATTAGGATTCCCATATGGATGTGTGTGTATTTTAAAAATTTTCATTACATGAAAACACAGTGGAATTCAACACAAACCATATGAAACTTGGATGTTTAAGTAATACATTGTTAAATCACATGCAACAAATTGAATGCATACCTAATAAGGAGATACAAGAAGCTTTAGAAACAATTTCTACAGCAAGACCACTTTTTCCTCAAGCTATTGAGTGCCTAGTCCATCCATACCAAGCAAGCCTTCCAAAATCAACTCGAAGCTTCCTTTTAGTGCTAGCCCAAAAGCCTCAAGTTGCTAGCACTCGTTTTCTCTCCTTTGGTCTATAATCTGTGCTCAACTCTTGAGAAAATTTGTAGCAATAGGATAGTTGGAAAAAGAAAGAATAAAATGAAGAAGAAGCTAACATCTTTAGCAAAGGTAGCAGAGAATGTCAAACCCATGCATAATTTGCACTTGCCTTTAAGTCTTTTCCTCTAATCTCTTCTTTAGGAGGTCCAATGGGTGAGCAACAACTCCCCTCAAGCATGCTTCAGAGGATGCCACATGGAAGCCACTAATTAGGGAAAACTAGTTTCTCCTGAAACTTCCATACACAATATAACGAACATAACTAGTTAACAGTTTTTGTTTAGCGATAAACCATTTTCCCAACTTTTGGGGAACCTATCAACCGATTGTAGAAAGTAGTTAATAGTTTTGTCTACATGCTGTATGGTCTTTCATAGAGTTACACATGATTTGTTTTAATGAATCCTATCATTAACTGTTAATGACTTGTACAAAACCTACCATTAATTATTAATGGCATTCTAGGTTGTATGGAAATGGATACGAGAAATGTTTTCGATACAAAATAGAAACGAGGAAATGATATTTTTTCAAAAAAGTAGGTAACAGAAACACTGGGTAAAGTGTAAATTAAAAAAATATAGTGGTTTTTTTGCAAATATAATTTTATAAATATATTATTTTATGATTAAATAATATATGTATATATTAGATATATATTTTATAAATATTGTGGTGCCCCAATAATCGGAAGCAAGTGAAACATGAAGTGAATCAGCCTAAGCTTCGGAAGTAGGGTTCAGAAGCAAGGTCGAAAGCAGGCTTCGGAAGCAAGGTTCGGAAGCAGGCTTCGGAAGCAAGCTTCGGGAGCGATCTTCGGTAGGTGACATTTTGGTTCGTAAAAGTAACAACTGCAAGTTCGGAAGAGGTCTTCGGAAGCCATCTTCCGAACTATCATGTACGGTCAATTATTGACCTCTATATAAGGCCAACCTTATCAGTCCAAAAGGATAATTTTTTCTTTTTCTCGAACACTGGTATTTTCTCTAACTTCTCATCTTCCGAAGATCTTAGTTTCCTCACCTTACTTAAGTGCCCCTTCCGTACTGACTTAAGCTTCGGAGGGTCTTCGTGGGAAAAGTCCCACAAGCCTTCTAACTATTCTCTTACAGAAGATTACCTTCGGAAGATCACATTCAGAAGATTACTCTAGTAACCATCTTTGGTGGCGAATTTTCGGAAGACAGTAAAAAGCATAAGACCTTCGGAAGTCCTAATCGTGCTCTTCGGAAGCTCTCACTCGACACAGCTCGGAAGGACCGTCCTACTCTTCGGAAGACATCTCCGGTCTTCGAAAGGAGTAGCTTTGGAAGAAGTGGCTTCGGAAGCAGCAGCAAAATCGTTACTTGTTCCAATCTCGGGGTCAACGGCATTTCCGCACGCTCCACCCATAAAAGTTTTTAATTGTTGTATTTTGGCAACAACAATTTGGAGCCGTCTGTGGGAAACGAAACAAAAAGCACATTTACAAGATGCCGAGAGGAACAAAGTCAACTGGTTTAGCAAATCCGCCTAATGCAACCCGAAGGAACACTCGCTCCCGAACAGGAGACCCTAGCCATGTGCTACCTGCTATACGGGGACTTTTGGAAGAACACTTAGACAATGAGACACGCTCGAGTAACATTCCAGGAACGTTGGAAGGTCGCCAAACTATTGATTGGGTGTTATGGAGCATTCAGAGCAAGGGGAGGTGCATGCTGTTGGTATAGGAGGACAGGTGGGGAGGCAAGGGAGACAAAACCCACCTATGATGCAGGCTAATCAAGAGCAGCACTCCCTGGGACAATCCTCAGTTCCAAGGAGGAACCCTGCGGTAACTTTGGTACCTCTAGAGCCTTCAAGGGTAGCACCACCCACGGTTCTACTGTCGGATTATGAACAACTACAGAAGAATTTTGAAGAGCTGAAGAACCAAAATAATGAACTCAGAACAAGTAATGAAGAGAGTATGAGAAAATTACAGGGGATCACTCTCCTGTTACATGAGTTGATGCCAGACATTCACATTCCCCAAGCAGGACAAACAGGCGTAGAAGGATATTGGAGATCCTTAGACAACCCCCCGAGGGCACCTCACCAAGGATAAGAATCGGGACCCCCAGGTGTAATGATCAAGTTCCGTCAATAAAGAATCTAGGGAGAATCCGTGATAGGAGGCCAAGGAAAGCTCCCATGTATGAAGAAACGGCAGAAAGCACCCACTCAAGGGCCCTTTGTGTTCCGTCCCCTGGCAGGAATGAAGCGGAGAAGGAAACACTTAAGGCGTCTAACGTCAAGCGCCTTATAGAAGAAGTATTAGAACAGAAGCAAATCGGGACGACGCCAATAGAAGCACTCGTGAAAGGATTTCTATTATTCGAAGAACTTCAAAGACAGCCAGTACAATCAAGGTTCAGGCTACCACAGCTCCCGATGTATTTGGGGAATGAAGACCCCGAGAGGCATTTGCAACACTTCGTCGCGATGGCTGTGCTACATGGGTGGAACGAGGTCACTAGATGCAAGGCTTTCCCTCTCTCACTGGCAGGGCAGGCTCAACAGTGGTTCACTGAGCTACCCGCCGGGCATATCCGATCGTTTGAACAGTTGAAGAAAGAATTTTTGGAGGCATTCTCTACTTACGTTCCGAAGAAAAAAAGTGCCATGTACTTGATGAGCTTGCAACAGAGGCCAAACGAGTCACTAAAACAGTACATTGAAAGGTTTAGGGCTGCAACACAAGAAGTAAGAGACCTCCCAGTAAGCCTTGCCGCATCCGCCTTGCTTAATGGAACCACCTACGCCCCGCTCAGAAGATCCCTAGCCAAAATCGAACTGAGCTCAATGACTGAGTTGTTTGCCCGAGCCGAGCAGTTTATTGTCCAAATGGAAATTTTGGAAGCATGGGAAGGTAAAAGAAGAGGAAGGTCGAGCGATGTTGGGTTAGACAGATTAGTGAAGATACAGAGAAGAGAAGAGCCTCCCAAGATGCCATTCCGGAGCTTCACACCCCTTACTGATCCAAGGGCCTCCGTCCTTTCCTCCATTGCTCATACCGGGCTCATCAATTTTTCATCGCACACCAACCAGCCAATGGGTAGGAACATGGACTCCTTCTACAAATTTCACGAGTCCCCAGGGCATACCACAGAACAGTGCCGAGAACTACGAAATCAAATTGAGCAGCTAATCAGAGAAGGGAAGTTAGATCGATTCATACTGGATAAACCAAAGAACCAGCAAGGCAGGAGGGAAGAATCCAGAAGAAACAATCAGGGAAGATCCACACGTCTAAGGGGTGACGCCCCAAATAGAAGAGAAAACCAACCACCCCAACAAAGAGAAGGGGAAAGAAACAACCCGAGGAAGGAGGAAGAAAGACCTAGTGTAGAAGATGGAAATGAACCCGTTATGGAG
Source organism: Diospyros lotus (assembly GCF_014633365.1). Taxonomy (NCBI): domain Eukaryota; kingdom Viridiplantae; phylum Streptophyta; class Magnoliopsida; order Ericales; family Ebenaceae; genus Diospyros; species Diospyros lotus. The sequence continues at coordinate 35,528,205 of NC_068341.1, read as the reverse complement.
AGGATACATGTAATTTCGGGAGGAGAGAACTTGGCAGGAGACTCCTCTTCCTCCAGAAAGGCATATGTGCGCCAGGCGTTACACGTTAATTCGGTAGAGAAGATCCAAGAAGATGAGGACCCCCTCATTTTTGCACCGGAAGACCAGGGAAGTGTGTCGCTCCCCCACGATGATCCTTTGGTTATCTGTGCTATCATTGCCAAGCACCCGATTGAAAGAATACTGGTAGATAACGGAAGCTCCGTGAACCTCTTGTATTGGAATTGCTTTGAGAAGATGCACGTCGCCCATGATCGACTAAAAACAGTCGCTTCCCCCTGTATAGCTTTACAGGAGAGGCAGTACCGGTGGTCGGATCGATTCAATTGCCCGTTATGCTCGGAGACCACCCCCAAGTGATCACCCGATAGGTGAATTTTATGGTGGTCAGGACTTTCTCCTCAGCCTACAATGTCATATTGGGACGCTTCCTTATCAACGCTATGAGAGCTGCCATCTCTCCAGGGTATTTGTTGATGAAATTCCCCACTCCTCATGGGGTCGGACAAGTAAGGGGTAATCAGAAACAAGCCAGGGTATGTTATGTGAGCTCCACGCGGGGTGCAACGAAAAAAGGAAAAGCGTTGACTGAAGAGACCTTGTTGATTGGCGAGCAAACTCTCGAGGCCAACAAACCTCAGCCGGTAGAGTCGCTTGAAGCAATCCCTCTAAATCCTGGCGATGAAGGCCGGCAAGTACGCGTGGGAAGTCAACTAGCGAGTCAAGAGAAAGTAGAAATTATCAAATGTTTGCGCTCTTATGCAGACATATTCGCCTGGACGCCACCCGACATGCCTGGGATTAGCCCAGACATTATGACCCATTGCCTGAATGTGCAATCAGAAGTTCGGTCAGTCAAGCAGAAGAAAAGACACGTCGCCCCAAAAAGACTGAGACATATGGAGGAAGAAGTGGACAAGCTCTTGGAAGCAGGATTTACCAGGGAGGTTCAATACCCCGAATGGCTGGCAAATGTTGTAATGGTACCAAAGGCCAACGGAAAATGGCCGATGTGCATTGACTTTACCAATTTGAACAAGGCCTGCCCTAAAGATTCCTACCCGCTCCCCCTGAATAGACAGGCTGGTTGACGACACCTTCGGGTATGATGTATTGAGCTTCTTGGATGCGTTCTTAGGTTACCACCAGATCAGCATGTACCCGCCTGATGCGGAGAAAATGACTTTTATAACAGAAAAAGGGACGTACTGTTACCAGGTAATGCCCTTCGGCTTAAAGAATGCAGGGGTCATATATCAAAGGATGGTCAACAAAATGTTGAAAGAATTATTAGGGGGGTGATGGAGGCATACGTGGACGACATGATAGTGAAGAGCAGGCAAGGTGAGTCTCATTCCAGTCAACTTGAGAAAGTCTTCGCGATATTTAGAAAAAATAACATGCGCCTGAACCCGGATAAATGTACGTTCGGAGTAAAGTCGGGAAAATTTCTTGGATATATGATCACTCATAGAGGGATAGAGGCCAACCCTGAAAAAGTGCAAGTGGTAATTGACATGCAGTCCCCATCATCTGTAAAAGAAGTTCAGAGATTGAACGATCGATTGACGGCCTTGGGCAGATTCCTCTCCAAGCAAGTTGAGCACAGCCTCCCTTTCTGCAAAGCTTTAAAGAGAGGCAAGAGCTTTCAGTGGACTCCTGAGTGCGAAAAAGCTTTCCAAGAGTTAAAAGCATATCTAAAGGAGATTCCTCTATTGACACGGCCGGAAGTCGGAGAAAAATTATGCCTATACCTTGGGATCAGCCATCAGGCGGTAAGTGCGGTTCTTGTTAGACAACTCGGCTAGATTGACAGCCCGGTATATTACGTAAGCAAAGTGTTACAGGGGGCTGAGACGCGGTATCCCCACGCTAAAAGGGTGGCTTTAGCCTTGATAATGGCAGCAAGAATACTGAGACCCTACTTTCAAGCCCACGCTGTAACAGTATTGACAGATCAATCGTTAAGATAGATTCTACAAAGGCCAGAGTGTTCAGGAAGACTGACTAAGTGGGCAGTTGAGCTCAGCGAATACGATATCAGCTTCGAGCCTAGGAAGGCAATAAAAGGGCAAGCGTTGGCGAACTTCATAGTGGAGTGCACTCACTCACATGCGGCAGAAAAAGCTTGCCCAGAAGCATGGATGTTGTTTGTGGACGGGGCATCTAACGCCAAAGGAAGTGGGACGGGGGTTGTATTAATCTCCCCCGAAAAAGAGATGTTGGAGTACTCCCTACACTTCATCTTCCCTAGCTCGAACAATACAACGGAATATGAAGCATTGTTAGCTGGAATGAAGTTGGCAGAAAAATTGGAGGCGAAAAACTTGACGGCCCATAGCGACTCGCAATTAGTGGTACAACAGTTCCAAGGCACTTTTGAAGTAAAGGAACCACTATTGGCCCGTTATTTACAGAAGGTGAAGGAGCTCGCTCCTAGATTCGAACGCTTTGAACTCATACAGATCAATAGGTCTCTTAACCAGCACGCTGACGCACTGTCCAAACTGGCCTCCGCTCGAGACACCTCCGGACAATTGATTCACATGGAGGTCCTACAACGACCGAGTGTGGAAACAAGTGAAGAGGGTGTTCATTGCGTTGATATAGTTGACGATTGGAGAACGCCGATACTGAAATATCTGCTTAATCAGGAGCTTCCAGTGGCGCCCTCGGAGGCAAGAAGGCTGAAGACCAAGGCAGCCCGCTTTACAATCATCGGCCAAGAGCTGTATAAGAGAGGGTATTCAGTACCGTTACTCAAGTGCTTGGGGACATGGGAGGCAGATCAGGCCCTGGAAGAAGTTCACGAGGGAGACTGCGGTGAGCATCTCGGTGCCAGAGCGTTGGCTGGGAAAGTCCTACGAGCAGGTTTCTTTTAGCCCACCCTAAAACAAGACGCAGCCCGGAAAGTGCGGACATGTGATGAATGCCAAAAGCACGGCCCTCTGACAGTACGACCCCCGTCATCTATCCAGTCGATATTTCAACCGTTGTCGTTTGCACAATGGGGGCTAGACATCTTGGGCCCGTTTCCTATGGCGTCAGCATAAAGGAAATTCTTGTTGGTGGCCACGGATTACTTCACAAAGTGGGTTGAAGCTGAATCGTTAGCAACAATAACTGAGAAAAAGGTAGAGGGGATGATATGGAAAGACATAATTTGCCGCTTCGGAATACCCCGTATTCTCAACATGGATCATGGAACGCAGTTTGATTCTGAAGCCTTGAGGACCTTTTGCAAAAGGTGGGGGATCAGTTTAAGGATGGCATCCGTGGCATACCCACAGGCCAATGGATAGGCAGAGGCAAGCAATGAAACTATTCTCCACTGGTTGAAGACCCGACTAGAACGAGCTAAAGGCAGATGGGCCGATGAACTCCTTAGCATTTTGTGGGCTTATCGCACCACCAGTCGCGTATCTACGGGGGAGACGCCATTCAGTTTGGTATATGGGACATATGCCCTTATTCCAGTGGAAATAGACCTCACCTCGCCTCGAGTTGTGGCTTTCAATGAAGAGAGAAATCAGACAGTTTAAGGGAAAGCCTGGACCTGATAGATGAGTTGAGAGAGAAGGCAGCTGTGCAGTTGGTAGCATACCAGAGAAGAATCGCTAGCTATTATAATGCAAAAGTCCGACCTCGAATGTTCCAAGAAGGAGATTTGGTGCTCAGGAAAATGATGATTACAACTGCCCACCTGGGAGGAAGGAAAGCTCAGACCGAATTGGGAAGGGCCCTATAAGGTACAAAAAATGCTGGGACCCAACACTTGTGTGCTACAGACGTTGCAAGGAGAGATGATGAGCAAGACCTGGAATACTATGCACCTTAAGAGATACTTTACTGCCCAGACAATCGAGACCAACAATAGAGGATTCGAGGCTGAAGACATGGAGATGTGTTCGTTGCAAGGGGTGCTATCTGGCTCCCCTGAGAACCGAAGTTCTTTTAATTTTCTTATGTAACAGTCCCCTATAAATAAAAGAATACCCCCATGTATTCCCGTGGAGTAGGCAAAACTATAAGCCGAACCACGTAAGATCTCCTGTGTCTTTAGCATCTCAATGTATGGTTAAAAATGGTACAGCTACGACGCCCCAGCAAAGGTCCCTAACGAGGTCAGGATAACACGGGAAAAATCAGGCGCATATGACCACATGCCGGGCCAGGGTCCACAGATGATCCAACGCTTATACCCGCAGACTCACCCAGATCACTCGGCTGAGTCTGGTGCTATGCTCCTAAGCTGGACCCGACTCCTCAGACGATCTGGCACCTAGGTCTCCCGGTAAAGTTTGGACACCTGGAGGGAACCCCAAACCGGATTGGTTATTGGCCCTAGATACGCTGAAGGTAGGCTGACTCTCTCGCTGGGGCAGAAGATGGTAAGACGATTGTAAGATGGAATAAAGGACACCCACGCCGTGCAAAACCCAAGTCATCCGATAAATATGTGGCGCCTGTGACCCCAAGCCGGGTCAGGATCAATAGAGGCTAATGTCAATGCTCGCAGACTCACCTAGATCTCTTGACTGAGTCTGATGCTATGCATCTAAGCTAGACCCGACTCCTCAGACGATCTGGCGCCTAGGTCTCCTGGCAAAACTCGGCCCCTAGAAAGAATCCCTAACCAAGCCACTGGCCAAACCTAGCCCCCCGAAAGCATACAAGACCATGGAGCGATGGTCATACGGGTAAAAGAGCCGATGTCAATGCTCGTAGACTCACCTAGATCTCTTGACTGAGTCTGGTGCTATGCATCTAAGCTAGACCCGACTCCTCAGACGATCTGGCGCCTAGGTCTCTCGAAAAAACCTAGCCCTTGGAAAGAATCCCTAACCAAGCCACTGGCCAAACTTAGCCCCTCGAAAGCATACAAGGCCATGGAGCGGTGGTCATACGGGTAAAAGAGCCGATGTCAATGCTTGTAGACTCACCTAGATCTCTTGACTGAGTCCGGTGCTATGCATCTAAGCTAGACTTGACTCCTCAGACGATCTGGTGCCTAGGTCTCCCGAAAAAACTCGGTCACCTAGAAAGAATCCCTAACCAAGCTACTGACTAATCCAGCCTCCATATCGTAAGCAAAGACCCCTCTGGGAAATAGTCACGAAAACCTAATAGCCCCCAGTCTGCATAAAAGCTGAAAGATCGAGGATTGTTACAAGAGTCTCATAAGCGCGTCAGAGGAGCGAAGCTTAACTCGGATCTCTTGGAGTCGAAAGGCTTTAAAAACAAAGTGAACTAAATTTCCAATCGAAGCTCAAAAAAAGTATGAATGCGCGAGCCATGTAACCAACAAGCAAGTAAAAATAGCATAATCAGATTGTATAATGTTGAAAATAAGACAAGTACATGCGACATGTTAAAACGACTCCCAAGGTTTACGTTCACCCAAAACTGACAAAATAAGGAGCAACGGCAAAAAGTAGGGAGTCAGAAATTCTAAGAAGAATGCCTTGAGAAAAAGCTAGCATTCGTTACAAGGCCTACACTAATCTTTAGCTAGAGGGTGATCCATGTGGCCCGAACCTTCTCCGGAGAGCAAATGCGGGGAAGCATTAGCAGCAATGTCCAGTCCCAGCTCTCTTTCGATCATATGGGCGGTGTTACACGAACTAACACCTACTTCACCCTCCTCGAACTCCAAGATGTAAGGACTCTATGGACCCTGCAAGTTGCTGAGGTCGTCCTCTAGCGCCTGTCTTATACATTCTTCAGGTCCCAAATCGTCTGGCTCATACTTCCTCTAGTCGGGAGGGGTGCCAGCAGACATAGAATTGTCAAAAGTTGCCTCCGAGAAGGAATCCCCCGGACACCTGGTCTTAATGAAGTTGCGACAGAGATAAAAGCCAAACTTCGAGAAGCAGCTGGATAACTATCATTGCGACGAAAGCAATCCCTCGAAAGATGGTACTGCTTCACGGCATCCCTCGTCGCTTCGTTGATCTCTCGTTGCCTATTCTCGTGCATTTTTTCTACCTCTACTCGAGCATGGGCAGCCCGTTCCTCTGCGCAGGCCAAGTCCCCTTTCAGATGAGACACCTCCCCTTGGGCCTCCTCCAGAAAAGATAACTTCTCTTCGTATGCCTGGTTACGAGCCTCAAGAACGTCTTCCCATTTACGAGCATTATCTTCGACTGCCTAGCGACTTATAGAGAGGTCATGAAGTCGGGCCTCGAGGCTGGTCTTATCTGACTCCAGATGGCAGATCGTCATGTTAAGGACCTGTTCGTCCTTTTTCCACTGGAAGGATTTCTGTGTCCAGTCGTAAATTTGTGCCTCATGGCGAAATAGTAGAGCATGATTCATAGCATTGGTCACCACGGCACCTTGAGCACCCTGCGAGAAAGGGCATGAGAGGATAATGAAAGACGTATAAAAAGATAAATCCAAAGGACAAATACGAAAAGGTAAGGAAGCATACAATCGCGAGATAGCGTTCAAACTCGTCCATATCCTGGGGAGAATTACGAAAGTATCGATTTTCATCGCGAGAAAGGATGGAAGAATAGAGGAGGCGAGCCCCAACACCGGGCATGTCAATAGTATCCGTATCCAAAACCCCAGGTTGCATGTCGAGTCGTTCCCCGCGAACCCAATAATTGGCATCCAATTGTATTGCCCCTTGGTGAGGGTCAGGTAGCGCAGGGAAGATTGGGGCCAATCCTCTGGATGTTGACCCCTTCTCCATGTGCAAGGTCCGACGATCGCCACGTTGGGGATTGATCATGGCACGATGATACAAACCTCGACCGCTCGCATGAACTACATCGATGGCGGCTTGGTCAAATCAAGAAGTAACCTCGCCCTTAGGACCCGCTTCATCCCTAGCCGGCTCATACCCATGGTGAAGAGCCCCGCTCATGGCCACAGACACATCCATCTCGAGTGAAGAAAATGTAGGAATGCCAGGAGTAGGCTCTGCTGGCGAATCGTGGACTGGAGGGTCATCGGCAAGCTGAAACATTGCAAAGTCTGCCTCTGCTTCTTGGCGGTGGCCCCTCATCCTCCTTCGATGCCGGTGGCGCTAGGGAGCCCAGGTCTACCCTACCCCCTTGTTTTGTTCGGCAATGTGAGTGTCAAGAACAGGGGTCCCATCTTGAGGATCGAATGATGGAGGCGCTTTAGCTTGAGTAGCCCTAGGAGTGACCTGTTGATTAGCAGATCTCATTAAGTGGTGCATGGCTGAAAAAAAAAAAAAAAAAAGAAGAAGAAAGAAAAAGGGGGAGGTCAGAAACCTTGAAGTGACTTGAAGACAAAGCTTAAAATAAGGAGTAATAGCAAAATAGCTAGGGGGTCCGCACCCTCAGGAGAAGGTTGTTCCTAGAGAGGAGCGTCCCCCCCTCCTGCCGTGGCGACAGGTGGCGGATTAACTGGAGTGCTTGAGCGTAGGGCCCTGGGCACCCTGCGACGAGAGGGTTCATCACACTCTAGGATCCAACCCACCCTTAATAATCTATCCACAGTCAAGAGGCCAAGGAGATGTTTAGGACCACCTCGAGTAATAACGCGACGGCTATCCTCATATCTCTCCCTAAGCTCAGAAAGGGGTGCACTTAATATAGGTTTTCCCACTCTCTCAGGATCGGTGCGCCATTCGCGAGGAGCATTCCACACCCCGTTCGGAGGTTGAACCAAGAACCACCGAGTATCAAATAAAGCTTCTCGAGGAGGGGACTCAGAAAAAAGAGGATCACCTCGGATCCATTGCAGGGTGTACATGTGAAAGCTCTCCTTGACTAGGCGTAAGAGGAAAAGGCAATAGAGGAAGTCGATGGTAGGGTCTATGTCGTTCTCACGACAGATAACGAAGAAACCAACAAATTGGGCACAACCGTTGGGATGCAGTTGGTCGGGTGCAAGCCCACTAAGACGAAGAAACTTAAGACCAAAATTATGGAGAGGAAGACGAAAACCTAAGCGAAAGCTAGCCCCATGGACGCTCATCCACCTTGCTTCTACGTCCACCGAGCAATTTTCTTCAGGGCGAGGAAGCCGGGTGCGATACTCCCTAGGGATATTGGAATTTTGACGGATAAGGGCCACGTCATTTTCGTTCATACGGGAGCATTTACCCTTTAAAAAGAAGTGCTCGGCTCCATGGGAATCGACCTCATGATGATAAATTTTTCCACTAGCCATAGTAAGAAGAAGAAGAATCAGAATCGAAAAAAGGGATGGAAAAAGGAGACCATGAGGAAAATGGGTATTTGCTTCGGAAGGATAACGCGCTTCGAAGTGTTTTCCTTCAGAAGGGAATGATTCGTTTGGTCCGGAATTAGTTTACTTCGGAAGGTCGATCGAAAGCTTCGGAAGATAAACGCTAGATCTGGATTAGCTTTGAAAGCTTTTAAAACTACGGGACGTGTGCGGAAAGGTTACCTAGCGTTCGGATTCGTTCGAAAGTGGGGCCTTCGGAACGATGTGCAGCGACTACTCTTCGGAAGATATTTTCTTCGGAAGGAAATGCGGAGTTAGAGAGAAGACCCATTTTTGAACTAGCATGACCGTGTCGAAGTGCCGAAGCGGTGGGGCTTATTTATTTATAGCCAACTTGCGGAAGCTCAATCGACTTTTTTCGGAAGAAATCTTCTGAAGCACGTCTTCGGAAATCCAGCATGCGATTCTTAGTGTGATCAATGTAGAAAATACTCTTAATTATGTAGATACAAAATAAAGAGTGGGGGACAATTGTGGTGTCCTAATAATCGGAAGCAAGTGAAACATGAAGTGAATCAGCCTAAGCTTCGGAAGCAGGGTTCGGAAGCAAGCTTCAGAAGCAGGCTTCGGAAGCAAGGTTCGGAAGCAGGCTTCGGAAGCAAGCTTCGGGAGCGATCTTCGGTAGGTGACATTTTGGTTCGTAAAAGTAAAAACTGCGAGTTCGGAAGAGGTCTTCGGAAGCCATCTTCCGAACTATCATGTACGGTCAATTATTGACCTCTATATAAGGCCAACCTTATCAGTCCAAAAGGATCATTTTTTCTTTTTCTCGAACACTGGTATTTTCTCTAACTTCTCATTTTCCGAAGATCTTAGTTTCCTCACCTTACTTAAGTGCCCCTTCCGTACTGACTTAAGCTTCAGAGGGTCTTCGTGGGAAAAGTCCCACAAGCCTTCTAACTATTCTGTTACAGAAGATTATCTTCGGAAGATCACATTCGGAAGATTACTCCAGTAACCATCTTTGGTGGCAAATTTTTGGAAGACAGTAAAAAGCATAAGACCTTCGGAAGTCCTAATCGTGCTCTTCGGAAGCTCTCACTCGACACAGCTCGGAAGGACCGTCCTACTCTTCGGAAGACATCTCCGGTCTTCGGAAGGAGTAGCTTCGAAAGAAGTGGCTTCAGAAGCGGCAGCAAAATCGTTACTTGTTCCAATCTCGGGGTCAACGGCATTTACGCACGCTCTACCCATAACAGTTTTTAATTGTTGTATTTTGGCAACAACAAATATATTATTTAACATATATACATACATATCATCTTATTCCTATTCTTTTTCAACAATATATACATACATATCAGATATTATATCATTTATCTTATATAAATGATATATTTATATTCTTTTCTGCAAGAAACCCTATTTCTCTCTTTCCTCTCTCTCTCTCATTCTCTTGTTGCTTGTTCATCTTCTTCTCCAGCAACCGCCTCTCACTGCCTTCTTCTTATCGCTACCTCACATCTCAAAGCTGACCCTCTCGCCGTCGACTCGCCTCCTGCCTTCAACTTTCTAGCCGCTACCCCGACCCTAGCCTCTCACTGCCAACTGTCACTGCACACCCCTTCCTCTGTTGCCGTCGCATTACCTATCACCACCGACCGCTACTACATCCTTCCTCTCCACCATCTCTCATCACCATTGCACACCCTTCCTTTTATAGTATGGTGGTGCAGGTAAAATTAAAAATTTTACTTGTATCAAATACACACAATGGAACACATAAACACACCATACACAATTTGGGTATTTAAGCAACACATATATTCATTACATTAATACAATAAATGTTTACCTAAAGTCCAATGTCAGGTTGGGGTACTGAAATTATTTTTATACTGAGACCGATTCTACCTCACTTTGTGGTGGTCCTAGATTGTCCACACCTAGTGTGTTGTCTGGTACTGTTCTGGTCACCTCTTCCCATGCTAAACTAGAGGTTGTTCATATCACCAATACTCGCATCTCAAAATTTCCATGTGATTATCACGCAGTAGTAATTTTCAAGGGAAGTAAAAGAAGATGAAGGAAGCATAAATTATAGAGAGAAGCAATGCAGTAATCAAGCCTCTGTAATTTCCTTATGTTTTTCTTATCAATTACATTCACCGTCTCACCATCTGCCCCTCCCAATTTGCTGCTACATGTAGCACAATTGGGAGGTTGAATTAGTGACAGGAAGTCAACTTCCCAATCACTAAGAGTCAACTTCCGCCACCAGTGGGAGTTGACTTTTGCAACCATTGGGAGTTGACTTTCGAAGGTACTGGGAGTTGATTTCCATAGGGGAAAGTCGACTTTCTTGCGTAGTAAGTTAACATTTGACTCATTGTTTTTCAAGACGCATCGAGCACATGATATCAATACTAAATGCAACATTATATCATGTGTGACTTTCTAAGTCCATTATCCACTAGCAATCAAATAGTACCAAAACTCATTTCGCCACCGGTCAACACTTTAACCTATCACCAGAATCTCTCCATATCTCGATGACGATTTAAGAGTTCCTAAATAGTGCCTAGTAGGTGTTCAGGACAATATAGGTGACAGTGAAGTCTCACTTTAAGTAAACCTATTATATTTGATGATTATTGTGTGTGCTATAATCCTTCCATCACCTAACGTACCTAATGTCCTGACTGAGCGAGAGTCATAGAGTGATAAACTTACAAATTCAGTAACTATATGTCTAACCTCATTAATTTGACTAGATGACACCTCAAGAAACACCTTTTCTGATAATCAATTTGCCCTAGCCAAGGATTGTCCCGTCACACTAACAATAGATCACATAAAACGTTCACCTCATCAATGACGACGAGGGTGACGGATCCTCTCCTTGAACACTTGCCTCCATGTACTAGCAATACAGAACCATATAGATGAACCTCTTCACCTCACAATTGGATGGTTTAGCGCATTAGCAAATCCCGCACACCAATACAAAAGACAACCATGTCAGTTTAGTTTAAAGATTAGATACACTATTGCAACTTGACAACATGACCATTATCCACTATGCCATGTGGTCAATCATCAACGCCATATTCAGTGCGTTATTCTCCAACAACCAACCACAAGTCTACTAGCGACATCCCAATGTCATATGGCGGGTGACACACCATTCTCCCATCAGTAACTCATACTAAATGAGGTACAAACTCCTATGCCAGTCCACATTCGATTAATCAGAGTCTCCATTCGAAAAATCTAAGGACTAGGAATCGTTTAAGAAGTCTTATTACTAGAGAATTTTGTCACACAGTCTCAACATCTTCAGAATAAGATTTTCAAACAGTAGATCTTAGGACTCATTCATGTATCAACTGAAGAGTTTATGAATGATGAAAACTTGCCTTATATTGATATCTACAAAGATACAATGAATGTATTTATTACAAACCCGCTAGATGTCATCCAAATCTAGCATTTGGGCACACAACACTAATATTTCATGTAATTTGTGAAATGGTCCTAGAACGTTTTTTAAATTATAGAAACTTTTTAAGCTATTTTTTCTGTTTCTAAAACAGGAAATGGTTCAAAAACTCTGAAACGACGTCTCAGAGCCATTTTCATGCTTTAGAGACGGCATTTGAGAACATTACAAGTGACATAGATCCAATATCGAATGCCTTACTTTTCGGTGTGTGACTTTCTAGGTTTTTTCTGTAAGTGACTTTCTAAGTTTACTACTGAAGGAATTTACATATCATAAACACAACGAAAAATAAAAAAATTTAACCATAAATTCCTTTAGGATCTATCTAAGGGAATAGATTACGTAGGAATGGAAAATGATTACCTATTGATGTGCAGATAAAAACTCAAAAAGTAGTAATCGCTATGTCGATCAAGTGCTTGGGCTCTAACAATATCCACGCAAGCTTGCAATCTAAGAACTTGGAAGGGGGCGACTTCCCTAAGGACGAAAGAGTGTCAGCTTAAGAGGGTGGCGTTGGAGTTTTCTCACATACACGTCATGCGACATCAATGGTTGAGAGGCACACCGTTTCCATGCATCTCGTGGCTATCCTGAAAAGAACCATTTAGGGTTATTCACAAAACCCTAATGAAAGGGTTTGGGCCAGATGGTCTTTAAGCCCATGTTTTAAACACTTTAAAACATAGTATTGAGCCTTTCTTTTCATTTTCCTTTTTGGCCTTTATGTTTTAAACGCTTTAAAATAATCTATTTGGGCCTTAGTTTTAAACACTTTAAAATAATCCATTAAGTTTCTTAACTCACCCAATGTCCTTAGGTTAGTTTCATAAATAAACTCATAGTTTAATTAAATAACAATCCACCAAGACCCACGCGCTTGATTTGGGTAGCCTAGTCTAACTAAGATTTTAGGTGAATTATGACAAACTTAATTAAAAGACTAATTTATTATAAGTTCTACAATATTAACTACTAATATTTAAGAACTCTAGCTCCTCATTAGGATTTCCTAATCTTAATCGAGCACGCCATTACTTTGTATTTGCAAACCCTTATTGTGTATGACCTATTAGGCTTCCACATATGTTGGCCATGACTTTATCGAATAAATTCATAGACCATAAGCGGAGTCTAGCAACCCACCATGACCCCCAATTAGTAAAAGGATCAATTTATGATCACTGCCTTTCAGTGATGTTCTTCTCATGCAATTTAATTCCTTCATTGGTTTAAAGTGTCTCAATCAAGCGGGGACATGATTGTGTATTAATCCCCATTCAGTGCTTGATTATAATGTTTATTTGATTCCCAAAAAATATAGCTTCCATAGGATCATTATCCTGCTATGACCATAGACTTACAAGCTATATTTCCCTAAAGGGCCCACAAGACATATCTCCCCAAATTAAGGGTTGATGAATACTATCTTAGTTCGTACACAGCCTTCAGATGTTTTATGGCATACCCAATCATTGTCGTACTCATACCTCTTATTGAGATGTTTCCTCAACAGTGTCAAACCATATGAATCCACATGCAAGGCACAATGGTGACCTCAAGTCGAATGATCACTTGCATAACCGCCACTAAAGGTTTTCTTAGACACTCTTGTAAGATCCACAAGGAATCCTTTTTGGTTGGGTTACTATCTAGTGAACTTGTTCTCCAATAAGCACCTGTGTACTAGCTCAGGCATCCAGTGCCCATAGTTTGTAAGATCAACTTCCACCTTCTTAAGGTAACAATATATTATACATCGATCTCTTTGCATCATTGATGTCCCATCTCAATGGCAGTTTTGACAAGTGACATTTTAAAGTATACTCTTATATGTATCAAAGACTTTACAATTAAAGTCACACTTTAATTCTTTTCTACACAAAGTATCCCTAGGGACTTTATCTTTAGGCATCTTATATTTAAGTAATTGATGAATGAATAAATAAATACAAAACACAAATATTGCAAATAGATAACATGGAAATGAAACAACTAGATATATTACTCATAATATATCAAATCTTAATGAATCATGTACAACTTAACACTTAAGTTGTAGGCCATACATTAACATTATTTGATCTTAGTGTATCAAGTATAACTTAACACTTAAGTTGTAGGGCATACACTAACAACTACCAGATAGCGATCAGACAACATCAAACACTTTTAACACTAGTTGAACACTTTGACCTATCTTAAGAATCTTTTTATCTTTTTAAGACATTCTAATGATCATGAGTAACGTCTACCAACATATCAGGATAATCTTAGTGGCAATGAAGTCTATTCATTGTGAACATATTATAGTTGATGATTATTATGTAATATAATCCTTCGATCACCTAGCCTCTTGAAGTTGCTAACTATGCATCTGATCTCATTAGCTTAACTAAATGACACATCTGAAAACTCTTTCTCGATCTTTCATACTATCTTGGCCAAAAACTTTCCTGTTACACTAACAAAATACTACATAGGATGTTCACTTCATCATATGAAGGTGACAGATCTTATCGACAAGAAACTCCCTGATGTTTTACTCTTGTGATTGGTTTTGATGATGAAAACAACAATAAGTTTTACACTCTAAATCATAAGTCAAGTATATGGGTTTTCAAACAAAAATCAGTTTCAAGTACTTTATTAAAATAAAAATCAAATGAATTATAATTTTCTACATATATATATATATATATAAATAGAGATTTGCAACAACTTATATGTTAATGATGATTGCCTTTGATATCATTCTGATGATAAAAATCAATTGAATTTTGATGATGAAATTATTTTATTAATGTTTATTATCTTGGTGCTTTAAATTATTTTTATATGTTCTATTAAGCGCCAAAATAAAAATAAATTTCATCATACAATTAAATGTCAAAAATCTTGTTATAGATTTTTTTTTTGAAGACTTTTGAAGTATTATGTTTTTATTTAAAATTGTTGAAAGAAAATTAAATCTAATGTCAAAATATCCTGTGATAAATTTCTTAATGGTATTTGGAATATTATGTTTTTATTTGATTAAAAAATATATATAATAATAATTATTAAGTGAAAATTAATTTCATCATGTGATAAATTTGTATTTGAAATACTATGACTTTTAATTGATTAAAAATGCTCCAAAAAGTTATTTTTCAAAGAGTTTAAAAATAAAACTAGTGCTGCTCCCTTGACTTGAACCCATGATCTAGCCAAAGCCCAAAACTTAAATATGGGAAAGAAACCACTCCATATGGAATTTCCCTTGTATATGTATGCACGCAAAATAATATATATAACAGTCTGTCGACTAAATGCTTTTAATCTATCAACTAAATACTTTCAATCTGTCGACTAATGCTTGAATTAGTCGACTAAATCTTCTCATCTGTCAACTATCTCCTTGGTTTTGTCGACTAACAGAACAAATAAATTGGTTCTGTCGACATAATGATTTAATCTATCGACTAACTCGTTTCTTCTATCGATAATTTGTTTCGTAGAAAGCTTCCAACTACTAGTTTTTCCAAATCCCAACGATCACAAATGGTTATATTTCTCTTGAATCTTTTGGGATGCCTATAAATACAAAGCAAGGATGAACTTAAGAAGTCTAATGGATGGGAATGAAGTGATTTGAGTTTACATTTATAGTCATTTATATTTACATTGACTGTGTTTTATTTTTCTCTCTTCAAGACTTTGATTTTAATTTGTATCAATTCTTTTAAGTCTTGTTTGTATTTTGAGAGATATTGTAACTAAAAGATTCATCTCTTAGATCCTCACTTATTGTACACTTTTTGTATTTCCTAACTTTGGTAGCTAGAGGGTTTTCTTATCTAAGTAGGAGGTTTGTATTTTCCCAATTTATTACTAGAGGACCTATCCGAAGTGATAGGAGGATTTTTAGTGGATTGGTTTAAAATCCTTAGTGAGGAACTAAGGTAGTGGACTAGGCTTGGTTAAGCCGAACCACTATAAATCTTTGTGTTATCTTGTGTTTTTGTTCTTTGATCTATTTATCTTTCCAAGTATTTCTTCATTTCTCACTCGGTTCGCATATTTATCTTTCTTGCTTTACATTTCTCATTTTATATGTTTTATGTTCTAAATTACTAAAACCTCAATTTGTATCAAAAAGATTTTAAGTTCTATCATAATTTTTAAATCACCCAGTTCACCCCCCTTCTTGGGTGTGTGTCATAGCATTTCAAACTTATCACTCCTTACACATACCAGCAATACAAAATCACATAAAATGAACATTCCAATTTCTTAATTGGATGGGTCTACTTATCATAAAATATCTCACACCAATGCATAAGACAACTTTGTTACTTTAAGTCAAAGGATTAGTTATATAATTGCAACTTGATAACAAGATCATTATCCATTTTGCCATTTGATCTATTATTGGCATCGCGTTCAGTGCGTTGTTTAACCAACAACCACCCACAAGTTTACTATAAGCATCACATGTTATGTCGTATGTGAGTCACCACCCTTTATCATTAGTATCACATACTAATTAAGGTAGTATACTTATGTGCTAGTCTTTAATTGATTAATTAAAGTTCTTATGTGAAAATCTAATGACCATGAATATTTAAGAAATTCTATTACTAGAGAATCTCATCACATATTTTTAACAATCTAATAATAAGATCTCTAACAAGAGATCTAGGAACTCATTCATACAAAAATTGGAGAGTAATGAATGAAGATAACTTGCCAATAATTATATACAAAGATGCATCACATATTTTATGCTGAATAGATTCATCCAAATCTAGCATTAAGGTACATTACTAACAATCTGTCACTTGCACTAATGCTAATTTACATAGTACTGATGCTTCATCATCAGATATCGTATACCTATCTTCTCAAGATAACGATCCAATTTTGACTAAGTCATAGCCTTGGTAAATAGGTCAGCAACTGTAATGGTCTACTCTCGAGTAGTCCTACTAGCATAGGATATTCGAAAGGAGGTCATCACAAGGATAATATAGAACAATAACATACAACACTATATTACTATTATTAGATAAATTCAGCGAAAGCCAACATAAAGGTTTACAACATTTTGACACCATGGCCTACACAAAATGAAATACAAGGGCATTAGCAAAATTTACAGCATAAAATTTCCTCACAACATGGCCTTATCACAAACACTAACATGGACTGTCTAGTCTGGGAGGTCTCTGTACACTCTAACCCTGGGCTTTAGCCCCAATGGACTCTCCCTCAACCACTGTTTTACTTTTACTTGAAATGACATGAGAGTAAACAAGGTGAGTCGCAAGACTCAGCAAGTATATATAAAGTATGGAAATATAGAATCAAAAGCATGGATGTAATATCCCGGAAATTGAGAAATAATTTATTTATGTGATTTTGAGGAAAATAGGGAATTAAGGGTAATTAATTAAGTTATTTGGAAATGACTAATCATTATTATTTATTGTATTTGGGAGTTTAAAGGAAATATTAATTTATTTGGGTATTTAGAAATTTAAGAAAAATATTTATTTATGTTATTTTGAGAAAATAATTACTTAATTGGGGAGTAATTGGGAAAAGATTAAAATAAAATTATTTGGGTGAATTTTTGGAATGTTTGGATTACAAGTGTAATAAGAGAAAATGGAGTTTAGGGTGTATGTGGAAGTTTTTGGAAATTGTGGGTTTAAATGTAATTTTCGAAAGTGTCTAAGAGTTTCTTTAAATTTAATTTAGTGTGTGTATATCTTGAATGGAGCAGCTGGCCGGGTGGTTCGCGCGCAAGGTGGAGGGGCAGATTGCGGGTTCGAGTTGAGCAGAGAGCAGGCGCGCGCGGCTGGGAGAAAATGCTGATTTTCAATCAGCAAGCCCAGCCCCAAAACGACGCCGTTTTGGGGCAAGGCGGTGGGCAGCCAGCTGCGGCCACGTGGCGCGCGCTGGTGCGCCAGCGCTGCTACTCTCCCACGCCCTCTGATTTTCACGAATTTTAAGGCCAAATTGGCCATGCTTTCAGCCGAAATTTTGCTGCTATTTATTTCTTCAGTTGAAGCTAAAATTGAGATTAAATTGGGAGCAAAACAGTGAGCGAGCAAGGAGCTTTCGAAAGAAGAAAATGGCACGTTGAGGCTGGAAATTGTGAGAAAATTGGGAGAAACTGAGCATTAATCCAAGTTTTATTGTGGTTTAATTAGTCGGGTAAGTAAATAATTATGTATTAATAATTTTGTATGATTAGAATTTAATTATAAGTTCGATTTTATTAAGTTTGGGTGATTTAAGTTTGGTGTGCAAGTATATATATGCACTGGTGCGCTGTGTGCATGAGAGTGTATAATATTTTGTATAATATTTTGTCTGTGAGAGTGGGTGTGTTGATATGAGAGTGTGCTGCAGGGATCGGGTGGGTGAATAGCACTGTGTGTGAGTTGGTCACTGTGTGTAAGTACATATATATATATATATATATGTGGAGGTGTGAGTTTTAGTGTCCATTGGAGTGTGGGCGCTTGATAAGGTGATAAGCAAAGGAGTATTATATATGTATATAAATATATTATGGATGAGGTAGCAGTGAGTTGTGGGTTGTCGTGAATGTGAGAGAATGGCTTTAATAATATATATAAGTGGAGTATATGTTTATTGATAATATATAATTGGAACTTATGATTTTATTAATTATTAAGAAACGTTTTATTTCGCAGTGGAAGTGTAGAAAAGGCAAGGAACGATCGTGTAAAGGCAAGTTCCTAACCTTCTTCTCAAGATCTTTAATTCCCGTGAAAGATCTCATGATTTCCTGTATTTTATCATGTCCCTTACTCTAATTCGGCATCTGGCATTATTTATTAAGGATTATTCATTGTTTTAATTTAAATTAAATTCGAGACTTCTATATTTTATTCATTGTGTGCCTATGGGGGTTTGTACCACCCCCACTCCTTTTGGGAATAATGCTGACCCAGCTTGGGGACTAGATTTCTAGACGTGCGGGTTATTTATGATTTTCTCGGATTTATTTATGGTTCGGTTAGAGTTATCGAGCAGTAGGGTAGGGGTCGGTTGTTGGTGATGTTGGGGTAGACTATTGTACGGCCCTGAAGTGGACCGTCGAGTGGACACTCCTAGTCACTGGCCGTTGACCGGTGCTGGGTACTGCTGACTAGCTCTAACAGTATGTGATTTACTGCACGTTTAAATTCATTATATTACTGTTCATGATTTGATATGCACATGGGTACGGGTTGCATGTTGGGATATTCATTTGTTGAGTATGCTTAGACACAGACATTCTAGCTTGGTTAGGTTGCATCCAGCACGAGCATATGCATCACGTGTGGTTTACTATGTGGGCGGAGCATGGCCTGATGCCTGGATGTATGGGCGCCATGTATCACGTTGATACTCACTACGCCATTGCATTATTATGTGCATTGCACGGTTACCGGTAGTTATTGGTTCTCGGACGGGAGTACCGTTCTGAAGGGAGCCTATGGCTCGGGAGTCGGGACTACCGACATGGACGGGTGACGGGAGTACCGACTCGGGATAGCGCGCACAGATTTGCTGGAGGTATTTGTTACCGTCCAGGGCAGCAGCAGGTTGGTATGGGACTTGGGTGACAGGTGTCTTATGTGGGCCCCAAGGACCGGTATGTGTTTTTATTATGCTATGCTATTGTGTTGTAGCGTCTCATGGCTTGTGTGTATATGGAGGTTTATTCTGGGGAGAGTTTATTGGATCTATATAGCCTTCAGCCTTTCTTTTCTTATGCTTGCTGAGTCTCTCAACTCACTTTGTTTTTCCATCATTCTAGATAGTGGCGGCGTGGGCTATGGGCAAGGGAGTCAGTTTTTAGCGGCAAAGTCGGTGTGGTGTACAGGCAGTCTCGTTAATCCCGGTCAACTCTGATAGTTGAGTAGGATTTACTCTATTATTTTCACTGTGCCAGGTCTTTCCTCGTGTCTTATGTATGTCGGCACAGCAGTCTGAATTCATTTATTTATCTTGTGACCGCTGTGTTAGCGGGGTACCCGTAGTGCATGCATGTGTTTAGCTTTGCTTATGCTGTTCTTATTTTCGTGTATGCATGCCAGGGTGGTTTTTGTTTTGTGTATCATTCTTTCTTCTTCCGTAAGTGCACCCGTTCGGGTAGTCCGGGTGGTCTGGGATATTCAGGCAGGGGTGCTTACAATGGATAACTAAGATAGAGTAAACAACACTACACAAAAATAACAATTTTGAGACGAATTTTTTCTGTCTCAAATTTGAGACGAATTTTGAGACAGATTAGAATTTGTATCAAATTAGAGACGAATTTTAATCCGTCTCTAAATAAAAAATATATAAAAATATATATTAAGTAAAAAAATACTAAATAAAAAAAACTACAAAACAAAAAAACTCCAAAATATATAAAAAATTTAAAAAATATATATATTAAGATTAACAATATATTAAGTTAAAAAATTTAAATATAAATGAAAAAATCAGTAATTGATATAAAAATATATTAAGTTAAAATGAATCCAAAATATTAATTTATATTTATGTGTATATAAAAAATATGAACTATGCAATAGTTAACTATCTGTAATATTTATTAAATGTAAAAAAACCTACATTTTAATATTATAAAACTCAATAAATAAAGTAATTGTTTAAAAGATAATTTGTATATATTTTACATATAAAATAAATAATTTATGGTTATCAATATTTAAACTTAAAACTACTTCTAACATAGATTTAATAGTTAATAATATATTTTTTTAAATTCTAGGTAAGTATTTATTTAGCATATATTAATTAATATTGTCATTTCACTCAATAACTTTGGGTTTTGGCATAATTAATTAATCATTTGCTTAAAAATATGAAATACTTGTTTTCTTTTTCATTGACTATAGTTTAGTAGCACTTCACATGCATATGTATCTATTTTTAAACTACATGAATATACTTTAAGATTGAAAATATATATATCAAACATAATGAGGCTGTACATTTTCTTATAAATTAATGTCTATGCATATTGAACATGATCTTGATTACTTATCAAATTATGCATAATTTTAAATATATTTTTTTATACCACATTAATAAAACAAATCATAAGTTTGAATTTGCTTGTTTATAAATACATAAATAAAATAATCTATAATTTTATAAAGATATTGTTTAATATAAAAGAATCAAACTTTATATTATTAAATAATATTAATAGATCATTAATAGAATGTGTTGATAAAAATATTTGTTGTGACTTAAGATTAATCAACTAATGCATGAATTTAATGTTAGATTTTTAGAAAAATTGTACTTGATTAATGTTGTATTTGTAATGAAATAAAACATAAACATTTAAGATGTCAATTGATTATATACTTGTGTTACTCAATTATATGATAGAATGACATTAATATATTAAATATAAATAGTATTCTTAAAGTAAAAAGATGAAATCAAGAAAAATAAATCAAAATTTAAAATCTTGATATATTACACAGTTAACACTTAAAATAAGACCTTTTATTAGTTAATAATAATTTTTAATTTGTGTTTGTTTAATCAATTTTCTTTTAAAAATTCTTTCAGGATAATTTGGTTTCGAAGTAATCCTAAACAATAAGTAACTGAAATTCATATGGTCGAGGTACATTATTAATATATGTTTATCTTAATTAATATCTGAAATGATAAAATAATTTTTTGATTATAAATACTTAATTCATATTGAATAGATTTAACTAATATCATTAAATATTATAGATACATTATAGAATTAAAGGATTACATAACAATTTTATTAGGCTAGGCTACCATTCTACTCGTTGATTTATTCTATTGGAACAATTTAAATAGTTGATATTATAATTATAAT
Source organism: Diospyros lotus (assembly GCF_014633365.1). NCBI lineage: Eukaryota > Viridiplantae > Streptophyta > Magnoliopsida > Ericales > Ebenaceae > Diospyros > Diospyros lotus. Next base: position 35,506,603 of record NC_068341.1, on the reverse strand, counting down.
TTATTTAATAATCTTATTAGTCATTGAAATAGAAAAAGTAAACGATTCGTTAGAAAATAGAATGATAACTATATTTTTTCTATACAACATGATTATAATTAGTTACTTAATAGATTTATTTGAGCCAATAATTTAATTATATAAATTATTAATCTTAATTTCACAAAATTTCTCAATTATTCATATCAGTTTATATATTAGTATAGCACGTATATTCAATGAGTCAACAATTAATTTTAAAGTGACACATATATTATTCTTTTAGTATAGCATTTTAATTAATTGATTGACTTTATAAGCATATTATTATCCTAATATAACATTTTATAATTTAAAATTATTCTAGTATTTTTTTCCTCTGGTGCATGTGTTTATATTTTGATTCTACATTAATATATTTTGAATTTTGTGTTAAGATTTTGAATTAGGATTATACTTTATATATATCAAACACGATCAAGTTGTATATTAATTATGTAATAATACATTTTGATATTTTAATTTTTTATCTTTTTATTAATTCAACAAACAAGTTAGGCCGTGGATTTTGATACTATTATTATTCTTTTTATTGATATCCATTTAGTAGAACAAACACATGTATTTAATTATTATTCATAATAATATGAATAGTGTACTTAAAAAATAAATTTATAAGAAATTGCAATTTTCAAATAAGCCTATAAATAAGTTGTAAGTTTATGAATAAATAATATATCAAAATATAATATTTTAAATATGTTACTTTTTAACATATAAAATTATTATTATTATCATTATTATTATCCTAAAAAATATATGTTTCAAATGTTAGAAATGTGTGAGTAATTGCTTATAAATTTACTCACACATAATTATAAATGTTATATATGTGTGAGTATCCACGTATGTATGATGTTATACTTAAATTATAAAATTATATCATTTTAATTTTTATAATTTAAAAATATTTATTTATTTTTAATTTATTTATAAATACAAATAGTAAACCATCAAATTTTATTTCTTATAAAACATGAAAGGGAAAATGTGTGCATATGAATATTTTTTTTAATTTTATTACAATATTTTTATAAGGAATTTTTTATATGTAAAAAAATATTAATAAAATAATTTCATAATTTAAAATATGTATTAAAGTGCCCCCTCTTTGTGCCCATCATATGGTCAGTCTATGCGACGTCGTTAGTTCAGAGAAACTAATGGGGAGAATCACATTGGTACACTCTACACTATTTTTAACTTATTTATTACTTTGTATGTCAAATGCTTCACAATTATATGTTTTTGCTGGGGGACATTCATCTCCATCCACTGATATGAGATTTGATTCCCTTAGCCCACATACACCCCACCCCAACTATGATAGGCCTTCTTCCATGCCCATTGAAGTCGGGGGTTCATCCACACCCATTGCTACCCTTGAAAACCGTCTGATGATATGTCTGTTGGGTTCCTCATAAGTATCCCTTATCTTACTAATCAATTTTAACTTAAACAAAGGAATTTTCATTTAAGCACATTACTTCACAAACTAATGTGTGTTTTAACAAGTTTGATAACAATTTGTGCAAACGAGATATTTCTCGAATCATCCTAAGTTTGAGGGGCCATACCCAAGTTGGAAGAAGACATACCATGCTGTTAGAGAGATGTGGTTTGGTGAGTTTAAGGTAATGTATTTTTTTAGTATATTTATGGTTGATGGTTTTCTTTAGTAATGTCTAAATTTAAATTACCTACGACTTACAATCAAGTGAATGGTATGGTGATGGTTTGGTAAAAAACTGATTCATATTCACAATAAAACAATACTCATGTCTTTTATATTAATATTTTTTATTATCTATATCTTTGTAGTTTTTTAATTATAGTATCCATTTATGTATGTCTGACTGTGCTATTATTGCTTAGAAAAGTTTTTTCTTAGTATGTGTAATTAATCTAAAGTCTTGAGAATAAAAAGGCTTAGAAATAAATGTCCCACAAGTGCAGGCATGAATATTTTTTACCATGTGTATTATATAAGTTATAGATACTTGTTATGAAAAAACCCTTACATTTTGATGTATAATTGATTTTTTCAAACTTTTACTTTGTCTTAACATTATAGAAAAACTGGTCTTGGGATAGTGCTTTGGAACATCAACTCAGGGCTAATTTTGAAAAGACAGCCTCCAATTGTATGACCCATATTTTATTTCATGTCAGAAAGGATTTGAATAAAAAACCCTCATGGATGTCGCTTTTTGTATTTGAAGCCCTTAAAGGAGTATTGGAATTATCCAAAATTCAAGGACAAGTTTGAAAAAGGAAAGAAAAATAGGGCTTCAAACGTCGGAAGTAGTATGCATACATGTGGTTTTGTACATATGTCTGAGCATAAAAAGAGATTGGTAATATTTGATGTTTAATATTATATTTTACTTTATGATTTCTTAAGAAATAACAATTTTTGCATTAACACTTTCTTTTTCCCTTGCAGTCAAGACTATTTGGTCGCCCACCTACACAAGTTGAGTTATTCCTTGCGACACAAAAGGAAAGGCAATTCTAGATTCGTTGATAGGAGGTCCGAGGATACTTATGGAAGTATACATTACTTGTGTCTTTATATTATTTTCTCGTGCTTAACTGGCCTTTTTATAGTATAATGTATTTCATACATGTATCCATGATGCTTGCAGGCTAACTTTCAGACGCGGCAACATGAGGCATCATCACAGTCATCGGTTGTTGGCCATTCAAAAGATAGTGATGTTGGCCAACCCTCGCACCCAGCCATTGACGATAGATCCTTATGGTTGGAGGTTGCTAGCGGCAAGAAAAAGGGTCGCATTTATGGGATGGGGTTAGAGGCACATATAATCCCAGTTCCTACTATGTACCGACACTATAGCCATCGCCACTACTATCATCGTTATTTGTCTCACTATCAAATCAAATATAAGATGTTATTTGGGTAGTAATGGAACCCTTCAACCAGTGGCTCTTGGCTATTAAAGGTAGACTACATCACCGTTCTTCATCTCCGCTACCCATAATCATTTGGATCATTAGCATGATCTATTATTTGTATGGATGATATACATTATGGATTTGTAGATGATTATGGATTTGTAGACGTTATTTGTATGCATGATCTGTTATTTGTATTGTGTTATCAGGTTGAATTTTAAAGCTTATTTAAAAAAATATTTTATTTTTTTAATTATATCTAAATTTGAGACGAATTTTTTTGTCTCTAAATTCGTCTCACAATACGATAAATTTTAATTTATTATTTTTAATATTTTTAAATTTGAGACGGATTTAAAGACTAAAAAATCCGTCTCTAAATTCGTCTCAATTCACATATAAATTAAATTTTGAGATGAATTTAGAGACGGATTCTGTCTCAATTTTAAGACGAAAAAAATTCGTTTAAAAAATTCATCTAAAATATCTGTCTCTAAATTCGTCTCAAAATTTGTCTCAAAAAGTTGTTTGCTAAATTTGTCTCAATTAGAGACGAAAAAAATCCTTCTCAAAATTTGCAACGACACTTTACCGACAGACCAAAATCTGTCTCAAACCAAAAATTCGTCTCAAAATCTGTCTCAAATACATTATTTTCTTGTAGTGCAACAACTCTATAAAAAGATATCAGTATAACACAACTCGTAACTTGTAATATCCTGGTAATTTGGAAATAATTAGTGATTATTAATTTAATCGGGAGTAGCTGATAGTTATTAATTTACGATTATTTGTGAGTTTAAAGAAAACATTAAATTATTTGGAGATAAATAATAATTTACGTTGTTTTGAGCAAATAGGAAATTACGGGTAATTAATTAATTTATTTGGGAATGGTTAATCATTAATAATTGTTGTATTTATGGTGACTATCAAATATTTGTGAGTTTAAGGAAAATATTAAAATATTTGGAATTTGGGAAAGAGGCAATTAATTATTAAAAATCTTGAGGGTATTTATGGAAATAATGGTGGAATTCATTAGGTGAATTTTTAGGAATGTTTGGGGTGTTAGTGTAATTAAATGTGGGGTGCAAGTGAGGTTTTCAAAAGTGTTGGGGTGCTGGTGCAAATTCTGGAAGAGGCGTGAGGCTTCTCGTAAATATAGTCGCCCGCGTATGTAAGGTAAGGAGGCTGCCAACCTAGCTGGTTACACATGCACGTGTGCACGGTGAGGTCGTGGGATCGACCTGCGGCCGCGCGCGCGTAATAGAGGTTTTGTTGGAATTTTTCTAGCCTATGGATGCCAAAATGACGTCGTTTAGATGAGGCGGTGGCCTCCCCCAGCGGCCGCCCCATGGCCTCTCCCTAGCCACTCTTTTTGCATCGTTTTTAAGCCCAATTCGGGTGTCTCCAAGCCGGCATAAACAGAGGAAAAAAATGGGAGAAGAAGCAGCGCTCAACAAGGGAGAAATTGGAGAAAAAAATGTAGAAAATTGATATTATTCCGTACAATTAAATATTTGAAGGGCGAGGTAGGTTAATTAGCTAATATTAAACATTTTCTACAGATTAAATATTATTTTTAGGCTATATTTTAGCTTATTTTAGTGTTATTATTATTTTGCAGTACGTGGGCATTTAGGGCCAAAAATCTGCGAAATAAGACAAGTTCTCTTCACTTTCTAATTTTTAGTGACCTCTTATACCCGTAATAGCCTTGATTTTATACCGAATTAGCTAGATTATTGGAGATACACGTAGAGGTCTTGTATTGAAGTTTCGTGTAATTAGTAAAATTATTAATTTGTGCAGCGGCAGAGCAAAGAGGTGGGAATCTGCTATTAAAAGACAAGCTCTAAACCCCCTCTGTAAACCCTACAACTTTTGTGTAAGTCCCCGTTGTTTCTTGTATTATACCCTCTCCCTTACTTCAATTCGACTCCTAACATTACTTATTGAGTTATTATTCATTTGGTATAATTTAAATTAAATCTGGAACTTTTAGAATTTTAGTTGTTGGAAGCCTACGGGAGTTTGTACCGCCCCTATTCCTTTCGGAATGATGCTGAACCCAACTTGGGGACTAAGTTCCTAGATGTACGGGTTTATTTACGAATTTCTCAGTTATGGGTAGGCTAGGGCTATCGAGCAGTGGGGCGAGTGTCAGCTGTTTGGTGATGTTGGAGTAGACTATTGTACGGCCCTGAAATGGACCGTCGGGTGGACACTCATAGTCACTGACCATTGACCGGTGCCGGGCACTGCTGACTAACCCTACCATTATATGGTTATTGTGATCTACTGCATGATTTGATATGTTGTATTATCGTTCATGGTTTGATATGCACAAGGGTATGGGATGCATGTTAAGGTGTTCATTTATTGAGTATGCTTGGACATGGACATTCTAGCGTGGTTTACTATGTGGGCCGAGCATGGCCTGATGCCTGGATGTATGGGCAACGGTGTATCATGTTGATGCTCACTACGCCATTGCATTTTTATGTGCATTGCATGGTTACCGACGGTTCACAGGTCTCGGATGAGAGGACTGTTCTGAGGGAGCCTATGGCTCGGTTATTCTATAGCTTGGGTGTCAGGAGGACTGACGAGAGCATTCGGGTGATGGGAGCATAGACCCGGGACAGCGTGCACAGGTTTGTTGGAGATTTATGTTGCCTTTCAGGGCAGCGACATGTTGGTATGGGACTTGGGTGCCGTGTGTCTTGTGTAGGCCCCAAGGACCGATACGTGTTTTTATTTACGCTTTTATGCTATGTTGGGCGTCTCATAGCTTGTGTGTGCTTGGGGGTTGATGTTCTGGGAAGAGTTTATTGGATATGTTTAGCCTTAAGCCTTTCTTTCTTTATGCTTACTGAGTCTTTCGACTCACTTTACTTTCCATCATTCCAGGTAGTGGCAACGTGGGTCAAGGGTTAAGGAGATAGCATCTAGCGATAGAGTCAGTATGGTGTACAGGCAATTCCGTCAGCCCCCGTCAACTCTGATGGTTGAGAGGGATTTCCTCTATTATTTTTTACTGTACCAGGTCATTCCTCGTGTGTTATGTATGTTGGCATAGGTGTCTGTATGTATCTGTTTATCAGGTGACCGCTGTGTTAGCAGAGTACCCGTAGTGCATGCATGTGTATAGCTTAGCTTCCGTTATTTTAATTCTTATGTATTCATGCCAGGGTAGTTTCTATTTTGTGTCTCATTCTTTCTCTTTCTGTAGGCGCTTCCGTTTAGGTAGTCCGGGTGGTTGGGATATCCGGGTGGGGGTGTTTACATAAATTTTTCATTTACAACTATTTCCCATGTCGTGATTATTATACGCATTATGTAATCATTTTCATGCTCGTGTACATGCACCAATAGTAAGGAATTTTACACACAATTCCCAATGCTTCCTTGGCCAATATATCCATACATGAATATATATATATATATCTTGAAAATACCTCACCAACGTCAAGTGCTCATAGGATATCATTTTCTCACCCGTTGACTTAGTTGTCGCACAAAATAATAGGTGCGCAAAGGTAATAATCATATTATGTATCATATATACGTGTCCCAATTTCATGTCAATCATAGAAGAAGTATCTAACACAAAAAGGATTAATTAGACAAAATTTTAAAAAAAATTCAAAATTCAAATGGTAACTTTAAAGGCCTATTTTGGTCTTGTTTCTCAGTCAAATTTCATGAAAGGTATATCAAATTAAAGCCTCAAATCTTTAGTTTCTAAAACAACAATTAGATTCGGAATTAGAAATAATCACAATGAGTTATTGCTCAAAAATCGAAGCAAGGCAGAACTGCTACAATAAAATTACAGCATTCTAGACATAATTCAACAAGACTGTTATGGGTACAAATCATAACCAAAAAATTTGAATCTTATATGAAAACGAAGTCTATGATGTCTATTTTACATAGAAATAAACAGATTGCAAATCGGATATAACCACATAAAGTTATACTGCAAAAACCCAAATAAGGTTGAATTACATGGAGTAGTAAGTTACGATTTTTTTTTGCAAAAATTAACAAGGCCAATGAGGGCTCAAATTGAAGCCAAAAAATTAAAACCTTATACCAAATCGAAGCTCATCAAATCTACTTTACAACGCAATAAACAGATCTTAAATTGAATATTTCTATTGAAAGATATGCCCAAAACAATAGAGCATGCGTAGACTACCATGGCCCAGAACGAATATACAGACAAAATACAAAATAACCTAGCAAATAATTGTTTTGCTCTAATCTAACCAAAAATATGTCATTCTTTAAAGCATTTTGGAGTAAATCAAGCCCCAAATGATCACATCTACAAGACCTATCAATTTTGAAGGATTTTTACAAAGATTTTACAAAAAAAAAAACTTCATTCTTATCAAAATATAATTTATAACCATGGAGTGAGCAAGATATGCTCAAAATTGAAGAGAGATCAAGTAAATCTACACATAAATTTAAGAAGAGATAGAATCTTGCACAACAAAAAGTGATGCAATAGAACTTGTCTTTCTTTTGATGGAGAAAAATCAAGAGGAACTTGTCTTCCAACTTAAAAATCCACCCTTGAAGCTTCAAATGAAGGAGATGGAAATGAAGGAGAAGAAGAAGAAGAAAAACAAGAAGAGAAAGACTTCTTGGAAGTGGAAGGAAGAGAGAGAATAGAAGGAAATAAAGGAGAGGGAAATGAGGAAAGAGAGGACCATGTATCTCTTATCAAAAGACCATTTTGCCCTTCACTTGCACACACAAACACAGTTATTATCATGCCCCTTTTGGACATTTTCCATTTCTCATTTCTTTTTCCATTTTCTTTATCAATCCTATTTATACAATTTCCCATTTACCCTTACCTTTTTCACACTCAACATAAGGACCTCAAGCCATTTCTTAACATTTCACAGTTAAATTACATTTTCCTTTAATTTATCTCACCACATAGTAAATGAGCTCAAGCCCAACTCATTAATTCAACTCTTACTAATTAGGCCCAACTCACATAAGGCCAAAGAGTTTATTTTATAATTTGGCCCAACACTTAAGGCCCAACCCAATTCACTTGAATTTAACTAAATTTTCAACCCACATTGTGTAATATCCAGAATTTTGGAGATAAATGATAGTTATTAATTCTGACGTTTTAGAGTGATTGGTGATTTATGGAATATTTGTGACCTCAAAAAATTTAAAAGAGAATATTAAATTTATTGTATTTCTAAATGAGAAAGTGATCGGAAGTTTGTAAAATTCCTAGGACTTAGATTATTAAGTGATTAAGGGAAAAAAATATTATAACAATTAATATGTTTATATATAATATAAAATAATTAAATAAGGGAAGTGTTTGTAATTTGGAGCAAGTTGCTGTGCGTGAATTGCTCTCAATAGGAATAAGTGAAATACATATATATATATATATAATATTAACATATACTATATTAATGGCATAATACTTTATATTAGCATGTTAATATAAGGGCAAGGTGCAGCCACCCGTCCAACTCATTTGAAATTAAGCATGGCTAGCCTAGGGATGTGTGAGTGGCTTGGCTACCAAGGTTAGCTTGCCAATTTAAAGGCCATTTTGGCCAGAGCGCTGGCGTGAAACAGAGAAGAAAAGAGAGGAGGAATGAGAAGAAATTGGAGAAAGAAGAGGCGCGGCCAGCAGCTTAAGGAAGAAAGAAAAATTGGAGAAATTAATGGGATTTTGGGTTATTTGATATTTAAAATATTTAGGTAAGTGGGTAAAAATTAGTAAAAGTATTGTATGTTTAAATTATGTATTTTTCACGACTAGGTTATGTGGATTATGTCGTTAGATTTAATTAATTTGAGCTGTTAACTTATTATTTTATATAGAATGTTTTACTTCGCATCGGGAGCTTAGAAAAGTCAAGAATCAACAGTTTACAGGCAAGCTCCTAACCTTCTCCTCGTGTTCTTTATTTCCCGTGAAAGTCTTCGTGGTTTTTCGTATTTTATTCCCTCCCTCACTGTGACTCGGTTCCACTCATTAATAATAATAATCCGCGTAGTAACCACCATATGACTTATATTTTATTAATGATTAATGGAATGAGCTAAGCAATGTCATCTTGGTGTCTTTCATTCTATCCGTCACAGAGCTTCGTATTGCTCTGCTTCCCTTGAGAATGATGTCGAACCTGATGGGATAGGTTCTTAAAAGAGTTGATTGTGGTTTAATGGGGTTATGTTAATAATTTATTATGAATATGGAAGATAGCTTCCTATGTATAAGAAGAGATGAGAATAAGAATGATATAATGGTGTTTATGTTGTCATGGAGAAAGTTTGAGAAATGATGGGCTTACAACGACCATGTTTAGTGTTGTTTGTGTGTGTGTCTAAGGGTATGGGGTACAAAGCCACTGAATGTCAACCGTGGATCGTGGCTATGGATAGCTGGATGTATGGGCGCCAGTCATCGGCTGTTATGATAAGCGCTAGACGGGCTAGAAGAGCTGGTACTGCTAGATTCCCGCATTGGCTTACGTATATCATGATGTGTGTGTTGCATAGGACTTGGGTTGTATTCACTGTTGAGACATGCTTTGTGTGTGACAGGATGTGTGAGCAATTGCATGATCCGATTGGTCCAAGAGCCGATTTGGGTTCTTTAGGTAAGCCGATGCATTTAGAGCATATCGCATGTGTGAATTCCTGTGTGGGCGTAGCATGGCCTGATACTTGATTTATGTGGGCCTTGTCATCACGTTTATGCTGCAAAAGTCGTTGTATTTCCTAATTGTTGCACTGCATGGTGAGAATGTACAGTTTTAAGTAATGAGTATGGGTGGCGGCATGGCCCACAGTAAGACCTTGGGAGTGAGACCCACGGTGGCGTGGCCCACGGTAAGACCTTAGAAATTAGCTCGGGGAAAGCCCGAGGGAAGACAAGAAAAGCCAAACGTTGAATGTCAGGAAAAGGCGGGTCCTATTGAATGATGAAATGGTAGCCTATTCTAGGTTGCAATAGGTTTGTATGCGGGACTTGGGTGCCAATGTGTGGCTTATGTGGGCCTCTAGTTCCTTTATGTGCAGTTAACTTTGTGTTATGCATTTAGAAGTAAGGCACGTATGGATCATGACATGGTGCGGTTGCGTTGGCATGAATTGCATGGGGTGTTATGGGAAGAGTTTTGTCTGTACCCTACAACTTTTCTTTCATGAGCTTGCTGAGTCTTGTGACTCACGTTTTCTTTTCATCATTCCAGGTAAGAGAGCCCTAAGTTTGTAGGTACGCTCGACAAAGTCGGGTCCAGATCATCGAGTCATGATAGCAAGTGCAAAGTCCTCCCGAGACTGGGTCCTGGGTGTCATTGTGCCTATGTTAAGGTTAATGTTTTATATTTTCTTGCGATGTATGTGTATTATGTAAGCCCAGGTGGGCTCACGGTGTAAACGCTTATGTAAAAATGACTATGAGATGCTATGAGATTTAAAAGATATGGTTTTAATATGGGCGATATCTGAGTTTTTAGTTTGTGTTATTGTTCTATATCACTCAAATAATGACCCTCTCAAGGATCCTCTATGCTAGCGAGGGCTCCGGGAGGCAGGTCGTTATACATTGTGTAGGTCCAATCCATTAGAAATGGGTTTTATTTAATTTTTAGCTATCCCATACCTTTGGACTTTTCACATTAGCCCCAACTCTATACATTAAACGAAACCCATTTTATTAAATTTCCAACCTCTAGATTTTTCTATAATCCAAAATATATAAAAATGTATCTATTCACAAAAATAAAATAAAATCATTAACCATAACATAGACCCAATAACGAGTCATTACAATAACATTATTTACTTATATTATTTTTTGTATCTACGCGTCCCCATGCACTATAAGAAAACAACGGATGTTTTTCGTCTCTAATGTGAGACGGAAAAAAAAATCGTCTCAATTTTGAGACGGAAATATTTTTCGTCTGAAATTTGAGATGGAAAAATTTTCATCTCAAATTTGAGATGAATAAATTTCTATCTCAAAGTTCAGACGAAAAATTTTTCATCTTAAATTTTAGACGGATTTGGAGAAGAAAAAATTTTTGTATGAATTTTGAAACGAATTTTGAGATGGAAAATAATCTGTGGATTTTGGCACGAATATTATCCGTCTCATATTAGAGATGGATTTTGAGATGAACAATATTCAATCTCGAATTTGAGACGAAAAATATGTATCTCAAATTAGAGACAAATTTTGAGACGAAAAATTATTCGTCTCAAATTTTAGACGAAAAAATTTCTGTCTCAAATGTTAAGATGGATTTTAAGACAGAAAAATTTTCATCTTAGATTTGAGATGGATTTTGAAACAAAAGAATTTTTGTCTCAAATTTGAGACGAATTTTGAGACAGAAAATTATCCGTCTCAAATTTTTATTTATAAATATAGAAATTAAATACATTTATTTAAATTAAATTCTAAATATATAAATTAATGTATTTCATGTGCATAAAATATGAAATGAAATATATATATAAATGTAAACTAAATATATAATAATTAACTAATATTTATTCAATGTATATAAAATGAAAAAAAAAGGGAGAAGAGAGAGAAAAATGGGCATTTTTGCATTTTAAAAATATTAGTATATGAATTATATTTTGTTTAATGTGAAAAGGATATTAAAACTGAATTGAATAATATTTAAAGAATATATAAATACTATTTTTAGATTGAAAAGATTATATAAATATTATTAGATTAATGATAGAGTAAAAAAAAAATACATCAAATTTAAAAATCTTGCTATATCACACTGTAGGCAACCCCGCCCGGATATCCCAACCGCCCGGTCTATCCGAACGAGAGCGCCTACATAAGAGAAGAGAAACAAACACATGACAAAAATACCCTGGCATGCATACATATGAAAAATACAACAGCGGAAGCAAAACAATAGACATGCACGCCTACAAGTACCCTGCTGGAACAGCAGTCAAGGAGTATATAAAAATATACAGACACCTGTGCCAACGATAAAAGATACAAGGAACAACCAGGCATAGTCAAAAATGAGAGTCAGAACTCTTAACAAAACATCAGAGAAAACGGGGGCAGCTAGCTGTACACCCTACCGACACGGCTGGCTGCTAGGTGGCACGGTCCTCGCCCTCGACTTTAGCCTTACCCTTACCTGGAATGATGGAAAGTAAGGTGAGTCGCAAGACTCAGCAAGTTTATATAATAAGGAAGGCTGTAAACGAAACAGAAGAGAAGATCACCCCAAATATAAACCCACATGTACACACAAGTCATGTGACGCAACAACGCAACAGTGCCGTATAATAAAACATATACCGGTCCTTGGGGCCCACATGAAACACTTGGCACCCAAGTCCCATACCAACCTGCCGCTGCCCTGAAAGGCAACATAAATCACCACAAACCTGTGCGCACTGTCCCGGGTCGGTACTCCCGTCACCCGTATCCCTGCCAGTACTCCCGACAGCCGAGCCAAAGGCTCCCTCAGAACGGTATTCCCGTCCGAGAACTAATAACTACCAGTAACCATGCAATGCATATAAAATGCAAGGCGTAATGAGCACCAACGTGATACAAGGAGCCCATACATCCAGGCATCAAGCCATGCTCCGCCCACGTAGTAAATCACACGCGATGCATATGCCCGTGCTGGATGCAACCTGACCAATCTAAAATGTCCGTGATCAAGCATAACCAAATCATGATGATCCCATCATGCAGCCCGAACCCATGTGCATACCAAACCATGCAACAAAAATGAAATAATTAGGCATGCTATAATCACATAATGGTAGAGTAGGTTAGCAGTGCCTGACACTGGTCAGCGGTTAGTGACCAGGAGAAACCATCTGACGGCCTAAAATAGACCATACAACAGTTTCACCGTCACCGAACGGCTAACCCTTGCCCCCACTGCCCAACCGCTCTAGCCAATAAATAACCGAAAATCCATAATAATACCCGACAGCTAAGAACCTAGCCCCGGGTGAGTACGACATCATTCCCATAGGATTGGGGGTGATACAAACCCCCGTAGGCAACCAACGATTAATACCCTCGAAACCAGGTTAATAAATTAAATTATTAAACACACCGTTTAAATTCCATAATTTATTAACAGCCAAATCTAACGAAGGGAGGCCAAATAAATTGACATCGAAAGAATCGACAATGAGGGTATATAGAACTTGCCTTTTCGGAGATAACCTTAGGCTCAATTTGACCAAACACGGTCAAAGTTATACAAACTGCAATATTCCATTTATAGACAAAACTAATAAAATTGGGCTCCAAATAAAATTTCAACCGCAGAGAATATTAATTACTAGTTTAATTACATACCTGGATAATTAAATCAGGGATTAAACGGAGTTTAATCCAATTTTTGAAGCCCCAAAATTCTCAGATTTCTCCCGCGAACGCACTGCTATTTCTGTAAAAAAATTTACTTCTCGCAGCACCAAAATCACGCCCGAAATCGGGCAAAATTTGGCCTTAAATTGGCCAAAATGAGTGGCCAGCGCGCGGCCACGTGGCAGCGCTGGGCGGCCACCGCTTCACCCCGAAACGACGTCGTTTTGGGGTGCTTGGCTGATTAAAAATCAGCCCTCGCGCACCTGCCCGCGGATTCGATCCCGCGACCTGCCGATTGCCCTTGCGCGCGCGCCCGCGACCACCCGCGCCACACGCCTCATTCAACCTATATATGTTTTAACTTATATTTAAGGTGAATTTTTCTCTCTTCCGCGATTCACGCCAGCACCCTTAAGTTTCCATTAATTACACTAACACCCACTTAATTAATTACATTAACACCCGAAATTTCTGAAAATCCCACAATTAAATTTATTTTAATTTTTTTTAAAATCCCAGAAATTCCTAAAATAACAAAATTAATTATCCTAACTTCTTATTTCCATAAGATCATATAATTAAATTTTTATTTAATCCCAACAACTTATTTTAATAATTCTTTTAAATCTAATTACCCCAAAATTAATTTAATTACCATATACGGGCGTTACACACACAATTAAATAATCCACTATTTGGTTCTATTAAGTAAGTAACTATTTTATGAAGCAATCGAGTAAGAATATCAAATTTGGGGCTCTAAAGATTTTGTAGAAGCGATGATAGTTGTGGGTGAGAGTATCATTACAATAATTTAGACTTTTTACAATAAATTAATTTGTCATGATAACTATAAAAATTTTCGGAATACATACTTATTGTGACAAAGTTGGTTTGTCATCATATTAGTCACACTATACTTGTCTCATTGAGTATATTGTGACGAAACTGAATTAATTATCAAAAAGTGATTCACCTTTTAGTATATTTTTATTTATATTATAAATTTTAATTTATTGAATAGTAGGATCACTTTTTTTATTTATTTTAAATTTATATTTAAGATTTAAATTAAAATATATATTAAATGTATAATAATTTACTATTGGTAATATTTATTAAATGTATAAAAAATGAAAGAAAGGGAGAGGAGAGAGAGAGAATGGGCATTTTCGTATTTTTGTATTTAGAAAATATATTAATATTATTCTTAAATTAAAAAGAATATATAAATATTATTATATTGATGATAGAGCTAAGAAAAATACATCAAATTTAAAAATTTTGATATATGACACGATTAACACTACAAAATATTAAATGATTTGCTTCATAAATATTTTTAATTTGTGTGTGATCAATCATTTTTTTTAAAAGTATTTTGAGGTGAATTTTAATTAAAAAGATGAGAAAATTCCCGGATCCTGACAATCATTATAATAAATAGTAGTTAATTATACATTAAAGTAAACATTTCATGTATTTATAAATCTTCTATACTTATATATGTTTATTTGAATATCCTAAATGATAAATTAATTTTTTTATCATAAATACTTAATTCATGTTGAATAGATTTAACTAATATCCTTAAATATTATATATACATTAATGTATCTATAACATTTCAAATTTATATTATGTTTTTATGGGTTAGACTACTCCCATAAAACATACACCACATTTGTATATTATAAAACTCTATAAATAAAGTAATTTTAGAAAATATCATTTGTATATTTTACATAAAAAAAATTACAAATTTCTCGTTACACAAAATTTAAACTTAAAACTTCTAACATGCATTTAACTTGAAACTTAAAATTTACTACTACTATACATTTAACTTAAAACTTCCTATTGTATACCCAAACTTGTTTTTATTCCATACACGATTCTAAATATGTTTTTGACTACCAAGAGACTGGAGATATTTCTGTTATGGGTTGTATAGGATGACTAATATTAGATAATCAATTATATTCTCTTTTAATGTGCAAGTCAAATTTATTTTGTTGTTAAACTCCTTCTAGCCCAATGTTTTTGGGCCTTATTTTTTTTCTGTTATGGGTCGTATAGGATGACTAATATTAGATAATCAATTATATTCTCTTTTAATGTGCAAGTCAAATTTATTTTGTTGTTAAACTCCTTCTAGCCCAATGTTTTTGGGCCTTATTTTTTAGAAGGCACAATGGGAGCCAAGTCCATGTGACATTAGAAGCCAAGTCCATTGCCAAGTCCATCTTTCTTCCTCCCTCTTCTTCTTGCTCTTTTCATCAATCTATCTCTCTCTCTCTCTCTCTCTCTCTTCTAAGAACACTTCTCTAAACTACCAATTTTGTGAAATCTAACAATTCGATCTTAAATCCAACCACATTTCCGCCATGAAAGAAACCCTGATCTACAAGAAGGTAAGTATTTTAGTTTTACCGGCCTTATTTTCAGTATAGATTCGTGATATATATATGTATAATTGCACGATTGAGTTTAACCAGAAGTTTAAACTTAGATCTATGGAGATTCAACCATTAGATCTTGTTGGTTTTTGAGTATGTTGGTCAATGGAGATAAAGGTGTGAGGTGGTTGCCTCCGATCATCGAAAAGCACTAGTCACGATCGCCGATGGCTACTACTAATGCATTTTCCAAATTCTGGTAAAAAATTATAACATAGATCTACGAAGATCCAACCGTTGGATTTGGCTAATTTTTGGGTATTTTGGTCTATGTGGGTAAGGGAGTCAAGTGGTGGCCTCGGATTGCTGGAAACTGTCAGACACAGTGGCCAATGGTGATGAAAATTGCATTTTTAATTGTGGCCAAAAATTTAAAATTAGATCTACCAAAATCTAGTTGTTAGATCTGCTCCATTTTTGGATATATTAACCTCTCTGGCTTGGCATTTCTAATGGTAAGCTTTGATTGTGGAAATCTTTGGTTGGATATGGTCACCAGTAGTCACTGGTGGCGATAGTTGTGGCTAGTATAGGTTGCTTTTGGGTTGGCCTAGGTTAGCGGGGCACAGCTGGTTCATGGGTCAGTACAATGTGTTTAGAGTTGGGTTTGGCCCAATTGTGGCAGCCCTTGGGTCGGTCCAAATCTTAGGTGACTTGATTTTGTATTGATTCAATTATCATATGTTGTTGCATGGTTAAAACAATAAATTTATGTATAGGAAACCACTGATGAATGACTCTCGTGTGGCGTATCCGAGCGATGGATGACTCACTCGGGGGATGGATGACTTCTTCGGGCGATGAGTGCCGTGTGGATTATCCAAATGATGGGTGATTATCATGAGAGATGGATGACTCTCTCGGGGTAGAGCTCTAGGGGTGGAGCAACAGCGATGGATGAGTCTCCTGAGGGTAGCGACAACGATGGATGAGTCTCCCAGTGGTAGCAACAGTAATGGATGAGTCTCTCGAGAAGAGTGACAACGATGGATGACCTATCCAAAAAAGAAAATCGGTCAGGGGTGTGGGTGAGGGTCCCCACGCAAACCTTCCGATGCTTAAGTTAGCCTCTCAAAAATGTTGAGTAGTTGAATGCAAGAAAGAGATGTAAATGTGAGAGATTGCGTACCAAATGAGGGGAAAAGACCCCTATTTATAGCGATAAAAAGGGCATCCATATGTCAAGTGGCTTGATTTTCTCGACGGCCTCTATGTATGCACCATGGTTTTGACCTAGTCTTGCGGGGTTATCGGTGTGAGGGTGCATGGCCGAGCGTGCACGCAAGGGTACAACGATGCGTACATAAAGGCACGCATTAGGCACCCCCAAGAGAGGTCTCATGGGGGTGGAGCCCCCCCCCCCTTTTTCCTTGGCTATGTTGTTGCGTGGTAGCATGGGGGGAAGTGACCACACTATGTGGTCGCTTCCATGCGGCTTGGGGGGCCTCCTCTTCTCATTTTAATGGTCTGCCACGTGGCAGCTCCTAGGGCTACCATGTGGCATTTCTTCTTCTTGAACTCATTTGATTATTTTGGCAGGCATAACAGTTGTTCCCTACTTTTTCTGTTGGGTGTCTTGGGAGGAAAAGTATTCTTCCTGCAACACTACCCTATTTTTAAGAGGCTATTTTTTTTTTTTTTTTATTTTGTAGCCATCTCCTCCTTCACGTCTCTCATAGCTATCTTTGGCATTCTGCTCCTTGGGTGCCTCCATAAAGAGAGGCTTGAGCTTCTCATTTGGTTATTGTTTTAACTATTCTTCTGCGTTATTTATAGCTCTGGCATTTTCATATTTTGACATCTCATAAGCTCCAATGGTTTCGAGAAGATGTGGTAGAGTCTTCGCATGACGTGTTGAAGCTCTTGCCCTTGTAGTGGTGGTCGATGCATTCAGTTCTTCATCCTCTAGGAGTATAGACACAATTTCTTCGTACGCTCCCAACTTCTGAGGTGACGAGGGCTCGGAAAGATCTTCAAATCAAGTCAAGAGTGACCATGCCGTTATTGGCTCATATATTTATCTACATTTTACCGAGAGATGAATTGGCATATTGACGGAATTCTCTCTAAATCTAAAGGTGTTCATGATGTTTGGCATTCCATTTCCTAGTTTATTGAATTACTTGCAAAATGATGAATATGACATCTCTTCTTGTAGGACAATGACTATTGCTGCACCATTCAGACGCTAGGCGAAGTGGCATATATAACGATTCAAATTTAAGGATGTGATGTTTTATTAAGTCTTAAGGTTGTGTAGGTTATTTGTGAGGTGCAATATGTTATTTTTGGCGATTATTAATTAAGTGTTGGGTATAAGTTGGAATATCTGAATGTATATTAAGATATTTTTGAATTGGAGCCTAGATAGCTGAATGGATGGTGAGGTATTTAGATATGAGGATGAGATATTCGGATGAGTGGGTGTGAGTCTTGGGCTCATTCGGATGTGTTTGTGTGGTTAATGGTGTTATTCGGATGAGTGGGTGTGAGTCTTAGGCTCATTCGAATGTGTTTGTATGGTTAATGGTGTCATTCGGATGAGTGGGTGTGAGTCTTAGGCTCATTCGGATGTGTTTGTGTGGTTAATGGTGTCATTCAGATGAGTTTTTGTGAGTTATGTGAGTGTCATTCGAATGCTACAGTAGCTCATTCGAATGAATTGAGGGTGATTTGAATGGGGAGCGCGTGATTCGAATGGAGCTAAGGTTTCTGATTTCCAGTGTGCGGTTTTCACCTTGCAACCTGATTTTGACCTTGATACAGCCAGAATTGTAGATATTTCTCTTGTATTTTCATAGAATCTTGAATCACCTCAATCGGAGTTCAGACGAGTTATGACCAGAATTATAAAGAGTGTCTAATCTATCGAGAACATCCGATTTCATTTAATTCCTCTCATTCGAATTATCCACTGTAGCATCCGAATGGGTCTTTCTGAGACCGAATTCCCAGGCCAGTTTCACTTGCTTTTCTAGTCGGTGGGAGAATCTTTGCTCTCAAGTTTGCCATAACTTGCCACGCGTCCTCACCGTCAGCCTTTGTCCCTTTTATATATATATATATATATGCATGCACCAGATGCTGTTGTTCATCATCTGGGAGCATTTTCTTGAAGCAAAGAGCAGTAAGGAAGAAGAAGAAACAAGAGGTTTTGTTGCAGGCAAGCTTCGTATCCCTCTTTGCAAGTTCTTTCTCTTTCCTTTTCCTCGATGTAAGCTTTTCCTCTCTTCATAGTTATCTTCCTCCACTCTTAGTGAACCTCGAGCATGTACTGATGGTATTCGATTTTGGGCTTTCTAGTTGTAACAATGTTATAGGAGTACATGCATGGCTTGTAAGTAATTGGTCGAGCCTTTGGTGGGTCTTGGAGAGTGTTATCTTTGTCTAATGGTATAGAATAAAGGCACAGACTTTGTTTATTTCCTCATTGGTTTGGTTTATTTCCATATTGTGATGTTAAATTAATCACTATTGTAGTGGAGTTTTCTGATAGTTGATGATTTATTGAGGATCTCCTCACCGGAAGTTACATATGACTTTATTTGAGGATTTCCTTTCTTGTTTGGTTTATTTCCAAATATCTTCTCCTTTTTCATTGGTTTAACTTCTTACCGCGATGTTAAAATTTTTGGAGGTTGTAGATGAGGTTTTATTAGAGGATTTGGTTTATTTCCTTATTGCGATGCTTATTTCCTCACTGTGTTGATATTGGAAGTTGTAGTTAGATTTTCAGAAAATCTTTATATTTGGAGAGTTATTGAGATCTTCCTCATTAGGAGTTACTGATGGCTTTTATTTAAGAAATATAAGGTTATCTTTTCTCCATTTTGTTGTACAGTTTATTTTCTTTACTTTGAGATTTAAGATGGTATATTTTGAGGATTAATCTGGATGATATATTGAGTCTTTGAAATGGCTCATGAGAGTTTGTTCACTCTCCATTTCCTTCATGGAATGAAGCTAAGTTTGTTATGGGATAGATTCCAGCTTGGACGCTGCAGGGTTGTGGTGAGTGGCCGAGAGTCGATGGCATGTGGTCTTTGTATTTTATTTCCAGTATTTTGTCATGACAAATGCATGCAGGGATTTGGGATATGCATTTGAGGGTTTCATGTGACTGGTGTGCTTGTCTACAGGTATATTGCATTAGATGTGTCTTCATAATGGGTCGAGCAGGGCTTGATGTATGGTATTATGGGAGCTATGTATCATCGTTTATGCTCATTATGCCTCTGCATCATACTTAGACACGAGCACTATATCGTATGTGATTTCCTATATGGGCGAGCAGGGCTTGATGCTTAGCTTATGGGGGCCATGTATCAACGTTTATGCTCATATGCCATTGCATTATATTTGTGCATATTTTATTATGCGGCGTATTTATATATTTGTCATGAGTTTCATGGACATGTGATGTATGGTTGGTCATCGTGCTTTGCCTGAGTGTTACACTTGGGTGCAAGTTATCTTTAGCTTCCATACTCTTGTGAGCCTTTGTTTTCTTATATGATTGCTAAGTCTTGTGACTCACTCTTGCTTCTCTTCTTTCCAAGTAAGGGCAAGGCTAAGTGTGGGGGCAAGGCTAGCAGTCTTTGAGCTATCCCAATAGGTGGTGTACAGGGCAATCCTAGTAGATCCTAGTTTGGTGTATATCTAGTGATTTTATGCCATGGATGTTTAGCTTTTGGGTACCTAGCACGATTTTGTATGTGTATATGTATATACCATGTAACCCTGTGACCGGTTATCTTTCATATGCGTGCCTAGGATGTGAGTTATGCTTCGATTGTTATTCCTTCAGTATGAGTTCAAGTTATCCTAATTGAGCATGTATGGTAGGTCAGGGTTGTTTCTTTTTCTATTTTCTTTACCCCTCGTGGGCTCTCACTCAGGTTCTTTTGATGGTCTGAGGTATCCGGGTGGGGGTCTCATAGCATAAGTCACTTGCGAGGCCATTGAAATTATGCTCCCTCGATGTATCACAGGACAACGATCTTATGCCTTCTCACTGTCAGACTGCTTGCGAGGCAATGGGATGTTCTTGCTGGGTTGTGAGTTGGGCAATGGGCATTTTTGTTATAATGTCACGGCTCCCTAGTTTCGCATGCACATGCTCGCTAGTATTATGAGCGTAGTGTATACGTTTGTAATATTTTATTCTCCCGATTCGACGTGACGCCTATGTCCACAATTAAATAGCATAAATATTTTATTTTTGCTATTTGGCATAACGCCTACGTTCGTGATTAGAAAGAATATACATCTTTTGTTTTCGCGGTTCAGCGTAGTGCCTATGTTCGCGATTAGTTTTGGTTTTTCCTTGTTGTTAGGGTATGAGCAGGGTAACAGAGCTGTTGTTTTCACCTTGTGGTCGAGTTGTTAGCGAGACAATGGGTCTTTTTGTGTTTACCTCGTTGTCGGGCTCGTAGTAGGGCAACGGGCCTTAGGTCACCAGGTGAAGCAGTTTAGGTTGCTCGCGGGGCAACAGATATTATGGCTCCTTTCTGTCGGGCTTTTTGTGGGACAATAATTTTATTTTCACCCCATTGTCAGGCTATGTGCGGGACAATGTCTTATTTTTCTCCTATTGTTGGACTATGCATGGGACAATGGGCTTATTATGAGCAAGACAACGGGCTTTTAGTTTCCATTTAATTGTCAGGCTATGCACGGGGCAATGGACCTTTCGTTCGAGAAAGAACCCTTGATGGAATCTGGTAGATAATAGTGGATGCAATAACGATAATTTATTTGCAGGAGTGAGTATAAGCATTTTTATGTGGTTCAACCAAATGTGCCTATGTCCACAATACCATTTTGGACTCACATTATTACAATGCAAATAATTCAAATGAAGGAAATAATACAACTTAGTCTTGCATAGTTTGCTTGGCAATCAATAAAGTCTATTCATTTTTTTTTTTCTTTTATAGATGCAACATAGCATGCGTCGGCTTTCTGTTGATCCCTTCAGACTTGTTCCACTCCTTAAGGTGTAGGAAATTTCATCAACAGATAATAGGAAGAGATTACAGCCCTCATGTCGTTGAGCAAGGGATGACAAAAAATTACATTATAGGAAGTTGATGAGGCTTTAACCACCATAAAGCAGGCATGACGTGTTGTGCTCTGAGGATCAGAGCCCAATGTGACTGGCAATTGAATTGAACTAGCCACTGGGATAGTCTCCCTGGTGAAACTATATAAAGGGGAAGAGACTTTTTTCAATTAATCTTGGGAAATATGCATTTGCTCGAAGCAATTCCAATAAATGAGATTAACTAAGATGCCATTGTGTACCAAAATTCTCCCAATGGGGTGCTTTGTAATGATAGTTGAGATCACCATCAGGTTATCATGAGGAATGATTACATCTCTTCTATTGACAGGTGTGAACATAATGGGATCTTCATTTTCTCTAACCTTCATTACTGAATTGACCTGGTAGGCCAAACAAACATAGGCCTTTCAGGAAAAAGAGTTGTCTCCAGCTAAGATTTCACTACCCGAAATGAAATGTATAGCATGATGTGTCGGTTCATTATCCAGAGGGGGATTCTGTCTGTGGTCGCTCCCTCTCTCTTATTGTCTTGGATTATGTCTTTCATGTGGTTCAGGCCTCTCTTCCTTTCTTTGTGGCTCCCTGTTATTTCTCTCTTCTTCTCGTACATATCTTTGTAAGTGCCATTCCTGGATAAGCATCTCAATTTGATTTTTAAATTCCTGACATTTATAATTGGAATGGCCACGAGTCCTATGGTATCGACAATACTTATCCTGATTTTTTCTTATAGGTCAATCTACCTTTTTTGGAAGTCTGATTAGGCCTGATCCTTTTATGGCTACCAATATGGCAGATCGAGGTTGGGTGAGCTAAGTATAGTGATTGAATTGGGGCCTAACATCATCCAATCTTTAGGCCTTTTCTTGTCGCTGATTAAGGTCTTCTTCAATATCTAGCTCCTTTTTTTTCCGTTTCCTATCTTCATCCATTGCCACAGTTCTCATTACTTTTGTATGGTGTATATATTTATTGGCCCTGACGAATAAATCTGCCAAGGATTTTGGCAGGTCTAGAGATAGGGATTCTTGGAAAGAAGTCAATCGCACCCCTTGAACATGGCAAACACTGCCATCTGAATCGATAAGTTATGAATCTCAAGCGTAACGTTTTGAAATCTATCCACATAATGGCATAGGGTCTCTTTGCTCTCCTGTCAAATGCTAAGGAGGTATGTCACGTCTTTCTTCCTCTGGTTATTAATAATGAATGGTTTGATAAATTCTGCCTTTAGCTATCCAAACGAGGAAATGAATACTTCGGGTAAACCATTAAACCAAGCCCGAGCATGTTCAACTAGGGTTAATGGGAAGGCCTTACACATTATCTCGTCATCTCATCCATGGAGCATCATCAAAGACTTGTAGTTTTGCATGTGATCGTAAGGATCATCTTTGCCAGAGTAAGGGGTTATTTGGGACATCTTAAATTTCTTGGGCAAGGGATTTTCCATTACTTCTACCACAAATGACAACCTCTCTCGTGATTGCTCTTCTGAAACTAGTAATAACTTATTTTGCTGCAACATCTGCTTAATCATTTTCTTCATATCTATTGTTTCTCGAGCACTAAAGGTTGTAGGATTGTCATTGAGCTCATCATTCCACCTTAACACTGGTTTAAAAGAGTTTCATCCTCCCTTCATGGGGGTGCTAGCCACTGTCTTAGAGTATCTCCTCTTATGAGGGCTTCACCTGCCTGCCTTTTGATATTCGACCTTTCCTTAATTTTCTTGGCAGGAGAGGGTTTGGGTAGGAGACCTTGGTCGGTTGTTTCAAGGAGGGTCAGATTGAGCATGAGAGTTGGGAGTAGCCTCTTAATAAGAGCCATTTCCTAGAACCTCTTCGCATGCCCCATTGGACGGAACTATTTATAGTATAAACTTCCTCAAGGTAGTCGGCATCCAGGCTCGAGGAACCAAACCTTGCAATATCCTAACCATTTCATGAAGGGCCTGCATCCCTTCAAAGTGTTGTTATCACAGAGCTTTGTACTCAGCCAGAGGAACCATAGGTGGGGCTAGTACACTTGAGCCAATGTAACAAGAAAAATAAGGCCCCAAAAGGGCATGTGAGTTAATAAATGGTGGAGCTTGGAACTGAATGTCCAACGGATGTGAATGCCCTAGGAAGGGAGGTTATTGAGTGAGGGGTGGATGATCATCACGTGGGGACTGATGGGTGAGGTGAGGAGGAGCTGGCCCTCACGAGCGAGCTGATGGGTGAGGGGTGCCTGGTCCTCACGAGAAGTTTGATGTTGATATTCCACACGAGGGAGGGACTCTCGTTAAGGTGATTGTGCACCACGGGAGAGAGTCTGTTGACCGCTTTGAGTTTGTGCCATGGTGAATGAGGGTTTCTTGGCTTTTTATTGGTTTCCCACAAACGACACCAATTGTTGTTGTAGGGTTACAACAATAAATTAATGTATAGGAAACCACTAATGGATGACCCACGTGTAGCTTATCTGAGCGATGGATGACTTATTCGGGTGATGGGTGACATGTGGATTATCTAAATGATGGGTTATTATCATGAGAGATGGATGACTCTATCGGGGTGGAGTGACAGTGATTGGTGAGTCTCCTAAGGATAGCGATAGCGATGGATGAGTCTCTCGGGGGTAGCAACAACGATGGATCATCTCTAGAGAAAAGTGGCAGCGATGGATGAGTCCCTCGAGTAGGTTGAGAATGATGGATGACCTATCCAAAAAAGAAGATTGGTTAAGGGCGCGGGTGAAAGTCTTTGTGCAGACCCTCCGATGCCTAAGTTAGCCCCTTGAAAATGTAGAGTAGTCAAATGCAAGAAAGAGATGTAAGTGTAAGATATTGCATATCAAATGAGGGGAAAATACCACCTATTTATAGCGACGGGGTGTCGGGTGGCCCGATTTTCTGAGCGGGCATCTCAGAGATGATTTTGACAGAGTCTTGCGGGGTTATCAGCACAAGGGTGCATGGCCGAGCGCGCATGTGAGGGTATGCGGGTGTGCATGCAGAGGCGCACTTTAGGCACCCCTGAGGGTCCTCCCTCGGAGGTGTGCAGTATCCCCGAGAAAGGTCTCTTGGGGGTGGAGGCCCCCTCTTTTCCTTGGCCACGCTATTACGTGGCAATAGGGGGGGGAAGTAGCCACACTATGTGGTCACTTCCATGCGACCTGGGGGGCCCCCTCTTGGCAGCACGAAACGGCCATGCGTGAGGGTCCCCATCCGGCTACATGAAGCAGCCAGTTGGCATTTTAATAGTCTATCATGTGGCAGTTCCTAGGGCTGCCATGTGACGTTTCTTCTTCTTGAACTTTTTCGATTATTTTGGCATAACAATTATTTTATCCAAATCAAAGGGTGACTTGATTTTGTATTGATTCAATTATCATGTAATTTGATAATCTTGTTAGGTGACGATGATTCAACACTCATGTAATTTGATAATTTTGTATCGATTACTATTCTCTATTGGAGTTTATTGCTACTTAAGGGGTAGTGCCGGTCTGGCCTTTGAATTTGGGTCGTAACATACAATGTCTAGTGGGTTAACTTTTCAGGCTGCAGTTATTACTACTATAGGGTTTTTGAAGGAAGTTCCAGATGTAAATATTCATGGGTTCAGTGTGTACCATAAGAACCATCTTATATTGGTGAGGGTTATTCTCTCACAATTTAAAATATAGCACTTTACTTTGGTTTTGCTCTATAATTATGATGGAATGATTGTGCAAGTTTTGGAATTTAAAATTTAAGAATTAAGACAGGTGGACTTGGTGATTTTGTTGGCAAGTCTCATGTTTTATTTAGAAATTTAGTATTCTATCTGCAAGTAAGATGTTACACAAATGCTACTAGTTGAAGTCCTTTTTTGTTTAGTGACTTCTTGGGTGGGATGACTATTGACTAAGGACTAAGATGAGGATCTAACAAGTTCTATACACATTTGTTCACACACGATTCACTATGTTATTTTTGCAAAAATGTAAAGATTTTTGCTATGGGTGTAAGCATGAACAACTTGGAAAATTGTGCTAACTTTCATTATCACATTTCTGGTAGCCATTTTAGCATGTTGACAAGAATACAACCAATGGTAATGGAAGAGGAGTTATTCGTAAATACTAACAAATCCTTAGATAATTTATGAATGATATTGTTAGAATTGCAGTTACATTGGAATAAGTTCCCTAGTGATAAAGATAAATGTTATGAATTTGAATTTGTTTCAAATTCATTAATATTTGAATTTTAACAATAATGGGATAAGTAATTAGAATTTGAATGAGATTCAAATTCCTATAAAGCTATGTCTATCTGTATCTTTGTGATACCTATAAATAAACATAGAGCCTAATGGAAAAGATAACAAGAATCAGAATTAGTTTCTGATCGCTCATATACTGTCTTCGGTATCACCATTTGAGACTTGGGCGGACAAGGGGTGGACGTATAAGAAAACTTTTATAGTTTTTTTCCACGGAGGTTGTTAGGCAAATCAGTTTCAATTATTC
The DNA here is from genome assembly GCF_014633365.1 of Diospyros lotus. Classification (NCBI taxonomy): domain Eukaryota; kingdom Viridiplantae; phylum Streptophyta; class Magnoliopsida; order Ericales; family Ebenaceae; genus Diospyros; species Diospyros lotus. Next base: position 35,480,220 of record NC_068341.1, on the reverse strand, counting down.
CGCTACAATCCAGGTATTTGACATACCACTTGCTATTTATTTAAAAGTTCTACAATGGTATCAGAGCCATTGTTAATTTGTCTACACCGTTGTGATTGACCATTTATATTCACTAGTTTTGTAACTTGTGATATTTTACACGTAAAATTATTTTTTGTGTGAAATCAGAAACGGGTTGTATTATTTTGTGTGATTATTATTTTGGTCGGTCAGTTTGTTTGCTCTGTTCCAACCATGGTTGAGACAAGTCCGTGCCATTTTTGTCATGGTGGCTGGGCTAGAAGCTCCTCGGTTAGCCTCACGATGGCTAAGGCACCGTCGAAGAAGGTCGTGTTCGTCACGACCGGTGGCTGAGGCCAACCCCAGCGATCACGTAAGTCGCAACCAGTGGGAGAACCGTGCGGGCGGAGGCTGAAATCAGCCATAGCCGATTTCTGGTGGGTCTTGGCTCGCTGCTGTGAATGCTCCGCCATGGCCGATGCCTCTGTTTTCTATTCTTCGTCATGGGTTCGACGTGGGTCGTCGAACAACTGCCTCCATAGCCGCCATTAATGGAAGGAAGATGGCGGCCATGGCTTGATCAGTTCACCATGGCTACGGCTTCTTCTATTTTCGGGAATGCCCAAAGACTGATGGTGGCTGTTGCGAGCCACCAGTCGATCGTCGATCTTCGTGACCGGCGGCATCAAACGGAGATGGTGAAGGGGCGATCGACGGCGCTGGAGGAAGAAGGCGGCGACGGCGCATGGTTGCCCTGCAAAACCCTAACCTTGTGTTGGGGAAGAAGATGAAGACCCAGTTGAGTGCTGGGTCAAATCCGAATCCGTTTAGCCCGCCCCATTTAAAGATCCAAGATAGTATCTAACTAATTGGATTTGTTTCAATTGAAATGGGCCTTGGATAGGGCTACTTGTTTTATCATAATTGGTTCTGGAGTTGGGCCAAATTATTGATTTATTATGCTGGGCTTGGGCTTGTTTATGAGCTAATTGTTTTATTAATAAATGGACCAGTTTTTTTTATTTAAAATAATTTGGGCTTGATTTTGTATTGGGCCATGATGTTGGGTTTTTATTTAATTATTTAGATTATAGTTTTGGGCCATGAATTAATTAGTTTAATTTTGTGCTTAAAATTATAAATTAAATAATAAATCCATTTTTGAATTAAAAAAAATTAGAATTATTTTAGGAATATTTAATTCTGGAATATTAATTTTTGTAATTAATAAAATTGTTTTCATGACTTTTATTATGTGTTTTAATATTGTCATGATATTTGTTTGATTTATTCTTTTAGACCATAAATTAATGAGTTTAATTTTGAGTCTAAAATTATAAATAAATGTGATGTAGTATTTTTTGCTAACTTAATTAATTATCTATTGTCTGCAAATATTTAGTCTTATTTGCTTAATGATAATTAATTTCGATTTAGTACCGATCTTGGGCCTTGTGTGGGTCCTAACATACTGTTGGATATTGTGGATTAGTTCTACTACATAAGCAATTGAATCATAACATATTAGTTCTGCATTAAGGGTGATGACTTTGAAGCCTGGCAATTTGTTGATTCCGAAGTGCATAACTAAATGTTTGATTTAATTGTTTGCTTTGAACATGTGCATTGAATGTTTTTTGTTGTCTATAATTCAGTGATCAATGGCCACCAGTTTAGTTACTGGAAGCATGACTAGGATAAACAAGTTGGATGGGTCCAACTACTCCACATGGGAGAAGCAGATTCAGTATCTACTTTAGATGGAGAAAATATGGGACGTTTTGGAGACTTCACATCCCGTGCCGCAAAGGGAAAATGTTTCCTTGGCAACACAACGGGCCTATGAAAAATGGATTGAGAGGGACTGTTATGCTTGTCTTGCGATGCTTGTTAGCATGCGGGCCGATCTCATGGGCCAGTTTGAGTCTTGCCAGACTGCCATGGAAATGTGGCAAAAGTTGAAGATCACTTTTGGTCAGACATCTGCAACAAAGTTTCGTGCTTTACAATTAAAATTTCAACAGTACGTCAAAGACCCGAGGCATAGCATGGCTGAGCATTTGAGAGTGATGGGTTCACTTATCTGAGATCTTCAGAGTGCGGGAGTAGCGCTTACTGATGAGCAGTAACTACTTGGGGTGATCAAATCCTTGCCTGACCCTGAGTGGTCTCAGATGAAGCTCCTTATGACACACAGTGAAAATATCAAAACTTTTGATGATATTTCATGTCACTTGGAGCTTGAGGCAGAGCGCGTTGAAGCGAATCGTGCGGCGGCTTTTGTAGCCAAGGTCGACAGACGTGAGGGCTTCGAGCCCAAACGCAAGAGACAAGGATCGAAGGCATCAGGGCCTGCACCTAATATTGGCAAGAACAAGAAGGCCAAAAGAGGGACACATGGAAAGAAAGACCTATCCAAATTGAAATGCTATAATTGTAAGAAGAAGGGTCACTTTGCTCAAGATTGTCTAGAGCCAAAGAAGGTATATTTCTCTTCTTATTCCCCTTTGATTCATGTTTGCTCACATGCATTAGTTGCATACTCACGTCCTGAGTGGATTGTGGATACAGGAGCAACACGACACATAAGTGTTGAGAAAGAAGGGTTTGTGGATTACCACCAGGTGCCAGCGGGAACTCAGTACGTCACGCTTGGGAATGGCACGCAAGAAGAAGTTCTTGGAGTTGGTTCGTTCCAGCTCAAGATGAAGAATGGCAAGATTCTACTCCTGAAGGACGTTATGTATGCTCCTGGAATCTGGTGTAATCTATTATCAGTAGCATGTTTATTAGGACAAGGTTATTCTTTTCTTTTCCGTGATATTGGCGTGAACATCTATTTGGATGATACATTCTTTGGAGGTGGTTTCTTAGTAGATGGTTTTTTCAAACTTAATTTGGATCATGTTTTTAATAACCATTCTATTGCTTTAGTTTCTTCTACTTCTTCTAATATAAATGTTGATTGTGATTTATGGCACAAGAGACTTGGCCATATGGGTCAAAAAAAGATTGCAAGGCTGGCGAGAGAAGGTCTATTGGAATCTCTCAGTAAAGTAAGACTCACTGTGTGTGAGCCTTGCTTAGCTGGTAAGGCCAAGAGGAAACCTTTTGGTAAGGCTTCCCGTGCATCTTATCCTTTGGAGTTAGTACACTCCGACATATGCGGTCCTATGAATATAAGGGCACGTCATGGTGCATCATACTTTATTACCTTCATAGACGATTATTAACATTTCGGTTATGTGTATCTGATTTCTCACAAGTCAGACGCTTTAGATTGCTTCAGACGCTTTGTGCATGAGGTTGAAAATCAGATTGATAAGAGCTTAAAAACTCTCCGAACCGATAGAGGCCGTGAATATCTTTCTGATCAGTTTAGAAGTCTATGTGAGGAAAAAGGTATAGTTCGACACCTAACCATTCCTGGCACTCCGTAACAAAATGGTGTTGCAGAACGCCGGAATAGGACTTTGTTGGAAATGGTTAGATCGATGTTGGCGCAGGCAAATCTCCCGATTAGTTTCTGGGGAGATGCGTTGTTGATTGTAGCCTACATTCTTAATCGTGTTCCAAGCAAGTCCGTGCCTTCCACCCCTTATGAGTTATGGACTAGAAGAAGTCCAAACTTGGATCATTTGCGGCCTTGGGGATCAGCTGGATATGTTCATAGCACGTCCCACAAGTATGGAAAACTTAGACCAAGAGCCAACAAGAAGGTGTTCATTCGGTATCCTGCGGGTTCAAAAGGATACGTCATGTATGGTGAACATCCTAGTGGGGGTTTGACTGAGACAAAATCTCGGGATGTAGAGTTTCTTGAGGATGAGTTCCTAAGAATTAGTGAGGTTGATAAGGACTCCCAATTGTATGAGTTATAAGAGGAAGTGCCTTTTGTCAGTGGGAGAGTTCCTGCAGTTAGTGGAAGTGAACCCATAGACAGTACTTTGGAGACTCAAGTAATTCGACGTAGCCAGCGTGGGCTTATCTCTCGTCGTCATTTCGATGATATTGAGGGAAGGGTACTTATGTGTGCCATGTCGGATGACAGTGAGCCGACTTCTTATGAAGAAGTCTTAACCTCCCCAAACCGAGATCAATGGTTGATCGCTATGAAAGAGGAAATGGACTCGATGGATAAGAACAAGGTGTGAGAACTTGTTGATCTTCCACCAAATAGAAAAGCGATTAGTAACAAGTGGGTCTTGAAAATCAAACTCCGAGCTGATGGATCGATTGACAAGTATAAAGCTCGATTAGTCGCGAAAGGCTACACCCAAATGGAGGGTGTAGATTTCTTAGAGACATTTTCTCATGTGGTGAGATTTGACTCTATTCGCGTGATTCTAGCCATCGTCGCTCATTTAGATCTTGAGCTACACTAGATGGATGTTAAGACAGCATTTCTCAATGGAGAACTAGACGATGAGATATATATGGATCAACCCATCGGTTTTGTTACTGAAGGGCAAGAGCGCAAAGTGTGCCGTCTCAAACGACCCATATATGGTCTCAAGCAGTCGTCTAGACAATGGTATCTACGATTTCATGAAACAGTCACCTCCATTGGTTTGACCATGATGGAGGAAGACCATTGTGTGTATATCCAACAGACAAAAGATGGGTTCTTGATTTTGTCCTTATATGTAAATGAGATCTTATTGGTTGGAAACAACTTGGAGATGATCAACACCATTAAGGAATGGCTATCCTCTGTCTTTGAGATGAAGGATTTAGGGGAAGCGAGTTATATCCTTGGAGTTAAGATCTCGAGGGATCGGTCAAGGAGGCTTTTGAGTTTGTCTCAAGAGACTTACCTTCATAAGATCCTTGAACGATTTAATATGGATAACTCAAAGCCTGTTGATACTCCAGTTGATAAGGGTTGCACCTTGAGTGCTAGTCAGTGCCCTAAAATAGAGGAAGAAAGGAAACTAATGGAAAAGAAACCATACGCTAGTACTGTTGGGAGTCTTATGTACCTTATGAAGTGTACTCGTCCTGATATCTGCTTCGCCGTTGGGCTTGTAAGCAGATACCAAAGTAATCCTGGTGAGATACATTGGAGAGTTGTAAAGAGAATCATGAGGTATCTACGTGGTACTTATGATTTTGCTCTAGCTTTCCAAGGTGGAGATATGAAAGTACATGGTTACACTGATGCTGATTTTGGCGGAGATAAAGATGATAGTGTCTCCACATCAGCATATGTTTTCACTCTTAGTGGAGGCTCTATTTCTTGGCGAAGCAAGAAGCAAGATTGTGTTGCTCAGTCGACCATGGAAGCAGAGTATGTGGTTAGCTTAAAAGCTAGAAGACATGCATCTTGGCTTAGTGCTTTCCTTCGAGAGCTCGGGGTAACAGCTCAGGCTGATGAACCTGTCAAAATTCAGATCGACAATACAGCTGTGATGCAGTTCGCACATGACCCCAAATTCCATGATAGAGGAAAGCACATAAGAAGAAGATATCACTACATTAGAGGATTGATCAGGGACAACGAAGTGATTTTAAGTTATATTCCTAGCGCTGAAATGCTGACTGACCCATTGACAAAGCCACTTAGCAGGAATGTATTTGAATCCCATGTAAGGCGTATGGGATTGCGTAGAATTTGAGTTCTACATTTGATCACTGTTTACGACATTCATTTTGATTTATGCTGATGGATATTTGTTATCTTAATTAATGGATATTTGTTACCTTCTTTCTGTTTTCATTATATGACATTGTGTTGTTGATATGGAAAACATGAAAATAATTGTACATGTTCGTGAATGTCACCAAGCTTGGATCGGTCCAATCACGCGGAGGATCGCCCTGACACCTGTGTGGTGTGCAGGATGAGACAACTTACTCTTGGACTTATGTGGTCAGTGTAAGTGCCTGGATACATGAGGGGTATCCAAGGTTGTTATTGTCGCCTTAGTACGGCTAAGATGAGACTTATTTGAAGAAGTCGAATATGGATATATTCTGAATTCCATATTAAGCTTGAGAAAAGCAGGATGTGAGTACTCATAAGTTGAGTGACTCGGGTTAGTGCATATGTGGTGACTGGACCGACATCTGTACGGTGTTTTGAGATTGACATCCCTGATTAGTGGGAGCTCCACCGTAGCATGCACATCATACAACATGCGCTTGTACGACCGCTATAGGGAAGTGACAAGATTGTTCTCTCTCTGTCACTGCGTGGGACCCTATTTACATATGCCTTCTGACCTAAAATTGTTTCATGAAGTTGAGGTTCAATTACACTACTTTAGCATGTCACCCAATTGGCCAGCAAGAAAATAGCTAGGCGGGTCATGTCTGGGCAAGTGGTTGAACCAAAAGATGGATTGTTTCGAATTTTGGGAAAGATAATTTATACCATATCATGTAAGTTTTGCAACTCATAGTCCGGACGATCATTTGTGTGATGATCATGAGTGCAAGAACTTCGATTGATGATCAAATGCTGTTCAGAGTTGCTCTTGAGAGATTGGAAGCATTTGATAGATGTGTTATTTATTATCTAAGGCATAGATGGCATTGCCCTCATTTATTTCTTTTTGCAGCAGTACTATGTTGGCATTGGTGATTGTTTGATATAGTACTCTTATCATTGTCATCAAGGTCGCACCCCTTGATGTCCTGTATGAGGAGATGAGTTGAACATTATCCCATGTACCTGAGTGGGAGATTGTTAGAATTGTGGTTACATTGGGATAAGTTCCCTAGTGATAAAGATAAATGTTATGAATTTGAATTTGTTTCAAATTCATTAACATTTGAATTTTAACAATAATGGGATAAGTAATTAGAATTTGAATGAGATTCAAATTCCTATAAAGCTATGTCTATCTGTATCTTTGTGATACCTATAAATAGACATAGAGCCTAATGGAAAAGATAACAAGAATCAGAATCAGTTTCTGATCGCTCATATACTGTCTTCGGTATCACCATTCGAGCATTGGGCGAACAAGGGGTAGACGTATAAGAAAACTTTTATAGTTTTCTTCCACGGAGGTTGTTAGGCAAATCAGTTTCAATTATTCTGCTGTAATCCAGGTATTTGACAAACCACTTGCTATTTATTTAAAAGTTCTATAGATATAGTATTCTTTCATAGGTGTTCTGCAAGAAAATTTTATTGAGCCTACTCATGATAAGCAAGATTTCGAGAAGACTTCCCTTTTCCAAAGACTTGAAGCTCAATTAAGGGAAATGACAGTGGAATATTGGTAATCTGCTTGAGTGATAATCCTCCATGCACATCTTCTTTCACTTCAAGCTATTATCTGATCAAGATCTTCTTAAACCAGATAAGTAGAAACAAGAGAGTTGAGTGTTTTATTCATTCATATCTTGTAACTCTTTTTTGCACAAGAGAATGCCAACAATCATTGTATTATCTTATATTTTTCTCTTGAGAAATTATTTCACATCTATTGTAAAATTTGTAAAAGGTTACGCCTTATCCTTATAAGGTAGTGGTTGTGGCTAAGCCTAGAATTAAAAATCTAGCTATAGAGGTTACTATTTAGCTTGTAAAAACAAAGGTTACAACTGCTCCTATAAAAATTGGGGTTCCTACTTAGCCCATGAAAAGTGGAGCCTTTAGTTCAACCAATAAAAATAGTGTATGGATTATAGTTGATCCCTAAAAGCTAAAATCTCTTATTGGATATTTTTAAAGTCCTTTGTGAGGAGCTAAGGTAGTGGATTAGGCTAGTTGGCTAAACCACTCAAAAATGTTGTGCTCTTGTGGTTTGCTTCTTATGTCTTTTATGATAATATTTTTCATCTACTATACAATGTATTCTCATTTGAATTAATTTCAATCAACATCAAGCAGGATTGCTTTAGATTTTATTGCATGCATAGAAGATTTTCTAATCTCTTTGATTTCATGTTTATTTCTCAAATTCATATATTTGTTCATGAGATTTGTATATTAAAATCTAGAAATGAAAGCAGAATGTTATCAAAATAGTTTTCTTGATTTTATCTTCAAATGTCGTTTCTCATCTATACATATATATTCTATGTTTGAAATATATTTGGATCAATCTTTATGGAAAAATGTTATAATGCACATAAACTTATATTAAGCTGTTGAAACTCATTTTATGTTATGCAAAGCATTCTTTCAAATCAGTTTTGCTGCATAACATTTTTAATATTGTTAAAAATCTTCAATACACCCAATTCACCCATTTCTTGGGTGATCTTTCATGGTTTAAATAAGAAAAATCAAACAATCTTTCATAAAATGTGCCCTCATGTATATGTTTCTGTAGTCAGAACACACCCAATCAGACTGATGAAGCCTTATGATGATAGAAGGCTACGATGAACTAGATTCACTGTTTAAATCTAATATTAGTTTGCAGATGAGAAGATTTTCAAGGCTTCTACCATAGGTCTCATCATTCACAACCATCCATTTCAACAAACATCACATGCAAGTTAAAGTGAATGAACAAGTAAATAAAAGCTTTGATGATCATGGAATTGTTCATTAATTAAACCCAAGCCCTTAGATTTAATTAACATGTTCATTAGAACACATCTCATGCATCTTGAATCTCTCTCGGCACTTTTAGCTTCTTCTTTCAAAAGTCCATCAATTCTTGATGTCTTCATCTCAACTCTTGATCTCCATCTTTATTTACAAACTTTTTGTAAAATAAAGACTAAAAGAAGCTAATGAGACTTATGTCTCATTTACAACCCAAATGAACGAATATGTTACATATTAACCAAATTAATATGAAACCCTATAACATTTATCATTCATTCATATACATCCAAGTGTTGACCATGATCATCTTTTGTTTCATCATATCAAACGATTTCGCATTCATAGATAAATAAAACATGTTTATGTCAAGAATTAAATTTTCAGGCACTCAACATCTAATGACAAACATACTCATGTTGATGTTCGATGTAATCACATTATCCTTCTAACAACAATCATAGGTTTAAATGTTGTTATGCAATGCAACAACAAAATTGTTTACTGATTATACAAAGAAGTCTACCAATTTTTTATTGGAAAAACTGTTGATCGGTTTAAGTAATTTGTCGACTGGTTTTTATGGTTTCAACAAAACAGTTGACCATTTGTGAAAAATAGTCGACAGTAATTGCAACCTGCACACAACTGAGAGCTCAAAAACCTACAAAACTTGACACAAACACACTTGCATATGCATTAAACAACAAGTTGAGGCTCTGATACCACTGTTGGGATACCTATATGGATGTGTGTGTATTTTAAAATTTGTCATCACATGAAAATGCAGTGAAATTCAACACAAACCATATGTGTTGTTTTGCCATTGATGATGAAAAAATTTATATATTTGGCATTTGAAAATTGAAAATGATCAATCCAATTAATGCCAAAAGACATATATGCTTTCAATGTATGCAAAATCTTTTCTATTTATTTTGAAAACAAATATGTTAGAGTGTCAATATTTTCCATATATATCGTGAACATTCTCTTTAAAGGAAAAATTGTCGATAAGTTTATTAAAATTGTCAATCGTTTTTGGCCTTTCAGAAAAATAGTTGACCATTCTCTTGAACTGTCGAGATGACAAATTTCAAGTCTCAGATGTTTTTACGTAAGTTCAAAAAATGTCAAAAGCCATGGTATAATGTCGACTTGTTGTCAAAACAGTTAATCGTTGTCTAAAAAGTCGATTGTTTCCCCAAAGCCATAGTATGCTTCAGATTTTTCAAAACAAATTGTTTATCGTTTGATAAACTGTTAACTATTTCTTGACCAACATGTTTTAACGGCTAGTTTTTGCAAGCATTAAAAGCTACCAGGCCAAGGATACACTAGAGAGGCTAATGAAGGGATAAGAGTTTACAAGTGTTTTCATTTTTCTCAATAGTGCTTATACTTTCAATTTTTCTCTCAACCAATGTTGTTTATCTTTTGTATCATCTTGATTAAACCTTGTTGTAATTTTTAGAGAGATATTTGTAACTGAGAGTGTTAACTCTCATATTATTCTCTGTGTAAATTGTGTTGTATTTTTTACTAGTTATGTTAGAGGGCCTACTTTGTTAAGGAGGGGGTTATAGTGGATTTGAAATCTCTAGTGGAAAGCTAGAGTAGTGGAGTAGGTTGGATTGAGCCAAACCACTAAATCATTTATGTCTTTTGTTTACTTTTATTTATATTCTCTATCTCCTAATTCATTGTTTTGATATTTCTTTTTAAAACCTTCACAAATTTTTAAAATTTATAAACACCCACCCCTTCTCTTAGGTGTGAGGTGTTATTAGATTACACAAAGCTAGCAATTGGTATCAGAGTCTATCTTTTTGTTTTTCAGGTTTAACAATCTAACAAGAAATCCATGGCAACTATGAAGGTTTCCATGCCTAAGGAAGGTTATCCTATAAATATGTCTCCTTATTTTGATGGCTCATATTATAATCATTAGAGAAAAAAGATTTATATTTTCATTACATCCATTGATTTTAACTTGTGGAAAACAAATTTGTTCCAAAACTAAAATTGGAGTAGGATGAGCATGACAAAAATAATTTCTCATTAAATATTAAAGCTATGAATATTTTGTATCATGCTTTAAATGAGAACGATTGTGTTAAAATTTCTAAAAGATATATTGAATACTTTTGATTCAATATATCTTACTAACCAAAGTTGTGTGTTTTTTTTGTTGGTGTATATAGGGAAAATAAAGGAGTTCTAAAAGATAGGTCCTATGTCTCAAGAGGAGAAAACTCAAATTCAAACATATGTTTCATGGCTAAGGAAGAAGATGATGTAAACCTTTACTTCTACCTATATTATTGATGATGATGATGATAGTAATGATGAGTTTTCTAAAGAAGAGTTATTAAATGCTTTTAATGAGTTACATGCCATTTTTGAAAAGCTTTACTTGAAAAAAAAATCTCTTCAAAAACAATTGAAGTTTTTGTATTTATTTTGAAATCAAATGTGTTAGTGTCAAAATATTTTCCATATCAAGAACACTTTCTTTGTAGAGCTTTGTTAGATTAAGAGGATGGTAAATTAAGCTTTTTCACCCAAAAATAATTAAGGCAGCAAGTAAAAAATAAAGAAATGTAGTACACAAAGATATATAGTGGTTCGACTATGCCTACTCCATTACCTTAGATTATCACCAAATATTTAGTCAAACCAACTTACTTGGATAGCTTTTGAAACAGGTTTAACTACAAACCTTTACAACCAATGGTTTTTCAACAGATTCAGCCATAACCAATGCCTTTTACTAGGGTAAGGCTTAACCTTTACAATGTCACAAATAGAATTATGAAAAGGAATTCAAGAGAAGGTATAAGGTTAACAAGATTATGGACTCTTTTTTGGGTATACAAGGACATAGAATGATAAACTAGAATAAGCTCAATCTCTCCTTTTGGATAAATAAGAACAACAAGACTCTTGATTATAGTTCTTAGAATTCTCGAGGACTTTCTTTCTTTTTGAGTTCACATCATTGTTATTGAGAAATCACCTGTGTAAACCAACACACGACCACGCGGCCAAGACCAAGAGAAGTGCCAAGATCCACAAGTCAAAAACAGAAAATAAAGAACAACCACAACACACACAGAGAACAACACGTATACGTGTTCGGATTCGAAAGAATCCTACTCACAGTAAGGGTTTCGCCCCTAGTCGATCCACTAGAAATGTATACACACGAGATTTACAGAAACGATTACACTGAGAGACACAAGAACCTCTCTCAAGATCTTACAATAAATCAAGAACAATACATCAAGATTAGAAAGCATAAATGGAAACACGACAGAGTACATCGCTCAAAACCCGAGCAATCCCAGCACTCTTATCTCTCCAATCTCTCTCCCAACAACATCGAATAAACAAGTAATACATACTTATAGAGAGTGAGATCGGATTCACCTTGCATTTCTGCAATTCCAATCTTCGTTCTTCTGTAATTTTGCGTCATAGATCTGCTCTCTCTCTTGCTCTCAGTTAGGGTTTCTCGTGTGTTGAAAATGGGTGTGCAAGTGTGAGAGAAGTGTGTTCTCAATCTGCTCGTATATCTCAGATGCTCCCAATTCCTCCATATATATATATGTGGGCCAAGGGACACAACTGAGATATGAACAAAAGAACAATAAAGCAAACTTGGGCTTGGGCTTTTAACACCAATGGCCCAACTTAATATATTTCTTTAACTGGCCCAATGCATTTTGAGTCACAAACCCAACAATTGTGTTCTTCATCAAACTTACATCTCCTTTTTTAGTGTTTTGCTCTTCAACGCTTCTGCTAAGATGTCTTTCAAGAAAGAGAATGTTCTTTTTGTTTTGTGTCTTAACTGCCATATTTTGTCTTTACAAGACTTTAAAATTTAGTTAGAATATCATAAGGTATGTACAATTTTTCTGAAGATCATTTAATGTTCTAAAAAATAGAAACAAATAATTTAATGAGCTGTAATGGCTATAAATTTCAAATTTAGACAAATGTTACTCGAGTACAAATTTGTGTTTAGTCGACTAAGTTTGATTTTTACTTAATTATATCAGTTTTGTAATTGACTATTTTAATAGCTTACTCGAGTACAAACTACATTTTACTTAATTAAATTTCTTACACAAAAAAATCCAACACATACTCAATTACAAAGAGTTATTTACTCGAGTACAGAAGATTCTTTACTCGATTACAAATTTTAATACTTGATTAATTTTATGGTCTAGAGACTTGGCATATTTCAAACATGTATTTACTCAATTATAAAAATAATCTACTCGAGTACATATGATACATTATTACTCAACATATTTCAAACATGTATTTACTCGATTATAAAAATAATCTACTCGAATACATATGATACATTACTCGATTAATACTTCAAGTACTCGATTACTAATTCTATTCACTCGAGTACAAATAAATCATTACTCGATTACAAAAATTAATTACTCAATTAATTTTAACTTGAGAGAAACTTGCATTATTTACTTGAATACAAACTCTTATCTAGTCGAGTACATTGAATCTTTACTTGAATATAACTATATTTGTAGTTGATTTCTTATTGAATAACCAATACTTACTTGATTGCAAACAACATGCACATGATTATAAAAACTTACTTACTTTGAATTTGGCCTAGGGCTTTTCTGACAAAAGAAATACTCAATTATACAAAGAATTTTACTCGAGTAAATGAACTAAACCATGCATTTGCTCGATTAAAAAGAGCTTATTTATAACTTTGACTAACTCGATTACTATAAATCTTACACACTATTTTGGTAATCATCATTAAATATAAATTTACTTATTTCCTCGATCAAATCAAAACAATCAAATTATTCAACACTCTTTAAAGGCAAAAAACTATTAACCATGTTGGTGAAACTGTCGACTATTTTGTGCCTTTGAGTTTTGGGCTATCAAAGTAAGACAAAATTGTTGATTATTTTTGGCCTTTCTACAAAATAGTTGACCATTCTCTTAAACTATTGACAGAGCAAATTTCAAGTCTTGATTGTTTTTACGTAAATTCAAAAAATGTCGAAAGTCACTGTATAATGTTGACCTATTGCCAAAATAATCGATCATTTTTCTCTAAAAAAAATCGACCGTTTAACCAAAGCCATAATATGCTTCAAATTTTTCAAAGAAAACTATCGACCAATTTGATAAACAATATACCGTTTCTTCATTAACATGTTTTAACGGCTAATTTTTAGAAGACTTAAAAGCTCCCAACTTCTCTTGTAATGGCTAGTATCTTCAATGCTTGTGAAAAGCCTATAAATACTAGCCCAAGGATACAATAAAGAGACTAATGAAGGGATAAAAGCTTACAAGTGTTTTCATTATTCTCAATAGTGCTTATACTTTCAATTTTTCTCTCAACTAAGACTGTTTATCTTTTGTATCATCTTGTTTAAGTCTTGTTGTAATTTTTAAAGAGATCTTTATAACTGAGAGTGATAACTCTTAGATTATACTCTATATAAATTGTGTTGTATTTCTTAGCGGTTACACTTGGGTATAAGTAGGAGGTTGTAAATTCCTAGTGCTTTTGTTAAAGGGCCTACTTGGTTAAGAGATTATAGCGGATTTTGAAATCTCTAGTGGGAAGCTAGAGTAGTGAAGTAGGTTGGGTTGAGTTGAAATCTCTACCTATTGCCCAATAAAGGGATGAAATACAGAATCGATTTCTATATTGAAACAGAGTCCACCTCAAGATGTGATGGTCCTAGTCGGTCCACACCTAGTATGCAATAGGGTATTGTTCCAGTCACCTCTTCCTGTGCTAGACACAGAGGATCTACGTATCACTGGTGCCCGTGTTTCAAAATTATACGCATAATAATTACATGTATAATTTTTATGATTTTTCAAAGGAAGAAAAAAAGAGAAAGCTACGTGAGAAAATCAGAGAGAGAAAAAGGTCAGAGGAAGGGGCAGAGGGCTCTGCCCTTTTTATAAAATAAATTCCCTTCCTCACCCATTTTTCTTCTTCCCTTCCCTTAATTGAATTCCTTTTGAAATCCGCGCAACCCCCCCTCAATTATTCTCTCAATAATTTATAAGGTACTATGCAATTTTACTATGCATTATGCATTGTGCACTATGCATTTTGGTCGCCGCCTCTTATTGTGCAATCAATAATTGATTTCACATTATATACTATGCACTATGCACTATGCATTATTACTATACACTATGCATTGTGCATTATTACTATGCACTATGCACCGTGCACATTCGATAATTCGCCGCCTCTTACTGTGCAGTTAATAATTGATTCACACTATGCATTATGCACTATACACTATGCACTATTAGAAAAAGGGGTCAAGGGTCAACATTTGACCAATCAATTCCTGAAATATTTCGCGCGCACGATGTTGACACCAAACGCAATATTATATGGTGTGTGACTTTCTAGGTTCACTACTCACTAGTAATCAGATAACACCAAAACTCTTTTCGATACCCTTAACCCATCACTATAACTTCTCCAAATCCTAATGACATTCTGAGAGTTCCTAAATAGCACCTACCAGCAATTCAGGACAATATAGGTGATAGTAAAGTCTTACTTCAAGTGAACCCATTACAGTTGATGATTACCGTGTGTTATAATCTTTTCATAATCTAACGTCCCGACTAAGCGAGAGTCATGGAGTGACAAACTTACAAACTCAGTAGCTATGAGTCAAGCCTCATTAATGTGATCCTAGATAACATCTCAGAAAACACCTTTTATGACTTTCAATTTGCCTTGACTAGGGACTGTCCCATCACATTAATAGTAGATCACATAGGATGTTCACCCTATCAATTATTGACAAGGGTAATGGATTTGATTCCCAGCACCTGTTTCCATATACTAGCAATACAGAACCACATAAATGAACGTTCCCACCTCTCAATTGGATGGTTCGGCTCATTAGCAAATCTCGCACACCAATACACAAAACAACCGTGCTAGTTTAAGTCTAAGGATCAACACATCATCGCAACTTGATGACACAACCATTATCCACCAGGCCATATGGTTAGTCATCGATGTCACATTCGACTAATTGTTCTCTAACGAGCACCCACAAGTTTACTAGTGACATCTCATGTTATATGGTGCATGACACACCATCATCCCATTAGTATCATCATACTAAATAAGATAGTAACCCATGTGCTAGTCCGTACTTGATTAATTAGAGTCCCTATCGAAAGAATCTAAGGATTAGGAATAGTTTAAGAAATTCTATTACTAGAGAATCCTATCACACAGTCTCAATACTTTAAGAATAAGATTCTCACACAGAAGATCTAGGGACTCATTCATATAATTGATTGGAGAAATATGGATGAAGAAAACCTTGTCTTTTAAAGATTTATACAAAAATACAATTAATGCGTTAAAATGAGCCCGCTAGATGTCATCCAAATCTACCATCAGAGCACACAACACTAATAGTATGGTCATTCATATAGCTGCATATGATTTGTTAACACTTAACACACAAATAAACCACTTTACACACAAATAAACCACTTTACACAAGTTTTCAAGGATCAACGAAACCATTGATTTTTTTGGGATCAGGCATGACCACTTTACATTGCCTTTTTAGGGATCAAGCATAATCTCAACATAGACTTTTTAGGAATCAGGCATAACCACAAATAACTAATAAAAGCTAAGGTTTAAGAACACAAAAGAAGCTTCTAAAGAAATCTCACAACAAAATAATGAGGTTTCTCTCAAATACAAATATTATAGAATAGAACAATAAGGCATACTCTCTTTGTTTTTGACATGGAATGTATGCATCGAAGGCTCTATTGTTTGAGAAGGACAGTGGAAAATTTAGCTCAACATAAGCTTTTATCTTCTTGAATCCCATTTGCCTTTTATAGCTTTTCTTTATTCATAACCATTAGCTTTTTTGACTATTGGGTAAAATTTGCAATATTTGTAAAATATATTCTAATTTTTTTTATCCCAATTGTTAGATATATAAATTATGCTCCAAGAATGTTTAGAAGGCCTTTTTGCAACGATTAAAATAAAAATTGTGCACTTTTTGAATGTCTGTAACGACTAGTTTAATGGTTATAATTTTTTTATTTCAATACAATGATACTCAAGTGGATCCATCATCTACTCGAGTGGGGATTCACAATACTCTATTACTTTTTTACAAATAGAGACTCAGTATCTGTCAGCTAAAATCCACTCGACTGAGTATTTTTCTCACTTGATTGCAAAAAAATAATACTAGATTGCATGTTTTTTTATACTCTAATATAACATACACTACTCAATTATGTATTCCTCCAACTTGATTACTTTTCCAAATATAGAGAATAACACTCTGTTCAAAGATTCTCACTCAAGTGAGATATTGAATACTCGATTACAAAGATGTTATCACAACCAATTGCAATTTTAATCTTATATACTTTATCTAGACACATTTGATGCTTGATTCAAGCCATGTTCTAACTCAATTAAAGGTATATCATTGTTAATTAACACTTTTAATTTCAGATTAAACATTTTTGGAATTTTTTATTAAACCAAGCTAACACTTGAGTGAAATATATCTATTAGACAATTACAAAAATGAATACAGAGACTCACTCTTTTTTTAGCATAATCTACTCGATTGAAGAATAGGTTTACTCGTCTAAGGAAAGCACAATACTCGATTGAACATAATTCCTAGTTAATTATTGTTATGGTACAGAGACCTAACTTCATACAGCTTAGTTACCACTCAATTGAAAGATTCTTTTAATCGATTAAATATACAAGCACATTGGCTTGATATTTAAGCTCATCTCAATTGGACAGATAACTCACTATATTGCTAATTGATCAATTGGGATACAAGTTAATCACTCTATTGAAGATTGATAAGGAGATAACTAAGTTTAATAGACATACATATATATATATACTTGATTTGACCTTAGGAGATATAAGAGATACTTGATTAAACAATCAATTATAGTTGAGTACAATAAACATGTCACTCAACTAATTTCTCTTCTTTGATAAGCCATAGGCCCAAAAACTAATATATTCTATTAATGAATGTGAATACTCGAGTGTTGTTGTGGAAGTTGGTAAAATTTAACTTTCCAATTAAATTCACTTGTTTACTAGAATGCTTTAATATAATGAAATAATGAGATTTATTTGATTGCAAATAATAAGTTGAGTACAATACTCACTACTCAACTAAAAACTTTCCTTTTTAGATTAAAAAAAAAATCATTCTACTTAGTTTATATATCAAAACACAACATATATCACAAGTATACAACTATATGAGAGAAATGACTTTATTCACTCAATCAAATACACATTACATGACTAACTATCCTAATACTCATCTAAAATAGATTTTTACTCAATTAAATCTTTAAACTTCAAAGTATCTACTCGATTACAAATATTGAATACTCAAGTAATACTTGAAAGATAGATACAACTAACATTTCTAATCATTACTACTCAGTTGCATTTTAGCTTTACTTGAGCGATTGATTAAATATCATTATCACTTGATTGCAAACCTAAAGATTTAAAATCTTAGCAGTTTGATCAAATACTACTTGATCCAACAAACCATAAATCCTTTAAATACTTGAATGGTTTGCTTGCTAAGTAACAAACATTCAACTTTTAGGTTCTTCAAGTGTTCTTTCATTAAATTTTAGATTATTGAGAATCTTAAGAATTTGATATCAAATATCAAACAAGTAATATATATAAACTCTTATGGATCAATACTCAAGAATCACCACCTAAGTATATGATTATTTACTCAAGAATTTGATGTTCGCTCCATAAACATCATATATGTATATGAAACACATTGTCCTTAACTTAGAGTAATGTTGTCTCATATTTTGAGCACTTAGAGTATCATGAGCTCCACAAGTCATTCATGCATCATGAAAACTTAGAATATCCCTTGAAGTCTTAAAGAGAATCATATTAATAGATATCCCTAACACATATGAGAACATTAATAAATAAAACATATTGAAAGATAAACTCATTGAGGTTCCTTGAACTTTTCATCATCAAGGCAATTTGAACACATCCTAAAAAGATATGAAAATATTTTGAGAACATTACACTTTTGCTATAAAGCATTCATTATCAAAACATTCTTAACAACTATTAACAATGTTTGAGAATATTACAAGTGATATAGATCCAATTTTGGGCACTTTGCTTTTTGGTGTGTGACTTTTTAGACTCACTGCTAGGTAGTGATCAAACAACATCAAACACCTTTGACGTCGGCTGAACTATTCAACCTATCTTGAGAATCTCTCTATCTTCTTCAGACATCCTAACTATCTTAAGTGACGTCTAACAACATATCAGGATAATCAAAGTGGCAATGAAGTCTATTCATTATGAATCTATTACAGTTGACGATTATAATGTAATACAATTCTTCCATCGCCTAACGTCTCGACTGAGCCATAGCCATGGAGTGATAAACTCACAAACTTAGTAACTATGCGTTTGATTTCATTAATGTGACTAGATGACACATCAAAAAACTCTTTCTCGATCATTCATATTGCCTTAGCTAAGGACTTTTCTGTTACGTTAACATAAAACCATATAGGATATTTGTTTCATCATGTGAAGGTGACAGATCCTATCGACAAGCAACTACCTCTATGTACCAATAATATGAAACCACATAAGATGAACATTCCCACCTCGTAATTGGATGAATTTGCTCATCAGTAAATTTTGCATACTAATATACAAGACAATTGTGTTATTTCAAGTCAAATGACCAGTTACACAATCGCAACTTAATAACAAGATCATTATCCTCTTTGCCATGTTATCTATTATTGGTGTCACGTTCAGTACGTTGTTCAACCAACAACTACCTTCGGGTTTACTATAAGTATCACATGCTATGTGGTATGTGACTCACCACCTTCTATCATTAGTATCTATTGTGCAGAAAAATACCCAAGAGAGTGGTGAATTAGATTTTTCAAAAATTAATAATTTTAGCTCTTTTGAAAACTTTTAAATTTGTGATCTTAATATGTGGTGATTGCAGTAGCATTGAAATCAATAAAATCACACAACCACACAGAACAAGAGAAATTTATAAAGGTTCGACTCTAAAGAGCATAATCCTTTCTCTCAAGACTTAGATTGGGGTTCCATTAAAGAGAATCAACACTAGTTTTTAATTGAAACTAGAACCAACATACAATCCCTTGCCTAAGCAAGAACCACTAGCACACTACTAGCAAATACAATCTCCTCGCACAACAAGTGAGTAAAAATAACAAACTTACAACTAGAGACAATTATAAACAAATCATCAACGGTTGAGAATTCTACTAGCCAACACACTTCCAGCACTTCAAACTTTCTCACTCTTATTTGAATGCTCTATCAAGTTTGTTCTACTTTAAGCCTCCATACTTACCCTATATATATACATCTTCTAAACACACTAACCATTAAATAAAAAGGTTAATATGAAATTTAAAATTTAAAAAATGTTTAGACTTTCTCAAACAATAAGAAAACATGTCTCACTTTTAATTCAAAATAAATTTACTTTTTGCATAAGAAATCAAGATTTGAAAATTAAAATATAAGGTTGCGTTCTCTTTGTTGTTTTCAAGTCATTTTTAGTTTTTAGTTTTCTAAAATAAAGAAAACTCGTTCTTTTTACTGTTTTTAAAAATACAATTTTGAAAACAAAAAAAAAAATTATAAAGAAAACTCAAAACAACAAAAAGTTGTTTTGAGTGTTTTCATCCAAAACAAACTCAAAACTAAAAACACATTTATTTATTTATATTTTATTATTATAATAGAAAAAAATATTATAAAATTCATTAACTTTAAAATGTATATTTTTTAATAATATATTAATATTGAATATTTTTAATTTACTGAATAATCAAATTTATTGAATAGAATATTATTAAAAAATTATTTTCAAAAGTTCAAAAAGAACGCTTTTTCTAATTTTCTATTTTGAGAAATAGTTTTTCAAAATGACAAAGAGAACGCGTTTTCAATTTTCTAAAAATAGACTATCAAAACAGAAAACTGAAAATGAATTCAAAACTCAAAATTGAAAATTGAAAAATAAAGAGAACGCAACCTAAGTTTTTGAGACATAAATGATTAAAATAAGAAAACATGTCTAAATAAGAAAACATGTCTAAAAGCAATTCTTTTTTTAATTCAAAATAAATTTACTTTTTGCATGAATAAAAGAAAATATGTCTAAAAATAATTCTCCTTTAATTCAAAATTTGAAAATTCAAATGTAAACTTTTGAGAGATAAATGATTAAAATAAGAAAACATGTCTAAAAATAATTCTCTTTTAATTCAAAATAAATTTACTTTTTGCATGAGTAAGAGAAAATATGTTTAAAACTAATTCCCTTTAATTCAAAATAAATTTATTTTTTGTATGAGAAAGAGAAAACATTTATATCATAAAAATATTTTTGTTATTATCAAAGTCGTATTTACTTACCCTTGAGATTAACAGTATCACATACTAATCAAAGTAGTAAGCTTATGTGATAGTTCTTAATTGATTAATCAAAGTTCCCATTTGAAAAATTTAAGAACCAAGAACATTTAAGAAATCATATTACCATTGAATCTCGTCACATATTCTTAACAATTTAAGAATGAGATTTTTAACAAGTGATCTAATGACTCATTTATACAAAAATTGAAAAATAATAAATGAAGATAACTTGCCGTTAATTATATACAAAGATACATTACATATTTTATACCAAGTGGATGTCATCTAAATCTACCATTAAGGCACATCACTAACAACAACAAGATTTAATGCTATGTTGTAATTTTGTCCTTTACCTTTAGTTAACCCCATTTAAATATTAGAAAATAACCAAAATATTCTTATTGTTAAATATTTTTTCCTTATTTTTTATCCTTTCTCTATTTCAAGTCTCCAATTTATCTCTCTATCTCTTGGCCAATAGTGGCGATGATGGCATTCCTTTTTCGTTCTTTCTCTAGAGCTTCAATCATGTTATTCCAGATCTAGAAAGATCTAATTAATTGTTTTAAATCTAGAACCATTGTTACAATTCTAAAAGATGGGACGACAATATTGGAAAACAACATATGGTGGCAATGGGACAATAGAAATGGTAACTCTCTTTCTTTATCTCTTCCCATATTGTAGAACCCAAATTTTCATGAGTTTAAAATCTTTAAACCTAGATCAATGGAATCATCGTTCTCTTTCTTTCCCTCTCATTTTTTAACCAAGACCTAAGTTTGATTTGGGTTTGAAATTGAATTGAACCTAGGTACCCTTTGTTTCTTTTTATTATTTTAAAATTAGAGGAGAGAAATTAGAGAGAGGAAACAATAGAGAGAATGAAAGATAAAATTATCATTTTATCTATTTATTTAACAATAAAAAGGGTTATTGTTTTCTTGTAATTATATAAAATCTCGAGAGTGGTTATTACAATTCGTGCTTAATGTTAAACTCAATGCAGTGGAAATTAAAAGTCAACACCAAGAGACCTAAACGATCCCATCTTTTCAACGTCTCTAATTTTGTTGTTAATTTTGAAAAATGTTGTAATATATAGAAAAGAAGACAAGTTTATATAATATAAAAAGTATTTTATAAAATTTTTAAAACACATATCAAGTAGTTGAACCATGATAAGTTGGGATTTGTACTAATAGATCATGAGTTTGACTCCTTACTTTGCGTAGTGATATAAAATCTCCACCTATAATTTACTTTCTCTGTCGAAATTGAAAACATGAGTGACAGGGGATCGCAAAAATACAATAATCCTAAAAATATTTTATAAAACATAAAAATATTAATCACCATTTTCTATTATACTTCACTCTTCACGTACACTATCATCTCTATTAAGCAATACATATCGCCATTCCCCATTATAGATTCGCTTGTAGCCTCCATTACATTATCATTTCTATTATTATATATATTTAGCATTTCCCTTGCATTTGATTTAGAATTCATAATTTTATTCTGAAACCAAACACGGCCTAAAGCCATTGATCGTCCGGGCGATAGGGTATAAAGGGACAAAGCGAAAAGACGGTGTTTTCAGAGAAGAGGGCACTGCGCCAGAACGTCAAAGTACGGTCCTGACCCTCAGCCATCCCGATGGCCGTGCCAAGCTTTGCTAGGGCTTTCCCGTCGTTCGATTGCCGTTCAGATCCCGAATTTTCCGCCTTTCCTCGACCGGAAAACCCTAGATCCGGCCGATTCTCCACCAAGCTCAGGCATGGGACGAGCCATGGATCGCTCGGCGTCCACCGGCTGTTGTCTTCTTCTCTGATCTTGAGGTTCCCTCCGAACTTTGAGAGGCAGCTAAGCACCAAGGCTCGGAGGAACTGCAGCAACATCGGCGTCGCTCAGGTCGTGGCGGCTACGTGGTCCAACAACAAGCCTGCTAAAGCGGTCGACGCCCCTGCCACCTCGCCGGTTCAGATTGCGACCGGGGACGAGGAGTTGGCGGTCGTCGACAATGTTTTTTGTAGTGGTAGTGGTAGTGATATACAGATTGATGGTTTGACCGAAAACAACAAGCCGTATTCCTTCTTGAGTTCCGATGGCAGCGTTGCAGTTCATGCTGGTGCGCATCTGTGTGTCGCGTATTTACATTTGAGTACTCAATTCTAAAGAGAAGAGAGGGAAATAAAATGAATGAATTGAAACGAGATTTATCTTATTATTTTGGTTGGATTAGAACCTCAGGAAAAAAAAAATATTAACTGTTGGCAAACGATTTACTTCTTCATTTTCTTGGGCGATACTTTCCCTTGCAAATAGAAGTTCCAACTGCAGCATATTGATTTCATTGATTTGTTCCCTGCCTTGTCTTTCAATTGGATTTGTATCAAGTGTAGGGTGGTTCAAAGGCGCAAGTTTGAATAAAAGGATAAGTTGGTCTTAGATGTCTCCTCTAAATGGTTTTAGTGTAAATGCGTTTATTGATTAATTTTTTATTAGCCATGAATTTACCATGCCACTTCTTCTCAGGTGAAAGGTTAGGTCGCGGTATAGTTACTGATGCAATAACTACCCCGGTGGTTAATACATCTGCTTATTTCTTCAAGAAAACTGCTGAGCTCATTGACTTCAAGGTACGCATTATTGGTTTCATTTGTTAGTTTGGTATTAAATGTTCTTCTTTGTTCCTTGTGCAAGATGACACTTCAAGGCTTTATATTTGCAAGGTGAATTTGTCACTGAACCAAAATATCAGTACACTTTACTAATCCTGCTAAGAGAGTTATCAACTTAAAGGCAACAATTTCTCATTGCAATTAATACAGTGCTCAATATCTTTTGTTGCATCTTTAACATCGTAATAATCACTTTTTCCTGCAAGCTGGGATTAATTGACGGATTGACTTAGTTATTTATTTGTGTCATAGGAGAAGCGCCGTGCAAGTTTTGAATATGGACGCTATGGAAATCCCACAACAGTTGTTGCAGAGGAGAAGATAAGGTCTGTACTCGTTATCAATATATATATTTTTCCCCTTGCAGAAATTATGTGACTGAATGCTTGCTGAAGGCATTTATTGTTTCCTACTGAAACAGTGCACTTGAGGGAGCTGAATCAACCTTGTTAACTGCATCAGGAATGTGTGCTAGTACTGTCATGTTGCTGGCATTAGTTCCAGCTGGTGGGCATCTTGTGGCAACCACAGATTGTTATAGGAAGACACGGATATTTATTGAAACTTTCCTTCCCAAAATGGGTATCAAGGTAATATTTATCTACTTACTGTGACCATTTCCTGCCTTTTGCTTCCTTGTTTTGTGTCTTTGTACCAATGCCATATCTCCAAAGTGCTTGCTTAACAATAATTTACATCCTGTACTATTTAAGGATATAGCTGAGATAATTCAGTACCATATTAAAGCATGACCTTGATCACTCCCTCTTATTACATTAGTACTCCAGCTGTATCTGAAGGCCCTGGCTGTTCTATATCTTTCTAATTTTTTTGAAGGCTCTCATTCTTGATTTTTTTTTTTCTCTCATTATTGGCAGGTTACTATAATTGATCCTGCAGATATTGGAGCACTTGAATCTGCACTGGATAAGAATAAAGTTAGCATTTGAGAAAGTGTTTCACTAATTATGTTGAAATCTGCTTTAGGATTCACGTATGGGTAATATTGATATTTGTTTTGATATTATTGGCATTATAACTGGATGCAGGTTAATCTTTTCTTCACAGAGTCTCCAACTAATCCATTTCTCCGATGCGTTGACATTGAGTTGGTGTCAAAACTTTGCCACAATAAAGGTGCACTTGTTTGCATAGATGGAACATTTGCTACACCTCTCAATCAGAAGGCACTTGCCCTTGGGGCTGATATTGTTTTGCACTCTGCAACAAAATTCATTGGGGGCCACAATGATGTACTCTACTAACTTTATGAATTTAGTTGCTAAAAGATGGCTGGCACTAAACCATGCAATGCAAATGAGTTAAACTAGTGCCATTCCGTTGTAGGTCCTTGCAGGTTGCATTAGTGGTTCTGAGGAGTTGATTTCAGCAGTTCGTAACTTGCATCATGTCCTGGGTGGTGCGCTCAACCCTGTGAGTTTTCATCTCATTTTCAATTTTTTTTTTGTTTAATTTATATTATATTTTTGTTATGACCCTTTCTGAATTTGTGCTTAGTGATATGGATGGCATGATATTGTTCATTGTTACGTCATTGTATTAAATGGTGATTCAATTTTCTTTCTATTATTAGAATGCTGCATATCTGATCATCCGAGGCATGAAGACGCTCCATCTTCGTGTACAGCAGCAAAACTCAACAGCAATGAGGATGGCCAAGATTTTAGGGGCACATCCTAAGGTAACTTAGAACTTCTTTGAATTCCATTCTTGTGTATATTTGAGTTAGAATCCTAAAATAAACATTTATTTTTAATGGAAAGATTTGGATGTCGTTGATAAATTCTCCCATCTAAAAGTGAGAAGTGATTCCATATTTTTGAACTGCCAACATATGGCAATTTGAAGCACAGGAGCAATGAATAAGGCTCAGTGATTTCTGTGCCTACATATTATTGTAAATTGAAGCCCCCAGTAGTTCTACTTTCATCTGGATGGTACAAGCATTTGCTTTCGCTTGCCTAAACATTCATATTACAGAAAGCTGAGGAGCTTATGTAACAGAGAATGTTATAAAATATAATCCTTCTGGACATGATATAATCTAAAAGCTCTTTTTTGCTGCATGTATTAAGAACTTTGGTTATTTATATATAAAAGCTTGAAAGTCTTTGAAGTCATCAAAAGCATCACTTTAAACTGGATTTCCAGGGTCTGTCTTGTCATCTCTTTAGTATGCCTAGAAATGAGTTCAAAATTCTACCCACTTTTCAAATATCTTTAGTACTTTACTGGAAGTATTGAGCAATTTAATGGCAGACTATCAACTGCACGGCCTTGCACATCTGTTGGAATTGCAACTATATTTCATGTTTAACTCTTACAATTGCTTACCACTTTTATTCACACAAGTACTTTTAGTTTTTCTACTTTTCTCCTACTATCAAGCTATGTTTTTCATCTGAGGGGATACAGAAAAGTTTTTGAAATCACAAAAAATTATTGTTAAATCTTCTACTGGCTCCTTTATAACCAATTTGTTTTGGTGGTGGCTCTTGTTTGATTGTTGTGCTGCCTCATGCTATTTCTATTATCATCATCATTGTTATATTTTGTCTGCTTGGTTTTGATGATAAAAGGATCAAGGCCATAGATAGAATCGACTGGCGAGTTAGAATTTGTATAGGCTACCCCATGTTAGTAGATCGATATGTTATTTCTGTTTGTTTTGATTATAAAAGAAGACATTGTCCTTGCACTACTGGTTTGGCTTCAGAATGATGAACTAAGGTTGTATTACAGGTAAAGCATGTCTATTATCCAGGCTTGCCAAGTCATCCAGAACATCAGCTTGCCAAGCAACAAATGACTGGTTTTGGTGGTGTGGTCAGTTTTGAGGTCAGTATTGGCAATGCTAGCTGCTTAGATCAGTTAGGTGTGCTGTGGGGTTAAAGTTTATTGATATAATTACTAATTTCAGGTTGATGGAGACTTGCTGACTACTGCAAAATTCATTGATGCATTGAAAATTCCATACATTGCCCCATCATTTGGAGGCTGTGAGAGCATTGTAGATCAACCAGCAATAATGTCATATTGGTATTGTCTTCACTTCCTCGCATACATGGAAAATATATTGCCTCCTTTATTCATACAAGTTTCTGGATGCATATAAATTTGTCTTCTTTTAGTTTAAACTTATGTTGAATGTGGTTGTACAAGTTTTAATTTCTCATTTCCTTCGCTTGTTTTGTGCATGTTTGGGAAGAAAATGTCATAATAGGTTGTGGTAAGACCTAGACAAACTTTATTCTGAAAAAAACACACCCACTGCTAAGGTTGGCTTGGTAACAAGGGTTGCCTCATTTGCTACCAAGGTTCAAACTTCCTTAGGGGCAAGCTTACACAGATCTCTGTGTGCTTATTTGCATGTGTGGTTTGTGGGTTATTGCTTAAAATTTCTAGGAGATAGCAAATTCATGTTGCAATTGCAGAGTGAAGTGTATTCTATAGTTACTGATAACAAATTGGGCATGGAACTTAAGGATGCTAGCTTACAGGTCATTGGTTCACCAGGTTGTTTGACCATTAGTAGATTGTTAGATATATATATTTTCCATTTACAAAATTGATAATATATAGTTTCTGTTTATAAAATCAAATAAAGAATAGGTAGTCTGGTGTTATATCACCACCAATCTCATCTAAGTGACCTTAGGTTGAGTGGTGGGAGGGACAAGTATTATAAATAAGCTTGTTGGGAGGGAAAAGTTTTGCATTGTTATGAATTTTGACACTACCTTAATTGTCTGAGCTGTATGTATTGAACTGGTCAACTGGCTGATTCCAGGTTCGACCAGTTGAACCAATTGCTTTGGTCCAATTTCATAACACAAAAGTATTCATTTGGTGTTGTGCTAATAACATACTACCTTAATGGCCATGAGGATACCTTAATGCCCCATTTCCTGTTGATGAAGATATTACTGGTAAAGACACATTTTGGTGATGCAATAATGGCTATTGCAGTAGTTTTCGGTCTAGCTATATGTCCATTACATTATTAATTTGGAAAGAAATTCTCTGCATGTGCACAACTTGGACAATACAGATAGATGCTTGATGCAATTTGCTGTAAGATAATGATGTGTTGATGCATTTGGAAGCAGGGATCTAAGTCAATCTGATAGGGCAAAGCATGGGATCATGGACAATTTGGTTCGGTTCAGCTTTGGAGTGGAAGGCTTCGAAGACTTGAAGGCTGATGTACTTCAGGCTCTAGAGACCATATAGAGTGGTTCGCCTGCTGCACTCTCTTGGTTTTCTTTTAATTCCATTGAGAAGGGGGGGTTTCTCATTTACTTTTGTTGGAAGATGTCAGCTGAATGAACCTTCTAGTGAGAGCAATAAGGTTTCTTTGTATGACAAGTATGGTTTATGGTTCTTGAGCTAAAGATATGGAATGAGACATGAATTCTATGCAATATGCTGCCCGCGGCAATGAGCTTTTAATACGTTCTGTTTGGTGCAGTTCTATGTGGGTGCTTAATCCCCATTTGTTTTTGTAGAAATGTGTAGCTAGCCCGTGAAATGTTACAATTACTATGCATGTATATTAAATATTTTAATGAATTAAAATTGTTCAAATTAAAAAATATGAACCATTTCAGACTCAAGTTTCAAGACCAGGGCTCAAGGATTCAGACGTAGGGAATAAGCATGTTGCAGGTAAATTGTGACGAACCCTAAAAGTTACTGATTAATAGGTTGCCCCGATCGTTATGTATCCAAGGAAGACGCTTGCCTTATAAGTTAGGTTTGTATGTTTCCTTTGACACCCAACTAATTTAATCTCTTCATAACAACATACGAGAGAAATAATGCAAATGCTTTCTATAGCACAGAGAGAGTGAGTGAGAGCAATTGTGATACAAAATTGCAGTTTGAGGGAGGGCCGCAGCAGCAGAAGATAAGGTTATATTTAGATGATGTGCATCTGCACTGCATTTGAGTCATTATTCAGGCATGCTTTCCCCCGACCCCATCGTCATAGCTGAAGGGTAAAGGCACCGACTTGAATGCTCTGTATTTTCCAACGTTATTCAAGTGCTCATTCTCCAACCTGATATCATATTATCCCCTTGCTTTACTCACTTTGATATGATGACATGCATAGTCATAATCAAGTAAAAACAAAAACAACATCCATACATACCTGAAGAAGTTCCAAATGCCCCGGCGAATGATCTCCAAGCAGGCAACAATGGCTGTTAGCGCCTTCTTATGCAGGAAGGGTGCCTCATAGAACCCAAATACCGATTGCATCCATGCAAATCTCAGCACCCCATTCACTACCTACAACAACAAATTTCCTTTATTTTCAGCCCAGGCCCCCATCATCAGTTCATTCATTCATTAGAGCTACCAGATGTACCGTGCATATTCAGATCTTTTTCTACTTACTATTGCTATAAAGTAGACACTTTTGTAGGGTACCAGCAGCTTGTCTCTTAGCCAAGGGTTCCTGGAATCCTTTCTTAGAAGGCCCCAGTCGATCACAATGTCCCAGTAGGTGCTTATCATCGTAGCAACTGCTGAACTTATCGCCGCCATTATCTTCCAACCCCCTCCCCACTTGAGATCATGGCCTGTTCGCATCACGACTGCAATTATCGTTGACAAGTACTTCACCCCATTCGTTATGTGCATGCGATCTTTCTCTTCAACCAAGCGCCGAACACACTGTAACAATGGTAGTCATAGCTCGATCACAAGCATCCTTAGGCACCTTCCTTTTATGATTTTTATAACACAAACCTGCACCTACCTGGAGAAATCGTATCCAATATGGGACAACTGCGATGATGACGTAAATTACTTCAAAGACATCGCTCTGATGGCACTGGTTCGATCGCCTCTTGAAGTCCCCCCAACCGTAGTAGCAGACATAAAACTCTAGACACCTCAATGCCTGCACCTGAAGCAGAGCACCCAAACTATATTAGTTAGCCGCGTGAAAATATTTTTAGTTCGATAGGAAGAACAAATTTTTCAGGTTTTGCATGTTAAACCTGGCTAGTAAGCTGATCTCCCAAGAAGAAATCTGGGAGGGTAACCTGCAAATGCAGAGAGAGTAAGATGAAATCTCAATTTCTATTCCAGGGTGAATAGAGAGAATATTATTTCATCTATACAACTAAATACGTTTTTGTTTTACCTTGTACCAAGGAGCACAGAGACAGCGAAAGATACACTGGATAAGGAAGAATCGACTTGAACGGTAAATGATATTGAATGGACAGAATGCTATAAGAAGCACCAGCTGCAATAAAAGGATGGAAAGCTCTCACTAAGAACAAACTCGATCAACTGTATTGTTTGATGAAAGAGGAAGAGTGTATTAGTAGTTACAATGATTAAGCCCAGAGGGACCAATTCAGCTAGCGTATGGAAGCTTCCTGCGCGTGGTTCCATGTCCATATCCAGATTCGAGATTACACCAGCTAGTGCGAGCACAGCAAGACCTGAACTCACAAGAAGGACTTCTCTATAACCCATTTCCGTCCCTTGCTTGAAGCCAAATATGAAGGAATAGTTGACCCGAAAATGCCTCCAGAAGTATATGTTTGCAGAGTACATGATCAAATGCAGGACGATGAACCCGAACAAGCTGTTCAGGCGAAGCTACTGGTAAGCTTTGGGAGAATAGGAGTGAGTTACAGTAATGAAGTTACTCAGATGAATGAACTCCTCCTTGTCCCTAGATGGCTATTAAATTCCAAGAACATACCTGTAAAGTGGGAATATATTTTCCATGTACTGCTGGCGCCCATCACTGTTCATAATATTTCTCGCGTGTACTAGAACGATGACAGCCACTAGAAGTGCTATTGAGCAGCCGAAGAAAAACCCTGCCAGTGAAAAACATTTCGGTGAATTCATATTCACTTAGGTTTCACCAACCAGATCATCTAATTTCTTTACTTCACTTCTCAGTTTCCACTATGAAACTGAGGAAGGGTGAGGAAGATTGGAGATGAACTGTACTATTATCTTCTTGCAAAGTAAGAGAGACTAACCTATGGAAAATGTTACTACATGCCTTTCTTTTTTACTGTGGGGTCTTAAAATTTTCAACCCTCTTTTTCGATTTCCATTCGAGAAGTGTTTTATGAAGGTAGCCTCCACTCTTTCTAACAGCCTGGAAACCTGACGCAGCATGAGATGCAACAGAAGGTTAGTGTCGAGTAGAATTAGTTTAATTGTCTTGAAGTAGAACATGGAATTCAAGGTGCAACAAACCTCACTAGAGCTGTCACTAAAGGCATTTTCTACCATCTCCAGGTAAGGCTTTGATGCATTCCTTGAAGTGATCTGCAAAAATTTTCAAATCAGTTGCAAAATAGGAAAAGCAGCAGAGAGTTAATAACTCAGTAACACGAAGACAAGAAAATTGTGGCACCTTGTCATACTTCTTTAGGATCTTGGAGAATGCCATTTGGTTCAAGAAACTGAAGCATTGATTGGAAATATATCAGTTATACCCAAACTATGAAGAAAACAGCTATTTGAGAGGAGTTTGAAGAGTAAGCAATGGTAGTACCTATAGCTCTTCAAAAGTCTAAGCTTGTTATAAAATTCAATGAAAGCCCGTTTCATTTGTTCTTCGACTTTCCTCAGTTCCTCCTTGCTGAAGGACAACTCGGATTGTGAACTCGCGAAAATCCTTCTTAAAGTTGTTACAGGAGTTTCAGCTTCAACATTAATCTTTACACGCTCCAGAACTTCCAAAGACGGCATTTTAGGACCTGCAGTGTCTGCCTCAGCCTGCTCACTGGTTTTTCCTTCATCGTGTTGACTAACTTCGTCATCTTCCTCATTTTCTTCTTGACTCACTTCATCTTCTTGAATATCATCCATGTGTGACACTTCACATTCAAAATAAAGATTATTCTCAAGAACCTTCAGAAAAACCATCCTAAGTTCATACGATTCACAACTTAGTTTTCAGGAAAATGACATTGCACATTCACAAATTTGCCATACCTGTCTTTCTTCTACCGATGGAAAGATTCAATGAAGCACCACGATTGTTGAAATCAGCCTGCATTGATGCCAACAAAGGCTTGTCAACCTTCACCCTGAGAGCAATGAGAGCATCCATTTGCTTATTCAACTCCTGTGCCTCCTTAACCACTTCCCCAGTTTTTGCTCTGTAGAATTTGAGCACTTTGTTGAATTCCTTATCCAGCCTCCTAAAGAAAGCAGCCTCAGGTTCTCCCCCTTCATCCAAAGCAATCAGAACCATAGTCTGATACTGCTCCGATGAACCTTCTTGTACCGCACCAACAACTATCACCTCGTCTTCAGTGCTCGTCGAATCTCTGCTTCTGTTATAGCCGCTGGTCAGGCCGCTAAAGGCTCTGTAAAGGGTTACATTCCTCTTAAAGGAAGCTCTCGAAGCTTGCTTGGCCGAGGATAATAGATTCACTTGTCGATAATTCAGTATATCTTTCAACAAAGTTTTCAGATCATCATACTTTATGTATGCTTCCTGCCATTCCTGCACCATCTGTGCTGGAAACTCCTTGCCAAACTTCATTTTCTTCAGCCTCCCCTTCACAGAAAATTGGACAAAAGTAGATCTATTCAATCAGTTCGAACCATCAAGCTCTGATGTCAGCTTTTCAAACTTGAATCTCTTTGATCTTTCTGCCCCCCTTGTTTGTGAACAAGTTCCCTGTCTTTGTTGTTCTTTTATCTGTCAATGTGTTTCTCCCTCTCCACTCTTTTATAGACCTCTCTATCTTTCTATATTTGTCAATGTGTTCTTGTAAATAAGATGAAGAATGAGGATGATTGAATCTTTTTTGGGAGAGAGGAGAGCTGTACTGAGATGAGAATAGTTCACTTCTGTCTGTCTGCTTTCTTTTATTAGTTTCTCTTGACTTTCCCCTTTTTCTATTTGGCAGACTGACTTTCCTTTTTTATTTTTTCCTTACTCTCTTAAGTCAGCAATTTTACCTTTTGAACCTCAAATGGTGAATCAGTAATTGTTGGAACAAAGTAAACAAAATAATCTGAATATCAATTTTAAAATGATATATAATTAACACATATATCAAATCAGGTTCATGACTCAACACATATTTCTCCAAAAATTATCTTAAAACCCTATAAAAGCAACCTGATAAAAAAAAAACAAAAAATGACGTTGGTATTCAGAAGATTTGTTACGCTTGCTGCGTGAAGAAAAAAGATTATGCACTCAACTTTAGTCATCATTGTCCTATTTTTGTTGCAGTTTAACATTATGGTGACTATTGTTAGATAACATCTCAAATTTATATTTGATTGAGATTAAATCTCTCAGGTAGAAGCCCAATTAGTTTGTGTTGAGAGAGTTTTATACTTTTTCCGCGCGGAGCTGATGATTAGTGAATTATTTTATTGTTGCGAGATCATGGACGTGGTTTTTAAGCTGAATTGCCCTAAATTTTTATGTTATATTTTGCCTTCAATTTATGTATGTGTGGTTTGCACGATCTTCCTAACAGCTACAGTTGTTATATAGAACCTTGAACTAATTAAACCCGAGTTTGGCAAGAACACATCCTCCCATGGTTGGTTAGTTACTGTGAACCCTTCAATCTGATGATAGTGATACAAGTTGGTTGGTAATTTTCACAGTGAGCAAATGAAAACAACAGCAATTAATAGGATTCTCCTTTTTCCTTTATTTTTGCCTTTTTCTCTTCAACAATTTGAGGTCCAAACAAACAGGGTCTTAGGAGAGTGAAGCTGGGAACAGGTAGGAAAGAGTAGTTGTTAGAAATGCACCACCCAGTCTTTGTTTTAACTTTTGCCTCTCTTTGCATTTACTTGCCTTTCTCAATAGTCCAAATCTAGGCGACCTACTTCCATAATTTAAGGAGCAATTAAAGCTAGCAATCAACATCGCCAGCTGATGTGGGGTGCCTTGGGAAAATGAAAGTCAAAATCTAAAAATTCTAGAAATATCTCAAGAAGACCGAAGACTTGGATGACCTGAAGAGTCTTTCGGAGATTCTTCAGAGTCTCTTGACCAGCCAAGCCCTTAAGCTCATAAGTCTAGGAGTCATCCAAAGAGTTTTCTCAAGTGATCCGATGATTCCAAGAAGTCTTAGAGAAACCCATCCGGAGGATACTCTTTGAGGCATTCTATCCCCAAAGATACCTCTAGGCCCTCTGGCCTCGTCTAAAGCATTTTTCCCTGAAGAGTTAGGACATGCATTAACATGCTACATGTCATGTGGCCCCCACCACCAATGCCTATAGATACCCCCTGTTACATGACAAGAGGGATAGAAGACCTAGATCTAAGAACCGAAGACTCTGACTCAAGTCATATCTTAAACCCATCGGGAGATTCCCATTCGGAACCTCTAAGCATACATATATTCTTTTGTTCCATGGCATCATCTAAGTTAGGCATTGGAGGGCCCACATAGGAAGCTCCTCACGTGCCTTCTGACTATTCTTATGTTGCAAACCCATCCGAACCCTTCGAAAGACTAGCTAGTCAAAGACTAGAGCCATCAGGGAGCAAGGCTCCCGAAGACTCCAAAAAGCCATCCGTAAACCGAAAGTACCCTCTTTGCTCTCCCGAACAGTGGATCAAGCCAGTATCTGTTAATCTCCCTTGACGTTACAGACCTTACCCGCTTGCCTGGACTCTGCCAAGCTGTGCCTTAAGACATATAAATTTAATTGTTGTATTCAAGTAGCAACACCAACCAAATCCATCTCTACAAGGCATAAGTAGAACAAGAAATTTTAGATGGGTAGAGCAAGCTGAAGATTACCCAAGTAAATCGTACGAACAAATGAATTCAATGACAAGCATTAATTCTCATCAACCATTTTTGCAGGGTCTGCTCTGTTTTTTATGGTAAGGGTTGAAATCAAAGCATAGATGAATCTCTCTATATTATGGTCTTTGAAAGAAGAAATGAAAGTTAGATGCCATTACATTGATGAAGGTAGGACGAAGGAGCTGAAGAAGCGTTTGTAGAGCTCTCCAAAGGAAAAACTAAGGGTACCTTCTTGATTTCTCTCTCAGGTTGTCGGTCTCTCTCAAGCAGAAGAAAAAAAGCCAGAGGAACTTCTTCCTCTCGAAGAAAGCTTTCAAATGCCAAAGTTGCGTTCCAGCCACGGACAAGCAAACCAGAAGGGAAAGAAAGGAAGCTGAGGGTGGCCATCTTCGAATTAGTTGCTCTATTTAGCTGTTGCATTTCTTCCTCCCTAGGATGCCCAGAACAGAGAAAAACATTTTTGGGACTGTACAAATAAACATATTCAAGTACAGAAAGAAGGTGCATGTTAATTTGGAATTTGTGTTATTCTTACCTTCCACGGAGATAAAACATCTCTTGATGAATGGATGTGACTGCGTCGTACAATTTCCTCAACTCAAGTTCCATCACCTAAGAGTGAAAACGTAGACAGACAAGCCACAATAAGTTAGTTTGATTCCTAATGTAGAAAGTCATCAAACGATGAGGAGGAGAAAGAAAGGAAGCACATGTTGCTTAATTACTTGAAAATCTGCGTTTTCTTTGCAACCTTGGTGGACCAATCCTTAGCGGCAACACCAAATTTCCAATCGAAATCAATGGAAAAAGTGACCGGGGGCTGGTGGTTGGCTGGCCAAAAACAGATCATATAGTGACCAGCCTCGTAGGTGGTGAAGGCAAAGTTACCATAATCCACATTGTCCCCATGGTGAAAGACGTGCCCAGAGGGTGAAGTAACCTGTGCATTGTGATGGTGGTGCAGCAGAACACGACACGATCAATTAAAATCCCAAGTTTATTTGAAATGAAATGATACTGAGGAAACAAAAAGAAAGTGAAGGTAGGTAGGCATGTAGGAACGAACCTTGACGTCGATCTTGTGGGTATAAAGCAAAGGGAGGGCGTCGTTTTGTGAATTGAAATGGATTCCTTCCTGTTGGTGGTGGGATCTCAGTTTGCTGCGCTGCAAAAGGGAGGAGTCGTTGGTTGCGTTGCCGTTCGATTTGCAAATTGCAATTGCATGTTCGAATTGCAATTGGAACATCAATCAATCAATCGTCGGCCGACCAACAAGAACAGAATGGAAAAACCATCGACGGTGGGAGGGAGGAAAAGATATGGAGATGCGGGGGATCGAACCCCGTGCCTCTCGCATGCAAAGCGAGCGCTCTACCATTTGAGCTACATCCCCTGTTGGTCTAAATGGTTTATAAAATTTAAATATTCTACATTAAACCCACGCTTGTCCCCACACATGTATATCTCACTCTCCATGGATTTGGATTTCTGTTATTATATTCCAGAAACTACCCACCTTTTTTAAAAATACATTTTAAGCGCGAGTGAAGAAAGTAAAGGTAATGGAGAGAAAGAAGTGCCTCTACGGTGGCTGCTTGCTTCTACTTTTCTTTGAATCGCTTTCTTCTCCACTACAACTGACTTCTTTCTTCTAGATTTTTCACTCCATAGCAATGCAGCGCTGTGGCTGTGGGTCTACATTACTGTCGCTTTCACAAATGCAAAAGCATTCTTATTACTATTATTATTATTATTATTAACCCATTTTTGTCCAAAGCATTTACCGTAGGAGGAGGAGCTGGTTTTGTTGGGTTACTGCATGACTTGACTTTTCAATATGTGCATAACCTGTTACTGTTGTAGTTAAGAGGAAAAACCAGAGGCTCGCTCAAGACCAATGCTGTTGCCGACGATAAAGTTAAAAAAGCATTGAGCATGCATCTGGCGCAACCAGCAGTTTTAGGGATAAGTCATATGATCACACGTTGGCCCCTAGATCTCCAGTAGTTGTTAGGTGGCAGGGAAGATGATATTTTGGTGTGAATTTTCAGAAGGGTGACAACACTTGCCCATTTGGGTAACTTAGAATTTATATGGTAGCCAAAGTTTTTGAATCGAATTGTTTTGATGCAATCCTTACTGCCATGCAAAACCAGTAGATACATATTTTATATATGAAACCAAATCCGAATCAAACCCAACCGCATCCTCTCTTCGCACGGATGGATCTGATTGGCTTGTTGAACAAATGCTACATTGGCCCGCATATTAGGTAGGCAGTCTTTACAGAGTCCAGTACAAAAATTGCAAGAAACCAATAATAAGAAACAAGATACAAACAGCTTGCCATTGATCAAAAGAAATGTCAAGACTCACTGGAAAAACCTGCGGAAATGAACAGAAAAGGGAAGGAAACAGATCCATTGTTTCGTCAGAGAGCACACAGCACACATCAATCCAAGCCACAAAGAAGCGTTTTGGCTATTTGGAAAGTTTGAAGTACAAAATTAAGATGATAGCAACAACGAGGGCTGCAATTATGGAGCCAATAATCCACTTGTTCCTGCTCATCCTCCTTGATATGTTGGTCAAAATTTTCTTACTCCTGCTAATATTGTCATCCACGCCGTGAAGCTTCAACAGATAAAGGGAAACATCAGAATAATACATACATTCTGACAAACACTAAACCCACTCATCATCACCATGTGGTGAATCATGCTAGTTGAGGATAGTGTTGGCTATCTTACTATTGTTTCACATTTCATTCTATCCAGGGGCATACTCCTAATCAAAACCACAACGCATCTTGGATCAATCCATTGATTGTTAAAACTGCCCAAGTAAACTTCAGCCTCCATCGTCCCCTAGGATTACATTACCCACAAAATGGACACATACTTATTTGAAGCTTACATTAGAGTAATTTATAGACCATGTCAAAGGTCATGATACAGAAACGTGGAATTGTTGAAAACTAGTATGGCCACAAAGAAAATGCATTTTGTGCAACATGGAGACAGACACCCAATGTTTCTAGGCTTAGACCAACCATGACTATGAAAAATTAGTAATAGAATCACAAAGATTTGTAGATTAATACCGTGTTATCGGCATGTAAGAGAGACTGGCGTTGCTGATGCAAATCTTGAAGAATTGACACACCAAGCTCCTCTGTCTCCAGCATGGTCCTTCTACCTTCCCTAATCCTGTCACTGGATTTGTTT
Organism: Diospyros lotus; assembly: GCF_014633365.1. Lineage (NCBI taxonomy): Eukaryota > Viridiplantae > Streptophyta > Magnoliopsida > Ericales > Ebenaceae > Diospyros > Diospyros lotus. The sequence goes on along the minus strand of NC_068341.1, from coordinate 35,442,394 downwards.
AATCTTCCAGTTGACATCATTAATCTTGCCCTTTGATCAGCTGAAACCTATTGCGACCACCAAGAAAATTTCAGGCACTGGTCCAGGAGATTAGCCAAGGATTGAAATTCTCAATGAGTATTTGTATACTTGGCTTTGTAGCATTATTTTCAAAAAGTTCACTACCAAGTAGCGTACCGTCAGTGCATCAGCCATTCCAGATTCCAACAATTCATCCCGTGCAGCCTGATTCAAGTTAGTTGCTGTAATTCTCTTCAGTTCAGCTTTCAAGTTGTTCAGATCAGACTTGTATTCCCTTAGCTTAGCAAGCAGGACAACTTTTACATTTGGCTGCAAACTCCTTGCCTCAAGGTCCATTTTCCGAATCTGGAGAGAAAAAAAAAAAAGGCCAATCACATTCAATTCCTAGAATCTGGAAGCAAAAACATTAAAATTCTAGGCAACAAGAAGATACAACCATACCAAAGATTCTGCTTCATCAATTCCCACTTTTATTTCAGAAACTTTTTGCTTCTTTTGCTCTGAAACCCACAAGTAAATGTTCATAAGATCACGAGAGAAGAAAATTATGAAAAAACAACATGAAGATTGAGTATACCAACATAAGCATCTGCAAAAAAATCATACTCCATCACAATTAGTTGAGAGCCAATGCTAGACAAGTTCCAATATCACAATCAGCTGCATCCATCATTTCTTTCTTTACAGAAGATATGGCCACAGATAGAGACAATTAGCAAGCTAGAATCCATGCAACGAACCCCAACTAGTTGGATTAAGGTTTAGTGTGTTGTTGTTTTTCTCCAATAACATTTAGCCACAGCAGAAAATAAATGCATTTAAAATTTTTCACTATTGTACATTATTTCTCACTATCATTTCCTCTTTTTGCACCATTTTTCCTAACTTTAAAGCCAGACAAAGAGAGGCATACTTTAAACCAGCCTTTATGGGTTTCTCATACCTCTAAAAGGCCTGCACCTTTAAGATGTCAATCATTATTGAAACAGAAACTAAGCTGATGTAGGAGCATATTCTTTGACCTATTAGTGTTTTTATTATCATATTTGTTTATATTGTGGTTAGTACTTGCATTATTAGCTTTAGAAAGTAGTCATGCAACTAGCATGTGACTTTTTAATATAGATGGACAGCTAAGAATAGAAAGATTCCCTTGCAATCAACAGTTGAGATTTATTACTGCTGTATCCTTGGTATAAATAGTCATTTAAGACTTTTTGTAGGCAGTTTCTATTTTAATTCCATGTTTGAGGTTTTCCTAGACCTAAAATTCCAGATTTACATTGTTTTTAGCCCACATTTCTGCACTTGTTTTTCTGTTTCTTCAACTCTCACCACGGCAAGTGGCATCAGAGTAGAAAGATCCTATAGTGGTGTTAGGTTTTTTGCTAGGAAGCCATGGTCAGACACATTATAGGATGTGGAGGTAATCAGATCAAGCCCAACAAACAGAATTGGCCGAAAAGCAGCATAAGATTGGAATTTGTTGCAAGGACTGCATGTTTTGTAATGACAAGAACATGTGGGAATCGTATGGAGAATCCAGAAGCGACAAACGCCCTGTTGATATGTGTGAAGGTGGTCTTGAGACTTGAGAGTGAACTTGAAGATCGTGAAGATGAAAACCACTTTCATGATGTTGGACCCATTAACCATGCTTTGTAAAGGTGGCTTGCAAGAGAGGCTATCACAAGTCCTTGATATGATGGTAGTACAATCAAGGTTGATAATTTTCGTAGAAAGGTGTATCTAGAAGATTATTGGATTGGGAAGCTAGTAGCTTTTGGGGGATTTGAACATGAAGTGACTACTATAGAAAATGGACCTTGAGGCAAGAAGTTTGCAGCCAAATGTGAAAGCTGTCCTGCTTGCTAAGCTAAAGGGACTACAATTTTGATCTGAAAGCTGATCCGAACAGAATTACATCAACTAACTGTCACAGTTGGGCTGTGACAACTTCCGTCCTTCTAATTCGGTGTGAATTAGAAGGAGTCGCTAGAGACCCGTAAGAAGAAAAGAGAAGGGATTGGAAGGGAAGGGAGAGTGAGAGAATAGAGAGAATAGGAATCTGATTTTGGATAATTTGATTCATATCATTGCAGGAGACTGACATAGTTTATATAGGGAACCCATAGGTGCTGCCACAGCAGATCATCTCTCCTCTAACAGACTATTTTGTCCTATTCTAGCCCCCTTTACACCTGGCACAACAGCCTAACAAACTACCAGCTGGAAATTGTAAAGACTATAATTAATATTGGAAAGAAAATAGCCAAATCTACTTAATTTCTGCAGCAAAAATTTATCAAACTTCAGTCTTCCTCTTGTTTCATGACACTAACTTAAATCAGCTGCCCCAGATGAGTTATCAGAATCTGAAATAGCTGATGTATTAATAGTATGCTTTTTCTTTTTTTCTTTCTTTTCTTTTCTTTTGCCAATGACTAGTGGTATGCTATTAGTGCGCGAACTTTTAGAAAATGATGCCGCAAAGCCACGTATCTGATTTCCAGGGACTATAAACACATTGAAAATTTCAGTCCCTTGGCTAATCTCATGGACCGCCTTTCTTGTTTCATACCTGACCAGTTTTCTTGGTGATTGCAATAGGTTTCGGCTGATCAAAAGGCATACTAACGATCCCTATTGAAAGATAAAACAAATCTAGTGACAGGATTAGGGAAGGTAGAAGGACTATGCTGGAGATAGAGGAGCTTGTTGCGTCAATTCTTCAAGATTTGAATTGGCAACACCAGTCTCTCTTACATGCCCATAATATGGTATTAATCTACAGATCTTTGTGATTCTATAACTAATTTTTCATGGTCATGGTTTGTTTTGGCCTAGAAACATTAGGTGCCTGTCTCCATGTGGCACAAAATGCATTTTCTTTGTGGCCATACTAGTTTTCAACAATTCTGTGTTTCTCTATATGAGCTTTGACCTGGTCCATAAATTACTCTAACCTAAGCTTCAATAATTATGTTTCCCTTTTGTGAGTAATGTATCGCTATGGGACCTTGGAGGCCAAAATTAATTTGGGCAGTTACAACAATCAATGCAATGACACATTGCAGTTTGATTAGGATTAAGGCCACTGATCGAATGATATGGTGAAACAATGCTAACATAGCCAACACTATCTCCAAGACTCCAACTAGCTGGAAAAAAGCTTATGGCATATTCTCTTTATTGTTTTCAACCCGTTTTTAGTTTTTAGTTTTCTAAAACAGTGAAAATGTATTTACTTTTATATTTTCAAAACTGAATTTTTGAAAACAAGGAAAAATTTTGTAAAGAAAACTCAAAACAACAAAAAGTTATTTTGAGTGTTTTCAGCCAAAACATGCTGAAAAATCCCAAAATGCGGAAAACAGACAACCTCCCACTCTCTCTGTCACTCTCTGTGTGTGTGCACTCACCGCCTACTCCACCATCTCCTTGTGGCCCTTCTCCAGGCAGCCAGCCACTGTTGTTGTCATCAACGGCCAAGGCCTTTCCGGTCATCACATCTACGTCACCATCGCCGCTCGATAACCACCGTTGAGGCCAGACCACCACCTCCTTCGCCACTACGCTCAGCCATTGTGAAGTGCCACAACCACTGCATCTCCTCCTCCTTTGCGATTTTCGACCACTGTCTCTTCATCTTCTCTGCCCTTTCTGACAAGATCCGCTCTCTCTCTATTCATTCCCACCGCTGTGCATATATATATATATATATATGTATATATTTGCGAGAGAGTGTGGGCCAAAAATTAAAAGTTAGATATACAAAGATATAATCGTCAGATCTAACCCCTTTTTTGGTATGTTGGTCACCATGTTGAGGTGAAGCCGATGGTCAGTCCTGATCATTGGAATCACCAGTCAGCAGTGGGTGAAAATCTGGAAATTAATTTTCAGATCCAGCCCAGTCTGGCCATTGGAAATTAATTTTTTTTTGTTTGTATTTTATTTTTGTAATGGAAAAAAAAAATATTGCAAGATTAACCAACTTCAAAATGTATATATTCCTTAATAATATACTAGCATTAAACTGTTCCAATTTACTAAATAATCAAATTTATTGAATCATAAAATAATTTTTCTAAAAATTCCAAAGTAAATGCGTTTTCCAGTTTTCTGTTTTGAGAAACAATTTTTCAAACTGACAAAAAGAATACGTTTTCAGCAATTTCAAAATAGATACTCAAAACACAAAACTAAAAATTGAAACACGAAGAGAACATCACCTTAGTAGAGCAAGTGTTCAGTTGTACTTATGTGCTATAGCATAATCAAACACCACATGATGATGAGTGGCAATAATGTGTTAAGACTTACACTATTCTGGAAAGAATTGTAGCCGTAGGAGTTTGAATAGAACGAGAGAGAGAATTTGAAAATACAAGGGAGAATTGAGAGAGAAAAGGAGGGAAAGCGAATTTGGAGGGAAATAATTATGTGTTAAGTCATTTCATAATTCCCATCCTCATACATTAGCCTCCTTTTATAGGCAGCAATTCGGTTATAACCGAGAATGTACAAGTGGTTATAGCGCTAACTACTTGAGTACCACTGCCTTTATTAGCTAGCTTAGGCTAATTACAAATTGACAAAAAGGAGAACAAGAATAATCCAATCTTATTATTCTTCAATCGTAGAGTACAGCATATATACATGCCTAACAATGTAAATAGGCAACTTCCTAATGAGAGAAAGTTTCTGTTAGAACTCCCATTAAACAAACTTATCAGAGGAGAAAGAAAGAGGGGAAAGGGGTGGGGGACCACAGGGGGCAACCAAGTAAAATGACCCAAGGCTAAAAAAGGCACAAGTTAGTTAGAAGAGAATAATCTAGTATGTGGCTGGAATGAGTGGGAGGAGTAGGTATATAAGGGAGGAGAGAAAGGGAGAGAGGGGTGGAAAAATTTTGTTGGAGAAGTCGTGGGAGAGAGAGGCCCTCTTGAATAGGCCTATTTTGTTTTCTTTCATTGTTTTCGCTACATCCATTGTTGAAGCTATTGTAATTGTGGAATTCCTACTGTTTTTGAGTTAAAGTTCAATCAATTGAGTGAGAGTTCTATCAGTTTCCTAAACTAACTTAGGAAATATGTACAGTAAAGAAAAGATCCTACAAAGATAAAACAATAAGACGCAAACAATCAGCAATACACGATATACATAGAAAGAGGAAAGAATCCACCATATGAAGGAATAATCCACTCGTTGATTTCTAACACTCCCCCTCAAGATGATGAGTGTATATCATGCATTCTCATCTTGCTCAATATCTTGTGGAAAATTGGACTCGATAAGCCTTTAGTTAGAACATCTGCTAGCTGCCTTCCGGTAGGAACAAAGGGGGTGCAGCTCAGTCCACTCTCAAGCTTCTCCTTGATGAAATGCCTATCAACCTTAACATGCTTGGTCATATCATGTTAGACTAGGTTATGGGCAATACTTATGGCCGACTTGTTGACATAATAGAGTCTCATAGGTGCTGCCTACTGGACTTTCAAATTTGTTAGGATAATTTCCAGCCAAAGAAGTTCACAAATACCTAAAGCCATAGATCTGAACTCAGCTTCAACACTTGATCATGCCACCACACTATTTTTTTGCTCCTCCAAGTAATAAGATTTCCACCCAAGAAGGTACAATAACCTAAGGTGGATCTCCTATCCATACGTGACCCGACATAATCCGCATCGAAGAATGCTTCTAAGGACAAGTTGCTGACCCCTTTAAACAAAACACCTTTACCTGGAGACCCCTTAAGGTAGTGAAGAATTCTATGCACAACCTTGAGATGGCTTTCTCTAGGGTCATGCATAAATTGGCTAGCCACACTCATGGCATAGGCTATGTCTAGTCGAATGTGAGACAAATAAATAAGTCTCCCTACTAGCCGTTGATATGAACCTTTATCCACTGCCCTACTTCATAATCAACCCCAATTCTATGGTTTGGTTCAATGGGTGTCTCAACTGCCCTGCTACCAAGCATGCATGTTTTAGTCAAAAGGTCCAGCACATATTTATGTTGGGAGATGAATATTTCTTCTTTAGATTGAACCACTTCAATGCCCAAAAAGTATTTCAACTTCCCTAACTCCTTGATCTCAAATTCTTTTGCCAAGCATCCCTTAAATGCTCCATTTCTTCTTTTTCATCCCCGATAACTATAATGTTATCAACATACACCAAAAGTGCTATTATCCTCCCTAAAACTGAATGATGAACAATCAAGGTATGGTCACCTTGACTTTGCTTGTAGCCTAATCCAAGCATAACTTTGGCAAACCTCCCAAACCAGGCTCTAGGGAATTGTTTCAGCCCATAGAGAGCCTTTTTCAGCGTGCATGCCACATTCCCCTCTCTTGTTTGCAACCCAAACCCAAGTAGAATGTCCATATAAATCTCTTCTTCCAACTCCCCATGTAAGAAGGCATTTTTTACATCAAATTGATGTAATGACCAGTCATACATGACTGCCAATGACAGCAACATTCGGACAGTATTCATCTTTGCTATGGGAGCAAAAGTGTCTAGGTAGTCTACCCCATAGGTTTGGGTATACCCCTTAGCCACTAGCCTAGCCTTGTACCTTTCTAGAGTCCCATTAGATTTATACTTCACCGTAAACATCCACTTACATCCGACAACCTGCTTCCCTTTTGGTAATTTAACCAACTCCCAAGTTTGGGTTTTTTTCAAGGGCTGCCATCTCAACCATCATGGCATTCTTCCAACTTTCATTATTTAATGCTTCAAACAAGGTCTTTGGTATAAGGATGGAATTAAGGTTGGTTAAGAGAGTTTTATGGGCGGGAGATAAGTGAGAGTAGGTCATGAACAGATGAATAGGGTGTTTTGTGTAGGCTCGGGTCCCCTTCCTAAGGGCAATAGAAATATCCAAGTCATTAGGCTCGAGTTTAGCTTGATTATGAGGAATTGAGCCAGGTTCAGATGCAGTTAGGTTAGGGGACAATATAGGCTGAATAGGGGGTGAAGTATGTTTAGAATTGAGGTTACAGGAGTCTGGATTTGATTCGAATGATGTAGCCTGCATGGGGTTATGAATCATAGTCTTTCTTCTTCAATACACCTTTAGTGGACTAAAAAAAAGCTACAATATTTCCATGTGTATCACATTCAGAGAATCCTTTGAGATATATTTTGGCTGAGATGAAGAATCCTTTGAGGGAGGTTCATAGAGAGTAGGAAGAAACCCTTCTCTATTAGGTTCTTCTAGGAATTCAGTCTCCCCCTTAGGATAAGAGTCACTAAAATATGGATTTTCCTCCACAAAACTAACATCAGCTGAGATAAAGAACCATTTGGATGGAGGGTGGAAACATTTGTATCTTTTTTGGGTGGAGGAATACCCAACAAAGATAAGCTTAAGGGCTCTAGGATCCAGCTTACTCCTATGAGGTGAGTGGTTATGAACAAAAACCACACAACCAAACACTTTAGGACTAATTCCATCAGGTGGTATAAAGTTTGGAAAAGTTTTAGAAAGCAGTTGAATTGGATTGTCTGAATTGAGACTTCTAGAGGGAAGTCTATTAATAAGATAAGTTGTTGTCAAAGCTATCTCTCCCCAATAATGTTTAGGGACATTATTATGGAATAGTAAAGCCCTGGTAACAGCTAGAACATGCCTATTTTTCCTCTCAGCTACCTCATTTTGTTGAGGGGTATAGATACATGAAGACTCGTGAATTATACCCTTTTGTTGAAAGAAATCGAATAAAGTTTGATTGAAGAAATCCTTAACATTATTTGTCCTTACTCTCTTGATTTCAACCCCAAATTGAGTCTTAATCATATTACAAAATTGGGAAAGATGCTGCACATTTTTGATTTGAACTTTAAAAGATAAATCCAAGTCACCCGTGTACAGTCATCAACAAATAGAACAAACCATTTAGCTCCAGATAAATTTGGGACTGAAGAGGGACCCCATATGTCACTATGGATCAAGTCAAAGGGATGAGAACTATTATTGTTATTGAGAGGAAAAGAAATCCTTTTATGCTTAGCAAACTCATATATATTACACTGAAAGTTCCTAGCATCTAATCCCTTAAACAAAGAGGGATACATAATCTGGAGAACAAGTCACACGTGTGGACACGTGGCCTGTCCCCTGGTGACTTGTTTTCACCTACAGAGTTGCCAAAGGCAGGCAACCACCCCTTGTTGGCCTTTTCTCTATTAACTAGTATGAAATTGTAGTTGTTCGTTGCGACACTTTGCATTCTACTACGTTTTTCTTTCTTTCTTCTAATTTCTTTTGTAATTTAGAAGAAACTAATTGCGAAAAAATAAAAAATAATTATTTTCTATAACAGTTTCTCACTATGTATTATACTTTAATTTCTTTTTCTATCTCCTAATTTCTATTGCAATTAGAAGAAACTAATTGCAAAAGAAACAAATTGTTTTTCACTGTGTGCTCTACTATTTTTTTTTTTCTCTTCTTTTTTCTTTTGCAAGTTAAAAGAAACTAATTGTTTTTGTTGCGTGTTCTGCTGTAATTTTTTTTCTTTCTTCTAATTGCAAAAGAAATTAGAAAAAACTAATTGTTTCTATAATTGGTTTTTACAATGTGTTCTACTGTAAGTTTTTCTCTCCTCTAATTTTTTTTGCACTTAGAAGAAACTAATTGTTTTATGTTTGTTATTTGTCATTTATGATTTTATGAGTTTGCATCTACCTCCTTATGGGATATTGAAAAGAATGGTGTATGAGTACTTTATAAGCATTTTGATAAATGTGCGCCTCATGTACATGAGGCTCGCACTTCACCTTGCGCCTCATGCATAAGCCCCAAGCACTCTTTTGCGCCTCAATGCGACTTGCGCCTTTGATAATTATGTCATAAACAATCTCCATTTCATCCACTCATCTCATAAGATTGTATGTCAATCTTTTTAGAAGTTCAAACCTTCTTAATCGTGTCTCTCATATCTTATTTTCGATAGGCACTACTCAAATTTTATTATGTATAATCTCATTTTATAATTTTATCTTTTCTTGTATGCCCACATGTCTACCATGGCATCTCATCTTTTTTGTGTTTATGTTTTGCATATGTTAGTATTCAATTCCCCAACATTTTGAGTCACACAACAAACATTGTCTAATAGCAATTCAATAGAACTTTTTTATCTTAAGGTTAAATCTTACAATTTTATAAAATGCTAGATGCATCTTTTCACTTCATCCATTGTGCTTTAATTTTGCAAGTTTCATCATGAACAATCTCCCCTTCTTTTTGAACAATTGATTGGAGATATCTAAATTAATCTTTTCTTGGATAGCTAGATCTTTAAGTATCAACATAAAATTCACATTTCTATTTTTATTGAACTTATATTCCATATATTCAGTTTTTGACCTACTTAAAATATTTTCTTTCACAAATGTTCCTCCATAATTCAAGTTTAATATTCAATCATTCTTTTATCTCATTCATCAAGACAATATTCCCATATAACATGCACCAACACACTTCATTTTATATGTGCTTTATAAGTTCATCCATCACAAGATCCAAGAGGTACGAGTTTAAAGAATGGTAACTTTGGTCAAGTATAGAATTGGATTAGGCTCCCCTTAACACCCCCCCCCCCCCCCCGGTTCTCCTATCTCAAATAACGAACATAAAATATGAGCTTCCAGACATCCCTCACTCCCCCCCACACACACACAGGTGTGCACACTTGTACACACTCACTCACCTAGACATTCATATTCGTAGATTCATTTTGTCATTAAACCTTGCGAACATGTTGTTTGACTTCAACTCCCTAGCCATAGGCTAAATTAATGAATAGAATTAGCCACAAATATGTTCGCACCCCAAATAATTCTTGTTATAAATTCTTTTTATGATAATTGGATAATTTGATTAAGATGTATTGTGAATCTTCTTTCATTTCAACATAGTACATTGCATAATTACAAAAACTGTGTGGTTGCCATGTGCTTCTTTTTTCTTGTGCCTTTTCTGCTATCTTGATGCAAGAATTCCTTTCTACTTGAACTGCATACAATCTGTTTGAGAGGAAAACACACATGGGTGCCATTAGGTCAAATTGAGATTTGATATTCCAGGGGTGGGGACAGATGGGTGAGTGAAGGTTGAGAAACATGGTTCATTACATGAGAAAGGGTAATGATGGGAATCCCCATGTCCTATATCTCTCTTGTTGCCAACCCCAGTCCAAAACCCATTCTTTTTGGTTCAAAACCTATTTGAATCACAACAATAAATAAAAGAAAAGAAAATTATATAACAAATTTATTTTTGTAAGTTTTCAATCAATATGCAGAAATTATAGCAACAATGGATCAACAACGAGAGGTCAAGACACGAGTTGGAATTCTTTGCTGGAAATAAATATTTATAATGACTTGTTAACATGTAAATCCACCAACAACTTGATAAAAATAAAGTCAGAGGACCCTAATCCTACCTATAAAAATTAAAAAAGAAACCCCCAAGTAGCAAATGCCATCAAATAATAGTATCAAGTTCACAAGGCATCACAACTTACAAACCTAAAAGAGAAATTAATCACTTCAAGAAACACAAGTAAGAAATGGACTAGAAATGTAATTACCCTCCAAATCATTTACACAGCAATTCCCTTTCTTGGTAATGAACTATTTCCTTGGATTATTTGCAGGACAATTTTTTTTAAAAGACGAAAGTACGACTTTGTAGAAGGGATGCAATGTATCATTACCTCACACGAAAATTCAGAGGAATGTAAGTTTAGGATTAAAAACCGAAGCAGCTGACAAGATAAAATATTAGGCAGACCCTAAAACATGTTCAATTGGTTTAAAATTAAGCCATAATGAAACTGGTCACTTCCAAAAATTGATGGCAGGTGACAAACAAAAAATATTAGGCAGATAAATTGATGTTGAACAACCAAACTTCACTTCCAAAAATTTTTTGGTTGATGGTTCAGCTCCTAATTGTTCACTTTTTATTCCCAAAATCTCAAGCCCAGACCTATTTTGTATTCAACGCCTCAAACACACACATAAATTCAAACCAATTCTTCTTCCTATATCCAAGAATCATCTTCACCCAATGCATATATATACATACACATATGATAAGTTGTCAAATCTCATGGACTAAGGAATGTGGTTTTGGTTGAATACGAAAGAGGTCAAATGCATTATCCAAGCGTATAAACAATAGGATCCAAATTTCATCAATTCAAGTCAAGTTTTAACCCAAAGAGAGCGGAAAAGCCCTAGAAAAAATCTCCCTGATTCTAGCAAAGTAAAATTAGTGAGAATTTCCCATTATCCTACTGTATGGAGGAAAACTGCTACAGGCCTTATCTTGAAAACATGAAATATCCATTACAAAATAGTTTTCGTTACCCAGTGCATGCATAACAACAATTAAAGGACAAGGTAAATTAGATTTTTCTTTCTTTTTTGGTTTCCCTTCTCACCTCCATCAAGAAGACTAGCTGCGGTGCATTTCTTGGACAAATTGGCCGAGAGCTCGCAGTACTGGCGCTCGTATCCTTCAAATACCTCACTCATTGTCCAATAAAAACCTGTTCAATCAACAACACTAATATGTTCAAATTCATGAACAAAGGAAACCTATTCATGGAGATCAATCAATGCGATTAACAAATCGTTTCGGCGCTTGATTAATTGAGTCATGACCTAGGGTTTTTAACAGCCCAGAAGCGATCGATCGAATCAACAAAATCAATTACCAGTCATTTAATTACCAAATAATTCGATCAGCGATAATTCATATGTAGAAGGAACCGGACCTGAAACGGAAGGGAAAATCTGGAATTTGACAGGGACTGAAGCCGGAGAGGTCGCCGGTCGCCGGCCGCCGGTGGTGATGATTGGTACTTGGCGACAAAGAACGGGGGAATGTGTTTTGAAAAGCGAAAACGCTGTTCCGACACCGAACCCAAGTGGTAAATAAAAAGGCGAGATTATTGATAAAGGCAACTAGGGTGGTACACTTGAGAAGCACACTTCGTGCCCCTCGTGATGACATGTGTCGGGTTGACGCAACGGTAAAGCATGTGGTTTCATTTTCCCGTGCCACAGGGGTAACGTTAGATTTGAAGGAAAAAAGTTGGCCCAAGTGTTATTTGATTTTAAATTTAGTACTAATTTAGTTATTATATTTTTAAAATAGTTAAATAAGTCATTATATTTTTAATTAAGAGTTACTTTAATATTTAATAATCAATTTTAAAATCTAATATTTATTTAATATAGAAGAATCATTAAATATGACAAAATCACTAATTATTGTGGCAAATACAGAGAAATAATAAAAAATCAAAACATATCAAATGTTGTACTTTTCTGAACATGAATGTTAAAATGCTATGTACACTTATTTAAATATGTATTTATATATATTTAAATGTTATTGTTCTTGTTTTATTTATATACGAGGTGTCATGGATCATAACTTACTAAACGAGAAAGGTAAGGTTCAGAAAGAAGAATCTGAAACTTAAAAAAAATAATTGACAAAAGTTCTAAAAGACTTTTCTATTGAAAGGGTCTCCTGAAAACCTCTCATAGATTGACTCTCGCATAAAAAAGAAGGTGAAATGAATATACCAACACTTAATGTATCATGTAAGAGAGTCACTATGATTTTCAATACTTTTTTAAACACACACACACTAAGAGTGGAAATAATACAAAAATAACCACATGCATATATATATGTATGCATCAAACAAAATGTAGAAGTAATTGTTACCTCATTTTGTTGAGATGGTATTGGTTGTGCCTGTGATACACTTAACTCAAACTTTTTTAGTTACAAATAGCTCTCACAAAGTCGATCTGCTCTGGTACCTGTTTCCCTAGCTAACCCCACCATAGACGTAGATGACCAAGTTAGTCCACACCTAAGCAACAATGGAGCCCTTCGCCTCACCCACGTGCTACACAAGCAAGAACAAAGGTGACTCTAAGTTAAGCTAGGCTCTTCTCAGATGAATTAATCGTCTCATGACCTTAGGACTAACAGAAAATATGGAGCAATGAGAGAAGAAAAAACAATGAAGCAAAGGAAGAAGATGATGAATAACAGGAGAAATGGGGCCAAGAGTTGCTATTCAAAATTGGGTAAGGGGCAAAAAAAACTCGAGCATGCTTCACAAGCCACAATTCTCTTCTTATCTTTTCCTTCTTCTCTCATCTCATTTATTGCATTTAAGATACATGTGATGGTTTCGACAGAGCATTTAATGTTGTACCGACTGAAATTATAGAAGAAAAGCACGCGGGATCAAATCTCACTCAATGAAACTATCGATCGTTCTAGACAAACTGTCGATAGTTTCAAAAATTGTCGACCGTTTAGGAACACTGTAAACCATTTCATGCCTTTCTTTCAAAGTTTCATCAAATTACATCAAGTCCTACCAATAACTTTTAATGATCATTCCACTAACTTTTAATGAAACCAAGACCTCCCATTAACTCTTAATGGCTTGCCTCGTTAACTCTTAACGGTCTCTCTCTATTAACTCTTAATAATTTGTTGATCCATTTATTAACTCTTAACAACACATCCATCATCATCATTAACTCTTAATGATGATTGAGAACACACGATAACAAGGAATCACTAATTGAATGCATTACCCAGTATGCGTATGACCTTCAAGGTTCACCGCCATGTAACAATTAGGACACGCTAAACTCTTTGACGATGATCAAAGTAAACTGTTGATCGATTTGGTAAAATTGTCGACCGTTTCCTTCACTGACATATTTTAACGGTTAGCTTTTTGTAGGCTCCAATGGCTAGTTTTATTCAATGCTCATGGGAAGCCTATAAATATCAATCCAAGGATGCACTAGAGAAGCTAATGAATGGAAATAAAGTGATTGAAGCTTACAATTGTATTCATTCTTCTCATTAGTGCTTGTGATTTCATTTTTCTCTCAAAAAGGCTATATATATCATTTGTAAAATCTTGTTTAAGCCTTTCAGTATTTATTTGAGAGACTTTGTAATTGAGAATTTCAACTCTCAGATCTTATCTTTGTATTCATTATAGTAATTCCTAGTGGTTGTGCTAGAGGGCCTATTTTGATATAATTAGGAGGTTGTATTTCCAAACGATTTATGTTAGAGGGCCTACTTGGTAAAGTAAGAGGACAGAGTGAATTTTGAAATCTCTAGTAAGGAGATAGAGTGGTGGAGTAGGCGAGGTTTAGCTGAACCACTCTAAAATTCTTGTGTCTCTAGCATTTTTTATTATTTCTTTTACTTATACTTCACTGTTTTGAAATCTATTTTTGAAAACCTCCATAAAATTTTTAAAATCATGAACACCCAATTCACCTTCCTCTTAGGTGTGAGATGCCATTGCTTGCACAAAGCTAACATTTCACACTAATCAAAGGTTACCCATGTGCTAGTTCATAATCAATTCATCATAGTCTCCATCTGATAAATCTAAGGATTAGGAATATCTTTAAGAAATACTATGATATAGATCCTTGTCACATAGTCTTGATAATTTAAGAATAGAACCATCAAAAAATCTAGGAACTCATTCATACACATTTTGTGAGTAATGAATGAAGAAATACCCATTTTATTGATTGCAATAATATCATACATGTATCCTTATTACATGTTAGATGTTATCTAAATCTAGCATTATGGCATACATCACTAACAATCTCCCACTTGCACTAATACTAATTTACAAGGTTCTACTACATCGTCATTTGGTATCTGATACCCATTTTCTCAAAATGGCGATCCATCTGTGCCTATGACATTGCTTTAGTTAGTGGGTGAAAGTAAAGCAAGATCGCTACAGGGCAAGCAGCGTAGTTCAAAATTTTTAACCTTACCCTGATCCCAGCAATTGGATTAACGTCGAAATTAAATCATTCACAAACAAATAAATAAATCTAACCTTTAGATTATCGAGTCGTTCACGGATTCGAGCCGTCCAAGCGTCCGACCTCTAACTCGTGATATGCGACACGCGTCCGTTGGCAATGAGAGCAGAATAGGAGTGCTAGCTCCTTCTCCTTTGCGCGGCTTGTGTATGGACGATAAAAGAATGCCCTCGTTTCGTATTGATGTCAAAAGAAACGGGAAGAGTGAACAGCAATATGTTTTTCAACTCTTAAAAAATGACACCAAAAACGCTCTTCATTTGGGCAACCCATAAATGGGTATTTATAAGGAGCTCTAGGGTTTCTTAACCCTAATGGACATGGGCCTACTGCGTATGACTCATTAGGCTTCCGAATATGTTGGCAATGTGTCGGTACAAACACATAAGACAAGATTGGCCTCTAGCAAGGCATCATGCCTACCCAATTATTTAGAAGGATTTATAATCCGCAAATAACCTTTCACGGGCATGGTTACCGTGTAATACGATCCTCTCGTTAATGTATCTTATGTGATCTCAAGTATGGCGATGTGTTGCTTGATAACTATCACATGAGTTTTCTTCGGTCTTCTGGATATCTTCACTTAATAGAAAGTAAATCAATAACTCCTTATTGATCTCTTTTATTATGGCCATGGATTTAAAGTGAATATCCACCGAATGCGTCTTAGATACATCATCCTCTATCAAGGGATAGACGAGTCACATCTTGGTTATACACCCATCTCCATAAGCCTCACGATATACCCAACGATCGCCCACATGCAGCCTTTGTCTAGGCCCATCGAAATGATGTCAAAGCATACCGGTCTTCTTATTAGATGACCGTGACAACCTCAGGTCCAAGGATTAGTTACACCCATCTCGTATGAGAATACCATCAACATATAACCAAAATGGATTCTCATGGCGAGTCATGTCCAGTGACACGTTCTCCAACATTGGTCACCTATGTACTTGTCTGGGCATCCCCATGCCTATGGGTGTGAGACCCCCATTGCTATCACATAGCAAAAACATAGCACATACAAGTCTTACCGCAATTGTCAATGTTCATTCTTGATATTACTACGACTTGGGACGTTTAATGATATCTAGAAACTGTGATGCATCATCTCACATCTTTACAGATTAATCACAGTATACATCATATGGACTTCTATCTAGTTTCATTCGGTTATTACAATAATAACAAGAAACTAATAGAATGACTTCTTGTGAATTTGAATAACTCCTTATTCAAATAATAAACATGATTACAATTGTCAGTGTATAACATCCCCAATCTGATTGGGTCTAGAGCACCTACACTAATAGTGGGTCAACAACATTCTATAATGACGCAATGTTCTACAACTGCATGTCCTCACGTGTTACTTTCTCTCCGATAGGATGGAAGTGTTTCTCGATGTGTTTAGACTTTTGGTGAGACCTAGATTCCTTAGCTTGTGCAATATTCCCATTATTGTCGCAATATAAGGGTATCATCGACTTAATGGATGGAACCAATTCCAGTTCAACAAGAAACTCTTTAATCCAAATAGCCTCTTTTGCTGCATCACATACCACAACATACTTTGCTTCCGTGGTGAAATCAATAATAATCTCTTGCTTGGAACTCTTCCAGCTAACTACTTCACCATTACAAACAAAAACAAACCTCGATGTAGACTTTCTATCATTGACATCAAACTAAAATATTTGAATTTGTAAACCCGTTAACATGGAGCTCACCTCCTCCATAGACCAGAATCATATCCTTAGTCCTTCTCAAATACTTCAGGATATTTTTCATGGCCACCCAATGTTCTAAATATGGGTTAAACTGATATTTGCTAGTGACACTCACAACATAAGCGATATCAAGCCTCGTATATAACATAGTGTACATTAGACTCTCTATTGCCAAAGCACAGGAAACCTTCTACATGTTCTTTCTCTCCTCTAAAGGCTTGGGAGACATTCTCTTAGAGAGATGAATTCCATGTTGAATGGGAATGAAGCCTTTCTCAGAATTCTCCATGCTAAACTTCTTTATCATTTTTTCTATGTACAGGCTCTAGGAAAGACTTATTTATCTCCTCACTATATCTCTATAGACGTAAATTCCCAAGATGTAGGTCACATCTCCCAAATTTTTCATGGAGAACTTATTGGACAACTAAATTTTCGTCAACATCATGTCAATATCATTCCTCATAAAAAGAATTAGGGTTGCAATCGAATTAAACCAAACCGAGTCGAGCCGAGCTTTGCTGAGCTTAGGCTAGGCTCGAGCTCTAACTTGAGCCCGAGCCCTATTAACCTGAGCTAATCTCAAGCTCGAGCTCAAATTTTTCAGAACTATGTTTAAAAAAAAAATGATAATCTGATATGCAAATAATCAACAAATATAACTTTAAATTGAACATAATAATCAACAAATCCCAATAGTAAACTAGGTATTAATTGATTAATCTTCAAGTCATAGCATATCTTATTATCAACACATTTTAATAGAGAAAGTGTATTAAAGTTTTGCATTTAGTTTCTCATCGTCAAAACATTCTCAAAATCAAACACAACAAAATTTAATGATATTATTATAATAATTTAAAGTTTGATAAATTTATGTTACATAATATTTTTATAAAATTATGAATAAATTTATTAATGTATTTATAAACAAGTCTATTCAAGAGCTATTCGCAAACCTCTAATCGAGCCAACTAGTGAACTAACTAGATGAGTTTTATTGAGCTCAAGTTTGACTCGTATACAAATCGAGCTTCAAAGTTAGGCTTAAGATCGGCCCATTTACTTTAACGAACGAACTCAAATGAGATTTTATCGAGCCAAACACCAAGTTACTTGTGAACGGCTCGACTCATTTGTGACCCTAAGAAGAATATAATCCATGTACAAGATAAGGAACGCTAGCACACTCCCACTAACTTTCTTAAACACACAAGCTCACCTGGATTCCTAATGAAATCAAACTTTTTGATCTCATTGTCAAACTTGATATTCCAAAAACAAGAAGCCTGCTTAAGACCATAATTGGATCTCTTAAACTTACACACTTTACTATAATCTAAGGATTCAAACCCCCGTGACTATTCCATGAATATATCTTCCTCGAGATAACTATTCAAGAACATGGTCTTAACATCCATTTGTCAAATCTCGTAGTCATAGTACAATGCAATGGCTAGCATCAACTTGATGGATTTTAGCATAACGACCAGCGAAAAAGGCTTCTCATAGTTAACACCTTGCCTTTGACGATACCTTTTCGCCACTAGCTGCACCTTGAAGGTCTGTACCTTTTCATCAGACTCGATCTTCCTCTTATAAATCCATTTGCCCCCTATAGGAATAATTCCTTTAGGTGGATCCACTAAACTCCATACCAAGATGGAAAACATGGATTTCATTTTCGATTACATGGCCTCCTACTAGTTCTTAGAATTGATATCTAATATAGCCTCTTCATAAGTAGTAGGATCAACAATTTAATCACTATCTCCATACAGGAACACTCCATGTATCTCCTCCATAAGTAATCTATATCGTTTTGGATGATGAGATACTTTACTAGACCTACGAAAACCTTGTGGGATGGGATTACTTGGATCAACGAGATTGAGATCGGCCTTCTAACCAGGTGTGACTTGTGGCTCAAGAGACACCTCTGCCAAATCTATTTTTCTTCCAACACTAGCTTCTTGAAGAAACTCTTTCTCCAATAAGCAATCCACCTCTGCTGATTAAGACTCCTTGATTACTAGAAAAATAGAAATAGTACCCTCTACAATGTAAATGATATCCCACAAATCTACCTTTGTCAGGTCTATGCTCTAGCTTATCTATTTTGAGCCTTTTAACATAAGCAGGACAACCCCAAATCCTAACATACTTAAGATTGGGTTTCCTGTCATACCATATCTCATATGGCGTTGTCTCAACAAATTTTCTTAGTGCCCTATTATGGAGATATATTGTCATGGAAAGAGCATAACCCCATAGTGATATGGGCAAATCAGTGTAAGAGATCATAGAGCATACCATGTCCAATAAGGTACGGTTTCTACACTCCCCATTTATCTATGGTGTAGTAGGAGGAGTTAACTGAGAGATGATGCCACAAGTCTTGAGGAAGTCACTAAATTCAGTACTTATGTATTCTTTATCTCAATCTGATCGAAGTACTTTGATACTCTTTTTTGTTTGGTTCTCTACTTCTGCCTTAAACTTCTTAAACTTTTAAAGGGCCTCGAATTTGTACTTCATTAAGTACACATAACCACACCTTGAATGGTTATCGGTAAAGATTATGAAGTAGGAGTAACCATCTTGAGCCATCACAGAAAACAATCCACATACATTTGTGTGGATTAATCCCAATAACTCATTGGCCCTCCCACTTTGTCCAACAAAGGGTAATTTGTCCATTTTCCTGAGAAGGTAAGACTCACAAGTCCGCCAAGGTTTAGAACCTACTAGATCGATAAACCCTTGCTTAGCCAACTCGCTAATCCTCCTCTCATTAATGTGGCCTAGTTTAAGGTGCCATAGTCATCTAAGATGAACATTGTCATCGCAAAAATGCTTTTCACTACTAGTGGTTGTAACATTTGTATTTCGATCTCTCATACTCTCGTGCATTTCAAGAATGTAAAGACCATTCACCAAAGTATCCATGCCAACACATTCATTTCTAAAATGAATATAGCACATATTATTTGCGAAACAAAATTCATAATTATCTCTTACAAGTCTCATAATGGACACTACATTTCGAATGATATTAGGCACATATAAACAATATTTCAATCTTAATATGTGCCTAAATGGTAAAAGTATAGAAGAAGTCCCTATAGCTAATGGATCAACACATGCTCTATTTCTTACTCTAATGACTACTTCCTACTTTTGAATCGGTCTACTTTCCTCGAGATCTTGCATGTGAATATATATGTGAGATGTTGCACCATAATCGAGAATTCAAGACACGGGATGGCGACCAATCGAATTGATCATTTCAATAACAAATAAGGAGGAAGTACCTAAACCCTGAGCTTTAGATTGCTCAATTCTCAAGCTATATTTATTACTTTGGGCAGTTCCTTCCCTAATGACCATCATTCTGGCAATGGAAACACTTTCATTTGCGTGTTCTTTCCTTTAATTGTGCTTTGGATGAGTCTTTCTTTGGCCCCAACTTCTTCTTCTCCTTATCAGAACTCTTCTTTTTGGAAGATTTAGAAGAAGAGGATATGACAAGAAAACTTTCTTTACCCTTTATCCTTAAACTGGGCCTAAGATATCCTTAACATATTGAGTAGCTCAGGGAACATACATTGAATCTTATTCATGTGGAAATTAACAACAAATTGAGAAAATGAGTTTGTCGACGACCGAAGGATCAGATCGACCTAGAGATCATGATGCATAGAAAATTTAAGAATTTATAACTGACTAATCAAATTGATCATCTTGATGACATGATCCCCTACATTTGAACCCTCTACCATGCGTGCCTGGAACAACTACTTTGATATCTCATATCTACCTATTCTACTTTGTTCCCCGTAAAGATTGCAAAGATTCATAATCATACTTGTAGCATTACTCATGTGCTCATGTTGACGCTAGAACTCGCTACTCATGGAGGCTAGAATATAATTCCTAGCCCGCATATCATGCTCCCTCATTTCTTCCCACAAGACATACTACTCAACACTTGATCCTTTAAACAACGAACACGGGACTATCTTATCAGTACATATTCAATTTTCTCCATTCTTAAAATAATTTTTAAGTTCCTTAGTCAATCCTTAAAGTTTGGTTCAATTAAAATTTGTTTGTCCAAAATTTGCAAAATTGGGTTTAAAAACTTTTCCATTACTGAATAAGAGACAAAGCTACAAAAGAAAATAAACAAAAGATTGTTAGTTGATTTTATCTTGCATAACCATCTAGTTTTGGTCTCAAACCAAATGGTACCTCCCACTAATTTTTTTTAATCCCACATTTCCCGAGTGGATAAACACGAATCCCAAAAAGGGCTCATAATGGATGATTGAGTTCTCTTACACATGAGTACCCTATAATGCTATGGTAATTTCTAACAATACCCGTGTATTCGAGTAGACAACTCTTGCATTCCACATCTCATGTGGGGTTAGATCTTCGACCCCTATGCCATCAAATCTGCAACACTATGGTGGTTTTTAGACAAATGATAGTTAAATTTGACCCAACACCTTAGTTAATGATCCACTTTAATGTAATATCCCAAGAGCCCAAAGAATGGTAGTATATATCGAGGATAAGTAAGGAATGAAACAACACTAGCTGGATACCTTTTGGACTAAATATAGGCAAAGAACTCCCGAGTTAAGTGTGTTTGAGCTAGGGAAGCTCAAGGATGGATGACCCATTGGGAAATTTGCATAGGCCTATTAGGGTAAGTTGTTTTGATCCTTCATATCACTCGATGCGAGATGTTACAAGTGGTATCAGAGTTGACCCTTAGAGAAGGCGGTTTGATGAGGGCGGGGAGTGGCACCAAGGCTCAAGGGCTTGTACAAGGAGCGGCTTCTAGTAAGCTTCTAGGATGGCAGCCCCTAAAGGGAGACGATATGGGACCAGTTGTAAGGTTGCATGACGAGGACGTCATATGCTCAAGGGGGGCAGAATGTAATACCCCAAGAGGCCAGAGAAGGGTAGTATATATTGAGGATAAGTAAGAAATAAAACAATACCAGCTAGATACATTTTGGGCTGAATGTCGGCAAAGAACTCCCAGATTAAGCCTGCTTGAGCTGGGGAAGTTTAAGGATGGGTCGCGTAGGCCTATCAAGGTAAGTTATTCCGGTCCTTTCTATCGCTTAATGTGGGATGTTACATTTAATGTCTATGACCGCAACACTATGGTGGTTTCTATGTCATATCCGTGTGGGTACACCGATAACATCACATGTTTTAGACAGGAAACTCAGTCCATTCTCATGAAATGCATCCTCCTATATATGGGCATCCAGAGTACACTCAATCCAACGACGGATTCCTATGATGATGGAGGGCCACGATAAATCATATTTACCGCTTTAATCTAATATTAGGTTTGCATATTTTGGGAAGATTTCTAGTCTTTATTACAAGTCTCACTTTGCACATGCAAATCTTTTAATTTTGTATCTCATACATAACAAAAATAAATGCATATAAAATAATCGAATGATCATTGACTTTAGCTATTAATTAAACCTGAGCACTAGATTTAATCAAGGAAGCATAAGAGACATACATACACAACCACATATTATATATGTAGCTTCTAGGCCCATCTTGAGTCACCAACTCTTGATGTCTCCATGCTCCATCACATCAACTATTGATGCTTCTTCTTCAATTTTACATAGATTATTGTACATTACAATTTAAATCTCCTACATAAAAAAAATGGAGACTTATGTCTCTTACATACCGAATGAAAGAATAAGTTATATATTTAATTGAATTAAATACCTGTAACATCCATCCATGCATTCAATCACATTGAATCTAGTCCATGATCATCCATTAAATCACATTGAACAATAGTGTATCAAAAATAAATTATTTTATTTATGTAATGTATGCCACTTTTCAAACTAATAACATCTCATGTAACATATTTTTTGTTTTGTCACACAATGTAATCTCTTTGCATTTGGACATCCACCACACATCGTAATTGGCCAGCATGATAGTGTTCACAAGTGTCGAAAGTTTTTTAGCAAAATTAGAAAACGATCAACCGTTTCTCAAAATGTTGACAGTTCTCCCATTGCTATCAAATGGTGGACTATCCTAAAAAAATGATCAACTATTTTTGGTGTATTTTCCAGGACCAATTGATAGTTTTTAGCACAGGTTGACTCCAGTTTTGGGTCTCCCAAAACTGTTGACCTGTTTCAAAAACAATCGACTGTTCTTTAGGGCATACTCCAAAAATAGTCGACAGTCCGAACAACTAGTCAAGAGCTTCTACAAATTTCACAAAAATAAAAAATAAATCCATGTCCGAAACAAGCAAAAGATCACACAAATACACCGCATAGGCTAAATATACTGAGCCGAGGCTCTGCTACCATTAAAAGGAATGCACCAATACTTAATGTATCATGCAAAGAAGTCACTGCGGTTTTCAAAACTTTTTCAAACACACACACACATCAAACAAAATGCAGAAGTAATTGTTACCTCATTCATACACATTTAGAGAGTAATTAATGAAGAAATGACCATTTTATTAATTGCAAGAATATCATACATGTATTTCCATTACATATTAGATATCATCTAAATCTAGCATTAGGGCATACATCACTGACAGGAGGAAGTCCTAGGAGACTCATAGGTCTCTCGAAGGCCTCTTCTGCGAGGTGTTTCCAATAAATGTGTAAACTGATAACTTCGATAGTTGAAAATCTTGCAGAAGATAGAGCTTATATATTAGAAGTTTTAATTCTAGTTGATATTGAAATATCAGGGTTGCTTATCTCGAATCCCCACGTTTTCCTATAAATAGGTGACCTTTCATTACAAAAAAAATTACATCTCAAATATCAATTAAAATTTTATATTCAACTTTTCAACAATCTCCAGCGTCGAATTAAGTATCAGGGTGCTTGATGCCCTTTAATCATTCTCTTTCTTGCAGTTCTCGAGCAACTTGACGATGAACTTCTCACCAAATAAATTTGTTATTGTGTTCAAACAACAACAATATAATACAAATAATTTTACGTAATGGGTCTGTGGAAATTTCATGTGTGTTAATGGAAAAATTGTGTAAATTTTTTGTGCTTAAGACATATGACATTTCCTCAACAATTAAAAATCATGGAATTTAGTCTTTGATGTACAAAACGTCACGATTATATATCTCAACTATTAAAAATTGTTACTTAAATCCTTACTATAACAGAACGTTAGCACGTGTATGAACATACCCATTGTTACAAGTGACATGTCCCGTGAATGTCTAGGTTAACAATATTTGAGTAGGTCAATTGGTTTGTTGTGCTCTCTCAACAATTAAAAAATATGGCATTTGGTCCCTAATGTGCAAAATATTAATATTCTGTATGTCAACTATTAAAAATTGTTACTTTAAGTCCTTAATTTGATTGATAATAAACAAAGATGTTAAGCTCAAGGGTAAGTAAATATGATTTTGATGATAACAAAAATATTTTTATAATATAAATATATTTTTTACTCATGCAAAAAGTAAATTTATTTTGAATTAAAGGAGACTTGATTTTAGACATGTTTTCTTGTTTTAATTATTTATGTCTCAAAAGTTTATATTTGAATTTTCAAATCTTGAATTAAACGAGAATTATTTTTAGACATGTTTTCTCTTACTTATGTAAAAAGTAAATTTATTTTGAATTGAAAGAAAATTATTTTTAAACATGTTTTCTTGTTTTAATCATTTATGTCTCGAAAGTTTATATTTGAATTTTCAAATCTTGATTTCTCATGTAAAAAGTAAATTTATTTTGAATTAAAGGTGAAACATGTTTTCTTATTGTTTGAGAAAGTCTAAACATTTTTTTAATTTCAAAATTCATATTAATCTTTTCTTTAATGACTAGTGTTAAGAGTGTTCAAAAAAACCGTTGGATTGCGATTTCTAGCCAAACCGAACCAAACCGGACCGAACCGACCGATTTTTTGAATTAGCGGTTCGGTTTGGTTTGGAAAACTGCCAAACCATGTAGTTCCCAGTTTGGCAGACCAACAGTTCAGTTCAAAACCAAACCTCCCCCACATAATATATAATTAAAAAAAATTATAAATTATAAATATAAAACCCGCAATGCTTTTCGTCTTCAGCTACCTCTCCTATTTCTCTCCCATTTCCTTTCAACCAAACCCTAACCCATTTGCACCAACCCACCCACTGTACCTTCTTTCTCTTTCCTTTCCCTCAGACATCGTCGATCAGTGCCAACCCACCGGCAGCCCCCACGTTGCAGGCTCTAGTCGCAGCTGACGCACCTCACACTGGGCGTTCCACTGGCACCGACGCCCGTCGCCTCCTTCCTCCTCCCATTCCGATCACCAATCGCCGGTTGCGGGTATGCCGAGTCTCTCTCTGTTTCTATTGTTTTACTTATTTTTAGTCTTCTTCCTGAAAAACTTTAACGACTTCGTCTTGTATTTTCTGTTGTATTGAGAATGCATTTTGCAATGACTTTATTTAGTGAGTCGATCCTTCATCTCTGGGTTTTGTTTGGTTGCTCAGAAAGCGTAAGAATGGAGGTTTTTAGTATGTGTTTAATACATAAACGTGTTTGTGTATGGATTCGGAATGATAAGGACCTAAGAAATATTAAAATTATTTAATTAAAAGTTAAAAAGGACCAATTGGTCAGTTCAATCAATTGTCTTTAGTAATAGAGGGTTTAGATTTGATGTATCTGGAATATGGCTGCTCTATCAGTGGATCCATTGATGGGTGAAGTTTTTGAGTCCTCTTGGTTTTGTACTTCATGCCTAACCTTGTTGGTTGAGTTACTGTTATTCAAATGTAGATCCTTGTTGTGTTGCAAAAATAAAAATTTAGTACCAGTTCGGATCAAAATGAACTAAACCAAAATAGAAAAAACTGAAACCGCAGAAATCGAACTGCGAAATGTAGTGCGGCTCGGTTCGATTTTCCACACCAAATCAAACTACTTGGTTTGATTTGGTAGCAAACCAAGCCTGTGGTTCAACGCATTAAACAGGCTCAAAACCTGCCAGATCGAACCGCGAACACCCCTAACTAGTGTGTTTGGAAGATGTATATATATAGGGTAAGTATGGAGGCTCAAGGTGAAGAACAAACTTGATAGAGCATTCAAACAAGAGTGAGAAGGTTTGAAATACTGGAAGTGTGCTGGCTGGTGGAATTCTCAACCGTTGGTAACTTGTTTGTAATTGTCTTTGATTGTAAGTTTGTTATTTTTACTCACTTGTTGTGTGAGGGGATTGTATTTGCTAGTAATGTGCTAGTGGTTCTTGCTTGGACAAGGGATTGTATATTGGTTCTAGCTCCAATTAAAAGCTAGTGTTGATTCTCCCTAGTGGAACCTCAAGCTAAGGCTTGAGATAGAGGATTAGGCTTTTTAGAGACGAACCTCTATAAATTTCTCTTATTCCTTGTGGTTGTGTGATTTTATTGTAATCATTACATATTAAGATCACAAATTTAAGAATTTTCAAAAGAGTTAAAATTATTAATTATTTTTTGAAAAACCCAATTCACCCCCTCTTGGGTATTTTTTTAGGCAACAAAAGATGTTATCTTCGCCACGTAAAATGTACACATAAAAAAAAGAAAGTGCCATATCATAACTTTAAATCCCAAATAAATAAATCTCAAACACCTAAATATCTTTTAATCACTAACTCAAAAAACGCTACTAATACAAATGTTAAGTTCAGGGGGGGAGAGGGGTTAAATAAGTTTTTTCACCCTATTTAAAATTTGAATTTAAGTAGAAGAAATTGAAATAAGAATGCAGTAAATGAAAGAAATAATGCAGTACACTGGATGTAAAGTGGTTCAACCTTAATTGCTTAGTCCATTACTTTGGTTCACAACTAAGGATTTGGCAAACACACAGTGTATTCGATTATCTTGATTTTTTCTCACAAGGCTTAGCCACAACCACTGTCTTTCAAGGATGAGGCGTAACCTATACAGTTGGCTTTTTCTCACTAGGCTTAGTCACAACCATTGCTTTTCCAAGATAAGGTGTAACTTATTACAGTTAGCTTTTTAAACTTGAGTCAATCAAAACCAATACATAGTCTTTCAAAGGATTAGATGTAACGTTTACAAGTTTCACAAATGATGTGAAAGGATTTCTCAAGAGAAAAATAGGTAATGAAACAGTAAGCCCTAAAGCTTTTCTCTTGAATGAGAGAGTTACAAGGTTTTGAATAAAGATCACTCTCTATAAATAAATTTCACAGATAGATTTTGAAAGATTGAGCTTATGAGAAGCATGAAGGATTTTAGAATGAATGTTGTAGGCTCTTGAAGGTAGCTTTTAAGTTTATAATCAGTTCTTCTAACCTTCTTTAAGCAGCTTCATCTCCTATTTATAAATTTCTTGCATTGAATGTTAGCTAACATGGAATATAACAATTGGAATGTTTCAATTGTCTCACAATTGCCACTTTTTGTCTTTATAAACATTAAACAACATATATTAATTCATACAAGGACACTCATGTTGTCTTAAATGCATTAAATAAACTAAAAAGTTAAAATCTGCAAGCATTCAATGCGCCCAACGACTATATTTTTTAATGTCTAATAGTCGATACTTGACTATCATAGTCTCACTCGAATAACATAGCGTCTTACTCGATTAGACTTTTCAAGTAATCGATTATAGAGAGGGCTTACTTGAGTATGACCAAGTCATTACTCGACTAACACAGAAGTCACATAAACTTGCATTACTTACTCAATTACCAGGCTAAGATTACTCGACTAATATAAATCTTCACTCAACTAACACAAATATTTACTCGATTAAAAGAATACTTTAGTTGATTGAGAAATAGGCTTTACTCGAGTAAAAAGATGCTCAGATTTATGAAGTTTTAAAGATACTCAATTTTTCAAAAAAACTCACTCGAGTGACGAAAGATCCTTATTCAATTTTCAAAAGCACCATACTCAATTTATTTTCAAGATAGTAGAACTTTGCATAACATACTCGAGTAGGAACTTATGATATTTGATTGAAACAATCCATATACTCAATTGTTTTTGAAAGCATGTTGAGCAATACTCAATTGAGTTTTGTTAAAAAAGGGTTTTTCATATTTAATCAATTTTCATAAAAGTTTTCTCATAAGTTTTATAATATATTAGACTAATACAAAGATATACTCAACTATTTTGAAAATACATCTGAGTATGAGATTCATCAAACTTAAGAGTATTACAAAATGTTTTGGAAATACAAATTTTTCAACAGCTACCTTATTTTATTCTCACTCACAAAATATGACAAGACTAAATAGATTGATTAGTCTTAAGAGGAGGGTGAATTAAGACCACCCTTAATAAGATTAAGATATTAATAAAAACAAAATTACTAGAAGTGCAAATAAAGTAAGAATGTAGAGCACAGTATTTTGAGTGGTTTAGCCCTAACTATCTACTCCATTTCCTTAGCACTTTATTAAGAATTTTAAGCAACTTACTATTAGTAGTTTTTCATAGGCTAAGTTATAATATTTACACAGCTTTTTAATAGGCTCAAGCTGGAACCTTTACAAACACTTGACACTATATGGATCAAACACTCTATAAAGAGTGCTTTTTATGGATCAAACACTTGACACTCTATAAAGAGAAGGAAAAAGGTTTTTAAAAAATGCACTCTCAAAGAAGCCGTAAGGATTTAACACTCTATATCAAATAGGCTTCTCATTCGGGTTCAGAGAATAAGGATATAACTATGTACTTCTAACCCTTTAAAAAAAAATCTAGCTTTGACGAACTTGTGCTTTTAATCAAGATTTTGATTCTTTCTATTCAGATTAGTCTTCTATATGTTATCTTCAAGCGTCAAATATTTATAGTTTTCTTTATTCAATATATTTGGCAGATTATCCAATGGATAATTCATTAGGCTTGAAAACCTCCCTTTTGTCTATAGCAACAGTTATAATTAAGTTTGAAGATCAATCATAGGTAATTTTAGTGAAAGAATATTCAGATAACATTTAATAAAGTTCTGTTTGTCTGAAAATGAAGAACAACTACATTTAATGTAGTCATAATGCCTATATTTTTCAAATTTTAGAGACAGTTAGTCTAGTAAGATTAATAGTTACTCGAGTAGAATTAGAGGTTACTCAAGTGTTTTTAACACTTAGTCGATTAAGTGATTCATTACTCGACTATTGAACAATTTCACTCGATTAATGTTTTTAGAAAGAGATGTCAATACTTGATTATACAATTGTGTTACTTGACTAAAGAAAATAAGACTCGATTAAAACTAACTCATTGTCGATTAATTTTTTGAGTACCTTACTGTCTAAAAACTTTTGAAGAATAATAGTCTATTAAACAATTTTGTTATTTGACTAAAGAAGATAATACTCGAATAAAACTAACTCTTATTCGATTAACTTTTTGAGTCCAAAAACATTCAAAGAATAATACTCGAATAGCACAAATGATACTCGATTGAATTAAAGTATTAGTTGATTAATTCTTTGGTTACTCAATTTAAGTCACTTAAATGTCTCTATCATTATTCAACTAATTATAAGCAATTACTCGACTAAGCTTAAGCTTATAGATAACTTGATTTTACTCGATTACACAGTGAAATTTGGTCTGTTAACATATTTGTTACTCAACTAAATATTTTCATTACTCGATTAAAAAGTGATTACTCAATTGAAATGTATTTGTACTCGATTAGAACTTGAGACCTTTTTTGTGACATTCTTATTCAACTATCCTACTCGATTAATAGTATTATTACTCGACTAAATTAAGTGATTAGTCGATTAAAATTTTGAATCTTGAATTTTTAGTATATTTTACTCGACTATTTAATTCTTATTACTCGAATAACTTTTAAATATCAGTTTAACTCGGACTTCTTAGAGATAATTACTCAACTAATTACTCAAGTAAAATTATGTTATTCGATTTACTAAGTGTATTACTCGATTACTTTTCTATTTTTATATTTTATTTCAACAATTTGTATTTTTATTATTCGTAGGATATGTAAACATCAAAATCGATGGTTCAACGAGGATTAATCTCCATTCTTTCTCTCTCTTACTCTCATGTTCATATCATCTTTTGTGTTTTAGGATAAGAACGTAAAACAAATAATTTTTAATAGTTGAGATATAGAATGTTAATGTTTTACATATCAAGAATCAAACACTATATTTTTGTCGACGTTCAGAATTGGTCGACGAAGATTTGTAGGCCCGCACCGGTATGGTAGATCCAAAAGAGGAATAGTGAGGTATCCGGTCCGATTTGCTGAGTCGCAAACCCGTCCCTGCAAGGTACTCCAAAGCTCAAGTTAGTGAGCGAGCAAGTAAGTGTATTGGGTGTTTGTCAGTTGGCAGAAAAGAGTACATACCTCGGCCCTCAAAAGGGCTGGTCGATATATATATGAGCAGAAGCTTCTCTGCATGCTCCGTACTTGTACAGGCGATGGGATGGAATAACTGGCGGGGGCATCCCTACTGCAGCGAGGTGTCGATGAGACTTTCATTAATGAGGATGGGATCTGCCATTAATGAAGATGGGATCTAAGGTGGATGTCCAGAAACCTAGGCGCGACTATAATGATGTTGTTGTCAGAAGACCAGGATGGGACTGGCATAGGCCGGCCAAATGGGCTTAAAGGGTCCAGTCAGGGCGGCCCTTGGCCTACCGATATGCCGCGACACACGCCCCTTCTACAATGTGAGCTGACGGGCTAAGCCGACGAGCTATGGAGATCATTGGGAACTTGCTCAGAACATAGCTGGGGGCCTCCCCGAATACGCTGACGAGTTAGAGGTGCTACCGGGAGCTCGCTTGGTTCCGACGTTTGATCCTGGGCTTCAGCATTATCTGAGCTCACTTTGACGAGCTCAGTTCGATTCTTACTAGGCTGAATCACTACATTAAGTCCAGCCCACACAGAGTAGAGCGAGAAAAACCCATAACATCAAGCCCCTCAGCTCGCAGTGCGATCTACGGGCTGGGAGCTGACACATACCCAGCTACATTGACCTTCAATACATCTTTTCAACTTTCCACCCAATCATTTCAAATCACGTTGTTTCATGCAACACGTCTTGTCTGTGGCGCATTTATTGTGCATGTTTCTCGTAACTGCCAATCATCATGTCCGTAGTCCCCGCACTTTTGCCCACCGCCATTGGATCTGGGGAAGCTCGTCAGTCTCTTTATCCAACGGCAGGCGTTCTGAACCATAAAAATGGGGAGGGGGTCATTCTACTCCCTCTTTATCGTCTTGTTTCAAAAATCCCCCTCGCTCCTGCAACTTGCTTTCTTTTGACTTCGAGATTTCATTGCCGCTAGTTTCGAAGACCCTTTGCCCTAGTTTCTCTGCTGGTTCCCGTTCCTGATTGCTGCAGCTACTAACTTAAGAACAGTAAGTTCCTCATATTCCTTTAACGTATTTCGATTCTATCTTCGGTCTTTCCATTACCTCTGCCTCCGCTCCCCGCCACTCGGCGATGGTGGGGCGGCTTATGGGAATAGGATTTGCCTATCCCAGGAGGTTCAACAAGCTTAGAAACCTCAGCCCCCCTTTTTCTTTTGAGTAATGCCCTGTTGCGAAGCGCTCGCAACATGACAGGTAGAAGGCATCTTTAGGAACTTTGATTCAACGTTCTGATTCTTTTCTTCTCCTTTTTTTTTTTTTAGATGTCGACATCAAGTTAGAGGCGCCGCAACCATAGGGTAGAGAGCGATGACACCTCCAGCTCTTTGGGGAAAAAATGAGTAATGTTGCTGCGGACTATTCAGGACGTGGCTTTATCTTGTTCAGAGGTTGCTGAGATAGCTCTTCAGTGTACCACCCCCGTATTAACCTAGCGATTTGCCGAGGAGCGTATGGCTCGTGAGATCTTCAAGCGGTATCCCTCAAGGCTGACGATCGATGAACTAACATCGTATGCCGCCTCATACCGCTTTCCTTGTGGGACTCGTCTGATGGTCCCTTCCCCTGATGACCACGTAGCTTTTCCTCCCATGGGATTTGTTGCCATTAGCCCCCAACACTTAGAGTTCAGTTTTAGGTGTCCACTCCAGGCCTACCTCATAGATATCCTGAACGACCTTAAGCTCGCTCCTTTCCAGTTAACTCCTAACTCGTACGCCCAAATAACCTGCCTAGCCATCCTTTTTAAAAAGAACAAACTTTCTCTTCCAACCCCTAGAGTACTTAAGTACCTTTACTCTCTCAAGGGTACCAAGGATGGGCTGTACTAGATGGAACATCGCTCCTCGGACTGCAAGAGGGTCTTGCCTCAAGGAAGGGCCAAAGGCAGGTCCAATGTTGGAGACTACAAGTCCCAATGGTTTTACCTGTCCTGTTCCTCTCTGAAAGACCTCAACAACTTCAGTTTTGTACTTGTGCCGAGTGAGTAGAAGTTTTTTTTTGCACCTGTAATCATCAACTCGGTCATGCCTATCTTTGCTTCACATGTGTCTTTCTAATTTTACAGACGTCACCGGGGGGGCAGCCTGAACTAACCATCTCCGAAGCGCAAGATCTTCAAGCAGCTTCGGACTTAAAAATCGACGAAGACGATTGTGATTTCTGTGAGTCTATTCTTTGCGATTATCAGCTCACCCCTCCCTTTAGTATCAAGGAAATCAGGAAGGGCGACATCAGGATATGTGGCCAAAAGGAGGTAAGGTCTATTTTTGATGACGCTGATTTTGATGGGAGCTCGATTAGGGAGAGCGAAGCTCGTGGTGAAGTTACTGTTGCAGCTTTACCGACACTATTAGAGGCGATGAAGCTCCAACTCGAACGACCTGGTTCTTCCATGATCTCCGGTGTCCCTAAGACCGTTCGTGCGGCCTCTTCCCCTGCAAAAGCTCGAGGGGCTAGGACTCATACTGAAGAAACCAGCTCGAAGCGAGATCTCGATAGTATGCCTTGTGCTGGTTCCGCACTCGTAGTCACAGCTTTCGTAAGGCCGGTTACCACAGACACTTCCTCGCAGCTCAGGGCGGCCAAGGCTGCCTTGAGTCGTGGAAAATCCGTGGTTCGCGAGGAGACTTCTGGAAGTAAGAGGAAGGCCCCTCCGACCTCACAACCTGCCCCGCAGGCCTAGGTTGATAAGAGGAAGAAAACAAGCACCCCCACAGGACCGAGCGCATCCGATGTAGTGGTTGGTGGGATGTACTTTGCCCCCTCCTTGATAATATGGACCGGGTACTTGGTAACTATGCCAAGAGCCTAGACATGAAGGAAGTGTCGGGTGAGGCGCTTGAGGATTACATCGCTCGCCACAGTCTTCTGGTGAGGTTCTTTTCCCATTCTTGCGTTTCTTTATTTCACCCTCTCTCTTTTTTCTTTTTTTTTTAGCACGCTGACCCCTCCAATTTTGTAGGCTTCCTTAGGCGTCTTCAAGCTGAAGGAAGAGAGGGCTCATGCCATGAAAGAAAAAGAGAAGCTCGAGGCTGCTACCGAGGTGCTGAAAAAGGACAAGAAGAAGCTAGATGAGAGCATGGCCTTTGTGACCGGTGAATCTAGAAAATATCGGGGAAAGGTTGAAGGCTTGGAGGATTGAGTAAGGGAGGCCGAGCGAGCCAAAAAGGAGACCGAAGATGAGTTGTATCGCCAAAAGAAAATGCTCGACTTGGCCTATTCCCAAGCCACCTCAAAGCTGAACAAGGCTGAAATGGACTTAGCTGCAATGCAAGGCGAACTGGAGTGGGCTCGGCAGGAGGTTGATCAGCTGAAAGTCGATGTCGAGGTTCGGGTTGCGAGGGAGCGTGAGGAGGTCGAATCTGATGTATGCAACGCATTTCTTTTTACTTTGTGGAAAGCACATCCAGATCTCGACTTCTCGTTCTTTGGTGAGGAAGCGGTGGAGGCGATGAAGAAGTATGCCTCTGATGCTGCGGACTTGAGAATCGCTGCCCCCGCGTCTGGACCCAACCAGGTCATGGTCGATCTTTCTGTTGAGGATACCACCAACCCTATTTCCCAAGATGTGGCAGCTCCAAACCAAGATCCTTTAGGATGCTAGACTGTTGTTTTCTTTTTTTTTTCTTTTACTCTTGTATCTGAATTTTGGGAGCAATTCATTTATTTCGTTCAATGGATTTTCGCTTCTTTATCATTTGCTGCGAACTTCGAAAACACAGCATAGAAATGAGCTTAAATTCAGTTAACTTAAGTATACCTTTAACTTGTAAACAAGAAATTTTGAAAACAAGCGGCTTTAAATAACACATTGAATAAGATATTGTTA
The DNA here is from genome assembly GCF_014633365.1 of Diospyros lotus. Taxonomy (NCBI): domain Eukaryota; kingdom Viridiplantae; phylum Streptophyta; class Magnoliopsida; order Ericales; family Ebenaceae; genus Diospyros; species Diospyros lotus. The sequence goes on along the minus strand of NC_068341.1, from coordinate 35,408,379 downwards.
GCTCGAGCCGCATGCTCAGTAGGTCATGATCGCGAGATCAAATCCAAACTAACGTGCGGTAGCTTGATAGTTGTTAAATTAGTTCACATTTTGCCGTCAAGTTATACACCCAAGTAAGTCATAGTTTGCCCCCAGCTAATGTACCGTGACTTTTGAGGGTTTTGGCGAGGTCAATGGTGAACACTCAGGCAGGTTGCAATTCATGCATTTTGTTAAGATAAGAGGACCCCGGCCGGTGAACCATGACTCAAGAGTTTTGAGGGTGGTGCCTTGTTTTGGCGCCAAACCATGACGCTGCGGTCAAGATGAATGGGCTTCGCTTTACCAACCACGACCTAGGGTGAAGACTAAGATGAATGCTCAGATAAGCCACAAACCATGGCATGTTGGCCAAGTTGAATGGGCCCCAGCTCGCAAACCATAGTCTTATAACCCTCCAATTATTTTCTTATTCTTATTCTTAACAACCAAAGCGTGGGTGCAAAAATATTTATCAGAGATAAAAGATACGTTAATATAGTTCAAACAGAATTTTGTTGCTTGACTTAACGAAGAAAATATCAACAAAGTTGAAACGTCGATTGGTAATTGAAAATGCGAGAAAAGGGAAAAGTGTTTGCTTATCGAAAATATGGTTTTAGATGCCCCGCGTTCCAAGCTTGCGGGAGAGTTGCTCCGTCCATGTGGGCCAAGTGATATGCTCCGTTGTCGAGATTTTGCTTCACATTATAGGGGCCTTCCCAGCTTAGGCCCAATCTCCCTTCACTGTTCTTTCGAGCTTCGGGAAGGACAAGGCATAACTAAGGTCGTCGACTTTGTAGCATCAGACTCGGACCTTCCGATTATAGTATCTTGCCACGCGTTGTTGGTAAGTTGCCACTCTCAAGCCAGTTGTCTCCCTTGTTTCCTCAAGTAGATCGAGACTTGAGGCCAGTAGTCGGTCATTGTTCTCTTGGTTGAAAGTAGCTCTTCGCTGGCTTGTTACTTCATTTTCCATTGGGATCATCGTCTCGGATCCATATACCATAGAAAAAGGGGTTTCTCCTGTGGTTGTGCGAGCTGTAGTTCGATAACCCCAGAGCACGATTTGTAGTTCGTCCACCCAGGCTCCCTTTCTCGATTCCAACTTGGTCTTTAATATTTTCTTCATTATCTTGTTCACGGCTTTGACTTGACCGTTGGCTTGTGGGTGGTCCACGATTGTGAAGCTTTTCTTGATCCCTAGTGACTCGCAAAATTGTACGAACTGCTCGCTGGTAAACTGGGTCCCATTGTCGATGACTATTTGTTAAGGGACACTGAACCTGTAGATGATGTCGTTCCATACAAAGTTTTCTACCTTTGTGGTAGATATCTGTGCGAGCTCCTTTGTCTCTGCCCACTTGGTGAAGTAATCTATAGCCATGATAGCATGCTTACATCCGCCACGAGTTGTTGAAAGTGGCCCAATCAGGTCAATGCCCCATATGGCGAAAAGCCAAGGGTTGCTCATTTGTTAAAGATAGACAGGGGGAGCTCGTGGTACTTTTGCGAACCTTTGGCATGCGTCGCACCTCCTCACCAAGTCCGTAGCATCTTGCTTCATGGTAGGCCAGTAAAAACCCTGGCGAAATGCCTTCTGAGCCAAGGATATTCCCCCAGCATGATTGTCACAGTGGCCGGCATGGATTTCTTCGAGAATCACTCGGCAATCAGGCTCATCAATGCATCTAAGTAACGGGACTGAGAACCCTCACTTGTACAGCATATCGTCACAAATACAATATCTGGCCGCCCAGGCTCGAAGACGTCGTGCCTCTAGTTTGTCGCTTGGCAATTATCCTCCTTGTAAATAGTCCACAATCGGCTTCATCCATGAATCTGGCCTTAGCTCAATTGTCACTGTCTCGACTTTTTCCTCCGTGCTCGGTGCTACTAGGAACTCTATGGGGATGGCTCCCAATGAGTCAACTTCTCCAACCGAAGCCAAACGTGTTAGGGCATCAGCGTGAGAGTTCTGGCTCCGCGGAACATGATTTACTTCGCACTCCTCGAAGAAACAGAACAATTCTTGAGCTTTCTAGAGGTACGTTACCATCTTTGGGCCCTTTTCCTGATACTCCCCTTGTACCTGACAGACCACGAGCTGGGAGTCACTGAAAATTTTTAATCGCTCTGCCTTAACTTCTTTTGCTAAGTGGAGACCAGGTAGCAGTGCTTCGTATTCAGCTTCATTGTTGGTCGCTCTAAACCTGAACCTCAATGTGTAGGGGATCTTATGTCCCTCTGGGCTTACCAGGAGTATGCCAGCTCCAGACCCGTGTTCGTTGGACGAGCCGTCAACAAATAATTCCCAAACTGGCGAGGTTGGGGGGGCTGGTTCTTCCACTGGTCCTGTGAATTCTGTAACGAAGTCTGCCAGTACTTGACCCTTTATGGCCGCTCGTGTCCTGTACTCTATGTTGAATTGAGCGAGCTCAATAACCCACTTGAGTAGGCGGCCGGATGAATCAAGCTTCTGTAAAATCTACTTCAGTGGATGTTTGGTCACCACACTAATCTGATGAGCTTGGAAATAGGGGCGTTACTTTCGAGACGCGATCACTAGGGAAAAAGCGAGCTTCTCCATGGGAGAGTATCTTGTTTCGGCATCGAGTAGCCTGTGGCTTACATAGCATACCAGGTATTGGACCCGATCTTCTTCTCGAACCAGAGCGGCGCTCACTGCGTACCCAGACACCACTAGGTAGACAATCAGTTCCTCCCCTTCCTTTGGCTTTGACATAAGGGGAGCCCGCCCCATATATTCTTTCAACTACTGGAAAGCAGTCTCCCACTCTTCCGTCCATTCAAACCTATTTGCTTTCTTCAGAACTTTGAAAAATGGGATGGATTTATCAGAAGATTTGGAGACGAAACTACTAAGGGTCGCGACCTGTCCATTTAAGCTTTGCACTTTCTTAGTCTTGGTGGGTGATTGCATGTCAAGTAGAGCTCGAATTTTCTCTGGATTGGCCTCAATACCCCTCTCATTGACCATGAAACCCAAAAATTTTCCAAAAGCCACACCGAATGAGCATTTGAGTGGATTTAACTTCATCTGGTACTTCCTCAGAACCTGGAATGCTTCTCCCAGGTCGCTGACGTGGTTGGCGACCTATCTGGATTTCACCAACATATCATCAACATATACTTCCATGGTCTTTCCGATCAAATCTCCAAACATCATGTTAACTAGCCGTTGGTACGTCACCCCTGCATTTCTTAGTCCGAAGGGCATTACCTTGTAACAGTATAGTCCCCAATCCGTCATAAAAGAGGTATGCTCTTCCTCGTCGGGGTTCATAGGGATCTGATTGTACCCGGAATAGGCATCCATGAAGCTCAGAAGCTGGTGGCCGGCCGTTGCATCCACGAGCTGGTCAATTCTTAGCAGGGGGAAGCTATTTTTTGGGCAAGCTTTGTTTAGATCAGTGAAGTCAATGCAAGTTCTCTACTTCCTATTCTTCTTTTTCACCAAGATCGAGTTTTCCACCCATGTCGGGTATTGGGCTTCCCGGATAAATCCGCTGGCTAAGAGCTTGTCTACTTCTTCCTTCAAGGTCGCATACCGCTCAGCCGTTATTGGCCTCCTCTTCTGACGAATCGACTTATGGTTGGGGTTGACATTGAGCCGATGTTGCATTATCCTTGGGTCTATTCCCACCATATCTTCGTGGTTCCATGCGAACACGTCCAGATTTGTTTCAAGGAATTCGGTCAGTTGGGATTTTACCTCGAGGAAGAGACCTTTGCCCACCTGGAGGTGCCTTTCAACGTCTAAGCTACTGACTGCAACATCTTCTAGCTCGTCCGCTGGGCTGGCGGCTTGGTTGCAATCCACGTCGCGTGGGTCTAGGTCGTGGCTAACTCCCTGGCCATTGACAACTCAGGCCTTCCCTTCGGAAACCATATTTATCTTTTTTCCTTTGAGCCCTATTTTTAATGCTTCCTCGTAACAGCGCCTCATTAAATGCTGCTCGCCACTCACACAACCGGTCCCTTTCAGGGTCGGGAATTTGATGGCCAGGGCCTTGGTTGAAACAACTAGGTCCAGGTTGTTCATGGCGGGCCTACCCATGACGACATTGTAAGCGGAAGGACCGTCAATGATGAGGAAGTCCGCAATTGTCGTGGCCTGGAGGTCTGATTCCCCAATTGTTAATGGGAGCCTTATACGTCCTTTCGGGATTACTGCATCGCTAGTGAACCCGTGTAGTGGCTCCAGAGAGGATGTCAGCTGGTCCGGCCTTAACCCTATTTAGTCGAAACATCCCTTGTACATGACATTCACCGAGCTACCTGTGTCGACCATGACCCTCCGTACTTCCATATTACCAATCCGAGCTCGGATCACAAGGGCGTCATTGTGCGACCAGTGTACGCCTTTAGAATCATCTTTGGTGAAAGAGACGTCTTCCAAAGCTATCTTGGCTTTCTTGGAAGGTCCTTCTTGGCTGCCATCCCTGACAAACAGAAGGTGGACGGCTTCCCAAACATATCACTCGTCCGACCTGTTAAAAGTTCCTGCGATATGGGGCACTCAATGGATAGTAAAGATAGTTCTCACCGTAGGTATTTGGTCCTGCTCGGGAGCTCGGTGAGGACTTTGTTGAGCCGGATGTTTGGGCTGTTGATCTCTAGGACGCACCACACAGTCACGTAGCCGACCCCTTCTAATAAGTTCTTCAATTGCATCTTTCAGAGCCTAGCACTCAGAGGTGGTGTGCCCCACTTCGTTGTGATAGGCACCGAATTTTCTCTTAGTTCTGTATTTGTTGAGAGTTTTTAGAGGGTTAGGCCTTCCGAAATCCTCCTTGTTGCATTCTGTGGCGAAGATCATGTCTTGGGAGTCATATAAGATACTGTAACTTTCATACCGACCTCGGCATGCTGGTCATTCAACCCCCTACTCGAACCTCGCCTTTTGCCGCCTGATCGTTGGGGCTTCATCCTCGACCCTCCTTGCGAGAGTCTTCATCAGCCCTCTTCTTGCTTTAGCCGGTGTGTTCTGCCCCCTTCTTCTAGTTGCTCGGCTTTTTTAGGCCGAATGCTTCCTCCCACCAGACCTCCTTCGCAGCTCGTTCGTAAAATTCACCGAGGTCTTTCACCGGGGACTTGTAAATGCTTTCGTAGAGTTTCCCATCCTTCCGGAGCCCGACGGAGATCGCGGTCGGGATACTTTCATCGGAAAGGCTCTTGATATTATTCACTTTGTGCCTGAACCTTTCTAGGTAATCCTTCAAAGATTCGCCAGACTGTTGGAATACTGTAGCGAGGTGGCATGTTGGAGCGAGTTGCCTTTGGAGCGACCTATACTGATCTATAAATTTCTTTTGGCATTCCTCCCAACTGCAAATACTGCAGGGTGAAGTCTCCTTAGCCACGCCCGGGGGATATCTCCCAAGGTCGCAGGGAAAGCTCGGCATTTGGCCAATGAACTGGAGGTTTGTAGGTCCATCTAGACATTGAAAGTGTCCAGGTGGTCAAAGGGGTCGCTGTCCCCATTATACTAAGGGATGCTAGGGACCTTAAATCTGCGGGGAAGGGGCTCCAGCTCGATTTCCCTAGAGAACGGGGTCCTTTCTTCAAGGCTTTCCCTCCGATCGTACGCCTCATGCCTGGCCTCCAGCTGTTGGATTCTCAACAGTAGTTCCCCCACTATGGGGTCCTGATTCGTCGAACGCCCGGTGGGGAGTTGTTCTTCCCGTGCGAAAACTTGTCCTGAGTGATGGCGGTCTTGCGGGGGAGGTCGCCCCCTATTCTCACAATCAGAGGAGTCGCGGTGGGTGCCATGGCTACTGCTGATCCCGACCGAGGAATCCCCACGTCGTGGATTCTCAAGTCGGCAATTTCCTCCATGGATGTATTTGTGGTGATTTCTGCAAGGGCTTGCACCGGTCCTTTGTTTGGTGAGGTGCACCCCCGACTCCCCATCATAGCATCGCCGCTCTTCCGCCCTTTGAGAGTGTAGGTTGGAGGAGCGGATCGAGCCAACTCGTCGCGTGTCCTTTCTAACTTTTCTTTCCTCTAGAGAGGGTCTTCCACCTATAGGTCGAGAGGCAGTCACCTGCGCATGTGCTGTCTGGACTTGCGTTTGCGCTAGCACTTTTACTATATTAACGAGCTGCATGACAGTGTTCTCCAATGTTTCTTGACATTGCTGCCACATCTGTGTTACTCCCGCGTCGGTGGTGGAGTCACGGGTGGGTAGGGGCACCGCGAAGGGACTCCATGGATGGCTTCGATTGGAGGAGGCATGGAGGTGGACACCACAACTCCCCCAGCTTGTGAAATCTCCAGCATAAGGTCGGCATGATTCGCAAGTCGGTTGGTCGTTGCTCTGGAACCTCTTGTGTTTCTAGTTTTCGGCATTGATGTTTTACCGATGTTTTACCAGAGCGGGCCCTTCTTCTAGCGCCAAAATGTTAACGTTCGGAATTGGTCGACGGAGATTTGTAGGCCCGCACTGATATGGTAGATCCGAGAGAGGAATAGTGAGGTATCCGGTCCGATTTGCTGAGCCACCAGCCCGTCCTTGTAAGGTACTCCGAAGCTCAAGTTAGTGAGCGAGCAAGCAAATGTATCGGGTGTTTGTCAGTTGACGAAAAAGAATACATACCTCGACCCTCAAAAAGGCTGGTCCATATATATGAGTAGAAGCTTCTCTGCATGCTCTGTACTTGTACAGGCGATGGGATAGAATAGCCAACGGGGGCGTCCCTGTTGCAGCGAGGTGTCAACGAGACCTTCATTAATGAGGATGGGATCTGAGGTGGATGTTCGGAAACCCAGGCGCGACTGTAATGATGTTGTTGCCAGAAGGCCAGGATGGGACTGGCATGAGCCGGCCAAATAGGCCGAGGGAATGGGCCTAAAGGGTCCGGTCAGGGCGGCCATTGGCCTGCCGATATGCCGCGACACGCCCCTTCTACAATGCGAGCTGACAGGCTAAGCCGACGAGCTATGGAGATCGCTGGGAACTTGCTCAGAACATAGCTTGGGGCCTCCCCGAATACGCTGACGAGTTAGAGGTGCTATCGGGAGCTCGCTTGGTTCCGACGTTTGATCCTAGGCTTCAACATTATCTGAGCTCGCTTTGACGAGCTCAGTTCGATTCTTACTGGGCCTTGAGCATTTGGGCCAAATCACTACATTAAGTCCAATTCACACAGAGTAGAATGAGAAATACCTGTAATAATTTTTAATTATTAAAGAAGAACGCATGTGTTTAAGCTAATTTTTAATGAATTAAAATATAGTTTTGAATACTAAAATATTGATGAAAACTTACTAGGAAATAAAATAAATAGACGAGGGATATTTCAGAACTGTGTTTGTTTGTATTATATAGCGATGGTGAATAGATTAAATATTTGTTACTATTTGGCTGTAAAAACAGTAAGCATAATACTTTTATTTTACAAAAAAAAAAAAAAAATCACCAAATTTAGAGGGCAGAAGGCTTCTGGACAACAAGGCAGGGGTTCCCTTACAGAGTTCCTTGTTTGGTTGGTGGGAAACCGATAATGAAAAAGATGAGAAAGTTTTGAGCAACACAACCACCAACCAAACAAACAAACACTATTCGATTTATTGAAATTTAAATATGCCTGAATTATTCATCCAGATAAGTTGAAAGAGAGGACTGCGAATGTGGTGCTACAAAAACCATCATATATTCTAATTCTTAAAAACATCAAACAAATTGATAATTTTGCATTTTACAACTATCATTATCAAATGTTTTTTTATACTATTTGGGCCGTAAGAACAATCTGCCTGGGAGGCCCAAATAGCTGGGCCCATGAAAGTGGTTACTTGGGTTGGGCTAGCCTACTGAACTCTTTGTATCACAAAAATACTTTTATTCTGTCGTACCCCCTTAAATAAATAACCATGCTACATGTACTGATGAAATGTAAGATGTACAAATTTGATGATTAAATTGAACATAATCCGATGATGAAGTCCGACTAGACTTCATAAATTAAACTTCATCATCAATTATTAGGGTTCATTAATCATGAAGCTCAACTGGGCTTCATTAGGGCTGACAATTTTGGACACAACCCATTACACGACACTGAGTTAAGCGGGTTAAGGTTGGGGTTAATCGGGTTCGAGTCATAAACGAGTCAGCCCGCTTATGACATGATTATATTCGTGTCTTAGACGGGTCAACCCGTCTAACCCGTTTAGACACGAAATGACACGTTTAATTAAACGTGTTAACGGGTTGACCCGAACACGTTAACACAATTATATACGAAATGACACATTTAATTAAAAGGGTTAGTGGATAGATTTGAACAAGTTAACATAATTATACACGAAATAACACGTTTAAAACTAAATAACACGTTTAACAGGTGACGCAACACGACCCGTTTAAATTAAACAGGTTAACAGGTGACACGACACGACACGTTTAGTTAAATCGGTTAAACAGGTCATGTTGTGTTACACGTTTAATAAACGTGTCGTATTTGGGTTTAAGGAATTTGACATGATTATTAAACGGGTCGTATTCAGGTTAGCCTGATACGTGTTATACGTGTGTCTCGATATGACACGATTACGACCCACCAACACGAATTGCCACCTCTAGGCTTCATCATAGGATGAAGCCCAATCGAGCTTGCTTCGTGAAGCCGGATCGAGTTTCATCCAGACGCAGCAGTGACAAATTAGGTGAAGACATTTTTAAATTTTGACACATTCGATCATCCTCTTAGTAACCCAATTATTTGTACAAGCAATATTTTTCTTAAATAAATTACCCTTTTAAATCTTCTTTTTAGATGTATAATTAACGTCGTTATCTCCGCGTAATGCGTAGAGATATATAAATCGAAAGAAAATAATTAGTTATACTAATCACTCGGTTTAAACAAAACAAATAAAACCTGGAACCTGTCAGTGTCAGCTCAGGAGGCTTTTGGGCGTGCTTATTGTCTGGGTTGGGGCTTTGGAATAGCCGTTTTTCTTGACATTTAACAGCAACGACTTTGGCATTTAGCATTTGATCATGAAAATCCTTATTATATTTATGGTTAGATACCCAAAGTTAATTAACTTGTCCATTGTCATCCCATATAATGCTAACCGTTACCATTAGAGTAATCATCAAGGTACAATAAATATACATTTATTAAAACAATGGTTAACATTACCCAGGCCATATAATAAACCCTTTCTTGGTTGAATATTGCTAAAAGTGTAACATATAAATAAGAGAAAGCAAAATTAGTCACTTTCCACACTCTGATGACTTCTATGCTTGATCCCTTCAACACAGTTTAAATAATTATTCACCACTTGTCAGCCTCATATAAGAAGAGAAAGCAAATTAATAAAGATGGTAATAATAAATAAATAAATGAAAGAGAAAAAAATAGTAGAAATAATAAATAAACCCTTTGGCTGGGTCAAAGCATCTGTGCGTGTGTGTATATGTATATGAATGATATGAGGGGCATCCAAATGGTTTGATATATGAAGCTTAAAAAAACGAGAACAAATAAGTGCGAACAAACATTAAAGACTAATTCAGCTCTGTACTTTCATTTGAGAGGATCTTCCTCCCTCTCTCTCTGTTTGTGTGTGTGTATATATATATTGTGCGGCTTCTGGCAGTGGCACCATTGGAAGAACCAAAACCAGAGCAAGTAAATAAATGGCTAGGAAGAGAAAGCCCAGTGAAGGAGCTGAGGATAACAACTCTGAACAAGGAAACTTGGCCTGCTGGGATGAGGAGATGGTAAAGGAGACTGCTGAAGCTGCAGCACTGGGCGCAGCCCGGCGAGCTCGAAAGAGATTTGTTGGGGTTAGGCAAAGGCCATCAGGCAGATGGGTGGCTGAGATAAAGGACACCATTCACAAGATCAGGGTGTGGTTAGGCACTTTTGACACAGCAGAAGAAGCGGCAAGGGCCTATGATGAGGCTGCTTGCCTGCTTCGAGGCGCCAACACTCGCACAAATTTCTGGTCGCCTTCTCCTACATATTCTTCAACTCCAGCCCTTCCCTCTAAGATCACTAACCTTCTCCTCCATAGGCTTAAAGCAACAAACAATTCTTTAGTTGCTTCATCTACTACTACTGCACTACCTATTAGCCAACACCAGAAACAGGCATTCAGAGACGAAGTACCTGACCTTTCAGATATTTCTGATGCTCAATTCACTGATTTCCTGAATGATCCTGAAGACTACTCCATTGACAACATGATCACCAACACTGGTATTAATACTGATGATTACACAACTACAAGTTTTGAGTCGTGTTTAACTGATAAAGAGAAGCCGGATTTTGAGCATGCCTGCAGTGATCCAGCAGAGTCATATAGTGTTGATGGAAATCGTGGAGCGGGAGAAATAGAAGATGACGAAGAAGAGGGGAGTGATCTAGGGGTTGGGGATTTGCAGTTTGTAGATGAAGTTGGATCACCATGTTACTACTCTCCTTTTGAGATTGCTGAAGAGATAGCAGAACCTCTGGAACAGGATTTTTGTGGGGATGAACCATCCTCCATGCTTGGAGAGGCAATGAAGAGGATGAAATATGAGCGCAAGTTCTCAGCTTCGCTCTATGCATTCAATGGTATACCGGAGTGTCTAAGGTTGAAGCTTGGCTCGAAGAGTGTCAACCCCAGAGGATATTCTGATCACTTGACCAGTCTCAGGAATGCATGTAACAAGAAGCAAGAGGAGATGATATTGGAAGGCAAAACAAACGAACAGGAGGAAGGTGAACAAAGTTCAACTATGGAAATGGGATCGTCTGATGGTGAGCTCTCACTCTGGAGCTCCCTTGACCTCCCACCTATCTGTTTTGTTAATTGACTAGTAGACATTTCATGATCTAATGGATGAGCTAACAAAGATAATTAAATGCTCTATCTTGTGCTAATGTTTCCTTTCAACATAGAAGGCGGCAATCCTACTTAGGGTCTGGATTGCATGTAACTTTACTTTACATGTTCAAGAGATTTTATCAATTGGGACTGAGGGGAAGCAAGGATCATTTATCTGATGGCAATAGATGTGATAAAGAGTTGGAAAATTTGAGGCTTCTAGCTCTACAGCTCCAGGATTTAATTTTCAACAATAAATATCATCAACTGCCCTGTTCTGCATACCACTTTCCTGGGATTATTGCCACTTTCTTTTTGTTGTATACTGGGAGAATCTCAAGACAGAAAATAGTTCTTTAGAAACTCTCATTGGCTATACTAATAGGTTACTCAAGTTTTCATATATATCGTGTGCTAATAGTGTTTGATTCTTTTGCTGTTTTCTTGCATGTGAGTTATTTACTTTTATTTTCTTGCTAAGTAAACATTAAAGAAAGAAACCCAGCCAAAGGCATTACACAATCCAGATCCTATGGGACTGCAACCATAAGAACGGAGGAAGATAAAAAAAATAACTAAAAAAATATAGCCAACAATATTCCACAAGTACAAAGAGCAAATAAAAGGGAATAGATCTACAAAGGAAGATAAAACTTATAGATCAATTCATTTGCAGTCACTTCATCATCGCCTAGCCCTGCACTCAAAAACCAACTCCAATCACCAATCCATTAACAATCCAAGGAACCTAGACAAACGTCCAAAAGAGGCAGCTACAAATAGCTCTAACATCCCTAAAAATGGATGATAATGACCTAAGAAAGTCCATGCACTCTCTAGGAGATGTTGACGCTACAATCACTGCAGCATGGCTCTAAAACCATTGTAATGGGAAACGGATCAGCCCAATGGCTCAATGAGACCACTAATCGCTGATGCTGGGCTTCAACTCCCAAGCTTAATTACAATGCTATTCGAGTTAAGGCCTGAGTGTAGACACCAAGGTATCAAAACTATCCCTGGATCCCATGGTTGTATTGTCTGAACGAAACTAGCTTCCTTATGAATCACCATGATTGGCATGAGAGCCACCACGAGTCATGAATAGAGTCAATTTGAGGGATTCCATGTGGAGGGTTAAGGTTGGACCAAGTCCTAATCTGGAAGGAGGACGAGATTGGGTTCTGGCCATGAGAATTAAGATTTAACAAGGCGAGGGATGTATCTGGAAGGGGATCAATTTTGTGTTCTGGCCAAGAGGGATTGAGGAACAAGGGCGTGTCATGGTTAGGAGGGAAATAATAGAGAGGATCGATTTAGGGTTCTGGCCAAGAGGGATTGGTGAACTAGGGCGTCTGATGGTGAGGGAGAGAATAGAGATCCCGACACCAGTGACTGAGGAATGCCAATGATGGATAGATCCATTTGCAAGAAACAATTTGAGAAACATTTAAACCCTGTTTTCATTGCTATTTTCATGCCGTTTTCTATTTTCAATTTTTCAGAACACTCAAAATGTTTTTAATTACCCATTTTCAAAAATACATTTTCCAAAACACGAGAAAAATTTATATACAAAACTCAAAACGCTGAAATCACATTTTGGCTATTTTTAGCCAAAACACACTCTTCGAATTCAAAACGTGAAAAATACTCTCCATCCTCTTAAAGACTGAAATCCAAGTTCAACTTTTCCTTCTCTCTTTTTTTTTCTCTTTTTTCTCTCTTCTCTTCTCTTCTAGGCTCAGCTATTGACCACGCCTACCATTGCCATCACTGCTGCGAGCTGTTGTCGACCTCCCCCTATTGTTCAACTATCGAACGATTGAGCATCACGATTGACAAGCTAGATTTGCCAAACTATCGTCGTCAACCGCCCCTTATTGCTCCCCTCGCACCGCAACTGACAACCCAAATTCGTCGCCTCCGACTATCGTCGTTCATCTCCAACCAGATCCCCATCATCGTCTATCTCCAACCATCACTGCCATTAGAATTGCGACCTCACCTCGCCTTTGCCAATCATTTCTTCCTTCTACGATTTCTTCCCCCCCTGTGACTCCTCTTAAAGTTTTAGATTTGAGGTTTAGTTTTAATTTTAGAATTAAGATTTAACTTGATGGTTTATAACCTCAATGTGGCTATAATAATCTTGTGCAACAGTAATGAAGGAAATCAGAATATATATGCAAGGTTTTTTGTTTTGTTTGGTTTGAATACTAAACTAATATGTATATGACATTTCTCCATTAATTTTTCTTTCCAATAACATTTTTAGAATTCTGTAATTTCAATGGTTTATAAGCACTCTACAATTTTAATGCATCATATACATATGGTTGAATTATCAATTATCACTAGTTAATCAATTTAAAATCTTTGAATCAAATTTATAATTTACTAAAAAATGTTTACATTTTACTTTGAATAAAATATCATAAAATAATTTTTTAAAATTCTAAAATAAATGTTTCTTTTTTTAATTTTTTATTTTAAAAAATAATTTTTTAGAATTACAAAAACAATGCATTTTCCCTAATCTCCAAATAAACATTCAAAACACAAAATTAAAAATAAATTTAAAACTTCAAATTAAAAAATAAAACACAAAAATAACAGTCATTGGTGTGCTTCAAAGAGGACAGCAACGAGGGTGTGGCTTGCAAAAGGACGCTGAGGGTTTTACAGGGGGGTTGCAGATTTGAGAAACGATGGCAGTAGCTGTGGGACCAATAGTGGCGGTGGGAGTTAAATTTTTGCTTACACCATAATCTTGCTTCTGATAATAACGTTAAACCTATGAAGTCGAACTAATTTTCACCCCACTGAGATAAATTAATCCTGAAGATAGCTCGCACGAGAAGGATATCAATTATAGACCTTCCACATTGCCTCAGACAACAGAAAAGGAAAAGAACAGAAGGTGATGCCATTCCATCATATAAAAGAAATTCAAATGAACCTAGGCATCATTAAAATTAAGCAAAACAAAAGTTGCAAGTTCAAAATAACTTGCTCGCAGAGCATATAAACTGACCACAGAGACAGGTTATATACAGCATTAAGTTATCCTTCACAAGAAGCCCAAGATTCACTTAACCATAGGCCTCCAGCTCGTCTGGCTTATCCTTTTAGAGAACCCGGAGTTGAGCAAGGAAAGCAGCACAAAGATCCAGGAATAAAAGTTGCGGGCCCTGGACCCTCTGAAGATCAAGCAGATATTTCTCCTCACGAGTTTTGTAAAGCTGTAACACAAATTTGGCATTAAAGCAAATTCAGTTCGACCAGCTCCACTATGGTTAGGATTGCAATAAAGAATGCTAAAGAACAGCATGTTTGGATTAATGAGATCAAAACCCACTAGCCACAAATATACAGACCAAGATTTATCGTTAATGATTATTGCTCTTTTCTGGAGAACATTAACTTGAAAGACCTCTCTTTCCGAGAACCAGCTTTCGTAGTGGTTTTCTTTTAGAGATGTCCATCCATTGGTTTGTTGTTTTGCCTTTGATAATGTTTTGATGATGAAAAACTTTATATATTTGGCATTTGAAAATGAATAATATTTTATATTTGAAAATTGAAAATGATCAATCCAATAAATGCCAAAGGATAAATATGCTTTCAATGTATGCAAAATCTTTTATATGTATTTTGAAATCAAATGTGTAGAGAGTGTTAAAATATTTTCCATATCATGAACACTCTATTTAAAGGAAAATTTGTCGACCGTTTTGTGCCTTTGAGTTTTGGGCTATCGAAACAAAGCAAAACGGTCGACCGGTTTGTTAAAACTGTCAACCGTTTTTGGCCTTTCACAAAAACAGTCGACCGTTCTCTTGAATTGTTAATAGGGCAAAGTTCAACTCTTGATTGTTTTTGTGTTAAATTCAAAATCTATCAACATTAACTATATAATGCCGACTTTTTTCTCAAAACTGTTGACTTGCTAAAAATTGTCAATCAGTTGACAAAAGAAGTCTACCTCTTTTATAAAATGACGACCATTTGCCCAAAGCCATAGCGTGCTTCAAATTTCTCAAAAAAAACTGTCGATCATTTCTTCACTGACATATTTAACGACTTTTGCAGGCTCTAAAAATTTCCAATGGCTCCAAATAACGGCTCGGGAGCAGCCTATAAGTATCAGCCCAAGGATGCACTAGAGAGGCTAATGAAGTGATAAGAGCTTACAAGTGTTTTCATTCTTTTCAATAATGCTTATAGTTTAAATTTTTCTCTCAACCAAGGCTATTTATCTTATATGAAATATCTTGTTTAAGCCTTTTTGTATTTATTTGAGAGATATTGTAACGGAGAGATTCATCTCTCAGATCATCTCTTTTGTAATTCATTGTTGTAATCCCTAGCGGTTGTGCTAGAGGGCCTACTTTGATATAAATAGGAGGTTATAAATTCTTAGAGATTTTGCTAGAAGGCCTACTTGGTTAAGTAGGAGGTGATAGTGAATTTTGAAATCTCTAGTGGGAACTAGAGTAACGGAGTAGACTGGGTTGAGCTGAATCACTCTAAATTCCTTGTGTCTAGCATATTTTGATTCATTCTTTTGCTTATATTTCACTGTTTCGCTATCTATTTTTTAAAATCTCCACAAATTTTAAAATTTATAAACACCCAATTTACCCCCGCTCTTGGGTGTGGGGCGCCATTGATTACACAAAGCTAACATGGTTGTCATGAAAGGAGAATATCAAGGTAATCTGACAATTCCAAGGTATACCAGCCAAATTGAAAGTATGATGTCTATAAGAAAAAATACAAGAGTATCCAATCAACATGGTATAGAAATTTATTGTACGGCGATCTTGCAGAAATATAGTTAGCCCCTGTAAGGTTTTTTTGTCTTTTCTTTTTTTTTTGGGGGAAGGAAACAACAAGCCAAACTTTATACAGATGCTCCTTGATATCTACTTTCCAAAACTCAAGACATGTTTCAGCTTTCTTGAATACATGGATAGTAGTATTATGTGGAGATTATGGGTGGCTGTCTAATTGATTATTTTCCATCTGTCTAAATTAGTGTGATTCCTAATTGCTAAGTTTCCTTACTCTGTAAATTCCGTAAAGTCAATGTGCTTCCTTTTTGTATAAAGAATAAATCTTTCTATGTAGCCATAAGTTACCTAATTAGTATACTATAGATGTATCTTCTCAGTTTAGGTTTCCTAAAGTCAAGATTGTATTCTGTATATTTATACTGATCAAAATGATAAAAAAGTGAGTTTTTCTTCTCAATTATTTCTGCATGGTATCAGAGCCATCCCTAACCTAAATCCTACACACCCGTAAACCACAGCATGGCTGGAAAAACTAACCTATCTTCGGAGATCATCCCTGGTACATCCACCAACATGGGAGCCACAGATAATAACATCTTTACCATCACTGGCCACAAGTTGAACGGGCAAAACTATCTACAACGGTCCCAATTCGTAATGATGTTCATATGTGGAAGGGGGAATTACAAGCCAACTAAAGGAAGCAAATCCCCGAATGTGGAAATTCGAGAACAACATGGTAATGTCATGGCTTATTAACTCTATGACTAACGAGATTGGTGAAAAAAATTTATTGTATGATACTCATGATATATGAGAAGCTGTTAAGGAGGCTTATTCACATGTTGAAAATACATTTGAGTTATTTGACATTGAGAGCATACTTGGAGATCTGAGACAGGGAGAGTCTAGTGTTACCAAATATTTTAATTCCCTGAATAGGTATTGGCTGCAACTGGATAAGTATGAGAATATCCAGTGCACTTGTACAGAAGATGCAGCCATATACAAGCAGATTGTTGAGAAAAAGAGATTGTACCAAGTTCCTTATAGATTTAAACAAAAACTGAGATAGAGTGCGAGGGGGAATCCTAGCTAGGTACTAAGCCTCTACCAAGCATCTGAGAGGCTTCTTTATAGGTTCGTAGAGAGGAGAGCAGGATGAAAATAATGATGAAACCCCCTGCTTCAAATCTGGAAACTTCAGCCCTAACTATTCGGGAGAATCAACAACAAAACAAGCAGAAAAAAGGACACCCTTGGTGTGATCACTACCATAAAACCAGTCACACAAGGGACACCTGCTGGGAGATTCACGGCAAACCAGCTGATTGGAAGCCTGCTCATGAGAGGAAAACTCGAGGCTATACAGCATCCATGGAGGAACCTAATACAGTCTTTTCAGCAAAGAACAGATGGAACTGCTGAAAAAGATGTTTGGCCAGTCACAAACCACTCCACCTACAGTGGTTGCCTTCGGATCCATAGCACATGAATTATCAACTGTATGGATTGTTGACTCAAGAGCCTCAGACCACATGACTGGATATATTCAGTTATTGACTAAATTTGATCCCTGCCATGAGAATTGAACAGTCAAGATTGCAGATGGATCCCTATCAAGAGTAGTAGGGACAGGTTCTATAGCTCTCTCAAAGGAACGTACACTAAATTATGTTCTCTTGGTTCCTAACTTACTACAATCTATTATTAGTCAGTAAACTAACCAATGATCACAATTGTGTGGCCAAGTTCTCAAACAATTTGTGTGAATTTCAGGATTTGGATTCAGGGAGGATGATTGGCAGTGCTGAGAGATGCTCAAGATTTTATCTCCTAAGACAAAGGGCCTCCAGAGCAAACCAGCTCATCCCGACAGTTGCTTAACCTCAGAAAGTTCTGTTTCTTCCCCTGTTTTTCCTTCTGATAATAATAGTGCAATTATGTTATGGCACTATAGGTTACGTCACCCAAATTTTGTCTTATCTTCACAAATTGTTTCCTTCATTGTATAAGAATAAAGAGTCACATTTGTTTGAATGTGAAATTCTAAACATATTCGAAACAATTATCTTATTCAACCTTATAAACCATCTCATCCCTTTTCTATGATTCATAGTGATGTGTGGAGGCCTTCTAGGATAAGAAATGTTATTGGTTCTCATTGGTTTAAAGATCATACTCGCCTTCGCCTTACTTGGGTATTTCTTATGAAAGAAAAATATAAAGCTAGTCAAATCTTTCAAAGCTTCAATTCTATGATCCAAAATTAGTTTCATACCAAAATTCAAATTCTATCATTGGTAACTATCTTTCAACTCAGGGGATCATTCATCAAAGTACATGCATGGATACCCCCCAACAAAACAAGGTTGCTAAACATAAAAACCAACATCTCTTTTGTTCTCCTCCGATGTCCCTAAACACTTTTGGGGTGAAGCCATTCTTATGGCAACCTATCTCATTAATAGAATGCCCTCATGAGTCCTTAATCATCAAACTCCCAGTCAGATTGTTCTCCAATCATTTCCTCACTCTCAGGTTATCTCAAACATTCCCCTAAAGGTGTTTGGTTGTTCTGCTTTTGTCCATATTCATCACCAATTCCGCAACAAACTTGATCCCAAATCCATTAAATGCATATAGAAGGCTATTCTCTCTATCAAAAAGATTACAAATGTTATTCTCCTGAACACAAGTGGTTCTATACACCAATGGATGTAACCTTCTTTGAAAATCAACCCTATTATTCTAAAATTGATATTCAGGGGGAGGAACCTCAAAATAGCTCCCAGGACTATCATTTTGGGAATATTCCAGCCACTCCTAGCCCACTGCAGCCAACCATTTCTAGCCCACTGCAGCCAGCTACTTCTAGTCCACTGCATCCAACTGTTCCTAGCCCATTGCATCAACATCCTTCACAACCTAGGCAACCAACAACCAACACTGAACTCCAGGTCTACTCTCAGAGGAAACCTAATCAAGAAGAGATTGAGCCACGAACATGTTTTGACACTGATCAAGAACCTGACTCGAATATGGAGGTAAGATGATCTATATTGGCATATTGCATTATGAAAGGGGGTTAAATCATGCACACAACACCTAATTCAAAACTACATCTCATATAGGGGTCTTTCATCTACTTTTAGTGCATTTGTTTCATGTTTAAACAAGGTGCGCGCTTCACAATATACTATACGCCCTCAAACAACCAAAATGGAAGAAGGCAGTTCTTGAGGAAATTCAAGCCTTGGAAAAGAATGAAACTTGGGACATAACAGAATTACCAGCTGGAAAAAACCCTGTGGGCAGCAAATGGATATTCACAAAAAAGTACAGAGAAGATGGACAAATTGAAAGGCATAGGGCTTGCCTAGTGGCAAAGCGTTTCACACAATCATATGGTATAAATTACCAAGAGAACCTTGCCCTAGTTGCTAAATTAAACACTATCAAGGTACTACTCTCCCTTCTGCCAATTTAAATTGGCCACTCCAATTAGTCGTAAAGAATGCTTTTCTAAATAGAGATCTAGAAGAAGAGGTCTACATAGAAATTCCTCCTGGTTTTGAAACTGAAACCACAAAGAACAAGATTTGTAAACTAAAGAGATCACTTTACGGACTCAAGAGCCTAATTCAAAAGATTCACAAAAGTAGTCGGGAAGCATGGATATGTTCAATGCCAAGCTAATCACACTCTCTTTGTCAAACATACCTTGGGAAGTAAAATCTCTATCCTCATTGTTTATGTGGACGATATTATTGTTATAGGAAACAATTTTTTTGAAATAAGATGCCTTAAAGAGGTTCTTGCAAAAGAATTTGAAATTAAAGACTTTGGGAAACCTAAGATACGTCTTAGGAATGCAAGGTTAAGAGATGGGATCTCAATCTCCCAAAGGAAGTACATCTTAGACCTTCTAAATGAAACGGCAATGATGGGTTGTAAACCAGTTGACACTCCCATGGAATCCACCACAAAACTAGACATTGGTAAGGAAAGTGTTCCGATTGATAAAGGGAGATATAAAAAACTAGTAGGAAAACTTATATACCTCACATACTAGACCAAATATAAGTTTTTCTGTAAGTATGGAGAGCCAATTCATAAATGACCCCAAAGAAAAACAAATGGAAGCAGTATACCACATCCTAAGGTATCTAAAGTTAACTCTGGGCAAAGGATTGATGTTTAGAAAAACTACCAATAGAGACGTAGAAATTTACAGTGATACAAATTGAGTGGTTCAATTCAAGACCGAAGGTCAACTTTTGGATGTTGTTCATATGTGTGGGGAAATCTCGTTACGTGGCGGAGTAAAAAACAATATGTGGTTTCTCAAAGCAGTGCAAAGGCTGAGTTTAGAGCCATGGCTTATGGGTTCTATGAAGGGATATGGTCGAGAAGATTACTACTTGATATGAAAATCAATGTTGAGAAACCAATAAAGGGTACCATGTGATAACCAATTTGCTATTAGCATTGCAAAAAGTCCGATGCATCATGACTGAACAAAACATGTGGAAATTGACCGACATTTCATCAAAGAGAAGTTGGAAAAAGGGGTATTCCTACTCATTTATACACCTACAAACAGCCAAATTACAGAAATTCTCACTAAAACATTGCCAAGGAAAACATTCGAAGAGTTGAGTTGCAAGCTTGGTCTGAACAATATATTCAGCCTAGCTTGGAGGGGAGTGTGAAGATTACGGTTGGCTGTCTAATTGATTCTTTTCCAGCGGTCCAAATTAGTGTGTTTCCTAATTCCTAAGTTTCCTTATTCTATAAATTCTGTAAAGTCAATATGTTTCCTTTTTTTGTGTAAAGAATAAATCTTTCTATGTAGCTGTAAGTTACCTAATTAGTATAGATGTATCTTCTCAGTTTAGGTTTCCTAATTAGCTGTAGGTTTCCTAAAGTCAAGATTGTACTCTGTATATTTATACTGATCAGAATGATAAAGAAAGTGAGTTCTTCTTCCCAAATATTTCTGCATATATTACTTGGAAGTTAATGAGAAATAACCACCATAAGAGAAGGCATGCAAGGCAGGGGAAATTACCTGCAATTCAAACTTGACCACATTGGGTGATCGGTTAACGGCATCATTCTCTATAATGGTAGATTCATCTGCAAAGTAATTATTACTTTGCATAGGATTGATCATGCCTTCATGAATACTAGGAATGTCAGGAATCCACCTGCACTTCATGTTATAGTGCCCAATCTTTTTCCAACACACATTCAGTTCTTGCAGAGCTTTCAGAACTTCTGTCATTATCTCACGAGGATGGGCTCGAGACTGTGTAAAACAAAACCAGCAATCTGTTCAGTGATTATGAATTAAGAATTGTACATTTAAATTGGATTGGTACAAGAACCAATTCAGCCAGCATCTACAAATACGATAGCCCATACCTCTTATGCAAGTTAATAAGACCAAACTATATCAATAATACTAACCAATAGAAGATCAGTTAATAAGCACCATATGTCGGTGGAGGCATTGAGAATTCTCACAAGCCATGACAGTCAACCTAATCCCTCCATTCATTTTTCCACATCTATTGCAGGTTGATTTCCTGGCATAATTTCTGAAACATATTAGCAAGAAAAATAGACAGCTTTACCTGAAGGCCAAGCGCCCATTTCCTCTCAACTGGGAACTGGGGTCTCGAACCCATTCCTTGATAATCCATGTATCCTGGAGTACGTTGCCCAAAAGCAGAAGCAGTGGAATCATTTGAACTCATGCGGTTGAAACTATATTCCTACAGAATATGCAGGAAACATTTCACATAATGTTCTTTTGATTTAGGGGAGAGACAAATGAGCAACAAAGAAATGATTTACAACCGTATAAGATATTGCAAATAGAGCTTAAATAATGTATTACTACACATTTTAAATCTAACAAGCAAGAAACATTACATTTCATACCAAATTATTTGAAAAGGTTAATGCAACATCAGATCAATGACATCAGCTATTAAGTTGTCACTTCAATAACTCAATCTTTTAAGTAGATGTCCATTGCATACAGACACACAAATGCTTCTTTGTTTATGAAAGAAAGAATAAAGGTGATAAAAACATGGAAAAAAGAAGCATAAAAAAAGTTGGTTTATGAAACACATACCACAGACTCCTGGAACTCAGCTCCAAGATAACCACTGGAAACACGGAACCGGTTGTCTAATAGCAAATAGTATGCCACAGTACCCTGAAACATGAGCCAAAAATGAGGACATGGCCATCTCAAATTTACCAGAAACAGGTCATTAGCTAATGATGACATAGGATATAATGGCCTTATAGAAGGCAGGGCCATGGATAGAGATGGTTGGAGATCTATAATTCATATAGCTGACCACACCTAGTGGGATTTAAGGCTTGCTCTTGCTGTTGTTGTAGGTCATTACCTTAACAGTTATCCTGTTAATTCAGGCTTCTAGAAGACTGAGTACAGACCTAGCTTCAAGCTTTATTTGCATGAAGTGGTTTCCTGACTCAATCTGTGATGTCAAACTTCTAGGTCTAGAGTTTTTCCATTGCATCGAGCAATGGCCACCACCTCTCATAACTAGGGAAGCAGATTAGAGTAAATCCTGAATGACTACCTCATTCTGTACTCGGCTGCGAAGAGAATCAACGAGGCCATTCCTATCAAATCCCATCTTAACCACTTCTTGTAGAATCTCCTCATCAATCTGCATTTAGCATTACCAGAAATTGCTTCTCAGAAATAGAAAATATGAAATATAAGGATTCACTTGAATTTCCAGGTAAAACCCACAAGATCATACTCAGAAAGCATGAACACTAGAAACTATGACAGGCATATCTAAATTAAATTGAACGCAACTGAGAAAAACATCTCCACCTGTGATACAGTGAAAATATGAAAATCATTAAATACTGTGCTTGGGAAAATAATGAAACACAATAAAAGGCCAAAATACTATTTACCTTTGTTTCAACAGTTTTCTTCTTTCTCCCCTTTTGTTATATTTTCCTTTTTGTTTGTTTGTTCATTCATTTATTTGTCATGTGTCTTACTTTTGTGTAACAACTATGTTAGTAATCAAGAAGGTCTATCAAATATGAAATATAACTCCTATAGAAACCTTAAGAAAAGAAACTATAGGAGTGAGCAGAAAAAATATGGATCTGGGCAGAGTTACAAAAATTTATAAGCAATTGGAATGCACACTCCGGAATATGGTACACATCTAAACCAACCATAAGTTTCTTCAGATTTTATAGCTTTCCTTGCTAAATAATGGGGATTATGAATCACAAGAAGAATATTTATTTGCATGTCAAGTAATAAGAAAAATGGAATATCCAAATCCTAAAAACTATATGGTTGATGTGGATATATGGTTTGAAATGAATAAGTTTGGACTTAATTATATCAAAAATACAGATCCAATCTAACAAGAAGAACACACCAGACCTAAATCCCAAAGCCACGAGTTGGGGTCAGCAACACGGGTCCTAGAACATCCACCATCTTTATCTACGGTTATATCCTCTAGAATGCCAATACATCCGTGCCAAGCTTAAGACATTCCCACCAAGTTTTTCTTCCGGTCTTTTTCTATTTCCTTTGGTGCAAACTCATTATGTTCCATCCACTCTTCATTGGTGGGTTTATTAATTTTCTTCTCACATGACCAAACTTAATAGTGTCTCATGCATTTTATATACAATAGGCACCATTCTAACTTATTACATATAGCCTCATTTCTAATTTTGTCTTCTCTTGTATGGTCCTTTCGTCTTTTCTTGTATGGTCACACAACCACCTTAACATTCTCACTCAATTATGCTTATATTTTGCATATGCTGGTGCTTAACTACCTAATATTTTGTGTCATATAACAGAATTGATCTAATAACTGTGATAATTTTTTAAAAGCGTTGATCTAATAACTGTGATAATTTTTTTAGCTTTTAAAAAAGGTCTTACAATTGCATAAAATGTTGGAACCACTCTCTGTTTTAATCATCACTTTAATTTTATGAGTAATATCCTCAAAAATCTCCATCTTTTCAAATAATTAATTCGAAATATCTGAACTGATCTTTCTTAGGAATGATCTGACACTTCAGTCTTAAAATAACATCATTCACACTTTTAATCTTACTAGACATAAATATATTCGACTTCCATCTGCTCAACTTGAAATATTTAGATTTTAAAGTGTGTCTCAATATTTAACCTGAATATGTTCTCTTTTTTCTCTATTAAGAAAATGCCATCTGCAAATAACATACACCAAAGCACCTCTCTTTGATGTGTTTACCGAATTCATCCATCACTAGACCAAAGAAATAAGGGTGCAAATCCTTGCTGTGATCAAATTTTAATTGAAAAAACCTCAGAACTCCTTCACAAGTCCAAGCACATGTCTTTGCTTTACAATATATTTTTTAAATAACCTATATATAAGCAACTTAGAGTCTCTTATTCTTTAAAATTCTCCATAAAATTTCTGTGGAGACTTCATCACACGCTTTTTTTATGTCTATAAACACTAATGTAATTTTTTTTTTGTGTATCTTAGACCTCCCCATCAAATGTCTCAACAGTTACACAGCTTTCATTGTTGACCTACTAGGTATGAAACCAAATTAACTTTTAAAGACCTTGATTTGTTTTTCTTTAACCTTACTCAATCACCCTCTTCTAAAGTTTCATAATGTGCCTCATTAGCATGATCCCTCTATAATTTTTACGACTTGAATCGCTTCTTGTTCTTGTAATAGGTACTAAAGTGCTCTTTTTCTATTCATCAAGCATCCTTTTTGATTTAAGGATCACATATAATAGTTTTGGTAGGCAACCATAAAATGCATTCTTCTCCCATACATTTCCATGCTATTGAGGTATTATCTCATCCAACCAATTTACCATTATTTATCGTCTTCATGGTTTACTTCACTTTTTATAGGTATATACATCTACAGAACATATAATTTTTATCTTTCGCAAAATTATTAAAATGTTAACAACATAATATTTGTTTCTCCATATTCATTGAATGACTTGGAGAAATACTCCTTCCATCTTTACCTGCTTTGCCCCTCATTTACCAATATCTTTTGGTTTTCGTCTTTTATGCATTGTACTTGGTTCAAATCTCTTGTTATTCTTTATCTTGCTTTAGCCCGTTCACATATCTCTCTTCCTCCATCTTGTGTCAAATCAACTATACAGATTTTCATAAGCTTTTAACCTCACTCCAGGAACTACCTTCTTTGTTATCTTTTTGTAAAATAAGGATTTTCAAAATTTTCATATTGTAGAAGATTTGTAATAAGTTCTCTTGGTCTTAATTTTTTCTTATACTTCCTCACTCCACTATCATGACTCCTTTTAGTTTGGAGCTTTTCCTTTCAACTCTCATAGAATGGTTTCTGCCATATTTTGAATTATTGTAGCCAACTAGCCATCTCATTCCACAATAAATTTGTCTCACCTTCTACAATTCAATCTCTTCCATCAATTTTTTTTTTTTTTTTTTGAATTTAACTTAGTTTTCAACTTGTAAATCCCGTCGTTTGGTTTTTAGGCCCTACATCTAATCATCTTTCAGGCACTCTCCTAGTATAACTTTATAATCCTTACACAATAAGAATATTTTCATCTAATAAAAGAGAGTTTGTTTAGATTGTTAATATGCTATTTTTAATATGTGATCAAATGTTCATCCCACTTCTTAAAAATAGTATTAGCTATGATGAGCTCATATGCAATAGTGAAATCCAAAATAGCTTTTCCCTCATTATTTCTTTCCTGAAGCTATGATCTCCATGCAGGTCTTTGTACCCATTCACTTCTCTACCCACTTGACCATTCAAGTTACCTCATGTAATGATATTACGAGTTACTTATTCCTTGCAATAACCCTTCTAAATTGTCAAGACCATAGGTTTCAAATCTAGGGTTTCTAATTGACAGTTGAGAAAGATGAAAGAAAGAGAGAGAAATGAGAGAATTTAGAGAAAAACAGAGAGAAGAATAAAGGGAAACAAAGAATGGATAGAGAAAAAAAATGAGAGAACATCAATTAATTCATTCATAATCCCGGTACAAAGTGGCATAGGCTTATATATAGTTATCCACAACAATTATTTATTGTAGTGATTTACTTACTTGAAATAATTATTTGGTTATATTGTTAACAGATTCTACTCATGGTTATAATTGTAAAATAACACTTCCAACTGTTGTTTTTTGTTATCTCCTAATTCTTCGGGTCATGACATTTCCCTTCCCTTCAAAATTTTCTTGTCCTCAAGAAAATCAAAGAAACTGAGGAAATTGAGCAAGGAGATCTGATAGAAATTCCCAAGTATCGTTAACTAAGTGCAAAGGGGTCCATAGAACGAGTACTTGAATAAGTAAAACTTGGTTCCTATAGATGCTTCTTGAATATGGCCTCTTCTATCAATTCCTGCAATTTTGCCTTCTCTGCTGCTTGCTTCACTGTTAGCCTAAGTTCTTCACTAAGGCCACTTATAAAACTCAAAACAAAATATGTTTTAGAAAGAGAGGGGTTGATAATGATCATTAGTGATTTAAGTTCTTCAAACTTGGTTTGATATTCCAAAACCATTCCAACCTATCTCAACTTATTGAGTTCTTCAATAACATTAGTCATTTTCTTGACCCTAAGTCTCTTGCAAAATTTTTCCACAGAGTCTTGCCAACCACATTCTTCTCTAAGCCTCGCCAACCTTGAAACCATGGATTAGCAACATCGTTCAAGTAGGCTGGAGCTAGGTTAACCTTTTGAGACTCTCCTATGTTGTAGAATTGAAAAAAAATTTGACATCTCCTTATCCACCATCTAGGGCTCTTTCCATCAAACATAGGAATCTCCAATTTTGGCACCTTTTGAGACTCTCCTATGTTGTAGAATTGAAAAAAATTTCGACATCTCCTTATCCACCATCTAGGGCTCTTTCCATCAAACATAGGAATCTCCAATTTTGGCACCTTTTGAGACTCTCCTATGTTGTAGAATTGAAAAAAATTTCGACATCTCCTTGTCCACCATCTAGGGCTCTTTCCATCAAACATAGGAATCTCCAATTTTGGCATAGGAACAACACTATGAGTATAGAAATTATTCACTGAATTGTTTTCCATCCTTTATCATTCATCCTATTAGACATAAACTCCATGTCATACATATTTTCCACTTCTATTATAGGAGTTCTACTTTGTCTATGATTTAAGCCATTACCTTCCAAGATTGGGTCTCCATTCTCCTTGGGTGGAAAATCCCCTGATAGGCTTAACTGTGGAATCTTGGAAAACACCTGCAAGAATCCATCCATCCTCTTGGTCAAACCCACCATTGAAGCATCCAACTTGTTTTCCAATGACTAAATACTTTCTTGATTCTTGCTTGCCCATTCTAGTCTGCAAATTAGTCACCAAGGAGTTAATTTGGTTGACCTACGACTCTAGTTGCTTCATTCAAGTACCATCCACCATGACCCTAAACTTCCAGATTCAAGCTGTCGTGGATGGCAGTCCAAGAACCAACCACTCTGATACCAATTGTCGAGACCCTAGGTTTCGAATCTAGGGTTTCTAGTTGATAGTCAAGAAAAAAGAAAGAGAGAAATGATAGAATTTAGAGAGAAAACAAAGAGAAGAACAAAGAGAAATAGAGAATGGATAAAGAGAAAATGAGAGAACTTCAATTAATTCGTTCATAATCCTAATACAAAGGTGCATAACCTTATATATGACTATCCACAGAAGTTATTTATAATAGTTATTCCGTTATTTGGTTATATTATTAACAGATTCTGCTAACAGTTGTAATTGTAAAATTACACTTCAACTACTGCTTTCTACTATCACCGAATTTTTCAGGTCATGACATAAATCCTCTCAAAAGTTTATAGTTCATCTCTTCTCTGAATCAGACTTGTGGTGTATATGCACTAATAATATTCATAATCTCTCCTTCCTAAAACAATTTCAAGTACAATAATCTAACTTTGTTCCTAGTATTCCTTGCAATAAGCCCTCTAAATCTTCTCAAAATTTTGCCATCATCTTTTCTCCTAATATAGATGGTGGTTCATTGTGCTTATGATGTGCATAATATGTTCTTGCAAAACAACTTTAACTGCAATGATCCTATCTTCCAACCCATTCACATCCATTACCGCATCCTTTAAAATCTTAACTATAACAATTCATACTCTATTTCTCTTAGGTCGCCTGTGGATATAGGATCTCAAATATGTCATTTAAAATTTGTAATTTGAAATGCTAGTATTTCACATTTTGCCATTGGAATTCGTCTATTTTTAGTACAAATCTAGGGTGAATTTCGACCCAAATCTAAATGCTTTCAACAAAAGTGTGTCCAAACAATGAACTTTGATTTCAAAGTCAAAATGGGAAGGTCAAATGATCTCATCCAAACACAGCCTTATAAGTTTTTCCCTGAGTATTTAAGTCTATATCTTGACTAACCCAATATTTTAGCCTTCTCACCAACCCAACTCAAATCTTGGAAACAAATAATATTGACTCTTTTCCTAATCATCACATCCACCACCTCCATATATTTCTTGTTAGTTTAATTTTAGACTGAACAAGATTCAATTTTAAATCAGATATCAAGATAATAATATTCTTGGCTTGAAATAAGTAAAAGGATTGATTTAAAAATCAACCCTAAGCATCCTCCCATGTGTCTCCCAATTATAGTGCATATTATGAATTTCCCATCATTTAATGTTAAATTCATCCAAATATTACCAGAATATAGTTATTAATTGTTTTCTTAGAAGTTCCAATATAATTGGTATAGACCACTGGTATGAAGCAATATACCAGGACAACATATACAAATATCTATCAAGTAAATAAATGTATTTATTTATCCAAGGTCAGCATTAATCCTCGCTGCAAAATTATAAGCAGCACATACAATCTAACTCCAATTGGAAACAATAATTAAAAGTTTTTCCAGTACCTTTTTTGCTTGCTGCATTGTATCTGGTGGTGGCACGGCTAAATAGCGCGGAAGGTGAGCTTGAAACCAAGGGTGCTGACGAATCTCAGGAATAGTGATTCTCTTCATAGGATCAACAACAAGCATCCTTGGAATCAAATCTCTTGCACCAGTAGATAAATGGCTAGGAAGAGTATATATCCCACTCTGGAGTTCAAAATCAATGACAGTTCACATGCAAGAGTAGCAGTCACCATTTTAAAAAGATGATACAAATGGTAAAGTAAAGCCTAGGCAATTATGGATCTAAAACTTAATCCAGAGAAATGGTTGATACTGACAGTAAAAGAGGTTAAAGTTCAACCTAGAATCTCAAATACCATAAGGTAATTGCCAGTAAAATCATCTGAGTA
Organism: Diospyros lotus; assembly: GCF_014633365.1. Classification (NCBI taxonomy): domain Eukaryota; kingdom Viridiplantae; phylum Streptophyta; class Magnoliopsida; order Ericales; family Ebenaceae; genus Diospyros; species Diospyros lotus. The sequence continues at coordinate 35,379,279 of NC_068341.1, read as the reverse complement.
CATATAAACTGGTAAAATGTTAAAACTCTTTAGATAAGTAGGCTTTTCTTTTTCCTTTTTCCTCAATTTTTTTCTTGGTGACACTCTTAGCAATTTTTTTCTTGATAAATCTATACACTTCTTTACTGAATCTTATCTCCATACTACTGCATATAATAAACTTAGAACTTCACATGTATAAACCAAGGACATAAAGGGCTTATAATAGATAAATCAACAAAGGAATGCTTCACACGCATACAAATTCACTTTTTGAATTAGATAAAAATTAAGACTTCAGAATTCATTAAGCACACAAAAATCATCTTTAAAACCACTGACACATCCCATGGACTAATGCCATATCTCAATTAGGCTTCACATTGATGCATATCTCTGCCACAATTAGAAAAAATATTACCATTAAATTTTAAATTTATCAAACAAAATATCTGTGCCATAATTTAAATTTAATTAGAAAAAATAAAAGCCAAGAGAACATGCTACAAGACTTTACATACATGCCATAGCAATGAAAACCTGAAGATGCATATTTTGACAGAAAAGACATCAAAGAAAGCAGTTACTGAAATAAAGTTAAAAGCATATGAAAATTTGCACCAACAACTTGACACAAAAGACAAGAAAAAAGATATATATATATATATATACGGGCTAAAGCATGAGGAGAGGAATTTGAGCCAAGTGCATAGAAAGACCAAATTCATTAAATGTTAGCAAATGGGGAGTGATCAGGGAGAGATGGAAAGAGTATTTCTTGAAATTATTAATAAATACACTAAAATAAATGTTACATTGAGACATCTTCCTAATTAAGAAGAATTACATGTTCTAGATCAAATTATCATAACAAATGAAATAAGCCATGAAAAAAAAAAGAAAAAATGATAAATCAGTTGGATCAGATGATATCCCAATTGAAATATGGAAATGTATACATTTAATAAAATACTTTTAACAGTCCTTAAATTGAAGATAATGCCTGAAGAGTCGAGAAAGAGCACTACTGTGCCCATTTATAGGAATAAAAGAGATGTTCAAAGGTGTGAAAGTAATATAGGGATCAAGTTAATGAACAACCATACTATAAAAATTTGAGAGAGTAATTGAGCAAATGTTAAGGAAAGAAATTAAGGTCTTAGCAACTAATTTGGTTTTCTAACTGGTAGGTTAGCTATTGAAGCTATTTAATAAGGTGTATAGTGGAAAGGTTCAAAGATAATTAAAAGAATTTGTATGACATTTATAGGCTTGTAAAAAAAGCCCATGAAAAAGTTTTCAGACGAGTCCTGTAAAGGATTTTAGAGAATAAAGGAGTTTGAATTTCTTATATACAAATTAAAGACACATCACCAAGAAAAAAAGTGTCCTGGAACTTGTAAGGAGAAATTCAGATTTTTCTAATTACAATTGAACTACATCGAGGATCTTATTAAACCCTCACCTCTTTACTCTTGTGATAGATGAACTCAAAAAGCACATTCATGAAAAGGCACTTGGGTATATGTTATTTGTGGAAGATATTATTTTGGTGGATGAGATAAAATAAAAAATAAAAAGATATGATTGCTAAGCTTGAATTAGCCTTTGGAATCTAAAAGCATCAAATTATGCAGGTCAAACACCAAATATAAAGACTGTTCATTCAACAAAAAATAGAAGTGTGAACGAAGTCATGGTGAGAAATGAAAATCAAGTTATTTTTATAAATGATCAGTTTAGATATCTTAGATCACTTATCCAAAAAGGCGAGATTATCAAATATGTTACTCAAAAATTTAATGCAAGATGGCTAAAATAGAAGTCTATCCAGCATCATGCAATCCTAAAATCCCTTTAAAGCTAATGGGGAAGTTTTTTTTCTGATGGCTATAAAATTAGCTTTGTCATATAGCTAAAAATGTTGGGCAATTAAGGAATTTTTCACCAATTCACTACTTTTTAAAAAAATTGGCAAAGTGCCTGTCATGACCCCAAGGATATAATAGTAATACATGTTATATGTTTTTCCTATTTGCTGTATTTTCTGTTATTGTTGTTAATACCTTCAATTGTAAGCCTATAAATAGGCTTGAGTAGTTAGAGAAATGAGCTTAATGAATGATTTGAATCTCAATTCCCTCTCTCAATACTCTCCCACGGCTTTTCTCTCTCTCCCTCAATTCTGTTCTGTTCTTCCTTACCCTCTTCTCTGCTCTATCTTCCTCACTCTTATCCAAATTCCTTCCTAGACCCTAGCTAAACCCTAGGGTCACGACAGTGCCACCCATTTAAAAATATTTACCAGAATAACAGTGATGCCATGCTGGAGAAGTGCCAGCATGGCTGGTTGCTAAACACAGAACTGCCTGTGTCACAGACAGGTCTATGCTCAACACAGACAAATGTAGGCCAAAGCTCCTCCTGCACCAAACAGCACCATAGAATTCCTCTTCCAAATGCCTGAATTTGCAGGCCAACTGCCTCCTGATACTGTGACAGTGCACCCTGAACTTCTGTTATTTTCACTACCAAATCCTGAACTCTTGAAACTAAAGTAACCTAAAACCCATAAACTTATGTTAAACAACAAATCTGATTGTTGGGTTTTGGAAAATTCCAGACAGTGATGAGAAATGGGTTATCTGGGAATTTGAAATCCGCGGACTGAGCTTTGGTGATGAGAGACCAATTGAGATATGCCACTACAGCATTTGAGTTTGTGGGCTTTGGAAGATACTAGACCATGATGAGAAAAGCTTGGTCTGATTTTGTGTAATTAAGTACTTACCGAAAATGGAGTTCTCAAGTGAAGCAGCAATGTCATGTTATTAAATAATTACCTTGGACTCGAAATGGACTGAGAATTTTCATTAGAAATTGTGCGAGTTGGAAGTGGAGTTCTCAAGGGAAGCAGCAATTTCATGTTATTAAGAAAGGGTGTGAACTGCGAGTTGGATACCTTTTGTGGCATAGCAGGTTGGGGTCCATGGATTGACAGTTAGAGAGCAAGTGCCTAAGGATTAAAACAGCAACTCAGTGAGAGAGACAGCAATGGAGATTTCAGCTGACTGGAGAAAATAGATGGAAATTTAAAAGAGGACAGAACTGCTTGTTCCACAAGCAGGTGTGTTTAGCATATAAACCACGTGTCACACTGGCAGGTATAGCCTAAACCCATCTATGCCAAGGGCAGTTATGTGTTTGCAAGGCAGTCACCCTGGTTGCTCTGACATGGCATCCAGGTGGCCACAGAGGTGGTAATTGGGTAAATATTTTCAAAGGGTGACATTTTGTCATTTTTTCATAAAAAGTGGTATATTAGTGAAAAATCAGCAATTAAGTACTAACATTTACAAATTATAAGCATAATTGAGATGATGAGTTTACGGTGGATATTAAGTCATACAAAAAAGAGAGATTCAACACAAGATTATTCATAATAAGGTTAGATAAGTGTCAATTTAAGATAAGATGTGCGATAAGCGATTAAAATGCTTTAGACATGTGAGAAGAATTTTAATAGATGCACATGTGAGGTAACTGGATGAAACGGAAGAAGTTTCTAGGGGGAAAAAAATAAAAAGATTGGAGAAGACCAAAGAAAATTTTGAGAAAAATCCTTAAACATGATATGCTATATTATGGCTTTACAGAAGATATGGCTACCATAGTTGTCAAACTCTCCAAGTGCACTAAGACACAAAAGCATTTGGAGCATAGGCACAGGCATGAGCCTTTCGAATGCGAGGAGCACATATAAAAAAAAGTATAAAAATACTTATACATCATTATTTTCAATATAAACCTATAAAGAGGTAAATGCAAACTTATAAAATCATAAATAATAAATAACCAACAATATTTAACTAAATAATGGGATGTTTTATTGTTTTTTCAAAGTTCTTTTAAATTTTTTTTCCTGGTTATCACTGGCTAGATTTTAACAAATCAATCAAAAAACAAAAAATAAATTGCATAAGAGCAAAAGGTGTGTGCCTAGCACCTCAAGTGAGGCGCATCTTAGCACCTTGGTGTGCACCTCATAGAGCAAGGCACCCTCAGCTAAGCCTTGAGCCCAGGTGCGCCTTTGACAACTATGATGGCTAATAGAGATGATTGGAGAGCTACAATTCATATAATCAACACCCTTATTGAAATTAAGGCTTGTGATGTTGGTGGTGATGATTTTTTTACCCCCAACCAATGAGAAAAATATTCATTTGTTAGTCAACATGTGAGGCATTTGAAAAGCAATGTTTTCAGCCAGCAGTCATGGCTAATGAAGATTTATAAGGAAACCAGAGGCATGACTAGAATATCTGACCTCTTTTTTAGAGAGGACATCTCTAGAAAACTAAGTTAGATTGGAAGATTAAGTCTCCATAACAATGATATCACTGCCTTGCATGTTACATATAGGTAGACAACTGGCTAGGAATTCTTTCAAGAAATAGAAGAAATTGAAAATACAATGGACTACTTTTTAGTTTTTATTAAATAAAAAATTATATACAAGGGACCATTGTTGTTAAAATCCCAATTTTATGCGTACGATTTTACGATTTTACGATTCGAAGACCCCCAAACGATTCAAATCCCATGTAAAATCCAATTTGGGATAAAATCCTATAAAATCTCGATTTTACATGTACGATTTTACGATTTTACGCTTCAGAGATCCCCAAACGATTTTACGATTCAAATACCTCCATTGATTTAAGTTGTAATTTAGAGAATGCTTCAAACGTCTCAATGTCACATAGCATCTGACATTGGAACTTATGCAATGAATTGTTATATTTTGCCTCTAAATTGAACTTGATTTAACATTGATTGCATAAGTTCCAATGTCACACAGCATCTAACATTAATTGGATAAGTTCCAATTTACTTGATTTAAATTATAATTTTTACTTGATTTAACATTGATTGCATAAGTAAATCAAGACAAACAAGTAATTAATTAATGGACCACCCAACTCCAAATCGGGATATTACTTGATTTAATCAATGTTAAATCAAGAAAAAATTGCAATCTAAATCTAATGGAAGACGTTGGAAGCATCTTCTAAAGAATTTTAAACTATATTTTACCTCTAAATTACCTATATTTTGCCTTTAAATTGCCTATACCAACCTACTAGTTTTTGAGCTATATTTTGGAAATATCATCTTTTGAATTATAATAAGGAATAATTAGGTTATTAAATGATATTAATTCATTTTCTACAAAATTATGTTATTATAAACAGATATTTACAAAAATTAAAGGGTATTTTTAATTATCTCTAAAATCTTACGATTTTACGATTCGATTTTACGATACGATTTTATGAACCCTTTGTCGATCCCACTTAAAATCCCGATTTTAACAACCTTGCAAGGGACTACCAAAATAACAACCTATCAATACTTAATCTTACCAAGTGGGGTTGGCTACATGAATCCTATCTCGCCAATCATCACAAGGGACTACCCAAAGATAAGACATAAGTCTCCTATCAAAGACAAAGTTTATGAATGATAACCAGATATTTACAGCCAGACATCCTCACAACCAAAACATGATTAGTTAGGGAGTAACATTAAGTAAACACATCATGATTGTATAGTTAAATCAGAGGACTTTAGAGAAATCAGAGGCATGACTGGAAGGTTCAACTTATCTAAAAGGTACATCTCTATGACAAAAAGTGAAGTTTGATTGATTAACAAAATTATTAGAGTAATAGCCACACACACACACACCCCTCCAAACTGAAACCCAGTACTTTTAAGTAACATGTGATGATGGTAATATTGTGGCAGCCCAAATAATTATTTCAGTTACGTTAAGAAGAAGTAAAAATCTAGCATTAACAAGGATGCTAGTTGAAAGTAAGATAATTTGATGTACCTTTATTTTCTTAAAAAGGTTGGGAATATTTTCGTCATCAAAAGGCAGAGTGCCACAGAGAAGTGCATATAAGATGACCCCACAGCTCCATACATCTACCTCAGGTCCAGCATACAATTTCCCAGATATAACCTTCAAAAGTTGATGCATATATTAACTTTGGAAATCTCAGCAGTTAACTTTAAATAAGATATAGCATCAATTAAAAAATCTGCCAACTTTTTCGATGTAAAATTATATCCCATGGATACTACACCTCTGGGGCAGCATAGTTTGGGCTTCCACAACTTGTTTTCAGGAAATGACCATCCCGCATGATATTGCTCAAACCAAAATCAGCTATCTTCACATTGTACTTGGAATCCAAAAGCAGATTTTCAGGCTTAAGATCTCTGTGAACCACCATATTCCTGTGGCAGTACTCCACACCAGAAATTATCTGTTTCATAGGAAAGGCAACACTTAATTTTTTACACAAAAAATAAAATAAAATAAGGTCTGAGCCATTTATTAGATGCATCGATCACTGGAAGAAATCATTTAGCAAAAAAAAAAAATCACCGGCAGAAATCTTGCATGTTAGAAACTTTCACCTGTTGGAAAAAATTGCGAGCCTCATCCTCCTGTAACCTACCCTTCTCCACAATATAATCAAACAGCTCACCAGCTTTCACATACTCCATCACGACATAGATATCTGTTGGTGTCTCTATAACCTCATAAAGTCTTATTATGTGAGGGTGCATAAACAACCTTAGTATTTTGATTTCTCGTCTGACTGCCAAAAATAAACAAGAACCATCATAATCCAGACCCAATAGCAACAGAAGTGAAGTATCAACATTAACTGTATAAAGCACATAAAACTGTTGAGCTACCATGTAAGAAATGGTATGTTTCAATTTTGCTTTAATTCTTTGCTGATGAAACCCAATAAATATATTCTTGCAACATTAAGTTAACATAGAATGTGCAAACAAAAACAAACTTTTTTTGTAAGAAAAATACATTGAGAGCAAACCTCCATATAACCCTGAACAAAGAGAGAGAAACTTATAAAAACGATAATCAACAAAACTAAAGAAAGATTTGCAAGACAAACAAGAATCCACCCTAAACCACTGGTGAAAAGAAACAAGAATATTTCATTAATGCGACAACACTGTTTGTCAACCCCTGAAAAAGGTGACAAGTTCCTTTCTGCACCAAATATGCTATATGACGCAAAAAGGGATAAGACTCCAAACCTGAGCCTATCTCCAATTTGGACAAGCCCACCTCCATTGATCCATGAAGTCAATAACTGAAATTGGCATAATTCAATGAACTCCTAAGATAGAGAAGAAGAGAGTCCAAATATCACAGGTGATTGAACCTTGTAAAAGTAAATTATCCACCAATTCTCCATTCCTTTTATAAAGAACAAACCATTTGACGACACTTCCATAGATTGCCGAGGCTAGGAATGGAACCAAGGAAAGTTATCCACAAGAAAAAGGCCACCTTAGAAGGAGCTGGGAACTCCACAAGGCCTTCTAAGGAAAATTCACTCTACCTTTGTCAAAAAGGTTGTATAAAATAGAAAGTAAATAAAGAATCAACTTCCTGACCTTGAAGGTTACGTCCGAACAGAGGGGGCAAAATAAGTTAACTAACCTAAAAGAGAAGCACAACAAAGTGTCAGGACCCAAGGGTTTTCTAGGGCAATAATTGTAATTTGCTTTCCTTTTTTGCCATAGTTGTCTTTAGCTATAGGCAGTTATGCTTATTATTGTACTGCACATGAGTGCATGTGAGAGGCTTTTAGGCTATATATAAGCCACAACTAGAGAATGGGAAGGCATGTTTTGAAATGATAATTGAATTCTCCCATTTCCCTCTCATCAATTGTCTCTCGATTTCCCTTTGATCTCTCTCCCGATCCCTTTGATTTTTCTCTAATCTCTCCCTTTCTCTGTCCATTATCTCCCCCTTTTTGTCAAATTCTCCCTCCAATCCTTTTTGTTCTTGGCCCTAATTCCCTCAGATTCTCCCAATTTTCAATCCAAACCCTAGGCTAAACCATAGTTACATGAAAATTTGGTACTAGAGCAGTCAATCATTGGCTGTGATTTTGATTCGATTTGAAGGTGAATAGAGCCGACTGTTCCAGTTGTGAATTATGGCATGATTAAGGTCCAGATTGTAAGGCGTGTGAAGGTGACCTCGGTTGTGGAGACAAGCATAATCCTTAAGCAAATCCTACGAAGTCAAGCCAGGCGATTTCCAATCACCTCACCGTCCAATTCGGAAGGCATCACATAGCGAGGTTATCCTCACAACTGTAACATACCAACTAATCAGAATTCCTGCTCAATTTTTAAGGCGACTTGCCAGGTAGTTCCGACAGTACTACCGATGACTCCTAGAGCAGTTCTAGTTGACTAGAAATCGCAAGCGAGCAGACAAAGCGTCTTTGATGGGAAGTCCGACGACTCATAAAAGCGAAAGAGCAGGTTAATTTGCGACTGTTTTCCGAGACCGTTGCTGTGTGCATTTAGTAAGGCGAAGCAAAGCATTCCAGCGAGTTCGATTGGTCTTGGCTGTTGAAATCGAGACCAATCATAACCGAAAAGGAGAAGTAACTCTCAACTCAGAAGTTGCAGTTGGTTTTGATGCAGATTTTAGACATTCTTACAATTGATCAAGCAAAGCGAATTCAATTTAGCTAATTTCTGATGGTTCGCGGTTGGATTCTAGAATTTGAGCAGCTGATTCATGATCACTACGACGGATTAGTGAAGCTGATCCAAAGGCGAATCAGGTGTTGAGATAGATTGGGTCACAAGAAGCAGAGCCGATTAGGTCATAGAAAGTGTGGGATTTAAGATGTACAAAGCTCCTGTTCCTTGGTCTTCGACTTGTCTTGTTCGTGAGATTTCTGCCATGGCCAATAGCACACGTGTGAAACAATTGGAGTCTCAAGTGCAGCAGAAGAATTCTACAATCTCAATTGGATACAACAGAAATCATGAGGAGTTTGGCCAAAATCATGAGACATGGGAAAAGAAATTTGATAATAATTTCAATCAAATGCACAAGGAAACAAGCAGTGTGATACACGAAATGTGCAAGAAAATAGGACATATGTTACGAAAACAACTGCAAGAGTTTGCGATGGTGTTGTCTAAGAGGTATCAGGTTAACATTCCTACTAAATTCTTCAATAACCTGGGAAGAGATGTTTCAGATGACCATCTCGGAAGTTCTAATTGAAAGATGATTGATTTAAACAATCAATCATCGAGATTGAATTACCGTAACAGAGAACTCTTGGAGGAGAAAAGTATTGAGAGTGAGCCTTTAGAATATTCCGGTGAACAAAAAGAAGAAGGTGTTGTTGAATTACCGACATGGGATCATGTAGTTTTGACAAAAAAAAATTAGTTAATGGTGAGGAAGCTGGCGCTAGAACCTTCCACAGGATTATGATTTACAGGAACCAGAGGAATGAACAGAAGCAACCTAGTTAATGGTAATTCAAGATTTCGAAGATGAAGAGAGAATGGACAAGGAAACCCATGTGGATCACATTTTACAGTTGCAGGAAGCTGGTGATTCAGTGGGTATGCAGGCTATAAATCATATTGGAGATGAGAACTGCTATGAAGATGGCTTTCGTGCATCTGATAGTTCGAACAAGGATGTTGTTTCATTAGATAATCCGACTAGAAATCATGTTCGAGATGAAGGTCATGATGGAGGCCATGTTTCAACCATTGAGGGACCTGTGGAACTTTCTTATCCCCTCCTATGCAATCAATATGTCTAAACAGGAAGGGAAATTACAAGGACGAACACTAGGACACCATTGGAGGGGAAAATTGTGGAAGATAAATCTTAGGTGTATGGTAATGAACGGGAAACAGCTTAGAAGGAAGAGTTTTCTACTGTTTTATTTGTTCAAATTCTAATTGGTGAGCGATAGTGTTAGATTGGCTCTTAGTTGGCAAAGAAATTTGAGTCCCTTACTATTACCTAGAAATGGTATGATTGGAGATATATCCTCAACTAAAATATAAAAATCCTCTTTTTGGGAGAATAATACATTATGTTTACTCCTTTGGGAATGCCACAAATATATACACAATGGATTCTAAGAATTCTTCTAAATTTTAGAGATTAAATTCCTACTTTGTAGGACTAGATTACAGCAACCTTAAATACAAATAAATCTAATCAAAAATAACTAAGAAATAGAAGATATAATAGCAATATAAATCAAGAAAAATCACAGAGAATAAACCAACAGATAACGAGCTCGGCAGCTCGGCCTTCCATCAGTTCAGCAACTCAGCCTAACAGCCTCCAATCTACACTCCCCCTCAATCTAGGTTGAATATATTATTCAAGCCAAACTTAATACTTAGCTCATCAAATACTCATCTTTATAATGGCTTAGTCAGAATATCTATGACTTGGCTATTTGTAGAAGTGTAGCTTAGCTGAAAAATTCCTTCTTCAGACCTTGCTACTTCCATGCCTAGGAAGTATCTTAAGCCTCCTAGATCTTTGATTCCAAATTCTCTCGCCAGGACTTCTTTAAGATCTTTGATTTCAGAAATATTATCTCCTGTAACAATTATATCATCAACATACACAATAAGAATAGATATTTTACCTTCCAAAGAATGTTTGATGAATAAGGTATGGTATGTCTGACATTGGCTAAATCCATAGTTCTTGACTGTCTTTGTAAATTTCTCGAACCAAGCTCTAGGAGATTGTTTAAGCCCATAAAGAGATCTCCTTAGTTTGCATACCTTGTTTCTTGTGAGATTAGTTTCAAATCCGTGAGGAATTTTCATATATACTTCTTCTTCAAGGTCTCCACTTAGAAAAGCATTCTTCACATCTAATTGGTAAAGTGGCCAATCCAGGTTTACAACTAGGGATAGCAAGACTCTAATAGTATTTAATTTTTCCACCGAAGCAAAAGTTTCTTGGTAATCTATACCATGAGATTGAGTGAACCCTTTTGCAACTAGGCGGGCCTTAAATCTGTCAATTATTCCATCTTCTTTGTATTTGACTGTAAATAACCCACAGGATGTTTTCCAAGGGGTAATTCTGTAATCTCCCAAGTCCCATTCTTTTTCAAGGCCTTCATTTCCTCGAGAAGTGCCTCTTTCCACTTAGGATGTTGAAAGGCCTCTAGAATAGTTCTAGGAACCTGCACCTTACTGATATTTGATATAAATGTTCTGAAATTAGGTGAGAGACCTTTGTAAAAAATGTAATTGTGAATGGGATGTTGAGTGCATGATCGTACTCTTTTTCTCAATGCTATAGGCCAATGTAAATCTTCATCCATAGCCAGTGCTCTAAAACGCGGCCAAGACAGCCACCTAGGTGCCGCCCAAGTGCTAGGCGCGATTAAGCCCTAACTGGCACCCTAGGCTTTGGGCCGATTAATCCGGCCCGATCAACGCCTAGGCAGCACCTAGCCGCCTTGGTCGGGCGCGGCATGGGCCGCCTACCTACCTGGGTCACGCGCGGCCTGGCTGCAATGATTTGTAAGAGTCGTGTAGAGATGGTGGACGAAGGTGCCTACCTACCTGGGTCGCACGCGGCTTGGCCGCTGCGATTTGTAAGAGCCGTGTAGAGATGGTGGACGAACTGTCCTCACCATTCCATTATGTCGCTGCTCCTAGAAGCAGAAGAGGAGGGGCGAGCTCTTTACCTCTTATAGTAGTAGTCATTGAACAAAGGGAGCAAAGAAGAATGTAACTCGTCTAGGAGACGAGAGATTTAAGGGGAAGAGGGGGGGGAGAGAGAGACCAAACACCAAATAAACCAAAGCAATGGTTAAAAAGCACATGTTGAATGGTCAACAGCTAGGAAATGTGGGAGAAATTTGTGGGGGAAAAAATCAAGAAAAGTACATTTCATGGGTTAAATTATTGTTAATATATAATTTAATTTGAATGTAATTTACTATTAAATGAAAGCACAAAATAATGCAAGAAAGCAACAAATGTTACAAAATAATGCAGGTCTATGTGCTGAAAACAGTAGTTTTCCTAAGCTCCGCCTAGGCACTAGGCTCCGGTCTGGCGCCCAACTAACGCTTAGCACCTTTTAGAACACTATTCATAGCTGAAATTTTAGAATTCTCACCTATAGTCATGGTATTCTCCTTCTGTAACAATTCCGGATCTAGATTCAAATTAGATTTTTGATCAGTTCTAGGACATGCTAGTTCCCACTTTCTTTTTGTTTAGACTTTTTTCGAGAATAAACTTGAAGTTTATGAGGATAAGAAGGATTATGGCCAATAGAAGGTGAATTGGAAGAAGACCGATCTGCTTCTGACTCCTCAGATTGTAGGCTGGGAGGAGAAGACAGATTTGTAAGGCTTGCAAGTGGCTGAATTTCAGGCTATTGATTTTCTAGCTATTGTTGGTATTCCCAAAACTGATATTCTTGAGGATTGTTTGGTGTATTCTCCCCCTGAATATCAAATTTGGGATAATAGGGCTGGTCTTCAAAAAAGGTTACATCCATTGAGGTGAAGAATCTCTTAAGACTTGGAGAGTAACATTTGTAACCTCTTTGGTGGGGAGAGTAGCCAAGAAATATACATTTTATGAACTTTGGGTCAAGTTTGCTTCGAAATTGAGGGTGAATGTGAACAAAAGAGGTGCAGCCAAAAATCTTGAGAAGAAGTTGAGAAAAAAACCAGAGTGTGGGGAAAAGAAGCAAGGAGAAGTTCACTTGGAGTGTGATGTTTGAGAATTCGTGAGGGCATTCTATTTATAAGATAGGTGGTCGTAAAAATAACCTCACCCCAAAAATATTTAGGAGCATAAGTGGAGAACAATAAGGATCTGGCCACTTCCAATAGGTGTTTATTCTTACGTTCTGCAACCCTATTTTGTTGGGGTGTATCTACACAAGAACCTTGATGAATGATGCCTTGTTGTGACAGATAAGTGCCTAGAATGGTATTGAAGTATTATTTGGCATTATCTGTTCTTAGAACTTGAATTTTAGCATTAAATTGCCTTTGCACCATGGAATGGAAGGTTCGAAAAATGTGGCCAGCTTCAGATTTTTCTTTCATGAGAAAGACACAAGTAAGACGAGTATGGTCATCAATAAAGAAAATAAACCACAGAGTCTTGATAACATTTTTGAAGGCCCCCACACATCACTATGGATCAAAGAAAACGGATAGGATGGAGTGTAAATTTGACTAGGATAATTATCCGAATATGTTTAGAATGTTGAGAAATTTCACATTGAGACGTGTAAATCTGAATTCTTGAACAAAGTGGGGAACAATTTCTGAAAGTAAGCAAAGTTTGGATGTCCTAATCTATAGTGCCACAACATAATTACACTCTTATTTGAATGAAAAGTAGAGAAACAAACAAGTGGAACAAAATAGCAATTGTTGGAATTTACTTCAGTTTTTGAATCAGTTCTTTTAAGAACGTAGAGCCCCGAACATGCCTTAACACTGCCAATCATCTTTCCTAAAGTCTGATCTTGAAATTCACACACATCTTTTGAGAATTTTGCAACACAATCCATATCAACAGTGAGTTTACTAATAGATAAGAGGTTGCAGTCTAGGTTAGGCACAAAAAGTACAACATGTAGCGTGAAACTAGTGGACAACACAACCAATCCAATACCTGCCACCTTTGATAATGAGCCATCAACAATCCTTACCTTCCAATCTTTGTCACATGGCTGAAAATTGGTTAATAGTGCACTATTTCCAGTCATGTGGTCAAAAGTTCCTGAGTCAACAATCCATAGAGTAGATAGCTTACTTGCCGTAAAAACATGTAGAGGGTTAAATTTGTGGGCTATAGAACCTGCTGCTATTGTAGAGGCCTAAAGCTGTGTTTTACCAAAAGTATTTTGCAGCCACTCCATCTGTTCTTTGCTGAATAAGCTTGGATTTAAGGCAGTAGCAATGTCTTCAGTGGCTGTTAGGTTACCCCTACTCCGCCTTTCACGTGCTGGTTTCCAATTCGGAGGCTTGCCATGGATATCCTAGCATGTATCCTTCCTTTGACCGATCTTGTGACAATGGTCACACCAAGGACGGCCCTTCTTTTGCTTGATATTTGTTGGGTTGCCTCCTCGGGTAAATAGGGCAGAGTGTTCCAGACCAGTTTCAGCCTACTTTCTTCTCTATGAACCTCAGCAAACGCCTCATTGATACTTGGTAGAGGTTTTATGCCAAAAATCCTACCTCTCATGCCATCTAGATTTTTATTTAAACCAACCAGGAACTTATATAACCGCTTCTTCTCCATTATTTTCTTGTATTGTGCTGAATCTTTAGTGCACTTCCATTGAATAGTGTCACACTTATCCAGTTGAAGCCAAAACTTATTCAAGAAATTGAAATATTGAGTGACTTAAGACTCACCTTGTCTTAGATCATCAAGAATACTCTCTATCTCAGACAACTCAGAGGTATTCTCAATATGGGAGTAGGCTTCCATAGCAGTCTCCCAAATTTCTTGTGATGTGTCATATAATAAGAAATTCTCACCTATCTCATTGTTAATTGAATTAATCAGCCAAGACATCACTATGTTGTTCTCGGCCTTCCAGATCCAGTGTTGTGACTCCTCCTCCTTCGGTTTGCTGGCAGCTCCGGTTAGATAATCATCTTTTCATTTTCCACATATAAACATCATCACCGATTGTGACCATTGAATGTAATTTTGGCCATTCAGTTTGTGATCGGTGATAGTAACGGATTGTTGTTATCCGTGTTTACAAAATTGGTGGTTTGGAAAGGAATAATCTCGGATGACTAGTTGCTTTTTCTAGCCACGATGTAAGTCGATCAGGTCCAGCAGCTATAAAAGGGATGGATTAGTGAGGCGGCGAATAAAAGCTAGGGTTTAACAAAGAGAATGGAGAAAAGAATTCTCCTCTGATACCATGCAGAAATCCTCTTTTTGGGAGAATAATACGCTATTTTTATTCCCTTAGGAATGCCACAAATATATACACAATGAATCCTAAGAATTCTCCCAGATTTTAGATATTAGGTTCCTACTTTGTAGGACTAGATTACAACAACCTTAAATATAAACAAATCTAATCAAGAATAACTAAGAAAGATAAGATATAACAACAATATAAATCAAGATAAATCACGGAGGATAAATCAACAAATAACAAGCTTGGCAGCTTGACCATCAACTCAGTAGCTCGACCTAACAGCTTCCAATCTACATCTTCTAATGTTGTGAAGGGGTGTGGATTTGATAAGGAAGTACGAGGACAACATGCAATTGGAGGACAACTACAGAAAAGAACTGAAGCAGGCTTTACAATTGCAAACAAGGTCTTGCACGAGTTGGACAACTCAATTTTTCAAGGAAGGTTATGGTACTTTGTGCCAGTAAAGCAAAACACTGCTCGGGAGATGTCCGAAAGTATGGCTTCAAACAATTAAATCTCTATCGAGGTTTCAGCTAAGGAAAATAGTTAAAGGAGCCAAAAGTTCTATTGTGGAGAACAAAGCCCCTGTTGCTTTGTTTGTTCTCATTCCAATTGACCAAGTAGGATTTTTGTCTACTGTAATGAAAGATGGAGTGAAGACTAAAATTGATGTTGCAACAACTCCTAGCTCTGCTTCTGTCAGACAGTTTTTGTTTGGGTATCCGAAGCAAGTCTACATTACTCAATCATCGCATCTACAGGTTATTGCAGATATTTTTACAGTAGAAAAGGACCAGTGGTTTGTCTGGAATACATTAATTGCAGCTATGGATGTGTGTCTGCCTTCCTTACTTGTATTAAATGGTGATGAACTATTAAAAGAAGTCACGGGCATAGTTAGTCATCCCTCTGGACTCCAAACAGCCAACATTAAAGGAGCAATGATGGGGAAAGTTGGTGAGAACAATAGTCTGCAAGGTTTAATTGCTCACTTTGACCAATGGAGAGTGATTGATTTTGGTTGTGTTCCAGTTGAGGTGTACATGAGAGCTACTACAAATTTGCTATGCATACCGAGGTTTTTCGAAACTTCTGCATCCAAGCTATGGAAAAGGAGGAAAAAGCATATTAGAAGCTATGGAGGTTTGGCATTTCTTGAGGACAAGAAATGTTTTAAGGCGGGGGGAAATATCATGACCCAAGGGTTTACTAGGGCAGTAATTGTGATTTTCTTTCTTTTTTTGTTATAGATATTTGTCCTTAGCTATGGACACTTATGTTTATTGTTATACTACACATGGGTACATGTGGGAGGCTGTTAGGCTATATATAAGCTACAGCTAGAGGATGGGAAGGCATGTTTTGAAATGATTATTGAATTCTCCCATTTCCCTCTCATCAATTGTCTCCCAATTTCCCTCTGATCTGTCTCCCAATCCCTCTTATTTCTCTCTAATCTCTCCCTTTCTCTGTTATGTCCATTATCTCCCCCTTTTTGTTCAATTCTCCCACCAATCCTTTTTGTTCTAGGTCCTAATTCCCTTAGATTCTCCCAATTTCCAATTCAAACCCTAGGCTAAAACCTTAAGTACACAACACAAAGATGTTCTCATCCCTCACAAAGTAGCTTGTGGACATCAAGCATCAAAGCCAAAATGAACCCTAGAACAAATAATGCAGAAAAATACTCAGGGAGAAGAATAATCTATCTTGTTCATTCGAATATGGCACATATATATACATGAGTATAAGACATCTATACAATGTAGAAATCTATTCTAATTTACAAGATAACTATGCTATCTAACAAATACAAAATAACTATCTTTAAAATTTAAGAGTACAATTAAATCTAAATGAATTATCTTGAATTATCTCCTCTCTTCCGTGAGCTTTATCTTTCCTATACTTTTGAGACCTTATCTAGCTACATTCCTAGATTCTTTTATCCTCCCGATTTCTTCTTATTCTCCATACTCCCCCTCAAGTTGGGCTAAATATATTAGTCAGGCCAAGCTTGTTGCTTAATTCATCAAATGTTCTTCTTGATAGAGCCTTAATGAGGATATCTACTACCTGGCTGTTAGTAGGAGTGTAGACAAGCTGGAATACTCCTTTTTCTAACTTATCCTTAATGAAGTGCCTGTCAATTTCTACATGTTTTGTCTGGTCATGGTGGACTGAATTCTTGGCAATACTGGTAGCCGATTGGTTATCACATAATACCTGTATTGGTTTTTCCATAGCCACTTGTAACTCTTGTAATAACCTTCTCAGTCATATTCCTTCATAGAATCATTGAGCCATAGCTCTAAATTTGGCCTCTGCACTACTTGTAGAGACCACTGATTGTTTTTTGTTGCACCAAGTAAATAGATTTCTCCATACAAACGAGCAATATCCAAAGGTTGACCTTTTATCAAGAATTGAACTAACCCAATCAACATCACTATAAATTTCTACCCCTCAGTTTGTTGTTTTTCTAAACATTAACCCTCTGCCTGAAGTCAATTTTAGGTACCTTAGAATGCGGTATACTGCTTCCAAGTGTTCTTCTTTAGGATCATTCATAAATTGGCTTTCAATGCTTACAAAAAAACCTATATCCGGTCTAGTATATGACAGGTATATAAGTTTCTCCACCAATCTTTGATATCTCCCTTTGTCAATCGGAGCACTTTCTTTGCCAATATCTAGTTTTGAAATAGATTCCATGGGTGTGTCTACTAGTTTGCAACCCATCATATTTGTTTCATTTAGTATATCTATATACTTCCGTTGAGAAACTAAAATTCCTTCTTTAAACCTTGCTACTTCCATGCCTAAGACATATCTTAGGCTTCCTAGATCTTTGATTTCAAACTCCTTTGTCAGTATTTCTTTGAGACTCTTGATTTTAGGAAAATTATTTTCTGTAACAATGATATCGTCCACATATACAATAAGAATAGATATTCTACCTTCCAAAGAGTGCTTGATGAATAAGGTGTGGTCTGTTTGGCTTTGGTTGTATCCATACTTCTTGATTGCCCTTGTAGATCTTTCGAACCAGGCTCTAGGGGACTGTTTGATCCATAGAGTGATCTCTTTAGTTTGCATACCTTGTTTCTCGTGAGATTAGTTTCAAATCCATGGGGGATTTTCGTGTATACTTTTTCTTCTAACTCTCCATTTAGGAATGTGTTTTTCACATCTAATTGATGGAGAAGCCAATCCAAGTTTGCAGCTAGGGATAGCAATACTCTGATAGTATTTAACTTTGTCATCAGGGCAAAAGTTTCTTGGTAATCAATACCATAAGATTGGGTGAAGCCTTTTGCCACTAGGCGAGCCTTAAACCTGTCAATCTTTCCATCTTCCTTTTATACTTTATTGTAAATACCCATTTGCAACCCACAGGGTATTTTCTAAGAGGTAAATCAGTTATATCCCAAGTTTCATTCTTCTCCAGGGCCTTGATTTCCTCAAGGACCGCCTCCTTCCACTTAGGGTGTTGAAAGGCTTCTTGAATAGTGCGAGGAACCTACACTTTGTTTACATTTGAGATAAATGTATCGAATTTAGGTGAGAGACCTTTGTATGATATGTAGTTGTGAATAAGATGTTGAGTGCATGATCGTACTCCCTTTCTCAATGTTATAGGCCAATTTAGATCCTCATCAATAGTTGTAATGTCAGAATTCTCACTAATAGTCGTCTTTTCCCTTACCAACAAATCCGGATCCAGGTTAGCCTCTTGATCAGTCTTGGGACATGCTTGTTCCTCACTATCCTTTTGTTTAGACTCTTCAAGAATAAACCTGAAGTTCACGAGGATGAGAAGGGTTAGGACTGATAGAAGGATTTAACACTTGTTCCTCAAATTGCTATTGTTGCTGGTTAAAAGGAGAATCAAGTTGTTGGTTAAGAATAGATAGAAAATCCCAAAACTGATATTCTTGAGAATCATTTAGAGTGTTCTCCCCCAGGATATCAAGTTTGGGATAATAGGGCCGATGTTCAAAAAAGGTGACATCCATTGAGATAAAGAATCTCTTATGCTCAGGAAAGTAACATTTATAACCTTTTTGGTGAAGAGAGTAGCCAAAAAAGATGCATTTGATGGATTTAGAATCAAGCTTGCTCCGAAATTGGTGGTGAACATGAACAAAGGAGGAACAACCAAAGATTTTTAGAGGAATGTGGGAAATGACCCGAGTGTGAGGAAAAGAGGTCAGGAGAACCTGACTTGGAGTTTGATGTTTGAGGATCCATGAGGGCATTTTGTTTATAAAATAAGTGGCCGTAAGGATGACCTCACCCCAAAAATATTTAAGAACATGGGTGGAAAATAATAAAGATCTAGCCACTTCTAATAGGTGTCTATTCTTGCATTCTGCAACGCTATTTTGTTGGGGTGTATCAACACAAGAACTCTAATGTATAATGCCTTGATGTGAAAGATAAGTACCAAGAATTGAGTTGAAGTATTCTTTGGCATTATCGGTTCGTAAGATCTAAATTTTGGCATTAAATTGCCTTTGCACCATTGAATGAAAAGTTTAAAAAATGTGATCAGCTTCAGATTTTTCTTTCATAAGAAAGACCCAAGTAAGACAGGTGTGATCATCAATAAAAGAAATGAACTGTTGTGTCATTTGTATTAGATTAGGATAGATGTGTAATCAGAAACATTGTATCGCAACATTTATATTTTTTCTTGTTGTAATGTCAGATGTATAATTCTTCTAGAATGTTTGTTTTTAGAAGGATGACTGACCGGTTAATTTAGTTATTTCCGATCAGGAGGTCAGTTAGCTATCTCCTTGTA
This sequence comes from Diospyros lotus, assembly GCF_014633365.1. Taxonomy (NCBI): domain Eukaryota; kingdom Viridiplantae; phylum Streptophyta; class Magnoliopsida; order Ericales; family Ebenaceae; genus Diospyros; species Diospyros lotus. Next base: position 35,359,630 of record NC_068341.1, on the reverse strand, counting down.
AATCACGGCCCTATGGCTTATAAATAGGGATCATGGGATAGGGGTAGAGGCATCAATATTGTGCGCCTCATTCCGAGAAGGGTTATTTTCGGTTTCTATCTTGTGTTTGGGATTGAGGGAGAGAAGTAGAGAAAGGCTGGGTATAGCTTTGTAATCTCGGAATTCTGCTAAGCTTCAAGGTATATGGGCTGGGTAGAATTAAGCTTTTCTTTGTAATCTTCCTAAAGGGTTCTCAAGATAGTGGATTGGAGGTGCTCTAGCAGTATGGACGTAGGTCTCATTTTGAGACCAAACCAAGATAAATCCTTTTGTGTTCTTGTTGTTTATGTTATTCTCTTGTATGTTTCATATATCAGTTGGGTTCTTGGGTGGGAGAGTGTCAAAGGTGAGCTATTGAGTTGAGGAAATCTATGGGAGTGTTGTGTTTATCTCTAACATGAACCAACAAGCCCCAGTAACATTTTTTACCCTAGAAGGCCCCACATGTCACTATGGATCAAGGAAAAAGGATTAAATGGAGTGTAGATTTGGCTAGGATAATTGTTCCGAACATGCTTAGAGTATTGACAAATTTCACATTATAACACGTGGATCTTGATTCTTAAACAAGGAAGGGAACAATTTCCTAAGATAAGTAAAGTTTGCATGTCCTAATCTATAGTGCCATAACATGATTGCACTATTATTGTTAGAATGAAATTTAAAGAGACAAACAGGGTGTTGAGTGGAGTAGCAATTGCTGGAATGAACTTGATTATTCCCTGAAGTAGCCCCTTTAAGAATGTAGAGTCTCGAACATGCCTCAGCACTACCAATTGTCTTTCCCGAAGTCCGATCCTAAAATTCACACACATCCTTTGAGAATTTGGCAACACAATCCAGGTCAGCAGTAAATTTACTAATTGATAAAAGGATGCAGTCCAAATTAGGCGCCAAAAGGACCGATTTGAGGGTAAGTCCCTTGGATAGAGTAATAGAACCTATTCCTACCACCTTTGCCAGCGAACCATCTGCAATTTTTACCCTCTAATCTTTCTCACATGGTTGAACATTGGTTAACAGTTTGATATTCCCAGTAACCCAGTCATGTGGTCAGAAGCTCTTGAATCAATAATCCATATAGTAGATAATTCTCTCTTAATAGTGAAAGCATGTGAGAAATTACCTTTGTGGGCTATTGAACATGCTGCCACTGTAGAAGACTGAGAGATCTATGTCTTGCCAAACATATTTTGTAACCATTCCATATGTTCTTTGATGAACAGATTAGATGCTAATACTGTAGTGGTCTCCTTCGTGGAGGCTAGGGTGCCTCTACTCTTCCTTTCATCAGTCGACTTCCAATTTGGTGGCTTACCCTGGATGTCCCAGCAGGTATCCCTAGTGTGTCTTATCTTGTGATAGTGATCACACCAAGGACGCCCCTTCCTTTGTTTTAATGTTGTTGGATTGGCGAAATGCTCCAGATTTGGAATTGTAGGTTTTAGCATGATCTTCAACCTACTTTCCTCCCTACGAACCTCAACAAACGCCTCCCTGATACTTGGTAGAGGCTTTATACCTACCATCTAGGTTTTTGTTCAAACCTATGAGAAACTTGTATAACCTCTTCTTCTCCACAATCTGCTTGTACTTCACTGAATCTTCTGTACACTTCCATTGGATAGTATCACATTTATCCAATTGAAGCCAATACTTATTTAGGGAGTTGAAGTACTGTGTGACATGGGATTCACCTTGCCTTAGATAATCAAGCATACTCTCTATTTCAAACAACTCAGAGGTATTCTCAATGTGAGAGTAGGCTTCACTAGCAGCCCCCCAGATTTCTCGTGCAGTGTCATAAAACAGAAAATTTTCACCTATCTCATTGGCCATAGAGTTAATAAGTCAAGACACTACCATATTATTCCCAGACTTCCAAATCCGGAACTTTGGTTCTTCTTCCCCTGGTTTGCTTGTGGCTCCAATTAAGTAATCATCTTTCCATTTGCCACATATGAACATCATCACTGACTATGACCACTGAAGATAATTCTGACCATTTAACTTATGTCCAGTGACTGTGAACATATTGTTGTCAATGGTTCCAGAGTTGTCGGTTGGTAAAGGAATGATCTCGAAAGACTGATTGCTCCTGCCGGCCACGATGTAAAATATCAAGTCTGACGGTTGTTGGAAGAATGGATTGGGGAAAAAAACAGAGTTGTGCAGCAGTTAATGCCTAGGGTTTTACAAGAAAAGAAAAGTTTTGCTCTGATACCATGCAGAAAAATACTTAGGGAGAAGAATAATCTATTTTTTTCATTCAAGAATGGCACATATATATACATGAGTATAAGACATATATACAATGTAGAAGTCTATTCTAATTTACAAAATATCTATGCTATCTAATAAATACAAAATAGCTCTCTCTAAAATTTAAGAGTACAATTAAATCTAAATGAATTATCTCCTCTCTTCCATGAGCTTTATCTGTCCTATACTTTCAAAACCTTGTCTAGCTGCATTCCTTGGTCCTTCTATCCTCCCGATTTCTTCTTATTCTCCACAAATAACAACCTCAAATGATAAAATATTAGAGAAAATGGCCTTAATATTCATAATACCCTTCCAAAGCCTCACTAACTAAGGTGTACACACAAAGCTAGGTAACCGCCTATCCTCCTCAAGGCCATACTTCTGAATTATGGCCTTCCTCCAAAAGCCATCCCCACCTTTTGCGAACTTCTACAGCCACTTGCTGAGGAGAGCTGTATTAAAGGTTCTCAAATTCTTAAGACCAAAACACCCTCCCAACATAGGGAATACACTGTTTGTGCCAACTTATGAGGCCATACCTAAACTATCGTCCAAATCACCCCAAAGAAACTCATGTTAAATCATTTCCAAGTGATTAGGTATTGAAATAGGGAAAGTGACATGTTATAAATGGGAGTGAAAACCAAAATGACCGAGACAAAAAAGAGAGTGCAAAGATATGCCAACATAGAATATAATGGCCACCAATTGCCATTACATTGTCTCATGAGATACTCTTGGGGTTTTCTGATCTAAAGTTCACAGTTGTGTTATTACCTGCACCTCAAAGCTGCAGAGGACAGTAAACTCCTAGATCTGAAAACTCAAAGCAAGGATGGAGATTATCGTAAGCTCTGAAACTTGGAGATAAGCAAAATTTTCTTTTAGTTCACAAAATAGCAACCGTTAAGGTCATTCTATATTCCAGTTTAGAAACTAATATGATGTCAAGTTCTTTGATGATAACTGTCATTTCAGTATTGTGGACAAGAAAGTAAAAGCACTATATCCACATTAAGAACAATTTTAGTAACTAGAATAATTCATCTTATTGGAGAAAAGAAAGGAAACAAACAATGTCAATCAATAAATGCCACGCTAAACAGCTATAGAGCAATTAACCTAGCAATTACTCTCCCACAGATTACACATATGATGGAAATGCAGAAAAAGTGAACAACCTCGAAACCAATTATGGAACCTAGTTGTCAGTAGTAAACTTTAATAGGAAGATGCAATGAGAACATCTTATAGACTTTTAACCTATAGAATGCTTCAATCCATTTCTAAACATAGTACAATAAAAGGTCATCATGCAGATTATGCATACCTTTCTCTTCCATTTCCATGTTCCTTATCTTGCGGCGGTTAAGGATCTTGACAGCAACTTTATACCCTGTCAAAACATGTTCTGCAATTTTCACCTTACCAAATGAACCAATGCCAAGCGTCTTCCCAAGCTTATAGGTCCGGAAGAACATATCCACACTAGTGCCACCTTGACCAGATGGTCCATCCATTTCCCTGTCCTGAAAGTATGATACAGAAGGTCCAAAGAAATAAATGCAAAAGAAGAAATGATATAAAGGTTAAACATGCAGTCAAAGCAGATGCACAAGAAATATGTGTGTATCTTGACACAACTCAAAGTGGCTGTTCATTGATAAGAAATAATCCTTGTACCAAAATGAGTTGCACTTGAAAAAGCTCAACTTCCAAGAAAAGACAATGCACTGACAACTCTCCGGTTCACATTGCTCTTCCTGTCCTTAAGAGCCAAGTTTTAGTGAAAACATATTATTTATTATTTATAATATGCAAAAGAATTTAAGAAACAAAATCAGACTGCCACCCTAGTAGTGGCTGTCAAGTTGGTGGGCAACAAGCTCGACACCAGGACTCAATGGAGAAAAGGGGCAGTTGGTATAGCCAAGTGAGGAAATATAGAGGAATTGGAGGATTCCTGATGGCAAAAGAGCAAAGGAGAGAAGTAGCTTTTGGATTTAACGGAGAAAGCCCTATATTTGGTTTGGTGGATGTGGGGGTGTTCAGTAATGTCATCATTGTCTCAGACGTGTCAACTGCCTGCTGGCCCTCACAGGTTCAAGTTGTAAAAACACTCTCTTTGCAATAAAAGCAAGGAGAAGGCTACATACAAATACAACCTTCCCTTGACCTCACAAAGTGAGAAGCATTTGCATTGGGGATGCCCTTCTTTTTTTCAGGCAACATAACCTATCAAAGGCTACAAAAATAGAAATTTGTTATCTATTACACACCTTAAGTTGCCTATCCAGTCCACAATAATGGATTGTTAAACGTGACACTAGCTCCAACCTTGAAACTAACAATTAAGCATACGTATAATTTGGAGTCACTAAAAATCAACTGATCTAAAGTGGAATAATATGACAAGTCCACAGTTGTTCACATCCACAGATTTCATCAAGTGGAGCAGCATAATTTTCCTTTTTGAGATGTTTTGTTTTAATGGATGCCTTCTCCGCATTCATGGATAACATGAATACATGAATACATAGTATTCCTTTATTATGAAACCAAAACAATTGAAGAAAAATATATTTGACCTTACATGGCAGTCAATGCATGGCCACGTAGGGGAACACTGAATGAGAGCGGAGGAGAGGAAAATGATGAGTGAGACATGCATAATTTCAAAATATTTACCTTACAAAAAACTGTAATATCAAATTCTTTTTAAATATAACAAAATAGAGTTCCATGGTTATAATCTGAATGTTAACAGAGACAGAAATAGAAACCAATTGGCTCCCTGCAGTTGTTCCAGGAGAAAGAATTAAGAACTGCATCCAATGTTGTATAACAAGCCAGCTATAACGCCACACGAGACAGTTCAGGTTAATGTAAACATCTGGCATCATAACAACGAATCAGTCGCACTAATTTCTCTCGAAGGGTTTTGCAAACTCCTCGAATGTGAAAAACCCCCAAAAGTATTAGATTAGAAACCAATCAAAGAAGTGTTCTTTTGTAGTGAAGTTAAGCATCCAGAAAATTAAATTTTAAAGAAAACCCCTTTCGGAACAAACAAAATTGAAGAGAAATGACCAAACCCTAATTCACATAAAATCGCCACTCGACGTCAGGGGAATAAGATGAAAACTATCAATGTAAGACCAAAACAGCAAACGAGCGTAGATGCCATAGATCTGAGTTCGAAAACCCAAACAAGAACAGTCCATGGATAATATCTCAGCATTCTGTACCTGAACAAGCAAACTGGGACTTGGAGAAGACCGAAGCAGAAAGAAGTACGATTACAATAGAAAACGAGCTCCGTGGGGGAGTCAAAATCGCGAAGAGCCAAAGAGTGGTTGAACCAAATCTCTTCAACAGACCTAGAAATCTGGGAAATGGAAAGCAATGGGATCGTGGGTAATTGGTTTTGAATATTCGGTAACGGTGATGGAGAAGCGGAATTGCCAAGTGTTGAGTGATTCACCGTCAATTCTGTCTTTCTAAATAAGAGCATAGATTCCTACTCCATCTCCATCCACGAGCGCTTGGATGGATAAGCCTTGAATTATTCTCGATTTCTTCTTTCCCGTCCCTCCGGCCTACTCAGCCTTGTGTCATTCAGATTCACTTCCCTGATTTGATTTCCCCCAAATTTTAAAGGATCGTCTTCTCCGCTTCCGCTTCCCCTTCCCTTCCAGAAATTAAGAAAAATAAAATAATTCATTTCACTCTAAATTTCTTTATTTTGATTAATTTAATTATATTTATTTACTTATACTTTTTAAATAATTTAATTTGATCGTCAAAAAAATTATAATTTTAAGAGTAAACTAAGCCATAAACCAAAAACTAAACCAAAAACAATTAAAACATATTTATTTTTATATTTTAAAAATAAAAAAATATTAAAAAATTAAAATAACAAAAAATTATTTTGACTGTTTTCATCATAAATATACTCAAAAATTTTCAAAATGCGAAAAAAGTTATAGATAAAAAGAACATATTTTTAATAATTTTAAAACAAATACTTAAAATACAAAATTCAAAATTTAAAATTAAAATATAAAAAGAACATCTCCTTAACACTTTACGGGTAAAATGAACAATTTTATAAAGAAGCAAAATAAAAAAGTTGAGAGACCATTTTATTTCTTTTTAAATTAGTTATTATGCTTTTACGGGTTTTAAATATCTCTTATAACTCTTTATTCATATACACTTTTATAATTCGAATGGTAAAAAGTAAATACAATTTTAGTTGAAAGGAATTTTATTCATAATAATTTGGGATTTAATAAATAGTGAACATTCTATTCTTTCATAAGAAGTATAAATAATTTATCAAATATATTTGTGGAAAAAAACACGTGAATCATGACCAATGGCCGAATGTTTTATTTTGGGCCAAGTTTGATTTATAATGAGTATTGTCAGGCTGGGTTTTGGAATTGGGCTTTAATTTGAGTGCTTTAGACATTGCCCAATTATGAGGAAGTTCGAGATATTGTTGGCCCAACCCAATACACCACTCTTGACTCTAAAAGACTCTCAAGCTCATTTAATTTAATATATATATAAACTTGAATCACTTAAATAATGTTAGTTAGTTTATATTAAATAACGTTGATGTGACAACTCAAGTATAAAGACGTGTGACTCACCCTATCAAATTGTTGTGTTGAAAAAATTAAGTGGGTGGACTCCCACAACATTATTATATTTGAATTGTCACATTAGTGTTACTTAATATACATTAAGTAATATTATTTAGGAGATCAAAACTCATATATTTATTTTTAATTATAATTTTATGATTAAATATGTTTTAATTTTTTTTAAAAGTCACAGAATTTATTTTTTAAAAAACGAGAAAACATGTTTTTTGATGCTTTCCAATTTATAATATAAAGTCAAAAAATCAAATATATATATATATATATATTCTAATTGAAGATTCAATCATTCAATAAAAAATTAGATTTGAAAATATAAAATATTTTCTTCCCTAAACGCTAAATTTCAGGTTTAATTCATATTTGATGATTTGTCATTTAATAATTCAATTGATTATAATTTTGAATATACAATGGACTCATAAAAAAAGTCTGCCTTTTGAATTAGATAAAAAAATAGAAAAAGAAACCTTTTTGGAACCAAAAAAAAAAGTCAATAAGTGGGTCTCTCCGTTTTATCTCATGATTCTCATTATAATTTTTAATTTTTTAAAGAGAAAAATTAATGGAAAAAAGAAGTGTAATGTAGAAATTTGAAGCTTCTTGGTAACTATTGCTAGTGTTATTTGTTCTTTTAAAAAATATTAGGTGTGCCAGATATTAATGAGTTGTTGTGAGATTTAAAATATTTAGCCACTCCTTAGTGAGTTCTCTTATAATGTCAATAGTCAATGACTTTTCATAACTCATAAGAACAATTTGCAAGTTATCCCTGTAACTTGAGTAAAACTTCTAATATGGACCTATTTGGTATGAGAGATAAAGAGTAGAGATTGTGGTTACAATTTAGAGGTGTTTATTTAAATTGCTAATGTTATTTTTCTTTTAAAAAAAAATTAAATGTGCCAGATATTAATGAGTTGTCGTGAGATTTGAAACATTTAGCCATTTTTTAGTGAGTTCTCTTGCAATGTTAACACTCAATGACTTTTTATAACTCATAAGAACAATTTGTAAGTTATCCATGTAACTTGAGTAAAACTCTTAGTAAGGACCTATTTAGTAGAGAGATAAAGAACAGAGATTGTGAATTGTGGTTATAATTTACATGTTCATATGTTGATTATGTTTAAATTTTCAATAATGCTAAGTTGACACTCTCAGTCAACCAAACACTCAACTTATGCCCTTTTTAACCCAATTAAAATTACCCTTCCAAATCTATAATCTGTAAACCCCAGTTAAAGATACCCTAATCCACTTTCTTTCCAAAACCCTCTTTACCATTCACAGTCAATTATTGTTGTCCACCTCCCCTACACTTTTTGTTGCTACAACCTACTACACTATCCACCCCTATGTTATAGCTCGCTATGTCGCCCTCATCCTTTACACCCCATTTTCAAGAAAGCCTCCACACTACCCATAATCAGGTGTCACTTACCACCTCTCTTACTGATAAAAAAAAACTAAGCAAAAATAAAATAAAGCAAAGAAGCAATTTTAATTCATTCATTCGTATTGAGATAACCTATATATAGGCAATACAACTAGTTGGCTTAACCAAAGCCATAACAATAACCATATAAAAATAGGACCATGAACTCACATGCCTACTAACTGCTGCCACTATAATCAAAGAACTAGAGATAATAAAAAGACCCACTAAACAACTTCCTATAGGCTAGGATAACATAACAAATTCAAAGACTCAATAAAATAAATTAATATTATTGAAGACTTGGTCAAATGACCCATTACACGAAGACATTTTATCACCCTCCCTTAAACTGATATCTATAGAAATCAATTTAGGAATCAATTTGCAATACCTTTCCTGAGACAGCCACAGCTTCCTTTGAAGAACAAACTCCAAGCATACTTTAAAGCTTCATAAAAATAGCTGGCATGAGTGGTTTGGTCAAGATATTTGCAATCTATTCTTCACTTTTTCATAACACCATCCTTACATAAATCACACAAAAAATGATACCTCACATCAATGTGTTTGCTTCTCCCATGTAAGACTAGATTTTTTGATAACTTTATTGTAGAGAGATTATCACAAAAAATCGTAGTTGGACCTTGTTGCTGGTTGTGTAAAACTTCAAGTAGCCTTAATAACCAAATAGCTTGACATAAGCTTGATGTTGTAGTAACAAACTTAGCTTTTGTAATCGACAATATCACCATTTGTTGCTTCTTAGATGACTATTAGACAACTCCAAAGCCAATCATGAACACAAATCCTGATGTACTTTCCCTATCATCAAGATCTCCAGCATAATCATTGTCTGCAAACCTGATCAGACTTGAATTTCCATCATTTTTGTGCAAAATTCCATGGTTTACAGTGCCTTTCAAGTAACGAAAAATTCTCTTTGCAGCTAAGAGATGAACTTCAACAGGATTCTGTATAAATCGACTTGCTAAGCTCACAGCATACATGATGCTTGGCCTAGTTGAAGTCAGATACATAAGACACCCAACAATTTGCCTATAAAGAATGGCATTCACCTTATTTCTTGACCCATTTTTTGTGAGCTTCAAGCCAAGTTCAGTTGAAGTTGAAACTAAAGTACAATCCTTCATTTTGAATCTGTTCAAAATCCTCAGAATATATTTTTTCTGTAAAATGAAGACACCACCAGATGTTTGCACTATTTCAATGCCTAAGAAGTAATGCATCAACCCCAAGTCTGACATATCAAATTCACCCATCATGATTTCTTAAAATCATTAAGCATGTCTTCATCATTACTGGTGTATATGAGATCATTAACATATAAACACACAATAAGTATCTTCCCATCTTCTTCAAGCTTGGTGTAGAGTGTGTGCTCATACGAACATTTAAGAAAACCTTCCACTGAAACATAATCATCTATACGACTGTACCAAGCTCTAAGAGCTTGTTTTAATTCGTATAATGCTTTCTTTAACTTGTATACCTGATTTTCATGGCCTTGCTTCACATATCTAGTGGGTTGTTCAATGTACACCTTTTCTTCCAAAATGTCATGCAGAAACGATGAATTCACATCCAATTAATAAATGAGCCATGAATTCTAGGTGGTTATAGATAACACCAATCATACAATATCTTTTTTTTTTTTTTTTTTTGCAAGTAAAAAATGAATTAAATAGAAAAAACCGCAAAACGTCTACAGCTTACGCTAAGGCATAACCCAGACAAAAAAACAAACACCCCACATCAAGCTAACACAAACTAGAGAAACACATGACAGTGAAAGAATAAAAGAATGCCTCGCATAGGATCCACACCCGTAGGATGAGCATCCTTAGAACTATGTTAAGCCTGAGCAAGGGCGTTCTTCTTCTTCCTTTCTCTCTTACATTGAGACTTGGTCTTCACCAACACATATTCCAACCCAAAACTATATGCCCTATTATATATTGAAACATCATCTTCTATACCAACACCCTTACCAATTTCTTCAATAGCCAAGCCACCATTTCCAAATAACCCTTCCATAAACCCCTCCAGATCACCAATAAGGGGAACATCCCTCTCTTCTTCCATAAGAGTACAAAATCGATTTTCAAACTAGGTCCTTATATCATTATGATGAGTAAAAATAACCCTAGAGTCATGCTCAACAATCGCATGAAGAGACACAAGAGGGGATTCCTTACTTAATACATTACCCGTTAACTTGCTTCTTGGAACCTACCCACTAGCACTCCCATTTCCTTTTTGGTTCTCCATATCTGACACCATAGAAGTCTTTGGAGCTAGAGTAGGAACCTTGGGACAATTTGAAACTTTATGACTAAATACCCTGCAATGGGAACATGTAAAGGGAACCCACTGATATTCCATCGAGATTCTCGCTAAACTAGGCTCTCCAATACACTCATCAATACCTTTAATTGAATAGTGTCAAGTCTTGCAACTAGAGCAAACACCTCTTTGTAATCAATATCAAATTCTTACTTGTACCCTTTTGCAACGAATCAGGCTTTGTATTTATCAACTTTTCCATCTTTATTCAGCTTTGTTTTATAAAGCCATTTGACTCCAATTGTCTTCTATTCTTTGCAAAGATTTGTCAATTCCTGGGTGTCATTTTTCTTAATAGCCTTGATTTCTTCATCCAGAGCTCTCAACCACTTTGCTTTTTTTATTACTTCTTCGAAAACTACATTAACACAATCTGTAAATAGTGCAAAGTGGACAAGTGTATCTTAATTAGGAAGTTCATCTCCACTTACATAGTCCATCATCCAAGCTGGTCTCTTTGTCGTGCATTGAGGTCTTACGCTTGCTATTGATGTCTGGACTTCGTTAGAGTCACATGTAGTATCAACAGAAGGAGTTAACTGCATTAATGTTACTTCTTCTTCTACTTCTTCTTCTTCTTCTTCAAAACTAATAGGTATTTGCTACTGTCCAATGTGACCAATTCCATGTGTTCTCCTCATCAAAGACAACATCTTGGGTAATGATAATCTTTTTTGTGATAGGATTAAACAATTTGTAGGCTTTCGATTGTTCACTAACCCCAATAAATACACATTTTTCTCTTTTTGTTGTGCCATAGAATTCCTGAGCTTTGTTTAAGCCTCTTCAAGAGGTCTCTCTCTTTCTCGACAGCAAGAGCAACCTTTCTCGGAAGTGACTACAGGTCCTTCGGCAATGGCAGCCTCTCCTAGAAGTGGTGGTGTCCCTCAGCAATGCTAGCAACTTTTTCGAAGAGAGCTGCGTTCTCTCGGCAAGAGGTGCAAGCCCCTCAGCGTGTGGTCGCGCTTTCTCTCGGCAAGGTCTTCCGAGAAGCTCTCCCTCTCGTGCTTTCTTTCTCGGCCACGGTTGCAGCTCCCTTTTAAGAAGCTTTCTTCCGACAAGGCTGCAGCCTGCCCTCTCGGGAATGCCTCTTTCCGAGAGCTTACCTACCCTCTCAGGAATGCCTCTTTCCGAGAGCTTTCTTCTAGCATGATCGCTCTAGCCCTTTTGGGAAGGCCTCTCCCCGAGAGCCTTCTTCCCGCAAGCTTCTTCCTCGCCCCTGTTTCTGATATATATTATATATATGTGTGTATAATGCCCGCGTGATGGCCAAACTATTTATGAATATATAAGTATGTCATATATGCTTGTGTGATGGCCAGTGATGTGGCTTTATAGATTGGGATGATCTTATATAATATGCTAAGGTTGATATGTATTGTGTAAAGTGCATGTATATATGCATATATGGGCATGTGGCTTCAGCTAGAGGCATGGTCACGAGACAATGTATATAATGTTAGATAATGTATATAATGTTTATATGATTTCGCATGTGATACACCTACAAAATGTATTATAATATGTCAGCATCCGTGTAACACAATATATCCCTTAAGGGAGCAATGGTCAAGTAAGAGCCCTCTCAAGACATCTCTTACTAAGGCTGGAGCTGCGCCCGAGCAGGTCCCTTAAGGGCTGAGAACCTGCTTCGGCGGCCCGCCATGAGGCTCACCTTCTCCCGGATGACCCCTTAGGCAGTTCGGCCCTCCATGGGGGATTCTTCTTAAGCCCGTTCGAATGCTACTAATGTACTATTCTTCTACTCGTACTGACTTAAGCATCAGAGGGCATACGTGGGTGAGGAATCCCCACGTGCCTTATAACTTGTCCTTGTGAGTGCAGATATGTCCCGAGCACACAAAAAACCACTTATAGGAGCTCCCGAGGATGCTCTCAGAGGTCCACCTATGATCTCAGTCAGCACATCGAGAACCAAAACTACCCAACGCCTATCTCCACCAGCAGACTCCTACTAGCTGTACACCTCGCTCTATCTCGACTCCAACTTTCCTATTTTACAAATTTTTATTGTCATAATTTTCGGACTACAACACCTTTGTCATCTAATTTATTCCTCATCTCATCTAAAATGTGTGCATATGCAATGCACCCAAAATGTTTGAATTGATCAATGGTTAACTTCCATCCATTCCAAGCTTTTTGCTGTGTCATGTTTTTAACAGCATGTGTGGGACTCCGATTAAAAATATGGATGCTCTAATTCATTACGTTAGGCTAAAAACTCTTGGGAATTCTTCATTTTGTCAACATACCTCTTACCATGTTCAGAATAGTTTGGTTCTTCCTCTCCGATGCACCATTTTGTCGAGGTGTGTAGGTTTTTGTCAACTGCCTTTTTATACCATACTCATTACATAATTTTGCAAATTCAAGTGACGTGTATTCTCCCCCACGATCAGTATGAAGAGTTTGGATGCTTCTCCCAACTTCATTCTCTACCAAAGGTTTAAAACTTTTGAATACTGTAAAAGCTCCAGATTTCTCCTATAAGAAATAAACCCAAGTTTTCTGACAATAGTCATTAATAAAGGAAATAAAGTATTTCTTTTTTCCATTGGATACCTGGTTAATAGGACCACTATATTGGAATGGATCAACTCCAATGGTCTATGGGTGTAACACCCGAGATTTTGTTTATTTCCTTTCTCGGTTCAAATATGTAATATCCAATAACTTTCAATTATGATATATACCAAGGATATTTAAGTTCAGATATATGATGAAATGAGACACTTTCAAGTGGTTACGAAAATCCTAAGATAAAAACTTAGTTTTCAAAGTAATGGCAAAATCGTAAATACTAAGTCTGGGTAAGAGCGAAATTCTTGGAAAACTCGGGCACAAGTGTAATATTGGTAAACTAGCCAAAATATTAACCAAAAATATCAAGGATTAGCCAATGAATACCCTCCAAGTGTCCTTGTGAGGTGGAAGCATCCTATTGGGTGTTTAAGGATAAGGTCAACGATGGCGTGGCACAAATCTATTGGCCGGATTTCAATTAAAGTCTTAAGGTGCCTTAGCTTGGAAGTTGTAATAATTAACTTTGCCCCAAAAGTCTTAGAATGGCTTACCTTGGAAGAAAGAGATTGGCTTACACTAAAAGCCTTAGAATGGCTTAGCTTGGAAGTTGTAATGATGAACTTTACCCTAAAGTCTTTGTAATGATGAATTTTACACAAAAGTCTTGGAATGGCTTAACTTGGAAGACTTGACTTGGAAGACTTAAATTGTAAGAATTGTATTGGCTTACAAAAGAAGTAGAGACTATCTTGGAGGCCACGTGAGGGTTTGGATTGGAAGAGAATAGAAGCTTGTATGGGAAGCTAAAATCAAAGAAAGAAATATTCAAAGTTTGTGATGATTAGTCTTTATTCTAAAAGTCTAAAGTTGGAAGGTTAGGATTGGCTATGATTTAGCTTGCAAGGGAAGAAGATGATAAGGCTTATCTTGAAGGTGTATTTGGTGACCTAGGATTAGAAGAAGAAGAAGCTTGCATTGGAAGATTGAAGAAAATTCAAAGTTGTAATAATTACTAGGATGGAAAATGAGCAACTTGGAGGCCAAGTAAAATCTTGAGGATTTGGTCATTTAAAGGCTATTTAAAGGGAAGGAATTAAGGCTACGAGAAGCTAAGAAAAGAGGAAAGAAAGCAAGTGTAAGGAAAGAACAAAGAAAAAGCAAAGAAGAGAGGAAAAAAAGACTTGATTGGAAAGTGGACAGCCGCGAAGATCTGCCAACAGTCTTCCAATCGGAGAGGTAAGTATGATTTCTTTCTATAATCATGTAGAGGACTGAAACAGGAGTCCGTAGGTTCAAACGGAAGTCGATTCGGAGTTAAAATGAGAAAGATATAGCAAAAATACTAAAGGGTGTCAAATCTGCCCCCAAGATGCGAAAATAGGCGCCACCTCTTCTTGGGGCGCGTGGAGGCCCCTTTTTCCATTATATTTCACATATGAACCCCTTATTTGATTATCTACAATCCAATATAAGATTACATGAGTTTTAGTTCACGAAAATACGCGTTTTGTCTACAGAAATACAAACCCAGTAAGGTGTGAAGCCTTAAACATTCAAATCTTGTCCAACCAAGTTGAGGTAAGTACATTATGAACTATTTATGACGTTTAAGCATGCCCATGAATTATGTTATGTGGTCCCTCATGTTATGTTATGTTCACGCAAGTTTCGGGACCGGAGCTCGGTAGCGCTACGCACGAGGATTCGTGCCCCTGTAGTTGGTGGAACCTCTCGTGTCTCCATATGTTATGTTATGTTATGTTATGTCATGAGTTGTTTAAATACATATGATAGTTCTCTTGTACTTACTGAGACTCGCAAGAATCTCATCCCATATTTTTCTCCCCCAGGTGATTATGAATGAGGAGACTGGAGAAAGGACGTAGAACATGGTGGCTCCTTTAAAAAGGATTTATGTAAATCTAGTGGCTATTTGAAGATAAATTTTAATAGTCAAAATGATGTTTCTCTCTTCTTGTATTAGAAAGATTTTCAATATTACACTCTTATGATAGATGTAAACTATTGCTACACCATACGTTCTTAAACCTTATATAAGTTTATGAACAGAGCCAAGTCTCATTTTAAGTCCGGTTTTTCTCGATATGGATGCTATGATATTTGCTAAGTCCTCATCTCTTCTATTGAAGCCATGTTTTCAGTATCAAACTTTATATTTACACGAAAAATACTCTGAATCTTATTATGTTCAAAACTTTACTTAAGTTTATTAAAGTTTTGTTTCTCAAGTTTTCGTCTGCGCTAAACTTTGAATTTCATATGGATATTATTATTGTTAATCATGCTCTTAAGATTACGGGTGTCACAATGGGCTTTCCATGCCTTTTCTTTGGGAAATTGCTCACAATGTTGTTTCTCAACCACACATTCTTCACATACATTGGAGGGAAGAATAATATGAGGTAGGCTTGTCACCATATGCTTCTATGAGAGAGTTTTTAATCTGTTGAAGTTCAAATGGCCATAGCTGTAATGCCAAAGCCATGTTGGATCATTCGTATTTGCCATAAGGCAAATGCAAGCATTCTTGATTTGTAGAGGGAAGAATCTGTTTGATCTCATCTTCACATGAGCAATTAAACCTCTTTTAGGATCATAGATATCATAGGCTCCTTCTTTGATTGTAGCCACATATCCCTTCTCTTGTGGTTGTCCCACACTCAACAAATTGCTTTTAAGGTCAGGAATATAAGAGACATTTGAGATGGTTTCAATACTATAGTTATATGTTATAATTGTCGACTAACCTTTTCCATCTATCAACAGTTTGTTTCGTAGGTTCTCATGATGGTCAGTTTTTTTAATGCATTTAATGCTCCCAACTACCACCAACGGTTTAATTCTTGTCTCATCTCTCCATCAACTATAAATAGGTGGTTGAAACATCATTCAAAGCTCTTAGATGATTTAATACTCAACCTACTAAGTGTCTAAGAAGTGATAGAGTTTTAATTTTCTTGTGTTCTCTCATACCAAGTGTAAAGGTTGTGCTTCTTTTGTATCTATCTATGTTCTAACCTTAAATTTTCATTGAGAAAACTTGTAACTAAGAGGTTAAGCTCTTAGAACTCTCATTTTACTTTTGTATTCATTTGTTCCAAGCTTGTAGAACTTGAGGGCCTATCTAGGTGATAAGAGGTTGTATTCTTTCCTAGTCTTTGGAGTAGAGGACCTACCTGGTTTAAATAGAGGGTGTTAGTGGATTGAGTTAAAAAAATTTTAGTGAGGAGTTAAGGTAGTGGACTAAGCTTGGATAAGCCGAACCGCTATATATCTTTGTGTTCTTGTGCACTTGTTTCATTTAATTTCCTTTTAGCTCTCTTACATCCCTCACTTATTTCTTATAACACTATTTTACATTGTGTAAAATATTGAAATCAACATTTCTTTTTAAAATCATTAATTCACCCCCCTCTTGGTGTGTGTCCTAGTACTTATTTTCTATCAGTTTACCCCATCAAATACTGACAAAGGCGACAGATTCTATTGCTAACACATGTCTTCATATACTAGCAATACGAAACCACATAGATGAGCGTTCCCACCTCTCAATTGGATGGTTCAGCTTATTAGAAAATCTTGTATACCAATACACAAAACAACTATGTCGGTTCAAGTCTAAGGATCAACACACTATCAAAACCTGATGACATGGCTATTATCCACCAGGCCATGTGGCCAGTCATCAGTGTCACATTCGGATAATCGTTTCCTAACGACCACCCATATGTTTACTAGTGATATCTTATGTCATATGGCGTGTGACACACTATCCTTCCATTAGTATCCCTATACTAAACGAGATAGTAACCCCTGTGTTAGTCCATACTTGATTAATCGGAGTTCCCATGCTTGAACGAGATAGTTTAAGATATTTTGTTACTAGAGAATTCTATTACACAGTCTCAACACCTTGAGAATAAGATTCTCAGACAGAAGATCTAGAGACTCATTCATATAAAGTAGGGGTGTTCGTGGTTCGGTTTGGCCGATTTTAAACCGGTTTAAAACACCAAACCGTAAAGTCGATTTTGCACCAAATCAAACCGATCGGTTTGATTTGGTGCGAAAAACCGAACCGAACCAAACCGCAGTTTGCGGTTCGGTTCAGGTTCGATTTTTGCGGGTTCAGATTTAAAGTACATTAATTAGATTAAATTAAAATTACACTAGAATTATTTACGTTATTAAATATATTAATTAAAATTACACTAAAATTAGTTGTTATTGAAACACAATAGCCATCTCCCCTAGTTCTGGTCTTGGACAAAGATGGTTTCTATTCTGTTCAACCCAACTTATTTTGCCAGCCCAAGACTTATGAACAATCCTCTAGCAACCTGAATACTAATCATTTAATCTACCTAAAACATACAATATAATGTGGAGAGAGTCTACCTCAATCGGCAAATCGGCGATCGAAAAGGGGGAAGAAGGCGACGGGACTACTGCAAGGCAACGACGGTGTCAAGAGGTGATACTAGCAACCGGCGAATCGACTATCAGAAACGATGGGGGAAGAAGGAGATGGGATGCTCAGAGTCGAACTGCTGCGAGGCAACGGTGTAGACGTCAAGATAAGCATCTGGTCTACTGCGAAGTGCGACCAGAGCCTGCGACGTGGGGGTCGCCACTCGCTGGTAGGTTGGCGCCTATCGCCGGTGATCCGAAGGTCCAAGGGGAGAGAGACTACGGCGGGTGGGTGGGCTCGGGTTAGGGTTTGGGGGAAAGGGGAGAGAAAGATGAGAGGAAGGAAGGAGGCCGATGACCCCCGGCCCTAGCTATTTTATATTTTTATATTTTATTTTTTTAATTATATTATATATATACTCGGGCGGTTCGGTTTTAAACTGAACCACCGGTCTGCCAAACCGCGCGGTTTGCGGTTTGGCAGATTTCCAAACCGAACCGAACCACACATTCAAAAAATCGGTCGGTTCGGTTCGGCCGAAAATCGCGGTCCAGCGGATTTTTTGAACATCCCTAATATAAAGACTCAGAATTTGCATTCTCCACAATTTTAGATGATTCGAGGGCTGCTACCACTAATGGAGGCCATTAGAGTAGTCCCTAATTTGAGATGACTACAAGAGCATGCTATATGATGTAACATGTTTTATAGGATAAATATTTGTTTTTCGGGTTGTATTTAATGTTACATGAATGAGGTTTTGATTTAACAGTTGTGACTTTGATGGAACTTTTATTATGGTTAAAAGAATGTCTACGTTGGAGATTCTTATTTTATTGATAAAATGAGTTTTATTTAAAATGTCGAGTTTGACAACAAAGAAACATTTAAAAAATGAGAGGTTTGAAGCAAATTGGATTTTTGTCAAAAATCAAAATGTTTTTTCATGACTAAGAAATGTAATAGGGTAAATAAGGTTGATTTCAATCCAAACATGTTGAGAGAGAGCCCATGAAAAGAGCTATAATATGTCAAAATTTCATGAAAAATTTGACATCATTTGGACATCAAGCAGGCACATTGGTTGACTTTGGTAAACTAAATAGATGAATTTGGTCTATCAAAGTGTGGTAATGAGGGTAAATATTAAACTAGTGAACTTTGTGTCGACCAAACTAGTGAATTTTGATAGAATTAACTAGTAATGGCCCCACAACGCAAGAGGGGAAATGAATTAGGTGATTAAAAACTTTGGTTTAAATTGAATATTTTCTGCCTCAAAGTGGGGATTTAGTGCAAATTAAAGAGAATGATAGAAATGCTTGATAAGATAAATGCTATGAAAGTAAAGGCAAGCTAGACACAAATAGTTTTTGAGTGATTTAGCTAAATGACCTAATATTCCACTACTTTAACTTTTTACTAAAGATTTTAAAAACTTCACTAAATCCTCTTACTTGATCACAAGTGGGCTTTCTAGTTCCCAAGATTATGAATTACAACATCTTGCTATCAAAATAGGCCCTCTAGCACACTTGGTAGGAAAATACAACAAGATTACAATAAGAGAAAATCTAAGAGATGAATATCTCAATTACAAATTCTCTTAAAATAATTATAAAACTTGAAGCAATAAATATAATGGTAGAACACAGCCTTAATAGAGAAAAATGTAAAACACCTTGAGCACTTGAGAGTAGTTGGGGTAATTGAATGCTTGCGATGCATTCTCTAACTCTCTTAATTGCTCCACCAAGTTTGAATTTATAGTGCTTGATGAGCCATTTGAAAAATATGGCCGTTGGTGGTAGT
The DNA here is from genome assembly GCF_014633365.1 of Diospyros lotus. Lineage (NCBI taxonomy): Eukaryota > Viridiplantae > Streptophyta > Magnoliopsida > Ericales > Ebenaceae > Diospyros > Diospyros lotus. The sequence continues at coordinate 35,340,054 of NC_068341.1, read as the reverse complement.
TGGGGGGTATTAAATGAGCTCCAGAACTAGCTGTTGAAAAGTGTGCAAGAAAAACGGTCAATAGATTCTAATAATCGATCAACAGGTTAGTACAAAAATTTGAAACATAGTCAACATGAGGAGAAAAAATAATAGACATGCTAAAAAACGGTCGACTTGTATGCAATGACTATCAACCTCTTATGACCGAGAGCCAACTTTTGATCAGTCGATAGACTATCAAAGTTGGTCGACAATAAGGCTAAAAATGGTCGACTATTCCTTAGAATCGATCGACAGTTTGTCCTTTGCTTTTAAAAGATTTTTGCTTCATTTCCCCAACATTTTAAAACTCATTTTGATAAAACAAATTCAAATGAATCTTATGATATAAAAACTTGATTTTTCAAGGCCCTCGAGATATGTTTTTCACTAGAGTAAAAATGTTTGAAATTGATTTTCATTATGAACCGTAATCAATGAATAAAATGAGTCAGGTAATAAAGACAAAACAAAACAAAATATTTCTCTCATTATAAGATAGTAACGTTTTTCATTATCAAAGCTAAAATCAATAGCAAAATAACAAGTTTAGTCTTCCAAAGTGTGATGATGAGCTTTCAGTTGTTCGAAATGGACTTTTAATTGACTAAAAGGGTACAAAAGTTATCGAGACAAAGTAGGTCACACGAACCACAATCTAGACCTACAAAATTCAATCAAGAACGGGGTATACTCATCATTACAAATGTTTAAAGTCAAAGAATTCAAGTTATAAGAAATCAAGAAATAAGGCAAAATGAAAAATTAAATTAACCACTCATATTAAGAAAATTGTCCCAAACCAAGACGTTGAACTTATCTCAAATGCGAGTTGAGCAATTAGGAAACCATGGGATTTTTCATTAAGTAAAAACTCGTTGTGCAAACCTAGTTGATATAAAAAAAAAATTGAAAAATAAATGAAAATGAAGAGCTATCTATTATAGGAAGTGGCAAGCGATGGTTGGCTATGGGCAAAGAAGAGGGTTTTGGGAAGAAAGCGGGTTAAGGTTTTTTCAACTTGGCTTTACAAATTATAGATTTGGAGGGGTAATTTGGGTTAATGGTGTTTGGCCATTTAAAGAATGAAGAAGGAAGTGTTTAGGTTGAGTGTTGCTCAAGTGTCAACTTGAAATGTCAACCTAGCATTTCCATTAAAGTTCTATATAAACTCAAACTCGAATCATTTGTTGAGAAAGTTAAGTTCTGTATAAACTCAAACTCGAATCATTTGTTGAGAAAGTTAAACACGAAAATGACCCAATGATAAAGTAAAATTGAACAAGTTTGACCCAAATAAATTTAAGTTTGATTAAATAATGTGTCAGTTTCAAAATCCATGCAAAATCCTAAGAAAAAATAATTATACTTCAAAAACTCTAACACAATTCATAAACATGTTTTAACATAATTTCTAAAAGATAGCTGGTATAGGCAAAAGGATAATTTTTTTTTTTCATCTTAACCAAAATTTAACCCTTGCTTTTACATACATACATTGTGTATAGATGCAAGGGTCAAATGTAGTCAAAATACTTGGTATGAACCCGTATTCGACTCAAAATACTTGGTTGAACCTTGACCAAGTATCATAGTCCTAAGCTAAGCGAAAAACGAAAGGAACAAACACATATTATTTGAATGAATAGTAAGATTTGATTTTATAAAATAATCCAAATTAATAATCTTATTACATAAAATGCTTAAGGAAAAATTTCATATATTTAAAATTGCATCGACCACCCTTATATTTTCTAAAATAACACTAACCTCCCTTGAGGATAACAAACTACACCAAATGACCATTTTGCCCTTGTATTTTAAATATTTTTCTATCTCCTTTCCTCCCTCTCATTCTCTCTCTCTCTCCACTCTATCACGTTATCAACAATTAGCAAAAACTTACCTATCGGAGATCAATCTTTCTCATTACCAAAGGTCGAGGATGGTAAAGAACCCCATTATGCCCACTGGTGATGGATTCAATCTCGATTGGAGAATTGAACCTAAAAATTTTAAAATGAGATTAAAGATAAACGGGTATTTAATTTGTTCATCTTTGAACCTAAATCAAACCCTACCTAATTAAGAAGTTTGATTTAGTTCAAAGATGAGCCAACATCGTTACAAACCAGGTCTTTGAAGATGAATAAATTGCTTCCCATCAAAGGACTATATATGATCACCATCACGCCTCATCTGCAACCCCTTTGCATCACCATTGTGTCTCATTGGCAACACCATTGCAACCTCTTTGCAAACACCACCATTCCATCCTCTTTTGCACGGCCCCTCTCTAAATCTCCTTATATTTCTGTCTTCTCTCTTTATATGGATTAAACTTAAATATAAAATTATCAATGTAATTTAAACAAATTTCAAATATAATTTTATAAATTTACGTAATATTTAAATTCCAGCCCTAATTATGGTTGTTGGGGTTTGTGGTGGTTGAGTGAACCAAAATGGCTCCTATTAGAGAGGATCATGTGCTACTTCTCGCCCCTCAAAAATACTGTCTGCCTTTCTGTCTTCTTCTTCTTCGTCTTTCCATCATCATCTGCTTCTCTCTCTCTCTCTCTCTCTCTCTTTCTTTCTCTCTCTGTATATATATATATATGTATAATATCTCAGTGAGGCTGAGCGGATAATACTGGAGGGGCAGCATGTGCCCATTAATTCCATCTGAACTCACAGCTGCGGAAATTCAAGCATTCAATTAATTGTTTATTATCTCCCAGTCCTCACACTTGTATGTATACCTAAGCAGATCTGGTGATGTACCACTATCACCCACCCAGCTCATCAATTTCCCATAATTAAAGACTTAGCGCACGCTTTGAGGTTTCCTGAACTGCACTGCACTCAATACTCAATTGTATTATTATTATCAAATATATTTCTTTAATAATTCCTTAATTAAAAATAAAAGAAGTTAATTATCAACTTGTTCATTGCCCATGTGAAAATGTTCACTGGCCTTTCCCAATTAATTAATTAATTAACGCTCTAATCACTTTCAACTTTCTCAAATAATTAACCGTGGCATGCCATGCTATTTATTGTATATATTATTATTGTGCCATAAGAATAAGTTTAAATTTTATTAATCTTTCATGCATAGGCTTACTTTTTTAATGATTTAACATAATATTCATTTTATTTTCCAAATTATGATTTTTATTTTTAACTTGCAACTATAGGAATACTTTTTTAAGTTATGCTATTATATATATATATATATATGTTAATATGCCAATAATAAACTAGCTCCTCACTTTAAAATTAAATTAAGTTAGCAAGATTCATTTCACCTCCCAATCCCATTCTTAAATTTTCACGTCATTTGATGTTGTTTCTAGGGAAGAGTGTTCAAATTGAACCTTATTATACTATATATATATTGGCATATTAACATATATATATATGTTACGAGAGATTATGTGACATGTATTTCAAAACTATATAATAAAAGTTTAAATAAAATTACATGCTTTCATTCTTAGAAAGTTCTTTTTTTTTTTAAATGAAAAAAAACCGTAAATATAAACTAATAAGTTCATGAAGTATATTGTGTTCTAATTATTTTTTAATAAAAACATTAGGAATGATAAAATTTTAAAATCTGAGAAAAAAAGAGAGTAGATTGTTGGACAAGGAATAATAGATAGGCGGGGTGCATGGACCATGCAGAACCACTGGTGCCTATGCATGGAACCTTCATTTACCACAAATGGTGTCAAAACATGCTATTTTTGGATCTTGAATTGGCTAAGTCGGAAAACAAAATTAATAATTACTAAATACATAGCTTAATTTTAAATGCCATGCCACCAGAGAGAAGAGAGAATATTATAAAAAAGAAGAAGTTTTGATTCACAAATTGGCTGTGTTTTCTATAATTTGAAAAAACAAAAGTTGTTCATAAACGCTAATCAATGTACATCTATTTGTACAACATTAACGGTTGTTCGCAAATGGACAAAAATAGAAGTAAAAACATAGGAAGCTCCGAGACCAAAACTAATCATCCAAATAGTAAAAAACAAGAGAAAAATCCGAAGGAAAAAAAGTAAATAAAAAGAAAAAAAAATGTAAGGACGTGGCTATGGCTGTGGTTGTGGCTGTGTCCCGCAGAATTCATCTATATAATAAATAAGGGAGAGTTCAATCAGAAAGGGCTGGTTCGGGTTTGCATTTTCGGACCGCCATAGCCGGAGTAGGACCCATTCTCGGACTCTGTGTCTCTCTCCGGTGCCGGTGCGGCTATCTCAGAGAGAGAGACAGAAAGACGATTCAAATTATCTCAACGACAATATAATAGCAACAACAACAATAATAATAATCCCCCAATGCCCCCACGCTTCAGGTTGTCTTTGTTTTCATCAATCATCTCTCGTCTCTCCTTGCCTTGATTTCGTTTTTCCCAGCCGTTTTCTGGGCCCGTCCCTTTCAACATTGTATCTTAATAATAGCTTAATTGCTTCCTCATCATCGTATGATCCACGATTTATTATATGTTCTTTTTTTTTTTTTTAAATTTTGGTTTCCTATTTACGTTTGTTTACTTTTATCTTCTGAAAAAGACTTGGTTTTTTTGTCTTCTTTTTGCTCAATGCATGTGGACCCAATTCCCTCGTCCTCCCCTTTTCATGTATCTTTTTGTTTGATCCGTTTCTTGTAAGTTTTGTATGAATTTTGACCTGGCTGCGGACATTAAGGTAAGCTCTCAATGATTTAGTGGTGTATGTGCTGATAATCCAAATTAATTAGGATTCGTTGTTGAAGATGCTATTATCTTAGTTGATTAGATTTATCCAACATTTATCTCTGATTTTTGGTAGATTTTATCTGAGAGTTGAGTACGGTTTATCTCATGGTAATCTGCCTCTATAGATAGGCTATTAGCATTTACAGATCAAATTACAGAGAATACACTTTTTGTATATTTTGTTCCTACATTGTATGATATTACATGGTACATTGCTTTGATATGATATATATTTGCCCGAATCGATTGTAAAGAGATGTAGCAGATTGGCCGGTGTAAGTGATTGGTAATGTGGCTGCTTCCTCATTTTGTTGTTGCAGAACTGTAAGGTTGGCATGACATATGCAGTAAGTATCCATTGTGAATACTAGTGGAACAAAGCTATTCACAATGGGTGCTTGTCTATCCACACCGGCCAACCCGGTTAAGTTGAGGAGGAAGTACCATCTCCAGTCCAGGAAAAAGCATGGAAAGCTTAATCCTGATGGAAAACGGAGACGGGCTGGTAATTCAGGAGCTCTTATAACAGATTTTGCTGTTAGTGAGTTTGTACAAACAACCACCACCCGGAGAAAAGCTGAGGTTTCCAATTCAACACTCCATGTCACCCAGTTGCAATGGCACAGCAGTCAGCTTGATGCTAATGGTATATTCTCTCTTCCAAATTTTAGAGACTTTAATTGGCTTTTGAGTTTGGTTGACCTCAGAGCAATGGGATTCTACTTGATTGGATGACCAATTATCATTTTTTTGGCAAACTAGAGAAAGAGGAACTATTTGGTTGTAACAAAAGGAAGTGTTTTAGATTTTGAGCAGGGGAAAGATATAGAACCTAGTTATTCTAATTGTAAATTCTGGGTTTGTTTAAGGAGATGGCTTACTGAGTTGGAAGTGACGCAATAAATTCGTTTTTGCAGTAATTTGTCAAGAGGAGGCGTGGTTTGACACACTTAGTATTCTGGAGTCTGACCCAGATGATGACTTCAGCAGTGTGGTTGGAGGTAAGAAAGGTCGATTTTTCTTGATAATGTTTGAAAGATGAGCGGTGTCTTACATAGAAAAACTGAAAACATAATATGTATCCGACATGGCAGCATACGTGTGCCAATGAGCTTAAGCTGCTTTAATTTAATAGCTCTATTAAATTTTTGAGATATCTTTAAATAGTGAGTTAGCGGCAATGTTTTCACATTCTTTGAGCTGTCGGAACTCAGGGGCCGACATGTTAAATGTGCTTATATTCACAAAATACTTGGAAGATTTTTCTTCACATCTCGGTAGATTTGTGCATGTGCTCATTACTATTCCAGGCCACTTTGTGTACTGATGATTAATTGATGAAGTAACTAGCTTCGGTTGTTCATATCTCACAAATGTTTTTATTCCTCTTCTCCAGCAGAGTCTTTCCCCCGTGTTTCAACCAGCCAAGTGCTACAGTATGGAACTTCATCATGCTTTGTAGATAACAGGTTAATCCAGGAATACCACGAAAAGTATATGAAAATTGACGGTGGGGAACCAGAGAAGTTTATGAGCAAAGATGGGTTTAAGGACTCGAATGGATTTGCACTTTTAAGTGCCCAGGGGTATGAACTTGCATGCTTGGGAAAGCCTGAAGAATTATCGGCCAAGAAAAAGAATTTACTGGACAAATCTCATGGAAGCGTTAACTGTGCAAAAGAAAACAAACACGACTTAGAAGAGAAAAAACATCAGAATCTTTTGATGTCCAGCTTACCTAGGTTAGTTCCTTCTGTAAGCTTTAATGACAGGACAGTTAGTGCAACAAGTCCAGCCCAACAAGCACAACGGAGGAAATCAACAGTTATTAGGCTTTCATTGAAGAGGACGTCTGTTGATGGAGAGGAAACCAATGAATATAGTAAGCATACTGCTGATTCATAATGCTGTAGTATTACTTTCTTGGTTGTAGCTTGGCAAAGCCTAATCTGTTTGCATAAATGGTTAAATTGAAGTATACTTCAGCTGACACCTTAAGTATCTCTCTCTACATACAATATATAATGTTAACTTATCGGTGCATTTGATTCTATATTAAATAAAAAACATTCTAATTGATTATTTTACCTAATGCAATGATAGATAACTGTCGGTTTGGTTTTATGTTATTGAAAAGTTCAAATGCAGTTAATTTGAGATGATACTTTAACACTGCGCGTAAGCATTTCCATATTTGTGCAGGTACTTCAAAGAGATTCTTATACCATCCTAGGGCAGGTCACCTAATTCCATGTTGCCAGGAAGGGAAGCCAACTTCAGGATGTTGGTCTGAGATTGAACCAATGAATTTTAAGCTCCGTGGCGAAAATTATTTCAAGTATGTGTTCATTTAAAGTGTAACCAGTGACAAAGAATGTGTTTGGTAAAGTGTTTGTTATAGTATCTCATTGTCTGACACGTCACTATGCAGAGATAAGCGGAAATGCTCTGCTCCAAATTCCAGTCCATACACTCCAATTGGTGTTGATATGTTTGTGTGCCCAAGAAAGGTTAATCACATCGCACAGCACCTCGAGCTTCCTTCTGTTAAAGGAGATGGGAAGCTCCCCTCACTCCTAATTGTCAATATTCAGGTGCTATTTCCATACATCTCTTAGCTTCTGAACTTTTTATTTCAAGTTCGTATCATTGCACCTGGTGGAATATGTACGTCAAACTTCATTGGTTAAAAATTGAAAACTCGTGGCTTCTTAGCAGTATCTCAGTACTTAACCATGCACTTATTTTGCTTTATGGCAGTTGCCAACTTATCCTGCTTCAATGTTTCTTGGTGAGGCTGATGGGGAGGGCTTGAGCCTTGTTCTCTATTTCAAACTTTCTGATGGCTATGAGAAAGACATCTCTTCTCATTTTCAAGAAAGCATCAAGGTACTCTTGGTTAAATATTATTGTTCAAGCATATTCTGTTGAATTAACTTATTATTATCATTTGTATGGGACGTTGTTCTTGCTTGTCCATGCTAGCCATGTGTTTTGTTGGTCCTCTGTGTTTGGCTCTGCCCTCTTCTCCGATATCTAAAACCATCCAGGCCCATGTTCACTGGATTACCCTCTTTCCTTTAGCGGGGTGGGCTGGCATTCTGTTTCAGAAATACAATCATTATAACATGCATCCGTATTCCTTACATGCACTAGATGGTTGTCCATCAGATTGTTAATTTTTCTGTGCCTACAATCACAAACAAGCAACAAGGATCAAAACTGAAACAGAGCTAACTGTTTGCTTAAGTTTTCATACTGCATAAGACTTCTAGGCCAGTTGACAGGTCAACCTATGTATTATCATGTGTAGATTTCCTCAATCCTATATTGGCTGTCATATTATACGAGGTTTTCCAACTTTATCTGTCATGTTCTTCTCTCATGTGTACCTAATCAAGCTTGTGGAAGATTGGGATTTCATTCGTTTCTCCATTTTTTTGTTTTATCAGAGTCCAACATCCTACTTAGTCTGATTAAGAATTATACAAATCATCTCGTGAGGAATTTACCTAGATAGATCATTTTCAGTTAGGTGCACACCATAGAGTGACCAGAAAATTCAGGTAGACATATATTAAGCTTCGATAAGTTTGCATTTGCATTCACCAACCAGGGTAAAAGAGTATAATGCTTGGCTTGAATTCTGAGTTTAGTTGCTTACATTATGCAGTTTCATCTTTATGCACTTAAAAGAGTATAATGCTTGGCTTGAATTCGGTTGAGCCCTGTGCTTCCAGTTGGTTAAAACAATGGTTTATGCTACAGAGATTGGTGGAGGACGATATGGAAAAGGTTAAAGGCTTTACCAAAGAAACTACAGTTTCTTTCAGAGAGAGGCTAAAAATCTTGGTTGGAGTGGTTAATCCAGAAGAACTTGTGTCAAGTTCTGCGGAAAAGAAGCTTTTAAATGCTTACAATGAAAAGCCAGTCCTGTCACGCCCCCAACACAGTTTCTATCAGGTGGAAACACAAACACCTCATCTTTCCCATGCATATCTTAACAGTTATGCCTATGCCTGTACTGGTGGATAGTAGGATTTGTTATGATTTTCATTCCACTTTTTTGCAGGGACCCAATTACTTTGAGGTAGACCTCGACATTCATAGATTCAGCTACATTGCGAGGAAGGGACTTGAAGCATTCCGAGAACGTTTAAAAGACGGAATACTGGATCTGGGTTTAACAATCCAGGTATGTATTACTTATACTTTGTTACACCCAACATCATCTCAAATTATGGGCCTGTAAGTCTAAACATAATGGCTGTTAGCTTTCGTTATCAATTGATGAAGATGATGATGATCAAACTTTGCCTTTCAACCATCTTTAGAATTGAACAGTCTCTTAACGCGGTCTCCGTGTTGTGTTTACCGCGAGCAGGCGCAGAAACCAGAAGAACTGCCGGAGAGAATGCTATGCTGTGCGAGACTGAAAAAGATCGATTTTGTCAATCACGGCCAAATTCCCACTCTGGTAACCAACGACGAATGATTTTCGAAGAGGATCCGACAAACAAATTAAAGCTCTCCAAGACTACCTGCTGCTGCTGCTTGCTGTATGGATGATGAAGAGATTTTTTCTTTTTTGGGGATTATTATTGTATATGTATGGAATGGAATTCCAGCCTTGTCGTAGAAATATTATTGGAAGGAGAAATAAAAGGAGTTTGCTATAGAGTATGAAGAAAAGTTGGCTTCATCTTCATAATGTGTGTAAATGATGTTATAACATCAAAAATCCATTACTACTACTGCTATTATATGCATGCATACGTACGATGTTGTCGTTTTAGAGTTTCATAGCTCGGATATTCACATGCTGTCTGAAGCTATTTCTAGATCAATAACATCATCAACCCCAACTACACTGCTGCTGTCGGATATTCACTTCACTGCTGCTTTTTCAAGTTTGCTGGAATGTGATAGTTTCGTTTGCTTACATAATGATGATGATGAACCCATTTCCCCAACTACTGCTGCATAAATGATGATGACACCCCCTAAATCTAACTAACGAGCAAATGAAGAAGAAGAAGGAAGGAACCGAACAGGGTTTGTTAATGCTTTAGAAACATTTTTACAATCCGAGTCCTATAATATCATGTTATAAAAATAATAACATCATTTATGCAGAGACTTCCCTTTCCTTCTTCCACTTTCCCTTCCCCTTCCCCTTCCCCTTCCCTTTCTCGAGAGCCTTCCCTTTCCTTCTTCCACTTTGTCAAATTGTCAAAGTTAACAATTCCTCTCCAGAACTTTCTTGCTTGTTGGCACCAAAATTGTATTATTCCTTTTGCTTCTTTATCATTTTTAACACCTTCTTCCGTGACTTTTCAATTTACTATTAAAATTACGGCTGCATTGGTGAAATTGGACAAATTCAATTTATTATTAAAATTACGGCTGAAGTTGTCAAATTGAGATTTTTCACTTTTCCTCCATAAATAGAGGATATCACCCGCCCACACATAATAGATCTTCTTCAATTCATTACCTATTTATCTTTGATATTACTTTCTCTTTTGTATCAATATTTGTTAGATTTTATTTCTTTGTTGTTCTTGCCATCTTGTATTATTATTGCTCTGTAATTAGTAATACAAGAAGAACTTATTCTATTTTAAGGGGACATTTGGTACGGGAGAAGTTTTTAAATTTATGGGATTCATGATTCTTGGGAATGTTCTTAAAAATCTTTGATTCCCAGGATTTATGCAATTCTATATTTGGATAGATTTAAACATTCCCAGAAATTTTGAGTATTTTTTTCTGAGAATTTTACATTCCTATGTTTGGTTTAAATATAACATTCTTGGGAATTCATGTTCTTTTTTTCAAAATTATCCTTATTTAATTTTTTATTTAAAAATGATAAATTTCTTCTACTATATAAAATATTGGGACCCACAATATCTTTAGAAAATAAAAAAATGTTATTTTTTTACACATTATATATATATGCATGTGTATATATATATAATATATATACATAATAATATATATGTTTGTATGAATATTTACTTTAATATATATAATATTTTATAATAAATAATATAAATATATTATAATATATAAATATATATACATATATGTATATATAATATATTTAATATAAATATATCATATATATAATATATATAATATGTTTGTATATGATTATAAAAGAGTAAGGGGTGTTTTAGTCTTTTTATTTGTTAAAAACATTCATAAGTTCATGAGAAACTTGGATTCCCAACCCCCAATGAAAATCTTTTTGTGGGAAAGTTGCTTAAAAATCATTCTCGGGAATCCTATTTTCCAGGATTCTTTTTATAAAAAAATTATACCAAACATGGGAATACAGATTCCTAACCTAACATTTCCAAGAATCTTAAAATTTCTCCTGTACCAAACGCCCCTTAAGAATAATTACTTTTGATATAATCATTATTGTGTATGGCGAAATCTACCTTTAAGATAGTGACATTGCATCTTAAGTTTAATTATTTTTATCATCATCGTTTTATTTCTATTCTACCTTTAATTTTTTTCAACATATCAAACCTAGTCATTTTTCAAACTCTCCTTAGTATTTTTCATGTCACTAACTTTGTAATACTTAAGATTTTTAGACTTAAATATGATGTAATACCCGATATTTTTAGATTCAAATATTTGAGAAAATAAGACATTTCAAAGGGTTATAAAAGTCTTGAGGGAGAAGTTCAATTTTTGAGCTAGGGATAAATATTGAAGTTCGGGTAAAAGTGTAATTTACTTAAAATTTTGAAGTATTAGCGTAACAAATCTTTTCTCTAGGAGTATAAGTGCAATTAAAAAAATGGCTGGATCAAGTTGCAAGAGGTCTAAGTGCAATTACTCAAAAAGTTTAGGCCAATGTGTAATTCTTGAAATCCCGTAACTAGACCATTGGAGCAGCAAACTGAACCAACTAATCATGGGAAGTCATGATTGCGGATTTAAAAAATTATTCCAATACAGCTTTGGATCATTTTTGGATTTCAAACAACATTCCATTTCAGCTTTGAATCACTTTGGAGTCCAAACCCTATTTAAATCAAGTCTAGAGACATGTGGCAAGCCATTATTAGCCATTTGGGGAGAAGATTTGAAATAATTGTAGAAAATCTTAGAAGATTTTAAATAATTATAGAAAATCTTAGAAGATTTAGAATAATTGGAGAAGATTTTAGAGGATTTGGAATAATTATAGAAGATTTTAGAATATTTGGAATAATTATAAAAAATTATGAAAGATTTGTGAAAATCTTAGAATATCTCAGAAGATTTGAAAAGATTTGGAAAGATCTTAAATGATTGAAATATTTTAGAAAATTTGAAAAAAAATTGAAATGATTAAGAAATATTATAATATAATATAACATAACATACTTGGTGGTCAAGTTTCAAGCCTTATAAATAGGAGATACCATTTGGAGAAGTTGGAAAAGGAATGGAGAAAGGAGAGAGATTGAATATTGAATTCTTTGAATATATACGATGGCCAGGATACGTTGAGACTCAGATTTGAGAACCGTTGAAAGCCTAGCACAAAAATCAAGATTGGACGAAAATCGAAGTGTTCTAGGTTTCGTTCAAGGTGAGTGTTCCTACCTAAAATTTGGTTTATTGTGGGTGGTTAGACCCTATACTTGATTTGTTTTATACAAAAGGTTTAACCTGTGATAGATTGATTTCTTGTGGATGGTTCATCCAAAATGTTTACTTGCGTGTGTATTGAAATACGTGTATTAAAATGTCGTTTTATATAATGCATCATTTCATATTGTGGTTATGGCATTGGCATGTGTGTTGGCAATGGGTAGTGTTTTCGAGTTGCTTTTGAATGGGAACGTAATCCTACGTGATTATGGTGTGCCGGGTTCCTATGTTGATGTTGACCCTCTTATAACGGGAGTGGTAACGATTATTCCCGAGGTGCCGGGGAGATGCGTTGATGTTGCCTTTTTTAAGCTATAACTGCGTTATGCCAATGTGTCAATGTAGTTATATTGCCTTTAGAGAGATTGCTCTTTCCCTGTGGTATGGGTTAAGCGTTGTATGAGATTTTCTTAAGTTGGGACATGTCGGAATATGTCAGTTGTTTATGGTCTTGCATATATTCATGAAAATGTTTTGAAGTCTAATTTAGATGATTCATCATCTAATTTGACTTATTTTTTTGAAATATTCAAACATTTCAAGTGAAAACAGAAGCGTCAAGAGAAAAGAGGTTATCAAGATGTAGTATTTACATAAGTGATCTATAGTATATCTTGTAATTACGTTTGAGGTATTTAGTTATTATTGCTGAAAGATAAGTCTCTGTGTATTTTGTTTGAAGATGCCATGTTAAACAATGATACAATTCTATGTTATGAATAAAGTATTAAGGTTATGTACCATTCGAGATTTCGATTTTACTTTTGCATTTATAATGATATTACCTGTCTTAGTTTATTGATTATTAAGTTTGATATGCTGAGAAAATAGAATGAGATTGTTGTGGAAAGATTTATGTTAAGTGTACGTTTAAAAAATATTCCCAAAATCCTAAGTTAACATACACTTGAGAAAAGCGGAGTGTTACAAACTCAGACAAATATCATTCTACAATCTCTACTATGCCGAAGGTTCAACCCTTCTCCTCCACATTAGGAAAAAAAAATTACAAGAAAAAAATACAAATTAAATAAATCAAATGGAAAAGTTACCATTTTACTTGCATATATTTTAAATTTTAGTCTCTTTTTTTTCTCTTTTTAATTTGAAGACAAATAAAAATATGATGTAGTTAAAGAATAAAAAAAAATGAATTGACAATAGTCAAAGTTTTATAAAAACTTATTAGGTTGGAGTCAATCATACATCAAAACTGAATTTTATTATTCTTGTTAATTTATTAATATATCGATTATGTTTTTCATACTTACAATTATATTCATCCTATAACATTAACAACTAGAATTGTGCTATTTTTCTATTAAAATAGTTCTATTGAAATAATAAAAAAACTTATTTATGGGGGCAATTTCTCTGCCTATAAGCTACCTCCATGTGGGCCGACCTCAAGACCCCAATTGGGACAAGGACCCTAAATGAGTAAAGTAATAAGTTTGGTCATCCCTTTAGGGATCCTTGAGATCTACCACATTAAGGATCTGATGATGAGATTGATAGGGTAAAATTTGAAACTCAAAATATTAGATTGAATATCCTTCCAAAAATTGATAAAAAGCATCGTTCTTGAATATCTCAAACTTAGATTCATATCTTTTTTTGTCTATTTATAAAAATTATTATTCACACATAATAGATATCATATCTCAATTTAATTTTTTTATTTCTATCTCTTGTCACTTTCCTAGTTGGTTTCTATTTAATTTATATTTCAACTTTTTTGATTTAAACATTAAAAACCCTTTTCATAGACAACCCTAAGCAACTTTCATTGTAGGAGTGTGAGAATCTATGAAATACTCACAAATAATTTTACAATCAACAAGAAATGACTCATTATATTCTTAGCGGTGACTTTACCATCGTCGTATAAAATTTGAAAAATATTAAAATTCTTAGAACACCCTTAATTTGTTATATACCAAGTTAGTAAAATAATTTAGATATAATAGTTACACTTTTCTTTCTCCCCCTTTATTAGTAAGAATTAAGAGGAGCCTTTTGAAATTCGCTTTTTAACTATGAAAAATAATGATATGGCCACCATGAGGCATGCCACCTTTAGAGTTTGAATAAAAATGGACTATATTAGTAGCACAAACTATTTAATAGAATAAGAAAGGTACAACCTTCAAACCAAAAAAGATAAAAGTAAAAGTAGAACTGTCAACTGAGAGAGTGCATTATCCCCTGAAAACACACACACCCACACACGTATATAAGCATAGCTCTCAACTAGAAGTTTATAATGCTTCAAAGCAGTTGAAGTTCATAATGCTTTCAACTGTACAACTAACTTAATGTGGCATATTCAACTTGCTGCTCATCAACTCACTGAAATCCCTTTCACCACCAACTATTCACTGCTCAAGTATGCACATGCATTCTAAAATGTGAATCAAACTGCCTCTTTCTTCTACTTGTTAAACTGCTTGCAATTAAGAACAGCGAATCAAGCAAGGTAAAGAACTGTAGTTGTGTCAGCAACCACCTCCACAAGCTGCAAATTAGAAGATACTGGCGACTTTGGGGCATTAAGGTTGGAGGTAAATGTTGGCCAAGAGGCAGCACCAGCATTACCTCTGTGATGCCCCCAAATTCCTTTGCAATACAAGCCTGCAGAAGCAAAAAAAGACAACTTCCCATGGACAGTCAATACTTGTTCAGAAGCTTAACTTTCAAAAGAATAGAGAATGTTGATAAAGCCCCACAACACAATGCCCCGTTATACACATTGCAGTTCTATTGATATATGCACACACATATGAGCTGACATTCACTCTAACTATCATCATAGATCTAGAAAAGGCCTATGATAGGGTCCCTCGAGAAGTATTATGGAGGGTTTTAGAGAAGAAATGAGTTCAAATAGCCTATATACAAGCCCTTAAGGACATGTATCACGGTGCAGAAACAAGAATCAGAACATGCGGAGGGGTTACTGAACCATTTCAAATTACAATGGGACTGCATCAAGGTTCTACACTAAGTCCATACTTATTTGCTTTAGTAATGGATGAACTAACTAAACACATTCAAATAGAGGTGCCATGGTGTATGCTATTTGCAGATGACATAGTGTTGGTGGATGAAACAAAAGAGGGAGTGAACACTAAGCTTGAATTGTGGAGAAACAATTTAGAATTTAAGGGATTTAAATTAAGTAAAAGGAAAACAAAATATATGGAATGTAAATTTAGTAAGAATGCAAGAGTGGAGAATATTATAATAAAATTGGAAGACCAAATCTTACAAAGAAAAGGCCATTTTCGATATTTGGGATTAGTGATTTAAAAAGATGGAGAAATTCACGAGGATATCATGCATAGAATTAAGGCAGATTGGCCAAAATGAAGAAATGCATCGGGGGTGTTATGTGATAGTAAAATCCTATTAAAATTGAAAGGAAAATTCTACAAGATCAGCCCTGTTGTATGACTCAGAATGTTGGGCAGTCAAATACTAGCATGAGCAAAAGACGAGCGTAGCAGAGATAAGAATGCTAAGATGGATGTGCGGCCATACAAGAAAAGATAAAATTAGAAATGAGGTTATTTGTAATAAGGTAGGAGTAGTGCCAATCGAGGAGAAGATGAGAGAGACTAGAGTAAGATGGTTTGGTCATGTGAGAAGAAGACCAAGAGATGTTCCTTTGAGGAGAGTTGATGAAATGGAACAATTAGTCAAAAAAAGAGGTAGAGGCAGACCCAAGAAAACTTTGGGAGAGACATTAAAATTTGATATGAAGTATATGGGCCTAAATGAAGATATGACAAAAGACAGAAATACATGGAAGTCTAGAATTCATGTAGCCAACCCTACATAGTGGGACAAAAGCTGGATATGTTGTTTGTTGTTGACTTCTTTATGCATGATTATGTCTTTCGTAAGACCATTGTATCCTATGTCATGCTTACGGGTTTTCATCAAGTTTTCTTTAGTCTTCCTCTCCCTCTTTTGTTACAAAACATCAAAATAAAAGCTTAAGTTTTGAACTGAGTTTTCTTCTTACCTCTGTGAAACCATGATCTACTAACAGCTTGCTGGATATGGTTTTCTTGCCCCCCTTCATTGAGTCTAAATGGTTGGGCTGACAATTCTCCAGAGAATTGTACTCTTTCCTTTTGATAGTGATAATCCTGATACTCTCAGACTAACAGCATGCAAAACAATTAATAGTTAGTGAGGAAAGAAAAATTGTTGCAATAAATTATTGAAAATTAAAAGCAGAATGAAAAAGTGAAACCCAATTATTAGTCACTTAGTTTCTGAAGAATTTCTTGGTAAAATTTCTTTCTCATTCATTGACAAGAGAGCTGTACATTATATAGAAGAAAGCCTATTCTAAATATGGACAGAATTCTAATTACAAGGAAAGTATCAACCTAGGGAAAAAAAAAAGGAAATACTCCTAAACTAAAGCAGTTTCTGAATTTAAAATAGAAAATCTAGGAGTAATTTCAAGAACCGTAACAGTTTCCAACTACAGCCAAGAACGATTATTTCTCTAATAATATCAACTCGATTAGAGTTCCTGCAGCAATTGGGTTTATGTTGAAGAATAGACCCACACAATTCCCCCAGGAATGCAATTTTATCAGCTTAAGTTCAACTAGAATGTCATAGAAAATGATTGGCGAGCTAGGATCCTAACCAACCTACCTAACCTACCTATGGGAATAAGGCCTGGTGTATTGTTGTTGAAAATTTAACCAGAACAAATACCAGTTTCTTCGACTATATGAGAATTCACTGGTATAATATTTCTGAGAATTTCTGTGTTGTTGAGCTTTTGGAGACTAATTTACAGAGTTTCCCCATGATTGTCAACTGGGGTTGCACCCAGCCAGTTGATAAACTTACCCTTGTGAACTCTCAGGTGCGGTTCAAGTCAGATGTCTTAGAACAATCTGGATGATAAGTTTGGCCCTGTTGCCTCAGCGGCATGATCTGTAAACTTGTGCACTAGTTGCTTCTAGAATCAATGTGGAACTTTCTTGAGTGAACCCCACTCTCTTGCCCCTTGGTCTCCTATGCATCCCTTGGACGCAGGATTCTGGAAGGCATAAATCACTCAAAATTTTACTTCTGGAACAGGCTTGGCTTTGTGATCTATAGTTGAGACAGCATTCTCTTTCCATCTTTTTGACCATGCAGAACTGCTTGATGCAGTGACTGGGACAGAGTGAATACTATTTATTTGAGATACCTTTGTTGAGTTGCCTTGGAAGCCTCAGACACAGTATCAGATGATGAGTTCAGCAACACCTAAGACTCAGTAGCTCCTTTTGCATTAAGAACATCATCACTATTGTTTCTACTAGTAAATTGAGTAATGGCTTCCATCGCCTTCATAAAGAACAAGAGAAAATCAGCAGCAGCCAACTTATAACTGCTGGGAATAGAAATAAGGGGCAGGGGAAGGAGGGGAGGGAGGGAGAGAATAACAAACCTGCATTGGTACCACTTTAGAGATGGAGTTTGTTTCCTGGAAAGCTTTACAGGCTCTTCTTGCATTTCTTGAAGTTCCAGGTGCTCGTAGTCTGGTGCTAGACTTTCTTCTGAAATGATACTAGCACTTCAATTTTCAGACTTTCAAATATACAAATAATACAATTATTTGGAACAGATAAGGAAGGCATTTACTATCTTTGGACAGATAGCTAAGAATTTTTATTTGAAGGGCCATGTGGACAGGGGTGGACCGATCAAGGGCCAAGTGGGGTCAGCTGCCCCCACTGAAAAAGAAAAGTTGGTGGTATTAATAAATTAGTAATATATTAATATTACATATATTATGTGAGATGGCACCTTATGTTAAGAGTGACAATTTGATTGAGTGGTTCAAGTGCCAAATTTTAATGCTTGTTTGAAATGTCCTGTGTTGGAATCCTATTGCTGCCATTTGAAACACAATAAATATTTTTTTCTTATTTACATACTATTATATTGGCCAAATTTAGATTGGGTCTTTCTGCTACTATTGAACTTGTCACAATAAATATAATTCTTACAGTGTAGATATTGGCTCAAGACACATGCATATTTATATCATGCATTGTTATACCTTAAATAATTTCAACATTGCATCACCATGTGAATAAGTTGAGCATTTAAAACCCTTAAATAATTCCAACATTCTACCATGTGAATACGTTGAGCGGTTTAAACCTTAATGGTTTTAAGCACTCTTTACTTGCAAGGTTTTATTTAAAGATTCAATCTATTAAGAGATGGCTTTTGGAGGCTAATTTTCTGTCACAATTTTTTATTTCTCTCTGTTCTCCCCTCATTTTCTTCATCTTTTTCAAGCTTCAATCTTGAAGATTTATTGTTTACTAGGAAAATTTTTGTCCTTTATTGTTGAGACAAATTTAGATGTTTATGCCTCTCGTTTTATATAATTATATTGCTTGTTTCAGTTGAGATTTGAGAATCTAAGATGATTTATTATACATGTTAAGTTATGGTTTTAACCAATTTCTCCCCAGTAGAGCTCATAGCACTCGATACTCAACTTGAAACCTACATTGCCGACTCCTCAAATTTTTATTTTTCTACAATATCAGGGATTGGAAAACTTGCTCAAAAAATGGTGCATACAAAGAAATAATTTATCCTTAGTGTTTTTGCTTGTGAAGTTGTCACGAAAAGTAGTGCTTGGAACAAGAAGTGTGGAAAAGAGCTTTTTCTGCAATAAATATCAGCAAGACTTCACTGCACAAACGAATGAGAGATGAATGGATAAATGATTGCCTAGTCACATATTTTGAAAGATATATATTTGACACTATTGAAAACGAAGCTATTATACAATGGTTTCAAAACATGAGATCTCATAGAGGAATATTATAAATATGTATTGAATTTTTTTTTCTTTTTTTGGTATTTGTTTTTGTAAGAAAATATTCTCAATGTATTTTTGCCCCCACTGAACTAATTTTCTGCATCTGCCACTGCATATCGGAAACATCTATTGAGTGCAAATGCAGGTGAAATTGTTAGAACTGAGGAGATGAAAATAATGAGATTAACTCTCTGAGGTCCAACAGAACTAAAATAGTTTTGACATCTCTCAGTCTTCAGAGGATACATGTGGCTTCAAACTGTGTAAATTTATTGTTGAAAATAACATGGTTCATGCACCTAAAAGCTTGATATCTCCTGATTTTTACCTATCCAGTTTTACAAGCTAGCATGGGTCATATGTTTAAAGAACCAGCTTTGAACATATAAAAATCAGCAGATTCCAAGAACCTAAATATAAAAAAACAAGATTCCTTGGCACAAAATGCATGCCCAGGGCATGTCCATATCATTTTATCAGATAAGTGAATGAACAACACCTGCAATGACCCATAAACAAGAGTGACCACAAAAGTTTTACAGTCAGATACGACTCAAAATTCTGACAGCATGTAAACTTTAAATGCTAACAGTTCTTTCTCTCTTTCATCCTCTGATATTAGCATACTTAAACATAAAAGCCTCTGTTCTTGTTTATAACAGAAGAAAATCAGCTTGATCATAATTATTGAAGTGTAAGGTATGATGTACTTCACCTCTGTGCTTCTTCATGCATTTTTGCATCAACCTCTTTGTTCCAGGGGGACAACCTTGATGGATCATTAGGCTTTGTGGCAAAATACTGAAATGAAATCAAATACAAAAACATTGAATGAGAAAACTTCAATGGAAAATGGAATTTTGTTGAGTAAATATTGAAATAAATGGAGGACAAGCCTTGCTCCTTTGTGACTACAAGGTCACAGATTCGAGTTCTGCAAACAATCTCTTAGCCAAAAAAAAAAAAAAAAAAACAAAAAGAAAGAAAGCAAGGAGAAGCCTATGTATAAATATAACCTTCCCCCAGCCCAAACAAAGTGGGAAGCCACATGAGCTGGGGAAGCTTTTTTTAAGGATTGAAATAAATTTGTGGTGATCCTCAGTGTATGGTATAAATTGAGAAATAACTGGGAGCAAGTTGTTAGTTCAGTTGCAAAAGCAACATCAACGTTCTTAATATCCAATAAAAGAAAAGGAACAAAAAATTGAATCAGCTGCAGCATATTACACAACAAATTGGTACCTTTCTAAAAATTCAAGTTATTGTGTAAATAAACGTTCAAGTTATTCTAAAAGTTACCTCGGAATCAAGGGCAGATGAAGCAGTCCCACGCTTGTGAGGTTCTATGGAAAGAAAAGTTTCTAGAAGGTCCAGAGCACCTTTTGGGAGTTCTCTATATGTCTCTCGAAGACAGTTTACATAAGTAGGTGGGGTTTCAAGCAGAGTTGCAAGAGGAAGTATAGATGTTTTCCAGTACTCATCAGGTGGAGAACCACAAAGCTTGAAGATTTTATGTAACTGTTCAACCTGAACATGAAAATAAAAGGCGCTCATTGATTTTTATGCCAGGGAAACACTAATGCAAAACTAAGGCTATCAGCATGGGAGTGAGTACAAAATGCATTTGAATAGTTATATAAATATGTAGAGCTGAAACATTAGATGCTATTCTCTATAAAATCTAATTGTCAAGCAAAGGAGTTTTCTTTTTACTAGTTCAACTCAGCATGGGAAAAAAATTGACCTTCCTCCCCCCCCCCCCACCTACAAGGAAAAAAGAGGGAAAAAAAAGGTGCACTAAACACACATGAAATGAAAAATGGAGAAAAAATGTTCTCCATGTAGTTTGTACAACAACATTCTACAGTGTGCATATTCAGTCTTGCTTTTAGATAATACGACCCTTAACTATGGAAAGGATTTCTGTGCATGGAAAGGATGTCTGTGCAAAGAACTGTCTGTCTAGTAATATCAGAAGCTTGGATAAGAAGATTTTCAAGAATTTGTACTTAAAATGACGTTTTAAGCTCTTTCCTGGAACATCATAACTGTATCTGAGCAGGGATGGAAGGTTAAAGAACATAGAAGATAACATTAAGAACCAAATCAGACAGCAACGTAAGTAGTTTTCTATGACAAGGAACAAATTTTAATATTGCCTTCCATCTTAAAGATTTTTTTCGCTTTTTTTTTCTTTTTTCCTTTTTGTTTCACTTTTCCTCTTTCAAGGTAGAAATGGTATGGTTGCTCCTTCGTTTTGAAAACAGCCTCTTTGCAGACTGGGGGGAGGGGGGGGGGGGGGGGGGGGGGGGGGGTGGGCCAGCAGGGGGAGGCTGTGTACAAATATGACCCTCCCCCAACCCTTGCAAAGCAAGCGGCCTCATGTACTGGGGACACTTTTTTTTTACATGGACTAGTGGTTAATCAATGCCTTCTTGTAGTACGAAAATGTCATTGCCTTTTATTGTCAAGAACACAATAAAAGTATGATATCAGAAAAACATGACTTCAATAATTCACCTCGGTTCTTCCCTTAAGAATAGGTTTGTGGGTGTAAAGTTCAGCAAATACACAGCCCACACTCCACAGGTCCACAGATGCCCCATAATTTGTTGAGCCCAATAGAAGTTCAGGCGGCCGATACCATAAAGTCACTACATGACTAGTTAATGCTTGTTGGTGCCTTGCATTAATAAAATTTGCCAAACCAAAATCTGCAATCTTCAAAATTCCTTCATTATTAACCAAAATATTGGATACTTTGATGTCTCGATGCATTACTCCCAGTGAGTGACAGTGGTCAAGTCCAGCTAATAACTGTCGCATATAACACCTAATCTATGGAAAGGCAGAAAGCAAGCATCAATCAAATATTCAACTGCAAGGTAAAATGAAAACAGCAGGGGTGGATAGCCTCACTTTGGAAATAACAAATAATACAGAAGGAAAATTATAAAGAAAACCATAGTGCCTTTTATTTCTGTGCAACCTGATGTACAAAGTGATTGTTAACAAACCTGTGCATCGCTGAACTTGATGCCAGAAGATGATAATAGTCTAGAAAGATCATGCTCCATATATTCAAACACAAGGTATATGCTGCTTGACGAGCCACTAGCAATTACCCCCTCCAATTTCATGATATTTGGATGATCAAGCCTGCGGAGAATTATAATTTCTCGTGCCATAAACCTCACACTCTCCACTTGAAAAGTGTCAAATTGGACTTTCTTCAGAGCAACTATCCTACCTGTTTCAACATCGCGTGCACGGTATACAGTGCTGTATGTCCCCTTTCCAATCTACATTACACAGAAACAAGGGCCAGCATCAGACAATTAAAATTTGGCATACTATCGATGGGGGCAAGAGGCAGGAACATGAATCTAATAATGTTTCACATATCAGCAAACAATACAAGAACTCATGTATCACCAATTAATTGTTGCAAATCTTACCATTTTTAATAGCTACTTACTAAAGTGACTTGACTAGTTGAATGAACACAATAGACTTCCACCTCCTAAAGAGATCTCCTCAAATCCTAATCAATCCGTGGCATAAGTAACAATCTGCATAGATCATCATTTAAATACTGAACTGCACAGGCAATTCTAGTTGCTATGTCCAGTTTTCCATAAGCTTTTCCTCCAGTTGCTTCTGGGAGAAAATGACAATAACACAGTGGTTTTGTTCAGCAGGTTGTACTTTATTTTGTTGTTTCTTATACATTTTACATATATGTGCACAGATATAAAAGGACACTGGGACCAAAAGCAGGTTGAAAAAACCAGGTATGAACTAGTTAAGTGAAGAAGCTCATGCTAAAGAAAGATACCTCATGCAAAGTAACAACTCAATGACATTTTCCAGGATAAATGGTCATTGAAAGAAGGAACTCAAGAAAGCATTTCTGTACCCATAAGATAAGTGAAGGAAAAATGAAAATCATAACAGTAGTGCCTATTTACAGCCAAACTTACACCAAAATGTGTACACCAATAAAATCACTGAGCAACATTATAACATGGGAATCAAGTACTAAGGATTCAAGCCAGGCAAAAAGACAAAAGCTTATATTTCTCCTGGTGGCTGAGGAAAGGTCTTATAAAGATGATAGGAAACTCCCATGTGTTATAAGTTGATCTAATGAATTGTTTACAAATTCACTAGTATAATTGAAAAGCTTTGGGATATTGTCTTTTTTTTATCTGTAAGTAGGATATTGCCACTATGGATAATCTGAAGATTTAAGAAAAAGAAAGAATTTTCACTTTGGTTTTATTGACACTATTGAGTTTACCATACAATGAAGTGATATATGAGCTTGGAACCTGAAGGGTGGAGACTGGAGAAGAGGAAAAAAGTTTGAACCCTGAAATTTATGTCACACGTAATGATTGTAGTTCCCCAACTGAACAAATTTTCACATAAACGGACGCGCAAGAAACTTATTTGGGGGCCAAGAATTAGTCATTCAAATTCTGTCAAAACCATTCAAGAAATTGCTTGGGACTAGGCGGTTTCCCCGGTAATTCACAATGACCCTGATTTCCAGAAGCTAACAGGAATGGATGTTTCAGGAATAATGAGAAATGGGACAAGAGCAAATTGGAATCAAATAGAAAAAATGCGCAAGATTTTGGGAATTCGTTACCTTGTCCAATTTCTCAAATGAGTCAGCCCTCAGGGGTAACCATCCATCAACGGCATCGCCGGCGACAGAGCTGAGCCAAGGCGGCCAGCCGGCAGCGATCTGTTCTAATTCTTTAAACCTCCCAAATCTCGAGCCGAAAAGAGGTCTTCTCCTGCAATTCCCTTTCTTCACTGACTTGGATTTGTTTAACCCATCCACCGATTCCTGCTCAAGCTCCTGCTTTATTTTATCCAGATCCCCAAACCCGAGCCGTTCATTGGGCAAGGTGATAGTGGAATCGAAGCCATGCCACGAAGACCTCGACTCTTTGGAGGTAACGCAACCCATTTCATGACCCCTAAAACCCAAGAAATCTGATGGACCGATTGACGGAAAGCCAGATTGGTTTTTGGGGGAAATGGGTTGGAAGAGGGGGAGATTTTTTATTCAATTCCCAATTTTAATTTGCTCAATTCAATAGGGTTTGGAGATTGGTGGCTGAGTGATGATCGAACAAGGAGGTTGAAGAAACCCGTCAAAAGAGGAGATTAAATTTGGATGCCGGAAAGTTGGTTGGTTCGCCAGCGTTGTCCTGTTTCAATTTCATTTGAGAGAGCGAGAGAGCGAGAGAGAGACAGAGGGCTGAAATGTAACCGTTGAGTGACAGACAGCTGAAATGTAACCGTTGAGTTGGGGTTATGATTTTTACCATTTTACTAGTAAGTGCGGCGTGGCGGAGAAATCATTTACAGGTTCAGTGCGATCATTTAAGGTAGCTTTTATTAAAATGAATAAGATACGAAAGTATTAAAATAAATTTGAAATGATTTTTGAACTAAAATATGAAATAGTTAAGATAAAATTAAGAATTATTCTAAATTTTTTATCAAACTATTTGTTAAATTATTTGGAATGTATTAGAGAACACATACGTAATTTTTTTCTTACATGAAGGGACCAAGATATGCTTATCTTGAAGGAGATGAGAGATATGCATATTTTAAAAGATTAAGATAAGAGCTCATTAATAATTTTTTCAAGAATGATCAGATAAACTTAACAAACATGTTGAAAATGTGCATCCAATATTTTGACTTTTCCACCCCATATCTTGATTAACAAACATCCCCTAAGAGTTACATCTTAAACTATACACATATGTGTAAATAATTAAAATACCTCTCATGTCTCACCTTGTCGCCTCATCACCTTAAGTGAGTAATATTTTATTCATACTCCTTATTGGCTCATATCAGCTCATGCTACTTCACCGATTTAGGTAAAGGGTATTTTTATTATTTTAACTGTATTGTATAACTCAAAGAGTACAAATAGCATTTTGAGAAATTTTATTTGCAACCACAATTTTTTCACTTTGTAGTCACAGGTAATAAAAATTTTACAATTACTCTTCGCAACCACTTTTATTACTCTTTGCAACCATTTATATTTCAAAACAACCCTCGCTCACATATACATCACACACAGCCACAACCCATACCTTGCACACACATCCCCTGCACTCTATTGCCGTTGCATTCTCTTACTTTGTCACTCGCCATCTGTCGTCAGAGTCGCCTCGCTGTCTCGTCGGAGTTTCTAGGTAATGGATTTTAAAATTGAGCAACGTTGGAGGGGTTTCAACGCTGGGGTTCAAAGGCATGTGAATGCCGGCGTTTGACGCCTCTGAACCTTGTGGTTCGAAGGCGGTGGGTTCAACCATATTCTTCAATGCTCAACCACCCACTATTACGCAATCATCTACCATCGCACTTTCTTCTCACCAGCCAAACTCTGTAATTCATTTCATGTTATTTCATGCCCATCATCGCAAAGCCATTTTCTCCTTAACAATAAAGAGGTCACTCATTCCCTGTTGTTTCACGCCCACCATTCTTCAACCATTTTCTTATTAGTCAATTGGAGTTTAGCCATGGATGACTACACTTAAATGTTGACAACATGGGAAAAGTTTGACAAGGAAGAGAACAACTACTCAGAAGAACAATACTAAAAATCATTCCACGGATAAGTAAGTACACGAGTTGTAAGAGTTGTAATACTATCTGTCGTCGTCGTCGTCATTGGAGACTTGCAAGTCGGGGAAGTTGGAGTTCCCCGAACCCCAAGGTTCGGGGAACTCCAAGCTGCATGACATTTTTTTTTTAAAAAAAATTCTATTTTATTAGCTTGTTGTTCTTTTATATCATGATGATAATGAAACTACTTTTGCAATTGACCAATTATTTGATGTTATTCAATTGTTTACTACTAATGAGGCATGAGAGATTCTTAATAATTTTTTTTGAAATTATTATGAACTCCAAGCTGTCTATACAGACATGCCAGTCAAGCAACTCTCCCATGCATATGTACTAGCTAGACTAAGGTCATATAACAATGCTAGATAAGAGACTAAAACCATAATACCACTCTTGTCCACAAGTAAGGTACAACCTAATAATTAATAAATATAACAAATAAGCCTTACTAACATAGTGAATCTCTTCGTTAAAAACTGAAGTTGGTACATTACTGAACATTTTTTCCAACCAATCTAACTTCACATATGGGCCTCTTGTCTCAGTTATCTATCCTATTGCAGTAGCAGCTAAAACCCCAAATAATCGACATAGTAAGTCATGTGCTTCATTACTTTTCAAATAGAGGATAGATACAGAACTGTTAGTGACTGGTATCTTTAGAATAGCTGTTGGACTATCCAGGCCCAATCTCAACCCTCTCCTTAGGCCCAATCTTGGCTCAGCGCCAGCCTGCCACGACATCATTGCAATTCCACTGGGTATCCGCGCGGCCGCCTCAGATCCTGTCCTCATTAATGGCGGATCTTATCCACATTAATGAGGGTCTCGTTGTCACCATGCTACCACATGAGAACCTCCACCAGCGCTGCATAGTCAGTCCTATCACCTGCAAACGCACGATGCATGCATATAGGAGGACATCTCATCTTCTTATATCAACCAGCTCTCTTTAGATCCAAGGTATGTTCTGATCTCTGACCTACTGATACACTGTCTCTTCTTACTCTCTTACTCACTCAGCCATCAGAGTGCTTGTAGGTGCCAGCCGTCCCTCGGATGGACTCGTCGCTAGAGCCCACGCCTCGCCTCCGATCGTCCTCTTTTGGTCAAGAAAGAACATCTGGCGCCCACCGTGGGGCTCAGTTAAACTTACCCACCCCATAAGCTCACCAAAAGCCTTTCAAACCAACATCCCTGTTATCACACCATGGTGCGGACCAGAAGCGCCCCCCAAGAGCCAAATAACCCCGATCACCCTCCACAAAATTCTGCTGTCATAAAGGTCCTTCTCCAGACGGTTTAACAGCTCTAGAATCGAGTAGCCGAATTAACACAAAACCAACAGCATGACCAACACAACGAGTGAACTGATTGTGATGCAAAAAGGAAGTCGTCACCAACACCACCAGGTTACCCTCACCTTCCACGTCCTTGTACTTCCACAGTCATCTCTTCTCTGACCATTCCCTTACCAGACGGCTTCCACCCTCCATACGCCTTGAAACCCTATGATGGCACTACCGACCCCTAGGATCACCTCACCACTTTTAGTGTCGCCATGTTGATAAGTGGAAGCATGAACTCGATCATGTGCCAGTCATTTCCTAACACCTTGAGAAAGTCGGCCATGTTATGGTTCTTGTCCTTGGAGCCGAACTCTATCCATAACTTCTCCGAGTTAGCCACTCACTTCCTCACTCATTTCTCCACCAGTCGAACTCATCGTAGGACTTCGACCAGTCTTATCAACCTGAAATAAGGCGAACACGAGCCACTGCGGGCATTCATGAACAGGTTCTTTCAAGAAGCCCTCTAAATCAAAGATCTCAACCTTGTGGTATCCCTACACGCCATTATGGCTGGAATAAGAATAGGTCCCTTTGCCGATTCACTGGCTCAAAAGCCCCCCGCCACCCTGGTTGACCTTAGAATATGCTCGGTAGGGTACATCAACATGGAAGAAGCCTCGGCCGCCCAGCGCACGAAACCTAAGCTGCAAGTACAATAGCAACCGGCCCCCCAGTTGGGACCTCTTCCTCAGCATTAACACAGCCACATGAGGTACCCCCACCAAAACCAAGAAGGCCGAGATCATAACAAAGGCTGGAGAGAACCACCCCGGGCCCTCAAGCCACCTCAGTTACACTACAACGCGAACACAACAAGGCGGGATCGAATTTTTTGAGAAGTTTACAACACCAGGGTCATTCCACTCCTATGTATCAGCAAACAATGACCCCCTCGCGGGAACGTCGACACCAGCAAACGGTGTGATTACCACTGCATGTTTGGACACACGATCGAGGAGTGCGCCGCCCTAAAAGACCAAATAGAGTGGCTGGTCAGGAAAGGCTATCTCAGTCAATACGTTTACAAACCAGACCAAAGGCGATCCCCCCAGGGCAACCTAGAGAGACAAAGAAGCTGCAGCCCTCAGAGGCGGCACCAAGTAGGCAACAGGCAAAATGCTAGACCGCCCTCAGGAAACCCGGTAGCCGGGGTTATTGACACCATCTCTGGAGGCTTCGCGTGTAGATGAGAATCAAGCTCGACAAGAAAATGACATCTCCGGGAGGTGATGTCAATAGATAGCGCCAAAAAGAGACCAAAGAGAATTCCCTGCCACCTCTTAATCTCCTTTACCGAAGAGGATTTCGAAGGTATCGACGAAAACCTTGACGATCCCATGGTAATCTCAGTTGTCATCGCCAACTTCTAGGTGAAGAAAGTCCTCGTAGATCAGGGCAGCTCGACCTACCTGATGTACTTATCAACTCTAAAGAAGATGAGAATCCTCGAAGGAAAACTAAGACCATTCGATGGAAACCTGATTGGTTTTTTAGGAGAATAGATAAGCGTCAAGGGCTACATCGACTTACTAACTTCATTTGAGACAGCTCCCCTTGTCAAGACAATCTACATCCGATACCTAGTCGTTGACTGTCAAACACCATACAACACGCTGCTCGGTCGCCCTTCTCTCAACAAATTAAGCGTAATGGTGTCCACTCCCCATCTAGCCATGAAGTTCCTAGTAACAGACACTAAGGTTGGAACTGTTCACGCCAACCAAAAAGAGGCTTGGCAATGTTACCACAACGATCTCCGAATTCGAAACCCCAAGCCTGGTAAGGACAGTAAGGGAAGTGACACTCCAGGGAACAACGATCAAGCGGTAAAGACAAATGGCCAAGCCTCGCACTCCAATGTGCACATGACAGAATTAGAAAAACAAAACCAGCCAGCAGATGACTAATGTCAACCTGAGACAAAGCCCAACCTCGAAGAACCAGACTTCTGCTCAGAACAAGCCATCTGTGGCACGAGTGTCGCACCAGGATCAATATCAGCAGCAGAGCTCGCCACCTAGCTGAATTTGAGTCGTGAGGAAGTAAAAGTGCACCCCAACCAAGCAGCTATACTTTTATGGACTCATTGTTATGATATTCCTTGCTAAATAAAGACGGTTGCTCCCATTTATTACTCGTCATAGCTTCACAAAAAGCGAAAACACGGACTTTCCTTCAACATTCCCCAATAAATCCCGGTGTAATCCCATTTTTTCTCCATCACCCCAAGACTGCCTCTCAAATAACCCTAGCCTTGCCTGATTAATTAAATACGAGAGCAAGTCGTCTACAACCTCGACTCACATAGTGCACATGCCAAAACAAAGACAAATGATCGAGCGAACCACCATCAAAGCAAGCCGAAGTAAACAAGGTATGCCAAAAATTCCAGATTTTACGAAGAAAATTCAAATACAGGTACAAACGCAGACCTCGGGTACAACCTCATCATTGCTCTAGGCGCCTCGAGCCCGCCTCGGCCTTATCGAGCCATACCTTGTATAATATCCTAGTATTTTGAGAATAATAATAATTAAATTTTTTTGTTTAAAATATTTGGCATCCATTAGAGATTATAATTGAGAAAACTAATGGGCTTAGAATTAGTGGGTTAAGTTGAAAAATGAAAGGCTAAGTAAATGGGCTTAGAGTTAGTGGGTTAAGTTGGAAAAAAAGGAAAGGCTAAGTAAATGGGCTTAGAGTTAGTAGACTAAGGAAGTAAGCTTAAAATTAATAAATTAAATGAAAGAATAATTTATTCAAAAGAAGATTTAATGAAAAATAATTAAAGATAGTGGGTGAAATAATTGAGAAATGTGGGAGACAAAGTAGGGTGTGGACAAATAATTTAAAATTATGAGTGAGATTTAGTGGAAAATAATTAAGAAATGTGACAAAATAATTAAAAATAATGGGTGATATAATTGAGAAATATGGGAGACAAAGTAGGGTGTAGACAAATAATCAAAGATAATGGATGAAATAATTGAGAAATGTGTGAGACAAAGTAGAATGTGGACAAATAATTAAAGATTATGGGTGAGATTTAGTGAAAAATAATTAAGAAATGTGATAAAATAATTAAAGATAATAGGTGAAATAATTAAGAAATATGGGAGATAAAGTAGGGTGTAGACAAATAATAAAAAATAATAGGTGAAATAATTGAAAAATGTGGGAGACAAAGTAAGGTGTGGACAAATAATTAAAGATTATGAGTGAGATTTAGTGAAAAATAATTAAAAAATGTGACAAAATAATTAAAGATAGTGGGTAACTATAATTATACTAAACTTAATTCAACCTTCTATAAATAGAGAAAACTTGAAAAGTTGGAGGGCTTGAATTAGAAAGAGAAATGTTGTAAGAAAGAAATATTTGAGAGTGAGAGAGAGATTTGAAAAAAAGAAAGAAAGAAATAGAAAAAAAGAAAATATAGAGAAAAATACCAAAACATTCCTAGAAAAATCTTATAGGCTAGGTTTAGTAGTTCATGTGAAAATTTATGGTAGAATGCGTTGTTGGATATGCAAACAGAGGCTTTGTTGTAGTATAGAATAATACCAAATCGCTCCGCGAGAAGGTGAGTTATTTTTGAAAATTTTTTATTCAAAAATTTCAGAAATAATTGAATGATATTTTAGAAATTTTGATGATGAAATTAGAAGATAAATGCATGATTGGTATTTATTATGGATTTTTGAAGTAATAGATGCTTGAAAATCAAAGAGAAAATGAGAAATAAATAAAATATGGATTCTAAAAATTATGAGAGAATTTCTGGGGCTTAGGAATACCGTTTTAAGATTTATTGTGAAGAGAAATTGAGAAAATTTTGTGAGAAAGTATTTATTTCATAATCTTGAGGAAATAATATGAGGAAATGAGAGAAATTAGAAAAAATAGAGAAAATTAGAAATCTAATTTTCTTAAATAATTATGATGCCCAGGGTATGCCAAGGTTCATAATTGAGTACGATTGGAAATCCGACACGAATTTTGAGACAAAATTACGCTAGGGGAAAAATTATCTTTTCGCAAGGTAAGTGGTACTTCCCAATTGGATTTAGTTTTATGAAAATACTTAAGTTGTTCGACCCCAAAATTCGATTTTATGTAAATGATCTTATCATATTGTCATACTTTGATGTGAGTATATCATGTAGATTGCATTTATATGTTTTGATTTATGAAATATGCATATGAGCATGATGAGATTCATGGTCATACGTTGTATGTGTAACATCTTGTTCGAGCGATAGGAAGGAGCAGAACAACTTACCCTGATGGGCCTACACGAACTTCCCAGGGGGGTCACCCATCCATGGATTGCCCCAGGTCAAGCACGCTTAACTTGGGAGTTCTTTACCAACATTCAGCCCAAAAGATATCCAGCTGGTGTTGTTTCCTTTCTTACACTATCCTCGATATATACTAACTTCTCTGGGCTCTCGGGGTATTACATTCTCCCCCTCTTGAGCACATGACGTCCTCGTCATGCGACCTTACAACTGGTCCCAGACCTTCTCCCCTTGGGGGCTGCCATCCTAGAAGCCTGTCAGAAGCCGCTCCTTGTACAGGCCCTTAAGCCCCGGCGCCACTCCCCACCCTCATCGGACCGCCTTCGCCAAGGGTCAGCTCTGATACCATTTGTAACGTCGCATGATAAGGACATCATGTGCTCAAGGGGGGGAGAATGTAATACCCCGAGAGCTCAGAGAAGTTAGTATATATCGAGAATAGTGTAAGAAAGGAAACAACACCAGCTGGATATCTTTTGGGCTGAATGTTGGCAAAGAACTCCTAAGTTAAGCGTGCTTGACCTGGGGCAATCCAGGGATGGGTGACCCCCCTGGGAAGTTCGTGTAGGCCCATCAGGGTAAGTTGTTTCGGTCCTTCCTATCGCTCGAACGGGATGTTACAAATGGTATCAGAGCCGACCCTTGGCGAAGGCGATCCGATGAGGGCGGGGAGTGGCGCCGGGGCTTGAGGGCCTGTACAAGGAGCGGCTTCTGGCAGGCTTCTAGGATGGTAGCCCCCAAGGGGAGAAGGTCTGGGACCAGTTGTAAGGTCATATGACGAGGACGTCATGTGCTCAAGGGGGGGAGAATGTAATACCCCGAGAGCCCAGAGAAGTTAGTATATATCGAGGATAGTGTAAGAAAGGAAACAACACCAGCTAGATATCTTTTGGGCTGAATGTTGGCAAAGAACTCCCAAGTTAAGCGTGCTTGACCTGGGGCAATCCAGGGATGGGTGACGCCCCTGGGAAGTTCGTGTAGGCCCATCAGGGTAAGTTGTTCCGGTCCTTCCTATCGCTCGAACGAGATGTTAACAACACCAGCTGGATATCTTTTGGGCTGAATGTTGGCAAAGAACTCCCAAGTTAAGCGTGCTTGACCTGGGGCAATCCAGGGATGGGTGACCCCCCTGGGAAGTTCGTGTAGGCCCATCAGGGTAAGTTGTTCCGGTCCTTCCTATCGCTCGAACGGGATGTTACAGTATGGGTTTGGGATTAGGTACTGGTGCCATTGTGTTGCTAAGGGTGCACCCATACACCCCGGTCTGGCATGGAGACTGTAAAAATAACGGGTAATCTTAAGGTATAGTCGACCCAAACATGAGAGTTATGATGTTATATGCATTACATACATACATGAGTATTAAATGTTTTGTTCCCTTACTTAGATGATTTATCATCTAACTTGGGCTTTGCCCCTAGAATATTCAAACATTCTAGATGGAGATTGTAGCAGAAACAAGAATAAATGAGGCATGAAATGGCACTTAGCAAAGTGCATGATGAATTGTATAATGAGTTGAATGTATGTTATGTAGCACATGTATTTAAGTTTTGCTACTTTGAATTCTGAATGTTTTGAGAAATGATGATGTATAGTCTCATTTATAGTTAATGATGATGTATAACATTATTTATGGTTAATGAGAATATAAGAATTGATTTATAATTAATGTTAAGATGTTAGATTCGACTCTAGCTTCCGTATTTAATGTTTATGATGATTCTTTTTCGAGATAAATGTTTGAAAATTTTGGGATAGATATGAGAAGTGATATGATTTAGCAATAGTTTTTACGAAAAAAAATTTATTATCTCAGAATTGTCTTAAGTTATAGTGCGCTCAGAAAATGGGGCGTTACACCTTGTATCAGACAAGCGCACAAGACCTTAAGCCAGACTCGATCCTCCTTTAAATCGTGCTTGGGACCCAGACCGACATGGTCAGTCCGCCTGGCGCGGACCTCGGGCACAGGCTCATCATTGCTCTAGGTGCCTCGAGCCCGCCTCGGCCCTATCGAGCCATGCCTTGTATCAAATAGGTGCACAGGACCTCGAGCCAGACTCGTTTAAACCATGCTCAGGACCCAGACTGACATGGTTAGTTCGCCCCGAGCGGACTTCGAGCATAGCCCCGTCATTGCTCTAGGCGTCTTGAGCCCACCTCGGTCTTATCGAGCCACGCCTTGTATCAGACAGGCGCATAGGACCTAGAGCCAGACTCGATCCTCCTTTAAACCGTGCTCGGGACCCAGAACGACATGGTCAGTCTGCCCCGCGCGGACCCCAGGCACAACCTCGTCATTGCTCTACGCACCTCGAGCCAGCCTCGGCCCTATCAAGCCACGTCTTGTATCTGACAGGCGTACAGGACCTCAAGCCAAACTCAGTTCTCCTTTAAACTGTGCTCGGGACCCAGATTGATATGGTCAGTCTGCCTCGCGCGAACCTCGAGCATAGTTCTGTCATTGTTGTAGGCGCCTCAAGCCCTCCTTGGCCCTATCGAGCCACGTCTTGTATCAGATAGGCGCACAGGATCTCGAGCCAGACTCGATCCTTATTTAAACTGTGCTCGGGACCTAGACCGACATGCTCAGTTCGCCCCGCGCGAAGCTCTAACACAGTCTCGTCATTGCTCTAGGCGCCTAGGCCCTATCCCAAAGTCGTGCCATGTAATAGACAGGCCTGCAGGACCCCGAACTTCCCTCGGTTCGATCCCAGAATGTTTTACATCAAGGCACAACCGAAAAGAAGGTACCCAAAAGGCACTTACATTTCATTACAAACAATTTACATCTGATTACAAGCCTCACATCTATAATAGTTTTATGGTACACTTGCCTATCACACTACAACTGCCGCACGATACAAATGCCTGGAGACCTAACAGGAGACAAGCAAACGAGTAAAGCAAGGTCAAGCAACGGTCATTGCATAGTGCACTCCTATAGATCACCAGCAATCGCTCTCCCCATAAACCGCTTAGGAATGGATGGAACCCTTTTGTACTACCTGACATCCTGTCCTTAAAGGGGTCGGATTCTACCAACATGACAGTTGCTCCTGATGAAAATCTGGGACGACTCGCCGCCTAGGTAACCCCGACATTTCCAACTTTCAATCTTGGAGCTGTTAGGCGATCCCTGGCCCCAGCCTGATAATATCGACGTTAAGGACCCAAGCCTTTGGATGCCAGAGCACAATACTTACACTAGAGATGAACTCCGAGAAAGCCACATCACCCATTCTATACACGACATGTCTCATCCATCCTAGTACTACCCTTGTCTCAACACACTCAACCACAGACCTCTCGACCCCTACCGTACCACTCATGAAGTTGCTATTTATAGGATCACCAACAAAAACACCACACCCGGGTGCGAAATTCCCACTGTAAAACACTAACCACATTCCCCTAGTCTCTTAGAATGAAGACGAAAACAAGCAAGGACAGCATGGAAAGAAACCCAGAGCTTCCCTCTCCAATTTTATAAGCGCAATCGCCCGACGGTCAGAAGGCCCTCACCATCTCCTAAAAATTAAATTCGGCCAGGCTCTGAAAAATCACGCCATCAATACAGTCATATCCCTACGTCAAAAAACAAAAAGCCACTCCTACCGTAACCAATCAACGCCCTCCACGTGTTGATAAAAATGCCTTAAAAATGAAGCATTTCGTTATAATAAACACGATTGGCGCCAAAATGTCCCCTCATCTATAACCTCGAAGCTTGCGCCACACGTGCAGTCCCCCCAAACCTCTGCCAAACTCAAAGAGTGGGCACCCCGAGTTCTAGGATTGGGAACCAACCATATCGTCCAACTCAAGAACCACTACATTCGCACTCAAGCCCTCGGCTCAAAAAGAAAAAAAAAATACGACATTCCAGAAAGAAACAAGGAAAGCGCCTCGCGAAAAAGCAAAATTGGACATTCCATAGCAAATGGCAAGTCAAAAGACAGCAAAAAGTCACAATACCACAAGGCCATACAAAATCAAGAAAATATTGCAAAAACCTACAACAAAAGAGTAAATTAGCCCAGCTCGGCTAAGGGTTCAACATCATCGGTAGCACCTTCCCTAGCTCCACCCACCTCAGGAGTTTCCCTTGAACTCCCGACTTGCGTCTCTTCGGTCGGGTCAACAAGACGGCCTCCCTCAACCCTCATATATGGCTTGTAGGGCTACAGGTCCAGGCTGGGGAACAAAGTTCAAACGTTTAAAAGAGCTTCCTTGTAGCCCTTCAGATACTCGTTTGCGGCCTCCAATACCAGAGTCCTACCGGCCTTCGCCATTGATTGGGTAGCCCCGAGCACCACTCATAGATGGGTAACCTCTGCCCTTGAAAATGAAGCACCGCCCTGGTGGCCAAGACGGCTTATGACCTCGCGACAACTAATCAGCGACACCTCCAACTCCTCCAGCCGTTGACACAAGTCAGCCGTCTCCCTGGCCACCTTCTCCCTCGCCTCGCTCTCTGCCGCCTCTCGGACACGTTCCATCTCCTCTCAATGCGATCGCTTGAGGGTAGTGGCCTCCGAGCGGAAACCGAACTCCAACGCCCAGTACTCCGCCAAAACCCCTAGAACCTAATCCTTCATTCGGTGGTACACCGCCTGACGGTTCCTCGAGGCAAAAGGACCAAACACACCCACAGATGGCACCCGAGCAGATGACTCAGCCCCCCCGGTGCCCCTTAGACGCTTCCCAGCCGGTGATCACCCTTCATCACGAATAGTCGGGAAAACGACGCCTCATGCAGCGTTGCTGCTAGCATCCCTTTGATGACTAACAGGGATAACCTTCGACATCCTTCTATTAAAACAACAAAGTACTGCTACTTGTGAGGAGCGCACAGGAAGACAGATTTGGAAAATAGTGCGCCTTTGAGAAAGAAATGATGGAAAACCCAGAGGTAAGGGGACGCATATTTTATACTGTTTCACACGTCACGACCGAAAGAAAGCAAAATGCCATTAGACGTCTAGCAGAACATTAAGAGCCCTCCATTTGTCACGCACCTATTGCGCATTCAAGTTTCTCAAGGGAATCAAAAGTCGTCGTCCACACCTACGACGGTACACATTTTCGGGTGTAGCGCTCCATATCCCAAAGTCCTGCATGGTGTACACACCAAAGGAGTTCCCCCACTGCCGGAGTTAATCCCCACCTTGTAAAGAGTCAAAGTCCAACTATAGCCAGAACCCCAGAAACATACCCAAAGCCTCACCAGGCCGAGCGTGACCTTTCCTTCTCAAGCTTAGATAGCATGCACGAGTAAGAGCTCGATCATGCCTCGAACGCGTCTCGGTAGTACGAGATCCCCTTCTCGAAAAAATGCCTTCAAATCTTGAAGCCATGCACGACGCGTAGAGAATAACTGTTTTGCTTACTCGTCTCAGGCCGACCTCGAAATGACTCTAGAATCGCCATCCCAGCAAAGGCAAAATCAGCTCAACCGACCACCTCGGTCCCACCTAATTCAACCCTCCAAAACTAGCATGCACGAGCAAGAGCTCAACCATGCCCTAAACGTGTCTCGATAGTATGAGATCCCCTTCTTGAAAAAGCGTCTTCGAATCCCAAAGCCACACGTGGCACGGGTCGACTCGTAGAGAATAACTACTCTGCTTACTCGTCTCGGGCTGACCTTGAAATGACTCCAGAATCGCCATCCCAGGAAAGGCAAAATCAGCTCAACTGACCGCCTCGGTCCCACCTAATCCAACCCTCCAAAATTAGCACATACAACAAAAACTGCTTAAGCCCCCCTTTTTCAACTCGAACGCTTGTTACTCGAGGATCCGACCTAGGGGGCTGTGGATTGTCCGGGCCCAATCTCGGCCCTCTGCTTAGGCCCAATCTTGGCCCAGCGCTAGCCTGCCACATCATCATTGTAATTCCACTGGGTATTCGTCCAACCACCTTAGATCCTGCCCTCATTAATGGCAGATCCCACCCATATTAATGAGGGTCCTGTCTCCACCATCCTACCACTTGGGAGCCTCCACCGGGGCCGGATAGTCAGTTTCATCACCTGCAAAAGCACAATGCATGCATGTAAGAGGACATCTCCTCCTCCTATATCAACCAACTCCCTTTAGAGCCAAGGTATATTTTGATCTCTGACCTACTGATACACTGTCTCTCCTTACTCTCTTACTCACTTGGTCGTCGGAGTGCTTGCAAGTGCTAGCCTCCCCTCGAATGGACCCGTCATCGAAGCCCGCGCCCTACCTTCGATCAT
This sequence comes from Diospyros lotus, assembly GCF_014633365.1. Lineage (NCBI taxonomy): Eukaryota > Viridiplantae > Streptophyta > Magnoliopsida > Ericales > Ebenaceae > Diospyros > Diospyros lotus. The sequence continues at coordinate 35,302,151 of NC_068341.1, read as the reverse complement.
TTTATTTCGGTTAAGAAGAAACAACTGCAATATCATCCAATGTTATTGTCATCTTACCAAAGAGTAAATGAAATATGTTAGTCTCTAGTTACCACATCTTTGAAAACGCCGACACAATTGCAGGATTTGCTAAACGATAGGTGCATTCCATCAATGGCGTCAAATGAGCCCCTACAACTACGTCATGGATACGCTGCTGATTAGTCAATGGGCACTCAGGAATTTTTTGGCCATGACTTTTACATTTCAATGAACCTCTCCCCTATTAAAAAAAAAAAAATTAATAAATTTATAATAACTTCTATTATTGTAAAATCTTTTCATAATCCATTTATTAATTAAATTTACTTTTTCATTCCATATGCTAACAGCAACATGATTTTTAAAACTCTTCAAAATGCATACATCCTTAGTCCTCTAGGAAATGGTTCAGAAAAATTATTTTATAATGACTACTCGGGACCACTAGTGGAGGGTTGCTCACAAGGTTGTGCCAATGGTGAGCCAAAGGTACAAGTGGTTGCTTAAGAACATGTGTCACTGGTTCTAGAATGGATGCATCAAGCATATTAGTATGAGCCTCGACCATTCGCCTCCTTGTGGAAGTTATCGAATGCTGTCGAGATGAAGGTATGCCACCTCCTCAAGTAAGCACCATATCTACATAGTAAAATAAATGGGGCTATACAATTAACACATGACAATTAAAAAAACTAATTAAATTGCTCATAATCTTTCAGTATCAATCTATAATAAACAGCAAACTTATATTCATGCAAAAAGAAAAGAAACAATAATTTTCAAAACTACTCTCTCACCTTTAATTCAGCTAGCTCCTGCAAAACTTACAATGAATGTAGCCTCCTTTAGTTTTTCTTTTTCTCTTGGTGCAACATGTTCAACAGAACGTCCGTGAGATAACAACTAACACTAACACTAGTTCAATTGAGATCTTCAAATCGCAAACAACACAACACTAACACTACTTACAAATTCAAATCTTCAAACTGTAATCAATACAACACAAATTCATATCTTCAAACCGCAATCAACATAAGGAGAACACAACACAACCAAAAATTACCTAAAACATATACTAAGAGAGACGAAGAGAAAACAACACTGGGGTTTAGAGGCAGTCGCTGCAACCTAGGGCCGCCTTCGACCGCTAGGGTTTGGAGGCATTGAACGTCGGTGTTTGCATGCCTTTGACGCCCCCGAACCCCGATGTTGCTCAATTTTAAAATCCATTACCTAGAAACTCCGACGAGACAATGAGGCGACTTCAACGACAGAGCAAGAGAAGGCGACGACAATAATGTAGAAGGTGTGTGTGCAAGGTATGGGCTGTGGCTATGCATGATGGATATGTGGGCGAGGGTAGGTAGTTTTGGCATATAAATGGTTGTAAGGAGTAATAAAAGTGATTGTGAAGAGTAATTGTAAATTTTTCATTACCTATTGCTGTGAAAAGCAAAAAATATGACTACGAATAGAATTTTCCTTTAGGTATATTCAGAAGTGATTACAAAGAGTAAAAAGTATGGCTACGAATAGAATTTTCCTAGCATTTTCCCTTGCTTGGAGGCTTTCAGTGAAGAGTGACATTCTAGAGTAGCCTCAAATTTGGTTTGATTATGACTCCTTTAATTTTGTTTATTTAGTTAAATAAATAAGCCTCAACTTGATTTTTAAGTTAATTTAATGTGAATAAATTTATTTATGACTTCTTTATAAATTTATTTGGAGCATGTTTTTAAATAATGTGTGTGTTTTTACATTTGTAAATTTCTTTTTGTCATGTTATTTAAGATTTAAATATATATTAAAATATACTAACTTTATGTTTCATAAAATTTTTTATAAACTTGAAATTAACTTTGTAATGACTTTTAAATTTAAAGCTTTTAAAAACTCAAAACGCACAAACTACAAAGTTGGTGTTGGTTAAAGATTTTTGGCATTTGAGTAGAATTGAAAAAAAAAAGAAATTGACAATAACAAGGTTGTAAAGTTTTAAGACCTTTAACTTGTTTTTTATAACAATGAATGGGAATTTTAAGGTTACTATATTTTGGATGATGTTAATAATTTATAACTTTTACATATTAAGTAAATATATTTCAGCCGATCTCCCACTCGTGTGCCTATTTCGTTGCAAGAGATAGCGAGGCAGACACGCTTCAATGAATACCCGTAATTCTCCAAAGGCAATGGGGGATGCGTTGGCGAATCATTTTGTTCCCTTTCAGAAGTGGATATGAATATCCTTTAACTCTAGGGATTTGGGTCTTCCAGATGCCTTGGGTTTGATGCATAATCAGGATATGGTTTATATGGATATGAGGAAGCCAACTTGTATTCGTGGGCATGGACACTTCCACTGGTGAATCGAAGAGTTCGACGTCTGATTATGTTCTAGTGAAGTTTAAGTCGCAGTTGACGCGTGAGCTGAAGAAGAAGCTTGCCACGACGAAGGCCAAGAAGAAGATGGATGCAGTGGGTCCGATTATCACTGATTCCCTGTGATCTTTGGGGGTGACTTAGTTTGCTTTTGACAGTTTTATCTATTTCCTTTCTCATGTTTTGAGGAGTTGGTTTCTTTGTGTTTCTGTGTTTTCTTTGTATCTGGGGAATGCATCGGTGTGGTTTTGTGGAGTCTTTCTCAGTTTTCTATTAATACTTTTGCTTACAGAAAAAAAAAAAAAATCCTAATTATAAGAAGACAATTATAGTCTGGTCCGATCGTATAATTTGAATTTTGAAATTTTGGCTTGACAAAAGTACTATAAAAATGGATATTCTTATATAATTATTTTATGAGAGAATTAATCACAAAAACAACATATTTAAGTCTTAGTAAACTACAATAATTATATCTTTTTTGTACTGAGTTCGGAGTAAAAATATTGTTTTTGCTTTTTTGTTTGATACATATGTTCATATGATAAATTAGAATTGCGTTTTTCTAATCATTTTAGTTTTGAGTGTGTGTGTGTGTGTATTTAAGATCTAAGATCATATCATCTTAGAAAATAGAGTGATGCTCCATTTCAATCCAAAAGCTGAAAAAACTTGGGATCCATTAATTAATAAGAAAGCAATAAGCTAGAGCATCTTCTAACTCAACATCAAGATCCATCAGATAATAAATTAACTGAGAAGAGTCACATCTCTGCTGATTCTGATTCAAACCACTGTGAGAAAGGAAAGGAATTTCAACTTTAATGGACTTGTATGTCATATGCAGCTACCAAATTATTAATAGAGTTTACTTTAGTGTATCTCAAAAAGAGGCCCATAATGCGAGAAGAGTGATTTGAAGCACAAAGAAAAGGATTATTATCTGGCTCTGGCAGCAGCCTGTGTGTGAATAACCACCACCATTTTTGGCTGGAGCAGGGGCTGGAGGAGAAATGTAATTTTGGACATTGATAGCCAGTTTCATGCCATTAAAGCAGTAGCCTCCGCTGCTGAGGAAGTAGTAAGGCTTTGCTTGAGTGAGGTTAAACACGTCCCTCCCGCCCCTTGTAATGTTGGTAATGAAGTTTTGGTCATTGCACTGCTCGTAGTTGGTCTTGTTTACCTCCAGCACATTGAAGTAGCGCTTGTCGAAGACAAAATCTTCAAGAGTAAGACCAAAAACTGTCAGTCAGAACAGCCAGCAGAGGGTTCAAACTTCAAAGTTAAAAATAGGAAAATGAGATGGATTAACAAAGACTCTTGTGATCTTGAACCCATAAAAGGCAAATGCATCGAGATTTCTCTCAGAACCCCATCATAATGGCTGAAATACAAGCAAGAGCAGACACAAATCAAAGAAAAAACCAACAGCATAAACACTTGGGCCCAACAAAAGCCTGAGAACAAGACATACTTGGGCGCCCCCGCAACAAAAAAAAAATGCCTAACAAGCCTCCAAACCAACACACAAAATGTAACCGAAAGTTAAGCATACCAACCCTAAACAAAATCTAAAACCGCACACATCAAAAGGAGGATAAGGGAAACTCTCTGCCATCCACCCCTTGCCTTCCGTCGTCCATCGGTCTGGTTCACTTGGCCACCGCCGCTTCTTCCTTGCAACCTTTGTCTTTGTTTTTACTCTCTATATGAAGAACAATGTTTTTTTTTTTGTCTTACATGCTGGCAGAATTTTTAGTCTACTAACCTAAGGGCATATTAGACATTTTGTCCAATCACACTATCATTTTGGACCTTTTAAGTCGGACAAATATCATGAATTATTTTGATCAGAAGTCAAATAAAAAATGACATAATTATTTATACTTGATAATTTTTCATAACAAATTATATTTTTCATTACATCTTATCTAGTACTTAAGAATTATATATATATGTAAAATGTTTTATATAAAAAATAAGAACACTTAACTGGAGATTTGACATGATATTCACTTTCCGTTAACACTTACTACTAATCTTAGAGAAATTTACCCAAATAATTTCTAACTTAACAAATACCTATCTAAGGTCTAGATTTTAGTGGATAGTTACCTAAAAATAGTCAATATACTTCCTAAACATAGCAAAAGGAGTTTGGCAGATTTACAGGCCAAAAAAATAATAATAATAAAATCATTTTAAAGGCTTTTCAGGCATCAAAAATTCAACATTGAGGGAGGGTGTTTAAATAATTAAAACACCTCAAATGATTTGTTTTTAAACTTGCAACTACGGAACATGTTTATCTACCCCCGGGATGCATTGACTATTTTTGCACAAATTTCCACATGAAAATATATACTTTAGGCAATTCTTTGTTGAGTTAAAAATTATTTACATAAATAGATATCTGTAAAGTTAACAGTAAATTTAATGGAAAGTGAATATTATGGTAAATCTTAAATAGGTTTATGTAAAATTAGTATTTCTTGTAATGATAAGTCACTTCAATGAACTTTTTTACAACTCAAGGAATTAAATTAATTAAGTCCCATTTTGATAGAGGAATTTCAAATGATGTCATTTGAAATCTACAATTTCATATGGCATTTCAAATTCTATCATTTAAAATAACACCTATATGGGTGTAATTTCAAAATTTTCTATTTTTCAGATCTAAATCCATCATGAATTCAATAGAAGTGTTTGTATCTAGACAATGAATTTGATATAAATGACCATTTAAAAACACAACCTCAGAGAAATCACATCTTATTCTAATTGTATTTTTTTGTATTTAGTGGCTTGCCTAGCATATCTTCCTCTATATGATATTTTTGTGCTCTTATAGGCTAGCTAACCCAACACCCCCCCCCCCCTGAAGAGGCAAAAATTAATTTACTTAGCCCCTTTGCCCTTTGTCCACCCTAGATGCACACAATCATTGCTTGCTCTTTATCGTCAGTGCTTCAGTTTCTTCTGTGGTTTTGACCTCTTTTGCTAAGTAGCCAGCCTAGGTTGCCATGTACTTTTTTTCTTTGGCTATGGTCTTAATGTTATTTCTGGCAAAAGGAAAAAAAAAACACTAAATTTACCCTATGCCAAATGCATTAAAAACAAATAAAGAGAAACCAAAAAATTACAATTAACCATATTGTTATTAACGTTACCTCTGCATGTTTTCTAGCATAATTACTCAATATCCTTAATAGAGCAATATATATTGATATAAAAGGATGCCAAAATTTAAATCTGAGTTGATAGAAAGAGGATTACGAGTTAGTGATATGGGCATATTTGAGCATATATACATAAAAGCAAAGAGACATAATGCCTAAATACAGAAATGGAAGAACTGTTGGGCATCCGCCACATGTGTGGTGGATCAAAATTCAAAAGTTGCAGGATGCATTTTGTCCAGAAATTCAGAGGCAGCCACTGGAGACCTTGGAGCAGCAATTGGAGAAGCAACTAGAAGGACGCTGCTTATATGTAAGGAGACACTGGAATTGCAGGATGGGCAGTACGCCAAAGGAAGAAAAACAGAAAGATAGGCAGAAGAAAGAGAAAAACAGAGAGTAGGCAGAAAGATCTGGGCAGTTTGCGTGGTACTCACTTAACCCTTGATATCTCTGCATCCCCTAGTCCGACCATGATTTTTGGCAACAACTTCGCAACTCATTATTTTTCAAATTCAACGATTAAGATCAAGATCCTAAAGTTAAGTTTAAGGGAGGAATCTTATTTGAACAGTAAAATTTTTCTGGTGAGATCTTTCCTTGTTATTTTTGAATAGTATTTAAAGAAATTTTATTCTTGAGAGAATTGTGATTGGGTTGATTGTTTTGTTGCGTATTTAGTATGTCAAGAATTATTGAGTTCTTAAAGTTTTGATGTGCTATTATTGAGAGAAGATTAATTGTACCCATTATTTATTTGATAATGAAAGTTTTTGGTGGATTCTAGTTCCATGGTTTTAACTCCTTATATAGGAGATTTTTTCACATAAAAATTTTGATATCCTTATGATTAAGTGATTGCTGTTCATATTTTAGATTACTCTATATCTACTTGATTTAATTCATACTAGATTTACAAAAAAGAAAAAAAAAATTTATTCTATTATAATTATTTAATTTGACGTATTTTTTATCCAACCAATAAGGAGATAGTTTATCACCAAATATCACAACTAATACATATGACGCATAGGGAGATTGTGTATTTCCGAAAATCTTGAAAAACAAGAAGTCCGATGATTATTGATTTGGAAATTCTATTCACAGCTTGTATTTTTGCTTTTCATAGCTCACACCTTGCCAAATTCCACAATAATTTTAAAATTTCTATTTTACCTCTCCCACAGCCCATAACCCACTTTCTTCTCTGACCACCCCCGACCGCCAGCCTCCACCTCGCCTCTCTCTTTCTCTCTTGCACACACACATACGCACACAAAACACACATATACACACATATGCGGCTGCTGGGTCGGCCATGGCAGCCGACCCACACACACACTCTTTCTTTCTCTCTCTTTATATGCGAAGGCATATACACACACGAAAGCACGGTCATGCTTTTCGTGTGTGTGTATATACCTTCGCATATATATATATATATATATATAAAGAGAGAGTGTGTGTGGGGGTCGATCAGGCCATGACAATCGCATGTGTGTATATATATATATGTATGTGTATGTGTGTGTGGGAGAGAAAGAGAGGCGAGACAGAGGTTGGCCATCAGGGGTGGTCGGAGAAGAAAGTGGGTTGTGGGCTATGAGAGGGATAAAATAGAAATTTTAAAATTATTATAAAATTTGGCAGGACGTGGGCTGTAAAAAGCAAAAATACGGCTGCAAATAGAATTTCTCTTATTATTCCACATTCTTAATCCCAAAAATATTATTGGAGTACGGAACCCTAGCACAAATGTTTATTCATCTAATTTCTAGAATGTCTACAACATCACTAGATAATAAACCGATCGTAAAACTCAGACCAACAGAAGCAGGGCAATAGTACAGTCTATATATACAGACAGACATTTGCGACAAACTTATGTATGTAACTGTAAATGGGAAATATTGATAGAGATTTTACAGAGCCAATCGCCGACGTAAAACTGATCGTGAGCCTCCCATTGAGTGTAGTTGACGTCCCTCGTCCAACCCGCCGCTCCTCCGACCCTGTGAAGCTTCGGTGGATGACAAACTGCGCAAGTTAGCATCGCCGCGGCCGCCACCAGGAACGCCGTCTTCCGCCACATAGCACGACCTTCAACCAACCGCTCCATCCTCCCTCTCGCGTCGCGTTTGGAAGCAAGGATTTTAGAACGCCGAATCAACCTCGAGAAAAGGGCATTTTTTTTTTTAGGAAAAAGGGGCATTATATACACATATATATCTATATATATCTTCGAAAGGGCATTTTTGGCAATTGGAGAATTGGCGCCATTGCCAGGAGGCGCATGTTAGCAGTAACAGCCTCTCAAGCGCCTGATTGCTCAAGAACGGACGATGGTTTGCTGTTGCCTTATCGGCACTGTACACGTGTCATCTTGTCCTCATCATTGCAGTCACGTTTTAATGTCACGACTGACGCGTAAAACCCTTTTTAGCATAGCATATCTTCGAATTAGGAAGGCCACCGAAGATTCGCCTAATTTTAGACTCTTATTACGAATAAGCCACTCATTTTTTAATATTTTATAAAAACTGATGAAAAAGTATACTACCGCTATTAAATTAAGTAAAATCTCGCGTTCAAAGTTTTTCATAAAAATAAGCTTTTTACACAAATAATATTATTTTAGGATAATAGTTAAACTTTAATAAATATATCTTAGTTTTAGATAAGATATATATTTTTTGATTTTATAATAATTTTATTAATTAATAAAATAGTGCGTGTATTTATCATCCACCATTAAATTTTTCTTAAAACTAAAATTAATGCACATTGTCAAAAAAAATAAAAAAATAAAATGCATTTCTTGAAGGATAACCCCACCCTATTATTTTTTAAAAAAAAAAAATCTAAAATACTATTGTTCCTTCTTGATCAAAAGAAGACGATCGGAGGTAGGGCGCGGGCTCTGGCGACGGGTCCGTCCAAGGGGCGACTGGCACCTACAAGCACTCCGACGGTTGAGTGAGTAAGAGAATAAAGATATGCAGTGTATCAATAGGTCAAAGATCAGAACATACATTGACTCTAAAAAGAGATGGTTGATATATAGAAGAATGAGTTGTCCTCCTGCATGCATGCATCGTGCGTTTGCCGGTGATGGGACTGACTATTTGGCGCCGGTGGAAGTTCCCAGGCTGTGGCATGGTGGCGACGGGACCCTTATTAATGAGGATGAGATCCGCCATTAATGAGGATAGGGTCTGAGATAGCCGTGCGAATATCCAGTGAGATTGCAATGATGTTGTGGCAGGTTGGCGCTGGGCCAAGATTGGGTCCAGAAGAAAGACCAAATTGGGCCCGAGGAGAGGGCTAAGATTGGGCCTAAGGAGGGGGCTGAGATTGGGTCTGGACGATCCAACTACTATCCCACAATATTTCTTAAAATATTAGCAATCTTCTAGGGTAGCGTTTGTTAAAATGAGTAAAATAAGGTTATAATGCTTTTCAGAACAAAATATGGAATAATCAAAATAAGACTTGAAAGCATTTCAAAAATTTTATTAGATTATTTGTTAAATTTTTTGAATTACATTGAAAGACATAAGTATTATTTTTTCTTATCTGTGAGGATTAAAATATGTTTATCTTGGAGGGGGAGAGATAAGCATATATAAAAAAACTTAAATAAGAAGTCACGTGACTTCTTTTTCAAAAATGACAAAAATCTAAAATATTTTCTATATCTTGATTAGCAAACACTATGTGAACACAAAATGACTAATTGAAATCAGTTGTCTTTTTTGGAAAAGTAATAAATCGATTTACATTCTTAAATAAACCAATATTCATACTTGAGTCAAATATAAGTAAATTAAGTAGTATTTTGGGAAATAGTATGGAGTATGTAATATTTTAGAGATTTTTGAGAAATAATAAAAAACAAAATTCCAATATAGAACTAGGCGCGAACTATTTTCACCTCTTATGTGACATGAGTAAGTGACAATCTACACATACTTGTTAGTGTTGTGTTCCTTGATACCAGATTTGGATGACATTTAGCGGTCTTATTTTAATGTATTAATTTTATTTTTTATAAATTAATAAAAGACAAGATTTTATTCATTCATATTTTCTCTAATTAATTATATAAATGAGTCCCTAGATCTTCTGTGTGAGAATTTTATTCTCAAAGTGTTGAGATGTGTGACAGGACTTTGGTAATAGAACTTTTTAAACTATTCCTAATTCTTAGATTTTTTGGATAGAAACTCCGATTAATCAAGTATAGACTAGCACAGGGATTACTACTTCATTTGGTATAGGGATATTGATGGGAGGGTGGTGTGTCACCCATCATATGACATGAGATGTTGCTAGTAAAACTATAGGTGATCGTTGGGGAACGATCAACTAAATGTGACACCGATGACTAACCACATGGCATGGTGGATAATGATCGAGTTATCAGGTTGCAATGGTGTGTTGATTCCAGACTTGAACCATCACGGTTGTTTTGTGTATTGGTGTGCGAGATTTGCTAATTGAGATATGGGAACATTCATCTACGTTGTTCTGTATTGCTAGTATATGGAGACAAGTGTTGGGAATAGGATTCGTCGCCTTCATCGGTATTTGATGGGGTGAATGTCCTATGTGATCTACTATTAATGTGATATGAAAGTCCTTGGGCAAGGCAGATTGAAAGTCAGGAAATGTGTTTTCTAAGGTGTCATCTAGTCACATTAATGAGATCTGACACATAGTTATTGAGTTTGTGACTTTGTTACTCTGTAACTCTCGCTCAATCCAGATGTTAAGTGATAAAAGGATTATAGTACATGGTAATCGTCAACTGTAATAGGTTCACTTGAAGTGAGATTTCACTGCCACCTATACTGTCATAAATCGCTGTTAGGCGCTATACTGTCATGTGATGGCACTCGTTGAAGTGCGTAAATGTATCGGTTATGCATATAACCTGTCATGTTTATGTCCTGCTATGTTATCCATGATGTTGATTATGATATTTCGACATGTAATATTAAGGGATGATCATGATTATGTTTAAACACTAGTACGTTTGAGAATGATGTTATGATTTTATTATGAATATGAATCTACGATTCTGATGTTAAAAGCTTGTTAAGTAGTAGGTTACGATATATCATGTTTCCGCTATTAGCTATGCTTACCCTAATGAGGAGAATAAGAGAAAGAAAATATATATATATATATATGAGGTAGAATTGGTAAAGTAATTATTAATTAATAAATGTCAGGGTAAGAAACGCTTCAAGAGGAACGGGGCATTACAGAGGTGGCCTTGCAAGTTAGTAAAAATGGTTTATAACCTTCTTATGTAGCATTTGCATGTAATGGTTAACACTTGCATGGTATGAATCCTAGTGTACCTATGGCAATATAGAGGACTAGTGTTGTGAGAAAGAGTAGGTTGATGCCTCAAACCTCTGTGGGTTGTAAGGATAAAAGGACCTATCCTCAATTGCATGCACTTAGCATACATAATTATGTTTATATCCATCTTTACATGCATTGTACCCTTACTGAGTCTTTATGACTCATGAGGTGATACCTCATGTTGTAGATGTTACAAGACCAGATGCAAACATGAATGGTATTGGGAGGCTAATATGGCGACTAGCGTTGTCGGCCGAGTTTGTATGTGGTATATTCATGTATGTACTCATGTGATTGAATGTAAATGTTGACGAGTGTTAGATGTATCTTGTTGTTGTAATCATCATAATGTGATAGATGATTGTGAGATTGCTTGGAGCATATGGCTTTAGTTGGTGGAGCCAAGTTTCAGATCAAGTAAAGATTGAAAAGGTATGTTCCCATAAATCCCTAGTACTCAGTGGATGTTTGATGCGCTAGTTTTGTGCCTGGGTCACATTTGGCTTGCTGTGAGGCGAGCTGTCTAAAGGTGAAGCTCACTCGGGTTTTAGGTCCTGTTCCGCTGTATTTTCTTGTCTGTGAAGGGAAGGGAAGGAAAGGAAAGGGAAGGACGAAGCCTAGTGCTCACCTAGCGCGTTACCTGTTAAAACATAGTCCAACTCTTTAGTTGTTGATTTGTAGCGTGAGTAATCTGGTCGATTATTCACTGGTGACACCTGTAGGTGGGAGCGGGTCATTACACCCTCCCTTGGGGTCTCCTCTATTGTTGTTGTTGAGTTCTCTATTGTTGGTTTCCACCACTATTAGGTCCTCCCTTCCACAAGCCACGATTTGCTCTAGGAGGCCTATTCGGTTGCTGTAAGTTGCTAAAGCATGACCCTCCTTGTTGATCTTGGGCTCGCCTAGGCTGATCTAAGAGAAACTGATCCAATTTTCCTTATCTAAATAATTGCTTGATCTGGTCATGCAAAGCACAACACTCTTCTATTAAATGGCCCAAACACTGATGAAATTGACAAAAAGAGTGCAAATCCCTACCCTTTGGCTTATCAGAAGGTGAAGGAAAACTAATTAGGCTGGTGTGCTCCACAAAGGATAGGATGGTTGTATGAGAGTTGGAGAGATGAGTGTATGTTTGGAACCCGACAAGGGGAGGCGTGTATGTTTGGAACCTGGCCTGGTCGAAATCATTAGATTTGAGGGTCTTCACATCACTTCACCTAGACCCCACACTGATTCATTGCTCTCTTTTCCTTTCTCTCTCACCTGGTTAGGAATTCCAAGTGCGCAAAATATCCAATTGTACCACATACCTATTAGCCCAAGCAAACAATTCAGCCAATGTTGCTAGTTGATCAAGAGTCAGAGACTCCCTTAGTGGCAAAAGGGTAGTTCCCTGTAGAAAAGCTGAAACTGTCACACCGATTGGCAAATCTTAAACTTCTAGGGTCACATTCTAAAAATGATCTATGTACTGTTGCAACGTCTCATTAGACCTTTTTCGAATACTAAGAAGGTAAGTGGGATCCTTCTTTCTCAAAGTATTAGCAGGGAAGGATGCAATGAATTCTGTGCACAACTACTTGAATGAAGTAATGTAACCAGGCAAAAGTTCGTTGAACCAATAGTGAGCATACTCAACCAGAGATTAAGGAAAAACCAGGCACGTGGTGGCATCATTCCACTTATGCAGATACGTTAAGGATTCAAACCATTGTGCATGAAAAAAAAAATCCCATCTTTTGGTAAACTCGAGCAACTGTGGGAGCTTGAACTTTGGAGAAAGGAAATGACTCAATATTTCTACAGAAAATGTGACTCTTCAAGGCTGCTTATCAACATGAGCTGTTGCAACCATCTTTCGTTCAAAGATTTTTTCAATTAGCTTCCTAATTTTGGAACTCCGTGAAGTTGGGAGGGCTTCGGGATTAGAGTTTTGCATTAGCCTCTGCACATCTTTACTGGAGGTAGTGCTACCCACCGTCTCTTCTCATATGATTCCCTTGCTAGAATTCCTATGCCTTTCCCTGTACAACTACTCAAGCGTAGGGGTGTGCAACTATGACTTTGATAGGGCCACCAGCAGCTATGATGACTGTTGTAGTGGTGATGCTGAAGCCTGCCTGGGAGAGGCGTCGATTCAAATTCCCCCTAAGGTAAGAAGATCAGGGGCGTAGGCGTCCCCAAGAGTTGGTAGAAGTATGTGTAACAATTTTGACAAATGCTTCAGTGCCTTGGACTTCTCTTAATCACTTTTCCTCAAGTCTTCATACCTTTGCTCTAATTTCTGTAATTCCATAAGAGACACAGTCAATGATCTCCTAACTTCGGAGGTTCCTAGTGCATCAGCTTGCACCTAAGCATCCCTGGTATCACTAGGTCGGTTAGACTCAAGAATTTGTCTTGAAGGGCATCCTCATTGTCCAGAGGTTTGCCTGGGGTGTGCAGAGGCTGGTATACAGGGGAAGCATGTGCTAGCAATGAATAATTAATGTACTAGCCTTACTCTAGCAAATATTGCTGGCTAGTAACAATTTCACATTATCCAAGGAAATTGGTAAGCATTGCCTCGGACTAGGACTCTCTTGTGCAAGAAGACTTTGTTTTTCTCACCATCGTAAAGACTTTTAGTTCATTTCCCATAGATGACACCAAATTGTTATTACATAGGTACAACAATTAAATTTGTTTATCTTGAGGAACAACTCGACAGAGCTTGGCAAGAAAATAGGGAGTATGTAACATCACAGAATTTTGGAAATAAGTAGTAATTCTATTAAGTGATTTGAGATCTGTTGAAGCTTTGTGGATTTGAATAATTTAATGGAAAAATTAATTATTGTGTTTGAGGTGATTATTGAAAATTTATGGATTTAAGGAAAAATATTAATTTATATTGTTTTAAGGAAGTGGGCAAGTATTTGTTGAAAATTGGGGTATAAGTGGTATTTTTTATGTGGGATGTAAGTGTTAATCTTTAGAAATTCTAGGGTTTTGGGGTAATTTCTGAAAATGGTCGTGGAGCCTCTATAAAAGAAATGATGCACATGTAATAGTTGAGGAAGCTCGTGGATCAGGTGGTACACACATGAGGTGGTTGGGCAAAGGTTGCGAGTTCGAGGCTGGGGTTATGCGCACGGGTGAGGGAAAAATGGCTGGAATTTTCCAGCCATGCCTTACCCAAAACGACGTCGTTTTGGGTAAGACAGTGTTGTTGCTGTTGGTTGCCACGCAATTACGTCGTTTTGGGTAAGGCAGTGCTGTTGTTGCTGGTTGCCACGCGATTAGCCCCCAACTACACATTTTGCCACTTTAAAGCCCTAATTTTTGTTGCAATTCAAGCAGCATTCGGGCAACCAACAAAGGATGAAATTTGGGGGAGAAAAACAACGAGCAACATCTCAAGTAAGGGGAAAATCCAAGAAAAAATTGGGAAGAAATTATACAATTGAAGTTTAAAGAAGCCAGCATGTGGCCAGGAAGTTTAAATCTCCTATAAAAGGCAAGCTCTCTATTCTTCCTATGAGTTATAAGCCGTTTTATTTTTCTTTGGTTACGATTGCAAGTCCTTCTTGCATGACTTTCTTTGGTGTTGAATAATTTGATCCGGTTAATTACTTGAACTGTAAGTTGTGGGTCTTGTAAATTCTGGTTGAGCCATGTTCGTAATCTTAACTAGGGTCTTGAATCACCCTCAAGTTCCTATGGAATGATGCATTATTGTTAGGTTCAGAATATGCAAGGATTTGTATCTCCTTGCAAAAAGAGTGTTATGTGTGTCGAATGGTGTGGAGTACAAAGCTATTGGCTATCGACTGTTGAGTTATGATAGTCGATTGTTGGATGTATGGGCGCCAACTATCAGTTGTTATGATAAACGATAGACGATCCAGGAAAACTGGTATTGCTAGTCACTCGTAAGGAAACATATGGGCGGTTGCATAAAATGTGTGGAAGCATGTGTTCATGCATGACGTTGTCTATGTGTGTATCAAGTGAGTTTGTTTCTATATGATGGTATTTGTCCCCTTAACCTCTGAGTAAGGGCATTGCTATCGCTATGTCAGTGATGTCCGGGTAGGATAGGCATGTGCTGTCATGCCAATAGGGCAACGTATGGTTGATGTTGTCATGTGTGAGCCTAAGGGCTATTTGTATTCCATGTGTAATATAAGCTCGAGTGGCTATGTGCTTGACCCGTGGTGAATGATATAAGCTTGGGTGCTTATGCACTTGACATGTGGTAAGTGATATAAGCTCGAGTGACGATGTGCTTGACCCGTAGTGAATGATATAAGCTCAAGTGGTGATGTGCTTGACCTGTGGTGAATAATACAAGCTCAGGTAGTCGTGTGCTTAACCCGTGGTGAATAATATAAGCTCAGGTGGTGATATGCTTGACCCATGGTGTCTAATATAAGCTCAGGTGGTTATATGCTTGACTCGTGGTGAGTAATCTAAACTCGAGTGGATTTATGCCTGACCGTGGTGGTTAATATGTTGCAAACGGTTTCTGCTAACCTCAGGTGGGACAAAAGCCTGGCTCGTGGTAGTTTTGTTTGGCTAGTTTCCTCTCCTATTTGTATATATGTAAGGGACACTCTTAACCTTCCCAAGAGTTGGTGTGACCCAGTGTGTGAAGTCATGGTTCTATACATAATGATCTTTGATTCTCATACTATTGCCTTTTTATTCTATTGTATTTGTTGGGCCTTGTAACTCACATTTGCTTGCATCATTCTAGGTATGGAAGTTGGCATTGAGAACGAGTCTTGGGGCGTGCTTCTTTAGGTGGATATGTGTACAGGGTAATTTCGGCCGAAAAGATCTCTAGAAGTGAGAGTAGATGGGGGCTCAGGTGTTGTGTTTTGTCATATTTAACTAATTGATGGGTTGTTATGTCAAGGAAAAGCCCTTGGATTGTGTATCTATAATTAGTTTGCTTCCATTGTTGTAAATAAATAATTGTTGAAAATTTCAAGTTGTTACAAAGGAAGGTCTGTGCTGGTGAGTGACACTGGAAAGAATTTTGTTGGGGGGACAACTTAATCCATTATTTAAGAAAGTAGAGTGTATAAGGCTAGGCTCAGTTCATTGTTTGGGAAGGTTAGAAAGGGACCCTGGAAAATTCCCTAAAGAGGATGGCCTTTAGATGGATGATGGCCCAAAGGGTCTTCGGGAGTGGGTGGCCCTGAAGAGGCCTTATGTTAAGGGTCTTTAGATGGGTCCAGCTTTAAGAGAGCTGTGGGGGTCTCCGGGAGATGCTACGACTTGATTGCCTCCAAATAGGACTTCTAAGTCTCCGAATGGTTTGCGACAAAGAAACAGTTAGGAGGCACGCAAGGAACTTTCTTGCTAGAGCCCTCCGATGCCAAAGTTAGAAGTTTCCATGATGCAAAAGATTATGTGCGGATGGGTTGTGTGTGTCTTCGGGGTCTTCAAAAGGGTTGGGGTTGATGGATTTGAAGTGTTAGGTTTTACTTTAGGTCTGAGTCTTCGGTTGTGTGTGTCTCAAAGGCACAGATCCAAAGGGTACTTGTAGGCATCAAGGACTAGGCCATGTGGCAAAGCAGGATATGCGGCACACACGGGTAGCTTAACCCATCGGGTAAGGCACCTAGCTCTTTGGGTCTGTGGTTGATGGCTGAAGGGCTTGGAGGTATCTTTGGGGACTAAAGCCCTAAAGACTATCCTTTTAAGAGCTTCTCCTGAAGGGCCTCACAAACTTTCCAGGTCTTTGAGATTCGGGAGTTCTTTGTCCCAAAAACTCTTTGGCTCTTTAGGATTCAAGGGCTTTAGCCAACCTTGCTCGAAAGATTCTTCGAGTCTTTTAGAGGCTACTTGCATGTTTGATTATCCCACAACATAACTCCTAACACCAAATTTATCACCCAATTGTGCATGGACACTTCTTGCAAGAAATTCTTCTTCGTTGTTATCTTGCTCATTTCATTTTGGAGGTGGTTGAGTGAAAGCATGATGAAGGTGTCCTGTAGCTATCAACTTTCTAAAAGCTTGATTAAGTAGCTCAAAGTTCTTGTAACTGGGCCTTCTAAACGGTCTGAATTTTTTTTTGCAACATAATAAAATATATGTCAAATAAAGAAAAGTTGGATAAATAATTTTGAAATATATCAAATGATGTACCCATAAGATAGCATACCACATATAAATGTTGCCATATAGTTTCAACTAAAAACATCGTGTTTGTAATTATGTCATAAGTAACATCAGTGCATTCCAATAACTCACATAAATTACAATTCTTTATTCAAAGTAGGGGTGTCAATGGTTCGAATTGGTCCGGTTCTATAAGAATTCAATAATCGAACTATTTTTAACGGTTCCGAAAAATAAGAACCGTAACCGAACCATTACATATATAAAACCAAACCATGACCAATCGTCACACCGGACTAGTTTTGATTCGATTTTGGTTCTATCCAATTAACATTTAGTTTCTAAACATTTTCGCAAAATATGAAATTACAAACAAATTTGTTCATTAAAATAAACTCATAACTTCATTAATGCTTCAAGTTTTGAAATAAAAATATAACAAAATAATTCATAGACTATCTCATCAAATAAGATTATATCGACCATTTAGTATAGCAATATTGCATAAAAGTTTAGAAATAAAAAAGTTCATGAATCTCGCTAATTTTCTAAGAAGTGATATTATTTATGCGTATGTGTATATATATATACCCAACAAATTATAATATATATAAGTATAATATCGGTTCCGATTCGGTTTGAACTATAATTTAAAAAAAAAAATAGTAACTAAACTAAATTTATGGATTCTTAATTTTTTAGAATCAAAACCTAACAATTGAACTATAAAACCAATCTAAAAAGCACGATTCGGTTCAGTCCGATTTACCGATTTTCGAATATTTTTTGACACCCCTAATTCAAAGATGATTATACTTCCCAATTAGTCTTTCTGGTTCATATCTAGCCCCTGTTTTTTTAAAACACTTCTTCATCCATTTCTTGCCAATTTGTCGTCTTAAAACTAGAAGTACCATTCGAGTCCTTTTTAACTCGTTCGTACAATATGAGTAAAAACAACACCTTATTTGTGTCAAATCAATCCATAGCATTCTTATTATTCTCGCTCTTTCCCCATCTAAGTACAAAATAAAAAATAAGTTCAAACTAAAGGATAATTGGACAAAAGAAAACAAGGAAAAGTCAACAACTTTCATAAATCAGATACAAGTCATTCGAACTGAAAATCAAAACCCATGGAAGTTATTGAATAAAAAGTCAATGATCCAAGCAAAAACCAGTGCTATGTGAGCACAAAAAACAACAATAGGTACCCAATCTATAGCATGCAAGGAACATTAAAAAAAAAAAAAAACTGAAATTATGAGTTTCTTCCTCTTTGGTAAGTTTTTACTTTATTCTTACCTCTTGCCATCCAACAGCTCTTGGTAAGCTACTCAATTTCTTTCTTGATGCACCAACACATTTTAACTAGAAAATTCTAGTACCATAGGAATTGACAAAGTGATTCACAGATTCAATTAACGGTGACTAATAGTGACTTAGAGAGAGATCCAAAATCTTTTTCATATTTAATTTGTTAAAGGTTCCATATGAGAGAAAAATCAAATACATTGAAATGAGATTTGTAGAAGCAGGGGCGGATTTAGGAATTTAGGTTGGGGGGACTGAAATTTAAAAAGTTAATGTAATAAAATTTTTATATAACCAAAAAGTCAATACACAAAATTTTCATTAAACTTGTGCTTAACGAGATTTTGAAACAAAAAACTTCACCTACAACAAAGTCTACATCTATTATTGTCAATTCAAATATTCAATAACAAATTTGCAATAACAAATTCCAAGCTTTCAGCCACACCAATTCTTAAGTTCCTAGCTAAATGCAGTAGTCAAATAGGCAAACAGACACAACAAATCAAGCATAAACAACAAAATCACTTACTTAAAACTTGTTGAAAAAAGGCAGCAATTTCAACAACAAATCAAGCATAAACAAGTAAAAAAAAATATGGGCGAAAAATAGAAAAACTATCAAGATTTAACTATCAATCGAGAGAATCAAAGAACTGAAAGAAGAGAAAACATACCTGGGCTTGAATGAAACAAATTTGGATGTTTGGGGGGAGGGGTAGGGTAAAACGAAGACCTGAATGGCTGAATCAGAGGCAGGGGCTAGGGTAGCCAGCAAGAGGGCGAGGCCGACTGGCCGAGCGAGCGTGGGGGCAAGGCGAGCGAGACCAAGAGGGACTGAGAGAGGTAGTCAGGCAGAGAGCGAGGGCGAGGCCACGAGAGGCAGCGAACGCGAGCGAGAGCGAGAGTAAGAGAAAGGCAGCGAGAGTCGGAGGGAGAGCAAGAGCAAGAGCAAGAGAGGAAGAGAGCGAGGGCGAGTGAGAGCAGGATAGGCAGAGAGCGAGGGCGAGAGGCAGCGAAGGCGAGCGAAAGCAAGAGGGGCCAAGCTCAAGCGAGAGCAAGAGAGAGGCAGAGAGCAAGGGCAAGCGCGAAGGGACGAGCAAGAAAAGAGGAGGCAGAGAGCGAGAGGTAGCGAGGGTGAGCCGTGAGTGAGAGAAAGGAGAAGAGAAGGGTGGGCTGGGGTGGGATGGAGTGACTTTAGGTTGGGCTAATACTAAATAATCCAAAAAATTACTCTATAAATTTAATTTTTGTTGTGGGTTGCCATGGGCTTCAGCCCAAGGCAGCTCACGCATAAATCCACTCATGTAGAAGTGAAGTTGGCCTTCTTTCAAATCGACTTTCATCGCTACCTCCAGTTTCTAAATTGGTCATCGCCTCCGGCCCAACATCATCACTTGTCGCCATTCTTGTCCTCTGCCTACCTTACTTTATAAATATATTTATAAAAAAAACACACACACACACACATATATATAAAACATGTATTTAATATTATTTTAATTTATTTTATTTTTGTATACATGTACATGTAAAGTCTATTCAAAATATTTTAAAATGCCAAATGACTTGTCACGTTAGTGGGTTTTGGATTCCGACAAATTAGATCCGAGTCGTGTATAAAATTACAACTAATTAATCAAATCAAGACCTTATTGCTAAAATTGAAACTTTTGGATAAAATTGTAAAAATATAAAAAAATTTTAAATTTTCGTGTTAATAACCTTTTTTTACACATGTGCATGCAAAGCCCACTCAAAATATTTTAAAATGTCATGTAACATGTCACATCAGTGGATATTGAACGCCAACATATCAAATTCTGATCGTGAATAAAATTACAACCAATTAATTAAATCGAGACATTATTGTCAAAATTAAAACTTTTAGATAAAATCATAAAAACGCAAAAATATTTAAATTTTTCATGCTAATAGCCCTATTTAATTTGTTAAAGGTTTCCATATGAGAGAAAATCAAATATATTGAACTGAGATTTGTAGAAGTGGGGTTTGACAGAAAAATCTTCAAAACGGGCATCATCGCGATCTAACAAATATGTCATTACAAGATAAACTTGAAGGAAAGGCTACATGTGTTATTGTCTAGTTAGATTTCTAAACTTTAGAGAGATTTTTTTATCTCAAGATTGATCTCAACTGAATATGGAATAAAATCAAATCGAATAATGAGTATTTGTCCAACATCTTTATCCTAAAAATATATTTTCAAACCCACCCCCATCACAACTCAATGGAATTAGGTTGGATGACTTGTTCTCCCTTCCCTTCCGCAATGAGTGGCCATTCATTGACCATCCGGCCGCAATCCATGCAGCCGATTTCTCCAAGAAGAAGATCTTTAAATCCCCTTTTGCGTGTTTTTATAACTAACTCAGAAGAGAAGAGAAGAGAAGAGACCACAATATAAATTTAAGTTCAAACTTCCTCCACAAAATCATCAACAAAACTCAATCAAGAACCCCAGAAAAATGAAGAAAGTAAATGATAATAATAAATATGGAGACACACAAATCGTAATAAATATGGAGTCCCATGTCCCTACCACAGCCGGAGAAACGAGTCCCACACGGCAGCAATGGCGAATACAGTTGGTATCACAATCTGGCCCCTGAGATTGTATGCTGAGGCGCCATCCTTGATTGGGGAAGCTGCAGGAGGGGGCGGCGGGTTTTCCACATGGATGGCAACCTTCATCCCGCCAAAGCAGAAACCTTTGCCGCTAATGAAATAGTAATTTCGTGTCTGATTGAGCGGCACCACGTCCCTTCCAGCTCCGGTGGTCCAGTTGTGGAGGGGATGATCCGAATTGCAGGCCTCGTAGTCTGTTTGGTTGACCTCCAACACGTTCATTTGGTTCCTGTCGTATACAAAAACTGGCAAGTGGGACCGAACAAGAAAGAGTTACCAAACTGCAAATGTGTATGTATGTGCTCTGGAAATGACTATGAGGAGTTAAATTTCAGGGAACAACCATTGCGAGTAGGAAGTAGGAACACTGTACATGTACAATACAAATTAATGTGTTTTTCCTCTTTTGAATCTTCTGTCTACAAAATATGTTTCTTGCCATTATTATATTGAAAGTAATCAATCAAAAATATGACTGGGCCATATTGAGCAAGAACAATAAGATAAACAGTCCATATCAAGAAAAGGAAAATCATAGTATTAGACAGTTTTAGTAGATATACAAGTGAACTTTCACTATCGAAAAAGAAGCATCATCAATCATGACAGCCTATCAAGCTCAATGTTATATTTTGGCATTAGCTTTTGACATCACATCATTCAAATTACAAGTTGGTTTTGCCCATTTCCAGTTGTCGGGCATGAGACATGATTGCACCCCTAATTTTTCTGTTCGCAATCCTTCTATTTAGCCGACCCATTTTCAGGTGTTTCCTTTTTACAGGGGTATGTTATATGTAGCTTGTTAATGACTTTCCAATTTAGATAAGTAAGATCTCTACTTATGTATTTGCTAGAGAATACGAGTTATTACAATATCATATGGGGTTGATCATAAAACGGCCGCTATTTGTATGCTGATATCTTCTACATATAAAGAATGGACCCATATTGATTGAGTAGATAGATTTTTTTTAATAATTATTATAAATCAATCTAATGGAGTAAGGATGTGAATCAAGGGGGTGATTTGATTAACTTGGTCAAGATTGCCTTTTATAAACACTAATGAGAGTGATGGCTGACCTAGGCCCTCAAGGTATAACTATTTAACTACCAGTTACCATAAAGTAACAAAATTAACAACATTAGATGAATAATAATAACAATAATAACGGGCCAGCAGTTAAGGGAGCAGTTAAAGCAAAAGAGAGAGGGTGCAATAATGGATGATTTTCTCACAGAAAAAATTAGTATAAAAGAAAAAGGCTTTATAGAGCTTTCTGAGTGATTTAGGAGAAAAGTTAAGCAGAGGCAATGCAAGTTTGTTTTGAACCTTAATCAAAGGCTTAGAACTGGGGTCTGAAAAGGAGACACCAAAGTCCTTATACGGATGTGCATACATACATTTTCTATGAAAAATCAACCCCAAAAGATCATTTGGCAAATTCTTTTCTATTTTCTTCTCATTTTCCAACTTCACACTCAGTCAGTAGCAATAAGAACTAAATAGCTCTGGCTCAACTCAGACCCTTTATTTTCAGATCTTTTTACTTTCGTTCACAGTTCCAAATATAGCATGAATGTGTGAAATAAACTGACAGGCCATCAGCCTGTGCTTCATAAAACAAGAACAACCATATCAAAATTTCCTCCTAAAAAATACAGTCGATTCATTGAATAGCCCCAAAATCAGCATTTGCTTTGTAAACAAATAACAAAATGCAGACAGATAGGGTCCAGGCACTACTGGAACAGAAGTTGAGAACAAATCTATCTTACAAAAAAGAAAGAGCATAGATCTGAGGGTGGCCGCAGCCAAAATCTGAAGAGAGAGAGATCGACAGATGAGCTAAAAGAAGATTAAATATGAGGATTTCTGCGGTAAAGAAGAAATATCCCAAAAGAGCACTCTAAGAAAGGCGAAAATAGCAAAGGGGAGATCAAAGAGACGAAGCTTAAAAAGCAGATCTAAGCTATGACAACGACAAATGAGGAAAAGGAGCTTAAAAGAAGCTCCAAAAACCTGTAAATTTATACTAATTAAGCAATGGTTTAGACAGAGACAGAGAGAGAGAGAGCAAGAGATGAAGATTCTTACAGAGCCAGTCACCATTGTAGAATTGCTTGCCCCGGGCCCAAATTGTGTAGTTAACATTGCTTGTCCATCCCATGTTCGCTCCGACGATGTACCGTACGGACGAGACCGCCGGAACCATCAGCAACACGGCCACGGCCACCGCCAGGGCTGGCGGCGCAATTCCGCTCCTCCTGCTCAGCTGCTTCTCCATCGCTCTCGCTCTCTCTAGAAAGAAATAAAGCTATACCCGCACCGCAGTTGCTCCTTGCTAGTTCATCTGGTGTTGTCTACTCTATTTATAAACCGTCTTTATTGGGTTAATTAAACAGTCATAATTCACACACCACTAACTACTACTAACTACTAAAACAAAACATTACAATAATCTCTAAATTCAATTGCTTTTTTTTTTTTTTTAAAATATTGTTCCATCACGAATGCTCCTGCCGCTCAATCCCTTAATTTTAGTAGAAGAGATAAATCGCAAGAGGCCACACAATCAAAGAATCGAACCCGTGCACAACTGATTACAGATCCTGGCCGACAAGCATTTAAGTTTCACCCTTGAGCCACGCAACTCAGCTCCGGGGTCAAATTCAATTATTTTTGATATTATCATTTTTGTACGATTTTTCGTAACTTGTGCTCTCAATTTTTGCATATGAAATAAATTATAAGTGGGAGTTTTGCAACACTATACAAGACATAAAATCGAGCAAACGATCTACTAGTACGAATCCTAATTTATGGTAGTTCAACCACTTAATATTTGACCTAAAAACCAAATTCAATTACTTTTAAATCCATAGTAGGTGGTGCCAAGTTGAATATAATTACACAAAAATATAAATATATAATAGTATAATTACTTTAGGGTACATCAGCATGTGCTCTTTTTCTCTTTCACAGGTTTAAAGGAATTTATTTATGTTTTATGTTATTTTTTCCATGCATTCACATGGTGATCTTAAATTTCCCATTTGCCCCATTATAAAGTTAAAAGATGGGGCAAATCATTCCCCTTTCCATGTTGGCGTGCAACAATTATTTAGAAAATAAGGTTTGATGAGTCTTAATTATTATGTGTATATTGTGTTTGTACACACACTGACAATGGTGGGAGGCAAATGAATCCAAAGGGCTGCCTGCAATCATAAATGCGTGTGTATTGGGGCCTGCATTGCATTCTCAGAGGGCCAGACAGATGTGGATATTTGTTCCTACTTGCATTAAATTTGTAGCCCCAAATTCTCCCAAGGCAGTCAGTGTGACCACTGATTACTTTTGCCTGCCTGTTAAATATGTATCTAGATCAGAAAGCAAAGCAAAGGTAAGCTTAGGTGAGCAATTCTTTTTATAAAAAAATTACACTATATGTTGTTCATATGCCAAGCTCAACAACATATAAGCTTAAAGTAACCTTAATCTCCTATTTAATAAATTAAATCTTGACATCAATGGGGGAGAAAAATGGGGAGTTAATTAAGATATAGCGGGACATTTTATGTTATTTGTATAGGGAGTTTTACAAGTGAATCTTCTGGCAATAAATTAGAATATTTATCGTGATAAATTTGAGATATTCTTTTCTCTCCTTCCTCTCTAGCAACGGTATCTCACCGCTTTGTCGCTACATCCTTGCCGTTGCATCCTCTCTCTCTGCGACGATCGGCTAGGCAACGACACCCTCCACCTCGTCGCCTCGTCTCTTGTCGGTGGCATCCTCCCCCTTGTTGCCTTGTCTCTTGCGGTGAGAAGGGAGGCAACGACAATTGGCCAGGCGAGGATGCAGCAGATGACGAGTGACGAGAGCAAGAGAAAGGCAAGGAGAGGCGGCATTAGAGGAAAAATGGGCAAAATAATCATTGAGAAAAGAGAGTAAGGGACAAAATGATCATTTAAACCCATGTAAACCCACCAGTAAAACCCTATATGTACAAAGCATTATTCTACAAGGATTAATGTCCCAGCCCCCTCCTGCCCATGTCCATGTGTTTTGGCTTTCACCACCACCACTCCTCTTTACTGACTAATTCCACAAGACTGTCGGACCCGGCCCGGCCCGTTTTAGAACATATGAGGCAATGCCGCTGAGACGAGAGTCCAGCAAGTTTTCCAAATGAAAATTCTTCACTGAAGGGCATCTGACTGAAACTGGAAACGTACTTTTGCTCTAATGGCAGCTTCATATCATAAGCATCCGTTGAAGCCCGGACTTTGGCCTTTGCTACAAATTTACCATAAACGAGTCCTCTTTGAGAGATCCTGCACACGTGCCAGGTAATGAACTCCATCAACATGAGACCCATGTCACCAGAAATATGGCAGAAATTCACAAGACAAAATGGAACTTTTGTGTTCTTCTATTACAGCGGACAACCACCAAGGTTAACAGGACCATATTTCCCTTAAAGAGGGCAACCAAATCACTAATACGAACAATACCAAATTATCACACAACTGATAACAACAATAGAAGAAAACTCAAAATCTTCGCATCCACATTCCCATCCTCTTACAGCATGTTTGGTACATGGGTTTGGGATTAGTAGTACTTGCTGTCAGGGGTTATCCCCTGTTTGATAAGCCCCCGGGATTAGCTAAGCCTAATCCTGGGATTATTTAATCCCATGAGCGTGGGATTGAGTCATCGCGCCCCCCCACCCACCCAGGGTTTATTTAGTCCGGGCACAGGGGATAGATGCACAAAACAGGATTTGGATGAAAATGCCCTTACATTGCATTTGGATGAAAATGCCCTTACACAGTCGGGATTAGCTCTCTCTGTCTCTCTCTCTTCTATATTCGTTCCACTGAAAGATGCAAGATCTTCGTAGGAATTGAGTGCCCAAGGAATTGGAAGTCCATTTTGCAGACTTAGCTACACAATTTTTGATTGATATTTGTGATTTTTAATGGCTTAGACAGTTTCCCCTCAATTGCATGCGTCATTTCCAACCGGTTCTACACTCGATGGCAGTTTAGTGATGTTCAATACAAATTAATACCCACTTAACTAACTAATCATGGGATTGTATAATTTTGGATAATACCTGTTGCTCTTGTTATCAAAATATAATAAAATTTATAATTAAGAATCTTCAAGTCTCTAGGAGAAAAGATAGTTAAAGAGTGGGGAGTGTCTCTCACTTAAGCCCTTCGATTATTAAGTCAATTTAGTCAGAAACCAGAAGAGTATGCAATGAATTTATGTTGAATTTTTGGATAGTTAAAAAAAATGGATCATCTCTTATTTATAGAAATGAGAGCTGAAAAATGACACAGCGACCATTTCTTTTGAGATCGAGGTTATCATTGCTTATGGAGTAAAAGAATCCAAAGCTACATTTTTGCCTCTTATGTTGGGGAGGAAAGAGACAATTGCGCATAGGAAGAGAGGCAATTCCAAATAGCTTAGCTTCCAGTCTAATTTGAGGTGGGCCAAATCAACAACTCACAACAGATAAGGAAAGGGTGGTGGAAATATAGAGAATCAGAAGTCAAGTCAATTTAGATCAAGACATAGAGGGTGAAAGAATTGGGACTACAACAATTGAGACATAGAGGGTGAAAGAATTGGGACTACAACAATTGAGGAATGAGGGTAGGTTGGGCTAACTAAGGAAAAGAAAGAAAAAGAAAAGATACCACAAATTCAAACTATGGTTATGCATGACGATGGTGGTGAGGCCCTGGACTTAACCATAGTTGGTCGTGGTTAAATCTACAATTGTGTAGTTCTATATTAAAAGAATTTCTAAACCAAATTGATTATTCAATTAAAAGTGAGTTCTCAAGCTGATGCCATTGTGTTTTACTTTGTTATTGATGTGTCCAGCAAAACAAGCGAACAAGGTGGATTAACGAAAATAAAAGAATCGGAGGAAAGAGACAGTGCCACGTGGCCAGGCGGGGAGCCCCAACGTGCATGGCCGTGACTCGTCACGTAGACTCTACAACAACCCCCACGCGCACCCATGCCCACACCCGCATTGCCACAGCACTGCCTAGCTTAGCACACATGCCCTTGCAATCATGTGTGGCCCAGTACGCATACCCACGTAGCTTGGCACAGCGCCGCGCAGCGTGCGTGCCCCTTGCCCAGCACGGCATAGAACGTGTGCCCCCGAGTGACCCCCCATGCGTGGCCCAACGCATGCCTGACCTGCACCCCCGGGTGACCCCCACCCGGGGTGCCCCCAGCCAACTCGGCCATGTGCGACCCCGAGCCCTGTTGGCCCCTTGCTTGTGCAACCCCACACGTGCTCAAGCTCGCACCTCCGAGTGATCCTCACCTAATGACCCCTACTCGAGAGTGCCATGGGCACCCCCACAATCTATGTGTCATCACTCTAGCGAGACTTGGTCAAAACCACCTCCAAGTTACTCTCAAAGAAATTAGGTCACCCAACACCTGGTTGCCTCTTTCATGGCTATAAATAGGGGAGTCCTCCCCCCATTCAGTATGCAATCTCTCACTCTCATATTTCTTTCTTGCATTCGACTACTCTATACTTTCGAGAGACTAACTTAGGTATCGGAGAGTCTGTGCAGGGATCCTCACCCATGCCCTTAACCAATATTCTTTTTGGATATGTCATCTATCGCTCTTAAGCTACTTGAGGGACTCATCCATCGTTCTCAACCTAGCTGAGGGACTCATCCATCGCTGTTGCTACTTCTAAGAGAGTCGTTCATCACTGTCGCTCTCCCCAAAAAACTCATCCATCGCTGTCTCTCCATCCCAAGAGAGTCATCAATCGCTCTCGATAGTCACCCATTGTTTGAATAATCCACACGTGAGTTATCTTAAGATAGTTTCCATCTATGAATTCATTGTTATAATTGAGCAACAATACTTATATATTTAAGAAATTGATTTCATAGATTTGATTTTAACATTAACATTCAATTTTAAATCAAAATATATCTTAAAGTTTAGCTTATCTCGTTATAAAAACCTCTCATCTGGTTCAAGTCCATGCACATATATAATATATCAAATGATGAGTCTTTTACCAGTCAGTATCTACCCTTGAATTCAAGCTAATTTTCAATGCGATGAATGCTTCTTGGCTAGAGCATTTTTAAGGCTGAGCCTCAACCAAAGCCTTTGCAAACTTTCTAGCCTTGAGTGCTTGTATGTCACAATCACTCTAGGCCAAAGCATTTATATGGCAGAGATATAAGCACTCTTCACTAGAGTGCTTTTACTTTACCACCCACCACATCGACAACCCTGCTTGAGTGGCATCATGCCACCATATGTTGAAGGTTCAATGCCATTTCTGTAATAAGTTTGGGGCCAATACCATTCCAGGAATTTTTTCAAAAAAAAAAATATTATTTTAATAAAAAATCTAAAAAGTATGTTATATATATGTATATTATTGTTGTCTAAATACAATAATGAATTTGTTTGACTGAAAATGTTGTCGTCAAATCATTTGAATTTGTAAAAAAGAAACAATCAGAGGGCGTGGGGATCTCCACGCAAACACTCCGATACTTAAGTTAAAAATTAAAAATGATAAAAATTGTATTGAAATCAATATCAGAAATGTGTTTTTTTTAGTAATGAGTGTCTACTTATTTATAAAGAAATATAGAGTAATTTTAATTAATTCGATATTAGAATTATTATAGTTAACGCTTATCTTGACTTTTCTTAATTTTGTTAGAATTAAAATTCTTACAGATAATGTTTATATTGATTTTTTGTAATCCAGCTAGGATTAGGATTGTTTTCGATAACATCCATCTCTTGTAAATAATGTTTATCTTGTCTTTTTTTGGGAATATAATTTCTTATAGATGATTGTTTATCCTAATATTTTGAAATCCTCTTAAAATTATAATTCTTTATGGATAATTGTTTATTCTTTTCTTGAAATATTTAAAAGGATTTTTGAATGTCAGAATTATATAATTTGTGTTTTTGTGTGGGACCCGTACATGAAATTTATGTCTTTTATTCCAAAAAATTATTTTAGGTTTTTACCTATGACACAACACACACACACACATATATATTGAGGAATTTTTTGGGCTTCGGAGGTTTTAACTCATTTTTCATGATATAATAATTATACATAAAAATAATCTTTTTAATTGAAAAAAAATATGATATTTGTGTATATATTGTTCGCGTATTGTTTCCCGTAAGTGAACGGAATTGTAACAAGTAATATAATGATGAATAAATTATCGTTCCCACAAGGATTAGCTTTTGATCCCTACTTTAACCACTATTAACTTTAATAAACCACACACAATTAAAAGAATACTCAATGGAAGTTTTATATTAATTAAAAGTAACTCACCAAATGGAAAACACAAAATAATTTTTTAAGTTTTGAATGTAGAAATCTAATGCACTAGGGTTCATGAATCCACCGTAGTTCTATAATTGGTTTAATCTTTCAGTGATCGGGTTTTATAATTTTTGCTTTGAGCTGAAAATCGATGATCCTAAGTTAATCAAAAGTCTCTCTCAATGGTCAATCGAATCTATGCTTACATATGAGATTAATTATCTCTAATTAATCTGCAAATATACAAACATGCATTTATCCACAATGATCATCTAAATAAGATTTCACAAGGCATAACGGTATCTCTACCTATTATTGAACCCTATGTCATTTATTACCAAGTGCTAATCGATATTGAATCTCTCGAAAGCAATATAGATCACAAACACGTTCTAATGGCGGCCAAGCATCAAAACAGAATTAGTGCATAACAAACAATCAACTTGAAAGACAAGAATATAATAAAACCCAAATACTTTTAGTTAAACCATCATTGAACTAGGTTTCATCAATCACCCTAGCCACAAAGTACTTAGTCTAACATAGTTTCAATCAATGAAAGAAAAATAAAAAGGGAGTTCATGATGTTGGAGAGAAAGAAAGAACAGAAAAATAAAACCAAAACCGAAGATTTTCAAGAAAATCTCCTCATTTTTCCTTAACTTTCCGTCTTCTCCTCCTCTCCAAAGCTCCTTAATCTCCCCAAAATAAGTCTTTATATAGTCCTCTTTAGGTTATCAAAGTTGTGCACCTTGAAGAAGTCTATTCCTCTTTGATTTGGATTGAAACGGGCTTAAAACGGCCTTTTCATGAAGCTTTGAACCCTATCGCAGTCCTACCGCGATATGCTTTTTGCTGCAGACCCGTGAGCTCTAGATAATAATTCCTAAAGCAGTCTTACAGCGGTATGCATTCCGCTGTAAGACCATGAGCTCCAAAAACTAAATCTTACAACAGTATGCATTCCGCTATACCCGCTAACCTTCTTTTTTTGCTTCTTTCTTCATCATTTTCCACTTTTTGCTCTCGACACTCTTTTGCTTTCTTTTGAATCGATATCTGACCATGCTTCCAAGCTTTATTTCAACTCCTATCATTCACCAAAATCACTCTTTTTGCTCCATGTGTCTTCAACACATGCTTCACATCTACATAACCATATATAGAATCAAATTAAGTAGAAATCATGCTCATTGAATGTATAAATGCTAAGTTTATAGACCAAAATAAGTGTATAAAAGACACTTATCATATATACATCTTAATAAGTTTTTGGGCTTTCAAAGTTTTATTTCATTTCTCATCTAGTTGGAGTATAGAAGTGCATTTGGTTATAAAAGAGTTTAGAAACAAAAATAAATTACCTATAATAAAACTAAATTGATCCTAAATGTTTTAACTATCTTAGTCAAAATGATTGAAATTACCAAAATAATTGAATTAAAAGGCTTTATCCAAATGAGAGGTTTTTGTAGCCAATGGCATTTTTTGTAAATAAGCTAAAATTTAAGGTATAATTCTTTTAAAAATATAAATGCTAATGATTAAATGCACTCCATGAAAATAATTGTATATAAATATATAACAAAGTTGAATCCCATGGCATTTATTAAAAACTCAAATGGAGCCAATCAAATTAATCGATTCAGTTCAAAAACTCACTTTTGACCAAATAAATCCCAATACATGATTCATGCTAGAGAGAAATAGGAGAAAGAAGTAGGTTTTGGCAATGTTCCACCATGTTGAGATGATCATCACAATAGTTCTGATCCACCACTATGACAAGAAAAGAATTAAGGCCTGTTTGATTGCACTTATTTTCTAGGGAAATTAAGTTCCTATTTTCGGTCACGTGATGCTCTTTTCTAGCTTTTGCGGGAAATGATTTTCCTAGGGGGGGCTTGTTTTCCATTTCCAGGTAATTCAATCACCGCGCGCACAGCACATTCACTTATGTCCACCTCGATTTCTCTAGTTCCTCTCCTATTCGAGCCGGCTTCATCCCCTTCCTCTTCGTCACTATCCATCGTCGAAGTCGAGCCCCGATTCGGGCTTCGTTGCCATCTTCGACTTCCTGTGAGTCGCCATCCACCACCGAAGACGAGCTCCGTATTGGGCTTCGTCGCCATCTCCACAGAAGAGAGAGAATGAGAGAGAGACTCATAGTGATTGCGGCAATGTTGCAGCTAACTTAGATGGCGACGATGGGGTTGGAGAAGCCAATGGTGCAGAAGATCGACGATGGGGTTCGAGGATCCGATGGTGTAGAAGATCGAAGATGGGGTTGGAGGAGACGGTGGCGAGGATCAACAATGGTGAGGATTTGGTTGTTGGCCATGGTCGCGGGAGATCGACGTTGACCCAGAAGATTGACGATGGGGTTGTCTGCCTGATCTTTTGCACCTTCAGAAACGCCTAGCAATGGCGGTTGCGGGAGGGAGACAAAGAGGGTGAGAAAGTGGGTTTAGGGGTGAGAGAAGGTGAGATCGTGGGTTTTGTAATTTTTGGATTTATTTTTATTTTATTTTATTTTTATATTTCATCACAGATTAATAAATAGAGAGTGTTTATTATTATTTTTAATTTTTTGTGATAAATAAAATGTATATAATTGAAAAATAAAAACTATCAAATTCTATAGAAAATATTACCAATCAAACAGTAAAAGATGGAAAATAACATTATTTTCTTGGTAAAAAATTATACCAATCAAATAACTTAAACTCTTAATTTCCAGGAATTTATTTTCCCTGCAATTCAATTCTCTGGAATTTATTTTCTTTCCACCCTTGCAATTAAACGCACTCTAAGTGTTGTTTAGAAAAATTTTCAAGAGGCAGTAAATTGGATTTATAAAAATTTTGATATTTCTTGTTAAAAAAAAAAATTGAGTGGCAGTTGATTTGATATATGTGATTAATTTTGATCTTTCTAGATAAACAATAAATAAACAATCACAAAAGACAAAATTTTATAAAGGTTCACTTATAAGAGATAAGTACGATTTTATTCACCCCCTTTAACTAGGGTGAACGTGACCCCTGGTTAATGTTGTGGCGTCCCCATCAATTTTGAATGCTTCTTTTTCATTCTCTCTCCCCTTCCCTCTTCTTCTCTAGCAAGCCTCTCATCGCCTTTCTCTCGTCCCGCCTTGCCTCACTGCCTATGCATCGATCATCGCTGCATCCTTCCTCATCGTGGAGAGGTAGCAGGTAGCAAGGCAAGGCACAAGGTGGCAAAGTGAGATGAAAGGGTCGGCGACGAGAAGCGATTGTTGAAGAAGAAAAGGGAAGGGGAGAGAAAGGAGAAAAGATAATAGAAAGAGAAAATAGGTGGGTTTGATAGATACCTTCACCCCCTCAAAATAACTTTTTTACCCTTATACTAACCAAGGGTCACATTCACCCCAATTAAAGGGGGTGAACAAAATCGCATTCATAAGCAACTACTTCCTTTTCCAAAGGTGTTCCTTGAATGTTTCACTAGTAAATAATCTCTAGCTTTTGTTCATAATGTAGTAACCTCAATTACAGTGCAACCTTTGTATAAAAGCTAAAAAAACTTTGAAATAAAATCCTTTGCAAACAAGACAATCTCTTGATGAAAATAATACATCCCACAAAAAAATCTCAATACGAAAATTTTGGGTTCAAATGCCCCTAGGACAAGTATCCTTGAATTAAGTGTGTTTCGCAAGACAATGTTTTGATATCTAAGAAAAACCATTTAGATATCTGTACTTATATTTAGATGTCTAACAAAAAGGATTCAGACAACTATATAGGTTTCAAGTATTTGGAACACTCATTGAACATTATTTAGACATTATTGGATTAAGGCTTAGACATCTGTATAGACTTCTAAGATTAATTTACATTCTAAATAGGATTCAAACGTTTATGTTTTGGGTTTCAAATGTCTAATAAAGGTTTGAGGTTGGGTTGCATACGAGACACATTTAAGATGTTTGTTCCTATTACGGGCATTTTTCGAACTGCCTTGGGCTATTGATGTGACTGTTTTGGGCTGGGAATAGTCCAATGATAAGGTCCAACCTCTTGAAGCCCAACAGACCTAGGGCCGAAGCCATCTCCATGAGGTCGCATAATCGTTAAAGCGCCAGCTCCTAGAAATGACTCTAGCTCGTTAGTCGACCCGATCAGCTCGCAAAAAGAACCATAAAGTATGATGACCGGGGATAATGTCTAGTTATCTTATCCGTGGTAAGCCAGGTCCCAGATTGTGCGGAACATTTTCTCCCGATTTTACAGAGACAATGAGAGAACCTTGTCCCTCGCGATGTGGCCCCACCGCTTTGAACTTTGTGTAAGTTGTCAATATCTCACACTATAAATAGGGGTAAAAAGCTATTGTATAGACATGATAAAAAAAACATACTGTCACTCTGCCAAAATGATCAGAGAGCAGTCATGGACTGGGCTTCATTACGACCGAACCACGTAAAAATTCTTGTGCATTGTCTAATTGATTGTGCCATTACTTCCACTCTCTCATCCTCGGGTTATTCTATCAGTACAAATCGACGAATCATAGTTGACCAAATCTGAACGTTGACATTTTGGCGCTAGAAGGGCTGGAGGTGGTGCTATGCACTAGTTCTCAATCCCACATCAGTTGCCTAGAGGGCGACTAAGGGGATCATAAGTGCGGTGGGGCTCTTGTCCTTTGAAAGGCGAGAGCTGAGAGCTTATTCGTGGCTATAGGCCCATGATGACATGATATGTAATACCCTAAGAGCCCAGAAGAGGGTA
The DNA here is from genome assembly GCF_014633365.1 of Diospyros lotus. NCBI lineage: Eukaryota > Viridiplantae > Streptophyta > Magnoliopsida > Ericales > Ebenaceae > Diospyros > Diospyros lotus. The sequence goes on along the minus strand of NC_068341.1, from coordinate 35,267,935 downwards.
GTATACATGGAGGATAAGTAAGGAAAAAAAATAACACCAGTTGGATACCTTTTGGGCTGAATACAAGCAAAGAACTCCCAAGTGTGCTTGAGCTGGGGAATCTCAAGGATGGGTGACCTCCCTGGGCAGTTCATGTAGGCTTATCAGGATAAGTTATCCCGGACCTTCCTATCGCTCGATCCAGGGTGTTACAAAAAAATGTGTCAACATTTAGCACCGTTTGTGGGAAACCTTGGGCCCTACAGGCCCTGACCCTAACCACCCTCTGTCACCCCTGAGATGGTTCGTGCTCAAGAGCTCCACCACACTTAGAAAGGAGGGCTGGAGGTGGTGCTCTGCACCGATTCTCAATCCCACATCAATTGCCCAGAGCGCGACTGAGGGGCTCATAAGTGCGTTGGGGCTCTAGTCTTTTTAAGGGCGAAAGCTGAGAGCTAATTTGTGGCTGTGGGCCCATAATGACATGATGTGTAATACCCCAAGAGCCTAGAGGAGGATAATATACATCGAGGATAAGTAAGGAAGGAAATAACTCCCAAGTTAAGCGTGTTTGAGCTGGGGAAGCTCAAGGATGGGTGACCCCCCTGGGAAGTTCGCGTAAGCCCATCAAGGTAAGTTGTCCCTGACCTTCTATCGCTCGATGCGGGGTGTTACAAAAAAAATGTGTCAGCAGTTCCCTAGCATTTGGACATTTTTATGAAGCTAAGAGGTTGGGACATATTTTGGACTCCTTTCAAATGTTTGTGGTCAACCCTTCAAACGTTTGTATGGAGCTTTGAAATTGGGCTACATTTTGAAAAAGTTTTAGATGTTTGAATAAGAATCTAAATGTGTATAAAGGTTCGAACATGGTTGGCTCTCTAAAATTAGTTCATATGCCTATTAAAACTTTGTTATGCATCTGTTTCTCGGACATTTGAATACAATCATTCATACATGTAAAATGTTTCAGGACTTTTAAGACGCAATGTTTAGTCCATGCCTTTTATTTTGTGTTAGAATATATTTTTATTATCATCAAAATCAAACTACTTGAGATCAACATTGAGCATGTTAGTGTGATTTGAGGTGAACAAACCAAATTGATAATAATGAGGTTATATGAACTCATCTGCAATGGAGAAGAGAAAGAGATAAAGATAAGGGGGAATAAAGAGAAGATTAAGAACTTGCTTTTCAAATTGGATGTTACGGATAATTATTGATATCAAACCCCATGATTGATTGACAAGGTAAGTGTGAGAGAGATCAACGACGGGTTTTTAAAAAACCTAATAGTTTATGGGGTTGTAAGAACCTCTTCAGTAATATGAAACAAAGAAAAGAGAAAGTTATTACAGTTAACAATTATCATTATTATCACTTTATATAGTCGTGATCATAGTTTTAAACAACCATGGTTGAATAAGTGAGATATAAAAAAATAAAAGAAAAAGGGAAAGACCAAAAAAAAGAGAGAATGAAAGGTTTTTAAATTATAAAGGTGTTTTGGTCAATTTTTTAAATATTTTATTAAGGTTAACTAACAATATGGGAAAAATCACAACATAATACTAAAATATAAGAGTACTTATTGTATTTTCTCAAATAAATGAGGTATTGTATGCATTTCTCCTAAATCTTAAGGTAGTAAGCGCATTTTTCTCTAAAAGATATTTGATATTAAGGCAAAATGGCACTATACAAACACCCTTAACATATCAAAAATGATAAAAGACATCCATTTTTGTCAACTTATTGCATTAAATTGAATTTTTTGCACCTATTTTTGATTGTTATCTCATTCTCTCTCTCTCTCTCCTCTGCCTCTCCCTTTTCCCACTCCCATGCATAACAATTAGGTTCTTATATCTAGAGATGCTCATATCTTCTTTGACAATAGCATTAACCCTCATCTTTCTTGCAACTGACATATTTGTGCATCTCTTTCCCTTTATAAATTTAATCAAACCATATGATTTGCAGATTTGCAAAGATGTTATCTTCAAAATAATTGAATCCTTTTATTTACATAAGGCTTAACACATTTTTTAGTCCCTGAACTAATCAAAAAAATAGCTTTAAGGATATCAACTAAATTGTGCTCACTATTCATCCCAGAACAAAATAATTTTATACACTTTTAGTCCCTAGCTTAACTGACGTTAATCAAGACGTTAACTTTGACTCGTCACGCTGCCACGTCAATGACACGTCACTCCTCAACACTGCCATGTCAGCACAGCTTAATTAATGCATTTTTTAGTCCCTGGACTAATAAAAAAAATGATTTTAAGGATATCAACTAAATTGTGCTTACTATTTATCTCTAGACAAAATAATTTTATACACTTTTAGTCCCTGGCTTAACCGACGTTAACCGAGACGTTAACTTTGTCTCATCACGCTGCCACGTCACTACTACGTCACTCATAATATCTATGTCTATTGTCCATATTTTTATAAAAAAAAGAAAAAACAAAAACATCTCCATAGTTAGGCTCCCCGACCACGGCCATAGGGAGGCTGGCTTCCTCGACCCAACCATGGCTGGGACCGGGAACCTAGAGGTCTAGCGACTGGCCGCCATGGCTGCTGACTGTTAGGGGTTGGGGCCATTCCCCGACCACTGGGTTTAAGGTCCCCGACCCCCAGTCATTTCGAGGCGACCGATAATGGCTGAATTGACGACAGGTGAAGAGGCAAGAGCGGTGCAGAACGAGGAAAGAGGGAGAAGAGGGAAAAAGGGCTCCCCATGGCCACCGGCAGCCATGGCTAGGTGTGTGTAGATGACATTTTTTTTTTTATAAAAATATGGACAGCAGACGTGGATATTATGAGTGACGTGGCAACGTAACGAGGCAAAGTTAACGTCTCAATTAATGTCAATTAAACTAGGGACTAAAATTGTATAAAATTATTTTGTCCAGGGATGAATAGTGAACACAATTTAGTTGATATCCTTAAAGCCATTTTTTTATTAGTCTAGGGATTAAAAAATGCATTAAGCCATGCTGACGTGGTAGTGTGTGACAGCGTGACGAGGGAAAGTTAATATCTCAGTTAACGTCGGTTAAGTTAGGGACTAAAAGTGTATAAAATTATTTATGTTCAGGGATGAATAATGAATACAATTTAGTTGATATCCTTAAAGCCGTTTTTTTGATTAGTCCAGGGACTAAAAAATGTTTTAAGCCTTTGCATAAAATGTCTCTGTTAATCAAATTCTAATGGCATTGCAAACCCTTCGATTTACTATTCAGATGATAATAAAAGAGAGAAAGAAAAGAAAAAGAGACAAGAAAAACAAACCCGTAATAATTACTTAGTATTAATAAGTAAGAATTGGCAATGGATCTGAGTATTACGTACCCCAATAGGTTTTATATTATTAGTGTTGCTTTATTATATAGGTTTTATATTATTAGTGTTGCTTTATTATATATGTTTTGTTACTAAACTAGGTGTTTGCTTAAATAATAAAATAAAAGATAATACATAAATATTATAATAAAAATATTTATAATTAAATAAAAATAATTATTGTGATTCATTGTCTTCCCTACTTTTTAGTAATAAATGAGCTTTCAACTCATCCTTTCATGAATTCTAAATTTACAACATAGTTCTATAAACATAAATAAATTAATAAAACACAAGTAAAGGTAGGATATTTTAATATATATTAATTTTTTTAAATAATAGATTAAAAATTATAAATTGTAAAAAAATTCACATCTTTATATATATAAAAATAAGATAGTCATTGCACATAGTTGACTCACATAGTTTTCCGCTTAAACTGTGCTAATATATATTTTTTTTCCCGAGTTATTACTCTACCAATATTCTTTTTCCGTTTCACATTTACACAAGCCAAATCATATCATTGAAGCTTTTCCTTTTGACTTCCTTTTCATTAACCAACAATTCAATTTATTGAATAGAGCAGCTTCAATGCATCAAAAAATGAATTTGTATGCATATTTAGGACTCTTTATACAAGCTGAAAAAACACTTTTGCATATCATCACAAATTATTTCTTCATTGAACGGATTTCTCTACAAACTATAATTAAAACCCAGTATTTGCCATGACTCAAATTTTGCATATGTTGACAATACTCACGCGAATTGGGCGTTCAAGATACTAATCGTTTAGATGTGGAAAGTGATGATGTTGATGGTTTTGATGGTTGACTAGAATATATGTTATGAAAATAAAATCAATTTCAAACTATTTTTTCATCAAGTTATCTTATGCAAATTCAATCAAAAACAATCTTTCATATTTATATCATAGCAAAATCATCATATTTTGTCTTAAACACATTGGTCTTATTATGTTCCAAAACGTTGTTTTAAATTACCATGTAAAATGAGTGTAAAATGATAGCTTTTGTTTTCAAATCATAAGAAGATGTCGACCAGTGCTATAAACCTGTCGACCGATGTTGCTTCAAGCTGTCGACTGGTTAAGATAGGTTATCGATCGGTTGAACAACATGCTCTCTGTTGTTTGTTGTCGACTGCTTCTACATGTTGACCTATCGACTGGTCTTAAGAATCTGTCGACAGTTTTAGTTCAATTGTCGACCGATGTTCAAATATTTGAACTAACATGTTAACCGGTTAAAATAAGCTGTCGACTGGCTTGTCGTAGATAGCTTTTAACGGCTACTGACCACCATTCTCAAGTGTTCTCTCCACTTACAACGTGATGATTTCAAGTTTGGACTCTCAAACCTCTATAAATACAAGTCAAGAAAGAGAATTCAAACTACGGAATTGATTCATCTACAAGCTCCTAAGTGCTCATCAATTGCTGTGCTTCGATTGTGCCCTAAATCTCTCTACTTTCAAGGCTTGTACTTTATTTATTTCAAAGCATATTTTTAGCCTTGCATTTGTTCTTGATTACGTTGTAACTAAGAGGGCATACTCTTAGAAATTGATCTCTTGTATCATTTCTTTTGTTCCTAGCTTGCATAGCTAGAAGACCTGCTTGTCATAATAGGAGATTTGTATTACCTAGGTTTGCTAGATGGCTTGCTTGTTTAAGAAAGAGGTTTTTATCTTCCTAACTTAGTGCTAGAGGGCATATCTAGTGTGATAAGAGAGTTATGGTGCTTTGTTTTTGAAAATCCTTAATGAGGAGTTAAGGTAGTAGATTAGGCTTGTTTAATCCGAACCACTATAAATCCTTGTGTCATTTGTGCTTGTGTTCTTTATTTATTTATTTTTTCAAGCATCTCTATTTTTCTCATTTGATTCATATATTGAAAAATATTTCATAGTTTTCAAATTTGTTCTCCATTGTTAAGAAGTGATTGTCTTTATACGGTTAATATCTCATCGTGCCATTTCAAGATCTTGAAGTTTAACGAAGCCATGATCTTCATAAACAACATCTCTTCTTATTAAAAGAATTTTTAAGCTGAAAGAATTTTGTTTATACCAATTCACCCCCCCTCTTGGTGTGTGCCATAGCATCTCAAATCTATCAAAAAGTTTACAATTATCAAAACCAAAATGAGGTTAACAACGTTGCTTTTAGTGTTGTTCGATAAACATGTAAGTTCGAAAAACACTATTTTTTGTTCTTATCATGTACTTTTGTTGTCTTTTCCATATGTGCCACTGAGTTGTAGTTTTATTTCTGATCTTTTTGTTCTTTTCATCCACGTTTTTGTCTTTATTGTATGTGTGAGCTTTGTAATGTTGAATTACAACGACTGATGTGTGATACAAAGATGACATTCAAATTGTTCTTTATCCTACGTAAATTGTTAGGAATAAAATAATTAGTAAAACATGTAATTGCTCACGTTTTAGTTTGTTGTTTCTCTTTCCTCACTCATTATAATGATTTTTTTTCTTCTTTGTATTGACTGCCATTATGAGTAATGCCTTCGAAGTGGGTGTGAGTGTACTGATTGATACTATAGAATTTCAAAAAAAATTGATTTGTTTAACTAATGTACATGCTTAATAGCTTATTTATAACTGCCTGGAATAATATGGATTGCGTTAGAACATTATCAAAATATAAACAATGTGTCATTTATCATGACAAGTGTCGTTCATCAATATATAATATGTGCAATGTGTCATTTATCATGTTGTGTAAGGGACGCGAATGCATGCAATAATCAAGAAAAACTTGATGCGTTACTTTGCGAATAAAATTGAAGAGCACAAGTTGTACGTAATAAAAAATTTCATAGTTGATCATAATACTATGATGTTCAAGACTATCACACATAAGTACGTTTTGAGTTTCATGAGGACCACTCAAGTGACTGAGGTTGAAGATCAATCATTTCCTACTGAGATATATAGGTTCAAGTCTTTTGTCAAACTTATGGTCAGTCCACAGTCTAAGGAAACTTATCTACTTGGTGTGTTTTTGCTTCTTTTTTTAGTTAATTTTTTACTGCACTATTCTGCCTTTTTTCGCAATTAATTTTAGTCAATTTTTTTAGTTAATTTTTTTATGCACTATTCTTCATTGTTTGCTTGTATCTCTTTTTTCTAAGATGCACTATTCTACAATTCTAATACGTTTTCATTTTTTGTTTTTGTTGTGGGTGAAGCATCAAAACGTTGTTGTCTTGTTGGATGGCAATTTTGGCAACCTCAGCAGTCCACGTGGACGGCCACTTTGCAACCATCAAGGCCTCGTCTCTCTGATATCCGACGCCTCTTGATTGTCCTTGCTCTGCCTAACGCCCCTTTGCTTGTCCTCTCTGTCTTTTTTGTTAATCGTGTTCTACGATTAACCGATGGCCATCGATGCTGCCTTTATCAATCTCAATCCCAACCGTTCAACTCTCATATAAATGGAATAGTGCCTCGGGATGATAAAGAAGACGAGAAATATCGCAGAAAGAAAGAGGAAGAAGAGAGATTGATCGGGCTGTGGGGTTCTTTGAGTAAGCTCTGGTTTTGATTTGTATAGACTCTTTTTCTTCATTGTAATCTCTGGTTCTTAGGTTTGCTTCTAATCGGTATTTGTTGATTGTGAGGCTATTTTGTTAGGAGAACCATTGATGTACAGTCTATTTGTTCAGATCCTTGTAACCCTACTCGATATAGTGCAGTGAGCTCTTTCCTACTAAGCTCAACGTGGACGTAGCCCTTTGGGTGAACCACGGTAAAATTTCTGGTGTCATCTTCCTTCATTTCCTGTCTGTTTTTGTGTTATTTAGCATTTTGTTGCTTAAGTGTGTTATTGTTTCTACCGAAAGTATTAGGGTTCTGAATCAATTCTTTATGTTCTGTTCTTGTTGAGTCTTCCGCTCAGTCCAACAGTGGTATCAGAGCTCGGTTTCACAAATCGTGCTCTAGGGTTGAGTCAGAATCTGGGTCAGTTGATTTCTGCGTTTGGGTGTTCTTTATTTCTTTGCTTTGTAAAGAAAACTGAGTCTCTAGGGTTTCTTCGATTCTCGGTCAGTGGGTGTGTGCTGAGAGAATCTCAATCTAGAGGTCTAGGTTACCTTCGTGTAAAGCGAAGATGTCATCCACCCGATTTGAAATCGAAATATTTGACGAAAAATGAGACTTTGGTAGTTGGAAAAAGAAGATGAGAGTCCTTCTCTCTCATCATAAAGTGCTGATTGCACTGGAACCAGATGATCGGAAATGGTCTATAGACCAGATTGCTCGCATTGAGGAAATCAAAAAGGAGGCTTACAACCTCACATTCCTTCATCTCGGTGACAGCATTATAAGGAAGGTATATCTAACCCTATAGATCTCTGGAATAAACTTGATTCTTTGTTTTCTGTGATGACTGCTCCTAATCTTGTGTATTTAAAGGGCATGTTATTTAACTTCAAAATGGATACCTCTAAATCAATGGATGAAAATGTAGATGAATTTACTAGATTAGCTCTATTGTTAAGAGGTACTGACCAAGCACTGGGAGATACCAGTGAGGCCATGATTTTATTAAATTCTTTGCCTGATGAATATGATGTTGTTAAACATGCTTTACGTTATACTGGAATAGTTCCTAGTTTAGATCTTGTAATCTCGTGTATTAAAGCAAAAGAACTAGAACTAAATACAATAAAGAAATCTGGTAACAATCTATTTGTGAAAACTAAAAGTGATAAGAAGAATTACATAGAAAATAGTGATCAATCTAGTGGAACAAGGTTTAAAGGAAAGAAAAATGATAAGAAAGGAAAACAGAAACAATCAAAATGGAAGTGCTATCACTATAGAAAAGAGGGACACATAAAAAAGTATTGCTATGATTTCATTAGGAAACAAAAACAGGGGGGTAACACAAATGTAAATGCAGGTAGTTCAAACTGTCTAGCGGAAGTTCTCACTGTCTCTAGCTCATCTATTGAAAATGAATGGGTAATGGATTCAAGTTGTTCTTTTCACATGTGCCTTAATAAAGAGTGGTTTCAAAACTTTAATCAAAAGGAAATTGGTACAGTCTATATGGGAAATAATCAATCATGTAGTGTACAAGGAATTGGTGATATACCTTTAAAACTGCATGATAACAAAGTGAGAATCCTAACTTATGTAAGGTATGTTTCAGGCTTGAAGAGAAACCTAATATCTCTAGGCACTCTTGATGAGTTAGGTTTCTTGCATGTTCTGAAAGGGGATAATCTAATCATGTCTAGCTCTAAGAAATGTGGTTTGTATATTTTAAATGGTTGCTTTCATCCTTCTGTTAATATGCATTCTACTTACATTATAAAATCTGATGAGACAAATATATGGCACTTGAGACTTGGTCACATGAGCCTGAAAGGCCTGCAGGCACTGAAAAACCAAGGCTACCTTGGATCAGTGTCTGCTAGATCCTTGGATTTCTGTGAGCCATGTATTCTGGGCAAGCAACACATGTTGAGTTTCCATCAAGGGACTCACCTGGCGAAGGTATGCCTAGAATACCTGCATGCTAATTTGTGGGGACCATCCCAGGTTCCCTCCCATGGTGGTAACAGGTATTTCCTTTCCATTGTAGATGATTACACTAGAAAAGTTTGGGTATTCCTACTAAAAACTAAGGATCAGACACTAGAAAAATTTAAAACATGGAAAATTTTAGTAGAAAACCAAACTAATAAGAGAATTAAGGTGTTAAGAACAGACAATGGATTGGAATTTTGTAATAGAGAATTTGATGCATATTGTAATTCACAAGGCATCCTTAGGCATAAGACTGTTAGAAATACACCCCAACAAAATGGGGTGGCTGAAAGGATGAATAGGACCTTACTTGAGAAGATTAGGTGCCTTCTCTTTACCTCAGGAATGCCTAAATCCTTCTGGGTTGAGGCTCTGTCAACTGCATCTTATTTAATCAATAGAAGCCTTTCAACAGTCCTAAATTTTAAATGCCCTAAAGAAATATGGTCTGGTAAGAAAGTAAACTTTGAATACTTAAGAGTTTTTGGTTGTGAGGCATATGCTCATCAATCTGAAGGAAAGTTAGAACCCAGATCCAAAAAATGTGTGTTTGTAGGCTATCAGGAAGGTACTAAGGGATATAGATTATGGGATAGGCATTCAGGTGGAGTTAGGATAATTATTAGTTGAGATGTCATATTCAATGAATCTAAATTCCCTTGTAAGATAACAAACACAGAAATATCTGATGATAACAGAAAACTAGATGATCATACTATTTTAGGAGATACTCAAATTCAGGTGGAGCAACCAGCTATAGGAAATAACACACCTGGTGCTTCGACCACAGGTGAACTAGATTTGGGAAATGTGTCTTCCTCCACTGACCACACCTCTGATCTAAATTCTGATCAAGAGGAACAAACAGGAAACCCTGAGATTGGGGAGGAACAAACCAGTGTTCCCCAATAGAATCTTAGTGACTATCAACTAGCTAGGGATAGGAGCAAAAGGGCAGTGAGATCACCCTCAAGATATGCATATTCAGATTTAGTTTACAGTGCCCTGATTGCTGGGTATGAATTGAGGGATAGTGAGCCTTCTACTTTTGAGGAGACTGTCAACTCTCAAGATAGTGTTAAATGACAGTAAGCCATGGATGAAGAAATGGCATCTCTTGCTGCAAATAGGACTTGGGAACTTATTCCCAGACCAAAGAATCAAAAATTAATCCAATGTAAGTGGCTGTACAAATTAAAAGAGGGTATGTCACCCTCTGAACCAATTAAGTACAAGGCAAGGTTAGTTGCAAAGGGTTTTACCCAAAGAGAGGGAATAGATTACAATGAAATATTTTCCCTAGTTGTCAAGTTTAAAACTATTCGTTTAATGCTAGTTGTTACTGTTCATTTTGACTTAGAACTTGAACAACTAGATGTTAAGACTGCCTTCCTGCATGGTGACTTGGAGGAACAAATATATATGGTTCAGCCGATTGGATATACTGACTCAAATAAACCTCAGCATGTCTGTTTATTAAAAAAATCATTGTATGGCCTAAAACAGTCACCTAGACAATGGTATAAGAAATTTGACCAATTTGTTTCAGAAATTGGCTTTGTTAGGAGTCAATATGATAATTGCTTCTATTTCACCATTTCAGATATTCCTATTTATTTGCTTCTATATGTAGATGATATACTGTTAATTAGCAAATCCAAGTCTAAAATCAGTGAATTGAAATCTATGTTAAATATGAAATTTGACATGAAAGACTTAGGGCATGCTAAGAAAATCCTAGGAATGAAAATAGAAAGAAATAGGAGCAATTTCAGTTTAAAAATTCAGTAGCATGATTACTTGTTAAAGGCTGTGCAAAGATTTGGCATGAATAATTGTAAAGCTATTTCGGCTCCCTTAGCTGGTCATTTCTTGCTTTCAAAAGCTCAATGTCCCACCTCAAATTCTGAAATCATTAAAATGGAAAAAGTACCCTATGCAAATGCCATAGGAACCATTATGTATTCTATGATTAGTACCAAGCCTGACCTAGCTTATTCAATTTTCTTACTAAGTAGATACATGTCAAACCCTGAGAAACCTCATTGGGATGCCTTGAAATACTTGTTTAGATATATAAATGATTCTGTTGACATTGGTTTGTGTTATAAAAGAAGATATGATAATCTTGATCTTGTGGGGTATGTAGATTCAGATTTTGCAGGGGACAAAGACTCCAGAAAATCACTACAGCTTACTTCTTTACATTGGGAGGTAATTGCATCAGCTAGAAGTCACAATTGCAGCCCTTGGTTGCATTGTCTTCCACTGAGGTAGAATACGTGGCAATCTCTGATGCCTTTAAAGAAGCCACATGGCTTCAAGGCCTTCTGAGGGAAATAAATTTGCTCCAAAACAAAGTGGTGGTATTCTCAGACAGTCAAAGTGCTATCCACCTCTGTAAAAATTCGGTATATCATGAGAGGTCTAAGCACATTGAGGTAAAGTTTCACTTTGTCCGAGAGCTAGTAGCAAATGGAACTGTGAAGATTAAAAAGGTTTCTACTAAGGAAAATCCAGCTGATATGGGAACCAAGATTTTGACTGCAACCAAGTTCAAGCTTTGCTTGAGTTTGCTGCACATTAATGCCGGCTAATCCTTCAGCTGACTAGAGCGATGATGGTAAAAAATTGAAGCATGCTGCACTATGTTCTGACTATTGGGTTCATTCTCCCCTTGATGCTTCAAGGTGGAGATTGTTATGGGTGAAGCATCAAAACGTTGTCGTCTTATTGGAGGGCAATTTTGGCAACCTTAGTAGTCCACGTGGACGGCTGATGGACGGCCACTTTGCAACCATCAAGGCCTCGTCTCACTGATATCCGGCGCCTCTTGATTATCCTTGCTCTGCCCAACGCCCCTTTGCTTGTCCTCTTTTCCTTTTCTGTTAATCGTGTTCTACGATTAACCGATGGCCATCGATGCTGCCTTTATCAATCTCAATTCCAACCGTTCAACTCTCATATAAATGGAATAGTGCCTCGAGATAATAAAGAAGACGAGAAATATCGCATAAAGAAAGAGGAAGAAGAGAGATTGATCAGGCTGTGGGGTTCTTTGAGTAAACTCTGGTTTTGATTTGTATAGACTCTTTTTCTTCATTATAATCCCTGGTTCTTAGATTTGCTTCTAATCGGTATTTGTTGATTGTGAGGCTATTTTGTTAGGAGAACCATTGATATACAGTCTATTTGTTCGGATCCTTGTAACCCTACTCAATATAGTGCAGTGAGCTCTTTCTTACTGAGCTCAACGTGGACGTAGCCCTTTGGGTGAACCACGGTAAAATTTCTGGTGTCCTCTTCCTTCATTTCTTATCTGTTTTTGTGTTATTTAGCATTCTGTTGCTTAAGTGTGTTATTGTTTCTATCGAAAGTATTGGGGTTCTGAATTAGTCCTTTATGTTCTGTTCTTGTTGAGTCTTCCGCTCGGTCCAACAGTTTTGTCCATGTTAATCTCAAATTTAAAGATGTGATCGGTGAAGTTGTCGAGAAGGACAAAGCTAGAACTCAATCATCTTCCAGATCCACTACAAAGTGTATCGATATTGTTCTTAAAGATTTGAAGTATAATCGATATTGTTCTTGAATAGTATCAAGTGTTTTGGTGTCCCTAACCATGAGTTGAGATTAAAGGTTGGTATTCCGGTTATGTTGTTGAGGAACATTGATCATACCACTAGACTTTGCAATGGAACTAGACTAATTGTTACAAGACTTGGAAATCAAATCTTGGGGGCTACAATATTGTCGGATACTAATGCAGGGCATAAAATGTTCATTCCAATTATGTTGTTAACTCCATCCGATACAAGGCTACCCTTCAAATTTCAACAAAGACAGTTTCCCCTAATTGTTTCATACGCCATGACTATCAATAAGAGTCAAGGTCAGTCTTTGACTCATGTAGGTTTTTTTTTTTTAAGAACTATATTCAGTCATGGATAATTGTATGTTACAATATCAAGAGTTACAAGTCGCAGTAAGTTGAATATACTAATATGTGATAAAAAAGGTGAACAAACAACTTCGACCACAAATGTTGTATACAGAAAAGTCTTCCAAAATTTGTTTTAATCACAATGAAATAAAATTGTTGTTTTGTAATATATTAAATTTGCTATAATATGCATTCTATTTTTTAAACTATTCTTTTATACATATTTTTGTTGGATATTGTATCCCGTGCATGGGTTGAGAATTAGTTATTAATAACAAGACTATAAAAAAACTTAAAAGAGAGTCACAAATAAATTTATTCATGACCAAACAAGCCGAATCCTCTAAAGCTCAAGCTTAACTGAAAAAAAGTCTCTTTAAGTTTGCTCATTCAACTAAAAATATTAAGTTGGAACCAACCCTTGTCTTCATTGCACTTGCATGCACGTACAGTGGGCCCAGCATTCCAGGGCAAGATGGATATGCTCCAGCATGTGTTGACTATGTAGATAGAAATTTTCACAAAGCAGTAAGCACTGATTGCTTCCAATATTCAACTATTGATTCCACAATTGCTCAGCTTATACCAACTTCTTCACCTCAGCAAATAAGAATCCATCTTCTATTTGAACCGTAATAACATGGATGATAATATAAAACCATTTTTACAGAATGATATTACCTTATGCATCAGAACAGCAGAGACAACACCCACAAAGTTTCAGACTGTTCCCTCAAAAACAATATTTGTTCAGCACACAACCAAATCTTGATGGTAATAGCTATGTCACATATTCATATGATTAATACACCTAGAGGTTTATATACAGATGAAACCCCAGGACTCAATCAAGCCTTCTTAACAAGTACTTAACTTGAACTTCCTTTGTCAAAGGCATGATCCAGTCTCCGTATAGATCAGCAACCAGGCTTGGTTTTATCTTGTATGCTGGATCACCTCCATCTTGATCCCCTAGACAATCAGTAACCTCTTGCCCATATGTTTTGGCTTTCATCTCCACTCTCCTCTTTATTGCCTCTTCGACTGCTGGATAAGTCAGTAAATCCATAAGAAGGGCCTTGTCCTGCCGACCACAAATGTTGGGTTATAACAAAATGGGGACCCATTTTAGCACCAGGATGCAATCCCATTGAAATGGTTTTTGAAAAGAAACTATTCACTGAAGTGTATCTGAAAGTAGAAATGTACTTGTGCTCTAATGGCAGTTTTATAATCATCTGGTGAAGCCCGGAATTTAGCCTCAGCTACAAATTTGCCATAATGAATTCTCTTGGACAGAGCCTGCATACAGGAACCACCAAAATCCATTTGCCACAAGTTAAAGAGCATACTTTGAGACATTTGTAAAACATATTTGGCAGGAATGAATTCCATCAACAAGAGGTCAAGTCATGAGAAATATAGCAGGAATCCACCAGACAAATGTTAGTTTCATTCTTCTACAATGGAGGACAACCACCTGTATTAACAGACCATATTTCCCCGTAAAGAGAGTAACCAAATCACTCAAACAAACCATCTGAGAACTGCTAAAATAATAGAAGAAAACCCAAAATCATGAAGTCTGTCTGGATCCTTAGTTCTTTTACAAAAGGAAATCAAAATAAAATGAAATTCTTACATGGATGCATTTTTTCACACAAGTAAATCTAGTATCTTTCCCTTTTCTTTTGTTTCCACAGATTCTAGTTAAGAAAATAGCATAAATTCTTCCTATCAGATGAAAAAATAGGAAATGTCACATTTTGCTAAAGAAATGGTTGCTGTCTTACAATAAAGAAGGTTCCCTGATTTTCTAATAGCATTTTATTCGTCACAAGTTATCATCACAATCTTGTGTTCCCTCTTTGTCCTTGTATCTTGTAACTTGCTTGTTAAGCAGACTAGCTATGAGAAAGAATAATGCAGGTTCAAATAACATTCTTCAACAAATTCATAATACTAATATAAATAGAACTTAAACATTAGCCATGAGAAACAAGAGTACATGAAAGATGCAATGCGAGAGGATTGAAACACAAACATAGACTTAAAAAATGATAAAAGAACAGTGTTGATTCAAAAATCAATACAGGAAAGAGTCCAGGTGTATTCTAGATAAGAGTTAATGTGAACTAGCCCCCATCCTTGCTCAGCACAGACACAATACCATCAATATGTGATTTGGAATCCAGCCTGTCCAACAAAAATTCAAGCTTTACATCACATCTAATTATGCAATCTCTTTTGGCTCACTGATTATGCGCAGAATCTCTTTTTTATTGTGAAATGTCAGATAATCAGGGTTTATGGTACTTGCTTTACACTAGTTATAAAATTTGACTTGATAAGCTTAATAGACAAAATGAAATTTGAAAACCACTCTCTTCCCCAAAAAGATTATTAAGACAAGCAGAAAACATGCCTACGATTACCAAATAGAAAGAGAAGTGAAAGCAATAATCTAGGACGGTGCAATACTGACTAAAGGAAAGAGATGCAACATTCAATGACAAGCATTCATCCAAACTTCACTGTTTTTCTGAAGTCTAGTCCAACTCCAATTGTTCAAATGAATCAATACTAGTCCTCTGTGGTTGTATTGGTAAATATGCATACCTGCAAGCAAATTGTGTCACAGACTGCAGCTGATCCGCAGTTACCATCATTGCCTTCCTTAACTAGTCTTGGAAGAAGATCTCTGAAATACATTTTCCACACTATATTGTTGATATTGATTGAATCAGCAATGGGATGAAGAACCTATGCCAATACAAACATGTTCATGTTAGGTGTTGTTGACATAGAAATCATTATGTGAGAGTCAATAAGAATGACCAATGTTAAGAGAACCAGACTGGACCAGCCAGTCCAACTGGTAAAACCAGGAACCAGTTGGAAGTAAAATAACGGTATGAAAAGAATGGCAGGTTAACCAGTGAACGGGCCAGTTTACTGGTAACCAGGTGAATCAATCTAGTTCAATTGCACCCCCGCCCCCTTTTTTGACATTTTCAATTTTATTTTTAAATGATAGAAGATAACAAAAATTTGGAAGATGTGAAAAGAATTAATGTCAATTCTTTGGATTATCTATAAGTTCGGTAGTTCAAATCCTACTCAAAATAAGAAGGCCAATACAATCAAACTATTTATAATGATATGTAATTTGGATACTGTTGATGTATGATCAATTTTTTGGACCAAATTGGTTCAGGTTGAATAGATTTGATTGAGTTTGTATGCATCTAGATCTAGCAAATCCAAAAGATTGACTTCAGCAAATTGAATTTAGCTCAAGAAGTATGCACAATATCTTCCAGTTTACCATGTTCCCAAATTTCTTACATTTACTTATCATGCAATGTATTAAGAACTGTATCATTCCCACCCTTACTAGTTCAAAACTAGTTAATCATCTGTCCGATGTTTGCCCACATATTGCAACTTCATGCAAAAACATCTAGTACCTGAGGGTACTGGAGAGGTGGCAGCATTGTGTCAGGAATGTCATCTGGGAAGAAAGGGTGCTCATCAGGACTCTTGTATCTTCCAACCTGTGGCACAATCTAACTAAAATAAATAACTTGCAAAAACGTATTGTAAGGAAATAACTTGAAATAACACATTGTCCTCTCCCCCCCCCCCCCCCCAAAAAAAAAAAAAAAAAGAATTCAAGGCATAACATACCTGAGCATGAAGCTTTTCAGTTTCTCTGACCATGAAATCCACCAAAGAGCCATGGAATCCATCCACCAAGAATGCATTAGGGTCATATGTATCAGCATTATAACAATATTGAGATCTCTCCAAGAGGCAAAATATAATGCTGTCTTCTTGTCGAATTAAAGAATGTCTTATACCCTCTAGAGTGTAGCTGTCAGTTTCATCAATCCTTTCTTTCTTTGGCAATCTGGGGAGAAAGGAAGAGACTAAAACTTTTATCAACAATAAAATATCAAGTCTTAATCCCACTAGGTGGGTCAACTATATGAATTCTAGTTCATCAATTGTTTCTACGTCCATCTCTATCGTAGAATGTGTCGCCAAATAAAAGGGGAGTTAATCTACATACAAAACTTATCCAATGGACATGAAATAGTAAAAAAAATTAGGAAATCAACAAGGAAGACAACAGTTTTCTCTGGAAATAATCAAACTCCTAATGTTGCTAGAGCATCTGCACTGTGACACTACCCACAATATTGCAGTAATTAGTGTCTTGTTTACTTATGTACATAATGAGAAACTAATCAAATAATTAAGCAAAGGAACAAAAATTGTAAACTTAATGGTATAAGAAAGTCAATTAGCAAATTGAGGAAGAAGAAAAAAAAAACCTTCCGTTCATTTAGTTAACTTAATTAGAACCTTGTTAGCAAGTACCAGCTTTAGCTTGAGCTTTCTCATGATTTAGCTTCAAGTTCTGCAGCTCAACAACATGAAGGCTTAGAACATATATAGCTGCTGAAATTCAAGTTGCATATTTTTTCACTATAGGTAAACTAGGCAGCATAACATTTTCATACCATTAAGGGAATTTTCTTCCAAGTCAGTAGCTGAATTTCTGTAAATGAAATGCAGGTTGTTAGGATTAGGAGCACTTAGAAACTCAATTCAATACTTTAGTTTGCCAAATCTCTCAACACTCCTCACCCGAAAACAACCCACAACAGATAACATAAACTGGAAATGAAAAGAACAGCAAAAAGATTAAAGAAAGAAGCAACCAAACCAAACAGCAGGCGCAGATATATCTTGGTTCAGATTGCAATATGCAATCCTACATCTAGCCTTGATCCCCGGGAGCAAATTCCACTAGAAACCATTGAAAAAGATTACAAGAACTCTCAATTCTCTATCACACAAGTTCACTGCCCTCACACAAGAGAATACAAAGACAAACTTTCTCTTTATGCATTTTCTCCCTCTCAGCAATCTCACTTGTATTCAGAGACACAATTGAATGAGTGAATGATGTTATGTCCGACTGCCTAGCCCTCGCCTCCTATTTATAGACCATAGGGTCGATGATTACAAGACCTATTATTTAGCCTACACAAAAACTAAAATGTCCCTTATAATATAACATCTAAGTTAACTACACTCTTAACTTAGACAAAAATCCCGTCACACTCATTCTTCTAACAGGTTCTACTGTCATCTTCATCTTCTAACAGAATTATCCATGCAAAAACCCAACACAGGTCATGGTAGAAACCATAACACATTTGAGCAGCAACACAACCAAGAACAGTCAATGGAAATATAGAAAAATGCATTTCTGATGAAGGAGCATATTCTCTGATTTATCAGTGTTTTTATTTTGTGGTACTTACGTTATTAGGTTTTAATTAGTATTTATATTATTAGCTTTAATAAATAGTTGTGTGAATAGTGTGAGATTTTAAATATAAATGGTCGGCTAAGATTAGAAGAATTCCTTTGTAATCAATGACTACAGTGTTTAAAAAAGTACACTTAAGCATGAAGCACAGCATGCTTGGGGCTTTTTTTGTGTGAAGCTCTGTGACTTTAACTGAACCGAGATTAAAGCATGCTTAAGTTATGCTTTTACTTGAGCTTCGAAGCATGCTTTTTTTTTTTTTTTTTTTTTATCAAACAATATGAATGGTTGGATTTGTTTAAATTTTCACAATAATGTGGTTTCTTGTATGTAATCCTTACTCAAAAAAAAAACTATTATTAGACCTTAGAAAGATCTAAATAAAATCATATACATTTGTTTAAAAAAAGAAGACTTAATTGTATTTACCAAGAAAAAAATATCGAAAGAAACATGTAATTAGGTGTAAATTAGGAGTTGTTAGTTTATTCCTAATTGCTATATATTAGGAATTGATGATTGATTCCAAATTACTATAAATTAGGGATTGATGATTGATTCCTAATGATTGATTACAAATTAGGGATTTGATTAATTGGGGATCACTGTAAATTACGGGTTGATGTAAATTAGGGATGATTTTTTCCCCTTATTCTTTTATCCGATCCTCTATATAAATCATGTTAATGAAACAGAATGATTTTTTTGCCAAGTTTTTACAAAAAACAAAAGACGATCCACCAAAATAAAAAAAAAAATTAAAAATTAAAAAAGATGCCTTAGCATATTCAGATCCTTTTAACTAAGAGTATAGACCAATTTGTCTTTCAAGTTTCATCAGGACTAACAATTGACCAAATTGGTATCTCACCAAAATAATATGATTGATTCCTAATTGTTGTAAATAAAAAATTAAAACACATGTCCCCTATGTGTTTTTCTTATGGTTGCATCAACTTGTAAACTAGTATAGAATATAAATGAAAAATAGGATCTCATCTTTTGTTAAATTTGCAGCCTTCATTCTTATTTAGTTTTTTTAATAGTTTATGCTTTTTATGCTTATAAAATTTTATACTCTTTATTTTATTTATATGCGGTTCACTTTGCTTAAACATGCGCTTTGTTTTGTGCTTAAGCTCCATAGGCCTTCTACGCTTAAGTGCACTTAGTGGGCTTTTCAAAACATTGAACAGCTATGATTTATTATTGATGTCACCCTAGTATTGATAGTTCTTCTAAGACACTTTGTAGGCAGCCCTTTTATTTTAATTTAAGGTTTAAGTTTTATATTATCATTCCAGGTTCTACCTTATGCTGTTTTTGCCAAAATTTTGCAATTTTGCACTTGTTTTTCTGATTCTTCCTCACAGCATATCAAAGTTGTATAGAGCCAAAGAAGTAAAGATCATGCGGAAGCCTGTATGGAGGTACTAAAGGCAACCACAATCCCTTAGACCTACCAGAAGGAGGTCATAAGGATGAAAATAAATATGAGAATGTTAACCCATCTCATAATCCCATAGTTTGTGAACAACCTAAAAGTGGTAAGAGCTGAAGAGAAGTTAGCAAGAGCACTTGATATGAATTCTAGAGTTAAGATTGAAGTTTTAGATTTTTTTCACGGTAAGATGCAAACAGAAGACTTTCTTTATTGAGTGTCAAAGAGAATTATTTTCAGTGAAAATGTCTGAAGAGAGAAAAGTGATGCTTGTGAAACTGAAATTGAAAAGAATTGCACTTCAATGGTGGAAAAGGTTAGAAGAACAACATGCTAGACAATATAAGCTGAATGTTTGCACATAGGAATTGATGAAAGATAAACCAAATGAATCTATGCAAACGATTCCATAATTTGTGGCAATGTGAATTAAGTCTTGAGGAATATAGTAGCGAGTTCTTTAATTTGTCAATTCACATAGGACTCAACAAAATGGATGAAACAACTTAAAATGCATTACTTATCGAGTTTGAAAATTGATACTGAATGAGATGGGTATTATGCAACACTCTAATTGAAGATGCATATCAACATGCTCTGCAAGCTGAAGAATGGGTAGCTCGGTATGGGGCTAGGTGTTCTTTAATGATTTGAGGGACCGTTGTGTCAAGTCCCAAGGTTCCAACTCCTGTCCAAGGATGGAAAAGTGCCCAAACAACATCAAGAAAGAACCAAACAAGCTGTAGTTTTGGAACTTGGAAGGACAACCTCTAGAGTTGTTGGGAGTTCAAACCTCTGAAAAAAGGAAAGGAGCTCAAGCATTTTTGAGCTTCTAAAGGCACTGGCAACAACCCCACACAATCTGCCTTCCATTGTTTCAATTGTCATGAGTTGGATTATGCTTCTTATTCTTGTTGTCTAACATCAAGTTAATTTACTAGATGATCCAAAGCTATAGCTAAGCATGAAGGAGACATTAAAGAACCTCTTCATGATGAATATGTTGAAGACAAGGTGGAAGAAATTGACCTTTTGCCTAGTACAGCCGAAAGTCTTGTTGTACGACAGGTTTTATCTACTCTTAAGGTGGTAGAATGAGAAAATTGGAAAGACAAAGCATATTTTGTACCAAGCTAACTTGTGGTGGAAAGGTTTGTGATGTTATTGATAATGATAGCATGGAGAATATTGTATGGAAGGAAGCAGTGAAAAAGTTAAAAATTGCCACTAAGAAACATTCCCAATCTTACAAATTTTTTCATGGATGTGGAAGGATGATGAGATACCTGTCACTTTGAGATGTTTGGTTCAATTTAATATGGGTGATGTCTACAAGGATGAGATATGGTGTGATATTTTACTGATGGATGCTTGTAATATTTTATTGGGTTCCCCTTATTTATTTGACTGTGATGTAGTACATTGCACCAAACCAAACACTTAAACTTCCCACATGATAATAAGAAACTTACATTGCAAGCCTACCAACAGAAGTTTGAGGAATTGAAGGCCCTCATGTTGATCTCCAATCTCACACTTATCGAGGGTTACTTCGTGTCAAGTTTCATCAGCGGCTTGAGCGAAGAAATCTGCCCCATAGTGAAAATGTTTCAACCGAAAACAGTACAGCAGGCTACGGAGTGTGCTAAGTTGCAAGAACTCGCGGTAGAGGCATTATCGAAGAAGCAGAAAGGGGTGAGCAAAGGTTGGCAGGCGCCTATTCAACAGAGTAACAAAGGGTGGAATAAGGAAGGAGGAACAGGGGGAGCAAACGGTAAGGCGTTAGCTCTGCCAACTCCAGCCCCATCATTTGGGAACAATTTGAGAGAACAGAGGAGGTTAGCGGGACTTTGTTTCAGGTGTGGAGACAAATACAAGCCAGGCCATCAATGCAAACGCCAATTGCTGCTGCTAGAAGGAACAGAGGATGGGGAAGAAGAGGTTGAAGAAGCAGGGACCCAAGAGAACAAAGGAGATGAAGAGAAAATGGAGATTTCTCTCCATGCACTAAGGGGAGTATCCACAAGTAAAATCATAAAAGTAGATGGTTAGGCACAGGAGGACAACCTGTCTATACTCATTGACAGCGGAAGCACACATAGCTTCCTGGATGAAAGAGTGGCTAAGAGGGTCCATTGTCGACTTACCGGGACACTTCCATTGTCTGTTACAGTGGCTAACGGACAAAAGGTGATCTGTAAGTCTGCTTGCATGGGATTCTGTTGGCATCTGCAAGGGGAAAACTTCGAAGTTGACTTAAAACTACTCTGGTTAGGAGGCTACAATATGGTCTTAGGCGTGGATTCGATGAGAGAAGTAAGCCCCATTTGCTTTGATTTTAAGAAGATGGAAGTCACTTTCGACAAAGGGAGAAAACGAATGGCTATCACTGTCGGTGCAGAGGCTGGTTCTTGCAAACTGATCTCAGGCAAAAGACTACATAAGCTGTTCAAAAGCAACTGGACACAGGTGGCTCAATTGTTTTCGATACAAACAATTGAGCAGGAGGAGGAAGAACTGGACTATGGTGGGAAACTCAAACTGAAAGCAACGAAGAATGGCTCTATCCCTTGGGAGGTAACTCAACTGGACTTACCTGATGAACTCTTAGTTGAATTTAAGGAGTTGTTTGAGGAACCTAAAGCTCTACCCCCTCCCAGACCGTTTGACCACACCATAAACCTTAAACCCAATTCGGAGCCGGTTAACATTCGTTCTTACTAGTATCCCCCAAAACAAAAGGCTGAGATTGAACGCATGATTAAGGAAATGTTTCAGCACTCAGTCATTCAACCCAGCATCAGCCCATATGCCTCCCCTCTTCTCTTAGTCAAAAAGAAGGACGACGGTTGGCGGTTTTGCATAGACTACCGCCAACTCAACTCCCTTACCATAAAGAATAAGTTCCCTATCCCTATCATAGAGGACCTACTAAACAATTTACATGGGGCCAAAGTTTTCTCCAAACTCAACCTCCGTTCAGGATATCATCAAATCCGTATGAGCCCCCAAGATATCCACAAAACAGCATTTCGGACCCACCAAGGGCATTACGAATTCTTAGTAATGCCTTTCGATTTAACTAACACACCAGCAACCTTCCAACCCCTCATGAACTAGATATTTGAACCCTATCTTCGCCAATTCATTCTGGTTTTCTTTGATGATGTCCTAATTCACAGCCCCAGCTCCCCTAAACACATAGAGTACTTACGGTTGACCTTGCAAATCCTTAAATTCAATAAGTTGTTCATCAAGAAGTCCAAATGTGCCTTTGCACAAACCCAGGTGGAATATTTAGGCTATGTTATATCAGAAAAGGGGGTGAGCACTAACCCCCAAAAGATTGCAGCCATGAATGACTGGCCACGACCGACTAACGTGAAGAGTTTGCGAGGATTTTTCGATCTCACGGGTTATTACAGAAGATTTGTTAAAAACTACAGCATCATTAGCAGGCCATTAACTGAGTTACTTAAAAAAGATGGATTCCATTGGGATGAAGCAGCTGAAGCTGCATTTGATCAACTGAAGAAAGCCATGTGCGAGGTTCCCACATTGAACCTCCCTGATTTTAATCAACCGTTTGTCTTAGAAACTGATGCCAACAACTATGGAGTGGGAGCAGTGTTGGGTCAGGGTGGAAGGCCCATAGCCTTCATCAGCCAGGCTTTAGCACCAAAGCACCTCGGTCTCAGTGTCTACGAGAAAGAACTTCTGGCGGTCTTGATAGCAGTAGACAAGTGGAGGCACTATTTGGAAGGGAGTAAGACCATTATTCAAACTGATCATGAAAGCTTAAAATTCCTATTGCAACAGAAGTTACACACACACCTCCAGAGGAAAGGTATGTCTAAACTCATAGGTCTTGATTACACTATTCAATACAGGAAAGGCCACGAGAACAAAGCAGTCGATGTCCTTTCCCGCTGTACGGAGGAAGGAACAACGGCAGCCATGACTTCTGTCATACCAGAATGGCACCTAGAGGTAGCCGCTAGTTACGAGAAAGCGGAATGGACCAAGGATCTAATGGAGCAACTGACACTAGACCCTACAAGCAAACTAGGTTATTCGCTAAAAAATGGGTTGCTAAGATACAAAGAGAAGCTGGTAAACGAGCTGCTACGAAGAAAGATCCTAACAACTCTGCATGATTCGCCCGTAGGAGGCCATTCGGGGGTCCAAAGCACATATAACTGAGTACAACAATTGTTCTATTGGCCGGGGTTGAAGAAAGCAGTGCAGAGTTACATAAAGAATTGTGACATTTGCAGCCGATGTAAACATGAAAACATTCACCCTCCCGAGTTGTTGCAACCCTTGCCTCAACCGGAGCAAGCATGGTCCAGCATCAGTATGGACTTCGTGGAAGGTTTACCCAAGTCAGAGGGTAAAGACTGCATATTGGTAATCGTGGACAGACTCACCAAATACAGTCATTTCTTAAGTCTAACGCATCCCTTCACAGCCCAAGAAGTGGCGCGAGTGTTCCTAGATCAAGTTGGAAAATTACACGGCTTGCCTCATGTCATTGTGTCTGATCGAGACAAAGTCTTCACCATCTTACTATGGAGGGAGCTTATGAAATCACTGGGTACCAAGCTCCACATGTCATCCGCATATCACCCGAAAACGGATGGACAGACGGAACACGTAAATCAATGCCTTGAGACCTACCTTTGGTGTGTGTGCTTGGTGCAGTCCACAGGGTGGCACAAGTGGCTACCTTTGGCATAGTGGTGGCACAACACCAACTACCACTCATCCTTGAAAATGACCCCGTTTGAGGCCTTATTTGGCTACAAACCACCACTGCTACCAGTCAGTGTGGCCCCAACTTAGTAGCCACAGTGGATGATTATCTCACTCAACGGCAACAAGTGATGCAAACACTAAAGAGGGAATGGGCCAGCGCTCAAAACCGAATGAAACAATACGCTAACAAAACGCGGAGTGAACGAAACTTCTCAGTTGGGGACCGGGTTTATCTAAAACTGCGGCATGCACAATTGAAGACTCTCTCACCATCGACAGTGTCCAAACTCAGTCCTAAATTCTATGGGCCGTATGAAGTGTTAGCTCGGGTGGGCAAAACGGCCTACCGATTACAACTGCCAGCCGAGACTTCCATTCATCCCATTTTCCACGTCTCTCTCCTTAAACCATCTCCTAGTACCAACCTGGTGAGTGCAACTCTATCCCCGGCTGCTCCAGCATCGCAACCAGCAGCTGAACCAGTCACTATCGTGGATAAACGAGTTATATACAAACAGAACCTTCCCCTCACTCAGGTGCTAGTCCGCTGGTCCAACCTCCATCCTGAAAACAACACCTGGGAGTATCTACCAGACTTACTCCAGCAATTTCCGCGGGCAGTCGGACTCCTATAACATCTTCTTGAGGACAAGAAGAATCCTAAGAGGAGGGAAATTGTCACGGACAAGGGCGAGGGCGCCTATTAGTCGAAGGGGTAATGTAGTAGTAAAGGGAGTAGGCGATTGGAGCATAGAAGTGTGTAGAAGTTGGTAGTTAGCTGATTGTAATTCAAATGTTGGCGCCTCCTTAAGGAGAGTATATAAGCTAGCTCTTTCCGCTAAAGCGGACATCTGAAAAAATACAATTGAATCACATTTCCCTCACCAATCTCTCTTTCGATTCTCTCTCTCTCTCTCTATCTCTATCTCTATCTCTCTCCTTCTAATTTCACTACCTTCAGGTTTCTCATTCGCGCGTAATTCCTTCTGAATTGCGGAAGAAGCCATTGCCAGATTCGAGATCTGACACTAATTTATCAAACCTAACCACTTTAAGAAGATGAATAAGGAGTTAGGAGTACTTCATGTACCGATTGGTAGAATCATACAAAATTGAGAGGGTAAAAGAAGTTTCATATCCACCAAAATGTCATGATCCTTTGGTTTACCTAGGGTTTAGAATGGAATTAGGAAGGAACTGAGGGAAAATTAGGCAGAATGGAGGGAGCATTGGACAAAACAAAGGGAGATATTCAACAAAATTAAGGGAAAATGCAGAAAGAACGGAAAAAGAGAGTGATCAGAGGGAAATGAGAGAGGTCAGAAAGATTGAGAAGGAAATCAGAATTCAATTATCATTCTCTACTAATCTAACCTATTTATAAGCTATTCCAACTAAAAGGTACAATCACTGAGACAGCAAAGTACAACCACTAACTAATACATATGATACATGTTTACTATTATATCCTTAGGGATCCTTGAAGTCTTAACAATATCTCCCTCCTTGAGAGAGTTCTTGTCCCCAAGAACTTTTAGCGACTGGTCCTGTTCTTCATCCAATCCCAACTTTCACTAACTATTTCGTCCTCCTTTATTTCTTTCTCCTTCTCAGCTATTTCCTCTTTTATCTTACATATTCAAACTTCTCTGCAAGCCAATACCTGATTTGACGCTGCAGTTCACCAACTGGAATATCAACCATATCATCTATGATTTGTTTCCTTTGCTCCTCCTAAGCTTTTTCCTGCTCCCAGGTCCAATGGGATTCAACATTTTCTAACTCCAACAGTGCTTTAAAAGCTTTTGTTGCTTCCTACTTGCTAACATACACCAAAGGTTCTTCCTCGACAAATTTCTCCTCCAGTGAAGTCGCAGTTACTTTTCCTAATGAATCAATATTTGTTTTCAATTCAGATTGTTCCTTGGTTTCCTGTAAGTCAGAATTCTGAGGAAGGACTCCAGCACTAGTTTCCTCACAAATGACTGAATTTTCAATAGGAATTTACCAAATCAAGTGTAGGTAATTCAACAACTTCTTTCAATCCTAATGATTGATTGTCTGAATCAATCATCTCATGAGCATCTTCTTCTGAAATTACTGAATCAAGTATGGGAGGAGTACCTATCCCTTCAAGAGGATAGATTTAAGATCTTCAAAATCTAAAGTTGTGATCGTTTTTGTTCCTAACTTCACAACATATTTGACTTCTTGATTGTTGGCATACATCACAGGTTCATCTTCAATAGTTACCTCCTCCAATGGTGTCTCCTCCGGAATTGCCTGATCCGATTCAATTGATTCATTAGCTTCTTGCTGTAAACTGGAGGTAACAAGTAGGATTCCAGCTTCTGCTAGAATTGATTCTGGAGTGGATTTTGCAAAACATTCCACTGGTATTCTGACCTGAAATTTCTTTGAAATCAAAACCAGAAGTTCATCCAGCTTGTGGTTGAGGTTATCGACTTTCTCCTAGAATCCATTCTCCATCTCCGTAGTTCAAATTTGCCTAGATGTCAGCCTATAATCGCCTGCTATCAGCTTCTAAGGTCCGCCTCTGAACTGCTTCCAGTACTCGATTTAACTCCTGGATCCACCTCAGAAATTGCTTCCAGGAGTCGTCTAGATCTCCTGAATGGGCTACAACAGTTTTTTGTGCTCACCTTACTCACAGCCTGCTGAAATGGATCGCCAAAAATCGTTGGAAATTAAATGCAGAGAAGTGTCGAAAATCAACTGAAACTGAATTAGCCTGAATTCTTAGGGCAAGAATTGCTGGAATCACAGTCAAGAAGCAACCGGCTGCTCCGCCTTCACAATTTGAGCCGAGAACTGCTTTGCCCTCTCTCAATTGTGATCGGTCTTTGATTCCTTTAGAATCGGATCAAAAATGACTGCTGGTACTCGCCTATGAACAGCCAAGACAATTGTCAGGTCCCACACTTCCTTCGATCTGCTCTGTTGCTCAGAATTGTGCCAAGAATCATTGGCCTGTTCCGCCTTCAAAAGTCAAACCTGAATCAACTATTGAAATTTCCAGAATCACAATTGAGAATCATTGGCTCTGATACCATTTGTCATGATCCTAGGGTTTAGAATGGAATTTAGGAAGGAACCAAGGGAAAATTGGACAAAATGGAGGGAGCATCAGACAGAATAAAGGGAGATATTCAGCAGAATTAAGGGAGAATGTAGACAGAAAGGAGAAAGAGAGAGTGCTCAGAGGGAACTGAGAGAGATCAGAACAATTGAGAAGGAAATCAGAATTCAATTATCATTCTCTACCTAATCTAACCTATTTATAGGCTATTCCAACTATAAGGTACAATCACTGAGACAACAAAGTACAACCACTAACTACCACCAACTAATACATATAATACATATTTACTATTGTAAAACAGAATGTTAATCTTCTCTCTTTTTGCGTATGTACATTTACAAGTCCTCTTATAGACATGAAGATTATACAACATAGGAAGAACTAAACAAAGGAAAGATTTGACTATACACAAATAGGAAGTTTCCTAAACATGAATAGGAAAGTTCCCTAAACACCAATTTAGAAATCTTCAAAAAACAAAAGATATGATCAGCTACTGAATTAAGATACTTTGACTAACCACTCTCTTTGAGAAGCTAGTCCAAGATAACAACATAGGGAACACAAATTGAGCCAGCCTCCAGTTTCTCCTTTATAAAATATCTATCTATTTTGAATTTTCACATGGTTGGTTCTATCATGTTGCACAAGATTATGTGTAATGCTTATGGCTGACTTATTATCACAACATAAATTGATCAATCCACTACTAGCAATCCTTAGGTCTTCCAAAATGATTCTCAGCCATAACAACTCACATAGTCCTAGTGCCATTGCCCTTAATTCAGCCTCCGCACTAGACCTACCTACTATACTTTGCTTCTTACTTCTTCATGACACCAAATTCTCCCCAAGAAACACACAATAACCGGTTGTGGAGCGTCTATCAATCAAAGATTCCCTTTGCCAGGTATGGTTTTTAGATAACATAGGATCCTTCTTACAACTTACATATGTTTTTTGTTGGACTATGCATGAATTGACTCACCAAGCTAACAACAAAGGTAATATCTGGTCTAGTATGTGACAAATAGATCAATCTTCCCACCAATCTTTGATATCTTCTTTTGTCCACTGGTTAGAATTCTCTCCCAACTTAATGTTGGATTTTATTGGAGTACCTACTCCTTTACTTCCCAACAGCCCTATTTCCTTAACAAATCCAATATATACTTCATTTGTGTCATGAAAATCCCTACTTTAGAATAGGCCACCTTTATTCCCAAAAAATACTTCAATGCACCAAAATCCTTGATCTCAAATGCCTTGGCAAGATTCTCTTTAAGCTGTTTCTGCTCTCCAAAATCATTCCCAATTACGATAATGTCATCTACATATACTAGCAATGTTGTCATCCTTCCCTCCATTGAATGTTTAATGAAAAGAGTATGATCCCATCTACTTTGATGATATCCCATTTGTTTCATAGCTTTAGAAAATCCGTCAAACCATGCCCATGGTGACTATTTAAGCCCATAAAGGGCCTTCTTTAGTTTGCATACCTTTCTTGAAATTCCTGTCAAAACCTGGTGGTGGTACCATAAATACTTCTTCCTCTAAATCTCCATGCAAGAAAAGTATTTTCCACATCAAATTGTTGCAATTGCCATCCATAATGTGCTACTAGAGCTAATAAGATTCTGATTGTTGTCATTTGCTATGGGTGCAAAGGTCTCTAGGTAATCAATACTATAGGTTTGAGTGTATCCTTTAGAAACTAGCCAAGCCTTATATATCTCCTAAGTCCTATATGCATTATACTTTAGGTTAAAAACCCACCTGCAGCCCACAAGCTTGATTCCCTTTGGTATAGGCACCATGTCCCACGTCTGATTTTTTTCCCAAGGCTCTCAACTCCTCCTATATTGCTTGAATCCAATTCTGATCCTTGAAAGCCTCATTAACTGTCTTAGGAATAGCAATGGGGTATCCAGAGAAGTAAAAAACCCTATGTTTTGGGGACAAACGATGATAAGAAAAATAATTGACCAATGGGTGTTGAGTACAACTCCTGATTCTTTTTCTAATAGCAATAGATTGTGTCCTTCTCTTGAAAACATAAGGAAACCATTTAAACTTGATTGGAGATGATGGCAACATTGACAATGGCTGTGCTTCCTATGCCTCCTGTGGTTCCTGCTGGTTCTGCTCATCCGAGGAAGAAGTGGATGAGCCATGGTTTCTGGATGTAACTCAAAGGCAAATCCAAGATAGGAAGACCACCACTTTAATCATTACTATGAACACTTTTCCCTTGGTGGCCAATACTAGAGGACCCAAAGAATATTGAGTTTCAACAAATGTGACATCCTTGGACACAGAGCATTTTCTAATAGGAGGATGATAACATTTGTAGCCTTTTTGAGTAGAGGAATAACCAAGAAAGACACACTTAAGACACACAGAATTTTCTAGATCAAGCTTATCCCTATGATACTTAGAAATATGAACAAAAGACACACAACCAAAGACTCTTAAAAGGAAGAGAAGTATGCATACCAGCATCTGGAAAATAGGAGGACTGTCAAGGCCCGCTTCCGGACATACTCGCTAGCATAGGAACATCCGAAAGAAGGTCATTCCAAAATGGAATACAGAAATAGACATATCAAAAACTTTTATGATATAAATTTGGTCCACTTTCCACATGAGCAACATTCATTTTTACATCATTTCTTAAGGCTTTAAAAGCCATACCCTTTTCAAAAATATACAAGGGTGCCAATACAATACAAAAAGAAATAACCTTCTACACCGGCCCTCCACATAAGTCCCAAAACCTTTAGGCTAGGGGAGATCTTTGTACACATCTAAATTCAACCTTGATCCCCACTAGACTCCCCTTCTACCATGATTTTGCCCTTACCTGGAATGACAAAAACAAGCAAGTGAGCCACAAGGCTCAACAAGCATATTTATAGCAAGAGGAATAAAGATAAGATAGATCTATGAAGGCATGCATAATATAAGAATCAATGAAAGACTACTACCCGACATTTAAAGACAAAGCTTTTGATCATGCCTTCATAGTCAATACAACCTCAATAATTGTTATTTCTTTGCTTAACAACAAGGCACACGTTTAACTCATAGAGTAACATTTGCACAATTCACATAATGGCATAATACCCTTTCTTCCATACATGACTCATAGCACAAGAAGTCACATAGCGCATATACAAAAGAGTGCGGTCGAGTCGCCTTGGTAAGATATCCCCTTTTCTTTCTTTCTTTCTTTTCCTTACAGACGAGCCACCTTTTTTTTTTTTTTTTTTTTTTGTCATGACATGCCTTTGGGACATCCTCTTACTTTCCTTCCACGCAAAATAATAGGTGCGTTAAGGTAATGTATATATATACATATATATGCATACACATTCAAGCATCTTAACATACTTCACATCAACATACTTATAATCACCCACTAAGATTTTTGGCCACATCATATCATTTTCATGCATATGACTTCATTCAGATAGGGGTATATATATTTATATATATATATATATCTTGACTTCTTTTAACACTATAATAAAAGAAGATTAGGTTTCGAAATACACGGATTTTATTTCGAAATCTTCAGCTCAAATAGTTGACCAAACTCGCACGAAACTGAAAACCCACGAACGACAAACACCCAAAACACCCACAAGCAAAACCCTAACCCCCAAGTTGCCATTCCTTGAATAAAAGATGGGGAAAACAAGCCCTATAGAGACCAAAACAAGACTCAATGACGCCTTTGAAGAAAATCCACAAGATTTGATAAAAACATGGCACTAATACATTTAACTACAAACTTTCAAAAACCACCATTGAAGAGATGATAGCAGGAGCTTTGATTAAATATAAGGATATACCTTGCACTAAAGATAGGAGAAAAGGAGAAGGAAGCTTGCCTTTTGATGAGAAAGCCAAAGAGAAGAAGAGGCACTCCAAGAGCTCGAAATCTACCCACTTTGAGAGCTTGATTTCACCACCACAATTAATGGAAGGAGAAGGGAAGAAGAAGATGATGAAGAAGATGAAGGAACGCTGCCGAGAGGGAGCAAGGAGATGAAGAGAAAGAGAAGAAGTTTGAAAGAAAAGAGAGGCATGGGGGAGAATGGGCTGCACATCCATTCTCCAACCACCCCCTCTTCCAAAATTCCAATTTTGCCCCTCACACATAACACACAAACCCAACTTACTCATGCCCTTAATGGTCTTTTACTTCTCTTTTCCTTTTCTCTTCTCTTTTCTATATTCATTCTATTTTGCAAATTCCCATTTTACCCTAAACTTTTCCCACACACACATAGCATATAAGCCCTCTTTGGACATTTTGCATTTTCATTGCCTTTTCCAATTTCCTTGTTCAGTCATTTTCCACAATATATATATATATATATCATTAAATAAAACCCATATTTATACATGGCCCAAGCCCATTTAAAAGCCCAATTCATATTAGGCCCATGGAATTATTTTAACCCACCACTCCCATTGGGCTTTAAAACCTTGGTCCAAGCCCACTTTATAACACATATACATTAATTTACTCACATGCAATGACCCCAAACATTTTATTTCCCCCTAACTTGCCTTTTAGACTACCTACAAAATATTTTTCACTATTTAACCTCTTTAACAGCCCATAAATTATTTTTGGCATTCATCAAATAAGGTCCGCATGCAACACACTATATAAAAATATAATTAACATCTATGACCCACTCAACGAGTCATTACAAGGACAAACACTGAAAATGACTCTGATGATTTAGAAGCTTAGGAGGAACCCGATTAATCAAATTTGCAACAGTTAAGACTGCATCTCTCCAAAAATTTTAAGCAACAGAATGATGAAGGAGAAAAGCCCTAGTGACATTGAGTAAATGCTGCATTTTCTCTCTACCACCCCATTTTGTTATGGGGTATCTACACATGACTCATGGACAATTCCTTCTTGCTGGAAAAATTGATGCAAGTAGTGATTGAAGTAATCTCTTGCATTATCAGTTCGGAATTTCTTAATGCGGGATCCAAATTATGTAGAAATCATCTTATAAAATATAGGCAAAATAGTGTTAATAGTAGCCATATCCTTTAAGAGATACACCCAAGTCATCCTTGTACAATCATCAATGAAAGATATGAACCATCTAACCCTAGCACAATTAAGGATCCTAGATGGCCCCACACATCCGAATGAATCAAAGAAAATGGAATGGAAGACAATTTATTACTTATAGGATAAGAAACTCTATGATGTTTAGAAATTCACACACATCACAGTGAAGAATAGTGACACTTAGACCCCTAAACAAAGTAGGAAACATTGACAGCATCAAACTAAGAGGAGGATGTCCTAAACGATAATGTTGAAGCCAAATTTCAATCATATACGTAGGTTGTGATGAACAAGCAAGAATAGGTTTGAACCCTTTTAGTGAAAACACTGCTTGTCTTCAAGTAGTACAACTCATTCCATTCCTCAACAGTACCAATCATCTTCCCCGTGTCCAGTGCCTGAAACTCACATTTATGAGGAGAAAACACAACATGGCAATTTAGGTCTTTGGTAAGCTAGTGAACAAATACCAAATTGTTAGAGAGGTTACGAACATGAAGAACGTATTGAATAGGTAATGAGGAATTAAGGACAACATTACCATAACTGGCTATAAGAATTGCATCAACATTGGCTACTATTATCTTCTTGGAACTACTCATTGGTTTATAGGATTCAAACACATTTAAATCATAGGTCATATAGTCAATAGCTCCTGAATCTAGGATCTATAAATTATTCCTAATAGTATATGTGAGGCAGTAAGGGATTCAGAATGAAAACAAATACCTACTTGAGCCATGAGCAAGTGCCATCTTGAATGGTTTTCAGAAAGCTTTTCAGCTTACTGATTTCATCAGCATTCAGTTGGTCAGCCATGTTAACTGGATCTGCCTACTCAGTAATGGTTTCTTCCTCCTTAGTTGCATTATAAGCTTGTGCTTGATTTCTAGACTGTATATTCCTCAAACCTCCCATCTTGTTCAGCACTACCTCTTTTCCATACAACTTAAAACAAGTTTCCTTGGTATGCCTGGGTTTTTTGCAAAACGAACACCACAAATTTTCTGGTTTTGTGGTCTAGAATGAGAAACATTCCTGCCTTACTGTGACTTGAATCGAGAACCATCCATCTTATTAGTCACCATTGCAGAT
This sequence comes from Diospyros lotus, assembly GCF_014633365.1. NCBI lineage: Eukaryota > Viridiplantae > Streptophyta > Magnoliopsida > Ericales > Ebenaceae > Diospyros > Diospyros lotus. Next base: position 35,234,216 of record NC_068341.1, on the reverse strand, counting down.
CCCTTAGGATTTACCTCATTGAGCATGGCTATTCTTCTATATTCCTGACTATAAATAATAGAAAACACTTCATTAAGTGAGAAAAGTTTTTCCCTTCCAAGGACCTGCACTCTTACTTAGTCATATTCAGCATTAAGACTAGCTAAAAACTCCACAACTTTGTCCCTCTCAAATATAGAAGTAAGGGTGGCTGCATCCTCACTGCATATCATCTTAAAATCTTGATAATGACTCAATTCAAGCCAATACCCATTCATCTTATAGTAATATTCAGTGACTGTCAAAGATCCCTACTTTGTACTACTTATCTGTGTTTTAATGTCAAAAAATATAGAAGCATCTTGCACTTTAGAGTAAGTATGCTTTACAGTATCCCAAATCTCTTTAGCATAAGATAAGAACATATAATTTTTGCTCACCTCGAGCTGCATTGAACTCCAAAGCCAAGACATGATGTTAGAGTCCTCAACATCCCATGCAGAAAAACCTGGATTTGTGACCTTGGGAACCAACTTAGTTAAATGGGTTATCTTACCTCACCCCTTCAAAAACATCCACACGAGTTGAGCCCACTGTAGATAGTTTTTCCTATCAAGACGATAGGAACGATGCATTCCTGGAAATTCACTAGTTGGAGTACTCCCCATAGGCAGATCAAACGAAACACCATCTCCTTTTGTTATTGGAGTAGTGGTTTCCGAAATTTCTGGCATGGTTGAGATGAAAAAATGGCTGACAAACTAGAATTAGACCCCCAAGCAATACTATGGCAATGAAGGCACATAGTAATCGAAAGAAGATAAGGAAGGCAAATTGCTATGGCTCTGATAGCATTTAAAACAGAATGTTAATCTTCACTCTTTTTCCGTATGAACATTTATAAGTCCTCTTATAGAGATGAGGATTATACAACATAGGAAAGAACTAAACAAAAGAAAGACTTGACTATACACAAATAGGAAATTTCCTAAACATGAATAGGAAAGTTCCCTAAACACCAATTAGAAATCCCCAAAAAAACAAAAGATATGATCAGCTGCTGAATTAAGATACTTTGACCAGCCACTCTCTTTGAGAAGCTAGTCCAAGATATCCTTAACTCTTCCTTCAGGAATTAACCGAGAATCAACAACTATTATATCCTCATGGATCCTTGAGGTCTTGACACAGAAGTTAAACGTTGTTTGATGAGTATTTGGGTAATGTGAGCAAAGACTTGACTAAAGGGTTACCAAAAATGAGAGACGTTCAACATGCTCTAAATTCCAAAGGTTGCCTTACCTAATCAAGCCACATATTGCATGCCACCAGAACATAGGGTTAAAATGTGCTGCCAAGTGTAAGACACCTAATCACTAGAAGGTTGGTGTGAGAGTCCTTATGTTGTGGCTGCAATACTTACTCCAAAGAGGATGGGTCATGGAGAATGTGTGTATACAATAAAGCAATCAATAAATCACATTTAAGTACGAGCTCCAGATTCCAAGGTTAGACAAAATGTTGGAACAATTTACTGAATAAATGGTGTTCTCTAAGATTGGCTTGAGAAGTGGTTATGATCAAATTTGGCTTTGAAGTGAGAATAAATGGAAGGCTGCTTTTAGAACTCCGCCAGATAACTTATTTGAATGGCTTGTATTGCCTTTTAGCCTTTCCAATGCCCCAAGCACTTTCATGAGCATGATATACGAGGTATTAAGACCTTTCCTAGGTTCTTTCATCATCATTTCTTTTGATGATTAATAAACTATAGTCATGAGTTGCGACAACAATAAGTATCTATATCATGTTAGACAAGTCATGCGGGTTTTTAGACATAAGAAGCTCTATGTTGACATAAAAAAGTGTTTTTTTGTGCGGCCATGGGGTGTCCTTAGGTCTTATTGTTTCAGCTAAAGGTTTGAGGCTGAATCCTGATAAAATTAAAATCATAACTGAGTGGAGATGTCCATGGTTTGGCTAATTTTTACAGGAGGTTTATTCACAACTTTAGTGCAATCATGAGCCCTATCAAGGAATGCATGAAAAGGGATACAAATATATGTAATAAGAATGCAAAAAAGGCTTTGAAACATAGTTCTGAAAGGCGCGAGGCGCAGCGAGGCGCAAAGGGTCCTGGAGCCTGAGGCGCGAGGCACACGAGGCGAGGCGCGCCTTTACGAAGCGAGGCGCACCTTTTAGAAAAAAAACTAAAAATCTTGTAAAATCATAAAAAACTATCACATTATCAATAATAACACATGCATATCATTAATGTTTCATTATCTTCAAATTCTAAACTAACAACATCAAAGTTAATTCATTCATCATACAATTTCTAAACTAGAAACATCATCAAAGTTCAAACTTAAAGTCTCAAACTCAAACAAGTACCAACCATCGTGCAAAGTTCTAAACAAACATATAAACACTACAAGTCCACAATCAATAAAGAAGTTTTAATCATCATCATCATCATACCCTTCACCAAATTGAAAATCATCATCTTACGGTGCCATATTTTGCTCATCCTTGATTCCTTGTTATTTTTCTTCTTTTGCATGTACTCTCCAATCTCTTGTTTTATTGATGGAGGACATTTTGGAATAGCTTTAGTATTCTCCACAATCAATAAACACTACAAGTCCACAATCAAGAAAATGCTTTCATTTTGAAAAATGCTATTTTTCTAGGTTTGGAAGATTAGCGCATTTTTTCTAAGTCTGGAAGATTCGGGCATTATAAGGAGACATATAAGAAAATGTTTTCATTTTGAAAAACTAACTCCCGATATTTTGATAGTTAATATTCATTGTTGTTAAAATGATTTTTAATGAATTTTTCAAGAAATAGTAGGTATGTATTTTGGGGGTGGTAAAATCGCTAAATCCTGAATTTGTACTAAAATCAAAATTCTATTTTCTTATTGTTATGGATTTTGATTTTTTAGATATTTTTATTGAATCCAAATGGGGGGTACTTTCTTATTTACATTTATGTATTAAAGTAAATGGAAGGTAAAATATAAATAAAAGAAAATGTGGACATTTACTTAAACTAAAGAAATGTAAATAAGTAGTGATGTATACATGCTGAAACTGAGAAGAGGGGATGCTGGAGAGGAGAGAAAGAAATGATGCAGACAGGATGCAGGCGCGGTTTTCATGAGGCGCGCCTCAGCGCCTCACCTTGCAAGGCGCGCGCCTTGCAGAAACCGCCTCACCTCAGCCCAGGCGAGGCGCCAAACTGGAGCCTTAAGGCGCCAAACTGGAGCCTTAAGGCGCCTTGCGCCTAGGCGTGCCTTTAATAACTATGCTTTGAAATATATCAAGATGCCAAGATTCAAGCACCTATTCTAGTGCTACCAGATCTTGAAAAGAGCCTTGTACTAGAGTGTGATGAATCACATGTGGGGGAAGGACCTATCCTTAGCCAAGAGGAAGACCCATTGCTTTTTTCAGTGAGAAATTCTCTGATACAAAGCTTCAATATTCAACCTATGACCTAGAGTTCTATGCTTTGATTTGCCTTTCATCATTAACAAAATTATTTGTTACATCAGGACTTCGTGATATATTCAAAACACGAGGCACTTCAGTATTTGAAAACCCCCAAAAAAAAAACTCAATCCAAAACATGTAAGGTGGAGTGCATTTCTGCAACAATTCTCTTTAATAGAAGCATAAGTCTGGGAGTCTAATAGAATAGATGCACTTGCAGACAAGGTTTCTTGTTGGTTACTTTGCATGCAAGTCATTGGCTTTGAGGAGCTGAAAAATCAAATATCAAGCAAACCATTATTTCAGCCAAGAGATAAAAATTTGCATACACCAACCATAGAGTCATCCAATCCTTTTGTTGTGCATGATGGGTACTTATTTCAATTCAAGGTAACCAATTATGTATTCCAGAAGGTTCTTTGTGTGAGCAAATAATTTAGGAACTTCATAGAGGTGTTATGGGAGGATGTTTTGGGAGATATAAAACTTTGGCAATGATGAGTGAACGTTACTCTGACTGAAGATGAACTGAGATGTTGGGAGATTGGTGAAGCAATGTAGAGTTTATCAACTTGCAAAAAGGGCCAACCCAAGATACTAGTTTGTATACACCCTTACCACTTGCTACTTCCTGTTGGGTTTGTCTTAGCATGGATTTTGTTCTTGAATTGCCCAAAACTGTTAGAAGGCATGACTCTATTCTTGTGGTAGTTAATTGATTTTCCAAAATGACTCACTTCATTCCTTGTTCAAGGACTATTGATGCATTGCAAGCGCTGAATTGTTTTCCAAACAAATAATGCATTTACATGGGAATCGTACTACTACATTGTCAGATAGAGACATGATATGGAATTTTTTGTGCTTATGAAGGAAGTTGGCAACTCAACTGCAATATTTGGGCACTAGTCATCCACAAACAGATGGCCAAACTGAAGTGGCGAATAGGAGTCTAGGTAATCTGTTGAGATTCCTTGTTGGTGACCATGTGAAGGTTTGGGATACAATCCTTCCTCACGCTAAATTTTGTTATAAAAATTCAGTAAGCCACACAACTAGGAAGACACTCTTTGAAGCTGTTTACGGTCACAAGCCTGAACATATGTTAGATCTTGTGACATTATCACAAGAAAATCAAGTTAGTGAAGAAGTAGAGGCTTTTGCTAATCATATTTGGAGGATGTAGGTGCTACCATTAAAATTAGCAATGAACTTTACAACGAAGATGCTAATCAGTGGAGATTCAAAGAATTCTTTGAAGGTAATCAAATTTTGGAGCATCTTTGAAAGGAGAGGTTCCTCAAAGGAACTAACCATAAGCTCAAATTTAGAAAAATTGAACCGTGCAAGATTTTGAGAAAGATTAACTCCAATGCTTAATACGGTAGAGCTTTCTAATAATCTTCAAATACCCTAATTTTTAATGTTGCAGACTTATTATGTTTCCATAGATTTGATGGCAATAATGACAAAGCAACCACCAAGGAATGAGTTAAATCAAATGCTAAAGAAATCAAGATAAATTATTGAGGAGATGCTTGATATAAAAGAGGCTTGCGCTCGATGAGGAAATCTCTATCATCAATTTCTTATCAAGTGGTTGGGCAAACCTCCAAGACTCCAAGTAAAGTGCTTGGACATCTAAAGAATAGTTGTAGAGAAGTGATCCTATCATTTATGATAAATACGACAAATTTTCTCCTCATAATCTAGTTTTTATTTTTTTTTTTACTTGTTTAACTTATGGTTAATATTTATATTATTAGGTTTGATTAGTACTTATATTATTAGCTTCCATAAGTAGTCATGCAACTTTTACTATAGATGGATGACTAATTAGATGGATTCATTTGTTATCCACAGCTAGGATTTATAACCAATGTAATCCTAGGATAAATAGTCTTCTAAGACACTATACAGGTGGCTGTTGTTATTCTAATTCAATATTTAAATTTTTACTGAATCCTAAATTTTGCAAAAGATGTCCAAGTAAAGAATAGTTGAAATCTCAGTTGAATTTTTGCTGATTCTTTTTCTCACACAGCATCTACTTCCCAACTAGAGATTTCAACCAAGCCCTAAGAACAGATAAAGAAAATATTAAAAATGCATTTCCCACCTACAGATTTCAACCAAGTCCATTGACCTTTTTGTATAGAGAAATTTATTTAAATTGCTTAATCAGTTGGTAAATGAGTGAGACTCTTTACTCATGGATCTCCAATAATGTTTAAAAGATCAAGTAAAAGAAACTATTGTTCTATCAAGGTTATTGATTAAAGAAAAAAATTCAAGTCACCACATAAAGAGTTAACATCAAAAAAATAAATAAACCACTAGAGATTCATCTGAGGTTATTGACAAAAACCAAGTTGCTATAGTAGAAGAATAATAAAAAATGGTGAAGGAAAAAAGAAAAGGGACTTCCATAAGAACTCAATGAGTTGAGCCACTGAAATGGCTGTTCGGTAACTGAGAAGTGAGAATTACAACAACCAGCTATTCCGCAAGCAGAAAAACTACCATTTCATCCAAACTTAGAGGTTATGCATTCAATGGCAATGACAACATTAACTAGAAAGGGAGAAATTTTTGTATTACATTGCCAAGCATCAAAGACAGACTAACAGTATGTTCCTACCTATGCATACAAAAACAAAAATTGAACTGAAAAGTAAACAATTGTTTTCTGACCACTCAAATTTACAGAATTACTAAGACCTGGCAAGTGCAGAATGAGAAACCAACAATGGTGTAGAGTGAAAATTCCAAATAGGGAAATTTCTTGCACGGTCAGCTAACAAATGAGTAGAAAGTCAAGAAAAGCTCTTTTCTGATTGTCTTCCAAAAATGTTTAGAATCAACTAATGTCTCACCGAGGTCAATGACAATAAAAGAATAAGTCGTAATATAACGAGTTGAAATTTGGGGGAGGGGGAAGAAAGAAGCAAACACAACTACAGTTTCATCTGAGGTTATTGGCAAAAATTAAGCTGTCTAGGTAGCCTTAGAGATCACAAAAGGCAAGAACGTAGAAAAGGATAAAAAACAAAATCAAGATGCTTTCGCAAGTCGATAAGCAATCAATATAGCCCTTCAAATAAGCTTCGGAAAAGTCAGAATTTAACGATCCAGTTGAAATGTGTTTGATCTCAAATACTATAAATAGGCAGAAACGACGACATAACGGAAAAAAAAAATAGAAAAAAGAAGGGATGAGGAAGAAGCGGTACCCGATTGAAATTGCAGAGACTTGAACTGGCATACAATGCTTCATCGACATGGAATTGAAGAATCCAAAGCTGCAACATGTTTGCCTCTTCAGTTGAGGAGGAAGAAGACGAGTGGACTTTGATGAGTTGAAACTATACATTGCAGGAGAGGCGACTCCGAGTAGCTTGGCCTCCATTCCGATGCCGACGAGAATCAGCAACGACTCGCAACAGAGAGAGAGAGAGAGAGGACAGAAGGAGGGTAGAGCGGGGGAGTTTGGGGTTAGGCAAGGGAAAGGGGTAGGTGAGAGAGAGAGAGGACAAGGAGGGTAGAGCGGGGGAGGGTTTTGGGGTTAGGCAAGGGAAAGGGGTAGGTGAGATGTGACCATATTTTCCGCACACCTGAGAAAAATACAGGAAACCACAGCCACGAATTCAACCCACAGCCGTGCACGGCGGGTATGGTGGTGGGGCTCGGGCATTTCGGTTTGGTCGAGCTAAAAGCGGAACCCACCGACCACCACACTACGCCCATTGTTTGGTTGACTGATGCTATTTGTATAGAAAATGTGTTATAAAAACACTTATAGAATAATCAAAATATTTATTTTGCCCCTATAATAAATGACCTAAATGCCTAATACCATCTCTCTATGTCTCTCTCCCGCTCTCCCTCTTACATTGTCGGCTCCAGCGGTAGCAGCAAGGCGGTCGAGGCGATGCGATGAGACAGCAGAGGCGATGGGATGAGGCGGTAGAGGTTGCAACAGCGAGACGAGACAGGACGACTGAGGCAAGGCGCTAGTAAGAACAGGCGGAGGCGAAGAATGGTGGCAGGTGAAGTTGCAGCGGCGAGGGATGAGAGGAGAAGGGAGAAAGGGATGAACAAAATATATCGCGAAAAATTGCAATATATCATCCCTGTAAACATTTTGTAAGTATGCTTTTGTATAAATAGCATTTTCCTTGATTGGTTTTACGGTTAGCCATCCGATGAGTTGTCAAAATGTAAAAATGTTAAATGAGAAATTCTATTCTGGACACAATCCACGGCCCCACCTCTGGACTAGACCAATAGTAAGGCGCCATATGCAGAAGATTAAATTAAATTTTAAAAAGAATTAATTCATACAACTATAAAAATAAAAATTTCAAAGCTCACCGCGTCTCCTTCGCTCCCCACCGTCTACATCTCCTTTAACTATCTCTCTTTCTCTTGTGTTTGCGTATCCCTCTCTCTCCTTAGTTGTCTCACACCAATGACTTAGTTGTCTCACACCACTGACGGATCTATGCAGCTCATAATTAAAATTAATTTTTTATATTAAAAAATTAAAATTTTTAATATAAAACAAATATTTTATAATAATAACCTAGTCAAAATAAAAATTACAATTCATCCTAAAATCTGTGATGTATAATTTTATACCTCAAAAAAAAAAATTTAATCTCCCCCTACATAAATTTTTGAATCCGTCCTGTCTCTCACTATTCACCGATAGTCTCTCTCTCTCCAACTTTCTCCTAGGCTCGTTCTCTCTCATCATTTATTAGAACAATTCACCGACTCTCCTTGTCTTCTCGATTTCCTCCCTCTCATCATTCATCGAAGCCATTCACCCACTTTTCTCGTCTCCTGAACTCCCTCTCTCTCACCTTTCATCACGTAGAAGAGAATTAAATTTTCTATTACCTAATTTGTTATATTCCATTATAGTTTATTATAGTAATTGTAAAACTAGCTAGCCATACAAATTTAATATAAAAAAAAGTATACTTAAACAGAATCACTTAAATATAAACAGTCAATTGATTCTCTATTTTCAATATTGAGAAGCTCATTTTTGAAGCTCTAGCTTCAAATTTTCCTCAGTTTTCTCTCTTTGAATTTTCTTTATTTCTTTTCTATTACTGTATTAAAACTCACTTTATGGTATTAAAGCCATAGACTTGTGTGTAATGGTTGAAAATCAAGAATATTGTAGTGAAGCTTGCTTCATGGTATTAAAGTCATAAACTTGCATTAATGGTTGAAAATCAAGAATATTATAGTGTCTTCTTTCTTCATTGATCTTACTCTATGTCTTATGCTTCGTAATCTGATTTGTCTTCAGTTACTAGAGCTTTTTCTAACTATATTCCAATCAAGTTAGATACTAATAACTATCTTTTTTAGAAGAAAAATACTACTTGTACAAATAACTTAGTTACCGAGAGAATGACGGAATGTGCTAAAATTCAAAAATGTCATGACCTAATTTCTCGTTGTCACCTCTGGATGAAGCCCGATCGGGCTTGATGATTGATGAAGCCCGATGATTGATAATTGGATAAAATCTGAGTAGCTTGTACATCTCATCGGTACATGTATTTGATTTGATTTCATTTATCATAATACTATTTGTTTCATATAAATTATAAACTAATATCACATACACTCCTATTTATTTTATTCTAACTCTTATAGTTTCGACTATTTTTCACATATACTTTTATCTATTTTACCTTTTAAGTATTTTTGTTATTGTCAAAAATACAATAATTAAAATTTATAATGTAGAAACCTTGGAGTCGCGATAGAGTGAAGTGAATAGCTGGTAGGTGTCTACTTGTGGAAATGTACACTAGGTGGCTCCAATCTTCGGTTATCTGGTTGGGGTCTCAAATAAGTCCTCAGGTGAATATCCGGTAGGGATTAATCCATCCGGGAGTATATTTTCGTGTGTTCAAGGCATAACTGTGTTCACAAGAACAAGTTAGAACGTACGCGAGGATTTCTCACCCGTGTATATCTTCTGATGCTTAAGTCAGTACGTGAAGAAAATTAATCGTCTAGGGGAGTTCGTGGAAGTTCCGTTGGATGTGCAATAAATAAAGTATGCAATTAATGAATATAAAGATGTATCTTTTCCAACAAGAGATGAGCTATTCATAGTATTTCTACTAGATGTTCAGGATGAACATGCACATGGCAAGTATGAAGACTGTGGTCCTTAGTCTAATTTAGATGGGCTTAAAATGAATCCCTCCAAAAAAACTAAGTGGCTTAAGAGGAATCTCTTGAAATAAGATAGGCCTTATGGCGAGCTGCCATAATAGGTTATTGACCTCTAAGTGGTCTGCTTAGATAAAATTCCAGAATGACATAATATTTCTGAAAATTATCTATTATTTTAGAATTAATATAACATCTCCCATGGAGATTATAGTTTGGTTACATATGGTAAAAATTAATCCCTTCGGGGAGGAGTTGCAATGCAGTTAGCTAATTTCTCCTTACTTAACTTAATTAATTGCATACACAACTAGTGTTCACTTGTGCGATGCACAGGAGATGTAATCACAATAAATTTAAAAATTAAATTTTAATTAATATTAAAAAATTTATATATTAGTCTTGAAAATGCAATATCTTAAATCTTAATTAATATTGAAAAACTTATGCATTGGTCTTGCATTAAATTAAAGGTAGTGATTGATTAATTATTAAAATAAAATTATTTATTATATTATATATTTATTTATAAATTATAAATATAAATATAAATTAAAACTTCTAAATGCGAGGAAACATGGATTTTTCAATACTAATTAAAAATTCATTTGAAATTTTTAATTTCTGATATTGAAATTTAAATTTTGTAGTGATAATAAAACTTTGAAAATATGAATTTTGACTTATTTTTCTTTCACTATGTATTAATTTTCTTGCATAGTCTTGCAAATGTGATCTATTAAATCTTAATTAACATTGAAAAATCCATACATTAATATTTATTTTTTAATAATTGAGGAATTAATCAAAAATAATATTATAAATATTTTTGATTAATAATATTTATAAAAAAATATTTATTTTTAACTCATTGAGAAATTATATATCTATACATGAGTTAATTAATAATTTAAATTGTCTATTCAAATTTCCTATTAATAATATTTATTTAATTGATAATGAAAAGTTCAAGTACTTTATAGGAGATCTCCAATTGCTTTGGAATAATAAGTACTAAATGCAAATTATTTTTATTTTATACAAATGAGCATTTTTTTATAACTTAATTAATAGTTTAAATTGTCTATTCATATTTTTCAGAAATAATATTTATTTTTGATTGATTGAGGGATTAATTGAGGAATTAGTCAAAAATAATATTATAAATATTTTTAATTAATAATATTGATAAAAAATAATACTTATTTTTAATTAATTGAGGAATTAATTGATGAGAAGATTAATTGAGTTTAAAATTAAGTTATAAATAAATATTATAAATAGTATTCGAAACCCATGCTTAATTTTCTAATTTAATTACTATCTTTAATTTATTGAAATACACAAGTATTTAATTACTGCTACTTTTAGTAATTAATGCAAGTTTTGGGGGGGAGGGGAAATTCTTTTGCAAACTAATATACTTTTATATATATATATAAAGATATTATATATTATTATATTATATAAATATAAGATTTTATTTAATGGATAATTTTTTGTGATTTAATTAATACTTTAAATGTCTATTAATATTCCTCATAAATAGTATTTATTTTTGATTGATTGATGGATTAATTAAATATTTAATATTCACATAATAATGTATTGAAAAATCTATGATTAACATTGAAAAACTCATGTATTTAAAATTTATTATTAATTTTAAAGTAATTAGTACTTATTATTTCAAAATAATTAAAAATTTTAATTATTAATGCAAGTCTTAGAGTTAATTTTTTTTTCAGACTATTCTACTTTTATATATAAAAAGATATAAAATTAATCAATTATATTCATGCAATATACATATATTAAATATGAAGGGCAACTTGAGAAAGCATGGATCAACCCACAACGTGGGCCCATTGGACACTTGTATGGAGAAATTGGCTTGATAGACACAAGCATGGTCCATGCACATTATGTATTTAAATAATCAACTCAAATTACATATATATGTATATTATGCAATTGGGAATTGCATGGTTCAAGTCGTGGCATCAGTCGATGGGAGTCACTGAGAAGTGAAGTTAATTATACGAGTCATGTTATGCATGCAAAGAGGTTTTATAGGGGGTTTATAGGTAATATTCTTACGATAAATTTGCGATATTCTCTTATCTTCTATTCTCTCTCTCCCATTTCCCTTTTAGCATTGCTTCTTATAGCTTTCCTCTTGTCGTCATCGCCGCCTCACCCGCCCTCTACTGCTTCACCCTCGTCGTCCGCCACCACATCCTAGCCTGACCAATCACCGTCGCCCGTCGACCTCACTTATCACCGCCCGTCTTGTTCATCACCACTCGACACCCGCTGTATCCTCGCCTGGCCACCTCGCCTCTCATGGCAACAGTTGGCCAAGCGAGAAATGAGGCATCGACGTTCAACCAAGAAAGGATACAGTGGGCGGTGGCACGCGACGAGTGGCGAGGGCAAGGCAGGCGGCGGTGGGCTGTCAAGCAAGGATGCAACGCAAACAACTAATGCAAGGCAGCAACTGGCGATAGGCGGTAAGTGTGAGGCAACGACTAATGGCGAGTGGTGAGGGCAAGGAAGCGATGAGAGAAATGTTGTGAGAGGCGGTGTTGAATGAGGAGGAAAAGAGAGAGAGAGAGAGATGAGAAAAAAGGGCCAAATAGTCATTCAAACTATCTATAAAAATCCTATCTATACAAATAGCATTATCCTAATTATATACATATTTCATAGTTAATTAATTATAATCATGGTACATATATATGTTAAGCACGAAATGGAAATGGGCATAATGCAATTGAACATGGCCAGATCAAACTGTGGGGCCCATTAAGCACTTTACATGTGGGTATGGTTCTTGTAGGTAATTAGGGAAGTATATGAATATTATATGTATATATTATTGTGGGACCCAAGGAGCAATTAAGAATGGCTAGCAACCAAATTAATACATATAAAATATGCACATTACAGTTTAGTGGATTGGAGTTGCAAATGGGAAGCACATATGGCCATAATTGGAGAAATGGTTTAGTGGATTGGAGTTGCAAATGGGAAGCACATATGGCCATAATTGGAGAAATGGCTTGCAAGGGAGCCAATATAATATACCTAATTAATTTGACTCATGTAATATAATAAATTATATTCATTGTACTTGTGTGAGGCAGGAAGAATTCAAATACAATACAGCTAAAAAGCCTTGTAACTTGACTCGTACCTCTTCTCTTGCTTAGTTAATCACATATGTTTTATATATGTAATGACCCGTTTATCCAAGATTTAATGTCAATTTATAGGTTTGAGGTATTAGGTAAAAGATGTTAAATTTGATGTATTTTTGAATGAGAAAGTAACAGCAAATTTCAAAAAAAAAAAATTGGGGTTTAAGTGCAATTTGAGAAACTGAGAATGGGATTCCCTTAAATATAAAATATGCATATTAATAAGTGAAGTGAGAGAGTTGGTAGACCAAGTAGCACTCGCAGGCAGGGAAGGAGGCTTGGTTGGCTGTTGGTCGTGGGTTTGATTTCGCGCACAAGAGGAAAAAATGTTGGATTTTTTTTTAGCCATCAAGCACCCAAAACGACGTTGTTTCAGGCGCCACGAGGGTGCTATGCGCGTAGGCCGCACGGCCATGGTCGCGCCATGCAAGACTCGCATGGGCCTTGCTGTTACATCACTTGGCGCAACCTCATGCCACCATGTGGCATTTTTTCCACTCACCTACTTTGCCCGGGCCTATAAATAGGAGAAGTTGGGAAGGAAATGAAGAACGAGAAGTAAGGCAGCAAGCTTAGTAGGAAATTCGAACAACACGATTAAGGTAAGTGAAAAATTAATTAGAATTAAATAGAAAGTACTATTGGTAATATTTAATTTTAATATTTCCTTTGCCTTTTGAAGTTTAATTTTATTAAGACGAGGCTTGAGCTAAGCCGTCGACAGCCATGTATTATGAGAGGTTTAAAAAAAGAAATCTAAGGCAAATTCCTATCACCCTCTTTCCATTTGGCCAACTCTCTATTCTTTTATGCAAGGCCGGCTTAAGGCATAGGCCAATGAGGCCTATGCCTAGGGCCCCCTAAAAGAGAGGGGGCCCAAGAAGCAAAAATTACAAAGCAGAGAATTGAGAGAAGAGTAGAACGCGGCAACAATAAATGCAATAATTAATATGAAGATGCAGAGCAATAAATGCAATAAATATGGGTTGACATTTTGACTTATAAGTGACATGTGATATGAGTGAAAGAGAGAGAAAGGTGTGGGTTGCGCTCTTCTCATGGCTGCTGGCTGACATAGCTAGCTTTTCTAAATTTACAGAATATATATAGCCATCACTTATCACTTATGAGATTGGGATTTGGGGGCAACAGCAAGAAATTAAGCCGTTGAAATTTTCAGCGTGAGCGAGCTTCATTTAACCTCTTGCCCACCTCTTTCTTTCTCTCTCTGTATACGATTTTTACAGCTTACAGAATACAAAATATTAACAATTTAGCAATGTGGTAATTGATTTTATTTTTGTATTTCTCTTTCTGTTATTTTTATTTTAATATTATGATTAGTTTTTAATGGTGTATATTTTGATTATTTTTTTTGCAGGTAATAATACCAAGTTTTATTGTTATTTCATCAGAAAGTACATTTAAAAGAGCATAGTCACGTGCTACCCTTCCTACTTTCTGTATTTTTAAAATTATTTTTATTTTTTAAAAAATAATATTAAAGGGTTTAAATTAATATTGTTTGAATAAAAATGTTTGGTAAAAAGTTTGATTCTGGATTTGAAAAACGTAAGAAAAAAAGAAAAGTAGAAGAATTAATTCAATCCCAAAAAGGTGCACTTGATAGATTTGTTAATAATACTAAACAACAAATGTTAGAAAAATCAAATGAAGATTTAAATGAAAAATTAGATGAAAATTATGAAGAAATTTTTGAGGATAATAATTTAAATTCACCAAAAAATAGTGAAGAATATGAAGAAAATTTAGAAGAAGATGTTTTAATCGATGAGAATAAAAATGAAACAACTATTAAAAATATTTATGATCCAGCACAATGGAGAAATTTAGATTCAAGATTAATTGATTTATTAGTTGAGAAAGGTCCAATTAGACATGTTTTAAATTTTCCAAAAGATAAAAATTCTAGACACTTTTCTACAATTTATTACATTCGAAATTTACCAAATGGAGAAAAACATGATAGAAAATGGTTAGTATATTCAAAAGAATTAGATAAAGTATTTTATTTTTGTTATAAATTATTTAGTTTGAAATCAAATATAGGTCAATTAGCAAATGAAGGATGTGGAGATTGGAAAAATCTTAGTACTAAACTTAAAAGTCACGAAACAAGTAATGAGCATATTATAAATATGAATACTTGGATTGATGTTGAAATGAGATTAGTTAAAAATAAAACAATTGATAAACATTTACAAGAGAAAATAAATAAAGCGAAAGAGCATTGGAATAATGTACTAATAAGAATTGTTGCTATTGTAAAAAATCTTTCAGAAAATAATTTGGCATTTCGTGGTACAAATGAGAAGATTTATCAAGATAATAATGAAAATGTTTTGAGTTTAATTGAAACGATTGCTGAATTTGATCCAATAATGCAAGTACACCTTAGACGCATACAAAATGGAGAAATTCATAGTCATTACCTTGGTCATAATATACAAAATGAGTAGCATTAGAAATAAGAAATATCATTATTAAAAAAATCAAAAAATCAAAATATTTTTCAATTATACTTGATTGTACCCCAGATGCAAGTCATCAAGAACAAATGTCTTTTATATTAAGATGTGTAGATATTTCAACAAGTCCAATAAAAATAGAAGAGTATTTTGTAGATTTTTTAAAAGTGGATGATACATCTGGTCAAGGTATTTTTAATGTACTCACAAATAAAATACAAAATCTTGAACTTGATATAATTATAATGGATCTAATATGAAAGGTAAACAACAAGGTGTGCAAAAAAAATTATTAGATATAAATTCTAGAGCATTTTATATACCATGTGGTTGTCACAGTCTTAATTTAGTGTTTTGTGATATGGCTAATTCATGTGCTGATGTTATGACATTTTTTGGAGTCACACAACGTATATACACATTATTTTCTTCTTCTACAAAAAGATGGAAAATTTTACAAGATCATGTTTTATATTTGACACTTAAACCATTATCACAAACACGTTGGGAAAGTAGTATTGAAAGCGTTAAAGCAATAAAATTTCAAGCTCCACAAATAAGAGATGTTTTATATCAATTAGCAGAAATTACTGAGGATCCTAAAACAAAAAGTGAAGCTATTTCTTTAGCAACACATGATATTGAGAATTTTGAAATTTTGTTAGGTATGATTATTTGGTACAATATGTTGTTTGCTGTTAATACAGTTAATAAATATTTACAAAATTAAGATATGGACATTACTATTGCAATAGATCACTTGAAAGGTCTTATTGCTTTTTAAAAAAATTATAGAGAAACTGGCTTTAAATCTTCTATGATTTTTGCTAAAGAGATTGCAGAGCAAATGAATATAGAACCAAAGTTTCGTGAAAAACACACAATAAGAAGAAAGAAACAATTTGATGAGAATGAAAATGAGGAGATTAAATTATCTAGTGAAGAATATTTTAGAATTAATTATTTTACATATTTAGTTGATCATGCTATTTCTTCTCTTCAAAATAGATTTGAACAATTTAAAATTTATGAAGATAATTTTGGTTTTCTTTATAATGTAGAAAAGTTAAAAGTGTTTGATGATGATAATTTGAAGATAAATTGTTTAAATCTTGAAAATTTTCTAAAACATGATATGCTATCTGATATTGATGATTTAGATTTATTTTCAGAATTAAAAATTTTAAAAGAAATTATAACTATAGAAATTAAAACACTACTTGCGATACTAAATTTTATAAAAAAGGTAAATTCTTTTACAAATACGTGGATAGCTTATAGAATATTATTAACCATTCTTGTTACTGTAACTTCAGCAAAAAGAAGTTTTTCAAAACAAAAATTAATAAAATCTTATTTACGTTCAACTATGTCACAAGAAAGATTAAGTAATTTGGCTATATTATCAATTGAAAAAGATTTACTTTCTAAATTAGAATATAAAAATTTAATTAATGACTTTGCATCTCAAAAAGCAAGAAAAATAAATTTTAATAAATTTTATTATTTTTTAAAGGGCTATAAAGTTAATTATCGCCTAGGGCCCCCCATATGCTTGAGCCAGCCTTGCTTTTATGCAAGTTTTCCTCCTTTCCATGCGAGTTCTTATACTCTCTGATTGTTCGGTCAATTGGTTCCTAGTCGGTATGTGAATTACACTTTAAAATCCTTATCTTTGGACACTAGTTTAATTTTATGAGGTTTAGATCGCCTTATAATTATTTTATGGAATGATGCCTAACCATGCGAGAATAGGTTCATAGATGGTGTTAGGGGTGTGTTTGTATGCTTTACAGCTTTCATTTATCGTTGCATGGTTATGAGTGGTTGGCATTAGGTGGTTCATGTGTTGAATATGCAAGGGCATGAGCATGCTAGTGTGCTGTAGGTGTATGTTTAGAAAGCATCTGCATGGCATCCATATTCCTATGTGGGCGTAGCATGGCTTATGGGAGTTATGTATCATCATTAATGTTGCAATAGCCTTGCATCCTTATATGTAGCGTTGCATGGTTATTATTACTCGTGATGAATTTATTCACGGGATGTAAATCCACATGCTCGGGTGATGGGAGGACCATCTTGAGAGAGCTTCGGCTCAATTGTTGTGGGAGATTTGGGCTCGAGAGCATTTGACTCAAGATATGCTAACCAGTTCATGGCTGCATGCAGCTTTGTATGGAACCTTGGGTGTCGATCTATGTCTTATGTGTGGGCCCTCAGTTCATTATTTGTGAATTATTGCATTTGTTATTGTGTAGCCTGAGTTGTGGTTCATGACACGGGTTGTGTGCGGAATACTAGCAAGGTAGTCTTTAGCCTTGTAGCCTTTTTGTTTCCTTATGCTTGTTGAGTCTTATGACTCACTCTTGCTTTCCATCATTCCAAGTAATAGAAAAACAAAGGTCGAGGGCAGTGTCTGGTCTGACAAGGTAGAGTTTGTATAGGGCAATCTCAACCGAAGACCCTTGGGAGAGTGGTTGTTGTTCTTGGGTGCAGGAGGATGTTGTTTAGTTTTTATTTTTATTTTTTTTATCGTTGTGTATGGTAGTACCCTAGCGACTGGCTAGTGGTTCTTGTTGTGTATAGTATTGTCTTTACTTGATAGCTTATCTATGTATATTATGCTTCTTATGTATTTTTGTATGTCTTTTTTTTTTTTCTAGGGACTCTAACTCGGCTTCCTTGACTTAAGGGTTGTCAAGTTGGGGCTCCATACAGTCCTAGTATCAAAGTGAGGTTGGGACGTGTCAGACCTGTACACACAAGTATTTCGAATGGCGTTAGGATGTTTAGCGGTAGTTGTGAGTCCTCGATAGGAGTTTGTATTCTAAGCATTGAATTGTAAAGGAATCATGAGCGTGCGACGAGGACATGGACAATCGCCTACTTGGGGCCGAGGTCAGGCTACCTTAATGCCGAAATCGCCTCAGGACCATAGTGAGGACCATCGGCAGAATGTCTCCGGTATGTAGGGGACGTTGGTGGCTATGTTGCGAGCCGTTGATGTGTTGGTTACCAATCAATTAAGGCTATATCACAATAATAATGACAGAGGTTAAGCCTCTATGGCTCAAGGGACTGATGGTAGTACCGATGGGGCACTCTCGAAGAATTTCATAGCATTACAACCACCTGAGTTCCATGGTGAGCTAGATGTTTCCAAGCCTGAGAATTGGTTATTATCGGTGGAGAAGCACATGCGAACTATGGCTTGCACTGATGCTCAGAAGGTGTAGCTTGGTGCCTTTCTTTTACGGAGTAATGCCGAGCGATGGTGGGAGACTGTCAGTGAGCGATTTACAGGTTGAGAGCTGTCATGGACAAAGTTATTAGACATCTTCCACGAGACTTTTATCCTTGCTTGGGTACAAGAGTATAAGACTTATGAATTCATTGAGCTGGTGTAAGGGAATCGAACGGTGGCGTAGTATAAGACTGAGTTTATCTTTTTGGCACGGTACCCACCAGAGCTAGTGACGTTAGAGGACAAGATGGCTAGCAAGTTCCAGAGAAGCTTGAGAGCAGATATCCGGCATGCATTGGTTGGGGCCCAGATCACGGATTATCCTATCATGGTGTAGCAAGCCTATGCGATTGAGCGGGACCAAAACAAATTGAGGAGTGAACATGTACCAAGTAGGGGAGTAGGAAATAATAACAAGAGGAAATGGATAGTAGACTCTAGTAAGAGCAAATGAGGTTGTTATCAATGTGGGCAACCATGACATGTGCGGAGGGATTGTCCATAGGTTTCTAATGTGGCACCCAACAGAGAGATCATTTACTACTGATGTGGTTAGAAGGGGCATAGGGAAAATATGTGTACACGACTACCACAGTTTGGGGGTCAGGGGTTAGGAGGATCGAGGCAGAGGTTTGCTCAGCGATCGACAATGCCCAGGATGCAAGGAGCACTTTCGCCATTACTACTATGCGTGGTGCATCGCCCCACTACTATAGATAAGCCACAAGTTCAAGGGTGAGTATTTGCTTTGACTGCAGCTGAGGCTGAAAGAATGAACGACATTGTGCAAGGTATTCTTACTTTATATAGCCATGATGTTCATGTACTTTTTGATACAAGATCTATGCACTCTTTCATAGCACCATATGTTATGCACTATGTACCCATTCCTTTGAGTTCATTACCATACTATTTGTCTATTACCACTCCTGGTGGTGCTATCTTGGTAAGGAATGAGGCAATTAGAGAATGTGAAATTGGGGTGCATGACAAGGTATTATTAGGTGATTTGGTAGTGCTTGCTATTAAGGACTTTGATTTGGTCCTTGGTATGGATTGGTTGTCGCGGCATTATGTCAAAGTTGATTATCGTCGAAGGGTTATATCTTTCGAATTTTCGCAACAACCAATTGTTATATACTAAGGAGTTAAGCCAATGGTTTCAAACCCAATGATTTCAATAATGAAGGCAGAGAAATTGATGCGTCATGGGTGTGAGGCGTATCTCTCCTTTGTGTCAGTTACGATAGGAGAGAAGAATGAGCTATCTAAGCTTCTGGTAGTCTGGGATTTTCTCGATGTTTTTTTGGACGAGTTACTAGGATTGTCGTTGCATCGGGATATTTACTTCAAAATTGAATTGTTGCTAGGGACTCAACCGATTTCTAAGACTCCGTATAGAATGGCCGCCAACGAGTTAAAGATGCAATTTTAGGACTTGTTGGACAAGGGTTTTATTCGGTCGAGCACGTCGCTATGGGGAGCATCGGTGTTATTTGTGAGGAAAAAAGATAGGTCAATGCAGTTATGTATTGACTACCGATAATTGAATCAAGTCACGTTAAAGAATAAATATCCATTTCCTTAAGTGGATGACCTATTGGATCAACTTCGAGGAGCTTCTATATTCTCCGAGATTGACTTGAGGTTAGGGTATCACCAGGTACGAGTAAGGGATGAAGACATTTCGAGAATAACATTTCGCACGCGGTATGACCACTATGAATTTGTGGTTATGCCATTTGGTTTGACTATTCCAAGAAGCGGTGAGAAGTTCACACTTTATAGTGATGTCTCTTATTCAGGGTTAGGATGCATGCTAATGCAAGACGATTTTGTGGTTGCTTATGCATCCAGACACTTGAAGAAGCATGAGTTGAATTATCCTACCCACAACTTAGAGTTGGCAGCTATGGTGTTTGTGTTAAAGATTTGGAGACACTATCTTTACAATGAGAAGGTGGAGATATACATCGACCATAAGAGTATTTTATACCACCCAAGGAAAGCGAATGTGGTGACTGATGCGTTGAGTTGTCGTGGAGAAGCAATTACGACAATGATCGTCTAGTAGTGGTTGTTAATGGAGAAAATGAGTGAGCTCATTGTTTCTGCAACACCAAGAGGCCTGTGATATGTTGTGCATACATGAGTATCCAACCAGGTTTGCTGAATCAGATTCGAGAATGCCAGCAAAGTGATGAGAGGCTGGTACAGATCTTTGGTGATATGGAGAGATTTAGTCTTTTGGGATACAGCTAGAAGGGTGATGGTTTGTTGTTATACTGTGAGTGAATTTGTGTGCTAGACGATGAAGCACTTAGACAGGAGATTTTGTTAGAAGCTCACCAGTCACGCTATACCATACACCTAGGTGCCAATAAGATGTATTAGAGTTTAAGCCCCCACTTTTGGTGGGACGGTATGAAGAGAAGAGTGGTAGAGTTTGTGTCACGTTGCCTAATGTGTCAGCAGGTGAAAGTTGAGCACCAAAGATCTACATGATTGTTACGACCGTTACCTATTCCAGAATGGAAGTGGGACAGTATTTTTGTAATACCCAGAGAGCCCAAAGAGGGGTAGTATATATCAAGGATAAGTAAAGAATGAAACAACACCAGCTGGATACCTTTTCGGCTGAATATAGACAAAGAACTCTCAAGTTAAGCGTGCTTAAGTTGGGAAAGCTTAAAGATGGGTGACCCCCTGGGAAGTTTGCATAACCCCATTAGGGTAAGTTGTTTCGGTCCTTTCTATGGCTCGATGCGGGATGTTACAAGTGGTATCAGAGCCCACCCCCGAGCCTTTGAGCGCGGTAGTGGGGTAAACGTCAGCGAGGACCCTAAGTCCCTAAGGGGGGTGCGTGTAGGCACCTTAGACGAATCCCACATCAGCCATGCAAATGGGGGAGATCTGGGACCAATTGTAAGGTTGCATGACGAGGACGTCATGTACTCAGAAGGGAAGAATGTAATACCCCGAGAGCCCAAAGAGGGGTAGTATATATCGAGGATAAGTAAGGAAGGAAACAACACCAGCTGAATATATTTTGGGCTGAATGTAGGCAAAGAACTCCTAAGTTTGGCGTGCTTAAGCTTGGGAAGCTCAAGGATGGGTAACCCCCTAGGAAGTTCGGGTAGACCCATCATGGTAAGTTGTTCTGGTCCTTCCTATAGCTCGATGCGGGATGTTACAATTTTCATGAATTTTGTCTCAAGGTTGCCCCACACGAGTAAGGGTCACGGCGCTATTTGGGTAATTATTGATTGGCTGACGAAGTTGACGCATTTCCTACCTATTAAGAAAAAGTACCCTATGCATCGTTTGGCTAAGCTATACATTGAGAAGATTATGAGATTGCATGGCGTCCTAGTCAATATAGTATCTGACCGTGATCCTAGATTTACATCCCATTTTTGGGAGGCGTTGCAAGATGCCTTGGAGACCCCGCTGACGTTTAGTATAGCGTTCCATTTGCAGACAAATAGGTAATCGGAGTAGACTATACGGACCCTAGTGGATATGCTTCGAGCATATGTATTGCAATTTTATGGTAGCTGGGATCAGTGAAGCACGGAAACGGCTCGGAGATGCCGTTTCGGCGTTTTCGAACCGTTTCCCATTTCGGAAACGCGAAAAATGGCCCGAAACGTTTTTCGGGCCGTATGTGTAATTTTTGAAAAATTTTGGGCCGTTTCAGAATTTAAAGGACTTACCTGAAACGTGTTTCTAGCCCAGAAACGCGTTTCAGCGTGTTGCCCAACAACTGGATCTCTATAAAAACTTTATCCTCCCTTTTTCTCTCTTTTCTTCTTCTTCTTCCAGCCATTTCTTCTCTTTCAATCGCCCTCGTCGGGCTGCCAGCTGCTTCCTGTCCTTCAATCGTCCTCGCCGCCAGTCATTCTCAGCCTTTCGTCGTTTGCTGCGGTGCTCCATCGTCCTTCGAGTTTTTCTCGTCGCCGATCCTTCTTTCCCAGCTCTCTCGCTACCGATGCCAATCTTTATTTCCTTTCTGCAACTGTAACTCTGTAAGTAATTCCCTTCCCTCTCTTTCTCTTTCTCTCTTGATATATATATATATATATATATGAGTTAACAGTTAACACTATCAGTATATATATATATATATGCAAAAATATATATAAGTTAAGAGTTTTATATATGTTTATTGTTCAACCCTTAACAGTATGCATATTTATGTATATATATGCAAAAATATATATATTAACAGTTAAAAGTATACGTATCAATATATATATATATGCAAAAATATATATAAGTTAATAGTATATATAAGTTTGATTTTGTTATTTAAATTCACTATTTATTTTTAATTACTAAGTTATGGATAATAGAATTTTTTAAATATTATTGATGGTTATTTGAATGTATTGTGAATTTTATATTTATGTTTATTTGAATGTATTATAGAATTTATGCTTATTGTTTATGTTTTAATTTTTTTATTTTTTTTATATTAAAAAATATATTTATAAAAACACCCCTATATTTTTTAAATTTACAGTTTACCCTGCGTTTCCGTTTCTTACTTTTTTAGAAAAATGTCGTTTTCGCGTTTCCGTTTTCTATTGGAAACGTTTCCCGTTTCCATTTCCGGGCAACCTAGGCTGGGATGACCATTTGCCGTTAGTGGAGTTTGTGTACAATAACAGTTATCACTTTAGCATTATCGTGCAAAGTGTTGTATGGCAGACCATGCAAATCCCTTATCTGTTGGGCTGAGGTTGGGGACAGAGCATTACTTAGACTGGAGATTGTTGAGTGAAAAACAAAGAAGATTCAGGTGATTAGGGCTCGGATGAAAGTGGCCCAAGATATGTTGACAAACGGCTACAAGATTGAAGTTCATTGTCAAAGATCATTAACATTACCATTTTTTTCATATGATTAGAGGAAAATAAAACTTGCTTTGATATTAAAGATTAGAAAATCATTTCACCTACATCTCATAAATATAATTAAGCATAAAATTTTGTTTATGGGTGCTACAAATAATATAATTAGACTTCAAGATTTATGATTTATCACATGATATATGTTAACAAGTTTAAAGTTTTCCATGTGTGTCCACGAAAACATCATATAATTAAGCATTGTTGAGATTTGTGTTTGATGAGTATGATATTAGGATTGAAGTATAGGTTACGTTTGGAATGAAGTGAATTTTACATAAAATTTATTTGAAAATATATCCTAATATTTAACTAAATTTAATAAATTTATATTTAGAATAAATCTATAATTTTAAAAAGTTTAATTTAATCTATAGTTCACAATTGCCGCCACTAACAGTTGTCAGCGATCATTGTTGCTAAAAATTCCCATGATCATAGCCTACTATTAGAAATGCTAAGACAAAGGGGTTAATATACATCAAAATGAGTCAGATTTAACGGCTAAATTTTCATAGATATTATTTTTAATTTTTTGCCAAAATTAAAAAATACACTCATAATCGCCACTGCCCACCATGGCCGGTGGTTTCAAGCGATCAGAGATAGCCACCTGACACATTTATTTTAATCGACCAACATACTCAAAAACCAGCAAGATCCAACGACCGAATCTCCATAGATCTAAGCTTAAACCTCTGGCCAGACACAAATCGCAGGTACATATGTATATATCATTGATTTGTGCTAAAAATAATTGTTGATAAGACTAAAAGACTTACCTCCTTGTAAATCGGGTCACTTTCACGATGAAAATATGATCGAATCCAAAATCAGACGGTTGGATTTTACAAAATCAATGATTTACAGAGGTGTTCTTAAGAGAGAATAAAAGGCTGCTGCCACGAAAATGTTACAAGATGGACACTCGGGTTGGAGAGGAGTGTTGAACACGTTTTTCGCGTTTTCAGATTTTGGGAGTGTTTTGGCTAAAAACACTCAAAAAATAAAAGCTGTGTTTTCTTTGTTGTTTTCAAGTCATTTTTAGTTTTTGATTTTTTTAAAATAACAAAAACGCGTTCTCTTTGCTGGTTTTAAAAATGCATTTTTGAAAAAAAAATAATAATAAAATTGTAAGGAAAACTCAAAACAACAAAAAGTTGTTTTGAATGTTTTCATCCAAAACAAACTCTAAACTCAATACATATTTATTTATTTATTTATTCATATTTTATTATTATAATGGGAAAAATATTATAAAATTCATTAACTTTAAAATGTATATATATTTTTAATAATATATTAATATTAAATATTTCTAATTTACTGAATAATCAAATTTATTGAATAAAATTTTATTAAAAAATTATTTTCAAAATTTCAGAGAGAAACCATTTTCTAATTTTCTGTTTTGAGAAATAGTTTGTCAAAATGATAAAGAGAACGCGTTTCAATTTTCTCAAAATAGACTATTAAAACAGAAAACTAAAAATGAATTCAAAATTCAAAATTGAAAATTAAAAAGCAAAGAGAATGGAGCCAAAATTTTTCTTTACAAAATTTTTTGATTTTTTTATATAATTTTTTTTCTTATTTTTAAAAGTGCATTTTAGAAAATATGAAAATAAACACTTTTTCAGATTTTGAAAAATTAAAAATTTAAAACAATCAAAAGAACATGCCTTTAGTCTTTATTCATAACAATTTCATCTTTTATCAAAGAACACCTCTTAATATTATGACAAAAAGATAAAAATATTGGATATAGATAGAGGTTAATTTTTAAATATGAAAGATATGAGAATCTCTCATTAGATGAAATTTATATTTATATATTTGTTTAAATACATTATAAAATTTATGTTTATTTTTAAATTGAATAACTAATTTTTTATATTTATAAAAAAAAAGTCCTATAAATTTTAATGTTAATAGAATTTCATTTTATTATATTCAATTTCATAATTTTTGAGATGAAATTTATATTTATATATTTGTTTAAATACATTATAAAATTTATGTTTATTTTTAAATTGAATAATATTTTTTTATATTTATAAAAAAAAAAGTCCTATAAATTTTAATGTTAATAGAATTTCATTTTATTATATTCAATTTCATAATTTTTTTATTATTCAAAATAAAAGGTCCCACCGGGATTCGAACCCAGGTCGCTGGATTCAAAGTCCAGAGTGCTAACCACTACACCATGGAACCTGTTCGGTTGGCTGTAGTTCCTAAATCATCTTTATTGATATTTTTAAGTTTATTTCAAAAGCGTCAACTCTCCAAATCAGAGACTGCCCATTTATTTGCTTATTTAATTTTTCCATGGCCTCTCCTGATTTGACAAAACAATAATTCTGCTTTGGGACTAAAAGGTAAAACCCATTGCCCTGAGATCCCCACAACTGTGTCTCAAAATTCCTATACTAATTCTATTTTGGGTGTAAAATGTGAAATTCCTCGTATTAAGACCCTCACACACCGTTTCATGTATGTGAAAAGGGTTAATTATGATACACGACGATCCCAAAATAGGAGGTATTGTGCATAGTATCCATAAGGAGTCACCCCACAAGAGGATGAAACTCCCACACTACGACTGTCATGATTTGAACCTGCATCCTTGGTGCAATCTTCTACTCTGTGAACCATTCGTGCTACGCTCGTTGGAGCTACAATAATTCTACTTTGTACAAAGGAAAGATTGCTCAAGCAGCTCACTCCTTGTGCTCAATATAAAAATAACCATATTTTTTTAATATTAATTTTAGCATAAAATGATTAAGTAAGATTACACACAATTCTACTCTTTTAACTTTTACAAAATACAAAGTTTGGTGAATTATGAATCTTATTTTTATACATGGTAACACCAAAAAGATCCCGCCACTTATCTGCATCTTAATTTTCTCGGGTTGCAATTTCTAGTTGAATATGTGGGTTGATTAATATCTTGTCAGGCAGCCTTATAAGCAAAGTAATTTTAATTTATACTCAAATACCGTTAACAAAAATAAAATTATTATTGTCGAGATATAATAATAAATTTATTTAACGAGAAATATTATCGTTTGACTGTCTAACTCTGTAAGAAAAAAAAAAATCAGATGACGTGGGAGGATTCTAATACAAATACTCCGATACTTAAGTCAAATATTATATATTCTGGAAGCTCGATAACAATATTTACGTTATTATCAAAGACGTATATTTTTTGAAATAGATGCATACCTATTTATAGAGAACCGTGAGGTAATCCGAATTAATTCAGGATTAAGATTATTATAAATAACGTCTATCTTAACCTTTTCTAATTTTAATAGGATTAGAATTCTTATAAATGATATTTATTCTTATATTTCAAAATCTTTTTGAAATTAGAATTTTTTATTAATAATTTTTTATTTTTTTATAAAATATTTAGAGAAATTTTTAAATGACAAAATTATCTAATCTGCATGTTGTGCGTGGCCTTCGCATTTCGGAAAAATGTTTTGGTGGTGGTGCCATTCTCAGCTTCGTCCATTGGGCCGTGAGGTGGGGGTGCCATCTGCGGCCTCATTCGCCGGGCCATGAGAGGCCATCGTGGCTTCCTCTGCTGGGCAACGGGGGTGCTCCCTCGGCCTCGTCCCCTGGACCACGAGGGTGCCACCTGCGGCCTCCTCTGCTAGGCCGCGGGCCCTTGCGGCCCGCGGCCACCTGGGTTGATTCGCAGGCACTCGAGCGTTGTTGTTGGGTCGACTCATTTATTAATTTTTATTTTATTTTATACTATGCCATATCAAAAATGTATATGTTGGAACCATATGACATGACATGAAATAACAAGACTGAAGAAGAATCATATGAAATAACAAAATAATTATAAATTTGGGAAATTATTGTTTCTAGCTGGAACAACAAATATACTTTCACCTAGTTTATATTTTCACCAGGGAACACACACAAACGGACAAACATGTCCACCCAATAAACACCACAATCCATTAGTATTACAGCTTGCTATATATATATATACTAGTTCATCACCCGTGCGATGCACGGAAGTTTATATATATTAAATTTATTTAAAATTAATAATCATAATTTTTGTATGTGTAAATAAATACGACAATAATGAAAGCTTAAGAAATAAATATAGTAATATGATACATTTGTTTAAAAAGTTAATGCATCTCAAGAAAAGTACTATAAATTTTGGAAAATCTTTTTAAAAACTACATTTGTCGTTGAATTTGTTTGGCCCTCGTCTTTGTTACAAATTAAAATTTTCAATCCTTTGCAATTTGTAACTCTAGAAACAACTACGTATAATTGTCCGTGACTGAAAATCGATTTCTTCAAGTACAACCCAATATGAGACAATGATTGACCTTAACTTTTGTTGATTGTCATTGCATACAACACAATAAAAGAGAATTGCCTCATTCATAGTTCGAAATGCAGCCTAGGGTCAGATGGGGTCAATGTCATTCTTGGAATAAGAACCTTATGTTCAGCATCGTTGCCTATCAGAATTTTTGCCACAGGAACGTGTTTTTCAATTTTTGTGATAACCAATCTAGTGTCATTGCATAACCCCACGGAATGATCTATGTTTCTCAACAGCATAACCGGAGTGTCAGCCTTTAGCTTCAATTCATGGTTCAACACCCCAAAACACCTAATTGCATTTAAAAATTCAAGTGTGTGAAGGCCTTGTAAAAGATCAACATTACAATCTGATCTGCAAGTTGTGTATGAACTTAAGTATGTCTTTGCTTCAACTACATTAAGTGAAATCATGTACTCATTAACAGTCTCCACAACATCAAGAGTCGGCTCTAGTATAGCTCTACCTTGAAGATATTCAATTTCATTGACATTAGAAGTAAAGTTCGGATATGTGTTGTTCACGATTGACACAACATGCTCATCTGATGCATTCAACAACAGGTCATCCAATATATCAATAACCACATTACCGTCATTCGGACCGCCAATTGTTCAATCCCTTATGCTTGCTATCCATTCAGAAAAAGACTTTAATTTGATCAAGTCTTCATTAGATTCAACATGTTGGAGCCTCATGTTCTTTATCAATCTCAATACCTTACAATTTTTCCATACGTACGATGAATTGATGGTTGCAAGCACGATATCTTCTCTAGTACCTTTTGGAATCACAAGTAATATTTGTCAAAAGTCCTCTCTAAGGACTATTACATTCCCTCCAAATGGTAATTCTGAACTTATTGGGTTACTAAATCATAGAATATCTCGCATGCTCCTATCAAAAGCCTCAAAGCAATATTTATTCATTATAGGAGCCTCGTCCCAAATGATAAGACTGTTTCTAATTATTAACTATGCAAGAAGACTTCCCTGTTTAATATTGCAAGTTGAATCTTCATTCGAATTTAGTGGAATTGCAAATCTGGAGTGAGCAGTACTACTATCGGGTAGAAAGAGAGATGTTATTCCACTCGATGTTACATTTAACACGATTTCTCCCTTTGATCTCAGAGCTGTGGATAGAGTTTTCCACACAAAAGTCTTGCCAAATCCTCCATATTCATATACAGAAAACATACCACCTCTTTATTCAACCTCACTGCATCTATCACAATGTCATAGACATGTCGTTGCTCATCAATCAGATTAGACAACAGTTTAATGTGCTATTAGGATATGGCATTTTTGTTGTACCATAATTCATCTTGTATAAGTCTATTTTGATAGCGGAAAAAATGTTCTGCATATGGGAACGACATTGATTGAAAATTTGGTAAACTTTTTCCACTACTTCTTAGTATCTTTTCTATCCCCATAAGAGTATAACCCTTTATTTCTTCTTCAGTTGATTTCAATTCTGTATATTATGGACACAATTAAAAAATATTAGAAACGTTGTCATAATACAATTGAATGCTAAATTATGCATGTAGCAACAAATATTAAAATATAATTGAATACCTTCATGTTGCAACATGTTTCGTCGGTTGTAAAGTATATCATTAGAGAGGTATTGCCAACATTTTTTTCACACAATTTCGGGTCAAGATATAGAATCAGACAACAACAATGTGCAGATTCAATTTGGTGGTTGTTTTGTTATAATAGATATATAGATATAGATATAGATTCGATTATAATAATGTTAGCATTTTTTATTTGGATATATTTGCACAGAAATTATTATTTTTAATATTGTTATAAGATTAGGCATGAATTGAATTATTATTATTACATACTAAATTACAGCAAACATGAAAAAATTACAGCAAAAATACTATCAGTAAATCTTCAAATTAAAATAAAAAAATTACACAATGCAATCAATCTTAATAAGAGGATTATAATCTCTATAATATGCAAAGCTGCACATTACAAATAAATTAGAATAAAAAAATATAACCAATCTAAAAATTTTGAAATGAAAAAATGTAATCATTCTTAGAAATGTAACCATTTATTAATAAAAAAAGATAAAAAAAATATAAAATTATGCATTCATATGTATGTTATAAATAAATATTCTAAATAATATTTTTGGCATTTTTTATTTGGATATATTTGCACATAAATCATTTTCCTAAATATTCTTATGATTAGATATGAATTGAATTATTATTATTATTATAACAAAGATGAAAAATATTGAATTTCAATTTGCAAAAGTACTAAATTACAGCAAATATGAAAAAATTATAGCAAAAATACTATCAATAAATTTGCATATTAAAATAAAAATAAGAAAAAAATTAGATAATATAACCAATCTTAATTAGAGGATTACAATCTCTGTAATATGCATAGCTGCACATTTTAAATAAATTAGAATAAAAAATTATAACCAATCTAAAAATTATGGAATGAACCATTCTTAGAAATGTAACCATTATTAATAAAAAAATAAAAAATGCTAAAAAAAATATAAAATTATCCATTAATATCTATGTTATAATTAAATATTCTAAATAATATTTTAGCATTTTTGATTTGGATATATTTGCATAGAAATATTTTTTTTAAATATTGTTAAGATTAGGCATGAATTGAATTATTATTATTATAGCAAAGATGGAAAATACAAAATTTCAATATGAAAAATACTAAATTACAGCAAATATGAAAAAATTATAACAAAAATACTATATGTAAATTTGTATATTCAAATAAAAATAGAAAAAAAAAATAGGCAATATAACCAATCTTAATCAGAGGATTACAATCTCTGTAATATGTAGAGCTGCACATTACAAATAAATTAGAATAAAAAAATATAACTAATCTGAAAATTATGAAATGAAAAAATGTAACCATTCTTAGAAATGTAATCATTATTAATAAAAAAGATAAAAAAAATATAAAATTATGCATTAATATGTATGTTATAATTAAATAGTCTAAATAATATTTTTAGCATTTTTTATTTGGATATATTTGCACAGAAATAATTTTTTTTTAATATTGTTAAGATTGGGCATGAATTGAATTATTATTATTATAGCAAAGATGAAAAATACTAAATTTCAATATACAAAAATAATAAATTACAACAAATACAAAAAAATTACAGTAAAAGTACTATCAGTAAATCTGTATATTAAAATAAAAAAAATTAGACAATATAATCAATCTTAATCGTAGGATTACAATCTCTACAATATGTAAAGTTGCACATTACAAATAAATTAGAATAAAAAACTGTAACCAATCTAAAAATTATGGAATGAACCATTTTTAGAAATTTAACCATTATTAATAAAAAATGATAAAAAAATATAAAATTATGCACTAATATATGTATTTTATAATTAAATATTCTAAATAATATATTTAGCTTTTTTGATTTGGAAATATTTGCACAAAAATCTTTTTTTTAATATTGTTAAGATTAGGCATGAATTAAATTATTATTAGTACAGCAAAGATGAAAATTACTAAATTTTAATTTGTAAAAATATTAAATTATAATAAATATAAAAAAAATTACAGCAAAGATGCAATGAGTGAAAATTGAAAAAGCACCAGCAAGTATGTATGAACATGTTTCTGATTTATGACAACAATTAATTATTGCAGTATTCGAGATAACTCATTGCATAATTAAATATGCAGTGAAAATTGAAAAGGTAATTGTCTGCCCTTCATTAATTAAGACTCTTTATATATCAGGATACTTACTCATTCTCCAAATACCATTCAACCAAGAAAAAAATCATCTACAAGTTCCAATAACTACATATTTTTCATAAATTTAGACTTAATTCCATTTCGTCTATCTTAATAATATTATCGAGATATAATAATAAATTTATTTAACGAGAAATATTATCGTTTGACTGTCTGACTCTGTAAGAAAAAAAAAAAAAAACAATCAAATGACGTGGGAGGATCCTAACACAAATATTTCGATACTTAAGTCAAATACTATATATTCTGGAAGCTCGATAACAATATTTACGTTATTATCAAAGACGTATATTTTTTGAAATAGATGCATACCTATTTATAGAGAACCGTGAGGTAATCCGAATTAATTCAGGATTAAGATTATTATAAATAACGTCTATCTTAACCTTTTCTAATTTTAATAGGATTAGAATTCTTATAAATGATATTTATTCTCATATTTCAAAATCTTTTTGAAATTAGAATTTTTTATTGATAATTATTTATTTTTTTTGTAAAATATTTAGAGAAATTTTTAAATGACAAAATTATCTAATTTGCATGTTGTGCGAGGCCTTCACATTTCGGAAAAATGTTTTGGTGGTGGTGCCATTCTCAGCTTCGTCCATTGGGCCGTGAAGTGGGGGTGCCACCTGTGGCCTCATTCGTCGGGCCATGAGGGGCCATCATGGCTTCCTCTGCTGGGCAGCGGGGGTGCTCCCTCGGCCTCGTCCCCTGGACCACGAGGGTGCCACCTGCGGCCTCCTCTGCTAGGCCGCGGGCCCTCGCGGCCCGCAACCACCTGGGTTGATTCGCAGGCACTCGAGCGTTGTTGTTGGGTCGACTCATTTATTAATGGCTAAAGTCATATATAACCCCCTCACCTTTTCTCATTTAACCACTTAGCCCCCTCAACTTAAGGAATGACCTATTAGGTACCTCAACTTTTAATTAAGGACCTCTTAAACACTCAAAATCACCAATCTACCTGCGTGCAATACACGCACTCATTTCTGTCACAAAAGAAAAACCCATTTTCCTAAACACCCAAACAGAACACTTGCCTTGGTGTTTCTCTCGCTCGCGCTCGCTGTGGCTCTCGCGCTCGCCGTCGATCTTGCCCACGCCGTTGATCTCGCCGTCGAGCACGCTGTCTCCGTCCAGATCTCGGTATCTATCCTGGTTTGTGCGTCGAGATCTTCTTGTCTCCGTGTGTCTCGATCTCGGTCTCTCCGTCGCTGTGGGTCTTGATCTCGGTCTCTCCGTCGATACCCTTGTGTTATCGTCGATGTCGGTCTCTTCGTCAGTATCTCGTGTTGGATCTCGCTCTCGATGTCGCCTTCGATATCTAGCCGTTGTCGATCTCGCTGTCGCTCTGTAGGTGGTGGCTGCTGGGTCTCTCCGGTGAGGTGCCTTGCGACATTTCACTGTCGCCATCGTCGATCTCGCTGTCGCTCTCGCTTTTGTCGTCGCTGGCTATCTCCGGTGAGGTGCCTTTGTGTTTCAATTTGCTGCAAAATGGGCTAACATTTACTACTTGTTTATATGAATGTTAGGGTTCATTTTGTTGATGTTCACTGTGGTGTATGTAAATTTGCTTGGAAATGAATTTTAGGGGTTCATTTTGGAAATGAAAATATGAATTTTGTTGATGTTCACTGTAGGTTCAATCTGTTGATGAATTTTAGGGGTTTATTTTGGAAATTAAAATATTTTTGGAATTGAATAGATTCTATTGAATTTGATGTTGGTCCGAAATTGAATTTATTTTTGTTTATTATATTGTTTAGGAAATTTGATTTGCACATGGCTGAAAAAGTTGTGATGTTAAGGTGGAATCATGGGGGAAATTTTGTAATTGATAATGGGGTAAGGAGGTATGTTGGGGGCATTCAAACTGAAGACATTGTTGATCCAGATTTGTTGTCATTTATTGAATTAAATACATGTGTCAAGGAGTTGGGTTACACCAATCACGTGGCCATTTACTATAGATGGGTAAAAGATGTTGATGTCCCGCATTACACTTTAATTGAAGGAGATCAAGATGTGCTTAGTTTTTGTGCGATAATTGGGAACGGTGATATAGTGGATGTGTTTGTTCAGCATATAGATAGTGAGGTTAACCCTTTAAGAAATGAGGGAAGTGGGGTGGGAGATTTCGAATTGCAGGGTTTGGGGGAAAGCACTGATGATAATAGTACTGACACTAGTGAGAGCAATAGTGAGGAAAGTATTGACCCACCAGAAGAAGATGTTGGTGGACAATTTATATTTACTAATGTTGATGATAAGGTTAGAATAACAAGAGAAAGGTTGAGGAATGACAGAAAGAGTGTTTGTTCTACACAAGAAGGGGAACTATCATTAGGGGAAGTGGGTAATGATGTGGGGTTTCATGGGGAACTTGTTATGTCTGGTACATCTCAAGGTGTTGTTGGGGGTGATGAGCCTTTTGAGAATAGCTCTGATCCTGATAGCAGGGGGGGCACTGACGAAGAATATGAGGATGAGGTTGAGGTTACTCAAGGAAGAGGACACAAACATAGAAATTTTCGCTATGATCCAAACTCAGAATTTCCATACTGGGAGTTGGGTATGATATTTAAGAGCGTAGATGAGTTCAGAGAGGCTGTGTCCAAGTATGTTGTGGCAAGGGGAGTAAAGCTAACCATTAGACCTAATGAGAGGAAAAGGGTCAGGGTGAAGTGTAAGGAAGGATGCCCATGGTTGTTATTTGGTAGTTTAGATAGAAAATCAAACAACTTCATTATCAAGACTTATAACCTTGTACACAAGTGCTATAAAAACAATAGGAATAGGTTATGCAATTCAAAGTTTATTGCTAGGCATTTCAGGGAGAGGATTTTGTCTCAACCTGAGATAAAGATTAGAGAAATACAACAACTCTGTAGAGAGTCTTTGAATATGTTTGTGGGAAAAACAGTGTGTAGAAGAGCAAAGAATAAGGTGATTGCAAGTATGACAGGTGACTACAGAGTTGAATATGGTAGGCTACATGACTATGCAGATGAAATTAGGAGATCCAATCCTGGTACGACATGTTTTGTTAAAGTAAAAAGGGATGAAGATGGCGTGCAACAGTTCAAGACATTTTATGTTTGTTTTGATGCTATTAAGAAAGGATATAAGGCTGGGTGTAGACCGATTTTGGGTTTCGATGGATGCTTTCTCAAGGGTCCATGTAAGGGTCAACTTTTATGTTGTGTATCAAAGGATGGTAATAATCAAATGTATCCAGTAGCGTGGGGGGTTGTGGATATAGAAAATAAGAAAAACTGGAAGTGGTTTATCTCTACGGTTAAGATGGACCTTGGTATGGAAACAGGTGCTGGTTGGACAGTGGTCACGGATATGCAAAAGGGTTTGGATTCTGCTATTGTTGACGAGTTGCCTAATGTAGAGCATAGAATGTGTGCTAGACACATATGGTCAAACTGGGCTAAGAAGTGGAGAGGTGAGGACAAGAGGAAGAAATTTTGGGAGGTTGCACGAGCACCGTTTGAGCAGTTGACAAAGGAAAAATTAAATGAAATGAATAAGTTCGGACAAGAGATAGTTGATGACCTATTGTATTATAATCATAATATATGGTGCAGGGCATTCTTTAGAACAGATTGTCAGTGTGATACATTGGAGAATAACATGACTGAGGCTTTCAATGGTTGGATTCTTAATGCTAGAATGAAGTCAATTCATACAATGTTAGAAGAAATCAGGGTACAGGTGATGGAAAGGATTGCAACCATGAGACAATTCGCAGAAACATGGATATCAGACATTTCACCTCATGCAATGCAGAAGTTGGAGGCGAACAAGATCTTAGCAATGAAGTGTCACATTCAGTGGAATGGAGACAATGGGTTTGAGGTGTTGGAAGGGGAGTATGGACATAATGTAGATCTTAAGAACATGACATGTACTTGTAGGAGCTGGATGCTGAAAGAGATACCTTGCCAACATGTTGTATGTGCTTTGTTTTATAGACAACTGAATCCTGAAGACTACATTGTAAAGTGGTATCGAAAGGAGACTTACCTGAAGGAATATAGCTTTTTTTTGGAACCAGTGAGAGGAATTAAATTGTGGCCAGATTCACAAAATCCAACTATTCAACCACCTCAAGTTAGAAAACAACCAGGTAGACCAAGTCTTAAGAGAAAGAAAGATAGAGAAGAATCCCAACGTAAAATTGGTAAATATCCCAAAACGGGTTTAACAATGAGGTGCTCCAACTGCAAGTAATTTGGCCATAATAAGAAGGGGTGCAAGGCAAGTTCAAGTAATCATGAGGTAAAGTTTTGATTAACAAATTTAATTGAAATCTAATTACATTTATCTATCATGTATTGTCTTTATTTTACATATCTATGTACATCAGTTAAGAAACATGAGTACTGTCAATCAATGCAATACAAGTTCAATTGGGGTGGGACATGAAATTGATGGTGCTAAAAGGTCGTACGCAGCACCAACAGTATCTTCGCAAGCCAAGCGACAAAATGTGATGAGCGGAATGAGAGTCTTGTACAACAAAGTTACTGGGGTCATGACATATCAGGTATATTATTTACGTATGTCAAATACATTATTATTTGCAAATTTTTGTAATTCTTCTATTTTATTGAATTTTGTACTTGTTTGTTACAGTCATTAAATACCACCCCCAGACTCATACATGACCCAAGAAAGATAAAGAGTTCAGCAATTGTCATAGGGGATCTTGGCTTTAAACCACCTGGGCTGAAATGGAAAGGAAAGAATGCAATAACAACCAATCAACTTCAATAGCAAAAAGGTTAACAAATTGTGAAGATGACGGCAACAAACTGGAGCTTAATAGCAAAATTAATTTTGTTTTAATGTAAATATTTGTTTAATTTGCTTCAATTTTACTTCCAATCTTGGTACTGAAGCAACAAAATTAATTTTGTTTTAATGCAAATATTTGTTTAATGCAACAGGGGATTGATTTTTGATTATGAATGGATTAATTTGCTTTAATTTTACTTTCAATTCTGGTACTTTCAATCTTGGCTTTATCACAAGATGAATGAATATTTGATTATGAATTAATGTAATAGGGTATTAATTTTTTTTATTATATAATCTAATATGAATAAGTTGATCTTCACGTTTATAATATAACAGGGGATTGATTTTGCACTTGACTTTAAAGGATATAACACTTATATTTTTTAAATATTGGCATTTAAAAAAATTAAAATTATAGTAAATTGTAAGAAAATAATAAGTAAAAAATAAGAAGTATAAAATTATAATAAGTAGCAAGAAAATTACAGCAAACCAAGCAAATAGTCAGAATTTAAACTAAATTTGAACTATAAGAAAATCACAGCAAAGAGAGCAATTAGTAATAGTTTAAATTAAATTTAAACTATCAGTTTTTACTTCACGCGCAAACAGTAAGAGTTTACTTCACGCGTGAGTTGACTGGACTGTGAGGGGGCTGATGGGTCTTAAATTAGAAGTTAGAGTGTTTAAAAGGCCCTTAATTAAAAGTTGAGAGACCTAATAGGTCCCTCAAGTTGAAGGGACTAAGTGGTTAAATGAGAAAAGGTGAGGGGCTTATATATGATTTTAGCCTTTATTAATTTTTATTTTATTTTATACTATGCCATATCAAAAATGTATATGTTGGAACCATATGACATGACATGAAATAACAAGGCTGAAGAAGAATCATAAGAAATAACAAAATAATTATAAATTTGGGAAATTATTGTTTCTAGCTGGAACAACAAATATACTTTCACCTAGTTTATATTTTCACCAGGGAACACACACAAACGGACAAACATGTCCACCCAATAAACACCACAATCCATTAGTATTACAGCTTGCTATATATATATATATATATATGTGGGGGTGGGGGGGGCCTTCTAGGGTTTCATCATCCCGAGCTAGCGGCATCATGTGGGCGTTGTACAACTCATAGGTGCAATATTGTGAAAGGAGGGGTAAGCAGCGAAGGTGCCCCTTTTAGGTCCCCAAGATAGAATCCCAACCCCAATCCAATCTTTCATCTTTCAACCTTGTAACGAGTCTCGTCAGTGCATTTTCAGAGCTCCCACCAATTTCAAGGGCTTTCTTAGCCTCTTCCCCAACTCTCTTCGCCTTCTCCCTCCAATTCATCAACTCCCTTATCCCCTCCTCAATCTCTTCACCTTTCACCGCCCTCTGCCCTCCCCAACCCCATTCTTTCACCCATTTCCCAAGCCCTGCTTTCTCCACCACCTCTGTATTCATCTTCTGGTCCCCATGCTGAGGCGGCCATGCCAGGACCGCCACCCCTTCCCTGGCGGCCGCCACCACCGACCACCACTCGC
The DNA here is from genome assembly GCF_014633365.1 of Diospyros lotus. NCBI lineage: Eukaryota > Viridiplantae > Streptophyta > Magnoliopsida > Ericales > Ebenaceae > Diospyros > Diospyros lotus. The sequence continues at coordinate 35,196,141 of NC_068341.1, read as the reverse complement.
ATTGGCTCATGAACACCCCAATGGCAGGGTGTGCCAGAACTGCATCCCGCTTCACTCTTCCTTCCACTACCATCCCCATCCCCTTCTCCTTGAAGGAATCGCAATTGGATTCAGAATCACCCACCAAAACCAGCTCCTTGCCTCCTAATACCCACAGAAATGGGAATCCACTTCTCTCCAATCCCCTGCCTATTTCTCTTATTTGATCCTTGGAAAAGGAATCCCAGCTTCCGAAGTCCACATATACTATGGACCCTGGAGCTTGCTCATCCAGCCACTCAAGAGCTTGTTCTTCTTTCTCAAGCTTGTGAGGTTCTAAAGGACCAATTGGGTACACAGGTGGTAGATCACTTGACACCTTGCCATCCAAGAGGGCAGCAATTGCGTCTTGTTCGAACCAGTCGAAGGAGTTCAACAAGATACCTTGCAGTTTCGGGAGGGCCTGGGCTGAGGGTACTAAGTACTCTGTTAGTAGAGGATTGGATGGCGAATCATTGAGCCACGAAGGTGGGATGATTGATTTTGGAAGTGGGGGTAAACCAGGTACATGGAGCTCTTCAAAACCATCCTTGAATTTTGCAGGGGAGCCGGATAATAGTGCAGGAAGGTGGGCTATGGTGGAGAAACACAGGGCAGAGGTGTTGGAGACGATGTAGCCTGGAATCCCAAGTTTGGCTGTGATTTCAGCAAGGCTGGGTGCTGCAACGAAGTCGGAAAAGATGGCTGAGACTGGATGAGGTAAAGAAGATAACAGAGGCGGAAGAAGCTGAACCGAGCGATTAATCGCTTTGACTTGAGCGATGAAAGGATCGCGAGTGGAGGAGGCGCAATTGTTTTGGTGAGCAAGAGGGAAGTGGAGGCAAATGATGTTTGGATGGGTGGAAAAGAAGCTAGAAAGTTGGGCACTGCAGGCTGCTGCTGGCTGTGTGGTGATGAGGCTGACCCTGAAGTTGTGCGATTCAAGAATGGCTGCAAGCCGAAAAAAGGGAGCCAAATGGCCTACCCCGGGACTGGGGAAGAACACAACGTGGGGAGGCAGAGGCTGCTCCAATAACTCCATGGCAGTGTGCCAATGTCATCTCTAAACATATAACATCATTTTCTTACGTTAAATAATCCAAAGATTAGCCACAGGCCCACAGTTAATGATCTTGTCTTCTAGTTTCTTGATCTCTGAAAGGAATCTAATTTGGCTTCTGCAGATCATAAACTAATACTATATTGTACAAGGATGGTGATGATGACGATGGCTTAATCTTCTATTTCACACTTGATCGATGAGTCGCATCAATATTGGAGCCAAATGGAAAAAAAAAAAAAAAAATACTAAAAGAAGCTAGAAGCAGCCCTTATTATTCCAGGTGGTCGTGTGGCCGGAGCGACATGAATATGGCGGCATATTGCCGGAGCCGCTGCTCACCGCCACTCTCTCCTCCTCCAAGAGTCACCGGACCTCCAGTAGTGCTGGCCACGTGGCGCCGCCAGGCCAGCTGAATGTTCACCGCCGCCCAGGTCCTCCAGTTGGAAGAATAATACCTGGCCGTCCGCTTCTGCCGCTCGTTGGCGAACTTGTAGCGGAAGTGGTGGGTGATGTAGCGGAGGTGGGTGGCGTCGAGGGCGAAGGCTTCGGTCGATTTGGTGCAGGTGAAGGTGGCGGAGGAGGCCGGAAGGCGGTCGGCGAAGGGGCGTCGGAGGCACCAAGAGAGCAGCTCGTCGCCGAGGAATCCGCCGGGCTTCAGCACGCTGGTGGCCACCATTCCCTTGCTGAGGTTCTGGCTGCTCTTGACGCGGCCGCGTACGATGAAGATGATCCTCTGGACAGGGTCTCCTTCTCTTATAATCTGCGCATCACCATGAACAGACAAACATCAAGTCCAAGAATTATAAGCTCGCGCCCGCGCACATATATAGTCGTTGAAGTGGTAATGAGACACAGAGACCTTTTCTCCTTGGGAGAAAACGAGGGGCTTTACACGGTCGCAGATGTTGTCGAGGATAAGATCATCCAAACTGTGGAAGATGGGTACCTATACATACGAACAACATACCTGCAATTAGTATTGCTAAGAATCCGATTAATTATGCACAAAACTGAATTACTAATTAATGGTGGTGATACCACAAATTATACCTTTTTGATCAAGTCTAGGCAGAGGTACCGGCGGATATCTCGCCGGAGGCCTTCCGGCAAGTCTCTGATAAATTCGGACTCGTCATCTTCTCCTCCCATGGCAGCCCATCTTTGGTGCTCAAAATGGCGGACTCTTTGTCTCAGTTGAGACGGCAACTGTCGCCGCCTCATCCACCATTCCATATCGCCGCATCTCACCTGCATTTTTCTCTTCTTTGCCATTACAGCATGCAAGAACACCTACACATATATACAGCCTCATTTTCATATATATATATATATATATACATACATACATATTCAATTCACACACAACATATGCATGCACATATACTTCTTTCTCGTAGCCAGAACCTGAATATTCCCAATCAAAAGAGTGAATAGCATCAAGCCGCTGAGCACCATGCATATGCTGAACACAACCTCCAGCCATTGACTTGTGGGCTCGAGATCATTGCCAAAAGTGCTGCAATCACATTGATTACAAATTTACAAGGATTAATCTAATTATTAAGCATGGTTTCCAACAACATTTCTAATTAAGAAAAGAGAGGATGCCCTGCATTGCAATTTGTAACCCTTAAATATTTCTTAAGGTTAAGCAAATTAAATTAAATCTATCAGAGGGCAAATTAAAGCACATTATCGTTCGATCTTAAACATGCATCACCTAAGTTTACCTGAGAGTTATTAAACCCCAAAATATGGGATATAGAATCTTAACAGAGTGAGAGTTGCTGGAAATGACAGGAAGAGCCCATTTGTAAATCCCATAAGGATAAGGTCCATGGACATCTAAGCACGATGCGTTTGATGCGGACATGGCTGTGGAGTTGCGGCCACATGAATTCCCAACTCCAACTGTGGCAGCCGGTAAAAGACTGTAACAGACCTCCTCTGAGCAGGACAGAGAGAGAATGCACATGCTTTTCTTGTCACAGTAGTGCTTTAGGCACAATGTCGCGCGCTGTATAGCAAGAACGTACCAGCACCCTCCCGCAACCTGAAAATTATTACCATGATGGTTATGATGGGAAGGGATGGAAGTTTCATGGAAGCTGTTGTTGGTAATGAAGCTGAATGACAGTTAATTAATTACATGAGAGGCGATGAAGTAGGCGATGAGATTCAGGCCGAAACCCCACCAAATGGTGCCGAAGATGTAGCCTGTGACTTTCTGCATTCTTCTCATTAAGCAGATACTGTGGTAGACCTTGGGGAGGAACTGGAACAAGAAGATTAGCAAAAGGATCGACATCATCAGCCTTATCTGCCCGGCTTTGATCAATTTTGGTATAACCAACCAAAATACAGCCTGCAAACAAATATTGCATTGTCGATCAAGAAGAGCCGCTAGCCAGAGAGGGAGTCCCACGATGAACATATACAATATATATATATATATATATCTGCTCTGCATCTATGGGATTTATGTGTCACATTTAGTTTCTTACATCTAAATGGGTAAGAAATGGGGAGAAAATTTGCAGTTTCTAAGGTATCATTACTTGAATTACTCTGCACCTATTAAAACCAAAATCCGAGCTATTGCCCAACTGAAAAAAAGGAAAAATTAAAATTGGGAGAACCCATTTGGGGACTTGTTTTTAGATTTTTTTGAGAAAATTTGCCTAAAAATACCCAGTATACCAAAATAGCTAGCAATGTGTTTCAAAAATCCATTTTGTTTTCGGTTTCAAAGACGGGTAAGACAAAAACCATATATACGAAAGGCTTGAAATATCAGAATCATGAAAAAATGTTAAGATATATCATTCATACTGCAGATTCTCTCTGATATGCCTAAGCCCCCGTCAGTGGCTGGCAGGCCAGTTTCTTTCAGGATGGCTGTCCTTTTGTGAGATATAGCAGCTTGCTTTTTCCCTAGCCATTCAAAACCAGAAAACTTGTACATGCATCACAGTTACTCCTCTCAATTTTTAAAATAAACAAAAAAGATTTTGAATTTCATAATTTATGGGCAATCGCTGCTCTCTCCTTTTGAGGATTGCTTTTAGAAGTTAACTGAGATTATGAATATCGTGTCATCTACTTGAAGAGGCCGGTGGTTACCTGAGGAACAGGAAGGATGACGAAGATGTCGAACCAGAAGCCGTTGGGCGAGCGGACGTAGTGGGAAGCGATGGTTCGTGGGTCCCACACGAGCTTGCCGCAGCCTACCACCATGGTCTTCCGGGACACGAACGCTAGCCGGAACTGGAGCCACAGGTGGAAGAGTTGCACGCCGTCGAGGCACGTGCGGAGCACGGTGGCCACCGCCGCCATGCCGCCGTCCATGTAGAGGCAGGGCCCGCCGACGGACATGGACAGCGCGTAGAAGAACAGGGGGTCGATGGCCAGCCCGACGCCGCGCGCCAGTAAGAAAGCCCGGTTCCACCTCTTGACACTGCCGCTCCGGGGGTCGAACACAGCAGGCCGGCGCCTGTTCCTCCGGGTTTTCTGGCTGGACCTGTTCTGAATAGGGACGAGGGACGAACCGGCGGAGGCCTGCCACTCCGGCTGGTGGGCCCGGTCGCAGCTGGTGGAGTGGAACGCCGGCACGCCCACTTCGGTGCAGGCGTAGCAGTCCACTGGGTTGTCGCCGTGGCTCTCGGTACATGAAATCCGGCGCCGGAATATGGCTATCCACCTGGGGATCACCAAAAAAAAAAAAAACTATGAAACAAATTAGAAAGAAATCAACTTTTGGGTTCTCAGAATGAATCATTTGGTTTGTCAGAATTACAGCATTTTGTGTAGGTGTTTACCTCGGAAGAGAGGAAGGAGAGGGTGGGCTAGAAGACATGGCTGGCAGGGAGGAGCCAGAGCGGAGAGGGTTTAAAAAGCGAATGCAAAGATGGTTTGGAGAGGGTAGGGCCGGAGTTGAACGTCCCATACCATATTAATTAACTGGGGTACCACAAATTAGAAGCTCGATAAGTGATGCTCACTATCGACCAATCAATTCAGTGTCACATAATATGAAAGGAAAATAATATTTGAGAGGCAAATGAGAAAAGTCCAAATGAATAGTAACTGGGGAAGGCCTTTTTCCCCGCACCGTACCATCCTCATCCTCGCAAGGCTCACTTCGCTGCTGCTTTGTCTATCACTTCCGATTCAATATTCTCTCTGCCTCTGGCTGGCCCAAGGGCAATTATTAAGGATTTGGGGCCCACCCCCTTTTTTTTTTTTTTTCAGTAGGGCAACTATTATGTTACAGAACACTGCTATATTATATAAACGAACGCAAAAAGAGAGTAATTGGGAGTTCCAACTGACTCGTGTCTCTCTGTAACTATGAGGAGATTTCTTAATGGCATGATGATTGTGGTGGGGGGTGTGCACAAAGGTGGGCCATATCAAATACAAAAAAATAAAAAGTACAAAGTAGAAAGTTGAAAAATGGATTGAAGATGAAGAAATGGGAAATAGGAGTTGGGAGGGTATGTATAATGTAATATAATAGATGGCTTTAAGAGGAAGATGAAAGGGAGATTGCACAGGGGCATGTCGGGTGTTGGATTAAGATGCGACAGAGGGAGTTGCAAAGGTGGAGCAGTATTCTCCGGCACACGGGATGGCATGTATCCAAAACTTCAAGGAATATATACAAAAACATAAACAAATCGACTTGTCTTGTCTTGTCTTTGTCATGTAACCTCACATTTCACGTGTGATTAGCCACCAATTATTCCCCCCCGCCGGGGGAATTGCTGAGAAATATATATCATTTTCATTTGTGTGATTTAAAATTGATTAAATAATTTTTTATTTATATTTTGATATACAATCTAATTATATAATTTTTATATAAAATTCAATTGTATTTAATTTTTATTTGATTTGAATTTAAATGCTGTATGTATTCTGAGGATTATTGTGCGGGTCAAAAGTTTACGTGGACGGACTGAAATGAGTTATGGGTCAAGCCTAAAACTGTGTGTTCCATCCGTGATTGTTTGCTGGCCCAACCTATTCCAGTCTTCAAGATATTGCTATAAAAGACTCGTTTGATGCTCTAATCTCCAAATCACATTCTCTCACTCATTTCTAAAAATCCTAGTTGGTGTCTCAAAGCGAGACACATTCTCGTGAATCCTTCTCTCATTCAATTGGTTGTTCTGTTTCTATGGTAAGATCGTTTGGTAAGTAAAAGTATTACTTTAATCTCTATTTTGTTTTAAGCGCATAAGGCGTGAGAGATTGGTAGATTGATATAATAGATTCTTGACCTTGATCTCGAGATTAGTCTGAACAGAACTACGCTTATTCTTGTTTTGTATTTTGTTTTTAGTTGTTGTTTTGCAATACTATTTTACTTCTGTTGAGATCTTGTAATCGATTGTAACTTTGAAATATTAGTAGATTGACTAGAGGCGGAGACTCTACCGTGAGTAGGATCTATTTTGATCCGAACACGTATCTCACTGTGTTGATATTTTTGCGTGTGTGAGTTGTGGTTGTAATTTTTCGATTTTGTTTTTCGTTTGTTACGCTTGATCAGTTGTTTGCCTGAGTAATAGGTTGCGTTATAAAACCTACATATCATGAAATTGTCCAAATACAATAATGAATTTGTAACTTGAAAAAATATGATCTTGATAGTCATTAAGAGACTTAGAGGTCTTGTTGCAAAGATTAGGTGCCCGTTGATGAACGAGATACCCTGAAATGACCGAGTGCCCTCCAATGACCAAGAGATATGTTGAGACGAACAACTAGTTAAGGGCGTGGGAGGAGGTCCCCATGCATACTATCCGATACTTAAATTAGTCTTTGAGTGCTAGAACGTATAAATAGAATTTAAATATGTTGTCCAGAAAAATACCCAAGAGGGGGATGAATTGAATTTTTTAAAAATTAATAATTTTATCTCTTGTTGAAAACTCTTGAATTTGTGATTTTAATATGTGGTGATTACAATATCAATAAACATAATAAAATCAAGCAACCACAGAGAACAAGAGAATATTTATAGAGATTCAGCTCTAAAAAACTTATTCCTATCTCTCAAGACTTAAGTTGAGGTTCCACTAGGGATACTTCATGGTTGGGATAATTCCATCATCCCAACCATGAAGTATCACAAAGATTCATAATTTTAGATATGATCATCGAGGTCATCTTCGTTAGCATAGGGGATAATCTATGGCATTTTAAATTTTCTCGATCGTGGTTTCTCCAATATGTTCTCAATGAATGGGGACTTCTTTCTTGGTTGTTCCTCTATGGATGGAACCAATCTTTTCTGTTCAAGCATTTCTTCCACCACCTTCTTCATATCATTTCGTATACTCATTATGGTGTGATTATTAGCCCTTCTATTCCTTGGCGTTGAACCCCTACTAAGGCTTTACCTTTTACCTTTAGGTGTACTTACCATAACTTCCTATTGTCTTCCCTTTCTTGGGCTTTTCCTGTCACATCCATCTCTCTGGTAATTTTGCTCACATTCTCGATTTTGCTATGGGGAGGCATTAGTGCCTGTAGTAAGGGTTTTAGACTATTTCCTTGATTGGAAAGGACTGAGAGTAGGAGTCAGACATAGCTTTTTAATAAGAACTAATTTCCTCATCTCTTTGCTGGGTTTTCCCTAGTAAGGCAATCTTGGTATAAATCTCCTCAATGTTGCAAATAACGCCAGATTGGGGGCCATGCTTTGAAGTATCCCTGCCATGTTTTGTAGTGCTTGCATTCCCTCAATATATTGCTATCGTAGTGCTTCATATTCCACCCAAGAGATTGTGGAGGGAACCTGCTGTGAAGGGCCAGGCTGATCACGATGTCCATATTGAGTAACTAAGTGTTAGAAGCCTGGTGGAAGTGGTTAAGTCCTTATTTGTTACTAGGGATCTAGGGGAGTTGACTAGATATTTTCTTGTTGCTAAGAGTTTGGTGGTGGCAAGTGTATTCTATTGGGTGTTGAGAATCTCACAAAAGAGGGCGAATTTAAACACCTTGAGAGAGAGTTCGTCGATTACCTCTAGTGTTTGCCATTGATACTGATCTTTACTTGATTTTCGTTGCATTTCTCGCGGATAATACCAATTGTTGTTATTAAGATACAACAATGAATTTGTAATGTGAAAAAAAAAGGATTTTGATAGTCCTGTGGAGGATGATCAGGTGGCTGCTGATGAGTGAGAGACCATGAAATGATCGAGTGCCCTCCAATCACACAGAGATCTGTTAAGACGAACAACTGGTTAGGGGCATGGGAGAAGATCCCCGCGCAAACCCTTTGATACTTAAGTTAGTCTACAAGTGCTGGAGCGCAAAAATAGAGTTTGAGTATTAGAGTGAACATGTTTGAGAGGAGAAATAGTCCTTCTATTTATAAAGGAGAGAGAATGGGACACGTGGTAGCCATCTCGGATTTTCTGGGTGGCATATTCTAAGTATATTCTCGACATACTTGTGACATATTTTTGGTATATTCTGTGAAATTTTAGAATATTCTTGTGGGTCCTGAGGAGGATCTCGATTAAGAAAAATGACTAATTTAAATTATAGTCAAATGTATCAATTAAACTACATCAAATCTTAATAATAATAATAAAAAAAAGTTACTTTAAGCAGTCCATAACAAAGAAATTCTCAATTCTTAAGTTAAACACCGAGTTTTGCATGAATGTATTGAATATTTAGAGAGTTAAAAAGAAAATAACAATTATCGAACTTCACAATTTTATATTTGTGAGTGACTTAGGGGTTGTGTTTAATTGAGTGAAAAAATTAGACTTTTTCAAAAAAATTACTCTGCGGAAAATAAATGAAAAGCTAGTAAATTTGTTGGGATACATTTAAAAAAAATAAAAATTTGAAAAATGAAATTCTCTAAAATTCCAACTTCTAGAATAAGTTTTCAAAATTTGAGATTATAATTTGGAGATTTAGAAAACACAATTTTGAACAATTTTTTTCCAAATTATATTCATCTTTAAGTTACAATTACACAAAAGAAAAATCTCTTTATTTCCCTTTTTTTTTCAAATATATTTCTTAATTTTCTAAATTTGAAATTAATTTTATATACTTCTAACATTTGAACACTGATATGACACAACAAAACTACTAAAATACCCTTCCAAGAAAGCCAATCCAGTACTGTCACCTATTCGAAATTCAAACCAATAAAAGGTTGACACTTATCATCTTACACAACCCAAATCCAAATCCAAAGAAGTAATCTATATTTAACTTTCATATCTCAATTTTAAAAGACTTGGGTCAAATCTCACAAGTTTATTCCTATTTTAATTTAAACTAGAGATTTCGCTATCTGAGAACAGTTAACCTAAAGAATCCCATAGGAGAGCTAGAGAATTCAAACTATCTAGAGAATAACTTCAAAAATCTTGGCTCATTCAGCATATATAAAAGAAGGACCACAATACGTACAATAATTTGGTTGCAAGCTCATCATTTCTTTTTTTTTGAGTTCCATTATTGAATTGAGTATGAAAGGCCTGTTCGTGAGGCCTAGCCCCACCTAATTCTCCTGCAGATGTAGTCCACAATGAGTCAATCTTGAGTTGCAAATCCCAAGGTATAGTTCTTGAGGTAGCACGAGGGGATTTGTCTTACAGTCCATTATCAAACGCATTGTAAGGAATCTATCTAAGCTTTCTCTGTAGAGTTTTGCTTGCCACTTGTGACTTCATTCCCTCGTTGTTGCCGATATGTCTCTTCATTTCATTGAATTGTTGTTGCCAAAGATCCCTTCTTTTCTTTGCCCCTTCTTCCTCTCATACCTTGGTTCTACCCTTCCTACTTCACATCTTTTGTAATGACCCATTTATCTATGATTTAATGTCAATTTATGAATTTGAGATATTAGGTAAAACATGTTAAATTTAGTATATTTTTTATTGAGGGAGTAATAGCAAATATCCAAAATTTTTGAAATTTAAGTGTACTTCCAAAACCTAGGAGAGGGATTTTGTAAAAATAAAATATCCACATTATTAAGTTAGGAAGTTGGTAAAGAGGGTGGCGCGCGTGTGAGTGTGTGGCAGTGATCGTGGGTTCGAGCCTAGGGCACGTAGGAGGCAATTTTTGCTGGAATTATTTCCATCTAGCAAAAGCCAAAATGACATCGTTTTAGAGGCACGCCATGCATGCGATCTGTGCTCTGTGCGGCCAAACACGGCCTTTCTGTGTCACATGATAGCTTGCGGTCACCACCTATTGCCATTTGTCGTTGCCAACTGCTACCATGTGTCCTAGCTACGATCTTGCCATTTTTCCACATTCCTTGCACTTTCTCCCCTATATAACCCCCTCTCCCCCGAGGCTTCAAATGGGCTACGGAATGACTTGAGGAATTGAAAAGTAGGAAAGGAAGGCAACAAACTTAAATGGAAAATCTGAACAGTGCAGTTAAGGCAAGTGCAAAATTAATTAGAATTAAATAGAAGATAGTCTTGGTAATATTTAATTTAAATATTTATTTTGCCTTTTGAAGCTTAATTTTATTCAAAAGAGACTTGAGCTGAGCCGGCGACAACCCTAATACTTTGAGAGATTTAAAAATGAAAATCTAAGACATGTTCTTATTACCCTCTTTCCATTTGGTCAGCTTTCTATCCTTTTATGCAAGTTCTTATCCTTTCCATGTGAGTTATTTATTCTATGATTGTAACATCTCGCATCGAGTGATAGGAAGGACCGGATCAACTTACTCTGATGGACCTACGCGAACTTCACGGGAGTCATCCATCCTTGAGCTACCCTAGCTCAAGCACGCTTAACCCGAGAATTCTTTATCCACATTCATTCCAAAATGTATCCAACTGGTATTATTTCATTCTTTACTATCCTCAATATCTATACTAGACTTGACCTCGGCTCTCGAGGTATTACATTCTCCCCCCTTGAGCATATGATGTCCTCGTCATGTGACCTTATAATTGATCTAAGATCTTCTCCCTTGCTCAGTGTCCCCGGTCTAGTATCCCCAGTCTTTGGCTAGTACATTGTCCCAACACACGGCCCGGGTTGCTCTGATACCACTTGTAACATCCCGCATTGAACGATATGAATGACTAGATTAACTTACCCTGATGGGCCTATGCAAACTTTCCAGGGGTCACCCATCATTGAGCTACCTTAGCTTAAGCATGCTTAACCCGAGAGTTCTTTATCCACATTCAGTACAAAAGGTATCCAATTGATGTTGATTCCTTTCTTACTATCCTCGATATCTATACTAGACTTGACCTCAGGCTCTCGGGGTATTACAATGATTGTTCGGTCAATTGACTTTTAGTTGGTTTATGATTTATGCTTAAAAATCCTTATCCTTGGACACTTGCCTAATTTTATAAGGTTTGGATCACCCTATAACTCTTTTGTGGAATGATGCCTAGCCATGCGAGGATAAGTTCTTAAATGGTATTGGGGGTGGTGTTTGTATGTTTACAACTTTATTTTATTATTGCATGGTTATGGGTGGTTAACATTTAAGGGTTCATGTGTTGAATATGCAAAGGCATGAGCATTCTAGTGTGTCATGGGTGTGCATTAGAAAGCATCTGCATGGCATTCGTATTCCTATGTAGGTGTAGCATGGCTTGATGCGTGGCTTATGGGAGTTATGTATCATTATCAGCTGCAATAGCCTTCCATCCTTATATATTGCATTGCATGGTTATTATTGCACACGATGAATTTATCCATGAGATGTACATCCACAGGAGGACTATCCCAAGGGAGTTTCTTCTCGGTTGTTGTGAGAGCATTTGACTCGAGATACGCTAGGTAGTTTGTGGCTGCATAAAGGTTTGTATGGAACCTTGGGTGTCGGTTTGTGTCTTATGTGTGGGCCTTCGGTTCATTATATGTGCATCGTTGCATATGTTATTGTGTAACCTCAGTTGTGGTTCATGGCGTTGTTTGTGTGCGGAATATGGGCAAGATAGTCTATAGTCTTATAGCCTTTTTGCTTTTCTATACTTGTTGAGTCTTGTGACTCACTCTTGCTCTCTATCAATCCAAATAGAGGGAAAGTGAAGGTCGATGGCAGTGTTTGATCCAACAAGGTAGAGTGTGTACAGGGCAATCCCAGCCGAAGACCTTTGAGAGAGTGATTGTTGTTCTTGAGTGTGGGAGAATGTCGTTTTGTTCATTTTGTCGTTGTGTATGATAGCACCCTATCATCTGACTAGTGGTTCTTGTTATGTATAGTCTCCTTCATACTAGACAACTTATCTAGATAAATTATGCTTCCACTGTGTTTCTATATATCTTTTTCTCTTCTCTAGAGACTCCATCTCAACTTCCCTAGCCTAAGGGTTGTCAGGATGGGGCTCCCTACATCTCTATTCTTCTCTCTCCCAAGCCCTTCCCTCAATCCCCCTACTTCCTCCAACTTCTTTCCCTCAATTCACCCTTACTCACCGAGATCTAACCCAAAATTCCATACCCACCAAAACCCTAAACCATTGCAAGAAAATTGTTTTTTGTTAATGTTTTTGCAGTTAATTAGTTGTGAGGAACTTTTTTTTTTAATCTTATTTTGGCAGTGTTTTTTTAGTTATCAATAATCTTGCAGCCATTTTGTCTTCTTTTTACAGCCATCTCTAATGTTGCCCCAATGCTTCCTAAAAACAATTGCAAAATAGCTTGCGATATATAGCCATTTCTGCAGTGATTAGAACCACCACAAAACACTCTTCGTTTTTTGTAGGGAACCCTCCATTTCTACCCAAAATCGCCAGACTCCCTTGCTCGTGATCCCTCCTTTTGTCTTCCCCTCAAAATTACAAGAAGTCATCCCTAGCTAGATCAGTACTTGGTCCCATAAGCCCCTACTCTCTCATCGCTATTAATTTGCTGCTTGCAGGTTAATTTGATTGTTCGAATGGAGACTTCGATGCTCTCGCTATCTGTGTATTGTTGTTTTGTTGGTTCTTTCTTATATGGGTTAATATTGCCCAACACTAAACAACCCCTTAATATCATAGTTTTGAAGCAAGCAATAAAGCTAGTGGATGCTGATCATGCAAAGAATTAGTAGGGATAATGAATTTTAGTTAGTGCGTGCATGCAGATGCAGCGTGCACGCAATGACGGCCTAGCAATTAGCATCCAAACTTGCTGTCTAATTGCACCTCTATATTGACTTCTCCATCCACTGTAATTATTAAGAGTTTTAGTTTAACATCGTGTATTCTTCCTCCAATATAAATTTCATACTATCTATATATATGTGGCGACCCTATTACGTACGCATCTTTGTTAGTTGGTCTCTATACTTGTAAATTATTTCTTCTGTCTGTAAGTTCATTAGATTCTATATTTGTGATCTTTTTGGTAATTTCTGGCATCTAAACTCCAACATATTACATATGAACAACTTTTCCATAACAGCCAATGGCCAGTTTTTGGGAACCTATGCAACTTTAGAAATAACTACTCAAATTTCCAAATAAAGCTTCCATAATTAATTACCCTCCTCTAGAGAAAGCAAAGCATGCCATTTACTCTCTTGTCCAGAGAGAAAGGGGTAAAATGGTACAATCCCACTTCTTTCGGTGCATCATTTTCAATTCTGCATCATCACCCGCACACGTATATATCTCTGGACATTTTCATTTCAATAACATATGATTAATTAACCAAAAATTCAATTTTTCCGAATTTGGTTAGGTTTAATTCCTTAACTTTTTATGAGTTCAAATTCACTCAAACCTTTTGAAATGATTTACTTTGGAGAGTGAAAATTGACTGCACTTATAGTTGTTGGAAAAGGGTAGCATATTGTTACATATAATTAACATCAAGGACTGCAATGGGATTGTTATTGTTATCTTAATTGGAAACCATATTCTAAAAATGTGGGATTGAACATTAATTTAGTGTCCGGATGTGCTTCATTTGGCCAGAAATTGAAGTTTTGTGAGGAGGAGCAAATGTGCAAATCAGATGAAAGAGCAAAGGTTTAGGGTTTTAGTCTATTTTTCTTACCCAAATCAACTGACTTTATTTCTTGGCAGGCAACATTTCTCACATAATTGTTCCATTTTAGGTGTGGCCTTGTGGGTTTTTGCTTGTGGTGACATCTGCATAAAATAACACGTGCACGCGCTCACATATAGCTAATTTGATAAATGTGTGAAGTTTTGTCAATCTTTTTCTATTCTTAAAATATTCTTCAATACTTTACTTAAAATATAAAAAATAATCATCTTAACAAGATTTGAAATTACTATCTCTTTAAATCAGAACAAATTTATAAACAATTTCACTACTAGATAAAATAAAAACTAAGTTATAACTATCAAACACTACTCGATGGACATTCTTTTGAAATTTTTTATTTTTTGTTTTGCCCATGCATAGCACGAGCCACTCCTATTATATATATATATATGTGTGTGTGTACGCATGTATGTATGAAGAGATAGACACGATGATTTTACTTATAATTGTAATCATGATATATTAGAAATAAGACGAATTATCAAGTGGAGTGATCAAGTAGTCCATAGATTGGTTCTTATAAGGTTCCTTATCATTAGGGTTAGTTTGAATGAAATTGATTCAGGAATTTTTAGTGATATTGAATAAGGCTCTAAATAGTTTGGATTTTAATCAAATTTGTTAAGACTTAGATCCAATAAACAATGATCCAACTATAATTGGACTAAGTCTATCTGGATCCAAGTCTATTTTCAAAAACATATATATAGAATAATTTATAATAATCACCTTTGAGGTTTACTTTAATTATAGAAGGGCCCCTTAATGTTTTGAAAATAGGAAAAAATCCCCCACTATTAAAAAATGATCAAATAATTGCCATTGTCCCCGTTGCAAAAAAAGAAATAAGGCAACATTTGGAGATGTAATATCCAACAATTTTAAATACCACTTATAACATTAGAGGTCATCAACTAAAAATACTATCTAGAAGTAAGTTATAAGTTCATAAAACCAAGTAAGATATACCCAAAACCTCCTTGTAAACTACATATATAGGATTGGGTTGTGATAAGAAAATCCACCATGATTGGAGAAAAATGTTGCTTAAGAAGATCGACTACTTAGAGACAATATCTTTTGTCAAGAAAAAATGAGAAGAAAAGTTTTTCCATCACTCTATCGCTTGTTAATAAAGAGTCCCAACTCTGACTATTGACAAACCACAAAAAAAAAAAAAAAAAAAAACTTGGTGTAGTGATTGAAAAACCAATCTTTCCCATCAAAGAAGCCACCATCATCATCCACTAAAGAGTCTTTATCATTTACACTAGCAGATTGCAAGAAAAGAAGATAGACCTATTTTATTTCTCATTAACCACCATGAGAAAGAGGAGTCATCAACCACCATTGTCCTTTGTCATATTTGTTTAGAGATTTTTTATTTAGGAAATTTTTTATTATGGATTCAATTATTGGATTATACATCTTGATTATGGAATTTGGGGATTTTTAATTTGTTGTGGGATGCCCTAAAATTTTCTTAAGTTCTAAGAAATCACTTGATGATTCCTTTCCAAGAGAGTCTTTGGGACGATAGCTTCCCGAGCCCCTGGAAAGGTCATTCGAGGACGGTCTGGCCTCATTCATTTTGTATAAGTCCAAATACACCTTTCTGGTCTCTCAGACCCAAGTCATCCGGTGGCCCCAAAACCTCTTTAGGCCACCCAGAGATAGCCATTGGGGTGCTTCACCCCGAAGATGTCTCTAGAACCTCCGGCCTCCTCCTTGAAAGAGTTATATGTGGGTCCTACTAAGCTTGTTTATAAATATTTGCCTCTTCGAAGGCAAATGGATCTTTTGGCTGATTGATTTCTCTCCTGACTCTCTTAAGCCATCCGACCATTACACTATCTCTCTTTACAACTCATTCAAGAAACTACACACCTCTCCCTTCGAGACACAGAACATATACATGTCACAAGCATCTTACATTGGACATTCATATACATACTTTGGATATCCCTCTCGGATTGTTGTCTAACTTAGGCATCGGAGGGCTCTTGTAGGGGAGTCTCTCGCATGCCTTTCTGGCTGTTCTTTTACTCGTATGCTAAGTCCAAGCCCTACTTTCTCGAAAATCAAAAGCCCTGCTTCTCAAAGACCCATCGAGGACATTTATTTTCGGCTCCCCAAAGACTCTTTCAGACATCTTGTGACCGCCCATCTGAGGCTCCAACTCGATTTAGTGTAGGTTGACCTCGCTAGCAACATCTTAGACTCTCAGCTCCGATGAAGGGCTCTGTTTTGGCATAACCCAGACAAATAATTTTAATTGTTGTAGTTTGACAACAACATAATTAGTTTAGAAAATTTCAATTTGGTGATAGAGGTTTGACTAACCCTTTCCTCTCTCTCTTTTTCTCTCTCACACACACATATACATACATTGAAAATGTCAGCAATGGCTGCAAAGCTAAATCTAGTTTAGACAATGGTAGTCGTGGTCACAACCCTTCATCATTGATGAGATCACTACAAGATATATTAGTTTTTGCTACGAAAATTTTCGTAGCCAAAAGTTTAAGAAACGTCACCAGAAACGTAGCAAAAGCCCCGTCGCAAAAAGTCATTAGCGACGTTTTTTGTAAAACGTCGCCTTACATAATCTTTTTTCTATGATTTTGGAAACGTAGATATAACTTTTAGCTACGATTTTGGATACGTAGCTATAAATTTTAGCTACGATTTTGAAAACGTAACTATAACTTTTAGTTACAATTTTGGAAACATAGCTATAACTTTTAGCTACGATTTTGAAAACGTAGCTATAACTTTTAGTTACGATTTTTTGAAACATAGCTAGAACTTTTAGCTACGATTTTGAAAACGTAGCTATAACTTTTAGTTACGATTTTTTGAAACGTAACTAGAACTTTTAGCTACAATTTTTCAGAACGTAGCAAAAAGTTTAGCTATGTTTTCAGAATCGTCACGAACTTTTAGTTATGTTTTTGAAATGTCACAAAAAATGTAGCAAAAACCCAGTCGCATTACATTAATATTTAGCTATGTTTTTTTTTTTCCGTTATCCATAGCTAGAGAAAATTGCAGCCAAAATTGACTAAAACTTTTAGTTACGTTTTCAAAATCGTCATGAAAAATATGTTTAGCTACGTTCCAGTAAAAAGCATAGCAAATGTTGCTAATAAATTTTTTTGCTACGTTTCCTTTTTTTGTGGCATGAAAGACCTTTTAGTTATGTTGTTAATTGAATGAAATACTTGTTTTGCAACGATTCTATATTTTGGTCATTATATTTAACCTGTATTAATATAAACATGAATTTCATTGAAATTTAAACAAAAATGAACAAAATAAGAAAAATATAAATACATTAATATTTACAAATGTTCAAGTCATTAAAACACACCAATGACCATTTCAACATCTCAATGTTCAAGTCGTCAACACAACGTCAACACAGATGCATAACATCATTTGCCAAAAGTATACCCACTTGATGCACGAATTCCATTCAACTCTTATGAAGTACTTGCATCTTCATCAACACTATGCAAAAAAAGAAAAAAAAAATTGTTCGAAATAAGTGACTTTAAATTTCTAAATAGGCAAACACAACACAAACTTTAAGTATCTTACCTTCATCCTCAACGAAGTTATCATACTTGTCTCCAAGCAGTTTTCTGAACAATAAATCATGTTTTGCCAACTATGCACGTGTTTTTTCACTTTTGGCAATTTCAACTTCTAATACAGTCTTTAAATTGTTATTTTCCTCTTGCAATCTTTTAATAACTATTTGATTTGTGGATGTAGATGCACTTGGCTTGGGACCATAGTCTAGTCCATTAACATAACCTGACCGAGTGCCAAGGACTTGATCACACATCTCATCCGCACTAAGCTTTTTACCTTCTTCTTTTGATTTCTCCATTATCGTTTGCATATTATTCTTGTACAATTATAAGCTCAAATAATAAATGAATTTAACTAGCTCAAATGTCAAAATATAAGAAAATAAGCAAGACTTCTCAACTTACATAATTTTCTTCTGCTTCTTGAGAAGACCATCCCTTACCCACCTTAAAATGAGTGATTTTATATAGCATGATCCTATCACATTGTTCCCCATTTAATTCCTTTTGACCCTGTTGATTAAAAAAAAATTGAAGTTATAATGAAAAGATAATATGATTCAATATTAATAAAATTGAGATAGTACTAATAAATCTTACATATTCATTTCGAACGACAACAAATGATTTTGAACCTTGGAAACACGATGTTTTGATATGTGATATACTTTGTTTTTCCTTTTCACACCGTTCCTAAATTAAGAAAGAAAGAAAGAAAATTGGTTAATTGAATACTTGTCATCAAATAACACTTGTTTATTCATATAACTTAAAGCATTTAATCTCAAAATATTCAAACTTGCACTTCTAGTTTAGACCAATAATCACACAAACTTTTCCAATTATCATCAGTCAATGTTGATGGCTTGTGTTTTCTTGCTTCTTTATCAGAAGGAAAAGATTTGTAGTACTTGTGCAACTTGTAACGTTGATCTCTTGTCCTGATTTTCAATAATGAAGTAACATGTTTTGTAACTTGTGGGTCAACTTTGAGATCCACAACATTGAGTTTCATCTATAACGAAGAAAATATGTTGACTTATGCACAACTAATTGAAAAGAAAAAGAAAATAATTCTTAAGGATAGTAAAACTTACATCAAGTTTATCAAATGCAAGATCCAATTCATTATCTTTCTTGAATTCCTTTACATGGATAGGACATGGCAAATCATTTCGAACAATAATTCCTAATTCACTTGATAAATTTGTAGATTGGACTTTGTCTAATGGACGACCTTGATCCGGATCAATATGTATATCTAACTCTCGATTCATTGCTGCATTCATTCTTTGTAAATCATAATCTCGTGTCTTACCTCTACTTCGTTTGTTAGTAACATTAGATGCTTGATTTTTTTTTAAAAAAAGAGAGACATATATTAGATGAAAGATAAAAATTAATAATACTTCTTTATAGGTTAAAAAAAAAGAACTATTAATTAGGAAAAACTTAAATAAAAAGCAAAAATTACTAACCTTCACTGCTTGCTTCATTGGATTGTTCTTGCTACAACTATATTGATGTCCCCACATGTCTAGTTGGTTCAGTATTTTCAAGTTGCAGATTGTTTGGTTGTGTAACCTCGGCTTGAGCCTTACTCCTATCGGTTCGTCCTGGAGCCATTGAATTTCATGTACCTAATACAAACTTTGCTCCTTTTTTAGCTATAGATTTGTAGAAAATTATTTAAATTATTTTAATAAAAAATAATACTATTAAAAAATATTTAATAAGTTAATTTAAAAATTATATTTTTAATAGAAAATAATATTTTTGGTAATAGAAAATAATATTTAAAAAATATTATTTTTAATTGATGAATTATTATTTAAAAAATATCAGTATCTTTACCTCGATTTGATGAATTATTGCAAGAGGTTGTGATATTTTTAAGATTGATATGTAATCGAGGGTAGGACAAGAGAATGAGACATTAATGTACCCAAAACATAACTTTCATTCCATATATATTCAATACATTTATAAGAGATCAAACCATGAGGTAATACAATTATTCAAAAAAAACAAAAAGTCAAACCATAGAATGTCGCCAATGCTCGATACCGATGATGATTACCGAATACGATAGGTCCAAGCTCATAGACATCGTCTCGAAATGGCCATTGGCTACTACTGGTTTCAACGGGGTAAAGTGAAGAAGTAGCCTCTGAAAAATTAGGAAGCGATGCATTTTCTGGGATGATGGGAAATTCATAGCTCTATATTGGAATTGAATCATCCACGGGTAATGATCCATGCGAGATGGATCCAAAAATATCGGCAAAGCTCGGATCAAGTTCTAGAATAGGATTTGGGTTAGGTTGTGGGTGAGATCAATTTAGAACAGATTGAGGATATGCAAAAGAGTTTGCAAATTCCTACAATAAGGCTAGATAAGCTTGCAGATCACCAACCTTTTGTTAGAGGGCAAGAATATGGGATACACAGCCATAAATAGGATCTTGAAGCCGAGCTTGAGTTTCAATTGTGAGTGTAACGACAGCCCTAAATCGGTCATTTACTGAAAGATGGGCCAGGAGGATGGAGGCATTTCTGGCATAAAAAATGCTGTGGATGGCAACAAAATGAGTAGATCCTTCCTCATGATTTAAGTAAGGAGCAAAGATGCACAGTGTGGTACATTGTCTTCTCAAAACTTTGCAAGCACCGCATGGAGACCGGGTCTTTGGCATGATGGATTTGTAGAAAATGAGTTTTAGCTTGTGCTAATTTTATCTAGGTGATTTTTTTTTTTTTTTTTTTTTTGGGGGGGGGGGGGGGCACATAGGAAATAACAACAAATTTCCACACTAAGAGGTGTGGGAAGGTTTTTCCATGACCTCGTGCTTTCCATGAGGGGTGGATCACCACATGAGCCACCATTGGGGACACATAGGTGATATTTTGTTAGTTACTATACTAGCATTCATGCTAAATCCAACAACTTGATGGTCTCCTTAAAATAGAAGTACTTTATGAATCACTAGATTTAGTGTTTTTCACAATAGGCATAAATATGTCTTTCAAAATGTGAATGTAGGCTTTTAAACCAATTATTGGTCTTGCAACTTCTCACAATAATTAAAAATTACTTACAGAAAGCCATCTTCTTTTGTTTCAACAAGTTTGTTCCTTAATTTAAATACCAAAAACATTATTTTCCACATCATCTTTATCATGATCATGCATGTGTTGTGATCTTTTCTTCTCATGTGATTGAGGTTTCTAGTGCCTAACTTTCTCACTTTTCAAAGTAATAATTATAATCTATGATCGCTCGTTAGATGATAAGCAAGCATTAATATGATAGAAAAAGAGCTCCAATCTAGATAATTCCATCTTTGCCTAAATTGTAAGAAGAATTAAACACAAATATCAATCAAAGTAATAATTATTTTTGGCAATTCACATTGTTGTAAATATAGAAACATCTTGGATAGATTGAGAGTATTTACAAGACAGGAAAAAGAAAATGATTTTGAATCTTTCTTAGCAATTTGGACTTTTGACAAAAATACTTTCGAGAACATGAACACCTGTCAGAAGAACATGCTGATACAATTAAGCTATTCTCTCAATAGTTTCTTAAAAAAGTATCAAAGCTTAGTATATAAATTATACATGTTGGTTTAATGCAAATTGCTTTAAAACCATTTGGGACAAAAGTAGATCAAATGATGCTATCTTTTTAGCCATGTGTAAAGCAAGGATGATAGATTTAATTGAATCCAGTATAAGATTTGTTGAGACAAGTCTGAGTAATGGACTAATTTCTTTTAATTGTTGCTTAATTTCACAATAGCCTTAATACACAAGCATACGTCAGTGAGTATAGTTAATACCTACCATGAGATTCTAAGTTAAAAAGGTTTAAGCGAAAGTAGCTTAGTAGGCTATCAAGCACCAAGCAATGCTCCTTTAAGACCTCTTATTTAGTGTTCCTTAGCTCAAATTGCTCAAGCTTCTCCAATAGGCATGCCCAAGCCACCACTAAGTGAACCATCAGATTTTTAAAGTTGAGATGATAAATGTGTCATCATAATCTCAAAGGTCTAAATTTGATCTCCTATAATTTCCTATAGATAACTAGACTCCTTGGCAAACCCAGTGACGACGTGACTTGATAGGTATATGTATCTCTTCCATTATGTTCCCATAATTATAAATTTGATCACTTATGATTCTATATGCTTTCAAGGCTGTATGATAAAGTTACTTGATAAATGTAGGTATCTCCTTTTTGCATGCCACATGACATTAGCTTTCTAATCAAGGTACAAAGATTGTCATTCACATGTGAATCTTATAAGAAGGGATACGCATCTGTTGACAATTTGAGATAACAAAACAAACTAATATTGTCTTGTATGTAGCTGTGATTTGAGTGAGTGTGATGTAGCTTTAGCCACATCTTTTAGTTTCAGCTCATATATTCTCATTGTGGACTGTCATATCTGAAGTCATGATGACCAAATCCGTCATCATGACTCCGAACAAAGAAGGTGACTGCCATCATTATACTGTAATGGTAGATTCGAACAGTAGCCTTAGAACTTAGAGCACACAGCTTAAGTAAACTAATTGTCACTCTAGACAAGTTAAGTTCTCTTTCAGTTTGGGGGATTTAGGCGCTGATATAGGCAAATCTAGAGACAAAGAGTTTGGGGGATTTAGGCGATGGGTTTAGGGGATTTGGATGTTGATCTGGGCGGATCTAGAGACAGAGAGTTTGGGGGCACTAATCTGGGTGGATCTAGAAACAAAGAGTTTGGGGGATCTAGGCAATAGGTTTGGGGGATTTGGGCGCTGATCTAGGCAGACCTAAAGATAGAGAGTTTGGGGGATTTAATAGATGGGTTTGAGGGATTTGGGCGTTGATCTGGGTTGATCTAAAGAAATAGAGTTTGGGGGATCAAGGCGATGGGTTTGGGGGATTTGGGCACTAATCTGGGCAGATCTAGAGAAAGAGAGTTTGGGGGATCTAGGCGAAGCCCACACAAAATACATATATATACATATATAGTTTTTTGTTCATAAACATACCAACAAAGGTGGCGAGGAAACGGAGATTAAGCGCAGCAAGGATGCGACGGATGATGCAATAGAGGCGGCATGGAGGTTGCAATTGAGCTAATCTAGGAGGTGGCAGAGGAGATTCAACAGAGGGAAAAAGCGAAAGAGAAGATGAAGGATATATGGCAAGGGAATGAGGCGGGGCATCTCCCGCATCTTTAATTATTTTTTAATTAATTAAAAATATTTTTTTAAATATTATTTTCTATTAAAAATATATTTTTTAAATTAACTTATTAAATTTTTTTTAATAGTGTATTTATTTTTAATAGTATTATTTTTCATTAAAATAATTTAAATAATTTTCTATAAATCTATGTTGAAGGTGATCGGTATTTGGTCTTATGGGCATAGAATTTGCATGTGGTGTCCGTTTTCAGCTCATAATTTATGCTTTTGGGGTAGTTCGACGAGGAGTAGGTATCTCTTCCATTATGTTCCCATAATTATAAATTTGATCACTTATGATTCCATATGCTTTCAAGACTGTATGACAAAGTGACTTGATATATGCATGTATCTCCTTCTTGCATTCCACATGACATTAGCTTTCTAATCAAAGTACAAAGATTGCCATTCACATGTGAACCTTATAAGAAGGGATACGCATCCGTTGACAATATGAGATAACATAACACACTAATATTGTCTTGTATGTAGCTGTGATTTGAGTGGGTGTGATGTAACTTTAGCCACATCTTTTAGTTTCAGCTCATATATTCTCATTGTGGATTGTCATATCTGAAGTTATGATGACCAAATTCGTCATCATGACTCCAGACAAAGAAGGTGGCTGTCATCATTATACTATCATGGTAGATTCCAATAGTAGCCTTAGAACTTAGACCACACTGGCTTAAGAAGATTAATTGTCACTCTGGACAAGTTAAGTTCCCTTTCAGTTTGGGGGATTTGGGTACTGATCTGGTCGGATCTAGAGATAGAGAGTTTGGGGGATCTAGGCGATGGGTTTGGGGGATTTAGGCGCTGATTTGGGCGAATCTAAAGACAAAGAGTTTGAGGGATCTAGGCGTTGATCGGGGCGGATCTAGAGAAAGAGGGTTTAGAGGATCAAGGCGATGGGTTTGGGGATTTGGGCACTGATCTGGGCAGATTTAAAGACAGAAAGTTTGGGGGATTTGGGCGAAGCCCACACAAAATACATATATATACGTATATAGTTTTTTGTTCATAAACTTACCAACAAAGGCGGCGAGGAAACGGACATCGAGCACAACAAGGATGAGATGGAGGATGCAACAAAGGCTATAGGGAGGTTGTAATTGAGCTAATCTAGGAGGTGGGAGAGAATATTCAATAGAGGGAAAAAGGCAAAGAGGAAGATGAAGGATATATGGAAAGAGAAAGAGGGAATGAGGCGGGGCATCTCCCACATCTTTAATTAATTTTTAATTAATTAAAAATATTTTTAAATATTTTTTTATATTAAAAATATATTTTTTAAATTAACGTATTAAATATTTTTTGATAGTGTATTTAGTTTTAATAGTATTATTTTTTTATTAAAATAATTTAAATAATTTTCTACAAATCTATGTTGAAAGTGATCGGTATTTAGTCTTATGGGCATAGAATTCGCATACAGTGTCCGTTTTCAGCCCATAATTTATGCTTTTGGGGTGGCTCGACGAGGTATAGGTATCTCTTCCTTTATGTTCCCATTATTATAAATTTGATCACTTATGATTCCATATACTTTCAAGGCTGTATGACAAAGTGACTTGATATATGTATGTATCTTCTTCTTGCATGCCACATGACACTTACTTTCTAATCAAGGTATAAAGATTTTCATTCACATGTGAACCTTCTAAGAAGGGATACGCATCTATTGACAATTAGAGATAATATAACGCACTAATATTGTAATACCCCATATTGCAAAATGTCAAGTAAGTTCAAGGAACTGAAAATCAGTTTGAGAATTTAGTCAAGTAATTTCCAAATCGATGGAAGGGAGTACCCTAGAATGTAAATATCTAAGAAAAAAGATATATCATTGACGAGTGTCTTGAGATAGGATTTAAGACACTGAA
Organism: Diospyros lotus; assembly: GCF_014633365.1. Lineage (NCBI taxonomy): Eukaryota > Viridiplantae > Streptophyta > Magnoliopsida > Ericales > Ebenaceae > Diospyros > Diospyros lotus. The sequence goes on along the minus strand of NC_068341.1, from coordinate 35,171,290 downwards.
AGCAATCGGAATAGAGACAATTCCTAGGTACGACTAATGTTAGCCTGAAAAATCGAATGATCATAAGTGATGTAATACTTGAGATTTTTAGATTCAGATACTTGAGAAAATAGGATATTTCAAGGGATTGTGGATGTTTGGAGACAAAAGTTCAATTTTTGAACCAGGGGCAAAATCATAATTTTTGAGATTCGGGTAAAAGTGTAATTTACCTAAAAACCAGGGGTATTAGCGTAATCATTTCTCTAAGAACTAAAATACAATTAAAAATTGGCCCGGGGATCATGTTGAAAAGGGTCTAAGTGCAATTACCTAAAAGTTCGGGTCAAAGTGTAATTCTTGAGACCTCTTTCCTAGGGACATTTGAGAAATTTAGAAAAAATCTCATAATGACTTTAGAGACAAGGATGATGTCTCATGATGACATTAAAGATAAGATGAAGGATCATGATGACTTTGGAGATAAGATAAAACCTCATGATGACTTTAGAGATAAGATAAGATTTGATAAGATTTGAAATGATTACAGAAAATCTTAAAAGATTAAGAATGATTGCAAAAGATCTTAGAAGATTTTGGAATGATTATATAAAATTCTAGAAGATTTAGAATGATTGCAGAAGATCTTAAAAGATTTTGGAATGATTGCAAAAGATATTAGAAGATTTGGAATGATTATAAAAAATCTTAGAAAATTTACAATGATTGCAGAAGATCTTAGAAGATTTGGAATGATTGGAAAAATTTTTGGAAGATTTGAAATGATTGCAGAATGTGTATTTCTTGGTGGCAAAGTTTCCAAAGCTTATAAATAAGGGGTTCATGGCCAAGGGTTTCTCATTCAAAATTCTGATAAATTCATGCTAGACGAGAGTGCTTCTAGTTTAATGGATAGAGGGCTTTTAAAGCATATGCGAAGCATCACATGCGCAGAGCACTTGGGCGGCGCGTGAAGGCATATAAGGAGGTGGTTTGGTCAAAAGACTTGAGGAGTTGCACGAATATCGAGGTTGGGTACAAGATTCAAGGTGTTCTGAGTTTCATTTAAGGTGAGTGTTCTCTCCCAAAACTTAATTTATTGTGAGTGTTCTACCAAAAAACTTGGTTTTAACTCATGGGTAGTTAGTTTACCCAAAACTTGATTTACTATGGGTGCTTCTACCCTAAAAACTTGGTGTTTGTTCTATCTAAATGTGTTTCGATTTCATTCAAAACGGTTTTGTTACATGCAAACGGTAACCGGTGACGGTTGGTTTTATGAGAGAGGTTCGTCCCTAAATGTTTTGTACTTGAGCATTGCATTTTATAAAATGTTGTTTACATGATGCATTGAATTGTGAAATGTGGCATTGCCATGCATTTTGTGATTGTTCATATGGAATGTCAGTTTAAAATGTTGTTTGGATAGTGTAGCCATAATTCTCTAAGGGTGTGATAGAATAATAGGGGTATCTTGTGCTGGTGTGCAAGTCGGGATAGCCGCCTTGGTTTCGACGTCGAGCCGTTTGGTCAGGAAAGTTGCACTAGGATGACTAGGTAGTCCATATGGGATTTGAGTTGGGATTGGATAGTGGTTTCTAGATGCTTTTGAGTGGGAACGTAATCCCTGAAGTAAATGTGGTGAATCGGGTCCCTGCGTTGATGTGACCTTCTTAGGCCGGTAGTGGTAACAATTGTTCCCGAGATGTTGGAGAGATGTGTTGACCTTGCCCTTCTTAAGTTAGAATCGCGTAGTGTTGATGTGTTGGTATGGTGGCATGGTTTTTAGAGAGATTGCTCTTTTTCCGTGGTAGAGTTAAGCGCTGTGGGATTTTCTTGGGCTAGGGCTTACCGGGATGTGTTGGTTTATTGCATGTCTTGCATACATTCATGAAAACGTGTTTTTGAACTCTCACCTAAATGATTCATCATCTAATATGGACTTTGTCCTTGGAATATTCAAACGTTCCAGGTGAAGGCATCAGTGCAAAAGAGGAAGAGATCGCTGAGAAGTGAATGCGATTAATGGATAGTATGTAGTATGTCATTTTCAATTATACAGTTATTTTGATGACGTCATGTAAACATTGGTCTGACTTTATGATATAAATAAAGTGGGTTCGATTATGGTTTATTGTGGTTTCGATCTAACTTTCGCATTTGAGGTGGTTTACCTGTCTTAGTTTATTAATGATTCTAAATTGATATTTTGAGAAGATGTAACGGGATCTTCGAGAAACGGTTTTTATGTTGAGTTTCTGTTGAAAAAAAATATATCCCTGGAATCTTACGTTACCTAACGCCCTTGGAGAGTTAGGTGTTACAAATATTGTCTTGGTAATAACTGTTATTTGAGTGAGTGTGAGGTAGCTTTAGCCACATCTTTTAGTTTCTGCTCATATATTCTCATGGTGGACTATCATATCTGAAGTCATGATGACCAAATCCGTCATCATGACTCCGGACAAAGAAGGTGACTGCCATCATTATATTGTCATGGTAAATTTGAACAATAACCATACTGGCTTAAGCAGACTAATTGTCACTCTGGATAAGTTAAGTTCCTTTTCAATTTTGGGGATTTGGGCGTTGATCTGGAGACAGAAAGTTTGAGGGATCTAGGCGATGGGTTTGGGGGATCTAAGTGATGAGTTTGGGGGATTTGGGCACTAATCTGGGTAGATCAAGAGACAGAGAGTTTGGGGCGTTGATTTGGGCAGATATGGAGACAAAGATTTTGGGTTATATAGGTAATCGATTTGAGAGATTTGGGCGCTGATTTGAGAGGATCTAGAGACAGAAAGTTTGGGGGATCTGGGTGAAGCCCACACAAAATACATATATATGCATATACAGTTTTTTGTTCATAAACTTACCAACAAAGGCGGCAAGGAGATGGTGGAGACCATTCAACAAAGGCGGTGAAGAAGCGGCGATCGAGCGTAGCAAGGATGCGACGGAGGATGCAACAAAGACAGTAGGGAGGCTATAATCGAGCTAATCTGGGAGGCAGTAGAGGAGATTCAATAGAGGGAAAGATTGAAAGAGGAAGATGAAGGGAATATGGCAAGGGAAAGAGGAAAGTGGGAAAGAGGCGGGACATCTCAAGCCTCTGTAATTATTTTTTAATTAATTAATAATATTTTTAAATATTATTTTCTATTAAAAATATATTTTTTAAATTAACTTATTAAATATTTATTAATAGTGTATTTATTTTTAATAGTATTATTTTTCATTAAAATAATTTAAATAATTTTCTACAAATCTATGTTGATGGTGATCGGTATTTAGTCTTATGGGCATAGAATTAGCATACGGTGTTTGTTTTTAGCCCATAATTTATGGTTTTGGGGTAGCTCGACGAGGTGTAGGTATCTCTTCCATTATGTTCCCATAATTATAAATTTGATCACTTATGATTCCATATGCTTTCAAGGCTCTTTGCCAAAGTGACTTGATATATGCAGGTATCTCCTTCTTGCATGCCACATGACATTAGCTTTCTAATCAAGGAAAAAAGATACACATCGACAATCTGAGATAACAAAAAACACTAATATTGTCTTGTATATAGCTGTGATTTGAGTGAGTGTGATGTAGCTTTAACCACATCTTTTAGTTTAAGCTCTTATACTCTCATTGTGAACTGTCATATCTGAAGTCATGATGACCAAATCCATCATCATGACTCCAGATAAAGAAGGTGACTGCTAAGAATATACTGTCATGGTAGATTCCAACAATAGCCTTAGAACTTAGACCATACTAGCTTAACCAGACTAATTGTCACTCTGGACAAGTTAAGTTCCCTTATAGTTTAGGGGATTTGGGAGCTGATCTGGGCAGATCTAAAGACAGAGAGTTTAAGGGATCTCAGCGATGGGTTTAGGGGATTTGGGGGCTTATCTGGGTGGATCTAGAGACAAAGAGTTTGGTGGATCTAAGCGATGAGTTTGTGGGATTCGGGCGTTAATCTAGGCGGATCTAGAGACAGAGAGTTTCGGGGATCTAGGCGATGGGTTTGGGGGATTTGGGCGCTGATCTGAGCGGATCTAGATATAGAGAGTTTTGGGGTGTTGATCTAAGCGAATCTGGAGACAGAGAGTTTGGGGAACTAGGTAATAGGTTTGGGAGATTTGGGCATTGATTTGGGCGGATTTAGAGACAGAGAGTTTGGGGCCGCTGATCTAGGCAGATCTGGAGACAGAGAGCTTGGGGGATTTGGACGATGGGTTTGAGGGATTTGAGCACTAATTTGGGCGGATCTAGAGATAGAGAGTTTGGGGCTATTGATCTAGGCGGATCTAGGGACGGTGAGTTTGGGGGATTTAGGTGATGGGTTTGGCGAATTTGGGCGCTGATCTGAGCGGACCTAGAGACAAAGAGTTTGGGGGCATTGATTTGGGCGAATCCATAGACAGTGAGTTTGGGGGATTTAAGCGATAAGTTTTGGGGGATTTGAGCACTGATCTGGACAGATCTAGAGATAGAGAGTTTCGGGGCGCTGATCTGGGTAGATATAGAGACAGAGAGTTTGGGTGATCTGGGCGAATTCCAAACAAAATAAATATATATATATACATATATATTTTTTTGTTCATAAACTTACCAACAAAGGCCACGAGGAGGCAGTATAGGCAATGCAACAAAGGCGGCGAGGAAGCAGTAATCGAGCGCAGTAAGGATGCGACGGATGATGCAACAAAGACGGGAGGGAGGTTGTAATCGAGCTAATCTGGGAGGCGGCAGAGGAGATTCAACGGAAAGAAAGAGGAAGATAAAGGAAATATGGCAAGGGAAAGAGGCGGGGCATCTCCCGCCTCTTTAATTATTTTTTAATTAATTAATAATATTTTTTTAATATTATTTTCTATTGAAAATATATTTTTTATTTTAACTTATTAAATATATTTTTAATAGTATTATTTTTATTAAAATAATTTAAATAATTTTCTACAAATCTATGTTGAAGGTGATCAGTATTTGATCTTATGGGCATAGAATTCGCATACGGTGTCCGTTTTCAGCACATAATTTATGCTTTGGGGTAGCTCGACGAGGTGTAGGTATCTCTTCCATTATGTTCCCATAATTATAAATTTGATCACTTATGATTCCATATGCTTTCAAGGCTGTATGACAAAGTGACTTGATATATGCATGTATCTCCTTCTTGCATTCCACATGACATTAGCTTTCTAATCAAAGTACAAAGATTGCCATTCACATGTAAACCTTATATGAAGGGATACGCATTTGTTGACAATATGAGATAACATAACACACTAATATTGTCTTGTATATAGCTGTTATTTCAGTGAGTGTGATGTAGCTTTAGCCACATCTTTTAGTTTTAGCTCATATATTCTCAATGTGGATTGTCATATCTAAAGTCATGATGACCAAATCCGTCATTATGACTCTGGACAAAGAAAGTGACTGCCATCATTATACTGTTATGTTAGATTCCAACAGTAGGCTTAGAACTTAGACCACACTTACTGAAGCAGACTAATTGTCATTCTGGACAAGTTAAGTTCTTTTTCAGTTTTGGGGATTTGGGTGTTGATCTAGGCGAATCTAGAGACAGAGAGTTTGGGGGATCTAGGGGATGGGTTTGAGAGATTTGTGCGTTGATCTGGGCGGATCTACAGATAGAGAGTTTAGGGGATCTAGGCGATGGGTTTGGTGGATATTGGCGCTGATCTGGGTGAATCTAAAGACATAGAGTTTACGGGCGTTGATTTGGGCGAATCTAGAGACATGGAGTTTGGGGGATTTGGGCACTGATCAGGGCAGATTTAGAGACAGAGAGTTTGGGGGCGCTGAGCTGGGCAGATCTAGAGACAAAGTGTTTGGGGGATTTGTGCGTTGATCTGGGCGGATCTAGAGACAGAGAGTTTGGGGGATCTAGGCAATGGATTTGGGGGATTTGGGCGGATCTAGAGACAAAGAATTTGGGGGCGTTGATCTGGGCGGATCTAGAGACATAAAGTTTGGGGAATCTAGTCGATGGGTTTGGGAGATTTGGGCGATGATCTGGGTGGATTTAGAGACAAAGAGTTTGGGGGCGCTGATCTAGACGGATCTAGAGACATAGAATTTGGGGGATATAAGCGATAGGTTTGGGAGATTTGGGCGTTGATCTGGGAGGATCTAGTGATAGAAAGTTTGGGGGATTTGGGTGAAGCCCACAAAAAATACACATATATATATGCATATATAGTTTTTGTTCATAAACTTACCAACAAAGATGGGGCGGAGGCGATTCAACAAAGGTGGCTAGGAAATGACAATCGATCGCAGCAAGGATGCGGCAGAGGATGCAACAGAGATGGCAGAGAGGCTGCAATCGAGCTAATCTAGGAGACGGCAAAGGAGATTCAACAGAGGGAATAAGGGAAAAAGGAAGATGATGGGAATATGGCAAGGGAAAAAGGCGGGACATCTCCAACCTCTTTAATTATTTTTTAATTAATTATTAATATTTTTTAAATATTATTATTTATTAAAAATATATTTTTTAAATTAACTTATTAAATATTTTTTAATAGTTTATTTATTTTTAATAGTATTATTTTTTATTAAAATAATTTAAATAATTTTCTACAAATCTATGTTTAAGGTGATTGATATTTGGTCTTATGGGCATAGAATTCACATACGGTGTCCGTTTTCAGCCCATAATTTATGCTTTTGGGATAGCTCGACAAGGTGTAGGTATCTGTTCCATTATGTTCCCATAATTATAAATTTGATCATTTATGATTCCATATGCTTTTAAGGCTGTATGACAAAGTGACTTGATATATGTAGGTATCTCCTTCTTGCATGCCACATGAGATTAGCTTTCTAATCAAGGTACAAAGATTGTCATTCACATGTGAACCTTATAAGAAGGGATACGCATCCGTTGACAATATGAGATAACATTACACACTAATATTATCTTATATATAGCTTTGATTTGAGTGAGTGTGATGTAGCTTTAGCCACATCTTTTAGTTTTAGCTCATATATATTCTCATTGTGGACTGTCATATCTGAAGTCATGATGACCAAATCTGTCATCATGACTCCGGACAAAGAAGGTGATTGCCATCATTATACTGTCATAGTAGATTCCAATAGTAGCCTTAGAACTTAGGCCACACTGGCTTAAGCAGACTAATTGTCACTCTGGACAAGTTAAGTTCCTTTTCAGTTTTGGGGATTTGGGCGTTGATCTGGGCGGATATAGAGACAGAGAGTTTAGGGGTGCTGTTTTGGGCGGATCTAGAGACAGAGAGTTTAGGGGATTTAGGCGATGGGTTTGGGGGATTTGGGAGCTAATCTGGGCGGATCTAGAGACAGATAGTTTGGGGGCGCTAATATTGGCTGATCTAGAGATAGAGAGCTTGGGGGATCTAGGCGATGGGTTTAGGGGATTTGGGTGTTGATATTGGCAGATCTATAGACAGAGAGTTTGGGGGATCTATGCGATGGGTTTCGGGGATTTGGGCGCTGATCTGGGTGGATCTAGAGACAAAGAGTTTGGGGGATCTAGGCACTGGGTTTAGGGATTTGGGCGCTGATCTGGGCAAATTTAGAGACAAAGAGTTTGGGAGATCTAGACGAAACCCACACAAAATACATATATAGTTTTTTGTTCATAAACTTACCAAAAAAGGCGACGAAGAGGCGATTCAACAAAGGCGGTGAGGAAGCGACGATCGAGCGTAGCAAGGATGCTGCGAAGGATGCAACATAAAGCGGCATGAAGGTTGGAATCGAGTTAATCTAGGAGGCGACAGAGGGGATTCAACAAAGGGAAGGAAGAATATGAAGGGAATATGGCAAGGAAAAGAGGGAAAGAGGCGGGGCATCTGCCTCTTTAATTATTTTTTATTTAATTAATAATATTTTTAAATATTATTTTCTATTAAAAATATATTCTTTAAATTAATCTATTAAATAATTTTTAATAGTGTATTTATTTTTAATAGTATTATTTTTCATTAAAATAATTTAAATAATTTTCTATAAATCTATATTGAAGGTGATCGATATTTGGTTTTATGGGTATAGAATTCGCATACGGTGTCCGTTTTTAGTCCATAATATATTTTTTTTTGATAGCTCGACAAGCCAAATTGAACTAGCCACTTTTCTGCTACCATTATCATGTTTTAGCTATTTAAATTTGCCTTTTATGATTTTTTACAATTTCTTTATTTTATGTTTGGGTTATACTTTTGTTTTGGGCCTATTCTGTAAGGCCTAGTCTGTTTAGAGTAGCCCGTTAGCGTATCGTATTTAAACACTTTTTCATTCGTTGTTTACCCCTAACATTTGTGATTATATTATTTCTTTGTTATCTCTTTGTTAGAAAGATGATTGTTGAATGTTGTTGAAAGAAGGTATGCCAAATTTGTCATCTCTTTCATACGTCATTTATTAAAATAGATAGGTATTATTTTCTTTCACTATAGTTCTCTTGGTTCTCTTCATTGAAATTTTTTTACTTTCAATTACCTATGATTTTCTAAATGTTACCTTATCATTTAGATATTGCCGACATTTTAAAACATAGCTAATAAAAACTTTTCATCACATAAAGTTGTCTCTAATATTTGAAAGATTTAGCTACATTAACTTAAAAACGTAGTAAAATCTGAACTATTAGTTATGAAAGTATAGATTATGTTTCAAGAATTGGATCTAATAATAATATTAATAATTTTTATCTATGTTTTAAAAAAGGTAGCTAACATTTTAATTTTAACTATCATGCGCATCTTCTCTAAAAAAAAATAAAAAATAAAACTATTCGCTACATTATGCAAAAAAACATAACTACATGTAGACTGTTAACCACATTTTAAAAAATATATAGCTAAAAAAAGAGCAAAGTTTGTATCTATTTTCAATGCCCCTACCCATCTTTTCTCTAAAAAATAAAAATAAACTGACTATTAGATACGTTTTCGAAAACGTAGCAAAAAAAAAAAAAAGAGAAAATCGATCGACATGATTATAGTTACGTTTTCTAAAATATAGCTAAAAGAAAAATTAAACCGCAGATAATTCATATGAAAGTATATGATACGTTTCAAGAATCGTAGCTAATACTAATGATAGAATTAGTTACGTTTTTGGTTGGTCGTTCTAGAATTACTTACGATTTTCCAAACGTTGCCTTATCATTTAGGTATCGGTGACGTTTTAAAACGTAGCTAATAAAAAATTTTCATCACATAAAGTTTTGTATCCAATATTTGAAAGATTTAGCTACGTTAACTTAAAAACGTAGCAAAATGTGGACTATTAGCTACGTTTTCATAAATGTAGCAAAAAAAAAAAAAAAAAAAACGTAGTCAAATGTCATATTTCTTATAGTAGATTGTTGTTAGAAGTGAGAACAATAAGAAAAAAAGAGAGAAAGATAAGAGAAATAGGTCAACAACAACAAAATGGTGCATTCGACCAACTACAAAAGGGAGAGGAAAATAGAGAGAAAATGGTCGTATGGGGTGCATTCAATGGGGTGCAAAATGAGATTGATATGAGAGAAAGAATAAGAAATGAGAGAGAAAAGAGATAATGTCTTAAAATTTAAGGGCATTTTGTCATTTCAAAATATTTAACAAAGATTGAATAATATAGAGAAAGATTGTAAGGCTACTCATTTTATTAAAATGCAAGGGTACTCATTTTATTTTCTTAAGAAATAAAAGTACAATTTAACTTTTCATCTTCAGCCAATTTTGTTCTTGAACTTTTTTTTGGCTCAATTTGTGACAATTGTTAATTTTTCACATTTAACTAATGGAAAAAAACCTCAGCAACCGCGAAAGAATTAGCTCTAACTCAAACCTACCATTTATTTTTTATTCCTTAATTACCCTTAATGAAAAATTAATTGAAAATTTTGAGATTAGGATTTCAACTACCTTCACTTGCGTTCATGGAAGACAAAAAAAAAAAAAAAAAGGGAAAGGGTTTCAACTTCTAGCCTCCGCCCTTTCTATTGTCCATTTTTTTTTGTCGCTTTCAACTGTGGGTCTTCACAGGTAAAATGGTATTACTTTATCCTCCTCTTTTGTTGTGCAATTTTGTCATATCGTGTGTGACTACTTTATTGTATGAATCATGCTACTCTTTATGTACACTTTGGGCATTTACGCTCATGGTGTAAAAATATTTAAAATATCTTACGCCTCACATTGAGGCTCAAGGGTATTTTAGATATTTTTATATCATTATATAGTTTAAAGTGTACACAATGATATAAAAGTAATATTTTTTTTATTGTATTGTATGCCTCTGTTGTGCGATTTTAATGGGTATTATTATTTTATTGATTTGGGTATTTTCATTTTCAACATTACATTGTGTGTCTTTGTCGTGCAATTTTAATGGATATTTTACGGATTTAGGCATTTTAATTTTCAATATTGCTTAAGCATCCCTGCATATGATTTTAATGATTTTTATTGATTTGGGTTTTTTTTATTTTCAATATTGTATTATGGGTCTCTTTTTTTTTTTATTTGATAACCCAGATTTCGAGATTCGCCTGACTAATCTTGGAGACGGACAGCCTTCCTCTCCGGTTCATCGGTCGGGTAAATTCAGATGTAATCACAACTTATATACATATAACAAAATATTTAATTCACATCTTTACATAAGATAAATGTCACCACAAAGATTTAATTCCTGATATTCCCTGTAAAATTTTACATATTTTATCATTGAGTCATACCCGTAAATATTGTATTTTGCGTCTTTGTATGAAGGCATTGTAAGTAAGGGCAAACATGCTCATGGGTGTTACTAAGGGGCATTTGAGACTCTACCATGGTAGGAGATTTGAAAAAAAATGATGGTAAATTAACATATACCAGTTCTGTGTTCGATTAGGTGTCTTGGTTTGACTTAGATAAACTCAATGCCCTAAATTACTTGAAGTTGCAACTAAGGACTAAGTACAAGGGTATGAATAATATATACTATAAGATGCCCGAATTTGAAGATTTTGAAATGGCTTTGGTCTTAGTGTATGACGATTGTGTGATTTCTAAAATGTTCAAACAATTTGCTAATAGAGGTACAATAGAGTATATGTGGAAGATAAAGTGAACCCTACTATCCAAGCACGTGAGGCAATACCCTTGGATGAGATAGTTGATTAGGAAATAAGGTTTAGTAAAAAAGATGAATTAATAAATATATATGCAAATAAATGGTGGACTTGATGAGGATGATGAAGAAATATTAAGTGTATGATCTAATATCAATGAATTCAAGAAGTTACTCAAGCTTTGAATTTTAATTAAGGAGAGATATAAAGGAGCCAATTAGATTTAAAAGCAAAAAGGTAACATATGATGGATCTATTGGTAATGTTTTACTATGAGCTAGGTTTAAGATTTTAAGATGTGAAATGGTTTTAGGGTTGTAATTAAACGATATAGAGTTGCAATGCAAACGTCATTAAGGTTTGAAAAAAATAAACACCACGAATTTTTTTTTTTTATTTCCTTTGATCTCCATAGTCAATGTCTGCATGCACAAAGAGTAGGGATAGTAGTTTTGTGATGCCCCAAATTTTAAAAATAGTTTGGAAAATTATGATATATGATTTCAAATAAATAAAAATAGGTTTAATGACAATTTCGTATGATTTAAGGACATTTTGGTAATATTGTAAGAGCTTAAGACCTTTTTTCGTTGAATCAATGGTATCCTGGTAATTGGTCGAAAGGTTCCATTTCATGTAATTTTGCAAGGATTGTTAGAGTTTTAGTGTAATTCCCAAAAATTTTAAGGCGTTAAAGCATAAGTTGTAATGGATCATGGTATAATTTACAAAGTTATAGTGTAATATGTCAAAAATAGAAAGCTAAAAACAAGGGCTAAACTGGAATTTAGCAAACTCAAGAGACAAAAGTATAAATTTTCCAAAACCTAGGGATGAGGAAGAGAATTGATGAATGGTTAGTATTCGAGGGTTTGAGTGATGTGGATGGTGGTTTTTGGCTATATAAAGAATGAAAGGGTTTGAAGGAGTTTGTGAAAGAGAATTAAGGGTTAAAGTTCATACAATATGATGAAAAGGGTAAAAAAAAAAAAAATAGTGATGACTATCATAAAGGGTGTTACATGTCTTAATATGCACAATTATGTAACCATGTTGCAAAGCTTAAATTAAGAAATATTGGTTCAATTATTATCTTCTTCTTTTTTTTTTAAGCTTAGTTCAACTATTACCAAAGTTAACTTAAGGCAAAGGCCTTAGTGGCCTATGCCTAGAGCCTCCAAAAGAGGTGGGGTGCCCAAAAAATGGCATACTAGGAGAAGGACAAGAGATGTCTGAGAATTGCAAGAGAGAGGAGACGCTAGAGACTGAGAGAAATGTCAGAGAAATGAGACTGTGGATGCCACCAACAAGAGACGACCAACGCCAACAGGAGTTGCGAGACTAGGAGACGCAGTCAGCAGCAGGAGGGAAAAGACCAAGAGCAAGAGATGGTAGACGTACGGTTGCTGATCAAGCGATAGTGACGTTGCTCAGTGATTGCCAGAACAATGGGTGGGAGAGAGAGAGAGAAGAGGTATGATCGGTTACATTGTTCCACCTCTAGCCTAAGGCCCCACCAACTCTTAAGCCAGCCTATTATGTTTGTGTTTTAAGGCATTAAGGAAATGGTGGAAAGGAGGTTGTAAACCATTTGGCAGTTTAGATGGGTGTTTCTTAAAACGTTTGGATGAGTAATTCTTTTGGCAACTAATTTTGAGAATTAATTAAATGTTAATGTTAACTTATAAAGTACAATAAGTGCACTTTCTTTCTTACATTTATTTATCATCAATCAATCATAACATTATTTAAAATAAGTTATGCAATAAATGTATTTTATTTAAAAAAATATATACACTTATTGTACCTTAATCGTTGTCTTTAGAGCAATAATTAACACTACCCTTAATTAAATAGGATTTGAAATAAAAATTTAATTAGTAATAGTACAAGCTATAAAAAAAATAATAGACTTGAAAAGATTAATCTGATTTAATGTATTAAGTATGAATTAAATTAAGGTAGGTGATAATGAAATTTAACCAAGATAAGGGTTAAATGAGTAGGTGTATATAATATGTGTGTGTGTGTGTGTGTGTGTCTATATGTGTTATCTTCAAGGATACAATAATTCTTTTGATGTTAACAAAACTTATAACTTCTTTTTACATAGAAATTTATAAGTGTTTTTTTTTTATTCTGGCATTTCTATCAAAATCTAAAATACTTTGAATCATGTTAAGGAATTTCAATCGACCTAAGTAAAATAGATTGCTTGAGTTGTTCTTTGACCAAGTTCGACTTAAAGATATAATTTTAGTTGACCTAAATGTAGTAGAATTTTTGGTCCACTCATTACACCACTTTAGTTTATCAAAATTGAGTCTTCAATTGATCATCAAAATCCTTCAAAAAGACTTGAGCTAACTAGATCATCTACTTCAATCAACCTAAGTTGTGAGCTAAGTGAAGTAACCAATGTATGTCAAAGAATTTAAAATGTCTCATCCATCTTAAATTTTTTTTTTCTACCAAATAATCATTTATTGTTGATAAGTTTTATACGTTATATTTTATTAAACTATATTCTCAGAGTATATACCTAATCTTGATCAAAATAAGTCAAATGTATATTTTCTTTTTTTTTAGGCACATAATATTATCTGAAAATGTAACCTATATTTGATTTTGCTTGTGCAAGGAATTATAAAGGTTATAAGTGGACCTGTACTATTCTTATTAGGCTTGACCCAACGATAAGCCCATAACTAGATACTAGACTCGATCCCTAGCACTCATCCCATCAAGATCAGCACAACATCTTTCATCCCATCAGCATCAACTTAGCAACATCATCCATCCTCTCAATGCCATACCCAAATCACGCCACGCCCACAACATGACTCAACTATTTTGAGATCCTCGACTCCTTACTCATCTACAACAACCGACGACACATGCAAGGGACCATCCCCTTATTTCTTATATAAGCTAATCAGCTACCGGTCAAGATATGTTCTTTTCAGTCTATAGAAATTCTGTTACTTTGAACTCTTGTTTACTTGAACGTCCAAGTGCCTGACACCCCTCATCGTGTGAATCGCCATTACCTCAAGCCATTTGTTTGATCACCTCTTTTCTTTGCTGAAACCCTCGGGTTTAGTCTTGAGTAGAGAAAACGTAAATTTCTAAAATCAAAACTTTTAAATATCATGTATAACTTGTGTTTATATGTCATTAAAATTTCATTAATATATCTAGTTTGTAAACGTAATAAAACTTAAATCAAACTATCAAGTTAATTCTATAAAAAATTAAAATTTTCCAAAACCCAATTCATTTCCTCTTGCATTATTTTCTGGGTAACAATAATTTAAGACAAAAGAATTTAAAAAAAAAAAAGCCAAGACAAAAATTAAATTGAAAGTGGCTGCAGCGCCTGTTACGCCGCAGCCCCGGCGCATGCGGATAGGCATGCGCTGCTTGATGGCGTGCGGCGGTGGCAAACAGGCGCAGCCCCTGCTCATGCGGATAGGCATGCGCTGCTTGATGGCATGCGCTGGTGGCGATTGCCACCACCGCACGCAAGCCATATTTATTAAAAAAAAAAAAGACAAAATATATACATATATGTAAAAAAGGTTTTACCCCATTTCTCTTAGATTGTGATATTTTAAATGATATTATTTAAAATTTATTGTGTAAATAATTATTATATATGAGAATTTAAATTATGCATATACATATATAATGCATTCCTATATATATACATTTATATACACTTACCTATATAAATAATAAATAGGATAAATTGCATCTAAGCCCACGTGGTTTGAGTCATTATACCAAACCTTTGTGATTTAGAATTAATTTCGGTTTTTGTACTTTATATTTTTTACTCAAACACCCTTTCCATTAACTTATAGCAAAAACGACATTAATTAAATCCTTGATTTCAATTTTAAGTATAGAGATAATCTTTTCTAATAATGACCAATATTCATCTTCTTTGGTAAGTCTTTATCTATTGGTGGCAATAAGAACAACTCACAGAGGATATTTTAATTATTGTTGGTGTCAATGATATAGATCCATGGTAATTGACGAAAACCTTCAAGAGCAATAATAAAGAAGACAAGAGAAAGAAAGAGATAAAAGAGTGCAATCCATTATCGAAAACAATGAGGGCTTATTAATTGAAATGGATTTCTGATTTGGTGAAACCTTTCATTTTCCCAAGCATCAAAAATAGAGGCTTCAATGGGAACGATAAACGAGACAAGGGAGAAAGACATCGACTATAATATGGTTCTAATGATTGAAATGATTTTTAGATCTAGTCAAACCTTTCATCTATCACAAGTATCCATGACAATGGTAAAGAAGACTAAAGAAAGAAAGAGATAGAAGAATAGAACCGTCGCCATGATAGATTTCTAGGGATTGAAAGTAAGATCAATTTCCTTTGATGGCAATTGATGGAGGCCTCTTCTCGAGCAGCCACCATACACTTTCTTTGGTATCTTTTTTTTGGGAAATAGTAACTCATGAACCGTCGTTAATTTTTCAATCACTTTATCTTTGATTTTGCAGTAAACCACCATTGCGAATTATTGTCTTTATCCTTCCATTTGTAATGCTTCGTTTTTTCGGCACGTAAATACCTTGGAAATTTAAGAGTTTTTAAAATTACATTATCACTTGCAATTTTTTATAAATTCTCTTTTAACCCCTTAACAATAATTAAGAAAACTAATAAGAGTTTTAGATAGGACATAGTCTAGATTGAATTTTATGGAGATATAATATCAAAAAATAAAAATTAAATCAATAAACCATGTCCTTACATCTCATGTTCTAATGTTTGAACAATTTAATAAAACTAAACATTACACTCAGTAGATATTTTAAATATGGAATTAGGAAAAAAATTATCTTTTAATCGTTGATCTCTATTTCTTATTTGAAGTATTCGTGTCACTCATAGCATCTTTGAACATGCGAAATTAAATAATGAACAACTTTATGATACTTGCAAAATAGTTTTTTTTTTTTTTTTGTGTGCATATAAACAATTATATGATATATATAAATTCAAGCTTTATCTCCGGCTCGCGTTGGGCATTTCTTATCTTGCCCAATGTAGACATGGCATTACAACGCTTCACCCATCCTCAATACAGGCCCCCCTTCACTCCCATCAGTAAATCATGTCAACCCTCCTGCCAAGTACCTCACTCTCCCAAGAAAATCATGTACAGCCCTCCCTCCACCCCCCATCAGTAAATCATGTCAACCCTCCTCCCAAGTACCTCCCTACACACACACAATTACCCCCACATACATACATAAAGATAATTTTACATTTTTTTAAATATTACTATAATATCTTTTAATGTCATACTTTTATTTATTGAGCAATGTTGTAAATAAATTACAACTTAAGAATATTTTATAAATGACGAGTTTAATCTATTGCCTATATTGGGCATTGCTTATGTTCCCGACGCAGACACAGACATCAACTTAAAACAAATGAAGCATCACGGAAAATAATTGTTGAAATTCACATGAGAAACATCATAGTTACTTTTGGCAATATTCGTGAACCCATCATTCTGCATTCCATCAAAAAAAGACTAGGGGTGATATGGGTTATCCAACCCATCCAACCTAAAAATATTAGAAAAAATTGGTAATATGAGATACACAATATAACTTGTAAAATGAGTTAAATCAATCCGGAGAAATAATCTGAGAAATACATTACCTATCACGCAATGTCGGGTAAGTCCTCTTGTTGTGACCACTAACGTTACAAATGCGACATGTTCTGCTAGATTGGGACAACATTGCCTTATCTTTCAATGACTTTAATCACTTAGCACACCATTTTGTTCCAACGGCATTCAAATCACATGCTACTTGGGTTTCTTCGTAGCTTTTGTTCTTATTCTTGTTCATCTCAATATTTTTGTCGTTGTTAATATCTTTAAGCCTAATGTGCAAATGTTCAAATTCATCTAATAGAAAGTGTTGCGAGCATTTGTTAAAGACCCGTCATCGACCAACAACGAAGCTTTGTTTGATAGTAACCCATGCCTAGTCATTAATGACTGACTAGAACCCTCATCGACTGATAAACCTACCAAATGTTCGTGTACGGGTCCAACCTTTGCATTCTTTGTTCACCTCCCTAAAATAAATTTCTCCGGTAACAACAATATTTGTTTTTTCTTTAAATAACACACATATGTCGCCATGGATAACCGCCGAATTGAAACATTTGACAACGGCATAATATGAAATCATACTCTAGGTAATAATTCAGCTCTTGGTGCCTATCAAAATTCTTCACTTGCTCAAAATGCTCCACGTTGTACACCTTAACATTTACGGAGCTTGATCTCTTTAACCAAATATAGAAATTGTTTTGCTCAATTTCCTTTTGGAATAACACAAATATATGTTTCGTGTATATTTGTACCATCTGTTGCTCCATCATAACAACTGAGGTCAACCTTAGTTGTTCACTGAGATTAATATGGTTGGTAACTAATTCCTCATGGCATTGATGAGCTAACGTCCTATTGAAATGTGTGATGAAGTCCATCAATGAGTTATTTCTTTTAACATATCTCTTAAAAAATAAGTGACTGCTCTCAACCCTTTAGCTGCTAGACATTCCCACACTGAATACATATTTAACATACGCTACTAGTACCCTTCGATTGTGTATTTCGTACATGTTGATCAACCATTCATTACTGCCCAAATTGGTGGTCTCCATTATCTCAGTCCATCATTGTTCAAACTCCTTAGGCGATTCAAACTGTTTAATGATATTCACCAGCCTGTGATACTGCTCCTTATACAACATGGCATTTATTTGTTTAGAAAACTTATTCAAAATATGTCACAAGAAAAACTAGTGTAGAGTGAATGGCAACACCATCAAGATAGCCTTTGAAATTGCAGTGTCTTGATCAGTGATTATAACAGTATGGGCCGCTTGGTTTGGCATGGCTTCTAAGAACTTTGAGAACAACCAAACAAATGGTTCAATCATCTTATCACTCAATAATCTACAACCAAATATAATGGTTTGGCCATAGTGGTTTACACCAACAAATGGGGTAAAAATCATAGTACTTATTGGTGTTGCAGGTTGTATCGAACACCACAACATCACCAAATAAGGCATATGATTTTCTTGACTCAGAATCAGCCTAAACACAACGAAGCATCCTATTGTCCAAGTCCATATCGTAATCAAAGAAAAAGTTTTAATTTTTCTATCTCAAATGTGAAATGCTAGATTAGTGTTTTAGCATCATGACCCATTTGTTGTTGATGTAAATCCCTTTCATGATTCATGATATCTCTCTTAGTACAACCCATTGATGATGGACTACTAGACTCTATCTCCATGACTAGCAATTGTTGACGTGTTGGTGTATTAGCTTTCGAAAATTTTTGAGCAAGTGCCCTCTTTGTGGTTGAGACATTTTGGTGTAATCTTAACAAATGTACTTTACTAGGAGTAGTTAAACCATGGCTATATTTGTAATGCCCCGCTTTTCCGAGCATTAAATAACTCAGGAATTTCGAGAATATTTTTTTTTTTCATAAACTCAATATAATCATTTCCCGACAATCTCGTTCTACCTTCCCAGCATATCAAAATAAGAATCAATAAGCTAAGATAGGCAATCATCATAAATGCGGAAGCAATAATCGAAACCTGATATGGTACATAATCGAATTTGCTTTAATCATAATACAGGAATCTGTACCATCGTATCATCAAGTACTTAAATACATGGAGACTCATTTCTCGAAATAACAGGTAAGCACCTCAGATACAAACTAATGATGCCTAAAAAATACATCAAACCATAACGATTATACATGATCATCAATATAGTACAATCTTCTAGCCATGACTAAGAACATGTTGTGAATCCCCACGAACGAGCATATACCCAAACAATTCGTCAAACCCATCTGCCACATCATCAATCATCCATTTACCATAGCTACAAATTCTAATTGGAACGTTTGAATGTTCCAGGGGCATGACCCAATTAGAAGATGAATCTTCTAATGAGGGTTTAGAAACATGATACATGAATACATGATGCAATAACATGAACAATCATATGCCCTAGTGTAACTTTCATGTCTCACAAGCCCAGCACGAAATCCTAGGCAGAATCTTGGCACCTCCGACAAGATAATCATAACGTTATTCCATCAATTGCCCTTGGAGAATTATGGCTACACTATCGGGGGCGACATCCTATTCCCATGCACAAATATCAATATGCCAATAATATCGTGTCATGTAACATCACAACTTTCCATGCAATATGACAAAATGATCATAGCAATCATAAATATCATGCATATATAAGCAATCATATCATAAATATAAGTTCTTGAGATAAAACCACTCACCTTAGCACGAAGTTCAGTCTATCTCAAGAAATGCGCATTGCCTCGATATGCGTGTCGGCCTCGATTTTTGTGCCAAACCTCAAAAGATGCACCAATCATTTATTCCTCGAGCACAAAAATCCTATAAATGATATTTAATCACAAAATATCCCAATATTCTAATTTCTTCTTATTTTCCATTATTTTCTTCCATTTTCCTTTCTAAAAATCTGAATAAATACCCTCGAGACTATTTTCTTAAATCTCTTCCCACAACAATTCATAACAACCTATGAACTTCAAGAGAAAATTACTGAATTTACTCGGATGTTGCATTTTTATGCAAAATAAGGCTGTTCATTTCGAAAATCGAGACATCAGAAAGGACAACACCAAAACTTTTTGCACAAACCTCCATAACTTAATTTTCTAGAATTTTTGAGAATTTTTCCCGATTTTTCCAAGCTCTCACGCGCCTACACGTGTCCACACGCGCTAGGGCAACTGGCGGCGCGTGAAAGATAATGCGTGCTGGCCACGCGTCGGTCGTCTTCTCCAGTGATAGCACACCGGCGATTCTAGTTCTTTGCACCTTGATGATCCCCTCCATTAGTCGATCACCATGGCACCATTTGTTGGCTGAAAAGAGCACCAGAAGAGGTCTGATATGCATGCCAAAGGCTCAGCCAGGCGGACCACCTCCCGACTTCGGCGAGGCCTCGAAACCCTACCAAACCTCATCCAAAATAGCTCAAATTCTCCAAAAAGTTTCGCAAGGCCATGGGCAGCAAAAGCCCTATGGTTTGAAACACCAACTCGTTCGAAATCTCTCTCGATTTGAAGCCAAAAACTTGCCCCCATTCAGCCTTCATGAAACCCTTATTTATAGCCTAATTTAAACCCCTAAGCGATGGATCTTGCTTCATTCAAGGCCACTAAGGTCCCCCCAATCCTTACATCCATACAAAACCCATCGAAAGAGCTCTATCTTTTCCATTTCAGTGGCCAAACTTTCGGCCGAAAGTTGGCCCAATTTCGACGTGTTTTTGGCTGTTTTGTTAGCCAAAAAGCTTGTCTTGGCTTGTGTTGAGGCTCCCTAGGCACTTTCTCGTGTCTCCCGTGGTCGAATTCGGTGACGGATGGCTGGTCAGCCATGGCTGCTTGGGGGGTTTTTCTTGAAATTGCATTTTGGCCTCTCAACTTTGGCTTTCTTACTTTTACCCATTTTTACAAAGCCCCTCAACTTTGCATAATTGCATTTACATTCCTCAAGTACTAAAATTTTCATTTGACCCCCAAAAATTTCAAAAAAAATATCGTTTCGACCTCTCTCTAGGCAATTTCAGAAAATTGCACTTAGGCTCGAATCTTTGTTTTGGCCCTAAACCCTTTCGTTTCTTCCTAAAACTACTGAAGGGTCGTTCCTTATGAAAAAACAAAACCCTCTCAAGCTTCCGTTGACTTCCTAGAAGTCTTCTACAACAATTCGATTTTGCAGCCTAAATGGTAGTTGTATTTTAGTTGTACCTGAAAATCGTTCCTGATCTGATTTCTTTTAATACCATAAATCATGCCTCGAGATACTCATTAATGCCACATCATTTTCTTTGGCATCTTAGCTTCAGGGTACTCCTTACAGTCGATTCAATCATTTTTTGGGCTATTTAGATACCAATCTTCCCCGAAATTTTATTTTTCTAATAAAACACTTATTTTTAAATAATCCTAATTTCTTGGGTATTACAATATTCCTCCAAAAATTGTCTAACCACCCAACTATTGCCAGTATTTTGCTTCACTACCGACAATCTAGCATTGCACTCAACTCACGTATGTCCACGATTTCTTTCAGCAACCCATGGCCCAACATTTTTATGACCCATTTGATAGGTCCCATCTATTTTTCCCTTTTTAAAGCAAACAAATAACTTTCATATGGTTTCACCCATTTCCTTATTCGTTTTACTATTCGCGATTCATGTGCTAATACTTATTTCTCGTGCATATACACTGTAAGAAATGTACACCTTCTCATGTGATTCAAATTCCTGGCCAATTTTCAGAATTCGACCAATGAAAACTTGAAAAATATACACATTATCAGAACTTTGCCATTTTATTCGTACAAAAAAAAAAAAAAGTTACGCTTCAGTTAGAAATAACATATTAGGGTAACACAAAACATATTAATAAATTAAACACAAAGTATGGCTTCAATACTACCAGTAAATGACAATGCTTATTAGACAAAATAAGGGATGTAAAATTTATAAAAAAAATTATTATGTGCTTGTTAATTAATGATTTTCTAAGCTGGTGAAAATTAATATTCCAAAACTGATGAAAATTAAATGTAAACAAGTGTCATTTAAGCAAAAATAGGAACAAAAACAAAATAAAAAATATAGACAATATACCGAAAATTGTGGCAAAGTGAAATATATTAAAGGAGAAAGAGATGAAAAATAAACCACCAAAATTAATAAAAATAATAAAATGAAAAATCTTGAAGGGGGTAGAGTTTAAATTGAGCGAAGTTCTATGATTTAACTAAGAATTGAGAAAATTGGGGTTTAAATGCAAGGGGGCCGAAATGGTTTTAATTGGGTAGGCCTAATGTGAGAGGGTCGAAGTGGTGTGTGTATGTGTTGAGGAGGCCTAACATGAATTAATTGGGGAGAAAACTAGCTTGATTTAATTGGAGAAGGCCTGGCGTGGGATGGGGCTTGTACATGATTTACTTGGGGGGGTTGTACTTGGCGGTGGGTGAAACGTGGCAATACCACGTCTGCGTAAGACAAAATAAGAAATACTCAACGCGTACAAGAGATCAAACTGTGTATAAACTAATTGTACCCATTTAGACTAATGTGGTAATAATTGTCATTTATTATTTATCAAATAAATCCACATCATTTGATTCAGGACGAAACGCTAATCACTCATTTGATAACATGTTAAACTTATATTTTTTATAACATGTTAAACTTATATTTTTTTCCCTGAACTTTAAATGAAAAGTCTATCACCCCCTGAACTTCAAATTTGACCTATTAAATACTTAACATTTATAATTTATACCTATTGACTACTGAACTTGGTTTAAAATAATGCATGAATTACACTCAAGGTGAATTATAAAAAAGAAAAAAAAAGAAATAAAGAACAGAAAAATAATCGATTGAATCGATCATTTCTTTCGCATTCCTTTTTACCTTCAACCATCGTTTTTACTTCCCCATCTCGTCTCTTATCGACCCAAATTAAAGAACCGATTCTACCTTCGGCCATTGATGTCTTGGCCTATCCCGATAGTTACACACAAGATGAGATAGAAAGAAGAAAAATAAAAAAAATAAAGAATAAAAGAAAAGCTGACCAAACCGATTATTCATTCCGAGTCTACCTTTAGCAATTGTCGTCTTGGTCTATCTCAAAAGTTACACTCAGGATGAGTTGGAAAAAAAAAACAAAAGAAATGAAGAATAAAAGAAAAACCGACTAAACCGATCATTCATTCTGCTTTCTCTTCACCTTCGACTGTCATCTTTGCTCTCATCTCTCATTTCTTGTCTCTCATCAACCCAAAGAAAAGAACCAAGTTTCTCATCGACCATCATCGTCTGAATCGATCATAACTCTTCATTTTTGCTCATACTGATGACCTACAAGTTGCGACCAACCCATTATTCCTCTTTTCTGACCTACAACTGACCCACAATTGCCCTTCATCTTTACTTCAATTGGTGATTCACAAGTCATCACCAATCCATTATTTTCTTTCTTATTTGCTTTAATTGGTGATCTACAAGTTGTGATTGACCCACTCTTCCCCTTTCTCTTTGTTTTGACCGCCAACCTACGATTGACCTACTTTTTCATGTTCTTTTTATTCTGATTGACGACCCATAACCTATTTATTAGTGAGTTTGTAATATGACAATAGCTGGATATGGTGTTTTCTTGTTTTATTTTCACGTGTTTAATGACACGTCTATTACACGCTTAATACTGACTAGATAATTAAATAGTCAATAGATGTAAATTATAAAAATTAAGTATTTAATATGTTAGATTTGAAGTTTAGGGGGAGATAAATTTTTCATGTAAAGTTCAGGGGAAAATTATAGGTTTGGCCTAACAACAGAGCCGGCCCAACCAGTTTGGGGGCTCTAGGCAAAAAAAAATTTGAGGCTTTTTTAAAAGTATTAATTTTTTTATAAAAAAATAAATAACACGTATTTTTTTAAAAAAAATCATCATTTCATTAACTTAAAAAAAATTAAAGTTCAATCCACTACAAAATTTGTTAATTTTTTATTTCAATCAATTACATAATTGATGTCATTTTTTATTTTTATTTATTAACTTTTTTAAAAAAAATTGAAAACATCGTTTAATTTTACTAAATTTGTATTCAACATCAAATTCATACTATAGGTAAAAAAATATTATTGGTAGACTTACATTAATTCAATTATTTCAATTATTAGTTATAAATTAGACCTGCAAATCGTACTATGAGTTTATGAAAACTAAGTCTGAAGCTTGAGCTAAAGCAAGCAAGCAAACGCGAGAGAGAGAAAGGGGGGACATTGAGAAGTGAGAAGAAGAAGAACATGTAGTGAGCCAGTGACCCAAATTGCAGAAAGAGAAAATAGGAAAAAATGGGTTTAATTGGGATTTTGAGAGAGAGAGAGAGAAAGAGTCCCGAAGAGAGGGAGAAGTGAAAAGTGAGTTTGATGGGTGGGTTTAAGAATTGAGAATTATGAATACACTATAAAATTGGGCAAACAACTGTACAAAATTAGACAGAGAGTATAGGAAGGAAATATAAAATTAATATTTTATATTTAATTTTTTAATAAAATATTTATTATTAAAAAACAAAAAATATATAAAAATTTAAAAGATGGGGCCTTTCACAATTGGGGGCCTGAAGGAGCCGCCTACTTGGCCTTACAGTAGAGCCGGCACTACCTAACAATACATGTCTTTATTTTTAAGTTATAAAGGACAATGATATGATCATATATATGTGTCTTACTAAAATTGAATTTTTATGTAATAGGTAGAATTGTTAACATTATACTACAAATGCATAAATTTCATGACAATAAGAACAATTTATGGAAATTTGATGGTCATAAATGTAATAATATGAATTTCAGGGTACGAATATAATTTGAGCAAAGCAGGGAATCCAACAACAAGAATCCAAGTACAATAAATCAAAATTCTTAGGGTAGAAGTGTCGCCTCTTGAAACTTTAGAAGTTTCTGAAAATTCCGCACGCAATCACCGTTTCTCCGGGAAGCTGCTTCACTGCCGGCGACCCTCTTGCTGTCTCCTACCACTGTCTCTGCTTCCGGAACCAACCGCAGGTTGTCCCCGCCTCGTCATGGACGGCCGCTATACCGCCGGATACCACCGCCAGAAGTTGCTGCTACTGCGTTGCAGATTCGCTGGCGACCTGCTCCGACCGCGCTGCAACTCACCGGAAACGGCCCTCCGACCAACGCAATCGCCTCCGCAAACCTCTCAGACTCCGTGCGCCTCCTGACGTCGACCACCAGACACCTGGAAACAGCCGTGGAACGGGCCGTCGATAATCCGTCCGCCGGCGACTGGGTTTGCAGGCAAAACCTCTCCAGTCTCTCAAACTGATAACTCTTGTCCCCCTATTCTTGCTTCAATGCTTCAGGACTGAAAAAAGCCTCCAATTTATAGCAAAAGCTCTTAATTTCGGTTGATACGCGTATATATACATACGCCCATTACACCTTGATTTGGAAAGATTGCAGAAATGGTCCAAAATTGGAAAAAGCTTTCAATTTCTGCGTCAAAATTGGTCCGAAAAATTTCAATATTCTCTCTCTATGTCGGTGTCCGAATCTTTCCGAAACAGTTTCATGACTCAACTTGGAAATATTGCAGAGAATCGGAAGATTTGAGGCTGTGATTTGTGGATTTTCGGTTCAATTTCCAGTTTTGTATCGCCATATTCAGCTTCCTGTAACTTCTTGTTGATCATCAGAAATGCGTAATGAAAGAGTTGGGTTTAATTGATCGTGTTTGCAACAAAAGGGATGTTTGAGTAAAAAATATAAATGATAGAGATCTCTAAAATTATTTCTAAATTATAAGGGGTCTATGTGCAAACGACTAAAATCACAAGGGTAGTCAACTTATCCTAATAAATGTATATAATATATATATATATATATGTCTAAAGCACGGAATATATGGATTTATGATCCTTGAAATTTGGAATGAAAGAAACGGATTTTTTTCTTTGCATGCATATTACCATAGGCAAAAAGTTGATAGAGTGCCGTACGAAACAGTGCATCCCTCGTCATGGTGAATTATTTGATCGCATCTTAGTATCAATCTTGAGATTGTCATTTTTGTATGATTTTTTTGTAACTTATGCCCTCAATTACAAGTAAATTAAAAATAGAGATTTGGTTTCATTATATAAGATAAAAAATCGAACCCACGACTTATTGATATGAATTTTAACTTATTATTATCTAATCATTTGACACGTGACTTGGAGACACATTCTAGAACTAATCTTACAAGTTAGTCTACTAAATAAAGATTTATAAAAGTTATCCTTCCTAAGTCACTAAAATATAAAGGAAAATATTTATACACATAACATAAATTATGCATAAAAATAATTTTCTAACCCCCATTAAGCGATTCATCACTTACCTTCGCACATTCAAATGCACAATACAAACTAATTTGAAAAGGACAAAAAAGGGTGTCCAATGAAAGAAAAATATTTTTTTAATATAAAGCACGGATAGACATTTTATTTAATTTTAGCTATACATTATAAGTTTATGTTCTTGTAAGCTTTAAACCACATAGTTTTCATTTTATTAATGATTTGTGTGAGAATATACTCTTATGTAGCGATATATAGATAGTCAGAATCTTAGGTTGTAAAGAAACTTGTTATGGATGCTTGAAAATGAGAAGATTAACGTAGGGTTATACTATGATTTTATTGTTTTGCCTTAAACAAAAATCCTAGTATGTGGCAGTGTCTAAATCTATATCTTTTATAGAAACTATAATATACTTCCAAACTTTTGGTATAAGAATAATTGAAAAAAAAAATTAAATATTTAGTTATGATTTTGTTTTCATAAAATCTATCCTAACAAGCAAAAATAAAACACTACTATGAACTAGTTCGTTTTGATAGTTTTCTAGTAGTAGTAGATAATGCATTAAATTACTAAAATATTTTAAGTGATGTAAAAAGGAATCTAGTTTCTAGAAAATTTTGTCTCACATTTATTTATTTTTCACTGAAAAAGATATGTCCGATTTGATAATGACTACGTAGTGTAGTTACTTAATTAGACCAGTTGACTTTGAGTCGAATTCAATAAGATCCATTTCCTGCATAGTTACTGTGGATCAAACTCAGATTTATCTCTCCTATTGAAAATCGTGAGACCAAGCGGCGAGAACCCGCAAAGAAAGGCATCCCAAGATCAAATTTTAATAAAATCAAATAAACTTTGGAGATATGTATCCTATCAAGAATGTTTTTTGATGGTGTATGGATTATGTGAAAATATGAAATTTTGATAAGTTAAATACTTGAGATATAGAATTATGTCACAGTAAGAGTAAGACTTTCAACAATCAACTTTATATAATTTTTTGAATAGTTCAATCATATGTTTTGAAGTTGATATGTTAACACATGATCAACTTATGAGTTCTCTAGTTATAAAATTTTCATAAATTAACATGAAGTTTGAATATTATAAGGATTTGATCTTGATGGGTTATCAAGTAACAACCAGATTAAAGAAAGATTCAAGAAGTCTCTTAAGCCTAAAAGTAGGCCAAAGATGATTGAAAAGAAATGTAAAATGATTATATCATCGAGGTTCAATCTAAATATGTTTAAATACTTTGAAATTATAATTTTCACCTTTAATCATGATTTGTAATGAATGAGAATGTTTCAAAATAGATTAAGAATAAAATTCTCTAGTGACAATTGTGTACTTAAATTAAATAAAAATAAGTTAAGGATTTAATGTATAAGCAAAGGAGAAATAAATCAATTTAAGAATGAAAGTTGAATTAATTATTTATTTTTCAAAAAGAAATTTCCTTAACTCTACATAGTGACACTTCCTAAATAGTTTTTGTACATGGCATGATCAAGCATATAAATATAATAAACTATTTACTCACGAATGACAAAATAAGATAATAATAATTGTTTATTATTTATTAATTGAACCTAAACCCTAAACTTACACTATTTGATTTGAGGTGAAACACTCATCATCCACTTATACCAATGTACCCCTTCATTTTATCTAACAAGTCATAAATGTAATTAGAAGGTCATGCATGCATGAATGAGTATTAAAAATAAATGTTAATGCAATAATCGTAAGCTTCCACAACAATCTTCAAAATGGATAACTTTTAAGAATATTGTGCAATTTATACAAAACTAATGGTCATATGTGTAATAACATGTACATTGTAAGGCATTGGTGCAATTTGAACAATTTAGAGGGTATATGCATAATAAATAAAACTTTTAAGGGTCAATGTGTAAAAACCAGGTTTTTAAAGGCAAAAGTATAATCTTTAGATTTGAGAATTTTCAAAATATACACACTTTCCATCTTCTCCATATGTATGTATATACATACATTGTCAATTTTACATCAAATTTCTTGCCAATTTTCGTCCAATCTTCAATCTTTTTTTTATCTATGTTGGTTTCTAATTGTTTGCAAAACCGATTTGAGTCTCGATTTAGATATTTGACTCAAGTATGTAAAGTTACAATTATTGGTTTTTGGCTAATTTTTTTATTTTGAAATGTTTTTTTTTCCGTTATTTTCAATCCCTCGTTACCTTCCTTGTCATTCATAAAATATTCATACTAGAAATGTCGAGCTACTTCTTCTATGCCATCTATAAGAGCCATAAAACAATTCAATTTGATTCGAAGTTGATTGATCAAAATTTGAGTTAAAAGTTACTTATCTGAATTTTTTTATCTTGTAACCAAATAGTTTTTTTTGTAAACTTCCATTAATTTTAATTTATTGACTAAAAATACAAATTGAAAGTATGTTTGTGTTCTCGATTACGTCTTTTGGGGCATTCCATTTAAATTTTAATTAAGTTCAAAATAGACTATTTGATCAATCTATTACGTGTTTCAGCCAACATTAGAATGTAACATCTTTCAAATCATTTTTTGATTGTAGACGAAATTATGTACCATGGGTTCATCTAATCTCGTCTACATGCCTAGTATGTGGTTTAACCCAATTTGATTTGATTTGTTCAAATTTTACGCTCAAAGTTTGCTTCCAAACTTAGTGAAATTGGTCTTTATATGTAATTATGAAAAATTACGCTCAGGTCCAACTTTTTTGTAAACTCACCAACTCTAATTTCAATTAAATTATGCTTTCGCCTTTATATGTAATTTTCTTTTGTCCCCACCAACTCTAACTTCAATTAATTTAAAAATAAATTTTAACATCCAAAATTTCTTTAAAATTCCAGAATATTACATCCAATATCTCTTAAACAAATTTTATCCTCAAAATTTTCTTAACCTTAACTCTTCCAAAATTCTGTATAAGTTTAGTGTATTATATTAATTGACTAAGTCACACTTAATTTATATTCTTCATTTAATTTTGCTAGCATTTGTGTAAGTAAATTAATCATTTTGATAACATGTAGCATAGATAAATATTTCTTTAAGAGGTAAATTTGAAAAAAAAAATTCATATACACTACCAAAAAAAAAAAAACAATTTTAGAAATGAATTTTTTTTGTCTCTAATAGAGACGGATTTGGAAAAATAGTTTTAGAGATAGATTTAAAGATGGAAATTAGTTGTCTTTGATTTAGAGACTAATTTCTTCCATCTTTGATTTTTTTTGCCTAAAGATGGATTTAGAGATAAAAAAAATTTGTTTCTGTATATCTTTTTCTTGCCCATAGACGAAATTTTTCAGTCTTTGATTTCAGATATGAAAAAATTTGGTCTTTGTCCTAAACTTAGAGACAAAACTAATTCTGTCTCTACTCTTAGCTTAGAGATGGATAAACAATTGGCCATATAAAGCATGCGTGCAATAATAATTAATTTTTTAGAATATAAGTATAAATAATATTTATATTCTATCATATGTGGAAGCATATGAGTTTAGAAATGGAAAATTTTTTGTCTCTAAACTCTATAATAAGGGTTTTTATTTTATAATAAAATAATTGATATTTTTTACATGTGGTAATTTATAATAATTTGATTGATCATTGGTAGGACCAAGAGTCACACAAGAAATTGGGATTTTATTATGATGAGTAGAAAAGAATAGTTTAAATATAAATTGAGGTGAATAAGTAATTGATTGGGTTCATAGCTCTATGACTAAGCGAATCATATTAGGGCATTCAGTCACTTAAGGTTTTGGGTTCGAGTTGTAAAGGAAATAGTATTTTTCAAAAAAAAAAAGAAAATCCATGCTCGCGGACGTGAGTCTTATGCCGTGTCTTACACGCCTGGGCCATTGGACGCTAGAAGCCCCTTGCTTTTGTTGTTGCACATGTTATTAGCAACGAAATATTTTAATCCGTCTCTAATTATAGCTCAATTCGTCTCTAATAGCGACATAATTCTTTGTTCCTAAGACTTTTTCTTTTATGAATTTTTTGTCTTTAATTAAAGACTAATTTTTTCCATCACAACGTAATTAGCGACAAAATTTTAGGCATTTAGCGACAGATTTGTTCTATCGCTAAAAATTAATATTTTTATAGTGATATTTTAGCCTATATGTAATGTTTGTGAATTTAAGAGGGGAATTTTGGAAAAGATTTTCATTATAGCTTATATGCAATTTTTGCAATTTTGAGAGGGTAATTTGAAAAAAGAAATTCAAATATTAAGGTATAAATACAATTTTCGTAAACTTTAGAGTTCATGTCAAATGCATGTAGTTTGGCCTATAACCATCATCATCTTTTTTAAATAAGGGGATTTAAAGATCAGTACTTGATATTTAAGATGGAGTGAAATGATATTATGAAAAAAAAAAAATTCTTAATAAAAAAATGTTTTGTTGATAGTTGGTTTGAGATATGTGATTTTTTTGATTTTTCAACATATACACAGAAGAAATAAAACTATAAGAAATAAAGATTTGACTAGAAAAATTCATGTCATCTCTTTACAATATATTCCTCGAAGGTTGAGCTAGAAAACAATTTCTACTTTTTGTTTAGAAACTAGTAAACCTTGATTATGACCCTTTGCAAATAAGACAACCCCTTGATGCAAGTAATACAAGGAGGGGTGGAGTCAGGATTTTGATTCAGTGGGGGCGAATTTAAATACAAAAAATATAATTTTAAAAATAAGATAATAATGAAAATATTAAAATAAAAAAACTTTTTACAATTGTTCCTTAAGACTTTTTATACTTTGATAACGTCGTATAATGACTTTATTATTAATTTTATTAAATACATCATTTTCAACATACACAACTAAGCTATCATTCATCCATTGGTCTTCAATCCTATTACGTAATCGATCATTCACAATATTCATTGCAGAAAATACTCTTTTAACTGTAACAGTAGCAACCGAAAAAAAAGAAAATTAAGTGGGAATTAGGAAAGAAAACAAGAAATAGGATAAATTTGGAAATGAAATGGATTAGGACTTAGTGGATTTGGACCATTTGACCTATTTAGACTAACCTTTAATACAATAATTTTGAATTAATTTTGGGAGTTGGACTTGATTAAAAATAATATAAAAAAAAATTAAGAGTGGGGGCAACCTTACTTGGCTTCGCCCTTGAATACAAGTCCCATAGAAAATCTTAATACAAAACTTATAAAGCATTATGTTACAACAAAAAATAAAAAAAACGAAGTTACCAAAAAAAATTTGGGTTTAGTTGCGAATAAGGCTGTTTTTTTTAAGACGTTTTGCGACTCTACTTAAGGTTGTGCAAACAATATAATAGTCCCATCGTCCCCAGGATAAAACTGTCTAGAATCACCTCTATCTCAAACCTCCCTCGTATTGAAAAAGTCCGAAATATGAACACCCTTTGATTGCTCAAAAAACCAAAAACAATCAGAATTTTTTCAATTGTAAAGAATAACTTTTTCCTTTGAATGTTGTTTTTTTTTTCTCTCAAAAACTATTGCTTTCTCCTAATTTAAATAGCAAAAAAATAGCAACATAAAAAAAAAAAGAAACAAGGAAGAAAACGTGGAAAGATGAAGAGATCGTGAAGAGATTTTTGGGGAAAAAATTAGGTAGTATAGTTTAAAGAAAATTGTGGACTAAGTCTCCTCTTTATTTTAGGAACAATGGTATGGATGGGTGGCAACAATCTCTAAGAGATAAACATTGATTTTCTTATGAAAAAATTCACACATGTTCCAACAATCCCCCACTATATTTTTTAAAACATTTTTATCGAGCAATACAATGTAAAATCGTGCATAAGCAAGAGTGTTTATCAACTTGAACCCTTACATAGTGTAGATGATTTAGATTTCGCTAGAGTAACTCGTAGTTTTTAACTCTATCTGTAACAACATCCCACACGACCCTACCAAAGTGAAGTTTAAAACCTGTGCTTTAAGCCCATGCACGTGTATCCTAGTGTAATGAATGCTTTAGAGAATTTGCCCACTATCCCATAGAAAGCAACCACACTTCCACATTGACGTAGTTGAGTCTATCAAGAGTACTCTTGTAGCTAGGTACTCCACTCCACATAGAGCGATAGAACCCATTAAGAGTTATAAATAACTCAGCCTTATACTGCTTTAGGATTTCATGCTTTAAAGTAAGATATTTAGAATATAACTTATATTTATAATATCATTGATTCATCTCATATCATGTCATGACTTGTTATTACCCATTGAACCTATTTATTGGGATGTCCAGTATACAAGTTGGGTTTCCATCATAAGTGACTCATCAATCTATATGGGCTTAAGTCCCATTCCTTTCGAAGTTTTGAAAACTTTTTCTCAAGCTAATCCTTTCGTCAAAGAGTCAGCCAAATTTTCATCAATTCGTACATGATCCACTCTTACAGCTCAAATAGAGAGAAATTCTCTAACAGTACTGTGTTTGCGACACATTTGTCACATTTTCCCATTATAATAATGGTTTTGAACTTTTGCAATAGCCGTAATACTATTGTAATGGATCAAGACAGTTGGAATCAGTCTCTCCCATAAAGGAATATCAAACAGCAGACTTCTTAACCATTATGCTTCCTCACTAGCTGTGGCTAGTGCTATCATTTCAAATTCCATTGTAGATTGAGCCAAAATAGTCTATTTCTTAGACTTCCATGATACAGCTCCACCAACTATACAAAATATGTATCTGCTAGTTCCCTTGGAGTCATCTGAAAGGGTGTTCCAATCAACATCGTTATATCCTTCTAGGATAGTGGAAAACTTGTGATAATGTAATCCAAGATTCATGTCCTTTTAAGGTACCTCATTACCCTATCAATAGCATAACAATGCTCAATGCTAGGTGTACTGGTAAACCTGCATAGTAATCCCACAACTATGTGAGATGACAAGATTACCAAACTTTTCATGTCATTGTTTGGGTGTTTGTTTCAATTTATAAAGAGATTTATTTAATTTGCAAACTTTGTTTTCTTGACCAAGAATAACAAAACCCTCATGTTGGTCTATGTAAATTTCTTCTTCTAAATCACTATTTAAAAAAATAGTTTTAACATTCATTTGATGTCTAACAAGATCATGAATAGCAGTAAGAGAAAATAGCACACAAATAGATGTAATTCTAGTAACATGTGAAAAGGTGTCAAAAAAATCTACATTTTCTCTCTATTTAAACCTTTAGGAACATAACGTGCTTTATATTTATCAATAGTACCATCGGGTTTCAAATTCCTTTTCAATACCCATTTACAACTTGGAGGCAAATCTACTAAATGCCAAGTTCCATTAGACTCAAGAGACTTTATTTCATCATTAATTACTTCTTGCCAAAAGTCAGTTTCTAATGAGGTTAAGGCTTTCTTGAGGGTTTGAATACCATCTTCTACGGTAAAAGCATAGAAATCAGAACCATAATCTTTAGCAGCTCAAGCATGTTTACTTCTCCTAAGTTCAGATTCTAACTCCTTATTAGATCTATTAACACTAGTCATAGGCACATTATTAGATGTCAAACCCTTACTATTCTTCAATATAAAAGGAAATCTATGCTCATAAAAATTAGCATCAATTGATTCAATAACACCATGAGCGTTCAAGTCAAAAAATCGGTAAGCTTTACTATTCTTAGCATAACCAACAAAAACACATTCATATGCTCTACTAGCAAACTTATTCCTTTTAGGATCATGAATCCGAACATGAGCTAAATAATCCCAGGTTTTAAAATAAGACAAATTGGGGTTTCTTATTTTTGAAAACTTCATAATACTTTTTGATTTGGGAACTCTATTCAACACATAACAAACAGTCAACAAAAATTTTTCCCACTAATAAGAAGCAACACCAGAATTAAGTAAAATATCAAATATAGATTCATTAAAAGTTCTATTTTTCCTTTTAGCTTTACCATTCATTTCAAGTGAATAAGGTACAATTTTCTCATGAATAATCCCGTGGGCTTTATAAAAATCAATAAACATGCTAGAGTCATATTCAGTGCCTCTATCACTACGTAATCTCTTTATCTTTATGTTAAATTGATTTTCAATTTCAGTCACAAATAATTTGAACATGTCAAATGCTTCATTTTATTTTTCATAAGATAGACAAAAGTATAATCAGAACAGTTATCAATAAAAGTAATAGATAATGTTTTCCATTTCTAGTCAAAACACCATCAAATTCACATATATTAGAATAAATCAAATCAAGCGCCTCAGTTTCTCTAACTACTGATTTGTGAGGGGTTTTGGTAATTTTAGCTCGACTACAAAATTCACATTTTTCAAAGACATTCAAAGACAATTTAGGAATAAATCCTAAGCTACTCATGCTTTTAATGATGTGTTTGTTAACATGACAAAGTCTAGCATGAGAAGTATTAAAAGAACACAACATGTAAGCAGAAGGTGCAATTTTATTAGCATCAACATTTAACTTAAACATTCCATCAGTAGCGTAACCTTTCCCAACGAAAACATTATTTTTAGTAATGGTATGCAAATCAGCCCCAATAGTTTGAATAAACCCAGCCTAATTGAGAAGATAGCCCAAAACTAAGTTCTTTCTCATCTCTGGAGTATGCAAAACATCTTAAGTATAACAATCTTTCCAGAGGTAAACTTCAATTCCACCTCACCAATTCCAGCAACAATAGTGGAGTGGGAATCACCCAACAACACTTTCTTGTCCTCAGTTTCAGAATAAAATTTAAACATAGCACAATCATAACAGACATGGCGAGAAGCACCAGTGTCTACCCACCACCCTTCGGATCCTTCAACAATGTTGATTTCAGAAATCATAGCAATAAGTTACTCTTCAGCAAGGTTTGCCTGTGGAGCAGGATGATGCCCATTCTAGAAATTTCGAGCCAAATGGCAATGCCTATTAGAGTTATAACATATTAACTGTCCAGTATTATTCCTTAAAGGGGGTTGTTATCCATTCTGATTCCGTGGACCATTCTTGTTTTGATTGTTGTGATTGTGATTGCAATTCTAATTCTTCATGTTTTTTCCCTTTGGGTTTTAGAATAACAGAGATGGATTTCTTATTATTATTGTTGTTTGACACAACAAGTACTTCATCTTTCTGATCCTGTTTGCGGGCTTCCTCCTTAATACGAATACGAGTGATCAAACTTTCTAGAGAAAATTCTTTAGTTTTGTGCCTAAGAACATTCTTAAAATCTTTCCAACTAGGGGGTAATTTGTCAATCGAAACAACAACTTGAAATTGTTCATCCAGAGCCATACATTCAGAAATAATTTCATGTGCTATTTTTAGTAGCTCGTGTGGCTGAACCTCCACAGATTTGTCATTAGTCATTTGGTACTTCAAATAGTGGCTGACTGCATACTTCTTCATTTCAGCCTATTCAGTGTCATATTTCTTCTAAAGTGCATCCCATATTTCCTTTGTAGAGTTTTTAGAACAATAGTAGCCATACAAATCATCGGACAAACCATTAAGAACAAATTTTTTGCAGAGAAAATCATTATCAACCCAAGACTCATATTCTTTAGTTTGTGTATCAGTAGGTTCCTCAGGCAATTTTGGTTTTTCAAAATTAAGGACAGATGCTACTTTTTTCATGGTTAGGAAAAACAACATTTTTTGTCTCCATCTTTTAAAATGAAACCCCTCAAAACGAAAAGGCTTGTTCAGATCAGTAGCAGCATGATCAGATTCAGTATTCATGGAAGAAAGAAATCGTCTTAAACTTGTTGCAGTAGAAAATAAAAGGAACGAAATTACCAAAAAATAATCTTGGGTTGAGTCGTGGACAAGGTTGCTTTCTTTAAGACGTTTCGCAGCTTTGCCCAAGTTGTGCAAGTAGTATAATAGCCTGGTCGTCCCCAGGATAAAACAACCTAGAATCACTTCTGTCTCATACCTCCCTTGTATTAAAGAAGTCTAGAATACAAACACCCTTTGATTGCTTAAAAAACCAGAAATAATTAGAATTTTTTCAGTTATAAAGAATAGTGTTTTCCTTTGAATGCTGGGTTTTTTCTTTTTTTTTTTCTCTTATAAACTACTGCTATCTCCTCATTTAAATAGTAAAAAAATAGCAACATAAAAGAAGAAGAATCAGGGAAGAAAACGTGGAGAGATAAGGAGATCATGGAGAGATTTTTAAGAGAAAATTCAAGTTGTATAGTTTAAAGAAAATTGTGGACTGAGTCTACCCTTTATTTTAGGAATAATGGTATGCACGCCACAGTCTCTAAGAGATAAACATTGGTTTTTCTATGAAAAAATTCACATGTTCCAACACATTCAACAATAAAGGCGACGAGTGACCTCAATTATAACTCTTCAAATTTCAACACAACTCTTTGCTTCAACGCAATAGCTCACTTATATTTTTTTTGACTTTTTGTATATTGGTAAGAAAAAAAATATGAAGGTTTCTTATGGATAACTTTTTCAACCATTTAGCAAAGATTAAAGCAGACAATTGTTGGATTTCTTTAGTAAGTATTCCTTTATTATATCAAAAGTCATCAGATGCAATACATAAAGTGAGGACAAATACAATAAAACTAATCTTCAAACATGATATTATATTAAAAAAAAATAGAGACTCTCAAGCTAGCATGGTTTAAGGTGATAATAACTCTTATATGAGTCAACAAAAAGAACACAAAATCTACAATAACCAAAATATGAAATGTGTACAATCTTTTTTACTTTTTGAAAGTTGAAAAGATAAAACAAAATATTGAGTAAGAATAAATATTTTAAACATATAAGGATCAAATGTAGTTATTTGGTTCAAATATTCATAGAATGTTGTTCTTGGATGAATTTATGATTCTTATGACAGTATTTGGATGTCTAAAAGTATCTCTTTAGACGTTTGTAACCCATTCGGAGATTCGAACAAATTTGATATAGAAATCTAAACAAGTTTAGGAACAAAAGTTCTTGCTTGTTAATCTTCAAACATCTATACCCCTTGGTTTAGATGCTTTTACGAACCCCTAGTAATTAGGGTACAATATTCTAGACGGTTTAGACTTATGTAGCATGGGTTAGAATTGTCTATATGAAGTCTTAACTTAGGTATGCATGCTGAAAGTGTTTTAGATCTCTATAACTTATTCTTTGAATATTTGAATAAAGACCTTGAATTTGGTTGCATTCTGGACAAAATTAAGATGTTTGAGCATGTGCTTTAGACATCTGTATGATAGTTTGAATGAGGTTGACTTTTTGGAAGTGCTTCAAACGACATCTGCTTGTTCTTTAAACGTCTAAATAATCATCAGAAGTTTGAACGTCACAATTTAGATGTCCAAATCTTTTTAGATCATTTAACACTCATATTACTACTAGCTTTTTATTTTGTGTTATAAAGCATTTTTGTTTTTATTAAAATAAAAAAATTCAAGATCAACATTAGCATACTAAAAAATGATGTTAATGTACCAAAATGTTTAAAATGACAAATATTTTCTACATATTTTTCTCCAACAATAGTTTTCTCTTTAAAAATGGGGTATTTTTTATTTTAATATTTCAATGTATTATCATCATCGGCATTGGTGTACTGTCCTTGTTATTATTATAAAAAATAATGTTATTTATAAAGTATTATCCATTTTTGGTATTCTCTCATTATATAAACGTCATTGTTTTGGATCTTCTTTTGTTATTATCAAAAACTAAATCCGGCAACTTGTGATATAAATACATTCAATTTGGGTCCCTAAACCCTAAACCAATTCATATAACAAAAGTTAATTTTGTGCTAAATTCTACATCCTTGTATAAATATTATTTCATTTTTATTATAATTAAATTAGATGGACGATCGATATTGTGGATTTATATTGAAAAATAAACATAATGACATTAGAAGCCATAATTTGATCATATTTTTAAGTTTAACTTTTAAAAAATTCTATTAATTAAATCAAATGGATTAGATTAAATTAGATTAGATAAGATAAAAATATGTTAGAAGAAAAGAAGAAGAAGACTACAATTTAAGAAATAAAACAAAAAAAAAGTCCCTAATTAATGTCACATTTTTCGATGTCATATCGGTCTTTTATAAATGACAAATATTTCACGTCACAACTAAACAAATCATAACCATCATTACTAAACCCCAATACACTTGTAATTTTTAGGCTTCATAAATTTTAGGGAGTTTGTTAATTTGTCTATTTTTTGTTTATTATATTTAAAAATTTAGTATTATATATTAAAAATTATTAAATTTTAAAGAGCTAAACTTAAAATTTTCCTCAGTGAACCCACTAAGTTTAATTTTTAATTAATTTAATAAATATTAATTGTCAAATATTAAAATTTAACAAAAATTTTCTTAATTCAAACTAATTTTACAGCCAATATCTTCTCCGGCGGCACCAAACAGCACAAAATGGGCCGCCGAGCTGTCCACACGGTGCCACGTCACAAAAAATGGCAAATTCCGCATGGCGCAGTATGATTCGTCACTGCGCTACTTAGCTCACCGCCTTTTAACCCTGCAGGTTATATCTACACACACACACACATATATATATATATATATTATATAATATATTTTGCTTGGGCTAAGACATGAAGGGCCAGCCGCTAACGAGGCTCCCTTCTCGCTGCGGGTCGCTCAGAGCGTAATCTTTTATAGACGAAGCTGCCCCGGTGGGATAGGGAAATTCCCGAGCATTTCTTGGAGTTGTCTCGGTAATTTCTCACTTTCTTGCTCCTTGATTTGCCCGAGAACCCCTAGATCTGTTGCTTCTTGTTGTCCCAGTTGGGGCGATGCTGAAACGGAGCTGAGGTGAAGAATTAAGATCTGTGGCAATTTATAGTTGAAATCGAGCTGCCATGTAAAGCTCTTAGTGGATTCAGTGTTGTTTGAGTTGTTGGCTGCTCTGAAACCAGTGCTGATCATGTGAACTGTGGGAAGAGTGAAGTGTTCTTTGTTTATTGTTTTCAGAGTAGGGATTTTTTGAGCACTGCTTCTTTGCCGTTTGAAAGCTATATAGAATAGCAATTGATTTATAGCGTTAGGTATCATTCGGGGAAACACTTTATTTGTTTATTGTTAAATACGGGAACAATTTAATTTAGAAATTTAGGGTTTTGTGGATCTTGTACTCTGGGAATCCCTTTCATGCACCTTGAAGTGGGAATGCTACTGAATTGAACGATATGTGTGTGTATGGGTATATTAATATATTAATTTGAAGTTTAAGGTTGTTTAGATCTTGGTAGCTAGAGGTCCCTCTGGTGCATCTTGAACTGGGGATGTTACTGACATGCACGATATATGTGTATAGATGTGCTATCTCTTCACATGCTTGTATATTCATGTTGCCATCCCCATCCCACCTAGTGAGATGAAGGCTTGTGGTTGTTGTATTTATTCATTTAAAAAAATTATTAAGACAGGTAAAAGCTAATGTAATTAACTAAAACCTGAGGAGAGTGGAGTTTTGGTGCCTTAAAAAATGTGTTTTTGCAATGTTAATTTTATGGAAGAGATTGTATTATCTTAATTTCATCGTATGTCTAATTGTTGGAAGAGTCAATTTAACAGTACCTTTAAATTAAAGTCTAATAGGGTAGTCTATACAAGTCTACCCTGGAACCCTCATGTTTGCTGACACGAAGGGTGTTCCCCTTCGAATCCCTTTGTATTCCATGTATCAAAATGATCTACATTCTAGATAATGAGGGTTTAAAATTTATCTTGGCTTCTAAAATGTTAATTGCATCTTTCAATTATGGTATCATTTGTTCTGATCATAGTTCCTAGAATTCGTAGTGTCTCTGGTTAAGAAATTTGGGTATGTTTTTTTGCAATGAATATGTTGTCTGACCTGTAACCTTTTTTTTGTTATCACGCTACATGGATTTTATTCCTGACTGCTCTGATATTACTAGGTTGAGACAATGATTTTGGCGAAGCAATCTCGTTGTGTACACTCAACAAGCTGTGCTTGCATGAAAGGGCATGTAAATGAGGATGCTATCTTCCTAGTTTTTCAGCACTTGAATTGGAATCCTAAGTTGATAGCCACCTTTTCTTGTGCATGCAAATGGTTTGATGATATTGCTAAAAGAGTACTCTGGAAGGAGTTCTGTAAGGCAAGAGCTCCAAAGATGATGGTTGATCTCCAGTCTGGTGGGAGTCACAATGTTGATGGGAACTGGAGTGCACTTGGGAAGCTTCTTATCTACTGTTCTGGGTCTACCAAGGGTGGCTTGTTCAATAATATACATATTCCCGGCCACTTTGTTTATAGGACCCGATTCTCTAGGACGTCAGGCAAGAGCTTTCTTTTGCCACAATGCAGAACTGATGTTCTATATGTGTCTGACCCTTGCGAACATCTTGACCAAGGTGAAGAGGGAGACATAGGATTTTTTCGAGGAGTTTTCAAGTCATTTGCAATGTCAAAGGTTCGGAGGATGCTAATTGGGAGGGGGGCCCAGCTGCATCCTACAGAGGTGTGTCCCTATTGCAAGGCAAAACTGTGGAGCATGCTGCAAGCTAGGATGATACCACAAAGTGCTAGCTGCAGGCTAGGTGCTTATGAAGATTGTGTTGAGTATTATGTGTGCCTCAATGGGCACATGCTAGGGATCTGCACTCTCTTGCCTCTGTCTGATTCAGAAGAGACGTCTGATTGCGAGTGATACTTGAATGAATCCTGGTATGATTAGCATGTAGATCTTCTTCTCTTCCTTTTTTGTCTACTTTTTTTTTATGTCAATAGGGTTAATAGTCACAACAATCTGGAAATGAGTTGATACATTATTGCAAAATACTCCTAGTGATTTGAGGATTTATATAATAGATGTGCAAAAACAACGTAGAAGAATGGAGAGTGAAAGCCTTGATGTGCATTTTAAGAACACTGTCCTTGGGCATTCTAATTGTCTTAGGATTCAACAAAGCTGGAGAAAACAAAAGCTCTTTGGGAAAAAGTGTGAGAGAGGACTGAAAGAAAGGAAAGAATGCATATAACTAAGTGCTGAAAATGTCAGAAGGCATAGATGTTAAATGGTTGTGAACCAAAAGACGCTGTCCACCAAAGGTAAATAGTTTTCCCCTTTGTTTAAAAGTCAAGAGACGTACTGATGAAGTTCATACAGAAATATTTTGGGAAACAATATTTTAGACATAAAAGTAGAAATTAATATTGTTTTATTAATTTCTTTATTGTCATTTGTTTCCTAGTTTTTTTTAATTTCTTTTATGTTCTAGAATCCTAATTAGATTAGGATTACCTTTATAACAAGGAATCCTAGTTAGAAAGGAATTCTTATTAGAATAGGTTTATATCTATTAATTGTCTATAAATAATTCCTAAAGGAAGTATTGAAGGACATATTTTGATAAATGATATCGAATATTGATATTGGTTTTGAGTAATCGGGATTACTCTTGTTTCTTTTGGTTTGGGTTCTGCATCAATTGGTATCAGAGCCAGGTTCCTAAATTGTTTTTGGGGATTTTCTAAAATTTTCTAGAAAATTTTGGAAAACTCACAAAACCTTCCAAGCCCATACCCACCATTGATGATTTAGTGCAAATCTTGGCCATAGAAGCCATTACCGATCGGACTCCTTTGCAGAGCCTCATTGGAGACATTGACAACCCTAGCCAATCCTCGCCGCAAACCCTAGCAGTAGCAGAAGCTTTAAACAGCCAACACAACGATGTTGGAATCCTCAACCAGTGGTGTCGAAATCCCAAAGTGACAATATCATTACCCTTTTCCAACTTGTTGGCAGCAAGTTAGCGAACCCAACGGGATTGACTTGACTGCGAAAGATTCGCCATAACCGGCCTTGTGACAGTAATAAACGATGCCAAATCATCCATTGTCTGATTTGCTCACGTACACCAGTCGCTGATTGCCACCATCATTATGCCTCGGCGTCACTGTGACTCAAGCTGGATCTTGTCAGAAACTCCTACATCTTCACTAATTCCTATTGCCATTGCACTTTTAAGTTACCCGGCCCAATTTCTCACTAGACCCAAACCCTAATTGAATATCCATTACACTTTGACCAACCCATTTAACAACCCAATTAGCCATTGACCCATTTCCTAACTTGGACCCTATTCCCAAGCCTATCAACCCATGAACCTTATCCATACCCAATGCATATACCTGCAGGCTTCATTACTTTTACACCATCAACCAAACCTCCATTTTGCTTTGGTTAAAGGTATATTCTTTCCTATGGAAGTTTGATTAATATTTATCTATTGGGTATCTTTAGTAAATTGTTTAGGTCCATTTAATATTCTTTTATTGTGAAAAGAATTAAGATTAAAAAAAAAAGAGCGAAACCTAGAAAAAAAAAATTCTTATCATATTTTTTGCATCTCGAGCATTATTTTTTTGTTATTGATATTGTCACTTAATTTAAGTTTCTTAGTCCTATTTGTGCATCTTAGTAGGTTTCTAGTCTATTTTTAAGTTGCAATTTGCGTCTTGTCAGCATTCGCCTAATTTATTTCATCCTTCCTTGGCCTTCTTCCTCATACTATTTGTTTCCTTTTCCATGGCCCCTAACAAACATGAACAACCTTGTCTACTAGTCAACCGTTCTTCATTCATTACAAAACTCAATTAAATCCATTGAAACCCGAATGAACAATCTTGAGAGTCTTTCAAATATAGTGGGAAACCTTTCCAAAACAATGGGAACCCTTACTGAGCAGATGACACAAGTCTTTAAAATACTCAGTGAGCAAAAGATAGGTGATGATTTTGTAGAGCCCCCTCGAGTCTATACATGGTGCACTCCACACCTCAGGGATACACATTGCTTCCAATAAGATTTCTAATTCACATAAAACACTAGAAAGGAATGCTTGTCCTGCTAATGATGATCTTGATTTGGTCAAACAAGTTAACATTGGAGTGTCCATGATGAAGAATGGAAAACGTACAATATTTTTTAGACATGCATTGGGAGTGGTGAGAGAACTTTCATACTAATTATTGATGGGGATAGTACTATGAATATGGTTTCTAAATTTGCAATTACACGATTGAACCTTAAAGTAGAACCACATCCAAAATCATTTAAAGTTGCATGGTTGAATAATACAACCTTACCAGTCACCGAGAGATGTCTTGTTCCCATTCAACTGGGTGCTTACAAAGATGAGATTTTTTTGATGTTTTACCTATGGATGTTGCCCATATTCTTTTAGGTTGCCCTTGGCTTTATGACATGAATATAGTTCATTATTGGGCGAGAAAATACCTATGTCTTCAACTATAAGGGTAAGAAACTCACAATGATCCTTGCTAAACCTTTTAGTAGAGGCACTAGGACCAAGCCCAGACAAGCACCACCAATACACAATAAAAAGCACATTCATTTAATAGCTCCTAAGGCATTTGAAAAAAACTATCAAGAAAGTGGATACAAATTAGCCATCATAGCTAAGGAGTCCGCTTTGAGTTCCTCGGAGAGTTTGGAATTTCCATCTGGGATGAAGTCATTGTTAGAAGAATTTCCTGATATTATGCCTAATGAACTCCCTAGTGACCTACCACCTATGAGGGATATCCAGCATGCCATTGATCTAGTTCCTGAGTCTCAATTATCTAATTTGCCCCATTATAGGATGAACCCAAAAGTGCAAGCTAAATTGAATAGGCAAGTAGAAGACCTTTTGACGAAAGGAGTAGTTTGACATAGCCTTAGCCCTTGTATTGTCCTAGCCCT
Source organism: Diospyros lotus (assembly GCF_014633365.1). NCBI lineage: Eukaryota > Viridiplantae > Streptophyta > Magnoliopsida > Ericales > Ebenaceae > Diospyros > Diospyros lotus. Next base: position 35,127,302 of record NC_068341.1, on the reverse strand, counting down.
TTTAACTCCAAAGAAAGATGGATTTGGGCGAATGTGTGTAGATAGTAGAGCCATTAATAAAATCACCTGTCAAATCTAAGGATCTGACAAGGTAAATTCTCACTGAGACAATGAGAATTCAGAGAGATCGGAGAATTAAGGGAAGAAGGTGGGGGAAATTAGAGAGCAAAGAGCGGGAAAGAGAGAGAGAGAGAGAGGCGGGAAAAGAGATCTCAATTATCGTATTGCATGATCTCAATTTGGGTGTGGTTAGTTGTATATATACTGATCCAACACTCCCTGTGGCGCTAACTGCTCGCCAAGTACAACCGCCCTAAGCTATCTTTAAGTACAACTAATAGGAGCTATAATTGTTACTATCAGTTCATATACAATATATTACCCTTATTGCCCCTACTTACATGACAATTGCCCTTACAAATTTCTTGTCCTCAAGAAATGTTAAGTAAGCTGACTGCTTGAGGAAACTGCTTGGGAAGGTCAAGGAGGTATTCCCATGTGTTGTTGTCCAAGTGTAAATGGGCCCATTTAACTAAGACTTGGGTTATTGGAGCCCCTTGTTTATAGATGAAGCTCTTGTCCATTATGGTTGTCGGCTCCATGGGTATGTTGAATGCAACTGGTAGAGAAGAACTTACTGGATTTGACCTTATTGATTTCTTTAGTAGTGAGACATGGAATGCCAAATGGATCTTAGAGTCTTTAGGCAATTGCAATCGATAGGCCGATGGGGAAAGGGCCATAGAATTTGGGGCTCAACTTGGAAACCGACCCTTGCAGTAATGCCTTAAGGTGCCCATGTTTGAGTTTTAAGAACACATGATCCCCCACAACAAACTCCCGTTCACTCCTTTTGTTCGCAAATTGTTTCATGCGATTCTTGGAGTTGGCTAACTCCTTCCTTAATAATTGTAGAATTTGTTGCCTTTGTTGTAGATAAGCATCCACTACAACCACTGCAGTTGAATCTTTGACGGTTGGAAGTAGGGGTGGTTTGTACCCGTATAGAGTCTCAAATGGGGACATCGTGATAGAGTTGTGGTGGCTTGAATCGTACCACCATTATGCCAAGGCTAGCCATTTGTGCCACCCTTTAGGTTCTAGGAAACACATGCAACGTAGGTAAACCTCCAAACACTGATTCACTCTCTCTATTTGGCCATCAGATTCGGGATGGTAGGCAATAGACATATGTAATTTGGTACCCATAGCCTTCATCAATTCCTTCCATAGTAAGCTTGTGAAGATTTTGTCCATGTTTGATGCAATCGAGTGGGGGGTCCCATGCAATTTTACCACTTGATCAAGGAAGAGGTTGGCCACCTCTTGGGCTGTGTAAGGGTGAGTTAATCCCAGGAAGTGAGCATACTTCGTGAATCGGTCCATAATCACCATAATACAGTCCTTCCCTTCTGACTTGGGTAGCCCTTCAATGAAGTCCATTGAAATGCTTTCCTAAGGTAACCCCGGTGTAGCCAAGGGCTACAATAATCCAGGTGCAGCCACTGTCTCATACTTACATCTTTTGCATACATCGCAACCCAGTACAAATTCCATGACATACTTTTTTAGCCCTAGCCAATGGAACAACTACTTCACTTTGTGGTAAGTATTTACTATACCTCGAATGTTCCCTTATGGGTGATTCATGTAGAGCTTCCAATATCCTTCCCTTGAACTGATCATCATCTCCGATCACCAGTCTTCCTTGATAACGAATAAGCTCGTTGATTAGAGTATAACCTTACTTAGTTGAGGGATCCATCACTAAGTGTTCTAGAAGTTCTTTAGTGCTTCCATTCCTGGCATAGTTGGTTGTGACCTCTTGATACCAATCCAGAATAATAGAGGTAATGGCAGCCAAGTGTCCTTCAAAACATCTAGATAGGGCATCTGTGGCCACATTCTGCTTCCCCTGTCTATAAAATCCAGCTTCTTCACTCAAAAGTAGTAGATGTTGTGGCTGCAAGTGACGAAGTCTTCAACAGCCAAAGGAGGACTCGGTCTAATCCGAACAAATGTGGATAAGGCATGAGAGTGTGCTGTGGAAGCAGCCTCTTTCTCTTTCTTCTTCTTGGCGGCTTATCTCTGCTTCACACCTTCTATTAATATATATTTATATATAAATAGAACGATTTTGCTAGACGGACGGACGAAGGCTGGAAGGAGAAAATTGGGGCTCTCAAGTGCTGCTCGCTACTCTTCCTTTGATGTCTTTGGCTCTCTCTCTCTATCTCATTCAGACTCCAAGCAAACATTAAATCTAGGATATTGGATAAGCTTTGAAGTCTTCTTTGGCCATGTGTAAATAATTAGACATAAAATATGCCTTTTGAAATATTTTATTTCCAACAATATGTGCATTTGGGATAATATAAATTTTATTTAAATAATTTTTCTAGGCTTCGCCTAGCCCCTACCTGGGGCTAGCGCCTAGCACGTTTTAAAACACTAGTGGTAGGTATCATCAAATTCCTATCTGGCTTGAAGATGAGTGGAAAACTACTTTTAAAATCCAAAATGGACTTTATGAATGGTTAGTTATGCCCTTTGGCCCGTCTAATGCTCCTTTGCTCCTAGTACCTTCATGAGAGTTATGACAAAAGTACTTAAACCTTTCATAGGAAAATTCTTGGTTGTTTACTTTGATTGATTTTTAGCAAGTCCTAAGATATGCATCTAGATCATCTCAAACAAGTGTTCCTAACTCTTTGGGTTGCTAAATTGTATGTTAACCTTAAGAAGTGTTCCTTTCTCCAACCTCAAGTTCGATTTTTAGGGTTCATTATCCTGGCCTAGGGCATAGCTATTGACCCTGAGAAAGTTTGAGCTATTAGAGAATGGCCTGAACCTAGGACAGTGTTAGTGATTTGTAGTTTCCATGGCCTGTCTACTTTTTACAGGAAATTCATTAAGGGATTTAGTACTGTCATGGCTCCAATTACAGGTTGTTTAAAGAAAGGAGAGTTTTTGTGGCCTAGTTCATTTGATAAAGCCTTTAAGGAAATTAAAGAAAGGATGGTCACAACACTTGTCTTACGACATCCTGATTTTAGTAGAGTGTTTGAGGTTGTCTGTGATGCATCTGGCATTGGTATTGGAGGTGTTCTTAGCCAAGAGGGTCACCTAATAGCATTCTATAGTGAGAAACTCAATGAAGTTAAACAGAAATATTCCAATTATGATAAAGAGTTCTATGTTGTTGTCCAGTCTCTTTGCTATTGGAATCTATTACCACAAGAATTTGTTCTATATTCTAATCACCTAGTATTAAGATACTTGTAGTCTCAAAAGAAGTTGAACTCTAGGCATGCTAAGTGGGTGGAATTCCTTAGTTAGTACACCTTTGTCCTTAAGCATTGTTCTAGGGTTGATAACAAAGTTGTTGATGCCCTTAGCCGAGTAGTTAGTTTTCTTCAAGTGATGAATACAAAGGTTATTGGTTTTGATAAGGTGAAGGACACTTACCTTAATTGTCCTGATTTTGGCTCTATTTACCTCGAGGTTAGTGAAGGTAATCGCGTGCCCCTTGTTGATTTTGTCATTCATGATGGCAATCTTTTTAAAGGCACCAAGTTATTCATTCCATGAACCTCATTTAGAGACTATTTGAAATTGCATGCAGGGGGATTAGCTGGTTATTTTGGATTAAACCTAGTGTTGGTCAAGATTAGTTCATATGATGTGGCAAAATCCAAAATAACTTACCCTCATGATTTCTTTCTCCAAATCCACAACCTCCATGTAATCTCAATACCAATTCCCTTCTCTGCCCACATGACTATTTAAATTGCCTCCCATAATGATCTTTCCTCTTGGTATCCTTTATAGCAACTGCTCTAAATCTTCTCAAAATTTTCCTTTTATCTCCTCTCTTAACCCAACTTGTGGTGTATATCTGCTTACAATATTCATATTTTCTTCTCCTAGAACAATTTTAGCTACAATAATCCCATCTCCTATTCTCATCACATTCGCTACCCATCTTTTAAAGTCATACCTATAATAATCCTCTCTCCCATCTTTGCCCGATTCCTTCTTGAGTAGCAAAGTTATATCCAGATTTTGTCAATATTTTAGCTTCATCTCTAACTCATCTCATATCTTGGAGGAACACAATATTAATTTTCTTCTAATCATCACATCCACACTTCCATAGATTTACCTGTCAAAGTCCCAATATTCCATGATTCAAGTGTTAATCTATGATCTTAGACTAGCTTCTTTACTCACATCTGTCCATGAAAATGTGAGGACCCTTGCAAATTTGACGCTACATCCAGACATTGATGCAGCGGCTCTAGCTCATTTGTCACTACATCCGAGCAATGTAGTGCATTGCTATGAAGGGTTACACCCCAACGATTTCTTATTTGTCTAAAATTCATGAAGGGTTACTCACCAACTCATATTCTAAACTATCCCTTTGTTACATTAAGAAGACCTTTTTATAGGCTAAAATCCTATCATAAAATTTATTCAAATCCAAACCACAAAGTCAAATATCTACTAAAATCTTATCATAAAAGCCATTATACCTAAATCAAAATTTCTCATCATCTGGTCTTGTGAAAAGAAGACTAGTAGATGTTATTGTGGGGAGAGTAGAGGAAAGGAGGAAATTGGCAATGAAAGAGATAAGAGTGATACCAAGAAAATTGGTGGAAAACTCTTAGGCATGACTTGGTTATAATGGGCTTACTGAAGATATGGTTATAGATAGAAAGGATGATGAACTAGAATTCATAGATCCAAGCCCGCCTGGTAGGAATAAGACTTACTATGTTGCTGTTGTTTCAGGTTGGGGGTGGGACAAGAAATGCATTATAGAAAATCAACTCCTGAAGGACCTAATGTTTCACTCTTAATGCAAATATCTTTCTTGTGTTTAGCGAATGTAGTTTTGCTTGATCATAAATTGCCCCAGCAACTACAGGTAGGACTTGAGCATAAACATTATTGAAGGAATTCACCGAATTCTTGCATATTCAGCACACATTTACAGTCATATTTAAGGTGAGTCTTGACACCTTCATAAGGAAACTATCAATCTATCTTCTAAGGAAACTAGCTATTACGGAAACATAAACAATTAAGAAACTAACTAATTAGGTAGCTAATTTATACAGAAAAAATAGCTAACTATACATTTTATATCTACATTAGAAAACATAATTTTCTGCATTCGATGGTGAGCCAATTAGTGAAGTGAGTCTTCTATTTCCTTTATTCCAACTCTCCCCCTCAAGCTAGTGAGTTGATATTTTCCATTCCCAGCTTGCTAGTAATCTCTTGAAACCTAGAAATGGATAACCCTTTGGTTAGAACATCAACCAATTGATTCTTTGATGCCACGTGAAGGATAGTAATGAATCTACTGTCAATTTTCTCTTTGATGAAATGTCTGTCCACTTCTATATGCTACATTCGATCATATTATATTGGATTGTGTGCTATACTGATAGTTGATTTGTTATCATAGCATAGGTTCATCGATCCACTTTCAATCATCAAATCCTTTAGAATTATTTTGATTCACAAAAGCTCACACATACCCAGAGCCATAGCACGAAATTCTACTTCTGCACTTGACCTAGCTACCACATTTTGCTTCTTGCTCCTCCAAGTAACCAAATTTCCTCTTATAAAAGTGTAGTAGCCTGTAGTTGACCTCCTATCTGTGAGAGATCTTGCATAGTCAGCATCAGTGTATGCCTCTACTGTCAAATTACTTCCCTTTTTGAACAAAATTCCTCTTCTTGAGTAGCTTTTAAGTACCTGAGAATTCTCTAAACTTCTTGTAGATGTTCCTCCTTAGATCATGTATGAACTGATTAATTACTTCCACAGCATAAGCAAGGTCAAGTCCGGTGTGTGAGAGATAAATCAATCTTCTTACTAGCCTCTGGTAGCGCCTTTATCAATAATTGTTCCCTCCTTGCTTTCTTGGTTCATTCTATGGTTTGGATCAATAGGTGTACTCACTGGTTTGCATCCAATGGTATCTTTTTCCTTGAGTAGGTTAAAATATACTTTTATTGGCATATAAATATCCCTTGTCTAGAATATGCTACTTCAATTCCAAGGAAGTATTTCAATTTCCCCAGCTCTTTCATTTCAAATTCTCGAGCCAATTGTGTTTTGAACCTCAGTTTTTCTTCTTCATCACTCCCAATCACAATAATATCATTTACATATACCAATAAGACTGTAGTCTTTCTCCTTACCTTGAGTGTTTAACAAATAAAATATGGTCACCATGACTTTGCTTATACCCAAACTGCATTATAGCCTTAAACCAAGCTCACGAAGATTGTTTTAGCCCATACAAGGCTTTCTTTAGTTTGCATACCTTGCCAAGACCATGTTTGCCATCAAAACCTTGGTGGTGGCTCCATCTACACCTCTTCTTCTAAGTCTCCATGAAGGAATGCATTTTTACATCATACTGTTGAATTTCTCAGCCAAAATGAACTGCTAGAGATAATAGGATTCTCACCGCGTTCATTTTTGCCACCAGTGCAAAGGTCTCTTAGTAATCCACCCCATAAGTTTGTGTGTAGCCTTTTGCAACTAGCCTTGTCTTGTACCGTTCAATAGTTCCATCTATCTTAAATTTAACAGTCTAGACCCATTTGCAGCTAACTACTTTCTTTTCCTTACGACACACCACCATCTCCCATGTTTTATTCTTCTCCAAAGCTCTCATTTCCCCCTCTATGGCATATGTCTAGTTATTAACCCTTAAAGCATCATATATTGTTTTGGGTATTTTGATTGAGTTCAAGGTGGAGAGAAAGCTTTTGTGCTGGGAGGATAATCTATGTGAGGAGATGAAATGGGCTATAGGATGTTGGGTACGCTTTCGTGTCCCTTTTCTCCAAGCAATAGGAAGATAGAGATCACAATTTGAGTTAGCATCACAAACAATAGTGTTGTCAGTTTCAGAATTGAACAAGTTTAAAGTGTTCATTACCTAGACTTGGAGTTGATTCTTGGACTTGCTTGAGTGGCTGTGAGGGTTTTACTTTTCTTGAATACTGTTTCAGCGTCTTTAAAGGGTTATGGATTTGCACCTGTTCATGGACATTGGTAGTGTCAGTGGCAGGTTCAATGGAATATCAGGGTCAAGAACATTTGCAGTGTCATTGGCATATGGTTCAATGTCATTGGCAGGTTCAAGGACATTTGTAGTGTCATTGGTAGCTTCAATGTCAATGTCCTTTGGAGCAGTGATATCGCCATATTTGCAACCTGGTCAATTGTTTCTGGAATGATAACCCTAGGAAAGGGTTGAGATGATGATGGTTTATTAGGAAGCTTTGCATTTAGTTCGAGAACGAGGATGGAACCTGAGCACACATCTTCATTTCTGGACTCCTCCCCCTGAAGATGGGTGTGAGGAGAGCTACAGAAAGGTTGGGACTCATGAAATGTGATATCAAGAGAAACACAGGTGCATCGACTAGAAGGATCATGACATTTGTAACCGTTTTTGGTAGAAGAATAACCAACAAAGATGCACTTCTTTGCCCGAGGGTCCAATTTAGATCTGTGAGTTTTGTGAATATGCACGAAAGCAACATAGCCAAATACCTTTGGGGACAGATTTCTAGTAGACACGATGTCTGGAAAATGATTGGACAAAATATGTATAGGACTATGATTGGCTAGGACTTTAAAAGGAAGACGATTTATGAGATAAGTAATTGTTAGAACTGCTTCTCCCGGTGTTATTAAAGGCGTGCCTAGGCGCACCATGGGCACTTGGATGTCTCTAGATGGGTGCAGACCACCAAGGCATGCCTGGGCTTTTTTAACTGTTTTTTAAGTTTTTATTTTACTATTTATTGGTTTATTTAACTTTTTATTGTTCAGGGTTTAAATTTATTTCTTCAACTACAAATTTGACAGTGACTAAAAGGGTTACTATTTCAAATGCTCCAATTGAATTTGAACTAGATAAAGATGGAGAGGGAGATGACGTGGAAAAAGATATTAGAGATGATACTTCTAATGATGAAAATATGGAAATGTTTGATTTTGATGATGAGGATGACTTTTAGATTATTTAAAATGCATAATTAGTTAATCTTGATTCAGATTTAAAACCTATAAATTGTTTTAAAATTTAATTTAAGTTGACTTAAAGACTTTATATTGCATCTTTTGGCATTTTTTATTATTTTCATTAGTATATGCTGAATTTTTTTAATTTCCTTGATAACATGTTTGTGAATATGTTATTAGGAGTTAGGACTTATTTTATACCTTATTCTTCAACTATGATATATATATATATATATATTTTAGCTAGCATGCGCTTAGTTCCATCAGACACGCGCCTCGCCTTGCGCCTTAGGTTCCAACACCCTTTTGCACCTTGGGCCTTTAATAACACTAGATTCCTCCCATAGGAATTTGGGAGCATTGGACTGAAAAAAAAGTGCATGAGTAACTTCTAGGAGATGACGGTTTTTCTGTTCTACCACCTCATTTTGCTATGGGGTTTCAACATAGGAAGATTCATGAACAATATCCTCTTTGATAAAAAAAGGAAGAGAGATTCTGATTGAAATAATCCTTGCCATTATCTGAGCGAAACTGTCTTATTCTTGCTCCAAACTGAGTAAAAATCATTTTTTTGAAATTGAGAAAATAGTGAACTAATTTCAGATTTGTCTTTCATTAAAAACAACTAAATAGTTCTAGTACAGCCATCAATAAAAGTGACAAACCACTTAGCCCGATGAATACCAGAAACCTTTGTCGGCCCCCAAATATCAGAATGTATCAAAGTAAAAGACTAATTGCATTTCATTGAATTGATAGGGAAGGAAGTACAACAATGTTTAGCAAATTGACATCACTTCACATTGGAAATCTGACACAACTAGATCTCTCAACAATAATGGCAAGGCGAATGACCAAGACAAAGATGATGTACCCAAATCATTTGTTTATTAGATGTGGCTACAAGGGTTTGAGAGAAAGGAGATTGGTTTCCCTTTATTCAACCATTGATCCTCAAGGTAGTACAACCCATCATGCTCTCTAGCAAATCCAATCATCTTCCCTAAGTCTTGATCCTGAAACACTCAATGAGAGTCAAAGAATGTTAGTTTGCAATGGAGTTCTTTAGTAATTTTTTGGACAGAGATAAGATTAGTTGAAAGATGAGGGATATGAAGGACATTTGTAAGAGATATGGAAGGAGTAAGATGTAGACTTCCTTGTCCAACAATATCAGTGGGAGAGCTATCAGCTATAGTAATTTTTTGGTTTCCTTGGGTTGGTTTATATGAATGAAAGAGAGTGATATCATAAGTCATATGATCAGTAGCCTTGAAATCTATAACCCATCTACCCATTTTAGTATGTGATGCTTTAAAAGAATCAATCATAGACACATACACTTTTAACAAGAGAACAAGAACCTGTAAATTTATCGAGAGATTCAAGAAGGCGTCTCAATCTTCCTATATCTTCTTTGTTGAATTCTGTAGACGACTCATTGTCTAGCTATGCAGTATCGATTAGTGACTGCTCTTTGCTGGCCACATTAGCTTGGCTGCTTGGCCCTTGAATCCTCCTATTCATGCCAAAACTTGGGCCTTTCCATGAAGTTTAAAGCAATTTCTTGAGTGGCGAGGTTTGTTGCAATAGTTGCACCACAATCCATCTTTGTTAGAGTGTTTTCTTGATTATGTTGGCTGCAAATTATTGTTCTTTTATTCCCTCCTTTGCTAGGTCAACGAAAGACCATTGCTGCAGCCTCTTGTATACGAGGTTCCAGCGTAACACCTCGTCGACTCTCTTCAGCATGAACAATTGAAAAAAATTCACAACGGGTTGGTATAGGAACCTTACCAAGGATTTGAACTCTAATCTGATCATACTCAGAATTCAATCCTGTAAGAAATTCAAGTACTCGATCATTTTCAAGTAACTCTCGAACCACTTGAATGTCATCGTTGTATTCCAATTTCAGATCTTGTTTGTGGTCTATTTCAAGCCAAAATCTTGTCATCTTATTGTAATATTCAGTGATAGACATTCCCCCTTATTTGATAGAGCTTACTTGATTTTTCAACTCGTAGATCAATGTTGCATCTTTCTTCTTGGAGTAAATCAGTTGCTGATTCTCCCATATTTTGCACCACATCAAATTTTTATTAATCTCTCGTTTCATGGAATTCCATAACCAAGACATAATCATTGAATCTTCTTCATCCATGCCCTAAATCCTGGATCTGTTTCTTTTGGGCTAGGGTCGGTAAGATATCCTATCTTTCCTCTTCCTCTGAGAAAAGTGTGAACTACTTGACTCCATTGTAGGTAGTAAGTTCCATCAAGCCGATATAGAGGATTTTTATTCTGGAAATCGATTCCAGTTCCTACTGCAGTGATAGTCGTAGGTGCGGCCAATATTTCACCCATAGTAGTTGAGATAGAATCCTAGAAATAGTTGACATATTGTGATGAAAAGAATGTAGAATGATTAGGAAAGGTTGCGATGAAGGCAGAACAACAACTATGTGATGGTGGCAATGAAGGCTGGAGAGACAAAGAAAGCTGGAAATGAGAGAAGCAATGAAGGCTAGAAAAAGATGCCCTAGAAAGATGGCTCTGATACCATGAAGGAATTCACCGAATTCTTGTATATTCAGCACACGATTATAGTCATATTTAAAGTGAGCCTTGACTCCTTCATAAGGAAACTATCAATCTACATTCTATGTCTACATTAGGAAATATAATTTTCTGCATTCAACGGTGAGCCAATTAGCCGAGTAAGTCTTCTATTTCCTTTGTTCCAACAATTATAAACTAAAGGAAGGGAAGGAGCTAAAGCTTGACTTAAGCTTCATAAAAAGTCAGTCTGTCATGTTTGGTAAGATTTTAGCATAAACATTTACAAGCTTGCAAGTGATTTATTGGGTGAACCTAATTTTTTGACATCATGGCATGTTGGTATATTATTGGCTTGGAGCTGTCTTAACACCAAATTTGCATCACATTGATGAGAAAGTAAAATCTCAGACTATTTACACTTCTTTTGAGACTCCTGAAGTTAATATTTGTACTTCTTGTTTCATCACTCTCATAATTTACTCTTAAGAAAATTGATTCATGTTAGAAAAAATTTGCAGTCAACTAGCCAAGGGCCTCAAGGCATTACTTCCTTTTCATTTGCTAATCATTTGATGTTGCTTGCTGGTTGTTGAAGGTACGTCCAAAAGGCTTATTCTCCAGTAGCTCGAAATAAGAAACCTTCAGAGATCTTTATTGCATTGACTTACCAATCAGAACATCAATATGTATATGTGCATAGGTTGTCATATCTAGAGGCTAGAGCAGGATTATAATCTTAAAATTCTTGTGATAATTGAAAAGGCTGTATAAAATTCCAGTTAAACTGACAGGGCAGGTTTTAGGAGCCAAACCTCTCGTTGCTCAAGATCAGGCCAACTGTTGAAGAAGCTAAAAGCTTCAATCAAGCTGCTTGGCTTTGCTTCTCAACTAGAGTTACTTTTTAAGTTTCAAGTTCATACCTTTTTTCTTACTTTTCTTTAAATGCTTTGCCTTTGCCACTTTATTAAATTGATTGATATTGCTTGAGGTGTTGGCAACAAAAGAGGATCCAGAATTATTCCTTCCTTTGAGAAAATGGTGGACTACTCGTTGAGCTAGCCTTTCATGAAGATACGATCTTCAATATGTTAAATTTGCTATTCTCAACTGGTTTCCCCTTAAGATTTTATTGTCTAACAAAATGCATTTGTATTGGAAACAGGTTTTGGAGTTTTGTAAGCTGATGATGTGGATGGATGGGATCTTCTTCTGAGGTTGCCATACTGTAAACTGGATGCATAGCAAGGGATTTAGAAACATCCTTTCCTTAAGCTTAAAGCATCAAAGACTTGAACGAGCGATGCTGTTTGGGAACATGGTGGAGCTATGGATGACCATTTTGTTACGTGTAATTGTATGTGTAATATATCTCATCGAAACATGTATATTTGGTCTTGGATGTTGATTAGGTTCTGAAACAATTTATGTGTAGTTCCTTGTTTAAGACAAATAAATTCGTTCACCTCTTGGGAATTGGGCTGGGCCTCTCTGCTCTTGCTCTTGCTCTTGCTCTTGACTGCATTAAGGTTCTGTATTAAGTCCATATTTATTTACTTTAGCAATGGATAAACTCACTAAAGATATGCAGACAGAAGTACCATGGTGTATGTAATTTGTAGATGACATAGTGTTGGTGGATGAAACAAAAGAAATGAACACTAAGTTTGAGTTGTGGAGAAATAATTTAAAATTTAAAGAATTTAAATTAAATAGAAAGAAAACAGAATATATGGAATGTAAATTCAGTAAGAATGCAAGAGTGGAGGATGTTATAATAAAATTAGAAAATCAGATTTTACAAAGAAAATATTATTTTCGATATTTGAGATCAATTATTCAAAAAGATGGAGAAATTCACGAGGATATCACATAGAATTAAGGCAGGTTGGCTAAAATAGAGAAATGTATCGGGGGTGCTATCTGATGGTAAAATGTCATTAAAATTGAAAAGAAAATTTTATAGAACAGCTATAAAATTAGTCTTGTTATATGGCTCAAAATGTTGAGCAATCAAATACTAGCATGAGCAAAAAACGAGCGTAGCAGAGATGAGGATGTTAAGATGGATGTGCGGACAAGAAGAGATAAAATTAAAAATAAGATTATTCGTAATAAGTTAGGAGTAGTGTCAATCGAGGAGAATATGAGAGAGACTAAATTAAGATGGTTTGGGCATGTGAGAAAGAGACCAAGAGACGTTGCTCTTATGAGGAGAGTTGATGAAATGAAATAATTAGTCAAAAAAAAATATAAAGGCAGACCTAAGAAAACTTTGAGAGAGATATTAAAGTTTGATATGAAGTGTATGGATTTAAATAAAGATATAACAAAAGATAAAAATACATAAAAGTCTAAAATTCATATAGTCGACCTCACATAATAGAATAAAAGCTAGATATATTGTTGTTACATCTTATTACAAAAAATACACTAGCGGTACAAATGGCGCTGCCCAGTAAAGTTGGAAGTTAATTCTGATTAAACAGTCTTATTTGGGTAAATTAGTTGCCGTCACATCAGATCATTTTTGCTTCTTGTTCCATACCAAAGATGGATTAGTCCTACATTGTTTTTGAATAAATACTAGCCCCATGCTGGCATGGCAGACCATTTTTGCTTCTTGTTCCATACCAAAGATGGATTAGTCCTACATTGTTTTTGAATAAATACTAGCCCCATGCTGGCATGGCATGGCATGGCAGGGTAGATGTGGTATGGTATGGTATGGTATGGTATTTTTTTAGGAGGTGTTTGTTAATTAAGATAAGAGGGAGAAAATGTTAGATATGAGAAACATTTCGGATGTTTGATATTTTCAACATGTTTGTTAATCTTATCTGACCATTTCTGAAAAAGGCCTCATATGAGCTCTTATCTCTCCCTTTCAAGATAAATTTATCCAACCTCCCCCTCAGATAAATTTATCTTGCTCTTTCAAGATAAGGCTTGAATTACTTATCTGCCCCTTGTAAGATAATTAATGTCATTTAGTGTATTTTAAATATTTAAATTTATTAAAAAACCTTATTTATTTAACTCTTATAATTAATATTTTTTAATATATTTTTAAATTATTATATATTTTGATAATTTTTAAAATTTAAATGACATTATTCATTTCATTGATTTTTAAAATTTAAATTTCTCTCTCTATATATTTTATTTAACTCTTTTCAACTCTTTTTAAATTTATTTTTGGACATGAATTTGAAAAATAAAATATTATTTTTAATTTTAATCTTAATTTTTTTGACAATTCATATTAATCATAAAATACTATTTTAATTATAAATTTGATAATAGAATATTTTGGTAAAAAAAACCTTTATCTTGATGTTTATCATATGTATTAACAAACACATGAAAAGAAAAAATATAATTATCAGTGAATTCTAAAAAATTTAACAAACAGTCTGATAGAAATCTTGGAATGCTTCTCGACCTTATCTTGATCATTCCATATCTTGATCCGGAAAGTATCTCAATCTTATCTTGATACCACTTTATCTTACTCATTTTAACAAATGCCCCTAGTAAATGACCAAGTAAGTAAAATTACTGTTTGATCGTAAAACATCTTTAATCCCAATTCGTAGCGTGTAAACCCCTCTGATTAAGTAGTCTGGAATGAAGTGTACAACTAATGAAACCATATCGACTGATGAATCACCATTAAAGGAAGAAATTAACTAAATCTCTAATAGATTGATACACACGTGACCTGGATATAGTGTACGACAACTCCTAAACGTTCCTTTAATTATCCAATTATTCAAAACATGGGGTAATTTTTGTTCTTCTCTAATTAGTACTTTGATACCCCATTATTCTTATTCTTGGCTTCCAACCCATCCCTTCCAAAGCCCCTTCTTCGACTCAAGCATCACAACTCAATGACCAACCAAGCTGTCAGGGCAATCACTCAGACTATCGACAGTTTCCCACGAACATTCCCAAATTCCAAGCTTACACTCCCCTGCTGATGATCAATTCAACCTCTCCATTTCTCAGCATTCGGCCACGAATTGACACTCACTGTCGACACTCGACAGACCCAAGCATATTGTTGACAGTTTCAAGAAAATTGTCGACAAATTCAAGCCCAACATCGACAGTCCTGACCAGACTGCCAACAGTTTCCTCCACCATTCAATAGTCAGATCCCACATTTTGGCATCCCCTTTAGCTCTTATTTCCCTTCACAACTTCTTCATGCAACAACAATATGCAGGCATGGCTCACTCGTTAAAATAACCCCTAACCCCGCACATTCGTACAAATCATAATATCAAAATGTAAGTCATTTCATACAGTGTCTCGGCCTCTAGCATAGGGCCTCATATGCATAATCCATGAAGACAAAATCCACTAGTATTGAGTTATGGCCACAGCATGCTAACAACATATAGAATACATCAAAGTGGCTACAAAACACTAGCATGCCATGCACTAAGGTGGTTGTACACCCGTAGTACTGGGGGGGCCTTGAAGCTTCTCCCCAGCATGATCTCCAATACTCAAAAGGCTCTGAAAAAATGTTCAGTGAGATCACGTGCATGTGCACAGAAAATGATGCTCCGTAATGCACCAAACATTTATCCCAGGTACCCATAAGTCTCAAGGCCACAACCTCATTCAATCCATTCCGTCATCCAAGAACATTATCTAATCCCAAGAAGGGTTTTCAGGTCATTTTCACTCCATTCCGTGGTAGATCAACCTCAATACCCATGGAGAGATTTAGACCCCCAACAATTCCATCCCTTGGCTAGCGATCTGGTCTCACTCACAATTCCTAAAGCAGTTTGCACGTCATTTCATACGCGTCATATAAAAACATGTACGACTCATATCATTCACAATCTCATGTATGCCAAATCATGTTCGTGTAAATGCACCACAAATGTGACAGAACAGTCATCTTACAATGACATGCCAGGAACGTCACAGGAGAAACCACCGAGTGATGTTACCAAGCCAATGAATATGCAGCAACTGGAGTAAAACAAAAAACAAGCCAAGTCCCTCAGTTACAGCACAATATGCAGCAACTGGAGTAGAACAAAAGACAAGCCAAGTCCCTCAAATCACAGCACAATCAGCACACTGACAAAAATAGTTCACAAGCAAGCTCAAATAGCTTGCAGCACCAATAATCCAGCACACACCACAGCTCAGCCACGAGCCTAATCAGTGAGCATGCACTTCAGCACCCTCACAGCAACAGCTAGACACACACACTCAGAGCAACATAGTCACACACTAGTACCAGCTCCTACACCCCACAACTCTTCCTCGCTTACCCAGACAAGAGGAAACTCCTCGCTTTCCCAATTCAAGGCCTTTTATAGGTAAGGCGTGCAGCAAATAAGATAAAAAAAGGAAAGAATTTTATTGGCTGCCTCAGCTCCTTTTTCAGCCCTTCAGCTTTTGCAGCCATTCGACCACTTTTCCTCTACTTTGTCTCCCCAAACAAATCTCCTCTCTTTCATCCATCTCAACCTCTTCACAACGTTGGACAAGATTTATCCCTCCTGGAGCAGCAAATCAGCCTCTCCTTCAACACCTTTGTCTTATTTCTAACCTTTATCCCAGCCAATAACCTTACATTTTGCAGCCAACAATTCAGCTTAGGACAGCCATCACATTATCTTTTCCAGCAGGGTAATCAGCTGCTAGCAAATCTATCATGGTCTTAGCCAGTTAGTTAATCCTTTCCGCATCTCTGCATAATCACTTTTACAGTCACCAATTGCAGCCATTTATACATGTATACAATACAACTCCCTCCCTCCCTCCCACCGGCCTTTTCCGCAGCCTATAAGCCCTCCCAACTTTACTTAAAGCTGCATACACCTCCAGCTTAGATGAAAAGCTGCATGCACCTCTAGGTGGTTTGAGTGTTCAATGCCCGGGTAAAGCATATTGTGGTTGAGTTCACATGAGAGCATTCTTGCCACTTGTCCTAATGTGGTCCCCCACTATTACCAATTAGGTTTAAGGGATGAAGGAGCTAATGACACTGCCACTAAGGCCTAGCAGAGAGTGTGATCAATCTCTCAGACAGTCCATGTGGGTTGAGTCTGGGGGTGTTATGGGGACACGTAAACCACCCTCCAGGGGTCAGTGTGGAACTGACTGAGGCTGCCATGTAGAGTATCCATTAAAATTGGCCTTACCCCTTTTACTGAGCAAAAAAACTACATAAATTACACCTCCATCCCTTGCAATGGAAGATCTTCAGCAACCCCCTTAAGTTGATCAGATGGTCACCTTCCTCCTTAAATAAATCCCCAATAGATTAAACAAAATGCAATCCGAGCATTACTCACCAAATTGCAAGGTACAACTTATACAAATTTGGCCACATTTTTCATTCATTAAAGCCACTGAACATAGCAGCAAGGTCCTCAAAAATTATCAGGATGGGCCCTACAGTCCACAACTATTGACAATTTCCCACAAACTGTAGACCACTTCATGAAACTCTTTTAAGACTTTTGACTCTCTCCAAAAGCCAACAACTTTGTGACATCTATAATACATCTGTTGATCCTCCAACAAATATCGAGCTGTTGACAGTGTTACCTCACAATGGGCTCTGTCAACGATTTCCCTTCAAGCAGTCGACAGTCCTTCACCTGCTCTGTACACTTAGGCTAAAGTCATCATACGGGTTGTTACAGGTAGGGTCTGATGATAATGCCAGCATCACAATTGAGCTACAGAGGAGGAGGCATTCATAAATCAGTCAATTACACTTAAAACAAAAAAAAAATGATATAGAAATAGGGCATCAAGAAGTACCCCTTCAAATTTAACCTAATAAGTAGCAAGACTACACAAACCCTCTCAAGTATAAAGCAATGGAGTAAAATCCGAACTATTGATGTGGCAAAACCTATCCCTCACTACTATGTGGCTCCCCCAATCTAATAAGCAGCAAAACTATATAAACCTTCTGAGGAATGAAGAAATGAAGTAAAATAGTCATCAAAACCTATCAATGTGGCAAAAACCTGTCCCCCACTAGCACGTGGCTCCTCCCTGTCTCCCCCACCCCCCCCAAAAATAAAATAAAATAAAAGGCACAAAGGCACAGAATCATCACAACATAGATGGGGATGTCAACTATCTCTACCACCTTAGCTGAGGATGCTAAACACAAGCAATTTCCATTGGGAGCTCAGAATTGCAATATAAATCATATTACCAAAAAGTAATCCGAACCTCAACCAGAGGCTCTAGTTTGAATGCACATATATCGACATATAGAAAACCTGAAAATACACAAAATATGCCAAGACCAATGCAAAAGCAACAGCTACATAGATATAAACCTACTCCAAACCATCTTCTAAAAGAAATGTTTGATCCATGAGCTGCCACTATATCATCATTCAGCCACTCACTGATCTGAATCTTTTACCAACACTGGAGCACTTTATCTGCGGATTACAAAGATCAGCAGGTCAATATTTCTCCAGCTGACACTAGCAGTTAGATTAGTGATTAAGAACCCACTAACCTGCAAATGATGTGTTCCCACCTTCTGAACAGCAATTTATAATATAACACATACACACTTGCACTGGTTTTGGTCATCCGACAATTTCTTTTCTGCTACATAGAGATATGAAAATCAATTTTAACACAATAATTGGAAAATCAATTTTAAAAGCTTAGATAGGAGATGGTAAGCATAAAAGAATTGAGTAGCAAGCTTAATATCCTAAGAAACACAAATGAAATTCTATCCACAATGTCATTGGGTTGTTTAACCAAGGGGACCAACAGTGAAAACATATATTGCACATTTCATCCAATTGCAAATTACCAAATATTTCACAAGAGTCATACCTTTTTCCAAAGGTGGTGGTTGAACTACAACATGCATGATTGTGACTCCCCCTGGAATATCACACAATGGGCTTCTACAATCTTCCACTGTTCTATTGTTCTCCAATATTTTTCCAGCACTGATTAATTTCACATCTTTTACTGTCCTTGGACCATTCTCTTTATCTGGTCAAATGATTTTTGGATGAGTAACGAGAAATCATAAAATAGTTACAATGACAGGTGGAAAACTAAAAAATGAATTACAAAATCCACCAGGGAAGCTGCTGGATACAACTCATGCAAACCTTATAAAAAATCTTGGTGGTCAGAATTCCATAAGGCATACCAATTATCAAAGGAGAAACTAGCAGCATTTCAACTCATATCTGTCTATCCCATAAGGTAAAGTGTATTGTTTTTATTATTGGCATGGAATAGACCAGCACTGATATCTTTTTACATACTGTCTTGAATCTATTGCTACGAATATAAAATATGAACTTTGCAAATGCACTTACCTAATTGTACTCTTTATTAGAGATTTAAAACAACTAATATCCAGCAATACTTTAGCATATAAAACAAGGCAAATGGCCAAATGCCAATGATTTAAGAAATCATCCAATTTTTTACCCTTTAGGTCTGCTTTCATGCCTGAATTCATTTGCAAATGGCTGTTGCAAGTCAACTAACCATTTGCAATTTCTTTCAAATAGGTCAGGTACAGTTGCAAGCCTTTCCCCCTGTGTCGTGAATCTCAGTTCCATAAACCTGGAGCATGTTGAACAAATGTCTGCCATTCACTTGACTGCTTGAGGTCTAGCAGATTTGCGTGAATTTGAAATTATTCTGTCATGTCTTGCAAATCATTCTTGTTCATCAGCATAGTATCATTTCCCAAGTCACTAAGGAATAAAGGTGCTTGCCTTTCCCCGAATGGTTATAACATTATTACATTAAGGAATAATTTTCTATTCCATGGGTTTTAGAGCAATGCAAACATTGAACAATCTCATTTCCTACCTAACAGCTCATTTCCTTTCTATTTCATCTGATAAGTGATTGGCCATTAGGCTTAAATTGCACCTGCCTCAGAATTGAAGATGGTGCCTCTTTGAAACAATGTGTTTTGTAAAGAACTTCCAACTTTGCTTCAAAGAATAAGATCTTAACAGAATTCATTGTGGTCTGTTAAGAATTCCAACTTTGCTTCAAAGGCTAAGATCTTAACTGAATTTATGGGACACCTTTTGAAGTCAAAGCCCAACTTTAGGAAAGATTACAATCTTAGACCTCTCTTCTTGTGTATAGGCAGATCAGAATCTCGCACTCTATTGTTCCATAATGTTATAAATAAACATCAAAGGACTATGAAGCATGCATCTGCTGGCTCAAAAGATGATATAGCATTAAATTCAAAATCATATGGGATCAAAGACCCACCTACCTTTAGGCCATTGAGCAAGGATCGTTTCCTTCAAGGTTGAAACAGTTGTAGCAGCAGGGAAGCTTTTTGGCCCGATGTCCGACCCATCAATCAACCGGAACTTGATCTCCACCTGATCTTGCAGTCCAGACATCCTCCAGTTTCAAGTATCCAAACACCAAGAATCCACAATTGGATCTTGGATCTTAGGTCTTTTCCCAAATCCACGACCGATTAGAATTGTCGGTGAAAAAAAAAAAAAAATCTTCTCGCTGGTCAATAAGTATCCCTCTCTTTGTGATTGAATTTACAAATGAAAAACAACCTCTACTTGGGTTTGAATTAAAAACAGAAAGCAGCAATCAAAAGCAACCTAATTTTGGAAGCCTGGAGATGGAAAGGAGACAAAGAAGAAAAGGAAAAACAGAAAAAAGTGAACTCTGATCTCTCTCTCTCTGTGTCCCCCAAAAAAGACGTAGAAACAACAATACCTACTGGGTCTATCAAAAAATAGAATTGATTCAACTGCAATACTTTGATAGAGAAAAACGAATACAATACAAAAAGAATCAAGAACACAAGGAGACAGATAGCAGAATCTCTGACAGCTATTGCCAACAAATATGACACCACCACTAACAAATGTTTGAAATGGGTATCATCAAGTAATATCCCTCTCTTCCCAAAACTTTAACTAGGTCACCTCCAATCCAAAACAATCAAAAGTTCAAACAGCAATCATCCAAACCCAAATCAACCAACAATCAGGAGCTGACAGCCAAATAGGGTTTTAAACTGGCTAGTAAGCAACTAAATAAATGGGTCTTCTCGTGTTTAGAAGTTCAAAAACAGCCGGAGAAGAAGAGGAGGAAAGACACAGACCCTACTTGTCCAATGAATTTAAAAACTCCCTTTGTTTTTTTTTTTACCAAAACGATAAATGAGGGGAAAAGATCAGAGAAGGCGCCAGAAAAGCGGCGGCTTCGTAGTTTTCAAAGTCGTCGAAATCTGCGGTCAAAGGATTTATTGTTTCGGTGGCCCTTTGCTTCCTCCTCCTGCTACAAATTCTCTCCCTACGTCCATGGAAAATCCGACAGATCTTAACGCGTTATTTGGACCTTCCACAACAGGGTGGAAAGAGCATGGAATTTAGAGTTAAATCCATCAAATTTTTGGTTAAATTATTTGGTAGTTAGTTACGTTCCATTTACAAGTTATTGCATACATTCGAGATTCGAGTAAGTCTTTAAAAAAATAAAAAATAAATTTCATATAATACTCTTAAAAATTAATTAAAAAAATAATATATCATATTTTTATTAAATATGTTGAATAGATGAAACAATGATACATAATTTATTTATTTTTTTCTAATAAAATTACATCACATTGACATCGTTATCATTTTTAATATTATTTTTTTAAATATTATTTATCTCTCTTATTATTAAAAAAAAGTAAGTAAAGTGACGATTTTATCCCTATCTAACTTTCTCTCTACCTACTACTCCTCCTCCTCTCCTCCTCTTTCCCTCTCTCACCAACCATTGATCCGTGGGCTACTGCCTAAAGATGCGCCACTGCTAGGGAAGAAATGAATCCACTAATGACCATTATTGAGACATCAATTAGGGTTGGGCTTCTAATTACAACCCACGGCCCCAAAACTAAGGTTGTGTGGATTGTTTTTGGACCGTCCTGACCAAATCTCGACCGTTAATTCACATCCCAATCTTGGTCCATTTTTCACGATCCAATCATGATTCCTAATCCGATCGCAACCCTGAACCCGCAGCTCAATCTTGACCTTGTGTCAGCCTGCAATGACATCATTATAGCCCTATGCTAGGTGTTTGCATGCCCTTCGAGATCTGATCCTCATTTATAGCAGATCTCATCATCATTAATGACGGATTTCATTCATATTAATGAAGATTTCGTCGACACCATGTTATCACCTGAGAATCTCTACCGGCCTCAAATACTCAGTCCCATCACCCTACAAACACACGACGCATGTATGCGGGAGGACCTCTCATCTTTCTATATGAATTAACTTTCTTCAAAATTAAGATATATTCTTCTCTCTGACCTATTAATATTCTGTCATTTTACTCCCTTACTCCCTCAAGTGCCAAAGTACTTGCAGGTGCTAGTTGCCCCCCCAACAGATCGATCACCGAAGTCCATCCCCTTGTCGTTGCAAGCTCACATCCAACCATCATTTTCATCTAGAATGAACAGTTTTAATTACAATCAAAGTAACCCAAACATTGAAATCCACAAGCCCAAAACTAAGGTTCTAATTAACTGTCGATAACATTTCAACGAGGGTTCTAATCACGGAATGGGTTCCAAAATTAGCTCGTTGCTAGCGAGTTATGGTACAAAGAGAGAGAGAAAGAGGAAAAAGAATAAGAAAAAGAAAAAGAAAGTAGAAGATGAGAATAATCAATAAATAAAGAAAATAAAAGAGATGATGAATTAAAGTGGTAATGATGCTCCATCTTTTGTCTTAGTCATCAATTTCAATTTTGATTTGGTTCTAATTTGAAAAGCTCAAGTGCTATTACTAGAAATAATGAGATCGAATTAAACCCATTGATGGGTTTAATTTTTTTTTATTTGGAACTAGATTCCAAAAACCATCAATGTTTTCTATAAAGAAAGAGAGAGAGAGAATAAGAATAAGAAGAGAAAAAAAAAAAAAAAAAGCAACAAGAAGAAATTTTTTAATTAAAACTAATGTTTTCAACCAATATTAGAAAGATCTTGGTCTCTTGTCTTGCGCCTCCCTTACAATGTTATCAATAGTGGCCTTTTTTTGCCATTTGCAATGCTACATCTTCTTTTTTATTTTTTTATTTATTTATCATAATTAGAGATAGATTAAGAAAATTAAATAAAATACATCTTAACTAATATTATCTCTACTCAAAACTAATAGAATAATTGTCTCAACAATAAAAATAAACCACATGAACTAATAAAAATATTTTCAAAGTACAAGGAGGGTCTCAATCAATGACCAAAATTATAGGATCAGACGCATTTTACCTTTGAGTTCAAATCTCATTAAGATAGTTAATTTTTGTTTTTGCAATATGTAAAAATAATATTTTATAAAAACACTTTATTGATAGAGTTTTATAACACCAAAATAAAGTGTTTACATACACAATAACTGGAGATTTAGTTTGTGTTACACATGTAAAAAAACATTTAAAAAAATAAAAAATAAAAGTTCTACATTTGATAAAAACAATTTACTTTTTAATTTTTCTAGGCAAAATTTTAAAATAACCTCGGTGTAACCCATGTAATAAAATCAAGACATAAAATTATGAGTCATGCTATTAGTACATCATTTATGTATATTTTGAACTACACGTGACAAAAATACCCTTCACGCCTCAGTGCGTCTCTGCGCCTCATCACCTTTAGTAAGGGATATTTTAAATATTTTAATATCATTATATAACCCAATATATGTACATAATAATATACCAATTGCATTTTTTTAAAATTATATGAACACCATATTTTTCTTTTATTTTTAAGGGTGCCAAGTCTTTCAATCTATTAATCTCTCGAGTTCAAAGATGAAATTCGATAAAAGCCAGTATTCCACTCAATAAAAATAAACTTCATATAAAATAATGACAAATCATTAAAAAACCTAAACCACCGTTGTGATAGCTTAAATTATTGTGAATAAAAAAAAAAAATACAATGCCAAATGGTTGAAACAATAGTTTTCCAAATGGCAGGCAGGCTGGCTAGACCATGATGGGCGACCACAAGGATAGAGACATCAAACCAAACAAGTCCTTCCGCAACTATTTCTAGAAAGGCTCTTAATATGTCATCCATCATCTTTGACCAGGCAATTGAAAATTCCAGAATACAAGAAGATAACGTATCCTTTGAACAGAGTCATGAGAGAGAGGAAATGCCTTAATTCAGGGGCATTCTCTAGGAGGCAAACACTGATCAGAACATCTCAGCAATAGCAGCCAACAACTTGCTTGACGGGTTGTTGGTAAGGCAACAGTGGGGCAACTTTCTTGACTAGGCAGAAGAAGATTATGATGATGATACATACATGCATCTTCACAAAATCATATCAGAAATACAGAATCTAAACAAGAAGAATTGAAAGGCAGAAAGGCAGGCAGGCATCTGAAGGATTTTGAAAGAATGCCAAAGAAGAATTCTCTGCACATTGTGAATATATGTTCATGAATCATCTTCGTACATAACAAATAACGGTATATATATAAATCAAAAACAATAACAGTTCCCCAACCCAATGGAATGGAATGTAACCTAAGAGACAGTAAATCTCTGAAACCTACCACCTAAGAATGATGACAATGATTTGAAATCCAGAAAAGGAAAAAAAAAAAAAATGGAACCAATAACCAAAGGAAAAACCAAAAAAGAAACTAACGGGGCTAATGTGAAATCCTCAAAAAAGACTGGGTGGGTCCTAACCTCTTCTTCTGTGACCGTGCACCAGCAGCAGGATGGATTCCTGATTATTCCGTTCTTCAGTTGCTGAGCAGTGAGCACTGCAAAAAAAGCAACTACTCTTCCATGAGGGCCAAATCACGCGTGTCCTCTTCCAACCAAAAAAATTACACCACCTGATTGCTATATTACACAGAGACTGAAAGAATAAATTGCAGGCCCATGCCATACTGGGGGTGCCCCAGATCCTCAAGTAGGGGGATGGCAGGGAATTAGGATCATGAATGTACGGCCATTTTTGGGCCAATATATTGTGTTTCTCTTCTCAGATGATGAAATCCACAAAACTTGAAACCACAAGAGGAACTACTGCAAATGCGTCCAGCTTCCCATCTGCTGTCCCAACTTTCTTGTTTAAGCTCCCTTACTTGACGATCAACTACTCCAGCATGTGGCAATTCCTAATAAAATCATTCGAGTAGTTAACATATTTGGTCCAAAATGGGCGGAGATGCTCAAACCCTATCTCCAGCCATGGTTTTGACTGCCCATTGTAGTGGATAACAGCAGCCCTTTTCACAGACTCAATTTTGGTATTGTTCTGGTAGCCCAGCCCAAGCAGGTGCCAAGATGGGTCGATTGCTTGTACATGACCTTTAAATGCAATCAGTGCAGGTGGCAGAGTTCCCAGCTTCCACATTGTCAAGTTAGACTTCAGATTCTGAAATTTTAAGAGCATTAACAAACAAAGATTATCCATCCCTTACTTGCCAAGCATTCTAAGGAATTCTTTTCTTTTTTCTTTTTCTACTAGATAACATCCAAGGAATTATTTTCATATTGGTTAGCGAATGATATCACTAAGTAATGAGTCCTAACAGCAATGCTGCTATAAAAAAGCATTCCAGTGCATGAGGCTTCCTACTTTATGGGGGGTAGGAGAGGGTCATTTTGTATATAGCCTCACCCTTGCTTTGCAAAGAGGCTGTTTTCACAATTCAAACCCATGACCTTCTAGTCATAAAAGGAGCCTTACATAGAAAAAGGCCTACGCTTCTATACGTTATTCACAGCGGAATAACTTCTAACAACCTTAAAACAGAATAAAATGTGATTGCACAAAAATATTGAAGTAGATGTGCTTAGTTATCTAGTTATATGAATTGTAGGCCACATAATACATCAAAAGGTGTCCACAAATTGATTTTAGAGCCTTACATAACTCCACCGTTTGCTGAACCCATCCCCAAAATAAAACTAAAACAAGAAAAAACAATGAACCAAAAGAAAGAGTTGTATAATAACAAAATAAAACATAGGAACAGCAATCAGATTTTTAGATTCCCAAGAACACTATCAGTGTGACCACTGTCACAGCTGAAATGCAACTGTACTCCCTGAAACCTTTCTGCTCTACAACTTGAACCAAGAAAAGAAAACAGAAGATGAATGAACTGACACAAGCCTGACAGAAACAAATGCACTTGGAAGTTACCTCCTTCAGCCAAGAGTGATAGGTATCTCTTATATTTGTCATTCTCCATGCACGTAAATCAAAGACGTTCATCCCATAAGCCCATGCACATTCATCAGGATTCAGATTCTTTTCTATGAGAGGATGTGTAAAATTGAAGTAGTTCCTGAATCTCTTGGACATGACCCACTCATCTTCACCTTTGCAGGTTTCTACAGCTCCATTAACCTTTCCAACAAGGTCAATTTCCCATAATGGAGAAAGGTCCTTCTGAACTACTACATCATCATCTAAAAATACCACCTTGTCAAGGTTTGGAAACAGCTGTGTAACATGAGTAGACAACACTATTAGTACCTTCTCCCACATACACATACACAGAAGCAGTGCGCGGGGGTATTATAGATAAAACAAGTGCACAAAATTAGAAATTGTTTATTTCAGGTGTATCTACAATACAATCTAGAATAAAAAACAATAACTATAAAACCCACCCAAGAGAGTCCAAGACCCCACCTATATCAATTTTAAGATAACACAATTTCTAGTGCCAGTAATTCATAACTGGCCAACCAAAAAGGAAGCTGCAAAGTGATCTCTAAGAACATTGTGATTCTCAGCAATGGCCACTGAAAAGAATTCTAGGAAACTGCTTTCCTTCAGTAACAGTCCCCAAACACCAGAAAAAAAAAAAAAATGCGAAGTCTCTTGGTAGTCAGATCGGCTACCTGCATCTTCAGCCTGCCTCCAACCATACAGAATTTACAGATTGGGGGGGGGGGGGGGGGGGGGGGGGCGCTATTCCTCATGGAAAAATACTTTGGCAATAGCATAGATGAGTATTCACAACAATTTCTTCTTATTATTATTCATCTCTTTTTTTTTTTCATTTAAGGGTTGGTTGGGCATGTTAGGAAATGTAGTTAGATCAAACTAGCCCTCTGGATCAAGTGCAAGGAGAGGTTTTGTGTCTGGGCATCAGTAAGGAGGGAGAGATTTATTTTATTTAACTCTCGTATGGACATTATAACCTTCTAACACACATTATGTTCCAATCAAACATTAGAAGGTTCCTTTTTTCCCTCGGCATCAAAATTCAAACAGTTGTCTAAAACTTGGAACTTACTATAGCATTTGATTCCCGACAATTAGAAATGGGAAAGGGAAATGCAACATCCAATGATTAGTTACCTCTGGTATATAAATGCGAAGATGGTTAAGCAATGAAATGTACTTTGGGCTTCTAGCCTGTAATTTTGAAGCAAATGTCCTTGGAGTAGTTTCACTGAGGTTTGTCCCAGCAACATGATTCCCATGGTAGTAGTTCCTGATACCATAATGGCTTTCTACAGCTTCAAGCACTGGCACGTTCTCTCTTGTTAACCAATCGAACTGGTGAACACCCTTTACTTCAACAATAGCTGGTGAAACAAGATTCAAGGAAAACCATGAGTGCATGCCAGCATATGTTTTCTTGTCAGTGATGACATGAAACACTATCTTGTCTGGCCTTTTAAATGACTGGACAGTAGATGTGACCACTACTGAAGCTGCAAGTATGTTATCAGTTGATACGACAAAATGATAGTATGCTTTGTCTGAGAGCAAAGGGAGCAGTTCTGGAGAAGGCAATTGTCTGCGTGCATAAGCATTGGATGAATACTCATCAGTCAGCCGCAGAGAGAGACAGTGGATGCCTTTAGGAATGGCGCTTGCAGCAAAGTGCTTATGCATTAATTCTGCAAATTTTGACTCCCTGATATCTCTCTCAGATCTCTCCATCTGTGCAAAGGGAAAAGAAAATTCTGAGCTCAACAAAAGGAGCAAAACATAATTGAGGCAGATAGATTAGTAAAATATGCATTAATCTAATATTTTCCTCTTCTTTGCATGCAAACATGTAGGGTGATATTCAAGCCTCTGAGATGAAAGTTGCAGGGATTCATGCATACAACTAGGATGAGCAACAATACAAAAGAAAAACTCTCCCTGGGCAGTTATATAATGTTATTCTTGACAATCCCCCCCCCCCCCCCCCCAAAAAAAAAGGGCGTGTGTATGCTAGCAAGATGCCAAGGCTACCTACAGCAGACAGTCAAAATGTAAGTGGAGGCCCCAGGCCTCTGACTTTTGTTATAGCCATAACAACGTCATCTTTATATAGGGCACAGTTTACTTGAAATGCATGAAATCTTTAGCCCTTTTAGTTGCTCTAGCCCTAAAATCATTTCCTGCATTTGATGGACTTCTGCCCACTTGTCATCTGATATAAGGTCTACGTTTGGTTTTTCAAGATAAGTAAAAGAGCATTGGGGGGGGGGGGGGGAGAATGTAAGGTAGATGTAGGTCTGGCAGCAGTGTAACACTGTCCCTTTAATTTACAAAAGAAAGAAACAATTCATATGGAATCAGCCCCCCCCCCCCCCCCCCCCCAAACACCAAAAAAAAAAAAAAGAGGATAAAAGGGGGAACAAAGAGTAGTATAGATGAAGACAGTACTTTGCTCTATGGACATGGTTTTTCTGCTAATTCAAATGCCCAAAAACATGCAGTCACAATAACTTAGGCAGGCATCCAATTGCCAAGCTAAAAACCCTAATGCTGACCTCAAGGGGAACAACCTGATGCAGGACCACCTACTCCTGAGGGTGATCCTGGCCATCACGTCAAACATTTGGGGTTTATTCATTTCTCCTCTATAAATTTATATAATAATACCCCCCCCCCTCCCCCCAAGCTCCCAACACACACATCTCTCGCTCTGTTTCTTCATAAAAAGGCGGAGCACTCTTACAAATGTTAGTTAATTGTAACACATAAGAAATTTTGCACCTGCTTGTCATGAAGCCCAAAAAAGGCCTTCTTCAAATAGATGCACAAGTTGCAAATAATTAAAATGTATCACAAATATCTCACATTGTGCTAAGTTTTCTCTCAGCTGGGAATAACTATTCTTCTTTTGGATATGATTCCCCCACCCCCCCCCCCAAAAAAAAAAAAGATTTATTAAAAGTTATCTAGAATCCAAAGTGCCTCACTGCCTATTTATTTAAAACAAGATATTGTTTCATTTTTAGGTGTAATTACTGTCCATCTCATAAAACGCACTTTGATTGATAATATGGCAAGAGAATATACAAGGGCCAGTTTGATGTTGTATTGTGTTGTGTTGTGTTGTTGTTGTTGTGCTTTATTGTGTTGTGTTGTGGAAACAATGTTGACAAAAGTACTAAAGTTGAGTTTGATAACTGAGTGTGATGGCGTACTAATTAAGTTGAAAGCAAGTAATTAGTATTTGGTTAATCTTTTACTATTGTGCTGCAAACATGTAAAATGAATATAAGACACACTAGTATATTTTCAAGCTATTATGGAAAGTGGCATGATTACTAATTGAATTGACATTATGAATTATGTGCCACTGACCCTAACTTGGTTGGGATAAGGTGTAGTTGACGATGGTTCATATTAACCAATAAACTCCTGGCCCTTTGCTTAAACAAAACTTTGAGAACAATCACACCCGCCCTCCCAGCAACTAGAGTCCCTGGAAATTCAGATTTTTTTTTTTTTTTTATTGAAATGAGAATTGGATAAAACCCTGAAAATGCAAACCGTATTGTTCCCAAATTTCTAAATAGGTTTGATACCAATTATTAGGGTGAAATTTTGTAGCTCTAATACAAAAAAATTGTGAAAATACCTCATATTTGGTGTATAATTCTATATGACTCATAAAATAATGGTACTTTTTGTATGTTGAAAGGTGTTTAAATTTAGGGTAAATTACACTCAGCACTCTTGAGGTTAGACAAAAAGACAAAAACACCACTGACATTTGAGAAATAACAAAAATACCTTTCCCCCTATCATTTTGAAAATTGTTAATATGACAAAAATACCCTTGTATTTTCTCTCCACCTCCCTTTAGCCTCCTCTATCCAATAAATTGGCTAGAATCCAACAGTTACTCTCTCTTTCTCTCTCTGGTCCAGTGATGGTTAACCCATTGTTGAACCAGAGAAAACGACCGATCCAAAGTCAGGCCAGTTCGCCATACAAAGAGAATATAAGGAAGGGGAGAGAAAATGTGAGGATATTTTATCATATTAAAATTTTTAACATCTGTGGAGTATCAATAAAGAGGCTAGAGTTGTAAAATCAAGGGAGATCTCTGTCATTTCTCAAATGTTAGGGGTGTCTCTTTCTTTTTATCTAACTTTAGGGGTGTCTTTGTCTTTTTTATCAAACCTCAGGGGTGTTGAGTGTAATTTACCCTTAAATTTATTAATTGAATTGAGTTAATGTCTTCATAGACATAGCTAATGAAAATAATTAAGAATATAACTATTTCATATTATCACCATATCTATATGCTCATTTTGGCCAAAACCAAATCAAGCTATTATATGTTTATATCCACATCTATACCTGAGCTTCTTGGGGTGTCTATATATAGGCTCCCTACTTGAGTTTGTCTTTTAGCTTGTGCAGGGTTCAACACCTTGGGGCATTTTCTCTCTACACTACAATTACTTGTGTGAAATATATAAGCATCACCAGAGAATGACACTAGTTTCTGCCTACAAAAAAGTTGAGCATATTGAAAGATGCTGGGAGGAACCAGAAACAAAATAAAGAAAACCACATCTACAGGCATACACTGAGCAGTAAAATGGAAACAAGGGGGAAAAGGAAACATAAGAGAAAATGGAGACAAGGACAAAATGAAGAAACCCTATCCGCGAAAATACACTGAGCAGCAAAAAAGGAAACAAGGGAAAAATGAAAACATGTCTGACACGTCACTTACCATTGCCCTTAAGATGAAAGCAAAGTCCTTCACATTGTACTTCTTGCTTTTCATTTCAGAAATGAGTTGAGTAAATGACTCTGGCAGCTTCAGGCCATCTGGAATTTTCTCCGCACTCACTTGATTGAGAATTTTGTAAAAATCTCTAACCAATCTCTGTGGCAACACCATCAAGGTAAACATTCAATTAAAAAAACATTAAGAGAGTGTGTTTATTTATCCACAAACAAAGAATACAAAAAGATAGACGGGGCATGGCATGACACAAAACAAAAACACTGAAAAGGATTAGAAGCACTTTTTACCTCTGAATCATCTACTCTGCCAAGAAGTTTTGGTCCCAAACGCCTGCCTAAACAATCTGGAAGACAAAAAGAAATGAAAGATTGAAATCAATCCCAAACACATGCACAACAACAAGAGTGCTGTGGTGAGGAGCCATGGAGAGGATAACAAGTCTATAGGACTCTGCCCAAATCTATTGACAACCAAATGGCTTCAAAGAAGGAACAAATATACATAAATATATCATGCTCTAAGGACACTCAAAGCATGCAAAGAAATGCATTTACAAGATTTCACACGAGAATTCAGAATCTACACATTGAAAGACTGCACCAATGCAGAAAGTGTTGTGGTTGGATGTAAACTCATTGACAGAAAAATAAAGATCAATTAACCACAGAATAAGGTAGGAGATATAGAAAAAGAAAGAGGGTTGGGGTGCCAACAGGGAATCAGAAAACAGGTATCTGAAACAAGATCCACCAAACCTAAATGAATAAGTTAATACATAGTGTTGATCAAGGAGATAAGGACCTAATCTCATTTCAGTTTGATAAAGACATAAGTATGCTACAAATGGGGCAACCTCTACCACATTTAGCTTTGGTCAAATCCAAGATGGCATTTTTATCTGAGGACAAGTTCCATGAGTTTTGCCAAAGCTCCACTTGAAGAAATAACTTTGCTCTGTCAAATGTCATAAACCGCCAAAAGCAACTCATTTTCTCTCCCCAGAACAAAAGCTGAACTCAAAAATTGGACTACTCAGTTTCTTTAGAAAATAAACCATAACAAACGAAAATATGAAAACCAAAAATATCATAAAAGTTCATGAATTAGGATTGCAAAATAGCTTTAACAGATTTAAAATATGTTTCACAAATTCTGTTTTGATTAAGCTATGAGCCAAACCAAAAGTAGAAAACAATTTCCAAGTTCAAAGAGAACTCCAGTCATATTAAGGACATTCAGACCTATCCCAATTTAGTTAACGTGAATAACCTGATAAGTGGACTGAATTTTGATGCAAGACCCAGAAACGAATGAAATAATAATTGGGAGGAATGGTTGGCACCAACTTACCTCTCAAAATACACACGCGATATTAATGCTGCAATTAGATTTCAAAAGTCGACACTATAATCTACAATCGCATGGACCAAAAGAAGTTTGGAAAGAAAGCCAGGAATTGAATTTATGCTCAGTCAAAGAAGCAACACCGGGTCTCCCCCATTCCAAACAACATGAATCTAATTAGCAAAAGCATCGAAAATCAACGAATCAGGAGTCAAATTCAATCAAACCAAGCATAAATAAAAAAGGGACGAATCCTGTGATCTCCCTGCATGCACATTTGCACATTTAAGAATGAACTAACCACATGGATGAAGTAATTAACAGTAGGAAGGAAATCAAGATCTACACGACGCAACCACTTGGAAATCAATCCATCCACTACGTATCAATGAATCTGAAAGGAGAGCCTGAAACGAAAAGAATGTTTATAATAGTACCGAATGAGGAGCACTTGTTGACACCTTCGAGGGTGACAAGAGCGGTGAGAATAAAGACAAAGGGCAAGAGAAAAGCGAGGATGAGGATCGTGTGGAATAGCGTGCGGTAAGAGAGGTGGCGAGCTGCGACCTTGATCTTCATCAAGTCAACAAACCCATTGTTGCTGCTCGATATGGTTATGCTTCTCATGCTAGGTGAGAAGTGAAGCTGCATCGTCGCCGTCCGTCCGTCCTACTCCTATCACTGGCACCACACCGACAGCTCTCTCCGAAAAGCGCCACCGGAGCTGGCACCATCAGATCCGCTGCCGCAGTCGCCGGAAACCCCCTTCTCCTCCGATTCGATGGATGAATTGGCCGCTTCAAAACTCCTCCAACACCAATGCATTGGATTCAAAATTCACCAAATTAGGGTTCTATATACCTAATTATTATCTATCTGAAATCAACGAATCCGAGAATCTGCTGCCTAACGCGGACAGAGAAACGGGGCATTGTTCCCCCTTTCCAGCTTTCCTTTCTTTGTCAGAGCTGAATTGCTGCTCGCTCGCTCGCTCTCTCGGGAATTTCTTTTTTTTTTTTTTTTTCTTTTTTCTTTCTAAATTTTGATTTTGTTTTTGTTGGCTAAATTTCAACAAAAACAAAAATGATAAACCGAGTCAAAGCCGAGTTGGGCTACCAGAAGGAAATGTGGAGAGAATTAAGCAAGCGATCGCGATACCGAGGCCCCGGCCCCAGGGCCAGGGGAAGGGGATGATGATGGAGTTCAGTTTTAGTTTTCTTATATTTAGGGCCTCAATTTATACATCAATTCAGATATAAATTAAGAAAGGTAAGATAAAAAAATATATTTTAAATTATTTATTTTTTAATATATTTATTAAATTTATTTGACAATTTAAAAAAAAATATTTAATTTTTTATTTGATATTTATACATCATTTATGTACACCTTGAGTTCCACAAGACATATAAATAACATAAATATCCCTCGCCTCATTGCTCTTCACTACCTTGGATGAAGGCATTTTAGATATTGGTACATCATTGTGTAACCTAAGGTGTACACAATGATGTATCAATAACATTTTCCTTTCTAGATATATTTATGAAAAATGCTATTGATATACTTTTGTGTACACCTTGAGCTACATAAAGGTGTACTAATGGCAAAAAAGTCCCTCATGAAACGCGTGAAGTGCATGGAGGTGAGGGGTATTTTGGTCATAATATCCCTTTATGTAGCCTAAGATGTACAAAATGGATGTACAAGTAGCATGACTCCTCCCTTCAGATAAACATATATTAAATCTTACAAATAAATAAATAATGACATCTATGTTTTTTAGTGTATTTTAAAAAATTTAACAAATAGTTTGATAAAAATTTTAGAATACTTTTTAAACTTATCTTGAGTATTTCATATCTCAATTTAAAAATATTTCAATCTTATCTCGATACAGTCTTATTTTATATATGGTACAAGAAAACGACAATATATATATATATAAATATAAATGATAAATAAGTGAAGTG
The DNA here is from genome assembly GCF_014633365.1 of Diospyros lotus. NCBI lineage: Eukaryota > Viridiplantae > Streptophyta > Magnoliopsida > Ericales > Ebenaceae > Diospyros > Diospyros lotus. The sequence goes on along the minus strand of NC_068341.1, from coordinate 35,093,304 downwards.
GAGCTGTCAATCAGCTGGCAGGAGGAAGAGCAATTAAATACAAATCATTAAACAGGGGTGGGGAGGGTCTCAAGTACCACGGCCATTCATTCGTTCACATTCACACACGGCGACGGACAAAGATGTACGGATGTAATTGCAAGAGGCCAAGGAATGTCAATTTGCAAAATTACGACAATCCCCCCCAACAATCGACTTGTGTCACTTAAACCCCTTATTTTTCAACAAAATAAAAATAGTTATTGATATATTTTTTTTTGAATATACGTTGTCCTCCTATAGTCACAAAAATAGGATCAATTGCTTACTAACACTGAAATTTCGTATAGTTTAAAATTGTATGTAAATGTCCTTTGGGTTATTATTTTTGTTTAAAGAAATGATGTTAATTAAACTTAATTTATTATTAATTTTTTAATTATAAATAAAAATTTAAAAATTGAATAAAGTATAATTGTTGTTAGTAGCGATGATAGAACTCATCGTTGGATTCTTGCATTGATAGATGGAATTGAGAAAGAGATAGAGAATTGTCAAACGACAATAACGAGTAATTCGTTATTTTTTCTTTTTGACTAGCTCATCAAACTTCTTATTTTAAACTTTTTCTAATAAAAATTAAACAAGCATTTTTCAATCTAAACACTTTAGTACCTTATATAAAATTCCATTTCCCTATTAATCTCATTCACTCGCGACCTAACGACATGTAAATACAAACATCCACAAAATTGGAAATGTATCACAAAACCTATAAAGCCATATTTTACTTTGAAATGATATTTTTTATCTCTTTATCATCTTTTCTCTAATTCGTAACATTTTATCATTGTCATATTCACTTCAATTCTCCATATCTAGATTTAAACAGGCCTATCCAAAGTTTTTTTTTTTTTTTTTTTTGTTGGCATCGTCTTTGCTAGAGATCAATAAATATGTAAAGCCACAAAGTACTTAGACATGCGATTCTATTAGTCTTTACCCAAATCATGAAAGCGATAATATATCTATGAGAAAAATAGAAAAGATGAGAAAAGAAAAAGAATTTGTAGAGAATTTTGTCAACGAGGGTCAACTTTATTTTATTTTTTTTATCTTTTGCTTATGACTTACGATACACTTTAATGTCTTTTAAAATTCCAATTCCATATTGTTCTGATTAACTTCTAACCCAACTACATATAAATACAAGCATTCACAAAATAAAAAATGCATCACAAAAAACCTATAAAAGCCATATTTCACTTTGAAGTTCTTATTCATTTCAAGTGTTTCTTTATTTCTTAATCTTTTTTCTCTCATCATATTTTTTTCTCTTATTAAGAAAGCATCAACACTATTTATTCATATCCCAATTTTCTATACTTCGATCTAGATAACCCTATCCAAAGACCTTTATAAATTACCCTCACCGAAGATCCAACAAATCTGCAAAATCACAAGACACTTAGACACATATGATTCTCATAGCTTTCAATCAAATCATCCAAATTGTAATTGTGTCTGCACGTGCGCGTGTGTGTGTGTGATCGAAAAAGAAAGTAAGATAAGGAAAAGAATTCGGTAGGAACTTGCGATTTCAACTCTAATTTTTAATTTTTTAATTAAATTTAACTTAATTAATTTTAATTAAAGATTAAGTAATAGACTTAACAAAAGCCTTTAAAGTAATTTTTAAACTAGAGTCCTGATCAGATAGCCTAACTTATTCACTAAAATATTAAATATTAATCACTATCTAAGAATGTAAATGGATATGCAAATAATCTCATTTTAAATTTGTTTAATTAAAATAGGTATGGAAATTCATAATCGAGAAATCCACCGTGAAGGGTACGGATCTGCAATTTTTTAAAAAGGTGATTGTTTCTCGTAAATAGTAAAAGAAGTCCGCGGAGAAGGGTATGGATGTTGTTTGCATAAATCTATTCTTTGAAATAAATCGATTCCATTAATGGCAGGTGGCAACAGGGGATGTAGCTCAAATGGTAGAGCGCTCGCTTTGCATGCGAGAGGCACGGGGTTCGATCCCCCGCATCTCCATTTCTCTCTTCTTCCCTCCAACCGTCGATGGTTTTTCCATTTTGTTCTTGTTGGTGGACCGACGATTGATTGATGTTCCAATTGCAAATCGAACGGCAACGCAACCAACGACTCCTCCCTTTTGCAGCGCAGCAAACTGAGATCCCACCACCAACAGGAAGGAATCCATTTCAATTCACAAAACGACGCCCACCCCTCGCCAAGCCATACCCACAAGATCGACGCCAAGGCATACGTAGCTACCTTCACTCTCTTTTTGTTTCCTCACTGTCATTTCAAATAAACTTGGGAAATTAATTGATCGTGTCGTGTTCTGCTGCACCACCATCACAATGCACAGGTTACTTCACCCTCCGGGCACGTCTTTCACCATGGGGACAGTGTGGATTCTGGTAACTTTGCCTTCACCACCTACGAGGCTGGTCACTATATGATCTGTTTAAGATTTGTTTGTTAGAAGTGGAGTAATTAATATATGGCTGTAGTATGCATGTTATTTGGAGTCCTCCCTCCCAAGTGGAAGTGGCTCTTGACGAGGCTGTCTCTCCTCTGCTTACAAATTTCTTTGCTTAACCAACACCTTGTTGCTCGGTAGATTTCAAGCTTCTCGAGACCTTGAATTTGCCTTCGCCTGCTGTTAAAAGCAATCGTTTGTTAATCAAAATATAGATAACAAATTATAAGATATAAAAAGTATTCTGTAATTTTGTCGTTTCTATATTTGTTAAATTTATATGTCAATATTTAAAAAAAAAGTCACGTGACTTCTTATTTGTATTTTTCTAGATATACTTATCTCTCTCATCTCTTAAGATAATCATATCTTGATCCTTACAGATAAGAAAAAAAGACGCTTGTGTCCTTTAGTGAATTCTAAAAAATTTAACAAATAGTTTAATAAAAATTTTGATTTTTTTTTCAATCTTATCTTAACTATAGTCCAAAAAATATTTTACCCTTATTTTGATATTTTTTTATTTTATTTATTTTAACCAACCCTAGCTGTCAATAGAAGTTACAGTTGTTTGTGAAGAGCTCTTTTATCTGTGAATGGTTAGGTGAGAGCTTTCTTTGCAGTATTAGCATAAAATATGAAGATGCCTTTTTCCTTTGTAAATAGTAAAAAAACAGATCTCCATATTGCAGTCTGGTACTATATATAGCTCAAGAAGATTATGCATGCATGCATACATACATATATATATATAGAGAGAGATGGTGTTTGTTAGTTAAGATAAGATGGAGAAAAGATCAGATATGAGAAGCATTTTGGATGTTTGGTCTTTACAACGTGTTTGTTAAGCTTATCTAACCATTTTAGGAAAAACCTTCACGTAACCTCTTATCTCCCCCTTTTAAGATAAATTTATCCGACCTCCCCACTCGGATAAATTTCTCTGACTCTTTCAAGATAAGACACAATTACTTATATGTCCCTTGTATGATAGTTAATGACATTTAATGCATTTTAAATATTTAAATTTATTTAAAAAACTTATTTATGTAAGTCTTATAATTAATATTATTTAATACATTTTTAAATTGTTATATGTTTTGACAATTTTTAAAATTTAAATGACATTATTCATTTCATTGATTTTTAAAATTTAAATTTCTCTCTCTCTATATATTTTATTAACTAATATAATTCATTTTACCAACTTTTAAATTATTTTATTTAATTTTATATTTTATTATCTATTATAAAAATATGTTTTGGCCATTTTTAATTATTTAGGTAAAATTATTGTAATTCTAATAATAATTATTTTTACTTTTCAACTATTTTTTAATTTATTTTTGAACATGAATTTATAAAATAAAACATTATTTTTATTTTTATTTTTAATTTTAATTTTTTTGACAATTCATATTAATCATAAAATACTATTTTAATCATAAATTTGGTAATAAGGATATTTTGGTAAAACAACTCTTATCTTGGTGCTTATGATATACATTAACAAACACATAAAAAGAAAAAATACAATTATCAATGGATTCAAAAAAGTTTAACAAACACTCTAATAGAAATCTTGAAATATTTTCCAGCCTTATCTTGATCATTCCATATCTTGATTCGGAATGCATTCCAACCTTATCTTGATACCTCTTATCTTGCCCATTTTAACAAACGTCCCCTTTGTGAATGATGAAAAAATAGGTCTCCATATTGCAGGTTGGTATTATATATAGCTCAAGAAGATCATGCATGCATACATACATACATATATATATAGAGAGAGAGGACATTAGAACTGAAATGGTTGTTGTGTTTTTTAATGTTTTTGAGGGACACATAAAGGATCGTTGTCAACCAACTTCCAATTGGGAAGGATTAATCAAATTTCTAATTTCTTTTTAGTCTTGAAAAGACCCTCATCACTAGGGGTGTTCACGGTGCAGTTTGGTCGGTCTGAACCATTTTTAGCAAGTCACACTGCTAGTGTGGTTTTCTGATAAAATCAGACCGCGGTCTAGTTCGGGTGTGGCCAAACCGCATCGCATTTACGATCTGGTTGGGTGCGGTTTACCGCGGTTTGAAAATAACTATTGACAACATATAATATATTATAAAAATATTCGAAAGAATAATTATATATTATTATAAACTATTATAATCTGTTGGCAATTATAATAGTTATATATTATTATAAATTTGTTATATATTATTATAAAAATATAAGGTGATTTTTATAATAATAAGAGTTGTAGGGGCTGTTAGGGTGATTTTTATGATAATATATTTTTTATATTATTTTTTTATATTTTTTTTGGGCTTAAACCAAATTGCCAATCATACAAACCGCAAACCGTGCAGTTTGTACAACCACCAAACCGTTTTGGATTGCAAAAAAAAAAAAATCGACCGGTTCGATTTGGTTTGACCGATTTTCGTGGTGCACCAGTTTTTTTGAACACCCCTACTCATCACAATAGCATGCTCCAATCTTCTTCAAGTTTGGGATGATAATTGACAAACCAAATCTCAAAACTTGAAGAAAACCAATCAACCTTATTAGTAATGCAAACAAGCATGAACTTCGATTTAATTCCAAAGAAACAACAATGAGCTCCCTTTGGGCACCACCATCACAATGCACAGGTTACTTCACCCTCTGGGCACGTCTTTCACCATGGGGATAGTGTGGATTATGGTAACTTTGCCTTCACCACCAACGAGGCTGGTCACTATATGATCTATTTTTGGCCAGCCAACCACCAGCCCCCAGTCACTTTTTCCATTGATTTCGATTAGAAATTTGGTGTTGCCGTTAAGGATTGGTCCAAGGTTGCAAAGAAAAACGCAGATTTTCAAGTCATTAAGCAACATTTGCTTCCTTTCTTTCTCCTCCTCATCGTTTGATGACTTTCTGCATTAGGAATCAAACTAACTTATTGTGGCTTCTCTCTCTACGTTTTCACTCTTAGGTGATGGAACTTGAGTTGAGGAAATTGTACGACGCAGTCACATCCATTCATCAAGAGATGTTTTATCTCTGTGGAAGGTAAGAATAACACAAATTCTAAATTAACATGTACATTCTTTCTGTACTTGAATATGTTTATTTGTATGGTCCCAAAAATGTTTTTCTGTGTTTTGGGCATCCTAGGGAAGAAGAAATGCAACAGCAAAATAGAGCAACTAATTCGAAGATGGCCACCCTCAGCTTCCTTTCTTTCCCTCCTGGTTTGCTTGTCTGTGGCTGGAACGCAACTTTGGCATTTGAAAGCTTTCTTCGAGAGGAAGAAGCTTCTCTAGCTTTTTTTCTTCAGCTTGAGAGAGGTTGACAACCTGAGAGAGAAATCAAGAAGGTACCCTTAGTTTTTCCTTTGGAGAGCTCTACAAAGGCTTCTTCAGCTCCTTGGTCCTACCTTCGTCCATGTAGTGCCTCTTAGGTTGTGTTTTCGAATAAGGCCTGAGACAATGACAATGTTTCGAAAAGTATAATCTTTATGGGGTTCAGGCCGTGATTGAACCATTAACCTATATCACTATTTATTAACAATTCAATTAAAAATTAGATCATAAATTTATTTATCATCTCTTTAGAGGAGATATGGGCTTTAGCTTATTTATTCAAGAAATAAAGAAGCCTAGTCCATTGCTTTGTACAAGCTCATTTGTTGTGGAAGCCTATTCGCTTTGTACAAGCCCATTTATTCTGATAGCCCATTTGCTTTGTGGAAGCCCGTTTGTTGGAATTGTGCAATCCCGTTTGTTGGAAGCCCTAGCTGCCTCCTATATAAACCTCTCTTGCTCAGTTGGAGACTCTCTCTCTCTCTCTCTCTCTCTCTCTCTTTCTTTACCTCCTCTTGTTTGCGCCGAAAGCACCCCTCATTTCTCTCTTTGCTGTCGGCCGGCCCTCACTCCGTATCTCTTGCTTCGTGCGGTATCTTGTTTGCCACTTTGTGCGGCTATTTGTTCTCCATATCTATTCGGCTTGGCCGAATGCTTTGGAGTGTGCGAAAACGAAGAAATCCTTTCGGTTAGCCTATTCTTCAACCTATTATCTTTGTGATATCTCTTGTTTTCTTGGTGGACTCTACTTTGTGTAGAGCAGATTCGTTCTTAGCAAAAGGGGGTTCTGTTCGGCCGAGAGAGAGAGGACGTTTGGGCTGTTCGGGTTGGGTTTTCGTTGCGGAATATCTACAAAAACGAGAGGTTAGTGCAAAATATAAAGAAACTCCCTGGTAGTCACGAAAAACGCTTTCAAGGATCTGTCCTTGAGGGCGTTCTTCGTGACTACCGGGGAGTTTCTTTATATACTTCGTGTATATTTTGTATTCTGTTTCATCGAATATTTTGCACTAACCTCTCGTTTTTTGTAGATCTTCCGCTCAACAATGGCATCTAACTTTCATTTATTCTTTCAAAGACCATAATATAGAGAGATTCATGTATGCTTTGATTTCAACCCTTGCCATAAAAAAACAGAGCAGACCCTGCAAAAATGGTTGATGAGAATTGATGTTTGTCATCGAATTCATTTGTTTGTTTGGACGACGATTTACTTAGTTAATCTTCAGTTTGTTTACCCATCTGAAATTTCTTGTTCTACTTATGCCTTATAGAGTTTGTCTAGATGGATTTGGCTGGAGATGTTGATTGCTAGCTTTAATTGCTCCTTATATTATGGTAAGTAGGTCATCTAGATTTGGACTACTGAGAAAGACAAGTAAATGCAAAGGGAGGCAAAAGTTAAAACAAAGACTGGGTGGAGCATTTCTAACAACTACTCTCTCCTACCTGTTCGATGTCCCAGCTTCACTCTCCTAAGACCCTGTTAGTTTGGACCTTCAAATTGTTGAAGAGAAAAAGGCAAAAAAAGAAAAAGAAAATAGGAGAATCCTATTAATTACTGTTGTTTTCATTTGCTCACTGAAAATGACCAACCAACTTGTATCACTATCATCAGATTGAAGGGTTCACTGTAACTAACCAACCATGGGAGGATGTGTTCTTGCCTAACTTGGGTTTAATTAGTTCAAGGTTTTATATAACAACTGTAGCTGGTAGGAAGATCGTGCAAACCACACATACCTAAATTGAAGGCAAAATATAACATAAAAATTTAGGGCAATTCAGCTTAAAAACCACGTCCATGATCTCGCAACAATAAAATAATTCACTAATCATCAGTTCTGTGCGGAAAAAAAGTATAAAATAAAACTCTCTCAACACAAACTAATTGGGCTTCTACCTGAGAGATTTAATCTCAAATCAAATATAATTTTGAGATGTTATCTAACAATAGTCACCATAATGTTATACTGCAACAGAAATAGGACAATCGTGACTAAAGTTGAGCGCATAATCTTTTTTCTTCATGCAACAAGCGTAACAAATCTTCTGAATACCAACGTCATTTTTTGTTTTTTTTATCAGGTTGCTTTTATAGGGGTTTAAGATAATTTTTGGAGAAATATGTGTTGGAGTCATGAACCTGATTTGATATATGTGTTAATTATATATCATTTTAAAATTGATATTCAGATTATTTTGTTTATTTTGTTCCAAAAATTACTGATTCATCATTAGAGGTTCAAAAGGTAAAATTACTAAATTAAGAGAGTAAGAAAAAAAGAAAAGTCAGGCTGCCAAATAGAAAAGGGGGAAAGTCAAGAGAAACTAGTAAAAGAAAGCAGACAGACATAAGTAAACTATTGTCATCTCAATACAGATCTCCTCTCTCCCAAAAAAGATTCATCTCAATACAGATCTCCTCTCTCCCAAAAAAGATTCAATCATATCCCCTCATTCTTCATCTTATTTACAAGAATGTATTGACAAATATAGAAAGATAGAGAGGTCTATAAAAGAGTGGAGAGGGAGAAACACATTGACAGATAAAAGAACAACAAAGAAAGGGAATTTGTTCACAAACAAGGGGGGCAGAAAGGCAGAAAGATCAGGAGATTCAAGTTTGAAAAGCTGACATCAGAGCTTGGTGGTTCAAACTGATTGAAGAGATCTACTTTTGTCCGATTTTCTGTGAAGGGGAGGCTGAAGAAAATGAAGTTTGGCAAGGAGTTTTCCTGCACAGATGGTGCAGGAATGGCAGGAAGCATACATGAAGTATAATGATCTGAAAACTTTGTTGAAAGATATACTGAATTATTGACAAGTGAATCCATTATCCTCGGCCAAGCAAGCTTCGAGAGCTTCCTTTAAGAGGAATGTAACCCTTTACAAAGCCTTTAGCAGCCTGACCAGCGGATACAACTGAATCAGAGATTCGACGAAGATTAGCAGTGAAGACGAGGTGATAGTTGTTGGTGCGGTACAGGAAGGTTCATCAGAGCAGTATCAGACTATGGTTCTGATTGCTTTGGATGAAGGGGAAAACCTGAGGCTGCATTCTTTAGGAGGCTGGATAAGGAATTCAACGAAGTGCTCAAATTCAGCAAGGCAAAAACAGGGGAAGTGGTTAAGGAGGCACAGGAGTTGAATAAGCAAGTGGATGCTCTCATTGCTCTCACGGTGAAGGTTGACAAGCCTTTGTTAGCTTCAATGCAGGCTGATTTCAACAATCTTGGTGCTTCATTGAATCTTTCCATCAGTAGGAGAAAGCCATGTATGGCTAATTTGTGAATGTTCAATGTCATTTTCCTGAAAACTACGTTGTGAATCATATGAACTTAGGATGGTTTTTTTGAAGGTTCTTGAGAATAATCTTTATTTTTGTAGGTTTTTTTTGAAGGTACTTTTGTGCTCCATATATTGTGGTGTTTGTTGTGCCATTGTGTTCATTCTTCACAGGTTCAATCAAATAGAGAGAGCAGGTGAATCTTTGGTTAGTCTCTCTCCCATTATGCTTGTACCCTACAAAAATGTCTACTTTATAGTGATAGTAAGTAGAAAAAGATCTGAATATGCACGGTACATCTGGTAGCTCTAATGAATAAATGAACTGATGATGGGGGCCTGGGCTGAATATAAAGGAAATTTGTTGTTGTAGGTAGTGAATGGGGTGTTGAGACTTGCATGGATGTAATCGGTATTTGGGTTCCATGAGGCACCCTTCCTGCATAAGAAGGCGCTAACAGCCATTGTTGCCTGCTTGGAGATCATTCGCCGGGGCATTTGGAATTTCTTCAGGTATGTATGGATGTTCTTGTTTTTGTTTTTACTTGATTATGACTGCATATCATCATATCAAAGTGAGTAAAGCAAAGGGATAATATGATATCAGGTTGGAGAATGAGCACTTGAATAACGTTGGAAAATACAGAGCATTCAAGTCGGTGTCTTTACCCTTCAGCTATGACGATGGGGTCGGGGGAAAGCATGCCTGAATAATGACTCAAATGCTGCAGTGTAGAAAGAAGCACAACATCTAAATATATCTTATCTGCTGCTGCTACCCTACCCTCCCTCAAACTGCGATTTTGTATCACAATTGCTCTCTCTCTCCAGAGATAGCATTTGCATTCTTACTCTCGTATGTTGTTATGAAGAGACTAAATTGGTTTTGTGTTGAAGGAAACATTCAAACCTAACTCGTAACACAAGCGCCTCCTTGGATATTAGGTTACACAAAAATGGAAACGGGAAATATTTTTGATATGAAATAGAAACATGGGAATGAACATTTTTTTAAAAAAATTGGTATAAATAGGGTCTGAAATGGGAATAAAAAACTTACGAGAAAATGGCTCCTCTTTTCGGGGCAACGTAGCTTGGTTACAAACGATTGGGGCAACCTATTAATCAGTAACTTTTTAGGTCCCTCGTCACACCAGCAGATGATGCTAACAGAAAATTCTTTAGGCAGGGAAGTTCTACAAATATCAATATGCCAAAACCATTTAGTAACAGATTCCTACTTTTGAATCCTTAAACCCCACAAAAAGTTGCTTCATTTTAACTGGTGCAAACATATGTTAAAAGTATAGATACTTGATGGGTTACCAAATGGAATTAAATAAATATTTAAAAAAGGAGTTAAGGGGAAGATCAAGAAAATTTGACGAGTTATAGGGGTTTTGCTTTGATTGGAGTGAATTCAGAAATGTGTGTTAGAAACTTGGATTTTCACATAAAAAGAGTAAATTCCAATAATTACTCTTTGAGGTTTGTTTTAATTACATAAATAACCTTTCATATTTTAAAAATAGCAAACATTATCCTTGTCATTAAAAAAATTAATATAACCTGATTATTTTACTTTTAAATTATCCCATGTCCTCTCTCTCTCTCTCCTATTCTTTCCCTTTCTCCCTCTAAACTAAATAAAATCTAATTTCTAAACTAAAATATGTTGTTAAAGGATATATTTATATACGATATTATATATAAAAATATTATTATCAAATTAAGAAAAAGCTTCAACACCATTGTTGGAGCTAAACCCATAATTGGCCACATGATGCTCAGTTGCATTTACATTAGCATAAAAAAAAAAAAAGCCAAAAATTGGACTGAAAAATGAAGTAAAATTTGTTTGAACTGTGAGGAACAGTAATTGGATTTTGTGATATAGCCTTAGTAATTTGTTAGTAGTTACCATGAAAAATAGCTTCACGAGTTCAGTCAATGGCATCAAATTTTCAACTTTATACAGAAAAGGGTTGATCACACCATGCCAAATTGCCAATATTTAAGATTTGTTTGTTAGTAGTAGAGTAATTAATATACACGGCTGTAGTATGTATGTTATTTGTAGTCCTCCCTCCCAAGTGGAAGTGGCTCTTGAGGAGGCTTTCTCTCCTATGCTTACACATTTCTTTGCTTAACCAACACCTTGTTGCCCAGTAGATTTCAAGTTTCTCGAGACCTTGAATTTAGCTTCTCCAGGTGTTAAAACAATTAGGTAGAAAAATGTAAGATATAAAAATTTTTTTATATTTTTATTATTTTTAATGTATCTGTTAAACTTATCTGACGACGTTTAAAAAAGAAGTTACATGATTTTTTATTTGTATTTTTTCAGTTATGCTTATCTCATTCTCCCTCCTTAATATAAACATATCTTAATTCTTACAGATAACAAAAAATGAGACTTGTATTCTTTAGTATATTTTAAAAAATTTAATAAATAATTTAATAAAAATCTTAAAATATTTTTTAATCTTATTTTGATCATTCTATATCTTGATAAAGAAAATATTCTAGCCTTATTTTGATCCATTCTTATCTTCTTGTTAGGGCTTTATGGATGGTGAGGTGAGAGCTTTCTTTGCAGGACTAGCATAATATATGAAGATGCCTTTTTCCTCTGTAAAAAGTAAAAAACACGTCTCCATATTGCAGGCTGGTACTATATATAGCTCAAGAAGATTATGCATACATACATACATACATACATACATACATATATATATATATAGAGAGAGAGAGAGAGAGAGAGAGAGAGAGGACATTAGAACTGAAATGGTGGTTGTGTTTTTATTGTTTTTGAGGGACGCATGAAGGATCGCTGTCAACCAACTTCCAATTGGGAAGGATTAATCAAATTTCTGATTTCTTTCCAATCTTGAAAAGACCCTCTTAACGATATCCCGCTCCAATCTTCTTCAAGTTTGGGATGATAATTGACAAACCAAATCTCAAAACTTTGAAGAAAACCAATCAACCTTATTAGTAATGCAAACAAGCATTACAGGGAAAGGAACTTCGATTTAATTCCAAAGAAAGAACAATGAGCTCCCCTTCTCCAAAATTTGAGACAGTTCAGAATGGGAGAGAACACAAACAGACATGAAAAAGAAAACAGCAAAAAAAAAAAAAAAAAAAATTGAATCGGAGGATTAGCTACTTACAAGCTGTAATGCAGAAGGGAAACCTCTTAGACCTAGCTCTGTTAGAAATCCATGGCAGGAAACAGTTTGTTCAATTAGAGATCAGCAGCGCCTCGAGCTTGAGATTGCTCCCAACCCATCATGGATAATGGATTGAGCCTCAAACCACCATTCTCTTCTTTTTCAAGATAAAAAACATCTCCAACATCAGCAAGCTCTTTGGTTTTGATTTCAGAGCATCCAGTGTAGTGAGCCCTCTTGTGGCCACCCAACGCTTGCCCTGATGGGAAAACCTTGAAGCAGATTGGGCATTCATGCTCCTTGCTCTTCTTCAACTCTGAAAGTGTGATGGTTGTCCCTCCACTGCCCAGTTCAAGGCTGGAATTTGCCTCAGGGCTCTCATTATTCACCGCAAAGCCACAACCAAGAGTTCTATGGCCGGCTCGGTGGCCCCCAAGCGCTTGGTAAGAGTGAAAGATCTTGTTGCAGGTCCTGCACCTGTAATTCCACTTCTTCTCAGAATCTTCCAGGGTCCCAGAAACGGAGGCAGCTTGCTCCATTCCATCCCAAAGATTTGCAGCAAATTCAGGATCCTGCACATCAGAACTGGCTGATTCTGTTTGATCCAATCCAACTCTAACCAAATCCATAGGTTCACTTCCTTTCTTGATTTCACATTCATCGTCGTCTAGGACAGGTTCCTGATTCTTGAACCCATCACCTTTGCTCAACGACCTAGAAACCAGATCACCAAATTCAGATTCAATCTTATCACAGAGAGGATTCCCAGCACATGAAACGCTAGACTCCAACTTCTTCCCCATGTTTTCCTCACTTTCATGCAATGCCTTGGAATCCAAGGCTGAAATAAAGGCAACCCAGTTTGTCAAACCCCTGGAAAGCATAATCAAACACAAGGCTGCTTCTTCTGCTTCATCATCAATCTCAGAAGCACTTGAAGATGAATTCAAATCGAACAAATTATTAACTTCCCCAGTAATCTTGTACCTCGTCCTCGATCGCTTTCGGATTGGACAAGGCGCCTCGTAGTCAGATTGGCTCTCTATGGACTCATTGGATCTCTTGGAGTGGTGTCTCATATGACCAAACAGAGCCCTCTTTTTAGCAAACCCTTTGCCACATTGCTTGCATATGAATTGGTTATCTTTCATGGAGTGATGCCTCATATGGCCAGCCAGAGCCCTCAATGAGGGAAACTCTTTACTACATTGTTTACAGAGGCTCTCTTTCCTTGCAACATTATCATCACCATCTTTTCCACCAGAAATCCTCCAGGATTTTTTAGGGTTCTCTCTAAGGCCATAACTGCCATGAAAGGCACCTTCAAGATCCATATCACCGACATGAGCATCATCACTGGTCGTGAACTTTTCCAGTTTTTGGGTTAAGAAATCAGAAACCCCCAAATCCTTGTTGGAATTTTCTTCAATCCCGAAATTGGAATCAGTGCCATTAAAGTGATCTTCATGCTTCTTAGCTGAAATCAAGGCCAAGTGGCCCCTCATGTGACCTCCCAAAGACTTGCCGCTGACGAAGCTCTTGCTGCAAATCTTGCACAGATGCTTGCGTTCTTGATCCTCCTCCATCGAAGTTCGCCAAGAAACAAAGCTCGATCAAGCAAGAAAAAAGGAAACCCAGATAAGCAAACCTCAAATTTTCCGCAAAATGCTGAATCTGGAAAACAGAGGAATCAATGAAGAACTCTCGGATCAGGAAACCTAAAGGATTGACAAGAATGAGAACCCAATCCAGGTTGGTCTCTTCAGTTTTTGATCCAAGCAAACCATTCTGAAAGTGTTGTATATATCAAAGTGAATAGATTGATTGATTCGGCAATGAGAAATTCGCCACAAAGAAAATCAAATGTTCTCTCTCTTGGATGTTTTTGATTTGTGGGTTTAGGCTATATATATATATATATATAGGAGGCGGCCTTGGCTTTGCATGGAAGCCAAAGGTGCACCACGCGGGCGGTTTCTTCCACACTTGCTGCTGGGCATACATAAAAATGGGTTCATGCTTCATAGCATTTATGAGTACATTATTGAATAAATTATAAAAAAAACTTCAGGTTAAGAATGTTTTTTTCTTAATTTAAAAAAATAAAAAGTGCGTTCATTTCTATCAAATATGAAACTAGTTTTAAATTTTAAAAAATAAAAAAAATATATTCAAAATTATATTATTTCCGTGTTTCTTGTCACTTCAACTTCAGTAATTCCACAATTAAAAAGAAACAAAAAAAGAAAAAAAGAGAATTAAAAAAGAAATCCACATATTTAGACTCGATCTGTAATTGTTTTTGTAGACAAGGCTAAGTAGCAAAAATTAATGGTCGTTGCAAAGGAAAGACTGATGATCCACAAAGGATCTACAAAAATATGAGAGTTGGATGATTTAGGACCTTTCGAAACTAGGGCTAAAGCTAAAGGATACGCAATAAAAAAGAGAGACTGATAAGGATGTGTGTCGATGAAAGATATGTGACTTAGAAAATTTAAAGCAAGGGTTATTCCATAGAAAATTATTTTTATCTTCCGTAAAAAAAACTTTTTAGAAAACTATTTTAATTTTTCACAAGTAAACAACCCTTAACTTTTGTTATGTTTTCAAATTTAGACTTAATTTTTAGTTCTTTTAATAGGGGAGATCCAATTTTTTTATTTCATTTCAATTTTACATTTTCGTATGATTCTATTAAGTTTTGCCACTAATTAATGACAGGTCGAACATTGTTTTTTGATCATGTTCCAATTTTGTAACTATAGCCCTAAAATTTAAATAAAATAGAAAGCAAGATATCCCGATTGAAAGAATTAAAAGTTGAGGCTAATTTTAAAAATATAGTAAAAATTGGGTTTTCTTTTTTACTATTTATCCTTAAAAACAAGAAAAAATCGATAATGTGAATAGTTTCATATAATTTTTCATCTTTAAAAGATTTAGTGTGTATAATATTAGTAGTTTCTTTAATTTAGTTTGATTCAATTTTGTTGAACTCTTGGTGTGTTCCTAAACGTCTAGATGGTTAAGAAAAATTAAATGGGAAATTAAAAATTAAATTACTTCTAAAAAGTGGATGTGGTGATGAGATCCAAAGGTTATGGCAGAAATAAGTCTAATTAAGAACTAAGAAGGTCCAAATAAAGGATAAGATCCCAAATCAAGCCTATAAATACAATCGAGGTTCATTTTAAACAAGGGGCAAATTCTTCTCCAGTTTCTCTATTCCTTCAAATCCCTTTTTATCCAATTTCTCCTCCTCTTCTTCTTCTTCTTCTTCTTCTACATTTCAGTCACAATTTTACATTTTTCCCTTCCATGGCTGCCACTCCTCTTGGCTTTTCACCTGTATTGACTTGAGCATTGAGAGATATTTTTAGGAGCATGCATTTGACTCTCATTCAGAGCTTGTGTCTGATTGTAAGACTTATTATTGTGGCTCACATAATATCATTAATAAATTAAATTAAAGTAGTTAGTGGGCTAAAATCTCAATGGTCAATTTGAGAATTGGGTGGTTTTTTTAACTGCTTACTTTGATGGACAGTGAGCAGTTTTTAACTGCTTACTTTAAAATTCTGGTATTAGAGTTTATGTGAATTAAGAAATTGCATAGAATAATTGAATGCTTACACTGATGAACTTTAAAGGGGGGGGGGGGGGGGGGGGGGGGGACTCCTGATATACCCAGAAATTACAAATGTGACAAATGTACACCAGGTCACTCTTGGCCTTTGAAGCACCTTAACCAAACCACCCTTGGCCTTAGTCCCACTTAACCAAGCCACCCCTAGCATCAGTCAATGTTATGACCTAATTTTAGGGGAGTGATGGCCGTAGGATGTTTCTGTGGCATGATCACGGGCATCTCTTAAGGGTGCTTGTTGATGTCTTTTCTCGCCGGCTTTCTCATCAATTCTATCTCCCCTCCACTGTTAGGGTTTCTAATATTATTGTGCAGGGCACTTGGTGCTAGCCTAAGTTAAGCCCCTCTTAGGTCTTTCAACTCCTTTTCTCCTTGATGTCAAGCCTTCCCTAGCTTGCCCTTGGTGGCTCCTAGCATCTGATGGTGCTTTCTTAGTGAGATCTGTGTTGGGGGCCTTATAGGCTCGGCAAAATCAGGTCCCCTGGTTTCGTCTTGTTTGGCATGAGTCTGGTTTTCCTTCCTATGCGTTTATCTTATGGCTTGCTATTAGGGAATGTCTATCCATTCTGGACCAGCTCAATCGCTATTTTCCTTTCCCTAATCGATGTTATCTTTGCCAGGCTGCTCCAAAGTGCCGCAACCATTTGTTCTTTGCTTGTCCTTTTTCTTGGAAAGTCATCTCTCAGCTTAGACGTTAGGTGACATTTGCTTGGTTTTGGCAATGTTAGTCCAGTGAGATTTTATAGGCTGGGCATAGATGGCGTGTGTTGTGGCATAACTTCCATGACAGTTCCTCTCGAAGATGCATGCTTGGGAAGCGTGCCCATAATCCTTGGGATGCATGCCTGTGGCTAAACATTTGTCCGCTAAGGTACCACCCTTTGGAGCCAAGGAAAAAAGCCAAATATATCAAAATATATCATATATACACGTATGGTGGTGTAGGTAAAATTAAATTTTTTTACGTGCATCAAATACACACAACAGAAGTCATAAACACACACTATATACAGATTGGATACTTAAGCAACACGTTATTTAATCACATGAAATACAATAAATAAATACTTGAAGTCCGATGTCAGGTTAGGGTATAAAAACTATTTCTATACTGAGACCAATCCACTTCACGTTGTGGTTGTCTTAGGCTGTCCACACCTAACGTATTGTCTGTACCATTCCAGTCACCTCTTCCAGTGCTAAACCGAGGATCCTGTATCACTAGCACCCGTGTCTTAATTTTCCCACATGACACGCTTTAAATAATTTCAACAGAGGCAGAAGAAGATAGAAGCAGAAGTTACAGAGAATAGAAGATGCCAAGCTAAATTCAAGCCTCATTAATTCCCTTTCCTTCTCAATTAATCGCCCTGCCTTACCACTTGCCTCTTCTAATTTTGTGCAACATGGAGCGCACCAATTTTGGCTGAGGCAACACTGGGAGTCGATTCCCGCCCACTAGTAACACTTAATGACATAATCAAGACACATTGGGTGCACAATGTCGACGCCAGATGTAACACTATATGGTGTGTGACTTTATAGGTCCATTGTCCATTAGCAAACAGATAGCACCAAAACCCATTTTAGCACTGACCAACACCTTAACCCATCACAAGAATCTCTTCATATCTCGATGATGATCTAAGAGGTCCTAGATAGCGCCTAACAATGGTTCAGAACAATATAGGTGACAGTGAAGTCTCACTTTAAGTGAACCTATTACAATTGGCGATTATTATGTGGTATAATCCTTCCATCATCGAATGTCTCGATTGAGAGAGAGCCATAGAGTGATAAACTCACAAACTCAGTAACTATGTGTCTGACCTTATCAATGTGACTAGATGACACCTTATGAAGCACCTTTCTTGATAATCAATCTTCCCTGGCCAAGGATTATCCCCTCACACTAATAATAGATCACATAGGACGTTCATGCCATCAATTACATCAAGGGTCAAGGGTGAGCAATCCTCTCATTGAGCACCTACCTCCATACACTAGTAATACGAAACCAGATTGATGAACCTTTCCACCTCGTAATTGGATGATTTGACTCGTTAGTAAATCTCGCACACCAATACATAAGAGAACCGTGTTAGTTTAATCTATAGATCACTTATATTATCGAAACTAGACGACATGACCATTATCCTCTATGCCATGTGTTTAGTTATTAGTGTCACATTCAGTGCGTTGTTATAATACCCCGGGAGCCTAAGGTCACTCTAGAGAAGCTAGTATATATATCGAGGGCAGTAAAGAAAGAAACAACACCAACTGTATATCTTTTGGGATGAATGTGGATAAAGAACTCCTAGGTTAAGCGTGCTTAAGCTAGGGTAGCTCAAGGATGGGTGACCCTTGGGAAGTTCGCGTAGGCCCATCAAGGTAAGTTAATCCGGTCCTTCCTATCGTTTAATGTGGGATGTTACAGGTGGTATCAGAGCTGACCCTTGGAAAAGGTGGTCCGATGAGGGCGAGGAGTGGGGCCGGGGCACGAGGGCCTGAACAAGGAGCAACTCCTGGTAGGCTTCTAGGATAGTAGCCCCAAAAGGGGAGAAGATTAGGGACCAGTTGTAAGGTCACATGACAAGGACATCATGTGCTCAAAGGGACAAGAATGTAATACCTCGGGAGCCCAAGGTCAGGTCTAAGAAGGGACTCTAGAGAAGTTAGTATATATATCGAGGATAGTAAGGAATGAAACAATACTAACTGGATACCTTTTGGGCTGAATGTGGATAAAAAACTCTCAGGTTAAGTGTGCTTGAGCTAGGATAGCTTAAGGATGGGAGACCCTTGGGAAGTTCACGTAGGCCCATCAGGATAAGTTGATCCGGTCCTTCCTATCGCTCGATGTGGGATGTTACGGTTGTTCCCTAAGAACCACCCACAGGTTTACTAGAGACATTTCCATGTCATATGGCATGTGACACACCATCCTCCCATCAGTATCTCATACTAAACAAGGTAGTAAATACTATGTTAATCCATACTTAACTAATTAGTGTCACCATCCAATTAATCTAAGGATCATGAATCATTTAAGAAATCATGTTATCAGATAATTTTGTCACATAGTCTCAACATCTTGAGAATAAGATTTTCAAATAGGAGATCTAAAAACTCATTCATATAACAAACTGGAGAGTTTATGAATGATGATAACTGTCATTTTATTAATATGTACAAAGATACAATAAATATATTAATTACAAGCCTACTAAGCATTATCCAAATCTAGTATTAAAGCATACAACACTAACACTAGCACCCTCTTCTTAGCCCTGTGCATGCCAGCCAGTGCGTATGTCTTTTGAATGTTAGGGAGACTCCATCTCCTAGACACCCAACGCCCTTCAGTGCCAACCTTGGCCATGCGTGGCCCCGCAGACCCATCCAGCCTCGAAGACTCTCCCGGGTCCTCCGAGACCCAAACCGAAAACCCATTGGTGACCTTGTTCCGAAGAGTCCCCCGCAGACTCGGTTGCGCCCAGCGTGCCCCACTCGCAACCATACATGGACATGTGTGGCCCCATGAGTGCTCCAACGCACCAACCACCCCTCTACCTCACCCGTCTGTACCCCAGCGTGCCCCACAATGCGCCAACCATGCCATGTCGTGCCCACTGGCGCCCTACGTGGCCTTCTATCGCACACCAATCGATAATGCACCCTCGAGTTGTACCTCACTTCGTACCACGAACATCCCTTTTACAGTTATCAGCAGTTGACTCTTCTAAGTAGCCGTGCACATATCCAGCCAAGCCTTTGCATGTCAAGGCCTGAGGCTCACTTAGAGTCTCCTGGCTAATAGTCACCTAGTGGCTCCAAAGGCTTTTCAAACCCACCCAGAGATACTTATCGGGGCATTTTCACCTCGAAGATACCTCTAGGATTTTTGGCCTCATCAAGAGCCTACTCCCCCAGAGGCTTATATTGGACACATAATACATACATACATACATTCATACATCTGCACATCATTTTCCAGATATCAATATCTAACTTATTAGGTACAGAGGACCCACGTGGGGAAGATCCCCGCATGCCTCCTTATTGCCTTTTGTTTTGCAAACCCTATAGCTCATGTGATGCCCCGTCCCTCAGCTCCCTTGGCCAGTGGGTTGAGCCCCCTGCTCAGCCTTCTCTCCTGGACTCTCCTTTGGCTAATCCTAAGATAAAAAAATGTTAATTATTGTAGTCTGGCAATAACAATTTGGCGTCGTTTGTAGGAACGAGCAAGAGGTCATCATCCCTCACAAAAACCATGAGGTTTATTCATGTAAAGATGTCATCTCAACGGTCCCACCCCAATTTGTAGTGCCTCCCAATGAATCATGATCCAAATCCTCCAGGGAGGCACCATGAAGCTTTCGTGAGGTTTTTCTCCTACTATTATTAAGCCTCCAAGGTTTTTCCCCCACTATTACGCTGGTTGTTGGGGGAAAAACATACCTCCCCATCTTGTATCTGGTATGTTCTTCAAAGCAAGGAACCAGTCTAAGAAAGTGGGAAGGTTGGGAAACATGCCTCCCATGCATGCCCTTTTTAAGCGAGTATGTGATGGCAAGGTTAATAATTCCCTAATCATGCTGACCCCTAAGGGAGAACGAGCCTTGAATTCATTAAAAAAGTGGAGCAGCTTCCTCCTCAGGGATGATTGGGTCGGTCGATTTCTTAAGTCCATCCTATCTTGACCCAAATGTATCATAGTACCTCGGGCTTGTCAGTTTTCTCATATATGCCTTTCCCCATGCTTGAGGGAACTCTAGAGCAAAGGAAGGCCTACCCATTCAAGTGGAGGTAGGAGTTAGGGAGCTGCATGAAGTGTTAATGAGAGGAGATTAATTATCAACACTCTTTGCAGTAGTTTATTTTTGCAACCACTCATGTTTCTTGATTACTGCATCTGCCCCCTTTGCTGGAAGATGTTTGGCACTCAAAGTTTTCTTTAGCCCTGTGAAGGTGGGATAATGCGATCAACTGCGACAAGAGTTTCTCATGACCTTGGCCATGAAAGTTTCAAAGGTAAAAGGCCACGCAATGTTATGTTGATCACTTCATGAGCGCCATTCTCGAACAGTTTGAAACAATTTGTGTATTTCCAAAAGACGATAAGTTTGTGATACAAGTCAGAAGCCCTTAGGCGAAGACATTACTAACTTGAAACTAACTCATTGTAAATTGTGAAAGTAGGTGCATGTACCAAACTGCAAAAACAAAGCACGTTTGTAAAACAAAAAGAAAATGATATGGTAACATAAATACGTGTGTGCTTTCTTTTGCAGCAATTCAGAATAAGACTAAGAGTGTAACATGGTTCACACTGGGGAGCCAATAGGATGGAAACCCCTAGGCTCAACCCAATATCGATCTTTTGCATTCAAGATTCAAAATAAGATGATTATGAATAAATGAGAGTTTAGATGAAAGTTTTTGAGGAGAAACATCCCAACTATTAATAGATCTTTATATCCGTGAGAGATTCCTCAGCATTTTGATATCTTGTGATAAGTCGAAAAGGCACGACATGATATAGCGACTTCTACGCCTTAAAAGATCATGGGATAAGGGCATCCTTGACGCCATCATGAGGTTAGCTTCTATTTTTAGGATATGATTACGGACATAAGCATTCCGTTGAATTGCCAAAACAAAATCTAGATATTCTCTAATTGTAAATGTAGGCATCTCGTTGAACTACTAGAACAAAATATGGATATTTTCTCTGATGGCGGATGTATGTGAAGAGACAAACTACCAAAAGAAAAATATTGATGTTGATATGATCACGGATGCAGGCGCTTCGTCGAACTGCGAAAACAAAAATATTGATAGTTTATATGATAGCGGACGTAGGCACTCTGCTGGACCATTGAAACAAAAGATGTTATATGATTGCGAACGTAAGCGTATCGCTTAACCGCCGAAATAAAAATATCTATCATTTTATCTAGTTGCGAAAGTAAGCATCATTAGTAGGAACTCCGTTGAACCGCTGAAACAAAAATGCTTAGCTACGTCAATGATACGATCATGGACGTAAGTGCCCTGTTGAACCGCTAAAACAAAAATGTTTCTATCATTTGATAGTGGATGTAGGTGCTTCACCAAATTGCTAAAACAAAAGCATTGCTATTATGGGCCATGGGCTAAGCCGTCAAAATAAAAACAACTATTACTCATTCACATAATCATGGATGTAGGCGTTTCGCCAAATTGCCAAAACAAAAATATCTATCCTTTCATTTAATTGCGAAAGTAAGCGTTTTGTCAAACTGCCGAAACAAAAATATTTATCCTTTCATCTGATTGTGGAAGTAGGCATTTCGCCGAATTGCTGAAACAAAAATATTTTTCCTTTTATCTAGTTGCGGAACTAGGCATCTTGATAGGAGCTTTGTCGAACCGTCATAACAAAATATTGACATTATTGCAAACACAGGCATCACACTAAACTGCCGAACCACTGAAACAAAATAAATCAATGGACGTAGATTAGCGAACTGTAAAAACAAAATAAGTGCCTTTGAGCACACTCAATGCCAGTAGGTAGATGGGCCCCTGTCCTCTCCATTCGATATTCTTTCATGTGGGCACAAGATACGACCTGCGAGACAATTCCATTGTCTTTGGACTCAAACACGAGGGTTGCCCCCTCTAATGACTACATCTCTTGGCCTGCACATTCGTGCACCAATCGATGGAAGGAATAGAGTTTAGGAAATATTCTTTCGTGTAGGTCCATTGGTACTCACCCCCTCCACTGCACTAGGGAGTTCCTATCGTGCGTCCGCTCCTTGTCAACCAAACCTTTTTACAAAGTGACTCTATGGGTCGGTGTCCTCCTTCCAACATAGCCTTGGGGCAATAGTGGCCACAACTAGGCTATGAACAAGACCGGTGGGTTTAAGGTAGTCCAAGGACTCGAGCAAGTTCATTACCCCTAATTGTAGGTAGCGGCAGTGGTACCTCTTCTTACCAAATGCAAGATAATTTATGTAACATCCCGCTCAAGCGATAGGATGGGCCTACGCGAACTTCCCAGGGGGGTCACCCATCCATGGATTACCCAGGTCAAGCACGCTTAACTTGGGAGTTCTTTGCCAACATTCAGCCCAAAAGGTATCCAGCTGGTGTTTTATTCCTTACAATATCCTCGATATATACTAACTTCTCTGGGCTCTCGGGGTATTACAATTTATATCTTATTCTAGATTTCTATTGGAATTTTATATTCTATATATTAGGGCCTAGTATTTCATAGTGTCGTGGCAGGTATACCAATACCCTTGGAATTATTTCACTCATTCTATAATTTTTTTATATAAAACTACAATACCCTCCACTAGTTGGAGGAGGTCGACATCCTAGTTACACTGAGGAGCTGGATTTTCTTTGTGTTCTCATGTGTGCTCGCAGGAACATAGGTACTCGCAAAATGCGTTGTCCCTGCCAAAAAGTGACCGGATATTGCACATCATTATTGGCAACTCATTATCGCCTTTTTATATTTCATTATCTTATGTTCCTACTTTACTTTTGTGCAAAATGTATTCATGAGCACTAAGCCTATGCTACTCGCATCATGATATATTTTAGCTATATAAACATGCAAGCACTAGTCTTAAGCAATAGGCAATCGACCAATCTCTTGAAAGAGTCTCAGTCCATCCTCATGTGAATTTCTTTAGCGCAAGTTCCTCGTATGAAAACGAGAGATCAGGAATGCACCCTAAAATTTGGGAGTGCTTGGTTTGTGCGTTTAGTCTATAATTAGTTGAGAAAACTCCTTAAACTACTTGATAGTCATTGCCAGAATTTCGGGTTGTCCCCCGCCTGTCTTTTCTCTTAAGCCTTTTAAGCGCTTCCAACATTCATGGACGCCTTAGTCCATTCCTTGTATTTGTGGACTTCTCATTCTATTTCATATATGTGGATGTTCGAATCCACTTCGTGCCTCGTGCTCAAATCCTAACGTTATCTAAGGTCCTATGACCTGCTCGATAGGACAAATCATCCTCCTTGCTAAGCTCCTTATCGCAAAATATCCACTCTGGGGAGCGATCCCCCCAAAATGCTTCTTCCTCAAAAAAGCTATGAGCTAAACATAATCTGTGTCTAAAATAATCCATAACATCATATTGCTGAAAGCGTCTTTAAGCAATTATGCGCCTCTTCAGGGGCAGATGCATGCGTGAGCTACCCTGGAGGCCCAGGGCAGCTCACAATTAAAAATATTTTTTTAATATAAAAATTAATTTTTTAATGTAAAAAATAATAAATTTTACTTATAATTCAGTCTAAAAAAATTCCTGCCCACCCCAAAATTTGTGATGTGTAATTTTATACCTCAAAAAAAAAATTTAGCCTCCCCCTACATAAATTTCTAGATCCGCCCCTGCGCCTCTTAAAATTCTCTCATGCGCATTGCATAGCATCTGCCAACCTTTGGCTTGGTATTCTTTGCCTTCGCTTATAGCTTTTGGAGTCCATTGTTAGCCCACTCAAGCTTAGGCTTCGTGATAGTTCCCTTCGAAAAAGTCCTTGGGAAGCATGCTAATAGTTCTCAAGAAGTGTGCGCCCAAGGCAGCTGGCTCTATAAAAGGGGCGAGCCACGCCCCAGCTCTCTCTTCTTAGCCCTGCGCATGCCAAACAATGCACGTCTTTCGGATGTCTGGTAGACTCCCTCTCCTAGACACCCACCACCTTTCAACGCTAGCCTTAGCCATGTGTGGCCATGCATGGCCTCGTAGACCCATCTAGCCTCAAAGACCCATTCGGCCCCAAAGACTTTCACGAGTCCCTTGAAAACCCATATGGGTTACTCGAGCACCCGACCCGAAAACTTGGGTCACCCGATGACCCTATCCCAAAGAGTCCTCTATGGGCTCGATCGCGCCCAACGTGCCCCACACGTAGCCATGCGTGGCCCCACGAGCACTCCAGCATGCCAGCTATGCCTCTACCTTACCTGCTTACGCCCTAATACTTCACACACAGCTATGCCGTGCCATGTGCAACCTCAGCTCGCCAACCACGCCATGTCTAATAATTTGCTTCTTTGCTTTAGGTTTTGATGGCGATCAATTCGAATGACCTAATGATCAAATCAAATGGTTTGTTTGGAAAAATATATTTGGTCGTTTTGGTCTCAATCTAAAAATCATCTTTCAAAAATCAAAATCATCATTTAAATATGTTTTTCCAAATTTATTTTATTCATAACAAATTTCTTGATATCATGTTAAGAAATCAAAGAAAAGGAAAAAGGAGAAAGGAAGCCTTGTAAATCAAATTGTCCCTTTAAATCATAAATAGAAAATGTCGACAGTTCTAAAAGAACATGTCAACAATATCAGTTGTTTGGGAAAAGATGTCGACAGTATTTCATAAACTGTCGACCGTTTTTTATTTTTATAGCCCAAACTATCGACAGTCATCATTAAACTGTCGACAGATATTTTTTATGCTCTCGGTTTCTAAATGTCGACAGTCTATGCATCAACACTGTCGACAACCTTTTTTAAACTGTCGACAATTGTTTAAATTTGAATTAAAATGTTGACAGCCTGAAGATAAACCGTCGACAGCCTCTATGGCAGACAGTTTTTAACGGCCAAAATTTCTTCCTCCATGATGGTGTTTCCACTTGCAACGGGATGATTTCAAGTTTTATCTTTCAAACCTCTATAAATGCAAGTCAAGAAGAAGAATTCGTTCCACCGAAGAAATCTATCTACAAGCTCCCAAGTGCTCATCAATCGTTGTGCTTCAATTGTGCCCTAAGTCACTTACTGTCAAGGCTTGTATTTTATTTTTTTCAAAGCATAATTTTTAGCTTTGTATTTATTCTTGATTACATTGTAACTAAGTGGCCAAACTAATCTCTTGTATCATTTCTTGTGTTCCTAGCTTGTATAGCTAGATGACCTACTCGTCAAAGTAGGGGGTTTTATTACCTAGGTTTGCTAGAGGGATTGCTTATTTAAGCAAGAGGTTTGTATCTTCCTAGCTTAATGCTAGAGGGCCTATTCGGTGTGATAGGAGAGTTATAGCGTTTTGCTTGAAAATCCTTAGTGAGGAGTTAAGGTAGTGGATTAGACTTAGTTAAGCCAAACCACTATAAATCCATGTGTTCTTGTGTGCTTGTGGTCTTTCCATTTTATCTTTTCAAGCATTCCTTTATTTCTCTCTTGTTTCACATATTTAAATCCCTCGTTGAAAAAGATTTTCTATTTTTTATTCTTGTGTTTTCCATTATCAAAGCGAGATTGTCTTTACACGATTGATACTTCATTGTACCATTTCAAGGTCTTGAGGTTTAAACGAAGCCGTGCTCTTCACAGACGACATCTCTATTTATCAAAAGAATTTTTAATATACCAATCCACCCTCCCTCTTGGTGTGTGCTATAGCACTTCTATTCTAACAATGTCGCACCTACTCGCGCCCCATGTCGGCCTCTATCACACACCAACCTCACCACAACACACCAACGCACCCTTGTGCCATGAGCATCCCCTTTATAGGTTTCTGCGGATGACCCTTCCTAGAAGCCGTGCACATATTCGGTCAAGCCTTTGCATGTCAAGGCCTTGGGCTTACTTAGAGTCTCTCGACCCCAAGTCACCCAATGGCTCCAAAAGCTTTTTGGACCCTCCTGGAGGACACTCATCAAGGTGCTTTCACCACGAAGATGCCTCCAGGCCCTCCAGCCTCATTGGGAGCCTACTCCCCTAGAGGCTCATATTGGGAATATCATACATACATCTACATACATTTGCACATCATTTCTAGATATTAGTATTTGACTTATGCATTGGAAGGCCCGCGTGGGGAAGATCCCGTGTGCCCCTTGATTGTCTTCTATTTTACAGACCTTATAACTCATGTGATGCTCAACCCCTCGACTCCCCTGGCTAGCGGGTCGAGCCCCTTGCTGCCTATCTCTTCCAGTGGTACTTGACCTCTATCTTCTTTCCTGGACTCTGCTTTGGCTAATGCCAAAACAGACAAATGTTAATTGTTGTAGTCTGGTAACAACAACGTGATAAATATCCCTGGACTCACTTAGGGCAACATGCGCTCCCCTTCTCAGCTTTTCTATTGGATCCAAACCTCTATTTGGACTCACTTGGCTTCGTTGCACTTCCCTTGTACATTGCAAGGTATGGGCTTTGTCCATTTCTGGCATTTACTGTCTTTTTGTTTGAGGTAGTCCTTTTTTCTTCTTTTCCTTTTTGTCATGTTGTATTTCCAGATGCTACTGATCTTTTCGTCTATGAGATTGGGGTTTTTGCAAGTTTGTTAGCTAAGGTCTCCCTCTGATCTTTTCCCCCTTCTTGCGACTGTCTTCGGTTGTTGCTTATTTATGTTTCAAGTGTATCCTCTTCTCTTATTTCTCTTTCCCCCTCCCCCTCTTTGTCTTACTTATTTCATTCTCATGTGCCATGTTTGCAGCAGTCTAGCGGTTCTTTAAAACTAGTTCTTTCTCCACCCTGTAGTCAGCTAGCCTAATACCATGGAATTTGACAGTGTGCTCCTACATCAAATTTCATTGCAAAATGGGGTTGGCTAAGGAGGTAGGAGACTTATGGATTTGATAGTTCCCCTCCCCCCATTCCTCCATCCTTTTGACTATCTTGAGGCCTCTGGTGGGCTCTCCTACAATCCTTGGTCATTGGTTATCCTTAGTATCCCCCTTTCGTACTCCTTTCCACGGTTTGGAAGGAGTTTCCATGACGGTACTTTATGGCTCTTTTATCTCCCCAAAGATCCTCTCATGCTCTCTTGCGCCAATTTGCATTGGACCTGTCGTTGTTGTTCTCCCACTTTTATCTAGTTTTGCTAGTGTTCTTTTCTCTTTGCCTCGCAAGTTTGAGGTTGTTTTAGTGTTAGTTTTGTTTCTTTTCTTGTGAGAGGCTTGTTTTGTATCTTGTTTCTTAGCGGGGTATGCCCCAGCTTGTTTTTGTAGACATTTATGCATTTTTTCCTGTTATTATATTTTTTTTACCAAAAAAAAAAAAAAACTGGCACTACCTTTAATGGATTATAGGTCCTGCTAAGAGTAGTAAGTCTCATGTTTCATAATTTCATGTATCATCTTAAATAATAGAATTTAATGTTAAATCTCCATATCATAAACATAAACCATTATTATCAAATATCATCATTTTTTATAAGGAAAAATATGTCAATACAACTAAAATTTATAAGACAATTCAATAAAAGATCAATTACTCTAAATCCCTACCTCATTGCATGTTGTGTGTTATATCCCAGAGCATGACCAAGGTAGAATACTAGAGATTCTGATACTATATATGACCCTTGCAGTAGCACTAGTGCAAACTCTCACCCATTTATAACATAGTGGCAAAAGAAACTCTTGCCCATTCTTAGCTACATGATGCTCTAATGGTTAACTATATATATTGTAGTTAGCATATAGTGTCTAACTAACTACTCCCAATGCCATCAATACATGATCATAATTGTTGTAGCATACCTTCTATGAGCTTTCCTTTGAAGGACATTAGGAAGGGGGTTCCCCCGAAGAAGTTTGTTCAGGCCCAGGAGAGTCTCTTCTCTCGAAGAAGTTTGGGGGGTAGGCCTTCTGAAGAACCTTCGGGGAATAGTTTCCTCGAAGGCTTAGATAGACTCCCTCATGGTCTACTTCCCCGAAGGCCTAACTAGTCTTCTGAAGACCCTTCTAGGGTTAGCTCTCTTGAAAGATTGTTCCTCCCAAAGCGTAACCCAGTGACAGTCAGACGCCCTCACTTAAAGGGTCGTGCCATGTACCTCAGTGCATGTGTGCCACGTGTTTAGCCTTGCCATGCGTCCCAGTCCTCCGAGAGGTATAAATACCCCCTGACCCTTTCACCTTTCTCATTTTCCCCCCAGATCCAAAGATCCCCTTCTGACTCTTCCGCGCACACCTTTTCCAAAGAGTCCTTACTATTCTGAATGCACCATCCACATCACACAACATATGCATAACGTCTTCTGCACCATGACTATATTTGACTTAAGTATCGGAAGGCCTGCACCAGAAAGATTCTCACATGCTTTTTTATTGCCTTTTACCTTGTAGATCAGAAGACTAAAAGACATAGAGCTCTTGAAGACCCCTATGCATCTATCGACGCCCAAAGACCCTTCCTAAGCCACCGTACTATAAAACCCCTTTGGATGACCTCTTTTGAGCAAACCTTGCTCTTCTACTTGGACCTACTGACTTTCTGTTGAGCTTCCCCGAGACAAACAAGTTTATGTTGTTGTATTACAACAGTAACAATAATATTAGTCTTCCTCATATTCAACTATCTAGTCCATATACAAAGCTGATGTCACATTCAATATCATTTGATGACATTCAATGCAGATGCAAGGTCAAAATGACTATTTCATATAATGATAAGATGTGAACTCCTATTTTACGCAATTTGAATAATTAAGATCAGATTGGCAATAAAAGCAAGTTGTAATAATAAGAAAAATAGTAATTGCAAGCATTCAACAAGCACCACAATATAATCCTAACTCACAATGCTATTGTAGGTCGAATTCCCCTTAACTGCCTCTTGCTTGAGATGTGTCAAAATAACCTAAACAACATAATTACAACAATGTATGAAATAAATAAGAAAAAGTAGAATAACTAAAATACTCACAATGACCCAAAATGACTACCCTAATTGATTAATGAGCCTTTTAGAAGAAATAAACGAGAAAAATAGAATGAGATGAGTATAAGGTTGGTCACTAATGTTATGTTAACGTTAATGGTGATGACATCAACAAGATAATGTCATTGTTGACATCAACAAGATAATGTCATTGTTGACATTAGCACAATGCTAGCATAAGTAGTGATGTCATCACTAACTTCTCAGGTTGGGTCGTAAAGGTTAACCAGGTCACCAGTCTAGTTAGTAGGTCTAACTATTGGGTTAAACATAGTCCTAGGCTTTATTTATTTTATTAGGCTTACTAATTTATTGGGCTCATTTTAAATTAGGAGATCTACCTTTCACTAAATCTATGAAGTTAGGTTTAACAAGATATGAGGATTGGGTTTTAACAATTTTGATTTAATAATTCCAATAATGTAAGTTTGGGTTTTGTAAAAGAAATAAGATTGGATTTAATAAGAAAGAAGATTGGCTCAACCTAGTTTGATTGTTTTTTAATCTTAACTTAAACAAAACAAGAGTTAGATAACCCAACAAATTTATTGAGTTCATGATCTGTATGTATGTTTTGATTATGACTGCATTATGCCAAAACTTTAATGCCTTCTTATATTATATTTTTATAGGCTTATTGATATGTTTTGTATTCTTATTTTGATTAAGGATATGTTAAAAATATAAGTATGTGTAAGGTCAAGGAACCTTGATAGGTGCATCTATTAGTATGATTGTTCTTATATGTGTTATGTTTGCTCTAACCATATGTTTTATTGATATATTTGTATGTGCCTCTCTTTGAAGCCATCTTAAAGATCTTGCATGAGTGCTTGTGTTTTGTGTGACAACATTACTCAAAATTTAAGAGTAATGTATATTTGATGTTTAAGTGTTAGACATCAAGATTTTTGATGTAGATGATCATATTCTCTAGAGTGGTTCTTGAGATTTGATTTATAGAAATTAAGTTGTTTTATCCTTTATGTTAAGGTTATGCTAATAACCTTACTATGTCTTATATTTGTGATATATCTTATTTCTATGCTTGATATATTAATATGTTACTCTAAGTTTTCAAGGGATATGCTAAGTATCCTAATGCATTAGTGTCATGGATAAATGTTATATATCTTCATGACACTTAGAGTAAGTTTGAGGTTGAAAAATATCTTAAGCATTCAAATTATGTGAAAAGCATTACTTAAGTCTAAAAATAGTGTGTTTTTGTTGATGCTTTAGTATCAATCATCTTTGCTCTTGAGTATATGCATTTGCTTAGGCTGTGATCCTAAGTTCTATTTTATAGAGCCTATATTATCTATTTGATAAGGCTCTCAATGTTCTAAGATGAAAGAACATTTGAGTTTTTGAATGTTTGATACTTTGTTTCAAGTATCTATAGGATTATTGATTTCAAACATTATTTGGTTAAGCTACTAAAAATAGATCTTCACAAGCTTATAGTCAAGTAGTGGTTAATTACTCGAATGAGAAGCATCTAGTTCTAGAAAGAACTTAAACATTATATGTGTTTTAAGTAATACTTTCCAGTGTTGCTCATGTTCAAGTTCATGCATTTGAGTAATAGAATCCTAAGGTTTCTATTCTTCTAAAATTACTCAAAGTATGCATTATTGATATATGTATATTAAACTTTTAGAATAAAGATTTATATATGCTTTGCTAAGCTCATGTGTACTCTTGCTTTGAAAAATCATGATGCTAGAGTTAAAGTATCTTAATGCTATCTATTGTGTTTTGACTTATGCGTGCTCTTGTTTGATAAATATGAATGAGTTATCAAAATGCTTAAACTAGAGAATCTTTGTGATATATGTTATGCTTTGTAGTTGAGTATCATATTTTGTGCTCAACATATTTGTTTTTATGTTAATCAAGTAATAATGAGATGCTTGACTTATGAATGGTTTATGTGAATATGAAAGTGCATATTTGCAATGTTCTATGTATTTCATGAAAGTCAAGTAATTATTGATATTTTACTCTTAGTAATAAAATGGTTTTGATAATGACTATATGAAAATCAATCTCTACAATATGGATTATATGAATGAGAAAATAACTTTTTAATATGTGAATTTTGAAGCAAGGTATAAAATCCTATAGAAGAAATTTTAAGTATAGTTGAGTATGGTTCATTTAAAAATATATATCTTTTGATAATCTCAACTTGCTTTCAAAAAAATCAAAATGAGGATTTGTTAAGTTTTCAATGTTTTCAAAAGGATAGTCGACTATGTGTTTCATTCTGTTGACTATGCCTGAGAATAGTCGACTATACTGTTAAGGATAATCGACTATGCATAAGGATAGTCGACTATGCTGGTTTGATCTGTCGACTATTTAAGGCATCTGTCGACTATTTTTTTATCTGTCGACTATCAAGTAAGGATAGTCGACTATGTCTTTTTATTTGTCGACTATTTTTGTTCTTTAAATTCAAAATTCTCTTCATATTTTAACATTTGTCGACTATGCCTTTGTATCTGTCGACTATGGAAAGTCTATGTTAGAAATAGTCGACTATGATTTTGTGTCTGTCGACTATGACCAATTTTATTTGATAAAATAATCGACTAACCTATTTTCTTTGTCGACTATGTGTTTCTCAGAAACTTATAACGGCTAGTTTTTGGCGCATTAAATGCTCGCCCAACCACCCACAACGGTCCAAAATTCAATCTTGCCCACCATCAAGTATAAATAGGTGGTTGAAGACGCATTGAAGGCTGCTGGAATATATTGAATATCTTGAACGACCGTGCCTTCACTGTTACATCGAGCTTTTAACTTTTTCTCTCTGTATTCTCATTTAAGAGGCTTTGATATCTTACTATTCTATTACTTTTAAGCCTCGATCATTCATTTAAAGAGAGAGCTTGTAACTAAGAGTTATACTCTTAGAATCTCTATTTCATTTTCTGTATTTTTCTTAGCGGTAGCTAGAGGGCCCATTAAGTTGGGAGGTTGTAAATTACCTAGTTAAGGACTAGAGGACCTGCTCGTATTGAGTAGGGGGTTTGAGAGTAAAGATTGATTTTAAAATCCTTAATGGATAGTTAAGGTAGTGGACTAAGCTTGGAAGGCTGAATCACTATAAATCTGTGTCTTCTCGCTTGCTTATGTTTTTTTTTTTTATTTGTTTATCATTGCTAGCGTTTCATTATCATCACTTGCATTGAATTTTTATTTTCAATCAAAAGGATTTTAAAGTTTTAAATCAAGTTTTTAAATTATACCAATTCACCCCCCTCTTGGTGTATGTGCCATATTAGTTCAATTCTATCAATTATGAGTTATTTCACTTTTGGTTATTTCATGAGAATGTATTTCATATAGTTATTATGAATGAAAAATCATGTTTCTATGTGTTTTGCATCTCATATTTCATGCTGAAATGATTCTTATTTGAATATAGAAATATGATATTTTTAGTTGAGTAATATGTATTGTTCTCAAAGCCATGTGTTTTAAGAATATCTCCTTTTCTTGGCTACTCTAAGGATTTTTATGTAACCAAGTGGATACATTTGGAAAGTTAGATTTATTCAACTTTCATAAACAACACTTGTGTTTATTTGAGCTTAAGGTTTATATATTAAGAAAATTGAGTTTTATATTTAAGCTAAATGTTTATGATATCTTAGATGTTGTTTTGATGGTATTCAAAACAATATATGTTGTTTGAATGATAATCTAGTAAAGCATATAGCATAATCGAGTGTATTTGAATATATATCAAGTGAATGCTCCTTGCAATCAAGTGTTTATTGCAAATTTTCATCTATCTCAAAAGAAATCAAGTGATCCAAGTTATAATCAAATATTAAGTTTCATGTCTTGAAGAGTAATTGACTAAGAGATGTGCATAATCGAATATATTTTGTATTAGTCAAGTATGATGATCCCATAGTTGAATGTTAATGATTATAAGGTTTTAATTGAGCTTTTTTAGAGCAATCAAGTCTGTCGATGGATAATCGACTATTAGTGAGTGATAGTCGAGTATGTTATGAAAGCTTTCTATATTTCAAGTTAAATTGAGTATCTAATGAGTTCAATCGAGTATCTGAAGTATAATAGAGTGCTGACAAATATACTCGAGTGTGAAGCTTATATAATCAAATATAAAATTTCATTAGTTGAGTGAATGGCTACTGAACTCAAATTTTATAGTCATTAGACTAGTCGTTGCATGTGCTTTTAAGGCATAGATTGAATCGTTTAGACTCTGAAAAGACTAAAATTTTCATAAAACAATAAACATGATAATTGAATATTCTAATATTATTTTATGGAAAAGAAGGCTATCCTTGCAGATATCTCATTCTTTTGACAACAACTATAAAAGGAGATGAAGTTGAAGATAAATGCTGCTAGTTTTGAAATTCGTTCTACTACTTCCTACAACTATCTTGAGCCAAAAGAATACTTCAAGTTATCATCTCCATTCTAAGAAAGAAAGAAAGAGTGCTTATCTATTTCACAATCCTTTATCTCTATTTTCTATTGTGAGAAGTAGATTTTTTATTTTATCTCAATCTTGTGAGAGCTTTTCGATTGAGCTTAAATTGTAATCTTCTTATTTATTGTTGTGGTTATGCCTGATCTCTAAAAGGAAAGAGGATGCGCTTGATCCTTTGAAAAAGCAAGAGGTTACGCCTGATTCTTTAAAAGATAATGGTTTCGGTTGAGCCTTTAAAAACCAATTATATTAGTTATTGTTGAGTCAGTGAAAAGTGGAGGTTACAACTGCACTTATGAAAAGTTGAGGTTATAACTGAGCCTAAAAAAGCTAAGTGGATAAATTCTTGGTGAGGAGCCAAGAGAGTGGAGTAGGCTCGTTAGCCGAACCGCTATAAGTTTGTGTGTATTACATTCTTTACTTCTTTCTTTATTTCAACACTTTCATTTATCCTTCAGCAAGAGTCATTTTTCAACATTCTTGATTCCAGCTTTAATACTTTCAGCAACCAATTTCTAAAACTGTAAAAGGATCAATCTTTTTGTGTTAAATTTATTTTACTCTTATAACACATCATTTTATATCAAGGTTACATTTAAAGCATCAATTCTTATAATTTGAAAAGCCCAAACAATTTTATTCAAAGAGTGTTTAAAATCAAGAAAAATCTTTTAAAACCCAATTCACCTTCTTCTTGGGTATCCATTAGTTCTTTCAAAATTCAAGATTAGTTAACCAAAAGTATTAGTAAATTAATTAAACTTTGCGTGGAATAAGATTGTTTTGAAAACCAAATAGGAAAGGAACACCCTAAACCAAGCATTAGGGCTTTGAACCCCTCGATCGTTGCTCGCATGTGTTTCCCGTATGGATGCATCTATCATGTCACGTGAAATGCATAAGGGATGTCGACCATTGTCGGTGGTGGCTCACAACCACTATAAGGTCATGACCCTCCTTATCAGGGTCATTTTGATATCGAGGTTTGCCAAAAAGAATTTTTAAGGAAAGAGATATGGTGAATCAAAGGGAAAAGATGAATAATCTTCAAGGTTTGCTCGTGACCATTGTTGCTAAGGTCATTTTGATGGATAAGGTTTTATCGCAAAGAAGAAGATGAAAAATTAAGCACAGAGATTGCAACTAGGTGTCACCACAAGTTAGAAAGCTTAGATCGAACAAGGATGAAAGAAATTGAGACTAACCAATGGGGAAAGAGAGAGATTGAGGCCAAGATACCAACTATCTGGCCCCAATCTTCAAACCCCCATCTCCAACAAAAATCAAGAGTGAGAGACAGAAAGCTTTTTTTTGCTTACTTTAGATTTTTAACTACATTGCTAAAGACCAACAATGGAAGCACATGGGGGAGAGAAAGAGAGAGTATAAGAAGGACTTCAGGCACAAGAGGTCAACATAAACCCATTTTGAGTAAGAGATGTTACAAAGATCCAAGTGAAAAAAGAAAGAACTAATCTAAATCAAAGATCTCATGGCAAGACTTTTGGGATAGAGGATGAGATAGAGTGAGATTTCATTTGATTGAGAATTTTCAAATTAGAATAGGTAAAAAGAAAAAATGGAAACAAAAAAGGCAATAGCTGGGTAAAGAGAAGTTTTTCTACAAATGGAAGCCTTAAGAGGCTTTTAACTATGGGGTTAGTCGTGTTAGGATGACCCACACAACCTTTTATTTTATAAGGCCCAAGTTGTGGACCTTGCACTCAAACATGAATAGGCCACCCTCGGTCTTGCTCCATTTTGCCAAGTCATCCTCG
The DNA here is from genome assembly GCF_014633365.1 of Diospyros lotus. Lineage (NCBI taxonomy): Eukaryota > Viridiplantae > Streptophyta > Magnoliopsida > Ericales > Ebenaceae > Diospyros > Diospyros lotus. The sequence goes on along the minus strand of NC_068341.1, from coordinate 35,057,379 downwards.
ACCTCAGTCCACTTCACTAGGTTGTCCTTGGCTTTGGAGTTTTACTTGGGTTTGGCTCAACCCACAAAGGGGTTTATCCACAGACGCAATGGCAAACTAATTGTGACACTCCATCCTATACCAAGGTATCACAAGAAGCATTAGCTCATTCATTTAAGAAAATGCTCAATCGGGAACTATGGAATAAGGGTACTCAAATTAGGAGTTAAGGATATGGTTCTCCCATTCACCAAGTTAACGAAAAGTTTCAGCAAAAATGTAAGAATCCTCCCTAGTAAGTAATCCCTTCATATGTGCCTTTTAAGTGAATATGAGCTTTTCATATTCTACAATTGAAAATAATTTTGAAATTTCATCCTATGCATGCACATCATAATATTTACACCTATTAACTGACTAAATCATTCACATTATTAAGAAAACACATAAGTAAAACATTTCACTAGGCTTTAGGCCCTGTATACATCATTTACAACCTAAACTTAGTTTAGGTTGGTAATTAGCCTCCACCTAGAGTATTACAAACCCAAAATTAATTATGTAACATGTCATTTATTGAGTAAATAAATGTTATCGCTCAATTCATCAAAACTCGACAATGCCTACAATCTAACTTATCTAGTTAGTTAGTGACTGCCTCTTTTCTTTTTGAGGTTCCTACACTAGTTGTTTAGGAAAAAAGGCAAAATAAAGGAGAAATAGGCATGAGTACATTTAACTCAATAAGGCATACCATAGGTGCACGAGTGCAAAAAATGTGCAATATGAACACATTGGTGACATGGAAAAATATTTTCTCTCAACTAAAGACTTGGTTGATCTAACAAATGATTTGCTTCAAACTAGTTATTGTACTTCCAACCTTTTCCTCGAATAGTCATTTCAAACTACATCAAATAGTGGCTAGTTACCTTCGTTTGATTAAGGACTTTTACAAAAGCACAATCTTAGAGTTCCTATAGCTAAAGTAAGCATTAATGGCCAACACACCTAGATCGTCCTCCCGTATGTTCATCAACCCATTTCAAACAAAATGTGTATACAAACAACAAAACAAATGCATTTTAAACCATTCAAATACATATGCAATGCACCACACCAACTAGTGTCCATCCTAGGTAGTCTTTACCTATCTCTTTAATTTTTTGCTAGCTCATGTTCCTTTGTTGTCATGGTAATCCTTTGAAATTACATATTACATATCAATACTAACAAACCAAGTCTAAAGTTCATTGTTTATCTCACTTACACAAGTCAAAACCTTTACTGAAATATCCTAAGATGCTGAAACCATGCAATATTGACATTAAGACGAATGATATTTCTAATTAGTTGTCATGCCCCAACATTTCAAAATTTTACTCAAACACCTAAAATCATTCTAATAGCACAGGGTTCCAAATCGTTTAACAATTTACTCTTCAACCCAATAGTTTCTAGTAATTGCATTAATACCTTATTTTTCAAAAATTCACAACTCTTGCATTCCATTGCACTAAGGCCCCTAGGGTTAAATTGTATTTCACTTCCAACCCTTATAAATCTATGTATTGCAACTAAGCCTATAGTATTTTTTTTAGAATTACAGTTCAACCCTTAGCCACATCACCCTTTTAACGTTACACCTCAATTTCTAACTTGTTTTTACTTTGATAGACACATGTAATGTAGAATCATATTATAGTCTCAAATTAGTGAAATCATGAGACAAGGCATACCAAAATTACCTCCAAAATCTATGATAGGTTGGCCGAAAGGCCAAACAAAATGTTCTTTTTTCGGCTTTGGTTTCTTTAACACCATTTGCTCCTATAAAATGTGCAAAGCCATCTCAAAGGTCTTAGAAATGCAAGAAAAATGATTATAACTTCGGAAGAAGAATGGAAGAAAACAGAGAAACCTTGGGTTTAAACTCATTGAGTAATTGTCAAATAACCTTTTTTAGTGGCTGATGCTCTTCTCGAATGACCATTCTTTTCTTTAACAACCTCTAAAGACTTTCTCTTTCCCCTTCATTCTTTTTTCTTATTTTTTCTCCTTTTCTTTCTCTATGCAAGAATGTTGGGTGCAACACACACACACACAACTTTTGGGTAATTACACATTTACCTCTTTCACCTTATTTCACTTCATTTCAAGTAACCCCCATTTGGTTTTATTTATCTCATTTGGACCCCATTTTATTTTGATAAATTCCCTAAATTCCCTTTTTCACATGTCTTGACATTTATTAGTTTTTCATTCTAGCCCTAAATTTTCAGGATTTCTTAAAGTATTCTCGAGTCCACTCTCTAAGGTTCGCTTACGCTATCTCAAGCTCCCTGAAATTCAATTTTACCCATATTCCTCCTCAAAAAGAGAGGAACATGTAATACAAAGTCTTAAACCAATCCAATATAGGATTAAATTATCTTATTCGACTAAGATTTTCTCCTCAGATTAAAGGATAAAGTCAAATATAATCCGAGATTACTTCCTTCATTAATCTATAGTTAGTCTTAATTGTAAAAAAAAACTTAGAATAATCCTATTCTCCTATAAACATTACTCCTAATTCCTCCGTATCTATCTAGGGTTATCATTCCTAGTCACACTCTAAAACCTAATACTAATCAAAGGATTATTTCTAAATTATTATAAATAGAAGATAATCTCTCCTCTAGATAAGCATTATCAATTATGATCTCAAGTTATCTTGCTTTCTTACTGTTCCTCCATATCTAAATGCATCAGAATGGTTTTTTTGGCCAGCCTTAGGATAGTCTCACCATTTTTTTGGGGCAAAAGATCAACTCCAAAATAAAAAGTTTAAGACTTTCTTGCCATCTAGTATGTTTTCTTCATAAATATATTAGCGGACAATTTTGTGTATCATCACAAGTAAAATTTTAGAAAAAAAAACAATTTGGTCAAGTATGGCATCAAGAGTAATGCTACTTGCATATCCAGGTTGACACTTCATTGATCCATTATCAATACACCCCTCATTAAATCATTCAAGTGAAGGGTATATTGGTAATTAATTAATAGGGTATCAATATAGATGTCAACCTAAAATGATTTAATGAGAAGTGTATTGATAATTGTTTAATGGGATATTAACATGAATGTCAACCTAAATGTACAAGTAGTATTAATCGTGACATCAAAAAAATCCACTAATAAATACAATGCCACAAATTCGTTCTTGTATGATCAAATTGGGCGATCAAATTGGGCGAGGATGGGGTGCAAACTTAAATTTTGTCAAATAATGTAATTTTTTTGTGTATGTCGTTAAATTTAAAAAAACATTTTTAATAATGAAAAATCACATAAAAAAATTACTACTAGACCAAAGTTAATGAGTTAATATAATTATGATACTTATAAAAATGGAAGATATTATTTGAAAAATTTTACTTTTGTCAATTAAAAATTTTTATTTTTTAATTGCGACCTCTCTGGGGGTAAGCCCACAAAGATTTTGTATGGTTCACTTTTAATTGATGTACACTTAAAAAATAATAATTGTCAATGTTTACTTATGTAGTAAAAAAGAAATTTATACTCAGCTATTAACTACTAAAATTTAGTAAACCATGTGTACAGGGTAAATTATTCAATTAGCCCCTAAAATTCGTGAATCCATTTAATTTTTGTCACCCAACTAAACTTTAATTTGTAATAAAATTCAGTTCCTCTTTTAATTTTTGTCAACAGATATATGGTATACAAAAATATACCTCAAAAAATACCCGATTGTGGATTTATATTAATTTTAGTATTGAATAATTTTAAAATTTATATTCATATATATCACACCAAATTTCCTTAATAAAAAATGTTGAAATTTAAAAAAAAAAAAAAAAAAAAAAAAGTAACTGAACTTGAGAAAACAATTGTTAATATATTCAGAACAAGAGGGATAAGAAAGTTTGAACTTAAGCCTTCATGACAATTAGTCATGAGCTAAGCTAATTTTGAGGACAAAAGAGGATAGAAGTTTAATAGAAATCAAAATTTAGTTGTCTTAATGATAAAAATTGAGTGAGTGACGATATAATTTACCCCACCACCTGTGCATTACTTCAGTTGAAAAATCAAAATCTTTGTGGGTTTGAGAGTTTGCGAGTACATGAGAGTAACTTTGTGCCATTAATTCAAACCAGACTTGCTCTGCTCTTGTAGCAAAACAATTTTCCTTAATAACACCACCTCCATCTTCATGAAGTTGCAAAATTACTATAAATATAAAACACATAGAAACAGAATGTTAAAGAGTTGAAAAATAAGACAAAGCCTCGACTAGCTAGTAGTACCACTCTTAATCAATGTTCGAGGGACATTTTGCTCTGTATACAAACACACGACAATGATGCAGCATGTTATGGCAGGCAAAGTCCCCCAGCTGCAATGCTTAGGAAACGACTCAAAATAGTCGGCTGCCTACAATGTTTAAGTAATAGCAAGCCGTGAAAATGAAATGTCTCATTCTATTTATTTCTGTTACGTATTTTCACATTACATCCCCTCATCTTTATCTTCAAAGACCATCATCTGTATATCCTCCTTCCTCGTTGCTCATTATACAACTAGTATCTACAGTGTTTGTGTCACCTTTACAGGTACCTGCTCCACTGTCCTCCACAATGCCTTTGAGGAATTCCTCTTCAGAATTCTCTTGACAATGAGCAGGAGCTTTATCCAGAGATTCACCCCCGGTGTCGTCTTCTTTGTCTGTCATTACAAGTTTGCTCTTTTGACACTCGTCATTGTCGCTGTCGACATTCAAAGGGTCAAACCTATTCTGCTCAGCACGTTTTCGAAGCATAAATACATTGAAATAATAACTGACCAATTCTTTCTTTGTCCGGGAAGGGAAAGTGGCCGAGAGATGGTCCCAAATGTTCTTACTTTGTGATGCTGCATTTGAGAGCACATCTCGGAAGGTATGCTCTTCATCTTCCCTCCATTTCCTCGCAACCTCTTCCCCCATGTCACAAAATCCAAATTCCTCAAACGCCTTCTGCCCAAGGTGGTTTTCTCTCAGTTCCTCTCTTGCTTCCATGACATGTTGCCTCACACATCTAATAGAACCCCTGTCTAGACAATTACAGTTGCTTCTCCTTCCCCTGTCAGCACAGCAACTGTATGCAGATGACTCCATATCAGGCATGGGAATGACACAAGTACCTATCAGCCCTGCCTCATTGTCATCATCATCCATCACCCGTGAGCCTGAAGAATCTCCAGGAATGATATGTGGATCTGACTGATCTAAACTGGCAGAAGATTCATGGAATCTATTTGAGGCCCCTTCAGGAACATTAGCTTGATGGTCAGGTCCAATAGAAACTAGTTTTCTAGGAGGATGATTAAGAAGAAATGAATAAATGTCATGAGGTTGAACTAATTCCATTACTCGGTCAAGTTTGAAAAAATGTGGAAAGAAGGATAAATGAACAGAAGCATCTGACTCAGCATATTCATTGAATGCATTGCCATTGACCCAAAAAAGACTGGAGGAGCTGCCAGGAGCATTCAATTCAAGTTCATTGCTAACCCTATTGAAATCTTCAGAAGCAGTTTCCTTAGCAACATTTCCATCTTGAGATTTCCTAGCACTGTCCTGACCTTCATCTTCACATACAAGTTGAAAACCCAAAACAATAAATACATTGAAAATGCAACACAAAAAGATCTACTCTAGTCATGAAGATGCAATGCGAGCATAAACATAGGTATCCATATAGTTATAGTTTCAACAATACAACCAGAGAGAGACAGGATGAACAAGTGAGAGAAGCCTCACCAAAAATACTCAGGTATCCATATAGTAATAGTTTCAACAGTCAAATTTAGAAACAATCTAATGGTCCAAATCTAGATGCTGATGGTAAAATTTATAAAATCATGGTTTCTGTAAAAAGGGACAAAAAGCCTAAGAAAATTTATACTGATGGCATAGCACAAAAGATGGGGAAAGAGATACATATATAAACTAGGCAAGAGAACAAAAAATAAGAGATTTGAGCCAAGTGAAATGCATAAAATATGAAAACAAAAAGTATTAGTGACTAAGGGACAATCAAGGAGAGTTTGGAAGTAGGGGTGAAAATTCAGTCAGTCTACGTCCAATTCAGTTACAAAACCGAAAAAACCAAAATGGCTAGTACGGTAAACCAAAACCGAACAGAATAGCCAAAGAACCATTTAACCGATTGGTTGATTTAACCAAAACAGCTGAAATAACCAAGCGGATACCAAATTAACTGATTTTTATCAAAATCTGCCAGAACTACAAATGCTTCAAAAAATAATACAATTCCATCCATTCCAGAAATCCATCCAATTTGTTAAAAGTGCAAAAAAAATCAGAACACATCATTCACACACTCTCTCTCTCGTCTATGTGAGCAAATCCAGAAATTGGAAAAGGATGAAAAGAAAATAAATATTGAGAAAGGAGAACGTGTACAAGCAACAGTCAATCAGAAGAAATGACGACTGAAACGGTATCTCGCCAAAATCATTTATGTCACCTCATCTTGTATGAAGCAATAGATTGTTCTTGTGTCCCTCATTTTCTCTGATCCAGACAGAGGCACCGTTAGATCAAATCATCTGTCCAACTCAAAGTTAGAAAGAGAGAGAGAAATTCTCCACTTTGGTTTGCAGCCTCAAAAACCCTAGACGCCAACCAAATGCAAACAGAAGAGGGTGTTGGGTTTTGCAAATGAAAGAAAGTGGGAGAAAGAAACCCCAGTTCACTAATAGCATATTTATACACAAGGGCTTATTTGGAATTCGTTATAAATATAGGAGTACTTTTGCAAAGGATATATGTAATTTGGTTATTTTGGTTTTTAACCAAATTTTTTTCTACAACTGAATAGAAAACTGATTTTTAGGGGGGAAAAAACTGAACTGAACCATTTAAGCCCAAAAACCGAAATCGAGATAAGTTCAGTTTGGAAATTCAGTTTTTTCGGAACAATCCTCACCCTAACAGAAAGAGTATTTCTTGAAGTTATTTAGTGAAGGTGGAGAAACAAGTGTTCTGTAGGAACATCTTCGCAATTTTGAAGAATGTAGAAATTGCATGTTCTATAGACATGTATGTCCAAACAAAACAAAGCAAGCATTGAAAATAAATGAAGTAAATCAGTTGAATCAAATAATATCCCAATAGAAACATGGAAGTGCAAGGGAGAAGAGTGCACCTTTTAAGTTAATGAAATTATTTAAAGTGACCCTTTTTGCTGAAAAATTATTCAATGTGATTTTTAAATCAAAAAGGATGTTGGCTGAGTAGAGAAAGAGTACAATAGTGCCTATTTATAAGAATGAAGGAGATATTAAATTATAAGAATACTATAGTGCCTATTTATAAGAATGAATGAAAATTATAAAGGAATCAAGATAGTGAACCACACTATGAAACTTTGGGATATGATTATTAAGCAAAGGTTAAGAAGAGAAAGCAAGTTGTCTAAAACACAATTTGGTCTCATAACTAGTAGGTCAACAATAGCAGCAATACACTTGTTGAGGTGCCTAATATAGAGATAACCAAAAGGACATAAGTATGGCGTTTATAGATTTAGAAAAGACTTATGCAAAGTCCCTAAAAAAATCTTATTGACGGTCCTACAAAAGAAAGGAGTCCAAATTTCTTATATAGGATATTCAAGACATCATGGAGCTGAAACAGATGTGAAAACATGTGGAGAAAATATTGAGGCTTTTCCAGTTACAATTGGATTACATCAAGGATCTAGTAAAGAATAAACTCACTAAAGATATGCAGGTAAAGTTGCCTTGGTATATGCTATTTGCAGGTGACATTGTCTTGGTGGATGAGACAAGACAGTGTGAATACTAAATCCAAGACATGTAAACACTTTAGATGGTAGACATTTTAAGTAAAGCAATAAGTTTAGTAAAACTATAGGCATGGATGGTGTTACCATGAAACTCGAAAATCAAGTAATCCCCAAAAAAATAGTTCAAACATCTTGGATCAATCATCCAAAAGGATTGAGAGATTAATGAAGCTGTTACCCATAGAATTAATTGTAGATGGTTAAACTAAAAAAGTGTGTCCAGGATTTAATGTGATAATAAGATTCCATTAAGGCTAAAAAGAAAATTTTATAAGGTGATGATAAGACAAATTTTGTTGTTTGGCATGGGTAGTAAAACACCAACATGTGCAAAATATGAGCATGATATAAAAAAAGAAATGATAAGACTAACATGAGGTTATTCTATTATAAGGTTGAAGTGGCAACTGCACGATTAACATGAGAACATAGGCTTCTATGACAAGAATGGATAGAAAGGGGTCTTTAGCAAAATAGGATGAAAACCAAGAAGAACTTGGTGGGAGACCCTTAAGTATGATGTGTTATAAAGGTCTTATAAAACATCTAGCCATAGATAGAAATGATTGGTGAGATAAAAATTTTAGTCGATCACACCTAGTGGGATTGAGGCTTGGTATGATGATTTTGTTGTTGTTGTTGTTTGTAAAAGGAATATTCAAGAGCAAGATGACACAAAACCATTCAACAAAGAAAAAAAACAACAAGAATGCAAATCCCATTTCTTCATTAATAAGAGTTCATAAATGCTAAAACAATCCTAACCTTGAAATGCTATTTGGTCATCAGTTGGCTGAAACAACATACTCTAAGACCTTACAGCATTTATCTATAGCATGACTATAAGAAAGATAATTTCAGACACAAATATCAGTTGTGGAAGTAATATACCTAATAGAAAGTGCCAAGAAAATGAGTAAAGAAACCTAAATATTCACTTTGACACTATAGCATGAGTAATATATGACACTCAATCTATTTACCCCTAAATAATGTATTTTTCTTACATTAGCAATAAAAAATCAAACAATTGTTACCTGAAGAAAGTGCTGGACCATCATTACTTGGCAAAAAGCCCAGAATGGGAGATTGCTGAGCTGAGTGTCCCTCTTGTCTTGGGTGCTTAAAACCAACCTCGAAAGACTCCTCATCGTGGCAAGGTCGTTTGTAAACCATTTAGCCTTCCAAATGAGACAACTTTAGAAAACAAGATCCACAAGATGCAGCAAAGATAAAACCACTTAATTCCTGCAGTTTAAACAAGAGACAACATGGAGCCAACTGAGATGTCAAAAAGAAATGAACAACACAAGGAAAGACACCCATAACTTGCAAGATGGGGCTTATCCTACCACATAATAATATACAAAAAAAGGAAGAAGAAAGGTGGGGAGGGGGGAGAGAGAATATCTGAACTTTTCAATTTCAAAGACTTAATATTATGACTTAAGGGAACCAAGGGTCAAACAAATATAATGGACAACATATTTTATCTTAATTCAAAATTGAAGCTCCCACTTCATCTTATGCAAGTTATTATTCCATGTTTACCACCTTGACAAACATTGCCAGCGTCGTACTGAAATCAAATCCTACAGAAGATAGTGGAGTCTTTCGTAGGAGACCAATCTTAGCCAAACACTGCTAAAACACCACTTGATTTCATTTATTTTAAGAGGAACTCATTTCTTCTCTGCCTCAAGCCTTCTTAAGGACTTCAAGTCAGTCTCATATTTGGCAAATATATTGTACTAGGAAAAAATATGAATCTGATGTGGTTATTATAAGGAGTCACTTAAGAGTTGCAAGATTTTCTTCACCACAGACAGTTTTATTACAAGCATCCTAGTCAAACTATTAAATCCAGTAATTCACATCAACGGATTTTTCCATATTTAAATATTAAAATTTTGTATGCCATCAGCCTACATCAGTTTCCGTCCACTATTTTGTTGTCAAGAGATACACGTGTGGCTTTTCATTAGCACAAGTTGCACTGCACCTTTCCCAATCTTATAGAGAATTACAGCATCTGCTTTGACCTCTAGAAAGCAGCTTTACACACACACACACAAGATAAATTTATCTGGCTGCTTCCAGTTACTCTGCCATTAAGCCACAAAATGAAGCCCAACTTAACCAGATTACTTTAAATATTAATGCTATCTCAGGAATTAGGACTTTCCAATGGAAAAGAAAATAAAAAGGAAGTGAACTTACTTATGCATAGCTATTGTTTAGCCTTTTTTTTTTTTTGGTTGAGTCTTAAGTATAGCATTTTAGATACACGAAGAAACATTTATTTTCTTTTTCCCTTCCATAAGGGCACTAGTCCTAGTCCCAAACATAGCATAAGGGCACTGTAAGCATACAACAAGCTTACAACATTATAATACATGATTTAGCATGACTTAACGATACTTTTCCTTCAATAATGAGTTACTATTCAACTTATTTCCACATAGTGACATAAACAGGCATATCTTATGAATAAGTAGCGAGTATAGGATATATCACATTACTGAAGCATCTTATTTAACCATTATTTGGCATAGATATGTGTATTCCATTTACAAGTCAGGGAAGAAAACAGCAAGACACCCACACTAAATGAACATGCATGATGAATTCTTCTCCCCCAACCCGTGGTTATCAAGACCATACAAAATCTTCTCTTTACTCATAGCATAGAAAAATACAAAAAATATCAAAGTTTAGTCCCAGATATCAAAAGGGAATCAGAATTCTGAATATGCAACAATAATGGAAGTATCAGAACAGGACTACCATACAAGTATCTACACCACAACCTTTCCCTAATACAGAGATGTGACCAAAAAAGAAACATCAATGCAAACAATTGACTTCACAAGTAAACTGAAAAGATAATTAGACCAGCTATATCATGTGAAATTTAGGTACTGGTTAAAAACCCATGCAACCATAGTAAACTCAAACCATTAACGGCTTTTTTTTTTTTTTTTTGTAGTGTTCTATGGCCATTTTAACACTTAGTAGTCAGGAATCGCAAAAGTACAATTAGACATGTAGTTGGAAAGGTATTAAATAAATGGACTTATGAAATAGTCCAATTGCAGCATGACTGAACTAAAGTAGTTAGCTTTACCTCCAATTTCCGGAAATTTTGTGTCCAGATCAGAATGCGAAATGATAGATGGCTATGAAATGATCAAATTTTAATATGAAGAAACTAACTTCAAAAAAGAAATATATAGATAAATAGTAACAATAATAATTAAAAATTCTATATCTATAATTAAAGGGAATACAAGAATAATTTGCAGGATGTCAAAACAAGACAGGTAATAGACTCCATGGATCAAAGTAAAGATTTTTTTTTTTTTTTTTATTCCAGCTAAAAATTTCAAGTTTACGAGAATTACAATAATTTCAATAAGCCGAACAAGCTACTACAAACTGATTTACACATCGAAAAAAATCCCTCGAACTTCGATGGAAAAATAAAATAACCGAATTCACAAAAACATGGATCGATACAGTGACAGAGCTGAGAAAATTAAGAAACTCCGTAACCCTAACCCTAAAATTCAATACAAGACACGGAGAAACGTGAAAAGGAGATCAATCGAGGGCGCAGGAATTGGAATTGAGCGCAAAAAGAATGGATCTGAAGAGAAAAGGCAGGAATTGGAACAGAAATTGGATGAGAAACGAGAGATGGGAATTCGGGGAAAATGATGGTTAGCGTGGGAGTCGAGTTTTATAAGAATGTTCGGTGATCCGAGGATGGAAACTATTTTCGCGCTTCGTTGAATCATCTGTCATGAAAAGGGGCTGCTTTTTACCTTGTAATTTCGAGAATGCCACTCAGATTTCGCATCTCGGCACGTGATGTGATTGTGTTTATTTGGCAACATTCTGAGACAAATAATAAATTATATTTTATCTTCTGAAATTTACTAAGTTTTTTAATAAAATGCACAATTTTATTAAAAGTCTAACATCTAGTTTTTTTTCTAAAATGATGGTTCTTACATTAAAAAAATTAATATAATTTAAGTAAAAACTCATTTTCAAATGGCGCCTCTTTGTGGTTATATTTCAATCTTTATTAGGCAAATTTTAAATAAATGAGTGTTAATATAATAGTAAAATTATTTTTAATTTTAACTTAGAGGTTAGGATCAAGTTAAAAGTCGGTGTTTGTTATAATTGTCTTTTTTTTTAAATAGAAATTAAAAATGTCATCAAGAGTGTTGTTTGGTGATTATAAATTTTAAACAAATAAGCACCATGCCTAGTATCATAGTAAATTTGAATAGTTTCTGCTAATTTGGAGCTAAGGTATTTGCAAATAAGTGGGAGTAATATTCTTTCAGAATGGTATGAAATTAAATCGTCTAACTTTTTTTTTTATAAAAAGAAAGGTAATTTTAAATATCAACAAAACAAAAGAAAAAAAAGATGAGTCTTCAATGGAACCATTCTTCCAATAAAGATCAAAAGACAAACTACAAACTCCTCATCCTTCTTCTTCAGCTGACACAGATCTGATCCAATCCATCAACGTTATTTAAGCACTATCTAGACAAAATTTTAAACAAAAAATAAAAAAGAAAAGGGAAAGAGTGAAAGCCAAATTCACATCCCCCAATACAAAATCAAGTCTATAATACTGAACTATTAGCAGCTCCATTCCTACTGAATTACTAAGAACAGAGAGAGAGAGAGAGAGAGAGAGAGAGAGTTTCATAATATCGCCGTTCAATAGCAAGTTAACCAAAGTGAAGTACAAAAATCAAGTTCTATTACAAAAAGGAAAAGAAAAGGAAACACAAGCTCTGATTTGGTAAATAAAGTACACCTATAAACCTCCACACGGACAAAACCCAGAAGCATCAGAAACAGATTTAAAGGTAGACCAAGAATACAAGTGCTAAGAATCAGATTGATTGGAGAATCTTCATCATGCCACAGCTGGCAAGTCCTTGACCCAGGCATCCAGTGGCTTACCAATGGAGTAGACAATGAAACCAATCTCCCTCAGCTTATCCACATTCACAATGTTTCTACCATCAAAAATTAAAGCTGGTTTCTGCATGTTGTCGTATATCCTCTGGTAATCAAGATTCTTGAACTCATCCCACTCAGTGAGAATACACACGCCATGAGCTTCTTTCGTTGCCTCATAGGCATCCCATACCACATTGACTTGCTTCACGGTGGTGGGACTCATTGGTTGGAGATGAAGAGGATGGTCCCAGTCAAACTTGTTCATCGTAAGGTCTCTCTGGATTTGGTCCTCTGTGACCTGCGGATCATATATGCTCAGTCGAGCCTTGTCCCCCAATAGCCCCTTGCACACATCAATTGCAGGGGTCTCACGGGTGTCACCTGTATCCTTCTTGAATGCAAACCCCAGAACAGCAATCTTCTTGTTTGCAACTGTGTTAAACATTGAGGAAACAAGACGGTTCACAAAGCGACTCTTCTGATAGTCATTTATCTTGATGACTTGTTTCCAATATTCTGCCACTTCTGGAAGACCATTGCACTCGCAAATATAAACCAAGTTCAAGATATCCTTTTGGAAGCAAGAACCGCCAAAACCAACACTGGCATTCAGGAACTTGGACCCTATCCTAGAGTCCTTACCCACAGCATATGAAACCTGTGTCACATCTGCTCCGGTAGCCTCGCAGAGAGCCGACATAGCATTGACAGATGAGATTCTCTGGGCTAAGAAGGCATTGGCAGCAAGTTTAGAGAGCTCTGCGGACCATAGATTGGTGCATAGGATCCGCTCTTCAGGGACCCAGTGAGCATATACGTCCTTTAATGCTTTGATTGCCTTCTGGCCTTCTGGGGTATCCCTACCTCCAATGAGAACCCTGTCAGGATTGAAAAGGTCTTGGATTGCTGTCCCCTCTGCAAGAAACTCAGGGTTAGAAAGAATCTGGAAGTTAATTCCCTTGCTGTTGTGGGTCAGAATTTTCTCTATTGCCTCCGCTGTTTTGACAGGAACTGTTGATTTCTCGACAACTATTTTATCAGATTTTGACACATCAGCAATCATTCGAGCTGCACTCTCCCAGTATGTTAGATCTGCGGCTTTGCCTGCTCCAAGGCCGCTAGTCTTGGTGGGCGTGTTAACAGAGACGAAGACTATATCAGCTTCACGTACGTGTTTCTCCACGTCAGTGCTGAAGAAGAGGTTCTTGCCCCGGCACTGCTTCACAACATCATCAAGACCAGGCTCATAGATGGGGAGATGGTCACTGTTCCAAGCTGTAATCCGAGGAACAGAGATATCAACTACAGCCACTTCAATTGATGGGCACTTGAGGGCTATCACTGCCATGGTAGGCCCCCCAACATACCCAGCTCCAATGCAGCAGATCTTGACCATTTTCCTTTTCTATCTAGCACCAGGACAAAGAATAACATATATGAGAAAAAGATACACAAATCTCTCTAGATTCAAGGTGTGATTGTAAAACTCACCCTCTACTCTCAAGAGTTAGAGAAATGAAAATAAATAATACACAACACAGCAAACAGAATTCTAACCCACAACGAAATCTCCTTCCTCTACCTATTCTATGAATTGTATGTTATTGCTTTTCGAAGGAAGAGGATTAGTGGAATAATAATATAATGATTCTATCATCTCGTATCATCCATCACTTCAATATTACTAGCGAAATTAAACCCCTAAATTTCCAAAGGATTTCATGAAGAATCAAACGGATTTTTCTGTACGCCCCAGAAAGCAAGATTTCACCACGGATAAGAAATGGAAAATCGAAGTCTTTTTTTGGTCTTTTTGTTAGCTCAATGTGGAAAATGACATTAGAAAATATCAAAGAACAGAGAACTTGTTGTCTCTTAGAATAGTAAATCCGCCACAACAAGGTACTGTTCATTGATTATGCCAATTCTTAAAAATCACAGGACCCAAAAATTAAATTGCACATAATTAGCTTGGCACAATTATGGTAACTAAATCAGATCTAACAAAAGTCGCTTGATTCAAACCTCTATACCGATCATTGTTACTAAAAACACACACATTGAGCTAAAACCCCGGCACACGGTACATTTAACAGATCGTGCACCAACTGGCATATACCTCAACAGATCTGGGGACTCTAGCGAAAAAACAACAAACAAATGAAGGATCCATTCGGTCGTTCCCATCATGAAATGCAAAAGAGGAAACAGCGAGCTCAGAACAGATGAAACAAGAAGAAATGAAAAAAGAAGAAAGTATTAATGCACAGAACTAAATCAACACCAGAGATAGAGGGAAACTTCACCAAGTAGATTCCATTTCGGAAACAAACCCTACACTATATATACAGCTATATATCGATATGGATCTATGGGCGGGTTGAAGTTTGGCAGGACGCTGTAATTGGGAATTGGAAAGGGAACATACCTTCTTCAGAAGAAGATCGATCGATGGATCGAGAGAGTATCGCAGAGAGAGAGGTAGAGTAGAGAAAACAGAGAACTTGGCATATGGGGAGAGGATGCCTCCTTCCTTATATATATACATGTACGTACCAGTCAGCACAAGCTCGGATCCAATCCTTCGTGTTTGGAAGCTGGGAATTCTCTTTATTCTTTTTGTGTAATTTTCTAAGAGATATATATATATATACACATTTATTCATTATTTAAAAATAATAATTAAGAATTATTAATTATTAAGATAAATAATATGAGCAAAGAGATTTGTTATATAATTAATATAAAATCCCTTTTATATTGCCCGACATACCTATCTAGAGAGTTATTGAAATACGTCAAAAAGACAAAAATATCATCACTCAAATTATAAATTTACAAATCATACAATTGTCTTACCCATTTTGCTCTCTCCTTCTCATGACCGTCGATACAATCGTCAATTGTCGCTCTCTTTGCCTCATCGGTGAGACCTCACAATCGTTTCATCGATCGTCGCTTGCTAATTATGTAAAAAGCAGAGATGAGAAGAGCAAGAAGGTAAGGCAATGATAGGATATTTTTGTTTTTTTAGCACCTTTCAATAACTCTGTCAATGGATCTATCGAGCAAAATAGATTAATTCTTAATATAATTTGGTTGATATATGTATTGTGATTGTGTAATTTTCTATTATTGTATTTCTATAAGTTTAATATATTTTTTTAAAGGTGCATTATTTGACACGTGAGAAATCATGAATTAGTTGTGGTGCCACGGCCTAGACGTGATTTTCGAAAAGGACAACAGAGGAATGGAGGCGTGGAATTATTATAAATTAAAAAGAAAGGCCAACGCGCCAACCTGTGCATACATAAGACATGACGTGGGGGTAAGTTGCATTTGCATCTCAATTTTTTTTTTGTAATTTCACTTATTATTTATTAGAATTTTAAAAATAATTTTTACTAATACAATAATTATTAGATAATATAATTTTTTGTATCTCAAATTATTTTTATTATCTTAAAATATTGACAAATTGAAAGCTATAAAATACATATACATGCATTTTTTTCTTCCTCAGGTGTTGCCACCTGCAACTTTAGGGTTTCTTCTTGGGGTTTTTTTTAGTTACTTTAATTTTCTAAATTTTTTTATTTGGCGATAAAGATTAGGAGAAAATTGTTAAATTTAAATTAATTTAAATTTTAATTAAAGTCACTATGCAAATGACCCATCACAAAAAAGCTAAGTTGTGTTATCTTTATTTTTTAATTTTTAATTTTAAATTTTGAATTCATTTTTAATTTTTTATTTTGGTAGTCTGTTTTTAAAAAATTAAAAATACGTTCTTTTTGTCATTTTAAAAAATTATTTCTCAAAACAAAAAATTAAAAAACGCGTTCTCTTTGAAATTTTGAAAATAATTTTTTAATAATATTTTATTCAATAAATTTGATTATTTAGTAAACTAGAAATATGTAATGTTAATATATTATTAAAAAAATATCTATTTTAAAGTTAATGAATTTTATAATATTTTTTTATTATAATAATAAAATATAAATAAATAAATATATTTTTAGTTTAGAGTTTATTTTGAATGAAAACACTCAAAACAATAAAATAATAGAAAAAATATTACAAAACAAACTCAAAACTCAAAACACATTTATTTATTTATATTTTATTATTATAATGAGAAAAAATATTACAAAATTCATTAACTTTAAAATGTATATATTTTTTTAATAATATATTAACATTAAATATTTATAATTTACTGAATAGTCAAACTTATAGAATAAAATATCATTAAAAAAATATTTTCAAATTTTTAAAAAAAACGCGTTTTCTAATTTTTTATTTTGAGAAATTATTTTTCAAAATAATAAAGAAAACGCGTTTTCAATTTTCTAAAAATAAACTACCAAGATAGAAAACTGAAAATGAATTTAAAAGTCAAAACTGAAAATTGAAAAACAAAGAAAATATAGCCTTAATTTTTAATTAAACTAATTGAGAGCCATTTAAGCCAAAAAAATTAAATAACAGAGACCTTCACAAAAACTTTTGAACAATTGATTCAAACCACAAGAGATTATGAGACAATTTACCTAAATTATATGTTAATATATTTATTTTAATTATAAAATATTTTATATGAAATTTGTTGCAAGTGTTGCTGATAAGGTTGTGCAAAAATTCGGTTTGATTGAACTAATCAAACCTAATCGACTCAAATTATTGATTCAGTTCATTTTTTTTTAATTCAATTCAATTTTTTTATCGAAACTAATTGAATTGATCGAACTTTAAGATGAGTAGACGACGATATTTTTATGCTTATAAAACGGCGTCATTTTTGTCTTGTTTATCTTCTAACTTATTTAATATATCGGTTAGTTCAGTTTTAATTGATTTTTTTGTATTTGTTCAATTTATTCGGTCAACTTAGTTTATATGATTTATATTTAATTTTTTAATTATTGATTAGATTAATTTATTAAATTTAATCAAACAATTCGATTCAATTTAGTTTTCCAATTCAATTTATTCAATTTGTTAATTTATTCAATCTGTGGGTTGTGTAGGGCTAAGAAGCCCTAAAGCCTCGTATTATTTACGTTAGACCCATTTCTGACTTGGAAATTTATTAAATTTAATTAAATGCACGTGAAAACTACAGCTTGGACGACGCGTGGCGTAGGCCAAGTACATAAACTGGGGGGGTGGATACTGATTTCGGGTGGCCGTGTGGTTTCATGTGAAAATCTTAATTTGGCTCTCCCTGTGGTTCCATGTGAAGCCTCATTTCCTCTTTTTTTTTAATTGCTAAATGGGAAACAATGTGATTCATCAATAATAAATTAATTATATTTTAAAAGCATTTAAGCAATCAATTAGATTGTTTAAATATTAAAATAATATACATTTATTGAAATTTAATAATTATTTTTTAACATTATAATTAATTAATAAACAAAATAAAATAATTAATTATGAAATATATAAATAATTAACTAAATACATGTGTTCTTATATTCAAAAAATAAGAACATAAGAAATAAATGGTTCGTAAAGTTATGCCGAAGACTATTAGCATGGGATCAAATTTTGGGGAGGTAAATTTGTATCATTCTGAAAGTCCCTCGTAATAATCTTAAGATGAATCGTGCGAGTAATAGCACGTAATTAAAAAAATATATATAATTTATTAAAATTTCCCTAAATTTCATGGCAAATGGGAGGCCTTGGATGAGGCAGAGGTTGAGGGTCAACATAATCGTTCAATTGCTGCTGCCTTTGCTCCCACGTGAAAGAGATGCACTGACAAATTGACCCCTTAACCATTTTCTTATTGGGTTCACACCCACCACTGTCTGCTGCTAAACTATTATTAAACTAAATTACGTTTGGCCCTTCTGGTTAGCATAAATTAGAAGGCGTGACTCACACGTATAGTAGTGCAATTAAATAAAAATTTGAGCCCCAGAGAAGGAAACTTGGAAATAAAGAGTGGGTTGTGGTTGCTTATGGCCTCAACAAAGACCCAAAGTTATGACCAGACCAGACAAGACAGAGGCTCCAGAAAGGAGAAGCAAGAAGGATGGCAGGCCTACCTACCTAATCATTGTTCACCAAGGCGACGCTGCCTAACCTTACAATAATTGATTGAGTCGGGCGGGCATGAATCAATCAAACGACTATGGTCGGACATTACTATCAATTGATCGGACCTGTTTTCATTAGTTAGAAAGGCTAGTTGAGTTGAGCCCATGAATGGCTCTTTCGTACTTAGATTTAGATGGAAATTAAAAGAAATAACTTAATCTACTTTTAACACCTCCAAGTAATTAATGGGTATGGCTATGAAATTTATTTATATATTTCAAAATTTATATAGATTTTATGTTTATTATTGTTTAAAATAATAATAATAATAATTTAGTATTGACTAAATCAAAAAGATAGTTATTGATTGAACACAAAATATTGGGATTACTGTTCTTGCGTGGTCTCTCGCGCGCCCGTACTCTCGATTTTGGTAGAGAAGATAAATTTCAGGTAGAGAGTTTGTCTCATTGCTAAGGATAAAGAATCGAACCCACAATTTACTAGTACGAATTTCAACTTATCGTGATCCAATCATTTAATATGTGTTCTGGAAACTTGAAAAAAAAAAAAAATCTTCATCTTATTAATGTTGAATTTGTTACGAGTTAGGCGATCATCCGCCTTGCCCATTTTCAAGATTTCTTGAATTTTCGATTGGCTGAAGCAAGCTATCTTTAAGTTCAAGTTTATTGTTGATAAAATTTATCTTATTTGTTTATTTTTATCTCTTTAATGAGGTGGCAAAATAGTAAGCAGCAGAAATGCAATACCAACCTTCTAATTTTTCACCATAAATACCCCTTTATGGTGATAGTTTTAGACTATCAATCTATCAACAATTTTCTAATCGTTTTTCTTGTTTCTATTTTAATCTTTTTATCTCCTTTACTTTAAGAAATATTTTTAAGTTTAATTTTTCTATTATTCTTGTTACCTTGTATTACTATTACTTTATAACTTAAAGTACAAGAAGAGTTTGTTGTATTTTAGAGATAATCGCATTTGATATTATTATTATTATATATAATAGAATATATCTTATCTTTTAGGACAGTGACATCACGCTTCAAAATTACTTTTTATCAT
Organism: Diospyros lotus; assembly: GCF_014633365.1. NCBI lineage: Eukaryota > Viridiplantae > Streptophyta > Magnoliopsida > Ericales > Ebenaceae > Diospyros > Diospyros lotus. Next base: position 35,037,370 of record NC_068341.1, on the reverse strand, counting down.
TATCATTTTGTTACTTTTTTACCTTCAATTCCCCGACAAGAGTTAGTGTTGAAGGTTGAGATTTTAGGTATTGGATTGATCTTTTTTTCTTTTTGTTGGACAACATTTAGATGCCTTCTTATTTGACATTGAAAAAATGTTTAGACGTCGAGTGAGTTTCCAAACTCGTTTGAAATTTTTAAAATTTTAGTATATTTTAATATTTAGTAATAACTTTTAATAATTATAAATTAGTGCAGAGTTAGTTAAACCATGAAACCATCTAAATGGCTGCCTATAGCCCTGCATTTTCAAAGACCCCAACAATCAATTTACAATATTTTTTCTTCTCTATTTTCTGTTCCCAATTTTTACGTTCTCTATTCTCTCTTCCCATTGTTCTTAATTTTTTCTTCTCAATTTTTACTTTTTTTTTAATATTTCATAGACTTTAAAACTGTAAAAAAAAAATTTGATTATAAATATTTCAATTGCAACCCTAAAAAAAATTCTATTGTTTCCAATTTTCTCTTCCCAATTTTTATCGTTTCTTTGTTTATTGTAATAGGTTATTTCGTTTCTTTTGATCTTTCAAACATTATATTTTAGTTGAAAATGTACTATCATTAAAAGATTATTGTAATTTGTAGTTGATTAAACTTTAATTTTTTTAATTTAATGAAATGATGATTTTTTTTTTGTAAAAATATGCATTATTTATTTTTTACTAAAAAATTAATATTTTAAAAGTTCCTCACAAATTTTTCCGCAAAAACTTTCAAGTTGGTTTAGCTAGCTCAATTGGTGTTAATTTGTCAACGCATTCGTCTGTATAGCATTATCCTAATTTGTGGGTGTGTGTCTTTTATTCCTGGGTTTTGCTTTTTAATGGTAGGCAGAGTATATTCATATTAATTTAATTAGAATCTAAATTATTATTTTTATTTTATATTATTGCAAAATTTTACTGTAATAAGGTTGAATTAGTAATTTAGTGCTTATTGAATTGTAAGATATAATTAAAATAGTTTAAACATACAAGAAAAAAAGTAAAAGATGTGCCTGTTTTGAATGAATAAATATAACAATAATATAATAGTAGCTTACTTGGAATGAATGAATTTTACTAAATTTTTTAGAATTTTTTTTTTATGAGCTTGATCTTTTAAAAAATAGTGGTTGTGGTTTAACTTAAAATAAAAAAACCTCATATAAAAGATTATTGCTTAGCTCGTAAAAGCACGAGTTCCTATTTAGCCTGTGAAAAATGAAGGTTACTACTTAATCTGTAAAAATTGAGGTTCTTAATTAACCCGTAAAAATGGAGATTTCAATTGAGCTTGTAAAAATTGTATATAGATTGTAGTTGATCAATTAAAAGCTAAATCTCTTAATGGGTTTTTCAAATCTTTAGTAAAGAGTTAAAATAGTAGACTATGCATGTTACTCGAATCACTCTAAAATTATTGTGTTGATATTACTTGATTTTTAATATTTTTACACCATTATTCTTCGATCCTTCATATATATTTACTGTTTATAGTTTTATTTTTTCAACTATCTTTATTGGTTGGAATCATCTTAAGAATGTATTTGTTTCATTCTTTATATATTATATTCTTATATTAATACTTATTTAAGTTTTCATTGCATATATAAATGTTTCTAAAGCAATCGAGTAATCAATTTTATATTCAAGTATTTTTAAAAAAAAAAAACAATATTCAACATATTTTCATCATCAAACATTTCTACATCTAGTCTCATTGTTGTCATAAAAGTTTTCTAAACATCAGTTTTTCGAAACACATGAAATCAATCGTGTGCATTGATAAAAGATTTTATCAATGCACACGATTGATTTCATGTGTTTCAAACTGTTTATTCTTGATGCAAAAAGGCTTCTTGAATTTCTTCCTTAAATGCATACATACTCTCATCATTATTTTCATATATACATCAAATGATTAAAGTATTTCATATATATCTTTATGAAAAATATTTTATGTTGCATACATATTCATGGATATACCATGCGCTGTTGCAAAGGTCTTTTTAGTTTACGATAAATGTTATTTTCAAATAAATTTATTGCATTATATTTCAAATTATTTTCAAAAGTATCCAAAACACTCAATTCACCTCCCTCTTGAGTGATATTTCACAATAGATTGTACTTCTGTCACTAAAGGTAGCAACGAATGTCCTTTGTCTCCAAACTTAGAGATGGATCTTTTCATCGCTACATTTAGTGACAAAATTATGTTCCATCTCTAAGTATATATTAGAGACGGAACATGTTTTGTTGCTAATGTTAGAGACGGATGCAAATTTTGTTGCTAAAAATAGCAATGGAATTTGGTTCTATCTCTAAGTTAAGATTAGAGATGGAATCTTTTTTATCTCTAAAATTAGAGACGGAAACAATATTCTATCGCTAACATCATGAAAACGAAAAAAATTTTGTGTCTAAAATCCTACTAGAATTTAGAGACGAATTTCATTTTCGTCTCTAATATTGGCCTTTAGATACCAATTATTCTGTTTCTGATTTTTAGATTTGTTAAAAGGGCTTGAAAATGACCCAAAAATGTCCAATTCGAAACCTATTAACAAGTAATATCCACAATACCAAACTACAATCACAATAATAATCTACAAATTACAAAAATTACTCCGAACACATAAAGTTATCAACTAAATAAAGTATTATAATGAGTATTCAAATTACACAACAAATATGTAATCATTAATAGTCATCATCATACCCATGAGTGTCGTCTGTTGGGTCATGATGAGTTGAATTGGCTAGGTTGGATATAGTAACTAATTAATGTGGAACGATTAGAGGGGTGGAATATGGTGAATGACGACTTGAGGGTATCTGGTTGAACCCCAAATGCTAGAAAAGGGATTGTATCATCTTTCTCTGGGATTGTATCATCTCTTATTGGGTACGTATCATTTACAAGTTGGAGATTGTCTTGTGTATAGCATCCATCTCATTTGGAGTCACAACTATACTAAATGAAAACACCATATAGTACTCCAAAAATGCTGTCTCGAGAATGAAAATGCGTCTCTTCTTGTTTCGTCCTTCAACCACATCCAAATATATGTCATTGTCAAAGGTAACTAACAATTTATTTGAACAACTCTTCTCTGTAGATGCTGTGACAATTCTCTCTCTTCTCGTCGCCTATTAAATTTATCATAAAATATGAAATTTAGATACAAATAAATTATCTAAAAAAAATTGAATTTCGCTTTACATTGACAATACAAATATTAATTTTGGTTTGAAAATTAGTACTTACAATAATAGATGCAACTTTTGAAGAGACCTAATCATCTTTGCCTTTGTAGTGTTTTATCTGTTTAAATAGTTTGAAGTTGGTTAGTTCCCTATTCAACTTATTTCTTTACAAAAGACAAGAAATGCATGTTATTTTAATTGAGTGAAATATAAAATTTTGTCATGAGATGTAATTGAACTTAATATAATAATTTACTTACTAATTATATGTAAATAGAACTTACAAAATATTTTTCTATGCTCAGTAGCCGATATGTACCACCACTGTATAGGGAGGAATATTTTCCAAAGCGTCTACTTTGGACATTCTGTAAACACTTTTGTAACTAATTCGGGTCTTGCCATTTTTCCTCTAGAATCCTTCGAATATCATAAGAAATCCATTCTTTAAACACTTTTAAAATGTCTATTCAAATTCGTTATAAATAAGTATATTTAATTACTAGTAAAAAGTTTTAAAGTGCTTTATTATTATGTATTACTAAATGCAAATTTTGTTTTATTTTATACAAATGGATGATTTTTTATGACTTAATTAATAAATTAAGCTCTCTATTCATATTCTTCATAAATAATATTTATTTTAGATTGATTGAGGGATTAATTGAGGAATTAATATACTAGAAAAAAAATTATTACTCAATTGTAAAAGTAATTTTAAAGAAAAGTTCTACTTGATTTAATTTTTATATCTTAATTATATAAAAATAATTATATTTAAAGTAATGCTACTTATATATTCAGATTGACATTCTATTAATTAATTAGTGATACATCCCTCATTAGATCATTCGAGTAAGCGAATAAGGGCCATTTAAGTGGCAGAGTTAGTTAAACCATGAAACCATCTAAGTGGCAGCCTAAAGCCCTACATTTTCAAAGCCCCAACAATCAATTAACAATGTTTTTTCTTCTCTATTTTCTTTTCCCAATTTTTACATTCTCTATTCTCTCTTCCCATTGTTCTTAATTTTCTCTTCTCAATTTTTATCGTTTTTTTTAATATTTCATAGACTTTAAAACTGTAAATTTATTTTTGATTATAAATATTTCAACTGCAGCCCTAAAAAAAATTCTATTATTTTCAATTTTCTCTTCCCAATTTTTATCGTTTCTTTGTTTATTGTAGTAGGTTATTTCGTTTCTTTTGATCTTTCAAACATTATATTTTAGTTGAAAATGTACTATCATTAAAAGATTATCGTAATTTGTAGTTGATTAAACTTTAATTTTTTTAATTTAATGAAATGATGAATTTTTTTTTGTAAAAATATGCATTATTTATTTTTTACTAAAAAAATCAATATTTTAAAAGTTCCTCACAAATTTTTCGGCTAAAACTTTCAAGTTGGTTTAGCCAGCTCTGAATTGGTGTTAATTTGTGGGTGCATGTCCTTTATTCATGGGTTTGGCCTTTTAATGGTAGGCAGAGTAAATTCATATTAATTTATTTAGAATCTAAATTATTATTTTTATTCTATATTATTGCAAAATTTTACTATAATAAGGTTGAATTAGTAATTTAGTGCTTATTGAATATGATCTGTGTAAGATATAACTAAAATAGTTTAAACATACAAGAAAAAAAAATAAAGATATGCCTGTTTTGAATGAATAAATATAACAATAATATAATAGTAGCTTGCTTGGAATGAATGAATTTTACTAAATTTTTTAGAATTTATTTTTTTTTATGAGACTGATCTTTTAAAAAATAGTGATTGTGGTTTAACTTAAAATAAAAAAACCTCATATAAAAGGTTATTACTTAGCTCGTAAAAGCATGGGTTCCTATTTAGTCCGTGAAAAGTGAAGGTTACTACTTAACCTGTAAAAGTTGAGGTTCCTAATTAACCCGTAAAAATGGAGATTTCAATTGAGCTTATAAAAACTGTATATAGATTGTAGTTGATCAATTAAAAACTAAATCTCTTAATAGGTGTTTCAAATTCTTAGTGAAGAGTTAAGATAGTAGACTATGCATGTTAGTCGAATCACTCTAAAATTGTTGTGTTGATATTACTTGGTTTTTAATTTTTTTACAGCATTATACTTCAATCCTTCATACATATTTATCGTTTATAGTTTTATTTTTTCAACTATCTTTATTGGTTGGAATCATCTTAAGAATGTATTTGTTTCATTCTTTATATAATATATTCTTATATCAATACTCATTTAAGTTTTCATGCATAAATTTTCATTGCATATATAAATGTTTCTAAAGCAATCGAGTAATCAATTTTATTTTCATCATCAAACATTTCTATATCTAGTCTCATTGTTCTCATAAAAGTTTTCTAAACATCAGTTTTTCTAAACACATGAAATCAATTGTGTGCATAGAAAATCTGTTATCAATGCACACAATTGATTTCATGTGCTTCAAATTACACAACAAATATGTAATGAGTATTCAAATTACACAAAGTTATCAACTAAATAAAGTATTATAATGAGTATTCAAATTACACAACAAATATGTAATCATTAACAGTAGTCATCATACCCATGAGTGTCGTCTGTTGGGTCATGATGAGCTGAATTGGCTAGGTTGGATAGAGCAACTGATTGATGTGGAACCCTTAGAGGGGTAGAACATGATGAATGACGACTCAAGAGTATCTGGTTGAACCCCAAGGAAAATGGATTGTATCATCTCTTATTGGGCGTGTATCATCTTTTGTTATAAGTGCATTTGTAATACCCGAGAAATTCTAATAGACTCAAGAGTAAATTATCTTGGGGCAAAAAGGGAATTTTCAAATAAATTGAGGATATAAGGATAATTTATTACCTTATGAATGACCGAATCGACTGCAGGGAGTACCCTGGAGCCGAGATGTTAAAGGAAAATAATGTGGCATTCACAAGCACCCCGAGATAGGAATTATGGTGTTGAAAGAAATCAGATCAGGAACGATTTTCGATATAGCTAAAATGCAGCTGCCATTTATCCTGCAAAATCGAATCTTTTTAAGAGACTTCTGGAAAGTCAACGAAATCTTGAGGGGGTTTTAGTTTTTCATAAGGAAAACCCTTCAGTGGTTTCAGGAATAAACGAGAAGGTTTAGTGCCAAAACGAAAATTCAGACCTAAGTGCAGTTTTCTGAAATTACCAGAGGAAGGCCGAAACAATATTTTTTTAGAATCTTCAGGGGTCAAATGAATATTTTAGGAGTTAAGGGTTTTAAAAGAAATTATGGAAAGCTCAAGGGTTAAGTGAAATAGGCTAAAGTGAGAATAGCCAAAATTTGAGAGGCTAAAGTGCAAAAAATTGAAAATCTTGGCCATGGAATCCGACCAGGCCACGAGGGGTCTCCGAAAGCCACTGGGCTAGCATGGGGGGTGGTCGAGTATCACATGGGTGTGATCATCAGCCGACAAGGGCCATCGTAGTGGCCGAAATTTGAAGAAAAAGTCGACCAGAAAGCTGGTCGGATTGTCACGCCTTACAACTTGATTTCTTGGTCGACAAGGGCTGCTTCCAGGCCAATCTAAGAGAGGTGGAGACTCTTAAGGCAATGGGTCAAGTGCCCAAAGGGGTTTTGAGGCTCAGGTTTTGCTATAAATAGCAATGGCTTGGTCGAAAGTTTGAGAAAAATAGAGCTTCAAATTGAGGCCAAAATCGAACAAATCGAGGCTAAAAAATAAAGGGCTTTTGCTCCATAGGCTGAGAGGATTCTTTCTAGTAAGTTTGAAGGATTTTGGTGGCAGTTTGAAGGGGTGTTCGAGGGTTGCCGAAGGTGGGAGGTGGACGATCAATCTGAGGGTTTGGCCGGCCATTTGGACGTCTTTTAGTAATCTTTTCGAGGCACAAGTAGCACCATGAGGATTGACTAATCAACAGGAAGAAGAGGGTGCAAAGATCCAGCATCGCCGTCGTCGGAGAAGACAACTGGCGCGTGCCAGCCACGCGTTGGCCTTCACGCACCACCAGTCGCCCTAGGCGCATGCGGGCACGTGGGGCCTCTGAAAAATTTGGAAAAAAAATCCTAAAAATCTAGAAAAATATTTTATAGGGGTTTGTGCAAAAAATTTTGGTGTTTGCATTCCCGATGTCTTAGTTTTCGCATTGAACAACCTCATTTTACGTGAAAACACAACATCTGGGTAAGTTCAGTATTTTTACTTTGAAGTTCATTGGATATTATGAATTGTTGTGGAAAGAAATTTGAGAAAATAGTCTCGATGGTATTTATTGGAATTTTTAGAAGAAAAAATGGAAGAAAATGAAAGAAAATAGGAGAAATTGGAAAATAGAGATATTTAATGATTAAATATGCTTTTTATGATTGAGGTGATCGAGGAAAAGTGATTGGTGCAACTATTGAGAGTTGATACGGAAATCGAGAACAGGCACGCATATGGAGACCATGCGCGCTTTTCGAGGTGTCCTAATCTCTTTTCGAGGTGTCCTAATCTTTGGGCAAATGTGAGTGATTTTCTCCCAAGAATTTATATTTATGATATGATTGTTATATATGCATGATATTTGTGAATGCTGTGATCATTTTGTCATATTGCATGGAAAGTAGTGATATTTGCATGGCATGATATTATTGTCATATTGATATTTGTGTATGGGAATGAGATGTCACCCTTAGAGTGTAGTCATAATTCCCCAAAGACAATGATAGAATAACGTTAAGCTTATCCTACAGAGGTTCGGGATTTGCCTAGGATTTCGTGCTGGGCCAGGAAAGTTACACTAGGGCAAAAATGTTGTTCATGTTATTACATAATGCATTCATATATATGTTTTTGGACTCTCACTAGAAGTTTCATTTTCTAATGGGTTATGCCCTTAGAACATTTAACGTTCCAATTGAGACTTGCAGTTTAGGCAAGGAACAGGTTGAGATATGATGGCACGAGGAGACGTGTCTGATGGATTCAACAGGTGGTTCTGGTAATCTGTCTATCTGAAAATGTTTTAGATAAGTTGGGAAATGGCTATCTATTTGAGGTATCATTTGATTGCACCCAGGGTGTTTAGATGTTATCTCGGGAAATGTGTCTCCATTTATATTTGAAGATAGATGTAATGGTACGGATTTTGTATTTATGAATATAGTGAATTGTTTATGTACCATATTAGGTTTTGATCATTGCTTCCACATTTATGATAAGTATATGTTTTAATTTATTGATTCTTATTTTGATATGCTGAAGAGGTAGAACGAGATTGTCGGGAAATGATTTTATGAAAAAAAAAATATATTCTCAAAATTCCTAAGCTATTTAACGCCCTTGAAAAGAGCGGGGAGTTACAACATTTCCATTTACAAGTTGGAGATTGTCTTGTGCATAGCATCCATCTCATTTGGAGTCACAACTATACTAAATGAAAACACTGTATAGTACTCCAAAAATGTTGTCTCGAGAATGAAAATGTGTCCCTTCCTGTTTCATCCTCCAACCACATCCAAATACATGCCATTGTCAAAGGTAACTAACAATTTATTTGGACAACTCCTTTCTATAGATGCTTGTGACAAGTCTCTTTCTTCTTGTTGCTTATTAAATTCATCATAAAATATGAAATTTAGATGCAAATAAATTATGTGAAAAAAATTGAATTTCACATTACAATGACAATATAAATATTAAATTTGATTTGAAAATTAGTACTTAAAATAATAGATGCAACTTTTGAAGAGACCTAACCATCTTTACCTTTGTAATGTTTTATCCATTTAAATAGTTGGAAGTTGGTTAGTTCCCTATTCAACTTATTTCTCTACAAAAAACAAGAGATGCATGTTATTTTAATTGAGTTAAATATAAAATTTTGTCATGAGATGTAATTGAACTTAATATAATAATTTATTTACTAATAATATGTAAATAGAACTTATCAATATTTTTCTGTACTCAGTAGCCGATATGCTACCACCAGCGTATAGTGAAGAACGTTTTTCGAAATGTCTATTTTGGACATTCTTTAAACACTTTTGTAACCAATTCGAGTCTTGCCATTTTTCCTCTAGAATCCTTCGAATATCATAAGAAATCCATCTTTAAACACTTTTAAAAAGTCTATTCAAATTCTTTATAAATAAGATATATTTAATTAGTAGTAAAAAGTTTTAAAGTGATTTATTATTATGTATTATTGTTATAATATATATTATATACATGTTATATGTATTGTATATATCTGTATATATTATATAATATTATAATAAGTACTAAATGCAAATTTTGTTTTATTTTATACAAATTGATGATTTTCTATGACTTAATTAATAAATTAAGCTGTCTATTCATATTCCTCATAAATAATATTTATTTTTAATTGATTGAGGGATTAATTTAGGAATTAATATACTAGGGAAAAAATTATTATTTAGTTGTAAAAGTAATTTTAAAGAAAAGTTCTACTTTCAAGGGTTTGATTTAATTTTCATATCTTAATTATATAAAAATAATTCTATTTAAAGTAATACTACTTGCATATTCAAATTGATATTTTATTAATTAATTATTAATACATCACTCATTAAATCATTCGAATAAGCGAGTAAGGGGTATATTGGTAATTGACTAATAGGGTGTTTATGAGTGTCAACTTAGATGTGTAAGTAATATTAATCTTATTTAATAGTTACTTATCGATGAGAGTGATAGTAGTATTTATAGATTATATGTGCTCAAATGTAATTAGATTTGGATAGAATAGTGATCCCCAACAATTTTTGTAACATATATATATATATGTATTATTCCAGATCTGCCCCTCATTGTTAGTTTGTTACCCATCTGGAAAAAAATTAAAGAACCTTGACCATCAAATGATTTGGGCCTGAGGCCGAGGGAGATCAATTTGGGCTGTGAAATACCAATCCAACTGACAAGGCCGAGCCCATTTTGGTTTCTCTAACCAGATGAGGTCCAATCCCAGACTCTCTCTCTCTCTCAAATAATAGAAAATATTTATTTTTATTTTAAAAAATAATATAATAAGAGTAATGATATTAACACAGAAAATGCTATATGTACTCTTGAGCTACATTTTAAATTACATAGTCTAATTAAAATGATAAAAATACCCTTTATTTAAGTCGATGACTCGGTGAGACAATACGAGACAATAAGGTGCGAAAGATATTTTAATTATTTACATGCTTATATTTTTTAAGATATAATTTTTGATGTACAAATAACATAATTTTATTAATACATTTAAAATTATTAATGGTGTATAGGTGTAAAGTGTAAAAACACAAATACCCTTAATTTAAGGGTAGTTGTGTCTTTTTATTTACTCTAAGATAATATTTATAATATATATATCTTTTTAGTGTGCATTAATGTTTTAATAATACTTTTAACTATATTATTGTCATTATTGGATAATAAATAGATAATAAAACAAATTATATTTTATTTGTTATTATTATTTTTAGATTGTCAAGTAATCATATTATTATTATTATTATTATAACAAAAAATATATATATATATTTTAATCATTAGATTGGGATTTTGTTGATCCACTTGGAAATATTCTGACAGCCTATTACGTCTGAGACGAAGATATCCCTACCTCTCGTTAATACTCGAATCTAATCTAACGGTCCAAAATTAAGCTGAGATTTAAATTAACAATCAAACGCTTCCATTTAGGCCCAGGGAAGAACTAGCCGTTACAAGAGCGTCCAGAGCTCAACGTTCCTTTTTTCTCCCCTATCTATTCCTCTCCTCTGATAACCATTTTACGCACAGGCACAGAGATTGATTGAAGCCCAGACCCCGCCCCCCTTCCTCTCTCTCTCTCTCTCTCCAACCATTTTTATTTCACGTTCCGGCTGATCTCCGATGGATTTGAACGGCAAGAACGCCGGAGCAGTGACGCCTTCCAAGAACCCACACCCCAATCGATCCAAGGCCTCAGAAATCTCCAAAGATTCGGAGAATTTCAATCCTAATGTGGCCAGTCCTGCAGGTTGCAAATCAGCGAAATCACCGGCAATCAAGTCTGCGACAAAGACGACCCAGAAATCGGCGTCCAGAAACCCTAACCCTGTGGCCTCGCCGCGGAACAAGATTCGAGAACGGAAGTTTGTGGTAGCGAAAAGGAACTCGAAGAAGGAGAAAACGGGCTCTGCAACTGTTGTGTGTAAGTGCAAAGAAAAGGTCGGCGGCGATTTGCAGAAGTGCCTCTGCGTTGCTTATGAGAGTCTTAGGGCTTCTCAGGAAGAGTTTTTTAAGAATCGGAACAGTACCGATCGATACGATTCGGAGCATTTGAAAAACTGTAGTGGGGCTGACAATCGAATTGAAGAAGAGGAGGAGGCAGGGAAGAAGAACTCAGTGGTTCAAGCCCGCGAAATTGGGAATGGGCTTGAGAGAGAGCAGGAGAAAATCGAGGGTTTGACAATTGACCGAATTGGTAGTCACCCTGATGAGACTGAGAGTTCAGATGTAATGGGTGCTTTGCTTGTCAAGAGAAGGAGGGACAAGTTGTTGGAAGAAGCAAGGGAACGTGGGCCTGAAACTGGATCTGGAAAAGTGATGCATTTGGTTAAGATCTTCGAGAAGCTTCTCACCATACCAAAATCGAAGGACTCGGATCAGGAGGATGATAAAGAAGCAGAAGATGAAAAGAAGGGGATGAAATGGGCACTGCCTGGACTGCATCCTAAGGTGCCTGAGACACAGGTCTCTTCATCCTCATTCTGTCCATCAGATTTTTTCCTTACATCAGAGAATTTAGGCTTGGATTCGCGTGTTTCGTCTTCATTAGACAGCAATCATGGAAGGTTGGTATTTGTAATGTGATTGCTTACGTAGTTAGATTTTTTCTTCTATTCTTTTTCTTAGTTTTTATCCCTGCGTTGGGCTAATTTGGTATGTTCTCAACCATGCAGCTTCACCATTTCTAGCAGGACTTCTGGTAGAGGGCACAGAAGTCGAAGAAATGTAAGCACTTTTTAAATCAAGATTGATGTTTTTTTTCTTTCACGATTTTAATATTGTTTTCCTTTTTGCTTTTGAATTCAGAGCTCTGAACCCGCTGGGACCTTGGGTGGAAGTTGGTGGAAGAAGAAGCAGCTCAAAGCAACCCGCCAAAAACCGTTCAAGCTTCAAACAGAGGTATATAACTGTCCACTATATTAATGCCAGTGAGATCGTGCTCTTTCCTAAAGCAGCATTTCATATTTGCATGATGATTCGTGGTATTTGCTTGCCACATGAATGTGCATTTGATTATGTTGCGTGTACTGTTATATGACATAGACAGTGATACTTTGAAATGCGTATTTTATTTATGTCCAGTTCTGCAAATTGAAATAGTAGGACACAATTAAATGTAATACAGAACCTGCATTTGACCCTTCTTGGTTAAGGTATCTGAACTTTTGAACTGTATCAATTAACGTCATCTTGTGAAGTGATGTCAAGGGAAGTTGTTCTTGAAACAGATATACCGTATAGGATATCGAGTACTCATAAAATATGCAAGCTAGTCAAGCAAAACTTACATGGTGTTCAACAACTTACTTATGTGACTATCTCATAAACGAGATGAGAAAGCAAATGCGCTGCAAGTAACATGGTTTCATGCAAAGTTCTTTGACTCTAAATTCTCGAAAAAAGAAACTGAGCCCAATTACACTATTTTACACCTTGGTTCTTTCAACACTCTCAGTATTTCACTGAAATTTCTTGTGCCTTTGATTGGGTGAAACACATTTTTTCATCTGTAAGTCTTAGTTGTTCTAATTATACTAGTCTTGAAGCTGCAGTGAGCTGCCAAGAAATCAATAAAGCTGGCACCTGAAATGGCACCCACAATAAAAGTGTGAAATGCCAGATTTCTAAATTTGTCAAGAAGAGAGGTCGCTAATTAACACATCCATTTCATATTTGATTGATGGATATGTATATAGCTAAAGAATCAGAGCCACAGTCTCATGTATGTAAAAAATGTATATATGAACGAGGAAAAGCAATATTGGCGACCTCTATTCTTGATGAACTAACAGAACTACTCCTTTATGGGATGGGCTACGAAGAAGGAAAATGCATGAAGTACAAAATTATGCATGCAGAATTTGATCGATCAGCCAGGACAAAAAATTTTTATGCCTTACTGTGGTCATATTGTTACATGTCGATTTAAGTGTTACTATTTTTGTCCATCTTTCCTTGCCTAGTAAATTATAACCTTGTCACTGGAAGTAATTTGTACTTCATAATTTTTTTGTCCTGGCTTATCATTCAACACAATAATTGATCCAAATTTTGTACTTCATGCATCTTGATTAAGTTATCTGCATGTCTACTTAGTGAAAACCCTGCATTCTTCTACTCATACTAGTTTTAATAAGTTAGAGAAATCTGATTTGGTGATATGTCCAACTAATAACTATTTTCTGAATTAAATTTTTGCTTCTCATGTTTCTTTGCCCCCATCCGACTTGGAAACACGTTAAATTTTGGCAATTGACTTGTATTACAGAAAAGGGGAAGATGCAAGGAGGAAGAATTCCTGAAGAAAATACAAGAAATGAAGATGGAGCAGGAGAAGCAACGGATACCAATTGCGCAAGGTCTACCATGGACTACAGATGAGCCTGAGGTGAGAGCATTTTCCAACAAAATAGTCCAGGTTTCATGTGTGAACTTGTGGTTCTATATTCAATTTCAAATATGATGCTCTGACTAAATGGCAGAAAAATGTATGATTTCAATCGAACTGCCATGCTATATCAAATAAATTTTTTTGTATACATTATGTCATCTTGTAAAATGAAGTTGGAATGACATGAACAAATTGATGGAAATTGAAGTGACTTGATTTGAAAAACAAAGAGAAAAAGAATTTGTTTAGAATGTTGTTGACTTGAAAAAATATCATTTATTTGAACAGCTAATTATTATCTTTCTTTGGTATAAAATTCCGAACTGAGATATATTCATATCATGCTTTCTGAAAGGCCATGTTACTGTAGCTTGTATTCAAAGAGTTTCAATTGCAAGCCCTATGTGCTGCTTTGTTTCTCTCAAGCTCATTTCAAGTGTTGTGTGTGGTATCCAGTGCTTGGTAAAACCTCCTGTAAAAGAAAGCACAAGGCCTATAGATTTGGTGCTGCACAGTGACGTGAGGGCTATGGACCGTGCTGAATTTGACCAACAGGTACAATTTCAACTTTCCTCTAAATAGTTCTTATGGAGATTTCTGTGAAAGGGGATGATTGGAGAGCTAGAACTTGTGTAGCCAACTCCACCTAGGATCAAGGTTTGTGGCGTTGGTGATGATCAGAGATTTGTGTGAAAGTTTCACTTACATCTTCTGCCATTCTTAAAATGGCCAAAGACCCCAGGCAGATGAGTGTAATTTGTGCTTGCCTTCTTGAGTCCTATGGGAACAGAAAAATGGGAACAGAAAATTGTCCTGTTTGAGCTTGAATGGAATATAATTTGTATTCTAAAAGTACTTCCATTTCTTTAGAAAAGAAGCAGGTGCTGTATATGGGATATGGAACACATCTCACTGCCAGTAGTTCATTCTACTGGTTGGTACTTTACAGTCACTCTTGTTATTAAAATTGCTTCAGAAAATGCTGTTTTCCTTCTCTCAGTGCATGTGTACTATTCACAAGCCAATCAAACTTGTTATATCTGGTAATTACGTTTGGGCAAAGGTAGTTTTGATGTTTTAGTTAATATTGTTTGAAAAATGTTGCTGAATGCCAAGAAAGAGTGAAAAAGTCTCCTCTTATTGCTTTTAACTTATCCAGATTACCTACAAGCATGGGCATGTTCATTGACAATTTAATGAACCCCAAACCTTAAACCCTAAACAACAACATATAAGCTACAATGGAGAAATGAAAATTAATATATCTTAATCCATGTCTTTACACTTACCACGGATACAAGTTTTCAAACAGTTCTCACTTTGTTGCTCATTATCATAGATTCTTGTTCGATGCACAGTCTAACAGTTCAATTACCTTTTAACATCGTTTCTATGATTGCAAATTAGGTGGCAGAGAAGATGAGCTTTATTGAACAGTACAGGATGGAAAGGGAACTGCAACAGAAGGTATAGCAAAAAACAGTATGTGGGGATGTTTTGGTCAAACACATAATACTCATATTTACTGATGTTCTTGTTGGTTTTTGCTCCTGTAGTTAGCAGAAGAAGAAGAAATCAGGAGGCTGAGAAAGGAGCTCGTTCCAAGAGCTCAACCTATGCCCTATTTTGACAGGCCTTTTATCCCTAGAAGGTAACATATCTTTGCCCCCACATGATATAAACTATAACATTAATTTGTAAAAGCATTTTTGAGACATGGTGGTTTTTCCATTTGAAAATTGATAAGCAAGAAATTAACAAAAACTTGAAGTACACATCATATCTCCTAAAAATTGGGCATTTGAAAGCAATGCGTAGTTTATTATTTTTTTTTCCTTATTTTTTTCCCCATCTCTGTAGAGTGTTTGGAGAGAAGTGGCTGATGAAGTGGTAGAAATTTCCCATGCCAATCTAATCTTATATCCATTTCAGTTTGATCCAATCTAATCAGAAAGCGGGAATTTGGTCCATTTTTTCATCCTTGTCTGTCGCCTTAAGTTAAATAGGATCAGTATGCAAGGCAAATCCATTCTCTGCATGTTTCTATCTGGACTTGTCTAAGACCTGCAAATAGCTCTTTTTAGTTTGAGTTTCATTCTCTGCAAGTACCTCTTTTTGCCTAAAAATGATCCTTTAAAGTGACATATAACTTTTATGTGGAGTCTTTTTTGGTGTTTGCAAAAGAGGCTTCTGAACTTGGGTAAAAGGTATGAATAAGGAGAATTTCCATGCTTCTGAACTTATCAAATTTTATAATAATGGAGTCATAGGTTGCTTTATTTCTACCGTTTGATATGCATTTTCCCTTTGTTAAATTTATTGTTTGTGTGCCCAATATTGTTCCACTAATTTTTCTTGCTTTAGTTGTTGCTCTACCTCCAATTTTCAAAAATAAACTCTCCATGTTTTCAATACCATATGATGGTTAAGTTAAAAGCGTGGACACAACGAATTCTTAACCTTTATTCCTATTTATTTTCAGGTCGGAAAAGCACCCTACCGTACCTAAAGAACCCAAGTTCCACATACCAGAGCATAAGAACATCAAATGTTGCATGTCTTGGAATGATTTGTATACACATCAATAATGAAGGAAGTAAAGATGAAAATTTCTTACTTCTCAGTTGCCTCTAATAATCCTAAAGTTTCTTTCGCCATCTCTCTCCATCTCCAACGTTCTTTATGTGTATACAAAGTAACAGTTACTATCAATTTTGATGGAGAACCATGCGATAGTAATCTTGAAGGCACAATGCTAAAGATCTCCTTTATAATTCTTTTTTCTTTCTTATGAATAATGATAATGGTTCGAAAACTTGAACCAAATAAGCTGCTTCAATAAAATATATTTATTGTAACTTAATTTTATACTTAATATATTTTTATTAGTTAATTAAGCATATATTTTTAAAAAAAATAAAGCCCAAATGTTAGGTTTAAAAATGAGATTAATAAATAAATTGTCTAAAAATAAATAGATTTTCAAAAATGTGATTATATTCCTATCTAAGATAATATTTGTTAAAATAAGTAAGAGAAGGTTTTATTACGATAATTTATCTATAAAAGGGGAAGAGATAATTTTTTTTTGAAAGTTCAAAATAAGAAATCACTAAAACATTTAACAAACATAATAAAAAATATTTTTATTCAAAATATTTGTTATATTCAATTTTTTTTTATTTATATCTTAATTAATAAACACCTAAACAAAACCGTGAAAATCTCCCCAAGTTTGTTACTCGGCTCTCCAACGGTTTCTCAACCGAACCAACCAATTCATGAATCATGGCGATCCGTCGCCTCCTGACCCTAGCTCGCAGTTCTCAACCATCTCCCAACCACGCCGTCCGCTCCTTCGCAAACTTTTCCGCCGTCTGGTGCCACGATTTACGACCGCCTCGCCGAGTCTGTGAGGCACAAGCTCCACAAACTCGACAACCCCGACCCGCGGTTCCTCAAGCACAACTCTAGCCACCCAATCCTAACCAACCACACTCTGATCCTCTCCGCCCGGCTCACGCGCGTCACTACGCTTCCCAATGGCCTCCGCGTCGCCACCGAGTCCAATCTCGCAGCCCGCACCGCCACGGTTGGCGTCTGGATCGATGCCGGCAGCCGCTTCGAGACCTCGAGACCAACGGCACTGCGCATTTTCTCGAGCACATAATATTTAAGGGGACGCAGAAGAGGATGGCCAGGGCATTGGAGGACGAGATTGAGAATATGGTTGACATCTCAATGCATACACTTCCAGGGAGCAGACTACATACCATGCCAAGGTTACGGACAGGGACGTCCCTAGAGCGCTAGATGTGCTGGCGGATATACTGCAGAATTCCAAGTTTGATGAGAAACAGATTAATCGTGAACGCGATGTGATTTTGAGGGAAATGGAGGAGGTATTTATCGATGACAAAATTTCAGCTATAATTCAATTTTCGGCATAAATTAATTGACGATTTTTATGCAGTTCTTTTTATCTTTTAGAATAGTTGGTAATTCGTCCCTTACAAATGGGAGTTTTTTTTTTTTTTGAGTTTCAAAGTTTAGAGATGATAGTATATCAGTGGTCGCTACGAAATCTCGAGACTGTAGGATGTGGTTTTAAGTTGATTTTATCTTATATATAATATATATACTCCTTATACATATAAAAAAAGAGAAGAAAAAAATCTTATGGTACTCCTTAGGAGAATTAAGAGTCCACCCGGTTGGTGGATGGTATCTATTGATACATAGGGTAGGACTTTTCTTTTTAAGGGAAATACTGCCTCGTTGAGATTAGTCCCCGAGCATCTATCTATTTTCACTAGAAGCTCTTAGTTAAAGGGTGCATCCCCCATACACGAGGATCCTTGCTTTGAGACCCAAAAAAAAAATATTTTGAAATAGAAATCTAATTGTTTCTTGAATACAAGCTCACTAAGTTTTGTTTCTCTAAGTTTTGAAATAGAATAGGAAGATTTGTTTAATTCAGGGTACATTTCTTTTATGAAGTTGATAACGCATGCATGTTAAGTTTCTGTTTGAGTCATGACACAGGGCTGTAGCAAGCAGCCGTGAGAGTTCCATTTTTTTCTTGGCCAATGCGAAGAGTAAATGCACAAACATATCAAAAATATAAATTGTGAAACACCAAAGTATTTGGATACTTGGATGATTAGTAATACTATGAATTCTATTACTATTCTATTTGGTTCTTTTGCCACCAGAAGTACTACCTCAATATGGATTGGCCTCTTAGTCCAATATGCCCCAACTTACATTAATGTCTTAAATAAATGCTAAGAACAACCATCTGCTTTATGGATTCACAGATCTTGTGTATGTTTTGGTGGTTCTCATCAACCAGATCATCTCTGGATTTCTTTTGATTCAGTTAACATGTAATTTTACTTCTTGCTCAAGTTTGATTACCAACTTATTGTTTGTTATAGGTTGAAGGGCAGAAGGAGGCAGTAATTTTTGACCATCTGCATTCAACTGCTTTCCAGTACAGGGAAAATGTTAGAAAGCCCGACGGGCTTACCAACGGCTTTACCGAAGGGGGGCAAAAAGTCAATTTTGCCCCTACTCTTGCTTTCTCCCTCCCCCTCCTATGGATTCCCCCCCCCCCCCCACGCTCTGGTGCGTCTCCTCTGCCATGGCCGCAGCCTCGCCTCGCCTCTTTGCCATGGCCGCCTCGCCTTGCCCTCGCCGACAGTCACTCCCCTCCCATGGCCGCGCCTCCGCTGCCTTCGTCTCTCTGTAACGCCTCGCTGCCATGCCGCCTTCGCCTCGCCTCCGTCGCCGCCTCTCCTCGCCTCGCGTTGCCTTGCCTTGCCTTGCGTCGCTGCAGCAGAGAGCAGGGGCAAGGGCGATGCTTTGCAAATTTGCAAAGCTTGAGGGGGCAATTTTGTCTTTTTGTCCCCTTTCTGTAATGCCCTCTGTAAGGCTCTCGGGCCCTGTAGTAAGACTCTCCAGTATAGTCCCCTTGGCAGAACCATACTTGGTCCCGCTCAAAATATCAAGGCAATCACCAAAGACAATCTTCAAAACTATAAATCAACTCATTACACAACACCAAGAATGGTAGGTGGTAATGTAAAAAAAATGGCATTTTTATCAATTCATTATTTATTGCTAAGTTTGTTAGTTAGCTAACATGTTAGCTTCACCTACCTTTCTTTTTCTTTTTTGCTAATTTTCACCTTTTTCATTTGTTATTTTATATATTTTTACGTAGGTTTCTTTTATTAGTTATTCAACAGTACCATCTTATTTCTTGGAATATTGAATATTTATTTTTATAATTGTGACTACCATTTTAGGTAGTTTCTGCTTCTGGAGCTGTGAAGCATGAGGACCTTGTTGAGCAAGTAAAGAAATTGTTTACCAAATTGTCAACAGATCCTACCCCAGCTTTTGAATTAGTTGCTAAAGAACCAGCTATCTTTACAGGTTCCGAGGTGTGGTATATCATATTGCTGCTTCATAATAACAATTTATGAATTGGTAGTCTTTTCATGTAATCAGGTCAGGATAGTAGATGATGATATGACTTTGGTGCAATTTGCAATTGCCATCAATGGGGATTCATGGACAGATCTAGATTCTATTGCTTTGATGGTCATGTAGTCTATGTTAGGATCTTGGAATAAGAATGTAGGTGGTGGGATGCACATGGGGTCAGTGTTTGATATGATTTGTGGGGATTGAGTTACTAAGTTGAAGATTTGCCATTGCATTATAATTTGTGACTTATAAGCGTATGTATTGACTAATTTTCACAATTAAATTGTTCTGAGCTTGCATAGAGGGTTGCCATAAATGAGATTGTGGAGAGCATTATGGCATTCAACACCAACTACAAGGATACAGGTCTTTTTGGTGTTTATGCTACTACTAAGGTGAGTTTGCAGTCCAGATTCATGCTTTTGTTCATTCGGGGCCTTTTTCCCCTTGATGTATGAGGTTCATTTTAAGATTTGTGTCTTGGTCTCTAATTTTATCATAAACTGTGAGCATCTATAGTTTCTTCTTGAATGATAGAGGTCTTAACTTCCCCCTCACTGATTCCATTTCATTCCTTTCCCCGTTAACATTTCCATGACTTGGTGAAAACATATTTCAGACTTGAAATCATAGTGAACAAAAGCCTTGATCATACCTTTACTTGTGACTTTAGCTTTGTCTATTCTGAGAAAACTTCAATAAACGGGATTCAATTTTTCAGATTGAGATGGTGGAACCAGTAGAAATAGGAGTGTTCTTATTTCACATCTTCAAGTTGTACATTGTTATGATCAGCAGAATTAGGAGATAGGAGATAGTAGAAAGCAGTTGATGTTATTTCAACTGCAATTATTATAGTTACAATAGTTGTAACAAACCGATGGAAGGCCGAGCTGTTGAGCTAATGAGGTCGAGTTGATGGAAGGTTGAGCTGATGAGGTCGAGTTGCCGAGTTGATGGAAAGCTGAGTTGCCGAACTGATGAGGCCGAGCCGTCAAGCTGATGAGGCCGAGCTGCTAAGATGATGGAAGGCTGAGCTGTCGAGCTGATGGCCGAGTTGATGAGCTACTAAACTTGTTATCAGCCGATTTATCATCTGTGATTTATCTTGATTTATATTGCTGTTATATCTTATCTTTCTTTTTATTAGATTTGTTTGTATTTAAGGTGATTGTAATCTAGTCCTACAAAGTAGGAATCTAATCTCTAAAATTTAGGAGAATTCTTAGGATCCATTGTGTATATATTTGTGGCATTCTCAAAGGAATAATTGACGGAGCATTATTCTTTCAAAAGGAAGATTTCTTCATGGTATTAGAGACTGCTCTTCAATCCTAAAGCAGCCTCTATTTTATTTTTCCGTCCACACCTTGCTTCATCAATTAGTTTTATTTGCTTCTTCCGTCTATACCTTGTTTCATCAATGGCGAATACTCAACTTAATCCCACTCTAACCGAGGCTTCTACCACAAGTTCTCCAAATCTTTCCAGCAACTCAATTGATCATCTTCCTATACAGATTACTCACCATAAGTTGAATGGGAGTAACTTTAGGGAATGGTTTCAGTCAGTTATGCTGGTTATCAAGGGAAAAGGCAAGGCTGGTTACTTAACAGGCTCTACTCTTTCTCCACCGAGCACAACAACCACATATGATACCTGGGAAGCCGAGAATTCCACCATAATGGCCTGGCAGATCAATTTGATGGAGCCTAGAATAGGAAGAACTTACCTATTCTATAAAATCGCAAAGGAGATATGGGATTCGGTCCAAGACATGTACTCAGATTTGGAGAACTCATTTCAATGCTTTGAAATCAGATCTGCCATTAGGACCACACGACAGGGTAATCTAAATTTTACATATTACTTTAATGTTTTGGTTGAACTTTGGCATGAGATGGATTTGTTTTACACCATTAATTGAGAATGTTTTGCAGATAGTACAAAATATAGTAAGATGATTGAGAAGGATCGGATGTTTGATTTTCTACACGGCCTTAACTATGATTTGGATGAAGTAAGAGGCAGAATCTTGGGTACAAAACCTCTGCCTTCACTTCGAGAAGCTTTTGCCGAGGTTCGAAGGGAGGAAAACTGAAGAAAGGTAATGCTAAATCAACAAGGTGAGTCCCCTTTACCTTACCAATATTCTACTTTAGCAAGTTTTAAACAAGAAGAGAGTCAATCAAGAAATCTAGGACGAGAGAAGCAGTGGTGTGACCACTGTAAAAGGCCATATCATACCAAGTAAACATGTTGGAAAATTCATGGGAAACCAGCTAATTGGAAGCCAAGAGGAAAAAAGGAGAGTGGAAGGACAACTTACATAGTTGATGCACCAAAGGAAGCAGGAAGCAGTACCAGCCTTAACCTATTAGAGGAGCAGATTCAGACCTTATATAAGTTGCTGAATCAAGGTATATCCTCTCCAAGTCCTCCTATGGCAGCTACTGCATTACAAGGTAATCCCCATTACTCTCTAAGTTCTAGCAAACTCTCTAAGAATACATGGATAGTAGATACGGGTGCTTCCGACCATATGGCATGTTTAGTCTATTTAATGACATAATACACCCCTTGTGACAACTCTATAAACATTTCAATGGCTGATGGTACCACCTCTCCAGCCAAAGGACATGGAACAGTTTGTATTTCTGGTTTAAAACTTAAATCAATTTTACATGTTCCTGGTTTAAGATGCAATTTACTGTCAGTCCATAAGATTACTCAAGATATGAATTGCTATGTGACCTTCTTTCCTTCATATTGCTTATTTCAGGACCAAGTTTCGGGGAGGACGATTGGCAATGCTAGAGCTAAGGATGGACTTTATTATTTGACAGAGGATATGATTTTTTCTTCTACAAATAAGGCTGTTTTGATAGCCACAACCAATGCCAAGATTTTGTTGTGACATAATCGTTTAGGTCACCCAAGTTTTCCTTATGTTAAATTCTTGTATCCGCATTTTTTCATTAATAAAAATCAAACTTTCTCATGTGAACAATGTACCATTGCCAAACAGTCTCATTCTTCTCATCCAATTCAATCCTATAAGCCATCTAAACCATTCCATTTAGTTCATAGTGATATTTGGGACCATCTAAAACCTCTAATATTTTTTATTCTAAGTGGTTTATAACCTTTATTGATGATCATTCTAGGGCATGTTGGGTGTACCTTATGAGGGAAAAATCTGAAGCTTGCAACATTTTTAAGAAATTTCACAAACTCATCTTAAATATGTTTCAAACTTCCATCCAAATTCTTCGTACTGATAATGGTTGAGAATATTTCTCTCATGATCTTACCAATTAT
The DNA here is from genome assembly GCF_014633365.1 of Diospyros lotus. Lineage (NCBI taxonomy): Eukaryota > Viridiplantae > Streptophyta > Magnoliopsida > Ericales > Ebenaceae > Diospyros > Diospyros lotus. The sequence continues at coordinate 35,014,163 of NC_068341.1, read as the reverse complement.
CTATCCGAACATGACATTTTACACCAAAGCTTTTGTCTATACACACCACAGCAAAATGGTGTGGCAGAAAGAAAAAATTGCCATTTTCTAGAAATGGCTTGCGCTATGATGTTCACCACCCATGTCCCACATTTCTATTGGGGGGAAGCAATCCTTACAGCTGCAGATTTGATCAATAGACTTCCCTAAAAGACCCTGCAATTTCAAACCCCTCTTGCTGTCCTTTGTTCTCTCTACCCAACTGTTAGCCACTTACATTCTCTTCCTCCAAAAATTTTCAGTTGTATTGTGTATGTTCACAATAATCAGCTTAACGGTACAAAGTTGGACCCAAGGCCCTTAAATGTATCTTTATTGGGTACTCTCCCTCCCAAAAAGGTTACAAATGCTATAATCCTCTCAAAAGACAAGTCTTAGTCTCCACAAATGTCACATTCTATGAAGACCAATCATTTTACCTCTCACAAGTTTCAGTTGCTGCATCTCCATCCCTCCCGGATCTTAATCCTATTTCCTTTCCTTCCCTTGATGCTCCTCTACCCTTATGCTCTCAAGGGGGAGAATTTATGGCCTCTTCGCCTGTTAGGCCTTTAAGTTCCAATAGCATAAGGGAAGATCCTTCAAGATTTTCTCCTAATTCTCCTAATCCACCTTCTTAGCCATCCTCTTAGCCAGAAACTATAATTGAATCTCATGTTCCAACTTCATATTCAGCTGCTAAAAATCCTCTACAAGTGTATTCTAGACATTCAAAGGCCCATCCTGAGGGACAGCAAAACCAATCATCACTTCTAGATGCTGGTCTATCAGAAAATAACATTGAGAATGAGTCTACCAGCAGGGATAATTTGGATTGGGATATGCCTATTGCTTTAAGGAAAGGGGTAAGATCTTGTGTCAAGTATCCTATGTCTAATCACTTGACTTATGCTAAGTTATCCTCTCAGTACCAGGGATTTGTTGCAAGTATTGATAGCATTGTCATTCCAAGGAATATTCAAGAGGCTATGAGTGATCCTAAGTGGAAAGTTGCAGCTATGGAGGAGATGAGTGCCTTGGTAAAAAATAACACACGAGAGATTGTTAAACTACCTTCAAACAAAAGGGTGGTTGGTTGTAGATGGGTTTTCACAGTAAAGCATAATGCAGATGGAAGTGTTGAAAGATACAAGGTAAGATTGGTTGCACAAGGGTTTACTCAAACATATGGGATTGACTATGAGGAGACTTTTGCTTATGTGGCCAAACTCAACTCAATTCAGATATTAATTTCTCTTGATGTTAATCTTGATTGGCCTCTACTTCAATTTGATATTAAAAATGCTTTTTTGAATGGTGACTTGGATGAGGAGATATATGTGAGAATACCCCCAGGATTTGAATAGGAAATTGGCAGTGGAAATGTGTGCAAATTAAAGAAATCCCTATATGGATTAAAGCAGTCTCCAAGGGCTTGGTTTAAGAAATTTAGCATGACTCTCAATCGTTTGGGAAATAAGCAAAGGCAAGCTAACCATACTCTGTTTATAATGTCTACAGTAGAAGGTAAAAATGCCATATTAATTGTTTATGTTGATGACATTATTGTGACAGGTGATGACTTATAGGAGATCAAAAATTTGAAGAAGCAATTAAAAAATGAATTTGAAGTGAAAGACCTAGGAGTCATGAGATACTTCCTAGGAATGGAGGTGGCTCGGAGTAAAGAAGGGCTATTCATCTCTCAAAGGAAGTACACACTTGATTTGTTAAAGGAAACTGGGATGTTAGCATGCAGATCGGCTGGTACTCCATTAGAAAAGGGTTGGAATGTCGAAGAAAAAGAAGACACTCATGTTGAAAAAGAAAGGTACCAAAGGTTGGTTGGTAGATTAATTTATTTGTCACTTACAAGGCCAGACATAGCCTATGCAATAAGTGTCATAAGTCAATACATGCATTCTCCTACTCAAAAATATATGAATGCAGTGTTCCATGTTCTAAGATACCTCAAGGGAACGGCTGGGAAAGGGCTGATGTTCAGGAAAACTAATGAAAGAAGAATTGAATGTTTTGTGGATGCTAATTGGGCTAGTTCACATGAGGATAACATGTCAACTTCAGGTTATTGCACCAAGTTATGGGGTAATGTGGTTACTTGGAGGAGCAAAAAGCAATCCGGAGTGGTTCGAAGCAGTGCCGAGGCCGAATTTTGTGCTATTACTCAAGGGATATGAGAAGTTATTTGGCTAGAAAGGATGATGGAAGACTTGGGGATATCCTTATCTTAACCAATAGAAGTTTATAGTGATAGCAAATCTGCTATCAGTATTGTGAAGAATCCAGTTCAGCATGACCGAATGAAACATGTAAGAATTGATAGGAGTTTTATAAAGAGAGAAATTGAAGAAGGAGGAATCAGCTTATCCTACATCCCAACTACTAATCAAGTGGCTGATATTTTCACAAAAATTGTTGCAAGACCAGGGTTTGAGATACTAATTGGCAAGTTGGGAATGACTTGTATCTATTCCTTAGCTTGAGGGGGAGTGATGGAAGGTCGAGCTGTCAAGCTGATGAGAGGGGAGTGATGGAAGGCTGAGCTGCTGAGCTGATGAGGCCGAGCTGATGGAAGGCCAAGCTGCCAAGCTAATGGCCGAGTTAACGAGCTACTAAACTCGATATCAGTTGATTTATTCTCTGTGATTTATCTTGATTTATATTGCTGTTATATTTTATCTTTCTTTTTATTAGATTTGTTTGTATTTAAGGTGGTTGTAATCTAGTCATACAAAGTAGGAATCTAATATCTAAAATTTAGGAGAATTCTTTGGATCCACTGTGAATATATTTGTGGCATTCTCAAAAGAATAATTGACAGAGCATTATTCTTTCAAAAGGAAGATTTCTTCACAAACTACTGCAACTGTAATAAGTTGTTAATAGAATCTATTACAATATAATCAATTAACTGCCGTGGATAGCCATATATAAGATTATGCCACTTTATAACAAGACATTAAGAATGAATTGATTTCAAGTTCTCTCATTTTCTCTCTAACCATTTTGTTTTCCTCTGTTTTCTCCCTAATTTTTCTTATCTCTCTCTGTCTCTCTTTGTTTCTTATTCCACAACTGTCAATTAGAAATCCTAGATTTGAAATCTAGGGTCCTGATAATTTGGTATTAGAGAAAGTCCTAGGCCATCGATTCAGTGTTTGTCAGAAAATTGCCATGGTTGACGGAGCTTGAATGAAGCAATTCGAGGCACAGTTGCAACAAGTTAATCGATTATTTCTAACCTCCAAGTTTGAGTAGATTTGCTAGAATTTGGATCCATCCGAAATCATGATGCGATTCTTGCACTGGATAGAAAATTTGAGGCTTCCATGGACAGATTAGCAAGAAGCTTGGACGGTTTCATGTTGATGGTCTACGAACTGCCTCAGGTGAGTCTTCCAAATGATTTTCCTCCTAAGGAATGGTCTGATCCAATTCTCCAAGGAAATGGAACAGATCCTAGGACAACTGGTTCTTTGGAGTTAGAAATTGAACCTACTGTAATTGGAGAAAATATAGTTGAAAGAGCTGTTGAAAGGAAGCAAGAAGCACAGGTTATATCTAATCAGCCTTATTTTCCATTGCCAAAGCTGGAAATTCCAATTTTTGACTGTCGAAACCCTAGGTGGTGGATTAGGCGATGTAAAAAGCTCTTTACCTTGTATAACATTTTGGATCATCAGAGAATTACTTTATCTTCTACCTATTTGAATAATGTTGCAGATGCTTGGTTTCTATGATGGATCCAGTTACAAGACAACTGTCAATGGACAGATTTTGTGGAGGATTTTTGTGAAAGGTTGGGTGATAGAAATATGACTGATGTTATAGAAGAATTCAATAAGTTGAGATAGGTTGGAATAGTTTTGGAATACCAAATCAAGTTTGAATAACTTAAATCACTAATGATCATTACCAACCCCTCTCTTCTCGAAGCATATTTTATTTCGAGTTTTATAAGTGGCCTTAGTGAAGAACTTAGGCTAATAGTGAAGATGTTGCAAATTGCAACAGTTAAGCATGCAACAGAGAAGGCAAAACTGCAGGAATTGACAGTGGAGGCCATATTCCAAAAGCATCTACCAGAACCAAGTATCCCTTACTCGAGACTCGTTCAATGGTCCCATTTACACCTGGATAACAACACTTGGGAATATTTTCCTGATCTCCTAACTCAATTTCCTTGAGTTGCTTAGCTTCTTTGATTTTCTCGAGGATAAGAAAATTTTGAAGGGAAGGGAAATGTCATGATCAGTAGAATTAGGAGATAGGAGGTAACAGATAGCAGAAAGCAGTTGAAGTTGTTTCAACTACAATTATTACAATTACAGCAATTGTAACAAACTATTGCAATTGTAACTAACTATTGCAATTGTAATAAGCTATTAGTACAATTTGTTATAATGTAACCAATTAACTGCTGTGGATAGCCATATATAAGGTTTTGTCACTTTGTACCAAGACATTATGAATGAATTGATTTCAAGTTCTCTCATTTTCTCTCTAACCATTCTCTATTTTCTCCCGAATTCTTCCTATCTCTCTCTTTTTCTTTCTTATTCCACAACTGTCAACTAGAAGCCCTAGATTCGAAACCTAGGGTCCTGTCATACAGTAGTTTAGGCTAAAGCTGCCAAGCTTGAGAATGCAGGATTGTGTATGAGGGGTTTCAGCATTTGGACATCTGCTTGTGAAAATGGTGATGAAAAGTCAGGGCTGCCCCTCCCCTTCCAATTCCTTTGATTTGTAGTGAGAATCACTTGGATGGTGTGGTATGGCTTCCATACTTCCCAGTATTTAGACAAGAAATGAGGAAGTTCTAATAAAAAGAGGCCACAACCAATACAAATGAATTGTGCAACACTATTCCAACCCTACATGTTTGTAAACCTGCACAAAATCAATAAAAGATTGCAAGGGAAAAAATATTGCTTATTCAGCCAAAAAAATACATACCGAAAAGACGTCCCTTCATAATTGTTAGAGGATGCAGCTTAGTAGCGTTGTACATAGTGCTGTTTCTCTAAGTTGTACAGAGTTAATTTGTTTTGTAGAGTTGTATATAATACCTAACAGTGAATAGAGAATTTAGCACTTCTTTCCCCTCCAAATCTCTCTCTCTCTCACTCTCACATGGTATCAGAGCCATGAGAGTCTCTTGCAACCTAGGGTTTCTGTATGATATGTTCTTTACAACCTAGGGTTTTGCGCGATCTGTTCTGTTGTGAAGCCTGTGCGATCTAAAGTTGTGATTTATTCAGTTTTTGATCTCTTAGGGCTTAGATCGGAGATACAGTGATAGACAATCTTCTTATTCTTCTTCAATCGGAGTTTTTCACATCTGGACAATACTGTCTCCAGTTAGTTTCTGTCTTGGGTGATTTCAATCAGCCTATTTCCAGTTGATTTCTTTATCTCAGATTTGTGCTGTGGCCTCATCTAATTCTGGAGTTGTGTTTTATCTTCTCCTGTGATTGTACCATCATTTTCTGGTATTCCTGTCATTACAACTGAAATTGAATGACAAGAATTATCATACCTGGTCTGCCTCTGTCTGGATGTGGTTTCGAGGGCATGGTGTAAGTGATCATCTGACAAAACAGCTATCTGATATAGCTGAATCTGATAGGAATTCATGGGATAGAGTGCACGCACAGTTGCTTACATTGCTGTGGCAGTCAATAATGTTGACTTAATCCCATAATTTCATGTTTATGAGACCTACTTTGATATTTGGTCTCATGCTCAACAGTGTACACTAATGATATACACTATCATTATTAATTTATTCTATATTCAAAAGGGAGATTTGGATGTGGCTACTTATTTGGGTCGAATCCAGTCTACTGTGACAGATTTTAATGCCATGCTCCCTATTACAGTCGATCTTGCTGAGCAGAAGAAACAGGGGGATAAATTGTTTATGGTGCTTACCTTAGCTGGTCTTGGGGCTGATATGGAGGGAATTTGTACTCAGATTTTGAGTAGTCCAGCTGTACCCTACCATGGAAGAGGTATTTGCCTGGATTCTTCATAATGCACACAACTTTTCTCAGGCTTCTGTTGGAAAGCAGTCTGTCCTTGCTTCTTATACTCGTGGTTCTTCATCTGAGTCTGATTCTGGTGGTGGTGCTAGAGGTGCTGGATGTGGCTGGGGTAGTAAATGACCTTTCTGTAATTATTGTTATTGCCCCGGACATTATAAGGAAGCTTGCTATGCTCTCCATGGTCAGCCTCCTAAGGCCAATGTTGCAGTCCCTGAGAGTGCAGAAGAGTAGTCAGTGATGCTTAATATTTCTACTCACACTGAGAGACCAACCCGTACTTATACTATCTCTGCAAAGGAGTTAGTAGTGTTATCTGTTACAGGTGGCTCAACAGGCATCCTCTCCTATAGTCTTTGTTGCCTAGGCTTCTTCTTCCTCCACGCTGTCATCCACCGGTAATTCTTGTATGTGTCTTTTGCATGCCTAGGCCTCTTAGTTCTTGGATTCTTCATTCTGCTACTTCAAAACATATTTCTGGTAATAAATCTTTACTTTCTCACTTTAATTCATCTATTTCACTTCCTCCTATTACTGTGGCTGATGGTTTTAAAACCATTCCTATAGGTATAAGGCTGATCCTCTTTCATTTATTTCTCTTAATTCTGTATTACATACTCTTGGACGAGATCAATTTCTATTAGAAGTATAAGTGGAGAAGGACTCTAGAAGTATGATAATATCGGCTGGAACTCAAGATTATCTTCAGATTATTTAAATTTATGTTTGTTAGTAGTAGATAATTGTTATAATCTTTTGTATTTTACATCTTCTTTATCTCCTAAGTTTTAGGAGATAGTTATCCCTATTTTTTAAGAGTAGATTACCAAATCCTTTCCTACTTTCTAGGAAAGTGATATAGCAGTAGATTGTATATATATTTTCTGCTACTCTCGGAATTAATTTAAGCAAGCCATTGGATTATTTTCAAAGTCTTGTTTCATGGTATTAGAGCACTATTCAATCAAGGAAGAACGGCAGTGACTTCTCTTGGTTTCATTCATGGCCAACGCCACTCTCAACCCAACCCTAACCGAAGCCTCAGCCACTTCATCTCCAAGTGCTTCTCTTCCATCTCCGTCTCCCTCACACCTCACTACAACACCTATTGATAACCATCCCCCACAAATTACTCAACACAAACTTAATGGGAGTAATTTTAGGGAATGGTCTCAATCCGTAATGTTAGTGATAAAAGGCAAAGGAAAATTCAGGTATTTAACTAGATCCATCCCTGTTCCGCTTGCTATAGCAGCCAACTATGGCCTTTGGGAGGCTGAAAATTCTACCATCACGGCTTGGTTAATCAACTCCATGGAGCCAAAAATAGGGAGAACATACCTGTTTTACAAAACAACCAAGGAAGTTTGGGAATCAGTCCAAGAGATGTATTCAGATTTGGAAGATTTCTCTTAATGTTTTGAAGTCCGATCAGCCATCAGGAACACTAAACAAGGTATGAACAGTGTGACCGAATACTTTAATGTTTTGGTTGGATTATAGCATGAGATGGATATGTTCTATGCAATAACTTGGGAGTCTCCAACTGATAGCACACAATATAATAAGATGATAGAAAGAGAGTGAATTTTTGACTTCCTATATGGTCTTAACCCTGATTTGGATGAAGTTCGGGGTAGGATTTTGGGTACAAAGCCTCGTCTATCACTCAAGGAAGTTTTCTTAGAAGTAAGAAGGGAAGAAAGCAGGAGAAAAGTGATGCTTCAAAACCCATTAGATTCAGTCTTACCTCACCAGCATTCGGCTCTTGCTTCTGTTAAACAGGGGGATGTTTTTGCAAAGAGTCAAGTAAGGGACAAGTTATGGTGTGACCATTGCAAGTGGCCCAACCATACTAAGGAAAATTGCTGGAAAATCCATGGCAAACCAGCAAATTGGAAGCCACGGCCGAGGAGAGATAACCCCAAAGCAGTAGCCTATAATGCTGAGGCTCCAACAGAAAATAAGTCCAATCTGAATCTATCAGAAGAGCAAGTTCAAGCCTTGTATAGGCTTCTAAACCTAGGTACAGATCAGTCTGTCCAAACTAATCCTCAGCCCTCTGCTTCTCTAGCACTGCAAGGTAATTTCCAGCACTACTCCTTGGTTTCTAAGAATATATGGATGATTGACACGGGAGCATCAGACCATATGACAAATTCAGCATGGTCTTTAACTGATTATACCTTATGTGACTCATCTCTCAATATATCTATGGCTGATAGAACCACTTCACCAGTTTTGGGTATGGGGACTGCATGTATTTCTAATCTAAAGCTGAATTTTGTGTTACATGTTCTTGGACTGCAACATAATTTATTATCAGTGAGCCGAATCACTAAAGATATGAACTGCACTGTAATGTTTTACCCTTTTTATTGTGTTTTTCAAGATCGAGGCTTGGGGAAGATGATTGGCAATGCTAAAGTAATGGATGGCCTTTATTGTCATGCAGTAAATCTTTTTTTCCCTTCTAGTTTTTCTCAGAATAAAGTTGTTCTAAGTGTAAAAACCAATGCCAATGTCCTGTTATGGCATAAATGCTTAGGACATCCTAGCTTTCCTTACCTTAGATCTTTATATCATGATATGTTTGGTAATAAAGAATAGTTTCTTTCATGTGAACAGTGTACTCTTGCTAAGCAACATAGATCTCATCATCCTACTCAAATGTATAAGCCTTCTACTGCCTTCCAATGACCCTCTAAATGCCCTAATATCACTGTTTCTAGATGGTTTATTACATTTATCGATGATCATTCTAGAGCTTGTTGGGTATACTTGATAAAGGAAAAATTTGAAGTTGGTAATATATTCAAATGATTCCACAAATTAATTTTGAATATGTTTCAAACTTCCATCAAAATAATTCGCACTGATAATGACCGAGAATATTTTTCAAATGATCTCTCTCATTACTTGGCCGAGCATGGTATTTTTCACCAAAGCTCTTGTCCATATATACCCCAACAAAATGGAGTGGCCGAACGAAAAAATCGACACCTCCTAGAAGTGGCTAGAGCTATGATGATCACTATGAATGTGCCTCATTCTTATTGGGGAGAAGCAATCCTCACTACTGCCTACCTAATTAATCGTCTCCCATCCAAAACCTTGCAATTCCAAACTCCTCTCAGCATTCTATGTACTATGTATCCAACCATCTCTTACCATCTTGTCTATTGCTCCTAAGGTTTTTGGCTGCATCATCTATGTTTACAACAATGCCCCTTCTCGGACCAAGTTGGATCCTAAAGCCACCAAGTGCATTTTTGTGGGATATTCCTCCTCTCAAAAGGGTTACAAATGCTATTGTACTACCAGTCACAAATTTTTGGTTTCTACTGATGTGACATTCTATGAAGATCTTCCCTATTATTCCCTCATAGGTCACCAAAACAGTTCCAATGAATCCATTTCTCCCTTATTTTCTTTTGATCCCAATCTACCAGTATGTTCTCAAGGGAGAGAATTCTTAGTGCCTCATGACAACATACTGTTTGGTGCTGGAAATTCTGAACCTGCTGAAAATTCTGAACCTGACATTAAGAATCTTGCAAATTCTGAGTCCTCTCATCATTCTGAGCAAGAAAAATCTAGTCCTATAGTAGCAAAAAATCCTCCTCTATTTGTCTACTCAAGAAAATCTAAAGGTCATACAGAACTTAAGCAAAACCAGCCATATCCAAAGACCGATCCTTCAGCAAAAAAGGGTAGCAATGAGGGGACAGTTGCACTAGAAAGTGACAGTAGTACTAAAGAAGAAGATGGTTTAGATTGGGCTGTTCCAATAGCATTGAGAAAAAAGGTAAGATCATGTGTTAAGTACCCAATATCTAATCATCTAACCTATGTGAAATTAGCTCCACAGTTCAAAGGATATTTGGCCCAGATTAATAGCATTAATATTCCCAAAAATATTCAGGCTGCTATGGAAGATCATAAGTGGAAAATGGCTGTAATGGAAGAAATGAATGCATTAGTGGGAAATAAGACATGGGAAATAGTTCCATTGCCTCCTAACAAGAAAGTGGTTGGATGTAGGTGGGTATTTATAGTCAAACACAGGGCTGATGGGAGCATTGAGCGATACAAAGCTAGGTTGGTTGCACAAGATTTTACCCAAACCTTTGGAATTGACTATGAGGAGACCACTGTTGTTAGAATCTTACGATTCACGATTTGAATCGTACGATTCGACTCGATTCATATAGAATCGAGTCAAATCTATAGGGTGAATCTAAAATCCCTTAGAATCAAACGATTCGACTCGATTCATATAGAAATCGAGTTGAATTTATAGGGTGAATTGAAAATTCCTTAGAATCAACTATGAATCGACCATGAATTGCATGAATAGCACGATTCGTCCAATTCATGCGACTTCGTCTGCATGTGCGCTTTAATCAAATATTCGTTTGATTTGACTATCTTTGAAAACAAAGAAGATGATGAAAATGATGAAGATGATGATACTCTTGAACTTGAAGATGAAGATGATTGATAACTAGTGAAGATTATGGACAATGGAGTTTATTAATAACCTTATAGTTGTAGGTTTTTTTTTTTTTCCTCTAGCTTGTTATTTTGAAAGTGGTTTGGTTTGGTGCAATTTGAATTTAAAGACAATATGAATATACTTTTGCTTTTTGGTATAATTTTAAACTTAGCAAATATATTTAGAAGTTTATTTATCTATTTATATTTAAAAGAATTGATCATGATGGGCACATTATGTATTTTCTATGGATATATATTATTTATAGTTAAAATTGAGAACGTGTACCGAATCTTACGATTCGATTCGATTCTCGATTCACGATTCATAAAATAAGGGTTTCGATTCTCGATTTGAATCTCGATTTAACAACTATGGAGGAGACATTTGCCCCGGTTGCCAAACTAAGTTCCATTCGAGTACTATTATCTATTGCTATGAATTTTGATTGGCCTCTCTTCCAATTCGACATTAAGAATGCTTTTCTTAATGGTGATTTAGAGGAAGAGATTTATATGAGGGTTCCCCCGGGTTTTGAGCAAAAGGTAGGAAGTGGTAGAGTGTGCAAGCTGGAAAAGTCACTCTATGGTCTAAAACAGTCACCAAGGGCTTGGTTTCACAAATTTAGCATGACCCTCAGGCAGCTAGGGTATAAACAAGGCCAATCCCAGCATACTTTGTTCATTAAACTCAACAAAAATGGAAAAATGGCTATATTGATTGTTTATGTTGATGATATTATTGTAACAGGTGATGATTTGTTAGAAATTGATAATCTAAAGCAGCAATTGAAGGCTAAGTTTGAAGTTAAAGACCTAGGAACTATGAGATATTTCCTAGGCATGGAGGTAGCTCGAAGCAAAGAGGGTTTGTTCATCTCACAATGGAAGTATACCTTGGATTTGCTGAAAGATACCGGAATGATGGTCTGCAAACCAACTGGAACTCCCTTGGAAAAGGGCTAGAAACTCGAAGAAAAAGGTGATGATGCTCCCATGAACAAAGAAAAGTATCAAAGGTTGGTAGGGGGGTTGATTTACTTGTCATTAACTAGGCTAGACATAGCCTATTCAGTGAGTGTAATCAGCCAATATATGCATTCACCCACAGAAAGACATATGAGGGAAGTTCAACATGTTCTAAGATACCTAAAGGGAACTTCTGGAAAAGGAATAATGTTCAAGAAAACTAAAAATAGGAGTATTGAAAGCTATGTAGATGCATACTGGGTTGGTTCTAGAGAAGATAGTCATCAACGTCAGGGTATTGTACTAAGGTATTTGGGAATATTGTTACATGGAGAAGCAAGAAGCAGTCAGTTGTGGCTCGCAACAGTGCTAAAGCCGAGTTTCGAGTAATTGCTCATGGGATATGTGAAGTAATCTGGTTGGAAAGGCTCATGGAGGACTTGAAGATTCCCCTATCTCAACCAATAAAAGTATTTAGTGATAGCAAATCTAGTGCAACATGATCGGATGAAGCATGTGAGGATTGATAGGCATTTTATAAAAAGAGAAATTGAGGAAGGAGGTATAATCTTGACCTATATACCATCTAATGATCAAGTGGCTGGTGTTTTAACAAAGGCAGTTGCAAGACCAGTTTTTGAGGCTCTAATTAGCAAGCTGGGAATGACTTCCATCTATTCTCCATCTTGAGGGGGAGTGTTGGACGAGATCAATTTATGTTAGAAGTGTAAGTGGAGAAGGACTCTAGAAGCATGATAATATCGGCTGGAACTCAAGATTATCTTCAGATTATTTAAATTTATGTTTGTTAGTAGTAGATAATTGTTATAATCTTTTGTATTTTACATCTTCTTTATCTCTTAAGTTTTAGGAGATAGTTATCCCTATTTTTTAGGAGTAGATTACCAAATCCTTTCCTACTTTCTAGGAAAGTGATATAGTAGTAGGTTGTATATATATTTTCTGCTACTCTCAGAATTAATTTAAGCAAGCCATTGGATTATTTTCAAAGTCTTGTTTCACATACTCCTAGTTGTCCATATAATCTCATTTCTATTAGTCACCTCACTCGATCCCTTCATTGTTGTGTTATTTTTTGTTCCGATTCTGTTGTGCAGGACTAGGGTACTGGACAAATGGTTAGAATTGGGGTACTAGAAGGATGATTGGCATCGGGGGTGAGTTTGAGAGACTTTACCATCTTGTCTTGTCATCATTTATGGCAACTGCTCGTATTACTATAGTGGCATCTCCTCTTTAGATTCATTCCCACTTGGTCATCCTCACTTGTCCACTCTTAATAAACGGGTTGATGCTCCTTTTGATCTTGTTCACTTTAATATTTGGGGGTCCTAGTAGAGTTAGGTCTAAATATGGTTTCTCTTATTTTGTTACGTTCACTGGTGATCATTCTTGTTTTACTTGGCTCTACTTATGAATGATCATACTGAGTTCCTTTCTTCATTCACTACTTCTTTTTAATGAGATCACTACTCATTTTGGTTGTTCTATTCATATTTTTTGGAGAAATACTACTATTGAGTATCATTCTACAACTTTTCAAGTTTTTCTTGCATCTCGAGGTATTGTTCATTAGTCCTCTTGTCCTTATACCCTGCAGCAAAATGGGGTGGTGGAAAGTAAAAATCGTCATCTCATTGAGACCGCTCAAACTCTTTTACTTCATATGCATGTTCCTATTTCTTTTTTGGAATGTACTTATTCTCACTTCTTGTTATCTGAACAACTGTATGCCATCCTTTGTTTTGAATGGGTCCATTCCTGTAACGACCCGCTCCCACTTTCGGGCGCCACCGGTAAATAATCGATCGGATTACTCACCAAACGAACCACAACTGAAGGGTTGGACTATGTTTCAACAAGAAACGCCCTAGGTGGGAACTAGGCTTCGTCCTTCCCTTCGCTCCACTCAGGAACCAGTCCCGACTCAAATAAGAAAATACAGCGGACCAAGACCCGAAACCTGAGTGAGCTTCACCTTTCTTCGGCTCGCCTCATGACAAGCCAAAGGTGACCCAGGCACAATGCTAGCATAACGAACACTTCGCTGAGTATTGGGGATTTATGAGAACATACATCGCCAATCTTTACTCGGTCCGAAACTTGGCTTTACAACTACGCCACATTCAATAAGCAATCTCACAATCATCTATCACACTATGATGATCACAACAAGTAAATACCACTGGTGCTCAATAATGATTACATTTGAACACACGAATACATATAAGAGAAAATAGGAGAATACATATCCACACATCTCGGGCAACGATGCTAGTTGCCATAACAGTCTCCCGGCACCATCCTTGCTTGCATTTGGGTTTGCATCATCTACAACACGAGGTAAAACCTCATGAGTCATAAGACTCAGTAAGGGTGCAATGCATGTAAATATGAATATAAAGATGTTTATGTATGCTCAATGCATGCAAATGAGGCTAGGCCCACACATCCTCACAACCTACTAAGGTTTGAGGCATCAACCTATCAGCCCCCACAATGCTAGTCCTCCATATGGCCACAGGTCCACTAGATCTTGCATCACACAAGATATAACCACTACATGCCAATGCAACATAAAAACATTCTCAAACATATTTACCAACTTGCAAGGCCACCTCCACATGGGGCCGTCCCTTACCTGGCTCGAAGCTTCATCTCTACCTCGGCACGAATTCCAGCCTAAATCTCAAGTTCTTCTAGGATCACCGCCTCCCCGGTCGAACCTAGATACAAATACACACAAACCCAACTCTATCAACATCCGGCATTTAACCAATGCCCCCAACTATGCCGCACATCACCAAAATCATCCATCAACAAAACTTCAAATAACCCCAACATAGGGTTTAATCCAACCAATACTACACAATTCATTATCTCATTTAATGAAATTAACTAGGGAAGAATTAACTCAATTTACCTCAATTAATTTTGGAGAAGACATCGGGAAAACGCTCATCCGGCGTTGCCTCCTTGGCCGTAAATCTTGCGCCTAAATCTCATTCTTGGCCTCCAGCACGCTCCTCGGGCCCCAAATTAATTTCCAGAACTTTTCCCAATTTTTTTTGGAATTTTCGGCTATTTTTCCCATTTTACATATTTTCTTCCTTTTTTATTTTTATTTTCCCTTTTTCTTTTATTTTTCCTTTCTTCTCCCCTGTTCTTCTTCTCTAGCGCGCGGCTACTATTCACCTTCTTCTTCTTTCTTCCCAAGCACCCGCGCACAACAACTTAGCTGCGCACGCCGGCTGCTGCTGCCACTAGCTCGCCCTCGCCATCAGCTTCTCGCCTCCAAGCCATTGCTGGCCGCACCGCACCGGCTACCCGCGCGCCTCAGCCGCTGCTACAAGCTTCCAACATCGGCCATGGCAGCCACGAACAGCCTTCTTGCGCAACCAGAAGCTGCCCCTGAAATCGCCGCAACCAACCGCTGCCGACTTCAACCTCCATCGTGCGCCACCGGGTTTCTGGTGGCCACCATTGATGCTCGATGTAGCTGCTTCGCCCAACGCCATTGCTCGGCCGCTGGTGCTGCTCGCCCTCGGCCTTTACTCGCCCTCGGCCTTTACTCGCCCTCGGCCTTTACTCGTTGGCCATGGCAGCCTTCTGGCCATCGAGCTCTCTCTCGCTCCCATCTCTCTCACAATGCCTCGGCCCAGCTTTGCCTCCCTCTCTTTTCTCTGATTCGGTCATCAACAGCAGCCATGGCCGCTGCCTTCGGCTAGCACTTCCGGCCAGCCCTCGATCGCTCCCAACTCTCTCTCTCTCCCTCGCGCTTTGCTTCACTCGGCCAAGAGCTCTCCCTCGGTCTCTCGCGATCGCCTCCCCTGCTTTCGGCTTCTCCCTCTCAATCTCATCTCCCTCACAAGCTCTCTCTTGCAAGCTCTCTGTTTCGGCCATTTAAACTTACAGAGACTTCACGTGAGGAAGCTTCCTGAAGCTTCCTCCCCCCTTTTACACGCACACACAGCATATATCTATATATATATATATAACACATATTACACATTAAACCCTCCTAATTCTCAAAATTCCACTTAAGCAATTAATAATTGCTCTTGAAGATTTTTATAATTACACTTGGGCCCTCCCAATGCTTAAATTAATTATAATTAAGCCACTCAAAATCTCGGTTATTCGAAATTAATAACCGATCGCTACTCGGGAATACCGACCTTGTCCCTGCGCCTGCACCGGACCTTTAATCGACCTGAAAGCACTTAAGGGTTGCCTTACTCAGAAAACCGAACCACCCCTAAGGTCCTCTCAGCTTCCAGGAGGTCCTCTCCGATTATTCAGTATTGGCACTCACTCGGGCTTATGCAGAATTTATTCCAAAAATTATTCCCAATCGGACCGCTTCCAGCGTCATCATCCTCATCTCGAGATGCTCACCAATCTCTTGCCCTCTTCCCTGGACATCCAAGTCCCGAGGCACTCCCAGCCGTCAATTCAGCAATTTTATTAATTAATTTCTCGATATTGACCTTTTGGGCTTCCCGGACCACCCGAGGTCCTTTCAAAATAATCAAAAATTATTTATTTTCAACACCATGTAATATCGAGTATTACAATTCCACAAGCTTTACTTTTTCCTTGTGATCTTATCTATCCTTGTGTCTTTAGATCTACTTGTTTTGTACACCTTCTCTCACTTGGTCGTGATAAATTGTCTTATCCTTCAAAGAGATATAAGTGCTACTTACCTAATTGGTAGATACTTTCTCTCTTCTAATGTCACCTTCTTTGAATCTACTCTCTTTTTCTCTTCACCATTTGGTACTTCTTCCCATCTTGATGATGTTCTGTTTGTCCCATCTTTTCATCCACCAATCCCAATCTCTATTCCAACTCCCTTGTTGTTCCTTCTCCTCTTTAGATTTATCATTGCCATTCTATACCACCATCTACTCCAAAGCCTTATGTAGTAGCTCCAACGCCTCCTATTGCTGTTGGGGTGAGGCCTCTTGAGACCCCTATCTTCCTACAGATGGTGCTCTAGTTCTGCCCAAGCTCCTAATCACTGAGGTAGATGTTCCACTCAAAACCCTTATCCCATTTATACTTTTGTGAGCTACCATTGTTTGTCACTTGTTTATTCTACTTTTATATCTTCTCTTTCTTTTGTTTCTATTCCTAAGATATATGCTGAGGTTCTTTCATAGCCTAGTTGGCAGCATGCTATGGATGAGATGTTTGCCTTGCTGGCTAATGAGACATGGGATCATGTACCTTTTCCTCCAGAGAAGTCTATTGTTGGTTGTTAATGGGTGTTTATGTTAAGGTTGGTCTTGATGGCACCATTGACTGTCTAAAGTCTCATTTGGTTGCTAAAGGCTATACTTAGATTTGGTGATACATTCTCTTTGGTGGCTAAGATTGCTTCTGTCTATGTCTTTCTTTCTATGGTTGCTATATAATAGTGTACATTAAGAGTGCTCCCAATAAGGGCTTGTTTGAGAACAAGGGACATAAGCAAGTTGTTGGATATAGTGATGCTGATTCGGCTGGTTGTCCCATAGATAGATGCTCTACCTTGGGCTATTGCATCTTGTTTGGAGGTAATTTGGTTTTTTGGAGGAGCAAAAAACAAAATGTTGTGGTTAGATCTAGTGCTGAGCATAATATCAGCTAGGAGCCTCATGGAGTGAATCTAGAAGAACATTTTGAGTTCTACATAGGATTTCTTTACGTTCTTTTACTTTAAGGTGGATGATGATCATGATGTAGGAAAATAGAGAATGCAGAAAATTGGAAGAAAGAAAAGAGATTAAGAAAAAGTGAAGAGAGAAGCAGGGAAAAGAGGAGAAAAAAAGAGAAGCAAGAACTGAGAGAGAGAAAGAGGAGAAGAGAGAAATTTGGGAGAGAAAATAATAATTGTATTCAAATCATCAAAGGCATTAATTTATAATTACATCATAAGCTTTTTATAAGTAGAAAATATAATTGACCTAGCTACAATTATGTTAACAAAATAAGCAAAAGATAAAATCTAAAAATCTAAGATCTAAATAAAGTAAGATAAAGAATTAACTATCATATTATAATTACCCTAGCTATAATTTTCCTAACAAAATAAATAATAGTTCTAACAATCTTAAATCTAAGTTCCAAATTCAAATAAAACCAAAACCCTAATATCAAACATTAGAATTTAATAATCCAAATTTTCTGATAAGATCATATATTGACTTTTCTGAGAAGATACTAGGTATGGTTGGATTTCTTCTATGGAGGCATTCTAGAGCTGATCATTGTTAAGAAGCAGCAATAGTTGAATAATGCTGGCTCTCATCCGTGGCTGGTGGGGGTGTACCCCCTTATTCAAGACATCTTCAAGTTTGGGAGTAGAACTGATTGAGTTGCTTTATGTTGGATTGGCCCTTGTTTCTGGAGTCGGAAGGGTCGTTTCTAGGCGCATTTGGATTCTCATCTCCCGGGTATGGTTGATGTAGGTGATGCAGACTTGCCCATGGTAAGGAGTCTGGTTCCCTTAAGTTCCTCGATTTGTGGCTTTGTTTGTATGTAGTATGTGTGGATTAAAAATCTCTGAGGCCAATTCTGAATGAGTGATATTCTGAGGGGAGGTGTGAAGTTGTATGATCTGCTATTGATCATAAATGTCTGAATTGTGGTGTCCCACTTCATGACTCAAGGTTTCAAGCTTTCAAAAGTTCAATTGGTCTTGCCTATATTTCCCTTCTTTAAATTTATAATCAATTACAATCCCAATTCAATCATAATTTATCCAAATAGGACAAAATGTTGTCCTGCATACTTTTTGTTAAAAAATAAAGTTCCTTAAAAATTTTCTATGCTCAATCATCCATGTAAGATTGAAAGAGTAATATACAACTGCGTATCAAACAGTTCATGCTTAGTGGATCATGTTAGGATGCATTTGTACTAGATTAGAACTTGTAATATGAGGGAAATGTCATGTTGTAATTTCTGGATCTGTTCTTTTAGAAAGGGTTTTGTTGTCATTTTTCAGGTCTGACCGAGATTGTTGTAACTGCCATTTGGGCAGTTGGTCAGGAGGTTTTCTCCCGCACCTATAGCTTATAAATAGGGGCCGAGAGGTAGGCTTTGGGATGTGCTTTCAGTTGTTATTTTACAATCTGTCTTGGGGCGAGTATGTGCAGTGAGAAGGAGTGTATATCTTTCTTGTTTACAACTCTATATAGTTTTCAGGTTTATGGGCTAGGTGAGAGTTGGGTTTTTGTGGCACACGTAATCATGTATTGGTATTCAAGATAGTGGAGAAAGCTAAAGGCAAAGCCAATCTGGATGTAGGTCTTTATTGAGACCGAACCAGGATAAACTTGTGTGTTTGTTTACAGTTCTTGATTAGTTTCTTGATTGGTTTCTGTTTTCAATTCGTTGCGGATTAGAGAGATCATTTGGTGTGTTTGAGTGATTGAGTGATCATAGATGAGGGTGAGATCTAGGTTAACAGATCATCCTGTAGAAACTTTTATCATGTTAATCTGGAAAGAAAAATACAGCATCACAATTTTTTCTAACTGAGATGCCTATACATTATATTTATATAGCCATTGTGAACATGATAAAACAGCTGTCAAGTGAATTTATAAACTGCCTCATCCTTGAATGGAAATAAAGGGACAAACTCATCTATATAAGTAGCTAATACATAGGTCTGCTACATTGATGCATCTGTGATCATTTAATATAGGTTTGTTAGCTCTTATTAGTTATAGACTTATGGTCCTATGGGATAAAGAATTGTGGTTAAGAAAACTTTGTCAGGGATAGTGATTATCTTTTGATAAAAAAAGGGACGGTGATTATCATATCCCACATGTTGGTACCTTGTCAAGTATATGTAACATGCTGAAGTTGGTTTATTAGTTAATAGTAACAATTTACAACTGACTTGGTGCTGCAAGTTGTGGCTCAAAGTTGTAATTTTTTTTTTTATTATGACCTTGTGTTGCATCCAGATTGCTTGGATGATTTAGCCTATGCAATTATGTATGAGATGAGCAAGTTATGTTATTGAGTTTCTGAAGCTGATGTTACTCATGCTCATAACCAGGTAGCTACTGGTTATTTTAATTACCCTTTATAGTATCTGCTTCTTGTTTAGTCCCTCTTCATCTTTTCTTGTCTAAAATATCATTGTTGAGTTTTCAGTGGTTTAAGGTGATCAAAACCTGTTCCTATTTGCTTGAAAAATTGTCTTCAAGACAGGGTAAATGTGGAGAATGTGGTGTTTAGGTAGGATAAAATGTGGATAAGGATCCTAATGCTCTAGGAAAGTGTTGTATGATTAATTTGGCAGTTAAGAGCTATTTTCCCCTTGTATCTAATTGGTTGCAGTATTTTCCTCTTTTGCTTATAATTGCCATAATAATATGTTTCCATACCTTAGCAAGTTCTGTGGGTTAATATTTTGTGTCATTATGGATACAAATATGGCCAACTTATGTGAAATTTTGAAGCTTGTGCTCTACAGTTCTATTCTTATTTCTCATGCCAGAACAGTCCACTATCTAGGTTATGGACAGATGCGTATTTGATGAATATGCCTGCTACATATATGCTCAGGTCTTATTTGTTTACTTCTTTGGGGATGCGGCTAAGATGTCTGTACTATTGATGATGGATGGCTTAAAACAATGATATTTTTGCTTTCTTTTTCTATCCACGTAAAGACAGAAGAAAGAGATGCCGCTTTATTTCTGCCCTGTCTCTTGTTTTAGCGTGTATATACATTTTAAGGGGTGGAAGGCCTTTTAGGTGTAGCATTGATAAATAATTTTTTGAAGGTCGGAGCCAATTCATCTGTTGAACAAATGTTTACTTGCAATAATTCTATGGTGGAATACTGTGCCTTGCTCCCCAACTGCTACTAGTTTTATGAATTGTCTTAAAGTGCAAATACACTCAAAAGTGAAATTGACTTTTATAATCATTTGAGAGTTAAGTAGGATGGATTCGTGCAGAAAGCCTTGTCTACACTAGAGGTGACTTCTATTATAAATTAGTAATTGTAATGGAGAAGTTTGTTTTCTTTAGCAATGTAGAATCGTGGACACTGGCCAGTTTGGTACTTGTTCAAAAAGCAATTACATTGTCTCTCATGCTAACCTTGAGATCAAAACCTCCAGCTTCTGAGAAATAGTCATCTCTAGTTATGGTACAATTGGAAGTGGTAGAATTGTTATTCATAAGACTAAACTTGCAATTTGAACTCGTGATAGTTGAATGCCTGGTTTTTTTAAAAACATATGTGCCATTTTTGGCTATGTTTGATTGGGTGTAACATGTTTTCAGGGAAAACATTTTTCTCATTTTTTGGTGTTCGGTTGACAAACAAAATGGAAATATTTTTATAATGAAAATGTTTTACACCAAATGATGGAAAATGACTTGCCAATTCAAAATCTGTAAATCTTTTTCCTATTTAAACCAAAGCTAATGAATTGTTTTTTTTTTTCATCAAAACACCTTTACATATATGCATATGCATATATCTATACATAAATACATATATACATGTACATGTACATATAAATACATACATATATGCACATACAGACATGCATATTCATATAAACAATATATATAGATATACATATACATATACATATACATACACACAACACAACACATACATACATGCATACATACATGGACATATACATTCATGATTTGTACATATATATATATACATATACGTACATATGTAGAATACATGTTTATATATTACATACAGATAATTTTTGAAGAATATTTAATCATGCAAACCAAACACCAGAAAATAAGATAAATAATATACATATTTTTTTTGTGTATTTTCCAATGTAAAATGTTTTACTTCATGGCAAATAGAGCCTTCAGTTCTGAAATATTTTAGGATAATGGGTTACAAAAGATATCAATTCAACTTTCTGTGTATCAAATGTAGGGCTGGCCCTGAGAAGTTAGGGACCCTAAGCAAAATTTTATATGGGCCCTAACATCTCAGGGCCCTAATATTATTTAATATATATATATATATATATAATATGAGACGGGCCCATGCCTACAAGGCCACCTGGGCCCATGCCAATAAGGCTAGGACCGGCCTTGGTGGGGAGCCCAAGGCAACTGCCTTGGTTGCCTACCTTATGGGCCGGCCCTGATCAAATGTTGTGTAGTAGATGTTCTTTGAGTTAGAGTCAGTTATGTCACAAGATCTCTCGGTATACATTATGATGTTTCTTTATAAATCTCCATGCCAATCCATTCCTGATGGTATTTTGACATATTGATCTGTGTAGTTTTATAAATGGAAATTTGATTTTATTGATTTCGCTTTACATTGCTGAACTCGTTATTATTACTATATACCCTTAACTCTGATGTGCTGCAGTTGAAATCTGCTTTGCTACTTCACATAGACGGAACCAGTCCTGTTGCTGAAGATATTCTCCATTTGGGTTAGAAATAATAAGTGAATAAAAGTTAGTGCCTTTGTGTGGGATTTGTATAACATTTGGTTACAATGTGGCTTGACGAAATTAAAAAACGTACTCTTTTAGACATCTTCACATTGATTGCCCACTTAACGACATAATGGAAATGAAGAGAGATTAACGAAGCATTTGAAAATTTTGTATTCTGTTACCCAACAGCATGGTTAGATTCCTCAAATCTTTCTAAGCAAAAAAAGATGTTTTCATTATTGAAAACTTCCAGTAAACATATTTTTGTTCAGGTTAACTTCGCCGGTGGATTTCTATTTACAACTGTTTTAAAGGAGGGTTGTGTTAGATAACTAACTGATAACCAGCATGAAAAGCTTGTTGCATAAAATAACACGAATTCTAGACATATAGAAAATCACTGGGGCTAGGCCAATCCCACATAGTAGTAGGGTTAAGGCTTGATATTTGATTGTTAACCATTTCTCTTCTTGCAGCTCCTTACATAAGGCCTAAGAATCCCATTTGCCGAACTGTTTACTATGATAGACGCTGTAGATGCCAGCACCATCAAACGTGTTGCTAATCGTTTTATTTTTGACCAGGTACGAGAAAATTGTCCTTGTAATTGCACACTTAAATAATGTCAGGGAAATGCTTGAAAATTTTTCTCCACAGTTCTCTCCTCGCTCTCACAGCAGTGTTGTACAAACCTGTGTCTGCCATGTGTGATCTTTGCAGGACATCGCTATTGCTGCCATGGGACCTATATATACAGGGTTTACCTGACTACAACTGGTTCAGACGCAGGACCTACTGGCTCCCCTACTAGGTTCATATTCGAACTACTTTCTTCCTTGTTTGTTTTCTCCATTTTTCCTCTTGCACCTCAAAACATTTTTGTTTCTTGACGCAACCAAATTCATTTGGAGGCGTCCCTCCAAACATGGTCTATTAATTTAACCCTTTTTTTTTTCTATTTTTGACTTCTTTTTGAGATTTTTCCTTGGTCTCAAAATGAGTCAAAAAATAATTTTGGTATAGATAGCGGGTGGTGTTGTGAGCCACAGAAAGAGAGGACTGCTGTCAACAATGCAATTAATGGAAGGGCTTTTTGGTCATAGCCCTCCTATTAATTGTGTTTCTTAGATAGACTTGTTGGGTGGCCAAAACTTCAGGGTGTGGTGTGCCAAGTAAAAGAATTTGTTTGCCCATCACACAATATGGCATAGTTAAAGTGAGAGTTCAGAAAAAGCAGTAAAAAAGAACTAGTTATTTCTATAGTAGAATGACTCAGAAACCCACTTAGTTGATTGAGGCTTGATGATATGTTTGTTCTTTGTCGTAATGATTAAATCTCAATGCTTTCAGCTCTGCAATAGCTCTCCTGTAGTTCTGGTAGGCTTCAGTGTTGACCTTGTCTTCCCAGAAATTGCTTCTGGAAGGCCGTTGCTCTCCAGTAATTCTGCTTCTTGTAAATTTGTAATGATTTATAAAAAGGGTAAATTACCCTCTATAATGATTTAGACAAAAGGGTAAATTACACTTGACATGCTGGAGAGTTTGGTATAAATACAAAAAAGGGCCTCTCACTTCATAGAAATGACACTGTTCTAAAGTTATAAAGCTATGACTTATTATTTTTGGATGTTAGATTTGTGTTATATAGGATACCTTGAAGTTTAATTATATAATATATGATGAAGATTTCCTAACTTTCTTTTCACCAATAGGAGATTAGGGTGTAATTTTTTAAAATGGGGAGAGAGGGCGGTATAATTTTGTGAAACTTTGCACGTGTTAATGTAATATATATTCTGGAAAATAGTATTATTTTCGGAATAAATATTGTATATTATATCTTATAAAAACCATTGCATAGAAAATTGGGAGCATCTATCTTTATCTTTTTGGGTAAACTACTAAAAAAGTTTTTTGTAATGAATTTTTAGTTTTCAATAGCATATATACCCAATTTATTTTTGAGTAAATTTGAGGGGTTGTGAAACTGTAAGAAATTTCTTGACAGTCGAAAAATGGTAATTACCACTCTTGCCCTTAAATAAAGGAGTAACATGATTAGTTTACCCTTCATTCATTTACCTTCCGTCCTTGCATATAAGACCAAATCCATTGGGTTCTTTACTGGCATTTCGATAACTCACTAGGTTTTATCTGGCATGTAGTGAATTATGTTGCACGAAAACACTTTATAGGTGTCGTTTTCTCATTTTTGAAACATTTTTTATTTTCGTTTCGGACCTTATTTATGTCTATTTTTTTAGAAAAACTTCCGTTTCTATGTTTTCGTTTCCTATTGAAAACGTTTTCCGTTTCCGTTTTCGTGCAATATAGATAGTGAACCCATTTGGGTTCATCAAATCAAATTATAATAAATTTAGATGGATTCATTATATGGGTTTATCACCAACATGTGATAGACTAAGGCGGTGAAAAACATTGTTGTTAAAATCCCGATTTTACTTATATGATTTTACGCTTTGGAGACCCCCAAATGATTCAAATGCTATGTAAAATCTTATTTAGAGTAAAATCCTATAAAATCCTAATTTTAGGTATATAATTTTATGATTTTACGTTTCAAAAACTCCCAAACAATTTTATGTTTCAAGTATAAATAGCAATTTAAATTTAATGGAGAATATTAAAATCATCCTCTAAAGAATTTTAAATTATATTTTGTCTCTAAATTACCTATACCAATATGTTAGTTTTGAGTTATATTTTGAAAAGCATCATCTTTTGAGTTATAATAAGGAATAATCAAGTTATTAAATGATATTAATTTATTTTTTATAAAATTATGTTATTATAAACATATATTTATAAAAATTAAAGGATATTTTTAATTGTCTTTAAAATCTTACGATTTTATGATTCGATTTTATAAACTCTTTTTCGATCTCACTTAAAATCTAGATTTTAACTACCTTGGTGAATAAAGAGAGATGATGAAAAAAAAAAAAAGAATTTAGGCAAAACTTAGATTTGGATTTCGTCAAATTTAAAACATAGAGAAAAATATAAGTTTTATATAGGAGTTTTTGGATTTGATTGAATATAGATGATCGGTTTTGTCAAAATTCAGATTTTTCTAAATTTTGTCAAAGAGAGAGAGAGAGAGTTATCACGACCTCTCCATTGTTGTTACCCCTTATTGTCGTCGTTATTGTCGCCATTACTATCGACCGTTTGAAAATGGAGAAATGAATGAAGGATTTGAGAAGAAATAAAAATATAAATGAAAAGTGAGGGAAAATGTGTTCAAATATAAGGGTTATTTTGGCCATTTTAATATTCAATGGGGATTAATTAACGATAGGTTTGCATACAATATTACATTAAATCTTAAAGATACTTGCTGTATATTTTTTTTAAATGCCAATGATATTTTTTACAATTAATCCGAAATTGGGGAATGAATTTTTCTTATTTTTTAATGTCTCTACAATCTCGTAGACTACCATTATATGTATGTATGTATGTAATAAAAATATATTTAAACTTGAACACAATTTAATTATTGACCCTGACGATGGTTTTTGGGACCGACCACCACGTGTCACCTCTACGACTGGACCTCGGGAATGGAACCTCGGACTTGGGGATGTCGGACCTCGGGTGTAGAACCTGCAAGACAATGGAGGGTCGGGGCTTGGATCTCTCGGGATGGACTCCGACGCTCAAATCAGTAGAGTAAATGCAAGTAGTAATAAATGAGAGAGCTGTAGAGCTTGAATATACCTGACGAGAGTTCTTGTCTTTTATAGGCGAACCCGTTTTGGGATACCCGAGATGAGCGGGCACGACTCCCAAGAATCCCGATCAAGCTGGAACGGGTCTGGCGGTTCGGCCCGGATTTCCTGGGCTCCGCTCCGAAGTGTTGACTTGCCACGTGTCAGTCTCTCAGGTGATCCAAGTGACAAGTGAGACTATCAGCACGTAGGAATATTCTAGTAATTTCGGTTGGTGCCACATCAACCCCCTTTTTAAGTCTTTTCTTTTACCGTTTGGATGCCCTCTGCTAGTATAGTATGATTTTATGTGCATTAGAAAGCATTATCCCTTCAATACCTATTAAAAGACTAAGAAAAATTGATGAAAGACAATTGATGTATGGTATATATAAGAGAACTTTACCTAGAAAGATGATTGTAAATGAGAATAAATAATTAATTATTTAATAAGAATAAATCTTAATATATTGTTGTACAACTAATTAATAGTTATATTTTAGGTATACAATCATGGACAAACATTTGAATATGGGGGAAGCTTTTTATGTATATATATATTTTTATCATACAACCACTATTATTTAGAGGGTGTTTGGCTTACTAGTTTAACCACTTATAAGTTATGTAACTTATTTTGTTATTAAAATTTAAGAGTTTAAATGTTACTTAGTTTTAAGCTTTTTTAGCAGTTTATTCAAAAATCTCTTCCCTAGTTTTTCCAAATAAGCTCTTTAACAGCTTATTGCATTGACCAAGCAAATGAAAAATTTATCCTCAAACATTTCTAAGTATTTACAACTCTATCCCTTCTCTGTCACCATCGTCACCTAACTCATCTCTTGCTGTTGCCTCGAGCCTTTATCATCGCCTTTTTTTGTCCGTCGGTGTCGTCCACCTCCTCTATGTTTGTTGCCACCGCCATCGTCGTCCAATGCCATCCTCCATTGCCGTCGCCCCAACCTATTGATGTCGTCTCCATCTTTTTCTTTGTTGCCTCCATCACCGTCTCTACTCACCATTATCGTTGCCCCCATTTGCGATTTTGTTCACCGTATATAATATATATTAAATTAATATATTCAATATTTTTATTAAAAAATAATATTTTTATAAATTTTATTTATATTATTCAATAATATATATATCTATTTTTATCTTTTTATCAAGTTATGATAACTTATCAATTCTTTCAAATTAAACACAATTATATAATTAACAGTTTAAAATAGATTTATTCAAACATGTTATCAACTTAGACGTTATTTAATTTTTAAGCTTTACATAATTTATAAGCTAAATAGCTTATAAGTTACAAAAGAAATGGGTAAGCCAAACAGCCTCTAAGTTGGAAAACAAACACCACTTAAGTTAAAGAAAGATCAGCGTGAGGTAGAAGAGTGAACCCAGGAACTCAAAAGCAAAAGCAATTGGAATTGGAACTGGTGGTAGGCCGGCGTGAGACACAGACGTCGACGAGCAAGATGACAGATTAAGAATGAAGAAGAGAACATGAAATGAAGCCACGCCTGGTCCCCTGTCGGACAGAACAAGTGGGCCAGAGTCTGGGTGGCTGGCGCCGCCTCAGCCGACCGGAAAACACAGGAGGCGGCCACCGCACGTATATGGACGCGCACGCCCGGCCAGGTTGATCAGTCAGTCCCCACAAAACAAAACAAGGGAGCCTGATGTTTGACAGCAAAGACGTTCCATCACATCGCTTCCAACCTCTTCAAATGGGTCCTCCTCTCCTCTCACACGATTTCGATCGATCTTTCTTCGTCCAGTTCAGTGACCCTGCAGATTGGACTGATCATTGCATCTAAAGTTACTGATATTTTTGGTGACAGGAAGCAGCTCTGGTGATGAGTTTATCATATTAGGTTGTCCCCGCAGCTAGCCAACTTAAGCAAATCCAGCCAATTACCAAGCTCTCTACAGTGGATAGATCTAACAACACTGAAGATATATATGGTTGACGATATATAGCACCTAGCTTGCAGGTTCTCCGAGCGACCAGATTGTCAGATCTAGCCATTTTCGTGACAAACCCACTATAGATCCGGCGAGTTTCAAGCTCTCCACAGTAAATCCAACAACATTAATTGTAGCCATGGCTGATGACCTCACCTAGCCGCGGGTTTTGTTTGGAGATGAGCAGCTCCGACCACCAGACCAGATTAATAGATAGCCTTTCTCACGGCGAAATCACCCGATCTAGCAAGTTTTAGGTTTTTCACAAAAGATCTAGTGACACTGCAATCATGGTCGACATATAATAATTGCACCTAACTCGTGTTTTCTGGCCACTAGGTTCGCATATTTTCTAGCTATTTTCTTTTTTTAATTTAGAAATATAAGAAACCGATATATAAGTTTTTGACAAAGATTGATCCTTTCCCCTACGGGCAACCGACTAAACCGGGCAATCTAGCTAGGCCGAGTAAATTTGGACAAGGGCGGAGCCATGATTTTGATTCAGTGGAAGTAAACTTAAATATAAAAAATATAATTTTAAAAATAAGACAATAATAATAATATTAAAAAATAAAAACTTTTTACAAGTTGGAATGAATTATCTTGATTTTTTACGTGGAAATGTATGATTTAGATATGATCTTTTAAGTGAACATCATCTTGATTTCTAATTGGGCTTTTTAATCCTATTCTTTTTCGTTTACAAAATATTTTATGATTTGATTTTATCTGCTCACTAATCTTCTGACACACTTGCAAAGAATATTTTGTGAGTTCATTTTGGTATCTTTAAGCAAGTTTTGATTTGTTGAGTTTTTTCAGTCTTGCTTTGTGTCCTAAGTTTGATGCTAAAGATGATAATAGGTTTTTCATTTATCCTTTTACATATTTATTTTGATGAATTTTTAAATAAGTTTTATATCTATATCTTAATTTTATATTTATTTTAATTTTTAATAGATAATTGAGATTTTTCAGTGGCATACTTGTTTTAATAAATATTTAAACGACTTTTATGCATATATCTTAATTTTTATATTTAGTTTACTTTTAAATAAGTAATTGGACTCATGCCTAATCCATTGCCATCTTTGCCTATCATTACACTATCAACTTTGTCTATCTGGTTGTCTTCAACATCTTGCTTAGAGAGAGATAAATGATCTCTAATTAATTTTAGTTACTTGCTTGTTTTAATTAATTCTTAATATCTCTTATATCTAAATCTTTATTTTTATACTTCCTTAAAAATCTGTTTATTGGAATTTTTTAAATCTTAGCAAAGCTAATTATCTTGCTAAGAGTAAGATTGGTCAAATTACTATTATGAGAAATCACATTTAAAATATTTATATTTTTAAAATACTAAACTAGGAAAAGATTATAAAAAAAAATTTATAACGATGGTATTAAAATATGATTAAGGTTTTGTTGGGCATTGTTTATGGTGAAGTTTAAGCTTATGGATGCCTTTTAAAAGACAATTTATGAATAGTTATTTAAGTGTTTGGTTTATGAATATAAAATATTACTTTTTTAAAATACTTAAAAACCAAAAAAAAATTCTAGCCCAATGGGGGCAACGGCCATGTGGCTCCACCCTTGAATTTGGGTCAAAGATCCATACCCATGACCTCTTGTGTAACGCAACGATATAGTGCCGCACTACTTAGAGATCAAACACATAATTTGACAGTACCCAATATTTAGATTTTGTATAGACGATCACTCGAACAATCTCGAGGAGTTTTGTTTTCTAACCATTTTCAAGATGACCCATTTCAAATTTGGCCAATTTCACAACATATGAATTCTGTTTACTCATAACATGGATTTAATGTTGAACGCAGATTCAAAAAGTAAAATATTACTTTTAGTTTTTAAAATCAAATAATATTTTTAATTTTCATTTTACTCAACAAAAATAAAAAAAATAATGGACTAAAATAAAATAAAAATAACAGAATAATATTTTCGAAAGAGCCCCCTTACTCTATTTTTGTCTTCCAGGTATCATCAAGTGGCACAAGAGTGAGTGACCCTTCCTTGATATGTCGTTGCAGTATTAATTGTGGCAAGAGGATTCATCTGACTGCTCCAAATTGGGGTTCTTTCTTCCTTCCATGCACATGTGGGTACTGCATTTGTCCCCACATTTGGGGTTGCTTTTAGGGGTTATTTCTTCCTTCCATACACATGTGGGTACTGCAGTTGCCCTCACATTTAGGGTTGCTTTTAGGGATTATTTCTTGCTTCCATGCACATGTGGGGACAAGTACTGCAGTTGTCCCCACATTTAGGGTTGCTTTTAGGGGTTGTTTCTTTCTTCTGCACCAACCATTCACGTGAGACGTCCAAGTTAGCTACCATCCTCTCCTCTATCTTAACACGTCTCTCATTAAACTCTTTTTTTTGGTTTTTTAATTTTAAGTGTAGCGATAACAAGTGCTTGGGCAATATTTCAAAGCCAATCAATACAAGTATTGGATTGTACAGTTAAGTTAGATAGTTCCACGTGCTTTTGACTGTTATTTCATATAATAAGGGCGAGTTTAGTGAAAAGTTTAAACATAATGAATGGTTTCTAATAAAAAAATTTATGTATTAATCAATCACGAGAGAGACTCGGTCATTCGAGAAAGTAGATTTAGAGATTGTTCGTAAATATATATATATATATATTATAAATACATATATCATTAAAAATGTTTCTTGAATGATTTGGTCAAATGTTAAGATATTCTCTTTCTTTAAAGTAATTCTTATAAGGATAAATTTTACGTAACGTTGTTTGGTAAAAGGTACCGATCACCATTGTATTTTTGATAATAATACATTACTCTTTGATTTTATTAACTATTCAACACTTTTTTTTTTCTCTCTTTTGCTACATTACCCGTAGTTGTTCAACACTTTATTAAAATGATCAAAATACTTTTTATTTTCTCTTTCGTCTCATCTCTCCCTCCCCTGCTTACTCTATGATAACAACTCTTCTTTCTCCCTCAAACAACCAACA
Organism: Diospyros lotus; assembly: GCF_014633365.1. NCBI lineage: Eukaryota > Viridiplantae > Streptophyta > Magnoliopsida > Ericales > Ebenaceae > Diospyros > Diospyros lotus. The sequence continues at coordinate 34,983,403 of NC_068341.1, read as the reverse complement.
TCAATGTAGGATCTGTTTGATCACCATGGTTGATGTTTACAATGCGAGTCAATAAAATTCCATCGCTAACAATGGGGTTTACTCGAAGAAAATAGTGAAAGGGATAGGGAGAGAAAAAAGTTAGAGAGGGATAAAAACAATTTTTTTTAGTGGTAAAGAGTTTATGTTATTTCTAAAACCAAGGACTTTTTATCAAATCTAAACTTTTAGGTAGCGTTTGTTAACTAAGATATAAACCGAAAAATGTGAAATATGAAAAATATTTCAAATAAAAGTGTTTTTCATTGTATTTGTTAAATTTTCTAAAAAGAAGTCACATGACTTCTTATCTTGAACTTTAAAAATAAATTTATTCATTCTCCTGTTCAGATAACTTATCTTAGATCTTACAGATAAATTATTTTAATAGAGGCTTATCTTATTCATTTTAATAAACACTACCTAAGAATAGTATGTAAAGTTTATTCTTATAAAATGTATTTTTTTCAAAATTGATTCTAAATTTATTTGAAAAGGAAAATATAAATAATAATAATTAAATCATTTATACCACAAAATTATTAGCGGCTTAATGGGTGTATTATTTAGGAAATCACGTGGCCGACATGTGTCACACACATCAACTACAATAGCCTACCAAATAGGGTTTGAAATGAGTTGAGCTAAAAAATATGGTTCATTTAATAAATAGTACAATCCAATTCATGATGCCTTTAACTTGTTTGGTTCTTGAGCCGCCTTAATCGAATTACATGTAATATACATAAATTGTATGTTATAATACATATTAATACTATTGATATATTATATATATATATTAATAATAAACTGCATGAAAATAATTTTCAAACTTAAAATTTTAGGTATTATAAACACTTTAATTGTGATTAGAAATTTATTCTTTTTAATGAATATCCTATAGTAAATTTTATCCATACATAATATATAATTAATTATTATAAATGAAAAGCGTAACCCTCTCTTAAGGTGCCATAAAGAACAAAACGTTCATTCACTTGAGAAGAACGACCTATTAGGAACTTGAGAATAGAGGTAATCGGGTTCAACTGGTGGTAATCGTCTCTAGTAAGCACTCCCTTCGCATGACTTTACTTGGGTGAAAGGAGAGCTTTTTCGTATTATGCAATTATAAACAATTTTGGGATTTCTATTCTATGAATGCATATCATAACATTTGAACTTTGTTGACCAACCCTAATATTTACATCATTGGCAAACATACAATCAAAAGCTTAACATACATAATTTACAAACTTAAACTTAATTTACAAAACTATACCTTGCTTTAGTTAATGCACAACTTAAAAATTATATATATATATATATGTATAATTGGTGTTTGTCAAACGAATGTAAACTAATGTTCATCTTGGTAGAACTCGACAACACTTCTGGGCTAATCTATTGAGTTAGTTGGTGACCACTTTCTTTCCTTAGGATATTCCTGCATCCATTGATTGTGAAATAAAGAAAAAGAAAATAGAGAATAAATAAACATGTGTACATAGCTTAGTAAGACGTATATACCACATGCGCATTACAATTATGAGACACGATTAATCTAGCAAGTGTCTCATTGGGAACAAGATTTTGAACTTCCAACTCTTTTTTTAAGGAATGGAACTTGTCTCGCCAAACCATGGCTACCTCATTTGGTCTGATACTAGGAATTTTTTTATGAAAGCTAGTTTTTTAGTTCCTTAGATCAATATGAGCACAACGAACACATCCTAGCTAGATCACCGTCTTGAAAGTCTATAAATCCATTTCAAAACATTATTTATGTAATAACAACACATGTTTATGTCAAAACAATTTCATATACATACAATGCACCAGATATAGTGCCCACCTTGGATGGTCTTTACTTATCTCTATTGTTTTTAGTCGATTTGAATTTTCTTGTTATAGTGATCCTACCATATCACGCGTAATACACATGCATGTCAATGTTATGATCCAGGTTTCATTATGATACTTAAACTTCTAAGAATTTCATTTATGTTCAAAACTATGCCTTAATTATATTAAAACCCATTTAGACCCAAATGGTTATCAATTCATTTTAGGACCCCAAACTGTACAATATTTACATAAAATCCCTTAACTTTCATAAATTATGCTTTGTCTTAGATTTTGCAAAAAATCAAACAAAGGCCCCAAATCTTCACATGCAATTATATCATGACCCCTAGTACTTTGTATTTTAATTTGACCACCTTAACTTTTAGTTTATTAAACAAAACCCTTATTTTTTTTTTTTGGTAAAAATTGCCCATAAACCTTTTAACTAAAATAATCTTAATTAAACCCCCTAATTTATTGCAATTTCTTTGTATGTAAGCACTAATCAACCTCCAATTGAACCTTAAATAGTTAAGTTATAGCCTTTAACGAAGGGAAAACAAGCCAAAAATTAAACCTAACCAGACTCTATCATTTGCTTTGTTTTCTCTTAAATTAACACATGCACGAACTTTACTAGGTTGTAAGGGTTAGTTCCAATCAAACTATGGCTCGAAACCTCGTTAAAAAAAAAGGAAAATACTAGCATTTGCCAATCTAGGTTTTCTTTTGTTATTTCTTTCTTTCTTTCTTTTTATTCTTTATATTTCTCATGGCATCTAGAAAAAAAATATGATCTATCACACACACGCAAAACTTCTGCTAAAATGAACATTTACCCATTAACTTATCAGATTTTCACAAAAACCTCTTATAGGTTCCTTATTTCACTTTAACTTCATTGAATCTCATGTCTTTTTTTTTATTCCACTTGGGTCCTCAAACTTTCAAAAATTTTGTAAATGGCCTTCTTAAATTTCTCGACATTTCTTAATTTCTCACTTAGGTTCCAAGCTTTTAGTCTTTAACTTTCTCCAGCCCTTGGAAATTCTCAATGCATTTCGTTTGGGGTCTACTACTAGTAAACAATCACGCTCTTTGGATTTTGGATTTTACCTTTTACCCTCTACTTCTTTCTTGATTAAGAAAATCGTGTAATAAAGGGTATTGCAATAAATTTATTAATTCAAAACCATCATATGTTCGACCCATGCATTTTTTTCAATTAATAATTCTTTTTTGTGTGTTGAAGTAATATATATTTTATTTTTATTTTTTTTTTGTATTTAGGTTGAATTAGTTGAGCTAATGAATTAAACTTATGAGCTATTTGGCTTAAGTTGGTTCATTGGTTCTTATTGATTCTTTTGGACTTTTGTTGGGTCGAGAGATTGGTGTGTGTTTTGTTCAATTTCGAGCTTTGAGCAAGGAATTTTAGGGACTGTTTTCTTTATATTTTAATTTTTAGTTTTGAATTTTAAATTTATTTTAAATTTTGTATTTTGAATGTCTGTTTTAAGATTGTTGAAAACAAGCTCATTTTGTTTATAGCGTTTTTTGCGTTTTAATTTGTAATGAAAACAAATAAAAAGAATTTTCGTTATTTTGAATTTTTTTATAATTTTTTATTTTCAAAAATATATTTTTAAAATATATAAAATAAACACTTTTTTATTACTTTAAAAAATTGAAAATGATATGAAAATAATAATAATGATCGGGACTTAATTTATTTCAAACTTAAATTGAACTATTAACTAAATCAATTTTAAACAAATTGAGTCAAGCAAGAATAGCAAATCATAAAATCAAAAAAAAAAAAAACATAGAAAAAAATCATTCCTACTCTAGAAAGTTGCCATTAATTTAATTATATCGTGGATTTAGAGAGAGAGAGAGAGAGAGAGAAAGAAAAGAGGGGAATGTGGTGAACATGCTGTACGCCTGGTGCTGCTTTACTGTCCGTCTATTTTTGGGTCACATGCACCCGCTAGATCAGTTGCAATCACACAACTAACCAAACTCAACAAAAATATAAAGGCAAATCAAAATCAAAGCCCGAAACGGTGGGCCCCTTACTAGCTTACCTCCTAATAAAGAAGTTCATACTAATTATTTTTATAATTAAAATTTACTTAGTCAACCACTATCAAATTCAAAAAAAAAAAAAAAAAAAACCATAACCTTATTTATTTTATTTAATAATTAGGCAATATATATATATATATATATAAAAAGTAAAAATGTACCCAAAATATTTGGCAGTCTGATGTGCTCCAATGGGCTTTCACGTGCCCCCTCTGAAGGAGTCCACGACGCCCACACCCACACCCACACCATCCATTCCCCTCAACTCAACACCACCCCTACAGGCTACAGCTGTAAGACAACTTTCCCTTTTCGTTAATTCCCTAAACTGCCCTCCTATCCTATCATTTATGAATCCAACTCACTCTCGCGTCGAACAATCTTTATGTTATTTGACACGAACTTACATGAGAGATGATGTGTGGGCTCTATAAGCTTTTTATAAGGCCCACGTCCTCTTTCTCAATTTGTCCGTATCTAGTAAATGTGATGTTGCTTGACACCAAGACGTTTGACATATATAAATATAGAAAATGTTATTAGTACATCTTTTTATACACTTTAAGCTACATAAAGGTGTATTAATAATAAAAAAATCTCTCATGAATTGCATAGAGACGAGGAGTGTTTCGATCATAATATCTTTTTATATAATATAAAATATATAAAAATAATATACATTTAGCATAATTCTATAAGTATTAAGATAAGGGACTGGAAGAGGGGCACTTTGGGCAACTGAACTCGTAACCGCAAAACTTTCACATGTGCAGGCTCAGGCGGACAAACAGGCTTTAGCGATGGCATCTTTGTAATTTCAGCCAACAACAGTGCCATAATTTCAATTGCCCATTACTTAAACCCCCTCCCCGTTATGTCTTAACGCCCAAAGGGGAATAGATTTTTGCCAAACTTTGTCTCCTATTCTATCGCCATGAGATCAAGGCCGAAGAACCGATCAATAACCCGAACCACGAGCAGGCCGAGAACCAGATCCGGCCTCCAACGACGCCGTTTCGGAGGCCTCCGGAAGAGCTCGAGAACCGTCGACGCCGTCAATGGCGGATTCGCCTCCATTCCCGAGAAACTGGAAGCTCTCAAAAGCATCATTCCCTCCCGAAGAGCCGACATGAAAGCCGATCAGTTGTTCCAGGAAACCGCTGACTACATCGTTCTTCTGAAGCTGCAGGTCTTCGTTTTGCAAGGACTCGTGGATTCCTACGGCCCTGCTCATAACCGAGGTGCTGTATAGTGTGATTGGATCATTTTATTTTATTTTATTTTTCTTTTCCAATGCATTGTATCGGAGCTTCTTCAAGTAGTCGGAGTCCTTATTCAAAAATTTTCTCTCGTTTTCTCGCCGTCCAAACGCCTTTCTGCTTTTCCCGAAACTGGCCGGTTTTCGGGCTCAAAGCAAACAAAAATAAAGAAATGGATGAAGCTTATGGTAGAAAGAACAATTGGTAGAGCATTTTTCACCTTTAACTTAGTTTTCAACCTTTGCAGTTCTCACATCAAAATCTCAAACAATGTTGGTAAAATCTGTTGTATAAAATTCAATTTTGATGTGTAAACTTACAATAAAATGAAAATGCAAAATGTATAAAGAAAAGAGATTTGAATATAGAACAAAGAACATGTAACTGGATTGAAGTGAGAGATCTCGTAGTAAATCTCTTTAAAACAAATTTTGCATTATGTAATGGTTTTAACAGAATCGATGGACGTCTTTATCTCAAGATATAACATTTCTTTCAAAAATTAGTTCATCATAATACTAATTCTGTCGGGCAAAACTAAATTTGATTCTACTCTTCTTGATTAGAGGGAAGAGATTAGAATCTCATGCACTTAGAAGCAATTGAGAATTATTGTGAAACAAAAAAGTACATTGGAGAATGAATGATTGAAATCAATTAACTTAAATTGATTTTGGATGTAGAAAATAAAATTAGGGAGTCCTATTTATAGATGTGAAGTGTCCAATTATAAAAAGTTATGTTGTTTGATTCGAATTAAACTGAATCGTCAAATCGCATCCTTTCAAATTTAGGCGTAACCTAACAGTTTAGATCTTATTCTCTCACGAAGATTCACATCTTTTATCATATACTTCTCACACTTGAATATACGTGTTCATTCACCTATACCTCGTTAACACATGTATGAATAATCATGTCCACTCATATTAAGAGTCAGATCCACCCATACAAACAATAAGAGAGATTTGTTAACAAACCTGGTTTTGAACACTTTTCTAATTCACATGTTTAAGACGCATTTAATTCCAACAAAATCTTGAGCACGCTGACAGAGCTCTCGAATGGTAAGGAACTCTGCCTTGTCCTGTGTCTGTGTGGGCATGGGTGCTTCCTTGTCATGTGTCACGTGGTGGCAATTGAAGTGCCTGTAGCTAAAAATACAATACAAAATTGTACCCAATCATAACTGAAAAGGCCATTTAATTTAATTTAATGCCCGAGTTCCAGATTACACGGGTTTAGGATTAGGAGGTAAAAAATATGAAGGGAATTAAATTTGGAAAAATTCAAACAACATTAAGTGCCAAATACTTTTAAATCTGGATTTTGGTTTCCCGTTTCATCTCAATCCATTCTTAATTACAATCATTATAAGAAAACAACCAATATTCGATTCTTAACTAAGATCGTCATAAGAGAACAACCAATATCCACTACCCAAATGACACCACTAGAACTCAAGAGGAAATTTTGTCACTTAGAGAGAACCAAACTCGCTTTTGTTTTTAGTCCTTAATGCCCTTTCATAAAAGTCTCCAACTGTTCTTTAATGCCCTTTTACAAGAGTCTTCGACCGTTGATATAATTTTAAGGGATTTTACTAAATGATTAGAATCTATCCAAATAGAAAGTCATTTCACGCTTGTTTTATATTATTTTATAATATATTTTAATAATATTTAACCAAACAAAAAGACAATTTTAATCTTATAAAAAATTTAAAAGTTGTAATTGGAAAAGGTATTGTTGGTAAATAAAATGATAAATAACATAATTATCCTAACATTAATAATTAAAATGAAAAAAAAAACAATTCTATTTAAATAGATTCTATCCAAATAAATTTATTAAATTTTAAATTAGATTGAAAGTCAAAATCATTTACATTTATAATAATTCCAATTGAATCAAAATTGTCCGTGCATTTTTAATTCAATTAAATTCTAAGATAAAGACGTTATCTTTTGTGGGTTTGTGCCTTGTGGGTCGGACCCATGGACTTTAGGATGGATCATCGCACATGGGTGCTTTGTAAATCGGTCAAATTTACATCTCTCGCTCACACATGCTGGGAGTGAGCAATCCATATAATGATTTTTTCTTAGTTTCCTTTCTCACTTGATTTCAAATTGACAAAAGGGTAGTGAGACTAGCGAGTATACTTGCAATTTGAGAGCTTAACAAGTACGTTGTTAGGGACAACATGGAGACTAAAACCCCAAAATAAATCAATATATATATATGTATATGAATTTTTTTGTAAGTGAATATTTCATTAGAAAAATCTCAAACCGTCTACAATTTCAAAGTAGGGCATACATCGAGCTTCACAACAAAAACTAAAAATAATGGATCTAAACTGCCAATATATATTTACAATCCACCGAACATTGAAAGATTATATACAAATGTTAGAGAAAATTTTCAAATGGCTTCACTTTCAAATTTGAATTCTTTATTTTCAATCATTGTCTTATGTCTTACCTCCCTAAGCTTTAAAAGCTTTTGACACGAATGTTAACATATGTAATATCAACACTTGGTTACTCACTAAACAAACACTTAAAAAGAGGATTGCAATCATCTTCATGTGTCTTACCTCCCTAGCAATACAAAGAGAGGATAACGAACACTTCCTACAACCAACAATTCATTAACATTCCCAAGCATTATAAGGTAATAGTGTCCCAGATCCAACTTGTTACCTTAGTCCACATCATTCTCAATTTTTTTTCTCAAAGCAATGATGGACTCTCTAGTGTTGTATTCACTATTATGTTCCAGTTACTCTGTAACGACCCGTTTATTTATGAATTAATGTGAATTTGGGTGTGAGAAATTAATTGGAGAAAAATTAAAATTTATCAAGAGGGTTTTGGTAATTATTCAAAATTATTGCGGTCGTTATGGAATATTTGGGGATTTAAGAAAAAAAATATTAGTTCATGTTATTTTGAGGAAATAGATAATTAATTATTTGGGTTTGAAAGTATTTCTGGAAAGAATAAAATAAATTAATTGGGATTAATTTTTGAAAGTTATTGGGTTTAAAGGATAATTTTTGGAAATTGGATGCCACTTTAAAAATAAATGACAAGGATTTTTATCCAAGGAAGGGTGTAGGCAAGATAGTTGGAAGTGCCAAGGAAGAGGGAGAGGTTGCGGGATCAAACTTGTGGCCAAGCAATTAAAGTTGTTTTTTTTTTAAAAAAAAAAAAAGAATGCGCGCTTATGCGGGTCACGCAGGGCCCCTGCATGGCCTTACTGCGTGCTAGTTGCTGCTAGCTACTGCTAAGTGGCTTCCAGCCACTACCATTTGTCCAAATGGTTGCGCCACTTGTCCAGCCCCTTGCCAAGTGTCCAAACATGTTTTTTTCCACCAGATTTTTTATGCCCCTTGCCCCACGTAACCCCTACATTGTCCCTTCCCCTTGGCCTATTTAATGCTTAAGAGAAATGGGGGACTTTTGTGAGAAATTGGGGAGATTTTAGGGGAAGGTTTTGGGCAAATTAGGGAGAATTTTGGTGAAATTAAGAGAAATTCTTATCGTGTAAGTTTGGGCTGTGACGTAAGCAGCCTTGATTCGCAGTAGAGATTAAAGAAGAATATCCAAGGCAAGTTCCTATTACTATTTTGCAAGTTCTTCTCCTATTTTACAAGTTAAATTCATCTTTCCTCAAGTTTATGTTTTAAATTGTAAGTTCCATATTTATCTCTTGTTATTGCAAAGATCATACTTCTTAATTTTCAAAAATTGAAAGTTATGTCCTATTTTATAAGTTATTTCCTCTTTGCTAGTAAATTATCCCACGATTTACATTTATACTTATTAAGTCTCAAATAGGGTTTTGTATCACCCTATCTTTTCTTGGGAATGATGCTTTATTGTGAACATGCAAGGGTTTGATGTTGTCTTGCATGAATATTGCCATATCACTTCATTAATTGCATGCCAGTTATATATGATAAGTTATTGCGAATATGCATGTTATGATAATGCATGAAGCATATGCATGAAAATTGTTTTTAAAAATATGTAAAGGCCTCAAGATGCGCGCAGCGGACGAGTCCGCAGGATATATCCGCAGAGAAAGTGTTGAGCTCAAAGTTGGACTTCGGTCCCAAGGTTTCGGACATCGATCCCATGTTTATAGTTCTAAAAAGTATTGCATATGAGCATGGATGCATGTATCATCATTTTATCATGTGAAAGTACCCTAAATGGTATTCATGTCTCTTTTACTTCTTGATACCATGACTCTTATGCTCGCTTTCTTCCAGTTATACTTGCTGGGCCTTGTGGCTCATTTTTGCTTGCATCATTCCAAGTAAGGGTAAGGCTAAAGTAGAGGGCGAGCCAAGTGAGTCAGGATCCATGGGGTAGCATGTGTGTACAGAGCCGTCTCATTCAAAGATCCCTGGGGGTGTTTTGTGTTGTGTAATATTAAATTATGCTTGTTTATGATTGTACCCTAAGGGGATATAGTGGGTTTATGGAACTTGATGTGGTGTGTAATATTAAGTTGCTCTTGTTTATGCAAGCATGTGAACACTATTGTGTTTGTCTATGAGTAAAAATGTATGAGTGTGGCTTTCATTGTCAAGGAGGATGTGTAATGTTTTTAATGAGATTTAGCATTTATGTCATCTTGTTGTGGGTCCCTGGTTAGGGGCGCTTACATACTCAAAGCAACATAATTGGTCGAATAGTGAATACTAGAGTGCACAAGGATGTAACACGTTTATTTTTCCTCTCCATCATATATTTTCGCACTTCAACTCAATTGCTTTCCTAAAAATGTGTTATTAGGTCAAATCAAATATGACCATTGGTAACACTCTAAAGTAGTAGACATTGGATTAAAAATTCATAATATAAAGGTACGTCTTTAAGGGCATCTAATTGAAGGTGTCATCATCCTTCAAGAACTCTCAAAGTGAAAGAGTAGGGATCCTTCCATTTCATTTTTTTCTCAATGGTTGAGATAACACACCTAGTATGAAACATGTGTTGTGATGTTCACCTCGCTCACAATGTCTTTGTTGAAATAGGAATATAGCAACAAATATACAAATTGCAGACCCAGCAATAGCAACAACAACAATATATCGCAACAATACGCCACCAATAATAATATATATCACAACTATGACTGTGAGCAGGCTCAATAGCAATAAAATGCAAACCCAGACTCTGGCGAGGCAGGCGACAACCGAAAAACAGAGGTTGGACGGAAACACGACGAGAGGTTAGGAGGAATTGACGATCGAGGCACGCTGGAAGCGCTGTCCTAAAGACAAATACGCCCTGCTCCAATCACTGAAAGGCTCTGGCGACTATCAACACAAGATACAATAGTCTTGCTTCAGCGAACGACAACCATGATCGGTCGGATCTAATAGAACTTTGGAAGGTATTTGCTCTCTGTGACAAATTGAACTCGGAGGGGGAAAACCAAACACACGAAGGCTCTAGAATCACTGATTAGAATGGTGAGGGTGCACTAGCCTTTTATAATAGGGTCAGGGGGCACTTAATAGCCTTCGCAATCACACTTGAGGCAACCAAAGGGACATAACTGATTAACTTGGTTAGGAAACCAGACCATCCTTGGGAAGAAGGCAAATAAAAAATAAAAGAAAATAATTCTAATTTTCTTTATACAAATATATATATATATATATATAGAGAGAGAGATAGAGATAAATCAACCGGACCAACTGGACTGACGATGGCGGCAACGCGCGAGGGCTTAAGGGTTCACCTACTCACAAAAGTTAGGTGCCCTTTAAGGTCCAAGTCCAAGTGGGAGGAAGGAGTATAAATACCCACTCTCACCTCTTTGCACAACCAATGTGGGACACATATCCACACTCACACTTACACTCACACATAAACCCATACAGTCTTTATGCCTTAATTTCAACATCACGCATATCTTGTTTCAATCTCCCATTAGCGATTAACCTAAATGTGTGTTTGATAGCATGGAAAATGTCCTATCCAAGGAATTGGATTCCATCTTTGTTGTTTGGCACACTACATTTTCCATAGAATTGAATTCCATGGTACAATCATTAAAACATCATTTTGCCTTTTTTCCATGGAAAATTCCATCTAGGAGGGAGATGGTTTTTGTTTTCCATGTAAGTTGGAAAATGTTTTCTTTCCCAACTAAATACTATTAAACACACCCTAAGTTCTCAAAGTTCTCTCACTTTGTAGGTTTGTGACCAATGTCTCACATTCGACTTTATTATAAATTATTCATGAACAGTATTAAATACTCACTGCAACTCTATTTAGACTTAATTATGAATATAGTCTCATTTTTGCTTACTTCTCAAGTGGCAAAGAGATAATTGTTTGTATGCGAAATCCAATTCAAGCCTACTAAACATACTCACATATGTGGTCCTCTGAGAACATGATGCCACATGTATATCATGTTTTGAATGCAGTTAATACTTTAGGCACATAAATACTAAGGAAAGAAATATGCTAATTATATTAAAGATAGGATGTCAAAAAAAAAAAAAAAAACTTTCATTGTTACACTTAAAAAAAAAAAAAAGTCTTAAATCCTACGTAACCCTAAATATCTTAGATTCCCTATAAAAACATCTTTTACTATCGGCTTCGTCAATGGACCACTACCATGATGTATTGAAATGTATTGCAGTTATATTTCCTTATGAGATATGATGTCTCTAACAAAGTTGTACTTAGTGTCAATGTATTTGGTCTTGCAATGGTATTTTAGATCTTTAGTGTAAGCTATTGCAGCTTGGCTATCACAATTCACAAACGCTAACCCATCATTCCCATCGTTAAATCCTAAGTCTTGTATGAACCTATGTAACCAAATAACTTTTTGGACTGCTATATGCTATGAATTTTGCTTTCATAGTGTATAAGACTATGTAGGTCTCTTTCTTACTTTATGAAATAACTCCACTAATAAGTAAGAACACATACCTAGATATGCATTTTCACTCACCTAAGGCACCATCCCAATAATCATTTGTGAAGCCTTTTAGGTGGAGATCCTTTCCTTGGAAACATAGAGCATAGTCTATTGTGCCTCTTAAGTATCTCAAATCTTCTTGATCTTTAACCAATATGATCTTTTAGGATTTGATTCTGATGATGCGGTGGCTGATCACCTTCCTCTGCCTCGGACCAGGTACCTGCAATGGAGTCGGGGTCTTGCTCCCTTGGGACCACTCCGACGTTCAAGTTAGATTACCAAATTAACACAAGCTTAAAGTATGCAGTTTTGAACTTAGAGAAAGAAAAGATTGGATCTTTTACCCGTTGCTGGTCCTTCCTCTTTTATCCTCTTGCCAAGGTAAGGATTATTTTTCAAATTGTCGGGATCCCTATCTCGTTCTTCATCGAGCTGGGATCTTACCGATATGGACCCCATAATCTTTTTTGAGGAGTTCGGGGCTAGTTCCTATCTCCATGATTCTCGGTGTGATGGTTACTCTTAAGGAATCTGAAGAATCCTCGCCGAGCAACCGGCTAGCCGGTATGGTGGGGCGCATCTGCCACGTGTCGTCTCTGAGCTTAAGTAGGGTGACGTAAGGGGAGTGGCTCCTTAATGGGCATGTGTCATTGCTGCTAGTGGCTATATTCCCAGGGTATTGGAGTAATTGTGGACTTGAGGGTATTTTTCCTTATCAGATTCATATAAACTAACTAATCCCATAACATAAATATTTGGCTGTGTGCACCTTATAACATACATTGGACTTCTAACAAGACTACAATAAAAGTAATGAAAGATGAAATCCCATGCCTCACCTTCACACTATTAGACTATATATGTTTGAATTTGGAAAAAGACCAAATTACCACCTGGACCTATTGCTCATTGCTTAGGGTATGACTGTAATGACCTGAAAGTCTAACATAAAGGCTTTGTTACCAAACTGTGAGAGCCTATCTCCGGAAGTCCCGTTAGCATAGGAATTCCAAGGGAAAATCCTCTCAACATGGAAGTAGATTAAAACTCAATCAAGATCATACATACTATCAACAACAATTAGCAATGATTCCACCATTTTTTTTCATACATGACAAAATAAGCATTATCATTTACATTCCATTAGTTTATTCCAAAGGAGAACACAGTAAGCCCAAATAACAAAAAAAATACAACCATTAGCATGGCATAAACCAACAAATGTCCCCAAGACATTTTATTCAGGTGAGCTTTGTACACATCTAACCCAACAAATCATGCCTCACTAGGACCCCTCTCATTCTTTGCTTTACCTGCACCTAGAATGAAGTAAAGAGAAAGAATAAGCCGCAAGGCCTAGCAAGTATAATACAACAAAATGGAGCATGAGAGATATCATAATGGAGACTTAGTAAGCAATAAAAAATAATATATGGTAGAATTGTAACACGAAACATCACGAATAGAGTCATAACTAAGATCAGTATAGTCCACACAAATAACAAGCTCCTACCATAGTATGGATAAGGTACAATCCAGTAACCTTGCTACCATATAGTCTCTGGAACCATATAATGCTCTAAGCACAACACTCGTTATCTTGCAGTACATTATATTCATGTTACAAGGCAACCCACTCTAGGCCTATAAATCCAATCTATTCTGTGGCACTAGCACACATCTACGGTACCACACACCAAGTATGCAATGGCCTTACAGTAATAGTGCACTCAGCATGTTCTCAACTCTTCAACACGAGCACACGCCTATGATACCACATGCCAAGTATGTAGTGGCCTCATAATAGTAGTACCCTTAGTCCGCTCTACAGTCTTCTACCACCTAACACCCACCTATGATACCATACGCTAGGTATATAGTAGCCTCGCCATAGTGGTGTCCTCAACCAACTCAGCTTTGGGGCACCAACACACATCTGTGATACCACACGCTAAGTATGCATTAGCCTCATCATAGCAGCACTCTCGCGCTACTCCCAACTCATTCTTATCAAACTGGCACACTTCTACAATAACACACGCCAAGTGTGCAGTGGCCTCATCATCGCGGTGCTCTAGTCTGGGAGGGAGGTCAATCAATTTAATCACAACTCTTATTCTTTGGAAATCATGATCACCCCCATAGTCTACACATGCACATGAATTCATACGGTACCTCTTATCTTTTCCCAAAACTATAATTACACCCATGGTGTATACTTACACATCCACTTCTGTAATCGAATCCATAAGCAACTCTCAAGGCAAGTATTCACACATCATTATGACATATCCATATGTATTACATCCCAAATCATAGTGCCCTATGACCCAACCTCTAGCTCGTCCACAAACCTATGCATGCACATCTAAACCCCAAAGCTTCCCAATTAAGACACACAAGTGTAATGCTCCCCCAATCACCAATTATATGGCCCAATACTAGCTCATTATCATGCCAAACATGCCTATCATGAATCCTTAACTCACCTAACACCTCACTAATGAATGCATAATTATTTTTAAGAGCATATAGACATGTTTTGGGACCAAGTAGAAACCACTCAAAACTTGACTAAATAATTCAAATCCTATGCCAAATCGAATCTTATCGAGTTTATTTTACAATGCGGATGATGTAGGATGATGAGCCTTTCTTTCAAATCACTTGGTAACGTAGAGCCAATGCGAATGACCTGTTCAAGGTGAGGACCCAAGCTTACAGGGTGGAGCTTTTTTGTGGGTTGGGGGGGCCTGTTCAAGAGTTTGCTTTGCAGATCTAATTCGACTATATGTACATAGTGCTGCGGGCCTTGGTTGTTGACACCTGTTGCTTGGTTACCACTAGAGGCTTCATTTCTCTTCTCATCCTTGCTAGGCTTGGGGCTCCGAGCTTTGAGGCTATCGCAGTAACACTGCCGGGCCTTATTTTGGTTGGCATGGACAACTCTGACCTTGGTGTTTGATATCGGGAATTTCATGGCCAGATGGGGGGTGGATACTATTGCGCCTAAGGTGTTGAGGGATGGTTGGTCGATGAGCGCATTGTATGACGCCTGACAATCCACAACCAAGTACCGGATAGTGATGGCCTTGACTAGCAGAGCTGTCCTGAATGAGGTTAACAGATCGATGTAACCCTTAACGCCTACCTACTCTCCCGAGAAGCCGATTAGGTTCCCGTGAAATGGTCGTAGCTTCTTTTCGAGGATACCCATCCTCCTTAGGGTTGGCAGGTATAACAGGTTGGCTGAGCTGTCTTGGTTTACCAGATTACCACGGGATCATTGGGGTTTAGATCGACTCCTTTGAAGTCTTTGTCTGTGAAGCAGATCGCAGGGTGTCGAGCCATTCTTCTTGGTATCATCTATTGACATGACTGTGTGGGAGTATTGCTCTTGTGTCAAGTTCAACGCCCTATTGGCAAAACCTCCCGAGATGGTGTCAATGACTCGAGCTATCTGATTAGCTGGGGGTGGATTGATGTGGGTAGGGGTGTGGGTAGTTAGGTGGTGGCAGGTGTCGCTCGATCCTTGGGTATATACGTTTCCAGTTCGTGTCAAGGTATGGCAACGAGGAGGTTGGTTTGAAAGGCTCTAGTAAAATTATGGGGTATGTAAGTTTTACCGAGCCCTATGGTGGGCGCTAGATGTTCTTTCTTGACCAAAAGAGGACAATCGGAGGCGAGATAGCAACGGCAGGGCACGAGCTCTGGCGATGGGTCCGTCTGGGGGGCGGCTAGCACCTGCAAGCACTTCAATGCTCGAGTGAGTAAGAAAGTAGGAAAATGGTAGTGTATCAGTAAGTCAGAGGTCAGAATATACCTTGACTCTGAAAAAAGCTGGTTGATATAGGAGGAGAAGATGTCTTACTGCATGCATGTGTCATACGTTTGTAGGTGGTGGGATTGACTATCTAGCGCCTGTGGAGGTTCCTAGGTGGTAGCATGGTGCGACGGGACCCTCATTAATGTGGATGAGATCTACCATTAATGAGGATGGAATCTGAGGCAGTTGCACGAATACCCAGTGGGGGTTGCAATGATGCCATGGCATATTGGCGTTGAGCTAAGATTGGGCCTAGAGAAAGGGCCGAGATTGGGCCTAGAAGGAGGGCCGAGATTAGGCCCAGAGGGAGAGGGCCAAGATTGGGCCCAGACGGTCCAATAGTATATCCCCAACAACACAGAGTTCATCTAAGATAGCCAAGGAATGTAAACTTTCAAAATGTTGTGCCAATGTCAAACATATATTATGAGGTTATGATGATTCCTTCCCACCAAATATACAATATTTCATACACAATATTGTTAAAGTGGATTCCGATGGACATTACGGGTTCCGTGCTATTGTTGCATTACTTGGTATGATCGAGCACAATTGGGGGGATATTTGTCTCAATCTGATTGAAGAGTTACATGTTTTTCGTGCTGAGTATTCAGAGTTAGACAGATCTAATATGCGTGTGGATGAGTTAATGCACACACTCTCTTACTTTGAGTCCATTGCACCTCACCAGCGTTGGATAATGTTACCTGACATGGGCCATTTGATTGCTTCAAATACAATGTCGTCTTAATCCATTTGTCTAAGCTTTAGTGTCTTACATACCTTCCGTTGAGACTAGTGCCTCAGCACTACAACACAGAATTATTACTATCAATTTTGTCAATAATTGTCATTTTGTGCAGGTATTTTTATTTGAGAAGTTCTTTTGTATATTTGTATAATTATATAGTTATGGGATTATTATTAACAATATTTTCTATTATTATTTATCAGATGTTTCTTAAACCAAACTCACCAATTCCTTATGTTGCATGCAACCGACACATATATTGAGCTGATACTGCACAAGAATGAGAAATACCATATATAGCTAGAATTCAGGCTTTTTTGTTTATCATTGACAAAAATGTGGCAACCAAAGATATTATTGATTTAAATGAACCATGATGAAGTGAAGATAATTAATTTTTTTTATCAAGTTTTACGTTTCTTTAATTTTCTATATGTAAATTTTTACATAAACAAACAAACTCTAAATCCTAATCCCTAAAAATGGTTTCGGGAATGCCCGAACCCCAAGGCTTGGGGGATTCAGGGTTTCCTGAATCACGAGAATCTCGGGATTTGGAAGTCCTCGAACCCCCCAAATCTCGGGATTTGGGGGTTCGGGTTTGCCCGATCCCGAGGTTCAGGGGCATTCGACTTTCCCGAACCCCAGGGTTCGGGGGTATTTTATTTTTTATCTTTAATTTTTAATTAATAATAATGTGACGAAAGTGAGTTTTTTTTAAAGTTCTATCAATTTGTATTTTTTAGTTTTAATTTTTTTTGAATTAATGTTTCTTTAATTTTAGTTTTTCTTTGAGTTAAATGTAAATTGCAATAATATTATGTTTATTTTTATTTCTTCCAAATCTATATTAAATTTGTGACATTTTGTCATAAATTAAATTAAATAAAATTTAACAACAAATTCTAAAATGAAATATTATTACAAATAACTTAATCCATGTTCGAAAGTTATAATTCTAGTAATACAACAAATAACAACTAATAACAATTATAAGTAATTTTCGATACTCTTGGTGGTTGAACTAGTCTTGGTGGTCGAACTAAACTTAAACTTGATTATGTTGGGGGTTGAGATGTACCAGATGTCGACACTCTAGTAGTATCACATGATAACGATGGATTGAAGTCACTAGGAAAGGATAGAATAACATTTATCACAAGACACGTCTCTCTCCATACATTAGGAGATACAAGCTTTACACTTGATATGGTGTGATCAAGAGTATATAATCTTAGTTGATTATGTTGAAAAAAATAATTATAATATTTTTTTAATTTAAATAAACTATATTCAATAATAACTTAAATATTAATTTGAAATCTTACTGCTTCAACAAGACTGACTATATATTTGCCACCTCTATCAAACCTTGATTAACGTGTAAGATTTTGTATGAATCCATGCATAATATGTCCATACCACGACAAATAATCATGTGTAAATTGCTATGAAAATGCAAAATATCTACCACGTTGATGTGGTGACAATAAATGAATATCCCATCTATTCCAACTATCATCAATAAATGTATAAATTACCCAATATGATGTCGTGCCCGCATCCTGTTTAGCTTCAACATGCGATAATGGGGGTGGAGGAATTGTTTGCATATACCCAAACTGCCGTAACATCCTCTTAAGATGATATGGTTCGATGATACTTTCACATTTCAGACAACCTAAGAAAAATGTAATCTCCGGTAATGAGTGATGTGCACGAGCCCTCCAATAAGGCATCCAAATGACCTGCAAGTGTTTTTTATTTTGAAATTTAATTTTAGAATATATTAATTAACTTACAAAATCATAGTATCCAAGATAAATGTCTCGTATGGTGATAAAGTATCAATTTGTTCCTTAACAGATTGCAAAATATCAATATCACAAACAAGCATCCAACGGAGAGCTCGTGGCTGCTCGTCATTGTATAACAATTGTATTTATTTCTACTAAATGAAAAATGTTCGTATACCCATGTCTATACGTTTGATAGAAACAATTATTAATATGTGTTAAATATATGGTATATGGTTATGAAATTGAAATAATTACCTTAAGTAATGTAAGATATTCACCGATGCCCTTCACCCCTCGTCTACTCCCAATGCCAAATTGTCTGTACAAATATACTAGACAAGCAACTCCCTATGCATAACTACCAATCATACTCAAATCATCCAACAATGTCAGATACGTAAGTAAAACTAATGTACTACTCTTATTTACAAATAAGGTACAACCTAATAAAAAAAATAGATAAGCTCTATTGATATGTAGGATTTCTTCATTCAAAATTGAATCTAGTATATGCATAAACATTCTTCTCAACTAATCTAACTTCACAATTGGTCCTCAATTTTCTGCAATCTGTTGTGCTGCTATATCTACTAAAATCCCAAGTAAACTACATAATAAGTCACGAGCTTTATTATGTGTCAAATGATGAGAGATAGATACAGGCCTTTTAGTGATTTGGATCTTCAAAATAGCAGTCACATCATATAATGTTATAGTTATCTCTCCAAGTGATAAATGAAATGTATTCATCTCCGGCTACCATCTCTCTGTAAATGCTGAGACGATAGTAGGATTTGTAAACCAATAAGTGCACTCTATCAAGGGTGACAAACTAGACTCTATATTCATATCACGAACACGTTGTTGGTTATCTAATGGCCATTCAGGAACTTTAAGTCCATGACTTCTACATTTTAATATATCTCTTTCTTGTTAAGAAATTAAAGCACTTAATTATTTATATTATAATAATAAATTTATAAAAAAAATTAATATAACTTACCTCTCCCACCCATATGGCAAAGACAATGTGATTTTTAAAACTTTTTAGAATTGATGGATTCTCAGGGCCTCCAGGTAATGGTCAAGAAATATCATCTTGCCCAAAAATATTAGGAGATATTTGCTCTTGATCATTGGCGTGGTGCTTGGGAGCAACAATAGATGGTGAGGCATAATCTGGCTTTGAAATGGATACATCTACTGGCTGACTAGCAACCTCAAGCCTTCTCCTTCTCGTGGACGTAGTGGGACCCTGCCAAGATGAAGAAGGAACAACTCTCTCTACTTCACTTCTTTTACCATGTACCATACCTATACAATTACACACTTTCAATATAAACATAATAGAAAATTATTAATATTTCTACAAATTAAAACAAATTCTCTATATTATCAAATAGCATGCATCTATACAATTTACATTTAAGAATAACATAATTTACGACATCGATCACTGTCTCAATCACATAATTTACATACACAATGGATTAATTAAAAAAATAAGATTAATTAAAAAATAAAAATGGTCCGTGGAACCCATGAAAGCCAGGGTTTAGGGACACCTCAAACCCCAGTGTTCTGGGTGTTCGGGGAACCCTGAACCCTAGGGTTCAGGCCAACGTTTGCTGGCCTCCTAGAACCTCAGGGTTCGGGGAGGCTGATCGCGTCCGAATGTCGAGGTTCAAAGGCGTTCCCGCCTGCAGTCGGAGGCATTTGATGCCTCTGAACGTTGGTGGTCTAATGCCTATGCTATTATCAAATTAAATCTTCAAATTTTCTTACTTGGCTTCTGTGATTCTAACAAGAAAGCGAGGGACTCCACTAAAGAAGGCAGGCAAGGCAAGCGACTCCGGCGAAGAAGGCGATGACAGGAGCGCAGTTGTCTGAAGAGGGTTTGATGAGGAGTGGTTTGAAGATGAAAGGGTTTGTTGCGCGTGTGGGTGTCTTTTGAGGAATGGGTGTTTGGAGGGTATGTTTGGAATATAGATGGTTGCAAAAAGTAATCAATTTGGTTGCAAATAACAAAAACTAAAATTTTACTTACGCTAGTTGTGGAGAGCAAAAATTGTGGTTGCAAAAAGTAATCAATTTTGTGGGAAGACCGCATTAAATGATGTATGGCTGCAAGAAAAAGACACAATGTGGTTAGATACCATAAAATACCTTAAGTGCAAAGATTGAAGTAAATAAGGATTACAAGCAACTAGGGGGTCCACACCCTCAGGAGGAGGTTGCTCCTGGAGAGGGGTGTCCCTTCCTCTCGCCATGGCAGCAGGCGTTGAATTAACTGGAGGATCTGCCTTGGGCACCCTGCGACGAGATGGTTCGCCATGCTCTGAATCCAGCCCACCCTTGTTAACTGATCCACGGTCAAGAGGTCTTGGAGATGCTTAGGGCCACCCCAAGTAATGGTGCGGGGGCTATCTTCGTAACGCTCCCTAAGTTCGAAAATAAACGCGCTTAGTCTTGGCTTTGCCACTTTCTCAGGGTTAGTGCGCCACTCATGCGGAGCATTCCACACCCAGTTCGGAGGTTTAACCAAAAACCACCAAGAATCAAACGAAGCCTCTTAGGGAGGCGACTCGAAAAAACGATGGTCCTCTCGGGTCCACTGTAAGGTATACATATGGTAGAGTTCCTTAACTAGATGTAAGTGGAAGATGCAATAAAGGAAGTCTATGGTGGGGTCTACGTTATTCTCGTGATAAATGATGAAGAAACCAACTAATTGGGCCTAGCCGTTAGGATGTAATTGACTCGGAGCTAGCCCACTGCAGCGAAGAAATCTAAGACCAAAGTTATGAAGAGGGAGGTGGAAACCTAGGCGAAAGCTAGCCTCATGGATGCTCATCCACCCCTCTTCTACATCAATCGCGTAGTTTTCCTCGGGACGAGGAAGCCTGGTGCGATAATCCCCAGGGATGTTGTGATTTTGGAGGATAAGGGCCACATCATTCTCAGTCATACGGGAGCATTTTCCTTTTAAGAAAAAGTGATCGACCCCGTGGCAATCGACATTGTGGTGATATATTTTTCCACTGGCCATAGTAGGAAGCAGACAGAAAAAAAGAATGGGAGCAAGATGCTGAAAGTAAAATTTGTTGTTGTTATTGTGGTTTTTCCTAAGTAATGAGATTCCTTCGGAAGGAAATTCCTTCGGAAGGAATTCGCGTGATCCTAAGGAATTTTTCCTTCGAAAGGAAAATACGCGGTTCTTTGGAAGGACTTTTGAAGCAAATTGCACGGCTCTAAGGGAATTTTCTTTCAAAAGGAAGAACGGGTTCAATGCACGCTTCGAAAAAGAAGTTAGTGGTTACCTAATGCGATGATTCTTTCGGAAGGAGGTCCTTCAGAAAGAAATAGCAAAGCGACAAGTAGTTCCTTCGGAAGAAAATTACTTCGGAAGGGAATTGCTTCGGAAACAAAATTTTTGAAGAAAATGAGCGAGAGTTTTCTTTAAGACAAAGCGTATGCATGAGGAAATTCCTGAAGTGCTTAGCCCTATTTATAGCTGATGTGCAGAAGCCCAAACGTCTTGGCAAATGAAGGTCCTTCGGAAGGGGCTTTCAGAAGTGTTCTTTGGGAAGAACCATTTTCGATTGTTGGTGCCCTATGCTTAGAAAATACTCTTCATTTTGTATTTAGGAAGAACAAAACAAAGAGTGGGGGACAATTGTTGTGCCCCAACAATCGGAAGGAAGAAGTCCAAACCTTACGGGAAAGATGGAAGCTGCTGGGGAAGGTTCATTCGGAAGGACCCTTTGGAAGCCTCATTCGGAAGGACCCTTCAGAAGGGTTTGGAGATGTTGGGGAAGGTTCCTTCGGAAGGAATCCTTTAGAAAGGCCACGTGTACCCCTACTCGATCCCTATAAAAGGCCAAGTCTAACTCTCAGAAGATGATTCGGACATCGGTATTTCTCTCCCACTTTCCTTCAAAAATTTAACCTTCTTTTCCTTTCCTCGCGATTATTTTCCTTCTGTTACTGACTTAAGCGTCGATGGGTTTTCGTGGGAGGAAAATCCTGCGAGCCTTCTAACCTTTGTTTGCTATCCACAGTTCCTTTGAAAGACTACATTTTTTTTTCTTCGAAAGACCCCGCTGAGACCAAGTTCCTGGGGAAGGCCTTGCTCATTCCTAAGGAAGAAACCATCACCAGTGCATCACGAGATTCCTTCGGAAGGAGATTCCTTCAAAAGGTACTCATGCAACCTAAGGGAGATTTCCTTCGAAAGGGTCCTTCGGAAGGCCATTTCGGAAGTCTCCCATATTTTGCCCACCAAAAGCAAATTTTCGTCAAATCCCTTCGGAAGGGGCCTTTGGAGGGAACCGTTCAAGAGTATCAGATTGCCGACCATCGCTAACTCGACTGGAACCTATTGCAAGCCAGCCTTCGGATGGACCCTTCAGAAGCGTCTTTCGGAAAGAACCCTTCGGAAGCCCACTTGAATTTTGCAACCAAATCTTCGATCGAATCCCGAGGCCTACGACATCCACGGGCATCCCACTCCTAAAAATTCTAATTGTTGTATTTTGGCAACAACAATAAAAAAGATTTATATATATACACTCAAATATAGTTTTTAAATATAACTATAAACTAAAAATATATTATACAAAATTATCTAGATTAAATTAAACACATTTTGTAATTTTTAAAATTTTTGGCTTATAACATGTTGAAACTTTTAAGAGTATAGTTTGGCTTGCTATTTTTTTAAAAAAATAATTTTGCAGTTTTTTATCTTATGTATAAATAATTTTATGTATTTTTATATTATTATTTATTTATATTGCTAGAATTAAAAAATTAAAAATTATATATAAAATTATACAAAATCATAATATCATATTTTACAAGAGTCAAAAATTGTATGTAAAATTATACAAGACCATAGCATTATATTTCTGTTTAGTTTATATTTTTATTTAGAAAATATGTATATTTATCCCAAAGTTACACACAAATATATTTTCAATAAATATACTATATATTTATATGTGTGTTAGTTTAATATTTTAAAAATTAGAAGCAAAATGATTAGAGCTTCTGGCTTTCGAACAAATGAGAACGACGGCAACAGAGAACGGTGGTGGCTGGAACGAAGGAAGACCCAGAAAGAGAGAGAAGGAGATGGATGCATCGGCGGTGGCTGGAACGGCCACCTGAAGCATTGATGACGGTCGACCACTGTCTTGTTTCAGTACTAGCAGGTGAGGTTGAGGAGACGCTATCTCACCTACACTTTCACTGCCAGTGGAGGGCGGATCTGGAGGTGGCCGACCTGGAGGAGGCGAGAGAGAGGCATAAGGATTACGTGGGTCTTCAACCTCACCCCCCGTTGCAGAGAGAGAGTGAAAGAGGGAGTAAGAGTATGGGAGCATTCTTTGTTTGGAGTGCATAAATCAGATAAAAATAGTGGTTGCGAATTCACACCATTTATAAAGGAATGAACTTTATTGTTAAAATCCTAACCCAACTAATCAGAAACATTCAGTTCCAGTCTGATAAATTTTTGTTTTCATCTCTATGAATGGATTTGCAAGAACTAATGAGGAGCACACTGATGCAAAAAAATGATGATGCTGCCTGGAACTTTTGGACCCTAGTGGCGGTAGATCTGTAAAGAAGGTGGGCAATACAGAGTGAGAGTGAAATAGAGAGTGAGAGTGTGGGAGAGAGTGAGAGAGAAGGAGAATTATGCGGGTCTTCGTTTGGACTGAAAAATAAAGGGTGAATTTGTAATTTACACTGAGAGTTGTCAACAAAGTGGGATGTCTAGCATTACCCCTCTTGAATAGGGTCCTGCAACCACTAGGATAGAAAGTCCACTAAGAGACATTGATTGCACAGCTCTCTTTACCAAGCCATGCTTGTAATTCAAATAGAAGGAACAATTAGAATAAACACCACTATATATATGGTGATAGAGAAGGAGACTACTTCTCACTTCTTATACAACTCACAAGCTATTAGGCGACTCGCAGTAGCCTTTGCAGAAGGCTCCACGGTTGCCATCAGGTCCCCAAAATTTGAGAAGTTGCTATTGTGTAGAAAACTTGACAAAAACATACAAAATAAAATAACTGATGAGACATTAAAATAAATAAAGAGTTTAACTGTAGTATAAGTAAAAGTTTTGAAGCTCTCAATACACATTTATATAATTCTCTAAAATAGATAACTGTTGAAAAATGCATTACATAAAATTGAAAGAAAAGAAAATTTCATATAGAATCTTAATGGTGACAAAAACATAAATGCACATCATACAAAACTTTTTTAAGCTTAGATTGTTTTTTCTCTATTGATATAATTAAAAAAAATGGATGCACACTAGTAGAAAAATTAGCAATCCACACCTTTGATATGTAATAAATTAACCTAACTTAATGGTCGAACAATTAGTGTCTTGAAAAATGTATTAGTATTGAAAGGCTTGCAATCACAACAAATAATTATCTTAGGCATGCACAAAAAGACTCTTCGATGCTTAAGTTAGAGCTGGTTGAGCTAATGAAAGTACGAAACACAAGAATATAAATCAATGTAATATGAAAAGTGAGCCACCCACTACCAACCTCAGTTGGCGCTCTTTCTATTCTCTATGCTCTTTATTTATTTATTTATTATTATAACAATAACATCAAAATGCGTAATAACAAATGCCCAATTCTCTTCTTTGCCTTCTTGTAAAAAATAGCCAAAAAATCATTAATTTGAACCCCAAAAATCATTAATTTACCTTTTTGTAGATTAGGGTGAGGAATCTAGAGCTTTTGTTCCCCACTAAGGTCTTTTGACTTGTCATGTCAAACCCTGGATTATGTACGAGAAAAATGTTTTGTAATTGTTACGTTTTTTATGCGACGGACAAGTAAGGGAAATGGATGGTATTTTTATTTAAGTTCTTTTTAGTCATAGCCTCGAAATCTTGGGGCATGACACAAGGAATATGATGAACAGTGAGAAAAGAATTGGGTCAGTGCTTTTACATAAAGATATATGGATAATTTAGGTTTATCTATAAAATATTAGATACATTTATCTTGAGAGGACCAGATAAATTTATTTAGAAAAAGTTAGCACTACAAGAATTTCGGGATTTAGCGACGGAATATTTCCGTCGCTAAATCCAAAAATCTGTCGCTAAAGTCTTCGTCGTTAAATTTTTTTTTGCGATGGATCCGTCGCCATATTAGCAACGGAAATATTTTCGTCATTAAGTGTATTTTTTAAAAAAATTACGACGGAATATTTTCGTCGCAATTTTTTAAAAAAAAATAGAAAATAAGAATTTTTTATTAGCGACGGAATATTCCGTTGCTATATTTTTAATATTTTATTTTTTTAAAATATTGCGACGGAATTTTCCGTTGCTATTATTTTAAATTTTTTTATTAGATTAATTTTAGTAACGAAATTTCTAATATTTTAATTTTTTTTATTAAATTAATTTTAGCAACGGAATTTTTCGTCGTTATTAGTTTTAGAATTTTTTATTAAATTAATTATAGTGTCAGAATTTTCTGTCGCTATGAGTTTTAGAATTTTTCATTAAATTAATTATAGTGATGGAATTTTTCGTCGTGATTAGTTTTATAATTTTTTATTAAATTAATTGTAGCAACGGAATTTTCTGTCGCTATTAGTTTTAGAATTTTTTATTAAATTAATTATAGGGACGAAATTTTTTGTCACTGAAATAAATTAAAAAAATTTTAAAAATATATAAAAAATTTATTGTGATGGAATAATTCCGTTGCATTCCATTAAATTTTTTAGAAATTTTAGCTATAAAATTTATTTATGTCGCTAAAATTAATATATTTTTTAATTTAATTTTAATTTATTATTTAATTTTAAAATTTATTTATAATTAATTATTAAACAAATTATATAAAAATTCTAAAATTTATATTTATAATATAAAAATTAACATTCAAACAAGATACTAATAATTCTCTGTTACATACTAATAATTGTCTGTTACATACTAATCATTACATAAAAATAATTGCAAAAACTAATCATCTAAATCATCACCAGCATTAGGTGAGTCAGGTTGATGAGTCGATTGTGGTTGAGAAGAAGAAGAAGAAGAAGAAGGAACTATGTCGCGAGTAGATGCAGTAAGTTGTTAAATCAAAAATCGCATCTCAAACATCTATCGTCGAACGTCGTTCAGCTCATGAGCCTGTGAATTTATCTGCTCCGCCTGCGAATGTATCTGCTCTAACTGCAATTTTAATTTCTCTGTCATTTCTTGTATAACCGGGTTTTCATTAAGACCAGATGAGACAGAGGATGAGCTGCCAACTTCAGAAAATTTTGATTGGGATAAGGATCCCGTGCCATAAATCCTCTTCTTCTTGTTTTTCCCCTCGACAACCTGGATGAATATCTGATCGCAATCTGGCTGTAGAGGCTCCTCAGACCCCTCATTTGGTTGAGTTGCTTGCTCTAGCAACTGTCTGTATGTTTCCT
The DNA here is from genome assembly GCF_014633365.1 of Diospyros lotus. Lineage (NCBI taxonomy): Eukaryota > Viridiplantae > Streptophyta > Magnoliopsida > Ericales > Ebenaceae > Diospyros > Diospyros lotus. Next base: position 34,956,349 of record NC_068341.1, on the reverse strand, counting down.
ACAACAGTTTAACGAAGAAAATAGAATAAATCAATTATGAATATTAAATTTTACATTAATTATAAAAATGATATTATTTACAATTAAAAAATACTTACAGCGACACTCGAAGAACGTCTGTCGACATATACCATCTGTCCTTCCTCAGTTTTTTTAGAATGAGTTCGTTCAAACAGTTCAATCAGTGTAGGCTCTCTCCCAAACTCCTGTGTCTAAAACAAAAAAAATGATATAAAATTAACCATTTTAATAATAATTTTTTTAATATTAACAAATTAAATAAATTAAATTTTTCATCATTCGTCTTTTATGCTTTGCTGAAGATATAGAACCCTCTGTATAGCAGGAAGGATCAGCGCCAGGGCCACCTGTCTCACTCAAATGGTTCAGCGATGCTTGTGCAGACCGTTTCTTGAAAGCTTCGTCTTGTTCCTATTTCTGCATCCAACTATCCCAAACATCATCTGGTACAAAGATTGGTTTTCCATTGGCATGCCACTTACGAATGTTGTTGATATATCGCTTAGCTGCTATTTGTGGCCACTATCTTCTCACTAATGCATTAATTGCAGGATCCCACTGAAAAATTTTCTGTAAAAAAAAAATAAGATTAAATAGTTTAAAAATTTCTACATTAATAGTTAAAATATATATTATTAATTTGAATTTAATACTGCAAATTCATCCCAATACACACCCTTTGTCTCCGAATGCACATTTTTCCAAACATGACCTTTCTTATGAAGACGTTTCTTGAAGATCGTCGATATAATATGAGAGATGTTTATTAGACGAGAAAAGATGCTCCTGTATACAAATAATAATAATTAGTATAAAAACTAACACATGTCATAATGTAAAAAAAAAAAAAAAAAAAATTAAAGTCACCCATCGCCATCTTGCTTTAGAACATGTAGTGATTCGGATGTAAAATGACTGGCAGTCGAGTGAGATGATGGATGTATTGGTGACTCTGCAGGAAGGGTAGGTGCAGAAGCAACTGTAGCGGCAGCAACAGGAAGGCCGGTGAAACATCCCCCGAAATATGCGGTGTTGCAGTAGATGAGGTGGAAGCAACAGTTGACCCAGAAGAGTTAGGTCTAGAAGCACTGCATCCTGCATGATATCGTCTTCTAACACCTGTCATACCTATAATGAAATAAATCAATTAGCAAAATCAATATCATTAATAATTAAACATAAGTATTTAAATCATAAAATTTATCTCTAATCACTATCATATAAGTCTACATCTGTGTCATTAGATTTTAAGTCGTCATCAGAATCTAATTGAAGAACTTGTTCATCCTCTTATTCAGAATCATATTCAAAGTCTGATCATAAGACTTGCTCATCATACGATTCAGACTTATCTTCAGAATTAGATCTCAAAACTAGCTCATCATTCAACTCTGAGGCTTTGTCAAATTCTGATTCCATAACTGGCTCATCATTTAAATCAGCGTGGTCACCATCATTCATTGTCTCAGGGATTTGGGCATCATCAACTGCGATATCGTGTAGTTCCACGTCATCCTCTTGGTAAGGCAGCGCTTCACGTGGAAGGGTCGCCTCTTGATTATTAAAAGATTGTGGAACCTCTACTATAAACCTTGGTTTGACTTTTGTTACAACCAACCAATCGCTTTTGTTACGCCTCAAGCTTGGATATTCGCAAAAATATACTTGAATCGCTTGAGAAGCTAATACAAATTGCTCGTTTGTATTCCATTTCTTCTTTTCATTGACCTCGACGATCTTGTATGCATGATGAATCTTCACCCCCTCGTTCAAAGTTGGAATAAACCAATCACCCTTGAATAATACAACTTTCTTGAATGACGATATTGAAGGATACTCGAGCTCGACAATCTCTGTTATCCGACCATAATAGTCTTTCTCGGGATCATTGTAGTTGGATCCTTTAACGCACATGCCACTATTCATAGTGCCTTTATTCGAACCATGGCTAATCGTGTGAAATTTAAATCCATTAACAAAGCAGCCAAGGTACGTTGTAACAGTGTTAAAAGGCCCTTTTGCGAGATCCCTTATGTATGAATTGGTCACATTATTCGTAGGATCGCGAGCCTATTAAATAAGACAAATATATAAGAAATAATTATATAAGAAATTGAGTGGAATTAATATTTTAATTAATCAACTCACATAGCTATTGAACCAGGAAGGGAATTCCTTATTTGTTAATTGTTCAATGATGTGGTCGCCAATGCCGAGATTACGTTGCCTTAGCTTAGCATCGTAAATTCTTGAAAAATTAATAAGAAAAATGAAAATAACTACATTAGACTATTTAATTTAAAGATAATTTAGAAATTAACAACAATTAATTAGCAAAATCTTACTACAGATACGGTTTGACTTCTGGACAATTCATCAAAATATATATGTGTGTAACATCATATTCTTCACCGAACAACATTCGTGACTTTTTACCTCCAAATGGCCGACAAGGATGCTTGGAAATTGATAACTTCCCCTCCTGGTCATCCCCTTCATTTACAACACCAGCATCGTTGTGCGGCACTCGTGTATGCCTTGTAACAACATGGTCCTCAAAGTAATGAGAACACAACAATGACGCTTCTTCCACAATGTATGAATTAGAAATAGACCCTTCCACTCGAGCTTTATTTCTAACTGTTTTCTTCAACTTTCCAAGGTATCTATATAAAATGTGTATAGTAATTAGATAAGTGAACTACAAAATGAATATGTTTCTTATAAAATAGAAAAAAAAATTATCAATTTAATAAATAGTACCTTTAAAATGGATACATCCATCGATATTGAATTGGATCTGCTATCCTTGCTTCATAAGCCAAATGGACTGGAAAATGCTCCATAGAGTCAAAGAAGTTTGGAGAGAATATGAGCTCCAACTTACACAAAGTGATGGGGATGTCGTTCTCTAATTTCATCATGTGTTCACATTTAATAGTGGACGATGTCAAATCTTTAATAGTGGTTGATGTCACTTTTAATAGTGGTTGATGTCCATACATTTTGCGGCAATAATTCTCGAAATGCAACGGGCACCAACCTTTGCATGAACACATGACAGTCGTGGCTTTTCATCCCAAACAACTTAAGCTTTTTTGTGTCAACACATCTAGCCATGTTCGACACATACCCATCAGGAAATTTTAGATTTTTTACCCACGCACACATGACGGCTTTTTCTTTCTTGTTCAGAGTAAAAGTTGGTTGAGTAATGTGGCGACAATATTGATTCAACTCTTCTCTCTACTTCACCATGTCCTTAGTTTTGCCCGGTACATTCATCATTGTATTGAACACATTTTCGAACACATTTTTCTCTATATGCATAACATCCAAGTTGTGTCGAATGAATTGAGTTTTCCAATAAGGCAAATCCCAAAAAATGCTCTTACTCTTCCAACCACTACCATGATTGTTATCCGCATTAGTCTATGCAGCATTGGGTTCTATCACCTTCACTAAACCCAACTTGTCCAAGGAAGCAAGTGTCTCAGGTCCAGACAGTACAGGAGGTGCTGTTTCTTTTACCAAAGTATTTTTGCGGAATCCATACCTATTCCATTGATAAGGATGATCTCGATGCAAGAATTTTCAATGGTTGTCAAACCATGAAATCTTTTGACTCTTTGACAGGTAAAATGCATTCGAGTGAATCATGCAATTAGGACATGCTAGCTTTCTTACTGTGCTATACCCCGAGAGCATTGAATATGCAGGAAAATCACTAATGGTCCACATCAAAGCCGCTCTCAGTTGGAAATTTTGTTTCAATGAGATATCATATGCATGCACACTAACATCCCACAAATGTTTCAACTCTGCAATAAGGGGTTGTAAGAAAACATCAAGTTTTGCCTTAGGATTCTCTGGTCCTGGCACTAGCACCGTTAAGAACATTGTTGTATCCTTCATACACATCCAGGGTGGTAAATTATACGCCGTGACAATGACAGGCCAACAAGAATATTGCTTCCCAGATTGACCAAACGGCTGAAACCTATCAGTACAAAGACCAAGTCTGGCATTCCTTTTCTCAGCAGCAAATTCCCTATGAGTCTCGTTAAAATGAATCCACGCAGGGGAATCCGACGGATGACGCATGACACCATCTTCGACCACATGATCTGCGTGCCACCTCATTTCTGTTGTTATTGAATTGGATGCATACTGTTAATATTTGTGATTCAAAATGTATTTTACATTTGGGCTGCATTTCATATGTATTTATGTATATGTATATAAATTAAATTGGGCCAAAGCCCAAGCCCGTGTCTTGCTTATTTTCTTGTTATTTCCATTCATATCCCTTGGCCCATATATATAAAGGCTAGCATTTGGGGGAAATGTGTGTGCAACAGTTAGAAAATAAGCCCTAATCAGCCATCAAGAACGTGCACAGAGAGAGAGGGCAGAACCGAGAAGATCGCGAAGAAGATCGAATGTGCTCTTTGCGAATCAGAACGAAGAAGAAGACTCAAGGTATTTCTGATCTCAAATCCCGGTAAGTGCATAATTGCTTGGGTGGTTTGAGGGAGAGATCTGTGAGGTTTGAGTGCTTGGTATGCTCGGGTTTTGAGCATTGTACTCTGTATAATTTTGCCTTGTTTGTTTTGGTTTCTGATTTGCGATGGTCGTGAGGATCTTGTGCGTGTATTGTGTAAATCCCTTGTTCATATTCATATAGTGGATTGACTAGAGGCGGAGCCTCTGCCGTGAGTAGGATCTTTTGATCGGAACACGTATATATATGCGTTTTTTATTTTCTATTCTTATGTGCGTGTGTTGTGTTTGCATTTATGTTTTGTTCTATTCAAACTTCTTGGATCGTTGGTACTACAGTAGTTCTTGGTTGTGTGTTGGTTTACACAGGTGATTTCTCAACAAGTGGTATCAGAGCCATTCGAGGGTGAACCAGATCTGTCGGTGTTCAAGATCCAGAGTTGGCTTCGAGATCAGAGGAGCCAGGATCGGAGAGTTAAGAACGGTTAAGAACACGTGAAAGCAGATTGAAGGCTATCGAAAGAACAAAAGGCTGCGACGTTCGAGGAAGATCGGAGGCGACAATCGATTTTTCGATTCAGTAAGTAAATATCCTTTTTTCTTTGCCCTAAGTCGTTTCTGTCCGGTGAGATATACTGGATTGATTTTTGATATCCTATTCTGCTTGTTGTTCTTGTTGTTTTTGTTTGTGATATTTACGGTGGTTGTAGTTTCTTGATTTTGATTTCGTGTTGATTCTTGATTTAAGTTAGGATGTCAGCGAGTATGTTTGTTTTTCTCCTGATCCTCACTGTGTTCTTGAGTTGTTTTAAATCGAAATCAAGATAGTTTGAAGAGACAGTCATTGATCTATAGTGTACTGGATTGGATTATTTCTCTCATTTGTTGAGTATTGTTGCTGTTGATTTCTTGCTCTTATCATTTCTTTAATGCAAGATTCATTGCTGATAGGAGTATGTTTCACTTTCTGCTATAAGTGTATATCACTTGATTGTTTCTAAGAAATTGGATCTATTGAGGTTGATTGCATGTAATTGCTAGATGTAATTGGAGCATTGCAATCTGATTCTTGTATAGTTCCTGCGTTCCTGTGTATTTCTATTGTTGATTTTGCCATTGTTGATTGGTTTTTCATATTCCTATTCAATTACCTTGATATTTTATGTTATGTTTGTGTTATGTATATGCTATTCATCTTGGGTCATTCTTGTTCCATTTTTGTTTTGGATTCTGTGTTGCTGTTGGATTTTTTGTTTTCCTTGCAAGAACAGATCCAAAAGATGGCGTTAATGAAGGTGGAACTTGAAGAGTTCAATGGCAGAGGAAGGATGAAGGCCTTGTCAGAACAGAAGTAAGAAAAGGCAGGTAAACATAAAGGACAGGGATAAGCAACTCTTCATGACCGCTCAAGAAAGGCAGGACATGGATGAGATGGCTTATTCCTTGATAATCCTCAAATTTGGCAGTCAATGTTTTACATCAGGTAAATGAGGAGATATCATCATTGCAAGTATGGAATAAATTAGAGTATTGTTTATATCTCTATTTATTGGTGGTGTTGTCCATTTTTTGGATCTAGGCATGAAAAGGCTAGGGCACATTGGTCATAAGAGAGCTGTTAAAATTAAGCATGTTAGGCATGAATGGATTTGTTTAGGTTTGTAACCTAGAGGGCGAAATGAATCCTGTTTTATGGTATGGGGTAGAGGTTCCCATAGATGCCTGTGTTTTGATTCCCATGGGTTGTAAGTTGCTTTCTTTGTCTCTTTATTGGGAGCTGTTCTGAGTTCCTGGTTTCTGTCTAGGACCTGATATTTCTTTCTTTGTTGCTGGATATTCTGGAGAGATTTTGGGTATTCTTCCTTAGACGTAAAAGTGAATCTTTTGAGAAGTTTAAGGAGTGGAAAATCTTTGAATATTGAATAGGAAAGAGGATTAAGTTTTAAAACTGATGTAGGTCTAGATGTTGATTTGTGCCTGGTCTTGTAGTATTTGATGGCCTTGTAGAATTAGACTTACCTGAACAAACTCATAATGTAGAAGTGTAGAGTATGAGGTGGAAATGTGTCATCCTTAAGGTGGAATCTTAGGAAATTTCTGTGTTTAATGGAAGGCTGAGTGTTAGCCCTGATGTCTTGCTTATAGAAGTCTTGATAGAGGTTTCTATTGTCCGTAGTGAGGCATGTATTAGTCGAGTTGGTCTCGAGTTTTTCAGCTTGAGCAAGTTGTGTCGTTTCTTAATGTGCTCCCATTGTAGCTGGGAGATTTGCAGGGGTCTCTGGTCAAGTCCACTATTTTAATCCATTCTTGAATCAAGGTGGAATTTGTTAATATTTGTGATTCAAAATGTATTTTACATTTGGGCTACATTTCATATGTATTTGTGTATATGTATATAAATTAAATTGGGCCAAAGCCCAAGCCCATGTCTTACTTATTTTCTTGTTATTTCCATTCATGTCCCTTGGCCCATATATATAAAGGCTGGCATTTGGGGGAAATGTGTGTGCAACAGTTAGAAAATAAGCCCTAATCAGGCATCAAGAACCCGCACAGAGAGATAAGGCAGAATGGAAAAGATCGCAAAGAAGATCGAAGGCGCTCTTTGCGAATCAGAATAAAGAAGAAGACTCAAGGTATTTCCGATCTCGAATCTCAGTAAGTGCATAATCGCTTGGGTGGTTTGAGGGAGAGATCTGTGAGGTTTGAGTGCTTGGGATGCTAGGGTTTTGAGCATTGTACTCTGTATAATTTTGCCTTGTTTGTTTTGGTTTCTGATTTGCGATGGTCATGAGGATCTTGTGCGTGTATTGTGTAAATCCCTTGTTCATATTCATATAGTGGATTGACTAGAGGCGGAGCCTCTGCCGTGAGTAGGATCTTTTGATCCGAACATGTATATGCGTTGTTTATTTTCTGTTCTTACGTGCGTGCGCGTTGTGTTTGCATTTATGTTTCGTTCTATTCGAACTTCTTGGATCGTTGGTACTGTCGTAGTTCTTAGTTATGTGTTGGTTTACACAGGTGATTTCTCAACACATACAATCTCAGAAGCCGAGGAGTTAAAGGAAAATAATGCATCTTCTTATGAGGAACACAAGTTTTTTGTCGTTTTCTACTATCAGCTTGATCAACTTGCTTGTACCGATTCTCATGACAAAACTTGCAAACTGTTAAATCATTATCATTATCCCCAAAAATCATATAGTTGTTTTTACAACAATCAATTTTCTCAACAGGAAGGCCTAACCCTCGAACTAGTTTCTTAGTGTTGTAAAAATTATCAATCACCGTATTAGGTTCAGGAATAGCCTCTTTAAGTAATTCACAAAGTTGATCAAATCCCTTCTCAGATAGATGATGCTTTAACTTAAAGCTAAACAATCTAGCAACAAGCGACAACTGCGTATGCTTTTGACAACCAGGATATAACTCTTTTTTTGCAGCACTAAGCATGTCAGAAAATGCTTGAGCTTCCGGATTTGGAGGTTCCTCCTCCATATTCGGATTGAAATCAGGCCCAGCAGCATCCATTACCATAGTCTCAAATAAGTTGCTTGGCTCTACTTCAAGCGTTGATGCTGTGTACGACATATCAACCGAATCTACAGTAGCGATAACTTCCCCATGAAGTGTCCACTCGTAATACCCCGGTACGAAACCTTTGGTGAGCAAGTGACTTGTCACTGTTTCTTGGTCACGAAAAGCCGTGTTCCTACACTTTGGTTGATTACAGGGACATTTAATCTTATTCCCATCCATCCACTCTGGTTGATTCTTAGCAAAATTAACAAACTTCTCAACACCCTTGATAAATTTCGTAGAAACATAACCATCCTCCTTATGCCTGATATACATCCACTGACGATCTGATCTCATTTTTTTCCTGTGGCAATTAAATAACAAAAAATTACTAAATTATAATTATAATATTTTTTTTATTTGAGTTGTTTTAATATTCTTCCACTAAACCACTCCTTATAACTCCTCCTTAAAATTTGAAGGTTAGGACCTATCCCATTCGGAAATGAATCGTGATATGACCACTAGCAGACGCATTTACTCACGGTACGAAATTTCGGCAGCATCTCCGCACAGTTCTCCAGATGCACGATAAGGATTATGTGCTGATTCATACAAGTTAAACTCAATTTGAGTCAATTGCTTGAATCAAAACATATTCCTATATGCAATCGGAGAACAAAGTGAAATGCTATTGAATTTTCATACCATGCATGAGTAAATTAATGCGTATTCGTTGGGCACACAACATGACACCAAATTTTCAGATTGTCCAACTAGACAATTCAGTGATCTCCTTGCTCCATCGAGGAAGTCACCAAATGGGAATCTAAGGCTAAGTTCCAACAAATTTAATTAAATAGCTAAAAAATATTTAATTAATTATATTTTTTATTTAATATAATTTTTGGAGAAAATTCGACAAAGTCTCCCCTAGAAATGGACTACACCCTATGTAAGAAAAAAAAAAAAACACAAAAATAAAACACTTCAATATATGCAAAATCATCAATTCTCAACGCAACATCATCAATTCTCAACACATCATATACTTCATAATCATCCTATAAAATAAATAAATTCGATATACGAGAACCAAACAAGCTCTAACTGAAGCTTAAATGTCAACAATATAAATTCTAGCAATATAAAGATGACTCCAATTTATGCTTTTCAAAACAAACGAGCAACTTAGAATTGATTGATCAAAACAAGCGTGAAGCTCTTGAAATTGGCCAGCTATCATATATTATTGAATATATGATAGCTGGCCAATGTGTGTATACACATATATATATATATATATTATTGGGTATTAAAATAACTCAACTTATGATAATAATATTATTGGGTATTGCCTTGCCTTATCCCACTGTATGATAATAATATATTATTTTAGGAAAAATTCAGTAGATTTTATGATTAGATAAACAAGGAAAAATAAAATACCCTTTATAAATGCAGGAACTTAGAATTATTTGTTAGCTAGCAAGGAACATGCATAAGAGTAATGAAGTCCAAAGACATCAAATGTTGGAAGATACATAAGAGTAAACCAATTGGGCTGGGTAAAGCTGAAGTAGATTCTCACCAAGAAGCAAAGACAAAAGAAAGAAAGAATGAAGTAGATTGGGCACCAACAGGATGGCAAATTCCATTATGACTCCCTATATTTTAATATTATTCTTCCAACACAAGGTAGCCTCATCAATCTGTTGGCACATATCAAGTTTGAGGCCACATTATTATTTTAATCTCTTAGTGTGATTTAGACTTTTGAACTACAAGAAGCAAACCCTTGAATTAGACATACAAGTGAATGAAAATAGTCTCAAGTAATTATTTTTTAATTTGATAAAAAATTAGCATATTTATTATTTAAAATATTTGAAAAAAATCCCTATTTGTTTATAGTCATTTAAAATGGGTTCATGAACTTTTCATTTTTAAATTCATGAATCATATGATTAACAACTATCTAAATAATTCAGAGACATATTATCTAAACTTAAAATTTCAAGTGTCTAAAGAATTAATTCTTACAATCAAAAAATTAATATTATCTTAAATGTTTCTTAATAGGAATTTTTCAAATAGCTAACAGAAGGTCTCTTTGGTTGGACACACAAATAATAATAAAAAATGAGAAAATGAGGTAAGGTAGTTTTTCGAAACAAACGAGCAAAATTGGCCAGCTATCATAATAGCATAACACAATTCAACTTGATAATGATGCAAAATTGTATTATTGAACATACATACATACATTATTGAATTCAATAATATAAATTGCAGCAATTATATATAAATTCAATAATATAGAAAATAAAATCATGTATAAATTCCAGCAATCAAGAATTCAATGATATAAATTCCAACAAAAACCACAGTTCGTCCAGTTTAGATTTCACCATTTCAAAATGCTCATTCGCCATCTTAAAACCACACTATCATTTCTATAGTAAAAATATAGAAAATAAAATAAAGTTGGAACCGAAACAACAAACCAACCTCTCTAGCTACGAACCAAGTGCGAGCGATCAAGCGAGAGAGCGAGCAAGCCAGAGTAGGCAGCGAGTGAGGGGCTATATCGACAACGAGGGGCGAGGCAGCGAGTAAGGGGCTATATCGACAACGAGGGGCGAGGTAGCGAGTGAGAGCGAGAGGCGAGGGCCAGGGGCGAGGCAGCGAGCGAGAGCGAAAGGCGAGGGTGAGGGCGAGCCAATGAGCAAGGGCGAGGGAGAGGGCGAGCCGTGAGAGGCAGAGTGAGGGCGAGGGAGAGGGCGAGCCGCGAGAGGCGAGAGCGAGAGCGAGGGCGAGGCAGCAGGTGGGGGCTAGCCAATGAGCTAGAGCGAGGGTGAGGGCGAGACACGAGAGGTGAGAGCGAGGACGAGGTAGCAGGTGAGGGCGAGTCGCGAGAGGCGAGAGAGAGGACGAGGTAATGGGTGAGGGCGAGCCAGTGAGCGAGGGTGAGGGCGAGGGCCAACCGCGAGAGGTGAGAGCGAGGGCGAGGGCCAGCCGCGAGAGTGAGAACGAGGGCGAGTGCGAGAGATCGAACCAAAGAGAGGGAGAATGGGTATGTAGAGAGGGAGATGCAGAGAAGGGAGAAGAGGGAAAGAGGGAGAGAAGGGGGCAGGGCAACAGGGTTTTACAGGGGGAGGGAAAGAGGGGGGGCACTAGGGTTTTACGGGGGGGAGGGAAAGAGGCGGGGAGATTCCCCGCCTCTTTAATTGATAAATTTTATTTATTAATAAATTTTATATAAATTTATGTAATATTAAAATTATTAAAATAATAATAATTATTATTTAATTAATAAAATTGATATTAATGTAAAATTATAATAATGAATAAAATTATTAAAATTATGATAATTATTAATTAATTTTATTAATAATTTATTATAATCATTTAAAATATCATAATAAAATAATTTAAATCATTGCATTTTAAATTAATATTAATTTAAAAATATACTTATATTATAAATCTAATAATTATAATAAATTAATTTGATATGTTATAAATACTACTTTAATAAAAAAAATTTAAAAGATAAAAAAAATTCAAAAATATTGTAACAGTATTCTTTATATATTTTGAATGTGGAGTAATCTTTAATTATTTAAAGAAGAAAATTTTGATTATTTTCTCTTTCATATATAAAGAGTTTCCCTCGTTGTTAGGGATATGTAAACGATCGGTTCAATTATCGAACTAATCAAAAATCAACAAATTGAACTGAGAAATTAAACTAAACTGACTTGACCGATTAAACCCAATAAACTAAATTAACTAACAATAGAAAAAACTAAATATAGACTACATAAACTAAACCGATTAAATAAACTGAACAAACACATAAAAAAATTAATTAAAATTGAATTAACTGATAAATCAAATAAGCTAAAAAATCAAACAAGCTGAAAAATTGTGTGATAGGCCAAAAACAACGTCATTTTATTACGATAAAAACATCATTATCTTAAAATCCAATCAATTCGATTATTTTTAACAAAAAATATAATCAAAAACAAAAAACTAATTTTTTTAAAAAATATTAATTGAATAGAAGTGAATTTAAAAAAAAATTGATAATTTTTATTAATTTGATTCAATTAATTCGATTATATCAAATTTTAATTAATTTGATTCAATAAAGTAATAAAAACCAAAAATAAAATTAGAAATTAAAAAATAATAAATTTTAAAAACTAACGATATACTGTCATACAAACAAAGAGGTTATATTGAATTTTAATTAATTTGATTCAATAAAGTAGTAAACAACAAAAATAAAATTAAAAATTAAAAAAATAATAAATATTTAAAACTAACAATATACTGTCATACAAACAAAGAGGTCAAACGATGATCAACAAAACAACGAAGATATAATATTTAATAATGTGAGGTAATTTGTTACGACACCAACTAATGGTGCGAGGAAAAAGATAATGGTGATGACGACAAGTGATCGATAGTTGGTTGTTGACAAATAATAATTAGCGATTAACAAATTTAGCCAAAGAAGAGAGAGAGATCTGGATTAGAATTTTTAAATTTATATAAGAATATATTTATTTTTTTCTTATTCAACATTAATGTTTTATGCATAATACTTAAACTTTAAAAATAAAAATTAATCCCCTATAATTTTTTATAGTATAACTATTAAGGGAGAAAATCATTCCATATCTTAGTCCGAAAACTATTTCGAACTTATCTTCATACTCACTTATCCTGCTCATTTTAACAAGCGCTATATAAATATATTAAATAAATATTTTATTATATATTTTATTATTTATTATTTATTATGAATGACTTAATTATACATTTAATTGTTTCATTTTTATATAATTCTCCTAATTATAGAGAACAAGACATTGACAAGATAGCTCATAAACTCTTTTCTATATAATGTAATCCCTCGATATTGTTTTATTTTTATTTTTATGCACATGAAATATATTAATTGATGTATTTAGAATTTAGTAATATTATGATTTTTAAATTTAGTATATTTATTTAAATTTTATAAATTAATTTTTTTATATTCATCTCATGTTTAAATGTATATTTAATTTTTTAAATATACATTAATTTATTTAATTTCTTATAGAATTTAATATTTATATATTTAAATATTTATAAATTAAATAATTAATTAATTAATTAATTAAATTTAGCGACAGATTGAAAGTTCCGTTGCTATATCAGCGACGGACTCGGACAATCCGTTACTAAATTTATTTATTTACTTTTTGTTATTTAAACTAATATAAAATTTTAATTTTTTATTTTTAAAATTTGCTACGGAAAAAACTTTTCGTCTCTATATTTGAATAGCAAAAAAAGTTACAATTAAAATTTAATTTTTTAGCGACGAAAATAGTTTTGTGTCGCTAAAAGTAGTGATAGAATATTAAATCTGTAGCAAATTTTAATTTATTAATTTTTATTTTTTTTATTTAAACTAATATTAAATTTTTATTTATTTTAAACTTTTGCAACGAAATTTATTTTCCGTCTCTAATATTTACGATGAAAAATAAATTCCGTCCCTAAAATTAACTATAGAAAATAAATTCCATCTCTATCTAAAAATATATTTTTTATTTTTTTATTATTAAAATTTAGCTACGGAAACAATTTTCCGTCGCTAAAAGTAGCAACGGAAAAGTAATCCGTCGCTAATTTTTGCGACGAATTACTTTTCTGTCGCAAAAATTTGTTTTCTTTAAATTTTTTTTTTTAGCGACGAAATTTTTTTCCGTCGCTAAATTCCATTGCTAATCCACAAAAGAAATTTTTTTTACAATTTGTCGCAATTCCGTCACTAAAAAATCTGTCGTTAAATGTTGAATTTTTTGTAGTGTAGATAAGAGATCACGTGAAAGTTTTTCTGGAAGAGGTCAAATAAGTTTAATAAATATATTAAAAATGACAAATATTCGGAATCTTTCATATATTTAACTTTTTTCCCCATATCTTGATTAACAAACACTACCTAAACAAACTATATAAATGATATTTTGAAAATTTAGGGGTTGGAACACTAAATTAACTATACAAATATCTAGAATTACTTATTTTTATCATGGCAAGGGTAACATCGAGAAGAAACAAGAATCGGTGAAGTTGCTCAAGACTTTCGTATGAAGCAAATGAAATTATAACATTCTAAATTAATATTTAACTCCATAAAATAAATTAAACAATCACTAAATTCACATTTATTTTAGTTACGAAATTGAATCGACAACAAACCATAATCAAACCAATTAACCACACACGAAGTATTTATTTATTATCCATTATTTTTAATATTTAAATACTTTTGATAATTGGTAGTGAAAACCTAAAAAACAAATATATTATCACAAATCAACGAGATTTAGACACTAAAATAATGTTCAATAAGGTGCAGTAAACGTCATTTCTTTTTAGACAAAAAGTATTTATTATATTTTATTTTTAATTTAATATCACTTTTATCGATCAATGATAAATCCATCGTGTTTTACAACATTTTAGCATCTGAAAAATGTGTGTTGTTTTAGACACATTATTTGAAAACGGGTATTAATTATATCTTAATTATCAGGGTTAGCATGCTCAAAAACTAAAAAAGTAACTATATTATGTATGTGTAAATAAGTAAATAATTATATCTTATTTTATTATGACTTAAAGATTATAGATTAAAGTTACCAAATAACTTTTCGAGTGATTGTGATTTTCTTAAGGTAGTGTTTATTAAAATGAGTAAGATAATAAAGTATCAAGATAAGGTTAGAATGTTTTCTAGACCAAAATATGAAATGATCAAGATGAGACTGTAAAGTGTTTCAAGATTTCTATCAGGTTGTTTATTAAATTTTTTGAAATCTATTGAGAATTGTATTTTTCTTTATATATGTTTGTTAAATGTATATGATAAGCACAGAGATAAGGGATTTTTTTTTTTATCAAAATATCCCTATTACTAAATTTATTCAAAATTGTATGTTAACATCAACAACAAATTTATGATTAAAATTGTGTTTTATGATTATTGTGAATTGTGAAAAAAATAAAAATAAATAATTAAAAGTGTTAAAAAGTATAAATAATTATTGGTGTAATTCCATTTAGATAATTAAAATTCCCCAAAACATAAAATATTAATAAAAAAAGACCAGTGAAAGGAAGATCGAAGAAGAAGAAAAAGAAGATCAAAGGAAGATCAATGAAGTTAAGGAGATCGAATGAAGATCGAAGAAATACCAGTGGACGAATGAGCAAGAAGACAAAGGGGAAAACCGACAGTCGCTGGACAGTGAAACAAAGGGGAAAGGGAGACCAACGGTGGTTGAACAATTCGATGGCAATGAAGAAGATGAAAGGCTAGGAAGATCGGTGGGCAGACAGACGGTGGGAGGAAGAAGATGAACAATAACACTCAAGGAATATGATGAACAGTGAGAAAAGAATTGGGTGAGTGCTTTTATACAAAGGTATATGAATAATTTAGACTTATTTGTAAAATATTAGATAAATTTATCTTGAGAGGGTTAGATAAATTAATCTGAAAAAGGTTAGATAAAAGATTACGTGAGAGTTTTTTTGGAGAAAGTTAGATAATTTTAACAAATACATTGAAAATGACAAATATCTGAAATGTTTTATATATTTAACTTTTTCCTCCATATCTTAATTAACAAACGCCACTTAACAAACTATATAAATGATATTTTGAAAACTTAGGGGTTTGAACGCTAAATTAACTATACAAATATCCAGAATTACTTATTTTGATCATGGCAAGGGTAACACCGAGAACAAACAAGAATCGGTGAAGTTACTCAAGACTTTCGTATAAAGCAAATGAAATTATAACATTCTAAATTAATATTTAACTCCATGAAATAAATTAAACAATCACTGAATTCACATTTATTTTAATATCAGATTTCATAAAACAAAACAATAACAATTTATGACATTCAACTTAATTTATTCAATACAAAGTTAAATCAAAATAATTTAATTGACTAATGATAAATGAGAAATAATCAACATTATTCTTATTAATTATTAATATCTATAATCATTGTAAAAAAATATAAAAAATGATATATAGTAAATTACAATAGTTGGCTGAATCCTTGTCACCATGGGGTTCAAGTCCAAAATCTCCATAGCCAAGGACATGGTCGATGATGGTGTGACAACCCTTCCAATTCCATTAAGAAAAGTTTGTGTAATTTTACAAAATAAAAACGAACAAAATTGTTTACATATAATATAATGAAAAATGTCAAATAGTTTGGTGGGAACACCAAAGTATCATTATCAAATATAAAAAAAATAAATTTTTCATTTAATTATAATATAATTCATATTGTAATAAAAAAATTATTTCTTGTTTATTAAAAATATTTGATATATATATGTATATATATAGATGATTGAACATCAAAGTAGATAGTTAAAGCCAAGTGCAATACAAGTAATAGTGCAAGTGTGAGGCAGTTAAAGTACCCGAGCACCCGCTCAAATGCAAGTGCAACAGTAGTAGTAGCAGTAGCACTAGCCTCTAGTAGACATTTGATCTTAGAACAATTTTGAGTTGGATCAGATTAAAATAGCTAGTGTCTCTCAATAAACCACATACCACCTATCTTATCGAAATTTAAATATTCTTACTTTCTACGTTTTCTTTTCATGTGAAAATAATTTTTTATAATTTTTTTACACATAAATGCCATAATAATCATGAAATCAAGTAAATATATGCCATAATAATCATAATAAAATAGAAAGACTTGAAAAGTGAACACGTGTGTGTAGACAATGGGCGTTAAATGATGATGGTTAGAGTCAATCACCACTAGTTTGTCCAAAATCGAGTGTGTCCAATTATTGTCTTTGACCTTAAGGTTGGTTGCTTGACTTGCAAGCACAATACTTGATTTTCGATATATTCTTCCATGATTAAGTTATTCTTGGTACTAAAGGTAGAGAAAAGTAATTACATATAAATGATTACCTACTTGTCTCTTAAAATTCTTGTATTTATATAGTTGAACTCTATTATAAATATCTCAGAACACGTGTTGGCTCTAAAGAGCTTCAAGAATGGGTATTTTTGTAATTAATTTTTTCATCGCCGCAATAGTCTCCATCATATAATTTATATTCTTACTATCTCACCCCCTACACTTATAAATCTTTTTTATCTTTTAGTTCTATAACTAAAAATTAAGTATGCCACACCAGGTTAATTATTAGACAAATCAGCATGCTACCTCAGTCGCCACGTAAACTGGGTTACACGCCAGGTTGAGTGAGGATAAAATTGACATCAATTTTAAAGTACGAGAACTAAATTAAAAAAAAATTATAATGGGATAAAATTACAAAATCACCCTAAATTTAGGATAAACCAAACTATTAACTCTATTAATTAATACTTATGTTATTTTAAAGACTTTTGCCAGGCTTGTCACTGCTACAATGTGCAACCAAAACTTTCAATATCATTTACTTATCTTTGGACAAAAAATTCAACCAAATTGGATTGACTTTAATTAGACTATTCTTGTTCTATTTTTATTAATAGATTGAGTATATAATACGTGATATACTTAATCTATAAACAGTGAGTTGTTGTTTGGTATAAAGAAGATGATTGTAATTTATAAGTTTTTCTATTTACCTGTATTAATATTTATAAATTTAATGTAATTAATTCAAATATTTTAAATGAAATTCCGTGGAGATTTCCTTAGGAGAAGGAGCCATCGCTGCTAGTACACAGCGCACATTGCACGCAAACGTATTGGAACCGCAAGGGCCCACCGCCACCACAACGCGGTCGGACCACGCGGACTGGGCCATCGCGCTTACATTCACTGAACTGGTGTCCCTACGGCCACATGCAGAATTTGAAAATGGCGGGGGGGTTGGAAATTGGCAGGGGATTCCTGAAGTCACGCATACGCATCTGGGGTAAAGTCCACCTGCTTTGCCCCTAGGGTAAGGTGCACAAAAATATATAAAACATGTTCTCTTACCCATGAGAAAATATTATAAAAGCCATATCAACAATGGCTTTTATATTAAACATATCAATCCTTTGTATTTTTCCTCCTGATTTGCAATAATGCCGCCATTGGCAAAGAGACAACAATGGCTTCCACCATGTCTTATATATTTCCTTTTGGCCTCTGTTGCTTCGCATAGACGAAGAAGCTAGTTTGTTTTCCGAGCATATCAACAATTAATGGCTTCCACCAGCACCCAATTGCAACAGGACGGAGCTTCTCTCCCTTCTGGGTCTAGTTCCTGGAAATACGACGTCTTCTTGAGTTTTAGAGGTGCAGACACTCGAAATGACTTCGTCGACCATCTCTATTCGGCTTTGCATCAGAAGGTTATTTTCACGTTCAAGGATGACCAGAGGCTCGAGAGAGGTGAATCAATTTCTCCAGCACTCTTGAAAGCCATCGAAGAGTCGAGGTTTGCCGTGGTGATTTTCTCTGAGAACTACGCTTCTTCCAAGTGGTGCTTGGAGGAACTCGTTAAGATCCTTGAGTGCCAGAAGAAGAGGGCACTCACCGTCTTGCCCGTTTTTTATAAAGTAGATCCCTTAGATTTACGAAAACAAAGAGGGAGCGTTGGAGAAGCATTCACCAAACACAAGCAAGATTCTAGCGAAGAGAAGGAGAAGCAGAAGGTGCAGAGATGGAGGAATGCTCTAATGGAAGCAGCCAACATTTCTGGGTGGAATTCAAAAACACACAGGTAACAACAACTACCTCTCAACAAGTCAAACCTTTAATCCAAAAATTATCAAAATAGTTAAATTACTTGTTAAAATAGTTAAATAGAATCGTAACATATGTCATCGTGTTTAATTCCTTGGTAAAATAGTTAAATTTTAATCCAAAAATTGTCAAAATAGTTATATTATTTAATGAATTTAGCTTAATACATACCATATTGGATTTGGTAATATCTAACTAAAATTCAATTATAAATGGATCTTTTGCATTTGGCCCCTATTAGATCTAGACGGAATCTAAATACTAGTTGTTTGTTATTGAGGATTCAATGTTTGGCCTCAATTCCCAAATAGAAAAGTCCATTCCCTTTTGCTTTAGCATTTTTAACTTGATAATTCTTTCGTAATTGTTGATAGTTGGACTTTTCATAGATATTAATATTCAATATTAATTCATTATAATATGTTATTTTGCTGCGATTATCTCACGTTAAAGAAAAAAAACTAAAATAAAAGTAAAATTGAATCAAAAGAATTGGATTATGTCTATGTACATATTTTCTCAATCAATATGTTTCTAGGTCACCTAGCTTCGATGCCTCCATGTAAATTTTGATGAAAATATAATCATATATTTTGTGGTTACTAACATTATATTATGATTGAGAATATCTTAACTATGATATGTCTTTGAGTTCTTAAACTCATGGCAGGCCTGAAGCAAAGCTTGTCCGAGACATTGCCATTGATATTCTAAATAAATTGGGATATAATAGTTCAAGTGATCTTAAAGATGTTGTTGGATTGCTTCCTCGTATAGCAGAAGTGAGGTCACTATTAGAAATGGGGTTGGATTTGGATGATCCACATATAGTAGGGATATGTGGAATGGGAGGTATAGGAAAGACTACTATTGCCAAGGCTGTCTATCACCAAATTTGTTCTCAGTTTCATGCCAGTTGCTACCTTCCAAATGTCAGAGAAGCTGCTGATGGGAAGCATGGCTTGGAGTCATTGCAAAAATCTCTTTTTGTTGATATTCGCTTGGTCTCAGATAGTGATATAAAAATAAGAAAGATTGATTGGCCTGGGCTAATAAGGAACGCGGTAGGGAATAAGAGGGTTCTTGTAGTTCTGGATGATGTAGACCATTCAGATCAACTAGATGCCCTCATTGGTACACTTGATTGGTTTGGTCCAGGAAGCAGAATTATAATAACAACCAGAAATAGTCATTTACTTGCCAGATATGGTCCAAGAAGTCATGTCTACAATGTTGAGGGACTAAATGACGAGGAAGCTTTTAAGCTATTTTGTTGTAAAGCATTCTGGAACAACCAGCCAATGCCAGGTTTTGAGGATCTCATAAAAAGTGCAGTTGATTATGCCAAAGGAGTTCCACTAGCTCTTAGAGTTTTGGGCTATTTTCTAATTGGTAGAGAGGTAAACGAATGGCAAAGTGCAATCCATAGATTGAGACAAGAGCCTAATCCAGATATTCAAAAAGTGCTCAAATTAAGCTATGACAAACTGGGGCGTGAGGAGCAAGAAATTTTCCTCGACATTGCTTGCTTCTTTAAATGGTATAGCGAGGAGTACTGTATAGTTGTGAATTTGCTGGACGCTTGTGGTTTCCACGCAGATATTGGAATACGTGTTCTTGAAGACAAGGCACTTGTAACAATAAGAGACAATAAGATAGATATGCATGATCTAATACAAGAAATGGCATGGCATATTATTAATGAAGAATCCCCAAAAGAGCCGGGTAGAAGAAGCAGGTTATGGAAGTACAAAGACATCTATCATACACTCACAAAACAAATCGTAAGTGCAAGTGCTCTCATTTGAGAATGTGTAGAATTTGTCAATTATCTTCTCATTTAAGAGCCTAGCTTTGTCAAGTGTGAGGTATCTTTATTTTTTCTATTTTTATTTTACTCTCAACAATATCTTCTCAAGCATGCTTGGCCAAATTTCATTATGTAATTAGACCAACAAAATCTTTGCTTGTTAAATTATGAATCATCATATCATCACAAAACTTAAACTAGTACATAGAAACATATATCTTGAACTTGTATAATATTATTTTTTGCTCCCAAAAGAATGGAACATATTTAAATAGATTATTTTGCACAACATTCACTTTGTTTGTTTAAGGATAAAAGCTACATTTCCCTTTCATTAAGATTAAATTTCTTATTTTTACCGCTTGTTTGTTAGGGGACAGAAGCAGTGGAGGCCATAGTTTTGGATTCTCGTGAAATAAAAGAGATATCCTTAAGTCCTGATACGTTTTCAAAGATGAGCAAATTGCGACTACTCAAGCTTAGTAATGTTCAGCTTCCTAATGGTCTCGACTACCTTTCCAATGATTTACGCCTTCTTGATTGGCACAGATACCCTTCAAAATACCTGCCATCAAATTTTCAATTGGACAACCTTGTCAAACTAAAAATGTCGCATAGTTGCCTGAAACAACCTTGGGATGGAAGAATGGTACGAGTAAAATAAATCCTATTGCTTTTTTTTTACTATATATGCTTGTGTTACTGAAATCTTATTTATCCTAATAAACTGTCTATTGATATCTATGACAGTGCCTAGACAAGTTGAAATATGTTGACCTCAGTTATTCACCATGCATAACCAAGAACCTAGATTTTACACAGGTAGCAAATCTTAAGGAATTGATTCTTGAAGGCTGTACAAACTTTGTTGAGATCCCATCCATTGAAGCCATCAAAAGGCTTACGTTATTAAATTTGAGGGGCTTGAAACATCTTAAGGTTCTTCCCACGGGCTGTTGGCTTAAATCCCTTGAAGAACTTATTCTTTCTGGTTGCTCAAGACTCAAAAATGTTTCTGAAGTCTTAGCATTTACGGAATGCTTAATCGTGCTTGATTTGGATGGGACTTGTGTAAAGGAACTTCCAGTTGAACATCTCAACAATCTTCAATTTATTAGGCTACGGGATTGCAAAGAACTTACAAGTCTTCCAAGTGGCATTTGTGGGTTGAAACTTCTTGCAAGTTTGATTGTTTCTGGCTGCTCAAAACTTAGCAAGTTGCCCGAGAACCTAGGAGGATTGGAGAGATTGCGAGAACTTTGTGCTGATTTTACTGCTATTAAGCAACCACCGTCCTCGATTATAAGCCTGAAGGAGCTTAGGTTTTTGTCATTTAGGGGATGTAAGGGACCAGTAACATCAACACCATGGAATTCATTATTCTCGTCATTTCTAATTCAAAGAGTACGCCACGATCTCATGAGTTTTGAGCTACCTGCTCTATCAGGCTTACACTCATTGTATTTACTAGATCTCCGTGACTGCAACTTCTCAGAAGGATTTCTCCCAAATGACCTAGGCTCCATATCCTCGTTGACATATTTATTCCTTAGTGGTAGCAACATTATTAGTTTGCCAGCAAGCATCAGAGATCTTTACCAGCTTAGCTGTCTTGAATTGACGGATTGCAAGAAGCTTAAAACGTTGCCCTTTCTCCCGAGAAATATCATTTTCATTGATGCAAGTGGATGCACATCATTAGAAACATTGCCGGATCCGGCTATGTTGCCTAGAAAGCTTGTGCGAGCCATTTTAATTAATTGCCATACACTAGTAAAGAATAGGCCCAGCCTCCCCCTTGAAGTTCTCAGAAATTATCTTAAGGTCCATCTCTCTCTCTCCCCCTTGAACCATCTCTCTCTCTCTCTCTCTCTCTCTCTCTCTCTCTCTCTCTCTCTCTCTCTCATATCTTTATTTGTTGTAGCAGGGTTTTAATGTTTTCGAATACTTAAATATTGTTGCTCCTGGAAGAGAGATTCCAAAGTGTTTCAGCAATCAAAATAATATGGAGCATTATGTTCGAATCCAACTGATGTCAGATTGGTATCAAAGGCTCAGGGGTTTTGTTGTATGTGCTGTTTTTGAGGTCGAAGGCTATGTGGAATGTTACGCGATGTTTAATGATGTAGTCTGTTCCACGAAACACCACATTGGCAACTTCAAAATTCCGTCCGATCACTTATTTTTGCATTACATGCCATTGCATTATGCCTTTGAATGTTATTTGGCTGAAGTTAGGAGAAAGTTGGAGGTGAATGATTTGGAAAAGATTGAGATAATCTTTTATTTTAGAACTTATAGGTCTAAAATGCTTACCCGGGTAAAATGCGCTGTTCATATGGTATATGAGAATGACAAAGAACGGTTCTGTGATGAGTTTTGGAATTCATCGATTGTCCATGATGAGTTTTGGAATTTCATTAAAAATTATCAATAACCTTTCTAGCAATTAAGGAGGAAGATTAATAGGAAAAGAATTGGTTGCCAAAACATTTTGGGTACTTCCACAAAAAGAAGTGGTCTTACACTCCTACTATTGCAATACTGGGAAAATTCTTGTGCTTTATTGTCTGGGTTGTTTGTAGGCTATAATGTTCCTAATTTTATTTGCATTAATAAAATTATATCTTTTTTCAAACTTTGTCTTTACAGCCATTGATTCTTCCAGCTAAATTTATTCATCTATGGAAAAGAGCTGCCTCTATTTCGTATGCTTCTTGGGGAACTTAGGACAAAACGTCAGCTTTTAGAGATTTTAACTGTAGAATATATATGCATCGTAACAATAAAGCAAAACATCTAGAGAAAACATCAGCACACTTCTAAGGATTTGAATTTGGAAAAATGTAAAACAGCCAGAGCCTATAATGTAATAACTGCCAAAAATATTTTCATATAACTTGAACACTGACACCATTATATGTATATATTCAATTTCATGTGTTTATATTATTTTATTTTTTTAATGTTAGTAATTGCCAATAATATATTAATATAACCTAACCACTAACACTATTATACTGATATATAATTTAAGAACCAACGATTCGACCAATGAACTACAGTGGCCAAACCCAATGATCCATTACACCAGTTGGTTCGATGACTGCTCCAGTTTTAATAATAATCCTCCAGACACTATATAATCTAATATCTTGCTCTACAATCTGGGATTATTTACTACAAAATGTACATATTTACACGTCCTAACACCATGGTAACAGAGTTAGATTGCCACCCTATACCCAGAAAAGCTATTAGCCATGGTAATATAATGAAGACGGTAAATTGAATGAGGCAGGGTACTTAGAGTAATTTGAAAATAAGGTCATTTGAAATATACAAGCAAGAAACTACCTCAGGACAGAAGTTGCTCTGCATGTTGTTCAGCTGCTCATGAAAAACTGAATAAGTTAGATAATTAGAACTTAGATAAACAGGCTTCCTTATGTCAGTTTGTAAACATGGGAAGAATTAGCCGGTCAAGGTTGATGATTTAACACATATCTTGGCCACAAAAATGATCCAATGACCCATCAGCAATGATAACAATCTAAAAAGCATGAGCTTTGTCCAAAGAGGATCAACCAAAAAATCAAACCAAGAAGGAATAAGGAATCAAAAACAAAAAACTAAATAAACTCATCTCAGAACCCAAATGCCTGACCTTCCTTGATCTTTTCTAAAGCAACAAGAAGAGCCATCCTCTTAGTCCTACCCAACCATTATTACACAAAGGAATGCAAAGAGAGATTAAAACAAACAGTAATGTTATATAGGGAAAAAACAACAAATTGTTGAGAAATTTGATAAAGAATTTCATGGCTCTATTTAATTATTTGGAAGTAAAATAAAATTGTGACAATTTCCTTTTGGGGGGAGCAGAAATTGACAATAACCTGTATTTCCAGATAACATGACAAACAAGGTATTCTTGTCCATTTTTGTACAAATTTTCAAAAAAATTGTATTTTGAGTTATTCTTGTTTGATTTGGTTGTTAAATATAAAAAATGGGCAAGCATATGTTATTAAAAAGGGTGTACCAATTTGTAGTCTTGCAGATGAGCCATGCAGGCCATAGAGGCTCGAGCACATTTTTTTATAATTTTGTTGATCTTAGGCTCAGCCTTGAATTCAAAATTAAGGCTTGAGCTTATTTGTTTAGAATTTTGTAGGGCTTGGGCTCATTATATTAATGAGCTTCAGATGATCCTTTTCATGAACTCTAATTCAAAACTGATTTTAAGCTCGATTTCAAGCTAGTTTGCATAGAATATATAAATTATTGTATTTCAATATTATTTAAATTTTGAATAATTTAAATAATATGACAAAAATAATCCTTAATTGTTTAAACCCAAATTATTTTGTTATGAGCCTACAATCGAGCACCTAAACGAACTCGTTCACAGCCCAACCAAAGTCAACCACCTTAAAATCAAGCTTGACTATTTACCTTATCGAGCTTAAAACCCTAACTTAGGCTTGTTTATTTAACAAAATATCAAATTTGAATGACCCAGTTCATTCACAAGCCTTTTTTAGGACAAAGAACATTTTACTAAATAGCTCATTTCTACAACTCCAACCTTTGACTTATAGGTAAGAGCAACTCTATGATATTAGGTACCAAGTCTCACCCTCTCATGAAATGAGCAAAGATAAACAAAAGGGAAACATAAATCTAAAGAGGAGTCTAAATTACAACCAAGCACAAGATTTCATTTCTGTTGGGATGCAAGCATCAATAGGATGGAAAGGAAGTGAGCGAAGATTAAGGGTTTTTCTCCTAACCTTTCCAAACTGTTTGAGTGAGGAATGGAAGAAGAATCCAAGAGCAACCATGATAGAGACAACCGTCGCAAAAGCCTATGTAAGGGCTTCCGCCAGCGACCACCCTCTCTAAAATTCCCCCATTTTCAATCGAACCTTTGGTGTCGATGATATTAGGGATCGTCAACTTTTGTTGTAATGACTCATTAGTGGGTCTAGAGTATTTATTAAATTTTTATTTTGTAGGTCATATTTTGGGGGCATCATTGGAATTAAATGTTGGAATTAATTAATTTTTTTTATATGAGGATATTAATTGTCAGATTTAATATTTGAAATATTGGGATTAAGAGGCCATTAGAGAAAAAGTTACATTAGTGAAAATATTATTTTTGGAATCAATGTATGGTGAATAGTTAAAAAATGATTGTGTTGATAATGGGTTGGGCCAAGCGTTAAAAGGCCCAATAGAATTGAAAAGTTCAAATTCATTTACAAATTGAGTTGAGGCCACTGGGCTTAAAATGAATTAAATATGTGTGTGTATTATTTTATTTGGGGCCTAAGATGGAAGTGGACCATTTTATTGAATTAGGCTAGTGAATTAGGCTTGGGCCAAGTGTATAAATGTTGCATTTTAACTGAATGGATTATAAATAAATGTATTTACATGTACTAGGTGGGTGAAAAAGAAAATAAAAACGAAAGAGGAAAAAATGAAGCAAATGACCAATAAGGGTTTAATGCACCTGTTGTGTTTGAAAAAGGGTGAGGGCAAATGGGAAATTTCATTAACAAGGCAAGTTTCTCTTACACCTTCTTTTATTTGGTTGTGCAAGCTTTTCTTGACTCTCTCTCTCTCTCTTCATTTGATGCAAGATTTTATCTTCTTCATTGTGTTGAAACCTTTTTCGGTTAAATGGGTTTCTCTCTCCATTAGTTGTAAATATTGTATATTTATCTTGTAAATTGGATAGTCTTGTTGAGAGTCTCATTGGGGTTTGTTCACCCTATTTTTACTTCAAGGAATGGTATTTGTGGATTACGAAGCTAGTGGTGGTCGTTTTGCGGTGTTTTTCGTTCGTGAGTCTTTAGTTCGTGTGAGTTTGGTCAACTATTCAAGCTGAAGATTTCGAAACCTAATTTCTATATTTCGAAACGTGATCGAGTAAAAACTTTGATTTCGAAGCATAATCTATGTATTTCAAAACTTGCTCAAACAGAAATTTATATTTCGAAACCTACCCTCTACATTTCAAAACTTGATCAAACAGAAGCTTTATATTTCGAAACCAATACTATGTATTTCGAAACTTACTTAAACAAAAACTTATACTATGCATTTTGTACACTTTAGACCATAACTTTTTATCTCGATATTAGAATTAAGATCCATTTTTTGGTTGTGACCCTAACTCGATGAGATTCTATTTGGTATAGGATTTGAACCATTTGGTTAACTATTGAGCTTGTGGGATTCTTTTGAAATGTATACTTGATTCATAACTTTCTCCTTCCTTAAATTTTGGAAACAAATATTTCTACCTTAACTCAATTATTAATATTATCAAATAATTGCACTTAATTGATGTGGTGGAACCTATTTAAATGTTGAATTGTGTGAAATGACCAGGAATCATAGTGGGCAATAATTGAGGGTGCGTGAATGTTACTTGTTATAACTTTGCTTGTGGCTATGTTGCATTGAATTGTGTTATTATATTGTTTCTCATTATAATGTTAGGCCATGGGTTGCATTCATTAGGGGATCATAGTTGTATATGTTGGAAGAGTGAGCATTAGTATGACACAGTTGGCCTGTTGAGTGCGGACTTGTGTGTGTTAGGCGAGCATATGCATTAAACCAAAACACCAAAACCATTTTTTAGAATATCAGGCTTCTGCTTTCTTTCTTTTGATTTTTTTCCAACTTGTTTGTTTGTTTTTTTTTCTTTTTTTCTTTTTTTTTTTGGGGGGGGGGGGGGGGGTGGGGTGGGGTGGGGGAGGTTTAGTTTTTTCGATCGATTCAATTTTTTTCATATTTGTTCAATTTTTTCTAATTTTAGTTTGCTCGGTTTTTTGGTTTGTTCGATCAATTTGATTTTATTTTTTATACAATTTCAGTTTATTCGATTTTAACATTTTTGAATTAATCGAATGCTCACCCCTAATTGTGGAGGGGTAGTATTTGATAAATTTAAAAATAAAAATAAAATTTATTTTTATTTATTATTGTATATCGAGAGATATAAAAATATGATAAAAATATAAATAGCAAATAATAATTTGTGTATATTGAAAAGACACGAATACTTTTTTTCATTAGTACATTGAAATTAGAAAATTTAGAATATTTCTATCACATTTAAGTGCACTAAAATTTAAAGGGCAAATAACCAAAAAAAAAAAAAAAAAACAAACCTTTAATTAAATTTGTAAATTTATCCAAACTTTTCAATTTTGACAATTATATCCCAATTGGCTCAATTGGGTACAATTTTATCCGAGACCTAAAAGTAATTCGAGAGATGTGTATCATTGCTAATGTAACACGCCATCTATCATTTAAAAAAGTATATGAGTGTGACTCATATGTACACATATGAAAAAAAAATAAAATATAAATTATATATGTGGGTCACATTGGTATGTGTACATGTGGGTCCCACTCATATATATATATATATATTATGATAGGTGACTAGCCATGTTAGCAATGGCATAGGCCTCTTAAATTAATTTTAAGTATTGAATAAAATTATATTTAATTGAGCTAATTAAGATATAATTATTAAAATTAAAATCACAAAAAAGATTTATTTATTTTTTCGCTATTTGCCCAAATTTAAAAACTAAACCGATGGAAGGTGGCTAGTTCAAATGGGACGAGAACATCATTAATTTGTTATTTTTAAATAAATTGAGCCATTTGGTAACAACTCCATGCACATCCTTCGTCTTAATGTTTGGTTAGTTGGGTTAGTGGCCATCATCAATAAATGCCCAACAAAGGTAGGCTGGGTTTTGCATTCCTAAGCCCACAACATTCAGTTAATCAATGCATTAGAGCCTAGGTTTGTCCAGTGAAGGGTATCTTTATATTTTCTTACCAACAAAATCTTTACCTGTTAAATTACGAATCATCATGATATCACAAAACCTAAATTAGTACATAGGAATATATTTCTTGAACTTGTATAATATTATTTTTTGCTCCCAATAGAATGGAACATATTTAAATAGATTATTTTGCACAGTATTCACTTTTCTTGTTTAAGGATAAAAGTTGAGTTTCCCTTTCGTTAAGATTCGGTTTCTTATTTTTATTGCTTGTTTGTTAGGGGACAAAAGTAGTGGAGGCCATAGTTTTGTATTCTCGTGAAAGAAAAGAGATATCCTTGAGTTCTAAGACGTTTTCAAATATGAGCAAATTGCGATTGCGATTGCTCAAACTTAGTAATGTTCAACTACCTAATAGCCTCGATTACCTCTCCGATGATTTACGCCTTCTTGATTGGCATGGATACCCTTCAAAATACTTGCCATCAAATTTTCAACCGAATAGCCTTGTCACACTAAAAATGTTGCATAGCTGCTTGAAACAACTTTGGAATGGAAGAATGGTATGACTAAAGTAAATTCTATTGCTTTTTTTTTTTTTTACTATATATGCTTGTATTACTAAAATTCTATTTATCCTAATAAACTTTGTTTATTGATATCTATGGCAGTGCCTAAACAAGCTGAAATACGTTGACTTTTGTTATTCACCATGTATAACCAAGAACCTAGATTTTACACAGGTAGCAAATCTTAAGAAATTGATTCTTGAAGGTTGTTTTTTGTGGTTGCTCAAAACTCAAAAATGTTTTTGAAGTCTTAGCGTTTACGGAATGCTTAATTGGGCTTTATTTGAATGGGACTTGTGTAAAGGAACTACTAGTTGAACATCTCTGCAATCTTTGATTACTTAGTCTGTGGGATTGCAAAGAACTTACAAGTCTTTCAAGTGGCATTCACAAGTTGAAACTTCTTAAAAGTTTGATTGTTTCTGGCTGCTCAAAACTTAGCAAGTTGCCCAAGAACCTTGGAGGATTTGAGAGATTGTGAGAACTTCGTGCTAATTTTACTGCTATTAAGCAACCACCATCCTCGATTATACACCTGAAGAAGCTCAGGCTGCGTTCTCTTTGCCGTTTTCAAGCCATTTTTAGTTTTCGATTTTAAAAAATAATGAAAACGCGTTCTCTTTGCCATTTTTAAAAATGCATTTTTGAAAACACAAAAAAAAATTATAAAGAGAACCCAAAACAACAAATGTTGTTTTGGGTGTTTTCATCCAAAATAAATCCCAAAATCAAAACACGAAAAACGAATATTGTTTTCTATGTTTTGGTATTATCTTCCCATCTTCCTCTCTTCTTTCACTCTTCCTCTCTTCCTTCTCTTCAAGCCATCACTGTCGCCATTGCTTCCTTCCTTCTCTTCCTCTCTTTAAGCTAGATCTGCCACCACTGCTACATTATCTTCCTCTCTTCAAGGCCATCACTGCCATCGGCCAGATCTGCTGCCATCACTTCCTTCTTTTCCTCTCTTCAAGACCAGATCTCTCGCCTTCGATTGTAAGTCTTTTAGTTTGATAAGCAATTATTTTTGACACAAATCCATGATCTATACGTATGTATGGGCGATTTGTATCTGGCCAGAGGTTTTAGCTTAGATCTTTGGATATTTGGCCGTTGGATATTCACGATTTGTATCTTATGTGCGATTTTTCGGTTCTGATAGTTGGATCTTTGGATATTCGCGATTTGTATCTTATGCGTGATTTTTCAGTTTTGATTGTGGCCTGGTTGTTTTGGGTTTTGCTTTGTTTTTCTTGAGAGAAGATGAACCCTTGCATTGATTTTTCATATCTTTGTTTTGCTATGTTACATTGCATTGTAGCGTATAGTTAAAAACATG
This sequence comes from Diospyros lotus, assembly GCF_014633365.1. Taxonomy (NCBI): domain Eukaryota; kingdom Viridiplantae; phylum Streptophyta; class Magnoliopsida; order Ericales; family Ebenaceae; genus Diospyros; species Diospyros lotus. The sequence continues at coordinate 34,925,936 of NC_068341.1, read as the reverse complement.
TTTTACTCATTGGATTGCAGCGTATAGTTAAAAATTATGTTTGTTGTAACTACTGATTTTCTACCGTGGTGTTACTTTATTGTTATGGGAATTCAGTTGTTGTTGTTGTTGTGTTCAACTGCTTGATTTTGGATCAATTTGTCCTTCCTATCATTTGACATATCACAAAGGAAGATGGGAATTTACAAGTCTTTCTTTTATAATATTTTTTATGACTTTGGTTGCTTTGTTTCATTGTCTCGCATTGTTTTAATTGTGGATGCAAGAGACCAGTAACAACAACACCATGGAATTCACCGTTCTCGTCATTTCTAATTTAGAAAGTACGTCAAGATCCCATGGGTTTTGAGCTACCTGCTCTATCAGGCTTACGCTTTTTGTATTCACTAGATCTCTATGACTGCAACCTCTCGGAAGGATTTCTCCCAAATGACATAGGCTCCTTATCCTTGTTGAGAAGTTTATTCCTAAGGGGTACCAACATTATTAGTTTTCTAGCAAGCATCGAAGATCTTTACCAGCTTATCTTTCTTGATTTGTCGAATTGCAAGAATCTTAAAATGTTGCCCTATCTCCCAACAAATATCTTTTCCATTAATGCAAGGGGATGCACATCTGATGATGCAGAGCCGATCACCTTCTTCTGTCTCGGACCAAGTACTTGCAAAAAGGGTGGGGACTCGCTCCCCGTGATCCCTCCGACGCTCAAGTCAGTTCATAGGGTTTTTGAGGAGTATAATAGTAATGGAAGATAGTAAAAGAGTCCCTTAGGAGTCAGATCAGATACCTGTAGAGCCTGTCCTCTATTTATAGATGTCCCGTGGCCTTTTCCTTAGGAGATAAGATATATTTCAAAAGGAGAGGTTGATCCCCTTTCCATGGGGAGAAAAGATAATCTTCCCTAATAGAGATAATTCTTGAGATATTTAAAGATATCATTGGTTGACTTAATCTTCTTCTTTATCTCTTTCCAATTCAAAATCATAATAAAGATTATAAAGATAAGCAGAACTCCTAAGTCTTGACACGTGGCGATCGCCTATTGGCCTTTACTAGCACACATGGCTCCAAGTTAATAGTAACCTCTAGGGGTAGCACAGTAAAATTGCCCCCCTATAAATATTCCCTCATCACTTGCCCCCCACTCCTTGAGCTGATCGAGCGAGGAGTTTGAGTAGCTGAAGGAGTAGTCATCATTGTTTTTCTGAGCCTCTGTAAAAAAGTTCTACTAAAAATTTGGGTTAGTAGGCTCGGATGCTGAATTCGCTTTTTAAGTCTCCCGGTGCCTTTTCAGTCTTCCCATGCAAAGGGTGATTAGGTCGCTCGAGGTGATAGTGACGTTCGAGAATTTTCCTTATCTACGAGGCCGCTGGCCGAGGCTGTGTGCCTTGTCTTCGGGGGCCACTGGCCGAGGCTATGGTGGCCGAGGCCGCATGCCTGATCTTTGGGGGCCGCTGGCCGAGGCTGCGTGCCTCGTCTTTGGAGGCCGTTGGCTGAGGCTGTGGGGGCCGAGGCCGCTTGCCTTATCTTCGGGGCCGTTTGGCCGAAGCTGCGGTGGCCGAGGCTGCGTGCTTCGTCTTCGAGGCCGTTTGGCCGAAGCTGCGGTGGCCGAGGCTGCGTGCTTCGTCTTCGGAGGCCGTTGGCTGAGGCTGTGGGGGCCGAGGCCGCTTGCCTTATCTTCGGGGCCGTTTAGCCGAAGCTGTGTTGGTTGAGGCTATGGTCCCCTTTGGTCTTCGTTTGGCGAAGGTTTGTAGCCTCCGAACTGATGCCTTTTGGTCTTCATTTGGCGGAGGTTCGTAGCCTCCGAACTGGTGCCTTAATTAGTAGGGGTGGTCCCCTTTGGTCTTCATTTGGCGGAGGTTCTTAGCCTCGGAACTGGTGCCTTAATTAGTAGGGGTGGTCCCCTTTGGTCTTCATTTGGCGGAGGTTCGTAGCCCCCGAACTGGTGCCTTAATTAGTAGGGGTGGTCCCCTTTGAGTCGTTCATGTTTTCTGGTTAGGGGTTCGAGGCCCTGCGAGGATCACATTTGATCCTTTCATATTGAGTGTTCGGGGGTTCGAGGCCCCCCGAGGATCATATCTGATCCCTTGTTTTTCAGTGTTCGGGGGTTCGGGGCCCCCCAAGGATCACATCTGATCCTTTACTCTTGCGTTGTTGAGGCCTTTCGGACCTTCGATTTTCATTCGCACATGCTGGCTTGGATTGTTGTTGATGACGGGATTTCAAATAATATCCTTATTTTATTTTCGCGGTTCGGTGAAATGCCTACGTCCGCAATTAAAGAATAATAATATTTTGTCTTCGCGGTTCGGCGTAACGCCTACATCCGCAATTAAAGAATAACAAATATTTTGTTTTCGCGGTTCGGCGTAACGCCTACGTCCGCAATTAAATAGAGTATTTTATTTTTGCGGTTCGGCATAACGCCTACATCCGCAGGTGTTCGGGGCGAGCCTTTCGTCTGCTAACGTTATTAATCCCGGACATTTTAACAGAATCAATTAAAATTCAAGTCATTGGAGCATATCTATCAAGCAATTCAAATTAAAACCTTTTGCATATATCTAGCAATTCTCCAATAAATAATAGTTAAAACACTAGAATGATAAAACAAGGGAAATAAGTTTTAACCAAAGCAATATTAACGGAGCTTCAGTCGCAACCATTATCGCTGCTTGCTGCGGCCATCGCCTGGCTCATCCATGGTGGTTTCTGGGTATATACCCCTTTTCCAGGAAGTCTTCCCCTTTAATATTATAATATAACACCTCTCTTCTTATTTACTCCGCTAGGCTTCCATGATAAGCTTTTCTCCAACATATATATATTCATATAATATGAATGTAATGGCAGAATTACGCTTCTTTTATGTGATTGAACATATATATATATATATATGAATCTTTTGGCCTTCTCTTTCAATTATTTTTACATAAAACAATAATTGAAAAATAAAATCGTAGGAGGCACAAAAAATATTAAAAGAGAAACAAGCGTACCCATGATGCAATAAGCAAATATGTGTAATTGAGTTGAATAGATTTCCTACGGCTTGAAATTGTACTTAGAAAACAGAAGGAAAAGACGAAGGCCCCACGGTGGGCGCCAATTGATGATGCAGAGCCGATCACCTTCTTCTGTCTCGGACCAAGTACCTGCAAAAAGGGTGGGGACTCGCTCCCCGTGATCCCTCCGACGCTCAAGTCAGTTCATAGGGTTTTTGAGGAGTATAATAGTAATGGAAGATAGTAAAAGAGTCCCTTAGGAGTCAGATCAGATACCTGTAGAGCCTGTCCTCTATTTATAGATGTCCCGTGGCCTTTTCCTTAGGAGATAAGATATATTTCAAAAGGAGAGGTTGATCCCCTTTCCATGGGGAGAAAAGATAATCTTCCCTAATAGAGATAATTCTTGAGATATTTAAAGATATCATTGGTTGACTTAATCTTCTTCTTTATCTCTTTCCAATTCAAAATCATAATAAAGATTATAAAGATAAGCAGAACTCCTAAGTCTTGACACGTGGCGATCGCCTATTGGCCTTTACTAGCACACATGGCTCCAAGTTAATAGTAACCTCTAGGGGTAGCACAGTAAAATTGCCCCCCTATAAATATTCCCTCATCAACATCATTAGAAACATTGTCGGATCTGGCTATATTACCTAGAATGCTTGTGCGGGCCATTTTAATTAATTGTCATACACTAATAAAGAATAGGCCCAGCCTCCCCCTTGAACTTCTTAGAAATTATCTTAAGGTCCATCTCTCTTTCTTTCTCACTATCTCTGTAACAGCCTACCTCTTCAGGGCGTGTTATGCCTTAGGAAATTTGGTCTCTCTTTTTTTTTTTTTTCCACGAAATTCCCTAAGACCTTATCTAGTGCTAGACGAGATGTTTACACTAGAAAATAAATACAAAGCGGAAGCTGAATCGAACTTGCTCATGGCAATACATACATGAATATCTGGTCATAATATTTATTACAAAGTCATTACATAAAATTCTGAAAATAAAACAATTGTACATAATTCTTAAACTATTCATATTACATCATAACATGGCACATTTCCTTATTTCCTGACGTCTCGCATCACTACACATCTCCAACCTTGGTATCATCACTGTAAGTCCCGACTGGAACGTTGAATGTTCCAGGGGCGAACCCAAGTTAGATGATGAACCATCTAAATAAGGGTACATAATGCTATGTCATGAGTGTATGCAGTGTCTTTCATCGTAGGTGTCAACTGCACCCCTCATGCTACCTACCATTTTAGTGGCCACCTCTTTCGAAGCCGGGGTGTATGGGTGCACCCTTGGTAAGGTAGCGGTGCCAGTTCGTACTTCCTACGACCTCATATGCGTGTGATCAATAATATCAACGTGTATTTATGCATTTTATAGTCATGTCATGGATGCATTCTACGTGATGGGTACATTTTATAGTATGTCAATATGACGTAAGCATTCTCGAAGGTACACATTTATAATCGTACTAAGTTTGAAACAGTACACTGACAGCTAAGTTGCCTTGAAAGACGTGTCAGCCTCGAAAATCGTGCCGAGCGGCTATTTCTCAATCTTCTTGCTCTCAAGGGTTCCTAAAACATTAATTTATTTTTAGAATATCATTTCACTATTTTTTCATAATTTCTAAATTTGTTTCTTTATTTCTAAGCCTTATTTCTCCAAAAATTGCATAAAAATTATCTAGACTTTCATAATATTTCTCTCTACTAGAATTCCTTAAATAATATTTCTAAAATTCTGGAATTTTTTTGAAAATTTTTCAATTTAAATTCCTATTTTTCCCTTATTTCCATAATAACCAAATTCCCTAAATAAATAACCGTTACATAATAATTATCTAAAATTTCATATTATTCAATTTCCCTTCACTAATATTTCTTAAATAGTACTTCTAACATTCTGAAATTTTCTTGAAATTTTCCAAATTAAAATTCTATTTTTTTCTTTATTTCCATAATAGGAAAACCACTTAAATAATTAATAAAATTAACATTTTTCAGAAAAAAATTCACAAAATAAGACATAAACAATATTTCGGACTTTTTGAAAATTTTTGAAATTTTTTCAAAACTTTTTCCTATTTATTTCATTTTCTTTTATTTTATTTTATTTTATTTTATTTTTCTTTTCTTTTCTTTTTTTCTTGCGTGCGCGTGGAAGGCACGTGCCCGCCTGGTTTGTCTTCTACGGCGGCTTCTTCGCCGGCAGCGAACCCCCCGAGCCTTCGAGCTTCGAAACGAAGCCCTATCCCTCCTAAACCCGACCTCCCGAACCCAAATATGGCCTTAAAACTTTGAAAAAACAACTGGAAATACCTCAAATTTGCGATCGAAGGCGTTCCTCCGACGAGGCACGATTTTCTAGCGAGTGCTTGAATCTTCTTCCCCGCTGCTCCATTGGCCACCAAATGCTCCAGAAATGTTGCCCACGAAGTAAGGACTAAAACCCCGCTCTCAAATCTCTCAAACACTGTCTCAAAAGCTCGATCTAAGCTATGAAATTTTCGGATGCATTGCTTCACTTGAACAGGGCTATTTATAGCCCAAACTCGACGCGACTTGCCCTATCATGGACGGCCACGCGTCCTAGAGGCCATCCCGACAGTCACCTCGTCATTAAATGCCCCCCCTCTCCCTGACAGCCGATTTGCAGGCACGACCATGCTTTGGCCGCGTGTCTGCTCTGTATAATCCAGATTTTCTTTTATGTTAGGAGGACGATGGAGGTGAATGATTTGAAAAATATTGAGATCATCTTTTATGTTAGAAGTCGTAGTCCTGAAATGTCCCAAGAAAATGCGTTGTTCATATGGTATATGAGAATGATGAAGAATAGCCAAATCCATGAGCAAGTATCCAACAAAGAGAATGTGATGAGTATGGGTCAATTGAATGGATGCAAGGTATTGTATTGAGAAAGAGAAGTCACCATGACTATGACAACAAGGTAGACACAAGAGAATAGCCAAACCTTAAGAGATTGAGAGACGTTGTCACCCAATGGAAGAACTCTCAGTTTGAGCTATCAGAAACTTCAATTCAAAATATGCCAAATTCAGAAGATGAATGGGGGCGTGTTTCAAAATATAAATTTATTTATGTAGAAATTCGATATGGTGCTCGTGGGCTGATGGAAGGCTGGAATTCGAACTACTCGATCATGTATGTTTGTGAGTTATATTGATCAGTGTTATACTCTTTGTTAAGTTATATTTAATACAATTTATTTTTAAATAAAATACAATAATTATACAATCTTTTAATATTTTAAATTAATATTTAACTCCATAAAATAAATTAAATAATCACTAAATTCACATTATTTTAATACCAGATTTCATAAAACAAAACAATAATAATTTATCACATTCAACTTTATTTATACAATACAAACTTAAATCAAAATAATTTTATTGACTAATGATAAATGAGAAAGAATTAACATTATCCCTATTAATTATTAATATTTATAATTATTGTAAAAAAAAATTAAAAAAAAAAAAGATATATAGTGAACTACGATAGTTGACTGAAACCTTATCACCATGGGGCTCTAGTCCAAAATCCTCATAGTGGAGGACGGGGTTGATGATGGTGCGACAACCCTTCTCATTCTATTAAGAAAAGTTTGTGTAATTTTACAAAATAAGAACAAAGAAAATTGTTTACTTATAATATAATGAAAAATGTAATACAATATCAAATAGTTTGGTGGGAACATCAAACTATAATTATCAAATATAAAAGAAATAAAATTTTTATTTAATTATAATATAATTCATATTATAACAAAAAAAATTATTTCTTATTTCTTAAAAATATTTGATATATATATATATATATGTGATTGAATGTCAAAGTAGATAGTTGAAACTAAGTGTAATACAGACAGTAGTGCAAATGCGAGGCAACCAGAGCACCTGTGCACCAGCCCAAGTGCAAGTGCAACAACAATATTGGCCTCTAGCAGATATTTGATCTTGGAATGATTTTGAGTTGGATCAAATTAAAATAACTGGTGTCTCTCAATAAACCATGGATCACAAGTCTGATTGAAATTTAAATATTTTTACTTTTTATATACGTTTTCTTTTCATGTGAAAATGATTTTTTATAAGTTTTTTACATATAAATGCCATAATAATCATGAAATCAAGTAAAGATATGCCAGAATAATCATAATAAAATAGAGAGACTCAGAAAGTGTACACGTATGTAAACGAAAACTGTAGAAGTTAGCCCTATCGTGGGTGCTAAATGATGATGGTTGGAGTCAATCACCACTAGTTTGTCCAAAACCAATTGTGTCCAATTATTTTCCTTGACCTTAAGCCTCTCCAAGACTTGCTTGATGAGCAAGAACAATACTTGATTTTCTGATATATTCTCCGACAATCAAGTCACGCTCAGTACTAAAGATAGAGTAAAGTAATTACATCAAATGATAACCTACTTGTCTCTTAAAATTCGTATATTTATATAGCTGGATTCTTGTATCCTGAAACATGTGTTGGCTCTAAAGAGCTTCAAGAAGGGTATTTTTGCAATTTTTCCATGGCTGCTATAGTCCCCATCATATAATTTATATTTTTAGTACAGTATTTAGTAATTGCAATGTAGGAAATATAATATATGTGTGATTAAAAATTATATTTTCTTTTATGTATTTTTGGTGCATATTTATATTTCTAAAAATATATATTTAGAGTTTCTTAGACAAAAATTAGTTTCTTAGTAGCTTAGGGGTTCTATTACATAAAAATATACTTATTTATGGATTTAGATCACTTTATTATTTGGGTTCTATTATTTGAATAGTATGTTTTTTGGATATTAATACCCATTGGGTTGTTTTGTTTGAGATTATTATTTTGATGTTAAAACCCACATTAGTTGACTTATATGTTTGGATTATGTTTTATTTATGAATGAAATGGTTTGAAACCTATTCAATCTCTTGTGCATTCACAACATTTTTCTTCTATCACTATTTACAAATTCACATTATCAATATATTGTGTAAAATCACTTATTAGTTTTTTGAGAAACCAAAACTTTGAACAACTACCAAATTTGTGTTACAATTTTCCATTAAGTATAAAAGAATTTTATGTATTATTTTATATGGAATATTAGTCAGTACTGATTGCCTGCATATTTATTTTTTATAAACAATAATTTTATTAAAATAAAATATTACAAAAGCATCTACATATTAAAGTAAGAACATATCTTGAGTTTCACAATAAAAGTGTCGTTGCATGTATACAATAATATATTTATTTGACTGTAAATGTCGTTATCAAGTCGCTTGAATCTACAAAAATAAGAAAACAATCAGAGGGCGCGGGGAAGTCTCCACACAAATACTCTGATGTTTAAGTCAGATACTGAAGATAATAAAAATTGTATTGAAACAATATCAAAGACATACTATTTCAGGAATGAGTGCCAGCTTATTTATAGAGAAATATGAAATGATCCAAAGTGTCTCACGATTAGAATTCTTGTAGATAACACTTATCTTGATTAATCATAGTCTGATTGGAATCAGGATCGCCATAGATGAAATATATCTCTTATAAATGATGTTTGTCTTTCCTTTTTGTAGATTAGAATCTCATGCACTTGGAAGTAATTGAGAATTATTGCATGAAGAAGAAAGTATATTGGAGAATGAATGAATGGAATCAATTAACTGAAATTGATTTTGCATGTAGAAAATGAAATTAGGGGAGTCTTATTTATAGATGTCAAATGTCTAACCGTAAAAAGGTTATGTTGTTTGATTCAAATTAAATTGGATTGTCAGATCGCATCCTTTCAGATTAGGTGTGACCTAGCAATCTAAATCTCACCCTCTCGTGAAGATTCACATGTCTTATCATGCATCTCTCACACTCGAACAAACGTGTCCATTCATCGCACTCCGTAAGCACGCGTAAGAATAGTCGCATCCACCTATACAAACAATAAAGCTTTTCCCCATATTTGAGCTTCGTTAATGAGACTAATTTTGAAGACTTTTCTAATTCACATATATTTAAGATCCATTTAATTTCAACAAAATCTTGAGTACGTTGACAGAGCTCTAGAATGGGAGCAATTCTAAACTACCCAACAAAACTTATCGACGGCCTCACCGAAGCAAATTGCTTTGACAAAATTACCCCTCACCCCTCATCGCCATTGAAGGTTGTGCTGCTGGTACTTCCTTATTCTCCCTATCTCCTCTCTCTCTTTCTCTCTCCTGCCACGTGCATCCCTTCCACCTCTAGCGTGCGTCTTCTCCTGTCGTTAACGCTCCTCACTAGCAACAACATCTCTCTCTCTCTTGCCCGTGCAACTGCTTCTTCGGCTGCCCCCAACTTGTCCCATCTGCCGAGCCACCTGGCCGGTGGCCACTCTGTTGTCAACGTTGCTGGACGAGGTGGTTTCGCTCGCAACAAGGCCCATTGGCTGATTATTAGATTCGTATGATCTGCTGATGGCATCGAACCCATCTTTTTTTTTTTTTTTTTTACCATTTTCGTTGTCCACTCTTTCATCATATTCTTTACAAAAATTTATATATACTTTATTGGAGATCTCATAGCCATTTAGAATAGATCTTCCCACGATGAAATTTAATTTCTTGAATTCTTTGCAGCCTATATATATATAGCCTTCAAATCATTTTTTCTTTTCTCATAACTGGAGAGATAAGAATGTGCACATATATACTTGGGACATTTTTCTAGAATTTTACCATCATATGTAAGCCCAGAAAATCTTAGTGGAACCTATACATCCATTGCACAAGCAATAACCAAATCTAGTTGAAGTCTCGTTTAGGTGGCTGGTGGTCGTGGGTTGTGGCTGTTGGCGAGGAAGAAGAAGAGCTCTCTCGATTTTCTTGCAACGGAGATTTTGATTTCAGACTCTGGGTTGTGTGCAAAAGTTTGGCGTTGCTCTTTGCTACTTTACAGTTGCCCAATTACAAAATATCACGATATTTTAAAAGTCAAAATTTTGTGATATTTTGAATTCGATAATGTCGTTGGTAAGTTTTGTTAGGTAGTGTAGAATTGCTCCTCGAATGGTAAGGAACTCTGCCTTGTCCAGTGTCTATGTGAGCATGGGTATTTCCTTGTCATGTCTCACGTAGGGGCAATTGAAGTGCTTGTAGCTTAAAATACAATACAAAATTGTACCCAACCATAACTGAAAAGGCCATTTAATTTAATTTAATGCCCTAGTTCCAGATTACACGGGTTTAGGATTAGGAGGAGGCAAACAATATGAAGGGAATTAAATTTGAAAAAATTCAAACAATATTAAGTGCCAAATACTTTTAAATCTGGATTTTGGTTTCCCGTTTCATCTCATCCATTCTTAATTATGATCATCATATGAAAACAACTAATATTCGATTCTTAATTAGGATCGTCATAAGAAAACAACCAATATTCACTGCCCAAATGCCACCACTAGGACTCAAGAGAGAACTTGTGTGACTTAGAGAGAACCAAACTTGCTTTTGTTTTATATGTATGAAATGACACCCTTAATGCCCTTTGGATTGTACCAACCCAAATTAAGCCTGGCCTAGCCCAACTCCATCATGGTCCATAGCCCAATTCAACTTTATCCTGGCCCACAGCCCAACGTAGCTCAATCTTGGCTTTGCACCAGCCTGCAACATCATTATAACCGCATGTTGGGTACTCTTGTGCTCGCTCAAGATTTCATCCTCATTAATGGTAGATTCTATCATTATTAATAGCATATCCCATCCACAATAATGAAGGTCTCATCAGCACCATACCACTATCAGGGAGCTATGTCGGTGTCAGATATCCAGTCTCATCACCCTACAAAAGCACGACACATACATGCAGGAGCACCTCTTATTCTCCTATATAAATCAGCTTTTTCTAGAGTCAAGATATATTTTTTTTTCTAACTTACTGATACTCTGTTAATTTACTCTCTTATTTATTTGAGTGTCGGAGTGCTTGCTGGTACCAGCCATCCTCTGGAGTCCGTTCCTAATCATAAGAAACTCAGGTCCGATTGCCTCCATTTTGGGCCGGAAGGAACACCCTTTTATAAGAGTCTCCAATTGTTGATATAATCTTAAATTTGATTAAAAGTCAGTTTGACTTTTAAATCAAAACTAATTCAATCATACGAGAATCATTCACATTTATGATAATTCCAATTGAATCAAAATTGTTCGTGCAATTTTAATTCAATTAAATTCTAGGATAAACATGTTATCTTTGGTGGATTTGTGCCTCGTGGGTCGAACCCATGGACTTTGGGATAGATGATCGCACGTGGGTGCTTTGTCAAATATCGGATCAAATTTACATCTCTCACTCACACATGCTGGGTGTGAGCAAACCCATATAATGATTTTTTCTTAGTTTCCTTTTTCACTTGATTTCAAATTGACAAAAGGGTAGTGCGACTAACGAGTATACTTGTAATTTGAGAGCTTAACAATGTACTTGTTAGGGACAACATAGAGACTACAACCCCAAAACAAATCAATAAATATACATATATATATATGAATTTTTTTGTAAGTGAATATTTCATTAAAAAAATCTCAAACCATTTACAATTTTAAGGTAGGGCATACACCGAGCTGCACAATAAAAAACTAAAAATAATGGATCTAAACTATATATTTATAATGCACTGAACATTGAAAGATTATACAAATATTAGAGAAAATTTTCAAATGGCTTCACATTCAATTTCAAATTCCTTATCTTCAATCATCATCTTACGTCTTACATTCCTAAGCACTTAAAAGCTTTTGATATGAATGTTAACATATATGATACCAACACCTGGTTACTCACTAAACAAACACATAGAGAGGACCGCAAATGTCTTCACATGTCTTGTCTTCCTAACAATATGAAGAGAGGATAACGAACACTTCCTACAATCGATAATTCATTAACATCTCTAAGCATTATAAGGTAATAGTGTCCCAAATCCAACTCGTTACATTTGTCCACATCATTCTCAATCTTTCTTAAAACAATGATGGACTTTCTAGTGTTGTATTCACCATTATGTTCCAGATACTCAAAGCAACATAATTGGTCGACTAGTGAATACTAGAGTGCATAAGGATGTAACACATTTATTCTTCATCTCCATCATATATTTTCGCACTCCAACTCAATTGTTTTTCCAAAAATGCACTATTAGGTCAAATCAAATATGACCATTGGTAACACTCTAAAGTAGCAAACATTGGATTAAAAATTCATAATATAAAGGTACATATTTAAGGGCATCTAATTGAAGGTGTCATCATCCTTCAAGAACTCTCAAAGTGAAAGAGTAGGGATCCTTCCATTTCATTTTTTCTCAATTGTCGAGACAACACACCTAGTATGAAACATGTGTTGTGATGTTCACCTCGCACACAATGTCTTTATACCTTAATTTTAGCATCATGCATATCCTGGTTCAATCTCCCTGTAATGACCCGGAGGTCCAATACAAGGCTCTGTCACCAAACTGTGAGGGCCCGCCTTTGGAAGTCCCACTAGCAAAAGAATTCCAAGGGAAAGCCCACACAAGATGGGATGAGAGTGTAACTCTACCAAGGTTACTCACACCTTTAACAACAATTAGTAATGATTCCATTATTTTTCATACAAAACAAAATAAACATAACCATTTACATTCCCTTAGGCCGCCCCAAGGGAGATACAACAAGCCCAAATAACAAAAAGTATCGCCACTGGCCTGACATAAACCAACAATGCCCCTAAGACTCTCTGTTCAAGTGAGCTCTATACATATCTAACCCAATAGACCATGCCATGCTAGGACTCTTCTCCTCCTCTCCTTTACCTGTACCTGGAATGATGCAAAGAGAAAGAATAATCCGCAAGGCTCAGCAAGTATAACACAATGAAATGGAGCATGAGATATATCACAATAGAGACTCAATAAGCAACAACCAATAATACATGATAGGACCTTCACATAGAGTGTTACTGACAAAATAGAAACAAGGAGCACCACGAGAAAGATATACCGAGAATCATTGTAGTCCCTTCAACTATCTAGCTTCCACCATAACCTAGGTACAATTCGGTGACTCTACTACCACACCGTCTAAAACCCACATAATGTTATAAGCACCACATTCATTATCTTGCAGTAACATAATAATCATGCCACAAGGCACCCTACTCTAGACCCATAAATCCCATCCATTCTACGACGCTATCACACATCTACGATACCACACACCTAGCATGCAGTGGTCCTACCATAACAGTACTCTCAACCTGCTCTCAACTCTAGGATACGAGCACACGCCTATGATACCACAACCACATAGTGCACACAAGTCCATATCCCTATATATGCTATAAGCCCAAATAATTTTAGACACTCGGGGCCAGACAATTCCACTCCCAAGGCAATGCCCGAGGCTAGTTAGCTCCACCCAAGGTCTACATACATATCAACTGACCCTTGGGGCCAGACAACTCAACTCCAGGTTGACACCTGAGGCCAGCCAGCTCCACCCAAAGGTCTATGTACACACCGACTGACACTTGGGGCCAAGCAGCTCAACTCTAGGTTAATACCTAAGGCCAGGCAACTCCACCCAAGGTCTGCACATAACTCGTGCCACGAGGCCATTGAGGTTAGATAGCTCAGCGCATGCTCCCATGCACATGCAACCCTAGACGCCAATCAACTCCACTCAATGCCTTCACTCACCCATATAGCATGCCTAAATTAACATATATAAGCAAGCTTTTAATATATCACCGAATTACCAAACTCGTGTAACCCCAAATCATGCCCCTAATCATACCCAATAATGCCCAAATAATCCCTTAAGAGCATATAAACATTCTTAGGGATCATGGAGAAATCACCCCAAACTCATCCTTTTAACATAAGCCTCTCATGTACCCCAACTCCTCTAGACATGTTTTAGAAGCAAGATGAAACCATTCAAAACTCATCCAAATAATTCATATTCTATACCCAATTGAATCTTATCGAGTCTAGTTTACAACGCATCAAACAAATCTCAAATTTGAGTTTTCTACTAAAAGTTATGCCCAAAATAGTAGAGCATGCGCAGGTTGTCACAGGACAGAAACGGTCGGTCGGTTCCCAAAAGTGGTCGACCGGTCAAAGCCGAGAACCACCCTGAGGACCCTCAAAACATGCAATTTATGCACAAACACTTGCACCCACTACATTTCCCAAGGGGTTGTAGGGTAGAACAAGCCCTATTTCGAAGTGCAAATGAGACTAGCAAGATCAAATCAAGGATGAGAGAGATTTACAAACATTTCTACATGAGACTTTCAAATACCAAGTCTTTGCAATACATGGAGATTTTTGGCTCTATCCTTTACAAAAACAAGAACCAAGAATGTAGAAGAGTAGGAGGAGAGTAGAACTTGCCTTGTCAAGGTTCTCCACTTAGGTTTTCATTTGGAAGATCCACCACAAGTCTTAGCTTCCATCATAACCCAAAGCAAGAAGAAAATCTAAGCAAAAGGAAGAAGAAGAAGATGATGATGATGAAATTCAAGACTACCACCCACTTAAATCCTTCCTTGGAGATTCAATTTACAAGAAGGAGAGTTGAGGAAGCATACCATAGCTCTCCCTTGGCTCCTCCCCGATCGATTTCCATTCTTCTCTTCATTTTTGTGTTTAAATTCCATTTCCTTGCCTTTATATACTTTCCCACTTTCCTTAATAATAATCCCCTTTATTGTAAATGCCAAGCATGTCCCCACTTGGTCTTATTCCACTCACGGCTATTCATGGCGCTAAGTTAAAATTTCTTTATTAATCCATACCTCAAATGATATAAATCAAATATACACATACCTTGCACACATGTGAGTCCCCCTACCACTCAAGTCAACTCCTTACCCATTCTGTATTTCCACTTCCTTAGCCATATCATGTGAAAATGACTTAGATGATTCCTTAAAAATTATCATTCACATAAAGTAACTATTCCATGCCCACACACTTTACCAGTACCCAAAAAGTGGGTCGTTACACTCCCACTGGTGACTAACCTAAGTCCTCAAAGTTCTCTCACTTTGTAGGTTTGTGACCAATGTCTCACATTCAATTTTATTATAAATTGTTCATGAACAATATTAAATACTCACTGTAACTCTATTTAGACTTAATTATGAATATAAAGTCTCATTTGTGCCTACTTCTCAAGTGTCAAAGGCAATTGTTCGTATGAGAAATCCAATCTCAAGCCTACTAAACATACTCATATATGTGGTCCTCTAAGAACATGATGCCACATATATATCTTATTTTGAATGTAGTTAATACTTTAGGCACATAATTACTAAGGAAAGAAATAGGCTAGTTTTATTAAGATAGGATGTCAAAAAAAAAGAATCATTGTTACACTTTAAAAAAAAAAGTGTCTTAAATCCTACGTAACCCTAAAGATCTCACATGCCCTATAAAAATATCTTTTACTATTGGCTTCATCATTGGACCACTACCATGATATCTGTTGAAATGTATCGCAGTTATATTTCCATATGAGATACGATGCCTCTAACAAAGTTGTACTTCGTGTAAATGTATTTGGTCTTGCAGTGGTATTTTAGATCTTTAGTGTAACCTATTGCATCTTGGCTATCATAGTTCACAAACGCCAACCCATCATTCCCATCGTTATATCCTAAGTCATGTATGAATCTATGTAACCAAACAACTTTTTGGACTACTGTATATTATGGATTTTGCTTTCATAGTAGATAAGACTATGTAGGTTTGTTTCTTACTTTATGAACTAATAAGTAAGAACACGTACCTAGATGTGCATTTTCGCCCATCCAAGACACCATCCCAATAATCATTTGTGAAGCCTTCTAGGTGGAGATCCTTTCATTGGAAACATAGAGCATAGTCTATTGTGCATCTTAAGTATCTCAAATCTTCTTGATCTTTTGCCAATATGATCTTTTAGGATTTGATTCATATAAACTAACTAATCCTACGACATAGTAAATATCAGGGTGTGTACACTTTATAACATACATTGGACTTTCAACAAGACTACGATAAAAGTAATGAAAGATGAGATCTCATGCCTCACCTTCACACTATTAGACTATATATGTCTGAATTTGGAATAAACCAAATTACCACTTGGACCTATTGCTCATTACTCAGGGTATGACCAACTCCTTTGAGCTCGCTAATCATGTATGACATTTTGTTAAGGTGATGCCTCATCGAGTTATTAGGGCGCTTTTTGTTGGTGTCAAACTTGATTGTCAATTTCCTTAATCTTGTTATCGAGATACCCCCAAACTTGTCCTTGAGAGTATCCCATAACCTATTCGTAGATGTTATACTTTCAAATTTCGTTGATAGATTATTCTTTGTGAAACTAAGTAGGATGGCATGTGTCTTCCTATCCTTTTTGTTCCATGGTGAATAAGCCTCTTGTGCAACCCTTTATTTAGCTATGTTACCCTTATTACGATTAGTCATGCTTTGTGTGAATGGCTCGAGCACATCTTGCTTGTAATGCCCTACTTTTTCGAGAGTATTATCATCTCGAAACTTCATGAATAATTTTTTAAATCTACATTTATATCCACCTATTTCATGAATTCCCCTCTTAACCATAATTAAGACAAGTAATCAAAGTTTTGCATGAACTATGGTCAACATGGAACCATATTGAGATGTAATATCAAAAAATTGAACATAAAAAATTAATAATCAAAGTCCTTACATCTCATGTTGAAATGTACAGACAATTTAAAATAACAGGAAAATATTCTAGATACGAAATTACAAAAACATGTTATCCTTTATCGTTTATCTTCTCTTTCTCCCTTGGAGTACCTATGTCATTTATTGCACGTTTGATTATGCAGAATTAGGTGATGAACCACCTAGTGACACCTCAAAAATGATTTTTATGCATATGAAAAAATACATTATATACATAAACTTCCTACACCAATTTATGACGATTGGGGTGATATCATTGTTATTTTGCTCTTATTTTTGGTTTTGATAATGAAAAACCCTAGTTTTATATCTTTGTCTTAAAACCAAGTTATAAAATGATTTTCAATGATTTTGGGTTTCAAAGGTCTCAAGTGAAAATCAATTTCAAACTCTTAGCTAAAATGCAAATCATTTTTCTCAATATATCTTGATAGAGATTGGAAAAATAAAATCTTATGTCTCAAATAAATCTCCAAAAATGTATTTCAAAATCGGTACTAAAATGTTGAAGAAAATGGAGCAAGTTATTTTAAAAAGCAAAGAACAAACTGTCGATCAGTTCTTAGGAATTGTCGATCGTTTTAGTTTGATTTATCCTTGTTGTTGACGGGATTCAAAATGTCTGTCGATCGGTCATTTTTAGGCTTTCAGCCGTGAGCAATCGACAGCCACTGTAAGTAAATCGGTTGACCACTTTTGTTAATATCGACCGTTTTTGCTTCAAATATCGATCGATTTTTAAATTTTGGAGTCATTTTGAAAGATGAGCCTTAGAAAGCTTAAGTTTATATGTCTTATGAGGAGTGACAAAAATTTATAAAACCTAGTTTTGTGAGGGAGAACGAAAGAAGAAAAGCATTCATATTTAATATAAGCTCTTCTACTGCACAAAAAAATTCTCTGCCTTGCAAAGGTTAAGGTTAGGTGGTCACTTGATCATATACTAATTACTTTATTCTTGATTTGCAAGGCTATATATTTTTACAATTTAATAATCTCACAACCACCCTTCCAATCTTATTATTACCATCAATATATACTTACCCTCTCTACGTGGCAATTTAATATTATTTTTTCTTAAACATTGTCACTATAAAACCAAAAAGTAAAGTTTACTTGTTGTTATAGGTGGTGAGATTACTACGTACAAGAGAATGAGTAAGAAGAAGTGAATGTTGAAAATGATCATGGCAGTGACAATGCCTCAATCGAGGAGAAAACACAGAGAGCGAACCTTGAGAGTAAGGCTAGGTGGGTGACAATTCTCCAACGGAAGAAGATGAGAAAGAGATAATAAAGTTACGATGGAAGATTAACGAACTGGAGGCAAAGCTTGTTGTGTTGCAAAAAGATATGAACGAATTAGAAATTAAGGATTGGTTCTCTTTATTGTTTTCAGCTCATTTTCAGTTTTCAATTTTCTAAAACAATAAAAATGTGTTTACTTTGTTGTTTTCAAAAACACATTTTTTAAAAGTAAAAACAAAATTTTGTAAAAAAAATTCAAAATAACAAAAAATTGTTTTGATTGTTTTCTGTCAAAACAATCAAAACACGAAAAAGAGGGGGGCAATTTATTTATTTATTTGTATTTTATTCTTGTAATGGAAAAAAAAATGTTACAAAATTCACCAACTTTAAAATGTATATATTTTTTAATAATATATTAGCATTAAATAGTTCTAATTTACTAAATAATCAAATTTATTGAATAAAATATCATTAAAAAATTATTCCCAAAATTTTAAACAGGAACGCATTTTATAGTTTTCTATTTGAAGAGATAGTTTTTCAGAATGACAAACAAAATGCGTTTTCTATTTTTTGAAAACAAATTACTAAAACAAAAAATTTAAAACTCAAAATTAAAAATTGAAACTCAAGAAGAACACAGCCTAAACTTCCTATGCTACGCAAGGAACAAACACTACTAACACAGTTGAAATTAGTCGTAGAAAAATTAGCTGCATTATTGGAGAGACGATGCATGCAGTTATAAAATAGCTTACTAATAGCACTCATTTTGTGCCAAAATGATGTTTTATCATTGTTGTAATAAATATTTTTTTAAAATATATATATACATATATATATTAAGAAGACAAAGGAGTTTAGTTTGTCACCTTAAATTTCAATATTAATTTAAATAGTAAGGGCCGAAGAGTGATGATATGCTAGGATATGATCTTGTAAATTACACACAGAAATTAAGTAAAAAATGAAATAAAAATTTAAGTATATATTCTCATCATAACAAACTTACATTTACAATCTCACTATAAGTAATAATATATATGTTAATTAAGTAATTTTATACAAAACAAAAAAAAAAAACTACAAAACTCTCAAACTCTCAACACACTAGATAATTGGCCATTCTCATCTTTTGAGAGTTTGGATTATTGAATTGAGAATCATACTCACACAATCCTCTTAACCTAAATAATTAGTTGTGCACACTAGAGACACCACTGCTCTAGCTACGACTTCGATATCGATGTCAAACGTGCCTGCCTTAAACCCCAAAATGGAGAAACCACCCTGCAAACGCAGCAACAACAAATTCGACCACTAATTAATTTCACCAACCCCCATCCTCATCCTTTAACTCTAATCCCCATGTTCTAAGGGCAACACCATCCATGATTTCTTGGTTTGTCTCGATTGCCATGTCACTCTCCATCGATTGTGGTCTGAGTTTACCCAAGAAATCAACCAACCAACCAATCGACCAACATCGCCACCCTCTCACCCTCCGGCTAGTGGTGTTCGACTATACTCACTGGCACCTCCGCTTGACCTCAATTTTTTGCTTCCAATGCCAGACATGTGAACTTAACCTTCATTTTTGTTGTGCTTCTCTAAAACCCTCCAAAATAAGTCAAGATTTAGAGCTACAGATTCAAGATTTTAACCACCCACATTCATTCATCGCCTTTGAGAACAAGATGTCTTTGAGACAGAGAGTAAAATCGCAATAGAGAGAAAAGAAGGAAAGTTATAAAATGCCTCATTGATCTCTCTTTATTGATCTCAGCTTTAAATACCTAAAACTAATACAATGAATTACAGAATTGCCACTGGAGGCAAAATACAACAACTATAAAGAAACAAAATAAGCAAAGTGTACAAACAGTAAACAAACAATTAGTAAACAAACAATAATAAAATCTATTACTCCCCCTCAAGATGGAGCATGAGGATTAACAACACCCATCTTGGATAATAAGGAAAACAATTGAGGAGCTAGGAGAGCTTTAGTAAACAAATCTGCTTGTTGATGCTGAGAGCGAATAGGAAAAAGCTTGATGTGACCAGCAACCACTTTGTCCCGAATAAAATGGCAATCAAGCTCGATGTGTTTGGTACGTTCATGAAAGACAAGGTTGTTGGCAATGTGCATGGCAGCTTGATTGTCACAAAATAGCAAAGTAGGAGATAAAAGAGAAACCTGAAAATCCACTAGAATCTGATTAAGCCAAGTAATCTCGCTGGCGGTAGAAGCTAAAGAACGGTACTCAGCTTCAGCAGAGGACCGAGACACCGTGGTTTGCTTCTTAGACTTCCATGAGACCAAAGAATCACCAAGAAAAACACAATAACCAGTAACTGATCAGCGAGAGTCCAAGCATGAACCCCAATCAACATCCGAGAAAGCCCGAAGCTGCAAAGAAGATGAAGCTGGAAAAGATAATCCCTGACCCGGAGTAGCTTTGAGGTATTGCAACAAATGATGGACAACATCAAGATGAGGTTGTCTAGGGTGAGATACAAATTGGCTAAGTTTGTGAACTGCAAAAGTGATATCAGGCCGAGAAATAGTTAGGTAAAGCAACCGGCCGATGAGACGTCTATAAAGAGAAGGATCCTCAAGTAAATCACCCTCATGCAAACTCAACTTGAGATTAAGAACCATAGGTATAGATGTAGGTTTGCTAGCAAGAAAACCCTGTCTTCCAAGAGTTGCAAAGTATAATGTTGGGAAAGAAAAATACCATTCTTAGATTGAGCAATACTGCAAACAACCAAGATCTTTCAATTTAAATTGACCTTGTAAAAATGTCTTAATAGAATGGATGGCAGTCAAATTTTGACCGATGATGATTATATCATCCACATAAACAAGAAGAGCAACAAAAGAAGAAACCACTACCTTTGGTAAACAAGGAATAATCGGCTTTGGACTGCTGAAAACCAAATTGAACAAGGGCATGAGAAAATTTTGAAAACCATTGTCGAGAAGCATGTTTTAGACCATAGATTGACTTATGTAATCGACATACCAATTTCTCCCCCTGAATACCAAAAACCTGAGGTTTATACCCAAGAGGTAAGTCCATGTAAACTTCCTCAAAAAGATCTCCATTTAAAAAAGCATTATTGACATCTAATTGAACAAGAACCCATTGCTTCATAGCAGCTAGAGCAAGTAAAATCTTTACTGTAACAAGTTTTGCAACAGGGGAATAAGTGTCTAAGAAATCCAGCCCTTCATGTTGAGTATACCCCTTTACCACTAAACGAGCCTTATGCCTCTCTATGGAACCATCTAATTTATACGTAATTTTGTAAACCCATTTACACCCAATAGTATGTTTATCAGAAGGAAGAGAGGTAACAGTCCATGTGTTATTTAAATGCATGGCATCCAACTCAGCTGCCATTGCATCTCTCCATTGAGGATATTGAATAGCTTGGTGATAGTGTTAATCTCACAACCGATTTATCCAACCAAGGACGTAACCAAGAACCAAGCCTAGAAATCGAATCAAGCACACCAAGAACACAATACAAACAGTACACACGATATACGTGTTCAGATCCGAAAATGGATCCTAATCACGGCAGAGGTGTTCGCCTTTAGTCAAATCCACTAAATCAACGGTTACAAATCGATTACAACGATTCAACAAAGAACGAAACACTTACAGTATTGCATCAAGATAACAGAAACCAGAAAACAAGTACAAGAATGCATCACCACCGAGCATACATTGTACTCACCACTGCCTCTTGATCTTACCTCCCACGACAAAGCGATTTAACACTGGAGATAGAGCAATACACCATAGGTTTTTACAGATCGAAAGATTCACAGGTTGTGTCTCCTCTTCAAGGAGCCGATTTAGGGTTTCAAGATTGCAGAAGGGTTAGCCAAAAGTGACGCTTCAATTCTGATAAG
Source organism: Diospyros lotus (assembly GCF_014633365.1). Taxonomy (NCBI): domain Eukaryota; kingdom Viridiplantae; phylum Streptophyta; class Magnoliopsida; order Ericales; family Ebenaceae; genus Diospyros; species Diospyros lotus. Next base: position 34,903,934 of record NC_068341.1, on the reverse strand, counting down.
AGTCTTATATACCAAGGCAGACTGATTTCAAGCCACACAATCAGAGTTTAAACATAATCAATGGCTGATATAATAGATGTACATATAACAATGTAATGATATGTAAATTCAAATGACATAAAATTGAAATGACATTCACATGAAATGAGAATGAAATGCAGCAATTAACATTTAATTTTGAATCACAAATTACAACAAATTCCACCTTGATTCAAGAATGGAATGTTAATGGATTTGACCTTGGGACCTCTGCAATTCTCCCACAGCTACGTTGGGAGCACTTTAAGCTGGCTTAAAGCTTGCTCAAACTTAACTACAGAAATAGGTTTAGTAAGAATATCTACTAGGTTAATTTCTGTTGAGATTTTCTCTACTTTAATTTGCCCTTTAGATATAATGTCCCTAACATAATGAAGTCGCACATCTATGTGCTTAGTTCTCTCATGAAATGCACTATTTTTGGAGAGATGAATTGCACTTTGCGAATCACAATGCACTCTAGGGACTTGCCTGCCTAAACCTAATTCATTGGTTATGCCCTGTAACCAGATGGCTTCTGTGAGAGCCACATATTCAGCTTCAGTAGTTGATAAGGCTACTATGTGCTGAAGATTAGCTTTCCAGCTAATTAAATTTCCACCTAAGGTGAAAGCATATCCTGTTAAGGACCTCCTTTTATCTAAATCTGCTGCAAAATCTGAATCACAGTAACCTTCTATGCAGCTATCATTCCTTGTGTTTGAACTAAACACTAAACCTTTATCTACAGTACCTTTAAGATACCTAAGTATCCACTTAACAGATTTCCAATGTTCCTTAGATGGATTACTCATAAACCTACTTACTAGGCTTACACCATATGCAATATCAGGCCTAGTGCATATCATTGCATACATTAAACTTCCTACAGCATTGGAATATGGAACATTCTTCATGTACTCCTCTTCTACTTTAGGCAAACTACCTTTTACAGCACTTAGCTTAAATTGAGGAGACATAGGAATAGACACTAGTTTACACTCTTGCATTTGAAATAAATCTAGTACTTTCTTTATATAACCAGACTGATTCAAGGTTAATATACCTTTGTTTCTATCCCTTTTAATATCAATTCCAAGTATAGGCTTTGTTGCACCTAGAGATTTCATTTCAAATTCAGATCTAAGGGATATGGTCAGTTTACTTATTTCTTTATTATCTTTACATGCTATAAGCATGTCATCCACATATATTAAGAGATATATATATATATAGATTCCCCTTAAGTTGTTTAAAATAAACACAATGGTCAAAATTACTTCTATTGTAATTTTTCCTGAGCATAAACTCATCAAATCTCTTATACCATTGCCGGGGAGACTGCTTAAGGCCATATAATGACCTTTGCAGTAAACAGACCATGTTTTCTTTCCCTTTTTCTACAAATCCTGTAGGTTGATCCATATAAATCCTTTCTTCTAGGTTTCCATGCAAGAAAGCGGTCTTGACATCTAGCTGCTCTAGCTCTAAATCATATAGGGCTACTAGGGCCAAGACTAGTCTTATGGAAGTGTGTTTGACCACATGAGAGAATACCTCATGGTAGTCTATGCCTTCCCTTTGGGAATACCCCTTAGCAACTACCCTTGCTTTAAATCTAGGTAATTCTACTCCTGGTATTCCTGGTTTTCTTTTAAAGATCCACTTACAGCCTATGATCTTTTGGTCTTTAGGCCTTTTCACAAGGGACCAGGTCTTGTTTCTTTTGAGAGAGTCCATCTCCTCTCCCATGGCTTTTAACCAGTGGATTCTATCTTTACTAACACAGGCATCTTGGTAATTAACTGGCTCTTCAAGCTCTATAGAATCCCCTATATTTAGGGCATAGGCTATACAGTATGCATAAGCATACCGTTCAGGAGGTTTTATTTCTCTTCTAATCCTATCCCTAGATAAGAGATAATCACTCAGGTGAGTGTCATATTCTAGTCCAGATTCAAATTCAGTAACCTCAGGAGTATTATCTAGTAATTCAGACTCAATAGCTTCTGAGCTACTTATGTGTTGAATACTATCTTCATTTGAATCTTCTATGTGATCCTTAGAGTTATCTTTTTCCACCTCAAACTGAAAATTATCAATTTGGCTTTCATTACCTTTATCCACCTGACTTAGCACATAGTATTCTGATTCTTTGAATAATACGTCCCTACTAATGACAACCTTTCTCTCATCTATCAGCCACAATTTGTAGCCTTTAACCCCTTGAGGATATCCTAGAAAAACTGCTTTCTGAGCTCTAGGGTCTAACTTGCCTTCCTTCTTATGCACATACCCTATACATCCAAACGGTTTCATGTGATTTAGGGTAGGCAACTTTCCAGACCACATATGTTCTGGAGTTTTAAAATTAATGGAAGATGAGGGAGATCTATTAATTTGATAACAGGCAGTAGAGACTGCTTTAGCCCAGAACTTCTTAGGAAGCCTAGAGTCTTTTAGAAGACATCTAACTTTGTTAAGGATAGTCCTATTCATTCTTTCTGCAATTCCATTTTACTATGGAGTTTCACTACATGTCCTATGTCTTGCAATTCTTACTTGTTTGCAATAATTTGTGAATTCATGATTACAGAATTCTAGACCATTATCAGTTCTTAGGATTTTAATCCTATTTCCTAATTGGTGTTCTACAAGAGTCTTCCACTCCTTAAATTTCCCAAAGGCCTCACTCTTTTACTTAAGAAAATAAACCCATACTTTCCTAGAATAATCATCTATGAAAGAAATGAAGTACTGGGCTCCTGATAGAGATAGGGGAACATGGGGAGAACCCCAAAGGTCAGAGTGAACATATTCTAGGGTACTATTAGACCTATGAGCTGATGAAGCAAATTGCAACCTGTGAGATTTTCCCATTACACATGTCTCACAGAAATCTAGGTTGCTTATTCTCTTAGGATCTAAGATACCCAGCTTACTTAACTCTTATGGGCCCTTCACGCCTATATGGCCTAGCCTTTTATGCCATATTTCAGTGTCATCACCCACAGCAGATGAGACAGCTACATTTCCTATAATGGTCTCTCCTTGAAGGACATATAACCCTTGCTTTAGAACACCTTTAAGGACTATCATAGATCCTTTTGAAACCTTAAGGATCCCATTTTCTGATTTATAGGACCCACCACTAGAGTCTAACATACCTTCTTAGGTTAGGAACTAGCCTTACATTGTCTAGTGTTCTAAAGGTTCCATCCCACATTTTAAACTTGACTGATCCCACTCCAGTTATGCTGCAAGATTGATTATTTCCCATTAAGACTTTACCACCCTCTATGTTCTTAAAGTTGAACAACCAATCCCTCCTTGGTGTCATATGAAATGTACATCCTGAATCTAAAATCCATTCTTCTCTAGAAGCATGTTCTGAGAGTATTAGACCTTCACCACTCTCATAGCCATCAGACAGATTAGCTACTTCTTCCTTTCCTTTATTGTTTTCTAGGTCTTTCTTTCTTTTCCGACATTGCTTCTTTAAGTGACCTTCTTTATTATAGTAACAGCATGTCATGGTTCTTGAGGAACCCCTAATTGATCCTCTATTTTTGGACTGACTCCTAGTAGAAGTTCTGCCTCTAAATTTGGATTTCTTTTCTGATTTTTCCTTTACATTCAGACCTTCTGCATTGTTTGGTTTCTTATCCTTTTTAAATTCAAGATCTCTAGATCTAAGAGCAGATAAAACATCCTCTAAAGTCAATAAAGTTCTACCATATTTGATTGTAGTTTTTACATCCCTATAAGGTTCTGGCAGAGAATTTAAAAGACCTGATTCTCATTTGATATTTTCTCATCAATATTAGCCAGAGTTATAGTGATAACATTAAAATCATCTAGGTTTTCTTCTAAAGATTTAGAGGGATCCATTCTAAAACCAAACAATCTTTCTTTCAAAAAAAATTTGTTAGAAAGTGTCTTAGTCATGTAAAGAGTTTCCAGTTTAGACCATACCTTCGCAGCTGTATCCTCGTCATTTACCTGTCTCAGAATGTTGTCAGCCAGGTTAAGAATGAGAAGGCTGTAAGCCAACTCATTCATCTCTTGGCTTTCCTGGTCGGTTGAGGATTCTGACTTATCCTTTCCATCCTTTGATTCAGCAACCAGTGCCTTTGAGCACTGGTGTTAAACCAAGACTGCCTTCATTTTCTTCTGCCACATTCCGAAGTCACCGTGACCGTCAAATTTCTCAACTTCCAACTTAGAAGAGCCATATCTAAAGGATCCTGCGGATCTTTGCAAGGAAATACAAAGAAAGTGTAATAGAAAAAGAAACCCTAGCAGAACAGAACCAGATCTAAAAGAAAGAAGACGAAAAACACATAAACAGAGAGTTAGGGTACAAAGGATATTTCTTACCGAGAGGGATTTCAAGATCGATTTACGATCTTCGTTGTGTTCGGTATGATGTCGATTTCTAGTAGCTACTTGGCTAGCCTTATAGTGGCTCTGATACCACTTGTTAATCCCACAACTGATTTATCCAACCAAGGACGTAACCAAGAACCAAGCCTAGAAATCGAATCAAGCACACCAAGAACACAATACAAACAGTACACACGATATACGTGTTCAGATCCAAAAATGGATCCTAATCACAGCAGAGGTTTTCGCCTCTAGTCAAATCCACTAAATCAAAGGTTACAAATCGATTACAACGATTCAACAAAGAACGAAACACTTACAGTATTGCATCAAGATAACAGAAACCAGAAAACAAGTACAAGAATGCATCACCACCGAGCATACACTGTACTCACCACTGCCTCTTGATCTTACCTCCCACGACAAAGCGATTTAACACCGGAGATAGAGCAATACACCGTAGGTTCTTACAGATCGAAGGATTCACAGGTTGTGTATCCTCTTCAAGGCGCCAATTTAGGGTTTCAAGATTGCAGAAGGGTTAGCCAAAAATGACGCTTCAATTCTGATAAGAGTCTTATATACCAAGGCAAACTGATTTCAAGCCACACGATCAGCGTTTAAACATAATCAATGGCTGATATAATAGATGCGCATATAACAATGTAATGACATGTAAATTCAAATGGCATAAAACTGAAATGACATTCACATGAAATGAGAATGAAATGCAGCAATTAACATTTAATTTTGAATCACAAATTACAACAGATAGAATTGAGGCTCAAAATTGGAAGAAACATTAAGAAGAAATGAGCTGTGAACAGCAGAAAATTTTGAATAAGAAACAAAATGCTGCAAAGGATAAGATGATGAAGTGGAAGGAAATGATTTATGAGACAATAGATTGCAATGATAGTCACGAAGATAAGAAGGTGGTCTAATGTTTCGAGAAGTTTTGCGGATAGAGACAGGAATAGAACCACCAGAATTAGAAAGGGGGATAATAGAGTGATTCTCAGGTAGGATGGACAAGTTATGCAAGGGATGTGATGAAGAAGAAGGTAAATCAGATAAAGGAACAAGCAAAACCATATCAGGAAAAGGATCTATTACTTCATTAGGAGATGTAATAGAGTGAAAGGGAAAAATATGTTCATGAAACACCACATCTCTAGAAATGAAAACAGATTTTGTGTTAATATCATATAGTTTATATCCCTTGATACCGGGAGGATAACCTATGAAAACACATGCTGTAGCTCGAGGAGAAAATTTTGTTCGATGAGAAGACAGTGTAGAAGCAAAACAAAGGCTACCAAATACTTTGAAAAATGAGTAATTCACAGGGGATTGATACAACAACTGATAGAGCGAATTGTTTTGTAGAATAAGGGCAAGAGTCCTATTAATCAAGAATGTAGCAGTAAGAACACAGTCCCCCCAAAACTTTATAGGAATTTTGGACTGAAAAAACAATGCCCTAGCCACATTAAGGAGAAGTTGGTGTTTCCTTTCCACCACTGAGTTTTGTTCAGGCCTTTCAACACATGAAAATTGATGAATGACTCCTTTAGAGGCAAAATACTCAGTAAAATGTAATTCTGAAGCATTATCAGATCTGAACTTTTTAATCACCTTATTAAACTGAGTTTCAACTAAAGAGAAAAACTTGGGAACAATGATCCTAGCTTCATATTTGTGTTTCATAAGGAAAACCCAAGTAAATCTAGTGCAGTCATCAACTAAAGTGAGAAAATAACGATGCCCAGCATAAGTTGGCGTATGATAGGGACCCCAAGTATCACAATGCACCAATTCAAAAGCAGACGAAGACATGTGATTATTTGAAATAAAAGAAAGTCTCCTCTGTTTAGCTAAAGGACATACAAAACAAAAATCAAATCCAGCATTGCTATAGTGCAATTGATCTTTCAGAGTATCCATTTTCTTAAAAGATAAATGCCCTAGCCTATTATGCCAAGTACTCTTATCAATCACATGAGCAATATGAAAGTTGTGAATACATCCCTTATTAGTCAGTCTATCACCAGAAGCATCCTTGATGGCATCAAAAACATATAAGCCATCAATCAAATCACCTTTGCCAATCATCTTCAAACTGTGAGTGTCCTGAATAATACAAGCATTAGAAGAGAAGTTGAGAAGTAAGCCATTTTTTCTGACCAATTCACTTATAGAAACTAGGTGAACTTGAATTGAGGAACATATAGAACATTTTCCAGTATAATGTGTGGGGCAAGCTTCACAATGCCAATAAAATCTACTGACAACCTAGTATGATCAGGGAGGGAAATAGTAGCATTTCTAATAGGCCATAGTTCAACAAATAAGGATCTACTACAACAAATATGGCTAATGGCCCCAGAATCCAATATCCAATACTTAGGATTGAACAACACACTCTCATATATAGAGAGACAAGTACATGACACTTGATTAGTAGAAGTATCAGACTCTGTACTTGTTTTAGCCATTGCTAGGTGAGAACTCAACATATTCAGCAAGTGTTGATACTGCCCTGGGTTCAAAGACTGCATAAACCCCTCAATTTCATGAGAATTACCACTATTTGAATCAGAAACTTGACTGACAATAGCAGATTTAGCATTAGAATTTGCTTGGTTAGGATTATTCCGTTGCTTAGGCTTGTACCCTGGGGGATATCCATGAGGTTTGTAGCACTTGTCTACTGTGTGTCCATTATACCCACAGTAAGTGCATACAAGCTTTTTTTTTTAGATTTATTTTGGTTAGGCTTACTCACATTATGTTTAACAAAAAAGGCAATGGGATCAGAACCATTTGCATTAAAAATGGTCCTCTGATTTTCTTCTTGAATAACTAGGGCAAACACTTTGTTAATTGGGGGAATTGGATCCATAAGTAACAATTGTCCCCTAACTTGTGCAAACGACTCATTTAGCCCCATTAAGAAAGACATTACATACTCAACTTGGTAATCTTCAGCTAGGGATTTAATACCACCACATGTACATTTCCCACACGAGCATCCCCGCCTATAGTTGCTAAGTTCTTCCCAGAGAGTCTTAAGTTTTGTGAAATACATACTCATAGATAATTGTCCCTGATTCAAATTCATCAATTCTTTCCTAAGCTAGAAAATTCGAGGTCCATTACTTTGTTGAAATCTTTCCTTTAGATCAGTCCATATATCTTGAGCAGAATCAGAGAAAATTAAACTTGCAGATATCTCCTTAGAAACAAAGTTCAATATCCAAGAAATCACCATATTATTATTTCTGATCCAAGCATTGAGAAGAAGAGTATCACCTGATGGTCGAGAAATCGAACCATTTATAAACCCTAGCTTATTCTTTACCGATAACGCAATCCACATTGCTCGGCTCCAAGAAGCATAGTTATCTCCCGTCAAAGGCTGAGACACCAAGACTAAGCTGGGGCTGTGGGAGTGATGTAAGAAAAAAGGACTTGTTTTGTCGTCAATGGCGGAATTGAACCTTGATGAGGAAGAGGTTTCTGTCGCCATTTATTAAAGATGGACGAACAGATTTTGAAAAGAGTAGAAAAATATAGAGCAAAGGAAATCGCAAGATTTGCGATTACCAGAAGTAACCAATTGCAGATCTTCGAGCAAGGAAGAACTGCTCGAAGATCTGCAAGCAATCGAAAAAAATGGTTGCAGATCTTCGAACGAGGAAGAACTGCAAACAATCGAGAGAAAGAAACAAACCTCCGGAGAAGAACACTCTTATCACTGGAGAATAGGAAGCAATGAAGAGTCGAAAAACATGGCAGAAAGCACCAATGAAACCCTAGGGCTTCAAAAGTTGCTCTGATACCATATTTGAGACAGAGAGTAAAATCGCAATAGAGAGAAAAGAAGGAAAGTTATAAAATGCCCCATTGATATCTCTTTATTGATCTCAGCTTTAAATACCTAAAACTAATACAATGAATTACAGAATTGCCACTGGAGGCAAAATACAGCAACTATAAAGAAACAAAATAAGCAAAGTGTACAAACAGTAAAAAACAATCAGTAAACAAACAATAATAAAATCTATTAAGATGAACTTCACATTCTACTGTCATTTTTGTGAATTACCCATCAAAAAGACCATCCTTGCTTGCTTCCACAGTGCAACCTAATCATGCACATTTCATGTGCTCTCTGACCAAGAGAAATCTGACACTACTCATTAATTTCACCCTCAACACCCACTGAAACTCTAGGATGACAACATTCAATCTTGCTTATGTGAATCTTGTTGGAGAAATAAGAAGAACAAGATCGAAAGCCTGAGGCATGTTAGACACTGTCCTCAAGGATATTTCGCTAGTGTAGTGTATCCCCTAAGATTTTGTAAACTCTTCTAGTTTGAAACCAGGAGCAGGAACTATTGGACCGAGAGGTGCTATGGCACACACCAAGAAGGGGAGTGAATTGATTATTTTAAAACTTAATTGATAGAACTTGAAAAACTTTTTGATAGAGATTGAGGTTTTAGAGTTTTAAAGCGTAAAGCATAAAAATGACAAATGAACAAAGATAAATATGATAACCAAGTGAGGAATAATGAAATGCTTAGAAAGATAAATATATCAAAGAACACAAGCACAAGAAAAGACAAGGATTTATAGTGGTTCGGCTTAACCCAAGCCTAATCCACTACCTTAGCTCCTCACTAAGGATTTTTCAAACCATCCACTAAAATTCCCTACTTAAACCAAGTAGGTCCTCTAGTCCAAGACTAGGAAATACAAACCTCCCAATCAAAAGGGCCCTCTAGCTACACAAGCTAGGAAATTCAACCCCTTGCTTCAGGCAGCAAGTCCTCTAGCATAATAAGCTAGAAAAAATAAAAGTGATACAAATGTAAACGAGATGCTAAGAGTTGACACTCTTAGTTACAAGTTCTCTCACAATGAAAACAGGGCTTGAATGAATTAATACAAGTTAAAATCAAAGCCTTGAAGAGAGAAAATTAAAGCACAGACGATTTTAAATACAAATGAGAATAACAGTAAGCTCAAATAATTTCATTCCCGTCCATTAGCCTTCTCTTGATCATCCATGACTTGTATTTATAAGCTTCCCACAAGATGGAAGAGAAATAAATCCATTTGTGACCGTTGGAGAATGAGAAACTAGCCATTGGAGATTGAAAAACTAGCCATTATAAGTTTCTGTGAAATACATAGTCGACAGATCAAATGGGTTAGTCGACTATTTCTTCAAATAAAACCAAACATAGTCGACAGACAGAAAGTGATAGTCGACTATTTCTAACACAAAAAAACCCATAATCGACAGATACATATGCACAGTCGACTATTGTAAAAATGTGAAGAGAATTTTGGATTTTTTGAACAAAAATAGTCGACAGATGAAAAGCCATAGTCGACTATCCTTAGATGATAGTTGACAGATCCAAAAATAGTCGACAGATACAAGATATAGTCGACAGACTGAACAAGCACAGTCGACTATCCTTATGCATAGTCGATAGATTGAAGCCCACAGTCGACAGATGAGGAAGATTTTCAATAGAATGAAGCTTGAAAACATTACAACATATTTACCTTCCATTTACTTTAATACATAAATGTAAATAAGAAAGTACCCCCTATTTGGATTCAATAAAAATATCAAAAAAATCAAAATCCATAAGAATAAAAAAGTAGAATTTGGATTTTAGTAGGAACTTAGGATTTTGCGATTTTACCACCTCCAAAATATACACTTTCTATTTCTTGAAAAATTCGTTAAAAATCATTTTATCACTAATGAATGTTAGCTATTGAATTACCGGGAGTTAGTTTTCTAAAAAGAAAACATTTTCATATATGTCTCCTTATAAGATGCTAGTCTTCCAGACTTAGAAAAAATATTGAAATGTTATCAAAACGAGTTTCAAGACATGATGCATGAACTAAAGGATTTTTCATACAATTAAATTTCAAGCCAAAACCTTTCATACACGTTTCAAAATATGAAAGCTTATTTTGAAGTATGAGATTAACATAAATGATTTTTCATACTTAAGATTGGATTTTCATCAAACACATATATGTTCAAGATGGTCTTTTGCCTTAGAACAATTTTAGCTCTATGTTGACCAACGACTTCAAAGCTAATTTGAAAATCATTTTAGGAGATTGTTTTAAGACTAAATACTTGACTTTGCAAATCTCCAACTAATATAGAAAATGATAAATCTTTTTGGTTTTCATTTTAACAAAACACTTGAAATTGATTTTTGTTGAAAACCATAGACTTGACTCATAACTTAGGGATAAAACAAGGTATTATTTTTCATCATCCAAACTAAACACAAGGGTAGAACATCAAGAACAACAAGAGAATTTTAATAAGAGAAAACCCAGCAAATAGAGAGAAAAAGGTGTTTAGAGGAGGGAGAGACTCGTGTTTTCTCATTATCTTTGAAGAAGAAGCCAAATGGTGGTATTTATAGTTGTCAAACCATGTGAACGTTGGTGAATAATCGGAAAATAATATGGCTCGTTAGAGAAAAATCAGAAGGATTTAATTTAGACATCATCTAGTAAATAAAACATGTGATCTGACGAAGTCTTCAACGGGCTAGAGGAGGACTCGGCCTAAGCCGAACAAACGTGGATAAGGTTGCAAACAAATTCGTCTAACGCTAACTGTAACAATTGATTATTTCAAAAAGTTTTATACTTCCTAGAAAACAACAAAGATAACCAACAACATATATTTGGTTGGTTAAAACGAATATATATAATCGGTTGATAAAATCAAGGAAATCATGTACACCGTGAATAAGACTAAAAGCTGAATTTCAATTGAATTTTAAAGCTAACACTAATCGAAATATTAGATAAGCTTTGGAAACTTCTTTGGCCACGTGAAAACAATGAAATAAAATATGCATTGATATTTTACTCTCGTGTTAGTTTTGATGATGAAAAACAAATGATTTATATCTTAAGTCAAATATATGGTTTTTAGATTTTCAAATAAAAATTAATTTTAAGTGCTTTTGTGAAAATGAAAATCAAATAAATTACATGGAGATTTGCAAAAATAAGTATTAATATTTAAAATAATCACCTAAATAATTTTTACAATTTGGTTTTGAACCATTGGATAAATGAAACAAAACATTTTCAAAGGCAAAAAACCATACATGCTCTTTATAGGTTGATATTTTTGTCTTTGACATGATTTTAATAATGAAATTCAATTGTATTTTATGGTGGAATTATTTTATTAATTTTTATTTATTTGGGGCTCTAAATTTCTTTTATATGATTTAGTAAGCACCAAAATAAAAAAATTAATTTCATACAATTAAATGTCAAAAATCTTACTATAGATTTCTTAATGATATTTGAAATATTATATTTCTATTTGATCAAAATTGTTGAATGAAAAATAAATCCAATTCCAAATTATCATGTGTTAAATTTATTAATGACATTTGAAATATTATATTTTTATTTAATTAAAAAATAATTATTAAATAAAAATTAATTTATCATGTGATAAATTTATATTTGAAATATTATGATTTTTATTTGATTAAAAATGCTTCAAAAAGTTATTTCTCAAAGAGTTTAAAAATAAAATCAATATTGCTGCTCCCAAGATTCGAACCTTTGTCACTCACCAAGCTTAAGACTTAAGCAAAAAGAACGAACTACTTCTTTTGGAAGTTAGCTTATTCATTTATGTGCATGAACTTGTATTTCTTTGACTCTGTCGACTAATGCTTTTAATTTGTTAACTAACTCTACTGTATTTGTCCACTAATACCTTCAATTTATCGACTAACAAAAACATTAAATTCAATCTATCGATTGATTTAAGTCATATGTTGATCGATTAACACTACAAGAATGTGAACTTAACCTTCATTTTCGTTGTGCTTCTCTAAAACCCTCCAAAATAAGTCAAGATTTAGAGCTACAGATTCAAGATTTTAACCACCCACATTCATTCATCGCCTTTGAGAACCAAATGAACTTCACATTCTATTGTCATTTTTGTGAATTACCCATCAAAGAGACCATCCTTGCTTGCTTCCATAGTGCAACCTAATCATGCACATTTCATGTGCTCTCTTACCAAGTGATGTAGAGCAGATCGAAGACTTCATTTAAGGGTTTTGTTTTAATATTTATATTCTATTTATTTATTTTAATATTTTTATTATGTTTATTTGTTTTAGTATTTCCTTGTTTTAGGTTGATTAGAGTTTTATTTCTATTGGGATTCTAATTAGATTTTATTTACAAATACTAGTTAGATTTAGATTAGCCAAACACTATAAATATACCTAGAAGCTAGTGTTTGTAATCAAATTTTTCATTCAATAAAATTTTAGATTTCTTTTCTTGGTGGATTCCAAGTGGATTTTTTTTTCCTTGGTGGATTATAACTGGTTTTCTCGTCTATTCAAACAATAATCGAGCAACACCCATTCGTGGGTTACGAACAAGACTTTTCTTTTCCTTGTTTTTGCTTATGTCTTGTGTCACCAAGAGAAATCAAACACTACCCATTGTTTTTGCTCATGTGAATTTTGTTGGAGAAATAAGAAGAACAAAAACGAAAGCCTGAGGTGTGTTGACACTATCCTCAAGGATATTTTGATGGTGTAGTGTATCCCTCATTATTCAACTAGCTCTTCTAGTTTAAAATCAAGTGTAGGAACAACAAGAGAATTTTAATAAGAGAAAACCTAACAAACACAAAGGAAAAGGTGTTTAGAGGAAGGAAAGACTCGTGTGTTCTCGTTATCTTTGAATTAGAAGCCAAATGGTGGTATTTATAGTTGTCAAACCATGTGAACGTTGGTGAATAATTGGAAAATAATTAGGCTCGTTAGAGAAAAATTAGAAGGATTTAATTTAGATATCATCGAGTAAATAAAACATGTGATCTGACGAAGTCCTTAACGGGGTAGAGGAGGACTTGGCCTATTCTGAACAAACGTGGATAAGGCTACAAACAAATTCGTCTAAGACTAGCTGTAACAATTGATTATTTCAAAAAGTTTTATATTTCCTAGAAAACAACAAAGATAACCAATAACATATATTTGGTTGGTTAAAACGAATATATATAATCGATTAATAAAATCAAGAAAATCATGTAGACGGTGGATAAGACTACAAGTTGAATTTCAATTGAATTTTAAAGCTAACACCAGTTGAAATATTAGATAAGCTTTGAAAACTTCTTTGACCACATGAAAACAATTTGACATAAAATATGCAAGATATTGGATAACTTCTTTCTCTTAGTCATCGCCACTTGCCTCCATCTTCCGTTATTGACAAGATACGTATTCTTTCTCTTCTGTTTGAAGCCAACTACTTGTTTTCGACATCATTCGTTGTCTTCCACGACAAACCACCATTTCCCTCTGTCTTCTGTCGCTGGCCACTGTGACCTTCTTTCTCTTCTGAACTTATCATCTCAAAAACCACCATTCATCGCCCTTCCAAGATCGTCACCACCACAACCCAACCTCCTATCTTCCTCCACCAAAAGTCACTAGAAACCACCCATTTCATGACCTTCCATCTCTTGTGCCCAAATTTGGCTAAAATTGCCGCCTCCCAACCCCTTGTCTTCCCCCACCAGTCATTGGTTTCATTTACCTCCTCCGAACCATATATAACCTAAATTTATCATTTGCTACCTCGCCTCCACCGTCAACACCACTGTAACCCACCCTTTTCTCTTCTACTAGCAACAAACACTGCAAACCACCCATCTTTTCCATTGCTAAATCCAACGATTTTCTTTTTTTTTTTTTTGAAAATTAAATAATTTTTATTAATTGTTTAAGGTCGATATAAATTCCTTTTACATATATTCACTAATTATACGATTATTTAGAATTAAATATTATTTTAATAAAAAATTTTAATGTAAAGAGGTATTTTTGTCAACTAATTAATTGGTACATTTCCATTTATCTAAAATTAATGAAAATATATCAAACATAATAATGCATTGAAATTATCATTACTATTCTTATACCAAATATGGAAATGAAATAAACTAATAACTCCATTCCATTTCCAATGCCAATGCCATTCCCTTTCTCATTTCTTTTATCTAACCTTCCATTCCACTGGCCAGATGTAGATTTAATCATTATAAAATCAAACTCATTAATTCAACGAGTAATTAATGGTAAGAGTCGGTATCATTAGTCATGTGTCGTATTTTCATCTTAGGAGGTTCTAGACAATGGCGCAGGGTCTTCTTACCCTCCTCCAACGAGGAGGCGTCACATAACTGATAATTCATAGTATTATTATAATTAAAGCTCCAAAATTTCATAATCTATTGTTCTATTTGGAGTCTTTTTGGTGGATATTTCAATATTTAGTTGGGAAATCTTATTAGCTTGCTAAGTTTCTTTTTGTGTGTGTGTGTGTGTGTGTGTGTGTGTGTGTGTTTATATAATTTATTATGTGTTTATATCATATTGGGCTTCAAGTCAATATTTATTATGGACTGCTTCTCAAATTTTTCTTCATCTTAATTTATTTATTTTTAATTTTCTAATTCTAAGTATTTTAGAATTTAGGTCTGAACTTTAAGTTTTTCCTTTTATTAAGATTTATTATAATTCTTAATTTGCATATATGTGTTCTTTTCTTTTTCTTAATCTATAATCACAATCACAATCACAATCTTAGTTAGATTCTTTCATCTTACTTCTTATTTTTTTAATAAAAAACAAAATTAAGATTATCTTGAGGACTCTTTATTGTGAATAGTGAATGTACAATTACAAAAATGAGACTATTAAATATTAAAAAATAAACTTATCATCAGACCACCTATTTAAAATGTAATCCACTTGAAAACTCAGTCCTATTTAAAATGTAATCCACTTGAAAACTCAGTCTTGTTTCTTTTTGTGATTCTATTCTTACATGATAGATATGGGTTCAATTATTTGTAGTCTAAATTATTGTTATTACAATTTTTTCTAATGACCATTCTTACTTAGTGAAGCACGAAAATAGTTCAAAGACATCGTTTTGAAGTTTGCGAAACAGGAAACGTTTCTCATTTCAGAATTGTTTACACCTATTTTTTTTAAAAACAATGTTCGTTTCTTCGTTTTCATTTCGTATCGAAAACGTTTCTCGTTTCCGTTTTCGTGCAACTTAATTCTTATTATTATAGAAGAATTTATTTTTACCTATTAATTATGATAAAAGAGATCCTAAAATAAAATTTTGATTCTCAATTAATTTAGTAAAGATAAGATATATACAAAATATGATAATTGACATTGATCATGTAATAATTACAATCATCCCAAGAGCTTTCATATGATCTACAATCATAAAAAATGAAAATAAAAAAAACTATGAATTTTATACTATCCTAATCTCTCCTTATAATCATAATCAAAATCAAAAAATTGTTACAAGTATTACTAAAATTCATGTATTAGTCAAAACCAATACCAAGTGTTCCTAGCTTGACTTGTATC
Organism: Diospyros lotus; assembly: GCF_014633365.1. Classification (NCBI taxonomy): domain Eukaryota; kingdom Viridiplantae; phylum Streptophyta; class Magnoliopsida; order Ericales; family Ebenaceae; genus Diospyros; species Diospyros lotus. Next base: position 34,888,005 of record NC_068341.1, on the reverse strand, counting down.
TTTAAGTACCTTCAAATTATGAAGAGGGGGAATCGAATTAAAATATGCATAACATATATATACCATTCAAACATGTCTTTTTTTTCTCCCACTAACTAATCATAAAACAAAGTAAAACAAGTCAAAATAGATCAAATTAACTCAATCCAACAACCAAATAGAGCTAGACGCGGTGGCAACAGTGGGCTAGAGACGGTGAAGGTGCGAGTATGTGAGATGGAGATGAAGGCAATGGGGATTTGAGAATTTGGCAAGGGAAAGAGGTGGGGCATCTCCAGCAATTGTTTTTGGCTTTTTTTAAAAATATTTAGTTATTAAACAAAAAATAAAATAATTTAATATTATGATAACTATTAAATAATTTAAATTATGATAATTATTAAATAATTTAAATAAAAAATTATGATAATAATTTAAAATATTATAATAAAATAATTTAAATTATTGCATCAAATTAATATTTATTTAAAAATATAACTATTGAGTCCATAGCTTTGTGCTAACACAACACTTCAAAAATTCTATCTTATTAGATTGTTCTCTTAGGGCACTTTATTGTTGTGTTTCATTAGAATTATTTTATTAGGATATTTCAAAAAATTTGCCTTATTAGATTTTTCTATTAGGGCACTTCATTACTATGTCTCATTATAATTATTTTATTAGGTATTTTTTTTAAATTATGCCTTAAAATAACATTTTATATGACACTTTTTAAAAAATGTCCTAAAAAGATTGTTGAACAAGTGTTTTTTGTTGTAGTGTTATTTCACCCGTTTCCTTTTCCTTATTATTGCCTAATTACAACAATTATATTTGTTTGTCTCAGCAAACAGCCAATCCAAAGTCCAGGCAATACGGCCGGGGCCAAATACCATCAAATGAGATTGCTAGTAAAAGGCTCGACCTACTAGCTAGAGGAGCTATACGATTTGCAAGATAAAAGACAATCAAAGGGCCCACATGAAGGTGCAAGGTGCTCATGCATATGAGTGTGTCTTGGAGATGCAATCCTCATATATGTGATCTAGACAAATAGAGAGAGAGAGAGAGAGACTGTATAGCCAGAATGGCATGACTAGGACACTTGACACGGGGATGTAGAGAGCTCGAGACTCTCCTACTACACTCGGTGGTCCCAAGGCTAGGCATGGATGGAGGGATGATATCTTTGGGGGTTTTCGGGGAACTTGGAAGGTCACCAGATAGGTGTGTGGATGCCCGGAAAGTCCGTCCACAAATACCTGTTAATCGGAGGATTGAGACACAGTGCAAGGTGTGGCGTGAGGTCGTATGGGGCACACATGCCGGGTATCTTTATTTTTACGTAGTTTTTTTTTTTCTTTAGTCATATAGAGTATTAAACAATTAAGAAACAAGATTTTGAAGATAACCACAATAATTACACTTACTAAAAACATTAAGAATGACCACAATGAATTATGCTTTGTTGAGAACAAGGCATAAGTTGGTAGGTTGTGAAGAAGTAGAACACAATTTTAATTTACTACAACTTGAGGAAAATATTAGATTATAATGATTTTAAGGTGGATAGTTGTAACATCCTAGTATTTTGAAAAATAAAAATAATTAATTTATGTATTCAAGATGATTGATTGAAAATTTATGACTTTGTGGAATTTTATGGAGGACATTAAATTTATTTTTATTTTTATTTTTTTTTTGAATAGGGAAGTGATTGGAAGATTCTAGAATTTTTTTCGAAAATCTAAGAATAAGTTTGGAAGTTTAGGATTTATTGTAATTATAAGTATAAAAATCAATGGTTGCAAGAATGCTAACAAGGGAGTTTTGTAGCCTAGTAGTTACTTGTGCATAAGGAATGTTTTGTAAAAGAATGTTGCAAGAATTAAGGAATGCATAGAACATACAAATTAAAAATTGATGTAAAATAAGAATTAAAATAATAAGTTATGTGGCAAGAGCAAATTTAAGACGTCAGGAGAGGCGCCAGCACCATGTTATTGCTACTGCCACTTTTGTAATTTTTAGTTTCTTTTTAAAGCAATCTCCATAAAAGAGAAGTTTCAGGAATTGATGAAAGGTGTTGTGCTAAAAAAAACTACATTAATTGCTTTTATATATATTATATTCATATAAGCCTCCAATTTTATTCTCCATCCTTGCTTTTCTTTCCAATTGCAATTGGAGGGACTTGTGCACATTATGCTTCTACAAGCAAGCCCTACTTTATTTATTTATTAATATATTGGTTACAAATGGGTTGAGTTCCTTGAATTAAGGGAATAGACTCAAGTTAGGATTTTGTAAATTGAGAATTGGATTGTAGTTAGGGGTTTTGGAAATTTATCTGTATAAGTAGGAAGAAGGTAAGGAGAGATTGGAAAAGGCCGTGTGAGTTCAATAAAGAACCAGAGTTTTGAGGTAATAAGAGCAAAATATTTGAAGTTTGATGGATTTTGATTTTAGTAATATTTCCTTCTATTTAATTTTTGTTAGAAGAATTTTGATAAATAATATCAGTGATTTTAATACTGTAGAGAAATCTTTCCCAAGGGGTTATCTCAACATCAAATAATAAAATCTGTAAGGGAATCATGACTTGCATATGATAATAAGAAAGTGCCTAGGCATGAGGTTATGGATTTTTATTTGGACGAGACAAAGCTCGTCTTAGGGTCCATAGAAAATCATAAGGGCCCACCAAGAGTCCATGAGGGGTGAGGTGGATGGGCCTGCATGTATGATTCAATTCATATTTATCTATTTTTATCATGATTTACAATTTGTTATGTTTACATATTGCTTTTACTGAGTCCCCGAACTCACCCTTTATAAATAACCATAGATGATTCAGGCCTTAGTGTAGTGGACAATTCACTGATGAATGTGACTGACCAGCCATGACAAGGTCTTTGTTATAATGCAAATTTATGCGTATTTTATATTCCTGGTTTGTAATATATTTGTGCGAAACAAACAATATGTTAAACTTATAGTATTTCATTGGAGAAATAATTTAATTGCAGAAAATTGAGCTTCCATCCCAAAGACTTGTAAAGCGTATAGTTCGGCCAAGACACGGGTGCCCTCCGCTACCTATATTGTTTATGGGAGTTTTTTTTGGACAAGCAAATGCAGTAAAACTTGGATCTCACCCAGGGCACCCTAACCTGTAGTGCATAGCCGATCTTTAAATTTATCCAATGACCGTGATTGTAATTGTGGGTTACGTTGGCACCCCGAATGTGGGACTGGGGGCGCCACAATAGTTTTCTGATGTTTGTTGGTTATTATTATGTCTTCTTGACATTTAGATGATTACTTAGTTTCCATATGTACAAAAGTAAAGCTAAAGCAAAAGTGTAAAAATTGGCATGTGGCTTTAGTGTGGTAGGCAAAGTCAATTAACATATATATTGTTTAATATTATTTGGCATTCGAGCTTATCAATGTAACTAGGATTACAATAGTATTGTATTTGATAGGGTGCCTTTGTCTTTTTTTTTTTCTTTTAGCTTAATTTTTTTGAGAAAGCCTAACTTTTGTGTCGCATTATTTTTTTGGTATATTGTCCAACCAGGCTGAGGGACAATCTTTTGATCCAACAATACAGATGCTATTTTTTTACAAATTATTGGTCAAGAAAGACATGGACATGTACGGGCTACGGACTAAGCCCAACACCTAGTTTCATCTTTGGGAAACTTCCAACACGTGTTGAGCTTATGGAACAATTAAATATTTTAAAACAATGTAATGAATAACTAAAGCAAGAAGTGGCGGAAGAGGAGTAGAAACGAGATGAAGAGGAGTATAAAAAAACTCCATGATATGTTGGAAGAGATTAGATCTAATATAGTAATTCGTGACAGAAATTAAATCTTCTTTTGTATGTGAAAGCGATGAATGTTTTACATGTGTCGTGTGGTTTTACTTAAATATGAATCTTTTGTGAGATTTGATGTTTAGGTTTGAATGAAACAAGTTTAATGAGTATCATGAACAAGTTGTTTGGTTTTGTTTTACATGTTTGTTTGATTGTATGTTTTATAGATAGTTTTACAAAATAAATTTACTTTTGATTTGAGTTATCTGAAGGTGCAACTTTTAGTGGAGGTCAAGGCTGTTACTAATGAAATTTTAGTGAAGGCTCCAATATTCACTAATAAAGAATTATTAGCAACTAATTGAATATTTAGTGGCAGCCAAAATTGTTACTATTGAACTAAAACTATTTTTAGTGGAGGATATCAATGGTCCCCACTAATATGAGTTTTAGTGAAAGTCAAAACTAGTCTCCACTAATATTATTTTTATTGGAGATTAAGGTTGGCCTCCATTAATGTGAGTTTTAGTAGAGGCCACACTAATAGAATTGTTTTTATTGGAGACCTAAGTTGATTGTTAGTAAGGTGCGTTTTAGTGGTGGTCTCAATAGGGTTTCACTAATATTGTTTTTAGTGGGACCTATCTTTAAACTCTACTAATATAAGTTTTAGTAGAGGGCACACTTGGCCTCCACTAATATTATCTCTTTAGTGACAAGGATAACTTTAGTTGCCACTAATTAAATTTATGATGACTTCTATAGTGGCACTCTATCCAACATAAGCCGACTCTCACTAAAACAATTAGTGGGAGTCTTTGCCACCTTTAGTGTGGGTCGTGACCTCCACTAAAAGTCTTTCATCTCGCAGTGAATATCTTTTTTCGTTGTTGATCGAAAATCTGTATTAAAAACACCAAATTGTTCTCTTCCGACCTCTATGATGTTGCAAGACCTATTGAATGGTTTGGTCCAAGTTGAGGCTGATTGATTGGAATTTGAGTCTAAAATGCCCCATTCAAACTATTCCTTGTGACTTGAATAATTTTATTTTATTTTTTCATTTTTTCAAGCTTGATTACTTTCAATCCAATGGCCAACTTGCAATCTAGTAGTATCATTGTGTTCCTAATCATGCCTTCTTCGACACCCATCTTCCAGTTCATCTTAACTTGAGCTCACTTGGATTTTATTCGTTATGAATTTCAGTCAATTTCAGGCTTGAAAAACTTTCTATTTCCTTGACAATTTTCCATGAAATTTGGCTATTCAAGTTGTCTCAATCCTAACTACAAAGCCTGGTATTAGGATCAACTCAATTTGATTTGGTTTAATTTAATTTCATATTCATAATTAGCTCCATAATGTAGCCAAATTAACTTATTTTACAATTTTTAATAAATTACAGTTAGATCTAATTCTTTGTGAATTCATGTTTTAGTTCTCTTACATTTTCTCGAGTCCCAATAATTCCTGCCTCCCATATGACTTATTTTAAAAATTAAATTTTAATATTTGATAATTTTCAAAATTCTTAGATATTATTCTTATTAAAGAAATTTCGTCTATTTTTTTTAGGATTAACTTTTCTAAATTTTTGTAAAAATGTAGGATAATACAGTATAGTGACTAAATTGACATTGAAATTGAAATAGCGGTAGCTTATTTGTCCCACAATGCTTAAACATCCCACAAAATCCAAATAAATATCCCACAATGCTTAAACATCAAATTTAAGTTAATCTGAATCACTTTTGGAGGCGAAACCAGTGCAAACTGCACTATTCATCTTGTTATCCAAAATCCAAATAAATTATCTTGTTGAATTCATTCGAGAGGGGGGGGGGGGGCTTCTGCACAATTCTTTCGTTAGTATAGGACCTGTATTCTGCAACAGTACCTACCAGCCCATGGAATAAATTGAATAAACGAATGTTGGAGGAGACTGCTGACCATATAAATAGCCTCAGCCTTCTCACTGCAACTACATACACATATTACATAAATAGTGACTTGAAACTGTGAAGAGTAACTACAAAAATTTCTCTTCAGATGACACTTCTTTTATCCACCAAATGGGATCTATTTGGTGTGGTGTTATCGTCTTCGTCCTCACTTCTCTCCTCCTATTGCTATAAACTCTCTGTCTCTTTGCTCGAATGGGATTCTTCGATGACAAGTCGCCAATGCATGGATGAGAACGTGCACAAGGATAGTATAAAACCTGTGATGTGTGGTTGGCTTTGGTGATTAAATCCTCAAAAAAGCTGAATCTACCTCTCAAACTTGAGCTTTTCAGCCGGATAAATCCCATTTCCTCCACCTCCTTTTCGCTCTTCTTTCCATGATGTGTGCTCCGCACCATTTGTCATTTGAATCCGACTAGACCTCTTCTTACCCGCTTCATCTCTCTTCTCTCTATGACCCTTATTCCTGCAATGGTTGTTAGACCAATTACAACGGTAAAGACATGGTTGATCCAGAAATGCTGGTTTTGGAAAAGAAGGATAAGTCACTTCACAGGAAGATGGTATTTTAGCCCGTGCAAGTACGCACCTGAGATGAAGGAAGAGATACAACGTGCCGAGAAGAGCAGTGCCTTTAACAACTGCACTCAGCAACGGCTTCTTATGGGGCTTTACCCATGGGAGTTCTGCACTTGGATACTCTCTCCCATTTGAACCTTCTTCTGATATTGTGTTCCCGATTTCATGCATACTTTCATCCTAATAAGACATGATAAATAAATCAACTGATATACATATCTAAATAGAAGGGTCCCATGAGAAGAACAATAATTGTAAAAATGGCAGAAATTAAGTTCACTCAAATATTCACCTCTTTCGCGTATTCTGCATAACAGAGAAGATCCTCACTGCAATCTGTATATGCTTGATGACCCTTTTCACCTACACTAGCTGAACTTTCTCTTGCTGCACAACTCTTTTCTGCTGTAGGTTGTCGATCAATTGCTGGACTCACAAAATTATGATGGACAAAAGGCTCCTCCTGCACAGAAAATGTCTGAGTACCTTGGATATCAAGATTTTGAACACCGTCATCATCTGTGATGTTTAGCCTGTAGGATGGTTCTCTCCATTCAATAATATTATCATAGCCCGAAATATTTGAATTCTGAGATGTCTCATCTTTGACATTGCCACTGTAAGCTACTCGAAGACAATCAGTCCAGGGTGCTCCAATAACTTGATCTAATTCATCCGGGGCCCCACCGTTTACACCTGAAACAATACACTTCGTATGCCTCAACGACAAGGCTTCTCTTGAATTAATTTGAGATACGCCGGTCTCGTTATTAAAAGAACTAGAATATTCTTCATAGTCGGCTTTGCTTAATTGCCTGCCACATGGACATGATAAAGAAGGGTTAGCAGACAAGCCAAAGTGTTGGAGTGTTGTTTCAAAATGGGATCTCTCAATATCGGAAATTAAACTTTGCTCGGAATTTTCATACTCAACCATGTCCAGAATTTCATGGTGGCTTGTTGAACTCCTATCCACCCCGTTGTCAGCCTCACAATTAAGCAAGTCAATTAAATTGACTTTGGCAGTTTTGGAATCATCTAAATCAAATTGATCATCAAAGTCCAAGTTCAGCACCCGGCCTAATACAGAGCTCATGCTGGTCACTGATGACACTTCGACATCTTCAAAATCATCGGAAAAATTCCTTCCATGTCCATTCTGTCGAGTCCTTCCAGTTGAGCCTGATCCTCGAGAATCAGAATGTAATAACATATTAAGCACGCTGTCTTCTTCGTCAAACAAAATGGGAATGCTTTCCTCTGTTCCGAATGCAACCAAATCTGGACATGACAACTGATGCGACATGAAGAGTCTTTCTTTCATTCTGTTGTCTTGTGAATACCCCACAACAGAGTCATCATTTCCAACACCAGAATCAGCATCACTGAGATACATGCCACCAGTTCTCTGGCTAAATCTTTCTCCACCATTTACGTATGAGTCCGTAGAGGATAATATCATTTGAGAATCAACACTAAGGGATGACATGCTGTCCAGCTGATCCTCACTCTCTACAAACTGTCCACAAAGAGATCTTGCTGGTTCAGATAAACAAGTTGGATTGCAGTGTGCTTGTTCACATTCATCTTTCTCTTGGAGTTGTACATCTCTTTGTGGTGCACATGGCGCTGACATATACTTCTTCACCACCGAATGTTCTACAGGTGAATTTTCAAATGAATCCTTGAGCAAAACAGGATTGCAAGAGTAGTTTGTTGATGAAGAACAAGAAGGTGCTCTGATATAATTGCTTTCTGCATCAGTAGATACTTCGGAGAAACATTCAAAGTTTCTATCATTAGCTGCAGCTGGATTTTTCTACATTGAAGCGAAGGTGAGAAGAATATATCACCCAGTCAGATTCATAAACAGAAGTTACTTTCTTGTGCGTTCCAAACTGATGCTATTTTCCCCGTAGTTGTGACTTAAACTCCTAACAAAGAAAACATAATACTGACATACCTTTTTAGATTTCATTTTCAGACCTCTTTGCAGACTGTAACTAGATGAACTTGAAAAGCTGCTTTTAGACAGTTCCAAACTTTTTCGGAGGCATTCAACCATATTAGTTGGCATGGCTACTGTATAGGTGACAATATCAAAATCGGGAACCTATGACAAATATAGTTTGTGAATGACTCTGTCAGTATAGCTAATATGAGTAGTTATCTTCTTTAACAGCATAACTTCAGTAGCTACAGAGTGCCAAAGGGAAAAAATGCAGCTATGTGATATTTCTTACTTTTAATTGCTTAGACCTGGCTTTCTTTGAGAGGGAACGTATACACATACAAACTTTTCGGGTATCTCGCTTCTCAACGACATCTGATGGGGAGAAGAGATCAATGCCATTCAATCCCAAAATTTTGCATATCTACAAGAAACAAGAAATCCTAACATTAAGAACAATATACATGATTTTTGTAGCACTCGACCAATTATTGGAGAGACATGATAAAATAATTTATTGTTTGTTGATCACAACTCGAGTTTGGGCTTCTGCTAGTGGAAAAAGTTCTATATCAGCAAATAGAGAGAATGTTAATTTAATTTTCGAGAAAAAGTATATCCAAATATTATTTCCCATCTCCACCACATTTAGTTGTTCCCCAGCAAGTAACTTGTACATTTTTTAAGTTCTGACAAGGTTTCCATAATTTTGTTCTTGTAAACAATATAAATGGATCAATTCTGATGCAGTAAGAATTGATGCCAGTGTATTAATTGCAGCAAATAAGACACAGGTATAATGATCCTAGAAGGTTCAGAAAATAAATCCAATCAACTCATTATAAAAATTATTGAAAGAACATAGCTTTCAACTCAAATGCACCTCAAAATAAACAATTCAATTTTCAATATGACTAGAGAAATTCAAACCCCTCAATACCTACAACAGCAACAGCAATCACAAGCCTTAATCCCACTAGGTGGGGTGGGCAACATGAATTCTACCTCTCCAACCATCTCAGCCCATGTCATTCTAAAGGTTTCTCACAAAGTTTTCCTTTGTCTTCCACTACCTTTTTCCACTAAAAACTCCTCAACATCTATAAAAGAACAATTTTGGACCATTGAGGGGCAAGCTACTAGCTATACTTCCCATTGGGTTTTCTCTCTAAATACCAGCTAGATAGAACTTTGACCTCAATCATAGTGCCTGTGGCATTTCTGTCAATATAGAGCTATGAAGTAAAAAGAAAAGATTCATTCTCACATAGAATGGTAAGAATAAACTCTGCAGTCAATGGATCATGAACCAGAAAGGAACAGAAATATGAAATGACCTTCAAGAATGAGTCAACATTAGAATAAGGCCTATATCTCCCACTGCTCTTCCTGGAAGAAATGGGATTATATCTATGGCCTTTCATATCCCTTAGTTCCTTGCACTTTTCCAGCAACAATGTCCATATTACTTTAGAAACCTCAAGCCTACAAATGCAAACAAGAAGAGTTACAATTATTCAATATAGATGAAGTAAACAATTAACACAGCCATAATTTGTGCTGTATTCCAATATGTGATATATGAAAGCCACTGAAATGCTTTATAAACTTACTATGAGACTGATAGCAAAATAGAGCTTTTATATATAACACATGTATAATCTTTACGGTAGCATCTGCCAGGATACATGATTCTCAAAATAATTTCAGATATTAATGGATAGAAAAATTTACTTATTAAAAAACTGATGAATAAATAACCATATTAGGAATCTATAATTCTAACTCTGGCATCTGAGAAAAGGTATTTGTGTAGTCCACAGTAGCTTGTCAACACATAAGGTGCATTTCATTAGATTATATTTCAACCAAGAGATTGCTTCACTTTTCCAGCAAGCATTCACCGCCTACTTACATCCTAACAGAAAGCATTAGAAATACCCAAGTGATATAGTCAGAGGCACTTGGATAATCTCCTAAATACAGTGTCCCAAGTTTCTTTAGATGCTTTGGTTGGTCCCCAGGTGTTCCACTTAAAGTATTGTTATTGCTAGTTAAAATAAGCTGTTAACAATTATATGATTAGCTGAGCTTCATGGGATTGTCAGCCAGAAAACAAATGGGTCCAGTTGCAAGATTTTCAACAATCAATACAAGCATTGCTTAAAAGAAGGATAACAGAACATTACTTTTAACTTTACCAGAAGTTATATAATAGGCAATATCAGTATGACTATAAAGATATAAACAGGAAATTGGCTTTCCCTAGGGAGGAACATACGTACTTGAAGGGGATTCCATGCCTACAAACAAAGGGGACAGCTCAAAAGTGGGAAATGAAAATTTTTCAAAGGAACATAGCATCCCTCAAACCAAAAGTGAGATTCATGTAAAACAGCATATGTACAACTTATGGTTGTCATATCAGCTTCCTACAACAGAAGTTGGTTATCCTCTCCCCAGATGGACTACATCAAGCATAAGAGTACCACGTTCCAATCTTTATTTACCTCTCCTTTAATGGCACCATAATTTTGCTGGATATGGTGTTTAAGGAGATTCAACTGGTTTCTCCTGTGCCCACAAACAAGCCAATTAGGAAGACACAATCATCCAATGCCAGGATGGCATTAAAGGGTTTCAATCCAGGTAAACAATAGCACTTTCTTGGAAATTTGGAATCTTAACCATCAAAGAACTTCTCCAAGGGAAGCTAACAGTTGAGGCTCCTCCAAGACAATGGTGCAAGTACTTCATAGAAGTTTCTCATCATTAGCCTTCTAGATCAACCTGTTGTGACTCTCAGAAGGGCTTGCTACCTCAGGCAAAAGCTAGAGTAACTGCTTCACATTCTTTGTTTCCCACTCTTTAACTTCCAGAATAAAACAAGAATTCAAGAACTTCAAGCTCCTCCCATTGTTGATCAGTGACTTTGCACGAATGATTAATCCTCACTTCCCTTTCTAATTCCACAGACAAACACCATAATCCATTTACTAAGTTAGCTGATATCCATAATTCTACCTGTACTTGAGCTTAAATCATCCTGCTCGAGAAGAGCTCCCTCATAACCACATTTTTTTTTGTAGCCATTTAGCCCAATAATAATTTGTTGAGTCCTCAACTGTCAATTCCTAATCCCCCAATTTGCACAGGAAACATGCCTTATCCCACTCCAATAGATGATAATTGAACTCTTCATAAATGCAGTCCAAAGAAAATTCTTCAGAACTTCTCCAACTTCTCAGCTACCAATGCTGGAATAGTGGAGGGGGAAATGAAATAAGTCTAACCAAAATCCTCTTAATCAAAGTAAACTCTTCCTATCTATAAAGATTGTCTTCTCATGACTAGTTGTCCTCCTTCACCTTTCAAGATCCAATTGAAAACTGGAGTGGCTTTGAGGGAGGATCCCCAAGGCAACCCCACATGACAAAGGAAATGAGCCATATTTTAAAACCAATCACTCAGCTATGTTTGTGATACTGCCAAATAAAAAGTGGTATTTAATTTTGCTCACATTAACTTTGAAAGATCATTTTCATCACTTCCAGTGTTAAACACGGTGCTCCTATTCACAACCAGTCCCAAGCCTGGATAAAGGAGGGCTATGTTAAAAAGCAAACAGCCATTATAAAAATCGTTGGATCTTCCATCATGAGTTCTAGGCAAAAAGTGGTTGCAGAACAAGGATTTATATAGTGAACCCACCCAATGGGAGTAAGGCTTGGCATGATGATGAGGTGATATTTATGTTGAATTGTTAACCACCATCTCATCTAAAAGTTTAAGCTACTAGATTGAGGTTAACTTCATGTTTTATATAATTATTTTTTGCTCTCAACACATCCCCTCACGTGTGGCCAGGCTTCACTTCATAACTAGTCCAAACACATGCAACTAATTAATTATTAGGTCAAGGGTGAGGGTTGACCTCAGTATATTTGCCTGCTCTAATAGAATCCTCCTCCTCTCAGCCCCTAATTTTTGCATTCAGATTTGAATACCATAACATCCAATGCTCACTAGTTTCTCCAGATTTTCATACCAATCCAATAGCTCCATCACCTTAACACTATGCTTACTCTTTGTTATTTATTTTAGAACCTAAAACTTAGTAGTAATAGCTGTTAAGAATTTTATGAATTAATTCTCCAAATTTTGAACAACTACATCAGTTTACTCAGTAAATTAAATTTCCTGCATTCTTATTTCTACTATTTACCTCTAAAAATACGGTCTTTTATTATGCGTATTCCAGGATAAATACAGGTAGCAGCAGCTATGGGGGAATGAGTAAACCTGATCAGGTCACAGTCTGTTGTCAGAAGGTAAACGTCTCTACCTGTTTACACATTGTATACATGTGGTCTAAAAATGGCACTATCCCTCCTATAGAATACTATCTCATACAATGCATTGCTGTCGCATTAAGAAAAGGAAGAGACATTTTATCCTATGTCTATAGAATAGATGACAATACAGATACATGTCAAGAGAACGAAAGCATGGGCATGTAAAATACATAAGAGAAAGTGTAACATAGATATGAGAAAAGAAGAGCATACAGCAGTTCCCCATCAGCAAGTAAATCAGAAATATCCAGCTGGTCATCCATTCTTGTGTGCAGGACTTCTCCAAGCCATATTCTTGTTTGAGTCTGAATCAGGTTTCGCAATTAAACAAGAGAGCTAACAAATCAAAATATTTAAATTGCTATGTTGTTTCCCTGATACCTTGGAGAACGTATAAATTCTAAGAGCTCATTTCAAATGATATACGACAACCAAATCATAAAAGAAATCCATCCATGGAAACAGATGTATCATTTACTAGTTAACCATCAATAATGAGCAAGAAAATTATGCCAAAATTCTTTTGTTTCGACTTTATTGTTTTTTCCATGTTTGTTGTTTCCTAATACAATCAATATTATTATCAGTTGATAGTTCATAAGAAAAGATCTTGTTCTCTTCCTATCATTCTCCTTGAGAAGCTAGTCTCTGAACAAACTAAAGCACATATCTCCATTACATTCCTTAGAATAGTGAAACTCCAACGTAGAGGTTCATTGTTATGATTATGTTCTGAATCAATAGAGAAACCATAGGGTTAACTCTTCCTTTCCTTTGAAAATAAAATTTTTTTTTGGTTCTTTTTGGCTATAAAACAACAGAATTTTAGTTACTTTTTTCACAAGGACAATATGCACTACAAGCTCTTTTGATCTCAAGCCTTCACTCTGGCATGAAAGCAGCAGGCCCCATCATTTGCCAATGGGGTAAAGCAAGAAAACACTGAAGCTGCTATAAGATTGTACAGTTTTATTCTAGGCAAATGGCAAACATGTGTACCCATAACTTACCAACATAATAGCAGGGGACTCCACATTAGCCAGCAAGTGATTAGCTCTATCCATGGAATAAAAGGGTAATGAGCCTAATGATCATGATTGTAGATACAGATAAAATAGGATTTAGCAAACATGCCTCCAAAGTCATCACCACGAAAGGGGCAAATTGGGGCATAAGAAGGAGAGCAGAAAGGTAACCAAATTTCTGAACAAGTTCCACTACCTTCAGGTCACTGAAGTCAATAAAGGAAACCACAACAGACCAGACAGACTGCATGGATAAGAATTTGCACAAACACACTGAAGTTATGGAAACGAACAAGATCTCATCGAATCTCAGTTCAAACTCACATGAACCCTCTTATTAATTTAAATAAGTTCAGTCAAGGACCTTCTGTAACGTCCAATTAATCTTCTTTTTTAACTGAAAAATACTCTGAGTCTATGACATTCCAAAGAAGAAGAGAACGCCATCTGGTAATTGTTCTAATCGGAATTCGAAAATTCGCCATTTCGGTTATCAAAAATACGAATAATTTTCTCCGACCGTGTGAAACAGAGACCTCAAGTCTGAAATTGAGAAAACAAAATAACAGTAGTAGTAGTAGTAGTAGTAGTAGTAGTAGTAGTAGTAACAATAACAACAACAAATACTAGGTTATGATGATCGATGTCGAATGTCTGTCTTAACCGGATACATGTGTGTATGCGTGCGTGCAGAGAGAGAGAGGGAGAGAGAGAGGACCTGCAAGAAGACATGATCGAGCTGACGGAAGCTACTGCTGGACTCGGCAGAAGAATCGCGGCCGCCGCCGCCGCCGCCACGGCTGCTCGTCGCTGCCATATATATCTTAATTCAAAAGAAAAAGAGACGCAGTGACTTCACCCGGTTGTTGATGCTTTCCCGCTTAACATCCATCATTTATATCTGCATTCTGACGAGTCTCATTCTCATTTATTGGCAGCGATGCGTAGCGCGTGATGATTTGGCGTGTATTTACGTGAGGCCCCATAAAACAGAAAATAGTGATTGATATATTTTCTTTTTTTACTTCCAAATGTTGTAAACTCTGCCGCCAAATAAAAGAAAAAAATATTTTTTAATTAATTAAACATTTAAAAATAATATATATTTATTATTAACAAATGATAAATAAAATACTTCTATACCTTTTTTAACATTACCCTTTTATAAAAATAAAATATTTTTCACAAATTACTCTTAATCTTTGATAAAAATGCATCAAACCCTCCTTATATTTTTAAAATAACACCAACATCCTTTTAACTTTTAAAACCGTGAATCAATTTGTCTTTTGTTGTTATAAAATGAGTGTTACTTTCTTCAATTATCCGATATATCGTTAATTTTTTTATCTCCTCATCTCTTTTTCTCTCGTTTTTATTAAGAAAGTCATCCATTTTTGTTCTTTTTTTTTTTTCTAATCTCTTATAGTAACAAGTCTAGCAATCAAGATGGCTCACTCTACATCTTTCTCACTCTTATTGTTGACAAACTTCATAAAAAAAATATTATTTTCATGATGGTGTTTTAATTTTAAATAACGCTGAAAAAGTTAAGCCAAACTAAGATAAAAAAAAGTTTTAACTATGGTAACGAACAATATGACATTGGTGACTTGTAATAGGAAAGATAAAGATTCCCCTCTCCTTTCTCTCTATCTCTAACCTAGATTGAACCTTCAACTTAAATTTGATGAATTAGATTTTATCTTGTCAATTTTAGATTTATCTCGTCAAATTCCAAACTTGGGTTTATAGTTAACTTGGAGAAAAAGTCATTCATCGGTCGTAGAAGAAAAGGAATAGAAAAAATGATTTGAGAGTCCCCGAAAAAGAAGACCAAGAAAGAGAGATGCGTGGAAGAAAAGAGATAAGAAACTATTTATATTAGGGAGGAATAATTAATTTTCATCTTCAATTAACCATAAAAGAGATTTACATCATTTTATAAAACACATGAATCATTGTATAATTTAAACAAACCTCTTGAGTGATTGAAATTTATCTATAAAAATACGAGATTTTTCTATCTCAACGTGACAAATTTAACGGAGTGAACTTGCTAAATTGAAAAAAAAAATATAATCATTTATAAATAATTTCATTTTTTTTATATTTTTTAAATACAATTTATAGTTTCAGTAGTTTTACAAAATAGAATCATAATTAGAGAAAGAAAATACTACTCCAGTTGTAGTAATAGATAATAGTAAGAGGTTTCATTTTGTCTTGGTTTTTCTCGTTTTTTGTCTTGATGTTATTTGTGTGGGGTGGGTTGTATGGGTCACGTGGACACCTTGCAGTCACTTGTGAAGGAAATTAAAATTTTATGGTTTTACAAGATGAAAAATTGCTCTTTATACTATTTAAATTATATTTTAAATTACATAATATAATTAAAATGATAAAAGTATCTCTCACTGATCATGACAATAAGTTGAGGCAGTAAGACGCACAGTGGTGGAGCCACGTTTTGGCCAACTGGGGCCTTGGCCCCAGTTAATTTTTTTATTTTTTATATATATTACTATAGATAATTATAATTTTTATAATTTGATCACGATTAAAATTATAATTTAGTTTAGACTAAAATTCTTTCTTAGTTCCGTCACTGAAGACACATGACTAAAATATCTCTCACCCATACATGACTAAAATATCTCTTATCCAAAGCGATGAAGTAGCACGAGGTGATGAAAGAAATATTTTAGTTATTTACGTATATATATGTAATCTAAAATATAGTTTTTGATGCACAAATAACATAATTATTTACATAATAACGTAAATTATTAGCGATATTATAAATGGAGACAAAAATTAGCTTAAACAACTGGCGGGAACACAGATTATTATGCTTTTTTCTTTGATTTAGATAATATCATAATAATAATAATAATAATATATCAGAGAGCAAATGTTCATTAAAATATATGTGACGACTGATGTGAGCAAAAATGGAATATTTCGTGTTTTATTAGTACCATGAGAAAGTGTGGTAATGAATGATGATATGGGACGAGTGGCGATGGCATGGCGAAGATAGTGGCGTGGCGTGGCGATGTGGTGTCGCTCCATTTCCAAGGAGACATTGTTTTTGTTTTGTTTTTATAATTTTAAAATAACAGCAAGCCGTGGAAGCTTCCTACTTGGAATGGAAACGTCATGGCTTCGTTAACATTGGAAGTTAAAGAGAAAATTCATTCAAAATAAATATAAATATAAAAATTATTTAAAATTATTAAAAATTTATTTTCATTTTAAAATTATGTATAGGTGGTAAGTTAGAGATAATAATGTAAAGAATATTATAATATTTATTAAGACTTTAAGTACATAATGAAATACTCTACCCATGTCCTTAACATTATACTTATGGATCTTCAGGTCGAGACAAAACATCTCAAAAGGAAAATTACTACCTGATATCTAGATATCAATTGGATTCATGTCTTCTACACTTGATAACAATACCTTTAAAGAAATACATTTTTTTACATTTTATCAAAACACATTTTTTAAGATGAGCCATAAGACTTAGCCAGTGTATAGAAACAATGAAAAATGGATACCGAACTTTTCCTGAACATCATGCATATCATGGCGTATATAAAAACACATGCTAGTCTCATATACATAAATGACACAATCCATACCATATGGTTATATAACACGATATCTAGCCATAATATAAATGCATAGATGCACATATAGGGTCATTGGGGCCCACATAAAATGCAGACACTGGTACTCAATAACAGATATACAACTTGCTAGCAACCAATGACAGACTACCAAATCAACCACATGAGCCTAAGGCTTCCATACCACATCCATAGATATCATATCCATCACCGCCGTCATCATGTGTCACAACGCTCACAATATCATCAAGGTCACAAACTGTTGTGGGCCTCCACCCACAATCTTACGCATCACAAGATCTAGCTATTGTGGGTCTCCACTTGCAGTCTTACGCATCACAATCACAAACTAATTTCCATCATCATTACCACCATGCAATGCAGCATATAAGGATCTTGCAACATTAGCGTGATGGCAAGGCCCCCATAAGCAAAAGCATCAAGTCATGTTACGCCCACGTAGAAATTCACAAACATGAATGCTCTAATGCATATGCTCGCCTAACATACATAAGTCAACACTCATAGGCCAATCATGTCATGCTAATGCTCACACTACCAACACATACAAAGCATGACTCTCCCCAATAAATGCAACCCATGACCCAACATCATAATGCGAAGCCATATAGTAACCCAACGCAATGCGACACAGCCACAAGCAAAGTGATAATAAGTGACATTCACACACCCTAAATTTTTGCCCATTAAGATTCTTGGCTATTTCACACAATTCAACATTTAAATAGGTTCCACCACATCAATTAAGTATAATCATTTGATAATATTGATAACCAGATCGAGGTAGAAGTATTCAATTCCAGAATTTAAGATTAAATGAATTTTAATAAAAAAGAAAGTTACAAATCAAGCATACATTTTCAAGGAATCCCACTAGCTCAATAGTTTCCCAAATGGCTCAAATCTTATACCAAATCGGAGCTTATCGAGTTAGGGTCACAAAAAAAAAAATGAATCTTAATTATGATATCAAGATAAAAGGTTATGATTTAAAGAGTACAAGGTGCGTAGTGTAAGTTTTTGTTTGAGCAAGTTTCCAAACATAGATGAGAGGTTTTGAAATATAAGTTTTTGTTTGATCAAGTTTCGAATATAATTTTATATTTGGGCATGTTTCAAAATACATAGATTATGTTTCAAAATCAAAGTTTTTACTCGATCAAGTTTTGAAATATAGGAGTTAGGTTTTGAAATCTTCAACTCGAAAAGTCGACTAAACACATATGAAATTGAAAACCCATGAACGACAAACTCTCAAAACACCCACGAACACAACCCTAACCCCCAAGTTGCCATTCCTTGAATAAAAGATAGGGAAAACAAACCCCATAGAAACCAAAACAAGACCCAACAAAAGATTTAGATAAGCCACAAGATTTAAGGAAAAAATGAAGATAATCACACAACTAATACAAAAATAGTTTTAACTACGAGGATATGAAGAATGAAGACATATTTTGACATTCTATCCGAAAGAAAGGGAAAACTTGTACAATATAAAATAAAGTGCAAGAGAAACTTGTCTTTGATGATGCTTGGAAGAAGAAGGTTGCCCCCCAAAATTTGGAAATCCTCCCTCTAGAAGCTTCAATATGAAAAGAAAAATATGAAGAAAAGAATAGGAGAAGGAGAAGACAATGCAAATGAAGAAGAAACAAGGAAGAAGAAAAGCAACGAGAGGGAGAGAGAAGAAAAGAAAAGAATAAAGAAGGAACAAGAAAGAATTGAGAAGAAATAGGGGAGAAATGGGCTGCCAGCCACCCCTTTGGAATTTACCATTTTGCCATTCCACATAAAACACACACATAACATATAAGCCTTATTTGGACATTTCACATTTTCTTATTTCTTTCTCATTTTCTTTATCAACCCAATTATGAAATTCTCTTTTTTGCCCTCACCATTTTCATAAAACATGTCTCTTTTTGTTATTTATCACATTTTTTATTTTCATTTAATTATAATGCTACCCTTTTATGCAGATGGGCCCAAGCCCAAATCAATGGCCCAATACATATCCTTAGGCCCAATGGATTTTATAACTTCACTTCAAATAAAACACAATAAAATTTACACTTGGCATCAACCCAAATTTCAAAGCCCAATTCATTAAATTAAACACATAACAATAACATATGGGCTTAGGCCTCATTGGCAACCCTCTTTTTATTAATATAAAATATTTTTTTTCCCACATATGATAATGTTTCCCTTAAATTTGGCCTCTACATCACTCAAAATATTTTCAACATTTAATTTTATAAAAGCCAAAAATTCCAATGCCCTCAATATATGACATACAAAATAAAATTTTTAATAATACTCTAGACCCACTAATGGGTTATTACAAGAAAGGCATTTGCTAATTTGCGGTTAGGTTGATACACAAATGGAGGGGAGGGCTGAAACACTCACACTCACACTGCAATCTGCAAATGCAATTTGCGTTGCAGCTGCTTTATTTTATTTTACTACTACTTTGAATGAAAATAATCTCTGGTTGAATTGAGGTCTGCAATGATGGTGTTTCTATTATAAATTCAATGTGAAAAATCATTATTAATGAACTTTAATCAGAATTGAGTAAGCAATAAAATAAGGACTGGCTCGTAGGATAGGAATGAGCAATAAGAACCAGGACTGGCTCGTTGGGAGAATATGAAATTTTAAAAAGTTAATATAATAAAATTATTATATAATTAAAAAGTTAGTACAAAAAATTTTCACTAAACTTATGCTCGACAGGTTTTAAATAAAAAATTCATCTATAATGGAATCTACATCTATTATAAAAGCAAGTTCTCTTTTGATATAGAGTATCATACAATCAACAAAGAAGGCATCCTCCATTTTGTTACGAAATGGTTGAATTTGGTTCACTTCAATGTTGCTGGGTTTCTCTTCCAGTGTTGAATTGAATGTGAAAACTATTATTTAGGGTTGTTTGAAATTAATAATAGGATTTTGATGGGTTTGGTCTTGGACTTACAATTTTTTACTTATAAATGAGTTATGGTTAGGAGTGAAGAGCTGAAAATCACATATTTTAGGGTGGGTTGTAATTTTTTTTTTGAACTAAGCTATTATTATTATTTTTATACTAAAAAATTGAATTTATTAGTGGGTTGTCCTAAGCTTCAACCCAGGACAACTCATTACTAGATCCGTGCCTGATAAATAAATAAATATGAGCATACATATATGTATTTAATATCTATTATGTATTGTACCTTTAATTATCTATATAATATATAATTTTGGTAAATTCCACACACCACCCTCTAAGTTTGGTTGGAAGACACCAAGCACCCTCTGTATTTTCAAAAATGTTACTAACCTCTCTTAAAGGTTAATTCTCAGTCCACACATAGTCCCTTGACCTTAAGTAATGTCAGTTAATTTTGTTAAAATTCCTAAATTCTCCTTTACTCTCTTTACTTTCTCTTTTCAAATTACAGAAACAAAAATTAAAAAAACTAAAATAAATTACTACTAAAACCCATTGTTGTGGTGGGCTCCTTTGTTGAAACTATACAAAACTCATTAATATGGGTTCCATGAGAAAGAAAGAGAGAGAGATTTGTGCGAAAGAATTTCAACCACATCGCCGACAACCAATGATGGGGAATTCCAATTGCCAATGAGTGACAATGGGTTTTTAGAGACATGATAGATTACAAAGAAAGTGTAACATTTCGCATCGAGCGATAGGAAGGATTGGAACAACTTACCCTGATGGGCCTACGCGAATTTCCCAATGGGTCACCCATCCTTGAACTTTCCTAGTTCAAGCATGCTTAACCCGGGAGTTCTTTGCCTACATTCAGTCCAAAAGGTATCCAGCTGGTATTGTTTCCTTTCTTACTTATCCTCGATATATACTACCCTTCACTGGGCTCTTGGGGTATTACAGAAAGTGTAACACTCGAATATTTCAAATTACCAAAAGATAATGATAGAAAATCCTAGTATGATAGTTAAAACTCCAAATTACTTAGAGATTAGGATAACTTTGATTATTAGAAATTTAGCTAAATAGATAATCATGAGAAATCCTTGGAAGAGCTAGGGAAGATAAGAGATAAGGATATCATAAAACAACTATTTGATCATATTGATAAATAGGAAAGATATCTTAGAGGATATGGATTCCAATCCACAATAGATAGGAGAAGACAAACTACATATATCAATTGATTGGGAATCATGAAAAAGATTACTAGTTGGTAAACAAATGAGTCTAATCCCAATTCAAAAAGGCTATAAAAATGGGTCAAGCCAGATGAATTAATTCATCAAAAATTTAAGCAAGAATCAAAAAGCATGAAGAAAAGTAATGAAACAAGAAAAAAGAAGGGAACTTATCTGAAATCATCAACACCAATACAAGATCGAAGGTAAGTTCTTCATCTTTTTTTTATTTGGTTATTGTTTTTTTGATTAATAGCTACCATAGAAAAAAAAACCCTAGCCTTGCAGTTTTGGAATTATTGAATAATAATGTCTAGGAATGTTAGTTGAACGAACTCTCTTTCAAATATCATTCAAGTATTAAAAGTTGGTAATCAAGTAAGATATGTTAGTGCTTAAAGTTTACCCAACTAACATGTTTGTGTAGTTGAGTGTATTGCTCTGACTTGAAGTTTAATCAGGTAATATATGTGATTAATAGAGTAATTATCATTTTAACCAAGTAAAGAAAGATTTTTAGTTGAGGAAAAAGTTTTGTACTCAACTAATTACCCTTTTGTAATTGAGTAAAAGTCAAGGAACTTAAAGAAGATTAATTAATTATACCTTAGCATGACTTGAGTAAGTAAAGAAGTAAGAGGTACTTTAATTGAGTAACATGTTCTTGTATTCAAGTAATTATTCTTGGACAAAAATATACTCAAACCCTTAGTCAACTAAGCTCACTTGTAATTGAGCAAGATCAGAGTATATGTATATTAATCAGTTATTCTTTGTGCATTACTCGAATAAGTGTTGGAATAACATTAATCTAGTAATTAATGTGTTAATCAACTGATTTATATATTAGTCAAGTAACTATATTTTTGTAATTGAGTGATAAATCTAGATGAAAAATGTCGAGTTTATGTATTTGGACAATAATGAACTAAGAAGTTAGGCTTAATCGAGTAATTCTTAGCTTAGTCTAGTAATTCTATACCTTAGTGGAGTAAATTTGATTGGATAGATATTGGGTATCTGTATTTGAAATGATAATTGACTAAGTAGATGTTGTAGTTCAGTAAAACCAAAAAATACTCGAGTAATACCAAAAATATAAACTTGAGTATTAATGATTTGGAAAAAAAACTATGAAGTCTTTGGATTTATAACATGCATTAATCGAGCAATATAAAAAAATAGTCAAGTAATACCAAAAAATACTCGACTAATACCAAAAAAAATTGAGTAATGTTGTGCTGAAATTTGAAAAACTAGCTGTTACGGAGTATTAAGTGCACATAGTTTTGATAATTTGAAACATTTAATGCTTCCTGACCATTCTCTCATGTTTTTGGCATGAAAATAAAATTCAAATCATATTCTAAACGTTATTTTGCCAAGAAAAATAAGAATGTTTCTGCAGATTTTCAGATATGAAGTTTTTACCCAATGAACAAAAAGCCAACAGAAATTAAAGAAGGGAGAAGCTATAAAAGGGAGATAAGTCTCAAGACAATGCTTGCTAGTCTAAATCCTTTCAATACCATTCTCAAGCTTGAAAGCTGTCAAGTATACATCACTACAAAAAAAGTATTTTTAGAGATAGATTTAAAGACGGAAATAAATTATTGAGTCTATAAGTGCCCTGCGAAATACCTACTCGAATCTAGAATTTCTATTTTCGCATAATATGTCATTGCTCTGATTTTAGCCTATAACGTTTTGTGTTTATATCCAAATTGAGATCCATTTATTGTGTTGTAAACTAGATTTCTTAAGATTCATTTTGATATACCATGTGAAATACCTACTCGAATTTGAAATTTTTATTTTCGTGTAATCTATCATTGCTCTGGTTTTTGGCCTATAACTTTCTGTATCCATATCTAAATTAAAATTTGTTTGTTTCTATGTAAACTAGACTTCATGGGATTCGTTTTGATATATTACCTGAATGTTTTCGTGTAATGTGACCATGCTTCAGTTTTTAGGGTATAACTTTTTGTGGTTATATCCGATTTGAGATCCGCTTTTTGTTCCATAAACTAGACATCCTAAGCTTCGTTTTGATGTATTACTTGCATAATTTTGGTTACATTATGAGCCAATAAAAACCCTGTAATCTTTGCCAAAAATCTAGAAATTTTACTATTCGAGTAATCTGCCTTGCTTCGATTTTTGGGAAATAACTTCTTGTGATTATTTCTAATTCTTAATCCTTTTGTTGTTTCAGAAACTAGAGATTCGGGGCTTCAATTTGAGTATATTATTCATAACATTTAGCTAAGATATGAGCCCAAAATAGGCCTTTGAAGTTATTGTTCAAAATCTGAAAATTTTCTAAAATTTTGCCTAATTAGTCCTTTTTGTATTGGCTATTCTTCCTATGATTGAGATGATGTTTAACCTTGTTGATTTTCTTAAATAATTGATTTATTTTATTCAAAATCCTCAATAGGGTTTCGATTCACCCTATATTTCTTAAAAAATTATGCATTTCTTGGTTAGGGTTTATTGTTATGCAAGATCTTGGTGCTATCTTGCGTGTACTTTTGGTTTCTCCCCGATTGTCGACTAATTATTTCTGTTTAGCTTTTGTATGGCCCTATTTGTCATTAATAGCTAGGGTGTAGTCCATGGGTTAATCTTAATAATGATTGAACATTTTGAGGGATAAAAGCGTGGTTATGGGAGAAAATTGATAAAATATTTACAATTATTCAGGAGTGTACATTTATTCATGAAAATTGATACATCATTTATGCATTGGGGCATGAGTATAGTATTGTTATGAATTGATACATGATGAGAGGAAATTATTATGCATGGAAATTGCCATAAATGGGCATTGCATGGGGTATTTGGGGAGATGAGACCATACACGAAATTTTATCTATTTTCAATTTGATACACGTGCATGATATATATATACACATTAGCGCACTTATTATTTTGTGTTGTGGCTATTATCTACAATTTATGGTCTGAAAAGAAATCAGTATGGTATCAAAGCAAGTCGTGGGGGTGCCTGTGTGCACGGACTAAGGTTGAATCCCAAACTTGGGCTCCGTAAGTGGACCTCTTCACTGAGCGAAGGTACTACTAGTGAACCATGTCGGTTACGTCCACGTGGGCTAGGCGTGTACTGCTAGGGAAAGGGGTGAGATTAAGTGGGACTTGGTCCATAAGAAAAATATCATTGGCAAGATTGTGTGTGTATATATATATGTCATAAGGAAAAACATATGCATAAGAGTGTGTAATGTTGTAAAGTATAACATATGTATGATTGCATGACATGAAATAAATTTGTATGGTTTTATGATAGGGTATAATATGTCATGGATAAGTCAATTAATATTGAGAAAAACATATTATTTCTCTTTTTGTTACTTCTCTTATGTTAAATGAGTTCTTCGTTATTACCTCATCACTTTTGATCTTATCAATTTTATGAATCTTATTACTGTCGTTTATTAGATATATATATATATATATACTTGCTAGGCCTTGTGACTCATATTTTCTTCACATCATTCTAGAAAAGGGAAAAGGCATGGATGTGGGCGTGTCCAATGGAGAGGATTCTTGTGGATTAGTATGTGTACAAGGCTTTCCCAACCAAAAGATCCATGAGAGTTTTTTGAGGGCAACAAGAAAGGAAAAAACTTTAGTTGTATTTTGGTTTTTATTAACCCTTACAATTGAATTGTAATGAATGGTGATGTAAATATTTATGTTAGATTTTATTGCTTAATGAAAAGATGTGATGAATTTTATTTGAGTTTATCAGCACTTATATATATATATATATGTATATGTGAGAAATTTTTTGGGTTGTTTCAATAAAGGATGGTGAGTCACATGGTATATTACATGAGATGTGACTAATAGACATATGGGTGGATATTGGTTGAACATCTGTTGAATATGATGCTTGCAATAAATCACATGGTTGAGAGGATTAATAATCTGTTTGTTGGTTTTTGATTGTGTATTTGATCTTCATACCAAAGGTGACAGAGTTGTCTTGTGCACTGGTGTCGGAGATTTTCCATTGAGTGAAATCATCCGATATAACAGGTGGGAATGCTCCATGTGTGGTCTTTGTGTAATGGTATATGGAGGCAAATGCTCATTAATGGGATCCATTAACCTTCGTCATGGGGGTAAACATCTTATATAGTCCCAATTCGTTGTGGTTGAAAAATACATTTCGATGCGGGAAGGAGTTCTGATGTGTCATCTTGTCAATAGCTGGCGTCGAGGGTTGGTCACCGTCACTACCTTTCAATAGGCCACTTATTGATGCTTGTGATGATACATCCTGTTGTCATGTTTGAAAGTCAACCTGCAATCATTTTGGATACATGGAATAATTTGTATTATCAATAGGGCAGTTAAGCATAATAAGATTTAAAATACACAACTAATGTATACTTGCATAAGTTTCCTTGGACCTCTTATCGACGAATCCCAAATTATGCTTTCTTTTATGCATGATGAGGAATAATTCAAACTGTATGGGTGGGAGACCAAGTTGTGTAGTCTAGAAGGGGGAAAAATAAAGGTATTCATGCAACTATACTTATTTTAGAAAAGTAATTAAGTGAAATGAAAATAATAGAAAACATCAAATGTTACCTGTCTCTTCTTGTGCTTGGACATAGGTATGGAGGCAGTAGTGAAGAGCTGGAGGCGACAGTGATGTAAAGGCAGTGAGGCGCTGGAGGTGGCAATGTTGAGGCGGTGAAGGCGATGATAAGCAGAGAAAGCTTCAACAAGTTGAGAGAGGGAGATGAAGTTAAGTTGCTGGAGTTTAAGGATTTGGGGATTTGGCCAAGGGAAAAAGAGGTAGGGCATCCTTCGCCATTACAATTGGTGCCCATATTTTGTTTGTTTTTCTAAACATTTAGTTGTTAAATAAATAATAAAATAATTTATAAAAATATTATTAATAATTATTTGATTGATGAAAATAAAATAATTTATGATTATGATAATTGATAAAAACTTTTAAATTATGAAAATTATTAAATATTTTAAATAATAATTTATGATAGTAATCTAAAATATGATAATATAATAATTTATATTATTGCATCAAATTAATAGATTATGATAATAAATTATTACATTGATGATTGTATTTGAGACCGACCACCACGTGCCACCTCGACAATCAGGCCTCGGGAGTGGCGACTTTGAATTTAGCTATGTCCGACCTCGAGAATGTAACTTGCAAGACAACGGAGTGGTGGGGCTAAGATCCCCCGAGGTAGACTTTGACGGTCAAGTCAGTAGAGTAAATGTAGGTAGTAGAAAATGTAAGAGTTGGAAAGCCCCTCATACCTGGTGAAGACCTCTGTTTTTTATAGGTAGGTTTGTTATGGGGTACCCGAGATAAAACCCAAGATGGGCGAGCACAACTCTCGACGACCCCGGTCAAGTTGGAATAGGTCTCGCGGTCCAGCTTGAATTTTTTGGACTCCGCTCCAGATTGTGGACTTGCCACGTGTCAGTCTCTCGGACAATCCACGTGGCAAGCAAGGTTACTAGCGCGTAGGAGTATTCTTGTAATTTTAGGTAGTGCCACATCACTTGCCCCCTACTCCTTGAGTTGAGCTAAAAATCATGCTGGGTCGAGGAGTAGCTTAATTTTTTAGGTTATTTGACTATAGATTGTTCCCAAGATGCACAAGAGTATTTTTAAGCATGAGATTAACATTTAACTATGTCGTTTATTACCTTGCAATTATAAGGGGTGTTTGGTTGGAGGGCTTGGGTCCCTCTATATAAGCCCTAAGGCCCCACCCCTCAATTATCACTTTAAGGCAAGCTCCCAACTTTTGAGGTTAGTCTTTCCCTTCCTCCTTCTCTGCTTTTCTTTTTATTTCTTCCTTTATTTTTTCTTTATTTTTTCTTTTTTTTTATTTCATTATCTTCTTCCTTGGCCAAGCAGACCTTTGCCTAGCCGAGGTCGGCCATGGCCGGGCTTGGCCTCGCTAGATCTTGGCGGGGTCGAGGTCAGACCTCGGCCATGGCTGAGGCGCGGCTAGGATCGGCCTGGCTGCCCTCTTCTTGGGGCGCTTGCCCCCTTTCTTTTTCTCTTTTCTCTCTCATTCCTGTCTGGTTGTTCAGCTCGCTTCACCTTCATCATCTCTTCAGCGTTGATGTATTTATTAGCCCAAGCAAGGACTTATGTGGAAGTATGAGGTGAAGTCTTAGTCAAGGACTGAGCGAATGGCCCAGCCCTTAAGCCATTCTGAAGAGCCACCATTGCAATCCATTGATCAAACTCTTTGATGCTCAATGCCTCCTCATTAAACCTAGTCACAAAATCCCTTAAGGACTCACCCTGGTTTTACTTGACGTTCACCAGAGCCATAGAAGACTTCCGGTGGTTCTTTAAGGGAGCGTAATGGGCTAGGAAATGGGTCTTTAGCTCTCGCCAACTGTTGATGGAACAATGGGGAAGGTAAGAGTACCAAGTTCGAGCATGACCTCCCAAAGTAGCTGAAAAGGCCCAGCACGACATCATGTCTGACCCTGATTGCACCAGCATGTGAGAGAAGAAAATCTTTATATGATCATAGGGGTCAGTGCTTCCGTCATAGATCTTGATGGATGGGATACAAAACTTCTCCGGATGAACCTCTTCCATGATGCTCCTACTTAGGGGTTGGTTAGAACTGAAGTGGGGCAACTCATCATTTCCTTTCTTGAGTTCCTGGACTTGCTTCTCCAGAAAACGCAACTACCTCTCCTGTGAGGTCCCTCTATCTCGCGAGGGGGATCCTGCTGCCTTAGAAGGATGGATTTCTTGGCCCGATTGACAAGATTGACAAGGCTCCCAAGCAGAAGGAGGTGACTAATGCTCCTCCCACTGAGAGGGCGCATGCGGACGATGCTATTCATTTTGGTATAGATAGCCAGTCAACAACTCAATTAATTGTTGGACCAGATATTCTAGCCTGGTGAGTCGATCCTCTAGTATTGGATTAGCCGGAGGCAATAGATTCTCCCCTTGAGTTAGGGCCTCTAGATTGGTACTAGCCTGGCTACGGGTCACGCCTCTTCGGGGAGCCATGTAGTTAGTTATGGCAAGGAGCGAAAGTTGTTGACACTTGTGGAAAGACCGAGGTCTGAGGTGAGGAGTAGAAGTCCGAAGTGCGAGGAAGGGAAAGAAGAGGCTGACGAGTATGGACGCTGAGCCCATGGTGGACGCCAAATGATCATGGTATTTCAGACTGACCACTACGTGCCACCTTGACAATCAAGCCTCGGTAGTGGTGACTTCGAATTTGGTGATGTTCGACCTTGGGAATGTAACATGCAAGACAACAGAGTGGCGGGCTAGGGTCCCTTGGGGTAGACTTCGACGCTCAAGTCAGTAGAGTAAATGTGAGTAGCACAAAATGTAAAAGCTGGAGAACCCCTCATACTTGGTGAGGACCTCTGCTTTTTATAGGCAAGTTCGTTATGGGGTGCCCGAGATAAAACTCAAAATGGGCGGGCACGACTCTCGAGGACCCCGATCAAGTTGGAACGGGTCTCGCGATTCGGCTCGAATTTTTCAGACTCCACTCCGGATTGTGAAATTACCATGTGTCAATCTCTTGGGTAATCCATGTGGCAAGCAAGGCTACTAGCGCGTAGGGGTATTCTTGTAATTTTAGGTAGTGCCACATCATGCATCAAATTAATAATGTAAATTATTGCATGAAATTAATATATATATATATAAAGAAAATTTTTAAGTATCTTTTAGGAATAATATATATATATAAAGAAAAATTTTAAGTATCTTTTAGGAATAAAAGATCTAGCGCTTTGGTATCCCAAAGGAACTTCTTTTGAATTAATTGGATACTCAAATGTTGATTTTGTTGGAAGTAAAATTGATAGAAAAAGTACAAGTAGAACTTGTCAATTCTTGGGACGCTAACTTATCTCTTAGTTTAGTAAAAAACAAACATCAATTGCACTTTCAACACCCAAAACTGAATATATAGCTGCTGGAAGTTATTGTGCACAAATTGTTTAGATAAAATATCAAATGGAGGATTGCAGTATTAAGTTCAACCATATCCTTATTAGTTGTGATAATACAAGTGCAATTCAATTAATTTAAAATTTCATTATTCACTCTAGGACAAAATGCCATTGAAATCAGGGATGTATCTAGGAACAGATTTTGGGGAGGGCTAGCCCCAGATCCATAAGCCATTAATGAGGCTGGAGGGAGGGGGTCCTAACTATGCCTAATAAATCTGGGAGGAGGGGGGGCTGCAGCCCGTGCCTGCCCCCCTAAATCCGCTCCTGATTGAAATAAGACATCATTTCATTAAAGAACATGCAAAAGAGAGAGATATCGATTTAGAGTATTTAAACACAAATGATTAACTCACTGATATATTTACAAAACTCTTAGGAAAAGACCAATTTTGCAAAATTATAAAAGAATTAGGAATGATGAATCTTTTTGAGTAGTATGCTTTTCAAAAATTTCAAAATCATCTCAAATTTTTTATGTATAGATTTAATCCAATTTATTGAATTAGATATTTAGGTCTTCTAACAAAAAAAATTCAGTATTTGTTGTAAAGTAAAATATACGTAACATTTAACAAAAATGATACTTTGTACACTTAATTTTAATATTTATGGTGATGTTAATGTATCAATATATCATTTAGTGTGTTATATCAATATAAATATATAATATATTAATATAAAATGTGTTAAAATTAATGTAATATTTTCAAACATTTAAAATTGTTGTCTTTTTTAAAAGTCAAGTCATTTAAGTGAGAAACTTACGTGTGTCAAATATATTCGATAGTTATAATTTATTTTTTTTTATATAAAATTGAAATAAAAAGAAGTTTGGGTATATATAGTAGTAAGTTTCAAGTTAAATGTATGTTAGAAATAATTTTAAATTTAAATTTTTTGTAATGATAAATTTTTATTTTTTTATGTAAAATATACAAATAATATTTTAAAAATTACTTTATGTATAGAGTTTTATAATATTAAAATGTATTGTATGTTTTATATAGTAATATAAATGAACATAGATTATAACATAATATAAATTTGAAATAAATGAAAAGCTTGATCCTATTATTCAATAAATTAAAATTTATAACATAAGTAAAAATATATTAAAAGGTGATCACCTTTTGATAATTAATTCTATCTTGTCACAATAAACTTAATAAGACAAGCATGATAGACTAATGTGATGACAAATCAAGTTTATTACAATAAGTATATTGTGACAATTTTCATAGTTATTATGATAAATTAATGTATTGAAAGAAGCTTACATTCTTGTAATGATACTCTCACCCTCAACCATCATCACTCCTTCAAGCACCCTAAAGCCAACAAATTTGATGTTTCTACTAGATTGTTTCATAAAATAATTGTTTATTGCATAAAAATGTGATGACATATCAAGATTTTGAATTTTGATATATTCTTCTTATCTCTCTCATCAATCTAAGAATATTTATATAATCTCTTCAATCTAAGAATAATATTTATATATTCTCTAAATACCATTCAATTTAGTTTTAATATACTTTTCACATTAAATAAAATATAATTCATACTCTAATTTTTTTTTAAAATGTGAAAATGCCCATTTCTTTCTATCTCATCTCCTTTTTTTTTTTTTCATTTTGTATACATTAATAAATATTACCAATACTTAATTATTATACATTTAATATATATTTTAATTTATAAATTTCTACATATTGAGTTTACATTTATATATATATATATATATTTAATTTTATATTTTGTGCACATGAAATATATTCATTTATATATTTAGAATTTAAATAAATATATTTAATTTTGGGCTATATTTAATTTCTATATTTATAAATAAAAATTTTAATTTTCATAAGTTAATATTTTAAATTCATCTAAAGTTTGAGACGGATATAAAATTCGACTCAAAATCTGTCTACAATTTGAGACGGATAATTTTTCGTCTCAAAATCCATGTTAAATTTGAGACAAAAATTTTTGTCTTAAAATCTGTCTCAAATCTGAGACATAATTTTTCGTCGCATAATCTGTCTCAAATTTGAGACAAAAATTTTCTATCTCAAAATCCTTCTCAAATCTGAGACAGATATTATTCGTCTCAAAATCTGTCTCTAATCTAAGATGGATAATACCCCTATCAAATTTGAAGTGAAAATTGTTCTATATCAAAATTTGTTTCAAATTTGATATGGTTAATTTTTCGTTTCATTCGTAATTTTTTATCTCAAAATCCGTCTAAAATTTTCGTCTCAAAATTCATTTCAAATTCGTTGTTTTTTGTAATGAAAGGGTGGAAAACTTGCTAAAAAGAACTGGCCGATTCAAGACTACAGCCCAAAGAAATCTTCATCCTCCAACCTTTGAATCTAAAGAAGAAGAAGAAGAACTAGCTGAACAATCTGAACAAGTCGAACTATTGAATTGGTTGAGCTAATGGAATTAGCTCAACCTACTGAACCTGAAAAAGTCAATGTAGCAAATTAGGTTGAAAATTGAAAATTGTAATGAATCATTGACTATGTAAGAATTTTGTGTTAATGAAAAACCTTTTGATCTATTTATGTCTCATTTTGATTCCTGAATTCCATAATCTTGGAATCAATATTTATAAAAAGGGGGAGAGAACATTATTAATTGTAGAGGGAGCATCTTATACAAATATCTAGCCTAAAAAATAGGGCAAGCAATTTAAATTAAAAAAACAAAACATGCACCCATTCTCCCATATATTTTTCACATGGTCAATTTCAAAGTAATATCATTTCAAGTGGTATAAACTTCAACAATATCAAACTTATTCTCCTTAAGAAGATTCCTCAAACAAGGGGAGAAAAACCAATGAAAAAGGGGGAGAATAAATCAAATCAAACATCATTCACCCTTCTTAACAATGACAAAATAGGGAGAATAAGAATATCGTTAAATCAATATGTTCATTAAAGTTTTGTGATTATAAAAAAAGGGAAGATTTTTTAGTTATGTTTTGATGATGAAATCTAAACAAAACTTTAATAATACTGTTAATCGACTAAAGTTTCATGTTAATCAAGCAACACAATGTCTACTCAAGTATACTCCACTTATTCATTGAGTATATATGTTTGAGAAAATCAGTTTTAACTAACTTTCAAAACATTTCTCAATTACTCACTATTGTTAATCGAGTAAAACAATGTATGGCTCTAAGGTTAATTGAGTAAGGAAAGTATTAGTTAAGTAATAGATGTTTACACTCGACTAACTTATCAGATTAATCGAGTAAGACTTGAATAATTAATCGAGTATATGCTTAATGATTTGAGTAAAGAGATGAAAATATTTCAATCGAGTAATCTAAGTACTATTTGACTAACCATGATATTAGTTGAGTAATTATATTCCTTAATCGAGTAAGAATTAAGGTTAGAATGACAAGTCTCTAAACTTGTGATGTTTATGGAATAAAAGAAAACAATAATCGACCAATACATCTTTTTAGTCAAGTAAACAAAAAACTTACTCAAGTGATAAATTAGGTGAAGAATGTCAAGTCTCAGTACTTGGATTAATCGACTAAGAGAATAGGCTTAATCGAGTAACTCTTTCCTTAGATGAGTAAATTTGTGCCTTAGTCAAGTAAAATCTTAGAACAGAGAGTGAGTCTTTGTATCCTTTTTATTAATCGACTAGGAGGAATCTTGTATTTGAGTAAGTGAGATATTATAATTGAGTATCAAGAATTTTTGATTGAGTATCAAATACCAAGTTAAAATATTAATCGAGTATGACTCATTTTGCATTCGAGTAGAACCATTGTACAATTGAGTAACAAATATGTTTAATCAAGTACTTAATCGAAATTCAAAACATTAACCAAATAAAATATTTTGTATTCGAGTAATGATATCATATAATCAAATATTAAAGAGACTTAGTCGAGTAAGATATAATGAATAGAGAGTAGGTCTCTATATTTGAAATAATAATCAACTAAGAAAATCTTGTAGTCGAGTAATGCCTGATCTCAATTGACTATCATTCAAGTATACTCAAGTATCTGCAAAAAAATACTAGATTAATTGTAACGACCCGAAGATGGGGTGTTGATATCAATGAATAACATGGTATTATTTTATGTCTTGTGGGTAGAATTATTTGTTAAATTGGGTTTTGGTGTAGTGTGAGTTTGTATGTAAATGTTTTGGAAGGTTTAGGATGAGTGGTTAAGAGTTAGGAGGGTTTATGAAGATGGATCTGAATGTATGAGGCTTTGGGAAGCTAGATATTCGAATGGATGAAGCATCATTCGAATGAGAGCAACCCCATTCGAATGGGGTGTGAGTCATTTGAATGGGGGGTGATCCATTTGAATGGCCTGTTTTGCTAGGTGGTGTTTCTTCATTGTAACCCAATTTTGACTATGTTCCAGCCCAAATCTTTCAAAACTTAAAACATGAAAGTTATAGATCTTTCTCTTTTCGTTCTATATTATCTTGAATCATTTAAATCGGAGTTCGAATGAGAGAGTTATGCCAAAAATTTGAAAGGGCATCAAAGATGTCCAGAATCCATTTGAGCCTTTACATTCGAATGAGTAATGCGAAAATTGCAAAATTCATCCGAATGAGGGCACTGTTGCATTCGAATATCCCTATTTTTTCTTCATCTTTTCATTCAACTATTCAAAATTCATTCGAATGCTTTGCTGTGGCATTCGAATGTCTTTTCCATTTCATTAATTCTTTTACCAAAAGCCTCAAAACTCATTCGAATGTGCCCAGATCATCCGAATGACTTTCATATAGCTACCTATATATGTATATATCATCCGAATGCCTTAAATTATATTCGAATGCCTCCCTCAGTGATTCATATATATATATATATATCGCCCGATACCTCATTAATTCTGGAAACACAGAAATTTCTAGAACTGAAATATCAAAAAATATATAATAAATATATAGAGAATTTGGGAAATAATTAGATGGATAAAGATGACTTATGAAGAAAATATAAAAGAGAAATTTGTGAGAAAAATCTCACTAGAACAGAGCACTCTTTTTCTCTTTCTCGTAAGTTCTCTGTTCTTCTTCAAACCCTCATTCTCCTTCTCACAGCAAGCTAGATCCTGCTATCCAAGGAGTTCTTAGTGATTGATCGCTGAAATAAAAGGCAAATTCTCTCTTCCTTCCTTTTTTCTCTTGGATTTTATTGTGTTATGGGTTGGTTACGTGTCTTGAGCGCATGACTGAGGTTAGGGTATTTAAGCTTGAGGGAAAGTTTCTAACAGCCAAGTGGGGCTTGTTTCTCCCCACAAATCCTAAGGAATGGAGTTTTAAGTTAAATTTTACATGGGAGACTTGTTTCTTCTCCATGCCCTGACTAGCATACCTCGCTGTGATCTTGAGCTTAAGTAAGAAATCCATATTTCAGTGTTATTGGCTAACTGTGTTAAACATGTTTGTAAACTGAAAATAACTTTAAATTGCTCATATATGTACTATCATGGCATGTTTTGAAAGAATGGTACTTATGCATCATGAGCATGTCTTGGCTTGATCTCCTGCTTAACATCTCATGAGTGAGCACGAGCATCAGTTCTTATTTCTAGCACACGTGTAATTTGTATGTGGCCACTTTATGTGTTGCATGTGCATTGGAAAAGGCAAGGACAGAGATGATTATGCGCGCTGCGATTGTGTACCGCCGGGATATATCCCCTAAAACTAGTAGGCATTAGCCTAACTGGGGTTACACTCCTACGGTGATGACAGAGGGGCGCACCCAGTGGTGACGACCATGGGTGAGATTATATATGTATATATACGTATTTATGGCTATAGCCTAGTATATGAGATATGACCTATGGTCCACATGGTATCACAGTTTCTCTAGTTGCCAGACTTCGCTACAGGCTGGTACGTATTATGACGCATTATATATTGTTATGTGAGGCCACTGGCCAGTTATGTGCTGATCGACTTTTATGTGTGTTATGCATGACATTATCATTACGGGTGTGTGTGTAACTCCTGAGTTATAACTTATCATTTCTGTCTATATGCATGTTTACCACACCTGTATCCTATTATTATCTGCCATGCTCTTCCTTCTTATTTCCTATGCTTGTTGAGCTTTGTAGCTTATGTTGTACTCTTCTCCATTCCAGGTAAAGGTAAAGAGGTGGCAAGGAGGGAGTTAAGAAAGAAGGATGGGTAGACATGTGCGCGTGCGGGTCCCCTCTTGATTTAAATGGTCTTGGGAAGCTGTTGGTAGATGTGTAGACATTATTTTGTGTGTAATGTAACTCAAAGAAAAGTTGTGCCTGTAACCCTTGGAAGTATTTATTTTGGGTTTGAGTTTGATGGATGTCAGGTGTATGCATGCTTGCGGCTAAGTGTTGTTTTGTCTATATTCCCTAACACCCACTCTTCCAGGTTGCCTTGGAATATGATAGCTTGGGGGAGGGGGTGTTACGGTAATGTTGAAAAATAATCACTAATATTGTGCTAAAATTTAAAAATATAAATGTTACGAACAACATTAATTGCACATAATTTTTTATTTTTAGACATTCTAGCCATTACAAAAAGCTATCTGAATGATCCTTCATGAAATTTAATAATATTTGAACTTCAAGGACATATCTAATCGTTGGATTAGGAGAAAATATAATATTCTTTGTAGATCTTTTTTTTTTTATTCACCTGAGGTGTTTGAGTTTCACCCGACTAATTCTAAGGGTGGGTGACTTTCCCCCCTGATGCACCCTTCGAGTAAATCTGAATGCGGACACAGTCTATACACACTTAGAGATGAAAATTTAGTGCAATCTATGCAGAACATGCCTTCTAGCATTATTGTTGCCTTCCAAGTCGCCGCATTGATTCAAACCCCGATACTCCATGTGAAACTCCAAGTACTTTACTACTGCACCATGCTCGTGAAGACATATTCTTTGTAGATCTTATAGGTTATATGCTTTGTTCTTTGGATAGTGTATTGAAGGAACAAACACTGAATATCCAAGACATGCACGAGAACACGTTGTTGATGCTCACTAAAAAATCCTAAAGAGAATGAGAAAAAAGAAAAAAGAAGAATTGAGCTTAAAGCAATTTGTTCTCCTACTTTCTTAAAAGTTATCTTAGATCTAGAAGAAAAAGTGAAGTGCTTCCCATTTCCTATTCTTTAATTCTCTCAATTTGTAATTTAATATTCTCTCGTGAGCTTTTCATTCATATCATTTGAGGGCTATTTATTTTTCACTGTGAGCTTTTGCTCAAACATTTTCTCTGAATATGTTGTAAGGGTTATGCCTTATCCCTATAAAAAGCTTGTAAAGGTTACTGTTTTGTAAGGCCCCCACCCATTTCTGCAAAGAATCAGAGCAGGTGCTCTACTAAAATAGAGACAACCTGAACTTTGATGAATCTATCATGCATGCAACTAATAAATACTAGAAAAACCTAATAAAGGAAACTTGTCATCCCGGCATGTATATCAAAACCTCAACCTTCTATACAACAATTGATCTCTAGGTTTTCATAGCCCAAGCATGCATAACATACATCATAGACACACTGACCACAAAATAAATCACAATCCATACGTACCCTATAAACTAAATCAAAATGTAATTCGAAAGTGACAAAATGCATAAAAGGATGTATTTCGTAACAAATTGAAACTCATGCATAACATGCCATGTAATCTCATAAATTGATATATGTACCAACTGTATAAGTAACAATGCACACATATAGGATCTTGGGGCCCAAATAAGAAATGCACTAGCACCCAAGTTCTTATAACAAACCTGCCACTGCCTTAAAGGTAGACTGTACCTATACTACAAGCTGAAGCTAGCTCGGGTGGGAGCTACCACACCTACTAGCACGCATATACGTCCAAGATAAAAACTAGGCATGTCGGGGCATCCCTAAATAACTCAGTTCTAAAAACCAGACACCGTACAATTGTATCTCAAAACTGACACCATGACTCGTGCAGATGCAACAAATAAAGGGTGGCGTAGTAGACCGGACAGGATACAAAGCCCCCATAAGCCAAGCATCCCGCCAAGTCTCACCCAACTAGTAAGACACATGCCAAATGCAAATGCTCGTGCTTAACAACTAATAAATAAGTATCATGGTCGTGTGACAAGCACTCAATATTAAATGGACCACCCAAAATGAATAAACCCATCTCGAGCATACAAAACATACATTTGAAAATACTGTATGTGTTTAACTGGTTGGAACAAGGAAAATAGTGTTTAAAACATACAATTATCCCCTATGGACACTAGTTAGCCTCCGCCCTGAGGGTACCTATCTTCATTCTGATGAAAGAAAATAAGAGTGAACAAACTCTCCTGAGCCATTTCGGAGACTCAATACTTCATCTAGATTGCTCCCTGCAAGACACAAAAGCAACCCAAAAGAAATCTTCAAAACCACCCATCCATGTTTGAACTTTTGAATAACCAACATATACCACCACATGCACCATAATTTAATTCACACAGGGTCTTGGCCATGCTTGGGGTCTCGGTCAAATAGTACAATTAAGAACCACACCATGGGCATATAATCTCGACAATATATAGATATAATTCATCTTTCTGCCACTTAGCTCAAAGTATAACCATGCTTCTCAGCCATGTATACACATATTTATATATATATACACATAACTATACATTCATAACAGAGAACCAGCCCACTCACCCGCGCAAGCTAAATTAAGGAAACTCAAAGGAAACAAGGGAAGGAAAAAGAATGGAAGAGCTTGCCTGTAGAACGTCTTCTTCTTTTTCTTCTTCTTCTTCTTCTGGCTTTGTCTCTCTACCGAACAACAATGAGATCTCTCTCTCCACTATATATATATATATATATATCATCAAGGCACTCAGAACATGAGTGGGACACACGTCACACACCGAAGATAATTCTCCACTGCCTAAGCTCCATTTCACCCAGATAATGCCCTGGGATTTTGAGATTAATGGAGTTCATCCAGATGCTGGAAGGAGGCATCCGAATGTGATGGGCAATAGTTGAAAAAATGAAGGTTTTGGACAGATTTGATACATTCTCGAATTTTGGGCATAACTCTCTTGTCCAATCTCCGATTGAGGTGATTAAAGATGCTATGGAAATATAAGAGAAAGATTTACAACTTTCATGTTTTAAGTTTTTTGAGATTTGGGCTGTATCAAGGTCAAAATCTGGCTTCAATAAGAAAATTAATTTTTGGAATGAGAGTCATCCAAATGCAATAGGAAGATATCTGGATGTAAGAACAAAATTGAACCTATCTGGGTGCTACAAGGGACACCATCTGAATGTGGAAAGCAAAACTCATCCGAATGCTTCAACCCTCATCCGAATGACACATGCCTCATTCGAATATCTAAGCTACAATTCTCCCATACATTCGGATACAACACCATACTTAGCTTAATCACTTAATTTTCAAACTTAAACATTATCCAAAACAACCATACACCAACCATTAATTATAATATCAACCCAACAAGATTAAATTAATACCAAGGCATACGAAAATTATACTCGAGACTCAACAACTGGTCATTACATGTTTGGCCTAAAAAGTGGAGTTTCCAACATAGCTTGTAAAAGTTGAGGTTGTTGCTTGGTCTAAAAAGCGAAGATTCCAACTTAACTTATAAAAATTGAGATTATTATTTGTCCTGAAAATGGAGGTTCTAACTTAGGTTGTAAAAGTTGAAGTTTCAGCTAATTTTGTAAAACCTGAGGTTATAGGTGTAGTGGCCCTCTCCTGGATAATCCTGCTAGCATAGAACATCCGAAAGTAGGTCGTCACAAAAATGATATAGAACAATATAACTCAACATCACAACTAACTTTTGATAATATCAACGGAAACCATAATATAAGTTACATCATCCTGGCACTATGGCCTATACAGAATAAATTCAAGGGCACTAATGGAATTAACAAAATAAAATCTCCTCACAATGCTCCCTCGACAAAACTACCAACACGGACCTTTTGGTTGGGAATGCCTCTGTACACTTCTAACTTGGGCTCAAGCCCAACTAAACTCGTCCCCAACGATTTCTTTGTCCTTACTTGGAATGACATGAATAAATAAAGTGAGCCACAAGACTCAACAAGTATATATACAATAACAAAATCAAGAATGAAGGGATGGATAACAAAATAGAGTACACCCGACTCCTCAATACAATTTAAACCCATCCTTCAATTCTCATTATTAATACCATCCCATATCGTCATCATTATGGATTTATGCAACATTTCATTTCCCATAGTCACATAAATCTACACACCTCACATTAGCTCACACAGCCTTCCATATACATGGATCACATTGGCTCTCAAATGCCTTTATTCACATGTATGAATGCATACATATATATAAAAATCAATTAGCCACTTATTGGCTTGAGCATCGCCTACGGGTTTATGGCTACCTCACCCGCGTCAGGCGTTCTTTAAGATATCCTTTTCTCACCCCGCGGTTCATAGCCACCACCCAAAATAATAGGTGTGAAAATAGTAATGTCATGCAATGTTCATGAGATTTCACATAAATATAACACATATGCGCCATTATAGAAGTGTACACATTATGCACATTTAAAGATTTAAATAACATATTCACTCATGAGCCCATATATATACATATATGCATATCTTCAATCACATCCTAGCATTCTGGAGGGTTGAGTGATGATAGAGGAAGCAATTAATAGCAACTTAGATCAACAATCATGCTTAATTTGGATTGAGGAAAGCCTTGACCAACTAAAATAAAAACCAAAGTATATGATATTATATATCAAATCAATTCCCTTGAAGTCTAGTTTATGACGATTCAAACGGTTCACAATTCTGAGTTCTACATCAAAAGTTATGGTTAAAATAGTGCAACATGCGTAGTGTTGAAAAAAAATGAATAGTCAACTTTTGGGGAAGGAATGGTCGACTAAGGAAATGCTCAGTCGACTAATGCTTAGTTGATCGATCAACCCCCATTAGTCGACTGAGCCAAGGGCTGACACCAAAATCTGAGCAAACAAGCTTCTGCTGAGTCGACTAAACCCCAAAAATAGTCGACTCAACGCACACAAACACACAAAATGGCCCCAAAACACCCCAAACCAATCACCACTAGCTTCCTGTCCCACAAATGTCATTCCTTGAATGAAAAATTGGGTGAACAAGCCCCAACAAGACTAACACAAAGACCAAACACAAGCTTTGACATAACATACGGTTCGAAGAAAATATATAACCAATACCAAAAATAATTTTTATCAATGAGGGGACCAAGAACCATGAAACATTTCAACATCACAATGGAAAATAAGGGAAGCTTGCACAAAATAAAATAAGAGTGCAAAAAAAACTTGCCTTAAATGGTACAACTCCAAGAGATGAAAAACACTCCCAAAAACTGTAAATCTTCATTTGAAATCCAACCAAAAGCAATAAAAGAAGAGAATAGAAGAAGAAAAATGAAGAGGAAGAGATTGATGAGAATGAGAGCAAGAGAAATTGAGAGAGAGAGAGAGAGAGAAGAAGTGTTGAGAAAACAAGAGAGGATGGGGTGGGAGTGGGCTATCGCCAACTCCAACCACCCCCTCATTTTTCTCTTCCAAAATTGCCTTTCACTACACACACACACCACTTAAATATCTATGCCCCTTTTGGTCATTTCTCATCTCCTTTTCATTTCTTTTCCTTTCATTTAATTCAATCTCACATTATATACATGGGCCTAAGCCCAAATAAAAAGTCCACACATATTGGGCCCAAGCCCATAACTTTGGACTATCCCACACATTTTAAACTCCATTTATGTGGGCTTACAAATTTTACTTTCACTTTCATTTATCATCCCACACAATTGTTATATTCATTAATTGTCTTTTATCAGCACGTAAATTATTTCCACAACTATTTGAGGCAAAAATTCCAATACCCGAAATAAATTATCAATAACGCCTAAACTCACTAACGGGTCGTTACAATAGATAAACCTATATAAGCTATTATAGTTAGTGGAATTGTTGAAATAACTGTTAAAATCCTTAGTAAAAATCTAAGATAGTAAATGTAGACAATTGGGTCGAACCACTATAAATATCTTGTATATTAAATCATTTATTTTTATTTTCATTACAATATATTTTATTTTCATTTCTATATTTCATACTTTCAGCATTGATTTTGAAGTTGTAAAAGTCTAAACTTTTTCAATCTATATTTACAGTATTATTTTTTCAAAGTCATGGAGTGTTTAAAACAATTTTTGTGATAAAAGCCAAAAAAAATTGAAATACCTAATTCACCTCTTATTGAGTGCACATTCCTACATTTCTTAATAATATTGTTATTGAACTTGACATGGTATATATTAATATAAATCTAAAAATTACTTGGTTGTATGGTTTAAGTGAATTTTAACATCTAGTACCTTTAGAGTTTATATTAAGGACAATGCTATTTGACTTTACAAAATAGTTTGAATTGGTAGTCCTGCTACATGAAATGCTAGTATATCCTTGTAAAGCCAATGCAAGGCTAAGGGTGTGCAAAAAGTGGATTCGATTATCAAATTGACCAAAATTTACTAATCAATTAAACTAAAGCGAGGAGTAAAATAGAATCAAACCAACCAATTAATCCGAAAAATTAAACTAACCAATAACCAAAAAATCAAACTCAAACCTTATAAACCTAATCGAACCGATTAAACCAAAGAAATGCAAAAGATTGAAAAAAAAAACTAAAATAACTAATAGAAAACAGGCAAAATAAAAAAAAACGATGTCGTTTAATAAATATCAAAACAATATCATTTTGAAGTTTGATTAGTTCAGTTTCTTTCAACCAAAAAATCGGACCAAAAATTAAAAACTAAACATTTAAGGAAAATTAATCAAATCGAATCGATACAAGAAAAAAATCAAATCGAACCAATAAGTTCGATCAGATCGGTTCGATTAGTTTAGGTAGATTAACTAATAAACACTACAACCACTAATTTACTATAAAGTGCAAAGTTAAGAAGTAACATTTTAATTTAATCCTTTTAACAATGTTAAATTACAAAAAAATATTAAACTTTTAAATCTATTACAATTTTATAATGAACTTCTAATTTTACCAATTAATTAATCAAATTTGTCAGTTTATTGCAGCAGAACCCCATTTGAAATCAGTAACTTTTATTGTTAAATGATGAATTAGTAGATGAGTTAAATAGAAAAAAGGAAATGTGGAAAATGATGATTCTTTTAATTAATAATATTTTTTGAAAGAATTTTATAAGAAAAATATTATTAGTACTCGTTGAATTACGCAATGTATGTAAAATGATAAAAATATCTCTTACTTAAAATAGTAAAATGGCGTGAAGTGATGACTAAAATATTTCTTACCTAATGCGGTAAGACGATGAGAGGCGGTTAGGCGTGAGGAATGAAAAATACTATTGGTATCCCTTGAGCTATATAATATAT
The DNA here is from genome assembly GCF_014633365.1 of Diospyros lotus. Lineage (NCBI taxonomy): Eukaryota > Viridiplantae > Streptophyta > Magnoliopsida > Ericales > Ebenaceae > Diospyros > Diospyros lotus. The sequence continues at coordinate 34,844,881 of NC_068341.1, read as the reverse complement.
ATATGAAATAACAAAAATATCTCTCATTTAAGGCAGTGATGCGAGATGGTGAGATGCATAATTAAAATACCCATCACCTAAGATGATGATGTGAAATAATGAGACGTGATAAGTATTTTTGTCATTTTATATGTATTAAGTAATTCAAAAAGTACTAATAGCATGCTACTTCTATAATTGCAGCAACTGAGTGTTAACAAATTATAAAAATTAAAATAAGTCTAAAATTTGAATATCTTTTTAATATAATTTACCCTTTTAAACAACCCCCTGTCCCTGGTATGGTTGCAGTGGACGCCAGGAGGAGGGAAAGCTTGCACGCCATATCAATGGTGGAAACTCTGTCTGGAAAGGAAGAAATCAAAGGCATTTTACCTCCTCTCGATTGTGCCGCCCTTTTCTATGTACGTTTCCGTCATCTGCTCCTGGCCCTTCTCTCTTTCTCTCTCTCTCTCCCGAAAGCTCAACCACCACTCCCACCAAGCGTACGATTTTCTCGCAGATAAGCATTTTGTGTTAATTCAAATAAAATCGTTAAAAGGAAACAACAATCAGAAAAAAGGGGGGAAATTTTACGCACCTATCTCTCTCTATCTCAGCGCCGAGTTTTCCGGCGAACCACCGTCCTTGTGCCTTCTGATTTGCATGAATGAGAGATAACTATTATCATTTTTATTTACTTTGATTATCGAATAATTGCAAAAACACGAAATCAAATGCATCCATTTTGCTATCTCCACCGTAACCGAGCGGAATCCGGCGACTTCCCATTTCCCGCTGGCGGAGTTTCTCAAGATGCCGTCATTCCGGCCGCATTCGCCGGGCCGTCGCAGCAGCAGCAGCAGCAACAGCAGCCGAGCCTCCACCGCCACCGCCAGCCGCAGCCGGGGAACCTCCCCGAAGCCGTCCTTCTCCTTCAACAACAATCATCATAACCCTAAACAGCAACAGAAGAACCATAGCTTTCGAACCGATGGAAACCAAAGCGGAGGCCACGGTCGTCAGATTCAACGATCGTTGTCGACCTCGATGCTATCACTTTCGAGGATACCGTCGCTTCGGGATCACGCGGAAGTGAGGATCAACGACATTGTCGGCAATGGAATCTCCGGCATTCTGTACAAGTGGGTCAATTATGGTAGGGGATGGCGTCTGAGATGGTTCGTTCTTCAAGACGGTGTTCTCTCCTACTACAAGATCCATGGCCCTGATAAGATCGTCATCAATCGAGATACGGAGAAAGGATCCAAAATCATCGGCGAAGAATCGTTTCGCCTGATCAGTCATCCGAAGAGGATCCCTTCCCAGCCTCTCCCTTGCCGCAAACCCTGCGGTGAAATCCATCTCAAGGTAGTCAGAGTCCAACAAAATTGATTTCTCAACTCTTGGCACATTCTTTGTTTTTTGTTGATAATGAATTGACAGTGGTGTTGATCCTGGTGTTCAAGGTATCGTCAATCAGAGAGAGTCGATCAGATGAGAGAAGGTTTTCCATATTCACGGGGACAAAGAGGCTGCATTTGAGGGCAGAGACGAGGGAGGATTGTGTGGCGTGGATGGAAGCGTTTAAGGCCGTGAAGGGCATGTTCCCCCGGCTTTCCAACAGTGAGCTGCTCGAGATAGCTCAGGCAGATAATATGGTTATATCTACCGATAAATTGAGGCAGAGGCTGTTGGAAGAGGGTGTCCGAGAGGCAGTTGTCCATGAGAGTGAGCAGATCATGAAAAAGGAATTCTCCTCGCTGCATAACCAGCTTCTGCTTCTTAAGCAGAAGCAGCTGCTGCTGATTGACACATTGCGCCACTTGGAGGTATATATATATATATGCTACAATGACTAATAATATCTGATGCTTGTATTATGTTTCTATTAACTGAACAGATTCACACCTATTCTCAGCATATACAACAGTTAGAAATCTAACCAGATGTTTTAACTGTCTTCCTTACATTTGCCAATGATAGAAATCTTCCTTACATTTCTTTTCTTTTCTTCTGACAAGTTGCCAATGTTTGGGTGGTTTCAATTAATAGAAAGGATGCATTTGCAGTGGAAAGAGGAAAGAAAAAGGGGGTGTTGCCCCTAGGGGGGACCCCGCACCTCGTGGTGCGGAGGTTTAAGTCCATGATCGCGGCCATGCGTGTGTGTTAGTGTTTGTGTATTTATATATATATATATAAATGTGTGTGTGGATCGGTCATGACTGACCCCCTCTTTCTCTCTATTCGGCTTCCATGGCCGCAACTGTCATGGCCGCGGCCATGCATGTGTGTATATATATATATGTGTGTGTGTGGGTCGGCCATGGCCGACCCCACCTCTCTTTCTCTTTATTCGGCTTTCATGGCCGCGGCATACACACATGTGTGTATATATATATATATGTGTGTGTGTGGGTCGGCCATGGCCGACCCCACCTCTCTTTCTCTTTATTCGGCTTTCATGGCCGCGGCATACACACATGTGTGTATATATATATATGTGTGTGTGTGAGTGTGTGTATATATATATATATATATATATGGTGTATGTGTGGGTCGGCCATGGCAGCCGACCCACTCTTTCTCTATGTGTTTGTGTGTATATGGTGTGGGAGAAAAAGAGAGGTGAGGCGGCGGTCGGGATAGTCGGAGGAAGTAGTGGACGGGGCTAAAATGAGAATTTTAAAATTTTGATAGAATTTTATATGAGGTGGGCTGTAGAGAGTAATTTGTCTGACTGAATATAGAATTCCCCTTTTTCATAAAGTATTGGAAGATCGATTCTTAGAATCTCCATGTCACCAGAAAGAGTTAGTTAAATGTGCTTAATTGTATATAAGCTGTGTTCATATTTGAATTTATTTAAAAGATACATCAATAAAAATGTCACCCGCTCCTAGAATTAGTAAGACAAAAACTCATATAACCGCGGAAGAATAATAAAAAGACGGCCGGGGGGGGGGGAGGATGGTAGTATGAACAGTTGCAACCTGAATGATATATAGGGCAAAAGGTGTTAATAGGTTTAAAAAAAATCAAAAAATAAAAGCGGCCAGATAATATGAACTATTAAAAAAAATCAGAAATGAAACTAGTGTGGTTAAAAATACTAGAATTGAAACAAATGTCTAATTTCTTGAACCCATTCCTTAATATAATTCAAGGTGGGCTTCACCCTTTCCTAGATTTTATAGTGAGTAGTAGCCATCTTCTAAATCTCATTAAGAATATTTGAAGTATCTTACATAAAAGTGGTTATAGAATGTAATTAGTTTGTTTAGTAGTATAAAAATATTTTTTTCTTATAAAATGGTTAAAAATAATTTTATACATTTAATCTGAATTAATTATGAATTCCTCTCCTTCTTTTGGGTACAAGATTTAGAATGTTATAGGTAACTGCAAGTATTTATCTCATTTTTAAGGATATTTTTTGTACCTTAAAATTAGCATTGAAAGCTCTTATAGTTTTAATTTTTTTCGAGCAAACCCCTTTTGTTAACTTTAATAAGGCTAATGCCATTCACTTTTATGTGTAGTTTTGAGGTAGAAAATATTTTTTATAATTAAAAATTACAAAAAAGTAGTTAAAATATACTAAAAAATAAAAATAATAACATCAAAAATTAAAAAGGAAAAAAGGTTCACCATCGTCGGAAACCATGGTTCCAACACGATTGTTTTTCGCGACTTTCTTTGGAACTGAGAGAGAGAGAGAGAGAGAGGAGAAGAAGAAGAAAATGGATTAAAGAAAAAGGAGGATCAAACCCATCTGGGTTCGTTCCAGAGGGTTTGATCGGACCCATCCCTTCCCCTTGGAACGAAACCCGGATGGGTTCGATCTTTAACATCTTCTTCTTAGATGGTCGGATTGCTTTTCTAGTGGGTTCTCCTTTCGAAATGGCTAGATAGAGACAATCTGGCTAGCGAAGAAGGAGAAGAGTCGCTGGCTGGAAATGGTTTCTAATTAGTGACTCCACATCTTCTTTTGATTTTTTTTTTTAATTTTATTTTCTGTTAAATTTAATTTTAAGCAAAACCAAGTTGATCTAACTCAAAAGAGACGGTGTTAGTTGTCAAAACTAATGGAGGGGGCGTGTGCCAAAAAAAATTGAAACCACAGGGGCTTCGAGGACCAATTTTGAAGTGCGGGGGCTGTCCTTGAAAATGAGTCAGCCACATGGCTGTGTATAAAATTTACCCTTTTAAATTTGAAGGAACACCAGAACTATAGAGCATGTTGTTACCCACTTCCGTTTATGCGAGTCCATTCTGTTGAGGAGCATTACTCGTTACCGAAGTTTCATATTGAATTCTCATATTCTCTTCCTCGATCATTTCAAGGATGCTTGAATTTAGTATTACAAGTGTTCTCAACTTCAACTCCGTAGATTTTCAAACAATCTGCAGCTTCATCTGTTTTGCGTAGACAATAGACATAAGTATATCAAGAAGCATCATCAATGAAGGTAATAAAATAATGTTCTACTCCCCTTGCCAGAACACCAGTCATTTTGTAGAGATCACTATGTATTAGGCCAAGTTTGCTGGAGATTCTAGGAACACTTTTAAATGAACACTTTTCATGAAGACTACTACCATATCAGATTTCAAGCTTGCTTAGCCACGAGTTTCATTGTACTGAAATTAACATGACCAAGTCTACCATGACTGGTATAAAATGACTCCAGTATATATAACTTGAAATAATTGGCATGATATTAAGTTTGAACATTCCAGATTCAAGATAGCCCTTTGCAATAAAGGCACCATTATTATTGGTCATGGCAACCTTACCTGATTCAAATCCATTATGAAGCCTTACTAAGCAAAGATCCTGAGACTAGATTCTTTCTAATATCAGGTACGCATAGAACCTCCCTTAGAGACAATTTTTCCTGAAGTAAATTTGAGTTCCACGGACGCTTTCCTTACAACTTTCAATGAGGAAGAATTACCCGTCAACAAGTTGCCTTCATTCCCATTTGGCTCATAAGTAGAGAACATGTTTTTGTTGTTACAGACATGCTGCATAGCACCAGTGTCAAGCCACCAATTAGCAGCGCCTTTGTCCAAATTAGCCTCAGTCACCATTGCAACGAACATATTCTTGTTTGAGGGTGCTCCCAATGTGTAAGGATCCTGGCTTTGCTATAGTTGGGAGAGGATCATATTTGTACACATTCTTCCCTATGCTTTTTTTACAAAGAGGTTGTTTCCACAACTTGAACACGTGACATTCTAGTCACAAAGGGGCAATCTTACCATTGCCATTAAGGCTTGCCCTCACTCATGTAATGTTGCTGTCAGCTTGATTTCAAATCGATTGTTGTGTACCTCTTCTATTAGCCCTACAAAGGTAATATGTTTTCCTATGAAGTGATTCTTAGGTGATTTTTCTCGAAGTGTGTCTAACTGTTTATAGTAGATGTTTGCCTATAAATTCTTGTGCTATGTTTTGTCTTCTTCCCTTTCAGCATTTCTTTCAAGTTTCTCATACTGTAGGTCCTTGTTTTGAATTCCAACCTTGTATCTACTGCAGGACCTCTATGCCCATGGATACAAATGTTGATGCATTGCCTGGCTTTAGAACTCTCTTTCATGCCATGTTATTAGTCAAATTTTTATGATATTCCTTTTTTCTGATATCCTTCTTTCTTAAGATAGAACAACTCTTTGTGCCACTTGCTGCAGACAGAAAAGGTTGATTTGGAGAACACTGTAGTTGACGAGACCCAAAGACAGTTGAAGTTTCAAGACACTTCCTCTAGACTACATCAAGACAAATACAATGGTAAGTTGTGGCTTGATATTAAACGGTATTACTGTTATATCACAAAAATACGTTTGTTTTTCTTTTTCTTTTTCTTTTCTTCTTGTTCAAGTCATTACTATATTGTCAATTTTCAGGATGTTCTTGGTTAATTTAATACATAAAAATTCATGTATATGCCTTCTGCAGTTGATTGAATCTTGTTTATAGTTTGTATTTACAGAGGAGACGTCAAATATGAAATTGTTCATAAAGATTTAGTAGCTAATTTGTGTCTATTTGTTCACAGAACATTGCATATTAGTTTTCTACTAAAAATTTCCTAGAGTGCTTGGCTTATCTTCCTCCACAATTGTTTAAATTCATGATCTAGTTGTCAGTGTCTCAAGTATGTAATCCTCCAAACCTAACCAAACAACTTTCTCTTTAGAGGGAAAGCATTACACTAGAAGGACCAAAGAAAAAATTTCATCAAGACTGACTGTTCATGTGACTAAAGTGCTTTCTTAAAGTCCATCCCCTTCGGTATTTAATCAAGATGGCATAATTTGACGGTCTATCTTGACTTAACTTCCTTTTATATTAAGGTAGTAATGAGATCATCTTTATTATGAGGTGGTTGAGTGAGTGAATGAGATTTAAGACTAGAATGTTGTGTTATATGCCAAATTTTTGGCATCCTGACTTTACTGTGAATCATTTTGCTAGAGTGTTCCATTTCAACTGTGAAATCATTTTGATAAGTTTAAAAGACTGAAAAGTTTTGGCATGCAGGTTGTTGGCCTTTAGTGTTTTGGCAGCTTTCAGTTGGGTCCATTTATATGAACTTAATCTAGTTAAGATAACTTGCAAATTACAGTTTACACTTTTCCTTTTTTGTAGCTTACTGCTAGGCCCATCCTCCCCTCATATATTTTGCAACGTTCTTTTTCTCCACATGACCAGTGCCACCAAGCCTTAATCCAACTAGGTGGGCATGTTTTTTTTTTCTATATAACTAATTTCTTTGATATGCATAATATGTTGCCTGATCCATACTCAAAGATTTATACCTGTTTTCTCCATTAAAACCACGGGAAAGTGAACACTGCTTTTTCTAAGAATGAAAAGTTTGGGAAGCTTGCTTTTCTTTAATATATTTATGTCTATTAATGTTATTTTTTGATCATTGATTCTTTTCTTTTTCTAATGTATGTCTCAGAAGGAAGCCCAAGTGATTCTGATGATGACAATGACAAACATGATGTATTGGAGGAAGAAACAGATGATGAGAATGATGCCTTTTTTGATTCTCAGGATTTTCTCTCTTCCGGTTCAGTTAGAAGTATTGGATCTGAATTTCCGAGATCATCATTTGATTCTGAGGATGAGATGGATCTTGATTGTGGCAATGGTACTGATTCTTGCATTGGATCTGTTGGAATGAATTATCCTCTTGTTAGAAGGCGTAAGAAATTGCCTGATCCAGTTGAAAAAGAGACTGGAGTTAGTCTGTGGTCAATGATCAAAGATAACATTGGGAAGGATCTCACCAAAGTTTGTCTTCCAGTATATTTCAATGAGCCCGTCTCTTTGTTACAGAAATGTTTTGAAGATCTTGAATACTCCTACCTCCTTGATCGAGCATATGAGTGGGGTAAAATGGTGAGTTTGTTTTTAGAACCTATGTTTACTTTCTACTTCTCCAGAAATTGCGGATTGTAATGCATCATCTTGGTTAGAGTTTATAGTTTTGAAATTAATATTATATTAATTCATTTTGCCATTGGCTTTCACATGTTTTCCTTGTGGGTTGATGTCAGACAATTGCTAGTACTGTTAAAAGCATAATATATGGTGGTCATGGTTTGACCCTTTTGTTTCAGACGTGTTTGTGCTGGAAATTTCTACAAAAATGGACGAAGAAGACCCTGATTTTTTCTTTATTCCTTTTTTTCAACAAATTTTTTTTGAGCCCATGAGTGCACATATACATTAAGAGTGAAAGGTTTCCTGCTTCATTTAGGCTTGGAAACTATTAAACATTAAAGCAAAGCTCTTAACGTAATTATGCATTTATGTATTGCTCAGATAGGCTGAAATGGAAAATTCTCTACTCCATTTTTTTTATAAACTTATGATTGCTGGTTCTCGCTTTTCCTTCTGTTTAATGTGATGCTTCAAATGGTCATAGCGTATTTTGAAACCCTTGGAAAAATATTCTATGATTCATCTTAGGGCACGGTCATGAATCATCTAAAGCTCTTAGAAATTTGTCTATTGTCCCATTTTTATGTGCTTGAATAGTCAAATCTAGTTGAATTGTGCTTTTTGTGTGCCATTTTAGTTGATGGAGCCTTCACTAATATAATACTATCTAATGTTACAAAGACCTTCACTAATTACAAAACGGTTACAAATACATGCAATTTTTATCAAGCTTTTTCTATTGATTTTATATATTCTTTAACTAATTTTTCATCAACTATTTCCTAAACCAATTCTTTTCTTTTTATGTATTTTGTGTTAAAGTTGAGTTAGTAGAGTTGACAGTGTCCTTATCTATGTCAGGGAGTCCATGTTGGCAATTTCATATGATCAAATTTCTGGTGGTTTGTAACCTTGTATGTGAGATTCATATTTATAATGGAATTGCATTATGCTCTCAATGTATCTAAACTTTTTGAATACATTTAAGCTTGCTACGTTCTCTAAATGTCAGGATGTAGGAATGCTACTATGTCCCTCGCCTGTAGTGCAGAATAATTGTGAACTTTTCAAGCATAAACCATATCCTTGTATAACTTGCATTAAGGTAACTGACAGCATAAAAATTGCTGAGTCTTTTTCTAGACACACTCACGTTTCATTCTGGCATAATCCCCCTAGCAATGTGTTATACTGCACAAGTACAATGCAAAATGGGCTAAGGTTGCTGTGTCAATTCCTTGAGGTTCTGCTAAATTTGCAAGGATTTTAATATTTTCATGGAATGAAAGTAAAATTAGTACAAAGACCAGCAGCTTAGGATTGAATTTCTCAACTATGACAAGAAAATCTGTGGATGTGATGATTAGAAGAAGTGTCTATTTTATTGGGTAGGTAAGAAAGCTAAGATCCTTGTTAAATTAGGATATAAGCTTTGCTACCAGTGTTCTAAAACACGCTAGGTGCTAGTTGGGCGGCCGACGCGAGCCTAGCGCCTAGGAAAAATGTTGCCTGCCTGCAAGCAGCAAGGAGGAAGATGGCTTGCTGCTTGACGAAGATGGCGCAACAAGTAGCAAGGAGCAAGATGGCCATACATACCGGAGGAAGAAGAGCAAGAACAACAGGGAGAGAACAGCCCGATCGGCGGCAAGAGAGAGAGAGAGAAACAATGAGATCAGCAGTCAGAGAGAGAGAGAGAAATGACGAGATTGGTAGTGGCGACAAGTCCGATTAGAGATAGTGAATGGGAAAACGGCGAGAAAGAGTAACGATGAGAGAGAGAGAGGGAATGATAATCGGCCAAGGCTGCACGCGACCCAGGCAGCCCAGGCCAAGTGGTGACCCAAGTGGCAACCCGCTGATTGGGCCTAACAACGCCTAGGGGTGCTGATTTGGACTGATTTGTGGCGGCCCCTTGGCCGCCTTTTAGAATACTGTTTGCTACTCAAGAAAGGACCATGCAAACAATGGAATGGAAATTATAATAGATAAGACTTTGGAGGATGAGGTTGTGGGTGGTGTAAAGAGATTGGGAGATGGGATTGTTGTGATTAAAGTTGTTCTAAGAGATGTGACTCTGAATGTTGTTAGTGTATATGCATCACGAGTTTGATAAGGAGAAGAGATAAGGCAAAAATTTTAGAGGATTAAGCCAAATTTTTAGATTAAGAAAATTTTGAGTATTACCTTGTGGCATATGATCTCATCATATAGCTAATACAATTTTTAATAAGCAAGCTGAACATTTCACTTATAAAAATGGCTTATCTCAAATAGACTTATTTTTTAAGATGTAAAAAGTATCTAGTGTTGTGAGAATTGTAGAATTATAACAAGAGTGCTTAAACCAGCACCACACAACATAAGCTTATTTTGATATCCAGATCAGAAAATGGAGTAAGGTGATAAGCAATGATGGCCAAGAATCCAATGATAGGATTTAAAAGATGAAAAATAAGTTATTTTTAAGTAAAAAGTGAGTGACAAAAAGATTGGATTACAGGAGGTGAGGCTAATTAAATGTGAAATAAGATGTCAACTGCTATTCAAAACACATCAAAGACTATTGGAAGATAATCGAAGGAAAAGTCCCAAACCAGGAGTCATGGTGGTAGAGTAGAAAGACAAAAATATGACCAAGAGACTTTGTTACAAGACTTTGCATGCATGCCCTAATTAGAAAAAATGTGAATGCATGTTTTAGCTAAAATGAAGAAAAGGTAGTCAGTGATGCAAGGTCAAAGGTTTATGAAAGTTTATACAGATTTATACAAGTTAGCTAAATCAAGATAAAGACAACAAGGACTTTGAGCCAAGTGAAGTGCATAAAAGATGAAAACCAAAAGAATATAATCTTAGGAAGACATAAGAATGTTTAAAGGAATCACCACCAAATAATATAACCTAACATAAGACTTTCTCTCAAATTGCATGCCTTCATATTTTCAATGTTTCTTAAGCAGATTTGATATTGGTATGATCCTGAAGTATCTAATCTAGGTTAACCTTTCTAAGTTTACTTTGGTTATCCAGTTGTCAGAGGAATACTCTACTTTGCCCCTCTGCCTACAGTGTAAGAATGTGAATTTTCAAGTGTAAACCTAATGTCCGTTGTCTACCTTTGAGTACTTTCTTGTCATTTTCATTATTAGATTATTTACATACAAATATTAATGGCATAGTTTGTAAATCCTGTCATTGACCCAAAGAGTTCTGTAATCTTTACATTAATCTTTTCCTTTTTACTTGAAAAATTCTACTGAACAAAATGAAAAATTGTATGTAAGGGAGTTGACATCAAGGAATATAGTCAAATAGTAAGAACCATTTAGAGTTGTATGCTTTTAAAAAAGTCTGAGAGGGGAACCCGTCATGTAGCAAAAGATTTAACAAATGGTACCTATAACTATTAGTGCAGGCACTTTATGCTCCTTGGATTTTGAGAACGGTTTTTGTACATAAAAATATTGGTAAATGCTGTTACTTGGAAATGCTTGTGGAGGAAGCCCAATTAACTGAACTTATAAACTGAATAAATGAGACTTAGTTTGCAATTTGCACTCAGAATTTTGTTGAGATAATGCTGTAAAATGATTGTTGAATGTTGAAAAGAAGTTGAATAAAATATTACCCCCAGGGTTCCAAAACAAATTTTTACCAGTGATATTTTTCTTTTTGCAATATTTTGACTTGAATCTAGAGTCTCCATTTTGAGGTGTGCTTTATTGATATGATTTATTTTTTTTGGGTTTGGGGGGGTGTTGTGATTGTAAAAGCATTGGACATTTGTCCGATTTCCATTTCTTAACAGGCAGGATCTTGACTTACAGAAAAAAAAAAATGCAGGATCTTGTACTTTGATGCCTCAAGTTCCAAGAAAGCTTTAAAAGAGGAAGACAATAATTGTCATCTGGAACTACTGTGTTCATCTTGTAGACATCAATTTTTTGTGGAACTTAACTTATCTTTACATATTGATGATTTTTGTGTGTGACCTTGCAGGGCGATAGCCTAATGAGGATCCTGAATGTAGCTGCATTTGCAGTGTCAGGATATTCTTCTTCAGAAGGAAGAAGCTGCAAGCCATTTAATCCTTTATTGGGGGAGACATATGAAGCTGATTATCCAGATAAGGGCCTCCAATTTATTGCAGAGAAGGTAACTAAAATGGATATTTGAATATTCATAAATAATTTAAGCTGCTTACATTAATAGTCTATGCTATATACAAGTACTAAAATGTATGCTATGCATTTGGTGAATATTAATTGATGTATGCACATGCTATTTGACATTCTTTTATTAATATATTTTTACCTAAATGTGGATGCATCACCATGTTGATAGGGACAAAGCATTGTTTTATAGAACTGAAGATTTAAGGACCCCCCCTAATATTAAGTAGTGAATGTATCTTCATTCATTGTCATGATTAACTATAATTTATGGTGTCATGGCATTCATAATGTCAATTGACTTCTAAATGTTGCATTGACAATACAAATCCATGCAAAGGAAGAATGTGAGAGAATTCTACTCTGGATGCCCTTCTTGACATGACCCTCTAGCGAGAGAGTGATGTGATAAAGTTCCAACACTATTTTTATATGGAAAAGTTTCATGATATGGTGGTAAATGTAAATCTAAAATTTGATTAAGATGAAAATTAAAGTCATCCTATATCAGGTTTATCAAGCATTCTATGACAAGTTAGGTCTCTATTGCATGCTGGTTTTCAAATGAATTTCAGTTGTAAGTGGCCATTTATTATTCTTTATCAGAAGGCACTTAGTGGAAGCTGCACTAATTTACAGATTCAAGCATTAATGGAGTCAAGAATAGCCATATGTTTCCTTGTCATTAGTGGCACTGGGAACACAATTCAGAGTATACTACCTTCAGTTAGAGCACTTGATTGTATCATCTCCGTATCCCGTCTATAGTATTGAGATGTGTAAAGGTCCATCTCTTTTAAACTACACATAAATTACCTGTTGTCATGTATTTGTCACTCTCAACTCATTTTCAGCCTTCCTTTAGTTTTTCTTCATTTATCAATGCCTTTTTATTTTGCCCTTCTATCTTGGACTCTTTCCTCTTTCATTATGGAAGAATTCCAGGGTTGATATTTCTGAATTCATTTTTTAATTTTCTGTTCTTATTTTCTGGGAGATTCGGCCCTGTGGAAATACGAATGTCTTCCTTTTTATAGATATGAAATTGCCATCAAGTGGGGCTGGGAACTCAACACAACTGAACAAGCCCACTAATTGAAACTAAACAGCAAGAAAAACCAGAACAAGTACAGAGGGCTCATCCAGGAAATGGGCAAAAGAGAAGAAAGGAGGACAAGAACCAGAAAACTGAAAAATTGAAGGAACAAGAGTATAGTCTAGAAACAGTTTTTTGTTCCGTTAATTGCAGAAAGTAGAGATTAATTAAAAATATGTTTGGTTGCTGTACTAGAAACCAATTTGAGGAAATTGAGATGTGGAGAATGGATATCTAGGGAAAATAAATAAATAAAAAGCATCCTGTTTTGAATTTCCTTTTTATCTTTCCCTTCAAAAACATTTAAGTTCTTGAAAGAATTTGGCTGTTTGTACTGTTTTTCTTTAGGAATCCCTTCGGTGTAAAATTGGTAAATCTCCCTTTGAATTGTTTTAGGGATTTATCTGGGTTCTAACTTCTAAAAGAGATCTTTTATGTTCTTGTGGAAGGATATGATAACAGATTGGCCTCGTAGAAAATGAAGTATTTACCAAAAGAGGCTTAGGTTAGCTCTTTTAAAGAGTTGTCTTTTGTTCCCATTTGCATGATATCTTCTTTTCATATTGTTTTCCTTCTCTACGGAACTTAAAGAGAATTCTGAAGGATTTTCCTTGGGCTGGACTGTCACAACCTTGGATATTATAAGGGCAAAGCTGTAATTGAGTTACAATTATAGTTAGGGGGTATTTTTGTAATTCGGTTACAACATAGGGAAATTCTATTTGCAACCATAAAATTTGCTATTCGTAACCAGTCTAATTAAAATATTTAATTTTACTATTTGCAGCCACACTTATTATTTTTTACAACCATTTACATGCCAAATATACCCTCCACACACTCAACCCTCAAAAACTACGTCCACGCGCATCAAATCCTATTCTTCTTCTTCTTCTTCTGTGACAGCGTCGCCGACTTTGCTTGCCGCGCCCACTTTGCTTGTCTCGTCTAGCCTGTTGGAATCTCCCAAATCGCATAACCAGATAAAAATTTTGCCTTCTAGTTTGATTTCATATAGATGCGATAGTGTTGGGACTCGTCGAAGTTCCTAGAATCCGGCCGATGCTTGGTTACCGCTCGAACTAGGTGTTCGGGAGAACCCGCACCCCCGAATCTCAGTGTTCGGGGGTTGGACCGGATGCTTGGTTACCGCTCGAACCAGGTGTTCGGGAGAACCCGCACCCCCGAATCTCAGTGTTCGGGGGAGCCCCAGCCCCCCGAAACTCATTGTTCGGGGGGTGGAGCTTCCCCGAACCTCATTGCAATAATATTTTATTAACTTTATTTAATAATATTACCCCATTGTAATAATATTTTATTTTAGTATTTGCTGTTAGATTTTATTTAAATTTATTTAATTTATAATAAAATGTCATAAATTTAATATAAATAAAAATAAATATAATTTTATTACGATTTGTATTTAACTCAAAAAAAATTAAAATTAAAGCAACATTAATTTAAAAAAAATAAATATAATATTAATCTAAATATTTGGGGCACGATCATTCGGAATAATTTATATACTTTTGAAATAATTTATATAAAATCATTATATATATGTATATAGTTATAATATATAATAATATAATAGTATAATATACATATATTATATAATACATATAATTGTATTATAATATATAATATATTATATACATTTGCATTCTCCCGAACCTCATGGTTCGGGAGAATGGATAGTATGCATATTATATATTATTATATAACATATATAACATTATATTAATTATATAATATGTTATATAATGCAATTCGGGAGAATTGCATTCTCCCGAACCTCAAGGTTCGGGAGAATGCAACTCTCCCGAATTCATAATTTCGGAAAAAATAATTTTTTTCGAATTCATTGATTCAGGAGAATTAATTTTTCCCGAATCTATGAATTCGGGGTGCTTACCGAATCCTGAAATTCGGGATTTCCCGAACACCCCGAACCTCGGGGTTCGGGGCATCCCCTAGCCCCCGAATCTCGACGTTCGGGGGCATCCCCCAACCCCGAACCCCGAGGTTTGGGACATTCCCTAGCCCCCGAACCCCGAAGTTCGGGGCATTCTCTAGCCCCCGAACCCCGGGGTTCGGAGGCATCCCCTGAACCCCAAGGTTCGGGGGCATCTCCCAACCCCGAACCCCTAGGTTCGGGGCATCCCTTAGCCCCCGAACCCTAAGGTTCGGGTGGGTTTCAAGGCGTATTTTTTATTTTTTAATTAATCTTATTTTTTTAATTCATCCCTCTTCTATGTATATGTAAATTATGTTATTGAACTACTGATAGATGTTGTAAATTGTGTTGTTTCTCGACGAAACAGGAATACTCATTATCTTTTTCGTCAAACTCTATGTAAATAATAATGGATATTAATCTTCCATCGCTGGATAATAATATTTCATCGCTAGTAGTAACTGCTGATAGTACTGGTAATTGGTTATGGCGAGGAGAACTGGTCCGAGCAATATTTAGTATTGAATAATAGTGGTTGCGTAATGCTAAGTGTTGAATAATAATGGTTGTGCGATGTTCAGTGGGTGAGTAAAGTGGCTATGGTGATCATGATCGAGAAAGTGAGTGAACGCACTTGAAGAGTAATGATGGGTGGTTGAGCGTCAAAGATTTAAATGAAGGGCAAATATGAGTTTTCATTTCAGGGTATTTTAGGAATATTAAAAGTGGGTTGTGAAAAGCAAAACGTATGGTTACAAATATAATTTCCCTACAACATATGGGTGTTGTTATTCTATTATTTTTCTTTTTTGTCTTATAATTTAGTTGGTTAGAGAGCTTTGTTTGGTAGCTAAGTGAGACTATATATATATTGCCTCAGCAGTAGGAAGGGGATATGCTTGAATTGATATTGAATCTCTCATTTTCTCTCTAGAATTCTCTTCCATTCTCCCTCTCGTTTTCTTCTACAATTCTCCCTCATTTCCCTCTAATTTCTTCCCTCATTTCTGTCCATTTCCCTCTTGAATCATTCTATTTCAGTTCTATTCAATCCGATTCTTTCGATTGCCAATTCCAGCCCTATCATGAACCCCAGCTTCATGACAAATGGTATCAGAGCCTTTGTTCTTCAGTTGTGGTTCATAGGCGGAATTTGACAGTGTTCTAGCAAGGCGATTTTCGTAACTTTCGGTGCGAACTTGGAAGCGAAGTGGGAGGTTGACTCTTGGATGCAAATCTCGATAATTCTTGCTCGTAACTAACGTGCGAACCGGGTCAAGTGATTTCTGTCTTGAATCCGACAAAGTGTATCGACTGCATCAGAGTCGATCAGCATAGAAGACGGATTCTGCTGGGCGATTCTGAATTGGACGGTGATTGGGTGAGTGATTGTAATCTGGGAATTCTGGAAACTCCTATCCGAGTTTTGAAATCGAAGACGGCCATTTGATCTTGGAACTGATTCCGTATTAGGAGTTACCGGAAGTAACAGGGATTCCGACAATCCTTAGCAGTAGGTTTGGGAAGAAGCAGCAACTTCCGACGATATATGCTTGAAGTAGTCGGTGATTGGGTGAGTACCTCATTGGGAATCTTGGTTGGCATTGATTATGGCTAGGTACTAGGTGGCAATCAGTTGCAAGCCATAATTGAATACGGACTTGGGAGATGAAGCAAGAGGTGGATGTCCGGCCACGAATTTCGGCAAGCTCCGCACGAAGTGGAAGTAGGTTGGGGCAGTCGTTGAATCACAATAGTCGCACAGAGAGTCTAAGCGACCTTGGATTTGCTATGATCGAGTGCTGGAAACGATTGCAGCAGGCGATTCCATTGGAGAAGCATAGTCAATCGGGCGGAATTCTGGGGAGTGGAAGGAATACACGTGAATTCTAGAAAATTCGAACTATCTTGGCGGCAGAATTCAAGGACAGATCAGCCACATTCACTGATCCAAAGTGGAGCAAATCTTGAGCGATAGAAGATCCGTAGTGGTCCGTTGCAGTGAATTTCAGCGATCAGCTTAGATTGTTGTCAGTCCTAGACTCTTGATCAGCAATTAATTGCAGATCAGGGAAGGTAATGGTTGCGGAATGGAAAGGATTCGTGACTCTTACTTGTAGTGGGGAGGTTGAAGCAGATTCGACGGATTTATAAACTAATTCATAAAATTATTGCATCCATTAGGTCTTAATTACGAAGAATTCTATTGGGTGCATCAAAATTAATCAAAGGAGGTGAGCAGTCTAGGCGATTCCACTAGCTATTTGAATTCTGGTGGAAGATGACATCAGGATGAAGCCGAGAGAATCTCAATTGCAGCAGAATGATGCTGTATTTTCAGGGGGATGTCTTGCTTGTGAGGCCATGGGGAGTAGTATACGCACGAGGACATTGGAGTCTCAATTGCA
Organism: Diospyros lotus; assembly: GCF_014633365.1. Classification (NCBI taxonomy): domain Eukaryota; kingdom Viridiplantae; phylum Streptophyta; class Magnoliopsida; order Ericales; family Ebenaceae; genus Diospyros; species Diospyros lotus. The sequence continues at coordinate 34,827,804 of NC_068341.1, read as the reverse complement.
ACAGAAGAATGTTTTATTTTCAGTTGGAATGGAGCCCCAATGGCAGCCAAAGAAGGCTGCATTTTCAGGTGGCAGCAATGGGGATAAGGAGCAGTGTAGCTAGAAGAATCAAACATGGGAAAAGAAAATGGATAATCAGTTCAATCAAACATGGGATTCATGAAGAGTGTGAAGAATTTGGGCATATGTTTTGCGAGAAGCTATAGGAGTTTGCAATGATACTGACTAAGTAGTATCATTACAACTTCCCCGCAAAATACTTCGATGATTATTGTGAAGAAATCAATAACTGGGAAAATAAATCTGCTCAAAACAGAGAAGAGAGAAATGGAATAAAACTTCTCTAAATCATAATCCGTCAGTTCAAGACTTATGCCTACTAAAATATATATATATAACATGACTAATCCTCTACATCCGTTTCTATTTACATACACTGCTGCTGCTACTGTACATATATGTAAATAAATCTAACAGTATAACCAAGAGCCCCCCCTCAAGTTGGAGATTGGGGAGAGCACAAGCCCAACTTGACAACCATAGATTGATGATGAGCAGCTGTCAAAGGTTTGGTGAACAAATCCGCAAGCTGCAATTGAGAAGGAACAAAGAGTGGAGCTATAAAACCTTGTTTGAGATAATCGCGGACAAGATGACAATCAATATCAAGGTGTTTGGTGCGCTCATGAAAAACCGGATTGGCAGCGATGTGTAGAGCAGCTTGGTTGTCACAATGAAGGGTAATCGGCAAGGGAACCGAAATATTTAGATCCTTGAGAAGATTAGAAATCCAAACAAGCTCACAAGTAGTGGATGCCATGCTGCGATATTCAGCTTCAGCAGAGGACCGTGATACCGTAGGCTGTTTCTTAGTCTTCCAAGAAATCATAGCACCACCCAGAAAAACACAAAAACCTGTTAAGGATCGTCGTGAAAATTTGCAAGAAGCCCAATCTGCATCACAATAGGCTGAAAGTGATAGGCTGGTAGAAGCTGGATAAAAAAGACCATGAGAAGCAGTGTCCTTAAGGTATTTAACAACATGGAGAGCTGCATCAAAATGAGGCTGACAAGGAGATGACATGAATTGACTCAAGTGCTGCACAGCATAACTAATGTCTGGCCTTGTAAGATTAACATATAACAGCTTACCAATTAGCCGTCGGTATTGATCAGGATTGGAAAGAGGAGTACCTTGATCAGGTTCTAAAGATAAACCCTTAGACATAGGGAAAGAAGAGCCTTTAGTATCTTGTAAACCAGTTTCAAGAACAAGATCCATTATGAACTTATGTTGAGATAGAAATGTTCCAGAAGAGGATCTAGCAACTTCCAAGCCAAGAAAATATTTGAGATATCCTAGATCCTTAATAGTAAATTTCTTATCAAGAGCTGCCTTAGTGGATTGAATGAAATCAATATCATCTCCAGCAATAAGGACATCATCAACGTAAACGAGTAAGGCAACAAAATGAGAATCAGTTTTGTGTGTAAAAAGACAATGATCATAAGGAGATTGAACAAATCCAAGCTGAAAAAGAAAACCACTAAACTCCAAATTCCATTGGCGTGAGGCCTGTTTTAGCCCATAAAGGGAACGTTTCAGCAAACAGACCTTGCTGGGATCAACAGAATAACCAGCAGGTGGAGTCATATAAACCTCCTCATCAAGATGACCATGTAAAAAAGCATTATTAATGTCAATCTGATAGATAGGCCAAGTTTTGACAGTAGCCACTGCTATAAACAACCGAACAGTCACTAACTTGGCAACAGGAGAAAATCTATCCTTATAATCCAGACCTTCTATTTGATTATATCCTTTGGCTACTAATCGGGCTTTGTATCGATCAATTTCTCCATTTGGTTTATATTTGACACGATATACCCATTTGGAACCAATGGGTTTCTTACCCTTAGGTAAATCAACCATTTCCCAAGTACCATTTAACTCTAAGGCCTGCAACTCATTCTCCATTGCTATAACCCAGTTAGGATCTTGAGATGCTTGATGAAAAGTACATGGCTCAGGGGATGAAGATATATTGTTTAGGAAAGAAATATAGGCCAGAGAAAAAAGAAAAGATTCAGATTGAGAAAGATGACAATTACCTGTAGACGCAGAAGTGGAAGCATAGGCAGGTGAAGTTTGAACCAAGCTGACAAAGTCACTAAGCCAAACTGGTCGTTGTGGGACACGAGTACTGCGGCAAGGTTCAGGTAAAGAGGATTGTAAATTTGAAGTTGGAGAAGAAACATTTGATGTCCTGTCAGTCAAAGGAATAGAAGGCAAACCTGAAGCTGGAACAAATTCAGGTGTAGGTAAGCTGATTGGAAATTGAGGTAATGGTGTATCTAGTTGACTGGACGAAGATACTTTGTCTTGAAAAGGAAAGGTAGATTCAAAGAATGTAACATCTCTACTAACAAAGATAGTGTGGGTGGCAAGATCAAACAATTTGTATCCTTTGTGACAATGAGAATAGCCAATAAAAACAGATTTAATGGCTCTTGGAGAAAATTTATCTTTATGAGGGAAGGTATTTGTGGCATAACATAGGCAACCAAAGGTTTTCAAAGAAGCATAATCAGGTTCTTTATGAAACAATCGAAAATAAGGGGTTTCCCATTTAAGAACTGAAAGAGGCATTCGGTTTATAAGGTAAGTAGCAGTAAGCACACATTCAGACCAAAATTGTTTAGGTAAATGAGAACGTAGTTGTAAGGCTCTTGCCACTTCAAGTAAATGTCTATGCTTGCGTTCAACCACTCCATTTTGCTGTGGAGTGTAAGTACAGGTTTTTTGATGCAAAATACCTTTAGATTGCAAGAAAGTAGACACAGAGTGGTTAAGAAACTCTGTACCATTGTCCGTTCGAATGGATTTGATTGAGGTTTGAAATTGGTTTTCAACTAGCCGAATGAAAGCTTGAAGAAGAGAAAGGCTTTGACTCTTGTGTTGAGCCATGTAGGTCCAAGTGTCTTTTGAATAGTCATCAACAATAGTAAGAAAGTATTTGGCACCAGTTAAGGAAGGAGTTGAATATGGACCCCAAAAATCAACATGTAAAAGTTCCAAAGGATTGGTGGTTTTAGGATCATGAAGAGGAAAAGGCAACCTGGTTTGCTTTGCTAAGGGACAGACATCACATGAAAAAGTACCATCAACCAAATGCTTCAATGTAGGTATGTATTTCAGGTTTTTAACAGGCATATGCCCTAATCTGTTATGCCACAAATCACAACTAGAAGTAGTAACAAAGGAATTACCAAAGTATGGTAAAGTAACAGGTAGAACACAACTAGAAGTATTGGTAAATGCTTTATTCTTGTAAGAAATTGTTGGTAAAGTATCTGATACAAGAGGTAAATTGAGAGATTTTAGCTGGAAAAGAAAGCTGGTTATAGTGTCCACAAGGAAGCTTGACTTGTCCAGCTTGTACAATCTCCCTTCAACCTTTCCTACCGCCAACACTTTATGCGTCCTCAGGTCCTGTATGAGGCAACCAATAGGAAAAAAAATTACTTGCAAGTGATGATCAAAAAGCAATTTACTAACAGATAAAAGGTTGAAGTGGAATGAAGGAATGAATAAAACATCTTGAAGCTCAATAGCAGGACTTAAACAAATAGTTCCTGCTTGTGTAACAAATGTGGTGGTGTGGTTAGGTAAATGGATTGAAATTTGGTGTGACAATTTGTGTAAAGAACGAAACAACCTTTTATGATATGTAATGTGGTCAGTAGCACCACTATCAAGAATCCACGTACCCTCACCAAGCATATCAAAAGAACAAGAGTTAATAGATCTTGGGTTACCAGCAAAATCATTCAGAGCAGTATTGAGTCTAACATTTGCAGCATTGGGCTTGAGCATTTTTAGAAGAGCCGCTGCAATTGAGTTTCCCAATTCTTGATTATCCGACCAGACAGCATCTAGAGGTGTATCAGAAGTTAATTCAGCCTTGTTAGTCACATTTGCAATAACCTTTTGTGTTGAATCTTTATTCATCTTCTCCTTATACCAATCAGGATAACCAATCAATTTGAAACAAGAGTCCTTCAAATGCCCATTCCTTTTACAGTTTTCACAAAAACTTTTGTTCTTGAATTTCTTCTGATCTCTCTTATTGTTTGGACTTTGCTTAGAGAAAAACACAGCTCCTTCATTAGTTTCATTCAAGGTAGAAACTACCTGACGTTGTGACTCTATTCTCAGAATCATCGAGTAAGCCTTGTTAACACTTGGCAAAGGATCAAGTAATAAAATCTGACTCCTCACCTGATCATAACCATCATGCAACCCCATAAGGAATTGCATCAACTTGTTTTCTTCAGCAAATTCAGATATAGCCTTAGAGGCACCACAAGAGCAGTTTGGTAAAGGCTTTACTGCAGCCAATTCATCCCATAATCGTTTGAGTTGAGTATAATACACAGATACAGAAAAATTATCCTGACTAACGGAGCTTATCTTGCGTTGGAGTTGATACACAAGTGCTCCATTACTTTCCCCAAATCTCTCCTCTATCTCACGCCAAAGTTGTCTAGCATTGTTAGTGTAAATGAAGGCATCTACAAGATCCTTAGAAATCGAATTTAACAACCAAGAGGTAACCATATAATCGCACCTCTTCCAGAGATTAAACTCCTCGCTATTTTCATCCGGAATCGGAATTTCCCCATTTACAAACCCTAGCTTGTTCTTAGCACCTAGGGCAATTTGTATTCCTCTACTCCACGATCTATAATTGAGACCAGTTAGTGGAGCAGAGACTAAGATCATACCTGGATGATCTGAGGCATGAATTTGTAGCGGATCTCCTGCCGCAATATTAGATCCGTTCGAAGCCATGAAATGCTGTCGCTGGTTTGATTAAAACAGAGAATCTGAAATTGAAGATCACTTCGATGACGGATCTGAGAACGTCAAATGAAATTGGTGAAACAAATCAAGCAGATCCCATTGATCTCTGCTCTGATACCATGTGAAGAAATCAATAACTGGGAAAATAAATCTGCTCAAAACAGAGAAGAGAGAAATGGAATAAAACTTCTCTAAATCATAATCCGTCAGTTCAAGACTTATGCCTACTAAAATATATATATATAACATGACTAATCCTCTACATCCGTTTCTATTTACATACACTGCTGCTGCTACTGTACATATATGTAAATAAATCTAACAGTATAACCAAGAATTATCAAGGAAGTTTTAATAAGGAGGAATTCCTTAAAGTGGAGCAGCCGAAGAAGGACAACCTTGCTGAAAGTAAATCCTTGGTGTACTCCAACTACCAGCAAGTAAAAGTATTTTCACTTGAGGAGGCCCCTATTGGAGATATAGAAGGGTCTAAACATACTGCTCCCTTGGTCTTGGCTGTGGAGAGGGCTAAAGAGTACATGGAAGAAGAGATTAGGGAGGAGGAAGTGGAGGATGGCACTCAATCAGTTTGCAACTTCTCAAGCACTACCTGAGACTCCTGATGCCATTGATCTCCTAAAACAACTTAATAAGGTGCCTAAAGAGAAGGAACAAAGGATTGCACCGAGCACCTTGCTTGTAACATCTCTCATGTATGTCATTAGCACGGGCACACAAGACAAAGCAAATGTAACATTGCAGCAAGAAGAGTTGGAGATAATGTATAGATTTTTACCTGCAAAGAGGATTGAAATTCTGTCCATAATTGAAAAGGATGGGGGTTGTAGGGCTGACGGCACATATGGAACCATTTTTAACGGCACTAAGGAAGAGGCGGATGGCTGAAATTGGTGTGGCAGCAAGACATAATGTCGTTGCTGCTAAGGTGAAAGAAAAGAGAAGGTAAAAGAAAAGGGAAAAACAAGATAAGAAGAAGGAAAAGTAAAGAAGAAACCACTGGGTGAATATGGGCATTGGATAAAGGAGCAACGGCTAGGTGGTAATAAGTTTCTTGGGGACAAGAAACATTTCAAGGGGGGAAATTGTCACAACCATGGGTATTATAGGGGCAAAACTGTAATTGAATTACAATTACAGTTATGGGGTATTTTTGTAATTCGGTTACAGCACATGGATGTTGTTATTCTGTTATTTTCCCTTTTTGTCTTCTAGCTTAGTTGGTTAGAGAACTTTGTTTTGTAGCTAAGTGAGGCTATATATATATTGCCTCAGTTGTAGGAAGGGGATATGTTTGAATTGATATTGAATCTTTCATTTTCTCTCTAGAATTCTCTTCCATTCTCCCTCTCATTCCCTTCTGCAATTCTCCCTCATTTCCCTCTAATTTCTTCCCTCATTTCTGTCCATTTCCCTCTTGAATCATTCTATTTCAGTTCTATTCAATCGGATTCTTTCGATTGCCAATTCCAGCCCTGTTATGAACCCTAGGTTCATGACATGGACTTAGGATAAGTTTAAGTATAATATTTAGTTATTTGGAAGGTGTACGTGGTAGACAAGTAAAGTGATCTAACATGCTAACTGTTAGACAAATAAAGTGATATAACATGCTACAAATATCAAAATAGCATTTAGATCAATTCGGAAAATGGTGTTACCTCTAGCCATTGTTGTTTGATATGTCCCTGTTGGTTTGGCTCTTCCAAGCTCTTAAACATCCCAAATGATGGTGTATGATGAAGAGAAATGGATGATTAAGCTTAGGGACCAAAACCATGAATTTATACAACATTCTCCCATCAAGAACATACATCTATTACCAATTTACAACTCAATCAATAAGAAAACATAACTGGCATAAATATGGAAACATAATCATGAAAATATTTGGGCCATAATCAATCAAGGAATTCCTTTACAACCCATAACTAGTACAATAATGGAAAAACAATTGGACCACCTTAAGGAACTTTACGTTCTCCCACTTGGTCCAAACGTTTAACCTAATGCCTTAATCTCATTGATTGTCATTTCGTAAGAAATAAATACATGAATCATGGCAATAAGTCCTCTAACAATAAGTATTACCTTCCATCCATTACAATGCATTCAGTTCCTTAAGAATTATACTTCATGTGGCAACATTACTTAATGAATAAACCCTATGTTTATTCTTAGTCCTATACAGATGTGTTTTCTCAAATAAATTAAGGTGCACATGAATATGAGAAAACATCACAATAAATAAGAGTTTCATTCAAATATCAAATGTATACAATTACATAGTGGAACCAAGTCCCATTTTATCTATATGATCCTTGAATTTCATTAGTGGCATGCCTTTAGTTAAAGGATCAGCAATCATCAATTCAGTACTGATGTGCTAAATGACCATTTTCTTTTCTTTAACACATTCCCTTACGGCTAAGTACTTAATGTCTATCATGAGCCCAACATATGGACACGCCTCCATCATTGGTCCTAGACATGTTCAAAAATGAAAGTAATAATAAAAAAAAAATTTAGGGCAACTAATGGCTGTCTAACATGTATCCTTAACTTCCCAACACATATTCATGTCTGATACATGTCTAACATGGGTGCAACACCCAAATGAAGTTTCATTGCTTCCTAGCTCGTGGGATTGAGTTATGGAAGGTTTTATGGTGGTTCAGGAAGATTTTTATAGACTCGTGCATGTTAAGATTGGTAATGGGGCAGGGACTTGGTTTTATCTAGATTGTTGGGTTCGCTCTAGACCTTTAGGCACCATTTTTCTGAACATACTTTCGTGTTGTGACAAGGATTCTTCTCTTAGAGAATTTTTAAGTTTCTTCTTTGGTTTTGCTTGGTCTGCTCCTTTAAGGGAGTCAGGACTGTGAATTGGAATGTTATTCTGCATGAGCATGCTTCTTCTCCATAATTACTCAATAGATTAGTCCTGTGGTCATCATGAGAAGGTTCTTGTTTTGTAAGTTATTTTTTCTTCTAGGCAGCAGAGAACCCTTCCCTTGGAAACCTATTTGGAAGACAAAAACCATTTCTAAAGGTTCATTCTTTTCTTGGTTGGCCACTCTTGGAGCTACCTTACAACTGAAATGTGTGAAGAAGAGATTAGTTTTTGTTGATAGGAGTTCAATTGTGTAAGTGTGTGTGTGCGTGCGAGTGAGAAAGAAAGAGAGAGAGAGAGAGAGAGAGGGTGGGGGGGGGGGGCTGTCTGTGGTGGAATCATATGGCCATATTCTGCTTTACTATTAGTTGGCCAAATAAATTTTTGTTACTTTTTGGTGTTGTTGGTTTAAAGTTTGATATAAAGTGTATGGACCTAAATGAAGATATGACAAAAGACAGAAATACATGGAAGTCTAAAATTCATGTAGCTGACCCCACATAGTGGGAAAATTCTATTTTCTTATTGTTATGGATTTGATTTTTTAGATGTTTTTATTGAATCCAAATGGGAGGTACTTTCTTATTAAATGTCCACATTTTCTTTAATTTATATTTTACCTTTCATTTACTTAAACTAAAAAAATGTAAATATGTTGTAATATATACATGCTATGGATTGTATCATCAAGCAAATTTATTTTTTCCAAAAATCTTGTCTAAGAGTTGACTCCCGGTGAGGTACAATCGACTGTGGGTTATGCAAAGTTGAGGTAGTCGAGAGCCATTTATGCAGAGTCAACCCAACCGAGAGTTGTCTTTTGGGAAGTCAACTCTTGCTTGGAGAAGTCGACTTTTAGTTTAGGAAGTCGACTCTCATTCAACTGAAAGTCGACTCCTCTTTTAGGAAAGTCGACTTTCTGAGTCCAACGGTCAAAAATTTGTCTGTTATGCAGATTGTCCAACAACAGCTATATATATTTGGGGCTAGATATTGAGATAAGTTTTTGCAATTTCTGAATATCAAAAAGCTCTCTCAAGTTCTCAAGCACTCAAGAAAAGAAATCCAAGGCCCATGCATTAAAGATACATCATTTGGAGCCCAAGGCAAAGAAAAAAAAGTTTTCTTCTTGTTGGTAATTCTTGTATCATTTGTATATTTGCCTTATAAGATTTGTTCTTGTATTCATATCCATTTTAGTCCAAGTTTGTTGGAAATAGGATTGTTTATTTGTATTAATTGTGGATTGTGAGTTGCATCCTAGAGCCCGTTGTAATCTAGGTGGGTTGTATTAGTTTTCAGGGTGAGCTAAGGGAAAAACCTCAGTGTGGTGTAAAAGTTTCTTAGGTGAACTTGTTGGAAAACCTAGATGTGGTTATAGTGGAATCTCAAGTGTTGGGTTGATATTGAGAGAGTGGACGTAGGTGTTGGAGATACCGAACCACTATATACCTTGTGTTAATATTGTGGTTATTTGTGTGTTTATATTGCTATCACTCCCAAACAACATATATATTTATAACAAGTATTTTCTTTATATAAGAAAAGCTCAAGAGTTTGAAAAGGAAAGAATTCAGTTTAATAAGTTTTTATCTCTCAATTTACCCCCCCTCTTGAGTGGCCATTGTGTGTCAAGGGACCAACAACTCTCGGCATTCCTTGTGTGGTTTGATTATTCTATCTCTGCTTTTGTCAATTCTTTTACCTATTGTTTCTGTTGTATGTTTATCGGTGAGATAGAGAGTGAACGAGTGAATGATTAAAGATGATGGTCTTCCTGTTGTTGTTCTTAGTTATCTCAGTAAGCATGTTTGAGTATGTTCATGCTTTGGTTGCTATATAATGTTTCATTGGCTTCTTAACTTTTGTTAAGCTCTTTTCTAATGTACCCTGAGTTTGACAACAATTGATTTATGTTGACATAGGTTAGTCATCACCCCATGATTGTTGCATGCCACTGTGAGGGCCGTGGTTGGAGATTCTGGGGTGACAGCAATCTTAAGAGTAAGTTTTGGGGTCGCTCAATTCAACTTAATCCGGTTGGGGTTCTTACATTGGAATTTGATGATGGAGAAGTGTTTCAGTGGAGCAAGGTATGTACTAGCATAATGGAGCACTTCTCTTCTTCTTAATGTCTTTTTGATAGTTGAGGTTTTAATCTATCAGGTAACAACATCCATCTACAACCTTATTTTGGGAAAGCTCTACTCTGATCATTATGGCACCATGCACATACAAGGAAATCGTGACTACTCTTGTAAAATAAAATTTAAGGAGCAGTCTATGATTGACCGAAATCCTCATCAGGTGTGCTTTCCTTAGTTCACTATTTTGCCTATTTTTTCAATTTTAAAATATGTAAATATTTACACTTACATTGTTAATGCTGTGTGTAATGGTTAGAAGGTTCCCTGATATCAAACTTTTTGTACCTCCATTAATCTTATCATATCAAACAGTTGGCGTGGGACACCTTATGCATAGGAATAAAGATTAGCTGTTTCCATGCACACTGTTTTTGGCTATTATTTTTGCTGTCCATAAATTGGTCGAGCTCGATAAGGCTCTTTTAAGGAAGTGCCTTTGGAAGCCCCTGTTAGGATTGCTTTGCCATCACTCCTAGCAGAGTGGTGTTGTCCCTAAGGTAGACAATTTTCAAAATTGGGATTTTGATTTGTTCCCCAGCTTTTCTTAACCTCGGGATATCTTTTTCTGAGAAAGAATCTCTAGACTTTCCTTGAGAAGTTCTTCCTTAGTTGCCTTCTTTGTGTATGTCCTTACATTTCGACTATTGATAACTCAGGAAGTGAAGCCAGGTGGTATTAGGTTAGTGCTACGTCAGTAGGAGCAGTGGTGACTGGCTGGTCCATATCCTTTCTTCATTGTCTAACATCATGAGACTCTTGGGGTTCTATGTTCCCAATTTTGAATCTACAGTGGCATCACGGATATCTCAGCCTCCTAGGTTGATTTGGATGACCATCCATTTGTGTGTTTACAGTGTACATTCTGACACAATTTAGGTGTCAAGATGTGATCTTTCTGAGTTAATGCAGAGAGATCAACATCGCTTACTAACATGTCAATTTTTAAACATTAATATATATATACCTTCCCCTCCCCCATAATCTGCATTAATATATTTGAGCAGAAAGGTGATCTGTCTGAATTGCAAGTATCATTGTAATTTCTCCTGCAGGTACACGGTGTTGTGCAGGATAAGTCTGGAAAAACAGTGGCAACATTAATTGGAAAATGGGATGATAGCATCCGCTATTTTAATGGAGAAGTCTCTGGAAAAGGAAAAGGATCAGATTCGTCAGAGGCGCATTTGATATGGAAAAAGCACAGACCATCTAGATTTCCAACCAGATATAACTTGACAAACTTTACAATAACCTTAAATGAACTCACTCCTGGACTGAAGGTTATATCATCATTGTCATTTGTCACTGACCAACTGATTGCCTTGTGATTGCACTTCTTTCTTCTGTTTTTTAGCATACATTAACATCTTCCTTGTGCTTGTGTTGAAATTCATAAGCAGGAGAAACTGCCACCAACAGATTCACGACTCAGACCAGATCAGAGATATCTAGAAAATGGAGAATACGAAATGGCTAACTCAGAGAAGCTGCGCCTTGAACAGAGGCAGCGACAGGTGTGTGTGTGTGTATTTCTGTCATTTCAATTATGTACATTGATGTGTAGGGACGTGCTGATTTGCATGCCAAAACGGGTGACTGAAAATGTGTTTTCTATATGGTTTTGCAGTCCCGTAAAATACAAGAGAGGGGATGGAAGCCTATGTGGTTCAGAAAGCAGAAAGGCAGTGATACATACAGCTATGTTGGAGGGTATTGGGAGGCCAGGGAAGAGGGCAAGTGGGAATCATGTCCTGATATTTTTGGACAAATCCCTAATGATACAGATTTTTGACTCTTTTTTAGTTTTTCCAGCTCTTCCTTCTTCTGCTTCTTTTCTTCTTCAATTTCTCAATTCTCTCCGTCATTTTACCAACCATATAGAGAAAGCTTGGATGCCATTTCGAGCTGTAAAGAGATCAGATAATTGAAAATAATGTACATGTTATTGCTGCGATTTACTAGACTCTCTCTCTCTCTCTCTCTCTCTCTCTCTGTGCTTGTCTTTTTCACACATTTATCTGCAACTTTTGCACATTTGGTGCATCGAACGGGTGGGGGGTTGTTTACTGTAGTTATTATGGTTATTGTCTATAATTTTACAACCCCATTAGTTTGTTGAAATGACTGGTCAAGCCCTTTATTTCTGGAACTGAATGGTTTATTTCTGTAGTATTGTTGTTAGGGTTAATTTGGATTTCCTCTGATTTGACTTGCCTTGTTTTTATTTCCATTTTTGCTTTCCTTAAGATTAAGACTAAAATTCTTTGTAATTAAAACCAAGGATTCACAATTAATTATCTTTCCCAATACGATAAATAAATTACACTTAGGGTAGCAGTAGCACTACAAATAGCAAGTATGCACCCCTTGAGGTGACCAAGAATACAATGTCTAGAAGTAGTATAAGAGAGCCAAGTGGTAACAGTAAGAAGGTATAATTAGATACTTACACATCAAAACAAAAATATCCAATTAAAGATTTGAATTGAAGTCTAAAAAAACAATAGTGGGTTGTAGAATCAGTATAGAGCGTGCCTATACAAAAAGATATATAGAATTAGGGAGTTGGAAGGTTATATTAAAGGCCATGGCCACTATCATAGACAAATCTTGAAAAATGTTAAAAGGTAAATAGGAGAGCCACATGCATAACCTTGGAACTCACCAAATTAATCGTGTCGACCTTTTTGGTAACAATTAAGTCAACTACCTTTTTCGGATTGCACCTGCCTTGGGATTTTCACAACACCGAAACCAGTAACATGACAACAAAACACGAGAATAAGAGAAAACAAGAGCACTTTAAAGAAAAGTTTTGAAAACACTTATTGTAGATGGAATGAATAAAATTAAAAGGAGGTCCACTATTTATAGCTTTTAGGCTTATGTACACAAGATAGAAATCCCCATGTTAACTTTATTTACAAAGGTATAATTACAAATTTGATTCAATCTATTTTCATCTCCAACTAACTAGATAACTATGAAACCTTTTGAAATTGACACAACAATCATCCATGTAGCATGCCATATCTTGTCGCCTAGAGTGGCAAATATTTTGAGGCGCTCTCTCACATCGTGTCATACAATCCTCCCGATCACATCCACATGTTCAACTATTTGCATGCTCTAAACACATATAGTCCTTTTTCATTCACGTCCTTGATATGTTGTAGTCATGACCTTGTCATGTCCCAATCATTTGGACCATCTACAAGACTCCTCATATTACCATATGTCACCTATGTGGTAGAGTCTCCATTCATGATGAAATGACAATATTCATTTCAACAAAATAACATCCTCCCCCACCTAATATAACAATGCCCCTATTGTTAGCAATATTGGTTGATTAACCCTCTAAGTTGCCACAAGTCCTCCTTAACCTCTTAATTGGCCTCTGTAATACCCAAGAACTTTGGGTTATTACTTTAAAGGAAAAATAGAGATTCAAAAAAATTAGGTATTTGAAAAGCCTGAAAAATTTACCGAATTGACCGAAGGGAGTACCCTAAAGCTTAAATGTCTAAGGAAATAGGAACGCCTCTAACAAGCATCTCGAGGCATGATTTTTAGAACCGAAAGAAATGCAATTAGGAACAATTTTTGGTACAGCAAAAAATACAGCTGCCATTTAAGCTGCAAAACCGAATTCTCTTAGGAGACTCCCGAAATGATGACGGAAGCTATGGGAAGCTTCGTTTTATTGAGTAGAACAACTCTTCAGAGGTTTCAGGAAGAAATGAGTAGGTTTAAAGCCAACACGGAGAAACATGCCTAAGTACAATTTTCCAAAGTTGCCCAATGAGGGTCAAGATGACATTTTTTGCAAAAGTTTCAAAGAGGGAATGGAAAGATTGGAACTTAAGGGGCTCAATTGCAACTAAGGAAAGAGTAGGGGTTGTGAGGAAATGGGCCAAAATGGGCAAAACCGAAATTGAAGGGCTAAAGTGCAAAAAGAAGAAAAATTCGGCCATGGCTTCTGATAGTGGCGCACCATCTCTGGCAGGCCATTTCAGGAAATGGGCTCGCACGAGGGATGGTCGGGGATCTCGTAGGAATCATCATGAGCCGCAATCGGGCACTTGGATGGCCAGATTTTTGAAAAATTCTGGCCAGATCGCAGGCGATAATGTCGCGACCTGCAACTCAACATTTTGGTCAGGTGAGGTCGATTTCGGGTCGATCTGGGGGAGGGGGAAATGCTTAAGGCAGTGGGTAAGCCATCCAAGGCCATTTCGAATCTCGACATTCGCCGATAAATAGAGCTCTTGATGGCCGAAATTTTTAGAAGTTGGAGGCTTAAATCGAAGGCTATTTTGAACGAATTGAGGGGCAAGGATAGAGGTTTTTTGTTGCCCATAGGTTGAAGATCATATCTGAAGCATTTGGTGAGCAATGGAGTAGAATCGAAGGCGAATCGAAGCTTCGTCGGAACCCTAGGTGGACCGCCTGACCGAGAGTTCGAGGCCTCCGTTGGCCGGCTTTCGGACCTCCTTTGGAGCCCATTCAGGTACCCCTAGGATCAATTAAGCATGGGCTTTCTTTTGGTATAGTTTTTGAAATTTTTCGGCAAGCCATGGCCGGAGAAGACGACCAGTGCGTGGGCCCCACGCGCCAGTCTCACTCGCCCTAGCACGCACCAGCGCGTATGGGCTTGGTTTTTTGTGCAAATTTTTTAAAAATATTTATAAAAATAATTTAGAAATTCCTATGTAAAAATATTTGAAAAAAAATAGGTGTAGGTATTTATTTTGGAATATTAGTAAGGAAAAAATTGAGGAAAAATAGAGAAAAAGGCAAGAAGATTGAGGAAAATTAGTTTTTTTTTTATTATTTAAACAAATATCTTGCCTATGGTGCTTTGGGAAGTGAGGTGAAACATTTGGTGCGAATTTTAAGATTGGCACGCAAATCGAGGCAGTTTGCACACTTTTTGAGGTATTTCGATAACTGTGAAAGGTGAGTGGTTTTGCTCCTATAACTCATGTATGATATGATTTCCTTGCTATGCATTATATTTTCACATGTTATGATTATTTTGTTCATATACTGTTGCATGGAAAAACGTGAAATATGCACGACACGATATTTTTGTCATATTGAAACTCGTGCATGGGATTGGGATGTTACCCTAAGAGTGTAGCCGAAATTCCCCTAGGGCAATTAATGGAACAACGTTAGGCTTATCCCGCAGAGGTTCAAGATTCTGCCTAGGGTTTCGTGCCGGGCTGGTGGGCCTGGGAAGTTACATTATGGGTATGTGTTTATAAATGTCCATGCATCATGCATCATTCATTCATGCTTATCTAACCCTCACTTAGAAGATTTCATCTTCTAATATTGGATTATGTCCCTGGAATATTCCACGTTCCAGGCGAGGCAAGCAACCGGAAGGGCAAGGAAGTAATCGAGGCATGATCGTGGTAGAAATTTCGTGGGTCCCATGTGGGACTAGGACTATCGATTTTATTCGGATGTATTGCTTAGATTTTAATATTGTCTGTAATGTTATGTTGGGCGAACGATACGTATGTACCCACATATGTTATGTTTTCGAGGTTTCTTACAGGTTCTGATCTTGCTTCCGCTATGTTTAATGTGTATCATTCCTTTACTATATTTGGGAGTGTTATTAAATAAAAGTTATGTTGAGGATTTATTGCTGGTTTATATTTAAAAAAAAAAAAAATCCTAGCATGTATTAATGCCCTGGAAGGCGGGGTGTTACAGTTGGTATCAGAGCCAAAGTTCTATTTGAAGAATCAGGATAGATCTTTAGGGATCTATGAACTCGATGTTTAGAAAACTTAGATTAAGAAATCCTTATCTATAGATTAAGAGATTGATGATCGATGTTTAAAGGTTGCAAACTTAAGTGTGTTGTACTGAAATGTGCATGTCTAGGAAAGTTCTGGCTAAGGCAAGATTTGGTACTTAAGTGTGTCCATTGTGACCCACCTCTCTTACCTGGGAACTTACCTGGTGCACTATTCATGTACAAAATGCTAAATGGCTACCGTTCTCGGTGAATAGTAGAAAACTTAACTGATTTTTAAATGGCAGCATGGAAAACGATTATCTCGAGCAGTTCTGGGTGATCCACTAGATCAGCCGATGGACAGATAACGAGCCAATTGTGGTGGATGTCTTCGGTCGCCTGGACCTCCTCGAAGGAATTCTAAGAGATGTGCCGCCGAGCAGTTTCGTGCGACCAAGCCTAATGACTGCCCAAGTCAATTTTTTGATAAATCGTATGGAAGGAGTATGGAGAGACCTAGCCGAAGGACTTTACCTCCAAGGCAACTATGCATCCTTGTTCTTCTATTGCCAGCAATTCCGCGACCATGCCCTCAACATGTACGAGAGAGATGAACTGGAGGAAGAAGGAATGTCCAACCCCGATGAAAATTGGGAAGACATGGTGGCAGCCGATGCTAATATGATATGCGCCGACTACCTTAGCCCGAACGATGAAGAAGAAGGAGTAACGGTGCACGACGATCTCGAAGGACCCGAGGTCGAGTCTGAGGACGACACGATAAGCGATGATGTTTGGGTTTGGAAGTTTGCCAACCCATAAAAAAGAATCGTGGGTGATCTTATGTTCTCGTTTACTAGTATTTTGGGTGTATGCCTTATGTTTCTCATAATCGATGTTATATACAATATTATGAAATAAAATTTCCTTTTTGAAGAAATTCTCGTGGAATGAGATTTTGTATTGTCTTTTAGATGGTAACCACAAGACGGCAAAGGAATATGACTCCTATCAGCCCCAGTCGGGGAATAGAGGATGTAAGAAGCAGTGGGAGTCGCCGCTACAGTAGTAACATCCAAACGGGAGAACCAGAGACGGAGTCATCAGTTCTTAAGGGACGCTTGGATTGCATCGAGAGGGTTATAGAGAATCTTTTGACCCACACAACCAGAGAAGGACCACCTAGGCACACTGAAAACGTGTTGGAACAGTACCGACAGCAGCGACCACCAACGTTTAAAGGGAAGCCCCATGATGACCCCTGCGTGGCCGAGTATTGGTTAGAGCAGTCGGGGAAGTTGCTTCGACATCTCCAGTTCAACGACGAGGATAAAGTAAACTATGCCACTTTCATGTTGGAGGAAGAAGCTGGGAAATGGTGGCAGACTACAGAGCGAGCGTTGCAAAGATCTCGCTCGAGGCAAGGGTTTGAAACTAATGAGACCCCAGTATCAGTTTGGGAGGCATTCAAGAAGGCCTTCAATGATAAGTACTTCCCACTTAGCTGGAGGCAGGAGAAGAGCTGGGAGTTTGCGAACCTGAAGCAAACTGGAGAAATGTCGGTGACTCAATACGACACCAAATTCAATCAGCTCATTAAGTACGTGCCAATGTATGATACCGATGAGTGGCAGAAAGCACAGAAGTTCATGTCAGGACTTTGGGTGGATCTGCTACAGGCCTTGAGCATATAGTCGATCGAATCATATGAGGAAGCTTTAAGTAAAGCTTTGACGACGGAGAGGAACCTTCGGCAAGTAAAGCAGATTAGGTCTGGAGAAACAAAAGGGGAGTCGGAGCAGAAATCGAGAAATAAAAATCCCCAAGGCAGCAAGCAATGCCCCAAGTGCAAAAAAAACCATCCGGGGAGGAAATGCTTAGCAGGAACGTCTATCTGCTATTCCTGCGGAAAGCAAGGGCACATAAGTAGGGATTACCGCAAAAGAAACGAAACACCTCCAGTTAAAGACCTGTCGAATGTGGTGTGTTTCCAGTGCAATCAACCAGGGCACTACTCAAGTAACTACCCGAAGAAGCCAAGACTCGAACAAGCAAATGGGCCAACTGAAAAAGCAGGAAAGGCTCGTGGGACTCGTCAGGGACATGTCTACAACCTCACCAAGGAAGATGTGGGGACAGATCTAGCAGTCGTGCAAGGTACGCTCTTCATATCGGATACCCCTGTGCATGCATTGATAGACCCTGGGTCAACACATTCATTTATGTCGTATGCTTTGGCTACAAGTTTAGAGGTAGAGACTAAACTTATGGAATCTCCGATAATAATTTTGATGCCCATGGGTAAAAGTACAAGGTCCTCAAAAGTGATAGAAGAATGCGAAATTAGTTTAAGTGATGCTCGATTTCAAGTTGATCTAATTTTGCTAGAAGTGTATGACTTTGACATAATCTTAGGAATGGATTTCTTGTCCAAATACGACGCCAGTATAGATTGTCGAAGGAAGGTAATGACCATAAAGGAACACGAAGGGGAGTGGGTCAAATTTCGGGGACAGGGTGACCCTAGGAATGGAAAAATGATTTCGGCTAGGAAGGCAGAAAAGTTGATAAGCCAAGGATCTCATGGATGTATAGCCTACGCTTGTTTGGAAGAGAAAGAGGTACCAAAGCTCAAGGAGGTGCGGATAGTACGAGAGTATGAGGATGTATTTCCAAAAGATCTACCAGGACTACCGCCACCTCAAGAGATCGAGTTCTCAGTCAAGCTAGTACCAGGAACTAAACCGATATCTATTCCTCCATATCGAATGGCCCCGACAGAAATGAAGGAATTATGGAGCCAGCTACAGGAATTAACCGATAAGGGATTCATTAAGCCGAGCACATCGCCGTGGGGCGCGCCAGTGCTATTTGTAAAGAAGAAGGATGGCAGCTTGAGGATGTGTATTGACTACCGTCAGCTGAATAAAGCTACGGTAAAGAATAAGTATCCACTTCCAAGAATCGATGAGCTGTTCGATCAATTGCAAGGAGCAAAGATATTTTCAAAGATTGACTTAAGGTCAGGATACTACCAATTAAGGATTAAGCCTGAAGATATTCCGAAAATAACTTTTCGGTTAAGGTACGGCCATTTTGAGTATTTCGTGATGCCATTTGGGTTAACAAATGCTCCAGTGGCATTTATGGATCTCATGAATAGAGTGTTCAGACCCTATCTAGATCAGTTCGTGATCATGTTCATAGATGATATATTAATATATTCCTCAAATGAAAATGATCATAAAGAGCACTTAAGGGTGGTGCTAGGAACTCTCAAGAAACACCAGTTGTACGCCAAATTCTCAAAGTGCGAGTTCTAGCTACCCCAAGTCGCGTTTCTTGGACACGTAATCTCTGCCGAGGGAATCTCGGTAGATCCTCAAAAAATTGAGGCAGTTCAGGGGTGGAAGCAGCCAACGAATGTGACAGAGGTGCGAAGCTTTTTAGGATTGTCAGGCTACTATAGAAGATTCGTGAAGGAATTTTCAAAAATAGCCTCGTCAATGACAAAGCTCATTCGAAAAAATGTTAAGTTCGAATGGACTGCCAAGTGTGAGGAAAGTTTTCAAGAGCTCAAAAACAGATTAACCTCAGCACCTGTTTTAGCAATGCCAGATGGGCACGGGGGATTCGTTGTGTATACAGATGCCTCTAAGATAGGTCTAGGTTGTGTGTTAATGCAACACGACTAAGTGATCGCATATGGGTCGCGATAGTTGAAGAGGCACAAAGAAAACTACCTGACACATGATCTGGAATTAGCGGCCGTAATATATGCTCTGAAGTTATGGAGACATTACCTGTATGGTGAAACCTTTGAGGTGTTCACAGACCACAAGAGCCTGAAGTACGTGTTCTCGCAAAAAGAGCTGAACCTTAGGCAGCGATGGTGGATGGAATTTCTAAAGGACTATGACTGCACCATACGATATCACCCAGGGCATGCCAATGTGGTGGCTGACGCACTGAGTAGGAATGTGCCTATCTTTATGGCCGGAATGATGGCCTGTGAGTGGCAAATGTTGGAGCCTTTTAGCCATTTTACGGTGAGTGTAGTGCCGAAGGAATCATCCGTCCTTATCGCTGGCATGGTAGTTCAGCTGGATTTGGTGAACGAAATACGGGAGGCATATGTGGATGATAAACGGATACATCTATGGGTGGACAAGCATGGCCAGCCTAAGAGGTCTGATTTTGAAATTCATGATGGCATACTGAGGTTTCGGGGAAGGATTTATGTGCCAAACTTAAAGGACTTGAGATAAAGAGTTTTGAACGAAGCCCATAGAACTCGTTATACAGTACACCCGGGAGCCACAAAAATGTATAGAGATCTCCGAGAAGTCTATTGGTGGTTGGGAATAAAGACAAGTGTGGCAAGAAAGGTAGCGCAGTGCGATACATGCCAGAGGGTAAAAATTGAGCACCAGAGACCAGCTGGACTCATGAGACCATTAGATATCCCAGAGTGGAAATGGGAGCATGTCACAATGGATTTTGTGACAGGGTTTCCCAGAGGTCAGAAAGGCAATGATGCAATTTGGGTCATCGTAGATAGGCTAACAAAGTCAGCACACTTCTTGCCTACGTGGATGGATAGACCTGTACGAAAATTTGTGGAGCAATATATTGGAGAAATAATTAGACTTCATGGCACACCGGTAAGTATAGTCTCCGATCGGGATCCGAGGTTTACCTTAAGATTTTGGGGAAGCTTGCAAGAGTGCATGGGGATGCAATTGAACCTTAGTACGGCTTATCACCCATAGACCGATGGATAGTCTGAAAGGACCATTCAAACATTAGAAGATATGCTAAGGTCATGTGCCTTGGATTTTGAGGGTAATTAGGAAGAACATCTGCCCTTAGTAGAGTTCGCTTATAACAACGGTTACCATAACAGTATAGGAATGGCACCCTATGAGGCTCTATATGGAAGAAAATGTCGATCGCCTATCTGTTGGACTGAGGTAGGAAAGAGACAAATATTGGGATCTGAGTTGGTTCAGCAAACTACAGAAAAGATTCGGAAGATCCAGGAGAGAATTCGAGCCGCACAAAGTCGTCAAAAGTCCTATCTGGACAAAAGAAGGCGAAATTTGGAATTTGAGGTAGGAGATCACGTATACTTAAAGGTATCACCTTAGCATTTGGCAACGCGGGGAAAGAAGAAAGGTAAGCTAAGACCCTGATTTATTGGACCGTATCCAATCAAATGACAAGTTGGACCGTTGGCTTATCTCCTAGAACTTCCTATTAGCTTGTCCAACATCCATGATGTCTCAACTTCAAAGGAATATACATGATCCAAACCAGGAAATTCGAGTGGAAGTAATTGAGCTAAAAGATGATCTGACTTATCCAGAGTCGCCTGAGCGAATCCTAGATCGGCGCGACCAAGCCCTGAGGAATAAAGTCATCCCACTGGTAAAGATTCAGTGGAGAAATCATACTGAGGAAGAAGCTACGTGGGAGCTCGAGGACACGATTAGGGAAAAATATCCCCTGTTGTTCGAGGAAGTAGGATGAAAGTAGTAAATTTTGATTTTCTATGTAATGTTATCAAATATATTGTGAAATAAAGGGATGTTAATGAATAGTACGTTTATATTGGTGATGCTATCAACTATTTTTGATGAATGTGGCCGACGGTAGAGAGTTATAACGGGATATTCTGTACTAAAACCCAATATACCTGATAGGCATTAATTGTGTAAGTAACGCAATTGATGTATTTACAAAATGATCAATGATAATGATCGACTAAGAGATAAAAGTTGTTACTTTTATGAGTTGTTAGCCTAATATTGATGTCTTAGAAGGTAAGAATACGAAAATTTTGAGGACGAAATTTCTTTAAGGGGGAGAGAATGTAATACCCAAGAACTTTGGGTTATTATTTTAAAGGAAAAATAGAGATTCGGAAAAATAAGGTATTTGAAAAGCCCAAAAAATTTATCGAATTGACCGAAGGGAGTACCCTAAAGCTTAAATGTCTAAGGAAATAGGAATGCCTTTAACAAGCATCTCGGGGCATGATTTTTAGAACCGAAAGAAATGCAATCAGGAACAATTTTTGGTACAGCAAAAAATATAACTGCCATTTAAGCTGCAAAACCGAATTCTCTTAGGAGACTCCCGAAATGATGACGGAAGCTATGGGAAGCTTCGTTTTATTGAGTAGAACAACCCTTCAGAGGTTTCAGGAAGAAAAGAGTAGGTTTAAAGCCAACACAGAGAAACGGGCCTAAGTGCAATTTTCCAAAGTTGCCCAAGGAGGGTCAAGATGACATTTTTTGCAAAAGTTTCAAAGAGGGAATGGAAAGATTGGAACTTAAGGGGCTCAATTGCAACTAAGGAAAGAGTAGGGGTTGTGAGGAAATGGGCCAAAATGGGAAAAACCAAAACTGAAGGGCCAAAGTGCAAAAAGAAGAAAAATTCGGCCATGGCTTTTGACAGTGGCGCACCATCTCTGGCCGGCCGTTTCAGGCAATGGGCTCGCACGAGGGATGGTCGGGGATCTCATAGGAATCATCATGAGCCGCAATCAAGCACTGGGATGGCCAGATTTTCGAAAAATTCTGGCCAGATCGAAGGCGATAATGTCACGACCTGCAACTCGACATTTTGGTTGGGTGAGGTCGATTTCGGGTTGATCTGGGGGAGGGGGAAATGCTTAAGGCAGTGGGTAAGCCATCCAAGGCCATTTCGAAGCTCGACATTCGCCTATAAATAGAGCTCTTGATGGCCGAAATTTTTAGAAGTTGGAGGCTCAAATCGAAGGCTATTTTGAACGAATTGAGGGGCAAGGATAGAGGGCTTTTGTTGCCCATAGGTTGAAGATCATATCTGGAGCATTTGGTGAGCAATGGAGCAGAATCGAAAGCGAATCGAAGCTTCATCGGAACCCTAGGCGGACTGCCTGGCCGAGAGTTCGAGGCCTCCGTTGGTCGGCTTCCGGACCTCCTTTGGAGCCCATTCAGGTACCCTTAGGATCAATTAAGCATGAGCTTTCTTTTGGTATAGTTTTTGAAATTTTTCGGCAAGCTGTGGCCGAAGAAGACGACCAGCGCGTGGGCCCCACAAGCTAGTCTCACTCGCCCTAACACGCGCCAGCGCGTGTGAGCTTGGTTTTTTGTGCAAATTTTTAAAATGTTTATAAAAATAATTTAGAAATTCCTATGTAAAAATATTTGAAGAAAAATAGGTGTAGGTATTTATTTTGGAATATTAGTAAGGAAAAAATTGAGGAAAATAGAGAAAAAGGCAAGAAGATTGAGGAAAATTAGTTTTTTTTTATTATTTAAACAAATATCTTGCCTAGGGTGCTTTGGGAAGTGAGGTGAAACATTTGGTGCGAATTTTAAGATTAGCACGCAAATCGAGGCAATTTGCACATTTTTTGAGGTATCCCGATAACTATGAAAGGTGTGTGGTTTTGCTCCTTTAACTCATGTATGATATGATTTCCTTGCTATGCATTATATTTTCACATGTTATGATCATTTCGTTCATATACTGTTGCATGGGAAAACGTGAAATATGCACGACATGATATTTTTGTTATATTGAAACTCATGCATGGGATTGGGATGTTAGCCTAAGAGTGTAGCCGAAATTCTCCTAGGGCAATTAATGGAACAACGTTAGGCTTATCCCGCAGAGGTTCGGGATTCTGTCTAGGGTTCCGTACTGGGCTGGTCGGCCTGGGAAGTTACATTATGGGTATATGTTTATAAATGTCCATGCATCATGCATCATTCATTCATGCTTATCTAACCCTCACTTAGAAGATTTCATCTTCTAATATTGGATTATGTCCCTGGAATATTCCACGTTCCAGGCAAGGCAAGTAGCCGGAAGGGCAAGGAAGTAATCGAGGTATGATTGTGGTGGAAATTTCGTGGGTCCCATATGGGACTAGGACTATCTATTTTATTCGGATGTATTGCTTAGATTTTAATATTGTCTGTAATGTTATGTTTTCGAGGTTTCTTACAGGTTCTGATCTTGCTTCCGCTATGTTTAATGTGTATCATTCCTTTACTATATTTGGGAGTGTTATTAAATAAAAGTTATGCTGAGGATTTATTGCCGATTCATGTTTAAAAAAAAAAAAAAAATCCTAGCATGTATTAATGCCCTGGAAGGCGGGGTGTTACAGCCTCACTCTCAAGTAATCCTTCCCACTAGATCAAGTACTCATGGACATATACATATTAGGGTCAACATACTCATCATATCCCCTAAGGGATACAACCTAGAACATAAACAGAACGTAACTTAGTATTACACATCTCAAAAACACCCACCAAGGACCTTCCGAGTGAGACGGCTCTGTACACACTTTTACCCACGGCTCCAACTTCACTTGCTCGCCCACCTCTATAGCCTTACCCTTACTTGGAATGATGTAAGCAAATATGAGCCACAAGGCCCAGCAAGTATAACTAAAAGAAGCGAGCATGAGAATCATAGGTAACGAGAAACAATAAGGATCATGAATAACATTTATGGCACTCATGCCACACCTCTTTACATCACTCTACATGATAATAAGATGAAACATGCATTTATGCTCATATGCAATCTTTTAAAACCATAATTATGAGATTGAAGTCCAAAACCATGGGATCGAAGTCCTTATCTAAGCCAAAGCTTTCTCTGCAGATGTATCCTACAAATCTCGTCCGTCACACACATCATGAAACATTTAAACATTTCAAAATCCTTTTCATGCACATGCTCTATGCCTCATCACAACTACGCATATCATAATGACTCATCTAATATAACATACATACGATTACCTGAGGCAACATACATGAGAGAACAAAACCCATGCAAGGCAACATCAACCCTTGCATATCCCCAATAAAGCATAATTTCTAAACGAAGATAGGGTAATACAAAACCCTATTTAAGATTCAAGAGGTATAAATGAGAACCATGACAAGCTACCAGAGTAACCACATAGGCCACATGCAATCCAATCCCTCCATAATCGAGGGTTACTTACTCCAAACTCAAGAAATCAAGGTATCATAGAAGTAAGGGGAATAGAGTGTTAAAGAGCTTGCAACATAGAGGGAATGTGAAAGAAATTGCAAGAAAATGAGAAGAACTTGCAAAAATAGAAGCATGAACTTGTCTTAAATATTTTTCCTTAACCTTTACAATGTACCAGGGTTACTGATGTCACAACCCAAGCCTCTTCTTGAAAAAATTAAGCCTACTTGCGCCACCAAAATCTTCCCAATCTCTCTCTGGCATTCCTCCATTTCACTCAAACCTTTAACTTATATATATAGGCTATTGCATCTTGAAGAAGAAACGTTGTAGAAGCAATGTGGTAGTAAGGAGCTAACAATTTCAAGGGAAAAACAGTAAAATGTGGCAGGTGGCAACAGCTGGCAGGGCCACGCAGGGCCTTACGTGGCACGGTAGGGTCGCGTCTAGTCACAAGCGCATAGGAGCCATTTAGCACTTGGCTAGGTTTAAAAAACCCAGCCTTTTCCTTGGATTGCTGCGGGTTTGATCCCGCGACCTCTCTCAACCCCTTAAGCACACGGGCTAACTCGCCTACAAGCTCCCTTGATTAATATTGTGCACAACTTATATTTAAGGTGATTCAGCCCTAGTTTTTAAAATTACATTTAAACCCCAATATTTTTGAATAATTGCTAAAACTCCCCTAATAAAAAATACATTATTTTTTTTTTGTCCACTTAATTTCTTACACATAAATTTACATTAATTTATAAATAGAAGGATCATTACAAATCCTCCCCCCTAAGAAGAATTTGCTCCTCCAAATTCATATCTGGTTATTCAAACAACTGAGGAAAGAAATGCTTCATTTCTTCCTCTAACTCCCATGTGGCTTCTTCTGAACTATAATACTGCCATTGGACCTTTACATAAGAAATAGATCGATGTCTCAACACTCTCTCTTATCATTCCAGAATAGCTACTTGCAGCTCGTCATATGACGCATCTTTCTTGACCCCAAGAGTTTGATAATCAATAATATGTTAAGGCTCTAGCATGTACTTTCGCAACATTGACACATGAAATACATTATGAACATTTGCTAATAGTGGAGGTAAGGTCAGTCGATAGGCTAAGGATCCTACCCGTTCTAATATCTTGAATGGTCCTACATATCGAGGACTGAGTTTTCTTAAGATCCTGAATCTCCACACGCTCTTCACAGGCATTACCTTCAGCCATATATGATCCCCAATAGCAAACTCGAGGTCGTGTCGTCATTTATCAGCATAAATTTTCTATCTATCCTGGGCCGCCTTTATTAGGGCCCTGATGAGCGAATCTTATCAGAAGTCTGCTCAATTACTTCTAGCCCGAGTAAAGTCCTGCATTCTGCTTCTTCCCAACAAATGGGTGATTTACACGGCCTACCATAAAGTGCCTCATATGGTGGCATCCTAATAATGGAATGAAAGCTATTATTATAGGCAAATTCCACCAATGGCAAATGATCATCCCAGCTACCGTAGAAATCTAGCACGCAAGTTCTCAACATATCCTCTAAGATCCGAATAGTCCGTTTTGTTTACCTGTCTGTCTACGGAAGGAATGCAGTACTAAATTTTAATTGAGTCCCTAAAGCTTCATGTAAGGCCCCCTAGAACCAAGAAGTAAATCTGGGATCGTGGTCCGATACAATATTGGCTCAGATTTCATGTAACCTTATTACTTTCTCAATATACAACTTATCCAACCTATTTAAGGGAAATGTCTTCTTAATTGGCAAGAAGTGGGCTGACTTCGTTAGTCAATCTACTATTACCCATATTGTTTCATGCCTCTTTAAAGTTCTAAGCAATCTTATGATAAAATCCATAGCAATGTGACCCTACTTTCATTCCGGGATCAATAGTGAGTGTAATAAACCGGCGAGCTTATGATGCTCTGCTTTCATTTGCTGGCACATTAGGTATTATGAGACAAACTTGGCCACGTCCCTCTTTATACCATCCCACCAAAATTGTCTCCACAAATTTTGATACATTTTTGTCGTGCCTGGATGAATGGTATAACAAAATTTATGAGCTTCAATCAGAATTTCTTATCTCAATTCTTCGTTCTCTGGTACACAAATCTTCCCTCGAAAAAGTAATACTCCGTCACCCATCTGGTTGTATCTTACAGCCCAAATTTCTCCATCTTGGCTAAAACTTTAGCTAGCTTCTCATAAGTAGACTGTTGGACCCGAATCCGTTCAAGCAATTCCAATTTCACCTTCATATAACCGCAAAACAAAATTGGTCTTTCTCAAATGGAGAGATAGGGAAACCATTCAACTGCTCCACCAATAACCATTCTTGTACCATTATAGTTGTAATGGACGTTTCCCATCGACTCAAAACATCAACCACCACATTGGCCTTCCCTAGGTGATATAGAATGTCACAATCATAGTCTTTCAATAACTCTACCACTAATGCTGATGTCATAGCCCAAGCTTCTTCTTGACAAAATTAAGCCTACCCGCGCCACCAAAATCTTCCCAATCTCTCTCTGACATTCCTCCATTTCACTCAAACCTTCACCTTATATATAGGCTATTGCATTTTGAAGAAGAAACGTTGTAGCACAACGTGGCAGCAAAGAGTTAACAATTTCTGGGGCAAAATGGTAAAATATGACAGGTGGCAGCAGCTAGTAGCTACATGCGTGCGCTCGAGCACATGAAAAGACGTCATCTAGCGCCTGGCTAGGTTTAAAGAAACCCAGCCTTTTCCTTGCATGGCCACGGGTTTGATCCCATGACCTCCCCTAGCCCCTTAAGCACGCATGCCAACTTGCCTACAAGCTCCCTTAATTAATATTGTGCACAACTTATGTAAAACCCCAAATTTTCTAAAAGGCTTAAGAGTAATTTGAGCTTGGGCTATAGGAGAAATTATCAAAGGATTAGGGGCTTAAGTGTAATTTATTGCAGTTATAAATGCCGAATCGACTGTAGAGAATGCCCCGGAGTGTAATTAGCTATGGATAATGGTAGGGTCTTGATGAGCGTTCTGAGATAGGATTTATGGAAGTAAAAGAAATTGGAATTAAGATGGTTTTCGGTACAATTAAAATACAGTTTCGTTTTAGGTTGAAATACTGAATTATCATAGAGGACTTCTGGGAAGTCAACGAAACCCTAGGAGGGCTTTGATTTGTCATAAGGATCAACCCTTTGGTGGTTTCGAAATGAATCAACAGCCCAGTGAGGACCCAGGGGTGAAATCGATTTTATCGAGTAAATTCAAAGTTATTAATTGTGGCTTTCAATCATCGTAATGCAAATTAATTTGAGCGTTAGGGGTGTATTTGTAATTAGAGAAATTCCCAAGTGGAATTAAGATTAATTAGGAGGATTAAATGTGTATTTTTTTATATATTATATTAGTGTAAATATATATAAAATATATATAAGTATTATAATATAGGCACGCGTGGGGGACTCCAAGAAGGCTGTTTGTGCGCGTGAGGGAAGGGAGAAGCTCTAGAAATTTTGTCTGTGCACATGGGGAGCAAGTTCTGCAATTGAGGAATTGGGCTGAGGAATTTCAAATGGCCGAGAGCTGATTGTCAAGTGAGAAAAGTGGCGCCCAAGTTTCATCTGCCTGTAAATAGAAGTGAAAATGAAGAATCAGAGTTGCAAAGAGAAAGCTTGGTCGTGAGGTTTTAGCTGAAAACAGAGGGTGGGGGAAGGGAGCAATACAAAGATAGAAGAAAGTCCGAAAGAGATAGATCGTGAGAGAGTTAGAGAAGGCTTGGAATAGTCAGCGACTGGGCTGGTGCCCGTTGCAGCCGCAAGCTCCAGGCGGCCATGACCGCAAGCGAGAGAAGCATGGCAGCTCGGGCGAAGCGAGCAACAAGCACGACAGATGGGCGCGCGTGATGATGAATCATGAGGGCCGAAAGCGGCCATGAAGCTACTGTTGAGCATGGCCTGTAATACCCGAGAATGATTTGAGGTCATAAATAATATTTGATGAAGGGCATAAATGGACTTTGTGGAAAATAAGACTATAGGGTACACTAACGCAACTTTGGACGATCGAATTAGTCAGAGGGAGTACCCTGGACCCTAGATAGACAAGGAAAATGGTATAGTATCGACAAGTAATACGAGTTATGATTTTAGGCATCAAAAGAAGTTGGATCGAGAACGGTTCCCGGTACAGCTAAAAAAAAGGCAATTGTGATTTAGGCTGAAATACCGAATTATCGTACGGGGCATCCGGGAAGTCAATGGAACCCCGAGGAAGTTCATATTTGGCATATACAGTAACCCTTCAGTAGTTTTTGGAAGAAACAAAAGGTTTTGTAGCTAAAACGAAGATTCGGGCCTAAGTGCAGTTTTTTCGAAATTGACAGAGGGAGATCGAAACGATACTTTTTTGAAATTTTAAAGAGAATGTTTTAGGATATTTCAAAGGGTTATAAAGGTCTTTAAAGAGAAGTTCAGTTTTTGAGCTAGGGGCAAAATCATAATTTTTGAGGTTGGGGTAAAAGTGTAATTTACCTAAAAATTAGGGGCATTAGCGAAATTAGTCCATTTTTTAGGGACTAAAATGCAATTAAAAATTAGCCCGGGGACCATGTTGAAAAGGGTCTAAGTGCAATTATCCAAAAGTTCGGGCCAAAATGTAATTCTTGAAATCTTTTTACTAGGGGCATTTGGGAGATTCAGGAAAAAGCTTCATAAATGACTTTAGAGATAAGGATGAAGTCTCATGATGACGTTAGAGATAAGATGAAGGCTCATGATGACTTTAAGGATAAGATTTGTATAAGATTTGATTGGATAGGAAAAGATTTGATTTGGATAACAATGATTGCAGAAGATCTTACAAGATTTTGGAATGATTACAAAAGATATTAGAAGATTTGGAATGATTATAGAAGATTTACAATGATTGCAGAGAATCTTAGAAGATTTTGGAATGATTACAAAAGATATTAGAAGATTTGGAATGATTATAGAAGATTTACTATGATTGCAGAGAATCTTAGAAGATTTTGGAATGATTACAAAAGATATTAGAAGATTTGGAATGATTATAGGAGATTTACAATGATTGCAGAGAATCTTAGAAGATTTTGGAATGATTATAGAAAATATTAGAAAATTTGGAATGATTGGAAAAGATTTTGAAAGATTTGAAATGATTGCAGAATATATATTTCTTGGTGGCTAAGTTTCCTAAACATATAAATAGGGGCTTAAGGCTAAGGATTCTCTCATTCAAAGTTGTGATACATTTGTGCTAGACGAGAGTGCTTCGGGTTTAGTGGATAGAGGGTTTTTAAAGCATACTCGAGGCATCACACGCGTAGAGCACTTAGGTAGCGCGTGAGGACCTGTAAGGAGGTGGTTTGGTTAAAAGACTTGAGGAGTTGCACGAAAATTAAGGTTGGGCACAAGATTCGAGGTGTTCTGAGTTTCGTTCAAGGTGAGTGTTCTACCTGAAAACTTGGTTTTAAGTTGTGAGTGTTCTACCGAAAAACTTGGTTTTAAGTTGTGAGTGTTTGCCCCCAAAACTTGATTTATTGTGCTTGTTCTATCTGAACATATGGTGATTTCATGCAAAATGGTTTTGTGCATTAAAATGGTAACCGGTGACGGTTGGATTTATGAGGGAGGTTTGTCCCTAAACGTTTTGAACTGTGCATTGCATTTTATAAATGTTGTTTATACGATGCATTGAATTGTGAATTGTGGCATTGTCTTGAGTTTTATGTGTACGTATGGAATGTCAGCCTCGGATGTTGTCTGGATAGTGTAGGCATAATTCTCCAAGGGCGTGACGGAATAATAGGGGTATCTGATGCTGGTGTGCATGTCAGGATAGCCGCCTTGGTTTCCGTGCCAGACCGTTTGGTCAGGGAAGTTGTACTAGGACGACTAGGTGGTCCATACTGTGTTGTTCATGTGGGATGTCAGCCTAGGATGTTGTCTGGATAGTGTAGCCGTAATTCTCCAAGGGCGTGATGGAATAATAGGGGTATCTGATGCTAGGTGTGCATGTCAGGATAGCCGCCTTGATTTCCGTGCCAGGCCGTTTGGCCAGGGAAGTTGCACTAGGACGACTAGGTGGTCCATGTGAAATTTTGGAGTTGGGATTGTATGGTGGTTCCTGGATGCTTAAGGTGGGAACGTATTCTGGTGAGATGCGTTGGCAACCCCATTTAAGCTAGAATCGCGTCGCGTCGTCGTGTTGTCGAGTCGGTGTGGTGGCATAGCTTTTAGAGAGATTGCTCTTTCCCCATGGTAGGGTTAAGCGCGTGGGAATTCTCTTGAGTTAGGGCTTACTGGGTGTATTGGTTTATTTCATGTCTCGGATTATTCATGAAAAATGTGTTTTGAACTCTCACTTAGATGATTCATCATCTAATTTGGACTTTGTCCCTGGAATATTCAAACATTCCAGGTGAAGGCAGCGGTGCAAAAGGGAAAGGAATCGTCGAGGAGTGACGGCGATTAGCGGATAGTTTACATTATGTCTTTTCAGTTATGTTATTTACTTTTGAAAACGTCATGTAAACCTTGGTGCAACTTTATATATAAATAAAGTGGTTTCGGTTATGACCTGTTGAGGTTTCGATCTAGCTTTCGCATTTGTGTTGGTGAACCTGTCTTGGTTTATTAATGGTTCATAGTTGATATACTGAGAAGGTGTAACGGGATCTTCGGGGAATGGTTTTTGTGTTGGGTTTTTGTTTAAAAAAAAATTTTTTCCCCAGAATCCTACGTTACGTTAACACTCCCGGGAATTGGGGTGTTACATGGCCGACCCGAGCAGCAAAGCAGGAGACGCGAGCAGGGGGCCAGAAGCGAGCGGGGATGCAGGCTATGCGCAGTGGAGCGGGAGAGACCGGAGACGGCGGGGTGGCCGCGATGGGCGACGTGCGGTGGCTGGGCCGCGCATGGAGCTGATGCGCGAGGCACTGTGCGTGGGTGCAGTGAAGAAGAAGAACAGAAGGAAGAATATGAACAGTAGGAGGAAGAAAAGAAAAGAAAAAGAAAAAGAAAAGAAAGGAAAAGAAAAGAAAGAAAATAAGAAAAATAAGGGAAAAATATGAGGAAGCTCCCAAAAATTCTAGAAAAATGGGTAAGGGAGATTTATTAATATTTTAGAGATTTTGGTAAGAAAAATGGTTCAGGCACGCATTTTGAGGGGATGCACGAAAATCGAGGCAAAACACGAAAATTGAGATGTCGCACAAAAATTGAGATAATTGCACAAGAATAGAGGTAATGCTCAAGAATCGAGGTGGTGTGTGAGAATCGAGGATTTGCGGAGCATTTGAGGTCAATCACCCGTTTTGAGGATAGGACACACATACCGAGGAAGCTTGAGAGGCTAAGCTAAGGTAAGTAAATTTTTCTAGAAAATTCCATCAAATTAGGAATAATATTTTATGAATGGTTATAGAGAAATATTTGAGGAAATATTCGAGAAATAATTAGTTTAGATTTATTGAGGAAAAATAGGAAGAAATAGAGGGAAAATTATGAGGAAATTAGGAAAGAAATATAATATTGATTTATTGAATAAATATGATGGCCAGGGTATGTAGATGTTTCGAAGTGAGTACGTTAGAAGGCTGGCATGAGAATCAAGATATTATGAGATGCGTATGAGGTAAGTTTTACTTCCCAAATTGGAATTTAGTTTTATGGAAAATGCTTGGTCTGTAAGTGGCACTTACCAAACTGAATTTAGTTCTATGAAAATACTTGAGTTGAAAGTGGTTTTCTCAAAACTTGATTTTATGTGAACGATTTTATCATGTTGTCATGTCTTGATATGATTATGTCATGTAGATTGCATTTACATATATTGATTATGAAATGTGCATATGTTCACGATGAAATTATTGATCATGCATTCGCATAAGGGTTTGAGAGTACGGGCCGGGACCGCTGCTTTTCCAAGGGTGCATCAATACATCTCGGCTTGGGAAGGAGGATGTAAAAATAGAGAGTAGCATTAAGGTACGGTCGGTTCAAACCGAAATGAAATGGAAAATGACATTTTGCATCCATGCACGAAAATGATTTTTGTACCCTTACTTAAATGGTTCATCATCTAATTGGGCTTTGCTCCTAGAATATTCAAACGTTCCAGATGGATATTGTAGCAGGAACGAAGATGAATGAGGCATGAAATGGCACTTAGCTAAGTGGATGATGAATGAATGATGAGATGAATGTATGTAATGTAGCCCATGTGTTTAAGTCCTTCTACTTTGAAATCTGAACGATTTGGAAGTCCATGATGTAAGATATGACTGATGATTGACGAATGATGATGTATAACCTTATGGTTAATGATGACGATGTAAAACCCTATTTAGGGTTAATGTTAGTAAGAACGTATGTTATGTGTTGATGTTAGTTGAGAGTTATGTATGTTTTAAGTCATTGATGAATAGCCTTGTATTGGGATTAAGTTCGAGAAGCCATGATATAAGATATGATTTATGATTAATGTCGAGAAATAGTGATGTGAAGTTTTGATTTATGATTTATGTTAAAGTAAGATGTCAAGTTTGATTCTAGCTTCCACATTTGATGTATATGATGATTCTCTTTCGAGAAAAATGATTGAAAATTCTAGGATGGATGCAAGGAATGATGAGATTTAGTATTAGTTCGAAAAGAAAAAATTTATCATCCCAGAATTGTCCCAATTTATGACCCGCCCGAGAAAGCGGGGCGTTACAACTTATATTTAAGGTGATTCAACCCTAGTTTCTGAAATTATATTTAAATCCCAATATTTTTGAATAATTGCTAAAACTCTCTTGATCAAATATACATTAATTTTTATTTTTATTTTTTTCTCACTTAATTCCTTACACACATTTTTATTTTAATTCATAAATAAATGAGTCATTACAAAGTTAATAAGAAACGTTACCCACCTTCACTAAGACTAGATATGATCGTTCATATTTATAAATCCAACCCTTATGTCTTTTGATAACCTTTGAATTGTCCCTTATAACCATTCAACATGATCATGATCCAACTTGAAATTACACTAATGGCACTTTTGGTCTGCCTATTTCTTCATACTATTTACCACCTTGACAACGAAGGCGTGGGTTTTACAACCTTCTCTTGCCAAGAGGTTACCATGGCATCAGCTCCTAGACTTTGTCCCTTGTACTTTAGATCCACTACTAGTGGGGTCATGGGTTGTCGGGATGTGATGATCTCAAAAGGGCTCTTTTTCATGGACCCATTAATATGTAGGTTGTAGGAAAATTGAGTCATGTCTAAAAGTAGAGTCCAATCTTGCTAGTTGGCACCCATAAAGTGCCATAGGTAACACTCTAACAAATTATTCACATTTTTTGTCTAACCTAGTTAGGGGGTGAAAGATGGTGGAGAAATGATGCATCGAGCCTAAATGCTTGAATAACTCTATTGTTGAATAATTTGTTGTTTTGATTTAATGAGGAAATAAGTAAATTTATGTTAAATGATGATGACCAAAAAAATGTTCATATAATCAAAAAGGATATATAGTAATTTAGTTAGTCAAAGTTTTAATCAAGTAATAAGCTCTTTCTAATCGAGTAAATGTATGGTTTAGTTTATATGCTCAAGTAAGATCCTTTGTGTAATCAAGTAATTTATGATATGTTTGTATAGTAATGGCACCACAACTCAATAGGAGAGTGAATTGGGTGTTTGAAAAAAAAATTAAAACTTCTTAGGAGGTTTTGAAATAAAATGTCAAAACAATGAAATACAATCAAAATAAATGCAAGATGGACACAAGCAATTTATAGTGGTTTAGCTTAAACCAAGTCTAATCCACTCTTTTAACTTCTCGCTAATGATTTTCAAATCAATCCACTAAAACCTCCTACTTGATCCCAAGTAGGTCCTCTAACAACAAGGTAGGAAATTACAACCTCCTACCAACACCCGGTAAGCCCTTTAGCATATACCGTTAGGAATACAAAACCTCCTACCAAAACCTGGTAGGTCTTCTAGCTCACAAGCTAGGAGATACGAGAATTCACATTTACATTCTCAATGAAGTGTTACATTGATGGAATTTTACAAAGAGAAAGAATTCATTTTTAAAATGAAAAAGTCTTTTTATATTCTAGAACACATAGTTGTGATTTTTGAAATTTTATTCTCCTTGTTGCTACTTGCTATAACTTGTGGGATTGACAAGTTCACATTTCTAATTAGCATGTCTTGATTGCCATTACTTGTGAGATTGCCAAGAATTGCTTTCTTGATTGCCTTGAGTTGTGGCATCTTTGTAGTTGTGATTGCCGAGTTATTTGATTACCAAGTTTGATTTCTTGATTACAATGAGTTGTGGGATTCATACTTTAGATTGGCAAGACTTATGAAGTTTTGGTCTCATCACCATGATGTAATGGTGGAATTATGGATTGGCAAGAATTATGAAGTTTTGTTCTCATCACCAATCTGTCTAACTTATCTGAGTTGAAACAAACTGTAAAGTTAGACCTTGTGAAAATGGTATGAGTAGTATGGTGCTTGAAAATGGTTGTAAATGTGATTCACACCTGTTGCCATAATCTGGTTTGAGCAATTGAAGAAAGTAAAACCAAACCAATTAAATATTCTTTATTACATAAGCATGAAGCACCATCAATTCCATCATATGTGTACACAAATACTACATATTTACATATATTTTGTTCTTGACTGGAGTACCAAATGAAGAATTATGTAAATTATTTATTGCATTCTATATATAGTACTTAAAAATACAAACACCCCATGGCATTGGTACCTGTAATTTATAAACAACAATGCATATCTATTATAACAATGCATAAAATACAGACACCCCAAAAGCCAGTCACTAAGGCTGATCACAAACATACAAACAAGCACAGCATATCAAAAGTGGAATTTTAACACTCAACAAGCAATTCCAAAGCCGCCAAAGCAGCTTATCTGATTCCATGGATGCGGATCAATAACCTAATAAGGATAAGTTCAAATACAAAAGAAAAAACTCATAATTTAGTTCAAACAAACAATCATAATTTAGTTCAAACAAAGTTCTCTATTAAGTATCTAATATGCCACTGGTTCACAAATATGATCAATAAGAACTCCAAATGCTTGTTGTCTCAACAAAAGTAATAATAAAATAAATGATTGTTTCCCCGCACAACATATTGTTCTACATAAAATCATGAAGATGTTAACATTACATTGTTCACTTCACATTTTTCTAAACTTCAAAATATATTGCCTAGTTAAAAGAACCTCCTTGTTGATAATATGAAAATATATAACATGTGAAATAAATAAAAGTAATGGGTAAAGAATAAAATAAACTAAATATGAGATTAATTAGTAACTTACATTTAGAGAATCACTGCTTTCCACAATATCGGTTAATTCATGAAATTTGATGTTGACACACTTGAGAATTGTTGGCTTGTTATTTTTGGAGGTGTAAACATTTGAAATGAAGAAGCTTGTATATGTATATATATCATGGGTTATGTTAACATTTTTATTAGAAAAGTGTTCTCAATATAGAATTTAATATATTGACAAAAATGAAAGAAGCAATGTTTAAAGTGAATGCTTAAGCACACAAGATGAACCAAAAATTTTAGAGCTCTATTCAAGATACAAATGGTAAACGTATTAGTCATAATGAGTTGAAAATACACAATTTAGTTAACTCTTTAAGCATTGGTCTAATTACTTTCTCTTGGTTAAATAAATTCCCTTTCTTCATTCAGTTATATATAATTGCAATTAAAACCAAAATACAAAATGTTCTTTTATTATGTCAACCAAGATGAACTCATGTTAAGTTCTGCCACTAATAAAGTGTTAAATATCACAGTTATGACAAAAACCTAGAGGAGCACATAATCTCCAACCTCAAGATTACATACACATATGAATTACTTAGGGTAAACTACTAAATTGTCCTAAAAACATATAGGATTTATGCCTCATGTGACATTGAGAAATCATTTTAGAGGAATGCCCTTTGTTGAGATGTTACAACATTCCATGGTTGAAACATGCCTTGAGGTGGTAAGCTTGCGTGTGGATACGTGCCTCCACGATACATCCATTACCAACTATTATTGTTATAATATGTTTGTTGGGTGATTAGTGGTTAATTTTGTAAAAATTATGTTATAATTACACCCTTTTTTTGATCTTAAAATGGTTTAAATTAGATATTAATATATATTTTATGGTTATATGCAAGTTTAAATTGAAAAATGAATGAAATGAAGTTCTAAAGTAAAATTTAAAAATAATAATAATACATATATAAATATATATAATACATATATATCAATACATGGGTGCATGTAATGTATATATATATATATATAATATAATCTAATATATATATGTGCCATGTGTAATACATATATATATAATATATAATTTATTAATAACACTCAATTGCTTGTTTGTAGGCATGAAGAAGGTGGGCTTGGAGACTCAAATTGGATTAAAAAATGAAGAATTAAACCCCATAAAGAATTAAACCCTATGAAGAATTAAGGCCCAACTTGAGCAAGCCCATGGAAGATATCATTCGGAGAAGGCCCAAGCATTATTTTTAATCCTAATGAAGATAAAAAAAATCAATTATAGAAATCTATTTTTATTTTTTTTTAA
Source organism: Diospyros lotus (assembly GCF_014633365.1). NCBI lineage: Eukaryota > Viridiplantae > Streptophyta > Magnoliopsida > Ericales > Ebenaceae > Diospyros > Diospyros lotus. Next base: position 34,790,412 of record NC_068341.1, on the reverse strand, counting down.
TATTTGTTTTATGAGTGCTTTATTAGGTATGTATTTTAGCTAAGATCCATTTAACTATTAGGTGTGTATTATAGCTAAAATCCATTTAACTTTAGGTGTGTATTATAGCTAAAATCCATTTAAATTTAAGTGTGTGAGTGCCCATTAGATATAATTATGTTTAGTTGAATAATTGAAATTGTGTGGTTTGTATTGCATCTTGTGGGCTATAAATAGTTCACTTGATTGCATTTGTAAGGGTGATTATTATTCTTGAATCAAAACTTAGTTGTTTTCTTAGAATTCTCTCTTTGAGAATTGTTTTTGTTTTCTCTTATTTTCTCTATTATCTTCTCTTGTGATCTTAATTTCTTTCTTTATTCTCTTGAATTCTTATGTCATTTATTGTTACTTTATTATCCACCGCTTAAATGACCGGTTAATTTCTGCCTTTAAATTTCTGTAATTTTAATTCCTGTCATTTTATTTTCCACCGCCTAAATGACTGGTTAATTTTTACTATTTTAATTCCTATCATTTAAATTTCATTATTTAAATTACGCAATTTAAATTCATGTCAATTAACTTTTAAATGGAGAGGAGTAGCTAAATCCGATCTTGGGTTAAGGCAATAACAGCGTCCAACGCCAATGATTCCCAAAGAAAGTTACGCTTTAAATGAGTGACATTAATTTAAATTTCAGTATGAATGTATAGTAATTATTGAGAAATCACTAGATTTGGATTGGAGCGTAAGCCTAACTTAGAGCTTTCATGCCATGTATGGGAGTTACTAGAACTGGAAACGTTATCATACCCAAACCCGAATGATTAATTTAATTATTTTGTGTATTAATTGCAATTGGATTTATGGTAGTTGCTTAAATTAGAACTATCATAATCTCTAATTACATTTAATAGCAAACCCTCATATCTGAAATTAAATTAATGTTGCTAATATTTTCTGCTAAAATTTGGGAATCAACGGGTTGGTGCTGAAATTGTCTTAACTCAAGTGCTATCCAATTTCATATTTTCACCTTTAGCATTTATTTCAACTTCTGCCTTGCTTTATTTCCTAGTATCTGTTATCTAAAAATCCATAAAAAAAAAAAAATCTTGTTGTCAATTTGTCCAAATGCGTGTGCGAGTGTGTGACATTCTTTTTCTTTTTCCATAAATAAATCTCTCAGTGGACAACCTGAACTCATCCAAAAAATAAAAATTTAAATTTGAACTACAACTACACTCGTACACTGACGAGTATAAACCTCTTACCAAAATAAAGAAAAAAAATATAAAAGTTTTAATGTGTTTTTATTGTGTTTTCATTGCAGGGTGAGAGTGCAGCCATTGGGCCATTCCAAATACCCCATACATAAATATAAATGAAAAATATTGATTATTCACATAAATATAATAAATTTAAGAAGAGAATTAACAACAAACTTTTGCTTTATAAAAATAGGATCGCTATTTCCCGCCTCTACAACACGATTAGAGTTCAAGACATTGAGAGTCGTGATGTGGGTTGCATCCCTATTATTTGTCTTTCCATCTTAAAAAGATACTGTGTTATTTTTCTTTGTCACATACATAAATGAGTCTAAATGAATATATATTAATGTAAGAATACAAGTTTGGTTAACAACTGACCCATTACTTTTGACGATTTCTTCTTTCATGATTTGGTTTCCAATGGACCTTTAATTCTTTTGCTATATTAGCCTTTCGAGGGTCTTTTTGTTGGGTCTCTCAATTATGGCTCTTGTTGCATATTTGATACCGAATTATGATGTGTGTTGATTGGAATGCTCTTATTCACATCTTCATTTGAGACTATAAAGGCCTTAATTTTTTCTTCCACTTCTAACAATAGTAACTTGCTTAACGAAAAAACATCAAGATACCTTGAACCCTTGGACACAATTCTTTGCAAAATATGTGATAACTCACTAAAATGAGCTATTATCATTGGGTTATTGTCATTTGGAATTATCTCTCCCATGGGGTGAGAAATAACTTCATATGTAACTGCTTGTATCCATCTTTTTAAATAGTATTGAGGAGGTAAACTTTTGAACTCTAAGTGGCGGAACAGCTTCAATGCATGCAAATAAAGGATTCCATTGAACTCAAATTTTCTACATGTGCATGACACTGTTTGTTCCAAGTGGTTGTTTGTAAGTGTGAATCCTTTGTCAACCTTCAATCTCTTTAGTTCTATAGGTACGAATAGTTTCATCATCATTCTCCAATTCCAATGACAAATAAATAGTTTGCTTAATACTTTCTTAAAACCAACAAAATATTTTTTTGTGTATTTTTGTGTTGCTTTACGCTCTACAGACCAATTACAAAACAAATTAGGTGTTATTTGTTGTGTTAAGTGTTCATCCTCCCTTTCTTTTCCACGACGATTATCCATGGTCCTAGAGTATAGACTTACAAACTCTTGAAAAATAATTTTTTCATGATTAAAATAATCCTTCAAAAACTTATTGATGCTCTTACTTCTCTGTGAAATGGTCATGCTAGCACAAAAGTGAACATGACTATACATTTGAGCCTATTTCTTTCTCAATGCATATGTTCTTTACAATCACTCATTACCTCTTAGCCCATTATCTTCAAGCAATTTATCCCAACTTTGTTTGAATTCTTCAACTATTTCTAGATTGTACATGCAAGTTTTAAATTGTAGTGCAAATTATTTATATCCATTATTACTCAAGTTCTTTACAGCATTTTGACATAAAATGCCACAAACACGATCCATGGTGGGCTTCAGGCAATACCATATCAACAACACTTGATATAGCTATAGATTGATTTGTAAATATGCTTTTCATTTTTTTCCTTCCATAGACTCAAAGAATGTAGTGACCAACCACATTATCGCATCAATTGTTTCGCCATCAAGTGACTATATCCAAAAAGTGATGTTTTCCCATGATGGTTGATGCCAACAATTAGTGCACATAACATGTCATAATTGTTTGTTTGAAATGTTGTATCAAAACATACTTCATCACCAAATAACCCATAATCCCATCTCGATTCTCATCACAAAAAAATGCATCCCATATCTCACCATCTTCACGATTTTGAAAAGAGTAAAAAAAAATGTTTGTTTTTCCCTTTCTTTTGTTTGAAGTATTCAAGGAGGCATTCGGCATCACCCTTCTTGAAAACTTATCCTGTGTTCTTTGTAATAAATTGTTGCAATTAGATCTTGCGAAATTAAGGTTTTGGGCTCCACCAGCTTCTTCGCACATGTAGGAGAAAATTTGTCCTTACTTTATTCCAAATAAATACATTTTATTCATAAGTTTAGCTTGTGAAAAATTGATTTTCCTATAAGACCTCAAATAACAGGAATGCTCAAGTGGGACAATGACTGCACTCTCATCCTGCAATTAAAACACAATAAAAACAAATCATAATAAAACTTTTATATATATTTTTTTATTTTAGTGAGAGGTTTATACTCGCTAGTGTACGAGTACAGTTGTAGTCCAAATTTAAATTTATATTTTCTGGATGAATCCAGGTCGTCCACTGAGAGATTTATTTATGGCAAAAGAAAAAGAATGTCACACACACGCACACGCATTTGGACAAATTGGCAAGAAGGTTTTTTATGGGTTTTTTTTAGACAACAGATACTAGAAAATAAAGTAAGGTATAAATTGAAATAAACATTAAACGTAAAAATATGAATTTGGATAGTGCTTGAGTTAAGACAATTTCAGTACCAACCTGTTGATTCCCAAATTTTAGCATAAAAGATTAGCAACATTAATTTAATTTCAAATATGAGGGTTTGTTATTAAATGCAATTAGAGATGATGATAGTTCTAGTTTAAGCAATCCTCATACATGATATGCGGAATTCTAATTTAAGCAACTACCATAAATCCAATTACAATTAATATACAAAACAACTAAATTAATCATCCGGGTTTGGGTATGATAGCGTTTCTAGTTCTAGTAACTCTCATACATGGCATGAAAGCTCTAAGTTAGGCTTACGCTCCAATCCAAACCTAGTGATTTCTTAATAATTAAGACACACTCATACTGAAATTTAAATTAATGTTACTCATTTAAAGCGCAGCTTTCTTTGGGAATCATTGGCGTTGGACACTGTCCTTGCCTTAACCCAAGATTAGATTTAGCTACTCATCTCCATTTATAAATTAATTGACAAGAATTTAAATGACATAATTTGAATAACAAAATTTAAATGACGGGAATTAAAATAGTAGAAACTAACCGGCCATTTAGGCGATGAACATTTAAATGACAAGAATTAAAATTACAGAAATTTAAAGGCATAAACTAACCGGCCATTTAGGCAGTGAATAATTAAATGACAAGAATTAAAATTACAGAAATTTAAAGGCATAAATTAACCGGCCATTTAGGCGGTGAATAATAAAGTAATAATAAATGACATAAGAATTTAAAAGAAGAAATGAAGAAATAAGATCACAAGAGAAAAAAAACTAAAGAAAATGAGAGAGAACAAAAGCAATTCTCAAAGAGGGAATTCTAAGGAAATAACTAAACTTTGATTCAAGAATAATAATCACATTTACAAATGCAATCAAGTGAGCTATTTATAAGCCACAAGATGCAATACAAACCACACAATTTCAATTATTCAATTAGACATAATTATATCTAATGGGCACTCACACACTTAAAGTTAAATGGATTTTAGCTATAATACACACCTAATATTAAATGGATTTTAGCTAAAATACATACCTAATAAAGCACTCATAAAGTTAAATGAATTTTAGCTATAATATCCACCTAATAGTTAAATGGATTTTAGCTAAAAAACACATCTAATAAAGCTCTCACATAAAAAAATAAAAATAGATTTCTATAAATTGGTTTTTAATCTTCATTAGGATTAAAAATAATCCTTGGGCCTTCTCCAAATAATATCTTCCATGGGTTGCTTAAATTGGGCCTTAATTCTTCATGGGCTTGAATTCTTCATGGACTTTAATTTTTCATGGGCTTGATTTCTTCATGGGTTTAATTTTTCATGGGCTTGATTTCTTCATGGGCTTGAATTCTTCATGGACTTGAATTCTTCATAGACTTGAAGTCTTCATGGCTACAAAAAAAAATAATTTAATGTTATTAATAAATTATATATTATATATATGTATTACACATGGCACATATATATATATATTAGATTATATTATATATATATATATTACATGCATGCATATAATGATGTATATGTATTATATATAATTTTATATATTATTATTATTATTATTAAATTTTACTTTAAAATTTCATTTCATTCATTTTTCAATTTAAACTGCATATAACCATAAAATATATATTAATATCTAATTTAAGCCATTTTTAAGATCAAAAGAATGGTATAATTATAACAAAATTTTTACAAAATTAACCACTAATCAGACAAGATCATGTGTTTGCTCCAACTTGAACTCAATTAGTCTATACTTAATCACAAATTTTGCCTCACAACTGCCGACTATCTCTTTTTGTTTTGGGTGTCTTGATCTTTCTAGAAGTGCCCTCACATGAACAAACTAGTGCTTGTCGTTTGATTTTATTTTTGTCAGATTTGTTCTTGTTTGTTCTTAATATCCTTAAATTAAAGCCAACCTACCTTGCATATCTATTATAGAAATCATATGCTTCTTTTGTTGTGTCAAACGTCATTCCAATTTTTGGGTCTACCTCACCATCTATTTCCACTTTAAACTGATCATTTGAACCCTCACACCTTTCATTAACTACAGAAAATTTCTCATTATCACTAAAATCCAAGTCTTGATTACTCACTTCATCACTAGAACTACTAATATTTACATCCATATTTAGACTTTTATTATTATCCATATTAACGTGTAGAAAGGTATAAATAATAAAGCATTCATCCATAGAAAAATATTTCAATATTTTCAATAATGTTATAAAGAGTGGTTTTGTGTCTTACCTTGTTCTTCGATCATTCAAGGAAGACTCATTAGCAAAATTAAAATCTCCAAATTTTCAATATTTCATTTCTTGGATGAAAACACAAATACCAATTAAACTCCAAAATTAGAAGACCCAAAAAAATAATGCGATAAAAATTTCATACAATTAGATAAACTGCAATTGTGACCTTTTAAGCACTTGATACTTAAAATAATAGAATTGCCATAATCACGAACAATCATACAATGTTGTCGCACACTAATAAAATGTAGATTTTTGTTTTATATGAGAAAAACCAAAAATAGATTGATAAAAACAATTTTCCCCTTCTATATTTGGAAAAAATAGTTACATGTTTTTGGATTAATTTTATTAATAGAATTAACATTAAGAGATGCCTGGCTTACTGCAACATCTTTTACTCAAGCTTCGATAGAATCACTAGCTAGCCACACCTACTCGAGATTTTCATCAAACCTTGCTCAAGTAAAATTCTTTTGTTAACTATCAATCCCGGTTGCAGTTCTTATCTGTCAATCTCGGTTGTAGTTCTTACTTGGTTTTGCCAATATTTTCTTATCTTTACACTAAAAGAAAAGTAGTCGAGTTCTTATATTGTGGAATGGTGGATTTGGGAGAGACCTAATATTAGCTTCATAGATTCTTTTATTATTTCCATAGTATACCAATTTGTCTTTGACACTTTAAGTTATGATCTTTATTTCTCTCCCTCAGTACATAAGAAGCAGAAATAGCATACATAGAAACTAAATATGAAGGAATTTACTCTGCTTCTGAAAAAAATGTTCAGAATAGTAGAAAAAGAGCATTTTGGGGCCTTCCTAAAAGATTTTATGGAGAACTAGAGAGAGAGACATCGATGTAAGAGGGGACACCAGAGGATCGCAATTGCTGCTGTTGAGTTCTAACCTAGTCAAGAGGGGGGGTGAATTGACACCTTTTAAAAACTTTAATGCAAAACTTATGCACGTATATGTATGAGAAAACAAATTTAATATAAACCAAAATTGTAGTTGAAAGTACGGGAGCACTTAAATACTAGATGGATAATATGATATCCGCCAGCTGTGCTAGTATGTACTTAGATCCAATATACTCTTCAAATTACAACTTGGTGAAAAACATGTGATTTGAATGCACACAATAACAAGACTTTAAATAAACCAAATGGAATATTGAATGAGTACAAAGAATGATCAATTAAAGCAAATCAGAATATAATAGCCAACAAGAATGTAGGCCTTAGGATTTGGCCACACAAAAAACAAAAACAAACAAGTATAATCAAGCAAGAATAAGTAAAGAGTGAAGAGAAGAAGGACACAGCGATTTATAGTGGTTCGGCCCTTATGGCTTACATCCACTACCTAAGGATTCCCTTCCTTAGGATTTTCAATCAAATCCATTATATAAAACTTTTCTTACAACCACCAAAGCCTTCACTTGGCTTCACCACCACCAAACTATTTCTGGAGTCTCACACTCACTAGTTTGGATTTTGTACGCTCTTTACAAGATAGTAGAGATTGAAAAATAGGGTTCTCTCAAAAATAATACAATGAAGTGTAGAGAACTCTCTTAGTTTTCTCTCAAGAAGATAGAGGAAAAGAAAGACTTGGAGAGAATGAGAATCTTGGCTAATGATGTAGAAAATGATAGGGCTTCCAAAAGTTATTCCAAAGCCTTCAAGAGACCCTTTTATATAGTGCTAGAGAAGGCTTTCCTTGATCAATCTCAGCCCTCCATGTGTCAAGTCTTCAAGCCAATCTCAGCCCTTCATTTGAATTCTTGATTTACCTTCTATAATCAGCTAACTTGATTGATCATCAAGATCTTTAACTTTTGTTGATCTCCAATCAGCCTTGAATGAGCAAATCAATTCCAATAATGCATGGTTGACTTTAAGGATTAAAATATCAACAAAATCCTTCATAATTCTTGCAAAATCGACCATAAATAAGAACTAATCAATTCTGACTTCTAGTTGAATCTTCAATCACCTTTGATTGTGCAATTGGCCCCTTAGCTTCCATAACAAGTATAGCTAATTTGAAATTTGAATTTAAACCTCCAAATGGTGTAAAATCCATCCAGATATTCTCAAATAATGAAGCAAATTTGTCCAATAATGAAGATATCAATCATAACTTCAAAAGCCCTTAATTGATCAAGTTTCCATACTAAAAATGTTGACAACAAGAAGAGAATCAATTTGTGTAGCTGAATATATGCAAGATATCCTTAGAATATTCTCCCATAATGAAGATATCAATTAGCTATAATGAGGATATCAATTAGTCATAATGAGTAGGATAATTGATTCCATGATTTGAGTAGAGGATCCTTTTAATGAGATAGAATCAGCAATAAAGGAAAGTAATATCAATCAAGGTTTAACTTTCAAACCTTAATTTCCTCCATTAATGATGAACAATAATGCTGAATCTTTAACTTCTCCATTTGAATGCAATTCAAAAATTCTTCCATATTTAACTAAGTAATGAAGCTTCTAAGAACCTTTAAATTTACTCCATGATTCTCTTACCATATTTAGACCAATGAGAAGATGTAACCTTGATGAGTGTGCTCCATGTGGCTGCCATGTCATCAAAATGCCACATTAACAATGCCATGTCGCCAAGTTACATATATGGCAACTCCATATAGTGGACTACTCCAATCTCCTCAAAAACTTCCATATATATCTTTTGAACTTCCCATATATGAACAAGGATTCAATATATCTTCTAGACTTTCCATTCTAAGAAGAACTTTCCATTCATAGCTCAAATACTCAAATTTCTAGAAAGCTCTCTAAAAACTTGTTTCCATATATAATGAAATCTCTATATAAGTATAAGAAGTTTCCATATATAACCTGTGTCATGAAATCACTAAAGAATAGCTTTGTAAACCTTATGAAGGCTTCATGCTTTGTTAGAACATAAAATATAAATTCACATTCACACATGCCAATCATCAATCATCAAAATCTACACTCAACAGCTGCTGGTGGGGACCAACAATGGTAGGAGGAGACAACGCCAAAGGTGGAAGTGGACGATATGTCAGAGAGAGAGAGGGAGAGAGAGACGTCATTGTTAGAGGGGACGCCGGAAGACTGCGGCTGTTATTGGTGGGGACCAACGACGATAGCAAGAGATGACACTAGAGGTAGAGGACCACAACTGGTGAGAGAGAGAGAGAGAGAGAGAGAGAGAGAGTAACCTCCCCATAAATTGACGAGGGTTATGTGAACCCCCGTTAAAGGGTGGCACAAAATTGCACTCTCAATGAATTGTGCCATCTTAAGATCCTCATTAGGTGATTAAACATGAGATAACAGAAAAAAGAGACCAAGCTCTAATACCAATTATTGGGTTTGTGTAATTGAATGACACCATACACCTAAGTGGGGCGGTGAATTGGATGTTTAATAATTTAAAAAAAATAAAAATTTACAAGAAAGATATAAAGCAGTGAGCTAAAATCAAAATGATATAAATCAAAGTATGCAAATGACATAAGAATTAAGAGTAGTTTAACTCAATCCAACCTACATCCACTACTCTAGCTCCCCACTAGAGCTTTTCAAATCCATCATATAATCTTATGTTGCAAACAACAACCTTTTACATCAACTAGCTCCCAAGTTAGTTTTTCTAGCACAACTCACCAGGAAAGATAAAATACAAGAGATTTAAATCTCACACCACTCTCTCTTAGAACTATCTAGAACAATGCTTGAATAAATCTATACAATGAATAAAGATAATCTTGATAGAAAAATAAGAGTGAAAAATAATGAAACACAAAATAGAGAGTATATATGCATGAAAACTTGAAAGCCCAAAATCATCAACTCTCTTAAACTTCAAATGGTCTCCTATTTATAGACTTCATGGGCCCTCTCAATGAATATAGCCATTGGAGACAAAGGATTTAGAAATTCCACCTGCAAAAATTAAGTACAGTTAGTTGAAATTTTTGCGACAAAATCAGCCAACTATTTTGAGAGATTGGTCGACTTCTTTTCTAATGACTAGATGGGTTGTTGATAGTTTATAAAAGTCGGTTGACAGTTCCTATAACTTTCAACTAGAAATGATAAAAAAATAGTCGACAACAAATGATTAAGAGCATGCAAACCAAACGGTCGATAGTTTATAGAGGCTAGTCGACAGTTTTGATATTTGACTTCAAATGGTCAATAGTTTGTAGGGATTGATCACCACTTTTGATATTTGAATTCAAATGTTAAACAAATGGTCAACAGTTTATAAAGACCGATTGACAATTTAATTTGGCTCCAAAATGAGTGTTTCATTAAAGTTTTGTGAAACCAATTATCATCATCAAAATTAGTACAACATTTGGTGGTCAACCTAAATCTTGTTAAGAGAACACTAAGTTTAGTGGTCAACCTAAAGTCATTATTTTTGGAGTAACCACAAAGTTTCCAAAGGATACTCAACAAGGAAGAAAAAGTCACTATTTTTGGAAGATTTATGAATTTAATCTTCATTTTTGGTAAGTCCTTTACCCCCATTTTCATAATGCAAAAATCATAATTGGCATGACATGTTGTTGGTTTATATGTTGAGTGTATAGTTGTCTCTTTGATTTATATAAATGTCATGGGTACATGTTGGGGTATGCACATGGGATGTCAAGATGAGAATACCCGAGATTAAGGGCTACTCTTAATAAGAGATTAACATGGAAGAACTTTATGACATTGTTACTCGAGGTTAGGAGCTATCGTTAATTTGAGGTTGGGACACCCATGATAAAGGCCTTGAAAATATAGAGAATGTGGTTTGGGAGTTGCATTTAGTGAGGAAAAAATTGTGATGCAATTTAGTGTTGGCCTACAACATGAGAAAATATTTCTAATGACATGTATTGCATTTTTTTACACCTTTCTTGAGTGTTTCTTACTCATAATTTTTTTTTTAAATTAACATTTTAGTGATTATAGGTACCTCCAAGGGGAAGGTAATGGTTGAAAAATAAATTGTTTTGTTTATATTGCATTTTAAGCATATACTAGTCTGTTTTATAGTATATTTGTATTTGAATGGTTTGTAAAACAATCTATTTAATTTGCTAAGTTTGGATTTAGATGGATTAGCATATGATGGTTGTATTAAAGTCCCAAGAACAAAGTTTTGTAAACGTTGTGATGTGTGTTTGTATGTATGTATATATATATGGCGTGGGTTTGGCTATTGTACATGAGGTTTCAAGTCATGGTTGAATTTGTGTATGATTATATTTCGTTGTCTCTCATGTTTAATTTGGTCTTGTCACACATCACAATAAACTCATCTTTGTTTTCATTGATAAAAGAAGGCAAAGTGAGTCTCTTCAAGAGTTAATAATAGTTATGTCATTTTTATTGTTTTCACACTTTCATCATTTAAGTTATTAAACCCTACTGAGTTAATAAAAGGGAAAATAATTTTATGTGAAGCTTAACCCTACATTATGAAGTAATTTGGCATTTTTCCAAAGCTAGCTAGTGGGGGATGGTGAGTAATCATCACCCACCATCACCCTCACCTCAAGATTAGAGGGTGACAATAATTCTCTTAAACTAGAAAAGAAACTCTAATAGGCATAGTGTGGAGGAAGTTTCTTCAAGGGGATTTAATAAAATTGGAACCAAATAACATGATGGTATTTCTTGTTTTAAAGTTTTATTTATAGAGTGGTAATGTAATTTATCATTAGCTTTATAAGATAAATATGTAAATATATTGTAAACTACTATAGGTAGTGTTGCAAATGAGTAGAGTTACTCGTAGACAACATGAAACCCAATTCAATTAAAATTTGTTTATTTAGTTAAATAAACAAACTTAAGAGCTTGTTTAATAATCAAACTGAGCTTAATCTTTGAGATACTCATCTTGTTTGTTTGTGCCTCAAACTAAGCTCGTGAATATGTTTATTTGTGCCTCATATGAAAGCTTGTTTATAAACTTATTCATAGGCTCGTTTTACATGTTTGTTTGAAACATGTTTCTAAATAATGTGTTTTTATAAGATATTTGAGAGCTTTTTTTTACTATATTATTTATATTCTCTAAGATTTAAATATATATATATATTGAGATACGTTAATGTTATTGGACCATACAGATCCATTGGGTTGGGGGCCTATAGCTTGGCATCGAGCCTGGCCCCCAGACTAGATATCGGCCCAAGAAGCTCGGATAATCTTTCCATTTAGGCTAAGATCCTCATGCCAATAACGGATTCTATCAACCTCGAATAACTTGTGCACTGATTCTCATCAACTCGTAATCTTCATCAAATCCTAGATCCTCGAGGATGATCCTTATTACTACCACGCATCTTGGCCCCCTATCCTCCCACGACGACCTACGATACACAAGGCATCCCCATCTCTATATAAACCAGCCTAATCACATGCCAAAGTATGTTCTTTCCAAACCTTACCAATACTTTGGCATTCTGATTCCTCACTGACTTGAGTGTTGGAATGCTTACAGGTGCTAGTCACCCCACCGTGAGGTCGTCGCCGAATTGTCGCATTCTGTCACCATCACAACTAGCTCGATCAATCCCGTTGGGTCAAAAAGAACATTTGGCACCCACCGTGGGGCCCAGTAAAACTTACCTACCCCGCAAGATGAATTCTTACAATCTCCTCTACAAACTATCCACAGTCAAAACTAAAAGCCACAACAATATGGCCCCAAACCAAAAGGATCCAAACACTAACAACCAGAGAGAATCCGGCAACTATGGAGACCTACTTTCGAACCATCCGACAACTCTAGGACCAAGTTGTCGAGTTAACCCGCAACCAATAGCGTGACCAGCACAATGAGCGAGTTGACGACGACGCAAAGGTCAACTGTCATCAATAGCTCCAAGCCACCCACACTCCTACTTCTCCGCTGTCAGCATCCTTGTACACTCCGAGCCACCCCTTCTTAGAGTTCATCGTGTTTGTCCCCCTTCCTAGCACATTGGAGTTGTATAACAAAACCTCCAACCCCCAAGAGCACTTAACAATGTTCAATTCTTTGATGTTGTTAAGTGAGGGAACTGATATGATCATGTGTCATGCTTTTCCTAACACCTTGAAGAAATTTGCCTTGTTGTGGTTCTCCACCCTAAAGCTAGGCTCCATCCATGACTTCTTCGAGCTCGCCACAAGTTTCCTCGCCCACTTCTCCACTAGCAGAGTTCATCACAAAACCTTAGTTAACCTGAAGCAAGGAGAGAACGAGCCGCTCTGAGCTTTTATGCATCGGTTTAATCAGGAGGCCATCCAAATCAGGGATCTCAACTTGGCTGTCTCTTTGCACACCATCATGGCAGGGCTTAAGCCCGGGCCTTAACTCTCTGGCTTGGAAGCCCCCTACCAACCTTGATGAACTCTGAGTACGAGCTACCAGCTACATAAGTGTGAAAGAAGTCTTGGCTGTCAAACGCAATTGCTCCCAACCACAGGTCCAGTCACAACCAAATTAGCAGCCAGGGCTATCTACCAAGCATCACCGCCACCTTAAGAGAGACCCTGGCTATAGACAAGAGAGTAGAGACTGAGCTAGGGGGCGAAGAAAGCCAGCTAGGCTCCTGAGCCACCTCTATTGCACTATGACGCTTACACCCAGCTAACGGCAAGCCGAGATCGAATTTTCCAATAGGTTTACAATTCAAGAATAATTCCACTTCCCGAAGTAAGAGCTCAGCCTAACCTCAGCCCTAATGTGGACACCATCAAGCGTTATGATTATCATCGCATGTTTGACCACACAACCGAAGAATGTATTGCCCCCAAGCACCCAATAAAGAAGCTGGTCAAAAAAGGCCACCTCTGCCGATATGTCTATAAGAAGCAAAGCCGTAGTAGAGAGCCACACAATGACCGATGTCCAAGAAGTCATAGCCCACAAAGAAAACCCAAGGCCGAAAGAGGTTAGGTAGCCAGGGCAGCCCCCTAAATCAAATACGAGGGGTTACAATTTTTGGGGGTTTCGAAAGTAGATGAGATTCTAGCTCAGCAAAAAGGCATCACCCGAGGGTGGTGATAACCATTAGAAACACTAAACACTGGCTGAGAAGAATGGCCTGACACCCAATAATCTCCTTCACCGATGAAGACTATGACAAGATCGACTAGAACTTAGATGATCCCATAGTGATATATGTGTTCATGACCAACTTTATCATCAAGAAGATCCTAGTAGACTAGGGGAGCTCAGCCGACTTACTATGCTTGTCAACTTTAAAAAAGTTGGGGATACCAAAAGAGGATTTGAAGCCATTTAACGAAAACCTGGTCGGCTTCTTTGAGGAGCAGGTGAACATGAAGGGGTACATAGAGACGCTGACAACATTTGGGTCAATGTCATTACTTAAAATGGTTAATGTCAAGTACTTGGTGGTTGATTGCCAGACACGTCCTTACAACGCCCTACTGGGTCGCCCATCCCTCAATTCTTTGGGTGAAGTTGTTTCCACTATGCATTTAGTGATGAAGTTCTCGGTCTCGACCATTGAGGTCGAAGTGGTCCACACTGATCAAAAGGAGGCCCGACAATGCTACAACGACTGCCTGAAGGTTCAGCACTCCTTGCTTGCCAGAGGGAGCCATGGCAACCAGATCGCTGCCACCAGTAGTTGATTCGCAGATCACAACGTAAACATGGCCGAGTTAAACCCACGGAGTGAATTCCCAAATAGCCAACCACAAGTTACAGAAGAGCTACTTCCCGTAAGCTTGGGGGCCCAGAGTAGATAACTAGAGTCTGCACCGCACTTCCCCATAACCTCAAGGAGCAGTTGGCCATGCTACTATAGCAAAACTCTGACTTTTTCGCCTAGATGCCCACAGACATGCAGGGCATAGACCTATCCTTCATTTTCCACAAGTTGGCCTTAGATCCCAAAGTAAGGCTGGTCGAGCAAAGGAAACGAAAGTTGGGTGAGGAAAAGTGACAAGCAATAGCCAAGGAAGTGTCAAAGCTCCTCCAAGCTAGATTCATAAGGGAAGTACATTATACCATTTGGCTATCAAACGTGGTGATGGTAAAAAAGTCATGAGGAAAATGGAAAATGTGTGTAGACTTCACTGACATGACCAAGGCATATCCAAAGGATTCCTACCCCTTACCAAATATTGACTGGCTTGTGGATGGAGCCTCAAAGTATCGATATCTCAACTTTATGGATGCCTACTCGAGGTATAATCAGATCCGGATGCACCAAGATGACGAAGAAAAGATAGTGTTTGTAATATCCTAGTATTTTGAGAATAATAATATTAATTTTTTTGTATTTAAAATATTTTTTAACATCCATTAGAGATTATAATTGAGAAAACTAATGGGCGTAGAATTAGTGGGCTAAGTTGAAAATAATGAAAGCCTAAGTAAATGGGCTTAGAATTAGTAATTTAAGAAAGTGGGTTCAAAATTAATGAACTAAATAAAAGAATAATCTATTCAAAAGAAGATTTAGTGGAAAATAATTAAGGTGACAAAATAATTAAAGATAATGGGTGAAATAATTTGAGAAAGTTGGGAGACAAAGTAGGGTGTGGACAAATAATTAAAGATTATGGGTAAGATTTAGTGGAAAATAATTAAGAAATGTGACAAAATAATTAAAGATAATGTGTGAAATAATTGAGAAATGTGGGAGACAAAGTAGGGTGTGGATAAATAATCAAAGATAATGGGTGAAATAATTGAAAAATGTGAGAGACAAAGTAGGGTGTGGACAAATAATTAAAGATTATGAGAGAGATTTAGTGAAAAATAATTAAGAAATGTGACAAAATAATTAAATATAATAGTTAAAACAATTGAGAAATGTGGGAGACAAAGTAGGGTGTGGACAAATAATAAAAGGTAATGGGTGAAATAATAGAGAAATATGGGAGATAAAGTAAGGTGTGGACAAATAATTAAAGATTATGGGAGAGATTTAGTGAAAAATAATTAAGAAATGTGATAAAATAATTAAAGATAGTGGGTCACTACAATTATGCTAAGCTTAATTCAACCATCTATAAATAGAGGAAACTTGAAAGGTTTGAGAACTTAAATTAGAAAGAGAGAGGTTGTGAGAAAAAAGATTTGAGAATGAGAGAGATATTTGAAAAAGAGAAAAAAAGAAAATGGGAAAAACAAAATATAAAGAAAAATACCAAAAATTCATAGAAAAATCCTATAGGCTGGGTTTAGTAGTTCGTGTGAAAATTTGTGACAAAAGATGTCGTTGGATATGCAAACCGAGACTTCGTCGCAGTATAGAAGAATATCAAATCGCTTTGCGGGAAGGTGAGTTATCTTCAAAAATTTCTTCAAAAATTCCAAAAATATGAGAATGATATTTTAGAATTGTTGATGATGAAATTGGAAGAGAAAAATTCCAAAAATATGATAATGATATTTTAGAATTGTTGATGATGAAATTGGAAGAGAAATGCATGATTGGTATTTATTATGGATTTTTTAGACAATAGATGCTTGAAAATCAAAGAGAAAATGAGAAATAAATAGAACATGGATTATGAAAATTATGAGAAAATTTATGGGGCTTAGGAATATTGTTTTAGAAATTATTGTGAAGATAAATTGAGAAAATTTTATGAGAAAATATTTATTTCATAATCTTGAGGAAATAATAGGAGGAAATGGGAGAAATTAGGAAAATTAGAGAAAATTAGAAATCTGATTTTTTTAAGTAATTATGATACACAGGGTACGTTAAGATTCATAATTGAGTACGATTGGAAGTCTGATGCGAATTTTAAGGCAAATTTATGCTAGGGACAAAATTGTCTTTTTGAAAGGTAAGTGATACTTTCCAACTAGATTTAGTTTTATAAAAATGATTGATTATAAGTGGTTTGACCCCAAAAATCCAATTTTATGTAAATGATTTTGTTATGTTGTCATGTCTTGATGTGAGTATGTCATGTAGATTGCATTTACATGTTTTGATTTATGAAATATGCATATGAGCAAGATGAGATTCACAGTCATACGTTGCATGGGTTTGGGATTAGGTACTGGAGTCATTGCTTTGCCAAGGGTGCACCCATACACCCGGGTCTAGCAGGGAGACTGTAAAAATGGAGGGTAATCTTAAGGTGCAGTTGACCCAAACATGAGAGTTGTGATGTTTTGTGCATTGCATACATACATGAGTATTAAATGTTTTGTTCTCTTAGATGATTCATCATCTAACTTGGGCTTTGCCCCTGGAACATTCAAACGTTCCAGATGGAGATTGTAGTAGAAACGAGGATGAATAAGGCATGAAATGGCACTTAGCAAAGTGCATGATGAGTTGAATGTATGTTATGTAGCCCATGTATTTAAGTTCTGCTACTTTGAATTCTGAACATTTTGAGAAATGATGATGTATAGTCTCATTTATAATTAATGATGATGTATAACCTTATTTGAGGTAATGAGAATGTAAGAATTGATTTATGATTAATGTTAAGGTGTTAGGTTCGATTCTAGTTTCCGCATTTAATGTTTGTGTTGATTCTCTTTCGAGATAAATGTATGGAAATTTTGGGATGGATAAGAGCAGTGATATGATTTTGCAATAGTTTTTAGGAAAAAAAAATTATTATCCCAGAATTGTCCTAAGTTATAGCATGCTCGAAAAATAGGGCGTTACAATTGGTATCAGAGCGAACTATAAAAACTTAGGAAAGATCATTAGGAATCCATGAACCCGAGGTTAGAAAAACTTAGATTTAGAAATCTCTATTTCGAGATTCGGGGATGGATGATCGAAGTCTTAAAAGTTACTGAATTTAAGTGTGGTATAGTGAAAGTGCATGTTTAGGAAAGTTCTAGCTAAAGAAAGACTTGGTATTTAAGTGTGTCCGTTTATGACCCACCTCTCTTTCCTGGGAACTTACCTGGTATACTATTTATGAACAGACACGATTCCAGTATACGACTACTATTCTCAGTAAATAGTGGAAGCCTGATAGAAGCTGATATAAGTGAAATGATCTAGCTACTAAAGTTAGGGTCCGATGATGTGATTCGGGTGTAAGGTTGACTCGGTAACCATGATTATGGATCCAAGAGATTTAGAGACTGTTGATTTGAGGTCATTACTCAAAATCATTATAATGAAAGATAGGATAACTGTGGTTATCGAGGATGATCGAATCATAGATAATTAGTCCGATGTGACAGGACCTAACTAATGAGTTGAGGATCGAAAGATAAGGATTTTCGAAGATCATTTAGTGTCTCGAAAATAAGATATGTAGATCAGGGATCCAACGGATTGGGTCAAACAAGAGGCCGAAGATGGCTAAGTGATGGCGCGTGAGTTACGTCAATTGATGAGGTGATAGTGGTGCAACCGATGTGACTCACAGAGACGGGACAAGGAATCCTTACAACGTGACAACACTACTAGTTTAGTGTTCGCAGTGAATCGATCAGGATCTGGGGACCCACTGCAAAAGGTTGATGGATGGCTTGTGGTAAGGTACGGGAGACCCGTCGACCAAAGCGTCATAACAGATGGCATGGGAGATGATCAAATGCTAAAGATCTGGAACAACACAATAGGGTTTATACCTTGTAAGGGGTCCAAGTTTCAATGAACTAGAGTGTGAGGTGTGCCACTAGTTGGTGATATGACTATGGATTTTTGTTCCGATAGCTATGATAAATCTTTAAGACAATCATTTATGAAAATAAGTTCTGCTACTTCGAATTCTGAACATTTTGAGGAATGATGATATATAGTCTCATTTATAGTTAATGATGATGTATAACCTTATTTGAGGTAATGAGAATGTAAGAATTGATTTATGATTAATGTTAAGATGTTAGGTTTGATTCTAGCTTCCGCATTTAATGTTTGTGTTGATTCTCTTTCGAGATAAATGTACAGAAATTTTGGGATGGATAAGAGCAGTGATATGATTTAGCAATAGTTTTTAGGGAAAAAAATTATTATTTAAGAATTATCCTAAGTTATAGCACGCTCGAAAAATGGTTAAAGAATGTAGGGGCTACATACCAATAATTAGTGAACAAGGTATTTGCTGACCAAATAGGACATAACATTGAAGTGTACGTTGATGATATGGTGGCCAAGATGTCAGGGAACAAAGATCATTACTCGGATCTGCCTGAAATCTTTGAGCAAATCAGACGACATAACATGAGGCTGAATCCAAAGAAGTGCATTTTTGGTGTGTAGGCCAGAAAGTACCTCGGATTCATGGTCACCAGTTAGGGGATAAAAGCCAACCTCGATAAGTATTAGGCTATCCTCAAGATGCGCAACCCCGACAATATGAAAAAAGTCCAACGACTAATAGGACGGATAACTGCCCTCTTTCACTTTCTTTCAAAGTTAGCAAACAGAGCTCAACTGTTCTTCCAGTGTTTAAAGAAGCCAACAGAGTTCTAATGGACTGAACAATGTGAAGTTGCTTTCCAAGAGCTAAAGTACCTCTTAATAACCCCTCCCATTCTCTATAGGACAAAGCTTGTCGAAGCACTTCTGCTCTACCTCTCTATTTCTGAAAGTGCATTCAGTTTTGTGTTAGTAAGAGAAGACGTGAAAATACAGTGATCGATTTATTTTGTCAACAAAGTTTTGCAAGGGCCCAAAATCTGGTACCAGAAGATAGAGAAGTTAGTTCTAGCTTTGGTTGTCGCAGCCCGAAAGCTCAAGCCTTACTTCCAGAGTCACTAGATCAAAGTATTAATGTAACGCCCCGTAAATGCCAAATTAAATTAATTTTGGGATAATTGGATTTAAAAGAATTATTAAAATAAGTTGTTGGGATTAAATAAAAATTTAATTATATGATTTTATGGAAATAAGAAATTAAGATAATTAATTTTGTTATTTGGGAATTTCTGGAAAGAGAAAAAAAATTAAAATAAATTAATTTGTGTGATTTTTAGAAAGTTCAGGCATTTCTGTAATTATTATAGGGGGTGATTGTGTGATTAATGGAAGTTGTGGGGTGCTGGCGTGAATCGCGGAAGAGGGAAAAAGTCACCTTAAATATAATATAAGTTATATATAGGTTAAGTGAAGCTTGCGGGCGTGAGCGGTCGCGCGCGAGACTGCCAGCGGGGAGACGCGGGTTCGAGCCCCGCTGGTGCGCGCGCTGTGAAGAAATTTTGGCTGATTTTCAGCCAAAATCCTTGCCCAAAACGGCGTCGTTTTGGGCAAGGCGGTGGCAGCCATGCGCAGCTGCTGGGCGCGCCACGTGGCGTGCTGTGGGCCGCCCCTTTTGCCTCTTTTAAAGCCCGAATTCGGGCACTTCTTTTGCTCAAACAGTGAGCAAATTTTTACAGAAAATTCAGCAGCGTGCGCGACGTAAATTGTGAGATTTTGGGGCTGAAAAATTCAGATTAAATTGCGTTTAATTCCAGATTTAATTATCCAGGTATGTAGAGCAGCTAGTAATTAATATTCTGTACGGTCAGAATTTCGTTTTGCGTCCAATTTTATTAATTTTGGCAAATAATTGGGATATTGCAGTTTGTATAACTTTTACTGCTTTTGGACCCAACGAGCCTAAGGATATCTCTGATAAGGCAAGTTCTTCTTACCTATCTCGTCGTTTCTGTCGTTGGCGATTTATTGGGCCTCCCTTCGTTTGTTTCGGCCATTAATTAATTATGAAGTTTTTAAACGGTTAGTTTAAGATTTAATTTATTAAATGGATCTCGTGGGTTTTATTCGTTGGTTGCCTACGGGGGTTTGTGCCACCCCCCTGCCTGTTGGGAATGATGCCGTACTCACCCGGGGCTAGGTTCTTAGCGGTTCGGGTATTAATTGGATTTTTGGTCATTTTCTGGCTGGAGCGGTTGTGCAGTGGGGGCTAGGATCGATGGTTCGGTGACGGAGTGACTGTCGTACGGACTACCTTAGGCCGCCGGCGAGTCTCTCCTACCCACTGACCGTTGACCGGTGCCAGGCACTGCTAACTTGCTTAGCCGTTATGTGATTATAGCATGCCTGCTTATATTTTATTCTCGTTGCATGGCTTGATGTGCACATGGGTACGGGCTGCATGTTGGGATTAACATGATTTGGTTATGCTTGGTCACGGGCATTTTAGCTTGATTATGATGCATCCAGCACGGGCATATGCATCGTGTGTGGCTTACTATATGGGCGGAGCATGGCCTGATGCTTGGATGTATGGGCGCCTGGTATCACGTTGATGCTCACTACGCCATTGCATTTTATGTGCATTGCATGGCTACTGATAGTATTTAGTTCTCGGACGGGAGTACCGTTCCGAGGGAGCCTATGGCTCGGTTGTCGGGAGTACCGACGTGGATACGGGTGACGGGAGTACCGCCCCGGGACAGTGCGCACAGGTTTGTTGAGGATATTGTTGCCTTCCAGGGCAGCGGCAGGTTGGTATGGGACTTGGGTGCCAGGTGTCTTGTGTGGGCCCCAAGGACCGGTATGTGCTTTCACTATACTGCACTGTTGTGTTGTAGCGTCTCATGACTTGTGTGTACTTGTGGGGCTGTGTTTGGGATGGTCTCTTCTTTTATTTATAGCCTTTCATTTCTTATAAACTTGCTGAGTCTTGCGACTCACCTTGCTTTCCATCATTCCAGGTAAGGGTAAAGCAAAGGCCGAGGGCGAGGATCGTTCCATTTAGCAGCCGGCCGTGTTGGTAAGGTGTATAGTTAGCTGCCCCCGTCATCTCTGATGTTTTGCTAGAGTCGCTGTCTTTTATTTTTGACTGTGCCAGGTTGTCATTTGTACCTCCTATTGTTGGCACAGGGTCTGTATGTATTTTTATATACTTCATGACCGCTGTATCAGCGGGGTGCTTGTGGGCATGCATGTTTACCGTTTTGCTTCCGCTGTTAAATTTCTTATTTATGCATGCCAGGGCATTTCTGTCTTTTGTCTATTCCTCTTCCCTTCTGTGAGCGCACTCGTTCGGATAGACCGGGTGGTTAGGATATCCGGGCGGGGGTGCTTACAATTAATTGATCAACCAATCAGGTAGGTGCTCCAGAGCTCTTAGGCAGAATGATCGCATGGTCGGTAGAGCTTTCTGAATTCGACATACAATACCAATCCCACAAACATATTAAATCCCAGGTACTGTCTAATTTTTGTGTAGAATTATCTTCACCTACTTAAAGTTTCGATAATAACCCATGGATTTTGTTGGTGGACGGAGCTTAAAACATCAAGAGAAGCAGTGTAGGAGTAATCTTGGAGGGACCAGATGGGCTTCTGATCGAATAGTCCCTTCACTTCAACTTCAGGGCAAGCAACAACCAAGCAGAGTATAAAGCCCTCATCACTAGGCTAAGCTTGGCCAAAGAAGTCAGAGCTACTAGGCTAGTTGCGAGGAGTGAATTCCAGTTAGAGGTGAATTCCAAGCAAAAGATCCCCAGCCCGATAAGTATCTCGACAAGGCTAGAATCATATCCGAAGCCTTTGAATCTTTTGACATTGAGTATGTCTCAAGGGAGCAAAACTCAAGAGCGGACTTGCTCTCAAAGCTCGTTAGCACCAAGGCTCCAAGAAACAACCGGTCGGTCACACAAGAAACCATGAATTCACCAACCATTAACTTAGAAGTGCATGTTGTGGAGGGGAACCCCGACTTCTGGGGGCTTCTTACCATCTGGTTCCTAAAGGAATGAGTCCTACTCAACAACTTAGAGGAGGCCAAGAAGTTAAGGACGATGACCAATCTTTATACCATGATCGGGGATCAGCTGTACAAAAGAAGCTTTACCATGCCACTTCTCAAGTGTGTGGACTGAAGAAAAGTCACTTACGTTATGGCCGAAGTTCATGAGGGGGTCTGCGAAAGACATTTTGGGGGGGCTGATCCTTAGTAGCAAAAATATTGCATGCCGGGTACTATTGGACGACCATGCACAATGAGTTTCTAGAATACGTGAAAAGATGCGAGCAGTGCCAAAAATATGCGAATGCGCATCACTCCCCATCGAAAAAACTCCATAGCCTCGACATATCTTGGCCTTTCTACAAGTGGGGGATTGACCTACTCGGACCTTTCCCACTGGCCCGGAGTTAGCTCAAGTTCATTGTAGTGGCCATCGATTACTTCACCAAGTGGATCGAAGATGAGCCCTTAGCAACAATTACGGTGAAAAAAGTTAAAAAAAATCATCTAAAAAAATGTTATCTGCAGATATGGCCTACTCGAGCTAATCATTTCCAACAACGGCACTCAATTCACTAATGCAAAGTTTCAAGAATTTTGTAAGAAGCTCGGCATTCACCAGGCCTTCACCTTAGTCGAGCATCCCTAAACAAATAGGCAAGCCAAAGCCGCCAAAAAGGTCATCCTCGCAAGGCTCAGGAAACGGTTGGATCAGGCAAATGGGGCATGGCTGGAAAAACTCCCTATGGTGTTGTGGTCATACCATACCACAATACAGACATTAACGATAGAGACCCTTTTCAGGCTTACCTACGGGTCAAAAGCAATGATTCTGGTGGAAGTCGGTGAGCTGAGCCCCTGAAGGCAGCACTTCCAAGAAGATTCCAATGGAGACGAGAAAAGAATCAATCTGGATATCCTCCAAGAGGTACAAGAGCTAGCTCATATCCGAGAACACATAGCTAAGCAAAGGGTAGACCAAAGGTACAGTTTTGGGGTCAGTCCCCAGAGTTTTCAAGAAGGAGACCTAGTCCCGAGGAAGGTAGAGATCACAAGACAGCAACCCAGGGAAGGAAAGCTTGATACTAGTTAGGAAGGCCTTATCGCGTTACTCAAAACATCGACAAGGGAGCTTACCTTCTCCCCAAGCTCTCAAGGCGACCTTTGCTGAGGTCGTGGAACGTAGCCAACCTACAAAAGTACTACAGCTAAGTAACAATCTCACAATCGTCCTCAAGAATTGTTTATAGTTCAAAATTAATTTATGTTGCAGTTTGATTTCGTGTTTCTTATCTAGATTTAATCTATTCTTTATTATGCTGTTGTTGCTTTAGTTTTGTTGGGCATACTATTTAGTTCTATGCTGAGGTCCTTTGATGTTCTATTACATGGGATGTCATTCAATTCCACGTCAATGTTCTCTTATCAATGAAGTCAGATGTTATATTGTTCAGTTTTTACACCAAGGTTCTCTTATTAATGAAATCAGATGTTATATGGTTTGATTTTTACACTAAGGTGCTCTTATTAATAAAGTCAGATGTTATTCGATTTCACGCCGAGGTTCTCTTATCAATAAAATCAAATGTTTGGAGGATCAATTCCTCTACACTCCTAAGTCGTGCCCTGCCCAGCCAGGCTCGATCAGTCTGCCCACCTGTGCCCGAGTCAGTCTTAACGAGTGGACCTCGAGTCATCTCAGTCTCCTAAGTTGTGCCCTGTAACGACCCGCTCCCACTTACAGGCGCCATTGGTAAATAATCGACCGGATTACTCACCCGATGAACCACAACTGAAGGGTTGGACTATGTTTCAATAGGAAACACCCTAGGTGGGAACTAGGCTTCGTCCTTCCCTTCGCTCCACTCAAGAATCGGTCCCAACTCAAACAAGAAAAACTCAGCGGTCCGAGACTCGAATCCCGAGTGAGCTTCACCTCTCTTCAGCTCGTCTCATAGCAAGCCAGAGGTGACCCAGGCAGAAAGCTAGCATAACAAACACTTTGCTGAGTATTGGGGATTTATGAGAACATACCTCGTTAATCTTTACTTAGTCCGAAACTCGGCTTCTCCAACTAACCCATATACAACGAACAATCTCATAATCATTTATCACACTATGATGACTACAACAATTAAATACATTTAACGCTCAACAACACATACATTTACTCTCAAGGGTATACATACATAACACCACATGGCTACGTACAAGAGATAATAAGATACACAACTCGGGCAACATAGCTAGTTGCCACAACATCCTCTCGGCACCATCCCTGCTTGCATTTGGACTTGCAACATCTACACATGAGGTAAAACCTCATGAGTCATAAAGACTCAGTAAGGGTGCAATGCATGTAAATGTGAATATAACCATGTTTATGTATGCCAATGCATGCAAATGAGGCTAGGCCCACTCATCCTCACAACCCTCCAAGGTTTGAGGCATTAACCTATCAGCCCTCACAACACTAGTCCTTCATATGGCCATAGGTCCACTAGATCTTGCATCACACAAGATATAACCACTACATGCAAATGCAACATAAAAACATTATCAAACATATTTACCAACTTGCAAGGCCACCTCCACATGTGGCCATCCCTTACTTGGCTCAAAGCCTCATCCCTGCCTCGGGCGAGAATGTCAGCCCGAACTCCGAGCTCTTCTAGGATCACCGCCTCCCAGACGAACCTAAAGGAAAACACACATAAACCCAGCTCCATTAACATCCGGCATTAAACCAATGCCCTCAACTTCGCCACACATCTCAAAACTCACCTGACAACAACTTCCAATCACCCCCACCGAGGGTTCAATCCAACCAATATGACACAATTCATTATCTCACATAATGAAATTATTTTGAAAAGAATTAAATTAATTACCTTGATTAATTTGGAGAAGAAAACCGATCAGACGCTCACACTGGCGTTGGCTCTCGAGCTGCCACTTACACCTAAAATCTCGTTTTTTGAGCTTCCGACACGCTCCTCAAGCCTCGAAATAATTTCCATAATTATTCTAGAATTTTTCTGGAACTTTTGACTATTTTTCCTCTATTTTCTCCATTTTTCCTTTTTATTTTCTTTTTATTTTCTTTTCTTCCTCACCTTCTTCTCCAGCGCCTTCTTCTTCTTCCATGTTCTTCTTTCCCGTGCATCTCCTTCTTCCTCGGGCTCTTCTTCTTCATGCGGCTGCTGCCAGCCACCGCCGCCTTCAGCGCCGCCTCCAACGGCCACGCAAATGCTGGCCGGCCACCGCCACCACAGCTGGCTTCACCGTGAGCCACCATTGCAGCCGGCCTCACCTCACGCAGCCGCACCTGCTCAACCAGCAGCCATGGCCGACGTATCCACCGCGAGCTGCTGCAACTGCCCCTAAGCCATCGCCGGCCACCGCCGCAAGCACCGCCTCAGCCACAAGCCCGCTCCGCCTCCAGCCTCCACGAGCTATACCGCGCGCGCCTCACTGCTCCGCCTGTTGCTGTCTTCTTCTTCCATCATCGGCCATGAAAGCTACAGCCATGGCCGATCGACTCCTCTCTCTCGATACCGCATCACCCTCATTCGCAAGCTCTCTCTCGATCTCATCTCATTCTCTAAATCTCTCTCGCTCGGCTCTCGCTCTTTGCTCTCTCCCTGGTTTGCTTCCTCTCGGCCATTTCAAAAATTGCAGAGGCGTATACTAGGAAGCTTCAAAGAAGCTTCCCCCCCCCCCCCCCACACACACACATGCTTACATACTTATATATATATATATAATTTATATTAATCCCCCAATTTCACATTAATTCCACTTAAGGAATTTTAATTACACTTGAGGATTTTTATAAATAGTGCTTGAACCCTCCGATGCCTTAATTAATTACTCTTAAGCCACTTAAAATCTCGATTTTCCAAAAATTAATATCCGACTTTTACTCGGAATTATCGACTTCGTCCCTGCGCCTACACAGGACCTTGATTCCACCCAAAAACACTTTAGGGTTGCCTTATTCGCAAAATCGGACCACCCCTAGGGTCCCTTCAGTTTCCCGGAGGTCCCATATGACCATTCGGTATTGGCACCCACTCGGGCTTATACAGAATTTATTCCAAAAATTATTCCAGTCGGACCACTTCCAGCATCATTATCCTCGCCTCGAGACGCTCATCAATCTCTTGCCCTCTTCCCTGGACATCCAAGTCCCGGGGCATTCCCTGCCGTTAATTTGGTAATTTCATTAATTAATTTCTCGAAACTGACTCTTGGGGCTTCCCGGACCACCCGAGATCCTTTCAAAATAATCAAAAATTATTTATTTTCAATACCATGTAATACCGGGTATTACATTGCCCTGCCCAGCCAAGCTCAGTCAGTCTGCCCACCTACACCCAAGCTAGTCTCGACAAACGAACCTTGGGTCATCCCGATCTCCTAAGTCGTGTCCTACCCAGCCAAGCTCGCTCAATCCACCCACTTGTACTCGGGCCAGTCTTAACAGGTGGACCTTGAGTCATCCTGACCTCCGCACATCGCCTTGAAATAAACACACTCTCCCAACCTAATGTTCGATACTACGAAATTGACAACTTGCCATACAAAAGATTTGATACAAAAGCTAACGCGAGCCCAATTTCATGTTATGTTGAATAACACAACGCCGAAAAGAGTTGTACAAACAATACCAACAAAACAAGAGCATTGGACAAACTAACACTAGACAACACGAGTAAGCAAAATTTCTCATTTTAGTATTTGGGAGTAAATTACAATAGCGAAAGAATGATTATAAGAAGATTACGGCCTAGAGGACCAGGGAGTAAACCCAGTCGCAATAGTCATCCCCGAGACAAGGTCGATAACAGTCAGGTCCATCGGCTAGCCAACAACTCCCTTAGCTCGATTCTCTGCCAACTCTACTACCCTTGCCGGAGGATTGGGTAGGCCGACTTGGTTAGCAGCAGCTGGGTCCACAAGTTGGCCATCCATGATCTCCTTGAAGGGGTCGAGGGCAGAGAAGTCGACCCTAGGAAGAAGCAGCGTGGCATGGGACCAGGCCTTCTCATACCCAACCACAAATTGGCCGGCGACCTCGTCCAACACGCCTTCAACCTCAAACCATGCCTTGTCAACCTCGACCTTCAAATAGGCGACCTCTAGCTTTACTTGGTTAGCTTCGAAGAGAGAAGTTTCCAGCTCGGACTTCAACTTCCCCTCCTTCTCCTCAGCTAGCTTTAGCTCAGCCTTCAGCTAGTCTCTCTCCTTCTCCCAGTCTTTCTTCTAGGCCATGAGTGTCTCGCAAACCTGGCCCACATTTATAGTTGTCGACTCTACCTTAGCAACTCGCTTTCGCAACTGCTCCTTCTCTACCTCCATCTCCTCTTTTATTTGCTAGACCCCATCTTTGTGAGACCATTTGACACTTTGTCATTAGGATTGGCAATCCACCTCCAAAGACCGGCACTATAACACCCGAGATTTTCAGACTCAAATTTGAGCTAGTACCTAAGATTATTAGGTTCTAATACTTGAGGAAATAAGTCATTTCAAGGGATTATAGAAGCCTTGAGACAAAGGTTCAGTTTCTGAATCAGGGGTAAAATCGTAAATACTAAAGTTTGGGTAAAAGTGTAATTTACTTAAAATCTTGGGGTGCTAGAGTAATTTATCCATTTTCTGCGGACCAAAAAGTGCAATTAAAAATAGCCTGGGAACCAAGTTGCAAGGGATCTATGTGCAGTTACCTGGAAAGTTTGGGTCAAAGCGTCGTTCTTGAAATCTTAAAAAATCTCATCAAAATATCTCAAACTAAGTCTTTGGAGTAACTAAATGGAGCCAAGGGTAGTAAGGAAGTAATGATGAGGCTCAAAACATCAGGAACACGTCGCACATTTTGGTTGGATGCACATGGGTGGAATGATGACATGACACATGGCACGATCTGGTTCACTGAAGTTTTCTATAAATAAAGGCTTTGGGGTTATTCATTTTGGGCACTAAGCAAGGAGGAAAAGAAAGGGAGTTTGAGAGAGGAAACGCTGCCAAAAGAAGGCGAAAAATCTGTCGAAGAACGAGGAAGAAAAGGGCTTTATCGGGAAAGTTCGAGTCACCACTATAAAGCATGCCAAACGACATTGAAACTACAAGGTAAGTCCAATTTCTTTTTATAATCCAGTAGAGGGTTGAATAAGGGTGTCCTAGGTTCAAACGGAGGTCAAATATGGAGCTAAAATGAGAAAGTTATGGCTGAAAAACAAAGAAGAGACAAAGCTGTGTGATTTTTAAAGGAGGCGCGTGTAGCTCACGCGCTGACAAGGGGCTGCACATGTGGGCGCATCATCCACCTTCTAACGGCGCCTGGGGGCACGTGGGACCTCCTCTTGACCTGAAAATTTGCAGAGTTGACCCTCTTTTAGTTACCTACAACCTTATATAAAAATATGTTGAGTTTGGTTTACGAAAACTTATAATTCCTACAGAAAACCATTCCCAAACACTGTGAACAGTACTTCGACAAGCCCAAACCAACAAGGTGAGTGTTTCTTGCATCCTTTTGCTATATCCCAGTCATTTCGACTTCATTGGGTGTGAGTGTTGACTTGCATGTCCTGTCTTTTTGGCTTACATGTCATATTTTCCCTTGGTTATGCATATTCCTTCTGTTTCGTCATATATCATGTTCGTGTTGCTAATTGTGGCTAGTTGTTGGGACATCATGGAAGATTCCTTGTAATACCCAGTATTTAATATCAAGAGTATTTTCAGAAATTACGGGGTCAAAATGAAATTTATCAAAGTTTTGGGCCTACGTGTAATATTCAAAACATGAACGAAAGGCAAGAGTCCATGTCAAAGTAAGCCAATGAAGGTAAAATTGCCCAAATAAATGATATTTGACAAAACCAAGAGAATCACGAAGGTTTGAGGTCAGAAACACGCGATTAGAGGCATTCATGCAAAAGTGCAGATTATGTAAACTGCCCGAGGGAGGTTGAATCGATGAGTTTTTCAGAAATTTTTGAAAGAAATGAATAAATTGGAACTTGAGGGCAGTATAGGAATAAACGAAAGGTTCAGGAGTATCATGGATAGGGAGAAATGAGGTTTGAAAATAATCAAGGGGCTAAAGTGCAAAATTGAAAAAATAGAGGTTTGAACTCGACCGCCACACATGGCAGCTGGCCAGCCGCCTCTGGGCATCGGGAAGGTCGGCTGGAGGCTCCAGAGTAGCCTCTAGGTGACGATGGTTGCGTTGAGGATGGCCATTGGCCGAGAACCACCGTGATGTGACCAATTTTAATGGCGAAGGTGACCGCCGATTTGGCCAAGATTTTTGAAGGCTTTATCTCATGATTTAGGGCTAATTGATTGGTTTGGAAGCTAGATTTGGGGCTTAAGGGATAAGAACAAGCAAGATTTGGTGGGAAATCACGTCGAAAATGAGTATAAAAATGGATTGATGGTCGAGGGTTTTAAAGACAAAATGGTTGAAATTACTCTCATTTTTCCTTGAATCAAGCCTCGAGGATAAGGGGCTTTTGTTCTTTGGGTTGTGAGAAGCATTTCTGGAGAGTTTGATAGAGATTAGTGTGCGTTTGATAGGGTTTCAGAGCTTTGGCCGAAAAATCAGGCTCGCCGGAGCCGCGACCTGCAACTGCCATTTAAGGCATTTTTTGGTGACTTTTTTTGATGTTTGAAAGTACCATCGAGGTCGCCTCATCAAGGTCTTCAAGACCCTAAAGTTGCTTTGGCCAAAGGAAGTCATTGGAAACCCGCCATCGTCAGAGAAGACGACCGGAATTGGATGTGCGTAGCCTTCACGCGCCAGTGCTTGGGTAAGGCGCGTGAGAGCGCGTGAGGTACTATTTGGATCTGAAATTAATTTTATAATTTCTATAAAATTATTTTAGGAATTTTCACGGAAAAATATTTGGTGAAATTTGATGTTAGGTATTTTTTATGAATTTCTGAAGGTAAGAAAGGTTTAAAAATAGAGAAAATTGAGAAAAATAGGAATATTGATTTCTATAGCCATAAATGTTAAGCAAGAAACGAATGGACTATTTGAGGTAGGGATTGCACGATTTTCAAGGTGTGGCATGCTTTTCGAGGTAAAAATCATTTTTTTCTAAATTAAGGTGAGTGATCTGATTCCAGTCTTACCCTTGCTTGGAAGTGTGTTGGTGTGCGTGTAGTGGGTTCAGGTGAGCGGTTTTACCCTCCCAAGCTTAGATTACATGTGATTGAACCAGTTCAAGTGAGCGATTATACCCTTCAAAATTTGGGATGCTATGCATAGGCGTTTACTTATGTACTTGTGGCATTATATGCATATTGAACATGTGATATATTACATCAACTATTTTTAACTAGTAAAAGAGTTGGTGCATGGCATGTGATTTTTCATATCATCAGGGTATTGATTTTCGTGTCGTTATGTCCATGGGGGATGGAATGGGATCTTCTTGAGAATGGGGCAAGGTTAATCCCAGTGATCAGGTGACACGGTAGGGCACTCGGGGATTAAGTATGTCGCGGTAAGGTCAACCCCAAAGGTGTGTGGAATGGATTTTCCACGGGAGGTTGAGTATGCTAGTGAGATTTCTCAAGTTAGACGTGTTGCATGTTGTCGTTGTCTGTATATGCGATGCTCATATGTCTTTCATGCATTCAGTAAACTGTATCATGCCATCACTTAGATGTTTTATCATCTAACCTGGGTTATGCCCTTGGAACATTCAACATTCCAGCCAGTGATTGTTGCGAGGGCAAGGACGTGGCCAATTGAGGGCCAATGGTGTTTAGTTTAATAGTCATTGTATCATTTTGGAGGCGTTAGTATTTATTTTGGTATATGTATGAACGGTTGTATGATAATGTTGTTATCATTTGGTAGTTTTGTAATACGTATTACGGTGTGGAAACACGTTGTATGAAACTCGTGGTAGGCCACGGTATTTTGATGTTAATGTATCCGCTGCGTTGTACTATGTCTCATTTAGTTTTAAGATTATTGATCTTGTTAGTTAAACGGGCAAGACTGGGCTTTTCGGAATCTTATCTGCATGTGACGATTGTTCTTGAAATCACCGCGGATGCCGGCCATCGTATATGTCGGGCATGTTTTCTACATGTGAAGATTATTCTTGATACACCGCGCGTGATGGACTTGGAAAAAAAAAAAAAAAGATTCCTAGAAATTGTCTTATAGCGACGCGCCCGTGCAAGGCGGGGTGTTACTGGAACGTTCAACGTTCCAGGTATATCGGAAGTGCCAGGTGTTTCAGGTTCCATCTCAAGCGCAGGCAAGGAGGTGATGCTCGGCTAGCTTAGGATTTTTGGTTTCATTATGTACCCTTATAACCCAAGTGATGTATTGTAAATAACGGTTAGGATACTCAAAGTTATAAGAGGTGTGTGTGGGTGTCCTACAATTGTACCTGCAGTCAAGTGTTGTGTTTTTCTGGAGTATTGAAGGTCGTATGCATTTCTGGAGTATTGAAACCCTCTTTAGGTTCGATCCAATGTTTCTGTTGGTAAGGGTTTCCATAACGCCCGTAGGTGATGTCTTATTATATTTCACATTTTTATGTATTTGAAAAAGCGGGGCGTTACAGGCACGTACTCACCAGTCAAAGAGCTTGCAACTTGACCTAGCGATAAAGTCTGGGCTACCCTAGGTCCAACATCTTTAATGATCGGTAGGGTTGGACAAGTGCTCTTCAATGAACACCTCGAGGTGAAACTGTTTGTTCCACAAGCTCCCCTAGTGTTACTCGTATGCTGAACTAGGGGTGTCCTCTTTTTGGGTATCCTTTCTCTTCTTTCGCACCAATTGACCCTCCTCGGCATTAATCGACTCTTCGGCCCGAGAAGGGGCAAGGGCCTTGGCCTTGGCGACTTTGGAGGCAAGCCAAGAAACTGGTGTAGGGTCTTTTGGTGGGGCGAGAGAAGTGCAAGTAGGAGCCTTCTCAACAGCCCCAGAGACGGGGGCCCTTTTAGTAGGTCTATTGGTCGAGCCAGTCTTCCCTGCCTCGGCCTTCTTCCTCTCCAAAATTCTCATCACTTCCTCGGGGGCCATTGTGACACCCCGTTCCCACTCATTAGTGTCACTCGTGAACAATCACCCAAACTACTCACATGCCCGATTATTTATGAAGGGCGGACTATGTTTCAACACGAAACGCCCTAGGTGGGAACTAGGCTTCATCATTCCCTTCCCTCAACCCCAAAATCGACTAGCAAATTTGGGCTTTAAAAATTCCACACTCTTCTAATTAATTTCCATTTAACTTAACCAATCACTCTTTTTTTATTTTATTTCTTCTTCTTTTCCAATATTCCACCGGGCTCCACATAATTCAAAATTCCAAACAACCCATTAATTTTTCAATTTTCAAGGAAAAACTCATAAATTTTAATTTTCAAAAAATTCGACATTTATCTCCAAAAACACCTGAAAAATCCCTTTATTTAGAAAATTCCTTCAGGCCCCAAAATTAATCCAAACATGCCCTAAAAATCTCAGACTTCAAAAATAAAATTTAAGAAAATTGGCTGGCGGGGCCTACTGGCCGTAAGTCGCGCGCACCTGCGCCTACTTATCGCCCGTGCAGTGGGCCACGCATGTTGCCTGCTACAACCTTCTTGTGGCCACCTGCTAGCCCAGCTGCTGCCAACTTCCATACTTCACTTTTTTTTTCTTTTTTTCCTTAGGCTTCTTAGCCCAAATTTTTCAAATTTAAAATATCACAAATATACATCAAAATCTTGCCATTTTGCACCCCCACTTCAATTCTTTGGCCATCAAGCCTTACAAATTTTTTTTTTATTCATTTGAGCCACCAATATAAACAATGAGGGCCTAACCCAAATACACATGGCAACAACACCACACTTAAACAACATTCATAAACCAAAAATTACAACACATGCCTTAAGCTTCAACAAGCCGTAAACTAACAAAATAAATTTACATCATAAAGCTTCCAAACTTCAAACTCGCAACTCCCATTTTCTCTTAGGACATAAAATTCCTACAAGGTGAGGATGAAAACCTCATGAGCCATAAATCTCAGTAGGGGTGCAATGCATAAATATACAAAGCATGAGAGAGCATATAATGCAAAAATGCAATGCAAAATGGGTAGTCTTCCATGCCCTCATAACCTCAATAGGTTAAGGCATCAACCAACCATTCCCACACACTAGTCCTCCATGTGGCCATAGATACACTAGAACTCATATCATGCAAGTGTTAACACTACATGCAACTCATAAAGAAAAACATTTACAAATACATGCAAGACCACCGCCCTTGGGGTCATCCCTTACCTTTTGATGCTTTAATACTTCCCCAAAGACTTCTTCTCAATAACAACCTTGAAATAAAATTTAAAGAGACTAAGCCACCATCAAGAGAAACAAAAAGAACTTACACAACAAAAAAAGGAAGGCTTTCCCCTTACCATTCTTCCTTACCTTTCTTTTCTTCTTCTTCTTTTTTTTTTTCTTTCTTTCTTTCTTTCCTTCACATTGGAAAGCTTCTCCCAATTTTTCCCAATCTCTTCCTTTTTCTTCTTTCTTTTGATAATTTATTTCTTTCCTCATTCTTGAATTCATTCCAAATGCAAGATTTAATCCAAGCCCTTGAATCTTAATAGGATTAGGAGAACAAATCTCCACCCTTCATTACAAGAACAATCCATGTGCTTAATGAGCTTTTAATCTCATCCATTGATCAAATTGGATTCAATCTCCACCCTTGAGAAGAAATACAATCCTTACCTTCTTGGAAGATTTAATCTCATCCTTTGATTTTCTTAGCCCAAACAATCTCTACCATTCATTCCTATAATTAAAATTAATCTCTAATTGTGTTGGCAATCCATGCCAATCTTCAAGAATCAACTATGACCCTTGTATCAAATCTCATTCAAATACCAAATCTTCACCATTGGATCTTCTTGATTTTCCCCTTTCTTTCTCATTTATTTAAATGAGACTATTTTTCATCATAAATGCATGACAATTTTCCCTTTCTTTTCCAATTTCTTTATTCACCATAATGATTGCCTTCATTAAATGCTAGAGTGACTATTTTCCTTTCCCTTTTGATTTATTTTTAATCACTCTTTTCCTTGGACAAGAATTTGCCATGTGTCACTCTTAGACATCAATCTTGGCTTCCAAACTTTAATCCAAGCCATCCATTTGACTTCACCACATTTATCCTCCATTTTAGGGAAAATGGATTTCTTCTCACATATAAAGGAAATATAATTAATTTCCTTATTTGATAATTAAATTCCCTCATGGAATTATACTCCAAATTATCAAAATGCCCTTAGGAATTAACAATCCCATCAATCTCCACACAAATGCACAAATGAGAATAATTCACAACAAATTCTCACTCCAACAAGGAAATACTTTCCAAATTTCCCATTTACCCTTTATTGGATCTCATTACCCAATTTACCAAAATGCTCCTCCCCGAGGGCACCATTATTCCCATAGATCCACTTATCTCAAGGCCATTTTTTCAGAAGTTTCTAACAACCTTCCTTATTTTCTAACACTAATAACATGGGGTATTACAACCATGGAGTCTGAAAATAGGAAACAGATAGTATGAGAAGCAAGTAGGCACAACAGGAACAAGAACAGTAAAAGCGGATAGTTGCAAGGAAAAAAAAGAAAACAAAGCAGGAGCCTATGCATATACTCGACCAAACCCTCCTGGTTATCCCCAAGCTTGATGAGAGCCAATGTCTCCAGCACTGGAGAAGTCTCAAGCACCTCTACCTGTTGGAAATGTATGCCCTAAAGACACGTTTTGTTTAATTTATGGTAATGATGTTTCTTTTATTCAGTTTATGGCACATATATTATTTGCATTTAATTGTTGGAAAGGTGTCCATGCTATTAAGTAAGTGATTCATGTGATGAGTCGTTCTTCACAGTTAGGCATGAATCATGGGTACTTAATAAGCAAGAAAATATAACTCTTTATCTTTTGATAGAACTGGGCATTCTATCATGATAAGATCATTGTGCAATAGATCCTAATGGAGGATGGCTTGCCTTAGCCAGTAAACAATCCGTTTACTCTAATTGTACAAGCGCATTTGGAATGCGTAGAGTGGACCTGTGATAGAAGCTAATGACAAAGTACTAATTATCATGGAGCTAGTCTATCACTGCTACTACGTGGACGAGTACTCTAATACTTGAGTATTAGTTGGTGGTCTAGTGAACCTGGAGCTATATTCTTAGATTCATTGTAGGTGAGGTCTATCAAAGATCAATATCCTTTTGAGTTGAGAGTATGGTTTCTAATTAGCTAAGACAGACTAATACAAGATAGTTTCTGTGATTCACCCCCTTGTGATTGTCCAAGAATAATCGAATAATCCAGGGCCCTGGGAACGTGACTTAAGAGTGTGTGCTTCTGGGTAGCTCCCAGTGATAAGCAAGTACATTCGAGTAGTCACGGATTATTGGACTAGTGATCTAAGGATGGTAGAAGTCATTTAGAAAGGTGTTAGTACATTATTCCTTTCTAAATGATGGGTGTTACGCAGAGGGGTATTTTCATCATTACACTAGTAGGTCAAAGACATGGCATATGCAAAATTATTCTTGGGGTCAGTGTTACCATATGGTGATAGTTGGAACACTTAGAATGACAAAATATAGCTACTAGGTAGCAGGGATATTTTGGTCATTTTAGTAGCCGTGAAT
Organism: Diospyros lotus; assembly: GCF_014633365.1. Lineage (NCBI taxonomy): Eukaryota > Viridiplantae > Streptophyta > Magnoliopsida > Ericales > Ebenaceae > Diospyros > Diospyros lotus. Next base: position 34,754,009 of record NC_068341.1, on the reverse strand, counting down.
AATTTGTCTTTTGGTCCCCGGGGTAGCTCGATGTAACTCATGTATTTTTTAATACATTTGGCTTGTTGGATGAATTACATTGAGAGAGAATTATTTTATTCAGAATGGTCCATTGGGCTAGAATAAAATAATAGTTCATTAGGGTTTTTAATTAATTAATTGGGCTAACCCAATTAGAAAATTAATTAAAAGATCTTGGCCCATTAGGGTTTGGCCCACTAGGGTTTTAACCTTAGGGTTCTCCCTATATATATCTCTCTTTAGTTGTTTTTTCATCAAAAAGTCGTTTTTCATTCTTCTTCACCGAAGAGAGGCCACGAGTTCGAGTCATACTCCGGAAGATCGAAAGGGTGCGTTTGTGTTCTGATGCGACGGAGCCGTAGGCTAGCAGGACAGCCGTCGTCTCCACAACGCGAAGAAGCTCCCATCGCTCCATTCCGTCCGGTAATCCGCCGCAAAAGTAAGTCTCCTAGATTCTTATCAATACGAGGAACGTTTTTGATTTTAAAACGCTTCTGTTGCATGCTTTGTTTCCTCGTTCATGATCCTTCACTACCATCATTTGATTCTCCAAGCTGACTCTATGATACTTAAGCCCCATAAGAGAGCTCGGCTCGCTCCGCCAATTCAAAGACTACTTCTACTAGCCATTCGAACCTAGGAAAAAGGCGAGCTCATCCTCCCGAGAGGCCACCTTGGAGAAATTGGCCTTGAAACCATTATAGGAGCTATTAAGGGGCTTTAGCAATCACCTCCTAGGAAGACCATTCAAGAACACCCAGCTACCTTTGTTGATGGCCTTCGATTGGAAAAGGTAGAAGAACGTCCCTATACTCACTTCCTGACCTAGAAATCTAGAAAGCACCTTGAAGGCTCGAACGAAAGCGCAATTGTTTGGATGAAGTTGGGTTGGAGCGATATTCAACATCGCCAGCACCGAGCTTTGGAAGTCGGTGAAGGGAGCTGCAACCGAAGACGTGTGAAAAACATCTCGTACATGTAGGTTGACCCCAAATCCATGTCCAAAGCCAACTCCATGTGAACTCACTTTTCCTCCCCACATGGGCGGCACACAAAAAGACCCTCACCCTCAACAGCTGACAAGAGTACCCATTTCCTCAGCTCGATGATTCTCTCAAATGAGTCATACACGGAGGTGATCTTAGCCATATCCTCACTCACCCAAGCATATATGTCACAAGGCAGACCCGAAGATGAACCCACTCCGCCAAGCCTAGTTTCCTCGTCGCCACTCACGATGTCCATAATGGTCCTTCTAGCCATGAATGCAGTACCTACAATGTCCCAAAAGGACCAAGGCAAACAGAGTCAGAAATTGACATTCCATGCCTATTTTGAGCTACCCCAAAAACCACACAATCTATACCTAAAAGTTGCTCTCCTAAACAGTAAGGCTCAATGGCCAACCTCCTGTGAGAGCATCGAATGCCTTATCGAGGGTCCCCCTATGACGTTCGTATAATTCGCCTTCCTTCCCAAATTCGCCCCTGGTCTCACAATGACAACCAATAATAGGCAAACCAAAGTGACAAATCAGACCCTAGGGATTACCTTAGAGATCAAGCATCGAAGACGGAGGTTGACTAAGCAATCAAAGATGGAAGCAATGTAACAGCAAGAAGGTTGCACTAGGACAAAAATCTAAAAACAACGTGCAAAAAGTATAATAAGAAAGCGGGAAAGCGGCTCATAGATGCCTTTATATAGATATCGCTCAACGATCAAGATTGAGACCCAATGCATCCAACAGACAGAGATCAAGTGTCATCAATCACCCACGTAGATTGCGCCACATGTCAAGCTGCTTAGCACACGTTAAATATCGCAAGTGAAAATGATGGAATGACTCCCTGTTAGTTCACAACACCTCATCTTTCGGACTTGCTACTTGAATCTCGAGACCGTGTGCGCTACTTGTCAGTATCTTGAAAAACACCCTTGGAACTGTCGAGCTCGCCCACATTAAGCTTGGTCTTAGCCAGGTCAGTTCCAGTAAGCTCGGTCTAACATCGAGGCATACTAAAGCGTTATCACCAAGCTCAGATGCTCACCCCTATGAACATTGAACCTAGTGGGCTCTGGATCGTACTGATCCATTGGGTCAGGGCCCATAGCTTGGCACTGAGCCCGACCCCCAGAATAGATATCGGCCCAAGAAGCTCGGATAATCTTTCCATTTAGGCCAAGATCCTCGCGTCAGTAACGGATTCTATCAACCCTAAACAACTTACACACTGATTCTCATCAACTTGTAATCTTCATCAAATCCTGAATCCTTGGGAATGATCCCTATCACTACCACGCATCTCGACCCTCTATCCTTCTACGACAATCAGTGATACGCAAGGCACCCCCATCTCTATATAAACCAGTCTGATCACAGGCCAATGCATGTTCTTTCCAAGCCTTACCAATACTCTAGCATTCTAACTCCTTATTAACTTGAGCGTCGGAGTGCTAGCCACCCCTATTGCGAGATCGTCACCAGATTGTGGCATTTTGTCACCATCACAACCAGTTCGATCAACTCCGTTGGGCCGAAAGGAACAATTATACATTTTATAAAAAGAAAATATGAAATCAAGTTATATTGACTTTAGAATTTAAAACTTATGGAAAAAATCCTATTAAACTTATTTAATATAAATTATCTAAGTTTAAATTCAACAAACTTATAGATAAACAAGTTCAAGCCTCTTCTTTTAGGTTGATTTAAACTCGAGTTCAAATCTAAATCAATAAAATTTTAAACAAACAAAAGCTAAATTATTAAATAGGGACTATGCTACTTATACATTAAGAGCTACACCTTAGCCTATATGCACGTGTAAATGATTAAAATATTCTCCATACCTCACCGTCTTGGATAAGATACATTTTACTCATGCACCTCACCATCCCACCTCATCATCTTGGATGATAGGTATTTTTATCATTATAACAACATTACATAGTCCAAAAAATATAAATAGTAGCCTCTGGGGCATAGCCGAGTGGCAAAGGAGGGAGATGTAAATATGCAGTCATGCTGAAAGTTGCCAGAGTGAGATCAATTCTTGAGAAAAGTAATTTCTTTTGGGGTGGTCATTGATAGGTGTCAGTGGATGCAATCTCAAATCCTAACTACTCGGGCATATCCTGCAATTTATCTCCCTCGTGATGATCCAAGAATGGGTTCGGCGGGAACGCAAGTGATGGTGCATAATAAAAAAATATATATATAAATAACATTTTAAAGAGTAAGTAGTTGAATTTTTTCTCGTGAGTAATTGCAAATGAATCAGAATCACTGTTTGTTGATTGGATGGTCAAATAATTGTTGTTGACCTAGACTCGAGAGATTTCGTATTCAGGCTTCCTTAGACTTCAAATGCCCCTCCTCCGTGGGTCCCCTACCATACCGCGCAAATATAAGTTTATTTGGAGTGTGATTACTGAGTAACCTCAAGTTAACTCTCTCTATCTCTCTTTTGTTCCCAGTAGTAAAACAAATACAAATACAAATTAATCATCATATAAGAATAACCCGAACCAAAAAGAGCAGCCGCGAACCGGCCGCAATCGGGCCCGGAATTCCATCGATCCAGGCCCCTCCATTCCAACAAATTCGTTCATTGTCGTCGCTAGTCGTTTGTGTCTTGGGGAAGCGAACCGCTTTGGATTCAGCTTCCGTTTTGAATCCCAAATTTCTTGGCATTTGCCGCCTCGAATACTAGGGTTTGCTCATCTTCGTGGCATGGTTTGGTTCGATCCCAAGGTCTGAAGCGAAGGATAGGCGTGATGTCGGAGGCCGCCTCATCGCCGGAGAAGAGCTCGCTGCTCTCGCCGACGCGGTCGAGGTCGCGGTCTGTGACGGAGACGGTGAACGGATCGCACAAGTTCGTGATAAGAGGATACTCTCTGGCCAAAGGCATGGGCGTGGGGAAGCACATTGCCAGCGAAACATTCACGGTGGGAGGTTACCAGTGGGCCATCTACTTCTATCCGGACGGCAAGAATCCCGAGGACAATTCCATGTATGTGTCGGTGTTCATCGCATTGGCCAGCGAAGGCACAAATGTCCGCGCCTTGTTCGAATTGACGCTTCTCGATCAGAGTGGCAGGGGCAATCACAAGGTTCATAGTCATTTCGATCGCTCTCTCGAGAGTGGCCCTTATACTCTCAAGTACAGAGGCAGTATGTGGTGAGAATCCGCTTTCATCTTCCCCCCACTTGGTTACACACTGCTTGGTCATCCTTTTGCATTTTATTATTTTGTATGATGCAAGTACATAAATGATGCCATGGTTCCGTCTGACTTGAATCTTCTAGTGAGTTAAGATCGCCATGATCTGTCGATTTCTGCAGTAGGACAATCTGAATGTCATTGTCTTTACCTCCGGTTTTGAGCTTCAATTGGATTCTGATAATTTAACAACTGAACCATTACAATGTGCATGCTTTGGAGATAAGTTTATGTTTATGTGGAAATACTTTTGGGCCACTATTATATGGTTTAGTCATCGTTTATTCCACTAAATATTGGTTGTGCTGCATGTTTTTTTTTTTTTTTTTTGAGATAAGATTTCAATTATGATTTTATGTCATGATAGAAGATGACTTGACTTTAATGTTTTCTGATTTGAAGTTTTAGCCAACTTAACTCGATTAAACCGTTTGCTAATTATGTAAGGTTGGTTGGCTCTTTAGATCTGGGGGTCCTTAGTTTGTCCTTCATTGCAATTAATGTACAAAATGAATGCACATGGAATGGATGGAAACAACTGTAAATTTGCAAGTTGTATGGTCTTCCTAAGACTATAGTGTTTGATAGGAATGCTTGTTTTCATTAGTTATTTTTTGGAAAACTGATGGCTATTTGGTTACTCCACTTCTAACCAATATTAGATGAATGGTTATAATAAGGTTGTCAATCGAAGTTTAGGAAACTTATTGAGTTGTTCGGTCCAAGACAATCATAGGAATCGGTTGATCCGTCTCACATCCCAATTTGCCTACAACAATTCTATTTATAGGTCTATTAGTGCAAGTCCATTTGAGCTGGTGCATAGTTAATAGTCCAGGAAACATTTCGACCTTATTCCTTTGTCTTCCCATGCTAGAGTAATGGAGTTAGTTGAAGCATTTGCAGAACACGTTTGTTACTTGCACATTGACGTTAATTACTTGAAACAAGTGAGACTTTATTTAAACTTTGGGTTGATTCATATTGATGTCATGCTTATTATGATTCAATTTATATTAGAGCAATTTTCTCCTAAAATTGATTTTCAAATTACAACTCTGTACCATTGGTCCCTTTACAATTTTAAACAGGTTGGACCGAATGCATATGCTAAAGACATTCTATCTAATTTTGGTTTTAGTTCTACACTTAATATTAAGGGCCTTGTTGCATACAAAGGCTGTGCTGCTCCCTCAAATGATCGTTTTATTGCCCATCTACCGAACTTGATCTGGTGCCCATTGCACCATTCCTATTTTGCATTTACCCCTTTGGACAAGGATAAAATTGATGCTATTTTAGATGAATAGATTGTATTCAAAAGGTATAGAAAGGTTCAACATTTCCTTCTTCGTTGGGTGGATTGTCTAGACTCAGACTTCAAGTAGATTATGTAGTGGAAAGCATGAAAAGGGGTAAAGTACATAACTAAACCCTCAACCTTACAGAAACAAGGATGAGAGTATTTTGGTAATACTTGAGAATAGAAAGAATATTAAAGATAAAACGTATATTAGGTACGTACATGTATGATATGTTGTACATAGATGGTGTTTATGATATGTGTGGAGACTTCAAGCGATATCAGTCATTAGCCGACTAATTATTCTGTTTCCTAGTTTTTGAGTTTCCTTTTTTGTAAAGTCAACTTATTTCCTAGTTTGAGTGGAGAGAATAAATCACTCTCTACAAGCTAGTTGTAGGTTTCCTAAGTAGTGTAGATGTAACTTCCTATTTTTACTATACATAATAGGAAACTAGCAAGGATGTATTTTGTATACATGCCGTTCACTTTGATGAATAAAGATAAGTTCTTCCTAAAATCTCTGCAATATGATATGCACAATATGCATGCCAGCTGGAGTCTTTCATATATATCTCATACAACTAACTGAATAATAGAAGATTGAGTTTTTTCCTCCATTCTCGATTTATCTCTTTTTCTTTTTCAGCTTCTTCAATCATAAAAAATATTCATGGTAGCAACAAAGTCTTCAGCCATCAAAGATCATCGTTATTGTTAATCCCATCATCCTCCACAAGCCTTGCTGGAGTTAATCCAAAGTTGAAACCTCCAGAAGCATCAAAAACACTTGCTGACTTATTGTGGGAAAGTTGGAATCCCTATCCAACAAGTTCAAACCACCTCAACAACCTCGCCACGAGCCTTCCAATAATTGAAGCAATTGCTGAGCTACCAGCAACTATACCAAAGCATCTAGAATCCTCTCCAGTCACTACCGTCATTGCAGAAGCACTTGTCAAACGCCTCCTAGAGTCATCAAAGTCAAACTACTTCGTGAAGAATGAAAGAAGTTGTTGAAGAGCATCGTAGTCAACTGCTTGGTGATTCACTCTTTCTGTTCATCATTAGAGCTTGTCTCAATGTTGGCGCACCCAGTTGATGCTCTCACCACAATCGAAAGTCCTTTTCTGTGATTCCTTGTCGCTACATTAGTCATGTTAATCGATTGTTCTCCGCCTTAAACCCTTAACCCATCAACAAAACCAATTTGAATTACCTGTTAACCAAATTACCAATTCTACCATTTGAGTTTATCCCAAGCCCAATTGCTTTTCCACCTTCTTACTAATGGGAAGATTAGGTAGGCTTGCACCTAGTATCAAATCAATATGATCTTGGATTTCCCTCATTGGAGGTAATCTAGCTGGTAATTCCTCTCATATAAGCTCCTTGAATTTGTCCATAAAAGTTATAACCTCTTTTGGAAATTTAGATTTTTTTTTTGTTTTTGTAAATAAACAAAAAAAATCTAAATTTCCAAAAGAGGTTAGAACTTGGACACCTCTCAAGACTCGTTGAAATCTTTCTCTAATGCTACCATGAATGTGTTAAAGTCAAGAAAGTTTATTCCTCCACTAGACATGTAAATACCTAGCAAAACCCGCTATATCAGGTCGACTCACACTATTTGGGCCATGCAATGCCAAGTTGGACACAAGATGGGTCTAGCCTAGCAAAACCCTATGGGCATAACGCGTGGGCCAAATGGGTTAACCCACATGACCTACTTGATTTTTTTTATTTTTTTTGGTGGAAAAAAGTAAATTATTTTTATTGAAAATATTGTACGGAATAATTTTTTATCGTGTTTATTGAAAATCATGCACAATATGAGATAATGTGATATTTGTGTATTCAATAATACCTCAAATTATTTTGTTTCAAAATATTGACAAATGAAAAGTTAAAGTACATACAAACTTATAATTTACAAACTATAATGCACAACTACATATAATACACTAAAACAATGTACAACCAAACTAACTTCTACATCAATATGTTTTTATTGTTTCAAAAGTTTCCCAAATTGGAAGTTACAATTTACAATTATAAATTTTTAAAAAAGTATATAATCTTTATTTATTTGGGTTGTTGGCCTTGCTTGGTCGTGGGAAATAGGGTACCTGACCCGTTTTGACACCTCTACCCTTCATTTTGAAAGTTGAGACAAGAGCTCATTTTTATTGGCAATAAGTTATACTTCACACTACCATTTTTTTCCTGTAGACATTATTGCTATCAAAAATGCCTAGCATCCATGCCATATTGCTAGGGTCTCTCAAATAGAAGATGGCATGTATTCATGTCTGTTACATCATAATAAATCTCATCTCTATATTTGTTAGTAGTAAAAGGAACTCTACAATGATTGATTACGTCAACTTTGCCAACCACCTTGACTCACCAAATGATATAAGGACTCAGATGTTTCTCTATTAGCAGTCATAATCTCCTCAACGATATACGTCCACAGTATGTTTTCTTAATTGCCACTATCAATAACCAAATCAAAAGGTTTGTTATCAATTGCGCACTTGGTTTTGGTAGTTTGTGCCTGTTGAGTGTTTGAGTGTCACTCTTTTTCTCTTGATGAGAATATTAGATTTTGAGTCATATATGTCTATCTTTTATTGTACTCTTATTTATCTCCATATGGACCATGAGATATTTTTCATCTTCATGGCGAACACCCTTTCTATTTTTTCATCTCTTTTATACTCAATCAAGTTCACTCCTCTCCTGCATGGACAACCACGAGAGCAATTTGTTGTTTGTTGCACTTGAATGTCAATACCCTAGGTTCCGAATCTTGGGTTTCCAGAATAGAAACGAGAAGGAAGAATGGAAGAAAGAAACAGAGAGAGAACAAAGAGAAAATTGAGAGATAAATGAGAAACTGAATTCAATTCTCGATTGATTCTCCAAACAAGTTGGTTATCTTTATATATAGCTAACCAATCAACAGTTATAAATCAGTTACATGTAACTGATATAATCTGCTACAACTGATATACAAAATACAATTCTACAGCCTACTTAAACCTACAAGCTTGGCATTGAAGCATTTAGCATGTGCTCGCTTTTTTAAATTCAGGAAGCATCTTTCTTGCTCATTTTTTTTGGCTGTCTCCGTACTGTTTGTCACTCCCTGATTTATCTTGACTTGTTGTAGGGTAGCAACAAGAGTCTTGCCCTTGTCATATGGTAATTTACTCGATTGAAAGGAATCAACCGTTCTTCTCTCCTGAAGCAACATTCCAGCCTTCAATGCTAAGTTCCTCATTTGAAATGCATTCAGTAGCATTGACACTTCAATTCTGCAAGCCTTACATCTAAATTTCGTGTCACTTGTTGACTTTTGGTCTCCATTAGATATTCCACTCTGCTAGTCTCAGAACTTGGTAGTATACTTGTGCACTGATTTAGACCCTTGTGAACAACATTGGTATTCTTTACCTAGCAAAAAAAAAAGAACAGCATTGGTGTTATTGGAGTAAATATTGCTGTCTGGTAAGTTCCCTAGCCCTGGATCTGGTTATAGGTCCTGAAATAGAATAATGAGAAGAAGAAGTTGCTGAATGCTTTTGTGATCTTCTCCCTTTCTGACCTATCTTGACTAGAAAATTTGGGCTCATCAAGAGAGAACCCAACAATCTCCTTGAGTAAGAAAGTAGTCAAAACTTTTCTGAAAAATACAGCATAAAATGTCTATTCCTATCTGAACTGCATATAAGTCTTACAAGAAAGTAGAGGAATAACTACTATCTTAGAAGAAATAACTGCCTTCTTAGAACTAGGAACTGCTTCCTAGAGAGTAGCAGATCTAGACAAATTCAAATACTAATAACTGACAGAAAAATAGAAAATAAACTGACAAAAGAAAACAGAACGTAGCAGTATATCTTAAAACATAATATTAGGAGAGTTAGCCCTGCCCTAAGTCTTCTTCTTTCCATGAGTAAACCACTTGTAGACTCTGCCACTAAACATATCCACTTTGACCGAATCTGACTGATCTACTTGCTGTCCCTAACATATTCAGGGGGAAAAAATGTTGCTTTTAATAGTTGTTTCATCTAGTACCACATCTTTATAGGACCTCTTCCTTGACGCAATTTATCGTCCTGCAACCTTTCCCACCAAGCTGGGGCTCCTTTAATTTATAGCCTACCAACTTCACCTTTCTTTTTTCTGTATTTCCATGTATGTCACAACCCAGAAAGGGACTAGTGATTGGCACTTAACCCTTAATAAACCATACTGATCAAGCTATCTTTTGTATGTATGATATCATTACAATAACAAGTAATAACCAATAACCCATAACAATATCCATTCCATAATAATAAACTAAATCAATCTTTTTACAATCCTACCTGTAATAACTGGAACAAACTACTAAGAATGTCAAAAATAAAAATAATTAATGTGTCATGTACCTAGGGTGCCTAGGGTTTTGATAGGAAATTGGAAGAAATCGAGGGGGAATCAGACTGAAAGGGAGGGAAATACAGCAAGAATTGGGAGAGGATTACAAAGAAATCAGAGAGGTCGGGAGAGAATTCAGAGAAAAATTGAGAGAGAATTGATGAGAGGGAAATGGCTGAATTCAATTATCGTTCAAAAACATGCCTTCTCATCCTCTAGCTGTGGCTTATATATAGCCTAACAGCCTCCCACATGCACCCATGTGCAGTACAACTATAAGCATAACTGCATACAGCTAAGGGAAAATATATCTATAACAGAAAAGGAAAGAAAATTACAATTACTGCCCTAGTAAACCCTCAGAATAGTTGTACAATATAGTAATGCATGTAAGCTAACTACTATTATATTTACTAATATATCCTTGGGGTCGTGACATAATGCCATCAAGAAAAAATGTGCGACCTACCAAAAATGACTAAGTTAAATTAAAGTGAAATGGACTGCACTGCTCAAACTGTCTAATGCATCAGTTCCTGAACTGTGATATGAAAGGAAAACATATCTAACACGAATGAGTCAAAACCTAGTAAATAGACAACATATACCATAATGGAATGGGGACAAGCAATGTGCACAAGTTTTTACACAAGGAAGTTTTTCTTTGGATCATGCAAGAAAACTTATTTTTCATTTAAAAACCATAAAATTCTATTTCTAGAAAAATTATTTTCTTTTTCAATAAAATTGTGTTCTTTCATAATTCGTATTTGATCGAAAGACCAATACTTCCAATTTCTTGGGAGTATATTGTGCAGAATGAATCCATATAATAGTTCCATCATTGGCCACACCCCTGCCAAAGTAAATAGTTGATCCACGTGTTGGCCAATACATGGGATGTGATGACCAATGCCCCCCTTGTTAACTGGGTTCAGATCAAGCTGCACCAAGGCTAGTCTACTGATGTTAGTTAGTGTTGTGTCAAAGGTTCTCCCAAGGCATTTATTACATGCAAAAACCAAGTATCAACCAATAGTGTTGGTAATTCAATTCATAACAAGCAATCCAATCTATCATACCCTCAAATCCATTGCAATATTGCATAATCAACAAGTATAGCATAAGGAATAAATAAGGTGTTGTCTCAATATTCTGACCTCTAAAATTCAAGAGCATAAACAGTTTCTGCATATAAGGAACTGAAAAGGTTTTGAGAAAAACATTTTTTTCACAAGTATTGGGAATTTCCAATTTATGCAATCATAGCAAAAAAGGATTTATTCATGCATGACAATCAATAATTAAAAACAATGCTACAAACTATGTGCAGAACTTTACATGACCGAACTCAAATACGAGCTTCTAAAAAACTTGGTCAAATCAATTGACATTATGAATGCCACTGGTTCTATCTTAGTTAGGATAAGGTGTAGTTGATGATGATAAGGTTGGAGTGATGCCTATTGAAGATAAGGTGAGTGAGTCATGATTAAAGATTGTTTGGACATGTGAGGAGAAGGTCAATACACTCATCTGTGAAGCAAGTGGATGAAATGGAGGATGTTTGTTGTAAAGGAGCCTAAGGAGGGAGAGGAAGATTTAATAAAAAATGATTGGAAACCCTTTAAATATGACATCAGATGCAATGACGTTATAGAGGATATGACTATGGATGGAGATGATTGGAGGTGTCTAGAATTCATGTAATTGACCCCACCTAAAGGGATTGCTTGGGTTTTTGTTGTTTCATTTTCTTGTTGTTTGTCCATCTATACACATTCAAAAAGGAATTTTATTAAGATATCTATCAGATTAGGTGATTTAGAGATTTCTTTTAGTGGGTTTCCCCTTGATAGAAATAAGACTCTTGTTGTTTAGTCTGGCCAGGAAAAAGAAAAGGAGTTGACTAAATGTGGGTTGCTTTTTCACTTCTTGTATTTTGGTCAGTGGAAATTTCCATTTTACTGTATCCTGCATGCAATATATTTTTTTATTAGTAATTTATCCATTTGATCCATCTACTTGCTTGTAAAATATGGCAAATTTGATGTGGGTTTTTCAAGCCTGTGTTGTGGTGTTTCATATGGGAAGGCATATTTTAGATCTTTTTTTTTTCCCCCTCATTTCTTGTTGTGCAATGTTAGAGGGATACTTGGATCTTCCATTGACATTGAACTTACCAGATATATAGAACCTTCTCATGAGGTTTATCCTTGAAAAGAGAGATTTGCTAGTTTCTCTTTTGCTCAAACCCTTTTTGAATATGATGGTTTTTCTGTTTATATTGGCAGTTGTTGAGTAATATGAATTTGTTTTTCCACTGCATCAATTTTCTTTTTATTAGATTGTTGTATGCTTTCAGGGGATATAAGCGTTTCTTCAGACGGGCTATGCTTGAGACATCAGATTTCCTGAAAGATGATTGCTTGAAAATAAATTGCACTGTTGGTGTTGTGATTTCAGCAATAGACTGTTCAAGATTAAACTTGATACAGGTTCCTGATTCAGATATTGGAGGACATTTTGGAATGTTGTTGGAGAATGAGCAAACTTCTGATGTTGTTTTTAGTGTTGCTGGAGAAAAGTTTCCTGCTCATAAGCTAGTGTTGTCTGCTCGATCCCCTGTATTTCAAATGGAACTTCTACATGTAAAAGATGATGATTGCCATGAAATTATTGTTGAAGGCATAGAAGCTATGGTTTTTAAGGTACTGTTTAAATTCTCTATATGAATACAATTTATTTAGTAATTAGTTTAGATTACAATGTGGCTTAAATTGTGTATTATTCAGGAGGAAGGTATCACACCCTATCCCTTTTTGTGCTCAATTTCCTGAAATCCTCCCACATGTGTCTTTTGCAGGCTGTCTTGCACTTTATATACAAAGATTCTCTTATTGACAATGAGGAGTTGCTAGCTTCAAGTTCATCTAACATGCCATCTGTAACAGAGACCTTTGTTGGGAAGTTGCTAGCTGCAGCAGACAGATATGATTTGGCTCGACTCAGAGTTATGTGTGAATCCTTACTCTGCAAAGACATATCAGTGGATAGTGTTGCCAGTATTTTGGCCCTTGCCGACCGCTATCATGCTGTTGATTTGAAAGCAATTTGTCTAAAATTTGCTGCTGAAAATCTTGTTGGTATGTTCTTAACTGTCACTTTTTTCTATAACTTCTTTTTATATACTACAATTTCAAAACAATATTACCAAAAAATACTACCTCCCGAAACCATTTAACAAAATACATCTTGTTCCAACTCATCTGCCACAATGGAAATGTTCCAGTGTGGCAGTTTTTAACTATAGCAGATTTGCTGGTGCTACCAAGAAGTCTATCACATAACTGCTGGTCTCACAAGCAGTTTTATAACCCACTAGTCTCACATGTAGTTAATTAGTTGTCAATTTCTTTTTCTTTTCTTTTCTTTTTTTCTAAAAGCAAAATAAATAGCTATCTTCCTTCATTGCCATCTCATGAAAGTTTTTCGTACAGAAATGGTATTATAAATTTATCTCCCCTCACTAAAGGGTTGTGTTAGGAAGGGCATCTAGTGTAAAATTTTGGCCACTTCATTCTTTTTCCATGGATTTGTATTGTCAATGAGACTTTTAAAAGTCAACTGACATTATAAATGCTATGCCACTAACGTTAACTTGGTTAGGATAAGGTGTGGTTGATGATGACGACGATGAGCTAAAAAAAACTGCAGGTCCTGCCGGTGACAGTGACTGACTAACAGTTAACGTGAAACAAGCTAAATACCTTGTCCAGACAAGGGAGAAAAATCTGTGTAACTAAAACCAGCACACAAATACCTGTACACACAAGAAAAAAAACCCTTTATAGTAACCTAAATCATACTGAAAACCTGTACACACATGGAAGAAACCTATATAAACATCTAACATGTCCAAAAAACTTGTATAGACGTCCAACATGTCTAAAAAACCTGCATAGATATCAAACATGTCTAAAATAAAATCCAGCATGTCCTAAAACTAAAAACCTGCTTACATGGCCTGTCCAAGATTGCAATGCCTACACAGCATTAATATCCTGCGCTCTACCTCGTGGTTGACATTGACCCACCATGGGCAGTGACGGTGACCATGTTGGTGGTGTGGACAGGATGGGCTAAGTAGACTGCTGTGAGGGCACTGAACTCCTGCACCTCCTCTTCAATAGCAGTGGCAACAACTGGTTTAGAGTTCATCATGGATCATCATCTTGAACTCCCTCAACCCCACCATAGATATCTCCATGTATATGTGTTAGCATTCGGAGATTTCAAGGTGACATGGGTTTCCTAAAATCAGTTTAGGAAATCTTGCCTAAACCGGTCTTAGGAAACTTTCCTAAGTATACAGCTGCTCTTCTTTCCTATTGTATAGTTTCCTATTATGTATAGATATATAGTTTCTTATTGTATAGATTGATTGCTTTCCTTTTTATGTAAATACCTCTTCTATAAAAGAAGAGCTCGTGTAATTGGATGATTATGAGAATAGAAAAGAGTTTTTCTTCCATTCATTACATGGTATCAGAGCCGCCACAACCCTACAAACCCTAGTGCCTTCATTGCACCCTTCAACGCCGTTGCAACCTTTCGAAACCCTACCTGCATCACATGCACACTTTCTTTCTCGCTACTGGTCTTCTTGTGTTTCGATTAAGCTCTCTGAAGCATGTCTGAAGCAATGGTAACCGGAGAGACCTCACCAGCAGTGGATCAAGTTCCTAAAGCAATCCCAAAAGCTGGGCATGGAGCAGTAGCAGGGGAGTTGCCCAACATCCACCTATCCTATCAACTAGATGGGAGAAACTACCTGTAGTGGGCTCAATTGGTAAGGACATTTGTTAAAGGAAGGGGTAGGATCGGTTATCTCACTGCCTCTCCTCCAAAGGCAACCAATCCTATGTACTCGACATGGGATATTGAGGATTCCCAAATAATGTCTTGGCTGTGGAATGCTATGCTTCTAGAGGTAAGTAGGAATTACATGTTTTTGGGTACTGCAAGGGAGATTTGGGAAGTTGTGAAGCGAACTTACTCCAAAATTCAGGATGCATCAGTCATCTATGAAGTAAAAACTAAAATTAGTGGTTTTAAACAAGGGGGGCTATTTGTCACTAAGTATTATAATCGTATGAATGGTCTTTGGCTAGAGTTAGACCACTACTAGAATGTAAAGATGATTTGCAGCACGAATGCTGCAACCCTTAACCAAATATTCGAATGGGATAGGATTTTTGAGTTTTTGGTTGGTCTTAACCCCGAATTTGATCAAGTGAGGGTGCAGCTACTTGGTCGAGAAAAACTTCCCTCTCTTAATGAGGTATTTGCTGTGGTAACAAGTGAAGAAAATAGGAGGCTGGTGATGCTAAGAGAATTTGCCATTGATGGATCAGCAATGGCAGTGAACAAAGAAGAGGGGACATGGCCTAGATCTGGGCGAATAGAGGCTCAAACTCGAGCTAATGGAAGAGAGGGACTATTGTGCACTCATTGTAAGAAACCCAGGCATACCCATGACACATGCTTTAAGCTTCATGGCAAAGAGGTTATCCTAAATAGGAGTGGAGGAGGATTCAAGAACTTGGCTACAAGAAACTAGATTTATCTATCACAGAAAGGGCAAGAGGAGGAGGATCGAATGAGAGTGAAGGCCGAGGCTAATAGCAACTCAAATCTCACTCCATTTAATGCTGAGGAGATCAGCAAGCTGAAGTCCTTCCTCAAATCAATGCAAGATGGATCCTGCTCCCTAGCACAATTGGAAACCCCAGGTAAATGCACTCATTCTGCATTCTGCTCTACCTTAAATACTGATCAGAATGATGTTTGGATCTTGGATTCAGGAGCAACAGACCATATAACTTTTAACCCCTGTGTATTTTCCACCTATCAACCTCTCAAGACCAATAAAATGATTACAATTGCTAATGGCACAACAGTTCCTATTGTTAGCCATGGCAGTGTAGATCTTAAGCCTAATCTCTCCATTAAACCAGTCCTTCATGTTCCACACTTATCAACTAATCTCCTGTCCATTTATCAACTCACTAAAACCTTAATTGCCAAGCTGTTTTTTCATCTAATATGTGTGAATTTCAGGCATTGAAGACAAGGGCGAGGATTGGTGTTGCTAAAGAAAAAGGTGGGCTATACTGCTTTGTAGGGAAGACTTCTTATCCATCTAGAGACTAGTTGTTGGTGGCTTGTTCCTCTCAAACTACAGCAGATCATCACAATATATGGCTGCATCATTACTGCCTTAGTCACCCTCCATTTACTCTATTAAAAGTTATGTTTCCTACTTTATTTCATTCCATTGATCCCAATATCTGTCATTGTGATGTATGCATTCTTTCCAAACAACATTGTGTTCTTTATCCCAGGAGTAATAAAATCAGTTCTAAACCGCCTTGTAAAATTCCTAATTATTCAAGGGCTCGATGGTTTATCTCCTTCATTGATAATTGTACACGAATGACATGAGTGTTTTTGATAAAAGATAAGGCAACCATAGGAATAGTGTTGCCAAATTTTTGAAAGATGATTACTACTTAATTTGGAACACCTATACAGAAACTTAAATGTGGCTTGTACCCTACTTCATCATCATAGAGTTCTTAAAATTTTTTTGGGGGAGGCTATCCTCACTACTGCCTTTCTTATTAATCGAGTACCCATTAAGCTCCTTCACCAACAAAGCCCTCTTACTTGTCTAACCACTCATTTTTCAGACTTCAATGTGCATAATCCTCTTCCTCTTAGAGTGTTTGGGTGTGTATTCTTTGTCCACATATCCAAACAACATCGAGATAAGTTGGATCCAAGGGCACTCAAGTGTGTTTTCCCGGGATATTCTCCTACCCAAAAGGGATATAAGTGTTACCATCCTTCTACTCGCAAGCTATATGTCTACAAAGATGTTACATTTGTTGAGTCCCTTCTTTTTTTTGGTTCCTCTCCAGCTAGTCCTCGGGGGGAGAGACTTTACCATGAGAACTATAGCTTTGATGACACTCTCTTGTCTGCCTCCCAGCATACTCCTCACTCTAGTTCTAATTCTCTTGACCAAACCAGCCCTACTACCACTCAAAAACTCAACCATCACCAACCCGACCTTTTCCTCCTCTCATTGGCAGCCTGTTTTGGATGGAACCTACAACAGCTAGATGTAAAAAATGCATTCCTCCATGGGGATTTGGAGGAGGGCGTATATATGGAATTGCCACCAAGGTTCCAAGAAGGGCAGGTATGTAAGCTCAAGAAAGCTCTATATGGGCTTAAGCCGTCTCTAAGGGCTTGGTTTGAACGGTTTTCCAATGCTATGAAAGCTTTCAAGTATGAGCAAAGTAGGGGAGACCACACTGTCTTCATAAAATACTCCAGAGAAGGTAAAATGACAGTTCTGTTAGTATATGTAGATGATATGATTGTCACAGACAATGATAAGGAGGAGTAAGGAAAACTCAAGGAAAGGCTAACTAGGGAATTCATGATCAAAGACTTGGGGGTTCTCAAGTATTTTTTGCATTGTTCTAAAAGGTGGCCAAGGGGCCACCACGAATCAGTCCAAATCAGCACCCTTAGGCGTCGTTGGGCTCGATCAGCGAGTTGCCGCTTGGGTCACCACCTGGCCTGGGCTGCCTGGGTTGGGCGCGGCCTGGGCCGATTATCATTCCCTCTCTCTCTCATCGTTACTCTTTCTCGCTGTTTTCCCATTCACTATCTCTCGTCAGACTTGTCGCCGCTGCCAATCTCGTCATTTCTCTCTCTCTCTCTCGTTGCTGATCTCGTTGTTTCTCTCTCTCTCTCTTGCCGTCGATCGGGCTGTTCTCTCCCTGTAGTTCTTGCTCTTCTTCCTCCGGTATGTATGGCCATCTTCCTCCTTGCTACTTGTTGCGCCATCTTTGTTAAGCAGCTAGCCATCTTCCTCCTTGCTGCTTGTAGGCAGGCAACATTTTTCCAGGCACCGCCTAGGTGCTAAGCCCTCGTCGGCCGCCCGACTAGTGCCTAGCGAGTTTTAGAACACTGATTTTTTGGGAATTGAAGTTACCTATTTTAAAGCTGGAATCTTTCTTTCTCAAAGGAAGTATGTGCTGGAATTGTTGGTAGAAACAGGGTTAACAGGTGGAAAAGGGTCTAAAATCCCTATTGAATCTAACAATAGGTTGTGGAACAACCCTAGCAGCTAATCAGTGGACAAGGGAAGGTACCAAAGACTTGTTGGAAGGCTAATATATCTCTCCAACGCAAGGCCTAACATCGATTTTGCAGTCAGTTTTGTGAGCCAATTCATGCACAGCCCAACTAAAGAGCATATGCTTGCTATAAGAAAGATTCTAAGTTACCTCAACACCACTCCAGGTAGCTATTTAAAGCAGGGAATGAGATGGACATCAAGGCTTTCTCAGATGCTTATTATGTTGGCTCTATAACAAATAGGCAATCAACAAGTGGTTATTGTGTTTATCTAGGCGGGAACTTGGTGTCATGGAGTGCAGTAAGAAGCAAAGTATTGTAGCAAGATCAAGTGCAGAAGTGAAATTTAGAGCTATGGCCCTTTGCCTATGTGAAGTTTTGTGGGTAAAAATTATCCTTGAAGACCTGAGGATTCAAGCCCAGTGATCAATTCGACTTTGGTGTGATAACCAATCAGCAATCAGCATAGCCAATAATCCTGTCCAATATGACAGGACTAAACATGTTGAGGTAGACTCATTTCATCAAGGAGAAGTTGGAAGCCGGCCTAATTCATTTACCCTATGTGCCATCCGAAGAACAAGTTGCAGATATCCTAACCAAAGGGCTACCAGTGAAGAGGTTTGAAGACTTAGTAAGCAAGTTGAGAATGTGGGATATATATTCTCCAGCTTGAGGGGAAGTGTTAGCATTTGGAGATTTCAAGATGACATGGGTTTCCTAAAATCAGTTTAGGAAATCTTGCCTAAACCGGTTTTAGGAAACTTTCCAAAGTATACAGTTGCTCTTCTTTCCTATTGTATAATTTCCTATTGTGTATAGATCTATAGTTTCCTATTGTATAGATTGATTGCTTTCCTTTTTATGTAAATACCTCTTCTATAAAAGAAGAGCTTGTGTAATTGGATGATTATGAGAATAGAAAAGAGTTTTTCTTCCATTCATTACAATATGCTAGGGCCAGCATGGTGCAATGCATCATCATCTCTTAGTGCGTCAAACAAGTTTATCATTGCCACGAACTGGCACTGACGAGATGATATCAAGGATGGCTGCACACCTGTCCTCTGTGCCCCATGTGGATAGTGCAGAAAAGCTTTGTTGGTAAATCATACAAGCACAACACTGACATTAGAAATTATAATTAGCAAAATTAAATATAAACAGTACTACACATATTTGAAAGATTAAACTAAATTAGAAAGACTGCACAATTCAGACAATGGCATCTCTACCTCCTGATGGTGAAAAATATATATATATATATATATATTTTTTCTGTAAATCTTGATGGTGAAAGATTATTGGTAGTGATTGGATGGGGACAAGATAATTCGAAGGGTAATCTACCAGTACCCTGTCATATAATTGCTGAAGTAGTGAGTGTTAGAGTATATGCAAGAGTTGCACAATGGAGGGGGTTAATTAACTAGAACGGTATCCTTCCAACTAATGAATTGCCAGTGGGACCTGAGGCTTGTAAGTCGCTGGTGCCACAGTGGCTGATAAGCCACCTGTCCCACCAGTGTTTTATAGTTGGGATTTAAAAAATAGAAAGGCCTAAAAAGATATTAACTGCTAGTGAGGCCAACGGCTATAAAACCGGCAGTCTCACAGGCAGTTATATGACTGGTGCTGGTATGACCAGCTAGTCTTCTTTGGTTAAAATCTGCCACACTGGTACGTTTCTAGTGTGGTGGATGAGTTGGAAAAAAATCAAAAATAGTTTGTGGTAGTACTATTTCTAAAATTTGTTTTAAAATCATAGTATTGAAAAAACTCTCTTCTATAACAAAATTGTAATTTACGTAATATGCTCAGTGGCATGGTTTAAGTAGATCCTGTTCTTGAGTGGACAACTCAGTTCTGATTCTCAAAGGCACTTCCTGACATTTGAAACTCTATGGATTATTCTTTTTGAGTTGGTTGTTTGCCTTATTCTGCTCTCTTCCTTGAGGTTTGAGACAGGAGAGCTATTATCTAGAAATTTGAACAAGATTTGATCATGTGAACAACACCATTTCTCTAGACCCTCGTGTGAACATCAATAGTATAAATATGCATCTCAATACCTCTGGGGGATATTTTTCCATTTCCTTGTTAGCTTCTTGAACATAGGAAGCTGCACAAATGGTCTGTTTCCCCTTCCTGTACAGAAACCTTTTCTACTATGCACTCTTTTTATGGTAACTGCTGAAGAAATGCTTTATCACACATTGGCCCGATCAAATTAGTGAGAATATTTTACGTTAATTTAAGGAAAACTAGATGGTGCTATCATCTGTCTGATATGTTCATTAGATCCGTTGTAAAAGTGTGCTCCTATTCCCTATGTGATTTTGGGACATGGTTAAGTGGAATTTGTTTTTAAGCAGAAATTGCACATATCTGAACGGTTTAGCCGTAGATTATCTCAGATTGCATGCGGTGCATGGCATTTGATATTTTTTAAGCATTCTAACAACTTCAATTCCTCTTTCCTAGCTGTCTACTTGCCGTAACTGCCTGAGATAAGTAGTGTGCAACCACAGAACTTGTCATTTCCATGGATGAAGATAACATTATTTATTTCTAGTGTAAAATGTTTTCTTCTTCTGTTGCATAATATTACCATTTGTTCGCCCATTTCCGTCTGGTACATTCCTGGTTGACTTCTGTGATGCAGCTGTAATGCGTTCTGATGGTTTTGAGTACCTAAAAGAAAACTGCCCCCAGCTGCAGTCAGAGCTCCTGAAGACGGTGGCTGGCTGTGAAGAGGAATTCAGTGGCGAAGGCGGGAAGAGCAGAAGCGTGTGGGCCCAGTTTTGCGTTGGTGATGATCCAAACGATAGGAGTGATGGCGGGCAACAAGCATGAGCCATGCATGTCACTGTCAGTAGTAGTTAGTGAGCAAAAGCTTGGTGCTGGTCGCTGTGTACAGGCACCCCGGGGGAGCTCTATAGGCAAAGCCTGCCAGCAGGAGATGTTGATGTAACTCTTTGTGAAACCGAGCCACCTTAGTCAAAGCAGCTTGATGATGTTGATGTACTTTGTTGTTAGTTGTCTGTAAGACGAATGTTTGTGAAGATCCTGTAAAGCCTAATGCTTTCTTGCTTAATTCAAACGACAGCCAATTAAACTCGCCATACCAATATATGACTGACTTAACTCCGTCCGGGATTTGACGTCCCCTGATGTTCAGTGGCCGCTTCTAATTGTTTCTTCATCTTTTCTTTTACAACACAGCACGATCATCGTGGAGGTTGATCTGCTTAATTGGACTCACTTTTATTATTAGAAAAGAAAATAACAGTCCAAATTGTCACCGTAAATTTTTATAGGTCTTGTTGTAGAAATTGTCACGTGTTTAGAGGTTGGGATTTTTTTTAATTTAATTAATTTCCCTTTTACTTCAAAAAAAGTAAATTCATCCAAATTATTTCTTAACCTATCTCCACAAGGGGGTGAACTACTGCAAAGCACAAAAACAACGAAGAGGGTCCAAAACGTTTTTTAGGCCATTTTTTGTAATTTGTGAAATGTTTTAAAGTTGTTTTATAAACTAGAGAAAATGATTGGAAACACATATCTAGCCATCGAAGTTTTCGAATCCCCAAGTTCTCTCTTTTTAGTCTTCTGTTTCTTCTTCTTCTTTTTTCGATTCTTTGTTTTTGAATCCTGAAATTCCTCTCTTAATCGTCAAAGCTTGCTACTCTGGTGCTCTCTTGCCATTCTCTCGCTTTCGGTTGTCATTGCTTTTTGTTGCTACTTTGCTTTTGGTTGTCTTTCTCTCGCTTTCGATCTCCATTGCTTTTTGTTGCTCCCTCACTTTTGATAATTGTCGATTGTCGTTGGCCGTTTCCTCTCTTGGTTGCCGCTAGTCATTCTCTCAAATATGTTTCCCTAATTATCCCTTTTGGTATAAGTTTTTCCTCTTAATTATTACACAGTTGCTTAAAAAAGAACTACCTAGAGAGGACCAAAGTGAGGAAATGAGTGTGCGTGCGTGCGTGTGATATTTCCTGCTTGGGTTTTTTATTATTATTTTATCTTTCACAGATAAAGCCTTTTTTTCTACTTTATTTATTGGGTTGGAGAAAAGTTTCTTTTATTATATATATTTTACTTTCCTCTTCTCCTCTTAGAGAAGCTTCATTGATAAATATTTGTTTCTCTATTCTTTTGTATGATTAATCATAAGTAATTTTTATAATAGAATTTTATAAATATTGTTGATGGTTGTAAATATTTTAATGTATTTGATAAATATTTGTTTCTCTATTCTTGTGTATGATTAATCATAAGCAATTTTTATAATAAAACTTTGTAAATATTGTTGATGGTTGTAAATATTTTAATGTATTGTGGATTTTATGTTTATATTTGTTTGAATACATTTTGAAACTTATGTTTGTTTGTATTATGTTTAAAATATTTTTTATAATTTTTTATATTAAAAATTATATTTACAAACTCTTATATATATATTTTTAATTTACAATTTATTCTGTATTTCTATTTCCTATTTTTTTTAAAATATCATTTCTCCATTCTCATCTCATATCAAAAATATTTTTCGTTTTCATTTTCGTGCAACCTAGGTGAACTATATTACACTCTGTGTTATAAATGTTTTCTATGTTGCACAAAAACGGAAATAGGAAACGTTTCCGATAAGAAACGAAAACGTGGAACGGACATTCTTCTAAAAAATAAAATATAAACAGGGTTCGAAAACGGAAAAATAACTCATATGAGATGTTTCTGTGCAACATTGAATTTTTTCAAATCTAGTATCAAATCAATTATTGTATCTTGGCTCAAGGTCAAATGGGTTTTTATACTTTAAAAATAGTCAAATGAATTATTATAATTTTAGACTCATAGTCAAATTAGTTACCATACTTTAAAAATAATTAAATAAGCGACTATTCTTCCAATTTGAAAGTCATGTTAGTCACTTTGAAGATGTCATCTTAATATTGTCAGTGGCATTTTAATTTCACTAAAAAGATCAATTTTATTTCTAATCAAAAGAAGCACACACAATCTAAACACCTAAATTCAGTTTCAAATAACACAACATTATCGTAAACACCCAAGTTGAATCTTAAATCTACATTCGAAGAACTCCACACAATCACAAATGTCTTAGTTAGACACTAAATCTAAATTTGAAGAACTCTACTTATCGCAATCACCTCATAATACAAGAATCCTATATCATGATTAGAAACACTCTCCAATCCAATGCATTAGAATTCAATTTTGGGTCTAATTTTCAAATTAGAATTTGATCGATGATAAAATTAATATCATTAATAGAATGAAAAAAATCATTGGGCGACATTAAAATGATATATATACCATAATAGTTAACTTGACCTCGAATCTAAAAGTACAATGACTTATTTATTTATTTTTAAAATATAACAATCAATTTTGCCCCCGAACTAAAATGCAGTACTTTAATTGACACTTGTCTCAACTTTTTAACTCAACATAGAAGATCCACTTGTATGTGTTGTTTGATTTATATATTTACATGAGATTATAAAGAAGTGATAAAACAAATATAAAGCAATAACCAATGTTTAGAAAATCGGAGCAGGATATTGAATGAGAAAAAAGGAAGAAATTTACCATCCAGTGGTTGAATTAGAATGCATTCTTATGAAATAAATAAATATATTAATTAAATTATGATATAAAAAAATTTAAAATAAAAACATGTATTACATAATATTTAACAGAATTAAAAGTGTAGTAAGTAACATTATCCTATGATTTAGAGAAAAATTTATACAACCATACTAACAAAATTTATGATGAAAATAAAATAAAACTGAAGATTAAATATTTAATTTACAATCCAAAAAATAAATAAAATTATTCATAAATTAACAAAATAATAAATGGTTTTCAAATAATAGACATCAACTCATTTTAATTATATCAAATTATTATTATATTTTCTTAAATTTAAAGATAAAATTTTCACCAATTCAACAAGTTGAACTAGCAGGACTTAGCCGGTTTAATTTGACAACGATTCTTGTAGAAAATTGTTCAATTTTTTTTCTATTCTTTCTTTTTTACTATGAATCGAACCGATTTTCTAGATAGTTCCTAATTTGATCAATCCAATTGATCAATTCGATCTAGTTCTTAAAACACAAGAGCAAGGGAAAGATTGATGCAAACCAATTTATAAAGGTTCACTTATCAATAGACTCCTCTTTTTCTCAATTTACAATTTGAGAGTTTCACTAAGGAAACAATCCGTTTAGGTTAACTAGTGCCAGAAAACCTTATAATTTCTAGGGCGAAGTGTCAAAGAAGCCACTAGACTTTGAAAGTACATAAATTGAAACTGTGTAAGTCATATTTGTGACTGTCTCAGATTATTTTGATTGGAGATAGAGCTAACGTTGTTGATAAAATTAAAATGTCATTAGATGACATTAAAAAGACATTAACCAAAATGGGTAATGTAACCCCAAATTTGAAAGTACGGTGGCTCATTTGACATTTTTTAAAGTACAATGGTCAAAATAACCCAAAATGTGAAAATATAATAATTTGTTTAGCCCTTAAATATAATGGTTGAATTGACCTCGAGGCCAAAGTATAGTGGCTTATTTGATACTTTGCTCTAATTTTTATAACTTGCAAATGCTATAAAACTTACCCCTTATAGTTTAATGGAGTTATAGATCATTTCTCTCTATAAATTCACAAGTACTATAAAAACATTTCTCCTTATAGCTTCATGTGTGTCATTGAACCTTACCATCCCATAGCTTTAATATATAAATGCTAGTAAACTAAAACAAGCTAAAACAATCCTCAAACACAAGGTAATAATAAAATTTACAACTTGTAGCTTTAGGTGATCAATGATGGACATGAAGAAAAATGTGAAAGATGGATAAGTGAAGCTCTTGTTTATTAATCTTCTTCTTCTTAGTTTGTTGGATCAAAGATCAAACAATGTTAGATAAAGATAATAATGAGCTCAATATGTGAGAATGTTTTTGAAATGAAAGATGATTCAAAAGCAACTCTTTTTTTTTCACTCAAAATAATATACCATTATACTCTTAAGAGAATGTAAGAAATTTTATAAATAGTGTTGCAAAGGTTTGCGAAGGAGTTTCCTCAAAAACTCACAAAACTTCTGCAATTTTGATCAAGATCAAAGTTTATTTATAAACATTTTAAATAAATGATTGTTAAAACTTGAGAACTTATAGGAGATTCACAATATGTGCATACTTCAAATGGGTTGAAACTCAATTCTGAGGGATGAATGCCAAAGAAATTATGAATGAAAGAGGTATTAACTTCGAAATATTTACCACAAACTTTGGTTTTAAAACGAATTTATGAGGGATGACCATAGAATATATTGGAGGCATTTGAGTAACAAACTCTAACGACATCAACATAAATATCCCTATGTAATGAGATAAAATCCATCCAACCAAAATTCCTAAAATTTTCAATGTGCGGAAATCGAATGGATTCGAGAAAGGGGATATCAAGAAACCTATCAAGAATGACATCTTGTGACCCAAAAAGTCATGAGAACCACTCCATGTTTCGTGGGTTGTCCACAAGGCATTAAATATCCATCGGTTCATGAGGTTTCCCAAAATCAATGGGTGCTTGGTTCACGCCATTTGATGATTTAGAGGTTAAATCAATGGGTGAATCGATTGAAAATGGAAGAAATCGGTCAAATGGGGTGTAGGAGCCAAAGAGAGAATCAACTGAGAGAGAAAAAAAAAATGGGGATGGTTTTTTGTGAAATGGATTCTATCAATCGCCAGTCTCTATATATTCTTGACAGAAATGGTCGACAATATGACTTAAACGGTCAATCGTTTTTAGTTGTTGACAAATTAATATCAAGCATATCCAAGCAGTCGATAGTTTCATTCAATTGGTCGACAATTTGGGTTCCTACTTTGCTTTTAAAAGATTAAATCACTTAGCAAACAAAAAAAAAAACAAAATATTAACAACATTGATCATTTTAATGAAACACATAGACAACACAATCCCACACATAAAATATCACATGGTTAACATATTGTGTTCCAATCATTCCTAGTTCACTTCTAAAAAATTTAAATTTATTTTTATCCAATGGTTTAGTGAAGATATCATCTATTCGGTGATTTGTATCTATAAATTCAAGTTTTATATCTCCTTTTTGGACATGGTCTCCAATAAAATGATACTTAATTTCAATGTGTTTGGTCCTAGCATGGAAGACGAGATTTTTAATTAAAGTAATAGCACTCGTATCATCACATTTTATGGATATGTTGTCAAGTTTAATGCCATATTTTTTCTATTTGATGTTTAATCCAAAGAATTTGAGCATAACAACTACTATCAGCCACATATTTGGCTTTAGTAGATGATAGTGTAAAAGGTGTTTTGCTTCTTATTAAACCGAGATACTAAGCAATTTCCTAAGAATTGACATGAACTAGAAGTGTTTTTTCTATCTATTTTACATTCTTCATAATCTGCATCTGTGTAAGAATTAGATCCAAAATATTGAATTTTGGAAAATATAGCTCAATATTGGGTGAAGATTTCAAATATCTGAAGATTCTCTTTACAGCTTTAAGATGAGATTCTTTAGGATTGAATTGAAATCTAGCACACAAGCAAACACTAAACATGATGTCCGATTTAGTTGTGGTCAAATAGAGAAAAGCTCAAATCATACTTCTATACAATTTAATATCCACAGATTTTTCTAGTTCATCTTTGTTAAGATAAGATGAACTACTCATTGGTGTAGCAATAGGCTTGCAATCTTGCATTTCAAATCTTTTTACAAGATATTTGGTATATTTTTGTTGACTTATGAATATGTCTTTATGTTTCAAAGGATGAGGAAGACCAACTTCTGCCTCCTCCTCCTTTTTTTCATTCGAGTTGCCTCGATCCCCATTGCCTGTTCCATCATCTCAGCCCTTGGATAACTCTTTGCAGCATCAAAATGATCTTCAACTCCTCCTGCACGACATGGTAGACCTCAAGTCTAAGGTCAACAATCTTCAATGAGAAATTAGGGATATTTGCAGCCGGCAAGATGAGATGTCGGCTCAAATAGTGCAATTCATAACATCCATTCTATCTCGCCTGCCACTACCTGTATCATCCTCTTCTCCACAGCCGCCAGCTGAGTCTTAGATATTTGCTCAATTACATGTTCACACATTTTGTACCATTGCATGTTCTTGCTTTTTGATGGTTGTGTTTCTTATGTATTACTCTCGTGACTCATGTATTGGACTCATGTTGTTTCGAATTACATTGCCTTGTTCATCTCTTATCCACAAATGTTTGTTTATTTGTATTTTTAAGGACAAGTCATATTAAGAGGAAGTTTATATTAAGGGGGAGTTTTGGTAGTATTCTTTTTTTTTAAAGGCGCCATTTCTTTTAAATCTTTTTTGAATCATGACAAAAAATGGGAGAAATTGATGTGTTGATAACTTTTATCATCATCAAAAAGGAGAAGATTGTTATTTTTCTCTTTGATATTGTTTTGATGATGAAAAAGCTCATTTGATATTATGCGTCAATCTTTTATAGGTACAACTATATTATTTTATTAAACACCATACAGAAAATTATTCAATGCCAAAATACGTTTTCAATATCCTTGATGGCATTTTGAAAAACAAGTTTTTATTATTAAAAAAATCTTTTACATTTGATTTATCAAACTTAGCCATAGAGCGCACTTGAACATTAAAACCATGTTTTTAAAATTGAATGCCAAATTGTCGATCATTTTTCTTCATTAATGATATTTTAACATGAGGGATTTTCTTCCTTATGCTCTAAGGAGAGTTTTTCAAGATTTTGATTTAACTCATCATTGCATTCTTCATTTGGCTTTGGTAGACATATAGTAGTTTAAATCATCAACAACACATGGATTGATTCTTCTACTACTAATATTCTTTTGTTAAATGCTCTATAAGCCTTACTTTGAGAGGAATAACCTAGAAAGATGTCTTCATCACTCTTGGCATCAAATTTTTCTAAGACATCTTTTCTATTGTTTAAAATAAAATAATTGCTTCCAAAGATGTGAAAATAGGTTATGTTTGGTCTTTTATTTTTGTATAACTCGTAGGGGGTTTTCTTTAAAATAGGTCTTATGGAAACCCTATTTAGAATATAACAAAATGTATTTACGACTTCTGCACAAAAATATTTAGGAAGATTTTTGTCAACAAGTATGGTCCTAGCCATTTCTTATAATGATCTATTTTTCCTTTCAACAATCCCATTTTACTGAGGTGTTCTAACACATGAGGAATTGTGTTCCAGACTATTTTCTTCACAAAAACATTTGAATTGTTCATTTTCAAACTCTCCTCCATAATCACTTCTAATTTTGGAAATAGTTAGACCTTTATCATTTTGAACTGTTTTGAAAAAAAAAATGATTTAAATGTTTCACTCTTACAAGCAAGAAATATCACCCAAGTGAACCTAGTGTAATAATCTCCTATAACAATTACATATTGTTTGTCACCTAGACTTTGAGTTCTCATCGAACAAAAAAGATCTAAATGAAGTAGTGTTAGTGGCTTAGTGGTGTATGAAGATAAATATTTGCTGACGGGATCCATTGGTCTTTGGCATGATGTGAACATCCTATGCGGTCTCAGTTAGCTATGCCATGGTGTGCACGATCAAAAATGAGTTCTGATGTGTTATCTTGATAACACCATATTGGATCTTGGCATAGCTATCAAGTCTTATGAGTTTGATCAGTCCATGACTCTCACTTAGTCAGGATATTAGTTAGTGGATGAATTATAGTGTACAGTAATCGAAAGCCTTTATAGGTTTACTTGAAATATTGACTTCATTGCCATTAGGATCGTCCTGACATTATGCTAGAGGTCATTTAGGACCTTCCAGGGTGTTATGAGAAAATAAAGAGTTTCTCATAGTAAATCAAAGTGTTTGATCAGTATCAAAGAGTTTAATGTGTCTTGATTGTTATATGGTTGTGAACCTAGAAGTTCACACACAAAATACGTAATGCATTAAATTACTGATTTCTAGTTGTCTTATGTTCTCAATCATCATTAAGAGTTAATGGTGATAATGGATGTTTTTGTTAAGAGTTAACAAATGGATCAACAAATTGTTAAAAGTTAACAGATGAAGAGCATTAAGAGTGTTGAGTAATCTGTTAATTTGTTAAAGTTTTTATTTGATGAGGAAATAAGAAAATTTATGTTAAGTGATGATGATCAAAACAATGTACTAAACTTAATGAACGATTGTAAAAATAATCGAGTAGTATATAAAGATCAATCAAGTAAATCACGGTTCTTAATTGAGTACTAATGTGTGTTACTCGACTAATAAAGACATATCTCATATTATGTCAGAATATTGGTTCTTTTAATTGAGTAAATTGCTTTATGTAATCGAATAATTCTATGATCTAATTTTTGTATTTGAGTAAAAATCTTTTATACCCGAATAATTTTCTTATTAGAAAAGACTTAAGACTAATTCAAAGTGGGCATATTATTTTAATTGAGTATATCTTGTGCGTAATCTAGTAAGCATAAACTATATAATAGATAATCAATTATAAATCTTAATATATGCGAGTAAAGATCAAATATATTCAACTAAATAGGCATTTGTATTCAAGTAAACAATACATGTTTCTAGCAATGCAAAATTAATTGAGTATTTAGTTTGTGTAATTAAGTAATGATTCATTTACTATCAAGTAAATATTTTTTGTAATCGAGTATATATTCTCAAAGAATTTGTCAAGTTTTTGGATCATTTTTGTAATCAAGTACTTAACATCATTCTTTTAATCAAGTACATATTTATGAGAAATATGCCAAGTCTTTGGACCATTAATATAATCGAGTACTAAAATTTTTAATTGAGTAAAGATCTTAGTGTACTCGAGTAAATATAGCTTTCTAATTGAGTGTGTATTAATTTTTTTTGTGCTAAAAATTTAATCGAGTAAAAGGCAGTTTATAATCGAGTAAGTAATAAAAATAGTCGATTACAAAACATATCTATTCGAATAAAAATTAAACTTAATCGATTAAACACCATTTTGTACTTGAGTAATACTCTATAGAATTTGAAAATTATAACCGTTACAAAGCATTAAATGCAATCTGTTTTTAATTTTCAGAACATTAAATACTTTTAGACAAATTGTATATGGATTTTTATGTTTAATTCTAACTGAATTTTGAAATATTGTAGAGACAAAAAGTAGCATTTAAAACATAAAGAACATTCTCTCACCTTAGTAGATAGGTTCACAGATGCATTAAGTGACAGAAAAATACATAAAGGGGCTAAAGCCTAAAGAACAAGAAGAATGCTATGAACCTAAAATCTCGAGTATTCAAAAGCTTTCAAGAAATGCCCTACTGTTCACATTCATCAAAAAAAAAAAAAAAAACGATTGAGCTTACTCTTTTACATTCTTTCATCTCTTTGTAAACACAAGAGAAGAGTTTGTAAATCATGTTCATTCTATACCTTCTCTTATATCCCTTATTCACATTTTATTGTGATCTTGCAAAGGTTAAACCTGATCCTATTAAAAGACATTGGTTGTGACTAATCCTATTGAAAAATCCATTGGTTGTAAATGTTTGTAGCTGAGTTTGTTTCAAAAGCTACTCAAAGTAAGTTTGTTGAACAAAATCCTTAATGAAGAGCAAAGGTAGTGGAGTAGGCATAGCCAAACCACTGTATATCTTGTGTGTATCTTGTGTGTTGTATTGTTTCAGTTTTTTTTTACTTTAAGCTTCAAGTTATTTATTTTTTAAGGGTGAAAAAACTTAATTCACCCCCTCTTAAATTAACAAGTTCCATAAAGAGTTAATGATAAGAGTTAACGGGCATGCCATTAAGAGTTATTAGCCAGCCTTGATGCAATGAAAGGCATGAAACAATCGACAGACTTCTTGAACAGTCGACCATTTAGTTGAAATGGCCGATCGATTGTCTCAAAAAGTCGACGATTTCTTTGAGTGAGATTTGATTTCGCATTCCATTCTTCCATCGTTTTCAACGATAGAGCATTAAATGCTCTACTGGGGGTGTAATCATGAGTCTCTTAAACTCATTTATGAAGAAGAAAGAAAAGGAAAACAAAAAGGGTGGAAGAATTGCTTGCTCCATTCCTTCTTTCATATGTCCCCAAGCAAATAAGAAAAATAGAGGCTCTCTGCTCCTTTTTGTTCTTCATCTTCTTCCTCCTGCTCCATACCACTTCTCCTTTCATTGCTTCATTTTACTTGTTAATCTAAAGGTTGTGAGACGACCATCTTCATCTGAGGAAAACTAAGCATAACTTGGCGTCACCTTCAACCTCGCTTGTCTAGCACGTGGGTGAGGTAAAGGGTTCCATTGTAGCCTAAGTGTGGACTACCTTGGCCTCTTATAGCTATGGAGGTTGGCGTAGTCAGCCAAAGAGCAGGTATTGGAGCTAATGAGACTTGGAGCAAACTTGTTTGTGGGAGCTTGTTCGTGACCGAAGGTTTTGGGTCCAGGTGCATTAGTAAAGCAACCAGTAACATCTTAATGGCATGAGGCCACTGTTACTTCTGTGCTTTTCATTTTAATGCTTTATATTTGCATATGGCTATCAAAATCGAGTCTTGCAAAGGTCGTTTTTGTTCCATTTCCACTATGCTTAATGTGTGTTTTTTGAAAAAGTTTTGAAAATTACCCTAACCCCTTACTTGATACACTAAACATTGGTGCATTCTAATAACTAGGTTGTGTTTAACCACTATAAATCTTATGTGTTATTTGTTTTAATTCTCTTATATTTAATTTTCACATTTCAAGTACTTTCGTTTTATATTCACAACATTATTTTCAAAGCTATCAAAAAGCAAACAACAGTTTTTGTGCAAAACTTACATCAAACATAAAAGTTTTGAAATACTCAATTCACCCCTCTCTTAATTGTATACTCTTATATTACAGTTTCATCTATGATGCATCAAAATATATTTTTGGCATTGGGCATGATTATATTTAGCAAATGTACATCATATGTTGTTATTAAGTCATGATGGGGATAGGTAAAGCCTTGGAAGGTCATTGCATGAGAATTTTTCCCATAATGAATAGGACTACCAAGTGTAACTTGCATCTCAAACAAGCTTTGAAACAGGTCATTTAAGGAATTCATGCCTGACAATTTGACCTTTAGGCCTAAGATGATCATATTCATGCATTATGCAAGAAAAACATTTTGAACCCTCACTAAATGGGTTTAACACCTATCGGGTATTCAACATGTCAGGCAACTCAAGCACTAATAGGGGAAAAGAAAAGGTGTTTGATTAGACTTCTCGTGATATTACTTAGTTATTTTGGAATGCCTTGATGATCTGTAATAATTCTTTTATTGTATGTGAAACATTTCAAGGCCTAATTTTTTATTTTATGTTATTTTAAAAGATGTGATGTATTAGATCGCTATTTTTTTATTATGTGAAAATATATTGCTTAGGTTAGGATCAACTTTATTTTGATTATACAAAAAATATGTATATATATATATATATTGTTGTGATCATGAAATTGAGAAGGGTAAAAAGGAAAATTTGGATCCAAGACAAAAAAAAATCATAATTCTACTATAGTAACACGCTCTCAAAGGACTAGGGTATTGACTTGATTTTGATGTATATCTTAACACAAAATTTTAAAAAGTGTTGATGATATTAGACTTAAAGGTTTTGGATTTGAAGGTTTTGATCTTAAACAACTTTTTAAAATAGTTTTAAACTAATCTTTTAAATCAATTAAATCTCAAAAATTCTAAGATATAATTGAAGTTTTAAAAGTTAAAGAAAGTAGCCTCAAAATAGAAGAAAAAATCATCTAAACAATTAATTTAGTAGCAAAATTGTCAACTTATTTTCTAAGATTGTCAAGTGATTTTTCAGAGTTAACATAAATTGTTAACTTTTTTTCTAAGATTATCGACTAGTTAAAAAAAACTGTGGACTACTTCCAAAATCAAGTCGATTGATTTAGTGCATACCATTTACATCAATGTTTCAACGTTAAAACTGTTAACTAGTTTTTCAAATTTTAAAACAAAATATCGTCAATTTTAGTTCGAGAAATTATTAACAACTACATTTTTGCAAACTAATTTTTTGCAATACTAATGGTTAGAAATTGGTAAGAGATGTTCCAATTTATAAATACAAGCTAATATGATGCTCAAAGGCATTCAAGAAGAGTGAAAAGAAAGACATTGAGCTTACAAAGTCTTTGATTTCTTTATTCTAGAAAATGATCAAAGAGATTTCTCACTTTCTTCTTAAAGGATCAAAGAGATTTCTATTATTGAGAGTTGCATATCTCACTTTTTTTTTTATTTTTATATCTTGTAAATTTTCTAATGAGTGTGTTAGAAGGATAGCGTGCATTGCTAGCAAATGTATTTTTTGAATTTATTTTTAATGGATTTGAAAATCTTTAATAAGGAATTATAATAGTAGATATAGGTTCAAGATAGTCGAACCACTCTAGAATATTCTTGTCCTATGCTTTTACTTTTCATTAAATTACACTTTAAACACAAAATTTTCAACATTCATATTACTCATTATTTTTTCAAAAACACTTTTCAAATAGATTTTTAAAATACCTAATTTACTTCACTATTGGGTGTGTAGTGCCATACAAGTAAAAGTTGTCTAATAATATATAATATATAATATATAATATTTGATTTAAATATATAAATAAAATCAATTATATATTTGTTGTTACCTAATTACAACAATTGAATTTATTTATCTTAAAAATAACTAGAGTAGAGTTCTTTGAGAAAATTGAGGGGGCTGCCAAGGTTCACAGAGCCTGGTGACCCGATTAGAGGACTGAGAGAACGAAGGCTTCGGGGTCCCCGAAGGGTCTTAAGAGTATTCGGAGGAGATCGATCCTAAGAGTCCTCGGGTATTAGCCTCCAAAATGGTTCGGAAAATCTTTGGGATATAGTCTTCTGGGTCTTCAGGGATATATGCCTCACAAAAATAGTCAAAAGGCACACAAGGATCCTCCCCATACAAGTCCTTCGATGCCTAAGTTAAATGCTGATATCTAAAAAATAGGATGCAGATATATATATATGTACGTAGTGTTCCCGATTTGGGTTTTCATGGGAGTAGGCTCTCACTGAGTCAAGGTATAATATTAAGTTTCCAAGACAGAGAGAAGACTCAAGAGAAGATTTGGGAAAAAAGTCACCCAAAAAGGTCTTTAATATGTTCTAAGAGGTTCGAGAGATCTGAAAAATGTCTCAAAGGAATCCATTTGCCTTGCAGCAAGCTGGTATTTATAGACACTTGGTGAGATCCACAGACAAAAGTCTCAAGACTTTTTTAGGAGAATGCATCGGGTGAGGCTAGAAGTCCTGAAGGTTTTTTTGGGGTAAGACACCCCGATGGGTATCCTCTAGGTGGGTTTAAAGACTTTTTGGACCCACCGGGTGAATTGGGCTAGGAAGATTCTGAAGGAGTCTTCGAACTATGCAATGCTAAGTCTCGACCTCCCATAGACTCTTCGAGCTCATCCAAGTCTTATGCGAAATATTTTTCAAAACTTAAGAGCTTGTTCTTTTTGTTGTTTTGGGGTTATTTTCTGTTTTCAGTTTTTTAAAACATTTAAAATTGATTTACTTACCCATTTTCAAAAATGCATTTTTCAAAATACAAAAAAAAAAAAAAAAATTACACACAAAACTCAAAACACCAAAAATGCGTTTTGGTCATTTTCAGCCAAAACACGTTAAAACTCAAAACACAAAAAACACCCCTGCTTTTTCTATATTCTCTTCTCTCTCTTTCTCTGTATCTCTTCTGTATTCTCTTATCATCTTCTAGATAACACCATCATCGTTGACCAGCAACTGAGACCAACCCTTTCTGATCACCACCTTTCATCCTTCTTCAGCCATAATCAGTGTTCGTCTTCCACACCTACCACGCCCAAATCTGCCATCATGCCCGCCACCTCTGGTCGTTTCTTCCTTCTACCCTTCTACCATTCTACCATTTTTTTCTTTTGCCATTTCTTCATTCAACCATCGCCTTCTCTTCATGCTCAAATTGAATATGTAATATAGTTTTTTAATTAATATTTTTTTCAATGATATTTTTAAAATTTTGGATAAATCAATATTTTGTTATTTTATGATTTATAATTTTTTAATATTCATGTTGTGAGTAATCTAAATCTCAAAATTAATGTCAGATTTCAATTTGTAGGTAAAAACAAATTTATCATGGAATTAATAGTTGAGTCAAATTAAAAATAGTTTTAGAAAGCACTTTTTAATTTAATGTATTATATACGGTTAGATTATCAATTATCTCATGTATTATATTTTTAATTATTTGAATTAAATTTATAATTTATTAATAAATATTTACAACTTTGAATCAAATTTATTGAATAAAATATTATAAAATAATTTTTCTAAAATTTTAAAGTAAACAAATTTTTTAATTTTCTATTTTGAGAAATAATTCTCCAGAATGATAAAAAAATATATATTTTTAATAATCTCAAAACAGATACTCAAAACAAAAAATTGAAAATGAATTCAAAACTTAAAAATGAAAGTTGAAATATAAAGAGAACACCATCTAAGATTTTTAAAATTTGTTAGGGCACTCCACAACAATATCATTTTTTTTTTGTCATTGAATGAATTTTTATTCAATTATATTAAATTATATATATTTTTTAGCTCTATGAAAATAAAAGTTTTCAATAATTAGTGAACCTTTTGAGTTAAATAACAATAAAAATATTATTTATTCACACCTAATAAAACAGAAGATTTTATTGTTTTTATAGAATAAAAATATTTTCATCATTTGATTATTTTTTTTTCTATTTCTTCAAAAGTATTGCATACTAAACATAAAATAAAATGAAAAAGATATTTTCTTTATTAATTATACCGAATATGATAATAAAATAAAATGATTGTTGCATTTAATTTCGTGTTTCTTTAAAAATCATTCAACAATAACTTAAAAATTTAACAACTAAAGTTAGAGACAAGAGGAATGGTTGGGAGGGAAAAAATAAAATGAAATAAAAAAACACAAAAACAATTATTTATTTTAATTTTTAGATTTTATAAAATTTTAAAATGTATTTTGTTTTCAAAATAAGAAAAAAAAAAAAAAAGGGAAATCAAATAAAACCAAAGCAAGATGTGGGCCGCGGACTGAACCTGAGGCCCGTAAAGAAACCCCCAATAAGAGAAATCCAAGTCCAACCCTAAAACGCCGTGGAAAAGGAATTCACAGAGAGACGAGACGACGTTTCACTTCGAACGCGTGGGGGCTGCGCCGCACGTGTTGCTTGGTGGCGGTGGAGCGTTCGGCTGATACGAAACCCCCCTCCCCTTCGCCACCTCGTTCCCAACACACGCCATTTCGCTGGAAGCTAGGGTTTGCGCCTCTCGTGTGTTCTCATACTGTATGCTTCTCTCATCAACTCATATCCTTTACTGATTGTTTTTTTCCTGTTCTAATTTCGTCTTTGTTTTTGTTTTGCTTCGTCTGATTTCGTCTTTGCTTGATGCAGGAAGGGAGGGGTCTAGGCTTTATTTGTTTGGCTGCGATTCGATCTTATATTTTAAGTGTCGAGGCAAGGAGTGGGAGAGAAGGGGAGAGATGGCGGATCGATTGACGCGTATAGCAATTGTCAGCTCCGACCGTTGCAAGCCCAAAAAGTGCCGTCAGGAATGCAAAAAGAGCTGTCCAGTTGTCAAAACCGGTAAGTCTTTTAAGACAAGTTTGCCTGATTTCGGTTTTCTATGGCTTCTCGGACATTCTTGTTGATCCATTTATTCTCATAGTTTGGATGCGTCCCTCTCCTGTTAATGGACCTTTTATGAACTTAATTTTTGGTGTCCTTTTGGTTTGCAATTGCTTAATTTCCTCAACTTGTTGTAAACTTGAAGGGTGGTAGACGGCTCAACTAAATCTTTTCCAAACTGTTAAGGGGTCAAAGTAGATGCCTCCTTTTTCATTATTTTTTGAAGTAAGGTTGCTATGCATAAATTGTTTGATTATCATACCCTACAACTGGATTTTCATCTTGAAACATGCACTTTTGGTGGCAGTGTCTGATTTTGTATACGGTAACTAATTTCAGCTAAACCTGTTTCCAATTACGCCCCTATTTCAGATCTATCCGTAGTTGTCAAAGGTGCACATCACTGAGGCAGAGCACCATGCTTGAGGCGCTGCCTAGGTGGGCTCCTCATGCAAGTCCCAAGGGCTCATGAGACACACGCCTTGTATATATATGTGTATTGAAACCCTATAATTCTTGTCCGTTTGTCATCTTGGATCTTATTTCTTGTTGATTTGATTGCATATTCTTGTATATCAGTGATAAGTGAACCTAGGCGTGTAAGCTGGAGGTGTGCTGGATCTCCCACTCGCTGGAATCCTTTAGCAGTGATGACTCACTAGAGAACTAGTTTCACGTCTGCATTCTGCTTTATTTTTCTTTCTTTCTTCTAGTTTCTTTTGCAATTTAGAAGAAACTAATTATTTGTTGTAATTGTTTTTCGCTGTGTGCTTTACTCTATTTTTTTTTACTTCTAATTTTTGTTGCAATTTGGAAGAAACTAATTGCAAAGAAACAAATGCTTTTCATTGTGTGCTCTAGTGATTTTTTTCTTTGCTCTCATCTAATTTCTTTTGCAATTTAAAAGAAACTAATTGTTTTTCTATAACTGTTTTTGTTGTGTGTTCTGCTATAATTTTTTTCTTTCTTCTAATTGCAAAAGAAATTAGAAAAAACTAGTTGTTTTCTTATAATTGTTTTTGCAGTGTGTTCTGCTATATTTTTTCTTTCCTCTAATCTCTTTTGCAGTTAGAAGAAACTAATTGCAAAAGAAACTATTTTTTTTCTGCAATAATATTAGTTGTTATTATATGGTTGGTTATTTGTCATTTATGATGAGTTGCAATAGGTACATATTGAAAAGAATAATGTATAAGTATCTTATAAGCATTTTGAATAAATGTGTGCCTCATGTGCATGAGGCTCACGCTTCTACTTGCTTCTAACGCCTGGGCCCCAAACACTAATTTGTGCCTCAGTGCACCTCGTGCCTTTGAAAAATATGGATCCATCCCTCAAACATGGGCTTTTTTACAAGTTATACGTCTCTATCACTGTGAAGTAATACTATGGTGTTTCAGGTTTACCTTTTTTGCAAAATTGGTCATTGTACTCTGGCTCACAACCTATCCATAGGTGTGCGCTGCAGGGAATGGGGATTGGCCAATTTTATTTCTCTTGGGGGGACATTATCATTTTGTAATGGCAGTGACAATTGTTGCATCATGCACCTCATGTAGTACACTGAAGTAAGGTAGTCTTGTTTAAGCCAGAGGCTGCTCTTGTAATTTCACGTGTCCATGCTGTATTTATCTGGTCATTCTCTTGTTTTGTTCAATTTATTATGAGGTTTTTGTGATAATCATCTCTTATATATCTGTTGATACATTTATGTTGAATTAATTTGAAACCATGATTTGTGGCATACCACCTTATCCTATCATCATATGAGTCAGAAGCTATATTAAATGATGAGCCTTTCGAAATCCCCACCTTTTGACAACAAATAAGTTGGTTATCTACTTTGTTTATGTTCCTTGCACAAACAATCCAATTTGGAATAATTTTTCCTCACAAGCTATCTTCTTGCTTGGGAAAAGATAGTTTTTACTTTGAACATTTTTAATCAATTATTTTTAGAATCTAAGAGAACCTAAAGGACATCTGTAAGCGTGTTTTTTCTCCCCTCCATTCATAAAATAATTTGGTTGAGTTGGTGATAGAAGTTCATGATGCAGGTGGTTGCATGATATTTGAATTTTATTTAATTATTGTCATATATAATGCATGTATTTGATCAAGTTGTGTGAAGATGGGAATGGTTAAAAATTCTAATCACATATGTGCTTTTTGGCTTATCTCATTTTGTAACTCGATTTGAGTATGTTTGTATGTTGCTTGAGATATGACTGGTTTTCAATTCTGTTGCCAACTCTTCTGGAATGAAAAAGTCAACATGTGACCTTTTTTGTGATTTAGAAATTTCATCTAATTTTTAAGTGTGTTAATAGAGCTTGCTTCCAGGCCTTAGCTTCTACAAGTCTCACATTTTCCTCATTTTCACCTCATTGCTCTATAGGATAAGTTTCTATGTAATCTTCAAGTTATTGCCAAAAAAGATCTTTTACATTTTTTTCAATTTCTATTTTTTAAGTAACTACAAGATAATAAAAGGAACATCCGAAGAGTGGTGAACCTTTTGCATATAGAAGGGTATTAAATTTGTTGGTGGTCATCACCATTTTATGCCCTTCGAATCTCTTTTTGTGACTTTCCATCACTTGTACATAGTTTGGACATTCTCATCATGGTAATCATGCTTGGCATTGTCTACCATGTGAAGTAATTGTCACTTCAATTTTGTCGGTATGCTTTGTCATGTCTCTAGGAGGATTAGAAGGGTAATATTGTGATAGGGATATAATAAAGGGGTAATATTGTAATAGGCTTATATTAGTTTGTTAGGAGATATTTGGTTGTTTGTTAGGAACACATGGGTGTGTCATGAACCTAGGGTTCATAACAGGTTTAAGGGTAATTGGGGAGGAATTGGGGAAGTTAGATCGGAAGAGATATGAGGGAAGTTAGGGAAGAATAGAACAAAGAGGGAAAGAACGAGAGTGATTAGAGAGAAATTGGAGGGAGATTGAGAGATTTCAATTATCAATTCAAAGATGATTCTTCTCCTACAGCAGTGGCTTATTTATAGCCTCACAACCATTGCACCCATGTGCAATACAACCACCCATGTGCAATATAATTGTAATCCTAGCAAGTATTATATCTTTGTTGCCCTCTATTGCCCTAGGAACATGACAGGGTGCTGTTAGAAATTAGTTAAGAAGCTAGTTATGCTTATAAAAAGGCCCATTGTAAGAGGAGATGGATATGTTTGATTTAATTAATGAAACTCTCATTCTCTCTTTAAGAATTCTCTCTCAAATCTCCCTCTCATTTCTCTCTACTGCTCTCCCTCAATTCTCTCTAATTTCTCCCCCATTTCTGCCCCATCTCCTTCTTGAATCATTCTGTTTCAGTCCTATTCAATCGGATCCTTCCGATTCCCAATTCCAACCTTGTTATGAACCCTAGTTTCATGACATGCGTACAAAACAATATAACCTAAATATGTATCTATTGGCTACAATTGGAAATGGACCTGGATGAACTTCTCAAAGTTAAAAATTGAAAAAATTGATGTTGAAATATGTTTATGCAATTTTCAGAAATAATAGTTTCAAGTTGTTAGAATTGGGAGCACTGACAGCCTTGTAATTCTCACAAGAAATCGATCAAACACCACTGAACACACTCTCAACTCATCTTGCCAACATACAACCAACACAACAGTCAATAAAGAACAGAAATAAAAGCATAAACAGAACAAGAAATACAATCAAACCACATAAGGAGACACCAGTTTTTATCTTGGTTCATGCCACGTAAATGGCACTACCTCCAGCCTTAGAACCACCTTTGAGAGCAGTCTTTATTTACAACAATTTGATCAATACACAGTGGCCCTTTTCTCCTTTCTATTCAGAGCACCCCAATTGTTTTCCCCCAAGATTACAAAGCTAACAACACCTAGCCTTCCTCTTAGAAACAATCAGCATTCGCAAACCATAGAATGAGAAAAGTCTATTGCACACACATCCCTTGCCCTCTATTTATAGAGTAGGGCGGATATTCCAATGAAGACATAAATATATTTACAATTTAACCCCCCAACTATCACTAATTACAGATTGGGGTATAAACTTCTATTTAATTCTTCATTGGCCCTCAAGTGCACTGCTTTCACTAATCTTCTTATCCTATACTTGAGACAACACTTTAACACAAGCCTTGAGTTGTGCTCTTAAATTATGCCTTCAAATGAAGAAAAAGAAAAAATAATAGAAAAATCAAACATAAATGTAGTTCAAGAAAATCTTCCCACACAACCCAAAATAAGCCATTGCATGCATACATAAATTATTGGAATTTACTTGGTCTCCTCGGAGAATGTTACAAGAACCTTAGCTTAGCTAATAATCGCTTCATAAACAAGTAACCATTGTTGTCAAAAGGTACACCTAGGCTGAAAGCTCTACTAAAGGCAACTCACTCCATGAGGCATGTGCCTAGGCTATATAAGGTCCTGAGGAGCAAGCTGCATGCCTTTTGCACCTTTATCATATATATATATTTTTAATTTTTGATGGACTTGCTAAAATCTAACCAATATAACTAGGGAAAAAATGAAGGTTGCGTTTGGATGTAGGTATTTCAAATCATGTCATTTGAAATTATGTTATTAGATATAGTGTTATTAAAGGCCCTAGACACACTAAGGCGCAAAAGGGTGTTAGAGCCTGAAGCGCAAGGCAAGGTGCACGCTTGGTGGAACTAGGCGCGCGCTAATTAAAAATAAATACAAATATGTATTTTAGTTGAAGAATAAGGTGTAAAATAGGTCCTAACTCTTAATAACATATTCATAAGCATGTTATCAAGAAAATTAAAAAATTCAACATATACTAACTAAAAAAAATATTAAAACAAGTTATATACCTGAAAATTTCAACAAAGCACATCCTATCGTATTTCAGCAACCCGCATATAAGCATCACAAAAGTTAAAAACCTTTTAAGAAATTTTA
This sequence comes from Diospyros lotus, assembly GCF_014633365.1. Lineage (NCBI taxonomy): Eukaryota > Viridiplantae > Streptophyta > Magnoliopsida > Ericales > Ebenaceae > Diospyros > Diospyros lotus. Next base: position 34,711,939 of record NC_068341.1, on the reverse strand, counting down.
AAATCTATTGTTGGCATATATATATATAAAGAAAAGAACAATAAAAAATGTCAAAAGATGCAATTTAAATTTTTTTAAATCAAATTAAATTAAATCTTAAACATTTTATAGGTCTTAAATCTTAATTAAGATTAACTAAATATGCATTGTAAATAATCTAAAAATCATCTCGATCATCAAGATTAAACATTTTCATATTTTCATCATTAGAAGTATCATCTCCAATATCCTCTTCTTCCACATCATCTCTCTCTGTATCTTCATCAAGTTCAAATTCAATTGGAGCATTTGAAGTAATAGCCCTTTTACTCATTGTCAAATTTGGAGTTGGAGCAATAAGTATAAACCCTAAACAGTAACAAATTAAATAAAGTAATAAATAGTAAAATATAAACCCTAAAAACAATTAAAAAAGCCAGGCACGCCTAAGCCTAAGGTTGTGCGTCAGGGCCTAGCGTGCCTGCTTGGGAGCATTCCAGGCATCAAAGGTGCGCCTAGGTGTGCTTTGCACCTAGGTGCGCCTTTAATAACACTGTTTGAATAACTATTATTATACTTGAGAATTTCAAATTCAATCATTCTAATATATATGTATATATGTAAATACATTTGCACGAACATATGCAATACATTTGCATACATATAGTATATAGTTATAATATGTCTATATATATGTGTACTTATGTAAATATATATCTATATATAAAATAGTACATATATATACTAATATGTATGCATCGCAGATATATATACGTACATAAGTTTATAAATATGTACATATGTAAATATATATACATAATGCATATGTGCTTATATATATGTCTATATATACCTACATGTATAAATATATATATACATATACATGCATACGTATAATTATATGTATATGCATATGCAAATATGTTCATAAATATTTTATAATTAGCGTGTAACGAAATATTTTAGTTCAAATAAGCCCCCTTGTGGAGTCCTTTGAAATTCTCCCATTTTAAGTCCAAATCAATGATAGATTTGGAGCAAATCCAAATTCTTCCTATCAAATGGTAGCCAAACAGTAGATTTGGGATTTGAATCCCAAATTCCAAATGATGGGGTCAAATGACCACATCCAACGCAACTTAAAAAAATTTGAGAGCACAATAAAAACCACTCTATTCACTATCTATAAATGTGCACCTCACCATAGTTCTGAAAGGCGCGAGGCGCAAAGGGTCCTGAAGCCTGAGACGCAAGGCGCATGAGGCAAGGCTCGCCTTTGCGAAGCAAGGGGCACCTTTTAGAAAAAAAAACTCAAAATATTGTAAAATCATAAACAACTATCAAATTATCAATAATAACACATGCATATCATTCATGATTCATCATCTTCAAATTCTAAACTAACAACATCAAAGTTGATTCATTCATCATGTAAATTCTAAACTAAAAATATCATTAAAGTTCAAACTCAAACAAGTACCAATTATCATGCAAAGTTCTAAACAAACACATAAACACTACAAGTCCACAATTAATAAACATTACAAGTCCACAATCAAGAAAATGTTTTCATTTTGAAAAATACTATTTTTCTAAGTCTGAAAGATTAGCGCATTATAAGCACACATATAAGAAAATATTTTTCATTTTGAAAAACCATCTTCCGGTATTTTGATAGTTGATATTCATTGTTGTTAAAATGATTTTTAATGAATTTTTCAAAAAATAGTAGGTATTTATTTTGGGGGTGGTAAAATTGCTAAATCCTGAGTTTGTACTAAAATCAAAATTCTATTTTCTTATTTGAGAGGATTTTGATTTTTTAGATATTTTTATTGAATTCAAATGGGGGGTAATTTCTTATTTACATGTATGTATTAAAGTAAATGTCCACATTTTCTTTAAATGGAAGGTAAAATATAAATTAAAGAAAATATGGACATTTACTTAAATTAAAGAAATGTAAATATGTTGTAATGTAAAGGGGAGGCTAGAGAAGAGAGGATGCAGGCGTGGCTGGAGTCGGGAAGAAGATGGAGTGAGGAGCGAATTGGGCTGCCCAAGTTTTAATTAAAACCTAGGTTTCATGAGGCGCGCCTCTCTCCTCCGCGTCTCACCGTGCAAGGCGAGGGTCTCACTGAAATTGTCTCGCCTCACTTAGGCGAGGTGCTGAACTTGTGCCTTAAGGTGCCTTGTGCCTAGGCGCGCCTTTAACAACTATGCACCTCACATCTGAAAGGCTTGTGCCTAGGCTTCAATCACTCATGTGCCTCTATGCACCTTGAGTCTTTGACAACTATGCAAGTAACTTATTCCTCAAATAACATAGCAATTATTTGAGAGTCTAAATTAAACATATAGTCCCACATTGGAAGAAAATATATGGATGCTTGTCTCATCCTTGACTTGACAAAAATGAATAAAAAGTTCAAACTTAAATGTGCTAAGCTACAATAAATCATTTCTCCCCCTAGTCAAAAGAAGCTTTTTTTTTTTTTTTGGTGTGCTCGCAAAACATAATTCCTTTGGATTGAGTGTATTTCATCTTGTTAATGAAAGTGAAGTCTCTTATTTTATGCATGTGAAACAGCAATTATTGATGCCTATATGTAAAGACAGTTGGTTTGCATATGCTATGGTTAATTATAGCATTACTTTTCATGTATTTGTTTCTCTTTTTATATGTAGGGTTGTTTTTTTTTATTTTTTGATGATTTGGAATCTGAAGGTGTTTCTTGTTTATTGGCTTCTTATAGTTACTGGAGTTCTCATTGTACTTGTATGTTTTTTTTAGACATAAGAGCTTAGAGTTATGAGCAGGTTAATAATTTTCAAATGACACTAGTACCCATCTATCAAATGTAAATCACAGGAAGTAGGTAAACAAAAAATGTATTGAAGTATGCAACATCTTTTTATGCAGTATTTTTTCATACTGTATGTCTTTCTGGAAGTAGGGTTAGTTTTTCTGATCATATATGAATATGATTACTTGAAGCAACATACTACAATATCATTCAATGGAGGAGAATTGCATGATTGGCATATTTTTTATTGGTGCCTTGCAAGAACTTTGGGTAATACGTATGATATTGTATGGTTGTAGTGAGGTTTAGACAGCTGGTGCTTCTACTTAAGTAATACTATCTTTACTTATCAAAAATACTGTTAAAAGACTTTATCATGGGGTGCTTCTAGTGCTCATGATCTAGATTGAGTTTTAAAATATCTGTATACTGTATGTGCAAGTTTACCAATTATTTTCTTTACCCTCTTCCATCCTCTCATGAAATTCGTTTTCCCCAGATATATAAAAAGGGGGGGGGGGGGGGGGACATTTTTAGTAGTCAATGGGCCTCTGTTTGTGGTTCTATCTTCATGTAGAAGGTTCCTTTTGTTTTATTGCAACTCTTCTGCAATGTAATTATGTGAGGCTTCACTCTTTTTGTGTATTGGTATAAGTATTTATTTATGGTTAACTATATTTTTTTTTCTATGCAGGTAAACTGTGTATCGAGGTCACTCCTGCATCCAAAATTGCGTTCATATCTGAGGAGTTGTGTATTGGATGTGGTATCTGTGTTAAAGTATGTAACTTAAAAATATGCAATTATGATGAATGTTCTATGGCTTATTATTTTTCCGTCCAAAAAATATTATGTGGCTTATTCTTAACTTCTTGCATTATCCCATCTTTTTTATCTGGTCATGCAGAAATGCCCATTTGAAGCAATTCAAATTATCAATCTACCAAAAGATTTGGATAAAGATACAACACATCGTTATGGCCCCAATACTTTTAAATTACACAGGTTAGTGAACCATTGCAATTCCTGTTGGTTAATGGTTTCTTCTTGTTTTTAGTTTGAGCAAATTTTAAATTTCAATTACAGGTTGCCAGTCCCAAGGCCAGGGCAAGTTCTTGGCTTGGTTGGAACAAATGGCATTGGGAAGTCAACTGCTCTTAAAGTTTTGGCTGGGAAATTGAAGCCTAATTTGGGCCGTTTCAATGTAAGTGCATGTTTATATTTTTGTATTTCTATTTTTACATACTTTGGATCATGTTCTTTACCTCTTGAATTCTCCTTTTGCAGAATCCTCCAGATTGGCAAGAAATCTTGACATATTTTCGAGGTTCTGAGCTGCAGAATTACTTCACCCGTATTTTGGAAGATAATTTAAAGGTCTCACTTTAATTAGAATGCCCTTTGGCATATGTTTTGCAGTTTTCTGTTTTTGTCTGCTTGAGCTGCTAATTTAATCTGTCTGAGCAGAAGTCATATTTAGGCTAGCAAACAAAATTGGTGTACTCATGTCCACCAGTTATGACAAGAGTTAGTGTATGAGCTACGTGTTTGGCACCCTACCCAATTGAGCACTTGGATCCTTAAGTTCATATTCATACTGAAGAAAGATTTCAAAACCCTATCATTGGAAGTTATGTAAATTTCATTTTACCTTTCAAGTTTCTGTTTGAATTATACTCCTAGACAATAATGTTATTTTATTTTAAGAAATTATTCAATGAAACTTAAATTCAATTGTTTGTAACTTGTGCACATACCCTAATCCAACTTCTGGATATGTATCTTAATATTCTAGCAATAAGGATTTAACAAGTTTTGATGTTTGGACATGTGCCTGGACATGATACTTTCTGGAGGCAATTTAATATATATATCGTTGGAACTCTTTCTGCATACTGTGTCTTGTTCATTAATTTATGTTTATGAAGTCATTGAATTTGTACAAAATTGGTCTTGTTTTCTTTTGTTTCTTAGACATCCTGATTATGGTTTTTATAGGCCATCATCAAGCCCCAATACGTTGATCACATTCCAAAAGCAGTGCAAGGCAATGTGGGGCAAGTGCTTGATCAGAAAGATGAGAGAGAGATGAAAGCTGAATTGTGTGCTGATCTGGAACTGAATCAGGTTCTGGATCGTAATGTTGGGGATTTATCTGGTGGAGAGCTTCAGAGATTTGCCATTGCTGTTGTTGCGATACAAAATGCAGAGATATATATGTTTGATGAACCATCAAGTTATCTTGATGTTAAACAGAGGCTTAAAGCTGCCCAAGTGGTCCGATCCCTACTCAGGCCTAACAGGTTTATTTTGTGTCCTTGTCTAATTGATATGGCCTTTCATAATTTTTCTTTCTTTTAGCTGAGGCTTAAAAGTAAAAATGCTGCACTTTTTACACTTCAAATTTCAGTTATGTAATCGTCGTGGAGCATGACCTTAGTGTCCTAGATTACCTATCAGATTTCATTTGCTGCCTGTATGGGAAGCCTGGTGCATATGGAGTTGTTACCCTTCCCTTCTCTGTCAGAGAAGGGATTAACATATTTTTGGCAGGATTTGTCCCCACAGAAAATCTACGTTTTCGGGATGAATCTCTTACTTTTAAGGTAAATTAGTCAGATTGTGGTGTTTTCGTGCCCTTAACATAGTAGCAGTTGTTTTACTCTGTTTATGTTTCAACAGGTTGCTGAGACTCCACAAGAAAGTGCTGAGGAAATTGAGACGTATGCGCGTTACAAGTATCCAACAATGAGTAAGACTCAGGGTAATTTCAAGCTTCGTGTGCTTGAGGGTGAGTTTACAGATTCTCAAATTATTGTTATGCTGGGTGAGAATGGTACCGGGAAGACAACATTCATCCGCATGCTGGTAAAACTTTGTTTCTGTTAGTTTGGTTATGTAATATATATGTCATGATAGGTTGTCTGACAAGTAATAAATGCAGGCTGGCTTGTTGAAACCTGATACTGTAGAAGATTCTGATGTGGAGATACCTGAGTTCAATGTCTCTTACAAACCTCAGAAGATCAGCCCAAAATTCCAATCTACTGTTAGGCACTTGCTGCATCAAAGGATACGTGATTCATATATGCATCCCCAGTTTGTGTCAGATGTGATGAAGCCTCTTCTGATTGAGCAACTAATGGACCAAGAAGTTGTCAATCTTTCTGGTGGAGAGTTGCAAAGAGTCGCGTTGTGTCTGTGCCTTGGGAAGGTAGATATTTCTCACTGTATAGGCTTCATTGCACTTGTATCTTTGTTCCATTATCTGTGGTTTATCTTCCATTTCTCCTTATTTATATTTAATTATTTATTATATCTATCTATTTACATATAGAGAAAGTTCGTGTGTTTGTTTTTATTGTTTTGAATTTTGCCAAGCAAGAATCATCCCTTGGGTAGCATTTTCATCTTTGGGTCTGTTTGGCATTGACATTTTTTAGCCTTTTTTTTTTTTGCCCGGGGGGGAGGCTTAAAAGGAGTTAAGAAAGTTGTTTGGTTGCTAGCTTTTTTTGCTTAATAAAGAAAGACTTTTGAACAACATATCACTGTAAACTCAAAAGTGAAAAAGCGCAAGCAATGATGCTCTTTCTTTATCCTTTTCACTATATTGAAAGAAATGTGACATATTTAATTACATGAAATACAATATTTTACTTTATTTGGGGGGTATTATTATTGTTTTATATGTTATTTTACCATATAACAATGGCTAACAGAAGGCAGCTTTGAAAAGCAGATGCTAAATACTTTATCGTAATTTTCCTTTACAACAACAACATATCTAGCTTTTTTCTTTTGGTTTTCTCAAGTCAGATTTTTTCACAGAAAAAGTTGATGTTTAGTGTCCATTTAGCCCTTTTTATCTATTTTTGTTTTGCTTGAAGAAAGCTAAAAAGCAAGGAACAGAAAACAAAAGCCATGAAGAATGATGATTCTATTTTTGCTATCGCTACACTGAAAAAGATTAAATATATTTCCATCACTATTTTTTGGTAAGGCGAACATTCTTTTCATACTAAGGGTGTTATTATGTTAAAATCATGTTAATGCTAAATTGTCTAATGAAAATGGCTTTTATAAGTGTTTTCTAAGCACTTCGTTGTAGTGTTTTTTGAGCTACTTTTTTAAGTTGTATTTTTAAGCTAGTTAGTTTCATCTTGACTCCCTGAGATTTTTCATATTAGCATCTAAGAGCTAAGATGCTATTTGGGAGAGAATAATGTAATGGGAAAAAAAGGTAGAATGAAATGCAAAATTTTTCCTTCTTTTGGAGAGTAGGGAATGGAAAATCATGTAAAATGCTGAGTGAAAATGGATGGAAAGAAAAAGAAGAAACAATAAATGATGATTAGACCTTAATAAATATATATAGTTCTGTTATCTCAAGAGAAAATTTTGAACTTTTATATAAACGTGAATGAAGTTTAATACATAAAAATAAAGTTTTTTGGTCCATTTTTAGTTTGTACATTCTTCCCAATTCAGGAGAGAAAAAATAAGGCTTTGGAGAAAAATGAATCAAAAGTATTGCTATCCATCTCCATTCTGTTCCATTATGGAAGTCTGTTCCAAAGAGAGAAATCTGTTTCACCTATTTTCAGTCCATCCCCTTCTCTGATGCCCTTGGCTACGAACAAAGACTACGCTTCTTGAACTAGACCTAATTTGATCACACTTAAGGGCTTAGAAAATAGGTGGAGTCCTCTGTCAAAGTTTAATCTATTGGCAGAGAGACAGCCTGCCATCAATGCCAATTTAACATTCCATATGCAACTGTGTTTTGACATTGTTGCCCATCATTTAAATAAAAATGATTTCTTAACACCTAAACCAATTTAAACAAGTTGTGTTCCACTTTAAAATTGAATATTTTTCAATAGGCCATTTAAGATTAGTCATGTTCCCAAAAAATGTTACAACTCCTACGGACACATAAACATGACCCTCACACTTCATTTCTCCAATGCATAAACGATTTAGGAAATTCTATTTACCCAAAATTTAAAATTTTGTCCTATTAACTCTTATTTCACATCATCTAAAAAAACTCAGACCCTAAGAAAATAAAAAGTGAACTGCTTTGATTAATCCTTTTTTGTTTTGTACTACATTCCAAAAACTCAAATCTCTAATAATTTTGCATGTTATTTGATAGAACCTTCAAGATTAGGGTTCAACAAAATTGGTTCACTGTTGGCCAGTAATCAGCCCTAAGCAGAAAAAGGAGGAAAAGAAATTCTCAGCAGGGAAGAGATGGAGGGAAAAAACTGGAATTTGATTCCATATTTCAAAAGTTAATACGACAACATTTAATTCTAGAATTTTGGAGGGAACTCTCCAACTAATTCCAACTATCGACTATTCTCCAACTAACCAACAGATTCTTTTCAACATTCAACAAATCAACAAACAGTTAACAACAATAGTTCATCTACAAAGAACTAACATAACTACTACAATGGCTAGGCATCTCTGCAAAAGTTATTTGTCACCTTGCTGCAATTCTTCCTTTTATTACAAATGCTTCTTGGTACTCCTGTAGCATTTGTATTGTTTCTGTTCTCTTCCAAAAATGACCCTTGCCGTCAAGGTTTAAGCTAGGATAGAGTTGAGAAAACTGCTGAAAATCTTTCCATGTTGCTTGTTCCATGGGTAAGCCTACCCACTGCACCAATACTTGCCTTTTGGAGGAACCCTTTTAGCCTCTAGTATCCTGTTGCTGAGAGTGGCTAATGGTGTGAGGGCTGATTTATTATTGACGCTCAGGATGGATGTGGAGTGTGAATTGCTTGCTGATCATACCTTTTATATGCATGAGCTGGGAAACATGTAAAACTGGGTGGTTCCAACTACTTTTTAGCAGTTTCAAGTTGTAAGCACAGTTGCAATCTGCGGTAGAGCTCTATAAGGCCCATAAGATCTTTAACGTAGTTTTTCAAACCTCTTATTTGAGACTCTTGGCTGTCTATATGGTTGTAATTTGAGCCATATTGAAATGTGGGTCTCTTCTACACAAATCAGCTTTACATTCTATCGCCAGCATCTTGTGAATTCTTCTTGAGCAGCTGAATAAGTTGATTCCTGTTTGTCAGCTTCTGTTCAGCAGGCCTCTGGAACCCATTGGGGAGTTTCTGGTGTCTTCTGGAGGAGGGGTAAAGAAGAAAAATGTAAAAACATCTTTTTTATTGTTTCATTTGTTCAGTAAGTTTAAAAAATTTTGAAAACAAAAGCAATCAATTGAATGTCATCTCATACTTTTTTTCCCAAATAAAGAAAACAGATAGAAGATTGAAAATGAAAGGTCTGTCAAATTGTCCCTAAACTTTCGGAATCTAGGTACCAATAAGGGAAATCTTAGGGGGAATTGAGTGAAGTGCACTTATGTGTAAAAGGTAATGTGCTATACAACTGTACATAATATCTAAATACCTTTATTCCCTCATATTATAATGGTTGTCAAGAAAGCTATTGGTAGGAGAATTCAGTTCCTGTAAGGATATTTTAGGTGAAATTAACCCCCCCCCCCCCCCCTCTCCCTCTCTCTCGGTAATAGGAGCTGGTAGAAAAGAGATCCTTAATAAAATTGTGCTACTTAGAATATCTTTATTTATTTTTTTATTATTTTTTTTGTAGAAATATGGATTTGATTATGTGCAATTCCATAAATGTACAAATCTTAAAATATCTTATAGGCTTGTACATCTAGACATAAGTGAGTTTGTGATTTTTGACATTTTGGCACATCTAGATACCAGCGTCTATATCACAATTCAAATAAAAGTGTGGCAGCTCCATGAATGGAAATATTGGATGATGATTAAGGAGCTGGTTTAGTAATATATTTGACATGGAATATTGGGATAATTCGGTATTTATGGACAGTATTTTTTCAGATGTCTTGGATAGGATAAATGGTAATCCTTGAATAGGAAAGAATAATTATCTTCTAAATAAAGAAAAAAAAATATGATGGTGATGATAATGGTCATCGCCATGTTACTGTAAATAATTTATGTTCACCATTCTTTTGATAGCTCCCCTTGTTTGTATGAGAGAGAAATTGTGTATCTTCCAGTGTGGCCTCAGACAGATGTCTGAATTCAAAACGTTACCAATGGTCATAGAGGCAGTATTTGAAGTCTCAAATGTGATGGAGTTGCAACAGATGCTATACCAATAGAACTGTTTTCCTTTTAGTTCTCATCTTTGTTTATCCTGTCACAGCTGACCATTTTTCAGAAATCATACCTTCACTCCCCTAGTCCACTGTCATCCTTGTCATATTTGCTCACTGCCATTACTTTTATTTCCTTGCTCCATCAGTTGATTGTAGACTAGTCATCAAGGCGCCCCCCCCGCCGCGCCCCCTGGGGTGTGGGGGCCTATTTTCTCCCTGTTTGCATCTTTAAAATCTACCCATCAGCACAGCCTAAACTCACTGCCATCACTGTCTTATTTTTTTGGCCAATTTTTTCTTTGCCCGCTGCCATGTCTATTATCTCTCTATTAAAGCATACTTTCTATCAAACAGTAATCTCAAGACTTTAGTGCCTGTTTGGTATTGCTATTAAATTTCTGTTCTTGTTTGAATTACTTCTGTAAAAATCACTTTTAAGGAAAAGCAGTTTAGAGTTTGGCCTGATCCAAGACATGTTTTTAATGTTGTGTTATCTTATATTTGTTTGGCCAATGATAGTGTTTTTAACAAAAAAATTACCCAAAAAAAAGGTATATACTATGTGATGAATGCAACATTTGCAATTTTAAATGTTGATTGGTGATAGTTTTGTCAAAAATATATTTTTTTTTTTACTTTACAACAAAAAAATAATTTTTGTTGTCAGTAAAAACACTATTATAATTTTGGCGAAACACCATAAAAAAACTCACAAAAGTGCTTTTGTTTTTTTTTTCCTTCTCACGATGTGGCCAGGCCAAAGAGGTCATTAATCCCACTTGCTAAACGAATTTTACATCTCTATCTATAACCATGTTCCTTATAAGGAAATTATATCCCTATGCTATGTCTAAGAGTTCTCTGCCAAATTTCCTTTGATCTCCATCTTCATTTTCTTCATTCCATCCACTTGCCTCACATGTACACTTATCGGTCTTCTCACATACTTAATTGTGACTCCCCCATTTTATCTTCAGTAGGTGCTACTCCAACCTCATTATGTACGATCATGTTTCTTATTTTATCTTCTCTTTACATAATTGATGCATCCACCATAACATTCTGATCTTTGCTATACTCATGTTTTGCACATCTTACTGTTTAATTGCCGAACATTTTAAGTCATACTATAGTTTTATAGTTGTCCAATGAAACTTGCCTTTTAGCTTTGAAGGGATTTTATGATCGCATCAAATGTTGGATGGACTTCTCCATTTTTAACCATTCTATCTTGATTCTGTGAGGAATATCATCAATATTCTCTCTTTAAACAATTGATCCAAGATATTGACATTGATCTTTTTTTTATGATAACTTTGATGTAGGAGGATCTAAAAAGAAATCTAGGACAAAGAAGTCTCTGTACCTGGGAGATTTAGTTTAATGTTTTAGAGTTTTGAACAATTTGTCTTAAGCCTTTAGTCTATTTAGTTTTACCATGGTTAGTGAGTTGTTATTTAATTTACGCTTTTTTTCTTGAATAGTCATGCAACATTTAAACAAGGTTGAAGGGTATAGATTAAATAACATCCTAATAGATCAAAGGTTGGGATTGTAGGGGTTTTGTAGCCCTAATATAAATTTATTCTAGGGTTCCCTATAAATGCCATTTTATGATTATTGTGTATTACAAATGTAATCCAAACCATAATTTCTTGCTAATAATTATTCCTAAGGATGACATAAAACTTGATCTTCAAATTTTAGAATAATAATTGGGGGGGGTGGGGGGGCACATTAATCCACTCAATTTTATTATTCACACCTCCTTTTGTCTCATCCATCAAGATAATATCATTCACAAGTGACATACTCACAAGGCACTTCTTGGTTGTGTTTTGTGAGTTCATCCATAACAAGAACACAGAGGCAAGGCCTTGTCTCGTTCCAAGGGTAGTATTTGTAATTTTCTTTTCCTTTTTGTATAGATATTTACCCTTAGCTATAGGTGGTTATGATTACAATTGTATTGCACATGGATGCATTGGTTGTGAGGCCAAATGATTGTACTACACATGGGTGCATCGGCTGTGAGGCTATAAATAAGCCACAACTATAGGAGGGCATGTGAAGGAATGAATTGAATATTTCTCTTATTTCTCTCTCAGCCTCTGTTATCTTTCTCTCCCTCTCTCTCGAATATTCTTCCTCTTCTTGTTGTTCCTTTCTCTTTCATCTAAACTCTCCCTCCAAATTCTTCTCACAATCTTCCCAATTCCCTTTCCATACCCTACCTAACTCTAGGATGTGACAATTGGTATCAGAGCCAGTGGTACTCTGACCATTGGACGGTGATTGGGTGAGATGAAGGTGTTGATTCCAACAAGAAAGGAAGTAGGTCTGGGGGTGGTGGTTGAACCATAGCGATCGCAAACAGAATCCGAGCGATCAAATCAACGGCAAGCAACAAATCTATTTGACGTTATTCAAAGCCAGGTGAACCCTGGCCATTTAGTTTTGAGTACTTCCAGCGAGCAACAAACTCCAAGCGATTGGAATTCAAAGCCATCACAATTGAAAATATCCACCGATCAAGTTTGGTGAGCTGGAGGTTGACTAAGCGAAGATTATCGAAAATTTTCATAAGTCCGATCAGATATCACCATTGATTGACTTAAACGAGTTGGGTGGCCAAGTGATCAAAGGTAACAGGTGAATCTAGTGATGGCAGAAGGGTCAAGGATGAAGGAACTAGAGATGGGCCTCCAACAGAATCAGGAGCAGATAGAGAGGTTGGAACTCAGCCTCCGTCAAACTCAAGAGGAAGTGAGTCGAGGCAGAGCTGAGAATATGGCAATGGAGAGAAATCTAAGAGAAGACTTCTCTACTCTCTGAGAAGAATTCTCTGGTTTTAGATAGCAGCTAAGCGCAGTTCTAAGTATGTTCTTCAGAATTCCTAACGCGAGCATGTTGGCAGACTTCCCTCCAAGGCCCACCTCAACTCCAATTCTGACTGAAATCAAGAATCTGGCAACATGCTCCTAATCCTCTAGAAGCTGAGGAATGACCGGAATTTGTACCGGGAAATTCCACTAGGGGAACAAATGCGAATTAGTATCACACCCGAATGCCGAGGCTAGACATTCTGGTATTCAAAGGAGACAAGCCAAGATGGTGTATAAAGACGTGTGAATGATTCTTTATCAATATAGAGTGGCAGAAGGGCAGAAGGTGAATTTTGCAGCCGCTTATCTCAATGACATAGCGGATGTATGGTTCCAAGGGTGTAGTAGGAGGAGAAGGGATTTGAGTTGGCTGGAGTTTGTGGAAGATTCTGTATGCAATTCGGGGAAAAAACTAGGACGGATGTCATCGAAGAATTCAATAAGCTAAGGTAGGAAGGTTTGGTAGAAGAGTATCAAACCAGGTTTGAGGAGCTGAAATCATTAGTGATCATATCTTATCCAACCTTGAATGGAGCATATTTTGTGTCTGGTTTCGTAAGTGGGTTGAATGACAAATTAAAACCAACTGTGAAGATGATGCAGCTTGTAACAGTGCAACAGGCAACAGGCAACTGAGAAAGTGAGAATGCAGGAGCTTGCATTGGAAGCTATTTTTAAAAGGCACAGAACTCTTACAAAAGGTTATCCTCTGAGCAGTCAGGAGGTGGGAGAAAATGCTTGGACAGCAACCTCAGGTCGGACTCAGGGAAAAGAACATCCTAATGCAGCCAAACCTCCTATTATAGAGCCAAGGAGAAGACTCGGATTATGCTTTAAATGTGGGGACAATTTCAGTCCGGGCTGCCAATGCAGAAAACGGTTGCTGAATCTGGAAGGCTTAGAGGAAAGAAAACAAAGTAGGAGAGCCAGCTGGAATTGGATAAAGGAACAATGGATTGACGGTAATAAGTGGTAATAAGTTTCTTGGGGACAAGAAACATTTCAGGCGGGGAAATTTGTTACATTCTAAGGGTAGTATTTGTAATTTTCTTTTCCTTTTTGTTATAGACATTTACCCTATAGGTGGTTATGATTACAGTTGTACTGCACATAGGTGCATGGGTTGTGAGGCCAAACAGTTGTACTGCACATGGGTGCATCAGCTGTGAGGCTATAAATAAGCCACAGCTATAGGATGGGAGGGCATGTGAAGGAATGAATTGAATATTTCTGTTATTTCTCTCTCTCTCTGTATTATCTTTCTCTCGAATATTCTTCCTCTTCTTGCTGTTCCTCTCTGTTTCATCTAAACTCTCCCTCCAAATTCTTCTCATAATCTTCCCAATTCCCTTTTCATACCCTAGCTCAACCCTAGGGTGTGACAGGCCTCACTACAGATTCTTGATGTAATCTGATGGTAATGGGGAAAGTCTTAGTATTTTCTCTTTATACTAGCGCTCATTTCTACTTGATGATGGATATACTTAATAATTTGTATACAAGCAATATGAATTCATTTCTTCTCAAACTTCTTCCATGAGAGTTCTCTAGGTGCTCTTTTATAGGCCTTTTCCAATTCTGTAAGTGCCATATGCAGATCTTCTTGTTTATCATTGGACCTTTCTGTTAGGCGATGTAATAAAGTAGATTGCTTCTATCATTAACTTTCCAGGCATAAAACCAAATTGGTTTTCAGGGCTCATTAGCTTGCTCGCTCTATAATCTTCATAGCTTTGAACTTACCTTCACTCTTATTAATAGGAACTAGATTGTTATTTCTCTACTCGTCTGATGTCGTTTTTGATTTAAGATCACATTAAATAATTTCATTAACCAAGAAACGCCTCCTTCTCTCCTACATTTCCATGCTTAGATTGAGATATTATCTGGTCCTACTGTTTTATTATTCATCATCATTTTCAGTGCTTCATTTATTTCGTTTGGACAAATAAGTGTATAGAAAATGTAATTCCTGTCTTCTTTAGAGTTACTAAAAGTTCCATATGTTATTGCTTTTTATTCCAGTCTCGGTAAGTACTTTATCGGCCCTGCCTACTCATGTCATCAGCCTTACTAGAGGTACCTTATTAGCCTTGCCTACTTTCTCTTATCGTTTTGTATTCCAGTCTTGGTAAGCAAGATATGGAGAAGGTCCAAAGAGATATTCTTTTGTCATTTTATGTACCATCATTAATTGTGTCTTTTGTTGGAACAAGGTAGCTTAGGTATTAGTTTGAGGATGTTCTTCAAGATCCAAAGAGATTTTTCTCCATTATTAGGAGGTAGATTCAATAACAGCCCTTTTTTGAATTCTCTGTGGACATTCTCCTAAGTAGATTGAAGATTGATTTATTCGGAGGCCCTCTCATGGAGAGTGTTCTTAGTTTTCCTATGGATTCTCTGTGATGGTGAACTTTTTCCTGCCCGTTAAAAAAAAAAAAGTTGATTTGGCGAATGTAGATCCCCCAAAATTGCTTTCTATGTTTGGTCAAATTATCATAGCTTATCTCACAATTGATAACCTGAGGAGATGTCAGTGCTTGGTAAAGTGGCTCTCCTAGTGCAAGATTTGTGAGATTATTCATAATTTGCTTCTGCATTGTTCGTTAGTCCTTTAGATTTGGTGTCTTTTTGCCATCAATTGAAGTTCAGATTCCACACATTTGGTTCAGTGACTTTTTTCAGTTCTTAATCATTTGGAGAGAGGGACGGTATAGCCTTTAAATGGTGGAGCACTCTATTCCCACTTTCAAGGATTCTATTCTTATTTCGCTTTTCCTTTTATGTGCCGGTTCAATTTTTTCTGTGTTCTTTTGCTTGTTTCCTTGATTAGCTTTTTTAGTTTTTAGTCCTTTTTGGGGTTTTGCTTGGTATTGGTACATGCCACCATTCTGGTGGTGGCTTCTGATTGCTTTTATGCTATACATGCTTGTTTCCATGATTTTAGCCTTTTGACTTCATAACCACCTGCCCCCATCCTTTTCAGATTGATGCTGTTTACTTCTCTTTCCCCTGCCCTCCATCACCTTTTTTACATTGTTGTTCTTTTTGAATGGAAATTTATTCTTAGTTCTAAAGTAAAAGACACATCTTATTTGCATGGCCGTACACTCATTCAATTTTCTACATTGCCCTTTTTGAGACGGTTTTTATTTTGCTTGCATTAAAAAAAAGTGGAAGAGTGGAAATTGCAAAAGCTGACCATTCTTTGTTTGTATGGAACAAAAGGAAGTTTTATTAACCTTCTTTGTTTGTATGCAACAAAAGGGAGTTTTTATTTAGCATCTTGTAACTGTGATTTGATCAGAATTAGTTAATCAGAAAGCTTATGCCTCGAATCCTAGTGTTAGGTTTTTCTATATGCTCTTGCTGAATATATTAATATATTTTGACTTGTGTTATGTTGGACCCTCGCAGCCTGCAGACATTTATCTGATAGATGAACCGAGTGCATATCTTGACTCCGAGCAGCGAATTGTTGCCTCAAAAGTTATAAAGAGATTCATCCTTCACGCAAAGAAAACTGCATTTGTGGTTGAGCATGATTTTATAATGGCAACTTATCTGGCAGACAGGGTCATTGTTTATGAGGGGAAGCCGTCTGTGGATTGTACTGCAAATGCTCCTCAGTCACTGTTGACTGGGATGAACCTTTTCTTATCGGTAAGCCTCACATATATATTGATTATTCATCATTGCTATTGGACAATTATACAGGAGAAAAATTTAAGTTTACTTTACACTGCAGAGTTAAGTAAATACCATAGAATGATGGGAACTGAGTAATCACATTTATAGTATTTTTGGTTGGGTTTGGGGGTACTAGAGAGAGCCTGAAGAAAAAAGGGGTGGCCTGGATGCATAATCAATCATCCCTTTTTGAGATTGTTTGCCATCAGACTATTTTGTGCTTGTCGTTTTGAGATTTGTTCCACAACTGGTCTCACACGCGCATTCTGTCTTGCACTTGGTGCAGCATCTGGACATCACTTTTAGGAGGGATCCAACGAATTTTCGCCCAAGAATCAACAAATTGGACTCTACCAAGGACAGAGAGCAAAAATCTGCCGGATCCTATTATTACCTGGATGACTAATTTATTAACACAGGTCGTGCTCTTCTCTCCCTCCCCGTGTATGTGTTTAGGGTTTAGGGTTAACACAATTTGTTTACTTTGCAGCTGGTGATTATTGAAGAGAAACGGGCGCAAACATCTGCTAGCTTTGGCCTGTGATTTTGATGATGTAATCAGAAAGACGCCCTCCGCATACCGCTAGTGTTGAGTGGAAGCAGAAGCAGATGAGATGTGCCTGGGAGTACTTTATTGATTTTTGCTCTCGTGTTTTTAGGCCCCCCTTCTTCCCCCACATTATTATTATGTTCTCTTTGACCCGTTTTGCCTGTCGAAAAGTTTCTTGATTTGATCCCCTTTTTTATATATACATCAGTTGTGTGGTAATGTTCAGCTATAGATTCATAAAAACCAGAAAGCAGGTAGGAACGTTGAAATAATTTGTTTGCTGGACAAGGCTTTCTATAGAGGATTCAAGTAAATCGGTCTCCATTTTTTATATTACCCTTAGCTGGTGCTGAGGATAAACTGTGTTTCCTTTCTGCATTCATAATGCTCCTTGTATACCTAATTGTGATGATTTTCTTATCTAATCTTCTTGTGGGGTGCTTGGAAAATCGAACAATGATTACAATTGTGTAAGTTGCTATTATCATATCAGGTAACATTAAAATGAGTAATATAAAATTGTACGAAGATAAGATTAGAATGTTTTTCAATCAAGATATGAAATGGTTATGATAAAGTTGAGAAATATTTTAAGATTTTTATTAAATTTTTTAAAATAAATTGATGGACATATGTTTTATTTTTATTTTTTTTTAGTTGTAAGATTCAACATATACTTATGTAAAAGTAAAAAGAGAGATAAGTATATTTGAAAAATATCGGATCAGAAGTTACATCATTTATTTTATAGAATTATCAAAAAAAATTAACAAATATATTAAAAATGATAAAAATTTAAAATATTTTTTTATATTTTAATTTTTGTTGTTCAATATCTTAGTTAAGAAAGAAAATGTGTTATCTGGTCTGGAAAATGGTAAAACAAGAAATTTAAGTTTGCCCCTGTAATTTGAAGGTTACAAGAAATTCAAGTTTAAGCGCCCCCTGTAATTTGAAAGTTACCATCTAAAGTTGTGTTTGTTCCATATTACTAGTGAGATAAGCATTTGTGAATGCCTTAAAACTTCCATTTTCATGGTATGGTATGGTATGGTGCCGGCTGTAGGGTAGATAATAATTAAGTATTTGGTTGGTAGTGTCATTATTATTATTGGAGACCTTAAAACATTACAATAGATGTACAGATAAAAATGTGAATGTATGAATTTATATGCTTTAATCTATACGTAATTTCATTCCCCACACTTAAAAAAGAAATTCATAAAATTTAGAATAAAGTGTGAAATTAGTCATTGCACTTAAAAAAGGGCCAAATAAACTTATTTTCAATTTTCTGGACATGTTAGGTATTAGAGCAAATGCCGAATTGGTTGTTTCATTTTGGCTTAGGGTTTAAATTGAGTTTTGTATTGTGAAAGGAGACAATTAAGCTTGTTATTATTTAGATATAACAATTAATTTGTAATTGGGAAGAGTATTTGTTTCGAGTTTTTAGTTTTTGAGAAATGAGAAATAGAAAATCAAGGAAGTGAGGTCATATAAAAATAATAGAAATATAGTTCAAATGGAACTATGGTCATCTTTTAATTATAGAAATCACTCTCTATTTATAAAGATCTAGATTGTCCAAGCATATAAGCATCCTAGTCTTTTGGGATTATTTATTGTAAATCTCTAAGAGAAAATCCTAAAGGCTAGTTAATGCATTCTTGTACTTTGGAAAAGTTCTCAAAAGGGTCTCCCAGGGTATCCAAGAATGGCCTCCGAGAGAGTTTACCAGGAATTGTTAAGGCCTGTACTCTTTGCCGTTTTCAATTTTCAGTTTTTCAAAACACTAAAAACACGTCTCTTTCTTGTTTTTAAAAACGCATTTTCGAAAACAAAGAAAAAATTTATAAAGAAAACCCAAACAAAAAATCAAAACACGGAAAACGCACACAGCGCCTCACCCCTAGCCTCCAATCTCGCATCTCGTCTCTCTCTTTCTCCTCTCTCAAGCCTCGACCAAACATCGCACGGTGCCATCTTCGTCGACCTCATCCACCATCGTCGAAAGCCGCCATCTCCGTCGTTGGTAGACCCCATCTCTTTTCTCTCTTTCCTCTCTTCTCTGAGTTCACTCCAAAACACCCAAAATCGCAAAAGCGAAAACACAACACCGCCTCTGCCATCGTCGTCAACCGCATCCGTCACTGCCATCACGACCACCGCTATCGACCGTGCCCGCCACCGGCCGTGCGAGCTCAGTCGATCGCCCACCGTCGCTCCCATTGCATCGCGTCAAAAATCATCGTCTTCTCTCTGTTCGACTACCGAACGACCAACCATCGCGCTCGCCACCACCCACCGCCGTCGCTTACTACCGTCAACCGACCACCCCAACCACTGTTGTCGTTCGAATCGTGGCTCCCCTTCACCGATCTTCATCTTCCTTTTGCTCATCATCTTCTCTGTGTTTGTCTTTTCTGTATTCATTTTTCATTTTAATACTAAATTTATTTTGATGCCTAATTTTCATTTTACTTCCTTCTTTGAATAGTAAATTTGATTTTTTATTTCTTTTTTTTTTGGATTTATAATTTATTAATAACTTATATAAATTACTTTAAATGAATTTTTTTAAATAAAATATCATAAAATAGCATTTTACAAAATTTTAAAGTAAATACGTTTTCTAGTTTTCTGTTTTAAGAAATAATTTTTCAGAATGACAAAAAGAACGCGTTTTCAAAAATTTCAAAATAGACACTCAAAACACAAAACTCAAAATGAATTCAAAACTCAAAATTCAAAACTGAAACACAAAGAGAATACCACCTTAGTCTCTCGAGCTTTCCTCTTTGGGCTTTCTCCTTTTGAGCCTATCTTGGGTTTAGACCCACTTTTTTTGATACAACAAAGCTATTTTTGTAACGACCCGTTAGTGGGTCTAGGTGTTATGGGTATTTTAGTTTGCACATTAGAGTTGTTGCCTTTATTAATTAATTGTTAAAAATATTATATGAGTTGGTAATGGGGGTAAATTAATGAAAATAATATTTGGTGTGAAAAAGTCTCAAAGTTGTGGGCTAAATGGGTTTGGGCCTTATTTGAATTAGACCATTGATAAATAATTAAATCTTAAGTGTAAATGAATTGGGTTGAACCCAAATCTCAAGAAAAGTGCATTGGGCCTTAAATTGGATTGGGCCATATATTTTGACTTGGGCTTGGGCTATATATTTTGACTTGGGCTTGGGCCATGGGCATAGAGAATGGTATCTTAATTAAAAAGAAAAAAAGATTAAGAAAATGGTAAAATGACCAAAATGGGTAAGGGATATGTGAATTGTGTGTGTTAGTATGAAGGGCAAATTAGAGAAAATTAAAAGGGAGATGGATTGAAAGGAGTTGGGAGACAAGTCTCCCACATTTTTTCCCTCCTTTTCTTCTTCTTACTTTCTTGTTCCCTTCTTCTTCTCCCTCTCCCGATTGTCTCTTCTTCCTCCATTGTTCTTCTTCATTGAAGCTTTAAGTGGAGACTATGGAATTTTCAATTTCAAGGGGGTGTCTTCATCTCTTTGGATTTGCAATCATCTAAGGCAAGTTCCCTTCCTTCTTGTTTCAAATTCAAGATCTTCTTCTTCTTCTTCTCCTTATGATTGTGTAAGTTCTTCTTCTCTTGATTATATTTTAATGCAAGTTCTTCAACCTTGTTTCCATCTTAGAAGGCTTGTTTCCTTCATTTTTAAGTTGTTGCTCTTAAATTCTTATTCTCGGATTCACTGACCATGTTATGTTCTTTGGTCTATAACTCCTTGTGTTTATATCCAAATTGAGATCCGTTTGTTGGGTTGTAAACTAGACATCTTAAGATTCATTCTAGACATAAGAATCGAATTTTTTGACTAAGATTTGATCATGTTATAGCCTTGTAAATCCCTGCTAAGATCTGGAAATTTTACTGCTTTCGAGTAAACTGACCTTGTTGTACTCTTTAGGGTATAACTCTCTGTGGTTATATCCGATTCAAGATCCGTTTGTTTCTGTATAAACTAGACTTGATAATCTTCATTTGGTAAATTTTTTAGAATTTTTGGCTGTGTTTTGAGCCTACAGTATCCTTGTAAATTCTTGCCCAGAATCTGGAAATTTTCTGCTCTGTTTTTGAATAATCTGTTCTTGCTTCGGTTTTTGGGGTATAATGCTCTGTGGTTATATCCAAATTGTGATCCATTTATTTTTTATATAAAATAGACTTCATGGGCTTCGATTCGGTATAAGATTTGAAATTTTTGGTTATGATTTGTACCCATAACAACCTTGTTGAATTCTATGTAGAATTCTGTAAATTACTGTTACAAATTCTGCCTTGTTTCAGTTTTTGTGGAATATCTCCTTGTGGTTATTTCCGATTTCAAATCCAGTTGATGTTCCAGAAACTAGACTCATTAGGCTTTGATTTGGTATATCGTTTGTGGTATTTGACCAAATATTGAGCCCAGATTGGATTTTTGAAAATATGCTTGAAATCTGGAAATTTCTGAAATATGTTGTTATTCAACTCTTCCTATGTAGTCTATCCTTCCTACGTTTAAAATTATGATTTTTGTATAGTTCTTCCATTGTTTTTTTGAATTATTCTTGATAACCCTCATTTTTGGATAAAAGGGTTTTATTTTCCTTATTTCGATAAATCTTGCAATATTAATTCGTTTTCTTGTTGAACATTGCAAAAATCTAAACAGGGTTTTGTGTCACCCTACATTTCTTAAGGAATGACATTTATTCATTAGGGTCTAGTGTCATGCAAGATTTAATGTTTCTTGCATGTATAAATTTTGATTCCTTGCGATTATCATTGGGGTAAAAATATACCGTAAATATTGGTTTGGGCATTTCTATAAGTATGAGTCAATAAATGTATTAAAATTTACCCTGTGATCATAAGATAGTGCACACTTTAATTTATGTAATTGTGCATGTTAAGCATGATTTGAGATTTTTCTTAATCATTGAGGATTGACATGAAATGGGGATATGCATATGTGATGCATGATTATACTGATTTGCGCACCTATTATTTTGCGCGACGGCTAAGTCCGTGGATGAGAAAGGATATCCTATGAGCGCTTGACGCGGGTGAGGTGGCCATCAACCCAGAAGGCGTGGCTCAAATTGTTATCATTTGTTGATGTATTTTCATGATGCATATATATTCATGAATGGATATATATATATATATAGGCCGTGAGAGCCTTGAGAATTATGCAGAAAAAAAATTCCCTACTATTGGTGCATATGCATGAGCATGGGAACGAGTGCATAATATATGTAATAATCACGGCATAGGAAATTAATGTAAACCGAGAACTTATGAGTCGCGTTATACTAATATCTCCTCATAGAGTTGTTTATTCTATCTTGATTATCCCTGCCTTTGATTCTATATCTCCATGCTTTATAAATACACTTGCTGAGCCTTGTGGCTCACCTTGTTTACTCTCATGTCATTCCAGGTACAAGTAGAGCAGTGGTTGAGGGCGAGCCCAGTGGGGCTAAAGCCCAGGGTTAGAAGTGTACAGAGACCTTCCAAATTAGATGGTCTATGTTAGCATTTGTGATGAGGGCAAGTGTGAGGAAATTTTATGTTGTAAAATTTGTTAGTGCCCTTGTATTTCATTTTGTTTAGACTATGGTCTAAGATGTTGTAAACCTTTATGTTAGCTTCCGCTGAGTTGATCTAAGGATAGTATTATGGTGTTGTATGTTATTGTTCTATATCACACTTGTGATGACCTCCTTTCGGATATCCTATGCTAGCGGGACTATCCGGTAGTGGGCCACTACAATTTTATTTTTAGTCTCAAAATTACGTTAGTTATTATAGTAAATATTGTCTTGATATCATTAGGTTACATTTAAATTATACAAATGATATTAACTATATCTCTAATTAATCCCTAATATAGAAATTACTTTGAAGATCACGTTCCAAACATTTGTGATTGCAATATAGAGTAATTATATTGTAAAGCAATTAAAATTATGATATTTTTCAAATATCGATTTAGGCTTTCATTTAATCACTTTACTCTTATTTGCTCTGAATATTAAAATAGTCACTCTTATCTCTCATTTTGTGGCTTACAATCTAATCACATCACAACCGCAATAACTTTAGATCACAATTACAAAAATTTAGAATGTGATTTTTTGTGTAATTTTTTAATTAGAATTTAATCGAGACTATAGTTGATATCACTAATAGCATTAAAATATCATCCAATGACATAAAAAAGCATCTACTACTTTGAAAAAATAGTAGTTTATTTGGCATTGAATTAAAATACATCGACCAATTTGGCATTTTACCTCAACGAAATTAAAACGTAGTTCAATCACATCAAAACGACATATATCATAATGATTAATATAGTTTTTAATCTAAAAGTACAATTGTTTATTTAATCCATTTTGTACAAAGACCAAATTGACTCCTGACCAAAATATACTAACACTTTGTCCTAAAATTTATTTTATATATATATATATATATGTATACATATCCCAACTTATAGCCTATTGGTTTAGGTTATTTAAGGTTTAGGGTATGTAATGTTAATTTGATTTTGATGATATTTTAATTATGAATATCTTAGAATAAAATTTTAATAAGTGTTGCTTAAATGATTGTAAAATAAGTGATGTGGGATTAAAGGCTTTGAACTTCAAGAATTTGGACACCAAACTTCGAGGTTTTGAACTTATAATATTTTGAATAATTATTAAAAATAGTTTTGAGTTTATCTTTTAAATCAATGAAATCTTATGAATTCTAAAATATTGTCAAAGTTTTAAAAGAAGAAGAAAATAACTCTAAAATAGAAGAAAAATTATTTAAATATTGAATCTAGTAAAAAAAAATTGTCAAACTTCTTTTTTAAAACTATTGATTGATTTTTCAAAGTTGAGACAAATTGTCGACTATGTCCCAAAATAAATAGACTAGTTTATTGCATACTTTCTAAATCAATGTTTCAAGATTAAATAGTTATTTTTTTTTTCAAACCTAGAAAACTTATCGATTGCTTTTTCAAATTTCAAAATAAATTGTCGACTGCCTATTAAAATTGTTAACAGTTTTTGTTTGAAAAATTATTAACTATTATTTTTCTACGTACTGATTCTTTGCCATTTTTGTCCACTAAGAGCTAGAAATCTACAAAGAACATTCAAAGCTATAATTACAAGTCATTTTAAAGATCAAATGAGCTATTGAAATGGTGGGCTTGTACATTTTTAAAGATCAAATGTTCATATTTCTTTTGAGCTTTATTGTTTCAATATTTTCTTTTTCAATACTTGTTCATATTCTGGAAAATCATTTTAGTCTTGTTGAAATAAGATTTCGTGTTGAGATTCTTGTGTTAAAAGTTGTGTTTCTTATACTTCTTTATAAGAGTTCCCTAGTAAGAATTGCTAACAGGCCAACACGATAGCTAGCGGTTATATTGAACTATAGTTTGTAGTTCAGATTTTATTTAGTAGATTTGAAAATCTCTAGCTGGATACTAGAGTATTAGATGTAGGCTAGAAAAGGCCTAACCACTATACATTTTTTATGTTTTTTGTGCATTCACTCTTTTCAAGCATTGCATATAACTTTTATTCAAAAACTCTTTTACATAATATTACACCTTGTTTATCATTTCAAAAATATTTTTAAGATCATTTAAATTTTTAATCATTCAATTCACCCATCTTAAATGTATGGTACCATACATATCAATGTTTGCCTAGATGTAAATCAATAGATTGTTATTAAAAATATAAACATTTATTCAGTCCATAAAAGGATAAATTAAAGCTAGTAGGTATATCGAGATCCTAGTAAGTTGCAATTAATTATTGTCAAGTTTGCAATTAAATTGTTTTTTATAAAGCATTAAAAAGCAATTTTTGAATAAAGAATTTAAGCATTTGTACTTTGTAACAATGTATAATATATTATCAATAATATATAATGAATTTGATATTTAAATTATAAATATTTGAAGCTATATATAAATCTATTTTTGTATATGGAAAATATATCAATACATATACAATTGCCTTTGTGGGATTATTGTAAACCCCATTGTGGGTGACCTAGTTCCCTTACTAGTGTGTTTGTTGATTAGAAAGAGAGGGATAGGTAAAATAGTGAGATTAGGAAAGATAAATGAGATGCATTAATAACAGGTAAAGGCCAATTAACGGTGAGTAGATGGGAGAGATAATCGCAAGTCTCACCTTAACTCGGAGGATTCCCTTAGGGGGATTCCTTCGGTGCCCATCTAATAGTTGCCATTGCCATGTCTTGACACGTGGCCATTACAAGATTCTCAAGGCTCACATATATAAATACATCACCTCTTGATAGTGAAAATGATCTTTCCACTTATGGGGCGTTTGGTACGGGAGAAGTTTTTAAATTTCTGGGATTCATGATTCTTGGGAATGCTCTTGGAAATCTTTGATTCCCAAGATTTATGCAATTCTATGTTTGGATAGATTTAAACATTCTCAAGAATGTTGAGTATTCTTTTCTAAGAATCTTACATTCTTATGTTTGGTTTAAATGTAACATTATTGGGAATTCATGTTCTTTTTCCAAAATTACCCTTATTTAATTTTTTATTTAAAAATGATAAATTTCATCTACTATATAAAATATTGGGACCCATAATATCTTTAGAAAATAAAAAAAATATTATTTTTTTACACATTATGTATATATATGCATGTGTATATATATATAATATATATACATAATATATATATGTTTGTATGAATATCTACTTTAATATATATAATATTTTATAATAAATAATATAAATATATTATAATATATTTTTATATTTAATATATAATATGTTTGTATGGGGTTATAAAAGGGTAAAGGGTGTTTTAGTCTTTTTATTTATTAAAAACATTCCCAAGTCCATAGGAAACTTGGATTCCCAACCCCCATGGAAATCTTTTTGTGGGAAAGTTGATTAAAAATCATTCCCGGGAATCCTATTTCTCAGGATTCTTTTTATAAAAAAGTTGTACCAAACATGAGAATACAAATTCCCAACCTAACATTCCCATGAATCTTAAAATTTCTCCTGTACCAAACGCCCCCTTAAGATAAACTGACCTTACTCACACTAAGTACAATCCACTACTTACTTCACATACTTTGCACACATTTCACTCGGAGGGATCTTAGTGTCCACTCGGAGTAATATCTTTCTCCCAATGCTAACTTAAGCATCAAAGGGCATACACGGGTAAGGAATCCCTTCATGCTTTCTAACATGTGTTTGTGATTTCAATTTCCACCCAAAAGATCCAAATCCCAACTTAGCAAAGGCCTCGCAAACCCTATCGGAGCCACATTTCTCCTAGAGTACCCATACTCCTAAAGTCGCTTTCCTCCTGAGCCACATTCTTCCTCGAGTACCCATCCTCCCGAAGTCACTTTCTTCCTGGGGCACCCATCCTCCAAGAGCCGCTTTCCTTATGAAGGACCCTTCATCTCAGAGTAATATTCCTCCTAGGAGACCCTTCCTCCCAATGCCGCTTTCCTCTTGGGGACCTTTCTTCCTGGAGCACTCTCCCTGAGCGAATCTAAAGGTTAGCACCAGACCTAGTCATAACCCAGTAGGTAGAAACAAGAGGCCTGATCATACGCTCTGCAAAGGTTTGGACACTTCTTCACTTCAAATATTAATTATTGTATTTTAGCAACAACAATTTGACACCGTATGTGAAAAACTGACAAAAGGTTAAACGCAATGGTGAGATTGACTAGGTCTACCTGCATGGGTAATCCACTCAACAATCCGTAAAGAAGCACAAGAACCAGAGCCATAGCTATCGGGTAGCATAACCGTGCCATCCTTCTGGAACACCACATTTCAAAGGTCAATGCCTATGAAAGAATCCCCTCAGGAATACCCCCTATGCAGAAGGAAATATAGCGATTGGAAGAGGAAGCACCAGAGTTGGGGGACCGTCTAAGCAAGGGGAAGTTCCCCCCGGAGGTGCTAAGGGACTTATCTATCCAATAAGCTAGATACCGCGAAGGTCATATGCAGAATCGCAACATGCAAAAAAATATAACCCTTCAGTGTCCCTCTTGAAGCGATGTCCTATTCCTCAAGACTACCTTACTCAACCTTGGCTCCGCTTGAAATAAACTCACATGGACAGTCTTTGGGCCCAAGGGGAAATCCTACAGTCACCCTAGGCCACTCCAATCATTCCATAAATGCACCACATATCATCTTGTTAGCCGAGTATGAACGACTCAAACAGAGTTATGATGACTTGAGGAAAAGTAACTACAAATTGAGAAGGAACAACGAGGAGAATGCCAGGGCAGTGCGGGGCCTGATCTCCTTACTCTAGGACCTAATACTTGATATTGAGTTGCCTTATACCAGGGTCCAGCCACTCGAGGGAAAAGGGTGGCCACCTCACCCCAAGAGACTCAGGACATAAAGACTTCTTTGCCCCATGCTCGAACACTAGCCCTGGAGAAGTCATTGGCCAAGCTTTGGATAAGAACTGGGAAAGCGGTAGCATATGAAGAGATCGTCGAAGTACCCCGATGAGGGGAAATGAGCGGCCAAATCAGGCCTTTTGCTTGTGCCCACTTTTGATGGAGATCACCACTCCAAATCCAATTAGGGCCATAAACGTTAAAATGATTATTGAAGAGGTTTTGGAATAGAAAAAAATGTTGATAGCCCGTAAGGAAGTACAAAGAAAGGGGTTCCCACTTTCCAATGAATTACTTAAACAACTAGTATAACCATGGTTCAAACTCCCCCAATTGTTGATGTACTTCGGGAGAAAGGACCTAGATCAATATGCGCAGTGGTCTAAGGTCGTTACCCTATATGTGCCAAGCGTTTCCCATCACCCTAGCTAAGCAAGCACACCAATGGTTCAATGAGTTGCCCGATGGACACATTAACTTTTTCAACCAAATGCAAAGGGAGTTTATAGTTGCATTCGCAATAAACGTCCTCAAAAAGAAAGACCCAACATACTTGCTAAGTATTCGACAAAAGTTGAACTAATCCTTGAAACAATACGTTGAACATTTTTGGAGTGCTACCCTAGAGGTACAAGATTTGCAAACCATCATAGCAATGGTTGCATTACTACAAGAGATAACATTTACTCCACTAAGAGAGTCTCTGACCTTTAATTAACCATCTTCTCTAGCAGATCTATTATCCCGAGTAAACAAATATGTTATGCAGATGGAGATATTGAATACCCTTGAAGCAAATAAAAGATAAAGACAATCATACGAGGAACCTAATAGACCTGAGAATGTGGCCCACCACGAGAAGGATTACCACAAGTTGCAGTTCAAAAATTACACACCCTTTCCTAAATCACATGTGGTTATCCTCTTATCCATAGCACATACTAGGTTGATCAACTGCCTACCTCGTTTGAACTAGCCTTTGGGGAAAGACCTCAAAACCTTCTGCAAATTCCATGAATGCCCAAGGCACTCCATTGAGTAGTGTAAGGAGCTGCACAACCAAATCGGACAATTGATTTGGGAGGGTAAATTGGATCGTTTCATATTGGAAAAGCCAAGATCGCAGCTTGATCAGCAATAGGGGCATAGACATGAAAATAAAGGACGTCCTTCTAAGCCTAGTCAAGGTAACTAGAAAGGTTGGGATAATCAACACTAGATGGGAAGAAAAGAACATATGAGCTAGAGAATAGATGAGATAGTTGTGATACCCAATAGAAATGATAATGAACCTACCATGGAAAAGATCCACATGATTTTGGGGGGCGAGACAATAGTAGGAGATTCCTCGGCAACCCAAAAAGCCTATGCCCACTAGAGGACCGAGGGGATATGCTAATACCCGATGATGACCTACGAGTGATATCGGTAGTGATCGCCAACACCTTATAAATCCTGATGGACAACGGTAGCTCGATCAACCTCTTGTATTGGAATTGATTTGAGAAGATGCATATTGCTCATGACCATCTAAAAACTGTCTCTTCCCCTTTTTAATATTTTATTGGCAAGACAGTGCTCGTAGTCGGGTTAGTATAATTGGCAATAGCCTTGGGAACACACCATCAAAGTGTCATTTGATAATTTAATCATAGTTGTCCAAACACACTCCCCCGCCTACAATGTGATCTTGGGAAGGTCCCTCATTAACAACATGAGGGCGGTAATCACGCCTTGGTATTTGTTGATGAAGTTCCCTACCCCCTAGGGAGTTGGACAAGTTAGAAGGGATCAAAAAAAGGCTTGGGTATGTTATGTAACCTCGATGAAGAGTGCCAAAGGCAAGGAGAAAGCAACCTCAAAGGAAACACTAATGATTAGCAGCTAAACCTTAGGCACCGCCAAACCTCAGCCTGTTAAAACCCTCAAGGCAGTGCAATTGAATGAAAATGACGGTGAAAGGCTAGTGTATGTGAGAAGCTAGCTAACACCGCAAGAAAAAGACGAGATCAGCAAGTGCCTTTGTTCTCAAGTAGATATTTTTGCATGGTCGCCTGTTGACAAGCCCGGAATAGACCTGAGAATTATCTTACACCACCTGAATGTCCAAGTGGATGTATGCCCTCCGCAAGAATGCCATTCATAAGGTGTGAACATGTGATAAATGCCAAAGACATGCCCTTTTTTTCACGATGCTGCCTTCGATTGTAAGGATCCCTAACCAGGCAACCCTCAGGCCAAGGAAGCCAAGGTGGAGTCCCCAAGAAAGAGATAAAAACATACTGAAACATAGTGGAAGCATAATATACATAGATAAGTTGTTAAGTACGGAGAAGACTATACACAATAAAAACCACTACCCAATCGCTAGGGTACTACCATACACAACGATAAAAAGAACAAAACGACATCCTTCTACACCAAAGAACAACAACCATTCTCCCAAGGGTCTTCGGTTGGGATTTCCTTATACACACTCTACTTTGTCGGATTAGACACTGCCCTCGATCTTCGCTTTTCCTCTACCTGGAATAATGGAGAGCAAGAGTGAGTCACAAAACTCAACAAGCATAAGGAAACAAAAAGGCTAGAGACTACCTTGCACTCATTCAGCACATATACCTTGCCATGAACCAAAACTCAAGTTACACAATAACACATGTAACAATGCACAAATAATGAACCGAGGGCCTACACATAAGACACATACCAGCATCCAATGTTCCATACAAATATGCATGTAACCATGAACTGGCTAGCATATCTCGAGCCCAAACCTCCCACAACAACCGAGCCGAAGCTCCCTCAGGATAGTCTTCCTGTCACTCGAGCCTGTGGATGTACATCCCATGGACAAATTTGTCACGTGCAATGGTAACCATGCAATGCAACATATAATGATGCAAGGCTATTGCAACATTAATGATGATACATAACTCCCATAAGCCACACATCAAGCTATGCTACGCCCACATAAGAATACGGATGCCATGTAGATGCTTCCTAAACGCACACCCTTGACACACTAGCATGCTCATGCCTTTGCATATTCAACACATGAACCCCCAAATGCCAACCACCCATAACCATGCAACAATAAAATAAAGCGCATACAAACACTACCCTAATACCATATAGGAACCTATTCCCGCATGGTTAAGCATCATTCCACAAAAGAATTATAAGACGATACAAACCCTATAAAATTAAGCAAGTGTCCAAGGATAAGGATTTTTAAGCATAAATCACAGATCGACTAAGAACCAATTGGTCAAAAAACAGAGAGTATAAGAACTTGCATGGAAAGAATGAGAACTTGTATAAAAGGATAAAGAGCTTGCCAAATGGAAAGAGGGTGATAGGAACTTGCAAGAAAAATAAAAGAACTTGCTTCTTAAGAGGAAAGATGAAGTAGAACTTGCCTTAGATATTTGCCTTTAAATTTCTCACAAAACCCGAGTTGCCGACGTCAAAGCACAAGGCTCTTCTAGCAAAATTTAAGCATAATAAGTAAGAAAAACTATTACAAAATAAGTGTTAGGCAATCGATTCCAACCCAACAACAAACCTTTATTATTTACCTTAAATCCTCAAACTTCCAACAAGCACGTAACCCCTTAAACCTTATTCAATTTCCTCAAATAATTCCATAGGCCAATTTGAAGCTTTGAGGGGCTTTTATACAAAAGAAAAATGCAGGCAGGGTGCTAAAATCGCAAGGTGGTAGCAAAGACACGTGGCAGTAGCTAGTGGTGGTAGATGGCAGTGGGTGGCAATCGCGTGGTGCGACAGGGTCACATAAGGCAACACGTGGCACAGTAAGGCCGCGCGAACAACACGTATGAAGCGCACCTGGCGCCTGCTTGAAACCACGCTATTTTGGCACCTAATGGATGGAAATAATTCCAACAAAAATCCACTCCCGTGCGCACCCTAGGCTCGAACCCGTGAACTATGAAGCACGAAAATGGCTCAGAGGCACCGTTTCGGCATTTCCGAACTGTTTCCCATTTCAGAAATGCGAAGACAGCTCAAGACGGTGTTCGAGTTGTTTATGTAAATTGCGAAACGTTCCCAGAGGGGTTTCGCAATTTATAGAAACATGTGGGAAATGCGTTTCCAGCGACCATAGTCGCCTGTAATGAGGAAGGTCACCAAGAGGCGAGGCGAGATATGGAGTGTTTGGTGGCGGCGAGGCGAGATATGGAGTGTTTGGCGATGGTCGACGGTGATGCGAGAGATGAAGTGTACTGCGATGGTTTGGCGATGAGAGTGAGAAGGGAACGATGGTGGTAGAGACATGTCAATTGTGATAGAGGCGAGATCGAAGGTGAGGGTGAGGGTAAGAAAGTCGTCGATGGCGAGAGAGGCGAGTGATAGTGGCAGAGACGCGTCAATTGTGAGAGAGGCGAGATCGAAGGCAAGGGTGAGGGCAAGAGACTCGTCGATAGCAAGAGAGGCAACGACGATGGCAGAGACGTGTCGACTGTGAGAGACGAGATCTACGACGAGGGTGAGGGAAAGAGATGTGTCGACGGCAAGAGAAGAAGTGACAGCGTTAAAGACGGATGAAGCGACGGTGGTCGGCCATTGATAATGAGTGGCGAGACAAGGCGACAGCGATGGTTTGCCATTGACAACGAACACTCATGCAATTTAGGGTTTACAAAATTAAACTTAATATTATTTATAGTATATAAATTATAAATTCATTTCACATACACCCCTATATTTTTTAAAATTATAGTTTACCCCTCATTTTCATTTCCTAACTTTTTTGAAAAATACCGTTTCCACATTTCCGTTTCGTATCAGAAATGTTTCCCGTTTTCATTTCCGTGCAACATAGCTCGCGACCACTGCCATGCCCTTGTACGCATGTGCCACCCAATCTATCAGCTTCCTAAACTAATAAGGTGCATATTTTATTTTTAAAATGATTCTACTACCAGTTTTAGAAATTATGCTTAGATCCCAAATTCTTTCAAAAATTAATAATTAGCTCATCACCACAAATATCATAAATTTCATTTTCCCCCATTAAATTCCCTAAAGCCACCAATCTTTAGTAAATCACCTTTAAAAAAAAAAATCACATTCTAATTACTAACCAATTTTTAAGAAAATATGACAAATTTGATATCTTCCCATAAATTCTTTAAATCAAATCCTCAAGTACCCAATAAATCATAGATAATCGGGTTGTTACATCGACTATCCAACCTATATTTTAAGCACTCTCATTCGTCTAATGGGGGCCAGACATCCATGAACCCTTCTCTTTAGCCTCAGCTTAATGAAAGTTTCTGTTAGTGGCCATCGATTATTTCGCCAAATTGATCAAAGTTGAGCCTCTAGCAACAATCATTGAGAGAAAAGTGGAAAACATGATTTGGAAGGACATAATATGTCGTTTCAACATCCCCCGCATCCTTAAATATTGATCACGACATGCAGTTTAACTCTAGGACATTCTGTGCATTCTGTCAACGGTGGGGGATTAGTCTCAAAATAACATTAGTGGCATATCCGCAAACAAATGGACAAGTTGAGGCCAACAATAAGACCATTCTATATGGATTAAAAACTTGGTTAGAGAAAGCCAAGGGCACCTAGGTCGATGAATTCCCAAGTATTTTGTGGGCATACAGCACTACCAGTCTGGTGTCAATTTGAGAAACTTCGTTTAATCATGTCTAAGGGATTGAGGCACTTATCCTTATTGAGGTAGACCTCCAATCCCCAAGAGTGATGACCTTTTAGGAACATGCTAACCTCAACAAGCTATGTGAGAATCTGGATTTGATCGACAAGTTGAGAGATAAGGTGTCTATGCAACTGGTGGCATATCAAGAAAAAATCTCTAGTTACTACAACTAATGAGTCCACAATAAGTCGTTATAGGAAAAAGACCTTGTTCTTAATAAATCAGTAGTAACCACAGTCCTTTGAGAAGAGGGGAGACATAGGTTAAATTGGGAGGGGCCTTGCAAGATCCAACATATGTTGGGGTTGAACACATGCATGCTATAAACACTACAAGGAAAGACTTTGGGCAAGACTTGGAATAAGATGTAGTTCAAGACATATTTTTTGTTTTCTTTTAATTGTAATTGTTGTTTTTGGACGTACTGCCCCCCATGAAATAAAAGTGTACGCACCATTTGGATTCCTATGGATGTAGGCAAAAATAAGCTAAACCACGTAAAAAAACTCTAGCATAATAGTTGATGGTGTGTGTGTGGGGGGGGGATGTGATGCTTCAGGTATGCATATGTTTTGTGTAGGAAATGTGTCTTGTGTAGACCATGAGATAAGGCACTACAATAGATCCCTCAGACTTTTAATAGATAAAAAAATAAAAAAAGGAAAGAAAAAAAATGGAGAAGAAAAAATGAATTGAGCAATACAATCTGTAAGACCGGCAACCTGTAAGATCGACAAATTATAAGACCGTCAGCCCAATCTTGTTTGGAAGTCACCTTGTAGCAATTTAGTGCCAAGCCTTTGGGCTAACCCGGATTCCCCATGACGATTTGGTGCCATGTCTCACGGCAAAGCTGGATCCCCTACAATAATCTAGTGTTAGGCCTGTAAGCTAACTTGGATTCCTTGTGATGATCCGGTGTTAAGCCTCCAGATAAACTTGGATCTATGGTCGTAATTCGGTGCTAAGCCCCCAGACCAACTTAGATTCTCTATGGCGACCAAGTTTGGGGTAAGATAAAAAGGGAAAAAAAGAAAGAAAAAGCTCGTTTATGTGTTACTTTGTAGCAATCTGGCACTAAGCCTTCAGGCTAACTTGGATTCCCTGTGATGATCTAGTGCCATGCCTTGAGTCAAACATGGATCTCTTGTAGTAATTCGATGCTAAGCTCTTAAGCTAACCCAAATTCCTTATGATGATCCAGTGCTAAGCCTCATGGCAAACCTGAATCCCTTGTCATAATCCGATGCTAAGCCTTCAAGCAAACTTAAATTCTCTATGGTGGCCAAATTTGAGATAGAGTTAGACACTATTTGAGCCATGAATTACAAGCCTTCACTCAGGGTTACCCTTGGATCCTATAGCCCAAAGCCAAGCTGAAGTTTGGGATATACCTGCAAGTAGCTAGCCCATATCTATCTAGAAGATACTGTGTAGCAGTAACACATCTGCGACAATAGGAGTGAGTTTGTATTTGCATTGCCCACGCCCCCTTAGTTGTTAGCATCGAGGCTAGCACTTGTATAGACTCAAGATCCAACACCTTTATAGGTGTATTAGTGTCGAGGGCACCATAAACTATCAAAGGTTAAAGAGCAATAGGTGCATGAAAGCAAGAGTCTTCTATTGCTCCTTGACAAACACGTAAAAAGAACCTTACACGCCCTTATTTCTACATGCCAAGAGAATGATTGTTATTTTGGTTTTTTTACTTGGTCTTCCTATGTACATTACATCCTTAGATGAATTAGATGTTTTTTGAGTTTATATATATATATATATGTCATCCTTAGATGAATTAGATGTTTTTTGAGTTTATATATATATATATATATATGACATATTAGATGAAACTCAGCATGGTTAGAAGTATATTAAAGATGTCAAATGCTTTTTTATCCTTGTCACACATGTTTCATCTTTTCAGATTGCTAAATGTTTGCATGTGTGTTTAATATTTACTAAAATATTGGATATTGACTGTTTATATAGTTGTTCTTTTCTAGATTGATGATTGTTAATATATTTGAACACGTTTTGTTTGAAAAGGCTATTAATTGTGAATACGTGTTTGGAGGATGTTTACATATTTTGTTCTAGGCTTAAGAAAAATCATTGTTGGTAGTAGCACATGCAAATTAATGTTATTGCCATGAACGAATTTGCCTCGCACGAGTAAGACAAATGAGTCGAGCAGGTATCGTTTTTGACAGTAGAAATACTCTACTAGTGAGATTGGCTTGACCAAGTTCCATGCAACAATCGTATTCTAACAAGGACTAATGAATTGAAACGTTTACAGTATTACGGTAACTAGTTTTAAAAGTGTATTATTTTTAAAATTTACTTTAAAAATTATAATATTTTCAAAATAAAATTCCCCTTAGCATTATACTTGTTGCATTAGAATGTCCCTAGGGCACGAGCTGATGGTAATGCTTCAAAATTCAAATTGGGCGCTTCAACCGCGAAAAAGGAAGCCCGAGACCAACCCCGAATCCATTTGATTGCTGTATTAATACAAGAAGTCGACAACAAAGAATTGATCAAACCCAGTTCGTGAGTTACCTTTTCTTCACATTTCGGCAAAGCTGTCAAGAATAGGGTTTTGCAGAAACTCGCTGCTGCAGCAACCATGGCGGACAAGAAGACGATACAACAGCCGATGAGTCTCAACGAGCGCCACAATCGCTTCCTCCAACAAACCGCTTCTGCATCCCAAACTCGCCTCGATGCCAAAAACCCTCCTCCTTCTGGTACATACATTACCCCCCCCCCCCCCCCCCCCCCCCCTCGTTTTCTTCCTCTCTCTATCCCTATGTATATATACGTGCGCGTAACAGTAAGGATTGCTGTATTTGAATGTCCCTGGAATGAATGTGTTGAATGGTTTTTGCGGAGGTAGTTGAGGAGTCGAAGATGAAGCTGATGGAAGGCCGAAGCCGTCTCTGCAAAGCTTCGTCTGGACGTAGCGGCGATGACCACGATGATGTTCCTTCATTCGGAATTGCTGATTTTGATTCTCCTTCACCTGGTATTGTGTTTATTCTTTTCTTCCTCCCCCCTAGAGTCTGTTTTTCCTTCTATTTGTCAATTTTGGTTTCTTTGTACTCGAGGGGTTAATCTTCGTCGATTTTCAGTTCAAATGAAGGCATCCAACTTCGACCTTGAAGGTAGTGCGGAAGTTTTCGCCAAGGGAGAGGATGACGATTCTGAAAACAGAAATGCACTTCAGGAACCCTATTTTTCTGGAATCAATTATTTCAAGTTTGATCCTGCTGGTCATTAGCCCTTACCCTCCCGCTCTCTCTCCTCCCTATATTATGTTTGATTTTTTGGGCTAATAGATGGACGTTGATTGTTTTGACTGCAGTAAAAGAAAAGCCACTGGCTATTGACATTGAGGGAAAATTTTATTCTAGAAATTATGTTGATTGTGAGGTGCACAGAGGCTGTCCAATTGACATACCAGAGACTCTTGGAACTACAACATCTAATTCTCATCTTGGTAATATTTCTTTTTCTTTTCATCCCAGAGTCTAGATTTTCTAACACTTAGATTTCTCTTATATGTATTAATCAATGGCCTGATGATTATTATAGAGAAAAAGAAACAATTGAAAATTAAGATGGCAGGAAGGCGTCGTCTCTGCAAAGTGTCATCCAAAGTCAATAAGGATGACCACCTTAAGAGTGTAACTGCAAATGATGATGCAGTATTTGCCGGACTTGTGGATTATGATTCACCTCCTCCATTAAAAAATGCTGTCGAGAGGGATTCTGGTGGAGGCAATGAAATTAGGGATATACTAAATGATTTAAGCTCTAGACTTGAGTATCTCTCGATTGAGAAAAAACGCCCCCTGAAAAAGGTTGATCCGAAACAGGAATCGGTTTTAATTGAAGATGAAGCATGTAGTCAAGAAATGGGAGAAGATTTGCCTGAGTTTGCAAGTGCAGCCTCTTCCCTGGCATCTGATCCATCCAATTCCTCTTTTGATGCGATTACTCAGTCTGGTTCAGGACATAGTTCTGTAAGAGGGTTAGATGAGTACCAGGAGAAATTTGATCTGGAAAATGAGCTTGACTGTGCTGCTGATGATTGTGAGATTCTGAGCGACCAAAAAATGGTTGAAGACATGGAGAGTCAACATGGTCAGTTCCAAGAAAGCTATGACAATTCTGATATTGTTAATATTGTGGACGACCACAGTGATGACTCTATTTCAGAGGATGATATTATTACTTTAAAGGGACCAAAAGCGACGTATGTGTTACCTGGTAATATAGCAAAAATGCTGTATCCTCATCAGCGAGATGGTTTGAAGTGGCTCTGGTCTCTTCATTGTCAGAGTAAGGGAGGCATCTTGGGAGATGATATGGGTTTGGGCAAAACAATGCAGGTAAAAGAAGGATAAATTCATGCTACTGAGATGTGCTTTTATTGCCCATAATGTTTGACTCTTGTAGGATGATTGATTGCTTTTCCTTCCCCAATCCCTTTTGTAGATCTGTGGCTTTTTGTCTGGATTATTCCATTCACGTTTGATAAAGAGGGCACTTGTTGTTGCTCCGAAGACACTGATACCCCATTGGATCAAAGAACTGTCGGTTGTAGGGCTCTCTGAGAAGACAAGAGAGTGGGGCCTTTTTGGCTTGTATTTTTGTAGTATTTGTGTTATGTGAAGCAAGATAAACCAAAATTAATCACATGGCATCTTATGTACAGATATTTTGGGACTTGCATCAAGACAAGACAGTATGAACTACAATATGTACTTCAGGTTTGAATCCTTTGATTTTTATTATCCATGCATCTTATTTGGAGTAGAAACAGAAAATTTACTCTCTCTCTCTCTCTCTCTCTCTCTCTCTCTCTCTCTCTGTTATTTGATTTTTATTATCTATGCATCTTACTGAATCCTTTGATTTTATCTATGAATCTTATTTGGAGTAGAAACAGTAAAATTTACTCTCCCCCCCCCCCCCCCCCCCCCTCTGTTATTTAAGTTTACTTGGCATGTGCTTTTGTGCTTAGCTACTAAATTATTTATTGATTTTTATTCTTTTCTATGCATCTTATTTGGAATAGAAACAGAAAAATTTACTTTCTTTCTCTCTCTGTTATTTGTGTTGACCTGGCATGTGCTTTTATGCTTAGCTTATGTAAGCACATTAGCACTTTTCAAAAGTAACTGAGCATATTTATGTTCATAATGAAATATCAATAGCAAGCAAAATGACAATTGGGCATAAAAGTTTATTCCTCATTTGAATTTAATTTTGTAAATAAGAAGCAGATTGTTTGTGCAAGTTCAAAGTTAAAATATTATTTGACTTGAGGATGATATCAAAATACTGCTCGTGTTCAATTATGGTGCTGTGGAAATTGGATTTTCCTTTATAAACATAATATCATGCATATAATAGCATTATATGGGCTTCTTTTGTGAACTAAATTTTGGATGAAGTGGTGGTATGTGGATATGAATAGTTCACTATTTTATTTTGCAGGTTAGTTCATCATTTCTACCGATCAAGATTTATTAGTGGTATGTTTGTTCACAATATTCATCTTTGTTGCAGGACAAAGGTGTTCTTCTCACAACTTATGACATTGTCCGAAACAATGTCAAATCTTTACGTGGGGACAATTACCTTCATAATGTGAGAAATGAGGATGACATGACATGGGATTATATGATACTTGATGAGGTACAAGGGCCAGTTAGATGTGGTTGTATGGATTTTCTTACCTGGAGCAATGCTATGCGGTTATTGTTCTCTGTTTCCATGCAGTTGTATGGACTTCAATTACCTTTGTGAACCATGAATATGTTTGTTTTTTGGTGACTTTACATAAAATTCTTTTAAGTGTTATCCTTGTTACAAAATGGGACTCTGAGGAAATGATTTCACACTAGCAAAATAAGTTTCTTGACCATTTTGATTGGATTTTATGTTATTTTATAGGCTAGTTCATTGAGATTAGACATGCTTACAAAGGTGTAAAAATTAAAGCAACCCTTGCTTAGATTGCCAATCATGTTCTTTTTTTCAAATTACTCTGCTAAATTTACCAAGTTGATCAAAGATTATACTATTTTGCAAAGGTTGGCAGTTATTACCTTTTGTCAAACTTCTTTCTCCTGAGGGTTTTCCATCTGATTCTTCATAGTCCTTCCATACCTAGAGTCTGTGAAGTTTCCAAATTTCAAAGAATGAAGCACCTAAGTAGTGGCCTGGAATCTAACTTGAGTTAGGGGGAACTCCCAAATTGATACTTATGAAGCATTTGTTTGATTTATACCTGCTGAAAAAAAAAAAAAAAAAAGAAGGAAAAGGAGAATGTGTCATGAAAGAAGTTGGCAGACTACAGTAGCTGACCTATAACAAATCTAAAACTGATGAGTGTTGAAACTGTTATTTCTTCTTCACGTCCTTCTTTTCTTAGCACTTATTGTTTGCCTTTTCTCCTGTCTTTTCTTTTCTAAGTTACGTTAGAGGTCAAATGCAGAATACTGAGGTAATGCATTATATTGTGACTTAAATAACTACCGTAGATGAATGACCTATTTGCTGAATAACATTTCAAGAAAGGTGTTGTTGAAGGAAATATATGGACAACATCTAGGGGTTGTTTAGTTATAGGAAATATTTCAGTTCTATTTCTTTTCCAATTTAACAAAAAAATTTGAAAAATGTTTTCAATTTTAATATAATGCCATAACTTGTTATTAATAATAATAATATTAAAATATTGATAATGATTTCTATCAATACAATATGATCATGATATTTCTAATAATTTTAGTGATAATAATTAGTTAGTAATATAATAATATTAAAAATATGAATTGGTTAAACTGATAATATTAATAGTATAATATCTGCGATATGCTAATACTATAATATTAATTATAAATTTTAATAATTTTCTACAATCTTAGAAATTATAATGATTCTTAAATTGTTGTTATTAATATTTTTACTATTTATTATTGAGCAATTTTACTATTTATTAATAATTTTGGTATTTATAACAGTAATATTGATGAAGTTAATTCTATAATTTTTTTGTTTCTAGTAAATTTTTAAAGTACAAAATTATTTATTATTAGTCAATTTTGGTATTAATCTTTTACCATTTACAATACTAATATTGTTGATGTTTATATTGTACTATTATTTATCATTAGTAAATTTTAAAATTAGTATTTTAACTATTTATGTTGACTTTAATATAAGTAAAATTAATATTGATTTTGTTTTGTGTTGAAATTCATGTTTTCTATTTGGAAAACACAAGGAACATGCCTGTCTTTTGTGAAGAAAATAGTGAAACAACCTAGAGATGTTTTTGTTTGGAAAATTAGAAAAGTTTCCTGCTTTCTAGTTTGCAAATTTTTTTCATTTGAACATGTTTTCCAGTTTTTTTTCACAGAAAAATTTGATAGAAAATTGATCTTGTTTTCCCCAACTGAACTCCCTATTAAACAAAATAATTGTAGCATGACTTGCATTGATCACATGCAATGTTATCTCCATACGAGTTATAGTGTTTGAGTTGCTGCTAGATTTTGACACTTGAACAGGAAGCTGCTCCTTATTAGAAGGTTTAGTACTCCTGCACCATTTTACTACCTTTTGAATTGAATTACTTGAATTACTAATGAAAATTAGAAGTTGCAGTTGCAAAAGATAGAATTCAGGTAATATCTAGATGTTTTATATTTTTCAATTAGAAAGTGCTTGTACCAGAGATGAAATGTGATCTAAGTGGGGAATGGTGTCATGTAGAATGTATTTAACTGTATTGATGGAATTTTTTCATATCACCAAATGTAATTATTGAATGTCGTTAGTTAAAATAAACTTCCTTTTGGAAAATTGCTAGAAGCAAACTGAGTGATGCAGTCTGAGCTGTTCCACAGGCCTTAGTTGGGAAGGAGTTTGCCTAACTGCACTGCCTGCCTTTTTGAGTTCAAACTTGAATTTTTTTACTAACCTTCTGTTCTCTTGACATTTTTAGTTTGATAAGTTTTCTCTTGTTCTTGTTCTTTTTTCTTTCTTTTTCCCCCCCCCCCTAAATATCTCTTGTTCTTTTGATTATACCCATTTTTCTGTTTATTTCCCAACAATACATAGTGATTGGTCAGTTTAGTGATTGAAAATTTTAGTTCCTTCTTGAAATTTTCCAGTTAGTGCACTTGTTTTTATAATGTAAAGTTAATATTGTTTAAGCTTCAAATATAATAAACTCTTTTCCTTTTTAGTCATGATTAGTTCAGTTTCCTTTTGTGCTTCCTATGCCTAGCACATAATTGCAAGTGGGGATTCTTGTTAAACACCATAAATTGCGTTAATTGGATTGATGGATTGTTCATTGTCCTTGTGAGATATTACAGTTTTCCTTTTTTGTTATCAATAAATTACCACTTTAGGGACATCTCATCAAGAATCCTGGTACACAAAGGGCCAAAAGTTTGCTTGAGATACCATCTGCTCATCGTATTATTATCAGTGGCACGCCAATACAAAACAATCTTAAGGTATTGTTTGTGTTCTCTCTGGCTTATTGTTTTCTCTGCATTTTCTGTACTTACTCCAGTTTTATTGCATGTGTAGCAAGTATTTGTTATATAGTGCTGCTTTTGGTTTCTTTCCCTATTACTTCTAAACAGGAATTGTGG
Source organism: Diospyros lotus (assembly GCF_014633365.1). NCBI lineage: Eukaryota > Viridiplantae > Streptophyta > Magnoliopsida > Ericales > Ebenaceae > Diospyros > Diospyros lotus. The sequence goes on along the minus strand of NC_068341.1, from coordinate 34,669,971 downwards.
GCCTTGTTCAACTTTTGCTATCCTGAGCTCTTGGGTGAAAAGAACTGGTAACAGCTACCTTTTGACTCTGTTTCACTTTGTTAGTGTCATTGACTCTTGATGATTTAATCTATGAGCTTTTCTCCAGGTTCAAGGAAAAATATGAGTCTGCCATTCTTCGTGGCAATGAGAAAAATGCATCTGATAGGGAAAAACGCATCGGTTCCACAGCTGCAAAGGTGATCATTTCTTACCAAGTAATTTTAGTTCTGCACATACATCAAGACACTGAAAAGTGAAAACATTTTGATGAGTCCTCTATACCTTGTTTGTAGTATTCCTTTATACCTTACTAGATTAGAAATGCTTCCTGGTGCCCTCATCTCTACGTAAATCATCTTGGTTGCTATAGCTTTCTTGTTCAAGTTGTAGGACCCGTATTGGCAACACATTGTCTTGGACCTGCCAATCACAAACATATGCTCATAATTGACTATTGCCAGCCTAGAAATTATTGTTGTTAAATGCTCTATATATTTTAGATACTTGGACAAAACTTGTTCTACTCTAACAAAAAATAATCATGCAAGTATAGTAAAATTGTTACGTAAGAGATTTTTTAGTGAATTTCTGTATGTAATGAATCAAATGCATAGCTACCAGGAACTATGTTGCACGGAAACGGAAACGGGAAACGTTTCCGATAGGAAACGGAAACGTAGAAACAAACGTTTTTATAAAAAAATAGACATAAATAGGGTCCGAAACGGGAATAAGAAACGTTTCCGAAACGTTTCAGAAATGGGAAAACGGCACCTCTAAGGTATTTCCGTGCAACATAGACCAGGAATGTGGTACAGTCTTGGTTGTGATATGGGACCAAGTGTGGCGTATGTTAGTATGTTAATTTTGTGTTATGGAAAGGGTAGGCTTAATTGGTTAGTTATTTTAGGCCATGGTACATTTAAAGTTGTACTCGAGTAAAAAATAGTTGAATTGATACTTTCCTATTATATAAGTTGGTCTCTTTTGTTTTATTTTGAATTCTTTTCCATGTTCTTGTACAACCTATGTGTCGTGAATCAAGACTATGATTGTGTGTGTGATTGGTCAAATATTTAAAGGCTGTAACAATCCCACAATTTATGGGATTGATTACCAATTCCAATTAATCCCTCAATCTATGGGATTGATTATAATCAATCTTATCTCACAATCTATGGGATTGATTATAATCAACTTTAACTGTTGGAATTTATTGATTAATGTAAATTAGTTATTGATGTAATTATGATTCTTTTTTTTTCCCCCTTAGTTATATGGATTTGATTGATTTCTTTTTCCTATATATATTGTGATCTAGTGAAAGCAGAAAATTATAACCAAACAAGACAATATGGAATACGATGATATCTTCACACACAATCTAATCTACATACAACATCTTATATACACACCAAAAGATAGAAAAGAAAAAACCATAAAACATGGATACATGTAACCCATGAAACATGGATACATGTTTCCTCAATTTGTGGGATCCCATAAAGTATGGATCCATTTTCCCAATTTCCTACATTTTTACACTCTCTCTCAAGTTGGCTTGAAGATATCTTCCATGGCAAGCTTGTTCACTAATTTTTCAAATTGATTTTTGTGTAACCCCTTTGTAAGAACATTGGCGACTTGATCAACTGTTGGAATGTAAGGCATATAAATTACCCCATTATCAATCTTCTCCTTAATAAAGTGTTTATTCACCTCTACATGTTTTGTCCTATCACGGAGTACTGGATTATGGATAATGGAAATTGCAGCTTTATTATCACAGTAAACCTTAGCTGGTAAGGGAGTGGAGACCTTTAAGTCCTCTAGAAATCTCTTTATCCACATGACCTCACAAATCCTGTGGGCAACTGAACAAAATTCAGCTTCAGCACTACTTCTGGCCACCACGTTTTGTTTATTGCTCCTCCAAGTGACGAGATTATCTCCCACAAAGGTGCAGTATCCTGATGTAGATCTTTTATCAATAACACTGCCTGCCCAGTCTACATCTGTATAAGTCTCTATGTGAAGATGTCCATGTTTTTTTGAAGAGCAAACCTTTCCCAGGAGCTCTCTTTAGGTACCTTAGAATTCTGTAGACAGCTTCAAAATGTTGTGAACCTGGTGAGTGCATAACTTGACTTACTACACTTACTGCAAATGCTATATCAGGTCGAGTGTGAGACAAATAGATGAGTTTGCCCACAAGCCTTTGATATTTCTCCCTTTCTACCACATCTTTTGCTTCGACAGGTTGTAGCTTCAAATTAGGTTCGATGGGAGTTTCAGCTATCTTACACCCGAGCATTCCTGTTTCAGTGAGTAAATCCAGGACATACTTACGTTTGTTGACAAAGATTTCATCCTTATATCTTGCAAACTCCATCCTAAGGAAGTACTTTAGGGGTCCCAAGTCTTTGGTCTCAAACTCATATGTTAGTTTCCTCTTAAGTTCTTCAATCTCTCCCTTGTCATCACCAATCATTATTATATCATCCACATAGACAATTAAAATAGCTTTCTTACCGTCACTAGAGTGCTTGAAGAACATTGTGTGCTCCACTTGGCTTTGAGTATAACCATAGCTTTTTACTGCCTTTCCAAACCTCACTCTTGGAGACTGTTTCAGACCATACAAGGATTTTTTTTAGATTGCATACCTTGTTGGTACCAAGGCTCTTCTCAAGTCCAAGTGGGAGGTCCATATACACACTTCTTCCTCCAAATCGCCATTTAGGAAGACATTCTTTACATCGAGTTGGTGTAGAGGCCAATATTGGGCCACTGCGAGAGGGAGGACTCAAATAGAGTTTATTTTTGCCACTGGATCAAATGTCTTTTGATAGTCGATGCCATATGTTTGGGTGAACCCCTTGGCAACAGGTCTTGCCTTATACCTCTCTATGCTTCCATCTGCCTTATATTTTACAGTTAAGACCCATTTACAACCTACAATTGTCTTGCCTTTTAGTAGCACCACAATCTCCCAAGTCCCATTCTTTTTAAGAGCATTCATCTCTTCCTTTACAGCTAGCTTTCAATTCGGATCACCTAGAGCATCCTAAATTGTTCTTGGTACATGCAAGTTAGAAATATTTGAAAGAAATGCCTTGTGGCTTTTGGACAGTTTTTGATAGGACAAGTATTTGGCAATAGGATGTTTAGTACAAGATCTTACTCGTTTTCTAGTGGCAATGGAGACATCAAGATTAGACAAATCAATTGAGGAAGAATTTAAATGATTTAAGTTTAGAATTATCCTGAGTGGAAGAAGGACCATCATTCGAAGATGCCAACTGCTCAGTTACTGGAAGGATATTTGGATCAATAGCATTTCTCTGAGATTTTTTTTTAATATAAAACTAAAACTTAGGTTTTAGATTGCTTTGATCCGTTTGTAGTAATTCTCCCCCTGGTTCTGACTCCATTATGCTTGGCACCTATGAACTAGACGCATCTTGTTTTTTATTGTTTTGAGCGCTAGTTTCCTTGGATCATTTATCAAAGTGGAGTCGAGTGGAGTGTTAATAATATCAAACATATTTGGAAGAGATTTAGAAATTTGTAAAAATTATCTTCTTCTACAAGTTTAAAAAAATTATATTTTGCTACAATATTCTCCCCTTGAAGATGATCTTTGATAAAATAGGGTTGATTCTCCATGAAAGACACATCCATGCTTATGTGAGTTTTTTTGGTCAAAGGATTAAAGTATTTGTACCCTTTTTTTCTGGGAGTATAACCAACAAAAACACATTTTTCATCCGTTGGATCTAATTTGGATCGAAAAATTTATGGAATGTAAACAAAGGAAATGCATCCAAAAATTTTTAAAGGTAGCTCAGAGTACAACCCGCACATAGGAAAAGTATTTTTTATGGAATTTAAAGGTGTCTCAAAGTTTAAGACTCAAGTGGGCATCCTATTGATTAAATAGCAAGCAGTTAAAACAGCATCTCCCCAGAGATATTTTGGGACATTCATAAAAAACATAATAGCTTTAGTTACCTCAAGTAAATATCTATTTTTTTCGTTCAACTATGCTATTCTGCTGAGGAGTTTCACGACATGTTGATTGATGTAAAATACCTTTCTCTTTCAAAAAACCCCCTAAATATTCATTGAAGTATTTTGTTTCATTATCAGATCGAAGAATACAAATTTTTGTTTAAAATTGGGCTTTGATCATGTAAAATAAATCTTTGAAAACACTTGCTTCATCGGATTTTTTATTAAGCAAGTAAACCCAATATAGTCTAGTATGATCATCGATAAAAGTTATAAATCATCTTTTACCAGATAAAGTGGTAACTTTTGAGGGTCTCCAAACATCGCTGTGAATTAAATAAAATGGTTTTGAAGGTCGATAAAGTTTGGGAACAAATTTAACACGATGATCTTTAGACAAATGACAGCTTTCACATTGAAACTTAGAACAATCCACCCCTTTAAACAATTTAGGAAATAAGTGTCTTAAATAAGGAAAACTAGGATGGCCTAGCCTGAGATGTAATTGCATTATTGAATCAGAAATAGAGATTGAACTATTACCACTTAATTCGTGAGTTTTTTTATTACTGAAGAAATCTTCATTGAAGTAGTAAAGTTCGTTTATCTCTCTATCACTACCAATTGTTTTCCCTGAGTTTTGGTCCTGAAATAGACAATAAGAATCAAAGAAAGTAATGCAACAGTTAGAATCTTTTGAGAGTTTATTGATAGATAAAAGATTACAAGTAAGTTTAGGAACATGAAGTACTGATTAAAGATCAATACTTTCAGAGATTTTAATGAGGCCTTTGCCAGCAATAGAAGAAAAATTGCCATCTGTTATCCTTACTTTTTCACTACCTGAACAAGGAGTATATGAATCGAAAAGATTGGGCAAGCTGGTCATGTGATCAGATGCCCCCGAATCAATGATCCATGGAGCAGATTTAAAGGAACTTGACAGAGCTAAAGTAGTTCTACCTTAATGCACCAAAGAACCATTAGGTATACCAGGTAACAAATTGGACAGTAACAATGTTGAGAGTTGATTGAACTGCTCTTTGTTGAAGGAACCAGATGTGGAGGGAATGTCCGGTATGGTGGCGGTAGGGATCGATGATCTATTGACTAATAAGTGATTGCAAATTGCAAATCCAATCATCCTTCGCCTTTTAATTTGAGTTGGTTGGGTTTGCTGGATTTGTTTGGTTGATCTGGTAGTTTGATTTGACCTAATGAGTCAACTCTAGTTGACCAAATCTGAAGCGGGTAGTTATTGGGCGGGTTGAATCTGACCCAGATTTGACAAGGATTTGGATTTGCTTAAAAGGTGGCCAGTATCAATGGAGAAATCCCACTAGCAGTCACGGTGGCTAGGCTCCGGGGTTTGGCCAATCAGAGGTCAACGACGGCGATGGCTATGCGAACTGACGACAACTCCCTTGAGAGAGCCTTTTCAGTTTAGTGAGATTGTTGATTCGAAGATCATCAACAATCGAGAGACTAGCAGATCCAGGGGCTTTGGGTTCGTAACATTCAAGGATCATCACTTAATGAAGGATGCCACCGTCAACAGGGCACAATCGCGCAGGAGTGGCGGTCGGGGGGGGGGGGGGGGGGTCTACAGCTGCGGTTGTTACAACTGTGGAGGCGGTGGTTATGGTGGTTTTGCTAGGCGAGGCTGACGATTGAGAGAGGACGAAGTTGTACAGTGGGTGACGGTGGTTGCACTAGGTCGGAAAGATGACAAGCGCTGGAACTTCTTTGTTCCTGACGTTTTGACAACAACAGTGGAACTTCTTTGTTCTTGGCATTTTGACACCAACAATTGACTTGTTTGTTAGAAGAATTGCAAATCGAAAGCAGCTGAGGGTGGCTTTGATACCATATAACCAAACAAGACAATATGGAATACAATGATATCTTCACACAATTTAATCTACATACAACATTTTATACACACACCAAAAGATAGAAAAGAAAAAACCATAAAACATGGATACATGTAACCCATGAAACATGGATACATGTTTCCTCAATTTGTGGGATCTCATAAAGTATGGATCCATTTTCCCCATTCCTTACATTTCTACAAAAATATACCAAGTTTTCAGTTTTCTTCTACATGGTATCAGAGCCTAAGAAACCCTAGTACTCTTATTTCCGAGCCTTCATCACTGACTATTCTTCTGTTGCTATCGATAGCCTATCACCAGCAACCTTCATTGTTGCTCAGCCTTATCCGTTACTACAACCATCACGAGTAGCCTTCATTGTTGTAATAGTACGTTATTTCCTATTCCTCCCTTGGCCCTTCTCATTAATTGGAGATGTTAGCCACCACTGATGAAGCTAGTTCCCATGATACTAGGGAAACACTGACACCCATGCTGCTTCAGCTGTTAGGAGAACTGCAACAAATCAATGGTGCCTGTTGGTTGGATAGAAAGAATTATCTTAAATGGTCCTAGTTGATTCGAACCATTTTGAAAAGGAAAGAGAAGATTAACCATATTATAGGAATCAGACCAAAGAAAAGAGATCCAGCCTATGCGGCATGGGGTGAAGAAGATTCCATGATCATTGCATGCCTATGGAGTTCCATGGTTCTCGAAATTAGTGATACTTGCATGTTTTTGTCAACAACAAAGGAGGTTTGGGAGTCTATCCAACAAACCTACTTGAGGGTGAAGGATGCAACCCAGATCTACGAGTTGAAGACCAAAATAGCTGCAACAAAGCAAGATAATAAAACTATCACCGAGTATACCAATTTCTTAAAGGGACTATGGCAAGAAATGGATCACTACAGGGTAATTGAGATGAAGAATAGTGATGATGTAGCCACCTTAAAGGCTTTTATAGACAAAGATCGCACCTACGATTTTCTTGCATGCCTTAATGTGGAGTATGATCAGGTGAGGGTTCAAATCCTAGGCAAAGATGACTTACCTTCACTTAATGAAGTGATTTCAATTATTATAGCTGAGGAAAGCAGGAAGGGTGTCATGTTGGACCCCAAACTAGTTGAGGCCTCAGCAATGGTGGCAAAAGGAGGAAATCGTGGGTTTAAGAAGGACCAATTGCTTGGAGAAAATGGAAAAACAGGTCTCAAATCCATAGGAAATGACAATCGTGAGAATATGTGGTGTTCTTTTTGTAAGAAACCATGACATACTAGGGAGATGTGCTAGAAGCTACATGGAAAGCCACCAAATAAGGAATGGGGAAATAAAGGTGGACAACATCAACATAGGTGCTAGGGGCAAGTTAATATCGCAACTCCACAGGAGGAAAAACAATCCCATGAACCAAAAGAAGTCAACAAGGAGGAGATTGAAAGGCTACGGTACTTTTTAAGTACCCTTGAGGCATCATCCTCTTCGGGTACATGCTCACTGCAATAATTAGGTAAAACCCCAATTTCACATGCTTTAAATGCCTTTGATACATCCCTTAAAGATTCATGAATTATTGACTTCGGAACCATAGACCATATGACTCCTTCTTCCTAGTTTTTTCTTTTATACTCACCCTATTCTAGCAATCGGAAAATTGCTACAGATGATGGTTCTTTGATCACAGTAGCTGGAATAGGAGAGATCAAAATCAGCCCTTCCTTGATCCTCAAAAATGTCTTTCATGTGCCTAAACTATCCACTAACTTAATCTCAATATCCAAGCTATCCTATGACACTAATTGCAAAGTGTTTTTTCTTCCTTCTTATTGTTGGTTTTAGGACTCGAGACTGATGATTGGACATGCTAAGGAACGAGATGGCCTATACCATCTTGAGAAGCCTGAGAAATTACTTGTTGGTAGGCGGAAACAACCCTTAACATGTCTTTAAGAACCACATAACCCCCCCCAAGGACACTATTTGGCTACATCATTACAGGCTGTGACACCCTATTTTTTCTACTCTTAAAATTTTGTTCCCTTCAATGTTTCAAAATCTTGATATTAGAGAATTTCATTGTGATGTCTGTGAGTTTGCTAAACATTGATGTGTTGTTTTTCCAACTAGTAATAACAGATATTTTACTCCTTTTGAATTGATTTATAGTGATATTTGGGGTTCATCAACCATTCCAAATGTTTCTGGGGCACGTTGGTTTGTTTCGTTCATTGATGATTGCACAAGGTTTACGTGGGTTTTTTTCTTAAATCTAAATCTGATGTGAGTGATATTCTTCCCAATTTATTTTCTATGATCCACAATCAATTTGGGGCACAAATCAAATGGTTTCGATCAGATAATGCAAGGGATTTTTTCACCCAAACCCTTTCCCACTATTTCCTTCAACGAAGAGTTATTCATGAATCCTCATGTGTTTCTACCCCTCAACAGAATGAGATTGCAGAACGAAAAAACAGCCATCTCCTAGATACTATTAGGGCATTGTTGTTTCACAAAAATGTTCCTAAACATTTTTTGGGAGAAGCTATCCTCACAACCACTTATATCATAAATTGATTACCCTCTCGATTGTTACATTTTCAAACTCTTATGGCAGTCTTATCCTGCTTCTATTATGCTCTTCCTATCACAAATCAGCTTAGTCTTAAAGTATTCGAGTGTGTTTCATTTGTTCATGTTCACAACCCTCATTGGGGAAAATTGGATTCTAGAGCTCTTAAGTGTGTCTTTGTGGGCTATTCTTCTACACAAAAAGGGTACAAATGCTATTATCATCCGACTAAAATTTTCTTTAGTTTCTACAGATGTTACCTTTGTTGAAATTGAACCCCATTTTACTCACCCTTCTCTTTATAGGGAAACTTCAAGTGTGGAAGATAAGGATGAGTTGCTCCTTCCTAACTTTCTACTGCTAGCTCTAGCTCCAGCTCCTAAACCTCTACTTGAACAACCTGCATTTGACTCTACCTCACAAGCTCATGAACCTAAATCCTTCCTCCAACATGTTATCCAAATTGTCGGGGAGGAGACCACCACTGACAAACGGTTTCTCCAAATTTACTCAAGAATAAATAATCCAGAACCTGAACCAAGGCTGCACCTATCATTAGTTCCAATGTCTGGAAATGAGGTAACATCTATTGACTCACCTTCTAATGTTGATTCCATGGTTGATATTAACATTCCTATAGCACCTAGGAAAGGAATTAGAGAGTGCACAAAATGTCCCTCATATCCACTCTCTCACTTTGTAAACTTTAAAAGATGCTCTCCATCTCATAGAAGCTTTCTTACAAACATAGACACAACATCCATTCCTACCACATTATCAGAGGCTTTAAATTCTAAAAATTGGAGGAATGTCACGAATGTTGAAATGCAGGCTCTTGAGAGAAATAACACATGGGAGATTGTGGATTTACCAAAAGGGAAGAAACTTGTTTGGTGTAAATGGGTCTTCACAATCAAGTATAAAGCAGATGTGATACTTGAAAGATACAAGGTTAGGTTGGTAGCTGAGGGTTATACCCAAACATATGGAATAGACTACCAAGAAACTTTTGCTCCGGTAGCCAAAATAAACGCAATGAGAATTCTTGTAATACCCAGGAAATTATTAAGGGTATAAACGGTATTTGATAAAGGATACAAGTGGAATTCTCGAAAAAACAAGACTATATGGTACACTAACGCAACTTTAGGCAACCGAATCAGTCGGAGGGAGTACCCCGAACCCTAGATAGCCAAGGAAAATGGTATAGTAACGACCAGTGATTCGAATTATGATTTTTAGTGGTGAAAGAAATTGGATCGAGAACAGTTTTCGGTACAACTGTTGATCGGGCTAAGAAAATCGAATCGATGTAGGAGACGTCTGAAAGGTTAACGAAGCATGCTAAGAACTAACATTTTATGTGTAGAACAACCCTTAAGCGAATTCGGGTTAAAACGAAGAGATTTAAGGTCAAAATGATCAACCGGGCCTAAGTGCAATTTTCTAAATTTCCTGAGGGAGGTCAAAACGGCAATTTTTTAGAAATTTTGAGGGTCAAATGAGATGTACTAAACTTGTGGGACTTAGTGGTATATTTGGATAGTTCGGGGTCACAAGGAAAATGGATGAAATGACAAAGGAAGAAGCAAAGGGGATATAATGCAATTTAACCAAACTTCATAGTGTGAACGCGAAGGAGAAGTCGGCCGCCGCAATCCATCACACATGGGGGCTTTTTCTGGCGATGGGACGGCCAAGGCAGACTTGGGGAAGGTGCTATACTGCTTGGGCTTGCTTGGGGGCCAAGCTCGGTCGGTGATTGGCCGAGAAATGGCCGGAATTCGGGTATAAATAGAAGCAAAGGGGTCGAGGGTTTTTGCAAAAATGGAGCTTCAAATCCCAAATGGAGACTTAGGGGAGAAAAACTATTGGATCGTAAAGACAAAATCCCTACTTGGAGATTTGGGGGATTGTCGGTTGAGGTCTTTAAGGTTATTAATTGGAGAATACTAGACCTTGCTAGGTGATAGAACGTCGGGTTGACTTAGCTATGAGAGATAGAGCCAACGATGTGGTTCGAATGTTAGATTGGTTCAATAAACCATAAACTGAGGATCCATGAGATTTGAAAAGTATAAATTGGAGATCATTAGGCAAAATTCTTTTTTGCTAAATGTTGAGATCTCTGGTGATTATTAAGAGTGAGCAAGTTATTGATGGTTCAACAATTGCTCCTAGGAATAAAATTGTGGAGTTTAGAAATCTGAAGTTAATGATGGGGATATTGAGACAAAGAATGCAGAATTGATGACAAAGGAAATAAGGAAAGATTATCTTAAGGGAATGGTAAGTGTTGGGTTTCATATGTTATTCAAGGGTAAAGAGGGTCAGGGTGTAGCCTTGAGTCTTGTGGGAATTTTAGGTAATGATAAAAGAAAGAACTGTATCGAGGATATTAGTTTAGGATCAGACGAGGAAATCAAATCAGGATTAATTAAGGATCGAATTCTTGTTTGAGGTGTTCTAGAAGTTTTTCTCGGTAGTAGTTGGTTTGAATAAAATGCTTTAGGTAATAGTGAGAATTTTCCTTTTGAGTGAAATCTTGGAGATTAGAAGGATTTTCGAATTTCGAACAGTGACTACGAGACAAAGAGGGAACGATCGTAAATTAGCTATTGTTAAGGTCAAGATGCAACCGAAAACCACTAGGTTACGAAACGTGAAGTTCGCATGTTTGGAGATTAGAATTTTCCCTTGGAAATTTAAAAGAATCTTTTGGCTTATAGAGGATTTACAAAATAAAACTTTACTTGATGATCTTGAGATTGTAAGGAACAATGATAGATTAGAGATTCGTGATTTAGGGCGAACCTTGGAAATTAGAAAATTTTGGGATAAGAAAAGTACGAATTTGATTTTGATGTTTCTATAGGAAATTTACGCGTACTATATACACTTGGAGATAATAAGATATTTCAACTTATGGAGACAATGCTATTTTAAGCTTGAAATGACCCTAGTCGATTTAGGAAGGTTCAAACTCAGAGGAAAATAATTGGCAAGGTGTGCGGTAGCCGGATCAAAAATTATATGCACTAAAGGTCGTATGAAAAGATAAGTTCTCATAAGTCACATAGTTAGCACGATAATTGTCAAGGACCAAGAGGTAATCATAAAAGTCTTGGCTTGAGTTGTAAGGCATCAAGCAATGAGATAGGACTTGCTAGAGTTTGGTTAAGCTCATAAAGATATCTTGGGACATGATTAGACCTTAACAAGTTGAAGTTGATCCTAATGGATTCAAGGAAAGAAATAGGATTGGTGATTCAAAAAGTGAGGTGTTAAGTTGAAATAGGATGTTAGAAACATATACATGAGGGCAGAGCTTTTAGAACTAGATTTGTGATAAACGAAGCACATGATTGCGACATAAGGAGTATAACTTTCTGATATGATAGTAGTGCTGGATGGATTTCAAGTAATTACGGAGGAAATGACTATTGTGCCTATGATGGTAACAACAAGGAGGTGAGGTTCCATTAGATACGAGGTACTGGGAATGGTAAGGACAAGGGTGCACCACTCAATTGAGTGATAATTTTGGAAAAGAAAATTAAGGAATCCAAGAGATCGTGGATTTGGACTAGTATTAACCACTATAGCTCTTGGTGATGGAACAAGGAGTTCTAGCATAGCGATAACACCATCGGTGTTTGGTTTGTAACAATGGATCTGAGCCTAGGGACCAAGGCAAAGGATTGGTGGTTGGCTCGCGGTTTGGGGTGTGATACCTACGAGTCGGAGCAACACAGTGAACTGTGGAGACGGTCAGGTGCCAAAGTTTGGGCAACACTGAGGATGTTATGTGTGGTTTAGAATCCAGGTTCCAAAGGATCGGAGCATCTTGGCAGGATCCCTAATCATTATGGAGAGGGGTAAAAGCTTAGAAGGTGACCTAAGCGGGATAATTGCTATGTGGATTACGATAGTCGATAGATAGAAGAAAGTTGAGCGATGAAATAATGTTTAGTGAGCTGTTACTAGAGATTTGTGAAGGATTCTTCTAGGATAATTGCACCCACAACAGAAATTCGTGAAATTAAGGTTACTAAGAAGTAATGAGTGCGCTCGGGAAATTCAGGAGTTGTGGTGAAATAGTAATTGTGTTCATAGGTCGAGGCAGGTCATAAGCAGGGATGGAATGAACCCTGATACAGGTGTGTGTTACGAACTTGTGTAGGAAAAAGTGTTTCCCGGATGTGGCATTTGGAAGAAATTTAACTCTAGTTATTGACTTAACTTTTAGTTTCGTGTGTCTATTAATACACATCCCAGAAATTGTGAGCAATTGACTTTGATTAAATTTTTTAATCTTATCTTTGGTGATATAAAAAGGTTAGAGCAATAGTAAGTATATCTTGGTACTCTCAAGAACATGAGTTGATCTTTAGAATGTGACGAAAATTAACATAAAGATGTAGTAAGCTATAAGTCGATAAGGAAACGAAAGTGTTGCTCTTTTCGAGAAACGTGTTATGATTTAAGAAAACATGTAATGAGATGCTATAAAGGAAAACGAGAGTTTCTAGTTCCACTATGGAAATTTTATTTGGGTTGTAAGATAGTAGGCTAAGCTATGAAAGTTATGCTAGAGACCCGGTAAGAATCAATAGTTGTTCAATAAGGTTTTCATTTAAGGAAAGTAGATTACCTAAGAAGGAATGAGATTAAATCTATTCCAAGAATTGAGGATAATAGGGATCTTGTTTAACTCAATAGAGAAACTGTTTCTCATGTGGAAGAATATAGAAAGCATCGTTTAGTTGAAATAAAGCATTTAGCGGTACTAGGTTGAGGAGTCACAAATGATGGACATGTATAAGAATGGAATGTTGTCGATAAATTGAAACAACACGAGAGTTTTGTGTTAAGATAAATTGATCTGATTGATGGATAGTGTTTGGAAGAGAAATAGTAACATGTCAGGATGTTAGGTTGCTGTAAGAGAAATTGTGCTTTTGAGAGACCTAAATGGATAATTTGCATGACCAGCCGTAAGAGGCTAAGAAATTATCTTTAAAGCTAATATGCAACCAAGGTATTGATAATTGAGAAAGATACATCGAGTAACATAAGCATGATCATGACATACGCATTATCAATTTCTGTGCAAACATGGCAGTCAAGTTAGTTCAATCTTTGCATGATCATGACATACGCATTAACATAAGTGTGGGTTGGGAGAATTACTAATCAAATAAAATGAGTTTTGAGGGCACGATTAGAAGTAATATTGGGTTTTATAAATTATTTTGGGATCCGTGTAGCCGTCGATATAAAGCTACAACGGGATATTCTGGAAAGAAGGAATGTGTCTGGTAAGCTTGGGCCATATAGAAACGTAAATGATTGCCAAGAATTAGGAATGATACATTTGAGACTTTTCAAATTAGGAGTCAGTAGCAATAGTAGTGATTCAATTATCACGAGCCAAATTTCGAGGACGAAATTTATTAAGGGGGGGAGAATGTAATACTTAGGAAATTATTAAGGGTATAAACGGTATTTGATAAAGGATACAAGTGGAATTCTCGGAAAAACGAGACTATAGGGTACACTAACGCAACTTTAGGCAACCGAATCAGTCGGAGGGAGTACCCTGAACCCTAGATAGGCAATGAAAATGGTATAGTATCGACAAGTGATTCGAATTATGATTTTTAGTGGTGAAAGAAATTGGATCGAGAACAGTTTTCGGTACAGCTGCCGACCAAGCTAAGAAAACTGAATCGACATAGGAGACGTCCAAAAGGTCAACGAAACATGCTAAGAACTAACATTTTATGTGTAGAACAACTCTTAAGCAAATTCGTGTTAAAACGAAGAGATTTAAGGTCAAAATGGTCAACCGGGCCTAAGTGTAATTTTCTAAATTTGCCCAAGGGGGGTCAAAACGGTAATTTTTCAGGAATTTCGAGGGTCAAATGAGATGTACTAAACTTGTGGGACTTAGTGGTATATTTGGATAGTTCGGGGGCACAAGGAAAATGGATGAAATGACAAAGGAAGAAGCAAGGGGGCTATAATGCAATTTAACAAAACTTCATAGTGTGAACGCGAAGGAGAAATCGGTGGCCGCAATCCGTCGCACATGGGGTTTTTTTCGGCGATGGGATGGCCAAGGCGGACCTAGGGAAGGTGCTATACGGCTTGGGCTTGCTTGGGGGCCAAGCTCGGCCGGTGATTGGCCGAGAAATGGCCGAAATTCGGGTATAAATAGAAGCAAAGGGGCTGAGGGTTTTTGCAAAAATGGAGCTTCAAATCGGAGGGGTTAGAGGTCGAATCGAAGAGAGTGAATAAGGGGCTATTGATCTTTGTATCACGGGGAAGGTATCTGGAGCGTTTGGAGAATTTTTAGCAACGTTTGAAGGCCGTTTGAAGCTCGGTCGAAGGTTTGAAGCGGTTCGCCTTGTCGGACCTGCAACTAGCCGTTTGGGCCACTTTCTGGTGGCCTTTCGGCCCGAAACCAATGCCATCCGGATCGAATTGCAAAGGGTTTCAAGGGGGTGCCCTTATTTCGGCCATCAGAGGAGTCGGCGGCGGCCGGATCTAAGGAAGAAGACGGTGGCATGTGGCTGCATGCGCCAGCTTCCACACGCACCCACGCGCCAGGCGCGTGAGGGTGCATGACAGGGGCATTTTTGGTATTTTCTTTTCCAGAATTTTTGTTGATTTATTTTAGGATTTATCATGTTGAAACATTTTGGAAAATGTCCGAGGAGATAATTATTTTTAAATTATCGAGGTGAAAAATGGGAGAAAAATAGAGGGAATTATGAAAAAATTGAGAAAATGGATTTTAATGCTTCCTTAATTAAATATGGTGTTTAGGAAGTGTAGTGACTCGAGGTTGAGTGTAAGTTCAAGTGATTACGGCTTGGCACGCAAATTGAGGCAGTGCGCGAGGATTGAGGCGATCCGAATACGTTTGAGGTGTGTGGTCTGGCTCTAGTTTTACCCTTGTTTTAGAAATGTTTTGGTGTAAGTGTAGTGAGTTCAGGTGAGCGGTCTTACCGAAACTTAGGATGCTATGTTTAAGCGTTTTATTTATGTATATATGGCATTGTTTGCATATTGATCATGTGGTATATTGCATCAACTGTTTTTACTTGCAAAAGAGTCTGTGCATGGCGTGTGATTTTCATATCATCGGGGTATTGGTTTTTGTGTCGTTGTTTGGTCCGTATGGGATGGGGTCTACTTGAGAATGAGATAAGATTAATCCAAGTGAACGAGTGACACGGTAGGGCACTCGAGAGATTAAGTATGTCGCAGCAAGGTCAACCTCAACGGTGTGTGGAATGGATTTTCCACGAGAGGTTGAGTATGTTAGGGAGATTTATCAAGTTAGACGTGTTGCATGTTGTCGTTTTGTCTGTATAAGCCATGCTCGTATGTCTTCATGCATTATTGTAAACTGTTTCATGCCATCACTTAGATGTTTTTTGATCTAACTTGGGTTATGCCCCTGGAACATTCAAACGTTCCAGCCATGGACTGTTGCGAGGACGAGGATGTGGCAAGTTGAGAGCAACGGTGTTTAACTTGCTAGTTATTGTATCATTTGGATGTGTATGAACAGTAGTATGATAATATTGTTATCATTTGGTAGTCTTGTAATAAGTGTTTCGGTGTTGGAACACCTTGTATAGAACTTGTGGTAGGCCACGGTATTAATGTTATTGTTTCCGCTGCATTATGATATGTCTCGTTTAGTTGTTAAGATTATTGATCTTGTCAGTTAAACGGGCAAGGCTGGGGTTTTCGGGATTCGTTATCTACATGTGAAGATTGTTTTTGAAATCATTGTGCGCGTGATGAACTTGAAAAAAAAAAAAAATGATTCCCGGAAATACCATTATAGTGACACGCCTGGCGAGGCGGGGTGTTACAATTCTCTTACTCCAAACAGTTAATTTTGATTGGCTTTTGTTACAGTTTGATGTGAAGAATGCTTTTTTGGACGGATACCTTGAAGAGGAAGTTTATATGGACATACCCCCAGGATTCAACAAAAACAAACTCGGGACTAAGGTTTGTAGACTTAAGAAGGCATTATATGGCCTAAAATAGTCACCTAGAGCTTGGTTTGAGAGATTTTCCAAAATAATGCAGGCCATGGGTTACAAATCGAGTCAAGGGGATCACACTCTATTCACAAAACACTCAAGTTTAGGTCTTGTCATAGCTCTTATTGTTTTTGTTGATAATATTATAGTAATGGGAAATGATGAAAATGAGCGGCAGAACTTGGGCAAATGTTTGGCTAAGGAGTTTGAGATCAAGGAATTAGAAAATTTGAAGTATTTCCTAGGTATTGATGTGGCACGGTCTAGACTGGGGATGTTTATATCCCAACACAAGTATGTCTTGGATCTTTTTATGAGACACAGGGAAAATGGCTTGCAAACCATCTAGCATTCCAATTGACCCTAATCCCAAACTTAGTGAAGCTAAGGGAGATAGAGACACAAACAAAGAGGCATATCAAAGGTTAGTTGGTAGGCTAATTTACCTTTCTCACACACTGCTAGATATAGCCTATGTTGTAAGTATAGTGAGTCAATTCATGCATGAATCCAAAGAACTTCACCTGCAAGCAGTCTATAAAATCTTACATTACCTCAAGGGTACTCTAGGAAAGGGAATTCTGTTCAAAAAAGGGGGCAAACTCACTCTAGAGGCCTATACTGATGCAGATTATGCAAGCTCAGTGATTGATAGAAAATCTAAGACTCAAGTGGGAAGGTCTTATGAAGCTCTATTGTGACAATAAGTCTGCCATCAGCATTTCACACAATCTTGTGCATCATGATCGGATAAAACACATTGAAGCGGATTGACATTTTATTAAAGAAAAATTAGATAGTGGTCTTATCCGCACGCCTTATATACCAAGTGAATCACAATTAATTGATGTTGTAACTAAGAGACTCAAGCTTATAGCCAAATTGAGAATAGACAATGTCTATTCACCAGGTTGAGAGGGAGTGTCGTGAATCAAGGCTGTGATTATGTGTGTGATTGATCAAATAGTTAACGACTGTAACAATCCCACAATCTATGGGATTGATTATAATCAATCTTAATTGTTGGGATTGATTGATTGATGTAAATTAGTAATTGATATAATTATGATTCTTTCTTTTTTCCTTAGTTATAGGGATTTGATTGATTTCTTTCTCTTATATATATTGTAATCAAGTGGAAGTGGAAAATATACCAAGTTTTCAGTTTTCTTCTACATTTTCAGTTTTCTTCTACACTATGGAATGAAAAATCCTATGCAAATGAAGTTAGATTTGGATATAACTCAAAATATAATAGAATATACAAGAAAGTGAGTTAGGCATGCTTCTAGTTCTCTAATTTTCTTCAGAAATTGTTCTAACTTTAAGTTTCTTCCCTATATTTAATTGTTTTAACTAAACTCATGCACCAAGATTTGGAATGTGTGAGCCAGATTGCGTTCTAGGGGGTAGGAGGGAACCTGGTAACTATGACGAGATATGTTTTATTCTTTGAAGTTTCAATCATCGTATTTTCACTCTCAAGCAACATTGAGATAGACGCCCCTACATTTCAATGGCCATGTAGTCTATGCTCTCAAACTTAATAGCTACAGACACAGCTACAGAGACAGTGGCTGCAGATTACAGGTTGATGTTGATGTTATCATTATACAACAGCATACTTAAGCTGGCATTTCTTACTTTTTTGTCTTCATGAAACTCTTGCACACTTTTGTGTAGGCTTTTCAAGGAAATGTGATACCATAACAGACTTGACTTAAGCTACTCTTGGATTTGTGTTGCGTATGATGCTGTTGATTCCTGAAAGCAGTAGAATTAATTTCAGATTGTTGGCCATTTTTTATATACAAAATCATATAATAGGACTTACAAGATTAGGGTATCTGAATTTGGGTTTAAGGTTAGGGCTACAGTGATATGGGTTCAAGGTTTTAGGGTTTCAAGGCTAGTGTTCAAAGAGTTGGTCACTGCTGGACGGGGATCAGCCCTAAACAGAATGAGGGAGGGAGAGAAATTCATGAGAGGAGAAAGAGATAGAAAGGAAACTGAAATCTGACTTCCTTTATTCCAGGAAAATGAATGTAGCAGTTTTTATACTAGGATATTGGAGGGATCTCTTTTAACGAATTCTTCAATTAACTATCTTTCAGGTAGATAAAAATAAAGTTGTTAAAATCGAGATTTTAAGTGGGATCGAAAAAGGGTCCATAAAATTGAATTGTAAACTCGGATTGTAAAATCATAACATTTTAAAAACAATTAAAAATACTCGTTAATTTATTTAAATATATGTTTATAATGACATAATTTTATAAAAAATGAATTAATATTACTTAATAACATAATTATTATAACCTTATTTCTTATTATGAATGAAACACATGTACCTATTTCAAAATAACTTCATCTATCAATTTCAAAAATACTAAATAATATGAAATTTCTAAATATTAAGTCCATTTATCATCATTCATCCATCCATAATAAAATTTCCGAATATGAGTTCATATAATGTAAATTCTCGTAAGTCATATAAGTCATAACCTAATATAAATGAAAACAATACACATTGTTAAACTTCTACATTACAATGACAAAATACAAACTAAAATAAATAATTAGTAGAAATATTTAAATCTTCATCCAAGTCCAAGCTATGACCACCTTCATCATCACCATCTTCTAAATCAATGTCATCTTCTAGTTCAAAATCACCAATATTAGTAAAAATATCAATACCACCCAATTCTGAACCCTCTAAAGGCTCTGATGGTCTTCACCATCATTGTTGTCTCGGTCATGATCCACATTATCTTCACCTTCATCTTCACGACTTTCCAAATCTTCACTAACTTCTTCATTTTCCCCACTTTCCATCCTTGTTGCACCATAAAAAATATCTAAACTATTTCCATTGGAGGAATCAATAAGGCTATACTCTATTATCCATTTATCATTTGAGGATAGCTCATCAAGGCCAAATAATGCTTCATCTCTTATGGATTGTCTATTTCTCAACTTTAAATTATACATTAAAAAAATCGAGTCATTCATCTTCTTTTGATGTAAACGATTTCTTCACTTTGTGTGAACTTGAAGCATAATTTATAAAGTTATCACAAATCAATTGTTAGTTTGCATAATTTATAAAGTTATCACAAACCTCTTGAATTGGTTTACTCAGACTTATGAGGTCCTTCTCCTACTTTGTCCATTGAAGGACATCAATATTATATCATTTTTGTAGATGCCTATACAAGATATACATGGCTATACCCCTTGAAACTCAAATTAGATGTCTTGTCCACTTTTGTAACATTTCACAAACTTTACAGGCTTTACAAACAGACAATGGGGGATAGTTTAAGGCATTTTACCCTATCTTCATAGCTGTGGCATTCAACCACGATTCACTTGTCTTTATAGTCATCAGCAACACGGTTTTGCTGAAAGGAAACATAGGCATATAGCCAAAATGGTGCTTACTTTGTTATCTCATGCTAACATGCCATTAGAATTTTGGGTTGAAGCCTTCCGGACAACTGTTCATATTATTAATTTGCTTCCCTCATCTTCTCTCAAATTTAAAATACCTTTTGAACTCCTCTACCACAAGCAGCCTAATTATATGCTGCTGCAACCTTTTGGCTATGCTTGCTTTCCTTTCCTACGTTCTTATAATGAGCACAAATTTGCTTTTTATTCAACCAAATGTATCTTCATTGGGTATAGTCATGTACATTCAAGTTATAAATGTTTGCATCCTTCTGGTCGGGTTTATATCTCTCGCTATGTGCAATTTAATCTAGATGAATTTCCTTTTAATCGATTATTTTCTTCTCCTGCTAGATCTCAGTCCTCTTCAAATGGATTTTCTACACTTTTCTTTGAGTCTCTTTCAGCTCCTACTTCCTTTAAAGTAGTACTCCTTGTGTCCTCCTTATCAAACACTACAACTTCCTCACACTCTCTAGATTCTTTTCCTATTAATTCTTCTACTCTGTCACCTGCTGCACTTGTTCCTTAGCCTTGTTCTAAACCTGTAGCACGTAACCCTAAGCATACTGTCGGACCTTTTCCTTCAATTCATCCTATGCTTACCAGGTCCAAGGCCAAGCAACTTCAATTTACTTCTCCTCATGCTCTAACCAGTTCCTTAGTGCCTAGTTTTGTGCATGAGGCATTTTTAGACTCACAATGGGTTAAAGCTATGGAGGAAGAGTTTATAGCTTTGCAGCAAAATCAAACTTGGGACTTAGTTTCCTTTTCTACAGACATGAACCTTATTGGCTACAAGTGGGTGTATCAAATAAATTATAATCTTGATGGAACAATTCTTAAACACAAGGCTAGGTTGGTAGCCAAGGGTTTTCTTCAAACATCGAGAGTTGATTATGCTGAAACTTTTAGTTCAGTTGTTAAGGCTTCAACTATTCAAGTTTTATTTACCTTGGTTGTTACATTTGGATGGGACATACAACAAGTAGACATTAATAATGCCTTTTTAAATGGAGATTTGACCAAGGATGTTTATGTCTCAACTTGAAGGGTTTATTGATTCTTGGTTTCCCTCTCATGTTTGTAAGCTCAGGAAATCTCTCTATGGCTTTAAATAGGCACCTTGGGCATGGTACACTAATTTGAGAGTTGTTTTGTAGTCATGGGGATTTATAAGAGCTGTTTCTGATGCCTCACTGTTCATTAAAAGAACATCTCAGTTTGTATTGTTTGCCCTGGTATATGTTGATGATATATTGATCACTGGTTCTAATTCAACTGCTCTTGGGGATTTTATTCGTGATTTAGACACAAACTTTGCTCTAAAAACTCTAGGATCGATTCATTATTTTCCCGGCTTTGAAGCTCATAGAAATAAAGTTGGAATTTATCTTACACAATCTAAATATGCTTTGGATTTATTGAAGAAAGCTGATATGCACGATTGTAAATCATGTGACACTCCTATGAATTTTGTTATGTCACTAATTGATGAAGGTGATTCTTTTGAAAATCCATCTCTATATCGTACAATCATTGGCTCTTTACAATACTTAACTTACACCAGACCAAATATCTCTTTTGTTGTCAATAAGCTTAGTCAATTCTTATCCTCTCCAAAACCACAGCATTGGACAGCTTGTCAGCGGTTGCTTAGATATCTAAAGGGCACTCTTGGTCTAGGTCTCTTTTTCTCACCAACACCTCTTGATTTATTGTTGGTTGTATATACTGATGCAGATTACGCCAAATGTAAAGTTAGCAGACGCTCTAGTAGTGGTGTTTGTGTATTTCTTGGGCACAATTTAATAGTTTGGAGTTCAAGAAAGCAATCAGTGGTTGCTCGATCAGTTGGAGAGGCTGAATATAGAGCTGTTGCACAAGGGGTGACTGAAATATTATGGCTGAAATCTCTATTTTCAGAGCTGGGTTATAAGAGTAAGAGATGGTTCAAAACCTATAGTGTGGAGTGATAACATGGCTGCAAAAAGTATTGCTGAAAATCCGGTATTTCATTTTCGTACTAAACATATTCAGATTGATGTCCATTTTGTGCGAGAAAAGGTTGAAAATGGTGAGGTTGAAATTTGGTATGTGCCTACTTTACATCAATTAGCTGATATTTTCACTAAGAGTTTGCCAAGAAGCAGGTTTCGGTTTTTGTGTGACAAAATCAGTTTAAAAGAATCACCTATTCAAGCAGCCTCAGCGTCCCAAGGTTTTACAGGAAAGCAGTTGGTTAGAAGGGAGTCTCAATTGAGGGGGAATGTGAAAGAAAATATTACATAAGCTGTGTTTGATGTTTCTGTTATTTAATTATATTGTGTATGTTGCTGTATGTTGTAGCAATTAGTTTTGAGCTTGCACTCATGACTGTTGCGTTTTATTATGTCGGTAGTTTAGGCTTTGGCTGAGTATATAATCAGCTTAGCCTTATTTTTCTGTAATTCATTCATTTCTTTCATCTATCGAGAAATACAGAACACTTTCCTCCTCATCATCTGTGTTCTACTTTCTGCCCTAATTCAATCATTACAGTTCTCACTTATCTTCCTCTGGTAAGTATGGCCATCTTCCTCCTTGCTCCTTGCTGCTTGCTGCGCCATCTTCGTCTTTGCTCGTTGTTGTGGTTTGCTGCAAGCAGCAGCGAGCAAGGACTTGCACCAACGAGCAAGGATGCTTGCTGTAGCAACAAGGAGGAAGTCCTTGCTCGTTGCTGCTTGCTGCAAGCAGCAAGCCAACTTCCTCCTTGGCAAGTGGCAAGTTACAATACTCAAAAAAAAAAAAAAAAAAAAAAAAAAAAAAGAAGAAGAAGAAAAAAATTGTTGTTCAGTACTCAGCAAGCAGCAAGTAAACAAATTTGTACATGTTTAATTTACATCAAAATGTTAAAATTAAAAAAGAAAAAAAAATTTCCGAGGTGTTAGGCCCCCATTTGGCGCCCGACTAGCGCTTAGTGCGTTTTAGAACACTGATCTGAGGACCTAAGACAAGTTAGCCAAGAATGCAGTGAAATTGTTACGATATGCACATAAGACTCTTTATACTAGTATTCCAGTTTCCAAGTTAGTTCAGGCATTTGTTCAATTTAAACTAACAGTGGCTGCTAGGTCTTTTATGAGTTCTCCTTTTATTGGTACTCATGGTATGATATGTGGTGAACCTTCCCTATGTACATTTTTTTGTCTATATTTGGTAAAGGTACTTGTATAACAACCATTATATACTGTATATTTACTTTCAGGCTTCTACACTTGTCTCTTGCTTGCCTTTGTTGTTGTGATTGCAAGAAGTAAGCTCCTTCAGAAAATGTAAATGCATTAATGTACACTTCTTTACTTAATGCAACAGGAGCTAAGAGAACGAATTCAACCATACTTCCTACGTCGCTTAAAAAGTGAGGTATTTGATGAAAATGATACCACGAAGACTGCAAAACTTTCTAAAAAGAATGAGATTATTGTGTGGCTCAGATT
The DNA here is from genome assembly GCF_014633365.1 of Diospyros lotus. Classification (NCBI taxonomy): domain Eukaryota; kingdom Viridiplantae; phylum Streptophyta; class Magnoliopsida; order Ericales; family Ebenaceae; genus Diospyros; species Diospyros lotus. Next base: position 34,646,471 of record NC_068341.1, on the reverse strand, counting down.
GACCAGATGCCAGGTGTAAATTTTCACTCATTCTACATTACTTTTTCATTAAAATTTTGGTTGAAGTAAATGGTTACATTGTGCTTTTTTATTTGATTGGTGCAGCGGCAACTCTATGAAGCTTTTTTGAAAAGTGAGCTGGTTCTTTCAGCTTTTGATGGGTCACCTCTCGCTGCATTAACGGTATAATTCATTATGAAGTTTTTTTTTCCCTCTTTCAATGGCTAGGTCTTTATGCATGTGCTATATATATATATATTATTTTTTTTGGCAAGAATTCTGAATTTTATTTGGATAATATATGTCCAGATACTTCATCATAAGATTTATATGTTCTTTTTTTTTTTCCCTTCTGTTCCCATGGGAAGGTTTGTGGTCTCAATGGTGATAGACAGCAAGATGTTAACTAAGAACTGTTTTCTTCTAATCTACTGCAAGTGTTAACAATTTTTTCCCCTCTTAATTGTATAAATAATCGCTAAAGAATTAAATTGTTTAAAATTGGGAAATTAGTCATAATTTACTTGTAGATGCCATAAAAGTTTTTGACAACTATCTTATATCTTCCTGTGATTACTAGAAAAATTCAAGCTTTAGTCCCACTAGGTAGGGTCAATTGCATGGATTCTAGCTTGCCAATCGTCTTTATGGCCACATCTTATATGAGGCCATTATAACTCATTTCATGCCTAAGAGTTTCCTACAAAGATTTTGTTCGTCTTCCTCTACCACCTCTTTTGCTAAAACTTATTCTATTTCATCACTCTTGCATTATATCAGTGTATCACTTGGGCATTTTCTTATTTTACTTATTGAGGTAGATAGGTGCTATGTGTTTGTTTGGCAAGAATACAATGTTCACATTGAAGAACTAGCTTTTCTTTATTGATAAATAAACTTGAATACAAACTTCTTAGATATGAAAAGCTTGGATGGCCAAGGCATTTGTGCCACTACAAAATTTTAGAATTAGAACTAACAGTAGCAAAAGAAGACTTATGTAGTAATTGATCTGTAGTAGAAGCCTTGTTCTCTAAAACCCAATAGAGCCCATCCTTTTCCTCAGCATTGCCAATCACCTTCCCCGGAGACCGGTCCTGAAAAACACAATGAGAGGAGGAAAATATTATGCTGCAATTCATGTCCTTGGTTAATTTGCTAACTAACAACAAATTACACTTTAAATTTGGCACATATAAGACAGATTTAAGTTGCAAACCAGAGACATATACATCCCCTTTCCGCCTAACTGAAGCCATAGTACCATCTGCCATTAGAACTTTCAACTCCTTATCATCGAGTTGGAGTTGATTGAACGTGGTTGTAGACCCGGTCATATGATCGGATGCACCTGTGTCTATCACCCAACAACTTCCCTTTAGTTTCTTAGACCACAAAGAGTATGCTAGATTACCTTTTTGGGCCACTGATGTTGTAGAGTTGTTGGCTGAGGTATCTAACTCTTTTGCAATCTGGGAATTGCTTAGAAGATTCTGCAAAAAAATCCACTTGTTCAGTAGTTAGGTTTAGATTTATACTTTTATTCATGTTAGGGGCTATTGCTAAGACATAAGTTGGTTTTTCCTTCTCCCTTTTACTCCTTGGCTTCCAGTTTGGTGGCTTCCCATGCAATTTCCAGCATTTATCTTTAGTGTGGTAGGGCCTATTACAGTGTTCACACCACTATTTTTCCTTATGAGGATCTTCACGTTTGGTTGAAATCAGTGCTGAACTTGCCCCTGGTTCAACTGCTGCCAGGAGCATCACTCACTTCCTGCTTTCCTCCCTTCGAACTTCAGCAAACACTTTCTGGAGAGATGGAAGTGGTTTAGTACCTAGTAATTGGCCTCAGACTTCATCTAGGTTAGCATTAAGGCCTTGGAGGAGGTCAAAAATCCTCTCCTTTTCCAGCATCTTGTTGTATTTTAGGTTGTCTGTAGAACATGCCCAACTTGGATCATAGAAGAGATCCATCTCTTGCCATAATTCCATCAATGCATAGTATTTAGTAACCCCAAGAGTACCTTGTTTAGTGATCCTTATGGCTGATCTGATCTCAAAACACTGGGCTGTGTTTTTAAGATCAGAATAAATCTCTTGAACAACATCCCATATTTCCTTGGCAGTCTGGTAGAATAGATAAGTGCGACCAATCTTTGACTCCATCGAGTTTATAAGCCATGCCATGATGATTGAGTTTTCTGCCTCTGATCTTTGATATTCAACCATATCTTTTCGTGGAGAAGAAATGTCCCCTGATAGATAGCCAAACTTACCTTTGCCTTTAATCACAGGGTTAACAGATTGAAACGATTCTCGGAAGTTTCTTCCATTCAATCTGTGTTGTGTGATTTGCAGGTTGTGACTATTGGTTGATAGAGGAATAGCTGAAATTGTTGTTGCAGCTGGAACTGCTACAGGTTGTGGGTTTGGAGTAAGGGAGGATTCTGCAGTTGCATGAACTGCATCCTTAGGATTGGAAGAAGCCATAATATCTTAATTCTCGGCTAATAGGAACCAAGCTCTGATACCATGAACAAAAAACAAATAAAACCTAAGCGTAACAGCCTTAGGTATGGATGGAGGATGGAATCAATCAAAAACTCACTGTTTGTATTGAATAAAGTCCTATATATACAGGTGAAGTCTACGGCCTTTAACTCCTAATCCTATGAGATATAGACAAAGTTTGAATAAGTTACAGATAAACTAGGATATAAAAGACTTAATCTTCAAATCAGACTTATCTTCTTCTTTATCAGCTTCTGATTTATTAGGCATATTGATCGGCTGTTTTATCCTTCTTTTATTCAAACACCAACACTCCTAATCCAACCCGGATCTCCAACACTTATTACTGACTTAACCCATCAAACTCTATGTGAACAATTATCAGACTGAAAACTGATCACATCTCATTAGACACATTCTACTGGGAATGTATGAACATGGGAATTGTAAAACCTTGCAACATTGTATTTCAACACTGCCACCTTGGATTAACCATTGCCTTCATAAATTTACACTGGTATGAAAGTTGATTTCTTAAGGCGTTATTTTTCATCTTTTTTTGGAATATGCACTGATGTGTTGTTCCTTGTGAAATAGATTCTGAAGAAAATATGTGACCATCCACTTCTCTTGACAAAAAGAGCTGCTGAAGATGTATTGGAAGGGATGGATTCAATGTTAAACCAGGAAGACAATGTTATTGCTGAAAAACTGGCAATGCACATAGCAGATGTCACTGAGGGATCCCACTTTGAAGAGGAGCATGACAATGTCTCCTGCAAGATCTCTTTTATATTATTACTATTGGTCAGATTTATCACTATTATCAAAGTTATGCTGTGGTTATATTGGTAGACTGTTTTAATCTAATGGCTCTGATGCTTCATCACAGGATAAGCTGATTTCAGAGGGTCATCATGTTCTTATCTTCTCTCAGACCCGCAAAATGCTTAATCTTATTCAAGTAAGTTTTAGTGCATGTAATTGGGGAAATTCCAAATTCTAGTGGTATTTATAGATCATAAGGTGTCATCAAATTAAATGGATAAAATCCTTGGTTTATGGATTGCTTCCTTTGCAGCCGTTTGACACTCCATGGCATTTTCCTTCACAATGTGTAAATCTTGCTTCATAATTAATGTCATCTGGCAATTAGTTCACTGAAGTCAAACACTTGGGTTGTATTTACAACATTGAAGATAAGCAATAAAGGTCATAGGCAATCCCATCCAAATGATTCGAAGAATTTCACTGCCACATATAAACTACTAAATCTCTTAGATCAATTTATTATCTTTTTCTTTATGAGTTGAAATCTTTTACCACCATGAGGAGTTCTGCTGAAAACTTGCAAACTATGATTTGATAGCAAGAATTCTCCTGCAATATCACAATGCATAAAGAAGCGAGGCATTTAAGAAGCAAACCAGTTAGTTAGAATTCTCCTGCAATATCACAATGCATAAAGAATTGAGAATTTAAGAAGCAAACCAGTTAGTAAGTTTCATGTTGAGCCCATTAAGAAATATTTGTAAACAAGCTTTCAGTGATTGCGAATTCTTGTTTGTGATTATTTAAATGAGGAATGGCTCTACCTATTTTTCTTATGTTCATTAATTTTTTGTTGGTTAAGGTATACTAATTTCTGAAATTTCATAAGTAAGGTGCTAAGTGCTTATTAGTGGTCTGAATAACTTTTTATCTAGCTTGAGTGAGTTTTGTGTAAAGTAAGTTGGAAAGACCGCCCCCCCTCCCTTTTTTTTTTTGGTTTACTCTGTCGTGCTACTCTATTCCTTGTGTCCTGAAAGGCTATGCCCATTACCAATCAGAAGGAAAAGATGTCTTGGCAGGGTAGATGTGCTTTTACTTGTTCATTTGTGAAAAGAATAAACAAACACATGATATAGTAGCCCAACCAAAGAAGAGAAAAAAAATGGTCTGGTGAAAGCAAATAATTGCCTTTGATTCATACGTGTTTGTAATTTTGATTGAGAAATTTACTGATTATGAATGTTACCCATTTGATTTGACTATGGTTTTCAGTTTTTAGGTTTTTTCTTTCACTGTTTTGAGAAAAGGAAATTAATGTGTGGTGTGTTGTTTTTGTTTTTAAAATAACGAAGGTAGTTTACATTTTTTTTAAAAGAAAGGAGAAACCAAAATTATGATTCTATGTTGATATTTTTATTTCCATTTGACTGATTAGCCACGCCTTCATCAGCGCAATCTCTAGTGACTGACCTATGACACCCTCTAAAACAACTGTCATTTTTTTTTTTTTTTTTGTGGGGGATGGGTTTTTTTGTCAACCTAAAATAATTTCTTACATATATTTAACCACTTGATAAAATATACAATATTTCTCTTTATCAAACATCATTTTTAGTTTTTATTTTGCAGAATTTTTAAAACGACAACATTATCAAATATGACATGAATGCATGAAAAATTGACAACAAAATCAAATAGGCATATGTAGCTAGATAATGTGTAATACCCAAATTTTCAATGGAAATGGCATTTTGGTAACTCTAGTGCACTTTGAAAGTATTTTAGCCCCACCTAGTGGGAAGGCTTGGGATTATTGTCATTATCGAGTGGTTTTTTGTTATTTTGACCCATGAAATTGGAAAAATAGGACAAAACCCAAATAAGGTTAAACACATAGGGCCAAAACCTCATTGGGAAATGTAAAATCAACATTTTTAACCAACCCAAGGCTTGATTTCAAAACTAGCTTGGGCTTGTTTTGAATCTGGCCTGTGCAGTGTCCAAGGTTTCAAATTCAAAACTAGAGGTCTTGGTTTCAAAACCAAGCTTCACTAATAAACTTGTTTTGAAAATTGACCTTTCTTGGTCTTTAAACAAGGCCCCTTTTTCCTTAAATAGAGTACTTGACAATTGGTTTAGAAACATCCATTGATTTCGAAATTAGCCTTTATTTTTGTTTAAGAAAGCTAACAATGATTTCTAAACCAGCTAGGCTAGGTTTGAATCCAATGCTTTTCTGGCCGTGAAATTCTTCAATCTTTTGTTCTTTTCTTGTTCAAACACCATTCTCGTGTTTAAAGGTGATCATTGAACCATTTTTAAACCAAATGATAGCCTCAAAAACATTTGATCACTTTAGAAACCTTAGTTTTGTTAAACTTCCATTAAAGTTTCCAAAACATAACCCGATGTTGCAACCATTGAAAAAGACATCCCTAAAACAGTAAAATGAATTAATGCTTCTAACTTGATCATAAAAATAGAGTATACATGACATCCCAACTTAATTCAACCCATACATCCATTCAAAATGACATTTAAATCATTCACACAACATGAACTCCTAGGCAAAAAAAAACATGCAATTGTAAGCCTCCTAACGTGCTTTATTATTCCCAACTGCCTCTAAGAAGGAAAATACAACAACATATCCAGCCTTTATCCCACTATATGGGGTCAGTTATATGAATTTTAGACTTTCATGTATTTCTGTCTTTTGTTGTATCTTCATTTAGGCCCATATATTTCATATCAAACTTTAATGTCTCTCCCAAAGTCTTCTTTGGTCTGCCTCTTTTTTTTTTTTGACTAATTGTTCCATTTCATCAACTCTCCTCACGGGAGCGTCTCTTGATCTTCTTCTCACATGACCAAACCATCTTAATCTAGTCTCTCTCATCTTCTCCTCGATTGACACTACTCATACCTTATTACAAATAATCTCATTTCTAATTTTATCTTTTTTTGTATGGCTACACATCCATCTTAGCATTCTCATCTCCGCTATACTCGTCTTTTGCTCATGTTGGTATTTGACTGCCCAACATTCTGAGCCATACAACAAAACTGGTCTTATAGCTGTCTTATAGAATTTTCCTTTCAGTTTTAATGGGATTTTACTATCACATAACACCCCCAATGCATTTCTCCATTTTAGCTAATCTATCTTAATTCTATGCGTGACATCCTCGTGAATTTCTCCATCTTTTTTAATCACTTATCCCAAATATTGAAAATGATATTTTCTTTGTATGAGTTGGTCTTCCAATTTTATTATAACACCCTCCACTCTTGCATTCTTACTAAATTTACATTCCATATATTATGCTTTCCTTTTACTTAATTAAACCCCTTAGATTCTAGATTGTTTCTCCATAACTCAAGCTTAGTGTTTACTCCCTCTTTTGTTTCATCCACCAACACTATGTCATCTGCAAATAGCATACACCATGACACCTCTGTTTGAATGTGTTTAGTGAGTTCATCCATTACTAAAGCAAATAAGTATGGACTTAGTGCAGAACCTTGATGTAGTCCCATTGTAATTTTAAACGGTTCAGTATCTGTTCCGCATGTTCTGACCCTTGTCTCTGCACTGTGATACATGTCCTTAAGGGCTTATATATAGGCTATTCGGACTCCTTTCTTCTCTAAAACCCTCCATAATACTTCTCTAGGGACTCTATCATAGGCCTTTTCTAGATCTATAAACACCATATGCAAGTTCTTCTGATGATCTCAATATCTTTCCATTAGGCGTCTCAGTAGGTATATAGCTTCTATTGTTGACCTACCAGGCATGAAACCAAATTGATTTTTCGAGACGTTTGTTTCATTTCTGAGCCTTTGCTCTATTACTCTCTCCCAGAGTTTCATGGTATGGCTCATTAACTTAATTCCTTTGTAATTTTCACAATTTTGAACATCTCCCTAGGATAGAAAATCTGAACAAAAAAAAAAAAAAATGTTTTTACATTTGGTATGAGCTTAATGTCCCAATAAGCCCCACTTGCAGCATGCAAAACATGAATGCAACCCATACTTATCCCAAGCCTCTCCAAGGCTTTTAACCCGAAGAAAAATCAGTTTTCCATCAAGATGAAAACCCCACACATTCTCATCTTGACATCCAACACTAGAACCTAGTCCCATGAAGGCGATGGCCCTTCTTCAGACATTTCTCTCCTTAAGATCCATATGCCCCCCTAGCATGGCATTCATCAAACAATATAACAACTCATTTATCATGCATGTCAAACTATGCCATTCTCTACTGATGTTATGCATATGAATGAAGGGGTGTGAGAACTTACAAATAATGAAAATTAAAGCCATAGTCTCCCAAATCAATACTTTTTTTGTGTGGCGCCCTGTCTCTATGACAAGGTATTCCTACTATTGACTTAACTTTTGAGTGTATTAGCGTGGTTGTGACCTACCACACCCCTTAGATTGACTTGGGTCACAAAGCGAAGGTACATCCTTGGCTTGTGATCAGTGATGACATGTAGAGTCTATACTTAATTTAGTAGGACTTGCTCTTATTGGATCCTCTTCCTTAGACGTGTTCCCTTCTTATTCTACTTGTTTCTAATTTTAGTTTCTAACCAACGTTACTCATAAGAGATAGTATTGACTTACCTTTGAGTGTATTAGCGTGGTTGTGACCTACCATGCCCTGTAGATTGACTTGGGTCACAAAGCCACGGTACATCCTTGGCTTGTGATGACATGTAGAGTCCTTACTTCATTTATTAGGACTTTTTCTTATTGTAAACTCCACCTTAGACCTGTTCCCCTCTTATTCTATTTGTTTATAACCAAACTTACTCATAAGAGATAGAGTAGTACAATTCCAAGCGTGATTCCAAAACATAGAATTTTATATCACATATCCAACTGAGTAGTACAATTCCAAGCATGGGTAAATGCATTGATTTCTTCGAATTTGGAATGGATAAAGCCCATTGATTTAAGTCCCCAATCCACTTGTTTTCAAAACGAATGTGGGGTTAACATCCATGAGCTATAAAGAAATTGTGATTTCAAGTACTTGTCTTAGGTGAGATGACATTTCCATCTAAAAGATTTCCCCATAATAACCATGAACAGTTACTATTAGAGTGGCTAAATAGGGCTTAGCTAATCATATAACTATAGAGTCAGCTTGAACAATTCTTTCTAAAGCCTTCCACCCATCCTTGCGTACCATTTTGATGTATAACATATAATTTGATTCATTTTTCCATGGTGTGGCTTCTAATGCTATATTTTTTTTTTTTTTTGATAATGCTACAGTGTTAACTTATTGAAGGGACAACTTGTTTGAAAATTAAAAATATGATTGTTGTCATATTCTTACTTTCTTTGAAGCTAGAAGCCTACAATGCTAAAATTTGAAATGGCATAACTTGTTGAAAGGAGTGTTGCTGTTCCCATTGTAACAACTAAAGAATGTGAAAGATCAACACTAAGAGGGAGAGGGAGGGGAGAGAGAGAGAGAGAGTTGCACCAGTATCGCTTTTCTGCTATTATTGTTTTTGACATTTTTCCCAAGTTAAATTTATTAACCATTTTTTGTATTCAGGAATCATTGGCCGCCAAAGGGTACAATTTTCTACGTATTGATGGTACCACTAAAGCTAGTGAAAGAGTAAAAATTGTCGATGTTAGTGTTCCTATTGATTGAAAAAAGTCAGTAATTTGTTTAATTTTTGTGAAACTTCCACAAATCTATTCTCCAATTTTGAGTTCATTCTCAGGATTTCCAAGAAGGAATTGGTGCTCCCATCTTTCTCTTGACAGCTCAAGTTGGTGGTTTGGGCCTAACTCTTACAAAAGCAGACCGTGTGATAGTGGTTGATCCAGCATGGAACCCAAGGTGCATGTTCTCAAATTTACTTTTTTCATGTGCAAGTCCAGCATGGTCCAAACATAGATTTGCAATTTTTCTTCACTCAAATTTCTTTCACCTTGCATGCACATTGTTGAATTGTTAACCACTATCTATTCTAAAAGGTTAAATTGTTAGATAACCCCCCCCCCCCTGAATATAACTTGTCAAACCACATGCAACAGTTTAAACATTGCGTTGGCGGCGGGATTTGAACTCAAGACCCTTGTCAATTGTTAACCACCATATGATCTAAAAGCTTAAGTTGTTAGATGAGGGTTAACTTTATCTTTTATACTATTATTTTACTCTCAACACATAAATATAATGATTTTGAAGCAAAAGTTATTATGTGTTTCTGAACTGATGGACATCATATAATTTTTCTTAGTTGGAAGAAGATATGTTTCCGAAACACGTCTATTTACCAATGGGCATTGATGAAGAAACTTGGGAGTTGTGACTGTGCACCTCTTATCTTACGCTTTTTTTGCTTGATGAGTTACATACTTCAACACAGCCCTACATAACTATCATTGAAATATTTGCTGTTTACATGTAATATGTCATTGAAATATGTGCTTATGGTGTCAGGTGGTAGTTGGTTGTGGTGCCATACTAACCTTTATTTTTAACCTTGTAGCACTGATAGTCAAAGTGTTGATCGTGCATATCGTATTGGGCAGAAGAAGGATGTTGTCGTTTACAGATTGATGACCTGTGGAACAATCGAAGAAAAGATATATAGAAAGCAGGTTTGCTACTTCTTGCTCTCTATTTGCAAACACTATGGTAGTTAATGTTCCTTTTCTTCTTTGCTTTCTATGTGTAACCTTACACCCTTCACTTCTAAAAGTGATACATTATTTGGAAGTTACAATCTTGGAAAAGCTCTGGGACTTCAGCAAATCAGAGAAGCTATAGAGCCTTATGTCCTAGAAACTGTATAAGTAATGTAGGATTCCCCTTCCATTAAGAGAAAACAGAGTGGTAGCTCTTAAAATAAAAAGAAGAAGAAAATTTCAAATTTCACAACTTATACCCAACTTCATTTGAGATAATCACAAGTTTGGTGTCCCCAGTGCATAAAAGCTCTTTGCTTTGCAAGGATCTGAGAAGGGTTTGTACTCATAAACAAGCCAATAGTATTTGTATTTGCCTCCAAAAATTGGTAGAGGATGTTAGCAGGTTGTTGCTTAGTTAATATAGGTCCTGGGCACATTTTTTGTCATGGGAAACCTCAGATCCATTCATGCATTAGGTGTTCTGCAATTCATCCTCTGATTTCTTTCTTTTTAAAACAGTTCTTTGGTTTATTTCACTCAAAATTTCAAGAATAATCTATCTATTGCCCAAGAAGGTCTGGCCTCCCGTAAAGTCTTGCATTGTCCAGTTACCTTAGCTTCCCAATGGTAGCAAGCTTGCTTTACTTGAACAACTTTACAATTAGTGGCATATTCCAAAAATATCAACAAATGGAGACAAATGATTGGCTGGTTCAGTGTTTTGTGCACAACACTGCATACAATTTACTGACTCCATCCCTTGTGCTGAATCTGTTTTCAGGAACCAACCATAGATTGAATTATCATTCACAACCCTGAACCATTTTTGATTTATCAGCCATAGATGGAATGAAGATATGAAACTGCAAGTACTGAACATGATGCAAGGAAGTTGAAATGTGTCATAGGTGTTCTCTGAGCATTCAGCAGTTCTTATTGTCCCTTGATCATTTTCCTTCAACAGTTAAAATTTATGGTGCAGTCTTCTTGATTACCAAAACTTCTCAAGCAACAAACCTTTAGATTTAATTGTTAGCTTGCATTTTCATTATTGGGAAAGGCACAATTAACCTAAGGCCATACTTGCATCTTATTGCGGCTGAGTGATTGAACCATAGAAAGATAAAATTTCCAGACATAATTTTCTAAAAAATTGAAGTATTAATATTTTGATCTATATTGAGTTGCTCATTACTCAAGGTCATGGTACAGATATTTAAGGGGGGATTATTCAAAACTGCAACTGAACACAAAGAACAAACACGGTACTTCAGTCAGCAGGTACTTGGAAGATGTGCTTTTTAACTTGCAATGTTAGTTTATTTTAATCCATCTACAGGGTGTGTTATTTGTATCTCACTGCAATTGAATCTTCCAGGATCTACAAGAGCTTTTTAGTCTTCCCAAACAGGGCTTTGATGTTTCTCTCACTCAGCAGCAATTGCATGAGGAGCATGACCATCAGCATAAAATGTATGTTGGTTATTGATTTTCGTACTTGTTTGGAATAGGGAATTCGCTTTATTTTCTTTTAGTTGAATTCCTCATTTTGCATGAATTTTGGTTTAAAGTTCAGTAAAAACATTTGCATGCGTAAACCAACACAACTATTTGTTTCATCATTGGCTTGAAATGTCTACTATCAACCATACATGACCAATTGAATTCTACACTTTCTTAATATGGGTTACTTCATGACCCCTCTGGGTTTGTGGAATTTCAGTCTCTTATATGTTTCCAGGATGGTTATTGGTTCTCATACTGATTAAACATATGTACTGTAAGATGCATGGAAAAAAGTCATAGCTGAATGAAAAATCTGAATAAGTTGCACTAAATGAAAATATAACCGACACTATCGGAATTGCCTGACGTTTTGTATGCATGAATATTGCGGGATGTTAATATCAATTGGTATGAATTATAGTGAGATAATATGTGATAATGCTTCTACAAGAAATCATCAAGTTTCTTTTTCAATTATCATTGCTCATAACTGGTTTGGTCTTGGATCCTGATTCTTTCTTTAAATTTTTTGTGTACCTTGATTGTATTACTGAACAGGGTTCAAGCTGGACTGACTGTTTTGAACCTATTCATCTTGGACCCATCCTAGTCCACTTGGGCTTTGGATTGACCTGATTTTTTTTACCCTTGGGCTCTCTGTTTCCTTCGATCACTAAGCCCTTTTTGCTAGGGTTTTGGGTCCATTCCCGTTTCTTTTTTCTTTTAAACTTGGTTCATTCTTGAATGTTTGGGCCTAATCTAGGTTTTCTCATTAGCCTATTTAATATTTCTTTCAGGTCCCTTATTTAAATGTTTTAGCCCATTATTCTCTAGGCACTATTTATGACCTTCCTCCAGCCAAAATTTCAAGCTGCCAAAATTTCAAGCTCATGTCCTTAGAATTTGACATTCTTATATTTCAATAGATAACCATGTCTATGTCCAATTCTTAGCCCATTTTTTGGCCCTATCCTAAACCTATTTTACGGCCCATGGGAAGACATTTTGCAGCCCCAATCAGTAAGCTTACTCCTCACTCCTAGACTAGCCATTCAAGCACTTCATTGGGCCATTTTGTGTAAAAAAAAATCGGTAGTGATTTTGGGATTATTTTGATACCAATTCAAGGCCCATTTTTACCTATTTCCCTTACCTGTTCTATTTTACTTTGATATTTCAAAGGGATCCTTTGAGCAGTCTTTACTCTATTTGTTCTCATTTTTCCTTCAATGAAGTAAGCAAATTTACATTCAAAATTTAGAGCCAAAGTCCATAAATGTAATTTAAACCCAAAGCATGTCATTTTGATTATTATATTCGTCACTTAGATATAATAATTTACAATATAAATATATCACAATATGCTTTAACATTTACAAGTACAAAGCCTCCAAAATGAGCCATATATTTTCATATAAAATTCACCAAAATCTCTTTTGTCACACATTTAAATTTAGAGAATTTGTAGCCTTTAACTTTCTCCTTGAGGCTTCTTCTCTATGTAGAAATCTTTAACAATTTTCATCAATATAAATACTCAATAAGAGTTCTCTCCTTTGTTGCACATCAATTTTCAAGACTTTTTGCCAAGAAATTCCTTTAAACTCTTTCAACATGAGTTGCCATTTACCTATAACAAAAGCCTAAAAGTTGAGGCACACATGGCCTAACCAAGAGACGGAAGGGTCTTTCCATTAAGGGTGATTTGTTGTATGCTTTTCATGCCACAAAAATCATATTTTTATGGAAACCAAGGGAAAGTGAAACCGAGGGAAAGTGTCAACAAGAATGGCAACTGTTGAAGATTTAGGATGGCGCATAACAACTCTTAACACTAAGCATAATCCACATCACAAAGTGGTACGACACCTCCTAAAAGAATATAGACAACATGGTCACAACTTTATATAAATACAAAGGACATGGTATAGGGAACATGAATAACACGTCCACTATTACACATAATAGCCTCACTCCCCCAAGATCTTTTAGCTGGAACCGCTCTATACACATCTAGCACCGAACTCAAACATTTCTAGGCTCACCCTCTTCTTTAGCCTTCCCTTTGCTTGGAATGACGTAAATAAAAGTGAGCTACGAAGCCCAACAAGTACATAAGAAAGAACAGGCAACGAGAGTAATAAAGTCAAGTCAATACGGAATAAAAGAAAGCAAGGAACATCCCATACCCATCTATAACAGGACAAGAATAATCAAGTAACCACATGCACGCTCACCATGCCATGTCCTGCAATCAAACATATACCTGTACCCATGGCATGCTTTATAAGATATTCATGTATAAGAGAAAAATCCAGATACAATTTCCCCCACTCCATCATCCTCACAACCATAAGCAAGAACTCTCGAGTTCGTCAACCCGAGTATGCCTCAAGATAGACTCGTTAGCCCACCCTAGTATGCCACCACTATTGTATAAGATATATTTGAGCAGATCTTGTCCGCAATGCGCTTTCCACCTCATACATCTTTTCCCCAAAATCATTTTCATGCATATGGAAATGATAACCATGAAAGAAACCATGCTTCAACACTCTATTAATTATATGCATCAAGCCACTCATGGCCATTTTAAAATATATTTTTCATGCACAAGTTTCATCCATGTATAGGGGATTCGAGTTTAGGCATTTTTACACAAAAAGAATAAGGGGGCAGCAACTGTTGACAGCTTGCAAGATAGCTGTCGACTGTCAACAGTCTTCCCTTCCCTGAAATCCCATTTCTCTCACTCGAATCCTTGGAAAAGTGGCTCAAAACCCTGCCAAGTCCTCAACCCAAGCCAAAAACACATCATCCCCAAGAAAGATAGGGTTAATAAGCCCTATTTGACGCACTTGAAAGAGGATTAAAAGTTGTTTTATCAAACAATTCTTCATAGTTTTACTTCGAACCCTTTAGCAGGGTTTTTTTTTTATATAAATTTCAGCTATAAGATGAGGAAATCAAAGCTTTTGAACTGCAACCAGGGATTAGAACTTGCCTCAAGCTCCTCTCCTTTCCCTTCTACCCTTTCGTAACCTCCTGTTTCAATCCGCTAGCTGTCATACATGAAGATTTATCAAGATTTTAGGTTCCAAAGCCGGGGTAACAGGGTTTCTAGGTGAAAATCAGCTATGTATTGACTCTTATTGCTTGCACAACCCAAGAATATGAAAAACATCTAGATGAGAAGCTGACCTAACTGCTGGGAGTTCTACCCGTTTGTCCACTGTCTCCAAATTTGCAACTGCCTTCTTGCTTTGTTTCTCCTATTTATATGGGTTATTTTTCCCCTTTTCTCTTTATTTTAATGTCCTACACCCTTTTCAGATTTCCAACAAATGAAATTCACATCAAAGAGACTTCTTTAGGGTTTATCTAGCTTACATTTCATTTACCACATCAAGCCCACAATTGTTGACTTTAATTTTCTCCTTTGAATTTTCCACCCACCATGTCCCTCTATTCTTCTTGTTCTTTAATCCTAAACACCTGAGACAAGCCAACAATGATGCTTATTACACACACACACAATACTTGATTCACTGACAATTTAAACCATTTGTTGGGGTGTTACACCATAACATGAGAGCAGTTTGAGCATCAAAACATTCTTGGCAAATTAGGAATATAATTTGACAAAATGAGCCTATTTGTCAGCTGAGAGGATAATGGGAAGGAAATAGGCACTTTAAGCAAAATTTTAGAGGAAAACTTTTACATAATTGATTCAAAGGTCTTCTCCAGCACATAGCTCCTCCAACATCCCTCCTTGGCTATCAAAAACAAACTAAAACTATCAAAAAGGTGAAAAATAATCCTTCAATCTATTCAAATCAATGGGATACATACTGTTAAATAATAGATCTTCCTGTCTAGTTAGAAAGTTCCTAAAAACTAAACAAGAAAGTTTCTAAATTTAAGTTTGGAAACTATACAATTTATGATAGAACTCAAAAGATGGAAAGATACAACAGTATTCATAAGATACATTCCTAATCTAGAGAAGGGAATCAATCAATAGAATAGGAAACTGGATTAATCAGTAGAATAGGAAACTTGGGATTGACGTTGACAGTTAATCCCAATCTTGCACGGATTGATTGATTGATATCACGGATTGTTGACACTCCCCCTCAAGATTGGGAGTAGATATCTTCCATTCCAATCTTATATACAAACCTTTGAAACACTGCTGAAAATAATCCCTTAGTTAGCATATCTGCCAGTTGATCATTTGAGGAGACATATGGAGTACAAATCAACCCTTTATCTAATTTTTCTTTAATGAAATATCTGTCCACTTCAACATGCTTGGTTTTGTCATGTTGAACTGGATTGTGAGCAATACTTATTGTTGACTTATTATCACAATAAAGCCTCATAGGACTTTGCTATTGAACCTTTAGATCATCCAACAAGATTTTTAACCACAATAATTCATACACTCCTAAGGCCATAGACTGGAATTCAACTTCTGCACTTGACCTAGCCACCACATTTTGTTTTTTGCTCCTCCATGTGACAAGATTACCCCCTAGAAAAGTGCAATACCCTGAGGTAGAAATCCTATCTACAACAGAACCTGCATAATCAGCATCAGTGTAGGCTTCAAGGGTCATAGTTCCTTCTCTCTTAAACAAAACTCCCTTCCCAGGTGTCCCCTTTAAGTAGTGAAGTATCCGATAGACTGCCTTTAAGTGAGTTTCTCTAGGGTTGTGCATGAATTGACTGACTACTCCCACTGTATAAGCTATGCCTGGCTGAGTATGAGCTAGATAGATAAACTTCCCAACCAGCCTTTGATAGGATCTCTTGTCAATCACATCATCTCCTAGAACTTCTCCCAACTTATGATTTAGGTCAATGGGGGTGTCTATTGCCTTACACCCTAGCATTCCTGTCTCACTTAGAAGGTCAATGATATATTTTTATTGGGAAATAAAAATACCTTCTATTGAGTGTGCTACTTCTATGCCCAAGAAAAACTTTAAACGCCCCAAATCTTTTATTTCAAACTCGCTAATTAAGCATTCCTTAAGTCTCTGCATGCTCTCCTCATCATTGCCTGTAACTACAATATCAACATAGACAATAAGTATGGTTACTCCCCTTGTGGCTGAATGTTTAACAAAGAGAATATGATCTCCTTGGCTTTGCTGATATCCTTGTCCAAACATTACCTATGTGAATTTGCCAAACCATGCCTGCGGGGATTGTTTTAAACCATATAGAGTTTTATTAAGCTTACACACCACCTTTCCCTGATTTTGGGAGTCATAATCGGGTGGTAGATCCATGTAAACCTCTTCTTCAAGATCCCTATGCAAAAATGCATTCTTGACATCATATTGATGCAATTGCCAGCCTAGGTTAGCAGCTAAGGATAGAAGGACACAAATTGTGTCAACTTAGCAACGAGGGCAAAAGTGTCCAAATAATTGACTCTGTATATTTGAGTATACCCTTTAGCTACTAACCGGGCCTTGTAACGATCCAAAGATCCATCAAATTTATATTTGACTATATACACCCAATGGCAACCTATTGGATGTTTCCCTTTGGGCAGTGGAACAAAGTCCCATGTCCGATTCTTCTCTAGGGTTGCCATCTCAGCTTCCATAGCATCTCTCCAATGCTTATTTCCTATAGCTTCAGAAAAATTGTGGAATAGGAATGGTATGAAGGTTGGTAAGAAAGGCTTTGTGAGGGGATGACAATCTAGAATAAGAGAGGAACAAATGTAAGGGGTGTTTAGTGCAAGCCCTAGTACCCTTCCTAAGGGCATTAGGCTAATCAAGATCATTGTTGAAGGATGTTGGTTCGGGTGTAGGGTTAACATAAGATTAGAGTTAGCATCATCAGGAATGAGAGGCTCAACAATGGGGTTACTTGATGTGTAAGATGAGCTGATGGTGTTGTTGGTGCTGTCAGATTCAAGAGTATGGTTTGAGTCAGATTTTGTGACCTGCATAGGAGTAGTAGTCGACCATTTCTTCCTTGAGTATACCTGTAATGGCCGAGGAGTACTTGGGACAGGCAATGTCATGCTCAATGAGTCTTTTCGACCAGTGTCTGGTAGAGGAAATAGCGACATATCATGATCGTTAGGAATAAAAGGTGGACTTTGATCCAAGGATTGGGACTTACTAAAAAAGGATTCGTCTTCTACAAAGGTGACATCGACTGACACATAGTATTTCTTTGTAAGGGGATGATAACACTGATAGCCTTTTTGAGTAGATAAATACCCAAGAAACATGCATTTTAAAGCTCGAGGATCTAACTTACCCCTATTAACAGTTGGAATATGGACAAATGAGACACACCCGAATACTTTAGGTTTCAACCCTTGACTAGGCACATTATAGTCAAGAAAGAACTTGGTTAACAGTTGAATTGGGCTGCAAGATCCAAGGATTTGAGAGGGCAGCTTGTTGATAAGAAATGTGGCTGTTAGGGCTGTTTCTTCCCAATAATGTTTGGGAACATTATGGTGGAATAGAAGCGCTCAAATAACATTAAGAAGATGCCCAATTTTCCTTTCGGCCACTCTATTCTGTTGAGGAGTGTAAGGGCAAGATGATTCATGGATGATACCCTTCTGTTGGAAAAAAACAGAGAAGGATTGATTGAAAAAATCCTTGGCATTGTTTGATCTAACCCTTTTGAAACCTATTGCAAATTGCTTTTTAATCATATTGTAAAATGTAAGGAAAATATTACTAACTTCAGCCTTAGCTTTCAAAAGATATAGCCATATTACTCTAGTATAATCATTAACAAAGACAACAAACCACCTTGCTCCAAAAATATTAGGAACTAATGAGAGCCCCAAATATCACTGTGAATTAAGGTAAATGGAGAACTAATCCTTTTATTAGATGAAGCAAAAGAAACTCTCTTATGTTTTGCAAACTCACATACACAATGGAAACTGTTGACACTTAGACCCCTAGAAAATTCTGGAAACATCTTTTTAATTGTAAAAAAGGAAGGATGACCAAATTTGTAATGGTGTAGCCATATTAGATCCTTGTTGGACTAAACTAAGCATGACACATGAGGAATTTTCCCTTGTGTGTCTTGTCCATCCGATACCTCAAGGTAGAACAACCGAGCCCTAGCTTTAGCAAGCCCAATCCTCTTCCTCGTTCCCTGTTCCTATATCTCACAATGGGTTGGATAAAACATAACATTGCAATTAGTGTTTAAGAGATGCTTTTGGATGGAGATCAATTTGGTAAATAGTTTGGGAGCATGGAGCACATTTCTGAGGGTGAGATGTTTATTAAGAATAACATCTCCTTGGCCAGTAACAATGGTTAAAGAACCATCAGTTAGGGTGATTTTTCGGGAACTAGAACAAGGGCTATAGGTAGTAAAGTTATGAGAAAAAAGGTGTCATATGATCTGTAGCCCCCGAGTCTAAAATCCAAGAGGTAGTGGGATTTTTTTCTAAAGCATATAGACCAAGAGAATTATAAGAGATACTTGTGAGAGCCAGAGAGCAAGCACCCCCTTTTGCAATCCCTTTTTCGAGAGATTCTAAGAAAATTTTCAATTTTTCAATCTCTACCCGATTAAACTTCAGGAGGTCTTCTTGTTTAGATCCCTTCTAGTCTGATTACTGGTGACCATTGGCGATGTACACTTGGCCATGATTTTTTAGTGACCCACTCTTGGGAGGCTTTCCATGGAGCTTCCAACACCTTTCTATGGTGTGCCTAGGTTTTTTACAGAAGGTACACCATAGAGTATCCTAATCCATAGCCTTCTTTTCCTCTCGTCCCTTACCTTGACCATGAGTATTCAAAGATACCAAGGTTGACGCTATAGAAGAGATTTTGTTGACATAGTATAGTTGTTATTGCTATACAATACTTTTGTGTAATTTCTTATGTTATTGATTGGTTGTACTACTAGTTGGTATTTGTAACTGTAGAGGATTAAGTTTATTTTAAAATGCTAATGTATAAGCTGTGTAAGAGGCGATTAAGGCTAGTATATAATCTAATCTCAGTTCTGTTTGTTGTGTGAGGTTGAATCAATTTAGTAATATTTCTTAGAATTCTCTCTTTGTTTCTCGATTTTTCTCTTTTTGTTTCATGGTATCAGAGCCTCGACTAACGTCAATGGCTTCCAGCGATTCAACCTCATCTTCTTCTTCGTTGTCCTCTACATCCTTGTCTGATTTTTCTTTAGTTGCTAAGAATCTTAGTTTCGTTCCTACAAAACTAGATTCAAGCAATTATTTGTATTGGAAGGCGCAAGTTCTAGCCACAATTAGAGCCTTTGATCTGTTGTCGTTTATCAACAAGACAAATGTTCCATTGAAATATATCTCTTCTGAGAATACCGAGCATGTTGTCAATTTGGAATTCCTAAATTGGATAAGATTTGATCTGCTCTTACTAGGATGGCTATTTTCAACTATAGACAAGGAGGTTCTTGGTCAGGTAATACATTGTGAGTTGACAGTTGAGGTACGGACTACTCTTGAAAGTCCTTATTTTTGACAAACAATTGCTAGATCTTTTCAATTGAAACAACAACTTAGATCTATTAAGAAACATGATATGTCAGTGAATGATTATATCTTAAAGATCAAAACTATAAGTCATTCTTTAGCAGCAATTGGAGAACCTCTAAATGATAAGGACCTGTTGATGTCTATTTTGTATGGATTAGATGAGGATTATGATGCTGTTGTCAGTTTAATTACGTATCAAATGGATGATATAAACCTAGAAAAGGTTCAGTATTTTCTTTTAAAGCACGAGCAACGATTAGCTACGAAAAATGTGGCTAATCTATCTTCTGTTAATACTTTTGATAATGTTGTTATGAATGTTAACTTTGCCTCACAAGTAAATAGAGATAATAATGGTAACACTGTTCGATGAGGTTTTTCTAGTAGGAATGGTGTAAATTCTTGAGATAACGATTCTAGAGGAAGTAGAGGGCAGAGGTCGATCTTATGGGAGAAGAGTTTGTTGTCAACTGTGTGGGAAACCTGGACACCTTGTTAACAGATGCTATCATAGGTTTGACAAAAATTTTCAAAGAAATCCTTTTGGTAGAGGTGGAAGTGATTTTCAATCTCAGACTTTGATGGCTTCTCATGAGGCTAATGGAGCTTTCTTGACAAACTTAGGGTTTGCTCCAGAGACTCATTATGGTTTCTCTGCTCAACCTGTGGACAATCAGTCACAACTTTCTTCTTCATCCTATCAGCTTGGTGATTTCTCCTGGTGTGTAGACTCTAGCGCTACGAACCATATCACCTCCAATTTGAATAATCTCTCTCTTCATATTCCCTATGGTGGCAGTGATAAAGTGGCAGTAGGCAATGGTAAGATGCTTCCTATTGCTAATGTTGGCCTCAGTAAAATACTTACACAAACTGATCCTACCTCCGTAATTTCTTTACCTCGAGTTCTTCATTTTCCTAAGATCACAATTAATTTAATTAGTGTATCTCAACTCACTCATGATCATAATGTCATTGTTGAATTTCACTCCAATTTTTGCTTGATTAAGGACAAGGATTCGGGCAAGGTGTTACTACGAGGAACTCTTAAAAATGGCCTGTATCCAGCATTTGTGCTTGTTGCATCATCAGTTGTTCTTGTTTCTTCTTTTGTTGTTTCCTCACCAAAATTTTCTAAATCATTTGTAATGAGCCTGAACAATTGTAATAGACAGGATTTGTCTTCTTTTGATAAACATAGCATGCAGTTAGCTTGTATTGATAAGGTCTATCAATAGTGGCATGCTAGGTTGGGACATTCTTCGTTTCGTGTATAACAACATATTCTAAATAAAATCAACATTCATTTTTCCTCTACTGATCTTTCTTTTTGTGATTCGTGTAAATTGGGAAAGATGCATCAACTTCCCTTTTCAAATTGTGAAATCATAGCTACACTTCCCTTGGAATTAGTATATTCAGATTTGTGGGGGCTTGCTCCTATTCTTTATGTTGAAGGTTATAGATATTACATTGGGTTTGTGGATGCTTTTACTAGATAGACATGGTTGTATCCAATGAAACTTAAGTCCGAAACCCTATCCATCTTTCAGACTTTTCATAAGTTTGCTGAATTGAAATATTAGTTTAAACTTAAGTGACGCAGCGTGTAGCGTGTGTGTGAAAAAAACACACCAAAATAAACCCTTGAAAGAGCAAACTTCAATGGCCGAAACTTGGCTTTCAAGAAGACGCAAAAACAAGACTGTTTTGCTAAAAAAATCCAAATAGATTGTTGAAATTTGATTAAGAAAAAATTTGATTACAAACTCTAGATCCTAGGCATATTTATAGTATTTGGCTAATCCAAATCCATCTAATATTTGTAAACAAAATCCAACTAAAATCCTACTAGAAATAAATTCTAATCCAATATGAAGTAGAATCCTAAATCAAGTAGAAACATGAAATTGAATTCTAAATCAAGTAGAATTCTAAAAACTTAAGAAGTATTAAAATATTATTCCGGCGTGGTCGGGTCGGCTTTGGGCCGGATCTTGATTGGTGACCGCATCATTCACCTCCACTTGAAAAGAATTCGTCCTTAAATTATGATCTGGATATGACAACTCAACGTCCGGCAAATACAAAGAAAGATCAGCAACATTGAATGTTTTGGAAATACCTATATGATTTGGCAAATCCACAACATAAGCATTATCATTGATCTTCTTTGTAATCTTGTAATGACCATACTTCTTTGGCTTGAGCTTGTTCTGTTGTCCTGTAGGAATCCGTTCCTTCTTCAAGAATATCATGACTTCATCTCCAATCGCAAATATCTTGTGCTTCCTATGCTTGTCAGCTGCTACCTTGTACTTCTTATTCGCCTCGTGCAACTTTTGCTTGACATTTTCCTGAACTGCTTGAACGTGTTCGGCTAAGTCACTAGCTGCAACACTGAAACTTGGTACCTTTGGCAATTTTACCAAATCCAATGCATGATTAGGAACTTTCATGTATACGATAGAGAATGGTGATCTTTTTGTTGAGCTATGCACAACATTGTTGTAGGCAAACTCCGCTTGAGCTATGACTAGGTCCCATTGTCTTGGCTTGTCTTTGCAAACACTGCGAATCAGATTTCCTAAGGTACGATTCACCACCTCTGTCTGTTCATCAGTCTGGGGATGTGCTGTGCTACTGAAATTCAAAGATGAATCGAACATTCTCCACAAGGTAATCCAGAAGTGACTCAAAAACCTTGTATCCGTAATAGTTTTAGGGACTCCATGTAGTCTAACAATCTCCTTGAAAAACAGTTTGGCTGTAGCTACTGCATCTGCCGTCTTGTTGTATGGGAGAAAGTGCGCCATCTTGGAAAACCTGTCAACCACTACAAAAACAGAATCCATACCTCATCGGGTTCGCGATAGACCAACACGAAGTCCATAGACAAATCTTCCCAAATAGCATTGGGAACAGGCAATGGCATGTAGAGACCAGCGTTAGAAGAGTGCCCCTTAGCTATTTGACATATATAACACCTCGCCACAATAATAGAAACATCTCTCCTTGCTCTTGGCCAATAATACCTTCCCATAACAGCTTCAATAGTCTTGTCTCTGCCAAGATGCCTTGCTAAGCCACTACCATGTAAATCCCGAATAATTTTCTCACGAAGAAATGTGCAAGGGATGCACAATTGATTTCCCTTCATGAGAAACCCATCATGCACACAGAAATCTCCTGATGGTTGCTGAGACATGCATTGTTCCCACACATGTTTGAAATTCTCGTATGTCGCATATAATTCCTTCAAGCACTCAAACCCAACAATCTCAACACTAAGGGTCTTGATCAAATCCACACGCCTACTCAAAGCGTCCGCCACTCGATTATGCTGTCCAACTTATGTACAATTTTATATGGAAATTTATCAATAAAAGCAGACCATCTAGCATACGTATCACTCTTCAATTGCCTTTGGCTACTCAAGTATTCAAGAGCTTGGTGATCCGTGTAAAGAACAAATTCTTTGGCAATCAAATAATGTTCCCATGTCTTAAGAGCCCTCACCACTGCATAAAACTCCTTATCATAAGTAGACCACTTTCTTCTGGTTTCACACAGCTTCTCACTGAAAAATGTAATTGGTTTCTTCTCTTGGGACAACACAACACCTATACCCACTCCACTCGCATCACACTCAACCTCAAACAATTTGTCAAAGCTTAGCAAAGCTAAGACATGAGCGGTACATAATTTCTCTTTTATCAAGGTGAAACTTTGCTCTTGTTCTTCACCCTAATGGAACTTTCCTTTTTTTTAAACACTCAGTAATTGGAGCCACAACACTACTAAAGTGTTTGATAAACTGCCTATAGAAAGTCACTAACCCATGGAAACTTCGCACATCACTGACATTTTTAGGGGTTGGCCACTCTCTAATAGCTCGCACTTTTTTCTCATCTACCTTTACGCCCTCTTTGCTTATAACAAAGCCCAAGAACAACAAGCTCTCACTCATAAAAGTACACTTCTTCAAATTAGCATAAAGTTTGTTTTCCCTCAACACACTCTAACACCTCTCGAATATGCCCCTCATGCTCATTAATAGACTTACTGTATATCAAAATACACCACAATGAATTTACCAATGAAAGGGCATAATACTTGGTTCATTAGTCTCATGAAAGTGCTTGGTGCATTGGTTAGTCCAAAGGGCATGACTAACCACTCAAACAACCCATCTCTCATCTTGAAAGCTGTCTTCCACTCATCTCCAGATCGAATTCTGATTTGATGATAACCACTTCTAAGATCAATTTTGGTAAAAATCACAGCCCCATCAAGTTGATCAAGCATGTCGTCGAGCCTACGAATTGGAAATTTGTACCCAATAGTAATTTTGTTGATGGCACTACTGTCAACACACATCTTTCAACTCCCATCTTTTTTTGGTGTCAATAATGCTGGCACTGCACACGGACTCATGCTAGTCTGAATGTGCCATTTTCTCAACAATTCCTCTACTTGCTCACACAAAATCTCATTCTCCCTAGGGCTCATCCTGTAGTGTGTTAGGTTAGGCAAGCTAGCACCAAGAACCAAGTCAATGTGGTGTTGAATATCTCTCATAGGAGGTAGCTCATTAGGCAACTCCTCAGGAACCACATCATGAAATTCCTCCAACAATCCCTGCACCTCCACTGGAATTTGATTCACCTTTAGTGGCTCACTCACACTCTCTCCCTTGATAACCAATAAGTGAACCTCTCGAGTATCCTTACACTCCCTCACAAACTCAATGTGTTTATGTGTAATGGTAAGAAAATTTCGCCCCTCCACTTTAGAAGCTTTGGTTTGATTCTTTTCCACTATGGGTAACAAAGTATAACACACACCTTCTTTCTCAAGTTGATATGTGTTCTTCCTACCCGAGCGCTTAGCATCCACATCAAATTGCCAAGGCCTCCCAAATAAAATATGGCAAGCATCCATATCAACAATATCACAATAGACTTCGTCAGAGTACTTACCAATAGAGAAAGGCACCCTGTAACGTTCATCCACATGTATGCCACCAACTTCTTTGATCCATCAAATCATGTAAGGGCTTGGATGTTTTTAAGGAGTTAACTGCATCTTTGCCACCACGTCTCTTCCTATAATGTTCTCCTCACTTCCACTATCAACAATAACTCAAAGATTTTTCCTTTCACCGTACACCTCGTGCTAAAAAGCTTATGCCGTTGAGTAGTATCTTCATTCTTTTGAGATAGCATTAACTTCCTCACTACACAGGTATATTCCCCATGTCCATAATCTTGTTCGTCATCCTCCCCATCAGGCTTGCAATATACTTCTTCTTCAGCAACATCTTCCTCTTCATTTTCTACAATGTTAATTGTTTTCCTCCTCGGACAATCACTAGATCAATGCCCAACCTCATTGCACTTGAAACATTTTAAAAGAATAGGCTTTGCATAAGGATTAGGGGATTTTGGAAGATTAAAAGTAGTACCTCGAATGTTTCCCCCCGTTGTAGCCTTATTAGGGTTGACTATATAGGGTGGATTGGAGGGTTGCGCTCCTTGAACCAACTTGCCTTTATCAAAAGCTGCTTGTTTATTTTCATTCCCACTATACCGACGATAGTTGTCATTACGAGATCTCTCACTCAACATTAATTTAGCCTTTAAAGCTAAGTTCCTTGCTTCTTGCACACTCAGAACCATCTGAACCCTAATTTTATCACGAATAGCAGGCTTCAATCCATTCAAGTAACGAGCTGTTTGTTGATTGTCACTTTTTGACAATTGGTTTTTCTCCGTCAATCGCAGAAACTCAGAGGTATATTCATTCACACTCTTCATTCCCTGTGCACATCTTTGATAAGCTTCAAACATATATTGTTCATAGTCAGGGAGCAAAAACCTACCTCTTAACAGCTGCTTCATTCGTCTCCATGTCTGAACTGGCTGTCGGCCTTCCCTCAATCTCGTTTCTCTTAATTGCTCCCACCAAACAGATGCACCCCCCTTTAACCTGTAAGCCACTAACTTTACTTGTCGTTCATCTGGGATCTCCATGTATTCGAAAAAACAGTCAACCTCAGTGATCCAATCCAAGAACCCCTCAATATCAAGATCTCCACTAAAGGTAGGAATATCAACTTTTAGTTTATACTCATCGTTGCCCCAATGGTTGTGCTGATGCGCATTCCTCCTAACCCTCTACCACTAGGGTTAGCTATTGCTCGACTAAAATCATCCTCTTCATCACTATCTTCAATCACTGGTCTTCTAGGATTAACAAGGACATGATTAATGGGTGGTCTTCCCGCTCCAGCTTGATTCACCCCATTATTCAGGTTCCTATCATCATCAACTCGTAGTAAGGTGCCCAATTGGTTGTTATGTTGCTCCAATTGCTGCTGGATAGTACGAGTTACTTCCCGCTGTTCTTCGATTGCTCTCCAAACTGCGGACAATCCCTGATCACCGTCACGAGGCTGGTTACTACCATTACCTTTAAGATTGGCCATTTGATTGGTTGATTAACCGCTCTGGTACCACCTAACGCAACGTGTAGCATGTGTGTGAAAAAAATACACCAAAATAAACCCTTGAAAGAGCAAACTTCAATGGCCGAAGCTTGGCTTTCAAGAAGACGCAAAAACAAGACTGTTTTGCTAAGAAAACCCAAATAAGTTGTTGAAATTTGATTAAGAAAAACTTGATTACAAACTCTAGATCCTAGGTATATTTATAGTATTTGGCTAATCCAAATCCATCTAATATTTGTAAACAAAATCCAACTAAAATCCTAATAGAAATAAATTCTAATCCAACATGAAGTAGAATCCTAAATCAAGTAGAAACATGAAATTGAATCCTAAATCAAGTAGAATTCTAAAAACTTAAGAAGTATTAAAATATTGTTCCGGCGTGGTCTGGTCGGCTTTGGGCCAGGTCTTGATTGGTGACCGCATCATTAAGGCCCTTCAAACCCAATGTTGAATAGTTTAAAGCTTTTTCACCCTATTTACACACCTATAGTATTCAACCTCGTTTTACTTGTCCCTATACACACTAACAAAATGGTGTTGCAGAGAGTAAACATCGACATATAGTTGAAATGGGACTCACTCTTTTAGCCCATGCTAATATGCCCTTAAAGTTCTGGGTAGAGGCTTTTCCAGCAGTCGTTTACACTATAAACTTTCTACTAGTCTCACCACTTAAATTTCTTTCTCTATTTGACAAACTTTATAACAAACAACCAAGTTATATGCAGTTGCAACCTTCTGGTTGTGTTTGTTTTCCCTACCTCAAACCCTATAACAAACACAAGTTCAATTTTTATTCAACAAAGTGTGTGTTTCTTGGTTACATCCATCTACAAGTTGGATACAAGTGTATGCATCCATTGGGTAGAATTTATGTGTCAAGACATGTTATTTTTAATCCTGAGGAGTTTCCTTTTCCACAGTTATTTTCAAAATCTCATACTCAGTCAGTGTCAAGCATAGGCTTGCCCACTACTATTTTGAATTCGTTTCCTTCAGTCAAATCTAGTCATTCACCTCAAGTAGCGCCAACTGATTCCTTAGTCTCTTTTGCCTCTAGTTCTAATTTTGTTGTTCCTGAGCAGTCTTCATCTTCTTCCTCCTCTATTCCTATTGCACCAGTTCCTTCATCACTTCCTGCATCTAACCCTACTTCAGCGAAGGTTGCTCCAACACCATCTACCTTTGTCAATTGATTTGCAATTCGGATCTTCACCAATTTTGAAGTTTGGTTCAACTAGTGTGCTTGTTGCTTTACCACCTAAAAGACCAGTTTCCAACAAATCTAAGACATACTTCATTTGAGAACAAAAGATGCCTTCTTTGGAGTATGCCTCCTCTATTCTCAAAAAATACTTCAACCTTCCCAATTCTTTAATCTCAAATTCCCTTGAAAGTCGTTCCTTTAGTCATTGTTCCACATTATTGTCTCCAATCACTATAATGTCATCAAAGTACACTAGAAGTGTTGTAACCTTTCCCTCAATAGAACATTTAATGAAAAGTGTATGGTCTCCTCTACTCTGCCAATATCTCATCTTTCTCATGGCTTTAGTGAACTTGTCAAACCATGCCTTGGGAGACTGTTCGTGCCCATATAATGCCTTTTTTTAGCATGCATACTCTATCTGTGGCAGCCTCATTAAACCCTGGTGCTTGCTCCATAAGGACCTCCTCCTCTAAGTCTCCATGGAGGAAAGCATTTTTTTACATCAAATTGTTACAAATCCCACCCAAAATATGTAGCCAAGGATGAAATCTGTACAATGGTCATTTATGCTACTGGTGCAAAATGTTTCCAAGTAATCTATCCCATATGTTTGAGTGTACCACTTAGCTACCAATCTGGCTTTATATCTCTTCAATGTACCATCAACCTTGTATTTTAGGTTAAACACCCATTTACATCCTATGAGTTTCACTCCTTTTGGTATAGGCACCATATCCTAAGTTCTATTTTTCTCTAATGCTCTCATCTCCTCTTCCATAGCCCATTCCCAATTCTTATCTCTTAATGCATCCTCAATTGTTTTAGGAATCTCAACGGAACTAAGGGATGTCAGGAAACTTTTATGTTTATGCGACAATCTATGGTATGAGATGTAATTGGCAAGTGGGTGTTGGGTACAACTTCTAGTTCATTTCCTAAGAGCAATGGGTAAATCCAAGTCACTAGATATAGGATTATCATAAGAACTTGAGTTAATGTTTTCAGTACCTGGATTAGAATAGAAGAGGCGGTCAGTACTTGCTATGGGTCCAAAATGGGCTGTGATCTCCTCTTGAAGACTGTGAGAGTGAGTGGAAGAGAAAACTTAGAGATTAACCTTTCAATTCTATTATTTATAGACTAATTACAATGAATGAGGCATGTTGAAGAAATAAAAACAGGACTGGGTCGGGCCTTGAAGATTCCAAGATAATCATCCATTATCATCTTCCTATTTATTTTGTTTATTTATTTCTTGCTTTGTATTGTCTTGTATTATTTCTTAGATTTATCTTTTAGTATTGGCCTACTCCTCTCAGTCTGTCTCTAAGCTTTTTGCTATATGGCTTCATCATTTTAGATTAGGACATCCCTTATTTATTGTGTTAAAACAAATGTTTCCATCTTTATTCAATTCCTTAGATCCTAGCAATTTTCAATGTGATAAATGTATTATTGCAAAATATCATCAAGTTTCTTATTCTATTAGCAATAAATTGGCTTCTATGCCATTCCATTTGGTTCATTTAATGTTTGGGGGCCATCCAAAATACTTAATTATTCTGGGGCAAAGTGGTTCATTACATTTATTGATGATTGCATGCGCATGTGTTGGGTGTTTCTTTTAAAAGAAAAGGCCGCTGTAGGATCAATGGTACCCTCATTTTGTAAAATGATCCATACCCAATTTGGCACTCCTATCAAATGATTTCGCACTGATAATGCCCGAGATTATTTTAACACCCACTCGCATAACTATTTTCAGAAGGAGGGCATTGTTCATGAGTCATCTTGTGTTTATACTCCCCAACAAAATGGAGTGGCAGAGAGAAAGATGAGGCATCTTCTCATTGTCACACAAAGCATCCGTCATCACCATCATGTGCCCAAATATTTCTGGGGGGAAGCAGTTCTGATAGCTACATATGTCATCAATAGGGTGCCTTCTAGGGTTTTTAATGGCCTCAATCCTTTTCAAAAGTTAATGACATTTTTTCCTGAAATAAATCATCATACACTATTGCCCCTAAAGGTGTTTGGGTGTGCTTGCTTTGTCCACATCCTTAAAATTCACAGGGATAAATTGGACCCTAGAGCTCTTAAATGTGTGTCTTGGGTATTCTCTTACTCAAAATGGGTATAAGTGTTATCATCTTGAATCTCAAAAATTATGTCTCTAAGATGTCACATTCAATGAATCCCAGCCTTTCTTTGAGTCTACCCTAGTCAGACTAGCCATCATTAACCCTACCTTTGGAACAACACCATTAGGCACTGATTTCTCTTACCCTTCAATTCCTGCCTCTCTAATCTTACCCAATTCTCCTAGGGAGGAGGAAGGTTTTGGATATGTTGATATTATTAGATACAAAGGCTCTCCCTATGTCTATAAGAGACGACAGCCCATTGGTGATCCTCAGCCACACTTGACATCAACTCTGAACCTGAGTTTGGATAACACACCAGGTGAGAACCCCACATCCAGCAATCCTAACCCAAACTCAACGTTCTTGGAATATACAAACCTCAACCTTCCCATTGCTATTCGAAAAGGGGTTAGGGCATGTACTAAACACCCAATGGCCAACTACTTATCCTACCATTGCCTATCACCTGCCCATAAAAGCTTCTTGACTTCTTTGGATGCAATTGCTATTCCCAAATCTGTAGAGGAAGCCGTGAGAGATGTCAACTGGGAAGCAGCCATGATAGAAGAGATGAAGGCACTATAAAAGAACCATACATGGGAATTGGTAACTAGACCAAAGGATATAAAACTGGTGGGATGTAGATGGATCTTCAATTTAAAGTACAAAGTTGATAGATCACTTGATAGGTATAAAGCACGATTGGTTGCCAAGGGCTATATTCAGTCCTATGGCATTGATTATTTGGAAACATTTGTCCCTGTTGCCCAGATGACAACTATTAGAAACCTCTTAGCATTGGCATCTACCTATGGATGGAAATTACAACAACCTGATGCCAAGAATGCATTCTTGCATGGCGATTTAGAAGAAGAAGTCTTCATGGATATACCACTCGATTCAAGCAAGAGCAAATAGGAACCAACCACGTGTGCAAACTCAAGAAGGCCTTGTATGGCCTCAAACAATTCCCACGTGCATGGTTTGATAGATTCTCAAAGGCCATGTTATCTATGGGGTATCACCAGAGTCGAGGGGACCACACTTTATTTATCAAACACACAGGAAATAAGGTGACAACACTATTAGTATATGTGGATGATATAGTGGTAACAGGGAATGATTTACATGAATAGGGATGTCTTAAGAAAAATCTAGCCCGGGAATTTGAAATAAAAGACCTTAGTCCATTGAGGTATTTCTTGGGCATTGAAGTAACGCACTCAAAGGAAGGTATCTTCTTATCCCAAAGAAAATATGTACTTGATCTACTTTTTGAAACATGATTGCTAGGAGGAAAAAGGGTCAAAAATTCTAGTTGATCCAAATATAAAATTGGGGGCTAATACTGGAAGCAACAAAGAAGTAGATAAAGGAAGATTTCAACGCCTAGTAGGGAGATTAATATATCTTTCACATACTAGGCCTGACATATCCTTTGCAGTCAACCTAGTAAGCCAATTTATGCATAGCCCTACTGAAGAACACATGCATGCTGTGAGAAAGATTTCGAGTTATCGTAAAGCTACTCCAGGCAAAGGGATTCTATTCACTTTAGGAGGAGACCGAAGGATCCAAGGGTATACCGATGTTGATTATGGGGGCTCTCTTGTGGACAGAAGATCGACAACTGGATATTGCATATTCCTAAGAGGAAATTTGGTTTCTTGGAGGAGTAAGAAGCAAGAGGTGGGATCAAGTGCAAAAGCTGAATTTCGAGGCATGGCTTTGGGTGTGTGTGAACTATTATGGCTTTGGATTATCCTAGAAGACTTGAAGATTCCAGTGACAAGGCCAATTGAATTGTTGGGAGATAATCAATCAGCTATTAGCATAGCTCTTAATCCTGTTCAATATGACAAAACTAAGCATATAGGGATTGACAGGCATTTCTTGAAAGAAAAGTTGGACTCAGGTATTCTGCAAATCACCTATGTTCCATCTAATCAACAACTGGTAGATGTCCTCACCAAAGGTCTTCATAGTACTCAGTTTGAAGCCTTAGTGAGCAAGCTGGGGATGATTGATATCCACTCCCCAGCTTGAGGGGGAGTGTTGAAGAAATAAAAACAAGACCGGGCCAGGCCTCGAAGATTCCAAAATAATCATCCATTATCATCTTCCTATTTATTTTGTTTTATTTATTTCTTGCTTTGTATTATTTCTTAGATTTGTCTTTTAGTGTTGTAAACTAGATAATAGGGATGCAATCTAGTCCTAAATCTTAGGAGAATTCTTAGGAAAGTACTTGTATAAATATTTTTTTATTCGTATTAATAAATCGTGTGGGAATATCGCTTCCCTTTCTCCCTTTCTACAAGGCCTAAAATTGAAGAGATTACTTGATACTAATTACCCTAATTATTTGCTAATTCCATTATTCCCTATTGACTATATACACTTTCTATATATGTCTAAATAGATCATAATAAATCTAATAATCCCTTTTAAGTTGGAGTATATATATCATATGTGCCAAGTTTGTTACAAATATAATTTATCCGAGAACCCCTGAGTGACTTTGTGAAAGCATCTGCTAGTTGATTGTTGGAGTTAATAAACTCAATGACAATAACACATTCAACTAGTTTTTCTCTGATAAAGTGACAATCAATCTCAATATGCTTGGTCCTTTCATGAAATACTGGATTGGAAGCGATATGGAAGGCAACCTGATTGTCACACAAAAGCTTCATTAGGGACCTTTCACACAACTTTAGTTCTTCTAGGAGTTGCTTGAGCCATATAAGCTCACATGTTGCATTAGTCATAGCTTGGTATTCTGCTTTAGCACTCGACCTTGGTACCACATTTTGTTTCTTGCTTTTTCAAGAAATCAAATTACCTCTAATCAAGACACAATACCCTGAAGTAGATCTCCGATCAGAAGGAGATCTTGCCCAGTCAACATTTGAATAGCAACAAATCTTTGAGTGTCCCTTATCCTCATAAGGCAATCCTTTCCTTGTCGCACTCTTAATATACTTCTGAATATGAAGAAGAACATCTCAGTATAAGTCGCATGGGGAGTTGAGAAACTAACTCTAAACAACATTTTAATAAGAAGAGCCAAGTACAACGACAAGAGTCGTCAGTAAAGGTAACAAAGTAAGAAAAAACCCAAAGTAGATGGAACACGACTAAGATCCCATGCACCTGTGTGAATAAGAGAGAAAGGGGACTTAACTCAATTGGGGGCTCGACATGGAAAATGATTGCGAGTGTGTTTTCCACGTTGACAGGATTTGCAATCTAAAGCAAATAAAGAGGATAAGGTTGGAACCAATTTCTTGAGTTCAGAGAGACTTGGGTGACCAAGGCGATGATGGAGGAGTTTGGGAGAGGTGATGCTAGTGCAAACTACCGGTGAACTAAGCGCAACAAGATAGTAGTGACCCCATTACTCATGCTCGACGCTAATCGTCTGCCCCGTACCCTGATCTTGTACACAAACAGAGTTATGAGTGAAGGTGACTAAGCAGTTAAGGGTTTTAGTGACCTAACTAACAAAAATTAAATAAAAAGGACTACCAGGAACATATAAAATAGAATTCAAGGATAAAGATGAGTTGGGTGTGGTTTGGCCTATCTCTTTAACTATAGTTTTGGTGCCATCAGCAAAGGTAACAGTGGGCAAAGTATTAGAATAGGTAAGTGAGGAGAAAAGAAGTTTATTACCACACATATGGTCAATGGTGCCATAATCTATAATCCAAGGACTAAGAGATTGACCTTTAGCAATGCAAGCAGTGGGGTTACTAGTTTGAGACTATTGTGCAGCTTGGAATTTTAGGAAAGCATCATAATCGGTTTCAAACATAGATATCAATTGTGAAACTGGTAGAGACGGGGCAAGACTAGGATCACTCTAAAACACATTAGTTGCATCGACAAATGGAAGCATGTGGAGCAGTTGGACGACCATGTTTCTTCTAGCATTTTTCCTTATGATCCATTTTCTTGCAAAAGGTGCAATGTGGACGTGGACGACCATTATTACATTCCTTGTTTCCTCCTGAGTTGGAAGCCTGAGATACAAGGGCTGAAGACTCGAATGGAGGGGCAGTAGTAGAAGAAGAGAGGACACATTGTGCAAATCTGTCATGTTTAGCAAGCTTTTGAAAGAATCCTTCATGGTATGATTAGTGGAGCTGATTAGGATTTGATGTCTGACGACATCAAATTCAGGATTTAGTCCAAAGAGAATGATGTATAATTTATGCACAATTAATTCGAGCAAGTGTACCCTAGTCAAATATGCATATAATGATGAAAGGAGTGTCAATCTCACGAGGACTAGATCACAATACTAAAACAATTTTAATTTAGCCTAAGTTGAACTTAATTAATTGGATGAGTAAAACGAAGAATAAAAACTAACAAGAAGAAATTAATGCAAAACTAAATTGTTTTATGAGAAAAATTAATAAGTGAATCCAACTAGGGTTTAGATTTCATTTAATCTAGGTTATGTAATTATCTTTTCAACCCGATTTAAACCCAAAAATACCTTTACAGTATTTTAAAATTATTTGCATGTGATGGTAGATTTCTTTTAATTAATTAATAAGTTTTCTCAAGTCATATTAATCCTTTATTAATTCAATTTCACCGTTATATTTATGATTGGGATGTCAAAAGAATAAATAAGCATTAATTTCTTTGAAACCTCTAATATCAGAAGGAGATTTGACTCACACATGAGCTAATCATCTCTCGATATCATAGTCAAGCATGTGATTTATATTACCTACGGATCTAATTTGTAGCAATTTTTTAGTCAGTCATGCATAAATCATTAACTCATTAAAAGATGGCCAATCTTTTAAACCATTAAGTACAACAATATATATTTCTCATGTAAATAATAGTGGGTTTTGAATTGGATTAAACAAATAATAACATAATCCCAAAATTAAAATCCATCCAAACCCTAGCTAAAACAATTTAGCTAGACATTAAAATAAAAATACAAATAAAAGTTGAATGGAGAATTGGAGAGAATCCTTCCTGCGACATTTCAGCTGCTGCTGTGTGATGGCTCTTCGCTCGTTCTCCTCCTCTTTCTCTTTTATGCTCTCCATTCATCTCCCTTTTATAATGTATTAGCTCCTTGATTTGTGCCGCTTCAATTTATCGGTTTCCTTCTTTTTCAATTGCGGCTGGCAAAATTCAATCCCATTACATCTTTTGGCTGTTGCGCGTGAGGTTGGCTGCTGCTCGCATTCTTCTATCTTCTCAATTCTTCCTTTCTAATATTTTATACATACACGCATGCAACTTCTCTTCTTTTCTCCAAATTATATATATATATAAATATATATAATTCAAACCATGGCCCAATGTCTACTTTTAATAAAATATATATATATATATAATCATGAGCATGCCATGTCCTTCCAATGCCAGGTCTTCAATTTCAATTCAATTGCTTGCTCCTTTCTCCTTTATATTCCATTCCTTTCCGTTTGTTTCCTCATTATAATATTATATAAATCCTCAATTCCATCTTCTATGAATTAATATTATAATACCAAGCGAGCCTCAATTTCTTCCTCCTTCCTCTAATAATAACAAAATATATAGTATGCATGCGAGTATCCAATTTTGATACACCAATTCCTTTACTAAGTGTTTCAATTTCTCAATTGATGTGCGCTATCTCCTTCTCTTTGTAGTTCTTTATTACTAATTTTTAATTAATTTATAATATCAAAATTAATATTATAAATTAATTAAAAATATCTTCTTTAAAACCATTTCTCCAATTTATTTTCCTTGCCTCATTCCTACAAAAAGATATTCAAATTATGTAAAATCCATATAACACACATTTTAAGTAGAAAAAATAACATAAGGTTAAGAAAAAAATTAGATAAAAATATATGTAAAATTAAGCTCTATTAGAGAACAATAATCATGAAAAACTTCTCTTTGTGTAGTACGTTCTGGGTGGGTAGTAGTAGGAGGGAGGAGCATCAATTTCCTGTATGAGTGCTTGACCCTGCCCCAAATAAGATTCCATGTAGGTCTCTTGGTTGAGGTTCTTGATATTGGAAACCACAATATATAGGCGTTGGATATCATTGGTATAACACTCTTCCACTTCCTTCCATACTTCAACACAAGTTTCAAAGGGATAAAAGAGTTGCAAGACCGATGAATCAATGGATTGCCATGGGATATTGCACAACTGGGCATCAATTTGTTCTCATTTAGCTCGGTTGGTTGTTGGCACACTTTCAATCTTTGTGGTTAGATGATCAACTTGGCCTTATCTTTTGAACCACATTTTGATTGAGGTTGTCCATGAGAGATAGTTGGCAGACCTTATCAATTTGATAGTGGTAATGTTGGGTGCCTCAAGGTTAGAGATGGCCAAGGTTTGGGAGGAGGCATCAAGTGTTGGAATGGGAGCATGGGCTAAGATGGTATTATAAAGGTTAGACATGGTGAAATTTCAGAGTAGGAAGGTTGGGAATAGAGGTTTGGGTAGGATAAGGCAAGGGATTTGAAGAAGTAGGTTGAGGGGGTGCCAGAGGTTCAATCTGTGGTGGCTAGAGGCAGGATGATGACAAACGCAGTGCCAGAGGCTCGATTAGAGGAAGGACGACGATGAACATGTAAGTGATAATATTGCTTGTACAAATAACAACAAACAATTACACGTCATGCCCATGAATTGAAGAAACTTATGTAAATCATATAATACGATAACTAAACTCATACCTGGATCCATTAGGACTTAAGCCGTAAGAGAATTACCGATTGATGATGAAACATCTGAAATCTAGTTTCTCCCGCTTAATCTCAACCTTAATGATGGATATAAAATATAATTGTAATTGCTTTTATATGTTGGATAGGGTGATGACAAAATCCCTATTTATAATAGAAGTAGTCTCCCATCAAGACTCTTTAAGAGTTATCTATATCTTTTAAACCAAATAGAATTTTAAAGTAATTAATTATCTTATTAAATTCTTTGATTATCTCGTCAGATTAATACCATCATATCTGATATTTAATTTGATTGTTTCATCAGATAAATGCCATAATATCTGATAAAATATTTATATCAATTATCTTGCTAGATACCAAATAATTGTTACTAATTTATTTGTTGAGATATTTCCTTTGATTATCATGTGAGCCATAAGATAATTCTTACTTCTCCCACTTGGCTCATATGATATTACCTTTATGATTTAATAAGAAAAATGTAATGTGCACAAAGAATCACACTTAAAATTCTATTATTTTGGCTATTGTTATGTCATTATTAAGTTAAAATATTAATGCGGGTCATGACAGTTGTGTGTCAATTTTTTCTGACACAATCCCTTCCATGTACCACAAACACTAATTCTCAACTTAATGTGACCTTTAATGAAGAATCATAACAATCCAACTTTCCATGTACCACAACACTAACTCTCAATTTAACATGACCTTTAATAAAGATAATCATAGCGATCCAACTTTAATTATCCCTGTCAACTTTATTCTAAACATTTATGCAAACAAATAGAAAAAAAGAATATCATAAACACGTAAATGAGCTCAAAGTGTCAAATGAATGAACTTTAATAGAGTCAAAGTAAATGAGCTCTGGATGCAGGGTATTTCATAATACATGATTTGACTTGAGGATCTTCTTTGTTGACTTCCTACTCTGTTGGATATTGTATTTCAGAGTTACTTTATTGAAATCTGGTAAGTTTTTCACTACTTCTGGTTAGTATTGCTAAAAGGTTTGTATCTTAAACATGGGTGAAAAGGTCACATTAGCTTAGCAGCATGAGTGCTCATTTTTTGCACTTAAAAGGAAAAGTAGCATTTAGAAACTGTTACTTGTGCTTGTTTAGGTTGTTACTCTTTTCTTTGTGGCAAGCTGCTATTATTGTTTTAGTTACCTTTTCTAATATATTCAAGGTACTTCAGATTTTACAATGGGATCCAAAGAGACTATAAAATCAAATTGTAAAGTCGGATCGTAAAATTATAAGATTTTACAAACAATTAAAAATACCCTTTAATATATGTAAATATATGTTCAGAATGACATAATTTTATAAAAAAATGAATTAATATTATTTAATAACATGATTATTACAATTTACAACCTTATTCCTTGTGAATGAAATACATGTATGTACCTATTTTTAAAATAATTTCATCTATTAATTTCAAAAATACTAAATAATATGAAATTTCTAAAAATTAAATCCATTTGTCATCATTCATCCATGATCCATCCATAATCAAAATTCCAAATATTAGTTTATATATAATGTAAATTCTCATAAGTCAATGATAACCTAATATAAATAAAAACAACACGAGTTAAAAATGTACATTACAAGAACAAAATGCAAACTAAAATAAATCATTAGCAGAAATATTTAAATCTTCATGACCACCTCCACCATCACCATCATCATCAGTTGCATCTTCTAAATCAGTATCATCGTCTAGTTTAAAACCGCCAATATTAGAAGTCCAAGTATAACCTCAAAGGAACACAATTTGGATGTTCCTTTTTTCTATCCTACTGTTGTATTTGCATATGTGAATGCTATTTCAGTTATACTGCTGATTTTCATGCAAATGTCTGATGAGAACCTTGCAAGTAACTTGAAAATTGGCTCAAAGTTAAACTCGGACCAGTTTATAGTATTGAATCGCGAGTGGACTCCAATTCTATGAAAATCCGAGTTTGTAAGCAAGTTGACTCGTTTAAAGTTTCGTGACTCGTATGAGTTGACTCGCGAATTTAATAACAATGAATATATTGGATTGGGTTGAACAAATGAAGTGATTGCTCTCTACAAAATACGCTTCTGTTATAGATTGTGTAATCTCCTATTTCCTGTTACTCAAATATGCAATGAAATGGTATGTCCCAGTTGAATTTCAAATAAACAACGAAAATTATATGAATTGTAGTTAAGATAAAATCCACATTCAACAGGACCTTCTTTATCAGTAGAGATCATGTTTTCACATTCTTGACAATGATGTCCAGCCATCAAGAGGATATCCTAGTGCATTAAGCTGACATTATCATGACATTTGAACCTCATCATGATCCAGTTAACTGCATAATATGTCAAGTTATTCAAATAAAATTCTGATTGAGGTAATTGCAATGCATCATAAAGAAAATCTTTATCCTTTCTCTTGTAAAATTGTTATCTGTAAACAACAATGATGATTGTTTATTCTGCATTGTTTCGTTTTAAGCAGATCTAATTATATAAATTGCAATGACCAAAAAAGGAAAAAAGAAAATGCTTAAAGTAATATTTTCTTGCCCTAACTATTGTGTTGTGTTCATAGGGATGAGTATCTAGAAGCCCATGTAAAGTTCCTGGAAAGTCGAGGTATAGCTGGAGTAAGTCACCACAGCCTGCTTTTTTCCAAGACAGCACCTGTGCCATCTGTCCAAGATGATGAGGAATTAAAAAGGTGAAACCCTTATGTCAAAGTTCAGTCTGGCTAACGTAGCTGGCTCATATGATATGCTGGAGCTCTCTTTCTGTTCCATTATAGAGAACATTTGTGATTAGCAGAGTTGAGAAATGAGTTACTACTATAAACCAATGCTTGAAGCTTTGCCAAATATGTTATTTTAGCAATAAGTTCATTCCTTTTCTGCATATTTCTATTGATATTGTAAGAAAATAAGTATTTCATCCTTTAGATTTTGATTCCATTAACTTCTTATTGGAGTTCAGGGTAAAAGGAACAACATTCAATTGGAAACCATCACCAAGCTCTCAGCTCAAATATGGTGTTGATGGGTATGATCTTTGAACAATTTTACCCCCCCGTGGGAGCCTTGATTCATATTTCATCATTTGGGATAATGTCTGACTTTTACCTTCCCTAGGGCTATGTATGCCTTCAAACCAAAGGATGCTCAAGTGCACAAAAACAGTAATTCCACAGGTAGCCCAAGTGAACGGACAGAGTCTGAAATCAGAGAGAGGATTAACCGGCTAGCTGGAATTTTAGCAAATAAGGTATCATTTTCTTCAATACAGATGAATATCCATTTTCCCGCTCATCCACTTTATTGAGCAAAAGTTTGTTCAAATTCTAGAATGCATTTCTGATAAAGCATACTTTTGGACAAAAATGTGTTCACTTCAACATGCTTTAGGTATCTGTGGCTAAGTTGCACAGAAATGGATATGATATGAAATGGAATGGGAAATGTCATTTTTCAAAGAACTAAGAAGCAGAAACATGGGATGTCATTTTTCAAAGAACTAAGAAGCAGAAACATGGGAGAAACACGTAAATAAAAAAAATATAGGGTTTTTTTTGTAAATATAATTTTTAATATAGAAAATTATAAAAAATAGTTATTTAATCTAAAAATAAACATAAATTTCATAATGCATTTAAAGATGATGGACAATTTGTGCACGTTACATCTTTATCTAGCTTATGTTGGAACATTTTGAGTATGATTGATTTGATAATGAACTTTTGTGCTTATCATTGCTTGCGTAATGATGTTTTTTATTTAGTTTATTCTTACAGCTGTTTATGTCTTTGGGCAGGTTATGATATCAAAGCTGCCAGATAAGGGAGGTAATATACACAAGCAAATATCTGAACTAAATTCAGAGCTGAATATGATTCAGATGGAAAAAAGAAAAGAAAAGGAAGTCATTGATGTGGATGATATAGCCGGGGACCTTCAGAGAGTAGTGTTGAATGTCTGAATATTGGCTTGGACTGGTAATAAACAGTTTTTGGTCATTTTTCAGGTAAATTGAAAGGTTATGCTGCAAATATGAAAAGTGTTAATTTTGCAGTTGCAAGCTCAACCAAGAATGTTTTCGTGCCATTCCCAGTAAATTATCAATATTGCAGTACATGCTACCCTTGTAGTAATATGATGTGTTCAACTAATATGATTTATGAATCTGCTTTGTTGTATATGATAGAGCCATTATCTGTCAAATAGTTTTAAACGTTATGGTCAGGATTTGAGTTGTGCAAACAACTTCTTTGTAGAACAAAGTTAAGGATGCATTAAAAAAGGACATGCTCGCAGATTCAAGTTGCAGATAAGTGACCGTTGGTCCATTAAAAAAGAAGTGTGTGTTGCAATCACCTCAGTGGTGGAGCAGGGTTTCATGCAGTGGATAAATCTTAACGCTATTGATTGTTCTTAAAGTAAACAATTGTTTGAAAGTGGTGAATTAGTCGGTTAGGTTTCGCTTCCCTACTACATACATAGTTTATATCTAGTTTTCCCTTATCATGTAAAATGATTGATTTCCCTCTTCCCGTTGTTGTTTACTCGAAGTGAAAAAAAATACGACATTCACTTAGGAGTGCGAAGGTTCTGAAATAATAATACAAGCAGCAGCTGATATGTTTTCATAGAACTATGTGCATTATCAAATGCTAGCAATGAGTAGTTGTGAATCGGATGTATATATAAAGAACTGAAGATGCTCGAATTGAATGTTCTAACAAGGACTCGTACTTGCAGGCTGCCAGCCAATCCACTGGAACGGCTATATTGCTGCTCATGGCGTCCCATCCAGGCACTCCTTTGAACAAGATTTTCCGGTTTGTCGTCTTTCGATTTTTGTAGTTTTCGTGTTTGTGGGGGCATGGCCCTACTGTTTCTTGTAATCGTTTTGTGTTTTTTTTTTTTTTTGTTTAATGTATTTTTATTTACAAAAGCAAAAAAAAAAAATATATCTGTTGAGAAAATTTAAATTATTTAATAGAATTCTATAGTTTTCCACATTGCAAAGAGAGGGTTCTAGTGTGGAAGTGAGGCAAGCAAACTTTGTTACGGGTAGTAGTGAGTTTTTATGAAATATGCTACTTCAACTTCCAGTAGTGAATTTTTTTTTTACCATACTTCAAGTTAAGTACGTTGCCTTTAAGGAAATGATCTTGTAAATTATTTAATTAAATACACTACTAGGAGTTGTGATTTAATAGAGAATTTAAACTTGGGATTTGCAAGGTATCCTTCACTTTTTCTCAAACTTCCAGTCTGACCAATTTAAGGAAAAGCTTGTTCAATTGTTTTTCTCGTCAACGAACGAAGGATGAGATCCCTTGCAGTGTGTTCGAAATCCCTTTTTCTGTTTGTTTATCTCATTCACTCTTGCTTCTTGACTCACTCTTGTTAGCAACCATCGTGGATTTGGGTGATTTGTTACAACTACATAACAGTTGTGAGTCTTTCTCTTTCTCTGTCATTTTTTTTGTCGTCGAATTCATGTATCTTCACGTGTCTCTGCCCTACAAACATTGATTTGGGATTTGCATTTAGGTTTATTTGATTTGGGGTTGGATGCAATTTAGGATTGTTTAATTTAGGGTTGGATGTGAATTGTGGATGTATAAATTAGGGTTTAATTTGGGCTTTTTGATTTAGAGTTGTTTGATTTGAGGATTTGATGTAAGGTTGTTTGATTTGTGGAATTAATTTAGGGTTGTTTGATTAGAGATTTGGTTTATTGTTTAGTTGATTGTGAATTAGGGATTTGTTGGTTAGAAATTGTTTTAAAAACTCTCTAAATGTATCTATTTATGGGAATCTGATTGATTTTAAAAATTAAACGTCTAGAAGTCATCTAAGTACCTCAAAGAGTCAAACCTATGATCGAATCTTTCCTTTCAGCGTGGATTTGAAAATAGTTGTATGATGGGTTGAGACAAAGGAGGCTGGCTATCAGTGGTGCGTTGTTTTCCTGTACCTGTGTTCTTAGTCCTTGTCATGGTCAAAAGATGAAGATGAACAATTGAAGATAAAAAATCAAAAGATGTTTTCCTTTACCTGTGTTCTTAGTCCTTGCCATGATCAAAAGATGAAGATGAACAATCGAAGATGAAAAATCAAAAGAAAGAGGTCGGATCAAAGCAACCAGTTGACCTCTTTTTGCAATTGGTCGAATGTGGATGCAACTTTAGGAATCCCTTTGAATCGATTGGAATAGGTTGAAAAATGAGAAAGAAATTGACTTAGATTTATGGAATGGCTCGGTCGATTGACAAGGGGAAGAGAAAATGAAGGATTAGGGTTTGAGAAATCAAATAGGGGTTGATATGTTCTGAAATTTGACTTTTATATCTTTGGAATCGATAAAAATGATCAACATTATTGAGCAAAAGTTGACTTTTTAATCGAACATTAACAATCTTATGAAAACAGTTGATAGTTTTATGTTATTTATGTTATTTTTGACAAAAGTGAAAAATGGTCGACAATTAAATTGACAGTTCTTCTGAGTCTTTTAAAGACTTGAAAGCATTCTTCACAAAAAAAATGATTTCAATTAAATTCATACAAATACACATTCCAACAATATATCACATAAGGTGATGATATCTAATATGTGTGCCCTCAAAAAGCAATCATTCCTAATTTGTTCCTAAAGAATTCAAATTTGGTCTTATTTAATGGTTTTGTGAAAATGTTGGCTATTTAATAATTTGTCTCTGTGAATTTGAGTTTGATATCTTCTTTTTGAACATGATCTCTAATAAAGTGATATTTTACCTCAACATGTTTTGTTCTTACATGAAATACAAGATTTTTTATTAAAGTTATAACACTTGTATTATCACACTTGATTGAAATATTTATAAGTTTTATGCCAAAATCATTTAATTGTTATATGTTCAGTTTCAATAGAACAAAGTGCAACGGAAAGTGGTTGGTGATGCAATTTCATAATTAAAAATTTTTATGTTATTAAATCAATTTTTTAAACTGTTATATACATATTTTTATTTATTTATTTACTTATTTTCTCACTTAGATTATTTAGAGAACCTTAAAGACTCCCTATTCTTGGTTGGGAGAGATAGGGCGAAACAATTACAACTATGCATTGTTTTAAGGCAAGAGCGAGTAAATATTGATTTGGTGTTTGAGGTTGTTCAAGAAATAGCTAAAGGTATAAAAGTAAGTATTTTTAAGTTTTTTTTTTTCTTAATTTTCAAGTTTAAAATATTTTCTTTTGAATTTTGATATTTGGAATAATTATCTATCATCAATTTTATTTATAATTCAATAATGAAACTATAAAGAGTCATAAGCTATGGAGCTGTTAGATTTATCATTCGCAGTAACGTTTCCAATATGTTGCTTTTCAATTTACCTAACTGCACTTTAGCCCAACGAAATTATACCTTACGACGAAAATCTTTGTCTCAAGTAACTAAGTGTTAGAGATGGAATCTTCGAGTTGATAAATCTGGTGGTCGAAGTGACAAATCTTTAGGTGGTGGGCATTGCATGGATTGGAAAGGAGGAAGAAGAAGAGGAATCAAAGGGGTAGGAGTAAAGGAAAAAGCATTCGTTTGGCAGCCATTAATTAATTGTTCTAGAGATCTGAACTCAAAACAAATACGTATTTGTGTGCGACAAACACTTACACCTTTGTTTGAAAAGATCTATCCAGATTTGAATATGATATCAATAGGATTCCAAAATCCAAACAGAATTTGGTTTCTAAATCCATTTATAAGAATAGATTTGTTTGAAGAGATATGTCCAAATTTAAATACAATATCAGTAGGATTCCAAAATCCAACACAAATAGGATACGTTGGTGTTGGTCTCACCATTTGGGTTGATTTATAAAGTTATTTCTCAAGCAAATTTATTTTATTATTATTATTATTATTATTGTTGTTGTTGTTGTAATTTTTTCTATTTTTATATTATTTGTTTATTAAAGAAATTGAC
This sequence comes from Diospyros lotus, assembly GCF_014633365.1. Lineage (NCBI taxonomy): Eukaryota > Viridiplantae > Streptophyta > Magnoliopsida > Ericales > Ebenaceae > Diospyros > Diospyros lotus. The sequence goes on along the minus strand of NC_068341.1, from coordinate 34,601,855 downwards.
CAAATAATTGAAGAAGATTCTAAATTTTTTTATTATTATTTTAATGTATTGGGTTACAAAGTCCTATTAATAAAATGATTATTTTTTGAATATTTTATTTAAGAAAACAAAATAAAACTAAAATTCAACATCCCAATTCATTCAAGCATAAAATGAGAAACAGGGTTACTAAACATGATGCTGCCTCTTCTAAATAACCTAAATGAAGATTCCAGAAATTATGCTAACACATTATTATGGTCACATCACATTTCATAACATCTCTAAGGCTATTACGGGACATGCAGGCGTAGAGAACCGAGTGACCAAAAGCACAACAGATACAGGCGAAAGGATCACAGGTTTGCCAATCCATCATCCATACACAAATATACATACCCTCTCAATAATCTCTATTCATAAATTTAGTCTATAAAAGACATAAATTAACATAATAGGATTGAAAAATTTCCGATTTCTACTTACATTATTAAATTATACTATCAAATGGACAAATTAACGTAATATAGAGTTGAGAGGACTTTGTATGATTTGATCGATGGCATCTAAGCTTGTGGTTTTTTTTTTAATTAATTATGAAATGAAAAATAGAATAATAAAATTTGAAAATTAAAAAAAAAAAAAAGCCAAATTAGGCCCATCAAGAATTAGGGGTATTAATATAATTTTAAAAAATTATTAATCACCTTTTCTGTAAAAAAATATTAAAAAAATTATTCAAATTTTGAGAACCGAAAAGCCCACCGAATTGATACAAAAATCAAGGTGTGAATTTGTAAAAACAAATTCAAAATATACATTACATCCTATTTTGAAAATAAAACCATATTATATTTAAATATGGAAAGCTGACTCGTATATGAATCTCTTCAAATAAAAGTTTGAAATTTAAAAACTTATCTTATAATTAGATTTAAAACCAACTTATGGAATCCAAAATCATATTTTTGGTGGGTTTTTGTTTGTGTCATATCTTTCCCTATATATTCACTACTCTAATGCACATATGTGCATTGTTAAATGACATACTATCTATTATGCAACGGTACTTGCAATTTTAGTTGTTTGCAATAACTAATAATAATTACTACCAAGTGAACCCTTTTTGTCTTGCTTATGATTGTTTGTTATTTTTTCTTCTTTCTTTCTCACTTGTGAAATGCCCATCCCCTCAAAATTTGTGAGTTGGACCAAATTTATCAACTCAAAGATTCCATCTCTGACACTGGCAATTTGATCCATGAGCCTATCGGGACTATCACTCCCTTTGCCAAACTTTCATATGAGAAAACTTCTTCAATAACGCAACTGGCTATTGTTCCAACAGTTTGCTCATGATTAATTATATCGATACATAATTTATAACTTTGAGTTTATTGAACTCTTTCTCTCTCTCTCTCTCTCACTCACACACACAATTATTTTTAATTAAATAGTGCAAGAATTTTGGAGTATGGTCATTGACAATAATAATTTAACATTAACTACTTTTGTTAATTACTTATATTAAATATTAATCTTATTTTTTTTAACCAAAGCGAATAGACTCTCACTTCTCAACCCTTATAAGAACATTGAGTCCAAATTCAAAGATGGAGTGAACTTTGTTGTTGTGGGCTCATTAACAGTAGAGAATCTTGCCAACGAAAAGATTTGTGTCTTCATTAACTACAAGTTCTCTTAATGTATAACCTGATTGGATGTTTTCTCATTTTAGTTCTACTTGCTACACAAAAAGAGGTTGATGATACAATTTAATTTAAACATAATTAAAGTATGTTCTATTATCAAGCAATCTTTTAACCTATTATAGTCTTTACAGATGACATGTTTTTACTCATCTATCTACTTATTTTTTGATTGACAAATTATTTGAAAAAGCTTCAAGACTCTCTATTCATGGTTGGAGATATGAAAAAATGATTATAATTATGTGTTGCTTCAAGGTAAGAGTATTGAGCAAGTAAAGACTAATTTGATGTCCGAGGTTGTCCAAGAAATAGTTAAAGCCGTAAGAGAGTATTTTAAAGTCTTTTTTCTCCTCTTAATTTTCATATTTGCTATATTTTTTTTTTAATTTCATTAATCATCCATTCTTATTATAATTCCACAATGTGGTTCTAGAGAGTTATATACTATGAAGCTATTAGAGTTGTTGTTCCTAGTAATTTTTCAATAAGTTGTCTTCCAATTTACCTAACTGCATTTGAGACCAATACCACTTTAGCTTATGACGAAAATCGATGTCTCAAGCAATTAAATGATTTTGTAAAGTATCACAATAATCTTTTACCAAAAATCATCAAAGAGTTGAAAAGAGAATTTCCTAAGGTGATCATTGGGTAGAGTGACTATTACCACATATATGAATGGGTTCTCAAAAATGCTATTGCTCTTGGTAAGGTTTTTTTCACGTCTTGACAATAGAAAAATAAGTTGCATATATAAGTGTTGGTAACTATATAGTATTTAATCATGCATGTTAGCCTAATTTGCTTTCTTATCTTAATTTGTCTTATGTAGGATTTGACCCAATGTCAACATAAAAGTTTTGTTGTGAAATCGAAAGAAATTATAATTTCGACCTCAACGATATGTGTCGACTAGATGGTTCAACTTACTCAAATCCAAATTCAATATATTAGTTGGGATAGCATTCACTCGACACAAGAACGAAAAACTTGAAAATATGTACTCTTACGACTCAAATTATTTCTTAAAGAATCTTGAACACTAAATTAGTCTTTACATGTTTGAGTTTCAAAATAAGATACAATGGTAATCTTTTTTCTTTCTTTTTTTCTCTATCCACTGTAAATAGAGAGTTGCTACAAGTTGTATCATCCATACACATTTTTTATTTTGTTTTCAAAAAAATTAAGAAATAATTAATGATTTTAAAAAAACTACATCAATATTCTTCAAAGAGTTATTTATATTTATTTTTAGATCAGATGCGTAATATCTTTTTTTTATTTAAATAATTTTATCAATTGGTTAAATTGTTCAAAATGCGATACATTTATTATTAAATAATAGAATTGTTTAAATATTAAAAATATAATGCAATGGATATATTTTATTTGAAATAAAGTATATTTATTATAGTTTAATAAAATAATAGAATTGTTTAAGTATAACGGTTTTGTTAAGGAGTAAACATTTGTTAAGGCACATTTAATAAATTTTATTTTTAATATTTAAACACTTTTATAGTAATAAATATTTATATTTGTTATTAATTAGTAAAAATATTTAAAATACTGAAAATAAAATATATTAAATACCCCTCAATCGCGATCAACAAAACCGCAAGTAAAATATTAATTTTGAAGTAAAGCTATTCATTCCTGGCGGTCTCTCTGTGTTGTAACGGTCGAAAACAGCCTCTAAAAATGCGTCTCGCTCGCTTCTTCTTCTTCTAGGGTTCGAGGCTCTCGATGATCGATCGGGCTCCGGTGCCAATTGACGGGCTTACAGTTTCGCATCATCATCATCATCATGTAAACAACTTCTTCTTAATTTATTCCTTGATTACAATCTTGAAATAGTTACTGATGGCTTCATCTTTTTGTTTTTGTTTTTCCTTTTACGCATCTGTTTCTTGCAGATTTGCCTTTGCGATTGATTGATTGTTGTGAATGGGTCAAAGACCGAAGAATAATCGCTATCTTTCTTCTTCATGCTTGTGGCGGAGAGAGAATCTTGAATCCCAATACATACGGTCCATCGCGCCTTATGGCAGAGAGAATCCTGAATCCCCAATTTGTCTCGTCCTATTCGATGCTTCTTCATGCTTATGGCGGATAAAGAATCTTGAATCCCAACATATATGGTCCACCGCGCCTTACAATACAGGTCAGTCGCTGTCTTCTTCAATCTCATACAAAGTTTCCCCAATTCTATTGTGTTAATTTGTTGCGTTGAATCCGTTGATGCAAAAGATTAACAACGTATGTAGGAATAGGGACTATTGTCAGCTCTGTTATGTTAATTATGGCTTGGTGGAATAAACTTATTAGCACAGATTATTGAAAAGGTATGAATGTGAATTGATATCAATTGGCTTTCTGTTAAGTTATTCTGCTAATAAAGCAGTATACAGGTTATAGGGAAAGGCCTGGTGGTGATTGTGTAACAGTGATATGGCATGCCTTACAATATAGGTCAGCCGCTATCTTCTTCAGTGTCATTCAAAGTTTCCCCAATTCTATCGTGTTAATTTGTTGCTTTGATGCAAAAGATTAATAACGTATGTAGGAATCGGGACTATTGTCAGCTCTGTTATGTTAATTATGCCTTTGATGGAATGCACTTATTAGCACAGATTTTTGAAAAGGTATGCATGCGAATTGATATCAATAAGCTTTCTGGTAACTCCAGTTATTCTACTAATAACGCAGTATACAGGTTATATAGCAAGGAATAGTGGTGATTGTGTAACAGTGATATGGCTTGCCTTTTGTTTTCTTTCCTTTGTTAAGTATTCCATTTTGTTCCCTTGTAACCAGTTGTATATAAATATTCATTAAAAGGATGCGACCCATTGATGCACAAAATCTCAAATAGAACCAAGTTACTCATTGATAGATCCATTGAAATGACAAAAATTGAAAAATGACTTATAATTGTAGAAATGCCACTATAATTGACCCATAACCCACATACGATTTTATCTAAATTTTTATGCCCATTTACTTTTTTTTTAAACCAGCATCATCTTTTGTTGTTCGTTGGGCTTAGGTGATTGGGTTTAGCTCAAGAAACAAACACAAATTAAGGAATATTCTAATATTATTCCATAGATATTAAAAATATTTGATCTAGTAAAGTTTTAAAAAATTGTAGGAAATGTAGTGGTTACGTAGTGATGGGGGACATTGGAAGCAACCTCTAAATACATGCAAGAAGCATCTCAAAATTGGTTCTAAGGCCCAAGCATTGATTTGGGATGTTTTGGATGAAGAGAAGCCCTCATAGAAGCATTTTTAGGCTTAATTTTGATATCACCGATCATATCTATAAGACTTTGCATCTTATATTTAAATAATAAAATATTTTTTCAAAGATTCTCAATGCAAGAGTTCTCATATGAGCTAATTCATTTTAATGGATTATTCTTTCCACCATATTTTAAGGCCATGCCATAGTTCCGAGAAGGATATGAGATCATAATTTAAGGAAGATCGGAATTCTAATTTCTCCCTCATTTCACTCTGTTTCTCCCTACTTTCTGTCTATCTATCTATCTATCCCTCATTTCTATCAGTTTACCCCTATTATTCTATCTGTTTCTCCCTCATTTTTTTCTACTTGTCCCTCACTTCCAATTTTATTTTCAAACCTTTGGTTAGGACTCCTCCTGACAGGGTATATGGATTTTGGCTTGCAAAAGATCCTCTCCATCTATGCATGAATGTTGCCTTAAGTAGGATTGTGTAGGATCATGATCCTTTAAGAGCATACTAAAAAATCTTGAATGTGATATGGAATTCTTCTAAGGATCTGATTCTTCTGTTTTGGCACTTGCAGATTGACAGCCATAACCCAGTTGGCACATCATGATATGGCATTTGTCCCTCTTGACAATTTAAGGTATATATATGTTGTGTATGAAAATTCTTAAAATCATGGACAGATCTACATTCTTGATTTGCAGTTAATTATGTCTGCATTCTCAATTTGGTGTAGATGTAATGGCAATGGGAATCAAACTGAGATGGGCGATGGATCAGATGGGTCTCCAAAGGTTACAAAGGGTGGCTCAGAATTGTTTGAATATTCAGGTTTTTATTTTTGATAATTTTATCTTAATCTCTGCAATTTATCTGGAATGCAGACCTCTCTTTTCTTTTTGTTTACTATGCCTCAATCAGCTAGAATTTATCTTTGCAGTTTTTTATTTACTGTGCTTCAAACTGCATTTATTTATTTAGATGACTATCTTTGAACTTACTGTTTTGTTGATATGTAGATATAAAAACACCATTACAGGCAAAAGACAAATTTAAATTTTATTATGAACATCAAAACAGAAATATTGTAGAGTCAAATTCTTAAACTATATGCTAACCACATACTTGAACTTAATGTAAGAGAAACCCAACATGAAACACTGCAATGAAAACTTAATCCAAGAAAAGACCAACTAAACACTGCAATGAAAAACAACTTAATCTACTTTGAAAAGAAAAAGAAAAAGAAAAGAACTTAATCTACTTGGAAAAGAAAGAGAAAAAGAACTTAATCTAAAGATAGAACAACTAAATGCTACAATGAAGTTGAGGGAAAGAAAAAGAAAAAGAACTTAATCTAAAGATAGAACAACTAAATGCTACAATGAAGTTGCGGGAAGATCTTTTGGAGAAGCCTTTCAGCCATGATTCGATATGCCTCTTGTGTAGAGTGAATCCCATCCTAGCTTATATATTGGCTTGGATTCGGGCAAACTGAAACATCTTGTTCGCACATTTTATTGAGATTGAAATTATAGTTTCCTTCAGTTCCAAAACATGACTTCTGTGTTGACATTGAGTCATATCTTATACGAAACAAATTTAGAAAAAAAAAGGTCAGTATGTACAATTAAAAACTTCTAACTTCTTAGCAAAACAGTGTTCTAAAATGCGCTAGGCGCTAGGCACTAGTAGGGCACCAGACTGATTTTTTTTTGGTAGTTTTTAAAGTAATTTCATGTTATTTTTAGATAGATCAAAGTTAAAAAGACAAATGAAACTTATAAATATATAAATCAGAAACTTATATATTTATATATATATATATAAACAATATTTAGATAAAATATTTTGGTAACATTTCTATCGGCACCCAAGGCAGGAAGTAGCAACGCTTGCTGCTTGCTACTTGCTTATTGCTTACCGGAGGCTGAGGAAGACAAAAGAAAGAATTGAAACTAGAGAGTGGAACGACGGTCGACGGCGGCGAGTCCACCGTCCACAAGAGATGGCAACGGCTGTAATGACGCAAATTTAGATACTCTTGTGCCATGTATGGAGGATTGAGTTGGTTAGCCTTGATGTTTAAAATGTTGTTTTGGTGATAATTTTTCAAGTGTTAAATAAGGGTTAAGTATGTAAGCTAAGTGATTAAGCTAGATTTTTGGTGTTATAACTGAAGGTATGTGAAAATTGTAGTTTAGATATCCGAATGTAAGCTAAGATATTTGAATGAGAGCTTAAGCATTTGGATGTGTGAGTCTTAGGCATTCTCCGAATGAGTTTTGTGAATTTTAGTGAAGTGATTCGAATGCTATGGGGAGCCATTCGAATGGGGGGCCAAGCAATTCGAATAGCCTATGCTCCTGTGTGCGTGTTGTCTTTGCAACTCGATTTCGACCATGATTCAGTTTGAATCTCTCAAAACTCAAAATATAAAAATTTGTAGATCTTTCTATTTTCATTTCATAGCATCTTGAATCATCTCAATCGGAGTTCGAACGAGAGAGTTATGACCAAAGTTCGAACGGGTGTCAGAACTGTCTAGAATCCGATTTTGTAAATTAAACCCTCACATTCGAATGACTAGCCTTCCATTTGAATGAGCCAAGCGAAAGTTGAGAAATTCATCAGTATGAGGCCACTGTTGCATTCGAATGACCTTCCAATTTCTTCAGCAATCCACCTAACTATTTAAAATTCATTCGAATGCCCCATTGCATCATTCGAATGTCACACTTATAACTTGAAATTTCTCTCTAATTCATTCGAATATGAGCCAAATCATCTGAATGTCTTTGCATGGAAACCTCATATCTTTAAGAGAGACATCCAAATGGCCTAGGATTCATTCAAATGACTCTCACATCTTTTGAATTTTGACTCCTTGACATTCGAATGCCTCATAACACATTCAGATGTCCCTCTCAACGATACATACATATATACATTCTAAGTCATTGTTAACTCTGGAAAGACGTAGAAAATTCTAGAATTATGACATAAGGAGGAGAGTTTAGAGAAATTATGGAAATAATCGGATGGATAAGTATCACTTTTGGAGAAAATATAAAAGAGGGAAATTTTAGGGGAAAAAATACCAACGTATCAGATGTGCAACTCGAAACTTCTCTCGAAAGTTTCTTCTTCTTTGCAAACCCTCCTCCTCCTCCCCAACCTCAAGTCAAATACTATTATCCAAGGGGTTTCTAGCTGCTATTGAGCATCACAGGAAGCTTAAGAAGGCAAATTCTCTTCCTTCCTTCCTATCTTTTGAATTATAATTCACTGTAAACGTGGTATTGGGTTTGGGAAACTTTGGATAGAATTTTGATATATGCACTTGGGGGTGAAGAGAGGAGTATTGTGAGAGTGGTTTAGGAACTTAAGGGTGTTGTTGAGGTTGAATATAGGGGAAATAAATAAAAACTACTACATAAACAGGGGTGTGAGTTTTATACGGTTGATTCTTATGGATTAATGGATTACAACTTGGGGAACGTTTTGACAGCTATGTGGGGCTTGTTCTTCCGCACTTATTTTAAGGAATGGTGAATTTGTTACGATTTTGCTAGGGAAGCTTGTCCCTTCCTCTTGCCCTGCCAATGTTTCAAATATTAACCAATTTACTCTGATTTACTCTTGAAACCTAAGAGTAAAGCCTTCCATACCCTCAATGTTATTTACTGTCATTGATGGACACAATATGAAATGGAAAAAATTTAAAATTCAAATATTACTCCCGGCCATGGCATGTATGGTTTGAGCCCCGTTACCACTTTGCACGCCCAAAGATATTTTCTCTTACTTTTTATGGTCCTGTGAGTTGAGCATGAAATTCCTTACTTCTGGTGCTATTCAATAATTGTGATGTCCATGATTATGAGATGAGAATAATTGCAACTAAGAATGTTACCCCCTGTCATGACATGTTTGGATAGTGTGGTAATTGTGCATCATGGGCATGGACTGGCGTGAATATTATCACCATGTAACATGAGTGGAAGCATAACATATTGCCACTGCATCACATGCATTTGTATGTGGTCATCCTACGTGTTGCATACACATTGGCAAGATCAGAGACGGTTATGCGCGCTGCGGTTGTGTACCGTTGGGATATATCCCCCAAAATCAGTAGGCACTAGTCTGACTGGGGTTACGCTCATGTGGTGACGACTGAGGGACGCACCCAGAGGTGACGACCCTGTGCGAGATTATATATATATATGTATGACTATAGCCGAGTATATGAGATAGGACCTATGACCCATATATTATCACAGTTTCTCTGGTTACAGGTATCAGTTATAGGCTGGTATGTATTTTGGTGCATTTTATATTATTATGTGAGGTCGTTGGCTAATTATGTGTTTACCGGATTTCCTGTGTGTTATGCATGACATTATTATCATGGGTGGGTGTGTGGTCCATGCTTTGTAATCTATCATCCACATCTAGATGTTTTTCAGATACCACTCACCTTACCTCTGTCACATTACTATCTACCATGTTTTTCCTTCATGTTTCTTATACTTACTGAGCTTTGTAGCTCACCTTATACTCTTCACCATTTCAGGTAAAGTAAAGCAATAGCTGGCTAGAAGTCGAGTAGGAAGGATGGCTAGTAAGATGTGTGTGCGGGTCTACTCTCAAATCAAAGGTCTTGGGAAAATATGTCTAAAGATTGCATAGGTGTTATCTTATAACATGTAACCTAACTTAGAATTGGGTTTGTAACCCCTAAAGTTTTCTATGTACATTTTGGGTCTAGATGTATTATTTGTTTGTTGGCAGTTGTCGCATCTTTTCTTGATTCACGACGCTCTCTCTTCTAGGTTGCCCAGGGATTAGGGTAGCTAGGGAGAGGAGGTGTTACAAAGGTAGTATCAGAGCAAGTTTGAGAAGTGACCCCGCACACATAGGATAGATGGGTAGAAGTTAGGAGTTTATTTGGCAATTCGGGATAAGATTAGATGATGACTTAAAATTCTAGCATGGTGGACGGGTGTGTATGAAGCCGAGTGCCCGCCCCCCACATATGAGAATTCAAGGAATTTGAAGGGTAAAAGGGATTTAAGAAAAAGGGGAATCGAGTGACCGTAAACTAGCTGTCGGCTGGTGGTAAGGAACAGTCAATCGATGGCCAACGATTGCTCGCTTCCTTCTAGTCTGTCGGCCATTCGGCTATGGGACCCGATTTCCCCAATGCATTAATGGGGCATGAAAGGATGAAAGAATTGGAAATAAGGTCTAACCAACTGAAGATCTTCTGGAGAAAAATATGTGTTAGCGTATTACACCATTGGCAATGGATGGAATAGGTTTGAAAGGTTTAACCACACCATTGTGATGTGACATGCAGAATAGGGAGAATCTATTTCCAGTACGGTCCAGACGAGTGTGCAATTAAAACACATATATATACAAGTATCTCCACTTAAAATATGGAATTGGAGAGTTAGAAATTTGAGAATTTTCTCAAAGGCAAGAGATCATTTATGTTAAGGAAAATTGGTAGGATGTTGTATAACACGGTTGAGTCATACTACCTGTCTGGGCTGGTGCGAGGATGATATTATGTGTTGAGTGTATGTTTATGAGGAGTATATGTACCCAAGGGGGGGAAGTATGCATGATATAAGCGGGTATAACAAAGATAAAAGTTTTGAGTTGCGATAATTCGAGGGTGATAAAAGAACATATTGATTAGCGTGCACATGATATAGACAGTGAATTATGATGTTGAGAGGTATGTAGACGGGATAGTTAGTAAAGAAGTATAGTGGTGTGAAGTGTCTCAGAATACTCCTAAAGAAGAACTAGCAGGTTGAAAGATACTAAAACACAGGTTTAAAGTGGAGATGTGACTCATGTACGTAAGAGAATGCATGTATATATGCAAGGGATAAAGATGTATAATGTGCATAATTATGGTCGAAATGGGAATTTTATGCCGCGATGGTCTTGTTGCGATTATATGTTATACAGAAAATAACTTCCTAGGGTGCACATTTGAGGGAATCAATGTTAGGCAAAGATTAAATGTGTAAGATATCTATCGTTATAAGAGTTACGGGGGAAAATTTGATTCATAAATTCTCAAGAAGTATACTCTTTATGTCAAGACCTTCCCTTAGATGGTTTAGTAAATGAATTGTGAAATTTGGTAATGTGAAGTTAGAATCGAGAAGAGGGCTCCTTGAATTGGAGAGTAAATCGACACAGTGGGAAAAGTCGTGTGTTTAACAAGAAATGGGAAGATGATAATTTGTGGAAAGGGGCTTGAGATTGACATTAATTTGTCGTTCAAGCTATTAGTTATTGATTTTTTTGAAATGATGGGTGTGTCCCTGGCTATGATAGTGCAAGTATGGTAAGCCTGAGTTAAGTTGTGATACTGAAAATGAAGATGGTTTACAACATAGTTGGGTTTTATTATTAGAATGACCGTAGTCTTGCTTTTTCCGTGAGCACAAGTTGATGTGACATAATGTATTTATAAAAGAACAGGAGGAAAGTTTTGTATCGTCTCAACCTAAGTATACTTGATAAGGATTTATAAAATGAATCGTATGAATATATAAGGAAGGAAACCTAAACTATTTATCAAAGTGAGGAGTCAAACGTAGATTTAATGGCTTGAAACTACTGGAGACTTAGAATTTATATACATATACTTCTAGGTTTGAGGTTACTATTTAAGGGCTCAACACCGCGTGTGGTACTATGGTTTACAACACAATTGGGTTTTATAGTTAGAATGACTGTAGTCTTGCTTTTTCCGTAAGCACAAGTTGATGTGACATAATGTATTTATAAAAGAACAGGAGGAAAGTTTTGTATCGTCTCAACCTAAGTATACTTGATAGGGATTTATAAAATGAGTCATATGAATATATAAGGAAGGAAACCTAGACGATTTATCAAAGTGAGGAGTCAAACATAGATTTAATGGCTTGAAACTACTAGAGACTTAAAATTTATATACATATACTTCTAGGTTTGAGATTACTATTTAAGGGCTCAACACCACGTGTGGTTTGATTATGGAACAAATAGAGGAACTGGTTAAGCTTAGTAGGTAGTAAAGACGTTTACAGGTGTATAGTTGAGCAGCATGCAATAGATTTAAATTCATCTAGTGCAATCCACTTCGAGTAAAAGGGTTTAATTGGCCATTGGTTAACATACGAGATTGTTGGTCACATAATTATTTGAGGCCTTGAATGGTGCAACTGTGTGGAAGATGAATGGAAGTTTTTGAATATTGAATGAAGTGATTTGGGAAGTGTATAGGACTTACAATAGATTAGTTGGCAAACAATAGATGTAATGATACGAGGAGTAGTTTGGTAGTTAAAGGAGCTTAGTGTAAAAAAAAAGAAAAAGAAACTTGAAGTGCAATAGGAGGGTTGGTGAAAATGAGCTAAGTATTGAGAAGGTGAGTGAATAACTGTGTATGAATGGAATGACCATGGGAAATAGTTATGCCTTACCTTGGGATAGAGACTAGTCCAAATTGGTTGTAGTAAGGGGAATAATTTTAAAAGTTAGTTTATGGTTAGGGTATTACTCGTTGGAAGTAACCATGGTAGTGAGTGTAGTATGAACCTAGATGAAAATCTCTATGTAAAAGATTTAGTGGTTCAAGAAAAGATACAGGATTTATGAAAGCAAATGAGGGGTACACCCAAGTTGCGACCATAAAAGGTTTGTTTTGGAATGAGCTAGGAAGTGACATAAAATTATTTAAGAGATGTGGGTTTTAGTGTTCGAAATTTAATTAGAGGCACAATTTTTCTTGAATAGGTAAATTGATCCTGAAGTCTATGTGAATTGATTCATTATATGAGTAGTTTGATGGTTATCGTAGTGAAAGTTTTCTTAGTGGGAATTCCCAATCATGCTATAATGGTAAATACTAAGGTGATTATGTATGATATGCCATGGAACGAACTTGGAAAATGGTACGGATTTAATTAGGATAAGGGGATAGTTTATTCTGAGTAGCTACGTGATACTTGATCCGAAGATTATAGATATCTTACAAGGATTGTGGAAGATCAAATATTGAAGTGCCACACTCTAGAATTAGGCAAAGCCCAGAAATAAAGTAATGATAAAATTTGGGGATAATTCATGACAGGGGAATGCGAGAATCTTCTATTTTTAGTAAGTTAATAAGCGAATGATGAATTAAGGAATCATCTTAAATTCATACTTGAATGGGTTTTATGATACAAACAAGATATTGAGGCAAAATAAATTCCCCTTCACGATAATTAGGGATCATAATTTCGTAAGAACAAGCATCAGTAATATTTTTAAGAGACAAATGCACTAGAGGTAATGATATGGTCCAACTAACACCGAATTTTTAAGAGGGGACAATCAGGTTAATGAGATAAGTAGTAGGCAGAGTCTAATCCCCTAGTATCGAAATTGAAGTTATTCATGCTTTGACATTTGGGGGATTATTAATTTGATAACTGGAGTCAAAATTCCCAGCGTCAAATCAAAATTGGCAATAAAACCTAGGTGGTACTACTTAGAGATTTTGACATGAAGTGTTTTGCAGACGCCTTGCAAGCAGCTTAGGATAGATAGAAGCGGTACAATCAAAGGCAAGATTCGGAGTTTCAAGGAAGCTCAGCCCGCGTTGTACATGTCCTTTGGAGATCTTTGGACCTTTAGTGAATTGACGGGCCTTGCCTCCTTAGTTATTTAACGTGCATAATGTACTCTATGTTTCGAAAATATGTTCCAGCTCCTCGGCATGTAATTGCTTTTAGCCTCTAGAGCTAAGAGAAAACTTGTCCTATAAAGAGGGGTTCTTAATTGCATTATGGATCACAAAGGAAAAAGTATTGAGGAGCATAGTGATGTTTTGGTTTTCAAGATATTTGGAATAAGGAAATATTTACATTAAATGATTTTTCATACTCATCTCCATGAACATGGGATGATGTAACAAATTGTGGAAGGAACAGGGAAAGTAGTGTTGTTCAAAACCGATAAGTGGATTTATATATTCGGCATAATTACATTTTTGAATGGATTCTATGGTAATAAAAAGATAGCAAGATAAAATATATACCCCCCTAGCTTTTCAAATTACTAAACCCAAATTTGGGAGACCAAATTCTTTTAAGGGGGGGAGGATTTGTAATGACTCGAATTTAGATACTCTTGTGTCATGTCTGGAGGATTGAGTTGGTTAGCCTTTATGTTTAAAATGTTGTTTTGGTGATAATTTTCTATTGAATAAGGGTTAAGTGTGTAAGCTAAGTAATTAAGTTAGAATTTTGGTGTTATAACTGAAGGTATGTGAAAATTGTAGCTTAGATATCTAAATGTAAGCTAGGATATTCGAATGAGAGCTTAGGCATTCAGATGTGTGAGTCTTAGGCATCATTCAGATGAGTTTTGTGAATTTTAGTGAAGTGATTCGAATGCTATAGGGAGCCATTCGAATGGGGTGTGGAGCATTCGAACGGCCTATGCTCTTGTGTGCGTGTTGTCTTTACAACTCGATTTCGACCATGATTTAGTTCGAATCTTTCAAAACTAAAACATGAAAGTTGTAGATCTTTCACTTGTTGTTCCATATCATCTTGAATCACCTCAATCGGAATTCGAACGAGAGAGTTATGACCAAAGTTCGAACGGGTGTCAGAACTGCCTAGAATTCGATTTTGTAAATTAAACCCTCACATAATCACATTCGAATGACTAGCCTTCCAGTCGATTTTGTAAATTAAACCCTCACGGGGGTGACTAACTGCTAACGGCAAAGGGAAAGGCGTCGAAGGTGGAGGCGACATCGATGGCGACAAACTCAAGGGGTCTCTCTCAGCATCTCACGTCCATCTCAGTCCAGCCTTCCAATTCCAAGTGAGTGAGAGTCTTTACCTCGAGTGTTGCGGCGTCGACATCGGCATCAGAGGGGGTGATGGTGCTATTATGCCAGAGTATCGGAGACGACGGAGGGGAGATAGCAAAGCGAACAGAAGGATCGATTCAGTCCTTCCGCCTTCTGGGTTTTCTCTCATCTACCTTTGCGTGACTTCTGTTTGTCACTTGGGGATATTTTCACTTTGCTTTGTAAACCCAAAACTATGTCATTTTTGTAAGTTTGGTTCAGTTCGGTTATTTCGGTTATTTCAAGCAAAAAACCGAACCGAACACCGAAAATCGAACTTTCAAAAAAAATTAATCGAACCGAAATTTTGAAGAAAAAAAAAAAAAACCAAACCAAACCAACCGAACTTGTCGGTTCGGTTTGGTTACTTCGGTTTAACCGAAGTTGTGCTCACCCCTAGCGTGGAGTACCCAGTCAGCCCTCCTCAACCGATCCTTAGAGAGAAGGTCTAGGAGGTTCACTGAACCCCCACACAAGAGTTGGCGTTGCTCACCTTTATATTGCTCCCGAGGTCAAGAATAGACGCAGAAAGAATCGGCTTAGCCACTCTATCATCTGAACACCAACCCCGAGGAGAGCACCACCTGCTCAGTGGGGGATTCACGACAAACCAACGAGAATTAAAATAATGTGCCCTAGGTGGAATACCCTTGAATAAACAATCCTCGACGCGTTCCCTATAAAGTGTATACAAGTGATAGCGAGACTATCCTAGTCGGAAGCGATAAAAACAGAAAAGAAGATCAACGGTGGGGGGCACCCCCATTTCTTGACACAAAACAAAAAAACCCACCAACTGAGCCCATTCATTGGGATGTAGCTGGGCCGGAGCCAGACCACTTCAATAAAGAAATTCAACACCAAAGGGGTGGGAGCAGAAGATGGAATCCTAAGCGAAAACTTATTTCATGAACTGCCATACACCCCTCTAAAACAGTAGCGGCATAAGATTCGCCCAGCTCAGGTAATCTAGCACAATAAGAGGGGGGGAATACTATAGTTGCCCACCAATTGCTCAACCTCGTCAGCTGTTAGGGCAGAACGCTTGCCCATAAGAAATTAGCAGGCGCATCCCTCGAAATCCTGAGTACGAAAAATATACACCCCTAGATCCCATGTTATTGGAAGGCAAGAAGAAAGCCAAAATAAGAAAGAGGCAAGGCGTAGAAGAAAAAAAAGATAACCCCAAGAGTTTGGCACTAAAGAGACACGTTCCCCAAAGAAGAAAGGCAAGAAAAGAAGAAAAAGAAAAAACGAAAAAGTTAGCAGCAAGATAGCTAGAGGCAAGAAAGCTCGCGAAAAAAGCTTGCGGCGAGGAGGCTAGCAGCAAAGAGGCTTAAGGCGAGAAGGCTAGCGACAACGAGGCTTAAGGTGAGAAAGCTAGTGGCAACAAGGCTCAAGGCGAGAAGGCTAGCGGCAAGGGTGTATGGAGCTAACGGTAAAAGCTTGCGGCAGAGTGCATGAAGGCAAGAAGGCTAAGGGCACATAGCTCGCGGAAAGGATGTTTGCAGCAGGGGCCTTGTGGCAAGGCTCTCGGAATGTAGGAATAAAGGTAAGGAGGGTCGTGGCAAAGGCCATAAATCTAGGAGTCCTCGCGGAAAGCACTAGGATCCTCGCGACAAGACGTTGGCGCTAAGAAATATCCTAGCAGCAAGGAAAAAGGAGGGAGGGAACCCTCGCGAAAAGTACTAGGTATAAAAGTCTGAGGCAACACGAAAAGAAAAAGTGTTATGGCAAAAAATTACTTGGGTGTTCCCTTGCGACAGAGAGATTTTATGTTTGAGGTAGAAGCAAGGAAAATGATTGAGGTAAGTGGAATTTATAAGAGCATGCCGGAAGGCCAATGGGCAATGAAAAAATTACCCCGAGAGGTAATAACTAACCTCACGGCAGTGTGCCTCTACGTCACCCCCAAGTTGGCAATAAAATTCTGAAATTTTCCTACTCTTTCATTTTACCTAAAGGCAAAAAAGAAGTGGGGGGAAATTATTGTACCATAAGAATGGGGATGGAGAAAAATGAGGATTCTTTAAAGCAAAAATGGTATCCAAGCTTCCAGCAATGTGCGCTAAGCCTCACAAAGTGCCTTGCAACAAAGGGTAATGAGGCAAGGTGGCTTGCGACAACGACAGGCTCACTGCAAGAGGCCTTGCAGCAAAAGGCCTCACGACAAAGGCCTTGCTGCAAGGGGCCTTGTAGCACAAGGCCTTGCCTCAAGGGGCCTGACAGCAAAAGGCCTTGCCGCAAGCGGCCTTGCAACAAATGCCCTTTTGAATTGAATGCAAAGAAGCCATTCAAGAGATGAAGAATCTCTTGTCTGTTACCCAACAGAGAAACAAGAATTTTAATCGGATGCTTGAACAAGGATTGAGGTGTCGAGACAAAATCCTACTTTTGTTGGATGAAGAAACCACTATTTTCTCCGTTGTTTATTGTAATTTCTTAGCATTTTGCTCATTTTGAAGCTAAGGAAGATGGGTTCTTTCCTACTTTTCCATTGCTTAAAGCATTCTTTTATTTGATGGTTTTGAAAAGGGTTTTTCTATGCCTTGCTCTTATCATTAGAGCACTGGATAAGAAATATAATTTTCTTGCCTTCATCTAAATTATATTTAAGTTAATTAATTTCAAGGAAGAACTACACAAACTGAGTGATGGGAACCTTTTCTTCTAGGGTGGTTGATTCGTGTCACCCTAATTTGATGATGGAGGTTATCATAGCTAGGATGAAGATTTAAATATTTCTACTAATAATTTATTTTAGTTTATATTTTGTGCTTATAATGTAGGAGTTTAACAGTATGTTGTTTTTAGTTATATTAGGTTATGACTTACGACTTATGAGAATTTACATTATATAAACTAATATTTGAAATTTTTATTATGGATGGATGAATGATGATAAATGTTGGACTTAATATTTGAAAATTTCATATTATTTAGTATTTTTGAAATTAATAGATGAAGTTATTTTGAAATAGGCACATGTATTTCATTCATAAGGAAGAAGGTTGTAATAATCATGTTATTAAGCATTAATTCATTATTTATAAAATTATGTCATTATAAACATATATTTACTAATGGAATTCACGTATGGTGTTGCAGTTAAAATTAAAAATTTTATTTATATCAGACATATACAACAAAAGCTATAAATACACACACCATACATAGCTTGGATATTTAAACAATATGTTATTTCATTACATGAAATACAATAAAGACATACTTGAAGTTTAATGTCAGGATGAAGTAGAGAAATTGTTTATGTAATGAGACCGAAACCTCCTCACTATGTGGAGGGCCTAGTCTGTCCACACCTAACGTGCAATCTGGTACCGCTTCATGCACATTTTCCCATGCTAGCCTGAGGATTCTGAATCACTGGCACCTTTGTGTCTTTCTCCCACATGACACATGCTCAATAAAATTACTAAAGTAGAACAAAAATTGACAGAAGCAGAGAACAGAGAAGCTAAGCCAAGCAAAAGACAAAAAGCACTCTAAAATAACCTCTTTGTAAATCTCAATTCATTGCTCGACTACCTCCACCACCCCTTGCCAATTTGCTGCTACGTGGACCGCACTAAGAAAGGTTGAGGCAACACCGGGAGTTGACTCCCACTGCAAGCCAGTCGAAGCTTAAGTTGAGGCAAATGACCCTCAGTGCTCCAGTTCGTCAACTATTGACATACTGCTGTCATTAACACTTAATGACATATCCGAGACACAATGGGTGTACAGTGTCAATACCAGACGCAATGCTATATGGTGTGTGACTTTTTAGGTTCATTGTCCGCTAGTAAACAAATAGCGCCAAAATCCGTTTAGCACCAACCAATACTCCTTGATCTATCAACAGAATCTCTCCATATCCCAATGATGATCTAAGAGGTTCTGGAAAGCGCCTAGCAGCGATCTAGGACAATATAAAAGACAATGAAGTTTAACTTCAAGTGAACCTATTATAGTTAACGATTACCGTGTATTATAATCCTTTCGTCACCTAATGTACTGACTGAGCAAAAGTCATTGAATGATAAACTCGTAAACTCAGTAACTATGTGTCAGATCTTATCAGCGTGACTAAATGATACCTCAGAAAACACCTTTCTTGATAATCAATCTACTCTGGCCAGAGACTGTCATGTCACACTAACAATGTACCACATAGGACGTTCACTTCATCAATAACGACAAGGGTGACGGATCCTACTCCTGAACATTTATCTCCATATACCAGTAATACGAAACCACATAAATGAACGTCCCCTCTTCGCAATTGGATGGTTTGGCCCATTAGCAAATCTTGCACACTAATATACAAGACAACCGAGTCAATTCAAATTTAAGGATCAACTACACTATCGTGACTAGACGACATGACTATTATCCACCATGTTATGTGGTCAATCATCAACGTCACATTTAGTGTGTTGTTGTCCAATAACCACCCACGAGTTTAAGGTAGTAAACTCTGTGTTAGTCTATACTTGACTAATTAGAGTCCCTATCCAATTACTCTAAGGACCAAGAATCATTTAAAAAATCTTGTCACCAGAGAATCTCGTCACATAATCTTTAAGAATAAGACTCTCATACAGGAGATTTAGGGACTCATTCATATATTAAACTGGAGAGTTTATGAATGAAAATAAACTCGCCTTTTATAGATATATACAAAGATATATTAAATGCATTTATTACAAGCCCAATAGACATCATCTAAATCTAGCATTAGAGCACATAACACTAACATCTATGTGGTGACAAGATTTCTAAAGGATATACATTAAAGGATATTTTTAATTATCTCTAAAATCTTACGATGTTACGATTCGAGTTTACAATTTGATTTAATAGACCCTTCTTCGATCCTATTGTAAAATCTCAAGTTTAACAGTCCCATCCCAAGTTGGGAAGAAGGCTCAAGGAATGAGCAAAACCAAGGAGGATGTTGGTTTGATGAAGGGTTAAACAACGGTACTAGTGGCAATGGAAAAATGTTGGAGTCACAAGTGGCTAAGATTCAGCCATGTTGAAAGTCTACTATTTGGGGGAGTTTGATAAGATTTGGAAGGAGATTGGTTACCTGAAGGAGTCCAACATGCAAGGGGACACTCAAACAAATATGTTGGACACTTGGTTGATGAAATCCATGAACAAATTCGGAATCTTTCCGTCTCTGAATCTGTCCTTGAGTGTAAAAAAAAGTATCATGGAATTTTTTCTACCTCTCAAGGTAAAAAAAAATCATTTTTATGTTTTTTTTAATAGAGATAGATTTTCTTCCATCTCTATTCAAAATACTAACTGTCAAATAGAGGCCTCAGAAACGGAAAATTTTCATCTCTAAATTGCAATTGTCTCAGAGATGGAATTAAAAACGGAAATATTTTGTCTCTAATTTTTTTTCCGAAAACGTCTTTAGAGACTGAATATTTTCTGTCTCTACTTGAGATTTGGTCTTACACCAATCTCGTCTTCCTTCTTTATTTGGGAAATCTTTTAGGTTTAGCCCTAACCCTTCTTTGTCACGTCATTAATTCTTTGTCCCTGTCGTTGTCCTTTCATCTTCTCGTTGGCATCCTTCCTTCTTCTTGTCATTCCATCGTATGCCCGTCTTCTCATTTTCTCGTCAACTACCAGCAACCACAACCACCACCATCTCCAAGGTCTTCATCTGGTGACCGCAACTCCATCCATCTCATCTTTGATCGCCAATGCAAGAACCATCTCCTATGAGTAACTATATTTTTATTTTTTTTGAACATTTTTTTTTTTTGCTAAGTTATTATTATTTGCTAACTATATGTAGTGTATATTTATGTGTGTTTATGGATGTATGTACATATATAGCTATGCATCCATAGGTTGAAAACTAATAGATTGAATATTTGAACTGGAGCTGTAATATGTAAATTGAAAGTTTGTTTCACTAACAAAGGACTATATGGGGGGACTTGTTTTTTGTGTCACAATTTTTTAGCTTGATCAATCTTATCTATGTTATTTATTCATTTCTTTTAAAAGTTTAATTTTTGTAAATTATAGTTGTCAATATATCATTATTTTTGTCATCATTCGTACAAGTTGTGAAACTATACACTTAAATTAACTATTTGTTTGCTGACTATTTGCTTGGTTAATCTGAAAAATGAGTAGGTTTTATTCTTGCTTTAATGCAAATATCTTTTGAGATATCATATAACTCCTTTCTGAATGGTAAAGCAGGGTTTCTGTTACCTGAAAATCCCTTCTCTTTCTTTTTTTTTTTTTTTTATTAATTAAAGATAAGCTTGGGTACCTAAAAACCCTTCCAATTTATAGAATTAAACTCAACCCCTTGTTCTCTAAGCATCTCCTCAACTGCCGACATGGAGTTGGAAGATTAGGATTGAGACTTTTACTCCTAGCTAGTTATTCTTGGGTGGATGGTCCAAGTTTTCTTTGCCTCCAGTGACAGCAGACTTCTTTTTGATTAACTGGGGGCCGGGAAGGAAGATCTCCACTCATTTCATTTATTCAATGCTTGCAGTGAGGCACAGCCCGAAAAAACAAGGATGCAAGCTTGCTTCTTGTGGCCTACTTTAGTAGATTAGGCTTGATAAAGTAAAAGCTAAAAGTTTGTTATGAAGGGAGAGGTTATGATTAGCTGGGAAGCCTTAGGTTCAACCATGGCCCATGACCTCCTCCTAGATGGCAATGGGGCTACGGTTGTGGCTCTGGCTGCAAGGGTTTTGTTGATTTATGTTCCTTTTTGAAATTGACCTGTTCCTATTGTTTAATGAAGGAGTACTAATAGTTGCATTAATTCTAAGCAGAACAACAAATCCCTTCGTGCATAGTTTTTATCATGTCCAAGTAAATCCGCTTCACTGGCTGTCATTCGTTTTCATGGATTAGTTATTGATACTTTTGATTTAAATGAGTGATTGTGATGGATTGTATGATGACGGATCACATTGAATTTATAATTAATGGCAAGTCAATTTAAGCCTAATTAAAATCAATGCTTAAGTGTATCCTCAAGATAGATGTTGTCTGCCGATGCCTTCTCTACATGCTATAGCTTTGTTATGGAATCTACGGTAGTGCAGTTTTAGAGAAATGCAAAATAAATGTCAGTTGTTACTTTTGAAGACAGCATAGAGACGTGCTTTTGATGATGAGTTTTAGCAATCATTTGGCCTTGCAGTTTTTTTTTTCTTTAATTACAATGCATGCAGTTTTCTTCTATGTTGCACGGAAACAGAAATAAGAAACGTTTTTGATAGAAAATGAAAACGTGGAAACGAACATTTTTCTAAAAAAATAGGCATAAATAGGGTTCGAAACGGGAATAAGAAACGTTTCGAAAACAGAAAAACGGCTCCTATAAGGTGTTTCCGTGCAACATAAGTTTTCTTATTCTTCTTCATGTATTATGTATATCTTTTCATGGAAATAAAAAGTAGGATTGCAAATGAGCTGAGTCGCGTGCTATCGACTCTGTACTCGACTTATTAAAAACTCATTTGAATTTGTTCGTTAAGATAAGCAAGTCGAGTTTGAATTTAACTTTAAAACTCGGTTTGTAAATGAGTCGAGCTTAAGCTCGAGCTCGGTAAGGCTCGACTTGGTTACTCGCGAGATGACTCAATTATAGGTTCGCGAGCTAGTTCGATTAGAGGCTCACAAGTAAGATTGATTATAGTCTCGTGAGCTGAATCATTTAGAAGATCGCAAGCAAACTCGATTATTTGCTCGTAAATAGGCTTATTTATAAATATATTAATAAATTTATTTATAATTTTATAAAAATATTATTTAACATAAAATTATCAAACTTTACATTATTATAATAGTATCATTAACAAAATTTGTTATAATAAGATATGTTGTAACTTGAAAATTAATCAATTAATATATGAGTTTAATAGAGAAATTATCATTTTAATCGATAGAATAAATGTTTAGTTAAGTAAATGTTTAGTTAAGTAACAACTAATAAGTATAAAGTACGTACTTAGCTGATTTTTTCTTTTAATCAAGTAAGACATAAACATTTAAGAGATTAATCGATTATTATTTATTTCATTCGAATTGTAAGAAGTTAGTGGTAGAATTCCAACCTGAAAAGCTAGTTTAATAGGTGGAGGAATCATCCTCCTTATATATAGCCCATGTCTCCCTTGTGGAGGCAATTTGGGATTCTCAGCATTCCCTCCCACGCCGAAGTTTCTTCAGTAACTAATACATGCCCAGGTGATCAAGCAGGGTACTGGTCCATGACCACGACAATCAAGAGTTAGCTCTGATACCATGTGAGAAGTTAAAGGTAGAACTCTAACCTGAAAAGCTAGCTTAATAGGTAGAGAGATCCTCCTTCTTATATATAGTTCAGGTCTCCCTTATGGAGGTGATGTGGGATTCTCAACATGAATATATGATGAAATAATATTAATTAAATAATCAAATAGTTAATCGACTAAGTGATGTATTAGTTGAGTAATTATAACATTTAACCGAGTAATAAATCTAAATTAAAATGGCAAGCCTCTAGACTTGTATCATTAATCGAGTAAAATTATAATTTACTTAAGTATCTAAAATGCTTACTTGAATAATTGCATATTTCACTCCCTCGAGTAATACTTAGTTTACTCAAATAATGTTACATTAAATTTTAAAAAATTAATCGTTACATATATCATTAAATACACATTTTAAGTATTTTATCTAGAAACAAAATTTATAAATTAGCATGATACTGAAAAATTTATAATAATTATATTTAAAATCAATAATAATTCGTAATAGTGATTAGAATTATTATTAATTTTAAATAAGATTATTATGAATTATGTAATATTACATCAATATATATAAATAATATTGTCATAAAAATATAATAATTATTTAAAAGATATGAAAATTTGTACATATTTTGAGTAATATGCCAAATAATTTTTTTTATTTTATATATTATATGTTATAAAATACATTAACACTATACATTAATTTTTAGACAATGCATATTTATTATATCTTATTTTTTAAGTCTAACTATTTATTATTAATTAATTTTATTATAATAAATGTATTTTCTAAACAAATATATTTAATGCTTGTTAACCATATATATGAATTACAAAAATTAATTGAGAAATCAAGAGAATTAAGTTAATTAGATTATATATTATATTTCATCATCTGTATGCATGTTTCTCATTCAACTAAATTTTTCTCTTGAGAATTTTATTGCGATGTTTTAACCATTATTCTTAGTTATTGTTATTTTTTTTGAAAAAAAAATGAGTTATATGTGAAAAATAATAGAACCTAAAAGATTAGAATAAAATAAATAAATGGTGTATGTGAAAATAATTTATAATTTATATGTTATAAATAGTATTATAAGTTGCAAACTTGGATTGCAAAGCAGCCTGCTGATTCGCTTAGGGCTGTAAATGAGTTGAGCCGTTCGCGAGTGGCTCGATGTTCAACTCAAAAAAAACTCGTTCGTATTTGGCTCGATTCATAATCGAGTCAAGCTTGAGTTTGGATTTAAAGTTCGAAAGTTAAACGAGCTAAGGTTGAGCAACCTAATACTTGGCTCATTAGCTCGTGAGCTAAGTCGTTTGTAAGTTCATGAACTAGCTCGTGATTTGGCTCAATAAATGGACTCGTAAACAAAGCTCGTGAGCTAACTCAATAGTATGCTCGCGAGCTAACTCGATAATTGATTCGTGATCAAGTTCGCCAATTGTCTTGGAAATGAACTCGCAAGCTAGCTTGACTATGAACTCGTTAATAAAATGAATTGAGTTAATAATTAAAGTTAATTATGTAAATTTAGCAATATGTCAATATGTATAAAATAAAAATATATAAAGAAATAATATTTTATTCCTTTAAATTAATGACTAAATAATATCAATTTTATAAAAAATAATCTTATAAAAATATTAATATTATATTAAAAATAATCTCTTGACAACCGCATGAATTTTTATATAATAAATTGAATATCAATATGTATAATCTTAAATAAGTCAACAAGTAAATAAATATTAAAACATTGCAATTTTAGAAAAAAAAAATACTATTTTTGTGATGATTCAAACCTACAACATTTAGATTTTTATATTTTAAATAGCCTTTTTACCATTAAATTAGGCACATTTAGTCAACAATTAGTGCTATATATTTTTAAATAAAAATGTATATAAAAATATAATATACACTTAGTTTCGTAATATTTGTTTATATAAAAATATATCGTATATTATATTTACATTTAATTAGATTTAGATATATATATGTATATAAATATAAGAAAATTAATTGAATTAATTATAGAATTTCTTGTTAAATACATATATGTTAATTGAATCAATAAATGTCAATTATTATTTTTAATAGGTTAACCATCAATAAATGCATTATGTTTGATTAATCAAACACTTACACTGTCATCTTATATATTTATTAATTAATTATTAAATATCATAATAAAATTTATCTTTCTCCTTATATATTAAAACATTAAATTGTAAGTAAAACTAATGTTTTCGTATTTTTATATTTGTATAATCTACATTTTAGTTATCTTAAGAAGAATATTGTTTCTCATATGCTTTTAAGTTTTGAACTTTTGGTGTCATTAGTTTGTTTAGGAATCAGGATTTGAAGACTAAAATTGACTTTTTTATATATATATTTTGAATCGAATATTAAACACTAAAATTATTATTTTAATTTTTATATATTTTATTAAACATTTTTCATCGGTAATCTTATTCTTTTTATATTTTATATTTTTATGCATTAAATTATTTTTGTGACATTTTTATTTAATATTTGTTTAAATACCTAAAAAATATAAAAATAAAAGATTAAATCTCTACACGGTTTATAATTTCTAATATCCCTCTTTTGCTCATCTTCTCATTTTTAAAATCTTTAAAATTTTAACAAATACACGACACCATTAAGCTCATAAAAATGTTCCTATAGAAATAGAGACAAAATTGTAAAACTTTGAATTTTTTTTCGTCATTTGTAGCGTTTCTCATATTGGTTAGTTTTTAGATCTATATTAGTTTCTGTTATCCTTCTCATCTTTTATATTTTTTATTTTTTTTTATTTTTTCATGTTTAGGATTATATTTACAATTTTTTTATTAAATTTATTTTTGTTAATTCTAATAAAAAATATTAAAATTAGTAATTCCTAATATAATTCTATAAATGCACCAATATAATTATTAAGCTATTATAATTAATTATATATTATTTATTTATTGATAATATAATATATTAAAAATTACTAATATATCAAACTAATTTATTATAATTATTAAATTTATTATATAATTAAATTTTTAAATAAATATTCACTTGATATAATAATTTAAATTATTCTACTATCAAAAGATGATTATCATAAATTATTTATTAATTATCATAATTTAAATAATTTTATCATTTATTACAATATTAAATTATTTTCTGAAACCACCCCCATCCCCCAAACAAATTCTCATTTCCGATTTCCCTCTGCGAAAAGTTGAAAACCCTAAACCCACCCCCCCTTCTCTCTCTCTCTCTCTCTCTCTCACTCACTCACTCTCTGAACTCCCGCCGTCGGCCCCTCCGCTTCCGTTTTCGGCCGTCGTCGCAGCCTCGAGATCTGCCGCCGGTCGCAGCGCCGCATCTAGATCTGCCTCCGCCTCCGCCCCACCGCCTTCGCCTCCGTTTTCGGTGGTCGTCGCCGCCTCGAGATCTTCTGCCGGTCGTCATCGCCGCCTCCAGATCGGCCTCCGGTCGTCGTCCGCCCCTCCGCCTCCGCCTCCATCTTCGGTCGTCGTCGCCGCCTCCAGATCAGCCTCCGGTCGTCGCCTAGGAGTTTTTTGCACCGAATCTGAATACTGTTCACACAGACTGGTAAGTTTTTTTTTCCCACCCTTTTCTTTGTTGATTCGTATATTTTGTATATATATTTATTTTGATTCTAATTTTTTATTTATATAAAAATGTATTTCTCAAAACTCCAAATGCAACCCGAACAGTGTTTTTCGATGTAATGTTAAAAGATTTTTTGGAATTAATATTTTAAATATACATATGTTAGTTTTATACAAAATTGTGTTAGGACTGCTAGTTACGTGACTATACTGTGACTATACTGATCGCACAGACTGCTGGTTATGTATAATTTGTCTCTTAATCTCATTTCTATTCCAGCATTGAATAAAGTTATTTTAATGCTTATTTTAGTCCAAATATAAGAAAAGTTATTTAAATTTGAGTTTTATTTTATTATTAGTTTAAACTCAAGCTCACAAACGAGCTTTTCTTGAGTCGAGCTCAAGCTTGGCTCGTGAACGGATCTAAACGAATTTTAAGCGAGCCAAAAGATAAGGGATTTTCACCTAAAGATAAGCTTGGGTACCTAAAAATCATTCCAATTTATAGAATTAAACTCAACCCCTTGTTGTTCTCTAAGCATCTTCTCAACTGTCGACATGGAGTTGGAAGATCAGGATTGAGACATTTACTCCTAGTTGTTCTTGGGTGGATGGTCCAAGTTTTCTTTGCCTCTAGTGACAACATACTTCTTTTTGATTAACAAGGGGGAAGGAAGATCTCCACTCATTTCATTCATTCAATGCTTGCAGTGAGGCACAACCCAAAAAAACAAAGATGAAAGCATGCTTCTTGTGGCCTATTTTAGTATATTAGGCTTGATAAAGTAAAAGCTAAAAGTTTGTTATGAAGGGAGATGTTATGATTAACTGGGAAGCCTTAGGTTCAACCATGGCCCATGACCTCCTAGATGGCAATGGGGCTACGGTTGTGGCTTTGGCTGCAAGGGTTTTATTGATTTTTGTTCCTCAAGATGTTCGTTTTGAAATTGGCCTGTTCCTATTGTTTAATGAAGGAGTACTAATAGTTGCAATTCTAAACTGAATAAATCCCTTGATGCTGTTGTCAGATTACGAATCTGACAAGGGTCGTTTCCTCGCAATTCAGCAAGGCTTGCGTGGGAAACCCGTGTATGAGGGAGAGAGAGAGAATAGTAAGGGAGAGAATTGAGAGAAGAGAGTGAAAGAGAGCGCGAGAGAGAATTGAGAGGGAAATATTGAATCAATTATATTCTCCAAGTTGCTTTCTCTGGACGCGAAGGCTGGTTATATAATACCCATACATTGGCGCCACTATTTGATTACATTTGAAAATCGGCCCATGTGCTGTAACGGCCAGCTTACTCCTTATTACACTAATATCCTATAATCTTCCCTTATTTACATTCTAATCCCGTGACAATCCCCCTTGCTAGAAACCTTACTTGTCCTCAAGTAATTCATAGGAGACCAGCGACCTTGGGAAACTGTTGCAGTAGGTTGGGAAGATATTCCCAAGTGTTGTTTTCTGGGTGCAAGTTGGACCAGCGAACCAACACCTCGGTGATAGGAGCCTGGTGTCAGTAGATGATTCTTCTATCGATGATGGCCATTGGTTCCGCTTCCTGGTATGCAGGTTGTATAGTAGTAGGTAATGTAGAACTGATAGGATGACTGCCTGAAGAAGGTTTGAGGAGTGACATGTGAAACACAGGGTGTATGTGCGACCCTTCTGGTAGTTGTAATTTGTACGCCACCTGCCCGATTTTGCCAATCACTTCAAAAGGGCCATAAAATTTGGGACTTAGCTTCGAGACGGCCTTAGGTGCCAGAGTCTTCAACTGGGCATGTCGCATCTTGAGATACACCTTGTCTCCCACAGCGAATTCCCGTTCGCTTCGCTTTCGGTCCCCATATTGCTTCATTCGATTTTGGGCAGAGGCTAGCTCCTCTCGTAAGGTCTGTAACAATTGTTGCCACTGACTTAAATAATCGTCGACGGTGGCCACTTGGCTGTGGCTGCCTCGCAATGGTAAGAGAGGAGGCTTGTAGCCATATAGGGCTTCAAACGGTGTCACCTTCAAGGAGGAGTGTGAAGTGGTGTTGTACCACCACTGGGCTAGGGAAAGCCATTTGTGCCACCCTGTAAAATGCAGTAAATTGACGCATCTGAGGTACGTTTCCAGACATTGATTGGTCCGTTCCGTCTGACCATCCGTCTCCGGGTGGTATGAGGAAGACATGTGCAGCTTAGTACCGAAAGACTTCATCAGTTCTTTCCAGAGGAGGCTAGTGAAGATTTTGTCTCGGTTCGAGACAATTACTTGAGGTAGCCCATGCAATTTACCGATCTGATCCAAGAAAACTCATGCCACCTCTTGGGCGGTGAAGGGATGGGCCAGACCCAAGAAATGGGCATATTTGGTCATACGATCCACTACGACCAACACACAGTCCTTACCTTCGGACTTCGGCAAACCTTCGACAAAGTCCATGCTGATGTGGGTCCATGCTTGAGCGGGAATGGGAAGTGGTTGCAACAATCCGAGAGGGTGTATGTTCTCATGCTTGTATCTGTTGCAAGTGTCACAACCTTTGACATACTCCATCACCTCTTTCCGTAATCCTGGCCAGAAGAAGAGTTGTTTAACTTTGCTGTAGGTGTTTTGGATGCCCGAGTGACCCCCCACAGGTGAGTCATGCAATGTTTCTAGGATCTTGTGACGTAGAGCCTGGTCCTCCCCAATTAGTATTCTATCTTTGTACCATAATAACCCATTTGTCAACACATAACCCGGCTTGCTGTCGGGTGTCAGAATGAGTTGTTCCAACAACTCTTTGATCCATTCCCCTTTGTTGTAACTGGACGCCACCTCTCGTAGCCAATCCGGGGTGATCGCGGTGATGGCTGCAGAGGCTCTTTCTTCCACACAATGAGACAGAGCATTAGCCGCTCTGTTCTCCTGGCCCTTCCGATACTGGATGCTATAATCCAGGCCCATTAGCTTCGACATGCCCTTCCGCTGGAGGTGTGTATGCAATTTCTGTTGTAGGAGAAACTTAAGGCTCTCATAGTCAGTTTTGATAACAAACGAGCCTCCTTCAAGGTAGTGTCGCCATTTCTCTACCGCGATGAGAACAACCAGGAGCTCTTTATCATAGACACTTAAGCCCAAATGTCTGGGTGCTAGTGCCTGACTGATAAAAGCCAACGGCCTCCCTCCTTGCACCAACACTGCCCCCACCCCTCCATCACTAACATCGGTCTCCAATATGAAAGGCTGATTGAAATCGGGCAAGCTGAGCGTGGGTACCGTACTCATAGCAGTTTTCAATCTCCTGAAAGCTTCCTCTGCCCTCTCATTCCAACGGAACCCTTCTTTTTTAAGCAGCTCCGTCAACGGTTTACTGATGATACCATAATCCTTGACGAACCTTCGGTAGTACCCTGTGAGGCCTAAGAATCCCCGTAAGGCTTTCACGTTAACTAGTCTGGGCCAGGCTGTCATGGCTGCCACCTTTTGTGGGTCGGTGCTAACTCCCTCTCCTGAAATAATATGGCTAAGATACTCCACTTGGGATTGTGCAAATGTGCACTTCGATTTCTTAACATACAACTTATTGAATCGGAGGATTTGTAGAGTAGTCCGTAAGTGCTCCAAGTGTTTGTTAAAGGAAGGGCTGTAAACCAAAATATCATCAAAAAATACCAAGATAAATTGGCGGAGGTAGGGTTCGAATATTTGGTTCATAAGTGATTGAAATGTGGGTGGGGCATTGGTTAAACCAAAGGGCATAACCAAGAATTCATAGTGGCCTTGATGAGTTCGAAAGGTTGTTTTGTGTATATCTTTGGGATGCATTCGGATTTGGTGATATCCCGACCTAAGGTCGAGTTTAGAGAAAATGTTGGCACCCCGCAATTCATCTAAAAGGTCTTCAATGATGGGTATAGGGAATTTGTTCTTTATGGTTTGGGAATTGAGTTGGCGATAATCAATACAAAATCGCCAACTCTCATCTTTCTTCTTTACTAACAACAAGGGTGAGGCATAAGGACTGATACTAGGCTGTGTAACAGAAGTGTGTAGCATGCCTTTGATCATGCGCTCAATTTCTGCTTTCTGTTTTGGGGGTATTTATATGAACGGATATTGATGGCTTCAATATTGGGTTTGAGGTTAATGGTGTGATCAAGGGGGTGGCAGCGACTTTGGTTCCTCAAACAAATCCACAAATTCATCTAAGAGTAAATTAAGAGAATCGGATTGAGTTACCTCCCAAGGAGCGGCCGTCACCTTAACTAAGTTAAGCCTGTAGTGCTCGTCATCATCTGTAGTTTCTCTCATGTCCATAGTCTGTATGGAGAATAACTGGGCTACTTGTGTCCACTTACTTTTGAACAACTTTTGCAACCTTCTTCCTGAAATCATCTTACAAGCTCCAGTCTCTATGCTGCCCGTCAGAGTCATTCTCTTTCCCCCTTTCTCAAATGTGACCTCCATCTTGTTAAAGTCGAAACAAATGGGGCTCACTTCTCTCATCCAATCTACACCTAATACCATATCACATCCCCCCAGCTTAAGCAATTGGAGGTCAGCTTCAAAGTCTTCCCCCTGCATCTGCCAACAAAACCCTACACAAGCTAATTTACACAAAACCTTTTGCCCGTTAGCTACAGTCACAGACAAGGGTTGAGTTCTCGAAAGTCTGCATTTCAGTGTCCTTGCAATCCTCTCATCCAAGAAGCTGTGTGTGCTTCCACTATCAATTAGGATCATCAGGCTATCTCTTGCTTTGCCTTCCACTTTGATAATCTTGTTAGTCACAACTCCCCTTAGTGCATGTAGGGAGATCTCGACCTTCTCCTCATCTCCAACTTCTTCCACAATGTTGCTATCCTCCTCTTCCAATCCTCCTCCGTCTTCTTCCCCTTCTAACAATAATAATTGTCTTCGACATTGATGACCAGGTGTGTACTTGTCTCCACACCTGAAGCACAAGCCGGCTAACCTCCTCTGCTCGATCAACTGTCCTTGAGGCGGCTGGGTAGGTGCTGGTAGGGCAGCCAATCCTCTGCTACCCGTTCCCACATGTCCCCCATTCCTTCCCCATCCCTTGTTATTGGATGGTAAGGGCGTGGTTTGCCATACTCTAGCCCCACTCTTCTGTTTTTTAACCAGAGCCTCCACTGTTAACTCTTGCAACCTAGCACATTCAACTGCTTGTTGGACCGTCTTGGGCTGGAACATCTTAACTGTGGGACGAACTTCTTCGTTCAAGCCGCTAATGAAGCTTGATACAAAGTAGCCTTCTGTCAATGTGGGATTTGATAGTAACATGAGAGCCTTCAGCTCCTCAAACCTCTGTTGGTAAGCCTGTACTGAACCTCCCTGTTTCAGTTTATTAAACTCTTCTACCACATCCAACATTCCTTTCTCCCCAAATCGCTCACAAAGTCCTGCCACAAATTCATCCCACGAGCACTCTTCCTTCACCCCTATCCATCCCTGATACCATGCATCCCCTTCGTCATTGAGATACGCAGCCGCTAGTGTCACCTTCTGAGCATCAGCCACATTGTGCAGGCTAAATACTCTGCCACAACGTCTCGCCCACCACCGTGGGTTCTGGCTATCAAAGAGAGGTATCTCCATCTTAGGCATAGGAAAATCGATCTGGTGTGATCCGATTCCGTGACCTGACCTTCTAATTCCCACATTCTCCTCTCTGCCTGGAGGCTCGACCTCTAATTCCGCCTATCCTTCCGATCGGGACATTCCCCCGTGGTCATGCAAAATCGGCTCTGATCTATCCCTTGGAGGAAACTCAGGAGAGAGTCATACCTGAGTTTGGCGAGTGAGCATCAGAACAAATTGCTGCATTTGATCTCTGAGGGCTTGACCCTGCTCCCTCATCTGCTCCTCCAACCTCGCTGCTTGCGTCCTGCTTTCCTCGCGCCAAACTTGCACCACTTCGTCCATTCGTCGATCGACAGAATTCTCCAGTGCCTCCATCCGGTTCTGCATCTCTCCCATAGTTGTCGACACCTGATGAAGCTGCGATTTCATCTGTTTCATCCAAGTACCGTCTGCCATCTCCGACTTCGTTCACCCAAGATGATGCTCTGATACCAAATTGTCAGATTACGAATCTGACAAGGGTCGTTTCCTCGCAATTCAGCAAGGCTTGCGTGGGAAACCCGTGTATGAGGGAGAGAGAGAATAGTAAGGGAGAGAATTGAGAGAAGAGAGTGAAAGAGAGCGCGAGAGAGAATTGAGAGGGAAATATTGAATCAATTATATTCTCCAAGTTGCTTTCTCTGGACGCGAAGGCTGGTTATATAATACCCATACATTAGCGCCACTATTTGATTACATTTGAAAATCGGCCCATGTGCTGTAACGACCAGCTTACTCCTTATTACACTAATATCCTATAATCTTTCCTTATTTACATACTGATCCCGTGACAGCTGTCACACCCTTGGGGTTGAACTAGGGTGTGAAAGGGGATTCGGAAATTAAGAGAGAAATTTGGGAAGAAATCAGATGAGAGGGAGAGAGAAATACTAAGAAAGAAACAGCAGCAAGAAAATGAGAATAGAAGAGAGAAAGGAGATCACAGAAGATAAGAGGGAATTACAGAAGTTTCATTAATTCCATATATCCGCCAACGAAGGCTGTGGTGCTTAATATATAAGCTCACAGCTGTAGCTACAAGACAAGGCATTATAACTACCTAAGCTACAAGACAAAAAGGGAAAAAGACAAAAGGAGAAAATATCCTAACTACCTCTAAGACAAATAATCCTAACAAAAATGGAAATTAAAAAACAAATTACAGAAAACCAAAATTACAAATAATACCTTTGGAATGTGACATATGCATAGTTTTTATCATGTCTAAGTAAATCCGCTTCATTGGTTGTCATTCATTTTTATGGATTAGTTATTGATACTTTTGATTTAAATGAGTGATTGTGATGGATTGTATGGTGACCGATCACATTGAATTTATAATTAGTGGCAAGTCAATTTAAGCCTAAAATCAATGCTTTTGTCTATCCTCAAGATAGTTATTGTCTGCTTATGCCTTCTCTACACGCTCTAGCTTTGTCATGGAATCTATAGTAGTGCAGTTAGAGAAATGCAAAATAAATGTTAGTTGTTATTTTTGAAGACAGCATAGATGTGCTTTGATGATGAGTTTTAGCAATCATTTGGCCTTGCAATTTTTTTCTTCAATTACAATGCATGCAGTTTTCTTATTCTTCTTCATGTATTTTGTATATCTTTCCAGTGAAATAAAAATGAGGAGAATTGTGTTCTATATTGGGGGGATGAGATTTTGATGGTACATCTTAAAATCTTTGAGTTGGATTTGTCCAACTAATTTTTATTCAATAAAATATATTACTTTTAACATTCAATGTCGGATCAACATCTAGTTTAGCTTGTGCACTTCAGAGATCTCAATTTGGGGGGGAAAAAAGAAATTCTAGCAAATGTCATGACCCTTGGGGTATTATAGGGTCAAAGTTGTAATTAGTTACATTGTTGGTTAGGAAATGCTATTAGTTTTGTTGTAGTGCACATGGGTGTTGTTCTTAGACTCTACTTCTAGTTGAACAGTCTATAAATAGGCCCTAGTATGTAGAGAAATGTATGTTGAAATAATATAGTAAATTCACATTTTCCCTCCCTACTTTCTCTCCCTCATTTCTCTTGATTTCTACTCTATATCTCCCTCCAATTCTTCTCCGTTTCTCTCCTAAATTCTTCCTATTTCTTTCCTAGACCCTAGCTAAACCCTAAGGTCGTGACATTTGGTATCAGAGCCGACGATTCTTTGTGTCATGATCCACGTAGCAAGGAGAGGGAGATAGAGTAATTAAACGTAATAGGCAGGGAGAAATAGCTATTAGCAATATAGGTAGTAGTATATGCTGTAGGGGGGGGGGGGGGTACAAGTTTGTTGCTGCTTAGGCGGGTTGTACATTCCCTAGCTGTATGCGGTTAGCCGCACATGGGCAAGGAATCCAGCTATATATTCAGCTGCTCCTTGCCACGGATGGGTATCAAATGATTCTAACAGAATTCTGACATTCTCTCCCTCATTCTCTGTCCGTTCTCTCTTTCTCCCTAATTTCTCTCCCTATCTGTATTCTTTATCCTTCGAACAGTCCACTGGACGAAGGAATTCTAACCAAGGTCCCCGAGAGCTGACACTCTATTGTGTTCTGGAAGTGTTAGCAATCGATCAAGGTGATTATGCAAATGGATATTCGTTGGTGAATTCTGATCGATTCATTGGTTGTAATTTCAATTTGGAAATTTGAAGGCGATGGATTGCGGCACTGACCGAGTGCAGTAGGCGTTTCCAAAAGCAGTGGTAGAATTGATCGAACAACTGAGTTGATCAATTATAGAAGGTGGAGGTTTAGTTAGAGCAAACTGAATTCAAGCGAATTCAGTCTAGTGATTCAGATGGAGGATTGGCTTCCGGCTTGATAAATTCGAGTAGTATTGTTCGATCAAGGAAGGCATGCATGTGGCCTAGGTGATGAAGGTGACCTTGGTTGTGGAGAAGCGGCTGGGGACAATCGTTGAATCTGTAGTGATGGCAAGCAAGGCCAAAGGGTGTTTATCCATTGCGATTATCGGCTCTGTTTGTGAGTAGATAGCGAGAAGGAAGGCAAGTGTTGGAAGCAGATCCCTGAGCATTCTGATCATCGCTAATTGTGGACATAAGCGATTATCGGAGGCAAATTTGGAGCTGATCCAGGTTCGGAAATAGTAGCCGGAGTAGATTTCGTAATTCGATCCGACTTGAATTTTGGAGGCGACATTCCTCAGAGAGGAATCTAATGCACCTAATCATGATCCTAACTGCAATCTGGAAGTGGGGATAAACTCAAGGATTGCGTATCAGATCGGATCAGTTCCTTTGAAGCGAAGTTGTGCGATTTTGAGCCAAGATAGAGATAAGGAATTCCAGTGATTACGAAGCTTTTGGTTGGTGATTGGGTAAGAAGGGGCGTAGGCTTGGGGCGAATTGAAGTAGAGCCGATCAGTATGTGGCTGCAATTTTGAAGGTGAAATAGACTGGGGATTTCAATTGTATGTTTCCAGGTCTAATCATTGCATGTGCAGTGGGTTTTTGCGAACTCAGGATGTGGGATTTAGATTCGAGGAAGGCGAATCAAATCTTGGTGAATACCGAGTCGCTGGATTAGGTGATTATTGGAGGCGGTGTCCAGGTGACTCTTAGCTGATAATTGAGGCTCAAAATTGGATGGAGAATACAAGAAATGATTGCAGCAAGTAACTCGAGAGGTGCTATTCAAGTCGATTCCTCAAAGGACTGCAACGGAGCAGCTCTGTGACTTTCGACCTCTCTTGTCCTAATCGTACGAGGTTCCTAATTGAAGGCAAGGGCTAGGTCTATCACCAAGCAATTTATTTCGATCGAAAATTGGAGGCAGGTGGCTAGTTGGTGTGGTGAGTTTTGGCAGCGAGCAAGGCCAAGCTATTCAGGCGATCCAAGGAGAGGACTCAGATTAGAGGCATTGAGATTCAAATCTAGGTGTGCTGCGGTGGCTACCACTTCGGTGAGGTGAACCTGATAGGGCAACCTGGTAATCGGCCATGGCAGAGGGGATGGGAATGAAACGGTTGGAAACCAAGACACACAAGCTGATAATTGGTGTTAAGCAGCTCCAAGTGGAGGCAAGTTGCTACTGATCAGAGTGTGTAGCCATTTTGGATCGATCCTTTAGCAGACTCCGGGAGGAAATTGCTGGATTAAGCCAGCAAATCAGCCAGCAGTTGCATATCGCCTTGAGCAGGTTAGTTCAACAACCTAATGCCAATCTTCCAACGAATTTCACTCCCAAGGCTTCATCGGCGCCAATTCTAACCACGCCAGGATCTAATGATGCTATGGAAGTAGGGGAGAGGTTGGAGGTAGAGGAGGGAGATGTGGTCAGAAGAGTTGGAGGAAGCCCTTCCACATTCCCAGCACCACAGATGGCGATTCCAGCATTTGAAAGAGATAGGCCTAAATGGTGGATTAGGAGGTGCGAGAGGGTGTTCTACGAATACCGAGTAGCTAAAAGGGAGAAAGTGAACATGACTGCAACTTATTTAGATGGCGTTGCAGTGCTTGGTTTAAAAATTGGAGCCACGGGAGGGTGGAATTGAGCTGGCCACAATTTATGATCAACTTGTGTAACTGGTTTGGAGAAAGGACCAAAACCTATGTTATTAACGGAACTTCTAAGATTGCTAATCAAGTAGTGCAGGAAGCTGATGAAGTAGCAGTGGAAAAGGAAGATGGTGTACATGCAGCTGATGCAAAGTATGAGACTGACAAGGTCATAACAATGGGAATAGTAGCTGCAAAGAATGAGGAAAAAATTGAACTGAATAAGGCAATTCTGAACGACAAGAAAGAAAAGGCAATTGTTGAAGAAGAAACTAAGGTTCTACAGGAGGAAATACTTGTTGAAAGTGTGCCTAGGGTATACTCAAGCAATTAGCAAGTAGGAGGTTGGGGCAAACCTCCTGCTGATGAATATGGTAGTCCGCTCAATGGGATGTTCTGCAACAAGACCAGCCCAACTATGAGGAAGAACCAGTTAATAAGACCAAACATTGGGGTGATCTGGAGGAAGAAGAAGAGGAGGTGGAAGAAGAGAGGATTGTACTGGGCAACTTGCTTGGAACATCTCATACGAATGTCATTGGCATGGGCACACAAGACAAGACAAAGGTGACATTGCAGCCAGAAGAATTGAAAGTATTGTATAGATTTTTGCATGTAGAGAGGTTTGAAATTTTCTCTATGATTGGAAAAGATAGGGTTGCAAGACTAACAGCTCATTCGGAACCATTTTTAATGGCAATAAAGAAGAAGTGGATGGCTAAGATTGGTATTGCAGCAAGTCATAAAACTGTACTTGTTGAGAAAGAAGAAAAGAGAAAGCAAGAGCAAAGAAAAATATGGGAGAAGAACAAGAAAAGATGAAGAAGAAATCAGTTGGTGAAGAGAGGCATTGGATGAAGAAACACCGGCTTAGTTGTAATAAGTTTTTTGGGAACAAGAAACCTTTCAAGGAGGGGAAATTGTCACGACCCTTGGGGTATTATAGGGGCAAAACTGTAACTAGTTACATTGTTAGTTAGGAAATGCTATTAGTTCTGTTGTAGTGCACATGGGTGTTGTTCCCAGACTCAACTTCTTGTTGAACAGCCTATAAATAGGCCCTAGTATGTAGAGAAATGTATGCTGAAATAATATAGTGAATTCACATTTTCCCTCCCTCATTTCTCTTGATTTTTGCGCTATATCTCCCTCCAATTCTTCTCCATTTCTCTCCCAAATTCTTCCTATTTCCTTCCTAGACCCTAGCTAAACCCTAGGGTCGTGACAGCAGAGAGGTGGATGATAGTGATCCTGAAAAGAATGGACTAAGAAGCAGTTTTAACACTATCCCTCGACTTAGATGGTCAATGTGGAATCAACCCTTTCAAACAATTGGCTACTTGAAAAATTAATTGTTTCAAAAAGTATGATTAGGACTCAGCAAAAAAAGTAAGATTAGGAACTGTAGACCTAAAAATGTGGAAGAGTAGAGATAAAGAGATGAGGTGTCTAATATTTTCATTCTGTGCTATATACATAGCCAGGGTGTGCAGCTTGTTGTGACAAAAACAAACACTCTGGAACATTGTATCCTTTTAAAGATATTTTTATTTTCTTTAAGAAATCTTGATTAGTAAAAAAAAAAGTGAAATAATTCGGTCTCTGCTACCAAGATGAACTGTTCCATGGTACTAAATGAACCTGTCGTTAGAAATAAGGCATGCACAACATATAAATGCTCATATAAATCACAACAGAATTATCAAAATAGAAAGGGATAATTACAAACTTACCTAAGGTTTGGCATAATATTCACTTTCTATTAAATTTACTTGGACCATCTTTAACCTAAGAGAGACCTATTTAAAGCCTAGATCCTCATGAAGGGCAATTCCACTAAAAAAGTCAACACAGTTCCCTAGGGTAGCGAAAAGTATTGGAAAATAACAATTCTACAACCGAAAAAAAGAAAAATCATTTGAGGGTTTTAGGTATAATAAAGTTAATATGGAGGAAAATTTTTAGAATCATATCGAGTGGAGAGAAGAGGTTATAAATCAAAAATGGTTTTAGAGACGTGGAAAAATTTGTAAAAATAACATGTGAGTCTCAAATGTCACTTTAGAGTTGTTGATGAGGTTTCATAGTGAAAAAGAGTGAGGATCCTAGACCTTATGACAATAAATTTAATGGCAAACAAATATTATATCAAACATTATGTAGGCATCTGTAATTATCCCAAATATAAATTGTAATTGGTATGTACTTCTTGTATTGTAATCTC
The DNA here is from genome assembly GCF_014633365.1 of Diospyros lotus. Lineage (NCBI taxonomy): Eukaryota > Viridiplantae > Streptophyta > Magnoliopsida > Ericales > Ebenaceae > Diospyros > Diospyros lotus. Next base: position 34,562,648 of record NC_068341.1, on the reverse strand, counting down.
TGATTGAAGAGAATCACCCAAACTAATACTGGTTATAACTTGTATGAATAGAGAATATTAGGGAATAAAAATGTGTGGGCAAGTGAATGGTTTGTACCTATCCGTTCAAACAAGTTGAATTGTAGTCTCACTCAAACACACCGTAGGAGGCTTATATAGGCAAGGCTAAGTCTCTTGTATGGCAAACATCACTGACCAGTTTTTTTATGGTCGCTTTCACACCTGTACTCAATATTCATGGCCATAAATCAAACTTTTAAACAAAAGTATTAATTCAATGAATGTATTTGAATTTTGAAACCACACAATCAATTCTTTAACCTATTATATCTCATCAAAAATATTATTTTAATTTCAATTAAATCCTTTTCAATTGGCTTGCTAAATTGGCTACTCGCATAGTTGTCACAATTGTGCTTGTTATTTACTGAATTTTTTTTATGCATCTTAGATTTAATAGGGAATATGGACTTGAAATTAATGCTCTGGATGTAGACCTCATTGCTTTCTATTGCGCAGGAGGACTAAGTATCAAGTTAAGAGGGGGGTAATTTGTTTCTCATCAGCCAAATAAACAAAAGGCTCAAGAGAGTAGAGAAAATGGCCGCCCCACAAAATGAGGATGATGGACAAGCTGCAACCCCAAAATCTTCTTTAGCTGTTGGTTGGATAGAGGAACGATATCAAAAAATCAAAGCGAATGCAGAGACATATCCCTATGTATGGGGTTCCTACATCGTTGTGTACGGTGGATTTGGCCTCTGGTTTGCCTATCGATGGAGGAAGCTCCGGAAAACTGAGGACAGAGTCCGTGTTCTTCAGGAGAGGCTCCGCAAACTTGTTGAAGCTGAGTCGTCGTCAACAACAACCTCCTCCTCCTCCGCCGTAGCGCCTCCTCCTGGTCCTCCATCTACTGATAAACTTCCCAAATAAAGCGCGCGCGCATTTTGTGTTTTGCTACTTCTTACAAAGTGGCAAGACAGCAGTTTTGGTTGGTTGAAGTGGAGCACTCATATTTCTTTCAATTTTGAGAAGGCTGTAGGGAAAATTATGTTCTGATATAAGATTGGGGATTGGGGATTGCAATAGGACATTAAGCTAAAAATTGAATTTTTTAGGTACACTATTGAAACAACACCTCACAATACCCAATCCCAAGCAGGAAATGACAAAAGTTTTTGGGTTTGGAAGCAACGTTTTGTTAGTTTCTTCAATCAAAACCAAACCAACCAATGTGTTCTCATTGGTCAAAATTATTTTACCACTTCTAACCGGTAAAGGTCAGTGCCCTATAAAATTAAAATTGTGGGCAAGAGTCCCACAACTTATACTAAAAAAAATTTGTAATGCGCGATGAATAGCATCTGCTCCAATGTATTTTAAATTAAATTGTTAGCTATATTCCCTGGCTTTATGAGTATGATTGATGGGATTAATTTAACGCTGGTGTCCCTTGGACCCTTAATCTTACTCAAATTCTTAACAAAAGAAAAAAGTTAAAGCCACGTTTTGATGAGTAAATTATACTGGGGACTCTTTTTGGGTTTGAATTATTTAAAAAAGTCTTTTAAAAACTATATGGTTTTCATTTTTGTAAATAAATGATGAAATTATTATATCACTATTTAATAATTTAATTAGACATAATAAGATAATAATCCTAATTGAAATTGATGATATAATTTAATATGATTATGAAAAAAAAAATATTTTTTTATCTAAATTAAAAGTTGTATTTTAAAAATTTACTATTTAACATGTCATTGACTCTCAAATTCCAATCACTTTTTTAAGGACCCATCTTGTTAAAACACTCTTTGTATTATTTTTTTTCTTTAATACTATTACCTCATTATTGTATTTTAACAAAAAAAATAAATCATTAATTTTTTAAAAGAATAAAAGACAACTCCCTTGTTGTTAGCATTTTTTAAATGTTTTTCTCAATGTTGTTTTCTTCTCACTATAAGATAAATTCATTAAAAATTCTTGAACTTAAGTTCATTGGCTAATTACTCGTTGTACTTTAATTATTGTTACCACAATTATTGAAGTTTAATTTTTGTTATAATTTAATTCCTCTTTTGATTTTTCATAAAATTTTGTTAATGAAAATTTATATAATATGTGATGATATTTTAGAGTTGATTATTACTTGACTCATCTAGTAATTATGTTTGTGATTGTCCTCTCTAAATCCAAAGGCATTCCTAGCAAACCTTGAGTCCAATCTTGTCCAAAATTAGCCCAAATTGCAAAATAAATGCATGACTTGATCCCCAAGTAGGTTCTCTTCTCCTTTGATAGCTTGATGGCTATAATGCCTTTCAATTTTTGTCCAACGGTTAAAGAGATGAACATGTTATCTGTAGAGGACATTCTCTAATACAACCATCCAACGGTTAGTTTAATGCATATTCAATTTCAAACATTATATTTTTATTAAAAAAACATTCAAACAACATTTAATGCACCAATCATAGTCTAAAAAGTGAAAACTACGAGCATTAAATACATTGTCAATGACTAATAACGGAAAATTTTTTAAATTTTAGCAAATAGATCCTCGAGTGAAAAATAAAAATACTTGATTGGATTAACATATACTCGAGTGAATTTTAATGGTAGTCAATTGAGCATAGGCTCTACTCAACTTCATAAATCACTTAGCCAATTACTATTTAGAATACAAAGATTTATTCTCTATTCAAGCAAATTCAATTAACTAAGTTACATATTATACTCGATTGTATAATAACACTAGTCAAATACCAATTAATTCACAACCGATTAGCATTTATGCTTTAGAAAGGAGTACTTGATTGAACACTTTTGATACTTGATTGAATCATGTCATTACTCAAATATTAAATGCCTGATAGTCAATTGAAAAATGAGATAAAAATACTCATTCTCTATTCATCATAATTTATTCGACTATGGTATAAACTTACTCGACTGAAGAACAAGATACTCGATTGAGCATAAATCTTAGTCGATTACTGTCAAAGAGATTTGACATGTTGTAGTCTATATAATACTCAAATCTATATTCTTTTACTCGATTAAAGATACAAACGTAAAGATTTGATATTTTAGCTCACTTTCTTACTCGATTACTTTGATGATTCACTCAAATGCTCTTTGATCACTTGATTGGAGATTTCTCGTAGAGGTATTTAAGTACAACAAGTATATACCCAATTAAGCATTACAATATCTTTGGAGATATGTGATTAGAGTAAGCCCAAACATTTATCTGTTCGATTATTAACACATGAATATTTGAAGGATGGTTTAAAAGTTAGTTAAAACTAACTTTTATATTACATTCACTCGACTCATAGTAGACTTAACTTGAGTAGATTAAATAGATACATGATTTTGCACAAAGACTTACTCGAATATTAATTAAAATTTTGCTCTAATATTTTATCTTCAGCATCATTGTCAAAACAATAACTCAACACTATTTAACACTCATTTATAATATTTTTATAATATTAATATATTATATTAATATAAAATATATAATAAATTAGTATATAAATATCATAAAAATATCACAAATAAATATCTAATAATATATTCACGTATATTAAATTTTATTTTTAGTTTTAGAGTCATCAAATATTCACAGAATTTGTTGGATTAAGAAATGTCATTAAAAAATACTTCAAATATAATTTTTTATTTTCATAATAAAAGATTCTCACTTGGCCTATTATGTGCAGCCACCTGTCATTCCCTTCGACCTTGTGGCTGGAAAATATTTTAATTTTCTCTTGACTTTTACATTAAGTTTAGTTTTCTTTTTCTTTTTTAAAAACAAAATAATATCTCCGCAAGGTATTTAGAGCAGCCAATGCACTCTTTTCATAATTCATTTAATAAGCGAGTATCTTATAAATTATTATTTTTATTTTTTAATAATTTATAATTTATCTCAAAATAAAATTTAAAAAAATATATCTATCTTTTATCTTTTATTATATAAGTAAATATGGCATTTTGGTGTTGTGAAACTTATCAGTGATTTAATTTTTAAAATACATTTTATGTATCTTAATTAAAAAATAATTAACTATGTTAAATATATTTAAATTCATAATCCTAAATAATAATTAACTTTTAAAATAATTTTATTCTTAAAATAAAACTTATTTTATTTAAAATTAAAAAAAAACTAAAATGAGTCACTTACATACATTAGACAATTGAACTAAACCAACATTCGCTCAATCTTCTCTCATAAAATTACAAGAGAGAGTCCTTTTAAAAATAGACGATTTGATTGCTTTTGTTTTATGTTTCTAAGAGCAGTCTGGTCAAATAAGAGATTAGATTGCTCTTGATGTTCAAACTAATTATATTATTAATAGTCAATTTAGATAGCGTTGGTTAAGATGAGTAAAATAAGATTATATCAAAAAAAATTAAAATACTTTTTAGACCAAAATTTGAAATGGTCAAGATAAACTTGTAAAGTATTTTAATATTTTTATTAAACTGTTTGTTATATTTTTTAAAATATGCTGAAGTATATATGTGTCGTTTTTCTTATATGTGAAGTCTAAAATAAATTTATTTAAAGGAAAAAAAGATAAGTATATCTGAGAAATATTAAATAAGAAGTAACTTATTTTTAAAAGATTATCTGATAAGTTTAATAAATATATTAAAAAAATAAATATTTAAAATATTTTTTATATTTTATTTTTTTAATTTATATCTTAATTAATACATTTTGGCAAGCTTTGAAAACTTTTTACTTAAATATTTAGTTTACGCACATAAAAGGGCGACCCTAATTTAATCAGATGATTCATATCCATCCACTTGGCAATTTATGAAAAATAAAATTTTCACCATAATAATTCTATGAATTAAGCTAAGCCTTTGGCTCTGTATAACTTGTTTTTTTATTTGAAAATGAAAATTGCGGCGGCGGGGGCGGGGGCTGCTGCTTCTTCTTCTTCTTCTTGTTTGTGGACTGGGAAGTGCCAGAGCTGAAGTGATAGGGGAAGAGAGTTTCTCTCGCACTCTGTTCTCAGAGTGTCCACAGCAGAGAAGCTTTCTCACCCTTCATTGCTCTCTTTACAGAGTCCTATAATTTTCTCGCTGGAGTTTTCTGGGCGTCTCCGTGTTTTCCCGCACTTTCTCGGCCGCCAGACATGGACTTAGCAACCAAACTCAAATTCATCGATCTCCGCTCAACGTTTCTCACTGGTTCCGCCCTTCTGGATGCCTGGAAACCCTGTCTCCTCCCACCTCTCCGCCCAATTTTAGCAGACAACAATCATTCGATCAAAGCTAGCCCTTTCGTATGCTCCAGAAAGCCTGTAAACTCTAGAATTCCAGCTAAATTTTCGGCCGATTCTGAGGAAGGGCCGGTCGGGGAGACCGGTGGTGGAGACGACGTTGAGTCGCTGCTTTCGGACAATTCGGTAGACGATGTTGATTATAAGGCCGTGAACAAGCAATCAAATAGCGGTGCATCGAGTGTATCTTCGGGCGTTAGGTTAGAGAATGTGAGTAAGAGCTATAAGGGCGTGACTGTATTGAAAGATGTGAGTTGGGAAGTGAAGAAAGGGGAAAAAGTGGGGTTGGTGGGAGTTAACGGCGCTGGGAAGACGACTCAAATGAGGATTATTGCCGGCCAAGAAGAACCGGATTCGGGGAATGTGATCAAGGCCAAACACAATATGAAAATTGCCTTTTTGAATCAAGAATTTGAGGTTTCGTTGAGTAGGACTGTTAAGGAGGAGTTGCTGAGCGCGTTTAAGGAGGAGATGGGGATTGCGGCCAAGTTGGAGAAGGTGCAGAAGGCGATTGAGGCTTCAGTGGATGATTTGGAGTTGATGGGAAGGCTTTTGGATGAGTTTGATTTGCTTCAGAGGCGGGCACAGGCAGTGGATTTGGATGAGGTGGATGTGAAGATCAGTAAGCTGATGCCAGAACTTGGTTTTGCCCCCGAGGATTCAGATAGATTGGTGGCCTCATTTAGTAGTGGGTGGCAAATGAGGATGTCACTTGGGAAGATTCTCCTTCAGGTATCATTGCCTTTGGATTGCTATTCAGTTTTGAAATTTAGTTCACTTTGTGTTTGCTTGATGGGATTGCAATTTCCTGCTGATGACGTTGCAACAATTAGGTTTTGATATTTCAGAAGCAAATAATGTCGACATTCCCTTGGATAAGTAATTAACCCATGAAAAACTTGACTTGAAAGAAAATTTGTAGGCTTCTTGTGGTGCGTGCCTAATACTGGATCAGTATGGAAAACCTCTTTAAATACTGTAAGAGACATGTTTGGTGCATGAAAGGTGAAGTGTAGCATGCAAGTATAGTAGTAGACTATAATTGTCGTTGAAAACACGAGAAAAGAATCTTACTTTGACTACTTAGTGTAGAAAAACTAGGATAATGAGATTAAATCCTATCAGGTTTGGTTCCTGTACTTTATCCATAAAACATAATCCATATTTTACTAGTGGAATTTATATGAGGTCAATTAGCATTTTTTGGAAGATTGATAAGTTAGGTTTTTTACTTTATTTATTTATATTTACTCTAGCCCTATTGCCAAGTCTTTGGTGCTTCAGCATCCCATTCGTAATGTTTAGATTTTTTTTTTCCCTGGTGTTTTCATGTGGTCTTTTTATTTTTATGTGTACTTTGCTTTAAGTTATGTGTGTGTTCTGAGTTAATCTAGAACAAATAAACTCTGATATTCTACTTTATACTGCAGAATTGTTAGTACTGTTCTGGATACAGATATAGACAAATATTTAAACTGAATATGTCTACAAACAGATTTATGCTTTATTCATGTATATTTACCCCCACAACTTTAAGATTTTAGTAGTTAACTAAATTTTGGACGTGCTTCAGAATAGAAGGTGTTTTTGGTTGATTGTTTACTGATTTGCTCATATGCAGGACCCAGATTTGTTACTATTGGATGAGCCTACTAATCATCTTGATCTTGACACTATTGAGTGGCTGGAAGGATATCTTAATAAACAAGATGTGCCCATGGTCATCATCTCCCACGACAGGGCTTTCCTTGACCAGCTCTGCACAAAAATTGTGGAAACCGACATGGGAGTAGCAAGGACATTTGTGGGCAATTATTCAGAGTATGTTGTTGCAAAGGCAGCCTGGATTGAAGCTCAGCATGCAGCATGGGAGAAACAACAAAAGGAAATTGAACAGACAAAGGACTTAATAAACAGATTAAGTGCAGGAGCAAATTCTGGCCGTGCATCTACTGCTGAAAAGGTATCTTGAAATCATCGTATTGACTGAGTAGTCAATATGCATTCTAATTTATTTTTCATCTTAAAACCATAGCAGGGACATCTCTTTTGTCATGAATGTTCAACTTCTAAGATGCCTAATAATGCTAAGCCAACATATATTAATTAGTTTTTGTCACTTGCAAAACTCATCCCTTTGATTCATCACTATAGAAACTTCCTATAAATGCTAAGTATCAACATGAAGACAGATGCACCGATGTGCATCAGGTCCTGCCAAGTGATATATCTGGTGTTGCATGTTTTAACTATACAAAATGTAGTAAATCCGGGTTATGTACCCGCGTCAGTCCTCCCATAACAGGCTCTGGACCCAGATCCAGATCTACAACCACTATGTGCAGTTGCGATGGGAAAACTGCCATTTAGCAGTTGAGGCCACTTCCTCCAAGTATGGAGGAAGTGGGCAGATGGCAGAGAAGCATGCGTGGGCATGCCAGTACATATGTGTGATATATACAAATGGAAATGGCTGCTGAAATGTTGAAAAAGGCTAGAAAAATTGAAGTGCTCGTGTGTTTTCGAACTTGTATAGAAGTAAACAAATTCTCTATGTAAGTGCAGCTTTTAGGCTGTGGCTTACAAACGATTTTCCTTTTTTTTTTTTTTTTTTGTGATTTTGTTTTCGAACTAGTAACTCAACCAAAGATCCAGTTTCAATTCCGCTGCAAAATCAGGTAAGTCCTATTTCAATTGTTAATGGTTTTCGTATGCCATTTAAACTCAATTCTCCCTACACAAACTAATGCATTTGAATCATAATATATAATACTGTTGTGTTCAGGTGGTGATTGGTGAGCTCCATTCTTTGTTTTTCTTTTCTTTTTTTCTATGGGTCTTTTGAGGAACATATAGTGGATACTCCTTCCTGAATCTTGATGCTCAATTCCGTACCTTGAAACCATAAATATTGTCAACAATTCTTGGGAGCCTGACGTCAGGAACCTGGACCTGACCTAGGGTTTCTTGAAGATAGAATTAAAAGAGAGAAAGATGAAGGAGAAACAAAGAGAAAATAGGGAGAGAATTGAAGAGGGAGAGAGAGAATTGAATTTTTTTATTACTCAACAGTCTCCAAAAATCATCTTGAGTAGCTTATATAGCCACTCATATAATAGTTCTGTCAGTTACAATTTGTCACTGAGAGTATTACAGCTGTCAACTGTATAACAGAAAAATTAATAGCTCCTCCTGAGAAATATTCTGCTGCATTCAAGATCTTAGACATCTGTCTACCTCCGGGATCTTGACATTCCCCCCCCCCCCCCCCCCCCCCCTCTTCTAAAATCTTTCTTGTCCTCAAGAAATCAAAGAATCTAAGTAGCTTGAGGAAACTGAGTGAACAGGTTTGGTAAATACTCCCAAGTAGTATGATTCGGATGTAAATGGGACCATTGAACCAACACCTGTGTAAGGGTAGAGCATCCTTATAAATCACCCGTTTGTCCAAGATAGCCAAGGGCTCAATCTCAACCTGGTGGTCATCAGGTATAGGTGGTAAGTTAGTGCTAGGAACATCTTGAGAGCCAATTGTGTTCTTGAGTAGGGAACATGAAAACTAGGTGTACAGTAGTGTTGTCTTTCAGTTGTAATCTGTAAGCCACAGGACCCACTTTCACTATTATTGGAAAAGGACCATAATTCTTAGAACTAAGTTTGGATATAGGATAGGGAGAAAAAGACTTCTGTTGGGGACTGTTGACTTGAAGGTAGACCAAATCTCCCACCAAAAATTCCCTTTCATTTCTTCTACGATCTGCATATTGTTTCATTCTGTTTTATGTATTAGCCAATGTCATGGGAATGATTGAAATAAGGGGTCTCAATTGTAATTAGCGATTGTTAGTTGATTGTAGTATAAGCGGGAATGTTGGTTGGTTAGTTAGGCAAGTTGATTTCAAACTTTTGTAAATGAGGCAAGTGGCCTTTGGCGCCTAAGGGTGAGCGGGAGTAGTACATATATAGCTCTAATGCCACCCTCCCAAAGCATTTAGAGAACTATCAATACATTCATTCTCTCTCTCTCTCTCTCTCTCTCTCTCTCTCTCCTGCCAATTCTCTCTCTCTCTCTCATTTCTCTCTTTCTCTCCCCCTCCAATTCTTTCTTTTTCTTCCTAAATATCTCTAAATTCCTCTTGGGTTAAGAGGAATTATTGCCTGTCAGAATCAGAATTTGACATTCTAGTATCAAAGCAAATCTCGAGCCGTAATCTCACCAAAATTCACTGTGGCCGACGACACGTGTATGAAGCAAATGGAAGCTGAACTGCAGCAAGTCACCGCTGCAGTGTCCGACATGCAGATACGGATGGGTGGTCTGGAATCGTCCATGGAGGCAGTGGTGGAAAGAAGGATTGAAGGCGCCATGGAATGATAGAGGGATGAAAACCGGCAGCAACATAACTAATTGCGTGATTAGATGCAGATGTTTATCCACATGGTCATGAGTCAGAACCAGGTGGGACTCTCGTCGGATTTCCCTCCTCAAGAGAGATCGGATCCCATCTTACTTGGTCATAATCCGACTTCTTGTGCCGAAGGCGCCTCTGAATTTGGGAGTGATTCGACAATGGTAGAGGAGAATCACGCGGAGAGGCAGCAAGGCAATCAAGTTGCTCCCCATCCACATGGATTTCCAACTCCTGGATTTCCAACTCCTAAATTGGAAATACCAATGTTCAATGGGATGAACTCGAGGTGGTGGGTGCGTAGGTGTGAAAGGATGTTCAGTTGTTATGGGGTGCCGGAGCAGCAATATGTAACTCTTACAGCTGCTTACTTGAATGATGCAAGGGATGCATGGTTTTAGGGGTGGATCGGGACTAAAGAAGGTTGCCAGTGGGCAAAATTTGTGGAGGACCTTTGCGAGAGATTCGGGGACCGGAATATGCTGGACGTGGTTGAGGAGTTCAACAAGCCTCGACAGGAAGGAACGGTGCAAGCATACCAATTGAAATTTGAGGAGCTTAAGTCCCTCATGCTCATTCTATACCCCCACCTGATCGAGGGATATTTCATATCTAGTTTTGTGAGTGGTTTAGGCAAAGAATTGAGGCCCACTGTCAAAATGCTGCAGCCTAGAATGGTTAAGCAAGCCGCGGAGTGTGCAAGGCTGCAGGAGTTGACAGTAGAGTTGTTGATGAGGAAATAGAGAGGGCAAATGAGGGCCCTGAATGTGGGACTAGCTCTGATGGGAAGCAGAGGGGTAGGGAGAGAAGGAAGTAAGATGATCCAAGGGAACGCAGGCGGGGGAACAATCCTTTGCCTTAACCCTCGTGCCCCTAAATAGCAGAAGGTTTGCGGAACAGAGGAGGAGAGCAAGACTCTCTGCTTCCGTTGTGGGGATTGGTACACCCTCGAACACCAATGTACAAGGCAACTCCTACTCATAGAAGGAGATGAAGAGATGGAGGAACAAGAGGAAGGAATGTTTCCCCAAGGTAGTGAAGAGGGGGACGAAAGCGTAGAGATATCCCTCCATGCCCTCCGAGGACTTGCTAACAACAAAATCATACGAGTGGAAAGGAAATCCAAGGACCACCAGCTAATGGTCTTAATAGATAGTGGAAGCACTCATAACTTCCTTGATGAAAGAATGACCAAGAGGTTAAAGTGTGAATTGATGGGGACTCACCCCATGTCAATAACGGTAGCAAACGACAACAAGGTGATGTGCAGATCTGTGTGTGAAGGGTTCTGTTGGGAGATGCATGGGGAGCCATTTGGAGCTGACCTGAGATTGCTAAAGTTAAGGGGTTGTGATATAGTCCTAGGAGTGGATTGGATGAAGGGTGTGAGCCCTATCAGCTTTTGACTTCAATACAACAGAAGTTATATTTGAAAAGGATGGCAAGAGAATGACCCTTACATAGAGTCCTGAAACGGGAGTTCGTAAGATGATCACCGAGAGAAAGTTACAGAAAGTCCTAAAATCCAAATAGACTCAGGTGGCCCAGTTGTTTTCAATTGAGGCAGTGGAACATGGAGAAGGGGATACAGAGCAGATAGAAGCGGAGAATACTACCCAACCATAACAATGGCAGGTACACGAAGTAGACTCCCTTAGGGGGTGTTTATTAAAATAAGCAAGATAAGAGACATCAAGATAAGTTTGGAATGCTTTTTAGACCAAGATATGGAATGATTAAGATAAATCTAGAAAGTATTTCAAGATTTCTATCAGACTGTTTATTAAATTTTTAGGAATTCACTGATAGTTGTACTTTTTTCTTTCTATGTGTTTGTTAATGCATATGATAAGTACCAAGATAAGAGTTTTTTTTATTAAAATATTCCTATTATCAAATTCATTCAAAATTGTTTGTTAACATCAACAACAAATTTATGATTAAAATAGTATTTTATGATTAATATGAATTGTCAAAAAAATAAAAATAATGTTTTATTTTCTAAATCCATGTTCAAAAATAGATTTAAAAAGAGTTGAAAAGTAGAAATAATTATTGTTGGAATTACAATAATTCCACCTAGATAATTAAAAATGGCCAAAACATATTTTCATAATAGATAATAAAATATAAAATTGAATAAAATAATTTAAAAATTGGTGAAAGGAATTGTATGAGTTAATAAAATATATATATAGAGAGAGAAATTTAAATTTTAAAAATCGGTGAAAGGAATAATGTCATTTAAATTTTAAAAATTGTCAAAAACATATGACAATTTAAAAATGTATTAAATAATATTAATTATAAGACTTAAATGAATAAGTTCTTTTAATAAATTTAAATTTTTAACATGTATTAAATGGCATTAACTATCCTATAAGTGGCATATAGGTAATCGAGGCTTATTTGTAAAATGTTAGATAAATTTATCTGACCTCCCTCCTTAGATAAATTTATCTAAGGAGGGAGGTCAGATAAATTTATCTTGAAAAAGAGAGATAAGAGGTCACATGAAGACTTTTTCGAAGATGGTCAGATAAGTTTAACAAACACGTTGAAAAGGCCAAGCATTCGGAATGCTTCTCATATCTGACCTTTTCTCCCTTTTATCTTGGTTAACAAACACCCCCTTAATAAACTATTGCTTGAATTTAAGGATCTTTTTGATGAACCCCAATCACTGCCACCTTATAGACATTTTGATCATTCTATTGTTCTAAAACCAAACACCGAACCTATCAATATCTGAACCTATAGATATCCCCTTAAATAGAAAGCAGAGATCGAGAACTTGATCAAAGATATGTTGGCAAGGTCAATTGTTCAGCCAAGTCAAAGTCCCTATTCCTCACCCATACTATTAGTCAAGAAAAAAGATGGGAGTTGATGCTTTTGCATAGATTACCGCCATCTCAATTCCCAAACTGTAAAACATAAATTCACTATTCCTATAATCGAAGACCTCCTGAGCTAAAACATGCCAAGGTATTCACCAAATTGGACCTAAGATCAAGGTATCATCAGATTTGGATGAACCTTGATGATATTTCCAAAACAACCTTCTCTACTCATCAAAGACATTACGAATTTTTGGTAATGTCCTTCGGCTTAACCAATGCCCCTACTACATTCCAGGCCTTAATGAATCACATATTTGAACCTTACCTCCGTAAATTTGTGTTAGTATTTTTTTATGACATTCTCATCTACAACCCTTCATTCTCACAACACCTAAACCATCTAAAAACTGCCCTTGAGGTCCTGAGATTCAATCAACTGTTTATTAAGAAGTCAAAGTGTTCTTTTGCCCAACCAAGGATGGAATATTTGTGATATGTCATATCTAGTGCAGGAGTTAGCATTGATTCCAAAAAAATAGCCACAATGTTATCATGGCCGAGGCTTACGTCAATAAAGGCCCTGAGAGGGTTCTTGGGCCTCACAAGCTACTACAGGAGGTTTATAAGGGATTATGGAGTAATCAACAGGCCCCTCACCAATTTGGTGAAAAAGGAAGGGTTCCAATGGGATGAGAAAATAGAAGAGGCGTTTGGGAGGCTCAAGAAGGCGATGAGTGAAGCCCCTACCCCGGGGCTCCCTGACTTCTCCAACCCTTTCACTCTAGAGACTAATGCTAGCAGCACGGGGATAGGAGCAATGCTATCCCAAGAGGGGAGACCCCTGACTTTTATTAGCCAAGCTTTGAGCCCTAGGCATCAAGGGCTCAATGTCTATGACAAGGAGCTGATGGTGGTATTAATTACAGTTGATAAATGGCATCACTACTTGGAGGGTGGACAATTCATCATCAAAATAGACCATGAGAGCCTCAAATTTGTCTTACAACAGAGGCTATACACGCATCTCTAGAAAAAAGGGATGGCGAGATTAATGGGGTTGGACTACATTATCCAATGCCGAAAGGGAAAGGAGAACAAGGTAGCGAATGCACTGTCCAGATGTACCGAATAAGCAGTAGTGACCTCCATCACAATAGTTATACCTAACTAGTATCAGGAGGTCAGTGATAGCTATGCACGGGATGCATGGGCTAAGGGAATAATGGAGCAGCATACCTTAAACTCTATCTCAAGACCTGGGTTCACCCTAAAGAATGGAGTATTGAGATATCAAGGAAGGCTGATAGTAGGAGATCATGCGGAGTTAAAAGGCAAGATTTTGGAGACACTACATGGCTCTCCACTTGGAGGCCATTCCAGGGTGCAGGGCACTTATCAGAGGGTAAGGCAGATGTTCTTCTAGCCTAAGTTGAAGAAGTACGTTATGGAGTTTGTGTTGAAATGTGATACATGCAGGAGGTGCAAGCATGAAACAGTAGCCAAACCTGGGCTACTCCAACTGCTTCCCATTCCCACCCAAGCATGGACCAATATTTCCATGGACTTTGTGGAAGGATTACCAAAGTCCGAAGGCCGGGATTGCATATTAATGGTAGTTGACAGATTCACTAAATTTTCCCATTTCATTGGCCTAACTCACCCTTTCACAGCTTAGGAGATGGCTTGCCTCTTCCTCGACAAAGTAGTGCAACTACATGGTGTCCCCCAATCCATAGTCTCGGATAGGGATAAAATCTTTACTAGCCTTTTCTAAAAAGAGCTATTTAAGAGTTTGGGAGCTAAGTTACACATGACCTCAGCATTTCATCTGGTATTAGATGGCCAGACTAAACGGGTGAACCAATGCCTAGAGATGTACTTGAGATGCCTATGTTTCCTACAACCTAAGGGGGGTGGCATCACTAGCTATCCTTGGCCCAGTGGTGATACACCTAGTGGTGATACAATTCTTGCCATCACAGTGCCATCAAGATGACCTCATTTGAGGCCTTATATGGGTATAAACCCATTCTACTGCTGACAATAGCAGGGGAAGTAACAATGGAGATAGTGGAATCCTATTTGCAGCAAAGACAACAAGTGTTGCGTGTGTTGCATAAGGAAATGACCAATGCTTAGAACCGCACAAAGCAGTTTGTTGATCAAAAGAGGACTGACCGAGACTTTGAAGTAGGAGATCTGGTCTATCTAAAGTTCAGAAAGGCCCACGTGTAGACCTTGGCTCCAAGTCAACACTCCAAATTGAGTCCAAATTGCAAGGATAGGCAAGGTAGCATACAAATTGCAGCTACCTTCGGAGTCCCAAGTATATCCCGTGTTCCATGTCTCTCTGTTGGAAAAGTCTACAGGGGCTCATGCAGCCAACACAACCCTACCAACCCTCCTAATCGATCCTACAAAGGCTTCGAAGCTTGTGGCTATTGTGAATTGGTGGATCATACACCGACATGGGGCCCCTTTGATGCAAGTCTTGGTCTGGTGGTCCAATCTCCATCCGGAGAATAACACTTGAGAGTACCTTCTCAACTTACTTGATCGGTTTCCAAAGGTGGCTAGCCTACTGTGAACTTCTTGAGGACAAGAAGTTGCTGAAGGGGAGGTAGTTGTCACGGGAATGATTGAAATAAGGGGGCTTTAATTGTAATTAGCGATTGTTAGTTGATTGCAGAATAAGCGGGAATGTTGGTTAATTAGTTAGCCAAGTTGATTTCAAACTTTTGCAAATGAGGCAAGTGGCCTTTGGCGCCTAAGTGTGAGCGGGAGCAGTATATATAACTATAATGCCACCCTCCCAAAGCATCTAGAGAATTATCGATACATTCATTCTCTCTCTCTTGCCAATTCTCTCTCTCTCTCTCTTTCTCTCCCCCTCCGGTTCTTTCTTGTTCTTCCTAAATATCTCTAAATTCCTCTCGGGTTAAGAGGAATTATTGCCTATCAGAATTAGAATCTGACAGCCAATTCCCTTTTAAGAAACCCTAGCATTTCTTGCCTCTGCTGCAAATATTGATCCACCAATGCAATTGGAGTAGAGTCCACAATGGCAGGTGAAGTGGGGATTTAAAACCAAAAAATGCCTCAAAAGGAGACATCTTTATTAAGCTATGGTAACTGGATTGTACCACCATTGGGCAAGAGAACCATTAATGCCAGCTCTTCGATTTAGAAAACAAACACATCTCAAATAGGCTTCCACACATTGATTTACTCTCTCAGTTTGTCCATCCATTTCAGGATGATAAGTCGTAGACATGTGTAATCCAGCCCCCAAATTTTTGAAGAGTTCCTGCCAAAAAACACTTTGTAGAAATCTGTCTCTATCAGAAACAATAGACCGTGGCACCCCATGCAGCCTGACCACTGAATCCATGAACACTCTTGCCACTTTTTGGGCAATAAATGGGTGAAAAAGGCTCAAGAAATGAGCAAATTTGGAGTCTGTCCACTATCACTGAAATCACATCCTTCCCTTTTGATTAGGCAACCTTCAATGAAATCCATGGAAATACTGACCCAAGCCTGTCCTGGAATGTCCAATGGCTGCAGCAGTCCAGGATAAGCCACCTGTTCATGCTTGCAATGCTGACATACTTCATAGGCCATCACATACTCTGGAACAATCCTCTTAAGACTGGGCCAATAAAACTACTGCCTAACCTTATGATAGGTGGCCCTTATGCCTGAGTGACCCCCCAAAGGGGAGCTATGTAAAGACTGCAATATCCGCCTTTTAAGGCTCTCATTGTCACCTATAACCATTCTTCCCTTAAACCAGATTATACCATTAGATAGGGTATACCCAGGTTTACTATTAGGGCTGACTAACAATTGGGCCAAAATATCTTGAGCCCACCCTGCAGCTTCATAACTAGCAGTAATCTCTCTCACCCAATCTGGAATTACTGAAGTGATAGCATTACAGACCCCATTTTCCACCTGCCTAAACAAGGCCTAAGAGCTTTAACATTCCCTTCCTTTGCAGCTGTGTATGGAGTTTTTGTGGTATGAGAAAATTCAGACTCTCACGGTCAGTTTTGAAGACAAACTTACTGCCCTCTAAATAGTGCCACCATTTCTCCATAGCCAATAGGACAACAATCAACTCCTTATCATAAACACTTAGGCCTAAATGTTTAGGTGTAAGAGCCTAGCTAATGAAGTTTATTGTTCTTGCATCAGGACTGCCCCTACTCCTTTGTCACTGTCATCTGTCTCCATCACAAAAGGTTTTGTAAAATCAGGCAAAGCCAACACTAGAGCCTGTATCATAACCTTTTTCAAACGTATAATGACTGCCTCTGCTTGATGATTCCATTGGAACCCATCCTTCTTAAGCAATTCAGCTAAATGTTTACTGATAACCCCATAATTTTTAATGAACCTCCTATAATATCCAATTAATCCCAGAAATCCCCTTAAAGCTCCAACTGTAGTTTGTCTAGGCCATTCAACCATTGCAACAATTTTATTGGGGTCCATACTTACTTTTGCACCTGATATAACATGCCCCAAATACTCCACTTGTCCTTTAGCAAAGGTACACTTGGACTGCTTTACATACAATTGGTTGAACCTAAGGACTTCAAATGCTGTCCTAAGGTGAACAAGGTGCTGATCAAAAGTTTAGCTATATATGAGGATATCATCAAAAAATACAAGGATGAAATCCCATAGGTAAGGACTAAAATATGATTCATGAGGGATTGAAAAGTGGTAGGGGCATTGATTAAACCAAAAGGGAAGACTTTGAATTCATATAAGCCTTGATGGGTCTGAAAGGCTATTTTTGTTATATCTGCAGGTTTCATTCTTATGTGATGATAACCTGCCCTTAGGTCTAGTTTAGAAAAGACAGTAGCTCCTTTTAATTCATCAAGGAGGTATTCAATGATAGGTATAGGGAATTTATCCTTGATGGTAATGGCATTAAGCTGACGGTAGTTAATACAAAATTGCCTTGTCCCATCCTTTTTAACAAGGAGAACAGGGGATGCAAATGGATTATGACTAGGCTGTATAATAGAATTAGCCAACATTTTTTTGACTAATTTCTCAATTTCAGGCTTTTGAATAGGAGGGTAATGATAGGAATGAACATTAACTGGTTCAGTGTTTGGTTTTAAGTTGATAGTTTGGTCAAAAAGGTCTTTGTGGTGGTAGGGTTGTAGGCTCAGCAAACAAGTCCTCGAATTCAACCAATAGTAACAATAAAGACTCTAGTTGTTGTACCTCAAAGTTGGATTGAAATGCAGCATTGCAGGCTGCCACGAGATAGTCTACTTCTGAAATCAACTGCTCCAGATTTTCTGTCTCTGTAAAGTTTTCCACTTCCATAGCTTGTACAGAAAACAACTGAGCCACTTGACTTACTTTATTTCTGAGAAATTTCTGTAGTTTCTTCCCTGAAATCAACTTACAAGTTGCCTTCTCCATGTTGCCCACAAGAGTCAAACTTTTTCCCTTCTATTTCAAATGTCACCTCTAGCTAATTGCAATCAAAGATAATGGGACTGACTGTCCTCATCCAATCCACTAACACAATATCACAGATCCCTAGCTTGAGAACCCACAAATCAGCAATAGATTCATGCCCTTGAATCTTCCAACAGAACTCCACACATCTTGACTTACTGTACATCTTATTCCCATTAGCTACTGTCAATGATAAGGGAAAAGTAGTTTTCACCTTACAGTGCAGTTCTTTGGCAGTCTTTTCATCCAAAAAACTGTGAGTTCTGCCACTATCAATCAAGACCATCAGTTTTCTATTTCCCACCAATCCTTCTACCTTAATGATTTTGTTAGTTGGGCAACCTTTCAATGCATTCAATGATATTTCTCCATCTTCAGCTTCAGGAACATTCTCAGCTGCCATTTCTGTTTCTTCCTTCCATCTGCAAAAATTGTCATTTTCACTGATGGCCTGGACTATACTTTTCTGCACACTTAAAACACAATCCTAGCAGCCTGCTTTGATCCATAGTGAATGGCTTAACCAGATTGGAATTTGGTAAAGCCTTAGGATTCATGTTTCCACTAGACATTCCTGAATTTGCAGCCCTAGGATTTCCTCCAGGTTGTTGGCCAATTAAAGGATAGCTTTTAGGCTGAATTTTATGCTTCCTAAAAATTGCTTCCAATGCCAATTCCTGCAATCTGGCTTTTTCATCAGCCTGCTTAAAAGTTGCAGGTTGCATCATTTTCACTGTAGGTCTCAGTTCTTCATTTAAACCACCAATAAAACGTGACACAAAGTAAGTCTCATTTAACGATGGATGAGAAATAAGCAACAATGATTTCAACTCTTCAAATTTGAGTTGATAATCCATCACCAAGCCTTCCTGCTTCAGCTTATTAAATTCCTCTATCACATCAACCATTGATCTCTCACCAAATCTATCACAAAAATCCTCCACAAATTCATTCCAACTCTATTCAGATCTCATCCTACTCCATCCTTGATACCAGGCATCAGCCATATCATTGAGATAGGCTGCTGCTAGGTTAACTTTCTGGCACTCCATCACATTATAATACTGAAAAATCTTTCACACCTCCTAATCCACTAATGCGGTTTAACACTTTCAAAAATAGGAATTTCCAGCCTTGCATAAGTGTGTGTTGGTGAGTTTGAATAAATCCTCTTACTTGGACTACTGGATCTAATTCTGGTCATTCCTCATCTTCCTATAAAGTAGAATTATGAAGAAGGATACCTGCTCCTGTAAGGATTGGTTCTGAAGTGGATCTTGGAGGAAAATCCACTGGTAGGCTGGCCTGAGGCATTTTGAAAACATGCTCAGGAATCCTTTCAACCTTTCTCCAAAATTGGAGAATTCTTCCTTAACTCCACTTTCTAATATCTGCACAATTTCTCTTCTTGCAGCATTCTTCTCTTGGCAGCGACTCACCTCCTCCTGAGTCTGCCGTAAACCTAGTTCCATGGTGTCCAGTCTCGCCTCCAACTGCTTCATGCAAGTTCCTTTGGCCATCTCCATTGCTTGCCTTCGAAATTCAACTCTGAATCAGCTTCCAAGAATTACCTGGATCAGCAACCGAGGATTGGCTGCTTTGATACCAATTTGTCAGGAACCTGGACTTGACCTTGGTTTCTTGAAGATATAATTGAAAGAGAGATAGAAAGAGAGAAAGATGAGGGAGCAACAGAGAGAAAGTAGGGAGAGAATTGAAGAGAGAGAGAGAGAGAGAGAATTGGATCCTGTTATTACTCAACAGTCTCCAAAAATCATCTCAAGTAGCTTATATAACCACTCTTACAGATAGTTCTGTCAGTTACAATTTGGAACTGAGAGTATTACAGCTATCAACTCTATAACAGAAAATTAACAGCTCCTCCTGAGAAATATTCTGCTGCATTCTAGATCTTAGACATCTGTCTACATCCGGGATCTTGACACCTGAGAATAATTTATGTACACATGTGGCACTTGGATTTGCTAGGGGAAAAGGACCAGGATATTAAAGGAAAGTGAAAATAACCCAATTCTTTTGTGTTTTCCCACCTTGAACAGATAGTCAGATCATAGATTGAGCTCATGGCCAAGCATGTCCCTTTTTCCTGAGTTCAGGATTTGTTGCTGAATTGCAGTATTTAGTTGCTGGCCTTATTATCTTAATGTAGTGTTCCAGTTCTGTTACTTTCTGTATTCATATGGGAAGCTGCTTCACAGGTATAATTGGGCTCCTTAGACTATTATTAACTCTTTTGATGTTTTTAACAATTAAGGGATCACATACTGATGCTTTGATAACGTGATTTTTATGCCCTGCTCTGTGCATTTTGTTCTCTGGAAGCTGTTCTTTGACTCTAAAGCTGTGCATTTTGTCTAGCATTATTAATTAAATTTTTATTTACTTTATGAAAGCAGAAACTTGAAAAGCTTCAGGAAGAGGAACAGGTTGATAAGCCATTTATGCGAAAGCAAATGAAGATTAGATTCCCTGAGCGTGGTAGAAGTGGAAGATCTGTTGTAACAATTAAGAATCTGGAATTTAGCTATGAAGATGAGGTAACTGATAATTTTATCTCTGTAACTTAATGAAGAAAACTTTAATTGTGGTGGAATTTTTGTTTCTGATAACTATCTGCACAAAATTCTCTTATCAGATTTTATTTAAGAAGGCTAATGTTACGATTGAAAGGGGTGAGAAGATTGCAATTATTGGCCCAAATGGTTGTGGGAAGAGTACTTTGCTTAAACTTATTATGGGTATAGAGAAGCCAACTGGTGGTGAAGTGCTTCTCGGGGAACATAATGTTCTCCCAAATTATTTTGAGCAGAATCAGGTAAATTATTGTCCCTTAGCTGTTATGATTTCTTTGGTCTTATTAGTAATCTGAAATTAGTTCTTGCTGCCAGTTCCATTTTTATGCATGCTGGTATTTCTCATTTAGGGTAAAATTACTCTATTATCAGGCTGAGGCACTTGATCTTGATAAAACAGTGCTTGAGACTGTAGCAGAAGTTGCAGATGATTGGAGAATTGATGATGTAAAGGGTCTCCTGGGCCGTTGCAATTTCAAAGCTGAAATGCTTGATAGGAAGGTTTCACTCTTGAGTGGTGGTGAGAAGGCAAGTACTTATTTATGTTTCTATGTCCTCTTTCATGAAGTGTTCTGTTCGTATGTAACAAATCTTTTGTTGGACACAACTGTTGGCTTTCTCCTATCTTTAATGAGGTATGTTTCCCTTCCAAGTTCTCTCAAAATCTCATTATGCTGATGGTTATTAATGCTTTTTTTTTTGTTAAGAATTATTTAATTGCCTTTGTTGCAAAGAATGACTATAGTTTTAGTTATTGGTTGATGGGTATAGGATTAGAATTAGCATTGAACATAAGAGGTTCATGGCTCAGCCATATGACAATATCAGCAAAGCCCAAAAAAAAAAAAAAAAAAGATCCATTGACTGTTTAGGTAAAAATTTACTAACCTTGTTGCTGGTGGAACATATTTGGGGAGTTAACTGAAGTGTTTTGGTTGTCTTTGGTTGGGGCATAGACCTGAAGTACCATGGATAAATGATGAAGTGATTTTTGTCAACTCCATGGGCTTCATCTAATACAGTCAAGTCAACCCACTCATAAAGTACTGTCTCCAGTAAGAATGATAGCCTGTTATCTGTTATAAAAAGAAGAAGAATGACTATCCTTTATTGGCTTAGTTCTTTATACCTGTCTTCTGTTGATTAATTATCTTGGGCATTGGCGTGCCTTTTGTTCTATATGATACTCGTTCTTGTAAAATTAACATTGTCTAATTTTTGTTTGGGGGGGGGGGGGGGGGGGGGGAATATCAAAGACAAGAAAGAAAATTAATTTACCTGTTGACGGACAATACATTAATCTGACAGATAGTCATATACATTTGAAGACAGGTTCAAATTTATAAGGTGCAACTCACTCTAAGCTATATTGTAGTTATATGGATGTTCCTGCTTGGGACAAGGTGTCTGATGTGGTTTATTTGACAAGAGATTTGATCAACTGGCAAGTTACTTTTGATGAATTATGCATGTTCTGCTAGCTTTGGTAGGGTTTGCAGATGGTGTTTTATATTTCTGTCTTTCTGTTTTTATTGAGAGTGGACTGCTGTTAACCTGACTTACCTTTTGGATTTAGGCACGTCTTGCCTTCTGCAAGTTCATGGTAAAACCATCCACTTTGCTTGTTTTAGATGAACCAACCAATCACTTGGATATACCTTCCAAAGAGATGCTTGAGGTTGGTTTATGTTCCATTTTCTTCTGTAACTAAGATATGTTTATAACATATATGAAGACCCTTGACGTTCATTTGAACTCTTTGTTCTTATTAGGAAGCAATAAGAGAGTACAAGGGCACTGTCATTACTGTTTCACATGATCGGTACTTCATAAGACAAATAGTTAACCGAGTATTGGAAGTTAAGAATGGTAATCTACAAGACTATGCAGGCAATTACAATGTAAGTATTGTCATAATTTATTGATAGGACCTTCTACTTGCAATTTTGATCTTCTTTTCAAACTCGCTTCGGTTTTGTTATAAATATAACCTTTTCTTTCTTTCTTTTCTTTCCTTTCCTTTAGTTTTTTTTTTTTTTTTTGGGGGGGGGGAGAGGGCGTGGTGGGTGTTTTTCTCCTTGTAGGGTGTGTCAACTTCACTTTTTATTATCCTTAAATGAAAATATATCATCATAGTATCACAGCATCTTAGTACAGACTGATCATATAAATAATGCCCAGGTAATAAGTTGGAAAATAATTTGAATAGTTTGGTGAATGTTGCAGCCAAACATGACTTACTTTGGATTATGCAAGATCAGGGTAAAGGACATCTAGCAGATTGCTAATGCCATTTAAATGGCAGATTTTTTGTTTTTTTATTTTGCTAACTAATGGCAGATAATTTGAACTGCTGAATTTCCAGTGTCTTTTGGTAATTCATGTCGATCCCTGTTGTCAGTTTCATTGTCAACTGTATGGCAATCCTCTTAAAATCTCTGTTATCTAGTAACCATAGTGATGAGATAGTTTTTTATGAACACACATATTTCACCTTCTGGTCACAAAAGAGCGATCTTACCATTACTACAAAGGCTCTGCCTCAAGTGAAATACCAAAAGACAACACTACAAACAAATACATCCTTCCCATGACCCTTGCAAAGCAGGAATCATCGTTACACTTAGGGTACAACACTTAGGGTTAACAATGATTTCCCAGTTTTTGTGTGTGTGTGTTTTGTCTGGCGGGGGGGATAAGAAGGAATCTTATCAGAAGATGGGGATATATGGCACACTCTATTTGTATTGTACGTAGATGCAGTTGCACCTGCATCTGTGCTTGATCTCCACTGGCTTCAAAAATGATTTTCTGGAAATTGCTAAAACAATTTTGAGGGCTACCCCTGGTAGTAATAGTAATCTTGCTCTTTTATGACTAGAAAGATAACTCGAAAACAACTGCCTCTTTGCAATGCAAAGGTAAGGCTGCTCATGAAATGAGAGTCACCCAACCCTCGCTAAGCAAGGAGCATTGTCCACTGGGGATTCCCATTTTGCTAAAACCTAATTTTACATAACACCCAAAAAATTAGATTCATCCTCTGTTTCTACTTGAAAGTATGTTAATTTTACATGTTTGCTTACACAAAAACTTTACGGTGCTTCACAACATGAAGGAGGCGCTGCCTTCTATCAATATAACAATATGGATTTATGTATCTTTTATGAGCTCACCCACAAAAGTTTTGACCCAGAATTTGTACTTGGATGCTAAGATATATACCTTTCAAGTATTAAAGCGTGTTTCTGACGATCCAAAATTACAGTATTATCTAGAGAAGAACATTGAAGCAAGGCAGAGAGAGCTTGAACGGGAAGCAGATATTGAGGAAAAGTCTCCCAAAGCAAAAGCCAAATCAAAAATGTCAAAGGTATGTTGCCTCGTACTCATTTGATGGTAATCTTTTGCTAACCCAACAAATGCTCATAAGTTTCGTATTTTATTTTCACACAGGCTGAGAGGGAAGCTCGTAAAAAACAGAAAATGCAGGCATTCCAGAATGCCAAAGCAAAATCAAAAGCTCAGAAGAATGCTAAAAGATGGAAATGACCCAAGTTTCCAGCTCCTTTTACATCAAAGTATCGATATCTTATAGACTTCCACCTTGTTGAAACCCAAAACCTTAAAAGCCCGGGTGGTCAGATGGCTCGACTGTGGTGTATATATATAATACATGGATAGAGATAGTTTAGCTGATTGCGATTAAAAGGAAGCTTCACATGGAAATGTTCACTGCCCCAGGTATCATTTCATCTGAAGATACCTACCTACAGGCATCATTGACATTGATCACAAACAATACTATACTGTCATCGAACGAATTTTACGGGTGTCTGTTTGTTACAGTTATTTGAAATTTGATTACATTACAAAAACGAATGGTGGAATCATTTGGAGTCAGTGTTGAAGAAGGAAAAATTTTAGTTCAAATTACATTGTTTGCCTGAATAACATTACCACATGTTCATTTGTTCAACACCAGGGCTTGTTTGGTTGTGCGCTGAGAAGGTAAAAGGGTGTTTTTTAGAATGCAAGTGTTTTTGTGAGTTCTTTGCGGCATTTGGTTAAAATTACAAAGGTACTTTTATTGACAATAAAAGTTATTTTTTGCTATAAAGTAGAAGGAAAAATTTGTAGCTTTGAGTTCTAAAACAAAAGCAAAATTAAAAATAAAATTATTTTTGATTAAAATTGTCCCAATCAACAGTTAAAATTGCAACATCATATTCATGGGCAAATTGCAAAAGAATTAATTTTATTTTTTATTTCTTTTATTTGGAAAAAGTTCAGAGACTACCATGAGGTTAGTTTAAATAATATCAATCATTCTTGTATTTTGAGAAGTGGCATTCATTTTACTTGAATTTTATAAATGTGTAGTATTTATCTGGTTGATAATTTGTTAAAATTTATAAAATACACCACCTTCTATTGTAATTATAGAAAAAAAAAAACCAATAAAAAATCAGAGGAGAAACTATGTGTCAAGTGAACTTTTTGGGTTCAAACTTTTAACCCAATTAGTTTGAAAGAAATTAAACATAGTGAGTCTGAAGAGAAAAAAGAGACTTAAGATTATAGTATTATATTTGTCGTGGTGACACCATCTCCACCATCAATCTATGATACATAGAAACGTCTCAATAATGTTATTTTGACATTTCCTATCCACAAATTTTTTATATCTCTAACTTGTCGTTTTACTAACTCTTATCTCTTTATTATTCTCTATCTTTCTAACCATCCCCTTATCATTGTTCCCCCTTACTACCTAGTTGCTCAGTGACGTCGTTGATTTATAAACACAAACTAGGTTGAGCCACCATCAATTCACAAACATGAATCAATGTTTTTTGTTCTTAGTGCCACAATTTTCTGTTCAACATGAATCTTTGCTACCCTTTGCCATTATTCATTACAAACACAAACTCCAATTACTTGGTGTCACTGTTTATTCAGCTTAAAGGAGTATGATTTCTTTTGTTTTTCTTATTTTGTTTGTTTTTTTGTCTTATTTCTCGTGATTCTCATATTGCTTCATTTTGACTTAAAAGGGTTTTGTTTTTTGTCTATAACCTAATGATTTTGCTTTCATTATGATAATTTGATTGTGTTGTTATAATATTTCAAAGTGATAAAAACATTTTCTTGCTAGGGTTGTTGATTCGTGTCACCCTAATTTTGAGTTTGCCCTATTTGATCAAATAAACAAATTCAAAATTATTATAAACTAAATTATTATTGATTTTTTTAATTTAGAAGTGAAATTTGTCAAGTAGCAATTAAACAGATGCGCCCACTTTCATTTCAACCCAATAAATAGTTAGCATTTAGCATAACTGACTTTGTTATCCATCCCAACTCACCAACCTAAGTTGCATGAAAATGAAAATAGAAAATAAACACAATATGAAACGAAAAACGAGAAAATGACATTTTTTTTAAAAGTAGAAAATAAAAACGTGGGAAAACACGTAAATAAAAAAATATAGTGTTTTTTTTGTAAATATAATTTTTAATATAGAAAATTATAAAAATAGTTATTCAATCTAAAAATAAACATAAATTTCATAATACATTCAAACAAAAATAAACACAAGTTCTATCATCCATGAACTATTACTTACTAATTAAAAACAAATGGTAAATTCAAGAAAGGAAAATAATCAAACATAATATAATTTATAGAAGTCCCTATGGTCTCATTGACATCTTCATCAAAAAGGATGGTCCCTAATGCTGGTTTATTCAAGAAGAGATTAGCAAATTCAAGAACACCTACATCTTTCATACTACTAAATTCATCTTCAATTAATTTTACATCTTTTTTTTTTTTGTCGTAATATTGGAAGGTGCTTATTGATAAAAGATGAAGATTGTTATAAGCAAATACTAAGTCCTTTGTACATTTTAGAGTTAATTTATTCATTCTAAATGAATGAATAGTGGAATAATTACTCCAATTCATTTCACAACAATATGAGGATAGGGATGAGATCGAGATTTGAGAAGAATGAAGGAAGATGATAGTGGTGATACATTTGTTTTAGGTTTTTACAAAATGAAGAAGGAAGAAAAGATTCAATTTAGGCTTAAAAATTTTGAGTTCATCTCTAACATTTTTAATATTACAAAATAATATTTTTCTAATATTACAAAATTTTGAGTTAGAGATGACACGTTTTTTAATATTTTTCTAATATTATAAAATAACCCCGAGATATTTTCAAAATTGTAGAAATGGCCCATGAATATTTTTTTGGTGTTTCTCGACATTTCAATGTAGAAAACATTTTGAAAACGTTGAAACAACACTCTCAAAGCATTTTTGTCCATCATAGCTACCATTTAATATGTTTTTAACAACTCTATCTTCTTTGTCCTCTTAATTGTACAAATTTAAGTTGTTGGACTTTAGTTTGGGAATGAATTCAAGTGTGAACTTGGTTGATGTGTTTATTAAATGATATTGGATTTGGTTGATGTCCAAGATACCATAGAGAAAGATAATGATGAAGTGGATGAACTTTTATAAATTGTATTATATTTTATTATTATTTTTTAAAAAATTTATTGTTAGTTTTTAATAGGTAAGTCATAGTTAATGTATAATAGAATTTGTGTTTACATTTGTTTTAAGGCATTGTGAAATTTATGTTTATTTTTAAATTGAATAACTAATTTTTTTTAATAAATTTTTATATTAAAAATTATATTTAAAGGAAAGCCCATATATTTTTTTTATTTACATGTTTCTCCTATCTTTCTATTTCTTATTTTTAAAAAAAAATATTATTTATCTATTTTCATTTCATATTATATCCGTTTCCTTACAATCTAGCCACTAACACCGTCACTTCCATCTGTCTCCACTAGTTAATACAACAAAAAATTCTCATGGTACTAACAAAATTATTATTATTTTTTTGTAAATATGCAAAACCAAAATTAAAAGTTATATGCTACTGAAAAAATGACGTTGCCTATTGTTTGAAGTAAGATCATTATTTGCATTTTGAGTAAGAGTAGGATTAGGTTTAGAGCCGGCCCAATAGAGTTGGGGGCCTTAGGCGAAAAAGTTTGTTGAGGCCTTTCAGTATTAATTTTTTTTATAAAAAAATAAATAATACATTTTTTTACATAAATATTTCATCATTTTATTAAATAAAAAAAAGTTAAAATTCAATTAACTACAAAATATAATAATCTCTTAACAATAATAAATTTTCAACTAAAATATAATGTCTCAGAAAAAAAAACCAAACAACTTACAATAATAATAAAAAAATAAATAAAACTAATTTTTTTTAAAAATCTAAAAAGATCAGTGCGAGCAAAAAATTATACATTCATAATTCTCTTATAGAGAGAAATAAAACACAATATTAAACTGATAGTATTAAAGGATAAAATTCACTAACAATAACTTTTCATTCTACAAATATGTGTTGGACTATATTCATCTTTATATAAAATTAATTTTTCTTGCTTTTTGAGATGCAAAATTGTTGATTAAATTTCCATAATCAAGTTTATCTAATAAATTATGAGTTTTATGGGAAACACCACAACAACGGTTAAAAAATGGAAAATGGTGAAGGAAGTTAAAAAAAATTAAAATATTTTATATTTAATTTTTAAATAAAATATTAATTATTAAAAAGTAAAAAAATATAAATATTACAAATTTCTAAAATCTAGGCCTTCTAATTTTGGGGCCTAATGCCATGGTATAAATGGCTTCAAGGTAGGGCCAGTCCTGATTAGGTTACTATATAAATGAGCTCCATTGCTTTGATTTGAGCAAAATATGTAAATCAAACAATCAAAGGTTTTTTCTACTTCTTTAAATCTCTGAGAATTATAAGAAATTAGTCCCTCATTATCCATGTAAGTTTTTATTTGCTTAAATTGATAATTTAGTTCTTCAAATTATTGGGTTTTGTTATGCTTTTCAAATATTATTTTATTTTATAATTCTAAGTTGTTACGAATTTATTTGACTAAGTTTAAAAGTTGATCGATACCAACTTATTTTATAATTATTGATCAACTTTTCTTAAATGAATTGAATTGTTTGGATGGTGTAAACATTAGGTAGCTTAAAGTTAGGAATATGTGTTTTAAAAAAGTCGAAGGGGATTAGATTTTCAATTTTGAAGCTTAAAAAGATATAGTTGGAAGAGAACTATTATATCAACAAATTAAAAATTTCCCACTATGTCCCAAATATCTCAAATATTCGGTATCCCTTTCTTCTCATCTCCCTTCTCTTTCCCGTTGTTGGATCTCCGGCATCACTTGTCTCATCTTCGGCGTCGCTTCCGGACGCCGCCCGCCGGCACCGAAGAGGACGAAGCAGCAATCGGCCGCCGCCGGTTGTTCCTCCATCTCTCTCTCTCTCTCTCTCTCTCTCTCCGGGTTCTAGATAGCCGGAACCCGCGCAACGACGACGGGTTCCAGCGATCTGGAACCCATCTGCGCGATGGCTCCAAATTATGAGCAGAATATGCAAGTTATGTGTATAGATGTGCAAATTTAGGGTTTAGGGTTTAGAGCTATGAAAAACTACTATTAATTCTGCTCAAAGTTAATATATCTTTTGCGTGGATCATATCCTATTCATATTATACAAGCTACACTTGTTTGTTTACGGTTCTGTTCTATCACAGATTAAGCGATGGGTGAAGTAATTCTAGGCATGCCAGGACCATGGGCTGATTGTAAGCATGAAGCATCTGATCACTATACAACAAAAATAGGTGGACTTCCGGTAAGTTAGTACTGTATCTTGTACATCAGTACATGTAGTTATGTTATTGAGACATGCACTTTGTAATTGTAAAGCTTCATGTCTCCTTGACAGGACTGGCCAATTCCAAATACTGCCTTAAGATGTGATCTGCTTTTGTGCAGTGCATGTGGAAGCAAGCTCTGTCTCGTTATGCAGGTTTTACATTCTAAAGCCATGTGACTTCTGTTCTTTCTTGGAAATCTGTCTTTAAAATGTGATTCAGGTGAAACTATTTAATTTACCATACTCCCCCCTCCTATTTCTCTTTTAATGTGCCTCTAAGGCTTATGCTCCAGTTTCGAGTAAGACTCTGACGATTGAAGAGCGTGTACTCTATATTTTTGGTTGTGTAATGCCAAAATGTGGGGGCTCTCCTGGAAGGTATTTTCAAAATTGTCATCTAATCATTTATCAATCTAATTTAAGAATTTCTCTTGGACTATTTTTGATATAGTCATCCTTTCTTCTTGGTGGCGATTCTGGTGACACATGCAGCTGGAGGGCTATTCGTGTGCAAAAATCTTTTAGTGGTGGGAAATCAAGTGTAAACTATCATGAAGAGATCGCTCCAACCACATCTTCCCTTTCAGCTTCAGCCAGTGACTGGCGGGAGGATTTGTGGGCATTTGACTCCATAGAAGATGAAGACGCGGGCAATGATGACATAGATCTGGAGGAGTTGCGTAGGGCACTTTCTGATGCTGCAAGCTTGGCTTCTTACCCCAAGAAACAAAATAAAGTTCATCAGTCTGAGACTATTGTGGAGGCTGCTCCCGTAAGAAAAACAACACAGGAGGTTGACAACCAAACACCAGGTTTAATGCAATTAAAGTAGGAATCAAAATTTGATATTTCTAATCCTCTAAAGTTGGTATTGTAAATAAAATTCTAAAATAATTAGAACTCTTGCAGTCCATTAAATTCACTATTTGGGTCTTCTCTCTCACTTGGTTTAGATGATCGTCTTGAAAAATTTCTTGTCCTTTTGTTGTAACCTGGTGATTCAGCCAGTTGTTCTGACTTGGCATCCATTGAATTGGTGTTATGAAAGGTTTATGTCTGGTTCATGTGTTTGCCATGCAGTTTTGCCTTGCTTCTACATGTATACACAAGAAGAGGCATTATGTAGGGAAGTTACATTCTTGTCTTCAAGTTACACCTCACTTTCCATTAAGGAAGCCAAAAATGATCTTGATTATAATCCACAAGAGGAAAAGTGGGACAAGGAGGCTTATGAATATGACAAAGCTTTGAGTGCTGATAGGACTTATCTCAAGTTCAAGAAACGAATGGACGCATACCCAGAACAATGTTTCAGGTATAAAGACCTAGTAGTGAATACTTGTAATGTTTGGAAAGTCTTTTCTATTCTTGTACTAGATAAATGCAATTGCTTCTCATTCATATTGGTATAATTGTTATAGATTTCCTGCTTGACCTGAAGGAACAACAATTGTAAAGCTTTTATTATTAGACCTATTAATTATTTCCAAAATTTAATTTACACCTAAAGGGCTGTTTGTATACAAATTAAAGTTAAAGGGCCACTTGATGGGATAAAGTTAAAGATAGGAAAAAATTGTACTCTTCCAGGTTTGGTAAATAAGGTATAATTTGAAGGTATAAAACTATTCCATGTTTGGTGTGTGAAAATAAAAATGAGGTATTACTTAGTATTAACGGCCAAAAGAACAAATTATCGCTTTGCCCAAATGATGGAGCCATGCACAACATAACAAAACCTGATTAAACTCACAAGCCAAAATCTGATCGGAACCCCAAATCTGATGAACCCACAAACCATAATCTGTTCAAAATCCCAAATTGATCAAACCCAAAATTTGATTGAGAAGGCAAAAGTGATAGGAGGGAGAGAGCAGAGATGAGAGGGAGATTGAGAAGGCAGAGGTGGTGTTGGTTGGAGATGGCAGAGAAAACTGAGAGAGGGGGCAGTGAAGGTGGTAGTGGGAGGGAGAGAGCTGGAGGCCAATGATGGTGGTGACGGTGGCATTAGAAGATAGCAACAAAGGAAATGGAGATATGTGGTGGCGATGATGGTGACAGAGGCTAGGGGTGGTGTCGATTGCAAAGAAAATGAGGGAGAAGAGATCGGAAGGGAGGGAGAGGATTGGGGATGCTATGACAGTGGTGTTAGTGATATGCCTTAATGCTAGATTTAGATGACATCTGTTGAGAAATATGATTAATTCTTGCAAATTAATATAATGGTCATTTCTTTATTCATGCCTCTCCAATGTTATATGAATGAATCCCTAGATCTCCCATTAAAGATCTTATTCTTAAGTTGTTAAGAATATGGTGACGAAGTTCATTAATATAGGATTTCTTAAAGTGTTCCAACTCCTTAGATTTCTCAAACGAAGACTTTGATTAATTGATTATGGACTAGTGCATGGTTTGCTACTTTTGATTAGTATGAAATGCTAATGATAAAAATGATGGTGAGTCACATTCTATATTGCATGAGATGCAGATAGTAAACATATTGGTGGATGTTGGTTGAACGTCCACTGAATGTGACAACAATAATAGATCACATGGCTAAGAGGATTAATGATCTGTTATTGGTTGCGATTGTGTAATTGATTCCCAGAGTTGAGGTAACACGTTTGTCTTGTATGTTGTTGTTGGAGATTTGCTAGTGAGCAAAACCATTTAATTACGAGGTGAGAATATTCACTGTGTGGTCTCTCTTCTACTAGTGTATGGATGCAAGTGATTACTAGATATGATCCATTAACCTTTAGCGTGAGCCGAACATCCTATGTGATCTTTGTTGCTGGTTGATTGATAAAACCCTTGGCTAGGGTATGAATGATCAGAAAAGAGTTTTCGATGTGTCATCTCGATCACACCAAAAAAGATATTGCCATAGTTATCGAGTCTAGTGAACTTAATTAGTCCATGGCTTTCACTCGAGATGTTAGTTAATGTAAGGATTTTATTACACGGTAATCTTCACCAAAATAGGATCACACGAAGTTTGACTTTATTGCCTTATAGGATCGTCTTAATATATTGCTAGATGTTACTGAAGACCTTTCGGGGTATTTTGAGAAGATGGAGAGATTTTCAAAATGGATTGAAGAGTTTGGTTGACGTCAAAGGGGTTTGACATTTCCTGATTGCTATTTGGCGATGAACCTAGAAAATCGCACACCTAAAAGTAAAGCGACTAGATTAGTGAGTCTAAGCTGGTATATTGTTCTTCACCGCCATTAAGAGTTAATGGGGTTTAAAATGTAATTAATAGTGGCGGGATAAAAGTGTAATAAAGCAAAATTAAAGGCAAAAGAGAAAAGGTCTCTCATGCCTCCATGTGCATTTAATGCATGATTATATATATATGTATATGTATACAAGTTATATATATATATAAAGAAAGATTGAAAAGAAAAGCAAGGTGGCAAAGGCCTTTAATGGGCGAGACTTGCATTTAAAGCAATGTTCCCCCCTTTGCATTTATTATATATATATCCAATGGCTATCTTGGTCTCTCTCGCTCTTGGCATTATATATATATACATATATATATAATAAAGAAAGCTTCTCGTGGAAGCTTGGAAGAAGGAAGCAGAAATCAAGAAAAAAGGAGAAAGAATAGATTAATCGAGAAAAGCTGTAGGTCACCGTCTTTCTTCATCTTCTTCAAAGCTTTTTTGAGAGTTGCTATCGATAGGCAGATTGCAGCAGAGCTTCTCTAAGAAGCTTTCTCCTTTTTCTCATATATGTATATAAATATATTATACTGCCGATAGAATGGAGAAGAACGGATGGTTGTTATGTGAATATATATATATATATATATAATAAATGCAAAGGGTGGGGGAGGGGGGGACATTGCATTAAATGCAAGTCCCGCCCATTAAATGCGCCTGCCATCTTGCTTTTCTTTTCAATCTTTCTTTATATATATATAACTTTTATACATATACATATATATAATCATGCATTAAATGCACGCAGAGGCATGAGAGAACTTTTCTCTTTTGCCTTAATTTTGCTTTATTACACTTTTATCCTGCTATTATTAATTACATTTTAAACCCCATTACCTCTTAATGGTGTTTTATTTCACCATTAGGTGGCAGAGGAAGAAGGGTGGTGATTTTGCGATGGCATGGCAGCGAATAGTGGTGTGTTAAGATCAGATTATTTCTCAAGAGTAGTTACCATTTATTAATTTTTCTGTTAATTTAGTTGATAGCTGTACACTTTCAGTTACAATATGTAATTGAAACAATTCCCATAAAGAGTAGCTGTATAAGCTACTGGGGACTACTTTGGAGATTGTGGAGTAATAACAAAATTGAATTCCTTTCTCTCTCTTCAATTCCCTCCCTAATTTCTCTGGTTTTTTCCTCTTCTTTCCCTCTTGTTCTCATTTCTATCTTTAAACAAACCCTAGGTTAGGATTAGTTCCTGACAATTTGGTATTAGAGTAGTTGATCCTCGGTTTGTTGTTATTCAAAGTTGAGTAGAATTGGAATTCTTTGAAAGGAGATCATGGTGGAAGGGACAAGGATGAAGCAGCTGGTGGTGCAGATGAGCAGCCTGCAGGCGAGGCTGTAAAGATGGAGTTAGGTCTGCGCCAGAATCAGGATGAATTGATCAGGAATTAGGAAGGATTAAATTGGAATCAAGAAGCAATTCAATCTTTGGAGAAGAAGTTAGATACATCTATAGATGGTTTGGTGAAAAGGTTGGATGGATTCTTACATATGTTTCCTAAGCTGCCACAGGTTAGCATTCTGGTGGATTTTCCACCAAGAGAAAATGCTGAACCAATCATAACATGTAATGGATCCCTCCTAATACTTCAAGGTTACCTGTAGCAGAGGTTAATCCTGTTAATGAATTTGAGAATCTGATTGTTAGTTCTTCTCAGAATCACATTCATACCCTTTTGCCAAAGCTGGAAATACCTATATTTGATGGTCATAATCCTAAATTGTGGATTAGGCGATGCCAAAAGTTTTTCTAATTCTATAAGGTGCCTGAAAATCAAAAGGTAAATCTAGCTTCAGCCTATCTTAATAATGTGGCCGATGCTTGGTTTCAAGGCTGGTCACAGTTGAAGGCAAATTATATTCGGAGAGAATTTGTCGATGAATTTTGTGAAAGATTTGGTGATCGAAATATGACTGATGTCATTGAGGAATTTAACAAGTTGAAACAACAAGGATATGTACTAGATTATCGAATCAAGTTTGAAGAATTAAAATCATTGATGATTGTGGCACATCCTACATTAACAGAAGTGTATTTCATTTCTAGCTTCATTAGTGGACTGAATGAGGAATTAAGGCCTACTGCAAAAATGTTGCAACCTGTGATAGTTAAACAGGCAGCTGAGAAGGCTAAATTGCAAGAACTAACAGTAGAACTGTGGAAGCCATCTTTAAGAAGCATCAGATTCCTTACAAAGGAAATAATTCTGGTCGTCAAGAGCCTTTGAATAATTTCAGGGCTAATAATCAAGGGGTGACTAAGGGAAATCTCTATCCTAGGGTTCCTCAAGGTCCTAGTATGGTGAAATCCTCCACTTTAGAACAGAGAAGATAGGCTTGGTATGTGCTTTAAATGTGGAGTGAAATATAGCTCTAGACATCAATGTAAGAGACAATTGTTGAGAATAGAAGGATTGGATGAAGAAGAAGAAATCTCAGAAGAGGCAGAAATGGCTGCTGAGAATGTTCCTGAAACTGAAGATGGAGAAATATCATTGCATGCTTTGAAAGGTTGCCCAACTAACAAGATTATTAAGGTTGAAGGATTGGTTGGGAATAGAAAACTGATGGTATTGATTCGTAGTGGCAGTACTTATAGCTTCATAGATGTAAAGACTGCCAAAGAACTGCACTGTAAGGTGAAAACTACTTTTCCTTTGTCAGTAACAGTGGCTAATGGGAACAAGATGTATAGTACGTCAAGATGTGTGGATTTCTGTTGGAAGATGCAAGGGCATGGATTTACTGTTGATTTGTGGGTTCTTAAACTAGGGGGATGGTATATTGTGTTGGGAGTGGATTGGATGAGGACAGTCAGTCTGTCCCATTATCTTTGATTTCAATAAGCTTGAGGTGACATTTGAAATAAAAGGAAAGAAGTAAACTCTTGTTGGCAGCATGGAGATGGGAGCTTGTAAGTTGATTTCAGGGAAGAAACTACAGAAATTCCTCAGAAATAAAATAAGTCAAGTGGCTCAGTTGTTTTCTGAACAAGCTATGAAAGTGGAAGGATTTGCAGAAATGGGAAATTTGGAGCAGTGGATTTGTGAAGCAGATTATTCAGTGGCAGCCTGCAATGCTGTACTTCAGTCCTTCTCAGAGGTACAACAATTAGACTCTTTACAGTTACTATTGGTTGAATTTGAGGACTTGCTTGTTGAGTCTACAACCCTACCTCCACAAAGACCTTTTGACCATGCTATCAACTTAAAACCAAACATTGAACCAGTTAATGTTCATTCTATTGTTACCCTCCTATTCAGAAGGCTGAAATTGAAAAATTAGTCAAAGAAATGTTGGCTAATTCTATTATGCAGCCTAGTCATAGTCCTTTTGCATCCCCTGTTCTCCTTGTTAAAAAAGAAGGATTAGACATGGTGATTTTGTATTAACCATCGTCAGCTTAATGCCATTACCATCAAGGATAAATTTCCTACACCTATCATTGAAGATCTCCTTGATGAATTAAAAGGAGCTACTGTTTTTTCTAAACTAGATCTAAGGGCAGGTTATCAAATAAGAATGAAACCTGTCGACATATCAAAAATAGCCTTTTGTACCCATCAAGGTCTTTATGAATTCAGGGTCATGCCTTTTGGTTTGACTAATGCCCTTGTCACTTTTCAGTCCCTCATGAATCATATTTTTAGTCCTTACTTGCGAGATTTCATCCTTATATATAGCCAATCTTTTGATCAACACCTTGTTCAGCTTAGGACAACATTTGAAGTCCTTAGGTTCAACCAGCTGTATGTAAAGCAACCCAAATGTACCTGTCACAGCCCTAGGGTTTGGCTAGAGTTGTGATAGGAATTTGGAGGGATTTAAGAAGAGAAAGCAGAACGGGAGGGAGATTTAGAATTGAAACAGAGAGAATTGGGGAGGAAAGAGAAGAAGAATTGAGAGAGAGAATTAAGAGAGAGAATAGAGTTTGAAATTCATTCTTCAATTCAAGCATATCCTCCCATCCGTTTACATAGCCTTATATAGGCATATTTGCTTCTAACTAACTACATAACAACATCCATGTGCTTATAACCAATAGCTAAAATATCTAAAATATCTTCTAACAACTATTATCAACCTATTCTATATTGCCTCTCAATAGATTCTTGGGTCATGACAATTCCCCCCTCCTTGAAAGAGTTCTTGTCCCTAAGAACTTACAACAATTTAGCCATTGCTCCTCAACCAATACCAACTCTCTCTAGCTTGGTTATTCTTTCTTTTATCATTCCCTTTCTAGGCCGCTTCTTCTTTGTTCTTGGATACTTTTCAACTGTCAATGTGTCCACATCAAATGCCTTCAATGAATTTAGCTGCTCCTTGTCACAGGTAGTAACTGAAATCTGCAACCCTACATCCTTTAAATGTCGATCATTCTGAAACTCACGCAACTGATCAGCTACCACATATGTTTCCCCCTTCTCATCATCTTCATTGTGTGTTGTTTTGAATACAGAAGGTTGACTAACCAGTTTTCTAGCCATCTGTTCGTCCTTCAATGTAATAGACAAGCATTCGGATTTACCAACTAGAGGAAGAACCAATACAGCAGTGGGAATTTTGTCCCCTTTGACTTCTTCAACTACCTCCTTTAGCTTTTCCCCAGCTACAACTGGCTTCAAGAATTCCTCATCACTTTGAATCTGCTGTTGGTGGATAGAGCTACTATCAAGGTCATAATTCGCAAGAAACTTGCCTTGGCTGGAAGAGAAATCTGCAATTTGGCTTAACCCTTCATTTCCTTCCTGCCAGCCCTCATTCGGCACATTCAAGTGTATTAACTCTTGCCTTGGCTGCTCCTTTTTAAGAAACTTCTCCTTGTTAAAACTTCCATGATAGTCATCAAAGTATTCGACGGGAAAACTGTAATGATACTCCTTAGATAGTATCATTGCAAACTCTTGCAACTTCTCGCGTATCATAAGACCAAATTCCTTGCTCGCATCATGTATCTCATTGCTTGTCCCTTTGTCCCTGTTGCTGCCAACTGAAAATGCAGCCTTCTTTGGCTGCTATTGAAGCTCAAATTCAGCTGAAAATGAAACAGTGTTCTGCTACAATTGAGATTCCATTGGACTCCTTCGTGCACTATTCCTCCTGGCTGAAATCTCACTGGATGGAAAAACAATAGGCCAAGAAACAACAGCTCTTTCCATCCTAATTTCCTTCTGTATCTGCCTCACCCAATCACCTCTAAAATTGATCCAATAAGTGGCAATTACAGCCACTGTTATGCTTCAAGACCAAGTTTATTGTAACAGCAGAAAAAATTGCACACTTACAGCGACTTGATCGGCCTCCAAGAGTCCTTTAGACCGTCTTAATTGTCAGCCGAGAATCACAATCGAAAACGCAGCAATTGAAAATCATCGGAACTGCTCTAGGAGTCTCCTTCAAATTCTGAATATAGATCACAGCCAATAATCGATGTGAATGCACCCTAGACACCCTGGACTGCTTGTTGTCAATTTCCGATCAACCTTGTTTCCTTCCAACTTAAATCTCAAACACAGAAAATCTACTGCTCAGTTCTTCAGCAAGGTTCACCACACTTCCGCTGCTCTGTCACACAATGGTTGAGGCTCACCGGCTTAGGAATGCTTCAAAACTACACTCCCGGTTGCCACGAGACTTGCTGGAATTAGATACTGGAATTTTCGCACTTCTTAGTCGAGACCCCATAGAATTTAGCGGCAGTAAGAAGAATCGAAGGCTGGAATTAGTTGTTGTACTTCAGCTTGCTGACCCACATTGCCCAACCTCGGAAAATAGCCGCAAACAACCTGCTCTTCTGCTTCACATTAGCCGCCTAGAACAAGCGATTGCCTCACCTTTTGGATCGACTACAACAATTCGGAAAACAACAGCAATTCACCTTGTTGTTCCACCTTCAAAATTGCGACAGCCAAGATTGATTTGCTGC
The DNA here is from genome assembly GCF_014633365.1 of Diospyros lotus. Lineage (NCBI taxonomy): Eukaryota > Viridiplantae > Streptophyta > Magnoliopsida > Ericales > Ebenaceae > Diospyros > Diospyros lotus. The sequence continues at coordinate 34,524,011 of NC_068341.1, read as the reverse complement.
CTCTTTCGCATGCACGTCTTTCTTCTCGCTCAAGTGAATTCAAGATCGCTGGTGTAATCGCTACCCAATCACCGTCCACAAGCTCCCATCATGAATCTTCCTGGTTGGCTCGCCTTCAATTCTGGACACGATTAGAGTCTTACCCGTGAGCCGTCAGCCTCTTGCACTGATCGTTCTCCACACAAGATTGTAGGGGATTAAGATAGCCCAAGCTCTGTGTGCGTTTGTTGAGAATCAATGACTACTCCCAAACTCGCTTCCACTTCGTGCCTTCCTTTCTCGCCCGAATCAGCTCCTTTGTCTCACCCAACCGTCTTCGACGGACTCCCTCACCAACAACGAGCGTTGTTTGTTCGCGACGCTTCAGGTATGCTCGCCTATCGACCCACTCCAATCGTGAACGCTCCTCTATACTGATTGATGATGGGCTCCGCTATGAATTGGCGACGGAAATTACAGTCGACCAAATCAACCCATTCACTTACAAGAACGATTGAATTTACAACCGATGAATGATTGGCTTTGGCTGGAATCACTTTCCAGAATCGTCCAGATCCAATTCAACAGATGAGGACTGCCGCTCAGTTGTAGTCGGACTAATCCAAATCTTAGGGCGGGCTCTGTTGCGGTCTCTGAGGATTCGATCGACTCTGTTGGAGCTCCCTATGAGTTCGATCAATACTATTGCAGCTCCTGAACAATCGCTTGTATCACTGGAATCGCCGAATTCTGCAACTCATTCGCTTCTGCTAAGAGTTGCTTGAATTCGCTTTTAATGACCGTCTTGCTCCGCTTCGAATCTGGCTTGCTTACTTCAAATCTGATCGGACACTATTGATTTTCCAAAACCACAGCTAAGGAATGACTGCTCTGATACCAATTGTCACAGCTCTAGGGTTTGGCTAGGGTTGTGATAGGAATTTGGAGGGATTTAAGAAGAGAAAGCAGAACGGGAGGGAGATTTAGAACTGAAACAAAGAGAATTGGGGAGGAAAGAGAAGAAGAATTGAGAGAGAGAATTAAGAGAGAGAATAGAGTTTGAAATTCATTCTTCAATTCAAGCATATCCTCCCATCCATTCACATAGCCTTATATAAGCATATTTGCTTCTAACTAACTTCATAACAGCACCCATGTGCTTATAACCAATAGCTAAAATATCTAAAATATCTTCTAACAACTATTATCAACCTATTACTATATTGCCCCTCAATAGATTCTTGGGTCATGACAGTACCTTTGGCAAAGGACAAGTGGAGTATTTAGGGCATGTTATATCAGGTGAAGGAGTCAGGACAGATCTGAAGAAAATTGTTGCAATGGTTGGATGGCCTAGACAAACTATGGTTAGGGGCTTTGAGGGGATTTTTAGGATTGACAGGATCTTATTGGCAGTTCATTCAAAATTATGGTATCATCAGTAACCATTAATAGAAATGCTTAAGAAAGACTGTTTTAAATGGAATCCTCATGCAGGGGCAGCTTTTATACACTTGAAAAAGATTATGACACAAGTCCAGTGTTGACTTTGCCGGATTTTGCAAAGCTTTTTGTGTTGGAGAGATGCCAGTGATAAAGAAGTAGGGGCAGTCCTGATGGAGGAAGGCAAACCAATAGCCTTCATTAGATAGGCTCTTGCACCTGAACATTTAGGCCTAAGTGTTTATGAATAAGAGTTGATTGATGTCTTAGTGGCTGTGGAAAAATGGCGGCATTATTTAGAAGGTAGTCAGTTTGTCATCAAAACTCACCATGAAAGTCTTAAGTTTCTCATGCAACAAAAACTCCATACACAGCTGCGAAGGAAGGAAATATCAAAGCTCTTAGGCCTTGATTATGTTATTTAGTACCGTCAAGGAAAAGAGAATGTGGCAGCTGATGCTTTGTCTAGGCAGGTGGAAAAGGGATTTGTAATGCTATTACTTCAGTCATTTCAGATTGGACGAGAGAAGTTACTGTTAGTTATGAAGTAGCAGGATTGGCTCAAGATCTTTTGGCCCAGTTATCAGTCAGCCCTAACAATAAACCTGGATATACCTTATCTAATGGTATAATCCTGTTTAAAGGAAGAATGGTTATAGGTGATAATGAACAGCTTAAAAAACATATAATGCAGTCTCTACGCAGTTCACCTTTAGGGGGTCAATCAGGTATAAGGGCCACTTATCATAAGGTTAGGCAGATGTTTTTTCGGCCTAGCCTTAAGAAGACAGTTACAGAGTATGTGCTGGCCTGTGGAGTTTGCCAGTGCTACAAACATGAGTAGGTGGCTTATCCTGGATTGTTGCAACCGTTGGACATTGCTGGACAAGCTTGGGCTGGTATTTCCATGGATTTCATTGAAGGGTTGCCTAAATTTGAAGGTAAGAATGTTATTCTAGTGGTGGTGGACAGACTAACCAAGTTTGCTCATTTCTTGAGCCTTTCTCACCCATTCATTGCCCAAGAAGTGGCAAAAGTATTTATGGATTCAATGATTAAGCTGCATGGGGTGCCACAATCTATTGCCTTTGATGGAGATAAGATTTTTACCAGTGATTTTTGGCAGGAACTTTTCAAAAGTTTGGGAGCTGGTTTGCATATGTCTACAGCTTATCATCCTGGAACGGATGGTCAGACTAAGAGAGTTAACCAATGCGTGGAAGCTTATTTGAGATGTTTTTGTTTTCTAAAACTGAAGAGTTGGCATAAATGGTTATCTCTTGCCCAATGGTGGTACAATTTCAGCTACCACAACTCATTAAAGATGTCTCCTTTTGAGGCACTTTTTGGTTTTAAACCCTCACTTCTACTTGCCATTGTGGACTATACACCAACAATTGCAATGGTGGACCAATATTTGTAGCAGAGGCAAGAAATGCTGCGGTTGCTACAGAAAATAGAATGAAGCAGTATGTAGATCGGCGACGGAGTGAACAGGAGTTTTTGGTGGGGGATTTGGTCTATCTTCGGGTTAACAGTTCTCAAAAAAGTTTTTTTCTCCCTATCTTGTTTCTAAACTCAGTCCTAAGTATTATGGCCCTTTTCCAATAATAGCTAAAGTGGGTCCTGTTGCTTACAGATTGCAGCTGCCATCCAACACTACTCTACATCTAGTCTTCCTTGTTTCTTTACTCAAGAAGACAATTGGTCCTCAGGATTTATCTAGCACTGCCTTACCCCTTATAACTGATGACCATCAGGTTGAGTTTGAGCCCCTGTCTATCTTGGACAAACAGGTGACTTATAACGATGCTCTACCACTTACACAAGTGTTAGTCCAATGGTCCCATTTACATCCGGATCATACCATTTGGGAGTATCTGCCAGACCTGCTCACCCAATTTCCTCGGGCTACCCAGTTTCTATAATTTCTTGTGGACAAAAAATTCTTGAGGGGGGAATGTCAAGATCTCAGGTGTAGCAGATTATTTCTCAGGAGTAGTAGTTACTAGCTATTAATTTTTCTGTTATTTTAGTTGATGGCTGTACACTTTCAGTTACAATATGCAACTGAAACAACTGCCTTAAAGAGTAGCTATATAAGCTACTCAGGACTGCTTTGGAGGTTGTGGAGTAATAACAAAACTGAATTCCTTTCTCTCTCTTCAATTCTCTCCCTAATTTCTTTCTGTTTTCTTCCTCTTCTCTCTCTCTTTCTCTCTCGTTCTCATTTCTGTCTTCAAACAAACCCTAGGTCAGGACTAGTTCCTAACATGGTGGTGCTATGCTATTGTGGTGAAACCAAGTGGTGAAGCTGCAGAAGCAAGTTGAAGGAGGAGGAGGAGGAGATGGTGGTGGCAGATGGCAGCCTTGGTAGTGGATGGCGGTCTGACATTTTTGATGATGGAGCCAGCGAGGAGGAGGGTATTACATAAGGAGAGAGAATATGGTGAGGCCTTTCATAGAAGAGGGACAAATTGGTCAAGTTCGTTTAAAATCTTTATTACCCCTTGGCCTGCTTATTTAGTATTAGGGGTGCATGTGGGACAAGCTTATCCCACCCTTGTTGGGATAAGTGTATCCTGGAATAACTTTATCCCAAGAACAATGAGATACCAAACATGGTATTAATTGATTCAATGGTATTACCACCAATTATACTTGTACTGAACATGCTGTAAGACTATAACCTCTTGCCCTTCTATGGAATTGTGTAGAGCATAATATGTTCCATTTTTATAAGCTCATACTTGTTCTAAGTATCCATTGAAAGAAACTACTGGAGACTGTTCAATAAGGAGAACTTCAACCAAACCACTTTAGAAGCTTGTTGGATCAATGCTGCTAGGCACTGTCAGTTCCTTTTCTGCCTTGTAATTGGTTGCCATTTTCCTTGCCCCCCGCTTTCTGCCTTTCTGGACTAGATATTTTTCATAATTCATCCGTGTTAAATGTCAGTTATTCTATGGTATCTTAATTTAAAACGGAGATTTTATTCACTCAATAAGAGGTTAATGCTACATACCCAAATCTTTTCAAATAAAATTTCATGATTTGAGATTTTGCATGTGGGAAAATGGTCAACTGTTGGTTCATTTTCTAATTTGTTTATTATATGGATTAATTGTTTGAATATTATTTTTATTAACATCAAATTGTACAAAAAAATTATTAGTTGCAAATACATTGCTGCTCTTCTTGGAGAGAGACTAGGAGATGATCCAGTTTAGATCTAAAGACACTACAGTGCCTGATCTATTCCAGACTATATCGTATAATGCCTTTCCTTTATTTAATTATATTGTTCATGTACTTAGTTCACTATTGACACTTCATCATCTTTAATGTTGAAACCTTTTGTCGCAGAATGAAAAGGAGGCCGAATTTTGCTGCAGATTTTGGTTGCTATTAATTGTTTTCTTTTACTGCTTTTAATTGTAATTTCCTTTTCCAGCTGGATAGTTAGTTAAGCCAGTACAACTAGGTGTAAAGGTGACTAGAATAGGACAAAATAGTTTGTTATAGGAGAGGTGATCTGCTGTGGCAGCACCCCTAGAGCAAACTATATAAGCTCTTGACTCCTACTGTAAGAGGCTATCGAAAATCAATCAAGAATCTGATTTCTTCTTCTCTCTACGCTTCTCTCTTCAATCTTTCTCTCTTATTCACTCTCTCTCGTTCTTCTTCACCGTTCTCCAATAACCCCTTCTAATTCACATTGAATTAAAAGAGTTGCTATTGTCACAAATAACAGTGACATTTGGTATCATAGCTTTGATTCCGACAAGAAGCTTGTCAGCGACAAGAGAGATGGAAGAAGGGACTCGCATGAAGAATATGGAGTCACAACTCCAGCAAGTTAATTCGGCCATGGGGGAGTTCCAGAATCGGGTGGACCGATTGGAATGGGGCTCCGAGAAGAACTATAATGCGATAGGGGGACTAGAGCGGAGGCTAGAAGGTGGACTAAATCAGATGAGGGAAGGCATCAACTAGATGAGGTAGGAGATGGGAAACCAACTTCAACAGTTCATGTTGATGTTTACCCAGCAAAATCCCTTGACTTTCCCTCTAGAACTAGAACAAAATTGGTTTTACATAATGATAGGGTGAATCGAGGGACATCTGAAATTGAAGTAGAGCAGGAGGATGAGGTTGAAACGATGACAAGAAGAGGTCGTGAGGACCGGGTTAATCCACCTCAACCGGGGTTTCTCATGCCACGGATGGAAATACCCGTGTTTGAGGGAACTAATCCTAGATGGTGGGTTAGGAAGTGTGAACGATTGTTTGAATGGTATAATGTACCTGAGGAGAGAAGGGTAGCTTTGGCTGCTGCCTACTTTGATGACATGGTGGATGCATGGTTCCAAGGATGGACCTGAACAAGGGAGAATTATACATGGGGGGAATTTACTGAAAAGCTATGTGAGAGATTCGGAGAAAGGAACATGTCGGATACCATAAAAGAGTTTAACAAGTTAAGGCAAGTTGGGGACGTTGGGTCATACTTGAGGAGGTTTGAAGAGTTGAGGTCATTAATGAGCAACCATGACCCTCACTTGTCGAAAGCGTATTTTGTTTCTAGCTTCCTTAGCGGCCTTAGTGAGGATTTGAGGCCTATGGTGAAGATGATAAAACCATGAACGATGGAGCAAGCAGTTGAGAATGCCAAATTGCAGGAGTTGGTAGTTGAGGCCGTGATAAAAAAACAAAGGCAACAGCAAAAGGTTGTATCCATGGGGAATTGGCAGCAAGGGGTTCAACAGAGATTTGATCAAGGGAAATGCAGGGGGAAGAAATTTTGGAGGTCCATATCTTGGGGGAAGGCCTAATGAACCAAAGATACAACTTGGTGTGTGTTACAAGTGTGGGGATAAATACTATCCCGAGCACCAATGCAAACGCCAGTTGTCACTGTTAGAAGGAGATAAAGAGGAAGGACTAGAGGAGGAAGAAGGAGAAGAGGTAGAAGGTTTCAAAGAAACTGGAGGAGAGGACAATGGAGAGATATCTCTCCATGCACTCAAAGGAATCACCAATAATAAGATAATCAAGGTTGAGGGCAAGGTGAAGGAGGGTAGTTTGTCAATCCTTATTGACAGTGGAAGCACCCACAACTTCCTAGATGAGAGAGCACTGTCAAGAAACTCAAGTGTCCACTCACAAGCACACTGCCTCTGAGTGTGACTATTGCTAATGGAAACCGAGTATTGAGTAACTCAGCTTGCCTTGGATTCATGTGGGAAATGCAAGAGGAGAAATTTGAGGCAGATCTCATGCTGCTTCAACTAGGGGGGTGTGATGTTGTTTTAGGGGTAGATTGGATGAAGGGGCCAAGGGGGTGAGCCTCATAAGTTTCGACTTCAACCGGATGGAAGTGTCCTTTGGAAAGGGGGGGTAGAAGAATGACTCTTACAAGTGAGAAGGAGATTGCTACTTGCAAAATGATTACAGGTAAGAGGCTGCAGAGAGTCCTTAAGAGCAAGTGGAGTCAACTCACACAACTATTTTCTATTGTGGAAGTAGAGGAGAAGCATAACAGAGAAGAATTAGGGGAGCTACAATTGACTGTCAGCCACTAGCAAGGTGGTCCTGACCAAGTATACATGCTACCCCTTATTGATGAATTATTGGTAGAATTTAAGGACCTTTTTGTGGAACCAAATACCCTTCCTCCTAGTCGTGTCTTGGACCATGCAATTAACCTAAAACCTAATGTCGAACTGGTCAATATCAAATCCTACCATTATGCCCCTGTTCAAAAAATTGAAATTGAAAGAATGGTGAAAGAAATGTTGAACCAATCATTTATTAGACCAAGCCAAAGCCCATTTGCTTCCCCAGTCCTTTTGGTAAAGAAAAAGGATGGCTCCTGGCGTTTTTGTGTGGATCATTGCCAACTTAACACCTTAACCATCAAGGATAAATTCCCCATACCCCTTGTTGAAGACCTAATGGATAAATTCTTTTCCAAACTTGACTTATGCTCGGGCTACCATCAAATTAGGATGAAGCCCAAGGATATCCACAAAACTGCCTTTCGAACCCACCATGGCCATTTTTAGTTCTTGGTGATGCCCTTTGGGCTCACCAATGTCCCAGCTATCTTTCAATCCCTAATGAACCAAATATTTGAGCCCTAACTAAGAAAATTCATACTTTTGTTCTTTGACAATATCCTTGGCTATAGCCCAACTTTGGACCGACACCTTACCCACCTAAGAACCACCATTGAGGTCCATAGAAGCAACCAATTATTCATCAAAAGGTCTAAGTGTGCATTCGGTCAGAACCAAGTGGAATACTTGGGGCACTTAATCTCGGGGGAAGGGGTCAGTATGGATCCAAGGAAGGTGGAGGTTATGCTAAATTGGCCCAAGCCCACTACAATAAGGGCTCTTGGGGGTTTTCTTGGGCTTACGGGGTACTACCACATATTTGTTAGGGGTTATGGAGTTATTAGCAAACTCCTCACAAATTTATTGAAGAAGGGGAACTTCCATTGGGGACAAGAGGCGGAAGTGGCTTTTGAAAAGTTGAAAGTGGCAATGACCAAAGTACCAACGTTGGGGCTGCCTGACTTCAACAAGCCTTTTGTGCTTGAAACAGATGCATGTGGAGTGGGTGTTGGGGTTGTGTTGATGCATGATGGCAGGCCATTGGCTTTTCTAAGCCAAGCCCTTAGTCCAAGGCGCTTAAGCCTAAGTATATACGAGAAGAAATTCTTGGTTGTCCTCATGGCCGTGGAGAAGTGGCGACATTACTTAGAGATGGGGAGGTTTGTAATCAAAACTGATCATGAATCTCTAAAAGTTTTTGCTATAGCAAAAGATGCAAACTCAATTGCAAAAGAAGGAAATGGCCAAGTTAATGGGGTTAGATTACTCCATACAATCTAATAAGGGCAAGGAAAACTTGGTAGTGAATGTCCTATCGAGATGCCAAGAAGAAGGGAGTGCAGCTGCCTTGATTGTTATAATCCCCGAGTGGTGCAAGGAAGTGGTGGACAACTATGAGAGAGATGAACACATAAAAGGCATGCTGGAGAAACTGTCTCTGGGAAATAAGGAGGCAGAGGGGTACACTTTGATGGATGGTTTGTTGTGATATAAATGCAAGATAGTAGTGGTCCACAGTGATGAACTCAAGAGAAAAATTTTGCAATCCCTGCATGAGTCCCCTTTAGGGGGGCATTCGGGCTTCCAAAATACTTATTTGAGGGTGAGGCAACTGTTCCATTAGCCCTAGCTCAGAGTGACAATGAAGGAATTTGTTTTGGGGTATGATATGTGTAAGAGATGTAAGCATGAAAATGTAGCATACCCAGGGCTGCAACAACCCCTACCAATTCCGGAACAGTCATGGACAAGTGTCCATGGACTTCATTGAAGGCCTGTCAAAATCCGAAGGAAAGGATTGTGTAATGGTTGTGGTCGATAGGCTTACTAAGTATGCACATTTTGTAGGATTGGCCCACCCCTACACAGCTCAAGAAGTGGCAAGAGCATTCATTGATTGGGTGGTAGCTATGCATGGGGTTCCGAAGTCCATTATATCTGATCGGGATAAGGTGTTTACGAGCCATTTTTGGAGGGAGTTGATGAAGAACATGGGTACGAAACTCAACCTTTCAACAGCCTATCATCCCCAATTTGATGGGCAGACAGAAAGGGTAAATCAAAGCCTAGAAACCTACCTCTGATGCATGTGTTTGTTGCAGTCCAAGAGTTGGCATAGGTGGCTGGCTTTAACACAATGGTGGTATAACTCCAGCCACCATGCCTCTATAAAAATGTCACCATTCGAGTCTGTATTTGGGTATAAACCCACTATCCTACCAACCACTGAAGGGCATGTCACGACCACAACTGTTGAGGAGTATTTGCAATAGAGGAGGGGGGTGTTGCAGCAACTTAAGTAGGAGCTGGTCTCAGCTCAAAACCGGATGAAACAATATGTAGATAGGAGGAGGAGTGACCGGGAGTTCGAAGTTGGGGAAAATGTTTACCTAAAGCTCAGGTATCCTCATCTAAGTCCATCTCCCAAGGGCAAGTATCTAAGCTCAGCCCTAAGTACTTCGGCCCATTTCTCATAACAGGTAGGGTATGCAAAGTGGCCTATTGCTTGTAGCTACCAGAGGGATCCAAAATCTATTCGGTCTTTCATGTTTCTTTACTGAAGAAGACAACCGGCAATGAGCAAGTTAATTCGGAGCTACCAGCACTTCCTAAGGAGAAAGAAGCCACAAAGGACCCAGAGGCTATAATGGAAAGAAGAGTAGTCTACCACCAAGGAGCTCCTCTCATCCAAGTGTTGGTCAGGTGGCAAGGAGGATCTTTGAGGGAGGATACCTGGGAATACCTTCCCCAATTGCTACAACAGTTTCCAAGGACAGCCAGCCTCTTGAATATTTCTTGAGGACAAGAAATTGTTGAAGGGAGGGGTATTGTCACAAAACAAAAAGGAGGCCCAATTTTTTTGCGGATTTTGGTTGCTATTAATTGTTTTCTTTTATTGCTTTTAATTGTAATTTTCTTGTCCAGTTGGATAGTTAGTTAGCTAGTACAACCAGGTGTAAAGATGACTATAATGGGACAAAATAGTTGGTTATAGGAGAGGTGATCTGCTGTGGCAGCACCCCTAGAGCAAACTATATAAGCTCGACTCCTACTGTAAGAGGCTATCAAAAATCAATCAAGAATCTGATTTCTTCTTCTCTCAAACTTCTCTCTACTCTTCTCTCTTCAATCTCTCTCTTTTATTCTCTTCTTCACTCTCTCCCATTCTTCTTCACTGTTCTCCAGTGACCCCTTCTAATTCATACTGAATTAGAAGGGTTGCTATTGTCACAGCATAACAGTGACACCTTTTTTTTCTCTGTTTATTTGCTTGATCGTATTAAAATCAATGTGCTGGTAGCTGGTTGGCAGAATTTCTTGGGTATTGGGTTAAATCTTGTAGCTTCATGACCTTTTTACCTGATAATGACAATGCAATTTCCCTAATTCTCTAAAGAGGATAAAGGAAAAAGAAAATGAAGTAAAATAGCTTCACTATACCTGGCAATTCTTACTTTAGTCATATCCATATAACCCTGCAATTTATCTTTAGATTATTTTGGCCCCTGAAAGTGTTGTCTTACCCCAATATGGTCTTTATTGCGCCTCTCAGATACTCCTTTGGTGGAAAGCCACTACTGGCTACTGGAGCAGCAGTTGATCCAGGGATATGCAGCCTTTGTGGGGGATCACGACATTATGAAATGCAGCTGATGCCTCCATTATTATATTTCCTACAGGAAGAGGCTCTTGATTCTGAGGATTATTCTTTGGAGAACTGGGACTGGATGACAGTAATTGTATATACTTGTTCTATGGTAAGTTTTTCAATTACTTTGATTTGTAGCATTGATAGATATATAAAGCACGTTGTATATGGTATTTCATTTGTTTAAAGGATGTTGTATATGCAAGTCGTTCTCTGGATTGAACAATTGAATCTCTAAACTGCCTACTTTAGGATAAATAACACCTTGAGATGTGCACAAAAAATGCTAACCATTGTTATTGGGATTTGTAGAAATTGTAAGAGCATTTTTCTCCTTATCTTTCAAAATTGTTATTTGATTAAAAGTTATTTCATTGATAGCTATATAAAGCACGTTGTATATGGTATTTCATTTGTTTAAAGGATGTTGTATATGCACGTCTTTCTCTGGATTGAACAGATTGAATCTCTAAACTTTCTACTTTAGGATAAACCTTGAGATGTGCACAAAAAATGCTAACCATTGTTATTGGGATTTGTAGAAATTGTAAGAGCATTTTTCTCCTTATCTTTCAAAAATGTTATTTGATTAAAAGTTATTTCAAGTTACAAGGTAAAAATTAACCATAAAAAAAGTGAAAAAAAGGCCACTGAAAACTTAAGAAAATCCATAACTAGTAAAATCGCATAAGCAATAATTGTTCTCTCTCTCTCCCCCTCTCTCTCAATTGGCACATTCCTCTTTGTTCCCCTCTTGTGAGATCTAGAATAATTTCTTCACACCAAGATTTGAAATGATTTCAATAATCAGAGTGGCGGTTAGAGGAGTGTTAAAGGTTGATTGGGTTGAAAAGAGATTGGTGCTAGTTGCTAATGACAGTGGCTCAAGTAGGAAGGAAGACAGTGATGGGCTAAAGGTGTCCACTTAGTGGTCTTTGGTGGTGACTGCTCAGATGGGATTGGTTGGTGGTGGTTGGACTGGGATGGGAAATGTGCTGGTTGGTGGAGGTTCAGACCGGGTGCTGGTGGGTTTGAGGTGGTAAACTGGTGAATTTTAGACTTGGTGCCACTGGGCTTCAAACCTTGAATGCACTGCTGACTTGAGTGCTTGCTATAGTTCAATCCTGTTCTTATAGCAGGATTTCTTGCCGCCAGCAGTCTCTGATCATCATCCATTTTGCAGTTCGATGAATCAAGCCATTGGGTTGGCAAATTAAGACTGTTTCGGTTCAAATATTAGGGTGTGGAGTTGAAAACAACCTACACCAGAGGTTCTTCTAGGTTGAGAGGGTGAAGAGATGCATAGGCTGAGTGGTGGTGCCCTGGCCTTGAAATTAGGCCACAATTTTGATTATGGTGGTGGCCATAATTGGGTAGGAGATGTAAGGTTTGTTGGTTGTTGTAGAGGTGGTGGATAAGACTAGAAATTGGTGGAGGGGTTTGGGGTGGTGGTTGTGGCAACTATCAATTGCATTGATAAATTAGGAAATTTTGAAAATTTAAGGAGGTGTTTGTTGTGGAAAAAAGCACCAGTTTTCTGAAAATTATTCCACAGAAAATGGAAAATTAGAAAACTTGTTCAAATACAAAAATTTTCTAAATAGAAAATGAGATTGGGAAAAAGCTATTCTCCAAAATTGAACTGTTTTTATGAGTTTTCCAAGTTTTCTTTACTAATTTGGAGATTTGGAAAACAGGGTTTTCTACAATTTTTCCCAAATCATTTTTCTCCTCTAACACAAGTTACAATTGCATTAAAGAAAAGGGCCTATTCAGTTATAGAAAACATTTTCTACTTTCCAACTTCAATTTTCTATTGAATAATTGAATCTCTCATTGAAAAATAGACATATTTTTAGAAAACATCTTTTTTTTTATATTTTCTAAATTTTCTGAAAATGAATGCATTAACTTTTTGAAACATAAAATGCTAGGACATCGACATCTTTAGTTATAAAATTAGAGTTGAAAACTAGAAAATGTTTTCTGAAACTAAACGGGGGCCAAAACTTCTTTGTTTCTCCCTTTTTTAATATATATGATCTAATATTCTAGATTGAAAATTAGTTTTATGCACTTCTAACATTTGAATGCATTTTTCTATATTTTCTATGGAAAATGAAAACTAGAGATTTTATAGAAAAATTGAAGATAGAGAACTAGAGAACATTTTTGACAACTAAACAACCCCAAACTATTTCTTGTGCTCAATTTCACTTGGTCAAGTAATGGTGAGCAAAGGGAAAATTTTTCACAAAAAATTCCAAGGTGAGTGAGGTCACTGCAAAATTTTACAGTCTGGGTTAGTGTGTGATTTAGTTAAACTTAATGGGTAGTTAGTATTATTTAGGTTATATAACTTAACACTCCCCTTGTCTTCTACAGTGTCAATTAATATGTCTTGAATCATTAGAGTTGTCTTGATCAGTGTGATGTTCATAGGGAAAGGATCTACAGTCTGTTCTCATGGATGGTACTGATTCCTGAACCACATATGTATATATATATATATATATATAGAGAGAGAGAGAGAGAGAGAGAGAGAGTGGAAAAATGTTGTAGGACTGTTGACTATGTTCTTGTAATCACATTGATAATAAATATGCAAACATAAACACACACACATTGAAGCATCTGGTTTTGGTGCTTCATTGTGCATCTCTGTTTCATCTATGCCAAATTTTGATGGAGAGGAAGCTAAAATGTGGTCTTAAGTTACCACCAATTCTTGGCTGGTTATCTTTTTTAAAATCTTCTTTAGTTTGGCTTTCATAGAAATATCTCTACTTATTATTTTTTCTTTCGAGTTTCACAATTTGTAACCAAACTCCTCATCTCCACACCTACAGAAGTCCATGGAGTAGATTTGCTGATTAGCTTTTATCTCCATTATGGGTACATTTACAAATGCCTTACAACTGTATATTCATAAATAAGAGTACCTAACATGCATTCCAAACTATATCTTATTCTTGTCTTGAATGTTAAAACTCAGGGACAGTGGGATGAATATTTATTGATTAGGTACATACCGTGCAAACAACTTTAGCACAAGTGATTTAGGTAGTTACATCATTCTGAGCATACATTCAACTCTATAATGGTGCAATTAGTTCCCTTGAGCACACTATTTCATAATGGTGTGTTAGGAGCAATCATCTCATGTTGAATTCCATAGTGATCATAATATGATTTAAATTCAGACTACTCAGCAATGGTGTACTTGTTACGATTGTGTATACAGAGATACTTACACTGTTGGCCCTCATGTCAAATTCCGTGATGATTGCAAATATGCTTTAATTTAGCAAAGGTGTACTGACTACTACTTTCTGCACAGAGACTTCAATTGTTGGCCCCATCTCTCTTTCTAATTTCTACCATGGCATGGAACTTTTGAAAGTATTCAAATACCTTGTTTTTTCCCCCAAGAGATACTCATGTCCTGGATATCATCAAAAAAGATAAAATTTTAATTACCACCTAAAGACTCCTTAGGGGACTACATACACTGGAGTAAATCGTACAGAATAATTTTTATTTTCTTTTAGTAGATGAGCTAAATCAGACACTGATGCTCGTTAAATAAACAATACTCACAAGGGTTCAAAGTAGTACCTTAGGCAAAGGGAATGAGGGTCTTCTTTGCCAGAATATGCAATCCCTTCTCTCTTCTGCGAGCAAAGCCTCTTGTACCACAAGTGCAGATTCATGTTCTAATACATTTAAACTGTCAGGTTGTACTTTCATCCAAGTATTGTATATCATACTATTGGCCTGACATTGAGGAACCACTGGGGAACCATCTATAAGCTTCAAATTGTCACCATCAAAATGGTTCTAATGCTGAACTAAACAAGGTGTAAATCAAGAACATTGTCTTTTAACTCTAATGTGTGCCTAACATATAATTAGATGCAAACACCACCTATTGCGCATCGATCACAATGTCAAAGTCTCCTACCTTATTTTAATTAGAATTCTCTTTTGGGAAATAGTGAGGCAGTTATATCAATGACCAAATTCAAATCCCAGTCTTCTGATTGAAGGCATTCGCAACAAAACATCTTCAGCTGTGATGGCTTTTATATTCAATCCTTTACTGATTAGCAAGGCATTTTTTGGTCTCTCTTAACTTAAAAATTTGATGATCCCTCTTTATGTGACCTCCCTAGCTACAATAGTATTAAATTGTTGGTATTTTTGTGTAAACTAAAATGGATTTGTGGCATAGTGCCGTGATAAAATTAAGGGTAAATTGCCATACACCCTCTGTGGTTTGGCCACTTTTGCTTGGACATCCCCTTTGTTTTATTTTTTAACCAAATTAATCCCTGTACTTTACTTAAATTGTTAAAACACCTTCTCTGTTCCTAATGGTGTTAATTAAGCTGTAATTAATATAAAATTAAACTAAATCTCTTTAATTAATAAAAGAAAAATTAAAAATTAACAAAATTAGAAAAGCTTTGGCAACCAGAACCCATGATTGGTTATAGCAGCCAGAACCATCCAGCGCTGCAACCCATCTGGTGGGTAGCAATGTGTTCTGGGACACAGATATGTGGGCTGGGCAGAGGACAGCTCTCCACTGATGTCGCCGCCAGATGTGGAAGCCACTGCTGACCTCCAACCAAGATCTGGTTGCCTCTGCGACTATATTGCCACTGACCTCCACCTGAAGAACCCTTCTTCTTCTTCTCTCTCACTCACTTGTTGAACCCAGCAATGGGTTCTGCACCAGAAGGGTTCCAGTGTTGGAAGTTCCAGTGATGTGCAGAAACTCGGATGGGTTCTGGCAATCCATTTATTTTTTTATTATTTTTATTTTGTTTTGTTTTTTCTTTTATTAGTTGAAGAGATTAAGATTAATTTTATTTTAATTAAAGCTGAATTAACACTGATAGTAATAGAGGGGGTGTTCTGACAATTTAAGCAAGGTACATGGATTAATTTACCTTAAAAAAACCACAGAGGGTGTTTGGGAAAAAGTCCCAAACCACGTGGTGTGTACTGTCAATTTACCTAAAATAATGGCTTGAAATCATAAAAGTTGGAGACTGCATATTGAAGATATATTACATGGCAGAGCTGTCACACCCGTGGACATGGACAGGCTCTGACCATCTACTTAAAATGCACTATATTTTGTTTTTCTCTCCAACTCTTCACACATTTTTCTGCACTCTGCAATTCTCAATTTATACAGAGCTGTGAGATATGCTAATCCGATTTGAAGAGGGACAAGGTTTCTGATGCAGAACCAAAAGGAAGAACACAAGAACACTAAAAACTAAACTCAAATCGATTCTCAAATTCAACATCAATGATCAAAGGCTACTTCGTAATACATACAACAACAACAACAACAACATATCCAGTCTTTATCCCACTATGTGGGGTCGGCTACATGAATTCTAGACTTCCATGTATTTCTATCTTTTATCATATCTTTATTGAGATCCATACACTTCATATCAAACTTTAATGTCTCCTAATTAGGAAATATATCAAAGATTAAAATCCTATCCTTATTAGCATCCTAAATCTTGGAAATTTTAATCTTAACAAAACTAAATAGGAAAGAAATAAACAATAATACTCTGAAACAAATAACAAAGTGTATTAATGATATCTTCTAAAATATTTCAAGAGTGTTCACTTAATCTCAAGAGTGCAGGACATTTAATTCAACCACACGTCACATTTCTTCATGTGTGAAGTTTTTATTAAGCCTGGTCCATCCACATGGATGGACACCTAACATTATGCGTATACTATTTTGTACAGTTCAATTCTTCCCCGATGGCTCCATTCATTAGTGCATTTGTAATAGTAGTTCTGGACGCTTGTTTATGTTGTTAGACTATTAATATTTTCAGTTGTTGAAGCTAAAGATAACAATGTTGCTTTCCTTTTGGCTTTTAGAGCTGTTCTCAACCTAGTCAACAGAACTCGAATGCGGATGGCTGGATTATAGCAGAGGAGGCTGTTACAATACAATATGAGGAGTTGCTACCTGAATTGATCCAACATATGTGGAAGTCTGGATTATAGCAGAGGAGGCTGTTATGATACAATATGAATAGTTGCTACTTGAATCATCCCAACTTGGTTCTTTCATAGATTTTGCATGTTTCCAGGGAGAAGCAGACAAAGACGAGCACAAACTATATGCAAAACGTTACCGAGCCCAGCAGCAGTTTTTGGTAGTGGTTTGTTTCTCAATAGAAAATGAGCTCTAGGGGTTTCCTTTACATTATTTATTTGGTTCAATATGTTAGCAGTAAGGCTTTCTCATGGTACCGAATTTCATTTTTAGATATGTTGGATAGCTTAAATTAGAGAATTGAGTTGTCTTTTGGCGGAAGAAAGTTTTGAAGGTCCTGATCTCTATCTAATTTTCTGTTTCCCCTTAGTTTATGTCAGAAAAATTATGTATGTAATACATTACCATAGATAAGAAGATGTATACACACGTATAGATTAATCCCCAAATTGAAAAGATGGACTAGCCATTTGGCAATGAATGTGGGGGAAAGTACTCTTATTGAGTTCACGAGACTAAAATTTGAGACTTCAAATTTATCGGTGTTACCATCTACTATTAGGCTACAATTCCAATTGTATGCGGGAAAGTATTTTTGATGTCTATGACGATGAGGTAGCAAGTATATTTTCGGTGAATGCGTGTTGCGAAGGATGCTTCTTTAATTTGGGTAAGTTGGGCCGTGGCTAAAGGTTTGAGTTTACAAAGATTTGGTGAATTGAAGGAAGGGTTAAGAGGGAGGGTTGATCGAGTGAAGGGATTGAGAAGGGCTACGATGAATGGAAACGTATCAGGGTGTTGTTTTTGTTGAGAAACACAAAAAAAAATAAATAAAATTTGAGTCATTTTTGTATTTTTTAAAAATATTTTACAGTCGTTCTGTAATAATAGAAAAATATCACCGGTGAAACAATTTTACTTTGTGTTCATTTTCCTTTATTTCTTTGGGTAGCATTTGTTAAAATGAATAAGATAAAAGAATATCAAGATAATGTCAGAATGCTTTTCAAACCAAGATATAGAATAATTAAGATAAAGTTGAGAAGTATTTCAAGATTTTTATCAAATTATTTTTTAAATTTTTTAAAATATACCAGAAGATACAAATGTCATTTTTTTCTTAACTATAAAGACCAATATTTGTTTATCTTGAGAGAGGGGAGAGATAGGTATATCTTGAAAGATCACGATAAGAGCTCACTAATGATTTTTTCAAGAATAGTCCGATAAGCTTAATAAACATATTAAAAATGATAGAAGTATGAGATGTATCCCATATTTTGGCTTTTTTACTCCATATCTTGATTAACAAAAACCCTTTTAGAGAATTAGGCAAATTGCAATGTCATTATCAGGTAAAAAGGTCTTGAAGGATACTACCAGATTCAACTCAAGCATTTGATACAAGGGCAATGATCAAATGCTCGCGTTGGGGGTGGGGGTCATGTCTTCCCTTTAATTTTACCTGTGTCGAGTAAATTTTATGTTGCTCGACACGGACAATATAACAATCCACCTTGATACAATACCCACAAAACTCTGCCGACCAGTTACCAGTACATTGATTTTAATATACAATCAAGCAAATAAGCATAAGAAAAAGGTTTCAACATGAAAGATGATGAAGTACCAATTGATGAACTAAGTACACGAGCAATGTACTTAAACAAAGGAAAGGCGTCTGGAATAGATCAGGCACTGTACTGTCTTCAGAACTGATCTGGATCATCTCCTAGTCTCTCTTCAAGAAGAGCAGCAATGTATTTGCAACTAATAAATTTTTTCATGCAATTTGATGTTAATAAAAATAGTATTCAAACAATGAATCCATATAGGAAACAAATTAGAAAATGAACCCACAGTTGACCATTTTCCCACATGCAAAATCTCAAATCATGAAAATTTGTTTGAAGAGATTTGGGTATGGAGCATTAACCTCTTATTGAGTGAATAAAACCCACCTTTTAAATTAAGATAACATAAGAATAATTAGCTGACATTTAACACGGATGAATTATGAAAATGACCATATTATTGGTATCCCTTGAGTTATACATTAAACTACATAATGTATCGTAAATGACAAAAATACCTCTCACGCCTCACTGTGCCTTATTGCCTCATGCCTTCTCACCGCGTTGGATGAGGGATATTTTAGTCATGCGCCTCACTACCTCATAGCGTCTCACTCTCTTAGGTGGAATATTTTAGATATTTTAGTTACATAATATAACTTTAGATATAAGTCATGATATACCAATAACATTTTTCTTATAAAAATTACCTAATCCATAGAAGCAGAAAGCAGAAAAGGAACTGACAGTGCCCAGCAGCAGCAACATTGATCCAACGAGCTTCTGAAGTGGTTTGGTTGAAGTTCTCCTTATTGAACAGTCTCCTGTAGTTTCTGTCAATGGATACTTACTTAGAACAAGCATGAGCTTATAAAAATGGAAAATATTATGCTCTACACAATTCCGTAGAAGGGCAAGAGGTTATACTCTTACAGCATGTTCTGCACAAGTATGATTGGGTGGTAATACCATTGAATCAATTAATACCATGTTTGGTATCTAATTGTTCTTGGGATAAAGTTATCCCAGGATACACTTATCCCAACAAGGGTGGGATAAGCTTGTCCCGCATGCGCCCTTGATACTATATGAGCAGGCCAAGGGGGATAAAGATTTTAAACAGACTTGACTAATTTGCCCCTCTTCTATAAAAGGCCTCACCATTTTCTCTCTCCTTATGTAATTGTTGTCATAAATTCGATGTTGGCTAGGAATATGTGTAAACTAATAATAAAATAAAAATGCAGAAGTATAAAGAAATGAGATTTGGATATAGAACATAAAATAAGATTAAAGTAAGGTATATGAAGAGAATTACTAGTATGGCGGTACAGGTAAAAATATTTTTTTACTGTGTTTCAGATACACGCTACGAAAAATAATATACACGCCATACATAATTTGGGTATTTAAATAATACGCACATTCAACAATTGAAATATAAAATCGATTTCTATATTGAGACAGAATCCATCTCAAGATGTGGTGGTTTAAGTTGGTTCACACCTAATATACTGAATGATATTATTCTAGTCATCTCTTTCTATGCTAAACACAGAGGATCTGCGTATTACTGGTGCCTGTGTCTCAAAATTATGCACGTAACAATTACACGTATAATTTTTATGATTTTTCAGAAGAAGCAAGAGGAAGAAGAAGAAAACAACGTGTGTGCGAGTGAGAGAGATAAAAAAAAAAAAAAAAACAGAGGCCCTGCCTTTATTTTATTAAATAAAACCCCCTTCCCTTTGTTCTTCTTTCCCCAATTCAATTTCAGCCTTATGTCCGTACATCCCCCTTAGTTATTGTGCAATAAATAATTAATTTTACTATGCAATAAATAATTAATTTTACTATGCACTATTTGCAATTCGCCACTAATCTACCGTGCAATCAATAATTGATTTCACACTACACACTATACACTATGCACTATTTGCAATCTGCACACCAATCTACTGTGCAGTCAATAATTGATTTCGCATTATATACCATGCACTATTACTATGCACTATGCATTATGTATTTTAACTATATACTATGCATTATTGGCAGGGGGTCAAGGGTGAACTTTTGACCAACCATTTTCAGAGACATTTTGGGCACACGACGTTAATACAAAACGTAACACTATGTGGTGTGTGACTTTTTAAGTTCATTACCCATTAGCAATCAAATAACATTGAAACCCTTTTCGGTATCAGTCAATCGCTTGACCTATCATCGAAACTTCTCCAAATTTTGACAACATTCTGAGAGTTCCTAAATAGCGCATAGTAGCAATTCAGAACAGTATAGATGGCAGTGAAGTCTCACTTCAAGTGAATCTATTACAGTTGATGATTACCGTGTGTTATAATCATTCCATTACCTAATGTCCTGACTAAGCGAGAGTCATGGAGTGACAAACTCACATACCCAATAATTATATGTCAGACCTCATTAATGTAACTATATGATACCTCAGGAAACACCTTTATTGACTTTTAATCTGCCTTACCTAAGGATTGTCCTGTCACATTAATAGTAGATCACATAAGACGTTCACCCCATCAAATATCGACGAGGGCAACAGATCCTATTCCCAACACTTGTCTCCATACACCAGCAATACGAAACCACATAAATAAATGTTCCCACCGCTTAATTGGATGGTTAAGCTTATTAGCAAATCTCGCACACTAATACATAAAACAATTGTGCCAGTTCAAGTCTAAGAATCAACACATCATCGCAATCTGATGACTCGACCATTATCTACCATGCTATGTGGTCAGTAATCAGCGTCACATTCGACTGATCATTCTCGAAGGACCACCCACAGGTTTACTAACGATATCTCATGTCATATGGCATGTGACACATCATCCTCCCATTAGTATCTCCATACTAAAAGAGGAGTAACCCCTGTGTTAGTCTATACTCGATTAATCGGAGTCTCCATTTAAAGAATCTAAGGACTAGAAATAGTTTAAGAAGTTTTGTTACTAGAGAATCCTGTCACATAGTCTCAACATCTTGATAATAAGATTTTCACACAGAAGATCTATAGACTCATACATATAATTAATTGGAGAAAATATAAATGAAGAAAACATAAATGAAGAAAACCTTGCCTTTTATTAATTTATACAAAAATAAAATTAATGCATTAAAACAAACCACTAGATGTCATCCAAATCTAGTATCAAGGTACATAACACTAATAATCTCTCACTTGCAGTAATGTTAATTTACATCACATGTACATATAGTGCTGCACCATTGGTAGGAATTGGATACCCATATTCTCAAGATGCAGATCCAGTTGTGACTGAGTCATAGCTTTGGTGAGTGGGTCAACTATATTATTCTCTGTAACTATAATAATTTCTCGAATCAAATGAAATCGGTCCTCAATGTGTTTGAACTTCTGATGAAACCTCAGTTCATTCGCTGCCTCCATTGTTGTCACAATATAAAGGTATTGGTGACAGAATGACCGAAACCACACAACCTCTGAAAGAAACTTCTAGATCCAAACAACTTTCTTAGCAAAATCATATGTCGCAATATACTCGACTTTAGTGGTTGAATCATCTGTGATTGTCTGCTTGGAGCTTTTCCAACTCACAACACCACTATTCAAGAGATATACAAAACTAGACTTTGATTTGCGACAATCAACATTTGATTGAAAATCCGAATCAGTGAATCCATCCACATGGAAATCACCCTCTCCATAAATCAATAGCATATCTTTATTCTTTCGCAAATACTTTAGAATATGCTTCACTGTGATCCATTGACTCTCACAGGGATCAGACTGATATTGGCTTACAACCCTCACAACGTATGTATTATTTGGTCTCGTACATATCATTGCATACACAAGGCATACAATCTCTTTAGCATAAGATACCTTACTCATACAATCTATCTCTTTAGGAGCATTAGGGGACATCTCTTTAGAGAGATGAACTTTAACCCGGACAGACAATTGTTCTTTTTTGAAATTCAATATGCTAAATCTCTTTAGCATCTTCTCTATGTACAAACTCTGGGAGAGATTTATTAATTTTCTGACTAAAATCTAATCCCCAAAATATAGTTAGCATCTCCCAAATCCTTCATGGAGAATACTCTAGACAACCAGACTTTAGTAGACACCATCATGTCCACATTGTTACCCATAATTAAAATATCACCCACATACAAGACTAGGAACATAATGTTTCTCCCATTAGATTTCTTATATACACACGGTTCATCTGGATTTCTCAAGAAACCAAACCCTTTGATCTCATAATCAAAATGGATGTTCCAACTCCTTGATGCTTGCTTCATACCATATATTAATATCTTCAACAAACACAACTGACGTGGATCAACGGACTCAAATCTACTCGGTTGTTCCATATAGATCTATTCTTTAAGAAATCCATTCAGAAAAGTCGTCTTGACGTCCATTTGTCAGATCTCATAGTCATAGTAAGCACCAATAGCTAACATCATCCTGATGGATTTTAACATCATAGGTGAGAAAGTCTCGTCATAGTTAATACCTTGACATTAATGATAACCTTCTGCCACCAACCAAGCTTTATAGGTAGAAACCTGTCTATTTGAATTGATCTTTCTCTTGAATATCCATTTACACCCGACAAGAACAATTCCCTTATGTGGATCTACCAAGACCTAGAGTTGGTTGGAGTACATAGACTCCATCTTAGATTTCATAACTATCTACCACTTCGAGGCATCAATATTAGATATCGCCCCTTCATAGGTGGTAGGGTCAACTAACTTGTCACTGTTCCCAAACAAGAATAATTCATGTATTTGCTCCATCGATAAACCATACCATCGATCAGGAGGATGGGGCACTTTACCAAACCTACGGGAAACCTGTGGATGATTTTCTTGACTTGATTCACCTTACTTAATAATCCGATCATGTATTTGTGGAACAAAGATAACATGCCTAGCAACTACAACTATTGGGTCAACCAAAAAATATATATAATACCCTAAACTATCTTTAAGATATCCCATAAAATGACCCTTCTTAGATCTAGGATCCAACTTCTCTATTCTCAACCTCTTCGTAAAAATCAGGTAACCCCAAATCTTAACATGCTTAAGACTCGGAGGTTTCCCAACGTATATCTCATATGGTGTGGTTGAAACAGATTTAGATGGTACTCGATTTATCAAATAAATCGCGGTAAGAATTACATAACCCCACAGTGAAATAGACAAATTCATGTAGCTTAACATAGAGTGAACCGTGTCCAACAGAGTTTGATTCCTACATTTAGCCACATCATTTAACTGTGGTGTGTAAGAAGGAGTCAATTGTGAAATTATACCACAAGCCTTAAGATAATCAATAAACTTTTTACTCAAGTATTCATCTCCTCGATTTAATCAAAAAACATTGATACTCTTTCCTGTTTGGTTTTCTACTTTAGTTTTGAACTCTTTGAACTTTTCAAATACTTCAAACTTATACTTTAAGTACACGTAATCATACCGTGAAAAATGAAGATCTTATGTTCTTGAAGGCTAAGAGATAATGTTGTTAAATTGGTATAACCAGAAGATTATATATTTTGCTGACCGAGACTCTTATAGTTCTATATTGAGTATTTTTATGAAAATGGGCCCTTATATATTTGCTACTGACGTGGGTTATTTGAATGTTTGTAAACTTGAATTTTATTTTAATATATATATATATATAAGTTCACGTTTTTCATAATTCATTATTGTTTGGTGTACAAAAGATGATATGGTCATCATAATCAACGGTAGACATGTAAATAAACTTTATTCTTAGGTTGATTCTGGTCAATCACCTTAATTTATTATGGTATTAATAATTCACAAAGTAAGGAGATTAAAGATAAATATATATGTGACTTTTTTTTCTGTAATTATATTTTTATATGCTTTTATTAGAAATTGATCTCTAAGTTAAGTTTTATTTTTGGAATAAACATAAATAAATGTAGATATGATTCTTTTTTAGTAGGGTAAAGAGTAAAAGAGAAAAAGAGAAAAAGAAAAAAAATATTAGTATGATTAAAAAATTGAAAAATTGAGGGCCATTTTGACACTCTCCCTCAAAAAATTTATAGCAAAAACCCAACTTATAGGCTAACTGGTTGAACTCACTAAAAAAAGGTGGCTGATTTTGCCTTAAATTGGGTTAATATTGAAATTGATTCTCAATTTTACTAGTCAATTGGATGAGTCTAACCTAATTTATAAATGATTGATTACACTCTATAAACTTTATAATAGTAGAATATTCATATATTGTTAGGACTAGAATTAAAGAATTGAATCCACTCCTATTACATTGATGCCACTGTTGGAATAAAATTTGAATTTGACTAGGATAATATGCACATTAACAATAAAATGGAAACACAATTGTTTATTGAAAATGAGATTTGGAAAAAGAATATAGAACTAGATTAAAGTGAGGTATGCCAAAACAAATCTCCTCAAGATAGATTTCGCCCCCTCAACGGTGTTAAAGGATTAATGGACGTCTGTTTCCCAAGATACAACATCTTTTCCAATAATTAGTATAGCACTATACTAACCTTGACGGGCGAACCAAATTTGATAGTACTCTTCTTGTTGACTAGAGGAAAGAGATTATAATCTCACACACTTGACAATAATTGAAGTTTATAGAAATGAAGTATATTGGAGGAGGAAAGAAATATATCAATTTACTTGAATTGATTTTTGGAGGGAGAAAATGGAATATGGGGGTCCTATTTATAGTTTCCAAGTGTCCAATCATGAAATGTCATGTTGCTTGACCCATTTCCAAGTATCTAATTGTGAAAGGTCATGTTGTTTGATCCAATTTAATTTTGATATTCAGATCGCATCCTTCCATATTTTGGTGCGACTTGACAGTTCAGATTACACCCTCTGATGAAGGTACATATCTATTTCCTTGCACCTTTCACATCCAAATAGACATGCACACTCACTTGCGCCTCGTATGAATAGTTGCGTCTAGTTTTGGAGACTTTTTCAATTCACATATTTAAGACCCATTAATTCCAATAGTCACTACTACTAAGATGGTAACCTAAATAATAAAGGTGCATTATTTGTATTTAGAGATAGATTATGTCACAAGACTACCCTTCCCAAAATTCGGTTGACGAACTTGTGATGGCCTTAAATTCTCTCCTTAGGTCAGCCAACAACCTTATGGGGTTAAGCACAGTAAAAATGGAACTCCTAACTTTATATTTAGATCCAAGAATACAAAGACAATAGCTAGGCTATGCTCTCTTTATACTACCAAAAATGCCCATCTAGCCACATGTATAGGCTACAAAAATATAAGTGATTATCACACATAATCGTCGCATCAGACTCAATTGGGTCGCATGCATCTCAAGGGAAAACCATATCTATGGGTCGCATGGCTTGCTAGGCCGTCGCTTGGTCTAACTGCCTCAGCCGTGCGCACGCATGGGCTTTGTGGGCACGCATCTTGCAAACGTGGGCCCACATCGAGCAGATAAACATCGCATATTGTGGGAGCACGTGGGCTGTGTCTTTGCGAGTGTTGCAATCATTCCTGCTTGCTTCCCTTAACCCCGTTAAGGCTATGCGGATTGCCCTCATGTCCTGCACATGTTAGCTTACCTCATGTTCCACGTTTCTAGGCGTTACTTGGCCTGCCCCGTGGCTTCTGCATTCCTCGGCCATTTGCTTGCATAAGACTACGCTTGGTCGCATTCGTGCACCATAGCCATGTTGCACACTGCCTTGTCTACAAGTGCCTCAACTTTAGTGGCCCATTCTCACATACTTGCTTCCACTTTGGCATAGTAGTCCTGTGCCATCCAACACTTGAGCCATCTTCCACCAACATCTTGCCTTGACACGTCATCCTCGTGCTAACATGCTTCATTGGCATCGGTGGCACGTTGGTGAGCTTACTGGAGACATCAAAACCACCCCTACTAGAAGGTTTTGACAACCCCGTCGGAAGTGAAGATAAATACTACTATATGATGTCTTTAAACTGCCATAGAGTTGTATCCCTCTCCTAACTTTCTTCCTCCTCTAGAGCTCCCTTCCACCTTACCAAGTATTGAATGTTGTTTTACTTTTGTATACTTAGTTTTGATGATGAAAAATAATATTTTATTTAATCCCTAAGTCATGAATCAATGTTATGGTTTTCAACATAAATCAATTTCAATATCAAGTATTACTTTGTGAGAATGAAAATCAAATGAATTTTAAGTATCGAGATTTTGAAGTCATATTTTTCTAAGTTTGGAAAGTTAGCACCTTATAAGGAGACATATATGAAAATGTTTTCTTTTTAAAAAACTAACTCTCTGTAATTCAATAGCTAACATTCATTAGTGATAAAATGATTTTTAACGAATTTTTCAAGAAATAGAAAGTATATATCTTGGAGGTGGTAAAATCGCAAAATCATAAGTTTGTATTAAAACCCAAATTCTACTTTCTTATTCTTATGGATTTTGATTTTTTTGATATTTTTATTGAATTCAAATGGGGGGTTCATTGTTATTTACATTTATGTATTAAAGTAAATGAAAGGTAAAATATAAATTAAGGTAAAATATGTTGTAATGTATTGGTTTGAATTTACTCTTGATTGGTCGACTAATAGTATGCTCATTTACCTTTAAAGCTTGACTTGGTCGACTAAAGCTATGGGATCTATCGATTAACAGTGTGTTTGTTTTTACCTTGGTCGACTAACTATAAGCATTGGTTAACTAATAGTATATATGTTATGGTCTTGGTTGACTAACCTTAAACCTTGGTCGACTAACAGTGCTTTTAATATGACTTGGTCGACTAACTCTTTGAGTCTGTCGACAGATGGGTACCCTTGGTCGATTAACTGCCAAGCCTATTTTTGTCTTGGTCGACTAAGTGCCTTGTTGTTTTTATGACTTGGTCGACCAACCTTTTTTCTCTGTCGACTAAGCTTGTTATTTTTGCTTGATTCTGTCGACTAACCATTTTCATCTGTTGACTAAGTTTCTTTCCCAGAAAGCACAACGACTAGTTTTTTAAATCCCAATGATCACAAATGGCTAGTTTCATCTTTAATCTTCTGGGATGCCTATATATATAACTAAATGATGATCAAGAAGAGACTAATGGATGAGAATGAAGTAAAGTGAGCTTAAGAATTATTTCATACTTCTCGATTTGCATTTGTGCTTCAATTTTTCTCTCAAAAGGCTTTGTACTAAATTTGTTTCATTTGATTCAAGTCTTGTATCTTTATTGAGAGTCATTGTAACTAAGAGTATATACTCTCAGAAACTTTCTTTTGTATCTTTCCTATTTTTCCTAGCTTGTATTGCTAGAGGGCTTGCTTGAAAGCAAGAGGTTGTATTTCCTACCTTGGTGCTAGAGGGCCTATTCGAAGTGATAGGAGGTTTTAATGGATTGTTTGCAAAATCCTTAATGAGGAGCTAAGGTAGTGGATTAGGTTTGGGTTAAGCCGAACCACTATAAATCCTTGTGTTCTTTTGTGCTTGCATTCTTTGATCTATTTATCTCTCCAAGCATTCCATTATTCCTCACTTAGTTCACTTATTTATCTTTGCAAACTTATATTTGTCATTTTATATGCTTTACGTTTTTAAATCACTAAAATCTCAATTTGTATCAAAAAGTTTTTCAAGTTCAATTAAGTTTTTAAATCATCCAATTCACCCCTCCTCTTGGTGTGTGCCATAGCACTTCCTAGTCTAACATTGAATACGCTTGTTCTTGTTGCTTGCCCCCAATGTGCGATGGTCTAAGATTGCCTCAATCTCACGATCATGTTGCACTCGAATGGTTGGAGAGGCCCTCTTGGCTTGTATCCAATTAGGTGTATTGTTTTTATAGTAAAGCTTCAAGAAACTCACATGGAAAGTTGGATGAATTTTCACTCGTTCGGGCAATTACAATTTATATGCCACAACACCAACTCGCTACAATACCTTAAAAGGTCTATCAAATCTCAGAATCAACCCAGGATGCACTTTTTTATTGGTGATTTGCTTCTATATCTAGGGAGTAAGCTTCAACCATACCTTATCTCCCACCTCAAACTCCAAAGGTCACCTCCCTTGATCAGCATATTTCTTCATACGGCAAGCAGCTTTATCCAAGCTGTCTTGTGCCTCCTCAAGCAAATCCTACCTCTTCTTGGCAAATCGGTATGTAGTAGGGCATTGACTCGTTACCTCCGTTCTAGCTACCTCATGAGCCATCAAAGGCTTTTAGCCCATGGCCAATTCAAACGGACTTCAACTTGTTGCTGAAGACTTATGCAAATTATAGCAAAACTGAGCAGTGTCCAAGAGATTTACCTAATTCTTCTAGCTTGCTGTCATATAATGCTTGAGATACTCTTCCAACAATGCATTCAGCCTCTTTGTCTGACCATCAGTTTGAGGATGGTTTTCTGTTGAAAACTTTAGCTCAAAGACCATCATATTGAACAACGAAGTCCAAAATTGGCTTGTAAATCTCGCATCTTGATCACTAACAATGTCTTTAGGCAACCCAAAATACTTTACCATGTGTTTGAGAAACAATTCAGCAATGGTGTCAGTTTTGCATGCTTTTTGTGTAGCCACAAACATTGCATACTTGGAGAATCAATCTACCACCTCCATGATCATGTCTTTCCCATTTACTTTGGGAAAACCTACTATGAAATCCATTGAAATCGACACCTACAGTCTCTCGGGGGCAGGAAAAGGCTACAACAAACTTGCTTTCCTTTTTGTTTCAACTTTTTCCTACTAGCACACCATGCAGGTCTTGACATAGGCCTTTATATCATCGTCCATTTTAGGCCAATAGTAGCTGCGTGCAAGCAATGCCTTCATTCGTGTTGTTCTTGGATGGCCAACCCATGCCGTGTCATGGGTCTCCCGCAAACCTGTGCCACAGGGCACATACAGTCAGTCTCCTTTGGCACACATCAAGTCTTTACTGAGCCAATAAGGTAGCATTATGCCCTTAGCCACTTGCTGCACCAGCTTCTGACACTGATTGTCAACCTTCACCTGCTTTCAAAACCCGGTCTAAGAATTGAGTATGGATTTCGCTAATGGTTTCCATAACCATCTACGCATGCTTCCTACTCAAAGCATCAACTACTCGATTGTTGGCCCCTGCCTTGTACTGCCACACAAAGTTATACTCAAACAATAGTTGCTGCCAATGCGCCTGCTTGGTTGTTAACTTTTTCTGTGTTAAGAAGTATGTATTAGCCACGTTATCAATGCATACCACGAATACTATCCCCAACAAATATACCAGCCAAAACTGTAAGCAATGCACTACCGCTAGCATTTCCTTCTCGTGAGCTGAGTACCGCTGCTTAGCTTTATTCAACTTCCGACTCTCGATGTCACAAGATACCCATCTTGGATCAAGTCACCACCAATGTCCCTATCAGAAGCATCTGTATGTATCTCGAATGGTCGCTCAAAGTTGAGTAACTTTAGTATAGGTTCTGAAGCAATTGCTGCCTTCAACTTGTTAAAGTTTGCTTGACACTCACTAGTCCACTGCCATGCCTTGTCCTTCTTCAACAGATCAGTCAAGGAAGCAAACTTCTTCAAGTAGACTTGGATGAACTTCTGATAGTTCACCAATCCAAGGAATGATCTAAGTTCTAACCTTCGCCAGAGCAGACCAATTGATTATTGCATGCACCTTCCTCTCATCCATTTGTAGGGGTGAGCAAAAGTTCGGTTAAATCGAACTAACCGAACCGAATCGAAAAGTTCGGTCGATTCGGTTCAGTTTTTCAAAAATAATGGTTCGGTTCGCTTATATTTTTGTTTAAAAATCGGTTATTCGGTTCGGTTCGATTATTTTGATAAAAATACCAAAAAAACCGAACCGAACCGAACTTATAAAACATAGCCTCACTCACTTGAACCGAACCGGCCGCAACCCCCCTTCACGAGTCACGCACGCGGGCGCGACATTTCATTTCTCTGTTCTTCGTTTTTCTCTCTCTCTATCTTTCTCTCGCGTCTAGGCATTTCATCTCGATTTGATTTCGAGTTCACAGATCTGGCGATGGCGAATACGAAGACGAAGGCGAAGGCGATGGGGAAGACGAAGGCTCTTCGAAGGCGATGGGGAAGACGAAGGCTCTTCGAAGCTTCGTGGATTAGGCACTGGCCGAAGGCTTTTTGACTTCATCTCTTCATCTATTCTCTCTCCCTCCACCATCCGTCGTCGATGCTGAAGAAGAAGACAAAGGCCGGAGATGAAGACGAAGATTGCGCCGATGGTTTTTCGATAAGTTTGCACTCTATTTCTCTTTTACATTGAAATTTTGAAACCTAGATCTACTAAAATCCAACCATTAGATGCTTTTAGTTTTTGGGTATGTGGGTCACCGTGGTTGGGGGAATCCGATGATCAGTTTCGATCATCGGAATCACCGATCGGCTAGGTGGTCGGCAGCAACAGCAAAGCCGGTCTCTTAGTTTGTTTTCAGTTTGATTTTCGGTTTCGGTTCGGTTAGCATGGTTTAGGGTTCGGTTAGATCGGTTTCGGTTAGATTGGTTTGTTGGGGTTGGTCGGTCGGTTCAGTTCGGTTATTGCATTTGGTTCGGTTCGGTTCGGTTCACAATTTTTGGGCGGTTCGATTCGGTTAAAACCGATTGCACACCCCTATCCGTTTGGACTCGCCCTTTGCTAATACGATGCCCGAATAACATGATCTCTTCACTGGAAAACTTGCATTTCTCATTCTTTACAAAAAGCTAGTGTTTCCTTAGCCAAGAGAACACCTTCCTCAAGTGCACCAAATGGTCTTCCAAGGTATTACTGTAATACCCTGAGAGTCCAGAGAATGGTAGTATATATCGAGGATAAGTAAGGAAAGAAACAATACTAGCTAGATACCTTTTGAGCTGAATGTAGGCAAGGAACTCCCGAGTTAAGCGTGTTTGAGCTGGGGTAGCTCAAGGATGGGTGACCCCCTGGGAAGTTCATGTAGGCCCATCAGGGTAAGTTGTTTTGGTCCTTCCTATCGCTCGATACGGAATGTTACAGGTGGTATCAGAACCGACCCTCGAGCTTCTGAGCTTGGTGGTGGGGCAAACCTCAACTAGGATGCTGAGTCCCTAAGGTGGGTGCATGTAGGCACCTTAGGTGAATCCCACATCAGCTATGTAAATGGGGGAGATCTGGGACCGGTTGTAAGGTCGCATGACAAGGACGTCATGTGCTCAAGGGAGGGAGAATGTAATACCCCGAGAGCCCAGAGAAGGGTAATATATATTGAGGATAAGTAAGGAAGGAAACAACACCAGTTGGATATCTTTTGGGCTGAATGTAGGCAATGAACTCCCGAGTTAAGCGTGTTTGAGTAGGGGCAACTCAAGGATGGGTGACCCCTTAGGAAGTTCATGTAGGCCCATCAGGATAAGTTGTTTCGGTCCTTCCTATTGCTCGATGCAGGATGTTACAATTACTATAGATTATAATATTGTTAAGATACACGAGAACGAATTGATTGATATATTCATTTAAAACATCATTCATCAGGTTACAAAATGTAACCAGGCATTAGTTAATCCGAATGGCATCACTAAAAACTCATAAGCCCCATACTTGGTTACACATGTGGTTTTCCCCTCATCCCTCGGTAATCCTAACTTGCCAGTACCCTAAATGTAAATCCAGCTTGGTGAAGTAGGTGGCCCTTGCCAGCCTATCAAACAAGTCTACAATAAATGGAATCGGATACTTGTTCTTGATGGTCACTTCGTTGAGGACACGGTAGTTAACACACATTCGAAGGGACCTATCATGCTTTTTTTGAAAAAGCACATGCACTCCATATGGTGCCTTCAATAGTTGGATCAATCTTGCATCCAGCAGCTTGGTTAATTGTTTCCTCAACTCTACCAACTCGATT
This sequence comes from Diospyros lotus, assembly GCF_014633365.1. Classification (NCBI taxonomy): domain Eukaryota; kingdom Viridiplantae; phylum Streptophyta; class Magnoliopsida; order Ericales; family Ebenaceae; genus Diospyros; species Diospyros lotus. The sequence continues at coordinate 34,491,727 of NC_068341.1, read as the reverse complement.
AATGCCATCCTGTAAGGGGCCTTCACAGCCTTTGCACTAGGCTATAACTCGATGTGATGATCAGTCATGCGTCTAGGCGGCAAGGCCTTTTGCAGCTTAGGCAGCATCATGTCTGCAAACTCAGCCAGCATATCTGCCACCACATTTGGGACTTCCACCCAATGATCTAGCTTTATCTCGACTAGTGTTGCCAAATAAGTCACCTCGCCCCATTTAAGGCCTTACTTCACCTGTATGGTAGAGAGCATGTTGTCCTTGTCTTTGTCTTGTAACCTGCTAAACACAATCTGTCTAACAAAACTTGGTCGGGCTTCATCAAAAATGAAAATACGTCCCAGGTGTATCATTAGTGTTGCCTTGGCCCTCATCAAGAAGTCCACACCAAGGATAACATCAAAATCTTCCAACTACATCACCATGAAGGTTAACATCCCCCTTCATGGACTAATAGAGACAACAACTTGTGAAGCCATACCCAGCACACTTTGTGCTGTGGAGTTTACTACTTTTATGCAGTTTTGGCACAACTCAACTTGCAGCCCTAATGCGACCACCATCTGTCTTTCCATGAAGTTGTACAAGGCTCTACTGTTGTGACCTGACCCTCACTATCGGGTGTCACCGTAAGCCACGGTTATAACCCCGGCTTATCATGAAGGACGGTTATGCCCTGCTAACATAAAGTATTGAAATAATATGGGCGCCCTGGGTGGCATCCAGGCTTTGCCATTTTCGACTGTCGAGAACTCGAATTTAAAATACATATAGGCAGTGAAAATTTACCCAATCCTCGTGCCTGATTAAGCCTTTAAAATATAAATTCAATTTCCATAAACAAATCAAAATAAGTTCCAACATGCTTAATAAAATACTCCAACCGTCAAGCATAATTAAATAGGTTTTATATCCGGACCACAATCGACCGATTCAAGCACACACATTGAGTTACTCATAGCGATAACCTTAACTTAATCTTGATCAAATTTTATTTAAATCGTAGTCGTCTCCCGTAGTCAAATACAGAGCATATATATATTACATAAACAACACAGAAACACGATCCACATTCTCATTGTCCGTAATCACTGTTAATCGGCCACTCTTCCACCAACACCGCTTTCCCTTTCTTAGACTCGAGCCATTTGTTGGGTTAATGGGGGTAAATGGGTGAGATCGGAGACTCAGTAAATTAATAAACATGACATTATAGATAAAAATGAAGTGCAGTATGCATTCAAACCCATCCATCGCACCTCTCTCAGGCTTTGAGTGGCCCCTAGTAGTTTCTTCTATGACCCCGTCCTAGGACTCTCATGGTCAATAATCCACTGCCCCATGCCTAAGCACTTTCTTAATATTTTATGCAAGCCATAACAAAAGTAATTCACACACAAAGCATATTAAATCCTTACCTCGAAATGTGTGCCCAGATAATTTATTGGCTTCGGCATGCTCTACTAGCCCCAAATTAATTTTCAAAAATTTTCCTAATTTTTCAACTATTTTCCCTCATTTTTCTCCTTTTTTTTTTAATTTTTTCTTATTTTCTTTTTCTTTTCCCTTTTCCCCATCTTTTTCTTCCTTCTTCCTCCCTGCACACCAGTAGCCATGCCCCACGCAGCACCCTCGGGCGCCATCCACTGCGCGCGCAACTGCCATGGCTAGCTGTTGGCCCTTCCGCGCCCGTCGTTGATTTCCTCCAAGCGCCACTGCGGTTTGACTGCCTGCTGCACAAGGCCACCACCACAGCCCCCTATTCGCTGTTAGTTGCCATGGCTGCCGCACAATAGCTTTGCTGCTGCTACCATGGCCGAATTCAACCATTCCAGGCCACCTTCGACCGTGCTCAGCTGCCGTTGTGTCATTGCTCCTTGTGGCTGTTTCCATGGCTGCCATCGTCGGTCGCTGCAATCGACCACCTTAGCTGTTGTCCGCTCGACCACTTCTCTCTCTCTTTCAAGCTTTCTCTCAGTTTCCTACTCCCCATCATTTCTCTCCCTCCTATATATACGTATACGAGGCTTGGGCATCAAGCATAGGCCCACAGATTTACCATCCACAGCTTCTGCAATCCCACGAGTATATATATATATATATAATACTTCCTATGTATTCCCACCTTGTCACCCACAGACTTTGGCCACGACCATGCACATATATATAATTAGATATTATATTATAACTATATAATATATTATGTAATATAATATTCTAGAAAAATTATTCATTTAATTCCCAAATTTCTTCATCATCTCGCTTAGATATTTCCTCTGATAGTAATTATAACAAAAAACATTTAATTAATTCTTATCGAGATATTTAAAATAAAAAATTAATAACTCAAAACTTACTCGATATGTATGTTTTTGCCCCAATGTCCTTACAAGACCTTTGTTTCATCGCGAAACCACTTCAGGGTTGATCTTCACATAAAATCAGAGCCCCCTCAGGGTTCCGTTAACTTTTCAAAAATCCCTTATGTTCATTCAATTTTTCAGGCTGCATTATAGTTGTACCAAAAACTACCCCCATTTTAATTTATTTCAGTGTCATAAATCTCGTTTCAAGACGCTTGTCAATATCTTATTATTTTTCATAAATTTCCTCAAAATCGCACATAACTTGATAAATCATCTTAAAACCCATAAAATAATTATTTCCAAAGTTAGGGATGTTACAACTGTCCACTAATGCATATCAGTCTTCTCCATTAACAGTGATTTGTGCACGGATCAAGCCCTCAACTAGAGTAGATGCTTGTATCGCACCAACCAACACTTGGAGGGGGTTCACTCGAACCTGCTCCTTCTCACCTTCACTATTAGGGCCCTATTTTCCATCAGCAACTAAGACACTCATCCGCTCCCTCCTTGGGCAATCACGCGCCCTGTGTGACCCATCATAGATGAATTAACCCCTTATCTTGGGTTTGCTTGAGTCGCCTACTATAGCTTTACCCTTGCCTTTGTAACTGCCTTTTTGCTCAGACTTGTAGTCGTCCTTTCTTTTTCCGTCGTCATTCGCCTTGTTGCTAGCACCATCTATGGCCTTCAAGGCCCGAAGGTCTACTAGGGTGTTTGCAGCAACCATAGTCGACGGTAGATCCTTCACATCTTGCCTCTAAGCTCTGTTTAGGCCCAAGCTTGGAGACCCAATATGAAGTTGAAAAGGCAATCCTCCTCAGTCATTTTCTCGATGTCTAACATCAATGAGCTGAACTGCTTGACATAGTCCCGCACTGACACGGTTTACCTTAACAGCTTTAGTGCCTCACAAGCCAACCATGAGCCGTACGAATTGAGCCTTCAATTTTGCCTTTAGTTCTTTCTACATCTAGATCTTGTCCTTGCCATCCACAGACACTTTGGTGCGCCACCATAACTTGGCATCTCCAGCAAGAAACATACTTGCGAGATCCACTTTCTCACCATCAAGAATGCAGGTAGTCTTGAAATATTGCTCCATATCCCACAAGAAATTCTCGAGGGTTTTCAATTCCTGCACGCTTATAAAGGCCTTGGGCTAGGGCACCTTTAACTTTGGGGCTGCCTCATCCCTACCAGAGGGTGTGCTTAGCATGATGCGCTTGAGCAAGGTAATGTCACCTTCCAACAAAGTAATCTGGTCCTTCAGGGCTACCTCATCTGCCTCTAGCTACAAGCTCAAGTGTTCTTCAAGCTCAGCCATCTTGGTCGCAAACATCTCATCCTAGGCCACGACCCTGTCTTTCAAGGAAGTGCACAAATCGTCCATAAGGTCCTGTAGATCCTCTATAGATGAGACTACATCTATCGCCTTCTGAGTCAACGAGACTTCATTAGTGGGGTTCTTTTCCCCCACATAGGCTTCCAGACGAGAGACACGGTCACAGACAGTTTTTTTTCCTCCAACCATCTATTTTACCCACTTCTTTGCATAGAAACCAACCTTGTGCTCTGATACCAACTTGTCACAAGATTACCTTTCCTGGAATCCGATCGACGAACTTGTGATGGCCCTAAATTCTCTCCTTAGGTCAGCCAACAACCCTACGGGGTTAAGCATAGTAAAAACGAAAGTATGCATAAAAAAATACGAGAAAACTCCCAACTTTATATTCAAATTCGAGGATACAAAGATAATGGCTTGGGCTATGCTCTCTCTAAGATACCGAAAACGTCTCTCTAGCCATATATATATAGGTTACAAAAATACAAGCAGTTATGACAATAACTGTCGTATCAGACTCAGTTGGGTAGCATGTATCTTTTGGGAAAACCATTTCTGTTGGCTACATGGCTCGCCATGCCGTCACCTAGCCTAATTGCCTAAGCTGTGTGCGTGTATGGGTTTTGTGGGTGCGTGCCATGCAGACGAGAGCCACATATTGCCGGAATGTGCGGGCCGCGTTCGCACGGGTGTTGCAACAGTTCTCACCTGCTGCCTTTGACCTTGTCAAGGCTATGTGGATTGCCTTTGTGTCTCGCACATGTCAACCTACTTAGCCTGTCTCCATGTCCCACGTTTCTCGGCCTACGCAGCTTGCCCCTTGGCTTTTGTATTTCTCGGCATAGGACTGCGCTTGGCTGCATTCACGGGCCATAACCATGCCACACATTGCATTGTCTACGAGTGTCTCAACTCTCGTGGCCCATTCTCCCGCATGCTTGTTGCCACCTTGGCACAACAACCTTGTGTCATCCAGCACTTGAGTCATTTGCCACCAGCATCTCACCTTGACACGCCATCCTCATGCCAACATGCTTCATCAGCATCGGTAGCACTCTAGTGAGCTTGTCGGGGACATCATAGATTACCTATTTAAATTTCTTTAAGAGCAATTTTAATTTACTTTTGTAACTTAATAATATATTGAGTATACTATCTACATGTTTATTGGGTTTAGCGTATAAGATTTGAGTATAGTGCTTATAATTTTGTCAAAAAGAAATTTCTAGCAGAATTTTATTCGAAAAACCTGAATTATTTGATAAATTATTCTTACGAGGGGTTGATTATTGTCATTACAAACAAACTCAAAGTAATGAACGAAATGCTCCTAAATCTGTCACAGCTCGTTGATTTCCATCGCCGTTATAATTTGTCGTTTCCAACAGGAGGGAGGGATAGTCGTGTGAGCCATGAGTTCACTTGTTGACCCGAAGAAGTTTCAAAGGTCCATCTTTGGACCCACGTTACATTACAATACAAGCTACGCCCATGGCCCACCCAAAAACTTCCAAGCGAATGGAGGCACTGCACAGTACTATGCACTCTGCGAGAATAATGTGATGCCCTTTGGAATTCTCGCTGTCTTCGCAAATACATGCTCTCTGTGTGTATGCCGTTTGTTTTGGTTTGGTGGGGCTGCAGTTGTTTTAGACCCTTCCTCCTTTCTTTCTTTCTTTCGGGTGGGTCTGCCTTCAACTACAGACTTAGTTCAATTCAATTCAATAATAATGGTTGGACTACAGAGAGAGAGAGAGAGAGAGAGAGAGAGAGAGAGAGAGAGGCATAGATAGATAATTCCAAAGCTTGATTTGGAATATGGGCCCTTAATTCTCTAATTCAGAACGGGTGAAGAAGATCTGGAGTTTTTCAATCAATTCAAGAACGTATAGTTTTCGCCCTCTCAATCATTCTGTCCACCAGGAAACAACAATCTGTGGATGCAGAAATGAAGAATTCAAATTAACCCCTCTGAGGCGCGTGTTAATTGGAGGATCTGAGGCAAACCCACTTCGTTTCCAGGTCAGAAATTCCTTTAATTTTGCCGCACTCACTTTGCGTTTTCCGTTTTCCCCAAAGTTTCCTGCTCAATTATGTTGTGGATTCAGATTTGCTTTACTGTTGTTAAATTTTTGTACTTTACATGTGTAGAATTATACGTTTGTAACTCGACTTTCAGTTCCTGAGGAACCCTTTAATTACTAGTCAGTTCAACTGCTATGGCGTCTGATCACTGTGGATCCAGCCTGCTTCTAGCGCTGCCAGACGATGTTTTTGCCATTGTGACCCGGTCTCTCTCTCCCAGAGACGTTTGTAATCTGGGTTTGTGCTGCCGGAGCCTATATGCTCTTGCAGCTTTTGATAAGGTCTGGCTTTCCCAATGTGACGTGACAGGAGTTGTTCCCCCTCAGGACCTTGCTGATTGGCGAAAGGGTGTTGCGTCTTATAAGGCTCTTTGTCGGTTCCTTGTCAGCGTTCAGCCGTTAATTGGAATTTGGGTTCATCAGAACCCGGAGCTAGGAAATGTTGTTTATGTGATGCCTGGTTTTCTTTCAGTTGTTGGATGCCGTATCATCCCGCAAGAGCTAGGTCCGTTGGGTATTGAAGATGGTCCTATTTTGTGGACTCCCGTCTTTGAAATTGTTGCTGATTTTGATGGGTCAGCTGCATTCTTTTTACATGGGAGGGAGAGGGAAAATGACTATTTTTATCCTGGTTTGCTCAAGCCTGTTGACAGAAACTGCAATGCGCTATTGCTTGAAGCTGAGCCCAGGCAACAAAGAAATGGAGGCAAATTGGTTCATAATAAAAGCTTTGGTTATAATTTGGATACAGAGTCTTCAAGAAGGATTTCTCGATCAGATAGTGGGCTTTCAAAATCTCAAAGAGTAACTAGGCATGCTGCTCCAGCAGTGCCTTTCAGCCGATTGGCATTTGGTGATCGAAGAAAGCTGCTAGAGATTGTCACCAGTCAAGTTCGTTTCCAGGTACCAGATTCAGCAAATGGGTTGTTCTTTCCGTGTTTGAGGGGTGATGAGGCAAATATTCACCAGGATGTGGCACTCTTATCTGAGCGGAGATCATTACTTATTCAGATGTATAAGTTTGGTGGGGGGTGTGACAATTTGAAGGGCAGTCCAGATCTGCCTCCAGATCCCACTGAGTTGCAATTGAGTGAGATCAGGAAGAGTCTTGATCGTTCAGGGGGTCTTCATAAGTCCTCCAATGGCCATGATGGTTGCACGCAAAGCATTAAAAGGAAAAGTCTTGGTGGTTATTTTAGGGATAGCCTAAAACAGATATTAGGGAGGTCAAGCTCAAACAATGGTAGCCATGAAATCCGGAAAACTGGTTGTTCAAGCAGCGAGAATAGGCATGCCAAACTTATTGAGTTTCTGCGGTCTGGTGATACAATTGGATTGACTTTACATGCCTCAACTTTGAAGTTGCATTCTTATAAAGCATGGCCAAATATGCATGATAGTCAATTTGCTCTTTACAAGTTGCCTGTGCAGGTCCCAAAGGTAGGCCAAGAATATGCTGGTCTATGGGGAGGGACTTTTGGATGGCCTCCAGGAAAGCCTACTGAAGACAAACCTGGAAAAGCTCTGTTCTTTCTTCTGCTCTCCTATGAAGAATCACAAGGACAGCAGCTCCTCATTGCAACCAAAATATTAGAGGGGACCCATTATGTTTTGCATCCAAATGGCTCTGCAATGTTTATAGTGAATACTGACATGCCTTCACTTGAGCCTTTCCCCTGGGCTACTGATGGAGATTCCAATCCTGTTGATGTTAAGAATGCCTTTGTTGGGAAAGGAATTGCAAATGGATATGGTTTTCGATATCCTGGCTCAAAGCCTGGTTTTCTTTTTGTGATCGAAGGTGGATTGCTTGCCTTTATATGGAAGGAATCCAGGGCTGTTTTGACCTTGCAGAGGCTTAATTTGCCAGAGCTTTTGAAGAAGGGTCAACGGGTGCCTGCTCTACCTCCTAGTTTGAACTTCTCATATTTAACAAAATCCTACTCAAATGTGTTTGCTGGCTTCTCAAACACTTCAACCTGCCTGTCTTCACCAAGGTGTGCACTTCCTCTGTAAAGTAATGCTCATTAGTCTTTTCTTCTCCTTGTGGTTTTCCTGTTTTTGTACTATTACTCTTGATTGTATATGTAAGAAACTAATGATGTATGCTGGAAATTCTGTTATTTGAGGATCATACATGGATTCTTTTACACTTAGTAGGTTGCGATTAGTTCTCTTGTGAAAGTCGAGTTTGATGATAAACTTACTTAAATTCTCTAGTTGGCAGGAAAGTAATTCTTCACAAGTTTTATGGTATTTTGTTGATTTTTTAGGACTTCGATTTGCTTGGAACTAAATTGAGTTTTCTTGTTAGCCTTGCAATATTTGTTTTCTTAATCCTTTTAAGTCTTTTTGATTGGCGAGTTAGAATTCATGTTGCCGGCCCCACCTAGTAGGATTAAGGCTTGATATGTTGTTGTTCTACTCCTATTAAGTCCTTTTGTATTTCATTTTTCTTTTGGTAATTTCTCTTTCTGTTTAATTTTCTATCTTAGTTTCTTTTGGAACTATAATGAAGGCAGCATAAGGAAAAGCTTCTACTTCTTTGACATTTGTTGTTTTCTTTCTGGATTTTAGTGGTGCAGGAACTGATTATCAACTTCATGATTTAGGCATTAATAGAGATGGCTAGAGGTGTAGAATTCATGTAGCCGATCCCACCTAATTGGATTAAGGTTGTGATTGTTGTTGATGAAGGCACTAATAGAGATCGTTTCTCAGTTGAATTTTTTTACTTTGATAAGTGATATACTCATAAAGCTACCAAGGGAATAGGAACTAATTATCATGCTGAAATCTTTAACACTGGTAAGAAACATACTCCATGGAGTCTTATAAATTTTTTAGATTTGGCTATGTCATATGCTAATTATAAGATACCAAAAAAGCCATGGCTGGCCTTTTCTTTTTGTTCTGTGTGAGACACAAGCAGGTGTGTGATTTGAATCAATGAGCTCACTGTGATGTGCATGAAAAGGTTGTGAAATGCAAACTACATATGGTTGAGAAATTATGTAGATGTTAGGATGGGGAGATAAAAAAAAGAAAGTAACTCTTGAGGCTTAGAGGCACATAAATGCTTATTGAAGATAGTTGAAGCCTCTGTCATGAGCAAACAGAAGAGACCATGGCGATACCATCTTTGGGATTTAAATAAGCCCACAATGAGTGTGTTCATTTAAGAGAATTGTTCTTCTCTACTAGAACCTATGTAATCACTTCAAATTGATTCTATAAGTTGCGATGAAGATGGTAGAAGAAAGTAGAAGGATTACTTTACCTAGCGCAAAAAAAATTCTGAATTAGATTTGATGACATGAGAGACAGCATTCCCCTTTTATGGACCTCCAAAATTCAAAAGCCCAAATTTTCTTAGAATTAATGTAAGATACATGAAGTTACAAGTTTAAGAATGTATCTATATATGTATAGCAAAATTCATTACTAGGAAATTAAAAGACATGTTGATTAAATTCATTTTGGAAAACCAAGTACTCATTGTATTTCTTGAAAATACTATGACCTAGAAATGTTGGAACTTGAAAAGCCATTTTTTTAAGTCTAGGAATTTTGATCACATTCAAGATCCCCCGCTTGTTTCAATTTCATAAAATTGTTGAGACAACCAATACCATTATGTGCTTCAATGATGGTGTTTTTTGACTTGAACCATCACCAAGTGTAAGTACCCTGAATTCATTTGGATTTTAGTGAAGTAAATCTTAAACTAAGATCACAAAATGAATTGAAGTACTACTCAAAACATTTCTGTGTCAGAGATGAAATACTAAAACATGGAATGTTTTGACTGTGGTTGGGATCCAATCTATTGAGGGCTTAGATTAAACCTTGTTTAAGAATCTATAGGAAGCGGGCTCACTTCCACACTCAGGTCGAGGAATCCATCAAGTGTTCTTAAACACCTCAATTGATATCAGTTTACAGATTCATTAAGAGAACTTAATCTTATCCTCACCTTAGATTTATTCGGTGAATCTATCAAGAGTATTTCTCCTCACTCAAAACTGACTCTATTCCATAGGTTCATTAAGAGAATAAAGCCTCAATTGAAAGTTGAAACAGATTCCAATTTACTTGACAAATAAAAAAAACACATTCCATTACGTCATTGCACAAAGGTTTCTAGGACAAATGTTAGCAGGTCAGTACTTATGCAATACAAAACCATAGCTTAGTGGCTAAATTGTTGCTATGTGTCTAAAAAATTAGCATCATCCTTAGGAAGCACTTTTGATAGTTCAGTATGCTTGGGAACACTAAGTTGCTTCATTTAACCTTTGCACTAAAGCAATTGTGCTAAATATGATTTACTTAATTAGGCCATTAGAAAAGATTTGCCTCTCTAATGTATGGAAACTACCAACATATTAAGCTTTTATCTCATTATGTGTGGTCGACTTCTTGAATTCTATCTCTCCAGTTATTTCTACCTATGACTTTATCTTTTGTAAGTCCCTTATAACTAAATCATACCTAAGTGTTAACTACTTTTTCTTTTCCATCCACTCTTCTCACAAGAACTTCTATTAGTCTTTTTCTCATATGAACAAACCATCTTCATCGTGTTTGATGCATTTACTCTTCAATAGGAGCCATTCTAAGATCATTATGAATAACCTTATTTCTAATTTTATCTTTTATTGTATGGCCATACATCCATTGTAGCATCCCCATCTCCATTACACTCATATTTTGGATATTTTGGTGCTTTATTGCTTAACTTTCTACAATACAACAAAGCGTGTCTTGTAGTTGTCTTAAAAATTTTAACCATGCCATGTTACTTCTATAGGTAAGATCTTCATTAATCTCCCCATCTTTTTAGATGATTGATCTAAGATATCTAAAGTAATATTTTCTTAGTATGACTTGATCTTCTAATTTTACCATAATATCATCCACTCTTATATTTTTACTAAACTTACATTTCATATATTTAGTTTTCATTATGCTTAACTTAAAACCTTTAGATTCTAAAGTGTTACTCCATAAATCAGAGTTTGTATTCACGTCTTCTTTTGTCTCATCCACTAACACAATGTCATATTCAAATAGCATACACCATTACACCTTTGCCTCGATAGGTTTATTGAGTCCAGTCCATCCATTATTACGAAAAATAGGTAATGACTTAACACAAGTCCTTGATGTAATCCCCATTGTAATTGGAGAAACCTTAGTATCTCCTCCACATGTTCTAACACTTGTTCTACCATATGATACATCTTTTTATAACCTATATATAAGCAGTTTGAACTCCTTTGTTTCCTAAAACCCTCCATAAGACTTCTCTAGGAATTTTATCACAAGCTTTTCTTAAATCTATATATGCCGTATGTAAATCCTTTTATTGACCTTTATACTAATCCATTAGGCACCTCAACAAATATATTGCTTTCATTGATTTTGGACACCTAGATTTCTCCTCTTAATCTTTGCTCAATCACTCTATCCTAAAGTTTCTATGAGGCTGATTAGATTAGATTCTTCTATAATTTCCCCAACTTTGAAAATCTATTTTATTCTTGTGAATAGACACTAAAGTGCTCTTCCTCCACACATCTGGTATCTTTTTTGATTTAAGGATCACATTAAATAATTTTGTTAACCAAAAAATACCCTATTCTTCTATGCATTTCAATAATTAGTATATTATTTGATCCAATTACTTTACTATTTATTATTTCTTTAGTGCTTTTTTTATTTCATTTGGATATTCGTCTCTAGAAATAGAACATGCAATTTCTATCTTCTTCAATTATTAGAGATGTTCCAACGTAACACTTGTTTCTCTAGCTTCATTGAATAACTTTGAGAAATATGCCTTTGATCTCTTCTTGATTGCCTCCTTATTTATTAGTACTCTTTGGTTTTAGTCTTTTATGCTTTCCACTTTGCTTAAATCTCTTGTTTTTCTCTCTTGCTTTAGCTAGTTTATACATGCATACATACATATATGTATATCTTTTTCTCCATCTTTGGTATTGATGCCACACCCCTTTCTAATGTTGTGTAAACATCCATGAACCCTAAGCCAAGACTTCAGTTCACGAAACCCGAAATCTACTCATTTGGTTTCATTGAAAATCTCCAATATCTTACAAAAGAAATAAACTAAAGTAAAGACCACTAGCATCCTTAAGTTTACATAACAGTAACCATTGACAATAATTGAAAATCAAACTATCCCAAATTGAATCCATTGATAATCCCTCGATCCAAGTCTGTGTTTAGCCCCACTAATCCTTCTTACCTGGAAAAAAAAAACGATAGAGAGAGTGCTAAGCTTAAAGCTAGTGAAGGTTGTTCCACATAATAGATTAATATCCAAAATAAAGAATTTCATATATATACAATAAAAACAGATTGTAGTTTCAAATATTCACCAGGATTCCCCATGCAATACATGTATCACCAATAAAAAAAATCACATCACAACACATTATGTAGCTATCAATTTTCCACAATATAAATAAATCATCATCTCAACAAATACTTCAATGGCAATATGGCCTAGATTCACTAATGCAAGAAAGGGACCCGTTGGAATTCTTTGTTGTAAAGTTTGTTGGATAATCAATCCCACAATCTATGGAATTGATTATCAATCCAAATCAGTCCCTCAATCTATGTAATTGATTATCAATTATCCCACAATCTATGGAATTGATTATAATCAATCTTATCCCACAATCTATGGGATTGATTATAATCAATCTTAATTGTTGGGATTGATTGATTGATGTAAATCAGTAATTGATGTAATTAGGATTCTTTTTTTTTCCTTAATTCTAGGGATTTGATTGATTTTTTTCTCCTATATATATTTTTAATCCAATGGAAGAGAAAGTATATACCAAGTTTTCTTACAATTGTTCAGGACCCAACACTCTTCCTGAATCTAGTCAATAACTAGCCAGTAACCTAGTTCTTAAAGTCCAATATTTGTACAAGGTGACCTAGTACTCTCCCCGGATCTGCTAGTACCTAGTTCCTGGATTTACCAATACATAGGGTGATCGAGTACTCTTCCTAGATCTAGTGGATACATCTTTCTTCCTAGAGTTTACTAATGTACAGAGTTTCAAACCATTGTATAACCATTCACAGAGTCTTTATATCATGTTTCTTACAACAATTTTTCCATTTCCATTTCTCAATTTAAATTTCAAATAAATAATTCATGTCTGTTTGTTCAATAACAGGATTGGGGACTTGTATCATGCCAAAATAGTTTTCAAAACATGCATGGGAATAATTTTCCAAAGGTTCTAGTACAGGAATAACCACTCACCTAAGCCCTTTGTAGAGGAAATCAACAAATATCCGGCGACTTTGCTTCTCATTCATTCTCATAGCTCAAAGTTTGATGATTTAATCCTCCTCTAAGCTTGTATTTACAAGCCTCTTAGGATTCATCAAATTCCTCTTTGGCTTTGGCTTCAATTTTCCCTTTTATTTCAAATTCCCTAATTAATCATCATTATCCTTATCAAATCCAAATCAAATAATATATAGGTCTTTCTTCTAATTTATCCTCAAAATCGACATCTTTAATCCTAATCCCTCTTCAATAATGAATTAGTATGCCTCCAAACTTTAGATGAATAATTTCCTCTTTTACAAGGAATTGATTTTTTTTTCCAATTCCTTAATTAATCTTAATCCTTATCCTTCACAAATTGTATTTAGATAATATCCATATATGTTTCTGATTTATCTCTCAATTATCCCTTAGAGTCAATCCTAATCCTTCTCAAATTATCTTCAAATAATATATATGTATATATGATTTTGTTTTTATTTATCGTAGACTTAATCAAGTTTATCCTCAATTCAAACTTCCAGCCCTATCTAAATCCCTCCACAATTATGATAATCCCTCTCATCTCAATCTCCATATAGAATCTGAGCTCAATTCACAATTTCTTTGAAATTATGATTGAACTATCCTAATCTACAAAAATCTTATTTCCTCCTGGATTTAACTCTTAAAAATTTGGGTGTTACAATTGAGTTCTTATTTTTCATAAGCTTTTGACTTTGCTTCACTAATTGCTTTTTTCCCCTTTTTTTGGGGGACAAATTGTACTGTTCGAGGTTTTCTTCATTACAGTATTTATGTACTCTTAGTAGCAAGTTCTCTTAGTTTTGATTTTCTCTTGGACATCTTCATTCCACTGCCAAGACTTTTTTTGATTTTGGACCTTTCCCTTTGAATATCCTATAGAGATGATAATGGTGAGGGTCAGAGTTTCCAGGAATGCGGGATGCTAGGGGTCGTGGTGCGGGGTTGGGGATGGGGTACGTAACTTAGTATAATAGGTGGTATGTGGGGGTAGGCTTAGTTGATATGCTACTTGGGGTTGTTGTATAGTTTGAGTATTTACTCAGGTCAATATTAAATATATGTTAAGGTAGTAGCGTTTGTTAAAATGAGTAAGATAAAGTTGTATCAAGATAAGGTTGGAATGCCTTCCAGACCAAGATATGGAATAATCAAGATAAGACTGGAAAGCATTTTAAGATTTTTATCAAACTGTTTGTTAAAGTTTTTTGAATGCATTGGAGGACATATGCATCATTTTTTCTTATCTGTAAGGTCCAAGATATGCTTATCTTGAGAGAGAGAGAGAGAGAGAGAGAGAGAGAGAGGCGAGTGGGGGGGGGGGGAGGGTGGAGAGATAAGCATATCTGAAAAATATCAGATAACAAATCACGTGACTTCTTTTCCAAGGGTCGTTAGATAAGTTTAATAAACACTTTGAAAAGGACAAAAGTTTGGAATAGTTTCCATATTTTACCGTTTCCGGTCTGTATCTTGGTTAATAAATACTACCTAACTAAATTATATATTTTGTTGTTTCTTAATAAAAAATAATACTTTTCTTGATGTTTTAAAGCTTTTTTTTTGGCCTTTTAACATTGGTTACTTTGACTGTCCTCCATTCTTTCCATGTTCCCATGAAAGCACTATTCAGCTTTCCAGAACCATCAACATTTAAATCTCATCTCATGTTGTTTTGCTGTAATAAAAAAACTTGGGAATCAAGATTATACACAGAAGTGGAAAATATTATGATACAAATGGATAAATTATCCAATTTATTTATACATCAAGGGCAATTCATGTGATTTGTTAGTCTCGAGCATTGAGATACAAAATCAGTTTTTTCAAGCATTAAACATCAGAAAATTTGGGCGTCGTTGGTCTTTTCTCTCTCCGGTAGAGTTCTGTTTTGAAGCTAAAGTTCAAACGATGCTAATGAGAAACACCAACCATTGGAGTACCAATGCAAGAGTTTAACCAGATTTTCAAAACTTTTTCGAAAAACTAATAAAATGACAGTGGAAACATAAACCAAAATCACCTTGCAAGACTTGTTTTCAATGTCCATATGTAAACCGAAGCTAAACCATGCCATAGGGGGTTAAGCAAATATACCTTTCGATGTTTGAAGGGCAATGTAGAGGCTGGAATGCCCACTGGACAGCAACTCCCTGCTCCCGAACAGATTATGACTAGACCAAATTGACTCCCAAAAATACGGGAGGCTAGTTAGTCCACGCTCCAGTAAATGATTGAATCCCTCAACTCACTCTATGTGCTAGATAGAGAGAGTGAGGGAGATTAGGCTGGAAAATAGGTTCAAAGAACAGTCTTCAAACCAATATAGACTATCTATACGGCTTGGTTGCTACAATAGCAATGGAGAGATCAAAGAGGAGCAATGGGGCAAGGGCTTCTGGAATCAAGAACGAGTAGAGGCTGAGAGAGATTGCAACAACTTGAAAAGGCTAACTTTTAATTTGTTCTCTACTCATTTTGGCTTATATATGAAATATATAAACCCTAGAATTCCAAAACCCACCCAATCGGACAAAACCAATTAGGAGAGAGAGAAGGAACCAAGGGACAACAAGGACACACGCCTTCAAGCCTCTCGTCCTCCCATTGTCCTCTTGTGCCACGTGGCCCCAAATCCGTTGCACATATGACAAACGGATCAAGGAATTGCGACCCTTTGTAACAGGAATGATCGATCTTTCAAAAGGAGTTGTTGACCGTTTCTCTTGAAACTGGTCGACAGCTTCCCAAGGTTGTCGACTGTTTTAGCCCCTTATCTAAAACTTTTAGAAATTGCATCTGGACCCGCTATTAACTCTTAATAACGCTTTCATTATCTCATAATGACACTAAGGCCCCTATCAATTCTTAGTGACATGCTTGTCAACTCTTGACATATGCTTCTCATTAATTTGATCATTGAACTCAATCCGTTTACTCTTAATGGTAAACATCATTAACTCTTAATGATGGTTTTAGCTTTAATCACTTAGTCAACCATCACACCTAGATATGCGTGTAATCTTCTAGGTTCACTACTAAGTAGCAATCAGGATACGTCAAACTCTTTGATGTTGACCAAACATTTTAGTCTACATCGAGGATCTCTTCATCTTCTCGATGTACCCTGAAAGATTTTGAGTGACAACTAGTATTATGTCAGGGCGATTCTACCAGTAATGAAGTCTTACTTCAAAATAGAACCTATTTAGGCTTTCGATTCTTATGTACTATAATTCCTCCATCAGTTATCATCCTGATCGAGTGAGAGCCATGGACTGATCAAACTCAGTAACTCAATGACTATACCAAAATCAATATGTGGTGAGATTAAGACGACACATCAGAATTCTTTCCAACATTGGAACACTTTCCAATCAAGTGTATCCTATCTAGGGGTTTCTATAATCAAGACCACAACTGATCGCTTAGGATGTTCGCCTCACGCCAGAGATCGATGGATCTCATTAGTAATCACCTGTCTCCATATGCCATTGCACAGGGACCACACAGTGCATCTCCTACCCGATAACCGGATGGTTCTTAGCAATGGCAAATCCCTGGCACTGATATATAAGACAACTGGTTGTCTCCGGTCTAAGGACCAGTAACACAAGCGAAACCTGTGATAAATCATAGATTCTTTTAGCCATGTGATCTATCACGTGTATCACATTCAGTAAGTGTTTCACTAACACCTACCCATACATGTATACTATATCCATCTCATGGATTATGGCATGCCACTCACCATCCTTTATCATTAGCATCTCATACTAATCAAAAGTAGTATCCCATGTACTAGTCCGTACTCGACTAATCATAGTCCCCTTCTAAGAAGTTTAAGAATTGTGAATTATCATTAAGATATCCTTATTTCAAAGGTCAATTTCCATATATTCTTAACACTTAAGAATAAGACCTGCAACAGGAAATTTAAGGACTCATTCATATATATAATAATTGAAGAGTTATGAATGAAGATATGACTTCAAAATATGAAAAACACATTTGTTATATATTGCAAGAATTACATCATTAGTTCTATAATTATAATTGCCAAATGCCATCTAAATTTAGTATTAGGGCTCCAACACTAATAGATGCTACTCTCAATAGTAGATTGATGTTACGAGCTTGATGGAATTGTAGAGGTGTTGGTGGAGGGTGAAGATTAGGTCAGTGATGTTGCGGTTGTTCTCTCCCTCCAACCTATTGTCCCTACTACTTCCGGTCCTTCCTTTTGCAACGATCTTGTTTCTTTGGTAAGTCTTCACCAATGATCTCACTGTAACTTTCTCCTTATTTGCAACGTTATTTCTGTAAGCTTCACTGTAGTTCTCTTCTTGTTCATGACATTTTCAGTCTATTTTCGCTTGAAAACCTGGATTGCCATCCAGTTTGTGACCCAAAGTGGCTTGGGTCATTTTCAACCCACAAATTGGGATGTTAGTCCGATTCGTGGTTCCATTGGGGGTATTGCAACCCTGGCATCTATGGTTTGGATCGGGGACCCCTCCCTCGTTCCCATCCTTGCATCCCCATTCCTATCCCCCACCATCCTCCTTGGGTATTGTCTAATTGCTTTTTAGTGTTCTTGTCAGGTAATGGGTACTTGATGGGTACTTGTATCCCATAAATCTCATATAAAAATAGCTAAAGATTATTTTTCATAGTTTAAATAATCTTCTAACAATTTTTTATGCTACTTCTTAATGTCACTCATTCATTACAAAGAAAATGAAAACAATCAAAAAATAAAAAAAACATATAAAATTTTTCAACATTCTTACCAAAAACACAACCAACACAATTTAACCATTCTTTTGGGTTGATTTTATTTTAGGGAGAAGGGTTAACTGGCAAAGGGTATTGGGGTTTTTAGATTTTGTTTTTTATATAAATATAAAAAAATTAATTTAAATATGATTGGGTTGGGGACCCTATACCTGCCCACTGCCCATCCTCAAAGAGGATTTTAAATTTCTCCCCAAGCCTCCCTTGATAGGGATTTTTTTAATACTCCAAACTGACCCCAGTGGGGTGGGTTCACATTGCCATCCCTAATCTCCTAGATCCATTTTTTCCATATTTTGAATAGCAATAACCATTTCACTCCAAATGTGGTTAGCCTCTTTTTTACTGTCCAGTGTCTTTTGTCACACACTGTTTCCTTGAAAATGGTTTGTCTTTTACCTTTTAAATCCCAGCATCTGATTTAGGGGTGTAAACAAGCTGAGCCAAGCTTAGCTCTATTCAGGCCCGTCTTGTTTACTTTTGAATTTGTTTGAGCTTGACTCATTTACTCTATAAAGAGTGTTCGTTCGAACTCAGTTCGTTTAAATGGTTTTGTGCTTGAGATCTGTTTGAACTTGTTTCATTTTAACTTGCTCTATTTGAGCTTGTTTATGAATAATCAACGAGCCTGTTAGTAAGCTTGTCTATGAACAATAAACCAATTTGTTTGTGAGCAATAAACAAATTCTTCTGTGAGCAACAAACGAGCAATAATTGACCGTGAATAAGTAATCAACCAAAATAAATTCTCCAATTGAAGAGAAACAGTTCCTCAATGAAAGTATTATAACAAAGGCAGAGTCCAATCTCTAACAAAATTGTAGTAATCTACATCTAATACTCCTACATTCGTTTTATGTAGCAAAAAAGGCAAGCGAGATTGGCACAAGGGCTTCATTTTCTAAGCGAAGGCACAGGAAAATAATCCAAACTGGAGAGAGGGATTCAGCAAGTAGGAGAAACAAAATATACAGAACAGGAGAGAGAGGAGTTGGTTCATTTCAGTATCAGGGTTCA
The DNA here is from genome assembly GCF_014633365.1 of Diospyros lotus. Lineage (NCBI taxonomy): Eukaryota > Viridiplantae > Streptophyta > Magnoliopsida > Ericales > Ebenaceae > Diospyros > Diospyros lotus. The sequence goes on along the minus strand of NC_068341.1, from coordinate 34,472,752 downwards.
GGAGTGAATTAGAAAGCCTAAGCTGACGCATACCTGATGAAGTTTTCTCCTTTTCTTGAAGAAGATGTCAAAGCCGATCTAGGTTCTTAACAATAAATACCAAACATGGTGAAAGAGAGATGCATTATGTAAAAAGAGAAACACATATCACAAGGAGGAACTTGGTGCAAGAGAGAAGAGACAACAATGGTCATCAGTTGGTTGCATTGGGATGCGGAAGTGCGACAGATCTAGCCTTGGCATGGTGGTGTGTAAGGGTTGTGGAGAGAGAGGGAGGGAGGGAGGGAGGGAGGGATGTGGCAGCATCTGATTGAACTTTTTCTGCTGACTTGATGTGTCGGGCACAAAAATAATCTCTTGAGGAAGAGGGGGCACCTTAAAAAATCCCTATTAAACAAACAGCAAACAAGCTTTACATGAATTATAAACGAGCTTGTTCATGAACATAAATGAGCTTCAAATCCTTGTTCAAATTTGTTTAATTAATTAATAAACAAATAAAAATGAGCCAAAACCAAGCTCGTTTATGAGCTGTTTTGTGAGCATATTGGTTCATTTTCACCCCCAAGGATTCTGATTCTTGTGATCTGTTCTGTCATTTTTTCTCCATTTTTTGACATGGACACCCATGACCAAAACTCTATGTTGAGTGGTCAAGCATTTTTCTTGTATAATATTACAATCCATACAACATAAGCAGTCCTCATCTCATAAGAAACTATTTAGGTAGTTGCATTTTATATGTGATTAAGTATTTATCTTCTTTTTTAAACTTAGTGTTGGCTAAGGTGAGGTTATATGTTATGATAAAATCTAAAATAGCTTTACCTTCATTATTTTTTTCTCCAAATCCTTAACTTCCATGTACCCCTGTATACCCATGTCCTTCTCTACCCACATGACCATTTAAATCACCTTCTATAATGATCTTCTCATCTAGGTATCTTTTGTACCAGCCCTTCTGCATCTTTCCAAAATTTTGCTTTTATTTCCTCTCCCAACACAAAATGCAGCGCATAAGTACAAACAATATTCATATTTTCCTGTCCTAGAACAACTTTAGCTGTAATAATCTTATCTTATATTCTCTTCACATCCACTACCCTATCCTTTAAAGCCTTATCCACAATAATTGCCGCTCCATTCTTTTGTCCAATTCTTCCCTGGGTACCAAGGTTTATATCTAGATTACATCAACATTTTAGCCTTCTCTCCAAGTCATCTTGTTTCTTGGTGGCACACAACATTAATTTTTCTTCTAATCACCACGTCCAGCACTTCCATAGATTTTCCTATCAGTCCCGATAGTCTATGACACATGTTCTGCAGAATTGATCAGTTTCTTCCATAGGAAGGGGGAAGGGGGCACTTTTGGGGTACTGAGCTTGCCTTTGACTGGGAGGAATTTACTGGGAAATTTTTCTGTTCTGCTAATGCCTAACAGCTGTGACTTGAACAAAAACTATTTTGGCAATGATGTCCTTGAAACCTGGTCTTTAAATCAGATGTGTTATTCTTTTGTTTCATTGTCTCATTGGTTTTGGAGGTTTTCCATAACAGTTTCATCCTTGCTTATGACCATGCATTTTATTTTCAAGAATTCCTTCTTTTTCTTTTGTTTTTCTATAATAATTATTCACTCTTAAGAGATCTTAAAATTCCTTTAAAGCCACAAGGGAAATTTTACCATACAACTTTAAGACTAGTTCTATTATATGGCATGGAATGTTGGATAGTTAGGTACCAATATGTTCAAGATTTGAGCATAATTGAGCTGAAAATATTAAAGTGAACATGCAACCATACAAGAAAAAAATGGAATTAGAAATGAAGGTACCTGTAATAAGGTCAGAGTGGTGTTTATTGAGGATAAAATGTGAGATACATTTAAGATGGTTTGGACATGTAAGACAGACAAATGCATGCACTTGTAAGGAGTGTGGATTTGGAATGGAAGGAGTTGGTAATAAAAAAGGTATAGGAAGACCAAAGAAAACTTGGTGGAAAACTCCCAAGCATGACATAAAATAAAAGATCCTTAATCGTTATACAAAATATGGTCATATAAATGATTGGCGAGTTAGAATTCATATAGCAGACCCTACCTAGTGGGATTAAAGCTTGGCTTTTTTTTTTTTTGTATTTCATCACTTTGAGAAATATTTTCTCATGGTTTTCTGTGATGTTCCATCTGTGACAATTTTTATCTACAATTTGTGTGATACTCTCTTGAGTCTCTCCATGTAGTAATGATTGGAATAATTGCACTTGTTACACTTAGGTGTACCCATGTTTGAGGCAAACATTTGAGCTTATTCTTTATCATCTGGTCTGATGCCAATTTAGTTTCTTGCGAAACTGTCAGTCCTTTTATTTACTTTTAGATTGCAAATAAAAGTTTAGCTAATTGTTTTGTTGCAAGACAGATTTTTTTAGTGGGATTATTTACTTTTCATAGTTCTTTGCAACTGCAGAGACACTTAAGTACATACAAATATAGATACTGGAATAGTGATATTCCTACGGACCTTAGGTCCGTTTATGTAGACTCTGGATAATTTGATTTCTGATAACTTCTGTTTATTCCATTTGCACGAGTAACATAGTCCAGCATTATAAGAATATGGAAGGTCTTAATTACCATTGTAGAGAAGAGGAATCGATCTCACAGATCATACTTCTAGCTATCTGCTTCACTGGGATATATTCAGTTGAGGAAACTGACAGTTTGGTTACTGTATCATAATTTTGTATTTTGTTCTTATGCAAGAGTAGTGAGCCTGAAATAACTTTGATGATAGAAACTTATTTATTATTTGCTATACAAATTCAACCATAATTTTTTTGTCTGCGAGGCATAGACCACCTCATGGCACACACCAATCTTTGTAGACTTGAGAGCAAGCTATAATTGCAGCCTGACATGTTGGGTTATTCGCAAAATTTGCATGTTAAAGCCAATGGTTATATAATGCAGGTCATGTCTGGTGTAAAGGGTCTGGCCTACATCAGGGTCTAGCAGAGGTAATAGGTAGAGACCACCTTGCATACATATTCTTTGAGCAGGTGCAGATTTCCATGACTTGAATCTGCACCAAAGTTGTGGGACGAATTAGCACTTGCCATCATGTCATGTTACAGCTTTCATACTGAAATTTAAGGTGATAGTAAAATCGTTTAGTTACATTTTCATAGCCATATGAGTCCTACCATAGTTTACACTACTTAGGTACTGCAACCTTGTAGAGAAGTATGAGGTGCATTTGAAGTTTATATTCTGAAAAATATTCTATATCAATAAGACATTGAAGTTGTGGGTTGTTGGGGTGCGATTACAAATAAGGTGCAATTACAATGGACCACCTCTTCAAAATAAACTCATTTTTTGACGCAACAGAAGAGGTTGTTTTTAAAAGAAAATAAACCATAGGGACCCCCAAAATACTAAAAATAAACAAGGTGGAATTTTTCTCTTTTTTATATTAAAATGCATATTGATTCATTGTGAGGATTATGTTGTTTATACTGAAGGCATATTTCCCTCGTGCCACACATGATTTTGAAGTGCCTAACTTGTGTTTTACGTCATTTTCTCAGCTCAACGTCACTTGGAAAAGCTGCTCCGATATTCTAAATGTCAACTTCCATGTTTCTTCTATTCGACAGGGAAAATAATTTGTAGGACATTTTGCAGTGGGTTTAGAATGCAAGTATCGACATTTCGTAATTGGTGTATGGCCACTACTTCGGATCTTGCAAATGTCCAGAGCATCTTATGGCTGCAAACTGGTGTTTCAATGGTGTCGGACTTCATTTATCATAATAATTCTCATTGATGGCGTTCACTTTGCTGCTTCCCACTGTGACAGGGTTGTTCTCATAAACACGGTAAAGTTTGTGGTTATCTTCTTTGTGCTTGAAATATTGGGGTGCTTGCAAACAGAGATCATTCATTAGGAAAATAAACATTAACATTGGCACAGCTGAAAGTATATATAGCAAGATTTGGCTTGTTACTAGTAGGAGAAAGAACAAATTGGGGTGATCCTAATAAAGTTTCTTCATTAATTCAAGACAGAAAGTTCAATGTGCTACCTTCTAGTTGTCCATCTACATCAGGGTGCATGCATTATATTATCATTGTGACTTTAGAAGTGAATTGACATTATGCTTGCTTACTCTTAACTTGGTTAAAATAAGGTAGATTTGATGATGATATGTCCAGAGATAGCATGGTTGTTGCCTTCTTATCTTGAACTCGAGTCAGATTTTCAAATAGTTCCCTTGAGATTGAGTGGTGTATGCATCTCTCTAAAAGTGTATGCCTTATAATGATGTGACACAACAATCTCTATTATCATCTCTTTTTTCAAATCAACACTTGAGAGTTGTCTCTGCTTTTGTGAGTCCACTCAATCGAAACTCGGGTTGACACACCATCAGCTCAATTGTTGAACTCTCTGTTCGAGTACTTGGCTTGTCGTTGTCACTTGCTCGGACTGTGGCACGGCGAGTGAGCTGTCGGGCCATATCTGATTGTTCATATTGCTTGAACTTGTTGGACTGGCGTGCATGATAACTTGGGGGTTGAGACCTCTTAACTTGTTGCAATTTTTACTCAATCCAAATGGTATTTGACAACTTCGATTTGTCAAACCAATGCTAAGTATTGTCATGTGGACTTAGAATTTTATTCTACATGGTGCTGCTTATGAATTAGGAAGATAGAAACTTATCTGATGGGTAGTGACAGAGAGCAAGGATTTATAACAACGGGCACAATTTTTTTATAAATGTAGTATTATAGCATATTATATGTTTAATTGAGCAGATGAAGTAAATGAGCTAAGACATAAAAGAATTCCTTACTTTTTAGAGGTAAGTCTATAAAAGTAGTTATACAATGAATAATTAGCATAATTTACTATTTTGTACTCCAATTAATTGTTAGCTTTAATAAAATTTTCAATAAACTTGTGTACTTTTCCTAAAAAGAATATAATATCAATGTGGAAGAAATTTCATTTGTGCATGTAAATTCTAAGTATATTGTCTTGATAATTTATGGTTTTAATATCTATCCGGAGAACTCTTACAGTTTGTTTCAAAACCTCGTTTTACCTCTATAGGTTTTAGTAAAAACATTTACGATAAAAAAATTTTCTCTTAAAAGTATAAGATGGCATGGCAACAAATATATTGATTATTTCAAAAAACTAAGTTTGATAATAACATAAAAATTATTAATATAAGAAAAAAAAAAGTGAACTAGAAGGTATATTTTTGAGAAGTAAACTTGACATGAAATTGTTGAATAAACAAAATTCTTGTCCATTTATTTTCTTCATATTTTAGTCATTTTTTTTCTTTTTTTAGTTCTGTCCTCGTCCTTTTCGTTTTTCTTCTTTGGTAACTACCATTATGTACTCAAAAAAAAAAAAAAAAAAAACCTAAAGAAGATAAAAATTACTGTAATAGTGTTTTTATATTTTAAATTGGGTTAATAGATTGATTTATCTTGAACTTTGAGTTATTTTTAATTTTATCTCATTTTAAAAATTGTTTCAATTTGAGCCTAATACTTTAAAATTAATGTCAACTTTATTATATGTTGCCCAGACGTGTGTCTCAATTAACGTGGCAAATGAGGTGGTGTACTAACGTGTCAAATAATTGACACATTAACAAAATGATGTTATTTTACTTTATTCTTGTTGCATACCATAAGGTAAAATGATATTGTTTTTGCCTTATTCATATTATCCCAATTGTTGAACTAATTTAGGGTTTTAAGTGAGGAGGAAGATGCTACATGGTGACAAATTGATGACGGAAGGCAATGAATCTACGACAGAAGGTTAGGAATCAAAGTGACACTACACAACGATTGCAATGGATTACGACGAATCGAAGTGACACTGCACGACGACTATAATGGAAGGTGATGCATGGTGACAGCGACGAAAGCCATGCACAATGATGGTGGCAGAATTGACGACTCACCCTAATTGCTACACGATGACGACAATGATGGCGAAATCAAAGACTCACCCTAATTGCTATACAGTGACAATGAAGGAAGCGATGCACGATGAAGGCAACATAATCAATGACTCACTCCATGTCATGCTGCACGGCGATAGCAATGAAAGCGATGCACGCCAATTGCTGCACGTCACCTTTTGTTGTCGATTTGTTGCCTTCTGTCGCCGTGTGTCATCGTGCAGCAACTGCCTTGTAGCCTCTTCCTCTTTCTTCTCGCTTGAAACCCTAAATCAGTTCAACAATTGGGCCAATATGAATAAGGTAAAAACGATGTCATTTTTCCTTATGATCTGTAGTAAAAATAAGGCAAAACGATGCCGTTTTGTTGATGTGTCAATTATTTGATACATCAACACACCACTTCATCCGCCACATCAGATGGGACACTTGCTTGGGCAACATAGGATAAAATTGACATCGATCTTAAGGTATTAAGCTCAGATTGAAGCAATTCTTAAAACGAGAAAAATTTAAAAAATGACCCCCAAAGTTCATGAAAAATCAGGCTATTAACCCTTATATTTATAAAGAAACATACTAAGTGGCAAGAATGGACCTTCAAAGTATATTAATGGTGCCCTTAGCAAAGTGTGTTATATCAAGATTGCGAATATAATGACATTGTGGAATATATAAATGTTGATTAAGCATAATCTCTTAGTGGTTGATGGTTCACATCTAGATATTGTGCATTTATTGATAAAAACTTAGTCTCTTGTAAGAATAATAAATAGCGCGTCGCTTTGAGATCTAGTGAGGCTAATTATAGGCAATGGCACCAACAACATATGATTGATGTGGTCGAAGCAATTGTTGAGAAGTTAGAAACTTGGACTTGTAGAAAAAGTCCATGCAATTAGTTCGTGACAATTAGGCAATAATTCATATAGCTTTTAATTCCATGTTCCATGAGAAAATGTGCTTTTTAGAGATATTGCCCCAACATTATCTATGAGTTCTAATGATCTTAACTAACTTATTTACTAAGTCACTTAGAGATACTCGTGTGAATTTAATTAATACTAATTTGGGTATATTTAATATATATGCTTTAACTTGAGGGAGAATGTTGAGATATATAAATGAGATTATTTGATGAGGGTGTGCCTTGTTTAGCAAATAATGACTCTTCAATGTCTAAAAACGAAGAAAATGTAATTGTTATTCCCAACTTTTTATTGGAAAACTAGTTTATGGAAAATTTAAAAGAGATGTATGTGGAATTGTTTAGAATTAATGCTCTCTCGGGTTTTGATGTCTTCAAGGAGTTTATAGTTCCAAGCAAGTCTCATGTTGGATCATGGTATATGGGTTAAAAAATACGAATCATGTTTTCTTCTATTTTGAGTAGGCCCTCATTTCATTTAAAAGGTTATTAGACCAAACAATGACGATAACATATAAAGTCTTTATCTCACTATCTATAATTGACTCTTAACTTTTTATTTATTTCTATTTGTGACCTTACTTTTTGTAGAATTGCATCCATAAACAAAGACAAAGGTGAGTGCAAACTTAAAGATATTCTTCCGATGCATGACAACTCCAAAATTCTCAATGTATGCTATATTGGAAATCCTCGCAACCTTCATAATCTACAACAACATATGTAAGATATTCTATATTATTGATTTGATGCAACATGGAAGCGAGTAGATACAATATCTACTCGGGCAACAAGACTTAACCTAGAACTTCACAAATTTCTATGGTATACAATAATGACAAAAAAAAGAAAGAAAAGAAAAAGAAAAAGAAAAAGAAAAGTCATTTAAATTACAATAAAACAACAAACTAATCTCATTGTAGATTTCCAGTTAAGAAGACAAGTTTGAGGGGTAGACCCCCCCTCCTTAATTTATTGGACAAAGAGATGGGATTAAAAATAGCTTCTTGCAACAAAAAGAAATAAAAATTTTATAAATTTTTATATAACTGATATATCATGGTAAAAATATCAAAAATAATTAATTCAAGAATTAATTAGTAAAAAAAAAAAAAGGTCAACTTAGAAAGTCAAGTCAACCCAAGAGCTAATCAAGCCCAAGCCCAAGCCCAGCCGTGGGATACCTTTGTAGGTCTCTTGCGTAACCTGGTCGCAAGAGACTTGCAAAGGTCTCCTGTTGTGGTCAAGTGGGAAACCTACAAAGGCCGGCTACGGGAGACCCTTGCAAGTCTCCCACCGTGGTTGGTTGCAAGAGATTGTATTGGTCTCCCATGCTTGAAAACTACTCGAAAGTGGTCACATCGCCAGATTGTTTTCCCCATAAACACATCCGGGGGGAAGGGAAGGGTCCTACATAACACGCAAACTGGATTAAACTCTGATATCAAAGAATCCCTCCGAGGGTCCTACCAAAAAGGACATACATCATCCATAAAGATTCTTAATCCTAATAAGACATTGGAATATTGGAATAAGCATAATCTATAAGGATCTTAATTCTAGTGGATTCTAGAATGTCAACATAGACATCATCTGTAAGAGTCTTAATCCAAGTAGATTTAGTATTACTCCATGTTCCTATATAAATAAACAAACCTTTATTCCAAAAAAGGTACGTCTATGGTATTGGCGTGAATATAACCTTTAAGTCTTTAGCATCATTAGTGTTTGACTTAAGCATCAAAGTGTATGTGTGGTGACTTCCTTCCTTGCGCTCTCTGATTGTTCTCTTTCTTGCAGACCTAGGAAGCTTGATGATGACGTTTTCAGATAGAAAATTCATTATTGTGTTCAAGCGACAACAATCGGTGCTGTAAGTGGGAATTGTCCAAAAAGCCAAAGAATAGTCAATAATGGCTTGAACGAGAAGTGCAACCAATTAATAAAGTCAAGAAGAAACATAGACTCAGTCTTTGGGGCACCCACTTAGGACGCAAGATGTCCTCCCTTGATCAATGAGACCTCCACAGAATAACCCTCTTCATACCATTTGAGAGTCTCACTCTCAAGATTGATGGAAGACTCACTCTTAAGATTGACAAGAAACCCATTTTGCTAGTCTCGCACACCTAGCTTGATAAGCTTTCTCAATGGTACCATGCGCAGAGTATGAAGCCTTGCAATGCTAACATAAAGATGGAATACAAACACACTGAAAGGTGGTAGGATTGCTACAAAATATTGCCATATGTGTGACATTACCACCAACACTGAAAATTTTTGTGCCCAGCTTAGTCCCTATCCAAGGAGTATAAGAAGAAAGTTTTGAGACTACATTAGAGCCGTAAAAGACTCGGTGATTGTTTACTCCTCGAAGGACACACACAAAACTCTCTTCTTTGCCGGATTCAAGATCGAGAAAGGGAGGAAGCCCATAAAAGGCCAAGAGACACCTAGAAGGGCCCTCGAAAAGAGAAATACCTTGAGACTATGGGAAGCATGTCCACTTGTTATGGCATAGCCTCCTAGGAGAGTTCTCCTGAAGTAGCCAGTGCATCAGATGTCTTTTCACCTTTTATTGCTGCTACATCTTGCATTTCAAGAAGACCTCATGCTTGTGATTGCTTTCTATTTTGTGGACCCATCCACAAGGTGAAAGATCTCCCAATGTCTTGTAGCAATCCTCATTCTTCCGGTTCGATAGCTCTCCTAACTCGCGGATCGAGCCCTTTCTAGGCTAGTAGACTAGGTCCACCCTAGACAACTTCTTTTTCCCCCGAGTCTTGCGGTCAAGGCTGGAAGGCTAAGGGACTTCTCTTGTTCTTTCGGATGCTCGTTATGTTTCCCCAAAATAAATAAATTTTAATTATTGTATTCCGACAACAACAATTTAGTGTCGTCTGTGGGAAACATAAAAAAGGTCAAAGACGAGATTCTCCAAGAGTTCCCTAGAAGCTTTCTTATCCTTTGATAGATTCATACAAGGAAGCCCTAACAACTAGAACATGTTCCTTTGGGCCAACCTCAGCCTTTGTAGGCCAACATCATAAGAGGCCTCTGGAGCCATTTTTAAAGGGACTATGCTCTCACGCCTCCCTAACCAATACTTAGGGAGCTAGTAATTAGCTTGAGGTGGAGTCCCTAGAGAAAAAAAAAAGACATACAAAAACACAATGGAAGTATAATATACATAGACAAGCGGTCAAGTATGGGGGAGACTATACACAACAAAAACCACTAGTCAATCACTAGGGTACTACCATACACAATGTCAAAAAGAACAAAATGACATCCTCTAGCACCTAAGAACAACGACCATTCTCTCAAGGATCTTCGGCTGGGATTGCCTTGTACACACTCAACCCTGTTGGATCAGACACTACCCTTGACCTTCGTTTTTTCTCGTACTTGGAATGATGGAGAGCAAGAGTGAATCACAAAACTCAACAAGCATAAGGAAACGAAAAGGCTACAAGGCTAGAGACTACCTTGCCTGTATTTCACATACAAATCGTGCCATCAACCACAACTCAGGCTACACAATAACACATGTAACAATGCACAAATAATGAACTGGAGGCCCACACATAAGACACAAACTGACACCTAAGGTTCCATACCAACCTGCATGCAGCCATGAATTGGCTAGCATATCCTGAGCCAAATGCTCTCGAGCCCAAAGCTCTCACAACAATCGAGCTAAAGCTCCCTCGAGACGATTATTCTGTCACTCGAGCCTATGGATGTACATCTTGCGGATAAATCCGTCTCACATTATAATAACCATGCAATGCAACATATAAGGATGCAAGGCTATTGCAACATCGAAAATGATACATAACTCCCATAATCCACGCATCAAGCCATGCTATACCCACATAGGAATACAGATGCCATGTATATGCTTTCTAAATGCGAGTATGCTCATGCCCTTGCATATTCAATACATGAACCCCCAAATGCTAACAACCCATAACCATGCAACAATAAAATAAAGTTATAAGCATACAAACACCACTCCCAATACCATCTAGGAACCTATCATCGCATCATTCCACAAAATAATTATAGGGCGATCCAAACCCTATAAAATTAAGCAAGTGTCAAGGATAAGGATTTTTAAGTGTAAATCACAGACTGATTGGTAACTAATTGACCGAACAATCAGAGAGTATAAGAACTCACATGGAAAGGAGGAGAAGTTGCACGGAAATGAGGAGAACTTGCACAAAAAGATAAAGAACTAGCCAAATGGAAAGAAGGTGATAGGAACTTGTCTTAAATTTTCACTTTTGAACCTCTTACAGTACCAAGGTTGTCGATAGCTCAGCTCAAGCCTCTTCTTAATAAAATTAAGGTTCGAAAGGAAGAAGAAATATTTAAATTAAATATTACCAAGACCACATTCTATTTAATTCTAATTAATTTTGCACCTACCTTAACCACGCTGTTCAAATTTCCTACTTAAGCTTGCTGTCTCTCTTCCTGTTCTCCAATTCCTTCCCAGCCCCCTCCTATTTATAGGCTCAAGCAAAAGAGGTAAGTGGCAAAAATGACACGTGGTAGCACATAGTCGTGCCAAGCTTGAAACAACGTCGTTTTGGAGCTTGACGACCGAAAATTCCAACCCGCGGGCCTCTAAGCTCGAACCCATGACCTCTGCCAGCCTTCTCACGCGTGCATGCCACTTGTTCTACCAACTCCCCCACTTATTAATACACATATTTTAATTTTAAGGGAATCCTACTCCCAATTTTTGAAATTACACTTAAACCCCAAAATTTTTGGATATTTGTTATTACTTCCTCATTCAAAAATACATTAAATTTAACATGTTTTACTTAATACCTCAAACCCCCAAATTGACATTAAATCATGGATAAACAAGTCATTACACTCACCGGCTTCTGGTCAAAGAGGGCACCCCATAGCTCTTCCTGGATGATCCCTTCTCCATGTTCCGACATTTAACCCGAGGAACGCCAATGACACATCATGGAATATTAGGATTTCCCAAAGTGGGAGACTAAGCTTGAATGTGGCCTTATAGTGCTTAACGAAGTTTCTGACTTGTGACAAGCCCATCTTCCCACGATTAGCTTCTTCTTTCGCAAAGGCACTTGGCCATAATTATCAAGCTCTATAAACCACATCCATCTCTCCTCGAGACTACTTTAAGTGGAACATTATGATATGTTACGGCATGCAATGCTACAATTGAAGCTATTTGGATGAGGAAGTTCATTGCTAAACTTGAAGTGGTTCCATTTATTGAGTTGTCGATATTCCTATATTGAGACAACAATGGAGCCATTGCACAGGCAAGGGAGCCCAGGTCTTACCAAAAGTCCAAACATATTGAGCGACACTTCTATTTGATCTGAGATATCATAGCACGTGGAGACGTGCAACTGTAGAAAATCGTGTTATTGGAGAATGCCACGAACCCACTCACCAAAGCACTATCATAGTTTTACCTTGATCGCCACCTTGAAATGATGGGTATTAGATACCAAGCGAATCTAGAATAGGAACTTGTAAGCTATAAATCATCATTAATGCAAGTGGGAGATTATAGTATTAATGCTCTAACGTTAGATTTAGATCGCATCTAGTAAGTTATTGATTAGCGATTAATTTTGTAAAAAAATTGTTATAATTATACCTCTATTTTAGCCTTAAACTTAGGTTTAATTGGATATTTTATGATTATATGCAAGTTTATATGAAAAATGAAAATTAAATCAATATTAGGGCATATTCAAAGATTTTAAAAAATATATAATAATAATAATAATAATAATAATAATAATAATAATAATAATAAAGATATATATAATATATAATATATAATATATTATAATACGAAGATAATAGAATACATATCTATATAGAATACATATACATGCGTGCATGCCATATATATATATGTAATATAATCTAACACATACTTACCTCCATGCGTGAAGTCCAGCCCATGGAAGAAAGTAACTTAGAGGCCCACATCTAAGAAGGCCAGCCGCATGCCCTACCATTTGAAGCCCAATGCAGAAGACCCAGCAAGGAAGGCGCACGGCAGCACTCTTCTGCAATTAATCATCAATTCATGGGCAAAATTACCGTAGTTTGGCAATGCGGTTTTACTGTTTATAAGTTATTAGTTTAGCTTATAAGCTAACAAGTTTCTTTTCTTAAATAACTTAAAAGTTATATAACTTAAATACAAATTCAATAGCCTTTCCTAAAGCTATCAGCCACCCACTTTTACAGAAAAACTCTCTAGAGTTTTTAGAGTTGACCAATTGAATTACCATTTCACCCTCCAACAATATTAAAATTTACACCTCCCACCTTCTTCTTCAACCTCCCGCCATCTTCTTCAACCTTTGTCTCCCACCTTTTTCTTCTTCTTCAGCTCTTTCGACCGCAACTGTTGGCCATCGCCGTCGCCCCTACTTGCTGTTTCTTGTCGGCAATAGCGGGTGGCTGATAGTTTTTGGAATACTTTCTTTATATTGAACTAAAAAAGTACGAGACTTTTGATAATATTTGAGAGTCAATTCGAGTGACACATGTTTACTAACAAGGCCACACTTGGCCTTATTAACCTAGAGGCCCTGCTCGACTTGAACAGATGGTCTTTCACATACTCATGAGCAATTTTATCCTATTTTGGATTGTTTTAATTCAACTAGGATTCTTACCTAGAGCAAGTAATAAACTAAATTAAGATTTGCAATAACTCCCTAAAACATAGTGATCTAGAGAGATCTTGATAAATTTGGGATAAACTCCTGCTAAATCTTAGGAAGATGATCTGTCAAGATAATCCTAATTCCTTCGATTTCATCTAGGATAATCAATCCTACGCACCTTCTAACAAAGATACATAATCCTAAGCAAATGTTTTTCCCCTCCTCTCAATTGCTCCATGTTTAACTTAGCATTAGAGTGGCTTTCCCAGCTAGTCCAAGGTGATTTCATCTCTTTTCTTTTATAGCTTAGCAGTTTCTGCTATCCAAGGATGTATCCCACCATCTGGAATGCTCTTTCTTTATAAATATATTAGTGGTCAAATTTGTGCATCATCAATATAATGTTACTAAGAGACAATGATCTTTGTACGAATTTTACTAGTAATAAAGTTCAAATTGAAATTCTTTACATCATATAAAATGGTGAAATTAATTAAATTTTTATGCAACTGAAAACTATAAAAAAAAATTTAAATTTATATATGTAGTTGAATTCCAAATTAAGCTTACACTTATTTAGTCATTTCAAATTATAGTCACCCATATAAAGAGGGGCAGAAACAAAAATCACATTTTAGTATATGTTTTACTATTTTAGAATAATGTGTTTCAATTTTACTAGTTTTTAGTTTTTATTTTTAGTTTTAATTAATTTGAGCTTTGGTCCAAAATGGAGACCAAATTAGATCGATTTTTTCAAGATACTAGGATTGAGGACTCGGCTGAATACACTTCATTTTGGGGATTTCGATCCAATTTGGTCTAGTTTTTCAGTTCAAACCAAAATTTGAACACTCCTAATAATTTTAACATTAATTTGAAAATTGAAACTTAGACACATTAAGATTGTCTAAATTATTATATGAATGATGTTATATAATTTTTATTGATTGCCATTATGTTGTGACATTTTTTTTATAATTTTTAATTCTTAAAGTAGTATACTTATTAAATTATATATCAAAAATTTAGAATTAAAGTTGCAATATAAAATATTTTAGTTTTTCTACTTTAAAAAAATGAATTTCAAAAACAAATTCATTTTCAAAACGAAAGATAGGCCGGTCCTTAGCTTGGCCTTTTACCCATTGCTGTAGTTGTATAGGCCTCTTTCTCTTTATGATGAGGTTTCGAGGAAGAAGGTGGCTCAGGATGCACAAGATGTGGAGCAGGGCCCAATGCCTTCTTGCTCGGAAGAGCTGGCTTGAACCTTTCACATTGGCATTTCTTTTGCTCATCTTTAGCTGACTCCTTAGTGGCAATACCACCTCCAAAGGACTAGGCCTCATCAAGCATATGATTTACCATAAGTGTTAGTTGGATTAATTGAAATAAAAGAGAATGAAACAAGGAAAAGAAAGAAAATGACCTAGCGAATGCCTCAATTTTGAACATGATTGAGGGGAAGATCATTGAGTTAGGAAGAATGGTCATATACGACTTACATGCTCGAGGCAAGCAAGCTCCTTAATGATTGATCTCTCTTCCTTGGAGAATTTGATAGTCAGCTCACTAATTTTCACTTTTCTCGAAAAGGGTGGAACGATGAATTGGCCCTCTTGGGGTTTGACGAAGAAGAATTAGCTCTTCCACCCCTTGATCGAGGAAGAGGTGTCAATTACAAACTGTCGGAGGGTGATGGCAATGAAAAAATATCACTTTAGCTCGAAAGTTGCTGCTCAAAATAAAGAACGAAAAAGCAAAGAAGTAAGAGGAATCTACTTGGCCATGTAACAAATGAAAAAAGAAGAAAAGTTCCTCCACCCATTCGAAACAAGTTGGGAAGGATTTGTCTTGATGAGACAAAACATCGTAATAGGCACAAGGTGAATACAAATGCAAAGGTTGGCCTCAAAGGCATCCACATAGATCACTAGGTTACTTGTGAGAGCTTCATGGGTTTGGTAGAATTTCAAATGAGAGTAGGAATACTCGTTCTTATCAAGTCTACACCATCTTGTGAAAGCCTTAGCTATCTCCCTGCTGAGGTAGGTAACCTTCTAGGTTAAAAGGGACTCGAGTCTAAGCAAAAACTCTCAAAATTTCTCACTCTACCCTAAAATACATGATTACCCTCTCATAGACAACATTAGATGGGTTCTTGGAGATAAAAGAGCTTGAGCTTAATAAAGAATCCAATCTCGAGCTCGCCCCAATAGTCAAGCTCATCCTCTTTATATCTATAGACTCGGATGAATAAGACATACCTAGTTTGATCAAGGAATGAAATTGAGAACTATGATATTGGAAGATGGGAGAATGGAATAACAAGTGTGGGTAGGATGGGGCCATCCCCCCTTATAAGTCTCAGAAGAAGGCCAATTGATGCCTTTTCCTTTAACATTAATGAGTGTGGCACCTTCTCAATTGTCCTTTTTTAGAAACAGAAAAGGGAAGGAATGGTTGTCTTTCTCTTGATTGGAATGGACCAACTAATGGCCCAACCCAACATTAAATACAAATGAGGCATGGGGAGAAGTTTAAGAGTTTATCTTCAGCTTTAAAAATGGGAGGGTGAGAATTGAACAATTTCAACCTTAGTCCTAATTGTGAAGTAGCTAACAGATGGACACTATTTCAAAGCCTAGAATAACCCAACCTTGAGAGTCGAGCCCTAAGATAGAGATGACCCAATAAGAGCTCGACCCACGTTCATGCCCTATAATAAAGAGCCTAAGGACACACCCAAGATGGGCTTAGGGACTTAAGCAGGGGCCCATAATTGGTCCACCCGACCCATCTGATAGATCTTTTCTCAACCATCCATGAGGCCTCGTCTTAATCACCCTCTTATCATTGATCACCTATATAATTAAAGGCATAATGCCCAACAAGTGAGGGAAGAGATTTATTACGTTCGTATTATATCACTTTTGCATCATTTCTCCATAGTGACTAATTTGAATGTTAGAGAATTTATCGAGAGATGAGACCCCACCCTCCTTTTTCTTGCAGGAATAGATAGTTCAAGACGTGTTCAAGCCAGAAAAGTGCTAGGATAATATTGGATTTGAGAATTATAGAAAAGGAACATGAACACATCATGAATTGAGTGGTGATAAGCCCTCCAAAAACATATCAAAAGATTTAGTTAAATTTCATTGCAATTCTTGTTGGTGGTTATTATTATTTTAAATGGCATAAATTGAATGCTAATTTAAGAGAAAAACAAAGAAAATCAACCAAAAAAATAACAAAAATTCAATCTAATAGGAAAATCAATGTCATCAAAATTGGATCGGACATAGAACTAGAAAGAAGTCAAGTTCAAGGTTAAAGGTTGAACTAGTTTTTATATTATATTAAATAAAAAACAATTAAAATGATGTATAAAAAGAAAAACTATAATCTATGACTTTTCTTACCAAATCTTCACATTCTAAGCTTTCTCATATATATATATATATATATATATAGATGTCCATAAGTAGGAATACTTTTTAAATCTACAAAATGTTGGAAGAATTAGTCAAGTTAAAAATTAGAGGTAAAATAAATTGAGTAGATCATATTTGACAACAAAAGTTAAAAAATAGAGGAAAAAGGTATAGAATAAAGTTGTAGATCAATCTTTTAATTCCAAATGACCTTACACCATCTAAGTTTTTAGGATTTTATTTCATATTATTATTATAGTCATTTTACCTAAAAGGAAAATAATGTTGTTTCAATTCCAAATGTCCCTACTACTTTAAGTTTTTTTTTTTTTTGGGGGGGTGGGGGGGGGGGGGGGGGGAAGACTTAATTTTATCTTATTTCTTCATTTGTTAAACTTCCACAAAGAGAGAGTTACTTTTTATTTAGATCTTCTTCCTCATTAAAAGATCTAGCTCCTTGGAATTTATAAAAAAAAAAAATAATTCAAATTCAATAGAAAAATAAAGACTCAGTTAAATTTCACTCCAATTGTTGGTGGGGCATCTCTTTCTTTTCTTAGATATGACATACATTGAATGCTAATTTAATAGAAAAAAAAAAAAAAAAACTCAATCCAATTGGCTAATCAATGTTTTCAAAATCAAACCGTATAGGAAATTGAAGGATGACAACTTCAAAGGCTTAATGCCTGAACTAAGGTCAAATCCATATATTGCAAGTATGCGACACACATATGTACTTAGGACATAGGTTGAGTAGTCGGATGAATAATATATCGGTATTAATCCAGTGGATTGCAAATTCAATTCTTACCCTGCATAAGAGTTAAAGACTCAACTTGATATTTATTTTCTTTAGCTTAATCAAGAACATGAATATCAAAAATCATGCAAGAACGCTCATCCCAAGCATATAAGATACATTTAGTCATGGGACCAATAAAGTTGAAGTAGAAGAATACATAAACTATGGCCAAAGCAATGATATAGTTGAACATGTTGTTGCTTTACTAAGGGGAACCTACCCTCTCCCCATGTTCTAGCGACATACTGAGAGGTTGGGGAAGCCCGTGGCCAAAGCTAGACCTTGGCCTGGCCCAAGGGAAAACCTAAAAATAAAAAATAATTTAGAGTGAACGAATTGATTTTCTAATAAACTGAGAAAGGCACCAAAAATCACCCCAATCCTCAACAAACCATTAACATGCACCCATGTTAGATATTATGGTATTTTGGTTTTGAATGGACAAATATTGGCTAGTTGATTTCGAGGAACAGTAGAAACATGGGCTCTCGATTTATTTGATCATGAGAAGCAGATACAAGAGCTCTTTGGATGAAGACTTAAGTTGATTTACTTGTTTTTCTATCTTACATACATGCATACATAGCTATTTACAGGCTGTGCTCAACACACTTGGAATATCTAGAATTTTCTAGTTAGTTGTCTATTACAGTACAAGTCAGTTGCAGCTTCTAAAAAGTTGAAGAAAACATGTTCCCACAATTGTTGACCTAAGAAACTTTAATTCTCTAGTATTAAGAACTTTTATAATCTTCTAAAATTATCAAGAAGAGCATTACTATTTTAACAACTCATTTATCTGCAATCACATTTGCAAAGGTGTTAGGTTTTACCCCCAAGAGAGTGAATATAATAATAACACCCACTCCAACTCCATCAGCCCCCACTTACCCACATTTTCCCCTATCTCTTTTTTTTTTTTTTTTTAATTATGTTAAGGTATTCGAATTTCACCCAACTAATTTTTAAAGACGGATGACCTTCTCTCTTAATACATCCTTCAAGTAAATTTGCATGCGGACACAACTTATACATACTTAAATTGAATATTTAACTGACCCCTCCAATGATGTGGAGACCCCAGACCTCCCCTCCCAATACTCCATAAAAAATCCGCCTACTTTATTACTGTGCCATGTCCATGGCCCCATCGTTATGTTTTCATCCATTACAGCCCATATCCCACGCTTTCTCCAACCATCGTGCTATGATGAGTTAAAATTAATTTTTTAATTTCTAGGGAATATATTGCCAGTGAGTGAGTGGGGAAATGGTAGAAAAATGGCAGCCCGTTTGTGCACGTTTTCTGCAAACAGTTGTAAATTATTCTGTGTGTGTAGAAGTTAAAAGATTACTGCTTCGGGGGATGCTTACAAAATTGCCATTTACATTTATTTTTTTCTGATTTTTCAGAGTAGTTGTTGTTGAGAATTGTGGGAGTTACTTGAAATGAAGATGGTGGCAATGGAGGTTTCAATGGGGGAGGGGAAGTGGGTCTGCATTTAGTAATTAAAAATTCATCTATATATATTACAGCAATTCAAATTCATTGGACAGAATTATAGTGTTAGTTGATGCCAATCAAATAAGCCAACTACAGATACATTGCCACTTCTCTTCTCAAGGATCAGGAAAGCCACAATCCCTGGCTGGGCCACCATCAAGAGTTAGAACAAATTAATTAACTCACTTCCTTCTTTTCTTATGTCTTAGCCTTCTCTGACTGGAAGTTTTTTGTGCAAATTTGGGAGTTCTAACCACTCTAATCTCATTAACTTCTCTCTTCTTCGCATGAACTGAACCCCCTCTAGCCCCCACTCGAACTCTATGGCTCCGAGGTCGCAATGATCTTCTCAAGTGATCGCCTCTGTAGTCTTTCCAACGACGAGACATAGATCTACTGTAATCTGTTTCTCTTGGTACCCGATCGCATGAAACACTTCCATCTTCTTCTTCTCCCCTTCCATCACTACTACTGCTACATATATCAAACTCTTCGATATCCCTTCTGGGCCTTCTATGTTTACGTTTGAGCCTCGGCAGCTTATAGCACAAGAATCTGCAAGAACACTCAACTAGGGAGAAGCATGAAGCGAAGGCTGCCCATACTAGTTTGCAAAGGCTCCGGCCAACACATTGACAAATACCCAATTTGAACAAGGAGTAGAAGAACAAGAGAACTGATGATCAACATATCAACAAAGCAAACCACCAAATATTTGGCATGTTACTAAGAAGATATGCATCATATATTTTAATATAGTGCGGAGTGCAAATTTATTATACATTGAGTTCTGAAGTATAAAAGGATCATATGGCTTTAGTGCAAAGCCTCTTTTATTTGATTAATGATCATAGGAACTCTTATAATTGCAACTATACACATTTTAACTCACCGAAGTAGAAGAGAATTGACACCATGGCCATTTTGAACAGATGTGCAACGCAGAAATGTTCGATGTAACATAGGAAATCCCATGTTGACCCGCATGATGTGCTGAACAACAAATCAAAACCAAATGTAGTCAGTAGAAAGACAAGTACATAGAGGATAGCTTAAACACTTTTTATTAGTTATCTAAGGAGGATGAGATTAAACACAAAGGATATAATAGCACTATAAACTCTAGATTAGTAGAATTTTTAAAGTTTTAATATGATTATTTCATCAACCAAACAGTTGTGGGGAAATAATTTCAGGCAAAAAATATAACTACAGTGATGTGCTGCTATGTGTAGACCCTTTATAAGTAAGAACACACCAAGACTTTATTCCACTGTGTGGGATCAAGTGAATAATAAGTTCTAACTTTCCATGCATTTTTATCTAATCAAAACTCTGTATAAAATAAGTTACTGGGAAGCTAATATCATAATTGTTAAGCAAAATTTTATACAAAAGCATAATAAAGATGAGATGATTTCTTGAAATCTATTTATTGAAGTATAAAAACTATCACCATAACTTATACGTGTAAAACTATTATTACCAAAGACATCTCATGTATAAAAATCTTAGGAACTTGTAGAGAGAAATTAATATAACAAGGCAGTAAGATTATTTTATATTCAATCTATCCAAAAAGAATGAATATTTTAACAAAAAGAAGAGAATATCATAATAACTTATGATTACACTGTCAAACCCAAACATTCATGATGGGAACAAATACAAAGCAAAGAAATATACCTGCAGGATTTTCCAGTAAGAAAGTCGAGAGGAGAGCCAAGCAGTTTGTCTAGAACTTGACCAAAACCCGAAAGAAGGGATGCAATCAAAGTCTCCATTCTCAACAAAGCTTAATTACAAGAACAGACTACAAAGGAAATAGATCAATTACAGATTAAGTAGATTATGCTTCTCTCAAAACGAAATTGTCAGTTAGAGCCCATCAATATAAGGGTTTTTTTTAACCCATTTCCTTACCCCCCCTCCTTTTAGAAGAAGAATCACAAACGAAATTTCTATGAAAATAACAAATGATATGATCATTGCACTCAATGTAAGTTTGACTATCAGACATTGTAAAAAGCCACTTCAAAAATTTCTCGTATTTTAGGGTTATAATGCGCATATATATGTGTATACATGTATAAATAAGTCTGAAGCAGAGACGTGCGGTTGATCTATGGTCTGAAGCAGAGAAGAAGAAGTTAAAAAGGAAAATCCATATCTTACCAGATCTGAAATTGCCGGCGACACTGTAAGAGCGAGGGAATATACTGATCAGAGAGAGATAGAGAAATGTACAACTCTGTGATTGAAGAGTTAATATACTAATCATAGAGGTCGAGAACTCGGATTTGGGGCGATGAGAGAGAGACGAATTCACAGAATCACAGCAAGAAGACAGAGAAGTTAACTTCTCCGAACAAGATGATTATATATATATATATATATAATGCACATTTAACTTATTAATAAAATTGTAGAATACAGTTTCAAACATGGTAAATTAAAGGGCTATTAACACGAAAAGTTTAGTTTTTTTTGAGTTTTTATGATTTTATTCAAAAATTTTAATTTTGACAACAAAATTTTAATTTGATCAATTAATTGTAATTTTATCTAGGAATTGAATTCAATTCGAGAGACTCCCAAGACCCACTTATGTGTAATGTGTCATGTTACTTGGTATTTTAAATGAGCCCCACCATACACATGTAAAAAAATAAAAAAATAAATGATGTTAAATATATGATATATATATATTTAAAATGCCAAATGACATGCCATGTCAACGAATCGTGAATGATTCTTGAATTGGATTCGGATCGTGGATAAAATTCAACTAATTAATCAAATCGGGACCTTATTTTCAAAATTAAAATTTTTAGGTAAAATCATAAAAACGTGAAAAGATTTAAATTTTTCGTGCTAATAGTCTTAAAATAAATTTAAAAATAAGTTATTATAAAATATTTTTTTAGTTTTAAATTTAAACAAGACTTAAATATAATTAAAACATCACCATAAATGTTGAAAATATAATAAAATTGTAAGTAAGTTGTTTTATCATTGTTGATTTTTAATCCACTTTCATGTGGCTCTACAAAAAATTATATTAATTTATTGATTTTTTTTTAAATGTTTCCATTTTTGCTATAATATTAACAATTGGAACATTAGATAGAAAATAAAAAAGATAACAAAGTCAAATGACATTTAATAATATATCGAATGAGATCCCTGGAGGGTTACTCAGAGTCACCTGGAAGAGATCTCAGGATGGTCTCCTGGAGTTTGTCTTCTTCGGGAAGATTTTCTGACGTTCTTCGGGTTTCATCTATTTGGGGCTTTTTCCTTTGGAGTTGAACTCAAATTCTTGGACACGACAATAACAAAGTTGTTGTTATCAAAATAAATTTATAGTATAGGAACACTTGGATCATAGTAGAGTAAAACAAACAATTGACAGGTGTCTGTTTGTAAAAATAGATAATAGGTGGCCTTTGGCTATCCAGTAAAGGTAGTTTGGAAGGATGCCTTCGTGGTCTGGGAGACCGTAGTCCGAGTAGGATGTGGTTGCTTGAGGTAGGGCTAATAGTAGACGTAGGAATGTGGCTGGGGTGCACATCTGGGAGATGTTGTTGTAATATGAACTTCGGGGGATCCTTACTGCTAGTATGATCCCCGCAAGTGCCTTGCTACGTACTGAAGTAAACTGGGGGAGTTCCCTACTGGTGAACTCCGGGAGTTCTTTGCTACTAGAGTGAATTAGGGGAGTTCCTTACTAGTGAACTTTGGGAGTTCCTATGATCACAAGAACAGGCTAAAGGGCATGCAAAGTATGCCTTCCGATACTTAAGCACTGGCGGATCTAGTAGTGAGGCCCAGCTCACAAAAAAATTAAAATTTATAGTGTAAATGTTTTAAATTTTTAGTAATAACCCACTATTCATTTTGCCCAGCCCACCCCAATCTATGTGCCTGGATCTGCACCTGTACTTAAGTTGGTTGAAAAAGAGTATAAAATGCAATGAATATTGCTTGGGTGTGGACAGGCTAAAAAATGTCCCCCCCCCCCTCCCCCAAAGAACCTTGTGACCTAAGGGAACTCCGAGAAATGGTGAGCCTCATGGCAAGCTACAGGAGCAAATTCTTGGCCTTTATACAATTTTCCTATTTATCCTCCCTTATTTTTGTTTATTATTTTGTGAAAAATAGGTCCTGGTAGACGCTTGACAAATTCATGGCACAACAATATTCCCTCATTCTTTGCTTTGATTTTTAAGGCAGAGGGAAAAGTATGCAATTTTTGCACATCCATCTAGTTAATGTGTTTGTAGATGAGGGTGCACGTGTTGGACAGGAAAATAAGCAAGGTGATGGTACTTGCACTATAAAAAGAAAAGGTTTTAGCGATGGAAAAAATCCATCATTGAAAGTATAGAATTCCATCACTAATTTAATAGTGATTGAATTAATGACGAAATTTCACACGTTGCTTTAGCAAGGGTAAGTAAATTTTTAGCAATGGATTTTTAGGGCCTTCGCTAATAGAGATGGAATATAATCTATCACAAAAGCCAAAAATTCTATCACTGAAAAGATCACAAAATTGGTTTCATTTTTAATTTGTTTTAGAGAGGGAAAAAAGTTTTAAAAATGAAAATTGAATAATCTTTCATCGTTATATATAGCAACAGAATTTTTTTCATCGCTATATGCTAAATTGTTATTAGCAATGGAAAGTTTCTGTTGCTAAGTTGTTATTAGCAACGAAATATTTCCATTGCTACATTGGCATTAACGACAAAAATAGTTTGTTGCTAATTTTAGCAACAAAACTAAATTCCATCGTTGTATATAGCGATGGAATTTTTTTTTCATCTATAAGATAAACTTAGGGATGGAGATTTTCCGTCTCTAAACTCCTACTAGAATTTAGAGACGAATTTCATTTGTCTCTGATTCCCAAATTTGTTAAAAGGGCCAAAAAATGACCAAAAATATTTGATTCAAAACCAGTTAACAAGTTAAATAAAGTATCCACAATGCCAAACTCCAATCACACCAATAATTACACTAATTATTGCAAAAGCATAAAATTATCAATTAAATAAATTGTTGTCACAAGTATTCAGATTACACAACAAATATTTAATAGTCAATAGTCATCGAACTCATCATCATACATGTCATCTGTTGGGTCACGATGAGCTGAATTGCGTTGGTTGGATGGAGTCGATGGCTGACTTGGAACCATTGAAGGGGTGGAAGCTGGTGAAGGATGAGTTGGGGGTATCTAGTTGATCCCCTATGCTGGAAGAGGGTTTGCATCATCTCTTGTTGGGATTGTATTATCTCTTAATGGGCGCATATCATCTCTTGTTGTGATTGCATCTATGTTAACAAGTTAGAGACTATTTAACACATAGCATCCATCTTATTTGGAGTCACTGTTGTAATGGATGAAGGCATCAAACAGTACTCTAGAAATGTTGTATCGAGGCAAAAAATGCATCATTTCTTATTTCGTCCTCCAACTTTAACACCCAGTGTTACTGGTGTTAAGAAAATGAGAAAAGAAGTGAGGAACTTTTGAAAATGCCCTTGTTAGAGTGAAGGATTGTTGAATATAATGGTGCCCTGTGAGAGGGGCATTTTGATAATTTGGATAGTGAAGTCTAATAAAGGATAATTTGGTAAATTAAAAATAATTCATAGGTGAAATTATGCATGGAAGTGAATTATTTTTTCCATTTTGCATTTATGTGGAGATATATGGGATTAATAATTCACAAAGGGTATTTTGGTAATTTAGAGTGAAATTCTATAAAGGAATTAAATTATGAAAAATGGAAAAAATAGAGAATATTCAATTATGTGAAAAATAATTGATTTTTCCCTAAATTTGTGAATTAATGTGGTAATACCACATGGATGGTTGAGATGGAAGCTTGGAAGCCAAGTATGGGGTCTTAGAGTGACACATGGCATTATGTGGTCCAAGATAAATGAGAGAAACTAAATAAATGCAAAAGAAATGATATTTAGTCTTTCAAGCATTTAATGAGAGGCATGATTATGGTGAATTAAAGAAAATCAAAATGAAATAGAAATTAGTCATAATTAATACCTTGAAAAATATGGGGGTTTAATTAATTGGGAAGGAAATAAATTATGTCCCTCATATGTGAGATGTGAAATTTGTCCCATTTTATTAAATAGAAAATAAATGGCAAAGGTTGGAAAATGTGGGATTTAAATAAATGGGGAGCATGAGTGAAATTAGTCACTCTTTTGTGATGGCTTGAAAATAGTCCAAGTTAAATAAATAGAAAAAAAAATCTATTTATGGGATTGAAAGTCTTGATCCAAGGGTGTTGGATGGTTCTTGAGAAATTCAAAGGCTTGCATTTAAGATGAGAATAGGCACATGGATTGTGCTTTCTTTGAGTGGTTAAGATTAAGTCTTGGTAAAGGCAAGGTGATCCAAGGGTTGGGATTTAAAGAGAACAAATGGCATGGATTGTATTTGTTTGTGTGGATGAGATTTGCTCTCCTAAAGTAAATCTAAAGGTTATAATTTAATGTGGAGGCTATTAGATATAAAAGGGGAAAATCTCTCAAGAAAGAAAGAAATTCCAAGAGAGTAAGTAGGAGAAACTTTCCAATGAGAAGGAAAGAAAGAAAGGAAGAAAGAAAATAGAAGAAGAAGGAAATGAGAAGAAAAGGATGAAATGTAAGGTTGTTACCTTGTTGTAGTATAGATTTTTTTCTCTTGATGGTGCCTTAGCTTCTTCATTTCTTTTCTAGTTTCTATCAAGTGGAGAGTTGGAATCAAAAGAGAGTCTTGAAGGTTAAGGCTTGAAGCTTCAAGGAAAAAAAAAAAAAAGAGATAAGGGATAGCCTCATGGGATGGTGGCTTGCAAGTTGTAAGTATGTGCTTAAACCTTTAAATGTGTGCATTGACATGTTTTTCTTGTGTTCAAGGACCTATGACCATGAGGTTGTGTGGGGTAGGGTAGTTTAAAGCCTCAAACCAAGGTGGTTGTGAGGATGTGGAAGCCCTAACTTTATTGCATTGCATGCATTTGGAATCACATAATATGTTTTTGTTCATACTTATTGTCATTGCACTTTTATTAAGCTTAATAGCTCATGAGGTTTTTACTCTCACATATAGGTTGAAAGGCATAGAAAAAAAAATCAAGGCAAAGTGGAATAACATGTGAATGCATGGGAATGAAGATCCAAGAACATTGTATGGCTTATGGGAAGACTATTATTGTTGTATTTGATTCATGTGTTGTATTTTTATTTGGATGGTTGTTATGTAAGCATCAAAAGAGTTATGTAAACCTTATTGTGAAATGAAAGGGAACTTTGGAAGTATGTTTGAGATTTATTTTGGTGTTATTATTTTTTTTTTTTATGAAATGAGGCTTTTTGGGGTATAAAAAGTGGTTATTTAATTTCTGAAAATTTTGGGCTAGGAAGCCTAAGAAAAAAAAAAATATAAGGGAAGAGTGAGGTGTGCAGGTGGTAGCAGCCGGGGGCTATAGGTGGCTTGTAGGGGGCCATAGCAGGCGCGAGCACAGGCGCTGGGGCTCTCGGGGGCGCACAGGTGCGCGGCAGGCGGGCGCGACCCTTGTGGCCAGCTCACCGTGGGGCCTTACGCGGGCCCTAAGCGCGCCAGCAGGCCAATTTTTTGAAAAAATTAGGGAATTTTGGGGCAATTCTTGGTTTATTATGGGCCTCGGAGGAATTTTTAAAAATAAAGAGATTTTGGGTATTTTTGGAGGAAATGCCAAAATTTTTGGAAATTTAAATTATATGAGTTTTTCCTCCAAAATTAGTAAAATTCAATGGGTTGATTGAAATAGTGAATTTTTTGGAGTCCGGTGGAATTTTTGGAAAGAAAAAGAATTAAAATAAATTAAATTGGCGATTAAGCAAACTTAATGAAAATTAATTAGCCAATGGTGGTATGGTTAAAGTCCAAATCTGCTAGTGGATCCTAGGGTTAAGGGAAGGGAAGGAGGACGCCTAGTTCCCACCTAGGGCGTTTCATGTTGAAACATAGTCCACCCTTCACAAATGGCCGGGCATGTGAGCAGTTCGGTTGATTGTTCACGAGTGGAACCTGTAAGTGGGAAGGGGGCATCACACCAACCACGTCCAAAAATATGTTATGGTCAGCAATACCTAACAATTAACCTAAACAACTCCTCTTTGTAGATACTTGTAATAAGTCTCTCTCACTTCCTTACCTATTAAACTCATCTTAAAACAACAAATTTAGATGCAAATAAATTTGTGACTAACAAAATTGAATTTCATATTACAATGACAATACAAATATTAAATTTAGTTAGAAAATTAGTACTTATGTCACGATCTGATTTCTAATAAGTCATGATCGGCACTAATCCCTAGGCCCAACAGCCCCACCGTGGATTAGTAAGCCTCTTCTCTAGCTTGATTTGCTAAGAACATTAATATTACTGAAAAAATATAAGGACCTGGAATAAAATACTATATCAACTTTTCCACAAAAATCTTAATATCTCATATACAATAGCTACAAAAAAAAAAAAAAATGAATTTCCATCATCCTGCTGTCATAAAAACATATGCAGTCCCATATCTCAGCCTTTTGGCACAATTATGTACCACAAAAATAAAGTACAAAAAAATAGATTCAACAGTATGTGTGCATCTCCACGAGCATCCTATATCAAATCAGGAATTAAAAGAAGTCTGACACCATACCAAAAGATCTGCTGGACTAGTATTCAAAGAAGAATCTCCTAAAAATATTTTTTAAAAAAATAGGTGAGTCTTGTGGACTCACGAGTATAAGATATGCCATGCCCACTAGGAGAGTATGCAATAAAATGCTAGGGTGAACATCATGGATACAATAACATAATAGTATGATGAACAAGTATATGTATCATAAGTTTGCATAATTTGAGATTCAAAGGAAAACATAGTGTAGGAAAAATAGGTGCCTAGAGACAACCCCCATAAGTTGCTCACTTAACTACCCAAGTCTCCTATACTTTTTATATGTGATGCATACACTGAATCTGATGACACACTAGTAGAAACTGGTTTAACGCCTATACACACATGCGCACAAGTACATATACTGGCACATACATCATCATCACATTATAATACTATAATAGCCCACGTGATAGCAGTGTTGAAACATACTATCCGTGTCTCTCATGGCCTTGGCATGCCAAGCCTCACAATACCATGATCTTTTCCTACTATGAGTCACCAAAGAATCTACTAGATAGTCCTCTAATAATAATGTGAATGATATATAACTTAATGCACAAGTCATAACCATTTATCATTTCATGTAGTGCCCAAAATGCACCATATCATTCAATATTTCACATACTCAAAGACAAGAAATCAGTTAGGGTATCACTTATAATCTTTCTGCTTATGTCTCTCCCAGTAGGATGAAAATATTTCATGCATTTTAGAAACATTTAAAAGTGTTTTTCTATGATCTGCATATAAAAATCATATACAGGTTATGCGTGTAATAGTATATACGTGCACAAAATAAGGTAAATATAACATATCCTGTTTACTCACCTGGGAAGGAATGACTCAAGTCCGAGCCTGGGGAGAAAATCGAGCAAAATCCTGGGAATCCAAATCTACAATAAATAGAATGGGGTGATCACATTTGGGTAATAAAAGTAGCGATGTAATAAAAATTACCAAAAATCTTAACCATTACCTAACACCCTGAATTAGTTATTTTATACATTGGCCTGCATAATATTTGAATTTGGCGCCATGGAATTCGTCGATCTTAGCTGTCAATTACGTCATCATTCCTCGCCTTGCATGCTATGCGTAAGTGTATAATGTATATTGTTTAGTGGAACTACACACCCACTTAAATATGATTTGCAATGTGCTAGCCTCAGAATAAAATGAATCCATAAGAAATTAGGATTCGGGATAAACCCAAGTCATCATCATAGGCTAGCCTAGAACAAACTCTGGGTCAGTCTTGCTCGGTCTTGAGTCATCTAATAGGGCTTCGTCCTTAGAACTCTAATTAACAAAGTGACTCGCAAGTCACATCGCCAATTCCAAGAGACCTAAAGAGAACCCAAATTAGACTGACATCGATATCCTGAGTAGAACCAACCTAACCATGTTATTCTAGATGCACGGACAAGCTACAAGAAGGGAAAACCAAGTCGAGTGGGCTAGCCCAAGGGCTGCCACAACTAGGTCAAACCATGCCCAACCACAAAAGCCCTTTTTTTTTTTCTTTTTCTTTTCTTCCCAACATTATGCCACCTCCGGCGACCGCTGCCAGCTGCTGAAACATGGCCGGCCAGCATACCGAATTGAAGACCTCGCCACAAACATCAACATATCTTAAAATGAGAGCCATCAGACAATTAGATCTTAGCAGATCTAGAAATTAATTTTTGGCCAACATAAGGATGAATTCTGGCCATCGTCAACCGCCGACTGCTGGCCATTTTTTCGACAATCGGAGATTACGACGAGGTGTGCTGTACCAAGGCGACCAACATACCCAAAAATGACAAAGATTGGACGGCTAGATTTTAGTAGATCTAGGGTTTAATTTTTGGCCAAAAATGAAAACTCACTGCCAGTTGCAGCCGACCACTGTGGCCGGGGATTTTTGGCGATCTCAGATCGCCATTCGACCCCCCTGAGTATTCCGACCAACATATCCCAAGACCAAGCAAATCCAATGATCAGATCTCCGTAGATCTGAGTTTAAACAACCGGATAAAAACCCAACCACGCCTATATACATACATCTTGCAAAACAACGGCAAAACCAACAGAAACCATACCAAAACACTTACCTCCTTATTGATCGGGGGCTCTTAAATGGAGAAAATGAAGTCGGATGGAAGATCGTATGGCTAGATTGCGAGAAATCAACAAAAATTTAAGAGATAGCGAGAGAAAAAGAGAGAGACAGAGAGAGAAAGAGATAACAAATTTTCTGGGGGGGTGCTGCTTACGTGCCTCCCTTTTTTCTTTTTATATTTTTAGTTTAGCTTTTTTATATAAATATTTTATTTATTTATATATATATTTTTAGAAATGAATTATTATTACTATTATTATTATTATTATTATTATTATTTTTTTAGATCTTTACATTCTCCCCATCTTATAAAAATTCGTTCTCAAATTTCAAGGGAACAAATAGGGGTATTTCTCTTTCATGGCATATTCCATCTCCCAAGTGGCTTCATCCTCATTATGGTTGCTCTACTAGACTTTAACGGAAGCTATTTCTTTAGATCTAAGCCTTCTGACCTGCCTATCTAAAATCTTAACAAGTTGCTCTTCATATTACAAGTTTGGTTGGATCATAGTGGGTCATTTCGGGGGAAAAACGTGAGAGGGATCTCCAATAACCCCGCATAACATCGACACATGAAATACGGGGTGCACTCCAGCCATGATAGTGATAGTGCCAATTCATAAGCTATCTTCCCAATCTGCTTGAGGACTTGGAAATGTCCAACATACCGGGGATTGAGTTTACTTTTTCTCCCAAACCTCACTACCCCCTTCATAGGCGATACTCGAAGGTATACTAAATCATCAACTGTGAACTCTAAGGGTCGACGCCTATGATCCGCATACGATTTCTGACGACCCTAAGCTGTCAAAAGCCTATCACGAACTACCTGGACAATCTCTATACTTTGGCAGACCAAATTTGGGCCAAAAGTCGTCTCTCACCAACCTCAAACCAACCCAAGGGTGACCTGTATCGTTGACCATACAACGCCTCGTAAGGTGCTATTTGTATGTTGGATTTATAGCTATTGTTATATGAAAATTCGATATATGACAAGTTCCTTTCCCAACTACCCTTGAAATCAAGGGCATACGCCCTAAGCATGTCCTCAAGTATCTAGATAGTCCTTTCTGACTGGCCATCCGTATGGGGGTAAAACGCAATACTCAATGTTAACTGCGTACCTAAGGCCTTATGAAACAAGCCCCAATACCAAGAGGTAAATATGGACCCTTGGTCAGATATAATAGAAATAGGTACACCATGATACCATACAATCTCATGAATAAACTTCTAAGCTAATTGAGAGGCAGTAAATGAGTTGTCTTTGTTAGGCAGTCTACTACTACCCATACTGAATCATATCCGGCAAGGGACCTCAGCAATCCCGTAACTATATCCATGGTGATATGCTCCCATTTTCATTCTGGAATTGGGATGCTCTCCAACAAGCCTCCTGGCCTCTTATGCTTTGCCTTCACTTGCTGACAAACTTGACAAGTTAGACACGTACGAGCAACATCTTCCTTAAGGTGCGGCCACCAAAACAATTGCTTTAGGTCCTGATACATCTTTATAGTCCCTGGGTTAATGGAAAATCAAGAGTGATGAGCCTCCCTAAGGATCCTACTCCTCAACTCGTCCACCTTAGGGACACAAAGCTGAGTCCTGAACCTCAAAACTCCAGAAGGATCAATAGAAAAATCCAACGCCTTACCTTCTTCGACATCCTTAATAATCTTGGCCAGACTAGAGTCCTTAACTTGAGCCGCCTTAATCTCCTCCATTAAGGCAGACCTAACCTCGATATACACGCTAATAGTCCTCGAGAATTAGATATCTCTAGACGTGCACCACTTCGTTCTAAACTATGTAACTGCTCCACTAACAGTCTCTTCCAACTGGAAATATGAGCAAGTCTGCCCATAGACTTCCTACTCAAAGCATCTGCTACTACGTTAGCCTTTCCTAAGTGGTACAAAATATGGACATCATGGTCCTTGAGGAGTTCCATCCACCTACGTTGTCTCAAATTCAAGTCCCTCTGGTCAAAAATGTACTTGAGACTCTTATGATCCGTGAACACCTCATAGGTCTCACCGTATAAGTAATGCCGCCATATCTTAAGAGTAAATACTATGGCAGCCATCTCGAGATCATGAGTAGGATAATTTTGCTCATGTTTCTTCAACTACCTAAAAGCATACGCAATACCTCTCCCATGCTACATCAACACACATCCTAATCCAACCCTCGACGCATCATAGTACATGACATAACCACCACTCCTCGACAGTAGGGTCAACACTGGCGCTATAGTCAAATGTCGCTTCAAGTCATTAAAGCTTTGTTTGCATGCATCTGACCACTCAAATTTTACATTCTTTTGGGTGAGACGCGTCATTGGTGCTGCAATCTTAGAGAAATCCTTCACAAAGTGACGGTAGTATCCTGCTGACCTAGAAAACTACGTATCTCAGCGACTGTAATGACTCTAAGCCACTAAGCCATAACCTCTATTTTCTTTTGGTCCACCTGGATCCCTTGACTAGACACAACACGCCCCAAAAAGCTAACACTCTCGAGCCAAAACTCACACTTTGAAAACTTGGCATATAGCTCATTTTCACAAAGGGCCTACAAAACCATCCTAAGATGGTGCTCATGCTCAACATCACTCCTCAAGTGCACTAATATGTCATCTATGAACACGATGACGAATCGATCCAAGAAATATTGGAATACCCTGTTCATCAAGTTTATGAATGCTGTCGGGGCATTCGTTAACCCGAAAGACATCACCAAAAACTCATAATGTCTATATTGAGTACGAAAGACAGTCTTGGGAATGTCCTGATTCCTAATTCTCAATTGATGGTATCCTGATCTCAAGTCAATCTTAAAAAATTGCCTCACGCCTTACAACTGATCAAATAGGTCATCAATTCATGGCAACGGATATTGGTTACGAATAGTAACTTTGTTTAATTGTCGATAATCGATGCAAAGTCTCAAACTCCCATCCTTCTTCCTCATAAAGAACACCCCATGGTGACATGCTAGGTCTAATAAAGCCCTTATCTAAGAGTTCTTGTAATTGATCCTTTAGCTCATTCAATTCCGTCGGGGCCATCCTATACGGGGGTATCGATACAAAACTCGATCTCTCGATCGGGTGGTAATCCTGGAAGCTCCTTGGGAAAAACATTTGGAAACTCACACACCACCGCGACTCAACTAACCTCCCCAGCTGATCACTCACAATCTCTCACAACCACCAAGAGCCCTTCATAGCCTCTGCCCAACATATGTTGTTCCTTTATAGCTGATATCAACCTGCTAGCCTCTCGAGTCCTATCCCCTTGGATATAAAACAAATTCTCACTAGGAAGATCAAAGTAAATGTGTTTCTGATGATAGTCTAGGTTATCATGGCACAAAGCTAACCAATCCATATCTAAAATGGCGTTAAACTCCATAGGACTGAGTAAGATAAGATCTGCTAGCGTATCCCTACCCACGAGAGAAACAACACAAGCCCGATTATAATATCCTAAATTTTCTAAAGGGCTTAAAAGTAATTTTAAAGTGGGCCATTGGTGAAATTATCAAAATATTAAGGACTTAAGTGTAATTTTTTATGGTTATAAGTGCCGAATTGACTGCAGAGAATGCCCCAAAGTGTAATTGTATAAGGAAAATGATATGGTCTTCATGAGCGTCTTGAGATAGGATTTATAGTATTAAAAAGGAATCAAAATTGAGACGATTTTTGGTGCAGCTAAAATACAGTTTTGATTCAGGCTGAAAAATTGAATTATCGTAGGAGACTTCCGAGAAGTTAATAGAATCCTAGGGGGGCCCCGATTTTTCGTAAAGATCAACCTTGGAGAGATTTCAGGACGAAACAAAGGTCAGAGGATGGCGCATAGACAAAATTTTCCTTATCGAATAAATTTAAAATTATTAATTTTGGATTTTTAGCATTGTAATACAAATTAATTGGATGTTAGAGGGTGTATTAGCAATTTAAGAAATTTCCAAGGGTAAATAAAGATGTAATATAGGGATATAATGTATATTTTCTTGTAATTATATTAGTATAACAGATATAAAGGCACGTGATGGTAAGAGTGGTAAACAGTGGATAATAGATATGCGATGGATGCAAAATTTCACCAATTAAGGAACAACTTTACGTCAAATTTAACAGGATTTGAGGAGGAAAATTGGAGTAATTTTTGGGAAAGATTAGATGTATAATGTATATATATATATATATATACATATAAGAGTGGAAATAAAAGCAGAGAGTTGTAGGGAGAATGGCCAAAAGCCATAGCTGAAATCTGAGAGGGCAAGATTGAGGGAGGAGAGAGTAAAAGAGAGATTGAGATAGTGAGAAGTAAGAGAGAGATCGAGAGAGTGAGAAGAAAGAGAGAGATTGAGAGCGTGAGAGTAGGCAGCGGCCATGGCCGCGAGCAGCAAGCTCGATTGGCCATGCAACCGTGATGAAGGCGAAGCAAGGCCGAGCAAAGCTGGAGCTAGTTGAGGTGGCCGATGGCTCACATGGAGGCCGCCGGTGTTGGTACAAGTGACCATGGCCACAAGTCGCAGCCATGGCAGGCGAGCAAAGCTCGGCCATGGTAGCAAGCTCAACGAATAGGGGCAGCGCGATGATGGCTCGCGGGAGGCCGGGGACTGCCGGAGGCTGCGCAGCTGGCCGCAGTAGCGGGCGATGGAGGCGGGTGACGAGTGGCCGCGAAGGTTAGTGAGCAGGAGGCGCGTTGTGCGCGCAGAGGTGAAGAAGAAGAGAAAAAAAGAAAAAGAAAAGAAAAGAAAAATTATGGAAAAAAATACAGAAAAATCTCAAAAAATATAAAAAAAATAGGAAATGGAGATTTATTAATGTTTCAGAGATTTTGGCAAGAAAAAATTGTTCGAGCACGCGTTTCGAGAAAAGGGCACACATACTAAGAAAGCCTGAGAGGCTAAGTCAAGATGAGTAAAATTTTCTAGAAAATTCTAGAAATTCAGGAATGTTATTTTATGAATTATTATAGTGAAATATTTGAGAAATATTTAGTTTGGATTTATTGAGGAAAAATAGGAAGAGATAGAGAGAAAAATAAAGAAAATTCAAGAAATTATAGAAAACAGGTTTTAATGTTTATTTAAATAAATATGATGATTAGGGTGATTTGAGGCTTAAGTTGAAGTGACTTATGCGAATTTTGAGGTTGGCACTCAAGTTGAGATGATGTGCGCATTTCGTGGAAAGACGCAAATATCGAGGTAGCCCAATAAGCTTAAGGAGGTAAGTGGTACTTCCCAACTGGATTTAGTTTTATGAAAATGCTTGGTTTTTAAGTGGTTCGATTCTAGAATTTGAATTTTATGTAAATGATCTTATCATATTGTCATGCCTTGATATGAATATGTCATGTAGATTGCATTTATATGTTTTGATTTATGAAATATGTATATGTATATGAGCGTGATGAGATTCACGGTTATACGTTGCTTGGGTTTGGGATTAGGTATTGGCTCCGTTGCTTTGCCAAGGGTGCACCCATACACCTCGGTCTGACAGGGAGACTGTAAAAATGGCGGGTAATCTTAAGGTGTAGTCGGCCCAAATATAAAAGTTATGATATTATGTGTATTGCATACATACATGAGCATTAAATGTTTTGTTCCCTTACTTAGATGATTCATCATCTAACTTGGGATTTGCCCCTGGAATATTCAAACGTTTCAGATGGAGATTGTAACAGAAACGAGAATGAATGAGGCATGAAATAACACTTAACAAAGTGCATGATGAGTTGAATGTATATTATGTAGTCCATGTATTTAAGTTCTGTTACTTTGAATTCTAAATGTTTTGAGGAATGATGATGTATAGTCTCATTTATAGTTAATGATGATGTATAACCTTTTTTATGGTTAATGAGAATATAAGAATTGATTTATGATTAATGTTAAGATGTTAGGTTCGATTCTAGTTTTCGTATTTAATGTTTGTGTTGATTCTCTTTCGAGATCAATGTATGGAAATTTTGGGATGGATAAGAGCAATGACATGGTTTAGTTTTAGTAGTACTAAAAACAAAAAATTATTATCCTAGAATTGTCCTAAATTATAACGTGCTCGGAAAACGGGGCGTTACACTGATACTCTTACTCCACCTGTAGGGCATCATCCACGGGAGTCCCCACAACATGGCTCAACCAGAGGAGTGGCACTTACTCCCAAATAGGGAGCAAACGACTGCAATACAAATGAATGCGTCGCCCCGTGATCAAATAGCGCATGTGCCCTGTGACCACAAATATGGACAGTACCAGTCACCACCTAATTGGATGCCTCAGCATCCTGAGTCATCATATGGCAAACCCTCAGTTGACTCTGTGGGCCAAGTCCCCCTTGAGACTAGGGAGCGCTACTTTAAGCTCTAAGTGCCGGCTGCTAGGCTGAAGCCTACTGTCCTTGAGGGCCTTACCTTTGCTGTGGGTAATCCTTCTGCATATGACCTAGTTGTCCACACCTAAAGCATGTAACTGGAGCCCTCGCGTACTTGCACACCTCTGAGTGTCATTTCTTGCATATCGAACACTGGGACCTCTCTTCTTTTCTCCGTTGCCACTGTCGCTGCTATTGCTATCTTTGGGAAAGGGGCGCAAGCAATGGTGGAAATGGTGGCACTACTGTCAACGGCTGTGAACCCGTCAAGCCCTTCCTTTTCTTCCCAGAAGAGAATGAAGTACTACTCTCGCCTCTAGCCCTCTTCATGTCTCTAGCTGTCCCTCTCCTCTACTGCACGTGCCTCAAGGGCTAAGGCATTATCAATTGCCTTCTCATAAGTCCCAAAATAGGAGGCGTGCAAACTCCTGAACCATGGCTCAATAAATCGAGACACAAAGCAGGTAATCCTGTCCTATTTTGTAAGAACCAAAGCAGGTGCATATTGTGAAAGCTCAGTGAACAATACATCATAATGCTCGACACTCATATTCCTGGTTTACCTTAGGGCCTCAAACTACTGGGCCTTCTAAAATCTCATAGTGCTAGAGACATACTTAGCCAAAAAGAGTCTTTTGAACTCATCCCATCCTAATAGGGCATTACCCCCCTGTCTCCTCAGCATATCGTACCAAGCGCTTGCCTCACCATGAAGACAGAAAGAGGTGAGCTCCACCATCCGATAGCCATGAATGCAGGAACCTCTATTCAATTTATCTAACTGATCTAAGAACTCTTCAACCTTATCCCTCGCACCTCTAAACTGGGGCGATTTCAGACCTATAAACCTCTCAAACTCATAATCTACCCCAACAGCCTCAGGTTCCACTAGAGGTTATCCCTTAGCCTCACCCATATTGCTAGTGCCAAGGGTAACACCTGCAGTGCCATCACTAACAGCGCCTCTAGTGCCACCAGCTAGAGCACTGTTACGAGTGCCACCATGAGTGCCATCTCCAGTGCTACCACCAACCCTAGTATCTGGGCCCATATTCCCTGGTGCCTCTAGCTGTCTTTGAGAATTAACCATGTTCGTCAATAACACCGTGATATTTACCAGAGAGTCAATAATCATCCGGTCTCTGTCCTACGCCGGAGTACTAACATCAAAGTCAACTCCTCTACCACGACCTGAACCACGGCCCCGACCTCTAACCTTGGCCTCGGCCACGCCGTTCGCCACGGCCTCATCCATGACCTTTGATGACCGTGCTATCACTGGTAGGTGAGGGCTAGGGAGCTTGACCACCCCCTAAAGAATCGACCTGTTTGGACGTTGTCCGAGTGTGAGGAGGCATCGTCCCTATCATCGGAGTGTTATGTCAATAAGAGTAATAATAGAATTTGAAAGTAAAAGATCAAAAGATACTAAATTCTAACATCCTTAGCAAAAGCTAGATCAATAATGTGCAATAGCTCACATCACGATCTAAAACCTAGCTAAGAATGGCTCTGTGGGACTCAAGGAGACAAGACTTTAGACAAGGCTAGAGAATCGAATAGGACTAATGGATACAAGCCTAACTCAGGTGTAACCTAAGCTTTAATACCAATCTATTACAACCCGATTTCTAATAATTCATGACCGGAACTAATCCCTAAGCCCAGTGGCCCCACCATGGATTAGTAAGCCTCTTCTCTAGCTCAATTTGCTAAGAACATTAATACTGTTGACAAAATATAGACTTGGAATAAAATACTATATCAACTTTTTCACAAAAATCTCAATATCTCATATACAACAGCTAAAAAAAAAAAAGAAAAGAATTTCCATCATCCTATATCAAATACATATACAGTCCCATATCTCGGGCTTTTGGCACAATTATGTAACACAAAAATAAAGTATAAAAGAATAGACTTAACAGTACGTGTGCGTCTCCATAGAACATCCTATATCAAATCAGGAATCAAAAGAAGTTTGACACCATACCAGAAGATCTGCTGGATCAGTATTCAAAGAAGAATCTCCTAAAAATATTTAAAAATAAAAAGGGGTGAGTCTTGTAGACTCGCGAGTATAAGGTATGCCATGCCCACTAGGAGAGTATGCAATAAAAATGCTAGGGTGAACATCACGGATACGATAACATAATAGTATGATGAACAACAAGTATATGTATCATAAGTTTACATAATTTGAGGTTCAAAGAAAAATATAGTGTAGGAAAAATAGGTGCCTAGAGACAACCCCCATAAGTTGCTCACTTAACCACCCAAGTCTCCTATACTTTTTATATGTGATGCATGCATTGAATATGAGGACACACTAGTAGAAATTGGCCTAGCTCCTATACACACATGCACACAAGTACATATACTAGCACATACATCATCATCACACTATAATACCATAATAACCCACGTGATAGCAGTGCTAAAACATACTATCCGTGTCTCTTATGGCCTTGGCATGCCAAGCCTCACGTACAGTACCATGATCTTTTCCTGCTGTGAGTCACCAAGGAATCTACTAGATAGTCCTCTAATAATAATGCAAATGATACCCTACTTAATGCACAAGTCATAACTATTTATCATTTCATGTAGTGCCCAAAATGCACCATATCATTCAATATTTCACATACTCAAAGACAAGAAATCAGTTAGGGTATCACTTACAATCTTTTTGCTTATATCTCTCCAGTAGGATGAAAATATTTCATGCATTTTAGAAACATTTAAAAGTGTTTTTCTATGATCCGCATATAAAAATCATATACAAGTTATGCATGTAACAGTATATACGTACACAAAATAAGGTAAACATAACATATCCTGTCTACTCGGCCAGGAAGGAATGACTCAAGTCCGAGCTTGGGGAGAAGATCGAGCAAAATCCTGGGAATCCAAGCCTAAAATAAATAGAATAGGGTGGTCACATTTGGGTAATAAAAGTAGCAATGTAATAAAAATTATCAAAAATCCTAACCATTGCCACACCCTGAATCGATTATTTTATACCTTGGCTCGCACAATATTTGAATTTAGCACAATGGAATTCGTCGAGCTTAGCCGTCGACTACACCATCATGCCTCGCCTTGCATGCTACGCGTAAGTGTATAGTGGAACTACACACCCACTTATAGGTTGCAATAAGAATAATATATATATATATATATTCTATATTCACCCATAAACTAGATTTCTTTTAATATAGATAATATTTTTAAAGTTTTTCTTTTTCAAAGTACATATATATTCATATTTATAACTCAATTGGTAAATTTTTAAAAACATAATAATTAATTGATTAGTGATTTAATAGATGGCTTAAAAATGATTTGCAATGTGCTAGCCTCAGAAGAAAATGAATTCATCAGAAATCAAGATTCGGGATAAACCCAAGTCATCATCATAGGTTAGCCTAGAACACACTCGAGGTCAATCTTGCTCGGGCTCAAGTCATCTAATATGGCTTTGTCCTTAGAACTCTAATATACAAAGTGACTTGCCAGTCGGCCAATTCCAAGAGACCTAAAGAGAACCCAAATTAGACTGACGTTGATATCCTGAGTAGGACCAACCTAACCAAGTTATCCTAGGTTCATGGACAAGCGACAAGAAAGGAAAACAAGTCGAGTGGGCCAGCCCAAGGGCTGCCAGAAATGGGTCAAACCATGCCCAACACATTGGGCTATTCTATAACCCAATCGGGCCCCGCCATCCTAAGCTAAAACCTTACTCGACCTGCCCAACCCCAAAAGCCCTATTTTTTTTTTCTTCCCGTCATTCTATCGTTGTCGGCTGGAGAAACATGGTCAACCAGCATACCGAATTGAAGCCCTCACCATGAACATCAACATATCTCAATATGAGAGCCATCAAACAGTTAGATCTTAGCAGATCTAGAAATTAATTTTCAGCTAACATAAGGATGAATTCTGGCTATCGTCGAACGTCGATTGTTGACCATTTTTCCAATGATTGGAGGCTACCATGAGGTGCGTTGCACCAAGGCGACCAACATACCTAAAAATAACAAAGATCGGACGGTTAGATTTTAGTAGATCTAGGGTTTAATTTTTTGCCAAATACAAAAACTCACTACCAATAGCCGGCGACCATTGTGGAAGGCGATTTTCAGTGATCTAAGAGGGCCATCCGAGACCCCCGATTATTCTGACCAACATATCCCAAAACCAAGCAAATCCAACGGTCAGATCTTCGTAGATCTAAGTTTAAACAACCAGCCAAAAACCCAACCGCACCTATATACATACATCTCACGAAACAACGACAAAACCAACAGAAACCATACCAAAGCACTTACCTCCTTGTAGATCAGGGGCTCTTAAATGGCGAAAATGAAGTCAGATGGAAGATCAAACGACTAGATCGCGAGAAATCAACAAAAATATGAGAGAGAGCGAGAGAGAGAGAGAGAGAGAGTAGATTTTCTGGGGGGGGCTGCCCGCACGCCTCCCCCTTTTCTTTTTATATTTTCAGTTTAGTTTTTTTTATATAAATATTTTATTTATATATATATATTTTTAGAAATGAATTATTATTACTATTATTATTATATTTTATTTATTTTTATTTTTTTATTTTTAGATCTTTACAACTTACAACAACAAATGCAACTCAATTACTAATACACTTTAACCTTAAACTCTTCAAACCACATATCTTTCATAGCTGCATCCACCTCACTCCATGACCTCTAGGAGCCCTCGAACTTGGATTTTGAAATCATGGAGATATTGGTTGAGGTCTCCCATAGTTGGCTCAAAACTATAATTATTTAAAAAAATGTTAGGACTAATATATATATATATTATAAAAAAATATAGGGTTTGAATTGTAAAAACTCACTCTAATCCAGCATTGTATCTCGTCCATGGCAATTAAGCGGACAATGAGGATTATTCGGACATAGGGGGATATGCTAGGAGTGTGCGTAAGGAAGTTCCATAGCTGTTAAAATGATCAAATATAGTTGGTGAAAGTTGCCTACAATAATAGTTACCAGTCTAGCATTGGATAAGTCGCCTTATAAGGCATTTGTTTTTATAGTAAGCCAGGTAGATCTCTAATGTGTTGAGACGAGGTCGGATATCGGGCATTGTTGGGACCCAAAGCTATTGAGAAAACATTGAAAAAAGGGGGTCTGAACCATTAGGGCCCATATAAGGCGACCCATGAAAGGCAAAGGAATTACTCGGAGCGAAGTCATTGTGACTCGAAGTTGCCATTAATGATCGTTCCTGGTAGAGGACGATGCCCAAGATGGGTGTATGCTGAAGTGTGACTTCAGGGAAGTTTAGTTCCTGCTAAATTGATTATTTGGGATTTTGGAGTGAATCGGATCTTTGGCATATGAGTTAGCCATGTTTGGCCAATGTGCATAAGATGTTTCCTGTGTCAAGGATGAGGAAGTTGTGCTACGTCCTCAGTATATAGTCGATTATTAGAACATAGAGGTCAAGGCCAGGGTATCATATGGGAAAATGTCATTGAGCATTATAATGGAAGGTATTGAGGAATCGATTGGTCCCGTATGTATCGGGTTAGTGACAACGTCTCCATTTGGGTGAGGCTACCTGGGGGTTTAGTTGAGATGAGGCATTTCCTTCCTAGTGT
This sequence comes from Diospyros lotus, assembly GCF_014633365.1. Lineage (NCBI taxonomy): Eukaryota > Viridiplantae > Streptophyta > Magnoliopsida > Ericales > Ebenaceae > Diospyros > Diospyros lotus. Next base: position 34,430,478 of record NC_068341.1, on the reverse strand, counting down.
GTGTATGGCTAAGTCCGAATTTGGAGGACCAAATTCTTTGAAGGGAGGCGGGGGGGGGGGGGGAGAAATTGTAATGACCCGTTAATGGGTCTAGGAGTTATTAATAATTTATTTATGAGAATTGAAATTTTTTTCCTATTAGAATGAATGTGAGAAATATTTTATGTTGCAAATGTATGTAAATAAATTATGTATTAAATTAATGGATTGGGTTAAGCCCAAGTGTGAAATTTTGCATATCTATTGAAATAAGGTTGTAAACCCCATTGGGGATGAGATTAGGTTGGGCCATTTGAGTTGGGGGTAGTGAAATGGGCTTTGGGCCCATGTGCATGAAATGGTATATTTTATTTAATAAAAAAATAGAAATTGTTTATGAAATGTCTAAAGTGGGCTTATGTATTATATATGTGTAAGAAAAAGAAAAGGGTAAAATGGTAATTGGCATAATGGATTGAATAAAGAAAAGAGAAAGGAAATAAGAAAATGTAAAATGTCCAAATTGGGTATGAGATATTTAGTGGAGTGTGTGTTATGTAGAGGGGCATAACGGGTAGAGAAAGGTTGGGGGAGTGGTTAGAGGTGGCGTGAAAGCCATTCCGGTCCCATACTCCTCCATTCTTCATTTCTTCTTCTTGCTTCTTTTCTCCCTCTCTCCCAAATGTTCTTCTTCTTCTTATTCTTCTTTTCTTTTTCTTCCTCCACTCTTCTTGATTATAGCTTCAAGAGCAGATTTTTGGGGCAAGTAAGCCAACTTCTTCTTCTCTTTTTGGTTGTTCTTCAAAGGCAAGTTCTCTTGCACTCCCTCTCTTTTTAATGGTTTGTGCAAGTTCTCTTCTTTTGGAAAGCTTATTTCTTGTTTTCCTCTTTGATGTTAAAAGTTAAATCTTCTTGTTATTAAAAATTGGAGTGGTCTTCCAAACTCTTTTAGTTATTTTCTGGAAATAAGTAAGCTTTGTTTATATTCATAAAAAAGATTTGTGGGCTTGCATTTCATTGTCTATGGGTGTCTTGAAAATGGTTTCGTTGGTGTTTGTTCACCTCATTATTCTTTCATGGAATGGCATTGTGGATTAGGAAGCTAGAATTGAGAGTTTTGGGGGGTTTGGTGTCAATTTTGAGTGTTTTTGGTGGATTTTTGGCATTTTCCCTTTGTTCTCGGCCAAGTTGACTCGTCCAGGAGGTCAAGTCGACTCAGTTTTGGGCAACTTGACTCGGGCCAAGTAGACTCGGATTTCTGCTGAGTCAACTCGGCCGCAACTTGATTACTCTGCGCATGTCTCGTGGTTTCGGCCATAACTTTTGATGTAGAACTCGAAATTATAATCCGTTTGAAGCGTCATAAACTAGACTTCAAGGGATTCAATTTTATATATAATATCATATATTTTGGTTATTATTTGAATTGATTAATGATTTTCTTAATCCAAAGTAAGTAAGATAGCTAAAGTAAAGTGTTTTTAGATGCTTCCTTTGACATCCCTCAATCCTCTAAAATGATAAAATATGGTTGAAGACACCTATATGTATATTCATGGGGTTCATGAGATAAAAATGTAGTTGAGTTGCATGTGGAAGCATGATGATGATTATTTGGGAAGTTAATAAGAAGTGATCTTGGTCGGCATGTCTATGGTAACTCATGCTTAATGCATGACTATCATGATAAGAATGATTGCCCTTAATCAATGTGAAATGTGTGGGAGGGCTAAGAGCTCTAATGGGAAATCAAAGTGAGGATGTGTGAATGCCATTAATCATAGCATTGTTGGTGGTTGTGTTACATGGCATTGTGTTCCTATATTGCCTCACTTTGTGATGTTGGATCATGGGTTGCATTCATTGGGGGGTCATGCTTTGTATGTGATGGGAGCGTGAGCATTGGCATGACACAGTTGGCCTGTGAGTGCTAACTTGTGTTTGTTAGGCGAGCATATGCATTAGAGCATTCATATGTGTGTGGATTCTTACGTGGGCGTAGCATGGCCTGATGCTTGGCTTATGGGGACCTAGTCATCACGTTAATGCTGCAAGAGCCATTGTATTCCTTATATGTTGCATTGCATGGTTCCTTTGCGCATGGTGGTTATGGTGGTGGAAATTGACTTGTGCTTGTGATGCGTAAGATTGTAGGTGGAGGCCTACAACAGCTAGATCCTGTAATGCGTAAGACTATGGATGTAGGCCCATAGCAGCTGGATCTTATGATGCGTAAGACTGTGGATGGATGCCCACAACAGCTTGTGACCTTGATGAGATTGTGAGTGATGTAGCACATGATGGCGATGGTGATGGATGTGAGATGAGAGCCTTGGGCTCATGTTCTTATTTTGGTAGCCTGTTCTTGGCTACAACAGGTTTGTATACAGGGTCTTGGGCGCCATAATGTGCATTTGCTTATGTGGGCCCCAAAGACCTTATGTGTGCATCCATGCATTGATGTTATGGATGGGTAATGTGAGATATAATTACATGGCATTGGATTGTGTGTCATCTATGCTTTTGGGGTTGGTGTGTGTCCATATGTGGCATGATATGAATGATGTTTAGGGAAGTCCGGTCATATCCAGTTTTTGTTGTTTAATACACTTGTTGAGCCTTATGGCTCACCTTGAAAAATATGTTTGATAAGCAAAAATAAGAAATGGTTTTTCTACGAGGTTGTTGTTAAGTGTAGAAGGCATGAACCCAATCAGTGTTATATGTCAGGTAATGATTTTCTTTTGGCTCCAAGTTGTTCATGCCTTCATATATGGACCTGTTGATACTTCCCTTTTTCTATATGCTTGCTAAGCCTTGTGGCTCACCCTTGTTTTTGTCATTCCAGGTGTGTGGAAGATAAGTAAGTGGGGCAAGTTCGGGTTACATGTGTACAGAGATGTCCTGGCCTCAAAGATCTGTGGGTGTGATTTGGAGGGCTTCAATAGAGGGCTTCTTTTTGTATTTGTAGTATTAGAGCCTTTCATTTTGAAAGTGTATGAATGGTAAACCCTAGAGAAATGATGTAATATGTGTTATAGCTCCTTTGATAGTGAGCAAATATGGAAATGAAAATAATTTTTGGCAAATTTTTTATTGATGTCTTGTATCTGTATCCATCTTGAATGGACCTTCTCACGGATTTCCTATGCTAGTGGGTAATCCGGGAGCGGGCCCTAACATATATGCCCATTTATAGGATCCATCTTTCTAGCTAGAGTTGGATAAAACAACTGCATGGTCATAGAAGTTGATGAAGTGATAAGAGACTGGGTTAGAATAAAAGATAATTGTGTGGCAGGAGTACTAGGGAGTGGGGAGGGTGAGGAAGTATTAAGGGTTGTAGTTGTTGAATTTGCTATTAAAATCATTTTGATAATGAATATTTTATGACAAAACTTTAATGTTCTCATATGTTATGATGAGCTTGTGATGATAGGTTGTTTTATATTTTAGGATATGTTCAATTCTCATATTTTTAAGGAGATGTTAAGGTTGCTTTGTTTTATGCTTTATCGATTGATGTTCATGTTGTATCTTAATAGGTTGTTCTAGGATTTAAAGAGATATTCTAAATATCCATAATGCATGAGTATTATGTGGAGCTCATAGGTTTTGAGTGTTTAAAATATGTGGCAGCATTTCTTGAAAAATAAATCTATATCACACATAAATTCATAAATTGCCTATTTGATATTTAATATCAAATTGCTAAATTTCTCAAGTTCTGAAATTTAAGAAAGAACTCTTGAAGAACTTATAAAGTTGAATGTTTGTTGCTCAATAAACAATACATTCAAGTGTTGTTTTATGTGCCCAGTATAATCTGTGAATCAAGTATATTCTCAATGCATTTGAGTAATAAAATTCTGAAGTATCTATCTTCCAATAATTACTCAAAATATTTATTAGTAGTATATGTGCATGATGATACTTTAGAGCTTATAGGATAGTAATGATATATGCTTTGTTTCAATCAAATAATAAGTCATTCAACTTATGTGTGACTAGATAAATATGTTTGAAAAATCACGTTGATGCATTTTTGAATTACATGTTGTGTTTTTTTATACATGATCTAGGATGAACAATCTTTATTTGAATCTAGAAAAGAAAGGCTTCTAGTTGGGTAACAAATATTGTGCTCAGTGTATTTACAATCTAGAAAAATTCCATTTGTTCTATCTCAGTTAAGTAGCAAGTAAATTACTTAGCTAATGTGTGTTTATGAATAGTTATTTGGGTAATGGGATTTCTTTGAAATATGTCATGTTGTGTGCTTAGTAGAATAATCTTTCTTTGATCAAGAAAGAAATATTTTTCAGTTGAGTAGCAATTAGTATACTCAATTTATTATTCTTTGAAAATCTAGTAAAATTCCATTAAACCTTTCTATGTAACCAAGTGAATGTGATTGGAAAGTTAGTTTTAACCAACTTTCACAAACAATACTTGTATATTAAATATCTTAAAATTTTAGGCTTGATATGTTATGTTAAGTCATATATTAGGTTTTGATGTTATGATGATGATATTCAAAACAATTTTTTAAAGATGAAAGTTGTTAGAATTTTAATCCAGTAAGGTATAGAATCAATCGAGTATATCAAAATAATAATCAAGCAAAAATTCTATGTTACTTGAGTAAAATGTTGATCTAGGCTATTGAGTCTATGTACTCGTTGTTTTAATTGAATATAAGTTCAATTGTAATCGAGTACATCTTTGGGCTCTTCCATGTAATCGAGTAAAATATTTCTTTACTTGAATATCACTCTTATTTGAAGTAAGCATGTGAGTTAAATTGATTTTAGTTAAGCATGCTTATCTTTCAATCAAGTGAAATTCTTTTGTAATCGAGTAAGTTAATTCTATATAATATATAATTGAATACATGGTAAATTGTATTTGAGTCAGTATGCAATTATATGACTAACTATTGCAAGTTTCTAGTAAGGCAAATTTAATTGAGTATTCAAATTTATAATCGAATAAGTATATTAATGTACTTGAGTAAATTTAAATTATGAGTACTTATTCTCTAGTAATTTGTCAAAATCTCTGGATCCTTTGTATAATCGATTGTATGAATTTGAAATCAAGTAAATGTTAAAGTTTAATCAATTAAAATCTTAGTTGTACTCGAGTATTTATTTCAAGTTTCTGTTGTAGAATTGTAATACATTACAAATATTTTGTAATTAAGTAAATGTTGATGTATAACTAATTAAATTCAATTTATAATCGAGTAATTATCTCATTTCTCTATCTTAGAATGTAATTGAGTATAAATATTTTGTAACTGAGTAAACTGTTAAAATTAGTTGAATACAAATTATATGTACTTGAGTACAGACAAAAATTAGCCAATTACAATTTCTTTTTACTCGAGTAATGATAAAAAATACTCGATTACAAACAATTTTTAATCGAGTAAAGTTGTGTTGAATCTTAAAAATAGAGCCATTGAACTAGTCGTTGTTGCAAGTGCATTTAATCCACAGTTTTGACTATTAAGACACATATTTTACTCTAATTTTTCTCTCACATATTTAGCATGATATTTGATTATTCTAATCATTTTTTTCCCCTACAAATATCTATTCGCAAGTATAAAAGGTAAAAGAGGCTAAAGAAAAAAAAGAGTTCTAATTCTTTCTATTCCATTCTTAAGTTAAAGAAGCCCATTCAAGATTTTATCTCCAATTAACTGTAAAAATAAGGAGAATAAGCTTAGCTTCTTATTTTTAAATCTCTGTTGATTGAGAGAAACATTATTTTTCTATTGTGAGCTTTCTTTGTAAGCTTCTCTTATATCATTTTTACCTTTACTTCTTGTAAACTTTCTATGGTTCTGCCTGATCCCTAAAAGGCAAGAGGTTTCACCTAATTCTTAAATAGTACCTCATCCTTTAATTAAAGGTAAGGTTTTAGTTGAATCTTAAAAAAATGTTGTAAAGTGGTTATAATTGATCCCAATTAAAAAGCTATCAGTGAGTTGGTTGAAATCCTTAGTGAGGAACCAAATAATTGGAGTAGGCTGTGTGACCCGAACCGTTATAAAATCTATGTGTGTTACATTATTTATTTCTTCCTTTCATTTTAGCAAGCCAAGTTTTTATTTCCAACATTCAAAGTTTGCAGTCACAACTGTATAATTTGATTTTGTAAAGCTCATTTTCATTCAAGTCATATTTGCATGATTATTTCTTTAAGCACCAAGAATTCAATCTTTCAATAAAATCTTTTATAACTATCTTTCAAGGGCTTTAAAATGTAAAAATGTGTTCTTTGCATAAAAGGACTTTAAATTGAAAAAGGTTGTAAAACACCCAATCCGCCCCCCTCTTAGGTGTATCTTATTTTCTTATAGTAGCAATGCGTGGGCTGTGTCGACCTCGGCCTCTTCCCGACCCCCACCTCGACCGGTAGCTTGATTATCTGCCATCTATATAGAATAAAAACATGCACATAATACACTAAATAACCTGGAATCAAATTAGACATCGTGTTATACATATAATACAGTCATATGATACATTCATATAACACACCAAATAACCTAACTAGACCATGTGTTTGTAGATTCTTCTTCATCAGCATCAGATGAAGTGGACAAGTTCTCCTTTGATTTTCCTAAGTTTGCTTGAATAAAATGTGTTATATCCACTTTTGTTGCATTACCATATTTTGTTGCTCTATGTTGAGTTAGTCATTTGCTATGAAGGACTTAGGACCAACAAAGGGATTCCTTGGCACCCAAATAAATCAAGATCAAGTAGTTAAGAAATTGTATATGTCACAAGAGCAATATATTGAAAAGATCCTTTAAAGGTTCAATATGAACAAGGTAAAGCAATTAGCTCTTTTCTTGTTGCACATTTTAAGATAAGCACCAAGGAAAGTCCTTCTATAGAGAAAGAGAAAGAATACGTAAAAAGAGTTCTAGCACAGTTGTTGAAAGCTTGATGTATGCATTGGTATGCACGAGGACAAAAAATTGGTATTGTTAGTCATTTTCTATCAAATCTAAGAAGAGAGTATTGGGATGTGGTTAAGTGGATTATAAGGCATTTGTGGGGTACTTCTAGTATGTGTCTTTGCTTTGGTAATGAGAAATTAGTATTAGTTAACTACACAAATGTAAACATGATTGGAGATATTGATTTATGCAAGTCTACCTCACTTATTTGATCACTTTTTTTAGGGGAGTTGTCTTGACAATCGAAATTATAGAAATGTGTTGCAATTTCTACCATCAAGACAAAATTTATTACAGTTACTATAGATGAAGAATCTTTTTCATGAGTTTGGTTTCAAACAAGACTAATATATATGTTCTATTTTGTGACAATTAAAATGTCATTCACCTTGGTAAGAATTCTACTTTTCATGTAAGATCCAAACACATTGATATAATGTATCATTGAATTCGAGACGCTTTTAATGACATGTTGTTTGAAATTAAGAAAATTCATATATATCCCAATAGATCTAATATGTTAACAAAAGTACTACGAAGGAAGAAGTTTGAGGTTTGTCGTTTAGGATGACAAATAACTCTCCATGTAGTTAGAGGGTAGGATTTTCTCTTTAGTAGAGATGACCCCAAATATTAGTTTACTATTTAATAGTAAATCCCATTTGAATTAAGCTTATAAGGAAGATTTAAGGGAATTTTTATCCTACAAAAGTACAATCTTTAAAAGGGTTTTTTTACCCCTTTAGTTGTTGGTCTTTTTATAAAAAAATCAAAGAGAAATAGAAGTCTAGAATTTTTTTGTTGAAGAGGTACAATTTAGTTTTGATGAAAAGGTAATTTGAAGGTCTATATTTGGTTCCATTTGGCTGAAATTTGGTCACTCTAATTGCGATGGCTCTACAATTTGAATGGTGAAGATTAGTTTTTGAGTTCTCTATGAACATATTTCTGTGGTAATTTATCAAATTTTTATTTGGTAAGATCGCTCATTTTCTTTTATTAAAGTTATTTGGTTTCCAAGAATGGTTATTCTTAAATATATATTTGTTGATATATTGTTATATGCATTGAGTTAATGATCATTAGATAAGACCTTTGTGTATTCTCATTATTTCTTTGAGGGAAGATTTGGATGGACTTGTTCCCATGATTTTTATTCCTTGCATTAAGAGGGGTTTTCTATGTAAATTTTAGTGTTCTTTTAGTTAATTCATTGCTATACTTTGATCAATATTATTCTATATTGTACCTAGTTTGACTCTATCATAGTTCACGTAAGAAAAGAAAAGTTGATGATTTTTTAACATAACTATTAAGTATTACTTTAACTTATTATCTTTATCAACATTTAATAGAACTTAGATTTACAATAAAAACTAAAGAGAATCAAGTCATAGGACCCCATAACTTATTGAACACCCATAGCCAGGCTAGCTTAAGGCATAGGCCACTAAGGCTAATGCCTAGTGCCCCCCAAAAAATGACACACCAAGAGAAAGACGAGAGATGTTGGAAGGAGGAGACACTGGAGAGTGATGGAGACGTCGGAGGAAGGAGACTGCAGACGTCAATAGAAGGAGATGGCAGATGTCGACAGGAGATGATAGATTGGGAGATGCAATCGTCAGTAGGAGGAAGAAGGAAGGAGACCAAGAGCAAGAGATAACAAACACATTGTCACTGGTTAAGAGGCGATGATGTTGTTCAGTGCTTACACAAGACAACAGGAGAGAGGGAGAGAGAAAAAGAGAGAGCTATAGTCGATTGTGCCGTTGCCACCTACTGCCGACCGCCAAGAGCCTCACCAACTCTTAAGCCAGCCTTGCCCGTAGCAATAATATTTAATGTCATCATATATGTTTAGCATCTATAATAACATGCATATAAAACTAATGAATAATATTTCAAAAAAATATTTTGTTAAGTGTCATTAAGCCAACGTCATTGGATTTAAACTAAGTACCAATTGAATTTAACAGTTAAAAATGTGAAAGATAGCACTTTTGGAAATGCATAGGTATAAACATGACAGTTTTACTATTTGGACAGGGAGGGAAAGGTAGGGTTATTTATTGGAAGTGTAATAAATTTGTGTCTCAGTGTGTGTGTGTTGGTTATATATTAAAATGGAAGCATCGTGGGGATTATATATATGTATACATAGTTTAACTCAGGGCCAGCCATGGGTAGGCAACAAGGCAGTCGTCGCCTAGGGCCCCCCACCCATGGCCAGCCTATCTCATATTTAATTAATTTTAAATTAAAAAATTTAAAATAATAAAAAAAAGAGATGACGTTAATAGGAGAAGTCGCAATTAATTGACAACAAAATGAATTTGATGTAACAAGATAATATGTTGTCATTATATATATACTAGAGTATGCATGTGCCCAAAGGTACGGTGTAAATAATATTAAGATTAAAATATAGTTATAATTTATACGTATTATGTTAAAATTTATGAAGAACTTGTAATAATTTTGCTTGTATTAAACGCTTTACAAAACTTAAATAAGAAACAAACATATAATTAAAATTTATAATTGTTGAGTCAACTTGCTCATATCAATTAAATTTTGATGATTAACAAAAAGAGTATTTTTCTTAAATATATTAATTGTAGTACCGAATTATTTTTTATTAATTTATAAAATATTTTCATAGCATATGCATTATCAAAAATATTTTTTTCTATTAAAACTATTTTTTTAAAATATATTTCTAATATTAATTTATTAAATATTTTTTATATATCATATGTAATATCAAAAATATTATTTTCTATTAAAAATATTTTTTAAATATATTTATATAATATTTTTATATCATATGTATCTTTAAAAGTATTTAAACAACTAAGTGCATGTGTTTAAGTTTGAACCCAAAACCTCATATTCATCCAAGTCTTCCCTTGTTAGTTGATCTACAATCCCTCTTAGGCATTTGAATGCACATATTAATTTTAAATTATACTAAGTTTTTCTACTATAAGAGTCAAATTTTTGACCTTTGAAAAAGTATCCAAAATGACTATAAATACCCCCCCCCAAACTCATTTTTTAAGTATCCACGTGCTTCCATTATATATCCAAAGCACTCAAAAGCTCTCAAACGCTATCAAGCAAAGCATCCAAATCTCTACAACAAATATTATAGTAAAAGGAGAAAAGTTCTTCAAATCTTCTACAACAAATCCGAATATCTCCATTTGAGATTACAAATTTATTTATTTATTTAAATATTATTTTCTTGTATAATTTGTTCTTAATTGCTTATTTGTGTCCAAGTATGAAAAAATTATTTTTAACATTTAAATTACCATTGTAGACTGTATGGGTTTTCTAGAACCATTAAAATCTAGGTGAATTTAATTTCTAAGGTAAGATAGGGAGAAAACATTGGTGTAGTGGTTGCCTAGAACTCGTTGTAATCTAAATGTGTATCCAGTTTTCAAGATGAGCTAATGTGAAAACTTTGGTGAAATTATTTTAATGGAACTCCAAGGGTGGTTAGACTTTGAGAGAGTGGACTAGGTGTGTGTAAAGATACCGAACCACTATAAATTGTGTTGTGCATCATTATATTTATTTTTGTTATATCTTGTGGTTTATATTTATTATTAATCTCAAATATAATTTATTATATTTATCAAATATATATTTTTCAATAAAATCATTAATCAAGAATATTTATTAAAATTGAAAAAAATTTAATTACTCAATTCACTCGCCTCTTGAATGATCATACCCTAAGGGACCAACAATAATGTTCACCAATACTACAAATCAAAATATAAGAGTAAGAAAAAAAATTATAAACACTGAACAAAAAATAGAAATTAAATTTATTGTATATTTGTTAACGTTTTATAATAAAAAGAAAAAAAAATTACTAAATCTATATAATAAAGCATATCAGTAAATGCTCTACAATCTGAACAAATAAATATTTGAAAAAGAACATTTCACATTCAATAAAAAGAATTTTGAATAAATATATGAAAAATAAACTTTTAAAAATATACATAAAAAAAAGTATATGACACTATGCAATTCCTAAAAAAATCTATATAAAAAATATATATATAATATTCGAAAAAAAAAATTTAAAAATTATTGATAAACCATACCACAGGATGTGCATTTTCCTTTCCTTTGCCAGAAGAGATAGCCTTTTCTATTTCTTTTGATAATGCTTTGTCTTTGCCTATAAAAAATAAATAAAATATATTTATAAATTATTTTTAAAATGATAAGAAAATGCATATCTAATGTTCAAGTGATTTTTAGGTTTACCTCACGAATGCAAATAGTATTAAGGTCACGCTCATCACAAATGATAATATTAATATTTCTTTCTTAAACAAATCGAACCTATACATACAAACACTTTAGAGTGATAAATAAAACTTTATACATATAAATAAAAAAAATTAATAAACGGAGCTGATATTACGATTCGGTGTAAGTCTTTATTTACCTATAAAGTATGAGAAAAAAAAATTATTTTATTAAAAAAATTATATATGATAAGTTTAAAAAAAAATAGTAGGTCTTACATTAAAAGAGAGGTACTTAAATTTACATGAAGAACAAAAAAATCTTACTTGACCAAAAATAGTGATATTGTCCATAACTGTTGTACTTCAACTTAAAAATGTTTGATTATATGATTTTAGATACTAAGAAACAAAAAATTAGCAATATTAAAAGTTAACATGGATTTCATTGACAATGAAATGCTATTTCCAAATCAGTTGTTATCAAATTGGATAATAAAATTTAAATATTTATTTAAATAAATAACTGTCATGGATAGAAAATACTTCATGGGTTACAATCAAGAGGAGAAGAAATAAAAATATAAACATCTAAGAGAAAGAAAAAGGCCAACCCAATGTTTATAATAGATTATTTTAACAATTACAACAATTGTTCAAAATTGAACTCTTATATTTCCTAACTGATTTTAATTTTAAAGAAATCAAATTAAAATCAAAATCAAAACCCGTTATAATCATAAATATTCTAAGGTTCACCATTTATCACTTGGAAAGTCCAAACATAAATTTATGCTAAAAAAAATTTCAACAGATAACAAAGTCATTTTATAAGCAATAATAAATAATTATACTCTCTTAAAAATGTGAAAAAAAAAACATAAACTCTTTTGTTATATTACATATAAATGTTAAAATGCCAAGTCTTCGAAATTTTTCTTTTAATTAGGAACTCTAGATATTCAAAAAAAAAATTATATGAAAAAAATAGTCCATCTCTTTTTAGAATCACACATTACATTTGAATGGTACAATTTTTTTTTTTATAGTAAAATGTTAAATACATTTTTTTGAGTGTGAATTTTATTTTTTTGTTGTATGAAAATCAGCTAAACAAATCACTCTCATTTTCTTTTAAATAGCTCCAAATAAATACTTTCAATATATTTAAACTTTCACTTTCTTTTTAAATAACTCTCAACAAATCAGCTACCAAAAAAAAGCTACAAAAAAATAAATAAATAATAATCTGTAAAGAGACACAGAGATATACATATATCTTTATATAATAACCTATCAAAACAAATGTATATAACAATTACATATATAACTAATAAACACACAAACACGCCTTTATATATATATATATATATATATAAACACACCTATCAATGGGGGTAACTCTAGTTCAGAGTCAGAGAATCTTAAGTTCTCCAATTGTGCACTGTCGGGGAAGCCTTGGTTACTAATCGTGAGTGGTCAAAGAATCTTTGTATTCCCAAAACCTTCAGTTTTCCGGTCGAGAACTTTTTTATTTTTATATTATGCTTAAATTTTAGGGCTCCGTATACAATTTTCCTCTAGAGCCGACCCTCATTAACATGAATGATTCCCAGATATTTTGTTAACTAACGTGTCCTTTAGGAAACTACTTGCAAATTGCTGGATAATAGAAACTACTTGCAGCATCATGTCTGTCTTCTACTGGCAGAATGAATCGATTTCGTGGCCATTATTTGCTGTAATAGAACAAATAGCGGTGGCTACTCTAGGAGACACGTGCACTCGCAGTGGGTTCTTCATGACGACGGTGAATTCTTGTTTCTCCGATAGATCAACTTCGTCGCCGTCCACGGCCTTCCATTCCAAGTACCAGACCAAGTTGGCCACGAACAACTCCAGGTGAAGCAGAGCCAACCCTAATCCTGGACAGATCCTCCTCCCTGCCCCAAATGGCATCATCTTTATCTCTCTGCTTCCTGTTATGTCCACTCCTTCATTCATCCCATGCCCATCCCCATCAAGGAACCTCTCCGGCTTGAATTCCATGGGTTCCTCCCAAACCTTGGGGTCCCAACCCATCTCTGCCACCATGAAGTTCACCGTCGAGCTTTTCGGCACCATGTACCCCTCCAACTCCACGTCCTCGGTCACCGCGTGCGGCAGCACGAAGTGGCTCGGAGGGTGCCTCCTCAGCCCCTCCAAAACCACAGCTTTCAGGTACGGCATCCTCTGGAGATCATCCTCTCTTATGGAGGCATCGAGTTTCTTGGTTTTCAGTTGCGGCGGCGGCCCCACACTCGCCGTAATCTCCTCGTACAGCTTGGCTTGGACGTGGGGGTATTTGACAAGGTTGGCCATGATCCACTGCAGGGCCGTTGAGGTGGTGTCGGTGCCCGCGTTGAGAAACTCAGAGCAGAGGTTCACCATACCGTCGTCGTTGAGCTTCTTCTTCTCGTCCGGCAGCTCCAGGTCCACCAACGTGTCCACATATGCCACCACGCCCTCTTCTTCTTTATCTTCTTGCGTTTTCTTCTCCTGTTCATCACGATCTTCGTCGGCCTTGAGCATCTTCTTCTTCCGTCGTAGTTGTTGGACGACTTGGAGTCGGGCTTTAATGAGAGGAATCAAAACCCTGTCCTGATTCTGGCGAATCCGAATCAGCTCGTTCCAGCGGCGGCGGAACACGATCTTCCCTAACCTGGGCCAGAAATTGAGAATGTTGAAACGGTTGAAACTCAACAGCAAGTCGCGTTGAACGGCCTCGATTTCGTTGATTTGCTTCTCGTTCAGCTTGTCCCCAAAGCACATCAGCACTAGAAGACAGAACATGGCGTACCGGAAATGGTCCACCACCTTGACGGCTGCGCCGCCGGAGTCGAGGAGGCGGTGGATGAGGATGGAGAGCACCCATTTCCGGGCGCGGGAGTAGAATCTAACTCGAGACGGGTGGAGGATCTCGGAGGTGAGATTGCGGCGGAGGAGGCGCCAGGTGGGGCCGTAGTCCGCGGAACTGATGTTGTGCTGATTGCTTCTGATAAGACGGGTGGTGGGGAGGAGGACCTTGGGTCGGTCGGAGAAGATGGCGCCGTTCTGGACGAGGGCGCGGTGGGCTGTGGAATGGGCACCGATGAAAATGGCTGGACGGGACCCGATACGGAGAGTGAGGATTGGGCCGTACTAGTCACGGAGGCGGCGGAGGACGCGCTCGAGCTCCGATAATGATTTGCGGAGCAGTAGGAAGCTGCCAATGACCGGAACAGAAGGTGGGCCAGGAGGAAGCTTCTTACTAGAAGAAGAAGAAGAAGAAGAAGAGGAAGAGGCTAATAGGGTTAGGTTGAGGAAGGATTTGAGCAAGAGAGCTATGCAGAGGGAGACGACGACGATTAACCACGGCTCCGCCATTCCCGTTTCTCTGCTGTCTCCCTATCAATCAGTTTCGATGTCGATAGTTAGATAATTGAGGCTACTTTGTAGCCAAAGCCGAAGATAGAAGACAAAACGCATACGTAACAATCAGGATAAAGGATATTATTTAAAAAGAAATCCTCGCCAAAAAAAAAAAATTAAAATTAAAAACAAAATTCTTATAAATTAGTTGGATTGTGTTAATTTCAAAATCTAAAATTAGAGATCTCTAATGATTAAATTTCATTCTTAAAATAAAGAATTATGTGTTACTAATTTTTCAATCAGGATAAAAGATATTATTTAACATTGTAAAGTGGTAAAACATTTGAATTTTCACATGAAGTATTAGAATTTGAATCAATGCGACAACTTATTGAAAGGTTTAAATTTCACATGGAGTGTATTGAATATCCAACTTTAAATATATATAAACTATATTCGAATTTGAATTTATTCAAAGGATAAATCAGGGAGAAAGGTCACCCCTCCTTAAAGATTAGTCGAGCGAAACTTGGACACCTCAGATAAATAAAGAAATAATATTTAAAAAAAATTTTTGTAAAAAAAATTTAAAATTAAAAAATAATTCTTATAAATTAGTTGGATTGTTTAATTTCAAAATCTAAAATTAGAGATATCTAATGATTAAATTTAATTTTTAAAATAAAGAATTATGTGTTACTAGTTTTTCATCAGAAATCAGCCAAATTAGGTTACGGAATGACTTCCACATTATTAATTTAATTTAAGGTTAATTCACTCGTTTACTTCATAAATTTTCATTTTTTTATCTCTTATATCTTATAAACTTTAAAATTAATCATAAAGCCTCTTCAAAAAGCTAAAGTTTTTTTTTTTTTATAACCACAAAGAGAAAAAAAAAAGGCTAAAGTTGAAGGGTGTGACACTTAGTTTAAGAGATGTCGTAGCTAATTAATTTAAAAAAAAAAAAAGAATTGATTAGATAATTTTTAAAACTCAGGAGATATCCGGAGACAAAAATGAGAGTACATGATGCCATTCTATGATACCTTTATATAACTTTATTTTCTTTATATCCCAATTGTAGGGTGTAAGGATGAAAAAAAGTACTTAAAAATGTTCTTATTAAGTACAAGTGAGGTGGCGTCATCGTTCTTAAAGATGTTCTTTATATCCCAATTTTGCCCAATTGAGGTGGCGTGTTGATGTATTCTCAATTTTAGTTTTTTTTTTTTTTAATTTTATCTTATTTTAAAAATTATTTTAATTTGAGCCTCATTTTATCTTATGATTTGTAATAAAAGTAGGGCAAAATGACACTATTTTGTTGATGTGTTAATTATTGGACACATCAACACACAATCTCAGCTGTCACGTTAGTTGTCAGATTGATCGAGAATAAAATTGACATTAATCTTAAAATATGAAAATTAAATTTAAATAATTTTTAAAATAGGATACAATTAAAAAATAACCTAAAATTGAAGATAAATCAAGTTATTAGTCCAAATAAAAATTATTAAACTTTACGCTACTTCCTTTTTCTTAGGTTTTATTTGATTACGTGCCATTCCATTGTTTACCTCACCCCCTCTTCCACGTTGGTTTAATAAGAACTGTTTAATAGAACCAAATATGATTATTATTCCAATAATTATTGTATTAAAACAAAATTGTTATGAGCACACCATTTGGCATGCCTACCAATTTACACATAAAGGTATATATCTGTATTCTTTTCTACAACTAATTTGGATGTAGTTTCAAAAATCTAATCACATTTATCTCACTATCATTCATTTAGATAGGGTTGTCAAAGTAGTTATGTTAAGGGGGGGGGGGTGAATTTGGCTCCCCAGATCTTATCTTCTTTAAAAATACAATGTAATAAATTAATGCACACAAATATAAATTCAAGGAAGAAATTAAGAAGATTATGCATATGTGTTTATAGTGATTCAGCTAATTGTCTATATATCCACTACCTTCACTTCCCATCAAGGATTTTTTAACTTCAGTATGGACTGTTTTTTGTACAAGTAAACACTATCCTCTATACAAACCCCTTAACTTTTAAGCTATAACCTTACAATGCTTTTTAAAAGTCTCAAGGAATAACCTTTTTACAAGATAGAATGAAATACAAATTGAGAGAAAAATACTCCTAATACTAGGGGTCCTCATAAATTAAGCTCAACACAAAGAGAATAACACTCTAGAAATCAATGAGCATGAAGAGCTTGTTCTTTGTAAATGAGAAATCATGTTAGTGCATGTAATCTCAAAGAAATCAAAGGCATATTACAGAGAAATATATTACATATTTGATCAGAGAGCATTAAATATCATTTTAGACTGCATTGAATGCGACCCAATAGCTAAAAAATTTAAATTTTCAAATTGTGCGAGCTACGTTACTCAAGTAATGTCATACTTTAGTCGAGTAACAATCTATCAATTATTTCAAATTTAAAATTCATACCTTAGTTATTCGAGTAATAAGTTTTGTTATTTGAGTAAAATTTGGGATGTGTCTCAATGCTTGCATGGAATGGCTTGAAGGTGAGTGAGAATGAGTTTGGTATGTGCATAATTAATTGCAATCAAAAAGGGGAAAGGAAAGTCTATGTGTAAACACTTTGATTTTTAAGTCAAATATCGAAAATTTGAAGGGCATATTAAAACTAGTATCATATTTTCTAAAATGAGGTTTTATTTATTTATAGAGGAGGATGGAGTTTTCCTAAATCTCCTAGAATTAAGATTATAATAGATAATATTTATCTTAATATTTTAGAATTTACTAGATTATAATTTTCATGAATAATATTTATCTTAATATTCTGAGATATTATTATAATTAAAATTCTTTATGCATAATGTCTATCCCCTTCATATGACTTTCAGAGAGATTTTTGAATGTCAAAATTATTTAGTTTAAGCGTTGTGTGAGATCCCCTCCTCTCCTGATTAGGGAAAAATTACACATTTTTGTCTCAAAAAATTATTTTAAACTTTTTTAGTCTTCTAATGATCTTTTAGCCATGACACATCAACATGCAAATACTATATATCTTGATCAGATTTAGTTATGCAAATATAAATTAATTCAAGACCCAACTTTAATTGATTTTTTAGGATCCAAGTCAGTTTGATTATGGTTCACAATACAAAAGTCTTCAGTGGAAATGAAACGAAGCCAAATTGTTTTGGAATGTATTAATTTTTTAAAAAGAAAAACGTATAAGTACATGATGCCAAATTATTATCATATCATTTCGGCTATGACTCTCTCTCTCTCTCCATATATATATATTTCAGAAAAGATAAAAGATTCGTCCACACGTACATATGGGTCATGCTATTTGTACAGAACAAAGGTTACAGAAACATTTACAGGGCAATCAAAATATCCATTTTACCCTTGCAATTAATGACCCAAATGCCCCAAATGCAGCATCTCTCTCTCCCCCTCTCTCTCTCGCTCTCCCTCTCACACCGTCGGCCCTAGCGGCAGCGGCAAGCGGCGAGGCGAGGCGCGACCGCAAGGCAGCCGAGGCGACGCGATGAGGCGGTAGAGGCGACGGGGCGAGGCGGTAGAGGCGACGGGCGAGGTGGCGGAGGTTGCAGTGGCGAGGCGAGGCGACGGCGAGAGCAGGCGGAGGCGAAGTTGCAGTGGCAAGGGAAGGGGGAGAGGGAGAAGGGGATGAATAGGATCAAAATATCGCGAAATATCGCGATATTTTGATGTCAATATATCGCGATATATCATTTCTGTAAGCATTCTGTACAAAAGCTTATGTACAAATAGCATTTTCCCGTACATATACATAAGGACAATGCTACACGTCCAGAATGTCCTACAGAAAATCTTACAGAAAAGTTTTATTTTTTGCATTTCCAACCCCCCTCCCCTTTTGCATTCCCCCCTCCCCAGAACTCTCTCGCCCACTAAATTTTCCCTCCCCCCTCCCCTCTCTCTCTCTCTCTCTCACACACACACACTTTCTCTTTCTTTTCTCTCTTTCTCTCTCTCCCTCCGGCCAAGGCCGCCGTTGCCCCCCACCACCGCTCCCGCTCTCGCCGTCGGCCACCCAGCCCCCTGCCGTCGCCAGCCCCGTCGCACTCACCTGCCGCCACAGCCGCACCCACCCCCTCTTCTCGCCACCACCGCCGCACCCACCTCCTCGCCCCACCTCCACTTCATCTGCATCATCATCCTGTTAAAGGACAATATGTCTAGAAACTAAAGGCAATGTGCAGTCAGATGAAGCAACAATTTGTATGACTTATTGAATTTGTCAATCATCCATAAGAATTCCTCTCTAGCATAGACATCCCACAACCACAAGTGATGATTTCCAACTCATATTGGTGGCTCTTATTTGGTTATGTGAATGGCATAGCTTCAACTAGATGAAGAAATAAATGTGAGAATATACGTAGAAGCAATATGGCACCAATGGCAGTATGTACCTGTGGAGATAGTGTAATTTGGAAGCAGCGATTAGAAGTGTTTAAGCCACTTTCGCTGGAGTGAATTTTTGGCATTACAAAAGAAAAGAAAATATATCAGCTTATCTATCATGGAGAACAAAGGGGGAAAAGTGAAGGAATTTAGGTCCTCGATAACACATTACAAAGGAAAAGTGGAGGTGGGGAGAGGAAGGCGACGACGGCGGCCACCCCGCACTCACTTGCCGCCACCGCCGCACCCACCTTGTGTTATCGCTTTCTGTTTGTGGCATATTTGCAGCAACTGCTTTACAATTCAATGGTTTGAAACTCAGCTCTTCATCTTCATCCTTAATCATTGTAGTCTTGAAATTTAAACTACAAATTGAAGTCATTTTTGCAACGGGAACACTTTAAAAACAGATTGATTTCTTATTATTTTACTAAAAAACTGGAAATAATGTCACCAATCCTAAGTTAGAAGTCCACTGCCCACCCCATAAATTCAAAGAAAAGTGAGAAATTTCAGGCATTTCAATGCTTTTGCAAATTCAGCAATCAATACAAGCACAGAAACTAAAAGAGAAACTCTCTCCTCCTCACCCAAATCACCATTAAAGAAACTCAGAAAGTATAGAATACTTATGTATTACAGTCAAACACAAATGAAATCTTTACATCTCCAAAAAATCTCTAGAAAATCAAACCAAACCAGACCAAAGGACAAAAGAACTCATTAACGAGAAAGAAAATTTTCAGATGAAATCGAGGATAAAAAAGAACTCATTTGCTCTTCCTCGCCATCAGGCCGCCGGTTCTCTTTTCCGCCAAGTTCGCCGACTTACTCCCCCAGATTTCGCATACAACTTCGCGTTCTTCAAAGCCGCCGAAGGAGTAAGAGATTTTTCCCTCATCAGCGGCAGCGCGTTCTCCAGCTTCCTATTCTACTTGCTCAGAGCCGCGGAGAAGTCGGGCACCGACTGGGCCAGAACGGAAGACCCTTTCCGTCGGCTGGGTGGCGCCGGAAAGCTTCCCTGAAACTTCACTTGTTTCTTGGGCGGGGATAGATCGGTGAAAATAGAAGTGAGAGAACCTTGACATTATTGATGAAAATAGAAGCTTTGCTCTATTTCCTTTGTTGCAGAGAGGCTTGAAGACTGGTGGGTTCTTGGACTAGTCGTACTAAATTTAGATGTCGACACAATTTATACACACTCAGAATTAAATATTCGGTGTAATTCATACAAAATTTATCTTTCAACCTTACTGTTATCTTTCAATTAAATGTTGTCTTTCAATAATAATTCTACTTTTCAAGTCATTACACCGATTCAAACTCTGATACTTTATATAAAATTTTAAGTATTTTAACACTATATGATGTGCGTGAGAACCGTGTGTCTTTTGTTGTTTGGAGCTAGTGAGAAACCAAAGGGACCTTTTAACCATATTGCTTGACCCATCCTCCTCATGGCACTGGCGATACGATACTTTATCCAGACAACTCTCTCTCTCCATACACAGAGAGGTTATGTTTCGGCATTCTACCAATTCATATTTATTAGTCATCTTTTTTATGTAATTAATTAATTATTTTAGTTACATCAATCTTGCTAACCTTAAGACCAATAATCCTATGATTTTTTTGTATGTTTTCATGGCCACCAGACCATAAAATTAAAATTGTCCGTCTTCAATGTCAACTAATGTCCTACATGTGCTATATATATATATATAGTAAATAAATATCAAATTTGTTTTATTATTCAAAATAAACTACGTGACATTACTAGTTAATATATAGGCATTATCATAAACATCAAATACTTCAACCTCTAGTATTATGGAGATTTGTAAAACAAAAGACTTTTAGGAGTGTGAGGTATCTCTCGCGCGGGCCCTTTAAGTTAATTTCTATAGAAGAATATATAAGATGAAGGGAAATATATATGCTTCTTGATTGTTGGCATTTTGGAGGGATTGATTAGAAGGCTTGGAATTGGGATATGCCCTACTTCTTTTTTATTAGGGTAACTGGCGCAGTGGCTGGCGGTTTCAGCTCTCTGGGTAGACTAATTCTTGCTCCAACTATATATATATATATATGTGTGTGTGTGTGTGTGTGGTTTATCATGACAAACATACATGGGAAAGAAGAAGCGTGTGGCTTATCCTCTCTTCTTCTTCATTTGGAGAAGATGGATGTTTTGGCGTAAAAGTGGGGTGTGGCACTAGGTGTGTTGAACACTTTCTTTTCTCTCTGTCCATCCTCTTATATTGTTATTTAAACAAACAACATTAATACTGAGAGATAATATTAGAGTGATATAGTCAGAGAGAAATAGAAATGGCGGAGACGTGGTTCATTGTTGTCGTCTCCCTTTGCCTGGCCGCTTAATTTGTTCAAATCCTTCCTCAACCTAATCCTCCTATTCGTTTCTTCTTCTTCTTCTTCTTCTTTGTCTTCTAGTAAGAAGCTTCCTCCAGGCCCACCCACTGTTCCAGTCATCGACAGCTTTCTCTGTTCCAAGCCCATCCTCCGTGATGAGAGAATGAGTACCCAAAGATTTACCTATTCAACTTGTGAGGAGTGTACCCAATGGCACAACAAATACCACAATATATGAAGCACAAAATTAAGTCAAATAAGAACAAAACTTCAATGCACGAGAGAAACAATTTTTAACGTAGAAAACCCCTTCCAATGTGAAAGGGTAAAAACCATGGGACTTAATGGTCCACTCCAAAAACTTTACTATGAATAACAAGGTTCTACAAGTGATTGTTCAACAGCAAAAATAGGTACATAACCTCAAATTGACTATCTATCATGAACAACTTTAAAACATAACACAAAAGAAAGAATGGAGAGATATCACCAAAAATATGTTGTTGTTACAAGGTTCAAAACTGGAGTTTTAAATCTCAAATAAACAATCCGATCGTCCAAATTGAAGTTCCAGATGTCCTCTGTCTAATGACCAAAAGCAGCTCAATTGGACCACGTATGACCCCCCAATTTGCAGATGATCAAAGACTGTCTGTTGCTCTTTAACCCAGAAAAATCTAGATAACAAACCCTCTGTTTGGAGACCAATAACTGAGCTTCAAACCTCAAAACGTTAATCCGACCATACAGAACGAAGAACCAGATGTCTTTTACAAGCTAACCAAAAATCAGCAAGATCGAACCACGAATGATTCTCCAATTGAATACTTGATCAAACCTGCATACTCCACACATCTTTTCTCCAACTCTCATTTTTTCTCTTTGAAAACACACAGCTGCCCACCCATACACACCTTCTCCTTTTATACTAAAGGATTAGAAACCCTAAGGGCCTTGGGCTTAATTCTTGCTCATGGCCAAATAATTTTTGGTTTTCTCCACATAAGAAGGGACCTAAAAACCCAACACTCCGCCACCTCCCTAACCAGCACAACCCAATCCTCATTCTCTGAATTGGGTCCCGACCGACCATCTTCAATAGTGCCCACTCCACCACCCATCAGGCCCTAGTTCAGAACAATGCCATCTTCTCCGATTGGCTTAAGGATCTCCCTACCAGCCGCTTCATCACGAGCAACCAGCACAACGTCAATTCCCCTGCCTATGGTCCCACCTGGCGCTTCCTTCGCCGCAACCTCACCTCCAAGATCCTCTACCCCTCCCGTGTTAGATCCTACTCTCGCGCTCGAAAGTGGGTTCTCTTCATCCTTATCTGTCGCCTCCTCAACTCTGACGGAGCAACCGTTAAGGTGGTGGACCATTTTCAGCATGCTATGTTTTATCTCCTAGTGCTGATATGCTTTGGAGACAAGTTTGATGAAAAGCAAATTAACGAAATCGAGGACGTTTAGCGCCACCTGCTGTTGAGTTTAAACTGTTTTAGCATACTTGATTTTTGGCCTAGTTTAGGGAAGATTTTGTTTCGTCGCCGCTGGAACGAGCTGATTCGGATTCGCTGAAATCAATACAGGGTTTTGATTCCTCTAATAAAAGACCGACTCAAAGTCGTCCAACAACGTCGACGCAAGGAAAAAAATGATCAAGCCCGATATAGATGACGAACAAAAGAAGAAAACACGGGAAAATAAAGAAGAAGAAGGCGCAGTGGCATACGTGGATACCTTGGTGGCTGTAATATCCTAGTATTTTGAGAATAATAATAATTATTTTTTTATTTAAAATATTTTTTGACATCCATTAAATATTATAATTGAGAAAACTAATGAGCTTAGAGTTAGTGAGCTAGGTTAAAAAAATAAAGGCTAAGTAAATGGATTTAGAGTTCGTGGGCTAAGTTGGAAAAAATGAAAAATTAAGTAAATGGGCTTAGAATTAGTAGACTAAGAAAGTGGGATTAAAATTAATGAATTAAATAAAAGAATAATCTATTCAAAAGAAGATTTAGTAGAAAATAATTAAGGTGACAAAATAATTAAAGATAGTGGGTGAAATAATTGAAAAATTTGGGAGACAAAGTAGGGTGTGGACAAATAATTAAAGATTATGGGTAAGATTTAGTGAAAAATAATTAAGAAATGTGACAAAATAATTAAAGATAATGGATGAAATAATTGAGAAATGTGGGAGACAAAGTAGGGTATGGACAAATAATCAAAGATAATAGACGAAATAATTGAGAAATGTGTGAGATAAAGTAGGGTGTTGATAAATAATTAAAGATTATGGGAGAGATTTAGTGGAAAATAATTAAGAAATGTGACAAAATAATTAAAGATAAGAGTTAAAATAATTGAGAAATGTGGGAGACAAAGTAGGGTGTGGATAAATAATCAAAGATAATGGGTGAAATAATAGAGAAATGTGAGAGACAAAATAGGGTGTGGACAAATAATGAAAGATTATGGGAGAGATTTAGTGAAAAATAATTAAGAAATGTGACAAAATAATTAAAGATAGTGGGTTACTACAATTATTCTAAGTTTAATTCAACCTTCTATAAATAGAGGAAACTTGAAAAGTTTGAGAACTTAAATTAGAAAGAGACAGGTTGTAAGAAAAAAGATTTGAGAATGAGAGAGGGATTTGAAAAACAGAAAGAAAGAAAATAGGAAAAAAAAAATATAGAGAAAAATACCAAAAATTTCTAGAAAAATCCTATAGGCTGAGTTTAGTAGTTCGTGTAAAAATTTGTGGCAGAAGACGTCGTTGGATACGCAAAACGAGACTTCATCGCAGTATAGAAGAATACCGAATCGCTCCATAGGAAGGTGAGTTATCTTCAAAAATTTCTTCAAAACTTTCAGAAATAGGAGAATGATATTTTAGAATTGTTGATGATGAAATTGGAAGAGAAATGCATGATTGGTATTTATTATGGATTTTTGAACAATAGATACTTGAAAATCAAAGAGAAAATGAGAAATAAATAAAACATGGATTCTGAAAATTATGAGGAAATTTCTAGGCCTTAGGAATATTGTTTTAGGAATTATTGTGAAGAGAAATTGAGAAAATTTTATGAGAAAGTATTTATTTCATATTCTTGAGAAAATAATATGAGGAAATGAGAGAAATTAGGAAACTAGAGAAAATTAGAAATATGATTTTTATAAGTAATTATGATGCCCAGGGTATGTCAAGGTTCATAATTGAGTACAATAAGAAGTTTGACGCAAATTTGAGGCAAAATTATGCTAAGGGCAAAATTGTCTTTTTGTAAGGTAAGTGGTACTTCCCAATTGTATTTAATTTTATGAAAATATTTGGTTTGTAAGTAGTTCTACCCAAAACCATATTTTTAACAAATGATTTTATCATGTTGAATGATGAATTGAATATATGTTATGCAGCCAATGTATTTAAGTTCTGCTATTTTGAATTCTGAACGTTTTGAGAAATGATAATGTATAACCCTATCGTTAATGATGATGTAAGAACTGATTTATGATTAATATTAAGATGTTATGTTCGATTTTAGCTTCTACATTTGATGTTTATGATGATTCTCTTGCGAGATAGATGCATGGAAATTTTGGGATGGATATGAGAAATGATACGGTTTAGCAATAGTTTTTAGGAAAACAAATTTATTATTCCAGAATTGTCCTGAGTTTTAACGCGCTCAGAAATCGGGGCGTTACAGTGGATCTGGAGTTGTCGGACAATAAGAGGAAGCTCAACGACGAGGAGATAATAAGTCTCTGCTTCGAGTTTCTTAATGGGGGCATCGACAGCACCTAGACGGCTCTGCTGTAACGCCCCGCTTTCCCCCGCGCATTATAAGTTGGGACAATTTTGAGATAATAAATTTTTTTCATTCAAACTAATTCTAAACCACATCATTCCTCGAATCTGTCCCAGAATTCCCATTTATTTTTCTCGAAAGAGAATCATTATACACATCAAATGCGGAAGTAAGGATTGAACCTGATACCTTAACATTAATCGAAATTTAGATCCTCAACATAACTTAATACAAAACAAAAATTCTCAACTAACATCAACCTTAAATAAGGTTATACATCCTCATTCTTTCAAAACGTTCATAATTTGAAGTAACAGAACTTAAATACATAGGCTACATAACATACATTTCATTCATCATGCACCTTGCTAAGTGTCATTTCATGCCTCATTTATCCTCGTATCTGCTACAATCTCCATCTGGAACGTTTGAATATTTCAGAGGCAAAGCCCAAGTTAGATAATAAATCATCTAAATAAGGGTACATAAAATATATTTCGTGCATGAATACAATGTGGTACTCATCATAAGGGTTAACTGCACCCTTCATGCTACTCATCATTTTTGCGGTTACCTCTTTCGAAGCTGGGGTGTATGGGTGCACCCTTGGTAAAGTAGCGGTGCCAGTTCGTATTCCTTACGACCACGATGCGAGTGATCAATGATATCAACATGTACATATGCATTTCATAGCAAGTCATGTATGTAGTCTACGTGATGGATACATATCAGAGCATGTCAATATAATGAAAACATTCCCGAGGATCGGGGTTTGAAATATAAATCACCTATAACCAACCATTTTTCATAAAACTAAATCCAGTTGAGAATTATCACTTATCTTTTCAAGCTTATCGGGCTATCTCGATATTCGTGCCTTGCCTTGAAATTCGTGCATTGCCTCGAGTTGCTTGTCAATCTCAAAATTCACACAAGTCATTTCAAATTTAAGCCTCAAAGCATCTTAGTCACCACATTTATTTAAATAAGCATTAAAACCTATTTTTTCATAATTTCTTGCATTTTCTTTAATTTTCTCTCTATTTCTTCCATTTTTCTTCAATAAATCCAAATTAAATATTTTCTCAAATAGTTCATTATGAAAATTCATAAAATAATATTACCGAATTTTTGAAATTTTTTAAAAATTTTTACTTACCTTAACTTGGCCTCTCTGGCTTTCTCGGTATGCGTGCCCTGATCAAAATGCGTGCTTGAACTGATTTCTCGCCGAAAATCTCCAGAATATTAATAAATATCCACTTCCTATTTCTCAAGATTTTTTTGGTAATTTTCTCCATTTGTTTTTATTTTTCTTCTATTTCTTTTCTTCCTTTTGCTTTTCTTTTTTTTTCTTTTCTCCTATTCATCTTCTTCTCCATGCTTCTTCTTCCACGTCTGCAACTTCCATTCTTCTTTTCCCTTTTTTTTTTCTTCTTTCCTTCTTCTTCTTCTTCTTCCTCCTCCTCCTCCTCCTCCTTCTTCTCTTCCACTGCAACGCACCAGCACCTGCGCACACCCTGCCTGGCCCTCCAGTCAGCCATCGTGGCTTGCCAAATCCGCCTTGCGTCGCCTCCAGCAACCCCCACGCGCATCTAACCTCCCTGCTCATTGCTCTGCTCGCGCCAGCTGTTGCCCTGCTTCGCCGTCACACCCCCCCTACTTTGCTGCCCAGTCGCTTGGATGCATGCGGCTATGGCTGCTGTCGTTCCTTCCATCTTCACTTCTTCCTCCCTCCCATTCCCTCAATCTCTCCCTCTTATTTATAAGCAATGCACTACCTACTTGGCCATCCCCTATTGCGCCCAAACCATCTCCCTATGCATCCACTTGGAAGATTTACAGAGGCATGGCCATGAAGATTTTGCAGAGGGATGGCCTCCACTCACGCATACATATTACATTAATGCTAAATCTCCTAAAATCCTGCTGCCTTACCTACCCCATCTCTTACAAATTTTCTTCCAAATCTTACAGCCAACGATTTGTTTCCGTGCTACCAATTGCACAAATTTGCAGCCCACTGCTTCACGCGCTTATATATACATATATATATATATATATCATATATTATACTATAAAAATAAAGAAATTACATATCTAAATTTTAAAATTCATCTTTATTTTACTTAGATAATTCTCTAATTGCATTTAGATCCTTAAACATCAAATTAATTGACATTGCGATACCGAAAATTCAAAATTAATAACTTAAATTTTACTTGATATAGACGATTTCGTCTTTACGTCCTCACCGGACCATCGATTCATCCCGAAACCAGTGAATGGTTGATCCTTATGCAAAACCAGAGGCCCCTTAGGGTTCCGTTAATTTTTTGAGAGCCTTCTACAAAGATTCGATTTTGCAGCCTAAATGACAGTTACATTTTAGCGATACCGAAAATCGTTCCCAATCCGATTTCTTTCGATACCATAAATCCTATCTCGGGATGCTTATCAATGCCATATTATTTTCCTTTGGCATCTTGACTTCAGGGTACTCCCTGCAATCGATTCGGTAACTTAATTTATCATTAAACTAATCTTTCGGTATTCCAAACTTATCGAAATTATGTGGCAACCTCATACAAACATGGGGTATTACATTCTCCCCTCCTTACAAAAATTTCATCCTCGAAATTTTCCATATGTTCTAGATCTCAAAATTTCATTATCGAAATTAACATCCGATTAATCGAATAATTAGGGAAGATCCTATCTCATTACCTTATCTCAAATAATCCGGCTAAAGCTCTTTTATAGCGATCTTATCTCTAGGACAACTATACTATCTATAATCGTCTCTTAATCACCAGACCTCTAGCACGTATATCTTATTCGAAACTTAAGAATACCATCACACATATAAATTAGAACCCTTGGGCTAGCCATGCTCATTAATCCCTAGACAAGTACACTTATCAGCCCTGCATGCCTTTCAAATTTCTCTTTGAAAACTCACAACCACATATCCCCGTCCTTGGGCCATGAGTCTCAGCTCGAGCTCTTATCCACGTCAGTACAAATATCGTCAAAATGAGCCCGTAACTCTCATATCCACGTTATTAATTTTCAATTTGCTTTTCACTAAGTTGTCCAATCAATATCCTTAATCACGACATTTCTCTAATTCTGATTTCCTATTACGTCATTTATCTTGAACTAATCAATCATGCTTTGATAATCTTCCAACTTTAACACAAGAGTCCCTGATCTCGATGTCTTGACTTTTATCAAATTGATCCTCAAAGAAATATTTTTATGTCATCAAACTATTTCATGTACCCTTGGATCCAAAAACATCACAAATATATGTCATCACATATCCTCGAAACTAGCTATGCCTTACCTTAGGTTATCTCAAACTTAGTCATTGCTTAATCATTACTTGTGCAAATCTATTCGAGATTTCTGTTGTTTCCTCATTCTTGTAGGTATTCATCTCTCGATATAATCTCAAGTTTCTGCCAATTGACCACAATCATCTTCTAATCATGTCATGTAACTATTTTCTCAAGAAATCTTTATTAATAGATTCTATTTGTCTCCAAAACTTCCTTCCGTAACTTAACATTTACTATCGATCGAAATTTAACGTTATCTCCCAAGTCTAGCAATACTAAGATCCTTGCATTGCTTGCTCCTTTGTTACTTGGTCGCCAAACTAATACCCATTCATCCATATACCCATAACTTAAATAACTCCTTGCACTTTTTGAAGTGATCCTCAAATAACATTTTATATCATCAGATTAATCATTTGATCCTCAAATTTGTTTGAATTAATCCTCGAGTAATAATGTTTCATGTCAACTAACTTTAATCATGCTCGATCCTTAAGGCACCATCTCATGCCAATTGACTATAATCATACTTTACCATAAACAAATCATATGATTACTTTCCTTGCATTTGACCATCGGATCTTTTGACTTCCAGTCAACCGTAGCACAAGTTCACTTGGCAACTCACAACCTTTAGACTTGCTCCCTGACTCTAATGTTTAATCGTCTTGACAATAGTGCTATCAACTTTATTCGTACTATTCTAGCCCCTTAGTCCACACATAGCTTAGCATCCAATAATCTCAAGCCATCATTGGTAAATTCAGACTCACCATTTAAGAAATAGTCCTAATAAATTTTTCGGGAATAAGTCCTAGCATTTCTCTTGCTTACTACTTTTTATTGACCGCATGCGCTTGGACCACATATCCACGGGCTCATTTTTTTTTATTATTATTATTACTCACCGACATCATTTTAATCATCGCCCAGCTACACATTCTCGATTTGCCCACTAGGGCTATCTTAGACTAATCGTCTAGCCTAACAGGACCTTTATTCTTCAAAATCGAAAATCTTAGATCTCCAATAGATTTCGATCTATTACTAACATTCTGGCACATCTATAATTACTTGTCTCTCTCAAACAGGCCAAAGATTCCTAAAGACATCAATCCATAACTATCCCGCTAACTGGAGTAAGTAGGTACTTACGTCTCCCATGGTACTCCGATTCTTACTGAATCATGACTTTCACACCTTAAGAAAATAAATCTCTATTTCCTTAACGAGATTACCCAAGGACCTTCCAAATCTTTTCTTGGAAAACTTTAAAGTCTTATCACGAATCCTTACATTCTCAATCCTTAGGGAAATTCCTCGAAAATCCCAAATCAATTCATCTTTGAAGATCTCTATTCATATCACGTTACCTGGTTCCCATCCTTCCTAAAACAACCAAACCTCAAACTTCCAAGGACTCTTTACCAAATGATACTTTAAACCTCAAATAACGATTCAGGTCCCCATGCGGTTGCACAAGACACAACCCATTCACCCCTTCTCACAAACTTTTGAATCCTCAAGCCCACTTGGCACATTGAATTGTAGTCAGAACCTCTATTGACTAGGTCTCTCATCATTCTCCCTTAGGGTAGATACGACCTACCAGCAACTCTTGCCTTTTTAGGTACCCGATCTCTTTCCTCTAACTGAGATTGCCATCTCACAACTCATCGTCAAGGCCTTGAACTGGCCATGCTCTACTACCCAAAATCTCGTTTATCGAGAATCCACTGACTCTCGCATTTTGCTCTTTAGATCCAGCTGACTATCAGCAGACGACCATTCATGATCCCATTTCCATACTAGATACCAAGGTATTCTACCCCTCGAGCCTTACAACACTTGTCGTGTTACCAACTCCCAATATGACCACTAACCCAGATGCAATTCTTTAAATAGGACACACAGTCAATATTCAATCTATCTCATTTTGGGTTGATTCCCTAGGCTTCCAGCCTCTTTCAATAAGCTAGGGCCATACCTTGCACCCTAGACCATTGGGACTTGAACCCCACACACTATTAGGGTTCCTTGTCCCATTTCTGCGAGTCATATTGAAGACACCACTGTCGCCTTATCAATTAGCATAACTCACACGCCATCACTTGACCACTTTCGATCTCTTGCTCAACCCAATTCGTTGAATCCCTGATCTTTACATCTCATTTCTGAGACACTAAATGATTCTCGAAAATACTTATCATTTAACCCTAACTCAACAGCTAGGCTATGCCACATCAAACTAATCATCCATGGCTCAATCATTCTCGATAACTATCAGTTATCCTATCACTCATCATAAGGATTTCAACTAATGACCTCAAATTAACAGTCTTTGAATCTCTCAGATCCATAATCATGGTTACTGAGTCAACCTTACACTCGAATCATATCATCGGATCTTAACTTCAATAGCTAGATCATTCCGCTTGTGCTAGCTCCCATCAGGCTTTTACTATTCACTGAGAATAGTAACTGGATACTGGAATAGTATATGTTCGTGAATAGTACACTAGGTAAGTTCCCAAGAAAGAAAGATGGGTCACAAATGAACACACTTAAATACCAAGTCTTTCCTTAGCCAGAACTTTCCTAGACATGCACTTCCACTACACAACACTTAAATCTAGTAACCTCTTGGCCTTCAACCGACAATCCTCGAATCTCCTAAATAGGGATTTCGTCTTACGAATCATTAATTTCTTTCCCCTAAGCTTCCACTTGGGGTTCCTACTAACTGGTTCTGTCAATATTAGATCCCCTTAAATCTCCAAATTGCTATTCTCTAATTTCTAAATAGGGTTTAACTCTGATATCAACTATATCCAAGTCACTTAAGTTTTCCATTAAACTTAAGCTCTGATACCAACTGTAACGCCCTACTTTCCATGGCACATTATAACTTGGGACAATTCTGGGATAATAAATTTTTTTCGTTCAAACTAATTCTAAACCACATCATTCCTCAAATCTGTCCCAGAATTCCCATTCATTTTTCTCGAAAGAGAATCATTATACACATCAAATGCGGAAGCAATGATTGAACCTGATACCTTAACATTAATCAAAATTTAGATCCTCAACATAACTTAATACAAAACATAAGTTCTCAACTAACATTAACCTTAAATAAGGTTATACATCCTCATTCTTTCAAAACGTTCAGAATTCGAAGTAGCAGAACTTAAATACATAGGCTACATAACATATATTTCATTCATCATGCACCTTGCTAAGTGTCATTTCATGCCTCATTCATCCTCGTATCTGCTACAATCTCCATCTGGAACGTTTGACTATTCCAGAGACAAAGTCCAAGTTAAATGATGAATCATCTAAGTAAGGGTAGAGAAAATATATTTTGTGTATGAATGCAATGTCTTACTCATCGTAAGGGTCAACTGCACCCTTCATGCTACTCGCTATTTTTACGGCCACCTCTTTCGAAGCCAGGGTATATGGGTGCACCCTTGGTAAAGTAGCGGTGCTAGTTCGTACTCCTTACGGCCATAATACGCGTGACTAATGATATCAACGTGTACATATGCATTTCATAGCATGTCATGTATGTAATCTACGTGATGGATACATATCAGAGCATGTCAATATGATGAAAGCATTCCCAAGGATTGGGGTTTGAAATATAAATCACCTACAACCAACCATTTTTCATAAAACTAAATCCAGTTGGGAAGTACCACTTACCTTTTCAAGCCTATCGGGCTATCTTGATATTCGTGCCTTGCATTGAAATTCGTGCATCACCTCGATTTGCGTGCCACTCTCAAAATTAGTACAAGTCACTTTAACTTTAAGCCTTAAAGCATCCTAATCACCACATTTATTTAAATAAGCATTAAAACCTATTTTTCCATAATTTCTTGCATTTTCTTTAATTTTCTCTCTATTTCTTCCTATTTTTCCTCAATAAATCCAAATTAAATATTTCTTAAATATTTTCTCAAATAGTTCACTATGAAAATTCATAAAATAATATTGTCAAATTTTTGAAATTTTCTAGAAAATTTTATTTACCTTAACTTGGCCTCTCTTGCTTTCTCGGTATGCGTGCCCTGATCTCAAAACGCGTGCTCGAACCGATTTCTCGCCCAAAATCACCAGAATATTAATAAATATCCACTTCCTATTTTTTGGAATTTTTTCGGTAATTTTCTTTATTTTTTTATTTTTCTTCTATTTCTTTTCTTTTCTTCCTTTTTCTTTTCTTTATTTTTTTTTCTTTTCTCCTATTCATCTTTTTCTCCATGCTTCTTCTTCCACGCCTGCAACTGCCATTCTTCTTTTCCTTTTTTTTTTCTTCTTTCCTTCTTCTTCTTCTTCTTCTTCTCCTCTTCCTTTTTCTTCTTCTTCTTCTTCTCTTCCACTGCAACGCACCAGCACCTGCGCACGGCCTGCCTGGCCCTCCAGTTAACCACCATGGCCTGCCAACGGCGCCGTGCGTCACCTTCGGCCACCCCTGCGTGGATCTGACCTCCCTGCTCGTTGCTTCGCTCACACCAACTGCTGCCTTGCTCCGCCGTCGCGCTGCCCCTGCTTTGCTGCCCAGCCGCTTGGACACTTGCAGCCATGGCTGCCGCCGCTCCTTCCATCTTCACTTCTTCCTTCCTCAATCTCTTCCTCTTATTTATAAGCAATGCACTGCCTACTTGGTTATCCCCTATTGTGCCCAACCATCTCCCTATGCATCCACTTGAAAGATTTACAAAGGCATGGCCATGAAGATTTTGCAGAGGGATGGCCTCCACGCACGCGTACATATCACATTAATGTTAAATCTCCTAAAATCCTGCTGCCTTACCTACCCCATCTCTTACAGATTTTCTTCCAAATCTTGCAGCCAACGATTTGTTTCCGTGCTACCAATTGCACAAATTTGCAGCCCACTGCTTCACGCTATACATATATATATCATATATTATACTATAAAAATAAAGAAATTACATATTTAAATTTTAAAATTCATCTCTATTTCACTTAGACAATTCTTTAATTGCATTTACATCCTCAAACATCAAATTAATTGACATTACGATACCGAAAATTCAAAATTAATAACTTAAATTTTACTCGATATTGACGATTTCGTCTTTACGTCCTCACTGGACCATCGTTTCATCCCGAAATCAGTGAAGGGTTGATCCTTACGCAAAATCGGAGCCCCCCTAGGGTTCCGTTAATTTTTCAAGGGCCTCCTACAAAGATTCGATTTTGCAGCCTAAATGATAGTTGCATTTTAGCGGTACCAAAAATCGTTCCCGATCCAATTTCTTTGGATACCATAAATCCTATCTCAGGATGCTCATCAATGTCGTATCATTTTCCTTTGGCATCTCAACAACAGGGCACTCCCTGTAGTCGATTTGGCGACTTAATTTATCATTAAACTGATCTTTCGGTATTCCAAACTTATCAAAATTACGTGGCAACCTCATACAAACATGGGGTATTACATCTGTAATGGGTGATGGCTAACTTGGTCAAATACCCCAGCATCCAAGCCAAGTTGTACGAGGAGATCACGTCAATTGTGGGGCCACTGCCACTGCCATAGCCTCAATAATTGAAAACTAGGAAACTCAACACTGCCACAAGAGGGGAGGATCTACAGAAGATAGCAGTGGTGTTGGAGGGACTCAGACGACATCCACCATTCCACTTCGTCCTGCTGCACACGGTGACGGAGGATATGGAGCTGGAGGGATACATGGTGCCAAAAAGCTCGACAGTGAACTTCATGGCAGCGGAGATGGGTTGGGACCCCAAGGTTTGGGAGGAACCCATGAAGTTCAAGCCGGAGAGGTTCCTTGATGGGAAAAGGCATGAGATGAATGGAGTGGTGGACATAATAGGAAACAAAGAGATAAAGATGATGCCATTAATTTGGCGTGGGGAGGAGGATCTGGTCGGGATCCGAGTTAGCTTTGCTTCACCTGAAGTTGTTCGTGGCCAACTTGGTCTAGTACTTGGAATGGAAGGCCATGGACGGCGACGAAGTTGATTTATCAGAGAAGGAAGAATTCGCCGTGGTCATGAAGAACCCACTGCGAGCACATGTCTATCCCAAAGCAACATCGGTAATCACCACTTATTCTTAAAAATGTCTAAAAGTCAATTTGGCAATGTATCCAAAAGTGTTGGCCTGCATTCCTATTCGATATAGCAAATAAAATGATGAACCAACAGTGGGTAATGTAATTAGGACAATGCTACACGAACAAAAGGGTGGACAACTCCAAGTTCTCGCGATATTTTGACACTAAAATATCGCAAGAACTTGGGATGTTTTTGAATTAATTTTTCATCTTTGCCCACCCATTTTCAAACCCACCCTTTCTCTTAAACCCACTCCTATCGACTAATTAAAACACAAAACAAAACATAATAAAAATTTTATATTTTTTTTCTTTATTTAGGTGAGAGGTTTATACTCGTCAGTGTACGAGTGTAGTTGTAGTCCAAATTTAAATTTATACTTTCTGGATAAGTCCATGTCGTCCATTGAGAGATTTATTTATGGTAAAAGAAAAAGAATATCACACATACGCACACATATTTAGATGGATTGATAACAAGATTTTTTATGATTTTTTTTTAGATAACAAATACTATAAAATAAAGCAAGGCAGAAGTTGAAATAAATATTGAACGTGAGAATATGAAATTTGATAGTACTTGAGTTAAGACAATTTCAGTGCCAACCCGTTGATTGCCAAATTTTAACAGAAAATATTAGCAACATTAATTTAATTTCAGATATGAGGGTTTGTTATTAAATGCAATTAGAGATGATAATAGTTCTAGTTTAAGCAATCCCCATACATGATATGCTGGATTCTAATTTAAGAAACTACCATAAATCCAATTGCAATTAATACACAAAACAACTAAATTAATCATCCAGGTTTGGGTATGATAGCGTTTTCAGTTCTAGTAACTCTCATGCGTGATATGAAAGCTCTAAGTTAGGCTTACGCTCCAATCCAAACCTAGTGATTTCTTAATAATTAAGACACACTCATACTAAAATTTAAATTAATGTTACTCATTTAAAGCGCAGCTTTCTTTGGGAATCATTAGCGTTGGACACTATCCTTGCCTTAACCCAAGATTAGATTTAACTACTCATTTCCATTTGAAAGTTAATTGATAGGAATTTAAACGACGTAATTTAAATGACAGGAATTAAAATAGCAGAAACTAACCGATCATTTAGGCGGTGAATAATTAAAAGACAAGAATTAAAATTGCAGAAATTTAAAGGCATAAACTAACCGGCCATTTAGGCGATGAATAATAAAGTAACAATAAATGATATAAGAATTTAAAAGAAGAAAGAAAGGAAGTAAGATCACAAGAGAACACAATAGAGAAAATAAGAGAGAACAAAAGCAATTCTCAAAGAGAGAATTCTAAGGAAACAACTAAACTTTGATTCAAAAATAATAATCACACTTACAAATGCAATCAAGTGAGCTATTTATATACCACAAGATGCAATACAAACCATACAATTTCAATTATTCAACTAAACATAATTATATCTAATGGGCACTCACACACTTAAAGTTAAATGGATTTTAGGTATAATACACACCTAATATTAAATGGATTTGAGCTAAAATACATACCTAATAAAGCACTCATAAAGTTAAATGGATTTTAGCTATAATACACACCTAATAGTTAAATGGATTTTAGCTAAAAAAAACACACATAATAAAGCACTCACATTAAAAAAAATAAAAATAGATTTCTATAATTGGATTTTTGATCTTCATTAGGATTAAAAATAATGCTTGGGCCTTCTCCAAATGATATCTTCCATGGGTTGCTCAAATTGGACCTTAATTCTTCATGTGCTTGAATTCTTCATGCCTACAAAAAAATAATAATTTAATGTTATTAATAAATTATATTATATATATATGTATTACACATGGCACATATATATATATTAGATTATATATATATATATTACATGCACGCATATAATGATGTATATGTATTATATATAATTTTATATATTATTATTATTATTTTTAAATTTTACTTTAGAACTTCATTTTATTCATTTTTCAATTTAAACTTGCATATAACCATAAAATATATATTAATATCTAATTTAAGCCATTTTTAAGATCAAAAGAAATGTGTAATTATAACATAATTTTTACAAAATTAACCACTAATCACCCCCTGCCCCCCCCCCCCCACTCCTCAAAACCACTATCTCTTAAACCCACTCTTTCTCTCAAGCCCATCCTCACGAGTTGCAGCATCTACCATCACCCCACCCTTGCCCCACCACCGCAATGAGCACCATCATCACCCCCATCCAATCGAGCACAATCCGTTATCGCCCCCCACCGCGAGCACCATTTACCGTCGCCCCTCTCTCTGCCGGTTACATTGCCTCACCCCCACCAAGTCTCCCCCACCACCGGCCATAGATCGCCGTCTCCCTCGCCACACTGTTGCTCAAATCGCCATTGCCCTTCGCCAACTGCTTGCATCGTCTCACCCCCACCCACTATCGCCCCTCCCTCGACTGCGAGCAACTACAGCCCAACTTCACCCATTCTCTCTCTCTCTCTCTTTCTCTCTCTCAGCCTTAAGAGAGGAATGCGCCACTACTACTAGCACTGCTGTTGCCCACCCCCATACCACCGCTCGGACCGCCACCATCGGCCCCTCGCCACCACTACACTGCACCATTTATCCCCCACACCCAGCCGACCTTGACTTTGAGAGAGAAACCCACCACCTTCATCGCCAGTCATCTCCTCCACCAACCCTGCTTGCATCATCATCTCCCCTGCCAAAGCCGTCACACCCACCCCACCAGCCATAGAAACCCTTGATTGAATGATCTTTGTTTTGTTTCTTTTTTTTATTTAAGAAAAATCTAATTTTAATACAAAATAAGATATGGTTTTAAGATATAATTGGTACTGTTGCAGTGAGTTGGTATTTAAGGTGATCTTAAATGAGAAAATAAATTATTTAATTACTTGTATGATCTTATTATATATTAATATCAACATTTTTAATGGCAATCATCAAGATTGTTGTCGTTATATCTGACTACAAAATAATAAGAAAAAAATTGTTATTATATTTGATTGTAAAATAATAAAAAAATATATCTAATTATATTGGATTTGATCTTAGAAATTCTAAGTTTACTCCAATCTTATTTTACAGAGATTTTTAACTCTATCAAAGAGTCAACACACAAGCCAAAAAAAGAATTTAACAAACGTTAAAATTTCATAAGTAAATGATTTAATTATTAACAAATGGCCTAAAATTTGATCTCTCTACAAAAAGCCAAAATTGAGGCCATGTCAATTTATAGGATATGAACGAGGGAAGGGTGATGGTAGGGGAGGCGAGGCGGTGCTAGTGGTTAGCTGGGGTGGGGCAAGCAACCATGTGGGGGCGACTGTCAAATACACTTTGCAAAAACAATTTAAGCAATATTTTCTATCCCTGACTATCAAATATACAACTAAAATAAATTATGTTCATTTACAACTTAAAATAAATCATATTCTTTAATTCTTATTTCAACAACCAAATTACATAAAAAAATAACATAAGCAAATAGAAAAACTAAAGTAGAAAAAAGAATAATATATAAATATATATAAATGCATGTATGTACAAGAAAAAACATCAAAATATTTATAAATGTAAATATAAATGGTGTGGTGCAGTGGCGATGGGGGGCTGACAGTGGCGATCCGAGCGGCGGTGTGGGGGTAGGGAAACGACAGTGTGAGCAACAGTGGCACTTTCCTTCCTCAAGGTTGAGGGAGAGAGAGAGAGAGAGTGGGTGAAGTTTGGGCGGCAGTTTCTCACGGCGGAGGGAGGGGCAAGGCGGTGCGATTGATAGTGTAGGGGACAAACGCTGCAACCCGCGGAGGTGACAATTGCTCATAGCGGAGGGAAGGGCAACGATGGTTGGTAGCGATGCAGTGCGAGCGGCTACCGGGGGGCGATGGCCGTGCGAGCAGCGGTGTAGAGGGCAAACATTACAACCCTTAGGGGTGTATTTGAGAGAGAGTGGGGGAATGTAACACCCCACTTCTCTGGAGCGTTAGGTAACGTAAGATTCCGGGGATATTTTTTTTTTCCAATCAATAGAAACTCAACACAAAATCGTTCCCCGAAGATCCTGTTACACCTCTCAGTATATCAATTATGAACCATCAATAAACTAAGATAGGTTCATCATCTCAAATGCGGAAGCTAGATCGAAACCTTAACAAGTCATAACTGAAACCACTTTATTCATAATATAAAGTCAAACCAATGTTTTACATGACGTCCTCAAAATAAACAACATAACTGAAATGACATAATATAAAAACATCCTCTAATCGTCATCATTCCCCGACAATTACCTTTCCCTTCGCACCGCTGCCTTCACCTGGAACGTTTGAATATTCCAAAAACATAGTTCAAATTAGATGATGAAACATCTAAGTGAGAGCTCAAAACACATTTTCATGAATGAATGCAAGACATGAAATAAATCAATACACCTGGTAAGCCTTAGCCCAAGAGAATCCCAAGCGCTTAACCCTATCACGGGAAAAGAGTAATCTCTCTAAAAGCTATACCGCCATACTGACTCGACGACACTACGACACGATGCGATTCTAGCTTAAGTGGGCAAGTCAACGTATCTCTCCAGATTACGTTTCCACTCTAAGCATCCGGGAACCACCATACAATCCCAATTCCAAAATTTCACATGGACCACCTAGTCATCATAGTGCAACTTTCCTGACCAAACGGCCTGGCACGAAAACCAAGGCGGCTATCCCGACATACTCATCAGTACAAGATACCCCTATTATTCCGTCACGCCCTTGGAGAATTACGGCTACATTATCCAGACAACATCTTAGGCTAACATTCCACATAAACAACACAATATGGACCACCAAGTCATCCTAGTGCAACTTCCCTAACCAAACGGTCCGGCACGAAAACCAAGGAGGCTATCCTGACATGCACACAACATCAGATACCCCTATTATTCTGTCACGCCCTTGGGGAATTATGGCTACACTATCCAGACAACATTTTAGCCTGACATTCCATACGAACTCACAAAACGCAAGACAATGCCACATTTCACAATTCAAAACATCATATAAACAACATTTTATAAAATGCAATGCATGAGTATAAAACGTTTAGAGACGAGCCTCTCTCATAAAAACCAACTGTTATCGATTATCGTTTACATGCAACAAAACCATTTTGCATGAATTCACAATACCTATAGGTAAAACAAACACCAAGTTTTTAGGGTAAGACACCCGTAGTAAATCAAGTTTTGGGGGCGAACAACTCACGAGTTAAAACCAAGTTTTGTGATAGAATACTCATCTTGACGTATTCGGATCACCTTGATCATCGTGCACAACCTCGTTTTGCATCCCAAAACACAAGTACTCGTACTTGTACTCAACCTCAAGCGAAGACACTCCTAAAACACCATATTTAATTAAGGAAGCATTAAAATCTATTTTCCTCAATTTTTCCATAATTTCCTTTATTTTCTCCCAATTTTCACCTCGATAATTCCGAAATAATTATTTCCTCAACCATTTTCCCAAATATTTCAACATGATAAATCCTAAAATAAATTAATAAAAATTTTAGAATCAAAATTATCGAAAAGCCCCTGTTCACGCGCCCTCACGTGTTCAGCGCGTGACTGTGTGTGAAAGCTGGCGCGTGCAGCCACGTGCCACCGTCTTCCTTATTTTTTTTTGCCGCCAACGGATGCTTCGATAGCCACGAAAAGGATACCCCCTTAAAGCCCTTGTTGAATCGATCCTATTGGCACCGGTTTCAGGCCGAAAGGACATCAGAAAGTGCCCCAAAATGGCAGTTGCAGGTCCGACGAGGCAGTCCGTTTGAGCTTTCCGGCCAAGCTCCAAAACAACTTCAAACGTACACCAAATGATCCCAAATTCTCCAGATATGATCCTTGATGCCTCGAGACCAAAAGCCCTCTATCCCTTGCCTTCAATTCTCACCAAAACGCAAGTAATTTGTGTGTAAAGATTCGGCCGAACCCTTGCCCTTTTATAAGCAATTTCCGTCCAAAATTCGGCCAATCAGCTGCCAAGCCTTGGCCACCAAGCTTCTCCACGTCGTATACAACCTCCCCCAGCTCCTCCCCGGTCGTCCTATCGCCGAGATCGGCCTCCACATGAGGTGGATTTGCGATGGATGAATTCCATGGCGTGTTCACATTGTAACTTTCATTTATTACACTTTGACCCTCTATTTTCTTCAAATGACTTTTCTGCCCTTTCCATGACACCCCTGATCTATTCAACTATACCACTAAGGCCCACAAGATTATTACTTCTCATTTCACCCTAGAAATTTGCAAAAATCTCATTTTGACCTCCTTTGGGAAAAATTAGAAAATTACACTTAGGCCCGATTGACTGTTTTGACCTTAAATCCTTTAGTTTCAACCCGAAATCGCTCAAGGGTTGTTCTATACATAAAATATTGGTCCTTAGCATGCTCTGTTAACTTTTCGGATGTTTCCTACATCGATTCAGTTTTCCCAACCTAGTCGATAGTTGTATCGAAAATTGTTCCCGACCACATTTCTTTTACCACCTAAAATCATAACTTGTATTACTCGTCCTTACTATACCATTTTCCTTAATCATCTAGGGTTCGGAGTACTCCCTCCGGCTGATTCGGTCTCTTAAAACTGTGATAGTGTACCTTAAAACCTCATTTTTTAAAAAATTCCATTTCTGCCCTTCATTAAATATCGTTTAGAGCCTCAAATAATTCCTGGGTATTACAGGGAAAGATAGAGTGAGACTGAGAGAGAGAGTGAGAGGTGAGGGTGAAAGAGAGAGTGCAAGGTGAGAGTGAAACAAAAAATGTCTCTGTCAAGGGTAAAGTAGTCTTTTACACTAAGGGTTAATATGGTAATTTTGATGGAGTTGTCCATCAAGTTGTCCAAACTTTTGTTCATGTAGCATTATCCATGTAATTATCATTAACATTCAATAAATAATTAAAGTTAATCTTATAATATTCATACATTACTTAAGGAGTGATAACTATTTTTTTTAAAAAAATAAAATTAAAAACTAACTTAATTGCGTTATTTTTGAAGAAAATTAACATATAATCAATCTATAAATAGAGGGGTACAAAAAAATAAATAAATAAAGCAATTCAAGTTCCCAATCAAAAGCAATTCTAAGGGCATGAACCATCAGTCTGCAATTAGCTCATTGATTGAAAGTATCCATTCAACTGTAGTGGTTTTTTTGCATTAAAATAATAGTTGGAGGTTAGTATATATATATTTTGAAATTTTCTTTTTATAGTTGGTATCAAAGCTATGTAGTATTTCTACCTTATTTGTTGCTATAATTTTTAACATTGTCTATCTCATTATAGATTGTTTATGAATCTTTTGATTCTAAACATATATTAAGAGATTGGCATGTTATTTTGATATTTTTCCTTATGCAAACCTGATTGACTTAAAAAAAATGCACATATGTATTCACATATGTATAACGAGATTTGATTGGGGAAAATCTTTTATTTTTGTGAGAAATTGATGTGGAAGTCGATGGAAATTTTGATTGAGAGCATTTTGGCTTTGATTTCATTAGAAATAGAGGTTCAAAGGCGGAGAAATTAATAGGTTGCACTAGTTGCAAATTCGGGTCGAGTTCAACCCGACTGGAAGTAGGGGATGGAAACAAATAATGGGATGACAAAATGCATATGGCCATGTGACGTGCCATGGGAGGAGTGTGTGATCCACGCGCAACCCTAGGCAGCTCCCAACCTTGGTATTTTGTCACACCTAAAGTTTTTGGGGTCTCTGGTTCCATTTGTGAGGTCCATTTCTCCTAAAAAAAACCTCGAACTCTAGGTTTGGATAAATTCAACATAAAGTCGAGTCTGAGACTTGTTTTTCAACTTGTAAAATTTAAATTTTATGCAATTGCCTGTATTATTTATCCTAATTCACATGTTTAATTATTAATGCATGCTTAAGTGAATTATTTGTTATTTTTGGTCAATTAATTCCCATCCCAACTTTTATGCATAATCAATGATATTAGCATGCATAATTTTTTTATTGCTTATTTATTATATATGCATAATCTATTGAAAATTATTATGCATAAAATCGGCTAAATGAATTTTGATTAATTAGAGAGTCGCAACATCTTTAATTAATTAAGATTATATATTGAGTTGCAAAAGTCACATAAAATTAAATGACATTAATTGCCAAATGTAAGACAATCAGGTTTAAATTGCTGAGTATGAACGATGTAAGCGATCTAATCACTTCAATATGATATTCATATGGACACAGATTAATTTCTACTAGTATCCATGGTTCAATTTTTGAATGTAAGATAGTGAAGGAATTGCTAAATGCTATTGATGAGCAATTTGAGTTTTTAGATTTAATGCACTTCTAGCACCCTAATGGCAAAGCTATCATCAATGAAACTTACCAGTGTTAAAGGTGTGCGTGAGCACATCATAAAGATGAGGGACATTGCGGCCCAACTAAAGTCTCTTGAGGTTGAGATATTGGAGTCTTTCCAAGTACATTTTTATTTTGAATTCTCTTCCACATCAGTATGGTCCCTTCAAAATATCTTACAATACACATAAGGATGAATGGTCTATTAATGAATTTTTGACCATGTGTGTTCAAGAGGCCAGGAAAGGGGGCTGATTATGGAAATGGGAGAGAGTACATATATGATCACCACTACAAGAAACAAGATTTTTAGTAGAGGCTAGGGTCATCACTAAAAGTCCAAAAAGTCGTCACTAAAAGTATTAGTGACGACCAGACAAACCGTCACAAGTCGACACTAATGCCCTCGTCACTAATGTAATTAGTGACGATAAAGTTGGTCGTCACTAAAGAAGATTTTTTTGTGCCATTTCCAGTTGTCACTAAAGTATCCATATTAGTGACGATTAAAGGTGGTTGTCACTAAAAAGGCCACTTTTAGTTACAAACACAATATGGTCCTTACTATTGTTTTAAATTATTAGTGACAACACAAGATGACTCATTAAATTGTCGTCACTAAAACTTTTATTTTAGTGATGACCAGTCTTGGCCATCACTAAAGCCTTTCTCTTAGTGACGGCAATGGCTATCACAAATGAAATTATTTGTGATAACATGATCCACCTGTCACTAAAAGTGTATATTTTAGTGACAATTCTGGCCTTCACAAATGCTATATTTTTGTGACAAAATGTTTAGCCATCACTAAAAGTGAAAATTTAGTGACAAGTTTGGCCTTCACAAATGCTATATTTTTTTGACAAAATGTTTGGCCGTCACTAAAAGTGTAGATTTTAGTGACAAGTTTGGCCTTCACAAATGTTATATTTTTGTGACAAAATATTTGACCTTCACTAAAAGATTCTTTTTTTTTTTTTTTTGTGACAATTTCTGTTAGCCATCACTAAAAGTGGTTTACCATTTCACATTATTTAGCCTAGAACATGTACCATGTACACTTACTTTACGAATTTACAAACATCTGCTTTACAAAATGCTACAAACTATCACAATATATGAAATATATTGCTATACGATCATCAACAACCCAAAAGGCAAACATATATATATATATATACACACATTATCAACAATCAAAAGTTATAATTCAAAGTATCACTTTACAAAATCAATAAACCAACAAAATATAAAATATGTTAAACACTATTCATCAATCAAAAACATGTCATATCAACCAAGCATCATAATTCATTACTAACGCTTTCTAATCCAACCTCCTCCATGAGGCTTTTTAGCAAGCTAAGAGTTTCTACTTGAGTTTGCTCTACTGTGCTTAATTTTTCTTTCAACTCTTTATTCTCTTGTCTTAGTGTTTCAATTGTTAAAGCCATTTGTAATTGAGAAGGAAGTTTGCCAAAGATTGAAGAAGGTGCAAGACCGAAACCATATCCATGAACTTGACCATGCCTTTCTTTGCCCATCACTTC
Source organism: Diospyros lotus (assembly GCF_014633365.1). Lineage (NCBI taxonomy): Eukaryota > Viridiplantae > Streptophyta > Magnoliopsida > Ericales > Ebenaceae > Diospyros > Diospyros lotus. The sequence continues at coordinate 34,385,729 of NC_068341.1, read as the reverse complement.
AAGGAAAATCTAATTTTCATCAACGAGTTCAAAAGACTGCTCCTCAGCTCTTTGGGCTGCTATAGTTTAAATATTTTCCTGTAATAAAATGTTGCACAAATAATTGTTACATATTACACTTGAACAATATTAGAAAATAATTATTTTCCACAACTAAACAGTTAAGTTTGAGAACTTCAAGTGAGACAAAATTCATATCCAAATAGAATTAACAGAGTTACTAGTTCCCTTTGTTTTTCTCTAATGCTCATGGATGAATGTAATATGAGAACATTTTTAGTTGTTTTTTACCTTCTTGGATTGGGCCTTACAAGGAAGAACTTTAATTTTAATCCATAATATTGCTTTTACTTCTACAACATGCATAGTTGTGTAATTGTGAAATTTAATTGTGTGAAACATAAGAACTATTCATATTGTTGCTTACTTTTAGAGTTATCATTGTTTTAACAGATGAAAATGGTAAGAAACAATGGCCAACTAAATTCGTCATTGGAGCCAAACCAAAGGCTAGTGTTAAGCAAAAATTTCAATTAACAAACTTAATATCTATGTTGGTCTTATTACAAAAGCCCAAAAACATCTTAATGTTGACTCTTTATATGTGGAAGGGGTTAACGTGGGTTAAGGACAACCTTAATCTGTTGTTAGTGGGCTTGTCATGTACATTTCTCTTGAAGACATGTAGATTTTCTATTTTCTACATATCTATGTTTCTGTTGATTATGTTTTCTTGCTGCCTATTGTTTTTAGGTCTCTATTCTCTACATTTCTAGTTTGGTTTTGTATCTCTATATTTTTTATAATAAACAACTTGTAGCTTTTTTATCAAAATAAAAATGCATGCTCTCCAAAACCATTGTAAAGACAACCACATTTATAGGCTTTATTGATATTGGTGATATTATTTTTGGAAAAAATTAAAAATTATTATTAATAATAGTTTTGATTAATAAAAGTGTGTGAAATATTGTTAAAATGTGAACAATGAAAAATGATATAAATTCTTCGACTATAAATTTCATGTGACACTCCTACGATTTAGCAAAAAAAACCCACCGCTATATAAATTAATGTTGATAATAAGATCATAATTATTTTTATGATCAAGAACAACAACATAAACTTTAAAAGTAACTGAAATACTTATCACAATTTCTATAGACGTCAAATCAACCATTAACCCATCCTTCTTTTTGTGTCTCAAGTAAAACATTTCTACTTCTGTTGGGTCATGTCCTAATTTTTTATCCTGGATTTAAGTAATTATCAATAAAAAGGTATTTCTAATTAATAGGTAAAAGAATACTACACAAAACGAGATGTATTGATAGAAATTAGAACATTGAAAATTTATACCTCTCCAGCTCTAACTTTAGCAAAACTTCTTGTACTAGTAGTTTTGCTTATCTTTAGCTTTGATTGATTGTCCTTATATTTTGAGTACATATGGAATTGATGTCAAGTAATATGAAAAAATTAATTAATCAAATCAAAAATCTCATGACTTTCTTTACTTTATAAGTAAATAATAATAAATACAAATATAATAAAGTAAACACGTTCAAGTATAGTATACCTGAAACTCAGGTGAGCTCAACCAATGCACAAAATCTCTCCATTGCTCTCTCTCATTGTCTACTGGACCCACTTGAATTCTCTCTTCATCTGTGGTGTACACGTCGTAGTATTTGACCTTCAATCTATGCTTGTAGTTTGCAAACTTGTTTCTTATTTTTCTTATAATCCAATTTTTCCTATTTTCATTTTCCTCAAACTCAAATTTGTCCTATCAAAAAAAGAAATATATCTAAAAAAGAATTAAAAAATGACTATCTATTATAAATTTTGCCTATTGACCTTACCAATACATATGAATACATTTTAGCTTTGTTGGCTTGAGGAACATCTTCCCACCTTTTGCAAGTTATTGGAGCATCCTCACACACTGCAACAATCTTCTCTAAGTAGCTTGCAAACACGTTCACATTTGGACCTATTATTTGGCTATAATTGTTAAACTCTAATGGTAATGTCTGATCAGCAGCTAAACTTATGAGTTTCCTATTTTTGGTATTCCCCCAAGTTCATTTTCTTGAGATAGACCCTATTCATGTTAGAATAAATACAATATAATTAACATAATTAGGAAAAAAAATAGCCCAATATAAATTAGGTAAATGCATTATAGATTAAGCTTAATTTTGACATGCACTTCTAGCGGAAGAGTTTAAATGAGACAATGATGGAGGAATTGAACTCGATGACATAGACAGATTTTGATCAACGCTTAGAGAAATGTGTGCACTACTTATTAGCTACAAAATACATAAACACAAATAAAAATTGCACTATCATGTTATTTTCATGGCATTGTTTTTCAAAAAAGGCAATGATTTAATATTTTATTTTTCAATATGCAACATCACTTAAAAAATATTAAAAGTTTATTTAGAAATAAAAGAAGAATTTATATTATATTTAAAATTATTTTTTTATATTTGACAATTTATTAAATATTCACATCACATCAAAGGGAACAATTTTCTAAATGGCTAATGTAGAATTTAGGCACGTGACTACGTAGCTTGATAAGGACAAATAAATGGTGACCATGAAATTAAAATATATGCCCTTGCAAAGAATTTATATTAGATATTTTAAAAAATATTAAAAATTTAAAAAAAAATGGTGATTACCCACCACCCAGAGGGAGTGATTAAATCCTATCACTCACAGAATACATATAATACTAAGTATTAAAAATTTAAAAAAATGGGTGATCACCCACCACTCGGAGAGAGTGATTAAATCCTATTACTCACAGGATACATACCTCAAACAATATAGATATCACAAATGCACACACAAGACGGAAAAGAGATTTAGTGATTTTAATGATAAAAATTAAATTATAGTAATTAATTTATTAAAAAATATTAAATTAAAAAAGTAATAATATAATTCTCTTTAACTTTATGCGGGATTGTCAATATCAACGCACTATCCCTAATTTATCCGATTAACTTTTTAACTTTTTATTATGGCACACTTAATTAGCACGCCTTTATATGACACGTGTAGGCACGTGTCTTCACACGGTACATCCTAATGTCATGTCAAAGCAATTACCATTGTTTGATTGGAGTGTAGATTTGATGAAGAGGAACAGAGGCGGAGGTAAATGGGCGAGAGTGAGTTCATATAGAGAAAGAGAGAGAGAGAGAATGGGGGTAGAACGGGTGAATGCATTTCAATTTTTTGACTTGGATTAAGAGCAACTATGAGTGGATGTTTCCCCCCTTTATGTTCCATGCCAAGACTTTGAATGATGGTTTTAACCACAACTACTCTATTTAGAGAAACCTTTTACCATTCTAACTTGACCCCTTCCTCTATGCTCTGGGAAGAAAATGGTAGGGCCAAGAGCAATTAAGTTGCATGGGATGCCCTTTGAGACAATAGAAAAGGAAGCCTTCACGTGCTTCTCACACAAAGAGGTCCCTCTTATAGGGATCAAGGCGTCCCCCAAAGCAGCAAAGGCCCCTTATTACAGCTAGAGATAGTACTAATTTTTTTAATTATACATTAATTATAAAATATTTTATTTTCATTCATTAATATCAAAAACTTGCATATATTTCTTAAAATCATTTGGTATCCTAGTGCTTCATTGTTTAAGTAAAAAAATAAATATATATTATCTCTTCTTTTTATTTTTAAATCAATTAATTTATTCTAATTTATTTCATTATTTTTTATTTTATTATTAAAATTTTAATATAATTTTTTAAACAATTACCCACACAATTGGTAATAAACAAACACTACAATGTTATATAATAATTAACTATAAAATCGAAGATAAGATAAGGGAATGAGACATTAAAGTACCCAAAATATGACATCCAATCTATATATTAATACCTTTACAAGAGATTAAACCATGAGATAATACAACTACTCAAAAAGTCAAACCATAAAATTAATTCACCCACATTGATAGCTTTGAATGTTGTCGATGCTCAGTGCTAATAATGTTTGCTGAATACGATGGATCTAAGTTCATCGATATCATATGGGAATGGCCACTGACTACTGCTAATTTCGACTGGGTTTTCAAAATTCCAAATAGGGTTTGGATAATCTAGGAATGGCCACTAGCTGTTGCTAGTTTTGATTGGGTAAGGTTATGACTAGCTTATTGGAAATAAGGAAACGACACATTTTCTTCTTGGATGACTGGGTTTTTAAAATTTCAAACAGGGTTTGAATCATCCATGAAGAAAGATCCATTGTCATAATATGGGTTTGAATTGGTTTCTGGGTGAAATCAATTTTGAATATTGAGAGGGTTTGCATAAGAGTTTGCAAATAATAATTCCTTCAATAAAGCTAGATGAAATTGAAGATTGATGATCTGTTGTTGGAGGAAAAAAATGTAGGATACACATATGTAAATAGGATCTTGAAGTTTAGCTTGGCTTTCATACAAAAGTGTAGCAGTAGCCCCATAACGATCACTTAGCAGAAGTTGGGCTAGGATCTTGGAGGCATTACTAGCACAAAAAATCGTGTGGATAGCTTCAAAATCAGTAGGTCCTTCTTCATGGGAGAAGTAAGGGGTAAAGACGCACAATTGGGTACATTTTCTTCTCAAGACTTTGCAGGCACTGCACAAAGAACCGGGTCCTGGCATGATCTGAGTAGATTTAATTAGCTAGATCTAGGTATTGGGTAGATTTGGGTACTGGATCTGGGTACTGGGTGGCTGCCGACGCGGGTCTAAGCGGCACCAACAACAGTGGCAGGTGTGGATCTAGGTGGTTATCGACGTGAGTCTAGGCAACATTAACAACGATGGTGGGCTCGGATCTATGTACTGAGTGGCTGCCGAAGCGAGTCTGGGCGGCACTAATAGCGGTGGAGGGCGTGGATTTGGGTATTGGGTGGCTGCTAACGCCGGTCTGGGCGGCACCAATAGTGGTGGCGGGCGCGGATCTGGGTATTGGGTGGCTGCCGACGCAGGTCTGGGCGGCACCAACAGTGGTGGCGGGCGTGGATTTGGGTACTGGGTGGTTGCTGACGCGGGTCTGGGCGGCTCCAACAGCGGTGGCGGGTGTGGATTTGGGTGGTTGCCAACACAGGTCTAGGTAACACCAACAACGGTGGCAGGTGCGAATTTGGGTACTGGGTGGCTGCCGATGCTAGTTGGAGAGTGGGAGAGAGAGAGTAAAGAGATGAAGGTGAGTAAGAAAGAAATAGCAGAGAGAAGAAAATTAAAAAAGAAAAATATTGACCAAGGGCACTATTGAGTGACTTATTTTTATTTTAACTTTTCCTTTACTTGGACCTAAAACTAATTTAAGCCAAAAATTAATTATTATTTTATTTTTCTAGTGTTTCTTTTATAATAGTGGTGGCGGGAGCAGATCTGGGTACTGAGTGGCTGCCGACACAAGTCTAGGCGGCACCAAAGTGGCGGCAAGCGTGGATCTTGGTACTGGGTTGCTGTCGATGTGGGTCTGGGCGGCACCAACAGCAGTGGTGAGTGTAGATTTGGGTGGTTGCTGACGCGGGTTTGGGCGACACCAACAACGATGGTGGGTGCGGATCTGGGTACTGTGTGGCTATCGATGCTAGTCAGAGAGTGGGGGATAGAGAGAGTGGAGAGAGGAAGATGAGTGAGAAAGAGAAAGCAGAGAGAAGAAAATAAAAAAATAAATAAATATTGACCAAAGGCACTATTGAGTGACTTATTTTTATTTTAACTTTTCCTTTACTTGGGCCTAAAACTAATTTAAGCCAAAAATTAATTATTATTTTATTTTTTTATTTTTCTAGTGTTTCTTTTATAATTTATTAATATGTTTGTTAGGATATCTAATTAATATTGGGGCTAAAAATTTATGACAAAATATTATAATAAAATATTTTTTCCGTACATGTCTTTTATTTTTTTTATTATGACAAAATGTTTTGAATTTGTTTGGTCACCATATTATTATTTTTTATGCCTAATATGATGTATTTTTATGAAAGATTAAATTTAATAAAATTATTTTTGTCAAAAGGTCTGACGCAGACAATTCCAACACGTGGTTGTTGGGTTTAGTTGCAATTAAATTAATAATAATAATAATAATAATTGATAAATGATCAATTAATATTCAAAAGTGATTAAGATGAGATGGGTCTCATTCTAAAATAAAATTATCTTTAAGTAAAATAATTACATAATTAAAATTCTAGTTCATCTTTATCTTTTAAACTTTATTAGATAAAGTTTTTTTCTCTATAGATAGAGAAAGCGGTCCCTACATAAGGTTTAAGAGGCACAGATGGGCCTTTTGTTGGGCCTGTAGTTATTGGGCCTTTTGTATTTTATCTATGGTGTAAGTGTATTTTGTTGGGCCTTCTTGTTTATTTTTGGTCTTTTTTATTTTTGATAGGTTGAGCCTTATCCCATGCTCCTATGCGGAGCCTTCATTTTTAATAAAATATAATTAAGGATAATTTTAAATATTTTCTTAAATGCAACTTGTTTTCTAAATTATTTTATTAATTAATAATAAATAAATTACATTTTAAGATATTTAATTAGCTATATAAATTATTTAAAAAATAAAATAAGATAAGAAAATATAGTGAGGTTTAATAACTTTCATGGGGCAACACTTCAAGAACACTTCCTAATGGCCTCACCTCCTCTAAATCCATTTTGATGTGGCCGCAGCACTTCAAGAACACTTCCTAATGGCCTCACCTCCTCTAAATCCATTTTGATGTGGCCATGCTCAATGAAAAGGTCGAGGGATTTTTTCTAAAGAAAGGAATACCTTTTTTTCTTCACATATAAGTGATTCTCTTGCAATTTCAAATGTTCTATGTATTTCTTTAACGTAAAGTTATACATCACAATATCATCGAGATAGACCACCACGTGTACAAGTAGTTTTGGAATACATTACTTGAAAAGGTGCAAAAGGTGGCTGGGGCATGAGTTAAAATGCTCTTATTTGCATCTTAACTATTACACTCAAAATAATTATCTGCAATATCTTATAATCAATTTGAGTAATAATAATACATCTCACTAAAAGTTGCATATTCAGTGACGACCATATCGAGTCATTACTAATGCTCCCCTATCTGTGACTGACGTTACACGACCCTCACTAAAGATTATGCATTCAGTGACAATTATATAGGGTCGTCACTAATGCTCCCCCATCTGTGACCGACGTTACGCGACCCTCACTAAAGGTTGCACATTCAATGACGACCATATCGGGTTGACACTAATGCTTCCCCATCTGTGACCGATGTTGCGCCACTCGTACTAAAGGTTGCAGATTCAATGACAACCATATGGGGTCGACACTAATGCTCCACTATCTGTGACCGACGTTGTGTGACCTTCACTAAAAGTTGCACATTTAGTGATGACCATATGGGGTCGTCACTATTGTGCCTCCATCTATGACCAACGTTGTGCGACCTTCACTAAAGGTTACACATTCAGTGACGACCATATATGGTCATTACTAATACTCCCCTATCTGTGACGGACGTTTTGCATATTTAGTGACCACCATATGGGGTCGTCACTAATGCTACCCTATCTGTGACCGATATTGCGCGACCCTCACTCAAGGTTGCACATTTAGTGACGACCATATAAGGTCAACACTAATACTCCTCCATCTGTGATCGATGTTGCGCGACCCTCACTAAAGGTTGCACATTCAGTGACGACCACATGGGGTCGTCAGTATTGTGTCTCCATTTGTGACCAACGTTGCGTGACCCTCACTAAAGGTTGCACATTCAATGACGATCATATAGGATTATCACTAATGCTCTCCCTTCTGTGATCGACGTTGCGTGACCCTCACTAAAGGTTACATGTTCAATGAAGACCATATGCGGTCGTTACGAATGCTCCCTCATCTGTGACCGACATTGCGCGACCCTCACTAAAGGTTGCACATTCAGTGACGATCACATGGGGTTGTCACTATTGTGCCTCCATCTGTAACCAACGTTGCGTGACCCTTACTAAAAGTTGTTATTCAATGACAACCACATGTGGTCGTCACTATTGCCCGTCATCTGTGATGGATTCTATCTGACCATCACTAAAGATTGGAATTAATGATGACTTTTGACTGGCCGTCACTAAATGTGGTCACTAAAAGTCTAATTTCTTGTAATGCACTCAAGAATGCACTTAAGAATAGAATAAAGTTGCTCGAGCCATACATAAGGGAAAGGGTAAAATACCTATCCAGTATGAGGTTAACAAAGAATCCAAGTGCTTCTTTTGCAAAAATAAAGAATACTTGAAAGAAGATTGCCTCAAAAAAAAAAAGGAAGGGAAAGGTAGGAGATACTGAAGAGTGAGAGAGACTCAGGAGGAATGAGACTATAAACGTCAATAGAAGGGGACGTTGATGGAAAGAGATGGTGGATGCCGACGGGAGATGAGAGACTAGGAGATAAGGTTGCCGATGGGAGGAAAGACACCAAGAGCAAGAAATAGCAGACCCATTATCACCGGTTAAGAAGCAATGATGTTGTTCAGTGCTTGTATAGGACGATGGAGAGAGGGAAAGAGAGAGAGAGCGCTGCAGTCGGTTGTGTTGTTGCCATCTACTATCAGCTTCCAAAGAGCCCCACCAACTCTTAAGCCGGCCTTACCCATAACAATAATATTTAGTCTCTATCATATATGTTTAGCATCTATAATAACATGCATATAAAACTAATGAATAATATTTCAAAAAAATATTTTGTTGAGTGTCATTAAGCCAACGTCATTGATCATGGCAGGGGATTTAAACTAAGTACCAATTGAATTTAACAGTTAAAAATGTGAAAGATACCACTTTTGGAAATGCATAGGTATAAACATGATAGTTTTACTATTTGGACGGGGAGGGAAGGGGAGGCTTATTTATTGGAAGTGTAATAAATCTGTGTCTCAGTGTGTGTGTTATATATTAACATGCACGTGTAAAGCAAGCATCGTGGGGATTATATATATGTATACATAGTTTAATATGAATGATTCCCAGATATTTTGTTACCTAACGCGTCCTTTAGGAAACTACTTGCAAATTGCTGGATAATGGAAACTACTTGCAGCATCATGTCTGTCTTCTACTGGCGGAATGAATCGATTTCGTGGCCGTTATTTGCTGTAATAGAACTGCGGATCAACTGTTCGACGGATTGCCAAACTGAGCTTAATGGCTATTAATTAAGAACAAATGGCGGTAGCCACGGCTACTCTATGAGAGACGTGCGCTCGCAGTGGGTTCTTCATGACGACGGTGAATTCTTGCTTCTCCGATAGATCAACTTCGTCGCCGTCCACGGCCTTCCATTCCAAGTACCAGACCAAGTTGGCCACGAACAACTCCAGGTGAAGCAGAGCCAACCCGAATCCCGGACAGATCCTCCTCCCCGCCCCAAATGGCATCATCTTTATCTCTCTGCTTCCTGTTATGTCCACTCCTTCATTCATCCCATGCCCATTCCCATCAAGGAACCTCTCCGGCTTGAATTCCATGGGTTCTTCCCAAACGTTGGGGTCCCAACCCATCTCCGCCACCATGAAGTTCACCGTCGAGCTTTTTGGCACCATGTACCCCTCCAACTCCACGTCCTCGTTCACCGCGTGCGGCAGCACGAAGTGGCCCGGCGGGTGCCTCCTCAGCCCCTCCAAAACCACAGCTTTCAGGTACGGCATCCTCTGGAGATCATCCTCTCTTATGGCGGCATCGAGTTCCTTGGTTTTCAGTTGCGGCGGCGGCCCCACAATCGCCGTAATCTCCTCGTACAGCTTGGCTTGGACGTGGGGGTATTTGACAAGGTTGGCCATGATCCACTGCAGGGCCGTTGAGGTGGTGTCGGTGCCCGCGTTGAGAAACTCAGAGCAGAGGCTCACCATATCGTCGTCGTTGAGCTTCCTCTTCTCGTCCGGCAGCTCCAGATCCACCAACGTGTCCACATATGCCACCACGCCCTCTTCTTCTTTATCTTCTTGCGTTTTCTTCTCCTGTTCATCATGATCTTCGTCGGTCTCGGGCATCTTCTTCTTCCGTCGTCGTTGTTGGACGACTTCGAGTCGGGCTTTAATGAGAGGAATCAAAACCCTGTCCTGATTCCGGCGAATCCGAATCAGCTCGTTCCAGCGGCGGCGGAACACGATCTTCCCTAACCTGGGCCAGAAATTGAGAATGTTGAAACGGTTGAAACCCAACAGGAAGTCGCGTTGAACGGCCTCGATTTCGTTGATTTGCTTCTCGTTCAGCTTGTCCCCAAAGCACATCAGGACTAGAAGACAGAACATGGCGTACTGGAAATGATCCACCACCTTGACGGCGGCGCCGCCGGAGTCTAGGAGGCGGTGGATGAGGATGGAGAGCACCCATTTCCGGGCGCGGGAGTAGGATCTGACGCGAGACGGGTGGAGGATCTCGGAGGTGAGATTGCGGCGGAGGAGGCGCCAGGTGGGGCCGTAGGCCGCGGAACTGATGTTGTGCTGGTTGCTGGACATAAGACGGCTGGTGGGGAGGGCCTTGGGTCGGTCGGAGAAGATGGCGCCGTTCTGGACGAGGGCGCGGTGGGCTGTGGAGTGGGCACCGATGAAGATGGCTGGCCGGGACCCGATGCGGAGGGTGACGATAGGGCCGTACTGGTCACGGAGGCGGCGGAGGACGGGCTCGAGCTCCGAGAATGATTTCCGGAACAGTAGGAAGCTGCCGATGACCGGAACAGAGGGTGGACCTGGAGGAAGCTTCTTACTAGAAGAAGAAGAAGAAGAAGAAGAGGCTAATAGGGTTAGGTTGAGGAAGGACTTGAGCAAGAGAGCTATGCAGAGGGAGACGACGATGATGAACCACGTCTCCGCCATTCCTGTTTCTCTGCTCTCTCTCTATCTATCAATCAGTTTCGATAATTAGATAATTGAGGCTACTCTACAGCCAAAGATAGAAGACGAAACGAAACGCATACATAACAATCAATCAAGATTAAAGATATTAGGGTGCCTTTGATAAAAATTATTTTTAGATGAAAGTTTTTATGAAAAATATATCAAAATAGACTTTAATGATTATATCATAAAATTTAATTCTATAAAAAATACAATGTACCAAATAATAAAGGTGGAATTTAATTTCTCAACGTAATATTTTTTATAAAACTTTTATGTTATCAAAGACACTCTTATTGTCCTCAGTACATAAGTTAAGTGACGAATAAATAATACGCTAAAATTAGTACCAGTAGATCATGAGTTCAATATTCAACTTAGATAAGAGTCAAAGGTATATCTGTGATTTACCTCTTCTGTTGAAATCGAGAGCACGAGTGGTGGCAGACCATGTAAGGGCGATAATTTTAAGATTAAAGATATTATTTAAAAAGAAATTATCATAAAAAAAATAAAAACAAAAATCTTATAAATTAGTTGGATTGTTTTAATTTCAAAATCTAAAATTAGAGATCTCTGATGATTAAATTTCGTTTTTAAAATAAAGAATTATGTAGTTTTTCACCAGAAATCAGCCAAATTAGGTTATGGAATGGCGCTTTCACATTATTAATGGGTGTCATACTTAATTTAAGAGATCTCATAGCTAATTAATTTTAAATAAATTAAGAATTGATTAGATAATTTTTAAAACTTAGGAGATATCCAGGTCAGATGACTAAAGTTTTTGAGAAGAGAGTCTCGTGAACGATAAGTAAAAATGAGGGTACATGATGCCATTCTATGACATTTTTCTATATCTTTATCTTCTTATATACCCTAATTATTGGGTGTAAGGATGAAAAAAAAGTAGCTCCCAAGGCATAGATTAATTGGCAAAGGAAGAACTACTGAGATGTTGTTTTTTGAGCCCTCAGATTTTGTATTCGAGGTTTGGTCAGGAAATAATTCAGCAGGTAAACATCGATCTTGAAAATGAAAAATGTTTGTCGCCTTCATGTTTGTGGTTGTGCCAGGGTCAAAACCTATCTGCTAGATTTCCTAATTTACCTCTCCTGCTGAAATCGTGAAGTCGAACAGCGGGGGACTCTCGTGATGATGCGTTAACCAAAAAAATACTTAAAATATTCTTATTATTTTTACTATATTTCAACTCTTTTTATTCTATAGTCAAACAAAGTAAATTTGAACTATTTAATAGAGCCAAATATCATTATTATTCTAATAATGATTGTATCAAAACAAAATTGTTATGAACACACCATTAAGCTCCCCAAATCTTATCTTTTTTAAAAAATACAATATAATAAATGAACATAAATATAAATTTAAGAAAGAGTGAAGATTATGCATATGTGTTTATAGTAGTTCAGCTAACTACCTATATCTACTACCTTTCACATCTCATTAAGAATTTTTTAACTTCACTATGGAACATTTTTTGTACGAGCAAACACTATTCTCCATATAAATCCTTAACTTTTGACTAGGATAGCCATAATCGTGCAAATACTTTTTAAAAGGCTCAAGCAATAACCCTGTTACAAGATAGAATGAAATACAAATTGAGAGAAAAATACTCTCGATGCTAGGGGTTATAAGAAATTTAAGGTCAACACAGAGGATAGCACTCTAGATTTTCACATAGAGATAGAAATGAATGAGTATGAATAACTTGTTCTTTGTAGACGAGAAATAAAGTTTTCACTTAAGCTCTTGTTTTTTTTTTCAACTTGTTTCTTACTTTCTTGTTCTCTTTTTCTTTCTTTGGTGCAAAGTTGATGTGAACATGTGTATGTAAAACTTCTTAGTACTTTAGGACACTATTTAGGAAAGCCAGCTCTTTTTCCTATAGATAATCAAAGATAACACTCTTTTTGCAAATAAACTCTATTAGTACATGTAATCTCAAAGAAATCAAAGGTACATTAAAGAGAAATAAACCGTGATAGTACATGTAAGCCGAACTACTTTATATCTTGTGTGTTGTATTTTTTAATTCTTTTTAAAAATAAATAAGCTTAATTCACCTCTCATAAACTAACATACTCTACAACAATACTATTTAAAATCTCTCTATCTATACAAAACTTAAAATAAATTATTAGTATTATTAATGATATCAAACATATATATTCTACTCTACCCTATGTAAATAATAAATTATATAGTGGATGGATCAAATCACTCATTGTAGATCAATGAAACTACATATGGGATTACCTTTAGATTTTATTTATCTTTTAATAAATATATTCTTATGCATTCTAAACATTTATCTCATTTTATTGTTTGTTAAAATGCTAAATAAATCATTACCCCCCCCCTCCCCCGAACAACCATTATAGTAGATGTCTTCTTAAAGTTGTCGTCAAGCGTCGTTTTAATTTTATTAACAATACTAATTTTATTCATAATCAAAATAATCTCTTAAAGTTATCAACACCCAAACCAAATCCCAAATTTATATTTGAAGAATCCCAAACACTTGCAATTTGTGTTTTTCTAAAATACAACGATCAATTTGATCTCAAATCATAAAATAATTGATGGTGGATTTTGATTGTTATCCTCATCCTCATAGTTAGAGATTTAGGTTTTAATTAGTTTTGGTGGTTGAAATAAATGTTGATGATGCAGTGGTCGATCACCCTCCTTTCTGTCTCTAACTAAATACCTGTAATGGAGTCGGGAACTTGCTCCCCCGGGATCACTCCAACGTTCAAGTCAGATTACGGTATGAACAGAGGTTCCAACTATCTCAGTTTCTATCTTAGAGAAAAATAAAGATCGAAATCCCTTACCCATTGCTGGTTCTCTTCCTTTTATCCTCCTGTTAAGATAAGGATCCTCTTTCAAATTATCGGGATCCTTATAAATTAGATTTTTATAAATTTAATTACAAGTTATCCTTTGAGAATGACATAAAGATGGCAAATGGGCGGGCCGGCCTGGCCCGGCCCGCCTCCTGCTTGGCCCACCCATTTGGTGGGCCAAGCCGAATTTGGCCCGCAAGAGAGGTGGGTCGGGCCAAGGCAATGGAAATTAGGCCCCACACAGCCCTATGGCCCTTAATAAATGGGCCAAGGCGGGCCGGGTTGGCCCGTGGGCCTACTGAGCCGGGTCGGCCCATGGGCCATGCTATCTAGGCCGAGCCGTGGGCCATTTATATTTATTTATTTATTTATTTTTATTTTTTCTCAAATACAACAAATATTTTTTAAAATATGTTTATAATTTATATGTTTGTATTACATAATTTTGTATTGTTTACAGTAAACATTATGTCTGTAAACATTGTTTACAGGCATAATGTTATAATTTAATGCAAAATTTAAACATAACTTTATAATTTAATGTTTACTGTAAACAGTGATGTTTACCGTAAACATAATTATAATTTTTATGTTTGTAAAATTACAGTAAATTTTACAAATATAATTTTTAATTATTATGTTTAAAATATATTTATAATTACTAATTACAAATATTTTTTTATTTTTTGGTGGGCGGGTTAGGCCATTTTAGCGGGCCAGCCCACGGGCCATTTTGGTGGGCCGAGTCAGGCTAGGCCGCGGGCCACATATTGCTGTCCCGGCACGGCCCTTATTTTGCTAGGCAGGCCAGCCCGACCCCTTTGCTATAATAACGGGCCGGGCCGGGCCGAGCTATAAGGCGGGCCGGCCCATGGGCCGCACAGCCCATTTCTCATCTCTAAAATGACATGACAACATGATAATTTCTTTTATTAATTTGCCCCCACATATGAACCCAAAAAAGATTTCACATTTCAAAGTTGTAATTTTCACCCAAGACTGAATAAAAACCCAAAAAATAAACTCTTCCCCATAAATAAATAAAATAATGAATAAAATAGAAAAATAAGATCTATGTTTATCAAGAAAAATGAATTTATGGAGTGTTGCTTTCTTTCTTCATCCATTTAGTGGACAATTCCTAGACTATGGGTGGGCCAACATGAAAGAAATTGGTAAAACATTATGATTATTATTATTATATGTCCTTTGGTGGGATCCCATCAAAATTTGTCCCACCATTTCGTGTCCTTTGGTGTAATTGACCGCGTGCCAAACCATATATATCCTTTCACACTTAAAATTCTCAAATCATTATGTTTATATACAAATTAAAAAGAAAAAAATCTCAAATCATCCAAAACATGATACTTGACATTTACATAAAAAATTGCTACCTTTACAAATAATTAAAGGGATATTCTATTCAGCCACATTTTTACTCTTCACAACTATATTTTAAAGGGCAATGTATATGTGTGTATGTATATATGTGTTTTTTGTTTTTGCAATTTATGAAGAGTCGTGACGGGAGAAGATGAACAACAATAATTTCTAATGAAGATGAACACGAATTTACCCTTACTAAATTGAAGATGAACACAAATTTCTAATGAAAGTGTCTGTATTTTGGTTATAATTTGTGGATCGAAATTGTTGAGGTTTGAAAATGTGTGAATGACTATCGGTGTGTAGAAGAGGGTATTTTTGGAAAATACTGGATGCAAAGAGTTATTAAAGTGATTGTAAAAAGTAAAAGAATAAAAATAAATTTTTAATAGATGCGAAGAGCAAAAAAGTGGTTGGGAATAGAATTTCTCATAATTAAATTAGTGAAAAGATAATTAAAGGCATCAAATGACGAAAATGCCCTCACTTAATTTGTTACTACTATCTCTATCTCTGGATGAAATCCGAACGGATTTCATGAAATAAGTTCAATCAAGTTTCATCCCATGATGAAGTCCGATTGGGTTTCATGGAGTCCGAATTTCTTCAATTTGTAACGTCTTGATGATCAATGATAAAATTTGAACAGACTTCATCATCAAATGAAATCTAATTTAATTATTGATCGTTTCATTCCTTCGTTACATATAGCATTATTGACCTTACAAATCTATCTTTTCAGTTGGTGACTTTAAAGCATCAGTTTTGAAGCTCTAAAAGTCCTTTTTATTTCGAAAAACGCCATTTGTCAAATTTTTTTATTTTAAAAAATGTCCCCTATCAATTACTTATGAGATATTATAATAAATTTAAAATTCCTAAAAAGTTTAATCCCATAACAAATCTCCGTTTTGTGAGGTGCAATTCAAAAGAAAAATAGCCACTCATTAACGCCCTATTTTTTCGAGCGTGCTATAATTTAGGACAATTTTAAGATAATAATTTTTTTATTTAAAATTACGACTAAATCATATCATTTCTCATATCTATTCCAAAATCTTCATTCATTTATCTCAAAAGAAAATCATCATAAACATTAAATACGGAAACTAGAATTGAATCTAACATCTTCACATTAATCATAAATCAATTCTTACATTCTCATTAACCATAAATAAGGTTATACATCATCATTAACTATAAATAAGACTATATATCATCATTTCTCAAAACGTTTAGAATTCAAAGTAATAAAACTTAAATACATGGGCTACATAATATACATTCAACTCATCATAAACTCATCATACACTTTGCTAAGTGTCATTTCATGCCTCATTCATCTTCGTTTCTCCTACAATCTCCATCCGAAACGTTTGAATATTCCAGGGGCAAAGCCCAAGTTAGATGATAAATCATCTAAGTAAGGGAATAAAACATTTAATGCTCATATATGTATGCAATGCACATAACATCATTGTTGGAAATGTATGCCCTAAAGACACGTTTTGTTTAATTTATGGTAATGATGTTTCTTTTATTCAGTTTATGGCACATATATTATTTGCATTTAATTGTTGGAAAGGTGTCCATGCTATTAAGTAAGTGATTCATGTGATGGGTCGTTCTTCACAGTCAGGCATGAATCATGGGTACTTAATAAGCAAGAAAATATAACTCTTGATCTTTTGATAGAACTGGGCATTCTATCATGATAAGATCATTGTGCAATAGATCCTAATGGAGGATGGCTTGCCTTAGCCAGTAAACAGTCCGTTTACTCTAATTGTACAAGCGCATTTGGAATGCGTAGAGTGGACCTGTGATAGAAGCTAATGACAAAGTACTAATTATCATGGAGCTAGTCTATCACTGCTACTACGTGGACGAGTACTCTAATACTTGAGTATTAGTTGGTGGTCTAGTGAACCTAGATCTATATTCTTGGATTCATTGTAAGTGAGGTCTATCAAAGATCAATATCTTTTTGAGTTGGGAGTATGGTTTCTAATTAGCTAAGACAGACTATTACAAGATAGTTTCTGTGATTCACCCCCTTGTGATTGTCCAAGAATAATCGAATAATCCAGGGCCCTGGGAACGTGACTTAAGAGTGTGTGCTTCTGGGTAGCTCCCAGTGATAAGCAAGTACATTCGAGTAGTCACGGATTATTGGACTAGTGATCTAAGGATGGTAGAAGTCATTTAGAAAGGTGTTAGTACATTATTCCTTTCTAAATGATGGGTGTTACGCAGAGGGGTATTTTCATCATTACACTAGTAGGTCAAAGACATGGCATATGCAAAATTATTCGTGGGGTCAGTGTTACCATATGGTGATAGTTGGAACACTTAGAATGACAAAAATATAGCTACTAGGTAGCAGGGATATTTTGGTCATTTTAGCAGCCGTGAATAATTTGTCTTTTGGTCCCCGGGGTAGCTCGATGTAACTCATGTATTTTTAATACATTTGGCTTGTTGGATGAATTACATTAAGAGAGAGTTATTTTATTTAGAATGGTCCATTGGGCTAAAATAAAATAATAGTTCATTAGGGTTTTAATTAATTAATTGGGCTAACCCAATTAGAAAATTAATTAAAAGGTCTTGGCCCATTAGGGTTTGGCCCACTAGGGTTTTAACCCTAGGGTTCTCCCTATATATATCTCTCTTTAGTTGTTTTTCATCCAAGTCGTTTTTCATTCTTCTTCACCGAAGAGAGGCCACGAGTTCGAGTCATACTCCGGAAGATCGAAAGGGGGCGTTTGAGTTCTGATGCGACGGAGCCGAAGGCTAGCAGGACAGCCGTTGTCTCCTCCACGCGAAGAAGCTCCCATCGCTCCATTCCGTCCGGTAATCCGCCGTAAAAGTAAGTCTCCTAGACTCTAACCAATACGAGGATCGTTTTTATTTTAAAACGCTTCCGTTGCATGCTTTTGATCCTCGTTCATGATCCTACAATCATAACTCTTATGTTTGGGTTGACTGCACCTTAAAATTACCCACCATTTTTACAATCTCCCTGCCAGATCAAAGTGTATGGATGCACCCTTCGCAAAGTAACGGAGTCAATACCTAATCCTAAACCCATGCAACGTATGACCGTAAATCTCATCATGCTCATATACATATTTCATCATCAAAACATGTAAATGCAATTTATATGACATACTTACATCAAGGCATGACAATATGATAAAATCATTTACTTAAAATTAGATTTTGAAATCGAACAACTTACAAATCAAACATTTTCATAAAACTAAATTTAGTTGGGAAGTATCACTTATCTTACAAAAGATAATTTTGCCCTTAGCATAATTTTGCCTCAAAATTCGTGTCGAACTTCTAATCGTACTCAATTATAAACCTTGACGTACCATGGGCATCATAATTACTTAAGAAAATCATATTTCTATTTTTTTTTCTAATTTTCCTAATTTCTCTCATTTCCTCATATTATTTCCTCAAGATTATGAAATAAATATTTTATCATAAAATTTTCTAAATTTCTCTTCACAATAATTCCTAAAACAATATTCTCAAGTTTTATAAATTTCTTCATAATTTTCAGAATCCATACTCTATTTATTTCTCATTTTCTTTTTAATTTTCAAGCATCTATTGCCTAAAAAATCTATAATAAATACCAATCATGCATTTCTCTTTCAATTTTATCATCAAAAATTCTAAAATATCATTCTCATATTTCTAAAATTTTTCAAGAAATTTTTTAAGATAATTCACCTTTCTGCATAGCGATATGGTATTCCTCTATACTGCGACAAAGTCTCGGTTTGCATATCCAACAACGCCTTCTGTCACAAATTTTCATATAAACTACTAAACTCAACCTATAGGATTTTTCTAACAATTTTTTTGATATTTTTCTCTCTCTCTATATTTTTTTTTTCTTTCTTTTTTTCAAATCTCTCTCTCGCTCTCAAATTTTTCTTCCTTACAACCTTTCTCTCTCTAATCTAAGTCCTCCAACCTTTCAAGTTTCCTCTAATTATAGAAGGTTGAATTAAGCTTAGCACAATTGTAGTGATCCACTATCTTTAATTATTTTATCATATTTCTTAATTATTTTTTACTAAATCTCATTAATAATCTTTAATTATTTGTCCACACCCTATTTTGTATCCCACATTTCTCAATTATTTCACCCATTATTTTTGATTATTTGTCCACTCTACTTTGTCTTCCACATTTCTCAATTATTTCATCCATCATCTTTAATTATTTTATCACATTTCTTAATTATTTTTCACTAAATCTCATTCATAATTTTTAATTATTTGTCCATACCCTACTTTGTCTCCCACATTTTTCAATTATTTTATCCATTATTTTTAATTATATTGTCACATTTCTTAATTATTTTTCACTAAATCTCACCCATAATCTTTAATTATTTCTCCACACCCTACTTTGTCTCCCATATTTTTTAATTATTTCACTCACTATTTTTAATTATTTTATCACATTTCTTAATTATTTTTCACTAAATCTTATTTTAAATAGATTATATTTAGTTTATTAATTTTAAGCTTATTTTTTTAGCCTACTAACTCTAACCCCATTTACTTAGCCTAGTCCATTAACTCTAAGTCCATTTACTTATCATTTTCTCTTTCAAATTAGCCCATTAACTCTAAGTCCATTAATTTTCTCAATTATAATTTCTAATGGATGTTAAAAAATATTTTAAATTTAAAAAAATTAATTATTATTATTATTATTACAAATCAAGATATTATCAATAAAATTCAAAAGAAATGTTCTCCACCTGTATCCAAAGGTGAAGCTCCTGCTCCTCTTCTCTTCGTTATGTTTATTGGCTATTCATTATCCAATAATACTGAGCATTACTCTACTAAGATTAGATAGCCTCTCTTTATTTTACTTATTACTCATGTAATTTAGACAATCCCCAAAACAAGACTTGACCATGGTTCTGAAACCAACGGTTTTGGTTCTATTATTTACTGGTGGAATCGAATCAAATCGAACCGTCTCTGTTACTTTAATTAAATTTATGTTTAACGGATATTCATTATGTATTCTTCTATTATTTAAGTAAACACTTTTAAAGTGTATCCAAGATATTCTCTTCACATTTCACAAGTGTTCTTGACAGTTATTTTTAATATGAAATATTATAATGATAAAGTTAAAATTCAAATGGGCTCACAAAACTAAAATTAATCCACAATTGTTATTGAGATTATAATGTTAAATTTAAAATTTAAATTATATTTGTATATATCTATAAAAATTAACTACCTTAATAAGATTTGAACTCAGTTACCATAAAGCCACCCAATAAACTCACTTAAATTTATTTTATTTTTTTTCTACACGATCCCTACAGTATTAAATAAGCAAACCCTTGATATAGTGTCTATTAAATTCCAAAAATACCCTTTCATCAATTTATTTAAGAAAATTAAAAGTAACTATATTAAATTATTGATAAGATTTGAACTCGTAACCTTTATAATTATAATAAATTTAAAAATAATTTTACTAATATATCAATACTTTTAATATTTAATTTGAAAAATTATTGATAAGATTGTATACGGATGGGATTACCTTTAGCTTTGATTTATTGCTACACTTTGATCAATATTATTCTATATTGTACCTAGTTTGACTCCATCACAGTTCACATAAGAAAAGAGAAGTTGTCGATTTTTGAACATAACTATTAAGTATTATTTTAACTTATTCTCTCTATCAACATTCAATAAAACTTAGCTTGGCAATAAAAACCAGAGAGAATCAAGTCATAGGACCCCATAACTCATTGAACACCCATAATCAGCGTCAACTTAAGGTCTAGGCCTCTAAAACTAATGCCTAGGGCTACCAAAAGGAAGGGCCCAAAAAAATGGCACACCTTGAGATAGATCCAGGGTATTTAAGTAGTTGGAGTAAATAACGATGAGATAAAACGTAAAATTTAAAGTTATACAATAATTATCCATATTGATAAAAAATATTATAATATGACGTTAGGGAACGTGAGAAGAGGGAGAGAGGATATTTAGGATGAATTGAAATTATAAATAAAATTATGATAATAATTTAAGCTTTCAAAATTTTTTGAACAAAAAGATTAGATGGGGGCAAAAATGTAAACTCAAAATAAATATAATAAATTTTCAAAAAAAATTGTCTAGGCAGTGTGGGCAACTGTAAACACCCCCGCTCGGATAATCCCAACCACCCGGACTACCCGAACGGAAGCGCTTACGGAAGGGAAAGAATAAAACACCAGACAAAAACCACCATGGCATGCATACAAAAGAAGTAAAACAGCGGAAGCTAAACTATACACATGCATGCACTACGGGTACTTCGCTAGTACAACGGTCACATGATAAACAAATACATACAGACTCTTGTGCCGACATACATCAGACTAAAGGTGTCAAAAGGGCTGGGCTTTGGCTTGGCCCGTTACTGTTCAAATGGGCCAAGCCGAGCCCAGCCCCCATAAGAGGGTTGGGCCAAAGAAATTGGGCCCACGACCCGGTTCAGCCCGTGGCCCACTAGGTCCAGCCCGTTGGGCCCTTATGGGCCTGGCCCATGAGGCCCTTATGGGCCAGTCAGTTAGGCGGCCTAACTTAGACCTTATTCATTTTTTTTTTAATTATGTTATTCTTTAGTAATTATTGATATTGGATATTAAAAAATTTACATTTCGCAATATATATAAATAATAACCATCAATTTATTTAAAATTTTTAAGTTAAATTTTTTATATATTTAAATTATAAATAAACATTCTCCTTTTTATATGTACATTATTTTTCATATCAATTCACAAGAAAATTTATAAGGCATATAGAATTTTGAAATATAAAATGATGAAATAATATTTAAAACTTAAGAATTAAGATAGAAAATATTTTAAAAAGAAAAAAATTGATTTTTATATATGTATTATTTTGATATTTATATATGTATATATTATATGCATTATTTTTAAAAAAATTATTAAAAAAAAAGGGCTGGGCCCACTGGGCTCGACCCGCTAGGCCTTGTGGGCTAAGGAGGGCCTGGCCCGACCCTCTAGCCCACGGGCTGGCCTGGCCCGGCCCGGCCCACTTGTAGGGGGGCCGTGGGCCAGGCCGGGCCCTATCCACGGCAAAAGGGCCAGGCCCCGGCCCGGCCCTTTTAGTAAAAGGGCCGGCTCGGTCTGTTTAAAAAGCCTGTGGGTTGACTCGGGCCCGCCCTTTTGACATCTCTACATGAGACACGAGGAATGACCCGACACAGTTAAGAATAATAGAGTGGATCCCACTCAAACATCAGAGTTGACGGGGACTGATGAAACTGCCTGCACACCATATCGACTTTGCTGCTAGAAACTGACTCCTTTACCCTTGACCCACGCTGCCACTACCTGGAATGATGAAAAACAAAGTGAGTCAAAAGACTCGGCAAGCATAATGAGAGAAAGGCTATAGGCTGTACATATCCAATAAACTCTCTCCCTAGAACACCAACCCCCATGTACACACAAACTATGAGACGCCCAGCACAGTATAAAAGTATAAATAAAAGCATGTATCGGTCCTTGAGGCTACACAAGACACACGACACCCAAGTCCCATATCAACCTACCGCTGCCCTGATAGTGTCTGGCACCAATCAACAGTCTGTGACTAGGATTTTCCGCTCAATGGTCCATTTCAGGGCCATACGATAATCTACTCCAATGTCACCAAACAGCCGACCCCTGTCTCGCTGCTCGATAGCTCTAATCGACTCACACCCAAAAATCCATAATCAAACCCGCACATCTAGGAACCTAGTCCTCGAGTAGGGTTTGGCATCATTCTGAAAGGAATGGGGCCGGTACAAACCCCCATAGGCACACAATAAAGGAATTCCCAATGAGTCTCATATTTAATTTAAATTAAATCATACTAATTAATTTCCCGTTTCGTATAATTAATACGCGAAATCGAAATGAATTAAGAGAATGCATGGGGTTCATAAAATAGAAAGAGCTCACAAATGTATTTAACCCTAGAAGTCTCTTAATTAAACAAAATTCACACAATAACCGTTTATAACAAATGTAATTAATTTATGGAACCAAATCGAGTTAAGGGAGGATATAAAATTCATAAATCAATTGAGAGACATGAAGGGAGTAATGACATTGCCTCATTTTAGCAGATTACAATGTTTTTATGCTCGCACGCCATCAAATTAATACACGCTGCAAATTAACATAAACTCTCAAAATTAATAAAATCAGACCCAAAATTAAATTCCAACCGTACAGAATGTTTAATACATAATTCCCTACTTACCTGGCTAATTAAAACTTGATTAAACCTTATTTAATCTTCAATTTTTCCTCAAAATGGCCTCCTGCGCGCTTCTTCTTCTTGTTCTTCTCCTCCTAATTTTACTCTCTGGAATTGCCTGATTTTTTGCCCAATTTCATTCCAAATTGAGGATTAAAAAGGAGACAGAAGTGGGCGGCTCAGCACATGCCGCGTGGTAGCTGCTGGTTGCCCACCGCCTTGCCCAAAATGACTCCGTTTTGGGCAAGGTTTTGGTTGAAAAATTAGCCAAAATCCTTTAAGCGCGCGTATGCCCCGCAACTCGAACCTACGCCTCGCCCACGGATGTCCTCAAGCGCGACCGTCCGCTCCAGCAGCTCCTTTAACATATATACACAGCGCATTAAATTTAAAATGAACCTTGGCCATTTTCACAAATCACATTTTAACCCCTTAACTTCCGAAAATTAACACTTGCACCCCACATCCAATTTTCCTCTTATTACACTCATACCCCGAACATTCCAAAAACTTCACCTAATTAATTCCCTCATTATTTTCTTAAATACTCCCAATTAATTTAATTAATTACCTTTAATTTCCTATTTCCTCAAAACAACATAAATTATTATTTTACTTTAAATTAACCCAATAAATAATTATTTCCACATACCATTAAATAATTCAACACTTTCTAAATTACCCAAATAAATTATCACATTCCCAAGTCCTATTATGAAGTTTATTATTATTCACCTCAGAAATAAAATATATTAACATCTCATTTAAATTAAATTAACACTATAACTGAATATCTAATTTAAATACCGAATAACGGGCCGTTACAATTCTCCCCCCTTAATAGAATTTCGTTCTTGAAATTCGCGCTCAGTTCATCTCTCGAGATACATTCGCAGCTCCCGTGACAATATTTGACATTCTCCTTGAGACATTCCATATTATCATTTTCCAGTATTTTCACAAGTCTGAGTCTACTACGCATCCTACTAGACTTAATACACAAGCACATCTCTCCAATCTATCCCTCAATCGGACCATGTTATACCTTAACCAGCTTAAGGAACAACATCCATCATATTACATATAACCACAAGGTTCTCCTATTACAATGTCATAGTCCAACCGTTCCCCAAAGCTATCTCGAGTTCTCATCGCACTTTTGTTTGGGACTATCTCGACCACATATCAACTGAAAGGTAAGCTCAAAATTCAGAGGTATTCAATCCCCAATAATAAACTAGTTCGTAGCACAAAGCTCAATGCAAATGCAACTAACTTCAAATACAACTGGTAGTGACAAGAGTGGAGCCATCCTCTTACACGACGAGAGGCTAATACTTGGTAACATGACCGAGACCTGCTACACACTTACAAAGTATAGGAACATGGAAACGATATACATACTCAATCAGGAATTCAATAGCAATATCCTCTAGTCTGATTTTTTCCCACTGATTCTTAACCAAGTACACAGCATTTTCTCGGTAGTACTTTCTCCCACAATTTGCCGCATATGCTCGGGGTCCCGTCAATAAATATGGGTAGTCATTTAATTAGGCTATCAAAGAATAAACGCTCTCCCACTTAATACACCTCGAGATCTAAAATGTCACCAGATCTCCCCCCTAAAGGAATCGACATACCCAATTGTTGGTTCCTACTATGACTTATTCGGCGACCACCCACCCTTAGTCTTGTCTTGCTGCTGATCTTAACTCCAAATAGCTAATTGACCATACCTCCTCTTGATCGCTAAATACCAACCCTAACCTCTTCAAAGATTCTATAAGTTAGCTGGAACATGATCTTTAGAACCAGTGTTATCTGCTCCATAACCTGCTCGACTGAAAACACCCCACCGTATCAATAACTATTCTAATCCCCAAGGCATCTCATAAGTCTTGCTTCTGGGGAGAAGTGACTTAAAAATGTGGGTTAAGCATTCTTCTGGCTGGTACAACAGACCATCTCATGCTTCCGTCGATGTACCACTTGACCAGCACCCAGATGAGTCTCATCTCCTCAACCAGTCAACAACTGATCCTAGGACATGTAGTCTACAATTAGTACCAATGTACTCATAGCAACCACCACCCTCACAACAGAACCCAATAGCTACTTAGACATACATCCAACTTCGGTCTTGGCCATACACCCGGGGTATCTCCCACAACATCAATATGGGTTTTCTTATTCCTAATTCACTTTATCACGGATGCTCCACAATGGCCCGAAACGTTGACTACTATCTTTACTTAATCCTATTTATTATAGAATCTCACAGCCTTAGTCCTTCGCCACGCCAACCTCGGCGTTGCCTATACTCCGCTCCACCTGTGAGAACTAAACACCTATACATACCATATCTAGGTAGTGATGCCAAATCTCCAAACAGCATAACCGCTGTAAGCTCCAAGTCCACATTTCCGTAATCGTCCTTCAATTAATTCCTATCACAGATCTCTCTTGGAATAAGCTTGATCCCAAACGTATCATAAATACATTCAGTTTAGTGCTCTATCGGTTAAGCTCCATCTAGAACTCGGGACTTCATATTGATGTTCTGATTTATCCATCCAGATTCAATTAAACTTAAGGTTGATGTCTTAAACCTCCAAGGAATGCAAACCTCTTAAAACCTCAATTTGCCTTCACATCCCCATCACATTACATATCTCTCGCTTGAATTTATATAGACAGTTTAACTGTCAACTACACCCAAGCTACCACATTACCCAACCTTCAGTTTTTCGTCTCAGTACACCATGTACACATCTCGGTACCTACATATCTGCCATTTACCATCGGACTCCTATAGCATATTCCCACCATGTGGGACCTCTCCGTACCACTCCTGGCAAAATCTAATCATGGACCTCCAGCTCACATTCTACCACGACCTCATCTCGCATGAAATTAATGCAAGCTTTTTGTAGGGCGTCGGCAATGCTTGGTGAGACCAAGGAACTCCAAACCTCTATCTCTGTTGCCGGTCTCGACCAATCCATAAATACTGTGAAGGCGTTAGTCAACCCAAATGGCATGGCCACAAACTTATAGCGGTCGTACAAGTATGACAAGTAATCGTTAAAAACACCTCGAAGTTAGGCCAACCAATCACAATAACATCATGCATTTATAATTCCTTTTATATTAACAATTTCATCACACCACCATAAAGACCAATGTTCTACTTGCACGCCGGAACCACACCGGATGAGCACCGTGAGCCACAGCTCTACACACACAATTTCCTCAGGCAAGTATCCCATGCCCTAGCTCACTCTAGGCATGCCTCCCGAACACGTGCCACATATCCATTCAGAACTATATTCTACACCATTACAGACTCTTACTCACCTAACTCATACGCATAGGTCATTTCCATCTCTTTTGATACTATTATAGCGCAACACAAATATTACATCTAGGGCTCACACCTCATTGATTCCCATACACATACCAAGATAACCACACATACTCGAGGAGAGTTTACACAAAATTCCCATTTCTTTAATTTACACATACCCTATATGACAACGATTACATCCATACCAACAACCAAAA
Organism: Diospyros lotus; assembly: GCF_014633365.1. Taxonomy (NCBI): domain Eukaryota; kingdom Viridiplantae; phylum Streptophyta; class Magnoliopsida; order Ericales; family Ebenaceae; genus Diospyros; species Diospyros lotus. The sequence continues at coordinate 34,358,613 of NC_068341.1, read as the reverse complement.
GAAAATACATACCCAAACCCTATTTACAGTCAACTCCCTATCTCCTCTTCTTACTAACCCAGGCATGCTCTCGCTAGGTGGTGCTCATCACGTCCCCTTTTGCTCGGGATGTGGCCTCATCTATCAGACTCACCAATCCCACACTCCCAACACTAGAGTTGGGTCCCAAGGATTCATTTCTCAGGCGAGCAGGACTTGTCTCTCTGACAATCCCCAAAAGGTCTTTTGGATCATCTCTTGAAACAACTCATCAAGCCGATACATATAACTCACTAGGTATTCCTCTTCGTCCCGCTCACCTCCCCATCCAGAAACGAACTCCTATTCCCATCGACACCATAAACAATTCAATGCTGGGAGGTTATCCGAATTAGGTAGGGGTACACCAGAATCTAATCCTCCGGGTTCCTTTGGGAGTACTTAAAATCTGCATTCAATACCAAATATCAGACAAATATATTAAGACTAAACCAACCTCTTACCCAACACCCAGGGGCAGGCATAAGTCCTAAATAAATCCCATTCATGCCACCTCATGGTCCCATCCTAACGTGCACTTATCATCCCTACACGAATTTAAATTGGGACACAGTCTCTCACACGAATCAGCAAAACTCAACTTAACGCAACTTGACCTTATTCGATTCACCTAGACCTTTCTAACTCTTCCCAACAACCTTGGTGTACAGGAACTCGTCCCCCAAAACTGACTCAAACGACGCTTTGATACCAACAATTGTAAGCACCCCCGCCCGGATATCCCAACCACCTGGACTACCTGAATAGAAGCGCTTATTGAAGGGAAAAAATAAAACACAAGACAGAAACCACCCAGGCATGCATACAGAAGAAGTAAAACAATGGAAGCTAAACTATAAACATGTATGCACTACGGGTACTCCGCTAGCGCAGCGGTCACATGATAAACAAATACATATAGACTCCTATGCCAATATACATGAGACACGTGGAATGACCCGGCACAGTCAAGAATAATATCGTGCATCTCTTTGACCGTCCACACCACCTCCTGGGTGCGGGTTGGTGTTGCTTTCTTCGCCATTGCCTCTCTCGCGTCTGTTTCTTCTTGTATTCACCATCTGACAAGAAGACAGTGCGATTTATTAATTCATCACGGCATGGCACAATTCAATTTGAATAAGCAACAAGAGTATGTCACTAAATATTTCAAAAATCCTAACCTAATTCCCTAAACTTACGGTGGCTTTACTCATCTAGCCACATGCGAACTTTTCCTTAGGTTAACTCTGATACCAACTGTAACACCTCAAATTTCTTGAGCGTGTTATAACTTAGGATTTCGGGAATATAAAAATTTTCATACCGCAATCGCTGCCATACATCACACAAATTCCCAAAAACCCTAATTTTAACCTTCTCAGCTTAACAAACCCAATAATAAAAAGCTAAGATAGGTGTTAAATTTCAGATGCGGAAGCTAGATCGAACCTGATATGGTTCACAACCATAATTCTTTAAAAATTGTTCAAGACGTCTACAAAATATATTACACGGACATCATCTCTAGCAACTGATAACTGAACATCTTAAACATATCCAAAATTACATAGATTCGCACATAAATAAAAATATGCTAAACATGCTACAAGTAGTAATTTAAACTAATTCTTCAGTTACCTCTTTTCCCTTATAGCCGCTCGTCGAACCTAGAACGTTTGAATATTCCAGGGACATAGTCCAATTAGAAGATGAATCTTCTAGTGAGAAACTCCAAAAAATAGTTTATATCGATGCATGATCAGGTATAAAATGTATGAGAAGACAAGGAGAACTACTCCGAGGTGCCTCGTGAACACGTCAGCCTCCTCTAACCAGAGCTTTCTCAATGGCGCACGCATAACGCCTCTCGGGAGGTCCCTAACCATGTCACGTCGGCCTGACCTCGTAGAACTCATGCAAGCACCACATTCGTTGTTCCTTAAACTGACAGTCTTACCCACGAGAGCTTTCTCGATGGTGCACACATAGCGCCTCTCGGGGGATATTCGACTTTTGCCCTCGGCCAACAACAAATAGTTACAACAGTATGGCCACACGAATTTTATAAATGCAACAGTTAAAAAGCCAATAACATATAATTTTCAGAAAAATACATTTCATATATGCATCATGATTTCACGTAAGAAATAACAAGTGTTTATGTATAAGTACTTCACGAAACACGTCTCATACAATAGAAGTCTCCCATAAGAGAATAAAAAATAGAATTTGGAGTATAGGAGTCTCACCTTGTTGGTTTATCTCTTCAACGGTATAATTTCACAGCAAACGACCTAGATTTCTGCAGAAAACATGCGTTTTGGTAAACCTAACCTCAAATATTTTTACATAAGGTTGAGGGGCATTAAAGTAGAGACATAACTAGAAAATTTGAAGGAAAATAGGCCTCTCACGCGCCCTCACACGCCCCTGGAAGGTGGCTCACGTGCCTTCATGCGCAGCCACTTTCGGCGCGTGTATCTCACGCGCTGCTGCCAAATTTCAGACAACATTGCGTCATTTTCGTATTTCGGCTATATCTCCCTCATTTTAACTCCGATTCAACTCCTGTTTGAACCTACGCGACCCTCTCTTCCCCCTCTACAGGATTATAAAAAAAAAATCGGACTTACCTCAATTTTTTGCTGATTGATTTTGGCAAACTCCGGTGAAGACTCGCAACTCCGACGAGGCTTGTTCTCCCCGGCTTCTCCTTCGATTCCTTCCCGCCTTCTTGCCGAACTTCCTACTCTCTCTCTAGAGTAAGCTCATCCTCTTAGAGTGCCTCAACTCTCAAAGTTATTTGGAATGATTTGAGAACAACCCATGGTGCCTTTTTATAGATTTCTCCAACCAATCACATTATGTCACTTGTCACAATTTTAGCCACGGACTCCAAAGACTCAAACCTATAATTGAATGGCTTTTGAAATCCAAAGCTAGAATTAATTCAACTTTTGAAATCCAAGTTAAAACCCCAAACTTCTTTAAAATAACACTTTGGCCCTTATTTCAAGTCCTCAACTTCAATATTTTACCACATAAGCTCTTAATTTTATCCTTTTTTCGTTTGGATAATTTTTTAAGTACAATTACACCCTCAAACATCAAATTTATCGAGATACTTAAAATCCCAAAATGAATAACTCAAAATTACTCAATATATACGATTTTTTGGAAGCCCCTTACCATCATTCGGTCTTTTTAGGCTACAACTTAGCTTAACTGAAAACCATTTCTGATTTGATTTCTTTCAGCGTCATAAATCTCGTCTCGAGACGCTCGTCAAAAATATACCTTTAACCTTAGGTATCTAAGCTCTAGGGTACTCCTTACGACTGATTCGATCGCTTGTTGCCATTTCAAGCATATTTTTCGGTATTTTAAACTCACTTAAAATACGTGACATCTTCACGAAAATATGGGATATTATAATTAGTCCCGTTGAAGGTATTATTGCCGTCAAGTATCGATCTTATCAACATGTTTCCAGACATTCTAGATCAACAACTGAATAGAGATATTATTATAATCATATTAAATTACGAAATCATAAATTACAAGAAGTAACATTTTATGATTGCTCCCACTATTTTCTACGAGTTTGTCGCCCTCAAGACATAACTTGGGAAATCCCGTTGGAAGATTTCCTAGCGGGCTAGGATTCCATCTCCCCTCGCACAACCTTGAGTGACTCAACAAATTGTGCTAGGATCAATTAGGTAGGTACTTGCTACCAATTGCATCTCCATGCAACTCCTAGATTCATTGGGTTGACAACTCCTTGTCAAGCACATCTTATGTGACTCCCAATCTTGGCCTCTATACTCAGTAAGGCCTTGCGTGCGCCCAGGTTGCCCTAGGCAGTGCCCAGCGCGCGGGCCCCACTTGGCCGCATCTTTCGACGCCCCAGTGCATCAGTATGCACCCCGAACCCCGGTTTGCCATTTTTCGTGTCATACACGATCTTTTTCCCTTCACCCAAAAATGTTTTGCAATCCAAAAAATACAAACGCAACAATTATTTAATTCTTTCACAAATAACAACATAACCGAATCCGCACGTAAGGAATTGAAATATTTCGACGATGGCTTTGATACCACTGAAAGTAAAGCATGATCGCTACGGGGCAAACATCGTAGTTCAAAATTTTTTGAACTTATCCCAATCCCAGGGGTTGGATCAAAGTTGAAATTAAATCATTCACATACAAATAAATAAATCTAACCTTTAGATTATCGAGTCATTCGCGGATTCGAGCCGTCTAAGCGTTCGGCCTCTAACTCGTGATACGCGGCACGCGTCCGTTGGCAAGGAGAGCCGAATAGGAGTGCTAGCTCCTTCTCCTTTTCGCGGCTTGTGTATGGACGAAAAGAATGCCCACATTTCAAATCGATGCCAAAAAGAAATGGGAAGAGTGAGCGGCAATACGTTTTTCAACTCTTGAAAAACGACACCAAAAACCCCTTAATTTTGGGCAACCCATAAAGGGATATTTATAGTGAAATATCTTAGGCTTTCTAAAACCCTAATGGATTGGGCTAGACCATTAATTCTAATTTAATTAGAATATTAAGTGGGCTTATTCTAGTCCAACTAGAAATATAATTAAATGGCCCAAATCTTTTTATAGGTTTAAATAAAATATTTTGGCCCAAATCTAATTCAAGCCCAAATATAATATTTAATATTTAGCCCAAATCTAATTTGGTCCAAATATAATATTTATTTTAATATTTGGCCCAAACCCAATTTAGTCCAAATATAATATTTAATTTAATATTTGATCCAAATCCAATTTAGTCCAAATATTAACTTAAGCCTAAATATATTTTATTTCCTATTTGCCACTCCAACAAATAGAAAATTATTAAATTAGAAACTCCTTTCTAATTTAATTAATTGCCATTTTAGGAAACTCTTTCCATTATGACGATTCCTCGTCATATCGACGTCATTACGTCTATTTGTTCTTTTTCTGTGAGAACCTATGACGGCACAACTTATTGCCGAAGTGTCCCACTTAACCATACGTCCACTCTCTTGGTTTAAGCCAGGGACCGTGCCTATTGCGTATGACTCATTACGCTTCCAAATATATTGGCAATGTGTCGGTACAAACACATAAGACAAGATTGACCTCTAGCAAGGCATCATGCCTACCCAGTTATTCAGAAGGATTCATAATCCGCAAATAACCTTTCACGGGCATGGTTGCCGTGTAATTCTATCATCTCGTCAATGTATCTTATGTGATCTCAAGTATGGCGATGTGTTGCTTGATAACGATCATATGAGTTTTCTTCGGTCTTCCGGATATCTTCACTTAATAGAAAGTAAATCAATAACTCCTTATTGATCTCTTTCACCATGGCCATGGATTTAAAGTGAATATCCACTGAAGGTGCCTTAGATACATCATCCTCTATCAAGGGATTGACGAGTCCCATCTTGGTTATACACCCATCTCCATAAGCCTCACGATATACCCAACGATAGCCCACGTGCAGCCTTTGTCTAGACCCATCGAAACGATGTCAAAGCATACCGGTCTTCTTATGAGATGACCATGACAACCTCAGGTCCAAGGATTAGTTACACCCATCTCGTATGAGAATTCCATCAACATATAACCAAAATGGATTCTCATGGCGAGTCATGTCCAGTGACATGTTCTACAACATTGGTCACCTATGTACTTGTCTAGGCATCCCCATGCCTATGGGTGTGAGACCCCCATTGCTATCACATAGCAAAAACATAGCACATATAAGTCTTACCGCAATTGTCAATGTCCATTCTTGACATTGCTATGACTTGGGATGTTTAATGATGTCTAGAAACTGTGATGCATCATCTCACATCTTTATATATTAATCACAGTATACATCATATGGACTTCTATCTAGTTTCATTCGGTTATTACAATAATAACAAGAAACTAATAGAATGACTTCTTGTGAATTTGAACAACTCCTTATTCAAATAATAAACATGATTACAATTGTCAGTGTACAACATGCCCAATCTGATTGGGTCTAGAGCACTTACACTAACACCCAGATGACCTTTATGGTCTACCACCTGAAAATGAGATTAAATTCGCCATCGATTTAGTGCTTGGAATAACCCCAGTATCCAAGGCACTATATCGTATGGCTCCTGTTGAACTTAAAGAGCTCAAGGAGCAGCTACAAGATCTCATGGATAAGGGTTTTCTTAGACCCAGTTTTTCACCATGGCATGCTCCTATGTTATTTGTGAAGAAGAAAGATGGTTCCATTAGTCTTTGCATAGACTACAGAGAGTTGAACAAGGTGACAATAAAGAACAAGTATCCGTTGCCAAGAATCAAAGACTTGTTTGATCAGCTTCAAGGTGTTGAATATTTTTCTAAAATTGATCTGCGATCTGGTTACCATCAATTGAGAATCAGAGAAGATGACATTCCAAAGACCTCTTTCCGTACTTGATATAGGCATTATGAGTTTTTAGTAATGCCTTTTGGGTTGACAAATGCCCCTGCTGCATTTATGGAATTGATGAATCAAGTCTTTAAGGAGTATCTAGATCAATTTGTCATAGTCTTCATCGATAACATATTGATCTATTTGCGGTCCAAGGAAGAACATGAAGGGCATTTGAGGATGGTGCTTCAGAAACTTAGAGAAGAGAAGTTATTTGCTAAATTCAAGAAATGTGAATTCTAGCTAGATAAGGTGTTATTTTTGGGGTATATTGTATCAAGGGAAGGTATTGCAGTCGACCCGAGTAAGATTGAGGCAGTTCGAAACTAGCCAACACCAGTTAATGAGGGAGAAGTCCGCAGTTTCCTTGAGTTAGCTAGTTATTACCGAAGGTTTGTCGAGGGATTTTCAAAAATTATCTCATCTTTGACTCAATTGACTAGGAAGAATATGAAATTCCAATGTAGTCCGGATTGTGAACGAAGCTTTGAGGAGATAAAGAAACAGTTGACAATTGTGCTTATCTTAACAATTCCATAGGGTAGTGAGGGATTTGTTATCTATAGTGATGCTTTTAAGAAAGGGATCAATTGTGTCCTTATGCAACATGGCAAAGTGGTTGCCTATGCCTCAAGGAAATTGAAGGAATATGAGAAGAACTACCCAACTCATGATCTCGAGTTCACAGTCGTCGTTTTTGCATTGAAGATTTGGAGGCACTACCTTTATGGGGTTAGGTGTGAGATCTACACTGATCATAAGAGTCTTAAGTATTTCTTCACACAGAAAGAGTTGAACATGAGACAACGTAGATGGTTGGAACTTGTTAAAGACTATGATTGTGTTATTAACTATCATCTTGGTAAGGCTAATGTGGTCGCTGATGCACTTAGTAGAAAAAGCCATGGAGCTATAGCTGCCTTACAAGTCATTCAAAAACCATTGTTGGTAGATATCCAGAGGCTTGACTTGGAGATAATTCCGCGAGGCAAGTCAGGCTATCTCGCCAATGTGACTTTAAAATCGACACTTCTTGAGAGGATCAAAACCTTATAGTTCGAGGATCCCCAAATGTTGAAAATTCGAACTGAAGTGGCTAAGGGAAAATGCTTGGACTATGTTATAACTACAAATGGTGCTTTTTGGTATGGTAATAGGCTGGTGGTCCCTAACAATGAAGAACTGAAGCAAGAGATTATGAGGGAAGCTCATAGCACTCCATGCTCGATTCACCCTGGAAGTACAAAGATGGTTCGAGATTTGAGAAAACATTTTTGGTGGATTAGCATGAGTCGTGATGTGGCAACTTACGTTCAGTGTTGCCTTACTTGCCAACAAGTCAAGGCTGAACACCACCGACCCTCAGGCCTGTTACAACCCCTTATGATTCCAGAGTGGAAATGGGAATGAGTAAGCATGGACTTAATTATTAGCTTACCTAAGATAAAAAAAAAGGTTATAATTCTATCTGGGTGATTGTAACGCCCCGCTCCCACTTACGGGTGTTACTCGTGAACAATTATCCGAATTGTCCACCTACCCGGCATTTTGTGAAGGGTGGATTATGTTTCAAGACGAAACGCCCTAGGTGGGAACTAGGCTCGTCCTTCCCTTCCCTCAAACCCCAGGATTCCCTAACAGAATTGGGCTTCAACCGCATCGCATTTGGTTGAAAAGAAAACTCATGAAGATGCCCAACCGCCATTTTCTCAATTATTTTAAATTCTTTTTCCAACCAAGAATTTTACCGGGTTCCATAAAAATCACCATTTAAATCAATCCATTGATTGATTACCAATTTTGGAGGAAAAACTCATAATTTTTAATTTTTCCAAAATTTCGGCATTATTCTCCAAAATGCCCAAAAATCCCGATATTTTGAAAATTTCTTTGGGGCCCAAAAATTAATTTAGAATTGCCCCTTAATTCCCCCAAATCCCAAATTTTTAAAAACATTTGGCCGACGGGGCCCGCTGGCACGCCTGGGGATCGCACAGGGCCCCACGGTGCGCCTGCAGCCCGGGCCGCGCGCTCGTGCGGGACCGCACTCCCGTGAGGGCCCGAGCGGCCTGGCGAGCCCTCAGCGCGCACCCAGTAGCCTGCTGCTGCCTTCTGCTACCATCTACACTTCTTTCGCCTTTTTTTTTTTCTTTGGGCCTTTAAACCCCAAATTTTCCAGAAATAACACTCCAAAAATGCATTGAAAATCTCCACATTTTCAATTCCCAAGCCTATTTTCACAACAAAAATTCATTTTCTCAAACCTCATGATTTATTCCAAATAAATTACATCCATGGTTTTAGGCCTTCACAAGCCATTGCAAACCATTAAATTACATCACAAGAAGCACTTACAATAAATAGGCTTCCCTAAGCCATAAAGTCACCAATTAAATACCATAAGCCTAGGCTTCTTTAAGCCATAAATTTACAACAAAACAAAGAAATATACATCAAGAACTTCCAACCACAAGCTTGCAACTTTTCCTTTTCTCTTTTGACATAAGAACAACCTACAAGAGGAGGATAAAACCTCATGAGCCACAAAGCTCAGTAAGGGTGCATATGCAAAGTAAATATAAGCATAACAAGTTTATGTAATGGCAAATGCATGCAAGCATGGTTAAGTCATTCTATCCTCACAATCCAACATGGTTTGAGGCATCAACCTACCATTTCTTTCCCACCCCCATGGCCATAGGTCTCATGTACAAGTAAAGCATGCAAAGAGATACATAAAAGTTTATGCAACCTACTTACAATGCAATGCAAGGCCTCCTCCACATGGGGCCATCTTGTTGGGTTTTGTGTTTCCTAATGAGGCCCAAGGCGATGACGATGGTTCGGGTTAGCTTCATAGGCTTCGGCCCGGGATTGAAGTAACGGTTCAACCCACTTATTGGCAGCCCATTTATAGAAGTCGGGCTATAAGCCCTTAATCCTCCCTTTGGAGGAGAAATGGGCTTTGACCCATTTGCTCAAGGGAGGAAGGAAGCCCATGAAGCCCAAGTCCATGAAGCCCAAGCCCATTTCCTCTCTTGCCCTAAGCCCACAATATAAAAGGGATTTTTCCCCTTTTGTGCCCTAGGTGTGGCGGCTGATTGTGTGCTCTCTCTTATTCCCTCTCTCGGCCGAATCTCCTCTCATTGATGGCAATCCTCTTGGGGTTTCTTTCCTTCTCGAATGGATGCTTCTTTCCTTTGCTGTGTGCTGCACTTTCCTTGTGCGTGGTGGCTGTTCGTCAATGGCGTTTGCAACGCCTATTTAGTCCGAGTTGCTGTCTTCTCTTTGGGTAAGTTTTTCGGCCATTGTTGAACCCATATCTTTGTGATTTCCCTCTATTCCTTAGTGGATCCTACTGTGTGTGGAAGCTTGTGTGGCTTGGGTAAGGGGTGTCGATCGGCCGAGAGACTTGGGGGTTTGAGGGGTTTGGTTCTTGGGGCTTTTGGGCTCCTTTGTGGCTTGGTGTCCCTATTCGTTGGCGTTACCTAAGTAGTGTTTGAACGAGCCCAGATCCGAGCCTTGAAACAGTCTTCGTGACTGCCATTGTTGCTAAACAGGGAGTTTAATTTTCTGCCTTGATTTGTTCTTGCATTCGGTTATTCTTAGTTTGATTTCGATTGAGTTCTAACCCACTATTTTGTAGAGTTTTCCGCAACACATCCCTTACCTCTTCTTGAATCTTTAAATCTCCATTTCAAGAGAGCTTCCATCTTCATTTTCTCCCATGTAAGATGGCATTGAAACAAGAACTCACTTTCTTTGCATACAAGAACACTAAATAAAGAGAAGAAGAAGGAAACTTACCTTGATTCCTTCTTCATTTCTTCTCCCTTCTTCCATTTCCTCTCATCTCTTCTTTCTTTCATTCTTTTTACAAATGGCCAAAAGGGAGACAAGTCTTCCACACTTGCCATTTTATACCCAATTTTTCCACTTCAAGAATAAATCCTAGCCATTGGATTTATTTGGTGAGAATAAATCCTCACCCTCCAAACTAACACAATCCATGGCATTAAGTCTTGCTTAAAATCCACCATTGAATCTTTTCTCACTTTACAAGACAAAATCTTAGTCATCGAAAGGAAGCACAATCCAAGTGCTTTGCTAGGTTTTAATCCTAGCCCTTGATTTATTTTAGAGATTAAATCTCCACCTTCCAATCATCTCTCTTTAAAATCTCTCCACCCATTTGGCAATCCATGCTAACTTCTAAAATTTAATGGTGGCCCTTTGATCATTTTCCAAATCCAAGAATTAATCTCATCCCTTGAATTTTCATTTCTTTCTCATTTAAATTATGAGACTATTTTCATAACCATCACACTTGAGAGACATAAATAATTTATTTCCCATTTAATTTAATAGGACCATTTTCCACCATCACATGAGAGACCACTTTGAAAGACATAATACTTTCTTTCCCATTTAAATAAATCCCACAATTTTCCAAAGCATTAATGGGTGACCATTTTCCCATTTCATTTGGATTTAATTAACTCTCCTTAATCATGCTCAATATTAAATGCTTGAAAGACTAATTTGAATTTCCTTTGCATTTAATTTAATCTCTCCATTTAACTTGGATCACAAAATGCCAAGTGTCACAACAAGACACTAACCTTGGCTTCCAAGTTCTAATCTCATCCCTCCATGTGGCATTACCACATTAATTCACCATTTTAGGGAAAAATAATTATTTCCTCCAATAAATTTCATATTCTCCATTTTCCCTATTTTCCATAATTAATTTTCTCTATGGAATCACTCCAAATTACCAAAATACCCTTTCATGAATTATTAATCCCTTATCTCCACATAAATACAAAATTGGGATTTAATTCACTTATTCACCTAATTCCACATAAGAATTATTTTCAATTTATCAAAATACCCTTTATTGGACTTTACTATCCAATTTACCAAAATACCCCTCTCATAGGGCACCCTCAATCTCAAGGATTCATCACCTCCTCAAGGGTATTTTTGGAAGTTTCACACTTCCTTTCTTATTCTCTTAACACCGGTAACACCGGGTGTTACATTCCACCCTCCTTAAAAGAATTTCGCCCTCAAAATTCACTTTACTATACTCTCCTGCCCAAGACAATCACATTCTCGGGCTACATGCCAAATTCTCATGCTCGAGAATCTCTCAGCCTATTCATTCCTCACATTTACCTCGGGTTACACCTACCTCAAGGCTTTGCTTTAGGCTTTTGATCCTCCGACTCTTGAGGACATTCAACAACCGGACACCGCTTTGGCCTCCCACCAAACCGCACCACTGGTCGCTGGTCATGCTTACTGCAACGCTGTCCATTTTCTTTGCCTCGAAGCATCGCTTTGCAATCCACTTCCCATTTTCCCATCGATCGAACAATCTCTCATTAACATTGCATTACTGATCAGTTTACCACGATTTTACGCCGATCACACACGACAATGTTTCCCACTGCCAATCACACATGGCCACGATTTTACGCTAGTCCAACCAGCAACTGTTGGAAATGTATGCCCTAAAGACACGTTTTGTTTAATTTATGGTAATGATGTTTCTTTTATTCAGTTTATGGCACATATATTATTTGCATTTAATTGTTGGAAAGGTGTCCATGCTATTAAGTAAGTGATTCATGTGATGGGTCGTTCTTCACAGTTAGGCGTGAATCATGGGTACTTAATAAGCAAGAAAATATAACTCTTGATCTTTTGATAGAACTGGGCATTCTATCATGATAAGATCATTGTGCAATAGATCCTAATGGAGGATGGCTTGCCTTAGCCAGTAAACAGTCCGTTTACTCTAATTGTACAAGCGCATTTGGAATGCGTAGAGTGGACCTGTGATAGAAGCTAATGACAAAGTACTAATTATCATGGAGCTAGTCTATCACTGCTACTACGTGGACGAGTACTCTAATACTTGAGTATTAGTTGGTGGTCTAGTGAACCTAGAGCTATATTCTTAGATTCATTGCAGGTGAGGTCTATCAAAGATCAATATCCTTTTGAGTTGGGAGTATGGTTTCTAATTAGCTAAGACAGACTAATACAAGATAGTTTCTGTGATTCACCCCCTTGTGATTGTCCAAGAATAATCGAATAATCCAGGGCCCTGGGAACGTGACTTATGAGTGTGTGCTTCTGGGTAGCTCCCAATGATAAGCAAGTACATTCGAGTAGTCACGGATTATTGGACTAGTGATCTAAGGATGGTAGAAGTCATTTAGAAAGGTGTTAGTACATTATTCCTTTCTAAATGATGGGTGTTACGCAGAGGGGTATTTTCGTCATTACACTAGTAGGTCAAAGACATGGCATATGCAAAATTATTCGTGGGGTCAGTGTTACCATATGGTGATAGTTGGAACACTTAGAATGACAAAATATAGCTACTAGGTAGCAGGGATATTTTGGTCATTTTAGCAGCCGTGAATAATTTGTCTTTTGGTCCCCGGGGTAGCTCGATGTAACTCATGTATTTTTTAATACATTTGGCTTGTTGGATGAATTACATTAAGAGAGAATTATTTTATTTAGAATGGTCCATTGGGCTAAAATAAAATAATAGTTCATTAGGGTCTTAATTAATTAATTGGGCTAACCCAATTAGAAAATTAATTAAAAGATCTTGGCCCATTAGGGTTTGGCCCACTAGGGTTTTTTAACCCTAGGGTTCTCCCTATATATATCTCTCTTTAGTTGTTTTTTCATCCAAGTCGTTTTTCATTCTTCTTCACCGAAGAGAGGCCACGAGTTCGAGTCATACTCCGGAAGATCGAAAGGGGGCGTTTGAGTTCTGATGCGACGGAGCCGAAGGCTAGCAGGACAGCCGTCGTCTCCTCCACACGAAGAAGCTCCCATCGCTCCATTCCGTCCGGTAATCCGCCGTAAAAGTAAGTCTCCTAGACTCTAACCAATACGAGGATCGTTTTTATTTTAAAACGCTTCCGTTGCATGCTTTTGATCCTCGTTCATGATCCAGCAGCAACGTCTTAGCACTGATCATCAGCCGCAATGTTTCTTTTAATGCCCGCAAGACACTCTGACACCATTCACCATGGCATACTGCCATTAATCACACACATGCATATTTTGAGTTGATCCTCATGGCAACCTCTCATTACCGATCAACTTATCGTGCTAGCTTTTCATGGGAAGCAACCCTTTGGCCTACCTAGCCAACTTCAACTATTTCATACACGGTCTTCTACCTTGACCAGCCGACCCTCATTTATCGATATGATTATGCATAATCGACCTACCCAACACCATGCCAGGTACTTACACATTTCAATCGTACGTGCATTACTTGAGTTCACCTCGAGCTTGGCGACGCACGCACCATTACAATCTCACCTCGAGCTTAACCATGCTCAGGCCACAACCTTCTCCCAACCAGGAGTTTTTCGCATTGAGCACACTCAAAGATACTTGCTAGCAGATATCACATGCTAGTAGGGGTCTCATACCTATAACAGGGAACTCTTCATTGAGCAAGCCCCTTCAATACTTCACCTAATTCAGCTCTCACAATCATGCCCCATGCTAGGCCTTACCTTGGCTATTAAACCCTACCGTGAGTCAAGGATCCTACCATTGCGCTTACGGTCACAGAACCATTAATCGACCCTCGTCATCAACCACGGTACGTGGCACAAGTGATTGGCTTATTACCATCTGCACAATCACTTATTGCATCGCACCTGTAGGATGACTTGTGCCTTTGGTCCATACCATAACAAGCTAACATGGTTACACCCCCACTCTTGTAGCGGTCTTCTAGCCAAATTTACTCGCCCAGCTTTACTTTCATTGGGACTTTTCAAATCTCACCATTTCTCAATAGAGCCTCTTACCCTAGAGACACGAAACTTTCAGCCATCCTAAATCAGGTTCATTCTTAACCCGCAATAGACACCTGACTTCAACCATGCATAATGGTTCCCTTTGTCCTCCTCGGCAAGGACAACACCATGATAACAAAGAATTTCCCCCTACGATTGTTGCATCTCAAACTTCACAGGCACCAGCCCTCATGGCCATTCTCACTCGGCTTCGAGGTCTTACCATGCATAATGGTTACCTTTGACCTTCCTGACAACATCTTTTCCCTGACAGCGACGATGACACCACCATGTCATCTCAAAAGACTCACTGCTATTTGAATCTCACTGGTCATCGCAACCAGCACGACCCTACTCTTAGGCCTCCTTTCTCATATCACTTTGCTACAGTCAGCTCACACCACTCAATGAGCGTCCACATGGGCTCTATCATCATAACAGCTTCACTAGCTGATTTCCTTTCATGACCACTAACCTTAGACACGAGGTTAATTCTCATCAATTGTCCCCACACTAAGGCATCCTTCTAGCTGTATTACTCGCAGCCATTAGGTGATTTCATCACCTCACACCATTTCTGGGAACCAATCTCGTCCCATAAGCTCTTCCTTCGAGTTCTCTTTACCCACTGGCGACCTCTTAAATTCGCCCACTTCTTCCATCTAACCGACTCAATTAGCTCTAACCCTACCGCTCGACTCACAACCAACACAACCTTCCTCCAGGCATTACTCTTGCAATCATCGACTATCGATTTGATGTAAACTCCACCCACTGGAAATCTGAAAGTCAAGCAAGATCGCTATGGGGCAAGCAGCGTAGTACAAAAATTTTGAACCTTACCTCGATTCCGGCAATTGGATCAACATCGAAATCAAATCATTCACAAACAAATAAATAAATCTAACCTTTAGATTATCGAGTCGTTCGCGGATTCGAGCCATCCAAGCGTCCAGCCTCTAACTCGTGATAAGCGGCATGTGTTCGTTGGCAAGGAGAGCGGAATATGAGTGCTAGCTCCTTCTCCTTTGCGCGGCTTGTGTATGGATGGAAAAAGAACGCCCTTGTTTCGTATTAATGCCAAAAGAAACGGGGAAGAGTGAACGGCAATATGTTTTTCAACTCTTGAAAAACGACACCAAAACTCACTATCCTTTTGGGCAACCCATAAAGGGATATTTATAGAGAAATATCCTAGGGTTTCTAAAACCCTAATGGATTTGGGCTAGCCCATTAATTCTAATTTAATTATAATCTTAAGTGGGCTTATTCTAGTCCAACTAGAAATATAATTAAATGGCCCAATCCTTTTATAGGTTTAATAAAATATTGTGGCCCAAATCTAATTCAAGGTCAAATATATTTTATTTAATATTTGGCCCAAATCTAATTTGGTCAAAATATAATATTTAATATTTGGCCTAAATCTAATTTAGTCCAAATATAATATTTATTTTAATATTTGGCCCAAATCTAATTTAGTCTAAATATAATATTTAATTTAATATTTGGCCCAAATCCAATTTAGTCCAAATATTAACTTAAGCCTAAATATATTTTATTTCCTATTTGCCACTCCAACAAATAGAAAATTATTAAATTAGAAACTCATTCCTAATTTAATTAATTGTCATTTTAAGAAACTCTTTCCATTATGACGACTCCTCGTCATATCGACGTTATTACGTATATTTGTTCTTTTTCCGTGAGAACCTACGACGGCACAACTTCTTGCCGAAGTGTCCCACTTAACCATACGTTCTCTAACATTGGTCACCTATGCACTTGTCTAGGCATCCTCATGCCTATGGGTGTGAGACCCCCATTGCTATCACCTAGCAAAAACATAGCACATACAAGTCTTACCGCAATTGTCAATGTCCATTCTTGACATTGCTACGACTTGGGACATTTAATGATGTCGAGAAACTGTGATACATCATCTCACATCTTTATAGATTAATCACAGTATACATCATATGGACTTCTATCTAGTTTCATCCGATCATTACTTTAATAACAAGAAACTAATAGAAATACTTCTTGTAGAATTAAATAACTCTTTATTCAATATGAAATATGATTACAAATGTCAGTGTACAATTTTCCCAATCTGATTGGGTCTAGAGCACCTACACTAACAAAATCACCCCTACCACTCATGTGGAATTCACACTTCCACTTGATGCCGTAGGACTCACCTTCCTACTCAGGCACTCACCACTACGTTGGCTTTTCCCGGGTGATCTCTCCTGATAAAGTTGTAGCGCCTTAGGAAGTTCATCCCACACTGTTGCCTCATGCTCACCTTCTCCTAGGAGAACATCCCAAGTTCTACCCTGACCACATTTCAACTACCATTGATAGCTCTCATTCTGGTGCCACACTCCTTTAAGTGGTACAATTCTGCCCTGACCAACCATCTTTTATCACCTTGGGTCTCTTTTCTCAAAATTTGTCTGGTTTAGCCACTAGGACCCGCTGAACCTTTATGTTGCATACACGGCAACCAACAAGGCTTTACACCACAGTCCTCGAGCCTCATGCTCCTATCATTGCCATCAGGTGCTACCACTTGGTAACTTATCCTGTGTCCCCCACTGGAAACCCATCTAGTACTACATGAGGATATTTTCTCATTTTCACATCGACACCTTCAAGACTAACACTCGACTGTGTAATTTCGAGCCTTCTCGGATTCCTAATCGTGCCTTAGCCACCTGTTCAGCCTGTCACAACCCTCATCATAGGATTAGAGATCTTCATACTTGAAATCTTCGCAAGCTTTAATATTCCCATCTCATGGTTGGCTTTCAACTTGTAAGTCTTGCCTTCCATGGCACTTACTTTACATCCTGGAGCCATTTATTGACTCCACCAATCAATCTCGTCTTCATGCATTACTATAAGATCACACTGGGTCTATCATCCCAATTTACCAGATCAACTTCGATCAAATTAACCACAACTACGTTAGCATCCTTTAACAAGGAGCATCCCCACACCTCTTGTTATCACTCCACAAGATATCACCCAATCGGTTCACCAACCTTATTGCTGCCTTGACAACAAAAGCACTACCACCATACTTCAACCCTTACGGAATTTTAGGTCTGGCCTAGGCCTAACCTACAACATACCCCAAGTTTTCGGCATCTAATCGTCTCCACTACAGACGAGTTACTCCACGTAGAGGGCTGCAGTCCCTCCTGTGGACTAACTGTCTGTATCCAGTGGTCCTTAGCATTAGACCCGTCAACAATAGGCATCAACCGTAGCGTTATTCCCACGCTAGACCCGTTTCTTTTCCTCGGGTCTCTTTCTCAAACATCTCGAGATGCTAAACTGCCTCAACACTGCTTATTACTTATAGTTGAGTTACGAAACTGACCACCGCTTTGGCCACCCCTATCGTGCATCTCATAGATCTTCAGGCCCTAACCATCTGTATAGTCACTGTGTTGCCCTGTGCTTTAGGCGAGCCAACACCTGGTCAACATCATCGTGTCACTCCCATACACTGGCCCAACACTGGTTCCCCATCGTGTTGCCCCGTGCTTCAGAGAGTCAACACCCAATCATGTGTCACTCCCATACACTGGCCCAACACTGGTTCCCCATCGTATTGCCCTGTGCTTTGGAGAGTCAACACCCCATCATTATTACCGTGTTACTCCCTTACACTGGCCCAACAACAGTTTCCAACAGCATGGCTCAGGTCCCACTCTGATTTGTTTCACATCCCGTAGTGTGACTTTCAGCCTTCCAGTCACACCTCTGATATCGAACTCAACATGACTACCTCACCACTCTCGCAGGCCTTATCCTTACCAGGCTTCCTACTCGGCAACAAATCTATCGGATCATTATTGCGCTCCGCGATTTCTCCTTAGGACTACTCTAGATGTCCTATTTCTTACGGGAGATTCTCGGTCTCACATGACCAAATTTCCTAAGGTGCTGCTCCAGCTCTTCGGCATCTGACCGTCACCTGCAATTCACTAAATTGCTCAGGCCCATGGGCCACTTGCCTTCAACACGAGCCAACTCATTAGTCCTCTGCCACACGGTCCATAGCATCAGATCCGTCACATCGAGTCTTGCACCATAGCATCAAAGCTACTTAAAGCCTTCCCGAGCTACGATGGTTCCGCCACCATCTTACCAAAGCTATCTTACTTGGTTATCCTTGCCTTGATAACCTCAAGCTCATACCATGAACCCCGCTCCTCAAGACTCTACATCTCTTACTGCTTAAGAGATTCTCAAACCACTTCACACCTCACGGCTCTCATTCACATTTGAAAGCTCCAACTTTCCATGACAATGGATCCAAACCTATCATTATTCATTTCACCACCTAGCTCATTCCAAAAGCTTGGTTATCAATGATCTCTCAGCCCATACCCGACATGTTGAGCCTACCTCAAGCTCCAGCACCCATAACCATAGAGCACCTACCATTACCCTCCAGGTAAATTGAGACCTCTCGCCTCTCCTTGTACACCCACGTATGCATTCAGTCACTACACCTGGCCTGGCCTTCCCACACGCCTCGTTTGGGCTTCCTTGACTTGGAGCTAAAATTCCCGGGCTTCCACATTGGTTACCATGTCCCTGCCCACTTGGCATCCAAAGTTGGCATTTCTTGTGCACGCATAGCCCACGGATGTCCTATTACCGCAATTCACTACCCTCGGCCCACACACCGTTCGTACCCTTTATTGGGTGACCTCCGCATCTCCCATAAAGGGTCTCATAACCTTAGGCGTCATCCCGACCCCAGGCATCATATTGAGGGCCGATTCACCTCTCATCTCCCGATCTTAGGCGTCTGCTTGACCCCAAGCATCAATGAGAGTTTAGATTGACCCCTCATCCATCAACCACATGAACGGTCACTTGGCCTTTCCCAACCAGGACTTCCAATTCCTTGGCTCCCACGCGCATATCTACACATGCCCAACTCCTTTATCCCAAATCTGGATTCCCCTAGATTCCAGCTCGACTCACTTGGGATTTCTGTCTCATGCAAACACCCGCTAGGGTCCATTTACCCCATTTATCCTTTCTTAGGATGGATCTTGATTCAACATGAACCCACTAAGGTCCACTCACACCTTAGGCACGTCCCTTCCAGGATCGTCATAATGATACAATCACATGGCACCATATGCATCCCTTATGCATAATTCACACCCGACTCTCCTCGGAGTCTTTCTGCAAGCTACCAACGTCATGCCCACCACGACCATGATTGGCATGTATCTCACATGCTCGCTCCACCTAGAGCTTATCTACGAGCAACCTTTGCTTACTCCCTTCCTGGAGCTCATCACAGAACCTGTTGACGACTCCTTTATTTGGGCTTCGAGCTAATTTCAACCTTAGCTCACCCTATTTCAAGCACGCAACCCTTAGCACACCACCTCTAAGGGAACAACTCCATTTCCTTACACATGTTTAACCATATCCCTTAACATAGGGGTGCTCCGGTAATCCTTTCCCGGATTAGCTATACCTCGAGCTCTCCTTGCCCCTTCATGACTCTTGTCATGATTCGGCTTTATGTCCCCACACGAGCCTCAACACTTCAATCACAAGGAAATCTCATCCTTAAAAAGCTTCACCTACTCCCAAATTTTCACATTCGGGTTCCTGATACCATCACCCACACTTGGGCTTTTGACTCTTCTTTGCTCGACCCGCATATCTCTTATGGTATATCATCTCGAACTATGATATTTTCCTATTCCTATAGCAGGAATATCCGAGCATTCCATTCACATTGCCACAAGCCTAAATACCCTGACCCAACTCCTAAGGTCCTCAGTCATTTGTGGTCCTACTTCCAAGGCCTTCCGATCAACCTTCAACCACATTTCTCCAAGAATCCTCCACTTGATGCTCTAACCACACTCTGATACCAAACTGTAACGCCCCGCTCCTACTTATGGGCGTTACAATGATTGTAGACCGTCTTACTAAGTTAGCACATTTCTTGCCAGTAAAGACTACTTATAATATGGAAAAGTATGTAGAGTTGTACGTGGTAGAAATTGTTAGACTTCACGGAGTTCCATTATCCATTGTATCTGATTACGACGTGAAATTTACCTCCACATTTTGGAAAAGCCTACATAGGGCCATGGGTACACGATTGAGGTTTAGCACAACCTTTCATCTGCCGACAGATGGGCAGTCAGAGAGAACAATTCAAACCCTTGAGGATATGTTGAGAGCTTGTATAATTGATTTTCGGGGTACTTGGGATGAATCTCTCCCATCGGTCGAGTTTTCATACAATAATAGTTACTAAGTAGCAATTGGTATGGCGCATCATGAGGCGTTGCATGGAAGAAAATGTAGATCACTAGTTTACTGGGATGAGGTTGGAGAAAGAAAATTATTGGGCCTAGAGATAGTACAATAGACTGCTGAGATTGTTGAGAAAATCTGCCAAAGGATGAAAATAGCGTAGAGTAGACATAAGAGCTATGCTGATAAAAGAAGGAAGCCATTGGAATTTACTGTAGGTGATATAGTCTTTTTGAAAGTGGTGCCAATGAAAGGAGTTATGAGATTTGAAAAGAAAGGAAAGCTAAGCCCGCATTTCGTTGGACCCTTTGACATACTAGAAAGGGTTGGTGACTTGGCTTATCAGGTTGCACTACCACCAGCATTATCGGGGGTACACAATGTATTCCATGTCTCCATGCTAAGAAAGTATATCCCGAACACATCTCACATCCTCAGTTATGAGTCATTGGACCTTCGTGAAGATTTAACGTATGAGGAATCACTGATCAAAATCTTAGAGAAGGACGATAAGGAACTTAGGAGGAAGAAGATAACATTAGTCAAGGTCCTGTGGAGAAATCATGCGGTAGAAGAGGCCACTTGGGAACGCAAGGATGAAATTTATTTTTAGGGGGTTAAGGAGTTGTAACACCGAGTGTCATTTTACATGCATTTATAAATTTTACGTAATTTTATTGCTTATGCCC
Organism: Diospyros lotus; assembly: GCF_014633365.1. Classification (NCBI taxonomy): domain Eukaryota; kingdom Viridiplantae; phylum Streptophyta; class Magnoliopsida; order Ericales; family Ebenaceae; genus Diospyros; species Diospyros lotus. The sequence goes on along the minus strand of NC_068341.1, from coordinate 34,337,267 downwards.
ATATAAATGATTTAATTATAATTATTACTGTCAATCATTGAGCCTTGTTATGTAGTGGAAGGAAGTGGACGCCGTCACGATCAATGTGCCAATTAGAAAAAAATATATAATTTGTTATTATATTGTTCAATGTGTTATTATTAATTTAAAAATGACCAAGTGTGTTATTTTCTATCAAATTTAGTTCAAGTGGCTAAATACATTTATTTGGGTTGAAAATTTTTAGTAGCACTTAATAGGATCTAGAACACAAATTAATTTATTATTGGATTTAATTTATAAGAAACTCATTCTTGACCAAATAAGTGAGGAAAAATAAAAAGAGAAAAAAAAGAAACCCAAAAGCCCAAATAAAGCCCACCCAACTCAAAACTTAATAAAAAAGAAAAAACCCTAAAACACCTTTTTGTCCTCAAAGCTCACGCCTCCTTCTCTTCCTCACCCATCTCACTTCTCTCTTCTCTCTCAACCCACACATCACCTCTCCCCTAGAAGAAGAAGAAGAAGAAGAAAAAGAAGAAGAAGAAGAAAGAGGTACCTATATTTTTATTTAATTTCCCTAAAATTAGCCTTTAATAAGATGTATATTTTACATACAATATATATACATAGATGTGTCAAAATACATATGACTAGTTCAATTTTATATCAATTGGGTATTATAGGCATGTAATTTTGATAGATTTAATGGAATAACAATGCTGTCCAGATTCGACAGCTTTTCTGCTTCTATTTTAAAAATTCGTCAAAAATTGTATACGTTGAATTTTGGGGAGATTAAAGTTGGAAAATGACCCCCTGTGAGTTTTCTATCATCTTGACTTGGAATGATATCATTCAGAGACTCGTAGAAGTTTTTATGACATTTTTTGTATACATGGACAAATTTATACGAGAATAGTGTTTTGGAGGATAGAAAACTGTTTTGGAACCCCAAAAGTTGCTATAATGATCTCATTTTTTTTATATGATGAACTTATAAGAGGTTAATACATCCTATGTAAAGTTTATAATTTTATGACATTGTTTCCTATTTTTAAATGAATTTTGAAAATGTTACTGCATGCTGCCAGAGAAAAAAAAAATTATGTTTGTGGATTTGGAAAAATAATTTGAGGGTCTTGTAATCTGAATCTTGATGTGAATTTAATTGAGGATGCATCTCTGTGAGTTATTTATCCCACCAAATTGGATTCACGTGATTTTGTGGTAAGAATTTCAATTTATGCTTGTCTTCATAAGGGCCGACAGTTTGAATTCGTAAATGGGCAGTGTTTCACTAGTAGGTCTCTATTGTAAATGTTTTCTTTATATGTTTGCATTTAATGCTATTTATACATGTAGTATTATAATAAATTAACTTAAGAAAATATTGTAGTGAATTGGAGTCATGTTTAGAAGGTAAGGATTATTGAAATTTTTAAAATGAATGATAATGAATTAGGATTTTTTGGCACATTGACATCGTGGGCAACTAAGACTCCTCCACTTGCAAATCCAAGAAGTGAAATTTAAAGACTTCAAGTAAGTAGACTCTCTCTAATTTTCACCCCATGTTGAATGGTTAATGTGGAAACATTGTGCTTTGTGGTTGGCTTGCAGATATTTAATGCTAAATCTTCTCGTTACTTTGTGTCATTTCCTTACATACAATGAAAATGATTAAGAATGTATATATAACATGTCATTGCATCAATGAACACGCATAGGCATTGATTAGAGAAGATTAAATGTTTTTTGTTCACATGAAAGAGGTGTAAAGGTGTAATTTTTTTTTTTAAAGATATGTAACTCAAGTTTTAAAGGAAATGGATGAATGTCTATGCCATGAATAATGTGAGTGGGAAATGGGGCATGGGGGACCGACACACCCGACCTATGAAGAAATGTGAATGTGAAAGTTGAAAGTAGAAAGAAATTTTTAACCGTTTTGCGGTACTGCCAGTGGAATGCACCTGGTTCCAAATAAGAATTGTCCACTGCATTCTGATTGGCTAGATGACACACCTTGTGAGCTCACGATAGTAATGAAATGTTTTGAGAAGTTAAAGTAAATGGGCATACATTTTTTGAACTTTATTCAAACTTTGCATGTCACAAGCATGCGTCATGAGCATGGAGTTTACTTGTTGAGCTTTAGCTCACCCCTTTATTTTTCCCACGTTTCAGGTGATGAGAGCTAGATGAATTGAGGAGATTGCTTGGAGGCAGACTCACCCAATAACCCATGGCATAGGGTTTTAGTTTTGGACTTGTTTTATTCGTTATTCATTTATTTACCCATGTCTTTAATTGTTTAATTTTGAAGTTTCGAATAAGATAGTTTTGGCTTAGTTGGTTAATATTTCTATTATTATAGATGCATTGTTCCTCTACAGGTTGGCTACGTCCAATTTACAGAGGAGACTCTGCTGAAACTTTTATAGAATTTTATAAGAAAAAATATAAGCTAAAAATGAATTTATTTTATTTCTTCATTTAAAGTGAGGTGAACTTTAACACATCTAGGTTTAGGACTTCTAAACTTGGGGTGTTATAGAAGAGTAGAGAAAAACTTACCTTCTTCAACACTTATCCGCGACTAGAGACTCCTTAGATGGTAGGGTTTGGCTTGATGTTAAAGAGAAGAAAAGGGTTTGAGAAGTTTACGAGAGAGAGAGCTCGAGTTTATCTCCTCTGTTTAATGATATTTTTTTTCACAAATTCTCTCTTTTATATTTTCTATCTAAGTTATGCTTATCCATCCATTTATTTTCCCAAATTTCTTTATTATTTCCTAAATCCAGAATGTTCCATGTGTTTCCTAAATCAATGGCGGTTGAGGTGATATATATATATATATACACATATACATATTGACAGAGTACGAGAGACATTTGGATGAGCTACAAGGTATTCGGATGAAAGGCTCAAGCATTGTGAGAGCCATTCGGATGCAACAGTGAGCCATTCAGATGTTTCACTTAATTTTACACTTGGTTTATTCGGATGGAAGGGTGGCTATTCGGATATGAGGGTTTAATTGGCTAAAAAATGGATTCTAGGCATTTTTTACTCCTCTTTGAATTTTAGTCATAACTACCTCATCTGAGCTTCGATTGAGGTGATTCAAGATGATATAAAATGAAAAGAGAAAGATCTACAACTTTCATGTTTTGAGTTTTGAGAGATTCGAGCTACATCATGATTAAAATCTGGTTGCAAATTGAAAACTGCCCATAGAAACATAGGCCATCCGAATTGCTCTCCCCCTATCCAGATTATTTCACTGTAGCATTGAGATGGCACTCACAAAAATTCAACTGAATGACCTCCAGCCATCTGGATTGCCTTACTCTCATCCGGATGTTTGCTCCCTCATTTGAATCCCATCTTCGCAAGCTTAAACCATCAAGATGCTCTTCCACCAACACTCTTAAACTTCAATTATTATTTTCCTAAGTCCCCCAAAACACTAACATACATACTTATTCACACCACACTAAATCCCAAGCTAACTTAAAAAATAATCCTACCCGTGAGACACAAAATAATACTGAGTTATTTATTAATATCGGCTCCCCATCTTTGAGTCGTTACAGTGTTTTGTCTTGTTTCATCTAATATAGCCTCATTTGAGTTGTGCAATACATGCTGCATTATCTTCATACAATATTATTGGGCTATTTTTCGTTGAGGTTAATCTGCAAGACGCTTCGATATGATGGGTCATGTTCCTCAACCATATACATTCTCGACTTGCTTCATGGATTGCAATAATTTTAGAATGATTTGAAGATGTTGCTGTCAAGGTATGCTTCACAGATCTCCAAGATATAGTTGTTCCTTTACGCGTAAAAACATATCCTGTTTGTGATTTAGGTTTATATGGATCAGAAAGATAACCTGTATCTGCATATCCCACTAAAAAAGATTCATATTTTTTTGAATAAAATAATCCCATACCATTGGTACCTTTTAAATATTGAAAAATGTGCTTAACACCATTCCAATGTCTTTTAGTGAGTGCAAATCTATATTTTGCAAGGAGATTTATAGAAAAAGCTATGTCTGGTCGAGTACAATTTGCTAGATAAATCAATACTCCAATTGCACTAAGATATGGTACTTCAGGACCAAGAAGATCTTCCCTATCCTCAAGTGGGCAAAATAGATCTTTTTACACGTCGAGTGATTGAACGACCATAAGTGATGCGAATGGATGTGCTTTATCCATATAAAAGCATTTTAAAACTTTTTTTGTACATGAAGATTGATGAATAAATAATCCTTCAGGAAAATGTTCAATTTGCAAACCAAGATAGAATTTGGTTTTCCCTAAATCTTTTGTCTCAAATTTATTTTTCAAATAATCTACAGTTTTTTTAACCTCTTCAATAGTTTCAATTAGATTTAAATCATTAACATAAATTGCTACAATTGCAAATCCAATATTTATTTTCTTTATGAAAACACAAGGGTAGACATCATCATTTTTATAACCTTCTTTCAACAGATATTTGCTAAGGCGATTATACCACATATGTCTGGATTGTTTTAATCCGTATAGTGACATTTACAATTTAATTGAAAACATATTATTGGGATATGTATTATTTGTGTTGATTTTATGTGATTCAGAATGTGTTTAATATTTTATCAGAATGATAACATGTTACATGATATTGAGATGCATATTATATTTGTATTTGAATATAATTATGTCTCATTATAATTGCTGTTAATATAATGCATGTTATTTTTATTATGGGCTGAGCCCATATCTTTTCCGCGATGTTTGTCCATTGCTGGCCCAAGCCCATTTTTCTGGTCAAATTGGCACTGATATATAAGGGCTGTGAGATACCCTAATCTCCAGAACTTTCTGATATTATCTTGTGCTCTCTCTCTCTGAAACCCTAGTTGGCGATTTCTTGAAGCGAGACACATCCCGTGAATCCTTCGTTCTGATCTCTGTTTCAATCGATTGTTTGGTTGCTTCCATGGTAAGATCTGACGGTAAGACGATTTATTGCTTAATCTCTATGTGTTTTAAACGCCTGAGGCGTGAGAGGTTGATAGACTGATAGAACAGATTCATATTCTTGATCGCGAGATCAGTATAGAACAGATCTACTCTTGTTCTTGTTTTGGTTTCTATTTTTTCAGTTGTATTGCAATACTGTTTTTCTTTTCCAGTGTATGATCTTGTAATCTTTTGTAAACTTGAGATCTAGTGGATTGACTAGAGGCGGAGCCTCTGTCGTGAGTAGGATCTATTGATCTAAACACATATATCGTTGTGTCTTGTGTATATGAGTTCTGGTTTAAAGTTTTTGGTTTTACTGTTTGTCGCCCTTAATCTGTGTTTGGCCGAGGAAACAGGTTGTTCAAAACCTATAAGTGGTATCAAAGCCACGGGTATCTAAGATCCCGGTCAAGCTGTCTCAAATCAGAAAGGTAAAATCTCAGATCTGGTAAGATCTTCAAAGAACTAAGGTTTTCTGATCTCGTACTCTGTTTTACCCTAACTTCGTTTGTAATAGAACTTGTCTACTTTAGTCTGTTAGATATATGCTACATGCTCTAAATACTCTGTATATTCTTGATCTTGAATAAGTAATCTGATGTTTACTCTATTCTGAAATATACTGTCGTATGTTTTAGTTTGTATTTGAAAATCTAATTAAGGTTTAATTAATTTCTGGAAAATTAATTTTTCAAATTTTTTTTCTTGTACATAAAAGTCTAAATAAGATTGAAATCTTATTTGTGTTTATTCTTGTCTGATTCTGTTTATTCTTTAAATCCTGTCTGAATAATCTCAGTAAATTGAAATATCACCTGCAATTACCATTCTGTTTTATTGTTCACATAAATGGCCCTATCTAAGTTCGAATTAGATAAATTTGATGGTAGTGGTGATTTTTCATTATGGAAAAAGAAAATGACTGTAGTATTGGTTCAAAATCAGTGCTCTGAAGCACTGGATGAACCTTCTATAACTGAGAAAGATAAAGTAGAATCCCCTCCTACCCCTGAAATGCGTAAAATGGATAGATTAGCCTATAGCCTAATTTTTTTTAAATCTTTCTGATAAAGTCCTTAGGTAAGTCAACAAAGAAAATACTGCCTTAAAGGTGTGGAATAAGTTAGAATATCTATATATGACTAAATCTTTAACAAGTAAGATTTATTTAAAAGGAAAATTATTTGGTTTTAAAATGAATACCTCTAAATCTCTAGAAGAAAACCTAGATGACTTTAATGTCATTGTAATAGGTCTAGAAAACATAGATAAGAGTATTTCTGAAGAGAACCAAGCTGTAATCCTTTTAAATGCTTTGCCTGAGTCATATAGAGATTTAAGGACTGCAATGCAGTATGGTAGAACTTCTTTATCCTTAGAGGATGTAGTGTCTGCCTTAAGATCTAGGGATCTTAAAGATGATAAGAAAGATAAGAAAATAAATAGTGTTGAAGGCTTAAATGTAAAGGGTAACTAGGAACAAAAATCTAAGAATAAAGGCAAAGGGAATTCAAGGGATAGAAGTAAAACGAGGTCAAATTCAAAGTCTAGAGGATCTAGTAGGGAATCCTCAAAAACTAGAACATGTTGGTATTGCAAGAAAGAGGGTCATATAAGAAAGAATTATTACAAGAGAAAAAAGGATCTAGAAAAAGAAAACTCTAGTAATCAGGATGCAACAAATATTTCTTATGGATATGATAGTGTAGAAGGCCTAATTATGACATGACATACCATAGGTGATGAGTGGATCTTAGATTCAGGTTGTACTTTTCACATGACACCTAGGAGAGACTAGTTGTTTAACTTTCAACACATAGAAGGTGGTAAAGTCTTAATGGGTAATAATCAATCCTGCAAGGTAACTGGTTTAGGGTCAGTTAGGTTTAAAATGTGGGATGGAGCATATAAGACTTTAGATAATGTGAGATTTGTGCCAAATCTTAGAAGAAACCTTATTGCCCTAGGTATGTTAGATTCAAATAGGGGGTCTTATAAATCAGAAAATGGAGTCCTTAAGATATTTAAAGAATCCATGTTAGTTCTTAAGGGAATCCGCAAGCAAGGATTGTATGTCCTTCAAGGAGAGTCTATCTCTGGTTGTGTTGTAGTTTATTCTTCTGAAATTGATGACACTGTGTTGTGGCATAGGAGACTAGGTCATATAGGAATGAAAGGTTTACTAGAATTAAGTAAGCAAGGAATCTTAGATCCATGGAGGATTGGTAATCTAGACTTTTGTGAGACATGTGCCTTGGGTAAGTCTCACAGGTTACAGTTTGTTGCTGCAACCCACAAGTCCCAAGATGTTCTTGAGTATGTTCATTCCGACCTTTAGGGATCTCCCCAAGTCCCTAGCTCCCCTTCAGCTGCCCAATATTTCCTTTCCTTTATAGATGACTATTCTAGGAAGGTCTGGGTCTATTTCCTTAAATATAAGAGTGAAGCCTTTGCTAAGTTTAAGGAGTGGAAGACCTATGTAGAGTTGCAATCAGGAAAGAAAATAAAGACCCTTAGAACAGATAACGGTCTGGAATTCTGCAATTAAGAATTCTTAAATTTCTGCAAACAAGTAGGCATTGCAAGGCATAGAACTTGCAATGAAACACCTCAGAAAAATAGAGTTGTTGAACGCATGAATAGAACTATCCTAAATAAAGTTAGATGTTTTTTAAAGGACTCTAACTTGCCCAAGAAATTTTGGGCTGAAGTAGTCGTTGGAAATGTATGCCCTAAAGACACGTTTTGTTTAATTTATGGTAATGATGTTTCTTTTAGTCAGTTTATGGCACATATATTATTTGCATTTAATTGTTGGAAAAGTGTCCATGCTATTAAGTAAGTGATTCATGTGATGGGTCGTTCTTCACAGTTAGGCATGAATCATGGGTACTTAATAAGCAAGAAAATATTACTCTTGATCTTTTGATAGAACTGGGCATTCTATCATGATAAGATCATTGTGCAATAGATCCTAATGGAGGATGGCTTGCCTTAGCCAGTAAACAGTCCGTTTACTCTAATTGTACAAGCGCATTTGGAATGCGTAGAGTGGACCTGTGATAGAAGCTAATGACAAAGTACTAATTATCATGGAGCTAGTCTATCACTGCTACTACGTGGACGAGTACTCTAATACTTGAGTATTAGTTGGTGGTCTAGTGAACCTAGAGCTATATTCTTAGATTCACTGTAGGTGAGGTCTATCAAAGATCAATAACCTTTTGAGTTGGGAGTATGGTTTCTAATTAGCTAAGACAGACTAATACAAGATAGTTTCTGTGATTCACCCCCTTGTGATTGTCCAAGAATAATCAAATAATCCAAGGCCCTGGGAACGTGACTTAAGAGTGTGTGCTTTTGGGTAGCTCCCAGTGATAAGCAAGTACATTCGAGTAGTCACGGATTATTGGACTAGTGATCTAAGGATGGTAGAAATCATTTAGAGAGGTGTTAGTACATTATTCCTTTCTAAATGATGAGTGTTACGCAGAGGGGTATTTTCGTCATTACACTAGTAGGTCAAAGACATTGCATATGCAAAATTATTCGTGGGGTCAGTGTTACCATATGGTGATAGTTGGAACACTTAGAATGACAAAATATAGCTACTAGGTAGCAGGGATATTTTGGTCATTTTAGTAGCCGTGAATAATTTGTCTTTTGGTCCCCGGGGTAGCTCGATATAACTCATGTATTATTTAATACATTTGGCTTGTTGGGTGAATTACATTGAGAGAGAATTATTTTATTCAGAATGGTCCGTAATTAATTGGGCTAGAATAAAATAATAGTTCATTAGTTTTTTAATTAATTAATTGGGCTAACCCAATTAGAAAATTAATTAAATGAACTTGGCCCACTAGGGTTTTAACCCTAGGGTTCTCCCTATATATATTCTCTCCTTGGTTGTTTTTCATCCAGGGTTTTTTTTTTACTCTTCTTCACCAAAAGAGAGGCCACGAGTTTTGAGTCATACCTTTGGAAGATCAAGAGAACGTTCAAGTTTTAATGCGAAGGAGCCGAAGGATTGCAGGACAGCCGTCATCTCCACCACGCGAAGAAGCTCCCGCCCATCCTCCTCCTATCGCTTCATTCCGTCCGGTAATCCAAAGGAAAAGTAAGTTTCCTAGATTCTAATCAATACGAGGAAAGTTTTTATTTAAAAACGCTTCCGTTGCATGCTATGTATTCTCGTGATGATCCTTCAGTAGTTTCAATTGTTTGTTACCTGATAAATAGATCTCCTTCCTCTTCCATAGAATTTAGAACTCCTGAGCAGTTGTGGAGTGGGAAAATCCCATCTCTTAACCACCTTAGACCTTTTGGATGTATAGCTTATGTCTATAAGAAAGAAGGGAAGTTAGACCCTAGAGCTAAGAAGCCTGTATTCTTAGGATACACTCAAGGGGTAAAAGGATACAAATTATGGCTGATTGAGGAAAAGAAAACAGTTATCAGCAGGGATGTAGTATTCAAAGAATTAGAATACTATACCCCAAATAAGGTGGAAAATCTCAAGGAAGACCAAACTGATAAGTTTCAGTTTGAGGTGGAAAGAGATAAAATCAATGATAATGTAGAAGAGTCTATCCAAGAGAGTCCTCAAGAGTCTAGCTCCCAAGACTTTGCTGAAACTGAAATGGAGAGTGAGGATAATGAAAATTCAGCTGAAATCATTCCAGAATTGGATGGTTATGTCCTATCTAGGGATAGGGTAAGGAGGGAGATTAAACCTCCTACTAGGTATGCTCATGTGGATGTGATTGTCTACGCTCTTAATATTGGAGATTCAATAGAGCATGAAGAACCTCTTAGTTATCAAGAAGCCAGCTCCAGTAAATATAGAACTAATTGGTTAAAGCCAATGAAGGAAGAGATGGAATCTCTTCAAAAGAAAAAAACCTGGATTCTTGTAAATAAACCTAAAGACCAGAAAGTTATAGGTTGTAAATGGATATTTAAAAGGAAGCCAGGTATCCCAGGTGTAGAACCAGCTAGATTTAAGGCTAGGGTAGTTGCCAAGGGTTTTTCCCAAAGAGAAGGCATAGACTACCATGATGTGTTCTCCCCTATAGTAAAGCATACTTCTATAAGGTTAGTTTTAGCCTTAGTAGCCTTAAATAATGTAGATCTTGAGCAATTAGATGTTAAGACTGCTTTTCCCCATGGAAACCTAGAAGAGAAAATATATATGGATCAGCCTATAGGTTTCATAGAAAAAGGTAAGGAGAATAAGGTTTGCTTGTTGCAAAGATCTCTATATGGTCTAAAGCAATCTCCTAGACAGTGGTATGGGAGATTTGATGAGTTTATGCTCAAAGAAAATTACACTAGGTGTAATTTTGACCATTATGTTTATTTCAAACAACTTAAAGAAAGGTTATTTATATATCTCCTTATATATGTAGATGATATGCTTATTGCATGCAAAGAGAAGGGAGAAATAGATAGATTGACTCAAGCATTAAAATCAGAATTTGAAATAAAAACCCTAGGAGCAGCCAGGCGTATCTTAGGGATAGATATCACTAGAGATAGAAAAAGGGGTACATTGACCTTATCCCAATCTGGTTATTTAAGAAAAGTGATAAGTCTCTTTGATATGGAAGGATGTAAACCTATCTCAACCCCTATTCCTTCCCATTTTAAGCTTCAAGCTGTAAAAGGAAATTTGCCTAAAGAAGAAGCTGATTACATGAAGAAGGTTCCCTACTCCAATGCAGTGGGAAGCCTCATGTATGCCATGATAAGTACCAGGCCTGATATAGCCTATGGGGTTAGCCTAGTAAGTAGATTCATGTGCAATCCTTCTAAGGATCACTGGTCAGCTATTAAGTGGGTTCTTAGGTATTTAAAGGGGTCAATAAATAAGGGTTTAGTGTTTAGTTCAAATGCTGAAAATTCCAGCAGCATTAAGGGCTATTGTGATTCTGATTTTGCAGCTAATTTCGATAAAAGATGATCCTTATCAGGATACGTTTTCACTTTAGGTGGAAATGTGATAAGTTGGAAAGCAAATCTCTAACACATAGTGGCTTTGTCAACCACTGAGGCTAAATATGTAGCATTAACAGAAGCTATGAAAGAAGCTCTCTGGTTGTAGGGAATAGTTAAAGAATTAGGTTTAGGTGACCAAATTTCTAAGATATATTGTGATTCCCAAAGTGCTTTTCATGAGAGAACCAAGCACATAGATGTGAGTCTTCATTTTGTTAGAGATATTATAGCTAGAGGTGAGGTCAAAATAAAAAAGATTTCTACTTTAATAAATCCTGCAGATATCCTAACTAAGTCTGTCCCTGTAGTTAAGTTTGAGCAGGCTTTAGATTTGCTTAATGTTCTTCCAACGTAGCTGTGGAAGATTTGTGTAACGCCCCACTTTTCAATTACACAGTGAAGCAATAAGATATTCATTATATGCTAATAATGACCTCGGGCGTTATTGGAAATCCTTTATCAACGGAAGCAAGGATCGAACCTGAGTATGCTAAATAGCTAGGATTTCCACAAGTTTAAATAAAAGTCCATCACGCACCCACATATCAAAAGTTATAGCAACTTCACAATTACATCCTTAAGTATCTTAACTACTATTCACATTACAATATTGGGGTTACACGGGTACACAAACAAATCCATCTCTAAATCAGCCAAGCGCCACCTCTCAATCCTTGCTCGTGCTGGAACCTGGAGCCTGAAACACTTGATACTTCCGACAAAGCTGGGACGAGGAATGTCCCAGGGGTATGAAACACCCGAGTTAGATTATTACATCTAAGTGAGTGGTACAGGGAAAGAAACAACGCATGTAAGAGCAAGATGCAGTTATGCTAGGAAACAAGCAGAAATAAGTATAAACCTTCCAAGACCATATCAAAATAAAACCTCCCCGAGTCACCATCATCCCTTCCAGCACTTATGTCAAACCTCACAGCCTCACCTCTAAGCTAAGCCCCACCTCTAGGCATGTGGTCGTGGTCCAATCCCTCAGCCCCACCTCTAGGCACGGGATTACGAGCCACCACTATGCCCGTCGGCACTTGTGTGAAACATCTCAGCCCCACCTGTAGGCACAGGATTGTGGTCCAACCCCTCAGCCTCACCTCTAGGCACAGCCCCACCTCTGGGCATGGGATTACTACCCTGATCCTCGTGATGTTTCCAACAAGCAGCCAACAAGTTCCCGATCCACCAATAGCAACCATCACCAAACAACATGTTGAAGACAAAGCAGAAGGAATATGTGCAACTAAGGAATATCAAGTAGGCACGGCCTCACCTGTAGGCACGGTGCATAAACCAAGGAAAATACAATATGCAATCCATAAGCTACGAGTAAGAGTAGTCATGTTTAATCCCATCGACGAATCACAACAACAAACTTCGTGATCAAGCAAAATAGGAAAGAAATGCTCGAAAGTAAGGAATCATGAGATGTAAGCAACAACCATCCACAAGTGGAAACCAAGAATGATCAATAGGAATTAAGAAGCATGCGTAAGGACCACTCACAAATGAAACCAAGAATGATCAAGAGGAAGCATGCACAAGAACCACTCACAAATGAAACCAAGAATGATCAAGAGGAAGCATACACAAGAACCACTCACTTGATCGTTTTCCCTTCAATAGCACGGTTTACAGCCCGGTTCGAGCACTAGGGGCTGTTTCTGCAGAAATCATAGATTTTAGTGAACCAACCTCAAATATTTCTACACAGGGTTGTAGGTAATTAGAATAGGAGAACAACGGTGAAAATTTCAGGCTAAACGGAGGTCGGATGCGCCCTTACGGGCCCTCAGAAGGGTGGCCACGCGCTACCCCTTCTCTATTTTGCAACCCAAAATTAAAACGGCCATATCTTGCTCATTTTAACTCCGATTTTCTCTCCGTTTGAACCTACGAACTCCCCTTTCAATGTACTACGACCCTACGCAAAGAACAGTGACTTAACTTTTAGCTTTCTTTTCCGTTTTGGCGATTTTCCAGCCAGGTCTCTCTTTCCTTCCTTCTTTGCTTTTTCTTTTCTTTTTCTTGCACTTGCTTTCTTTCCTTTCTCCTTTGCTTCTCGTGGCCCTTCCTCCTCCCCTCTATATAGCCTTTGAATGCCCAAATCCTCAAAATTTTACTTGGCCACCAAGTTGCTCATTTTCCACCCAAGTAATCATCACAACTTTGGAATTTTGCAATCTTCTCAAGCAAGCCTTCATTTCTTCCAATCCTAAGCTTCTAAGTACACCTTCACGTGGCCTTCAAGATAAGCTCCATCTTCTCCTTCCTTTGCAAGCCAATTCAAGTCTTACAAGTTAAGTCTCTCAAGTCAAGTCTCCCAAGTTAAGACTTTTAATCATTATAACCAATCTTCCTATTCAAGCTTCTCCTTTCTTCCAATCTCATTTCTCCATTTGCCCTTTACGTGACCCTTTATTCAACCCATCTTATCCTTATCTTTTAGAAAGCCAATAGGATGCTTTCAAATCTACTTACTTTTGAATTAAGGAATAAAGGTAATCATGGTTTAAGACTTTTGAACACAATTATCCAATATAATCTTTCCACCTCAAGGCTTCTCCCACAAGCCTTTAATTTATCTACTTTTCTTCCCTAGTAATGATGGCTTATCTTTGAAATTCTTTCCACTTGATTCTTCCTTCCTTTAGAAGCCTTTCATTCTTCCAATTTCATGCCTTCAATTGCTCCTAACGTGGCCTCCAAGACAACCCTACTTATCCATTTGCTTTGGTGAGCCAATAGAATTCTTCCAAGTTTTCCTTACTTTGAATTAAGGGTAAAAGTAATTATTATCATCTTTAGGACTTTTAGGGATAATCCTCCAATCCCATTTCTCCAACACAAAGCTTCTTAAATAACCATTTATAATTACAATTATTCCTATTGTTAGAGAAGTTATCCTTTGATATTTGTATTTGAATCCTTAAAATCATTCCCATTTGCACTTAAATTCAAAACTTCCATTTAAAACACTTTATGACATCATCCAACCTTTATATTAAATTTTGGGGTATTACAATTTGCAAGGGTCTCTAGTCATCATCCACTATTTAATCAATTCTTGAATCAAGGTGGAATTTGTTGATTTTATGTGATTCAAAATGTGTTTAATATTTTATCAAAATGATAACATGTTGTTACATGATATTGAGATGCATATTATATTTGTTTTTTAATATAATTATGTCTCATTATAATTGTTGTTAATATCTTTTCCGTGGTGTTTGTCCATTGCTAGCCCAAGCCCATTTTTCCGTGGTGTTTGTCCATTGGTGATCCAACCGAATGTCCCCCCTCTCGCCAGTCGCATTGCCTACGAAATCTTCAGAGCGGGCCACGAAATCTTCGGAATGGGCCGCGAGACTTCTGTAGAGAAAATCGTGAGATGTCCCTCACCCTCCACTATAAATACAAGGACCCCCTTTTTTCATAAGGTACGCAATTTTGAGTGATCGAAGTACAATTTTCTCATTTTCTCTCGAGATTCTGACTTAAGCATCGGAGGGTTTGCGCGGGGACCCCCACCCGTGTCCTAATGGTGCTCTCGTTTTGTAGGCCACTCGGTCACCAAGGACACTCGTCATCAAGGCCACTCGGTCATCAAGGCCACTCGTCACCAAGGCCACTCGGTCACCAAGGCCACTCGTCATCAAGGCCACTCGTCACCAAGGCCACTCTGTCACCAAGGCCACTCGTCATCAAGGCCACTCGTCATCATGGCCACTCGGTCACCAAGGCCACTCGTCATCAAGGCTACTCGGTCACCAAGGCCATTCGTCATCAAGGCCACTCGTCACCAAGGCCACTCGGTCATTTTTTGCCATCAGATCATTTTAGGCCACCAGATCATTTTGGGCCACCAGATCATCAGCCTATTCAGCCCATCAGCTCTCTCAAATTATCAGATCTGAACCTTTACTAGATCCAATTGCTTGTCAAGATTCTCATCTATGAAAACACAACTCCTAAGACTGTCGCGTCTATCCATAACTAAAAATAGATTGTTGTATTTTGGTAACAACAATTGGCGCCGTTTGTGGGAAAACGCAAGACAAAAAGTCAACTTAAGAATGGCAAACACCCATGGACACCGACGAACTCTCTCTCAAGGCGTTGAAACACGCCTGCCACCACGGAACTCTCGACAACAAGGAGCTCCTCCTCCCCCTCCTAATGCTCAGACACAAGGAGGTGATTGCTCCGTTTCTCCAAACTAGCAGATGGGAAACCAACCAATCCCACCTCCACTTAACATCGGCTCAGGATCACTCCCTACTGATCAAGCTGGGACCTCACGACAGCCACCACATACGGTCCCGTGGGAAGAGTATGAAACATTGAGACAACAACACGTTGAAGGCATGTAAGCACTTCGAGACATGGCTGGTGTACTTCAAAGTATGATACCTGGAGGGACGTTGCCTGATACTCTGAAAAAGTTTATGCCACCCCTTGAACCTCAACCCGAGGTGGGAGCTGATTCCTATCAAGAGGCTACTCCCGATTCTCATTCCCGATCTACGCCTCGACGGGAAGATAGGCCCAAGTCGTCACCACCAAGAAGGAACCCTCATTTCGTGCCCCAAAGAAATGAAAACCCAAGAATGGAAAACAAGACCAGAAGCCCTCAAAGGCGGAGGTATCATGAAACAGTGGCCAGTACGCCAACAAGACATGACAATAAGACAATAGCTAGTATGCGTGATGACATGAAAAGAGTAGTAGAAGAGGTGCTTGAGCGGAAAAAGTTAATCCCTACAACAGAAGAACACCAGCATAGAAAATGTCCTTTTACTGCAGATATATTGGAGATACCTCTACCTCGAAAATTCAAAATGCCACAAATCACCCTCTACTCAGGAAAAGATGACCCATATGATCATGTTCAGAATTATGAGTCACTGATGATATTGCATGGATGGGACGACGACATAATGTGCCGAGCATTTTTCTTAACACTATCAGGACACGCTCGAACATGGTTTAACAGCCTTCCAGAAGCCTCTATTTCATCATTTGGGCAGCTTAGGACAGAATTTATCAAGGCTTTTGTGATTAACAGTCAAAGAAAAAAGGATGCCACATATTTGCTCAGCATACGACAAGGGAGTAAGGAATCCTTACGTCAATTTGTGGATAGATTTCGCAATGCTACTCTTGAAATCCCTGACTTGCCCGCTCAAGTAGCAGTGTCTGCTATGCTTCAAGGGACATGTCTCGCCTCTCTCCAATAATCACTTTCTTTAGACCCTTTAACGTCCCTGGCCGATTTATTTGTCAGAGCAAACTGATATATTGTCCACACTGAAATTATGAGGAATGTGGCGGGGAATGAAGACAAAGAAAGGAAGAGAAAGGAGCGTGAAGGGGAAGAAGAGTCTATTTGACGACAGGAAAGGATTAGAAGATCAGATATACCTAAACCTCATTTTAATCATTATACTCAGCTTTTACAACCCCGATCAACTATATTAGCTACAGTAGAGGGAGAGGGACTCCTTAAACTACCCCGCAGAGTTGACCGACCTATGGGAAAAAATCAGGAAGAGTATTGTAGATATCATCGAACCCGGGGGCATTCCACTGATCACTGTAGAGAACTAAAGAATCAGATTGAGATGCTCATTCGTGAGGGACACTTGCAAAAATATGTGAGAAACGAGGAAGAAGAAAACAGGGAACCCCGGCAAAGGGAAGACAGACGTGATGGGCAGGAAAGGCCAAACCAGAGGCAACAAGAGAGAGGAAGAGATCATCGGCAAGATACTCATGTAGACAATGAGCCGACTCAACATGCCATTCATGTTATTTCAGGTGGGGAAACCCTAGGTGGGGACACATCAGCCTCCCGAAAGGCATATGCTCGTTAAGCCTACCAAGTTAACTCAGTAATGGAGGTAAGAGATAATGAAGAGCCAATCACCTTAGCCCCAACCGATCGAGGTGATATAATACTCCCGCATGATGATCCCATGGTTATTTCAGCAGTCGTGGACAAGCACCCCATCAGCAGAATTTTGGTAGATAGTGGCAGTTCTGTCAACTTGATCTACTGGAATTGTTTTGAACAAATGCATTTATCTCATGATTGATTGAAGAAAGTGTCCTCACCCCTGTATAGCTTCACTGGAGAAGCGATTCCAATCGTAGGATCTATTCAGTTACCTATCACGTTAGGTGTAAACCCTCAACTCGTAACTCGACAAGCGAATTTCATGGTGGTTAAAACCTCCTTGGTGGCATATAATATGATTTTGGGACGCCCGTTACTCAATGATCTAAGGGCCGTGGTATCCTCATGCTATCTATTGATGAAATTCCCCACACCCGCTGGAGTGGGACAAATTCGAGGAGATCAGAAGAAAGCACGAACTTGTTATGTGTCATCTACAAAAGGGAAAGAGCTGAAGAAACCTTATCCATAGCCAAGAAAGCCATACATAAATCCTTGGAGGAAGGAGCCACACGTAAACCCCAACCTGTTGAAGAACTGGAAGCAGTACATCTAAGTGAATCAGATTCTGAGAAAGTAGCATATGTGGGGTCTCAGCTTCTGGAACATATAAAAGAAGAAATTGCAAGGTGCCTGCGAGAAAATTCAGACGTATTTGCTTGGAAACCAAAAGATATGCCGGGAATCAGTTTAGAAGTAATATGCCACCACTTGAATGTGGATCCCAGTTCAAGCCAGTCCGACAAAAGAAGCGAAACATTGCCCCTGATAGGCTACACGCATTAGAAGATGAAGTTGACAAATTGCTAAAGGCGGGCTTCATTCGAGAAGTATTATATCCAGAGTGGTTGGCCAATGTTGTTATGGTCCCGAAACCTAATGAAAAATGGCGTGTCTGTGTGGATTTCACTAATCTCAATAAGGCATGCCCCAAAGACTCATACCTGCTACCACGGATCGACTGTCTTGTGGACGAAATGTCTGGAAACCAGTTTCTGAGCTTTTTGGATGCTTTCTCAAGATACCACCAAATAATGATATACCCTCCAGACCATGAGAAGACGTTATTCATCACTGAAAATGGGACATACTGCTACCAAGTCATGCCTTTTGGACTCAAGAATGCTGGATCCACTTATTAGCGCATGGTGAATAAAGTCTTTAAAAAACTACTGGGTGGCACAATGGAAGCATATGTTGACGACATGATCGTGAAAAATTGAGAGGATGAATCCCATGTAGAAAAGCTAGTGCAGGTGCTTGGAGTCTTTAGACAGTACAAGATGCGGTTAAATCCAACGAAGTGTGCCTTCGGAGTGCAGTCTGGAAAATTCTTGGGATACATGATCACACAAAGAGGAATCGAGGCTAACCCTGAGAAAATTCAAGAAATACTGGATATGGAACCACCAGCATCAACTAAGGAAGTTCAGCGATTGACAGGGCAAATGGCAGCTCTCGGACGTTTTCTCTCCAAGTCAGCTGAAATAGAGCTACCCTTCTTGCGAACATTAAGAGTAGGAAAAAAGTTTGAGTGGACGAAACAATGCCAAAAGTCATTTGAAGCGTTAAAGGTGTATTTGAAAGAAGTTCCCCTGTTAACACGACAAGAAACTAGAGAAACGTTGTACTTATACTTGGGGATAAGTGATGAAGCCATAAGTGCAGTATTAATCAGGAAAGAGGGACAGGTAGATCAACCAATATATTATGTCAGTAAGGTATTACAAGGCCCTGAGACACGTTATCCCGTGGCAGAAAAAATGAAATTAACACTATTAAATGCATCCAGAAAGTTGAGGCCATACTTCCAAGCTCATTCGATCATCGTACTTACAGATCAACCCTTACGAAGTATTTTGCAAAAGCCAGAATGTTCCGGTCGCCTTACCAAATGGTTCATTGAGTTGAGTGAATATGATATCCAGTATCAACCTCGATAAGCTATAAAAGGATAGGCGCTGGCTGACTTTATTGTGGAATGTACATACTCTGGTAAGGTAACAGAAAATAAGCAGGCAGAATGGTTGTTGTTTGTTAATGGAGCATCTGGTTCATAGGGAAGTGGTGCTGGGATAGTACTCGTGTCTCCTGAGGGAGAAATGTTAGAGTATTCTCTATGATTTGTTTTTCCAAGTACCAACAACGTAGCTGAATATGAAGCATTAATTGCTGGAATGAGGATAGCAAGAAAATTGGAAGTAGCACGATTGGCTGCTCATAGTGATTCTCAGTTGATTGTGCAGCAGTTTCAGGGACAATATGAAACCAGAGAGTAGATAATAGCTCAATACTTGTGCAAAGTAAAAGACCTGGCACAAACATTTCAGAGTTTTCAATTAACACAAATAAACAGATCGCTCAATGGACATGCGAATGCTTTGTCTAAACTAGCATCCACTAAAGAGACAACAGGAAGAGCAGTATTTGTGGAGATGCTACATCAACCAAGCATCGAAGAAAAAGAGGTATCATGCGTTGAGGCAGGAGTGGATTGGAGATCACCCTTCTATCGTTATCTCACTAGCAATGAATTACCAGATGATCCACAAGAAGTAAAAAGACTTAAGATGCGGGCTTCAAGGTTTACCTTCATAGACGGGATATTATATAAGCGAGCTTACACTACACCTCTTCTCAAATGTTTAGGCCCTCAAGAGGCTGAATATACCTTGGCAGAAACTCATAGTGGAATATGTGGAGAGCACTTGGGAGCAAGAGCCCTAGCAACCAAAATTTTGAGAGCCGGTTTCTTTTGGTCCACATTAAGGTCAGACGCGTTAAAGAAAGTCAAATCATGTGACAAATGCCAATGACATGCTCCAGTCCAATCCGCCCCAATATCTCAGCTACATCCTGTGTTCCAGCCTATACCATTCGCTCAGTGGAGTTTGGATATTCTGGGACCTTTCCCTCAAGCACCCGGGCAAAGAAAATTTTTAATAGTGGCTACTGACTATTTCACCAAATGGATTGAAGCTGAGGCATTGGCCACCATTACAGCACAAAAAGTAGGGGCAATGGTATGGAAAGACATTGTGTGCCGATTTGGAATACCCAGAATTATCGTTACGGATCATGGGAAGCAATTTGATTGTGATTCCTTAAGGAAATTTTGTGACAACCTAGGAATCCAGCTAAGGTTCGCTTCAGTAGCGTACCCCCAAGCTAACGGACAAGCTGAGGTCAGTAACCGAACCATATTACATGGCCTAAAAACCCGACTTGAAGGAGCTAGGGGCATATGGGCCGACGAGCTACCCACCATTTTATGGGCATACCGAACGACTAGTCGGGTTGCTACTGGAGAAACTCCGTTCAATCTTGTATATGGAACAGAAGCCTTAATTCCCATTGAAATTTCAGCTAAGTCCCCAAGACTGATGGCATATGAGGAAGAGGATGGTACGAGAAATTCTAAAGCATTGCAAGAAAATTTGGATTTGATTGAAGAGCAGAGGGATACTACTGCCATGAAGATAGCTGCATATCAAAGAAGAGTCGCCAATTATTTCAATTCTTGGGTTAAGAGCAGACCCATGAAAGAAGGAGATCTAGTACTTCGAAGATCTGTTGTAACCAACGCGCTAAGGGAGGATGGAAAGTTATGAGCAAATTGGGAAGGACCATACCGCATTCTAAAGATGATTGGTCCCAACACTTGCATTTTACAAATTCTTTCGGGAGACACCATGGGAAAAACATGGAATTTGAACTATCTGAAGTTGTATACGAACAATGTACCTGAGAAAATATCTACAATAACATAAGTCCCAAATGGGATCATGGACGTAGGCACATTTAGCCGAACCACGTAAAAATGCTTCTGTGTGCATGGTTATTTTATTTACATCTACGGAAAGGAAGCTCACACACGATCAAACCCGTTGCCCCGCCTATGGCCCGGCAATGAGGTAAATTATGATCAAACCTATTGCCCCGTCTATGGCTCGGCAATGAGGTAAACTATAATCGAGCCCGTTGCCCCACCTATGGCTCGGCAATGAGGTAAACTATGATCGAGCCCGTTGCCCCGCCTATGGCCCGACAATGAGGTAAATTACGATCAAACCCATTGCCCCGCCTATAACCCGGAAACGAGGTAAAATACGATCGAGCCTGTTGCACCGCCTCTGGCCCGGCAATGAGGTAAACTATGATCGAGCCCGTTGCCCCGCCCATGGCTCGGCAATGAGGCAGATTACAATCAAACTCATTGCCCCGCTTATGGCCCGATAATGAGGTAAACTACGATTGAGCCCATTGCCCCCCTATAGCCCGGTAATGAGGTAAATTACGATCAAACCCATTGCCCCGCCTATGGCCCGGCAACGAGGTAAATTACGATCGAGCCCGTTGCACCGCCTCTGGCCCGGCAATGAGGTAAACTATGATCGACCCCGTTGCCCTGCCTATGGCTCGGCAATGAGGCAAATTACGATCAAACCCATTGCCCCGCTTATGGCCAGGCAATGAGGTAAACTACGATCGAGCCTGTTGCCCTGCCTATGGCCTGGCAATGAGGTAAATTACGATCAAACCCATTGCCCCGCCTATGGCCCGGCAATGAGGTAAACTACGATATAGCCCGCTGCCCCGCCTATGGCCCGGCAATGAGGTAAAATACGATCGAGCCTGTTGCACTGCCTCTAGCTCGGCAACAAAGTAAAGTACGATCGAACCCGTTGCATCACCCATGGCACGGCAAAGAGGTAAAATTCCACTGAGCTCGTCGCCTCGCCTATGGCCTGACAACGAGGTAAAATAAGCTCAAGCTCGCCACTCCGTGCATGATCCAATAACAAAAGAATAAAGCAAGCAATAAAGAGCATAGCACATTGGGTAGGGCAAGGAAGAAAATACTCATTGATAAGGCAATAGCTCTCCTTACAAAAAAAAAAAAAAGGAGGGGGGGGGGGGGGAAGAAAGCAACAGCAAAAAGCAAACTACAATGAGGCTTTACTCGCGGGAGGGAGACTTGCGAGAGGAACGCTTAGTAGACCCTAACGACACAACAAGAATCTCAGTAGACACGGTGGGAAGTTCCCCATCCTCAATCTCTATCATATGAGGGACATCTTCAACAGCTATGACAGGATCTTCTTCAGTAGCATCGGGGTCGACCGCCATGCCTCCTCTCCCACTATTGAAAGGAAATGGATTCCATGGGCTCGTCAAATTCTCCAAATCATCCACCAAGTAAGAATCCAAATAAGAAGAAGGACTCACGGGCTCATTCGGTTCATACTAACGCCAATCTACTTAATGAGACTCCTCAACCTCGGGAGTAAGAAAAAGTCCAGGAAAAGTCTCTCCCGGACGTTGAGATTCCAGATGGGCGCATGCCAGATAAAACCCATATTTCAGAAAACCTGAAGCATATTTTCCCTTCCTATCTTGGCAATTGGTTGAGAGACGATATTCCTTCACCGCCTCAGCTCGAATATCACAAGTATCCTTATGACTTATCTTCAATTCTGACAGGCGTAGAGAGTGTTCCTGCAAAAGTGCTTCGTGCTTCGTCATCAATTCAACATTCTTGTCTTCTTCCTCTGTTAACTTAAAGCGCAAGTCTTGAATTTCTCCCTGAAAGCCTGAGGTACTAGTAGCAACCTCGGATAGCCAATCATGCATACGCTTAATCTCTGCCTCCGCATTCTTCTTCCCGATCTCTGCCCGACGAGCACGACCCTTTAACTCTTGGCGTTCCTCACCCCAGGAAGATTGGCGATTTCTCCAGTCTGACATTTGGGCCTCTACTTGTTCACGATAGGCCTTGTCCCTAGCATTGGAGGCAACGATCCCTTGGATCCCTTGCACTAGGAGTTGCTCCACTTCATCCCTAGTCTAGGCATAGTTGCTACCAATAAGTCGTCGTTCATCTCGAGGGAGAATGGTAGAATAAATGAGACGAGCGCCAATCCCTGGCTCAGTAACGGAGTCTGTTTCTAATACCCCAGGGGAAACTTCAAAATCTCGACCACTAAGCTTTGTACCATCCCCGAGAATCATAGTGTGTCTCACGTCGCCCGGAATGGGAAGTATATGGGGTGGTCTCAATGATTTCTCACCTTCAAGACAGCGACGATCTTTCCTGTTAGGAATTACAGGGTGGTGACATTCTTCTTCCACCCGGGTCATGTCACTAGCAAACCGAGAAGACGAGGTTCGCCCCCTCGCGAATTGGGAGCAGGAGATGGAATGTCGACGGCCTCTTCGTGAGAGAGAGGAATGGATGATGGGCTTTCTGTATGAGAAGGAACTTTGTTGGAAATGTATGCCCTAAAGACACGTTTTGTTTAATTTATGGTAATGATGTTTCTTTTATTCAGTTTATGGCACATATATTATTTGCATTTAATTGTTGGAAAGGTGTCCATGCTATCAAGTAAGTGATTCATGTGATGGGTCGTTCTTCACAGTTAGGCATGAATCATGGGTACTTAATAAGCAAGAAAATATAACTCTTGATCTTTTGATAGAACTGGGCATTCTATCATGATAAGATCATTGTGCAATAGATCCTAATGGAGGATGGCTTGCCTTAGCCAGTAAACAGTCCGTTTACTCTAATTGTACAAGCGCATTTGGAATGCGTAGAGTGGACCTGTGATAGAAGCTAATGACAAAGTACTAATTATCATGGAGCTAGTCTATCACTGCTACTACGTGGACGAGTACTCTAATACTTGAGTATTAGTTGGTGGTCTAGTGAACCTAGATCTATATTCTTGGATTCATTGTAAGTGAGGTCTATCAAAGATCAATATCTTTTTGAGTTGGGAGTATGGTTTCTAATTAGCTAAGACAGACTAATACAAGATAGTTTCTGTGATTCACCCCCTTGTGATTGTCCAAGAATAATCGAATAATCCAGGGCCCTGGGAACGTGACTTAAGAGTGTGTGCTTCTGGGTAGCTCCCAGTGATAAGCAAGTACATTCGAGTAGTCACGGATTATTGGACTAGTGATCTAAGGATGGTAGAAGTCATTTAGAAAGGTGTTAGTACATTATTCCTTTCTAAATGATGGGTGTTACGCAGAGGGGTATTTTCGTCATTACACTAGTAGGTCAAAGACTTGGCATATGCAAAATTATTCGTGGGGTCAGTGTTTCCATATGGTGATAGTTGGAACACTTAGAATGACAAAATATAGCTACTAGGTAGCAGGGATATTTTGGTCATTTTAGCAGCCGTGAATAATTTGTCTTTTGGTCCCCGGGGTAGCTCGATGTAACTCATGTATTTTTAATACATTTGGCTTGTTGGATGAATTACATTAAGAGAGAATTATTTTATTTAGAATGGTCCATTGGGCTAAAATAAAATAATGGTTCATTAGGGTCTTAATTAATTAATTGGGCTAACCCAATTAGAAAATTAATTAAAAGATCTTGGCCCATTAGGGTTTGGCCCACTAGGGTTTTTTAACCCTAGGGTTCTCCCTATATATATCTCTCTTTAGTTGTTTTTTTTCATCCAAGTCGTTTTTTCATTCTTCTTCACCGAAGAGAGGCCACGAGTTCGAGTCATACTCCGGAAGATCGAAAGGGGGCGTTTGAGTTCTGATGCGACGGAGCCGAAGGCTAGCAGGACAGCCGTCGTCTCCTCCACGCGAAGAAGCTCCCATCGCTCCATTCCGTCCGGTAATCCGCCGTAAAAGTAAGTCTCCTAGACTCTAACCAATACGAGGATCGTTTTTATTTTAAAACGCTTCCGTTGCATGCTTTTGATCCTCGTTCATGATCCTACAAACTTCGGCACTCGATTGGTCACTTCTTGGATGACGTTGCCTTTCTACCCCAATAGGAGAAATGCCAGCAGGCCTACGTGAACGAGGAGGGCGAGAACTTGTAGATCACTCGGCACCATGCGCAGAAGCCCCGACCGTTGTTGCAACATGTGCCTCCTCTTCACGATGGCATCTAATCAACTCCATCAGCCTATTCAATCTAGCCATTTCTGCGAAAATCAATACAAAGCATTTAATACGAAAAAATAATGCAATGATGAAAAATGAGAGATAATGGCGAAAGATATTCTACCCCCAGGAGTGTTTTCCTGTAATGGCCCGCTCCCACTTACGGGCGCCACCGGTAAATAATCGATCGGATTACTCCCCTATCAAACCACAACTGAAGGGTTGGACTATGTTTCAACAGGAAACGCCCTAGGTGGGAACTAGGCTTTGTCCTTCCATTCACTCCACTCAAGAATTAGTCTCAACACAAACAAGGAAAAACTCAGCGAACCAAGACCCGAAACTCGAGTGAGCTCCACCTCTCTTCAGCTCGCCCCATAGCAAGCCAGAGGTGACCCAAGCACAAAGCTAGCATAATAAACATTTTGCTGAGTATTGGGGATTTATGAGAACATACCTCGCTGATCTTTACTCAATCCGAAACTTGGCTTTACCAAATACGCCGCGTATAACAAGCAATCTCACAATCATCTATCACACTATGATGATTACAACAAGTAGATACATCGAACGCTCAACAACACATACATTTACTCCCAAGGGTATACATACATAACACCACATGGCTACGAACTAGAGATAGTAAAATACAAAACTCGGGCAACACAGCTAGTTGCCACAACAGCCTTCCAGCACCATCCCTGCTCGCATCTGGACTTGCATCATCTACACATGAGGTAAAACCTCATGAGTCATAAAGACTCAGTAAGGGTGCAATGCATGTAAATGTGAATATAATCATGTTTATGTATGCCAAATGCATGCAAATGAGGCTAGGTCCACTCATCCTCACAACCCACTAAGGTTTGAGGCATCAATCTATCAGCCCCCACCACACTAGTCCTCCATATGGCCACAGGTCCACTAGTTCTTGCATCACACAAGATATAACCACTACATGCCAATGCAACATAAAAACATTATCAAACACATTTACCAACTTGCAAGGCCACCTTCACATGGGGTCGTCCCTTACCTGGCTCGAAGCCTCATCTCTGCCTCGGCACGAATTCCAGCCCGAACTCTAAGCTCTTCTAGGATCACCGCCTCCTCGGTCGAACCTAGATACAAATACACACAAACCGAACTCTATCAACATCCGGCATTAAATCAATGCCCTCAACTTCGCCACACACGCTATCAAAACCATCCATCAACAATTTTCCAAACAACCTTGATATAGGGTTTAATCCAACAATTAACTATTTTACATTAACTCGCTTAATGCAAATGACTGGGGAAGAAAATATTAATTTACCTCGACTTATTTAGAGAGAAATTCGAAAACACCCACACCGATGTTGCCTCCAAAGCTACCATTTGCGCCCAAAATCCCATTTCGAACTTCCAACATGCACTTCAAGCCCCAAATTAATTCCCAGAACTTTCCTCAATTTTTCTGGAATTTTCTCCTATTTTTTCCTTATTTTCTAGATTTTCATAAATTTCTTTTCTTTTATTTTTTTATTTTTTTTCTTTTTATTCTTCTTCTTCTCCATTTCTTCCTCCCACGCGCGTAGCCCCTATTCTTCTTCCTTCTTTGCATATTCTTCTCCTTCCTCACTCACGGCCGCACCTCTGCACAATCGATGCCAGCCTTCGCCGCCTGGACCATCACTGGTCGGAGTTGCAGCCAACGCCGCCATCATTGCCCAACCCTAGCCCCGATGCTATTGCTTTTCGCTTGCAACCTGCTCGCTGCCAGGGTCGAGGCTGCCATTGATGGCTTCCGAAGCTCCCTAGCCATTATCGCCTCAGCTAGAGCTTCTTGAAGCTGTCGGGACCACCGTCATTCGACGTTCCAGCTTCGCCCGGCCTCCTTCCAGCCTCCTCGTGCGCCTCAGCCGCCGCTGCAACCGCCATGGATAACCTCCCCTGCCCGCAGCCACTGCTGCTTCAGCCGAAACCAGCATCATCGGTCGGCCAAGACGGCCTCTGACGTCACTCGCTGGCACCTCTAGCATCTTCCAGCCACTGCTAGCCATTGATCGGCCACCCTTGCACGATGCAGAATCGCCTTGGCTACTTCTCTTCTTCGTCAGCCATGGTAGCGGCTGCCATGGCTGGTTGGGCTTCAAGCTCTCACTCAATCTCTCTCCTTCTCTCGATCTCTCTCTTGCGCGAAGCCTCAACCTCCCACGAGCTCTCTCTCGGCCCTGCTTTCTCACATTTGAAATTTAATTTCAAATTTTATAGCAACCTGGCTCCAGAGCGTGCCTAAATATATATATATATATACATATATATACACCTATAAATTACACACTAATCCCTCCAATTTACCATAATTCCACTTAAGGAATATAATAATCACACTTAGGGATTTTCTATAATTGCTCTTGGACCCTCCCAAGACTTTAAATTATACCACCAAGCTACACCAAAACTCGATTTATCAAAATTAATAATCGACCGCTACTCGGGAATATCGACCTCGTTCTTGCATCTGCACGGGACCTTTATTCGACCTGAAAACACTTAAGGGTTACCCTACTCAGAAAACCGAACCACTCTTAGGGTCCCCTTAGCTTCCAGGAGGTCCCCTCCGATTATTCGGTAATGGCACCCGCTCGGGCTTATATAGAATTTATTCCAAAAATTATTCTCGATCGGACCGCTTCCAGCGTCACTATCCTCATCTCGAGACTCTCATCAATCTCTTGCCCTCTTCCTTGGACATCCAACTCCTGAGGCACTCTCAGATGCCAATTCGGCAATTCTTAATAATCAATTACTCGAAACTGACTCTTGGGCTTCCTGGACCACCCGAGGTCCTTTCAAAATAATCAAAATTTATTTATTTCAATACCATGTAATACCGGGTTTTACATTCCACCCCCCTTAAAGAATTTTGACCTCAAAATTCACTTTGCCTTTACTCTCTTGCCCAAGATAATCATATTCTCGGGCTACATGCTAAATTCTCATACTCGAGAATCTCATAGTCAACCAATTCCTCACCCTTACCTCGGGCTGTACCCACCTCGAGGCTTTGCTCAGGCATTTGATCCTCTGCCCCTCGAGGACATTCACCAACCAAATACTGCTTTGGCCTCTCGCCAAACCGTACCACTGGTCGCTGGTCATGCTTACTGCAACGATATCCATCTCTTGATGGATTTTCTCCGCCTCGAAGCATCGCTTTGCATTTTACTTCCCATTTTCCCTTTTTCGCATCAACCGAAACAACTCTCACTAACATTGCATTACTGATCAGTCTACCATGATTTTACGCCAATCACACACGACAACGTTTCTCACTGCCAATCACACATGGCCACGATTTTATGCTGGTCCAACCAGCAACGTCTTAGCACTGACCACATGCCGCAATGTCACTTCTAGTGCCCACTAGACACTCGGACACCCATTCCACCATGGCATACCACCATTAATCACACGCATGCATAGCTTGAATCGATCCTCATGGCAACTTCTCGTTACCGATCAACTTACTATGCTAGCACTACTTGGGAAGTAACCATTTGGCCCACCCAGCCAATTTCGACCATTTTATACATGGTCTACTACCTTGACCAGCCGACCTTCATTCATCAATACGATTATGCATAATCGACATACCCAACACTATGCCAGGTAATTTCACATTTCAAGCACACGTGCACTACTCGAGACCACCTCGAGTTTTGTGATGCACGTACCATTATAATCTCAGCTCGAGCTTACCCATGCTCGGGCCACAACCTTCTCCCAACCAGGAGTTCTTCACATTAAGCACACAAAGATATTTACTAGCCGATATCACACGCTAGTAGGGGTCTCATACCCATACCAAGGAACTCTTCACTGAGTAACCCCGCTTCAATTCTTCACCCAATTTAGCTTTCACAATCATGCCCCATGCTAGGCCTTACCTTGGCTATTAAACCCTATGATAGCATGCATATTTATGCTATATTTTGGCATTTCACCTCAGTCTTATTACGCCATTTGAAGTAATTTTTGCTGATCTTTCATTGTTTCTATTTTATTATACTTCAAATCATCCTTACACTATTTTATATCTTACTTCTATAGATCCAAGCTTGCTTAGCTTTAGGGAATATTGGATGGGCTAGAGAAGCAGCTGGAAAAGACTTGAAGAGGCTCATCTCGGACTTCATGAGGGTAGGCCGGCTTTGGGCAATTGTGGGACTCATCTAAAGGAGCTTGGGCTCACTTTCAAGGAGCAGATTTGGGCTGCTCAATTTTGCTATTTTGGGCTCACTTACCTCCCTTTTGTTTCTTTTCTTTTCTGTTGGGCTAGGCCCAACCCTAGCCTTCCTAGCTTTTCCTTTCTTAGCCATGTATTTAAGGCCTCTTAGCATTTATTTCTAGGAGGATAGAGTGAGGAGAGAAGGAGAAGGGATTCTGGCCATTTTTCTTGTTGTTAGCATTTTCTATTTTTCTTTAATTTTGTCTCCATTTTGTTTTCCTTGCTGTAATGAAAGGCTAGAGCTATTGTAACTGGTTGTGTATCTTGAACCCATGTGGAATCTGAGTCCCGGATGAGCTGCAAAAACCTGGTTTGTTGTTTGTTTCTTATTCATTTCCATTTGGTTTAGTTTGAGCAGATTTGTGAATGCATGGAGTTCATGGCAGGTTTGTGTGAGTTTGCATGGATTCATTTTCTGTTAAATTCTTAAGAGAACAGAATGTTGTAGCTGGTTGGTATAACATCTCGGAAGTGAATATAATGTGCTTGAATGGTTGTTCTTGCATAGCTCCGGATAGGTTGAATAGAGAGTGAATGGTTGCATTTTGTTTATAAGAGATTTCTGTATTCATTTTGTTATTCCAATCATTCTAATCCTTGGACGGTTGTTGGGGATGCCTTAAGTTTGATATCCGGAGATTAAAACATCTAACAAGCCAAGATTTATAGGTTGGACGAGGAAGATTTCACATAGGGGACAAATACACAGCCGGTTGCATTTCATTTACTGATTTTCATCTATCATTTTGTTTCTGTTTTGTTACTTAGTTTTCTGTCAAAACCCCCCCTAAACAAACTGTTGTTTATATTGGTTCTCCTTGTTGGTAGAAGAAGGTGAGGCTCCTTGTGAGAGACGACCTAGGGTGCACTTTGCTGCAAACTAGATACATAGATTTCTAATTCTGGAGTGGTTCGACAGCCGCTGGCCACCCTACCACGAGTCAAGGATCCTACCATTTCGTTTAAGGTCGCAGAACCATTAATCGGCCCTCGTCATCACCCACGGTGCGTGGCACAAGTGATTGGCTTATTACCATCTGCATAATAACTTATTGCATCGCACCTGTAGGATGACTCGTGCCTTTGGTCCGCACCACAACAAGCTAACATGGTTACACCCCCACTTTTGTAGCGGTCTTCTAGCCAAATTTTACTCGCCCAGCTTCTATTTCATTGGGATTTTTCAAATCTCACAACTTCTCAACAGAGCCTCTTACTCTTGAGGCACAACACTTCCAGCCACCCTAAATCAGGTTCATTCTCAATCCGCGATAGACACCTGACTTAAATCATGCATAATGGTTAACCTTTGACCTTCCTACCAACATCTTTTCCTTAACAGCGACAATGACACCACCTGAGCTTTTAATCTATGGAGCATAGTCCTATTGACATGCTTAATCTGTCCGTTAGCTTGTGGATGAGCTACCGAGGTGAAGTGCTGCTTGATCCCCAACTCCTGACACCATTCCTTGACCGTTCGATTTGTAAACTGGGTCCCGTTATCTGAAATAATCACCCGTGGGATCCCAAATCGACAAACCACGTTCTTCCATAAAAATTGCTTCACTTTTCGCACAGTGATGGAGGCCAGGGGCTCGGCCTCTATCCATTTGGAGAAGTAATCTATAGCTACGATCAAGAATTTTACTTGACCTACGGTAGGCAGGAACAGACCTAGAATGTCAATCCCCCATTGGGCGAATGGGTATGGCTGAACCAGGTGGGTGATCATGGCACTAGGAACATGAATCAGGTTAGAGACCCGTTGGCATCTTTCACATTTCTTGACTAGCTGCTCTGCATCAGACACCATAGTCGGCCAGTAGTACCTAAACAAGAATCTCTCCAACACCTCAAGATTTTTCTCCATTCGAATGTTATCTTATCTCCATCTAAAAGTTATCTGATCTTCTCAAGGTAGGCTAAACGCCATCTATAAATAGAGGATAACCTCTACAGGTATGGGGGATCTGACTGATTAGTGGTTAATTTTGTAAAAATTTTGTTATAATTACACCCTTCTTTTGATCTTAAAAATTGCTTAAATTAGATATTAATATATATTTTATGGTTATATGCAAGTTTAAATTGAAAAATGAATGAAATGAAGTTCTAAAGTAAAATTTAAAAATAATAATAATAATATATAAAATTATATATATCATTATATGCGTGCATGTAATATATATATATATATGTGCCATGTGTAATACATATATATATATAATATAATTTATTAATAACATTAAATTTTTTTTTTTGTAGGCATGAAGAATTCAAGCCCATGAAGAATTTAAGCCCATGAAGAATTTAAGCTCATGAAGAATTAAAGCCCATGAAGAATTAAAGTCCATGAAAAATTAAGGCCCAATTTGAGCAACCCATGAAAGATATTATTTGGAGAAGGCCCGAGAATTATTTTTAATCCTAATAAAGATCAAAAACCAATTTATAGAAATCTATTTTTATTTCTTTTATGTGAGTGCTTTATTAGGTGTGTTTTTTTAGCTAAAATCCATTTAACTATTAGGTGTGTATTGTAGCTAAAATCCATTTAACTTTATGAGTGCTTTATAAGGTATGTATTTTAGTTAAAATCCATTTAATATTAGGTGTGTATTATAGCTAAAATCCATTTAACTTTAAGTGTCTGAGTGCCCATTAGATATAATTATATCTAGTTGAATAATTGAAATTGTGTGGTTTGTATTGCATCTTGTAGCCTATAAATAACTCACTTGATTGCATTTGTAAGTGATTATTATTCTTGAATCAAAGTTTAGTTGTTTCCTTATAATTCTCTCTTTGAGAATTATTCTTGTTCTTTCTCGTTTTCTTTAGTATTTTCTCTTGTGATCTTACTTCATTTCTTTCTTCTTTTAAATTCTTATGTCATTTATTGTTACTTTATTATTCACCGCCTAAATGGCCGGCTAATTTATGCCTTTAAATTTATGCAATTTTAATTCTTGTCTTTTAATTATCCACCGCCTAAATGGCTGGTTAGTTTATGCCTTTAAATTTCTGTAATTTTAATTCTTGTCATTTAATTGTTTACCGCCTAAATGGCCAGTTAGTTTCTACTATTTTAATTCCTGTCATTTAAATTCTGTTATTTAAATTATGTCATTTAAATTTCTATCAATTAATTTTCAAATGGAGATGAGTAGCTAAATCTAATCTTGGGTTAAGGCAAGTACAGTGTCCAACGCCAATGATTCCCAAAGAAAGCTGCGCTTTGAATAAGTGACATTAATTTAAATTTCAGCATGGGTGTGTAATAATTATTGAGAAATCACTAGGTTTGGATTGGAGCGTAAGTCTAACTTAGAGCTTTCATGCCATGTATGAGAGTTACTAGAACTGGAAACGCTATCATACCCAAACTTGGATGATTAATTTAGTTGTTTTGTATATTAATTGCAATTGGATTTATGGTGGTTGCTTAAATTAGAATCTCGCATATCATGTATAGGGATTTCTTAAACTAGAACTATCATAATCTCTAATTACATTTAATAACAAACCCTCATATCTGAAATTAAATTAATGTTGCTAATCTTTTATGCTAAAATTTGGGAATCAACGGGTTGGTATTGAAATTGTCTTAACTCAAGCACTATCCAAATTCATATTTTTACGTTTAATGTTTATTTCAATTTCTGCCTTATTTTATTTCCTAGTATTTGTTGTCTAAAAAAAAAACCATAAAAAAACCTTGTTGCCAATTTGTCCAAATGCGTGTGCGTGTGTGTGACATTCTTTTTCTTTTGCCATAAATAAATCTCTCAGTGAACGACCTGGACTCATCCAGAAAATATAAATTTAAATTTGGACTACAACTGCACTCGTACACTGACGAGTATAAACCTCTCACCTAAATAAAGAAAAAAAATATAAAATTTTTATTGTGTTTTGTTTTGTGTTTTAATTGCAGGGTGAGAGTGCAGCCACTGACCCCTAAGGGACTTTTTCTATTTTTATCTATTATTATCTCCAATTTATAACCCTGTGAACTGACTTAAGCGTCGGAGTGATCACGGGGAGCAAATCTCCACCCTTTTTGCAGGTACTTGGTTCTAGACAGAAGAAGTTGATTGGCTCTGCATCATCAGTTTTAGTAAAATATTCGCTCACCACTTGCCCCCCCAACTCCTTGAGCTGTGAGAGTGAGGAGCTCGGGCAGCTGAAGGAGTAGTCCTTTAAGCTTTTCTACTTTCCTGTAAAAACGAGCTTTGCAAAAAATAAATAAGATTAATGATCTCCATTATTGGCTCGCTTCCCAACTCAAAGTCCCATCACCCTTCTTATGGCCCTCCAAGGACTCTATAAAAAGAGATGTGGGCATGGTCCCCTCTTCCTAAGAATTATTGAAGTGAGAGCATTATCGGAGTGGAGTAAAAAGGTAAGAGGTCTCCCCTCTCTTCTTTATTTATTTATTTATTTACTTTTTATTCTATTATTTTTTTATTTTATTTTATTTTTTTTGGCGTGGCCAAGACTAGCAGTCTCAGCCACGTTGGTGGAGGCTGCGGCCTCAGGGCCGCGGTGGCCTCGGCCGTGCGTAAGTCCTGCTGCCTTTTTTCTTTTTTTTTTCTTTTTTTTTTTTACCTACCTCTCTAATAATTTTTTTTTTTGGCAGGCTTCCCACAAGGCAAGAGAGATTCCGAGCGGCGCTTTTAAGTTCAATAGGGGACGGACCGGCTCCCTCGTAAGGGTTCTCCCGTGCATTCCCTTTCGTCTTTGGAATTCTTCTTATCATCCGGTATTCCTTTGCCTCCATTCTCTTATTTTTCTGTGGTTTTTAATTGTCTCTCTTCCCCATGTCCCATTGTTTTAGTAAGTCGATCTCCATGACCTACTCTAGTAACTTGGATGGGAATAGCTCGGACTCTTCTAGCTCCTCTTCCCAGTCTAGTATGCAAATAGGAGACGCTGGGACCTCCCGGCCCCATCCTAATGTGTCATCTTTTAATAACGATACTGACCTAGAGTTAGAGCTCTATCATAGTGGTCTCTATGATGACCTAACTCCTGCTTATTCTTCCTTGTCCGAGGATGAGATCTCCAGACTCGCCCAAAAATATCATCTCCCCATCACGGGCTACTGGTACTCTGCACCCTCCAACCTTAGAGCCCATCAATCCCCTCTTGGGGGTTTAACCATTTATGAAGCCTCTCTTGAAGCAGGGTGTCGGTTCCCTTTCGAAGGCACCCTAGCTGAGATCTTTCGTCTCATAGGGTTATCTCCTTCTCAGTTAGTGCCCAACGGGTGGAGGAACTTAGTCTCTTTCGTTATATGTTGCCGGGGGAGAGGTATTGTCCCTAAAGCTGAGCTCTTCTTAAAATTATTTCGCCTTGTATGTGTTGATAAGTCCGAATTTCGTTACTCCTTCATGGCATACCCTGGCTGTAAGTTCCTCGTAGACACCCCGTCCTCTTTGAAAGGTTGGAAAAATTGGTATTTTTTTATTGGATCTTCCTCCGCTACTATGGGTGTGCCCACTGCCTGGCGTCGGCCTCCCTGTACAAATTTTCCACGTGAAATGTCCCCTTAAGAGAGGAGGGATGCTGAGCTGTTGATGGATTTGGAGCACGTTAGTACCATCAGATTGATTAACGAGCAAACTCTGTTTCTCGGGGGGGGGGTGTCGATACCCCTGCCCAGCAACCAACCGTCCCTTAGGTTGATTTTTCCAATCCTCTCGTTCCGTTTCATGTCTCCAATTTAAGTGTGCTTCTTTATCTTGACACTTGATCTTATTTTTTCATGCTTTGTAGCCATGATGATTGATGATGCGGAGCTATGAGGGACCGATAAACAGGCCGCTGAAGAGGCCAAACGAGTCCAGAAGAATGCCAAGCGATATACCAAAGACTCTCGACTCCCACCTCTGTAACACTCGGTGTTACCAGTGTTAAGAGAATGAGAAAAGAAGTGAGAAAATTTTCAAAAAATACCCTTGAGGAAGTGATGAATCCTTGAGATTGAGGGTGCCCTATGAGAGGGGTATTTTGGTAATTTGGATAGTGAAGTCCAATAAAGGGTATTTTGATAAATTAAAAATAATTCCTATGTGGAATTAGGTGTGTAAGTGAATAAAATCCCAATTTGGTATTTATGTGGAGTTATATGGGATTAATAAATTCACAAAGGGTAGTTTGGAATTAATTCCATAAAGGAATTTAATTATGGAAAATAGGGAAAATGGAGAATATGCAATTATTTGAGAAAATAATTATTTTTCCCTAAAATGGTGAATTAATGTGGTAATGCCACATGGAGGGATGAGATTAGAACTTGAAAGCCAAAATTAGTGTCTTGTTGTGACACTTGGCATTTTGTGGTCCAAGTTAAATGGAGTGATTTAATTAAATGCAAAAGAATTGAATTTAGTCTTTCAAGCATTTAAAGAGAGGCATGATGGTTTGGATTAAAAGAAAAATCCAAAAGAAAAAGAATTAGTCATGCATTAATGGTGGAAAATTGTCCCATTAAATCAAATGGGAAAGAAATTATTTTGGTCTCTCAAGTGTGATGGTTATGAAAATGGTCTCATTTAAGTAAATGAGAAATAAATGAAAATTTCAAGAATCCAATGGATGAAATGTATTCTTGAGAAAGAGAATTAATCCAAGGGTGGGGATTTAAAGAGAAGTAACGGCATGGATTGCCAACATGTTAAAAGTGTGCTTTCTTTTAATGGTGGAGATGAAGTCTTGTAAAGGCAAAAGTAACCCAATGGGTGAGATTTAAAGGAAGGAAATGGCATGGATTGTGTTTCGTCCAAGAGAGATGTATTTAATCTAAAGAGATGGATGGTTGGGATTTTCTCTCAAAAAGCAAATGGAAATCAAAGGCTAAGATGAAGTCTTGAAATGGAGATTTCAAGACAAGAGTAGTATTTAAAGGGAAAGTAAGCCTTTGTCTCAAGTTTTTCCATTTCAAAGAGAGAAAGAAATTGAGAGGAAGGAAGGAGTTGTCTTCCAATGAGAAGAAAAGAGAAGAAAAGAAAAGGAAGAAGATGAAGGTAAGGGTTCTTCCTTAGTCTAATAATCTTTTATTTCTTTTGAATGGTAGTAAGTTTCTTTTGGGATACCATCTTAGGTGGGAGAAAATGAGGATGGAAGCTCTCTTGAAATGAAGATTTAAAGGTTCAAGAATGAGGTAAGGGATGGCCCCATGTGGAGGAGGCCTTGCATTGCATTGTAAGTAGGTTACATAAACTTTTATGTATCTCTTTGCATGCTTTACTTGTACATGAGACCTATGGCCATGGGGGTGGGAAAGAAATGGTGGGTTGATGCCTCAAACCATGTTGGGTTGTGAGGATAGAATGACTTAACCATGCTTGCATGCATTTGCCATTACATAAACTTGTTATGCTTGTATTTACTTTGCATATGCACCCTTACTGAGCTTTATGGCTCATGAGGTTTTACCCTCCCCTTGTAGGTTGTTCTTATGTCAAAAGAGAAAATGGAAAGTTGCAAGATTGTGGTTGGAAGCTCTTGATGTATATTTCTTTGTTTTGTTGTAAATTTATGGCTTAAAGAAGCCTAGGCTTGTGGTATTTAATTGGTAACTTTATGGCTTAGGAAAGCCTATTTATTGTAAGTGCTTCTTGTGATGTAATTTAATGATTTGCAATGGCTTGTGAAGGCCTAGAACCATGGATGTAATTTATTTGGAATAAATCATAAGGTTGGAGAAAATGAATTTTTGTTGTGAAAATAGGCTTGGGAATTGAAAATGGGGAGATTTTCAATGCATTTTTTTGGAGTGTTATTTCTGGAAAATTTGGGGTTTAAAGGCCCAAAGAAAAAAAAAAGGGAAAGAAGTGTAGATGGAAGCAGTAGGCTGATGGGCGAGCCAGACCACGCGGGCGCGCGAGTGCGGCCCTGCACAAGTGCGCGACAGGCGTGTGCGGCCCGCGTTACAGGGGCATCGCGGGGCCCCGGGCATGCCAGCGGGCCCCGTCGGCCAAATTTTTTTAAAATTTGGGATTTTGGGGAATTAAGGGGCAATTCTAAATTGATTTTTGGGCCCCGGAGGAATTTTCAAAATATCAGGATTTTCGGGCATTTTGGAGAATAATGCCTAAATTTTGGAAAAATTAAAAATTATGAGTTTTTCCTCCAAAATTGGTAATCAATCAATGAATTGATTTAAATGGTGATTTTTATGAAGCATGGTAAAATTCTTGAATGGAAAAAAGAATTAAATAAATAAGAAATCAGCGGTTGGGCATCTTTATGAGTTTTCTTTTCAACCAAATGCGGTGTGGTTGAAGCCCAATTCTGCTAGTGAATCCTGGGGTTGAGGGAAGGGAAGGACGAGCCTAGTTCCCACCTAGGGCGTTTCGTCTTGAAACATAGTCCACCCTTCCCAAAGGCCGGGCAGATGGACAATTCGGGTAATTGTTCATGAGTAACACCCGTAAATGGGAGCGGGGCGTTACGACCTCGACATAAAAAATCAATGGCCATTAGGTCTCGTTCTTCTTTGCCCCGAGCTGAGGTAGGGGGCTCCCAAGGCACCGAGCCTCTTTCTGACATGATCGAGGGGGAGGCGTTTATTCCTGCCCGGGCTCTTCATCGACCAGATTGGAATGTTCATGAGTCAGACCATAGTAGCGAGGCTTAGGTGGCAACTCAGCTTATTCAGGGTTTACCAACTCAGGCGAACATCGAGAGGGCCACGGATCTGACTTCGGAGACCTTGGAGTCGTGCTACTGCCAGGGCCTGGTTCAGGTTAGTCTCTTGGTCCTTTATCATTGAGAACTTTGGTTCCCCCATATTCTAATCTTTGCTATTTGCATGTAGAGTATTGTCGCTCATAACGAGCTCCAGAGGCGAACGGCGAGGAACCCTTGAAAAATGCTCAAGTTGGATAATGCCCTTGCTGAGTGCCATAGGACCATCGAGCAGTAGGACAAGGATCTGAGGGCTCAGCATCAACGAGCCGCGGAGCTGGAGGAACGCTTTCAAAGCCTTGAGATTAGTCATAATGCAACAGAGGGAGAGTTGGGGCGGTTTAAACAGCGTGTTCGGGAGTTAGAGGAGAGATATGTAGACCCCACCCAGCTCCCCGAGGTGAAAGGGTTTATCAGATAGGAGTTGCAGGATGTTTGGAAGAAAGGCTTCCTTTGAAGCAAGGAGGAAGTGCAACAAGCCTACCCCAACCTCGATTTCTCCCCCGTCAGACCTATGGAGGACGTGATCGCAAAGTTCACTCGGGCATCATCCTCCAAAGCCTCTGCCATTGAATCTGAGGAGTCCGAAGAAGAAACCTAGTTGTTAGTTCTAGGTTCATATGTACCTTTTTGCCATGATCATGAGTTGTACTAGACCCTTGATCCTTTGCTAAATAAAATGCCTCGAAGTTATGCTTTTTTGCAATAGTCCGAGTTGGGTGGTCTCTGTTATCTGATTTCTTACACCTCTTACCGTAATTCTCATGTTAATGAGGTGGTGGATGTCGTTCTACTTGGTTCCTTTTTATTAGGGGTGGTCCCCTGGGTCACATCTGTCCCTATTATTTTTAGTCCTCTTTAACTTCGGTATGAAGGTGAGGACTTAGGAGTCTCCTCTGGGACCCCTCAGGTCGGCTTCTTTGGGGGTTGTATCTCTTTAGCCTTTCTTTCCTTTTTATTTTAGGGGTGGTCCCCCAGGGCCATATTTGGTCCCTTGCTCTTCTTTTTTTTTTTTATCTTAGGGGTGGTCCCCTAGGACCATATCTAGTCCATTACTCTTTCTTCGTCCTCGCTATCTTTGATGACGAAAGGACTCAAAGAGTCTCTTTGGAGGTTTCTGAGGTCAGGGGAAAACAATTCATTTCCCTTCACCTCTTTTTTGTTTTATATTCTGTAGGATAAAAAATCTGCACATGTAAAAAGAATCAAAATGAGATTTTATTGGGAAAAATACGCAGCTCCAAATTCCTTGGGGTAAACCCCTTATTGATAAAATTTTCTCACATTTTGAATATTCCAAGTATTCTTTATGGGAGTGCCATCCATGGTCTCGAGCCAGTACGCCCCAAGACTGAGGGTCTCGGTAACCCGGTAGGGGCCTTCCCATGTTGGCGACAACTTGTTGGAGTCTTGGGGGTTGCTAACACTTGCTCGTCGAAGGACCAGATCGCTAGGTAGAAAACTTTGAGCTTTCACCCTTCGGTTGTAATACCTCTCAATCCCCTGATTATAAACCGCCTGGCAGACCCTTGCTTCATCCCGAAGCTCCTCCACTGTATCTAAGTTATTCCTCAAGCCTTGCTCATTAGACTCTGGGTCAAAATGCTCCACTCTGAAAGTTGGGATCCCGATCTCTACCAGAATAATGGCTTCTGAGCCATAGCATAAGCTGAATGGGGTCTCCCCGGTGGACCCCCTTCTCGTGGTCCGATAAGACCAAAGGATGCTTGGTAACTCATCCACCCACCTTCCGTCTGCCTTGTCCACCCGAGCTTTTAATCCATGGAGCATAGTCCTATTGGCAAGCTCAATCTGTCCGTTAGCTTGTGGATGAGCTACCGAGGTGAAGTGCTGCTTGATCCCCAACTCCTGACACCATTCCTTGACCATTTGATCTATAAAATGGGTCACATTATCTAAAATAATCACCCGTGGGATCCCAAATCGACAAACCACGTTCTTCCATAAAATTTGCTTCACTTTTCGCGCAGTGATAGAGGTTAGGGGCTCGACCTCTATCCATTTGGAGAAGTAATCTATAGCTGCGATCAAGAATTTTACTTGACTTACAGCAGGCGGGAACGGACCTAGGATGTCAATCCCCCATTGGGCGAAGGGGCATGGTTGAACCAGGTGGGTGAGCATGGCACTAGGAACATGAATCAGGTT
Source organism: Diospyros lotus (assembly GCF_014633365.1). Taxonomy (NCBI): domain Eukaryota; kingdom Viridiplantae; phylum Streptophyta; class Magnoliopsida; order Ericales; family Ebenaceae; genus Diospyros; species Diospyros lotus. The sequence goes on along the minus strand of NC_068341.1, from coordinate 34,297,223 downwards.
AGAGACCCGTTGGTATCTTTCACAATTCTTAACCAGCTGCTCTGCATCAGACACCATAGTCGGCCAGTAGTACCCTTGTCAAAGGGCTTTCTGATAGAAAGTCCGGGCTCTTATGTGACTCCCACATATTCCCTCATGGATCTCTCTTAAAACATAGTTAGCTTCGCGTGGCCTCACACACCTCAAGAGTGGTTGGGTGAAGGATCTCTTATACAACTCCTCGTTGATTAGTATAAACTTCTTGGCCCTCCTTTTTAACTCACGGGCCTCTAAGTCACTTTCTGGTATCTTGCCATCCTTCAAATAAATGATAAGAGGGTCCATCTAACTTGGTTCTAGGTCAAGACATAGCTGCTCCGCCATCTCGTCAATGCTTCTCTGGGGTAGTGTCTGGATAAAAATTTGTCTAGAATTGGTTGGGAAAGAAGCTGACGCGATCCGGGACAAGTGTTTGCTTCCATATTCTAGGATCGAGGCACATGCTCAATTTTCACAGATTGAAAATGACCTATCAATTCCTGCACGAAAACTAAATATTTGGACATGTGGTCTTCCCTGGCCTCGTATTCTCCCTTCACCTGCTGAACCACAAGGTTAGAATCAGATTGTACGTTAAGATACCTTGCCCCAAGTTGTGCGGCGAGCCTCAACCCCGTTATGAGGGCCTCATACTCTGTCTCATTGTTAGATACCTAGAACTCAAAATGCAGAGCGTATAACCACGACTGGCCTTCCGGGCTCTTAATCATCAGCCCAACTCCACCACCCCCAGAGTTTGAGCTGCCATCCACTGCCAACATCCATGGTCCTAGGCTGTCCTCTAGAGATCCGCCAAGCTCAGATCATAGTCAACACCAACCACCGGAGAGTGGACCCGTAGGGGGTTATCCCCCAGATCCCTCGCCATCACAAGATCGTGTCGCCCAATTAGAGGGACAGGTCCAATGCTTGACAGAGTTACTCAACACCTTTTTGACCCAATAACAGCCTTTAGAGGTGAGGCAAGAGGAGCACTCCAACCACGATAGTCAGCACCAAGGAGACCGCCACTCTAGATTCCAAGGTGATGGATCCCCTCATGCTGGGAGGGAGTCCCATCAAGACGAGAGACGGAGCGGACCCTCCAGGTGTGACGAGTATTGGAGGCCGAGCTTAGAGGAGGAGGAGTCCTCTGGTCCCGATTATGCCCGAGCCAGAGGGGCTCAGCGAGAAAAGCGTTTGCGGCATTTGGAGGGGCAGGTTGCAGAGTTGAGACGGAGGGAGGAAGAGCCACATGATATTGTTTCCAATCAGCCATTAAATCGGGAGATTATGACGATTATTCCATCCGAGCGCCTCCGAATCCCTGCCATCAAGCCATATGGAGGCACAACTGACCCTGCTGACCACTTGAATCTCTTCGCCTCTCACATGATGGTCTAGGCGGCACCTGATGCTATGTGGTGTAGAGTCTTCCCGGCCACTTTGGAAGGACATGCACTGGCCTGGTATTCAAGCCTGGCACACCGGTCGATTGCTAACTTCGGACAACTTTGGAACAAGTTCTTGGCGCATTTTGCTCTCCTCTAAAGGCACCGAAGGTCAACTATGACCCTTGTGAATCTCAAGTAGAATCAAGGGGAGTCATTAACAGATTTTGTGGCTAGGTTTAATATAGAGGCACTGAGTATTGAGAATCTGGATCAGAGTATTGCCATGGTGGCCTTTCAGAATGCCTTGAGGGCTGGCCATTTTACCCAGTCACTGGTTAAGAGGCCTCCCCAGACGTTCACGGAGATCCTGAGCTGAGCCACCAAATACATTAATGCCGAGAAGGTGATGCGGGCTAAGAGAATTGAATACTCGGACAAGAAAGAGAAGAAAAGTCAGAATAGGGAGCAGAAGTCGAAAGATAAACCAGGCCAACGGGGGGAAAGGTCGGGCCCCCGATGGAGTCCGGTCAGGTTCACCCTGCTTAATACTCCTCGAGCAGAGATCCTGGCTATAATTGAGAATAAGGATTACTTGAAAAACTGAGACTTATGAAGGCCCCGGCTAACAAAAGGAGTAAAGACAAGTATTGGCGATTTCATCGAGATTATGGACATGACACGGAGGAGTGCCATCAGCTGAGAGAGGAGATTCAAGAGCTCATCAATCGGGGTTTCCTAAGGAGGTTCATAGCTAAGGATACTGAGCCGCAAAGGGGCGAACATCGGAGATCAAGGAGCCCTCCCCGTAGATGTGGTAGATCCTAGGAAAGGCGCAGGACCAGAACTTCGCCCAGGAGAGAGAGTCGCCAGAGGAAGGGAAGTCCTCCACAACATTTAATTTTTCACACTTTAACGGCTGGGATGGTGCCAGGCAAGGAGTCGGGAGAAAGTTATGATCTGCATTGACACGTTGGAGTTAAGAGGGCTCGGCCAGGGGACGTTATCTCCTTTACGGATGACGACTTGCCTGGGTATCTGCTTTCTAATGATCCGCTGGTCATCACAGCAAAGTTGGGAAAATGGGAGCTTCGACGGATCCTCGTGGACCCAGGGAGCTCATCTGAGGTTTTATATCGACAAGCCTTCTTAGGCATGGGATACAAGATGGAACAGTTGAAGCCAGCTCAGGTCCCTTTGATTGGATTCGACGGGGAAGTGGTGTATGCGGACGGTATGTTTTAGCTCTTGTTGACTCTTGGAAAGGGTTCTCGATCCACCCAGGTCATGTTAGACATTTTGGTAGCAGAGGTCCCCTCGGCCTACAATATGATCTTGGGGAGATCGGGGATAAATGCTTTACGGGCCGTGCTGAGCACTTACCACATGGTGCTTAAGTTCCCTACTACGGCGGGGATTGGCGAAGTCAGATAAGACCTAAGGTCCACCCGGGAGTGCTACATGGCATCCATCAACACTACTAGGGGTATCGTGCAGGAGCGGTTAGAACCCTAGGAAGATTCAGGACGAGGACAGGACCCCAAAAGGAGAGAGGTCAGAATCTCCCCTCCCGCCACTGTCAGTTTTTTGCTGGAGGGCCCAGAGGACCCGAAGACTACTGAGCCGGTGGATGAGCTCGTAGAGGTACCATTGGACCCTGACCGACTCGATAGATGTGTCAGGGTGAGCACCCAGTTGAAAGACCCTCTTCGGGCTCAGATTGTATCCCTTCTTCGCCAATATGTAGATATTTTTGCATAGTCGGTCCACGACATTCCTGGCATAGACCCGGAAGTGATGACACACCATTTGGGAGTAAAGCGGGGGTACCAATCCATCATACAAAAGAAGAGGAATTTTGCCCCAAATAGGGCAAGGGCTATAGAGGCTGAGGTGGAAAAACTTATGGCAGCACGGTATATTCGGGAGGTCGATTATCCAGAGTGGCTCGCCAATGTGGTTCTGGTCCCTAAGGGAGAAGGTAAGTTGAGGTTATGTATTGATTTCACTGACCTAAACAAGGCCTGTCCAAAAGATAGTTGCCCACTTCCCCGAATCGATGCCCTAATTGGTGGCACGGCCAGATGCCACCTTATGAGTTTTTTATATGCTTTTCAAGGATATCATCAGATCTCGTTACATAAAGAGGATCAGGAGAAGAAGGCATTCGTTACGGACCGGGGCACCTATTGTTATACTGTTATGCCTTTTGGTTTGAAGAATGCAGGAGCTACATACCAACGGCTTGTAAATAGGCTCTTTCAGGACCAGTTAGGACGCAACATGGAGGCCTACGTGGATGACATGCTAGTAAAAAACCTACTGGCAGAGGAGCATCCGGTAAACCTGGAAGAGTGTTTCAAAACCTTGCGCAGATTCCAATTGAAGCTTAATCCCTCTAAGTGTGCTTTTGGTGTCTCTGTAGGGAAGTTCCTCGGGCACATCATGCATCATCATGGGATCGAGGTGAATCCTGAGAAGATTAAAGCGATACTAGAAATGCCGACCCCGAAAAACGTTAAGGAGGTCCAGCAGCTCACGGGAAGGATAGCGGCTCTAGGGAGATTCCTCTCGCGATCGGCAGAAAAGGGCCTCCCTTTCTTCAAAGCCCTATCCAGGACCAAGGAATTTGTCTGGGACGACAAGTGCCAGGAGGCCTTTAATGAGCTCAAGGCATGTCTAGCCTCACCAAGCCACGGACGGGCAAGCCGCTCTACCTCTACTTAGCCGTAACAGAAGAGACAGTAAGCTCAGTACTGGTGCGCGAAAAGAATAAGAGGCAAAGGCCAGTATACTACATGAGCAAACGATTGTCTGTGGCAGAGGCGCGGTATTCCCCATGGAGAAATTAACGTTTGCCCTGGTCGTCTCAGCGAGAAAGTTGTGACCCTACTTCCAGGTAAACTCTATCATTGTGATTATTAACCAGCCTCTAAGGCAGGTTCTAGGGAAACCAGAGCTCTCAGGGAGAATGTTGAAGTGGTCAATGGAGTTAGCAGCATTCGACAAAGAGTACCGGCCTCGTTCAGCTATTAAGGCCCAAGCCTTAAAAGACTTCATCGCCGAAGGATTTGGGCTTGGTGGATCTCCAGAGGACAGCCTAGGACCATGGATGTTGGCAGTGGATGGCAGCTCAAACTCTGGGTGCGGAGGAGCTGGGTTGATGATTAAGAGCCTGGAGGGCCAGTCCTGGTTATACGCTCTACATTTTGAGTTCCGGGTATCTAACAATGAGGCAGAGTACGAGGCCCTCATAGCGAGGTTGAGGCTTGCCGCACAACTTGGGGCGAGGCATCTCAACGTACAGTCTGATTCTAACCTTGTGGTTCAGCAGGTGAAGGGAGAATACAAGGCCAGGGAGGGCCACATGTCCAAATATTTGGTTTTCGTGCAGGAATTGATGGGTCATTTTCAATCTGTGAAAATTGAGCATGTGCCTCGATCCTAGAATTTGGAAGCAAACACTTTGTCCCGGATCGCGTCGGCTTCTTTCCCAACCAATTCCAGACAGATTTTTATCGAGACACTACCCTAGAGAAGCATTAATGAGATGGCGGAGCAGTTATGTCTCAACCTAGAACCAAGTTGGATGGACCCTCTTGTCAGTTATTTGAAGGATGGCAGGCTACCAAAAAGTGACTTAGAGGCCCGTGAGCTAAAAAGAAGGGCCCAGAAGTTTATACTAATCAACGAGGAGTTGTATAAGAGATCCTTCACCCAACCACTCTTGAGGTGTGTGAGGCCACGCAAAGCTAACTATGTTTTAAGAGAGATCCATGAGGGAATATGTGGGAGTCACATAGGAGCTCGGACTCTCTATCAGAAAGCCTTTCGACAAGGGTACTACTGGCTAACTATGGTGTCTGATGCAGAGCAGTTGGTTAAGAAATGTGAAAGATGCCAACGGGTTTCTAACCTGATTCATGTTCCTAGTGCCATGCTCACCCACCTGGTTCAGCCATGCCCCTTCGCCCAATGGGGGATTGACATCCTAGGTCCGTTCCCGACTGCCGTAGGTCAAGTAAAATTCTTGATCGCAACTATAGATTACTTCTCCAAATGGATAGAGGTCGAGCCCCTGGCCTCCATCACTGCGTGAAAAGTGAAGTAATTTTTATGGAAGAACGTGGTTTGTCAATTTGGGATCCCATGGGTGATTGTTTCAGATAATAGGACCCAGTTTACAGATCGAACGGTCAAGGAATGGTGTCAGGAGTTGGGGATCAAGCAGCATTTCACCTCGGTAGCTCATCCATAAGCTAACGGACAGATTGAGCTTGCCAATAGGACTATGCTCCATTGATTAAAAGCTCGGGTGGACAAGGCAGACGAAAGGTGGGTGGACGAGTTACTGAGCATCCTTTGGTCTTATCGGACCACGAGGAGGGGGTCCACCGGGGAGACCCCATTCAGCTTATGCTACGGCTCAAAAGCCCTTATTCCAGTAGAGATCGGGATCCCAACTTTCAGAGTGGAGCATTTTGACCCAAAGTCCAATGAGCAAGGCTTGAGGAATAACTTAGATACAGTGGAGGAGCTTCGGGACGAAGCAAGGGTCCGCTAGGCGGTTTATAATCAGCGGATTGAGAGGTACTACAACCGAAGGGTGAAAGCTCGAAGTTTTCTACCTGGTGATCTGCTCCTTCGACGAGCAAGTGTTAGCAACCCCCGAGACTCCAACAAGTTGTCGCCAACATGGGAAGGCCCCTACCGGGTTACCGAGACCCTCAGTCCTGGGTATATTGGCTCGAGACCATGGATGACACTCCCATAAAGAATACTTGGAATATTCAGAATTTAAGAAAATTTTATCAATAAGGGGTTTACCCCAAGGAATTTGGAGCTGCGTATTTTTCCCAATAAAATCTCATTTTGTTTCTTTTTACATGTGCAGATTTTTTATCCTACAAAATATAAAACAAAAAAGAGGTGAAGGGGAATGAACTGTTTTCCCCTGACCTCAAAAACCTCCAAAGAGACTCTTTGAGTCCTTTCGTCATCAAAGATAGCGAGGACGAAGAAAGAGCAATGGACTAGATATGGTCATAGGGGACCACCCCTAAGATAAAAAAAAGAAGAGCAAGGGACCAAATATGGCCCTAGGGGACCACCCCTAAAATTAAAAGGAAAGAAAGGCTAAAGAGAGTGGAAACGACCCCCAAAGACACTACAGGAAATTTAGGATATTGTGACAAAAATAATTGTGATGGATTAAATTGTCACGAAAAATATCCTTTTTGTGACAAAATTGTGACAAAATCGAATTTTCTCATGCAAAATTCAAAAGGTAAGTAAAGTTGTGACAAACAATATTTTGACATAATATTTTGTCATAATATAGTAATGTAAATAATTTATAATGACAAAATAATTTTTGTCACATCAAGTTGGCGCCAAAATTTTGGCGCCAATTCAACTTACATAATATGACAAAATAATTTTGTCACAATATTTAATTATATAAGATGTAATTACAAAATTTTTTCGTCACGATAAGTAATAATTTTTATAACAAAAATACTTTGTCACAACATAGTATTATAAAAAAAAAATGACAAAAATATGTACGTCACAAGAAATTCAATTTTTTGTAACAAAAATAATTTTATTAAATTTAATTTATTCATAAAAATACATCATATTAGGCATAAAAAATAATAATCTAGTGACAAAACAAATTCAAAATATTTTATCAAAATAAAAAAAAACAAAAGACATGTAGTGACAAAAATATTTTGTTATAATATTTTGTCATAAAATATTTAGCCCCAATATTAATTTTGATGAATTCAATTTTTTTCATAAAAATACGTCCTATTAGAGATAATAAAATAATAATTTAGTGATAAAATAAAAAATTTCAAAATATTATCACAATAAAAAAATAAAAGACATGAAGTGACAAAAATATTTTATTATAATATTTTGTCACAATAAGGCCAATATTAATTAAATATCTTGATAAATATATTTTGTCAAATATAGTTTTAGTTACTATATTTTATCATAATATATATATACATATATCAATCCATCTCAACATTTGTTAGTTAAAAATGTTTAAAAATTTTGATCAACTCCCTAAAAAGAAGGATTAATTTAAATATTTTATTATAAATTTTTTCATATCATGTTTCATTAGTGTAAATGAATTTTAACTAGGCATATGTTATTCTGTTGTTAGATTATTGATTAAAAAATTGCAATCACATACACATTTATCAATTGACAATCCAACCAAATGAGACGAATTAAAATTAATGACGATAAGTCAAATCAATATATATCATGATAAATTAATTTACTCAATTTAATTAATTGCCCAACAAAACTAGTTAGGAAAAAAGATCTTAGATAATGAAATGATAATAGATAAATATTTTATTTATAAATATTGAACATAAATTTATTATTTTCACAATAAAGTTAAACGATCACAATAAAAATCTATGCTATAAAGTAATGTAGTCTTCTAGAACACCATCTTTTGTAAACCCAATATATGATTAAAGAATAAAATCCTATTATGTTACAACATAATGTATTGACTTCCAAACATGTCTCCCTGCTTTTACAACTATACATTATTTTGTTTCTCATATATTACAACACAAATTGGATAAAATTTAACAAAAGCACACTGAAAATAAATATCACTAAACAGTCACTTCACTTTTGGCATATCCAAATGATCAAAAATGAACTGGCATATCCAAATGATCTATGAAGATCAAAAAGCTATCCAACTCATGAGCAAAAATCCAAACGGATAAAACAACATGCCAAATGATTTAGGCAGGGACAACCCAATTCAAAACCAAACCAAACAGAACAGACACCAATTGAATATAAAAGTAAAAAAAATCTCCATTGTAAACCAAAATACAATTTGCCAAGAAAATAAGCTAACAACTATAGTTCACACAGCACATCTAAATAATTGGCGACTGCACAATCGAACCGTGCTACTGCTGAAGACCGAAAATCCAACATCCACTTGTGCTTCTGCTTCTGCTTCTAATTAAATTAGAACATATACAGAACAACTGCCCATCAGCTGTAAAACAGAAAACCCCATGAAGGAAAAGAAACAAACCGAAAGCAGGAACCAAGATTGGAATACCAGTCATCATCAAAACAGAACAACCAATGGTATAGTTTGTAGATTTCCTCCCCAAATCAAAAGATATGTGGTTCCATTGAGGTCAAAGTTGTTAATGGAGAACCCTTATATAGTATCAAGAAAATTATGTCAGTACTAACAAATGAAAAACACGTATGGTCAGCTTCTCTAAACTATCTAACTAGAGCTTACAATGAAAGTCTGATCTAATCAGCATTTTAAAAAGTAAAAGAACATGTAACGATGAGTAATTAATTTGATGAATTGATTTTATAAATCTATATGTCTTAAGATGCTGGGTTTTTAAAATTTTCACCTGAAAGCTTAGCAACTTCGTTATCGGTTAGCCTGGCTACGAATCCATTAAAACTCCTTCAGTAGCTGTAAACTAGCGAGTCATGCAATCCACACATTAAACTTAAACCACCTCTTATGATCATTCGACAATTTTGCAAACTTTTATTCTTCAGTACTAGATATGATCAAAACATAAATTGATCTTGTGATCTCTTCTTGAAAAATTATCCTGTAAAAAAAATTAAAAATAAAAATAAGTGAGATTATACATAATAATTAATAATAAACATCATATATAATTGTGATCTTAATAATTTATGAATTAAAATTTTGTCAAATAATATGTAACACGATATTAAAACTTACCGTCATCTTCATCTTCATCATCTTCGCTACCACCATCTTCTTTATCATCAACATCATCATCACAATAATCAATAATAGTATCATCTTCTTCATTGTAATCTTCTTCGTCACTACAACTATCATCAGTTTCATCTCTTGTTTGGACCAATTTCTTATTTGGAACAACAATGCTAGCATCTATTTCATCTGGAAACACATCTTCTCAAAGTAATGATCCTATATTTTCTGCATCTATTTGTTCAACCTCAATAACATCATTTATCTCATATTGTTGATATGGTTCATCATTCAAAATTAACCTTTCACCTTCTTCTACATTTTCTGGAACATCATATACATTTCTAGGACATACTTTCTGCACAATTTTCCAACTGCTTCCATTTTTCATGTCACCAATATAAAAAACTTGTTCTGCTTGTGTGGCTAGTACATAGGGATCATTAACATACCATTTTCGACTCGTATTAACACTCACTAGTTGACCATACGTCTTCATTCCGTTTCTTTTATCTCCTACATTCCACCAATCACATTTAAACAAAAAAACACGATTCCCATAGCAATACTCAAGCTCAATGATATCCACCAAGACACCATAAAAATCAAATTCTTCTGAATTATGTTCTCCTTTTACCACAATACCACTATTTTGTGTACGAAGATACTTATCACGCTCAATCGTGTGAAATCTAATTCCATTAACTATTATACCACTATATTTTGCAACACGAATATCAGGACCCAGTCCTAATGCATATAATTGATCTTGTGATCCAACGGAGCCATTTATATTTAAGTGTGTCACCTGTAAAACAAATCAAACAAATTATCCAATGTAAAGTTTTTTTTTTAATATTAATAGTTAATGCTTAATAAAAAAAACACAACATACGTACATGTTGCTTAAACCAAGATGGAAATTCATTTTCATGTCTTTCTTGCACATCAATCAAGCTTTGCCTTTGAACTTCTTCCTTATGTAAACTGTATGTATAGCAACAAATAAAATACTACAATGAAACAATAATATTGATATAAATGATCTATTAATATTAATCTTATAACAAAAAAAATAGACTTACTTTAAATAAAATTCTATCTCTTCGCAATTATTAAGTATATACCACTGAATTTTCTTGAAATCGGATGAGGATAACACATGATACACAGGGGCTCCTAAAGCTCTTGCCTTTTGTGTGAAAATTGAAAATCCATTATCTATCTCCAGTTGAGGTCCATCATAATTCCTCTCCAGTTGATTGTGCTTAGTTTCAACTCCACGAAAGTACATTGAACAAAAATGAAGACATTCTTTGTTAATATATGCTTCAGCGATGGAACCTTCTGGATGAGCTTTGTTGCGTACAAATTCTTTCAAAGTACAGAGATACCTATTTACAACCATAATGTAATAAAAATAACGAATAATATAACATAGACAACAATACACATATACATGTTTATTGTTGTTCATGAAGTGCATCTAACAATAATAAATTGAAATAATGTTCCAATACCTTTCAATAAAGTACATCCATCGATAATGAACCGGTCCACCTAATTCAATTTCACGTGGTAGATGAATTGGTAAATGTACCATAATCACAAAAAATGATGGAGGATATGTCATCTCAAGCTTGCATAATATTAAAATGATGTCGGTTTGTAACTTTTTCAACATAGCCCTATCCATAGTTTTTGAACACAGATCCTTAAAGAAAGAACTCAACTCGGACAATACAATATATAAATCCTTTTTTAAATAACCAAGTGATGTAGCTGCAAGTAACCGCTGTATGAATACATGATAATCATGACTTTTCATACCCGATATTTTGCCATCATTAACATTTACGCACCGAGCTAGATTTGATGCATATCCATCTGGTAATTTAATTGAATTTAACCATTCACAAAACTTTTTCCTTTCTGTCACTGATAAAGTGTAACATGCAGGCGGCATTAGGAACTTGTCACCGTCTAGTTGCAAATGCAACTCTTTTCTTATACCCATTGCTTCCAAATCCATACGAGTCTTAAAATTGTCCTTAGTCTTTCCATCAATATTCATCAATGTTCCCAAAATATTTTCACATATATTTTTTTCGATGTGCATCACATCCAAATTATGTCGTAATTTCAATGTTTTCCAATAAGGCAATTCAAAAAATATACTTTTTTTTTGTCCAATTTAGCTCTTGTTCAGCACGTTTACGTTTTCCTGTATTAGATTGCTTTCCAAATCTCACATCTGGAACATGAGCAAATTGTCTTAATATATCATTTCCAGATAATTCTTCTGGTTCTGATTGATACTCTGCCTTACCATTAAATCTTTTACTTTTTCTCCATGGATGTTGTTTATCCAAGTATCTACGATGACCCATGTAACATTGTTTTTTCCCATTCTTTAAAGTAAGCGAGCATGTCCACTTATTGCAAATAGGACAAGCTAACTTTCCCTTTGTACTCCACCCAGATAACATTCCGTATGCAGGAAAATCATTTATGGTCCATAACAATGCAGCATACAATTGAAACTTATCACCAGAATATGCGTCATATGTTTCAACTCCCTCTTCCCATAATTCTTTCAACTCCTCTATTAATGGCTGCAAATATACATCAATATCATTCCCAAGAGAATCCTTACCAGGGATAAGTATGGATAAAAATATAAACGGCTCTTTCATACATTTCCAAGGTGGCAAATTATAGGGCAATAAAATAACTGGCCACATGGAGTAATTAGTGCTCATATTGCCAAATGGGTTAAATCCATCACTAGAAAGGCCTAGCCGCACATTGCGAGGATCTTGAGCAAACCAACTATGTAACTTATCAAAATCTTTCCATTCCTTAGCATCAGCTGGGTGCCTAATTGTATCATCATCAACACGTTTTACTCTATGCCATCTCATTTCTTCTGCAATTTCTTTGGACATGAATAATCTTTGGAGTCTAGGTTTCAAAGGAAAATATCTAACCACCTTTTGAGCAATCTTCTTACGTTTACCCTTACCAAACTTCCATCTAGAAGCTTTACAAGCTGGATTAGGACATTGATCAAGATGTTCATACTCCTTCCAATATAATATGCAATTATTCACACATGCATCTATCTTCATATAGCTAAGGCTAAGATCACGCATTAATTTCTTGATCTCATAATAAGAGTTTGGAAGTGTTTCACCTTCTGGAAGAGCATCCTTGAACAACTCTAGATTTAGACTGAAAGACTTGTTACTGCAATTAGTTATTGCCTTATTATACAACATCTTGATAAGAAAAGATAACTTCGAGTACTTCTTGCAACCAGGATAAAGTTCACATTCAGCATCATTCAATAGTCTAGTAAATTTCTCAACTTCCCTTTTAGACATACATGTGCCATGGGTATTAGAAATTTCCTCTATATTACCTTCCATAAGGTTTCCTCTATGCATGTCATTCAACATCATTTGAACATCATTATCCTGATCATCAAAATCACCTCCATCATATGAATCACCACATTGATTAACATTATCTAATTGAAAAGGCTCACCATGATGTATCCATTGAGTATAATTTTCCAGCATCCCGTAAAGAAAAATATCTTGTTTGACTTCTGTTAAACTTTTCAAGATACAATTGTTACAGTTTTGGCATGGGCATCGAATCCTACCAATGGAGTCAACATGATATTTTGCAACATCTAAGAAATCTCGGACCCCTTCAATGTATGCGGCACAAAATTTATTCTTGAGTTTTATCCAACTTCTATCCATCAAGTTATCCTAATATTAATGAACAAAAAAAAAATTAAAACTAACAATAATGTGAGAAAAATAATAAACCAACAATAATATTTAATCTATAGTTAACAGAATAAATTGTCGTAACCAACAATAATATTTAATTTGACAATAAACCAACAATAATATTTAATTTACAGTTAATATAATAATTTGCCGTAAACACCATCATTTCCAAAGGCAGCTGCGGCCTCACTCTTAGCTTGCTGTTAGAATAAGAATGTAAGCACTTAAAGACAAACTTTTTACAACCTTTCATATAAATGCTTGCAAAGAAACAATTTATCATCTCGTCATTTTTCATTGCAACATATGATATCTACATGTAAAAGAGAGGAAAAAGAACCATTAGTTTCTCTCTTTATTATTGTCTCTCTTTTCTAACTCATGATATCTATATTTAAATTAAATTCTTGTTGGCAATTTATGCTAGTTGTGATAGCTGGTGATTAGACATTTATCCCTTGTATTTTTTATTTTTTTTTGCCTTAGATTACGTCCACATGGTGCCATTGTTGCTATGACCTATAATCAATTTAAGAAGAACAAAACATTGAACAATTAACATTTATAATAACATAATATTTTATATATAATTATATATAAAATAATATATATCACATATTATATATAATTATTTCATGTAGGGCAAAATCAGTAACATGCATAAATCTAAAAACTATAACATAGTGCACAAAAAAACTAAAAAGGGACTTTCAACCAAAAACACATAGTGCATAAAAACTATAACATGCATAAAATATATTGAAGCCAAAGGAAAGGAGATACAAAAATACATAATATGTACCGTGAGATGAAGGCAATTCATATATTGAAGCCCACACAAAAAAGATACAAAATACATATATTGAGGCCCATACACACAAACAAAATACATATATACTGTGAACTTAGATCATAACACAACAAGAAAAATGGGTTTTAACAACAGAAAAATCAATATTTAAAAGTTGATTTACTTTTGTTAAAAAGTTGTACTGACGGGAATTTTGAAGTATCTTTCCCACTCTAGCAAAGAAAGGATTTCATTACCACCTAGTAATCTTTGGCTGGGGGAGTTTAAACTAACTTCCAAAATCACAAATATGCAAATAATAAAAGCAGCAACATTTTTCATATTTCTGAATATCAAACTAGAAACATGATGACATTGGTCAATAAATCTGTACATAATACGCATGCACAGTGCACATACTATCGAGTGGGCACAGGTGTGTACATGCGCTTGCATGTGTATTAATATTTTGCAATCCAATAGGTCAAGACTCTACAATGCAAACTTGTGCACTTAATAAATATGTTCAGAAGAACTGATAATACATAGTGATTTCAAGTTATTATGAATAGATCCTTCTCATTATTATGACTAAGCATTTGAAAGATTTTAAATTTCAGAAATACCAACTGAATTTTTCCTTCTGGACATCAACTAGCTAAATGAATATATAACATCTCATGGTTAAGTTAAAAAGGACAAGGAATATGATATACTCAGTACACGTACATAGTATTATATATACATAATCACACTCACTTAGCTAAATCTGTTCTTCTCTGTATCTCTTCAAGTTAGCATTAGATTGAAAGAAACAATCACAGGAAGATACAAAATTAATAGCTAGGGGATGAATATCACCGAGGTAAGTCTGCTACTCCCCCTTCAAAAAGGAGAAAGATGTTATTGTTTTGTGTAACTTGTGTTAGAGAATGGGATTGAGATGATTTGGAGAAATTTTTTGAAAAATTGTGTTTTTCAAATTCCAAATTAATAAGGAAAACTTAGGGTCAGCATGATTGCATTTTTATTTTTAGTTTTTTGCTTTCATTTTCAAAATTTTGTGAACACAAAAAAGAAACTTTGATTGATTACTAGGGTGGGGAAAAAAGCAAAATACAAAAGTAACAAAGCTGAAAATAAACACAATATTGTCAAACAATATGTTAAGTTTTCATCTTTCTAAATAAAAACGATGAACTCAAAAAGACTAAAAAAGAAAACTGAAAATCGAAAAAAATAGAAAGCTCTCTCAAACAAGCCCTTAGACCATCTCCAACCCAACCCCAAATTTGGGGTAAAATCCCAAATTTGGGGTAAAACCCTCTCCAACCCAACAACTGATTTCAAGAATCAAAAAGAAGCAATACAGAGAAGCATAGAGAGAATCTAAAACCAAATAAATATAATCACAAAAAGAGGAATGGGTTTCTGAAGTTACTGGAGGCGGTAGCGGCGTTGAATCAACAACGACGCGACGGCGGCGACGGCATAGAGGCTGCGAGAAGGCCGTGATGGAGCTAGAGGCGGCGGGGGCGGCGGCGGCGTTGAGGCAGTGGCAGCGTTAGGCTAGAAAAGGCTGGCTGAGAGAAGGAGTATGAGAGGGGGAGATGGCTGAGAGAGGGAATATGAGAAGGGGAGATGAAGGCAAGGGATTTGGGGATTTGGCTAAGAGGCGGGGCATCTCCTGCCATCATTTTTGGGTTTTTTTTTTTTTTTTTTGAGTTGAAATATTTTATTATTTAATAAAAAATAAAATAATTTATGATTATGATAAATAAAATAATAATTTATGATGATAATTTAAATTATTGTATCAAATTAATATTTTTTTAAATGTAATTATATTATAAATCTAATAATTATAATAAAATAATTTAATATATTGTATTCTTTTTAATATGTTCATAATTTCTTAATATATTATATTATCAATAAAAAATTAATACTCAATTATATTTTCTTAATAATTATATTCATGAATTTACATAATATATAATTATATTAAGGATTATTGATAAAAAAAATTATTGAATCTGAATTGCATGTAACTTATCCTGCAATTGGAGGAAGAAGTCTTATCAATTTATGGAAAAGGACATTGTTAAATTTTATATTAATTAATTGATTTTTCTTCTAGTATTTTTTTGATATTATGGTACATTTTTTTGAATGCTTAACATTTTGTTCTTTATATCTTGAGCGGATTGAAACTATATTTAATTGAGAAGAATGAAATGATGATGGTGAGGTTAATGTCAAAGAAGGTGTATTGGAAATTTATATGCAAACACTGTGTTTAAATAGCATTATTAGATAATTAAATTATATGATTTTTATTAAATTGATATATTCTAAATAATATTGATGCTAATTTATTTTTAGAAACAATTACATATGCCCATGCATCAACTAGCTATGTATTACGAGTTTTGTTGTTATTTTATTTTTATTAATTGACAATTTTAAATTGATTAGTTTTTTTATTTAATTATTGTAAATGATGAGTACTAGTAAAAATTTTAATTTTTTAAGAGATGTTTATTCATTATTAATAATTAGTTCATTATTTGTTGTCCACTCATACATATTTTATCTCTAAATTAGAGATGAAACTATCTCTTAATAGTTAAATACCATTATGTGTATTATTATATGAAGCATTATTGAAATCAGTAGCGACTAAATTTATAATTTGTTATTGATTTTGATTGTGTTATTTTGTAATTAGACTGAATATAACACAGTTGTTTTGTATATTAATGTCAAACATTTATCGTTGCACAATAATGTATGGAGACAAATAATTGCTAATTAATGAGATCCAAAAAAGGTAATATTTTTTAGAAAAATAATTCTTTTGGGAAGGTCCTTCTAAAGAGATATTGCTAGAACTTTTTAAGACTAATTGCTCGAAGTGTATTTTATAGAATATTTTCTGGGTCAATTACAGTCAAATAATAATATCAATTTAGTAACTCATAAAAATTATTATTGTCATAGATTTTTGAGCCATCTCATGATTTCAATTATTAAAATCGATTATTGGATTGCCATAACCTTGGTGGTTTATATATTTAAAAAAGAGTATATGATTTAATAATTGATTTTTTGTAATACTAAAATTAATTTTTTATTATCAAAATTTATTTTTGAGAAAAACGTCATATGATGATTAATTTATTTGATTAGAAATTCAACTAATTTATACTAATTGATTTGCTCCAATACATCAATTGATCATTATATCAATAATTATATGCTTTGAGTGAGCTCAAGGTAAACTAATTATATTTTTTTTCTTCCTATTTATAAAATGGATTCAACTATTTTATATTAATTAATTTGCTCCAATACATCGATTGATCATTATGTCAATAATTAATTATATGCTTTGAGTGAGCTTAAAGTAAGCTAATTATAGTTTTGTTTATGTTAACGGATTCAATTAATAAATAAAGGGAGGAAGGGTGGATGGATAAATAAAATACCTTATGATTTTTCTTTTATTTTTTTTTCTTATTTCTACCTTGTAATATAGTTTGATTTAATAGATCGATATATTAAAATTTTCATCTTGATTGTCGATAAACAATATTATTATTGATGACTTACATATTTTTGTTTTATCATATAATAGATTTAATTGCTATGGCACCTGGTCAGAAAAAAACAACTATTTTGAAATCAAAGTCCACTACTGTACATTTAAATGTTCCGATTACACGTGTGCAATCCAAATCCAATACTTTACCATCAAAGGTTTCTAGTACGCAAATACAATCCACTACTTAGCCACCTAATTCCAAGAAGAATGTCTCTTTGCCAACCATGGTTCATGCTACACAACTTGGAGAAAAAGATTCAACACCAACAAGAACAAATGATGGTATTTCACCATCCACTTTGAATAAGAATGGGAGTTCATTAATTTCTCCAAATGACACGGAGACAATTGAGTCAACAATTGGTGGAAGTTAGTTATTTATTTATATTTTTTTTGCTTTCCAATTAATTATTTATCCATTGATTGTATTTCTATTTTATTAATTTTACTTTTAGTTTAGTTTGATAAACTTAGCTTATTTGTACAATGTGGTTAAATTACAGTTGGCAATACAAAGAAAAGAGGTCGGGGAATAACTAGAGGATTTGAGGTTAAAAAGCGGATGAAAGAGGGTAAAAAGATTGGAGGAGTTATTATTAAAAATTCAATGCATCTACCAATTGGCCCTGCTGAAAAGATTTTTAAAATGGAGATAGGAGTTGTCACTCGATTGTTGGCACCATTAAGGGTGTTTTATTGGAAAAAAATGACAGATACTCTTAAGAAGCCCCTCTTCTCAAAAATCGAGGTGAGATATATTTATAATTTTTTTATTTTCTTATAAGAACTTTTATGTGTAATTAAGTTTTATAATATAGAAATTACTTATTTTGAACTAAATATTTGTAGAGTGAGTTTGACATAAACTTGAGTGATCCACATACAAAAAAAGTAGTGGATAAGATTATGGCTAGGCATTTTACGATTTACAAATACCAATGCCACATGCATTACAAGAAATTTGCTACCCTGGAGGAAGCACGTTCAAATCCTGTCAATCACATGGAATCGGATGATTGGAAAGCTTTATGTACACATTTTGAAGAGGGAAAATTTAAGGTAATCTTTTATTTCTGATAAATTTAGATACAATAAATAAATTTTCTAAAATTTTTTCATTTGTGATTTAATTATTCATAGTACTTTTTTCCTTTTATTATTATATATTGTATAAATTTGTAGGCTCAAAGTGCATCAAATACAAGTAATCGAGCGAAGATGCAAGTTTCACACACGTCAGGTTCAAAGTCTTTCTGCCAACGCATGTATGAAATGGTATGTTTAATTAGTTATAAGTTAAAGCATAGTTATTTAAACTACTTTATATTTCATATATATATTTTAAATATTTTGATATGTATAATTTTTTTTTTTTACTAATTTTAAATATAGGAACTTATTGAGGAAAATTTGGAAGAGATTTTAGAAGAAAATATAGAAGAAAATCAAGAAGACAAAGTTGATCAACCTATTGAAGTAAAGCTTTATTTTGAGACACATCGTAAAAGTGATGGTACTTGGACCCACCCACAAGCTCAAGAAAATTATGTAAGTTCATTTTATTGATTTTTAATGATATATTATTTTAAATATTAATTTATATAAATTTTTATGCTTGAATTAACTTCTTTTTTTATTTTTATAGGAGCAAATGAATGCTCTTTGGGTCAAAGCAATGGAGGATGGTACTGAAATGACTGGGCGCCAGATTCTTGAAAAAGTTTTGAAGCCAAAATCTGGATATATTCGTGGACTTGGTTATGGGGTGAAACCAAGTAAATCTAGAGAATTGGAACTAGAAGCTCTTTTAAAAACTGAAAAGATTGAATCTGAAAAGCAAAATATTGAATTAAAAGAGCAAATACAAAACCAACAAATCAAAATAAGTAACTTATAAGAATCTTATGATCAACTTAAATTTTTGATTGATGAGTTAAGGCGTGAACGAAGTGATGAAGTGAATACATCTACTTCTTTTCATGAAGGTAAATATATAATTTAATTATTGATTCAGTGTTTTATTCAATTCAAATTCATTTAATTTTCATTTATTCTAATGATTTTTTTTTTTTTTTGTGGTAGATTGAAATTATGGAACAACAAGAGGAATTATGGAGCAAGTAGATGAAGATTAAGGATGCTTGGTGCCAAGTAACTTTATTTAATTTTTATGTTTCAAGAGTGAAAGTAGTATTTTTTTTTAAGCATTGTTTTTATTTTAGAAATGATGACTTTTCATATATGAAGTTTTTTTTATTTGTATTGTTGATTTTATTTATTATATTTAGCATTGTTGATTTTATTATATTTCAAGTCTTTTTTTAATTTTTTATTTGATATAAGGATGAATAAGATTTGTCTTAAAAATAATTCTATCATCATAACTTTTATCACTAAACATAATTTAAATAAAGAAAAAAATTGTCACTGCTTGTTATTATTATAATTACGACAAATAGAATTTTTTTTATCACAATTAGATTATTGAAAAATAGTTTTATATTTTCAAACTTTTGCCAAAAAAATCACATTTTTCGAAAAATTGGTAACTTTTACCATTTTTTTGACCCAAAAAAATTACTTTTTATAATTATTGATATAAATAATTTTGTCACCATGGAGAATATGAAAAAAAAAATATTTGTCACCCTTTAATAATGTTGATGAAAATATTTTTGTTGCTATTTATGATTTTGGGAAAAAATAATTTCATTAATGTTAATAGTTTATTACAAAAAAATTATCACTGTTACGAATTAATGACATAAATATTTTTCTCACTATTAGGACATTGAGAATATGACCAAAATATTTGTCACCCTTTCATAATTCTAACAAAAATATTTTTGTCATATTTTTTGATTTTGTGACAAAATAATTTCATCAATATTAATATTTTCTTACTAAAGAAATTCGTCACTAATGTGAATTATAGATACAAATATTTTTGTCATTATTGGGACATTGAGAATATAACAAAAATATTTGTCACCCTTTTATAATTTTGACAAAAATATTTTTATCACATTTTTTGATTTTATGAAATACAGTTTCATCAATATTAATATTTTCTTACTAAAAAAATTTGTCACCTGAACTAATTACTAACAAAAATATTTTTGTCACTATTGGGACATTGACAAAAATATTTTGTCACTATTGAATAATTTTGAGAAATTTATTTTGTCACTATTTCTATTTTGTCAAAAAAAAATTTGTCACAATATTAGATAATTGACAAAATTAATTTTATCACATTAAAAATTATGTCAAAATAATTTTTGTCACTATTTAAATTGTGACAAAATATTTTTCAATTTTATGACAAAATAACTTCATTAATATTAATATTTTCTTACTAACGAAATTCGTCACTTGTGTGAATTATTGACAAAAATATTTTTGTCACTATTGGAACATTGAGAATATGACAAAAATATTTGTCACCCTTTCATAATTTTGAAAAAGAAAATTTGTCACATTTTTTAATTTTATGAAAAATAATTTCATCAATATTAATATTTTCTTACAAAAAAACATTTGTCACCTATACTAATTACTGACACAAATATTTTTGTCACTATTGAATAATTTTGAGAAATTTATCTTGTCACTATTTCTATTTTATCAAAAAAATATTTGTCACAATATTAAATAATTGACAAAATTAATTTTATCACATTAAAAATTTTGTCACCATTTAAATTGTGACAAAATACTTTTTGTCATAAGATACATTTTGTCACGATAAAACATATGATTTTTATCTAAAATTTGAATTTATTGTGACTAAATAGTACCTATTGTGACAAAAAAAATTATTTTTCAACAAAATAATTTGTCATAATAAGTTGGTTTAAGTGACAAAATCTTTTTTGTCACAATAGAACTGTTGATATTGTGACAAAATTCAGTTTTGTCACAATATACTTATTAAGACAAGCTTGTTGTGACTAACATGATGACAAACATTTTCGTCACAACAAGTATGTTGTGACAATTTTCATAGTTACTGTGACAAAATATTTTATCACAAGAAGCATAATTTCTTGTAATGAGAAGTCAACTTGAGGGGTCCCGGAGGAGACTCCTAAGTCCTCACCTCCATACCGAAGTTAAAGAGGACTAAAAATAATAGGGACAGATGTGGCCCAGGGGACCACCCCTAATAAAAAGGAACCAAGTAGAACGACATCCACCACCTCGTCAACATGAGAATTACGGTAAGAGGTGCAAGAAATCAGAGAATAGAGACCACCCAACTCAGACTATTGCAAAAAAGCATAACTTCGAGGCATTTTATATAGGAAATGATCAAAGGTCTAGTACAACTCATGATCATGGAAAAAGGTACATATGAACCTAGAACAAACAACTAGGATAGATCCTAGAACAATAGTTTGTTTAGGGGGGGGGGGTTTGACAGAAAACTAATTAACAAAACAGAAAGATAAAGACGGATGAAAAATCAGTAAAATAAGTGCAACCGGCTGTGTATTTGTCTCCTATGTGAAATCTTCCTCGTCTAACCTATATATCTTGGCTTGCTAGATGTTTTGATCTCCGGATAACAAACTCAAAGCATCCCCAACAACCGTCCAAGGATTTAGAATGATTGGAACAACAAAATGAATGCAGAAATCTCTTGTAAACAAAATGCAACCATTCACTCTCTATTCAACCTATCCGGACCTATGCAGAACAACCGTTCAAGCACATAATATTCATTTCCGAGATGTTATACCAACCGGCTATAACATTCTGTTCTCTTAAACATTTAACAGAAAATGAAACCATGCAAATTCACACAAACCTGCCATGAACTCCATGCATTCACAAATCTGCTCAAACTAAACCAAATGGAAGTGAATAAGAAACAAACAACAAACCAGGTTTTTGTAGCTCATCCGGGACTCAGATTCCACATGGAATCAAGATACACAACCGGTTACAAATGCTCTAGCCTATCATTACAGCAAGGAAAACAAAATGGAACAAAAGATGAAGAAAACAGAAAAATGCTAACAACCAAAAACGGCCAGAATCCTCCCTCTTTTCTCCTCTCTCCCTATCTCATAATATGCTGGAAATTAATGCTAAGAGGCCTTAAATACATGGCTAAGAAAGGAAAGGCTAGGGAGGCTAGGGTTGGGCCTAGCCCAACAGAAAATAAGTGAGCCCAAAAATAGCAAAATTGAGCAGCCCAAGTCTGCTCCTTTAAAGTAGGCCCAAGCTCCTTTAGTTGAGCCACTTCTCTAGCCCATCCAATATTCCCTAAAGCCTGGATCCATAGAAGTAAGATAGAAAATAGTGTAAGGACAATTTGAAGTATAATAAAATAGAAACAATGAAATATCAGCAAAAATTACTTCAAATGGCCTAATAAGAATGAGGTGAAATGCCAAAATATAGTATAAATATGCATGCTATCAATTCCCCCATACTTAGACTTTTGCACTCTTGGGCAAAACACTAGACTCTATGACTCAAGAATAAAAATGTGGAAAAACACAAATCAGATGCAAGGTAAGTCTTCGAGAATTCATCATTCAAAGATCATCTTTCCTCTACTTCCAAGAAAACAAGTGACATGGCAATTCATCCAATAAGACAAATCAAAAGTAGAAGCCTCTCACAGGACAAGTGTATGCTCAAAAATCTCTCAAGAGGTGGTGGTGACTGTTTCGCTCAAATTCACCCAATCACAATTCCACTACCATAAGCTTGTTTATCTTCTCAATCTCCACTATCCATGTCACATGCATGCCACAAATCAAAAGGGCTTATTCAGGGTTGTAATGTGGGGAAGAAAGAAATGGAAAGATAATAATGAAGGAAAACATGCCTTAGGTCGAGAAAACATTTCGTGTAACTCTAAGATCAAGAGATAGAATTTCCAAGCATTATGAAAAACATTGCATCTTTATTCGGTTGAGTGCGTTTTACGCTCTGTCTCAACTTTGCTTTCTTTTCTTTTTTTTTTTTTCTCATCAATTTTTTTTTTTTTTTTTTTGAAAGAGGTGAGTGCGTTTTACGCTCCTTCTCACCATTTTATCCTTTGCTTGCTTTTCTTTTTTCTTTTTCATGGATGCAAATGGCCTTTGGCCTTATGACTTGCTTGATGAATTCAATCTCTCTCTCTCTAGAATGCACTTAATATTCCTCTTCCTAAGGTTGGAAGGTCCAAAAAGGTGTATGAAAATGAAGGGTAAAAATGATGGCTCTAAGTGGCAGCGAAAGGGGATTGATTGATTTTTTTTTTTTTTTTTTGAATAACAAAATGGCCAAATGGGGGCAAGAAAGAATGCCTTAATCATGTTTGAGTTATGCATGAACAAATATAGCCTCAACCAAGAATCAAAACAAGTTCTAGAGTGGAGATCATGATAGGTGAATGCACACACAAGAAAGACAATAGGCTCAAAATCCTCACGGCTGTAGACTACCCAATCAATCTATCAAATCAAACTCATTGCCAAGTCACTCGAAATCAAGGAAGATAAGATTGAAGTTCTAATCATGCTGGGTTCTTTTAGACTTAATTGCTTAACTTGCATTTCCACTCAAAACAGACTCAACTAGACCCAAGGAAAGAGAAATATGAAAAGATAAAGAAAATGCTGCTAAAATAAAAATGTTGCCTCCCCCCACACTTAGACTTTACATTGCCCTCAATGTAAACATGCAATTCCAATCAAGAATAAGACAAGTAAATGTAAAATATTAGGGAGAGAGAAACAGCCTGATGTATCAAATGGAGGTGGCGTTGAGGAGATGCAGCTCCTTCACAATATGCTCCTGAAAGCTCTCGTAGAATGGCTTAAGCCGCTGCCCGTTTACTGTGAATTGCTTTGCATTGGACTCGTCCTTGATTGCAACTGCACCAAAGGGAAAAACATGAATAACTATGAAAGGACCAGTCCAACGAGAACGTAACTTACCGGGCATCAACTTGAGACAGGAATTGTATAGCAGAACTTTCTGGCCAACTTCGAATGTCTTCCTCACAATAAGCTTGTCATGCACAGCCTTGGTCTTCTCCTTGTAGATGCGTGAGTTCTCATATGCGTCCATCCTAATCTTCTCAAGCTCTTGAAGTTGGAGCTTTCTTTGGGACCCCGCTTGACCGATGTCCATATTGCATTGCTTCACCGCCCAATATGCCTTATGCTCCACTTCCACCGGCAAGTGACACGCTTTTCCAAAAACTAACCTGTAGGGGGACATGCCGATGGGGGTTTTGTAGGCAGTGCGGAAGGCCCATAACGCATCTTCTAATCTCTTGCTCCGGTCTTTCCTGTTGGGCTGGACAGTCTTCTCCAAAATCTGCTTGATCTCCCTATTTGAGACTTCAGCTTGCCCATTAGTCTGTGGATGATAAGGAGTCGCCACTTTGTGTATTACCCCATACTTACGAAGTAGGGTGTCCATCTTTCTATTGCAAAAGTGGGATCCTTGGTCGCTGATGATGGCCCTGGGTATGCCAAACCTACAAAAGATGTTAGAACGAACAAAATCTGCAACCACAGAAGCATCATCAGTCCTGGTGGCTTTAGCTTCCACCCACTTTGAAACATAATCCACAGCTAACAGAATGTACACATAACCAAATGACACAGGAAATGGACCCATAAAGTCAATACCCCAAACATCGAAGATTTCACAAAACAATAAGGGTCGTTGAGGCATTTCATTCCTACGTGATATAGTGCCTGTGTGTTGGCAACGTGTGCAATTCTTACAGAACTCATATGAATCCTTAAAGAGTGAAGGCCAATATAATCCAGAATCTAGGACTTTCCTAGCTGTACGTTGGGGACCAAAGTGACCACCACATGCAAGTGTGTGACAAAAATTTAAGACAGATGCAAACTCATGGTTAGGCACACATCTCCTGATGACCTGGTCACTACACATGCACCACAAATAGGGATCATCCCACACATAATACCAAGCCTGACTCTTAAATTTATTTAGCTGTTCCTTTTTAAAATATGCAGGTAATTCAGAAGCAACTAAATAATTTACCAAATCAGCATACCAGGGCTCAACACCGTGAATGTGGTATAATAACTCATCTGGGAAATCATCCCTGATAGGCTGGGAGTCCATGACTGGGGAATCTGAAGAAGAAGGGATCCTGCTCAAATGATCAGCTACTAGGTTCTCGGCCCCACTCTTATCTTTTATCTCAACATTGAACTCCTGAAGTAGGAGCATCCACCGTATCAACCTGGGCTTAGCATCGGGCTTCTTCAATAGGTATTTCAAGGCTGCATGGTCAGAAAACACGACAACATTAGAACCCAGAAGATAGGAGCGAAATTTATCTAAAGCAAACACAATAGCTAAAAGCTCCTTCTCAGTCGTGGTGTAGTTTGCTTGAGCAACATCCAAGGTGCGCGAGGCATAGGCAATGACATGTGACTTCTTCTCCACACGCTGTGAAAGGACGGCACCCACTGCAAAGTTGGAGGCGTCGCACATCAACTCGAAGGGCAACTCCCAGTCGGGTGGCTGTATGATGGGTGGAGAAATCAATCGACTCTTCAGTTCCTCAAATGCCCGCTTGCACTGCTCATCAAAGTGGAAGGTCACTTCTTTCTGGAGAAGGTGGGAAAGTGGAAGTGCAATCTTGCTAAAATCCTTGATGAACCTCCTGTAAAATCCTACATGGCTAAGGAAAGAACGCACCTCCCTCACAGAGGTGGGGTAAGGCAATGAAGAAATGACATCAACCTTAGACCGATCCACTTCTATACCCTTCTTAGACAGAACATGCCCTAAAACAATTCCTTGTTCTACCATGAAATGACATTTTTCAAAATTTAAAACAAGGTTCTTTTCAATGCATCTCTCTAGGACTTTACCCAAGCTAACCAAGCAATCATCAAAAGAAGTGCCATAAACTGAAAAATCATCCATGAACACTTCCATACAATGCTCTAGAAAATCTGAAAATATACTTACCATGCATCGCTGAAAGGTACCTGGAGCATTACATAGACCGAAAGGCATTCTCCTATAAGCGAATGTGCCAAAGGGGCAGGTGAAGGTGGTCTTCTCTTGATCCTCTGGGGCTATGCAAATCTGAAAGTATCCGAAAAAACCGTCAAGGAAACAATAGTGTGACTTACCAGCCAACCTCTCCAACATCTGATCAATGAATGGGAGGGGAAAATGATCCTTTCTGGTTGCTTGGTTCAGCTTTCTATAATCAATGCAGACTCTCCAACTGTTCTGCACTCTCATGGGGATAAGTTCATTCTGCTCATTTGGGACCACCATGATGCCCATCTTTTTTGGAACAACCTGCACGGGACTCACCCACTTGCTGTCAGAAATAGGGTAAATAATGCCGGCTACAAGTAATTTACTTACCTCCTGTTTTACCACATCAAGGATGGTTGGGTTAAGTCTTCTTTGAGGCTGCCTTGCTGGTTTTGCTCCTTCCTCCAATAAGATACGGTGCATGCAAACAGATGGGCTGATTCCAGTTATGTCCGCTAAAGTCCACCCAATTGCTTTCTTATTATTTTTCAGCACATCCAGCAACTTTCTCTCTTGGTCAGGCTGCAAGTTGTTTGCAATGATGACTGGCAGCTTCTCATCTTTCTCCAAGAATGCATACTTGAGGTGCTGAGGCAAAGGCTTGCACTGAATGGTGGGTGGCTGCTGCAAAGAGGAGGCTGACCTATTTGACTGGAACTCTAACTCCAAGGCACTATCAACCTGCTCAACAAGGTTAGCAGCACTATCTTCCACTTGGGAAATGTTAGCATCAAAATCAAACTCATGCCTATGCAAAAATTCAGCAATCTCTAAGCATGCAGCACATTGACTCTCTCCATCACTACAATTAGTGCAAATAATCGTATCTGGGAACTCATGCACAGTGGGGAGTTTATCAATTAAATCAGAAGACTCAGAACATGCTTCATTCACTAACAGGTCAACTCTATTTACTTGAAAAGTGGAATGATCCTCAGCAGGGAATTTCATGGCATCAAGTATCTTGAAGTTAATTGTGTTACCAGCAAATTCCATGGAAAGTGTACCCTCATGCACATTGATAATAGTTCTAGCAGTTTTTAAGAATGGTCTCCCTAGGATCAAGGGTGCATGCTCAAGTGTGCTGTTATCTTCCATATTCAAAACATAAAAATCGGCTGGAAAGATTAAATCTTTAACCTTAACCAGCACATCTTCTAGGACTCCAGTGGGGTGTGCAGTACTTCTATTGGCTAGTTGGACAACCACTCCTGTTGGCTTCAAAGGACCACACTGCAATGAAGCATATATAGAGTTAGGCATGACATTAATGGATGCACCTAAATCTAGTAAAACATTGCTAAATTGCATGTCTCCTATAGTACAAGGAATGGAAAACATCCCTGGATCTTTACACTTTGCTGGCATGGCAGGTTGGATAAGGGCAGAGACATTTCTCCCAAGGTTGATCTTCTCATTCCCCATAAGCTTCCTCTTGTGAGTACACAAATCTTTGAGAAATTTTGCATACTTGGGGATCTGTCTAATGGCTTCAAGGAGGGGGATGTTGACTTCAACTTTCTGGAATGTTTCCAGAATCTCTTTATCCACTTCGACCTCTGCTCTTTTCTTGTTTTGTGTTGCTCGATGTGGGAATGGTAGGGGCTGGATGTTGGAAGACTCTCCTTGTTCTTGATAGCTGGAGTTTGGTTGCTTGGCTTCCTGGACTGAGGAGGGTTGCTGCTCTTTGCTACCCTCTACATTCTGCTCCTCTACATGTTGCTCCATGTTTGATGATGGTGGAGGGGTTGGGATGATCACTTCTTTCCCACTTCGAAGCATGATGGCACTAACATTACCTCTTGGATTGGCAACTGGTTGTGAAGGAAGCTGCCCCGAACCTTGACTCCTTAACTCATTGATGTTTGTGGCTAGCTGGCCTATTTGGGTCTCCAAATTTTGAATGGTGGTTTCTGTTCTCTGTTGGAATTGGAGTGTGTTGGCTGCTAGCTGCTTGACAAGATCATCCAAGCTAGGTTTTGACTTGGGTAATGGTGGTGCTTGCTGCATGGCTTGGTTCTGCCTTGGTGGTGGAGCATGGTTGCTTGAAATTGAAGGATGGAACCTCTGCTGAAATGGTTGATTCTGGTGGTATGGCTGCTGCTGGTGCACATGTTGACTGGAAGGGCTACCATATCTGAGGTTTGGATGGTCTCTCCAACCTGGATTGTAGGTGGCTGAGTATGGATCATACTTGTGTTGTGGCTGCTGCTGGAAAGGTGGATTGTGCTGCTGGAATGGTCTACCAGGGAAGATGCCAGCAACAGATTCATTATTTTCTTGCAACTGTGGGCATTGGTCTGTTGTATGGGATGGCAAGGAGCAAATGCCACAAAACTGCTGCTGGGGTTGCTTTCTCTCTAATGCCAACTGCCTGACCATGGAAGCCAATTCCTCAAGCTTGTTTTCCATCCTTTGCTGGTCCATAGTGGCAGCCACATTGACTTCATTGATGGCTTTTGTAGGAGTGTTAATTCTGGTGCCAAACTGCTGGGCATTTTGTGCCATCTTTGATATCAGCTCTTGTGCAGCTGCTGGGGTCTTCTCTGCTAAGGCTCCTCCACTTGCAGCATCTACCAAGTACCTGTCCATGGGGATTAGACCTTCATAGAAATATTGAACTAGGAGTTGGTCACTTATCTGATGGTGAGGACAGCTGGAACACAACTTCTTGAACCTCTCCCAGTACTCATGTAGAGTCTCACCACTTATTTGCCTTATACCACAAATTTCCTTCCTTATTGATGCTGTTCTGGAGGCTGGGAAGAATTTTTCCAAGAAGATTCGTTTCAATCCATCCCAGCTGGTAATGGCAGCTGGTGGTAGGTGGTAGAGCCAATCTTTGGCTGATCCATCAAGTGAGAATGGGAAGGCTCTCAGCTTGATCTGCTCTTCATCTACTCCTTGTGGCCGCATGGTTGAGCAAACAACATGAAATTCTTTAAGATGCTTGTGCGGATCCTCTCCTGCAAGACCATGAAACTTGGGCAACAAATGGATTAGTCCAGATTTTAGTTCAAAGTTAGCATTCAACTGTGGGTATTGAATACATAGGGGCTGATAATGCACATCAGGTGCAGCTAGCTCTCTAATGGTTCTACCATCCAAATGACCATGATTTGCATGATTTCCATGATTTCCATTATTACCATTATTTCCATTACCATTATTTCCATTATTTCCATTACCATTATCTGCCATATTGATGAATTCTGGAATAGGTTCGGATGAAGTGTTAGAAGCACTGTTAGGGTCAATCCTATGCCGAGACTTAAGCTCTCTAGCTTGCCTTCTAAGAGTGGTCTCTAATTCAAGATCCAAATCAAGTAATTTTTCCTTAGAGGACCTGGTCATGCACTTAGAGATCAGCTCAAAAACAACACACAAAATGGCTTATGCATACCAATAACTCAAAAACTCAAAAACACACAAACACAAAAACAGGTCAAACAAGAAGCCCTTAGATGATTTTTTCATGTAATTTTTCACAAAATTTCAACACTAAAACACTGAGGGACCTAAAAACACTAAAAACCACACAAAATTAACCACTGAGAAACACAAAATGGCCCAAAAAGTGGTCTAAACGTTGGAATTTGGCCAAAAAAGGGTCTCCTCACCGCAAAGCGGTAACTCTTTATCCCTACACCCCCATTTCTTTGGACACCAAAAATCAGCTCAATCGGAGCAAGTGGAAGGTTGTGAACAGTAACCAGGAAAACTGATTTTTCCCTCAAAATCGGTTCCTATTTTGCCTCAGAAACCACTTTATATGCAAGAAAACATCAAGGGGGGCATATGGACATGAAAGAATATCAAGTAGGGATGATAAAGAAAGAGGATAGCACCGGTATCTCGAGCTCAATCCTTAAATATTGCTATCTGTCATGGAGATGGTCAAAATCGCTGTAGGAGAAGGCTGCTATGGCTGATCAGCTCTTGGTTGCAGCTGCAGGGTTGTCTATCTGCCAAACGAAAAGGAGATTAGTGGGAAGGTTAAAAGGAATGCTAGAAGAGAAAATAAAAGGAATGCTAAAAGAGAAAATAAAAGAAATGTCCTCTTGGTCAGGTGATCTGCTGTCAGAGGCAGAAAAGTGGGATTCAGCTTTCTCTAAATAAAGTAAAAACGGTTATGCTCCTTGATCTGCTGCAGGGTAGTCTACTTGCTGTGTGAGCTTTCTTTCCAGCGCCTATCAGAGCACATGAAGACCAGAGAAGGACACAAGGTGTGATACTGAAAATCAGAGAAGGACTGCAGGTGTTTTGCTTTTTCAGTTGCTGCAGGGTTGCTTTTTCAGTTGTTCAGGTTGTGCAGCCCTCTCCAACAGCCACTTCTTTGTTCAAAAATAATACTAGAAACAAGCAAACAGAAAAGGAAAATACACACACACAAAAATAAGATCGAAAAGGTAAATAAGGCTTCTCTGTTGCTGCTTGCTATCAGTTTATCTCAAGGAAGAACAGAATTGCTCTTCACCAAGAACACAAAACTGATAACCTTATCAACAAGAACATAAAACAGACAAAACAGAGAAAACACTCAAACAAGAAAACAAAACAAACAGAAAATAGGGTCGGTCCTCTATGTTTTTAGAAGAAAAACTTGGCTCCCCGGCAACGACGCCAAAATTCTGGCCAGCGATTGTCGAACCACTCCAGAATTAGAGATCTATTTATCTCTTCTCTAGTTTGCAGCAAAGTGCACCCTAGGTCATCTCTCACAAGGAGCCTTACTTTCCTCTAATAAGAAGAAGAACCAATATAAACAATAGTTTGTTTAGGGGGGGGTTTTGACAGAAAACTAATTAACAAAACAGAAAGATAAGGATGGATGAAAAATCAGTAAAATAAGTGCAACCGGCTGTGTATTTGTCTCCTATGTGAAATCTTCCTCGTCCAACCTATATATCTTGGCTTGCTAGATGTTTTGATCTCCGGATAACAAACTCAAAGCATCCCCAACAACCGTCCAAGGATTTAGAATGATTGGAACAACAAAATGAATGCAGAAATCTCTTGTAAACAAAATGCAACCATTCACTCTCTATTCATTCGCCTCTGGACCTCGTTATGGGCGACAATACTCTGCATGCAAATAACAAAGATTAGAATATGGGGGGACTAAAAGTTCTCAATGATAAAGGACCAAGAGACTAACCTGAACCAGGCCCTGGTAGTAGCACGACTCCAAGGTCTCCAAAGTCAGATCTGCGGGCCCCTCGATGTTCACCTGAGTTGGTAGACCCTGAATAAGCTGAGTCGTCACCCAAGCCTCGTTGCTGCGGTCTGACTCATGAACATTCTAGTCTGGTCGATGAAGAGCTCGGGCGGGAATGGATGCCTCCCCCTCGATCATGTCAGAAAGAGGCTCGGTGCTTTGGGAGCCCCCTACCTCAGCTCGGGGCGAAGAAGAACGAGACCCAGTGGCCTTTGATTTTTTATGCCGAGGTGGGAGCCGAGAGGCTTTGGTATGTCGCTTGGCATTCTTTCGGGCTCATTTGGCCTCTTCAGCGGCCTGTTTATCGATCCCCCATAGCTCCGCATCATCAATCATCGTGGCTACAAAGCATGATAAAATAAGATCAAGTGTCAGGATAAAGAATCACACTTAAATTGGAGATATGAAGTGGAACGACAGGATTGAAAAAATCAACCTAAGGGACGGTCGGCTGCTGGGCAAGGGTATCGACACACACCCCTGAGAAACAAAGTTTGCTCGTTAATCAATCTGGCAGTACTGACGTGCTCCAAACCCATCAACAGCTCAGCATCTCTCCTCTCTAAAGGGGACATTTCACGTGGAAAATTTGTATAGGGAGGCCGACGCTAGGCGGTGGGCACACCCATAGTAGCGGAGGAAGATCCCATAAAAAAATTCCAATTTTTCCAACCTTTCAAAGAGGACGGGGTGTCTACGAGGAACTTACAGCCAGGGTATACCATGAAGGAGTAACGAAATTCGGACTTATCAACACATACAAGGCGAAATAATTTTAAGAAGAGCTCAGCTTTAGGGACAATAGCTCTCCCCCGGCAACATATAACGAAAGAGACTAAGTTCCTCCACCCGTTGGGCACTAACTGAGAAGGAGATAACCCTACGAGACGAAAGATCTCAGCTAGGGTGCCTTCGAAAGGGAACTGACACCCTGCTTCAAGAGAGGCTTCATAAATGGTTAAACCCCTAGGAGTGGATTGATGGGCTCTAAGATTGGAGGGTGCAGAGTACCAGTAGCCTGTGATGGGGAGATGATATTTTTGGGCGAGTTCAGAGATCTCATACTCGGACAAGGAAGAATAAGCAAGAGTTAGGTCATCAGGGAGACCACTATGATGGAGCTCTAACTCTAGGTTAGTATCGTTATCAAAAGAGGACGCATCAGGATAGGGCCGGGAGGTCCCAGCATCTCCTATTTGCATACCAAACTTGGAAGAGGAGCTAGAAGAGTCCGAGCTATTCCCATCCGAGTTACTAGAGGAGTTCATGGAGATCAACTTACTAAAACAATGGGACATGGGGAAGAGAGACAATGAAAAACCACAGAAAAATAAGAGAAGGGAGGCAAAGGAATACCAACTGATGAGAAGAATTCCAAAGACGAAAGGGAATGCACGGGAGAATTCTTACGAGGGAGTCGGTCCATCCCCTATTGAACTTAAAAGCGTCGCTCGGAGTCTCTCGTGCCTTGTGGGAAGCCTGCACAAAAAAAAAAAAAAAAAAAACTAGAGAGGCAGGTAAAAAAAAAAAAAGGCAGCAGGACCTGCGCGCGGCCGAGGCGCGAGGCCAGCGCGCGCGACCTCGGCCACGGGGCTGATGCCACCGCGGCCCTGAGGCAACAGCCTCCACCAGCGTGGCCGAGACCAGCCAAAAATAATAAAAAAAAATAAAAAATATAGAATAAAAAGCAAAAAAGTAAATAAATAAATAAAAGAAGAGAGGGGAGACCTCTTACCTTTTTACTCCACTCCAAGAATGCTGTCACTTCAATAATTCTTAAGAGGAGGGGACCATGCCCGTATCTCTTTGTATAGAGTCTTTGGAGGGCCATGAGAAGGGTGATGGGACTTTGAGTTGGGAAGCGAGCCAATAATGGAGATCATTAATCTTATTTATTTTTTGCAAAACTCTTTTTTACATGAAAGTATAAAAGCTTAAAGGACAACTCTTTCAGCTACTCGAGCTCCTCACCTTCACAGCTCAAGAAGTTGGGGGGGCAAGTAGTGAGGGGATATTTTACTAAGAGCAAAATTACTATACTACCCTCAGAGACTACCAACCCGGTGCCGCCACGTACCGGTCTCAGGAAGCGCCACGTGTCATCCAGATCTTCATCCCATATTTGATTTTGAATGAGGTTGACTCGGTCAACCAGGATTCTCTCCAAAGTCCCGTTCAGAGGCTATCCTATCTCTTCAGAGTATGCTTTACGCCATCTTTAAATAGATGTCAACTTCTATAGGTATGGATCATCTTACTACAGTGTGACTTTCCATTTCGAGTATTTTTCTTCTACTGACTTGAGAGTCGGAGTTCTCCTGGGGGATTAAAAGCCCCGCCCTTGCAGGTACTTACTTCGAGACAGACCTCGATAATCGGTCCAGTATCATCAAGAATAATGTGATGCCCTTTGGAATTCTCCCTCTCTTCGCAAGAATAATGTGATGCCCTTTGGAATTCTCATTCTCTTCGCAAATACATGCTCTCTGTGTGTATGCCGTTTGTTTTGGTTTGGTGGGGCTGCCGTTGTTTTAGACCCTTCCTAGTTTCTTTCTTTCTTTCGGGTGGGTCTGCCTTCAACGACAGACTTAGTTCAATTCAATTCAATTCAATAATAATGGTTGGACTACAGAGAGAGAGAGAGAGAGAGAGAGAGAGGCATAGATAGATAATTCCAAAGCTTGATTTGGAATATGGGTCCTTAATTCTCTAATTCAGAACGGGTGAAGAAGATCTGGAGTTTTTCAATCAATCCAAGAACGTATAGTTTTCGCCCTCTCAATCATTCTGTCCACCAGGAAACAACAATCCGCGGATGCAGAAATGAAGAATTCAAATTGACCCCTCTGAGGCGCGTGTTAATTGGAGGATCTGAGGCAAACCCACTTCGCTTCCAGGTCAGAAATTCCTTTAATTTTGCCCACTCACTTTGCGTTTTCCGTTTTCCCCAAAGTTTCCTGCTCAATTATGTTTTGGATTCAGATTTGCTTTACTTTGTTGTTAAATTTTTGTACTTTACATGTGTAGAATTATACGTTTGTAGCTCGACTTTCAGTTCCTGAGGAACCCTTTAATTACTAGTCAGTTCAACTGCTATGGCGTCTGATCACTGTGGATCCAGCCTGCTTCTAGCGCTGCCAGACAATGTTTTTGCCATTGTGACCCGGTCTCTCTCTCCCAGAGACGTTTGTAATCTGGGTTTGTGCTGCCGGAGCCTATATGCTCTTGCAGCTTTTGATAAGGTCTGGCTTTCCCAATGTGACGTGATAGGAGTTGTTCCCCATCAGGACCTTATTGATTGGCGAAAGGGTGTTGCGTCTTATAAGGCTCTTTGTCGGTTCCTTGTCAGCGTTCAGCCGTTAATTGGAATTTGGGTTCATCAGAACCCGGAGCTAGGAAATGTTGTTTATGTGATGCCTGGTTTTCTTTCAGTTGTTGGATGCCGTATCATCCCGCAAGAGCTAGGTCCGTTGGGTATTGAAGATGGTCCTATTTTGTGGACTCCCGTCTTTGAAATTGTTGCTGATTTTGATGGTTCAGCTGCATTCTTTTTACATGGGAGGGAGAGGGAAAATGACTACTTTTATCCTGGTTTGCTCAAGCCTGTTGACAGAAACTGCAATGTGCTACTGCTTGAAGCTGAGCCCAGGCAACAAAGAAATGGAGGCAAATTGGTTCATAATAAAAGCTTTGGTTATAATTTGGATACGGAGTCTTCAAGAAGGATTTCTCGATCAGATAGTGGGCTTTCAAAATCTCAAAGAGTAACTAGGCATACTGCTCCAGCAGTGCCTTTCAGCCGATTGGCATTTGGTGATCGAAGAAAGCTGCTGAAGATTGTCACCAGTCAAGTTCGTTTCCAGGTACCAGATTCAGCAAATGGGTTGTTCTTTCCGTGTTTGAGGGGTGATGAGGCAAATATTCACCAGGATGTGGCACTCTTATCTGAGCGGAGATCATTACTTATTCAGATGTATAAGTTTGGTGGGGGGTGTGACAATTTGAAGGGCAGTCCAGATCTGCCTCCAGATCCCGCTGAGTTGCAATTGAGTGAGATCAGGAAGAGTCTTGATTGTTCAGGGGGTCTTCATAAGTCCTCCAATGGCCATGATGGTTGCACGCAAAGCATTAAAAGGAAAAGTCTTGGTGGTTATTTTAGGGATAGCCTAAAACAGATATTAGGGAAGTCAAGCTCAAACAATGGTAGCCATGAAATCCGGAAAACTGGTTGTTCAAGCAGCGAGAATAGGCATGCCCATCTTATTGAGTTTCTGCGGTCTGGTGATACAATTGGATTGACTTTACATGCCTCAACTTTGAAGTTGTCTTCTTATAAAGCATGGCCGCCACATATGCATGATAGTCAATTTGCTCTTTACAAGTTGCCTGTGCAGGCCCCAGAGGTGGGGCAAGAATATGCTGGTCTATGGGGAGGGACTTTTGGATGGCCTCCAGGTCCAGGAAAGCCTACTGAAGACAAACCTGGAAAAGCTCTGTTCTTTCTTCAGCTCTCCTATGAAGAATCACAAGGACAGCAGCTCCTCATTGCAACCAAAATATTAGAGGGGACCCATTGTGTTTTGCATCCAAATGGCTCTGCAATGTTTATAGTGAATACTGACATGCCTTCACTTGAGCCTTTCCCCTGGGCTACTGATGGAGATTCCAATCCTGTTGATGTTAAGAATGCCTTTGTTGGGAAAGGAATTACATATGGATATGGTTTTCGATATCCTGGCTCAAGGCCTGGTTTTCTTTTTGTGATCGAAGGTGGATTGCTTGCCTTTATATGGAAGGAATCCAGGGCTGTTTTGACCTTGCAGAGGCTTAATTTGCCAGAGCTTTTGAAGAAGGGTCAACGGGTGCCTGCTCTACCTCCTAGTTTGAACTTCTCATATTTAAAAAAATCCTACTCAAATGTGTATGCTGGCTTCTCAAACACTTCAACCTGCCTGTGTTCACCAAGGTGTGCACTTGCTCTGTAAAGTAATGCTCACTAGTCTTTTCTTCTCCTTGTGGTTTTCCTGTTTTTGTACTATTATCTCTTGATTGTATATGTAAGAAACTAATGATGTATGCTGGAAATTCTGTTATTTGAGGATCATACATGGATTCTTTTACACTTAGTAGGTTGCGATTAGTTCTCTTGTGAAAGTTGAGTTTGATGATAAACTTAAATTCTCTAGTTTGCAGGAAAGTAATTCTTCACAAGTTTTATGGTATTTTGTTGATTTTTTAGGACTTTGATTTGCTTGGAACTAAATTGAGTTTTCTTGTTAGCCTTGCAATATTTGTTTTCTTAATCCTTTTAAGTCTTTTTGATTGGCGAGTTAGAATTCATGTTGCCGGCCCCACCTAGTAGGATTAAGGCTTGATATGTTGTTGTTCTACTCCTATTAAGTCCTTTTGTATTTCATTTTTCTTTTGATAATTTCTCTTTCTGTTTAATTTTCTATCTTAGTTTCTTTTGGAACTATAATGAAGGCAGCATAAGGAAAAGCTTCTACTTCTTTGACATTTGTTGTTTGCTTTCTGGATTCTAGAGGTGCAGGAACTGATTATCAAGTTCATGATTTAGGCATTAATAGAGATGGCTAGAGGTGTAGAATTTATATAGCCAATCCCACCTAATTGGATTAAGGTTGTGATTGTTGTTGATGAAGGCACTAATAGAGATCGTTTCTCGGTTGAATTTTTGTACTTTGATAAGTGATATACTCATAAAGCTACCAAGGGAATAGGAACTAATTATCATGCTGAAATCTTTAACACTGGTAAGAAACATACTCCATGGAGTCTTATAAATTTTTTAGATTTGGCTATGTCATATGCTAATTATAAGATACCAAAAAAGCCATGGCCGGCCTTTTCTTTTTGTTCTGTGTGAGACACAAGCAGGTGTGTGATTTGAATCAATGAGCTCACTGTGATGTGCATGAAAAGGTTGTGCAATGCAAACTACATATGGTTGAGAAATTATGTAGATGTTAGGATGGGGAGATAAAAAAAAAGAAAGTAACTCTTGAGGCTTAGAGGCACATAAATGCTTATTGAAGATAGTTGAAGCCTCTGTCATGAGCAAACAGAAGAGACCATGGCGACACCATCTTTGGTATTTAAATAAGCCCACAATGAGTGTG
This sequence comes from Diospyros lotus, assembly GCF_014633365.1. Classification (NCBI taxonomy): domain Eukaryota; kingdom Viridiplantae; phylum Streptophyta; class Magnoliopsida; order Ericales; family Ebenaceae; genus Diospyros; species Diospyros lotus. The sequence goes on along the minus strand of NC_068341.1, from coordinate 34,259,419 downwards.
TTCATTTAAGAGAATTGTTCTTCTCTACTAGAACCTATGTAATCACTTCAAATTGATTCTATAAGTTGCGATGAAGATGGTAGAAGAAAGTAGAAGGATTACTTTACCTAGCGCAAAAAAAATTCTGAATTAGATTTGATGACATGAGAGACAGCATTCCCCTTTTATAGACCTCCAAAATTCAAAAGCCCAAATTTTCTTAGAATTAATGTAAGATACATGAAGTTAGAAGTTTAAGAATGTATCTATATATGTATAGCAAAATTCATTACTAGGAAATTAAAAGACATGTTGATTAAATTCATTTTGGAAAACCAAGTACTCATTGTATTTCTTGAAAATACTATGACCTAGAAATGTTGGAACTTGAAAAGCCATTTTTTAAAGTCTAGGAATTTTGATCACATTCAAGATCCCTCGCTTGTTTCAATTTCATAAAATTGTTGAGACAACCAATACCATTATGTGCTTCAATGATGCTGTTTTTTGACTTGAACCATCACCAAGTGTAAGTACCCTGAATTCATTTGGATTTTAGTGAAGTAAATCTTAAACTAAGATCACAAAATGAATTGAAGTACTACTCAAAACGTTTCTATGTCAGAGATGAAATACTAAAACATGGAATGTTTTGACTGTGGTTGGGATCCAATCTATTGAGGGCTTAGATTAAACCTTGTTTAAGAATCTATAGGAAGCGGGCTCACTTCCACACTCAGGTCGAGGAATCCATCAAGTGTTCTTAAACACCTCAATTGATATCAGTTTACAGATTCATTAAGAGAACTTAATCTTATCCTCACCTTAGATTTATTCGGTGAATCTATCAAGAGTATTTCTCCTTACTCAAAACTGACTCTATTCCATAGGTTCATTAAGAGAATAAAGCCTCAATTGAAAGTTGAAACAGATTCCAATTTACTTGACAAATAAAAAAAACACATTCCATTACGTCATTGCACAAAGGTTTCTAGGACAAATGTTAGCAGGTCAGTACTTATGCAATACAAAACCATAGCTCAGTGGCTAAATTGTTGCTATGTGTCTAAAAAATTAGCATCATCCTTAGGAAGCACTTTTGATAGTTCAGTATGCTTGGGAACACTAAGTTGCTTCATTTAACCTTTGCACTAAAGCAATTGTGCTAAATATGATTTGCTTAATTAGGCCATTAGAAAAGATTTGCCTCTCTAATGTATGGAAACTACCAACATATTAACCTTTTATCTCATTATGTGTGGTTGACTTCTTGAATTCTATCTCTCCAGTTATTTCTACCTATGACTTTATCTTTTGTAAGTCCCTTATAACTAAATCATACCCAAGTGTTAACTACTTTTTCTTTTCCATCCACTCTTCTCACAAGAACTTCTATTGGTCTTTTTCTCACATGAACAAACTATCTTCATCGTGTTTGATGCATTTACTCTTCAATAGGAGCCATTCTAAGATCATTATGAATAACCTTATTTCTAATTTTATCTTTTATTATATGGCCATACATCCATTGTAGCATCCCCATCTCCATTACAGTCATAGTTTGGATATTTTGGTGCTTTATTGCTTAACTTTCTACAATACAACAAAGCGTGTCTTGTAGTTGTCTTAAAAATTTTAACCATGCCATGTTACTTCTATAGGTAAGATCTTCATTAATCTCCCCATCTTTTTAGATGATTGATCTAAGATATCTAAAGTAATATTTTCTTAGTATGACTTGATCTTCCAATTTTACCATAATACCATCCACTCTTATATTTTTACTAAACTTACATTTCATATATTTAGTTTTCATTATGCTTAATTTAAAACCTTTAGATTCTAAAGTGTTACTCCATAAATCAAAGTTTGTGTTCATGTCTTCTTTTGTCTCATCCACCAACACAATGTCATATTCAAATAGCATACACCATTACACCTTTGCCTCGATAGGTTTATTGAGTCCAATCCATCCATTATTACGAAAAATAGGTAATGACTTAACACAAGTCCTTGATGTAATCTCCATTGTAATTGGAGAAACCTTAGTATCTTCTCCACATGTTCTAACACGTGTTCTACCATATGATACATATTTTTATAACCTATATATAAGCAGTTTGAACTCCTTTGTTCCCTAAAACCCTCCATAAGACTTTTTTAGGAATTTTATCACAAGCTTTTCTTAAATCTATATATGCCGTATGTAAATCCTTTTATTGACCTTTATACTAATCCATTTGGCACCTCAACAAATATATTGCTTTCATTGATTTTGGACACCTAGATTTCTCCTCTTAATCTTTGCTCAATCACTCTATCCTAAAGTTTCTATGAGGCTAATTAGATTAGATTCTTCTATAATTTCCCCAACTTTGAAAATCTATTTTATTCTTGTGAATAGACACTAAAGTGCTATTCCTCCACACATCTAGTATCTTTTTTGATTTAAGGATCACATTAAATAATTTTGTTAACCAAAAAATACCCTATTCTTCTATGCATTTCAATAATTAGTATATTATCTGATCCAATTACTTTACTATTTATTATTTCTTTAGTGCTTTTTTTATTTCATTTGGATATTCGTCTCTAGAAATAGAACATGCAATTTCTATCTTCTTCAATTATTAGAGATGTTCTAACGTAACACTTGTTTCTCTAGCTTCATTGAATGACTTTGAGAAATATGCCTTTGATCTCTTCTTGATTGCCTCCTTATTTATTAGTACTCTTTGGTTTTAGTCTTTTATGCTTTCCACTTTGCTTAAATCTCTTGTTTTTCTCTTTTGCTTTAGCTAGTTTATACATGTATACATACATATATGTATATCTTTTTCTCCATCTTTGGTATTGATGCCACACCTCTTTCTAATGTTGTGTAAACATCCATGAACCCTAAGCCAAGACTTCAGTTCATGAAACCCGAAATCTACTCATTTGGTTTCATTAAAAATCTCCAATATCTTACAAAAGAAATAAATTGAAGTAAAGACCACTAGCATCCTTAAAGTTTACATAACAATAACCACCGACAATAATTGAAAATCAAACTATCCCAAATTGAATCCATTGATAATCCCTCGATCCAAGTCCGTGTTTAGCCCCACTAATCCTTCTTACCTGAAAAAAAAAAAACGATAGAGAGAGTGCTAAGCTTAAAGGTAGTGAAGGTTGTTCCACATAATAGATTAATATCCAAAATAAAGAATTTCATATATATACAATAAAAACAGATTGCAGTTTCAAATATTCACCAGGATTCCCCATGCAGTACATGTATCACCAATAAAAAAATCACATCACAACACATTATGTAGCTATCAATTTTCCACAATATAAATAAATCATCATCTCAACAAATCCTTCAATGGTAATATGGCCTAGATTCACTAATGCAAGAAAGGGACCCGTTGGAATTCTTTGTTGTAAAGTTTGTTGGATAATTAATCCCACAATCTATGGAATTGATTATCAATCCAAATCAGTCCCTCAATCTATGGGATTGATTATCAATTATCCCACAATTTATGGAATTGATTATAATCAATCTTATCCCACAATTAATGGGATTGATTATAATCAATCTTAATTGTTGGGATTGATTGATTGATGTAAATTAGTAATTGATGTAATTATGATTCTTTTTTTTCCTTAATTCTAGGGATTTGATTGATTTCTTTCTCCTATATATATTGTAATCCAGTGGAAGAGAAAGTATATACCAAGTTTTCTTACAATTGTTCAGGACCCAACACTCTTCCTGAATCTAGTCAATAACTAGCCAGTAACCTAGTTCTTAAAGTCCAATATTTGTACAAGGTGACCTAGTACTCTCCTCGGATCTGCTAGTACCTAGTTCCTGGATTTACCAATACATAGGGTGATCGAGTACTCTTCCTAGATCTAGTGGATACATCTTTCTTCCTAGAGTTTACTAATGTACAGAGTTTCAAACCATTGTATAACCATTCACAGAGTCTTTATATCATGTTTCTTATAACAATTTTTCCATTTCCATTTCTCAATTTAAATTTCAAATTAATAATTCATGTCTGTTCGTTCAATAACAGGATTGGGGACTTATATCATGCCAAAATAGTTTTCAAAACATGCATGGGAATAATTTTCCAAAGGTTCTAGTACAGGAATAACCACTCACCTAAGCCCTTTGTAGAGGAAATCAATAAATATCCAGCGACTTTGCTTCTCATTCATTCTCATAGCTCAAAGTTTGATGATTTAATCCTCCTCTAAGCTTGTATTTACAAGTCTCTTAGGATTCATCAAATTCCTCTTTGGTTTTGGATTCAATTTTCCCTTTTATTTCAAATTCCCTAATTAATCATCATTATCCTTATCAAATGCAAATCAAATAATATATAGGTCTTTCTTCTAATTTATCCTCAAAATCGACATCTTTAATCCTAATCCCTCTTCAATAATGAATTAGTATGCCTCCAAACTTTAGATGAATGATTTCCTCTTTTACAAGGAATTGATTTTTTTTTCCAATTCCTTAATTAATCTTAATCCTTATCCTTCACAAATTGTATTTAGATAATATCCATATATGATTCTGATTTATCTCTCAATTATCCCTTAGAGTCAATCCTAATCCTTCTCAAATTATCTTCAAATAATATATATGTATATATGATTTTGTTTTTATTTATCGTAGACTTAATCAAGTTTATCCTCAATTCAAACTTCCAGCCCTATCTAAATCCCTCCACAATTATTTCACAATTTCTTTCAAATTATGATTGAACCATCCTAATCTACAAAAATCCTATTTCCTCCTGGATTTAACTCTTAAAAATTTGGGTGTTACAATTGAGTTCTTATTTTTCATAAGCTTTTGATTTTGCTTCACTAATTGCTTTTTTCCCCCTTTTTTTTTTGGGGCGGGGGGGGGGGGGGGGGGAGGGGGGACAAATTGTACTGTTCGAGGTTTTCTTCATTACGGTATTTATGTACTCTTAGTAGCAAGTTCTCTTAGCTTTGATTTTCTCTTGGACATCTTCATTCCACTGCCAAGACTTTTTTTGATTTTGGACCTTTCCCTTTGAATATCCTATAGAGATGATAATGGTGAGGGTTAAAGTGTCCAAGAATGCAGGATGCTAGGGGTCGTGGTGTGGGGTTGGGGATGGGGTACATAACTTAGTATAATAGCTGGTATGTGGGGGTAGGCTTAGTTGATATGCTACTTGGGGTTGTTGTACAGTTTGAGTATTTACTCAGGTCAATATTAAATATATGTTAAGGTAGTAGCGTTTGTTAAAATGAGTAAGATAAAGTTGTATCAAGATAAAGTTAGAATGCTTTCTAGACCAAGATAAGACTGGAAAGCATTTCAAGATTTTTATAAAACTGTTTGTTAAAGTTTTTTGAATGCATTGGAGGACATATGCATCATTTTTTCTTATCTGTAAGGTCCAATATATGCTTATCTTGAGAGAGAGAGAGAGAGAGAGAAGTTAGTAATATCAACTAGATGTCATAACCATCACATACCACCATTTTTTCTCTACTAGTACATATGCATCTTACTACCTTGTTACCATCTCACATATTTGTACATGTGTGTACCCCTTGAAAATTAAATTCATTCTCCTAGGTTTCGGATCCTGGCAGGGATATTGGGGTTTGTTCTTCATGTCCTTCTTCTGGCGCTACCCCTCGTGGGAGTAGGTCTATTGTGCCCATAAATCCTTCAATTTCACGTAGGTGAGTGGTAAAAGTCATGAGGTCATCATAAGGTCCTTGAACGTGCAGCTCATCCCCAACTCCCTGCAATTCTTCTGTTAACAAGGAAATCAAATAAGCTATTTGTAAATCCACTATGCGAGATACTATGACGTTGGGTGGAAGTGTTAGCAGAACAGGGGTGACCAAGTCCAAAAATTCCCCTATTGTATCTCCTAGGCGCATGTAGCGTCTGCCTAGACGTGTAGTCCACCGTCTCATGATGGCTTGCCGGTTCTGAATCTCTATCCCAATCGGATTCATTCATGCCATCAAATATCCTTAAAGTTAGTTATCACATCAAAAATCCCTAACCTGCTATGTCATCAAGGAGCCCAAAATTTAGTAATATATGTAAATATCATTATCTACGCATATAGTCACCTTGACCTACTACTGCATTTATATAGACTGTTTAACATATACGCATACATGCATATAATCCTTATATTAACATCCTTGAGATAAGTTCCTTAAACTCTGAATTTTCATAAGGTCTGACAATAAGGTTCATCCCCCAATCGCTTTTATGATCCTTGTGACTTCAAATCCACCACAAGCCTGCAAAACATTTGTTACTAAGAGTTTCATAACTTCAAAGGTTTGTAATGGAATAGATAAACAAGAAATTTCCTTAGTCTTTATAGTCTTTGTTGGTTCTACAAGTTGAATCGACTTTACCAGAACCAATTTGTTCGAAAACTACAAGATCCAAGTACCTGCGAGCATCTTAGAATATCCTCAAAATTAATTAGTCCAAACTCAAATCAAAACCACTACATACCCAAAATATCCTCAAGGTTAGTAAACTTAGCCAAATCAAAACTTAAATCATAAAACCTTGCTTTGATACCATCTGTATCGCCTCGAAAATCCCAGGAGCGATTTTAACGCGTTGATTTCAAAAAATTAAATATGTGAGGCGTTAATTAACTCGTTAACATTTATCCCATTCTCTTATAATATTTATATGTCTTTAAATTCTAAGTCTGGAGAAGCGTGTTAGGAAGGTATTAGATAAATAAGAGATATAAACTTGTAACCTTCAAAAAAAAAAAATTGCAGTCTTAGGCTTAGTCTTTCTTGTGATTCCATGTTTTACGTGTTCAAGTAGTCAAATGATATATAACGAAGAAGGGTTTTGCTTTCTGAGAGCACATGTTTATTTATTTGGTTGTTTAGCATGTAAGTGCCCCACGTATAACATTATGAACTATGAGTCTTTCATAAATGGTGATTTCAAGGATATTCTTTAAAGGACTTTGAATAAAAGAGATAGTACATACATGATATTGTCGTAAATGTGAACTCCAAATTTAAGGACAAAACGGTATTTAATACAAATGGTCCTGTGAAACATCGCATCCAGATTTTTCTCTTTACAAGCAAGCCAATTAAACTTGGAATTCAGTATTGTCTTTCTTTGGAATTTAAATATGAACATAGATATACCATAAGTTTGGCTTAAAATCTTACCATACTTCAATACTTAGTATCTCCGTATAAATAGTTGATTTCACAAGACATCTGAATAGAAATTGGTAATAGATTTGAATGATCATTTAGTGGCTTGATTACAATAACTTGATTTATTGGAACGTAAACAGAATAAAACAAATATTAGGTAGTTGTTTCTTCTTTGCTTTTGCTTGCTCCTGGGGTACTTGAAATACTTTTTGTACCTAGAACGTTGAATGTTTCAGGGGTATGAAACACCCAAGTTAGATAGCGATATTTAAGTGGATAACTCAATATTAGAAGTGCGTGCAAATGCATTATGCAATATGTCGTGAAGTACGATGATAGTGACGCCAGGGCATTGCAATCACCCCTGCTAGCCATCATGCAATCATAAAGTCATAGCCATTCCCTGACTTGGGATGGTGTGGTCCTAGACCACGTACATGATGCAACCATTTCAATGCCACTAGCCATGAATGTAGTGATGCATGTCCATGTGTATAAAAATGTGAACCAACGGTATTAAATGATGTGCAAACCACTCGAATGAAAGTACAACATGTGAGAGATGTAAGAGTTCAAAGATGAGGAGTCACCCACCAATTTTACCTGACCTGATACTGTTCACGAGCGTCGGTTAGGCTGTTCTGCATAAAACGTAAGATTTTATAAAATCAAAGTTAAATATTTTTATATAGGCTTGTAGGGAATAAAATGAGGAACAATTGGTAAAAATTTCAGGTAAAAAGGACCCCGTACGCTCCCTCATGCGCCCCTAGAAGGAGTCCCACACGCCCCCATTCTCGGCCAGCAGCGGCGCATGTAACACACGCGCCGTGTCTTCTCCGGCGACGGTTGCGCAGCAGCTTGGTTTAATCGGCTTTTCTCCTTCGTTTTAACTCCGATTCGACTTCCGTTTTTTCCTACACCTCCCTCATTCTTCCTTCTACAAGATTATCAAATTAAACGAAACTTACCTTGCTGTTTTTTGGTGATTCAGGCTCAGATTCCGACGATGCGCAGATTTCCCGTCGAAGCTCGTAACTCCTTCGTTTCTTCACCGATTTACCTCGTTCTTTTTGCAGAATTTCTCCCTATCTCTCAAGAACAGATTCACCTCTCTCAATCCTATCTTAAAGACCTCTCAAACTCATAAAAATTTGGCCCAAACTCACCCAATTGCCTTCCCAAAAACTTAATTTATAAAAGCTTTCAACCAATCAAATTTTAACAACTTAGGGGACACTTGGCCACTCCTAATTGGCCAATTTCTGATTTTTTACTAACTTCATGATTGCTCATGATTTCCAAGTTTTGGTTGTTCTCGTTTTGGCCCACAGTTTCCATAAATTGCACTTTTACCCCTCATAACTTTTGAAAATTTCGTTTTGGCCCTCAGAATGTTATCCCTTCGTTTTCAGGGATTCTAACAATTCTCCTTACACTTTCGAGTATCATTCTTGACTTCAAAATGGCCTCCAATTATTTTTGAGAAATTACGTTTTTGCCTGAAATCTCCAAAACATATCATATTTTGCCTGAAATCTACTTGTTTCTTCTTGAATCCTGAACCCATCGTATTCTTCTTTAAAAGACATCACTCTTGTAAAAATCCTAGGTGTTACAGTTTTCACTTAAGCTCTTGTTCTTTTTAAACTTGTTTCTTACTTTCTTGTTCTCTTTTTTTTTTTTTTTTTTTTCTAGTGCAAAGTTTATGTGAACATATATATGTAATTCTTCTCAACACTTGAGGACACTATTCAGGAAAAGGCAACTCTTTTTCCTATAGATAATAAGAGATAACACTCTTTTTTGCAAATAAATCGTGTTAGTACGTGTAATTTCAAGGAAATCAAAGGCATATTAAAGAGAAATATATCAAAGATTTGATTAGAGAGCATTAAATGTCGTTTCAAACTGCATTAAATACGACCCAATAACTAAAAAAATTAAATTTTCAAGTTGTGCGAGCTACATTACTCAAGTAATGTCATACTTTAGTTGAGTAACAATCTATGAGTAAAACTGAACATTACCCGAGTAAGATTAGATAGTCTCTGTTTCTTTATTTATTACTGGAGTAATTCAGATTATCTCATAAATGATTCTTAGTTTTTCAGCAAATTAATCTAGTAACAATATGTTTTACTTGAGTAAGTTTTTGGGATTGTTTTTTAAGAAATTAATTGAGTAACAATCTAGGTAATCAAGTAAGATTAACTTTAGCAAGGAATATATTTAGTTCTCTTAATTTATACTTGAGTAATGCAATTTGATATTTGATTGAATTTTTAACCTTTTTGGTTTCTTGATAAAATAATCAAATAATACACTTAAATACTCGAGTAAGACTTGCTTGTATAGGACTTGTCTCAGAATTTGCCTAATTAGTCGAGTGACATAATTTGACCCGAGCAAAAAATGAGTAAAAATTTCCTAAACTCTTGATACTTGATTATTTTATTTGTTGAGCCTTTGATACTTGAATTTTTGCTTTGAACACTTTTATGATCTAAGAAATTAAAAGGTTGTGCTCTCTTTACCTTTTAATTTTTTTTTGAGTTTTGAATTCATTCTTAGTTTTCTATTTTGATAGTCTGTTTTTAGAAAATTAAAACCGCGTTCTCTTTGTTATTTTGAAACTCTATTTCTCAAAACAGAAAATTAGAAAACGCATTTTCTTTGAAATTTTAAAAATAATTTTTTAATAATATTTTATTTAATAAATTTGATTATTCAATAAATTAGAAATATTTAATGTTAATATATTATTAAAAAATATATACATTTTAAAGTTAATGAATTCTGTAATATTTTTTCCCATTACGTAATAAAATAGAAATAAATAAATGTATTTTGACTTTAGAGTTTGTTTTGGATGAAAATACTCAAAACAACTTTTTGTTAATTTGAGTTTTCTTTACAATTTATTTTTTGTTTTCAAAAATATATTTTTAAAAACAGCAAAGAGAATGCGTTTTCATTATTTTAGAAAATTAAAAACTAAAAATAACTTGAAAACAACAAAGGGAACGCAGCCTTAGGTTGCGTTCTCTTTACTGTTTTCAAGTCATTTTTAGTTTTCAATTTTCTAAAATAATGAAAATGCGTTCACTTTGTAGTTTTTAAAAACAAAAAAAAAAAAGTAAAGAAAACTCAAATAAACAAAAAGTTGTTTTGAGTGTTTTCATCCAAAACAAACTCTAAACTCAAAACACATTTATTTATTTATTTATATTTTATTATTGTAATAGAAAAAAATATTACAAAATTCATTAACTTTAAAATTTGTATATTTTTAATAATATATTAACATTAAATATTTTTAATTTACTGAATAATCAAATTTATTTAATAAAATATTATTAAAAAATTATTTTCAAAATTTCAAAAAGAATGTGTTTTCTAATTTTCTATTTTAAAAAATAGTTTTTCAAAATAATAAAGAGAACGCGTTTTTAATTTTTTAAAAATGAACTATCAAAATATAAAATTAAAAATAAATTTAAAACTCAAAATTAAAAATTAAAATGTAATGAGAACTTAGTCTTAGCTTTTAATTAGTTTTGGTGGTTGGAATGAATGTATAATTTTCTGATTGATGCTTGACCTTGTTTATTGATATGGCTATTGTTGATGTTTGCTTAATTGTGAAGTTTGTTCTATTTTGGCTGTGTAATTCAAGTAACTAATTAATTTTAATGTATTATATTAAATGAAAGCAAAACATGATTAGTCTTATGATCTAAGAAAAATTAGATTTTTATAAATTTAATTACAAGTTATCCTGTGAGAATGACATGACAACATGATAATTTGCCCCCGGAGATGAACCCAGAAAAGATTTCACATTTCAAAGTTGTCATTTTCACCCAAGACTGTCACGGCATCTCTAAAAAGTCTTTCATAAGGAAAGAAAAAAGATGCCCAATTTGACTGAATAAAAACCCAAAAAATAAACTCTTCCCCATAAATAAAATAGACAAATAATATCTATGTTTATCAAGAAAAATGAATTTATGGAGTATTGCTTTATTTCCTCATCCATTTAGTGGACAATTCCTAGACTATTGGTGGGCGGGTGGTGGGGCAACATGAAATAAATTGGTAAAACATTATTATTATATGTCTTTGGTGGGGATCCCATCAAAATTTGTCCCACCATTTGATGTAATTGACCACTTGCCAAACCATATATATATATATATATATATATCGTTTCACACTTAAAATTCTAAAACCATTATGTTTATATACAAATTAAAAAGAAAAAATCTCAAATCATCTAAAACATGATAGTGTACTTTTACACAAAAAATGTTACTTGTACAAATAATTAAGTTATTGAGAGGATAATCGAATGTGTTAAATGACAAAAATATTCTCACATAATTTGCTGCTACCGCTTCTAAATGAAGGGCAAGCAAGCTTCATGAAGCAAACTCGATCAGATTTCATCCCATGATAAAGTTCGATTGAACTTCATGAAATTCAGATTTTTCTCATTCGTGATACCTTGATAATCGATGATGAAATTCAATTTATGAAGTTTGATCAGACTTCATGATCAAATGAAATTCGATTCAATCATCAAACTTATCATCCCATCAGAACATATAACATTATTGATGTTACAAATCTATCTTTTTAGTTGGTGACTTTAGAGCATCAGTTTTGATGCTCTAAAAGTCCTTTTATTTCAGAAAACGCTATTTGTCAATTTTTTTATTTTAAAAAATGTCCCCTATCAATTACTTATGAGATATTACAATAAATTTAAAATTCCTATAAAGTTTAATCCCATAACAGATCATCGTTTTGTGAGGTGCAATTCAAAGGAAAAATGGTCAATCATATTTGAGATATTATCAATAAAATTCAAAAGAAATGTTCTCCACCTATATGCAAAGGTCAAAGCTCCTGCTCTTCCCTTCTCTTCCTTATGTTTATTTGATAATCATTATCCAATAATACTGAACATGTGACGATCCAAAATTTTTTTTTAATTCTTTTTTAATTATAATTCGCTAATAATCATACAACACACCACAACAACAAAAACTAAATGAATATGAAATAAACCACTCAAGGACATAATCATACATATCAACATCATAACTAGACAAATCAAACAACATGATAACCAGATAAACCAATCCAGCCACACTGTTCGTGCCTCTGATCACAACTCGCACCTCACAGACCTTTTTAGTTGGGATTGCTCTGTACACACAGTTATCTGCAACTGACACGCCAAATAGTCTAGCCACTGCGTTAGCTCCTATACTTGGAATGATAGTAAAAACAAGATAAGACACAAGGCTAAGCAAACGTAATAAAAGAATGGAGGTAAGGCTAGGCACAAATCTCCCACACCGGAACACATCCCACTATCAACAGGTAAGACAGACCAAAATCAGAAATAGCCATACCCGACATAGGCCTCGCTAGACAAAGTTAATCCAAAAATAAATCCCAATTGAGTACACCTCGCTACATAACAATATCAAAGTTGGAAATACATCCCTCACCCAGAGTACACTCGCACGAAGTGCAATGCAGCATATGAACATGCCATGCCATACCGTGTAACATAAAAAAATTGTACTCCGCATAATTAAAACAAAGCACATAACAGTCATTGGGGCCCACATAAGAAATGCACATCCTGGCACCCAAGTCCTAGCGTACAAACTTGCCATAGCCATGATCTGGCTGGCATAAAGCCCATGAACCCGAGGCTCCCACAACACTATCCATACGAGCCCGAGGCTCCTATAATAATCAAATGCCAGAGTTCCCAAGTCATAACTATCTGGAGCCCAGTTCACACTCATAGCTATCGAGGGTCAACTCCATACCACAAACCACAATCATATACCAAATCAAACGATAACCACGCAATGCAACAGATAATAAATGCAATGGCCCTTGTAGTATTAACGTGATGGAAAAGCCTCCATAAGCCAAGCATCAGTCCATGCTACGCTTATCGTACCCAAATTGGCACTCAACAGACCAACGGGGTTATGCCAATGAGCCCACTTCCCCGTACATACAAAGCATTACCCTCAATGAATGGAAGCCCAACCCCATGCACTATAATGTCACGCAATATGCCACATAATGGCAGAGCCGGTCGACAGTGACCAGGCATCGGCCGACAATCCGTGACTAGGAACAACTAGTCAACAGCTGTCCTCGGCTCGATAATGGTTCGCTCTAGGGTCACCAAATAGTCAACGCGTTACCTTATCGAACCACAAGTCACGCCGCCTGTTATTACCACCCATACCCACAAAATAAAACTATAATCATATCATGACAGGCACGCACCAATGGTGGGTGTTCGGTGGTACCAGCTTGCCCAACCTGTTTATAGGCTATCGCAATAGTTGATAACTGACACCCATACATCCAGCCATTAACTGCCACGACCCAACGATTGATGGTCAATCGTTGTATATCCCATACTCTACGACTCACACAAGCAAATCCCGGGACTTCTGGTTACAACAACTTATCTCAAAGGGTATCTACAACCACCACTGACTCACTAAGAACCTAACCCCAACCAGGTTCGACATCATTCCCAAGGAAGTAGAGGCGATACAATACCCCGTAAGCATTTACAAAATTAAACCCCAGAAGTCTCCTATTTAATTTAATTTAATATAATTCGGATAATAATTAACTATAACGTTCACAATTAATTTCTATAACCAAATCGAGTTGAGGGAGGACAAAAAATTCATAAATCGAATGAGAATCACAAAGGGAGTGAAGAGCTTGCCTTTAATTAGTTAATTTTGGTGTTTATATGCTCATACGCCGCCGGGTTAATACACGCTGCATAACAACAGTATATTCAATCAAAATTAATAAAATCGTGCCCTAAATTAAATTCCAACCGTACAGATTTACTTACACAATTTACCCCACTTACCTGATAATTAAACTTTAATTAAATCGAATTTATCTGAGATTTCTACTGAATTTTCCCCCCTCATTTTCCGCTTTCGTGCGCTGCTTCTTCTCTAAAATGTTCTTCACTGCTCACTGTTAATTCTTCACCCCAATTACACACACAATTCTCAGTTTAAAAAGGAAAAGAAGATAGCGCCAGAGGCTGTCACGTGGCAGCCAGCGCATAACTGCCTCTAGGCCACGAAACGATGCCAATTTAAGCGCCATGGCTTGGTAAAAATCAGCAAAATTCCCCCCCCAGTGCACGCCTACCTTGCGGTTCAATCCCTCACCCAGCCCATGGGTTGCTTGCACACGTGCCACACGCGCTACTTGCCATCCTCAACCTATATACACACTATATTATACTTAAGGTAATTCTCTGCCACTTCTTGAAATCACATTTCAGCACCCATAATTCCCATTAATTACACATGCACCCGACCTTCCCTTTTCACTTATTCCACTTACACCTCAAATTTCCAGAAATTCAACCAAATCATTTTATTTTCATAAATACTTCTAAAATTTTTAATAATAATTGCCTCTTTCTTTTAATACAAAATAATTTAATATTTCCTTTAAACTATAAACACTCGATAATCATCGTAACAAAAATTAAATTAATATTTTCTTTAAACCTACAAATATTTAATAATCACCTTAATTATAATAATTAATAATGATTAACCACTCCCTATTTAAATTATTAAATATTTCTTATTTCTGATTAAATTAATAATTATTAATTATTCCTAAATTATCGGATGTTACAGAACATTACTTTAATAAGATTAGATAATCTTTCTTTATTTATTACTCAAGTAATTTAGACTATCCCATAAACTAGACTTGACCATGGTTCTAAAACCAGCAATTTTGGTTCTATTTACTGGTGGAATCGAATCGAACCGAACTGTCTTCGTTACTTTAATTAAATATTTATATTTAATGAATATTCATTATCTATTCTTCTATTCTTTAAGTAAACACTTTTAAAGTGTATCGAAGATATTCTCTTCACATTTCAGAAGTGTTCTTGACAGTTATTTTTAATATGAAATATTATAATAATAAATTTAAAATTTAAATATATCTAATATCTATTATAAATTCAAATGGGATAAAAAAACTAAAATTAAGCCACAATTGTTATTGAGATTATAATGTTAAATTTAAAATTTAAATTATATTTTGCATATATCTATAAAAATTAACTACGTTAATAAGATTTGAACTCAGTTACTGATAAAGTCACCCAATAAATTCACTTAAATTTTTTTTATTTTTTTTTCTACACAATCCCTCTAGTATTAAATAAGCAAACCCTTGATATAGTGTCTATTAAATTCCAAAAATACACCTTTTCACAGTTTATTTAAAAAAATTAAAAGTAACTATATTAAATTATTGATAAGATTTGAACTTGTAATCTTTATAATTATAATAAATTTAACAATAATTTTACCAATATACGAATACTTTTTATATTTAATTTGAAAAAAATTAAGATGCTAAAATAAAATGGTCAATCACCATCAAATGAATGCTTATTCAAATTTTTAAATTTTTATTTACTTGTACGTAGTACGACCACCTAATTATAATAAGTAAAGACTTCAATAGACTTTGCATTAGTTTATTGTAAAAATAATTAATTGATTTTACAAAATAAATATCTATCTATATTTGTACACTTTTACAAAATTAAGAAATATATATATATGCATACATCAATAAAAATGGTTAAATTACACTTAAATCCTTTATAGTTTGGACAATTTACAAAATCCCTTTATGGTTTAGAAATTTCTTTAGAAATTCTTGTGTTAATATTTTTTTATTTAGACACCTCTTCCTAGTTTAAAAAAATCTCTAGATGAGGTGATCAAGAAAAGAAAATCATAATGATATGTCAACCAAAAAAAAGTTCAAAAAGCACAAAATAATTAATTGAGCTTGAGAAAAAGAAAGAAAGAAAGAAAAATCCTGAAAACAAGTGACATGCCACGAGACCAAAATGGTCTCCCGGAAGCTATGACACTAGGAGACCATTGTCACATAGTGCACTTACGATCTCCCAGAGAATGTAATATGGAATACCGTAAATAGCTAGAATATCAAAAGACCTTATGATCTCCCATAAACAAGTGCATGAGGTCTCTCAAAAATAGGTCAAACAGGGGACCTTTATTATCTCTCGATTATCAAGAGACTAGGTCTCTCGAAGACTACCCAACAACAGAAGGTCGGGAGACCAATAAGTCTCTTAGACATCGATCCTTGGATCTTGTTCATGCATTTTCTCACTTCAAATGTTGAGTTTTCCTTAGTTCATTCTTGCGAGTTTGTGCTTTGGCTTTCTATGTTGTTCTCATGCTTCATGCTCTTCCGATTCTCGGTTTGTGCTTGTTTCTTTGTATAACATGTTAGTAGCTCACAAAGTATATAAAAATTTGTGGTTCAGCTTTCGATATCAAAAATTGCTCAAAGCTCTTACCACTTACATTTTACTTTCACTTGGAGGGGGTGTTGTGCTCACTCCCCAATCCTTTATGAATGGGGGATGGGCATTATGCTTGTTTCCCAGTTCTTTGTTAACTATGCATTTGTGCTTTTTTATTTTTTATTTTAATCCAGTTTCATGCCTTTTGCACTTTTTGACTTCAGGTTATGCCTGATCGTTCTTGTGCATTTATCGCTTTTGATTCTTGGTTATTCTAGATCATTTTTGTGCTTTAGCATTTTTGGTCTATAACCCAATCTCAAGTGTTATGCACCCCTGATGTTAGGTTTTCTTTATATCATTCTAGCGATTCTTTTGTTATTTGATTTATTAAACCGTTCTTGCACTTTCGTGTTTCTATTTTCAGACCGTTCTCACATTTTTGCATTTTAGTTTTTGGTTTTTGGATAATAATCCCTAGATCATTTTACATTCCACACTACTAGGTTTTTGATAAATGAGCACTAAATCGTTCTCGCGTATTCTATGCTTTGATACTAGGTGTTAAATAATAAGCTCTAGATCACTCTCACGTCTTCCACACTTCGATACTAGGAGACTACAACAAGATGGAAGTTATTTTATTCTTACATCATTGAGTACAATACATAAATGTTAAGACATTTAAACTTGCTTATGATACTTCCCTGAAGCATACATTAAGGCCCTCGGTCTAAGAATTCTTTTGTGGTCTTTTGGCCTTCGAGTGATAAAGCATGTTTTTTCAAGGAAGCTTACGTTCCTTTACTGCTCATCTTGCCTTAAATTACGCCCCTAACCTCCAAGATAGTCAGTTTGTTCTTCTTTTTGAGCTTCTGTGTCCACAAATTTCACTAGGTCCCATTCTCTAATCAGAGCCTATTTGATTCATCAAGCATTAGCATTCTTCTGTAGAGTGGCCATGGGTACTGTGGAATTGGCAGAATGCTTCCTTTTTCCTCCTCATAAGCTTGTTAGTCTTCTTGGAGAGTTCAATAAGAGACTTGATCCTTCAATAACTGCCAAAATATTGGAGCGTGAATCTGTGAGTGAGTTGTAATCTTTAAATTTGAGCTGGGGAGTACCATCATGTCTTTTGGCCTTTTATTTCCTCTAGCTTGTCTCCTTATCCGAGTCTTTTCCTTTCTTCTTCTTGTCCCTATTTGTGTTTCCTACAATTGTTTGCATTACTTTAGCTTGTAATATATATTTGTTAGCTCTAATAAATAAATCTTCCAATGTCATAGGGTTTGTTGGATACTGAGCAAATATGTACAGTCATTTTTTTCTATGGTTGTTAACAATGAAGGCCTTTATGAATTCTACCCTCAATTGGTCGAAAATAGGAGATGGGTCCCTCAACAAGACCATTATACTAAGCATGGGCATGATTTGTCAAGGTTAAAGGAAAAACCTAACACATTATTGCATCATCCCAATCATAAAGCAGCATCAGGGACTCATAGTTCTAAATGTGATCATGAGGGTTGCCTCTACTTGAGTATGGAGATAGTTGCAACATTTTAAATTTTCTTGGTAAGAGTTTATCCATTATGACTAAGAAAAATGGGATTCTTCTTCGACTCGGATCTTCTAAGGTAGGCAACAATCTTTTCTATTCCAGCACCTTTTTGATTATTCTCCTCATGTAGGCAGTTTCTCAGGTGTTGAACACCGAGAGGTTATCGATTTCATCATTTTTCCTCATGCTCACCATAGTCTCAAGGTGTTTTCCTTTTCAGGGGCTTTGCCTTTTCATTTCTTAGTCTTCGTTGATTCTTCTCTCTTCCTTGGTTTCTAACTTGGTGAGGAAGGGAATCCCAAGAAAGTGTCCTTTGAATGAAAGGCCTTGAGTGAGTCTCTAGGGTAGCTTCTTGGTAAGAATCATCTTTCAACACCTTTTTTAGAGCCTCTTGCATTGGAGTTGTTTCAGGCACAAACTTCCTCAAGGTTGATGGCCATACACTACGAGGGACTATGTTTTGCAGCATCCCAACCATTTCTCAAAGTGCTTGCATCCTTTGATGTTTTACTCTTATATGATCATGAGTATGGGATATGATATCAAATGTTTTGAACTATTTTGAGATTATTATGACCACTCATGAATAACACATATGTATGAATTGTGTGCTTATCAATTTTGATTCCTTCATGATGTTGGTTATGTTATCTTAAGGGGGAGCTAGTACTAAGGAAACTTAATGTAAGTATCCCTCAAACTCAATTGTTTTTAACTGTTGGTTTAACGGGGGGTATTTCTCTTCCATTAATTCTTTGGAATAATGTACATTATATGTTCATATCATTAATGATTTATTTCTAGTCATATTAGAAACATTGTAAAACTTTTTCTAAAGCATTATGTTATCTCAAAAACATTGTTTACTATCTCAAAATCATTTTAAAAATTTTTCTATTTATCGGAGAGTATTCAGCTTTCATTTTTTGAACCAAACTTTTTTGATTTATGACAAAAAGGGGGAGAGATATCTGTTGAAAATTGATTTTGAAAAAGAAAAGGTTTTTGTCATCATCAAAAAAGGGAGAGATTGATATTTTACTCTTATGTTTGATTTTGATGATGAAAAATAAAATCAATTTATTCCATAAGTCATTTGTCAAGAATATGATTTGTTGGAGATTATGATTTGTCAAGAATATGAAAAACAAAATGATCTATGATTTTCTATATTAGTTGGAGATTAGCAAAAATAAGTATTATAGTATTTTGTGTATCAAAATGAACTAAGAAATGTTATTTCACTAAGTCTAGAAGATTAACATATTATAAGGAGACATATAAGAAAATATTTTCATTTTGAAAAACTATCTCTCAGTATTTTGATAGATAGTATTCATTGTTGTTAAAATGATTTTTTATGAATTTTTTAATAAATAGAAGGTATGTATTTTGAGAGTGATAAAATTTCTAAATCCCGAGTTTATACTAAAATCAAAATTCTATTTTCTTGTTGTTATGAATTTTTATTTTTTAAATATTTTATTGAATCCAAATGGGGGATACTTTCTTATTTACATTTATGTATTAAAGAAAATGGAAAGTAAAATATAAGTTAAAGAAAATGAGGACATTACTTAAACTAAATAAATGTAAATATGTTGTAATGTGGACTGTCGACTACATGCTTTTAGTCTGACGACTAACCCTTCAAACTGTCAACTACATGCTTTCAATCCATTGACTAACCCTTCAATATGTCGACTAAGTCATTGCATCTGTCGACTAATGCCTTTACTCTGTTCGACTAACTCTCTTGTTTTGTTGACTAACAGAACATATGAATTGCATCTGTCGACTAAATCCTTGTATCTGTCAACTAAGTCTTTATTTTAATTAGCAACTGTCGACTAACCCACCACATATGTTGATAGATCTATTCGCAGAAAGCCTCCAACGACTAGTTTTTCAAATTCCAACGGTCACAAATGGTTAGTTTTCTCTTAAATATTTTGGGATGCCTATAAATAGAAGTCATGGATGATCTAGAGAAGGCTAATGGATGGGAATGAAGTGAAGTGAGCTTAAGGATTATTTCATACGTCTCAATTTGCATTTGTGCTTCAACTTTTCTCTCAAAAGGCTTTGATTTTCATTTGTATTTATTTGTTTCAAGCCTTGTATCATTTTGAGAGATCTTGTAAGTAAGAGATTCACCTCTTAGATTCTCTCTTATTGTTGAAATTTTGTATTTCCTAGCTTGTGGTGCTAGAGGACTTACTTTTTAAAGCAATGGGTTATAATACCTAGCTAGGTGCTAGAGGGCTTGCTTGTATAAGCAAGAGGTTTGTAATTTCCTAGTCTTAGACTAGAGGACCCACTTGGTTAAGTAGGATATTTTAGTGGATTGTTTGCAAAATCCTTAGTGAGGAGCTAAGGTAGTGGATTAGGCTTAGCTTAAGCCGAACCACTATAAATCCTTTGTGTTCTCTTGTGCTTGTGTTCTTTGTTTATTTATCTTTCCAATCATCTCTATATTCCTCACTTCTTTCATATATTTAACCTTTCATTGAAAAAGATTTCATATTTTTCAATCTTGTGTTCTCTATTGTCAAGACGAGATTGTCTTTATACTATTGATACCTCATCATGCCATTTCAAGATCTTGAGGTTTAACGAAGACGTGGTCTTCATAGACGACATCTCCTTCATATCAAAAGAATTTTTAAACAAAAAGAATTTTTATGTACCAATTCACCCCCCTTTTGGTGTGTGCCATATCATTTCAAACCTATCATCCTTTACATATGTTGTTGTTGTAGGGCCTTATACTTCGCTTGAGGGACCATAGGCACAATTTGCTCAAATGAACCAGGGTGACCAGAGGGGTAGGTCTCTTGTGGGATATAAGAGAGATTCTTTTGCGAGACATGTAAGTGTGAGACTTGAAGATGAGTCCTTACTCGGTGCTGAGAGTCTCGTAGATGTGGATGAGTCTCACGTGAGTGGGTGCCATGAAGGCAAGATGGGGTCTCTCACTTGGGTAAGTAAGCTACTTGGGTGCGAGAATGAGTCTCCTGCTTAGGTGAGTGAGTCTTAGCATCACGTGAGAGGGTCTTTTGGTTGCTTCTTATATGAGCCATTACAAATGAGCGTTTCTTGACTTTTTGATCTTTTCTCATAGCTGGTGCCAATTGTTGTTGCTCAACTACAATAATAAATTTATAATGCAGATGAGATGTGAGTGACCTAACGAGTTAGGTGTGAGTCTTTTAACTGAGTGACTCAACAAGGTGGGTATGAGTCTGAGTGACTCAACAAGTTGGGTAATGACCCTAACAAGTTAGGTGTAAACACCCCCGCCCTGATATCCCAACCACCCATACTACCTGAATGGGAGCGCTTACGGAAGGGAAAAGAATGAAACATAAGACGGGGAATTAACCTGGCATGCACACATAAGAAATAAAACAACAAAAGCAAAACTATATACAGGCACGCACACGAGTACCGCGTTGGAACAACGGTCACATAGCATATAAATACATATAGACACTTGTGCCAACAAATAAAAAATAGAAGGAATGACCTGGCACAGTAAAAAATAAAGGGACCAAAATCCCATGCCAGGGTATGCTATGTGACCAAAATAAAGGGTCCTTTGGCCTATCGATTGGCCTTGTCCAACGAATTAGCGGGATTTCATGATGTGTTCCATGTGTCTCAATTGCGAAAGTTCATACCGGATCCAAGAATGGAAGTTCCAGAGGAAGAGGTTGAGGTTCGTCAAAACCTAACCTATATTGAAAGGCCAGTAAAAATTTTGGACCGCAAGGAAAAGAAATTGAGAAGCAAATCAATTCCATTAGTTAAAGTTCAGTGGAACCATCACTCTGATCGGGAAGCAACATGGGAGCTAGAAGAGGATCTAAAGCGTCAATTTCCCGAATTATTTGTTGATGTAATGGAAGAGTAACTTTGATGTATTGATACATTGCATTAATGGAAATGAAATTTCGAGGACGAAATTCTTTTAAGAGAGGTGGATTGTAATACCCTTGAAGAGTCATGATAAATTTTGTCATTTAAGAGAATTTTAGTCTATGAAAAATTCCAAAATTGCCCTTGAATTAAAGAAAATGCCATGAAATATTGGATGTCTTAGGAGGGGCAAAATGGTAATTTGGAATTTCATCCCAAAGGAAGATAAATTATTTTTGGAGAAATTATTTATATTGGAGGATTAATTTTGGAGAATTTAATTCTTGATTAAGTGCATGGATAATTAGGAATTAAATTGGAAAAAACCAAGTATGGCTAGATTGGTGACACTTGGCAAATTCTTATGGAAGAGATTTAATTTAATTTGGAGAATAAGGATTTATTTAATTAAGAGAATTTGGTGACACATGGCATGATCTTATGAATCAAGAGGGATATTTAATAAATGCAAAAAGGAAAAAGAAATTAGTCTCTCAAGCATTAATGAGAGCCATTATGGAGAGAATTAAAAAGAAAATCTATATTAAAAAGAAATGTGTCAAGCATTAATGTTGGAAAATAGAGGATTTAAATAAATGCTAAAGTAAATGGATTATGTCTTTCAAGAGCCTTTAAAATTAAATCAAAAAGAAATTATTTAAGTCTCCATTAAATGCTTGAAAAGTTATGGATTTAATTTAAATGCAAATTTGGGAAATTAGTCAATCTTGGAAATTAGTCATGATTTAATTATTTGGAAAATGGAGAATTATGGAAAATTGGGATTGATCCAAGGGAGGAGATTTAGTCTCCAAAGAAAGATCAATGGATGAGAATTAAGAAGACAAGTCTCTTGGATTTGTGTTTCCTTTGAATCTAGACAAGAGTTCTCCTAAAATCAAGGGCTAGGATTTAAGTTGGGAGAAGCACAAGGATTGTGCTAATGTTCAAAGGTAGAGATTAAGTCTCTTGAAATAAGAAGAAATCTATGGCTAGGATGTGATCTTGAGAATTGGCATGGATTAAGAAGAAAACTCTATAAATAGGAAGTGAGAAATTGGTTCAAAACTTTTTCCCATTTGTGAAGTGAAGAAGCAAGAAGGCAAGCAAGTCTAGAGAAGGAAGAGAAAGACTAGCAAAGGTAAGCTAGTTTTCTCTCTTGATATAGTTGAATGCATGTGTTTAGGAGCTAAAATCCCTTTATTATTTTTCTTAAGGGTGAGTCTTAGCTTGTGGAGGTGTTGAAGCTTCAAAGTCTAAGAGGGATTCTTGGCTTGTGAGAGTGTTAAAGCTTCAAGGAAACAAGGTAAGGGATAGCTCCAAGTGGAGGGGTTTTTGCTTGCATTTGTACATGTGTGAATGAGTTGCATGTAATGGTTCTTTGCATGTTTTGTGCCCAAGTGGACCTATGGCCATAAGGAGGACTTGTGAGGGGAGTGAGGGGTTGGTTGGTGCCTTAACCTAAGTGGTTATGAGGGCATGGAGAACTACCCTTAATATGCATTGCATTGCATTACATGTTATGTTTCTCATACTTTATTTACATTTGCATAGCACCCTTACTGAGCATTGGCTCATAAGGTCCTTTGACCTCAATGTAAGTGGATAATCATCAAAGGGAAAGGGAGTTTTGCAAGGGTGAAGGTATTGAAGCAAAGAGGAAACCATGTGTAGTGGTTATGTATTTTTGTATTTTTGTGTTGTATTATTTTGTTAAACTTGGAATGTATGTAAATGTGGTTAAAAAAGGGGTAAACTTGAGTGTTTTGGAAGCCCCTTGGTATGGAAATGTATTCTGGAAAATATGGTTTTTATTAAAAAAAATATATATTTTTTTTTTTGAAAAAAATGGCCGAGGCAGTGGGCTGGCGCGGCCAAGGGCACGCCTGGGCGGGGCTGGCGCGGCCGCGCGCGGCCGGCCAGTACGCGCGCGGCCCGTACGCGCGCAGCCTGCGCGGCCTGCGCGGGCGGGGCCTGCGAGGCCCGCGCGCACTGGGGGGGCGCGGCTGCTGCTGTGCCCCCCCCTGTGGCTGCTGTGAAGTTTCCCTTTTTTTTTTTATATTTTATATTTTTGGGGTTATTTAATTATTTCTGATAAATTATGAAATTATGAAATAATTTAAATAAATAAATAAATAAATGAGTATTTAGCCTCTAAATTAATTTTTAAATTAATGTAAATTTGAGGCAATTATGGGAAAAATTTCTATATTTTGGGAAATTAAATAATGGACTATTTTCCTAAAATTTTGAAATTGGATGAGGATACTTGAGATTTGTATTTCAAAAATTAATTCCCTAATGGTTGGAAAATTATGGAATTTTTGAAATAAATAAAAGGGAAAATCAATTGAGCCTTAATGAGGAAAAATTTATTTAAATTTTTCTAAAGAAAGATTAATCCAAATATTTTCCAAAGGAATTGGAAGTGAGATAAATGGGTTAATGGTTGGGGCAAAGATAGGAAAAATCTATTTTCTTATAATTAAGGCGTTATGCCATAAATTATTTTAAGTTAGAGAGTTAGCTTATTTCCTTTTGATCTTGGTAGGTCACCCTTAGCCTTCATTAAAGAACTCGAGAAGGGGTGACGATTGCGAGGTCTCGGGTTTAATAGGTCGATTGATAATTCCCGGACCCTCGAGCGGAGCGAAGAGAGGGCAAAGCCTAGTTCCCACCTAGGTCGTTTCCCGTTGAAACGTAGCCGTCTCTTCATCTTTGCCCTAGCGTGTGAATAGTAAGTTGGCTATTCGTGAGTAACACCCGTAGGTGGGACCGGGGCGTTACAGTTTGGTATCAGAGCGTGATTCTAGTTTGAGATAGGATTTTCATGATTGTTGGGCATCATAGTTATGATGATATGATTGTTGTGGTGGTGATGTCTTTGGGTTGATATCTATGGTGTGGTGTTTTGTGCGTAGGTATGGAGAGACGAACCCTATTTCGTTCAGTGTGGCTAGTGCGAGACTACATCCGGAGGCTGAAGGCCCAATGGACTTTAGCCATATCGGTGATGAGACCCGGAGAGTCCATCCAGCGCTACCTTAGCAGGGTGGAGGACGTCATTGCGGAGACCCCGGGCACAGCCTTACCTCCTGGATTGTTGGGTGAAGTGAAGGTGCACTATGTGAAAGAATTACTCCATGGCAAGTGGAGGCGGTACGCAAGAAGGATTGTGAGGCGACCAAGAGTATCCCAAAACTTCACCTTGTTCATTGAGGTGATACGGGAGACAGACGCGTGGCAGTCTAGAGAAGTCACCCGTGGGCATGCGGGACCAGACGAAGAAAGTGTGGGAAGTAATGAGACCATAGATGATTCAGAGGAAGACCTTAATAGGGAGGTAGACTCTCCCGAAGCCCCTTATGAGGACCCCTCGGAGGAGTCCGAGTCCCTGATTGGCATCTACCATAGCGACCCGGTTAGCCTAAAGCTTCGAGGCGGGGTGATCCCAGGTAGGCCTCAAAGTAGTTATGTGGTTGATGGGCCTAGTGGCGAGGGTCGTGATGTGGAGGCCATGGGTAGGGCTAAGTCATGCTAGGTGACTAGTGAGCTCTGGGGGTTGAATTTGTGGGGCTAGTGGGGGAAAACTTGATGTATTTTGTTTTGTGTGGCTTTGGTTCATGATGACTATAAGCTTTTCCTCCTTTTGAATTATTTTGTAATGGGGAAAGCTCTTTGTAAGCCTATGTCTTGTCTATGCAAATAAATAAGTTATGTTGGAAACATCATCTTGTATGGCATTGCTCGGAACTTGTGTTATGTATGTATGTGTGGCTATGGTGTAGTAGAAAAATGAATGTCGCTTGTGCCATTGTGCAGATTAGCCGTGAAGAACGACTTCGTAGGAGAAGGGGCCAGGCCCAGTCGTCATCTCAAGACTTCCCAGAAGGAAGTGGCTCGGAAAGGCCAAGTGGTGATGGTCATTCGAAAGGTTCGTCGAAATGATGATGAGTTCGGTGAACAGACCAGAAACCCTTACTACAAATTGGCTAAAGATGTTTCGAGATTTACATCCGCCAAGCTTTAAGGGAGACCCAGAAATGGACCCAAGTGTAGGAGAATATTGGATGGAGCAAACTGAAAAATTACTGGAACACTTGGAGTGCCCTGAAGACCACTGGGTAAGGTGCGCTACATTCATGTTAGAGGAAGAAGCGGCTATCTGGTGGAAGTCGATGTCAGGAGTCTTAAGGACTCGAAATACCATCCAAGAAAACGAGGAGGTACGGGTGACACCTATTACCTGGGAACAGTTCAAGATTGCATTCAATGATAAGTGCTTTCCTGAGTACTAGAGAGAGGTGAAGAAACAAGAGTTTTTGAAGCTGACCCAATCAGAGGATATGTCCGTGGTGCAGTACGAGGCCAAGTTTTCCAAGCTGATAAAGTATGTACCTATGTACACTACAGATGAATTTGAGAAGGCCCAGAAGTTCTTCCAAGGACTTAGAAAGGAAGTGAAGCAAGTACTGTACGCGTGGAACATCCGTACTTTTGATGATGCAGTTGAGAAGGCTATTACTGTTGAGTGAAACATGATGGCTCAGGGAGAGCTGAAACTCCGAAGTGATGTGAAAAAGGAGGTGGAAAACAAAGACAAATCAACAAACCCTCCAGTAGCACAATTCAAGAAGCCTGAAGGAGCCAAATTTAAGAGGGAAAGATATTGCAAGAAGTGCCAAAGGAGGCATGCTAACAACAAGTGTGGGACCAAAAGCAAAGGAGCAGGTTGCTTTGTGTGTGGAGAAGTTGGACATTTAGCGAGAGACTGCCCTTCGAGGAAAACATTGAAGATCGAGGAAGGGGCCAAAAGGGAAGTAACATGCTACGCTTGCAAGCAACGAGGACATTATTCATGGAACTGCCCCCAATGAGACAAGTCTGACCCAAGGAAGAAGCCAGAGGGAAAACCAGGCCCACAACCAGCACGAGTATTTTAGCTAACAAAGGCGGAAGCTGATGCTGATCTGAGCGTTGTGGAAGGTACGTTCTTCATCAACACTACTCCTGTACATGCATTGGTGGACCCTGGTGCCACTCATTCATTCATAGCAAATGAGTCTGCTAGGAGTTTGGGTCTTGCACCCTCAATAATAGGGCATGGAGTTAGAATTCAATCTCCAATTGGGGAGACTATGGAGACTAATCTAATGGTCCGAGATTGTAATGTGGATATTGAGGACGAGAAATTTAAGATAGATCTTATACTTATGGAGATGCATGACTTCGATGTCATCCTAGGTATGGATTTCCTTTCTCGGTATTGCGTCAGTATGGATTGTTTGGAGAAGACAGTAGAATTGGGATGTCCGGGGGGAAAAGTAGTGAAGTTTAAAGGACCACGGTTTGGTAGGCCGTTAAAATTTGTATCGGCCTTGAAGGCCTGCAAATGGTTGGAAAACGGAGTATATGGATTTATAGCTCATGTTATGGTAGTGGACAATAAATCAGAAATGAAGCCAGAAGAGGTAGAAGTAGTGAGGGAGTTCTTGGATGTTTTTCCAAAGGACTTGACAGAGCTACCTCCTGATCGAGAGGTGGAGTTTGCCATTGAACTGTTGTCGGGAACAACACCAATTTCTATACCCACTTATCGAATGGCCCCGATTGAGTTGAAGGAGCTTAAGGTACAACTTCAAGATTTGGTGGATAAGGGATTTATTCGACCAAGTATTTCCCCATGGGGAGCTCCAGTGTTATTTGTAAAGAAGAAAGATGGCAGCTTACGATTGTGCATCGATTTTCGAGCACTCAATAAGGTAACAGTGAAAAATAAGTACCCATTGCCTAGAATTGGAGAGTTATTTGATCAATTGAAAGGTGCTAGAATATTTTCAAAAATTGATCTGCGCTCGGAGTACTACCAACTGAAAGTTAGAAGTGAGGATATACCCAAGACGGCATTTCGGTGTCGATACGGACACTTCAAATTTTTGGTGATGCCATTCGGGTTAACCAATGCCCCTGCAGCTTTTATGGATCTCATGAATAGAGTGTTTAAACCATTTCTAGACCAGTTTGTGATCATCTTTATTGATGATATCTTGGTGTACTCAGCTAGTGAGGCGGAGCACTGTGAGCATTTGAGGTTGGTGCTAGAAAGGTTGCGTAGCGAAAGGCTATATGCAAAATTTTCCAAATGTAGCTTCTGGCTAAGGGAGGTGGCGTTTCTTGGCCATGTAATTTCAAGTGACGGTGTATCAGTGGATCCATCCAAGATAGAGGCCGTTAAAAACTGGCACCGACCGAGTTCAGTGTTCGAGGTAAGAAGTTTTCTGGGGTTAGCTGGATACTATCGGCAATTTGTTGAAGGATTTTCAAAAATTGCCTTGCCTCTGACACGTTTGACTCAGAAGAATGTGAGGTTCATATGGGATGACAAGTGTGAACAAAGTTTTGAGGAACTTAAGAAACGGCTGACCACAGCGCCGATTTTGACCCTACCTGAAGGTTCTGGAGGATTCGTGGTCTACAGTGATGCTTCAGGATCGGGATTAGGCTACGTGTTGATGCAGCATGGTAAGGTGATTGCTTATGGGTCGCGTCAATTACGACCTCATGAGAAGAACTACCCGGTCCACGATTTGGAATTGGCTGCCGTTATCCACGCCCTGAAGATTTGGCGACATTATCTCTACGGTGAGAAGTTTGAGATCTACACCGATCACAAAAGCCTAAAGTATATCTTTTCCCAAAAAGAGCTGAATATGAGACAACGTCGATGGATGGAGTTCTTGAAGGACTACGATTGCACCATCCATTATCATCCAGGGCGGGCGAATGTTGTGGCGGATGCCCTTAGTCGTAGGGATCTTGCTGTCGCGGCTGGGATGATGATGCGGGAATGGCAGCTGATAGAGGTGTTCAGTAGCCTAACGGTGGGTGTAGCACCTGGGAACGGTATATCCATGGTGGCTAGTCTGCGAATTCAGCCAGGTTGGTGGGAGGAGATACGTCAGGCTACCGGGGAAGATCGGAGGCTTCGCCAATGGGTGGATGAGAAGGGTGAGCCGGTGAAAACAGGTTTTGAGTTCAGAGATGGAATCATGAGGATGAACGGGCGAATTTATATTCCTAATAATGAAGAATTAAGGCAAAAGATTTTAGATGAAGCTCA
This sequence comes from Diospyros lotus, assembly GCF_014633365.1. NCBI lineage: Eukaryota > Viridiplantae > Streptophyta > Magnoliopsida > Ericales > Ebenaceae > Diospyros > Diospyros lotus. The sequence goes on along the minus strand of NC_068341.1, from coordinate 34,230,214 downwards.
TCGATCAAAGTACACTGTACATCCAGGGGCGACCAAGATGTATAAAGACTTGAGAGAAGTTTATTGGTGGCCTGGAATGAATCGGAGTGTGGCTCAGTATGTAGCCAAGTGTGACGCATGCCAGAGTATTAAGATCGAGCATCAGCGGCCAGCAGGATTGTTGCGACCGTTAGAGATACCAGAATGGAAGTGGGAGCACATTTCCATGGACTTCATTGTGGGATTGCCCAAGACAACAAGGAAGAAAGACTCGATATGGGTTGTGGTCGACAAGCTAACAAAGTTGGCTCATTTCATACCTGTTCGGACTACTCAAGGTGTGGAAGAGCTGTCACGGATTTATGTTCAGGAAATCGTGCGGCTGCATGGAACCCCAGTCAGCATTGTGTCTGATAGAGATTCAAAATTTTTATCAAGATTTTGGACGTGTTTGCAAGAAGAATTGGGAACGAGGTTGAATTTTAGTACTGCATATCATCCCCAAACAGACGGCCAGACTGAGAGGGTGAACCAGGTTTTGGAAGACATGTTACGGGCATGTGTACTGGAATTTGGAGGAAATTGGGATGAGTACTTGCCGTTGGTGGAATTCTCGTATAATAACAGCTATCAGAGTAGCATCGGCATGGCGCCATATGAAGCTTTGTATGGCAGGCGTTGCCGATCGCCTTCGTGTTGGCTTGAGGTGGGTGAAAAGCAGTTGGCCAAGACTGAATTAGTACAGCAAGCCTCTGAGAAGATTGAGGTGGCAAGAAAGTGTATGAAGATTGCTCAAGATCGCCAAAAGTACTATGCAGATCACCGTGCGCGAGATTTGGAATTTCAAGAAGGGGATAGGGTATTTCTTTGGATCTCACCACAAAGACCGTCAATGAGAAATCGAAAGCAAGGGAAGCTTAGTCCGAGGTTTATGGGACCGTATAGGATCATTGAGTGAGTAGGTCCTTTGGCTTATCGATTGGCCTTGTCCAACGAATTAGCGGGATTTCATGATGTGTTCCATGTGTCTCAATTGCGAAAGTTCATACCGGATCCAAGAATGGAAGTTCCAGAGGAAGAGGTTGAGGTTCGTCAAAACCTAACCTACATTGAAAGGCCAGTAAAAATTTTGGACCGCAAGGAAAAGAAATTGAGAAGCAAATCAATTCCATTAGTTAAAGTTCAGTGGAACCATCACTCTGATCGGGAAGCAACATGGGAGCTAGAAGAGGATCTAAAGCGTCAATTTCCCGAATTATTTGTTGATGTAATGGAAGAGTAACTTTGATGTATTGATACATTGCATTAATGGAAATGAAATTTCGAGGACGAAATTCTTTTAAGAGAGGTGGATTGTAATACCCTTGAAGAGTCATGATAAATTTTGTCATTTAAGAGAATTTTAGTCTATGAAAAATTCCAAAATTGCCCTTGAATTAAAGAAAATGCCATGAAATATTGGATGTCTTAGGAGGGGCAAAATGGTAATTTGGAATTTCATCCCAAAGGAAGATAAATTATTTTTGGAGAAATTATTTATATTGGAGAATTAATTTTGGAGAATTTAATTCTTGATTAAGTGCATGGATAATTAGGAATTAAATTGGAAAAAACCAAGTATGGCTAGATTGGTGACACTTGGCAAATTCTTATGGAAGAAATTTAATTTAATTTGGAGAATAAGGATTTATTTAATTAAGAGAATTTGGTGACACATGGCATGATCTTATGAATCAAGAGGGATATTTAATAAATGCAAAAAGGAAAAAGAAATTAGTCTCTCAAGCATTAATGAGAGCCATTATGGAGAGAATTAAAAAGAAAATCTATATTAAAAAGAAATGTGTCAAGCATTAATGTTGGAAAATAGAGGATTTAAATAAATGCTAAAGTAAATGGATTATGTCTTTCAAGAGCCTTTAAAATTAAATCAAAAAGAAATTATTTAAGTCTCCATTAAATGCTTGAAAAGTTATGGATTTAATTTAAATGCAAATTTGGGAAATTAGTCAATCTTGGAAATTAGTCATGATTTAATTATTTGAAAAATGGAGAATTATGGAAAATTGGGATTGATCAAAGGGAGGAGATTTAGTCTCCAAAGAAAGATCAATGGATGATAATTAAGAAGACAAGTCTCTTGGATTTGTGTTTCCTTTGAATCTAGACAAGAGTTCTCCTAAAATCAAGGGCTAGGATTTAAGTTGGGAGAAGCACAAGGATTGTGCTAATGTTCAAAGGTAGAGATTAAGTCTCTTGAAATAAGAAGAAATCTATGGCTAGGATGTGATCTTGAGAATTGGCATGGATTAAGAAGAAAACTCTATAAATAGGAAGTGAGAAATTGGTTCAAAACTTTTTCCCATTTGTGAAGTGAAGAAGCAAGAAGGCAAGCAAGTCTAGAGAAGGAAGAGAAAGACTAGCAAAGGTAAGCTAGTTTTCTCTCTTGATATAGTTGAATGCATGTGTTTAGGAGCTAAAATCCCTTTATTATTTTTCTTAAGGGTGAGTCTTAGCTTGTGGAGGTGTTGAAGCTTCAAATTCTAAGAGGGATTCTTGGCTTGTGAGAGTGTTAAAGCTTCAAGGAAACAAGGTAAGGGATAGCCCCAAGTGGAGGGGTTTTTGCTTGCATTTGTACATGTGTGAATGAGTTGCATGTAATGGTTCTTTGCATGTTTTGTGCCCAAGTGGACCTATGGCCATAAGGAGAACTTGTGAGGGGAGTGAGGGGTTGGTTGGTGCCTTAACCTAAGTGGTTATGAGGGCATGGAGAACTACCCTTAATATGCATTGCATTGCATTACATGTTATGTTTCTCATACTTCATTTACATTTGCATAGCACCCTTACTGAGCATTGGCTCATAAGGTCCTTTGACCTCAATGTAGGTGGAGAATCATCCAAGGGAAAGGGAGTTTTGCAAGGGTGAAGGTATTGAAGCAAAGAGGAAACCATGTGTAGTGGTTATGTAGTTTTGTATTTTTGTGTTGTATTATTTTGTTAAACTTGGAATGTATGTAAATGTGGTTAAAAAAGGGGTAAACTTGAGTGTTTTGGAAGCCCCTTGGTATGGAAATGTATTCTGGAAAATATGGTTTTCATTAAAAAAAAAAAATATTTTTTTTTTGAAAAAAATGGCCGAGGCAGTGGGCTGGCGCGACCAAGGGCGCGCCTGGGCGGGGCTGGTGCGGCCGCGCGCGGCCCGCGCGCGTGCGGGGCATGCGCGGCCCGTGCGCGTGTAGCCTGCGCGGCCCGCGCGCGCTGGGGGGTCGCGGCTGCTGCTGTGCGCCCCCCCTTGGCTGCTGTGAAGTTTCCCTTTTTTTTTTATATTTTATATTTTTGGGGTTATTTAATTATTTCTGATAAATTATGAAATTCTGAAATAATTTAAATAAATAAATAAATGAGTATTTAGCCTCTAAATTAATTTTTAAATTAATGTAAATTTGAGGCAATTGTGGGAAAAATTTCTATATTTTGGGAAATTAAATAATGGACTATTTTCCTAAATTTTTGAAATTGGACGAGGATACTTGAGATTTGCATTTCAAAAATTAATTCCCTAATGGTTGGAAAATTATGGAATTTTTGAAATAAATAAAAGGGAAAATCAATTGAGCCTTAATGAGGAAAAATTTATTTAAATTTTTCTAAAGAAAGATTAATCCAAATATTTTCCAAAGGAATTGGAAGTGAGATAAATGGGTTAATGGTTGGGGCAAAGATAGGAAAAATCTATTTTCTTATAATTAAGGCGTTATGCCATAAATTATTTTAAGTTAGAGAGTTAGCTTATTTCCTTTTGATCCTGGTAGGTCACCCTTAGCCTTCATTAAAGAGCTCGAGAATGGGTGACGATTGCGAGGTCTCGGGTTTAATAGGTCGATTGATAATTCCCAGACCCTCGAGCGGAGCGAAGAGAGGGCAAAGCCTAGTTCCCACCTAGGTCGTTTCCCGTTGAAACGTAGCCGTCTCTTCATCTTTGCCCTAGCGTGTGAATAGTAAGTTGGCTATTCGTGAGTAACACTCGTAGGTGGGAGCGGGGCGTTACACATAAACCCCCGTAGGTAATCCATAAATAAAATCCTCAAATCTAGCTTATTAAATTTAATTTACATCAAATGACTCGTAATACCATAATTATAAACTGACCGAAATGAACGAAGGGAGGGTAAATAAATTCACAATGGAAGGAACTTCATAAAGGGGGTAGGAAACTTGTCTCGTAGAAGAGATCTTTGGGTTTTATCTGTCCAATCGCGGCAAAAATTATACAAACTGCAACATCGTATAATTTGTCAAAATTAATAAAATTGGCCTCTAAATGAAATTTCAACTATATAGAATAATTAATACATAATTCTCTACTCACCCAGCTAATTAAACCTTAATTATACCTTGATTAATCTTAATTTTCTCCCCAAATTCTTTCAACCTATGTCCCTGCGCGCACTTCTTCTTTTCCAATTTTTCTTACCGCTTTTGCTGCTTTAGGAATGCCCGAATTGGGCTTAGAATGGTGCAAAAATAAGTGGCTAGGGAGAGGCCACGTGGCAGCGGCGGGGACTAGCGTTGGGAGGCCACCACCTCATGACGAAACGACGTCGTTTTGGACTCCTAGAGGCTGAATAAAATCAGCCTCGCGCACACAGCCCCCACACGTGGAATCAAACCTACAACCGCCTGCATGCCCACCTCGCACGCGAACCACCCGACTCAGCTGCTCCCTCATACATATAATGCGTGAGATTATATTTAAGGGGACCCTTGGTCCCTTTCCTGAAATTTACACCAGCACCCATAACTTTTGAAAATTCACACACACACCCTCACTTAATATTTACACTAACACCCCGAAACTTATGAAAATCTCCCAATTTAATTTATTTTAATTTTTTCTTATTTCCATAAATATTTCAAAATAAATTAATTAATTACCTTAATTTTCTATTTTCTCAAAACAACATAAATTATTATTATTATTATTAATATCAACAAGATATATTAATATCCCCTTAAAATTAAATTAACACAATAAACTAATAATTAAATTAAATTATGATTTACGGGTCGCTACGTTAGGGTTGACGAGAGAGTCTCAAAGCAACAGTAGAGTTGACGAAAGAGTTGTTGAGAAAGAAGCAAATTAAGGGTGTGGGTGAGGTCATCCCATCTGATACTTAAGTTAGTCTTTAAACCAGTTGAGAGTACAAAGAGAGCTTTAAGTGTTGTCATCAGCGTACCTTGAATAAGGAGGCGAATCTCCTATTTAGAGAGAGAGAGAGAGAGAAAGGTTGACAGGTGGCATGTGACCTGTGTTTCTCGATGGGCATCTTAAAGAGTCTTTGACCAAATCTCATGGCTCAATGGTTGCATGATTTGTGGTTGGGTATGGCTTGTTTGGGGTGGCATCCCTCTCGATTATAGCTGAGAGATCAGAGAGTCTCTCAGGTTATTAGCCTTGACATGGCTTGTGGCTGGGGTGGCACTTACTTGGGTATTAAGCCTTGGTACATGCTTCTCACATGGGATGTCTTAATGCCTTCATAGAATGGCTTGAAAGCGAGTGAGAGTAAGTTTGGTATGTGCATAGTTAATTGCAATCAAAAAGGGGGGAGGAAAATCCCCACGTAAAAACTCTGAATCTTAAGTCAGACACTGAAGATTTAAAGGCCATATTAAAACTAGTATATGATATGTACATTTTCTAAAATGAATTCTTGTTTACTTATAGAGGAACATGGAGTTTCCTGAATCTCCTAGAATTAGGATTCTTATATATAATGTCTATTTTAACATTCTAAAATTTACTAGATTAGAATTTTTATGAATAACATTTATCTTAATTTTTCGAGACATTATTATAATTAAAATTCTCTATGCATAATGTTTATCATTTTCATATGACTCTTAGAGGGATTTTTAGATGTCAAAATTACTTAGTTTACACGTTATGTGGGACCCTGTTATGATTAGGGGAAAATTACACATTTTTATCTCAAAAAATTATTTTGAACTTTTAAACTGTTTTAATCTTTTAATGATCTTTTACCTATGACACATCAACATGAAAATACTATCTTGATCGAACTTCAGATTTAGTTACGTAAATATGAATTCAAGACCCAACTTTAATTGATTTTTTAGCATCTAAGTCAGTTTGATTATGGCTCTTTATTTTTTTGTGCTCTACAATACAAAAGTGTTAAATGGAAATGAAACGAAGCCAAAATGTTTTGAAATGTACTAGGCTGCATTCTCTTTAAGTTTTAATTTTTTGTTTTGAGTTTTGAATTTATTTTTAATTTTCTATTTTGATAGTTTGTTTTTAGAAAACGCATTCTGTTTGTCATTCTGAAAAATTGTTTATCAAAATAAAAAAAAATAGAAAACATGTTTTATTTAAAATTTTGAGAATAATTTTTTAATGACATTTTATTTAATAAATTTGATTATTTAATAAATTAAAACTATTTAATACTAATATATTATTAAAAAATATATACATTTTAAAGTTGGTGAATCTTGCAACTTTTTTTCCTGTTACAAGAATAAAATATAAATTGTTATACATATTTCTCGCACTAATCCTTATGGGCTAGACTTGACCCGACAGGCCGGCCCAATTGCCTAAGGCCTAGCAAGCAGACCCAATAGCCCAAGGCCCAGTGGGCCCCAAGCTGAGTTTGCTGGGACAAGTTTACACATCGCTAAAACTCAATCTCAGATCGTGGGACCGAGTAAGCTTTAAACGAGCTCCCAATGATACTTCTAGCGAGCTCTGAGTGACGTTTCCAATTCGCTGATCTAGCCAAGTGTGCTCCCAGTGAGGCCCCTAGGTCGCTGGCTAAACTGTTCAGCTCGCATGACAAGGAGATCGCGGAATAACCAAAGAGCAACAATGGAATGGGTGTTATTCTAAATAGGTTGTTCAGGCCCAATTTGGCTCCATCCTCTTAGCCTATGCCAGTCCCATCCTGGCCTTATACTAGTTTGCAAGCAACATCATTGCAGCCACCTTTGGATATCTGTACGCCCACCTTAAATCCCATCCTCTTTAATGAAGGTCTCATTGGCACCATGCCGTCATCTGGGTACCTCTGCCGGTGCCGGATATTCAGTCCCATCACATGCAGACACATGATGCATGTGCATAGGAGGACATCTCCTCATTTTATATCAGTAAGCTCTTTCCAGGGCCAAGGTATGATTTTTCTGCTAACCTACTAATACGCTACATTTTTACTACTCCCTTACTCACTTGAACGTCATAGTACTTGCAGGGGGCCACCAGTCAGAGGAACGCGGACCAAATTATTCAACACTCCTTGCCGTATTATTTCCTTTCTCTCTTTCCTTGTTCATTTCATCAGTGCGGACCAACTAATCACGGTCGACCAATTCCGAACGTCGACATCTTAGCACTAGAAGGAGGGCCCTCTCTAATCAATATCAATACCGAGAATGAGAAACATAAGAAGTTTTGAAGTGATGACCAATCAACCCGCAAACTATACTCCTTAAATGTCAAAAGTTCCACTAGTTGGGGGAATGGTCACACCTACTGCAACTACTTCTGTACCCGCAATGGCCAGAGTCATCTCTGGCATCCCTACATGGGTTCCCTGCCAATCTGTAGCCCCTACGCCCGAGTTAAAGGTGCTACAGGCCTGGAAACAACGTCAAGAAGCATTGGAGAGTACAGTTATGCAGCTCGCTGATGCGGTTAAGGCGTTGGCCCAAAAATAGGTCCAAGCAGCTTAGATGCTGGCGGAGGTCATGCCACCCGTAGGTGCCCCTCATCCCTCAGGTGGAAGACTTTCCCCGGATGAAAGAGAAGCTAGAAGAGCACCGCGATGAGCTAGATTAGTACGTTATTCAAATTTGCAGTATCGAAGATCGGATGAACAATAGTGTTATGATAACGAACTGGATGTGTACCCCATTGATAGGAGGATAGGGGTGAATCCTTATGGAGATCACCATGAAGAGGTTCACGAAGAAAGTTCGCAACGCAGAGATCCCCATAGAGGGAATAGCTCAGTCAGAGTCAGCTAGAGTCGCACCACCCACCGCAACTAGCCAGATCGTGAAAATAGGAGATGACCTCTCCCACGAGATCGCTACTTAGCAGAAAAAGAGATCGCATGGGAGAGGTGATCTCTCATCAGACGATCCATGGATCAAGACCCTACAGTGGAGGAACTACTATGGAGGATCCAACAGTTGGAGGCGAGAAGAGGGGCGCATGACCGAAGGGAAGCTTGCGAATAAAAAACCCCATTCTCCAGGGAAATCGAGTTAGAGCCTCTCCCCTGCAGATTTAAGGTCCCCAGCATCCCTCAGTATAATGGAGATGGCGACCCGTATGACAACCTGGATGTTTTTTAACGTCCAGATGGACCTACAGACTTTTAGCTCATTAGCAAAGTGCCAAGCCTTCCCCGCGACCCTGGGAGACTTACCTTGGTCCTAGTTAAGAAGTCTCCATCCTCTTAGTATTTGTAGTTGGGAAGAGTGTCAGAGAAAGTTTATCAACCAGTACAATTCGCTCTAGAGGCAGCTCGCCCCAACATGTCACCTCACTATGGTGTTTTAGAGATCCGGCGAATCCTTAAAGGATTACATAGAGAGGTTTAAGCGCTAGGTAAAAAATGTGAAAAACCCATCGGACGAAAGCGTCTTGATCGCAATATCTGCTAGATTTCGGAAGGATGGGAAGCTCTATGAGAGCATCTATAAGTCCCCCGTAAGGGACCTAGGCGAATTCTACGAGCGAGTTGCAAAGGAGGTCAGATGGAAGGAAACTTTTGGTTCGAAAAAGCTAAGCAACCAAAAAGATGGAGCAGAAGGCACCAACCAGAACAAGAAGAGAGGCAACAGGGACAATCGTAAGGGAGACCAAGGGTGGAGTACCAATGATTAGGTCACTAAGAAAGCAAGGAGCGAGCGGGGAGAGTGACCTCCACAAAGGGAGAGTGACCTCCACAAAGGGAGACCAAGGGTGGAGTACCAATGATCAGGTCACTAAGAAAGCAAGGAGCGAGCGGGGAGAGCGACCTCCACACTAAGGTCGATATGAGAATTATAGTGTCCTATCTGACACTCAAGATAGGATTTTCGCCATTAAGAGCAATAAGGAAGACTTTGGGAGGCCTAACCCCATAAGAACCCCCAACAAATTCAGAAACAAAGATAAGTTCTGTGCCTACCACAATGAAGTAGGACACATCACTTCCAAATGTTGGGCGTTAAAAGACGCAATTGAAGATCTAATCAGGAAAGGTCACTTGCGTGATTATGTGGTGCGACCAAGGGAGCAGCAACCCCAGCAGCTAACCCAACCAGGTCCTCATCAAGCTCCCGAGCAGGAATGAACACTTGCGATAAGAACTATTTTTACCATTCATGGAGGGCCTCATATTGTAGGGACTTCTAATAGATCCCACGAACGTTATGTTCGAGAGGCCGGTTATTGTCTTCTCACTAGATACGCTAAACCAAAAAGACCATCCAAGAAAGCCAGGGTGGCCTTAGAAAATGTTGTTTTCATTGAGAAAGATTCCGGGGATATGTACTGGCCGCATAATGACGCCCTTGTGGTCTGAGCTCGAATTGGCATCATGGAGGTGCGAAGAATTATGGTAGATACGGGAAGCTCGGTGAAGATATAGGGGATGCTTTGACCAAATGGGCCTGGGGTCAATTCAGTTGGTAGCGTCCCCAGAACCGCTCTATGGTTTCACCGGCGATGCAGTGATTCCGATGGGACGTATCAGGCTCCCGCTTATTCGAATCGTCAGGCCACGACAGTGGTAGACTTCCTAATCATCGATAACCTTTCTGCATACAATGTCGTCATGGGGAGGCCTGTCATGAACGACTTAAATTTGGTTGTCTCAACCAGAGCTCTGGCGATCAAGTTCCTAACTCCTAATGGGATCGGGTATATAAGGGGCGAGCAATATTCGGTAAGGCGCTGCTATGAAGAAGGGTTGAAAATGGGGCTCACAGGAAAGAAAGTCAATATTGTCTCTAGATGGGAGGGACAAATCATCAGTAAAAAGGGAATCAATCACGACTTGGATTCGCGCGAGGTGGATTGTGACCGAGCTGCCAGCCCTATAGGCGAGCTGGAAGACATTATGGTTAGCGACATCGATGCTGAAAGGTGTCTGAAGCTGGGAAAAAGCCTCACCCTCGAGGTAAGGCCCCTACTGATTGATTTTCTTAAAACAAATCTAGATGTGTTCACCTGGAACCATGAAGATATGAGGGGGATAGACTCGAATGTGATGCTACATCGACTTAATATCAACCCCAACCATAGGCTAGTCCGCCAAACGAGGAGGCCCATGACTACGGAGCGTTACGCGGCCCTAAAAGAAAAAGTGGACAAACTCTTGGCCAACAAGTTTATTAGGGAGGCCCGTTATCCGATTTGGGTGGCGAACCCGGTCCTTATCAAGAAGAAAAACGGGAAACGGAGGACTTGGGTTGATTTTACAGACCTAAATAAAGCATGCCCAAAAGACAGCTTCTCTCTCCCCAAAATAGACTAGCTCGTGGATGCAACAGCTGGTCATCAGCTTCTCAGCTTCATGGATGTTTATTCAGGGTACAACCAGATTCCTATGAACCCTAAAGATGAGGAGCATACATCATTTGTTACAGATTGAGGGATGTACTGTTACAAGGTAATACCCTTTGGGCTGAAGAATGCGAGGGTCATCTACCAGCGTCTAGTTAATATGATGTTCAACGACTTCATTGGGAAAACCATGGAAGTATATGTAGATGACATGCTGGTAAAATCCAAGCAAGTTATTGACCATATCCGCGACCTGGAGGAGGCGTTCCAGATTCTAAGAAAGTACCAGATGAGGCTGAATCCACTCAAGTGCTCATTCGGTGTAGCTTCTGGGAAATTCTTGGGCTTCATAGTTAATGAAAGGGGCATTGAGGCTAACCCCAAGAAGATCTGAGCATTGTTTGACATGAGATCGCCTACCAAGATAAAGGAAGTGTAAAGCCTTAACGGCCAGATCATTGCCCTCAGCAGATTTGTCTCCAAAGCTTCTGATAAATCCATTCCCTTCTTTAATGTCTTGAGGTAGGCAAACGATTTCCTATAGACGGGCTAATGCGAAGTCGCCTTCCAACAACTGAAGGAATATATGGGACGGACTCCCCTCATGTCAAAACCAAAGGAAAGAAAGGAGTTGATCATATATTTGGGGGTATCAAATTATGTTATTAGTGCGGTGCTGGTACGTGAAGAAGACTGGGTGCAATACCCAATGTATTATGTGAGCCATTGGCTAATAGATGTTGAGACAAGGTACACTCTCATAGAGAATTTCACCTACTGCCTAATGGTTGCATCAAGGAGACTACACCCATATTTCTAGGCTCATCGGATTGACATATTGACCAAGTACCCGCTGAAGCAGGTTCTGTAAAAACCTGACTCATTCGATCGTTTAATCAAGTGGGCCATTGAGCTCTCTCAATTCAATATAAAGTACAAACCGAGGTTGGCTATAAAAGGACAGGTACTAGCAGATCTTGTTACAGAATTCACAAGTTTGGCAGAGGAGGAGCCGGAAGCTTCAAGGAGTCTAACCTGAGAGTTATATGTAGATGGGTCTTCTAGTAAGCATGGAGCTGGAGGTGATGTACTCTTGATAATCCCGGAGGAACATAAAATCCCCTATGTGTTAAGGTTCGGCTTTAAGGCGACCAACAATGAGGCTGAGTACGAGGTGCTGTTAGCAGGACTTCGTTTGGCAAAAGAAGTAAAGGCAGAACGGCTAGCAGTTTTCAGTGACTCTCAACTCGTAGTATGTCAGATATAAGGGGAATATCAGGTAAAGGGACCAAAAATGATAGCCTACCTCCAGAAAGTCCGAGATCTGATTCACCTCTTTGAGGAGTGCGAGTTGAATCAAGTGCCAAGGAGCTAGAATTCGCACATCGATGCCCTCGTTCGCTTGGCGTCAGCTCTAGATGTAGACTCCTTGGGAGCCATTCCCATGGAATTCCTAGCAGCACCAAGCACGGAAGATCAAGGTGAGATGTTAACAATTGAGCTAAGATCGGACTCATGGATGAGGCCCATCGTTGATTATCTATAAGAAGAAAAATTGCCAAGCGACAAGTTAGAAGTGCGATGTACACAAGCTCGGGTAACTAGATACTGCATTCACAATGACATGCTCTAGAAAAAAGGGTTATTAGCCCCATTGTTGAGATGCATCAATGAGCCTGATTGCCAGGCAGTTCTCGTAGAAATTCATGCAGGTCACTGCGGCAGTCACGTTGGGGGGGGTATCCTTGGCTCAGAAAACACTCTGCCAGGGGTTTTACTGGCTTACCATGAAGCAAGAAGCTATGAATTAGGTGAAAAGATGCGACACATGCCAAAGATTTGCAAAGGTACCACGAGCTCCACTTACCTATTTGCAGCAGATGAGCAACTTGTGACCCTTCGCTATGTGGGGTATCGACCAAATCGGGCCACTTCCTACAGCTCGCGATGGATGCAAGCATGCTATAGTAGCTATTGATTACTTCACTAAATAGGCGGAAGCAAAGGAGCTCGCACAGATATCCCTGGCAAAGGTAGAAAAGTTTATATGGAGCAATATCATCGATAGATTTGGAGTTCCTCAACAAATAGTCACAGACAATGGAACCCAATTCACAGTGAGCAGTTCATCTAGTTCTGCGAATCACTAGGATTAAGAAGAGCTTCACGGTTGTGGACCACCCCCAAGCCAACGGACAAGCTAAGGCTGTCAACAAAATAATCAAGCAGATATTGAAGACAAAGTTAGAGGCCAAAAATGGAGCTTGGGTGGATGAGCTGCAAACAATGCTCTGGGTCTATCGGACCACAGCTAGTACCACTACAGAAGAAACTCCTTTCTCTATGGTTTATGGGTCTGAGGCAATGATCCCAGTAGAGAATGAAGTGATCAGTCAATGAAGAGCCACCTTTGACCTTGAACCTTGATTTACTTGAGGAAACACGAGACCTAGCTCCATGAGGGTAGCAGCCTATCAACAACGGGTGGAAAGATATTACAATCGGAGGGTTTGAATTTGGTACCACAATGTTGGTGACCTTGTGCTGCGCCTTGCTCTCCCTGGAGCTCGCAAGACTAGCGACAGGACACTAGGCCTGAACTGGGAAGGCCCTTATATTATCAAAGAAAACCTTAGCAATGGAGCATATCACTTAGCCGACATGATTGGAGCCATTTTCCCATGAGCTTGGAATGCGGAGCACCTCAGACTGTATTTTCGATAAGCAAACACCTCTTCTTTGTGTGATATGAATTGATGTCTCATTTTCACTAACATTACTTTGTTGATGAATTGAATCATATGATTTGTGTGATATTAATTGATGTCTCATTTTTACTGACATTACTTTGTTGATGAATTGAAACATACAATTTGTGTGATATTAATATGTCTTATTTACTGTCGAATCTTATTGCATTCACACTTTATTTGATAAAATAAGAGGCGGGAAAAAATTCGGGGTATGAGGGCTATGGTTTGCGAGTTGGGGCCCATTCAACTTAGTCTACGCACCATGGTTTGAGGCTTATTTGAGCATTCACCTTAGTCGTCACCCTAGGCTATGGTTTGCGAGCTGGAACCCATTCAACTTGGCCTGTGCGCCATGTGTAACACTTCGTCTTACACGGGCGCGTCACTATAAGGCAATTCTTGGGATTTCTTTTTTTTTTTTCCAAGTTCAACACATGTGGTGTATCAAGAACAATCTTCACATGCAGATACAGACCCCAAGAACCCCAATCTTGCTCGTTTAACTATCAATAATCTTAAACTAAACGTGATATAGTACAACACAACGAAATATTTAACATTAAAATATCATGGCTTACCACGAGTTTCATACAAGATGTTCCCACATCGAAATGTGTATTACAAAACCACCAAATTATACAACATTGTCATACAACCGTACGTACAATTATTGATATAAATACTAATGCCTCCAAAATACACAACAGCTATCAAACTAAGCATCATTGGCCCTCAACTGGCCACATCCTCACTCTCGCAACAGTCCCTGGCTGGAATGTTGAATGTTCCAGGGGTATAACCCAGATTAGATGATAAAACATCTAAGTGATGGCATGAAATAGTTTACTGAATGCATGAAAGACATACGAGCATGGCATAAACAGACAACAACAACATGTAACATGTCTAACTTGAGAAATATCCTTGACATACTCAACCTCCTGTGGAAAATCCATTCCACACACCGTTGGGGTTGACCTTGCCGCGACATACTTAATCCTCGAGTGCCCTATTGTGTCCCCGTTCACCTGGATTAACCTTGTCCCATTCTCAAGAAGACCCTATCCCATCCCCTAAGGACATAACCACGACACGAAAATTGATACCCCGATGATATGAAAATCACACGCCATGCATTGACTCTTTTATAAGTAAAAACAGTTGATGCAATATACCACATGTTCAATATGCATACGATGCCACAAGTACATAAGTAAAATGCTTATGTATAAAATCTCAAGTTCTGGAAGGTATAACCACTCACCAGAACTGGTTCAATCACATGCAACCAAAGCTCGGGAGGGTAAAACTGCTAACCTGAACTCACTATACGCACACCAAGACACGTTCAAGACAAGGTAAGACTAGAATCAAACCACTCACCTGAATGTATTCGAATTGCCTCGATCCTCGTGCATACCTCGATTTACATGCCAAATCACAAACACTCGTGCTTTTACTCAACCTCGAGCCTCGACACTTCCTAAACATCAAATTTAATTAAGGAAGTATCAAAATTCATTTTCCTCAATTTTTCCATAATTTTCTCTATTTTTCTCCCAATTTTCACCTCGATAATTCCAAAATAATTATTTTCTCAAACAATTTCTCAAATATTTCAACATGATAAATCCTAAAATAATTTAAGAAAAATATCCAAAGAAAATACCAGAATTGCCCGTGTTGGATGCGCCCTCACGCGCCTAGCGCGTGGCTGCACATGGAGTATGGTGTGTGCAGCCACGTGCCACCTTCTTCCCCAAATTTTCGGCCACCGCCAGCGACTTTGATGGCCGATCTTAGGGTACCTCTTTTAAGCCCTTGACAAGTTGATCACAACCATACCAATTTTCGGCCGAAAGGCCACCGGAAGATGCCCCTAACGGGTAGTTGTAGGTCCGGCGAGGCGGACCGCCTAATTTTGCGATCTGGCTTCAAACAGCCTCCAAATGAATACCAAACCTCACCAAATTCTCCAGAATCACTCCCCTTGATGTAAGGATGAAAAGCCCTCTATCCACTCTCTTTGATTCACACCAAACCATGGCCGATTTCTATGCTAAGTTTCGATCAAAACCTAGCTATTTATAAGTGATTTCCGATTATTTTTCCACTAATCAACAACATAGGCTTGGCCTCCAAGCTTCCTAGCGTTGTATACAACATTCCCTGAACCACCCTCGGTTGTCCCATCATCGAAAATGGTGGCCACGTGCGTGGAAGGCGACGACCGATTTTCCTTGCGCGTTCACACTGTTAGATTTTTGCTTTTATTTCACTTTGGCCCCTGATTTCTTCAAATGTCATTTTGGCCCCTTTCAAAAACACCCTTGATCTTCCTAACAATACCACTAAGACCCATAAGCTTAGTACTTCTCATTTCACCCTTGAAATTCCCGAAAAACTATCGTTTTGACCTCATTTAGGCAAATTTAGAAAATTACACTTAGGCCCGATTGATCGTTTTGACCTTAAATCCGTTTGTTTCAACCCGAAATTGCTCAAGGGTTGTTTCATATACAAAATCTAAGTCCTCAAAACACTCCGTTGACTTTCTGGATGTTCCCTACGTTGATTCGATTTTCTCAGCTCGGTCAACAACTATACCGAAAACTGTTCCCAATCCAAAAGCATATTTTACTCATTCTCTACTAGGCTATTTAACTCCCACACTACTACCTTAAATGGAAATCCTTTACAGGACAACTTTCGATTTCCATTGGGTCTTAGGCAATACTGTAAAGCCCCACTTTTTCAAATACACAACAACATGGAATATAAGCAGACATCACCTATGGGCGTTACGGAAACCCTTACCAACGGAAGCGTTGGATCGAACCTGAAAGCTTAACCAAAGCTAAATAAAAGGGGTTTCCACTAGATTTCCTTTACAAGCACAAGAAATGCATATGACCTCCAATACTCCAAAAGACAATACATCACTGAAGGTATAATTACAGGACACCCACCCACACACTTCTTACAACCTTGAGTATCCTAGCTGCTATTCACAATGCATCATTCGAAAACTTTCAAAATCCAACAAACAACTCTTACCATGTTCAAAGTACATAATAACCCCTACTTACATCCTCAACAACATATAAGGTGAATCCAAGCCTTACATAACCCCTATTTATACAATTGTGATACACAAGTCTCAAATAAATCCATAGGTTACATAAGATCTATAGCACATGAATAACATGAAGTTAAACTAAACATCAGCCTCCTCGTAGCCTTTTCTCCTACTTGTCTCCGGGGTACCTGGCATGCTAATATACCTGGGACGTTGAATGTCCCAGGGGTATGAAACACCCAAGTTAGATAATGACATCTAAGTGAGTAACTTCGAAAATGAGAGTACATGCGTGCAAATGCAATAATGCCATTATGAAATCCACCCTTGTGGTAGCAATGCCAAGGTGTTGCAATCACCCCCTCGATCATCATAGTTACTCCTGGCTCATCACCAGAGCACGAGATCTTCCATGATGTCTCAACAACTAGCCACAGTCTCCAACATGAACATGATATATGACAAAGCAGAAGAAATATGCATAACCAAGGGAAAATATGATATGTAAGCCACAAATGCATGATATGCAAGCCAACATCCACACACAAGTGAAGCAATAAATGCTCAAAGTGTCACAAAACATGCAGGAATCACTCACCTTAACCGATTACCTTAGGAATCACGATTTACAACGAGTGGAATGGGTTTTCTAGCAGTTTTTCTTACTACTTAGCACGAACTTCGAGAAAAACCCAAAAATTCTGTCAAGGCTCATTCTCCCTTGACTTTCTCCCTTCTTTTTGACAGTGTTTCCTCTCTCAAACTCCCTTCCTTTTCCTCCTTGCTTGGCGCCCAAAATGAATAACCCCAAAGCCCTTATTTATAGGAAACTTTGGAGAACCAAATCGCACCACGTGTCGCGTCATCATTCCATTCATGAGCATCCAATTAAAATATGCCACGTGTCCCTAGAGATTTGTGCCTCCACATGTTTAATTAGATTTTCAAGATTCCCCATCATTACATCCCACACGGTAAATTACTTTTTCTACATTTTCCATCATTACACCTTTAATTAACAACTACATCCCACATGGTTAATTGCATTTTCCACATTTCTCATCATAACACTTCAAATCCTATCTCCAAGTGGCCAATGAATGCTTGCCACATGTCCTTAGGGATAAGGTTTTGAGACTTTTGGAAACTTGGAGACTAAGTAAGCTTTTCCTTGGCTAATCACGTAATGCCACCTCAAAGGGTCATTATGAGCCATCATGTGACCTTATCTTATCTTCCAAGTGGCCAATGGTTGATCTCCATGTGTCCTTGAGGATAAGGTTTGAAGACTTTTGGAAGCTAAGTCTTGAATTTCAAAATGATCCAACGATGGATTAAATGTTATTTGAGATCCACAATCATGACTTAACTATATTGGAATAAGTTTGGAATCCGCAATCATTACTCCCAAATGGTTTAATTAGCCCAGTTCATTATTCCAATGATCTAGCTACAAGTTTCAAGAATTACACCTTGGCTCAAACTTTTCGGGTAATTTACACTTAAGCCCTTGCAACTTGGTCCCCGAACCATTTTTAATTGCACTTTTTGGTCCCTGAAAAATGGATAAATTACACTTAGCACCCCAAGATTTTAGGTAAATTACACTTTTACCCGAACTTCAGTATTTACGATTTTGCCACTAGTTCAAAAATTGAACCTTTGTCTCAAGGCTTCTATAATCCCTTGAAACGACCTATTTCCTCAAGTATTAGAACCTAACAATCTCAGGTATTACCTCATTTTGTTTTTGAAAATTTGGGGTATTACAAATACCTAGCATAACTTTAATAGCTTAGCCTACTGTCTTACAACCCAAATAAAATTTTCATAGTGGAACTGGAACTCACGTGTCTCTCGGAAAGAAAAACACTTTTGCTTACTTAGCAACATATAACTTACCATATCTTTATGTTAGCTTCATCCCATTTAGAAGATCAACTCATGTTCTCGAGAGTACCAAGATATACCTACCATTACACCAACCCCCCATTTTTTTTATATCACCAAGGGCAAGGTTCGAGACAACTAAATCAAAGCTAATGGCTTATAATTCGTGGGGTGTGTAATTTTAAGCACACCAAATCGAAAGTCAAATCAATAACAAAAATCAAATCCTTCCTAAAAGCCATATCTGGAAAATAATCGTCCCACCATTTGCTTAGTCCGGGATATACATTTTTATAAACAACCCATAACACATGCCTATGCTAGGGATTATTCCATTCCTGGGTAGGACTTACTTCGACCTATGCATGCAACTACTTTTTCACCACAACTCCTGAATTCCCAGCCCATTCATTGTTTCATAGTAGCCATAACTTCCTAAGTTCTATCGTGGGTGCAATTATCCTAGAAAAATCCTTCCACAAATCTCTAGTAATAGTCTGTTAAACACTATTTCCTCACTCGAGAATACATTTCTTTCTTTCAATTCTCTTTTAACTATCATACTCCACATAACAATTTATCTAGCATAGGTTATCTTCTAAACTTTCAACATTTTCATAACGATTAGGGATCCTACCATGATGCTCCGGTCCCTTGGAACTTAGACTCTAATCCGTATATAACATCCACGTTGCTGCCCAAACCTTGGCACCTAACCGTCTCCACAGTTCACTGTGTTGCCCCGACTCATGGGTATCACACCTCGAATCGCGAGCTAACCACCAGTCATCTGCCTTGGTCCTTCGGCTCAGATCCATTGTTATAGGCCAAACACCAATGGTGTTATCGTTACGCTAGATTTCCTCGTTCCACCTCCGAAAGCTATAATGGTTATGTTATTACTAGTCCAAATCCCTGATCTCCTGGATTCTCAATTTTCCTTTTCTGAAAATATCACTCAATTGAGTGGTGCACCTTTGTTTCAACCATTCCCAGTACCCCAAATTTTCTTCTATAATCCACTCTCCTTTAGTTTCCAACTTATCATGGAACCTCAAGTTCTTGTTGTTATCCTGACAAGTGCTATGATCAATTCTTACAAAATTTATTAGAAATCCATCCAACACTATTATTGCATTCAGAATTATACTAGGTTACGAAGTTGTTCTTTCTTATAAACTTATGCTCTGTCTATTAGAAGCTCTGCCCTCCTTTATATGTTTCTGACATCTTATTCCACAATTGACTTTCAATTGACACTCACTCTACGGGTCATTCTTTCAATCAATCCTATTTCTTTGGATATATTAGGGTCAACTCCAATGTATTAAGATCTAATCATGTCTCAAGATATCTTTACGAGCTTTATCAAGCTTTAGCAAGTCCTATCTCATTGCTTGGTGCCTTGAAACTCAAGCCAAGATGTTTTATGATTACCCCTTGGTCCTTGACAATCATCGTGCTAATTATGTGTAATACTCGGTATTACATGGTGTTAAAAATAAATAATTTTTGATTATTTTGAAAGGATCTCGGGTGGTCCGGGAAGCCCAAGAGTAGGTTTCGATAAATTAATTAATAAAATTGTCGAATTGGCAGCTGGGAGTGCCTCGGGACTTGGATGTCCAGGGAAGAGGGAAAGAGATTGGTGAGTGTCTCGAGATGAGGATAATGACATTGGAAGCGGTCTGACTGAGAATAATTTTTGGAATAAATTTTGTATAAGCCTAAGTGGGTGCCAATACTGAATAGTCGTAGGGGACCTCCTGGAAGCTGAGGGGACCCTAGGGTGAAGGATCATTACGAGGATACATAGCATGCAACAGAAATGGTTTTAAAAAAAAACTTTCCTTGTATTGATTAGAATCTAGGAAACTTACTTTTCCTTCGGATTACCGGACGGAATGAAGCAGTAGGAGGAGGATGGGCAGGAGCTTCTTCTCGTGGTGGAGACGACGGCTGTCCTGCAATCCTTCGGCTCCTTCGCATCAGAACTTGAAGGCTTTCTTTCGATCTTCCAAGGTATGACTCAAAACTCGTGGCCTCTCTTTCGGTGAAGAAGAGTAAAAAAAAACCTTAGATGAAAAACAACCAAAGAGAGAATATATATAGGGAGAACCCTAGGGTTAAAACCCTAGTGGGCCAAGTTCATTTAATTAATTTTCTAATTGGGTTAGCCCAATTAATTAATTAAAAAGCTAATGAACTATTATTTTATTCTAGCCCAATTAATTATGGACCATTCTGAATAAAATAATTCTCTCTTAATGTAATTCACCCAACAAGCCAAATGTATTAAATAATACATGAGTTATATCTGAAGGATCATGAACGAGGATCAAAAGCATGCAACGGAAGCGTTTTAAAATAAAAACGATCCTCGTATTGGTTAGAGTCTAGGAGACTTACTTTTACGGCGGATTACCGGACGGAATGGAGCGATGGGAGCTTCTTCGTGTGGAGGAGACGACGGCTGTCCTGCTAGCCTTCGGCTCCGTCGCATCAGAACTCAAACGCCCCCTTTCGATCTTCCGGAGTATGACTCGAACTCGTGGCCTCTCTTCGGTGAAGAAGAATGAAAAACGACTTGGATGAAAAAACAACTAAAGAGAGATATATATAGGGAGAACCCTAGGGTTAAAAACCCTAGTGGGCCAAACCCTAATGGGCCAAGATCTTTTAATTAATTTTCTAATTGGGTTAGCCCAATTAATTAATTAAGACCCTAATGAACCATTATTTTATTTTAGCCCAATGGACCATTCTAAATAAAATAATTCTCTCTTAATGTAATTCATCCAGCAAGCCAAATGTATTAAAAATACATGAGTTACATCGAGCTACCCCGGGGACCAAAAGACAAATTATTCACGGCTGCTAAAATGACCAAAATATCCCTGCTACCTAGTAGCTATATTTTGTCATTCTAAGTGTTCCAACTATCACCATATGGAAACACTGACCCCACGAATAATTTTGCATATGCCATGTCTTTGACCTACTAGTGTAATGACGAAAATACCCCTCTGCGTAACACCCATCATTTAGAAAGGAATAATGTACTAACACCTTTCTAAATGACTTCTACCATCCTTAGATCACTAGTCCAATAATCCGTGACTACTCGAATGTACTTGCTTATCATTGGGAGCTACCCAGAAGCACACACTCATAAGTCACGTTCCCAGGGCCCTGGATTATTCGATTATTCTTGGACAATCACAAGGGGGTGAATCACAGAAACTATCTTGTATTAGTCTGTCTTAGCTAATTAGAAACCATACTCCCAACTCAAAAGGATATTGATCTTTGATAGACCTCACCTACAATGAATCTAAGAATATAGCTCTAGGTTCACTAGACCACCAACTAATACTCAAGTATTAGAGTACTCGTCCACGTAGTAGCAGTGATAGACTAGCTCCATGATAATTAGTACTTTGTCATTAGCTTCTATCACAGGTCCACTCTACGCATTCCAAATGCGCTTGTACAATTAGAGTAAACGGACTGTTTACTGGCTAAGGCAAGCCATCCTCCATTAGGATCTATTGCACAATGATCTTATCATGATAGAATGCCCAGTTCTATCAAAAGATCAAGAGTTATATTTTCTTGCTTATTAAGTACCCATGATTCATGCCTATCTGTGAAGAACGACCCATCACATGAATCACTTACTTAATAGCATGGACACCTTTCCAACAATTAAATGCAAATAATATATGTGCCATAAACTGAATAAAAGAAACATCATTACCATAAATTAAACAAAACGTGTCTTTAGGGCATACATTTCCAACAATATCGAGCTACCCCGGGGACCAAAAGACAAATTATTCACGGCTACAAAAATGACCAAAATATCCCTGCTACCTAGTAGCTATATTTTGTCATTCTAAGTGTTCCAACTATCACCATATGGTAACACTGACCCCACGAATAATTTTGCATATGCAACATCTTTGACCTACTAGTGTAATGACGAAAATACCCCTCTGCGTAACACCCATCATTTAGAAAGGAATAATGTACTAACACCTCTCTAAATGATTTCTACCATCCTTAGATTACTAGTCCAATAATCCGTGACTACTCGAATGTACTTGCTTATCACTGGGAGCTACCCAGAAGCACACACTCTTAAGTCACGTTCCCAGGGCCCTGGATTATTTGATTATTCTTGGACAATCACAAGGGGGTGAATCACAAAAACTATCTTGTATCAGTCTGTCTTAGCTAATTAGAAACCATACTCCCAATTCAAAAGGTTATTGATCTTTGATAGACCTCACCTACAGTGAATCTAAGAATATAACTCTAGGTTCACTAGACCACCAACTAATACTCAAGTATTAGAGTACTCGTCCACGTAGTAGCAGTAATAGACTAGCTCCATGATAATTAGTACTTTGTCATTAGCTTCTATCACAGGTACACTCTACGCATTCCAAATGCGCTTGTACAATTAGAGTAAACGGACTGTTTACTGGCTAAGGCAAGCCATCCTCCATTAGGATCTATTGCACAATGATCTTATCATGATAGAATGCCCAGTTCTATCAAAAGATCAAGAGTAATATTTTCTTGCTTATTAAGTACCCATGATTCATGCCTAACTGTGAAGAATGACTCATCACATGAATCAGTTACTTAATAGCATGGACACTTTTCCAACAATTAAATGCAAATAATATATGTGCCATAAACTAACTAAAAGAAACATCATTACCATAAATTAAACAAAACGTGTCTTTAGGGCATACATTTCCAACATAGGGGTGGTTTAATTTTCTGAGTAAGGCAACCCTTAAGTGTTTTGGGGTCGAATAAAGGTTCCGTGGAGGCACAGAGTCGAAATCAAGATTTTTGAGTAGATGCTGGTTATTAATTTTCAAAGAATCAAGAATTTGTGTGGGTTAATGCAAATTAATTTAGGTCTTGGAGGGCCCAAATGTCATTATTAAAAATTCCTAAGAGGAATTAGGGGTTCTCAAGTGCAATTAATGAGAACCAATGGAGTTAAAATGTAAATTAGTATATATATGTATATATAAAAGATGTATGCGCGAAAGTGGGGAGGAAGCTTCCTCCCCTTTGATATTTTGAAATGGATGAAACAGAGAGAGCCCGCGAGAGAGGAAGAGAGCTCGAGAGATCGGCCGAGAGAGATCGTGAGAGTGTGAGAGAGCTCGCGGGAAAGATGAGAGTGAGAGAGAGCTTGATGGCCAGAAGGCTGCCATGGCCAACGAGCAAAGGCCATGGCGGAGCAGAGCAACAGCGTAAGCGGCTGCGATGGGGCGTGCATGGAGGCATGAGAAGCAAATGGAGGCGGAAACCACCAACGGCATTGCGAGTAGCCGGCAATGGCTGAGGCGAGCTAAAGCACCGACGACCATGGCAGTCGATTACGCGTAGGCAGAGGCGTGGGCGGTGGCTTATGGCAGCTTGCGATTGTTGGCGGCTGTTGCGTGGTCGTCGATGGAGCCGGTGGTGCCGAGCTAGCAGGCGGCGACGTTCAATGGAGGCAAGTAGCGGCGAGTGGCCAGCGGCGCCATGCGCAGGTTGCGCGCAGGAGAAGAAAATGAAGAGGAAGAAGGAGTCATGTGGGAGAAGGGAGAAAAAGAAGAATAGTGAAGGAGGAAAAAAAGAAATAAAAGAAAAAGAAAAAATAGAAAAGAAAAGGAAATAAAGAAATAATGGAGAAAATAGGGAAAAATAGCCAAAAATTTCAAAAAAATTGGGGAAAGTTCTGGAAATTAATTTGGGACCCGAGGAGCATGCTGGAAGCTCGAAAACGAGATTTTGGGCGCAAATGACAGCTTGGGAGACAACGTTGGTGTGGGCATTTTTCGAATTTCTCTCCCGATTAGCCGGCGTAAATTTATTAAATTTCTTTTCAAGCATTAGCATGTTATTGGGATGTTGTGCAGATGATATAGCGTGAAGTGTTGGTTAGTTTAAACCCTCGGTTGGGGTTGTTTGGAAATTTGTTGATGAGTAGTTTTGCAATGTGTGGCAAAATCATAGGCTCTGGATTAATGCCTGATGGGAGTTGGGGTTCGTGTGATTGCATCTAGGTTCGATTGGGGAGGCAATGATCCTAGAAGAGCTCGGAGTTCGGGCTGGAGTTTGTGCCGAGGTAGAGATAAGGCTTTGAGCCAGGTAAGGGACGACCCCATGTGGAGGCGGCCTTGCAAGTTGGTAAATGTGTTTGATAATGTTTTTATGTTGCATTTGCATGTAGTGGTTAACACTTGCGTGATGTGAGAGTTAGTGGACCTGTGGCCATAAGGAGGACTAGTGTTGTAAGGGTTGATAGGTTAATGCCTCAAACCTTGGAGGGTGATGAGAATGAGTGGGCCTAGCCTCATTTGCATGCATTGGCATACATAAACATGGTTATATTCATATTTACATACATTGCACCCTTACTGAGTCTTTGTGACTCATGGGGTTTTACCTCATGTGTAGATGTTGCAAGTTCAGATGCAAGCAGGGATGACGCTGAGAGGCTGTAGTGGCAACTAGCTGTGTTGCCCAAGTTATGTATTTTATTATCTCTTGTACGTAGCCATGTAGTGTTTTGTATGTATACCCTTGTGAGTAAATGTATGTGTTGATGAAAGTTAGATGTATCTAATTGTTGTAATCATCAGTGTGTTAGATGATTGTGAGTCTGCATGATTTATATGTGGCTTGAGTTGTTGAAGCCAAGTTCGAACCGAGTAAAGATTAGCAAGGTACGTTCTCATAAATCCCCAATACTCAGCGAAGTGTTTGTATGCTAGCTTTGTGCTCGGGTCACCTCTGGCTTGCTATGGGGCGAGCTGAAGAGAGGTGAAGCTCACTCGGGTTTCGGGTCTCGGTCTGTTGGATTTTTCTTGTTTGAGTTGGGACCGATTCCTGAGTGGAGTGAAGGGAAGGACGAAGCCCAGTTCCCACCTAAGGCATTTCCTATTGAAACATAGTCCAACCCTTCAGTTGTGGTTCGTCGGGTGAGTAATCCAGTCGATTATTTACCGGTGGCGCCCGTAAGTGGGAGCGGGTCGTTACATTATGTGGTTTATAAGGACTTGTCATCCATACGACCCCTTTGAGTGCGTAATTTCACACACCTTGCTAATTATTTTTCCTCGAGTTGAACCTTCCTAAATCGACTAGGGTCATTTCAAGCTTATGATGAAATCGTTTTCTCAGGTTAAAATATCATTTTATCTCCAAGTCTATACAGTACGTGTAAATTTCCTTAGAAACATCAAAGTCAAACTCGAAATTCTCTTATTTCAAAATCTTTCTAATCTTCAAGGTTTTCCCTAAATCACAAATCTCTAGTTTATCATTGATCCCTATATCATTTTCAATCCCTAAATACTCACATAAGGTTTCATTATGCAAATCCTCTACAAGCCAAAAGATCTTTTCAAATTTCTAACTAAAGGGAAAATTCTAATCTTCAAAAAATGTGAACTTCATGTTTCATATCTTAATAATTTCCGGTCACAACTCGACCCTAACTATAGCCAATTTATGGTGGTTTCCTCTTTGTCTAGTAGTGACCATTTGTAAGGAA
Organism: Diospyros lotus; assembly: GCF_014633365.1. Taxonomy (NCBI): domain Eukaryota; kingdom Viridiplantae; phylum Streptophyta; class Magnoliopsida; order Ericales; family Ebenaceae; genus Diospyros; species Diospyros lotus. The sequence continues at coordinate 34,204,349 of NC_068341.1, read as the reverse complement.
ATAAATTGAGATCGCACTCCAAGATTTCACCCAAGAGGAAAAATTACAACTCAAAACATGTTACACCAATCTCTAATTACTATTATAAAAACTTCTAAAACACTCAATATCCAGCAAAACGAGAATTCAGCTTTAATTAATCCTGATTCGATTTCCTTGTCTGATCCTAGGTTAATATCCTCGATATAGCTCTTTCTTCTATCATTTCCCAAAACTTCCACAAGACTCAAATCTACACCTTAACTCTCTTTGTCCTTGAATAACGTATGAAGCTAAACACATATGACTCGTTCCTATGAGTCATTTTCTTAAGGTAATATTTCCTTACTTCCTTTGTCATCAATTCTGGATCCTTTATCTTAATATCCCCATCAACAATTTCGGATTCCTAAAACCCTCAAATTTTATTCTTAGGAGCAATTGTTGAACCATCAATAACTCGCTCACTCTTAATAACCACCAAATATCCCCACATTCAGCGAAAAAGGATTTTGCCTAATGATCTCCAATTTATAATTTTCAAATCTCATGGATCCTCATTTATGGTTATCGAACCAACCTTACTTTCAAACCATATCGTTGAATGCTAACTCCCAATCCAACATTCTATACTTAGCAAGGTCTAGTATTCTCCAATTAATAATCTCAAAGACTTCAACCAAAAAACCCCAAATCTCTAAGTAGGGATTTTGTTTTTACGATCCATCAGTTTCCTTTCCCTTAAGTCTCCATTTGGGATTTCCACTAACTGGTTTTAGCTAAATCTATTCCTCTTAAGTCTCCATTTCGGGTATCTAACTTAACCTTAAGATTTACATTAGCTACAAGTCATTCTTACTCTCCCACGTCCCTTGATGAGTTCTCCTAGTAACCTCAGTTGTTTCATTTATCTTGTCAGGGCATGACATCACCATTATTAACACAAACCAATCGGGAGATACTAAGATGGTTCGCTAAAATTCCTCTAAAAAAGATTTTATACTATACTTCAAGTTGTACCAAAATCACCAAAGTATTCACTCTTTTAACATTTTGTTGATCATATATCTATGTCCTTTCGACGACTCTTATTACTGGCTCTCTCACCTCCCACTGATGTGCCCAAAATGTGAATAGAATTTGTCCTTCTCTTCTTGTCACTGAAAGTAGATTCTAGTTAAACACCTCAAGTCTTACTTTCCTAGAGTTCCCATACTCATTTCATCTAGGTTTCGAATGTCTCTTAGAACCCATAACCATGTTCTAAGTTCTCATTCAATAGTTCTAGCCATGCTAAGTTTAACAACCTAGCTTAACCATCCTAGGGTTTTAACCTAGGGCTCTGATACCAATTGTAACACCACGCCTTACAAGGGCGCGTCACTATAAGGCAATTCTCGGGATTTTTTTTTTTTTTTTTTCCAAGTTCAACACGTGCGGTGTATCAAGAACAATCTTCACATGCAGATATAGACCCCGAGAACCCCAGTCTTTCCCGTTTAACTATCAAAATCAATAATCTTAAACTAAACGTGACATAATACAACATAACGAAATATTTAACATTAAAATATCATGGCCTACCACGAGTTTCATACAAGATGTTTCCACATCGAAATGCGTATTACAAAACCACCAAATGATACAACATTGTTATACAATCGTGCGTACAATTATTGATATAAATACTAACGCCTCCAAAATACACAACAGCTATTAAACTAAGCATCATTAGCCCTCAACTGGCCACATCCTCGCTCTTGCAGCAGTCCCTGGCTGGAATGTTGAATGTTCAGGGGCATCAAACTAAGTGATGGCATGAAACAGACAACAACAACATGTAACACGTCTAACTTGAGAAATCTCCTTGACATACTCAACCTCCTATGGAAAATCCATTCCACACACCGTTGGGGTTCACCTTGCCGCGACATACTTAATCCTCGAGTGCCCTACCGTGTCACCCATTCACCTGGATTAACCTTGTCCCATTCTCAAGAAGACCCTATCCTGTTCCCCAAGGACATAACCATGACACAAAAATCGATACCCCAATGATATGAAAATCATACGCCATGCACCGACTCTTTTATAAGTAAAAACAATTCATGCTATATACCATATGTTCAATATGCATATGATGCCACAAGTACATAAGTAAAATGCCTATGTATAAAATCTCGAGTTCTAGAGGGTATAACTGTTCACCAGAACCGGTTCAATCACATACAACCTAAGCTCGTGAGGGTAAAATTGCTCACCTGAACTCACTATGCACACACCAGGACACCTTCAAGACAAGGTAAGACTAGAATCAAATCACTCACCTAAACATATTTGGATTGCCTCGATCCTCGTACATGCCTCGATTTGTGTGCCAAATCACAAACACCCATGCTTATACTCAACCTCGAGCCCCGACACTTCCTAAACATCAAATTTAATTAAGGAAGTATCAAAATTCATTTTCCTTATTTTTTTCATAATTTCCTCTATTTTTCTCCCAATTTTCACCTCGATAATTTCAAAATAATTATTTCCTCAAACAATTTCTCAAATATTTCAACATGATAAATCCTAAAATATTTAAGAAAAATATCCAAAGAAAATACCAGAATTTCCCTGTTGGACGCGCCCTCACGCGCTTAGCACGTGGTTGCACGTGGAGTGTGGCGCATGCAGCCACGCGCCACCTTCTTCCCCAAATTTTTGATCGCCTCCGCCGACGACTCAGATGGTCGATCTTAGGGTACCTCCTTCAAGCCCTTGAAAATTTGATCACAACCATACCAATTTCTTGCCGAAAGGCCACTAGAAGATGCCCCTAACGGGCAGTTGCAGGTCCGACGAGGCGGATCGCCTCACTTTTTTGATCTAGCTTTGAATAGCTTCCAAACGCATACCAAACCTCACCAAATTCTCCAGAATCACTCCCCTTGATGCAAGGATTAAAATCCCTTTATCCACTCTCTTCGATTCACACCAAAACGTGGCAGATTTCTATGCTAAGTTTTGACCGAAACCTATCTATTTATAAGCAATTTTTAGCTATTTTCCCATCAATCAACGTCTTAGGCTTGGCCTCCATGCTTCCTAGCGCCGTATACAACCTTCCCTGAACCACCCTCAGTCGTCCCATCGTCGGAAACGGCGGCCACGTGCATGGAAGACGGCGACTAATTTTCCTTGCGCGTTCACACTGTTAGATTTTTCCTTTTATTTCACTTTGGCCCCTAATTTCTTCAAATGTCATTTTGTCCCCTTTCAAAAACACCGCTGATCTTTTTAACAATACCACTAAGACCCACAAGTTTATTACTTCTCATTTCACCCTTGAAATTCTCAAAAAACTATCATTTTGACCTTTCTCGGGCAAATTTAAAAATATACCCTTAGGCCCGATTGATCATTTTGACCTTAAATCCATTCGTTTCATCCCGAAATTGCTCAAGGGTTGTTTCATATACAAAATCTAAGTCCTCAAAACACTCCATTGACTTTCTGAATGCTCCCTGCGTCGATTCGATTTTCTCAACTTGGTCGACAGCTGTACTAAAAACTGTTCCCTATCTAATTTTTTTTATCACCTAAAATCATAACTCGTATTACTCTTCGATACCATTACATTTTCCTTAATCATCTAGGGCCCGGGGTACTCCCTTCGGCTATTTTGATCGCTTAAGACTGTATTAGTGTACCCTATGGTCTTATTTTTTCGACGATTCCATTCATGCCTTTCATAAAATACCATCTTTACCCTCAAGGATTTCCCGAGTATTACACCATGGTTTGAGGCTTATCTGAGCATTCAATTTAGTCCTCTCCCTAGGCCATGGTTTGCGAGCTGAGAGCCATTCTTCTTAACTTAATGTCATGGTTTAGCACCTATTTAGCAACCAATTCCATTATACAAGTCAAATGTTCACTAGTGGGGGTCCTTTCATCTTGACTTAAGTCATGGTCTGCAACCTACCTAGGCATTCCCTCTTGATTAACCAAACTTGTGAAAAACCATGGCATGTTAGCTAGGGTCAGCCTATGATCCGCCTGGACATATACCTTGTTAATATAAGATAGTCAAATGCAAGCCATGGTATGTCAGCAGAGGTCGCAGGACGATCTACCTGGACATGTATCTTGGCAAGCTTCATATTATGACTTATATGATATTTCGTTGGGACGTGTTAGCTAAGGTTTACCTTAATTTTCCTAAGTATGGCTATTTGCGACCTACTGGACACGCATCTTGATTGCCAATTATTATGCTCATCGATCACGAGCTGTTCAGCCGTGACATATTAACTGAGATTGCAAGACTATCTACCTGGACGTACATCTCAGCAAGGTTTTCAATATGATCTTGTTAAGGACGTGTTATCTAAGGGTTGTCTTAATTAGCTTAAAGTATGGAAGATCACACCTTACTGGACACGCATTAATAGTTATTACGCTTATTACCGATGACCTATTTGGGCTTATCATTCTCAAGTTATATTCTTGAAAGCTTCTTCCAAGTTATACTTTCGAGCTCACTCTGATATACAGAAGCTTTGTGAAGCCTGTATCAAGTTATATCGTGAAGATTAGTTCAAGAATTATCTTGTCAAGACTTCAATAAATTTTAAGTTTGATTGGCTTGAGTTCATGAAGAAATTTAAAGCAAGAGACACATGTTCAGAAAATATTCCATTTCATTGAATGAATACTTGTGTTACAAAGCAAAGTAAACAGAGAAAAATAGAAAGGAGCCTAGCTAGGAGGAGTAGCAGCTACGATGGGCTGAACCTTAGTAGTCTCTGTTGGTTGGACCTCAATAGCCTTCGTTGGCTGGACCTTAGTAGCTTTAGCAGGCTGGACCTCAACAGTTTTGGTTGTCTGGACTTCGGTGTGAGTAACTGGCGGGGGGACCTCGGACAAATCCAGTGGGGTGGCAACCTCGAAGTTCTCAGTAGCTTTATCCACGTACTATTTTACCTTCTCGATGGCCTCCTCACCAAAGAAGGAGAAGTTCATCTCAGGATGGTTCAGCCACAGGGTGTAAAGGAACCCCAAGCTAGTGTCAGACACGGCTTCCTTGCGTGCTTGAGCTATCCGGCCTTCCATACTCGCCTTAATCTCATTGATAGTCGCATTCACCATTTGCTCGCACTGGTCAGCTCAGTCCTCGACCTACTTTTGCTCATCCTTGGTTTTCTGCAGCTCCACCTCGTTCGACTTTAGCTTGTCCTGGGCCTTTCGCAGCTCCTTTTTAGCCTTATTTAGCTTGCTAGTGAGCTTGGAGTTGGAAGACTCCCACATATCCTTTGCCCGGTGGAGCTCCTCTTCAAGATCTTTATTTCTTTGATGCGCCTTCCTTAGTAGCATCTCGGAACCCTCGACCTCCTTTTGGGCAACAAGGAGCTCGGCAAGTTAAGTCCTCTTCTCCTTCTCGAGCTTCATTATCTCGCCCTAGAGGGACGTGTTCACCGCATCGAGCTATGCCTCAAAGTCTTGGTGTTGCTCTTTGAGGTTTATGGCAGCAAGGGAGAGTTGTAAAACAAGAAAAGTCAGCTCGAGGAAAAGCAAAACCCAGAAGACAAGAAATGAAAGTGAAACTTACCACGAAGTTATGACAGGCAATGAAGTCGTAAAGGGCCATCCCTTTCATCCCCTCATTATCTAGGGGCTTGGCACCCGCACCCAAGAGTATGAGCAGACAGTCTAATAGGGCGGTGAAATAGGTCCCTCCCGGCATGTCCTCTGGAGCTGCCTCTTTTTTGGAGACTCTAGCCCTCTTGCCCCTGTCATCCTTCCCCTGCTACTGTTGTTCAGGTCTTCTTTTTGAGCCCGTAGTGGGAGCATTCTGGACTTCCCTCGCGACCTCTTTCCCACGAGCTCCGCTTGAACCCTGGTTGTGGGGAACAAGAGCTCGTTTCTCTTATCACTGTTGGGATCGATGTTGTTGTCGCGACTGCTGTTGCTGCTTTTGTTATTATTGTGGTTGTTGTTCTTATTGTTGTTGGGGTTGCTACTGCTATAGTTGTTGTTGTTGTTGTTGCTGCTGCTCCTGTTGACGTCACTACCTTTGCGATTGTTGTTCGGACCTCTCTCCTAGTGAGCTAGAGGTCGGAGCCTTAAGAGGAGTGGCAGCTTGTCTGGCCCTTGACTTCTTTGGCATGGTAAGGTTGAGGTTCACCATGTCGGTGGCTTGACTTTCTTCCCCCTTACTGCTGCTCGTCTCAGGGACTTGGAAGGAGGACGGGATGAGCTTCAAACCTTAAGCCCTAATATGCTCTCCCTTTATAATCTCGGTCTTAAGAGGGGGAACGAGCTAATGCTCCCTGAGTAGCTCGTCCGTTATCTCAAAATCTTCCGAACCCGACCCCGCAATAACAAGGTTGTCAAGCACTTTGGTCTCTTCAGCCAACAAGCTTAATCTATTGCTTCCAAAGTTTGCACAACAAAATGAAGATATCAGCACACTTATGTAAAGTCAAAAGAACCTATGCGAGCTAAAATACCCTTACCTGGGGTCAGTGCGAAATTGAAGTTTTTGAGTGACAAAAGCGAAGGACAGGAAATGAAAAACCAACTAGACTTGTAATAGCTCACATTGGATTTCCCCTTTGCCTTGCCTTGGGGAAGGATGGCTTTGTATTTTGAAGGACGAGCTACCAAGTAGTATAGCCCGTCCTTGGCACTCTTAAAAGAAAAGAGAAATTTGACCAACTTTGGTGGCGGGGGAGGAAGTTTATTCTTAAGAAATAGAATGGTTAAGGAAGTGAGTTGGGTATAAGAGTTTGGGGTCATTTGGAAAGGCGTAAGCTTGAGCTCGTTTAGAAGGTCGAAAAGGTATGATGCAACAGTAAACCTAAACCCAGACTTGAGGTACTGGGGACTAATGGCTACAAAGTCAGTTGGGGGATAGGCTGCATGGCAACTCGAAGAGGGAATGTATAAGAGACAGTCATTCGGGAGACGAAACTCCTGAGTATAATTCCCCACCTCTTGGAACTTGACCTTAGAGGGGAGCTGCCTAAAAACGTCTTGTCCCTCACTTCCCGCAGCAACCCGTCCACTCAGGATCGGAGTAGGTTCCGAGGATGTCCCTTCTGTGACCTCCATAGTTCGCGAACTCGCTTTCTTGGGGTTATGCATCTCTACCATGAGGTAGTCTTTAGAGTTCGAGGTGTCGTCTTCTCCTATGATGTGGTTATAGCACTTTTGACCTAAGTTCCCTTGAACAAGATCGGACATCTATAGAGAAAGAGAAGGACAGTTAGGCCGCAGCTCGCAGACCAAAAACCCTAAAAGTACTCTCTATTCAAAAGGTCATGCGCTATGCAACGAGGTGCTGCCTAAGGCAGAGAGGCTACAGCTACAAGCCCAGTATTCCATGGAAGACTAACCCTAAGGTCTTTAGACCCGAAGGCCCAGAGGATGCCTAATGGATTGATTCAAGACAATGTAGCAGGAAAGAAAAGGTAACACCGACAGAACCCAAAAAGTAAGAAAGCCAACGCTGGCTAACCAGTGATGGAAGACCCAATGAAAAGAAAAGACAAAGAACTTGAAAGGCTTACCTATTGGTGTATCTCTTGCTGGTATAGTAGTCTGGATCAAACCTCGGACGAAGATGGGCACTCGAACGACCTCTGAGTAGGTGAAAGCAAGAGCAAAGAAATTTCAAAGCAGCGTAAAGAGCGAAATAATAGAGTTTTCCTACGATTTATACCTTTAGCTTGATCGATCTCAACAATTAGATCAAAACGGCTTATGTATGCTCCGCATCCATCGGATGCACGATGGCTTATGGGTCCCACAGGCATAATCATGACATATTTCTCACACTATTCCTTATGGGCTGGACTTGACCCGTCAGGCCTGCCCAATCGCCTAAGGCCCAGCAGGCCAGCCCAATCCCCCAAGGCCTAGATGAGTTCATCGGGGCAAGCTTACACATCGCTAAAACCCAAGCTCAGATCACCGGACCGAGCAGGCTTTAAACGAGCTCCCAGTGATACTTCTAGTGAGCTCCGAGTGACGTTTCCGGTTCGCTGATCTAGCCAAGTGCGCTCCTAGCGAGGCCTCCAGCTCGCTGGCTGAATTGTTCATATCGCATGACAAGGAGACCGCAGAATAACCAAAGAGCAGCGATGAAATGGGTATTATTCTGAACAGATTATTCAGGCCCAATCTGACTCCATCCTCTTGGCCCATGCCAGTCCCATCCTGACCTTATACCAGCTTACAAGCAACATCATTGCAGCCGCCTCTAGATATCTATACGCTCACCTTAAATCCCATCCTCATTTATGGAGATCCCATCCTTATTAATGAAGGTCTCGTCGACACCATGCCACCATCTAGGTACCTCTACCGACGCTGGATATTCAGTCCCATCACTTGTAGACACACGATTCATGTGCACAGGAGGATATCTCCTCCTTCTATATCAGTAAGCTTTTTCTAGGGCCAAGATATGTTTTTTTTGTTAACCTACTGATACACTACATTTTTGCTACTCCCTTACTCACTTGAACGTCGGAGTACTTGCAGGGGGCTCACCAGCCGAAGGAACGCGAACCGAATCATACAACACTCATTGGCATATTATTTCCTTTCTCTCTTTCCTTGTTCATTTCATCAGTGCGTGTAATACCCGGTATTACATGGTATTGAAAATAAGTAGATTTTTATTAATTTGTCAGGACATCGGGTGGCCCGGAAAGCTCAAGGGTCAATCTCGAGTAATTAATTAATAAAATTGCCGAATTGACGGCTGGGAGTGCCTCGGGACTTGGATGTCCAGGGAAGTTGGCAAGGGATTGGTGAGCGTCTTGAGATGAGGATAGTGACGCTGGTAGCGATCCGACCGGGGATAATTTTCAGAATAAATTTTGTATAAGCCCGAGTGGGTGCGAATACCGAATAGTCGAAGGGGACCTCTTGGAAGCTGCTGGAACCCTAGGGGTGGTCTGGTTTTGCGAATAAGGCAACCCTTAAGTGTTTTCGGGTCGAACAAAGGTCCCGTGCAGGCGCAGGGACGAAGTCGGTATTCCCGAGTAACGGTCGGCTATTAATTTTTGATAAATCGAGATTTAGCGTGGCTTGATGATAATTTAATTAATCCTTGGAGGGTCAAGTGTTATTATTGAAAGTCTTAAGTGTAATTAGTAGATCCCAAGTGAAATAATTAGGAAATTGAGGGGCTATTGTGTAATTAGTATAAATATATATATATATATGTATCTCCCGTACGAGAGGAAGCTTCAAGGAAGCTTCCTATGTTAACATCTCTGGCATTTGAAATGGCCGAGAGGAGCAGGATGAGAGAGGGAGATGCAGAGGAGTTGCGAGGGAGTGAGATCGCGAGAGTGTGAGAGAGCATTGCCGAGAGAAAGAAAGAGAGAGAGCTTGAGGGCGGCAACCATGGCCGACGCGGCTGAAGGAGCCGCGACCTGCAGCAGCTTCAATGGCGGCCGAGAAGGGCCGCGACAGGGTGGTGGCTCGCGGGAGGAAGCGGCCGAGGTCGTGCGTGGCCTGCGGAGGCGTCGAGGAAGGCCGAATGAAGCTTCAGCGGCCAACAATGGCCGCTGGTTGCAGTGGAGGCTGGCCGCATGCAGGTGTTGGCGCGCAATGAAGCTGGTCGTGGTGATGGCGGCCGACGGCGACGGATGTGGAGCCGGCAGCAGCAGCACGATCGGCGGCGACGGCCGGCGGCCATGCGCGGCAGCCCTGCGCGCGCACAGTGAGGAAGAAGAAGGACTGTAGCACGTGCGGGGAAGAAAGAAAATGATGAGGAAAAAAAAAAGAAAAATGGAAAAGAAAAGAAAAATAAAAGGAAAATAATTTCTGGAAAATAAGGAAAAATAGTCAAAAAATCCAGAAAAATATGGGAAAAATCTTGGAAATTATTTTGGGGTTTAATGAGCTTGCCGGAAGCTCGAAAATTGGATTTTTGAGCACAAGTGGCTTCTCGAGAGGCAAGGCCGATATGGGCGTTTAGCTGCTTTTCTCTTCAGATTAATCGAGGTAATTAATTTATTTCTTTTCAAAATAATTTGGTTATGAGAGATAATGAATTGTGTCGTATTGGTTAGATTGAGCCCTCAGTGGGGTTGATTGGAAGTTGTTGTCGGTGTGTGTGTGTGGCGAAGTTGAGGGCATTGGTTTAATGCCGGATGTTGATAGAGTTGGGTTTTTGTGTGTTTGCCTCTAGGTTCGATTGGGAAGGCGGTAATCCTAGAAGAGCTCGGAGTTCGGGCTGGCGTTCTCGCCGAGGCAGAGATGAGGCTTCGAGCCAGGTAAGGGATGGCCCCATGTGGAGGTGGCCTTGCAAGTTGGTAAATGTGTTTGATAATGTTTTTATGTTGCATTGGCATGTAGTGGTTATATCTTGTGTGATGCAAGAACTAGTGGACCTGTGGCCATATGGAGGACTAGTGGTGGGGGCTGATAGGTTGATGCCTCAAACCTTAGTAGGTTGTGAGGATGTGTGAGCCTAGCCTCATTTGCATGCATTGGCATACATAAACATGATTATATTCATATTTACATGCATTGCACCCTTACTGAGTCTTTATGACTCATGAGGTTTTACCTCATGTGTAGATGATGCAAGTCCGGATGCAAGCAGGGATGGCGCCGGGAGGCCGTTGTGGCAACTAGCTGAGTTGCCTGAGTTATGTATTTTTAATATTGCTTGTATGTAGCCAGGGGGCGTGATGTATGTATACCCTTGTGAGTAAATGTCTGTGTTATTGAGCTTAAATGTAGTTAACTGTTGTAATCATCATAGTGTGATAGATGATTGTGAGATTGCTTGTTGAATGTGGCATAGTCGGTAAAGCCAAGTTTCGGACCGAGTCAGGATCAGCAAGGTATGTTCTCATAAATCCCCAATACTCAGTGAAGTGTTTGTATGCTAGCTTTGTGCCTGGGTCACCTCTGGCTTGCTATGGGGTGAGCTGAAGAGAGGTGAAGCTCACTCGGGTTTCGGGTCTTGGTCCGCTGGATTTTTTTCTCTTATTTGAGTTGGGACCGATTCCTGAGTGGAGCAAAGGGAAGGACGAAGCCTAGTTCCCACCTAGGGCGTTTCCTGTTGAAACATAGTCAAACCCTTCAGTTGTGGTTTGTCGGTGAGTAATCCGGTCGATTATTTACCGGTGGCGCCCGTAAGTGGGAGCGGGTCGTTACAGTTGGTATCAGAGCATGGCTAGCTGTATGAGTGGGGAAGGCTAGCGTGCTTAAGTGTTAAATATGGTCGGTTAAGTGATTAATGTGAGAAATTGCCAGAGTTTTGGAATAGAGGATGTCTGGCATGATGTGAATGCAAGTCGAAATGTCGTAACTGCTGAGTTGGGGTCGAGAACAATTGATTTGAAATTTTGAGATTTCAATGTAAGGATGGTCCGATAACCTTGAAAGTTGGACATATGGACCGACGACCCTAAGGGATTGGGTCAAGTCATTGAGGCCTGCAAGGGCATGTTTGGATATTCTTGTTCTTGGGATGAGAAAATACCCTGGATTGAGAAGATATACTTGTGAGAGGTATACGAGTTGAGTAATGAGGAACCGAAAACCCGAGTGTGGGTGTTGGTGTCAAGAAAACTCGAATGTGGCATTTCGGGGATATGAAGTGTTTTAAGGACGGGAGGTCCTTGAGGTTAGAGTGTTGAGGCTCGTGTGGGGACACGAAGCTGAAGCATGACTAATCCGAGAGGGGATTAGTAGAGCGTTCTTATGCCAGGATTGCCGAGCATGTTCGAGGGAATAGAGTTGTCCCTTGAAAGTGGTGCAGTAAGGCTTGTGCGCTTGAGATAAAATGAGCTAAGATGGGTGTTAGCTCGAGGCTCAAGGAAAAAGATTTGGCGTCAGGTGATGTGATCGTATTATTATTATGATGATCCCAGAAGGGATGTGCCTAGGGTATGAGTGGACCCTATTTGGTTTCGTGATGAGACGAAGTCTACCCTTGGGAATGATAGGCGTGTGGCAAGTGGACCGTAGCGGGTGTTTGCACGAGATAGAAGTCCCAAGTGAGTCGAGTTGGAATCTAGGGGAATCCAGATTGGGTATTAAAGAGTTGGTCATGTGTTGATATGCGCGTGAGAGCCATCGGGTTAGAAGTCCTGGCTAAGTAAGGCCAAGTGACCGTTCATGTGATTGATGGATGAGGGGCCAATCAAAACTCTCGTTATGACGCTTGGGGTCTGGTGGGATGCCTAAGGTCGGGAGACGAGAGGTGAATAGACCCTCATTATGAAGCTTGGGGTCGTGATGACCCCTAAGGTCTCGAGACCCTTGATGGGAGATGCGGAGGTCACCCAATGAAGGGTATGAGCGGTGTGTGGGCCGAGGGTAGTGAATTGTGGCGACAGGACATCCATAGGCTAAGCACGCGCATGAAATGCCAACTTCGGATGCAAAGTGGGCAGGGGCATGGCGAGTAATGTGGAGGCCCCGAAATTTATAATTCCAAGTCATGGGAGCCTGAGTGAGGCGTGCTGGAAGGCCAAGCTGAGCATCGTGACTGAATGCACTATGGGTGTGCAAGGAGAGACGAGAGGTCTCAATTTACCTGGAGGGTAATGGTAGGCGTACGATGGTTATGAGTACCGGAGCTTGAGATAGGCTCAACATGTTGGTTGTTGTTTGAGAGCCTCTTAAGCGATAAGAGATGCAGAGTCTTGAGAAGCGAGGCTCATGGTATGAGCTTGAGGTTATCAAGGCAAGGATAACCAAGCAAGATGGCTTTGGTAAGATGGTGGTGGAACCATCGTAGCTCAGGAGGGCTTTAAGTAGCCTTGATGCTAAGGGTGCAAGGCTCGATGTGACGGATCTGATGCTATGGACCGTGTGGCAGAGGACTAATGAGTTGGCTCGCGTTGAGGGCAAGTGGCCCATGGGCCCGAGCAATTTAGTGAACTGCAGGTGACGGTCAAATGCCGAAGATTTGGAGCAGCACCCTAGGAAATTTGGTCAGATGAGTCTAAGAATCTCCTGCTAAGGATAGGACATCTAGAGTAGTCCTAAGGAGAAAATGTGGAATGCGGTAATGATCTAATAGATTTTTGCTGAGTAGGAAGCCTGGTAAGGATAGTGGTTGCGAGCGTGATGAGATAGTCATGCCGGGTTTGATATAAGAGGTGTGACTGGAAGGCTGAAAGTCACATTACGGGTGTGAAACAGATCAGAGTGGGACTTGATCCATACTGATTGGAAATTGTTGTTGGGCCAGTGTAAGGGAGCAACACGGTAATGATGATTAGGTGTTAGCTCTCTGAAGCACAGGGCAACACAATGGGCGAACCAGTGTTGGGCCAGTGTATGGGAGTGACACGGTAAAGATGACCAGGTGTTGGCTCGCCTAAAACACAGGGCAACACAGTGATTTTGCAGATGGTCAGGGTCTAAAGATCTGTGAGATGCATGATAGGGGAGCGAAAGCTGTGATCAGTTTTGCAACTCAGCTGCAAGTTATAAGTAATCTCAAGGCGATTTAGCGGAGGTTCGGGTGTTGTAGCGCTTCGAGATGTTTGAGAAAGAAACCCGGGGAAAAGAAACGGGTCTAGGGCGGGAATAACGCTACAGTTGATGCCTACGGTTGACGGGTCTAATGCTAAGGACCACTGGATACAGATGGTTAGTCCACGGGAGGGACTGCAGCCCTCTATGTGGAGTAACCTGTCTGTAGTGAAGACGATTAGACGCCGAAGACCTGGGGTATGCTGTAGGTTATGCCTGAGCCAGATCTAAAAATTTCGTAAGGGTTGAAGTATGGTGGTAGTGCTTTGGCGTCGAGGCAGCAAGAAGGATTGTGAATCGATTGGGTGATATCTTGTGGTGTGATAGCAAGATGTGTGGCAATGCTCCTTGTTAAAGGATGCTAACGCAGTTGTGGTTGAATTTGATCGAAGTTGATTGAATAAATTGAGATGATGGACCCTGTGTGACCTTACGATGATGCAAGAAGATGGGTCAATTGGTGGAGTCGGTAAATGACTCCAGGATGTTACGTAAGTGCCGTGGAGGGCGAGACTTACGAGTTAAAAGCCAACCATGAGATGTGAATGTTGAAGCGTGCAAAGGTTTCAAGTAAAGGGATCCCTAATCTTGTGAAGTGAGTTGTGGCAGGCTGAACGTGTGGCTAAGGCACGGTTTGAAATTCGTGAAGGCTTGCAATTGCACAGTCTAGTATTAGTCCTAATGTGTCGATGCAAAAATGAGGAAGTATCCTTATGTAGCACTGGATGGATTTCCGGTTGATGACACAGGATCAGTTGCCAGGTGGTAGCACCTGATGGCAATGGTGAGAGCGTAAGGCTCGAAGACTGTGATGAAAAGCCTTGTTGATTGACCGTGTACATAAAGGTTCAGCAGGTCCTGGTGGCTAGACTAAGCGAATTTTGAGAAAGAGATCCAAGGGGATAAAAGATGGTTGGTCAAGGCAAAGTTGTGCCGCTTGAAGGAGTGCTACTCTGTAACAAGAGTTATAAATGGTGGAGTTGAAATGTGTCCTGGGTAGAACGCGAGAGGTTCTCCCTAGAAAGGTCGAGCATAGGGCAACAACATTAAATGGACCTCCTAAGGCACTACCACTCTAACAGGATGCATCACCCAGGGGAAGCTAGCGTGATGGCAAGTGCCTGAGTAGGAATGTGAGTCCTATGCCATCTAGTGGAAGGGTGGGTTCCACAGTAGTAGCAGGGGTGATTTCCAGCGGGTGGAGTTTAAATCGAAGTCATAATTGATGATTGCAAGTGTAGTGCTTGGAGGAAGCATGTGTTGGTTGTGAGCCGGGCGATCTGGCTAAAGCTAATCGAGTTGGTTAAATGAAAGTTGAAGGCAAAATTAGATGTCGCCCATAAGTGGTGAGAGCTCAAAAGAAAGGCTTGGGGGACGAGATTGGTTCCCAGGAATCGTGTAGAGGTGATGGAATCACCTGGGAGCTGTGAGTAATACAGCTAGAGGGATGCCTTGGAGTTTGGGCAATTAATGAGATTTAACCTCATAACTAAAGGGTAACGATTGTGAAAGGAAATCAGCCGGTAGAGCCGATTGGTGACCAGCTAGGGGCAGCCGACGGCGATCGAAGACACTGACCGGTGATAGCGGCAGCAGCAATGCAGTGACCGGCCAGGGTCGTGAGGCGTCGTGAGAATAGTCGGTCAGTGGCATAGGTGGCTCCTGAGTCGCGGTTGCGATGGGATGTGGCACTAAGCGATGGCAAGAGATCGTCTTAGCTATTAATGAAGGTATTAGATTCAATGTGGTCACTCACAGAGGTGTGAGCTGATTGAAGTAAAAGTTATAAGAAGTCCGGGAGAAGCCAGAGTCTCTCAGGGAATTGGCTAGATGCTATAAGCATAACAAGGTGATATAAGGAAGACGGCCTAAGGGTGGGGTCGTGCTGGTTGCGATGACCAGTGAGATTCAAGGAGCAGCGAGTCTTTTGAGATGACATGGTAGTGTCATTATCGCTGTCAAGAAGATCAAAGGTAGCCATTATGCATGGTTTAAATCAGGTGTTTATCGCAGATTGAGAAAGAACCTGATTTTGGGATTGCCGAAAACTTTCATGCCTCAAGAGTAAGAGGCTTTGTTGAGAAATGTGAGATTTTGAAAGGGCCCAATAAAAATTGAAGTTGGGCGAGTAAATTTAGCTGGAAGACTGCTACAAGAGTGGGGGTAACCATATTAGCTTGCTGTGGTGCAAACCAAAGGCACGAGTCATCCTACAGGTGCGATGCAATAAGTGATTGTGCAGATGGTAATAAGCCAATCACTTGTGCCACGCACCGTGGGTGATGACGAGGGCCGATTAATGGTTCTGCAACCTTAAGCGAAATGGTAGGATCCTTGACTCACGGTAGGGTTTAACAGCCAAGGTAAGGCCCAGCATGTGGCATGATTATGAAAACTGAATTAGGTGAAGAATTTAAGAGGGGTTGCTCAGTGAAGAGTTCCCCAGTATGGGTATGAGACCCCTACTAGCGAGTAGTATCGGCCAGTGAGAAAGGCCTAAGTATCTTTGTGTGCTTATGCAAAGAACTCCTGGTTGGGAGATGGTTGTGGCCTGAGCATGGTTAAGCTCAAGGTGAGATTGTAATGGTGCGTGCATCGTCAAGCTCGAGTTGGACTCGGGTAATGCACGTATGTTTGAAATGAGTAATTACCTGACATGGTGTTAGGTATATCGATTTTGCGTAATCGTATCGATAAATGAGGGTCGGCTGGTCAAAGTAGAAGACCATGTATAAAATGGTCGAAGTTGGCTGGGTGGGCCAAATGGTTGTTTGCCATGTAGTGTTAGCATGGTTAGTTGATCGGTAATGAGAAGTTGCCAGGAGGGTCAACTCAAGCTGTGCATGCGTGTGATTAATGGCAGTGTGCCATAGTGGAAAGAGTGTCAAAGTGTCTTGTGGGCACTAAAAGAGACATTGCGGTGATGATCAGTGCTAAAACGTTGCTGGTTGGACCAGCGTAAAATCGTGGCCATGTGTGATTGGCAATGGGAAACGTTGTCGTATGTGATCGGCATAAAAAAAAATCGTGGTAGACTGATCAGTGATGCAATGTTAGCAAGAGCTTCTTTCACTTGATGGGAAAATGGGAAGTGGACTGCAAAAGCGATGCTTCGAGGCAGAGAAAATTCATTTGGAGATGAATGTCGTTCAGTAAGCATGACCAGCGACCAGTGGTGCCGTTTGGCGGGAGGCCAAAGCGATAATCGGTTGGTGAACGTTCTCGAGAGATGGAGGACCAAATGCCTAAGTGAAGCCTTGAGGTGGGAATAACCCAAGGTGAAGGCTGAGAAATGGTTCGGCTACGAGATTCTCGAGCAGGAGATTCGGAGAGTAGCTAGAGAATGTGATTATCTTGGGCAAGAGATAAAGGCAAAGTGAATTTCGAGGACGAAATTCTTTAAGGAGGGTGGAATGTAATACCCGGTATTACATGGTATTGAAAATAAGTAGATTTTTATTAATTTGTCAGGACATCGGGTGGCCCGGAAAGCTCAAGGGTCAATCTCGAGTAATTAATTAATAAAATTACCGAATTGACGGCTGGGAGTGCCTCGGTACTTGGATGTCCAGGGAAGTTGGCAAGGGATTGGTGAGCGTCTTTTGATGAGGATAGTGACGCTGGTAGCGATCCGACCGGGGATAATTTTCAGAATAAATTTTGTATAAGCCCGAGTGGGTGCCAATACCGAATAGTCGGAGGGGACCTCTTGGAAGCTGCTGGAACCCTAGGGGTGGTCCGATTTTGCGAATAAGGCAACCCTTAAGTGTTTTCAGGTCGAACAAAGGTCCCGTGCAGGCGCAGGGACGAAGTCGGTATTCCCGAGTAACGGTCGGCTATTAATTTTTGATAAATCGAGATTTGGCGTGGCTTGATGATAATTTAATTAATCCTTGGAGGGTCAAGTGTTATTATTGAAAGTCTTAAGTGTAATTAGTAGATCCCAAGTGAAATAATTAGGAAATTGAGGGGCTATTGTGTAATTAGTATAAATATATATATATATATATATGTATCTCCCGTACGAGAGGAAGCTTCAAGGAAGCTTCCTATGTTAACATCTCTGGCATTTGAAATGGCCGAGAGGAGCAGGATGAGAGAGGGAGATGCAGAGGAGTTGCGAGGGAGTGAGATCGCGAGAGTGTGAGAGAGCATTGCCGAGAGAAAGAGAGAGAGAGAGCTTGAGGGCGGCAACCATGGCCGACGCGGCTGAAGCAGCCGCGACCTGCAGCAGCTTCAATGGCGGCCGAGAAGGGCCGCGACAGGGTGGTGGCTCGCGGGAGGAAGCGGCCGAGGTTGTGCGTGGCCTGCGGAGGCGTCGAGGAAGGCCGAATGAAGCTTTAGCAGCCAACAATGGCCGCTGGTTGCAGTGGAGGCTGGCCGCATGCAGGTGTTGGCGCGCGATAAAGCTGGTCGCGGTGATGGAGGCCGACGGCGGCGGATGTGGAGCCGGCAGCAGCAGCACGATCGGCGGCGACGGCCGGCGGACCAGGCGGCGATGGACAGCGGCCCTGCGCGGCAGCCCTGCGCGCGCACAGTGAGGAAGAAGAAGGACTGTAGCACGCGCGGGGAAGAAAGAAAATGATGAGGAAAAAAAAAAGAAAAATGGAAAAGAAAAGAAAAATAAAAGGAAAATAATTTCTGGAAAATAAGGAAAAATAGTCAAAAAATCCAGAAAAATATGGGAAAAATCTTGGAAATTATTTTGGGGCTTAATGAGCTTGCCGGAAGCTCGAAAATTGGATTTTTGAGCACAAGTGGCTTCTCGAGAGGCAAGGCCGATATGGGCGTTTAGCTGCTTTTCTCTTCAGATTAATCGAGGTAATTAATTTATTTCTTTTCAAAATAATTTGGTTATGAGAGATAATGAATTGTGTCGTATTGGTTAGATTGAGCCCTCAGTGGGGTTGATTGGAAGTTGTTGTCGGTGTGTGTGTGTGGCGAAGTTGAGGGCATTAGTTTAATGTCGGATGTTGATAGAGTTGGGTTTTTGTGTGTTTGCCTCTAGGTTCGATTGGGAAGGCGGTAATCCTAGAAGAGCTCGGAGTTCGGGCTGGCGTTCTCGCCGAGGCAGAGATGAGGCTTCGAGCCAGGTAAGGGATGGCCCCATGTGGAGGTGGCCTTGCAAGTTGGTAAATGTGTTTGATAATGTTTTTATGTTGCATTGGCATGTAGTGGTTATATCTTGTGTGATGCAAGAACTAGTGGACCTGTGGCCATATGGAGGACTAGTGGTGGGGGCTGATAGGTTGATGCCTCAAACCTTAGTGGGTTGTGAGGATGTGTGAGCCTAGCCTCATTTGCATACATAAACATGATTATATTCATATTTACATGCATTGCACCCTTACTGAGTCTTTATGACTCATGAGGTTTTACCTCATGTGTAGATGATGCAAGTCCGGATGCAAGCAAGGATGGCGCCGGGAGGCTATTGTGGCAACTAGCTGAGTTGCCCGAGTTATGTATTTTTAATATTGCTTGTATGTAGCCAGGGGGCGTGATGTATGTATACCCTTGTGAGTAAATGTCTGTGTTATTGAGCTTAAATGTAGTTAACTATTGTAATCATCATAGTGTGATAGATGATTGTGAGATTGCTTGTTGAATGTGGCATAGTCGGTAAAGCCAAGTTTCGGACCGAGTCAGGATCAGCAAGGTATGTTCTCATAAATCCCCAATACTCAGCGAAGTGTTTGTATGCTAGCTTTGTGCCTGGGTCACCTCTGGCTTGCTATGGGGTGAGCTGAAGAGAGGTGAAGCTCACTCGGGTTTCGGGTCTTGGTCCGCTGGATTTTTTTCTCTTATTTGAGTTGGGACCGATTCCTGAGTGGAGCAAAGGGAAGGACGAAGCCTAGTTCCCACCTAGGGCGTTTCCTGTTGAAACATAGTCCAACCCTTCAGTTGTGGTTTGTCGGTGAGTAATCTGGTCGATTATTTACCGGTGGCGCCCGTAAGTGGGAGCGGGTCGTTACAGTGCGGACCAACGAATCACGGTCGACCAATTCCGAACGTCAACACAAATAAATAAATAAATTGCCTCATCTTTTTAGTGTTTTAGTTGTTTTGACTGAAAACAATCAAAATATTTTTTTTTTTTAATTTTGAATTTTCTTTATAAATTTTTTTATTGTTTTTGAAAATGCATTTTTAAAAACAATAAAGTAAATGTGTTTTCACTGTTTTACAAAATTGAAAACTGAAAATAATCTGAAAACAATAAAGAGAGTAAGCCCTTAATTTTTTTTTAAAAAAAAATGTATGAGTAGATGATACCAAATTATTATCATTTTGACTATGACTCTCTCTCTATATATTTCAAAAAAGATAAAAATAAATAAATATTCATCCACACATACATACATACATACATATATATAGAAACAACCAAAGAGAACAAACCCCCCAATTGAACCTATAAATTGTGACTTCGGCAAGCGCCATTTATGAATCATAGTCCTTAAATCGTATTGAGAGTAAGCGCCATTTATGAATCATAGTCCTTAAATCGTATTGAGAGCCATGCCAACTGTGAGATTTTGGGGCCTCAAAGAAGCTTATAAACTAAAATTTTATTAGGGTCTTAGATTTTCAAGACTTTAGATTCAATCTGTTATTAACAGTTTATACGATTAATTTTCAAATTTAAAAAATTTAACTAAAAATTTTCAAAGGTTCAATGACTAAAACATTATTTTTTCTTATAAAATTTCGATACAAGAATGATATTTATTGTTTAAAAAATATTAAAATATAGAAAAATTCACTAAGACATTAATTTTTCTTACAAAATTTGTGGAATTGGTATTTATTATTTAGCAAATATTAAAATGTAAAACAATTTACTAAAATATTAATTTTTCTTACAAAATTTTTGGGATTGATATTTATTGTTTAAAAAAATATTAAAATATAAAAAAAATCAAACATGTTGGTGAAGTGATTTGAATCAATGATCTGAGAAACTTTTAATTTACAACCCACCACTTTACCAACTAAAATCAAATAGAATTAATATAAATTATGTATTTTAATACGAATTTATTTTATATTTAAAATCTTAACTTAATTTTTAGGGGGCCTTCTATGGTTGGGAGGCCCTAGGCAATCGCCTTGGTCAACTACCCTCAAGGTCGGCCTAGTTAGCTCCATATCGAAAGACCATGTGTCAATAATGCTGTAAGACTAAGGTGAAAACAAACCAACTACATGGACCATAACTGATTTGGTTAATAAAAAAAGGTATGGTTTGGAGGTTCTCCTTTGACAGTAGCTCTTCACCACTATGGCGGTGCCCTAGTTGTTCTCAAGTTCTCTTATGTTTGATGAGATTGGGTTTGGGGTTCGAATCTTAAATTCATCTTACTTGTGAGAGGATTTAAATTCATAGTGCTAAAAAGAATAGTAGATGCAAGGTTTAATATGTATTACAGCGGAGTTCGGATGACAAATTTATCATTTATTAGTAGTTATAGTTTAAACTAGACATTTCTTAGTGAGGGAAAAACCTCTTGATTACACTTAAAATTACTATATATGTTGGTCACTCACCTTTCTCTTTTATTAAGAAAAAAAATTATAATTCTTGATAGTGGTAAGAACATTTCAATGGCAAGATATATATGTATATCCTTTTTACTTATACAATATCCATGAATAAAAGAGACATTTTAGTTACCCTGACAAAAAATCATTGTCATCAACTAATATAAATCAAGAGCTCTTAATGAAAGAAACAAAATAACGTTCGCTAGATCACAATATTTGATGGATGAAGATATAAATACACTCTTGTACTTTAGCAAAAAAATCCTACGACACCCTAAACTTTTAAAACGTTTCATTAGACACATTTACTTCAAAAAAAAAAGTGAAACTATTAAACACCTTTCAGTTTATATTATATTAAATTTACTTTTGTACTTTATCAAAAACATCCCATGGCACCCAAACTTTGTTAAAAGATGTTTAATAGTTTCAATTGTTAATTTTTTTTAAAAAAAGTTTGATTGTCACAAGACTTTTTTTTGGTAAAGTACATGGATACATTTAATTTAATACAAATTAAAAAAAAATAATAGTTCTACTTTTTGAAGTAAAGTGTCTAACGAGATGTTTTGAAAATTTGGGGGTGTCACGAGACTTTTTTGCTAAAGTATATAGATATATATATATATGCATTCACCCATTTTTGATCTTATCATATGAAGTTAACAAAATTATTATGTTGTCTGCATCAAACAACATAAGATTTACCTAACACGGACAAAATCAAAGGGGGTTATGGGCCCGGACGTAAGCCCCCTACATGCCTGCGTCGATTATGCTCGATGCGAGCATCAAGTCAATTCTATAAATTTTAATTGATGGAATGATCGATCCCATAAGTTAGTTTTCATAGTTTCCGCATTCTACCTATTCTTGTGGTAGGAATATTTATTAGTCATCTTTTTTATGTATTTTAATTACATCGATCTTGCCAACCTTAAGATCGATAATCTTATGAATTTTTGTATGTTTTCATGGCCACCGGACCATAAAATTGTCCGTCTTCATTGTCAACTAATGTCCTGCATGTGCTATATATATAGTAAATAAATATCAAATTTGTTTTATTATTCAAAATAAACTACGTGACCTTACTAGTTAATATATAGGCATCATCGTAAACCACAAATACTTGGTATTTTTTGGCCTTTCAACGAGTAAGGAAAAAAAAATTGCTATTTTTTTCTCTGGAAGGTGATTTGATTTAAACTCGTAAATCAAATATTAAATTGGTAAAATGACTTTTTTAATCGTTTCCTTGGTGGTTAATTAACAATGTTCGTACATACACCAAAGGAGGTAAATTCCCCTCCTAGTATGTGCATGGTTTTTGGGTTCCCATTTCATGTGAAAAAGAGTCTAAAAAATTGAATTTTATATTATAATTGTTGATATCTAGATATAACAATAAATTTGTAAATGTAAGAAAGTATTCGTCTTCAACCTTTAGTATTAGGGAGACTTATATAACATAAGACTTTTAGGAGTATGGAGGTGTGTCTCTGGTGCGGGCCCTTCAATGTTTAAGTTAGTGTCTGTGGAAGAGTATATAAGACGAAGAGAAGTATAATTTGAATAGTGTCTAGTCATATCTCGATCGAAGTAATTACTCCTTATTTATAGAAACTGAAGTTTGATAGGTAAAAGAGTATCGATCTTTTTAGATCATCTATTTTGAATTTTCATGCAAAGATCTCAATGTTCTTCAAATATTCAAGAGAGGCCTCCAGAAGGGTTTCTCAAGGGTATCTAAGAGAGGCCCCCAAAAAGATTTCTCAAGAGTACTCAAGAGGGTCTCTCAGAGGTACTTGGGGAGAGGCTCCCGAGAAGGTCTCCCAAGGGTACTTGGGAATGACCTTTGGAAGAGTCTCTCGAGGACTATTTTGTTGGGAAGATCTCTCAAATTCCTCTATTTGGATTTCTTGCCAAAAGATTGGACCAAATAAGTAGGGTCCGGAAGAGTCTCTTGAAGGCTATTTTTTTGGGAAGATGTCTCAAATTTCTCTGGTGGGTTTCTTGCCTAAAGATTAGACCATACGTGGTCCAATTTAACCAATGTTTTGTGCTATTTTAGCTCTAGATTTCAATTTTGTAATTAAGAGTGCTTGCAGGATGGATTGGTCCAAATTTCATAATAATTCACATTTAAATTAATTTTGATCGAGACTATAAAACAAGACTAAAAATAAAATTAATCATTAAATAAAACTAAATTAATTTAATCGAGTTGGTTCGATTATTAATTCTAACTTATACACTATATAATAATATTAAATTTTAATATTTAAATAAATTCTAAAAAAAAAAATCAACACAAGTTGGATAAAAGTTTACCAAGTTATTATTCTGTTGAGTTGGCTGCTTCATGCATGCTTCCTTATTGTTGCCATTTTGGAGGGATTAATTAGAAGGCTTGGGTAATTGGGACATGCCCTGCTTCTTGTTCATTCCGGTGGCTGGCGGTCTCAGCTCTCAGCTCTCAGCTCTCAGAGAGTGGACTAATTCTAACTCCATCCATATATATATATATGTGTGGTTAATCATGACAAATATATATAGGAAAGAAAAAGCATGTGGTTTATCCTCTCTTCTTCTTCATCCGGAGAAGACGTATGTTTTTCTTGTAAATGTGGGTGTGGTACCAAGTGTGTGAACACTCTTATTGTTTTGCTGCCTTACCTTCCTTCCTTCTTTTCTCTCTGTCCATTCTCATATATTGTTATTTAAACAAACAACATTAATATTGAGACAAAGAGAGTGTGATATTGTTAGAGAGAAACAGAAATGGCGGAGACGTGGTTCATCATCATCGTCTCCCTCTGCTTGGCCGTTTTGTTCAAATCCTTCCTCAACCTAATCCTCCTGGTCGCTTCTTCTTCTTCTTCTTCTAGTAAGAAACTTCCTCCAGGCCCACCTGCTATTCCGGTCATCGGTAGCTTCCTCTGTTCCAGGCTCATCCTCGGCCATCTCCATGACCAGCACAGCCCAATCCTCACCCTCTGAATTGGGTCCCGACCGACCATCTTCATTGGGGCCCACTCCACCGCCCGATGGACCCTAGTACAGAACGATGCCATCTTCTCCGACTGACCCAACTAAATCAACTACAACTGCATTTTGACTGAGCTAAAAAATAGAAAAATACAGAAACATATACCTCAACTAAGCAGAAAATATGGGAAAAAAATTACAAATAAATAAATACCAAATCAGCAAGGGTTAAATTAGTCTTCAACACTCCCCCTTGATTCAAAGTTGCAAACTCCAAGTTGTTCTCTGAAGAACTCGTGCTTTGCTTGCGAAAGCGACTTTGTGAAAATATATGCAGCTTGCTCACTTGTATCACAAGCCTTCAAAGTAATTTTTCTAGTAGATACGAGACTTCGAATATAGTGATAACATCTCTCTCATTTACAAACTATTTTATGTATCTTATGCTCTAACATTTTGTTTGTGAAGGAATCTAAATGCAGGTTTGGGGTCACACAAATTGACTACTTGGGCCATGTTATTTCTAAGCACGGAGTGGCTGTTAACCCAACCAAGATATAGGCAGTGCTTGAATGGCCTAAACCATCAACAGCAAGGGAAGTTCTTGGATTCCTTGGCTTGGTAGGTTATTACTGCAAATTTATTCAAAATTTTGGGAGCATAACCACATCTCTAACACATCTCTTGACCAAGAAGGGGTTCAAATGGAATGAAGCGGTAGAGACCGCCTTCAAGCAATTAAAAGAGGCACTAACATCACCTCCAATCTTACAGCTCCCAGATTTCTCTAAACCATTTGTAATTGAGTGTGATGCAAGTGGAATTGGAATTGGTACAGTTCTCTCTCAACATAACAAGCCCATAGCCTATTTTAGTGAAGCTTTGAAGGGATTGGCTTTGGCTCTTTCTACCTATGAAAAAGAAATGATAGCTCTTATCAAATCTATTTGAAAATGGCGCCCTTACCTTCTTGGAAAGCCATATATAGTGCACACCGACCAAAAAAGCCTCAAATACTTACTTGAGCAATGGATTTCTACTCCAGCACAAACACAGTTGCTCTTCAAATTACTTGGATATGACCATGAGATTGAGTACAAAAAAGGGTTGGAAAATCAACCGGCTGATTCATTATCTCTGGTGGTAAAGTTCCAACTTATCTCTACTTTCATGCCAAATGCAGATTGGTGGACAACTCTTCAGCAAGAAGTTCAACAGTACTCTTTTTACAGACATTTGGGTTCAGTAGATGATCCCCACTTATAGCTATGTGATGGAGTGTGGTTCAAAAATCACAAAATTCTTCTTAGTCCTACCTTCTCGTTGATTGAAATGGTACTTGCCAATTATCACTCCTCTCCCACTGGTGGACATTTCAGGTTCTATAAGACACTTTCTCGGATCAAGCGCAGTTTCTTTTAGACAAACATGCCTCATTCAGTAAAGGAATTCTTGGAGCAATGTGATGTGTGTCAGCGATTTAAAACTGACTGTATGAAGCCAGCTAGATTACTTTAACCTTTGCCAATTCCAACCCAAATTTGGTTTGATATCTCTATGGATTTTATATAGGGACTGCCACCTACAAATGGCCACATAGTCATTATGGTCAATGTTGATCGCCTATCCAAGTATGCGCACTTTGTGCCACTTAAACACCCATTTTCAGTGGGAACTGTTCTAAGGCATTTGTTAACAATGTGGTTCATCTTAATGGAATCCCGACATCCTTAGTAAGTGATCGTGATAAGGTGTTCATTAGTTCATTTTGGAGATCGCTCTTTCAAATGCAGGGAGCAAAATTATGCATGAGCTCAAGTTACCACCCGCAGTTTGATGGCCAGACCGAGGTGGTGAATCGAACCTTGGAGTAATACTTGAGGTGTTTTGCAGGTGATCAGCCTCATAAATGGTTGGAATAGATTTCATGGGTTGAGTTTAGTTATAACACTACTATTCATTCATCTACCAACGTGATGCCATTTGAGGTCGTTTATGGTGTTCCACCCCTAAGTTTGTTGGCATATATTTAAGGGACTTCAAGGGTACAAGCAGTTGATAACTACCTTCAAGACCGTGATGATATTTTGCTTGAACTGCACCACAATCTTTTACGAGCTCAGGACTGCATGAAGAGTCATGTAGATCAGAAATGACATGAAGTCACTTTTGAGGTAGGAGACTACGTGTATGTGAAGTTACAACCTTATCGCCAATCTTCGGTGGTCTTTCGTAAGTCCTTGAAACTTATCCCACATTATTATGGTCCATATTGGATTATTGATAGGGTTAGCTTAGTGGCTTATAAGTTGGAACTTCCATCAGGTTCCCAGATTCATAATGTATTTCATGTTAGTTTATTACGGAGGCATTTGGGTCCCATTATGCAGGCCACACCACAGCTTCCTCCTACATCAGCGGATTCTACAATTCTTCCACAACCAGGAGCTGTTTTGGAACATCGCATTATTCACAAAAGGAAATACTGACCAAGAAATGAAGTTTTGATTAAGTGGTCTAGTGCTCTGGTGGAAGATGCAACATGGGAAAATGAATGGCACTTTACCAAAACGTATCCCAACTTTATCCTTGTGGACAAGGATTCTTAAGAGGGGAGGAATGCTATGTGCATAGTGGTGGGTGGAGTACGTGCATTGAAGTGGTATGTGGTTGCATATGTGGCAGCATGTCCATCTGCATGGTGGTGTAATTAGTGGCTGGTTACTGAAGAATATGATTTGGGCTTGGTCTTAGGTTGTTGTTTGCTTAGATATCAATAACCCACATTGAGCTGGTCTTCAGTTGGTGGGATTATTTTCCAAATCTTTAGGAGTATTGTTATGTTTTGATCATTGTACGACTATTATAAATAGTCAGTTATATTTCAATGAAAGGGATATGAAAAAAGTCCAAATACTTCATTTCTCTCTCTAAGTTAATAGACCTACTTCTTCTCCTTTTTGATAGACCCACTTTCTCTCTCTCTACCTCCAATTTTTTCTCTCATTGCGGCTTCCTTTCTTTTTTCTCTATCACAAATTTAATACATATCACTTGTCTTCATCCGAGTCTTTTCTTGTTCTCTTCTTGTCCCTATTTGCATTTCCTACTATTGTTCGCCTTACTTCAGCTTGTAATACATATTTGTTGGCCCCAATAAATAAATCTTCCAATGTCATAGGCTTTGTTAGATATTGAGCAAATATGTGTAGTCATTTTTTTCTGTGGCTATTAACAATGAAGGCCTTTATAAATTCTACCCTCAATTGGTCAAAAATAAGAGATGGATCCCTCAACAAGACCATTATACTAAGTGCGGGCATGATTTGTCAAGGTTAGAGGAAAATCTAACACATGATTGCATCGTCCCAACCATGAAGCAGCATCAGGGACTTATAGTTCTAAATGTGATTATGAGGGTTGCCTCTACCCAAGTATGGAGATAGCAACATTTTAAATTTCCTTGGTAAGGGTTTATCCATTATGACTAAGAGAAATGGGATTCTTCTTTGACTTGGATCTTTTGAGGTAGGCAACACTCTTTTCTGTTCCAGCACCTTTTTGATCATTCTCCTCATATAGGCAGTTTCTCGGGTGTGAACACTGAGAGGTTATCGATTTCATCATTTTTCCTCGTGCTCACCATAGTCTCAAGGTGTTTTCCTTTTGAGGGGCTTTGCCTTTTCATTTCTCAATCTTCATTGATTCCTCTCTCTTCCTTGGTTTTGAACTTGGTAAGGAAAGGAATCCCAAGAATGTGTCCTTTGAATGAGAGGCCTTGAGTGAGTTTCTGGGGTAGCTTCTTGGTAAGAATCATCTTTCAACACCTTTTTTAGAGCCTCTTGCAGTGGAGTTATTTTAGGCACAAACTTCCTCTAGGTTGATGGGCAAGACTATGAGGGACCATATTTTGCAACATCCCAACCATTTCTAGAATTCCTTGCATCTTTCCATATGTTGTCATTGTAAGGCCTTATACGTTGCTTGAGGGACCATAGTTACAATTTGCTCAAATGAACTAGGGTGACCAGAGGGGTAGGTCTCTTATGGGATATAAGAGAGATTCTCTTACCAGACATGTAAGTGTGAGACTTGAAATGAGTACCTACTCGGTGCTGAGAGTCTTGCAGAGGTGGATGAGTTTCACGTGAGTAGGAGCCTTAAAGAGGGAGAGAGGGTTTCTCACCTAGGTAAGTAAGCTACTTGGGTCCAAGAATAAGTCTCTCACCTAATTGAGTGAGTCTCATCATCACGTGAGAGGGTTTTTTGGTTGCTTCTTATCTGGGCCATTGCAAATGAGTGTTTCTTAGCTTTTTGATCTTTTCCCATAGATGATGCCAGTTGTTGTTACTCAACTACAATAAAAAATTTATAATACGGGTGAGATACGAGTGACCTAACGAGTTAAGTGTGAGTCTTCTAAACTGAGTGACTCAACAAGATGGGTATGAGTCTGAGTGACTTAACAAGTTGGGTAATGGCCCTAACAAGTTGGGTGAGAAGAGAGTCTTGAAGCGACAGTGAAGTTGACGAAAGATTTGCTGAGAAAAAAGCAAATTAGGGGTGCGGGTGAGGTCACCACATCCAATACTTAAGTTAGTCTCTAAACTAGTTGAGAGTAAAAAGAGAGCTTTAAGTGTTGTCATCAGCATACCTTAAATAAGGAGGCGACCCTCTTATTTATATAGAGAGAAAGAGGTTGACATGTGGCATGTGACTTGTGTTTCTCGATGGGCATCTTAAAGAGTCTTTGACCAAATATCAAGGCTCAATGGCCGCATGATTTGTGGTTGGGTATGGCTTGTTTAGGGTGGCATTCCTCTCGGTTATAGCTGAGAGACCTGAGAGTCTCTTGGGTTATTTGCCTTGGCATGGCTTATGGCTGGGGTGGCATTTACTTGGTTATTAAGCCTTGACACGTGCTTCTCGCATGGGATGTCTTAATGCCCACATGGAATGGCTTAAAGGTGAGTGAAAATGAGTTTGGTATGTGTGCAGTTAATTGCAATCAAAAAATGGGGAGGGTAGTCCCGCGTAAACACTCCGAATCTTAAGTCAAATACTGAAGATTTGAAAGCCATATTGAAACTAATATCAGAGATGTACATTTTTTTAAAATGAGTTCTTATTTATTTATAGAGGAACATAGAGTTTTTTTTAATCTCATAGAATTAGGATTCTTACAGATAATGTATATTTTAACATTCTAAAATCTACTTAGATTAAAATTTATATGAATAACATTTATCCTAATATTTTGATAAATTATTATAATTAAAATTCTTTATGCATAATGTCTATCCTTTTCATATGACTCTCGCAGAGATTTTTAGATGTCAAAGTTATTCAATTTATGCATTGTGGGAGACCCCCTCTCAATTAAGGAAACATTACACATTTTTATCTCAAAAAATTATTTTAAACTTTTAAACTTTTTTAGTCTTCTAATAATCTTTTACCTATCGCACATAAACATGCAAATACTATCTTGATCGAACTTCAGATTTAGTTATGCAAATATAAATTAATTCAAGACCCAACTTTAATTGAATTTTTAGGATCCAAGTCAGTTCGATTATGGCTCTTTGTTTTTTTGTGCGCTACAATACAAAAGTGTTCAGTGGAAATGAAATGAAGCCAAAATGTTTTGAAATGTATTCATCTTTTAAAAAAAAATACGGCTGCGTTCTCTTTGCTTTTCAATTTTCAATTTTGAGTTTTAAATTCATTTTCAGTTTTCTGTTTTGATAGTCTATTTTTAGAAAATTAAAAATGCATTCTCTTTGTCATTTTGAAAAACTATTTCTTAAAACAGAAAATTAGAAAATGCGTTTTCTTTAAAATTTTAAAAATAATTTTTTAATGATATTTTTTTCAATAAATTTGATTATTTAGTAAATTAGAAATATTAATGTTAATATATTATTAAAAAAATATACATTTTAAAGTTAATGAATTTTGTAATATTTTTTTCATTACAATAATAAAATATGAATAAATAAATGTGTTCTGAGTTTAGAGTTTGTTTTGAATGAAAACACTCAAAACAACTTTTTGTTGTTTTCAGTTTTCTTTACAATTTTTTTTTTTTGTTTTCAAAAATGCATTTTTAAAAACAGTAAAGAGAACGCGTTTTCATTATTTTAGAAAAATAAAAAACTAAAAATGACTTGAAAATAGTAAAGAGAAGGCAACATAAACTTCTTTTCCATTTTAGAAAATTCATTCTTTTCATTTCTGAATTTTTGTTCTTGAAATTCATATTTTCGGATAAATTGATCTTGTTGTACTCTTTGGGGTATAATTCTTTGTGGTTATATCCGATTTGAAATCTGCTTTTTGTTATGGAAAATAGATATCATAAGCTTCATTTTAGACATATTACTTGAATTATTTGACTAAGTTTTGAGCCCATAATAGCCTTGTGAATCACTGCTTAAATCAGGAATTTTACTATTTTTGGGTAAACTGACATTGCTTCAGTTTTGGGGGTATAATTCTCTGTGGTTATACCCAATTTGAAATCCGTTTATTGTTTTAGAAACTAGAGACCTTACACTTCAATTTAGACATATTATTCGTGGTATCCAACCAAGTTATGAGCCCGAAACAAGTCTTTGAAGTCATAGCTTGTAATCTAGAATTATGGAATTTTGCTTATTCAATTCCTTTTTGTTTTTGACTGTACTTCACATGTTTGATATTATGATTCTTTCCTACTCTATCATGTTTAATCTTGTTGTTCTTCCTTGAATACTTGATGAATCTTGTTCAAAAAGCCTAAATAGGGTTTCGGTTCACACTATATTTTTAAAGGAATGATATTTTTTATCATTGTAAGCTCTATCGTTCGATGATCCATGCTTCTCTAACTTCTTGATCCTTGATGAATCATATATATTTCATGATATTCTATCCAAACAGTATGTATAACTTCATAATGCATGTTTATATTGATTATTTAGTTCACTAATGTTCTTGGAAGGCACTAGGGTTCCAATAACTCTAGATTACCTTCCTCGTTGTTGTAAAAATTATGCACATGGATAAAATTACTTATTTTGGTTTAAAATTTGTCCAAATTGAACCTAATGCTATCAAACAGTGTCATGGCCAAGAGTAATGAGAAGATAACCCTAAACATGTCTGAAAGATTTATTTTATATCTAGTCGACGAAATAACCAAACATGTGAATTGGATGACATAATGCCTCATAAATCATGTTGGTTGTTAATGTGTACATTAATTGTTTTTACGTTATGGTTGATCATAATTGGTGCTATATGTTATAAATGTACATCCATGAGCATGATGATGTGTATCATATATGATCATGTATGAGCATATGCTTGGAATATTTAAGAATGTATGATCATGTATGAATATATATGCTTTAAAATTGCTTAAGTGTTGCATGATGATTAATTCGTGCGACGAACAATGTTGGCAGGTTATACCCACAAGCTTGGTAGATGAAAGTTTAATGCGAGGGAGCTTCGACTCACTATGTTGGCGGGATATACGACCACAAGTTAGGTACGTATTTTTAGGCCTCGAGTGTTGGTGTGACTTATGTGGGCCCTAAGGGTCATATGAGTGCATATATGCATGTATATATTTTTGTATGATGTTATGAAACTTAGCGTGGCTGTGTTTAATGGAAATAATTAATTTCGTCGCTTGCTTTGATTCCTATTGATTCATGTGTGTTTTAAAATTATACTTGCTGAGCCTTGAGGCTCATACTTGCTTTTTTTTTATTCTAGGTAAGGGAAAAGCGAAGGTCGAGGGTGTGCCCAGTGTAGCTTGATCCTTGTTAGGTAGACTTGTGTACCGAGCAATCCTGACTAAAAAGGTCTTTGGGAGTATTTTGGGTGTAGGGGCAAAATTGTCACATTTTGTTATATTGAACTTAATTGATCCTTTTGAGAATTATGGATGATAGGCCCCTAATGTTTGTATTAAATGAACTTCTGGTTTTAATATTAATTTTGTTTTCGTTGTTTGAAAAAAAAAATTGGAAATTTATTTACTTGAGTTTTTATCTATACCAATCTTTTTGGAATTTTCTCTCAAATTCCTTTGATAGCGGGATCTCCGGGGGAGGGACCTCATACCTTGGTATCAAAGCTAGGTTGGGATGCATCACTGTACACAGGAATATCGAGTAGAGTTAGGGTTGTGTCTAATAGTCAGACTTGAGTTTTAATAAGGATCTGTATTCTAAATACTTCTGTTGTGTAGGAAAATGAGTACTCGCCAACGCCAAGGCTGAGGTCGTGGTCAGACTGTACCTATACCTGGAATAAAACTTGCACTAGACTCACTCGGAGAGTTTAGCAAAAACTTACGACATGAAGTAACCAGAATACAAGAAACCCTAGTGGGAATACTGTGGGCAGTTGACATGCTAACTACTAACCAGTTAAGACAAGACCAAACATAGTAGAGAACTAGGGGTAATCCAACCGAAACAATAATAGTCAGGTATTTAATTTTGAGGCTCAAGGAACTGACGATAATGCCAGAAGCCTACTACTGAAGAACTTTATGACACTTTAACCTCCTGAATTTTATGGAGGAATAAATGTTTCGATTGTAGAGAATTGGATGTTATCTATGGAGAAGCACCTCCGGTCCATGCATTGCAACGATGCACAAAAATTAAAGCTTGGTACTTTTCTCTTAAGAGGTGATGCAAAGAGATGGTGGAAAACTGCTCGACAGAGGTATGCTGGCAGAGAACTATCATGGACAGAATTTCAAGAGGCATTTAATGAGAATTACTTTCCTAAGTGGGTCCTAGAACAGAACACTTATGAATTTATTGAGTTAGTACAGGGAAGCAAGATAGTGGCTCAATATGAAGTAGAATTCATTTCTTTTATGGTGTGCATGGTGCGATTTGGCCTATTTTTGGCATTGATTTTTCTGTCAAACTAGACTGCAAGGTCTGGTTTGGTGCACGGAAATAGCACCGAACTGCACCGCAAAATTTTTGTAGTTTGCCCAAAACATCCAAAATATTAATCCACCCATTTTCACAATTTCATAAATTGTTTCATCAACCATTTAGCCCATGAACATGAAGTTACCTAACCTCATACACTTTCAATTTATTCATGGGAATACATGAACCATAGAAAGCCACCTTAGCACACAATATCTAATACACTTTGAATTAAATACACAAATCAATAACCAAATACACAATATCAATCATCTAATATAAAAATAAATAAAAAAATTCTCCAAAATCACAAGAAGGAAGAAACCACAAAATAATCAAATCAAATAATTAAATAGAAGGAAAAAATCACAAACCCATTGCAAGCTAGTCTTCAGTGTAACATCAGCACGTCTTCTCCATTGTTCCCTTCTTCTGCTTCTACAACTTCCATTCCCTTATTTCGCTATTCAGCACGTCTATAACTTCCATTCCCTTCTTCTGCTGCATCTACAACTTTCACCGACTACCGTATCTTCTTCGTGCCCCTCTTTCAAAAATCTCCTTGGACCGCTTGAACCCTCCGAAACGATGCTAGAGACTTGGTGAGACTAGAGATTAAAAGAAAAGGGTTGGGGGGGAGGTCGTCGTCAGTTTGGGAGGAATAAAAGGATTAGGGGAGGGTGTGACGGGGGCTAGGTAGAGAGGAAGAAATGAAGAATGGAAGAGAAGATTAGGATTCACCCTGTTAATATTTTATAATTTATTTTTTTATTATTACACTACTCGGGCGGTTCGATTTCGAACCAATTTCTCAAACCGTGCCAAACCATCCCCCTCTTCCCTCCCAAAAAAAAAAAAAAAAAAATCACGGTGCGGTCGGTTTCCATGGTTTGCCCATTTTTTGAACACCCCTATTTTCTTTAATACAGTTTCTCCCAAAGTTAGTATCAACAGAGGCTAAGAAGGCCACAAAATTTCAGAGGGGTTTACATGCAGACATTCGACATGCACTAGCTAGTGCAAGGATCATGGATTACCTTACAGTGGTACAGAGTGCATATGCTATTGAGCGGGATAGGAATGAGCTGGAGTCTAGTCAAGCAGCTTTAAAAGGGGTGAGTACCTCTTGAGGCCACAACAATAATAAGAAGAGGAAATGGGAAGCAGGTCCACGCAAAAACATAGTAGGAATCTCGCCATGTAACATTTGTGGCAAGAAGCATAAAGAACCATGTTATTTTGGTAAAGGGGTTTGTTATCTCTATGGTCAGGCAGGACATGTTAGGAAGGATTGTCCTCGAAACCAAGACATGACGTCCACCAAGGAGGTGACTTGTTTCCAATGTGGTTGAAAGGGCCACAAAGAAAATAGTTGTACATAATCACCTCAGAATGGAGGACGGAGGCTAGGGGTCCAGGGATAGAGATATAACCAGAAACCAACAGTGCCTGGAATGCAAGGAACAACCCCACAATTAACATTACCATTGACACAATGCCCTACTTCCATTGATAAGCCACATGTTCTGAGAAGGGTGTTTGTTATGACAACAGTTGAAGCAGAAAGATGAAATGACACTATCCAAGGTATTCTCTCTTTGTATAGTATTGATGTTCATTTTCTCTTCGATACGGATTTTACACATTCCTTTATTGAACCACATGTATGTTATGTTCACATTTCTAGGACTACATTGTTGTATTATTTATTTGTGACTATGTCGGGAGATCTAGTATTGATGGGTAGAGACGTATTTAGAGCTTGCGAGATTAGGGTGCAAAATAGGAAATTACCTATCGACCTAGTAGTGCTTGACATAAAATACTTCGACCTCATCCTAGATATGGATTGGTTGTCATAACATTATGCCAAGGTCGATTGTCAACGAAAGGTAATTTATTTTTAACTACCCCAACAGTCGATCATTATATATCGAGGTGTGAAGCTGATGACTTCGACTTTGATTATTTTGGTAATGAAGGCAGAGAGACTGATACGTCACAGTTGTGAGGTGTATCTCACTTTTGTGACAACTGACATAGAAAATAAGATAGAATTATTTGAGATTCTTGTGGTTCGAGATTTTTGGATGTATTTTTGAATGAACTACCAAGATTACTGCCTCAGCAAGAGATTGAGTTCTCCATTGAATTAATGCTAGGTACCCAACCTATCTCTAAGGCTTCGTACAAGATTGCCCCAAATAAACTAAATGAATTAAAGGCACAGTTATAATAATTAATTTAATAAGGGTTTTATTTGACCCAATGCATCACGTTGGGGTGCTCTAATACTGTTTATTCGGAAGAAAGACGAATCAATGAGATTGTGCATCAACTACAATTAACTGAATCAGGTGACATTGAAGAACAAATATCCATTTCCATGAGTGAATGACTTATTCGATCAACTTCAGGGAGCTTTAGACTTTTCCAAGATCGGTATAAGGACGAGTTATCACCAACTACGAGTTAAATATGAGGATGTTTAGAAAACAACATTTCGTACCTGCTATGGACATTTTAAATTCCCTAGCAGTTTTCATGGATTTGATAAACTGAGTCTTCAGGGAATATTTAGACTGCTTTGTCATTGTATTCATTGATGATATCTTGATCTACTCGTTGAGTCCAGAGGAGCATGAGACACATCTCAAGACAGTTTTGCAGAGACTTAGAGAAGAACAATTGTATGCAAAAGTTAGTAAGTGCGAGTTTTGAATGAGATAGGTGGGGTTTCTTAGGCATGTAGTATCTGGAGAGGGTATTTCAGTTGACCCTGAGAAGATCAAGGCCGCAGTTGACTAGCTGAGCCCTACTATAATGACCAAGATCCGAAGTTTTCTTAGACTTACTGGCTATTATTGGAGATTCATAAAAGGTTTTGCTCGTCTATCTTCGCCAATTACTAAGTTGATGGAGAAAGGAATAAAGTTCCATTGGAACGAAGAATGTGAGAATTGTTTCAAGGAATTAAAGTAGAGGCTAACTACAACTCCTATTTTGGATATTCCTAGGAATGGAGAGAAGTTCACAATGTACATCAATGCTTCGTACACAAGATTGGGTTGTGTATTGATGCAAGATGAATGTGTGAATGCTTATGCCTCTAGACAGTTGAAGAAGCATGAGATGAATTATCCTACGCATGATTTGGAATTGGTAGTGGTCATGTTTGCACTTGAGATTTGGAGACACTACTTGTATGGTGAAAAAGTAGAGATTTATACTAATCATAAGAGCCTGAAATACCTTTTCTCACAAAAGGAGTTGAATATGAGACAACGGCGATGGGTGTAATTGTTTAAAGACTATGATTGTGAAATCTTATATCGCACAGGGAAAGCCAATGTGGTAGCTAATGCTTTGAGTCTGCATGAAGCATCAATTGCAACAATGATGGTACAAGAATGGATCCTATTGAAGCAGATGAGCAAACTAACTATCTCTACTTTCAAGGAAAGACCCATAGTGTATTGTGCCCACATGAGTGTGCAATCAAACTTGGTTGATCAGATTCAAGTCTAGCAGCATAACTATGTGAAGTTGACAAAAATCTTAGCAAATGTAGAGAAATTCGTTTCTTTGGGGTACAGTCAGAGGGGTGATGGCTTATTATTATATCACAGGCAAATTTGTGTGCTAGATAACGAGGAGATAAGACAAGAGATTTTAGCTGAGGCTCATAATGCACGTTACACCATTCATCCAAGTACAACGAAAATGTAACAGAATCTACGACGCCAATTTTGGGGGAATTGTGTGAAGAAGGATGTGGCAAAGTTTATATCATGATGTTTAGTGTGCCAACAGGTGAAGGGAGAACATCAGAGGCCAACAGGTTTATTGTAGGCATTACTGATTCCAAAGTGGAAGTGTGATAACATTTCCTTGGATTTTGTTTTAAGCGCTTACCGAGAACATCAAAGGGTCATGATGCGATATGGGTTATAGTTGACAGATTGACGAAGTTAGCACATTTTTTGCCGATTAAGAAGATGTTTCCTTTAAATCATTTAGCTAAGATGTACATTGAGGAAATCATGAGATTGCATGGAATTTTGTCCAGCATAGTATTCGATGGCGATCCCAGGTTCACTTCTCATTTATGAGATGCTTTACATGATGCCTTAGGGACTAAGCTGAAGTTAAGTACGACATTTCATCCGCAGACTAATGGGTAAACAGAGCGGACTATTCAAACTTTAGAGGATATGTTGAGGGTATGCATGTTAGATTTTCATGGAAAATTGAGATGATCATTTATCGTTAATGGAGTTTGCTTACAATAAGAGCTACTATTCTAGTATCGAAATGTCACCTTATGAGGCACTTTATGGAAGACCTTGTAAATCTCATATTTGCTAGGAAGTGGTAGGAGATATAGCACTATTAAGGCCAGAGATTGTTGAACAGACATCTGAGAAGATTCAGACCATCAAGGCCCAAATGAAGGTGGCTCAAGATAGGTAGAAGAGTTATGCAAATAAGCAACAGTGCGACCTAGAGTTTGCCGTCAGTGACCATGTATTTTTTATGGTGATGCCGATGAGAGGTGTGCGAAGATTTGGAGTCTCTAGAAAACTTAGTCCTCATTATGTAGAAGCTTTTGTGATATTGGACCAAATAGGATTCTTAGCCTACCAGTTAGCCTTGCCACCACTGCTGGCCAACGTACATAATGTCTTTCATGTGTCCATGTTACGAAAATATGTGTCAGACCTATAGCATATCATTGATTATCAACCCTATGAGATCAAAGAGGATGTGTGGTATGAAGAGTTGCCTACAAATATTTTGGATCGAAAGGAGAAAGTATTGAGGAATCGATCCGTCGATAGTCAAAGTTATCGATTTGACACCCCAATATACAATGACCAGCTGTTAGGGTAGTTCAAAATAAATCACCTTATGTTGACAATTGACTTTGGCATAATGTTGTGACAACCAATCCATATCTAGGATGAGGTCGAAGTCTTTTATGTTGAGCACTACTAGGTCGACAGGTAATTTCCTACTGTGCACCATAATCTCGCAATCTCTAAATACCTCACTACCCATCAATACCAAATCTCTTGGCATAGTCACAAACAAATAATGCAGAAATGTAGTCCTAGAAATGAGAACATGACATACAACATGTGGTGCAATAAAGGAAAGTGTAGAACCCATATCGAAGAGTACACGAACATCAATACTATATAGAGAGAGAATACCTTGAATAGTGTCATTTCCTTTTTCTACATTAGCTATTGTTAGAGTAAACCCCCTTTCATGAACATGTGGCCTATCAATGGCAGTAGGGCGTTGTGTTGATGGCAACATTAACTGTGGGGCTATTCCCTGCATTTCGGGCACTGTGGATTTCGGGTTAGACCTCTGACCCTGTTCCCCTAACCTCTATCCTCCATTCTGAGGTGGTCGTGTACAACTATTTGCTTCATGGCCCTTTTGACCACATCAAAAACAAGTCACCTCCTTGGTAGGCATCATGTCCTAGTTTCAAGGACAATATCCTTCTAAACATCTCCCACCTGACCATAAAGATAACCAACCCCTTTACTGAAACAACGTGGTTCTTTATGCTGCTTGCCATAAATATTACATGGTGGGATTCCTGTCGTGTTTCTACCTGAACCTACTTCCCATTTCCTCTTCTTATTGTTGTTGTGGCCCTGAGAGGCCCGCTTCTTTTAAAATTGCTTGACCAAACTTCAGCTCATTCATGTCCCATTCAATAGCATATGCCTTCTGTACCACTGTAGGGTAATCCATGATCCTTGCACTAGCTAGTGCGTGTCAAATGTCCGCATGTAGACCCCTTTGAAATTTTGTGGCCTTATTAGCCTTTGTTGATACTAACTCTAGGGCAAACAATGCTAAAGAAATGAATTCTGCTTCATATTGAGCCACTGTCTTGCTTCCCTATACCAAGCTATACTTTTTGTGCATCATTGCAACGCATGGAGTGGAGGTGCTTCTCCACATATAACATCCAATTCTCTATAATCGAAACATCTATTCCTCCATAAAATTCAGAAGGTCTAAGTGTCATAAAGTTATTTAACAGTAGGCTTCCAACATTACCGTCAGTTCCTTGAGCTACATAATTAAATGCCTACCCATTATTGTTTCTAGTTGGATTACCACAAGTTCTCTGATGTTTTTGGGCCTATCTTAACTGGTTAGCAGTTAGCATGTCAACTACCTGCAGTATTCCCGCTAGGGTTTCTTGTATTCTAGTTACTTCCTATCGTAAGTTTTTGCTAGATTCTCCCAGCGAGTCTAGTGCAGGTGTAAGTGTTGTTATAGGTATAGGTATAGTCTAACCACAACCTTGGCCTTGGCGAGTACACATTTTCCTACATGATAGAAGTATTTATAATACAGATCCTTATTAAAACTCACGTCTGACTATTGGACGCAACCCTAATTCTACTCGATATTCCAATGTACAAAGTTGCATCCCAACCTGGCTCTAATACCAAGATATGAGGACCCTCTCTTAGAGATCTTGCTATCAAAGGAATCTGAGAAGAAATCCCAAAAAGATTGGTATAGATAAAATCTCAAGTAAATAAATTTCTATTTTTTTTAAATAGCGAAAGCAAAATAAATATTAAAACCATAAGTTCATTTAATACAACCATTAGGGGCTTATTCATTCATAATTCGTAAAAGGTTCAATATAACAAAATGTGATAATTTTACCCCTACACCCGAAATACTCCTAAAGACCTTTTCGCTTTCCCTTTATCTGGAATGATATAAAAGCAAATGAGTTGCAAGGCTCATCAAATATAATTTTAAAATAGATAGGAATGAATAGGATTCGAAGCAATCGACGGAATTACTTATTTACATTAAACACAGTCATGGTATGCTTCATAACATCATATAAAAATATATACGTGCAATATGCACCCATACAGCCCTTGGGGCCCACATAAGTCACACCGACACTCAAGGCCTAAAAATACGTACTTGACTTGTGGTCGTATACCTACAACATAAACATTAAATTGTGTCCATAGCCCTTCCAAGCATTGATTTTCATCAAATGAGCATAGTGAGTCGAAGCTCCATCGTGTTCAACTTTTGTCTACCGAGCTTGTGGGTATACCCCGCGGACATCGTATGCTGGACAGATTAATTATCATGCAACACTTAAGCAATTTCAAGACATATATATATATATTCATATATGATTATACATTCTTAAATATTCCAAGCATATGCTCATACATGATCATATATTTGTCAAATCACTAATCTGACCAAGGGAATTTTAGGTGGGGAGAAGGGAATTGAAGAATTAGAATGAAGAACGAGAAGGGAGAGGGAATGAGAGAAAGAGAGAAATTAGGAGGGAATTTTGAGAAAATGTAATACCCGGAACTTGGTATAAAGGTTGGATGTTGTAATGGAAATTATAGTGGCAAAATGAGTGGTATTTTGATTCAGGGCATTAATGTAATAAAGGAAATGATTGCAATGATGATTCCTTATCCTAGAAGACATGAGTTGAAGAGATGGGATTAGATTTGAGAATTTTTCCCTAAAGTCTTAAAGTTTTACAGTTGTAATGATTAATCTTACACCAAAAGTCTTGGAATGGCTTAGCTTGGAAGTTGTAAGGTTAGCTTGGAAGACTTAACTTGGAAAACTTGACTTGGAAGACTTGACTTGGAAGACTTAACTTGGAAGACTAGGATTGGCTAACAAAAGAAGAAGATAATAGTGCTCATCCTAAAGGCCACGTGAGGGTGTATTTGGAGGCTTTGGATTGGAAGAAATGGAGGCTTGCTTTGGAAGATAGAATCAAAGAAAGAGAAAAATCAAAGAACGTAATGATTGTTAGGGTAGAAAATAAGGTAACTTAGGGGCTAAGAGAAATCTTAAAGATTTGGGGAAGCTATATAAAGGGTAGGAGGAGAGGCCACGTGAAGTTAAAGTGTGAGAAAGAAAACAAGGAAAGAAAGAAATCCAAAGAAAAAACAAAGAAGGGAAGATAGAGACACCTGGTCTGAAAGCCACAAAAATAGTAGGGAATTCAAAAAGGTAAGTTGAATTTATTTTCATAGAGTCGTAGAGCATGAAAAGAGGAGTTCTTAGGTTCAAACAGAGAGCAAATCGGATAAAAATTAAGCAAGTTATAGCATTTTTAATCTTAGGTTGCAAAATCCGTAACAAGGAAGGAGGAGGCGCGTGGCCACTCTTCTGGGGGAGCGCGAGGGCGCGTCCGGCCTCCGTTTGGTCTGAAATTTTCACCGTTGTTCTCCTATTTTAATTACCTACAATTCTATGTAAAAATATTTAAGGTTTGGTTCACTAAAATCCGTGATTTCTGCAGAAACAGCCCTAGTGCTCGAAATCGGGCTGTAAACAATGCTATCGAAGGGAAACGATCAAGGTGAGTGGTTCTTGTGCATGCTTTCTCATGATCATTCTTGGTTTCATTTGTGAGTGGTTCTTGTGCATGCTTCCTCTTGATCATTCTTGGTTTCATTTGTGAGTGGTTCTTATGCATGCTCCTTGATTCCTATTGATCACTATTAGTTTTCACTTGTGGATGATTGTTGCTTACATCTTATGTTCCCTTTGTTTCGAGCATATCCTTTCTACTTTGTTGCAACGAGTTTGACCATAACATCTTTTGTGCATGGCTTGTGATCATATTCCTTCTGCTTTGTCATACATCTTGTCATTTGGTGGTTGTGGCTAGTTGGTGGCTTGTCGTGTGTGAACTACCACAGGGGCCTGTGTAAGGGGGCCGAGGGGTTCATACATGGAAATTAAGGAGGATATCTCGTGCCTATGTAAGGGGGCCGAGAGGTTACATCTCATGTGTTTGTTGCTTTTGAGCAAATCTTGCCTATTGCACATGCATCTCGGTATTTGTATTTGTGGATATTTGTTGGGGTATCATGGGGGATCTCATGCTCTTGCGGTGAGCTGTGATCTTGGGAGATTTGGTTCTTATTTCTGTATGTCTCCTGGCAAAGTTGCATATTGTTCTTGCATGCATAGTTTCTTTCCTAATACCACTCATTTAGATGTAATAATCTAACTCGAGTGTTTCATACCTCTGGGACATTCATCGTCCCAGCTTTATCAGAAGTATCAAGTGTTTCAAGTTCCAGATCAAAGTGTGGGCAAGGAGGTGGAGCTTTGCTAGCCTTTGGGATTTTGGTTTCATTATGTACCCTTGTAACCTAAGTAATATATTGTGAATAGCAGCTAAGGTACTCAAGGTTGTAAGAGGTGTGTGTGTAAGTGTCCTACAATTGTACTTGTTGTGATGTGTTGTGTTTTATGGAGTATTGAAGGTTGTATGCATTTATTGAACTTACAAAGGAAATCTAGTGGAAACCCTTTTATTTAGCTTTGGTTAAGTTTGCAGGTTTGATCCAATGCTTCCGTTGGTAAGGGTTTCCATAACGCCCGTAGGTGATGTCTTAATTATATTTCAAGTTATTGCGTATTTGGAAAAGTGGGGTGTTACAGAAAAGGCAATTCAAATGTTATTAGATGCCTTTCAAATGAGATAGGACTCTGCCTTTAAAGAGTTCCACAGCTAAAAAGTAGGCGCCAAAATCAGTTACAAGCATAATAACTTGTTGCACCTAACTACTGCCCCAATTACTATCTTGCCCTTACAATATCCTCCTTATTACAGTCTAGTAATCTAAGTACATGACAATTATCCCCCCTATTGAATGATTTCTTGTCCTCAAGAAATAGGCAGTAGGTTGGCCGGGCTGGGGAATTGCTTAAGGAGATTAGGATGACACTTCCAAGTATTGTTATCCAGATGAAGTGTCGACCATTACACCAACACTTGGGTTAAGGGAATTCCCTATTGATAGAGGATCCGCTTATCCAAGATGGCTATCGGGGCTACTTCAGGTTCTTCATCTTCTATCATAGGGAGCAAGGCTTGACTTGTCACATTATTTCTAGCAGATTTTTTGAGTAATGAGACATGGAACACTGGGTGTATATGAGTGCCCTCTGGTAGCTATAGCTTGTAAGCAACCTTCCTATCCTGGAAATAATTGGATAAGGCCCATAAAACATAGGACTCAACTTGGAAACCAGTTGCCTCGATAGTAACTCAAGTACACCTATTCTCCTTATTCAAACTCCCTATCAGTTCGTCTTTGATTCGCCAATTATTTCATTTAATTCTGAGCTTTGGCTAATTCAGTTTTGAGAGCTTGCAGGTTGTGCTGGCAATGGTGTAGGTAATCATCCACTACTACCACTATAACAAGTCCCTTAACTGCCGATAGTAAGTTAGGTTTGTACCCATACAATGCTTCAAAATGGGTCATGTTGATAGAGCTATGGTGGCTTGAGTTATACCACCATTGGGCCAATGCCAGCCATTTGTGCAATTCCTTGAGCCTTAGGAAACAGAAACATCTCATGTACGTTTCTAGGCATTGGTTAACTCTTTCTGATTGGCCATCCGTTTCTGGATGGTAGGCCGTAGACATGTGGAGCTTGGACCCTAGGAATTTCATAAGTGTTTGCCAAAAAAGACTGGTGAACACCTTATCTCTGTCGGATGTAATGGTCTGTGGCACTCCATGTAAACTAACCACTTTATCCACAAAGAGTCTGGCTACCTCTTGAGCAGAAAATGGATGGAAAGGCCTAAGAAATGGCTG
Organism: Diospyros lotus; assembly: GCF_014633365.1. NCBI lineage: Eukaryota > Viridiplantae > Streptophyta > Magnoliopsida > Ericales > Ebenaceae > Diospyros > Diospyros lotus. Next base: position 34,160,692 of record NC_068341.1, on the reverse strand, counting down.
AATTTCGTGAGCCGACCACCACTACCAAAATACAGTCCTTATCTTTTGACCTAGGTAATCCCTCTATAAAGTCCATGGTAATGTCAACCCATGCTTGAGTGGGTACTCCAAGGGGTTGTAGGAGTCTGGGGCGTGCAATAGTTTCATGTTTGCACCGTTTGCATATATCACAATTAAGGACAAACTCTGTAACGACCTTAAAGTGGGTCTAGATGTTTTAACACTTAACATTAGTTTAATGGCATTTTAAATGTGGGTCTAAGTATTTTAATATTTAATGATAAATTTCTTTGAGGGCATAGAAATAGTTTTAGATTGAACAATTTTATTTTATGGTTAATGTGATTGGAAAATAAGTGTATGGGTCTAAATTTTTAAGGAATTTAGAAATAATGTAATGGGCTACAATTAAATTAGTTAATGAGTTCATGGGTTTATCAAGTAAGCTATGTAATTTTTGGGTTGGGCTCAGGCCCAAAAGTAATGGGATTTAAATTTTACTGTGTGGATAAAAGAAAAAGAAAAAAAAAGAAAAATCTAAAATGAGTAGTAGCATGTTGTCTACGTGAAATAGCAAGCGGGCATGCAGCTCTCTCACTCTCACTTTTGATTCTCTTTTCTTTCTGTGCACTGATTTTTTACCATTTCGATGATTTGATGCTTGATTCTGTCTCCTGTTCCATTGGCCATCACTTTCGTTCCTCTTTCTCTAACCACTTCATAACCTCATTCTTCTCTGTGTTCTTCTTCTATTTTATCTCCTTCTTCTTCATCATCCGTTTTGCTAATGGAAACTGGAGCTCATTGAGGGAGTCTCAAGTTCTCGTGTTGGAACTTCTTCAAGCAAGTTCTCTTACCCATTTTTATTCCAATGCAAGTTCCCTCCTGTTTATTTTGTGTAAAAGATTTCCTAGTTACTGTGAGTCTCTCAAGCGGGGTTTGATTCACTCTAACATTTTTTCAGTGAGTGGCATTCCTCTTTCGTTACAACGGAGTTTTTTTAATTCAGCTTCGTTGCTCTCCGTTCAGGTATTTATATATGTACATGCTGCATCATAGCCGAAAGCTCCATCATAGCCGAAAGCTCACACCCATGGCCGAATGTTCCTTGCCCATCCAAATGCCTCTTATATATATATGTGTGCTATATTTGAATGTAAAATGCTAAGTCATCTTCCACCATAGTTTTGAAAGGCCTGAGGGGCAAAGGGTCTTGGAGCCTAAGGCGTGAGGCGCGCCTTTGCGAAGCTAGGCGCACCTTTTTGAAAAAAAAAACTCAAAATCTTGTAAAATCATAAAAAAATATCAAATTATCAATAATAACACATGCATATCATTAATGATTCATTATCTTCAAATTCTAAACTAATAACATCAAAGTTGATTCATTTATCATGCAAATTCTAAACTAGAAACATCATCAAAGTTCAAACTTAAAGTCTCAAACTCAAACAAGTACCAATCATCATGCAAAGTTCTAAACAAACATATAAACACTACAAGTCCACAATCAAAAAAATGTTTTCATTTTGAAAAATGCTATTTTTCTAAGTCTGGAAAATTAGCCCATTATAAGGAGACATATAAGAAAATTTTTTCATTTTGAAAAACTATCTCCCTGTATTTTGATAGCTAATATTCATTGTTCTTAAAATGATTTTTAATGAATTTTTCAAGAAATAGTAGGTATGTATTTTAGGGGTAGTAAAATCGCTAAATCCTGAGTTTGTACTAAAATCAAAATTCTATTTTCTTATTGTTATGGATTTTGATTTTTTAGATATTTTTATTGAATCCAAATGGGGGTACTTTCTTATTTACATTTATGTATTAAAGTAAATGGAAGGTAAAATATAAATAAAAGAAAATGTGGACATTTATGTATTAAAGTAAATAAAGTAAATGTAAATATGTTGTAATGTATACATGCTGGAACCGAAAAAAGAGAGAGGAATTAGGCTTCCAGGTTTTAATTAAAACTTAAGTTTCATGGCCTCTTGCCTTGCTGCCTCACCGTGCAAGGTGAGGGCGTCATTGAAATCGCCTTGCCTCAGCCTAAGCGAGGTGCTGAACTGGAGCCTTAAGGCGCGTGCCTTTAACAAGTATGTCTTCCACTCATTCGAATGATTCATTGAGGCATTCGGTTGTCTCACACAAATAGCAAAAGCCTCAACTTAAAATATATACTGTTCACCCAAATATGAGACCCACTTATATATATACATATACATACATGTGTAAGAGCTATTACCCCTCACTGATTTGAAAAGCTCATTCGAACCATGCCTCTACCTGACCGAATCACCATATATTCGTGCCTAAACAGTCGTTTGAATGCCTATGTTTCTATTCGGCCAACCCACTTACACATATATATATATATGTACAAATGTTCAGGCCATGGATGCTATGTTCCAAGCAAACCCACTACAAATGTTCAGGCCATGGATGCCATGTTCCAAGCAAACCCACTTATATATATATATACACGTTCTAGCCATTTGGATCCTCTATTCCAGCCAAACAACCCATTTATACATATATATATATATATATACAATTTTAGCTTCATTTAGATCCCCTGTTCCAACCGAGCACACCCACTTATATATACATAAATATGCACTAAAGTTGGTTGCCCCTGTTTCATCAAGTAAACCCACCCCTTCCCAGGTTCGGACCACTTATGCATATGTACATATGCTTACTTGCATCGCCATATATATACACGCATGCCTATTTAAATGATTGCAGTGTTTACATATGCTTAGCACCCACTGTAAATGTAAGGCACCCAAATAATATCTATATAATAAAACAGGATGGTTTTTGAAATGTCTCAATGGAAAGACATTTCAATGGCTGGGATTAATTTCTGATGGATTGAAGGCTAGGATTAAAAATTTTCCTGCCCACACACAGCGCAGCCATCTTCCTTCCAAACACACCCACGCACATCCATCTTTCATATACTCACACAGCCACATATATATATATCTATATACACATAGGCCATCTTTCATATACACGCAGCTATCTTTCATATACACACAAGCACATATATATATATATCTCTATATACACACTCACATATATGTATCTAACACACAGAACTAGCGGCAGGGGCGAACCAGCAGTCTGTAAGGGGTGAACCAATGACAGGGGCGGCCGGTTATGGAGGCTGATCGGGGTCTCAGCAGAGGTGGAAGGCGGCCGCAGCAAAGTGGTCAGGAGCGTCGGTGGCTGGCGATGGCGGAAGCAGCTGCGGCGGTTGATGGCTGGAGACTCAGGGGACCAGCTGCGGTGGCTCACGGCGGTCGGAGGCGGCCGGCGATGGCGAGGCTGGCTGCAACGGTGGCCGGAGGAGGACCAGGCGGCGCTGATCGATGGTGGCTCTGCGCGCAGGCGAGCTGTGCGCATGAAGAAGATGAGGAATGAAGAAAAAATAAAAAGAAAAAAAGAAAATAAAGAAAAATATCAAACTTAGTCTTGGAAAAAAGTAACGACAATTAATAATTTAAAAGGAAAAATAGAAAAAAAAAATAAGTCCATAACCTAAGCACAATTCAATTTATTTTTAAGTAACAAAATCAAATTAATCTCAAATTTATCTTTAATTGCAAAAGTAAAATAATTTTAACTTTAAAAATTAGAACACAAATATAGTGTTTTAAAATTCAATCAAAAATTATATTAAATAAAAAATCAAGAAATTTTAAATAATTATTATTTAAAATGTCAATAAAAGAACCATGTTTACTAAGACAAAAATAAGAAAACTTAACAAAGTTAATTCTTTAAAAATTATCTTACTACCAAAATTCAAAAATGAAATGGATTTTGTTTTGTTATGGACGAATTGATTTTTGTACTTTTTTGGAATAAATTGAGATTTTGTTTAGGTTTAAGGTCTGTTTAAAGTTAGTGGTTATATTTTTTTTTACTTTTTTTTATTTATTTTTCCTTCCCGAATTATCAAGTGGTACAAATTTCTTTTACTTAGGCGTAGGTTTGGTATTTTAATTGTCAATGATTTGTAATAATAGAATTATATATAATTATTTAAAATTAATCGAAAGCATTATAGTCGTTTTCTTTTTTTATTGCATAAATTTAATTTTGTTTATTCAAAAATAATATTTAAATTAAATTATCGATAAAAATAAAATTATAAAAAATGATATTTAAATTAATTTTGTGTATTGAAACTATTTGACTTTCATCCAAAACATCGGCGCATGGTCATCACATGCAACACAACATTGTATGATTTATGTGGTTTTGACATTTGGGATTACCTGTTGGAACAGTAGTACAAATATGATCTATAACAGCAAACCCTCTGGAAATACTACAGACCCAACAAGTAAGTAGCAATAACAAATTTGTATATTGATGCACCCACAGAACTTCCCACACAAAAATAATTTGAAAATTAATTTTTTTTAAAATTAATTTGGGGTTCAAAGAGCATGTTAGAGGCTCGAAAATAGAATTAAGGCACAGGGTGGCAGCCAAGAAGGCTTCGAACTAGCGGGAGTGCGTGCAAGTCGAGAATTGGTTGTTTCAAAGCAAGTTCCTAACCCTATCATTATGTTCTTCAATCCCTATGCAAGTCTCTATCAGTTAAAAATAAATACGCGTGGTAACTATTTATATAATAAAGCAGAATGATTTTTTGAAAATGTCTAAAATGTATTAAAGATACATTTTTATCCTATGATTGAGAAGAGCTTTGAATTAGACTTCTTGCCCAACTTTTCTCTCTCTTCCACTCCTTCACTCTATCTCTCTCTTGTAGACTCACCCACTCACTCTCACACACAGGCATATACATACAGAGGCATATATACACACACATATGCATATACACACATACCCTCGCGATGTGTGCTCGCGACAGGGGGGCAACGAACGGCAAATGCTGCTCGCGACGGTGGGGGGCGACCGTCGAGATACATTAATAATAATGTTTGTTTTTCTTATATGTATAAAATTTTAAATTATAGAGTACTGGTTGTTATGCATTGTTTGATATTTAATTTTTTTTATATTTGATTTGTTTGGAACTGTATAATATAGGTTGGTAATTTGTAACATCTTGGTAAATTGGAAATAATTAATAGTTATTAATTTAATTTGGAATAGGAAATATGTAGCAATTTAAATAGGTGTGGTTAATTATTATTAATTATTGTAACTAAGGTGATTATTAAATATTGTAAGTTTAAAGGAAATATTAATTTAATTTGTATTAAAAGAGGATATTAAATTATTTGTATTTGAGAAGTGGGAAATTAATTGTTGGAAATCTGGGGGTATAAGAGATATTTTTATATGGGGTGTTTGTGAGAACTTATGAAAGTATGGGGGTTTAAATGTAATTTCCGGAACTACTGTGGGATCACCTTAAAGCTAATTTAGTGTGTATGTATGTTGAAGAATGCAAGCAGCGCGGGCGATCGCGCGCGCGTATTGCCAGGCGAGGGACGCGGGATCGAGCTAGGCTGGGAGCGTGCGCGCGCTAGACGGGATTTTGCTGGAATTTTCCAGCAAATGGCCCCCCAAAACGATGTCGTTTTGGGGGCTAGAGGCAGTGCAATTGGGCTGCCACATAGGGCACGCTGGACAGCCCAATCCCTTACCTTTTAAACTTCCGATTTTGGGTGAATTCGGCCATCAAATTAATAGCAACAGTGAAGAGAAATTGGAGAAGAGGAAGCAACGCGCAACCATGAAAATGAGGGGGAAAAATCATAGAAAAATAGAAGAAATGCAATTAAATTAAAGTTTATAAATTCAGGTAAGTTGTGTGAATTATGTAAATAAATTTATACGGTTTGAAATTCAATTTAGGGTGTAAATTTATTAATTTTGGTTGATTATATTGTTGTTATGCAGCGTGTATTAATTTAGCGACAAGTAAGTGTATAAACACCGGGAACAATTAATTTAAGGCAAGCTCTTTACTCCCTTCGTGATTCTCAGTCGATTTGTGAATTCTATATTCTCCCTCAACCCGATTTGGTTATAGAAATTAATTGTGTACGTTATAGTTAATTATTAACTGAATTTTATTAAATTAAATTAAATAGGAGGCTTCTGGGGTTTAATTCTGTAAATGCTTATGGGGTATTGTATCGCCCCTACTTCCTTGGGAATGATGCCAAACCTGATCGGGGTTAGGTTCTTTGTGAGTCAGTGGGGGTTGTGGATACCCTCTGGTGTGAGTTGTTGTAACCGAGAGTCTTGGGGTTTTACTTGTGTGAGTTGGAGGGTGTGGGATAAACAACTACTGACTGTCGATCGTTGGGTCGTGGCAGTTGATGGCTGGACATATGAGCGTCAGTTATCAGCTGTTGCGATAAAATATAGACAGGTCGGGCAAGCTGGTATCGCCGAACACCCACCATTGGTGTGTACCTGTCATGATGTGGTTATGGTTTTATTTTGTGATTATGGGTGATAACAACAGGTGGAGTGAGCTGTCGTCTGGTGAGGTAACGTGTTGACTGTTTGTGACATCAGAGCGAACCGTCATCGAGCCGATGGCAGCTGTTGATTGGTTGTTCCTAGTCATGGAATGTCGACCGGTACTTGGTCTGTAACGCCCCACTTTTCCAAATACTCAACAATATGGAATATAAGCAGACATCACCTATGGGCGTTATGGAAACCCTTACCAACGGAAGCGTTGGATCGAACCTGAAAGCTTATCCAAAGCTAAATAAAATGGGTTTCCACTAGATTTTCCTTTATATGTGCAAGAAATGCGTACGACCTTCAATACTCCATAAAACATAACACAACACATCATAGCAGGTACAATTGTAGAATACCCGCACACACCCTTTACAACCTTGAGCATCCTAGCTGCTATTCACAATGCAACATTCGAAGACTTCCGAAATCCAACAAACAACCCTTACCATGTTCATAGTACATAGTAATCCCCGACTTACACCCTTAACAACATAAAAGGTAAATCCAAGCCTTACATAAGCCCTGTTTATACAATTGTAGTACATAATGCTCAAACAAAACCAAAGGTTACATAGGATCCATAGTACATGAAGTTAAACTAAACATCGGCCTCCTCGTAGCCTTTTCTCCTGCTTGTTTTCAGGGTACCTGTCATGCTAATATACCTGGGACATAGAATGTCCCAGGGGCATCAACCCAAGTTAGATATGACATCTAAGTGAGTGACTCAGAGAATGAGAGTACATGCGTGCAAATGCAATAATGCCATTATGAAATCCACCCCTGTGGTAGCAATGCCAAGGTGTTGCAATCACCTCCGCGGTCATCATAGTCACTCCTGGCTCATCACCAGAGCACGAGGTCTTCCATGATGTCCCAACAACTAGCCACAGTCACCAATATGAACATGATATATGACAAAGCAGAAGGAATATGCATAAACAAGGGAAAATATGACATGTAAGCCTCAAAGGCATAATGTGCAAGCCAACACACAAGTGAAGCAACAAATGCTCAAAATGCCACAAAACATGCAGGAATCACTCACCTTGATCGGTTACCTTAGGAAGCACGGTTTACAACGAGCGAATGGGTTTTCTCGTAGTTTTTCTTACTGCTTGGCACGAACTTCGAGAAAGACCCAAAAATTCTGTCAAGGCTTATTCTCCATCGACTTTCTCCCTTCTTTTGGTAGTATTTCCTCTCTCAAACTCCCTTCCTTTTCCTCCTTTCTTGGTGCCAAAATGAATAACCCCAAAGCCCTTATTTATAGGAAACTTCGGCGAACCAAATCGCACCACGTGTCGCGTCATCATTCCAACCATGTGCATCCAACCAAAGTGTGCCATGTGTCCCTGATATTTTGAACCTTCACATGTTTAATTTGATTTTTCAATATTCCCATCATTACATCCCACATGGTTTAATTCATTTTCTACATTTCCCATCATTACACATTTAATTAATAACTACATCCCACATGGTTAATTGCATTTTCCACATTTCTCATCATTACACTTCAAATCCTATCTTCAAATGGCCAATGAATGCTTGCCACATGTCCTTAGAGATAATGTTTGGAGACTTTTGCAAACTTGGAAGATAAGTAAGTTTTTTCCTAACCAATCATTCAATGCCACCTCAAAGTGTCATTATGAGCCATCATGTGACCTTATCCTAACTTCCAAGTAACCCAATGGTTGATTGCCATGTGTCATTGAAGATAAGGCTTCATCATTTCTCCCATGTGCATCCAACCCAAATGCACCTCTCGTCTCTTAATTGAATTTAATAGAGTTTAGAATCCAAAGCTCATTTGTTTTGAGTGTTCACACTATGCTCATCATTACACCCATAATTATAAGATTTCAACCAATCCAATTGTGACACCTAGGGGGGACACTTGGTCATTCATGATTTGCCCATGGATGATATTTTTAAGGTTTCAAGAACTACACATTAGCCCGAACTTTTTAGATAATTTGCACTTAGGCCCTTGCAACTTGGTCCCCGGGTCATTTTTAATTGCACTTTTTGGTCCCCAGAGAATGGATAAATTACACTTAGCACCCCAAGATTTTAGGTAAATTACACTTTTACCCGACTTCAATATTTACGATTTTGCCACTGGTTCAGAAACTGAATTTTTCCCTCAAGGCTTCCTCAATTCCTTGAAATGGCCTATTTCCTTAAGTATTAGAACCTAACAATCTCAGGTATTACCTCATTTTTGATTTTGAAAATCTGGGGTGTTATATGGTCACTGTCGACCAGCTCTGCCATTACGTGGCATATTGCATTACATTACATTGCATGGGACCGGGCTTACATTTATTGGGGGTCATGCTTTGCATGTACGAGGAAGTGTGCATATTAGCATAACCCGGTTGGCCTGTTAAGTGCCAATTTGGGTACAATAGGTGCACATGTGCATTTAGAGCATTTTGCTTCCGTGGGTTCTTATATGGGCATAACATGGCCTGATGCTTGGCTTATGGGGGCTTTGTCATCACGTTAATGTTGCAAGAGCCATTGCATTTATTATCTGTTGCATCGCGTGGTTACCGTTGATTTGGTTTATGATTGAGGATTGTGATATGGAGTTGACCCTTGATAGCTATGAGTGGATGCTGGGCTCCAGATAGCTATGATTCGGGGACTTCGGTATGTGACTGTGATGATAGCCTCGGGCTCATGGGCTTTATACCAGCCAGTTCATGGCTGTGGCAGGTTGGTATACTAGGACTTGGGAGCCAAGATGTGCATTTCTTATGTGGGCCCCAAGGACTGTTATGTGCATTGTTATATTTATGCGGAGTACTGGATTCTTTATTGCACGGTATGGCATGGCATTTTCATATTTTGCGTTGCACTTTGTACAAGTATAACTTGGGTGAGAGTTGTACTTCCAGTATTGGCATCGCTATGTTGCAAGGTGTACTTGATTGTGGTTTATTTTTGTCTAGCGAGGTACATATCGGGTATGGTTATTTCCGATTTTGGTCTGACTTACTTGTATTAGTGGGATGCACTCCAGTGTGGGAGATTTATGTCCAGCCTTACCTATATTCATTTGTTATGCTTGTTGAATCTTGTGGCTCATCTTGTTTTTACCATCATTCCAAGTGTAGGAGTTGACGCAATGGTTAGTCTGTTTGGCGTATTAGTTGCAGATAACTGTGTGTATAGGGCAATCCTGACTAAAAGATCCGCGAGGTGCGTGTTGTGATGAAGGGCTCGGACAACGTGGCTTATTGATTTATTTGGTCGTTATGTTGTTATGTATGATTAAGCCCTGAGTGGTTTATTCCGTATTTATCTGGCTTCCACTGTTGTGGTGTGTTGCATGATTATGGTTGATTTGTAATTAAAAAAAAAGAAAAAAATTCTCGGATCGTGACATAATTAATTGTAGAATACAGGTTGAAATTGTAAAATACAGACTGCTTTATTATATTAACTGATACATTTCGTAAAATACAAATTGATATTTTTTTGTTTATACAATAACTTTAATTTATGTTTTTTGTTCAATTTTTAATTTTTTTTACTTGCTCTTATATTTTAATTTACAATATTGATTAACATTATAAATCTTATATGTTTGTTTATTATTTGAGTTTTGTAGAGCGTTTAATACAAGTAAAATTTTTACAAGTTCTTCATAAATTTCAACATAATACACCGAGCTTTTACACTGTGTATTTTAATCTTAATATTGTTTACACCGTGTCTTTAGGCATGTTTGTATTTATTTTTTGATAATTTCATGTTTAAGAACTATATATATTGTCTTCAGATATGTGATATAAGCGAGTTTAGGCTTTCAGTTTAGTACGTGTCCGAGTTCAATACTTGATTATTTTGCGTTCAAATTTAATATTCAATTTTTTTTAGTTGTACCGTGCCTTCAGGCACGGGTTATCCCTAGTATATATATATATATATATATGTATACATATGTTTAACACCTACTGTAAATGTAAGGCACCCAAATAATATATATATATATATATATGTATTCATATGTTTAACACCCACTATAAATGTAAGGCACCCAAATAATATATATATATATATATGTATACATATGTTTAACACCCACTGTAAATTTAAGGCACCCAAATAATATATATATATGTATACATATGTTTAACACCCACTGTAAATTTAAGGCACCCAAATAATATATATATATATATATATACACACACATGTTTGGCACCCACGCACCCATTGTATATTGCCACGGGCATAATTTATCTATTTAAATGATTTTCGAATATGTCCAAAATTATGAGAATTTATATCAAAATTTTCTCTGTATTTTCATCTAAATAGTCATTAGAATATGGCCAGTGAATTAAATGCCACTATGTGTAAAGATCAATACAACTAATGTGCTTGATGTGGTCCTTTTAGTTGCAAGGGAACTCTAATCATAAATTTGAGACTTTTTGTGGAGATGTACTTGTCATCAATACGTGGCATTAAACCATGTGGATACTTATTTATGCATTTGAGAGCATGGCATCAAGGTTGGTAACCTTGCGTGATTTCATAAATGGCATGTTAAAAATATGATATATACTATTATTATTAAATTTTGCGCACCTATTATTTTGCGCTGAGGGAAAGGGTACCCTAGAGCACCTGGCGCAGGACGAGGTAGCCATAGCCCGGCAGGTTAGCTCCATATTTATTTGTGAGTTTTTATTTACATGATGCACTTGGGCATGTGTGGATTGATGGCTTGCGAGCTTACGAGATTTGATATTGACATTAATTTATATGCACAATTGCAGGGTGATATATGGTGGCATGCTGCATTTAACTTGGAGTTGATCAAGTCATAAGTTACGAATCTCATACATAACTGTTGAGTCCTTGATTACTCTTTTTGGTGTCACTATGTTTCTTGGATCCTATGCATTGTTCCTTGTTCCTCAAACTTATTGAGCCTTGTGGCTCACTTGATCTTCTTTACTATTCCGGGTAAAGGGAAGACTGTTATTGGGGGCGAGTCCAGTGGGACTAAGGCCCAGGGATAGTGGTGTACGGAGACACATCCTAACTTAAACATTCTAATTTGTATTTTGGTGAGGCTTGAGATGAATTGATTTTTAGTTTGTTAGTTAACATTAGAGTCTTTTATCTATTTTGTATAGCTGTCAAACCCAAATTCATGAGATATTGGAAGTATAACTGAACTTTAATTTAGTTTCCGCTGCTAGTAATGAAATGAGTTGTCTGTTTATTTATGGTTTGTTCTATATCATTTCTATGATGACCTCCTTTCGAATATCCTATGCTATCAAGAATATTTGAGAGTAGGCCCTTACAAATTCCATGACAAATTTCTTCAAGTTAGTCTAGTAGAATACTTGCTTCACCTTCTTGTAAGTATTTTGGATGCGCTAGTGCCCCCCGATAGGCGACTCATGCAAGGTTTGGAGTATTCAATTCCTTAGTGTTTCACATTCCCCAATCACCAACTGGCCCTGGTGTCTCAGTAACCCGTTGGTCATAGTATACCCTGGTCTGCTGTTTTCATCTATGCTCAATTGCTCCACTAGTTGTCTTATTCAATCCCCCATTTCATAACTAACAGCCACTTCTTGATACCAGTCTGGTACCATTGCATTGATGGTTATAGTTGATCCTTCTTCAAAGCATCGTGAGAGGGCATCAACTGTCACATTCTCCTTTCCTCTTCTAAATTGGATCACATAATCGAGACCCATCAACTTTGCCATCCCTTTTCTTTGGAGGTGTGTATGCAATAGTTGTTGAAGGATGAACTTAAGGCCCTCATGATCCATTTTAATTATAAATTGACCTTCTTTTAAGTAGTGTCTCCACTTCTTAATTGCCATAAGTACAGCTAGTAATTCCTTATCGTAAATGCTGAGGCCTTAGTGTCTTGGGGCTAATGGTTGACTTAGAAAAGCTAATGGCCGACCATCTTGAACTAGGACAGCTCCCACCCTTGTGCTACTTGCATCTGTTTCCAAGATAAACGACTTGTTAAAATTAGGAAGTCCTAAAATAGGGACTTCACTGACAGCCTTCTTCAGTTGTTCAAAAGCTCTGTTAACCTTTTCATCCAACTTGAACCCATCTTTCTTCAACAATTCTGTAAGGGGCTTGCTTATTACTCCATAATTCCTCACAAAACATCTGTAGTAATCGGTTAAACCCAAGAAGCCTCTCAAGGCCTTGACACTATTGGGTCTCGACCAAGCAGTCATTGCAGCTATTTTCTTTAGATCTGTGTTACTCCAGCATTCGAAATAATATGCCCTAGATACTCTATTATTGTTGGGAAAAGGCACATTTGGATCTTTTGATGTATAGCTGATTGAATTGAAGGACTTGGAATGCAGCCCTAAGATGGTCTAGGTGTTTAGCAAATGTTAGGCTATAGATTAGGATATCATCAAAAAATACCAGCACAAACTTTTTGAGATAGGGTTCAAATATATGGTTCATTAAGGCTTGGAATGTAGCTGGGGCATTGGTCAATCCGAATGGCATGACTGTGAATTCATAGTGCCCATGGTGGGTTTTGAAGGCCGTTTTGTGGATGTCATTTGGATCCATTCGGATCTGATGATAACCGGATCTTAAATTAATTTTCGAAAAGACTGTGGCATATCTAAGTTCATCTAATAAATCTTCAATAATGGAGATGGGAAATTTGTCTTTAATAGTGATGGTATTAAACTGACGGTAATCAATGCAAAAGCGTCAGGTGCCATTTTTTTTTTAACTAAAAGGACGGGTGATGCAAAAGGGCTTTTGCTCGGTCTAATGGTAGAGTGCTCAAAGGGTTTGGTAGGAGGTAGTTCTTTAGTGTAGCGGCCCTCTCCCGGATCATCCCGCTAGCATAGGAAATTCGAAAGGAGGTCGTCACTAAATGAATACAAGAACAATAAACACCATATTATTATTATTATTATTATTTTACTTTCTCTCTAATTATCAGGAGCCAAAATAAAATCTCTCCACTTTTGCTCACTATCAATAGGAGTTCAAAATAAATATTACATCCCCTTTACATTATCATCTTGGGCTTACTACCCATACATTTTCCAAATAAAAGGGCACTAAGGTTCTAACAACAAATTGAACCCTCTATTTCCTACCCTCAACATTACACCCATAGATCTTGAGGCTGTGACATCCCTATACACAACTAAACCCGGGCTTTAGCCTCATTGGACTCGCCCTCAGCAATAGCTTATCCCTTACCTGGAATGACAGGAATAAGCAAGGTGAGCCACAAGGCTCAGCAAGTATATATTTTACAACAAATAAAACAATAGAGTCGAGGCATGGATAAACCAAAGTGGAATAGACCTGACTTCCCAAGTACGAATAGCATTCCCCATTACATCCCATCATTATTATCATTCCCATGCCGTTGTAATTATGCATTTCCTGCATCATTTCGTTTCTCGATCATTATGATCATTTCCATGCCATTCTCATTATGCATTTCATGCATCATTTTATTTCTCAATCATTATGATCATTTCCATGCCATGGTCATTATGCATTTTATGCATCATTTCATTTCTCATGAATATATAATTTTCCATGCAGCATATCGGCCCTCAAGGCCTCTCATTCACATGCATGTATACATATACATAGAAAGATCATTTAGCCATTCACTTGGCTTGAGCATCGCCTACTGGGTTTATGGCCACCTTACTTGCATCAGGCACTCTTTAGGATACCCTTTTCTCAACTCGCGGTACGTAGCCGCCGCGCAAAATAATAAGTGCACAAATAATAATATCATGTAATGCTCATGTAAATTTTAAGTAAACATATCAAACATGCTACATTATTAGCAATGTTCCCATCATGATCATCATGCACACTTAGCCATTTCAAGATTATATCCTCACATGAGCCAATGATATTTTCATCATATGATTTGGCATCATTCATTGAGATTCATTTCCATACCATGAATAATAATACCATGCAATACTCATGAAGGTCTTCAAATAAACATATTGACATGCTTCATTATTAGAAATGTTCTCATCATGATCATCGTGTGCCTTTAGACATGTCAAGATTATATCATCACATGAGCTAATGGTATTTTTTACCACGTGATTTAGCATTATTTATTGGGATTCATTATCATACTTGTTGTTGCCGAAATACAACAATCTATTTTTAATTGCGGATAGACGCAAGAGTCTTGGTAGTCGTGTCTTTGCTGATGAGGATCTTGACAAGCAATTGGATCTGGTAAAGGTCCAGATCTGGTAATCTGATAGAGCTGATGATCTGGTGGCCCAAAATGATCTAGTGGCCTAAAATGACAGAGTGGCCTTGGTGAAGAGTGGCCTTGGGATGATGAGTGACCTAAAGATGATGAGTGGCCTGAAGATGACGAGTGGCCTTGGTGACGAGTGGCCTTGATGACGAGTGACCTTGATGACCGAGTGGCCTACAAAACGAGAGCACCGTTAGGATGCGGGTGGGGGTCCCCGCGCAAACCCTCCGATGCTTGAGTCAGATCTCGAGAGAAAATGAGAAAAGTGTGCTTCAATTACTCAAAATTACGTACCTTGACATGAAGGTGGGGTCTCATATTTATAGTGGAGGAGAGAAAGAGGCCTCGCGGTATTTTCGGCGAGATTTTCGTGGCCCATTCCGAGAATTTCGGGGCCCATTTGGCTGGCGAGACGGGGGGCATTTAGCTGGATCATCAATCCCAAAGGGTCACTCGGCATGGCCGAGTGACCCCCACTCGGTTGGGGCAATTTGGGGGAGGGGTCACTCGGCTGTGCTAAGTGGTGTTGCCCACTTGGTTGAACCGAGTAGGCTCCCACCCGGCCCGGCCGGGTGGGTCTTCCTTGGCTCCTCGACCTTGCTTTATCTCCTTGATATTGGGGCCCACACTTGATCATATATCCATTTCGCCTTCCCGGGTACATCAATTGCTCCCTGCTTTTTCAGCCGAGGAGTCGGGTAAAAGAGCATACGATCCCGAGAAATATTGGCGCCACTTTTGTCGCATTTTGCTTATCTTTCGGGAGATCATTTTTGCGCATTTTCTCTTCATTTTCTGTATTCGTTCCACAGCTTTTGACTTTTTTTCCTTTTGAGCCCCTATAAATAGGGCTTCAATTCTTCATTTAATTCTCACAAGGATCAGCCGCGGTGCTTCAAAACTCAAATTCTCTCAGGTCTTAGCGCGTTTTCTGGGCCACGTCTTCATTTTCACCATTGGACGAGCTCTCACTGGGCCACTTGGTTATGACCGAGTGGCCATGATATGCGACTGGGGGCCTGCGCGCGCGCGATCGTGCTTGTGCACGAGCCGCGCCCTAGCGTGCAAGGCCCCGCTTAGCTGGGCCCTGCGCATGCCTAGGCTACCCCAGGCCGTGCCCAACGCGCGCAGGCCCCACTTGGCCATGTCTTTCGACGCCTCGGTGCATCCGTATGCACCCCGAACCCCGTTTCGCCATTTTTCGTGTCATACATGATCTTTTGCCCTTCACCCAAAAAGGTTTTGCAATCCAAAAAATACAAACGCAACAATTATTTAATTATTTCATAAATAACAACATAACCGAATTCGCACGTAAGCAATTGAAATATTTTGACGATAGCTCTGATACCACTGAAAGTAGAGCAAGATCGCTACGGAGTAAACAACGTAGTTCAAAAATTTTGAACTTACCCCGATCCCAGCGATTGGATCAACGTCGAAATTAAATCATTCACAAACAAATAAATAAATCTAACCTTTAGATTATCGAGTCGTTCGCGGATTCGAGCCGTCCAAGCGTCCGGCCTCTAACTCTTGATATGCGGCACGCATCCGTTGGCAAGGACAGCGGAATAGGAGTGCTAACTCCTTCTCCTTTGCACTGCTTGTGTATGGACGGTAAAAGAACGCCCACATTTCAAATCGATGCCAAAAAGAAACGGGGAAGAGTGAACGGCAATACGTTTTTCAACTCTTGAAAAACGACACCAAAAATCACTGCTATTTTGGACAACCCATAAAGGGATATTTATAGTGAAATATCCTAGGGTTTTTAAGACCCTAATGGATTGGGCTAGCCCATTAATTATACTTTAATTAGAATATTAAGTGGGTTTATTCTAGTCCAACTAGAAATATAATTAAATGGCCCAAATCCTTTTATAGGTTTAAATAAAATATTTTGGCCCAAATCTAATTCAAGCCCAAATATAATATTTAATATTTAGCCCAAATCTAATTTGGTCCAAATATAATATTTAATATTTAGCCCAAATCTAATTTAGTCCAAATATAATATTTATTTTAATATTTGGCCCAAATCCAATTTAGTCCAAATATAATATTTAATTTAATATTTGGCTCAAATCTAATTTAGTCTAAATATTAACTTAAGCCCAAAAATATTTTATTTCCTATTTTCCACTCCAATAAATAAAAAATTATTAAATTAGAAACTCCTTCCTAATTTAATCAATTGCCATTTTTAGGAAACTCTTTCCATTATGACGACTTCTCGTCATATTGATGTCATTACGTCTATTTGTTCTTTTTCCGTAAGAATCTATGACGGCACAACTTCTTACCGAAATGTCCCACTTAACCATATGTCCACTCTCCTGATTTAAGCTAGGGACAGTGCCTATTGCGTATGACTCATTAGGTTTTCGAATATGTTGACAATGTGTCGGTACAAACACGTAAGACAAGATTGGCCTCTATCAAGGCATCATGCCTACCCAATTATTCAGAAGGATTCATAATCCGCAAATAACCTTTCACGAGCATGGTTATCGTGTAATTCGATCATCTCGTTAATGTATCTTATGTGATCTCAAGTATGGCGATGTGTCGCTTAATAATGATCACATGAGTTTTCTTCGGTCCTCTGGATATCTTCACTTAATAGAAAGTAAATCAATAACTCCTTATTGATCTCTTTTACCATGGCCACGGATTTAAAATGAATATCCACCGAAGGCGCCTTAGATACATCATCCTCTATCAAGGGATAGACGAGTCCCATCTTGGTTATACACCCATCTCCATAAGCCTCACGATATACCCAATGATTGCCCACCTGCAGCCTTTGTCTAGACCCATCGAAACGATGTCAAAGCATACCGGTCTTCTTATGGGATGACCGTGACAACCTCAGGTCCAAGGATTAGTTACACCCATCTTGTATGAGAATACCATCAACATATAACCAAAATGGATTCTCATGACGAGTCATGTCCAGTGACACGTTCTCCAACATTGGTCACCTATGTACTTGTCTAGGCATCCCCATGCCTATGGATGTGAGACTCTCATTGCTATCACATAGAAAAAACATAGCACATACAAGTCTTACCGCAATTGTCAATGTCCATTCTTGACATTGCTACGACTTGGGACGTTTAATGATGTCTAGAAACTGTGATGCATCCTCTCACATATTTATAGATTAATCACAGTATACATCATATGGACTTCTATCTAGTTTCATTCGGTTATTAAAATAATAATAAGAAACTAATAGAATGACTTCTTGTCAATTTGAACAACTCCTTATTCAAATAATAAACATAATTACAATTGTCAGTGTACAACATGCCCAATCTGATTGGGTTTAGAGCACCTACATTGACAACAACGAAGTAAAACGCAACCAAGCCCGTCGCCCCGCCTATGGCCCGGCGACGAGGTAAAATGCAATCACACCCATTGCCCCCCTTACGGCCCAGCAACGAGGTAAAATACGCTCAAGCTCGCCACTCCGTGCATGATCCAATAATGAAAGAAAAGTCTTGGCCTCGTATCACTAAAGCTAGCAATAAAAGAATAAATCAAGCAACAAAGAACGGAGCACGTTGGGTAGGGCAAAGATGAAAATATTCACTGATAAAGCAATAGCTCTCCTTACAAAAAAAAAAAAAAAGAGAGAAAGAGAGAGCAACAGTGAAAAGCAAGCTACAATGAGGGTCTACTCTCGGGAGCAAGACTTGCGAGAGGAACGCTTAGTAGACCCGAACGACACAACAGGAATCTCGGGAGACACCGTGGGAAGTTCCCCTTCCTCAACCTCTATCGTATGAGGGACATCTTCAACAGCTACGCCAGGATCTTCTTCACTGGCACCAAGGTCGACTGCCATGCCTTCTTCCCCATGATTGAAAGGAAACGGATTCCATGGGCCCGTTATATTTTCCAAATCATCCACTAAGTAAGAATCCAAGTAAGAAGAAGGACTCATAGGCTCATTCGACTCATACTGACGCTAGTCTACTTGATGAGACTCCTCAACCTCGGGAGTAAGAAAAAGTTCAGGGAAAGTCTCTCCTGGACGCTGAGATTCCAAATGGGCACGTGCCAGATAAAATCCATATTTCAGAAAACCTAAAGCATATTTCCCCTTCCTATCTTGGCAATCAGTTAAGAGACGATATTCCTTCACCACCTCAGCCCGGATAGCACGGGCATCCTTGCAACTTATGTTCAGTTCCGCCAAGCGTAGAGAGTGTTCTTGCAAAAGTGCTTCGTGCTTTGTCATCAATCCAACATTCTTGTGTTCCTCCTCTGTTAGTTTACAGCGTAAGTCTTGAATTTCCCCTTGAAGGCTCGGGGTACCAACAACAACCTCGAACAGCCGATCCTGCATATGCCCAATCTCTGCCTCTGCATTCTTCTTCCCGAGCTCCGCCCGACGAGCATGACCCTTTAGCTCTTGACACTCCTCGTTCCAAGAAGATTGACGTTTCCTCCGGTCGGACATCTGGATTTCTACTTGCTCACGATATGCCCTATCCTTGGCATTGGAGGCAACGATTCCTTGGATCCCTTGCACCAGGAGCCGCTCCACTTCATCCCTAGTCTGGGCATGATTACTGCCGATAAATTGACGTTCATCTCGAGGAAGAATGGTAGAATAAATGAGGCGGGCGCCAATCCCGGGTTTGGTAACGGAGTCTATCTCTAATACCCTGGGGGAAACTTCAAAATCTCGACCACTAAGCTTCATACCATCCCTGAGAATCATAGTATGTCTCACCTCACCAGGAAGGGGAAGTACAAGAGGTGGCCTCATCGATTTCTTGCCTTCGAGGCGACGACGATCCTTCCTGTTAGGAATTACAGGATTGCGACATTCTTTTTCCACCAGAGCCATGTCACCAGCAAATCAAGAAGACGAACTTCGCCCCCTTGAGAATTGGGAGCAGGAGATGGAACGTCGACGGCCTCTTCATGAGAGAGAGGAATTGATGATGGGCTTTCTGTATGAGAAGGAACTTCAGCACTCGAATGGTCACTTCTTGGACGACGCCGCTTTTCCACCCAATAGCAGAAACACCAGCAGGCTTACGTGACCGAGGAGGGCGAGAGCTTGTAGATCCCTCGACACCATGGGCAGAAGTCCCGATCGTTGCCGCAGCACGTGCCTCCTCTTCATGATGGCGTCTATGCAACTCCATCAACCTACCCAGCCCAGCCATTTCTGCAAAAATCAATACAAAGCATTTAATGTGGAAAACTAATGCAATAATGGAGGAAGGAAGGCAATGGCGAAAGATATTCTACCCCCAGGAGTGTTTTCCTCCTGAGGATTGAAAGGAGAATGGGAAGATGATTCAAGCATTTCCATCTCCTCCTCCCCAACTCCTTCCATTTCCTAATTGGATAGCGAAGAAGACTGAGGAGGAATAGTTGGCGCCATGACCTCCCAATCCGCGATTCTGAAATTTTCCAAAGTCAGGAGACTCATTAACTCAACAAGACCTGGCGCCATTAACATGCCTACTAGACGACGATATACGCCCCGAACTTGCTTGCATGGAGGGAACCCTTGGCTGGCATCCTGATGGTTCCAGTATAGAGGAGCATCCCAACCGGGCGGAGGTTCTATCACCACCCATTGCTCTTCAAACCGATTGATCTTGTTAGGAAGAGCGCTAAACAGCTCGAGACCCGACACCTTCTGAAGTGTATAAAGGGCGCGATCCTTGCTAGCTCTTCGTAATCGATAGAAGCAACTGAAAAGCATTAAGGAAGGGACTACATCCCTCTGATGGCAAAGCACAGAGAAATCGACCATCTGGGCCCAACCATTAGGGTGAAGTTGAGCGGGAACGATCTTGTAGTGACACAACCACGCCATGGCAAAGGGAAAAAGAGAAAAATGGAGTCCCACCTCAAACGAAGCAAAATGAATGCCAATGGAGCCTTCATCTACCTGGGAAGGGTCCGGCTCATCGAGACGAGGATACCTCACCATAAATCCAGAAGGGGTGGCATCATAAACCTTCTCAAAAGCCTATACCAAAGCCGAGAGCTTGAAGTAGTAGGAATGTGCGCGAGGCCAGGGGGTGATGCCGGTCTTCTCCTCGACATATTAAAAGGATTCAAAGTCGTTACCTTGTTATGTTAGGGGAGACAGAGGATCATAGCAAGCAAAATACCTGCACGAAAAAACAATGAATATCAATACAAGGCAAAGAAGGAGAAATCGAAGGGTGAGTCAAGCGATCGAAGGCATTTAAAGGCACTAGGAGACCGGGACCACTCGGTCATGACCGAGTGGCCCCCCAATCGCACAACATGGCCACTCGATCATGACTGAGTGGCCTAGTGAGCACCCTCCCAATGATGAAAATGAGGACGTGGCCTGAAAACACTTCGAGACCTGAGAGAATTTGAGTTTTGAAGACACCGCGGTTGATCCTTATGAGAATTGAATGAAGACTTGAAGCCCTATTTATAGAGGCACAAAAAGAAAAAAAATTGAAGCTATCAGACGAATACAGAAAATGAAGAGCAAATACGCATAAATGGTCTTCTGAAGATAAGCAAAATATGGCAAAAGCTGCACCAAAATTTTCCGAGACCTTATACTCTTTTATCCAACCTCTCGGCTAAAAAAGCAGGGAGCAATTGATGTACCTAGGAAGGCGAAGCGGATATCTAATCAAGCGTGGGCCCCAATTCGAGGGGATGTAGCGAAAGTAGAGGGTCGAGGAAGACCCACTCGGTATAGCTGAGTGGGTGACCACTCGGTTGAGCCGAGTGGCACCCCCACTCGGCATAACCGAGTGGGGTACAACTCGATTTCCCGGGTGGTCGATCCCCCGCTCAGTGCAAACAAGTGGGGGTCCACTCGGTGCAACCGAGTGACTGAGTGGAGAGGGCCACTCAGTTGAGCTGAGTGGCCCCTCGTCCCAGCTCGGCTTAGCCGAGTGAGGTCCACTCGATTTGGCCGAGGGATCCCACTCAGGGAAGCAACCGAGTGGGGGGTCACTCGGTCATGCCGAGTGACCCTCCGGGGTTGCTATCTCTTCGACAATTAGCCCGATCCAACCGAGTGGCCCTCCCTCTCGTCAGCCAAATGGCCCTGAAATTCCCGGAATGGGCCATGAGATTCTCGCCGAAAATATCTCGAGGCCTCTCTCTCTCTTCCACTATAAATATGAGACCCCGCCTTCATCACAAGGTACGCAATTTCGAGTAATTAAAGTACATTTTTCTCATTTTCTCTCAAGATCTGACTTAAGCATCGGAGGGTTTGCGCGGGGACCCCACCCGCATCCTAACGGTGCTCTCATTTTGTAGGCCACTCATCACCCTCAGGTCGCTCAGTCAGGAAGGTCACTCGGTCACCTTGGCCACTCGTCACCCTCAAGTCACTCGGTCATCTTAGCCACTCGTCACCCTCAAGTCACTCAGTCATCTTGGCCACTCGTCACCTACAGGTCACTCGGTCACCTTGGCCACTCGTCACCCTCAGGTCACTCGGTCATCTTGGCTACCCGTCACCTTCAAGTCACTCGGTCACCTTGGTCACTCGTCACCCTCAGGTCACTCGGTCATTTTAGGGCACCTGATCATTTTGGGCCACTAGATCATTTTAGGCCACCAAATCATTTTGGGCCACCAGATCATCAGCCTTATCAGACCACCAGCTCCATTGGATTATCAGATCTTGACCTCTACTAGATCCAGTTGTGTGTCGAGATTCTCATCAGTAAAGACACGACTCCCAAGACTCTTGCGTATATCCGCACTAAAAAATAGATTGTTGTATTTTGGCAACATCTTGAATAAAATGCGTTATATCCACTTTTGTTGCATCACCATATTTTGTTGCTCTATGTTGAGTTAGTCATTTGTTATAAAGGACTTGGGACTAACAAAGGGATTCCTTGGCACCCAGATAAATTGAGATCAAGTAGTTAAGAAATTGTATATGTCACAAGAGCAATATATTGAAAAGATCATTTAGAGGTTCAATATGAACAAGGGCAAAGCAATTAGCTCTTTTCTTGTTGCACATTTTAAGTTAAGCACTAAGGAAAGTCCTTCTATAGAGAAAGAGAAATAAGACATAAAAAGAGTTTCGTATAGCACAGTCGTTGAAAGCTTGATGTATTCATTGGTATGCACGAGAACAAAGAATTGGTGTTGTTAGTCGTTTTCTATCAAATCTAAGAAGAGAATATTAAAATGTAGTCAAGTGGATTATAAGGCATTTGTGGGATACTTCAAGTATGTGTCTTTGCTTTGGTAATGAGAAATTAGTATTAGTTGACTACACAAATGTAAACAAGGTTGGAGATATAGGTTTATGCAAGTCTACCTCAGTTATTTGATCACCTTTTATAGGGGAGTTGTGGCTTGACAATTGAAATTATAGAAATGTGTTGCACTTTCTACCATCGAGACAAAAATTTATTACAGTTATTATAGATGAAGAATATTTTTCATGAGTTTGGTTTCAAACAAGGCTGATATGTTCTATTCTGTGACAGTTAAAATGTCATTCACCTTGGTAAGAATTATACTTTTCATGTAAGATCCAAACACATTGATATAAGGTCTCTAATGGGGTTAATTTGGGTTTAAAGAGTAGAAAAGAGATAGAAATAGAAGATAATAGTAGGGAAGGAATTTTCTTATTAATCCATATCCTTTACAATCTTAACAAAGCCGTTAGATAGGCTTGAATACTAATGAACAGAAAAGCAGGAACTAACAACACTAGAAAACAAGAAGCACTTACACGACCAACACAATGTGCAATACTCCCCTTAATTTATTCAACCACTAGCAACAGTAAATAACAGCAATACAATAAACAAATCTGATAATACCTTAAGACTAAGTCCAAGCACTT
Source organism: Diospyros lotus (assembly GCF_014633365.1). Classification (NCBI taxonomy): domain Eukaryota; kingdom Viridiplantae; phylum Streptophyta; class Magnoliopsida; order Ericales; family Ebenaceae; genus Diospyros; species Diospyros lotus. The sequence continues at coordinate 34,137,041 of NC_068341.1, read as the reverse complement.
GACCATGCATCCTCTACATCTCCCCTGCATACAAGGACGTACCATTATGCAAAGAACATATCATTCCATCCCCCTAATAATGTCCTTGTCCCAAAGGATGAAATTCAAGATATGAGTGAAGAAATCTCCACTTATTCTCCCAAGTATCATCCTTTGCCAGCACCCCAACCCATTTAACAAGGATTGCTTCCTTGGGACAATAATGGCCTTTCTGAGTTACTCGACTATCGATTACTGTAACAACCCGCCTTACTCGGGCGCGTTACTATAAGGGAATTCCTGGGGATTTTTTTTTCCATGATCTCAAGAACAATCTTCACATGCTTTAACATGCCCAACACATACGACAATCCAACGAACAATCTCACATGCACACATAGGCCAGCACCCACGATGATTCCAAAAACAATCTTCACATGCACACAAAATCCCGGAAACCCCAGTCTTATCCATTTAACTAACAAGATCCATAGTCTTAAACTAAACAAGTCATAATATTACGCAGCGGATAATAACATCAAAATACCGTAGCCTACCATGAGGTTCATACATAGTGTTTCCATATTAAACATGTATTACAATGTTCATACATATATCAAAATAAGTACTACTGCTTCAAAATGATACAACAGTTATCACACTAAACACCGTCGGCCCTTAATTGGCCACGTCCTCGCCTTCATAGTAGTCCTTGGCCAGAACATTGAATGTTCCAAGGGCATAACCCAGATTAGATGATAAAACATCTAAGTGATGGCATGATACAATTTACTGAATACATGAATGATTACGAGCACGGCATATACAGATAATGATAACATGCAACACGTCTATCTTAAGAAATCTCCCTGGCATGCTTAATCTCCCGTGGAAAATCCATTCCACACACCATTGGGATTGACCTTGCCACAACATACTTAATCCCCAGGTGCCCATCCTCGTCACTCGATCACTAGGATTAACCTTGCCCCATTCTCAAGCAAACCCCATCCCGTCCCCCACGGACATAACAATGACAGAAAATCAACACCATGATGATATGAAAACCACACGCCATGTACCGACTCTTTCATAAGTAAAAACAATTGATGCAATATACCACATGTTCAATATGTATATGATGCCACAAACACTTAAGTAAAACGCCTATATGATACATCCCAAGTTCTAGAGGGTATAACTGCTCGTTGCAGCTGGTCCAAACACATACAACCTAAGCTCGGGAAGGTAGAACCGCTCACCTGAACCCACTATACACACACCAAACCACTTTCAAGACAAAGGGTAAGACTGGAATCGAACCACTCACCTTATTTACAAAATTGATTTGCGCCTCGTAATGCGTGCTAAGCTTCGATAATCGTGCAATCCTTTCCTCCAATGGTCACAGCATCTCCTATTTACCGTCGAGACTATAGAAATCAATATTTCTATTTTTTCCATAATTTCCTTATTTTTCTCTATTTTTCATAACCTTTCTTTCCTTCGAAAATTCATAATAAATACCTAACACCCAATTTCTCCAAATATTTTTGCATAAATTTTCCTAAAATAATTTTTCAAAAATATCAAAAATTAATTTTGGAACCAGACTGTACCTCACGCGCCAAGCGCATGGGTGAGGGTGGCATCTGCGTATGCTAGTCATGCGACTAGTCTTTTTTGGTTGTCTTCTCCGACTCCAGCGAGCTACGACTGCTTTTAATGGCCAAACAAGCTATACGGCCTTGAAACTCTCCTTGAGGCAATCCTAATGGTACCCTTTGGTGGCTAAAAAACTCACCGGAAGGCTCTCAAAAGTCCGATTTTGCTCTCAAAAGTCCGGCAAGGCCTGACTTTCCGGCCAGCTTCTTAAAACCCTGTGAAACGTATGCCAAACTCTCCCAAATTCTCCAGAAATGCTTCCCAACCCTCAAAGAACAAAATCCCTCTAACCTTGTGGCTCAATTCAAGCTAAAATAAGAGAAATTTTGCTTGATTTTCTTTTGAAACCCTCGGCCCTCAACCCCTTTTCATACCCGTTCTTGACGCCAAAATCCACCAAATCTCCGGCATTCTTATCCCTTAAGCACCAAATCTAGCTTTTAAATGATTCCAATAGCCCTAAATCATCCCAAAAATCTCTCGAAATTCTCGGCCAAATTGCCGGTCACTTCTGCCATTAAACTCAATCACACTACCACTGTTCTCGGCCAATAGCCTTCCCCAATGCAACCATCATCACCTGGAAGCTATTCTAGAGCCTCCAAGAGATCTTCCCCACGCCCAGAGGTGGCTGGCCAGTAGCCACCGGGTGGCCGGTCGATTCCACACCATAATTTTTTTTTTTTTTTTGCACTTTTACCCCCCAAGTAATTTCCAAACTCATTTCACCCCTATCCTTGATACTCCTAAACTTTCCATTAATTCCTTTATTGCCTATAAGTTCCATACTCTTCATTTCTCTCAAGAATGTTTGAAAATGTCATCATTTTGACCTCCCTTGAGTAGCTTACATATTCTGCACTTTGGCCTGGATGCCCGTATTTGCGTGTTTTTTACCTCAAACCCTTGTGAATATCTTGGTTTTGTCAAATTCTACTTATTTGGCTAATTTTACCTTCCTTGACTTGCTTTGACATGGACACTTGCCTTTCATTTATGTTTTGGATATTACATGTTGGCCTAAAACTATGATAAATTTCATTTTTGACCCTATAACCTTTAAAATATCTTTGATACAAAATACAGGGTATTACATCATCTCCCTCTAAAAAGGAATTTCGTCCTCGAATCACTCACTCTTAGGGTTAAACAGATGTGGATATGAAACTCTCATCTCTTCTTCGGATTCCCAAGTGGCTTCTTTTTCGTCGTGGTGTCTCCATAGTACCTTTACCAATGGAATAACCTTGCTTCTTAAGACCTGATCCCTTTGATCTAAGATTTGAACTGGATCTTCAGGGTAAGTTAGATCATTTCGTATCTCTATTGTCTCATTTCAAAGAACCTGTGTAGGATCTAACTTATGCTTCTGCAGTTGGGACACGTGGAACACGTTGTGGATATTTGTTAATGCCACTGGCAAAGCTACTCTGTAAGCTACTGGTCCAATTTTCTCCAAAATTTCATATGGATCGATATATCTTGGGCTTAGTTTTCCTTTCTTTTTCCCTCAAATCACTATATTGAATGGGGAGACCTTCAAATATACCTTATCACCGATTAGAAATTTCAAATTCAATCTTCGATGGTCGGCGTACGACTTCTAACAACTTTAACTTATTCTCATTTTCTCCTTAATTCTCTTGATCTTTTTAGTGACGGTTTGAACTATCTCGAGTCCAATCAATCCTATTTCCCCAGTTTCCACCCAGTAGAGTGGAGTTTTGTATTTTCGCCGGTACAATGCTTAGTAGGGAGCCATTCCAATGCTACTATGGTGTCCGTTGTTATAAGCGAATGCCAGTAGTGGTAGATGTTTCTCCCAACTTCCTGAGAAATCTAGAACGCACACTCTCAACATGTCTTCTAACATCTGAATTGTTCTCTTGGACTGACCATCAGTCTGGGGATGGTAAGTCATGCTAAGTTTCAACTGCATTCCCATACATTTGTGGAAACTTTCCAAAAATCTTGATGTAAATCGTGAGTCTCGATCTGACACTATGCTTGTAGGGATTCCATGTAATCGAACTATTTCTTCAATGTAAAGTTGAGCTAAGGTATGAATCGGTTGCCCTATCTTAATAGGCAAGAAATGCGCTGACTTTGTCAATCGATCTACTATCACCCAGATCGCATCGTTTCCTTTGGGACTTCGAGGTAGATTGGTCACAAAATCCATGGTAATGTGATCCCATTTCCACTAGGAATGTCTAAAGGTTATAGCAATCCTCCTGGTCGTTGATGTTCAATTTTGATACGTTGGCAAGTATCACATTGCTCCACGTATCGAGCTACATCATTTTTCATCCCCGGCCACCAATAAACTTCCCTAAGGTCCTTATACATCTTTGTGGACCCTAGATGTACGATGTAGCTAGCTCGATGAGCTTCTCCCAAAATACTTTGCCTCAAGTTTTGATCTCTTGGCACATACGTCCTTCCTTGAAATTGAAGTATACCATTATCATACTTGAATTCAAAAGCCTTCACTCGATCATTCTTATCTATCCATTGATTCCTCCTTGCCTCCATCTGAAGAGCTGACCTAATCTGATTCACTACATCAGGTTGGATGGTTAGGTTTGTCAAATACCCTTTGGTTGGCTTAGGCTTGACACTTACTGTCAGGTAACTAAATTCCTCAACCATTTTCCATTCTTTAACCATCATGCTAGCCAAAATTTCCAAACTCCTTCAACTAAGGGCATATGTGACTACATTTACCTTCCCTAAATGGTAGGAGATGATACAATCATAATCTTTTAGGTACTCTATCCATCTTTTTTCTCGCATGTTTAATTATTTATGGGAGAATATGTACTTCAGACTTTTGCGGTCTGTGAAAATTTTGAATTATTCTATGTATAGGTAGTGTCTCCACAACTTCAAAGTGTATATGATAGCTGCTAATTCCAAGTCATGGGTTGGATAGTTTTGCTCCTACTTTTTAAGTTGTCGGGATCCGTAACCTATTACCCTTTCATCTTACATTAGAACACATCTCAAACCTATTCCAGAAGCATCACTATACACCACTGTGAATTTTTTCGACGGTCTTGGGTGCTTGCCAATTTTGAATTGCTTCAATCTTTGCTGGATCGACAACTATACCTTCCGCGAAAATTATATGTCCAAGAAATGCTACCTGAGTAAGCCAGAATTCACACTTTGAGAACTTAGCGTACAACTTGTGGTCGTTTAAGGTTTGCATTACTATCCTCAAATGTCTTTCGTGCTCACTCTCACTTGCAAAGTATATCAAGATATCATCAATAAATACTATCACAAATTTGTCCAGATAGGGTCTAAAGGTACGGTTCATCAAATCCATGAGCGCAGTAGGTACATTTCTCAATCCGAACGGCATCACCAAATATTCATAGTGACCATATCGAGATCGAAAAGCGGTCTTAGGTACATCTTCTAGCTTAATCTTCATTTGGTAGTACCCTGACCGGAGATCTATTTTTGAGAAAAACTTGGCTCCTTGAAGCTGAGCAAACAATTCCTCAATTCTAGGTAACGGGTACTTATTCTTTATAGTTACCTTGTTTAACTGCCGGTAACCAGTACACATTCGTAAGCTACCATCCTTTTTCTTTACGATGAGTATCAAAGCTCCCCAAGGCGATACACTTGGTCTAATAAATCCCTTGTTGGTTAAGGCCTATAATTGCTCTTTTAGTTCTCTCATTTCGGCTAGGACCATCTTGTACGAAGGTATAGATATAGGCTGAGTGCCTAGCACAAGGTTTATTGAGAATTTAATCTCTCGACATGGAGGTAATCCTGGTAAATCTTCGAGAAAAACCTCAGGGTATTCATTCACAATTCTCACTTCTTCCAACTTAGGACTTTTCTTACTCTATTCGGGTTTGGTTGATTGTAATGCCTGTAAAGTCATGCCTTGCTTTTCTTTACCCTTACTATTCTGACCTTGAAAAACAACCCACCTTCCACTAGGTTGGAGTAGGATCACCATTTTATTCTTACAATCTACCTTAGCCTCATGTAATGATAGAAAATCCATTCCTATAATCACGTCGAAATCCTGAATGTCCAATACTGCTAAATCTATCTTGAGATTTTCTCCTCTCACATTGAAAATACATCCTTGACAACCTACCGCAGTTCCTAGGGTCGCACCCACAGAGTGGCTATAACCATTTGATAACCCAGTTCCCTTGGTTTTAACTTTAAACTATCTACTGATACATGTGAGACAAATGAATGCGTAGCACCTGGATCTATTAAAGTATGAATGGGAATATCTGAGAAGAATAGTGTACCTTCGATAACTGTAGGATCGGTCTCAATGTCCTCACAGGTCAAATTGTACACACGGCCTTGACGAACATTCTACGCTCCCCCGCTCGGTTGCTCTATCTTCTGCCTCTTCAAGCACTTTCACGAGATGTGTCCCAATTGTCCACAGTTATGGCGTACAATCCTTCCCTGATACCCAATTTGGGGCGTCTCTTTGTTCTTTGGATAGTTCCTCTTGATGTGACCTTCTTTGCCGCATCCATAACACCTTATGAAGCATCTCTTTCCCAGGTGTTTCTTCTAACCCTGAGGACATTTTCCTTCATCCTTGAGTTGAGACATTAAGTTTCCTGTTTTACTGTCCTTGCTTCCCTCCTCAACACAAATTATCCTCAACTACGTTAGATTCCTTTCGGTGGTTAGAGCTCGGTTCAATGCTTCTTTATATGAGTCGATCGCCCACGCACTCAGAGCTTGCTGAAGACCCACTTGCAATCCAAATACAAATTTTTGTGCCTTTTGATCTTTGTCAGTCTCATACATGGGCACGTACTTCATCAATTAGATAAATCGAGTATCATACTGGGTCACAGACATTTTGTCAGTCTACTTCAGCCTCATGAATTCCCAAATTCTTTCTTCCTTCCAACTCCTAGGAAAGTACTTGTCATTAAACATTTCCTTAAATCATGCCCACATAAAGATTAGTGTGTCTTCATCTTCGTCCTCAAGCTCCTGACGAGATCTTAATAACGAACGCTTGGTTGATTGCCACCATCGTCCTGCCTCTTCCTTTAAGATGTAAACAATGCATCTTACTTTTTCCTCCTCACTGCATTGAACATGCTGAAGTAGCTTTTCCATTTGCTCAAGCCAATATGTTAGTTCCTAATGATGGCAAATATATCTCACGAGGGGTGAATTGGGATTTGTATAAATTTTTGATAATTTAAAACTTTGATTGTTGGTAGAATACTAGGTTTCGAAATATAAGATATATGTTTCAAAATAAAACTTTCTGCTAAGTAGGTTTCAAAACCTACTATATATGTTTCGAAATATACCTCACTGTTTTGCATGTTTCGAAATATGAAATGTATGTTTCGAAATCTACTTCAATGTTTTGCTTGATTCAAAATCTTTTACCTTGTATTTCAAAATAATGATTTTTGGAAAAGATGATTTATATAATTAAGAGTATACCAAAGATGTTTGTATATCAAAGATATGTTTGTATGTATGTATACAATTAATCTTAAGAAAAACTTGTTTTAGACTTTGATAACAAAACTTATGAATGCATGTGCAATAGGCAATAATGATAAGCGAAAGCTTTAGAACACTTGCACACAAGATGTATAATGGTTCGGCACCCCGCTTAGTCCACTACCTTCAAGCTTACCTAGTTGAAGGATTTGTCAATCCCAATCACTTTTACTAGTGATCAACCACAACAAGGGTTTTACCACGGTTCACCCTAAAACCTTACAAAGTGAGTTTTTACGGGCTCAACTCAAACCTAGCACCAAGTGAGTTTTTACGGGCTTAACTCAAACCTTACACTAAGTGAGTTTTAAGGCTAAACTCAAACCTTTGACACAATGAGTTTTAGGCTCAACTCAAACCTTTACACCACAATGAGTTTTAGGCTAAACTCAAACCTTACAATATTAATAAGATAAATGAATCTTATCTTTACAGCCCAATAGAATGTAAGCAATAAAATGCCTTTCCAAATGGCTGTACAAACCTCTTAACTTGAGGTGAGGAGAGCTACAGAGATGAGACTCGATGTTTGCACTTGCTTCTCCTCTTTTACATCATAATGCACATCTTAGGATGAGTGGATCTTCTTGAGAGCTTGTCAAACGGATTGCTTGTGTGTGTGTGTCTCTAGTGTGTGCTCACTTGTTCTTACTTGTTGTCTCTCAATCAATCTTTTCTTGTCTTCAAATACCTGCTATTTATACCAAGAGATAGAAATCTGGCCATTTATAGCCGTTAGAGACAAGACAGAAAAGTAGATTTTTAAACATACTTAGTAGGTTTCGAAACATCACAGAGATACACTAAGGTTTCAAAATATACAGTCTTTTACAACTGGACAAGCACTCAAAGACAACATATAATGGGAGACAGATTCTAAAGAATCTTATGGGCACAAAGAATAAATAATGGTCCCCATTTTCAAACTTGAATTTGAATTATCATAGCATGAGAATGCATTAAACAAATGATTTTGATAAATACAAAATTGCAAAACAAATGCATCTCAATTTTTTAAATGATCTGCTGACAGAATGTCAAAGGTTTTGAAACATAATCCAAAACCTGGTTTGAAAACACATATATTGCATAGATGTTTCGAAATAGCATACACTGAAAACATTGAAAACCTTTTCAAAGGGGTTTCGAAACATGCATGGAAACATGACAAATTTTCAAAATGATTTGCTTGAAGGCACAATCCACAGCATGTATACGTCACAACTTATTTATATTTTCTTTAATACATAAATGTAAATAACAAAGTACCCCCTATTTGGATTCAATAAAAATATCTAGAAAATCAAAATCCAAAACAATAAGAAAGTAGATTTTGGGTTTTAATACAAACTCAAGATTTAGCAATATTACCACCTCCAAAATATATACTTTCTATTTAATGAAAAATTCTTTAAAAATCATTTTAGCATTACTGAATGTTAGCTATCAAAATACTAGGAGATAGTTTTCTAAAAAGAAAACATTTTATTATATGTCTCCTTATAAGGTGCTAACCTTCCAGACTTAGTTAATACAGGGTTTTGAAATCTTGATACATGAAATTCATTTGGTTTTCATTTTCATTAAGTAGTACTAGATATTGAAATTGATATATATTGAAAATTGTAGTCTTGACTCATGACTTAGAGATTAAACCAATATATATTTTTCATCATTAAAACTAATATACAAAAAGTGCAACAACACAGTACTCGGCAGAGCTGGGATCATCACACACTCTACCCTTAAACACAGGGGGTCTGAGGTATCGGTACCACTCTAACGCTTGTCGTATGTCGAGTAGGTTCCTCTCTACTCACATAAGTTAACATGTTCTCCAAAAATCTTTCCATCTGATCGAGCCAATTTTCACCAGAGCTTGATTCCCCAACATACTTCCCATTTCCTCCCTAGTGATTTCTACGCTCACCCTGACTCTTGAGGTTATCTTCATCTTTTCTCCCATAATCATTGTTGACCGCATCTCAAGGTCGTCGTGTATTCACCATCTGGAGTGAACCATGAAAATAAGTTACACTCAAGACGAGATCGTTTCTTTAAAGTAAGGCAATCTTATTTCTTAAAATTAAACCACGAAACGTAACATCCTAACATAGCAGAAAAGAAAATAAACATAGCATCTTTTATATTATTTTTTTTCCTTCCTTCAGCTAATCCTTCGGCTTCCAAATCCCTGGCTCCTTATAACCCACTTCTCGTCGGATTCCGCCAGGGTCCTTTATCATCCTCCTGAGACTCCTCATTAGAATTGATGTTGATGACATCCTCTTCTTCTTTAAGTTCCACAGCGACGACATCTTCCTGAGCTTCTTCGTACAAATCCACATGCTATGCCCTTGATCCTTGCTCAAAATTCACTTAAGGTTTCAAAATCCCAATTCTTCCATATCCACTGGGCATATATCTTCCATTCCCCTACCATCAGGTTGATAAGATAGTTGATCTGGTACTCTGCCAGATCTTCCAATTGTCGATACCTTAGGGGTACATCATTTATGATTTCTTCCATAGCATTCAAAAACTCAAGCACATCTTCCTCTTGCGGATTTCCTCGGGCTTCGATCCTTTGAGCCTAGTGTGTCAGCAACACTTATCAACCATCCTTATTAATAAAAGATAGATTCTACTTAGAAACCTCGAATGTGTATTTCCTAGAGTTTCATATCATTCATTCTAGGTTTCAAATGCCTCTTAGGATCCATAATCCTATTCTAAGTTTTCGTCTAATAGTTCTAACCAAGCTAAGTTTGACAACCTAACTTAACCTAGGGCTCTGATACCAATTGTAACACCCTGCCTTACCCAAGCATGTTACTATAAGGGAATTCCCGAGGATATATTTTTTTTCCATGATCATCACGTGTGGTGCATCAAGAACAATCTTCACATGCTTTAACATGCCCGACACATAAGACAATCCAATGAGTAATCTCTCATGCACACATATGCCGACACCCGCGGTGATTCCAAGAATAATCTTCACATGCATACAAAATCCCAGAAACCTCAGTCTTGCCAGTTTAACTAACAAGATCCATAGTCTTAAACTAAACGAGTCATAATATTACACAGCTAATAATAACATCAAAATATCATGGTCTACCAGGAGGTTCATACATAGTGTTTTGACATCATATTACAACGTTACATAATGATGATAACACTATCACGCCATCATTTATACATATATCAAAATAAGTACTACTGCTTCAAAATGATACAACAACTGTCACACTAAACACCATCGGCCCTCAACTGCCTCATCCTCGCCTTTGCAACAGTCCTTGGCTGGAACATTAAATGTTCCAGGGGCATAGCCCAGATTTGATGATAAAACATCTAAATGATTGCATGATACAGTTTACCAAATGCATGAATGATTACGAGCATGTCATATACAGACAACGATAACATGCAACATGTCTATCTTGAGAAATCTCCCTGGCATACTTAATCTCCCGTGGAAAATCCATTCCACACATCGTTGGGATTGACCTTACCGTGATATACATAATCCTCGGGTGCCCATCCACTTCACCCGATCACTGGGATTAACCTTACCCCATTCTCAAGCAGACCCCATCCCCCCCCCCCCCCCCGCGCGCACAGATGTAACAATGACACAAAATCAACACTACGATGATATGAAAACCACACGCCATGCACCGACTCTTTCATAAGTAAAAACAGTTGATGTAATATACCACATGTTCAATATGCATACGATGCCACAAATACTTAAGTAAAACGCCTACACGATACATCCCAAGTTCTGGAGGGTATAACCGCTCGTTGCAACTAATCCAAACACGTACAACCTAAGATCGGAAGAGTAGAACGGCTCACCTGAACCCACTATACACACACCAAACCACTTTCTAGAAAAAGTGTAAGACTAGAATCGAACCACTCACCTTATTTGCAAAATCGATTTACGCCTCGTAATGCGTGATAAGCCTCGATAGTTGTGCAATCCTTTCCTCCAACAGTCACTATGTCTCCTATTTACCGTCAAGACTATAGAAATCAATATTTCTATTTTTCCCATAATTTCATCAATTTTCTTTATTTTTCTCTATTTTCCATAACCTTTCTTTCCTTCGAAAATTCATAATAAATACCAAACACCCAATTTCTCCAAATATTTTTGCATAAATATTCCTAAAATAATTTTACGGCCTTGAAGCTCTCCTTAAGGCGATCCTAATGGTACCCTTTGGTGGCCGAAAAACTCACCGGAAGGCTCTCAAAAGTCCAGTTGCAAGTCGTGGTCTGGCGAGGCCCGACTTTCTGGCCAGCTTCTTGAAACCCTATGAAACGTATGCTAAACTCTCCCAAATTCTCCAGAAATGCTTCCCAACCCTCAAAGAACAAAAGCTCTCTAACCTTGAGGCTCGATTCAAGCTAAAATGAGAGAAATTTTGCTCGATTTGCTTTTGAAACCCTTAGCCCTCAACCCCTTTTATACCCATTCTTGACGCCAAAATCCACCAAATATCGGGCATTCTTATCCCTTAAGCACTAGATCTAGCTTCTAAATGATTCAAATAGCCCTAAATCATCCCAAAAATCTCTCAAAATTCTCGGCTAAATCGCTGGTCACTTCCTCCATTAAACCCAATCACATCAACACCGTTCTCGGTCAATGGCCTTCCCCAACGCAACCATCATCACCTGGAGGCTATTCTACAGCTTCCAGGAGAGCTTCCCGAAGTCCAGAGGAGGCTGGCTGGCGGCGACAGGGCGGTCGGTCGGTTTCACACCATAAGTTTTGTTTTTTTCACTTTTGCCCTCCCCAAGTAATTTCCAAACTCATTTCGTCCCTATCCTTGATACCCCTAAAATTTTCATTAATTCCTATATTGCCTATAAGTGTTGGAAATGTATGCCCTAAAGACACGTTTTGTTTAATTTATGGTAATGATGTTTCTTTTATTCAGTTTATGGCACATATATTATTTTCATTTAATTGTTGGAAAGGTGTCCATGCTATTAAGTAAGTGATTCATGTGATGGGTCGTTCTTCACAGTTAGGCATGAATCATGGGTACTTAATAAGCAAGAAAATATAACTCTTGATCTTTTGATAGAACTGGGCATTCTATCATGATAAGATCATTGTGCAATAGATCCTAATGGAGGATGGCTTGCCTTAGCCAGTAAACAGTCCGTTTACTCTAATTGTACAAGCGCATTTGGAATGCGTAGAGTGGACCTGTGATAGAAGCTAATGACAAAGTGCTAATTATCATGGAGCTAGTCTATCACTGCTACTACGTGGACGAGTACTCTAATACTTGAGTATTAGTTGGTGGTCTAGTGAACCTAGAGCTATATTCTTAGATTCATTGCAGGTGAGGTCTATCAAAGATCAATATCCTTTTGAGTTGGGAGTATGGTTTCTAATTAGCTAAGACAGACTAATACAAGATAGTTTCTGTGATTCACCCCCTTGTGATTGTCCAAGAATAATCGAATAATCCAGGGCCCTGGGAACGTGACTTATGAGTGTGTGCTTCTGGGTAGCTCCCAATGATAAGCAAGTACATTCGAGTAGTCACGGATTATTGGACTAGTGATCTAAGGATGGTAGAAGTCATTTAGAAAGGTGTTAGTACATTATTCCTTTCTAAATGATGGGTGTTACGCAGAGGGGTATTTTCGTCATTACACTAGTAGGTCAAAGACATGGCATATGCAAAATTATTCGTGGGGTCAGTGTTACCATATGGTGATAGTTGGAACACTTAGAATGACAAAAATATAGCTACTAGGTAGCAGGGATATTTTGGTCATTTTAACAGCCGTGAATAATTTGTCTTTTGGTCCCCGGGGTAGCTCGATGTAACTCATGTATTTTTAATACATTTGGCTTGTTGGATGAATTACATTAAGAGAGAGTTATTTTATTTAGAATGGTCCATTGGGCTAAAATAAAATAATGGTTCATTAGGGTCTTAATTAATTAATTGGGCTAACCCAATTAGAAAATTAATTAAAAGATCTTGGCCCATTAGGGTTTGGCCCACTAGGGTTTTTTAACCCTAGGGTTCTCCCTATATATATCTCTCTTTAGTTGTTTTTTCATCTAAGTCGTTTTTCATTCTTCTTCACCGAAGAGAGGCCACGAGTTCGAGTCATACTCCGGAAGATCGAAAGGGGGCGTTTGTGTTCTGATGTGACGGAGCCGAAGGCTAGCAGGGCAGCCGTCGTCTCCTCCACCCGAAGAAGCACCCATCGCTCCATTCCGTCCGGTAATCCGCCGAAAAAGTAAGTCTCCTAGACTCTAACCAATACGAGGATCGTTTTATTTTTAAAACGCTTCCGTTGCATGCTTTTGATCCTCGTTCATGATCCTACAATAAGTTCCATACTCTTCATTTCCCTCAATAATTGTTGAAAACATCATCGTTTTGACCTCTCTCGAGCAGTTTACATATTCTGCACTTTGGCCTGGATGCCCTTATTTGTGTGTTTTCGACCTCAAAACCTTGCGAATCTCTTGGTTTTGTCAAATTCTACTTATTTGGCCAATTTTACCTTCCTTGGCTTGCTTTGACATAGACACTTACCTTTCATTTATGTTTTGGATATTACATGTTGGCCCGAAACTATGATAAATTTCATTTTTGACCCTATAACCTTTAAAATATCTTTGATACAAAATACAGGGTATTACAATTACTACTTTTGGTTGTGCGTGCAAGGAAGAGTCATCCACTACGGGAGGAAGAGATGGCATTAGCAATATCGTAGCTCCTAAATGTTTCTTTAGTTGACTCACATGAAAGACATCATGTATTTTAGACTCAGGTGGTAGCTCTAATTGATAAGCAACTAGTCCAATGCGAGCCAACACTTTATATGAGCTGTAGAACCGAGGTGATAGCTTGAGAGTGCTCTGAAAATGGATAGATTATTGGCGGTATGGTTAGAGGCGTAAATAAACGTAATCACTAACATTGAACACCACCTCACGCCTATGTTGATCTACCTGTACTTTCATTCTATTTTGTGCCATAACCAGATGATGTTTTAGTGTCTTTTAATTGGCCTCTCGATTTTGCAAGTATTCATCTACCACCTACACTTTGGTGGTTTTAGAAACATAAGTCAGTAAATTAGGTGGAGAGATGCCATACACTACTTTAAAATGGGTGAGTCGAGTAGCGGAATGGATCGTCGTATTATAGCTATATTTATCCCAAGTGAGCAATTCCATCCATTTTCTAGGTTGATCATGAGAAAAACACCTCAAATATTGTTCAAGAACTCTATTTACCACTTCGGATTGCCCATCCGTCTATGGGTGGTAAGTAGAGCTCATGCGAAGCATACGTAGTTCATTGCATTTGAAACAAACCCTTCCAAAAGGCACTAACAAATACTTTATCTTGGTCACTCACTATCGATTTTGACATCCCATGCAGCTTTACAATATGATTTAAGAAGGCCTTAGCTACTGTCAAGGTTGTTAAAGGATATCTAAGTGGCACAAAATGACCATACTTTGATAAACGATCCACTGCCACCATAATAACAGTGTACCCAAGTGAGGAAGGGAGTCCTTCAATAAAATCCATAAAGATATCCTCCCAAATTTTCTTTGGAATGTCCAAGGGTTGTAAGAGTCTAGCGGGTTTAAGAGTGTCAATTTTACAGCATTGGCATATGTTGCACTCCTTAATGAATTGTCGAATTGTAGAACGCATACTTAGCCAAAGAAAAGTTGTTCGAATGTGACTCAAAGTCTTTTGAAACCCAAAGTGGCCCCGTCTGGTGATGAGTGATTATCTGATAATATGGAGGGAATCAAAGTTGAACGAGGACTCAATAGGACCCTATCTTTTTTTAACCAAATGCCATTCCTTTGTAGATAAAGGTGAGGAATTCTTTCATGATCAGACTTGATAACTTCATAAAAAAAATCTAAAAAGATTTCTTGCTTGAGAGTCTCCCACCAATCTGGATACAACTTTGAGACATGAAACTCCAATGCCAAAATGCGTCAGAGTGCATCAGCTCTCTTATTCTCCATGTCGTTCTTATATCGTATCACATGATCATACCCCAAAATTTTTGGAAGCCAAAGCAGCTGTGAAGGAGTTGTAATACGTTGCTCCAAGAGGTATTTCAAACTTCTTTGATAAGTTCTAATGATAAAGGGGTGACCCAATAGGTATGGTCTCCATTTCTTGATAGCCTTGACAATGGCCAACATCTCCTTGTCATATGTAGATAATGCCAATGTTGAGCCTTTTAAAGCCTCATTAAAAAAAAAGCCATAGGTTAGTTTTTTGGAGACAAAATTGCACTAATGCTAGAGTCACAAGCGTCATATTCTACTATAAATTGCGTGGAGAAATCTGGTAATCGCAATACAAGTGCACTAGTGAGGGCGGCCTTGAGTTTGTTAAAGGCATGTTCGATTGTAGCATCCCAATAGAATCCTACCTTTAAAGTTAAACGTGTGATGAAAGGAGTAGCAATAATTCCAAAACCCCTAATGATTTTTTTGTGATAGCCTACTAGCCCACGGAATGCCCGCATGCCTTTGACAGAAGTTGGTACAGGCCACTCTTGGACATCTTGTATTTTTGCCAAATCCATTGAAACCCCATTTGTTGTGATGATGTGGCCGAGGTAATCAATTTGAGTGGTCCCAAGTTGGCATTTGGAGGATTTAGCAGTGAGCTTGTTGGGGGATAACAACCCCATAACTGATATGAGATGTTGTAAATGCTCATCCCAGGACCTGCTATATATCAGTATGTCATCGAAAAACACTAAAACAAACTTATGGAGAAAGGGTTAGAATATGTCATTCATGAGACTTCTAAAAGGTTGTTAGAGCATTTGTCAATCTAAAGGGCACAACTACGAATTCATAGTGTCCTTCACGGGTGTGAAATGTTGCTTTGTAAATATCTTCTTACTTGACTATAATTTGGTGATATCTAGAACGGAGATTAATCTTCGAAAAGTATTTGGCTCCATACAATTCATCCAGTAATTCATCTATCACAAGAATCGAATATTTATCTTTGGTAGTAACGCTATTCAATATTCTATAATCCACACAAAATCTCCAGGTACTGTCCACCTTCTTTACCATCAATACTGGAGACCAAAAGGGGCTGGTGCTAGGACAGATAATACCTGCATTCAGGAACTCTTGTACCATGCTTTCAATTTTTTCCTTTTGGTACTAGGGATATCTGTAGGGGCATACGCTCACTGGTTCTTGGTCAGCTTTTAATGGAATTTGGTGATCTTGCGATCGGTGTGGAGGGAGATTCATGGTCGTAGCAAAGACTTCCGAAAAGTCCTCAAAAAGTTAGTTCAAGTCTATAGGTGTTGTCACTTATCACCTGCCTGAATTCAAATATTGAGTTCTAGTGAAACTGAGATTTGCAAGTAGTGTTGTTAAAATAACACCAGATTAGACTAGGGTTGCAGCTGACAATTTGAGAAAAATAATTGGGCACACAAAATTTATGTGGAAATCCCCCAAACAAATCGGGGTAAAAACCAAGGGAAAGGATAGAAGAATTCACTATGAGAAATAATAGGAGTTACAACCTTTCTTCTAGATCACAAGGAGATAACAAGAAAATAATCTCTCTTGAAAATAGGAGAAAACACTATTTTCTCTAACTCTCTATTTTTCTCTCTCTCAACAATTGAGAACCTTTGATAAATTAAGATACTTGAGCAGAAGATAGGATGCTCAACAAATGAGCTGGGGAGGCCAATTTATAGGCCTCCCTCATGTGTGAATGCATTAGGCAGGAAGCATGAGCAGCAGCCAATTTTGGCTGCTGCCTAACAAAGGTTGGCTACTTACCTTCCCAATTTAATAATGTTTTAGCCACCTTCCACTTCTTCAATTGCAATTCCAAGTGCTGGTGGCTTTGACTATTCAACAATCTCCCACTTGAAGATTTGATTGAGGATCAATCAATCTTCACACCATTCTTTCTTCCTTACCATTCCCTGTTGCTTACGTCTCTGCTAGACTACTAGAGGATCGACACCAAACAAATTTGTCAGTATTGACCGCCTTTGTCATAAAATCTTCTAGGTTGTCCTTTGTATGAATTTTCTGCATATCCACTGTTCCTTCTTCCACTTTCTCATGAACGAAGTGAAACTGAACTCGAATGTGCTTTGTCTTGGAATGAAATGCTGGATTCCTTACAAGATGCAAGGCACTCTGACTATCATAGAATAGAGAAATCTTCTCTTGTTTGTGCCCGAGTTCCCCCAATACCATCTTCAACCATACTGCTTCTTTACTAGCTTGTGTAGCTGCTACATATTCTGCTTCTATTGTTGACGTGGTCACAACTGAATGCAGTTTTGAAACCCAGCTTACAGCTCTGCTATTAAGTGCAAACACATATCCTATGGTGGATTTGCTTTTGTCAATATCACCTACATAATCTGAGTCAACATATCCTCTGATAGTAAAATCTGATCCCCCATAACAAAATGCAACATCTATGATCCCCTTAATGTATCTCAGGACCCTTTTCATGGCATTCCAATGCTCTCTACCAGGATTCGCCATATACCGACTAACCACTCCCACTACATGTGCAATGTCTGGTCTTGTACAGATCATAGCGAACATTAGACTTCCCATTGCTGATGCATACGATACTCAAGACATCTCCATTTTCTCTTCTTCACTGCTAGGACTCATATTGGAGGAATTGACTTACAGTCTTGCATGTTGAAGGGTCACAAGATCTTTCTTAGGTAGTTCTTTTGAGAAAGCCAAATCTTCCTGCTATTTCTGTCTCAATGAATTTGCATCCCTAGAATCTTGTTTGCTGGTTCCAAACCTCTTGAAATATGCACAAGGGTATGCATTAAGTCTGTTGTATCCAAAGCTCATGATGAAGGAATCAAATCTCTTATACCAACATCTCGGCGCCTGTTTGATACCGTATAGAGATTTGTTCAACCTACAAACTAAGTTCTCTTTCTCTTTTTCTTCAAAACCTTCTGGTTGGAGCATATATATTTCTTCTTCAAGATCTCCATGAAGAAAAGTTGTCTTCACATCTAATTTTTGTAGATGTAGGTCAAATGTAGCACACATTTTTAGGACTACTCGAATTGTAGTAATTCAAACAACATGAGAAAATATCTCATTGAAATCAATCCCTTCTTTCTGAGCATATCCTTTTACCACCAGTCTTGCACGATACCACTCCACTTGATCATCGCTATTACGCTTGATCTTATACACCCATTTGTTACCAATAGGTTTTCTTCCTTGTGGTAATGACACAAGTTCCTAAGTCTTGTTCTTATGAAGAGCTTCAATTTCTTCCTGCATTGCTGCCATCCACTGAGATGCGTCTGAACTGTTCATTTCTTCTTGAAGAGTTGATGGCTCTCAATCCTCTATTTGAAGACAGTATGCAACATTACTCTCCATAACATAATCCGAGTGCCAACTTGGTTATCTTGTCAATCGACTTGACTGACGAATTTCTAGTGCCTCAAACACAACTAGTTCTTGTTCCTCATGCTCTAGTGCTGCTTCAGAAGAATCATTTTCTTCATATTCCTTTTCTACCTGTACCACGATAGTCTCTGGATTTTCTTTCACCGTGCTATCATCACCTTCTTTTCTCTATAGTTTATCTTCTATAAAGATAACATCCCTACTGACTATAACCTTGCGGGCAGTGGATTCCCACAAGTGATACCCCTTCACTCTGTTAACATACCCCAAGAATAAGCATTTCCTGGATTTTGGATCCAACTTTATAGTTTCTTGGGCATTGTACATTACGTACACTGGACTTCCACATATATGGAGGTTTGAATAATCAGTTTTCTTCCCATTCCACATCTCCATCAGTGTCTTCAACTCAATTGCAGTTGATGGGGCCCAATTTATCACATAACAGGCAATATTAACTGCTTCTTCCTAGAAAAACTTTTCTAAGCCTGTAACTCCCAACATTACTCTTATTCTTTCCAACAAGGTTCTGTTCATCCGCTCTGTCACTCCATTTTGTTGATGAGTGTATGCCGTAGTGAACTATCTTTCAATGCCTTCCTGATTACAGAATTCAACAAATTCATTGCTGATATATTCTCCTCCATTATCTGTCCTTAGGCACTTGATCTTCTTTCTAGATTTAAGTTCCACCCGCGCTTTGTATACTTTGAAAACTGGAAACACATCTCCCTTCCTCTTGATAGGATACACCCAACATCTCCTGGAATAATCATCTATGAAGGACACAAAATATTGTGCTCCTCCCAGGGACATAACTACTTCTTGCTATACATTATAGTGAACCAATTCTAGAATTTCTTTGCTTCTAGAATTTAATGTGTTAAACTTTAACATGTGCTGCTTACTTGTAACACAATACTCACAAAAGGGTAAGGATACCTTTGTGAGACCCGGAAGTAGATTATGTTCCACAAGAATTTTCATTCCTTGTTCAAACATATGTCCAAGTTTTTGATGCCACACTGATCTTTCACTTGGATTACTTGAAGCAACTGACGCTTCTCCTTCCAACAGAGTCTCTCCCTTCAATATGTACAATCTTACAGTCACATTTTCTCCCTTCAATAGTACAAGCGCTCCTTGAATCACTTTCATGATCCCTTTCTCAACCACAATTTTGCAATCAAGTTCATCCAATTGTCCTAAAACAACAAATTCTTCCTCAAGCCTTCCACATGTCGCACTTCTCGAATAATGCGAATTGTACCATCATGTAGCTTCAACTTGATGGTTCCAATACCGACAATCTTTAAGGCATGATCATCACAGCTGTACACAAATCCTTCAGAGATTGGTTCATAATGATGGAACCATTCTCTTCGAGAGGTCATGTGAAATGAGGCTCCCGAGTCAATGAGCCATATATCAGCAAACCTTTTTCTACCTTCATAAGTCGTCGCTGCTTCACAACACAGTGCATCATCTTCACCTAAGGTACTTGCTACATTTCCTTGAGGACTGGAATTTTTCTTGTTCAAATTCCAACAATCCTTCTTCAAGTGACCCTTTTTACCACAGTGGTAGCATTTCAGGTTCTTCTTACTTCTTGACTTTAACCTACCATGATTTTGACTACCACTTGAGTCACGTTCCGTTAATCTCCCTCTCACCACCGTTAGTACCTCCGCTTGTGGCGAACTAGCTAACCTGTTTTCTTTGTTTTTGCACTGATTTTCTTCTTCTAGAACAACAGCTGCAACATCATCGAAGACTAGGATTCTTATCGTGGAAGTATTCGTCATATTGATGATGAGTTGATCATACGAATCTAGTAGACTTTGAAGTAAAAGTTCAGCATGTTCATTTGTCTCTATTTTATAACCCAAAGATGTGAGTTGAGAAAATAGAGTATTCAAAGTGTTGATGTGCTCTGTCACCAAAGTAGATTCTGACATCCATAGAGAATACAATTTCCTCTTAAGGAAATTTTTGTTGTGAAGTGTTTTGGACTCGTACAATTTTGTAAGATGATTCCAAATATCACTTGTTGTTTTCTTCTCTTTGATGCTAGATAATATCTCATCTTCTAATGCTAGATGAAGATTTGCAATAGCATTCCTGTCCATCTCATTCCACTTGTCGTTATCTGTGAAGTCCTCCAGCCTATCACTGATGGCCACCAGGCAATTATCTTTTCTCAAGATAGCCTTCATCTTCAATTTCCACAGTGAGAAATTTCTCCCATTGAACTTTTCAATCTCAAATTTTGTAGCCATTACTTCTATCACGAACTGCTTTGAGCTCAAAAATAGCTCCCACTATTTCACGTGAACAGTAACCGTACGTATGAATAGTACCCCGTATACGTGAATAGTACCCAGTACCTTTCCAAAAGAATAATTAATAATCTAACCTATTTTCTGGTGTGGAGGATCCACTTTTACAATGGCATCCACAGAGCATACAATAAGTAGATATCAACATTCTAATGTAAGCTCTGATACCACTTGTTATAATAACACCGGATTAGAGCAGGGTCGCATCTAATAATTTGAGAAAAATAATTGGACACACAGAATTTACATGGAAAACCCCCCAAACAAATCAGGGTAAAAACCACTGGCAAGGATAGAAGAATTCACTATGAGAAATAATAGGAGTTACAACCTTCCCTCTAGATCACAAAGAAATAACAACAAAATAATCTCTCTTGAAAATAGGAGAAAACACTATTTTCTCTAACTCTCTATTTTTCTCTTTCTCAACAATTGAGAACCTTTAATAAATTGAGATACTTAAGGAGAAGATGGGATGCTCAACAAATGAGCTGGGAGGCCAATTTATAGGCCTCCCTCGTGCGTGAATGCGTTAGGAAGGAAGCATAAGCAGCAACCAATTTTGGTTGCTGCCTAACAAAGGTTGGCTGCCTACCTTCCCAATTTAATAATGGTTTGATCACCTTCCACTTCTTCAATTGCAATTCAAAGTGCTGGTGGCTTTGACTATTCAACAAGTAGAACCCTTTACCTGTTAACTGTTGTAACTCACTGTTATCTAAGGGTTTAAGGTTGGTTCTTCGTAGACCTTAGAGCTGGTA
This sequence comes from Diospyros lotus, assembly GCF_014633365.1. Taxonomy (NCBI): domain Eukaryota; kingdom Viridiplantae; phylum Streptophyta; class Magnoliopsida; order Ericales; family Ebenaceae; genus Diospyros; species Diospyros lotus. The sequence continues at coordinate 34,115,259 of NC_068341.1, read as the reverse complement.
TGACTATCCCTCATATTGAATGTCATTGTCAGCTTTCAGTAGTCTATCTCTACTGGCCCAAGAGTCTCTAACCATTGCACTCCCAATACAACTTGACTTGTGGCTACCAGTAATACAAAAAATAATCATCTAGGATGGTAAGGTCTTAGAAAATCATCGTAAGGTTTAACCAACGACTTGTACACTCAATTTGTTCATAGTTACCCACCATTACTTGGAGGGTTTTATCACGTACCACCAGTAGAGCTAGTTTTTAGACCATTGACTGATCGATGAAGTTGTGCATACTGACACCGTTGATGAGCACTGTGACCTCTTTGTGTTTGATTTTTCCCATCATGCGTAGAGTTTGAGGGTGGGTTATCCCTAACATTGCATGGAATCAAATTTCTGACAATGAATCCTAGAGCGACAGGTCCTCTTTATTTTGTTGTTCCTCATACTCTGATTTGGGAGAAGAATCTTCTATCATAAATAACCAAGGCCACTGACACCTATGATCGAGTATGTAACATTCATCACAATAATAGCAAAGCCCTCGCTTGCGGCTTTCCTTGGCTTCTTGGCCTGATATTCGACAGATAGGTGGGGTTGATCCTTGAAGCAACTTCGTCCTTGGTGGAGGTCCAAGAAGACCCGCTGTGTTGTGTGGTTAGTTCCGCGAAAAAGGGTTGGTGTTTTGTGATCGAATTACACTATTGTTTTCCACTTTCCTCTGTAATGAATTTCTTTCTTCGATCAACCATGCCACTCCTATTGCATCTGATAGAGTCAGTGGCTGCTTGATTTTTACATCTAATCGTATTCATCTGGTAGGCCAGCGATGAAGCACCCCACAAGAAATGGCTCAGGTAAGTTGTAACGACCCGTTAGTGGGTCTGGGTGCTATATTTTGTAATAAGGTATCCATGATATGAGAATGATAAGTTTTGGTGATTGTCATGTGTAATTATAGGTTATTTCCAAGAAAATGTGGAAAAGTCAAATGTTTGACTTTAGTGAAGTGGGACCCACTATATTCCGAGGTATGGGTCGGGTTATCTCTTTGCAATTTTTGGTGCTTAGTTAATGTCTAATTTACCCTTTCATATTAAGGATTTAGCTTATTAAATGAAAAAGGGTATTTTGGTAAATTAATAAAAAGGGTATATATAGAGAGAGAGAAAGAAGGGCTTTTTTTTGCCCTAAGTGGAGAAAGGGAGAAAGAGAGAGCGGATCGGGAAAGAGGGAGAGAGGTGCCAATGTGAGTAAGTTCTTCCCCTTCCATTCTTTCTAGACTTTGAAGCCTCCAAGAGTAATTACTCAAGTTAAGATTGCTTCTCTTCCCTTTTTCTCTCATTTTTCTTCCATTTTGAGTGTAGGATCAAGTATATTGAAGAGAACATCATCTCAAGCAAGTCTTGCAAGGAGGAGGAGTTCTAAAGGCAAGCTCTTCTCCTCTTAATCTTCTTCTACACTCTTAAATCTTGGTATTTTGAGAATATGAGTTGAATACCTCCATGGTTTGCAAAACCCAAACCCATGTGGATACCTATGTAGAAATTATTGTAAATCTCCATCAACCCTTAGTTATTTCACTTGAAGTGTCTTGGAACTTCAAATAGGGTCTCTTCCACCCTATAATCCATGGGGGTTGTGGTGGGATTTGAAGGAGAGTGGCTTATATGGGTGATTTTGGGTATTTTTGGCATGTATTTGGGGATGTTCGGGCGTTTTTCTTTGAGTTTGGTCGACCAATTGTCTTTAATTGGTCAACCGATGGGGTGTAGAGGGTTCTGTCGGTCGACTAAGGGCTTAATCGGTCGACCAACTGGGTGTTTAGGTCACTGTTGGTCGATCGATCTTTTCCTTCGGTCGACCGATCTTTCACGTTTTCAGCCTGCGCATGCTCCAGTGTTTCGAGCATAACTTTTAGTAGAAAACTCCAATTGACAAACCGTTTGAAGGGTTGTAAACTAGACTCGATAGGATTCATTTTGGTATATAATTCATCCCATTTTGATAATATTTGATCAGTCCATTATTGTGAGCTTTGAAGGGCTTGATTCTCCCTTCTGATTATTGCAGGAATGAAGCTAGGTTCCTAAGTTCTTGTTAGAGGTTGTTGTGGATGAGAGTCGAGCATGTGAATCCCTTTATTTTCAGTATAATTCTAGTTCTTTCTTATGCATGTAAAGAAGGCTTGAGATATGCATTGGGGGTTCCATATGGCTTGAGTGCTTGTCACACAACCATGCTATTTATTTGCTAGTTGTTAAGCACAAGCATTTGCATTTGGCATGTGATTTACTAGTTGGGAGAGGCTTGGCGGGATGCTTGGCTTATGGGGGCTTTGTATCATGTCCAGTCTACTACGCCACCCTTATGTGCTGCATTTGCATGAGTCTTGGTGCTGGTTTTGAGATACAGTTGTACAGTGTCGGGCTTTCCTGGACCGAGTTATTAAGGATGCCTCGGCGTGCCTAGTTTTTATTTTGGACGCTTATGTGTGCCAACGAGTGTGGTCGCTCCCACTCGAGCGAGCTTTAGCTCGTAGTTCAGAGACAGTCTGCCTTCAGGGCAGTGGCAGGTTTGTTATCAGGACTTGGGTGCCAGTGCATTCCTTATTTGGGCCCCAAGATCCAATATGTGAGCATTATTACTTTTCAGTTGATACCTGCTTCAGTTTATGAGCCTACATGACATGTTATGCATGAGTTTTAGTTTGTTATGTACTTGAGAGGCAAGTGTATTCTTAGTGCCTATTCTTGTGCCTTCCTTTCTTATGAGCTTGCTGAGTCATTTGGACTCAACTTGTTTCTCTTCATTCCAGGTAAAGGCAAGGACCCAATCAGGGGCGAGTCTAGCAGTTCCCGACTTATGGGTTAAACGGTGTACAGGGCCATGCAGACCTAGCAGTTGTCAGCCTAGGAGTTTATTTTTATCCATTTTGTCGCTTTCAGTCTATAGTTTTCTTCAGTTTATATGGGTCTGTGTGGATTGTGTTTATTTTTGTGGCCGGTGTGCCAGTGATGTATGTTATGCATGCCTGGGCTATGTAAGCCTAGAGATCAGTTGTTGTATAGTAGGAACTAACAACACTAGAAAACAGGAAGCACTTGCACAACCAACACAATGTGTAGTACTCCTCTTAATTTATTCAATTACTAGCAACAGTAAATAACAGCAATACAATAAACAAATCTGATAATGCCTTAAGACTAGGTCCAAGCACTTGACCATGCATTCCCTGCATCTGTCCTACATGCAAGGACGTACCACCATGCAAAGAACATATTAGTATCATTGGATTCGAGATGCGTTTAATGACATATTGTTTGAAATTAAGAAAATTCACATCTATCCCAATAGATCTAATATGTTAACAAAAGTACTACCAATGAAGAAGCTTGAGGTTTGTCGTTCTCTTATTACGATGACAAATAACTCTCCATGTAGTCAGAAAGGGGGATATTTGTAGGGTTGGATTTTCTCTTTTGTAGAGATGACCCAAAATATTAGTTTACTATTTAATAATAAATCCCATTTAAGTTAGGTTTATATGGAAGATTTAAGGGAATTTTTATCCTACAAAAGTACAATCTTTAGAAGGGTGTTTTTACCCCATTAGTTGTTGGTCTTTTCAGAAAAAAATCAAAGAGAAATAGAAGTGTAGAATTTTTTTTGTTGAAGAGGTACAGTTTAGTTTTGATGAAAAGGTAATTTGAAGGTCCATATATGGTTCCATTTGGCTGAAATTTGGTCACTCTAATTGCGACATATGGCTCTACAATTTGAATGGTGAAGATTAGTTTTTGAGTTCTTTGTGAACATATTTCTATGATAATTTATCAAATTTTTATTTAGTAAGATTGCTTATTTTCTTTTATTAAAGTTACTTGGTTTCCAAGAGTGATTATTCTTAAATACATATTTATTGATATATTGTTATATGCATTGAGTTAATGATAATTAGATAAGACCATTGTGTATTGTCATTGTTTCTTTGAGGGAAGATTTGGGTGGATCTTGTTCTCGTGATTTTTATTCCTTGCATTAAGAGGGGTTTTCTATGTAAATTTTAGTGTTCTTTTAGTTAATTCATTGCTACACTTTGATTAATATTATTCTATATTGTACCTAGTTTGACTCTATCATTGTTCACGTAAGAAAAGAAAAGTTGACGATTTTTTAACATAACTATTAAGTATTACTTTAACTTATTATCTTTATCAACATTTAATAGAACTTAGATTTACAATAAAAACTAAAGAGAATCAAGTCATAGGACCCCATAATTTATTGAACACCCATAGCCAGGTTAGCTTAAGGCATAGGCCACTAAGGCTAATGCCTAGTGCCCAAAAAAAATGGCACACCAAGAGAAGGACGAGAGATGTTGGAGGGAGGAGACATTGGAAAGTGAGGGAGACGTCAGAGGAAGGAGACTGCAGATGTCAATAGAAGGAGATGCTGACAAAAGGAGATGGCAGATGTCAATAGGAGATGATAGACTAGGAGATGCAATCGTTAGTAAGAGGAAGAAGGAATGAGACCAAGAACAAGAGATAGCAAACACATTGTCACCAGTTAAGAGGCGATGATGTTGTTACTCGCACAGGACAACAGGAGAGAGGGAGAGAGAAAAAGAGAGAGCTATAGTCGATTGTGCCGTTGCCACCTACTGCCGACCGCCAAGAACCTCACCAACTCTTAAGCCGACATTGCCCGTAGTAATAATATTTAATGTCATCATATATGTTTAGCATCTATAATAACATGCATATAAAACTAATGAATAATATTTCAAAAAAATATTTTGTTAAGTGTCATTAAGCCAACGTCATTTATCATGGCAGGGGATTTAAACTAAGTTCCAATTTAATTTAATAGTTAAAAATGTGAAAGATAGTACTTTTGGAAATGCATACGTATAAACATGATAGTTTTACTATTTGGACGGGGAGGGAAGGGTAGGGTTGTTTATTGGAAGTGTAATAAATTTGTGTCTCAGTGTGTGTGTGTGTTGGTTATACATTAACATGCACGTGTAATGGAAGCATCATGGGGATTATATATATGTATACATAGTTTAACTCAGGGCCAGCCCTGGGTAGGCAACAAGGCAGTCATCGCCTAGGGCCCCCACCCATGGCCAGTACTAAGCCCATCTCATATTTAATTAATTTTAAATTAAAAAATTTAAAATAATAAAAAAAGAGATGGCGTTAAGAGGAGAAGTCGCAATTAATTGACAACAAAATGAATTTGATGTAACAAGACAATGTGTTGTCATTTATATATATATATATATATATACTAGCGTATGCCCGTGCCTAAAGATACGGTATAAATAATATTAAAATTAAAATACAGTTATAATTTATACGTATTATATTGAAATTTGTGAAGAACTTGTAATAATTTTGTTTGTATTAAACGCTCTACAAAACTCAAATAAGAAAAACAAACATATAAGATTTATAATTGTTAAGTCAACTTGTCATATCAATTAAATTTTGATGATTAACAAAAAGAGAATTTTTAATACACAAATTATAGTATTTTTGTGATTAACAAAAAGAGTATTTTTCTTAAATATATTAATTGTAATATCGAATTATTTTTTATTAATTTATAAAATATTTTTTTCATAGCATATGTATTACCAAAAATATGATTTCTTGTTAAAAATATTTTTAAATATTTTTTAGATTAATTTATAAAATATTTTCATTGCATATGCATTATCAAAAATATTTTTTTCTATTAAAACTATTTTTTTAAATATATTTCTAATATTAATTTATTAAATATTTCTTATATATCATATGTAATATCAAAAATATTATTTTCTATTAAAAATATTTTTTAAATATATTTTAAATTAATTTATATAATATTTTTATATCATATGTATCTTTAAAAGTATTTGAACAACTAATTCACTACAAAAAAACGGGTTTTTTGCGACGGTTTTGAAAACCGTTGCAAAACATGGTATTTTACGACGGTTTCTCAATCACCACAAAATATGTTTTTATGGCGGTTTGTCCAATATTTTGCGGCGGTTTCGAAAAATCGCCGTAAAATTAATTAATTAAAATTACAAAATTAAATTTAGCAGCAGTTTTAAAAAACCACCGCTAAACTCACTAATAAAAAAATAAAAAATAAATTTACTGGCTGTTTTCTCAAAATCGCCGCTAAATTCATTATTAAAAAAATACAAAAAAATTAAATTTAGTGACGATTTTGTCGAAACTACCACAAAATTCAATAATAAAAAATCAAAAATTAAATTTAGCGATGGTTTTGTCAAAATCGTCGTAAAATTCAATAATAAAAAAATCAAAAAAATTAAATTTAGCGGAGGTTTTTTCGAAACCGCTCCAAAATTAAATAATAAAAAAATTAAAAATTAAATTTTGCGGCAGTTTTAAAAAATCGTCGCAAAATTCACAAAAACTTGAGTTTGTGTGTAATACCCTAAGTCATATTTGAATAAGAAGAAGCTTCGTTTGAAGCTTCGAGCTCGAGCAGCGTCGCCAGCGGCGAGAAGGCCGCCGGAGAAGACGGACCAGCACGGGCGCGTGGCTGCACGCGCCTGCGAGTAGGAAGACGACGCATGCAGCCCACGCGCCCGTCAGAAAATTTTAAAAAAAAAAGAGTAAAATTTTGAAAAAAAAATTATTAAATTTGAAATATTGTTTATGATATATTGGTGAAGCAACTTTCTGGAAATGCCAAAATTATTAATTATTTAAGTAGATTTTTTTATTATGGAAATAAAGAAAAAATAGGATTTTAATTCGAAAAATTTCAAGAAAATTTCAGAATGTTATAAGTATTATGTAAGAAATATTAGTGAAGAGAAATTTAATAAATTGAAAGATTAGGTAATTATTATGTAATAATTACATATTTAGCTATTATGAAATAAGGGAAACTAGGAATTAAAGTTAGAAAATTACAAGAAAAATTCCAGAATACTAAGAATATTATTTAAGGAATATTGGTAAAAAGAAAGTAAATTTTTATGAAGCCTAGATAATTATTATGTAATTTTGGAAGAGATAAAGCTTAGGAATAAAAGAAAAATGGAAGAATTATGAAAAACTAGCAAATGGTATTCTAAAAATAAATCTATGTTGTAGGGATCCTTGTGAGCAAGGAGATTAAGGGATAGCCGCTTGGCACGTGGTTCGAGACAAATTAGCTGTAAGTATGCTACCTGAATTTAATACAGTTATAAATGTAAATGCTTTATCATATTGGCATGCTATGATATGAAACCATCACATAGACTGCATCAATGGCATGACTATGAAATGCATACATGCACAATGATAATGTTGATCACATGCATATGAGGCCGTAGGGAGTACGAACTGACACTGCTGGCCTATCAAGGGTGCACCCATACACCCCGGCTTCGAAGAGGTGGCCGCTAAAATAATAGGCAGCATGAGGGGTGTAGTTGACACCTACGATGAAAGACATTGCATACACTCATAGCATTGCATTTGGTATTCTTACTTAGATGATTCATCATCTAACATGGGTTCGCCCCTGGAACATTCAACGTTCCAGCCGGGACTTGCAGAGATGATTCAGAGAGTGGTGATGTGTAGTGACACGAGACACCAAGATGCACCATGTTATAATATGATTAGTGTAAGATTTATGTATTTTGTACCATCATTAAACGCTTTATGTATTAACTTGTATTAAATGCCATGTACAATTATTAAATTATGCATTACCATGAGCAGGTTCGATTCAGCTTCCGCTTGTATTTAATTTCTAGTGTAAACATCTCGTCAAGCACTAGATAAGGCCTTAGGGAATTTCGAGAATAATGTAACAAAAAAAAAAAATAGACTAAATTTCCTAAGATATAACACGTCCGAAAAGGCGGGCTGTTACAGTTGGTATCAGAGCCCAAACAGAATACATAGGAAGGAAAACTTGGATTAAGCCTAGCAGGACGAGAGTACCAATATGAGAATGATTAGGGTTACTAACAAAAGTTGTGGTGACAGGATGGATGGAAATTTTTCGGAGCAAATCTTAGTCGACCATTGGGCACACCGTTTGGAACATCGAGTTCCGCTACCAAACGAGGGGATCATGGAATACCTCGTCCAAATAGAAGAAATTATCGACGATGTGCCCCCAAGCTACCGACTTTGGCCTGAACTCGCTCAGTTTCAGTTAAATATGATGGTCGGCGTATTGGAAGATAAGCTGTAGGAATTTGCAAATTGGGTCCGGCATCAAGGCGAACAGTTCCCCGAATTCCGCCTTTACTGCGCACGTGTTCACGAGCTACTCATAGAAATGTACGAGCTAATACCAGTGGAGGAGCACGACGAAGACATGGAGAACCCACTAAAGGAAGAAGAAGAAGGTATGGAAAACCCAATTGAGCCAAGGGAAGCAGAAGAAATGGTAGATCCAATAGAAGAAGAAGAAGAAGAAGAAGAAGAAGAAGACGACATACCCATATTCTGGGGCCGAGGATGACCTTCTTGAGTTCGAGGACACCGATTCTGAAGACGAGGAAGAGACAGAAGTGATGATGAATGACCCCGAGGCACCCCCATACGAATCTGATGATGAAAAGAACATTTGGGTCTGGAGGTCATCAGGACCAAAATAGACCCATCTCAGAAACCCCCTAACTAACATACAGTGTTGTCTGTAATCTATGGGACTATGTAGCATGTACATATAACATTTTGCAGTTGAATGTATAATATCAATAGAGGTAATCGGATGGCAAGATCATGTTCTCTAATCCAGGATATTACTTTTCTTTCAGATGGTGAACACTCAAAGACAGTTAGCAGTTGGGCCTAGGACGCCCAACCCACAAGTTGGCAACACCGAAGGAAACACCAGTAGACATCCAGAAGGCGACTCCAGTCAAGAGACTGGAGGTAGTCGACTAGATCAAATGGAGCGAATACTAGGGGCTGTGGTGGGACTCATACAAGAAACTCACTTTCGAGACAGCCATGCAGTCAGCATGCTTGATCTCTATCGTCGACAGAACCCTCCCATCTTTCACGGGAAGCTTGGCGCAGACCCTAGTGAAGGAGAATTTTGGATCGAACAAACGGAGAAGCTACTAGACCACCTGCACTGCAAAGAAGAAGAGAAGGTCAATTGTGCCACCTTTATGCTGCAAGATGAAGCAGACAGGTGGTGGAAGGGAGTCAAGAGGGCAATGAACCCTCGGGCCAGGGCTCCCTACATCACCTGGGAGCGATTTAAGGAGCTTTTTAATAAAAAATACTTTCCCCTGAATGTGAGAATGAAAAAGGAAAGAGAATTCATGGAATTAAAACAAACTGGATACATGACTATTGCTCAATATGAAGATGCTTTTAGCCGATTGATCCGGTATATGCCCATTTATGAAGGAGACGAAAGGATCAAGGCCCAAAAGTTTTTGGGAGGGTTGAACCTGAAACTCCAAAGGGCATTGAGTAGTATAAATACTTAGTCCTATTCAGAAATAGTGCTGCAAGCTTATACCACCGAGGCTAACCTGAGCCGGATTGACGCTATCCAAGGAGAGAGTCAGCAGGGGAGCAGTCATAGAGCCGGCAAGAAGCTGGAACCCCAGAAGCCGAAGTTCAAGCCTGGTACCCCATGCGCCAAATGCTAGAAGCAGCGCCCAGGGAGGCCGTGCCGGCTCAGGACAAAGGGGTGTTACAATTGTGGAGAGATAGGGCATCTCAACCAGAACTGCCCGAAGAAGAGAATCACCTGTTACAACTGCCAGCAGACTGGTCATTTTGCAAAGGATTGTCCTAAGCCGCGACTGAAAAATCAACCTCAAGGGACGACCGAAAATGCTAGAGTTCAGCAGGGAAAGGTGTTTCATCTGACACGACAAGATATGGCAAAAGACCCAGCCGTAATTGAAGGTACCATGCTATTATCTGGTATTCCCATGCATGCATTAATAGATTCAGGTGCAAGTCACTCATTTATCTCGCATGCATTTGCTAAAGTATTAGGAGATAAACCAGAAAGTTTGAATTGTCGTATGATTATCGCATCCCCAATGGGGAAGTCTCTAGAAACTTCATTAGGATACAAAGATAGAAAGATTCGAATAGGAGAAGTTGAGTTCCTGGTGGCTCTAATCCTTCTGGAATTTCAAGATTTTGACGTGATCCTAGGAATGGACTTCCTAACTAAGTACAACGCGACATTGGACTGTAAAGATAAAACAGTCTATGTCTTAAGGGTGGAGACCTGAATGTCAAGTTTCAAGGGCAAAAGAGGGCAAGTGATCGGAGGTGGATCTCGGCTCTAAAGGCTGAGAAATTATTACGACAAGGAGCACAAGGGTACCTGTCTTGTGTCCTAGAGAAAGGCATGGAGCCATTGAAGATCGAGGAAGTACGAATCGTCAGAGAATTCAGGGATGTGTTTCCTGACGAATTGCCTGGATTGCCACCTAGGCGAGAGATTGAGTTTGCAATAGAAATCGTGCCAGGGGCAGGACCGGTTTCGATACCCCAGTACAAAATGGCCCCTGCAGAGTTAAGGGAACTAAAGACCCAATTACAAGAGTTGCTCGACAAAGGATTCGTAAGGCCAAGTATGTCACCATGGGGAGCACCAGTACTCTTTGTTAAGAAAAAGGATGGGAGCCTGAGAATGTGTGTCGACTATCGACAGTTAAACAAAATAACGGTTAAGAATAAGTACCCACTCCCCAGGATTGAGGAGTTGTTCGATCAGTTACAAGGAGCCAAGGTCTTCTCGAAGATTGACCTAAGATCAGGGTATTATCAATTAAGGATTAAAGCAGAAGACGTGCCTAAGACAGCTTTTCGCTCTCAATATGGGCACTATGAATTTCTAGTGATGCCGTTCGGACTAACCAATGCCCCAGCAGCTTTTATGAACACTATGAATTGGGTTTTCAGGCCATTCTTGGACAAGTTCATGATCGTGTTTATAGACGACATACTGATATATTCTCCCTCAGAAGAAGAGCACGAATCACATTTAAGGATAATATTACAAACATTACAAGAACATAAGCTGTATGCCAAATTTTTGAAATGCGAATTTTGGTTGTACCAGGTGGCATTTTTGGGGCATGTTATATCGGCTGAAGGAATATCGGTCGACCCAGCCAAGATAACAGCTATAGTAAATTGGAAGCAACCTCGGTCGATTACCGAAATTAAGAGTTTCTTGGGATTAGCCAAATACTATAGGAAGTTCGTGGAAGGGTTTTCCAAAATTGCAACACCCCTCACCAAGTTAACTCAGAAGGGGGTGAAGTTCGACTGGAGTAAGCAGTGCGAGGAAAGTTTTCAGACACTTAAGGACAAGCTGACAACCGCTCCAGTACTAGCTATGCCAAATGGATCAGGAGGATTCATGGTCTACACTGATGCCTCGAGAAACGATTTAGGGTGTGTGCTGATGCAACACGGTAGGGTCATTGTCTATGGGTCTCAACAGCTCAAAACCCACGAGCGGAACTACCCGACCCACGATTTGGAGCTGGCGGCAGTAGTATTTGCCTTAAAGATTTGGAGGCATTATTTATATGGTGAGAAGTTCGAGATTTTTACTGATCACAAGAGTCTGCAGTATGTCTTCTAACAAAAAGAATTAAACATGAGGCAACGAAGATGGATGGAGCTGTTAAAAGACTACGACTGTACTATTCAGTACCACCCCGACAAAGCTAATGTCATAGCAGATGCCCTGAGCAGGAAAGAAACCCCCTGTATGGCCGGAATAATGATGGCAGAGTGGAAGCTAGTTGAAGCTTTCAGCTTAATGGTGGTAGGAGTAGTTTCCCGAGGAAACTCAGTCTACGCAGCTAGTCTCACGTTGCAACCAGAATCAATGAACCAAATACGACAAGCCTACTCGGAAGACCCTCGAATAAAGATGTGAGTGGATGATCACGGGCGAGCAAAGAAACCAAAATTTGAGGTAAGAGAAAATATCCTTCATTTTCAAGGAAGAATATATGTGCCCCATGTGAGGGAATTGCGACAAGTAATTTTGGGAGAAGCCCATCGATCCAGATACTCAATACACCCTAGCGCCACCAAGATGTACCAAGACTTGAAAGCTGTGTACTGGTGGCCGGGAATGAAGAAAAGTGTGGCAAGATACGTAAGTCAGTGCGACACGTGTCAGAGAATCAAGATCGAGCATCAGAAGCCGGGTGGAAGTTTGCAACCGTTAGAAATTCCAGAGTGGAAATGGGAGCACATCACAATGGATTTCGTGACTGGGTTACCAAGAAGTCCTAAAGGAAATGATGCCATCTGGGTGATAGTTGACAGATTAAGTAAGTCTGCTCATTTCTTGGCCATGAAAGTAAGCCAACCAATCAGCAAATTAGCTCAATAGTATGTAAATGAAATTGTCAGGTTACATGGAGTACCTGTAAGCATTGTGTCAGATCGTGACCCAAGATTCACTTCTAAGTTCTAGGGAAGTTTGCAAGAAAGTTTAGGTACTCAGCTTAGACTAAGTACAGCCTACCACCCCCAGACTGATGGTCAATCAAAAAGGACCATTCAAACCCTAGAAGATATGCTGCGAGCTTGTGCAATGGATTTTCCAGGTAGTTGGGAAGAGCATTTATCGTTAGTAGAATTCGCTTACAATAACAGCTACCACAGCAGCATTGGAATGGCTCCCTATGAAGCCTTGTATGGCCGGAAATGTAGATCCCTGATCTACTGGATTGAAGTAGGCGAACGACAAATCTTGGGACCCGAGATAGTTCAGAAAACGACAGAAAGGATAAAAATCATTCAAGAGAGAATTAAGGAAGCTCAGAGTCGCTAGAAGTCCTACGCAGATACAAGAAGAAGGAAATTGGAGTTTCAAGTGGGCGACAAAGTATACCTGAAGATATCTCCAATAAGAATAGTGACTAGAAGCAACAAGAAAAAGGGCAAGCTAAGCCCTCGATATATAGGGCCATACGATATAGTGGAAAGAATTGGACCAGTCGCTTACCGACTCGTTCTACCCTTAACTCTATCAAACCTCCATGATGTGTTTCACGTATCGCAACTGCGAAAGCATGAGCCAGATCCTTCCCAGATAATGCCAGCTGAAGCTATCGAGATTCAAGAAAATCTCTCGTATGTAGAAAAACTAGTCAGCATTTTGGATCATAGGGATCAAGTCCTAAGGAACAAATCAATTCCCCTGGTGCAAGCTTTGTGGAGAAACCCCGTGAGCGAAGAAATAACTTGGGAACGAGAAGAAGATATGAAACTCAACTATCCATACCTGTTTGAAGACCCTATAGTTAGAATGAGTGAGGAATGATCAAATTTCGACGAAATTTTTGTAAGGAGGGGAGAATGTAATACCCTAAGTCATATTTAATAAATTAATTTAGTCTATATGATATTAAGTTTATGTAATTAATTTGATTTAAATTAAATTTGATTAGTTTAAGTATGTATGTGAAATGTAAATAAATGTATAAATATGTAAGATTTAAGATTAATGTGATTAAATGAAATTATAATATGATTAAAGGAAATCATAATATAAGTATATATGCAGGTATGAATATCGTGTATATATATGTATATATATATATATAAAAAAAAAATCGGATTGCAGAAGCAATGCGCGGCCAGAGCATAGCCGCGCCTGCAAGTTGCTTCTTGGGGGTAAAGGAAGGGTTTTTAATGCCAAAATGATCGGGGTTTGGCCTCTGGGACGCATGGCCATCGATGGGGAAGCGAAGCACGTCGAAAATGGGCTATAAATAGCCGCTCCAAGACTGCCCAATCCATCCGAAAATTTCGAGGCTTAGATCGGTCGATTGGGAGAGAGTTTGAGAGATTGGTGAGTGGGGTTTTGATCTTCAAGTTGTGGGCATCGTTTCTGTTAAATTTGGTGGCTAACGGAGCAGCGAAGAGGGGGGGATCGAGCTCGCTAGAAAACGCGCAACTCGCCAGAGCCGAGCCTTCAATCGACGATTTGAGGTATTTTTAATGCTTTTTTCCAGTTTTTAAAGCTATTTTTGGAATCAAAAGGTTGGATTTGGGGGGAGAAGATGTAATACCCCAAGAGCCCAGAGAAGTTAGTATATATCGAGGATAGTGTAAGGAAGGAAACAACACCAGCTGGATACCTTTTGGGCTGAATGTTGGCAAATAACTCCCAAGTTAAGCGTGCTTGACCTGGGGTAATCCAGGGATGGGTGACCCCCCTGGGAAGTTCGTGTAGGCCCATCAGGGTAAGTTGTTCCGGTCCTTCCTATCGCTTGAACGGGATGTTACAAATAGTATCAGAGCCGACCCCCGACCCTCTGAGCGCGATGGTAGGGTAAACCTCAGCGAGGACGCTGAGTCCCCGAGGGGGGGTGCGTGTAGGCACCTTAGGCGAATCCCACATCGGCCATGCATCGGGGGGAGATCTGGGACCGGTTGTAAGGTCGCATGACGAGGACGTCATGTGCTCAAGGGGAGGAGAATTTAATACCCCAAGAGCCCAGAGAAGTTAGTATATATCGAGGATAGTGTAAGGAATGAAACAACACCAGCTGGATACCTTTTGGGCTGAATGTTGGCAAAGAACTCCCAAGTTAAGCGTGCTTGACCTGGGGTAATCCAGGGATGGATGACCCCCCTGAAAAGTTCGTGTAGTCCCATCAGGGTAAGTTGTTCCGGTCCTTCCTATCGCTCGAACGGGATGTTACAGAAGAAGCTTCGTTTGAAGTTTCGGGCTCGAGCAGCGTCGCCGGCGGCGAAAAGGCCGTCGGAGAAGACGGACCAGCACGGGCGCGTGGCTGCACGCGCCCGCGAGTAGGAAGATGGCGCGTGCAGCCCACGCGCCCGTCAGAAAATTTAAAAAAAAAGGAGTAAAATTCTGAAAAATAATTTATTAAATTTGAAATATTGTTTATGATATAATGGTGAAGCAATTTTCTGGAAATGCCAAAATTATTAATTATTTAAGTAGATTTTTCTATTATGGAAATAAAGAAAAAATAGGATTTTAATTCGAAAAATTTCAAGAAAAATTCAGAATGTTATAAGTATTATGTAAGAAATATTAGTGAAGAGAAATTTAATAAATTGAAAGATTAGGTAATTATTATGTAATAATTACATATTTAGCTATTATGAAATAAGGGAAACTAGGAATTAAAGTTAGAAAATTATAAGAAAAAATCCAGAATACTAAGAACATTATTTAAGGAATATTGGTAAAAAGAAAGTAAATTTTTATGAAGCCTAGATAATTATTATGTAATTTTGGAAGAGATAAAGCTTAGGAATAAAAGAAAAATGGAAGAATTATGAAAAACTAGCAAATGGTATTCTAAAAATAAATCTATGTTGTAGGGATCCTTGTGAGCAAGGAGATTAAGGGATAGCCACTTGGCACGTGGTTCGAGACAAATTAGCTGTAAGTATGCTACCTGAATTTAATACAGTTATAAATGTAAATGCTTTATCATATTGGCATGTTATGATATGAAACCATCACGTAGACTGCATCAATGGCATGACTATGAAATGCATACATGAACAATGATACTGTTGATCACATGCATATGAGGCCGTAGGGAGTACGAACTGACACCGCTGGCCTATCAAGGGTGCACCCATACACCCCGGCTTCGAAGAGGTGACCGCTAAAATGATAGGCAGCATGAGGGGTGTAGTTGACACCTACGATGAAAGACATTGCATATACTCATAGCATTGCATTTGGTATTCTTACTTAGATGATTCATCATCTAACATGGGTTCGCCCCTGGAATATTCAACGTTCTAGCCGGGACTTGCAGAGATGATTCAGAGAGTGGTGATGTGTAGTGACACGAGACACCAAGATGTACCATGTTATAATATGATTAGTGTAAGATTTATGTATTTTGTACCATCATCAAATGCTCTATGTATTAACTTGTATTAAATGCCATGTACAATTATTAAATTATGCATTACCATGAGCAGGTTCGATTCAGCTTCCGTTTGTATTTAATTTCTAGTGTAAACATCTCGTCAAGCACTAGATAAGGCCTTAGGGAATTTCGGAAATAATGTAACAAAAAAAAAAAAAATAGACCAAATTTCCTAAGATATAACACGTCCGAGAAGGCGGGCTGTTACATTGTGGGTGCAAAGTCAATTTTTTGAAAAATAGTGGTTCGATTACTTTATAATTAATATACGCGAATATATTACAAGGTAGCTTTGCAGATCAGCTGGCTTCACGCGCGTAAGGGTGGTCACGGGATCGAAACTTGGGAATTACATTGCTGGAATTTATTCTAGCAGGCACGGTGGGCGGGCAAATGCACGGGTGGGCACGTGCATGGTGCGCAGGGGCGGGACAGTGGGCGAGCAGGGGCGGGACCTAGTGCGCGCTTGATTTTGGCTTGCATGTGGTAAATAGCGATGGTTTCAAAACCGCCGCAAAAAATAAAAAAAATCACCATTAAATTATTTTTATAATTAAATTTAGCGGCGGTTTTAAAACCATCGCTAATTGCAACAGTTTTCAAACCGCCGCTAAAAATATCACTTAACGGTGGTTATACCAACAGTTGATAAAAATCGTCGCTAAATGCTACGCAGCGGCTGTATCAACGACGATTTTCAAAACCGTCGCTAAATCACTTTGTGGCGGTTAAAAACTGCCACTAAATGCCAAAAAAATCGCTGCTAAAAATCAATTTTTTTGTAGTGTAAGTGCATGTCTTTGGCTTTGAACCCAAGACCTCCTATTCGTCCAAGTCTTCCCTTGTTAGCTGATCTACAAGCCCTCTTGAATATTTGAGTGCACATATTAATTTTAAATTATACTAAGTTTTCCTACTATAAGGGTCAGATTTTTTACCGTTGGAAAAGTACTCAAAATGGCTATAAATACCCCCCCCCCCCCGCCCCCAAACTCATTTTTTAAGTATCCACATACTTCCATTGCATATCCAAAGCACTCAAAAGCTCTCAAGCAAAGCATCCAAATCTCTACAACAAATTTTATAGTAAGAGGAGAAAAGTTCTTCAAATCTTCTACAACAAATCCGAATCTCTCCATTTGAGATTACAAACTTATTTATTTATTTAAATATTATTACCTTGTATAATTTGTTCTTAATTGTTTATTTGTGTCCAAGTATGAACAAATTATTTGTAACATTTAAATTACCATTATAGATTGTATAGGTTTTCTAGAACCATTAAAATCTAGGTGAATCTAGTTTTCAAGATAAGTTAGGAAGAAAACATTGGTGTAGTGGTTGCCTAAAACCCATTGTAATCTAGATGTGTATCTAGTTTTCAAGATGAGCTAGTGTGAAAACTTAGGTGAAATTATTTTAGTGGAACTCCAATGATGGTTAAACCTTGAGAGAGTGGACTAGGTGTGTGAAGATACCGAACCACTATAAATTGTGTTGTGCATCATTGTATTTATTTTTGTTATATCTTGTTGCTTACATTTATTATTAATCTCAAATATAATTTATTATATTTATCAAATATATATATTTCAATAAAATCATTAATCAAGAATATTTATTAAAATTGAGAAAATTTTAATTACTCAATTCACCCTCATCTTGAGTGGTCATACCCTAAGGGACCAACAATAATGTTCATCAATACTACAAATCAAAATAGAAGAGCAAGAAAAAAAATTATAAATACTGAACAAAAAATAGAAATTAAATTTATTGTATACTTGTTAACGTTTTATAATAAAAAGAAAAAAATTACTAAATCTATATAATAAAGCATATTAGTAAATGCTCTACAATCTGAACAAATAAATATTTGAAAAAAAAACATTTCACATTCAATAAAAAGAATTTTGAATAAATATTTGAAAAAGAAACTTTTAAAAAATATACATAAAAAAGAGTATATGACACTATGCAATTCCTAAAAAAATCTATATAAATATATATATATAACATTCGAAAAAGAAAATTTTAAAAATTATTGATAAACCATACCATAGGATGTGCATTTTCCTTTCCTTTGCCAGAAGGGATAGCCTTTTCTATTTCCTTTTATATTGCTTTGTCTTTTTCTTTTACCTTTGCCTATAAAAAATAAATAGAATATATTTATAAATTATTTTTAAAATGATAAGAAAATGCATATCTAATGTTCAAGTGACTTTTAGGCTTACCTCACGAATGCAAATAGTATTAAGGTCACGCTCATCACAAATAACAACATTAATATTTCTTTCTTGAAGAAATCGAACCTATACATACAAACACTTTAGAGTGATAAATAAAACTTTATACACATAAATAAAAAAAATTAATAAATGGAGTTGATATTACGATTTGGTGTAAGTCTCTATTCATCTATAAAGTATGAGAAAAAAAAAGTATTTTATTAAAAGAAAATTATATATGATAAGTTTAAAAAAAATTGTAAGGCCCGCTTCCGAATATTTCCATTTAACATAGGATATTCGAAAGAAGGTCATTATAGAGATGATATAGAGCAAAAACTGAACTCAATTAACCACTCATTTCATTTCTAGCAGCGGAAATTAAATTAAGATTCAATTACATTTTCAAAATCTCATAATCCTAGGCTCGATGGCCATACAAAATAATAAAAGGCTCAAATGCCAATAAACATAATAGATTCTCATCACTATAAAACATCACCAAATCACTAACTATGATCTTTGAAGTTAGGATGCGTCTCCGTACACCACTATCCCTGGATTACAGTCCTATTGGACTTGCCCCCAATAATAGTCTTTCTTTTACCTGGAATGGCAAAGGAGATCAAGTGAGCCACAAGGCTCAGCAAGTTTGAGAAACAATGGACAATATATATATGATCCAAGAACATGGTGATACAAAGAAGAGTAATCAAGGACTCCACAATTATATACAAGATTCATAATTCATTAATTTATCAATTCAACTTAATATATCATGTCACCATGTATCACTATGCAAATGTGCATAAAACTTCAATGTCATTATCAATTTTCATAGGCTCACAAACCATCAATCAATACATGCAAGAGTGCATCATTTCATTATCAGTATCAATTTTCCCGACTCTCAACCCATAAATCGATGCATGCAAAAGTGCATAAATTTCATATATAAAACCTCACAAATAAATATGGAGCCAATCTACCGAGCTATGGCCACCTCATCTCACATCAGGTGCTCTAGGGTACCATTTCTCCCTCCACGCAAAATAATAGGTGCGCAAAACATATATATATATAACATGTACATGTATGCATTTGACAACCACATGTATTTCAAGTCTTGTTTCCGCGATATTCATACTTTCAATATCACTTACCCATACTGGGCATTTTTCCATCGTCAGATAAATTCAACATATCTTACTTCATAACGTTTTTCACGTTTAAGATGTAAATTATAGCCTATAAGTAATTTTGGGAGATGTTATTTAAGGTTAAAACTTGATTCAACATTTGGGGAGTATTAGAAATTTAATATGTTATTTTCCTCTTCTTATAATTTCCTTGAATTCATTTAACTAGTTCCAGTATACAACTACTTGCATTTATGCTTATATCTGAATCATAATAAAGAATGACAACCCAAAAAGATTTTCATCTCACATGTTGTTGCCATACTTATATATATTTTATGTCCATCTCAAAATATTGGATAGTTGTTCACTCATATCAAGTATGCACACGCTACAGTAATTATTTCAATAATTCATTAAATCAATTGATATTTTACTCTTAGAAAATAAAATAGTTTTGATAATGATTATATGAAAATCAATCTTCAAATCTATACATGAGTTTGAAGCAAAGTTATGAAAATCAATCTTTCTTGAATTCTATAAGAAGTAAGGTTGAGTGTTAAGATTCAAAATTAATAACCTTTTGATAATCTCAACTTGCTTTCAAAAGAAACGAAGTTAGGAAATGTTAAGTGTTCAGATTTTCCAAATGGATAGTCGATTATGGGATTATGGTCTGTCCACTATACTTATGGGTAGTTGAATATGAGATTATGATATGTCAACTATACTTATGGATAGTCGACTATGGGCTATGGATATTTGACTATGGGTTTATGGATAGTCGACTATGGGCTTATGGATAGTCGACTATGGGCTATGATCTATCGACTATGCCCAAGCTTCTGTCGACTATGAAATTTCTCTAGCGACTATATATGAGGACTTTGAGTATAAATATAAGTGAATGTAAATGGGTTTGCTTTGAGCAGGGCATTTAGTAACTTGGGTGTGGGTAACTATATGTATATATATGTGTGTGTGTGTGTGTGTGTGTGTGCGCGCTTCCAGATATGCACAGGGTCTAGGCATCTGAAGGCTGGTTGGGTATGTATATATGTATAGATATATATGTGGGTGAGGAGATATCGGATTGTGGGTATATATACATACCTCGGGTGGCTATTAAAATCAAACAGGGAGTATACAAACGGCTATCCCAACATTATAAGAGGCTGCTCGAAACAGGGGAAAGCTCCCAAACTTGCAGCTTCTGTGGTTACACATACGTATATATATATATATATATATATATATCTAGGTGGGTGGTTTGAATGGAGTGATGAATATATGTATATATATATACACGAATCGAATAGTGCATAGGGGGAAAAACACATTTAGTTATAGCTTAAAACTTATTTTTACACAGATACATAATGAGCAAGGATTCTGTATCGATTCAAACCCAAATAAATGTCATTCACTGAAAGAACTTGGAGATGATTAAATCCCCTTTAAAGACATCAACGAGACCCATAACTCATCGAGAATCAAAGATCTAAGTGTATGAAATAATATAATAGTAAACAATGGTAGCAAACCAATATATATATATATATATTTCTTCCACATAGAAGCTCAACAAAAGACAAAGATGAGATAGATGAAGAGAAGAACTTGCATTGGAATGAAATAGGCAAGAGAACTTGCATTGAAAATAAAAGAAGAGTGCAAGAAGAACTTGCCTGAAAAGAAGAAGAAATCCAAAAAGAACACCACCAGCCTCTGTCCACTAAATTTACTCTGCCACAGTAATGAAGAAGAAGAAAAACAACAGCAACAATGAATAGAAGTAAAGGAAAGAGATGAAGAAGATTACGTAGTAGCTAAAGAAGGAGAAGAAAGTGATGGCCAATGGAACAGGAGACAGAATCATCAGCAAATCGTTGCAAAGGTACAAGAGTATCAGTGCACAGAAAAAGGAGAACAAAAGGGAGAGGAAGAGGCTGCACACTACAGGCTGCGCCTTCCTTAGAAATTGACAGATCTATCCCTCATCTAACAACAATCAAACTAAGGTCCAAGGGCACTATTGACATTTGTCATTTTCTTTATTTCTTTTCTCATATATATTCTTTATTCAACCCAATTGGAATTACACACTTGCCCTTACCTTTTTATCATGGATAACCATTCATTAACCCATTTTAGACATTTTACATTTTATTTCAATTTCATATTAAATTTCAATCATTAATTGCAAATGGGCTCAAGCCCAACCCATTTATCCATCTCAAATAAACTAGGCCCAACTAAATTAAGGCCCAACATTCTTCTTTCAACCTTCACTTATTTATATCAACTTTACACTTGGGCTTAACTCAATTCCAAGCCCAATCCCCCTTCATTTACAATTAAAATTCTAACACAAATCAATGGTCCAATTCATTTAAACTTTTACCACATCTTTAAATCCCATTTGAATGGGCTCCCAAATTTTTTATTTCCACTTACACTTTATTCCATAAATAAAATATTTTCAATCCTCAATTAATTAAAGTAAGAATTTTGAGCCCATAATAAAATACCAGAAAACGCCTAGACCTCCTAACGGGTCGTTACAAAAATAGTAGATCTTACATTAAAAGAGAGGTACTTAAATTTACATGAAGACAAAAAAAAACCTTACTTGACCAAAAATAGTGATATTATCCATAACTGTTTTACTTCAACCTAAAAATGTTTGGTTATACGATTTTAGACACTAAGAAACAAAAAATTAGCAATACTAAAAGTTAACATGGATTTCATTGGCAATGAAATGTTATTTCCAAATCAATTGCTACCAAATTGGAAAATAAAATTTAAATATTTATTTAAATAAATAACTGTCATGGATAGAAAATACTTTATGGGTTACAATCAAGAGGAAAAGAAATAAAAATATAAACATCTAAGAGAAAGAAAAAGGCCAACCCAATGTTTATAATAGATTATTTTAACAATTACAACAATTGTTCAAATTTGAACTCTTATATTTCTTAACTACCTTTAATTTTATAGAAATCAAATTAAAATCAAAATCAAAACCTGTAAGCACCCCCGCCCGAATATCCCAACCACCCCGTCTATCCGAACGAAAGCGCTTACATAAGGGAAGAGAAATAAACACAAGACAAAAATACCCTGACATGCATACATAAGAAAAATACAACAGCGGAAGCAAAACGATATACATGCACGCCTACAAGTACCTCGCTGGAACAGCGGTCAAGGAGTATATAAAAATATACAGACACCTATGCCAACAAATAAAAGATACAAGGAATAACCCGGCACAGTAAAAAATGAGAGACAGAACTCCTAACAAAACATCAGAGACAACGGGGGCAAACTAAATGTACACCTACCGACACGGCTGGCTGCTAAGTGGAACGATCCTCGCCCTCGGCCTTTGCTTTACCCTTACCTGAAATGATGGAAAGTAAGGTGAGTCACAAGACTCAGCAAGTTATAAGAAAATGAAGGCTGTACAGTAAATAGAAGAGGAGATCACCCCAAACATAGTCCCACACATACACACATGCCATGAGACACTACAACACAACAGCATAGCATAAAGAAAACAAATACCGATCCTTGGGGCCCACACAAGACACCTGGCACCTAAATCCAATACTAACCTACTGCTGACCTGAAAGACAACATAAATCTCCAACAAACCTGCGCGCGCTGTCCCGGGTCGATACTCCCGTCACCCATGTGTCTGTGTCGGTACTCCCGTCACCCATGTGTCCGTGTCGGTACTCCCGACACCCGAGCCATAGGCTCCCTAGGAACGGTCCTCCCGTCCGGGAACTAATAATTGCCAGTAACCATGCAATACACATAAAAAATGCAATGGCGTAGTGAGCATCAACATGATACACTAGCGCCCATACATCCAGGCTTCAGGCCATGCTCCGCCCATATAGTAAATCACACGCGATACATATGCCCGTGTTGGATGCAACATAACCAAGCTAGAATGTCCGTGACCAAGCATAACCAGATCATGAAAACCCCAACATGCAGCCCGTACCCATGTACACACCAAATCATGCAATAAGAATAAAATGTAACCAGTCATGCTATAATCACGTAATGGCAGAGCTAGTCAACAGTGCTTGGCACCGATCAATGGTTAGTGAATAGGAGAGACCAGCCGACACCCTAAGATAGACCGTACAACAGTCACTCCATCACCGAACAGTCGATCCTTACCCCCACTACACAACCGCTCTAGCCTATAAACAACCAAAATCCATACTAATACCCGAACATCTAAGAACCTAGCCCTGGGTGAGTACGACATCATTCCCACAGTCTTGGGGGTGGCACAAACCCCCCGTAGGCAACCAACGAATAAAATTCTCGAGACCAGTTTAATAAACTAAATTTTAAAACAAACCGTTTAAAATTCCATAATTTATTAACAGCCGAAACAAACGAAGGGAGGTCAAATAAATTGACAACGAAAGAATTGATGAGGAGGGTATAAAGAACTTGCCTTTACGAAGTTATCCTTAGGCTCGATTTGACCTAACACGGTAAAATTTATACAAACTGCAACATCCAAATTATTTGCCAAAATTAACAAATTTGGACTCTAAACGAAATTTTGACCGTACAGAATATTTATTACTAGCTTGACTACATACCTAGCTAATCAAAACTTGAATTAAACTTGATTAAATATTGATTTTTTTCACCAAAATCTCCAAATTTTTCTCCCGCGCACGCTGCCTCCTTTCTGGAAATTGCTCACTGATTAATTGCAAAAAGAACACCCGAAATTAGGCTTAAATCGGCCAAAAAACAAGCGGAGGAGACGCGGCCACGTGGCAGCGCGCGGGCCAGCCACTGGGAGGGCACCGCCTCACCGAAACGACGTCGTTTCGGACGCCCAGTGGCTGAAATAAATCAGCCAAAAATTCGGTCCTCGCGCGCCCGCCTGCCGCGAATCGAACCCGCGACCTCGCCCACGCCCACATGCCCACGTGCCACCCACGCTAGCCAACTCCCTCAACCTAATAATGCGGCCCATTAAATTTAAAGGGACCCTTGGTCCCTTTTACGGAAATCGCACCAGCCCCTCCAACTTCCATTATTTACACTCTCACCCCCCCCTTATTAATTACACTAACGCCCGAAACTTCTAAAAATTCCACAATTTAATTTATTTCAATTATTTTCTTATTCCAGAAATATTCTAAAATAATTAATTAATTACCCTAATTTCTTATTTTCTTAAAATCACAAAATCTATTATTATTTATAACAACAAATTATTGTAATATTCTTTTTAATTTAGATTAACACAATAACTCAATAATTAAATTAATTTGCTATTTAAGGGTTGCTACAAAACCCGTTATAATCATAAATATTCTAAAGTTCACCATTTATCACTTGAAAAGTCCAAACATAAATTTATGCCAAAAAATATTTCAACAGATAACAAAGTCATTTTATGAGCAATAATCAATAATTATTCTCCCTTAAAAAGGTGCGAAAAAAAAAACATAAATTCTCTTGTCATATTACATATAAATGTTAAAATGTCAAGTCTTCGAAATTTTTCTTTTAATTAGGGACTCTAGATATTCAAAAAAAAATTATATGAAAAAAATAGTCCCTCTCTTTTTAGAATCACACATTACATTTGAATGGTACAATTTTTTTTTTTATAGTAAAATGTTAAATACATTTTTTTGAGTGTGTGAATTTAATTTTTTTGTTGTATGAAAATCAGCTAAACAAATCACCCTCACTTTCTTTTAAATAGCTCCAAATAAATACTTTCAATGTATTTAAACTTTCACTTTTTTTTTAAATAGCTCCGCAACAAATCAACTACCAAAAAAAAAAATAATCTGTAAAGAGACACAGAGATATACATATACATTTATATAACAACATGTCAAAACAAATGCATATAACAATTACATATACAAGTAATAAACACACAAACACGCCTATATATATATATATATATATAAACACACCTATCAATGGGAACTCCAATTTGGAGTAAGAGAAGCTTAGGTTCCCCAACAGTGGACTGTCACGGAAGCCTTGTGTTCCTAACCGTGAGTGGTCAGGAATCTTTGTGTTCCTGAACCTTGAGTTACCCTACTCTACATGATCAGGAATTTTTTGATTTTTATATTATGCTTAAATTTTAGGGCTCCATATACAATTTTCCTCTAGGGCCGACCCTCATTAACATGAATGATTCCCAGATATTTTGTTAACTACCGTGTGCTTTAGGAAACTACTTTCAAATTGCTGGATAATAGAAACTACTTGCAGCATCATCATGTCTGTCTTCTACGGGCAGAATGAATCGATTTCGTGGCCATTATTTGCTGTAATAGAACAAATAGCGGTGGCTACTCTAGGAGACACGTGCACTCGCAGTGGGTTCTTCATGACGACGGTGAATTCTTGTTTCTCCGATAGATCAACTTCGTCGCCGTCCACGGCCTTCCATTCCAAGTACCAGACCAAGTTGGCCACGAACAACTCCAGGTGAAGCAGAGCCAACCCGAATCCCGGACAGATCCTCCTCCCCGCCCCAAATGGCATCATCTTTATCTCTCTGCTTCCTGTTATGTCCACTCCTTCATTCATTCCATGCCCATTCCCATCAAGGAACCTCTCCGGCTTGAATTCCATGGGTTCCTCCCAAACCTTGGGGTCCCAACCCATCTCTGCCACCATGAAGTTCACCGTCGAGCTTTTCGGCACCATGTACCCCTCCAACTCCACGTCCTCGGTCACCGCGTGCGGCAGCACGAAGTGGCTCGGAGGGTGCCTCCTCAGCCCCTCCAAAACCACAGCTTTCAGGTACGGCATCCTCTGGAGATCATCCTCTCTTATGGAGGCATCGAGTTCCTTGGTTTTCAGTTGCGGCGGCGGCCCCACACTAGCCGTAATCTCCTCGTACAGCTTGGCTTGGACGTGGGGGTATTTGACAAGGTTGGCCATGATCCACTGCAGGGCCGTTGAGGTGGTGTCGGTGCCCGCGTTGAGAAACTCAGAGCAGAGGCTCACCATACCGTCGTCGTTAAGCTTCTTCTTCTCGTCCGGCAGCTCCAGGTCCACCAACGTGTCCACATATGCCACCACGCCCTCTTCTTCTTTATCTTCTTGCGTTTTCTTCTCCTGTTCATCACGATCTTCGTCGGCCTTGAGCATCTTCTTCTTCCGTCGTAGTTGTTGGACGACTTGGAGTCGGGCTTTAATGAGAGGAATCAAAACCCTGTCCTGATTCTGGCGAATCCGAATCAGCTCGTTCCAGCGGCGGCGGAACACGATCTTCCCTAACCTGGGCCAGAAATTGAGAATGTTGAAACGGTTGAAACTCAACAGCAAGTCGCGTTGAACGGCCTCGATTTCGTTGATTTGCTTCTCGTTCAGCTTGTCCCCAAAGCACATCAGCACTAGAAGACAGAGCATGGCGTACCGGAAATGGTCCACCACCTTGACGGCTGCGCCGCCGGAGTCGAGGAGGCGGTGGATGAGGATGGAGAGCACCCATTTCCGGGCGCGGGAGTAGAATCTGACGCGAGACGGGTGGAGGATCTCGGAGGTGAGATTGCGGCGGAGGAGGCGCCAGGTGGGGCCGTAGGCCGCGGAACTGATGTTGTGCTGATTGCTTCTGATAAGACGGGTGGTGGGGAGGAGGACCTTGGGTCGGTCGGAGAAGATGGCGCCGTTCTGGACGAGGGCGCGGTGGGCTGTGTAATGGGCACCGATGAAAATGGCTGGACGGGACCCGATACGGAGAGTGAGGATTGGGCCGTACTAGTCACGGAGGCGGCGGAGGACGCGCTCGAGCTCCGATAATGATTTGCGGAGCAGTAGGAAGCTGCCAATGACCGGAACAGAAGGTGGGCCAGGAGGAAGCTTCTTACTAGAAGAAGAAGAAGAAGAAGAAGAGGAAGAGGCTAATAGGGTTAGGTTGAGGAAGGATTTGAGCAAGAGAGCTATGCAGAGGGAGACGACGACGATTAACCACGGCTCCGCCATTCCCGTTTCTCTGCTGTCTCCCTATCAATCAGTTTCGATGTCGATAGTTAGATAATTGAGGCTACTTTATAGCCAAAGCCGAAGATAGAAGACAAAACGCATACGTAACAATCAGGATAAAGGATATTATTTAAAAAGAAATCCTCGCCAAAAAAAAAAAATTAAAATTAAAAACAAAATTCTTATAAATTAGTTGGATTGTGTTAATTTCAAAATCTAAAATTAGAGATCTCTAATGATTAAATTTCATTCTTAAAATAAAGAATTATGTGTTACTAATTTTTCAATCAGGATAAAAGATATTATTTAACATTGTAAAGTGGTAAAACATTTGAATTTTCACATGAAGTATTAGAATTTGAATCAATGCGACAACTTATTGAAAGGTTTAAATTTCACATGGAGTGTATTGAATATCCAACTTTAAATATATATAAACTATATTCGAATTTGAATTTATTCAAAGGATAAATCACGGAGAAAGGTCACCCCTCCTTGAAGATTAGTCGAGCGAAACTTGGACACCTCAGATAAATAAAGAAATAATATTTAAAAAAAATTCTTGTAAAAAAAATTTAAAATTAAAAAATAATTCTTATAAATTAGTTGGATTGTTTAATTTCAAAATCTAAAATTAGAGATATCTAATGATTAAATTTAATTTTTAAAATAAAGAATTATGTGTTACTAGTTTTTCATCAGAAATCAGCCAAATTAGGTTACGGAATGACTTCCACATTATTAATTTAATTTAAGGTTAATTCACTCGTTTACTTCATAAATTTTCATTTTTTTATCTCTTATATCTTATAAACTTTAAAATTAATCATAAAGCCTCTTCAAAAAGCTAAAGTTTTTTTTTTTTTATAACCACAAAGAGAAAAAAAAAAGGCTAAAGTTGAAGGGTGTGACACTTAGTTTAAGAGATGTCGTAGCTAATTAATTTAAAAAAAAAAAAAAGAATTGATTAGATAATTTTTAAAACTCAGGAGATATCCGGAGACAAAAATGAGAGTACATGATGCCATTCTATGATACCTTTATATAACTTTATTTTCTTTATATCCCAATTGTAGGGTGTAAGGATGAAAAAAAGTACTTAAAAATGTTCTTATTAAGTACAAGTGAGGTGGCGTCATCGTTCTTAAAGATGTTCTTTATATCCCAATTTTGCCCAATTGAGGTGGCGTGTTGATGTATTCTCAATTTTAGTTTTTTTTTTTTTTAATTTTATCTTATTTTAAAAATTATTTTAATTTGAGCCTCATTTTATCTTATGATTTGTAATAAAAGTAGGGCAAAATGACACTATTTTGTTGATGTGTTAATTATTGGACACATCAACACACAATCTCAGCTGTCACGTTAGTTGTCAGATTGATCGAGAATAAAATTGACATTAATCTTAAAATATGAAAATTAAATTTAAATAATTTTTAAAATAGGATACAATTAAAAAATAACCTAAAATTGAAGATAAATCAAGTTATTAGTCCAAATAAAAATTATTAAACTTTACGCTACTTCCTTTTTCTTAGGTTTTATTTGATTACGTGCCATTCCATTGTTTACCTCACCCCCTCTTCCACGTTGGTTTAATAAGAACTGTTTAATAGAACCAAATATGATTATTATTCCAATAATTATTGTATTA
This sequence comes from Diospyros lotus, assembly GCF_014633365.1. Taxonomy (NCBI): domain Eukaryota; kingdom Viridiplantae; phylum Streptophyta; class Magnoliopsida; order Ericales; family Ebenaceae; genus Diospyros; species Diospyros lotus. The sequence goes on along the minus strand of NC_068341.1, from coordinate 34,086,285 downwards.
AAACAAAATTGTTATGAGCACACCATTTGGCATGCCTACCAATTTACACATAAAGGTATATATCTGTATTCTTTTCTACAACTAATTTGGATGTAGTTTCAAAAATCTAATCACATTTATCTCACTATCATTCATTTAGATAGGGTTGTCAAAGTAGTTATGTTAAGGGGGGGGGGTGAATTTGGCTCCCCAGATCTTATCTTCTTTAAAAATACAATGTAATAAATTAATGCACACAAATATAAATTCAAGGAAGAAATTAAGAAGATTATGCATATGTGTTTATAGTGATTCAGCTAATTGTCTATATATCCACTACCTTCACTTCCCATCAAGGATTTTTTAACTTCAGTATGGACTGTTTTTTGTACAAGTAAACACTATCCTCTATACAAACCCCTTAACTTTTAAGCTATAACCTTACAATGCTTTTTAAAAGTCTCAAGGAATAACCTTTTTACAAGATAGAATGAAATACAAATTGAGAGAAAAATACTCCTAATACTAGGGGTCCTCATAAATTAAGCTCAACACAAAGAGAATAACACTCTAGAAATCAATGAGTATGAAGAGCTTGTTCTTTGTAAATGAGAAATCATGTTAGTGCATGTAATCTCAAAGAAATCAAAGGCATATTACATAGAAATATATTACATATTTGATCAGAGAGCATTAAATATCATTTTAGACTGCATTGAATGCGACCCAATAGCTAAAAAATTTAAATTTTCAAATTGTGCGAGCTACGTTACTCAAGTAATGTCATACTTTAGTCGAGTAACAATCTATCAATTATTTCAAATTTAAAATTCATACCTTAGTTATTCGAGTAATAAGTTTTGTTATTTGAGTAAAATTTGGGATGTGTCTCAATGCTTGCATGGAATGGCTTGAAGGTGAGTGAGAATGAGTTTGGTATGTGCATAATTAATTGCAATCAAAAAGGGGAAAGAAAAGTCTATGTGTAAACACTCTGATTTTTAAGTCAGATATTGAAAATTTGAAGGCCATATTAAAACTAGTATCATATTTTCTAAAATGAGGTTTTATTTATTTATAGAGGAGGATGGAGTTTTCCTAAATCTCTTAGAATTAAGATTATTATGGATAATATTTATCTTAATATTTTAGAATTTACTAGATTATAATTTTCATGAATAATATTTATCTTAATATTCTGAGATATTATTATAATTAAAATTCTTTATGCATAATGTCTATCCTCTTCATATGACTTTTAGAGAGATTTTCGAATATCAAAATTATTTAGTTTAAGCGTTGTGTGAGATCCCCTCATCTCCTGATTAGGGAAAAATTACACATTTTTGTCTCAAAAGATTATTTTAAACTTTTTTAGTCTTCTAATGATCTTTTAACCATGACACATCAACATGCAAATACTATATATCTTGATCAGATTTAGTTATGCAAATATAAATTAATTCAAGACCCAACTTTAATTGATTTTTTAGGATCCAAGTCAGTTTGATTATGGCTCACAATACAAAAGTGTTACAGTGGAAATGAAACGAAGCCAAATTGTTTTGGAATGTATTAATTTTTTAAAAAGAAAAACGTAAAAGTACATGATGCCAAATTATTATCATATCATTTCGGCTATGACTCTCTCTCTCTCTCTCTCTCTCCATATATATTTCAGAAAAGATAAAAGATTCGTCCACACGTACATATACATATATATATATATATAGAAACGGCCAAAACAAAACACCCAATTGAATTGAAGCTGTAAACGGTAACTCAGGCAAGCCGCCATTTATGAACCGTATATAGTCCTTTAATCGTACTGAGAGAGCTAGCCAGAAGACCTTCAAATAATAATTGCATAACATGAGATGTTGTGCTAGCTAGCTAGCTAGCTCCATATCCAAAGACCATGGATCAGTACGTAGTGCTGTAAGAATAAGGTGAAAACAAACCAACTGCATGCGCCATGGCTAAATTTGGCTAATAAAAAGAGGCATGGTTTGGTGGTTCTCCTTTTACGTGCAATAGCTCTTCGTCGTGAGGCCCGACCTATTGACAAATCAAAAAGTTTATTCTCTCAGGACCCATAATTATGTCAATTTAAAAGACTCATAAATTTTAAAAAAAATTACTATTTTATCCCTTTATCATTTGTGAATTTACGATTATGCCAATTTAGGTGGGCCCAATTGTCTGTTATGTTTTATTTGTGAATTTTTATTGATTTGTTGGATTCTAATTTAAAAATTAAGTTAAATATTATTATTGCTTAAGTTTAAAAATTAAATTTCATTGATATTTTTGCCTCTAAAACCGCAAGGAGAGTATTTTTAATTAATTAGTTAAAAAAAATTTTGATTTTATTCTGATATAGTATGAATTTTTTTATATTTTATTATAAAAAATAAAATTTAAATATACACTATGATTCAGGAGTCTATTTTTATATTTCGACTCAAAATCTCAAAATGTCATGTACATGATGTTCGCGACTGTGGTGGTGCCCTAGTTGTTCTCAAGCTCTCTCATGTTTTATGAGTTGGGGTTTCGAATCTTAAATTCATCATACCTCGTAAGATGATTCAAACTCATAGTGTTAAAAAGAATAGTAGATGCTGCAAGATTTGACAGTGGAGTTAGGACAGCAAATTTGTCGTTCGTCACCTAGTTATAGTTTAAACTAGACATTTCTTAGTGAGGAAAAAATCTATTGATTACACTTAAAATTACTATATATATATATATATATATATGTTGGTCCACTCACCTTCCTGATCTTTTATTAAGTAAAAAAATTATAATTCTTGGTCCACTCACCTTCCTGATCTTTTATTAAGAAAAAAAATTATAATTCTTGATAGTGGTAAGAACATTTCAATGGCAAGATATATATATATATATATCCTTATCACTTATACAATATCCATGAATAAAAGAGACATTTTACATCCATGCAAAAGTCATTGTCATCAACTAATATAAATCATTATTTGAGTTGGGCACCAAAAGTGATCCTTCTCTCTATCAATGTGATTTTATTATTTCGATTGTGTGTCTTCTTGTTATTTATTTATTTTTATTTACCTAAGGTATTCAAGTTTTACCAAACTAATTTTTTGGGGTAGGTGACTCTTGATGCATTTCCCGCGTAAATCTGGATATTGACACAGTTTATACACACTCAGAATTGGACATTCGGTGCAATTCATGCAAAATTTGTCTTTCAACCTTACTGTTATCTTTTAATTAAATATTGTCTTTCAATAATAATTCTACTTTTTAAGTCGTTACACTGATTCAAACTCTGATATTCTATATAAAATTTTAAGTATTTTAACACTATATCATGTGCGTGAGAAGTGTGTCTGTCTTCTTGTTTGGAGCTAGTGAGAAACCAAAGGGACATTTTAACCATATTTTGTCCTCGTGGCACTGGCGATACAATACTTTGTCCAAACAACTCTCTCTCTCCATACACAGAGAGGTTATGCTTCCGCATTCTACCTATTCATATTTATTAGTCATCTTTTTTATGTAATTAATTAATTATTTATTTACATCGATCTTGCTAACCTTAAGACCAATAATCCTATGATTTTTTGTATGTTTTCATGGCCACCAGACCATAAAATTAAAATTGTCCGTCTTTAATGTCAACTAATGTCCTACATGTGCTATACATATAGTAAATAAATATCAAATTTGTTTTATTATTCAAAATAAACTACGTGACATTACTAGTTAATATATAGGCATCATCATAAACATCAAATACTTCAATCTCTAGTATTAGGGAGATTTGTAAAACAAAAGACTTTTAGGAGCGTGAGGTATCTCTCGCGCGGGCCCTTTAAGTTAATTTCTATAGAAGAATATATAAGATGAAGAGAAATATATATGCTTCTTGATTGTTGGCATTTTGGAGGGATTGATTAGAAGGCTTGGAATTGGGATATGCCCTGCTTCTTGTTTATTAGGGTAACTGGCGCAGTGGCTGGCGGTTTCAGCTCTCTGGGTAGACTAATTCTAGCTCCAACTATATATATATATGTGGTTTATCATGACAAACATACATGGGAAAGAAGAAGCGTGTGGCTTATCCTCTCTTCTTCTTCATTTGGAGAAGATGGATGTTTTGGCGTAAAAGTGGGGTGTGGCACCAGTTGTGTTGAACACTCTTTCTTTTCTCTCTGTCCATCCTCATATATTGTTATTTAAACAAATAACATTAATACTGAGAGATAATGTTAGAGTGATATAGTCAGAGAGAAATAGAAATGGCGGAGACGTGGTTCATTGTCGTCGTCTCCCTTTGCCTGGCCGCTTAATTTGTTCAAATACTTCCTCAACCTAATCCTCCTATTCGCTTCTTCTTCTTCTTTGCCTTCTAGTAAGAAGCTTCCTCCAGGCCCACCCGCTGTTCCAGTCATCGACAGCTTTCTCTGTTCCAGGCCCATCCTCCGTGATGGGAGAATGAGTACCCAAAGATTTACCTGTTCAACTCGTGAGGAGTGTACCCAATGGCACAACAAATACCCCAATATATGAAGCACAAAATTAAGTCAAATAAGAACAAAACTTCAACGCACGAGAGAAACAATTTTTAACATAGAAAACCCCTTCCAATGTGAAAGAGTAAAAACCACGGGACTTAATGGTCCACTCCAAAAATTTTACTATGAATAACAAGGTTCTACAAGTGATTGTTCAACAACAAAAATAGGTACATAACCTCAAATCGACTATCTATCATGAACAACTTTACAACATAACACAAAAGAAAGAATGGAGAGATATCACCAAAAATAGGTTGTTGTTACAAGATTCAAAACTGGAGTTTTAAATCTCAAATAAACAATCCGACCATCCAAATTGAAGTTCCAGATGTCCTCTGTCTAATGGACCACGGAAGACCCCCCAATTTGCAGATGATCAAAGATTGCATGTTGCTCTTCAACCCAGAAAAATCTAGATAGCAAACCCTCTGTTTGGAGACCAATAACTGAGCTTCAAACCTCAAAACGTTAATCCAACCATACAGAATGAAGAACCAGATGTCTTCTACAAGCTGACCAAAAATCAGCAAGATCGAACCACGAATGATTCTCCAATCGAATACTTGATCAAACCTGCACACTCCACACATCTTTTCTCCAACTCTCATTTTTTCTCTCTTTGAAAACACACGGTTACCCACCCATACACACCTTCTCCTTTTATACTAAAGGATTAGAAACACTAAGGGCCTTGGGCTTAATTCTTGATCATGGCCAAATAATTTTTGGTCTTCTCCACATAGGAAGGGACCCAAAAACCCAACACTCCGCCACCTCCCTAACCAGCACAACCCATCCTCATTCTTCGAATTGGGTCTCGACCAACCATCTTCATTGACGCCCACTCCATCGCCCATCAGGCCCTAGTCCAAAACAACGCCATCTTCTCCAATTGGCCTAAGGCTCTCCCCACCAGCCGCTTCATCACCAGCAACCAGCACAACGTCAACTCCCCCGCCTATGGTCCCACCTGGCGCTTCCTTCGCTGCAACCTCACCTCCGAGATCCTCTACCCCTCCCGTGTTAGATCCTACTCTCGCGCTCGAAAGTGGGTTCTCTTCATCCTTATCTGTCGCCTCCTCAACTCTAACGGAGCAACCATTAAGGTGGTGAACCATTTTCAGCATGCCATGTTTTATCTCCTAGTGCTGATATGCTTTGGAGACAAGTTTGATGAGAATCAAATTAACGAAATTGAGGACGTTTAGCGCCACCTGCTGTTGAGTTTAAACTGTTTTAGCATACTCAATTTTTGGCCCAGTTTAGGGAAGATTTTGTTTCGTCGCCGCTGGAACGAGCTGATTTGGATTCGTTGAAATTAATACAGGGTTTTGATTCCTCTAATAAAAGCCCGACTCAAAGTCGTCCAACAACGTCGACGCAAGGAAAAAAATAATCAAGGTCGATAGAGATGACGAACAAAAGAAGAAAACACGAGAAAATAAAGAAGAAGAAGGCGCAATGGCATACGTGGACACCTTGGTGGCTGTAATATCCTAGTATTTTGAGAATAATAATAATAATTTTTTTTATTTAAAATATTTTTTGACATCCATTAAATATTATAATTGAGAAAACTAATGGGCTTGGAGTTAGTGAGCTAAGTTAAAAAAATAAAGGCTAAGTAAATGGATTTAGAGTTCGTGGGCTAAGTTAGAAAAAAATGAAAGACTAAGTAAATGGGCTTAGAATTAGTAGACTAAGAAAGTGGGCTTAAAATTAATGAACTAAATAAAAGAATAATCTATTCAAAAGAAGATTTAGTAGAAAATAATTAAGGTGACAAAATAATTAAAGATAGTAGGTGAAATAATTGAGAAATTTGGAAGATAAAGTAGGGTGTGGACAAATAATTAAAGATTATGGGTAAGATTTAGTGAAAAATAATTAAGAAATGTGACAAAATAATTAAAGATAATGGGTGAAATAATTGAGAAATGTGGGAGATAAAGTAAGGTGTTGACAAATAATCAAAGATAATAGATGAAATAATTGAGAAATGTGTGAGATAAAGTAGGGTGTTGACAAATAATTAAAGATTATGAGAGAGATTTAGTGGAAAATAATTAAAAAATGTGACAAAATAATTAAAGATAAGAGTTAAAATAATTGAGAAATGTGGGAGACAAAGTAGGATGTGGACAAATAATCAAAGATAATAGGTGAAATAATAGAGAAATGTGAGAGACAAAATAGGGTGTGGATAAATAATGAAAGATTATGGGAAAGATTTAGTGAAAAATAATTAAGAAATGTGACAAAATAATTAAAGATAGTGGGTCACTACAATTATTCTAAGTTTAATTCAACCTTCTATAAATAGAGGAAATTTGAAAGGTTTGAGAACTTAAATTAGAAAGAGACAGGTTGTAAGAAAAAAGATTTGAGAGTGAAAGAAGGATTTAAAAAACAGAAAGAAAGAAAATAGGAAAAACAAAATATAGAGAAAAATACCAAAAATTTCTAGAAAAATCCTATAGGCTGAGTTTAGTAGTTCGTTTAAAAATTTGTGGCAGAAGACGTCGTTAGATATGCAAACTGAGGCTTCGTCGCAGTATAGAAGAATATCGAATCGCTCCATAGGAAGGTGAGTTATCTTCAAAAATTTCTTCAAAACTTTCAGAAATAGGAGAATGATATTTTAGAATTGTTGATGATGAAATTGGAAGAGAAATGTATGATTGGTATTTATTATGAATTTTTAAAGCAATAGATGCTTGAAAATCAAAGAGAAAATGAGAAATAAATACAACATGGATTCTAAAAATTATGAGGAAATTTCTAGGCCTTAGGAATATTGTTTTAGGAATTATTGTGAAGAGAAATTGAGAAAATTTTATGAGGAAGTATTTATTTCATAATCTTGAGAAAATAATATGAAGAAATGAGAAAAATTAGGAAACTAGAGAAAATTAGAAATATGATTTTTATAAGTAATTATGATGCCCAGGGTACGTCAAGGTTCATAATTGAGTACAATATGAAGTTTGACGCAAATTTGAGACAAAATTATGTTAAGGGTAAAATTATCTTTTTGTAAGGTAAGTGATACTTCCCAACTGGATTTAATTTTATGAAAATGTTTGGTTTGTAAATAGTTCTACCCAAAACCATATTTTTAACAAATGATTTTATCATGTTGAATGATGAATTGAATATATGTTATGCAACCAATGTATTTAAGTTCTGCTATTTTGAATTCTGAATGTTTTGAGAAATGATAATGTATAACCCTATCATTAATGATGATGTAAGAACTTATTTATGATTAATATTAAGATGTTATATTCAATTATAGCTTATACATTTGATGTTTATGATGATTCTCTTGCAAGATAGATGCATGAAAATTTTGGGATGGATATGAGAAATGATACGGTTTAGTAATAGTTTTTAGGAAAACAAATTTATTATCCCAGAATTGTCCTGAGTTTTAACGCGCTCAGAAATCGGGGCGTTACAGTGGATCTGGAGTTGTCGAACAATAAGAGGAAGCTCGACGACGACGAGATAGTAAGTCTCTGTTTCGAGTTTCTCAATGGGGGCATCGACAGCACCTAGATAGCTCTGTTGTAACGCCCCGCTTTCCCCCGCGCATTATAACTTGGGACAATTTTGGGATAATAAATTTTTTTCGTTCAAACTAATTTTGAACCACATCATTCCTTGAATCTGTCCTAGAATTCCCATTTATTTTTCTCGAAAGAAAATGATTATACATATCAAATACAGAAATAAGGATCGAACCTGATACCTTAACATTAATCGAAATTTAGATCCTCAACATAACTTAATACAAAACAAAAATTCTCAACTAACATTAACCTTAAATAAGGTTATACATCCTCATTCTTTCAAAACGTTCAGCATTCGAAGTAGCAGAACTTAAATACATAGGCTACATAACATACATTTCATTCATCATGCACCTTGCTAAGTGTCATTTCATGCCTCATTTATCCTCGTATCTGCTACAATCTCTATTTAGAACGTTTGAATATTTCAGAGGCAAAGCCCAAGTTAGATGATAAATCATCTAAGTAAGGGTACATAAAATATATTTCGTGCATGAATGCAATGTCTTACTCATCATGAGGGTCAACTGCACCCTTCATGCTACTCACCATTTTTTGCGGCTACCTCTTTCGAAGCCGGGGTGTATGGGTGCACCCTTGGTAAAGTAGCGGTGCCAATTCGTATTCCTTACGGTCACAATGCGAGTGATCAATGATATCAACATGTACATATGCATTTCATAACATGTCATGTATGTAGTCTACGTGATGGATACATATCAGAGCATGTCAATATGATGAAAGCATTCTCGAGGATCGGGGTTTGAAATATAAATCACCTATAACCAACCATTTTTCATAAAACTAAATCTAGTTGAGAAGTATCACTTATCTTTTCAAGCTTATCGGGTTATTTCGATATTCGTGCCTTGCCTTGAAATTCGTGCATTGCCTCGATTTGCTTGTCAATCTCAAAATTCGCACAAGTCATTTCAAATTTAACCCTCAAAGCATCTTAGTCACCACATTTATTTAAATAAGAATTAAAACCTATTTTTTCATAATTTCTTGCATTTCTTTTTAATTTTCTCTCTATTTCTTCCATTTTTCCTCAATAAATCTAAATTAAATATTTCTTAAATATTTTCTCAAATAGTTCACTATGAAATTTCATAAAATAATATTGCCGAATTTTTGAAATTTTCTAGAAAATTTTACTTACCTTAACTTGGCCTCTCTGGCTTTCTCGGTATGCGTGCCCTGATCTCAAAACGCGTGCTCAAACTGATTTCTCGCAAAAAATCTCCAGAATATTAATAAATATCCACTTCCTATTTCTCGGGATTTTTTTTGATAATTTTCTACATTTTTTTTATTTTTCTTCTATTTCTTTTCTTCCTTTTGCTTTTCTTTTTTTTTTTTTTCTTTTCTCCTATTCATCTTCTTCTCCATGCTTCTTCTTCCACGCCTGCAACTGCCATTCTTCTTTTCCCCTTTTTTTTTTTTTTTCTTCTTTCCTTCTTCTTCTTATTCTTCTTCCTCCTCCTCCTCCTTCTTCTTCTTCTCTTCCACTGCAACGCACCAGCACCTGCGCACGCCCTGCCTGGCCCTCCAGTCAGCCATCGTGGCTTGCCAAATCCGCCTTGCGTCACCTCCAACCACCCCCGCGCGCGTCTAACCTCCCTGCTCATTGCTCCGCTCGCGCCAGCTGTTGCCCTGCTCCGCTGTCACGCCGCCCCTGCTTTGCTGCCCAGCCGCTTGGATGCATGCGGCTATGGCTGCTGCCGCTCCTTCCATCTTCACTTCTTCCTCCCTCCCAATCCCTCAATCTCTCCCTCTTATTTATAAGCAATGCACTACCTACTTGGCCATCCCCTATTGCGCCCAAGTCATCTCCCTATGCATCCACTTGGAAGTTTTACAGAGGCATGGCCATGAAGATTTTGCAGAGGGATGGCCTCCACGCACGCATACATATCACATTAACGCTAAATTTCCTAAAATCCTACTGCCTTACCTACCCCATCTCTTACAAATTTTCTTCCAAATCTTATAGCCAACGATTTGTTTCCGTGCTACCAATTGCACAAATTTGCAGCCCACTGCTTCACGCGCTTATATATACATATATATATATCATATATTATACTATAAAAATAAAGAAATTACATATCTAAATTTTAAAATTCATTTTTATTTTACTTAGATAATTCTCTAATTGCATTTAGATCCTCAAACATCAAATTAATTGACATTACGATACTGAAAATTCAAAATTAATAACTTAAATTTTACTTGATATAGACGATTTCGTCTTTACGTCCTCACCGGACCATCGTTTCACCCCGATACCGGTGAAGGGTTGATCCTTACGCAAAACCAGAGGCCCCCTAGGGTTTCGTTAATTTTTTGAGAGCCTTCTACAAAGATTCGGTTTTGCAGCCTAAATGACAGTTACATTTTAGCGATATCGAAAATCGTTCCCAATTTGATTTCTTTCGATATCATAAATCCTATCTCGGGATGCTCATCAATGCCGTATTATTTTCCTTTGGCATCTCGACTTCAGGGCACTCCCTGTAATCGATTCGGTAACTTAATTTATCATTAAACTGATCTTTCGGTATTCCAAACTTATTGAAATTATGTGGCAACCTCATACAAACATGGGGTATTACATTCTCCCCTCCTTACAAAAATTTCATCCTCGAAATTTGCCATATGTTCCAGATCTCAAAATTTCATCATCAAAATTAACATCCGACTAATTGAATAATTAGGGAAAATCCTATCTAATTACCTTATCTCAAATAATCCTGCTAAAGCTCTTTACAATGATCTTATCTCTAGGACAACTATACTATCTATAATCGTCTCTTAATCACCAGACCTCTAGCACGTATATCTTATTCGAAACTTAAGAATACCATCACACATATAAATTAGAACCCTTGGGCTAGCCATGCTCATTAATCCCTAGACAAGTACACTTGTCAGCTTTGCATGCCTTTCAAATTTCTCTTTGAAAACTCACAACCACATATCCCTGTCCTTGGGCCATGAGTCTCAGCTCGAGCTCTTATCCACGTCGGTACAAATATCGTCGAAATGAGCTCGTAACTCTCATATCCACATTATTAATTTTCAATTTGCTTTTCACTAAGTTGTCCAATCAATATCCTTAATCACAACATTTCTCTAATTCTGATTTCCTATGACGTCATTTATCTTGAACTAATCAATCATGATTTGATAATCTTCCAACTTTAACACAAGAGTCCCTGATCTCGATATGTCTTGAATTTTATCAAATTGATCCTCAAAGAAATATTTTTATGTCATCAAACTATTTCATGTACCCTTGGATCCGAAAACATCACAAATATATGTCATCACATATCCTCGAAACTAGTTATGCCTTACCTTAGGTTATCCCAAACTTAGTCATTGCTTAATCATTACTTGTGCAAATCTATTCGAGATTTCTATTGTTTCTCCATTCTTGTAGGTATTCATCTCTCGATATAATCTCAAGTTTCTGCCAATTGACCACAATCATCTTCTAATCATGTCATGTAACTATTTTCTTAAGAAATCTTTATTAATAGATTCTATTTGTCTCCAAAACTTCCTTCCGTAACTTAACATTTATTATCGACCGAAATTTAACGTTGTCTCCCAAGTCTAGCAATACTAAGATCCTTGCATTGCTTGCTCCTTTGTTACTTGGTCGCCAAAATAATACCCATTCATCCATATACCCATAACTTAAATAACTCCTTGCACTTTTTGAAGTGATCCTCAAATAACATTTTATATCATCAGATTAATCATTTGATCCTCAAATTTGTTTGAATTAATCCTCGAGTAATAATGTTTCATGTTAACTAACTTTAATCATGCTCGATCCTTAAGGCGCCATCTCATGCCAATTGACTATAATCATACTTTACCATAAACAAATCATATGATTACTTTCCTCGCATCTGGCCATCGGATCTTTTGACTTCCAGTCAACTGTAGCACAAGTTCACTTGCCAACTCACAACCTTTAGACTTGCTCCCTGATTCTAATGTTTAATCGTCTTGACAATAGTGTTATCAACTTTATTTGTACTATTCTAGCCCTTAGTCCACACATAGCTTAGCATCTAATAATCTCAAGCCATCATTGGTAACTTCAGACTCATCATTTAAGAAATAATCCTAATAAATTTTTCGGGAATAAGTCCTAGCATTTCTCTTGCTTACTACTTTTTATTGACCGCATGCGCTTGGACCACATATCCACAGGCTCATTTATTATTATTATTATTATTACTCACTGACATCATTTTAATCATCGCCCAGCTACACATCCTCGATTTTTCTACCAGGGCTATCTTAGACTAATCATCTAGCCTAACAGGACCTTTATTCTTCAAAATCGAAAATCTTAGATCTCCAATAGATTTCGATCTATTACTAACATTCTGGCACATCTGTAATTACCTGTCTCTCTCAAACACGCCAAAGATTCCTAAAGACATGAATCCATAACTATCCTGCTAACTGGAGTGAGTAGGTACTTACGTCTCCCATGGTACTCCGATTCTTACTAAATCATGACTTTCACAGCTTAAGAAAATAAATCTCTATTTCCTTAACGAGATTACCCAAGGACCTTCCAAATCTTTTCTTGGAAAACTTTAAAGTCTTATCACGAATCCTTACATTCTCAATCCTTAGGGAAATTCCTCGAAAATCCCAAATCAATTCATCTTTGAAGATCTTTATTCATATCACTTTACCTGGTTCCCATCCTTCCTAAAACATCCGAACCTCAAACTTCCAAGGACTCTTTACCGAATGATACTTTAAACCTCAAATAACGATTCAGGTCCCCATGCGGTTGCACAAGACACAACCCACTCACCCCTTCTCACAAACTTTTGAATCCTCAAGCCCACTTGGCACATTGAATCGTAGTCAGAACCTCTATTGACTAGGTCTCTCATCATTCTCCCTTAGGGTAGATATGACCTACCAGCAACTCTTGCCTTTTTAGGTACCCGATCTCTTTCCTCGAACTAAGATTGCCATCTCATAACTCATGGTCAAGGCCTTGAACTGGCCATGCTCTACTACCCGAAATCTCGTTTACCGAGAATCCACTGACTCTCGCATTTCACTCTTTAGATCCAGCTGACTATCAGCACACGACCATTCATGATCTCATTTCCATACTAGATACCGAGGTATTCTACCCCTCGAGCCTTACGGCACTTGTCGTGTTACCAACTCTCAAGATGACCACGAACCCAAATGCAATTCTTTAAATAGGACACGCAGTCAATATTCAATCCATCTCATTTTGGGTTGATTCCCTAGGCTTCCAGCCTCTTTCAATAAGCTAGGGCCACACCTTGCACCCTAGACCATTGGGACTTGGACCCCACACACTATTAGGGTTCCTTATCCCATTTCTGCGAGTGATATTGAAGACACCACTATCGCCTTATCAATTAGCATAACTCACACGCCATCACTTAACCACTTTCAATCTCTCGCTCAACCCAATTCGTTGAATCCCTAATCTTTACATCTCATTTTTGAGACACTAAATGATTCTCGAAAATACTTATCATTTAACCCTAACTCAACAGATAGGCTATGCCACATCAAACTAATCATCCATGGGCTCAATCGTTCTCGATAACTACCAGTTATCCTATCACTCATCATAAGGATTTCAACTAATGACCTCAAATTAACAGTCTTTGAATCTCTCAGATCCATAATCATGGTTACTAAGTCAACCTTACACTCGAATCATATCATCGGATCTTAACTTCAATAGCTAGATCATTCCGCTTGTGCTAGCCCCCATCAGGCTTTTACTATTCATTAAGAATAGTAACTGGATACTGAAATAGTGTATGTTCGTGAATAGTACACTAGGTAAGTTCCCAGGAAAGAAAGGTGGGTCGCAAATGAACACACTTAAATACCAGGTCTTTCCTTAGCCAGAACTTTCCTAGACATGCATTTCCACTGCACAACACTTAAGTCTAGTAACCTCTTGGCCTTCAACCGACAATCCCCGAATCTCCTAAATAGGGATTTCGTCTTACGAATCATTAATTTCTTTCCCCTAAGCTTCCACTTGGGGTTCCTACTAACTGGTTCTGTCAATATTAGATTTCCTTAAATCTCCAAATTGTTATTCTCTAATTTCCAAATAGGGTTTAACTCTGATATCAACTATATCCAAGTCACTTAAGTTTTCCATTAAACTTAAGCTTTGATACCAATTATAACGCCCCACTTTCCATGGCACATTATAACTTGGGACAATTCTGGGATAATAAATTTTTTTCGTTCAAACTAATTCTAAACCACATCATTCCTCGAATCTGTCACAGAATTCCCATTCATTTTTCTCAAAAGAGAATCATTATACACATCAAATGCGGAAGCAATGATTGAACCTAATACCTTAACATTAATCAAAATTTAGATCCTCAACATAACTTAATACAAAACATAAGTTCTCAACTAACATTAACCTTAAATAAGGTTATACATCCTCATTCTTTCAAAACGTTCAGAATTTGAAGTAGCAGAACTTAAATACATAGGCTACATAACATATATTTCATTCATCGTGCACCTTACTAAGTGTCATTTCATGCCTCATTCATCCTCGTATCTGCTACAATCTCCATCTGGAACGTTTGACTATTCCAGGGACAAAGCCCAAGTTAGATGATGAATCATCTAAATAAGGGTACAGAAATTATATTTTGTGTATGAATGCAATGTCTTACTCATCGTAAGGGTCAACTGCACCCTTCATGCTACTCATTATTTTTACGGCCACCTCTTTCGAAGCCAGGGTATATGGGTGCACCTTTGGTAAAGTAGCGGTGCTAGTTCATACTTCTTATGGCCACAATACGCGTGATCAATGATATCAATGTGTACATATGCATTTCATAGCATGTCATGTATGTAGTCTACGTGATGGATACATATCAGAGCATGTCAATATGATGAAAGCATTCCCAAGGATCGGGGTTTGAAATATATATCACCTACAACCAACCATTTTTCATAAAACTAAATCCAGTTGGGAAGTACCACTTACATTTTCAAGCCTATCGAGCTATCTTGATATTCGTGCATCGCCTCGATTTGCATGCTACTCTCAAAATTCGCATAAGTCACTTCAACCTTAAGCCTTAAAGCATCCTAATCACCACATTTATTTAAATAAGCATTAAAAACCTATTTTTCCATAATTTCTTGCATTTTCTTTATTTTTCTCTCTATTTCTTCCTATTTTTCCTCAATAAATCCAAATTAAATATTTCTTAAATATTTTCTCAAATAGTTCACTATGAAAATTCATAAAATAATATTGTCAAATTTTTGAAATTTTCTAAAAAATTTTACTTACCTTAACTTGGCCTTTCTGGCTTTCTAGGTATGTGTGCCCTGATCTCAAAACGCGTGCTCGAACCGATTTCTCACCCAAAATCTCCAGAATATTAATAAATATCCACTTCCTATTTTTTGGAATTTTTTCGATAATTTTCTTCATTTTTTTATTTTTCTTCTATTTCTTTTCTTTTCTTCCTTTTTCTTTTCTTTATTTTTTTTTCTTTTCTCCTATTCATCTTTTTCTCCATGCTTCTTCTTCCACGCCTGCAACTGCCATTCTTCTTTTCCTTTTTTTTTTCTTCTTTCCTTTTTCTTCTTCTTCTTCTTCTTCTTCTTCTCCTCTTCCTTTTCCTTCTTCTTCTTCTTCTTCTTCTTCTTCTTCTTCTTCTTCTCCTCCTCCACTGCAACACACCAGCACCTGCGCACGGCCTACCTGGCCCTCCAGTTAACCACCATGGCCTGCCAACGGCGCCGTGCGTCACCTCCGGCCACCCCTGCGTGGATCTGGCCTCCCTGCTCGTTGCTTCGCTCGCGCCAGCTGCTACCCTGCTCCGTCGTTGTGCCGCCCCTGCTTTGCTGCCCAGCCGCTTGGACACCTGCGGCTATGGCTGCCGCCGCTCCTTCCATCTTCACTTCTTCCTCCCTCCCAATCCCTCAATCTCTACCTCTTATTTATAGGCAATGCACTGCGTACTTGGTTATCTCCTATTGCACCCAAGCCATCTCCCTGTGCATCCACTTGAAAGATTTACAAAGGCATGGCCATGAAGATTTTGCAGAGGGATGGCCTCCACGCACACATACATATCACATTAATGCTAAATCTCCTAAAATCCCGCTGCCTTACCTACCCCATCTCTTACAGATTTTCTTCCAAATCTTGCAGCCAACGATTTGTTTCCGTGCTACCAATTGCACAAATTTGCAGCCCACTGCTTCACACAATACATATATATCATATATTATACTATAAAAATAAAGAAATTACATATTTAAATTTTAAAATTCATCTCTATTTCACTTAGACAATTTTTTAATTGCATTTACATCCTCAAACATCAAATTAATTGACATTACAATACCGAAAATTCAAAATTAATAACTTAAATTTTACTCGATATAGACGATTTCGTCTTTACGTCCTCACTGGACCATCGTTTCATCCCGAAATCAGTGAAGGGTTGATCCTTACGCAAAATCGGAGCCCCCCTAGGGTTCCATTAATTTTTCGAGGGCCTCCTACAAAGATTCGATTTTGCAGCCTAAATGATAGTTGCATTTTAGCGGTACCGAAAATCGTTCCCGATCCAATTTCTTTGGATACCATAAATCCTATCTCAGGATGCTCATCAATGTCGTATCATTTTCCTTTTGCATCTCGACTTCAGGGCACTCCCTGCAGTCGATTTCGGCGACTTAATTTATCATTAAACTGATCTTTCGGTATTCCAAACTTATCAAAATTACATGACAACCTCATACAAACATGGGGTATTACATCTGCAATGGGTGATGGCTAACTTGGTCAAATACCCCAGCATCCAAGCCAAGCTATACGAGGAGATCACGTCAATTGTGGGGCCACTGCCACCGCCATAGCCTCAATAATCGAAAACTAGGAAACTCAACACCGCCACAAGAGATGAGGATCTACAGAAGATAGCAGTGGTGTTGAAGGGACTCAGGTGACATCCACCGTTCCACTTCGTCCTTCTGCACACGGTGACGGAGGATACGGAGCTGGAGGGATACATGGTGCCAAAAAGCTCGACAGTGAACTTCATGGCAGCGGAGATGGGTTGGGCCCCCAAGGTTTGGGAGAAACCCATGAAGTTCAAGCCGGAGAGGTTCCTTGATGGGAAAAGGCATGGGATGAATGGAATGGTGGACATAACAGGAAGCAAAGAGATAAAGATGATGCCATTAATTTGGGGTGGGAAGGAGGATCTGTCCGGGATCCGAGTTAGCTTTGCTTCACCTGAAGTTGTTCGTGGCCAACTTGGTCTGGTACTTGGAATGGAAGGCCATGGACGACGACGAAGTTGATCTATCAGAGAAGGAAGAATTCGTCGTGGTTATGAAGAACCCACTGCAAGCACATGTCTGTCCCAAAGCAACATCGATAATCGCCACTTATTCTTAAAAATGTCTAAAAGTCAATTTGGCAATGTATCCAAAAGTGTTGGCCTGCATTCCTATTCGATACAACAAATAAAATGATGAACCAACAGTGGGTAATGTAATTAGGACAATGCTACACGAACAAAAGGGTGGACAACTCCAAGTTCTCGCGATATTTTGACATTAAAATATCGCAAGAACTTGGGATGTTTTTGAATTAATTTTTCATCTTTACCCACCTATTTTCAAACCCACCCTCTCTCTCAAAACCACCATTTCTCTTAAACCCACTCCTATCTCTCCCCCCTGACTGCACTCTCACCCTGCAATTAAAACACAAAACAAAACACAATAAAAATTTTATATTTTTTTCTTTATTTAGGTGAGAGGTTTATACTCGTCAGTGTACGAGTGCAGTTGTAGTCCAAATTTAAATTTATACTTTCTGGATGAGTTCAGGTCGTCCACTAAGAGATTTATTTATGGCAAAAGAAAAAGAATGTCACACATACGCACACACATTTAGATGGATTGATAATAAGATTTTTTATGATTTTTTTTTTAGATAACAAATACTATAAAATAAAGCAAGGCAAAAGTTGAAATAAATATTGAACGTGAGAATATGAAATTGGATAGTACTTGAGTTAAGACAATTTTAGTGCCAACCGGTTGATTCCCAAATTTTAACAGAAAAGATTAGCAGCTTTAATTTAATTTCAGATATGAGGGTTTGTTATTAAATGCAATTAGAGATGATGATAGTTCTAGTTTAAGCAATCCCCATACATGATATGTTGGATTCTAATTTAAGAAACTACCATAAATCCAATTGCAATTAATACACAAAACAACTAAATTAATCATCCGGGTTTGAGTATGATAGCGTTTCCAATTCTAGTAACTCTCATGCGTGACATGAAAGCTCTAAGTTAGGTTTACGCTCCAATCCAAACCTAATGATTTCTCAATAATTAAGACACACTCATACTGAAATTTAAATTAATGTTACTCATTTAAAGCGCAGCTTTCTTTGGGAATCATTGGCGTTGGACACTATCCTTGCCTTAACCCAAGATTAGATTTAGCTACTCATTTCCATTTGAAAGTTAATTGACAAGAATTTAAACGACGTAATTTAAATAGCATAATTTAAATGACATGAATTAAAATAGCAGAAACTAACTGGCTATTTAGGCGGTGGATAATTAAAAGACAAGACTTAAAATTACAGAAATTTAAAGGCATAAACTAACTGGCCATTTAGGTAATAAATAATAAAGTAACAATAAATGACATAAGAATTTAAAAGAAGAAAGAAAGGACGTAAGATCACAAGAGAACACAATAGAGAAAATAAGAAAGAACAAAATCAATTCTCAAAGAGAGAATTCTAAGGAAACAACTAAACTTTGATTCAAGAATAATAATCACACTTACAAATGCAATCAAGTGAGCTATTTATAGGCCACAAGATGCAATACAAACCACACAATTTTAATTATCAACTAGACATAATTATATCTAATGGGCACTCACACACTTAAAGTTAAATGGATTTTAGCTAAAATACATACTTAATAAAGCACTCATAAAGTTAAATGGATTTTAGCTATAATACACACCTAATAGTTAAATAGGTTTTAGCTAAAAAAACACACATAATAAAGCACTCATATTAAAAAAAATAAAAATAGATTTCTATAATTGGGTTTTTGATCTTCATTAGGATTAAAAATAATGCTTGAGCCTTCTCCAAATGATATCTTCCATGTGTTGCTCAAATTAGGCCTTAATTCTTCATGTACTTGAATTCTTCATGCCTACAAAAAAATAATAATTTAATGTTATTAATAAATTATATTATATATATATGTATTACACATGGCACATATATATATTAGATTATATTATATATATATTACATGCACGCATATAATGATGTATATATATTATATATAATTTTATATATTATTATTATTATTTTTAAATTTTACTTTAGAACTTCATTTCATTCATTTTTCAATTTAAACTTGCATATAACCATAAAATATATATTAATATATAATTTAAGCCATTTTTAAGATCAAAAGAAATGTGTAATTATAACATAATTTTTACAAAATTAACCACTAATCACCCCCTGCCCCCCCCTCCCCCACTCTCTCAAAACCACCATCTCTTAAACCCACTCTTTCTCTCAAGCCCATCCTCGCGAGTTGCAGCATCTACCATCACCCCACCCTTACCCCACCACCGCGATGAGCACCATCATCACCCCTATCCAATCAAGCACAATCCGTCATCGCCCCCCACTGCAAGCACCATCTACCGTCGCCCCTCTCTCTGCCGGTTACATTACCTCACCCCCACCAAGTCTCCCCCACCACCGGCCATAGATCGTCGTCTCCCTCACCATACTGTTGCTCAAATCGCCATCGCCAACCGCTTGCATCGTCTCACCCCCACCCACTATCGCCCCTCCCTCGACCGCGAGCAACTGCAGCCCAATTTCACCCATTCTCTCTCTCTCTCTCTCTCTCTCTCTCTCTCTCTCTCTCTCTCAGCCTTAAGAGAGGAATGCGCCACTACTACTCGCACTGTTGTTGCCCACCCCCATACCAACGCTCGGACCGCCACCATCGGCCCCTCGCCACCACTACACTGCACCATTTATCCCCTACACCCAGCCGACCTCGACCTTGAGAGAGAAACCCACCACCTTCGTCACCAGTCATCTCCCCCACCAACCCCGCTTGCATCACCATCTCCCTTGCCAACGCCGTCACACCCACCCCACCAGCCATAGAAACCCTTGATTGAATGATCTTTGTTTTGTTTCTTTTTTTTTATTTAAGAAAAATCTAATTTTAATACAAAATAAGAGATGGTTTTAAGATATAATTGGTACTGTTGCAGTGAGTTGGTATTTAAGGTGATCCTAAATAAGAAAATAAATTATTTAATTGCTTGTGTGATCTTATTATATATTAATATTAACATTTTTAATGGCAATCATCAAGATTGCTATCGTTATATCTGACTACAAAATAATAAGAAAAAGATTGTTGTTATATTTGATTGTAAAATAATAAGAAAATATATCTAATTATATTGGATTTGATCTTAGAAATTCTAAGTTTACTCCAATCTTATTTTACAGAGATTTTTAACTCTATCAAAGAGTCAACACACAAGCCAAAAAAAGAATTTAACAAATGTTAAAATTTCATAAGTAAATGATTTAATTATTAACAAATGGCCTAAAATTTGATCTCTCTACAAAAAGCCAAAATTGAGGCCATGTCAATTTATAGGATGTGAACGAGGGAGGGGCGATGGTAGGGGAGGCGAGGCGGTGCGAGTGGTTGGTTGGGGTGGGGCAGGCGACCATGTGGGGGCGACTGTCAAATACACTTTGCAAAAACAATTTAAGCAATATTTTCTATCCCTGACTATCAAACATACAACTAAAATAAATTATGTTCATTTACAACTTAAAATAAATCATATTCTTTAATTCTTATTTCAACAACCAAATTACATAAAAAAATAACATAAGCAAATAGAAAAACTAAAGTAGAAAAAAGAATAATATATAAATATATATAAATGGTGTGGTGCAGTGGTGATGGGGGGCTGACAGTGGCGATCCGAGCGACAGTGTGGGGGGAGGGAAACGACAGTGTGAGCAACAGTGGCACTTTCCTTCCTCAAGCTGAGGGAAAGAGAGAGAGAGAGAATGGGTGAAGTTTGGGCGACAGTTTCTCACGGCGGAGGGGGGCCAAGGCGGTGCGATTGATAGTGTAGGGGGCAAACGCTATAACCCGCGGAGGTGATAGTTGCTCATAGCGGAGGGAAGGGCAACGACGGTTGGTGGTGATGCGGTGCGAGCGGCTACTAGGGGGCGATGGTCGTGCGAGCAGCGGTGTAGAGGGTAAACACTACAACCCTTGGGGGTGTGTTTGAGAGAGAGTGGGGGAATGTAACACCCCACTTCTCTGGAGCGTTAGGTAACGTAAGATTTTGGGGATATTTTTTTTTCCAATCAATAGAAACTCAACAGAAAACCGTTCCCCGAAGATCCCGTTACACCTTCTCAGTATATCAATTATGAACCATCAATAAACTAAGACAGGTTCATCATCTCAAATGCGGAAGCTAGATCGAAACCTTAACAAGTCATAACCGAAACCACTTTATTCATAATATAAAGTCAAACCAATGTTTTACATGATGTGCTCAAAATAAACAACATAACTGAAATGACATAATATAAAAACATCATCTAATCGTCGTCATTCCCCGACAATTGCCTTTCCCTTCGCACTGCTGCCTTCACCTGAAACGTTTGAATATTCCAGGGACATAGTTCAAATTAGATGATGAAACATCTAAGTGAGAGCTCAAAACACATTTTCATAAATGAATGCAAGACATGAAATAAATCAATACACCTGGTAAGCTCTAGCCCAAGAGAATCCCAAGCGCTTAACCTTACCACGGGAAAAGAGCAATCTCTCTAAAAGCTATACCACCATACTGACTCGACGACACTACGACACGATGCGATTCTAGCTTAAGTGGGTAAGCCAACATATCTCTCCAGATTATGTTTCCATTCTAAGCATCCGGGAACCACCATACAATCCCAATTCCAAAATTTCACATGGACCACCTAGTCATCATAGTGCAACTTTCCTGACCAAACGGCCTGGCACGAAAACCAAGGTGGCTATCCCGGTATACTCATCAGCACAAGATACCCCTGTTATTCTGTCACGCCCTTGGAGAATTACGGCTACACTATCCAGACAACATCTTAGGCTGACATTCCACATAAACAACACAATATGGACCACCTAGTCATCCCAGTGCAACTTCCCTAACCAAACGGTCCGACACGGAAATCAAGGAGGCTATCCTGACATGCACACAACATCAGATACCCCTATTATTTTGTCACTCCCTTGGGGAATTATGACTACACTATCCAGACAACATTTTAGGCTGACATTCCATACGAACTCACAAAATGCAAGACAATGCCACATTTCACAATTCAAAACATCATATAAACAACATTTTATAAAATGCAATGCACGAGTATAAAACGTTTAGGGACGAGCCTCTCTCATAAAAACCAACTGTTACCGGTTATCGTTTACATGCAACAAAACCATTTTGCATGAATTCACAATACCTATAGGTAGAATAAACACCAAGTTTTTAGGGTAAGACACCCGCAGTAAATCAAGTTTTGGGGGCAAACAACTCACGAGTTAAAACCAAGTTTTGTGATAGAATACTCACCTTGACATATTCGAATCACCTTGATTCTCGTGCACAACCTTGTTTTGCATCCCAAAACACAAGTACTCGTACTTGTACTCAACCTCAAGCCAAGACACTCCTAAAACACCATATTTAATTAAGGAAGCATTAAAATCTATTTTTCTCAATTTTTTCATAATTTCCTTTATTTTCTCCAAATTTTCACCTCGATAATTCCAAAATAATTATTTTCTCAACCATTTTCCCAAATATTTCAACATGATAAATCCTAAAATAAATTAATAAAAATTTTGGAATCAAAATTATCGAAAAGCCCCTGTTCACGTGCCCTCACGCGTTCAGCGCGTGGCTACGTGTGAAAGCTGGCGTGTGCAACCACATGCCACCGTCTTCCTCATTTTTTCTGCCGCCGACGGATGCTCCGATAGCCACGAAAAGGATACCCACTTAAAGCCCTTGTTGAATTGATCCTATTGGCACTGGTTTCAGGCCGAAAGGACATCAGAAAGTGCCCCAAAATGGCAGTTGCAGGTCCAATGAGGCAGTCCATTCGAGCTTTCCGGTCGAGCTCCAAAATAGATTCAAACGTACACCAAATGATCCCAAATTCTCCAGATATGATCCTTGATGCCTCGAGACCAAAAGCCCTCTATCCCTTGCCTTCAATTCTCACCAAAATGCAAGTAATTTGTGTGTAAAGATTCGACCGAACCCTTGCCCTTTTATAAGCAATTTTCGTCCAAAATTCGGCTAATCAGGGGCCAAGCCTTGGCCACCAAGCTTCCCCACGTCGTATACAACCTCCCCCAGCTCCTCCCCGGCCGTCCTATCGCCGAGATCGGCCTCCACGTGAGGTGGATTTGTGACGGTCGAATTCCATGGTGTGTTCACATTGTAACTTTCATTTATTACACTTTGACCCCCTGTTTTCTTCAAATGACTTTTCTACCCTTTCCATGACACCCCTGATCTATCCAACTGTACCACTAAGGCTCGCAAGATTAGTACTTCTCATTTCAGCCTAGAAATTTTCAAAAATCTCATTTTGACCTCCTTCGGGCAAAATTAGAAAATTACACTTAGGCCCGATTGACTATTTTGACCTTAAATCCTTTAGTTTCAACCCAAAATCGCTCAAGGGTTGTTCTATACATAAAATATTGGTCATTAGCACGCACTGTTGACTTTTTGGATGTTTCCTACATCGATTCAGTTTTATCAACCTAGTCGATAGTTGTACCGAAAATTGTTCCCGATCACATTTCTTTTACCACCTAAAATCATAACTTGTATTACTCGTCCTTACTATACCATTTTCCTTAATCATCTAGGGTTCGGGGTACTCCCTCTGGCTGATTCGGTCTCTTAAAACTGTGATAGTGTACCTTAAAGCCTCATTTTTTAAAAAATTCCATTTCTACCCTTCATTAAATATCGTTTAAAGCCTCAAATAATTCTTGGGTATTATAGGGAAAGATAGAGAGAGAGTGAGAGGTGAGGGTGAAAGAGAGAGTGCAAGGTGAGAGTGAAACAGAGAGTGTCTCTATCAAGGGTAAAGTAGTCTTTTACACTAAGGGTTAATATGGTAATTTTGATGGAGTTGTCCACCAAGTTGTCCAAACTTTTGTTCATGTAGCATTATCCATGTAATTATCATTAACATTCATTAAATAATTAAAGTTAATCTTATAATATTCATACATTACTTAAGGAGTGATAACTATTTTTTTAAAAAAAATAAAATTAAAAACTAACTTAATGGTGTTATTTTTGAAGAAAATTAACATATAATCAATCTATAAATAGAGGGGTACAAAAAAAAAAATTAAATAAAGCAATTCGAGTTCCCAATCAAAAGCAATTCTTAGGGCATGAACCATCAGTGTGCAATTAGCTCATTGATTGAAAATATCCATTTAACTGTAGTGGTTTTTTTGCATTAAAATAATGGTTGGAGGTTAGTATATATATATTTTGAAAATTTCTTTTATAAGTTGGTATCAAAGCTATGTAGTATTTCTACCTTATTTGTTGCTATAATTTTTAACATTGTCTATCTCATTATAGATTGTTTATGAATCTTTTGATTCTAAACATATATTAAGAGATTGGCATGTTATTTTGATATTTTTCCTTATGCAAACCTGATTGACTTAAAAAAAATGCACATATGTATAACGAGATTTGATTGGGGAAAATCTTTTATTTTTGTGAGAAATTGATGTGGAAGTCGATGGAAATTTTGATTGAGAGTATTTTGGCTTTGATTTCATTAGAAACAGAGGTTCAAAGGCGAAGAAATTAATAGGTTACACTAGTTGCAAATTCGGGTCAAGTTCGACCCGACTGGAGGTAGGGGATGGAAACAAATAATGGGATGATAGAATGCATATGGCCATGTGACGTGCCATAGGAGGAGTGTGTGATCCACGCACAACCCTAGGTAGCTCCCAACCTTGGTATTTAGTCACACCTAAAGTTTTTGGGGTCTCTGGTTCCATTTGTGAGGTCCATTTCTCCTAAAAAAAATCTCGAACTCTAGGTTTGGATAAATTCAACATAAAGTCGAGTCTGAAACTTGTTTTTCAACTTGTAAAATTTAAATTTTATGCAATTGCATGTATTATTTATCCTAATTCACATGTTTAATTATTAATGCATGCTTAAGTGAATTATTTGTTATTTTTGGTCAATTAATTCCCATCCCAACTTTTATGCATAATCAATGATATTAGCATGCATAATTTTTTTTATTGCTTATTTATTATATATGCATAATCTATTGAAAATTATTATGCATAAAATCGGCTAAATGTCATGTGATCAATATAATTTTGATTAATTAGAGAGTCGCAACATCTTTAATTAATTAAGATTATATATTGAGTTGCAAAAGTCACATAAAATTAAATGACATTAATTGCCAAATGTAAGACAATCAGGTTTAAATTGCTAAGTATGAACGATGTAAGCGATCTAATCACTTCAATATGATATTCATATGGACACAGATTAATTTCTACTAGTATCCATGGTTCAATTTTTGAATGTAAGATAGTGAAGGAATTGCTAAATGCTATTGATGAGCAATTTGAGTTTTTAGATTTAATGCACTTCTAGCACCCTAATGGCAAAGCTATCATCAATGAAACTTACCAGTGTTAAAGGTGTGCGTGAGCACATCATAAAGATGAGGGACATTGCGGCCCAACTAAAGTCTCTTAAGGTTGAGATATTGGAATCTTTCCAAGTACATTTTTATTTTGAATTCTCTTCCATATCAGTATGGTCCCTTCAAAATATCTTACAATACACATAAGGATGAATGGTCTATTAATGAATTTTTGACCATGTGTGTTCAAGAGGCCAGGAAAGGGGGCTGATTATGGAAATGGGAGAGAGTACACATATGATCACCACTACAAGAAACAAGATTTTTAGTAGAGGCCAGGGTCATCACTAAAAACCCAAAAAGTAGTCACTAAAAGTATTGACGGCCAGACAAACCGTCACAAGTCGACACTAATGCCCTCGTCACTAATGTAATTAGTGACGATAAAGTTGGTCGTCACTAAAGAAGATTTTTTTGTGGCATTTCCAGTTGTCACTAAAGTATCCATATTAGTGACGATTAAAGATGGTTGTCACTAAAAAGGCCACTTTTAGTTACAAACACAATATGGTCCTTACTATTGTTTTAAATTATCAGTGACAACACAAGATGACTCTCACTAAATTGTCGTCACTAAAACTTTTATTTTAGTGACGACCAGTCTTGGCCATCACTAAAGCCTTTCTCTTAGTGACGGCAATGGCTATCACAAATAAAATTATTTGTGATAACATGATCCACCTGTCACTAAAAGTGTATATTTTAGTGACAATTCTGGCCTTCACAAATGCTATATTCTTGTGACAAAATGTTTAGCCGTCACTAAAAGTGAATTTAGTGACAAGTTTGGCTTTCACAAATGTTATATTTTTTTGACAAAATGTTTGGCCGTCAGTAAAAGTGTAGATTTTAGTGACAAGTTTGGCCTTCACAAATGTTATATTTTTGTGACAAAATATTTGACCTTCACTAAAAGATTCTTTTTTTTTTTTTTTTGTGACAATTTCTGTTGGCCGTCACTAAAAGTGGTTTACCATTTCACATTATTTAGCCTATAACATGTACCATGTACACTTACTTTACGAATTTACAAACATCTGCTTTACAAAATGCTACAAACTATCACAATATATGAAATATATTGTTATACGATCATCAACAACCCAAAAGGCAAACATATATATATATATATATACACACACACACATTATCAACAATCAAAAGCTATAATTCAAAGTATCACTTTACAAAATCAATAAACCAACAAAATATAAAATATGTTAAACACTATTCATCAATCAAAACATGTCATATCAACCAAGCATCATAATTCATTACTAATGCTTTCTAATCTAACCTCCTCCATGAAGCTTTTTAGCAAGCTAAGAGTTTCTACTTGAGTTTGCTCTACTGTGCTTAATTTTTCTTTCAACTCTTTATTCTCTTGTCTTAGTGTTTCAATTGTTAAAGCCATTTGTAATTGAGAAGGAAGCTTGCCAAAGATTGAAGAAGGTGCAGGACCGAAACCATATCCACGAACTTGACCATGCCTTTCTTTGCCCATCACTTCAAGAAAAATCTGATTTTCATCAACGGGTTCAGAAGACTGCTCCTCAGCTCTTTGGGCTGCTATAGTTTGAATATTTTCCTATAAGAAAATGTTACACAAATAATTGTTACATATTGCACTTAAACAATATTAGAAAATAATTATTTTCCACAACTAAATAGTTAAGTTTGAGAACTTCAAGTGAGACAAAATTCATATCCAAATAGAATTAACAGAGTTACTAGTTCCCTTTGTTTTTCTCTAATGCTCATGGATGAATGTAATATGAGAACATTTTTAGTTGTTTTTTACCTTCTTGGATTGGGCCTTACAAGGAAGAACTTTAATTTTGATCCATAATATTGCTTTTACTTCTACAACATGCATAGTTGTGTAATTGTGAAATTTAATTGTGTGAAACATAAGAACTATTCATATTGTTGCTTACTTTTAGAGTTATCATTGTTTTAACAGATGAAAAGGGTAAGAAACAATGGCCAACTAAATTCGTCATTGGAGCCAAACCAAAGGCTAGTGTTAAGCAAAAATTTCAATTAACAAACTTAATATCTATGTTGGTCTTATTACAAAAGCCCAAAAACATCTTAATGCTGACTCTTTATATGTGGAGGGGGTTAACGTGGGTTAAGGACGACCTTAATCTGTTGTTAGTGGGCTTGTCATGTACATTTCTCTTGAAGACATGTAGATTTTCTATTTTCTACATATCTAGGTTTCTGTTGATTATGTTTTCTTGCTGCCTATTGTTTTTAGGTCTCTATTCTCTACATTTCTAGTTTGGTTTTGTATCTCTATATTTTTTATAATAAACAACTTGTAGCTTTTTTATCAAAATAAAAATGCATGCTCTCCAAAACCATTGTAAAGACAACCACATTTATAGGCTTTATTGATATTAGTGATATTATTTTTGGAAAAAATTAAAAACCATTATTGATAATAGTTTTGATTAATAAAAGTGTGTGAAATATTGTTAAAATGTGAACAATGAAAAATGATATAAATTCTTCAACTATAAATTTCATGTGACACTCCTACGATTTAGCAAAAAAAAACCCACCGCTCTATAAATTAATGTTAATAATAAGATCATAATTATTTTTATGATCAAGAACAACAACATAAACTTTAAAAGTAACTGAAATACTTATCACAATTTCTATAGACGTCAAATCAACCATTGACTCATCCTTCTTTTTGTGTGTCAAGTAAAACATTTCTACTTCTATTGGGTCATGTCCTAATTTTTTATCCTGGATTTAAGTAATTATCAATAAAAAGGTATTTCTAATTAATAGGTAAAAGAATACTACACAAAACGAGATGTATTGATAGAAATTAAAACATTGAAAATTTATACCTCTTCAGCTCTAACTCAAGCAAAACTTCTTGTACTAGTAGTTTTTCTCATCTTTAGCTTTGATTGATTGTCCTTATATTTCGAGTACATATGGAGTTGATGTTAAGTAATATGAAAAAATTAATTAATCAAATCAAAAATCTCATGACTTTCTTTACTTTATAAGTAAATAATAATAAATACAAATATAATAAAGTAAACACGTTGAAGTATAGTATACCTGAAACTCAGGTGAGCTCAACCAATGCACAAAATCTCTCCATTGCTCTCTCTCATTGTCTATTGGACCCACTTGGATTCTCTCTTCATCTGTGGTGTACACGTCGCAGTATTTGACCTTCAATCTATGCTTGTAGTTTGCAAACTTGTTTCTTATTTTTCTTATAATCCAATTTTTCCTATTTTCATTTTCCTCAAACTCAAATTTGTCCTATCAAAAAAAGAAATATATCTAAAAAAGAATTAAAAAATGACCATCTATTATAAATTTTGCCTATTGACCTTACCAGTACATATGAATACATTTTAGCTTTGTTGGCTTGAGGAACATCTTCCCACCTTTTGCAAGTTATTGGAGCATCCTCACACACTGCAACAATCTTCCCTAAGTAGCTTGCAAACACGTTCACATTTGGACCTATTATTTGGCTATAATTGTTAAACTCTAATGGCAATTTCTGATCAGCAGCTAAACTTATGAGTTTCCTATTTTTGGTATTCCCCCGAGTTCTTTTTCTTGAGATAGACCCTATTCATGTTAGAATAAATACAATGTAATTAACATAATTAGGAAAAAAATATACCAATATAAATTAGGTAAATACATTATAGATTAAGCTTAATTTTGACATGTACTTCTAACAGAAGAGTTTAAATGAGACAATGATGGAGGAATTGAACTTGATGACATAGACAGATTTTAATCAACGCTTAGAGAAATGTGTGCACTACTTATTAGCTACAAAATACATACACACAAATAAAAATTGCACTATCATGTTATTTTCATGGCATTGTTTTCTAAAAAAAGGCAATGATTTAATATTTTATTTTTCAATATGCAACATCACTTAAAAAATATTAAAAGTTTATTTAGAAATAAAAAAAGAATTTATATTATATTTAAAATTATTTTTGTATATTTGACAATTTATTAAATATTCACATCACATCAAATGGAACAATTTTCTAAATGTCTGATGTAGAATTTAGGCACATGACTACGTAGCTTGATAAGGACAAATAAATGGTGGCCACGTGACTACGTAGCTTGATAAGAACAAATAAATGGTGGCCATGAAATTAAAATATATGCCCTTGCAAAGAAAATATTTTATATTAGATATTTTAAAAAAATATTAAAAATTTTAAAAAAATGGTGATCACCCACCACCTAAAGAGAGTGATTAAATCTTATCACTCACAGGATACATATAGTACTAAGTATTAAAAATTTAAAAAAATAAGTGATCACCCACCACTCAGAAAGAGTGATTAAATCCTATTACTCACAGGATACATACCTCAAACAATACAGGTATCACAAATGCACACACAAGACGGAAAAGAGATTTAGTGATTTTAATGATAAAAATTAAATTATAGTAATTAATTTATTAAAAAATATTAAATTTAAAAACTAATAATATAATTCTCTTTAACTTTATGCGGGATTGTCGATATCAACGCACTATCCCTAATTTATCCGATTAACTTTTTAACTTTTTATTATGGCACACTTAATTAGCACGCCTTTATATGACACGTGTAGGCACGTGTCTTCACATGGTACATCCTAATGTCATGTCAAAGCAATTACCATTGTTTGATTGGAGTGTAGATTTGATGAAGAGGAATAGAGGCGGAGGTAGATGGGTGAGAATGAGTTTCAATTTTTTGACTTGGATTAAGAGCAACTATGGGTGGATGTTTCCCCCCTTTATGTTCCATGCCAAGAATTTAAATGATGGTTTTAACCACAACTACTCTATTTGGAGAAACCTTTTACCATTCTAACTTGACCCCTTGCTCTATGCTCTGGGAAGAAAATGGTAGGGCCAAGAGCAATTAAGTAGCATGGGATGCCCTTTGAGACAATAGAAAAGGAAGCATTCATGTGCTTCTCACACAAAGAAGTCCCTCTTATAGGGATCAAGGCGTACCCCAAAGCAGCAAAGGCCCCTTATTACAGCTAGAGATAGCACTAATTTTTTTAATTATATATTAATTATAAAATATTTTATTTTCATTCATTAATATCAAAAACTTGCATATATTTCTTAAAATCATTTGGTATCCTAATGCTTCATTGTTTAAGTAAAAAAATAAATATATATTAACTCTTCTTTTTATTTTTAAATCAATTAATTTATTCTAATTTATTTCATTATTTTTTATTTTATTATTAAAATTTTAATATAATTTTTTAAACAATTACCCACACAATTGGTAATAAACAAACACTACAATGTTATATAATAATTAACTATAAAATCGAAGATAAGATAAGGGAATGAGACATTAAAGTACCCAAAATATGACATCCAATCTATATATTAATAGCTTTACAAGAGATTAAACCATGAGATAATACAACTACTCAAAAAGTCAAACCATAAAATTAATTCACCCACATTGATAGCTTTGAATGTTGTCGATGCTCAATGCTGATAATGTTTGCTGAATACGATGGATTTAAGTTCATCGATATCATATGGGAATGGCCACTGACTACTGCTAGTTTCGACTAGATAAGGTTGTGAACTAACTTCTTGAAAATAAGGAAACGACACATTTTCTTCTTGGATGACTGGGTTTTCAAAATTCCAAATAGGGTTTGGATAATCTAGGAATGGCCACTAGCTGTTGCTAGTTTTGATTGGGTAAGGTTGTGACTAACTTATTGGAAATAAGGAAACGACACATTTTCTTCTTGGATGACTGAGTTTTCAAAATTTCAAACAGGGTTTGAATCTTCCATGAAGAAAGATCCATTGTCAGAATATGGGTTTGAATTAGTTTCTGGGTGAAATCAATTTTGAATATTAAGAGGGTTTGCATAAGAGTTTGCAAATAATAATTCTTTCAATAAAGCTAGATGAAATTGAAGATTGATGACCTATTGTTGGAGGGAAAAAATGTAGGATACATAGCCGTAAATAGGATCTTGAAGTTTAGCTTGGCTTTCATACAAAAGTGTAGCAGCAGCCCCATAACGATCACTTAGTAGAAGTTGGGCTAGGATCTTGGAGGCATTACTAGCACAAAAAATAGTATGGATAGCTGCAAAATCAGTAGGTCTTTCTTCATGGGAGAAGTAAGGGGTAAAGACGCACAATTGAATACATTTTCTTCTCAAGATTTTGCAGGCACCGCACAAAGAACCGGGTCCTGACATGATTTGAGTAGATTTAATTAGCTAGATCTAGGTACTGGGTAGATTTGGGTACTGGATCTGGGTACTGGGTGGCTACCGACGCGGGTCTAAGCGGCACCAACAACAGTGACAGGTGTGGATCTAGGTGGTTATCGACATGAGTCTAGGCAGCACTAACAGCGATGGTGGGCTTGGATCTATGTACTGAGTGGCTGCTGACGCGGGTTTGGGTGGCACTAACAGCGGTGGCGGGCGTGGATCTGGGTATTGGGTGGCTGCTAACGCCGGTCTGGATGGCACCAATAGCGGTGGCAGGCACGGATCTGGGTATTGGGTGGCTGCCGACGCAGGTCTGGGCAGCCCAACAGTGGTGGCGGGCATGGATCTGGGTACTGGGTGGCTGTTGACGTGGGTCTAGGCGGCTCAAACAGCGGTGGCGGGTGTGGATCTGGGTGGTTGCCGACACAGGTCTAGGTAACACCAACAGTGGTGGCAGGTGCGAATCTGGATACTGGGTGGCTGCCGATGCTGGTCAGAGAGTGGGAGAGAGAGAGCCGAGAGAGGAAGGTGAGTGAGAAAGAAAGAGCAAAGAGAAGAAAATTAAAAAAGAAAAATATTGACCAAGGGCACTATTGAGTGACTTATTTTTATTTTAACTTTTACTTTACTTGGACTTAAAACTAATTTAAGCCAAAAATTAATTATTATTTTATTTTTCTAGTGTTTCTTTTATAATAGCGGTGGCAGGAGCGGATCTCGGTACTGGGTGGCTGCCGACACAAGTCTTGGCGGCACCAACAGTGGCGACGGGCGTGGATCTTGGTACTGGGTTGCTGTCGATGTGGGTCTGGGCGGCACCAACAGCAGTGGTGAGTGTAGATTTGGGTGGTTGCTGACGCGGGTCTAGGCGACACCAACAACGATGGCGGGTGCGGATCTGGGTACTATGTGACTACCGATGCTAGTCAGAGAGTGGGGGAGAGAGAGAGTAGAGAGAGGAAGATGAGTGAGAAAGAGAAAGCAGAGAGAAGAAAATAAAAAATAAATAAATATTGACCAAAGGCACTATTGAGTGACTTATTTTTATTTTAACTTTTCCTTTACTTAGAGCCTAAAACTAATTTAAGCCAAAAATTAATTATTATTTTATTTTTTTATTTTTCTAGTGTTTCTTTTATAATTTATTAATATGTTTGTTAGGATATTTAATTAATATTGGGGCTAAAAATTTATGACAAAATATTATAATAAAATATTTTTTCCGTACATGTCTTTTATTTTTTTTATTATGACAAAATGTTTTGAATTTTTTTGGTCACCAGATTATTATTTTTTATGCCTAATATGATGTATTTTTATGAAAGATTAAATTTAATAAAATTATTTTTGTTAAAAGGTCTGACACAGACAATTCCAACACGTGGTTGTTGGGTTTAGTTGCAATTAAATAAATAATAATAATAATTGATAAATGATCAATTAATATTCAAAAGTGATTAAGATGAGATGGGTTTCATTCTAAAATAAAATTATCCTTAAGTAAAATAATTACAGAATTAAAATTCTAGTTCATCTTTATCTTTTAAACCTTATTAGATAAAGTTTTTTTCTCTATAGATAGAGAAAGAGGTCCCTACATAAGGTTTAAGAGGCACAGATGGGCCTTTTGTTGGGCCTGTAGTTATTGGGCCTTTTGTATTTTATCTATGGTGTAAGTGTATTTTGTTGGGCCTTCTAGTTTATTTTTGGTCTTTTTTATTTTTGATAGGTTTAGCCTTATCCCATGCTCCTATGCGGAGCCTTCATTTTTAATAAAATATAATTAAGGATAATGTTAAATACTTTCTTAAATGCAACTTGTTTTCTAAATTATTTTATTAATTAATAATAAATAAATTACATTTTAAGATATTTAATTAGCTATATAAATTATTTAAAAAATAAAATAAGATAAAAAAATATAGTGAGGTTTAATAACTTTCGTGGGGTAACACTTCAATAACACTTCCTAATGGCCTCACCTCTTGTAAATCCATTTTGATGTGGCCATGCTCAATCAAAAGGTCGAGGGATTTTTTCTAAGAAAAGGAATACATTTTTTTCTTCACATATAAGTGATTTTCTTGCAATTTCAAATGTTTTATATATTTCTTTAACGTGAAGTTATACATCACAATATCATCGAGATAGACCACTACGTGTCCAAGTAGTTTTGGAATACCTTACTTGAAAAGGTGCAAAAGGTGGCTGGGGAATGAGTTAAAATGCTCTTATTTGCATCTTAACTATTACACTCAAAATAATTATTTGCAATATCTTATAATCAATTTGAGTAATAACAATACATCTCGCTAAAAGTTGCATATTCAGTGATGACCATATCGAGTCATTACTAATGCTCCCCCATCTGTGATCGACGTTGCACGACACTCACTAAAGATTACGCATTCAGTGACAATCATATGGGGTCGTCACTAATGCTCCCCCATCTGTGACTGACGTTACGCGACCCTCACTAAAGGTTGCACATTTAGTGACGACCATATCGGGTTGACACTAATGCTCTCCCATCTGTGACCGATGTTGCGACACTCGCACTAAAGGTTGCACATTCAGTGACGACCATATGGGGTCGACACTAATGCTCCCCTATCTGTGACCGACATTGTGTGACTCTCACTAAAAGTTGCACATTCAGTGATGACCATATGGGATCGTTACTATTGTGCCTCCATCTATGACCAACGTTATGCGACCCTCACTAAAGGTTGCACATTCAATGACGACCATATGGGGTCATCACTAATACTCCCCCATCTGTGACGGACGTTTTGCATATTTAGTGACCACCATATGGGGTCGTCACTAATGCTGCCCTATCTGTGATCGATATTGCGCGACCCTCACTAAAGGTTGCACATTTAGTGACAACCATATAGGGTCGACACTAATGCTCCCCCATCTGTGATCGATGTTGCGCGACCCTCATTAAAGGTTGCACATTCAGTGACAACCACATGGGGTCGTCACTATTGTGTCTCTATTTGTGACCAACGTTGCGTGATCCTCATTAAAGGTTGCACATTCAATAACGACCATATGGGGTTATCACTAATGCGGGTTATAACTAATGCTCTCCCTTCTATGATCAATGTTGCGCGACCCTCACTAAAGATTACATGTTCAATGAAGACCATATGCGGTCGTTACTAATGCTCCCCCATACGTGACCGACATTGCACGACCCTCACTAAAGGTTGCACATTCAGTGACGATCACATGGGATTGTCACTATTGTGCCTCCATCTGTAACCAACGTTGCGTGACCCTTACTAAAAGTTGATATTCAATGACAACTACATGTGGTCATCACTATTGCCCATCATCTGTGATGGATTCTATCTGACCATCACTAAATATTAGAATTAATGATGACTTTTGACTGGCCGTCACTAAATATGGTCACTAAAAGTCTAATTTCTTGTAGTGCACTCAAGAATGCACTTAAGAATAGAATAAAGTTGCTCGAGCCATACATAAGGGAAAGGGTAAAATACTTATCTACTATGAGGTTAACAAAGAATCCAAGTGCTTCTTTTGCAAAAAGAAAGAATACTTAAGAAGATTGCCTCAAAAAAAAAAAAAAAAAAAGAAGGGAAAGGGTAAAATAACTCATTGAATACCCATAACCAAGGCCAACTTAAGGCATAGGCCACTAAGCCTAATGCTTAGGGCCCGAAAAAGAAGGGCCCCCCAAAAAATGACACACTAGGAGAAGGATGAGAGATGTCAGAGTTAGGAGACACTGAAGAGTAAGAGAGACGCCGAATGAAGGAGACTATAAACGTCAATAGAAGGAGACATTGACGGAAAGAGATGGTGGATGCCGACGGGATATGAGAGACTAGGAGATAAGGTTGTCGATGGGAGGAAAGACACCAAGAGCAAGAAATAGCAGACCCATTGTCACCGGTTAAGAAGCAAGATGTTGTTCAGTGCTTGTATAGGATGTCGGAGAGAGAGAGAGCTACAGTCGGTTGTGCCGTTGCCCTCTACTATCGGTTGCCAAGAGCCCCACCAACTCTTAAGCCAGCCTTACCCATAACAATAATATTTAATCTCTATCATATATGTTTAGCATCTATAATAACATGCATATAAAACTAATGAATAATATTTCAAAAAAATATTTTGTTGAGTGTCATTAAGCCAACGTCATTGATCATGGCAGGGGATTTAAACTAAGTACCAATTGAATTTAACAGTTAAAAATGTGAAAGATACCACTTTTGGAAATGCATAGGTATAAACATGATAGTTTTACTATTTGGACGGGGAGGGAGGGGGAGGCTTATTTATTGGAAGTGTAATAAATCTGTGTCTCAGTGTGTGTGTTATATATTAACATGCACGTGTAAAGCAAGCATCGTGGGGATTATATATATGTATACATAGTTTAACATGAATGATTCCCAGATATTTTGTTACCTAACGCGTCCTTTTGGAAACTACTTGCAGCATCATGTCTGCCTTCTACTGGCGGAATGAATCGATTTCGTGGCCGTTATTTGCTGTAATAGAACTGCGGATCAACTGTTCGACGCATTGCCAAACTGAGCTTAATGGCTATTAATTAAGAACAAATGGCGGTGGCCACGGCTACTCTAGGAGAGACGTGCGCTCGCAGTGGGTTCTTCATGACGACGGTGAATTCTTGCTTCTCCGATAGATCAACTTCGTCGCCGTCCACGGCCTTCCATTCCAAGTACCAGACTAAGTTGGCCACGAACAACTCCAGGTGAAGCAGAGCCAACCCGAATCCCGGACAGATCCTCCTCCCCGCCCCAAATGGCATCATCTTTATCTCTCTGCTTCCTGTTATGTCCACTCCTTCATTCATCCCATGCCCATTCCCATCAAGGAACCTCTCCGGCTTGAATTCCATGGGTTCCTCCCAAACGTTGGGGTCCCAACCCATCTCCGCCACCATGAAGTTCACCGTCGAGCTTTTTGGCACCATGTACCCCTCCAAGTCCACGTCCTCGTTCACCGCGTGCGGCAGCACGAAATGGCCCGGCGGGTGCCTCCTCAGCCCCTCCAAAACCACAGCTTTCAGGTACGGCATCCTCTGGAGATCATCCTCTCTTATGGCGGCATCGAGTTCCTTGGTTTTCAGTTGCGGCGGCGGCCCCACAATCGCCGTAATCTCCTCGTACAGCTTGGCTTGGACGTGGGGGTATTTGACAAGGTTGGCCATGATCCACTGCAGGGCCGTTGAGGTGGTGTCGGTGCCCGCGTTGAGAAACTCAGAGCAGAGGCTCACCATATCGTCGTCGTTGAGCTTCCTCTTCTCGTCCGGCAGCTCCAGATCCACCAACGTGTCCACATATGCCACCACGCCCTCTTCTTCTTTATCTTCTCGCGTTTTCTTCTCCTGTTCATCATGATCTTCGTCGGTCTCGGGCATCTTCTTCTTCCGTCGTCGTTGTTGGACGACTTCGAGTCGGGCTTTAATGAGAGGAATCAAAACCCTGTCCTGATTCCGGCGAATCCGAATCAGCTCGTTCCAGCGGCGGCGGAACACGATCTTCCCTAACCTGGGCCAGAAATTGAGAATGTTGAAACGGTTGAAACCCAACAGGAAGTCGCGTTGAACGGCCTCGATTTCGTTGATTTGCTTCTCGTTCAACTTGTCCCCAAAGCACATCAGGACTAGAAGACAGAACATGGCGTACTGGAAATGATCCACCACCTTGACGGCGGCGCCGCCGGAGTCTAGGAGGCGGTGGATGAGGATGGAGAGCACCCATTTCCGGGCGCGGGAGTAGGATCTGACGCGAGACGGGTGGAGGATCTCGGAGGTGAGATTGCGGCGGAGGAGGCGCCAGGTGGGGCCGTAGGCCGCGGAACTGATGTTGTGCTGGTTGCTGGACATAAGACGGCTGGTGGGGAGGGCCTTGGGCCGGTCGGAGAAGATGGCGCCGTTCTGGACGAGGGCGCGGTGGGCTGTGGAGTGGGCACCGATGAAGATGGCTGGCCGGGACCCGATGCGGAGGGTGACGATAGGGCCGTACTGGTCACGGAGGCGGCGGAGGACGGGCTCGAGCTCCGAGAATGATTTCCGGAACAGTAGGAAGCTGCCGATGACCGGAACAGAGGGTGGACCTGGAGGAAGCTTCTTACTAGAAGAAGAAGAAGAAGAAGAGGCTAATAGGGTTAGGTTGAGGAAGGACTTGAGCAAGAGAGCTATGCAGAGGGAGACGACGATGATGAACCACGTCTCCGCCATTCCTGTTTCTCTGCTCTCTCTCTATCTATCAATCAGTTTCGATAATTAGATAATTGAGGCTACTCTACAGCCAAAGATAGAAGACGAAACGAAACGCATACATAACAATCAATCAAGATTAAAGATATTAGGGTGCCTTTCATAAAAAATATTTTTAGATGAAAGTTTTTATGAAAAATATATCAAAATAGACTTTAATGATTATATCATAAAATTTAATTTTATAAAAAAATATAATATACCAAATAATAAAGGTGGAATTTAATTTCTCAACGTAATATTTTTTATAAAATTTTTATGTTATCAAACACACTCTTATTGTCCTCAGTACATAAGTTAAGTGACGAGTAAGTAATACGCTAAAATTAGTACCAGTAGATCATGAGTTCAATATTCAACTTAGATAAGAGTCAAAGGTATATCTGTGATTTACCTCTTCTGTTGAAATCGAGGGCACGAGCGGTGGCAGACCATATAAGGGCAATAATTTTAAGATTAAAGATATTATTTAAAAAGAAATTATCATAAAAAAAATAAAAACAAAAATCTTATAAATTAGTTGGATTGTTTTAATTTCAAAATCTAAAATTAGAGATCTCTGATGATTAAATTTCGTTTTTAAAATAAAGAATTATGTAGTTTTTCACCAGAAATCAGCCAAATTAGGTTATGGAATGGCGTTTTCACATTGGGTGTCATACTTAATTTAAGAGATCTCATAGCTAATTAATTTTAAATAAATTAAGAATTGATTAGATAATTTTTAAAACTTAGGAGATATCCGGGTCAGATGACTAAAGTTTTTGAGAAGAGAGTCTCGTGAACGATGAGTAGAAAATGAGGGTACATGATGCCATTCTATGACATTTTTCTATATCTTTATCTTCTTATATACCCTAATTATTGGGTGTAAGGATGAAAAAAATAGCCCCCAAGCCATAGATTAATTGGCAAAGGAAAAATCCCTCAGATTTCATATTCGAGGTTTAGTCAAGAAATAGTTCAGCAGGTAAGCATCGATCTTGAAAATGAAAAATGTTTGTCGTCCTCACGTTTGTGGTTGTACCAGGGTCAAAACCTATCTGCTGGATTCCCTAATTTACCTCTCTTGCTGAAATCGTGGAGTCGAACAACGGGGGACTCTCGTGATGATGCATTAACCAAAAAAATACTTAAAATATTCTTATTATTTTTACTATATTTCAACTCTTTTTATTCTATAGTCAAACAAAGTAAATTTGAACTATTTAATAGAACCAAATATCATTATTATTCTAATAATGATTGTATCAAAACAAAATTGTTATGAACACACCATTAAGCTCCCCAAATCTTATCTTTTTTAAAAAATACAATATAATAAATGAACATAAATATAAATTTAAGAAAGAGTGAAGATTATGCATATGTGTTTATAGTAGTTCGGCTAACTACCTATATCTACTACCTTTCACATCTCATTAAGAATTTTTTAACTTCACTATGGAACATTTTTTGTACGAGCAAACACTATTCTCCATATAAATCCTTAACTTTTGACTAGGATAGCCATAATCGTGCAAATACTTTTTAAAAGCCTCAAGCAATAACCCTGTTACAAGATAGAATGAAATACAAATTGAGAGAAAAATACTCTCGATGCTAGGGGTTATAAGAAATTAAGGTCAACACAAAGAGGATAGCACTCTATATTTTGACATAGAGATAGAAATGAATGAGTATGAATAACTTGTTCTTTGTAGACGAGAAATAAAGTTTTCACTTAAGCTCTTGTTTTTTTTTTTTCAACTTGTTTCTTACTTTCTTGTTCTCTTTTTCTTTCTTTGGTGCAAAGTTGACGTGAACATGTGTATGTAAAACTTCTTAGTACTTTAGGACACTATTTAGGAAAGCCAACTCTTTTTCCTATAGATAATCAAAGATAACACTCTTTTTGCAAATAAACTCTATTAGTACATGTAATCTCAAAAAAATCAAAGGTACATTAAAGAGAAATAAACCGTGATAGTACATGTAAGCCGAACTACTTTATATTTTGTGTGCTGTATTTTTTAATTCTTTTTAAAAATAAATAAGCTTAATTCACCTCTCATAAACTAACATACTCTACAACAATACTATTTAAAATCTCTCTATCTATACAAAACTTAAAATAAATTATTAGTATTATTAATGATATCAAACATATATATTCTACTCTACCCTATGTAAATAATAAATTATATAGTGGATGGATCAAATCACTCATTGTAGATCAATGAAACTACATATGGGATTACCTTTAGATTTGATTTATCTTTTAATAAATATATTCTTATGCATTCTAAACATTTATCTCATTTTATTGTTTGTTAAAATGCTAAATAAATCATTACCCCCCCCCCCCTCCCCCGAACAACCATTATAGTAGATGTCTTCTTAAAGTTGTCATCAAGCGTCGTTTTAATTTTATTAACAATACTAATTTTATTCATAATCAAAATAATCTCTTAAAGTTATCAACACCCAAACCAAATCCCAAATTTATATTTGAAGAATCCCAAACACTTGCAATTTGTGTTTTTCTAAAATACAACGATCAATTTGATCTCAAATCATAAAATAATTGATGGTGGATTTTGATTGTTATCCTCGTCCTCATAGTTAGAGATTTAGGTTTTAATTAGTTTTGGTGGTTGAAATAAATGTTGATGATGCAATGATCGATCACCCTCATTTCTGTGTCGAACTAAGTACCTTCAATGGAGTCGGGAACTTGCTCTCCCGGGATCACTCCAACGTTCAAGTCAGATTACGGTATGAACAGAGGTTTCAACTATCTCAGTTTCTATCTTAGAGAAAAATAAAGATCGAAATCCCTTACCCGTTGCTGGTTCTCTTCCTTTTATCCTCCTGTTAAGATAAGGATCCTCTTTCAAATTATCGGGATCCTTATAAATTAGATTTTTATAAATTTAATTACAAGTTATCCTTTGAGAATGACATAAAGATGGCAAATGGGCGGCCCGGCCCGCCTCCTGCTTGGCCCACCCATTTGGTGGGCCGAGCCAAATTTGGCCCTCAAGAGAGGTGGGCCGGGCCGAGGCAATGGAAATTAGGGCCCAGCACAGCCCTATGGCCCTTAATAAATGGGCCAAGGCGGGCCGGGCTGGGTCGGGTTGGCCCGTGGGCCTACTGAGCCGGGTCGGCCCATGGGCCATGCTATCTAGGCCGAGCCGTGGGCCATTTATATTTATTTATTTTTATTTTTTCTCAAATGCAACAAATATTTTTTAAATTATGTTTATAATTTATATGTTTGTATTACATAATTTTGTATTGTTTACAGTAAACATTATGTCTGTAAACATTGTTTACAGACATAATGTTATAATTTTATGTTTATTATAAAATTTAATGTAAACTGTAAACATAATTTTATAATTTAATGTAAAATGTAAACATAACTTTATAATTTAATGTTTACTGTAAACAGTGATGTTTACCGTAAACATAATTATAATTTTTATGTTTGTAAAATTATAGTAAATTTTACAAACATAATTTTTAATTATTATGTTTAAAATATGTTTATAATTACTAATTACAAATATTTTTTTATTTTTTTTTATTTTTTGGTGGGCGGGTTAGGCCATTTTAGCGCCCACGGGCCATTTTGGTGGCCGAGTCGGGCTGGGTCCCGGGCCACATATTGCTGTCCCGGCACGGTCCTTATTTTGCTAGGCAGGCCAACCCGACCCGTTTGCTATAATAACGGGCCGAGCTATAAGGCGGGC
Source organism: Diospyros lotus (assembly GCF_014633365.1). Classification (NCBI taxonomy): domain Eukaryota; kingdom Viridiplantae; phylum Streptophyta; class Magnoliopsida; order Ericales; family Ebenaceae; genus Diospyros; species Diospyros lotus. Next base: position 34,043,902 of record NC_068341.1, on the reverse strand, counting down.
CGGCCCATGGGCCGCCCAACCCATTTCCCATCTCTAAAATTATATGACAACATGATAATTTCTTTTATTAATTTGCCCCCACATATGAACCCAAAAAAGATTTCACATTTCAAAGTTGTAATTTTCACCCAAGACTGAATAAAAACCCAAAAAATAAACTCTTCCCCATAAATAAATAAAATAATGAATAAAATAGAAAAATAAGATCTATGTTTATCAAGAAAAATGAATTTATGGAGTGTTGCTTTCTTTCTTCATCCATTTAGTGGACAATTCCTAGACTATGGGTGGGCCAACATGAAAGAAATTGGTAAAACATTATGATTATTATTATTATATGTCCTTTGGTGGGATCCCATCAAAATTTGTCCCACCATTTCGTGTCCTTTGGTGTAATTGACCGCGTGCCAAACCATATATATCCTTTCACACTTAAAATTCTCAAATCATTATGTTTATATACAAATTAAAAAGAAAAAAAATCTCAAATCATCCAAAACATGATACTTGACATTTACATAAAAAATTGCTACCTTTACAAATAATTAAAGGGATATTCTATTCACAGCCACATTTTTACTCTTCACAATTATATTTTAAAAGGCAATGTATATGTGTGTATGTATATATGTGTTTTTTATTTTTGCAATTTATAAAGAGTCGTGACGGGAGAAGATGAACAACAATAATTTCTAATGAAGATGAACACGAATTTACCCTTACTAAATTGAAGATGAACACAAATTTCTAATGAAAGTGTCTGTATTTTGGTTATAATTTGTGGATCGAAATTGTTGAGATTTGAAAATGTGTTATAAAGATGAATGTGTGTGAATGACTATTGGTGTGTAGAAGATGGTATTTTTGGAAAATACTGGATGCAAAGAGTTATTAAAGTGGTTGCAAAAAGTGAAAGAATAAAAATAAATTTTTAATAGATGCGAAGAGCAAAAAAGTGGTTGCGAATAGAATCTCTCATAATTAAATTAGTGAAAAGATAATCAAAGGTATCAAATGACAAAAATGCCCTCACTTAATTTGTTACTATTATCTCTGGATGAAATCCGAACAGATTTCATGAAATAAGTTCAATCAAGTTTCATCCCATGATGAAGTCCGATTGGCTTTCATGGAGTCCGAATTTCTTCCATTTGTAACGTCTTGATGATCAATGATAAAATTTGAACAAACTTCATCATCAAATGAAATCTAATTTAATTATTGACCGTTTCATTCCTTTGTTACATATAGCATTATTGACCTTACAAATCTATCTTTTCAGTTGGTGACTTTAAAGCATCAGTTTTGAAGCTCTAAAAGTCTTTTTATTTCGAAAAACGCCATTTGTCAAATTTTTTTATTTTAAAAAATGTCCCCTATCAATTACTTATGAGATATTATAATAAATTTAAAATTCCTAAAAAGTTTAATCCCATAACAAATCTCTGTTTTGTGAGGTGCAATTCAAAAGAAAAATAGCCAATCATTGACGCCCTAATTTTTTTAGCGTGCTATAATTTAGGACAATTTTAAGATAATAATTTTTTTCTATTTAAAATTACGACTAAATCATATCATTTCTCATATCTATCCCAAAATCTTCATTCATTTATCTCAAAAGAGAATCATCATAAACATTAAATACGGAAACTAGAATTGAATCTAACATCTTCACATTAATCATAAATCAATTCTTACATTCTCATTAACCATAAATAAAGTTATACATCATCATTAACTATAAATAAGACTATATATCATCATTTCTCAAAACGTTTAGAATTCAAAGTAATAAAACTTAAATACATGGGCTACATAACATACATTCAACTCATCATACACTTTGCTAAGTGTCATTTCATGCCTCATTCATCTTCGTTTCTACTACAATCTTCATCCGGAACGTTTGAATATTCCAGGGGCAAAGCCCAAGTTAGATGATAAATCATCTAAGTAAGGGAACAAAATATTTAATGCTCATATATGTATGCAATGCACATAACATCATAACTCTCATGTTTGGGTTGACTGCACCTTAAAATTATCCACCATTTTTACAGTCTCCCTACCAGACCAAGGTGTATGGATGCACCATTGGCAAAGTAACAGAGTCAATACCTAATCCTAAACCCATGCAACGTATGACCGTAAATCTCATCATGCTCATATACATATTTCATCATCAAAACATGTAAATGCAATTTATATGACATACTTACATCAATGCATGACAATATGATAAAATTATTTACTTAAAATTAAATTTTGAAGTCGAACAACTTACAAATCAAACATTTTCATAAAACTAAATCTAGTTGGGAAGTATCACTTACCTTACAAAAGATAATTTTGCCCCTAGCATAATTTTGCCTCAAAATTCGCGTCGAACTTCTAATCGTACTCAATTATAAACCTTGACGTACCCTGGGCATCATAATTACTTAAGAAAATCATATTTCTATTTTTTTTTCTAATTTTCCTAATTTCTCTCATTTCCTCATATTATTTCCTCAAGATTATGAAATGAATACTTTATCATAAAATTTTCTCAATTTCTCTTCACAATAATTCCTAAAACAATATTCCTAAGTTTTATAAATTTCCTCATAATTTTCAAAATCCATACTCTATTTATTTCTCATTTTCTTTTTAATTTTCAAGCATCTATTGCCTAAAAAATCTATAATAAATACCAATCATGCATTTCTCTTTCAATTTTATCTTCAAAAATTCTAAAATATCATTCTCATATTTTTGAAATTTTTCAAGAAATTTTTGAAGATAATTTACCTTCCTGCATAGCGATATGGTATTCCTCTATACTGCGACAAAGTCTCGGTTTGCATATCTAACAACGCCTTTTGTCACAAATTTTCATACAAACTACCAAACTCAACCTATAGGATTTTTATAACAATTTTTTTGATATTTTTCTCTCTCTCTATATATTTTTTTTCTTTTTTTCAAATCTCTCTCTCACTCTCAAATTTTTCTTCCTTACAACCTTTCTCTCTCTAATCTAAGTCCTCCAACCTTTCAAGTTTCCTCTAATTATAGAAGGTTGAATTAAGCTTAGCACAATTGTAGTAACCCACTATCTTTAATTATTTTATCACATTTCTTAATTATTTTTTACTAAATCTCATTAATAATCTTTAATTATTTGTCCACACCCTATTTTGTGTCCCACATTTCTCAATTATTTCACCCATTATTTTTTATTATTTGTCCACTCTACTTTATCTTCCACATTTCTCAATTATTTCACCCATCATCTTTAATTATTTTATCACATTTCTTAATTATTTTTCACTAAATCTCACTCATAATTTTTAATTATTTGTCTATACCCTACTTTGTCTCCCACATTTTTCAATTATTTTACCCATTATTTTTAATTATTTTGTCACATTTCTTAATTATTTTTCACTAAATCTCACCCATAATCTTTAATTATTTCTCCACACCCTACTTTGTCTCCCACATTTTTCAATTATTTCACTCACTATTTTTAATTATTTTATCACATTTCTTAATTATTTTTTACTAAATCTTATTTTAAATAGATTATATTTAGTTCATTAATTTTAAACTTATTTTCTTAACCTACTAATTCTAACTCTATTTACTTAGCCTAGCCCATTAACTTTAAGCCCATTTATTTATCATTTTCTCTTTCAAATTAGCCCATTAACTCTAAGTCCATTAATTTTCTCAATTATAATTTTTAATGGATGTCAAAAAATATTTTAAATTTAAAAAAATTAATTATTATTATTATTACAAGTTAGATATTATCAATAAAATTCAAAAGAAATGTTCTCCACCTGTATCCAAAGGTGAAGCTCCTGCTCCTCTTCTCTTCGTTATGTTTATTGGCTATTCATTATCCAATAATACTGAACATTACTCTACTAAGATTAGATAGCATCTCTTTCTTTTACTTATTACTCATGTAATTTAGACCATCCCAAAAACAAGACTTGACTATGGTTCTGAAACCAGCGGTTTTGGTTCTATTATTTGCTGGTGGAACCAAATCAAATCGAACCGTCTCTGTTATTTTAATTAAATTTATGTTTAATGGATATTCATTATCTATTCTTCTTTTCTTTAAGTAAAAACTTTTAAAGTGTATCCAAAATATTCTCTTCACATTTCAGAAGTGTTCTTGACAGTTATTTTTAATATGAAATATTATAATGATAAAGTTAAAATTTAAATATATCTAATATCTATTAAAAATTCAAATGGGCTCACAAAACTAAAATTAAGCCACAATTGTTATTGAGATTATAATGTTAAATTTAAAATTTAAATTATATTTTATATATATATCTATAAAAATTAACTACGTTAATAAGATTTGAACTCAGTTACTATAAAGCCATCCAATAAACTTTCACTTATTTTTTTTTTTATTTTTTTTCTACACGATCCCTACAGTATTAAATAAGCAAACCTTTGATATAGTGTCTATTAAATTCCAAAAATACCTTTTCATCAATTTATTTAAGAAAATTAAAAGTAACTATATTAAATTATTGATAAGATTTGAACTCGTAACCTTTATAATTATAATAAATTTAAAAATAATTTTACTAATATATCAATACTTGTAATATTTAATTTGAAAAATTATTGATAAGATTGTATACGGATGGGATTACCTTTAGCTTTGATTTATTGCTACACTTTGATCAATATTATTCTATATTGTACCTAGTTTGACTCCATCATAGTTCACATAAGAAAAGAGAAGTTGTCGATTTTTGAACATAACTATTATTAAGTATTATTTTAACTTATTCTCTCTATCAACATTCAATAAAACTTAGCTTGGCAATAAAAACCAGAGAGAATCAAGTCATAGGACCCCATAACTCATTGAGCACCCATAATCAGCGTCAACTTAAAGGCGTAGGCCTCTAAAACTAATGCTTGGGGCTACCAAAAGGAGGGGGCCCCCCAAAAAATGGCACATCTTGAGATGGATCCAGGATATTTAAGTAGTCGAAGTAAATAACGGTGAGATAAAACGTAAAATTTAAAGTTATATAATAATTATCCATATTGATAAAAAATATTATAATATAACGTTAGGAAACATGAGAAGAGGGAGAGGGGATATTTAGGAAGAATTGAAATTATAAATAAAATTACGATAATAATTTAAGCTTTCAAAATTTTTTGAACAAAAAGATTAGATGGGGGTAAAAATGTAAACTCAAAATAAATATAATAAATTTTCAAAAAAAAAATTGTCTAGGCAGTGTCGGCAACTGTAAACACCCCGCCCGGATAATCCCAACCACCCGGACTACCCGAACGAAAGCGTTTACGGAATGGAAAGAATAAAACACTAGACAAAAACCACCATGGCATGCATACAAAAGAAGTAAAATAGCTGAAGTTAAACTATACACATGCATGCACTACGGGTACTCCGCTAGTACAACAGTCACATGATAAATAAATACATACAGACTCTTGTGCCGACATACACGAGACACGAGGAATGACCCGGCACAGTTAAGAATAATAGAGTGGATCTCACTCAAACATCAGAGTTGACGGGGACTGACGAAACTGCCTGTACACCATACCGACTCTGCTGCTAGAAGTTGACTCTTTTGCCCTTGACCCACGCTGCCACTACTTGGAATGATGAAAAATAAAATGAGTCGAAAGACTCAGCAAGCATAAGGAAAGAAATGCTGTAGGCTGTACATATCCAATAAACTCTCTCCCCAGAACATCAACTCTCATGTACATACAAGCCATGAGACGCTCAGCACAGTATAAAAGCATAAATAAAAGCACGTATCGGTCCTTGGGACTCACACAAGACACACGGCACCCAAGTCCCATACCAACATGCCGCTGCCCTGATAGGTAACAAATATCTCCAACAAACCTGTGTGCGTTGTCCTGGGTCGGTGCTCCCGACACCCGTGTGCTCTTGTCAGTCCTCCCGACACCCGAGCTGTAGAATAGTCGAGCCCCAGGCTCCCTCGGAATGGTCCTCCCGTCTAAGAATTGTGAACTGTCAGTAACCATACAAAGCACATAAAAATGCAATGTGCGTAGTGAGCATCAACGTGATACATTAGCGCTCATACATCCAGGCATCAGCCATGCTCCGCCCACATAGTAAACCATACGCGATGCATATACCTGTGCCAAATGCAATCTAATTATGCTAGAATGTTCGTGTTCAAGCATACTTAAAAAATGAATATCCCAACATGCATCCCGTACCCATATGCATATCAAACCATGAACGATAATACAATATATCAAATCATGCAGTAAATCACATAAACCACATAATGGTAGGGCTAGTTAGTAGTGTCCGGCACCGGTCAACGGTTTGTGATTAGGAGTGTCCGCCTGACGGTCCACTTCAGGGCCGTACGATAGTCTACTCCAACGTCACCAAACAGCCGACCCCTACCCCACTACTCGATAGCTCTAATCGACTTACACCCAAAAATTCATAATCAAACCTGCACATCTAGGAACCTAGTTCTCGAGTAGGGTTCGGCATCATTCCGAAAGGAATGGGGTCAGTACAAACCCCTGTAGGCACACAACAAACGAATTCCCAACGAGTCTCATATTTAATTTAAATTAAATCATATTAATTAATTCCCCATTTCCTATAATTAATACGCGAAACCGAGATGAATTAAGGGAAGGCATGGGGTTCATAAAATAGAAAGAGCTCACAAATGTATTTAACCCCAGAAGTCTCTTAATTAAATTAATTAAGCAAAATTCGCACAATAACCGTTTATAACGAACGTAATTAATTTATGGAACCAAATCATGTTAAGGGAGGATATAAAATTCATAAATCAACTGAGAGACATGAAGAGAGTAATGACATTGCCTCGTTTTAGCAGATTACAATGTTTTTATACTTGCACGCCACCAAATTAATACACGCTGCAAATTAACATAAACTCCCAAAATTAATAAAATTGGACCCAAAATTAAATTCCGTACAGAATGTTTAATACATAATTCCCTACTTACCTGCCTAATTAAAACTTGATTAAACCTTATTTAATCTTCAATTTTTCCTCAAAATGGCCTCCTGCGTGCTTCTTCTTCTTCTTCTCCTATTTTTGCTTTTTGGAATTGCCTGATTTTTTGCCCAATTTCATTCCAAATTGAGGCTTAAAAAGGAGAGGGAAGTGGGCGGCTCAGCGCACACCGCGTGGCAGCTACTAGCTGCCCATCGCCTTGCCCAAAACGATGTCGTTTTGGGCAAAGTTTTGGCTGAAAAATCAACCAAAATCCTTCAAGCGTGCGCATGCCCCGTGACTCAAACCCGTTCCTTGCCCAACGGATGTCCTCGCGCGCGACCGTCCGCTCCAGCAGCTCCTTTAACATATATACACATAGCATTAAATTTAAAATGAACCTTGGCCATTTTCGCAAATCACATTTTAACCCCTTAACTTCCAAAAATTAACACTTGCACCCCACATCTAATTTTCCTCTTATTACACTCATACCCCGAACATTCCAAAAACTTCACCTAATTAATTCCTTAATTGTTTTCTTAAATACTCCCAGTTAATTTAATTAATTACCTTTAATTTCCTATTTCTTCAAAACAACATAAATTATTATTTTACTTTAAATTAACCCAATAAATAATTATTTCCACATACCATTAAATAATTCAACACTTTCAAAATTACCCAAATAAATTATCACATTCCCATACATTCCCAAAGATTTAGGAATTAATTACCCCAAGCCCTATTATGAAGTTTATTATTATTCACCTCAGGAATAAAATATATTAACATCTCATTTAAATTAAATTAACACTATAACTGAATATCTAATTTAAATACCGAATAACATGCAGTTACAATTCTCTCCCTTAATAGAATTTCGTCCTTGAAATTCGCGCTCAATTCATTCTCTTGAGATACATTCGCATCTCCCGTGACAATATCTGACATTCTCCTTGAGACGTTCCATATTATCATTTTCCAGTATTTTTACAAGTTCGAGTCTACTACGCATCCTACTAGACTTAATACACGAGCACATCTTTCCAATCCATCTCTCAATCGGACCACGTTATACCTTAATCAGCTTAAGGAACAACATCCATCATATTATATACAACCACAATGTTCTCCTACTACAATGTCATAGTCCAACCGTTCCCCAAGCTATCTTGTGTTCTCATCGCACTTCTGTTTGGGACTATCTTGACCACATATCAACCGAAAGGTAAGCTCAAATTCAGAGGTATTCAATCCCCAATAATAAACTGGTTCGTAGCACAAAACTCAATGCAAATGCAGCTAACTTCAAATGCAACCGGTAGTGACAGGAGCGGAGCCATCCTCTTGCATGACGAGAGGATAATACTCGGTAACGTGACCGAGACCTGCTATGAACTTACAAAGCATAGGAACATGGAAACGATATACATACTCAATCAAAAATTCAACAGCAATATCCTTTAGTCTAATTTTTTCCAACTGATTCTTAACTAGGTACACAACATTTTCTCAGTAGTACTTTCTCCCACAATTTGTCGCATATGCTCGGGGTCCCGTCAATAAATAAGGGTAGTCATTTAATCAAGCAATCAAAGAATAAACGTTCTCCCACTCAATACACCTTAAGATCTAAAATGTCACCAGATCTCCCCCCTAAAGGAATCGACATACCCAATTGTTGGTTCCTACTATGACTTATTCGGCGACCACCCACCCTCAGTCTTGTCTTGCTATTGATCTTAACTCCAAATAGCTAATTGACCATACATCCTCTTGATCGCTAAATACCAACCCTAACCTCCTCAGAGATTCTATAAGTTAGCTGGAACATAATCTTTAGAACCGGTGTTATCTTCTCCGTAACCTGCTCGACTGAAAACACCCCACCATATCAATAACTGTTATAATCCCCAAGGCATCTCATAGGTCTTGCTTCTGGGGAGAAGTGACTTAAAATGTGGGTTAAGCATTCTTCTAGCTGGCATAACAGACCATCTCATGCTTCCGTCGATGTACCACTTGACCAGCACCCAAAAGAGTCTCATCTCCTCAACCGGTCAACAACTAATCCTAGGACATGTAGTCTGCAATTAGTACCGAATGTACTCATAGCAACCACTACTCTCACAGCAGAACCCAATAGCTACTTAGACATACATCCAACTTCGGTCCTAGCCATACACCCGGGGTATCTCCCGCAACATCAATATGGGTTTTCTTATTCCTAATTCACTTTATCACGGATGCTCCACGACGGCCCAAAACATCTACTACCATCTTTGCTTAATCCTATTTATTACAGAATCTCAAAGCCTTAGTCTTTCACCACGCCAACCTCGACGTCGCCTATACTCCGCTCCACCTGTGAGAACTAAACATCTATACATACCCTATCTAGGTAGTGATGCCAAATCTCCAAGCAACATAACTGCTGTAAGCTCCAAGTCCACATTTTCGTAATAGTCCTTCAATTAATTCCCATCACAGATCTCTCTTGGAATAAGCTTGACCCCAAACTTATCATAAATACATTCACTTTAGTGCTCTATTTGTTAAGCTCCATCTAGAACTCAGGACTTCATATTGGTGTTCTGATTTATCCATCCAGATTCAATTAAACTTAGGGTTGATGTCTAAAACCTCCAAGGAATGCAAATCCCTTAAAACCTCAATTTGCCTTCACACCCCCATCACATTACACATCTCTTGTTTGAATTTATATAGACAGTTTAACTGTCAACTACAACCAAGTTACCGTATTACCCAACCTTCAGTTTTTCGTCTCAGTACACCATGTACACATCTCGGTACCTATGTATCTGCCATTTACCATCGGAGTCCTATAGCATATTCTCACCATGTGGGACCTCTCCGTACCACTCCGGGCAAAATCTAATCATGAACCTTCAGCTCACATTCTACCATGACCTTATCTCGCATGAAATTAATGCAAGCTTTTTGTAGGGCATCGGCAATGCTTGGTGAGACCAAGGAACTTGAAACCTCTATCTCTGTCGCCGGTCCCGACCAATCCATAAATACTGCAAAGGCGTCGGTCAACCTAAATGGCATGGCCATAAACTTATAGCGGCCGTACAAGTATGACAAGCAATCGTTAAAAACACCTCGAAGTTAGGCCAACCAATCACAATAACATCATGCATTTATAATTCCTTTTATATTAACAATTTCATCACACCACCATAATGACCAACTTTCTACTTACACACCGGAACCACACCGGATGAGCACCGTGAGCCACAACTCCACACACACAATTTCCTCAGGCAAGTATCCCATGCCCCAGCTCACTCTAGGCACGCCTCGCGAACACGTGCCACATATTCATTCAGAACTGTATTCTACACCATTACAAACTCTTACTCACCCAACTCATACGCATAGGTCATTTCCATCCATTTTGATACTATTATAGCGCAACACAAATATTACATCTAGGGCTCACACCTCATTGATTCTTATACACATACCAAGATAACCACACATACTCGAGGAGAGTTTACACAAAATTTCCATTTCTTTAATTTACACATACCCTATATAACAACGATTACATCCACACCAACAACCAAAAGAAAATACATACACAAACCCTATTTACAATCAACTCCCTATCTCATTTTCTTGCTAACCCAGGCATGCTCTCGCTAGGTGGTGCTCATTGCGTCCTCTTCTGCTCGGGATGTGGCCTCATCTGTCAAACTCACCAATCCCCCGCTGCACCCAACACTAGAGTTGGGTCCCACGGATTCATTTCTCAAGCGAGCAGGACTTGTCTCTCTAACAATCCCCAAAAGGTCTCGTGGATCGTCTCTTGAAATAACTCGTCAAGCCGATAAATATGACTCACTAGGTATTCCTTTTCGTCCTGCTTGCCTCCCAATCCAGAAACAAACTCCTGTTCCCATCGACACCATAAACAATTCAATGTTGGGAGGTCATCCGAATTAGTAGGGGTACACCGGAATTTGATCTTCTGAGTTCCTTTGGAGTACTTAAAATCTGCATTCAATACCAAATATCAGGCAAATATATTAAGACTAAACCAACCTCTTACCCAACACCTAGGGGCAGGCACAAGTCCTAAATAAATCCCATTCATGCCATCTCATGGTCCTATCCTAACGTGCACTTATCACCCCTGCACGAATTTAAATTGGGACACAATCTCTCACACGAATCAGCAAAACTTAACTTAACGCAGCTTGACCCTATTCAATTCACCTAGACCTTTCTAACTCTTCCCGACAACCTTGGTGTACAGGAACTCGTCCCCCCAAAACTGACTCAAACGACGCTTTGATATTAACAATTGTAAGCACCCCCGCCTGGATATCCCAACCACCCGGACTACCCAAACAGAAGCGCTTACTGAAGGGAAAGAATAAAACACAAGACAGAAACCACCCTGGCATGCATACAAAAGAAGTAAAACAGCGGAAGCTAAACTATACACATGCATGCACTACGGGTACTCCGCTAGCACAGCGGTCACGTGATAAACAAATACATACAGACTCCTGTGCCGATATACATGAGACACAAGGAACGACCGACACAGTCAAGAATAATAAAGTGGATCCCACTCAAACATTAAAGTTGACAGGGATTGACAAAACTACTTGTGCACCATACTGACTTTGCTGTTAGAAGTTGACTCCCTTGCCCTTGACCCACGCTGCCACTACCTGGAATGATGGAAAACAAAGTGATTCGAAATACTTAGCAAGCATAAGGAAAGAAAGGTTGTAGGCTGTACATATCCAATAAACTCTCTCCCCAGAACACCAACCCCCATGTACACACAAACCATGAGACGCCCAGCACAGTATAAAAGCATAAATAAAAGAATGTATCGGTTCTTGGGACCCACACAAGTCCCATACTAACCTGCTGCTGCCCTGATAGGAAACAAATATCTCCAACAAACCTGTGGGCGTTATCCTGGGTCGGTGCTCCTGACACCCGTGTACTCGCATCGGTCCACCCGACACCCAAGTCTTAGAATAGCCGAGCCCTAGGCTCCTTCAGAATGGTCCTCCTGTCCGAGAACTATGAACTGTCGGTAACCGTGCAATGCACATAAAAATGCAATGGCGTAGTGAGCATCAACGTGATACACTGGCGCCCATACATCCAGGCATCAGGCCATGCTCCGCCCACATAGTAAACCACATGCGATGCATATGACTGTGTTAGATGCAATCTAATTATGCTAGAATGTCCGTGTCCAAGCATACTCAATAAATGAATATCCCAACATACATCTCGTACCCATGTGCATATCAAACCATGAACGATAATTATCAAATCATGCAGTATATCACACAAACCACATAATGGTAAGGCTAGTCAGTAGTGTCCGACACCGGTCAATGGTCTGTGACTAGGAGTGTTTGCCCGACGATCCACGTCAAGGCCGTACAACAGTCTACTCTAACGTCACCAAACAGCCGACTCTTGCCCCACTACTCGATAGCTCTAACCGACTCACACCAAAAAATCCATAATCAAACTCACACATCTAGGAACCTAGTCCTCGAGAAGGGTTCGACATCATTCCAAAAGGAATTGGGGCGGTACAAACCCCATAGGCACATAACAAACGAATTCCTAACAAGTCTCATATTTAATTTAAATTAAATCATATTAATTAATTCCCCGTTTTATATAATTAATACGCGAAACCGAAACGAATTAAGTGAAGGCATGAGGTTCATAAAATAGAAAGAGCTCACAAATGTATTTAATCCCAGAAGTCTCTTAATTAAATTAATTAAGCAAAATTCGCACAATAACTGTTTATAACAAACGTAATTAATTTATAGAACCAAATCGAGTTAATGGAGGATATAAAATTCATAAATCAGCTGAGAGACATGAAGGGAGTAATAATCTTGCCTCGTTTTAGCAGATTACAACATTTTTACGCTCGCACGCCAACAAATTAATACACACTGCAAATTAATATAAACTCTAAAAATTAATAAAATTGGACCCAAAATTAAATTCCAACCATACAGAATGTTTAATACATAATTCCTTACTTACTTGGCTAATTAAAACTTGATTAAACCTTATTTAATCTTCAATTTTTCCTCAAAATGGCACTTCTTTTTCTTCTCCTAATTTTGCTCTCTAGAATTGCCTAATTTTTTGCCCGATTTCATTCCAAATTGGGGCTTAAAAAGGAGAGAGAAGCGAGCGGCTCGGCGCATGCCGTGTGGCAACTGCTGGCTGCTCGTTTTGGGCAAGGTTTTGGCTGAAAAATCAGTCAAAATCATTCTAGCGCGCGCATGCCCCGCAACTCGAACCCGCGCCTCGCCCATGGATGTCCTCGCACGCGACAGTCCATTCCAGCAGCTCCTTTAACATATATGCACAGCGCATTAAATTCAAAATGAACCTTGGCTATTTCCGCAAATCACATTTTAACCCCTTAACTTCCGAAAATTAACACTTGCACCCCACATCCAATTTTCCTCTTATTACACTCATACCCCGAACATTTCAAAAACTTCACCTAATTAATTCCTTCATTATTTTCTTAAATACTCCCAATTAATTACCTTTAATTTCCTATTTCCTCAAAAAAATATAAATTATTATTTTACTTTAAATTAACCCAATAAATAATTATTTCCACATACCATTAAATAATTCAACACTTTCTAAATTACCCAAATAAATTATCACATTCCCATACATTCCCAAAGATTTAGGAATTAATTACCTCAAGCCCTATTATGAAGTTTATTATTATTCACCTCAGAAATAAAATATATTAACATCTTATTTAAATTAAATTAACACTATAACTGAATATCTAATTTAAATACTGAATAACGAGCCATTACAGCACCTGCCCCTAGAGTGGATCCGCCATTGGGCACACCAAGAGAAAAACGAGAGATGTTAGATGGAGGAGACATAAGAGAGTGAGAGAGATATCGGAGGAAGAAGACTGTTGATGTCTATAGAATAAGATGCTAACGAAAGGAGATGGCGGACGTCGACGAGAGTCGAGAGGCTAGGAGAAGCGATCGTCAGCAGTAGGAATGAGACCAAGAGTAAGAGATAGCAGATGAGTTGTCACCGATTAATAGGCGATGACGTTGTTTAGTGCTCGCACAAGACAAAATGAGGAAGGAAATGAGAAATGGAGAGATAGAGTGAAAGAGAGAGAGAGAGAGAGAGCGCTACAGTTAGCTGTAATGCTGCCATCTACTGCCAGCTATCTAGGGTCTCACCAACTCTTAATCCGACCTTGCCGATAGCAATAATATTTAATCTCATCATATATGTTTAGCATCTATAATAACATGCATATAAAACTAATGAATAATATTTCAAAAGAATATTTTGTTAAGTGTCATTAAGCCAACGTCATTGATCATTGAAGGGGATTTAAACTAAGTACCAACTGAATTTAACAATTAAAAATGTGAAAGATACCACTTTTGGAAATGCATAGGTATAAACATGATAGTTTTACTATTTGGACGGGGAGGGGAGGGTAGGGTTATTTATTGGAAGTGTGATAAATTTGTCCAATTAGCATTTTTGATAGAAAAATGCCACTTGTATAAATTGTTTGACACACAACGAATGTAATGACGAAAATACCCCTCATTGATTACCTATCAAATTGAATACCCACAAAAAATTCTAGCTTATTCTTCACCTATTCTTTCTCTCTCTCTCTCTTCACCACGTCTCTTCCATCTCCAACTTGTGTCTTATCCACCTCTAGCCATTAGTTCGTTCTCCATCTTCGGCGTGCATCACGTCCTTTTTCGACCTTTCGTTGATCGTCCATCTCTGGCTGTTTGTTGGTCCTCCACTAGCAGCAGTCATGCGTGATCGCGTCTCCTCCACCTCCTGCTTGTGCCCTTCAAGAGCATTCTTGGTGTTTTTTTTCCAACATAAACTTCTAATATTTCTGGGAATAAAAGTATTTTAACTGGCTAGATGAAAAACCAATTATAATTGGCCAGATGAGATTGTTAATCAAGCAACAATTTTATTGATTAATTTCACAATTTTTAGGTTGTTAATTGGCCGTGGATGAAGTCCAATCAAGCCAAATGAAGTCCGATCAAGATAGATGAAAAAGTTCGATCGGATTTTATCTATGGTTGATTAACAACCTAAAAATTGTGAAATTAATCAGCAAAGTTGTTGCTTGATTAACAATCTCATTTGGCCGATTGTAATTGGTTTTAATCTAGCCGGTTGAAGTACTTCTATTCCCCAAAATATTAGAAGTTTATGCTAAAAAAAAAAAAAACCTAAGAATGCTCTTGAATGACACAAGCAGGAGGTGGAATGAGATAGGGTCACGCACAGCCGTTGCTGGTGGAGGACTGACGAACGGCTAGAGGTGAATGACTAACGAAAAGCTAGAGGTGGACGCGATGCACGCCAGAGGTGGAGGAGACATATATGGAAAGAGAGAGAGAGTAGGTGAGGAAGAAGCTAAAATTTTGGACAAGTATTCAATTTGATGGATGATCAATGAGGGGTATTTTTATCATTACATTCTTAGTGTGTCAAGCAGTATATATAAGTAGCATTTTCCTTTTTCATATTCGTGTGTCAGTGTGTGCGTGCGCGTGTATGTGAGTTAGCTATATATTAACATGCACGTGTATATGGAAGCATCGTGGGGATTATATATATGTATGCATAGTTTAACATGAATGCTTCCCAGATACTTTGTTACCTAACGTGTTCTTTAGGAAGCTACTTGCAAATTGCTGGATAATGGAAACTACTTGCAAATTGCTGGATAATGGAAACTACTTGCAGCATCATGTCTGTCTTCTACTGGCAGAATATATCGATTTCTTGGCCGTTATTTGCTGTAATAGAACTGCAGACCAACTGTTCGACGCATTGCCAAACTGAGCTGAATGGCTACTAATTAAGAACAAATAGCGGTGGCCACGGCTACTCTAGGAGAAACGTGCGCTCGTAGTGGGTTCTTCATGACGACGGTGAATTCTTGCTTCTCCGATAGATCAACTTCGTCGCCGTCCACGGCCTTCCATTCCAAGTACCAGATCAAGTTGGCCACGAACAACTCCAGGTGAAGCAGAGCCAACCCGAATCCCGGACAGATCCTCCTCCCCGCCCCAAATGGCATCATCGTTATCTCTCTGCTTCCTGTTATGTCCACTCCTTCATTCATCCCATGCCCATTCCCATCAAGGAACCTCTCCGGCTTGAATTCCATGGGTTCCTCCCAAACCTTGGGGTCCCAACCCATCTCCGCCACCATGAAGTTCACCCTCGAGCTTTTTGGCACCATGTACCCCTCCAACTCCACGTCCTCGGTCACCGTGTGCGGCAGCAGGAAGTGGCTCGGAGGGTGCCTCCTCAGCCCCTCCAAAACCACAGCTTTCAGGTACGGCATCCTCTGGAGATCATCCTCTCTTATGGCGGCATCGAGTTCCTTGGTTTTCAGTTGCGGCGGCGGCCCCACAATCGCCGTAATTTCCTCGTACAGCTTGGCTTGGACGTGGGAGTATTTGACAAGGTTGGCCATGATCCACTGCAGGGCCGTTGAGGTGGTGTCGGTGCCCGCGTTGAGAAACTCAGAGCAGAGGCTCACCATCTCGTCGTCGTTGAGCTTCCTCTTCTCGTCCGGCAGCTCCAGATCCACCAACGTGTCCACATATGCCACCACGCCCTCTTCTTCTTTATCTTCTTGCGTTTTCTTCTCCTGTTCATCATGATCTTCGTCGGCCTTGAGCATCTTCTTCTTCCGTCGTCGTTGTTGGACGACTTCGAGTCGGGCTTTAATGAGAGGAATCAAAACCATGTCCTGATTCCGGCGAATCCGAATCAGCTCGTTCCAGCGGCGGCGGAACACGATCTTCCCTAACCTGGGCCAGAAATTGAGAATCCTGAAACGGTCGAAACTCAACAGCAAGTCGCGTTGAACGGCCTCGATTTCGTTGATTTGCTTCTCGTTCAGCTTGTCCCCAAAGCACATCTGCACTAGAAGACAGAACATGGCGTACTGGAAATGGTCCACCACCTTTACGGCGGCGCCGCCGGAGTCGAGGAGGCGGTGGATGAGGATGGAGAGCACCCATTTCCGGGCGCGGGAGTAGGATCTGACGCGAGACGGGTGGAGGATCTCGGAGGTGAGATTGCGGCGGAGGAGGCGCCAGGTGGGGCCGTAGGCCGCGGAACTGATGTTGTGTTGGTTGCTGGTGATAAGACGGCTGGTGGGGAGGGCCTTGGGTCGGTCGGAGAAGATGGCGCCGTTCTGGACGAGGGCGCGGTGGGCTGTGGAGTGGGCGCCGATGAAGATGGCTTGACGGGACCCGATACGGAGGGTGACGATAGGGCCGTACTGGTCAAGGAGGCGGAGGAGGGCGGGCTCGAGCTCCGAGAATGATTTGCGGAGCAGTAGGAAGCCGCCGATGACCGGAACAGAGGGTGGACCTGGAGGAAGCTTCTTACTAGAAGAAGAAGAAGAAGAGGCTAATAGGGTTAGGTTGAGGAAGGATTTGAGCAATAGGGCTATGCAGAGGGAGACGACGACGATGAACCACGTCTCCGCCATTCCTGTTTCTCCGCTCTCCCTCTCTCTATCAATCAGTTTCGGTAGTTGAGGTTATGGAATCGCCTTCACATTATTAATTTAATTTAAGGTTAATTCACTCCTTTACTTCATCAATTTTCATTTTCTATCTTTTGAGATTACTCTCCTTCCACAATCTTCCATCACCATAAACTTTAAAATTAGTCATAAGCCCTCTTCAAAAAGCTAAAGTTGAAGGGCGTCATACTTAATTTAAGAGAAGTCGTAACAAATTAATTTAAAAAAATTAAGAATTGAGTAGATAATTTTTAAAGTTTAGTAGATATTCTGGTCAAATGACTAAATTTTTTGAAAAGAGAGTTCCATAATAGAAAAGAAAAAAAAATAGGATAAATAATGCCATTTTATGATATGACTTGTTACATGATTTGTGCTTAATAACAATTATATTGTTCGATATCGTAGCATTATCACATCAAGACAACAACAAAGAGAGGGAGTGGGCAAAATAGAAGGGCGAGATATGAATTGAGAAGGGTTGCAACCCAATTAACCCCTTCCCATGGCCACCCTTGACTGTTGTCCTAATGTGACAGTATCATGTTAACGTCGGACAACAAACCAAATTTGATTTTATTATACATTTTTATATCTTTATTTTCTTTATATCTCAATTTTAGAGTGCAAGGATGAAAAAAAAAAACTTAAAAATATTATTATTAATTTTACTATATTTCAACCCTTTTTATTCTATAGTCAAACAAAGTAAAATTGAATTACAATCATTTAAGCTTTTCCGCTACTTCCTTTACTCTCCCATTATATTTCATTACCTCACCCCCTCTTCCACACATAGGTTTAATAAGAACTATTTAATGGAACCAAATATCATTATTATTCCAATAATTATTGTATCAAAACAAAATTGTTATGAGCTCACCATAAAGGGATATATCCTTATTCTTTTCTACAACTTATTTGGATGTAGTTTCAAAAATCTAATCACATTTATCTCACTATCTTTTCTCTGATAAATATATCAGGTGCTATTTTTTCTCTTTTTATTGTTTCAATTCACTAATAAGAATCCATTTAGATAGGGTTATCAAAGTAAAAAAACACAATGCAATAAATGAACACAAATATAAATTAAAAAATGAGAGAAGATTATGCACATGTGTTTATAGTAGTGGTTCGATTAACTGCCTATGTCCACTACTTCAACTTCTCATCAAAAGAAAAAATGCTTCATGTCAATGGATTTTTTAACTTCACTATGGAGTGTTTTTTGTACAAACAAACACTATTATCCTCTATACAAATACCTTAACTTTTGATAGGGTCAATTATAACCTTTCAATGTTTTTTTAAAAGGCTCAAACAATAACCCTCTTACAAGATAGAATGAAAAACAAATTGAGAGAAAAAATACTCCCAATACTAGGGGTCCTCATAAATTAAGCTCAACACAAAGAGGAGAACACTCTAGATTTTCAAGTAGAGATAGAAATGAATGAGTATGAAGAACATGTTCTTTGTAGATGAGTGATGATGCGGAGCCGATCACCTTCTTCTGTCTCGGACCAAGTACCTGCAAAAAGGGTGGGGACTCGCTCCCCGTGATCCCTCCGACGCTCAAGTCAGTTCATAGGGTTTTTGAGGAGTATAATAGTAATGGAAGATAGTAAAAGAGTCCCTTAGGAGTTAGATCAGATTTCCATACCTGTAGAGGTTGCCCTCTATTTATAGATGTCCCGTGGCCTTTTCCTTAGGAGATAAGATATATTTCAAAAGGAGAGGTTGATCCCCTTTCCATGGGGAGAAAAGATAATCTTCCATAATAGAGATAATTCTTGGGATATTTAAATATATTATTGGTTGACTTAATCTTCCTCTTTATCTCTTTCCAGTTCAAAATCATAATAAAGATTATAAAGATAAGCGGAGCTCCTAAGTCTTGACACGTGGCGATCACCCATTGGCCTTTATTAGCACACATGGCTCCAAGTTAATAGTAACCTCTAGGGGTAGCACAGTAAAATTGCCCCCCTATAAATATTCCCTCATCACTTGCCCCCCACTCCTTGAGCTGATCGAGCGAGGAGTTTGAGTAGCTGAAGGAGTAGTCATCATTATTTTTTTGAGCCTCTGTAAAAAAGTTCTACTAAAAGTTGGGTTAGCAGTCTCGAATGCTGGATTCGCTTTTCAAGTCTCCCAGTGCCCTTTTACTCTTCCCATGCAGAATGTGATTAGGTCGCTCGAGGTGATAGAGACGTTCGGGGATTTTCCTATAGTAGAAAAGGGGCCATCTCTTAAATTAGTACATATATATATTTTTATTGTTATTTTTGGCCTAGGGCCGAGGCTATGCTAGTCGAGGCCGCATTCCTCATCTTCGGGGGCTGCTGGCCGAGGTTGTGGTGGCTGAGGCCTTGTGCCTGATCTTTGGGGGCCGCTGGCCGAGGCTGCGATGGCCGAGGTTGCGTGCCTCGTCTTCGGAGGCCGTTGGCTGAGGCTGTGGGGGCCGAGGCCGCTTGCCTTATCTTCGGGGCCGCTTGGCCGAAGCTGGGTTGGTCGAGGTTGCGCGCCTTGCCTTCGGGGCTGTTGGCTGAAGCTGTGTTGGTTGAGGCTATGGTCCCCTTTGGTCTTCGTTTGGCGGAGGTTCGTAGCCTCCGAACTGATGCCTTTTGGTCTTCATTTGGCGGAGGTTCGTAGCCTCCGAACTGATGCCTTAATTAGTAGGGGTGGTCCCCTTTGGTCTTCATTTGGCGGAGGTTCGTAGCCTCCGAACTGATGCCTTAATTAGTAGGGGTGGTCCCCTTTGGTCTTCATTTGGCGGAGGTTCGTAGCCTCTGAACTGGTGCCTTAATTAGTAGGGGTGGTCCCCTTTGAACCTTCGATTTTGAGTTGTCAAGAGTTCGAGGATCATAAGTGATCCTTTGTTTTTGAGTGTTCGGGGGTTCGGGGCCCCCCGAGGATCATATCTGATCCTTTTTTTTTTTTTAGTGTTCGGGGGTTCGAGGCCCCCCGAGGATCATATCTGATCCTTTGTTTTTGAGTGTTCGGGGGTTCAGGGCCCCCTAAGGATCACATCTGATCCTTTACTTTTGCGTTGTCGAGGCATTTCAGACCCTCGGTCTTCATATGCACATGCTGGCTTGGATTGTAGTTGATGACGGGATTTTAAAGAATATCCATATTTTATTTTCGGCAAAATGCCTACTTCCACAATCCGAAATAACATTCATATTTTGTTTTCACGGTTCGGCTTGATGCCTACGTCCGCAATAAGAGATAATGTTCATATTTTGCCTTCACGGTTCGGTCTTGATGCCTACGTCCGTATTCCGAAATACTGCTCGTATTTTGTCTTCACGGTTCGGCGAAATGCCTACGTTCGCAATCCAGAATAATATTCATATTTTATTTTCGCGGTTCGGTCTTGATGCCTACGTCCACGATAGCCATCTCTACCGTCTTGTCATGCAAAAATGCATCCTACTAACCATTGGCTATCTCTTTGAGGGTTTGGAGCTAGCCCAATTTGGCCCTTGCTGCCGTCATGGAATAAAACCCCCATGGGTAGAAAAAGATGCTATGCTTATTGGGAAAGCCCTTTATTGACGTTGTAGCCCAAAAGATAAGCCAAAAAAATATAATGTATACAGCATGAACAAAATCAAGCTTCATCATCTTGAGGTTTTTGACCTCAATAAGTGCAATTAATAAGCAACGATGATAAACAAACACATAGACTCAATGGATTAGAAAAATTAGCAGTACCTTGCTGCCGTGAAACTTCATCCATTGATTCTGCTTGTCTTTTTTTTCCCAGCCTCTAAAAGGTTTTATTTTAACATAAGGCCGCATAGGATGGCAAAATCAAGCCTCATGGGATCTATAAAATAAGATGAACATCTTCTTTCTCCTGGATTACCGCTCCCAATTTCTTCTCCCATTTTTTCGGAAGCCGTTAATGAGGTCACATAAGAGCCAAGCTTATGGGAAAACAACGAAAATTGACACATACAAAAATTGATCTTTACACACATAAATTAACAGTTGATACGCATAGTGCCTCCGGCTATTTTTTTTTCTTTTATGTAACAGTGATCGATGTATAAATATTAAACCAGGGAGCATACCGTTAATGAGGCCACATACATGAAACCTTTTCTTTTCCACTCAATCTGATTGTGCTTCGAGTGGCTTGAGATTATACTTGGCAGACAAAAAGAAAAACGAGGCCCCACGGTGGGCGCCAATTGATGATGCGGAGCCGATCACCTTCTTCTGTCTCGGACCAAGTACCTGCAAAAAGGGTGGGGACTCGCTCCCCGTGATCCCTCCGACGCTCAAGTCAGTTCATAGGGTTTTTGAGGAGTATAATAGTAATGGAAGATAGTAAAAGAGTCCCTTAGGAGTCAGATCAGATTTCCATACCTGTAGAGGTTGCCCTCTATTTATAGATGTCCCGTGGCCTTTTCCTTAGGAGATAAGATATATTTCAAAAGGAGAGGTTGATCCCCTTTCCATGGGGAGAAAAGATAATCTTCCATAATAGAGATAATTCTTGGGATATTTAAATATATTATTGGTTGACTTAATCTTCCTCTTTATCTCTTTCCAGTTCAAAATCATAATAAAGATTATAAAGATAAGCGGAGCTCCTAAGTCTTGACACGTGGCGATCACCCATTGGCCTTTATTAGCACACATGGCTCCAAGTTAATAGTAACCTCTAGGGGTAGCACAGTAAAATTGCCCCCCTATAAATATTCCCTCATCAATGAGAAAGATAATTTTCACTTAAGCTCTTGTTCTTTTTCAGCTTGTTTCTTACTTTCTTGTTCTTTTTTTTTTTTTTTTTTTTTTCTCTCACGCAAAGTTGATGTGAACATATATATGGAAATCTTCTCAACACTTCAAGACACTATTTAGGAAAGACAACTCTTTTTCCTATAGATAATAAGAGATAACACTCATTTTTGCAAATAAATCGTGTTAGTATATGTAATCTCAAAGAAATCAAAGGCATATTAAAGAGAAATATATCAGAGATTTGATTAGAGAGAATTAAATGTCATTTCAAACTGCATTAAATACGACCCAATAGCTAAACAATTTAAAATTTCAAGTTGTGCGAGCTACGTTACTCAAGTGATGTCATACTTTAGTTGAGTAACAATCTATCCATTATTTCAAATTAAAATTCATATCTTAGTTATTTGAGTAATAAGTGTAAGCACCCCCACCCGAATATCCCAACCACCCGGTCTATTCGAACAAAAACGCTTACATAAGGGAAGAGAAATAGACATAAGACAAAAATATCCTGACATACATACATGAGAAATACAACAGTGGAAGCAAAAAGGGTAAACAAGCATGCCCACAAGTACCCCGCTGGAACAACGGTCATGGAGTATATAAATATATACAAGCCCTGTGCCAATAAATAGGAGATACAAGGAACAACCCGGCACAGTCAAAAATAAAAGACAGAAGTTCTAACAAAATATCAGAGATGATGGGGGGTAGCTAACTGTACACCCTACCAACACGGCTGGCTGCTAGGTGGCGCGGTCCTCGCTCTCGGCCTTCGATTTACCCTTATCTGGAAAGATGGAAAGCAAGGTGAGTCGCAAGACTCAGCAAGTTTTAAGAAAATGAAGGCTGAACAGTAAATAGAGGAGATCATCCCAACACAATCCTGCACGTACACACAAACCATGTGAAGCAACAATACAACAGTGCACCATAATAAAAGCACATACCGGTCCTTGGGGCCCACATAAGACACCTGGCACCCAAGTCCCATACCAACCTGCCGCTGCCCTGAAAGGCAATATAAATCTCCACAAACCTGTGCGCACTATCCTGGGTCGGTACTCCCGTCACCCGTATCCATGTCGGTACTCCCAACACCCGAGCCATAGGCTCCCTCGAAACGGTACTCTCGTCCGAGAACTAATAACTACCAGTAGTCATGTAATGCACATAAAATGCAATAGCGTAGTGAGCATCAATGTGATATATGGCGCCCATACATCCAGGCATCAAGCCATGTTCTGCCCATATAGTAAATCACACGCGATGCATATGCCCGTGCTGGATGCAGCATAACCAAGCTAGAATGTCCGTGACCAAGCATAACCAAATCATTATAAATCCCAACATGCAGCCCGTACCCATGTGCATACCAAACCATGCAACAAGAATAAAATGTAACCAGGCATGCTATAATCATATAACGGCAGAGCTAGTCAACAGTGCCTGGCACCGGTCAGCAGTCAGTAACCAGGAGAGACCATCTGACGGCCTAAGATAGACCGCACGACAGTCACACCGTCACCGAACAGCCAATCCTTGCCCCCATTGCACAATCGCTCTAACCGATAAACAACCAAAAATCCAATAATAATACCCGAACAGCTAAGAACCTAGCCTCGGGTGAGTACGACATCATTCCCATAGGCTTGGGGGTGGCACAAACCCCCGTAGGTAACCAATGAATAAAACCCTGGAAACTAGTTTAATAAATTAAATTTTAAAACAAACCGTTTAAAATTCCATAATTTATTAACAGCCAAAACCAACGAAGGAATGTCAAATAAATTAACAATGAAAGAATCAACGATGAGGGTATAAAGAACTTGCCTTTACGAAGCTATCCTTAGGCTCGATTCAACCCAACACGGTAAAAATTATACACACTGCAATACCCCAATAATTTGCCAAAATTAACAAAATTGGGCTTTAAAAGAAATTCTAACCGTACAGAATATTAATTACTAGCTTGTCTACATACTTGACAATTTAAATCTTCAACTAAACTTGAATTAATCTGACTTTCAGCCCCAAAATCTCTCAAATTTCTCCTGCGCGCACGCTGCTGTTTTCTGAAATTTGTTTACTGATCGTATTTAAAAAGGACGCCCGAAATTGGGCTTTAAATAGGGGCAAAATGGGCGGAGGAGGCGCGGCCACGTGGCAGCGCGCAGGCCAACCGCTGGAGGCCACCACTTCTGACCGAAACGACGTCGTTTCGGACGTCCAGTGGCTGAATTAAATCAGCTAAAAATTCGGCCCTCGCGCGCGCACACACGCGAATCGAACCGGTGACCTCGCCCTTGCCCGTCTCGCACGCGAACCGCCCGCGCCTACGCTCGCCTTCAACCTATAAAATGCAACCATTAAATTTAAAGGGGTCATTGGACCCTTTTCGGAAACGCACCAACACCTTCCAACTTCCATTAATTACACACTCACCCCTTATATTAATTACACTAACACCCGAAAACTTATAAAAATTCCACAATTAGATTTATTTCAATTTTTTTTCTTATTCCAGAAATATTCTCAAATAATTAACTAATTACCCTAATTTCTTATTTCCTTAAAACCACATAATTTAATATTATTTATAACAACCAATTATTTTAATATTCCTTTTAAATTAAATTACCCCAAAATTAAATTAAATTGCCATTTACGGGGAGTTACAAATCCTCGCCCCCTTAAAAGAATTTCGTCCCCGAAATTCGTACCTGACTAGGCAAATAACTGAGGATGAAGTCGCCTCATGTCCTCCTCTAGCTCCCAAGTAGTCTTCTTAGGGGTATGTTTGTAACACCCCGTCTCGCCAGGCGTGTCACTATAAGGGTATTCCCGGGATTTCTTTTTTTTTTCTTTAAGTTCAACACGCGCGGTATTTCAAGAACAATCTTCACATGCAGAAACAAAACCCCGCGAACCCCAGTCTTGCCCGTTTAACTATCAAAATCAATAATCTAAACGAGTCTTAATACAACGCAGCGGATACACTAATACCAAAACACCATTGTATTTCCATAGCAAAATACTTAATACAGATCAAATGATAAAATCGCTATTATACAACTGTTCATTTACAACCTGAAATACATACTAAAGCCTCCAAACGTTACAACGTCTAACAAACTAAGCACCATTGGCCCTCAACCGGCCACATCCTTGCTTCCGCAGCAGTCCCTGGCTGGAACATTAAACGTTCCAGGGGCATAACCCAGATTAGATGATAAACATCTAAGTGAAGGTATGAAACAGTTATACAATGCATGAAAGACACACGAGCATGGCATATTCAGACAAGCGGCAACATGCAAAACATGTCTAACTCGAGATATCACCTTGACATACTTAATCCCTCGAATGTCCCACTGTGGCACACGTTCACCTGGTCCAACGTTAATCCCTCGGGTGCACCGTCGTGACACCCGTTCACCTGGTTTAACATTATTCCCTCGAGTGCCCCCAGTGTGACACCCGTTCACCTGGATTAACATTGCCCCAATCTCAAGCAGACCCCATCCCGCCCCATACGGACCCAACGATGCAATTAATCTTGACCCCAAATGATATGAAAATTTACACGCCATGCACCAACATTTTAAAATAAAACAGTTAATGCAATGAAGCAAATATCGACACAATGATCATAAGTAAAAGCCTTGTAAAACAATTTATGTCTAGGAGGGTATAATCGCTCACTAGAACTCACCACAAGCACCTAAAACACTTCTAAGACAAGGAAAAGTTGGAATCAAACCACTCACCTTGAATGTATTCAGATCGCCTCGATCCTCGTGTAGCGCCTCGGTTTGCGTGCCAAATCCCAAATGTTTGAACTTATACTCAACCCCAAGCCATAATACTTCCTAAACACCATATTTAATTAAGGAAGCATTAAAATCCATTTTCCTCAATTTTCCATAATTTTCTCTATTTTCTCCCAACTTTCTCCTCGTTAATTCCAAAATAATTATTTCTTCAACTATTTTCCGAAATATTTCAACACAATAATTCCTAGAATAATTAAATAAAAATATTGGAATTAAAATTACCAAAATAGCCCTTCGCACGCGCTCTCACGCGCCCTGCGCGTGGCTGCGCGTGGAGGCTGGCGCGTGCAGCCACGCGCGTCGTCTTCTTCCTCAAGACCCGCCGGCGACGACCCCTCCGATGACCGATCTGAGCACACCCCCTTCAAGCCCTCGGTGAGTCGATCCCAACGGCACCATTTTTAGGCCGAAAGCTCGCCGGAAAATGGCCCAAATGGCCAGTTGCAGGTCCGGCGAGGCGGACCGCCTCGCTTCTTCGAACAGCCTCCAAACCTTGACGAAAATGCTCCAAATGCTCCAGAACCCTTCTAATCGATGTAAGGAGCAAAAGCCCCTTAACCACTCCCTTCGATTTGCTCCCCATCGCGAGAAATTTGAATGTTAATTTTCGGCCAAAACCTAGGTTTTTATAGCGAACCTCCGGCCCATTTCCGGCCAATCAGCGACCGAGGCTTGGCTTACAAGCTTTCTAGCGCCGGATACTACCTCCCCCGAACCACCCTCGGCCGTCCCATCGCCTGAAACGACCTCCACGTGCGGCGGAAGGCGGCGGCCGAAATCCTTCTTGCGTTCACACTGTGCAGCTTTTGTTAATTTGCACTTTAGCCCCCCTGATTTCATTAATTCTCAATTTGGCCCCTTCCTTAACACTCCTAATAAATCCAATTATATCACCATGTCCCGCAAGTTTAGTACATCTCATTAGACCCTCGAAACTCCTGAAAAATTACCGTTTTGACCTCCCTCGGGTAAAATTAGAAAATTACACTTAGGCCCGATTGGTCAAATTGACCTTAAATCCATTTGATTCAACCCGAAATCGCTTAAGGGTTGTTCTACACATTAAATACTAGTCCTTGACGCGCTCCGTTGATCTTCTGGACGTTTCCTACGTCGATTCGGTTTTCTCAGCCCGGTCGACAGCTGTACCGAAAACCGTTCCCGATCCCACTTCTTTTATCACTAAAAATCATAATTCGAATCACTTGTCGATACTGTATAATTTTCTTTAGCTATCTAAGGTCCGGGTTACTCCCTCGAGCCACTTTGGTCTTTTAAGACTGCAATAGTGTGTCCTAAAGCCTTATTCTTTTGATAATTCCACTTGTACCATTCATCAAATATTATTTATGACCTCAAATCATTCCTGGGTATTACAATGTTGGTGCCACTAGACCTTTACATAGGGAATCGTGTGGTTGCGGAACACTTCCTATTTTCGATCCACGATACTAACAGGCATCTTGATGAATGACGCATCCTCTCTCACCACGAGTGGGTGATAATCAATAACATGCCGGGGATCTGCCACATACTTGCGAAGCATAGAAACATAAAAAACATCATGTACGTGGGTTAACTGAGGTGGTAAAGCTAACCGATAAGCCAACGATCCAACTCGCTCCAATATCTCAAACGGTCCCACATAGCGAGGACTCAACTTGCCAGATACTCCAAAGCGTCGAACACCCCTCATCGTCATGACTCGAAGGAACACATGATTACCCACATCAAACTCCAAATCCCGGCATCATCTGTCTGCATAACTCTTCTAACGGTCTTGAGCTGCCTTCATCCTAGCCCGAATCAACTAGATCTTCTCTGTCGTCTACTCTACCAACTCCGGTCCAAGCAACGCTCGCTCCCCAATCTCAGTCCAGCAAAGTGGCGATCTACACGGTCGCCTGTACAATGCCTCAAAAGGTGCCATCCCAATACTGGCCTGAAAGCTATTATTGTAGGCAAACTCCACTAGCGACAAATGATCATCCCAACTCCCATGGAAATCCAATACACAGGCACGGAGCATGTCCTCCAAAGTCCGTATGGTCCGCTCCAACTGCCCGTCATTTTGAGGGTGGAAGGCTGTACTGAAAGTCAACTGGTTCCCCATAGCACTTTGCAATGCCTCCCAAAATCGTGAGGTAAACCGAGGATCCCCGTCTGACACAATGTTAGTTGGGACTCCGTGCAGTCTCACCACCTCATCAATGTATAACTTGTCCAGTCAATGAATAGGATAGGTCTTCTTGACAGGTAGGAAGTGCGCGGATTTAGTCAACCGGTCGATAATCACCCATATCAAATCGTATCCCCGGCTAGATCGTGGCAATCTTGAGACAAAATCCATAGCTATACGCTCTCATTTCCACTCCGGCACAGATAAAGGTCATAACAATCCCGCGGGCCTCTGGTGCTTAGCTTTGACTTGCTGGCACACTAAACATCGCGATACAAACTCGGCTACGCTCCTCTTCATACCGCTCCACCAATATTGACGCCGTAAGCCCTGATACATCTTCGTCGCTCTAGGATGGATAGTATAAGGAGAACGATGAGCCTCCTCTAGGATCCTCTACTTGATATCACTGTCACTCGGCACACAAATTCGTCCACGGAACAATAGCAAGCCATCGTCCCTCTGGCTGTACCCCAATGGCCCAAATCTCTCCATATCAACCATGATCTCGCCAAGCTCCACAACCTGTCGCTGTCGATCGCAAATCTGACCCTCTAGATCCGAATGGATACTCATGGCAGCACAATAGAGTGTAGGATTGTCTGATGCCACTGAGATGATAAGGTCACTCATTTGCTCCAGTAAGAACCACTCTTGCATCATCATAGCTGCAACTGATGCCCCACGGCGACTTAGAGTGTCTGCAACCACATTAGCTTTACCCGGGTGATAGAGGATCTCACAGTCATAATCTTTAAGCAGCTCTAACCAACGGCGTTGTCTCATATTAAGTTCCCTTTGTGAAAAGAGGTACTTAAGGCTCTTGTGATCCGTGTAAATCTAGACTCTCTCACCATAAAGATAATGCCTCCAAATCTTCAAGGCAAATACTACAACTGCCAACTCCAGATCATGTGTAGCGTAATTCTCTTCGTACCTCTTCAACTGTCTAGATGTATACCCATTCACCCGGCCGTCCTGCATCAAAATGCATCCCAACCCTGCATATGAGGCATCATTGTAGATAGTAAATAACTCACCACTCCTGGGTATCGTCAGTATTGGCGCCGAAGTCAAACGCCGCTTCAACTCCTGGAAGGACCTCTAGCAAGACTCGTCCCAAATAAATCTGGCGCCCTTCCTTGTCAACTTCGTCATAGGTGATGCAAGTCGTGGAAAGCCTTCTATGAACCGTCGGTAATACCCGGCAAGGCCAAGAAAACTCCGGATCTCTGTCACTATCATCGGTCTTGGCCAATCCATCACGGCTCTGGTCTTCTCTGGATCTACTGAGATACCCTTACCTGAGACCACGTGTCCCAAGAATACAACTTAGGTCTGCCAAAACTCACATTTAGAAAACTTGGCATACAACTGCTCCTCTTTGAGCTTTTGTAGAACCATGCTCAGATGCACCTGTGTATCTCAGGGCTTGGTGAGTAGACTAGGATGCCGTCAATAAAAACTATGACAAAAGAATCTAGATATTCCTTGAATACCCTGTTCATCAGATCCATAAACACCGCAGGTGCATTGGTCAGCCCAAATGGCATGACCACAAACTCGTAATGATCGTAACGTGTACGAAATGCGGTCTTCGCAATATCCTCATCTCTGACCCGCACCTGATGATAACCTGACCGCAAATCTATCTTGGAGAACATCGATGCACCACGCAACTGATCCAGTAAATCATCCACACAGGGTAGAGGGTACTTATTCTTAACTATTACCTGATTAAGCTGTCGGTAATCTATACACAGCTGCATAGACTCGTCCTTCTTACGTACAAACAATACTGGGGCCCCCTATGGTGATGTACTCAGTCGAATAAACCCCCTCTCCAAAAGATCTTGCAACTGTACCTTGAGTTCTTTCAATTCATTAGCAGCCATATGGTAAGGAGTCTTGGAAATGGGCTGCGTACCTGGCATCAGATCGACTGCAAAATCAATCTCCCGGTGCAGTGGCAGTCCCGACAACTCATCTGGGAACACATCTAGAAAGTCTCGCACCACAGGATAGTCAGCCAACTCCTTTTTCTCCCCAGCTATCACGGTTACGAATGCAAAATAGGCTTCACACCCTAGTCGGATAAGCCTCTCGGCGTGCATAACTGATATTATCGGCGTAGTCACCACTGGCCTCACACCCCGATATGTAACAACTGATCTCCCCTGGTACTCAAATGAAATCACCTTCTAATGACAATCAACCCTAGCATAGTGCCGTGAAAGCCAATCCATACCCAACAATAAGTTAAAATCCTGGATCGCCAAAAAAATAAGATCCCCCAAAAATACCTAGTCATGAATCCCTATCTCACAATCCCTGACCATCTCACTCCCCAACAATACCGTCCCTCCCAGTGTCGAAACAGACAAATAAGGCATGGGATCTTATGCAACAGATGGGGTGCTATGAAAGAGTGGGTAGAATCTGTGTCAAATAAGGCACGTACATCGTGGCTATGGAGAGAAAGTATACCTTGTACTGTGTCACTACCCTCAGCTGCCTCGGTTGCTTTCACTGCAAACGCCTTCCCTTGCATTTGTACTCTCTCTGTGGGCCCTGGGCGCTGCACTACTGGTAGGGGTAATGGTGCTCTTGGACCCTGCGCCCTAGGTGTAGACTGTCTCTGAGCTGATCTGGGTCCTACTCTGCTAGTCTGTAGCCCTTCAAACTATGCGGGCTGGGTGCACCTATTCGTTCGATGGCCTCTCTGTCCACAGCGAAAACAAATGATATCCTGCCCTGTGGCTGGTGTAGCTAGTAGGGCCGGTGTAGCCGGTCTAGGCCCCTGTGGACAGTTTCTCTTCAAATGTCCCGACTGACCACAACGATAACACACTTCCCGACGTACATCCCGGCACTGCCCCTGGTGTCTCTGCCAGCACTGCCGGCACTGTGGAAGCCCTGAACTCTTACTGTCCGCATCCCACTTTCTCTTCTTACTGCTGCTCCCTGCGCTCTTCAGGACTAACTGGTCCGATCGAGCCTCCAATCGATCCCGCTCCACTACGTGGGCCCGCTGAACAGCCGTAGGAAAGTCGGGTGCCTCGATACTAACCATGGCGTGGCGAATCTTTGGTCGCAACCCATAAAATCTTTAAGTAATGCGACACCAGAACTATCCCCTGCTCCCGGTGTACCTGAATATGACGCCTAGGCCGTAGCGGTCCTACCATCATGACTGCACTTCTGACGTAACTGAGATGCCGCCAGTACGTCCAGGGCCCGTAGGATACCTGCCAATGTCTCCTGCATATCCGGAGGCCCTGGGTGTCTCTCATCTCCTGTACCTGTCACCTGTACCTCAGGAGTAGGAACAAGGTGCCATCTACCTCACGCCGGCGGTCTACCACGAGCTCGACCACGACGTGCGTCCATGAGTCCTACATAACCAAGATTAATTAGAACGCATTTCGAAATTACAGACACGACCTAACATTCTAACTCTACCTAACAGCCTTGGTGTACAATTACTTGTCCCCCAAACTGACTCAATGACGCTCTGATACCAACATTGTAGCACCCCCGCCCGGATATCCCAACCACCCGCTCTATCCGAACAAAAGCGCTTACATAAGGGAAGAGAAATAGACATAAGAAAAAAATACCCTGGCATACATACATGAGAAATACAACAGCGGAAGCAAAAACGGTAAACAAGCATGCCCACAAGTACCCCGCTAGAACAACGGTCACGGAGTATATAAATATATACAAACCCTGTGCCAATAAATAAGAGATACAAGGAACAACCCGGCACAGTCAAAAATAAAAGACAGAAGTTCTAACAAAATATTAGAGATGACGGGGGCAGCTAACTGTACACCCTACCAACACAGCTGGCTGCTAGGTGGCGTGGTCCTCGCCCTCGGCCTTCGCTTCACCCTTACCTGGAATGATGGAAAGCAAGGTGAGTCACAAGACTCAGCAAGTTTTAAGAAAAGGAAGGATGAACAGTAAACAGACGAGATCATCCCAACATAATCCCGCACGTACACACAAACCATGTGACGCAACAATACAACAGTGCACCATAATAAAAGCACATACCGGTCCTAAGGGCCCACATAAGACACCTAGCACCCAAGTCCCATACCAACCTGCCGCTGCCTTGAAAGGCAACATAAATCTCCCCAATCCTGTGCGCACTGTCCTGGGTCGGTACTCTCGACACTCGAGCTATAGGCTCCCTCGAAACGGTACTCCCATCCGAGAACTAATAACTACCAGTAGCCATGCAATGCACATAAAATGCAATGGCGTAGTGAGCATCAGCGTGATACATGGCGCCCATACATCCAGGCATCAGGCCATGCTCCACCCATATAGTAAATCACACGCGATGCATATGCCCGTGCTGGATGCAGCATAACCAAGCTAGAATGTCCGTGACCAAGCATAACCAAATCATGATAAATCCCAACATGCAGCTTGTATCCATGTGCATACCAAACCATGCAACAAGAATAAAATGTAACCAGGCATGCTATAATCACATAACGGCAGAGCTAGTCAGCAGTTTCTGGCACCGGTCAGCAGTCAGTGACCAGGAGAGACCATCTGACGGCCTAAGATAGACCATACGACAGTCACACCATCACCGAATAGCCGATCCTTGCCCCCATTGCACAACTGCTCTAACCGCTAAACAACCAAAAATTCAATAATAATACCCGAACAACTAAGAACCTAGCCCCTGGTGAGTACGGTATCATTCCCACAGGCTTGGGGGTGGCACAAACCCCCGTAGCCAACCAATGAATAAAACCCTCGAAACTAGTTTAATAAATTAAATTTTAAAACAAACCGTTTAAAATTCCATAATTTATTAACAGCAAAAACCAACGAAGGGAGGTCAAATAAATTGACAACGAAAGAATCGACGATGAGGGTATAAAGAACTTGCCTTTACGAAGCTATTCTTAGGCTCGATTCAACCCAACACGGTAAAAATTATACACACTGCAATACCCCAATAATTTGCCAAAATTAACAAAATTGGGCTCTAAACAAAATTCTGACCGTACAGAATATTAATGACTAGCTTGTCTACATTCCTGACAATTTAAATCTTCAATTAAACTTGAATTAATCTGACTTTCAGCCCCAAAATCTCTCAAATTTCTCCCGTGCGCACGCTGCTATTTTCTGAAATTTGTTTGCTGATCGTATGCAAAAAGGACGCTTGAAATTGGGCTT
This sequence comes from Diospyros lotus, assembly GCF_014633365.1. Taxonomy (NCBI): domain Eukaryota; kingdom Viridiplantae; phylum Streptophyta; class Magnoliopsida; order Ericales; family Ebenaceae; genus Diospyros; species Diospyros lotus. The sequence goes on along the minus strand of NC_068341.1, from coordinate 34,010,233 downwards.
TAAATAGGGGTAAAATGGGCGGAGGAGGCGCGGCCACATGGCAGCGCGCAGGCCAGCCGCTGGAGGCCACAGCCTTTGATCGAAACGACGTCGTTTCGGACGTCTAGTGGCTGAATTAAATCAGCCAAAAATTCGGCCCTCGCACGCGCACTAGAGGTATCAAAAGGGGCCGCCCGGCCTAGCCCGTGACGGGCCGGGCTTTGGCCCGGCCCGTTACTGTTCAAACGGGCCGGGCCGGGCCGAGCCTAGCCCCCAAGAAATTAGGCCCACGGCTGGGCCAAAGAAATTAGGCCCACGGCCCGGCCTGTCTAAGGGCCCCGCCCGTGGCGCGTTGGGCTCTTATGGGCCAAAGAAATTAGGCCCATGGCCCGGCCCGTGGCCCGTTGGGCCCTTATGGGCCAGTAAGGCCCTTACTCTCTTTTTTTTTTTTTAAGTTTGTTATTCTTTAGTAATTATTGATATTGGATACTAAAAAATTTAATTTCGCAATATATATAAATAATAATCATCAATTTATTTAAAATTTTTAAGTTAAATTTTTTATATATTTAAATTATAAATAAACATTATCCTTTTTATATGTACATTATTTTTCATATCAATTCACAAGAAAAATTATAAGGCATATAGAATTTTGAAATATAAAATAATGAAATAATATTTAAAACTTAATAATTAAGATAGAAAATATTTTAAAAAGAAAAAAATTAATTTTTATATATGTATTATTTTGATATTTATATATGTATATATTATATGTATTATTTTTAAAAAAATTATTTTAAAAAAAGAAAAAAAAAAGGTCGGGCCCACCAGGCCTGGCCCGCTAGGCCCTGTGGGCTAGAAGGCGGGCCAGGGCCCGGCCCGGCCCTCTAGCCCACGGGCTGGCTCGGTCCTGCCCCTTTGTAGGGGGGTCGTGGGCCGGGCCGGGCCCTATCCATGGCAAAAAAGCCCGACCCCGGCCCGGCCCGTTTAAAAAGCTCGTGGACCGACTCGGGCTGGCTCTTTTGACACCTATAGTGCGCACACCAGCGAATCAAACCCGCGACCTCGCCCTTGCCCGTCTCGCGCGCGAATCGCCCGTGCCCACCTTTGCCTTCAACCTATATAATGCAACCATTAAATTTAAAGGGGTCTTCGGACCCTTTTTTGGAAATGCACCAGCACCCTCCAACTTTCATTAATTACACACTCACCCCCTATATTAATTACACTAACACCCGAAAACTTATAAAAATTCCACAATTAGATTTATTTCAATTTTTTCCTTATTCCAGAAATATTCTCAAATAATTAACTAATTACCCTAATTTCTTATTTTCTTAAAATCACATAATTTAATATTATTTATAACAACCAATTATTTTAATATTCCTTTTAAATTAAATTACACCAAAATCAAATTAAATTGTCATTTATGGAGCGTTACAATAAGATTTGTTACTTGAGTAAAATTTTGGAGCTCTCTTATTCCCTCTATATTAATTGAGTAAAACTAAACATTACTCGAGTAAGATTAGATAGTCTTTATTTTTGTATTTATTACTGGAGTAATTCAGATTATCTCATAAATGATTCTTAGTTTCTCAACTAATTAGTCTAGTAACAACATGTTTTACTCGAGTAAGTTTTTGGGATTGTTTTTTAAAAAATTGATCGAGTAACAATCTAGGTAATTGAGTAAGATTGACTTCAGCAAGGAATATATATAGTTCTCTTAATTTATACCTGAGTAATGCAATCTGATACTCGATTGAATTTTTAACCTTTTTGGTTTCTTGATAAAATAATCGAGTAATACACTTAAATACTCGAGTAAGACTTGCTTGCATAGGACTTGTCTCAGAATTTGTCTAAATTAGTCGAGTGACATAATTTGACCAGAGCAGACACTGAATAGAAATTTCCTAAACTCTTGATACTAGATTATTTTATTTGTTTAGTCTTTGATACTTGAATTTTTGCTTTGAAGACTTTTATGATCTAAGAAATTTAGGTTTTAATTAGTTTTGGAGGTTGGAATGAATGTATAATTTTCTGTTTGATGCTTGACCTTGTTTATTAATATGGCTATAGTTGATGTTTGCTTAATTGTGAAGTTTGTTCTATTTTGGCTGTGTAATTCAAGTAGCTAATTTTAATGTATTATATTAAATGAAAGCAAAACATGATTATTTTTATGATCTAAAAAAAATTAGATTTTTATAAATTTGCCCCCAGAGATGAACCCAGAAAAGACTTCACATTTCAAAGTTGTCATTTTCACCCAAGACTGAATAAAAACCCAAAAAATAAACTCTTCCCCATAAATAAAATAGACAAATAATATCTATGTTTATCAAGAAAAATGAATTTATGGAGTATTGCTTTATTTCTTCATCGATCCATTTAGTGGACAATTCCTAGACTATTGGTGGGGCAACATGAAAGAAATTGGTAAAACATTATTATTATTATTATTATTATTATTATTATTATTATTATATGTCCTTTGGTGGGGATCCCATCAAAATTTGTCCCACCATTTGGTGTCCTTTGGTGTAATTGACCACTTGCCAAACCATATATATCCTTTCACACTTAAAATTCTCAAACCATTATGTTTGTATACAAATTAAAAAGAAAAAAATCTCAAATCAAACAAGTTATCCTGTGAGAATGACATGACAACATGATCATTTATTTTATTAATTTTCCCCAGAGATGAACCCAGAAAAGACTTCACATTTCAAAGTCGTCATTCTCACCCAAGACAGTCACGGCATGCATCCCTAAAAAGTCTTTCATAAAGAAAGAAAAAAAGATGCACAATTTGACTGAATAAAAATCCAAAAATTAAACTCTTCCCCATAAATAAAATAATGAATAAAATAGACAAATAATATCGATGTTTATCAAGAAAAATGAATTTTTGGAGTATTGCTTTATTTCTTCATCCATTTAGTGGACAATTCCTAGACTATTGGTGGGCGAGTGGTGGGGTAAGATGAAAGAAATTGGTAAAATATTATTATTATTATTATTATTATTTGTTGTGAAATAGAGAGAAAAGAAGAGATGAATATAATCATACCTTAAAAAGTGTATATCATTAAGAACCAAATCCCTATATTTATAGGTAAAAATTATGGTTGTAGGGGTACAATAGTCATTCATCAATAATTAATAATTTACAACACTCCCCCTTGAATGATTATTTTATATAACAACTATCTCATTAAAAATCTTGTTTGGAAAAAATTCAAAGGAAAAAAAAAAAACTACTAAACTAAGGAAAAAAGTATAGAGAAGTTGTAAAATAACTTGGAGTGTCAATGTGTTGCCTCATTAAAAAGTTGCCAGGAAAACCCAGTGGGATAAAACTTGAGCAGAGGAAAAAGAGTACATCTACGTACTCTCCCTGATGTTTATCATTGAAGATCTTTGAGTCAACTCATTCCAATCCCATGTACCAATTTCTTAAATGTAGATGTTGGCAATGTCTTTGTGAATAAATCAACCACATTGTCACTTGAGCGAATCTGTTGAACATTGATGTCTCCATTCTTTTGAAATTCGTGTGTATAGAAGAATTTTGGAGAAATATGTTTGTAACACCCCCTTCCCCAAGCTACCTTATCTTCGGGGCAACCAAGAAGAGAGAATGTTATGGATCATGAAAGGACAAACAATCAGCCATATGCAAACATACATCTTATATTCCCCACAAAAACTCAAACTAAAACAAAAACCTGAAAGGTTACAAGCATAGTTCCATTCAAGCTAGGTCATACAAAATACATTCTAAACAATCACAAACAATATCTCCCAAGGCTTGTGACGTGAGAGTAGACCCGCACACACATTTTTCTACACATCCTTCCTACTCGACTCCTCATCAGCTATTTCTTTACCTTTACTTGGAATGATGGAGAGTACAAAGTGAGCTACAAATAAGTACATGTATGGTGGGTGGTATCCAATAAGTACATGCATTTATAAATTTTGCGTAATTTTATTGCTTATGCCCATATAAATGATTTAATTATAATTATTAATATCAATTATTGACTCTTGTTATGCAGTGGAAGGAAGTGGACGCCATCATGCTCAATGTGCTAATTAGAAAAAAAAATTATAATTTGTTATTATACAGTTCAATGTGTTATTATTAATTTAAAAATGACCAAGTGTGTTAGTTTCTATCAAATTTAGTTCAAGTGGCTAAATACATTTATTTGGGTTGAAAATTTTTAGTAGCACTTAATAGGATCTAGAACACAAATTAATTTAATGTTGGGTTTAATTTATAAGAAACTCATTCTTGGCCTAATAAGTGAGGAAAACTAAAAAGAGAAAAAAAAAAGAAACCCAAAAGCCTAAATAAAGCCCACCCAACTCAAAACTTAATAAAAAAGAAAAAACCCTAAAACAACTTTTTCCCCTCAAAGCTCACGCCTCTTCTCTTCCTCACCCATCTCACTTCTCTCTTCTCTCTCAACCCACACATCATCTCTCCCCTAGAAGAAGAAGAAGAAGAAAGAGGTAACTATATTTTTATTTAATTTTCCTCAAATCAGCCTTTAATAAGATGTATATTTTACATACAATATATATACATAGTGTCATAATACATATGACTGGTTCAATTTTATATCAATTGGGTATTATAGGCATGTAATTTTGATAGATTTAATGGAATAACAATGCTGCGCATATTCGGTGGCTTTTTTGCTCCTATTTTAAATATTCGTCAAAAATTGTATATGTTGAATTTTAGGGAGATTCAAGTTGAAAAATACCCCCTATGAGTTTTCTATCATCTTGACTTGGAATGACATCATTCGGAGACTCGTAGAAGTTTTTATGATATTTTTTGTATACATGGATAGATTTATACGAGAACAGTGTTTTGGAGGATATAAAAATGTTTTGGAACGCCAAACGTTGCTGTAATGATCTCATTTTTTTATATGATGAACTTATAAGAGTTTAATACATCTTGTGTAAATTTTATAATTTTATGACATCGTTTCCTATTTTTAAATGAATTTTGAAAATGTTACTGCATGCTGCCAGAGAAAAAAAAATTTATGTTTGTGGATTTGGAAAAATAATTTGAGGGTCTTGTAATCTGAATCTTGATATGAATTTAATTGAAGATACATATCCATAAGTTATTTAGCCCACCAAAATGGATTCACATGATTTTATGGTAAGAATTTCAATTTATGCTTGTCTTTGTAAGGGTTGACAGTTTGAATTCGTAAATGGACAGTGTTTCACTAGTAGGTCTCTATTGTAAATGTTTTCTTCATATTTTTTCATTTAATTCTATTTATACATGTAGTATTATAATAAATTAACTTAAGAAAATATTGTAGTGAATTAGAGTCATGTTTAAAAGGTAATGATAATGAATTAGGCAACTAAGACTCCTCCACTTGCAAATCCAGGAAGTGAATTTTAAAGACTTTAGGTAAGTAGACTCTCTCTAAGTTTCACCCCATGTTGAACGGTTAATATGGAAACATTGTGCTTTATAGTTGGCTTGCAGATATTTAATGCTAAATCTTCTAGTTACTTTGTGTAATTTCCTTACATACAATTAAAATGATTAAGCATGTATATATAACATGTCATTGCATCAATGAACACGCATAGGCATTGATTAGAGATGGTTAAATGTTTTTTTTTTCACATGAAAGAGGTGTAAAGTTGCAAATTTTCTTTTAAAGATATGTAACTCAAGTTTTAAAGGAAATGGGTGAATGTCTATGGCATGAATAATGTGAGTGGGAAATGGGGCATGGGGGACCGGTGCACCCAACCTATGAAGAAATGTGAACGTGAAAGTTGAAAGTGGAAAGTGGAAAGAAATTTTTAACCGCTTTGCGGTACTACTGGTGGAATGAACCTGGTTCCAAATAAGAATTGTCCACTGTATTCTGATTGGTTAGATGACACATCCTGTGAGCTCACGGTAGTAATGAAATGTTTTGAGAAGTTAAAGTAAATAGGGATACATTTTTCGAACTTTATTCAAACTTTGCATGTCACAAGCATGCATCATGAGCTTGGAGTTTACTTGTTGAGCTTTAGCTCACCCTTTTATTTTCCCCACGTTTTAGGTGATGAGAGCTAGATGAATTGAGGAGATTGCTTGGAGGCAGACTCACTCGGTAACCCATGGCATAGGGTTTTAGTTTTGGACTTGTTTTATTCATTATTCATTTATTTACCCATTTCTTTAATTGTTTAATTTTGGAGTTTCGAATAAGATAGTTTTGGCTTAGTTGGTTAATATTTCTATTGTTGTGGATGCATTGTCCCTCTACAGGTTGGCTAAGTCAAATTTACAGGGTAGACTCTGTCGAAACTTTTATAGAATTTTATAAGAAAAAAAATATAAGCTAAAAATGAATTTATTTTATTTTCGCATTTAAAGTGAGGTGAACGTTAACACATCTAGGTTTAGGACTTCTAAACTTGGGGTGTTACATTTATGGTATCAGAGCTAAGAGTTTTAAAAGCGATTATGTAGACTTTAAAAACTTGATTAAAGGGTATACGGGTGATGAGTCATGCCACAAGTGAGTCCTCCCCGATCATCTGGTAAGGTCAATTTTTTTTAAGTTATTGCATGTTCTTTAATGTTAGAATGCTGTGATTTGCCTGCATATTAATACGTAGTGTTTCCTTATGAGCATGATTTTTGCTTTCTTTTAGTAATGGCTCATACCATCCATTCTCAAGACCAAGAGGCAACTTCTCAAGCTCAGAATGAAGGGACAGGCAACGACGTGGTCCCTTAAGGCACTCCGATGACCATGGAGGCCTTTATGCAAGCACTAGCTACTTTCGGGCAAACCAACCAACCAAGGAGAAATGAAACACAAGAGCATGGAAAGATCTCTGAATTTAAGAAGCTATCCCCACCATGGCTGTTAAACTCTCAATTTTACGGGTACGATTTTATGATTTTTTGCACCGAAAACCATTACAATTTTATATATCGAAGACCCTCTTATGATTTTATGATTTTAACAACCTTGATCCCTACCATCATTTGCTGGCACTAGTGATCCCCTTGAAGCTGAAAAATGGTTGACTAAGATTCAAAAAGCCTTCTTAGTCATGGAGTGCACTGATGGGTAGAAGGTTAAATATGCGACATACATGCTCCAGGGAGATGCATATGATTGGTGGCTGATGGTTCGACGCCAACATGAGAAAGACACCAACCCCTTCACCTGGAAGATGTTTACTAAGGTTTTTGATGACAAGTACTTTCCCAAGCGCATCCGCGAACAGAAAGAGAGGGAATTTATGAGGTTGGAGCAAGGAAGTCGAACAGATGCAGACTAGGAAGGAGAATTTGCCCGATTGGCTAAAATTGCTCCAGATTTAGTAGCGATAGATGATAGAAAGGTGAGATGTTTTGAGGAAGGATGCAAGCCTCAAATAAAACAAGTAGTGATTCTGTTTGAGCTTCCCACTTACCGGGAGGTGGTCAACAAGTATATTCTGGTGGAAAGGGCATAACTCATATGCAAAGAGGAGATTAGAGTTCAACTAAGTGGCCAAAAGTACAAGGGTGGGAACTCTAGGGGCTGGAACAATAATGGGCAAAAGAGGAGAAATAACATAGGGAAACATTAAGGTCACCAACAGAATAAGTAGCCAAGGAGGACTTGTCCGAAATGTGGTAAGGAGCACCTTGGTGAATGCCTTTAGGGAAAAGGCGTGTGTTATAAGTGTGGGAAGCCAATGCATTTTACCAATGATTTCAAGTGTGTATGCTACAATTACGGGAAGCCGGGACACATAGCCAAGAACTGCAAGGAAGAAAAGAAGACTACTCTAGAACGAGTCTATACCATGTCCAAGAAGAAGGCTGAAGATTCAATAACTGTAGTGTCAAGTACTTACAATTTACAATTGAGTACCTTTATCAATTAATACGATTTGATTACATGCATACATATATATACATATATTCTATCATGTAGGCAACGTGTATGTGGGTGACACACTTGCGACTATCCTGTTCAATTCCGGGGCTACCCATTCATTTGTTAGTCCCACATTTGCTGAAAAATTGAGTTATCCAACTCCGCAACTAGATACCCTCTTTAGTGTGTCAACACCATCTGGAGTAGTATTGAATTCAAGTTATGTATTGAGAAATTGTTTGATTATAGTGAATGGGAGGGAGTGGTTAGCAGATCTCATAGCATTGGATATCCACGATTTTGATGTCATATTGGGGATGGATTGACTATCGCGGTATCATGCTACAATCAACTGCCATAAGAAGAAAGTGGTGTTTGAGCCCCTGAATGAACCTCGTTTCTGCTTTGTTGGAGTTGAGGTGAAGCCTTCAATTCTAATAATAACAACAATGAAAGCTCGCCAACTGGTGAATAGGGGTTGTATGGCCTACTTAGATACAATAATTGAGAATGCCCAAGATAGACCCTTCTATTGAACAAATTCCAATCGTCCAAGAATATCAGGATGTGTTCCCAAATGACCTTTATAGTCTACCACCTGAAAGGGAGATTGAATTCTCCATCAATTTAGTCCTTGGAACAACCCCAGTATCCAAGGCACCGTATCGTATGGCTCATGCTGAACTTAAAGAGCTCAAGGAGCAGCTATAAGATCTCATGGATAAGGGTTTTGTTAGACCCAGTTTTTCACCATGGGGTGCTCCTGTGTTATTTTTGAAGAAGAAAGATGGTTCCAAGAGGCTTTGTATAGACTAGAGAGAGTTGAACAAGGTGACAATAAAGAACAAGTATCCGTTTCCAAGAATCGAAGACTTGTTTGATCAGGTTCAAGGTGTTGAATATTTTTCTAAAATTGATATGTGATTTGGTTACCATCAGTTGGGAATCAGAGAAGATGACATTCCAAAGACCGCTTTCCGTACTTGATATGGGCATTATGAGTTCTTAGTAATGCCTTTTGGGTTGACAAACGCCCCTGCTGCATTTATGGACTTAATGAATCGGGTCTTGAAGGATTATCTAGATCAATTTTTCATAGTCTTCATCGATAACATATTGATCTATTCGCAGTCCAAGGAAGAACATGAAGGGCATTTGAGGATGGTGCTTCAGAAACTTAGAGAAGAGAAGTTATTTGCTAAATTCAAGAAGTGTGAATTCTGGCTAGACAAGGTGCCATTTTTGGGGCATATTGTATCAAGGGAAGGTATTGCAGTCGACCTGAGTAAGATTGAGGCAATTCGAAACTAGCCAACACCAGTTAATGCCGGAGAAGTCCGTAGTTTCCTTGGGTTAGCTAGTTATTACCGAAGGTTTATGGAGGGCTTTTAAAAAATTGTCTCACATTTGACTCAATTGACCAGGAAGAATATGAAATTCCACTGGAGTCCGGATTGTGAACGAAGCTTTGAGGAGTTAAAGAAACGGTTGACAACAGCGCCTATCTTAACAATTCCATAGGGTAGTGAGGGGTTTGCTATCTACAGTGATGCTTCTAAGAAAGGGCTCGGTTGTATCCTTATGCAAAATAGCAAAGTGATTGCCTACGCCTCAAGGCAACTGAAGGAATATGAGAAGAACTACTCAACTCATGATCTCGAGTTTGCAGCCGTTGTTTTTGCATTGAAGATTTGGAGGCACTACCTTTATGCGGTTAGGTGTGAGATCTACACTGATCATAAGAGTCTTAAGTATTTCTTCAAATAGAAAGAGTTGAACATGAGACAACGTAGATGGTTGGAACTTGTTAAAGACTATGATTGTGTTATTAACTATCATCCTAGTAAGGCCAATGTGGTTGCTGATGCAGTTAGTATAAAAAGCCATGGAGCTATAGCTGCCTTACAAGTCATTCAAAAACCATTGTTGGTAGATATCCAGAGGCTTAACTTAGAGATCATTCTGCGAGGTAAGTCAGGCTATCTTGCCAATATGACTCTAAAATCGACACTTCTTGAGAGGATCAAAACCTTACAGTTCGAGGATCCCCAAATATTGAAAATTCAAACTGAAGTGGCTGAGGGAAAATGCTTGGACTATGTTATAACTGCAAATGGTGCTCTTCAGTATGGTAATAGACTGGTGGTCCCTAATAATGAAGAACTGAAGCAAGAGATTATGAGGGAAGCTCATAACACCCTATACTCGATTCACCCTGGAAGTACAAAGATGGTTTGAGATTTAAGAAAACATTTTTGGTGGATTGGCATGAGTCGTGATGTGGCAACTTACGTTCAGTGTTTCCTTACTTGCCAACAAGTCAAGGATAAACACCAACGACCCTCAGGCCTATTACAGCCTCTTATGATTCTAGAGTGGAAATGGAAACGAGTAGGTATGGACTTTGTTGTTGGTTTACCTAAGATAAAAGGTTATAATTCTATCTGGGTGATTGTAGACCGTCTTACTAAGTTGGCCCACTTCTTGCTAGTAAAGACTACTTATAATATGGAAAAGTATGCAGAGTTGTACGTGGCAGAAATTATCAGACTTCACGGAGTTCCAATATCCATTGTATCTGATCGTGACCCGAAATTTACCTCCACATTTTGGAAAAGCCTACATAGGGCCATGGGTACACAATTGAGGTTTAGCACAACCTTTCATCCATAGACAGATAGGCAATCAAAGAGAACAATTCAAACCCTTGAGGATATGTTGAGAGCTTGTATAATTGATTTTCGGGGTGCTTGGGATGAATCCCTCCCATTTGTCGAGTTTTCATACAATAACAGTTACCAAGTAGCGATTGGTATGGCGCCTTACGAGGCGTTGTATGGAAGAAAATGTAGATCACCAGTTCACTGGGATGAGGTTGGAGAAAGAAAATTATTGGGCTTAGAGATAGTAAAGCAGATTGCTGAGATTGTTGAGAAAATCCGTCAACGGATGAAAACAACGCAGAGTAGATAGAAGAGCTATACTGATAAAAGAAGGAAGCCATTGGAATTTACTACAGGTCATATGGTCTTTTTGAAAGTGGCGCCAATGAAAGGAGTTATGAGATTTGGAAAGAAAGGAAAGCTAAGCCCGCGTTTCGTTGGACCATTTGAAATACTAGAAAGGGTCAGTGACTTGGCTTATCGGGTTGCACTACCACCAGCATTATCGGGGGTACACAATGTATTCCATGTCTCCATGCTAAGGAAGTATATCTCGAACACATCTAACATCCTTAGTTATGAGTCACTGGACCTTCGTGAAGATTTAACGTATGAGGAATCACCGATCAAAATCTTAGAGAAGGCCGATAAGGAACTTAGGAGGAAGAAGATAACATTAGTCAAGGTCCTGTGGAGAAATCATGCGGTAGAAAAGGCCACTTGGGAGCGCAAGGATCAGATGCGGACCAAGTATCCACACCTTTTTGGTAAGTTTTAATTTTGAGGACAAAATTTATTTTTAGGGGGTAAGGAGTTGTAACACCAAGTGTCATTTTACATGCATTTATAAATTTTGCATAATTTTATTGCTTATGCCCATATAAATGATTTAATTATAATTATTACTGTCAATTATTGACCCTTGTTATGTAGTGGAAGGAAGTGGACATTGTCATGCTCAATGTACCAATTAGAAAAAAATTATAATTTGTTATTATATAGTTCAATGTGTTATTATTAATTTAAAAATAACTAAGTGTGTTATTTTCTATCAAATTTAGTTCAAGTGACTAAATACATTTATTTGGGTTGAAAATTTTTAGTAGCACTTAATAGGATCTAGAACACAAATTAATTTAATGTTGGGTTTAATTTATAAGAAACTCATTCTTAGCCTAATAAGTGAGGAAAAAAAAAAGAGAAAAAAAAAAAAAGAAACCCAAAAGCCTAAATAAAGTCAACCCAACTCAAAACTTAATAAAAAAGAAAAAACCCTAAAACATCTTTTTCCCCTCAAAGCTCACGCCTCCTCTTCCTCACCCATCTCACTTCTCTCTTCTCTCTCAACCCACACATCACCTCTCCCCTAGAAGAAGAAGAAGAAGAAAACAGGTAACTATATTTTTATTTAATTTTCCTCAAATCAGCCTTTAATAAGATGTATATTTTATATACAATATATATACATAAATGTGTCAAAATACATATGACTGGTTCAATTTTATATCAATTGGGTATTATAGGCATGTAATTTTGATAGATTTAATGGAATAACAATGTTGCTTAGATTCGATAGCTTTTCTGCTCATATTTTAAAAATTTGTCAAAAATTGTATATGTTGAATTTTGGGGAGATTAAAGTTGGAAAATAACCCTCTATGAGTTATCTATCATATGGACTTGGAATGATATCATTTGGAGACTCATAGAAGTTTTTATGACATTTTTCGTATACATGGACAGATTTATACGAGAACAGTGTTTTGGAGGATAGAAAAATGTTTTGGAACCCAAAATGTTGTTGTAATGATCTCATTTATTTATATGATGAACTTATAAGAGTTTTTTACATACTTTGTAGATTTTATAATTTTATGACATCGTTTCCTATTTTTAAATGATTTTTGAAAATGTTAATTGAGGATGCATCTCTATGAGTTATTTAGCCCACCAAATTGGATTCACATGATTTTGTGGTAAGAATTTCAATTTATGCTTGTCTTCGTAAGGGCTGACAGTTTGACGTCATAAATGGGCAGTGTTTTACTAGTAGGTCTCTATTGTAAATGTTTTCTTTATATTTTTCATTTAATGCTATTTATACATGTAGTATTATAATAAATTAACTTAAGAAAATATTGTTGTGAATTGGAGTCATGTTTAGAAGGTAAGGATTATTGAAAATTTTAAAATGAATGATAATGAATTAGGATTTTTTGGCACATTGACGTCGTGGGCTACTAAGACTTCTTCACTTGCAAATCCAAGAAGTGAACTTTAAAGACTTCAGGTAAGTAGACTCTCTCTAATTTTCACCCATGTTGAACGGTTAATGTGGAAACATTATGCTTTGTGGTTGGCTTGCAGATATTTAATGCTAAATCTTCTCGTTACTTTGTGTCATTTCCGTATATACAATGAAAATGATTAAGCATATAGATATAACATGTCATTGCATCAATGAACACGCATAGGAATTGATTAAAGAAGATTAAATGTTTTTTTTTTCACATGAAAGAGGTGTAAAGGTGTAGATTTTCTTTCAAAGATATGTAACTCAAGTTTTAAAGGAAATGGGTGAATGTCTATGCCATGAATAATGTGAGTGGGAAATGGGGTATGGGGGACCGGTGCACCCAACCTATGAAGAAATGTGAACGTGAAAGTTGAAAGTGGAAAGAAATTTTTAACCGCTTTGCGGTACTATCGATGGAATGAACCTGGTTCCAAATAAGAATTGTCCACTGCATTCTGATTGGCTAGATGACACACCCTGTGAGCTCACGATAGTAATGAAATGTTTTGAGAAGTTAAAGTAAATGGGAATACATTTTTTGAACTTTATTCAAACTTCGCATGTCACAAGCATGCATCATTAGCATGGAATTTACTTGTTGAGCTTTAGCTCACCCCTTTATTTTCCCCACGTTTTAGGTGATGAGAGATAGATTCATCTAGTAACCCATGGCATAGGGTTTTAGTTTTGGAATTATTTTATTCGTTATTCATTATTTACCCATTTATTTAATTATTTAATTTTAGAGTTTCGAATAAGATAGTTTTGGCTTAGTTGGTTAATATTTCTATTGTTGTGGATGCGTTGTCCCTCTACTGGTTAGCTAAGTCCAATTTACAGGGGAGACTCTGCCGAAACTTTTATAGAATTTTATAAAAAAAAAAGTATAAGCTAAGAATGAATTTATTTTATTTCCGCATTTAAAGTGAGGTGAATGTTAACACATCTAGGTTTAGGACTTCTAAACTTGGGGTGTTACAGAAGAGTAGAGAAAAACTTGCCTTCTTCAATGCTTATCCGCGACTAGAGACTCCTTGGATGGTAAGGTTTGGTTTGATGTTAAAGAGAAGAAAAGGGTTTGAGAAGTTACAGAGAAGCTTACGAGAAAGAGAGCTCGAGTTTATCTCCTCTGTTTAATGATATTTTTTTTCACAAATTCTCTCTTTTATATTTTCTCTCTAAGTTATGCTTATCCATCCATTTATTTTCCAAAATTTATTTATTATTTCCTAAATCCAGAATGTTCCATGTGTTTCCTAAATCAATGGCAGTTCAGGTGATATATATATATATACACATATACATATTGACAGAGTGCGAGAGACATTCAGATGAGCTATAAGGTATTTAGATGAAAGGCTCAAGCATTGTGAGAGCCATTCGGATGCAATAGTGAGCCATTCAGATGGCTCACTTAATTTTACACTTGGTTCATTCGGATGGAAGGGTGGCTATTCGGATATGAAGGTTTAATTGGCTAAAACATGGATTTTGGGCAGTTTTGACACCTCTTCGAATTTTAGTCATAACTACCTCATCCAAGCTTCGATTTCAGTGATTCAAGATGATATAGAATGAAAAGAGAAAGATCTACAACTTTCATGTTTTGATTTTTGAGAGATTCGGGCTGCATCATGGTCAAAATCGGGTTGCAAATTGAAAACTGCACATAGAAACATAGGCCATCCGAATTGCCCTCTGCCTATCCAGATTGCTTCACTGTAGCATCCAGATGGCACTCACAAAACTTCAACTAAATGACCTCTGGCCATCTGGATGGCCTTACTCTCATCTAGATGTTTGCTCCCTCATTCGAATCCCATCTTCACAAGCTTAAACCATCTAGATGCTCTTCCACCAACACTCTTAAACTTCAATTATTATTTTCCTAAGTCCCCCAAAACACTAACATACATACTTATTCACACACCACACTAAATCCAAAGCTAACTTAAAAATAATCCTACTCGTGAGACACAGAATAATACCGAGTTATTTATTAATATCGGCCCCCCATCTTTGGGTCGTTACAGTGTTTTGTCCTATCTCATTTGATATAGCCTCATTTGAGTTGTGCAATACATGCTTGCTGCATTATCTTCATACAATATTGTTGGGCTATTTTTCGTTGAGGTTAATCTGCAAGATGCTTTGATATGATGGGTCATTCCTCAACCATATACATTCTCGACTTGCTTCATGGATTGCAATAATTTTAGAATGATTTGAAGATGTTATCAAGGTTTGCTTCACATATCTCCAAGATATAATTGTTCCTTTACGCCTAAACACATATCCTATTTGTGATTTAGGTTTATATGGATCGGAAAGATAACCTGTATTTGCATATCCTACTAAAGAAGATCCAGATTTTTTTGAATCAAATAATCCTATATCATTGGTACCTTTTAAATATCGAAAAATGTGCTTAACACTATTCCAATGTCTTTTAGTGAGTGCAAATCTAGATTTTGCAAGGAGATTTATAGAAAAAACTATGTTTGGTCGAGTGCAATTTGCTAGATAAGTCAATACTCCAATTGCACTAAAATATGGTACTTCAGGACTAAGAAGATCTTCCCTATCTTCAAGTGGGCAAAATAGATCTTTTTACACATTGAGTGATTGAACGACCATAAGTGATGCCAATGGATGTGCTTTATCCATATAAAAGTGTTTTAAAACTTTTTCTGTATATGAAGATTGATGAATAAATAATCCTTTAGGAAAATGTTCAATTTGCAAACCAAGACAGTATTTGGTTTTCCCCAAATCTTTTGTCTCAAATTTATTTTTCAAATAATCTATAGTTTTTTTAACCTCTTCAATAGTTTCAATTAGATTTAAATCATTAACATAAATTGCTACAATTGCAAATCTAATATTTATTTTCTTTATGAAAACACAAGGGTAGACATCATCATTTTTATAACCTTCTTTCAACAGATATTTGCTAAGGTGATTATACTACATACGTCTGGATTGTTTTAATCCGTATAGTGACATTTGCAATTTAATTGAAAACATATTCTTGGGATATGTATTATTTGTGTAACGCCCCGCTTTCTCGGGCACGTTATAAGTTGGGACAATTCTAGGATAATAAATTTTTTTTCTTCCAAATTTATGCTAAACCACATCATTCCTCGAATCAGTCCCAGCATTCCCATTTATTTTTCTCGAAAGAGAATCATTATACATATCAAATATCAAATGCGGAAGCAAGGATTGAACCTGATATCTTAACATTAATCGAAATTTAGATCTTACATTATCGTTCCTCAACATAACTTAATACAAAGCATAGGTCCTCAACTAACATTAACCCTAAATAAGGTTATACATCATCATTCCTCAAAACGTTTAGAATTTAAAGTAGCAGAACTTAAATACATGGGCTGCATTACATACATTTCATTCATCATTCAGTTCATCATGCACTTTGCTAAATGCCATTTCATGCCTTATTCATCCTCGTATCTACTACAATTTTCATCTGGAACGTTTGAATATTCCAGAGGCAAAATTTAAGTTAGATGATGAATCATCTAAGTAAGGGTACAAAATGATTTATCATGCATGCATGCAATGTCTTACTTCATCGTAGGGGTCAACTGCGCCCTTCCTGCTACTCCCATTTTTATAGCCACCTCTTTCGAAGTTAGGGTGTATGGGTGCACCCTTGATAAACTAGCGGCATCAGTTCGTACTCCTAACGGACAACATGCATGTGATCAATAATTTCAACGTATACATATGCATTTCATAGTCATGTCATGTATGCAGTCTACGTGATGGACACATATCAAGGCATGTCAATATGATGAAAACATTATCGAGGATCGGGTTTTTAAACATAAATCACTTACAATCCAAGTAATTTCCATAAATCTAAATTCAATTGGGAAGTATCACTTACCTTCTCAAGCTTATCGATCTATCTCGATATTCGCGCATTGTCTCAAAATTCGTGCATCGCCTCTATTTGCGTGCCAACCTCAAAATTTGCACAATTCACTTCAACTTTAAGCCTCAAAGCATCCTAATCACCATATTTGATTAAATAAGCGTTAAAACCTATTTTTCATAATTTATTACATTTTCTTTATTTTTCTCTCTATTTCTCCCTATTTTTCCTCAATAAATTGAAACTAAATATTTCTCAAATATTTTGCTCTGACAATTCATAAAATAATATTCCTGAATTTCTAAAATTTTCTAAGAAATTTTATTCACCTTGATTAAGCCCTCTCAGGCTTCCTCGGCATGCGTGCTATATCCTCGAAACGCGTGCTCGATCAATTTTCTGGCCCAAAATCTTCAGAATATTAATAAATACCCAAATCCTATTTTTCGGGATTTTTTGAGAATTTTCTCGATTTTTTCTATCTTTTCTTTCTTTTCTTTTCTTTTTCTTCCCTCATCTTTCTTCTTCTTCTTCTTTCTTCTGCCTGCAACTCTCGTGCCTCTACTTCTTTTTTTTTTCTTCTTTCTTTTCTTTTTCTTTCTTCTTTTTCTTCTTCTTCCTTCTTCTTCTTCTTCTTCTTCTCCTTCCCTTCTTCCCTTGCTTCTTCCCACGCGACATCCGCGCATGGCTGCCACCGCCCAACCACTGCTCCACCTGTCGCTGCTACGAGCTCCGCCGCCATAATCGGCCGACACCGCTGGCCGCACCGCGCCACCCCTAGCTGCTGCCCCTGTCGTTGGCTGCCACCGCAACCCCTCCCTTGCTTGCTGCCCATTTCCATGGCAGCCATGGCTATTGAAACAGCAGCTTCGCGGCTGCCATGGCTGCGCCTCCATTCCTCTCTCTCGATCTCCATTCTCTCCCTCACGATCTTTTTCCTTATCTCTCGCATTCTCTAGGTCAGGCTTGCTACCGTTTCCATCTCAGCTATTGATCATGGCGACTCTTGGCCATTGCTTGCTTCTTTTCCTTCATTTCTCTCCCTATTTATAGCCAATATGCGAACTCTCTTTACTACCTGGCCATCCCTCTTTGCGTGTAGCACACTCAAATTGCAGCCACACGTTTGCAGAGCATGGAGATTGCAGGCCATGGAGTTACAAGGAATGGTTTAGAGTTGTAGAGATATGACACTCATACACGCGCACAGCTTCGCACATCATATATATTTATATATAATTACATATTATATAATAAAATTACATATTTAACTCCTAATTTATATCTATTTCACGTGAACCATTCTCTAATCACAATCATATCCTCAAACATCAAATTAATTGACATTACGATACCGAAAATTCAAAATTAATAACTTAAATTTTACTCGATATAGACAATTCCGCCCCAGTATCCTCACTAAGCTATCGTTTCATCCTGAAACCACTAAAGGGTTTCTCATTACAAAAATCGGAGCCCCCTCAGGCTTCCGTTGACTTCCCGGAAGTCCCCTACGACAATTCGATTTTGCAGCCTAAATGGCAGTTGCATTTTAACTGTACCGAAAATCGTTTTCGATCCGATTTCTTTCGATACCATAAATCTTATCTCGGAACGCTCATCGAGACCATATCATTTTCCTTAGTTAATTTCACTTTAAGACACTCCCTGCAATCGATTCGGTACTTATAACTGTTATCAAGCCAATTTTTCAGTATTCTAAACTTGCATAAATTACGTGGCAACCTCATGAAAATATGGGTTCTTACATTCTCCCATCCTTACAAAAATTTCGTCCTCGAAATTTGCCATATATTCTAAATCTTAAAATCCAGCCTTGAATTTTTCATCTGACCATTCAGGTAACTAAGACGTAACATACCTCATTAGCTGAACACTTCAAATCAAATATCTATTTGGTCCTTGACAAACACCTTAGATCCGCTGTTAACAGGCCACACACCTATGGTGTTATCGTCATTCTAGAGCCTCCCTGTCCCGTCTCCGAGAGTTATAATTAACTCGACTTCTGTTACTTCTGATACTTTTCTCAATACCAGCCTAAATCTCCAAATTTCACAGATCCTCAATCCTTTTAAGGAGTTACACTAACTCAGGTTACCAACCTTTGCTTGAACTTAACCTTTATTCAAAATTTTTGGTTCGACTCCCAAAATCTATCAGGACATCTAACTCTTTGGAACTTCCGATCCTCATGGTGCTTATGAGAATTAATTTTTGATTTCATGTTCACTGATATAGAGCCTCATGTTTTCATCATTTCTTTCTCGATTTGCTTACGACCTAGCAAGCCAATCTCGGTCTCAACATCTATTGTGATGTTCCCTAACATTATCCTCAATGTTCCTCATGTGTCTCCCTATCTAAGGAGTACACCAATATATTCTCGATAAACACATTCACCAACGCGACTTCAATGCAGATGGTACTTTGGTCAAATCATCAAATCACAACTCTATTGTCGTATTCGGAATGCCTCATTCCCTTATCTTAGCCTTGATCGCACATCAATCATAGAAATATCCCAGCCTCTTGCAGCTGTTTTATAATTCGTCAATTCCGAGGTAAAAGACATCGACTCTTAATTATCACCTCTTTCAAAACCTAATAATTTACGTCCTCAGTCAAGCCACTCATAGTTAATCATCCAATATCCTCAAGCTATCATTGGCAATCATCATTTAGAAATAATCGATAAATCTTTCGAGAATATATCATAATATTTCTCATTTTTCTTACTGTTTTTCACTGACGGCAAGTGCCTATACCATATCTTAGCAAACTCCTTATTTCCAAAACTTACTAACATCACTTTAATGATTACCCAGCTATACATCTCCCAATTTCCCTACCAGGCTACTTAGACTAACCGTTTAGCCATACGAAAGTTTCATTCTCCAAAATCGAAATTTTCGGATTTTCAATCGATCTAGGTCTGCAACTTCTCCTACTGCGACCCGTTATCCTGGCACATATGCCATTACTTGATTCTCTCAATCACGCCAAAGATTTGCACAATCTTCAAGATGACAATCCATAAATATACTACCAGATAGAGTAGGCAGGTACTTTCGTTACCTACGGTACTCTAATTTTCGCTAGATTTCTTCCTGAAAACTCTAAAGTTTTATCATAAATCCTTAGATCCTCAATCAATTCTTTCAAGAAATTCCTCAAGAATCTCAAACTGATTTATCTCCAAAAATATTGAATCAGGTCATGATATCTAGTTCCAATCATCTTCCGTGAACTCTATTTCCGTGCAACTATTACTCTCAATCCACCATTCATCATGGTGCTTCCGAGTTCTCCTCGTCGGGTTGACCACCGACAACTTTACTTGATTCCACAGGTTTATGTGGCACTCCGAACCGTAGTCACAACCTCTGTTGACTAGGTCACCTCATCATTCCTTTTACAGTCGATACGACCTATCAAGCAACTCTTTCCTTTTGGTATTCGAACTCTACTTTGAACCGAGGTTGCCATCTCACAACTCATCGTCAAGGTTTTAGGCTAGCCATGCTCCATTACCTGAAATCTCCTCTACCGAGAATCCACTGACTCTCGTATTTCATTCTTCAGATCTAATAGACTATTGGAACACGACTATCTCATGATCTTACTGCCATACTAGAGACCGAGGTATTCTACTCCTCGAGCCTCGCATTGTTTGTCGTGTCACCCTCTCCCAAGATGACCATGAACTCCGATGCAATTCTTTAAATAGGATACTCAGTCCATATTCAATCCATTTCATTTCGAGTTAATTCCCTAGGCTTCCGGCCTCAATCAATCATAGTTAGTGGCATACCTTACATCCTAGACCATTGGGACTTAGACCCATACAAGGTACAAACCCTACTAGGCTGTCCCAGATCTTTAGCATCTGATCGTCTCCCATGCAGTCTGCTATGATGCTTCGATCGACGGGCTTCCCATACCTTATCGCAAGCCATCCATCAGCCCTCTGCACGTGGATCCCTAGATCTAGATCTGTCACTGTGAACACAGAACCAGTAGTGTCATCAAGCTACTACGATTTCTTATCCTGTCTCTGCAAGTCACGTCGGTTGTACCACTATCGCCTCATCAATTGATGCACTAACGTGTCATCACTTGACCATCTTTGGCCTCTTGCTTGACCTAATCTGTTGGATCCCTGATCTTTACATCTCATTTCCGAGACACTAAATGGTTCTCGAAAATACTTATCATTTGATCCTAACTCCTTAGCTAGGCCATGTCATATCAAACTAATCATTCATGATTCGATCATCCTCGATAACCACAGCTATCATATCTTTCATTGTAAGGATTTCAACTAACGACCTCAAATCGACAGTCTCTACATCTCTCAGATCCATAATCATGGTTACCGAGTCAACCTTACACTAGAATCATATCATCGGATCCGAACTTCAATGGCTAGATCATTTCGCTTGTACTAGCTTCCATTAGGCTTCCACTATTAACTGAGAATAGCAACCGTATACTGGAATAGTGTCTGTATGTGAATAGTACACTAGGTAAGTTCCCAAGAAAGAGAGGTGGGTCACAAATGAACACACTTAAATACTAAGTCTTTTCTTAGGCAGAACTTTCCTAGATATGCACTTCCACTACACAACACTTAAATCTAATAACGTCTAAGGCTTCAACCGACTATCCCCAAATCTCCAAATACGGGTTTTGTTCTACGAACCATTAGTCTTTTTCCCCTAAGCCTCCACTTAGGGTTCCTACTAACTGGTTCCATCAATACCGGATCCCCTTAAGTCTCCAAATTACTATTCTCTAATCTTCAAATAGGATTTAACTCTGATATCAACCACATTAGAGTCACTTAAGTCTTCCATTAAACTTAAGCTTTGATACCAACTGTAACGCCTTGCTTTCTTGGGCGTGTTATAACTTGGGATAATTCCAGGATAATAATTTTTTTTTCTTCCAAACTAATGCTAAATCACATCATTCCTTGAATATGTCCTAGAATTCCCATTTATTTTTCTCGAAAGAAAATCATTATACATATCAAATGCGGGAGCAAGGATCGAACCTGATATCTTAACGTTAATCGAAATTTAGATCTTACATCATCGTTCCTCAACATAACTTAATACAAAGCATAGGTCCTCAACTAACATTAATCCTAAATAAGGTTATACATCATCATTCCTCAAAACGTTCAGAATTCAAAGTAGCAGAACTTAAACACATGGGCTGCATTACATACATTTCATTCATCATTCAGTTTATTATGCACTTTGCTAAATGCCATTTCATGCCTCATTCATCCTCATATCTGCTACAATTTTCATCTAGAACATTTGAATATTCCAGGGGCAAAGCCCAAGTTAGATGATGAATCATCTAAGTAAGGGTACAAAATGCTTTATCATGTATGCATGCAATGTCTTACTTCATCGTAGGGGTCAACTGTGCCCTTCCTGCTACTCCCATTTTTACAGCCACCTCTTTTAAAGCCGGGGTGTATGGGTGCACCCTTGGTAAAGTAGCAGCGCCAGTTCGTACTCCCAACAGAAAAAAATGCATGTGATCAATAATTTCAACGTGTACATATGCATTTCATAGTCATGTCATGTATGCAGTCTACGTGATGGATACATATCAAGGCATGTCAATATTATGAAAACATTCCCGAGGATTGGGTTTTTAAACATAAATCACTTACAACCCAAGCAATTTCCATAAAACTAAATTCAATTGGGAAGTATCACTTACTTTCTCAAGCTTATCGATCTACCTTGATATTCGCACATTGCCTTGAAATTTATGCATCGCCTCTATTTGCGTGCTAACCTCAAAATTTGGACAAGTCACTTCAAATTTAAGCCTCAAAGCATCCTAATCACCATATTTGATTAAATAGGCGTTAAAACCTATTTTTCATAATTTATTGCATTTTCTTTATTTTTCTCTCTATTTCTCCCTATTTTTCCTCAATAAATTCAAAATAAATATTTCTCAAATATTTTCTCAAATATTTCGCTATGACAATTCATAAAATAATATTCCTGAATTTTTAAAATTTTCTAGGGAATTTTACTCACCTTGATTTAGCCCCAGGCTTCCTCGGTATGCGTGCCATATCCTCGAAATGCGTGCTCGAATAATTTTCTCGCCCCAGATCTCCAGAATATTAATAAATATCCAAATCCTATTTTTCGGGATTTTTGAAGAATTTTCTCTATTTTTTCTTTCCTTTTTTTTCTTTTTCTTTTCTTCTTTCTTTTTTTTTTCTTCTCTTCTTCTTACTTCTGCTTACAACTTTCGCGCCTTTGCTTCTTCCTTTTTTTTTTTTCTTCTTTCTTTTCTTCTTCTTCTTCTTCTTCTTCTTCTTCTTCTTCTTCTTCTTCTTCTTCTTCTTCCCCTACTTCTTCCCGCGCGACATGTGCGCATGGCCACCACCGCCCAGCCACTGTTCCTGCCATCGCTGCTACGAGCTCCACCGCCATCGTCGGTCGACACTGTTGGCCGCACCGCACTGCCCCCAGCTGCTGCCCCTGTTGTTGGCTGCCATCACGACCCCTCCCTTGCTTGCTGCCCATTTCCATGGCAGCCATGGCTGTGCCTCCATTCTTCTCTCTCGATCTCTATTCTCTCCCTCATGATCTCTCTCCTTATGAAAGGTTGCTCATTATGAAAAATCAGACCCCCCTCAGGCTTCCGTTGACTTCCCGGAAGTCCCCTACGACAATTCGATTTTGCAGCCTAAATGACAATTGCATTTTAGCTATACCGAAAATCGTTCCTGATACGATTTCTTTCGTTACAATAAATCTTATCTCGGAATGCTCATCGAGACAATATCATTTTCC
Organism: Diospyros lotus; assembly: GCF_014633365.1. NCBI lineage: Eukaryota > Viridiplantae > Streptophyta > Magnoliopsida > Ericales > Ebenaceae > Diospyros > Diospyros lotus. The sequence continues at coordinate 33,986,570 of NC_068341.1, read as the reverse complement.
TTAGTCAATTTCACTTCAAGACACTCCCTACAATCGATTCGGTACTTATAACTATTATCAAACCAATTTTTCGGTATTCTAAACTTGCTTAAATTACGTGGCAACCTCACGAAAGTATGGGTTCTTACAATTTGCTTCCGGTACTTTAAATCCTTTTGAGATTTTCATGTATATGTCACTATCAAGCAAACCATATAGATAAGCAGTTACTACATCCATCCTTTATGACATAGCTAGACTTATTAAAAATATAAATGTGATAGTATCTATTACAGGAGAATATGTTTTCTCATAATCTTTCTCAGGTATTTGTGAGAAGACTTGGGTTACGGGCCTGGTTTTGTATCTTGTAATATCATTGTTTTCATTTCTTTTTTTGATAAAGACACTTTTGTATCTTATAGGGATAACATTTTCAAGTGTTCAAACTACAGGACCAAACACATTATTTTTTTCTAAGGAAACCAATTCTGCCTGTATGGCTTCTTTCACTGCCACATTAAAAGCAAAAATATTGTCTATGAAAATATTGTTTCATTCCCATAATTTGTGAGATAACAAATAATTTATTGAAATTTCATTATTTTCAAACATTTGTAGTTCTTAAGGAACTACAATTGTAAGGGCACACTTTCGAATATTCCCGCTAGCATAGGATATTCGAAAGGAGGTCGTTATAGTGATGATATAAAACAAGACCATATTAAAACAAACAATTCATTTCATTACTAGCAATGAAAACTTAAGTAAGATTTAGTTACATTTTCGATACCTCATAAGTCTAGGCTCGAAGGCCATACAAAATAAATAAGAGGTTCTAGTGTGAATTAACCAAATAAAAATCATTTTATTATAAGTCTCACCAAAATGCAACTAAGAATTTTCAAGGTAGGATGCGTCTTCGTACATCGTTATCCCTGGGCCTTAGTCCCATTGGACTCACCCCCAATAATAGCCTTTCCTTTACTTGGAATGGCAAAGAAAATCAAGTAAGCTACAAGGCTCACCATGTTCGAGAAACAATGAACAATGAATAGGATCCAAGAACATGGTGACACCAAAAAGAGTAATCAAGGACTCAACAGTTATGTATAAGATCCATAGTTTATCACTTTATCAATTCTAATTTAAACGCATCATGCTACCATGTGCCACTATGCAAATGTGCATATAAATTAAATGTCAGTATCAAATCTCGCAGGTTTGCAAGCCATCAATCAACACATGCAAAAGTGTATCATGTAAATAGAATTTCACAAATAAATATGAGCCAACCTGCCGGGCTATGGCCACCTCGTCCTGTGCCAGGTGCTCTAGGGTTTCCTTTCCCTCTGCGCAAAATAATAGGTGCGCAAGATATATATACATATGTACATGTATGCATTTTCCAACCACATGCATTTAAATCCTTCTTTTCCTAATATAAATACTTTCAATACCATTCACCCATACCGATTCTTTCACCATCATCAGATAAATCCAACATATCTTATTTTATAGTATTTACCACATTCATGATGCAATTTATAACACCATTTATTTCACTGAAATAATTTTGGGAGATGCTATTTACGGTTAAATCTTGATTCACCTTTTGAGGAGTATTATAGATTTAATATGCTATTTTTCTCATCATATAATTTCTTTGAATTCATTTAACTGGCCAGTATGCATTTACTTGCATTCATGCTCATAGCTCAACTATAAGAAAGAATGGGCAACCCAAAAAGAATTACATATCAAGGATTCCTTAAATTTTCAAATTTTTGGGTGATTTCAAATAATTGACTCGGGTTCCATATTTGATCAGTTGCCCCAAAAAATATTTTGAAATTTACGTTCAAGAACTCTAGTTTTCGGGAACAACAAACGGATTCACAGTTGGAATTATCCACCAAAAGTTATTCCACAAAAACTACAACAATGCAGAATTCAAAACATAGTAATTCTAGATTTTTGGCCAAGATTGATGGGGCCATTATAGACTCAATATGAAGCCAAATAATGCTGGTAATATATCAAAACAAAGAATAGGATGTCTATTCTATATCTCAACAAAAGGATCTCAAGTCAGAGATGGGAACAGAAAGTTATAGGCCAAAGAATACCATGTGGTCAGATTATACCAAAATAGTAAGCTACGAATTTCTTAGTAGAAATTAATTGGGTAGTTATAGGCTCAAAACGTAACCAAATCATTTGAATAATACATCAAATCAAAGCCTATGTAGTCTAGTTTCTAATGCATCAAACGGATCTTAAATCGGATATCATCACAAGGAGATATACCTAAAAGAATGAAGCATGGTCAGATTCGCTATAGTAAACCACAAATTTGAGAGGCACATTCGGATGATTTCTAGCACCTTCGGATGATAGGAAAATTCATTTGGATGAGGGGACTATAGCATCCAAAATTTAGGCAAAAATCATCATAATTTGATTAACTTTCATGAAATTCATTTGGATGTGGGACAAATTCATTTGGATGGATAGATGTACATTAGGGCCCTCAGTCTAAGAATTCTTTTTTGGTCTTTGTTGGTCCTAATGATGGCAAATATATCCCAAGAGGGGGGGTGAATTGGGATTCGTATAAATTTTTCAATAATTAAAACAATGGTTGATGGAAGAATACTATGTTTTGAAATATAGGGTATATGTTTCGAAATAAACTTTTCTGTTAAGTAGGTTTCGAAATCTACTATATATGTTTCGAAATATACCTCACTGTTTTGCTAGTTTCAAAATATAGATTGTATGTTTTGAAATGCACTTTTCTATTTTGCTTGATTTGAAATCTTTTAGCTTGTATTTCAAAACAATGATATTTGGCAAAGATGATTTACATAAGTAAGAGTATACCAAAGATATGTTTGTATATCAAAGATATGCTTATATGAATATGTATAATTTTATGCTCAAGAAAAACTGTTTTAGACTTTGATAACAAAGTTTATGAAAGCATATGCAATAGGGAATAATGATAAGCGAAAACTAAAGAACACTTGCACACAAGATATATAGTGGTTCGGCACCCCGCCTAGTCCACTACCTTCAACCTTATCCACTTGAAAGATTTTTCAATCCCAATCACTTTTACTTAGTGATCAACCACAACAAGGGTTTTACCACGGTTCACCCTAAAACCTTACAAAGTGAGTTTTTACGGGCTCAACTCAAACCTAGCACCAAGTGACTTTTAAGGCTAAACTTAAACCTTTGACACAATGAGTTTTATGCTCAACTCAAACCTTTACACCATAATGAGTTTTAAGGCTAAACTCAAACCTTACAACATTAACAAGATAAATAGAATTTTATCTTTACAGTCCAATAAATTTATAGCAATGAAATACCTTACCAATGGCTGCACAAACCTCTTGGTTTGAGGTGATGAGAGCTAGAAGGATAAGACTTTGAATTTCAGCTTGCTTATCCTTTTTACACCACAATACACATCAAGGATTATATGTATGGATCTTCTTTGAAAGCTTGAATAAACGTTTTGATCTCCACTTGTGTGTGCTCTCTTGTTGTTGCTTGTTGTCTCTCTATTAATCTATTCTTGTCTTCAAATACTTGCTATTTATACCAAGAGATCGAAATCTGACCGTTTATAGCCGTTAGAGATAAGACAGAAAAGTAGATTTTGAAACATACTTAACAGGTTTCGAAACATCACAATTTTACACATAGGTTTCGAAACATACTCCACATGTTTCTAAACATACAGCCTTTCCAGCTATACTTGCACTTAGAGACAGCATTGAGTGGGAGACATAATCTATTCCCCACTAACATATAATAATGATCTCCACTTCAAATTTGAATTTGAATTTTGCAAATCATGGAGAATGCATTAAAAAATGTTTTGAGAAGCATTTAGATAAATATTAAAATGCAAAGCAAAAAGCATCTCGGATCTCTGCTGACAGAGACATAGGTTTCAAAACATGATATATATGTTTCGAAACATACCTCTCTAGAAATGTGGTTTCGAAACATGATATATAGGTTTCGAAACATAGTCCAAAACCTGAAACAAATGTTAATACATAGCTGTTTTGAAATAGCATATACGCTTGTAAACATTGAAAACCTTTTCAAAGAGGTTTCGAAACATGCATAGAAACATGATAGATTTCAGAATGATTTTCTTGAAAGCACAATCCACAGCATGTATACATCACAACTTATTTATATTTCTTTAGTTTAAGAAAATGTCCACGTTTTATTTTATTTATATTTTACCTTCCATTTACTTTAATATATAAATGTAAATAAGAAAGTACCCCTTATTTGGATTCAATAAAAATATCTAGAAAATCAAAATCCAAAACAATAAGAAAGTAGATTTTGGGTTTTAGTATAAACTTAGGATTTTGCGATTTAACCACCTCCAAAATATATACTTTCTATTTAATGAAAAATTCAATAAAAATCATTTTATCACTAATGAATGTTAGATATCAAAATACTGGGAGATAGTTTTCTAAAAAGAAAATATTTTCTTATATGTCTCCTTATAAGGTGCTAACCTCCTAGATTTAGTCAAAACAGGGTTTTGAAATCTTGATACTTGAAATTGATATATGTTGAAAACCATTGTCTTGACTCATGACTTAGAGATTAAACCAATATATGTTTTTCATCATCAAAATTAATATACAAAAAGTACAACAACAGTCTTTTGGCCTTTGAGCGATAAAGCATGTTTTTTCAAGGAAGCTTATGTTTTTTTACTGCTTATCTCACCTTAAATTACGCCACTAACCTCCAAGATAGTCAGTTTGTTCTTCTTTTCGAGCTTCTGTATCCACAAATTTCACTAGGTCCCATTCTCTAATCTGAGCCTATTTGATTCATTAAGCATTAGCATTCTTCTGTAGAGTGGGCATGGGTATTGTGGAATTGGCAGAATGTGCCATTTTTCCTCCTCATAGGCTTGTTAGTCTTCTTGGAGAGTTCAATAAGAGACTTGATCCTTCAATAACTTCCAAAATAATGGAGCGTGAATCTATGAGTGAGGTGTAATCTTTAAATTGGAGCCGAGGAGTACCATCATGTCTTTTGGCCTTTTCTTTCCTCTAGCTTGTCTCCTCAACCGAGTCTTTTTCTTTTCTCTTCTTGTCCTTATTTGTGTTTCCTACAATTGTTTGCATTACTTTAGCTTGTAATATATATTTGTTGGCTCTAATAAATAAATCTTCCAATGTCGTAGGGTTTGTCGGATACTGAGCAAATATGTATAGTCATTTTTTTCTATGGCTGTTAACAATGAAGGCCTTTATGAATTCTACCCTCAATTGGTCTAAAATAAGAGATGGGTCCCTCAGTAGGACCATTATACTAAGCATGGGCATGATTTGTCAAGGTTAGAGGAAAAACCTAACACATGATTGCATCAGGGACTCATAGTTCTAAATGTGATCATGAGGGTTGCCTCTACTCGAGTATGGAGATAGTTGCGACATTTTAAATTTTCTTGGTAAGGGTTTATCCGTTATGACTAAGAAAAATCGGATTCTTCTTCGACTCAGATCTTCTAAGGTGGGCAACAATCTTTTATGTTCCAGCACCTTTTTGATCATTCTCCTCATGTAGGTAGTTTCTCAAGTGTTGAACACCAAGAGGTTATCGATTTCATCATTTTTCCTCGTGCTCACCATAGTCTCAAGGTGTTTTCCTTTTTAGGGGCTTTGCCTTTTCATTTCTTAGTCTTCATTGATTCTTCTCTCTTTCTTGGTTTCGAACTTGGTGAGGAAGGGAATCCCAAGAACCCGTCCTTTGAATGAAAGGCCTTGAGTGAGTCTCTGGAGTAGCTTCTTGGTAAGAATCATCTTTCAACACCTTTTTTAGAGCCTCTTGCATTAGAGTTGTTTCAGGCACAAACTTCCTTAAGGTTAATGGCCATACACTACGAGGGACCATGTTTTGCAACATCCCAACCATTTCTCAAAGTGCTTGCATCCTTTGATATTTTACTCTTATATGATCATGAGTATGGGATGTGATATCAAATGTTTTGAACTATTTTGAGATTATTATGACCACTCATGAATAACACATATGTATGAAGTGTGTGCTTATCAATTTTGATTCCTTCGTGATGTTAGTTATGTTATCTTAAAGGGGAGTTAGTACTAAAGAAACTTAATGTAAGTATTCCTCAAACTCAATTGTTTTTAATTGTTGGTTTAAGGGGGAGTATTTATCTTCCATTAATTCTTTTGGAATAATGTACATTATATGTTCATATCATCAATGATTTATTTCTAGTCATATTAGAAACATTGTAAAACTTTTTCTAAAGCATTATGTTATCTCAGAAACATTGTTTACTACCTCAAAATCATTTCAAAATTTTTTCTATTTATGGGAGAGTATTCAGCTTTCATTTTTTGAAACAAACCTTTTTAATTTAAGACAAAAAAGGGGGAGAGATATCTGTTGAAAATTGATTATGAAAAAGAAAAGGTTTTTGTCATCATTAAAAAGGGAGAGATTGATATTTTACTCTTATGTTTGGTTTTGATGATGAAAAATAAAATCAATTTATTCCATAAGTCATTTGTCAAGAATATGATTTGTTGGAGATTATGAGTTGTCAAGAATATGAAAAACAAAATGATCTATGATTTTCTATATTAGTTGGAGATTAGCAAAAATAAGTATTATAGTATTTTGTGTATCAAAATGAACTAAGAAATGTTATTTCTCTAAGTCTAGAAGATTAGCACATTATAAGGAGACATATAATAAAATATTTTCATTTTAAAAACTATCTCCCAGTATTTTGATAGATAGTATTCATTGTTGTTAAAATGATTTTTAATGAATTTTTCAATAAATAGAAGGTATGTATTTTGAGAGTGGTAAAATTGTTGAATCCCAAGTTTATACTAAAATCAAAATTCTATTTTCTTATTGTTATGGATTTTGATTTTTTAAATATTTTTATTGAATCCAAATGGGGGGTATTTTCTTATTTACATTTATGTATTAAAGTAAATGGAAGGTAAAATATAAATTAAAGGTAAATATGTTGTAATGTGAACTGTCGACTACATGCTTTCAATCTATTGACTAACCCTTCAAACTGTCAATTACATGCTTTCAATCTGTTGACTAACCCTTCAATATGTCGACTAAGTCATTGCATCTATCGACTAATGCCTTCACTCTATTTACTAACTCTCTTATTTTGTTGACTAACAGAACAGATGATTTGCATCTGTCGACTAAGTCTTTATTTTAATTAGCAACTGTAGACTAACCCACCTCATATGTCAATAAATCTGTTCGCAGAAAGCCTCCAACGACTAGTTTTTCAAATTTCAACGGTCACAAATGGCTAGTTTTCTCTTAAATCTTTTGGGATGCCTATAAATAGAAGTCATGGATGATCTAGAGAAGGCTAATGGATGGGAATGAAGTGAAGTGAGCTTAAGGATTATTTCATACGTCTCGATTTGCATTTGTGCTTCAACTTTTCTCTCAAAAGGCTTTGATCTTCATTTGTATTTATTTGTTTCAAGCCTTGTATCATTTTGAGAGATCTTGTAAGTAAGATATTCATCTCTTAGATTCTCTCTTATTGTTGAAATTTTGTATTTCCTAGCTTGTTGTGCTAGAGGACTTGCTTTTTGAAGCAATGAGTTGTAATACCTAGCTAGGTGCTAGAGGGCTTGCTTATATAAGTAAGAGGTTTGTAATTTCCTAGTCTTAGACTAGAGGACCTACTTGGTTAAGTAGGATATTTTAGTGGATTGTTTGCAAAATCCTTAGTGAGGAGCTAAGGTAGTGGACCAGGCTTGGCTTAAGCCGAACCACTATAAATCCTTTGTGTTCTCTTGTGCTTGTGTTCTTTGTTTATTTATCTTTCCAAGCATCTCTATATTCCTCACTTCATTCATATATTTAACCTTTCATTGAAAAAGATTTCATATTTTTCAATCTTGTGTTCTCCATTGTCAAGACGAAATTATCTTTATACTATTGATACCTCATCATGCCATTTCAAGGTCTTGAGGTTTAACGAAGACGTGGTCTTCATAGACGACATCTCCTTCATATCAAAAGAATTTTTAAACAAAATGAATTTTTATATACCAATTCACCCCCCTCTTGGTGTGTGCCATAGCATTTCAAACCTATCATCCTTTCCATACGTTGTTGTTGTAGGGCCTTATACTTCGCTTGAGGGACCATAGGCACAATTTGCTCAAATGAACCAGGGTGACCAGAGGGGTAGGTCTCTTGTGGGATATAAGAGAGATTCTCTTGTGAGACATGTAAGTGTGAGACTTGAAGATGAGTCCCTACTCGATGCTGAGAGTCTCATAGATGTGGATGAGTCTCATGCAAGTGGGTGCCTTGAAGGAAAGAGGGGGTCTCTCACCTAGGTAAGTAAGCTACTTAGGTGCAGGAATGAGTCTCCTGCCTAGTTGAGTGAGTCTCAGCATCACGTGGGAGGGTCTTTTGGTTGCTTCTTATCTGAGCCATTGCAAATGAGTGTTTCTTGACTTTTTAATATTTTCCCACAGATGGTGCCAATTGTTGTTGCTCAACTACAATAATAAATTTATAATGCGGGTGAGATGTGAGTGACCTAACGAGTTAGGTGTGAGTCTTCTAAACCGAGTGACTCAACAAGGTGGGTATGAGTCTGAGTGACTCAACAAGTTGGGTAATGACCCTAACAAGTTAGGGGTGACAAGAAAGTCTCAAAGCGATAGTAGAGTTGACGAAAGAGTTGTTGACAAAGACACAAATTAGGGGTGTGGGTGAGGTTATCCCATCTGATACTTAAGTTGGCCTTTAAACCAGTTGAGAGTACGAAGAGAGCTTTAAGTGTTGTTATCAGCGTACCTTGAATAAGGAGGCGAATCTCCTATTTAGAGAGAGAGAGAGAGAGAGAGAGAGAAAGGTTGACAGGTGGCATGTGACCTGTGTTTCTTGATGGGCATCTTAAAGAGTCTTTGACCAAATTTCATGGCTCAATGGCTGCATGATTTGTGGTTGGGTATGGCTTGTTTGGGGTGGCATCCCTCTCGGTTATAGCTGAGAGACCCAAGAGTCTCTCAGGTTATTAGCCTCGACATGGCTTGTGGCTGGGGTGGCACTTACTTGGGTATTAAGCCTTGGTACATGCTTCTCACATGGGATGTCTTAATGCCTGCATGGAATGGCTTGAAAGCGAGTGAGAGTGAGTTTGGTATGTGCACAATTAATTGCAATCAAAAAGGGGGGGGGGGGGGGAGGAAAATCCCCGCATAGAAACTCTGAATCTTAAGTCAGACACTGAAGATTTAAAGGCCATATTAAAACTAGTATCAAATATGTACATTTTCTAAAATGAGTTTTTGTTTATTTATAGAGGAACATGGAGTTTTCCTAAATCTCCTAGAATTAGGATTCTTATAGATAATGTCTGTTTTAACATTCTAAAATTTACTAGATTAGAATTTTTATGAATAACATTTATCTTAATTTTTGAGACATTTTTATAATTAAAATTCTCTATGCATAATGTTTATAATTTTCATATGACTCTTAGAGGGATTTTCTAATGTCAAAATTATTTAGTTTACACGTTATGTGGGACCCCGTCATGATTAGGGGAAAATTACACATTTTTATCTAAAAAAATTATTTTGAACTTTTAAACTGTTTTAATCTTTTAATGATCTTTTACCTATGACACATCAACATGCAAATACTATCTTGATCGAACTTCATATTTAGTTATGTAAATATGAATTCAAGACCCAACTTTAATTGATTTTTTAGCATCCAAGTCAGTTTGATTATGGGTCTTTATTTTTTTGTGCGCTACAATAGAAAAGTGTTAAGTGGAAATGAAACGAAGCCAAAATGTTTTGAAATGTACTAGGCTACGTTCTCTTTAAGTTTTAATTTTTTATTTTGAGTTTTGAATTTATTTTTAATTTTCTATTTTAATAGTTTGTTTGTAGAAAACGCATTATGTTTGTCATTCTGAAAAATTGTTTCTCAAAACAAAAAAAAATAGAAAACACGTTCTATTTGAAATTTTGAGAATAATTTTTTAATGACATTTTATTTAATAAATTTGATTATTTAATAAATTAGAACTATTTAATACTAATAAATTATTAAGAAATATATACATTTTAAAGTTCGTGAATCTTGCAACATTTTTTCCTATTACAAGAATAAAATATAAATTGTTATACATATTTCTCGCACTAGTCCTAATAGGTTAGACTCGACTCGGCAGGCTGACCCAATCGCCTAAGGCCCAGCAAGCCAGCCCAATCGCCCAAGACCCAGTGGCCCCAAGTTGAGTTTGTTGGGACAAGCTTACACATCGCTAAAACCCAATCTCAGATTGTGGGACCGGGTAGGCTTTAAACGAGCTCCCAGCGATACTTCTAGTGAGCTCCGAGTGATGTTTCCAGTTCGCTGATCTAGCCAAGTGCGCTCCCAGTGAGGCCCCTATCTCGCTAGCTGAACTATTCAGCTCGCATGATAAGGAGACTACTGAATAACCAAAGAGCAGCGATGGAATGGGAGTTATTCTGAATATGCCGTTCAGACCCAATCTAGCTCCATCCTCTTAGCCCATGCCAGTCCCATCCTAGCCTTATACCAGTCTGCAAGCAGCATCATTGCAGCCACCTTTGGATATTTGTACACCCACCTTAAATCCCATCCTCATTTATGGCAGATTCTATCCTCATTAATGACAGATCCTATCCACATTAATGAAGGTCTCATCGGCACCATGCCGCCATCTGGGTACCTCCGCTAGTGCCGGATATTCAATCCCATCACATGTAGACGCACAATGCATGTGCATAGGAGGACATCTCCTCCTTTTATATCAGTAAGCTCTTTCCTGGGCCAAGGTATGCTTTTTCTGCTAACCTACTGATACGCTGCATTTTTGCTACTCCCTTACTCGAACGTTGTAGTACTTGGAGGGGGCCACCGGCCGGAGGAACATGGACCGAATTATTTAACACTCCTTGGCGTTTTATTTCCTTTCTCTCTTTCCTTATTCATTTCATCAGTGCGGACCAACGAATCACAGTTGACCAATTCTGAATGTTGACATCTTGGCACTAGAAGGAGGGCCCGCTCTAATCAATATCAATGCTGAGAGTGAGAAACACGAGAAGTTTTGAAGTGATGACTAATTAACCCGCAAACCATACTCTTCAAATGCCAAAAGTTCCACTAATCAGGGGAATGGTCGTAGCTACTGCAACTACTTCTGTACCCCCACTAGTTGGAGTCACCTCTGGCATCCCTGCATGGATTCCCTGCCAATCTGTAGCCCCTACCCTCGAGTTAGAGGCAGTGCAGGCCTGGCAACAACATCAAGAAGAATTGGAGAGTACTGTCATGCAGCTTGCTGATGCGATTAGGGCTTTGGCCCAAACCCAGGTCCAAGCATTCCAGATGTAGGCAGAGGTCATGCCACCCATAGGTGCCCCTCAGTCCTCGGGTGCAAGACTTTCCCCCGATGAAAGAGAAGCTAGAAGAGCACTGCAATGAGCTGGATCAGTACATTCCTCAAATTTGCTGTATCAGAGAACGGAGGAACGACAATGCTATGATAATGAACTGGATGTGTACCCCACTAACCGGAGGATAGGGGTGAATCCTTATGGAGATGACCATGAAGAGGTTCATGAAGAAAGTCGGCGACGCAGAGATCCACGCCGAGGGAATAGCTCGGTTAGAGTCAGTTAGAGTCGCGCCACCCATCGTAACTAGCCAGATCCTAAAAATAGGAGATGACCTCTCCCACGAGATTCTTACTTAGCAAAACAAGAGATCACATGGGAGAGGCGATCTCTCATCAGACGATCCATGGATCAAGACCCTACAGTGGAGAAACTACTATGGAGGATCCAACAGTTGGAGGCGAGAAGAGGGACGCATGGCCGAAGGGATGGCTGCGAAGAAAGAACCCAATTCTCTAGGGAAATCGAGCTGGAGCCTCTCCCCCATAGATTTAAGGTCCCCATCATCCCTCAGTATAATGGAGATGGCAACCTGTATGACCACCTGGATGTTTTTTAACGTCCAGATGGACCTTCAAACTTTTAGCTCATTGGCAAAGTGCCGAGCCTTCCCCGCGACCCTAGGAGACTTACCTCGGGCCTGGTTAAGAAGTCTCCATCCTTGCAGTATCTGTACCTGGGAAGAGTGTTAGAGGAAGTTTATCAACCAGTACAGATCGATTTAAAGGCAGCTTGCCCCAACATGTCACCTCACTACAGTGTTCCAGCGATCCAGCGAATCCTTAAAGGATTACATAGAGAGGTTTAGGCACGAAGTCAATAATGTGGAAAACCCATTGGATGAAAGCGTCTTGACCGCACTATCTGCTGCACTTCAGAAGGATGGGAAGCTCTACGAGAGCATCTATAAGTCCCCTATAAGGGACCTGGGCGAATTCTACGAGTGAGTTGTGAAGGAGGTCAGCTGGGAGGAAACTTTTGGTTCGAAAAAGCCAAGCAACCAAAAAGATAGAGTTGAAGGCACCAACCAGAACAAAAAGAAAGGTAACAGTGACAATTATAAGGGAGACCAAGGGTGGAGTACCAATGATCAGGTCACTAAGAAAGCAAGGAGCGAGCGGGGAGAGCGACCTCTACACCAAGGTCGATATGAGAATTATAGTGTCCTATCTGACGCTCAAGATAGGATTTTCACCACTAAGAGGAATAAGGAAGACTTTGGGGGGCCTAACCCCATAAAGAACCCCAACAAATTCAGAAACAAAGATAAGTTATGCGCTTAGCACAATGAGGCAGGACACATCACTTCCGAATGTTAGGCATTAAAAGACACGATTGAAGATCTAATCAGGAAGGGTCGCCTGCGTGATTATGTGGTATGGACAATGGAGCAGCAACCCTAGCAGCTAACCCAATTAGGTCCTCATCAGGATCCTGAGCAGGACTGAACACCTGCGATAAGAACTATTTTTTCCATTCATGGAGGGCCTCATATTGCAGGGACTTCTAATAGATCCCACGAATGCTATGTTCGGGAGGCTGGTCAATGTCTGCTCACTGGATATGGAAAACCATAAGGACCATCCAAGAAAGACAGAGTGGCCTCAGACGATGTTGTTTTCACTAAGAAAGATTCCGGGGACATGCATTGGCCGCATAATGATGCCTTTGTGGTTTAAGCTTGAATTGACAACATGGAGGTACGAAGAATTATGATAGATACGGGAAGCTTGGTGAACATATAGGGGATGCTTTGACCAAATGGGCCTGGGATCAGTTCAGTTGGTAGTGTCCCCAGAGCCACTCTATGGTTTCACCAGTGACGCAGTGATTCCGATGAGATGCATCAGGCTCTCACTTACGGTTGGGGATTAGAATTGTCAGGCCACGGTAATGGCGGACTTCCTAATCATTGATAACTCCTCTGGGGTGAGCAATATTAGGCAAGGCGCTGCTATAAAGAGGCATTGAAAATGGGGCTCACAAGAAAGAAAGTCAATATTGTCTTTAGAGGGGAGGCACAAATCATCAATAAAAAGGGAATCAATCGCGACCTGGATTCGCACGAGGTGGACTATGACCAAGCTGTCAGCCCGGTAGGCAAGCTGGAAGACATTATGGTTAGTGACATCGAGACTGAAAGGTGTCTCAAGTTGGGCAAAGGCCTCACCCCTGAGGTAAGGCCCCTACTGATTGATTTTCTTAAAATAAATCTAGATGTGTTCACCTGGAACCATGAAGATATGGGGGGGATAGACCCGAATGTGATGCTACAACAACTTAATATCAACCCCAACCATAGGCCAGTCCTCTAAAAGAGGAGGCGCATGACTACGGAGCATTACGCGGCCCTAAAAGAAGAAGTGGACAAACTCTTGGCCAACAAGTTTATTAGGGAGGCTCGTTATTCGATTTGGGTGGCGAACCTAGTCCTTGTCAAGAAGAAAAATGGGAAGTGGAGGACATGCGTTGATTTTACAGACCTAAATAAAGCATACCCAAAGGACAGCGTTCCTCTCCCTAAAATAGACCAGCTCGTGGATGCAACGGCTGGTTATTAGCTTCTCAGCTTCATGGATGCTTATTCAGGGTACAACTAGATTCCTATGAACCCTTAAGATGAAAAGTATACATCATTTGTTACAGATCGAGGGATGTACTGTTACAAGGTAATGCCTTTTGGGCTGAAGAATCTGGGGGCCACCTACTAGCGTCTGGTTAATATGATGTTCGACGACTTGATCGAGAAAACCATGGAAGTATAGGTAGATGACATGCTGGTAAAATCCAAGCAAGTTGTTGACCATATCCATTACTTGGAGGAGCCATTTCGGATTCTGAGAAAGTACCAGATGAGGCTGAATCCACTCAAGTGCTCATTCGATGTAGCTTCTGGGAAATTCTTGGGCTTCATGGTGAATGAAAGGGGTATTGAGGCCAACCCCGAGAAGATCCGAGCGTTGTTTGAGATGAGATCGCCTACCAAGATAAAGGAAGTGCAAAGCCTTAACGGCTAGATCACTGCCCTCAGCAGATTTGTCACCAAAGCTTCTGATAAATCCATTCCCTTCCTTAATGTCTTAAAGCAGGTAAAAAATTTCCTATGGACGGAGGAATGCAAAGTCACCTTCCAACAACTGAAGGAATATATGGGACGGACTCCCCTCATGTCAAAACCAAAGGAATGAGAGGAGTTGATCATCTATTTGGGGGTATCAAATTATGCTATCAGTGTGGTGCTGGTATGAGAAGAAGACCGGGTGCGATACCCGATGTATTATGTGAGCCACAAGCTAATAGATGTTGAGACAAGATACACTCCCATGGAGAAGCTCACCTATTGCCTAGTGGTTGTATCAAGGAAACTACGCCCATATTTCTAGGCCCATTGGATTGACGTATTGACTAAGTACCCGCTAAAGCAGGTTCTGCAAAAACCTAACTCATCCGGTCATTTACTCAAGTGGGCCATTGAGATCGCTCAATTCAATATAAAGTACAAATCGAGGTCGGCTATAAAAGGGCAGGTGCTGGCAGATTTTGTTGCAGAATTCACAAGTCCTGCAGAGGAGGAGCTCGAATCTTCAGGGAGTCTAACCTGAGAATTATATGTAGATGGGTCTTCCAGTGAGCATGGAGCTGGAGCTGGTGTACTTTTGATAAGTCTGGAGGGACATAAAATCCCCTATGCATTAAGGTTCGGCTTTAAGACGACCAACAATGAGGCTGAGTACGAGGCACTGTTGGCAGGACTTCGTTTAGCAAAAGAAGTAAAGGCAGAACGACTAACAGTTTTTAATGACTCTCAACTCGTAGTATGTCAAATATGAGGGGAATATCAGGTAAAGGGCCAAAGATGATAGCCTACCTCCAGAAAGTCCAAGATTTGATTCGCCTCTTTGAGGAGTGCGAGTTGAATCAAGTGCCAAGGAGCCAGAATTTGCACGTCGATGCCCTTGCTCACTTAGCGTCAGCTCGAGATGCAGACTCCTTGGGAGCCATTCCCATGGAGTTCCTAGCAACACTAAGCATGGAAGGACAACATGAGATGTTGACAATTGAGTTGAGATCGGACTCATGGATGAGGCCCATCATTGATTATCTGTAAGAAGAAAAATTATCAGGCGACAAGTTAAAAGTGCGACGTACATGACCTTAGGTAACTAGATACTGCATTCACAATGACATGCTCTGCAAAAGGGGGTTATTAGCTCCATTGTTGAGATGGATCAATGAGCCTGATTGACGGGCAATTCTCATAAAAATTCATGCAAGTTACTACGGCAGTCACACTAGGGGTATCCTTAGCTCAGAAAGCACTCCACCAGGGGTTTTACTGGCCTACCATGAAGCAAGACACTATGAATCAAGTGAAAAGGTGTGACACATGCCAAATATTTGCAAAGGTACCGTGAGCTCCACTCACTTAGCTACAGCAGATGAGCAGCCCGTGACCCTTCGCTATGTGGGGTATCGACCTGATCAGGCCACTTCCTACAGCTCGCGGCAGATGCAAGCATGCTATAGTAGCTATTGATTACTTCACCAAATGGGCGGAAGCAAATGAGCTAGCATAGATATCCCCGGCAAAGGTAGAAAAGTTTGTATGGAGCAATATCATCTGCAGATTCGGAGTTCCTCAACAGATAGTCACAGACAATGGAACCCAGTTTACCAGCTAGCAGTTCGTCCAGTTCTGCGAATCATTGGGGATCAATAAGAGCTTCATGGCCATGGACCACCCCCAAGCTAATGGACAAGTCGAGGCTGTCAACAAAATAATCAAGCAGATATTGAAAACAAAGTTGGAGGCCAAAAAGAGAGCTTGGGTGGATGAGCTGCAAACAGTGCTCTAGGCCTATCGGACCACAGCTCGTACCACTACAGAAGAAACTCCTTTCTTTATTGTTTATGGGTCTGAGGTAATGATTCTGGTGGAGAATGAAGTGATCAGTTAGCGAAGAGCCACCTTTGACCTTGAGAACAACGACCAGTCACTGGCCATGAACCTTGATTTACTTGAGGAAACACGAGAGCTAGCTCACATGAGGGTAGCAGCCTATCAACAACGGGTGGAAAGATATTACAACCGGAGGGTTTAAATTCGGTGCCACAATGTTGGTGACCTTTTGTTGCGCCTTGTTCTCCCTAGAGCTCGCAAGACCAGTGACAAGACACTAGGCCCGAACTGGGAAAGCCCTTACATTATCAAAGAAAACCTCACCAATGGAGCATATCACTTGGCCGACATGGGTGGAGCCATTCTCCCACGAGCTTGGAATGCAGATCACCTCAGACCGTATTTCTGATAAGCAAACACTTCTTCTTTGTGTGATATTAATTGATGTCTCATTTTCACTGACATTACTTTGTTAATGAATTGAAACATACGATTTGTGTGATATTAATATGTCTTGTTTACTATCGAATTTTATTACATTCACACTTTGTTTGCTAAAAATAAGATGCAGGAAATAATGTAGGGTATGAGGGCTATGGTTTGCGAGTTGGGTCCCATTCAACTTGGCCTACACGCCATGGTTTGAGGCTTATTTGAGCATTCACCTTAGTCCTCGCCCTAGGCTATGGTTTGTGAGCTAGGGCCCATTCAACTTGGCCTGTGTACCATGGTTTGAGGCTTATCTGAGCATTCACCTTAGTCCTCACCCTAGGTCGTGGTTTGTGAGTTGAGAACCATTCCTCTTGACTTAATGTCATGGTTTGGAACCTATTGAGCAACCATTTCCATTATACAAGTTAAATGTTCACTAGTTGGGGGTCCTTTCATCCTAACTTAAGTCATAGTCTGCGACCTACCTGGGCATTCCCTCTTGATTAACCAAACTTGTAAAAAACCATGGTATGTTAGCTGGGGTCAGCTTATGATCCGCCTAGACATATAGCTTGGTAATACAAGATAGTCAAATGCAAGCCATGGTATGTCAGCTAAGGTTGCAGGACGATCTACTTGGACATGTATCTTGGCAAGCTTTTCATTATGACTTATATGATATTTCGTTGGGACGTGTTAGCTAAGGCTTGCCTAAGTATGGCTATTTGCGACCTACTGGACACGCATCTTGATTGTCAATTATTATGCTCATCAATCATGAATTGGTCAGCCATGACATATTAACTAAGATCGTAAGATGATCTACCTGGACATATATCTCAGCAAGGTTTTCAATATGATCTTGTTAAGGACGTGTTATCTAAGGGTTGTCTTAATTAGCCTAAAGTATGGAAGATCACACCTTACTGGACACGCATTAATGATTATTACTCCTATTGCCGATGACCTATTTTAAGCTTGCTAATCTGTGAGCTGAAAATTCTCTGGATCTATCTAGGCTTATCATTCTCAAGTTATATTCTTGAACGCTTCTTCCAAGTTATACTTTCGAGGTCACTCTGATATATAGAAGCTTTCTGAAGCCTATATCAAGTTATATCGTGAAGATTAGTTCAAGAATTATCTTGTCAAGACTTCGATAAAAGTTAAGTTTAATTGGCTTTAGTTCATGAAGAAATTTAAAGCAAGAGACACAAGTTTAAAAAATATTCCATTTCATTGAATGAATACTTATGTTACAAAGCAAAGTAAAAAGAGAAAAACATAAATGAGCCTAGCTAGGAGGAGCAGCAGCTACGGCGGGCTGAACCTTAGCAGTCTCCATTGGCTGGACCTCAGTAGCCTCCATTGGCTGGACCTCAATAGCTTCAGCAGGTTGGACCTCAATAACTTTGGTTGGCTGGACTTCGGGGTGAGTTGCTGAAGGGGGTACCTCAGACAAATCCAGTGGGGTAGCAACCTTGGCGTTCTCAGCAGCTTTGGCCGCGTACTGTTTTACCTTCTCGATGGCCTCCTTACCAAAGAAGGAGAAGTCCATCTGATGATGGTTCAACCATAGGGTGTAAAGGAACCTCGAGCAGGTGTTAGACACGGCTTTCATGAGTGCTTGAGCTATCCGACCTTCCACACTCACCTTAATCTCATCGATGGTCACATTCGCCATTTGCTCGCACTGGTCAGCTCGATCCTCGACCTGCTTTCGCTCATCCTTGGTTTTCTGCAACTTCGCCTCAGTCGACTTCAGACTGTCCTGGGCCTTTCGCAACTCCTCTTTAGCCTTATTTAGCTCACCAGTGAGCTTGGAGTTGGTAGACTCCCACATATCCTTTGCTTGATGGAGCTCCTCATCAAGATCTTTATTTCTTTGATGAGCCTTCCTCAGCCGCATCTTGGAACCCTCGACCTCCTTTTGGGCAATAAGGAGCTCAGTAAGTTGAGTCCTCTTCTCCTCCTCGAGCTTCATTATCTCGCCTTGAAGGGATGTGTTCATCGCATCAAACTGTGCCTCGAAGTCTTGGTGTTGCCTTTTGAGCTTCATGGCAGCAAGGGAGAGCTGTAAAATAAGAAAAGTCAGCTCGAGGAAAGCAAAACCAAGAAGATAAGAAATGAAAGTGAAACTTACCATGAAGCTATGGCGGGTAATGAAGTTGTAAAGGGCCATCCCTTTCATCTCCTCATTATCCAGGAGCTCGACACCCGCACCCAAGATTGTGGGCAGGCAGTCCAATAGGGTGGTGAAATAGGTCCCTCCTGACATGTCCTTCGGAGCTGCCTCCTTTTCGGGGACTCTAACCTTCTTACCCCTACCATCCTACCTCTACTACTACTGTTCGGGTTTTCTTTTTAAGCCCATAGCGGGAGCATTCTGGATTTCCCTTGTGACCTCTTTCCCGCGAGCTCCGCTTGAACCCTGGTCGTGGGGAACAAGAGCTCGTTTCTCTTGTCGCTGCTGGGATCGATGTTCTTGTCATGACTATTGTTGTTGTTGTTATTGTGGTTGTTGTTCTTATTGTTGTTGGGGTTGCCACTGCTATGGCTGTTGTTGTTGTTGTTGCTGCTGCTGTTGAGGTCGCAACCTTTGCGATTGTTGTTTCGACCTCCCTCCTCGCGAGCTAGAGCTCGAAGCCGCAGGAGGAGTGGCAGCTTGTCTGGCCCCCAACTTCTTTGGCATGGTAAGGTTGAGGTTCACCATGTTAGTGGCTTGACTTTCTTCCCCCTTGTTGATGCTCATCTCAGGGACTTGGAAGGAGGATGGAATGAGCTTCAAACCTCGAGCCCCGATATGCTCTCCCTTTATAATCTCGGTGTTAAGAGGGGGCACGAGCTAATGATCCCTAAGTAGCTCATCCGTTATTTGAAAATCTTTCGAACTCGACCTTGCAACAACAAGGTTGTTAAGCACTTCGGTCTCTTCAACCGACAAGCTTAATCTACTGCTTCCAAAGTCTGCACAACAAAATTAAGATATTAGCACACTTATGTAAAGTCAAAAGAACCTATGCGAGCTAAAATACCCTTACCCGGGGTCAGTGCGAAACTAAAGTTTTTTAGTGACAAAAGCAAAGGGTAGGAAATGAAAAACCAACTGGACTTGTAATCGCCCATGCTAGATTTCCCCTTTGCCCTGCCTTGGGGAAGGATGGCTTTGTATTTTGAAAGACGAGCTGCCAAGTAGTACAGCCCGTCCTTGGCACTCTTAAAAGAAAAAAGAAATTTGACCAACTTTGGTAATAGGGGAGGAAGTTTATTCTTAAGAAATAGAATGGTCAGGGAAGTGAGTTGGGTATAAGAGTTTGGGGTTAGTTGGAAACGCGCAAGCTTGAACTCGTTTAAAAGGTCGAGAAGGTATGATGTAACGGGAAACCTAAACCCAGAATCGAGGTGCTGGGGACTAATGGCTACAAAGCCAGTTGGGGGATAGGCTGCATGGCAGCTCGGAGAGGGAATGTATACGCGGTAGTCCTTCGGGAGATGGAACTCTTGAGTAAAATTCCCCACCTCTTGGAACTTGACCTTAGAGGGGAGTTGCCTAAAAACATCTCATCCCTCACTTCCAACAGCAACAGTCCACTCATGATCATAGTAGGTTCCTAGGATGTCCCTTCAGCGACCTTCGCAGTTCGCGAGCTCGCTCTCTTGGGGTTATGCATCTCTACCATGAGGCAGTCTTTGGAGTTCGATGTGTCGTCTTCTCCTATGATGTGGTTGCAACACTTTTGACCTGAGTTCCCTTGAACAAGATCATACATCTACAGAGAAAGAGAAGGACAGTTAGGTTACAGCTCGCAAACCAAAAACCCTAAAAGTACTATCTATTCAAAAGGTCATACGCTTTGCAACAAGGTGTCGCTTAAGGTGGAGGGGCTACAGCTACAAGCCCAGTATTCCATGGAAGACTAACCCTAAGGTCTTTAGACCCGAAGGCCTAGAGGATGCCTAATGGATTGATTCAAGACAGTGCAGCAAGAAATAAAAGGTAACACCAACAGAACCAGGAAAGCAAGAAAGCCAACGCCGGCTAACCAGCAACAAAAGACTCAATGAAACGAAAAGACAAAGAACCTGAAAGTCTTACCTATTGGTGAATCTCTTGCTGGCATAATAGTCTAGATCAAACCTCAGATGAATATGGACACTCGAACGATTGAAGATAAAAAAGCTTCGTTGAGAGCCTCTGAGTAGGTGAAAGCAAGAGCAAAGAAATTTTAAAGCAGTGTAAAGAGGGAAACAATAGAGCTTCCCTACGATTTATACCTTTAGCTCAATCAACTTATGGTATGCTCTGCATCCATCGGATGCACGATGGCTTATGGGTCCCACAGGCATAATCATGACATATTTCTCACACTATTCCTTATGGGCTAGACTCGACTCGGTAGGTTGGCCCAATCGCCTAAGGCCCAGCAAGCCAACCCAATCGCCCAAGGCCTAATAGGCCCTAAGCTGAGTTCATCGGGGCAAGCTTACACATTGTTAAAATCTGAGCTCAGATCGCTGGACCGAGTAGGCTTTAAATGAGCTCCGAGTGACGTTTCCAGTTCGCTGATCTAGCTAGGTGCGCTCCTAGCGAGGCCCCCAGCTCGCTGGCTGAACTATTCAGCTCATATGATAAGGAGATCGTAGAATAACCAAAGAGCAACGATGGAATGGGTATTATTTTGAACAGACTGTTCAGGCCCAATCTGGCTCCATCCTCTTGGCCCATGACAGTGCCATCCTGACCTTATACCAGCCTGCAAGCAGCATCATTGCAGCCACCTCTAGATATCCGTATGCCCACCTTAAATCCCATCCTCATTTACGGAAGATCTCATCCTTATTAATGAAGGTCTCGTCGGCACCATGCCGTCATCTGGGTACCTTCGCTAGCGCCGGATATTTAGTCCCATCACCTATAGACCCACGATGCATGTGCACAGGAGGACATCTCCTCCTTCTATATCAGTAAGCTTTTTCCAGGGCCAAAGTATGCTTTTTCTGCTAACCTACTGATACACTGCACTTTTACTGCTCCCTTACTCACTTGAACGTCAGAGTACTTGCAGGGGGCCAACCTGTAATGGCCCTAAAGTGGGTCTAGATGTTTTAACACTTAACATTAGTTTAATGGTATTTTAAATGTGGGTCTAAGTATTTTAATATTTAATGATAAATTTCTTTGAGGGTGTAGAAATAGTTTTAGATTGTACAATTTTATTTTATGATTCTTGTGACCATGAATTTAAGTGTATGGGTTTAATTTTTAAGAATTTGAAAAATTAATATTTTGGATTCCATTTAAATAGTTAAATGAGAGTTCATGGATTGATCATATGGGTTAAATAAATTGTTGGGTTGGGCTTGGGCCCAATGGTAAAGGAGATTCGAATTTTATTATGTGAATAAAAAAAAAAAAGAAGAAGAAGAAGAGAAGAAAAAGAAATTAAAATAAAAATAATTGCCAAATGTCAAAAACATCCCAAAAAGCTTATCTGTTACCAAAAAAAGAAGGGGCAAATCAGTCTTTTGGGGGGGAACAGTAGCAGCCTTCTCCTGCTGTGCCTTTTTACTTGATGCTCAAACCATAATCCCATTTTTTCAATGCCTATATACCCATGTGCCCCTACTATTGCATTTCCTTTCTTCTTCATTGCTTGCTGTGCGTTTTCGTTGCTGGTTGAGTTTGCGCATTCCATCAGGCAAGTTCCTCTGATTGTAGCCTCTTTAACTTTCAGCAAGTTCCTCTGTTTGCAACCTTTTTAACTTTCAGCAAGTTTTCTTACGCTATTTTTTCAAGTTGTTAATCTCCATTGTTAACCTCTGTTCCAAACTCACTATATATATATATACACATATCAACCAGGAATGTCCCTATGTAGATATATAAGTATACATTTCTCTATACCAGTGAGTTCCTTCTTCACATATGATTGTCCATATATATATATATACATATATTGTGTTGCACGCAGTGAATGTTAGTTTATAGATTATAAATTCTGAAACATTGTGCTACAACATTCCGGTTGGTTTTGGGTCTCGTTGTGGTCTCCAATGGGGTCTCGTTTCACCTTGAGTTTCCCTTCTGTGAATGGTATTTTTTTTTTGGTAGATGAAGATACGAGGATTTGCTCATTTTCGTATCTGTATAAGCTGGTCATCCGATGCATTAACCCAAGCTCGCTGAACCCATCCGATATAGGACCTAGCTTGCTCCATTTATATATTCCCCCATGCCTTTTTTTAATCTTAATAATATATATACATACACACGTTCGGCCATGGATACCCTGTTCCAAGCAAAACCAGTATATATATATATACAGTAGATATGAGCATGGCCCAACTCCATCTTGTTCTGTTCCAAACAAAATCCACCTATGTACATATATATGAACATCCATTGTTGCCCAGCCCAGTGACCCACTGGTATCTATATATATATATATACATATACGAACAGCCTCCATTGATGGCCCAGCCGAGTGACCCACATATATATTTGTATACATATACATACCAATCAGCTCCACTATTATCCCAGCCGAGTGACCCACATATACATCTATACACATACACATAACCAATTAGCTATCTTAGATTGCCCTGTTTCCGTTCCAGCCAACCCATCCTTTATGTACTCATACATATGTTCATATATGCACACAGTGCAGCCTCTTTCTCTCTCCCTCTTTGTTTTATTTAAATCCCTCCCCTGCACTTACTGTAATCATAAGGCACTTAATAATACATATATATAATACATATATATATATATTATATATGTTTAATAGTCTCTGTAAGTTAAAAGTAAACATAAGGCACTTAAATAAAATATATATATATGTATATGTTTGTTTGTTATTCTTTGTAAGTCTAAAAACCAGCTTAAGGCACTTAAAATATAAAATATGTATATATGTATATGTAGGTTTGCTACTCTCTGTAGGTTTAAGAGCACTTAAATAAAATATGTATATATGTATATGTGTGTTGCTATTCTCTGTAAGTTTAAGAGCACCCTAATAATATATATATATATATGTATACACATATTTAACACCCATGCACCCTTTGTATGTTGCCATGAGCATTATTTAATTAGCTATTAAATGATTTTTGATTATGCCCAAATTTATGAGAATTCATACCAAAATTTTCCTTACATTTTTAATAGTCATTAGAATATGGCCAATAAATTAAATGCCACTATGTGTAAAGATTAATAGAGCTAATGTACTTGATGTGGTTCTTTTAGTTGCATGGGAACTCTAATCATAAAATTTGAGACTTTTTGTGGAGATATATTTGTCATCAATACGTGGTATTAAACCATGTGGATACTTATTTATGCATTTGAGAGCATGGCACCAAGGTTGGTAACCTTGCGTGATTTCATGAATGACATGTCAAAATATGATATATATATATATATATACCATTGTTATTAAATTTTGCGTGGAAGGAAGGGTACCCTAGAGCACCTGGCACGGGACGAGGTGGCCATAGCCCGGCAGGTTGGCTCCATATTGAATGTGAGTTTTTATTCTCTTGATGCACTTTGGCATATGTTATTTAATGGCTTGCGAGCCTATGAGATTGGATTTTGATAATTAATGTTATATGTACATTTGCATAATAATATATGGTGACATGATATATTTAAATTGAAACTGATAAGGTCATAAATTATGAATCTTGTATGAAATTGTCGAGTTCTTGATTACTCTTTTTGGGTGTCACCCTATTCTTGATTCTTGTTCGCTATTCATTGCTTCTCGAACTTGCTGAGCCTTGTCGCTCACTTGATCTTCCTTGCCATTCCAGGTAAAGGGAATGCCGTTTTTGGAGGCGAGTCCAGTGGGACTAAAGCCCAGGGATAGTGGTGTACAGAGACGCGCCCTAACTTGAAGATCCTATTTAGCATTTTGGTGAGGCTTGATGAAATGATTTTTATTTTGTTAGTTAACATTAGAGCCTCTTAATTATTTTGTATGGCCTTCGAGCCCCAAACTTATGAGATATTGGAAGTGTAACTGAACCTTAATTTAGTTTCCGCTGCTAGTAATGAATTGAGTTGTTATTTTATTATGGTTTGTTCTATATCATCTCTGTGATGACCTCCTTTCGAATATCCTATGCTAGCGGGAATATTCAAGAGTGGGCCCTTACACAACCAGCTGGAGGAACGCTGACTGAATCATACAACACTCCTTGGTGTATTATTTCCTTTCTCTCTTTCCTTGTTCACTTCATCAGTGTGGACCAACAAATCACGGTCGACCAATTCTGAACGTCGACACAAATAAATAAATAAATTGCCTCATCTTTTTAGTGTTTTAGTTGTTTTAACTGAAAACAATCAAAATAATTTTTTGTTATTTTGAATTTTCTTTATAATTTTTTTTATTATTTTTGAAAATGCATTTTTGAAAACAACAAAGTAAATGTGTTTTCACTATTTTACAAAACTAAAAACTGAAAATAGTTTGAAAACAATAAAGAGAATGAGTTCTTAATTTTTTTTTTAAAAAAAATGTATGAGTAGATGATACCAAATTATTATCATTTTGACTATGACTCTCTCTATATATATTTCAAAAAAGATAAAAATAAATCAATATTTGTCCACACATACATATACATAAATATATATATAAAGAAACGGCCAAAGAGAACAAACCCCCCAATTGAACCTATAAATCATGACTCCGGCGAGCACCATTTATGAATCATAGTCCTTAAATCGTATTGAGAGCCACGCCAGTTGTGAGATTTTGGGGCCCTAAAGAAGCTGATAAACTAAAATTTTATTAGGGTCTTAGATTTTCAAGACTTTAGATTGAATCTGTTATTAATAGTTTATACAATTGATTTTCAAATTTAAAAAATTTAACTGAAAATTTTCAAAGGTTCAATGACTAAAACATTAATTTTTCTTACAAAATTTCGATATAAGAATGATATTTATTGTTTAAAAAATATTAAAATATAGAAAAATTCACTAAGACATTAATTTTTCTTACAAAATTTCGATATAAGAATGATATTTATTGTTTAAAAAATATTAAAATATAGAAAAATTCACTAAGACATTAATTTTTCTTACAAAATTTGTTGAATTGGTATTTATTATTTAGCAAATATTAAAATATAAAAGTATTTACTAAAATATTAATTTTTCTTACAAAATTTTTGGTATTGATATTTATTGTTTAAAAAATATTAAAATATAAAAAAAATCAAACATGTTGGTGAAGTGATTTGAATCAATGACCCGAGAAACTTTTAATTTACAACCCACCACTTTACCAACAAAAATCAAATAGAATTAATATAAATTATGTATTTTAACACATTTATTATATATTTAAAATCTAAACTTAATTTTTAGGGAGCCTTCTATGGTTCGGAGGCCCTAGGCGATCACCTTGATCAACTACCCTTAGGGCTGACCTAGTTAGCTCCAAATTGAAAGACCATGTGTCAGTAGTGCTGTAAGACTAAGGTGAAAACAAACCAACTGCATGGACAATGACCGATTTGGTTAATAGAAAAATGTATGGTTTGGAGGTTCTCCTTTGACAGTAGCTCTTCACCACTATGGTGGTGCCCTAGTTATTCTCAAGTTCTCATAAATTCATCTTACTGTGAGAGGATTTAAATTCATAGTGCTAAAAAGAATAGTAGATGCAAGGTTTAATATGTATTACAGTGGAGTTAGGATGACAAATTTGTCGTTTATTAGTAGTTATAGTTTAAACTAGACATTTCTTAGTGAGGAAAAACCTCTTTGATTACACTTAAAATTACTATATATGTTGGTCACTCACCTTTCTCTTTTATTAAGAAAAAAAATTATAATTCTTGATAGTGGTAAGAACATTTCAATGGCAAGATATATATGTATATCCTTTTTACTTATACAATATCCATAAATAAAAGAGACATTTTAGTTACCTTGACAAAAAATCATTGTCATCAACTAATATAAATCAAGAGCTCTTAATGAAAAAAAACAAAATAACGTTTGCTAGATCACAATATTTGATGGATGAAGACATAAATACACTCTTGTACTTTAGCAAAAAAAATCCTATGACACCCTAAACTTTTAAATCGTCTCATTAGACACATTTATTTAAAAAAAGTGAAACTATTAAACACCTTTTAATTTATATTATATTAAATTTTCTTTTGTACTTTACCAAAAACATCCCATGGCACCCAAACTTTGTTAAAAGATGTTTAATAGTTTCAATTGTTAATTTTTTTTTTAAAAAGTTAGATTGTCACGAGACTTTTTTTTGGTAAAGTACATGGATACATTTAATTTAATACAAATTAAAAAAAATGTAATAGTTCTACTTTTTGACGTAAAAGTGTCTAACGAGATGTTTTGAAAATTTGGGGGTGTCACAAGACTTTTTTGCTAAAGTATATAGATATATTTATATATATGCATTCACCTATATTTGATCTTATCATAAGAAGTTGAAAAAATTGTTATGTTGCCTGTATCAAACAACATAAGATTTATCTAACACGGACAAAATTAAAGGCGGTTATGGGCCTGGACGTAAGCCCCCTACATGCCTGCGTCGATTATGCTCGATGCGAGCATCAAGTCGATTCTATAAATTTTAATTGATGGGATGATCGATCCCATCAAGTTAGTTTTCATAGTTTCCACATTCTACCTATTCTTGTGGTAGGAATATTTATTTGTCATCTTTTTTATGTATTTTAATTACATCGATTTTGCCAACCTTAAGACCGATAAACTTATGAATTTTTGTATGTTTTCATGGCCACCGGACCATAAAATTGTCCATCTTCATTGTCAACTAATGTCCTGCATGTGCTATATATATAGTAAATAAATATCAAATTTATTTTATTATTCAAAATAAACTACGTGACCTTACTAGTTAATATATAAGCATCATCATAAACCAAAAATACTTGGTATTTTTTGGCCTTTCAACGAGTAAGGGAAAAAAATTGCTATTCTTTTCTTTGGAAGGTGATTTGATTTAAACTCGTAAATCAAATATTAAATTGGTAAAATGACTTTTTTAATCGTTTCCTTGGTGGTTTATTAACAATGTTCGTACGTACAACAAAGGAGGTAAATTCCCCTCCTATTATGTGCATGGTTTTTGGGTTCCCATTTCGTGTGAAAATGAGTCTGAAAAATTGAATTTTATATTATAATTTTATTTTATAATTGTTGATATCTAGATATAACAATAAATTTGTAAATGCAAGAAAGTATTCATCTTCAACATTTAGTATTAGGGAGACTTATATAACAGAAGACTTTTAGGTGTATGGAGGTGTGTCTCTCGTGCGGGCCCTTCAATGTTTAAGTTGGTGTCTGTGGAAGAGTATATAAGACGAAGAGGAGTATAATTTGAATAGTGCCTAGTCATATCTTGATCGAAGTAATTACTCCTTATTTATAGAAACTGAAGTTTGATAGGTAAAAGAGTATCGATCTTTTTAGATCATCTGTTTTGAATTTTCATGCAAAGACCTCAATGTTCTTCAAATATCCAAGAAAGGCCTCCAGAAGGGTTTCTCAAGGGTATCCAAGAGAGGCCCCCAAAAAGATTTCTCAAGAGTACCCAAGAGGTGGATGGAGTTAGAATTAGTCCACTCTCTGAGATTTGAGAGCTGAGACCGCCAACCACCGGAATGAACAAGAAGCAGGGCATGTCCCAATTTACCCAAGTCTTCTAATCAATCCCTCCAAAATGGAAACAATAAGCAAGCATGCATGAAGCAACCAACTCAACAGAATAATAAACTTTTATCCAACTTGTGTTGATTATTTTTTTTAGAATTTATTTAAATATTAAAATTTAATATCATTATATAGTGTATAAATTAGAATTGAAATGAGACTTGAAATGAGTCCCTACTCAGTGCTCAGAGTCTCGCAGAGGTGGATGAGTCTCACGCGAGTAGGAGCCTTAAAGAGGGAGAGAGGGTCTCTCACCTAGGTAAGTAAGCTACTTGGGTTCGGGAATAAGTCTCTCACCTAATTGAGTGAGTCTCAGCATCACGTGAGAGGGTCATTTGGTTGCTTCTTATCTGGGCCATTGCAAATGAGTGTTTCTTAGCTTTTTTATTTTCCCATAGATGATGCCAATTGTTGTTGCTCAACTACAAAAATAAATTTATAATACAGGTGAGATACGAGTGACCTAACGAGTTAGGTGTGAGTTTTCTAAATCGAGTGACTCAACAAGATGGCTATGAGTCTGAGTGACTTAATAAGTTGGGTAATGGCCCTAACAAGTTGGGTGACGAGAGAGTCTCAAAGTGACGGTGAAGTTGACGAAAGAATTGTTATCATCAGCGTACCTTACATATATTTATATAGAGAGAGAAACGTCCAAAGAGAGCAAACCCCCCAATTGAACCTGTAACTCGTGACTCTAGCAAGCGCCATTTATGAATCATAGTCCTTAAATCGTACTGAGAGCTGGAAGATCATCAAATATTAATTGCATAAGATGACATTTGCTAGCCCAAGGAGGAATGTGAGATTTTGGGGCCCTAAACAAGCTTATAAACTAAAAGTTTATTGGAATCTTAAATTTTCAAGACTTTAGATCAAATCTATTATTAACGGTTTACACGATTGACTTTCAAATTTAAAAAATTTAATTGAAAATTTTCAATGATCCAATGACTAAAACATTAATTTTTCTTACAAAATTTCGATACATGAATGATATTTATTGTTTAAAAAACATTAAAATGTTCAAAAATTCACTAAGGCATTAATTTTTCTTACAAAATTTATGGAATTAGTATTAATTATTTAGCAAACACTAAAATGTAAAAAAAATTACTAGAGTATTAATTTTTCTTACAAAATTTGTGGGATTGGTATTTATTGTTTAAAAAATATTAAAATATAAAAAAATTCAAACGTTCTAATGAAGTGATTTGAATCAGTGATCTAAGAAACTTTTAATTTACAACCCACTCAAATAAAATTAGTATAAATTATTTATTTTAACACGTATTTACTATATATTTAAAATCTGAACTTAATTTTTGGAAGGCCTTCAATGATTGGGAGGCCCTAGGCAATAGCCTTGGTCGCCTACCCTCAGGGCCGGCCCTAGCTAGCTCCATATCGAAAGACCATCTATCAGTAGTATTATAAGACTAAGGTGAAAACAAACAAACCAACTATATAGACCTTGGCTGATTTGGTTAATAAAAAGAGGTATGGTTTGGAGGTTCTCCTTTGACAGTAGCTCTTTGCCACTATGGTGGTGCCCTAGTTGTTCTCAAGTTCTCTCATGTTTTATGAGTTTGGCTTATTTGGTTAATAAAAAGAGGTATGGTTTGGAGGTTCTCCTTTGACAGTAGCTCTTCACCACTATGGCGGTGCCCTAATTGTTCTCAAGTTCTCTCATGTTTTATGAGTTTGGGGTTTGAGTCTTAAATTCATCTTACTTGTGAGAGGATTCAAACTCATAGTGCTAAAAAGAATAGTAGATGCAGGGTTTAATTTTATGTATTACAGTGGAATTAGGATGGCAAATTTGT
Organism: Diospyros lotus; assembly: GCF_014633365.1. NCBI lineage: Eukaryota > Viridiplantae > Streptophyta > Magnoliopsida > Ericales > Ebenaceae > Diospyros > Diospyros lotus. The sequence goes on along the minus strand of NC_068341.1, from coordinate 33,956,144 downwards.
CATTTATTACTAGTTATAGTTTAAATTGGACATTTCTTAGTGAGGAAAAAACCTCTTAATTACACTTAAAATTACTATATATGTTGGTCACTCACCTTCCTCTTTTATTAAGAAAAATAAATATATAATTCTTGATAGTGGTAAGAACATTTCAATGGCAAGATATATATATATATATATCCTTTTTACTTATACAATATCCATGAATAAAAGAGACATTTTAGTTACCTTGAGAAAAAATCATTGTCATCAACTAATATAAATCAAGAGCTCTTAATGAAAAAAACAAAATAGCATTCCCTAGATCACAATATTTGATGGGTAAAGGCATAAATACACTCTTGTACTTTAACAAAAAAAATTTGTGGCACCCTAAACTTTTAAAACAATCCATTAGACATATTTACTTCAAAAAAGTGAAATTATTAAATTCCTTTTAATTTGTATTAATAAATTAAATTTACTTTTGTACTTTACCAAAAACATCCCATGGCACCCAAACTTTGTTAAAAAGTGTTTAATAGTTTCACTTGTTAAATTTCTTTTAAAAAAAGTTAGATTGTCACATGGCTTTTTTATAATAAAATATATGAATACATTTAATTTAATACAAATTAAAAATGATTTAATAGTTCTACTTTTTTAAAGGAGAAGTATCTAATGAGACGTTTTAAAAATTTGGGGGTACCACAAGACTTTTTTGCTAAAATACATAGATATATTTATGCATTCACCCATATTTGATCTTATCATATGAAGTTGACGAAATCGTTATGTTGACCGCGTCAGACAACATAAGATCTACCTAACATGGACAAAATCAGAGAAAGGCATGGGCCCGAACGTAGACCCCTTGCATGCCTGCGTCGATTATGCTCGACGTGAGCAACAAAACGAAACTGATGAAGTCCATTCTATAAATTTTAATTGATGGGATGATCGATCCCATGAAGTTAGTTTTCATAGTTTCCGCATTCTACCTATTCTTGTGGTAGGAATATTTATTAGTCATCTTTTTTATGTATTTTAATTACATGGATCTTGCCAACCTTAAGACCAATAATCTTATGAATTTTTGTATGTTTTCATGGCCACCAGACCATAAAATTGTCCGTCTTCATTGTCAACTAATGTCCTGCATGTGTTATATAGATAGTAAATAAATATCAAATTTGTTTTATTATTCAAAATAAATTACGTGACGTTACTAGTTAATATATAGGCATCATCACAAACCGCAAATACTTGGTATTTTTTGGCCTTTCAACGAGTAAGAAAAAAAATGGTATTTTTTTTCTCTAGAAGGTGATTTGATTTAAATCAAATATTAAATTGGTAAAATGATTTATTTTAATCGTTTCCTTGGTGGTTTACCAAATTTTTTTTACATTAAATTGGTAAAATATCAAAATAACATGCCATCCTCCGCCATTTCGTCCTGCCGCACATGGTGACGGAGGATGCATAGCTGGAGGGATACATGGTGCCCAAAAGCTCGACGGTGAACTTCATGGTGGCGAAGATGGGTTGGGACCCCAAGGTTTGGGAGGAACCCATGGAATTCAAGCCGGAGAGGTTCCTTGATGGGAATGGGCATGGGATGAATAGAGTGGTGGACATAACAGGAAGCAGAGAGATAAAGATGATGCCACTGTCCGGGATCCCGGTTGGCTCTGCTTCACCTGGAGTTGTTCGTGTCCAACTTGGTCTGGTACTTGGAATGGAAGGCCGTGGACGGCGACGAAGTTGATCTATCGGAGAAGGAAGAATTCGCCGTTGTCATGAAGAACCTGTTAGAATTCATGAGAGTTTGCCTTCAAGTTTGACGCTTATGAGTTCAAAAGTTTTTTTTAATTTTTTAATTTTCTTTGAAAAAGTCTTAGTTTGACTTAGTCATTGATTTTATCTCATATCAGTTTTCTTTCTCCTTAATTTTCTGCTTAGTGGATGTAGTGCAGATTAAATTTGGTAGTGGTTGAGATTTTTTAGGAATTTTAGTTCTTGTAAGCCTATAAAAGAGGCATTCTCATTTATGAAATTATGTGTGTGCCTTCTTATAGCAATTAAATTTTTTCCTTCATTTTACTGAAAAACTATATTTACAGGTTATAAGTTCTTATTTTCTATTCATTTGGAAGAGCTTAAAACCTGTCAACATTTTAACAGTGGTATCAGAGCTATCTTCCTACGGGCTGTGAGGCACAATTTTGAATGTTTTGAGTGCAAACACTAGTGAGGGAGAGTGATTTATTATTTGTTTCCCTTGGCAGTTGCAACGATGACTACTTCCAACAGTATTTTTTCTGTAATTCCAGTGTTCAATGGTGAACATTATCACATTTGGGCTGTCAAGATGAAGTTTTACTTAAGGTCTCAAGGTTTATGGCATGTGGTGGAAACTGATCAAGATCCACCTCCCTTGAGAGAAAATCCAACTCTCGCTCAGATAAAGGCACATGAGGAGGAAAAGCTTAAGAAGGACAAAGCCTTGACCTGTATCCTTTCAGGTTTGACTGATGACGTCTTTACCAGCATTATGCAATTGGATTCTCCTAAAGCTGTATGGGATAAGATAAAGGAGACATTTGAAGGGAATGAAAGAGTGAAGGCAAGCAAGTTGCTTACTCTTAAAAGAGAATTTGAGCTACTAAAGATGAAAGATGATGAGTTGGTAAAAGACTACTCTGCAAGGTTTATGAAGTTGGTTAACCAGATCAGATTGCATGGTGAGACACTACTTGATCAGAAAGTAGTTGAAAAGATCATGATTAGTGTGCCACAGAAGTTTGAATCAAAAATCTCTGCAATCGATCGAGGAATCATGTGATTTGAAAAATATCTCTATTACAGAGTTAACAAGCAAGTTGCAGGCACAAGAACAAAGAGTCTCAATGAGAAGTGATGAAGCTACTGAAGGTTCTTTCCAAGCAAATCACAAGGGAAAGAATTCTGGAAACTAGCAAGGGAAGAAACCCTTCAAGAATAATAGAGGGAAAGCTGTAGGCTCTTCATCTGCACCAGCAACAAAGGGAAACTTTGCTCCTTGCTCTCATTGCAAAAGAACTAACCATGCTGAGAAGGATTCTTTCTACAAAGATAAACCTCCTTATCATTGTAAGTTTTGCAATAAACTTGGCCACACTGAGAAGTATTGCAGGGCCAAGAAAAGACAATCTCAACAACAAACACAACAACATGCAAATGTGACCGAAGAAGACAAAAATGATGATGAGCATTTATTCATGGCATCACAAGCACTCAGTTCTCATGAGCTGAATACTTGGCTCATTGACAGTGGTTGCACCAGTCACATGACCAAGCATCTATCAGTCTTCACCTCCATTGATAGATCAGTTCAACCAAAGGTTAAGCTAGGAAATGGTGAAGTTGTGCAGGCCAAAGGCAGAGGCAAAATTGCTATTAGCACCAAAAGAGGTACAAAAATCATCTCTGATGTTCTTTACGTTCCAGAACTAGATCAAAATCTTCTTAGTGTTGCACAAATACTAAGGAATGGGTATGCAGTCATTTTTAAAGAAAATTTTTGTTTCATCACTGATGTATATGGAACTGAGATAGCAAAAATCAAAATGGATGGAAATAGCTTTTATTTAAAGCTTGATTTAGTTGAAGGTCATGCCTTTAGTGCCAATATTGATGAGAGTAAGCTTTGGCACAAAAGGGATGGTCATTTCAACTTGAAGTCACTTAAGTTCATGCAAGAATCTGGTATGGTTGAAGACATGCCTGAAATCACAGTCAATGCTCAAACTTGTGAAAGTTGTCAGCTAGGGAAGCATCATAGACTGCCATTCCTTTAAAGTATGACCAAGAGAGCTACTCACAAGATGAAATTGGTCCATTTAGATGTTTGTGGACCAATGAGGACAGCCTTATTGAGCAGTAATGTATTTTTTGCACTATTTATTGATGATTTCAGCAGAATGACTTGGGTTTATTTTCTAAAAACCAAGTCACAAGTGCTCTCTTTCTTCAAAAGCTTTAAGGAAATGGTTGAAACTCAAAGTAGCCAGAAGATTACAGTGCTGAGAACTGATAATGGGGGTGAGTATACCTCAAAAGAGTTCAATGTTTTTTGTCAAGAAGCTAGAATTGTGCACCAACTGACAGCTCCATACTCTCCACAGCAGAATGGAGTCTCTGAAAGGAAAAATAGGACTGTGATGGAGATGGCAAGATGCATGCTATTTGAGAAGAAGCTACCAAAGATTCTATAGGCTGAAGCAGTCAACACGTCAGTATATTTACTTAACAGACTACCAACTAAGTCTGTTCAAAACAAAACACCAATAGAGGCATGGTCTGGTGTAAAGCCTTCTGTCAAGCACCTGAAAGTGTTTGGGACATTGTGCTACTTTCATGTGCCATCTGTCAAGAGAGGGAAGCTTGATGAAAGAGCTGAGAAAGGTGTATTTGTTGGGTATGCAGCAGAATCAAAGGGTTATAGGATTTATAGCTTGAATGGAATGAAAATTGTGATAAGCAGAGATGTGCACTTTGATGAAAATTCCTACTGGAATTGGGAATTGAAGAAAGTCCACAAAAATGATCGAGTAACTATTCCTGAACCAGCTATGGAAAGTACAAGAATTGAAGATCCACTTGATGTTGAAGCAACTTCAGACACACTAGTGCTTAAGGTAAGGCCATTATCTGATGTATATGAAAGGTGCAATCTTGTTCATGCTGAGCCTACAAGTTATGCAGAAGCTGCAAAATTTCCAGAATGGATTAAGGCTATGAAGGCTGAAATTGATGCTATTGAAAGAAATGGAACTTGGAAGTTAATAGAACTACCTGAAGATAAGAAGGAAATTGGTGTGAAATGGGTTTTCAGAACAAAATTCAATCCAGATGGTTCAATCTTCAAGCACAAGGCTAGATTGGTTGTGAAGGGATTTGCTCAAGTTGCTGGAGTATACTATGGTGATACTTTTGCACCAGTAGCCAGACATGACACTATAAGGTTGTTACTTGCACTTGCTGGTCAAATGGGGTGGAAAGTGTACCATTTAGACGTTAAGTCAGCTTTTCTAAATGGTATACTTCAGGAAGACATATATGTTCAACAACCAGAAGGCTTTGAGGTTGTTGGCAATGAGCACAAAGTGAACAAGCTACACAAGGCCTTCTATGGTTTGAAGCAAGCACCAAGGGCTTGGTATAGCAGAATTGACTCTCACCTAATTCAACTCGGATTTAGGAGGAGTGAAAATGAAGCCACTTTGTATTTGAAGCAAAATAATGATGGATTGCAACTAGTAGTGTCACTTTATGTTGATGACATGTTAGTGACTGGAAGCAATGAACAATTTTTGGTTAAGTTCAAAATGGAAATGCAAGATGTGTTTGAGATGTCTGATCTTGGCATCATGAACTACTTCCTTGGAATGGAAGTATACCAATGCAGCTCAGGTATTTTTATTTCACAAAGAAAATATGCTTTTGATATTCTCAAGAGGTTCAAACTAGAATCTTGCAAAGAAGTAGCAACTCCACTGACACAAAATGAGAAGATTTCAAAGAATGATGGTGAGAAGCTTGAAGAACCCTCTACATATAGAAGCTTGGTAGGCAGCTTACTGTACTTGACAGCAACCAAACCTGACTTGATGTTTCCAGCTGCTTTGCTTTCAAGGTTCATGAGTTCACCTACAAATGTTCACATGGCAGTTGGAAAGAGGGTGTTGAAGAACATTAGAGGTACTACTGATCTTGGCATTTGGTATTTGAAGACAGGAAGAGTTAAGTTAGATGGTTATGCTAATAGTGATTGGGCAGGAAGTGTTGATGACATGAAGAGCACTTCAGGCTATGTATTCACAATTGGTTCAGGTGTCATTTGTTGGAATGTAAGAAAACAAGAAGTGGTGGCACAGTCGACTGCAGAAGCAAAGTATATCTCCCTAGCAACTACTGCAAATCAAGCAATATGGTTAAAAACATTGCTTGCTAATCTAGGCCAAAACAAAGCTCACCAATTGAGCTTTATTGTGACAACAAGTCAGCTATTGCCATTGCTCAAAATCCTATCCAACATGGCAGGACGAAGCATATCAATGTAAAATTTCACTCCATAAGGGAAGCTGAAAAGAATTCACTTATCAAGCTGCATTATTGCTCATCTGAAGTGCAACTTGCTGATATTATGACTAAGGCACTTCCTAAATCAAGGCTGGAATTCCTAAGGTTGAAGCTTGGCATATACAAGTCAAATCTCAAGGAGGAGTGTTAGAATTCATGAGAGTTTTCCTTCAAGTTTGACGCTTATGAGTTCAAAAGTTTTTTTTAATTTTTTTAATTTTCTTTGAAAAAGTCTTAGTTTGACTTAGTCATTGATTTTACCTCATATTAGTTTTCTTTCTCCTTAATTTTCTGCTTAGTGGATGTAATGCAGATTAAATTTGGTAGTGGTTGAGATTTTTTAGGAATTTTAGTTCTTGTAAGCCTATAAAAGAGGCATTCTCATTTATGAAATTATGTGTGTGCCTTCTTATAGCAATTAAATTTTTTCCTTCATTTTACTGAAAAACTATATTTACAGGTTATAAGTTCTTATTTTCTATTCATTTGGAAGAGCTTAAAACCTGTCAACATTTTAACAGTGGTATCAGAGCTATCTTCCTACGGGCTGTGAGGCACAATTTTGAATGTTTTGAGTGCAAACACTAGTGAGGGAGAGTGATTTATTATTTGTTTCCCTTGGCAGTTGCAACGATGACTACTTCCAACAGTATTTTTTCTGTAATTCCAGTGTTCAATGGTGAACATTATCACATTTGGGCTGTCAAGATGAAGTTTTACTTAAGGTCTCAAGGTTTATGGCATGTGGTGGAAACTGATCAAGATCCACCTCCCTTGAGAGAAAATCCAACTCTCGCTCAGATAAAGGCACATGAGGAGGAAAAGCTTAAGAAGGACAAAGCCTTGACCTGTATCCTTTCAGGTTTGACTGATGACGTCTTTACCAGCATTATGCAATTGGATTCTCCTAAAGCTGTATGGGATAAGATAAAGGAGACATTTGAAGGGAATGAAAGAGTGAAGGCAAGCAAGTTGCTTACTCTTAAAAGAGAATTTGAGCTACTAAAGATGAAAGATGATGAGTTGGTAAAAGACTACTCTGCAAGGTTTATGAAGTTGGTTAACCAGATCAGATTGCATGGTGAGACACTACTTGATCAGAAAGTAGTTGAAAAGATCATGATTAGTGTGCCACAGAAGTTTGAATCAAAAATCTCTGCAATCGACACTACAAGAAAAACGGGTTTTAACGACAGGGAAAAACAGTCGTTAAAAGTTAATTTTCGGTCGTTAAAAAGTTGTAACGACGGAAATTTTCCTGTCGTCAGTCGTCGTTATTGCCTCCGAGGATAAAAGTCTTTAACGACGGGAATGATAAACCCGTCGTTAATTGTATTAACGACCGTATGATTCCCGTCGTTAAAAATAATTATTAGCGACCAAATTATAACTCAATAACAACAATATTTCCCGTCGTTAATAGTGTGAATAATTAACGACAGTATAATTCCCGTCGTTAATAATTATTAACTACTGAATTATAACTCAATAACGATAATATTTCCCGTCGTTAAAAGTATGAATAATTAACGACCATATGATTTTCGTCGTTAAAAATAATTTTTAGTTACCAAATTCTTTAATAATAACGACAGTATTTTCTATCGTTAATAGTGTAAACAATTAGAGACTATGATTTTTGTCGTTAAAAAATATTATTTACCTACCAAAATATAGAACAATAAAGACAGTATTTCTCATCGTTAATAGTGTAAAACCAACGATTAGTCATCAATGACGACAACATCCTGTTTTGATGAAAACCACCAAACCTATATATCATTATCCATATCAAATTGGAATAAAACTCATAAAATTAAACCTGTCATTCAACTAATTAACTTCAAAGTAATATATGTTCAACCAAAATAAAAAGTATCATTATCCATTAGCATTTACACACCAAAAGTAGTATCTATACAGGTGTTAATTGCCAACAAACTACACCAAAAAAGATGTTTAACTAAAAGCAACACTTTGATAATTGTATATACTATACAAAAATGTACACCAAAGCACTATAGTCAAATAGTTGATTGAAATTATAATTATAGAACTGTTCATGTAGTCCAAGACAGAAATTGCTTCCTTTAGAGTTCTGTTGTTTCATTGACTTGCAAAAAAAAATAAAACATAAAATTAGAGTCAAAGATCGATGTGTTCATGTTTTCTTTATAAAAGATTACAAATAGAATTAATAAAACACAAAAACGTCTCCATCACAAGCTACAAAACATACAACCATTAAAATGCACCAAAACACAACAAAATTTCACAAACACACTCTAAATTTTGTAATTGATGCTATCTGTACAAGACTTAAATGCTCATAAGCTTCTAAGTAAAAAAATTTGCACTTACAAGGATAACAATTATTGCAATATAATTTGTTAAAAAACAAAATCTACAACATTCCCAGTGTTCATAAGTGCTTTGTTATATAACTAACTTTGTCATATTTGGAACAATATTATCAATAACTTTCACATTAATATTTTGTTGAAAGTTTATGTAAAATGATGTAAAAAAAAGTCTAAATTACCATAGATGGGTAGATGATGTGCAAATGATACTATCAGTGATGTTTGCACTAAATGATTTACCTACTCCCAGAATCAAGCACTAATTAGAAAAAGGAAAATAAGATGATATCTTACTAAGGACAACCACAGCAGGTCACCAACAAGAGGAAATAGATTGAGAAGTAAAAAGACTAAACAAAACAACAGAAAGCAAATAAAAGCCTAAAATTGAAGAAAATAAATGCAAACATTCTCTAGTGGATAGCACATGAAACACGGGAAACCATTGCATAGTGCATACATTTCACACTCTAGTCTATCAACTAAGAACTGTGGGCTAATCCATTCCTCCCATTGTTTATAAATGAAAAGATAAACCAAATTAAAAATGCCTACAATCCCCTGAATAATCCAAATTTTGGCATATTGAACCAGCTAACAGCTTTCTAATTTCAGCAATGTTATATATCATATAAGCAAGTCAAAATATGCAACAACCTCAGGAAATTTAGGATTTCATACCAAAGAACATATGAAATCCTAAACACTTCTAATCAAGAATAAAAAAAAAAGAAAAAAAAAAAGACATGCAAACAGTGAAATGAAAAGAGGTTAGTGCGCTATCTTATCCTATCAAAAAGAATTACAATTGTTTACAATGCTAATAAAATTAAAAACTTAAAACTATAATTATGTGCATCAAAATGTATATATATAATAAGGATAATCCCCGAATGAAGCAGATAATTAAACTGTCAGGCAGGGATAAAGCCATAGAAGGAATGAGATTCCAATGCAACTGTTAACTTGCTGGGAAAACATAAAAGTCCCTCATACAAACTGAAACAATGTATTTTGAGACATAACATATTCAAAAACCTTGCATGGAAACAACTAAAAGCTTACTATAGTTGCCATGAAAACCTATTTAAAGCTTCTTTAACCAAATACAAAGACAGCAAAGCTCAAAATAGATCAGAGCACTTCTTTAGACATGATGCAATCCTTAAACCCAAACAATGAGAAAGAACAAAACAATGCCTTTAAAGGGATGTACAGCCAGAATTTCTGGGAGAAGTGAAAGTTCTAACATGCTAGTTTTTTTTTAATTTATGTTCATCTAAACATAGTGAATTGGAAATAACAAAAGCACGAGATGTTGAAGGTCATTGGAGGAGGTTCACATGAGCAATATAAGCCTCCATGAAGCTTCATTTCCAAAGAAACAATAACAAAGCCCTAGGAGACAAGACTACTTTGAGTTACAGTTCAATCTGTAGTACATAACTATTGAAGGCATCATATCACAACAATAACCCCAAAAGATAGTGATTAAATAGATAAATTAGAAGGGGGGGGGGACACAAAACAAAGGCCATCACTAAGAATCAAAACTGCACGAAACAAAATCTGATTTCCCTAATATTGAATACAAAGCTTCCAAGATCCAAAATCAGATTGCTTAAGAACCTTACCGTACAACAACAGTATGTTCTGGTCCCTCATTCTAAATGCATCATTAAAACTACTTAATTTGGTAACAAACTACATTCTTAATGATAGCAAGTACACTGGCAATGACTCATTAACAGAAACAAATTTGATATGCCTTAGGTGTACCTTAAGTTTTCGGGGGCAGGGGAATTCATAACATTAATACTTTTACAGGACACAAAAAATCCCACATGGGGAACTTATTACATTAATACCTCTAGAGGACACAACAAATACCAAGTTAAGTAACCAAAAGACATAGTAGAAAATCATTTGTTATGCCAATGACACTCACTTTTTTAAACGTTGCTATTAATTTAATGGAAACCTAGCCTTGGTCATCCATCTTCTGCCACAAGTATGTATCTTTAATTAAATTCTTATTACTGCAAGGAATTAGATAAGAGCATAGATCGTTCAATTCCTAACTAAAAATAATTAACTAGCAAATTAGCAATGATTACCAATGAAAAGTAATGAAAGCCATTAATAAGATACTTGAAATAATAATCTATCTGATTCAATATCTTAACAGGCAACTGTGGGTCTGGGACAAGAAAAAACATTGCAGGGGGTGATATTGGCGACATAAAAGGCATGGCTCTAAATGAATCAGGTGGTGGACCTGTAACATAAAACAGTGGATGCTGCCCTTCTGCAAACAGATGGGTACATTTACTGGAACATATATAACTAACCTAAATCGGTAATATACAAGTATAGAAATATCACACAAAATATATATACAAAAACATCCAGAACAAGAAAAGAACCTGTTTCGAACATCAACGATGTCCTCGTGAGGCAAAAGCTGGGGCAGTTCGTCGTAGACGCGATTGGCCCCACCGTCGACCCAAACACGAAGATATGCTGCTCTACACCGACAACAACAACAAGAACAACGAGACGGCGGCATCGATCAGACAACCAAATCGCACGAACACAACAAAATCGAATGAACCAAGAGAGAAGAAGGGGCGTACCGTACTTCCAAAGCAGATGAGTGAATCGGGGGAGGCATTGATTGAGCAAGACAAGGGCGTAGGTCTGAGGGTGTCCGTTGTGGGCGGGAATCGAGGGGAGGAGGAAGGTGGATGAATGAGCCGTTTGAGATGGAGATTTAGCGGCGGCGAGGAGGCCGCGATGGAGTTGGAGGTTGCGACGAGGTGGCCGCGATGGAGTTGGAAGCGGCGGCAACGTTGAGGCGGCGGAGGGAGGCGGCCGGGAATGCAGAGGGTGAGACTGTGATTTGGGGGATTAGGGCTTGGGGGAATTCTGATTTGGGAATAGGAATTGGAGGGGAAAAGGCCCCTGCTCACGCCAACATTTTGATCTTTTTTAAATATTTAATTGTTAATTAATAAAAATAATATTAATAATTATTTAATTAATAAAAATAAAATAATTTAACATTATGGTAACTGATAAAATAAGTTAAATTATTGCATCAGATTAATAATTATTTAAAAATAAAATTATATTATAAATAAATCTATTAATTATAATAAATTTGTTTGATATATTTTATTATTTTTAATATATTTATAAATTTTTAATATATTTTATTATCAATAAATTAAAAAATTAATTTTCAATTATAATAATTTAATAATTATATTTATACATTTACAGAAAAATAATTTATGAAATTAATATTAATAATTATTTCATTGATAAAAATATAATAATTTAAGATTATAATAATTGATAAAATAATTTAAAATATTACATCAAATTAATATTTATTTAAAAGTATAATTATATTATAAATAAATCTAATAATTATAATAAATTAATTTGATAAATTGTATTCTTTTTAATATGTTCATATTTTTTTAATATATTATATTATCAATAAATAACTAATGCTCAATTATCATAGTTTAATAATTATATTTGTGCATTTATAGAAAAATATAATTATATTAAGAATTGCTTATATAAGTGTTAGTTAAATTTTAATAAATTTTTTTATTATTTTATGCTTTGAATTAAAAATTTTAGTCATTAACGACGGGAAAATAGTATATTAACGACGACTTATTTTACCTGTCGTTAAAAGTTATCTTATAACGACGGGATTTATATTTAGTCGTTAATAGTATTACATTAACGACCAAAACTAATGTCGTCGCTAATTTTTGGTCGTTAATGCCTGTTTTTGTTGTAGTGCGAGGAATCATGTGATTTGAAAAATATCTCTATTACAGAGTTAACAAGCAAGTTGCAGGCACAAGAACAAAGAGTCTCAATGAGAAGTGATGAAGCTACTGAAGGTTCTTTCCAAGCAAATCACAAGGGAAAGAATTCTGGAAACTAGCAAGGGAAGAAGCCCTTCAAGAATAATAGAGGGAAAGCTGTAGGCTCTTCATCTGCACCAGCAACAAAGGGAAACTTTGCTCCTTGCTCTCATTGCAAAAGAACTAACCATGCTGAGAAGGATTCTTTCTACAAAGATAAACCTCCTTATCATTGTAAGTTTTGCAATAAACTTGGCCACACTGAGAAGTATTGCAGGGCCAAGAAAAGACAATCTCAACAACAAACACAACAACATGCAAATGTGACCGAAGAAGACAAAAATGATGATGAGCATTTATTCATGGCATCACAAGCACTCAGTTCTCATGAGCTGAATACTTGGCTCATTGACAGTGGTTGCACCAGTCACATGACCAAGCATCTATCAGTCTTCACCTCCATTGATAGATCAGTTCAACCAAAGGTTAAGCTAGGAAATGGTGAAGTTGTGCAGGCCAAAGGCAGAGGCAAAATTGCTATTAGCACCAAAAGAGGTACAAAAATCATCTCTGATGTTCTTTACGTTCCAGAACTAGATCAAAATCTTCTTAGTGTTGCACAAATACTAAGGAATGGGTATGCAGTCATTTTTAAAGAAAATTTTTGTTTCATCACTGATGTATATGGAACTGAGATAGCAAAAATCAAAATGGATGGAAATAGCTTTTATTTAAAGCTTGATTTAGTTGAAGGTCATGCCTTTAGTGCCAATATTGATGAGAGTAAGCTTTGGCACAAAAGGGATGGTCATTTCAACTTGAAGTCACTTAAGTTCATGCAAGAATCTGGTATGGTTGAAGACATGCCTGAAATCACAGTCAATGCTCAAACTTGTGAAAGTTGTCAGCTAGGGAAGCATCATAGACTGCCATTCCTTTAAAGTATGACCAAGAGAGCTACTCACAAGATGAAATTGGTCCATTTAGATGTTTGTGGACCAATGAGGACAGCCTTATTGAGCAGTAATGTATTTTTTGCACTATTTATTGATGATTTCAGCAGAATGACTTGGGTTTATTTTCTAAAAACCAAGTCACAAGTGCTCTCTTTCTTCAAAAGCTTTAAGGAAATGGTTGAAACTCAAAGTAGCCAGAAGATTACAGTGCTGAGAACTGATAATGGGGGTGAGTATACCTCAAAAGAGTTCAATGTTTTTTGTCAAGAAGCTAGAATTGTGCACCAACTGACAGCTCCATACTCTCCACAGCAGAATGGAGTCTCTGAAAGGAAAAATAGGACTGTGATGGAGATGGCAAGATGCATGCTATTTGAGAAGAAGCTACCAAAGATTCTATAGGCTGAAGCAGTCAACACGTCAGTATATTTACTTAACAGACTACCAACTAAGTCTGTTCAAAACAAAACACCAATAGAGGCATGGTCTGGTGTAAAGCCTTCTGTCAAGCACCTAAAAGTGTTTGGGACATTGTGCTACTTTCATGTGCCATCTGTCAAGAGAGGGAAGCTTGATGAAAGAGCTGAGAAAGGTGTATTTGTTGGGTATGCAGCAGAATCAAAGGGTTATAGGATTTATAGCTTGAATGGAATGAAAATTGTGATAAGCAGAGATGTGCACTTTGATGAAAATTCCTACTGGAATTGGGAATTGAAGAAAGTCCACAAAAATGATCGAGTAACTATTCCTGAACCAGCTATGGAAAGTACAAGAATTGAAGATCCACTTGATGTTGAAGCAACTTCAGACACACTAGTGCTTAAGGTAAGGCCATTATCTGATGTATATGAAAGGTGCAATCTTGTTCATGCTGAGCCTACAAGTTATGCAGAAGCTGCAAAATTTCCAGAATGGATTAAGGCTATGAAGGCTGAAATTGATGCTATTGAAAGAAATGGAACTTGGAAGTTAATAGAACTACCTGAAGATAAGAAGGAAATTGGTGTGAAATGGGTTTTCAGAACAAAATTCAATCCAGATGGTTCAATCTTCAAGCACAAGGCTAGATTGGTTGTGAAGGGATTTGCTCAAGTTGCTGGAGTATACTATGGTGATACTTTTGCACCAGTAGCCAGACATGACACTATAAGGTTGTTACTTGCACTTGCTGGTCAAATGGGGTGGAAAGTGTACCATTTAGACGTTAAGTCAGCTTTTCTAAATGGTATACTTCAGGAAGACATATATGTTCAACAACCAGAAGGCTTTGAGGTTGTTGGCAATGAGCACAAAGTGAACAAGCTACACAAGGCCTTCTATGGTTTGAAGCAAGCACCAAGGGCTTGGTATAGCAGAATTGACTCTCACCTAATTCAACTCGGATTTAGGAGGAGTGAAAATGAAGCCACTTTGTATTTGAAGCAAAATAATGATGGATTGCAACTAGTAGTGTCACTTTATGTTGATGACATGTTAGTGACTGGAAGCAATGAACAATTTTTGGTTAAGTTCAAAATGGAAATGCAAGATGTGTTTGAGATGTCTGATCTTGGCATCATGAACTACTTCCTTGGAATGGAAGTATACCAATGCAGCTCAGGTATTTTTATTTCACAAAGAAAATATGCTTTTGATATTCTCAAGAGGTTCAAACTAGAATCTTGCAAAGAAGTAGCAACTCCACTGACACAAAATGAGAAGATTTCAAAGAATGATGGTGAGAAGCTTGAAGAACCCTCTACATATAGAAGCTTGGTAGGCAGCTTACTGTACTTGACAGCAACCAAACCTGACTTGATGTTTCCAGCTGCTTTGCTTTCAAGGTTCATGAGTTCACCTACAAATGTTCACATGGCAGTTGGAAAGAGGGTGTTGAAGAACATTAGAGGTACTACTGATCTTGGCATTTGGTATTTGAAGACAGGAAGAGTTAAGTTAGATGGTTATGCTAATAGTGATTGGGCAGGAAGTGTTGATGACATGAAGAGCACTTCAGGCTATGTATTCACAATTGGTTCAGGTGTCATTTGTTGGAATGTAAGAAAACAAGAAGTGGTGGCACAGTCGACTGCAGAAGCAAAGTATATCTCCCTAGCAACTACTGCAAATCAAGCAATATGGTTAAAAACATTGCTTGCTAATCTAGGCCAAAACAAAGCTCACCAATTGAGCTTTATTGTGACAACAAGTCAGCTATTGCCATTGCTCAAAATCCTATCCAACATGGCAGGACGAAGCATATCAATGTAAAATTTCACTCCATAAGGGAAGCTGAAAAGAATTCACTTATCAAGCTGCATTATTGCTCATCTGAAGTGCAACTTGCTGATATTATGACTAAGGCACTTCCTAAATCAAGGATGGAATTCCTAAGGTTGAAGCTTGGCATATACAAGTCAAATCTCAAGGAGGAGTGTTAGAATTCATGAGAGTTTTCCTTCAAGTTTGACGCTTATGAGTTCAAAAGTTTTTTTTAATTTTTTTAATTTTCTTTGAAAAAGTCTTAGTTTGACTTAGTCATTGATTTTACCTCATATTAGTTTTCTTTCTCCTTAATTTTCTGCTTAGTGGATGTAATGCAGATTAAATTTGGTAGTGGTTGAGATTTTTTAGGAATTTTAGTTCTTGTAAGCCTATAAAAGAAGCATTCTCATTTATGAAATTATGTGTGTGCCTTCTTATAGCAATTAAATTTTTTCCTTCATTTTACTGAAAAACTATATTTACAGGTTATAAGTTCTTATTTTCTATTCATTTGGAAGAGCTTAAAACCTGTCAACATTTTAACAGAACCCACTACGAGCGCATGTCTATCCCAGAGCAGCATCGGCAACCGCCACTTGTTCTTAAAAATGTTGAGAGTCAATTTGGCAATGTATTATGTATTCAAAAGTGTTGGTCTGCATTCCTATTCGATACAGCAAATAAAACGATGAACCAGCAGTGGACAATGTAATTATCATTAACACTCACTAAATAATTAAAGTTAATCTTCTAATATTCATATACTACTTAGGAGTGATAACTATTTTTTTTAAATTAAAATTTAAAATTAACTTAATGCGGTTATTTTTTGGAGAAGATTGACATATAATCGATCTATAAACAGATGGGTTTCTCTTTTGAAAAAGGTTACACAAAAAAAATAAATAAATAAATAAAGCAATTCGGATTCTCAATCAAAAACAATTATGAGAGTATACACTATCAGTGTGCAATTGGCTCATTGATTGGAAGTGTCCATTCAACTTGTGGTGGTTCTTTTGCATTCAAATAATGGCCAAAGGTTAGTATGTGTATATTTTGAAAATTTCTTCTTGTAGTTGGTATCAAAGCCATGTAGTATCTTTGCCTTATTTGTTACTAAAATTTTTAACATTGTCTGTCTCATTATAGATTGTTCATGAATCTTTTGATTCTAAACATATATTAAGAGATTGGCATGTTATTTTGATATTTTTCCTGATGCAAACCTAATTGACATAAAAAAAATGCACGTATGTATTTGCATATGTATATAGAGTTTTGATTGGGGAAAATCTTTTGTTTTTGTGAGAAATTGATGTGGAAGTTGATGGAAACTTTGATTGCATGTATTTTGGCTTTGATTTCGTTGGAAATGGAGGTTTAGAGGTCGAGAAATCGATAGGTTGCATATTCAGGTCAAGTTCGACCCGACTATAGGTGAGGGATGACTGGAATGATGTCGTTCCAATCTAAAGGAAGAAAACAAATAATGGGATGATAGAATGCACGTGGGCATATGACGTGCCATGGGAGGAGCGTGTGATCCACACCTAACCCTAGGCAACCACCCAACCTCGATATTCAATCCCACCTAAGGTTTTTTAGGTCTTTAGTTCCATTTGTGAGGTTCGTTAATTTCTCCTAAAGAAACCTCGAACTTCATGTTTGGATAAATTCAACATAAAGGCGAGATTGAGACTTGTTTTTCAGCTTGTAAAATTTAAATTTTATGCAATTGCCTATATTATTTATCCTAATTCACATGTTTAATTATTAATGCATGCTTAAGTGAATTATTCATTATTTTTTATCAATTAATTCACATGCTAACGTTTATGCATAATTAATGATATTAGGTATGCATAATTTTTTATTGCTTATTTATTATATATGCATAATCTATTGAAAATTATTATGCATAAAATCAGCTAAATATCATGTGATCAATATAATTTTGATTAATTAGAGAGTCACAATATCTTTAATTAATTAAGATTATATATTGAGTTGCAAATGTCACATAAAGTTAAATGATATTAATTGTTGAATGTAAGACAATCAGGCTCAAATTGCTAAGTATGAACAATGTGAGCGATCTAATTGCTTTAATATGATATTCATATGGACAAAAATTTCTACTAGTATCTATGGTTCAATTTTTGAATGTCAGATAATCAAGGAATTGTTGAATGCTATTGATGAGCAATTTGAGTTTTTAGATAAGACACTTCTAGCACCCTAATGGCAAAACTATCATCAATGAAGCTCACCAGTATTAAAGGTGTGCATGAGCACATCATGGAGAAGAGGGACATTACGGCCCAGCTAAAGTCTGTTAAGATTGAGATGTTGGAGTCTTTCTTAGTACATTTTATTTTGAATTCTCTCCCACACCAGTATGGTCCCTTCAAAATATCCTACAACACACATAAGGATGAATAGTCTATTAATGAACTTTTGACCATGTGTGTTCAACAGAAGGGAGGCTGATTATGGAAATGGGAGAGAGTGCACATATGGCCACTCAGGGAAAGAAAAAAGATGCTCAAGCCATACGTAAAGGAAAAGGTAAAATACCTATCCAATATGAGGTCAATAAAGAATCCGAGTGCTTTTGCAAAAACAATGGACATTTGAAAGAGGATTGCCTCAAATTTAAGACTTGGCTTGAGAAGAAAGGTAATCTAACTTTACTTGTATGTTATGAATCTAATATGGTTAATGTTTGTTATAACAAGTGTGGATTGATTCTGGTTCTGCAATCTATGTTTCAAATACTTTGCATGGTTTTCTAAATCGGATGAAACCAATGGGAAGTGAACAAAACATCTATTCAAGAAACAAGATGCCTTCACATGTGGAGGCAATTAGGACATGCAGGCTTATTTTAAATTCTAACTTTGTTTTAGATTTGGAAAGGACTTTTTATATTCCAAGCTTTTCTAGGAATTTAATTTCAGTTCCGAGATTTCTACCCTCGAGATATTCCTTTAACTTTTCTGGAAACTCTTTTCATTTATTTTATAAATTCGAACTTGTTGGAAATGGTACATTGTTTGATGGTATTTCGAAATTAATTTGCAAAACAACGCCTCTTATAATATAATGCACACCCAAAGCAATACATGTATTAAAAAATGTGTTGTGAATGAAAATTCCTCTATGTTTGTGGCACCAAAGATTAGGACATATCTCCATAGAGAGGATTAAAAGATTCGTAAATAATGGAGTACTTAATACTCTTGATTTTCATACTTGTATGAACTATATAAAGGGAAACCAGACCAACAAGTCAAAGAATGGTTCCAAGAGGAGTACATACATATTAGAAATTGTATATATGGATATTTTTTGTCCAAATATGAACTCATATGGTCAGAGCTACTTCATCTCATTTATTAATGATTATTCATAATATATGTATCTCTACTTGCTTCATTACAAGAACGAAGCATTAGATGTCTTAAGGTTTCAAGGCAAAAGTAGAGAAACAATGTGGGAAACAAATTAAGATCGTCACATTAAATAGGGGTGGAGAGTACTATGGAAGATACACTAAAGATGGACAGACACCTGATCTGTTTTTTAGGTTTCTCGAGGAAAACAGGATTGTGGCCCAATACACCATGCCAAGGACTCTAGACCAGAATGTTGTAGTTAAAAGGAGAAACCAAACATTATTAGACAAGGTGAGGAGTATGCTTAGAAGTTCCAAGCTTCCTAAATCCTTGTGGATTAAAGCTTTTAAAATAGGTGAGTATGTATTAAACCAAGTTCCAACCAAGGTTGTTCCTAAGATGCCATTTGAGTTATTTAAAGGCTGGAAACCTTGTTTGCAACATACATGCATTTGGGGATGTCCATATGAAGTAAGAGTTTATAATCCACAATTTCATTGGATATGCTAAAAAATCCAAGGGATATAGATTTTATTGTCCATCTTATAGTACTAGGATGTAAGGCCTCATACTCTGCTTGTGGTACCAATGAGAGAGCTTGTTCTTCTTCATCTGGAGAAGACGTATGTTTTTCTCGTAAAAGTGGGTGTGGTACCAAATGTGTGAACATTCTTATTGTTTCACTGCCTTACCTTTCTTCCTTCTTTTCTCTTTGTCCATCCTCATATATTAATTGTTAATTAAACAAACAACATTAATATTGAGAGAGAGAGAGAGAGTGTCAGAGTGATATAGTTAGAGAGAAACATAAATGGTGAAGACGTGGTTCATCGTCGTCGTCTCCCTCTGCCTAGCCACTTTGTTCAAATCCTTCCTCAACCTAATTCTCCTGTTCACTTCTTCTTCTTCTTCTTCTTCTAGTAAGAAGCTTCCTCTGTTCTAGGCCTACCCGTTGTTCCAGTCATCAGAAGTATCCATTGAACTTGTAGTGGTTTTATTGCATTCAAATAATGGCTGGAGATTAGTATGTATATATTTTGAAATTTTCTTCTTATAGTTGGTATTAGAACCATGTGGTATCTTTGCATTATTTTTTATTACAATTTTTAACATTGTTTGTCTCATTAAAGATTGTTTATGAATCCCTGATTGACATAAAAAAAAATGCATGTATGTATTCGCGTATGTATAATAAGTTTTGATTGGGGAAAATCTTTTGTTTTTGTGAGAAATTGATGTGGAAGTTGATGGGAATTTTGATTGCAAGTATTTTGGCTTTGATTTCGATGGAAACGAAGGTTCAAAGGTGGAGAAATTGATAGGTTGCATCGGTTGTAGATTCGGGTCGGGTTTGACCTAGTTGGAGGTAGAGGACGTCTGGAGTGATGTCATTCTAATCTGAGGGAAGAAAAAAAATAATGGGATGACAGAATGCACGGGGGCATGTGACGTGCCATGGGAAGAGCGTATGATCCACACGCAACCCTAGGCAGCTAGCTACCCAACCTCGGTATATAGTCCCACCTAAGGTTTTTGGGGTCTCTGGTTCCATTTGTGAGGTTTGTTTCTCCTAATAAACCTCGAACTCCGTGTTTCGATAAATTCAACATAAAGGCGAGACTAAGACTTGTTTTTCAGCTTGTAAAATTTAAATTTTATGCAATTGCATGTATTATTTATCCTAATTCGCATGTTTAATTATTAATGCATGCTTAAGTGAATTATTTGTTATTTTTGGTCAATTAATTCCCATCCTAACGTTTATCAATATTAATGATATTAGTATGCATAATTTTTTTATTGCTTATTTATTATATATGCATAATCTATTGAAAATTATTATGCATAAAATCAGCTAAAGGTCATGTGATCAATATAATTTTGATTAATTAGAGAGTCATAACATCTTTAATTAATTAAGATTATATATTGAGTTGCAAAAGTCATATAAAGTTAAATGACATTAATTATTAAATGTAAGACAATTAGGTTTAAATTGCCAAGTATGAACCATGTGAGCGATCTAATTGCTTCAATATGATATTCATATGGACAAAGATTTCTACTAGTATCCATGGTTCAATTTTTGAATGTAAAATAGTCAAGGAATTGTTGAATGCTATTGATGAGCAATTTGAGTTTTTAGATAATGCACTTCTAGCACCCTAATGGCAAAGCTATCATCGATGAAGCTCACCAATGTTAAAGGTGTACGTGAACATATCATGAAAATGAGGCATATTATGGCCCAACTAAAGTCTCTTGAGGTTGAGATTAGCAGCAGTTTTTTTTGCATTTAGTGGCGATTTTTAACCAACCGCCGCTAAGTAATTTACTGACGATTTTGAAAATCATCGCTAAATCAGCCGTCGTGGAGCATTTAATAGCGATTTTCAGCAATCGCTGGAATAACCGCCACAAATTATATTTTTAACGACTATTTTTAAACTGCCACAAAATTAGTGTTTTAGCGACGATTTTTTAAATATTTAGCGATAGTTTTTGAATAGCCGTAAAAATTAAAAAAAATAAAATTTTAATTTCTCCTAGTGGGCGGGCAGTCGGCCAGGCCACTCACGTCTACGCTTGCGCCCTAACCCACGCACAACGTGGCGATACTGGAAATTAAATTTCCAGCCTCTTCTCTTCCCCGGTTTTGAACCCGAGACCTCCCCTATGGACATGCGTGCGTGAAACCATTTGATCTTCCAAGACCCCTTAATATATATCCACGAAAATAAATTATATACTAATCCAACTACTATTTTTCAGAATTATACTTTATATTTTTTAATATAAATTAAAAACTATGAATTAATTTATTATTTTTTTTAAAGAATAAAGGAATAAATTAATTGAATTAAATTAAATATATTAATTAATTAAAAATTAAAAAAATAATATATATTTTTAAAATTATTAAAATTTTATATATTAAAATTTTGTTAAATTTCTTTTTTATTTTTATTTTTTTAAATTAAAAATTTTAATTAATTTTGCAATTAATTTAAGTTAAATTTTAAATTTCTTTTTAAGATTTTATATTTCTTTTTATTAATTTAATTTTTAATTATTTTCTTAAATAAAATTCAAATTTTTAATGAATATTGCTGTGGTTTTTCAAAACTGTCGTAAATGTTAATTTAATTTTAATTTTAAATTATTTAATTATTTTTTAATTTAGCGACGATATCTCAAAAAATGTCGCTAAATTCAATTTTTAATGAATTTTACGGTGGTTTTGAAAAATCACCGTAAATGTTAATTTAACTTTAATTTTGAATTATTTAATTAAAAATAATAAATTTAAATATTAAAGAGACGTTAAAGGGTCCATGCCCATTTCAAATCATTGTAAATTTTTAATTAATCTCAATCTCACACATTCATTTATCAATAATCATTCTCATTTCCGTACGTCTAGCAGTGGCAACTATCCCCTCACAACTATTTCATGTATTTTTAATTAATATTATTAGAACCGAAATGATGAGGTACACACTAAGAGGGTGGTGAATTAGATATTTAAAAAAAAAATTGATAGAAACTTGAAATCATTTTGATGGAAAATTTGATGCAAGTGAGGATTATTAAAATGCTTGAAATAATAAATGAAATAAAACCACAAGTAAGAGATGAACACGAGAAATTATAGTGGTTCGGCTTAACCCAAACCTAATCCACTACCTTAGCTCCTCACTAAGGATTTTCAAAACAATCCACTATCAACTCCCTACTCAACTCGAGTAGGTCCTCTAGTCCTCGACTAGGAAATTTACAAACTTCCCAATCAAATGGGCCCTCTAGCTACACAAGTTAGGAAATATAAGAAATATACAATTGGAGAGAATCTAAGAGATGAATCTCTTAGTTACAATGTCTCTCAAAATTAAATAAGGCTTAAATGAATGTATACAAATTTAGATCAAATCCTTGAAGAGAGAAAAATAAAGCAGAGACGATTTTAAATACAAATGAGAATAACAGTAAGCTCAAATCATTTCATTCCCGTCCATTAGTCTTCTTTTGATCATCCTTGAGTTGTATTTATAGGCTTTCCAAAAGCTTTGCCCGAAACTAGTCATTTATGACCATTGAAATTTGAAAAACTAGTCGTTGGAAGCTTTCTGTGAAAAGAGATAGTCGATAGAAGATAATGTATAGTTAACTATATTTTCAAGTAAAACTAAGACATAGTTGACATATAAGAAAGCATAGTCGACTATCTTTTAACACAAATTACCCATAGTCGACAAACACATTCACATAGTTGACAGATACAAAAATATGAAAAAGATTTTGAAAATCATATACAAACATAGTTGACAGAAGTAAAACCATAGTCGACTATCCTTACATGATAATAGACAGAATGAAAAATAGTCGACAGAAGGCATATATAGTCGACAGATTATACAAGCATAGTCAACTATTCTTAATAACATAGTCGACTATTGACAGGCATAGTCGACAGCACTAAACCACATAGTTGACTATCCATAGACATAGTTAACAGAACAAAAATACATAGTCGACTATTCTTTTTATAAAAACTGAATCGTTAAATGATAACATGAAAAAAGAATATTTGAATCATACAATTCTTTAACATTAAACTCTCTTAACTTTATTTCATCATCAAAATACAATTATTTTTCATCATCAAAATTATATCAAAGGAAAAACATCAATCTCCCCATTTTTTATGATGGCAAAACATTTTATGAAATAGCCAAAAGTCTCCCCCTTTTTGTCATAAATCAAAAAGGATATATTTGAAAGAATTTTAACACAAGATTAGGAGGGGATTGGGCAAAACATCAATGGGGTAAGAGTACATTTGAGAAAAGATAAATGTTTACAAACTCCCCCTTAATAACACATATCAAAAAGATTTATTCTCCCCTTGATCAAAGCATAAAATTTGAGAATCATTTTAACACTATAACCCCCCTTTAATTTTAGAAACTAATATGATTGAAATTTTGGATACACATTCTTAAGTAAAATCATAAAGGCAATACATGATTCAAAATCATCATAATCATGGACAGTTTAGGGATAGAAAATATACCACTAAGATTGAGTTTAATAATCTCTCTTACTCTTGGTTGGCAAAAAAAATGAGCATCTTTTGGGATTAATTTTCTCCTTCAACCCCCTTTCCTTCAAGCTTGATTCATCCATAAACATTTGACTTTGAGCTCTATTTAGATGTCAAGTAAACCTACAAAAAATAACTCATCCATAAGATTTTGGTGCCTAACCCTTTTTGGGGTCACCATAGTTAGCATTGAAAATTCCTTTTAGAACCCATATTTGTTTATATCTCGTAGGATGGTTTCTTATAAAGCATTTGTTTACAAAATGCCCACATTGATCACAATAATGACAAGTGATTTTAGAATGTGAGGCAAAATTTTGTTTTCTTTTCACAAAGCCACCTTACCTTTTTCTTCTTTTATGAAAATCTTTTCTTTGAATATCAAGAGCATTTTTCAATTCTTCTTTCTCTTTATCAATTTTTTCAAGAGATAATTTTAAACATTTATTTTTCTCTTGAAGTTCATCATTTTGAGCTTTCAACATTTTCTTCTCATTATTCCAAGAATCTTTTTCTTCTTTCAATAAGTTCACTTCTTTATTTAAAGATTTTAATTTCTTCTTTAAGACATTATTTTTCACACTAATATTTTCAAATTCATTCATCAAATCATTGAATGCATCATGCAATTCATCAAGAGTAAAACTTAAAATTAAATCACTAGAATGGGAAGGATTCTCTTCTATGTTGGTCATAAGACATAGGTTGACCATTTCCTCCACTTGGGATTCATCACCAGAAGAAGAATCATCCATTTTCTTTTTGAACTTCTTCTCATACCTCTTAAATGATGGATATTCGGATATAATATGCCCATACTTTTGACATCCATAATATTTAACTGCATTTGTATATTTCTCCCCCTCAAACTTATCCTTCTTCATCCTTAGGTTTCTTCTTTGCAATTCTTTCAATCTTTTTCTACTGAGGAACCTTTTGAATTTCCTAGTAATGATCATCAAATCATCATCATCATCATCTTCATCATCATCATCACTAGATGAGTGTGAAACTTTGAAAAGAAGATTCTTATCTCTATTTATCTCATCATCATCTCTCTTCATCATGATCTCGCAAGTCATGAGAGATCCAACCAAATCATCAAAAGATAAGTTATCTAAGTCTTTAGCCTCTTGAATGGCGATCACTTTGGGGTCCCATTCCTTGTGTAGACTTCTAAGGATTTTTCTAACTTTCTCTCCATTTGAAAAAGTTTTTCCTAAGGCCTCTAAATTTGTGACAATATTATTAAACCTAGTAAACATTTCATTAATAGGTTCCCAAGATTTCATAGAAAAAAGTTCATACTCATGAATTAGTAAATTTACCTTTGATTCCTTGACTTGACTGGTGCCTTCATAAGTGACATCTAATTTGTCCCAAATCTCTTTGGTCGTTTTGCATGTTGAGACTCGGTTGAACTCTTCGACACAAAGAGCACAAAACAAAGTGTTCATGGCTCTTGCATTTATCTCCATATCTCTTCTTTCCTTTATCGTCCAAGTCTCCATATTTTCCATATCGGCCAATGTAACCCCTTCTTAATCACTTGCACAAGGCTTGTATCCTGCATAAGATAGATGAGCATTTTTGTTTTCCAAAAATTAAAGTTAGTACCATTAAAGAAAGGTGGACGAGTGGTACTTTGACTCTCAACTTTTGATAAGCTGGAAATATGTGCCATTTGTGGATCTTTATCCCTAGGTTGTTAAACCAATGAAAAATAGTGGGAACGAGGCTCTGATACCAATTGTTAGAACCGAAATGATGAGGTACACACAAAAAGGGGGGGTGAATTGGATATTTAAAAAAAAAAACTTGATAGAAACTTGAAATCCTTTTGATGGAAAATTTGATGCAAATGAGGATTATTAAAATGCTTGAAATAATAAATGAAATAAAACCACAAGCAAGAGATGAACACAAGAAATTATAGTGGTTCGGCTTAACCCAAACCTAATCCACTACCTTAGCTCCTCACTAAGGATTTTCAAAATAATCCACTATCAACCCCCTATAATGGGCCCTCTAGCTACACAAGCTAGGAAATACAAAAAATGTACAATTTGAGATAATCTAAGAGATGAATCTCTTAGTTACAATGTCTCTCAAAATTAAACAAGGCTTAAATGAATGTATACAGATTTAGATCAAAGCCTTGAAGAGAGAAAAATAAAGCAGAGACGATTTTAAATACAAATGAGAATAACAGTAAGCTCAAATCATTTCATTCCCGTCCATTAGTCTTCTTTTGATCATTCTTGAGTTGTATTTATAGGCTTCCCAAAAGCTTTGCCCGAAACTAGTCATTTATGACCGTTGGAATTTGAAAAACTAGCCGTTGGAAACTTTCTGTGAAAAGAGATAGTCGACAAAAGATAATGTATAGTTGACTATATTTTCAAGTAAAACTAAGACATAGTCGATAGATAAGAAAGCATAATCGACTACTTTTAACACAAATTACCCATAGTCGATAAACACATTCACATAGTCGATAGATACAAAAATATGAAGAAGATTTTGAAAATCATATACAAACATAGTCGACAAAAGAAAAATCATAGTCGACTATCCTTACATGATAGTTGACAGAATGAAAAATAGTCGATAGAAGCCACATGTAGTCGACAAATTATACAAGCATAGTCGACTATCCTTAGGCATAGTCGACTATCCTTAATAACATAGTTGACTGTTGACAGGCATAATCGACAGCACTAAACCACATAATCAACTATCCATAGACATAGTCAACAGAACACAAACACATAGTCGACTGTTCTTTTTATAAAAACTGAATCGTTAAATGATAACATGAAAAAAGAATATTTGAATCATAAAATTCTTTAATATTGAACTCTCTTAACTTTATTTCATCATCAAAATACAATTGTTTTTCATCGTCAAAATTATATCAAAGGCAAAACATCAATCTCAATCTCCCCCTTGTATGATTGTATTATAACTATTTTCATGCGTCTGACAGTGGCCGCGACTCCATCGTCTTCCTCAACTCCTTTCTTTCTCAATTTCTTATCCATCCATTGTCATTGGCATCAATCATCGATTTGCACAGGCGTAGGCCCTCAATCCAACCAATTTCACAACTATGCATTCTCTTCAGGGATTCCATTTTTGTCCTCATCATCCCACTGTATGACCTATTAAGTATATTTTTGATTTTTTTTATTCTCCTTTAAATTATCAATTAATTTTGTGTATATATTTCAATATTTGTGATCATTCTATTATTAGTGAATCTACACTAATGGATTTAAGATGGTGTCTATTGAAAAACATATGTTAAAACAAATTAATTGTAATAGTTTAATTATTGATTTTTTATCTAAATATGCTAAAAGAGTAAATTTAAAGTGAAATATTGTGAATTTTATATAATAAAAACAAATTTAATCGTATTAATTTTATTTTTAAATATAGTCGTAGAGGGCCTCATAAAAAATTTCGCTTAGAGCCCTTAAAATCTCAGGGCTGACCCTGATCAGTATGGTCCCTTCAAAATATCTTACAACACACATAAGGATGAATGGTCTATTAATGAACTTTTGAACATGTGTGTTCAAGAGTAAGGGAGGCCAATTATGGAAATGGGAGAGAGTGCACATATGGCCACTCAGGGAAAGAATAAAGTTGTTTAAGCCATACATAGGGGAAATGATAAAATACCTATCCAGTATGAGGTTAACAAAGTGTTGGGGAATGTTAACTCTTAATGTACCAAATGCAAGGATTTTCGGATTTCAATACTTTTTCAAAAAACCAATCAAATGCGCAGCGAAAATAAGGCACAAAAACACCTTGCAAGACTCGGTATCAATCAATCATATGCATAAAACAGAAACCATTCCATAGGGCGTTTAGAGATATACCTTATGGAGATGTCATTTTCGATGTAGAGGTTGAACACACCTTAGGTGGCAACAACTCTTGCCTCCAACAGCTCCTGAACAATCTATGGGAAATCTCCTATTGCCTCGAACAACAAACCAGGTGACTAGCTTGTCTCCCGAAAATATGAGAGACCTAGTCAGTCCACTCTCTTCATGTGGATGATCCCCATTAGAGGACCCATGTGCTAGATAAGTCTCCTATGGGTGATAGATGCTGGATATTGGTTTCAAAATAGAGGATTCCCAATCCAATAAACCCTTCATTGTAATGGAATTTCTACTCAAACAAACAAGAGATGGTTGGAGCAACAAGTGGAAAATAATGGTCTAGGGTTTTTAGCACTAGAAGAGGAAGAAGAAGGGCATAGTGGCTGAGAGAAGACACAGCTGCCAATGCCAAAAATCATCATCTTCCTTTCTTCTTCTTCTTACCTTTTATATGCAAGCCCAAAACCCTAAAACGCCTAATATGGACAAAGGACCACAAGGGAGCTTGAGGGGACAAATGGGAGATCATCCAAACCTCCAAGGACGAAGGATGTCCTTGTCGAAGCCCTCTGCCATGTGTCGTCCAAATTAGCACAGAAACGACAAAGAAGACGTGCTGGTTTGCGACATTCGCGACATAAACTGTCGTTACTTCAAGGGAAACTGTCGACAGTTTCCTTCGGATTTCCAACAAACTATGGACAGTTCATAGAGGGTTGTCGATAGTTTCTTCTCTTTGCCTTAAGTTTCTACAAATTGCATCTAGGCCCCGCCATTAACTCTTAATGACACTTCACCATCTAATGATGAAACCGAGACCCTTGTTAACTCTTAACGGCTTGCCCGTCAACTCTTGACAGTTACTCCAATTAATTCCAAACCCGATCCGTTAACTCTTAACGACGTGCTTATAAACTCTTGACAGTTATTCTAATTAATTTCGAACTTAATCAGTTAACTCTTAACGAAGTCATTATTAACCATTAATGACGATCATTAATCACAGCTTTAAAATTGCTTAGTTAACTACACTTGGATATGCGTGTTATCTTTTAGGTTCACTACTAAGTAGTAATCAGGACCAGCCAAACATTTTGACGCCGACCAACAACTTTGGTCTACAAGGAGGATCTCTCTATCTCCTCGAAGTACCCCGAGAGACCCTGAGTGACGACTAGCATTATGTCAAGACGATCCAACCAGTAATGAAGTAAAACTTCAATGAGAATCCATTTGGACTTTCAATTTCCATGTACTATAATGCCTCCATCGATTAACATCCCGATCGAGTGAGAGTCATAGAGTGATCAAACTCACTAACTCGATAGCTATGTCAAAATCTAGCGTGGTGTGGTCGAGATGACACATCAGAACTTTTTCTGACATTGGAAACACTTTCCAATCAAGTGTACTTTGGCTAGAGATTCATACAACCACAACCACCAATGACAGCATAGGATGTTTGCCTCGCGCTGGAGGTTGACCGATCCCATTAGCAATCACCTGCCTCCATATGCCACTGCACAGAGACCACACAGTGCATTTTCCCATCCGATAATCGGACGATTTTAGTAAAAGAAAATCTCAAGCACCTACATACAAGACAACTGTGTTACCTCCAATCTAAGGACCAGTAAAACAATCAAATGCCTGTGACAAATCAAATATCCTCTCAGCCATGTGATTTGTCACGTTCGTCACATTTAGTAGATGTTCCACTAACATCTACCCACATGTCTACTATATCCATCTCATGGATTATGACATGTGACTCGCCATCTTTTATAATTAGTATCTCATACTAATAAAAGGTAGTAACCTATGTGTCAGTCCGTAATTGATTACTCATAGCCCACTTATGAGAAATCTTAGGACTGAGAATCTATACTTTAAGAAATCCTTTGTTCGATAGTCTTTTTCACATATTCTAATACTTAAGAATAAGACCATCAATAGGAAATCTAAGGACTCATTCATATACGATGATTGGAAAGACATGAATGAATATATGATCTCAAAATATGAAAATATATTTTATTATATTTGCAAGATTTATATCATTAGCCTCTAATTGTCATCACTAGATGTCATCTAAATCTAGCATTAGAGCACTAACACTAACAATCTCTCACTTGAATTAATATTGGTTTAACAGTCCATAGGTCTTCATTGCATCGTCACTTGGTATCTAATACCCATTTTCCAAAGATGGCAATCAAGAGACACTATGGTAGTGCTTTAATCAGTGGGTTCACGACATTCTCTAATGACGTGGTTCTCTGCAATCGCACGTCTCCACGTGCTATGATATCTCAAATCAATCAATAATGTCACTCAATGTATTCGGATTTATGGTGAGACCTGGGCTCCCTTGCCTATGCAATGGCTCTATTTTTGTTGCACTATAGAGATATTGATAACTCAATGGACAGGACCACTTTAAGTTCAACATGGAATTTCTTCATCCAAACAACATCTCTCGCAGCATCGCATGCCACAACATATTCAGCTTCTGTAGTGGAGTCTGTAGTTACTTCATGCTTGGAACTCTTCCAGCTAACTACTCCTCCATTATAGACAAAAACAAAAACTTAGATGAAAGACATTCTATCATCCATTGTTAGATTAAAAAATCTGAATCTATGAACCCGTCAACACAGAGCTCACCCTCTCCATATATCAGTAACAAATCCTTAGTGCTTCTCAAGTACTTAAGGATACACTTTACTGTTGTCCAGTGTTCCAAACCTGAATTGGACTAATATCGGCTTGTGACTCTCATAGCATATGTAATATTAGGTCTTATATATAACATGGCATACATAAGACTCCCATAACTGAAGGATAGGGGACCTTTTGCACACTCTTTGTTTCTTTTGGGTGTCTTAGGAGACATCCCTTTGGAGAGATGAATTCCATACTTGAAAGATATAAAACCCTTCTTAGAATTCTCCATGCTAAACCCTTTAACATCTTTCTATGTACAGATTCTGGGAGAGACCTATCAATCTTCATAGATGCAGATTCTCAAGATATAAGTCACATCTCCTAGATCCTTCATGGAGAATTTATTGGACAAACAAAGTTTTATTGACATTAACATGCCAATGTCATTCCCCATTAAGAGGATGTCATCTACATACAAGACTAGGAAAGCTCGCGCGCTCCCACCGACTTCCTTGTATATACAAGGTTCATTCGGATTTTTAATGAAATCAAACTCTTTGATCTCACTATCGAAACGAATGTTTCAAAAGCTTGAGGCTTGCTTAAGACCATAAATGGATCTCTTAAGCTTTCACATTTGATTGGCGTTGGAAGACTCAAAACTAGAAGACAGTTCCATGAATGTACCTTCCTCAAGACAACCAATCAAGAATGTCGTTGTGACGCCCTACTTTTCCAAATACACAACGATGTAAAATATAAGCTAACATCACCACGGGCGTTATGAAAACCCTTACCAACGGAAGCGTTGGATCGAACTTGAAAGCTTAACCAAAGCTAAATAAATGGGGTTTCCACTGTATTTCCTTCACAAGTTCAAGAAATGCTCATGACTTCCAATACTCTAAAAATGACTCTCAACACATAAGCAGTGGGTACAGTTGTAGGACACCCACATACGCACACCTCTTACAACCTTGAATACCCTAGTTGCTATTACAACACATCATTGTGGTACAATTACATGGGTATGTAATAACTCAAAAAAAAACCCCAAAACTAGCCAAGCATGATCTCCTTGCTCATGCTCGAACTGGTACCTGAAACACCTAACACTTCCAACATACCTGGAACGTGGAACGTTCCAGGGGCATCAACCCAAGTTAGATATAGATCTAAGTGAGTGACTCATAAAAGGTAAGTACATGCGTGCAAATGCAATAATGCCATTATGAAATCCACCCCTGTGGTAGCAGTCACCTCCGCGGTCATCAAAGTCACTCCTGGCTCATCACTAGATCACGAGGTCTTCCATGATATCCCAACAACTAGCCACAGTCACCAATACGAACATGATATATGACAAAACAAAAGGAATATGCATAAACAAGGGAAAATATGACATGTAAGCTACAAAGGCATGATGTGCAAGCCAACACACAAGTGAAGCAACAAATGCTCAAAATGCCACAAAACATGCAGGAATCACTCACCTTGATTGGTTACCTTAGGAAGCACGGTTTACAACGAGCGGAATGGGTTTTCTCGTAGTTTTTCTTACTGCTTGGCATGAACTTCGAGAAAGACCCGAAAATTCTGTCAAGGTTTATTCTCCATCGAATTTCTCCCTTCTTTTGGTAGTATTTCCTCTCTCGAACTCCCTTTCTTTTCCTCCTTTCTTGGTGCCCAAAATGAATAACCCCAAAGCCCTTATTTATAGGAAACTTCGGCGAACCAAATCGCGCCACGTGTCACATCATCATTCCATCCATGTGCATCCAACCAAAGTGTGCCATGTGTCCCTGATATTTTGAACCTTCACATGTTTAATTTGATTTTCCAATATTCCCATCATTACATCCCACATGGTTTAATTCATTTTCTACGTTTCCCATCATTACACATTTAATTACTAACTACATCCCACATGGTTAATTGCATTTTTCACATTTCTCATCGTTACACTTCAAATCCTATCTCCAAGTGGCCAATGAATGCTTGCCACATGTCCTTAGAGATAATGTTTGGAGACTTTTGCAAACTTGGAAGCTAAGTACGCTTTTCCTTTAACCAATCATGCAATGCCACCTCAAAGGGTCATTATGAGCCATCATGTGACCTTAACTTAACTTCCAAGTAACCCAATGGTTGATTGCCATGTGTCATTGAAGACAAGGCTTCATCATTTCTCCCATGTGCATCCAACCCAAATGCACCTCTCGTCTCTTAATTGAATTTAATAGAGTTTATAATCCAAAGCTCCATTTGTTTTGAGTGTTCACACTATGCTCATCATTACACCCATAATTATTACACCCATAATTATAAGATTTCAACCAATCCAATTGTGACACCTAGGGGGGACACTTGGCCATTCATGATTTGCCCATGGATGATATTTTTAAGGTTTCAAGAACTACACATTGGCCCAAACTTTTCGGATAATTTGCACTTAGGCCCTTGCAACTTGGTCTCCGGGTCATTTTTAATTGCACTTTTTGGTCCAAAAAAAATGGATAAATTACACTTAGCACCCCAAGATTTTAGGTAAATTATACTTTTACCCGACTTCAATATTTACGATTTTGCCACTGGTTCAGAAACTGAATTTTTACCTCAAGGCTTCCTTAATTCTTTGAAAGAGCCTATTTCCTCAAGTATTAGAACCTAACAATCTCAGGTATTACCTCATTTTTTATTTTGAAAATCTGGGGTGTTACAGTCGTTTTGACATCCATTTGCCAAATCTCATAGTATGTGGCTATGGCTAGTAATACTCTGATGGATTTAAGCATAATGACCAACGAAAAATGTCCCCCCATGGTCAATACCATGTTTCTGCAGTTATCCTTTCACCACCAGTCATGCTTTGAAGGTCAACACCTTCTCACCAGAACCAATATTTCTCTTGCAAATCCACTTGCATCCATAGGAACCATTCCCTTTGGTGGATCCACTAGAGTTTAGACTTGGTTGGAATGCATAGATTCCATTTCAAATTGCATAGCCTCATGCCATTTCGATGTCTAACATCGTCCCTCCATAGTTAGTAGGATCAACATTTTGATCAATATCTCCATACATGAATGCTTCTTGTATCTCCTCAACGACAAACATATATCATTCTTGAGGTGAGATCTCTACTAGATTTATGAGCCTCATGTGGAGTGACACCACTTGGATCGACTGATTATGGATTGGTTTGCTGACTGGGCACAACTCCAAAAAAAAATAAGAAGACATCTCTTCTAGCTTTACTTTCTTTCTTATGCTTCCTTCTTGAAGAAACTTTTTCTCCAAGAATACAACATCTTGGATGATCAATACTCTTTGATCACTTGGGAAAGCAGAAGTAGTGGCCTTTGTCAGATTTGGACTCTAGCTTGTCTGTCTTGAGCTTCTCAGCGAAAATGAGATAACCCCGGCTCTTAACGTCCTTAAGACTAGGCAATTTCCCATACCATATCTCATATGGATTACTCTCGATAGTCTCGCTCGAAGCCCTATTAAGGAGACATATGGCAATGCATGATGCATAGCTGCACAATAAAAATGGTGATCATTGATCATATCATGTTGAACAGGGTATGATTTCTTTTCTTAGAAACACCATTTAATTGTGAAAAAGTAGGAGGAGATAATTGGGATATAATGCGACATGCTTTGAGGTAGTCATCAGACTCTGTACTTAGGTATTCCCTACTTCAATCTAATCGAAGTATTTTAATACTATTTCCAGTCAAGTTCTTTACTTTCATCTTAAACTCTTTGAACTTTTCAAAAGTTTTAGACTAGTACTTTAACAAGTACACATAACCATACCAAGACAAGTCACCAGTAACGCTTATGAAGTAGTTGTAACCACCTCTTACCACGACAGATAATGATCCACAAATACTTGTGTGGATTAACCTTAATAACTCACCAGCCCCACTTGGTCCAACCAAGGGTAACTTGGTCATTTTTCTAAGAAGACGTGATTCACAAATTTGTCGCGGTTAAAAACCTAATGGATCTCATAATCCTCTTTTTGGCCAATTCTATAGTCCTCTTCTTATTGGAATGGCCTAGTATATGATGCCATGAGTGTTTAAAGTCAATATCGTTATCACGAGAATTCTTCCCGCTGCAACTAGATGTAACATTAACGTCTCTCTGTTTGATACTTTGGTGCAACTCTCATATGTAAAGACCATTTACTATAAAGCCCATGCCAACAATTTCATTATGATAATGAGTATGGCATTCATTGCTTAAGGAAGAAAGTTCACATCTATCTTTTACAAGCTTTGGAATGGACACAACATTCTGAAATGCATTTGGTAAAAATAAAGAGACCTTTTACATGCCCAGAATAAAGAGTCACAAAAACTGTCCCGACAGCTAATGGTTCTATAATAACACCATTTCTTACTAAGGATAATTCCCAGCTTCCTAAGCGACCTACTTCTTTCTAGATCTTGCATGTAAAAACATATGTGTAAGGTCACACCTGAATCAATCATCCATTAAATGGGAGAATGATCAATCTCATAGATCATCCCAATGACAAAGAAATAAGATATACTTGAACCCTGGATTTGTGAATGCTTGACCCTCAAGTTGGAGAGATATATTGGGCAGATCTTCTTCCAATGCCCATCTTGATGGCAATGGAAACACTTTCCCTTAAATCCCTTAGCCTTGGAGATATCCTTCTACGGGCTAACTTCTTGATCTTGAAAGAACTCTTATTTCTCTCAGAAGCAATAGCGAGAACACTTTCTCTACCTTTTCCATTCATTTCAGCATGCGCTATTGTTAAACTTTTTAACAACTCATGAAGTGTGCACACAACATTGTTCATTTGATGTTTTAGAATGAATAGGGCGAATGAATTCAAAAGCGATTAAAGAATGAGGTCTACTTGCAGGTCAGCATTCATGCAAAATCCCAATAAGTCCAATTAATCGATTAAATTGATCATCTTAAGGACATGGTTCTCGACATTCGTGCCTTTTTCCATTCTAGTAGTTCCCTAGATATCTCATATCTAGCTACTTCTTCATTCTTTCCATTCATCTCCCTCATTTGCTCCCATTGGCCACAGACCTCTCCAATAACTCATCATTATGCTCCTTACTCGAATCAACTTTTGATTCACTTAGCCTATCCATATAGTAGGGTTTAATTAAAATGACTTTGTCCAATGCGCAAGATTGTGTTAGAAAAGTTTTCCTTAACTAAATTGTTGTAGAAATAAATGATTGTTAGTTTGATTTATCTTGCATAAATTATTTAGTTTCGATCTTAAACTAAACAGTACCTCTCACTCAATTTTTCGAATCTCACACTTCCCAAAGTGGAAAACACGAATCCCTTGAAGGAACTCGTGGCGGGTGATCGAGTTCTCTCCAACATGAATATTACCCCTCAATGCTTTGGTGGTATGTTGGGATACCCAAATATTTTAGTAGACAACACTTTCCTATCACATCTCATGTGAGGTTCGATCCACTGACCCATATGCCACTTATTTCTCAACACTTTGGTGGTATGTTGGAGAGTGACATACATAGACAAGACCCACCATCTCAGACGCTTGAAACATGTATGACCTCAATGCTTTGGTGGTATGTTGGTCATACCTGTGTGGGGCAACCAACAACATCTCATGCTTAGATAGAAAATTTAATCAACCTTCGTGAAATGCACCCTCAACGCTTGGGTGGTATGTTGGACACATCCCACTCGGGCTACAAATTCCTACGATGGTAGAATGTCATGATAAATTATATTTATCGTATCTAATATTTTGCACATTTGGGAAGATTTTGGTCTTTATCTTAAAGGTATTTCTTTGCACATGCATTTAAGTTTTTTATTTACGTATCTCATACATAATAAACTCATGCATACATACAAAGTAGGATTATCATGGACTTTATACTCATTAATTAAATTCAAACCTTTAGACTTAATTAATAGCATTAATAGAGATGAACACACCATGCACATCTCATGTGCATGTCACATATCTCCTATGGACAACAATCTCTTGGCATTCTGGCTCCTTGTAGTCACCTACGCTTGATGCTTTCATCTTCATTTTACATAGAGAAATATACTATACATTTTTCTAAGATAAAAATGAAAATGACAAAGAGACTTATGTCTTATTACAGTCCCGAATGGAATAAAATAAATTATTACAGACCATTTCACAAATACCTATAACATTTATCCATTCAAACAATCACATTACATTTTAAGTCCATGATCACCCTTTCATTCAATCTCATTGAATAACAAAGCATATAAATTTTAAAATTCGAGTTAATGTAATATGCATCATTTTTTGAGCTACTGATATCTCATATCATGTGCATTAATCGGTTCTAAGTCATAGCACTCACATTATATTAAAATAGAATTTGAAAAACCCAAAAATCAAAAAACAATGACCAAACTGTTGACAGTTTCTAGAGACTATCGACAATTTTTGGGTTTCGCACATACTGTCGACAGTCTCTGCATATTGTCGACAGTTCATCAAGCAAATGCTTAGAACTATTGACAGTTCCTGCTATGCTATCGACAGTTTGACGCTGCATCTGCAAAAATAAAGAGCAAATGTCCACTTGAAACACATACACAATACATCAACACAAGCATAGATTAATGAAAATCGAGCCGAGGCTCTGATAACATTATTGGGGAATGCTAACTCTTGGTGTACCGAATGCAAGGGTTTTCGAATTTAAATTTTTTTTTGAAAAACCAATCAAACGCGCAGCGAAAATAAGGCACAAAACCACCTTGCAAGACTCAGTATCAATCAATCATATGTATAAAACAGAAACCATTCCTTAGGGCGTTTA
Organism: Diospyros lotus; assembly: GCF_014633365.1. NCBI lineage: Eukaryota > Viridiplantae > Streptophyta > Magnoliopsida > Ericales > Ebenaceae > Diospyros > Diospyros lotus. The sequence continues at coordinate 33,918,649 of NC_068341.1, read as the reverse complement.
GAGATATACCTTATGGAGATGTCAGTTTCGATGTAGGGGTTGAACACACCTCTGGTGGCAGCAACTCTTGCCTTCAATAGCACCTGAACAGTCCATTGGGCAGTCTCCTACTACCCTAAACAGCAAACCAAGTGACTAGCCCGTCTCCCAAAAATATGGGAGACCTAGTTAATCCACACTCCTCATATGGATGATCCCTATAGGAGGACCCATGTGCTAGACAAGTCTCATATGGGTGATACAAGCTGGATATTGGGTTCAAAACAAAGGATTCCTAATCCAATAAACTCTTCATTGGAATGGGATTTATACTCAAACAAATAAGAGATGGTTGGAGCAACAAGTGGAAAACAATGGGCTAGGGTTTTTGACACTCGAAGAAGGAAGAAGAAGGGCACAGTGGCTGAGAAAAGCCACATCCGTGAATGCCAAAAATCATCATCTGTCTTTCTTCTTCTTCTTACCTTTTATATGTAAGCCCAAAACCCTAAAATGCCTAATATGGACAAACGGCCACAAGAGAGCGTGAGGGGACAAAGGGGAGAGCATCCAGACCTCCAAGGACGAAGGACGCCCTTCTTGTCGAAGCCCTTTGCCACGCGTTGTCTAAATGGACGCAGAAATGGCAAAGAAGAGGTGCTGGTTTGCAACAGAAACTATTGACAGGTCAAGGGAAACTATTGACAGTTTCCTTCAGATTTCCAACAAACTGTAGATAGTTCATATAGAGTTGTCAACAGTTTCTTCTCTTTACCTTAAGTTTCTCTAAATTGCATCTAGGCCCCGCCATTAACTCTTAATGACACTTTCGCCATCTCATCATGAAATCGATACCCTCGTTAACTCTTAATGGCATGCTTGTCAACTCTTGATAGTTACTTCAATTAATTCCAAACTCGATCCATCAACTCTTAATGGCATGCTTGCCAACTCTTGATAGTTATTTCAATTAATTCTGAACCTGATCAGTTAACTCTTAACGGTGTCATCATTAACCATTAATGATGATCATTAATCATAGCTTTAAAATCGCTTAGTCAACCACACTTGGATATGCATGTGGCCTTCTAAGTTCACCACTAAGTAGCATCGGGATGCATCAATCACTTTGAGGTCAACCAACAACTTTGGTCTACAACAAGGATCTCTCCATCTCCTCGAAGTACCCCGAGAGACCCTGAGTGACAACTAGCATTGTGCTAGGGCGATCCTACTAGTAATGAAGTCAAACTTCAATGAGAACCCATTTGGGCTTTTGATTCTCATGTACTATAATCTCTCCATTGATTAACATCCCGATCGAGTGAGAGTCATAGAGTGATCAAACTCACTAACTCAATAGCTATGCCAAAATCTAGCATGGTGTGGTCAAGATGACACATCGGAACTTCTTTTGACATTAAAAACACTTTCCAATCAAGTGTACTCTAACCAGAGATTCATACAACCACAACCACCACTGATCGCATAGGATGATCGTTTCGCGCCATAGGTCGATGGATCGCATTAACAATCACCTATCTCCATACACCACTGCATAGAGATCACACAATGCATTTTTCCATCCGATAACTGGACGATTTTTAGCAAAGGAAAATCTCAAGCATCGACATACAAGACAACTGTGTTACCTTTGGTCTAAGGACTAGTAACACAATCAAATGCTTTTCATGCTCTTCCTCATCTGAGGAGTATATCAAAATGTCATCAATGAAGACTATTACAAACTTGTCCAAACAGGGTCTAAAGATTCGGTTCATCAAATCCATGAATGCGGCGGGTGCATTTGTTAATCCAAATGGCATCACCAAATATTCGTAATGGCTATATCGATATCAAAAGGCTATTTTAGACACATCTTCTTGCTTAATCCTCATTTGGTAGTACCCTGATCGAATGTCTATCCTTGAGAACACTTTGGCCCCTTGCAACTGATCAAACAATTCTTCGAGCCTAGGAAGTGGGTACTTATTCTTTATGGTGACCTTGTTCAATTGTCGATAGTCAATACACATTCTCATGATACCATCCTTTTTTTCACAAAGAGTACGGGGGCTCCCCAAGGTGACATACTTGGTTTAACAAACCCCTTATCAGTCAGTGCTTGCAACTGCTCTTTTAATTCTCTCATTTCGGCTGGGGCCATTTTATAGAGGGGTATAGGAATAGGTTGAGTACCTAGTACTAGGTCTATTGAGAATTTAATTTCTCGATGGGGAGGTAAACCTGGTAGGTCCTCGGGAAAAACTTTAGGATATGCATTTACGATCCTCACCATGCCTAATTCAAGGTTCTCCTTACTTAATTTAGGTTTCGCTGTTTGTAGTGCTTGCAATGCCATACTTGGCTTTCCTTTACCATCGCTACCTTGGCCTTGAAAAATGACTCTCTTGCTAGATTTGAGCACGCTCCCAATCTTGTTTTTACAATCTACCTTAATACTATGTAATGATAAGAAATCTATTCATATGATTATGTCAAAATCCTGGATATCTAATAGTGCTAAGTCTATTTCAAAATTCTCTCCTCCTATACTCAGAATACATCCATGGCAACCCACCATGGTTTCTATGGTCGTACCTATAGGGGTAGCTATGATCATTTGATATCCGAAACTCTTTGGTTCTAACTTTAAATTATATGTCATTGTACATGAAATGAACTAATGCGTAGATTCAAGGTCTATCAAAGCATGAACGAGAGTATCAGAGAAAAATAATGTACCTTCAATAATTGTAGGGTTGGCCTTAACATCTTCACAGGTTAAATTGTAAACATATCCATGGCAAACATTATGTGTCCCTCCGATCGATTGCTTGATCTTTTGTCTCTTCAGGCATTCCCTTGAAATGTGCTCGGGTTGTCCATAATTGTAGCAAGTGATCTTCCCTTGGTACCTAATTTGAGGTGTCTCATTATGTCTCAGGCAGTTTCTTTTAATGTGACCTTCTTCACCGCAAACGAAGCACATTAGTTGCTTCATAAGGCATTTATTTCCTCGATGTTTCTTCTTGCATCGAGAACATTGCTTTTCATCCTTGGCCCGAAAAGTTAAGTTCCTTATCTTATGGCCCTCGCTCCCTTTTTCCTTGAACCTGATCAACCTTACACACAATAAGTTCCTCTTAGTGGTTAAGACTTGATTTAAGGCTTCCTTATTTGTGTCAATGGCCCACGTGCTTAAGGCTTCCTGGAGACTTACTTGTAGTCACGATTTAAACTTTTATGCCTTCTTGATGCGAGCAGATAAAGATCCCTTTGGTTGCATCTAAAAGCCCACGAACAAGATGAGCATCATCCCAAGAAAGCTAAACTAGATTCAAGCAACAAACAAAATAAAAAAAAAATGATATAGATGCCACACTCTAGAATAAGAGAAGAAGAAGTTAGGAGTGATAAGCCTTGGAAATTAGACGCCACAAGATTGGAACAATCTTGATAAGTCTCGAGTTCTTGGAAAAGCCAAGTGGGAAAGTTCTCCTTTCAATAAGCATGAAAATAACCAACCTTTTGAAATGTTTACAATTCCCTTTAAATAGAAAAACAAATATGAAATAACTACCAACCTGAAATAACTACCCACTACCCAAATGCTCAATAACTACCCACAACCCAAATGCTTAATAACTACCAGACACACACACACCCCACTACCTTAATGGTTGGTCCCCTCTCTCTTCATAATACAATTTAACAAATTAAACAACTATTTTGTTGGCCAGCTACACATGGACATAAGCTTGGATGCCATGTCTCTCATTTCTAATGGATGCCACGTGTCATCTTCTAATGGGCTAGCATGCTGATTAAATGGACATAGGCTTGACTTCCACTTGTTGTATGTTTGTAATATCTCTGACAAGCTCACTGGAATTTTCCCGGCTCCGATGAAGCATTGTGGCACGAGGGTGGCGTGTCATGGCGGGTGATGGGCGAGTGGCATGCTTAAGTGTTAGATGGCACAGAGCTATCGTGTCATGGTGGCAGCAAGTATGCATGTTGAATGCAGCAGTGTGCGGTAGAATGGGCCTTTGGGGCTGGGGCGCCTGCACACAAGGCAGCAGTTGGCATGGCTAGGATGCACAGATGAGGCTAGACCTGATGGTGTGGGGCAGATGCCATGGGGCTGCCACGCAAGCTGAAAGATGCGGGCACGCTAGCAAGCTGAGTGGGCTGAGTTGTGCGGGACAAGGGGGTAATCCGTGCACCTTTCCAGGAGGCAAGGCTAATAGGCGAGAGCGGTTGAAGCAACATGGGGGCGTGACCCGAGCAATCCCGTAATGCGCGGAGTACGTCCGCACAAGGCACACCCAAGAGGGCAATGAGTGGCCATACGGGGCCATGCGTGCGTAGAGTGGCCGAGGCAGTTGCGACAGGTGTTAGCCAGATAGGCCATGCGGCTCACAGACAGTTGCTAGACGTGGTGTATGTGGCCCTATAGTTCAATAGTGTCGGTTATGAGGCATAACCGCTTGTATTTCTGTAGCCTATATATATGTGGCTTTGTGGGCATTTTTGGAAGCTTCTCAGAGTGAGCATAGCCTGAGCCATTTTCCTTTGTATTCTCGGATTGAATAAAAGGTTGGGATCTTTCTTGTATTCTTTGTGTGTGCTTTCCTTTGTTTGGTGAATTAACCCCGAATGGTTGTTGGCTGATCTAAGTGGGCGAACTTGGAGCCATCACAAGGTTCTTGGCCGGAATCAAAAACACAAGGTTCTTGGCTGGAATCTAGGGCTAGTCTTATGACAAGTTTGTATCAGAGCCAAAGTTCGGTTGCTATACAAAGAAGCGGGTAAAGACAATGGATGGTGGGAATGAAGCTATTTGTGACTGTGTTGCTCATTTGGAAGTTTAGGTAGGGGAGAGGGACCCTACTGATGAGACCTTTCTGACCCAAAAGGTGCAAATGCAGCCTCATCCCTAGAGGAGTTACAAACCTTGGTGGATAATTTCTGCACATCATGGAAAGACCATGCTATAGCGTGGGAGGAGATTTTGGTTGCTAAAATGGCTTCCTTGGAGGCAAATCTTACAGCTCAAGCGGAAGCTCATGAGGTAGCCTTGAAGGATCAAATTGCTACCCTACAAAGGGATGTTACCTTGCTGAAACGTGCACTGATGAGTGGACCGTCTGGTGGGGGTAAGGCAACACCGAAGCTAAAGGTACCAGAGCCAAAGGCCTTCACTGGGGTGCGAGAATCAAAGACGCTGGAGAACTTTCTATGGGACATTGAGCAGTACTTCAAGTCTACTCGCATACCTGAGGGCGAGAAGGAGATCTTGCAAGCATGTTCTTGGTGGGTGATGCCAAGCTATGGTGGCGAACCCGTGTGTCATCAAATGACAAGGACAAGCCATGGATCTAGACGTGGTATGCACTGAAGGTGGAGTTGAAGGCTCAGTTCTTGCCTTCACACGGGTCATGGATAGCTTGTGAAGCGCTCAAGTGGTTAAAGCAGACGAGAACCATGCGAGATTATGTCAAGTAGTTCAGCTCGCTTATGCTAGATATTGACAAGATGTTAGAAGAGGATCGCCTCTTCAACTTCTTGTTTGGTCTCCAAGCCTGGGCCCAAATGGAGCTTATGAGGCAAGATGTGAAGGATCTATCCTCGGCGATGGCTGCCGCGGATGCCCTTATTGACTTACAGGCCTTGAGGGCCAATCATAGTGTTGTTGGCAAGGCCAAGGATAAAGGAAAGAAGAGGGATGATCGCAGGCCAGATCAGAATAGCAGTTATAAGGGGAAGGGCAAAGTTGTTGTAGGAGAGACAAAGAAACCCGAGTGTGGAGGATGTTTCATATGTGATGGGCCACACATGGCCCAAAAATGCCCAAAGCGTGAGGGGCTTAATGCCTTGGTTGTTGAGGAAAAGCAGGACACGAAAAATGCTAAACAAGAGGAGGTGCGGGTGAGCCCTCTTCAGTTGTTAGTTGGTGCAATCCAAGCCACGTCAACTGGTGGCTTAGTTCGTGTGGAGATTGTGCTAAATGGAGAAGACTGTTATGCGCTGGTGGATAGTGGGGCCTCACATAACTTCATGGCAGGAAAGTTGGCAATGGCACTCGGGCTGATGGTGGAGTCATGCCATAATCGCATCAAAGCTTTGAATTCAGTAGCCCAGGGTGTGCTGGGTCTAGCTTCAGAGGTAGCTGTCACGGTTGGTCCATGGATGGGGACGTTGCCCTTTATGGTGGTGCTGTTTGATGACTTTGATGTCATCCTAGGGGTAGATTTCCTTATGCGGGAGAAGGCAGCACCTATGATATACCTGGGTGGAGTGATGTTCTTTGATAAGCAGCAACCTTGCTTTGTGAAGCAAGCCATGTTTGATAGGTCGCTGGTTAAGGCAGGTAAGAGTGGCATGTTGCTCTACTATACAGGTCGAGCAAGGCCTTAAGAGGGAGGAAACTACATATCTGGTAGCCATGATCTAGATGAAGCCAGATCAGTGGGTTGAAGTCCCTGATGTGGTGGCAGACTTGCTGGGCGAGTTCACTGATGTCATGCCACCAGATTTTCCAGAGGCCTTGCCGCCTAGGAGACCAACTGATCATTAGATTGAGTTGCAGCCTGGTGCACGAGCCCCAGCTAAAGCACCTACAGGATGGCACCACCTGAGTTGGCAAAGTTGAGGAGGCAGCTAAAGGACTTGCTGGATGCAGGCTTGATCCAGCCATCCAAGGCATCCTATAGAGCTCCTGTGCTCTTTCAGAAGAAGCAGGATGGGTCCCTTCGGATGTATGTCGACTACAGAGCTCTCAACAAGGTGACTATCAAGAACAAGTACCCAATTCCACTTATTGCAAACTTGTTCGATAGGCTGGCACAGGCCACCTATTTCACCAAGCTGGATTTGCGTGCTGGGTACTGGCAGGTGCGCATAGCAAATGGGGATGAGGAGAAAACTATTTGTGTAACCAAGTATGGGGCCTATGAGATTCTAGTGATGCCTTTTGGCTTAAGCAATGCCCCTGTTACCTTTTGTAATCTGATGAATGATGTTCTTAATGAATATATAGATCAGTTTGTTGTATTATACTTGGATGATATTGTGATCTATAGTGAGACATTGGATGACCATTAGATGCACTTAAGAAAGGTGTTCTCACGACTTAGGGAACACCAGCTCTATGTGAAGAAGGAAAAATGCGAGTTTACCCAGAAGGAGATTATGTTCCTGGGGCATCGTGTTAGCAAAGGGCGTGTCAAGATGGATGACAAGAAGGTGCAAGCGATAATCTATTGGTCTGCTTTGACAAAGGTGTCTGAACTGAGATCTTTCCTTGGTTTGGCCAACTATTACAGGAAATTCATCTACAGGTACTCGAAGAAGGTTGCTTCCTTGACCGATCTCTTAAAGAATGACAAGGAGTGGCAGTGGACTGCCAAGTGTCAAGAGGAGTTTGACGAGTTGAAGGCTGTTATAGCTTTAGAACTAGTGTTGAAGTTGCCTGACTTTGAGCAACCATTCGAGGTACACAATGATGCTTCTAACAGGGCCATTGGTGGCGTCTTGATGCAGGATGGGCATCCAATTGCATTTGAGAGTCGAAAGTTGAATGATGCTGAGTAGCGATACTCAGCACATGAGAAAGAGATGTTGGCTGTGGTGCACTGCTTGCAGCTATGGCGTGTATATTTGCTGGGGACAACATTTATAGTGTGCACTGATAATGTGGCCAACACGTACTTCTCAACACAGAAAAAGATAACTGCCAAGCAGGCTCGTTGGCAACAACTTTTGTTGGAATATGATTTTGTGTGGCAACACAAGGCGGGGACCAGCAATCGGGTAGCTAATGCTTTGAGTAGAAAGCTTATGCAGGTGATTGTGGCAACAATTAGTAGCTTCAATACTCTGTTATTGGATCGGGTTTGAGAGCAGGCGAAGGCTGACAGTCAGTAAAAAAAGTTGGTGCAGCAAGTGGCGGAGGGCACAGTGCGTCGTTATTGGCTTAGCAACGACTTGCTGCATGCAAAAGAGGACCGACTGTATGTGCCTCGTGGTGTAGGTTTGCGGCAGTTGTTGATGCGTGAGACCCATGACACGGCATGGGCGGGTCATCTGGGAACAACAAGGATGAAGGCGTTGCTTGCACGCGGGGCCATGCGTGCCCAAAGTGGTCGAGGCAGTTGCGACAAGTGTCAACCAAACAGGCCATGCAGCCCACAAACAGTTGCTGGACGTGGTGCATGTGGCCCTATAGTTCAGTAGTGTCGGTTATGAGGCATAACCGCTTGTATTTTCTGTAGCCTATATATATGTGGCTTTGTGGGCGTTTTTTGTAGCTTCTCAGAGTGAGCATAGCCTGAGCCATTTTCCTTTGTATTCTCAGATTGAATAAAAGGTTGGGATTTTTCCCACATTCTTTGTGTGTGCTTTCATTTGTTTGGTGAAGCACACAAACAAATGAGACATAGAATTAAACAACTACCTTAATGTGTGGAAAAATATGAAGGCAGTAATAGCTAAATGAGACATTGTCATCATACGCCTTCATACACACAATAATGAGACATTATCATCATACGCCTTCATTCACACATTGGTAAAAAATAGTTGTTTGACCAACTATCTTAATGAGACATTATCTCCATCTTGGGCCAGTAATAGTTGTGTGCAAGCAACCCCTTCATCCTTGTTGTTCCTGGATGACCCGCCCATGCCGTGTCATGGGTCTCACGCATCAGCAACTGCCGCAAACCTGCACCACAAGGCACATACAGTCGGTCCCCTTTTGCATGCAGCAAGTCGTTGCTAAACCAATAGCGACGCACTATGCCCTTTGCCACTTGCTGCACCAACTTTTGATACTGACTGTCAGTCTTCGCCTGCTCTCGATCCCGATCCAAGAACAGAGTATTGAAGCTACTGATTGCTGCCACAATCGCCTGCACATGCTTCCTGCTCAAAGCATCAGCTACCCGATTGTTGGTCCCCGCCTTGTGCTGCCACACAAAATCATATTCTGACAAAAGTTGCTACCAACTAGCCTGCTTGGCAGTTAACTTTTTATGTGTTGAGAAGTACATGTTGGCTATATTATTAGTGCACATTGTAAATGTTGTCCCCAACAAATATACACACCACATCTGCAAGCAGTGCACCACAACCAGCATCTCTTTCTCATGTGCTGAGTATCGCTACTCAGCATCATTCAACTTTTGACTCTCAAATGCAACTTGATGCCCATCCTGCATCAAGACGCCACTAATGGCCCTGTTGAAGCATCAGTGTGTACCTCGAATGGTTGCTCAAAGTCAGGCAACTTTAGCACTGGTTCTGAAGCTATAGCAACCTTCAACTCATCAAACTCCTCTTGACACTTGGCAGTCCACTGCCATGCCTTGTCATTCTTCAAGAGATTGGTCAAGGAAGCAACCTTGTTCGAGTACCCCTGGATGAATTTCCTGTAATAGTTGGCCAAACCAAGGAAAGATCTCAGTTCAGACACCTTTGTCGAAGCAGACCAATTGATTATCGCTTGCACCTTATTGTCATCCATCTTGACACGCCCTTTGCTAACACGATACCCCAGGAACATAATCTTTTTTCGGGCAAGCTCGCATTTTTCCTTCTTCACATAGAGCTGGTGTTCCCTAAGCCGTGAGAACACCTTTCTTAAGTGCATCAAATGGTCATCCAATGTCTCACTATAGATCACAATATCATCCAAGTACACCACAACAAACTGATCTATATATTCATTAAGAACATCATTAATCAGATTACAAAAGGTACCAGGGGCATTGGTTAAGCCAAAAGACATCACCAGAAACTCATAGGCCCCATACCTGGTTACACAAGTAGTTTTCCCCTCATCCCCCTCTACTATGCTCACCTGCCAGTACCCTGCACGCAAATCTAGCTTGGTGAAATAGGTGGCCCGTGCTAGCCTATCGAACAAGTCTACAATAAGTGGAATCGAGTACTTGTTCTTAATAGTCACCTTGTTGAGAAATTTGTAGTCGACACACATCCGAAGGGGCCCATCCTTCTTCTTCTAAAAGAGCACAGGAGTGTTGAGTTCTAACCTAGTCAAGAAAGGGGGTGAATTGACACCTTTTAAAACTCTAATGCAAAACTTATGCACGTATATATATGAGAAAACAAATTTAATACAAACAAAATTGTAGTTGAGAGTACGGGAGCACTTAAATACTAGATGGATAATATGATATCCGCCAGCTGTGCTAGTATGTGCTTTGGTCCAATATACTCTTCAAATTACAACTTGGTGAAAACAAGTGATTTGAATGCACATAATAACAAGTCTTTAAATAAACCAAATGGAATATTGAATGAGTATAAAGAATGATCAATTCAAATCAGAATATAATCAAAATAACCAACAAGAATGTAGGCCTTAGGGTTTGGCCACTTTAGATAGCACAAGACCAAAAACAAACAAGTATAATCAAGCAAGAATAAGTAAGAGTGAAGAGAAGAAGAACACAGCGATGTATAGTGGTTCGGCCCTTATGGCTTACATCCACTACCTAAGGATTTCCTTCCTTAGGATTTTCAACCAAATCCACTATATGAAAATTTTGTTACAACCACCAAATCCTTCACTTGGCTTCACCACCACCAAACTACTTCTGGAGTCTCACACTCACTAGTTTGGATTTTTGTATACTCTTTACACGATACAAGAATAGTAGAGATTGAGAAATAGGGTTCTCTCAAAAATAATACAATGAAGCGTAGAGAACTCTTTTAGTTTTCTCTCAAGAATATAGAGGAAGAGAAAGATTTGAGAGAATGAAAATCTTAGCCAATAATGTAGAAAATAATAGGGCTTCCAAAAGTTGTTCCAAAGCCTTCAAGAGATCCTTTTATATAATGTTAGAGTAAGCTTTCCTTAATCAATCTCAGCCCTCCATGTGGCAAGTCTTCAAGCCAATCTCAACCCTTCAAATTGAATTCTTGATTTACCTTCCATAATCAGCTAACTTGATTGATCATCAAGACCTTTGACTTTTGTTGATCTCCAATCAGCCTTGAATGAGCAAATCAATTCCACTAATGCATGGATGATTTTAAGGATTAAAATATCATCAAAACCTTTCATAATTCTTACAAAATCGACAATAAATAAGAAATGATCAATTCTGACTTCCAGTTGATCTTCAAACTCCTTTGATTGTGTAATTGGCCCCTTAGCTTCCATAACAAACATAGCTAATTTGAAATTTGAATTTAAACCTCCAAATGGTGTAAAATCCAACCAAATATTCTCAAATAATGAAGCAAATTTGTCCAACAATAAAGATATCAATTATAACTTCAAAAGCTCATAATTGATCAAGTTTCCATACTAAAAAATGTTAACAAGTAGAGAATCAATTTGTGTATCTGAATATATGCAAGATATCCTTTGAATATTCTCCCATAATGAAGATATCAATTAGCCATAATGAGTAGGATACTTGATTTCATGATTTGAGTCTCCATATCCTTTTAATGAGAGAGAATCAGTAATAAAAGAAAGTAATATCAATCAAGGTTTAATTTTCAAACCTTAATTTCCTCCATTAATGTTGAACAATAATGCTGAATCTTTAACTTCTCCATTTGAATGCAATTCAAAAAATTCTTCCATATTTAACTGAGTAGAGGAGCTTCCAGGAACCTTTAAATTTACTCTATGATTCTCTTACAATATCTAAACCAACGAGATGATGTAGCCTTGATGAGTGTGCTCCACATGGCTGCCATGTCATCAAAATTCCATGTTAATAATGCCATGTCGCTAAGTTACATATATGGCAACTCCATATAGTGGACTACTCCAATCTCCTCAAAAACTTCCATATAGATCTTTTGAACTTCCCATATATGAACAAGGATTCCATATATATACCTTCTAGACTTTCCATTCCAAGAAGAACTTTCCATACATAGCTCAAATACTCAAATTTCTAGAAAGCTCTCTAAAAACTTGTTTCCATATATAATGAAATCTCTATATCAATATAAGAAGTTTCCATATATAACTTATGTCATGAAATCACTAAAGAACAGCTTTGTAAGCCTTATGAAGGCTTCATGCTTTGTTAGTACATAAAATATAAATGTACCATTCACACATGCCAATCATCAATCATCAAAATCTATACTCAACAAAGAGCTCCATAGGGTGCCTTGGATGGATGGATCAGGCCTGCATCCAACAAGTCCTTCAACTACCTCCTCAACTCTGCCAACTCAGGTGGTGCCATCCTGTAGGTGCTTTAGTTGGGGCTTGTGCACCAGGCTGCAACTCAATCCGATGATCACTTGACCTCTTAGGCGACAAGGCCTTTGGCAAATTTGGTGGCATGACATCAGTGAACTCACCCAGCAAGTATGCCACCACATCAGGGACTTCAACCCACTGATCTGGCTTCATCTCGATCATGGCTACCAGATATGTAGTTTCCCCCCTCTTAAGGCCTTGCTCAACCTGTAGAGCAAAGAGCAACATGCCGCTCTTACCTGCCTTAACCAGCGACCTATCAAACATGGCTTGCTTCACAAAGCAAGGTTGCTGCTCATCAAAGAACATCACTCCACCCAGGTGTATCATAGGTGCTGCCTTCGCACGAATAAGGAAATCTAGCCCCAGGATGACATCAAAGTCATCAAGCGGCACCACCATGAAGGGCAATGTCCCCATCCATGGACCAACCAAGACAGCTAACTTTGAAGCTAGACCCAGCACACCCTGAGCTGCTGAATTCACAGCTTTGATGCGATTCTAGCATGGCTCCACCATCAACCTGAGTGTCATTGCCAACCTTTCTGCCATGAAGTTATGCGAGGCCCCACTATCCACCAGCGCATAATGGTCTTCTCCATTCAGCACAATCTCCACATGAACTAAGCCATCAGTTGACGTGGCTTGGATTGCACCAACCAACAATTGAAGAGGGCTCACCCGCACCTCATCTTGTTCAGCATTTTTCGTGTCCTGCTTTCCCTTAGCAACCAAGGCATTAAGCTGCTCATGCTTTGGGCATTCCCGAGCCATGTGTGACTCATCACATATAAAGCATCCCCCACTCTCGAGTTTCTTCGTCTCTCCCACAACAGCTTTACCCTTCCCCTTATAACTGCTCTTCTGATCCAGCCTACGATCATCCCTCTTCTTGCCTTTATTCTTGGCCTTGCCAACAGCACCATCATTGGCCCACAAGTCAATAAGGGAATCCACAGCAGCTATCGCCAAGGACAGATCCTTCACATCTTGCCTCCTAAGCTCCGTTTGGGCCTAAGCTTAGAGACTAGACATGAAGTTGAAAAGGAGATCCTCTTCTAACATCTTGTCAATATCTAGCATAAGCGAGCTGGACTGCTTGACATAATCCCGCACGGTTCCCGTCTGCTTAACCGCTTGAGAGCTTCACGAGCTATCCATGACCCGTGTGAAGGCAAGAATTGAGCCTTCAACTCCGCCTTTAGTGCATCTCACATTTGGATCCGTGGTTTGTCCTTGTCATCTGATGACACACGGGTTCGCCACCATAGCTTGGCATCACTCACCAAGAACATGCTTGCAAGATCTACCTTCTCGCCCTCAGGTATGCGAGCAGACTTGAAGTACTACTCCATGTCCAATAGAAAGTTCTTCAGCGTCATTGATTCTCGCACCCCAGTGAAGGCCTTTGGCTCTGGCACCTTCAACTTCGGTGCTGCCTCACCCCCACCAAAGGGTCCACTCATCAGTGCACGTTTCAGCATGGGAATATCCCCTTGTAGGGTAGCAATTTGATCCTTCAAGGCTGCCTCACGAGCTTCCGCTTGAGCGGTAAGATCTGCCTCCAAGGAAGCCATCTTAGCAACCAAAGTCTCCTCCCACGCTATAGCATGGTCTTTCCATGATGTGTAGAAATCATCCACCAAGGTTTGCAACTCCTCTAGGGACGAGGCTGCACTTTCCACCTTTTGGGTCAGAGAGGTCTCATCAGTAGGGTCCCTCTCCCCTACCTAAACTTCCAAACGAGCAACACGGTCACAAATAGTTTCATTCCCTCTAGCCATTGTCTTTACCCGCTTCTTTGTATAGCAACTGAACTTTGGCTCTGATACCAACTTGTCATAAGACTAGCCCTGGATTCCGGCCAAGAACCTTGTGATGGCTCCAAGAATACAAAGGAAAATGGCTCGGGCTATGCTCACTTTAATAGGCTACCAAAAATGCCCACAAAGCCACATATATATAGGTTACAGAAAATACAAGCAGTTATGACTCATAACTGACACTACTGAACTATAGGGCCACATACACCACGTCCAGCAATTGTTTGTGGGCTGCATGGCCTTTTGGCTGACACCTATCGCAACTGCCTCGGCCACTCTACGCACGCATGGCCTCACGTGGCCACGCATTGCCCTGGTGGGCGTGCCTTGTGCGAACGTGCTCTGTACATTGTGGGATTGCTCAAGTCAAGCCCCCATGTTACTGCAATTGCTCCCGCCTGTTGGCCTTGCCTCTTGCCAAGGCGCACGGATTGCCCCTGTGTCCCGCATAACTCGACCCACTTAGCTTGCCAGCGTGCCAGCATCTTTTGGCTTGCGTGGCAGCCCCGTGGCATCCACCCCACATCATCAGCTCCAGCACCATCTGTGCGCGCCAACCATGCCAACTGTTGCCTTGTGTGCAAGCGCCCCAACCCCAAGGCCCATTCTGCCACACACTACTGCATTCAACATGCATACTTGCTGCCACCATGGCACGGCAGCCCTGTGCCATCCAACACTTGAGCATGCCACTCGCCCATCACCTGCCATGACACGCCACCCTCGGGAAAATTCCCAACCTTAATGAAGGCAACACACATTAAAGTAGAAGCAACACCTTAAGGCGTATGAGACATTGTCTCCATAGAATGAGACAATGTCTACCTTAATGAGACATTATCTCCATCAGTAATAGCTAAATATGGGATTTTTCCCATATTCTTATGTTGAATGGCTGCCTTAAGGCGTTCCATATAATTAAACATATGAGTCATTCAACAACTGAGACATTGTGTCCACACACACACCCCACTACCTTAATGGTTGGTCCCCTTTCTCTCCATAATACAATTTAATAAATTAAACAACTATTTTGTTGGCCAGCTACACATGGACATAAGCTTAGATGCCACGTGTCATCTTCTAATGGTTGCCACGTGTCATCGTCTAATGGGCTAGCATGCTGATTAAATGGACATAGGCTTGACTTCCACTTGTTGTCTTCCAATTGGTAGATGCATTAGTAAAGCCTTGTTTGGCTCAAATGTCTTCAATTAGCCTATTGAGTGTCTCTCTCATTTTCTTTACCTTTGCTCTAGTGATTGGACCTCCTTGTAGGCTTGAGGATATTTGGCATCTTTTACAGCTCCTTTGATCTCATTAGTCCCCCTCTCCTCAAAAGGATTCGTCCACGAATCATCACCTACATCAAAAGGAGTTAAATCAGAAACATTAAAAGTGACACTTATATTATACTCACCAGGTAGGTCCAACTTGTCGGCATTGTCATTGATCCTAGTAATCACTTGAAGTGGTCCATCACCCTTAGGATGCAACTTAGAACGCCTTAGAGCTGGGAATCTCTCCTTGCGCATATGTACCCAAACCCAATCGCTTGGTTCAAAAACTAGTTTCTTTCTACCTTTGTTGGCTTGAGTAGCATATTGCTCGATTCGTCTTTGAATGTGTTGCTGGATTTTCTCATGCATTTGTTTCACCATTTTTCCTTTTCGCTTTTCATCTAAATTGACACACTTAACAAGTGGTAAAGGTAATAAATCCAATGGAGTTAGTGGATTAAAACCATAAACTACCTCAAATGGAGAATGTTTAGTGGCAGAATGAACACTACGATTATATGCAAATTCCACATGAGGTAAGCATTCGTCCCAATTCTTCAAATTAGGATGCTCATCTAAGGTCTTGTTATAGATTAAGATGTCATCAAAGTAAACCACTACAAACTTGCCTATAAAAGGATGCAAAATATGGTTTATCAACCTCATTAATGTACTAGGGGCATTAGTTAACCCAAAGGGCATCACTAACCACTCATATAAACCATATTTTGTTTTAAAAGTGGTTTTTCATTCAGCTCCTTCCCTCATTCTAATTTGGTGATATCCATTTTTTAAATCAATTTTAGAAAAGATACATGAACCATGCAATTCATCTAACATGTCATCTAATCTAGAAATGGGATGGCGATACTTTACAGTGATTTGATTGATGGCCCAACAATCCACGCACATCCTCCATGTCCCATCCTTTTTAGGCACAAGTAAGACTGGAAACGCACATGGACTCATACTCTTTCTTACATATCCCTTCGCTAAAAGTTCCTCAACTTGCCTTTGGAGCTCCTTCGTTTCCTCCGGATTGCTCCTATAAGCTGGTCGGTTAGGAATTGATGCTCTTGGGATGAAATCTATTTGATGCTCTATTCCCTTCAAAGGTAGAAAACCACTTGGAATATCATTGGGAAAGACGTCATCAAACTCCTGCAAAAGAGATTTAACAACACTAGGCAAAGAAATGTCAAATTCATTAGTATTTAAGCAAGCCTCTTTGTACAATAGTACAAACATAGGCTGCCTAGCATAAAAAGCACTCCTCACATCTCCCTCTTTTGCATAAAAACTTCCTTTTTTTCTCTCTATTTTTCCCTTGTCACTCTTTGAATTTCATTCCTTTTTACTCTCATTGTTATTTTTTTCAACCTTCTTTCTTCTCTCCGAATTTCTCTCCTTTTGAATCCCCTCAGAATTTCTCTTCCTCTTTTTTTATTTCCCTCATTCTCACTCCCTCTTTTCTTTTCATTCTCTTTTTTAACCCTCATCTGATCTTCATATATTTGTTGGGGTGTCAAGGGTACAAGGGTAACAGACTTCCCATTCATTACAAAAGAGTATTTGTTAGTGTATCCATCATGCTTGACCCGCCTATCAAACTGCCCTATGGCCTCCCTAAGAAGATATGACCAGCTTGTATTGGCACAACATCACAAAGAACCTCGTCACAATACCTACCAATGAAAAATGAAACTAGCACTTGTTTATTTACCTTAATCTCACCTTAGTGGTAAAGATTTAGCCTCTGTCTCACTTTCATTTTCAACCTCTCCATTGCTCCTTAAAACCATTGTCTTCTTTTTTGGACATTGAGATGCAATATGTCCCTTTCCTAAACACTTAAAACATTTTATATCCCAATTTCTATTAGATCGAGGTTCAAAAGTACCTTTCTCCTTGCTAAAACCCACTTTCTTGCCCTTGTAAGGCTTAGGCTTGAATTTGGTTTTAAGATCTGCCTTTTCCTCCCTTTTACTCCAATTTTGTTTCCAAGTTGAGGATGAACCCGAAATCTGTCCCACCCATATAACACCTTTTCGTTTGAGCTGCCTCTCAACTTTCATGGCCATGTGTACCATATCCTCTAGCTCAACATAATGTTGTAGCTCTACCACATTGGCAATGTCTCTGTTTAGCCCTTATAAAAACCTAGCCATGGTTGCCTCCCTATCTTCCTCCACATTGGCTCGAATCATGGCAACCTCCATTTCCTTGTGGTAATCCTCTAAACTTCGGGCACCTTGAGTGAGGCCTTGTAGCCGCTGGTACAAGTCTCAATAGTAATGACTTGGAATAAACCTCTTTCTCATGATTGACTTTATTTGTTCCCAAGTGTCCACGGGTCGTTCACAGTTTCTCCTCCTATTCAAAACAACTTGATCCCACCAAATTATAGCATAATCAGTAAATTCAACAGCAGCAAGTTTTACCTTTTTGTCTTCAAAGTAGTTGTGACAGTCAAACACAAGTTCCACTTTCTTTTCCCACTCCAAGTAGGCTTCCAGATCATTCTTTCCTTGAAATGAGGGAATATTCATTTTAATACTCCCCAAGTCATGATCATAGGTATCCCTCAGTCTTGGATTCCTCCCACCAAATCTGTTAGCCCATTCATTACCCAATCTATTTGTGGCTTGATCCTAAAATTCAAGCTCTTCATCTCCATCTCAGTCTAGAGTTCTTGGCCTCCTCACATTTGTTCTTCCAAATCTGTGGCCGAATCTAGGCAAAGTAGATTGATCATCAAAGTCTAGGTCATCTTCTCCATCAGTTGGGCCAACTTCTCAATTTTCTATTCTTTCTATTCGGTCAGTCAATTGCATTGCTTGGATCACAAATGAATTGTCACTACTCCCCTCTTCTCTAACTCCTTTGTCTTTTGGGTCCATGTTAGTAACCTGCATAAAAATTCAGATATAACCTCATAAGCACTCCCTCACGTGTTGAAACAACCCGCTCCCACTTACAGGCGCCACCAATAAATAATCGACCAGATTACTCACCCGACGAACTACAACTGAAGAGTTGGACTATGTTTCAACAGGAAACACCCTAGGTGGGAACTAGGCATCATCCTTCCCTTTGCTCCACTCAGGAATCGGTCCCAACTCAAACAAGAAAACACAGCGGAGCAAGACCCGAAACCCAAGTGAGCTTCACCTCTCTTCAACTCGCCTAATAGCAAGCCAAAGGTGACTCAGGCACAAAACTAGCATAACAAGCACTTTGCTAAGTATTGGGGATTTATGAGAACATACCTCGCTGATCTTTACTCGGTCCGAATTTGGCTTCAACAACTAAAGCCACATATACATCACGCAGACGCACAATCATCTATCACATCATTATGATTACAACAACTAGATACCTCTAGTGCTCAATAACGCTTACATTCAAGCATATGAATACATATAAGAAAATACAAGAGAATACACATCCACACATCTCGGGCAACGATGGTAGTTGCCACAACAGTCTCCCGGCATCATCCCTGCTTGCATTTCGTCTTGCATCATCTACAACATGAGGTAAAACCTCATGAGTCACAAAGACTCAATAAGGGTGCAATGCATGTAAATATGAATATAACCATGTTTATGTATGCCAAATGCATGTAAATGAGGCTAAGCCCATTCATCCTCACAATCCTCCAAGGTTTGAGGTATCAACCTATCAACCCCCACAACATTAGTCCTCCATATGGCCATAGGTCCACTAGATCTTACATCACACAAGTAACAACCACTACATGCATATGCAACATAAAAATATTATCAAACATATTTACCAAGTTGCAAGGCCACCTCCATATGGGGCCATCCTTTACCTGGCTCGAAGCCTCATCTCTGCCTCGGCACGAACACCAACCTGAACCTCAAGTTCCTCCAGGATCATTGCCTTCCCGGTCAAACTTAGAGGTAAACACACAGAAACCCAACCATACATCAGACATTAACCGATGTCTTTGCTTTTGCTTACACCGCAAAATCACTCATCAACACTATCTCCAAACAACACCAACCACGACATAAACTAGCTATCAATAATTTCCAAACAATCCCGACCTAAGGGTTCAATCCACTAACACTACACAATTCACTATCTCACATAAAGGAAATATTCTGAAAATAATTAATTTACTTACCTCAATTAATTGGGAAGAGAAAATCGGTTAATCGCCCACATTAGCATCGCCTATTAGACTGCCACAATGCGCTCGAATTCCCATTTCGAGCCTCCAGCACACTCCTCGAGCCCCGAATTAATTTCCAGACTTTTCCCCAATTTTTCTGGAATTTTTCAAGATTTTTCCCTATTTTTCTCCTTCATTTTCCTTTTATTTCTTCTTTTCTTTTCTTTTCTATTTCTTTTTTTTTTCCTTCTTCTCCAGCGCAAACGCCGGCTATCGGCCAGCCTTGAATCAGCCTCATCACGAGCCTCAGCCGCTGCCATTTACGACTGCTCCCGAAGCTGCTAGATGCTGCGACCACTACTGGCCGGCGTTGCACCACCGCGCGCCACCTGATAGCATGCATATTTATACCATATTTTGGCATTTCACCTCATTCTTATTAGGCCATTTGAAGTAATTTTTGCTGATATTTCATTGTTTCTATTTTATTATGCTTCAAATTGTCCTTACACTATTTTCTATCTTACATCTACTCTATGGATCTAGGCTTTAGGGAATATTGGATGGGCTAGAGAAGTGGCTCAACTAAAGGAGCTTGGGCCTACTTTCAAGGAGCTTGGGCCTACTTTCAAGGAGCAGACTTGGGCTACTCATTGTGCTGTTTTGGGCTCACTTGTTTTCTGTTGGGCTAGGCCCAACCCTAGCCTCCCTAGCCTTTCCTTTCTTGGCCATGTATTTAAGGCCTCTTAGCATTAATTTTCAGAATATCAGGATGAGATGCAAAGAGAGGAGAAAATAGAGAGGATTCTACCCCTTTTTGTTGTTGTAGCATTTTTATGTTTTCTACATCTTTTGTTCCATTTTGTTTTCCTTGCTATAATGATAGGCTAGAGCATTTGTAACCGGTTGTGTGTCTTGAATCCATGTGGAATTTGAGTCCCGGATGAGCTACAAGAATCTGGTTTGTTGTTTGTTTCTTATTCATTTCTATTTGGTTTAGTTTGAGCATATTTGTGAATGCATGGAGTTCATGGCAGGTTTGTGTGAACTTGCATGGTTTCATTTTCTGTTAAATGCTTAAGAGAACAGAATGTTATAGCCGGTTGGTATAACATCTCGGAAATGAATATTGTGTGCTTGAACGGTTGTTCTTGCATAGGTCCGGATAGGTTGAATAGAGAGTGAATGGTTGCATTTTGTTTGCAAGAGATTTCTGCATTCATTTTGTTATTTCCAATCATTCTAATCCTTGGACGGTTGTTGGGGATGCTTTGAGTTTGTTTTCCGGAGATCAAAACATCTAGCAAGCCAAGACATATAGGTTGGACAAGGAAGATTCCACATAGGAGACAAATACACAGCCGGTTGCATATCTTTTACTGATTTTTCATCATCTTTATCTTTCTGTTTTGTTAATTAGTTTTCTGTCAAACCCCCCCCCCCAAACAAACTGTTATTTGTATTGGTTCTCCTTGTTGGTAGAAGAAGGTGAGGCTCCTTGTGAGAGATGACCTAGGGTGCACTTTGCTGCAAACTAGAGAAGAGATTCATAGATCTCTAATTCTGGAGCGGTTCGACAATCGCTGGCCACCACCACTCCTTGCTGCTTCGCCTCCATCGCCACCCAGCTCCCCGCCTCTACCTCGCTGCTGCCAAGCTTTTTTGTCGGCCATGGCGGCTGCTGCCATGGCCGATTGACCATCCATCTCTCTCTCTCTCTCTCTCTCTCTCTCTCTCTCTCTCCCTCTCGCGCGCGCGCGCGCATGCTCGATACCTCTCTCAGCCATGCTTTCTCCCGCTTTGCACCTCTCGACCATTACAAAATGTAGAGACAAAACACCAGGAAGCTTCAAGGAAGCTTCCTCTCACACATGCGCGAATACATCTATATATAATTACATATTAAACCCTCCTCATTCACTTTAATTACACTTGAGGGATTTACTAATTGCAATTAGAAATTTAGATAATTGCACTTTGACCCTCCATGCCTTAATTAATAGATATCAAGCCCCACTAAATCTTGATTTCTCCAAAATTAATTACCGATGCTTATTCAATAATATCGATCTCATCCCTGCGCCTGCACAGGACCTTTATTCCATCTGAAAACGCCTAAGGGTTCGCTTACTCACCAAACCGGACCACCCCTAGGGTCCCCTCAACTTCCCGGAGGTCCCCTATGACCATTCAGTACCGACACCCACTCAGGCTTATACAGAATTTATTCCAAAAATTATTCCCGGTCAAGCCGCTTTCAGCGTCATTAACCTCATCTCGAGACGCTCACCAACCTCTTGCCCTTTTCCCTGGGCATCCAAGTCCCGGGGCACTCCCTACCGCCAATTTGGCAATTTAATTAATTAATTTCTCGAAATTGACTCTTGGGATTCCCGGACCACCCAAGATCCTTTCAAAATAATCAAAAATTATTTATTTTCAATACCATGTAATATAGGGTATTACGCGTATTTTTTCTCAATTTGTTTGATTCACTCAACCCTCATGTATAGCACTCTTTATTGGCTTTTTTTTTTAATAAACGCACACTCTTGCCTTTTACCACTCAACTTTCTCAATTAGCTCTTGAAAGAACTCAACAACTATAATCAATAAAGTTAAATCTATGGGAACCCAATTTGCAAAGAGTATAAACAGAGTTAGATTGAAACAAGGAACACATAATTGAGTAAATTTTAAACACGGAATTTAATCACAATTGATGAATTTAGAAAATCGAAAAAACAATTAGATTTGTCTAAGTCTCCAAAGCCTTATATGAATTAGGGGGAAAGTAAACTTTGGTCGTGTGTTGAAATGCTATGTACCCATTGATTTGTTGTGTATGTTTTGTTTTTTTGTTTTTTTCTTCTTCTTCTTTTTTTTTTTTTTTTTTTTACATGCTTGACTAAAACTCTTTTTTTTTTTATAAGCACGAAAATTCCACTATTTGAATATGGTTTTGATTCTTGAAATCCAGCACCTCTTTATGTATAAGTGTGTGGGTTTAGTTGATTCACACAAACGATAACAATGAAGGTGATTAGAGTTCAGGAAATCGTGGAAGAACTTAAGTATAGTCACAAATCAAGGAATGAGAAAAAGAAGTACAACAAGGACAAAGTTAAAGGACGAAAAAAAAAACAAGAACCAATGAAAAAAAAATCGAAGGGGGAAAAAGAAGAACACAAAACGAAATTTGTATCTAGTAGAAGAAAACAACAAGAACAAAGGAAATAGCAAGAATGCAACCTAATCAGAATCTAGAAATTAATAGAGTCCAACAACTTGAAATTTTTTTTTTTTTTATGTGATTTCGAACCTGATTTAGAACCTAGCTCTGATACCAAAACTGATGCGAGCAGATGAAGATCCCTTTGGTTGCATCTAAAAGCCCACGAACAAGATGAACATCATCCCAAGAAAGCTAAACCAGATTCAAGCAACAAAACAAAATAAGAAAAAGAATGATATGGACGCCACACTCCAGAATAAGAGAAGAAGAAGTTGGGAGTGATAAGTCTTGGAAATTGGACGCCACAAGATTGGAACAATCTTGATAAGTCTCGAGTTCTTAGAAAAGCCAAGTAGGAAAGTTCTCCTTTTAATAAGCATGAAAATAACCAACCTTTTGAAATATTTACAATTCCCTTTAAATAGAAAAACAAATATGAAATAACCACCAACCTGAAATAACTACCCAATAACTACCCACTACCCAAATGCTTAATAACTACCAACCACACACACACCCCACTACCTTAATGATTGGTCCCCTCTCTCTCCATAATATAATTTAACAAATTAAACAACTATTTTGTTGGCCAGTTACACATGGACATAAGCTTGGATGCCATGTGTCATCTTCTAATGGGCTAGCATGCTGATTAAATGGACATAGGCTTGACTTCCACTTGTTGTCTTCCAATTGGTAGATGCATCAGTAAAGCCTTGTTTGGCTCGAATTTCTTCAATTAGCCAATTGAGTGTCTCTCTCATTTTCTTTGCCTTTTCTCTAGTGATTGGACCTCCTTGTAGGCTTGGAGGATTTTTGGCATCTTTTACAACTCCTTTGATCTCATCACTTCTGATAGTCATCAGTTTCGTACATAGGCACGCACCTGATCAATTGTATGAATTAGGTGTCATACTGCATTACTGGCATTTCATCAGTTTGCTTCAACCTCATGAATTCTAGAATTTTTCTTCTCTCCAACTTTTAGGAAAATACTTATCGTTAAATATTTCCTTAAACTTTTCCCAAGTAAGGACTAACGTGTTTTCATCCTCGTCTTCTTATCCTTGATAAGACCTTTGTAAAGAACGTTCCGTTGACTACCACCAACGTCCTGTCTGTTCTTCTAGCATAAAAATGACACATCTCACTTTTTCCTCTTCACTGTACTGTAAGTGCTGAAGTAACTTTTCTATCTGCTCGAGCCAATATTTTGTCGAGCTGGGATTGTCAGAAGCTCTACCCCTAAACACGGGTGGTCGTAGATGTCGATATCATTCTAATGTTGTGGTCGTATGTCGAGTGGGTTCCTCTGTAACACCCTATTTTCCAAGCGTGTTATAATTTAGGACAATTTTGGGACAATGATTTTTTTCTATTCAAAACTACGGGTAAACCATATCATTCCTCATATCTATCCCAAAGTTTTCATTCATCTATCTCGAATGAGAAACATCATAAACATCAAATGCGAAAGGTAGAATCGAACCTTAACTTTAACATTAACCAATAATAAGGTTATACATCATCGTTCTTCAAAATGTTCAGAATTCAAAGTAACAGAACTTAAATACATAGGCTACATAACATACAATCAATACATTTCATGCCTCATTTATCCTCATTTCTGCTACAATCTCCATCTGGAACATTTGAATATTCTAGGGGCAAAACCTAGGTTCGATGATGAATCATCTAAGTAAAGATACAAAAAACTTATTTCATACATGTATGCAAAATGAAAATGTCATCATTCTTTTAGTTTGAATTAACCGCACCCAATTGTTACTCTTCATTTTTACAGCCTCCTTACCAGGCTGAAGTGTATGAGTACACCCTTAATAGAGCAACGATGTCAATCCATAATCTTAAACCATGTGTAATGCATGACCAATAACATCACCGTGGATGTATGCACATTTCATCATAGCATGCAAATACAATCTAGATGACATATTCACATCAAGACAAGACAACATGATAAAACCATTTACATAAAATCGGATTTTAGGTCGAACCACTTACCTCGAACGTATATCAAAACATCTTGATTCTCGTGCCAGGCTTCTAACGTACTCAATTCGGAAACTCAACATACACTAACCATCATATTTATTCAAGATTATCAATATTTTATTTTTTTCCTAATTTTCTCATAATTTTCCTCTATTTCTTCCTATTTTTCCTTGATAAATCCAAACTAAATATTTTGCGAATATTTTGTCAAATATTTCTCAATAACAATTCATAAAATAACTTTCCTGATTTTTTAGAATTTTCTATGAAATTTTACTCACCTTAACTTAGCCTCTTAGGCTTCCTCGGTATGTGTGTCATGATCTCGAAACGCGTGCCCAATCAATTTTCTGGCTTCGAGCATGCTCCTTTAACCCCAAATTAATTTCTAGAATTTTTTGGGATTTTTCAAAGACATTTTCCTTTTTTTTCTCATTTCTTTTATTTTCTTTTCTTTTCTTCTTTTCTTTTGTTTTTTTTTTTTTTCTTCTTTCTTTTTCTCCTTCTTCTTCCTCCCCTGCTTCTCCTTCCTATGCACAGCACCTGCGCGTGACTGCCACCTGCGCCAGGCCTCGAGCCTCAACCGACCTCGCCAGCCACCGCGCACCCACCGGCTGCCTCCTACTCGCCGCTACCTGTCTTGCCGGTTGCCCCTGCTCACCTCTCGCCTTGCTGCCCACGGCCATGGCTGCCGCCTTTGGCCGCTACCACACCCAGCTCTCTCTCTCTCTTTCTCTCTCTAAATCTCCTCCCATTTGCTTGTTGCTTCTCAAACGACCAAAGCCTCTGCCAATTTATAGGCAAGCTGTTGCTTGTTCTCCACGGAAGTATATATATATATATGTGTGTGTGTGTGTGTGTGTGTATAAATTATACATCACATCTAATCTCAATCTAATCTCAATCCTTTTACAACACAATCTTGCTTCCATTTCCTCAAATCTTGCTTCAATTTCCTTCCAATCTTGCGTAAATCTCAACCATGAAGATTTCACAGAGGCTCCATAACGTGCATATATACATATATATATCATATATTATACTATAATAATAGAGAAATTTTACATTTAAATATGAAATTTTATGTCTATTTCACTTGGGCAATTCTCTAATTGCAATTATATCCTTAAACATCAAATTAATTTATATTACGATACTAAAAATCCAAAATTAATAACTTAAAGTTTACTCGATAAGAACAATTTTGCCTTTGCACCCTCACAGGACCCTTATTTTATCCTGAAGCCACTTCAAGGTTAATCCTTACAAAAAATCGGAGCCCCCTTAGGGTTCCGTTGACTTCCCGAAAGTCCTATACGATGATTCAATTTTTCAGCATGAATCGAACCTGTACCAAAAAATATCTCGATTCCGATTTCTTTTAATACCATAAATCCTATACCGAGATGCTCGTCAGTACCATATCAGTTTCCTTAGACATCTACATTCCAGGACATTCCCTACAGTCGATTCGGTATTAATAACTGTAAGAAATTATACTTAAATCCCAAATCTTTTGATAATTTCACCTATGGGCCAAGTTAAAATTACATCCTCCTTACTCACATAGGTTAGCATATTTTCTATGAACCTCTCCATCATTTCAAAATTGATTACCACTTGCGCTCGATTCCCCAACGTACTTATCACCTCCCTTTAAGTGATTTTCAGGGTTACCCTGCCCTTTAGGACTATCTTCTTCATGTCATTCATAGTTGTTGACGATTGGATCTCTGGGTCATCGTGTATTCACCATTTGAAGTTACAGATAAGAATAAGTTATACTCAAGCGATGTCGTCTTTCAAAAGAATAATTTTATTCCTTATAAAACTACATAGTACAACACTTTATCACAATGGGAAAGAAATAAACATAAAAACTTCTTCTCCAGCTACTTTATCCTCTAGATCCATGATTCCTTCGGGTTCATGTCGTTCTCAGATTCTATCGGAGGTCCCTCATGATCCTCGTGAGATTCCTTGTCCAAACTAACACTGAGGTTATCCTCTTAACTTCCTATCCCTTCAGAGTCCTCATCATCTTCTACCGGAACTACATCGTCTTCCAAACCCTTTTCTTCCATAACTTCCTCGTACAAATCTCCAAATTGTACCCGTATGCTATGGCAAAAGGCATTAAATGTTTTGAACTCCTCATTCTGAAAGACCCATCGGGCAAATGCTTGCCATTCCTCCTTTAGAATATTTATGAGATAGTTACTCTAAGTTTCAGCTAGGCCAAGTTGTTGACGGTAGGTAAGAGATACGTCTTCTAAGATGTCCTCAAGGTCGACTAAGTAACTGAAAAATTCCTCTTCTGAAAGATTTTCTCAAGCGTTAATCCTAAGTGCCCAATGTGTGAGTAGAACTTGTTCGGCCATCCTTGCCATTAGAAACAGATTTTTGTTAGAAATCTCAAATTCCATATTCCTAGAGTTCTTACCCTAGGCTTCCTTAGGTTTCAAGGGTTCTTTAGGATTTAGTAACCTTATCCTAAGTTCCTAACCGATGGTTTCTACCTAGTTCATAACTAGCCTTGGTAACTTAAACAAACCTAGTGCTCTGATACCACTTGTAAAACCATGCCTCATCGGGCGTGTCACTATAAGGGATTATCGAGATTTTTTTTTCCACACATAAGTTTGACACAACCGGTGTTTCAAAGAACAATCTTCACATGCTCACAAAAATCCTAAAACCCCAGTCCTGCCTAACTAGCTAACAAGATCAATAGACTTAAGCTAAGTAAGACATATCATTGCACAACAAAAATCAACAAGATCGAATATCATAGATTACTACAGTAGTTCATACATAATGTCTTCTAACCACAATAAGAATTACATGACCTTGAAAACGTAAATAACAACTATCCTGCTTGTTCTCCTTTGGTCTCAAGCTGACCACTTCTTTGTCCTTGTTGCAACCCTCGTCTGGAATGTTTGAATGTTCCATGGGTTTAAACCAGATTAGATGTTGAATCATCTAAGTGATGGCATAAAACAATTTCACATAATGCATGTATGGTTATGAGTATATCATATAAATAACACAACACGTCAAATCTTGAGAAATCTCCCTAGCATACTCAATCTCCTAAGTGCATATCGGCGATCGCCCGTGGAAAACCCATTCCACAACATACGATTGAGATTGACCTTGCCATAACATACTTAACCTCCGGGTGCACATTGACGTTACCCGAGAAAAATCCATTTCCACATACAGTTAAGATTAATATTGTGTTATTCCCAAAAAGACCCCATCCCATCCCAATGGACACATGCAATGACACAAATTCAAACACGTCGCTTGTCATGAAAATCACATGCCATGCATTTTTTTGGCCAAACGTTTACAGTTGATGCATTAGGTAATAAATTCAATATGTATAACATACTTGTAAAACAAAGCACTTAGGCAACCCATTCATATGCCTCAACCAATTGTTTGAAATCAAATCAAGTATAGAATTGAACCACTAACCTTTGAATAGCAACTCAAGCCAAAATCTCGAAATATGTGCAGACCTCGAATGTCATGCAAATCCTCAAGTTCAATGGCCAAATCACCCACCAACGATTTATCCAAAGAAATCAATATTCCCATTTTCAATAATTTTTCTTAATTTCATTTTTCATAAATTCCTCTTTCTTCAAAATTCCATAATAAATAACTCCTTTAACATTTTTCCAAATATTTTTCACAAAATTTTCTAAAATAATTTTTTAAAAATATTAAAAATAATTTCGAAAATACCTTGTACCTCACGCGCTGGGGTGTGTGTCCTGCATGTGAAATTCGCGCGTGCAACAAACATGGGTTGTCTTCTCGGGCGAGACTCTCGTCGTAGAAACCTGCAACTGTCTTTGATGGCTGATCTCTCTCCACCCTCTTAAAGTACACCTCAAGCTAAACCTAGGGGTACCCTTTGTTGCCCGAAATAGTCATTGGAAAAGCCCCAAACGACCGTTTATAGGTCCGTCTCCTTCGAAACTCGATTTTCTGGCCAACTCACTGAAATTAGCTTAAACCCACACGAAATCTCACCAAAAGCTCCAAAAAAACTCTACAAATCACAAAGAATAAAATCCATTTCTCCACAACACTCAATTCACTCTAAAACACCACAAATTTAAGCTTGAACTTGAATAAAACCTTTGTCTTTGGATGCGCTATTTATAGTCAAATTTCAACCGAAACCTGACAAATCTTGAGCTTACCTCATCCCTAAGTTTCAAATCTAGCCACTAAGTAGCTCGAGTAACCTTGAATCATGAGAAAAATTCCACAACTTGCCAGCCAAATTTTTCGGTCACTTCCGGCATTAAATTTTGCCAAATCACGGCCAATCTCGGCCAATGGCTACCATATATTGAACCATCATGACCTAAAGCACCCTCTGGAAGCCTTGGGCAACCTTCCCGATGGCTATAGGTGGTTGGTCGATGGTAATAATGCGACTGGCTGGATTTTTGCAGGTTTCCCACCTGACTTTGGGAAATTATGGTGTGTTTGATAGTATGAAAAATACATGAAAAATCTCACATCTAAGGAATTGAATTTCATGTTTGGTGTTTGACGCATTATATTTTTCATGGAATTGAATTCCTTGGTACAATCATTAAAGCATGTTTTTGCCTATTTTCCATGAAAAATTCCATCTAAGGGAGAGATGGTTTTTGTTTTCCATGTAAGTTGGAAAATGTTTTCCGTTCCACCTAAATGTTATCAAACACACCCTTACACTTTGACCCCCACTTAATTTCCAATCACAGTTTGGATTTTTCCTTAAAACCCCTGGGATTTCTAACAATTCCATTAAGTCCCATGAGTTACAAACTCTTTATTTCACCCCCAAAGCTTTAGAAAAAACCTCTTTTTGACCCTCTCGGCCAAAATTAATGAATTGCACTTAGGCCCCGAATGCACGAAAAATAGCGTTTCGATCCTTATTTTGCGAATCCCTTGGGTTTACAAGTTCCTAACTTCCTTTCCACATTTTGTCTTTGCCATACCTGTTTCACCATTTCGGCCAAGATTCGCAAATTGCACTTTGCCCCTAATGTATGAAATACTGCGTTTTTGACCTAAAAATTTCTACAAATTTCTAAAATACTTTTAATATAAAATTTTGAGTATTACAGTAGTAACCCATGTGTCAGTCCATAACTGATTACTCATAACTCGTTTCTGAGAAATCTAAGGACTGAGAATCTATACTTCAAGAAATTTTTAGTTCAATAGTCTTTGTCACATATTCTTTAATACTTAAGAATAAGATCGTCAATAGAAAATCTAAGGGCTCATTTATATACGATGATTGGAGATATATGAATGAAGATATGACCTCAAAATATGAAAAAATATTTTATTATATTTGTAAGATTTATATCATTAGCCCTTAATTATCACAGTTAGATGTCATCTAAATCTAGAATTAGAGCACTAACACTAACACAAAGAATCCAAGTGCTTATTTTGCCAAAAAAAAAAAGGACACTTGAAAGAAGATTGCCTCAAAAAAAGAAGGGAAAGGGTAAAATAACCCATTGAATACCCATGGCCAGGGTCAACTTAAGGCATAGGCTACTAAAACGAATGCTTAACGCCTCAAAAAGAGGGGCCCCCCAAAAAATGGCACACCAGGAGAAGAACGAGAGATGTCAGAGGTAGGAGACACTTAAGAGTGAGAGAGACGTTAGAGGAAGGAGACTGCAGACATCATTAGAAGGAGACACTGATGGAAGGAGATGGCTAACGCCGATGGGAGACGAGAGACTAGGAGACATGGTCGCCGATAAAAGGAAGAGACCAAGAGCAAAAGATAGCAGACATGTTGTCACGGGTCAGAAAGTGATGATGTTGTTCAATGCTCGCATAGGACAACAAAAAAGAGGGGGAGAGAGCTATAGTCGATTGTGCCGCTGCAACCTACTATTGATTGCCTAGGGCCCCACCAACTCTTAAGTCGGCCTAGCCCACAATAATAATATTTAATCTCATCATATATGTTTAGCATCTATAATAACATGCATATAAAACTAATGAATAATATTTCAAAAAAAATATTTTGTTAAGTGTCATTAAGCCAAGGTCATTGATCATTGCAGGGGATTTAAACTAAGTACCAATTGAATTTAACAGTTAAAAATGTGAAAGATACCACTTTTGGAAATGCATAGGTATAAACATGACAGTTTTACTATTTGGACGGGGAGGGAAGGGGAGGGTTATTTATTGGAAGTGCAATAAATCTGTGTCTCAGTGTGTGTGTGTGTGTGTGAGAGAGTTATATATTAACATGCACGTGTAAAGCAAGCATCGTGGGGATTATATATATGTATACATAGTTTAACATGAATGATTCCCAGATATTTTGTTACCTAACGCGTCCTTTTGGAAACTACTTGCAAATTGCTGGATAATGGAAACTACTTGCAGCATCATGTCTGTCTTCTACTGGCGGAATGAATCGATTTCGTGGCCGTTATTTGCTGTAATAGAACTGCGGATCAACTGTTCGACGCATTGCCAAACTGAGCTTAATGGCTATTAATTAAGAACAAATGGCGGTGGCCACGGCTACTCTAGGAGAGACGTGCGCTCGCAGTGGGTTCTTCATGACGACGGTGAATTCTTGCTTCTCCGATAGATCAACTTCGTCGCCGTCCACGGCCTTCCATTCCAAGTACCAGACCAAGTTGGCCACGAACAACTCCAGGTGAAGCAGAGCCAGCCCGAATCCCGGACAGATCCTCCTCCCCGCCCCAAATGGCATCATCTTTATCTCTCTGCTTCCTGTTATGTCCACTCCTTCATTCATCCCATGCCCATTCCCATCAAGGAACCTCTCCGGCTTGAATTCCATGGGTTCCTCCCAAACCTTGGGGTCCCAACCCATCTCCGCCACCATGAAGTTCACCGTCGAGCTTTTTGGCACCATGTACCCCTCCAACTCCACGTCCTCGGTCACCGCGTGCGGCAGCACGAAATGGCCCGGCGGGTGCCTCCTCAGCCCCTCCAAAACCACAGCTTTCAGGTACGGCATCCTCTGGAGATCATCCTCTCTTATGGCGGCATCGAGTTCCTTGGTTTTCAGTTGCGGCGGCGGCCCCACAATCGCCGTAATCTCCTCGTACAACTTGGCTTGGACGTGGGGGTATTTGACAAGGTTGGCCATGATCCACTGCAGGGCCGTTGAGGTGGTGTCGGTGCCCGCGTTGAGAAACTCAGAGCAGAGGCTCACCATATCGTCGTCGTTGAGCTTCCTCTTCTCGTCCGGCAGCTCCAGATCCACCAACGTGTCCACATATGCCACCACGCCCTCTTCTTCTTTATCTTCTTGCGTTTTCTTCTCCTGTTCATCATGATCTTCGTCGGCCTTGAGCATCTTCTTCTTCCGTCGTCGTTGTTGGACGACTTCGAGTCGGGCTTTAATGAGGGGAATCAAAACCCTGTCCTGATTCCCGCGAATCCGAATCAGCTCGTTCCAGCGGCGGCGAAACACGATCTTCCCTAACCTGGGCCAGAAATTGAGAATGTTGAAACGGTTGAAACTCAACAGCAAGTCGCGTTGAACGGCCTCGATTTCGTTGATTTGCTTCTCGTTCAGCTTGTCCCCAAAGCACATCAACACTAGAAGACAGAACATGGCGTACTGGAAATGGTCCACCACCTTGACGGCGGCGCCGCCGGAGTCGAGGAGGCGGTGGATGAGGATGGAGAGCACCCATTTCCGGGCGCGAGAGTAGGATCTGACGCGAGACGGGTGGAGGATCTCGGAGGTGAGATTGCGGCGGAGGAGGCGCCAGGTGGGGCCGTAGGCCGCGGAACTGATGTTGTGCTGGTTGCTGGTGATAAGACGGCTGGTGGGGAAGGCCTTGGGTCGGTCGGAGAAGATGGCGCCGTTCTGGACGAGGGCGCGGTGGGCTGTGGAGTGGGCGCCGATGAAGATGGCTGGACGGGACCCGATACGGAGGGTGACGATAGGGCCGTACTTGTTACGGAGGCGGCGGAGGACGGGCTCGAGCTCCGAGAATGATTTGCCGAGCAGTAGGAAGCTGCCGATGACCGGAACAGAGGGTGGACCTGGAGGAAGCTTCTTACTAGAAGAAGAAGAAGAAGAAGAGGCTAATAGGATTAGGTTGAGGAAGGATTTGAGCAAGAGGGCTATGCAGAGGGAGACGACGATGATGAACCACGTCTCCGACATTCCTATTTCTCTGCTCTCTCTCTCTCTCTCTCTCTCTCTCTGTATCAATCAGTTTCGATAGTTAGATAATTGAGGCTACTTTGCAGCCAAAGATAGAAGACGAAACGCATAAAAAATATCTTATAAATTAGTTGAATTGTTTTTATTTCAAAATCTAAAATTTGAGATCTCTAATGATTAAATTTCATTTTTAAAATAAAGAATTATGGGTTACTACTTTTCATCAGAAATCAGCCAAATTAGGCTATGGAATGGCCTTCACATTATTAATTTAATTTAAGGTTAATTCACTCGTTTACTTCATCAATTTTTATTTTTTATCTTTCGAAATTATTATCCTTACACAATCTTCCACTACTATTGTTATATGTATTTTCTGCTTGCATGAAGTGAGCTGAACTCGACTCTACAGGCCGGCCCAATCACTTGAGGCCCAACGGGCCTAAGCTCGAGGTTGTTCGTTCTAGGTCGCACGACACCTAATTCAAGCTCGAATCGCAAACCATGCAAGCTCTCAACGACACTCTTAGTTCGCAGACAGCAGGATCATTTAGTTAGAGCTCCCAACGACAGTATCAGCTCGCAGACCAACTAATCAACTCGCATGAGCGAGGAGACCGCAGAATAATAATGGACTAGGCATCATTCTAGCTGGGCCGTCTGGGCCCCAATCTGGCCTCTCTCTGGGACCATCTCTTGGCCCATGACGGTCCCATCCTGGCCCCATACCATCCTGCATCAATATTATTGCAGCCTCTACTAAGTATTCATGCACCTGTCTCAAATCACATTCACATTAATGAGGGACTAGTCAACGCCATGCTGCCACCTGGGAAACCTCACCGGTACTAGTTTACAGTCCCATCACCTGTAAAAGCACAAGACATGTGGAGAGGACATCTTCACCTCCTATATTTAGCTGGCTCCCTTCAGAGCCAAGGTACGCTCTCACTCTCTAACTTGCTAATACACAGCGTAATCCTTTACTTACTTGGGCGTCGCAATGCTTGCAGGTGCCAGCCGCCGGAGCGCTGACTAAACCATTCAAATCTCCCTGGTGCGTCTTCTCTTTCCCCTTTTCGCATCCATTTCTCAGAACAGGAAAAACGAATCACGGTCGACCAAATTCAGACGTCGACATTTTGGCGCTAGAAGGAGGGCCCTATTCTGATCGATAGTGATGCCAAGAGGAAGAAACACTAGAAGTTCTGAAGTGGTGACCAATTAGCCTGGAAACCATGTTAATCAACTGCCAGAAGTTCCACCAGTCGAGGGCGCAGTCACAACCGCTGTAACTACTTCTGTACCCCTACATTTTGGAGCCACCTCTACCATCCCCGCGTGGGTTCCTTGCCAATCTGTGGCCCCTACGCCTGGAACGGAGGCGATACAGGCTTGGTAGAAGCGTCAAAAAGTGCTAGAGGATATAGTCATGCAGCTCGCTGATACAGTTAGGACGTTGGCCCAAGCGCAAGTTCGCGTAGCCCAAATGCAGGCGGAGGCCACACCACCCCGGCAACATGGGAATTCACTTTGTGGAGAAAGCTCGGTCAGGGTTAGCCCAGGCCGTGCCACATACCGCAACTCGCGAGACCTCGAGAATAGGAGGCGGCATATGCCGCAAGATCGCTATTCGCCAGAGCAAGCCAGGGGACGAGAGAAGCGATCTCGTACTAGCACTACAAAAAAAAATCAGTTTTAGTAACGGAAAAATCCGTCACTAAAAACATAAAATTCGTCACTAAATTTTTCTGTGACGAGTTTAGTGACGGGGTAAAATCCGTCACTAAAGAGGGCGTGACAGAATTTTAGTGACGGGGTGAGTGCTACCCGTCGCAGATCTGTGACGGGATAGCAATTCCGTCACAGATTTGTGACGGGACACCCGTCACAGATCTGTGACGGGGCAGTAGTACCTGTCACAGATCTGTGACGGGGCAGTTCCACCCATCACAGATCTGTGACGGGGGAAGTGCTACCCGTCACAAATCTGTGACGGGGAAATAGTGCCCGTCACAGATCTATGATGGGGAAGTACTGCCCGTCACAGATTTGTGACGGGAATCCCGTCACAAATCTGTGACGGGGAACTGTCCGTCATAAATCTGTGACGGATATGACAAGCCGTCACAGATCTGTGACGGGAAGTACTGCCCCGTCACAGATTTGTGACGGGCGCTACCCGTCACAAACACTCTTAAAATAAAAAAAATAATTAAAACAAACAATCTGTGACGGGTAGTACCCCCGTCACAGATCTGCGACGGGAGTACCCATCACAAATATTCTTAAATATAAAAAAAATAATATTAAATAAATAATTTTATTTAAAAATAATAAAATTAATATGATCAATCTGACGGGAGAGCCATTGTAGATATTTTTAAATAAAAAATAATAATTTTGAAAAAAAATATTAAATTAATATTAATATTTTAAATCAATAATATATTTTTATGAAATTAATATATTTTTAATTTCAAAAAATATATTTTTAATTTTTAAATTTATAAAATTAAAATTTATATTTATTAAAATTAATATTTTCTTTTATAAGAATAAAAAAATTTAAAATAACAAGAATTTTTTAAAAATTTTAAATAAAATATTAAAATTAACATTAAATAAAATTAATATTACCCACATTCACATTAAAAATAAAACAAATTTAACATTAATTTTTTAAATAGAATTATCTAATTTATTTCATATGTTAGTTTTAAAATTTTTAATTAAAATTTTATTTATTATTTATTATTTTTTATATTTTAAATAGAATTCTTTTATATTTTTAATAGAATTTTTTTAATTTTTTAATGTATACACATAAATATTTTCTTATGACAATAAGAAAATATTAAGTTTATTTTTAGTATATAAACTTAAAATATTTTATTAAGTTTATTTTTAGTATATATTTTTAGTATATAAACTTAAAATATTTTATTAAGTTTATTTTTAGTATATATTTTTAGTATATAAACTTAAAATATTAAGAAAATATTTTTAGTATATAAACTTAATATTTTTAGAAAATATTAAGTTTCTTAAAATATATGCTTTCTTAAATAGTAAGTTTATTTTTAGTATATAATTTTTTACGTATTTTATTTAAAATTACAATATTTTTCATTAAAAATATATCTAAACTTAAAAATAAAAAAATAAACATTATTTACACATGCACGAGTTTCCTAGTCCAATTATTACATATCAAAATAACTAAATAATTAATTAGTTGTAGTTTAATTATTTAATTAAGCATTACAAATAATATAAATAATTAAACTAAAACTAAACTAATTAATATAAAAATAAACTGCTAAACTAACACAAAAATAATAACTACAAATAAACTAACACAAAAATAAAATAACTACAACTAAACTAACACAAATAAATTATAATTAAACTAACAGAATATAATTAAAACTGAACAAAATAAAAAACATAAAATACTTAGCTTGAGAGCACCGAAGATAACTGAAGAAGAAGAAGAACCAAGAAGACTGTGAAGAACCAATGAGACAAAGAGACTGTGAAGAAGAAGAAGAACCAAGGAAACTGTGAAGAAGAAGAAAAATCGAGACAGTGAGAGAAAGGGAGGGGGCCGTTCAAAGGTGTGGAGGAAGAGTGGGAGGGAAAGGGGGGCGGGGGTTATTTTAAAGGAACAATTGTGACGGGACGTCAGTCCCCGTCACAGAACTATGACGGGGTGTCAGTCCCGTCGCAAAACTGTGACGGGACTGACAAGTCCCGTCGCAGTTCTGCGACGGGGCGTCAGTCCCCGTCACAGAATTGTGACGGGGCGTCAGTCCCCATTGCAGAACTGTGACGGGATTGACATGTCCCGTCGCAATTCTGTGACGGGGCGTCAGTCTCGTCGCAGAACTGCGACGGAACATCAGTCCCGTCGCAGTTCTGCGACGGGAAACCTCGCTCCCATCGCTGATTTGCGACGGGAGATTATTTTTCGTCACTATTTTGTGACGGGATACACTATCCCGTCACTGATTTGAGACGGAAATAGATATCCCGTCACAATTTTGTGACGGTAATTTCAGACCGTCACTAAACCACTTTAGTAACGGCTTTCTATCACTAAACCCGTCACAAATTAGTGACGGGAGCATCCCCGTCACAAAACCCGTCACTAAAACTGATTTTTCTTGTAGTGTAGGCAGTCTATGGATCAGGACCCCACCGTGGAAGGACTACTACAGAGGGTCCAACAGTTGGAGGTAAGATACGAGATTCATGATCGGGGGGAAGGTCGAGAAAAGAGGACCCCACTCTCCAGGGAAATCGAATTAGAGCCTCTCCCCTGCAGATTCACGACCCCTAATATCCCTCAATACAACGAAGATGGTGATCCATATGACCATTTAGATGCTTTCAACGTCTTGATGGAGCTCCAGACTTCAAGTTCACTGGTGAAATGTCGTGTCTTCCCTGCGACCTTGGGAAATATACCTCGGACCTGGCTAAGGAGTCTCCGTCCTCGCAACATCTGTAGCTGGGAGGAGTGTCAAAGAAAGTTTATAGGTCAATACAGGTCGCTTAGGTGGCAGCTCGCCTCAACCTGTCACCTTGCTACCATGTTCCAGCAGCCCAATGAATCCTTAAAGGATTACATTGAGAGGTTCAAGCATGAAGTCAATACTGTTGATGACCCATCGGATGAAAGTACTTTGACTGCGATATCTGCGAGGCTCCGGAAGGATAGGAAGCTTTATGAGAGCATCTACAAATCCCCCATAAGGGACCTAGATGAGTTCTACGAACGAGCTGCGAATGAGGTTAGATGGGAAGAGACTTTTTGCTCCAAGAAGCTAGATAGCCTAAAAGAATGAGATTGGAAGCACCAGCCATAACAAGAAGAGTGACAACGGCAACGATGATTAGGTCGCTAAGAACTCAAGGAGCGAGCTAAGTTACGAATGACCTGTGCACCAAGGTCACTATAACAACTACAGTATCCTATCCAACACTCAGGATATGATTTTTTCTACTAAGAAGGGCGATGAGGATTTTGGGAGGCCTAATCCCATAAGGACCCCCAACAAATTCAGAAATAAGGACAAGTCCTGTGCTTACCACGACGAAGTGGGTCACAACACCTCCGAGTGTCAAGCATTGAAGGATGCAATCGAGGACTTGATCAGAAGAGGTCGCTTTCATGATTATGTGGTGTGACCAGAATACTAGAAGCCTCAGCAACCGGCTCAACCAGACCTCGTCGAGCTCCAAAGCAGGATTGAGCACCTATGATTGCATGAGGATGGCTACCATCAATAACGGGCT
The DNA here is from genome assembly GCF_014633365.1 of Diospyros lotus. Classification (NCBI taxonomy): domain Eukaryota; kingdom Viridiplantae; phylum Streptophyta; class Magnoliopsida; order Ericales; family Ebenaceae; genus Diospyros; species Diospyros lotus. Next base: position 33,880,385 of record NC_068341.1, on the reverse strand, counting down.
ATAAAAATTACAACATAAAGATTCGAGTTCGGTGCTATAACGTTGATGATACTGGGCTGCGCTTTGTTTTTCATAGAGCTCAAAAGGCCAACGACCGGACACTAGGCCAGAATTGTGAAAGCCCCCATATTATCAAACAAAGCTTGGGAAACAGAGCGTATCGATGGGGCTATTATCCCACGTACTTGGAATGCAGAGCATTTTCGTCTTTACTCCCAATTAGCGTAACTAATTCTTACTTATGCTCCAGCTTTCTTTTATAAATAATTCTGATTGGAATTTATTGATTTTCATTCTGTAAGTTTATTGCTCTTTACTCATGTTTGATGTTCGATTGAATGTCCTTAAAATTGGGGTTAGAGATACCATGGTTTGGGAGCTGGGTGTAACACCCAATAATCCTAGTGTTATGAGAATGAGAAAGGAAGTAAGAAAACTTCCAAAAATGCCCTTGAGAATGTGTTAGATCCTTGAGAATATTGGTGCCCTATGAGAGGGGCATTTTGATAATTGGGATAGTGAAGTCCAATAAAGGGTATTTTGGTAAATTAGAAATAATTCCTATGTGGAATTAGGTGAGTAAGTGAATTAAATCCCAATTTTGTATTTATGTGGAGATATGGGATTAATAATTCATGAAAGGGTATTTTGGTAATTTGGAGCGATTCCATAAAGGAATTTAATTATGGAAAATAGGAAAAATGGTGGATATTGAATTATTTGAGAAAATAATTATGTTTTCCCTAAATTGGTGAATAAATGTGGAAATTCCATATGGATGGATGAGATGAGAACTTGGAAGCCAAGGTTGGTGTCTTATAGTGACACATGGCATTTTGTGGTCCAAGTTAAATGAAGAGATTAAATTAAATATGAAGGAAATTCTAATTAGTCTTTCAAGTATTTAATGTTGAGCATGATTAAGGAGATTAAATAAATCCAAATGAAATGGGAAATTAGTCACCCATTAATGGTTGAAAATTGTGGGATTTATTTAAATGGGAAAGAAAATATTTATGTCTTTCAAAGTGGTCTCTCATATGATGGTTGGAAAATAGTCAAAATAAATTAATTGGAAATAAAAGGAATTTTTGAGTGATCCAATGGTTATGCTTGAGTCATGGAAGAAGAATGGATCCAATGGCTAGAAGTGCATCTTGGAGGATGGTATGGATTGCCAACTCATTATGAGTGTGTTTTCTCTTAAAGGTGGGGATTAATTCTTCCAAAAATCAATGGTGGAGATTTAAACATAGCCAAGCACTTGGATTGTGATTCTTTGGAAGAAGGAGATTTGCTCTCATAAAGTGGGGAAAGATCCAATGGTGAGGATTTATTCTTGAAATGCTAGAAAGAAGTATATAAGGGGAAAGAGAGCCTTTGTCCCAAATTTTTTCCATTTGAAGAGCCTTGAAGAAGAAAGGAAAATGAAAAAGAAAGAAAGAAAGAAAGAAGAAGATGAAGGAATCAAGGCAAGTTATATTTTCTTCTATTTATTTTTGGTATGCTTGTATGCAAAATAAGTGATATGTTGGAATGTCATCTTAGATGAGAGAAGATGATGGTGGGAGATCTCTTGAGAAGAGGATTTAAAGCCTTAAAGAGAAGAATGAGGTAAGGGATGGCCCCATGGGATGGTGGCCTTGCAATGTGTAATAAGTATGGTTCATAAATGTATATGTTGCATTTGGCATGTTCTTTTGTGTTCATGAGACTTATGGCCATAGGTTAGTTAGGGAACATGGTTGAAATGGTGGGTTGATGCCTCTGACCTTGGTGGGTTGTGAGGGCAAAGAGACCTAGCCACACTTGCATGCATTTAGCATCATATAATCTTGTTATGTTCATATTTATTTTGCATTGCACCCTTATTGAGCTTAATAGCTCATGAGGTTTTTACCCTCATATATAGGTTGTGAAAGCATGGGAAAAATCAAGACAAAGTGGAATGGCTTGTGGAAGCATGGAAATGAAGATTCAAATGTATTGTATAGCTCAGGGAAACCTACCATGTTGCATTTGATTTATGTAATGTAATGTATTTGGTTGGTAATGGCTTGTTTAAGCCTAAGGCTATGCGTGTATTTCCTTTTGTAGTGTTTGATTTTAAATTGAAATGAGATATTGGCTTATGATATGTTGAAGCCTAGGTTGAGTGAAAGTCTCATTTTGGTGTGTGTTGTGGGAAGTACCAAGAAGTTAAATTATATGATTTTTGTTAAAAAAAATAGTGGGTGTTTGATGTATGTTGTGGAAGCATCAAGAAAAATTGTTCAAGTTTTAATTTTGGAAAATAGAGGCAAAAATTGAATGAATGTGAAGTTCATTTATTTAATTTAATTTCTGAAAAAATTTGGAGTTTAAAGCCCAAGAAAAAAAAAAAAGAAAAGAAAAGGCTGGGGGCGTCCTGGGTCGCGCGGGCGAGGCCCACGGCCGGTGCGCGCAGGTGGGTCCCGCGCAGGCCCCACCGATCGAAATTTTTTTAAATTTCCAAAAATTTGGGAATTTTTGGGCCAATTCTTAATTGATTTTGAGCCTCGGAGGAATTTTCTAAATAAAGGGATTTTTCGGGCATTTTGGGAAAAAATGTCGAAATTTTGGAAAATTGAAAATAATGAGTTTTTCCTCAAAATTGGTAAAATCAATGAATGGATTGAAATGATGGATTTTTGGAGCCTGGTGAAATCCTTGGATGGAAAAAGAATTTAATATAAATGAGAAAATGGCAATTGGCATCTTAATGAGATTTTCTTTTTAGCCAAGTGCGGTGTGGTTAAGCCCAATTCTAATAGTGAATCCTGGGGTTGAGGGAAGGGAAGGACGATCCTAGTTCCCACCTAGGACATTTCCTCTTGAAACATGGTCCGCCTTTCACCAAAGGCCGGGCAGGTGAACGATTCAAGTAATTGTTCACGAGTGGCACCCGTAACTGGGAACGGGGTGTCACACTGGGTCCCATTCCTCTTAGCCTCAGTGCTATGGTTTGCAGCTTATCTGAGCATTCATCTTGGTCCTCCCCCAGGTCATGGTTTGCAAGCTGAGGACCATTCATCTTGACTTAACGTTATGGTTTGGTACCTACTGGGAAACCACTTCCATTAATCATTCCGAACTAAGGGTTCACTAGCTAGGGTCTTTTCATCTTGACTCAAGTCATGGTCTGCGACCTACCTAGATGTTTCCTCTCAACTCGTTAAATTTGCAAAAAGCCATGGGATGTTAGTTGAGATCCCAGCATGATCTACTTGAACATATAGCTTGGCGACGCAGATTAAACTCTCGACAGAGCCATGGTATGTTAGCTGGGACAGTACCGCGATCTACCTGGACATATATCTTAGAGGGTTTTTTGATATGATCCAGATATTATCTCTCTATGACGTATCGACCAAGACTCAGATCAATCTGGTTATCATCACATAAATCAACTATTATTATCTTGCCGTTACAGTTGAAAGCCATGGTATGTTAGTTGAGATCGCAACACGATCTGCTTGGACATATAGCTTGGCAATGCAGATTCATTTCAAAAGAATACAACTCTATCAAGTTTTCTACGAAGCCGTGGTATGTTAACTGAGTTCGCAATGCGATCTATCTGGAAATATATCTTAATGAGGTCTTCAGTATGACCCATATGTTATTTCATCATGGTATGCTCTCGCTCGCCACAAAATTATAGTCCATGATTTGTTGGACGTCGACACGAGATGGCATAATCTGAAATGATCGAGCAGAAGTCGGAAAGGCAGATCAACAAATCGCATAGCCCGCTTCAGTCAGCATACGTCAGCTCTCAGTCCGTAGATCGTACTAAGAGCTAGGGGGCTAATGTTATATGTATTTTTTGCTCGCATGAAGTGGGCTGGACTCGACCCTGCAAGCCGACCCAATCACCCGAGGCACAACGGGCCTAAGCTCGAGGTTGTTAGTTCCAAGTCACATAACACCTACTTCGAGCTTGAATTGCGAACCATGTGATCTCTCAACGACACTCTCAGTTCGCAGATAGTGGGATCATTCAGTTCGAGCTCCCAGTGACACTATCAGCTCACAGACCGACTAATCAACTCGCATAAGCAAGGAGACTGTAGAATAATGATGGGCTAGGCATCATTCTAGCTGGGCCGTCTGGGCCCCAATCTGGCCTCTCTCTTGGCCCATGACGATCCCATCCTGGCCCCATACCATCATGCATCAATATTATTGTAGCCTCTACTGGGTATTTGTGCACTTGTCTCAGATCCCATCCACATTAATGAGGGACTAGTCAACCCCATGTTGCCACCTAGGAAACCTCACCAGTGCCGGTATACAGTTCCATCACCTGTAAAAGCACAAGACATGTGGAGAGGACATCTCTTCCTCCTATATTTAGCTGGCTCTCTTCAGAGCCAAGGTATGCTTTCACTCTCTGACTTGCTAATACAAAGCGTACTCCCTTACTTAGGCGTCGAAGTGCTTACAGGTGCCGGCCACCGGAGCACTGACCGAACCATTCAAATCTCCCTGATGCATCTTCTCTTTCCCCTTTTCGCATTCATTTCTCAGAACGGGCAAAACGAATCACGTTCGACCAAATCCGGACGTCGACAGTTATAAACTTTAAAATTAGTCATAAGCTCTTTTCGAAAAGCTAAAGTTGAAGGGTGTCATACTTAATTTAAGAGATGTGGTAACTAATTAATTTAAAAAAATTAAGAATTGATTAGATAATTTTTAAAGCTTAGTAGATATTGGGGTCAAATGACTAATTTTTTTGAAAAGAGCATTCCATAATAGAAGAGAAGGAAAAAATGAGGGTACATGTTGCCATTTTATGATGTAATTTGTTATGTTGTTTGTGTTGAATAATAATTATATTGTCTGATAATGATGTCGTACTGTCACATAAAGGCAACAACAAAGAAAGAAGGTGGGCAAAAAATGAGGGTGGGATGCGAAATGAGAAGGGGTGCAACCCAATTAACCCCTTCCCACGGCCACCCCCGACTGTTGTCCTGGTGTGACAGTGTCATGTTAACGTCGGACAACAAACCAAATCTGATTTTGTGGTACATTTCTAAATCTTTATTTTCTTTATATCCCAATTTTAGAGTGTAAGGATGAAAAAAAAAATACTTAAAAATATTCCCATTAATTTTACTATATTTCAACCCTTTTTATTCTATATTCAAACAAAGTAAAATTGAATTACAATCATTTACGTTTCATTCTTATCAAACAATAGAAATAGAAATTGAAATTATTAAGCTTTTCGCTACTTCCTTTACTCTCCCATTTTATTCCATTACCTCACCCCCTCTTCCACACATAGGTTGATTTAATAAGAACTACTATTTAATAGAACCAAATATCATTATTATTCCACTAATTATTGTATCAAAACAAAATTGTTATGAGCTTGCCATTGGGCATACGTTCGGAGTTGGTCTACCATGATTCGTAGGCTCACAAAGAGAAAAATGAACACAAATGTAAAGAGGGGAACAAATGAAAACAAATAATAAGTCACCCACACAGGGAAGTTTTTATGTGGTTCGGCCAGAATGATGCCTAATCCACGACCGTTCTCTGGTTATTTCGGCAGAGTAACAGTATATCGTTATTGTTTATTCCCCTTATACAATGATTTTTTACCCCTATTTATAGTATGGGGTGTTTACAATTTTCATAAAATCTAAAATAATAGGATAATATCATGAAGACAAGATGTCCTTATTAATTCCATAAAATCGGGAGTGGATTTCGCATTGCTAGGGATTTGGTTTGCCTTTGGTAAGGTAGGTAGGTCTCGCCTCTGTTTATTCAGCGTCCTTGTTGTTATGCGAGCTAAACGGTTAGGCTAGCGAGTTGAAAGTATCATTGGAAGCTCGCTTGGTTTCATGGTTTGAGCTCGGGTTTCGGCGATGTACGACCTTGCTCTAACGACCTCGGTCTTGGGCCTATTGGGCTTCGGGAGAACGGGAGAGCCTGCTAAGTCGAGTCCAGCCCATCAAAAAGGTGGTCCAGAAAATACCCGTAACACCTACCAATTTATACATAAAGGTATATATCCTTATTCTTTTCTACAACTTATTTGAATGTAGTTTCAAAAATCTAATCACATTTATCTCATTATCTTTTCTTTGATAAATATATCAGATGCTATTTTTTTTTTCTTTTTATTATTTCAATTCACTAATAAGAATCCATTTAGATAGGGTTATCAAAGTAGTTAAGTTAAGAGGGGGGAATTAAGCTCCCCACATCTTATCTCTTTTTTTAAAAAAAAATAATAATGTAATAAATAAACACAAATATAAATTCGAAAAAGAGAGAAGATTATGCACAGGTGTTTATGGTAGTGGTTCGATTAACTGTATATGTCCACTACTTTAACTTCTCGTCAAAAGAAAAAAAAAACATCACGTCAATGGATTTTTTAACTTCACTATAGTGTTTTTTGTATAAACAAACACTATTATCCTCTATCCAAACACCTTAACTTTTGATAAGGTTAACTATAACCTTACACTATTTTTTAAAAGGCTCAAACAAATACCCTCTTACAAGATAGAATGAAATACAAATTGAGAGAAAAAATATTCCCAATACTAGAGGTCCTCATAAATTAAGCTCAACACTAAGAGGAGAACACTCTAGATTTTCACATAGAGATAGAAATGGAGTATGAAGAACTTGTTCTTCGTAGATGAGAAAAATAGATTTCACTTAAGCTCTTGTTCTTTTTTAACTTGTTTCTTACTTATTCTTTTTTTTTTTTTTTTCTCGTGCAAAGTTGATGTGAACATATATATGTAATTCTTCTCAACACTTGAGGACACTATTCAGGAAAGACAACTCTTTTTCCTATAGATAATAAGAGATAACACTCATTTTTGCAAATAAATCGTGTTAGTACTTGTAATCTCAAGGAAATCAAAGGCATATTAAAGAAAAATATATCAGAGATTTGATTAGAGAGTGTTAAATGTCGTTTCAAACTGCATTGAATACAACCCAATAACTAAAAAATTTAAATTTTCAACTTGTGCGAGCTAAGTTACTCAAGTAATGTCATACTTTAGTCGAGTAACAATCTATCCATTATTTCAAATTTAAAATTCATACCTAATTAGTTATTCGAGTAATAAGTTTTGTTACTTGAGTAAAATTTTGGAGCTCTCTAATCCCCTCTATATTAATTGAGTAAAACTGAACATTACTCGAGTAAGATTAGATAGTCTCTGTTTCTTTATTTATTACTGGAGTAATTCATATTATCTCATAAATGATTCTTAGTTTCTCAGCTAATTAGTCTAGTAACAACATGTTTTACTTGAGTAAGTTTTTGGGATTGTTTTTTAAGAAATTAATTGAGTTATCTAGGTAATCGATTAAGATTGACTTCAGTAAGGAATATATTTAGTTCTCTTAATTTATACTCGAGTAATGCAATTTGATACTCGATTGAATTTTTAACCTTTTTGGTTTCTTGATAAAATAATCAAGTAATACACTTAAATACTCGAGTAAGACTTGCTTGTATAGGACTTGTCTCAGACTTTGCCTAAATTAGTCGAGTGACATAATTTGACCCGAGCAAACAATGAGTAAAAATTTCCTAAACTCTTGATACTTGATTATCTTATTTGTTTAGCCTTTGATACCTGAATTTTTGCTTTGAACACTTTTATGATCTAAGAAATTTAGGTTGTGTTCTCTTTATTTTTTAATTTTCAGTTTTGAATTTTAAATTCATTTTTAATTTTCTGTTTTGGTAGTCTATTTTTAGAAAATTTAAAAAACGTTCTCTTTGTTATTTTAAAAAATTATTTCTCAAAACAGAAAATTAGAAAATGCGTTCTCTTTAAAATTTTAAAAATAATTTTTTAATAATATTTATTCAATAAATTTGATTATTCAGTAAATTAGAAATATTTAATGTTAATATATTATTAAAAAATATATATATTAAAGTTAATAAATTCTGTAATATTTTTTCCCATTAACATAATAAAATCAAAATAAATAAATAAATAAATATATTTTGAGTTTAGAGTTTATTTTGGATGAAAATACTTAAAATAACTTTTTGTTATTTTGAGTTTTTTTTATAATTTATTTTTTATTTTCAAAAATATATTTTTAAACACAACAAAGACACGCGTTTTCATTATTTTAGAAAATTAAAAACTAAAAATAACTTGAAAACGGCAAAAGGAACGTAGTCTTAGGTTGTATTCTCTTTACTGTTTTCAAGTTATTTTTAGTTTTCGATTTTCTAAAATAATGAAAACGCGTTCACTTTATTATTTTTAAAAATGTATTTTTTAAAACAAAAAAAAATTATAAAGAAAACTCAAAACATCAAAAAGTTGTTTTGAGTGTTTTCATCTAAAACAAACTCTAAACTCAAAATACATTTATTTATTTATTTAGTTATTCGTATTTTATTATTGTAATTGAAAAAAATATTACAAAATTCATTAACTTTAAAATATGTATATTTTTTTAATAATATATTAACATTAAATATTTTTAATTTACTGAATAATCAAATTTATTGAATAAAATATCATTAAAAAAATATTTTTAAAATTTCAAAGAGTATAAGTTTTCTAATTTTCTGTTTTGAAAAATAATTTTTCAAAATAATAAAAAGAACTCGTTTTTAATTTTTTAAAAATAGACTACCAAAATAAAAAATTAAAAATAAATTTAAAATTCATAATTAAAAATAAAAAAATAAAAAAAACGGAGCCTTAGATTTTAATTAGTTTTGGTGGTTGGAATGAATGTATAATTTTCTGTTTGATGATGCTTGACCTTGTTTATTAATATGGCTATCGTTGATGTTTGCTTAATTGTGAAGTTTGTTCTATTTTGGCTGTGTAATTCAAGTAACTAATTTTAATGTATTATATTAAATGAAAGCAAAACATGATGAGTTTTATGATCTAAGAAAAATTAGGTTGCGTTTTTTTTACTGTTTTCAAGTCATTTTTAGTTTTCAGTTTTCTAAAATAATGAAAACGCGTTCTCTTTACTATTTTTAAAAATGTATTTTTGAAAACAAAAAAAAATTATAAAGAAAACTCAAAACAACAAAAAATTGTTTTGAGTGTTTTTATTTAAAATAAACTCTAAACTCAAAACACATTTATTTATTTATTTATTCATATTTTATTATTGTAATAGGAAAAAATATTATAAAATTTATTAACTTTAAAAAATATATATTTTTTAATAATATATTAACATTAAATATTTATAATTTACTTAATAATCAAATTTATTAAATAAAATATTATTAAAAAAATATTTTCAAAATTTCAAAAAGAAGTATTTTCTAATTTTCTATTTTAAAAAATAATTTTTCAAAATGACAAAAAAAATGTGTTTTTAATTTTCTAAAAATAAATTATCAAAATAGAAAACTGAAAATAAATTTAAAATCTAAAATTAAAAATTAAAAAATAAAAAATAAAGAAAACGTAATCTTAGATTTTTAAAAATTTAATTACATGTTATCCTGTGAGAATGACATGACAACATGATAATTTGCCCCCAGAGATGAACCCAGAATAGATTTCACATTTCAGAGTTGTCATTTTCACCCATGACTGTCACGGCATCTCTAAAAAGTCTTTCATAAGGAAAGAAAAAAGATGCCCAATTTGACTGAATAAAAATCCAAAAAATAAACTCTTCCCCATAAATAAAATAGACAAATAATATCTATGTTTATCAAGAAAAATGAATTTATGGAGTATTGCTTTATTTCTTCATCCATTTGGTGGACAATTCCTAGACTATTGATGGGCGGGTGGTGGGGCAACATGAAATAAATTGGTAAAACATTATTATTATTATTATTATTATTATTATATGTCCTTTGGTGGGGATCCCATCAAAATTTGTCCCACCATTTGATGTAATTGACCACTTGCCAAACCATATATATATATATATATATCCTTTCACACTTAAAATTCTCAAATCATTATGTTTATATACAAATTAAAAAGAAAATATCTCAAATCATCCAAAACATGATACTGTACTTTTACATAAAAAATATTACTTATACAAATAATTAAATTATTGAGAGGATAATCGAATATGTTAAATGACAAAAATTATTATTATTATTATTATTATTATTATTATTATATACCCTTTGGTGGGATCCATCAAAATTTGTCCCACCATTTGGTGTCCTTTGGTGTAATTGACCACTTGCCAAACCATATGTATCCTTTCACACTTAAAATTCTCAAACCAATATGTTTATATACAAATTAAAAAGAAAAAAAAAATCTCAAATCAAACAAGTTATCCTCTGAGAATGACATGACAACATGATCATTTCTTTTATTATTTGCCCCGAGAGATGAACCCAGAAAATACTTCACATTTCAAAGTCGTCACTCTCACCCAAGACTGTCACTACATGCATCCCTAAAAAGTCTTTCATAAAGAAAGAAAAAAGATGCACAATTTGACGGAATAAAAATCCAAAAATTAAAATCTTCCTCATAAATAAAATAATGAATAAAATAGACAAATAATATCTGATATGCAGAATCGATCACCTTCTTCTGAATTGATGATGCAGAGCTGATTACCTTCTTCTGTCTCGGACCAAGTATCTGCAAAAAGGGTGGGGACTTACTCCCCGTGATCCCTCCGACGCTCAAGTCAATTCGTAGGGTTATAAATTGGAGATAATAATATAAAAGATAATAGAAGAGTCCCTTAGGAATCAGATCCCCATACCTATAGAGGTTATCCTCTATTTATAAATGACGTTCAGCCTACCCTGAGAAGATCAAATAACTTTCAGATGGAGATAAGATAACATTCGAATGGAGAAAAATCTTGAGGTGTTGGAGAGATTATTGTTTGACTAAGTCTTCATCTCTATCTCTTCTAGTTCGAGATTTCCCGGGCTAAACTTTGCTGAGCTCCCTTAGACTCGAGCCTAGTTGTGGTTTTCCTTCCCTGATCTCTGCCTTCATTCTCCTGGTCAGTGGTCTCTTCTTGGCTATTTTTATTCGTAATTTTAGCATGTCTTCCTCATCTGATTCCTCTGAGTCTGAAGCCTCCAAAACTAGCTCTAGTAGCGAGGAATCGAATATCGAGTTATCCAGTCCTTCTCATGGCCTATTTCGTAGGCCTGAAAAACATAGGAGACCCGAAGGAGCTTCACCTCATCCTCTTCGGAGTCCCGTGTGAGTAGTGATCCCAACCTAGAAAACTTACCCGAGGATCTGACCATGGACCACTCTACCATAACTGAGAGAGAACTGTTTCCCCTCCTTAGAAAATATCACCTTATTCATTATGAGTATTGGTACAGTGAACCCCGAGGTCTAAGGGCTCACCGGGCCCCATATGGTTGTATCACCGTGTACGAGCAAGCCCTCGTTGCCGGCCTCAAGTTTCCCCTGGCGGCCCCCTTAGTTGAGGTATTCTCTGTCGTGGGGTTATGTCCCTCTCAGCTGACCCCCAATGGCTGGAGGTGCCTAGTAACCTTCGTTCTCTGTTGTCAAGCTCGAGACATTGAGCCTACCGCCCAACTCTTCTTTTGGATGTTCAAGGTAATCCCTATTAGTAAAGTTGAACCTCAGTTCGCCTTCTCTCCCCTCAATCAGCGTCAGTTCATAGCTGATAACCCCACCTCGGTAAAACGATGGAAGAGTAGATTTTTTTTTTCTGGCTTGAAAGACATGGGAGTTAGCTTCGGGGTGCCAGTCGAGTGGGCTTTCCAGCCCTCAAAAGTCCGTAGTCGAGGGATCACGCAGGGCGAGCTTCATAATATTCAGACCTTGAGGGAGTTGAACCCCATCAGCACTCGGGCCTTGATATGTGACCGTACCTTGTACTTGGGGGGTTTATCCACTTACACTTACTCCGAGCCTGATGTCACTTTGGGTAGTTATTTTCCCCTATTTTCATACGTTTTAACTTGTTGTTTTTCTTGCCCTTGATGTCTTGTCTTTGCCTTTGTAGCTGAAATGGTGAGTATAGCTTTTATCTGGGGGAAGAATAAAAGAAGACCCGCCGAGGATGAGGGCGGCCCTGCTCCTACGAGGGAAAAGGCCGCCTTGGATCCCCCCCCCCAGCTGAGGAAGGGGAGCCTAGCCGCACTAGGAGGAAGAGGACCTCCCAGCCTCCGAGACAACCCATGCCAGCCCCCGAGTCCCCCCCACACTATCCAGACTATATTCCTGACTGGGGTGTGAAAGAAAACGACCTCAGTCGGCATAGTCAGGTGGCAAGACGCATGATTCACCACTTCGCCACCCCCGTCGACCCTCAAATGCTAGCTGAACAGTGCTCGGAGGTAGTGGAGGCCGCCTTGTGCAAGCATTTAGCTCAGGTAATTCCCTCTACTTTATCGACACTTTTTCGCCCTAGTTGTGTTGCCCTTACTTGTCTTATTCATTACAGGTGGTCACGCTAGTCTCAGACTTTTCTGGACATTTTTCCCAAACTTCCCAGAAGACCTTGGAGCTGGACACCCAGTTGCAAGAGAGGGACGACATATTAGAGAGCCAGAGGAAGAACTTGGACGAGTTGTCCTCTGAGTGGAAATCCCTAGACCAATGCATTAAGGAGCTTGAGGCGGAGCTATCCCGGGCGAGCTCAAAGTTGTCCCAGGAAAACTCAGTCATTGGTGGGTACGAGCGCAAGTATGCTGAACCCATTAAACTTCCTAAGGTGGAGGAGTTCATCCAGCAGAATTTGCAGAAAGCTTGGACTAAGGGCTTTTAGACCCATGCGACTGAGGTGTTCCGTGTACATCCGGACTTGGATATATCTAATCATATTCGGGAGGTCGACTATCCAGAGTGGTTAGCCAACGTGGTCCTTGTTTTTAAGGGGTCGAGAAAATGGAGGCTTTGTATTGATTTTAAAGATCTTACTAAGGCCTGCCCCAAGGACAGTTGCCCTCTGCCCAAGATTGAGGCGTTGATTGATGGAACAACGGGATGTCAGCTAATGAGTTTCTTAGATGTATTCCAGGGGTACCACCAAATCCCATTACACCCTGAGGATCAGGAAAAGACTGCCTTCATCACAGATAAGGCCACCTATTATTATCGAGTCATGCCCTTTGGGTTGAAGAACGCCAGAGCTACATATCAGAGGTTAGTCAACAAGTTGTTCAAGACTCAGCTCGGTCGAAACATGGAGGCTTACGTTGATGATATGTTACTTAAGAGTCTCTTGGCTGAGCAGCATCCAAACGACTTGGAGGAGTGCCTCCAGACCTTGCGCTAGTATCAGATAAAGCTCAACCCGGCTAAGTGCGCATTCGGGGTGACAGTTGGTAAATTCTTGGGATTCATGGTGCATTACCAGGGTATTGAGGCTAACCCCTCGAAGATAAAAGCCATTCTCGAGATGCCTTCTCCTCGTAGTATCAAGGAGGTGCAGAGACTAACTGGGAGGATAGCGGCATTAGGGAGGTTTTTGGCAAGATCTGCGGAGAGGCAATTGCCATTTTTTAAGGCCTTGACTCGAGTCCAAAATTTTGCATGGACAGAGGAGTGCCAGGAGGCGTTTGAGCAGCTGAAATAGTGTCTGGTCTCCCCCCCAGTCCTAGCTAAGCCACAACCGGGAGAGTCACTATACATTTATCTGGCTGTCTCGGATGAGGCCATCAGTTTGATTTTGGTACGGGAGGAGGACAAAGTTCAAAAGCCGGTCTACTATGTGAGCAAGAGATTAGCTGGAGCCGAGATTCGTTACACTCCAACAGAAAAGTTGGCTTATGCCCTAGTCATCTCCGCTCAAAAGTTGAGGCCCTACTTCGAGGCACACCATGTTATCGTCCTATCAAGTCAGCCATTGAAGCACGTATTGGGAAAGCTAGACTTGTCAAGGAGGATGCTCAAGTGGGCAATGGAGCTAAGTGCTTTCGACATCGACTATCGACCTCGGCCAGCTATCAAGGCACAGGCTCTTGCTGACTTTATCGTGGAGGGCACCCTGCCAGTGGAAGCAGACGAAAGGGTTTCTCAGACTTGGACTCTCTTTGTGGATGGCAGCTCCAGTGTTGGAGGTAGCGGTGCGGGATTACTGCTCTAGGGCCCCGATGGCCAGGCTTGGCCATATGCCATTCACTTCGAATTCAATGCCTCTAATAATGAGGCTGAGTACGAGGCGCTCATCGCCGGGCTCAGACTAGCGGAACAGATGGGAGTCAGGGATTTGGAGGTATATTCTGACTCAAATTTAATTGTGCAACAGGTCACAGGGGAGTTTAAAGCCCAGGAAGACGCCATGGCCCAATACTTGGCGATAGCCAAGGATCTTATGGCACGGTTTCAAGCAGTAAAAATCAATCATGTTCCACGTGCGCAGAATGCAGTGGCAGATGCTCTCTCGAGGATAGCTACTTCTTCCTTCCCCAAGACTTCCTGAGTTGTCTACATGGAATGGTTGCCCCAGAGGAGCATAGAGACAGAAGCGGAGCAACTATGCGTGGAAGGGGCAGAAAGTTGGATGGATCCCATAATAGCATATCTGACCAAGGGATGGCTCCTAGAGGAGGAACAAGAGAGTCGGAAACTCAAGCGCCAGGCTGCCAAGTTTCTACTGGTCGGATCAGACCTTTACAAGAAATCCTTCACTCAACCGCTGTTAAAGTGCGTTGGGCCTGTCGAGGCTGACTACATCCTAAGGGAGATCCACGAGGGGATTTGCGGCAGTCACATCGGAGCTCGGTCTCTTTCCTAGAAGGCACTTTAGCAGGGGTATTATTGGCCAACAATGATGAGCGATGCGGTGCAGGTGTTCCGGACCTGCGAGAGATGCCAAAGAACTTCCAACCTAGTTCATACCCCAGCAGCTGAACTCACCCACCTGGCCTCGCCTTATCCATTTGCCAGGTGGGGAGTAGATATCCTCGGGTCCTTCCCGCTAGCGGCTGGACAGAACAAGTACCTGATAATGGCCATCGACTACTTTACTAAGTGGGTGGAGGCTGAGCCTTTGGCAACTATTACAGGCCAGAAGGTAAAGCAATTCCTCTAGAAATCCATCATTTGTCGGTTCGGTATTCCAAGGGTGATAATAACGGATAATGGCACCCAATTCGAGGAGCGGTTAGTGCAAGAATGGTGCTGTGAGTTGGGGATCAAGCAGCATTTTACCTCGGTGGCCCATCCCCAAGCTAATGGGCAGGTGGAGCTGACGAACAGAACCATTCTACAAGGACTCCGGGCTTGGGTTGACAAGGCGGACGACCGGTGGGTAGATGAGCTCCCCAACATATTATGGTCCTATCGAACTACGCCGCAAACGGCTACGGGAGAATGTCCTTTCACGTTGTGCTATGGCTCGGAGGCCCTTATCCCGGTCGAGATTGGGGTGATGAGCTACTGAGTGGAGCATTTTGATCCGGAGGTTAACGAGCAAGGGCTAAGGTGCAACTTGGATATGATGGATGAGCTCCGAGACCTGGCACGAATTAGACAAGCCGCGTATAACCAGCGCATTGCCAGGTACTACAATCGACGAGTCCATGCTAGGAGTTTCATGCCGGGAGATCTTGTGTTGCGACAGTTTGACATGAGTCATCCTCGGGATACGAATAAACTAACTCCGAATTGGGAAGGACCGTACTGAGTGGTGGAATCCTTAAGTCCAGGGGCATATCGACTGGAAGACATGGAAGGCAAGCCCCTGAAGCATACTTGGAATGTGCAAAACTTAAGGAAGTTTTATCAATGAGCAAGGGAAATCCCCGAACCTTTTTGTACTTTTCTTTATGACTAATGGCAATATTTCGAATTCTCTCCATCTATGAGCAATTTCACAAAAGACAACACTTCGCCAAATAGAAATCCAAGGGTCACGAGCCCTAGGCTGTCCTGAAAGGTGGACTAATGGCCACAGAAAAACTCTAGCCCAACACCCTCCTCCGCGAGGGAGTGGCTAAAAACCAAGGGTCACGAGCCCTAGGCCGTCCTCAAAGTGGACTAATGGCCCCGAAAAATCTCTAGCCCAACACCTTCCTCCGCGAGGGAGTGGCTAAAATCCAAGGGTCACGAGCCCTAAGCCGTCCTGAAAGGTGGACTAATGGCCACGGAAAATCTCTAGCCCAACACCCTCCTCCGCGAGGGAGTGGCTAAAAACCAAGGGTCACGAGCCCTAGGCCGTCCTGAAAGGTGGACTAGTGGCCACGGAAAAACTCTAGCCCAACACCCTCCTCCGCGAGGGAGTGGCTAAAAATCAAAGGTCACGAGCACTAGGCCGTCCTGAAAGGTGGACTAATGGCCACGGAAAAACTCTAGCCCAACGCCCTTCTCCGCGAGGGAGTGGCCAAAATCTAGGGGTCACGAGCCTTAGGCTGTTCCCAAAGGCGGACTAATAGCCAAGAAAAAGTTACAGCATAACACCCGCCTGTTTGTCGACATCGAGAGAACTGGGGGTCGGAGAAGCCCCCCTCAACTATGCAATGGATCATGGTTCAACTAGTGTCTTGACCCATATGTCCACAATCAAGAAATGAGGAGTCAAAATGGAATGGCATTATATAAAAGTACGATGGTCCAATACATGCTGATAAATGAGATACAAAAAACCCTAGCTAGAAAAAAGAAACTCAAGCATGAGGCGGAGCATCGTCACCATCAGCCATCTCCAAGTCCTCCATCTCGGCCACGATTTCTTCAACAAATCGGACATTAGACATATCCAATTCTGGATGTACGCGGAGCACCTCAGTCGCATGGGTCTAAAATCCCTTAATCCAAGCTTCTTGCAAATTCTGCTGGATGAACTCCTCCACCTCAGGAAGTTTAATGGGTTCAGCATACTTGCGTTCGTACCCACGAATGACTGAGTTTCCCTGGGACAACTTTGAGCTCGCCTGGGATAGCTCCGCCTCAAGCTCCTGAATGCATTGGTCCAGGGATTGCCGCTTGGAGGACAACTCGTCCAAGTTCTTCCTCTGGCTCTCTAATAAGTCGTCCCTCTCCTACAACTGGGTGTCTAGCTCCAAGGTCTTCTGGGAAGTTTGGGAAAAATGTCCAGAAAAGTCTGAGACTAGCGTGACCACCTGTAATGAATAAGACAAGTAAGGGCAACACAGCTAGGGCGAAAAAGTGTCGATAAAGTAGAGAGAATTACCTAAGCCAAATGCTTGCACAAGGCGGCCTTCACTGCCTCCGAGCACTGTTCAGCTAGCATTTGACGGTCGGCGGGGGTGGCGAAGTGGTGAATCATGCGTCTCGCCACCTGATTATGCCGACTGAGGTCGTTTTCCTTCACACCCCAGTCAGGAATATAGTCTGGATAGTGTAGGGGGGACTCGGGGGCTGGCATGGGCTGTCTCAGAGGTTGGGAGGTCCTCTTCCTCCTAGTGCAGCTAGGCTCCGCTTCCTCAGCTGGGGGGGGATCCAAGGCGGCCTTTTCCCTTATAGGAGCAAGGCCGCCCTCATCTTCGGCGGGTCTTCTTTTGTTCTTCCCCCAGATAAAAGCGGTACTCACCATTTCAGCTGCAAAGGCAAAGACAAGACATCAGGGGTAAGAAAAATAACGAGTCAAAACGTATAAAAATAGGGGAAAATAACTACCCAAAGTGACATCGGGCTCGGAGCAAATGTAAGTGGATAAACCCCCCAAGTATAAGGTACGGTCACATATCAAGGTCCGAGTGCTGATGGGGTTCAACTCCCTCAAGGATTGAATATTATGAAGCTCGCCCTGCGTGATCCCTCGACTACGGACATTTGAGGGCTGGAAAGCCCACTCGACTGGCACCCCGAAGCTGACCCCCCTGTCTTACAAGCCAACAAAGAAAAATCTACTCTTCCATCGTTTTACCGAGGTGGGGTTATCAGCTATGAACTGACGCTGATTGAGGAGAGAGAAGGTGAACCGAGGTTCGACTTTACTAATAGGGATTACCTTGAACATCCAAAAGAAGAGTTGGGCGGTAGGCTCAATGTCTCGAGCTCGACAACAGAGAACGAAGGTTACTAGGCACCTCCAGCCATTGGGAATCAGCTGGGAGGGACATAACCCCACGACAGAGAATACCTCAACTAAGGGGGCCGCCAGGGGAAACCTGAGGTCGGCAACGAGGGCTTGCTCGTACACGGTGATACAACCATATGGGGCCTAGTGAGCCCTAAGACCTTGGGGTTCACTGTACCAATACTCATCATGAATAAGGTGATATTTTCTAAGGAGGGGAAACAATTCTCTCTCAGTTATGGTAGAGTGGTCCATGGTCACATCCTCGGGTAAGTTTTCTAGGTTGGGATCACTACTCACACGGGACTCCGAAGAGGGATGAGGTGAAGCTCCTTCGGGTCTCCTGAGTCTTTCAGGCCTACGAAATGGGCCATGAGAAGGACTGGATAACTCGATATTCGATTCCTCGCTACTAGAGCTAGTTTTGGAGGCTTCATACTCAAAGGAATCAGATGAGAAAGACATGCTAAAATTATGAATAAAAATAGCCAAGAAGAGACCACTGACTAGGAGAATGAAGGTAGAGATCAGGGAAGGAAAACCACAACTGGGCTCGAGTCTAAGGGAGCTCAGCAAAGTTTAGCCCGGGAAATCTCGAACTACGCCTGCAATAAAGAGAGACCAAAGAAACGGGTCAGTCGAATTAAGCTTTATTTTAAAGCATATTTTGTTATTATTAGCAAAAATATAATAATAATAATAATAATAATAATAATAATAATAATAATAATAATAATAATAATAAACAATCATAATGGGAGTGGGGAAAAGCTCAAGGGTCGGCCATGGCCGACCCAATGCTCACCCAGGTACATATATATTATTTATATATATTTAATAAAAAAAAATGGGGCCAAGGGGCTCCCCAGGGGAGCTCGGCCATGGCCGAGCTCGGCTGAGGAAGCTCGGCCTAGTCGAGCTGCGGCCGAGGCTGAGCTTGGCCAGGCCTCGCTCTAGCCAGACCGACCTCAGCCAGGCAATCGCCTGGCCGAGGAAGAAGAAGAAGTTTTATAAAAAAAAAAAAAGCAAACGAGCAGAAAGTGATGAAAAAACAAGAGAGCAGGGGAAAGACTAACCTCGAGAAGTTGGATGCTTGTCTTGAAATGATAATTGTGGGGTGGGGCCTTAGGGCTTATATAGAGGGGACCCAAGGGGGTGAAAATTCAAAATGATGAATGTTTCCCTCCAAGCAAATTTTTCCTTCCAACTAAGGACTCCCCTATAATTTCAAGGTAGTAAATGAGGTTGTTAGGCATTAATTTCAAGTTTAAAAACGCTCTTGTGCATCTTGAGAAAAATCAACAGTCAAGTAACCTTGAAAATTAAGCTACTCCTCGACCTAGCAAGATTCTCAACTCGGCTCAAGGAGTGGGAGGCAAGTGATGTGGCACCACCTAAAATTACCAAAATACCCCTACACGCCAACGGTCTTACACGCCACGTGGATCGCTTGAGAGACTGACACATGGCAAGTCAACAATCCGAAGCGGAGCCCGAGAAATTCAGGCCGGGCCTCAAGACCCGTTCCACCTTGACCGAGATTCTCGGGAGTCGTGCCCCCGCTCAACACGAGTTTATCCCGGGTACCCCATAACGGGTCTACATATAAAAGGACAAGAATCCTCACTAGGTAGGCCAAGTTCTACAGCTCTTGCATTTATTGCGACTTGCATTTATTCTACTGATTTGAGCATCAGAGTCCACCCCGGGAGACCCTAGCCCCGCCTCTTCGTTGTCTTGCAGGTCCTATCACCGAGGTCTGACATCGCCAAGTCCGAGGTCCGATTTTCGAGGTCCATTCGCAGAGGTGGCACGTGGTGGTCGGTCCCGAAAACCATCATCAATATCTATGTTTATCAAGAAAAATGAATTTTTGGAGTATTGCTTTATTTCTTCATCCATTTAATGGACAATTCATAGACTATTGGTGGGCGAGTGGTGGGGAAAGATGAAAGAAATTGGTAAAACATTATTATTATTATTTGTTGTGAAATAGAGAAAAAAGAAGAGATGAATATAATCATACCTTAAAAAGTGTATATCATTAAGAACCAAATCCTTATATTTATAGGTAAAAATTATGGTTGTAAGGGTACAATAATCATTCACCAATAATTAATAATTTACAATACTCCCCCTTGAATGATTATTTTATATAACAGCTATCTCATTAAAAATCTTGTTTGGGAAAAATTCAAAGGAAAAAAAAAAAACTACTAAACTAAGGAAAAAAGTACAGCGAAATTGTAAAATAACTTGGAGTGTCAATGTGTTGCCTCATTAAAAACTTGCCAGGAAAATCCAGTGGGATAAAACTTGAGCAGAGGAAAAAGAGTACAGCTACGTACTCCCCCTAATGTTTATCATTGAAGATCTTTGAGTCAACTCATTCCAATCCCATGTACCAATTTCTTAAATGTAGATGTTGGCAATGTCTTTGTGAATAAATCAACCACATTGTCACTTGAGCGAATCTATTGAACATCGATGTCTCCATTCTTTTGAAATTCGTGTGTATAGAAGAATTTTGGAGAAATATGTTTGTAACACCCCCTTCCCCAAGCTACCTTATCTTCGGGGAAACCTAGAAAAGAGTGTTATGGATCATGAAAGGACCAACAATCAGCTACATGCAAACATACATCTTATATTCCCCACAAAAACTCAAACTAAAACAAAAACCTTAAAGGTTACAAGCACAGTTCCATTCAAGCTACGCCATACAAAATACATTCTAAACAATCACAAACAATATCTCCCAAGACCTGTGACGTGAGAGTAGACCTGCACACACATTTTTCTACACATCCTTCCTACTCGACCCCTCATAAGCTATTTCTTTACCTTTATCTGGAATGATGGAGAGTACAAAGTGAGCTATAAAGCTCAGCAAGTATAAGAAACATGAAGGAAAAATGTGGCAGATAATAATGTGATACAAGTATGGTGGGTGGTATCCAATAAGTACATGCATTTATAAATTTTGCGTAATTTTATTGCTTATGCCCATATAAATGATTTAATTATAATTATTACTATCAATTATTGACCCTTGTTATGCAGTGAAAGGAAGTGGACTCCATCACACTCAATGTGCCAATTATAAAGAAAATTATAATTTGTTATTATACAGTTCAATGTGTTATTATTAATTTAAAAATGACCAAGTGTGTTATTTTCTATCAAATTTAGTTCAAGTGGCTAAATACATTTATTTGGGTTGGAAATTTTTAGTAGCACTTAATAGGATCTAGAACACAAATTAATTTAATATTAGGTTTAATTTATAAGAAACTCATTCTTGGCCCAATAAGTGAGGAAAAATAAAAAAGAGAAAAAAAAAAAAAGAAACCCAAAAGCCTAAATAAAGCCCACCCAACTCAAAACTTAATAAAAAAGAAAAAACCCTAAAACACTTTTTTCCCCTCAAAGCTCACGCCTCCTTTTCCTCACCCATCTCACTTCTCTCTTCTATCTCAACCCACACATCACCTCTCCCCTAGAAGAAGAAGAAGAAAAAAGAGGTAACTATATTTTTATTTAATTTTTCTCAAATTAGCCTTTAATAAGATGTATATTTTACATACAATATATATACATAGATGTGTAAGAATATATATGATTGGTTCAATTTTATATCAATTGGGTATTATAGGCATGTAATTTTGATAGATTTAATGGAATAACACTGCTGCGTAGATTCAATGGCTTTTTTGCTCCTATTTTAAAAATTTGTCAAAAATTGTATATGTTGAATTTTGGAGAGATTAAAGTTGGAAAATGACCCCTTATGAGTTTTCTATCATCTTGACTTGGAATGACATCATTTGGAGACTCGTGGAAGTTTTTATGATATTTTTTGTATATATGGTTAGATTTATACGAGAACAGTGTTTTGGAGGATAGAAAAATGTTTTGGAATCCCAAATGTTGTTGTAATGATCTCATTTTTTTTTTATATGATGAATTTATAAGAGTTTAATACATCTTGTGTAAATTTTATAATTTTATGACATCGTTTCCTATTTTTAAATGAATTTTGAAAATGTTACTGCATGCTGCTAGAGAAAAAAAAAATTATGTTTGTGGATTTGGAAAAATAATTTGAGGGTCTTGTAATCTGAATCTTGATGTGAATTTAATTGAGGATGCATCTCTATGAGTTATTTAGCCCACCAATATGGATTTACATGATTTTGTGGTAAGAATTTCAATTTATACTTGTTTTCATAGGGCCGACAGTTTGAATTCATAAATGGGCAGTGTTTCACTAGTACATCTCTATTGTAAATGTTTTCTTTATATTTTTGCATTTAATGCTATTTATACATGTAGTATTATAATGGTTTGATGCTTTCAAAGGAACTATAGGCTCATTTCGAAGGAACGGGTGCAGTGCTTCCGGAGGAACGAGCAAGGCCTTCCTTAGGAACTTTTGGTATTGTCCTTCCGAAGGACTCTTCTGAAGGAATGTGGCGATGCTTCCGAAAGAACTGTGGGAGGAAAACAAAGGTTAGAAGACTTGCGGGATTTTCCTCCCGCGAAGACCCTCCGATGGTTAAGTCAGTAACGGAAAGAAAACAATCGCGAGAAATGGAAAATAAGCTAAATTTTTTGAAGGAAAGTGGGAGAGAAATACCAATGTCTGGATCATTTTCTGAGAGTTGGACTTGGCCTTTTATAGAGATCGAGTAGGGAGTACACGTGGCCTTTCCGAAGCGTTCCTTCGAAGGAACCCTTTCGAAGGGTCCTTTCAAAGGAAACTTCCCCAGCAGCTCCAAACCCTTCCGAATGGTCCTTCTGAAGGAATCTTCCCTAGCAGCTCCAAACCCTTCTGAAGGAACCTTTCAGCAGCTCAAAACCCTTTCGAAGGGTCTTTTGAAGGAGGCTTCTGAAGGGTCCTTCTAAAGGAACCTTTCAGTAACTCAAAACCTTTCCAAAGGGTCCTTCCGAAGGAACCTTCCCAGCAGCTTTAAACCTTGCCGCAATGCTTGGATTTCTTCCTTCCGATTATTGGGGCACAACACACTGTCTTACAAAACTAAAAACTGAAAATTGTCTTAAAACAATAAAGAGAATGAGCCCTTAATTTTTTTTTTAAAAAACGTATGAGTAGATGATACCAAATTATTATCATTTTGACTATGACTCTCTCTAAATATATTTCAAAAAAGATAAAAATAAATAAATATTCATCCACACATACATACACACACACACACACATATATATATATAGAAACGACCAAAGAGAACAAATATGTAAGCACCCCTGCCCGGATATCCCAACCACCCGGATTACCCGAACGGGAGCACTTACGGAAGGAGAAAGAATGGAACATACAAAACAAAAACTACCCTGGCATGCATACACAAGAATGAAAACAACGGAAGCGAAACTATATACATGCATGCACTATAGGAACACTACTGACACAGGGGTCATAAGATAAATAAATGAATACAGATACCTGTGCCGACATACACGAGACTCGAGGAATGACTTAGCATAGTAAAAATAATAAAGTAAATCCTACATCAAACATCAGAGTTGACGGAGACTGATGAAACTGCCTGTACACCATACTGACTCTGTCGCTAGACGCTGGCTCCCTTTCTCGGACCCACGCTACCATTACCTGGAATGATGGAAGGCAAAGTGAGTCGAGAGACTCAGCAAACATAAAGAAAGAAAGGCTGAAGGCTGTATAGATCCAATAAGCTTTCCCCCAAAACACCAACCCCCAAGTACACACAAGCCATGAGACGCTACCACACAAAAGTATAGCATAATGAAAGCACATACCGGTCATTGGGCCCACACAAGACACACGGCACCCAAGTCCCATACCAATCTGCCACTGCCGTGAAAGGCAACATAAATCTCCAACAAACCTGCGCGTGCTGTCCCGGGTCAGTGCTCCCGTCACCCGTGTGTCCGTGTCGGTACTCCCGACACCTGAGCCATAGGCTCCCTCGGAACAGTCATCTCGTCCGAGAACTGATAACTGCCAGTAACCATGCAATGTACATAAAAATACAATGGCGTAGTGAGCATCAACGTGATACACTGGCGCTCATACATCCAGGCATCAAGCCATGCTCTGCCCACATAGTAAACCACACGCGATGCATATGCCCGTGCTGGATGCAATCTAATCAAACTAGAATGTCCGTGTCCAAGCATACTCAATAAATGAATATCTCCACATGCAACCCGTACCCATGTGCATATTAAATCATAAACAGGAATATAATGAATCTAATCGTGCAGTAAATCACATACTGGCAGAGCTAGTCAGCAGTGCCTGGCACCGGTCAACGGCCAGTGACTAGGAGTGTCCATCCGACGGTCCACTTCAGGGCCGTACAATAGTCTACCCCAACGTCACCAAACAGTTGATCCCTGCCCTACTGCTCAATAGCTCTATCTGAACCATAAATAAACCCGAGAAAATCGTAAATAATTTCGCACAACTATGAACCTAATCCCCAAGTTGGGTTCGACATCATTCTGAAAGGAATGGGGGCGGTACAAACCCCCGTAGGCACACAATAAATAAAACTCTAGAAGTTTCGGATTTAATTTAAATTAAAACAAATGAATAATAACTCAATAAATAATGCTAGGCGCCGAATTAAAGTAAGGGAGGAGACAAAATACGAGAAACCATAGAGTCTCTCACAGAAATTAAAGAACACGAGAAGAAAGTTAGGAGCTTGCCTTTATACGACCGTTTCTAGCCTTTCTTGCGCTTTCGCTGCGAAGTAAAACGTTTAATAGCGATTAATAAAATCATGGCTCACATTAATTAAATCTAACCGTGATATACATAATTTAGCAGTCTAAAATTCCACGTAGGCTCACACAAATAAAATCTCAATAAGTCTCATATTTATTTTAAATTAAATCATGCTAATAAAATTCTCGAAATCAGCTTAATAAATTAAATTTAAATCAAACAATTCAAAATTCCATAGTTAATAAACGGGCCGAAATAAATGAAAAGATGTTAAATAAATTGATAACGAAAGAAACGTTGTGGAAGGTATAAAGAACTTGTCTTAACAAAGATATCTTTAGACTTGTTCTGTCCTAAAGTAGTAAAAATTATACAAACTGCAACACTGCAATAATTTACCAAAATTAATAAAATTAGGCTCTAAACGAAATTCCAACAATGCAGAATATTTAATTGGCTAATTAAATCACAATAAAACTTGATTAAAACCCCAATTTCTCCTCCATTTCCAGCGCTGGTTCGCCCAGCGCTTCTTCTTCACTGTAATTACACCTCACTATTGCTGCCTCGTTTGCTGAAGAAATCGGCCAGAAATTGGCCTTAACAAGCGGCGAGAACGCGGCCACGTGGCAGCCAAATCTGCTGCCTCCCTAGCCCCAAAAGGACACCGTTTTGGGCTTGGAATTGGCTGAAAAATTCAGCCTTGATTTTTCTTCAGCCGCGCGGCCTGCTCAGCTCGATCTCACGTCAACGCCCCAGCCCTTATGTGCGCCTGCCACTTGATCTACTAACCAATTTGAATACAATGTGAACTAAATTAAATCTATAGAGACTTCCAGCCTTGCACCCATCAAGATTCAATCCCCTAACCTTCCCCCTACCACATGCATGCTCAGCCACTTACTGCCATAATCCTTATCATTTAATGGCACATCATTTAATTTTATTCTAGATAATTATTCAATTTTCAACTTATCTTTTACACCCCCCAAAATATTTTATATTCACCTTATAAGTAATATTTAATAATTATCAACTATCCACTATTTTCATAAATACTCCCAATTAACTTAATTATTTTTTCAAAATAACACTAATAAACATTCTCTTAAATCTTCGTATACCCAAATAAATTAATATTTCCTTTTTAACCCACAAATATACAATAATCACCACAAATACAATAATTAATAATGATTAGTCATTCCCAAATAATTTAATTAATTACCCTTAATTTCCTATTTTCTCAAACAACATAAATTATTATGTTTCCTTAATTCCTCAAATATTCTATAATGACTTCAAACACCAAAATTAATAATCATTATTTATTTCACAAATTTTGGGATGTTACAAAATACCCCAATTGAACCTATAAATCGTGACTTCGGCAAGCGCCATTTATGAATCATAGTCTTTAAATCGTATTGAGAGCCACGCTGTGAGATTTTGGGGCCCTAAGGAAGCTGATAAACTAAAATTTTATTAGAGTCTTATATTTTCAAGACTTTAGATTGAATCTGTTATTAACAGTTTATACGATTGATTTTCAAATTTAAAAAATTTAACTGAAAATTTTCAAAGGTTCAATGACTAAAAACATTATTTTTTCTTACAAAATTTCGATACAAGAATGATATTTATTGTTTAAAAAATATTAAAATATAGAAAAATTCACAAAGACATTAATTTTTCTTAAAACATTTGTGGAATTGGTATTTATTATTTAACAAATATTAAAATGTAAAAAAATTACTAAAATATTAATTTTTCTTACAAAATTTTTGGGATTGATATTTATTGTTTAAAAGATATTAAAATATAAAAAAAATCAAACATGTTGGTGAAGTGATTTGAATCAATGATCTGAAAAATTTTTAATTTACAACCCACCACTTTACTAACTAAAATCAAATAGAATTAATATAAATTATGTATTTTAAGACGTATTTATTATAAATTTAAAATCTAAACTTCATTGTTAGGGGCCGTCTATGGTTGGGAAGTCCTAGACGATCGCCTTGGTCAACTACGCTTAGGGCCGGCCTAGTTAGCTCCATATCGAAAGACCATGTGTCAGTACTGCTGTAAGACTAAGGTGAAAACAAACCAACTGCATGGACCATGACTGATTTGGTTAATAAAAAAAGGAAAATGCTATTGGTACACCTTTGTGTACACTTTGGGCTACACAAAGGTGTATCAATGACAAAAATATTCCTCTGAGGCGCATAGAGGCGCGTGAGGCGCATGGAGAGGCGCAGGGTATTTTTGTCATTGATACACCTTGTGTAGCCCAAGATGTACAAAAATAATGTACATGTAGCATGACTCATAAAAAAAGGTATGGTTTGGAGGTTCTCCTTTGACAATAGCTCTTCACCACTATGGCGGTGCCCTAGTTGTTCTCAAGTACTCTTATGTTTGATGAGTTTGGGTTTGGGGTTGAATCTTAAATTCATCTTACTTGTGAGAGGATTTAAATTCATAGTGCTAAAAAGAATAGTAGATGCAAGGTTTAATATGTATTACAGTGGAGTTAGGATGACAAATTTGTCATTTTTTAGTAGTTATAGTTTAAACTAGACATTTCTTAGTGAGGGAAAAACCTCTTGATTACACTTAAAATTACTATATATGTTGGTCACTCACCTTTCTCTTTTATTAAAAAAAAAATTATAATTCTTGATAGTGGTAAGAACATTTCAATGGCAAGATATATATATATATATCCTTTTTACTTATAATACAATATTCATGAATAAAAGAGACATTTTAGTTACCTTGACAAAAAATCAACTAATATAAATCAAGAGCTCTTAATGAAAAAAACAAAATAATGTTCGCTAGATCACCATATTTGATGGATGAAGACATAAATACACTAAACTTTAGCAAATATTTGTACTTTAGCAAAAGAATCCTATGACACCCTTAACTTTTAAAACGTCTCATTAGAAACATTTACTTCAAAAAAGTGAAACTATTAAACATCTTTTAATTTATATTATATTAAATTTACTTTTGTACTTTACCAAAAACATCCCATGGCACCCAAACTTTGTTAAAAGATGTTTAATGGTTTCAATTGTTAATTTTTTTTAAAAATGTTAGATTGTCACAAGACTTTTTTTTGGTAAAGTACATAGATACATTTAATTTAATACAAATTAAACAAAAATTAATATTTCTACTTTTTGAAGTAAAAGTGTCTAACGAGATGTTTTGAAAATTTGAGGGTGTCATAAGACTTTTTTGCTAAAGTACATAGATATATATATATATGTATTCACCCATATTTGATCTTATCATATGAAGTTGACAAAATTATTATGTTGTACGCGTCAGACAACATAAAATTTACCTAACACGGACAAAATCAAAGAGGGTTATGGGTCCAAACGTAAGCCCCCTACATGCCTGCGTCGATTATGCTCGATGCGAGCATCAAGTCGATTCTGTAAATTTTAATTGATGGGATGATCGATCCCATGAAGTTAGTTTTCATAGTTTCCGCATTCTACCTATTCTTGTGGTAGGAATATTTATTAGTCATCTTTTTTATGTATTTTAATTACATGGATCTTGCCAACCTTAAGACCAATAATCTTATGAATTTTTGCATGTTTTCATGGCCACCAGACCATAAAATTGTCCGTCTTCATTGTCAACTAATGTCCTGCATGTGCTATATATATAGTAAATAAATATCAAATTTGTTTTATTATTCAAAATAAATTACGTGACCTTACTAGTTAATATATAGGCATCATCATAAACCGCTAATACTTGGTATTTTTTGGCCTTTCAACGAGTAAGAAAAAAAAAAAATGGTATTTTTTTTCTCTGGAAGGTGATTTGATTTAAACTCGTAAATCAAATATTAAATTGGTAAAATGATTTTTTTTAATCGTTTCCTTGGTGGTTTATTAACAATGTTCGTACGTACACCAAAGGAGGTAAATTCCCCTTCTATTTTGTGCATGGTTTTTGGGTTCCCATTTCGTGTGAAAAAGAGTCTAAAAAATTGATTTTTATATTATAATTTTATTTTATAATTGTTGGTACTTAGATATAATAATAAATTTATAAGTACAAGATAGTATTCGTCTTCAACCTTTAGTATTATTTGGGAGACCTATATATATAATATAAGACTTTTAGGGGTATGGGGCTGCTTCATGCATGCTTCCTGATTGTTGGCATTTTGGAGGGATTGATTAGAAGGCTTGGGAATTGGGACATGCCCTGCTTCTTGTATATTCGGGTAATTGGCGCAGTGGCTGGCGGTTTCAGCTCTCTGAGTGGACTTATTCTAACTCCAACTGTGTATGTATGTGGTTTATATCATGACAAACATATATAGGAAAATGTATAGGAAAGAAAAAGCGTGTGGTTTATCCTCTCTTCTTCTTCATCTGGGAGAAGAGAAGATGGATGTTTTTGGCGTAAAAGTGGGGGTGTGGCATGCACCAGGTGTGTGAACACTCTTATTGTTTCGCTGCCTTACCTTCCTTCCTCCTTCTTTTCTCTCTGTCCATCCTCATATTATATTGTTATTTAAACAAACAACATTAATACTGAGACAGAGAGAGAGAGTGATATAGGCTGCCTAGGCAGCAGCCTAGGGCCCATGCCCATTTTCAGCCAGCAGGAGGCATGTCCATTTTAATTTTTAAATTTTAAATTAATTAACAAAATAAAGTTAATTAAAGATAATAAATTTAAAAATAAAAAAGACGTTAGCGCCATGCCTATTTTAAACCATTGTAAATTTTTAATTAATCTCAATCTCTTACCTTTCTTTTATCAATAATTAATCCCATGAGTATCAATATAATTTTTAATTAATCTCAATTTCTCACCTTCCTTTATTAATAATCAATTTTGTAGTAATACCCATCCCCTTACAACTATTCCATGCATTTTTAATTAATCTCAATCTCTCCCTTATATGATTGTATCACAACTATTTCCATGCATTTAGCTGTGGTCGCGACTCTATCGTCTTCCTAAGTTTCATTCCTTCTCAATTTTTTATCCATCCATTATCACTGCATCTGCCATCAATTTGCACAGGTGTAGGTCCTCAATCCAATTGATTTCATAATTATGCATTCTCTTTAGTGATTCAATTTTCGTCCTCATCATCCTGTTGTGTGATTTATCAGTTATGTATTTTGATTTTTCTTATTAGTCCTTAAATTACCAATTAATTTTGTGTTTATATTTCAATATTTGTGATCTCTCTCTTATTAGTGAATCTACACTAATGAATTGACGTTATGTCTATTGAAAAATATATGTTGGAACAAATTAATTATAATTGTTTAATTATTGATTTTTTATCTAAAATTACTAAAAAAGTAAATTTAAAGTGAAATATTGTGAATTTTATATAATAATTTTTTATTTATATTAATTTTATTTTTAAAATAGTCATAGAGGGCCGATAAAAAATTTAGCTTAGGTCCCTATAATCTCAAGGCCGGCCCTGGTCAGAGAGAAACAGAAATGGCGGAGACGTGGTTCGTCGTCGTCGTCTCCCTCTACCTGGCCGCTTTGTTCAAATCCTTTCTCAACCTAATCCTCCTGTTCGCTTCTTCTTCTTCTTCTTCTTCTTCTTCTTCTAGTAAGAAGCTTCCTCCAGGCCCACCCGCTGTTCCAGTCATCGGTAGCTTCCTCTGTTCCAGGCCCATCCTCCGCCACCTCCGTGACCAGCACGGCCCAATCCTCACCCTCCGAATCGGGTCCCGACCGACCATCTTCATCGGCGCCCACTCCACCGCCCATCGGGCCCTAGTCCAGAACGGCGCCATCTTCTCCGACCGGCCCAAGGCTCTCCCCGCCAGCCGCCTCATCACCAGCAACCAGCACAACGTCAGCTCCGCCGCCTACGGTCCCACCTGGCGCCTCCTCCGCCGCAACCTCACCTCCGAGGTCCTCCACCCCTCCCGCGTCAGATCCTACTCCCGCGCTCGGAAGTGGGTCCTCTCCGTCCTCATCCGTCGCCTCCTCGACTCCGGCGGAGCAGCCGTCAAGGTGGTCGACCATTTTCAGCACGCCATGTTCTGTCTCCTAGTGCTGATGTGCTTTGGAGACAAGCTGGACGAGGAGCAAATTAACGAAATCGAGGCCGTTCAGCGCCACCTGATGTTGAGTTTAAACCGTTTCAGCATACTCAATTTTTGGCCCAGTTTAGGAAAGATTTTGTTCCGTCGCCGCTGGAACGAGCTGATTCGGATTCGCCGGAATCAGTACAGGGTTTTGATTCCTCTCATAAAAGCCCGACAAGAAGTCGTCCAACAACGTCGACGCAAGGAAAAAATTATCAAGGCCGACGGAGATGACGAACAGGAGAATAAAACACGGGAAGATAAAGAAGAAGAGGGCGTGGTGGCATACGTGGACACCTTGGTGGATCTGGAGCTGCCGAACGAGAAGAGGAAGCTCAACGACGACGAGATAGTGAGTCTCTGCTCCGAGTTTCTCAACGGGGGCACCGACAGCACCTCGACGGCGCTGCAATGGGTGATGGCCAACCTGGTCAAATACCCCCGCGTCCAAGCCAAGCTGTACGAGGAGATCACGTCGATAGTGGGGCCGCCGCCGCAGCCTCAGCAATCGAAAACCAGTGAACTCGACACCGCCATAAGAGAGCAGGATCTTCAGAAGATGCCCTACCTAAAAGCGGTGGTGTTGGAGGGACTGAGGCGGCACCCACCGTTCCACTTCGTCCTGCCGCACACGGTGATGGAGGATGCCGAGCTGGAGGGATACATGGTGCCAAAAAGCTCGACGGTGAACTTCATGGTGGCGGAGATGGGTTGGGACCCCAAGGTTTGGGAGGAACCCATGGAGTTCAAGCCGGAGAGGTTCCTTGATGGGAATGGGCATGGGATGAATGGAGTGGTGGACATAACAGGAAGCAGAGAGATAAAGATGATGCCATTTGGGGCGGGGAGGAGGATCTGTCCGGGATCTGGGTTGGCTCTGCTTCACCTGGAGTTGTTCGTGGCCAACTTGGTCTGGTACTTGGAATGGAAGGCCGTGGACGGCGACGAAGTTGATCTATCGGAGAAGGAAGAATTCGCCGTCGTCATGAAGAACCCACTGCGAGCGCATGTCTGTCCCAGAGCAGCATCGGCAACCGCCACTTGTTCTTAAAAATGTCTGAGAGTCAATTTGGCAATGTATCCGAAAGTGTTGGTCTGCATTCCTATTCGATACAGCAAATTAATGAAACGATGAACCAGCAGTGGGCAACGTAATTATCATTAACACTCACTAAATAATTAAAGTTAATCTTCTAATATTCATACACTACTTAAAGGAGTGATAACTATCTTTTTTAAAAAAATTAAAATTTAAAATTAACTTAATGGGTTTATTTTTGAAGAAGATTGACATATAATCAATCTATAAACAGATGGGTTCCTCTTTTGAAAAAGGATGCAAAAAATTAAATAAATAAAGCAATTCGGGTTCCCAATCAAAAACAATTCTGAGACTATACACCATCAGTATGCAATTGGCTCATTGATTGGAAGTGTCCATTCAACTTGTAGTGGTTCTTTTGCATTCAAATAATGGCGGAAGTTAGTATGTGTATATTTTGAAAATTTCTTCTTGTAGTTGGTATCAGAGCCATGTAGTATCTTTGCCTTATTTGTTACTACAATTTTTAACATTGTCTCTCTCATTATAGATTGTTTATGAATCTTTTGATTCTAAATATATATTAAGAGATTGGAATGTTATTTTGATATTTTTCCTTATGCAAACTTGATTGACAAAAAAAAATGCGTGTATGTATGTATTTGCATATGTATAATGAGTTTTGATTGGGGAAAATCTTTTGCTTTTGTGAGAAATTGATGTGGAAGTTGATGGGAACTTTGATTGCAAGTATTTTGGCTTTGATTTCGTTGGAAACGGAGGTTCAGAGGCGGAGAAATCGATAGGTTGCATTGGTTGCATATTTAGGTCAGGTTTGATCCAGCTAGAGGCAAGGGATGACTGGAATGATGTCGTTCCAATCTAAAGGAAGAAAACAAATAATGGGATGACAGAATGCCCGTGGGCATGTGACGTGCCATGGGAGGAGTGTGTGATCCACATGCAACCTTAGGCAACCAACCAGCCTCGATACTCAGTCCCACCTAAGGTTTTTTGGGTCTCTGGTTTCATTTGTGAGGTTCGTTTCTCCTAAAGAAATCTCGAATTCCGTGTTTAGATAAATTCAACATAAAGGCGAGATTGAGACTTATTTTTTAGCTTGTAAAATTTAAATTTTATGCAATCGCCTGTATTATTTATCCTAATTCGCATGTTTAATTATTAATGCATGCTTTAGTGAATTATTCGTTATTTTTGATCAATTAATTCCCATGCTAACGTTTATGCATAATTAATGATATTAGGTATGCATAATTTTTTTATTGCTTATTTATTATATATGCATAATCTATTGAAAATTATTATGCATAAAATCAGCTAAATATCATGTGATCAATATAATTTTGATTAATTAGAGAGTCACAATATCTTTAATTAATTAAGATTATATATTGAGTTGCAAATGTCACATAAAGTTAAATGACATTAATTGTTGAATGTAAGACAATCAGGCTCAAATTGTTGAGTACGAACAATATGAGCGATCTAATTGCTTCAATATGATATTCATATGGACAAAAATTTCTACTAATATCCATGGTTCAATTTTTGAATGTAAGACAGTCAAGGAATTGTTAAATGTTATTGATGAGCAATATGAGTTTTTAGATAAGACATTTTTAGCACCCTAATGGCAAAACTACCATCGATGAAGCTCACCAGTATTAAAGGTGTACATGAGCACATCATGAAGAAGATGGACATTGCAGCCTAGCTAGCTAAAGTCTCTTGAGGTTGAGATGTTGGAGTCTTTCTTAGTACATTTTATTTTGAATTCTTTCCCACACCAGTATGGTCCCTTCAAAATATCCTACAACACACATAAGGATAAATGGTTTATTAATGAATTTTTGACCATGTGTGTTCAAGAGGAAGAGAGGCTGATTATGGAAATGGGAGAGAGTGCACATATGGCCACTCAAGGGAAGACTAAAGCTGCTTAAGCCATACATAAAGGAAAAGGTAAAATACTTATCCAATATGAGGTCAACAAAGAATCCAAGTGCTTTTGCAAAAAGAATGAACAGTTGAAAGAGGATTGCCTCAAATTTAAGACTTAGTTTGAGAAGAAAGATAATCTAACTACACTTGTATGTTATGAATCTAATATGATTGATGTTTGTTATAACATGTAATGGATTGATTCTGGTTCTACAATCTATGTTTCAAATACCTTGCATAGTTTTCTAAATCAGATAAAACCAGTGGGAAGTAAACAAAATATCTATTCAAGAAACAAGATGCGTTCACATTTGAAGGCAAATTAGGACATCTAGGCTTATTTTAAATTCTAACTTTGTTTTAGATTTGGAAAGGACTTTTTATATTTCAAGTTTTTTGTAGGAATTTAATTTCAGTTCCAAGATTTCTACCCTCGGGATATTCCTTTAACTTTTCTGGAAACTCTTTTCATTTATTTTATAAATCCGAATTTGTTGGGAATGGTACATTGTTTGATGGTATTTTTGAAATTAATTTGTAAAACAACGCCTCTTATAATGTAATGCACGCCCAAAGCAATACAAGTATTAAAAAATGTGTTGTGAATGAGAATTTCTCTATGTTGTGGCAACAAAGATTAGGACATATCTCCATAGAGAGGATTAAAAGATTAGTAAATGATGGAGTACTTAATACTCTTGATTTTACTGATTTTCATACTTGTATGAACTGTATAAAGGAAAACTAGACCAACAAGTCAAAGAAAGGTGTCAAAAGGAGTACATACATATCAGAAATCATATATATAGATATCTGTAATCCAAATATGAACTCGTATGGTCAAAGCTACTTCATCTCATTTATTGATGATTATTCATGATATATATATATATATCTCTACTTGCTTCATAACAAGAACGAAACATTAGATGTCTTAAGGTTTTCAAGGCAAATGTAATACCCCATGTTTGTATAAGATTGCCACGTAATTTTAATGAGTTTAGAATATTGAAAAATTGGCTTGATAGCAATTATAAGTACAGAATCAACTGCAGGAAATGCCTCGGAGCGAAATTGTTTAAAGAAAATAATATGGTTTCGATAAGCGTTCCGAGATAGGATTTATGGTATTAAAAGAAATCGAATCGGGAACAGTTTTCGGTACACCTAAAATATAACTGTCATTTAGGCTGTAAAAACGAATTGTCGTAGGAGACTCCCGAAAAATCAATGGAACCCTAGGGGGGCTCCGGTTTTGGGTAATGAGCAACCCTTCAGTGGTTTTGGGATGAAACGACAGTCCGGTGAGGACACTGGGGCAAAATCGTCATTATCGAGTAACTTTGAAGTTATTAATTTTGCGTTTTCGGTATTATAATGCAAATTAATTTGATGCTTGAGGGTATAATTGTAATTAAGGAATTGCTCAAGTGAAATAAAGATAAAATTTGAGATTAAATGTGTAAATGTGTTTATAATATAGTGTAATATATAGTTATATATATATAATATATATATGTCTATATTCATGGGCGTGAAGAAGTGGCTGCAAATTGAGTAAATTGGAGGCAAGCACTAAGCCAAATTGAAATTAAAAAATGGAATTGGAGAGTGGGTGGTAGAATTAGAATTAGAGTAGTAAATCTGGGATAGGTAATGAAGCAATATTGGCATTAAATGTGATGTGTATACATGTGCATGAAGGCCATGCCTCTGCAAATCCATGGCAGTAAATGAAGTACTTTACACGCAAGGAAGATTTTGCACGCCAAGGAAGTATGGGGCAGTGAGGTAAGGGAGCGATCGAATGCCTATAAATAGGGAAAGAAACCGTGGGGCTGAAAGCAAATTGAGGGAAGGAAGATTAAGAGAGAGAGAGAGAGAGAGCTTGAGAGCATTTGAAGCAAGGAAAGAGAAGGCTGAATTCGGCCATGGCAGTGAGCTGGAGTAGCCATGGCCACGACCTACAAGACGCGTGGAAGAAGGCGAGCCAGCAAGCAGGGGTGGAGTAGCAATGCGGAGGCGGCCGGAGGCCCGAGAGGCGACAGCGAAGGCTGTCGGAGGTGGCCGGGATGGCTGGTTTCATCCATGGTAGCCGCGACTGTTGTAGCTAGGCGGCCATGTGCGGGGGAGCTGCCGCGATGGCAGCTCGCGGCGGCTAACGCGGTGCGACCGGTGCCCCGGGCAGCGAGGGAGGCGGCGAATGCTGCCAGCGTGGGCGGCGGCAAGGCCGGCAACTGCGGTGCTCTGTTTGTGCGCGGGTGCTGTGCAAAGAAAGAAGAAACAGAGGAGGAAGAAGAGAAGAGAAGGAAGAAGAAGAAGAAGAAGAAGAAGATGAAGAGAAAGAAGAAAGAAAAGAAAAAGGCAAAGAAGAAAAGAGAAGAAGAAGTGGAGGCGCAGGGGTTGCAGCGGGAGGAAGAAGAAGATGAATATGAGAAAGAGAAAAAGAAAAAAAAAAGGAGAAAAGAAAGAAAAAGAAAAGAAAAAAAA
Organism: Diospyros lotus; assembly: GCF_014633365.1. Lineage (NCBI taxonomy): Eukaryota > Viridiplantae > Streptophyta > Magnoliopsida > Ericales > Ebenaceae > Diospyros > Diospyros lotus. The sequence continues at coordinate 33,844,051 of NC_068341.1, read as the reverse complement.
GAATAACAAATAGAAACAATTCTTGAAAAAATCTCAAAAAATAGGATTTGGTGATTTACTAATATTTCAGAGATTTTGGGCAAAAAAAATTATCCAGGCACGCATTTCGCGGATGTGACACGCATATCGAGGAAGCCAAAGAAGCTAAGCTAAGGTAAGTAAAATTTCTTAGAAAATTTCAAAAATTTAGGAATATTATTTTATGAATTGTCGTAGTGAAATATTTGAGAAAATATTTAATCTGGATTTATTGAGGAAAAATAGGAAGAAATAGAGAAAAAATGATAGAAAATGCTAGAAATTATGGAAAAATAGGTTTTAATATTTATTTAAATAATTATGATGATTAGCATGCTTTGAGACTTAAGTTGAAGTGACTTGTCGAATTTTGAGGTTGGCACGCAAATCGAGGCGATGCACGAGGCAAGGCACGGATATCGAGGTAGCCTGATAAGTTTGAGAAGGTAAGTAGTACTTCCCAATTAAAGTTAGTTTTATGGAAAATGCTTAGTTTGTAAGTGGTTTATGTTCTTTGAAAATGTTTTCATCATATTGACATACTCTGATATGTACCCATCACGTAGACTGCATACATGACATGACTATGAAATGCATAAATACACGTTGATATCATTAATCACATGCATTGAGACCGTAAGGAGTACGAACTGGCACCGCTACTTTACCAAGGGTGCCCCCAAACACCCCAGCTTCGAAAGAGGTGGCCGTAAGAATGGTAGGTACTATGAGGGGTGCAGTTGACACTTATGATGAAAGACATTACATACACACATGATATAGCATTATGTACCCTTACTTAGATGATTCATCATCTAACTTGGGCTTTACCCGTAGAATATTCAAACATTCCAGATGAAGATTGTAGCAGATACGAGGATAAATGAGGCATGAAATGGCACTTAGCAGAGTACACGAGGAATGAAATGTATGTTATGTAGCCCATGTATTTAAGTTCTGCTACTTTAAATTTTGAACATTTTGAGGAATATTGAGGATGTAAGAATTTATTTATGATCAATGTTAAGATATCAGGTTTCGATCATTGCTTCTGCATTTGATGATTCTCTTTCGAGATTAATGAATGAGAATTTTGGGACGGATTCGAGGAATGATGTGATTTAGAATTAAGTTTGAAAAGAAAAAAATTATTGTCCCAAAATTATCCCAAGTCATAACGCGCCCGGGAAAGCGGGGCGTTACAACAAAAGTAGTAAAGAAACAATATAGGAAACAAATTAAGAATCTCACATTAGATAGAGGTGGAGAGTATTATGGAAGATACACTAAGGATGGACAGACACCTGATCTGTTTCTTAGGTTTCTCGAGGAAAATAGAATTGTGGCCCAATACACCATGCCAGGGACTCCAGACCAAAATGTTGTAGTTAAAAGAAGAAACCAAACATTATTGGACAAAGTGAGGAGTATGCTTAGTAGCTCCAAGCTTCCTAAATCCTTGTGGATTAAAGCTTTTAAAATAGGTGCGTATGTATTAAACCAAGTTCCAACCAAGGTTGTTCCTAATATGCCATTTGAGTTATTTAAAGGCTAGAAATCTTGTTTATGACATATATGGATTTGGGGATGCCCATTTGAAATAAGAATTTATAATCCACAATTTCATTGGATATGCTAAAAAATCCAGGGGATATAGATTTTATAGTCCATCTTATAGCATTAGGATGTAAGGCCTCATACTCTGCTCGTGGTACCAATGAGAGAGCTTGTTCGACTGGGTATGTGAGACCAATGAAATAGGTTTCTCATAGGCTTGATAATGAATCTCTTATCGGTCCTGAGAGTCAATCTCTTGTCAAACCTAGGGCTAAGAGTCTTGAGTGGCATGAAAAAGGTCATCCTATGGAGGTCTCATGGGGTGAGTGGGGACATCTCGTATCCTAGGTGGGTACCCTAGAAACTGAGTCTCTGTTTCTTCTTAACTTTGTTAATTGGTGGCACTTCTCGTTCGTGCCATTGTAGAATGATTCTTTGGATTTTTGGATGTACCCATAGACGACGCCAATTGTTGTTGCTTGAACATAACAATAACTTTATTTAACTAGAAACGTCATTTTCAAGCTATCCAAATTTGTAAGAAAAAAAAACAATTAAAGGGCGTAAAGAAGTCCCTATGCAAATGCTCTAATGCTTAGACCAGACGCTAAAGATGCTAAAGACCTGAGAGTATTATTCACACGAGTATCAAAGGCGTGCCTTTTTTAGAATGTGGACATGTTCATTTATAGAGGAGCATGGGATAATCCTAAGTTCTCTAAGATTAGGATTCTTACATATGATGTTTATCCCTTATAAAAGATGTTTATCCTTTGGAGGGATTTTCAGATGTTGGATCTATCTAGTTTGCACATTCGTAAGGCCTTTTTGGTCTATAAGGAAAACGTTCTAGAAATTTTACCATCCTTGGAAGGGCGAGAAATTATGGGTCTTCCACTTGGGTCATTGTTTCCAAGAGAGGGTAAGAGACCTTTGGTCTTCCTCCTACATCGGCACTGCCAAAAAAGGCGGGAGACTTGTGATCTCCCACTACTGGGTCTTGTAATCTCCCACCATTGGGTCTTGCCTACTTTCCGAGTTGACCCGCTTTCGATTAGGTCGACCTGTCTCTATTTTTTTATTATTTATTTTTCTCAATATTTTTCATCATGATGTATCGGAGGGTAAAAGTTGTAAAGGCAATGCCGACTCCAAGCATAGGCCACTAAGGCCTATGCCTAGGGCCCTTAAAAAAAGAAAGGTCCAAAAAAATGAAGCTTTATATCCTTTGAAATTAAATTCTATGATGGTTTTTTTGTTTGAATTTATACTCTATTTATTTTATTGTTTTATTTAGACAATGAGGTCATCCCCAAGTCCCTTGATCATTTTCTAATATTAGACAATGAATAGTGAGGTGTAAACTAATAATGAAACGAAAATAAAAAGTAAGAAGTGATGTTATTTTAGAAGAACAATTTGATAAACTGATTATTTGGACGATGAAAATTTCTTCTTGAGAATACATGCTAAAGTGTGCATTAAAAAAAAAAAAATTGATAACTTTTTAATTTGCAAAATTTGACTGTGAACTCTTTACATTTTTTGCTTATTCAACTTTTACATTTTTAACTTTATTGTTCACTTCTCTTTTCTCATCCTCTATATTTTTTTTCCTTCATGCTCTTTTTTTGCTCAAACGTGATCTCTGTTATTTGTTAAAATCTTAATATTTAACACACTAAATTTTTTTTTCTAAACTTGAAGACAAAAATTTAATTAGTAATTTTGCACTCAAAAAGTAAGGAAAGTAAATTTAAAATAATTTTAATATTTATTTATATTATTAATGAGCCACCAAAATAACTCTTGTTTAGGACAACAAATATTCTCAAGCTGACCATGTGAAAAGGTAACAAATAAAAATAAATAAAATAAGGACAACTAGGAGCAGGTTGCACGGGAATAGAATCGAAAAACGTTTTCAATACGAAATAAAAATGAAGAAATAATATTTTTTTTAAAAAAATAAGAAATAGAAATATAAGGTAAAAGTGTAAATAAAAAAACATTGGGCCTTTTTATAAGTATAATTTTTAATATAAAAAATTATAAAAATAATTATTCAATCTAAAAATAAATATGAACTCCTTCAATAATGTATTCAAATAAACATAAAAATAAAACTCATAATACATTCAAACAAACATAGACATAAAATCCATAATATATTCAAACAAACATAAATTATCACATTACAACACAATTAAATTATCATAATTGAAGCAAAAGCATTTGCTTATGGATAGAAATCATTGAATCAGAATCGAGAAATCGACAGTAAGATAGAGCAATCGACAGCGAGATAGAACACAGAGTTGTGAATCAATTCATGTTAGACAAAAATAACAGCATCAAGCACGAAAACCTCGATTCATTTCACTAATGTGACATCGAGCAATTGAGCAATTAGCAGCAATGGGGAACCGAGCAACCGAGTTGGAAACACGGCATTGTAAGAATTGAACACCGAGTAATTGAGTAATTGAAGTCGTGAATCAAAAGTGGCACTAAACACCAAGCATTGAGCAATTGCTTGGTAAATGGACCAATACTAAAAAGACATTTGTTAATTAAGATATGAGGTGAAAAAATTAATATAAGAATACATTCTGAACTTCTATCATTTTCAACATGTTTGTTAAGCTTATCTGATCATTATTAGAAAAATCATTAATGACCTCTTATCTTAATTTTTCAAGATATGCATATTTCTCATTCCCCTCAAAATAAGCATGTCTTGGTCCCTATATATAAGAAAAAAATAACATCTGTGTTTTTTAATGCATTCCAAAGAATTTAACAAACAGTTTGATAAAAATCTTAAAATACTTCCCAACTTTATCTTGATCATTTTATATCTTGGTTCGAAAATCATTCCGGACTTATCTTAATACTTTCTTATCTTACTCATTTTAACAAACGCTACCTAAAAGGACAATCAGAAAGTCGAATTAGTAGATAGGGGAAATGACGATAAAGAGACGATCAAAGAGTCGGGAGGAACTAGGGTTAGGGCATGAGAAATGAGACTAATATGCTAATTAAAGACACAATTTCTTCTTTCTCTAACCAGCATTCATCACCATAAATGCATTTCTAAATTGAAAACGTGTTCCTAATATTTTGAGCTTATTACAAAACAAGTCAAACATTTCTAAAAATTACAAAAATAGTACGAAAACATTTTTGAACGTTCTTAAAGTTTCTGAAATAGAAAATGTTTTGAAAATGTCAAAATAACATCTCCAACCCGTTTCTATGCATCAGTGATTACAACCAACTGTCCAAGTTAAAGAGGTACCATCAACATTTAGATGACTCAAATGTGTGTGAGAGAGAGAGCGCTTATTCATCTAAGTTCATTTCTAACAAATTTCAAGAGAGAGAGAGAGAGAGAGAGAGAGAGCGCGAGCGCGCTTATTCATCTAAGTTCATTTCTAACAAATTTCAAAGACCCATCCTTTACCTAAGGATAATAAAATTGAATTGTCCTATTTTTTCTCTTTGGCAAGTTGTTTTACTTCTATATAACAATTAGCCTTAAATGAACCCCACTAATCTTCACAAGAAATCTTCTAACGCATTGGCCCTCTCAGCTTCGTATCTCACTGCAATACTAAGAAATATAATAACAGGATAGAGATATCATGTTCCATTTTTACTTCTATATCGTATCATAAGGATCTCATTGACAATGTCATTACTTCTCTCGTCGCGCTAACCTTACGGGATTCTATCTATATATTCCATTCATAAACAATACCACTGTCACACAACATTTCAACCCCAAAGAAGAAAAGAAAAAGATACAACCAGTGATGCATTAGAAAAGCTGGAAACTGGGGTGCTTTTCTCTCTACCAGCAACGTAACTATGAGACTTTGTACAAGATACCAGTGTTTCTGAATAGAAGGAGAAAAACCAACATCTACACACCTTCCCATAGCTACTCAAGATCAAGTCAATCCAGAAAATGAAATAACACTGAAGTAAAAGGGAAGAAGAAGAAAAAGGACAACCCGAAATAGCCACCCAGAAGTTTGAAATCTGTCAAATAAAGCTTTTAATGCCGAGGTATGGAAGCATCAACCCGAAATGGTGATTTCTTGTACGCATCCAATGTAATGCAGCACAAAGATGTTTTCTTCAAATTATGCAGGCAAAGGTTCCTCCACGGCTGTAAAGTTGAGGAACAGGTAGAAATGATATTAGAAATACAACAGCAGCAAAAAGATATAAGAGAAGTCAGAAACTGAATGAGTAGAGACCAACAGCTACCTCTGGGCACGAGCTCTTTTGGTACATCAGGAAGGTCCAACCTCTCGTCATGCTCTTCGTGTGGTGGCACCACAGTAGGAACTGTTGGCATATCTTGAAGAGTGATCTGACATTGTGAAATTAGAGGGCTTCAATTAGATGAGAACACTACAAATAACGGGCAGCTGCTCATACAAACACGAAATCTTGGAAATTGGAGCAAGAAAAGATGTACATGGCTTGAACCAAAACATGAGATAAACCCATGATGGATAGGTTATTGGTCCAATTAAATGAATTATCTGTTAAACACAGATTCTAACATCTAGATTACTAATCTCATCAAAAAAAGGCAACAAAACACTTTCCAATATTAACTGGTATAGTTAACAGATGCAGCAGCTCCAGGAGAGGTAGAAGAAACCATAAGGTTACCTATTTAAATAGTATGTGGTGGTGAAAGCGAGTAGGTCACTTTGTCAAGATATAGTTTCCTTCTGCTTATTTCAGTATGAATGATGCTCAACAAAAAGAGATGTTTGTAACCATAGACAAGGCTGGTATGATACTCAATAATGTTGCAGTCAGATTCCGGGTTTCCCAATTATGCCAATTTTTTTTTTAGGAAGAAGAAAATGGGGTGGGGGCGCGCGTTAGGTATTATGACAGTACTAAATGTAAACCAAAGAGTAACTAGCCACCCAGCATCCACACATTTTGAACCATCATGATGATTCACAGAGTCTTGTTTGTCAAATTATTGTCCTTAAATGTAAGTTTGAAGTGGTTCTAAACTAAGAGTACAGCAGGGAAGAAAAAGAACAAATGCTCAAGCCAGGAAGAAGACTTCTAAAGGAGCTCAAGGGAGGCATCACTCTGGAAGATAACCAAACCTGTAGCAACTTATTTGGTCACAATGCAAATCTATAACATCTAACTGTATATTTTATGATTCCAGACTACCTACAATGGCCATTTTCAGTAGAGTGATAGGAATCAAGGAAAAAGCACATAATTTAGAAGTAATACTCCCACATTGACTAGGATTAGAACGATGTGCTTCTGTTTCCTAGTTTAATATGGATTCTAAGTTTGATAGTAATTTTTATGTTCATAACCAACTTTAAGTGTAGGAATTCTTCCTCCTGGCTTCTTCTTCTCTCTACCTGTTTTCTTCTCTTCTTCACATTATTCTATTTTTTCTCTTCTTCTCTCTTTCATTTTGTTGTTCTTCCTCATAGTGATGATAAGCAATAACCTAACTCTTCTGAACAGAAAGAGAACAAGTAAAGCAACAAGTTTCATTAACAAATTTATTTCCAGATGAAGTGATCCATAACAGTTTTTGCTTTTTTTCTCTAAATTATCTTAGAAAGGCAAAGAGCCAAAGAAAAAATCATCTAAACATTTAAATCAAGTTCTCCATTGATGTTAGCACCATCTATAAGATTGTGATTATAAAGCCAAATGTGCACTCCATAAACCACATAATTAACTACAACGTATTCTTCTCAGGCATGTGGGATACGTTTAAAGTCCTGATGATTAGTCATATATTTATACTTAAAAACAAAGGATCAGTCATATATTTATTAGACTACTGTCACCTGTCTGTTCAAGTGACAGTATTGATAGAACACAGATACTCAGATATGCATTCCAATTGTTCCATGTGCATTCTGAGAGGTCACAACTAAATTCAGTAGAAAATGAAGAATGCTGTAAAGGTATTCATTAATTAAACAACAACATATCCAGCCTTTATCCCACTATGTGGGGTCGGCTACATGAATTCTAGAAAGCCTCATGTTCCACAATTGTGATCAGATATTTATATCATGACTCGAAAGAATTACATTGAATTGAAAAGACATTATCTTGACAAATGCAAATGATTTCAAGCAGAAAAATTGTTAACAAAGTGAAAGTGCTGGAGATTGAAGCAATTGTTTGAATTGCAAAAAACACTTACCTGACTTTCCAGGTTCTCAAACTCTACTAGAATTTCATCTTCATCTTCAGCAGATAGTTTCTCACCCAAAATTGCATTAATTTCCTTCAAAACAATAAAATCAGGTGCATATGAGAGGGGAAGTTAAGAGTATAGAACCTGTTCAACAATACAGACAAAAAGAGCCAAACATATGGAATTTATCCAAGAGAGGATAAATGAGAACTAACATGATATTTTACTTGGTAAAATCATGCTAGCAAGAAATGAAAGAGGTGACATTATACTACCCTAATGTAAAAGCATCAGTACATAGAAATCTGTCTTTCTTTGTTTTTTTGTTGTCTTTTTTTTTTTTTTTTTGTGTGCGTGTGTGTCTGCAAAATGGAAAGAAATATCCAACAAGCTATGTTACAGGGACTCTAGTTCGGGTGTCAGATACACCTAGAGACCGGACTTGTCAATTTCATGAATTTTAGGATATGAGGATATGTGTCCAAACATAGGACACAGTTGTAATAGAATTAAATCTATGTAAAAATGGAAAATATGGAAAACAGTCAAGCATGCAAATATGGAAAGTAGAATATCCTGTTGTATAATCCTAGGACCTAGACTGTATAAATGGGTGTAATGTGCAGCAATATGAACAGATTGAAAAGTATTTTCGTCTATATTGTTACATGGATTCAGAGCCCTAGATCTGGTTCCTGTTGTGCCCAGATCTGGTTGCGAGTTGAAGCAGCCTTGTTGTGCGTGTCTTAACCTAGATCCGGTCGCCTCGCCGTTGCCCTCACTGTCTGTGTCTTGTCGTCACTTCACTGCTTGGTTGTCCGGCCTAGTTGAGTGAGATTGACGGGCTGAAACCCTCAATCGCTGCTGCAGCCGCCACCCGGCTCTGCCACCAACAGCCAACAGGTTCACCGGTGATCTTCCTGAAGTTGCTCTCGGCACCGGAAGCAAGCTATTTGTTGCTGCTTCTCACCGGACACCACTCTCCTTGCTGCTGCTGCGTTGCAGATTTTCTGCCGACACCACCGTTGCTGTTTGTGACCGGATCCTGTTGAATCCGACACTGCATTGAAGTTCTTAGCTGTTGTTGGGTAGAGATCTTAACGGATGCCCAAGAACCAAACACCATGACTGCTACTGTACAAGTGGACGCTAAGGAGGTCAACACTGTCATTTCTGATGTCATTCCTATGACAACAAAAATAGCGGAGCACAAACTTAATGGTAGGAACTATTCGGACTGGAGCAAAACTGTCCGGGTATATCTTCGTAGCATTGAAAAAGATGACCATCTCACTGATGACCCTCCATCGAATGCTGCTGCAAAGAAGGTCTGGCTGCGTGAGGATGCCAAGATATTTCTGCAGATACGAAACTCTATCGACATCGAGGTAATTGGACTAGCCAACCATGGTGAATTTGTTAAGGAGCTTATGGATTACCTAGCCTTTCTATACTTCAGTAAAGGTAATGTTTCATGCATCTATGATGTATGTAAGGAGTTTTATTGCCCAGAAAAACAGGATAGGACTACAACAACAACAACATATCCAGCCTTTATCCCACTATGTGGGGTCGGCTACATGAATTCTAGACTTCCATGTATTTCTGTCTTTTGTCATATCCTCATTTAGATCCATATATTTCATATCAAATTTTAATGTCTCTCCCAAAGTCTTCTTGGGTCTACCTCTACCTCTTTCTATGACTAATTGTTCCATTTCATCAACTCTCCTCACAGGAGCGTCTCTTAGTCTCCTTCTCACATGACCAAACCATCTTAGTCTAGTCTCTTTCATTTTCTCCTCGATTGGCACTACTCCTACCTTATTACGAATAACTTCATTTCTAATTTTATCCTTTCTTGTATGTCCGCACATCCATCTTAACATCCTCATCTCCGTTACACTCGTCTTTTGCTCATGCTGGTATTTGACTCTTACAAAATATTTTATGGATTTTAAACGGGTGTATGAAGAGTTGAATTCCCTTCTTCCCTTTAGTACTGATGTCAAAATGCAACAATCCCAGCAAGAACAAATGGCTGTTACGAGCTTTTTGGTAGGCTTACCAGTTGAATTTGATGCTGCCCGCACACAAATTTTGTCCAACTCAGAGCTTGGATCTCTCTGTGATGTCTTTGCTAGGGTTCTATGAGCTGAAATTTCTCGTCTTCCTCCAGGTACCAATTCAGCCCTTGTAAGTCGTAGTAACTGGACTGGAAATGGACATCATGGTGGAAAGAGTGGTCGTGGAGGAAAGCATAATGGTGATACTAATGGGAGTGGGGGCCGTGGTTCAAAAACGAACAGCAAACCTACATGTTATCATTGTGGAGAAGTTGGTCACATTAAAAGCACTTGTTGGAAGCTTCATGCGCCTCCCTGATTCTCTTTTAATTTACTCTCTATTAGCAAATTTACTTGTGTCCTTAACTATTGTGTCTCATTCTTTCCTACCCATTGTGTCTTTCAGGATCTTATGACAAAGAAGATTATTGGTAGAGGGTACGAGTCTGGGGGCCTGTATCTTCTTGACCCTACTTCCACACCATCAGTCCCACAAATAGCCGCTTGCTCCACGTTTAATGTCAGTTTGCTTGGGGGCTAGTTCCTTTACCTTCTAGGAAGACAACTATTAGATGCAAATGGGTCTTTGTTGTCAAGGTTAATCCTGATGGTTTTGTGGCTTGGCTTAAAGACATTTGGTTGCAAAAGGGTTATGCTTAGACCTATGGTGTTGATTACTCTAATACGTTTTCTCCAGTGGCTAAACTTGCTTTTATTCGCCTGTTTATCTCTTTGGTTGCTACTAATGATTGGCCCCTCTATGGGTAAGATCTTCAAAATGTTTGCATCTTTTTAGATAATTGATCCAAAATATCTAACCTAATCTTTTCTTACAAGGGCAAATTATGCTGCTAGTCCTTGAACTTTATACTTTGTAATTCACAAACTAGCCATTGTACTTTAATTTTTGTCACCATGGTCGCTAACTTTGATTTCTATTAAAATTCAATCCATTTTTTTGATTTTTTGTCAAATTTTGTTAATGAAAACTGGCATACACTAATAAAAATACAAAAATCACTTATGCTAAAATTAACCCAAACCCCACAATCAAGTAATTTTGGAGGTTTATATTAATGCATGCCACATCAGCTTTTGTTAATAGAATTTGAAAAAAAAAAAAAATCAAAAGAGGAACCGAACCTTAGCAAAAATCAAAGTTTAGTGATTGTAATGGGCTAATTGGGGACCCATTTACATTCCCAACCATATGTAAACCCTTATGTTTATCTCTATACATTTCCATTAGGTGTCTCAACAAATATATGTCTTCAATTGTTGACCTAGTAGGGATGAAATCAAATTGATTTTCAAACACCTTAGTTTATCTTCTTAATCTTTGTTCAACCACTCTCTCCCAAAGTTTCATAGCGTGGCTCATTAGTAGGATTTATCTATAATTTCCACAATTTTGAACATCTTTATTCTAGTACATAGGTACTAAATGTTCATCCTCCACTCATCTAGTATCCTATTTAATTTAAGATCACATTAAATAATTTCAATAACCAATATATACCCTCCTCTTCCATGCATTTCCATGCTTCTATTGGTATAGTATTTGGTCCAATTGCTTTACTATTTTTCATCTTTTCCAATGCTTGGTTTATTTCATTTGGATATATACGTACATAGAACATGCAATTCTTATCCTTTTTATGGTTACTAAGATTGTACTTATATAACACTTGTTTCTCCACATTCATTGAATAACATTGAGCAATACTACTTCCATCTCTTTTTGATTGCCCCCTCATTTACTAGTACTTTTTGGTCTTTCTATTTTATGCATTTCATTTGCCTCAAGTCCCTTGTTTTCCCTTCTCTTACTTTAGCTAATATATATATATATATGTGTGTGTGTGTGTGTGTGTGTGTGTGTGTGTGTTTTCAACTTTTGTATCAAATTGTTGGTATAAATTTTCATAAGCTTTTGACTTTGCTTCACCAATTGCCTTTTTTGCATCTTTTTTAGCCAAACTACACTTTGAGGCTGGCAACAATGAAGACTTGCAGAAAGTAGAGTAGAAGGAAGAAGAAGCAGCTTGAGAAAAAGGAGAAGAAGAACACAAGAAAAAAGAGAGAAATGAGTGTGTCAAAGATCATAAAGAGTGATGGCAGATTTTAAGGGCTGTCAATCAAGCTATCCTTTTTTGAATTATTTCCTAATGCATAATTAAAAGGTTAGGTGTACAGATTTGGTAGGTTCTGTAAATCAATTAGAGAATGTCTCCATTAGAGGAAATTCCTAAACTGAGAGTTTCCTATGATAGATTAGCTAAATTTCTGTATATATACAATTCTGGACAGAATGAATAAAATTTATTAAGCCTTCTCCCTAATTCTTAACATGGTATCGGAACTGGTTCTAAGGAACTGGTATCAGTGCTGCATGCCGACTCACTGGGAAGAACTATCTAAAATTGTCACAGCTGACCAAAACCATTTTAAAGGGCAAAGGCAAACTTAACCATATCAACAGAACTGGTCCTAAGGAAGGAAATCCCAGTTTTGTTTCATGGGATGAGCAAGATTCAATGATTATGGCTTGGCTCTGGGGTTCTATGTCACCAACGTTAAGTGACACAAGTATGTTCCTACCAACTACAAGGGAGATCTGGGAGTCAATCTGAGAAATTTATTCCAAAGTTAAGGACGCAGCCCAGGTCTATGAGTTGCGGATCAAAACTATGTCAACAAAGTAAGGAGAAAAGACTGTCACCGAGTATGTAAACCTGCTAAAGGGGCCATACTAGGAAATGGATCAATATTGGGTGATAAAGATGGAGGACATTAAGGATGTTGCATTGCTAAAGGCATTCATTGAAAAGGATCGCACATATGATATTTTGGCAGGACTGAATGCAAATTTTGATCCTGTAAGAATCCAGATCTTAGGTACAGATGATCTTACCCAATCTCAATAAAGTAGTTTCAATTATCTTGGCAGAAAAAAGTAGAAGAGGAGTGATGTTGGAGACGAAATCAATGGAGACATCGGCCATGCTGACAAAAACTGCAACCCGAGGACCAAGAGAAAACTGGAAGGCTGAATCCAAAACAGCAAGTGGGGAAGACTACCTATTGTAACAAACCGAGGCATACCTGGGAGAAATGCTGGAAACTGAATGGAAAACCACCCAGCAAAGAGTGGGGAACCAAAGGAGGACAGAATAAGCCTTATAAAGGGCAAGTATAGGAGGTGACTACACAGCAAGGAGTAGAGAAAGGCCTAGACTCAACAGATCTCAATAAAGAGGAGGTTGAGAAGTTGAGGAATTTTTTGGCAGCCCTTGAGAAACCATCAGGTACCTGTTCATTGGTACATTCAGGTATATCTCCCACCTCTCACTGTTTATTTGCCTCAAAAAAATTGTTTAGACATTCATGGATTACTGACTCAGTAGCCACAGATCATATGACCCATGCCTCTTATAATTTCAACACTTATACTCCTTATCCTAGTAATAGGAAAATGGCCACAGCAGATGGCTCTCCGACCATTGTAGCTGGAATAGGAGATATAAGACTCAGCCCAAATCTCACCCTTAAAAATGTCCTTCATGTTCCTAAACTGTCCACAAACTTGGTATCTATCAAGATTTCTTGAGACCTAAATTGCAAAGTTATATTTTTTCCAACACATTGTTTATTTCAGGATCAAGGCTTGAGAATGATGATTGGATGTGCTGAGGAAAGGGATGGATTGTACTATCTTGATGTGCTTGAGACACTAGACATCAGCAAGGAAAAACATCCACTCACTCTCCTCTCTGAACACCATCAATCCACTGCTGAAGACCTGATTTGGCTCCACCATTATAGGCTAGGTCATCCCTCCTTTACAACTCTTGCAATTATCTTTCCTTTCTTGTTCAAAGGACTAGAAAATAAGTATTTTGTGTGTGAAATCTCTGAGTTCGCTAAACACAAGCATTCAGTCTTTCCTCTTATCAATAAAAGAAGTTCAGTTCCCTTTGAATTGATTCATAGTGACATATGGGGTCTTGCTCCAATTCCTAGTCTTTCTGGAGCTCACTGGTTTGTGATATTTATTGATGATTGTACTTGAGTGACTTGGGTGTTTTTGCTCAAATCCAAAAGTGAAGTCAGTACTATATTGCTCACCTTTCTTTCCACGATCAAAACCCAATTTGGTGTCCAAATTAAACAGTTTTGTTTAGACAATGCCAAAGATTACTTTAATCACACTCTGTCAACCTATTTCCAAAGGGAAAGGATCATTCAAAAGTCTTCTAGTGTATATACTCCTCAACAAAATGGGAGTTGAAAGGAAAAATGGTCACCTTCTCTCCACAACCCGAGCATGATAGTCCATATTTATAGGCAATTGAAAAATAACCTATATCTAAAAGAGAATAACCTAACCACAATAGGACTCTAACTTTTACATCAAATGAAACTCTATCTAATCAAATAAAATTCTAAATAAAATGAAATATAACTCTATCATCTAAATTAAAACAAGATAAATTTCAAAACAAAATAAATTAAACAAGATAAATAGATAAATAATCCTTATCAAACTTCTTTAGGTTTTCCTTATTACAACATTTAATTAAGGTCTTGTAACAAGCACTCCTTAGTTTTGATTTTCTCTTGTACATTCCACTAAAACAACTCAATGCGGGACTTTTCCCTTTGACTATCCTAGAACCATTTTTGTTGTATTTTGAATAGCAGTAGCCATTTCAATCCACATTAGGTTTGCCTCTTATACAGTCCAATCTCTTCTACCACATACTTTTTCCTCCAAAATAGTTTGTTTTTACCTTTTAAATCCCACCATTTGATTCTTGGGCTTCATTCTGTATCATTTTCTTCTCTTCCATCTTTTAATATGGATGTCAATTATCATAAGTCTATGTTGATTGATCAAGCATTCTCTCAATATAACCTTACAATCTTTATAGCATAAGCCACAAGGCCGGCTTAAGAATATTTGTGGTCCTAGGCAAGAGTTACTTTGGTGGCCCTTTAATAATATAAATAAATATTAAAAATTATTTAAAATTTACTTTGTTTGCTTTTTGAGATACAAAATCACTAATTAAATTTTTGTATTCAGTTTAGAATGCGAAACTTTTTCAATTGACAATACAAATAAGAGGAAAAGATCTGAACACGTAAAAGTTGAATAAGTAAAAAATGTGGAGAGTCCACAGCCAGATCCTATAGATTAAAAAGTCACCAATTTACTTTTACTTTTTTTTCTTTAATGCCCAAATCAATGCGGATTCCCCACACAAAATTTTTGCCATCCAAAAAATTGTTTTATCAAAATTGTCCCAAAAAAATGACACTTCTTCCCCCCCCCCCCCCCCCCCCCCCCCTTTTTTTCCTATTGCATTGTTGGTTTACACTTCACTAAAATAATTTGTGAACTTGGGGACTTGGGGGATCTTCTCGTTTAAATGATCTCTCACTATTCATTGCTTAATATTGGAAAATAATTTGCGAATTTAATAAGTTGGACGACCTTCTCATCTAAATGACACATCTTTATTTATTACCTAACATTGGTAAAATGATCTATACACTTAGGGAGTTAGGGGGCCTCCTCGTCCAAATGGAACAACAAAATAAACAGAGCATAAATTCAAATAAAAACTATTATAAAATAGAATTAATGATTTTGCATCTCCAAAAACAAAACAAAACAAAACAAAAATTACATAATTAAAATTCAACCCCCCCCCCCCCCCCCTTCCTTTTTAGGGGCCATAGGCATAGGCCTTAGTGGCCTATGCCTTGAGCAGGGACTGATAAGTCATTCTTGTCTCATAATAGTCTACTCCCCTCCGTCCCCCTCCCTCCTAAAAACAAATAATAATAATAATAATAATAATAATAATAATAATAAAACTACCAAGACGGTAAAAAAAAAAGAAAAAAGAAAACGAGAGAAAAATCAGAGGGACAAAACAAAGGTTCACCAAATGCAAGAGTCGTTCGACGTTTAGAGCTCCCAAAACTAATTCAAAATAAATGAACATTGTAGTAAATGATAACCCACAACCAAAAAGAGGAAAAAAACAATCTTGGGAAAATTTTCACTAGGAAAAATGAAGAAAGAGATCTTCAAAAGAATTAAAACATGAAAGACAGAACTATTAACTATGCACCCCTTGCATAAAAGAAAGCTGGGACATCAGCAGTTTCAGAGAAAAATAAACTTGGTAAGGTTTAATCCACTTTTTGGTGGATCAAAAACATTAGAAGTATGAAACAAAAGCAGAAAGGGAGCAAAATTACTATATATGGCATATAATGAAATATAGTGGAGAAACATAAAGAGAAGTCACTCACATCTTGATAAGCTTTTGCTTCAGCAGTATCATCCATCAGTTTCTGAACATCCGCCAAGTTGATCTCTCTTTGTATTGCTTTCATTGCATTATTACCTGTTTTCAGACTCTCAAATACAGCGTTTTGTTTGCTCGCCAGTTCAATATCTGCCAACTAAATCAAACTGTGTAATAAAGTATATGTGCTATGCAAATATGTCAACCATATAAAATCGAGTAAAGAGCAATCATTAAGTGGAAAAATAGATATTGAACTGCTACGAAATAAGTAATGCCATTAATCATAAAATCAATTGCTCACTTGCTGCTCAACATTAATGAGCCAGGCATCCACTTGTTTCAATAATTCCTCTTGCACCTTCTTCTTCTTCAAAGCTAGCAAGGCTCTGTCTTTCTTTTTTTCTCGAAGCAAGTCCCTGGCAGCTTGCTTTTCAGCTTCAATGACAGCATCCAGCTGAAAGAAGTAGATGACGGATACAAGTAATATACCAAATTACAGAACATGGAAACATCTCAAATACAAGTACACCATCTCTCAGAATGACTACTCAAAACAAGGAACATTCAGCATAGTGTTCCAGAGTTGCTATCTCTCATAAGGTTTTGGTCCTCTAGAGTGTCCCTTTCAACTTCAGTACATCCTTCACTGCTGAAAAGCCTAGAACTAGTAGATGCTACATTACTGCTAGTCCATACTTTCAGCTAGCCACAAATGAAACAAGTGGTACAGCCATTTTTCTTTTTCTTTTTTTATGTAGTTAGAACAGCATATTTACCACTAAATTCTACTCTTTGAGCCAATTAAGTTAAGGATGACTACGGCAAGTACAATTTTGCATATAAATAGAATTAATGAACAAACTCTACTAGGGTAGCATTTATTAAAATGAGTAAGATAACTTATCTGTAAGGTCCAAGATAACTTATCCGAAGAGGGTGAAGAGATAAATTTATCTGAAAAGTCCAAGATAAGAAATCACATACTTCTTTCCAGATAAATTTAACAAATATAATGGAAAACACTTTTGTCTGGAACGCTTTCCATATCCCACTTTTTCCGGTCTATATCTTGGTTAACAAACACTACCTAGGGTAATAAACAATCCACACAAGAGCTTGAGCCAGTTTTACCAGAAACTCTAATATAACTCTAGCCATTTACAAACTGTAATCTTGTTCTGCAAAATGGCAACTTCCAATTCACAATGTTGATAATAGTGACTCAAAATAGTTTTCTATAATTATCCTTAAAGAGAGAATATCAAATATAATGAAATGTAATGATAGGGAAACTAGATTTTATTGTGCCAAGTTAATTTAGATATGAAGTACAAGAAATTGTTGCTCTTTAGATAAATTACTTTTTACATAATCAATATGAAGGCAAAATACACTACATTCCGTTACTTTATAAGATGTGTAATTGTTGAAAAAAATGAAAAAAAAATTGCTTAAAATTTCCATATATTTCAGTAGAAACTTTGTAAGTGCACCTCACTCATGCTACAATAAGAACATATGCCATACTGGGAACTCCATTCCTGTTCCACATTGCCAAATGATAAGGTATCATAGCCTTCAACGGAAGGGCTATGACACCAAGATCAAGTAGATAGGATGAAGCCAATTTGCATAAGAGACATACATTGAAGCTCAAGCATGTAGTAACCATGCAGATAGCTGAAACACCAAAATTACAAATAAATAAATAAATAAATAAATATTGATGGATAAGCAAAATCTGTAAATAGAAAAATCACAGCACCCACTTGTTATTGTTTCAAAGACTATTTCCTGGAACTGAAACCAGCACATTTAGTAAACTAGTTTTAGAAAGTTTTCAGTAAATTAAAATCTTAAAATACCCTACTTTTAGGAAACAACAAAAAAAAATGGTTTGAAGTAATGTGATTAACTTTGCCTGGGGATGTTATCCACTGTTGGTCCCAAGCCCGGATAAAAGAAGAGGGTTGTGTTAGGTAGCCAACAGCCAACGTAAAACTTAGTCGGATCCAAAACATGAACTCTAGACAAATTATGAAAAAACGTTTGGGCGTGAGCGTAACCCTTCATAGCGACGCGCTACACTACCCGCGTGTAGTGTCAAGTGAGCTAAGGCCGCTACATCGGCGCCCGGATGTAGTGACAAATGAGCAAGGGTTCCTGCATTTGCTTGGACGGATGTGGGTAAAAAAGTTAGTCCAACATCAAAATCAAAATCAAAATCAAAATCAAAATCAAAACCAAAACCAAAAACAAAATCAAAATCAAAAACAAAATCAAATTCAAAGTCAAAGCCAAAAACAAAATCATAGATTAAGGATTGGGTCATGGAACATAGGAACATTAACAGGCAAAGCTATGGAAGTGGTAGATGTGATGATTAGGAGAAAGATTAATATTATGTGCCTTCAAGAGACGAGATGGGTAGGGAAAAAAGCAAAACATTTGTCAGAAAATGGATATAAAATATGGTACACAGGAAATGATCGAGCAAAAAATTGAGTGGGGATCATTATGGATAAAAGCTTAGTAGATGAGATAGTGGATGTAAAGAGAATAGGGGATAAGATTATTATGGTGAAAGTTATTCTAGGAAGAATGACTATGAATATCTTTAGTACATATGCACCACAGGCGAGGTTAGGTGAGGAGATAAAAGCAAAATTCTGGGAGGACCTAGAGGGACTCATACAAATGATACCAAGAGGAGAGAAAGTGATTATAGGAGGTGACTTAAATGGTCACGTGGGTAGAGATGGAAACGGCTATAGAGAGGTACATGGAGGGTATGGATTCGGGGAAATTAATAATGAGGGTAAGTCTATTCTAGATTTTGCAATGACATATGGGTTCATAATAACTAATACTAGGTTCAAAAAACGGGACGAACACTTAATCACATATAAAAATATCACATCAAGCACCCAAATAGATTACTTCCTCATGAGACAAGAGGACCGGGTATGTTGTAGGGATTGTAAGGTGATACCAGGAGAGTGTTTGACTACTCAACATAGACTTCTAGTACTTGACGTCCAAGTAAGAAATTGGAAGAGAAAAAATCACATAAAACAAAATCCAAGAATCAGGTGGTGGGATTTAAAAGGGAAGAAACAACTAATCTTCAAAGAAAAATTAAGGGGTAGAAGAGAATGGAATGGAGAAGGACAGACAAACCAAATATGGAGAGAAATGGCAAATGCCCTGAGAAACACAGCAAAAGTAGTGCTTGGAGAGACAAATGGTAGAGCCCCTAACCTTAAGGAGTCTTGGTGGTGGAATGAAGAAGTGCAATTGAAAATTAAAAATAAGAGAAATTGCTATAAGGCTGTATATCAGTGCAACAATGAAGAAAATCAAAAAAATTATAAAGAATCAAAAAAGGTAGCAAAAAAAGCTGTTAGTGAAGCAAGGTCAAAAGCATACGAGAATCTATATAAACGACTTGATACAAAAGATGGAGAAAGGGATATATATAAATTAGCTAAAGCAAGAGAAAGAAAAACAAGGGATTTAAATCAAGTGAAATGCATAAAAGATAAAAATCAAAATGTATTAGTGAATGAGGGAGCGATTAAGGAGAGATGGAATGAGTATTTCACAAAATTATTCAATGATGATGGCGACACAAGAGTTAGGTTGGGACATCTTAGTAACTCCGAAGGGAACGTGAGTTATACATTTTATCGACGCATAAGTCCAAATGAAATAAGGCAAGCATTAAAAAAGATGAAAAATCATAAGGCGGTGGGACCGGATAATATACCAATAGAAGCATGGAAATGCATGGGAGAAGAGGGTATCTCCTGGCTAACGAAATTATTTAACGCGATTCTTAAATCAAAAAAGATGCTAGATGAGTGGAGGAAGAGTACTTTGGTCCCTATATATAAGAACAAAGGAGATGTTCAAAACTGTGAAAATTACAGAGGAATTAAGTTAATGAACCATACCATGAAACTCTGGGAGAGAGTAATAGAGCAGAGACTCAGAAAAGAAATAGAGGTCTCAGAAAATCAGTTTGGTTTCATACTCGGTAGGTCAATAATGGAAGCTATATACCTACTGAGGCGCCTAATGGAAAGGTATCGAGATCATCAGAAGGACCTACATATGGTGTTTATAGATCTAGAAAAGGCCTATGATAGGGTCCCTAGAGAAGTATTATGGAGGGTTTTAGAGAAGAAAGGAGTCCGAATAGCCTATATACAAGCCCTTAAGGACATGTATCATGGTGCAGAGACAAGGGTCAGAACATGCGGAGGGGATACTGAACCGTTTAAAATTACAATAGGATTGCATTAAGGTTCTGCACTAAGTCCATACTTATTTGCTTTAGTAATGGATGAACTCACTAAAGATATTCAGACAAATGTGCCATGGTGTATGCTATTTGCAGACGACATAGTGTTGGTGGATGAAACAAAAGAAGGAGTGAACACTAAGCTTGAGTTATGGAGAAACAATTTAGAATCTAAGGGATTTAAATTAAGCAGAAAGAAAACAGAATATATGGAATGTAAATTTAGTAAGAATGCAAGAGTGGAGGATGTTATAATAAAATTGGAAGACCAAATCTTACAAAGAAAAGACTATTTTCGATATTTGGGATCAGTGATTCAAAAAGATGGAGAAATTCACGAGGATGTCACACATAGAATTAAGGCAGGTTGGCTAAAATGGAGAAATGCATCGGAGGTGTTATGTGATGATAAAATCCCATTAAAATTGAAAGGAAAATTCTATAGAACAGCTATAAGACCAGTTTTGTTGTACGGCTCAGAATGTTGGGCAGTCAAATACCAACATGAGCAAAAGACGAGTGTAGCAGAGATGAGGATGTTAAGATGGATGTGCGGTCATACAAGAAAAGATAAAATTAGAAATGAAATTATTCGTAATAAGATAAGAGTAGTGCCAATAGAGGAGAAGATGAGAGAGACTAGACTAAGATAGTTTGGTCATGTGAGAAGGAGACCAAGAGACGTTCCTGTGAGGAGAGTTGATGAAATGGAACAATTAATCAAAAAAAGAGGTAGAGGCAGACCTAAGAAGACTTTGAGGGAGACATTAAAGTTTGATATGAAGTGTATGGATCTCAATGAAGATATGACAAAAGATAGAAATACATGGAAGTCTAGAATTCATGTAGCCGACCCCACATAGTGGGATAAAGGCTGGATATGTTGTTGTTGTTGTTGTTGAAGTAATGTGATTGGTTGCCCCAGAATCGACAAACCAAGATGGATCTGAAAGAGAAGACTAAGCAGCAAAATTATCGGAAGATAAGGGTTTGGGAAAACTGCCATAGTGAGAACCTTGTATAAAACCTGTCTCATTCATGTAAGCTCCATTAGAATCACTAAAGGAGGCCATATAAGCTCTAGAATCTAACTGATTTCCACCATTATTCCCACCATTAGGTCTGTCAAACCCTTGGCTAGGCACTTGCTAAAAATTTCTATCAAAACGATGATAGCACTTGTCTACAAAACGCCCTAGCTTCCCACACAATTGACAATAAATCCTTCTATTAGATGCTCTACCTCGGCCTCTGCCTCCTCTATTCATATAACCACCCCCTCTTAGAGAATAACCTCCTCTATTATTACCAAAACCACCACTATTTTGTGTAGAAAAAGACACCACATTCACATGCATAGAAGAAGACACAAAATCAAAACTTATTGAAGATTGTGGTGAATTGTTAACTGACAGCCTTTGCTCATGCATCAATAGCAAGTATTGAACCTTCTCCAAATCAATTTCATCCATCTGATACATTATTAGGCTCACAATTGTTTCATAGTCCTGATCTAGACCGTTTAATATAGAAAGAAACAGGACTTTATCATTTAATGGCTCTCCTATGGCTGCAAGAGCATGGCCTATTGTCTTAATCCTTAGGATGTAGTCATTTACAAAAAGTGCATCCTTCTTAATTAACCTTAGTTGCTGCTTCAATTGAAAAGATTTGGTTATAGTTTGACGTGAATATAAATTCTCCAAAGAGAGCCATACCTCGGCAGATAATTCACGGTAAATCACTTGCGCTAACACCTATTTGTCAATGGTGGAGAAGAGCCATCCTAACAAGAGTTGATCAGACTGGATCCAGCTCAAATATTTAGGATTGACCGCGGCTTCTCCTCCTTCTGGATCGGACATACACTTCGTTGGAGGAGACGTTTTACTAAGAAATAGAACAAGATCAAAGGCTCGGATTATGGCGAGGATCTGAGCCTTCTAGAATATGTAATTGCTGGAATCGAGTTTTATAGGAATAAAGCTGAAAGCCTTTGCCACCGCTGAGAAATCAAACTGAGAAGCGGAAGACAAGGATGAGGAGGATCGAGGAGGAGAGGAGCAACTGAGAGCATGATTGGAGGCCATTAGGATGCTTTGATACCATGTAATGGAAGCCCTAGGGCACAAGAAGAAGAAGAACAAAAACATGAGGGAGAATAAATCTCGCACACAAAATTTACTGAAATGATAGAATGAAACTTAACTTACAAAAGAGAGATTGTGAGCTGCTTATATATGCAGCTCATTGCACAACAAAAGAGGCACTTCCTCACACCCAAACTTAGCTATTACAAACAGCAATCCAACTTACAATTAATCAACAAACTACAACACAATCAAAAACAAACCATAACAGCAACAACTCTATTATTGTAAAATATTAGATGCTTCCACACTTCACTGGTTGGCGAGGAACTTTCCATTTTGAAGCTATTTGTGTGGAGAAAAATAGGTATGCAGTTTACAAGACCGGTGGTTCTGAAACCATGAACAAACTTAGAGGCTTTAGGAAAAACACACTCTAAGTAAAAAAAAGGGTGAATGATCCTTACAATTTCACACGTATAACTATGTTACATGCTGCCTTTTAAATACAGAAAGCTATCTCTAAAATCTAGGAATTTAAATTACAAATACAACATCAAATAAGAAGAGAAATTTTCTCCTAATTTTGCTCCTAATTCTTAGCTTTATCTTCTCCTAATTCTTAGGAACAGCTGTAGCTTTATCTTCTTTTATTCAACTTGATCTTCTTCCTCTTATTTCGGATTTATCCTCTTTCCACCGTGATTTCTTCCTCAACACTACTTTTGGTGGTTATAAAAGGTCATGCTCTATTTTATTTATATGCGCTTCACTTTGCTTAAGCGTACACTTTGCTTTGTGCTTAGGCTCCGTAGGCCTTTTGTCCTTGGCACTTTTCAAAACACTGGACAACATTCTCTTGGGTTGGGTTAAAAAACTCTTCCCAAATCTCTCTCTTTCTAGATTGCCTACCTCCCTTCCCCATACCTCCAACGATTTAGTGACCACTTAGTGTTCCATAAGACCAGATCTAGTTGCTAATTATCAACTCTCCCACAACCCTCTACCCCTTTAAAAGATCTTTTCTGCATTTTTCCTAAATAATTAACCACATACGAACCAAAGGAACTTAAACTGCACCCTAATTTGATTATTCCCAAACTTTCTCCCCTTATAATTGGTTAAGGTTGTTGACTTTCCAATGGACATCCACAAATCACAAAACGAGCATCATAGCAAGGATAAAGGGGATTTTTCCATCTCGCAATGAATGGGAAGATGGTTAACAGATTCTCCATACCCTTCCATATACAACACCAACTAAATAAATAGGCCATGTCTCAATAAAGATTACAATGAGTTGCCTTGCATCATCATCCACCCAAAAATAGGATGAGGCCATTGAATGATAGGATAAACTTCTATATAGGATGACACCAAAATTTCTTTATAAGCTACACTAATTAACATTACTTCCTTTAAAAAAAACTAAATAATAAGAGAAGGGGTGAGACTGTCTATTACAAAGAAAACTCTTATGTTTCCTTCAATTAATTCCTTAGCATTATAGGACAACATCAAATCAAAATTCTATATACCTATTGCCAACACAAATTGGGTATGACACTAGAAATATTGACCCTATCATTCATATAAGTGATTCAGTGAATATGACAAGCCTCACAATATCCAAATCACTATCTCCTCGAGTAACATAAGTTGTGTCTTAATCCATCATAAGACATTTAAAGCAATTTCCTCCCCCCCTCCCTCCCACCCCAACAAAACAAAAATAAATAAATAAATAATAAAGAAAAAAGAAAGTAAAGTCTATTTATAACTTTTCAAGCCTTATAATATTGAGGGGATCGCAAAAATGAGATAATAAAATTAAGTACTTGAACTCCATATGTAATCTTGTTCAAAGTGAGCCTCTTCTCTTTCACTTTCCCAGCCTTTTTAGGAACCTTGTAGGCATGTTTAGCTACCTTCAAAATCCAAGTAAATAACAACCATTCTCAGGCAACAGCCTGAAGTCACACCACTGCTCCATTCGTGCCTTACTTAATTTTGGGTTACAACTTAAACTCCTATCATTGGAGCACCAAGCGTGCAATTGAATCTAAAGAAAGTCCTGGTTCAATTCAGGTTGCAAGGTGTATCAACCTCAACTAGCTATTTAGATTTGATCCTAAGATTTTGTACGCCACAACAAATCCTTGTTATCTGCAACTGATATCTAAGAATACACCATAAATGTGCCTCCACATAGATCACATAACAACCAAACGAAAAGCACTCTAAGCCAACACGCCGCCTCTCCTCTCCCTGTATTGCATTTATTCCAACCATTGACAAACAAGCAACTTGGACTAAAACCCATATCTTGTATCTGCAAAATTATAATTGTCAAAGGCCAACTATGATCGAAATTATCCTTTGCCACAGCAAAACTTATGACCGCGGAAATCATGATATTAAGTATTCAATCCAGCTACGTTTGAACACCGTAACTATTTGGGATCTTCAATTCACATTAAACCCAGAAACAAGATAACAATAATTCGAAATTTGGGGAAATTTTGGTACCTGACGCTGATAATCGGCAAGCTTACGCCTCTGGGTCTTGAGGGAGAGGATTGCTCTGTCGACCTCAGTGACTTTCGGTTTCTTCACAAATATGTTCCCCATACGTTACTTCTATATATATATATATATATATATTTATAAACAAGAGAAGAAATCCTTAAGTATCGAAAGGAGAGAGCGATCGGATCAATGGGGTACTGTAGAAATCCTAGTAGAGGATGGTCGGAGACATCCCCTCCGGCTGAAGCTGCAACTGCTGCTTCTCTGTCGTCTTCCGACTATGTTATATAT
The DNA here is from genome assembly GCF_014633365.1 of Diospyros lotus. Classification (NCBI taxonomy): domain Eukaryota; kingdom Viridiplantae; phylum Streptophyta; class Magnoliopsida; order Ericales; family Ebenaceae; genus Diospyros; species Diospyros lotus. The sequence continues at coordinate 33,818,639 of NC_068341.1, read as the reverse complement.
ACGTGTGTATCTATATTGTGCAGAAGAGGGAAACTATGGACAAGATCAACAAGCCCTGAATTGGACAGATTTGCCGTCCCCTAAATCCCCCTCTTTCCTTTGTTTAGATGGCCACCCATTTCGCTCTTATTTATGGGTGAATTAATTAAAAATATCAACCTTTCACCACTTTTTAAATTTATTTTAAATTTTAATTTTTATCAAAATTCTATGGAATTTTAGCTCTTAAATGTGTTTTATCATCATTATTATTGAATATTGATAATTAAAAACACACATTTGACATATTGAACATGAAAAAGACATTAACATACGTGTGATGTTCATAACATATGGAGGAAAATTAGAAAATAGAAAAGGAATTGTGCTTAGAGTTATGGAGAGGAAAATTAGAAATTGAAAAAGCAATTGTACTTAAAAGAGTTATGGAGAAGGAAAACTAGGAAGGTGAAAAGGGTGTCAAAAGGTTCATCATCTATCTTATACAAAATATCAAGCATTTATTTTATTACACTGACTTGAATACATAAAGTTTAGTTTTTCATTTAGTTTATCTATATTCTCTTTTGTAAGACTCATATAGTTAGTATCAAACCTAAATATTCCCTCACCAATTGTTTTTTTTTTTTTTCTCTACCTCTTTAACTAATTACTTGGTCAATATCTACTCTTCTCATTAAAAACTCTATTTGTTTTCGTCTTCATAACTGAACCATCTTAAATGTCTCTTTTACATCTTATCTTTAATAAGAATTACTCTAACTAACGATACTCAAGATTCAGCTTAGTTAACACGTGTACATCTTACTTAAGTCACACTTAGCCTTGACTCAATTAACCAAGCTACTCTTGACCTTGATATTCTACTTGGATTTGGCTTAATCCAAGTAAGGAGTATTTCATAAATTGGATGACAAACTAATTCTATTTAGAATTGAATTACCTTATCAAATTGGAATTATTACCTAGAATTAAAGAATAAACTCTATCACAATTCAAGATTACTTCCTAAAATCTAGAGATTAATTTTAATCCTGATAAACTTGGGATAAACCTTTTCTTCTAAATCTTAAGAAGGCAGTTTTCAAAGATAAGACTAATCTCTGCAAATCTATCTAGAATAACTATTTCTAAGCACTATATACTAATAATACCTAATCCAAAGTAAATTATTATTTCTATGTTGTGCCATGAAAAATCGAGGGGAGAAAAAATGAGGGATTTTTAATGAAAAATAAAAAAATGAAGGCTCGTGGCAAAAGGCTTGCCGCGAAGTGGCCTCGTGGCAAGAAACTGGCCATGAGTGGCCCAGCAATAGCCTCGTCGTGAGTTGCCTCGTGGCTCGAGGCGGGCGAGGGCCAACCTCATGGAAAATGCCCCCTCTCAATGAAACCTAAGCTCCATTCAACAATCACCACGTGTCAGTATCAGCCATCTTTGAGAATTGTGCCCTATAAATACCTAGGTACAAGACATTGAAGGGGAGTTCCGATTTCGGTAAAATTTCGACACCTTGACTATATTTTTCACTATTTTTGTGAATAATTATTTGGATCCGGTACTGACTTAGGCATTGGAAGGTCGTCGTGGGCAAGGATTCCCATGAGCCTTCTAACCCATTTTTGAGTATCAATAGGGTCAAATCCTTATGGCGAGACCTTGCGGCGAAGCCAAAACCTTACGGCGAGACCTTGCAACGAAGTCAAATCCTTGTGGCGAGACCTTGTGTCAAAGCTAAATTCTTGCGATGAGATCTTACGGCGAGGGAGATCTTTATGGCGAGGAAAATCCTTGCGGCGAGGAAGATCGTTGTGACGAAACCCTTATGGCAAGACAAATCCTTGTGGCAAAATTCTTATAACGAGGAAAATCCTTGTGGCAAGATCCTTATGGCAAAGAAGATCCTTATGGCGAAACCCTTGTGGCAAGACAAATCCTTGTGGTGAGAAAGATCCTTGTGGTGAAATCCTTGCAGCGAAACAGATCCTAGTGGAAAAATCCTTGCGGCGAGCATCCTAGTGGCAAAATCCTTGCAGCGAGCATTCTTGTGGCAAGCTCCCTTGAGGCAACTTCTCTCACGTCAACCTCACTTCACTCGACACCGAGCTCGAACGAACCCCATATCATAAATTTTAATTGTTGTATTTTTGGCAACAACAATTTGGCGTCTTCTATGAAAAACGTAACAAAAAGGCAATCTTAACATAAGATGCCGAGAGGGATAAGATCAGCCGATTTGGAGAACCCGCCCAAAGGAGCACTTGTACCAGGATGGGAGCCACAAGAGGCCCCTGTCAGGTGCACCCTACGATACCAGAATTTTCGAAAGATCGCCCTGATAATGAAGTGCGTTCAGGGAACATTCCTATGCTCGAAGGCAACCAGACCGCCAGACTGGGGGGCATGGAGCATTCAGAACAGGGAAAAGTACACGTAGTTGGATTGAGGAGACATGCGACAAGGTGAGGAAAGCAAGTCCCATATGCAGTGCCTGCTAATCAGGAACAACACTCATTTGGACAATCTTTAATTCCAAATAGAAATCTCGTGACGACTTCAGTACCTCCAAGACCCACAGGGATAGCTCCACCCATAGTTCTACTCTCAAATTATGAACAATTGTAGAAGAATTTTGAGGAATTGAAATAATAGAATGATGAACTCAGGATGAACAATGAGGAAAATATGAAAAGACTATAAAGAATCACTGCTTTACTGCATGAACTAATGCCAGACATCCATGTTCCCCACAGGGGGCAAACCAATATAAAAGGAGAACATTGAAGATCCCCAAACACCCTTCCAAGGACCATACGATAAGGGATAAGAACCAAAACTCTAAGGCGAATAACCAAGTCCTAGAAATGACAGACCCAATAAGGGAACATGACAAGAGGGAAGGGAAAGCTCTCATGTATAAAGAGACAGCAGAAAGCACCCATTCAAGAGCTCTTTATATCCCACTTCCTTGCAAAAACGAAGTAGAAAAAGAAACTTTCAAGGCGTCTAACATCAGACGCCTCATAGAAGAGGTACTAGAGGTAATGATGGTGCCAAAGGAAGCACTCCCAAAAGGGTTTCCTCTATCTGAAAAACTTCAAAAGCAACTAGTGCAACCAAGGTTCAAACTGCCACAACTTTCGATATATTTTGTGAAGGAAGACCCAGAGAAACACGTGCAACATTTCATCGTAGTGGCCACGTTGCATGGGTGGAATGAGGTCACTAAGTGTCGAGCTTTCCCACTCTCCCTGGTAGGACAGGCTCAGCAGTAGTTCACTAAATTACTTGCAGGGCATATACGATCATTCAAACAATTGAAGAAAGAATTCTTAAAGGCATTCTCTATCTACATCTCGAAGAAGAAGAAGAGTATTATATATCTGATGAGCTTGCAACATAAGCCTAATGAATCCCTAAAGTAATATATTGAGGGATTTAGAGCCGCGACGTAGGAAGTAAGGGATCTTTTAGTCGGATTGGCAGCGTCAACCCTACTTGACGGAACTACATACGCCCCACTTAAAAGATCCCTAGCCTTCTTTGAGCCAGATTCTATGACTGAATTATTTGCCCGAGTATAATAGTTTATCGTTCAAATGAAAATTTTGGATGCATGGGAAGGTAATAGAAGAGGAAAGGAAACCCAGCCCAAATTGTGAAGGACCCTACAAAATTCAAAAGATGTTAGGGCCCAACACATGCATACTACAGACGTTACAAGGCAAGGTGATAGGAAAAACTTGAAACACCGTGCATCTTAAGAGGTACTTCTCAGCTTTACCAGTCATTAACTCCAGGGAAGGGGACAAAGCACGAGACGTAAAGTCGAGCTGTCACCAGAAGCGTTGCTCAATCTCGGCCCAGCTGGAGGCCGGGATTGTCTTTAATTTTCCATTGTAATAATATCCCCCAATAAATAAAAGAATATACCCATGTATTTTCGTGGAGTAGGCAAAACTATAAGTCGAACCACGTAAAATCTCCATGTGCCCAGATTATTTGTATGTGTCATAGAATGTGATGTAGGTACGATGGCTCAAGCACAGCCCATTCCCAAAGGTCAAGTCACTTAGTTGCAATCTGGTGTCGATGACCACGAACCGACCTGATATCACCAGAATATCTGACGCCTATACCCGCGGGCTCACCCAGATCCCTCGTTTGAGTCCGGTGCTATGCCTTTTGGTTAGACTTGACTCCTTGGTTGATTTGGTTCCTAGGCCCCCCTGCAAACTCAAATCTCTGGCAGGAATCTCGTGTCAGACCACTAGTTAAACCCAAATTCCCTAAGGTAGACCTGCCCTAGGAAGGCGAGAAAGAGGCGAAGCAACCATATGACAGCTCTGATATGAGCCCACTCCCGAAGGTCAAGTCGCCTAGTGGCAATCTGATGTCGATGACCACAAGCTAGCCCGGGATCACCAAAAGATCCAATGCCTATGCTCGCAGACTCATCTAGATCCCTTTTTTGAGTTCAATGCTATGCCTTTCTGGCTAGACCTAACTCCTTGGTTGATTTGGCGCCTAGGTCTCCCAGTAAACTTGGATGTCTGGTAGGAATCCCCCACCAAACCACTGGTCAAACCCAGATCCCCTGAGGTAGACTAGCCTAAGGAAGGCATAAAGAGAGATGGAGCGATCATATGATGGTTCTGACATGATTCCACTTATCAGAGTTAGTCACCCAGTTGCAATCTGGTGTCGATGACCATGAGTTGGCCTGGGATCACCAGAAAATTCGATGCCTATGCCCGCAGACTTACCTAGATCCATCGTTTAAGTTTGGTGCTATACTTTTTGGTTAAACCCAATTCTTTGGTTGATTTCGCACCTAGGTCTACTGACAAACTTGGATATCTGGTAGGAATCCCGCGCTGGACCATTGGCCAAACCCAGATTCTGAGGTAAACAAACCTCGAAAGAAGGACATGGATGACATAATAGCCAGTACGCTATGATCCATCCCGAGATCACCGGATGCTCTGAAGCCTATGTTTGCAGGCTCACCTAGATCTCTTGATTGAGATCGGTGCTATGCTCTAAGGCTAGACCTGACTCCTCGATTGATCCGATGCCTAGGCCTCTCGGCAAACTAGAACGCTTGATAGGAATCCCGCAGCGAAACCTATCCGTGAGGGCTTAGTTGCCTAGAGATAATTTGGTGCTTATGACCTTGACTAATGTAAGATCTTCAGGTATTTTGACACCTATGCCCGTAGGCTCACCTAGATCCCTTGATTGAGTCCGATGCTATGCTTCCAAGCTAAACCCGAATAATTGGCTGATCCGACGCCTAGGCCTCCTAACAGACTCGTATACTTGACAATAATCTTGTGTTGGACCTAGGGCCAAACCTAGATTGCCTATGGCAGATGAGCCCATAAGAGGAAGGTGAACCCCTTCAGGAGGTTCTCTACTCAGAGAATACATGTTTACCCTCAAGACATCTCATGAAGGCTTGACGATGAGACGCCCCCCGAACCAGAACATTGGGAGAGCTAGAGGTCACAACAAGGGTTCCATGATTTAAACTAGGGACACAATGTTCATTCCTTGTGATGAATAGTTCTTGAATATGGGCCGCAAAGGGGAGCAGAAGAAGTCCGATCAAAGAAGCAGTTAAAGAAAACTCTAAATTTAAAGCATCCTAACTCCACAACAGAAGAGTGCCGTAAGCATGATGGGTGATGGAGAAATTACCACCGGAGGCAAATACCAAGTTAGCGGTAGTGCATCTCTATGCCACCCTCAATTCAATTGATATTTTACTCTTCAATTTTATCTAAAGATAAAACAGAAGAATGGGGGGCAATTGTTGTGGCATGAAAAATCAGGGGAGAAAAAATTAGGAATTTTTAATGAAAATAAAAAAAATGAAGGCTCGCGGCAAGAAGTTAGTCGTGAGTGGCCTCGCGACAGCCTTACCGTGAGTTGCCTCACGGCTGGAGGCTAGCAGCAAGGGCCAACCTCGCGGTAGCCTTGCAGCGAGCTGCCTCGCAACAGGGGCTAGCAGCGAGGGCTAGCCTCACTGTCACCTTGCCACGAGTTGCCTCGCGTCTAGAGGCTAGTCGCGAAGGCCAACCTTGTGGAAAACGCCCCCTCTCGATGAAACCTAAGCTCCATTTAGCAATTGCCATGTGTCAGTACCAGCTATCCTTGAGAATCGTTCCCTATAAATACCCAACTATAGGACATTGAACAGGACTTCCGATTTTGGTAAAATTTTGAAACCTTGACTGCATTTTTTACTGTTTTCATGAATAGTTATCTAGATCCAGTACTAACTTAAGCATTTGAGGGTCGTCGCGGGTGAGGATTCCCATGAGCCTTCTAACCCATGAATATCAATAGGGTCAAATCCTTGTGGAAAGACCTTGCAACGTAACCAAATACTTGCGGCGAAGCCAAATCCTTGCTGTGAGACCTTACGGCGAAGTCAAATCCTTACGGCGAGACCTTGCGATAAAGTTAAACCTTTGCGGCAAGGAAGATCCTTGTGGAAAAATCCTTATGGCGAGGAAGGTCCTTATGGTGAAACCCTTATGGCAAGACAAATCCTTATGGCGAGGAAAATCCTTGTGGTGAGGAAGATCCTTGTGACGAAACCCTTGTGGCAAGATAAATCCTTGTGGCGAGGAAAATCCTTGTGGCGAGGAAGATCCTTATGGTGAAATCCTTGTGGCGAGACAGATCCTAGTGGCAAAATCCTTGCGGCGAGCATCCTTGTAGGAAGCTCCCTTGAGACAACTTCTCTCATAGCAACCTCACTTCACCTGACACAGAGCTCGAGTGGACCCCATATCATAAATTTTAATTGTTGTATTTTTAGCAACAACACTCTACATTACTATAAATAGAAGAGAATATCTCATTCAGAGCAAGCATTCTCAATTATAATATTTAGCTTACTTATTTTATCTATATTATTACTTCACATCAAAATTTGGCATTGGAATGACTTTTCTAGTAAGTCCTAAGGTAGTCTTATGATCCTTATTTTGCAAATTCATTAGCCTAAGTTTTTGTTAGTGATAGTACCCTAAATGTTAGGTTTACACTACATTGGATGTATGTGAGTGGGACTTATGATGTGTTCTTAATAATTAATAAAAGGTCATATCTTCATTCATACTCTCCTTCCCATCTTTGTGAATGAGTTACTAGATTTCCTAGTAGAGATCATATTCTTAAGAGTTAAGAATAACGTGACAAGGATTTTTAGTTCAGAATTTCTTAAAGGTATTCCCAGTCCTTAGATTTATCGAAAGGAGAATATGATTTATCGAGCATGGACCAGCACATGAACTACTACCATTTATCATGAGATGTTGAAAGTAATGGGGTGGTGAGTCACATGACACATTACATGAGATGCATATAGTAGACATGTGAGTGAGTATTAGTTGAACATCTGCTGAATGTGAGCTTGCGACAGATTGCATGATTTGGAGGATTAATGATCTGTTACTGTCTCTCGATTGCGTATATGGTCCTTTGACTATAAGTGACAAAGTTATCTTGTGTACTGATGTTAGGGATTTGTCATTGAGTGGAACTATTCAATATGAGAGGTGGAGATGTTCTTTGTGTGGTTTATGTGCAGTGGTGTATAGAGGCAAATGTTCATTGATGAGATCCATTGACCTCTATTGGATAGGAGCGAACATCTTATGTGATCTAAGTTGGTTGTGATTGAAAATCTCCTAACCAAGGTGAGCTTAATAGCAAAGGAGTTTCAAGTGTTGAAAGAGTTCTGGCATGCTACCTCAATCACACCGTATTGGACCTGGCATAATTACTAATGTAATACCCCATGTTCGTATGAAGTTGCCACATAATTTCGATGAGTTTAGAATACCGAAAAATTGGTTTGATAGCAATTATTAGTACCGAATCGACTGCAGGGAATGCCTCGGAGTGAAATTATCTAAGGAAAATTATATGGACTTGACGAGCGTATCGAGATAGGATTTATGGTATTGAAAGAAATCGAATCGGGAACAGTTTTCAGTACAGCTAAAATACAACTGCTATTTAGGCTGTAAAACTGAATCGTTGTAAGAGACTCCCAAAAAATCAACGGAATCCTAGGGGGGCTCCGGTTTTGCATAATGAGCAACCCTTCAGAGGTTTTGGGATGAAACAACAGCCCGGTGAGGACACTGGGGCGAAATCGTCTTTTTTAACTAAGCTTCGAAATTATTAATGTTCAGTATTAAAATGCAATTTAATCCAGTGTTTAAGGGTGTTATTGAAATTACGAAATTGCCCAAGTGATATAAGATAAAAATTGGAATTTAATGATATAATTTCTTATAAATATTAGTGTAATATATAATTATATATATATGAAATGTTCGTAGCAGTAGGGGTGTGAAGCCATCTTCTTGGACGAGATTTCTCTGCCAATTGGAATATTTGGAAAAGAGTGGCAGCGAGATTTGAGGGAGTAGAAACAAGATTTGAGGAGATTGCGCATTAATGTGCTATACACGTGCGTGATGGCCAGCCTACAAAATCTTCATGGCCATGCCTCTGTAAATCTTCTGCAAACGGCGTGATCTTCATGCTAAGAGGGGTGGCCAAAGGAGTTGAGGGTGGACGTTGCCTATAAATAGGTAAGGATTTTGGGCCATTGAGAAGCATCAAAGCAAGTGAGATCAGAGAGTATGTCGGAGGCCCGAGAATGGGATTTGAGCACAAGATTTGCAACCAATGAGGCAACGTAGGTGTGGGCATTTGGTTGGTTTTCTCTTTCGAATAGTTTGAGGTAAATGAGTTATATTCTTTTGAATTAATTACATTATGCAAGATAATGTAGAATATTTATTAGTTGGATTAAACCCTTGGTTGGGGTTGATTGGAAGTTGTTGTTGGGTAATGTGTGCAGTGTATGGCAAAATTGGAGGCCTAGGTTTATTTTCTGTTGTTAGGTTTTGTGTGTGGTATCTAGGTTCAACTAGGGAGGCGATGATCCTAAAAGAGCTCAGAGTTCGGGCTGGCGTTCTTGCCCGTGGCAGAGATGAGACTTTGAACCAGGTAAGGGATGACCCCGAGAGTGGTGGTCTTCTTTGTATTTGTAAGTGTTTCTTTATGACTTGCATGTAGTGATTAACATTTGCATGATATAAGTTCTAGTGTACCTATGGTCATATGGAGGACTATTGTGGTAGGAAGGGTTGGTCGGTGCCTTAACCAATTCAGGTTATGAAGGTATAAAAGGCTACCCATATTGCATTGCATTTTTGCATTATATGCTCTCTCATGTTTCATTTACTTATGCATTACACCTTACTGAGTCTCTGTGACTCATGAGGTTTTACCTCATATTGTAGATGTGCAAGTTCAGATGCAAGTAGGGATGGTGCCAAGAGGCTGTTGTGGCAACTAGCGATGTTACTCGAGTTTGTGTATTGTATTATCTCTGGTATGTATTTATGTGGTGGTATGTATATATACCCTTGTGTGTGAATGTAAATGTTGTTGGATATAGGTTGGTATCTAGTTGTTGTAACTATCATAGTGTGATGGATGATTGTGAGATTGTTTGATGTATATGGATTTAGTTGGCGAAGCTGAGTTTTGGGTTAGGTAAGGATCGAAAAGGTATGCTCTCATAAATCCCAATGCTCAGCAGATGTGTAATGTATTATTATTATTTTGTGCTTGGGTCACATTTGGCTTATTGTGAGATGAGCTAAAGAAAGGTGAAGCTCACTCAGGTTTCAGGTCCCATTCCATTGTGTTTCCTTTTATGTTTTGGGATCGATTCCTCGAATGTAGTGAAAGGAATAACGAAGCCCAGTGCCCACCTAGGGAGTTTCCTATTAAAACATAGTCCAACCCTTCAGTTGTTGGTTTGTCGTGTGAGTAACCCGATTGATTATTCACTGGTAGCGCCCGTGGGTGGGAGCGGGGCATTACAGTTGGTATCAGAGCATGGCTAACTATATGAGTGGGGAAAAACTAGAATGTTAGTGGTGTTATGTATGATCGGTTAAGTGATTGATGTGAGCGATTGCCAAAATTTTGAGTCAGGGATGTCTGGCATGATTTGGATGTAAGTCGGAATATCCTAGTTGCTGAGTTGGGGTCGAGAATGGTTACTCATAATCTCGAGGTTCGGGTGTGAGATTGATTTAATGATTTCGATGGTCGAACATGTGGTCCGAGGACCCTAGGGTTTGGGTCGAGGCGTTGAGGCTTGTGATGGTTTGAATGATATGTTTGGATATTCCTATTCTAGGAATAAGAAAATATCATGGGTTGAGATGATATACCCGTAAGAGGTATACGGGTCGAGCAAAGAAGAATCAAAAACCCAAGTGTAGGTGTGGTGTCAAGAAACCCGAATGTGGGAATTTGGGTAGCATTAAGAATTCCAAGGATGTGAGTTCCTTGAGATTGAGATGTAGAGGCTTGTGTGGGAACACCAAGCCGAGTCATGAGTGAGCAAGGAAAGCCTAAGGCATAATTAATCTAGGAGGGGATTAGTGGAGTGCCCCTAGGTTGGGGAATTAGCTAAGCGTGATAGAGGGAATAGAGTTCTTCCCTTAGAAGTGGTGCATTAGGGCTTGTGTGCTTGAGATAAAGTGAATTAAAGTGAAAATTAACTTGAAGCTCAAGGAAAACAGTCGTCGACTGGCTATGTGACGAGCTTCTGGGAGTAAAGTTGCTTGCAGTGAGGCTTTGAGGGGAGTGTGCATGTAATGCATATGCATGTTATGGCCAGTGTAGGCATGACGTAAGTAGCATCCGAAAAGACTCCGATGGGAGTTGAGTGTGTGATGAATGTGTACTAAATGTGATGTGATGTGAGTATATCATTATGATGATCCCGAAGGGAATGTAACTAGGGCATTAGTAGACCCTGGCTGGTTTCCGGATAAATCTAGGTCTATCCTAAGGAAGGTTGGGTGTGTGTGGCAAATGAAAAGTCCTTAGCGGGTCAAGCTGCGATTCAAGGGAATCCAGATTGGGAATGAAGGAGTTGGGCATGTGTTGGTATGCGTGTGAGAACCATTGGATTGGAAATCCATGTTTTGAAGGGCTAAGAGACCGTTCACTTGATGGATGGATGAGGGGCTAATCAAACTCTCATGGTGACACTTGGGGTCGGGTGGGATGCCTAAGGTCGGGAGATGAGAGGTGAATAGACTCTCATTGTGATGCTTAAGGTCGGGGATGACGCCTAGGGTCACGAGATCCTTATTGGGGTGACGAGGAGGTTACCCGATGAGGGGTGTGAACGAGATGTGTGGTCCGAGTGCAGTGATGGTGAGTTGCGACAACAGGACATCCATGGGCTATGTGCGTATAGGAAATGCTAACTTAGGATGCCCGAGTAGGCAGGGGCGTGCTGAGCGATATAGAGGCCCAGGTTATAATTCCAAGTCATGGAAGCCCGAGTAAGGCGTATTGGAAAGCCGAGATGGGTGTAGCAATTGAATGCATACGAGGGTATGTAAGGTGAGACATGAGGTCTCGACACACCTGGAGGGTGACAGTATGTGCTCCAGATGATGGGTGTCGGAATTTGAGCTAAGCTCAACATGGTGGACTTGGATCCATTGATGTTGAAAGATAGATCTTTCGGATTGTGGTTGAAAAGCCATAAGGGTTTGACCTCATAGGGCAAGATCATGATGCTGTAAGAGTTGGATTGTTTGAGATTCTCTTAGAGTGTAAGAGATGCAAAGTCTTGAGGAATGAGGCTTATGGGGTGAGCATGAGGTTATCAAAGCAAGGATGACCAAATAAGATGACTTTCATTAGATGGTGCTGGAACCATCAAAGCTTGTGGAGGCTTTAATGTAGCGTTAATGCTACAAGTGTAAGGCTTACAGTGACGGATCTGATGCTATGGACCATGTGGCATAGGATTAATGTGTTGGCACGTGATAAGGGCAAGTGGCCTATTGGCGGGACCAACATAGTGAGCTGCAGATAACGATCAGATGCCAAAAAGTTAGAATAGCACCATAAGAATCATGTTGAATAAGGGTTTGGGTCCCGTAGGACCGATAATTGTTCGTTAAGGTCAGGGTGACCAAGGGACTAGGATAGCATGGTTAACGATAATGTCTCGTGTATCGTGGTGATTATTTGCTTAGTGTCGAAGGGCAAGCTCAGTTGAGAAGCTGAGAATTGCAAGTCAGGTAAGTGCATGGACGCCAAGATGAGCGAAGTGCACAAAAACCCAAGTGGGGGTTTAAGTCATTTGTCGCAGTAAAGCGGTGATGAAATGGTTCGCCGCATGTTGAGACCATGTGGTGTCTCGAGATGTCTAAAGAGAGTGGAACCCAAGGAATGAGGAATGGCCCTAGCATGGAATAATGCTACAAGTGATGCCTAGCAGTGACGAGTTTAATACTAGGGATCATTGATGCAGATGTAGATGGCAGGTGGCCATTGAGTTAACTCATAATGAGGGATAGCAGCCCTCTGTGGAGAGTAACCAATCTGCAGTGGAGACGATTAGACATCAAAAACCTGGAGCGAACTATAGGTTATGTCCGGGCTAAGCCTAAGTTCCATGTTGAGTGAGGACTTGTGGAATCATGGGAAGTCATGTGATGATACTCCTTGTTAAAGGATCTTAGTGCATTTATGGCTATAGTTGATCGTGGTTGATCTAGTAAACTGGGATGATGGACCCAACGTGACCCTGTGCGATGATTGGCATAGTTGCCAAGTGAACCCAGGAGGTCATGTGAAGTAAGTGCTGGGGAGGGCAAGACTTATGAAATGAAAGCCAACCATGAGATGGAAATACTGAAACGTGTTGGGGTTTCAGGTATATGGATCTCTAAACCTGTATCGTGAGTTGTTATAAGCTGAACATGTGGCTAAGCATGATTGCAAAATCTGTGAAGGGTCACAGTTACACAGTTGAGTGTTAATTCTGAATGTGTCAATGTGATACTGAGGAGGCATCCTCATGTAGCACTGGATGGGTTTCTAGTTGATGACACATGATCAATTGCCATGTGATGGCACCTGTAATGGTAATGATGGGAGCGTGAGGCTCGATGACTGTGAACATAAGGCCTTGTTGATTTTCGTGTATGCTACTAGTATGAGAGTTCAGCGAGATCTGGTGGTCAGATCGGTTGGTTTGAGAAAAAGATCCAAGGTTTGGAAGGTGATTGGTCGGAGCAGGGATGAGCTCAGTTGATTATTGCTCCATAGGAAGCTGCCGAGCTGGTGGAGGCCGAGTTGTCGAGCTGTCAGAGGGCCGAGTTACTGAACTGGCGGAAGGCCAAATTGCGGAGCTGGAGGAGGGCCAAGCTACTAAGTTGGTGAAGGCCGTGTGGCCGAGCTGGTGGAGGGCCGAAAGCTACCGAGCTAGTAGGAGGCCGTGTTGCAGAGCTAATAGCTGAGCTACCGAGCTACTAAGCTCGAAAGGGTTTCTACAGCTAGAGTAGTGCCTAGAGGAATGTTGCATTGGTCGCTGGCCCAACAACTTAGCTAAATCTAATGGAGTGGATTAGATGGATGTTGAGAGCAAATTAGAGATTTTGCCAATGGATAAAGTGAGCTCGATTGAGTAATTCATGTGATTGGTTTCCATGAATAAGGTTTGGTGTTAATTAAATCACCTGATAGTTGTGAGTAATACAACTGGGGGGATGCCTTGGTGAGTGGATAACTATTCAAAATTAACCTAGTAGTCAGGGTTAATAGGTGTGAAAGAAAGCAGCTAGTTGGATCGATTGGTAGCCGCGGTGACAGAGGCCGGTGGCCACCGAAGGAGCCGATCAATGATAGTGGCAATGGCGAACAATGACCAGCCATGGTCGTGCGATGTCGTAAGGGTGGTCAATTAGTGGTGCTGGTGGTTCTGGAGCTGCGATTATGGTTAAATGCAGCGACGAGTTATGACAGGAGGTCGTCTTATTCGACGATGGTTGCATTAGAGCCAATGTGGCTGCTAACCAAATGGTGTGAGCTCGTTAGAAGTGAAGGGTATAAGAGGAATCCAGGAGAAGTCGGAGTTTCTCAGGAATTAGTAAGCTATTCAAGAATGGCAAGGTTATGAGGAAAAGGTTAGTCCAAGATTGAGGTCGTGGTGGTTGAGACAACCTGTGAAATTTAAGATGCAACGACCTTGGGAAAAGACTCGTTGCTATCATGGTATCGTCATTATCATGGAGGACAAAGAGAACCATTGGGCATGGTAGAGTCTCAAGATTAGGTGTTAGTTGTGAATTGAGTAGGAAGCTATTGTGGGATGGCCATGTAGTCTCGTGCCCTGTGAGGGTGAGGTTGTGTTAAGGAATTGTGGAATTCGAAAATATTCCTATGAGATTGAGGCTAAGCTGGTAAACTTGGCTAGAAAATCGTTACGTGAGTGGTGATGTAGCCATGATGGCTTGAGGTAGTGGAGATGGGACCCGAAGGGTCAGAGTCATACTACGGGTGCGATGCAATCAGTGATGGGCCTGGGCCATGCTGCTGGAAATTGGTGTTGGGCCCTGATGTGCCTGTATGGGAGCAACATGGTTGTGAGGACTGGGTGTTGGCTCATCTAATGCACAGGGCAACACAGTGATTATACGGGTGGGCGTAGGCCGAAGATCTATGGCATGCACGGTATGGATGACGAGGGCTGGGTTAAAAGTTCCATAACCTCAAAGAAAAAATGGTATGATCACTTATTCGTTGAAGGGTTTGGCAGTCGGAGTAAGGCCTAGTATGGGTAATGAAAATGGAAAACTGAGGTATGGGCACAAATTATTTAAGAGAGGTTGCCGACGAGAGTCCTAGATATGGGTAAATGACCCCAGTTGGCGAGTGGTATTAGCCAATAAGAAAAACCTCAGTATTTGTGTTGGGTATGGAAAGAATGCCTAGTTAGGAGAGTGGTATTGTAATACCTGAGAAATTCTAAAGGACTCAAGGGCAATTTATCTTGGAGCAAAAATGAAATTTAAGGATAAATTGAGGGTATAAGGGTAATTTATTACTGTATGAATGATTAAATCGACTGCCGGGAGTGCCCTGGAGCCGAGATGCCAAAGGAAAATGATATGGCATTAACGAGCACCCTGAGATATGATTTGTAACATCGAAAAAAATAAGATCGGGAACAGTTTTTGATACAGCTAAAATGCAGGTGCCAATTAGGCTGCAAAATCGAATTGTTATAGACAACTTCTCGGAAGTCAACGAAAACTTGAGGAGGCTTCGATTTTTCATGAGGAACAACCCTTCAGAGGTTTCAGGAAGAAACGAGAGGGTTTGAGGCCAAAACAAAGATTCGGGCTTAAGTACAATTTTTGGAAATTGCTAGAGGGAGGCCGAAACGATATTTTTTCGGAATCCTCAAGGGTCAAATGAATGTTTTAGGACTTGAGGGACTCAATGGCAATATTGGAAAGTTCAGGGGTTAAGTGAAAATGGGCCAAAATGAGAAAGACCAAAAGTTGAGGGGTCAAAATGTAATTTTTCAAAGTTGGCCAATGACTAGCACATGGCTGGTCGGCCATGGCCGATTTTGGGCACAAGGATAGCATGAGGGATGGTCAGGAAACATCTTTTGTAAAAGCTTGAGTCGACAACAGCCTATGGATGGCTAGAAAAAGCAAGAAAATCTACCAAAAATTCGGTCAAATTATCACGACACCTGCAAGTCACTTTCTTGGTTAGATAAAACTCGGTTAGGGTCTATCCAGGGGAGGTTTATGCTCCTAAGGTGATGGGTAAGGCGGCCAAGGGCATTTAGTCGTTCGATTTCGCCTATAAATAGGCGTTAGTGAAGGCCGAAAATGAGGGAGAAGGAAGCTATAAATCGGCCGTGTTTTCGAATAAATTGGGAGTTCAAAGCATGGGGCTTTTGTTGCCCATAGCTTGAAGATAATTTCTGGAGAAAATGGGCCATTTTGGTCAAGGTTTAATGGTCGTTCGAGGCCTCGCCGGAAAAGGAGGCGGACGGCCAAGCTGAAGCTTTGGCCGTCCGGTTGAAGGTCTTCGGGAGCTCTTTTCAAGCTCCAAAAAGGCCCATGAGGATCGACTGGAAGAGGAGTATGCGATGGTGGAGTCGGCCAAAATCTCCGGTGTGCTGTGGCCGGGGAAGATGACCGGCGCGTGGCCGGCACATACGGTCTTCCATGCACCACCACTCGCCCTAGGCGTGTGCGAGCGCATGAATGGTCCGAAAAATCTGAAAAAAATGTTAAAAAATCTAGAAAATTATTTTATGGAGGTCTGTGCAAAAAGTTTTGAAGTTTGGGTTCTTGATGTCTCGATTCTAGCATCAAAAGCCTCATTTTGCGTGAAAACGCAGCATCCGGGTAAGTACAGTATTTTTCCTTGGAATTTTATAATCTATTATGAATTGTTGTGAAGATAGATATGAGAAAATGGTCCCAAGGTATTTATTGGGATTTTTAGAAGGAAAAATGAAAGAAAATGAAGGAAAAATGAAATAAATGGAATATTGAGGATATTTAGTGATTAAATATTATTTTATGATTGAGGTGATCGAGATGATGTGATTGGTGCAACTTTTGAGAGTTGGCACGAGAATCGAGGTTGGGCACGTGTAATACCCAGGAAATTATTAAGGGTATAAATGATATTTGATGAAGGGTATAACTGGAATGATCAAAAGAATGAGGCTTTAGGGTACACTATCGCAGTCTTAAGCGACTGAATCAATCAGAGGGAGTACCCCGGACCCTCGATAGCCAAGGAAAATTGTATAGTATCAACAAGTGATTCGAACTATGATTTTTAGTGATGAAATAAGTGGGATCGGGAACAGTTTTTGGTACAGCTAAAAATGCAACTGCAAATTAGGCTTAGAAACCGAATTGATATAGGAGACTTCCGGGAAGTCAACAGAAGCCTGAGGGGGCTCCGGTTTTTAATAAGAAACAACCCTTCAGCAGTTTTGGGATGAAACAATAGCCCGATGAGGACTCTAGGGCGAAATCGTCATTATCGAGTAACTTTGAAATTATTAAATTTGCGTTTTCGGTACTATAATACAAATTAATTTGAGGTTTAAAGATGCAATTACAATTAGAGATTTACCCAAGTGAAATTAAGATGGAAATTAGGGGGTTAATGTGTAATTTCTTTATATTAATAGTGTAATATATATATAATACGCATATACGTGTGTGCGTGGTGGCTGGTTTATGCGAAGCTTCTGGGAAAGCTTCATGGCCGAAATTCCTTGGAGTAGTGGCCAAGTCTTGACGCAAGTAAGAGTAAGGAGTGGTGGCCAAGGCAATCGAGTCGGTGCTTGGCCTATAAATAGAAGAGAAATGAAGGAAGAATGGAAATAAAATGGAAGAAGGAAGTGGCCGAGAGTTGCAGCCAACCATGGCCGAATAGAAAGCAAGCTTGGGCGAGCAAACGGTCGATGTAATCGAGGAGGAGCTAGAAGCAATGCTTGTGGCCGGAGGCAGCCACAAGAAAAGTCGAGATGGTAACCGAAGCTGTCCGTGGTAGGCAAACAGCATCCATGGCCGCAAGCTGCAGCCATGGATGCACATGCGGAAGGCGAGGAGCGACGAGGAGGAGGCTGGCCAGTGGTTGTGTGAGGTCCAGATAACCGGAAGTGGCTGAGAGGCTGATTGGAGGAGGCCGGGATGAACCGCAACAGCAAGCGGCAGCCATGGCCGCAAGCTGTTGCAGCTGGGCAGCAAACAGGGAGGCCAGCAACGGCCCCCAACGATGGCTCGGCAAGGTGGGTGGTGACTAGCAGGGTCGGTGGAGGTCAAGGACGTAGCTGGTGTGACCGGAGATGGCCGTTGGCATGCGGGCAGCCGTGGCTGGGTGGCTGGTTCGCTCGCGGGAAACAGAGAAGAAGAAGCAGGGGAGAAGAAAGAAAGAAGAAGAAGAGAAGAAAAGAAAAGAAAAAAAAAAGAAAAAAAAAGGAAAATGGAAGAAATGGAGAAAAAGGAAAGAAAAATAGGGAAAAATCTCGAAAAAATCTTAGAAAATTCAAAGGATTAATTTGAGGCTAAAGGAGCATGCCAAAGCTAGGAAATTATTCAAAACGCGCATTTTAAGGCTTAGCACGCATTACGAGGCTAAATTGACTTTTCGCATAAGGTGAGTGGTTTGATTCCAACTTTTTCCTTGTCTTGGAAGTATTTTTAGGTGCCTGTGGTGAGTTCTAGTGAGCGGTTATACCCTCCTAGACATAGATTGTTTTACAAGGCTTTTACTTATGATCATTGTGTCGATATTTGCTACATTGCATTAACTGTTTTATTTTAAAATGTTGGTGCATGGCGTGTAATTTTCATATCATTTAAATTGCATCGTTGGGTCCGTATGGGGCGGGATGGGGTCTACTTGAGATTGGGACAATATTAATCCAGGTGAACGGGTGTCACACTGGGGCACTCGAGGGAATAATGTTAAACCAGGTGAACGGGTGTCACGACGGTGCACTCGAGGGATTAACGTTGGACCAGGTGAACGTGTGTCACAGTGGGACATTCGAGGGATTAAGTATGTCAAGGTGATATCTCGAGTTAGACGTGTCTTGCATGTTGTCGTATAGTATGTCATGTTCGTATGTCTTTCATGCATTGTATAACTATTTCATACCTTCACTTAGATGTTTATCATCTAATCTGGGTTATGCCCCTGGAACATTTAATGTTCCAGCCAGGGACTGCTGCGAAGGCAAGGATGTGGCCGGTTGAGGGCCAATGGTGCTTAGTTTGTTAGTCGTTGTAACGTTTGGAGGCTTTAGTATGTATTTCAGGTTGTAAATGAACAGTTGTATAATAGCGATTTTATCATTTGATCTGTATTAAGTATTTTGCTATGGAAATACAATGGCGTTTTGGTATTAGTGTATCCGCTGCGTTGTATTAAGACTCGTTTAGTTTAAGATTATTGATCTTGATAGTTAAACGGGCAAGACTGGGGTTCGCGGGGTTTTGTTTCTGCATGTGAAGATTGTTCTTGAAATACCGCGCGTGTGTAACTTAAAGAGAAAAAAAAAAAGAAATCCCGGGAATACCCTTATAGTGACACGCCTGGCGAGACGGGGTGTTACAATTGGTATCAGAGCCCTAGGTTAAAACCCTAGGACGATTTGACTAGGTTGTTGAATTTAGCATGATTTGAACTATTGAATGAGAACTTAGAACGGGATTATGGATTCTAGGAGACATTCGGAACATAGTCGAAATGGTATGGAGACTCTAGAAAGGTGAAATTTGGGGTTTTCAATTTGAATATACTTTCAGCGTCAAGGGGAGACGAACAAGTTCTATTCACATCTTTTGGAAATTAGGAAGCTAGTAAAGAGGGTCGTCGAAATGAAAGAGATATATGATCCAAAACCTTTGAGGAATAAATACTTTGGTAATTCAGGTACAACTTGAAGCATAATATAAAATCTTTTTGGAAGAATTATAGTAAATCGTTTTAATATCTCTCGATGGGCACGTGTTAAATGGTGATGTCGTACCTTGTTAGGATAGGCGAAATGACTGGGGTTACTAAGAGAACTCATCAAGGGATGTGAGAGAGTAAGAATGACTTGCAGTTAATTTTAAGATAGAATTAGATATCCGAAGTGGAGTCTTAATAGGAACATATTTAGTTAGGGCCGATTAGTGGAAACCCCAAATGGAAACTTAGGGGAAAAGAAATTAATGGATCGTAAAGACAAAATCCCTACTTGGAGATCTGGGGGTTTATTGGTTGAAGTCTTGAGATTATTAATTGGAAAATACTAGACCTTGCTACATGATAGAACTTGGATTGGAAGTTAGCATCCAAGGATACGATTCGAATGTAAGGATGATAAACCATAACTGAGGATTCATAAGATCTGGAAACCGTAGATTGGAGATCGTTAGTCAAAATCACATTGGCTGAATGTTGGGACATCTAATGGTTATTAAAAATAAGCGAGTTGTGGACGGTTAGTAGGATATGACATAACCTAATTGTAAATCAGGTTTGTGAACAGAAGATATAAAGTCATCAAGGTTTGAGGATAAGAATGACTCGGTATAGATTGAGGATCCTAAGGAACGATCTAAGTAAGAGACCTAGGATGATTCGATAAATGCTTTAGAGAACATAATTTGAGGGTTTTAGGAATCCGAAATTGTTGATGGGGATATTGAGATAAAAGACCTAGAGTTGATAAGGAAAGGTTACCTTAAGAAAATGACTCATAGGGACGAGTCGTATGATTTCATATGTTATTCAAGGACAAAGAGAGTTAAGGCGTAGATTTAAGTCTTATGGAAGTTTTGGGAGATGATAAAAAAAAAAAAAAAGAACTATATCGAGGATATTAGTTTAGGATCAGACGAGGAAAATGAATCGGAACTAATTGAGGATCGAATTCTTGTTTGAGGTGTTTAGAAGTTTTTCTTGGTAGTAATTGGCTTGAATAAAATGCTCTAGGTTATAGTGAGAATTTTCCTTTTGACTCAAATTTTGATGATTTAGGATTTTGGAATTTCAAATAGTGACTACGAGACAAAGAGGGATCGACTGTAAATTAGCTATCATTAGGGTCAAGGTGCGACCGAAAAATTATTTGGATATCAAACGCAAGAACCGCTTGTTTTGAAGATTAGAACTTTTCAGTTAAATTGGAAATTTGAGAGAATCTTTTGGCTTATAGAGGATTTTCAAAATGAAACCTTACTTGATGATTTTGAGATTGTAAGTAATATAAGGAACAACGATAGATTAGAGATTTGTGATTTAAAACGAACCTTGGAAATTAGAAAAATTTTGGGATAAGTGAATTGTGAGTATGACTTTGATGTTGCTAAAAGAAAATTTATGCGTACTGTATATACTTGGAGATAAAATGGTATTTCAACCTGTGGAGACGATTATATTTTAAGCTTAAAATGACTCTAGCCGATTTAAGAAGATACAAACTCAAAGAAAATAGTTAGCATAACGATGATTATCAAGGACTGGGAGGTAGTCATAAAAGTCTTGGTTTGAATTTTAAGGCACCAAGCAATGAGACAGGCTTGCTAAAGCTTGTAAAGATATCTTGGGATTTGATTAGGTTTTAGCAAAATTGAAGTTGGACCTAAAAATTCAAAGCAATAGGAATGATTGACCTAATGACCTGTATAGTGATTCAAAGCAATAGGAATGATTGACCTAATGACCTGTATAGTGAGTGTTGGTTGAAAGTCAGTTGAGGAATAAAATCTTGTAATAGATTAAGCATACGGCCGTGACGAGAATATGGTTGAATGATCTAGTATAAGTTTAGAAAATGATAAACTGAAGATACAATTGATGTTGGATTATGAACGTCCGCAAGAGCAGTAACAGGAGCGCGAGGTTCCGTCACATGCGTAACAAATTTGGAAAGTAAAAGAGATTAAATTATGAGAAAGAAATTCGAAGTCTTAGGAATGGTTAGGATAAGGGTGCTCGATACGATTGAGTGTTACTCTGGAGAAGAACATTAGGAATCCAAAAGATCAAGGAGTTGGATTAGTACCAATAAGAACCACTGTAGCTCTCAGAGATGGAATGAGGAATTCTAGCATAACGATAACACCATTAGTGTTGATCTGTAACAATGGATCTGAACCTAGGGACAAAGGCAGAGGACTGGTGGTTGGCTCACGGTTTGGGGTGAGATACCTACGAATCGGAGCAACACAGTGAACTGTGAAGACGGTCAGGTGCCAAAGTTTGGGCGACACTGAGGATGTTATGTATGGTTTAGAGTCCAAATTCCAAGGGACCGGAGCATCGTGGCAGAATCCCTAATCATTATGGAAAGGGGTAAAAAACTTGGAAGGTGACCTAAGCAAGATAGTTGCTATGCGAAATATGATAGTCGATAGTCCAAAGAGAATCGAAAGTAGGAAATGTAATCTCGAGCGATGAAATAATGTTTGACGAGTTGTTAACAGAGATTTGTGAAGAATTCTTCTAGGATAATTTCATTCACGACAGAAATTCGTGAAGTTAAGGTTACTAAGAAATGATTAGTTAGCCTGGGAATTCAGGAGTCGTGATGAAATAATAATTATGCTCCTAGGTCGAGGTAGAATAGTCCTTGGTATAGACATATGTTGTGGAGTTGCTTCCAGATTAAGCAAATGGTGGGACAATTGTTTTTTTAGATATGGCCTTTGGAAGAATTTAATTACGATTATTTACCTGGTTTTGGTAGTGTATTTAATATTACGCGCCCCAGAAATTGTGAGCAATAGGCTCTATTTAGTTGTCTCAAATTTTACTTTTGGTGATATAAAAAGATTGAAGCAACAGTAGGTATATCTTGATACTCTCGAAAACATGAGTTGATCTTTAAAAGAGACAAAATCAACATGAGGATGTGGTAAGTTATATGTTGGTAAGTAAACAAAAGTGTTGCTCTTTCCAAGAAACATGTTGCGATTTTGAGAAAACGTATGGGTGAGTTGTTATAAAAGAAGACGTGAGTTTCCAATTCCACTAAGGAAATTTTATTTGGGTTAAAAGACAGTAGGCCAAGCTATTAAAGTTATGGTAGGTATTGCTAAAGACTCGGTAAGAATCAAAGGTTATTCAATAAGGTTTTCATTTAAGGAAGTAGTATGAAAAGTAGATCGCCTAAAAAGGAACGAGATTAAATCTATTCCAAAAATCAAGGATAAGAGGAATCTTGTTTAACTCAATAGAAAAATTGTTTCTCATGTGGAAGAGTATGGAAAGCACCGTTTAGTTGAAGTAAAGCATTTGGCGGTACTAGGTTGAGGAGCCACAAGTGATGGACGTATATAAAAATGGAATGTTGTCAACAAATTGAAACGACACGAGAATTCTGTGTTGAGATAAATGGATTTGATTGATGGATGGTGTTTGAAAGAGAAATAGTAACATGTCAGGATGTTAGGTTCCAGTAAAAGAAATTGTGTTTGAGAGACCTAAATGGATAATTTGCATGACCAGCTGTAAGAGGCTAAGAAGTTATTTTTAAAGTTAATATGCAACCAAGGTAATGATAATTGAGAAAGATACGTTGAGTTCGTTCAATGTTATCAATTTCTGTGCAATCATGACAGCTGGGTAAGTTCAATGTTATCAATTTCTGTGCAATGATGGCAGATGGGTAAGTTCAATGTTATCAATTTCTGTGCAATGATGGCAGCTGGGTAAGTTCAATGTTATCAAATTCTGTGCAAAAATGGCATCCAAGTTAGTTCAATCTTTGCATGATCATGACATATGCATTAACATAAGAGTGGTTGGGAGAATTATTAGTCAAATAAAATAGGTTTTGAGGACCCAGTTAGAAGTGATATTGGATTTTATAAATTATTTTGGGATTCGTGTAGCCGCAGGTATAGAGCTACAACGGGATATTCTGGAAACTAAGTAAGGTGCTTGGTAAGCATGAACCATGTTAGGACGTAAATTATGAATAATTGTTAAGGATTAGGAAAGGGTATTTGGGACATTTCAATTGGGAGTCATTAGCAATAGTGGTGATACAATTATCACGGACCAAATTTCGAGGACGAAATTTATTGAGGGGGGGAGAATGTAATACCCAGGAAATTATTAAGGGTATAAATGATATTTGATGAAGGGTATAACTGGAATGATCAAAAGAATGAGGCTTTAGGGTACACTATCGCAGTCTTAAGCGACTGAATCAATCAGAGGGAGTACCCCGGACCCTCGATAGCCAAGGAAAATTGTATAGTATCAACAAGTGATTCGAACTATGATTTTTAGTGATGAAATAAGTGGGATCGGGAACAGTTTTTGGTACAGCTAAAAATGCAACTGCAAATTAGGCTTAGAAACCGAATTGATATAGGAGACTTCCGGGAAGTCAACAGAAGCCTGAGGGGGCTCCGGTTTTTAATAAGAAACAACCCTTCAGCAGTTTTGGGATGAAACAATAGCCCGATGAGGACTCTAGGGCGAAATCGTCATTATCGAGTAACTTTGAAATTATTAAATTTGCGTTTTCGGTACTATAATACAAATTAATTTGAGGTTTAAAGATGCAATTACAATTAGAGATTTACCCAAGTGAAATTAAGATGGAAATTAGGGGGTTAATGTGTAATTTCTTTATATTAATAGTGTAATATATATATAATACGCATATACGTGTGTGCGTGGTGGCTGGTTTATGCGAAGCTTCTGGGAAAGCTTCATGGCCGAAATTCCTTGGAGTAGTGGCCAAGTCTTGACGCAAGTAAGAGTAAGGAGTGGTGGCCAAGGCAATCGAGTCGGTGCTTGGCCTATAAATAGAAGAGAAATGAAGGAAGAATGGAAATAAAATGGAAGAAGGAAGTGGCCGAGAGTTGCAGCCAACCATGGCCGAATAGAAAGCAAGCTTGGGCGAGCAAACGGTCGATGTAATCGAGGAGGAGCTAGAAGCAATGCTTGTGGCCGGAGGCAGCCACAAGAAAAGTCGAGATGGTAACCGAAGCTGTCCGTGGTAGGCAAACAGCATCCATGGCCGCAAGCTGCAGCCATGGATGCACATGCGGAAGGCGAGGAGCGACGAGGAGGAGGCTGGCCAGTGGTTGTGTGAGGTCCAGATAACCGGAAGTGGCTGAGAGGCTGATTGGAGGAGGCCGGGATGAACCGCAACAGCAAGCGGCAGCCATGGCCGCAAGCTGTTGCAGCTGGGCAGCAAACAGGGAGGCCAGCAACGGCCCCCAACGATGGCTCGGCAAGGTGGGTGGTGACTAGCAGGGTCGGTGGAGGTCAAGGACGTAGCTGGTGTGACCGGAGATGGCCGTTGGCATGCGGGCAGCCGTGGCTGGGTGGCTGGTTCGCTCGCGGGAAACAGAGAAGAAGAAGCAGGGGAGAAGAAAGAAAGAAGAAGAAGAGAAGAAAAGAAAAGAAAAAAAAAAAGAAAAAAAAAGGAAAATGGAAGAAATGGAGAAAAAGGAAAGAAAAATAGGGAAAAATCTCGAAAAAATCTTAGAAAATTCAAAGGATTAATTTGAGGCTAAAGGAGCATGCCAAAGCTAGGAAATTATTCAAAACGCGCATTTTAAGGCTTAGCACGCATTACGAGGCTAAATTGACTTTTCGCATAAGGTGAGTGGTTTGATTCCAACTTTTTCCTTGTCTTGGAAGTATTTTTAGGTGCCTGTGGTGAGTTCTAGTGAGCGGTTATACCCTCCTAGACATAGATTGTTTTACAAGGCTTTTACTTATGATCATTGTGTCGATATTTGCTACATTGCATTAACTGTTTTATTTTAAAATGTTGGTGCATGGCGTGTAATTTTCATATCATTTAAATTGCATCGTTGGGTCCGTATGGGGCGGGATGGGGTCTACTTGAGATTGGGACAATATTAATCCAGGTGAACGGGTGTCACACTGGGGCACTCGAGGGAATAATGTTAAACCAGGTGAACGGGTGTCACGACGGTGCACTCGAGGGATTAACGTTGGACCAGGTGAACGTGTGTCACAGTGGGACATTCGAGGGATTAAGTATGTCAAGGTGATATCTCGAGTTAGACGTGTCTTGCATGTTGTCGTATAGTATGTCATGTTCGTATGTCTTTCATGCATTGTATAACTATTTCATACCTTCACTTAGATGTTTATCATCTAATCTGGGTTATGCCCCTGGAACATTTAATGTTCCAGCCAGGGACTGCTGCGAAGGCAAGGATGTGGCCGGTTGAGGGCCAATGGTGCTTAGTTTGTTAGTCGTTGTAACGTTTGGAGGCTTTAGTATGTATTTCAGGTTGTAAATGAACAGTTGTATAATAGCGATTTTATCATTTGATCTGTATTAAGTATTTTGCTATGGAAATACAATGGCGTTTTGGTATTAGTGTATCCGCTGCGTTGTATTAAGACTCGTTTAGTTTAAGATTATTGATCTTGATAGTTAAACGGGCAAGACTGGGGTTCGCGGGGTTTTGTTTCTGCATGTGAAGATTGTTCTTGAAATACCGCGCGTGTGTAACTTAAAGAGAAAAAAAAAAAGAAATCCCGGGAATACCCTTATAGTGACACGCCTGGCGAGACGGGGTGTTACAGCACGCATATCGAGGCGACACACGCTTTTCAAGGTGTCTTAATCTTTAGGGAAAAAGTGAGTTTTCCTATCCTACATGATATGATTGTTTATTATGCATGATATTTATGAAAGATATGGTTGCTTATATATGCATATTATTTACGAAAGATATGGTTGCTTATATATGCATAATATTTATGAAAGATATGATTCATTTTGTCATATTGCATGAAAAGTCGTGATAATTGCATGGCACGATATTATTGTCATGTTGATATTTGTGGATGGGAATGGGATGTCGCCCCCAGAGTGTAGCCGTAATTCCCCTCAAGCAATGGTGGAATAACATTAGGCTTATCCTGTAGAGGTTCAGGATTTGCCTAGGATTCCGTGCTGGGCTGGTGGGCCTGGGAAGTTACATTAAGGGTAAAATGTTGTTTATGTTATTGCATCATGCATTCATATATATGTTTTGAAACCTCACTAGAAGTTTCATCTTCTAATGGGTTATGCCCCTGGAACATTCAACATTCCAGTTTAGACTTGCAGCTTAGGCAAGGAGCAGGTTGATATGAGACGGCATGTGATGGCGTGGCCGATGGATTCAGCGAGCTGACTCGGATATGTTTTAGCTGATGTTTTATTGATGATTAGCCTTGTTAGAATATTTTGGAATCTCCATATATTTATGTATTTCAATATTGAGGATATGATGTTAACTATGGTACGGATTCTTATGTTATAAACAAAGTGAATTTATTATGTATCATATCAGGTTTCGATTATTGCTTTCGCATCTTTAATGTTTTGCTGGTGGTTTTGTTTGGTATTCGATACTTAAGGTTAAGTTACGTATCGAGAAAGAAAGAAAAAAAATAATTTATGTATATTTTGGGCCCCAGCATAGTGACACGCTCGGTAAGAGAAAAGCGGGGTGTTACAGGTATGGTGCGTGCTTTGTTAAGCTCGAGGTGTGGACTTGGGTAGCCTACGTTATTGGCTAAAACATGAAGTACCCACTATGATGTATGGGTATGTGGGTCATGATCAAGTCATAACATTATGTGGAGGACGACTAGTCAAAATAGTAAATCATGTGGGAAATCGTCAATTACGTCTAGAGGATCCAGATGATTGCTTCCCATATAGTGCGAGTATGGCTATAGTGTATCGGTGATGGGATGTTGCCATAGGGATCGACTCAAGCTATGGATGTATGTGATTGACGACGAAATGCCATGGATGAATGGGTGTTGGTGTGCCTAATGGGCATTAGAAGTGACATTGCTGTGATTAATCAGTGCTAAGATGTTGTTGTGTTTGATCAACGTAAAATCGTGGCCATGTGTGACTGGCAAGGAAAACGTTGTTGTGTGTGATTGGAGTAAAATCGTTGTTGACTGGTCAATGATACAGTCTAATCGAGTTGATTGGCATTGTCGTGTTTGATTTTGGTTTGGTGTGGGAAATGGGAGGTCGACTGCAAAGTGATGCTTTGAGACAGTAAAAAGCCATCAAGAGATGGACATCGTTGTAGTAGGCATGACTAACAACTAGTAGTGCAATTTGGCGGCAAGCCAAAGTGGCATCGGATGATCAATGCCCTCGAGAGTCAGAGGACTAAAAGCCAAGGTGGAACCTCGAGGTGGGGATAGCCCGAGAAAATGTGAGCAATGGCTAAACTATCAGATTCTCGAGTGAGTGTGGGAGTTCACTGATTTGCTCGAGAATGTAGTCATCTTGGGCAATTGAATAAGGCAAAGTGAATTTCGAGAACGAAATTCTTTTAAGGGGGTGGAATGTAATACCCGTATTACATGGCATTGGAATGTAAGTGGTTTAATGATAATTAGATTAAGTTTTGGAGGGTCCAAGAGCAATTATAAAAAATTCCAAGTGCAATTAAAATTCCCTAAGTGAAATTATGGGAAATTGAGGGATTAAAGGTGTAATTTTTATGTGTATACATATATATATATATATCCATGTGTGTGTGAGGAAGCTTCCTTAAAGCTTCCTAGAGTGTCTTTGCAATTTGAAATTAGAGGGAACTCTGGAGAGCTAGACCGAGTAGAGAGAAGAGAGAATGGGAGTAGAGAAATGAGTGATCGAGAAAAGGAGATGCTACCCGAAGGCAACATGGGCGAGCAGCCATGGCAGCGGCTTCGCTACTGTGCAGTAGCTGGTTAGATGCAGGGGACTTGAGGAGGAGGCTTGCAACAGTTGCGCATGGTGGTGCGAGGAAGCGACGGAGATGGCCAGAGGCGTAGCCATGGCAGTCGCGAAGCTACTGTTGCAGTAGCCATGGCAGCGCACAGCCGCTACAAATAGCGAAGCAGAAGGGCGATAGCAGCGGTCAGAGGTGGCCAGAGGTGATGGTAGCAAAGGCCAGCGATAGTGGCTGATGGGCGGTCGTGCACAGCAGCTAGCACAACTCTGTGCACGTGCAATGAAGAAGCAGTTGTAGGAGAAGAAATGAAGAAGAAGAAGGAAAAGGAAGAAGGAGAAAAAAAGAAGAAGAAAAAAAGAAAAGAAGAAAATAATAATAGAAAAATAATGGAGAAAATAGAGGGAAAATGTCAAAAAATTTTAGAAAAATGGAGAAAAATTCTAAAAATTATTTTGAGACTTGAGAAGAGTGCCAAAGGCCCGAGAATTGGATTTAAGCACAAGATTTGCAACTAATGAGGCAACGTAGGTGTGGGCATTTGGTTAGTTTTCTCCTTCAGATAGTTTGAGGTAAATGAGTTATATTCTTTTGAATTAATTACATTATGCGAGATAATGTAGAATATTTATTAGTTGGATTAAACCCTTGGTTGGGGTTTATTGGAAGTTGTTATTGGGTGATGTGTGCAGTGTTTGGCAAAATTGGAGGCCTAGGTTTATTTTCTGTTGTTGGATTTTGTGTCTGGCATCTAGGTTCGACTGGGGAGGTGGTGATCCTAGAAGAGCTTAGAGTTCGAGCTCGCATTCTCGCCTGTAGCAGAGATGAGGCTTTGAACCAAATAAGGGATGACCCCGAGAGTGGTGGTCTTGCTTGCATTTATAAGTGTTTCTTTATGAGTTGCATGTAGTGGTTAACATTTGCATGATATAAGTTCTAGTGTACCTATAGCCATATGGAGGACTACTGTGGTGGGAAGGGTTAGTCGATGCCTTAACCTATGAAGATTATGAGGGCATAAAAGACTACCCATATTGCATTGCATTTTTGCATTACATGCCCTCTCATGCTTTATTTACTTATGCATTGCACCCTTATTGAGTCTCTGTGACTCATGAGGTTTTATCTCATATTGTAGATGTGCAAGTTCAAATGTAAGTAGGGATGGTGTTGGGAGGCTGTTGTGGCAACTAGCGATGTTGCCCGAGTTTGTGTATTGTATTATCTTTTGTATGTATTTATGTGGTGGTATGTATATATACCCTTGTGTGTGAATGTAAATGTTGTTGGGTTCAGGTTGGTATCTAGTTGTTGTAACTATCATAGTGTGATTGATGATTGTGAGTTTGTTTGATGTATATGGATTTAGTTGGCGAAGCCAAGTTTCGGGTTAGGTAAGGATTGAAAAGGTATGCTTCCATAAATCCCCAATACTCAGCAGATGTGTAATGTATTATTATTATTTTGTGTTTGGGTCACATTTGGCTTGTTGTGAGATGAGCTGAAGAAATGTGAAGCTCACTTGGGTTTTAGGTCCCATTCCGTTGTGCTTTCTTTTATGTTTTGGGACCGATTCCTATAGTGAAGCGAAGGGAAGGACGAAGCCTAGTGCCCACCTATGGCGTTTCCTATTAAAACATAGTCCAACTCTTAAATTATTGGTTTGTCGTGTACGTAATCTAATTAATTATTCACCTGTAGAGCCCGTGGGTAGGAGCGAGGCATTATAATGAGTTTAAGGGATAACAGATATGGTGTTGCATTAGTTCTAAGAGGTTAGACCAAGGTGACATGGTCAGGGACCTCTTGAGAGGTGCTATGCATGCTTCATTGAGAACACTCTCATTGGAGAAGGCTGACGTGTTCACAAAATACTTCAGAATAGTCTTTGTTGTTTTCTCATACGTTTTATACCTATTCATGCATTTATATAAGCTGTTTTGGAGTTCTCACTAAAAGATTCATCTTCTAATTGGACTATATCCCTGGAATATTCAAACACTTCAAATTCAACAAGCAGCTCTAAGGGAAAGGAAATAGCTGAAGATTAAGTTTATCTACTGTATGTAGCATGTTTTCAATTATGTACGAACCTATGCAAACCTTAGTATGTTTGTGGTTATGTTTGAGGCGTTTGATTATCGCTTTCGAGAGATGATATCCATGTAATGCATTTTGTAGACGTCTTGAATGATTTTATTTATAATAAATAAAGCGTTATGGTTATGTACCATATTAGGTTCGATCTATCTTCCACATTTATAATTATAACACATGTCATAACTATTTGAGTTTGATAGGCTGAGAAGATAAAAATTAGGATTTATGGGGATTTGTGTGATGTATATCAGTGGATGGGTTGTGAAAAAAAAAATTCAAAAATTCTAAGTTATTTAACGCCCGAAAATTAGGGGTGTTACAGCGAGGCACACCATTAAGAGTTAATAGGCCCTTGGTTCTATTAAGAGTTAGTGGAAAGGCTATTACTTGTTAATAGTAATGCCTAAGTGTAATATGATGATGTTGAAGCGTTGCTTGTAACACTGGTTGACTGGTGCATGGAGCGGTTGACTAGGACCATGTTGTTGGCTGGTACATGGAGCTGTTGACTGCTTAAAATGGTTAACCGGTGCTATCATACGGTTAATCATTTGCCTCTTTAATGCTCAGTCGCTTTGTCACATTAGAGCATTAAATGCTCTGATGTAGTGATCATATGAGAGATTGGAGGAGGCATGGGGTAGCACATGAAAACGGGAAGCTCAATTATGTCGAGAGAAAAATAAAGAGGATTTGAGGTCTCATTGGCTACTCCATTTTTCTTCTTCTAGTTGGCTCATGGTTGTTCTTGCTTCTTCTTCCTCCATTACTAAAAGCTTGTAGCTTCTTCTTACTCTAAGCTACTTGTTTTGTTTTCTCTCTTTCATCTCCTATTTAGATTCAGCTATTGGACAACCTTCTACGATCAAAAAGGAACCTTAGAACAGTTTCAATTCATCTTCATCGAGAGGGTCCTAGCATATCTCCAATGAAGGGTTTCGATGCGTCTCAAGCGTGGACCGACTAAGTCTTCCACACTTAAGGAAGCAGACTGGTCACCCAACGTTACAAGTTCATGGGAGCAAATTCGACAGCAAAGAGGAGGCGGTTCACTAGACAACCGGCATAAAAAATCGTTCGTAGAGGTATATTGCTAAATCCCTTATGGATGGTGTTTATTTATGGATGCATATAGATGATTAATATTACGTCTTGCAAGGGATTTTTTAATCCACCAATAGTTGGTGTTTTGGCCTCCCCCCCCCCTCTCGCCGTCCGTTTTCTTTCAGTTTTAATTATGGTTTGAGCCAATTGTCGTGCCATGTGAACAAATATATCGATGATCAATTTTTGGCATTACCAATAGGCATTTTTTTTTGTAGGAATTGAAGGACTTTTTTCCAATCAAACTCAATAACTAGACATTGGATCAACTTCAATACTAGAATCATATTGCAACTACAACCACATGTCTGAACTACCTTGCTAACAAAAAGTGAAGTTAACTAATTACCGAAGCAATTACTAGAGATGTAGACTTTCAAAGCAGTTGGTAACAATGAGTGGCTTTTTGGCGCCAACAATGAACTTAGAACCTATTCCATGATGATTCAATGAATATTTTATGAGATTCTAAATCGCAATTGCCAATCAGATGAGTAAGCAGATTGACTAGATTTTAAATTCTCCATTTATGTTTGAAGTCACGTTACGCATCTGTTTTTAATATTTATTCTACTTGAAAGTTTTTACATGTAACCATTAGGTCATGTGCAAACATTAGATAGCCTAACTAAATTGTCAATGATGGAATTACACGACATTAGCATGGATATTATTATGAACTCCATATCCTCTTTGTACATGTCTTTGTATCTACCTTTTAATGTTCCATATTGAATAATCACTTTAATCTTTGAAATTAAATTTATATAACTTGCCTTGTGTGATATCTATTTAAAAAGGAAAATACTACTTGTACAAACAATTGAATTATCAAATATGCTAAATGACAAAAATGCTCTCACTCAATTTGTCGCTGCCACTTCTGGATAAAGTCTTGGGCTTCATCCGAGTCTGATTAGACTTCATGAAGCTTGGGCTTCTCTCGTCCATAACATCTCAATGATCGATGATGAAATTCGATTTATGAAATTTCAATCGGACGTCTTCATCATCGAATGAAGTTTGATTCGGTCATCAAGTCTGTCATTCCATCAGTACATGTAACATGATCCTTTTAAAAATATGCGTTTCAAACACTATGCCAGAACCCATCATCAAGTAAATTGTCTATAGATTCATTTTAATACAAGGATTCAAGTGTGTGATTATTTTCTCAAAATTC
This sequence comes from Diospyros lotus, assembly GCF_014633365.1. Taxonomy (NCBI): domain Eukaryota; kingdom Viridiplantae; phylum Streptophyta; class Magnoliopsida; order Ericales; family Ebenaceae; genus Diospyros; species Diospyros lotus. Next base: position 33,786,104 of record NC_068341.1, on the reverse strand, counting down.
CATCATTTTGAGCCCTTAATTAGCAATTATAGTCTCCACGTGAAAACTAATAATGTTCTAAACTTTAATTAATGAAAGTTTGTATGTTTTAGACTTTAGATATAAACTTTAGTTAATTACAATTATTGATTACAAGTTTCTCCTTATTTTTGGAAAATCCCAAATCTACCCCAATCTTTTTAAGAACAATGCAGATCTACCCCCATGTCCCCAGACAACTATTTTACAAACTAATGTAGAAACAAATTCACATATCATGCTCGTCTAAGCATCCTGTTTTACAAATTAATGTAGAAATAATATTCTTATTATATCTGAGACAATACACACACAAGCTTCAAACAACTTTAAAAAATACTACCAATGATTAGGTAGAATTTTCTACTTTGACTCCCCTGCATTGTATTTTATTTTTCATTTTGTTGAGATAGTATCGCTAACTCACACTAAGTAACAATCTCTTAACTATTATAAATTCTTATTGATAAGCTTGTTTCTTGTGAGATCTGCACGAAATTCTTGGCAAACCGAGGACCTAGGGCTTTGTACAAATAAAAAATGCTTATGTTCATACTATCATGATCTCATGATAATAGGCTTCTGATGTGTGATTTATGCATAATTAATTTTAATAAATATTTTTTAATCAAATATGCATATAGTGATGAAAGGAATGTTGATTCCACAAAGACAATGTCACAATATCAAACCAATTTTAAATTAACATAAGTTGAATTCATTAATTAATTGGATGGATAAAAAGAAAAAGAAAAACTAATAAGAATAAATTAATGCAAAATTAAATTCTTTTTTTAGAAAAAATTAATAAATGAATGCAATTAGGGTTTATATTTTATTTAATTTAGGTTATGTAATTATTTATTCAATCATTTTTAAAACCAAAAATATATTTACAGTATGTAAAAATTATTTACATGTGATAGTAGATTTTTCTCAATTAATTAATAAATTTTCTTAAGTCATATCAATTATTTATTAATTCAATTCTACTGCAAATTTATAAATAGATATTAAAAAAATAAATAAGCATTAAGTTATTTGAAAATTTCTAATCTTGGAAGGGGATTTGACTCACTAAAGTTTTTTGATTCCCACACATGAGATAATCATCTTTTGATATCATAATCTAATATGTGATTTATATTGCCTATAAATATAATTTATAGTAATTCTTTAGTCAATCATGCATAAATCATCAAATCATTAAAAAATGATCAATTCTTTTAAAGCATTAAGCACAACAATATAAATTCATTATGTAAATAATAATCGAGTTTTGAATTGAATTAAACAAATAATAACATAACCTCCAAAATTAAAATTAATCTAAACCCTACTTAATAGAATTTAAGATTGAAATTAAATAAAAATATGTATAAAATTATGCCATGCCAGTCTCCTCCTATGAAACTTTGACTTTCCATCTCTCATTGATCGCCACTACTTGGCAACAACTTTTGAAGAATCCATGTTATTTGATATGCATACTCCTTGACACCAAGGTTGGGTTTTAGGCCACATTTAGCTTTGAAATTTACTGGTTCTCCTAAACCTTGACAATTTTGAAACTTCCATTCAAAACTTCCATCCGACACAACACTATATAGTGTGTTACTTTTTAGATTCTTTGTCTACTAGCAAACAGATAACACCAAAATCTGTTTGACACTGGTCAACACCTTAACCCATCACAATCTCTCCATATATCTCAGTGATGATCCAAGAGGTCTTAAGAAGTGTCTAGTTGTGGTTCAGGACAATATAGAAGACAATGAAGTCTCACTTCAAGTAAATCTATTACAATTGATGATTACTGTGTGTTATAATCTTTCCATCATCTAACGTCCTGACTGAACGAGAGTCATGTAATGATAAATTCACAAACTCAGTAACTATGTGTTAGATCTTATTAGTATGATTAGATGACACTTCAGGAAACACCTTTTTTGATAGAGAATTTACCCCGGCCAGGGACTGTCCTGTCACACTAACAGTAGACCACATAATGTTCACCTTATCTTAATAACGAGGGTGATAGATCCTATCCCTAAACACCTATCTCCATATACCAATAATGCAGAACCACATGGATAAACCTCTCTACCTTGTAATTGGATGGTTTAGCGCATTAGCAAATCCCACACACTAATACACAAGGCAATCATGTTAGTTCAAGTGCGTTGTTCTCCAATAACCACCCAAGAGTTTACTATAGACATCCCCATGTCATATGACATGTGACTCACCACCTTTACCATTAGTAACTCATACTGATTAAGGTAGTAAACTCTGTGCTAATCCAAACTCGACTAATCAGAGTCCCCATCCAATTAATCTAAAGACCATGAATCATTTAAGAAATCTTGTCACCATAGAATCTCATCACATATTTTTAACACTTAAGAATAAGACTCTCAAACAGGAGATATAGGGACTCAATCATATATCAAACTAGAGAGTTTATGAATGAAGATAAACTTGTCTTTTATTAATATATACAAAGATACAACAAATGTATTTGTGACATGCCCATTAAACGTTATCTAAATATAACATTAGGGTATACTGCACTAACACATACAGTTCCAGCCAAGGCAAGCTATAAAAGGACATAACTTGGCAGATTTTATTGCTGAATATACCCTCACCTAAGAAGCTAAAGGAGGAAATAAGGTCAGGATAGTTCTCATCCCACCTGAGGGAGAGGCCCTAGAATACTCATTGGGATTTGCATTCCCCAGCTCAAATAATATGGTTGAATATGAGGCACTGATTACCAGGTTAGGTTCGGCTTGGAAGCTTGAAGTGACACAACTTAAAGCCCACAATGATTCCCAATTGATTGTTTAATAGTACCATGGACAGTATGAAGTTAGGGAGCCAATTATTGGACAATATTTGCAAAAATTCAAAGCCTTTGTTCAGTCGTTTAAAAATTTTCAACTGGTCTAGATCAACAAATCCCTTAATAGCCACACTGATGCATTGCCCAAGCTGGCATCCACCAAAGAAACCATCGAAAGGATAGTGTTTGTGGAGGTCTTTCAATAACCTAGCATAGAAGAAAGCAAGGTGGCATGAGTTGAAAGTGGCAAGAATTGGAGAACACTTTTTTTATTAGTACTCGATGGGAGGAGAGCTACTGACTGATCCCGTTGAAGCAAGGAAAATTAAAATTCGGGGGGCTTAATTCACCATTATCAATGTGGTTCTATATAAATGGGCTTTTACTATACCACTTCTCAAATGCCTAGGCCCCCAAGAAGTTGAATACACCTTGGCTAAAGTTCATAATAAGGCATGTGGTTAGCATTTTGGAGCGAGGGCTCTCGTAGCCAAATACTACAGGCCAGTTTCTTCTGGCCCATGTTATAGCAAGATGCCCTGAGGAAGGTAAGAGGATGTGACAGATGTCAAAGGCACACCGTAATTCAGTCTGCTCTGATATCGCAATTGCAACCTACACTCCAACCCATCATTTTTGCGTAGTGGGCCTTGCTTATGTCAAAGGAAATTTCTTTTGGTTGCGAAAAATTACTTTACCAAGTGGATTGAAGCTGAAGCTCTAGCCATAATCACTGCAAAAAAGGTTGAGGCTATGGATTGGAAGGACATTGTGTGTAGATTTGAGGTCCCAAGAATCATCAACACAGATCACAGAAAATAGTTTGACTGTGACTACTTCCAAAGTTTTTGTGAGAATTTGGGAATTTAGTTGTGGATTGCCTTGGTGGCCTACCCCCAAGCCAATGGACAAGCCTAAGTCAATAACATGATTATCTTGCATGGCCAAAAGACTTGCCTAAAGGGGGAGAGGGGAGCATGGGTTGATGAGCTGCCAACTATTCTATGGGCTTACTGAACCACCAATAGGGTACTAATAAGGGAAATGCCTTTTAATTTGGTGTATGGAACAAAGGATTTGATTTCAGTGGAAATAACTGTCAAATCTCCCAGGTTGAGTGCTTTTGAGGAAGGTGGAAACTCAGATAACTCTTGAGTCATTAAGAGAAAACCTTGATCTTGTTGAGGAAAAAAAAGATAGGGCGGTTATCTGAATTGCCGCCGATCACAAAAGGGTTGCTAACTATTACAACTCTTTGGTAAGGAACAGGCCCTTGAAGAAAGGTGATTTAGTCCTCAAAAAATCAGCTATCACTAATTCACTCTAGGAAGATGGAAAATTGCAAGCTAATTGGTGTAACGACCTACTCCCACTTACGGACGCTACTAGTGAATAATCGCTCAGATTACTCACACGTAACAACCAAACTAATGAAGAGATGGACTATATTTCATCAAGAAACGCCCTAGGTGGGGATTAGGCTTCGTCCTTCCCTTCGCTCCACTCGAGGAATCGATCCCAACACAAAAGCAACATAGCGGAACGAGACCTGAAACTCGAGTAAGCTCCACCTTTCTTCAGCTTGCCTCACAACAAGCCAAAGGTGACCCAGGCACAAAACTAGCACATCCAATATTTGCTGAGTACTAGGGATTTATGGGAACATACCTTTCGATCCTTAGTTGATCCGAAATTTGGCTTCACCAACTAAAGCCATATATCTCAATCAATATCACAATCACCCATCACACTATGATGATCATAACAACTAGATACATCTAGCACTCAACGATATTTACATTCAATCACATGAATATATAGATGATAAATGCATGATATACACCTCAGGTAACTCCGCTAGTCTCCACATTAGCCTCCCGACACCATCCTTGCTTGCATTTAGACTTGCAACATCTACAACATGAGGTAAAACCTCATGAGTCATAAAGACTCAATAAGGGTGCAATGCATAAATAAATGAAGCATGAGAGAGAATGTAATGAAAAAATACAATGCAAATGGGTAGTCTTTCATGCCCTCATAACCTCCATAGGTTAAGGCATCAACCAACCCTTCCCACAACAATAGTCCTTAATATGGCCATAGGTACACTAGAACTCATATCATGCAAGTGTTAACTACTACATGCAACTCATAAAGAAAAACATTTACAAATGCATGCAAGACCACCACCCTTGGGGTCATCCCTTACCTAGCTCGAAGCCTCTTCTCTACCACAGGCGAGAACTCTAGTCAGAATTTCGAACTCTTCTAGGATTACTGTCTCCTCGGTCGACCCTAGATGCAATCACAAAACCCAATAACATAAATTAAACCATGGTCTATGCTTTTATCATTCATCGCAAAACCTCCCACCAACAACTTCCAACCAACCCTAACCAAGGGTCTAATCCAATTAACACTATACACAAAATCTCACATATGAAATTAGCACGAAAATAATTAATTGATTTTACCTTAACCATCTGGAGGAGAAATTTAGAAATCGCCCATACTAGCGTTGCCTTATGATTTGCCACCTAGTGCCCAAATCTCCATTTTCAAGCCTCTTGTACGCTCCTCGAGCCCTACATTCATTTCCAGAGCTTTCCCCCAATTTTCTGGCTATTTTTCCCATTTTCCCTCTATTTCCATATTTTCTTCTTCTTCTACCTTCTTTCTTCCTCCTCCATGCCGCCCGCTTGCAAGAACCAGCACCTCCGCCTAGCTTTCAGCTGCCGCTTTAGGCCATTACCGGCCACCAGCCCAGCCAGTCATCGGTCGACCGCCTCACGCAAGCCTCCGAGTACTTGCTGGCGCCACCATTGGCCACTGTTATCTCCTTCACCACTCGGCCATGGTTGCCTCTCTCACCGCTGCAACTCTGGCCACCATTGTCGCCTTCGTGCGCCATCGCTGCAACTCGTTGGTCAGCCACCATGACTGCCTTCACCTACTGCAACAGCTGCCATGGCTGATTAGCCATTGCTTTTGCCACTTTAGACCATTGCAACAAGTGACCGACGCCGCTACCATTTCGATAAGCTCCTTTGGCCATCACCGGCCACTCCCAACCGGCTACCGGCGATCCATCTCTCACTCTCTCTCTCTCTCTCTCTCTCTCTCTCTTCTGCTCAAGCTCTCAGCTAAGCTTCCTCAACCTCTGTCTGATTTCAAAATATCAAAGAAACACTCTAGGAAGCTTCCTCCCTAAGCTCGCACGCACGTGCACACACACACACACACATATATATATATTACATAATTTACATATTAACCCCACTAACTTCTCATTAATCCCACTTAAGCATCACTTTAATTCCACTTAGGAATTTTGATAAATACACTTGGACCCTCCAAGCCAATAATTAATTACATCAAGCTATACAAAAATCTTAATTCTCCAAAATTAATAACTGACCTTTACTCAAAAAGTCCAATTTCATCCTTGCACTTGCACGGGACCTTTTCTCCACCCAAAAACATCTCAAGGTTGCCTCACTACCAAAACCGAATCACCCCTAGGGTCCCCTACTATCATTTGGTACCAGCACCCATACGGGCTTATACAAATTTATTCTAAAAATTATTTTCGATCTGATTGCTTTCAGCATCATTAGCATCACCTCGAGACGCTCACCAATCTCATGCCCTCTTTCCTAGACATCCAAGTCGCAGTGCATTCCCTGCCGTTGATTCGATAATTTTTATTAATTAATTTCTCAAAATTCACTTCTTGAGCTCTCCGAACCACCCAAGGCCCTTCAAAATCATTGGGAATTATATATTTTCCACCACCATGTAATAATGGGTATTACAATTGGGAAGGACCATATCGTATTCAAAAAATGATCAGCCCTAAACGTGTGTTCTCCAGACAATCCAAGGAAAAACAATAGGCAAGACTTGAAACACAAATCATTTAAAATTGTACTCCTCCCCTAATATGTAAATTTTGATATGTAAAGTGTGAATCATGATTGAAAATAATGATATGAGCCTGAGAAGGGACTGTGGACGTAGGCACATTTGGTTGAATCATGTAAAAATTGTGTCCCCTTTATACAACATTATTGTGTGCTTGATAATTTCTCGTCTTTATCTACTTTATCATTCAAGGCAAAATGTGATAGGTTTACCAATCATGAGTCCCCATCTCGTGAAGAATCTCGCTCCCCCACGAAATGATAACCTGAGTTTCACTAGGCCATGAGGGAATGAAATGCTTGGTGTCCTACGAGTGATGCATTTTGCTCAACCCAAAACCAATTTAGTTACTGCCCCGTCTAGTAAGACATTTTGTTGAGCCCAATAGTAAAGTAAACATTGCTCTGCCAATAACGCACTGTGCTTGGCACTACAATAAACTAAATCCTCCCATGAAAAGCATAATTTGCTTGGCCTGATGATTATGAAACTAACAATCGTCCTTCTAGCAAGTCAAGTTGATTGGCTTGACAACGTCAAAGCTAAAGAAAATCACCAAGGGCCCATCACAAACCTAAGTAAGATGAAACTACCCATGATCCCCCCCTGTGGTTAGGCAATACAAGCCCCAAGCAATGAAGCCCCAGAATTAGGGGAAAACCCTTGTTGGATAAATCAACATGGAAGATTATCTTGACCTTTATCAACCTACTTCTATGTGTTCTTTGTAAGCATCTATAGACAATGACACTCAACAGAATGTAGAAATAAAGACTAAATTTTGAATTGAGTGAAGAAATAAAACACTAAAATTTGAATTACATTCATGTAAAGGAAAAGTACCTCGAGCTAAAAAGAATAAAGAGGAATTAGAAAGGGAATTTTATCTGCAATGCTACGTCAGTGGACCCCTGGTGGAGCTGAAAGATAGAGTAACATTGCCTGGGATAGATGCGATTTCACCTTCTTATTGGCTAGAGGGAGATGTAGTGGCTCCGATTGGTGGTTCTTTAGCTCCTTCTTGACCATCAGTCCCCTGGAAGGAGTTAATCATCTCTACTTCTTGCAATGTGAAGGAGTACAACTCCTACGAACCTGTTAAAATTTTCAAATCATCCTTAAGATTCGAATTCAAATAGGTCTTGGGGCTTTTGGGATTCAGTTCATTGTATACACTCCAGTTAGGGGCCTCGAATTTCTTTGCCTCTCGCATAAAGACTAGTTCAAATAGGTAAAAGCCATACTTTTTGAAGCAGCTCTCATAGCGTATTTTCCTTTCCTGGCAATTCATTGAGGGGTAGTAGTCCTTCACTACCTCCGTTTGAGCTATAGAGAATTTCTCTTCCCACCAGGACTTGAGGAACTTGATTTTCTTCTTGTAACGAGCAATATCATCCACCTGCAAGATGTGTTCCTATACGAGGTTCTCATGTGCCCTGCACTTCAAAAAGTTCCTTCTCCAATGTCTCCCTAGCCTTGCTGAACTCCTCGATCTCCCTTTCATGCTTAAAGAGCCAACGCAAGCCTCTTTCATCTTGGAGGATAAATCATCATTCTCTTGCCATATCTTTCAAATGTCTGCATGAAGTGAGCACTTGTTCTCCTTTTACTGTGCCAGGTCTCCCTCCATTGCATTTTCTCTAACTCTACTTTGTCATGGTATGCCTTTCCAATGGCATTAGAGATTACCAACCCTTGGACACCCTAGACATAAGTGTAAGGTTAAAAAACTAAGAATGCTATTAAAAAAGGAGACAAAGATGCAAGCATAATAAAGTTAACTTACCTCAATCGGCTTTGTTCAGGTCTATTCGCCATACTGAGCCAAATGTCGAAGAACTCACACTTATCCTGGGGAAGCACAAAAGCATATATCATTCGAGCACCAACCCCTAGGCCCTTTATGGAGTTTGTGTCAATCATCTTGGTGTAAAGCTAGAAATGGTCACCTTTTAGCCGAACATAGTTAGCAAGAGTCACAGAGGTTAAGGAAGGATCAACAATTGGAGAGAGAATAGGGGTAGTTTGGGAGCTCTTCTCTTAGCTATCTCCGATCTTTATGATAGGGAACAAAAGGCTGGTAGCTTTCCTCTTTGATCCGCTAAAGGAGGTGTGAGAGCTAGAAGTTTTCATCCTTCAGTTACCAAAAGCACTGGGAGGGTATCTGATGGTGCCCTTAAAGAGTAGGGGGTTTACCACATGCACTCTTGTTGACGAAATGGATACGTCAGCACTAAGAGGGTTCGTTGGGGTCCCCGCTCCCAATTCTTAAGCCACAAGTGCTTATTGGATGAGTCTCCAGTCTTATCCTTAGGAGTTGGTAGCATAGGGGGGGTGAGAATCTTTCCTGCTTGGTGGGGCGAGATGATTGGTGGAAGGAACAGTTGAAAATGGCTATAAATAGCCAAGTTGGGCCGAGTTTTATCAAAAAAATTAAATCATGTAATCAATGTGTTTGGGAAGAGATTGAGACTCAAGGACAATGGGCTTTTATTCTTGAGACATTGAGGAGCATTTCTGAAAATTTTGGTGAATTTTGGAGTCGATTTGAGAATGTTATGAAGCTTGGCTGGAAAGTCGCAGGTTGTTGGACCTGAACATCTTTCAAGCCAAGGGCTATTCCATGGTGTTCAAAAGGTTGAGTAGGACAAGAAGAAGGAGAAAAATCCAAGGAAAACAAGTCAGACTAGTCGGCAGCGGTAAGGAAGCACCAGAGAAGATAAGCAGAGCACGGACGTGTGAGATGCATACGATAAGCGAGTGATTGTAGGCGTGTGAGAGGTATGGAAAATAGGAAAAAGGAAAAATAAGGGGAAAAAAAGGAAAAAAAAAAAGGAAAAAAATGTGAAAAAATAGAAAAATATGTGTTATTAATTTTTTTTTTAAATTTAACCAGAAAATTATTTGAACACATGTTTCGAGGTCGGGGCATGCATATCGAGAAGGCTTTAAAAGCTAAGTCAAGGTAAGTGGTTCACCCAAAATTTTATATGTGGTATTAAGAGAGCATGAGATTGCTAGGGTTTGCCAAGTTCAAGTGTTTTATGTGCATCTTGTCATTCATACGTGCATCTTGTCATTCATATGCACAATCATTTTATATTGCCTCGGTAAACATGATGTTTCATTGGGCATGGTATTATTGGCATGTTGATATTTGTGTTCTTCATGTTAAACATGATGGGGTGGGAAGTTGCCCTGGTAGTGTAGCCACATTTCCCCACAGGAGTTTGCAGGGTATCGAAGGAGTTTCCCATGCCGTAAGAATTGTCGAGATGACTGTCTAGGATTCCATGCTGGGGCTAGAATACCTGTAAAAACTACACTAGGGTGTCTGTTTATTCATGTTCATGCATCATGGATTCATGAAACTATTTTAAACCCTCATTTAGAAGTTTTATCTTCTAATATTGGACTTTGTCTCCAGCATATTCCACGTTCCAGGTGAATTAAGCTGTAAGAAGGGAAAAGGAATGGTGGAAGCATAGTTTAGTTTCAGTTCATGATGTTCCCTAAGTTTGAAGTAGTTCTATAAGTTATTTCACCTATCAGATATTGTAATTTATTAGCTGTTGAGAACAGTAGTGCACAATCATGTTTGTATGAAATTACAATATCTTTCAGGTTTCGATTCTAGCTTTCACAAAGTGTTTAAGTTACCTTTCCTTAGCTTCCCTATGGAATACTAAATGTATTTATATATGGGGATTTTATATTGAGGAATTTGTGATGGAAAAAAAAATTGAGAATAACGACACGTTGGAAATGGTGGGTCATTACAATTGGGACTCGAAATCCACTTTTTTTTGGAGTTTTAAGAAGAGAGGGGATATTCCAGCGATCCTTTGAAGGTAAAAAAAGATGCCCCATCGTTCGACTCTCCATAACTTATAATAACATCCGAATAGGTGAACAAATGGGGGAACACCAATTCTACGACATAGTATGGTGAAACCTATCAACTAGGCCTAATCGTTGGGAAATGAATACCTATATCCATGCCAAAACTAGATAATGGGAAATGAATACTTTCATGAAAATAAGCTAGGTAAACCCCGATACCATAGCCTCCTACTAGGGAAGTGCTCGACTCTTCTAGCGTGGGGACCTTAACATTGTAGTTGTTAAGAACACGAGGAGGAAGGGTCACAACATTCTTTCTATTGCTCATGACAAATGCCTACTGGGAGAAACAAAGTCAAAAGCATCTTGAAAAGCTTAAAAAACGGGGGGAAGGGGGGGAGATCATGTAAATGATGATGTGAAATTTGAGACACATGGGTGACTTGTGTTAATTAGTGGTCAAAATATAGACAGGTGAGGGCTACTTGTGCTAGTTAGTTGCCAAAATATATAAGGGTGAGGGTCACTCGTGGGTCATGCGGATGGCCAAAATACACATAGGTGAGGGTCACTCATGGGTCATTCGAATGGTGAAAACACACAGGGGTGAAAGTCACTCAAGGTCATTTGTTCCTATTAATAGCCAAAACTTGCATGGGTGAAGGCCACTCGGGGGTCTCTAGTGGCTAGGAATACACAAGTGAGGGTCACTCGTAGGTATCACTAAAGGCAAATGCCAACACTTGGTGGTTCATATAAGGGTTTTACTAATTTTCAAAACTTTTTTGAAAAACCATGATAAACATAGCAGACTAAAACCATGATAAGTATAGCAAAATAAAACAAGACCACTTTGCAAAACTTGGTATTTAACAACCATATGCAATACAAAATGAAACAATCCATAGGGCATTAAGAATATATACCTCATTAGAAGATTTCGTGGTCGATGAAGAGGCTAAAATTGTGGCCTAAACAACTCTCGTCCTCACCAGACAGCTCTCGAACAACAACTCTAAGCAGTCATCTATTGCCCTGACCAGTAAAGTCAGATGACTAGTTTGTCCCTCGTAAGCACAAGGGCCCTAGTTAGTCCATGCTTTGAATAATGGATGAAACCTGTAAGATAACCTATGTTCCAGCCAAGCTTCTTTTAGGTGATGTGGCAGTAATGATCCTAGAAACAAAGGGATTCCAAATCCAAATAGTCTTACTACTGGATTGGAATTGCTACAATAGCACTAGGGAATAAGGAACAATGGGAGCAAGAATGAGAGAATGGGTTATGAATTCTGGAATGAGAAAAACGCTCACAGCCTAGAGAGAAAAGCTAAGGTAACAAAGCAACAAGCCTAGGCGTTCTTCTTCTTATTCCCTTTTATATTCAAACCTTAAAGCCTCATAAACCCTCCAAATCAGATAAAATGACTAGGGGAGATAGAGAGGGGACAAGGGAGAGAGAAGGAGAGGTCTGAAAATTGTGCGCCATCTTTCCCTTGTTGTCTTTCTCTAGCTCATGGCCAAAGTCATTATAGAAAACGATAAGAGAACAATCCCAAACGTGACCTTTGCTGTAAGAAACAGTTGACCAATTTGCAGGAGATGGTTGATCGGTTTGCATTAATCAATCAATTGATTTTAATGTCGACTGATTCAGCTAAGGTCTGGTTGACTGCCTCCAAAGTTGATCAACCAACTTTGTTATCTTATTTTAATTTTTTGTAAATTGTATTTAGGCCCACCATTTACTCTTAATAGCCTTGTCATTATCTCATAATGAAACTGAGACTCTCGTTAAGTGGTACAGCCATGTCATGCCATGCCCTGCTCCTGCCACACGGCATGTCATGCCTGCCCTCGCATGCAGCCATGCCAAGCCATATGCCATACCAAAATTCTTATGCCCCCTCTCCGGGAGCTTCTCTCGTGGCATCACTGAGACCCTTCCAGGGGATTCACGAGTCACTCACCTTCTTTGAAGACACCTAAGAGACCCTCATAGGCTACTTAACCTGGGAGCCTTCCTCTAGGCCATGCGAGAGACACTCATAGGAAGTTAGATGCCCTGCAAAACCCGGTCAAAACTATCTCCAATATGCTCGTCTAGAATAAAAGGTCACGAGCCACTTGTTGCCCTCCTCCATCGCTATAAATAAGGGGGTCCTCCCCCTATTTAGGTATGCCGACTTTCATATTCAAACTCCTTTCTTATGCTTAAGTACTCCGTATTTTCCAAAGGCCGACTTAGGTATTGGAGGGTTTGTTGGGGACACTCACCAACACCCCTAACTAGTTTTCTCTCCTAACAGGTCATCCATCACCCTGAAGAGTCATCCATCATTCGAGAAGGCACTTGTGTGCCACCTTGAGATAGTCTCTCATACCATAAATTCATTGTTGTAATCAGGTAACAACATTACTCATAATAATGAATTTAAAATAAATGATAGTATTTTCAAATGAATTAAGAATGAGACCATCTATTAACCATTATATGAACTTACTTAACTTGATGAATAGGATGTAGGTTAAGGAGTTTCCTATACAAGCTAAGGTGTAACACCCCATTCTGTGTACCTTATTAGGGTTCACTTAAATCTTGGGTCTCGAGTTAACTTTAACCTTTGAAAAACTCTAATGGGTGGCAATTTTAATTTTTATTTTGATTCAAAATAACAAATAAATAAAATTTACAAAAACATATATTTGTCCAAGAATAAAAGTTTCATTTATTTATCTCTGTTAGCATCTCTTTTGAAAATTTTGTTTAATATTATACCTATATGTACATATATATATATAATATCTCCTTAGTGTTATGCCTTCAAAGGAGGTTGCACGGAAACGAAAAAGCAAAATGAATACGATACAAAATGAAAATAAAAAAATAATATTTTTTTTAAAAAATAGAAAATAAAAATGTGGGAGAAATGCATAAATAAAAAATATAGGATTTTTTTTATAAATATAATTTTTATTATAAAAAATTATAGAAAAATAGTTATTCAATCAAACATAATCATAAATTATATCATTCATTCAAGTAAATATAAATGGAAATTATATTATCCATGAATCATGACTTAATAATTAAAAATAAATAATAAATTCAAAAAAAAAAGAAAATAATCAAATATAATATAATTTATGAAAATTCCTCCACTTCATCATTATTCTATTTTCTACATATATATATATACATACATTCACATAATCACAACTATATATATATACATATATTCACAGTCCTAGCTATATACAAATATTTACAAAATATATATACATACATAATACATTCACAAGTTAGCTGAGAAAAAGTTAGGATTAGGAATATATATACAAATAGATAAGAAGATGGACGATCCTTAGTTGAAAACTTAGAGTTGTAGTTGTTAAATTTAAGATGAATAGAATCATGATGAGATTGAGAAGATGGAGGGACAATAGTGGTAGACAGAACTAGGGTTGGCAATGACTTGGTTTGATTTCGTTTTTTGTCAAAACCATAACCAAACCAAACTTAAACTACTAAAACTAAAATCAAACCATTACCCATTAGTTTTAAAAATTAAAAACCATAACCAAATCATTTGGTTTCGGTTTAATTTCGGTTTTAATCATGGTTTTTTTAGTTTGATCCATAATCTCCCGTCAGGTTTTATTTTTTTAAAATATTTAATTATTTATTTTTATTAATAATTATTTGATTGATAAAAATAAAATATTTTAAGATTAGGTTTATTTTTATTTGTTAATTACTTTATAAATGTTAAATACTTTATATATTTGTAATGCATTAGTTAAAATACTTGTAAAAAAATGCATTAGTTAAAATATATATTATGTGTATATATAATATATTAAATATATAAATATATTATATATATGTATATTCGGTTCAGTTTGGTTCGGTTACCCACACATTCGGTTCAGTTTCGGTTTGGGTTTTGATTTGAATTTAGTGAAAACCATTACCAAACCATATCCATTGAAACGGTATTCAAATTTTTCCCAAACCAAACCATTACCCAATCAAACGATTTTTAACCGCGTTGACCAGTTCAATTTTGGTTCGGTTCCCCACGATTTCAGTTCCAATTTCCATCCCTAGACGAAATGATAGAATGGTGGAACCACGACAAGATAGAAAAGATTATGATGAGATTGAGAAGATAGAAGGAGGATAGTTGTAAAACTCGAGATTTTTAAACTCAAATACTTGAGGAAATATGACATTTCAAAAGATTGTGGAAGTCTTAAGGAAAAAGTTTAGTTTCTAAGCCAAGGGAAAAATCAGAATTATTGAAGTCTGGGTAAAAGTGCAGTTTTTAAAAAAATTGGGGCACAAGTATAATTTACTAAAACCTTGGGTATTAGAGTAATAAATCCTTTCTCCAAGGGCATATGAGAAATTTAAAAAGGGCCTGGGGACCAAGTGACAAAGGTCTAAGTGCAATTATCAAAACGCTCCGGGCCAGGGCGTAATTATTGAAAACTCATAAAGATAATACACACAAATCAAGGCATGAGGTGCCAGGAACATGTGGCGATGTAATGATTACGGTGCTAGGTGGCGCAACACGTGGCACAACGTAGTTCATCGGGTAACTCTATAAATAAAGCCTTGGGAGGGAAAGGATTAGGGCATTCCAAGGGAGAGAGAAGTGAGGATATTGTGAGAGAGGTACTCTTCAAAAAAAGAAGGGGGAGGTTCTGCCAAAAATGAGAGAAAAACGGGCCTCGCCAAAATTTTTGGGCCTTCCTCAAAGATCGTGTTGAACAGTTAGGAAATCTGTGAGGTAAGTCTAATCTAACCTTATATTCTTGTAAAAGGATGAAATATGAGGGTCTAGGAAAAAATGGGGGTCAAATTGGAGCTAAAACAAGTGAGTTATGGCCAAAATACGAAAACTGCACAAGGCTAGCCAAAAAATAAGGGCAGCACGTGAACTTCATGTGCCGAGAAAATGCTGCGTGTGAAGGCATGTGGGCCACATTCTCACAGCACGTGAGACACTATTTTTCCATGAACTTTTTTATATTTACTCCTAATTTAATGCTCTACAACCTTATGTAAAAATATTTGGATTTTGGTTTATGAAAGTATGTGTTTTCTATAGAAAACCTAACCCGACGAGCATGAATAGTACACCCGAAAGGTAAACTGTCAAGGTGAATGGTTCTTGCATATTTTGTAACACCTTAAGCATTTGTTACTTCACTTGTGTGTAGGTGTCGACTTGCATATCATATTTCCCTTGGTTTACATATAATCCTTCTAATTTGTCATACATCATGTCATTTTGGTGACTATGGCTAGTTGGTGGCTTGTCATGTGTAAACTACCATGGTGTTATATTTTCCTGTAATCGGCCACACCACCACAAAGCCAAGAGTAGTACCAATCCAAGAAATAGAAATGAACCACACAACGCACACACACAAGAACACAATATATACGTGTTCGGATCCAAACGAATCCTACTCATGACAGAGGCTCCGCATTTAGTCAATCCACTATATGAATATGAACAAGGGATTTACATAATACACGCAAGATCCTCATGACCATTGCAAATTAGAAACCAAAACAAACAAGGAAAAATTATACAGAGTACAATGCTCAAAACCCAAGCATCCCAAGCACTCAAACCTCATAGATCTCTCCCTCAAACCACCCAAATGATTATGCACTTACGGGGATTCGAGATCGAAAATGCCTTACATCTTCTTCTTTGTTCTTAGATCCTCGAGCGCCTTTGAGCTCTTCGTGAGCTTCTCCATTCCACTCTCTCTTTCTGTGCGCGTTCTTGTTGCCCGATTAGGGCTTCACTGTTCATGTACGTGTGCAAGAGAAAAACCACCATAATGATTTCCCCCAATCTCATCTATATATATGTAGGCCAAGGGACAGGGCTGGGATTAATAGGTTTCACAATAAGCTTGGGCTTGGGATTGTTGGGCTGCAGACACCAACGGCCCAACCCAGCTTAATTATACATAACCCAAATAACTAATCTACATACAAATGAAATTAAAGCCAAATGTAATGTAAATAAAATGAAAAATCAAATGCAAACATTTATCAATATATTTTGAATCACAAATCCTAACACATGGGGCATATGTAAAGGGGTTGACCACGTGGGCCTGTGTAAGAAGGCTACCTCGAACTTGTGTAAGGGGTCCGAAGGGGTCAAACATGGAAAGTAAGGAGGAAATCTCGTGCCTGTGTAAGGAGGGTGAGAGGTTCGGACGTGGCAACATCCTAGCATGGCTACCACATGGGAGGTTTTATATTGACACGATCTTGGGAAATTTTATACTTATTTCTGCATATTTCCTGACATAATTGCATATTGCTCTTGCATGCATTGTTTCTTTTCTTATACCACTCACTTAGATGTAACTATCTAACTTGGGTGTTTCATACCCTTGGGATATTCAATGTCTCAGGTATATCGAACATGCTAGGTACCTCGAAGACTAGCTTGAGAAAAGGCGAGGAGGTGGCCAAAGTTTAGTTTAACTTCATGTTATTCATGTATTACGATCTTGTATAAAGAAGAGCTTTTGTAACCTTTGGGTTTTTCTGTCTATTAGACGTTTTATAAAGAAATTGCCATGGTAAGGTTTATTTGTCAACTTTTGGGGACCTTTGATTATACTTGTATTAAAGATTTATAGTGAAAATCCTTATTATCTAGGTTTAGCTAGCTATCAGGTTCAATTCTTCGCTTTTGTCAGAAAGGATTTCCATAACTCCCGTATGTGATGTTAGCTTGTATTTAGCATCGTTGTATATTTGAAAAACGAGGCGTTACAACAGTGATTAACGTAATGACAGGATAATGGAGCCACAATAAGATTGAGAAGATAGAAAGATGACAATAAGGGTGGCAGAGGCAGAGGGAACTCAGAAGTTTTCATGTTTTTGCAAAATGAAAAAGGAATAATAGATTAGGGCTTAAAGTTTTTAGTCAGAGAAGGAATTACTTTTGTAATACCCTAAGAGCCCAAAGGGGGGTAGTATATATCGAGAATAAGGAAGGAAGGAAACAACACCACTTAGATACCTTTTGGGCTGAATGTAGGTAAAGAACTCCCGGGTTAAGCATGCTTGAGTTGGGGAAGTTCAAGGATGGGTGACCAATTGGGAAGTTCGCATAGGCCCATTAGGGTAAGTTATTCCAGTCCTTCCTATCATTCAATGCGAGATGTTACAACTTTCATCTCTAATGTGGTTGTGGGATAATAGAGACAAAATTTCTTCCATCTTTAACGTGGTTACGAGGATAGAAAGGTGTTTCCAAATCAAAAACAAGTTTTTAATATTTTTCTAACATTGCAAAACTCCCGAAACATTTTCAAAATTGTGAAAATGATCTAAAAACATTTTTTTGGTGTTTCTTTGAATTTTGGCGTTAGTGATATACCCTAATGCCAGATTTAGATAACATCTAAATGGACATTTTGATGTGCTCTTGTAATTAATAAATGACAGTTTATCTTCATTCATGATTCTCCAATTTTATATGAATAAGTCCCTAAATTTCTTTTTAGAGATCTTTTATTAAGTTGTTAAGAATATGATGATAAGATTCTTAAGTACAAGAAATCTTAAATTATTCCTAGTCCTTAACTTCCTTAAATATGGTGGTGCAAACCAAATAATGAAAGAAAAGTTCTAGTTATATGGTCAGAGCTACCACTGAAAGGTTTTTAGAAATTTTCTCCACCCCTATTCCTTCCCACGGGTCTAACAATATATATAAATTCTAGTAACCAACTTGCTATAATTCAAGAACATGGAAGCATAAATAACAAACACTAAAGACACTAACCCCACCCTCTATAACAGACCTAATATTACTAGCTAGAAAATAAGAAATGCCCTAACCACTAAAGACCAAGTAAAAACATATAACAAAGACATGTAATGAGCTACATGCTGTCAAATATACTTGGGATTGGGCTTGCTAATTCTATGGAGCCTATCATAGAGATTTTAATCAAGTGATTACGGACTAGCACAAATTGATTAGTATATACTAATGATAAAGAATAGTGAGTCACATTCCACAAAGCATGAGAAGCTTATAGTAACTGTAAAGACCCATAGGAGTGTACATATAAGAGGGGGTGAATTGGATGTTTCAAAATTTTTACCTTATTTTGAATTTGAATGCTTTTATGACTTCAAAAACTTTTACTGTGAATAAGGATACACATCATTTGCCACTTGTCATTTAAAAACCATTATGGAGGTGAAAATATTTATGCTCATGCAATTTTAAAGACAATACTTAAAACATAAATTGAAGATGCATAGCATGTGAAAGTCAAAGCATAGAGAACCAAAAGGTAAACAAAGAACATAGTATTTATAGTGGTTCGGTCAACTGCCTACATCTACTACCTTGGCTCCTCACCAAGGATTTAAAACAGTTCACTAACTGAGTAGTTTTTATAGGTTTAGCTATAACCTTCACACAACTTTTATAGGCTCAGCTGAAATCTTAACTTTTCAAGGCTAAGTTGGAACCTCAACTTTTAAAGGCTAAGTTGAAATCTCAACTTTTAAAGGCTAACTTGGAACCTTTGCTTGTATGGACAAAGCAACAACCTTGCAAGCCTTTTATAGGATCAAGTAATAACCCTTACAATCACTTTATTGAAAGAGAAAATAAAGGATAAGCTCACAACAAAAAATAACCCTCAAAGGATGAGAAATAAATCCCACGAGGGAATATAAGAGAAGTGTAAAGGCATATAGAAATGAAGCTCTCAACTTTCTTAAAAATTCCAGCTTGAAAATATTTCTTCAAGAAGATCAACCCGAGGCTTTACTTGAGGAACTCTAAAGAATATCATCATTGCAAATATTCACTTAAGTGATCATCGAATCAGTGGCCCAATCTCATGCAATTCTTAGGCTTTTATAGAGTTCTTGAGCTAAATTTGAATTTTTGTTGCCTACAATCTCAATAGCTCTATGATTTGACTAATTTTGTAAAGTTAGTTCACACAAATACACATATAAAAGGAATGTATAATTTTGCACATAATGTGTATATGGTAAAAATAATTTAAATTCATTTTTGCATCCAATTTATGTGAGAGAATATCCAGATAGCATTAAATGTCTCAATAAGGTTAAAATAGTAAAAACAACATGTATTTAATGCTTTATAATGGTTATATTTTCAAATTTCAACACATAAATAATCAAGTATATTTCTTCATGACTTGAATGATCTTGGCACATACTTGAGTACGCTTGAATGGTAGTTAATTAAGGTTAGCCATTACTTGACTACAAGATTTTCTTAATGGATTATTATTTCAAATTCAGAGACTCACTCTCTGTCCATTATATCTTACTCAACTAAGTCCTTTTGATACTTGATTATACAATATGATTACTTGTGTACAAAATATCTTATTCAATTAATGTTTTGAATTTTAGTTAAGTACTCGATTAAGCATATTTGTTACTGAATTGTATAATGATATTATTCGAGTGTGAAACAATTCATACTCAATTAACATTTTAAGCTTATATTCGATACTAGATGAACATTCTTGATACTCAATTATAATATCTCATTAACTTGAGTACAAGATTCCTTTTAGTTGATTAATAAAAAGGATACAAAGACTTACTCTATGTTATTTTGGTTGTACTCAATTAAGGCACATATTTACTTGACTAAAATAATAGTTACTAGATTGAACATAATCTCTTAGTTGATTAATGTCCAACTATAAAAACTTGACATTTTTTATCTGATTAATCACTCAAGTAAGATTTTTGCATACTCGACTAAAAAGGATGTATTACTCGATTATTTTTTTTCTTTTGGTTGATTAACATATCAAGTCTAAAGGCTTATTATTCCAGTCTAATACTTATTCGATTAAGGAATTTAATTACTCGACTAATATCATGGTTGGTTGAATAACACTTAGATTACTTGATTGAAGTATTTTCAACTTTTTTTACTTGAAAAATACATTAGGCATATACTTGATTACCTTTAGTGTATTCAAGTCTTACTTGATTAATCATTGGATTAATCAAGTATGAACATTTGTTACTGAACTAATCATTCCTTACTTGATTAATATTAAGTCCATACCTTGTTTTACTCTATTAATAGTGATGAGTAATCGAATAATGTTTTGAAAGTTAGTTAAAAGTGACTTTTCCGAACATATTTACTTGATTAGCAAGTGGAGTATACTTGAATAGACATTGTGTTACTCGATTAACATGGAGCTTTACTCGATTAACAATATCATTAAAGTTTTGCTTAGATTGCATCATCAAAACATAACTCAACAATAAAGGTGAGTGGTTGTTAGTTGAAAAATGCATTAAATGTGACATTGATAGCAAATTAGATGATTAATGCTTTGTTATCAATTGTAATTGTGTAATTGATCCCTTGACTTGAAACAATATTATTACCTTGTGTATTGGTGTGTGAGATTTGTTGGTGATGCAAACTCATCTAATTCGAGGTAGGAATGTTTAATGTGTGGTTTCATTCCACTAGTATATGGAATTAGGTGTTTGCCAATGTTAAGAAATATAGGATTGTGTGTACCCAAGAAGGGGTAAATTGGGTGTTTCAAAACTTTTTGAGTTTGAAAGAATATTTGTACAAAACTTGTCTTGAACACTTTATGCTTTTTGAAAAATAATGTTGTAAGTATAAAATGAAAACTAAAAGTGTTGAAATAAAAACACATAATAAAAAATGCAGCAAATGAGGTTTATAGTGGTTTAGTCAATTGCTTATATTTACTATTTTAGTTTCTCACTAAGGATTTCAACAGTTCACTAACTATTTTAACTTTTGTAGGTTAAGATATAATCTCAACCTTTTTTTTTTTTTTTTCTATAACTAAGAATTATATTAACAAAAAAATGGAAATCCTACCACCTCAAGCAAGGCATACCCCGTACCAAACAACCAAAATGAAAAAACACCCTTAATAAAGGGGGGAAACTAAAATCAACAAAGACAAAAGAATTAAACATATAACAGACTCAAGTCGAATCTATAATCATAGGTTGACTAATATTAATAACCAGATTTGCCTTAGCTGGTGCATTCTTCTTCTTTCTCTCTCGCTTCTTCTGAGACTTGGACTTGACCGGAACATAGTCAGAACCCAAGCCCTCTGATCGCAAAAATTGAAGATCACCCTCTTTATCACGGACCCACATAAATGACTTCTCACCGACTATATCCATTTTAGCCACAAAACTCATATCCATTGGACAATGCAAATCCCCAAGAGATGGGATATCCATATATTCCTCTAGAATAGGACATAAACGCATCACCACTAGATCACTAGCACTTCTCGAAACACTGGGACAAGCAACATTCACTTGCTTAGCAATCTTAATTAAAGGTCCACTGGGCTTAGCCCCCCCCCTCCCCCATTTCAAATCTTCTCGCTATCCTTCCCTTCCTTTATAAGCTGACCCTTAGATAAACCCTGATTTACCTGGTCCTCCTTCTTCACCCTCATAGTCGGGCTAGACACCTGCACCACTTAACAAGGCCTAAATAAGCACAAATCAAGAGAATGGCCAAAAGACCTAATAGTGAGAGCAACTAGACGAAATCCATTAATACTCCACAGGCAACCTTAGAAATTTTGACTCCCCTAAGCACTCATCTAAACCTTGGTTCAACGTAATAGCCTTTGGAAAAGAAGAAAGACGTTCATCTCAATACATACTCGAGCAAATCCCATCCTAGAATGATCTTTAGCGGTAAAATTAGCATGAATGGGTTGCCCAAGAGTACTTGCTACCATAACAATACCTTCTTCATTCCACCATTCAAGAGGAATATTAAAAATTTTCACTCATAATGGCAATGATGAGTGAGCATCCCGAGACAAATCCGTATCCACTTCCCAAATTTTTAATAGCAATGGCCTCCTCGCAAAATGTCAGGGCCTTTATTAAAAGTCCTCAGCATATTTGCTTCATCATCAGAATGGAATAAAAAACAACCAAAATTATTGGATATTACCTCAATTAAGCCAAAACGCTTCCACATTCGACGGGCAATCAACTGCACCACCTGGAAAGAAAGGCGCTTCCTAATAAAATATCCTATTAGGGTGTTACTTCAGTGCTTCACGCCTTCATTGATAACATCCTCTGAAAACCGAACAACTGGCCCATCATCTGAAAATTCCATAGGCAGATAATTCCTCAGCTTCCTAGGCATGCGCTGGCCAGGGGATCCAACCACCCTAGCCCGAGAGGATTTTTCATTCCCATTGGGCTGAATACGAGAAAAAGTGGCTTCTTCATGTTTAGGCTGACCCACATCCTCATTAGGCTGACCAAAAATAGCTGGAGATGAAATGGGCCTAGCAGATTCGGCCTGCTAATTTTCCTTTTGCAAATCCCTGTCCACACACGGCCATCTCCCTATTATTGAACCCACTATGCTGATGGGCCTCCTTGGATCCCAGCCCAACCCGTGCCTTCAAAGGAGAGCTAGGCCTTGATAGGCCCAAATTTCCAGCTGGCATGCATCTGCCCACATGCCCCACCCCTTGACTTGATCGATTAGATCCACGAGTCCATCAAAACCCCCTGATTTGCCGTCCATCAGTCAACGAAAATAGTTGCCTTGATGTAATGTGCTCCCATCTTCTAAAAAATCCCGCATTATTGCGGATTATCAACTATTCGATCATGCTCCATCCCCATAGCAATATCCAAAGGCCGATTAACTCCCACATCTGATCTTCAGATTCGCACAAACTGCCTGTAAATCCGTTGCCAACCTGTTCGTCCCCATCTTGCCCAACATCCACACCGCCATTGTCGCCTTCCTCCATTTCCGCCCGCCTCGGCAGTAATCTCACCGGAGAGGATCCGGCCACCAGAATACTTCTAACCCTTCGGCCAGCCTGAGTCGCTCCACCTAACTCCGACCTGTGCTCCTCCGCCCCTTCATGTCATTCCAACCTGTTTATTGTTTAAACCTTCCAACTGCTCCCCCACATAATCACCATGATCACATGCACAGCCGGTCCTGCGTTTTCTAACGCAAATTTTCTACGTGTGCCCTTTATATAAATTGAATAAAAAAAATAAAAATTATTAACTAATTAATTTTATTAAAATTATAAGAATTTATAAAAGATATGAAAGAATACTTTGGGGTCTCATTAAAACCTTGTTTGGAGAAAATCAATGGGACAAAACCCCAAAATAAAAGAAAAAGAGTGCCCGTATTGTAAACATTACATTAAAAAATGAAAACTACATATTTAAGTCTACATATTTCCTCCTAAATCTCCATAAACATTTCTTGATTTAATTAATCTTCCTTTCACCATTCACAATTAATAGAAACAAAAACAATCATCATATGTACCTACAAAAAAAAATAGCAATGAAATCTCAACCACAAAATATCATTTAAAATGTCTTCTTGTTGCACTTTTAGACGTAAAATCATCAATTATACAATCATATTTAATGTTTTCTAACATATCATTTTCAATGCACAATATCGCTAATTTATTTAGCCTATCTTGAGTCACGATGGTCTGCAAGTAAAATTTTAATAATTTTAATTTAGAAAAAGTTCTTTCAACAAATGCCACAGTCACAGGTATAGTCAATAATACCTTATAAGCAACCATTACATTAGAAAACATATCCACACTCTTTACAAACTCAAGAATTTTAATGGATGTCCATGGTTTATCAAATAAGAACCTATGAAACGAATTTTAATTTCATATACTTCTTATGGTAATATCACTTGCAACACCTGTAATTCTGAAAATAAGTCTCTTGCATCAACATCAGAAACATCACAATGTTTTAAAGCATTTTCAAGATTCACACAAAAACTTTTCAATTCATCATCATGAAACGAAGTCAACTTTGCAGTATTAAATAAGAACCCAAAAATAGATTCAAAACAAAGTAATTATTCAAACATACTTTTCAATTCACCAAGAGCAATATCCATTATAACAAGAAAATAATCACTTCTAAATTATTCTTCAGCTAATTGTTGTTCCCTATCACTATTGGAAACCTCATCAAACTGCATTTTCCTATAAAACTTGACGTTTTTTTGGAAATACATGCTCAATTCTCATATCAAAGAAAATTTCTTTAGCATCAATCATGGCAGAAATAAACCCATTTATTGTATAATTTTCAAAAAATAAAACAACTCCTTCTAATTGTCTTACAGCAGCATCAAGACGCATGTCTTCAGATTGTAACTTTTTACTAACTAAGTTAATCTTATGCAAAATGTCATGCCAAATAACCAAATTTAATATAAATTCAAAACTTTAAAGCTCTCCAGATACTAAACTTTGAGCATCCCTACTCAATTTGGCATCTTCACTAATTTCTGTTAATTTAAATAAAACTTCTTTGATTTGGGAAGCTTGAGATTTTATTGTTTTGACACTTTCAATGTGATTTTCCCAACGTGTAGTTAACAATAATTTCAAAGTCAAATCATCTATGTAATCAAGTAACACATTCTATCGCTTTGTTGAATTAGAGAATACCGTATATATGCATTGACATACTCCAAAAAAAGATTTTGCTTTAACACATGAGTTGGCCATATTACAAACTATTAAGTTGAGACAATGAGAACCGCATGGCATGTAAAATGCTTTAGGATTTATATCAGGTAATATTTTTTGTACACCTAGATTTTTTCCTTTCACATTAGAGCCATTATCATAACCTTGTCCCCTCACATCGTCAATATTAAGTGTAAGGGACTCAATTATATTTCACAATTCATTAAAAATTCCTAATCCAGATGTATCTTCCATATTTATTGGAGTATTTGAAACATCAACACACCTCAATATTAAAGTTATTTGTTCTTTGTGACTTGCATCAGGAGTACAATCAAGAATGATTGAAAAATATTTAGTCGTTTTTATTTTTTCAATGATTACATGTTTAGCATTTGATGCTAAAATAGCTATCAACTCATTTTGAATTTTATGGCTAAGATAAAGATAATAAATCTTCTTATTTTGAATGAGTTGAAAATGGTGTTGTATTATTGGATCAAACTCTGCAATCATTTCAAGTAGGCCTAAAAGTTACCATTACCATCGTAATAAATGTTTTCATTTGTTCCACGAAAAGTCAAATTATGTATAACAAGACATTTCGCAACAGCGATGATTCTAATAATAACATTTTTCCAGTGTAATGTATCTTTCTTGATTAGCTTTTGTAATTCTGTATCAATTTTTTGATTTGTTTTCAATTTGATTTGCAATTAAATACAATACCTCAAGTTGAGGTGTTCAATATTGCTTTCATGTTGTTTAAGCTTCTCACTAAGATGTTTTCAATCTCTAGTTCCTTCACGAGTTAACTAACTTCTAGAATTCATTGTTTTAAACAACTTACAATGAAAACAAAACACTTTATCCAACTCCTTTGAGTACACTAGCCCTTTTCGATCCTTAGTTTCCCCATTTGGTAACATACGAAGATAATAATTTGAAGAAAAATGTCTATTATGTTCGTCCATGAGGAATTTGAGATTAGTTTCTCTTACGGGACCTTTTTCTACAAATAAATCTCTCATTCTTGCATCAAGATTATCCTAAAGTACTTGTGGATCATAAATGTTCAAATCAAATCTTGTTTCGGGACATTCATTTTCATGGCAAGGTTCATCAATATTTTCATTTTCCTCAAGGAAAGGTTTATTAATATTTTCATTTTTATCTAGATCACCAATTTCTTCATTCACTTTATTCTCATTTTCTATTAATTCTTCCAATTGAATTGGTTGTTCACATTCATTTGGTAAATTTTTATCTAAATTTTCAAGTGAAGCGTTGGTTTGTTTAACAAAATATTTATTCAAAAATCCTCTTAAACTTTGAGCAATTTCTTCTTCTTTTTTCTTTCTTTGTCTCTTGAGATTTTTGAAAAGTTGCTTCTTAGGAAACATTTTTTAATTTTTATAATAAACACAACATAATAAAAAAAATAAAACTAATTAACAAAGAACAATAAAACCTGGATTTTGAGCATATTTTCTTCCACTTGAAACTTTCAATTATAAAGAACATGAATCCCAATCAAGTTTTCTGTTGAATCAAATAATAAAGAAGAAAAAGTTAACAAAGATATGTATTACAATTTACAAAATTTATACATCTAGATTCTATATGTATCTATAAAAACAAATACCTTCAAAGAAAGGCATTGATCTAGCTTGTGAATGATTTATCTTCCAAGTTCCAACTCTGTATTGAAGAAGAGGAGAATCACAACAAAAAAAAATTGCTTGTGTTGCATTATGAACTGAGAAAGTCGAAGGGTTTTTTCTTCTTCTTGTTGTGGCTAATAAGAAAGTCTATTTTGATTTCCCATATTTTGTTTATTTATTTTATATTATATTATATAATTAATAAGATACTTTTCTTCCTTATTACGTTTCTTCTTGAGATTGAGAATTGATTGATTGGCTTCCCTTTTCATTGATAGGATACAAGCTGGCAACTTCTTTTGTTAATTTTTTATACACATATATACATAGGCTTAAAAAATTTTTTTGTGCCCCCCTCAGTTGTGGGCTCCAGACTGTAGCCTTGGTAGCCCTGGCCCAAGAAGAAAATTTTATGAGGAAGTATTTATTTCATAATCTTGAGGAAATAATATAAGGAAATAAGAGAAATTAGAAATCTAATTTTCTTAAATAATTATGATGCTCAGAGTATGCCAAGGTTTAGAATTGAGTACGATTGGAAGTCTGACGTGAATTTTGAGGCAAAATTATACAAGGGGCAAAATTGTCTTTTTGCAAGGTAAGTGGTACTTTCCAACTGAATTTAGTTTTGTGAAAATACTTGATTTGTAAGTGGTTTGATCCAAAACCTGATTTTATGCAAATAATTTTATCATGTTGTCACGCTTTGATGTGAGTATATCATATAGATTGCATTTACATGTTTGATTTATGAAATATGCATATGAGCGTGATGAGATTCACGGTTATACGTTGCATGGGTTTGGGATTAGGTATTGGCTCCGTTACTTTTCCAATGGTGCACCCATACACCCCGGTTTGGAGGGAGACTGGAAAAATGGTGGGTAATCTTAAGGTGCAGTCGACCCAAACATGAGAGTTATGATGTTATGTACATTGCATACATACATAAGCATTAAATGTTTTGTTTCCTTACTTAGATGATTCATCATTTAACTTGGGTTTTACTCTTGGAATATTCAAATATTCCAGATGAAGATTGTAGTAGAAACGAGGATGAATGAAATATGTAATGGCACTTAGCAAAGTGCATGATGAGCTATATGATCAGTTGAATGTATGTTATGTAGCTCATGTATTTATGTTCTGCTACTTTGAATTTGAATATTTGAGAAATGATGATGTAAAATCATATTTAAGGTTAATGTTAGTTGAGAACTTATATTATTTATTAAGTTATGTTGAAAAATTTATGTTCTCGTGATGTAAGAACTGATTTATGATTAATGTTATGATATTAGGTTCAATTTTATCTTTCACATTTAATGTTTATGATGATTCTCCTTGGAGATAAATGAATGAAAATTTTAAGATAAATAAGAGCAATGATATGATTTAGTCTTAGTTTTAATAATATAAAAAAAATTATTTCAGAATTATTCTGAATTATAACGCACTCGAAAAACAAGGCATTACAAGCAACCTTAGAAATCTCGACATCCCTCAGCACTCATCTAAACCTTGGTTCAACGTAATAAATTTTGGAAAAGAAGAAGAGATGTCCATCTCAATGCATACTAGAGCAAATCCCATCCTAGAATGATCTTTAGTGGTAAAATTAGCATGAATGGGTTGCCTAAGAGTATTTGCTACCATTACGACACCTTCTTCATTCCACCATTTAAGAGGAATATTAAAAATTTTCACTCATGGCAATGATGAGTGAGCATCTCGAGACAAAATCCATATTCACTTATCAAATTTTTAATAACAATGGCCTCCTCGCAAAATGTCAGAGGCCTCTATTAAAAAGTCTTTAGCATATTCGCTTCATCATCAGAATAGAATAAAAAAACACCCAAAATTATTGGATATTACCACAATTAAGCCAAAACGCTTCCACATTCGACGGGCAATCGACTGCACCACCTGGAAAAAAAGGCGCTTCCCAATAAAATATCCTATTAGTGTGTTACTTCAGTGCTTCACGCCTTCATTGATAGCATCCTCTGAAAACCGAACAACTGGCCCATCATCTGAAAATTCCATAGGCGGATAATACCTCACAGCTTCCTAGGCATGCGCCGGCTACGTGATCCAACCACCCCAGCCCAAGAGGATTTTTCATTCCCACTGGGCTGAATACCAGAAGAAAGAGTGGCTTCTTCATGTTTAGGCTGACCCACATCCTCGTTAGGCTGACCAAAAATAGCTGGAGACGAAATGGGCCAAGCAGATTCAGCCTGCCCATTTTCATTTTGCAAATCCCTGTCCACACGGTCCATCTCCCTATTATGGAACCTACTAAGCTGATGGGCCTCCTTGGATCCCAGCCCAACCCGTGCTTTCAAAGGAGAGCTAGGCCTTGATAGGCCCAAATTATCAGCTGGCATGCATCTGCCCACTTGCCTCACCCATTGAGTTGATTGATTAGATCCCACAAGTCCATCAAAACCCCAGCTTTGCCGCTCATCAGTCAACGAAAATAATATCCAAAGGCCAATTAACTCCCACATTCAATGGTCGAGAACTGCACTTCATGTTCGTTGGGAAATTCGGATCAACATTCTCCCCCGCCATACTCGCCGCATCCCCCTTGCAGTAAGACCCATTCCCGCCGATTAGGCCACCATGGCCATCGAAATCTTGCAGGAAAGACGCTCCATCTGGCCATTGAATAGTCGTCCAATTCGCAGGAGCTAATCCCACCGTGGGCAAAACCATTCGTTCCTTCTTCCATTAATTACGGCTTAATCACCGGTAAGTTTACCAAACCCATCTGATCTTCAGATTCGCACAAACTGCCCGTAAATCCGTTGCCAACCTGCTCGTCCACATCTTGCCCAACATCCACACCGCCATTGTCGCCTTCCTCCATTTCCGCCCACCTCGGCAGTAATCTCGCCGGCGAGGATCCGGCCACCAGAATACTTCTAACCTTTCGGCCAGCCTGAGTCGCTCCACCCAACTCCGCCCTGTGCTCCTCCACCGCTTCATGTCCTTCCAACCTGTTTAAACCTTCTAACTGCTCCCACATAATCACCATGATCACATGCAAGTCACAATTTTCCTCAGGCCGATCACTCCCATCAAACAGAGGGTTTACAGTCTGCATGGATGACGCCCAAACATCCTCTGGAATATCATCACTATCCCCCGAAGATCCAAACTCCTCGGATTCCTCCTCCAATCCAGTCTCACTTCCTGCACTCGACTCTCCACTTTTCGATCCAAGGTGCAAGATTTGTAATGTTTCAACGTAAGACCCACCACCAAATATCATCTCCTCGTCCCCCGAACTGGAGCAAAGACCACCATCACAATCGGAACATCACGGTCCACCTCCATAATCAATCTAGCTACCTGACCAGGCGAGCCATCCCCTTGACCATACCAGACCGATCGAAATCGTTGTAGAGTCAAGAACAGCAAGTGTCGCTCATCCGAGGAGCGATCCAACTGCAAGAAATCAAGGATATGTCCTAGCCCCATATCACGAACCATCTGTTCCAGCAGTAGATCATGCCGAAGCTTCCGATTAACGACCGACCCCTCTGCTACGGCATCCCGCACACTCTCCGCATCCCTTTCACCCCCATAAACAGGAGGAAAACAGAAGATAGACGAAGACGAAGACGACTTACCTGGCTCAACCAATGCCGCTCCAGCCCCACCACGAGCTAGCCGACCATCTTGAGGGTCCACTCTTCGGTTCACCACAATTTTCGATGGATGCGATACAGCCGCCTCCCGCCAGCCAGAACTTTCACCCCTAGCCCGCGATTTTGATCTCGATCTGGTCTTAGGACTGCCATGAACTTGGAGCCCCGATTGAGCCAAAGCCCTTGCCATCAATCTAGCCGGCGAGGATCGCCGAGATCGGGCAGAGTCTTCCGGATGCCTTGGGATCGCCACTTAGCCGCCCACTCAGGGGCGGGCGGAGCCACGTGAGGCCCATGGGCTAGATTTTTTATTTTTTACAATAATATACTACTAGAAATAAAAAATTATATTATATTTTATTAATAGAAATGAAAAAATAAGTATTAAATAAAGCAAGTATAGTAACTGATGATTAATCTAATGAAGTGGTAGCCACACGTTCCCTTCTTGCCTTTTCGGACGTACTTGCAATGGAGACGGGGACTTGCTCCCCTGGTCAATCTCCGACGATCAAGTTAGATCTCCTCTCAAATCGAATTCAATATATTTACTTAAACTATATGTAGAAGAAAGAAAAGAAGTCCCCGTCTCCATTGTAGGTACGTCCGAAGAGGCAAGAAGGGAACGTGTGGCTACCACTTCATCAGATTAATCATCAATTGGCGCCCACCGTAGGGCCCGACATTCTTCTCTTCTGTCTCTCTAGTGCAGCAGGTGGAGACAATCTTGCCCTTTTTTGCCTTGAATGGCAACCAGAAGAAAGCCATCTCGGGCTACGGGGGGCAACCCTGTTCCAGAGCCAAGTCAGCAAAACCCTCCTCGAAACTCGCCGGGGAGGGCTCGGAGTCCGGAGGGGCCTCTGCCTCTGCCTGATCAGATAGCACTCCTAGAGGGTCAAGTGCAACGATTGACGGAGTTACTCATGGGTTTTCTGGATTGCCAGCATCAGTAAGCCCAGCATTCTCGGGCGGAAGAAAGGCACAAGCCCCCGAGAGAGGAGGAGTCCTATCGGCGGGATGAGAATCCGCGGAGGCCAAGACAAGATGATGGCCATGGCGAGGCGGTCGAGTCTTTTGACTTGTCGTTTGTGCAGCAGCCGCAGGAAAGAAGATTGCGGCAGTTGGAGGAGGAGATGGCCGCCCTAAAGCCGAAGGCTGGAGAGGCTCAGGGAGCAAGGATAAATCAGCCCCTTAGCCTGGAGATCATGGCGGCCATACCACCGGAGCGTCTCCGCATCCCGGCCATTAAGCCTTATGCGGGGACCTCTGACCCAATGGATCACCTTGATCTCTTTACCTCTCACATGATGGTACAGGACGCCTCAGACGCGATGTGGTGCAGGGTTTTCTTGGCCACCCTGGAGGGGCATGCACGGGCTTGGTATTCAAATCTGGCTTATCATTCCATCGTAAGTTTTGCGCAACTCCGAGGCAGCTTTCTGGCGCATTTTGCACCTCTTCGGAGACATCGAAGATCCACCATGGCCTTGGTAAGTATGAAGCAGAACCAAGGAGAGCCCTTGAAGGACTTCGTTTCACGATTTAATATGGAGGCCTTGAGCATAGAGAACTTTGACCACAGCGTAGCTATGGTGGCGTTCCAGAACGCCTTGAGGCCCGGCCCTTTCGCCCAGTCATTAGCCAAAACGCCCCCGAGTACGTTCACGGACATATTGGGCCGGGCCACGAAGTACATAAATGTCGAAAAGGTCATGCAGGCTAAGAGGGCGGAGCATGTGGAGAAGAAGGATAAAAAGAAGCATCCGAAGGAAAGGAAGAGTGATGACCTAAGGGAAAAACATCGTCCTCGGTGGGATTCGGGTGGTTTTACTCCTCTGAATGCGTTGAGGGCAGAGATCCTTGCTACTATTGAGGGTAAAGACTACTTGAAAAAGCCTTGACCGATGAAGGCGCCGTCCGACAAAAGGAACCGAAGTAAATACTACCGTTTTCATCAGGATCATGGTCATGATACGGAGGAATGTCACCAATTAAAGGAGGAGATTTAGGAGCTCATCAATCGGGGTTTCCTAAAAAGCTACGTGGCCAAAGCGGGTGACTCTCGGGGAAGGAAGGACCAACAGTAGCTATCGAGGAGCCCCCCCAAGAGGGATCGCACGGAGGATCGAAATCGGGCTCAGCGGGAGAGATTGCATCGAGGGGAAGACGATCATCCTCAGCCTCCGGTATTCCATACACTCGCAGCAGGGGAGGTCCCGGTCATGAAGAGTGAAAGAGGTGGTGCCGTCTGGCTGAAAAGATCGAGGAGTGTGGATCCAATCTCTTTTTCAGATAGCGACCTCCCGGGATACCCAAATCGAAATGATCCGCTGGTGATAATAGCTGAGCTCGGGAAATGGGAGCTTCGGCGGATCCTCATGGATCCAGGGAGCTCTTCGAAAATCTTGTATCGGTAGGCCTTCTTAGGCATGGGGTATGAAATGACGCAGTTGAGGACAACGAGGGTCCCTTTGGTGGGATTTGATGGTGAAGCCGTATATTCAGAAGGGATCATTCAGCTCCCATTGACAGTAGGGAGAGGCTCTCAAACTTCTTGAGTTATGCTAGACATCCTGGTGGCAGACGTGCCATCGGCTTACAACATGATTCTAGGAAGATCTGGTATCAATGCCCTTCGGGCCATTCCAAGCACATATCATATGATGGTGAAGTTTCCCACAGACAGGGGGACGGGCGAAGTGCGGGGAGATTTGCGCTTAGCTCGCGAATGTTATATGGCCTCTATAGGCATCGCAAAGGATAGAGAAGCAGGGTCGCAAAGGGATGTTCCGGGCCCCCAAATGGACCCCCCAAAGGAGGTTAGTTTCCTACTAGAAGGACTCGAAGATCCCAAAATAGCAGAGCCGGTGGATAAATTGGAAAAAGTACCTTTGGTAGAAGATTGCCCAAACTGATGCGTAAGAGTGAGTATGGAGTTAAAAGACCCGCTGAGGAGTCGGATAGTATCACTTCTTAGGCAGTACGCAGACATCTTTCCATGGACTGCTCGGGACATGCCAGGAGTAGATCTAGAGGTAATGACACACAGACTGGGGATCTGATTAGGCTTTCAGCCTGTCAAGCAGAAGAAGCGAAGCTTCACCCCAGATAGAGCTCGGGCAATCGAGGAGGAGGTTACAAAGTTGACAGAGGCGTAGTACATTCGGGAGATGGATTATCCAGATTGGTTAGCAAATGTCGTGTTGGTTCCCAAAGGGCAGAGCAAGTGGAGACTTTGTATCAATTTCACCGATCTTAATAAAGCCTGCCCGAATGATAGTTACCCCCTCCCGAGGATTGACGCCCTAATTGATGGAACTACTGGATGTTCGCTCATGAGTTTCTTGGATGCTTTCCAGGGATATCACCAGATTCCGTTGCACCCAGAGGACCAGGAGAAGACGACATTTATTACTAATAAGGCAACCTACTATTACACCGTAATGCCTTTGGTTTAAAGAACGTAGGAGCCACTTACCAACGCTTAGTAAATAAGCTTTTTCAACACCAGCTCGGGAGAAATATGGAGGCATACGTTGACGACATGCTGGTAAAAAGCCTGGTGGCTGAGTGTCATCCGGAGGATTTGGAGGAGTGCTTCAAAACCCTTCGTAAGTTCCATATGAAACTTAATCCTGTCAAATGTGCTTTTGGCGTTTCTGTAGGAAATTTCTTGGGCTACATAGTACACCACCGAGGGATTGAGGTGAACCCTACGAAGGTTAAAGCTATCATGGATATGCCAGCCCCGAGGAGTGTGAAAGAGGTACAGAGCCTTACGGGCAGGATGACAGCCCTAGGCAGATTCCTTTCTCGTTTGGCAGAAAAGGGCCTTCCTTTCTACAAGGTCTTATCAAAGGCAAACAACTTCGAATGGAATTCTAAATGCCAGAGAGCTTTCGAAAAGCTGAAGGAGCACCTGGCCACGCCCCCGGTTCTTACCAAGCCGAAGCTAGGAGAACCATTATATATATATTTGGCAGTAGCCAATGAGGCCGTAAGCTCGGTGTTAATACGAGAAGAAGATAAGATCCAGAGGCCTGTTTATTATGCGAGTAAGCGGTTGGCGGGAGCTGAGGTCCGGTATCCACCTATGGAAAAACTGGCTTTCGCCTTGATAATATCAGCGAGGAAACTCTGACCTTATTTTCAAGCTCATACGATTATAGTGCTTACTAATCAACCTTTGAAGTAGGTCCTTAGCAAACCAGAAATTTCAGGGCGGATGTTGAAGTGGGCAGTGGAGCTCACCGCCTTCGACATTGAGTATAGGCCGCGGTCAGCTATTAAGGGACAGTCGTTAGCAGACTTTATTGCCGAAGGGATAGGAGCTCCCAAAGGCGTTGAAGAAAATCAGAGACCATGGCTGGTGGAAGTAGACGGAAGCTCGACCTCGGGGGGTGGAGGAGCAGGATTAATGATAAAGAGTCCCGAAGGACAAATATGGCCTTATGCTTTACATTTTGAATTCCGAGTGTCTAACAACGAAGCGGAATATGAGGCCTTGTTGGCTGGTTTGAGGTTGGCTGAGCAGTTGGGAGCTCAAAATGTCGAGGTGAGTTTAGATTCTAATTTAGTGGTGCAACAGGTGAATGGAGAGTATGAAGCTTGAGAAAATCACATGGCGCGATACTTGGCCATGGTCAAAGAGCTGATGGCGCGTTTCCAACACGTAAAGGTGGAGTATGTCCCTCAGGCTATGAACACGGAGGCGGACCTGTTGTCCCGAATCGCTTCTTCCTCTTTCCCTACGAGCTCTTGGGAAATTCGGATCGAATCTCTTCTGCAAAAGAGTATCGAAGAAGTTGCGAATCAGTTATGTGTAGAGGACGAGCCTAGCTGGATGGATCATTTGTTGTCATATTTGAGAGAAGAGAGACTCCCCGAAGATGATTTGGAGGCTCGGGAGGTTAAACGAAAAGCCCAAAATTTCGTGTTAGTTAGTGGGGAGCTATATAGAAGGTCTTTTTTACAACCACTACTCAAGTGTATCCGACCCCGCGAAGCAGATTATATCCTACGAGAGATTCACGAAGGCATATGTGGAAGCTATATCGGGGCTCGGGCTCTTAGTCAAAAGGCTCTGCGGCAGGGGTATTATTGGCTAACGATGGTACGAGATTCGAAGCAGCTAGTCAAGACCTGCGATCAATGCCAGAAAACGTCTAATCTGGTCCATGTGCTGGCGGTCGCACTAGCTCATCTGGCTATGCCTTGCCCCTTCGCTCAATGGGGTATTGACATCCTGGGGCCTTTTCCCCCAGCGGCTGGCCAAGTTAAATATATCATGGCTGCTATCGATTATTTCACGAAGTGGGTCGAAGCTGAGGCAGTGGCCTCTATTACCGCCCGGCGGGTGAAGCAATTTCTATGGAAGAATGTGGTCTGTCGTTTCGGAGTTCCTCGGGTACTGATCTCAAACAACGACACTCAATTTTTTGATCGGTCTGTTCAAGAATGGTGCCAGGAGTTGGGAATCAGGCAGCAATTCACCTCAGTAGCTCATCCTCAAGCCAATGGCCAAAGTGAGCTCGCCAACAGGACTTTGTTGCGCGGTTTAAAAGCTAGAGTGGATAAGGCGAAGGGTAGCTGGGCGGAAGAACTATCGAGCATCCTGTGGTCTTACCGAACCATGGTGAAGGTTTCCACGGGAGAAACTCCTTTCAGTCTATGCTACGGTTCGGAAGCGTTAATCCCAGTTGAGATCGGAGTACCTACGCTGAGAGTAGAGCTGTTCAACCTTGAATCCAATGAACAAAGTTTGAGGGACAACCTGGATCTCCTTGATGAATTTCGTGATCAAGTAAAGATTCGACAAGCTGCTTACAATCAGCGCATAGAGAGATACTACAATCGAAGAGTAAAGGCACGAAATTTCCTGCCAGGAGATTTGGTATTAAGGTGAGCAGATGTTCACGGAGCCCGAGAAGCAAATAAGTTAACACCAAATTAGGAAGGTCCTTACAAAGTGATAGAAGTTCTCAGCCCTGGTGCATACAAACTACAGACCCTCGGGGGTACACCGGTGAAAAACGCGTGGAACATGCAGAACTTGAGAAAGTTCTATCAGTAATAACTCTTTATTATTTTCACATGATCTAATAGTAATAATTCTTTATTACATGTCTTGGCAGTAGTATTTTCTTTGTTGCTTTCGTATGCTATCCAGGAATAAATTCATTTTTTCTCCTATGCGTAAAAACTCGTCGTTTCCAAAGACCTGGGAAGGCACATCAGAGTAAAAAAAAAAAAGGGATTTGACATACTCCCAATGGGGCTAGACCCCTCAGCAAAAACAAAGGATTAGATGTGATCCTCGGGGGGTTCGAACCCTCGGCAAAAACAAAGGATCAGATGTGATCCTCGGGGGGTCCGAACCCCCGGCAAAAACAAAGGATCAGATGTGATCCTTGGGGGGTCCGAACCCTCGGCAAAAATAAAGGATCAGATGTGATCCTTGGGGGGTCCGAACCCTCGGCAAAAACAAAGGATGTGATCCTCGAGAGGCCCGAACCCTCGGCAAATACAAAGGATCAGATATGATCCTCGAAAGGCCGAAAGGCCTAAGCCTTTGACGGATATAAAAGGATCAGATATGATCCTCAAAAGGCCTAAGCCTTCGACGGATATAAAAGGATTAAATATGATCCTCCCGAAGCTCAACCCCTCGAAGACGATACGGGGATCAGACGTGATCCTTGGGGGGCCGGACCCTTTTGAGCAAATGGCAAGATCAAGTTCTGCGATATACAAGGGTGGCAAAAAGGAAGGATCAAGCTTGATCCCCAACGGTCTTTCTTGTTCTCGATAAAAAGCAGAGGAAACAAGACAACAAAAAGGCAGTAGCAAAAGAAAATCGGGCGAAAAATCTAAAACTTTTATTATTGTGGCAACAGGTTTGAATACGAAAATATCTACTCTAAAGAGGACAAGGCGGTAGCAACGTCGAAGGGGATGGAGTCTACATCCAGGTTTGGGAAGCGCTCTTTGACGAATTTCTTCATGTGCTCGAACTTGCCCCGAAGAACTTCTTCTAGCTCCGCGGCATAAGTTTTGGAGCTTCGAAAATCCTCACGACCACTTTGAAAAGCCACTTGGGCATCCTTGAGGGCGAATTGGAGTTGGACATGAGCAGTGCGAAGGTTTCTTTGCACCGGGAATAAGACTCCAGCGCTTTGACCTGTCCCTTCTTAGCCTCCTTCAGCTCTAGAGTAATCTTTTTTATATCCTCCTGAAGCTGGTTATTAACACCCTTAGTGGCGTCCAGTTCCTCCCCGAGCCGAGAATTGGCCTGATTAGCCTCGAGCATGTTTTTCTGGACTAACTCCAGATCCTCACGCACTTGAGCTTTGGCTTTGTTGGCGAGTCGGGCATCTTCTTGCGCCAGCTCAACAGACTTGGTTAAAATGTGAACGCGGTGTTCAAGACTCGACAGTTGGGAGGAGAGGGACTCAAGCCCTCGGAGCCTTTCGACCTCGGACTCCAGGGAAATGATCTGGGTGCGAAGTTCGGATTCTCGCCGAGAGACCAAACCTTGGAACTCTGTAAGGTTCTGAGGAAGTGAAAACAAAACACGGGTTAAGACTCACTCGTATAAACAGAAAAAAAAAAAAAGTACGACCAACTCTCTGGGCCTTATAGATATCAATCGACAAGAAGTTAGAAGGAGGAGCCTTGGGAGCTTTACCACTCCTCGAGCCCTTCAAGCCGAAGAACTCAAGAAGTGGGGGGGGCAAGTGATGAGGAGAATGCCCTCGGTCCCATAATTACGCCAATACCCCAGGCAAATATCCAGTGGCGGCCAGGACATATGTTTCCTATGGGGAGTTTCACTTGCGATCATCTTGTTTAAATCTAGAAGACACGTAGCAGATATGCATCGCCACATCAATTGGATAGGCACTCAGTAAGGAAATCTCCAAGGTCGTAGGAACATACTAACCCGCCGAAGGTCATGGAGGCAGCAGCTATCCCGAACCCCTCGGAGATGGATGCTATTATGAAATCCTTATCAGGAAGGTTCCGAGAAAGGTGGAGGGGAGATCCCGAAGATCTCTCCATGATCCCCATCCCGAGAAAAGGTTAAAATGGGAAGGCGAGGTAAGAGGAGGGGACTTCTTTCTTTCTTCTGCATATAGTTTAAGTAAATATACTGAATTCGGTTCGAGGGGGAGCAAGTCCTCGTCTCCATTGCAGGTACGTCCGAAAAGGCAAGAAGGGAACGTATGGCTACCACTTCATTAGATTAATCATCAGTAACTTATAACATTTTTTTACAATTTGTTTATAATTTTATTTTTTACAATAATGATGCAAATAAAGTTAAGTATTGAAAAAAAATTATAAAGCAAAAAAAGCAAGTAAGGAGAAAATTTATATTGAAAAAAATGAGCAAATTAATAAAGTAAGTATAGAGCAAATTGATGTTGCACAATTTCCTGTGGATTAAATTAGAAAAGTCTACTTGCAAAGAGGTATGTGTTAGTTTTGAAATTAAGACGATTCATTCCAATTTGATTAAATGAAGTTGGTAATTGGTTGGAATATATTATAAGCAATGATATAGCATTTTGCTTATATTATTATCTTTTTAAAATAAATAATGGGGAACAAAGAGATGGTGATATTTTTGTGAAAGAAGAGTTCAGTAATTTAAAAAAAAAAAAAAGATAGACTTTAAGTTCATGTTAGAGATACTAAAAATGCACACAATTAAGCTTGAAATAATTGTGAAACTTTAATAAATCAAGAATAAAATATTGAAACAATTAGAACAAATATTGTGTGATTATCAAATTCATTTGAATACATCAATTGATTGTATTGGACTTCTTCTATGGCAAGAACTAGCATTTTGTGGTCATGACGAGTTTAAAGATTCAAATAATCAAGATAACTTTTTTGAGTAATTGCAATTTTTAGTACAAAAAGCCATAAGGAACAATTGTAATTTTTTTATTTTAATATTATTATTATCTTATTTTTAAAATTATATTTTTTGTATTTAAGTTCGTCCAAATGAATCAAAATCTTGGCTCCGCCCCTATGCCCACTTTTCTCTCTACCTAGTGAGAGAAAGTCCCTTTATTTGGTTTTAACAAAATTTTAGAAGTGATACCTAAAATTTAACCTCAGTTTTTACAAGCTCATTTGAAACCTCAATTTTTACAGGTTAAATTAAAATATTAAATTTTAAAAACTAAACTAAAACTTTTACAAGCCTTTTCTAGAAATAAGGTAAAAACAACCCTTAAATAATGTGAATGAAAGCTCACGAAGTAATTTAAGAATTACAATAAGAGAGAATTAAAGAATAGAAAATAAAAGCACTTCATTCTTTTCAAGTATCAAGAATTTGATAGCTTGACAGTAGGTGGACACAAAAGATAATGATATTCAGCTTTGTTATTCTTTTTCTTTCTCATTCTTTTGGAGAGGATTTTTCAATGGACACAAGCTCAAGTCAGTAAACTCATTCTTGTGCATGTCTTGAGTGTATATAGTTGCTGGTTGTTCATTGCACTTGATAGTTGTCTAGAGGATAAAACACTTAAACCTGTAAATAATAAAAAAAAAAAAATTCAATTTTTGTATTCCAACGGCTAGTATTTGTTCTTTAGGCTCAAACATTGTTAAATTTCACGAAAGATCATTTGGACAACGTTTTGCAGCGGTTAGATTGTCTAAAAATCAAAAACTATATACATTTAATGATATGACTATATTTTTGAATTTCAACACAGTATTAGTTGAGTAAATTAGATGTTACTCGAGTAAAATACACAATTAGTCAAGTGAAATTAAGTGTTAGTCAATTAGGCTTACACATTACTCGACTATTGAATAAGGTTACCTAATTAAGATTGCCAGTTTTATTAGCCATTGCTCGACTAATATATATGTTTCTCAACTAATGGATGATGATCGATTAAGATCATATCTTAGTCGATTAACATTTTAATCACTTGTGAATTTGAATTTGTACTCGATTACATATTTTTGTTATTTGAGTAAAATATGACTTATCTCGACTATATTTTTCTCTTAATTGATTTATAAATCAAATACAAGGACTTACACTTTATCCAATGAATTTTACTCAACTAAGATAGAAGTTAACATGACCTCTTAGTCGATTATTGTTTTAAATACGAAGACTAATACCCTGTTCAATATTTTTTACTAGACTAAGATACTTAGTTATTCAACTAAGTATAAAGTTACTCGATTATCATTTATCTTTTTAGTCAATTAATTACATAAGAACAGTGACTTGTTATTTTAGCTTTATTTCTTACTCAATTACCAAGTATTGTTACTCGATTAGCTCTATCACTTAGTTTATTAACATATAAATTACTTGATTAATGTTATTTTATTACATATTTGAGTAATACAAGTATATAATCGATTAAATCTTTGAGTATTCAGTTCTTACTCGATTAAACTGATAAATCATTCGAGTATAATCACTTATTACTCAATTAAAATATATTCTTACTCGATTAAAGAAAAATTGCTCTATTAAGCTCATATATTAATTAACTAATCTTTAAGTCATAACATACTTCACTCGTTTAAAATATGCAATTACTCAAGTAATTTTTGAAAATTAGTTTACAACTGACTTTTTCAAGTATTATTACTCGATTTCATTCACTACAAGAAAAACCAGATTTAAAGACAAAAAAAATCTATCACTAAACCCATAAAATTCCCTCTTCTAATGTTTTAGAGATGGAATTAGAAATGGATTTTGGTATGTCTCTAAAAGGCCTATCACTAAACAATTAGTGGAGGACAATTTTATTTTGTCGCTATTAGAGGCGAAATATTTTCTTTCTCTAATTTAGAGATGAAATTTCTTCTGTCTCAAAAAAAAGAAAAAATCCGTCTCTAATTTGGTTGAGCAATCGGTCTCAAAATTGGTTAAATTTTACATTTATAAATGAAATTATTTCCATCTCTAAAATTAGAGATGAAACTTTTTCCATCTATTTCAAATTAGAGACGAAAATGTTCTATCTCTATTTCGAATTAAAGACGGAAGAGATTCAATCTCTAATTCAAAATATGGACTTAAAAAAAATTTAGAGACCAAAATAATTCCATCTCTAAATTAATTATGTAGGAAAAAAATTACCCGTCACTGGCCATCATCTGTGCCGATTCCAACAGTTAGAATGATCATCGAAATTGGCTTAGTCTGGTGACCAACATATCCCAAAACTAAAACAATCCAACGATTAAATCTCAATAGGTTTGAAAATTATTTTTTTAGAAAAATGTTGTCTATTTCTGAAAGGGCATCACCACCCACTGTCCATGATAGATTTCGATGATCAAAACCTATTATTGGAATCGCCTTGGTTTGACGACCAACATATCTAAAAACCAAAATGATCCAATAATCGAATCTCAATAGATCTAAAAATTAATTTTTTGGAGAAAGGCTACTCGTTTCTAGAAGGGCATCTTCAACCACCGTTCATGGAGGATTCTGATGATTGGAACTAATCATCATAATCACCTTGGTCTGATGACCAACATACTCAAAAATTAAATTGATCCAACGGTCAGATTTTAATAGATTTAAAAATTAATTTTTGCGAAAAGATTACCTATTTTTAGAAGGTCATCATCGGCCACCATCCATGGTAGATTCTTATGATCAAAATCGATCATCAGAATTGTCTTAGACTAGTAACCAACATACCTATAATTCAAAACAATCAAACGGTTTGATCTCAATAGATTTAAGAATTAATTTTTTTGAAAAAAAAATTTCCCATTTTTGGAAAGACATCGCTGGCCACCGCCCATGATAGATTTTGAAGATTAGAATCAATTATTGGGATCGTTTTCATAGACAATGTTATACACGTCTCAATCAGATTGTTGATGTTCAAGACCCAAATTATCAATTTTTGACACCCAAGATGTTGCAGTTCAAGATTTTAGGTATTATCCGCACATTGTTTTTACATGTGGGGCGTCGAGTTTACAAGGAGAGTAGGTAGATTTTTGAAAAATTTTCTATAAGTAGAAATATTTTTGGATAAAACCATTTCCCATTGGTTAAGCCAAATTAGTTATGGACCAATGCAAGAAAAAGAAAGGTACTACGTACCTAAGCATTTCAAAATCACTCACCCACTCTCTATGACATTTTGCGTCTGCAATGGTCCATATCAAGCACACAATAATACTGAAGCACCAAATTAAACCACTGGAAGCTTAATTTGGAGAAATTAATTAGTTATACACTTACATACACATATGGTTTAATTAATATCTAACTATATATGGAGGTAGATTCATGCTCTAAGAGCATCTAGGCATCAGTACAGATACATATAAAATAATACCCTCCTCCTCCTCCTCTATGAAGGGAAGCCACCATTTATTAAACATGAAAATAATTATATTTATTATATATCTTATTGTCTAATGTTATGTCATAACTAATGTAATTACGGTAACCGACTTTAAAAATAAGATAATAACTAATTTATTATCTTATTTTTAATTATCTCAATAAAACTCTCAAGCCATGTAGTTTACAAGATGCCCATGAATTAAAATGGGCATCTTGTAAACTACTTAATATGGTGAGATTATATAATTATGTGGATATATTGTCACACACACACACACATATAATACAAGGGAAAAGGTGAAGATGGGAAGTAGCAGTTCGAGTTGTTGAACAATTTCGTCCTTGATATCTATATGCGTGTGAAGCAACTTAATTAATTAATTAATGAACAGTTAGAGAACTCAGTCCATAAATTGACAACTCAAGATACCTATATATACAGCAAGTCCATACTCTCAGTTGAAACAAAGCGTAGTGTTGTTTATTTCCAATTTGATTCTACGTACATTAATATAGATGATGATGACGACGACAATAAGAAGATCTCTTAATTTCCAGGTGGCTGCAGCTGCCATGTCCATCTTCATGGCCTTGGTTTCCGACCTAACCTATGCTACTGATCCCAACCCCCTTCAGGACTTCTGTGTTGCCGTCAATTACTCCGCACCTGACGCCGGTATTACACCCCCTCCCTCTCTGTCTCTCTCTACACACACACATATATATATATGCATATTATAATTGTTAAAATTGGACAAATTATTGAACTGGCATGAGTACCGGTTGAGTGGTTCATTGGTTCGATTTTCCGTCATTACACGCGGTTTAAATCCTTCCTTGGTTTTCTTTGATTTTTCCCACAAAAGACAAATTATCCTTTGATCTTTAAAAATTATCACCAGAGGACTTGTTTTGAATTGATAAAATCAAATAAACTCTTAAAATCAACCTATTTTGTTTGGTTTGATCTTTCTCAAATTGGACAAATTTGGCGACCAATCTCCGGTCCAACCGACTAGTTCAATCTTATTTTAGTAACAAAGATGTATAAATTTTATATTATAGGAATGGACTGTGGAACATGCATGGCATTCTCATTATTTTGTTCCGTTTCACGCAGTGTTTGTGAATGGGAAGTTCTGCAAGGACCCCAAGGTTGCCAAACCCGAGGATTTCTTCTTCTCTGGGCTACTGACTCCAAGAAACACATCAAACCCACTTGGGTCAATAGTCACTCTAGTAGACGTCGACAAGTTACCAGGCC
This sequence comes from Diospyros lotus, assembly GCF_014633365.1. Lineage (NCBI taxonomy): Eukaryota > Viridiplantae > Streptophyta > Magnoliopsida > Ericales > Ebenaceae > Diospyros > Diospyros lotus. The sequence goes on along the minus strand of NC_068341.1, from coordinate 33,741,886 downwards.
TCAACACTCTGGGCATCTCCTTAGTTCGCATCGACTACGCTCCTAATGGAGGCATTAACCCGCCGCACGAACACCCTCGAGCCAGCGAGATCCTTCTCGTCTTAGAAGGCACTCTTTACGTAGGCTTTGTTACATCCAATCCCGACAATCGTCTCTTCAGCAAGATTCTACGGCCGGGAGATGTGTTTGTGTTTCCAATGGGTCTCATTCACTTCCAATTGAACGTAGGAAAGAGTAGCGCAGTGGCTATCGCAGCTCTCAGCAGCCAGAATCCTGGGGTGGTCACCATTGCAAATGCGGTGTTTGGCTCAAATCCGAGGATTGATCCGAGAGTTCTTACTAGGGCTTTCCAATTGGATAAGAAGATGGTTGACTATCTTCTATCTCGGGTTTGGTACATCAACTTGATGTAATAGTGAGGATCATGCATGGGACACTTCTTTAAGTGTTAATTACTTGTTGCCATGGGTATTAGGCAGAGATGTTGGTCTCATTTTCTGCTGCTATTTGTTTAAATAAATGGATTTTGCTCTGTGCGATCTCCTCCCCAAAAGTTTTCCGTGAATACTGCGCACATTAATTTAGGATATGTTCATTAGACAACGTACCCGTTAATAATAACAGTTGATATACAAGAGCCGTCATCCAACAAAAGATAAATGTTTAAAAACAATGATTAGAAGGAATTGTTAATTAGGAATATTAAAACAATGGAATTATGAAGAATAAGTACGTACAAAACTTAAAATGAAATAACAACAATAACAAATAATAAAATTCTGCAGGGAATTTTCGAGTTATGGAAGGCTTGAAACGCGATAAAATCGCTTTCCTAAAAGTGAAATTTGCCCTCCCTCCACTTTGAGTTAATTTGCTGTGAGAATTTATAAAATTGGTTTAGTGGATGTAACAAACCCTTTTAGATTTTTGCCCTCAACAAAAGTGAAGAAATCAAATTTTGAAATAAAAGAAAGAGTTTTGATCTTCTTCAACTGAGGTAAAAACTTGTGTTTCTAATGTATTCTACATGTCTCTAATTTCTAGAATTGTCTAGATATATATAGATAGGGTAGTTAGAAATTTGAAAGGATACATATTTGAGAATGGGGCAATTAGAATTTTGAAAGGATACAACATTTCAATATTTGACCATTTAAGAGTTGTTTAACTTATTTTGAACAACTTAAATTTCTAGCAATCTCCCACTTGTTCAAATATAAATTAAGACCCTAATTGAAGAAGATCAAAACATGTTTATGTGTAAAATAATTTAACTTTCAATTTGAACATTACCTTAGTATATATAGTGGCACAAAATGAAATTGAAATTCCTTGTACACTACAAGAAAAAAAAGTTTTTAGCGACAAATTTTGAATTTTTTTTCTTTTTTTAGCGATAGATATTTTTCGTCACTAAAGTTTTTTATTTTATTTTATTTTCTTTTTTAGTGACAAATATTTTTCGTCACTAAATTTTTTAATTTTTAATTTAAATGTTTTTCTTTTTTAGCGATTGATTTTTTCAGTCGCTAAATTTTATTTTATTTTCTTTTTAACGACAGCTTTTTTCCACTTTATTGCATCCGGTCATTTCCCCTGGACACTTGCCTAGTCTTATTCAAAAGATGGAATAGGGTTCAGTTCACCCTATAATTCTTTGAGGAATGATGCCTAACTATGTGAGAATAAGTTCTTAAATGGTAATGGGATGGTGTTTGAGGCCCTTACAGACTTACCTGAGTCGCATGGGCATGGGTGGCTGGTATTGGGGGTTCATATACTATGTATGCAAAGGCATGAGTATTGTAGAGCGTTTAGCATATGCGTCAAGTAAAGTCATTTTCATGGCATTTGTATTCCTATGTCGGTGTGGTAGAGCCTAATTCATGGCTTATGGGGGCCATGGCATCACGTTAATGCTACAGAGCCTTGCATTTTCTATGTGTTACATTGCATGGTTATTGATGCACGTAGTGAATTTATCTGTAGGGTATACCCTCGAGTGTTGGCTCATTATGATGATGTTATGGAAGCTTTGGCTCATGATTAGGATATGGGAGATTTGGCTTATGATGATGATATGGGAGCTTCGGCTCAGATAAGGTTATGAGAGCTTTGGCTCATGACGATGACATGGGAGCTTCGGCTCATGGCAGTGGTACGAGAGCTTTGGATCATGGTAATGTGCTAGCCAGTTCATGGCTGCCAACAGGTTTGTATATAGGACCTTGGGTGTCAATGTGTGTCATATGTGAGCCCTTCGATTCATTATATGTGAATTGATGCATTGTGGTAAATGGGTTGAGTTATGCTTCATGACATGGGTTATATGTAGTGTATGGGTGAGTCTATCTCTAAGCCAGAACCCTCTTGTTTCTTTATTCTTGTTGAGTCTTGTGACTCACTCTTTCTTTACATCATTCTAGGAAAGGCAAAGGCAAAGGCTGAGGGCAAGGGTAGCGGTATATGATCTATTGGGTAGTTATGTGTAGAAGGTAATCCCAGTCGATGAGTCCCCGAGAGTGTTGCTATTCCAGAGTGCTAGAGGGTGTCTGTTAACTTTCTGGTTGTAGAATCTACTTGTACCCATGCGCTTTGTTAATGGTTATGTACCAATATGTGTAACACCCTGCACCAACTGAGGGGTATTATAAATGCGAAAAATATCATTATGAATTTTGGGGATATATATTTTTTCCATAAATATATAATATAACGTTTGTACGTGAATAGTATACTAGGTAAGTTCTCAAGAAAGAGAAGTGTGTCACAAAAGGACACACTTAGATATCAAGTATTCCTTAACCAGAACTTTCCTAGACATGCACTTCCACTACACAACACTTAAATCCATAATTTCCTCGACAATCCTGATTACCTTCTCAGCACATCAAACTTAAAATCATCAAGCTAAGACAAGTAATATCATCATAAAACAAATGCGGAAGCTAGATTGAAACCTGATATGAAACATAACTGAAATCATCTTATACATAACATCAAAATCGTATCATTGTCTAACATGACATCATCAAAAGGAATACATATAATCCAAAATATATGCTACGATCCACCTACAAGTTGCCATCACTCCTCGGCAATTCCTTTTCCTTTGGAACCGCTGCTTCCACCTGGAACGTTAGAATATTCTAGGGACAAAATCTAACATAAGATGATGAATCATCTAAGTGAGAGTTTAAAAACATTTTCATGAATGTATGGAAGACATGAAATAACAGAATATCACGACAAAACTTGGCCCAAGAGAATCCCACACACACTTAACCCTATCCGGGGAAAATCCAATCTCTCTAAAGGCAACACAACCACATCGACAAATTAGTACAACATAATCCTAGCTTAAGAGAGAGCAACGTCAATGCATGAACCCGGGACCACCCCATCATCATTACGTTCCCATTCAGAAGCTTCCGGAGCACGTCAACATCAATCCTGGCCAAATGATGATCGACACTATCCACGTCCACCTTGGAAACAATACTATCGCTCAATGGCCTAATGGGGTGGTGTCCACTCGCAGCCCCGCCACTTAAGTCAGTCTGGGGTGCTGTACACTCTTAGCCTCGCCACTTGTCGACTCGTAAGAGTGGTGTCCACTCTCAGCCCCCGTCACAAGTGGGCATTTTTCCTTGGCACGCTTCCTTAGTGCTGTCACTTCAAGTGTCACATCATAAGCTGACATCCCAACCCAAAAACACGCCAATGCCAGAAAACATAATCATATGAAACAACATTTCATATACATAATTTATCGCACAAAATTCAATGCACATGCATAAAATATTTCGGGACAAACCCAATGAAACCAACCATCACAGGTTAAAACCATTCACATGCAACAAAATCATTTGCATGAAAGAAATCAAGTTTAAGAGGAGAACCACTTTGAATAAACCAAGTAGTTTAGGGTAAAACAACTCACCTTTGACAAAATCCAAAGTTCCTCAAAAGGCGCGCATTGCCTCGATTTACGTGTTCGACCTCAATTTTCGTGCTAACCTCAAAAGTCGCACCAATACTCAACCCTAGGCCTCAAAGCACCCCAATCATCATTTAAACATCAAAAATTTGATTTTTCTCATAATTTCTTTATTTTCTCTATTTTCTCCCTTTTTTTCTCTAAAATTTCAAATAAATATCTATCAAACTATTCTCTCCAATATTTATTTACAATAAATCATATATAACCTATAAACTTCAAGAGAAAATTACTGAACTTACCTAGATGCTGCGTTTTCACGCAAAACAAGGCTGTTTAGTGTAAAAACTGAGATACCAGAAAGCCCAACTTCAAAACTAATTGCACAAACCTCAAGATCTTGATTTTTCTAGATTTTACAAAATTTTTCCAAAATTTTCTGACCTTCCACGCGTCCCCACGTGTCGCAAGTGGGAGAGAGTGAGATTGGCACGTGAGCTTCACATGCTGGTCATCTTCTCCGGTGATGGTATATCAGAAATGTTAGGTCTCGATGCCACATTTTTCCTCTCTTCCAGTCGATTAGGATGGGCTACCTTGGGCCTCGAAAGAAGCACCAGAGCACGTCTAACCGACCATTTGAAGGTTCGACCAAGGGGACAGCCTCCCTTTTCTGACAAGGCCTCGAACAGCCTTCAAACCTCAACCAAAACGCTTGAAAATATCCAGAAATGATCTATCACTCATGGGAAACAAAAACCCCTTAATCTAGTTGCTAAATTTGTTCAAAAATGGCCTCAATTTGAAGCTCCAATTGTTTAAATTTTCGGCCAAGCCCCAACTTTATTTATAGGCGAAATCGGGCTTCCAAATGCCCTTGGCCGACCAACCCATGCCCCTTAGAGCATCTACCTACCTTGGATCAACCTCGAAGCAGCGTCACCCAACTACAAAAGTGACTTGCAGGTGTCGCGACAATCTAGCCAACTTCTTGGTCGATTTTTGCTCAAAATCCGGCCACCCTGGTGGCTGATGTCAGCCCAATCTTGATCCCCAAGCACTCCCAACCATCCCTCGTGCCATCCTTATGGCTGAAACGGCCGGTCAGCGATAGCCAGTGGCTTGGTTGGATTCTAATTGCGACCATTTTTGAGTTTTTGCACTTTTGCCCCACTGATTTTGGTATTCTCACTTTAGCCATTTTCCACGAAGCTCCTAGACTTTTGATAACTTCCATTGAGTCCCTTAAGTCTTTAGCCTTTCATTTCTCCCTTGAAACTTTCAGAAAACGTCATTTTGACCCTCTCGGGTAACTTTAAAAAATTATACTTAGGTCCGAGTCTTCATTTTGGCCTCAAATCCTTTTGTTTCTTCCAAAAACCACTAAAGGGTTGCTCTACATGCCGAATATGAATATCCTCATGGTTCTATTGACTTTTCAAAAGCCCCCTACAATTATTCGATTTTACAGCCTATCCCATAGTTGTATTTTAGCTGTATCGAAAACTATTTCTGATCCATTATTTTTTTATGCCATAAATCAATCCTCGAAATACTCGACACTACCATATCATTTTCTTTAGGCATCTCGGCTCCAGGGTACTCCCTACAGTCGATTTGGTCAATCTATCTCGCTATTATGATACCTATTTTCCTCAAATCTCATTTTTCTAATAAAATACTCATTTCTCAATTAGCCCAAAGTTCTCGTGTATTACAGTATGGTCACCTCTGCACCTTTTGACTATACATATAAATATATCATGCTTCTGCTATGCTAGGAAGTTGCTTTGTGTGATTGTTATTTAGTATCTATGTCTTTCTCTTTCTGGGACTCCATCTCGGTTTCCCTGGCTTTTGGGGTTTCTAGGTTGGGGTCCCACATTTTGTGGTCTTAGAGCGAGGATGGGATGAGTCGAGTCCTGTACACATAGGAATGTTAGGTTGAGTTAGCGTGTCTCGGAGTCAGATGTGGGTTTTCAATAAGAGGTCGTACTCTAAGCACTTTTGTTGTGCAGGGCACATGAGCACGCGACAAGAACGTGGATAAACTGCCAACTCGGGGTTGAGGTTAGGCCACCCCGACACTAGAGATGCCACAAGACCCTAGTGAGGATCTTCAAAAAGAGGTTATCGGCATACAGGGGAAGCAGGTATATTGTAGGCAGTTGATGTGCTGGCTTCCAACCAATTGAGGCAAGATTACAATAATGACAATGGTGGCCAAGCATCCTACTCCGCTGCTCAGGGGACCGATGGTAGTGTTAGGGGTGCTGTAATACCCAAGAACGTTGGGTTATATAAGAAATAATATTTTATTAGAAAAATGAGATTTGAGGAAAATAGGTATCAGAATAGCCCGAGAAATTGACCAAATCGATTGCAGGGAGTACCTTGGAGCCGAGATGCCTAAAGAAAATGATATGGAAGTGTCGAGTAATTTGAGATATGATTTATGGCATCGAAAGAATTTGGGTCGGGAATAGTTTTCTGTACAGCTAAAAATACAGCTTCAGGATAGGCTGCAAAATCGAATTATTGTAGGGGGCCTTCGGAAAGACAATGGAATCCTGAGGGTATTCATATTTGATGTGTAGAATAACCCTTCAGTGGTTTCAGGAAGAAATTAATGGATTTGGGGTTAAAACAAAGATTTGGGCCAAAGTGCAGTTTACCGAATTAGCCGGAGGGAGGTCGAGATGGCGAGTTTTTGGAATCTTCTGAGAAGGAATAAAAGTTTTTATGACTTGAGGGACTTAATGGAAATATTTGAAAGTTCAAGGGCTTTGTGAAAATGGGCCAAGGCATAAGAGACAAAATTAGGTGGGGTGAAAGTGTAATATTTCCAAGTTGGAGAAGGGAGCAAGCTGCCATGGTTGACCAGCCTCATCCGACTGCCAACAAGCGCCTACCGACCATAGGGATTTGTGCCAAATGGGTCGGGGATGCATCAGGGTCAACAAGGGGGCTTGGGTTGGCCGAATTTGGAAGCTTTCTGACCAAGTTTTCGGTCGAATTTTGGAAGCAGTAAAAGTGATGATTACGGTCGATTTTTGAAGCAATTAGGTCTATCCAGGGGTGGTAGAAGCCTCATAGGTGTCATTTGAGCAAACCTTGAGCATTTGGAAGCTCGGGAAGGCCTATAAATAGAAGTGGCCGAATGCCTTTGAAAAATTAAGATGTTAGATCTACAAATTCAGGAATAAATTGGGAGAATCAGATAAGGGGCTTTTATTTCCCATGTCCTAAGCTTCATTTCTGTGCAATTTGAGCTATTTTGGTTGAGATATAAGTGAGATCCGAATCCTCATCGAAAAAATGAGCTTTGCCGGAAAATAGCTTCGAGCAGTCTGAAAATGGCTTGGTTTGTGGGATTTTTTGGTATCCTCTTGTAGAGGGCGAAAAGAGGAAGCCATAGGTTCAAACGGGGGGTTAATCAGAGGTCGGATGAAGGAGATATGACCATTAAACTAGGCGAGGCGAACCAGTCCGACGAGCTGCTGGAGGAAGAAGAAACGGCGCGTGCAGCACACTCTCCAGCTGGGCCTCGCGAGTGGGCGCGAATGATCCAACTTGTTTGGGTGAGTGAGGGCGCGTCCGGACTCCAAAAATTGTGAAATAAATTTATAAATTCCTCTAAAATCGAGATATAGGTCCTGTAGAAAAAGATTTGAATTTGGAGTTCTCGGTGTCTCGGTTCTAGCATCAAAGAGCTTCGTTTTGCATGAAAACACAGCATCCAGGTAAGTCCAGTATTTTTCTCTTGATATTTATAGGTTATTATGATTTTTTGTGAAGAAAGATTGGAGAAAATAGCTTCAGAGGGATTTATTTGGATTTTTAGAGGCGAAAATAGTATAAAAATGGAGAAAATAAGGAAATTGTGAGAAAAATGGGTTTCTGATACTTATATGTTGATTAGGGTGCCTTGAGGATTAAAGTGATGTGATTTGTGCAAATTTTGAGTTTGGCACGAAAATTGAGGTTGGGCACGCAAATCGAGGCAGTGCGTATTTTTCAAGGTATCCTGAATTTTGTCAAATGTGAGAATTTCTACCTGCATAAAATTGATTTGTGAGAATTCTTATCCCAAAAATTGTTTATTCAAAGTTGTTCTCTTAAACTTGATTTGATCCATGCAAATGTTTTGCTGCATGTGAATGGTTTTAACCTGTGATGGTTGTTTTCATTCGGGTATGTCCCGACATGTTTTATGCATGTGCATTGAATTTTGTGAGATAAATTGTGTACATGAAATGTTGTTTATGCATCGTATTATGTTTTGTGGCATTGGCATGTTTTTATGGGATGTTATCCAGATAGTGTAGCTGTGAGTCCCCAAGTGTGTTTGTCAAACAGGGGTATCTCGAGCTGTGTGCTGGGATGACCGCCTCGATTTTTATACCGGGCTTGGTGGCTAGGGAAGTTATACTAGGGTGATGGGTTGTACAAATGGGATGGGATGTCAACTTATGATATGGCACTTGAAGTGATAGCACTAGGGAAGTGATTAGTGGTCAATTTTGTAAAAATTTTGTTATAATTTCACCCTTATTTTGATCTTAAAATGGTTTAAATTGAATATTATTATGCATTTTGTGATTTTGTGCATGTTTAAAGATATTAATATAAAAATATATATAAAATATAAAAAAATAAATATAATATATATAATAATATAAAAATATGGAAAGCTCAGGCCCAAGCCCAACACAAGGAAGGCCCAAGCCCAAAACAAGGTAGGCCCAAGCCCAACACAAGGAAGACCCAATCCCAAAAATATGAAAAGCCCAAGTCTCACAAATTGATGACATCATCACTTACATCATGGGTTGGAATGACATCATCGCTTACATCATGGATTGGAATGACATCATGGCTTACATCATGGGTTGGAATGACATCATTGCTTACATCATGTATTAGATATTTTATTTATCTTTGTATTTTTAAATTAGTTATTTTATTTTTCTTTAGATATTTTGTATTATTAAATTATATAATTGAGTGGTCTCTATTGCATCTTTTACCCTATAAAGAGAGCACTTGGGGTGCATTTGTAACCATTCAATTTTCTTATAATGAAAGTGTAGTTGTGTTCTTAAGATTTCTCTCTCAAATTTTTCACTTTAGTTTCAATATAGTTTCGTTCTTAGAATTTATCTCTTAAATCTTCAACCTTTGTTTCCATATAGTTGTATTATGTTATTCATATTGTCTTTTTATTATATACCGCCTATATGGTCAGTTGAATATTGTCTTTTCATTATATACCGCCTATATGGTCGGTTAAAAAATAGTCTTTCAATTCTTGTCTTTTCATTATATACCGCCTAAATGGTCGGTTAAAAAATAGTCTTTTAAATACTGTCTTTTAATTTTCATCATTTAAATTCCTGCCAATTTATTTAAAAATGAAGATAAGTAGCTAAAACCAATCTTGGGTTAAGGCAAGGACAATGTCCAATGCCAATGATTCCCAAAGAAAGCTACGCTTCAAGTATATAATATTAATCTGATTTAATTTGAGCAGCATGCGTATAGTGTATCTTTGAGTTTGGATTGAAGCATAAGCCTAACTTAGAATTTTCATGCCACGTATGGAGATTGCTAGACTTGGAAATGTTTTCATACCCAAACCCAAATAATTAATCTATATCTATAAATTCTGTCTGGAATATAATTCAATTTATGGTAATTGCTTAACTTAGAATTTTCATGCCATATATGGAGATTGCTTAAACAAGAATTATCATTATCTTGAACTTAAAATTACTGACAGAGCTGCAAAACTTAATTCAGATGAATATTACTGATCTTTTCTATCAAATTGGGAATTAATTGGTTTTGGCACTGAAATTGTCTTGACCCAAGCTGCTTAAATTCAGTATTAGTTTAGTTTTAATTCTTACCTTTAAATCATCTTAATCACCTCCTAAACTCAAATATTTTATGATTTTTACTTTCAACCATAAATAATCTCCCTGTAAACTGACTCGGACTTACTGAAATATAAATTTAAAATTGTACTACACGCACACTCGCACACTGGCGAGTATAATCGCCCTACACTTGCTTTAATAAAAGGATTGACGTCTAATGAATTTGGTTGTAGTTTTGATAAATAAATGTGCAAGGTAGCGTAGCAGTTAGGAAGCGTGCCAAGGGAAAATACCCAGTTTGTCGACTTGGGCTGAGAGTGGACACCACCCACGTGAATTGACAAATGGCGGGGCTGAGAGTGGACACCAACCCGGATTGGCAGTATGGCGGGGCTGCGAGTAGGTAGGACCCCATGAGGCCTTTGCGCGGTAGTATTGTTTCCAATGTGGACGTGGATTCCCAAGATTAGTGTTGATCATCATTTGGCCAGGATTTGTGTTGACGTGTGCTCCATAAGCTTCTGAGTGGGAACATAATGATGACAGGGTGGTTCCCGGGTTCATGCATTGACGTTGCTTCCTCTTAAGCTAGGACTGTGTTGTGTTAATGTGTCGATGTTATTGTGTTGCCTTTAGAGAGATTGCATTTTCCCCGATTAGGGTTAAGTGCTGTGTGGGATTCTCTTGGGCCGGGTTTTCTCATGATTTTATGTTGTTTCATATCTTGCATACATTCATGAAGATGTTTTTGAATTCTCACTTAGATGATTCAGCATCTAATTGTTAGACTTTTGTCCCTGGAATATTCAACATTCCAGATGAAGGTAGCAGTGCAAAAGGGAAAGGAATTGTTGAGGATTGACGACAACTTGTAGGTGGATCGTAGCATGTAGTTTGGATTATATGCTTTCCATTTTGATGATGTCATGTTAGACGATGGTACATTTTTGGATATTATATATGAGATGATTTTAGATTATGTACCACATCAGGTTTTGATCTAGCTTCCGCATTTGTTTTGCATAAAGATATTACCTGTCTTAACTTGATATTTCTAAGTTTGATATGCTGAGAAGATAATCGGGATTGTCGGGGAAATTTCAGATTTAAAGTGTTATGTAATGGATGTGCATGGCTAGGAAAGTTTTGGCTAAGGAAAGACTTGGTATTTAAGTGTGTTCCTTTGTGACCCACTTCTCTTTCCTAGAAACTTACCTGATATACTATTCACATACAGATGCTGTGTTTGTGAAAAAAATATATCCCTGAAATCCATGATGGTGTTTTCCGCATTTATAACGCCCCTCGGTTGGAGCGGGGTGTTACAGGTGCACTCCCAAAGAATTTCATAACACTGCAGCTTCCTGAATTCCATGGGGGATTGTATGTTGCTGAGGATGAGAACTGGATGTCGTCAGTGGACAAGCAGTTGCGAACTATGGGTTACACTGATGCATAAAAGGTGCAGCTTGGTACCTTCCTTTTACGAGCCAATGTAGAGTGATGGAGGGAGACTGTTAGGCAATGGTACACAGGTAGGAAGTTGACATGGGCAAAGTTTCAAGAGATATTCAATGAGACTTTCATCATCGACTAAGTACGTGAGCAAAAGATGTACAAATTTATTGAGCTAGTGCATGGGAGTAAGATAAGCCCAGTAAGAAACTGAGTTTATATCCTTAGCACGGTATGCACCAAATCTAGTGACACTAGAGTCTAGGAAAGCCAACAAGTTTTAGAGGGGCTTGAGAGTAGATATCCGACATGCACTGGCTAGGGCCAAGATTATAGACTATCCTACCATGGTGCAACGTGCCTATGCAATTAAACGGGATCGAAACGAGTTAAGGAGTGAATAGGTGGTGTTTGGGGGAATATGAAATAACAACAATAAAAGAATGTGGGATGTAAGCTCCAGTAAGAGCACATGAGGACTTTCGAGATGCAAGTTATGCTAAAAGAGACATCAAGAATCATGTCGTTTGTGTCGAGAAGGTTGTTATTTGTGTGGGCAACCAGGGCATATATAGAGAGACTGTCCCTAGGCTCCAGATGTGGCACCCGGTAAGGAGATCATTTGCTTCCGATGTGGCCAGAGAGGACATGGAGCGAGTATGTGTACACAGCCACCACAGTTTGAAGGACAGAGGTTAGGAGAACCTGAACAGAGATTTGCTCAATGGTCGGCGATGCCCAGGGTGTAAGAAGTAGTTCCACCATTACCATTACCTATGACTTAGCGCCCCACTGTAATAGACAGGCCGCAAGTTCAAGGGTGAGTATTTGCATTGACGATAGCTGAGGCTGAAAGAGGAAATGACATCGTGCAAGGTATTCTCACACTATATGATCATGATGTTCATGTGTTTTTTAATATAGGATCCACGTATTCTTTCATAGCACTGTATATTGTGCATTATGTTCCTATCTCTTAGAGTCCCTTACAGTACAATCTATCTGTTACCATGTCAGGTGGTGTTATGTTGCGAGGGAGTAGGGTGATCAGAGATTGTGAGATTTTGGTGCACAATAAGGTGTTACCAGGTGATTTAGTGATACTTGCTATTAAGGACTTTAACCTTATCTTGGGCATGGATTGGCTATCGCGCTATTATGATAAGGTTGATTATCGTCAGAAGGTAATTTTCTTCGAATTTCCCCAATAGCCAACTATTGTGCACCGGGGTATTAAGCCAGTGGTTTCAACCCCAATGATCTCGGTGATTAAAGCGGAGAAGTTAATATGACATGGGTGTGAGGCTTATCTCACCTTTGTGACCATCACGATAGGGGTAAAGAAAGAGTTATATGAGCTTTTAGTCGTCTGAGACTTCCCTGATGTATTTCCAAACGAGTTGCTAGGATTGTTGCCACACTAAGAGATTGACTTCACGATTGATCTACTGCCAGGAACCCAACTAATCTCCAAAACTCCATATAGAATGGATGCCAATGAATTAAAAGAACTGAAAGTACAGGTCTAAGACATATTTGGTAGAGGTTTCATTCAAAAGAGTACGTCGCCTTGGGAAGCGCCAGTGTTATTTGTGTGAAAGAAGGATGGATTAATGCTGTTGTGTATCGATTATCAACAATTGAACCAAGTGACGTTAAAGAATAAGTACCCACTTTCATGAGTAGATGACTTGTTAAATCAGCTTCGAGGAGCTTTTGTTTTCTCCAAGATTGACATGAGGTCTGAGTACCATCAGGTGTGAGTTAGGGATGAAGACATCCAGAAAATGGCATTCCACACGTGTTATGGTCATTATGAATTTGTGGTTAACCCATGCTATAACGCCCCACTTTTCCAAATAAACAATAACGTGAAATATTAGCAGATATCACCTATGGGCGTTATGGAAACCCTTACCAATGGAAGCATTTGGATCGAACTTGAAAGCTTAACGAAAGCTAAATAAAGGGGTTTCCACTAGATTCCTTAATATGAACAAGAAACGCATATAGCTTTCAATAAACCCAAAAGACACAACTCACTACTTGTAGTTATAACTACAACACATGCCTAACCTAGTGAATAAACCCTTATCATGGCAACTTCCCCATACAACATTTGAAGTGCACCAATTGAGATATTACACCCACACAACCCTTAGTACAACTGTAGGACACCCATACATTTAATACAAGTTCGATCATCCTAGCTGCTATTAGAATACATCACTTGAATTACATAATGAAATAAAACCCCAAGCTAGCTGCAAAGCCCAAAGCTAGCCAAGCACCACCCTTTTTCCCTTCCTCGAACTAGAACCTGGAACACCTGGCACTTCTGAGAAACCTGGGACGTTCAATGTCCCAAGGGTATGAAACACCCGAGTTAGATAATAACATCTAAGTGAGTGACTTAGAAAATGAGAGTACATGCGTGCAAATGCAATAATGCCATTATGAAATCCACCCCTGTGGTAGCAATGCCAGGGTGTTGCAATCACCCCCGCGGTCATCATAGTCACCCCTTGGCTCACCGTAAGAGCACGAGTTCTTCCATGATGGCCCAACAACTAGCCACAGTCACCAACACAAACATGATATATGACAAAGCAGAAGGAATATGCATAGTCAAGGGAAAATATGACATGTAAGCCATAAAGGCATGATATGCAATCCATCATCCACACACAAGTGAAGCAACAAATGCTTAAAGTGTGTGAAACATGCAAGAATCACTCACCTTGATCGGTTACCTTAGGAAGCACGGTTTACAACGAGTAGAATGGGTTTTCTCGTAGTTTTTCTTACTGCTTGGCACAAACTTCGGGAAAGACCTAAAAATTCTGTTAAGACTTATTCTCTCTCGACTTTCTCTTTTTTTTTCGACAGCATTTCCTCCCTCAAACTCCTTCCTTTTCCTCCTTACTTGGTGCCCAAAATGAATAACCCCAAAGCCCTTATTTATAGAAAATTTCAGCGAACCAAATCGCGCCATGTGTCGCGTCATCATTCCATCCATGAGCATCCAATTAAAATATGCTATGTGTCCCTAGGGATTTGTGCCTCCACATGTTTAATTATATTTTCAAGATTTCCCATCATTACATCCCACATGGTAAATTACATTTTCTACATTTCCCATCATTACAACTACATCCCACACGGTTAATTGCATTTTCCATATTTCTCATCATTACACTTCAAATCCTATCTCTAAGTGGCCAATGAATGCTTGCCACATGTCCTTAGGGATAAGGTTTGAAGACTTTTACAAACTTGGAAGCTAAGTAAGCTTTTCCTTAGCCAATCATGCAATGCCACCTCAAAGGGTCATTATGAGCCATCATGTGACCTCATCTTATCTTCCAAGTGGCCAATGGTTGATTGCCATATGTCATTGAAGATAAGGCTTCATCATTTCTCCCATGTGCATCCAACCCAAATGCACCACTCATCTCTTAATTGAATTGAAGATAAGGCTTCATCATTTCTCCCATGTGCATCCAACCCAAATGCACCACTCATCTCTTAATTGAATTTAATAGAGTTTGGAATCAAAGCTCCATTTGATTTGAATTTGAAATCCATGATACTAAGAGATATTTTTAAGGTTTCAAGAACTACACCTTGGCCCAAACTTTTCAGATAATTTGCACTTAGACCCTTGCAACTTGGTTCTCGGGCCATTTTTAATTGCACTTTTTGGTCCCTGAAAAATAGATAAATTACACTTAGCACCCTAAGATTTTAGGTAAATTACACTTTTACCCGAACTTTAGTATTTATTATTTTTTCACTAGTTCAAAAACTGAACCTTTGCCTCAAGGCTTCTTCCCTTGAAAGGACCTACTTCCTCAAGTATTAGAACCTAATAATCTAAGGTATTACATCATATTTGAGTTGAAAATCTGGGATGTTACATCCTCCCCCCCTTAAAAATAAATTTCGTCCTCGAAATTCCACCTCATTCTTCAAGATTATGGTGTCCCCAAATCACCTTCCTCAAGAGATATCATCTCACTCCTCAAGACTTATATTAGGATGGACAATGCACTCAATTTGGTGTGACTTATCCAACATGGTTGCCCCAACTTCAGGCCTTAGGCTCCTGAATTCAACTTAGAAATCAAAGTATTTCATTAAAAAAAAACGGCGTCAGTGTTTTTGACCCATTCCTAATTGACTCCCTTCATAAGTCTTATCACGAACACTATTATTCTTGGGAATCCCTTTTCGAATAGATTGTCAATCTAAAAAGCTTTCAACCATCTAAAGACAGTTAGGGATCAAATCACAGAGCTCCGGTCCTTTGGGACTTGGATTCTGGTCCCAACATAACAACCATGGTGTTGCCCAAACTTTGGCATCTGACCGTCTCCACAGTCCACTAAGTAGCTCTAACTCATGGGTCTCACACCCTTACCGCGAGCCAGCCCACAAGCCGCACCGGTAATCAGTCACGAGCCCATCATTAGTCCTCTACCTTGGTCCTTAGGCTCAGATCCGCTGTTACAGGCCACACACCCATGGTGCTATTGTTAGGCTAGAGCCTCCTACCCCGTCTCCGAGAGTTGTAATTGACCCAGCTCCTGTCACTTCTAATACTTCTTTCAGTACCAGCCCAAATCTCTAAATCATGAGTAACACAACACTACTCACAATTTCCCTTCTACTGGAACCCATGCTCCCAAGTGTACCAGAGTGTATCTACTACCGCATCATCTAATATTTCAACAGGGAAAGATTCAAGATAATCAAACCAGAGCCAGCTGCTCATAACTATTGGGATGTACAACTGTCTACATACTAAACCGAAGGTCAGGTAGGTAACTAGAGTAAAATTTCCCTTCCCCAAAGGTCAAGTATGGGAACTACAATCCCATTGCTTGCTATTATAGGAAAACACATTTCCTAAGCAAGCTCACAACACACCACATACCTACATCGGGGAAACATACCACTCACAGTTACGACCTATCTCGACCCACGTATGCAACCACAGTTTCATCACCCTCCTCACGCATAAACTTTCGAATCTCCAAGCCCACACAACATATCGTGTAGTAGTCACTCTCTTGGTACCTAGGTCTTTTCCCTCAGATCAATGACTTAGACCCATGATCCCAAGCTTTCTTTTATTTTCTCTCACAAAGGAAAATACTTAACTTTTAAATGTTCTTTAAATCATACCCACTCTATATTCAGCGTACCTTACTTTTCCTGATCCGACAAAATTCTTATAATTGCTTTCCACCAATAGCCCACTTCATCAAAAGCATAAAGTGGAATAAATGATCTTTTCCTTTTCACTTGGTTGCCGCTTTCAATCTTGCATTTCCTCTATCCTTGAAGGACTCACGGCTAACCCATTTCTCATAACTTAGAAAAATTACCTGCAGCGCCTTATAAGACAATCCTCAAGTATTGCTCAATTTTCCCTGAGGCTAAGTAAATCAAAATATACTCAACCAATACAGTTATAAACCAATCCTACTTTGGTTTTCAACATCCAAGGTATCGAATCCATAAAGGCTACTGGTTATCCCAATTGCTATCATCAGATACCCATAATAATCTGTAACAAAATCTAAGGCAACCTTACTATATCCTCCTCTTTAATTCTCAATGAGTATATCATTCCCATA
This sequence comes from Diospyros lotus, assembly GCF_014633365.1. Lineage (NCBI taxonomy): Eukaryota > Viridiplantae > Streptophyta > Magnoliopsida > Ericales > Ebenaceae > Diospyros > Diospyros lotus. The sequence goes on along the minus strand of NC_068341.1, from coordinate 33,724,964 downwards.
TTCCAAATTTCTATAAACAATTTAGACAATAGAATAGTCTCCCAAGCATTTATTATCTAAAATCCTCGGGATCTTAAATCCATTGAACACCTACAAAATAACCATATAGCAAAATGGTTTCCTGAGCATGTAGCTTCCAAATTCCCCTGGACCCTCTAGATCCACCAATTTCTTGCAAAATAAGTAGTCTCCCAAACAATTACTTAATACTCTCGAAACTCCAAGTTTATCAAATCCCTGTGATTCAAATAAGTTTCATCTAAAATATCCCCAAGTAATCTTCAAGTAAGGAAGATGTCTCCCAAAATCACCCATGTCATTCAAGAATTTTGGCAGGGGTTTAATTTCATCAAGTGACTAGATTACTTACCCGTACCAAGTCCCGTCCTGTAAAACAATTAGGCATTTCCCAAACGATTATTGCCTAGAATCCTCGATATTCCAAATTTATCAACTCCTTCAAACTAACTATTAGTACGAGACTCTAATGAACCATATATGGGAATACTTCCAAATGCAATTAGTTTCCCGAGACCTCAAATCCGTCAATTTCCTATAAACAGTTGTTGATAAGAAATTCTAACAAATCTCAAATCAAAGTACTTACTCGTTGGACTTTACCATAGTCATAGAAACAACATCAAATCCCATGTAACCCCTCTTGTCACCAAAGCCCCAAATATTTAGTAACATCAATTAAAACATCTCATCTTACTATTTTTCCTTCTAGGATCCTCAAAACAACCATATAATCTATCATGTCACCAAGGAACCCTAAAGTTAGTACCATCAGGTGTATCTCTTGAATCCCAAAATTTATGTAGAAAATAAAATAATCTTCCAAAGAAACCCCCAAAATCCTCAAATTGACATAGTGTCTTCATGACCTTGACTCCATACACTCCTTAAGTTTCAAGAAATCTCATAAATAATTTATCTTACAAAATAACCTCTCGAAATCCTCGAGACTTAGGTCCACCAGGTTTTCTCAAAATATTTGTTAATAAAAATTTCTCATCTCCCAAAATGATCAAACGATCTCCTTAGCACCCAATAGACCTCAAATAAACTCCCATATAAAGGGTTCTATCTTCCTTCAATAATTTAATTAGTCCTTCCCAAGATTTTCCAAATAACCAAATGCTTACTCGCGTCTTGTCCAATTTATGTACTCACCGGATCCTGCTGTCCTTAACAGGGATAACCTCAAACAATGAGTAGCTTATCCTGTCATCAAAACTCAAAGATCAGTAATAGGAGAACATCATACAATGCTATTTACATTTACCCACATTTATACACATATATAGACTTCTTATTTCACTATTTTGTCCATCTAGGTACGTCTACATACAATCCTTTATCTCGAAAACCAAAAATTATTATTCCTTGGTTTTGAATTCTATTCCTGCCATAGATCAAAACATCCTCAAAGTTAGTCAACTCAAATCTAAATCAAAACCACAAAATCTCCACAACCCAAAATATCCTCTAGATTAATCATTCATACTTAAAAACCATATATTCTAGCTCTGATACCAACTGTAACATCCTGCATCGAGCGATAGGAAGGACCGAAACAACTTACCCTGATAGGCCTACGCGAACTTCCCAAGAGGGTCACCCATCCTTAGATTTCCCCAGGTTAAGCATGCTTAACCTTGGAGTTCTTTGCCTACATTCAGCCCGAAAGGTATCCAGCTGGTGTTGTTTCCTTCCTTACTTATCCTCAATATGTACTATTCTCTTCTGAGCTCCTGGGGTATTACATTCTCCCCCCTTGAGCACATGACGTCCTCGTTATGCGACCTTACAACTGGTCCCAGACCTTCTCCCATTTGGAGGTTTCCATCCTAGAAGCCGCCAGGAGTCGCTCCTTGATTAGTCCTTGCGCCCCGGCGCCACTCCCCGCCCTCATTGGACCGCCTTCTCCAAGGGTCTGCTTTGATACCAACTGTAACGCCCCACTTTTCCAAATACACAACAACGTGAAATATTAGCAGACATCACCTATGGGCGTTATGGAAACCCTTACCAACAGAAGCATTTGGATCGAACCTGAAAGCTTAACGAAAACTAAATAAAGGGTTTCCACTAGATTCCTTTATATGAACAGGAAACGCATACAGCTTTCAATAAACCCAAAAGACACAACTCACTACTTGTAGTTATAACTACAACACATGCCCAAGCTAGCGAATAAACCCTCATCATGGCAACTTCCCCATACAACATTTGAAGTGCACCAATTGAGATATTACACCCATACAACCCTTAGTACAACTGTAGGACACCCACACATTTAATACAAGCTTGATCATCCTAGCTACTATTACAATACATCACTTGAATTACATAATGAAATAAAACCCCAAGCTAGCTGCAAAGCCCAAAGCTAGCCAAGCACCACCCTTTTTTCCTTGCTCGAACTAGAACCTGGACCACCTGGCATTTCTGAGAAACCTAGGACGTTCAATGTCCCAAGGGTATGAAACACCCGAGTTAGATAATAATATCTAAGTGAGTGACTTAGAAAATGAGAGTACATGCATGCAAATGCAATAATGCCATTATGAAATCCACCCCTGTGGTAGTAATGCCAGGGTCTTGCAATCACCCCCACGATCATCATAGTCACCCCTTGGCTCACCGCAAGAGCACGAGTTCTTCCATGATAGCCCAACAACTAGCCACAGTCACCAACACAAACATGATATATGACAAAGCAGAAGGAATATGCATAACCAAGGGAAAATATGACATGTAAGCCATAAAGGCATGATATGCAATCCATCATCCACACATAAGTGAAGCAACAAATGCTCAAAGTCTCACAAAACATGCAGGAATCACTCACCTTGATCGGTTACCTTAGGAAGCATGGTTTACAATGAGCGGAATGGGTTTTCTCGTAGTTTTTCTTACTACTAGGCACAAACTTTGAGAAAGACCCAAAAATTCTGTTAAGGCTTATTCTTCCCCGACTTTCTCCCGTCTTTTCAATAGCATTTCCTCCCTCAAACTCCCTTCCTTTTCCTCCTTACTTGGTGCCAAAATGAATAACCCCAAAGCTCTTATTTATAGGAAACTTCGGTGAACCAAATCGCGCCACGTGTCGCGTCATCATTCCATCCATGAGCATCCAATTAAAATATGCTATGTGTCCTTAGGGATTTGTGCCTCCATATGTTTAATTAGATTTTGAAGATTTCCCATCATTACATCCCACATGGTAAATTACATTTTCTACATTTCCCATCATTACAACTACATCCCAAACGGTTAATTGCATTTTCCACATTTCTCATCATTACACTTCAAATCCTATCTCCAAGTGGCCAATGAATGCTTGCCACATGTCCTTAGGGATAAGGTTTGGAGACTTTTGCAAACTTGGAAGCTAAGTAAGCTTTTCCTTAGCAAATCATGCAATGCCACCTCAAAGGGTCATTATGAGCCATCATGTGACCTTATCTTATATTCCAAGTGGCCAATGGTTGATTGCCATGTGTCATTGAAGATAAGGCTTCATCATTTCAGCCATGTGTATCCAACCCAAATGCACCACTCGTCTCTTAATTGAATTTAATAGAGTTTGGAATCCAAAGCTCCATTTGATTTGAATTTGAAATCCATGATACCTTGAAGAGATATTTTTAAGGTTTCAAGAACTACATCTTCGCCCAAACTTTTCGGATAATTTGCACTTAAACCCTTGCAACTTGGTCCCCGGGCCATTTCTAATTGCACTTTTTGGTCCCTGAAAAATGGATAAATTACACTTAGCACCCCAAGATTTTAGGTAAATTACACTTTTACCCGAACTTCAGTATTTGCGATTTTACCACTAGTTCAGAAATTAAACCTTTGCCTCAAGGCTTCTATAATCCCTTGAAAGGACCTACTTACTCAAGTATTAGAACCTAATAACCTCAGGTATTACATCATATTTGAGTTGAAAATCTGGGATGTTACACATGCACTTTGTTAATGGTTATGTACCAGTATGGTCACCTCCACACCTTTTAACTATGCATATAAATATATCATACTCCTACTATGCTAGGAAGTTGCCATGTGTGATTGTTATTTAGTATTTGTGTCTTTCTCTTTCTGGGACTCCATCTTGGTATCCCTGGCTTCTAGGGTTTCCGAGTTGGGGATCCTAAATAGCAGATGCCCTTCTCCCCCCCTCCCCACATGCATTCGGCACCCTTAGTCATACCATGCCAACCCTCATGGCTCATGCGGCCATGCCATGCCCTACCCCCACCACATGGCCATGTCATGCCCCGCCCTCGCATGTAGTCATGTCAAGCCATACGCTACACCAATATACTCTTGTGCCCCCCCTCCCCGGGGAGCGTTTCTCGTGGCATCACTAAGACACCTAAGAGACCCTCGTGGGCCACTTAACTCGGGAGCTTCCTTCTAGGCCATGTGAGGGACCCTTCTAGGAAGTTGGATGCCCCGCAAGACCCGGTCAAAACTGCCTCTGAGATGCTCACCGAGAATAACGGGTCATGAGCCACCTGTTGCCCTCTTCCATCGCTATAAATAGGGGGGTCCTCCCCCCATTCAGGTATGCCAACTCTCGTATTCAAACTCCTTTCTTATACTTAAGTACTCCATATTTTTCAAAGGCCGACTTAGGTATTGGAGGGTCTGTCGGGGACACTTACCAGTACCTCTAACTAGTTTTCTCTCCTAATAGGTCATCCATCACCTGAAAGAGTCATCCATCATTCGATAAGGCACTTGTGTGCCACCTTGAGATAGTCTCTCATACCATAAATTTATTGTTGTAATCAAGTAACAACATTACCCATAATAATGAATTTAAAATAAATGATAGTATTTTCAAATGAAATTAAGAGTTAGACCATCTAATAACCATTATATGAATTTACTTAACCTGATGAAAAGGATGTAGGTTAAGGAATTCCTATACGAGCCAAGGTGTAACAGATGTTATTCATCATCCAAATTATAGTAACATTTTTTTTTAAAACAAAAACAACTAATTTTGTTTTTAATATATAAAATGCTAGAACAATAAATTTTTTGTGTACCTTACTAGGGTTCACTTAAATCTTAGGTGTCGAGTTAACTTTAACCTTTTAAAAACTCTAATGGGTGGCAATTTTAATTTTTATTTTGATTCAAAATAACAAATAAATAAAATTTACAAAAACATATATTTGTCCAAGAATAAAAGTTTAATTCATTTATCTCTATTAGCATCTCTTTTGAAAATTTTGTTTAATATTATACCCATATGTACATATATATATATATATAATATCTCTCGAGTGTTATTCCTTCAAAGTGGGTTAAGTATTATGCCTAGGTTGCACGAAAACGAAAAAGCAAAATGAATACGATACAAAATGAAAATAAAAAAAATGACATTTTTAAAAAAAATAGAAAATGAAAATGCAGGAGAAATGCATAAATAAAAAGTATAGGATTTTTTTTATAAATATAATTTTTACTATAAAAAATGATAGGAAATAGTTATTCAATCAAACATAATCATAAATTCTATCATTCATTCAAGTAAACATAAATGCAAATTCTATTATCCTTGAATCATGACTTAATAATTAAAAATAAACAATAAATTCAAAGAAAGAAAATAATCAAATATAATACAATTTATGAAAGTTCCTCCACTTTATCATTATTCTCTTTTTCTACATATATATATATATACATACATTCACATAATCGCAACTATATATATACATATATTCACAATCATAGCTATATACATATATTTACAAAATATACATACATAAATAATACATTCACAAGTTAGTTGAGAAAAAGTTAGGATTATGAATATATATACAAATAGATAAGAAGATGGACGATCTAGAAAGCTTGGAGTTGTAGTTGTTGATTGAAGATGAACAAAACCATGAAGAGATTGAGAAGATGGAAGGACAATAGTGGTAGACGAAACGATAGAATGGTGGAACCACGACAAGATTGAAAAGATTATGATGAGATTGAGAAGATAGAAGGAGGACAGTTGTAATACCCAAGATTTTTAAACTCAAATACTTGAGAAAATATGACATTTCAAAGAATTGTGGAAGTCCTAAAGGAAAAGTTTAGTTTCTAAGCCAGGGGCAAAATTGAAATCATTGAAGTACGGGTAAAAGTACAATTTCTGAAAAACTCAAGGCACAAGTGTAATTTACTAAAACCCTGGGTATTGGCAAAATAAATCCTTTCTCCATGGGCATACGGGAAATTTAAAGAGGGCCCGGGGACCAAGTGGCAAGGTTCTTAGTGCAATTATTGAAAAGCTTTGAGCCGGAGCATAATTCTTGAAAGCTCATAAATATAAGGCACACAAATCAAGGCATCAGGTGGCAGGGACATGTGGCAGTGTAATGATTACAGTGCTAGGTGGCGCGACACGTGGCACAACGCGGTTCATCGGGTAATGATGGGTGTCGAATCCAACAAATAATAAATTCTTGCTCTTAAAAATGTAAATTGTGATAGTGATGAGCAAGGTCGTATCCATAGAGATTAGTTAAATCTATTCCTTTGAAAATTTTAAATAAATAGAAGAAATGATTGGGGGGTTTTGAATTTTGGAATTAAAACAATTTAAAATAAAACAAATGCAGGGATATGAATTAACGAAAAATCAGTTTAAGCAAGTATCCAGTCCAAGGTATAATCTTAAAATTGATTCGAGGAATTGATCATTGATGCAAAAATAAAATCTTCCATTTTTTCACTAAATTGGTTATGATTATTAACAAGCTCAAATAACCTATCCCTCCTTACGTTGATGATAATCAAGACAAGCTCATTGATTATTTCCCTTGTTAATAAACAACCCTAAACAAGCTCTTAAGGTTTAATTTATCAACATCATTAATTACTAGAAAGACGACCAATTCAAACCAATGAATACACAAGCACAATTCATTTAAGTTAGATTATATATCTCCATAACATAAATTGAAGACCTATCCGTAATCAATTATGTTAATTACCACCAATATTAAAATATCTAAATAATTACGGATTCAGATTTCTGATTGGCGATATATTGTTCTGACAATTATACAACAGGCCCTTTGTATTAATTAATCAAAACAATAATTTCAACAAACATAGAAGATATATAAATAGAGAAAGAATAGGAGAATAATGAAAATCAATTCAATCTCATAATTTTTGCAGAATCAAAACTTCGATTATCCTTGTACTGGAATAAGAGTTTAGCAACCTATCAAAAGTAAAAGAAAATGCCTAAAAAAGGAAAACATATGAGGGACAAGAGAACGAGCGCCCTCTTCCGTCTATTCTTCTTTGCGTGCAATCCTCTTCTCCAATTCGGGGTTGTGCCAATTCTAATTAATTCCGTCCCTATTGCATCCTTAATATATTATATATATATATATATCAAGTGCAGTGCATGCATGCCCTCAATTTCCATGGTCCACTTCCATTCCCAATGTACGCAACTTCATTGGGCCTATAATTTCCAATTGCAAGCAAAGCAGCCTTCATAATATTATATTATTATGTATACATGGTGCAATATGTGAGCTTTGTTCTTCTTTTCCAATCCAAGCCCAATTTCACTTTGGGCTCTCACTGCTTCACCTTAGAATTATTAATATCATATAATATTATATTAATAAATACTCTTATATTTTGTCACAGGCCCATTATTCATGAATTTCTTTTCCAATTGTGCAACTGCAGCAACTTCAAGTTTCATGTCGTCCTTGATCCAGACAGAATCTATGAAATCTCAAAATATGAAAGTTGTAGATCATTTTCTTGGCTTTCCGTAGCATCTTGAATCATCTCAATCGGAGCTCGTACAAGAGAGTTATGCCCAAATTATGAAGCAGTATCAAAACTGTCCAGAAAAACGCAATTAACTACGGTTTTTCATTTAATGCCTCATTTTGCTCCCTAAATCAAAATATAAGAATAATGAGTACCTTTAGACACTAAATAAATATAAAAGACTAAACATTAAGGGAGTAAAATATGACATTTAATATTCTCATCAAATTCCCCCGCACTTAACCTTTACTCGTCCTCGGGCAAAACTCAAATTCATTTCCAAAAACACAAAAGTTGCAACGCCATCAACAAATAACAACTAAGCTTTTCAAAACTCATAACATATCATGAACAAAAATTCTTAAACAACTCAAAATCACTTAGTAATCATTTTCACTCGATGATGGAGTAAACTAAATACGTAGACTCTCATGGAAATAAACACTCGACTCTCATGTATTTGAAGGATATGTGTTTCACTCAAATTCATTCCAATGGAATTGATCTACCATAGGCTTGCATATTTTCTCATTCTCCATCACTGGGATCACATGCATGGGAAATATTTGGGAATGAAGCTCAAAATCCATCGAAACTAGTGGAGTAAAAATGAATCAACTCAAGCTCGAATATATAAGACATGTAAAACCAATCACTCCATTCAGTGGTTTCTTCAATTTGGCTTTAAAGCATTTAAACCATGTAAAACTCTTGTATTGAAAAAGAGATCATTCAAAAGGAACATTTTTCATTTGCAACAGGGAACGATCTTTTGCAACAACTTCCACCTTTATACGTATCACATTTACACAGACCCCTTCCTTGGGATTTTAGGAGGAATTATGAACATGGACATTTTGTAACATTAAAAGCAATTTCCTCCTTCACTCCCTTTATTCTTTTTTTTTTTATTTTTTTATTTTAAGATACTTCAATAATGGAACTCCTGAATTGAGAATAAAAACATGTTCCATTTCACCAGCCATAGCCATACCACAAATCCAAATTCCCCCACACTTTTTTTCTTGGACACCCATATACATCATAATGATGAACAATGCTCCACTAGCTCTATGGCTTGGGTAAAGATATTATTTTTCTGGTTTAAAGCTTGTAACGTGGGTTCACAATAAACGAAAAAGGCTAATAAAGCTCAAAGGGGTTCAGCAAAGGGAAAAATTAATTACAAGGCAGGCTATTTGGCTAATGTAGCTTATAACAAAGAGGGCCTCAATCATGTTCATGCATGCATGTGACAATGTGACCTCAAAGAGAATCAAGGCAAGTTCTACAGAAACAAATCCACAAAAGAATATCTCACACGAAAGAAAATAGTGAGACTGATATGGATGTGTCAGTCTAAAGGCTCAAAATCTCACCAGCTTTTGTCTACCAAATTTAGTCACTACCATTATCAAGGAAAATAACTAAACTAATTAATTCTAAGTTGAAAGATTACTTATTCAATTATGTTATGAATTCTTCAAGCTTAATTGAATCTTGCTCATGACATACACAACCAAAAAGCAAACTAGTATTTTCTTTTTTTAAATTGAAAAACCAAGCATTTTATCCCCTCCCCCACACTTAAAACTTACATTGTCCCCAATGTAAGGTGAAATGCAAAGAAACGGGAAATAAAAAACAAAAATATAAATGCAAAAATAAGAAGAAAAAGAACAAACTCCCCTTAGGTTGCCTCCCAAGCAGTGCCTTTATTTAACGTCTTTGGCTAGACTTTGTCACTTCTCAATCTATATAAGTTGGACAATCCAAATTAATTTGATCAATATTGTACACCTGAAAACCTTCATAAAAAGGTTTCAAGAGATGACCATTAACCTTAAAAGTTTTACCAGTGTCCAAGCTTTGTATTTCAACTGCACCATGAAAAAACACATTAGTAACAAGAAAAGGTCCTATCCATCTAGAGCGCAATTTACCGAGAAATAATTTTAATCTAGAGTGATAAAGTAGAACTTTTTAACCAATAGAAAAATGTTTCCTGGAGATCATTTGATCATGGAAGGCCTTTTTCTTTTCTTTGTAGATCCTCGAGCTCTCATAGGCATCATTACGAATTTCCTCCAACTCTTGCAATTGTAATTTCCTTTGTGCACCTGATTCATCCATTTTCATATTGCAATACTTGACAGCCCAATATGCTTTGTGCTCTAACTCCACCAGAAGATGACACGATTTACCAAATACCAAATGGTAAGGAGACATACCTATAGGAGTTTTGTATGTTGTTCTGTAAGCCCAAAGTGCATCATCAAGCCTTAGACTCCAATCCTCCTTATTTGGGTTGATAGTCTTCTCGAGTATGGATTTGATTTCTTTGTTGGATATCTCAGCTTGTCCACTTGTTTGTGGGTGATAAGCAGTAGAGATGCGGTGGGTAACATTGTATTTCTTTAATAAAGTGGCCACCACTCTATTGTAAAAATGAGTCTCGCGATCACTGATCATAGCCTTCAATGTCCCGAACCTAACAAAAATATGAGATTTGACAAAGTCTACAACCACTTTAGCATCATCAGTCCGGATAGCCTTAGCTTCTACCCACTTTGAAACATAATCCACAGCAAGAATGATGTAAACATTATTATAAGAAGAAGGGAAAGGACCCATGAAATCAATACCCCACACATTAAATATTTCATAAACAAGAATAGGGGTAAGTGGCATTTGATCTCTATACCCTATGTTTCCTATTTTCTGACATTGTTCACAAGACTTGCAAAACATATATGAATCACGGAACAAAGTAAGACAAAACAATCCATACTCTAATATCTTACGGGTTGTTCTCTTAGGACCAAAATGTCCTCCACATGCATATGAATGACAAAATGTAAGAATTGATGGAATTTCTGTTGTATCATATTTTTTGGTATATGAGAAAAAGAGTTTTGATGCAAAATCCATCCTTGAGAAAATCATGTTTCGAAATGAGCTTTCATATTTCGAAACAATGCATAAGTAGTTTTTAGGCGTGTTAGCTTAAATGTTTGAAAGATTCCAAATGCATGAATAATGTTTTGAAACTAAGTGTCTATGTTTCGAAACACTGTTCTTATATGTTTCGAAATGGTCTTGGTCTAGCTTTCATTGTTTACTAAATCTGCATATCATATTTCGAAACCTATATAGATTTTATAAGGTACGTTTCGAAACCTCCCTATCATGTTTCGAAACCTATATCTCTGTTTGCAGAACATTTAAACACTTGTTTTGAGTTGCATATGTTTTGAAAGAAGTTTTTGAAGTATGTTTTGAAACCTCTGACTCCATGTCTGCAAAATATCTTCAAAATCTTGTAGCATGGGAGATGAATGTTTGTTTAATCAAAAGCATTCAAATATCCTTTTTAAAGTAATCCCTCCATGCCCTACAATCTCATTTGTTAAATGTCTAAGTGGATATTATTTTTATATCCTATTGTCCATAAGATTCCTTAAGGATATTGTCTCCCACTTGTTTGTGTCTCTGAGTGCATTGTCCAGCTAGAAGTTATGATGTTTCGAAACCTGAGGTTCATGTTTCGAAACCTTAGTGTAAGTTTTATGATGTTTCGAAATACAGTATGTATGAATAAACCTACTTTTCTCAATATATATAGTAGGTCTTTAAGGATGAAGAAAAATAAGACAAGAGAAATCAAGCATTTATTCATCCATACTCTCAAGAGACACTAGTTACACTCACAAGCACATGTGAACGAAAACAGTTGAGAAAAGCTTCAACGAAGATCCTTTATAACCATCTTCAAGTGTGCTGTGTAAAGTGTAAAAGGAGAAGCAAGCTAAAGCATTCTTTCATCTATACTCTCCAACTTTCAAACCAAAGAGGTTTGTACAGTCGTGTTTCGGTAAGTCGTTTTCATTACGTAAATCCATTGGGCTATAAAAGGTAAACTCTACTTATCTCGTTCAAAGTTGTAAGGTTTGAGTTGAGCCTAAAACTCACAAGTTGTAAGGTTCGAGTTTATCCCGAAAAAGCTCATTGTAGTAAAGGTTTGAGTTAAGCCATAAAAACTCACCGTGTAAGGTTTTAGGGTGAACCATGGTAAAACCCTTGGTGTGTTGATCACTAAGTGAAAAGTGATTGTGGTTGAAAATCCTTCAAGTGGGTAAGCTTGAAGGTAGTGGAGTAGGCGGGTGCCGAACCACTATAAATCTTGTATGCTTGCGTCTTAATTATCTTATTTGTTTATTGGTGTCATCTATGTATTCAAAAGAATCATTTTTTCAAAAGTAAAAGAAGATTCGAAATAAGCAAACCAGAGAACAAGGTTTCAAAACATACTACAGTTAGTTTTGAAACACACATTCCAGTAAGCAAGATTTCGAAACATACTCACCTGTGTTTCGAAACCTACTTGACAGAGAGGTCAATTTCGAAACATACTCCTTCAGGTTTCGAAACCTAGTATCCTGATTATCTAAAATCTATCAAGCTTAATTAAAATCACCCAAATCCTAATTCACCCCTCCTCTTGGGATATATTTACCATTATATGGAACTAACAATTTCTTGCTGATATACACACCTGCGAATAATTTGGTCAAAACAATGTTTCCACAAGTAAGGGTCATCCCAAACATAATATTTAGCATCACTTTTTATTTTATCTTTTTGAGCTCTAGACAAGTCATCTGGTAGTGTTCTAGTAACTAAATAATTAACTATATTAGCATACTGGGGGACTGTCTCTTGAAGAGAAAAGAGATACTCATCTAGGAAGTTGTCCTGTAATGGGGATGGCTCTTCACTTGTGGTTAATCTACTGAGATGATTAGTAACCAAATGTTCTATACTTTTTTTATCACGTATCTCCAAGTCAAATTCTTGTAGCAAGAGAATCCATCGAATGAGTCTAGGTTTCACCTCCTTCTTTGAAAATAAGTACTTGAGAGCTACATGATCAGAATAAATAATCACTTTAGTGCCAAACAAATAAGAACAAAATTTTTCCAAAGCAAAAACAACCGCTAAAAGTTCTTTTTCAGTTGTGGAATAGTTGCTTTGTGCATTGTCAAGTGTCTTGGAGGCATAGTAAATGGCATGATGGGCTTTTCCAACTTTTTGTCCAAGCACAGCACCAACTGCATGATTACTTGCATCACATATGATTTCGAATGGAAGAGTCTAATTCGGTGACTGGATAACTGGTGCTAAAGTGAGCATATCTTTCAATTTGTCAAATGCTCCTTTGCATGCCTCACCAAATTCGAAAACCATATCTTTTTGTAGCAGCCTACATAGGGGTTGAGTGATCTTGGAAAAGTCTTTGATAAAGCGCCGATAGAATCCTGCATGTCCAAGAAAAGAGCGAACTTCCTGCACATTTGTGGGGTAAGGCAAAGATTTAATAACTTCTATCTTAGCTTTATCAACTTCAATTCCCCTATAGGACACAATATGGCCTAGAATAATGCACTGATCAACCATAAAGTGACACTTCTCATAGTTCAAAACTAAGTTTGTTTCTATGCATCTTCTAAGCACTTTTGTGAGGTTAGTTAAACATGCATCAAAAGAATTACCATAGATTGTAAAATCATCCATAAATACCTCTATGATACTCTCCACATAATCTGAAAATATACTAACCATGCACCTCTGAAATGTAGCAGGAGCGTTGCAAAGTCCAAATGACATTCGTCGATATGCAAAAGTTCCAAATGGGCACATGAATGTAGTTTTCTCTTGGTCCTCTGGTGCAACTGGAATCTGATGAAAACCTGAATAACCATCAAGATAACAATAATGAGTACGGCCTGCCAAATGTTCAAGCATTTGGTCAATAAATGGGAGGGGGAAGTGATCTTTCCTAGTTGATGCATTTAACTTTCTATAATCGATACACACCCGCCACCCATTTTGAACACGAGTAAGCACCATTTCACCTTCAAAATTTTTAACCACTGTTATACCTGTTTTCTTTGGGACAACCTGAACTGGACTCACCCATTTGCTATCAGAAATTGGATAGATCATACCTGCATCTAAAAGTTTCAAGATTTCTTTCTTTACCACTTCCATCATGGGTGGATTCAATCTACGTTGGGCTTCTCTAGAAGGCTTGCAATCATTTTTCAGTAGTATTCTATGCATGCATGTAGAAGGGCTTAATCCTTTAATGTCGGCCATGGTCCATCCAATAGCTTCTTTATACTCTCTAAGCACCCGAATTAATTTTTCTTCTTCCAAAGTAGAGAGCTTTGTGGAGATTATCACTGGAAAAGTTTCTCTTTCCCCTAAGAATACATACTTCAAATGATCTGGCAAAAGTTTCAATTCCAATTTTGGTGCCTGCATTACAGAAGGAAAAAGTTTTGGGTGAGAAAGAGGCAAATCAATTTGAGACACATTATACTTCACAGGTTTAAGTGACTCTAGTTCATGGATTGCATCTTGTAAGTCAGAATCCAATACAAACTTCTTCATAACTTTTTCTAATCCTTTAAGAGTGAAGTTCATGTTAAGTGCAATTTTCAACTTATCATCATCAAGAAGATCAAAAATTTCTTGTGCTAAAGGGTCAAAATATCCATAACATAAACAGGGGACACATCACTAGGATATCTCATGGCTTCATAAATATTAAATTTAATAATTTCACCATCAAATTCCATAGTGAGAATTCCATCATGCACATCAATTTTTGTTCTAGATGTTTTTAGAAACGGTCTCCCTAATAAGATTGGTGCTAGATTAAATGAGTCATCTTCTTCCATGTTAAGCACATAAAAATCAGCAGGAAAAACCAATTCATTAACTTGCACTAAAACATCCTCAAGAACTCCCTCAGGATACACATTAGATCTATCAGCAAGTTGAATAATCACACATGTTTCTTTCAATGGACCAATGTTCAAAGATGAATAAACAGAAAGAGGCATGACATTTATTGAAGCTCCTAGATCTAACATTGCTTTCTCAATTCTGACATTACCTACTTTGCAAGGGATAGTGAACATACCTGGGTCCTTGCATTTGGGAGGTAATTTCTTTTGAATGACGGCTAAAACATTCTCTCCCATACTTACCTTCTCATTACCTTTCAACTTTCTCTTGTTGGTGCACAATTCCTTGAGAAATTTAGCATATTGAGGCACTTGTTTAATTGCATCAAGTAATGGAATATTTACCTCAATTTTGCGAAAGGTTTCTAGGATTTCCTTCTCCTCATCTTTCTCAGATTTATTCAATCTGGTAGGAAAAGGAGGATTTGTCACCAACACCTTGGGTTGTTCAATATTAAGTCCTTTAGGCTTGTCAATTTGAGGTTGGGGAACAACTTCTTTTTCAGCTTCTTCTCCTAAAATTCTTTGCTTCATCTTGCTGGGTTCTTCCAACTCCTTACCACTCCTCAAGGTGATTGCACTAGCATTTTGTTTTGGGTTAACAACAGTTTGTGAAGGTAATTTACTTTGAGACTCCAACCTGCTCATTGAAGATGCCAATTGACTTACTTGATTCTCCAATTGCTTGATGTTTGTTTTTGTCTCCTGTTGAAATTGTTGTGTGTTAGTTGCAAGTGATTTAACAATTTCTTCTAGAGACATACCTGAACTTGAAGAAAGCTGTTGTGGTGGAATATGTGGTCTAGGCTGGTAATGTTGGAATTGTGGTCTTGCTCCATAATTGAAGTTGGGATGATCCCTCCTCCCTAGATTGTAGGTATTTGAATAAGGATCATACTTCCTTTGTGGTGGGCCTAGGAATCCTCCAACTGCATTGGCATGCTCTAAAAAATCTTCTTGAAGTGTAGGACACATATCCGTTGGATGACCAGTAGCAACACAAATTCCACAAGCTTTAACTTGTTGCAAATTTCCTACAGCCAATTGTTGAACAAGAGAAGTTAGATTGGATATTTGATTTTCAAGGGAAGATATACTTACCTCATTCACCCTTCTCAAAGGGGTGTCTTGTCTGAATCCAAATTGTTGTGAGTTAGCGGCCATGATGGAAATCAAATCTCTAGCGGCAGTAGGGGTTTTATTCACTATAGCACTTCCACTGGCTGCATCCATCATTTTCCTCTCCATAGGTAGCACACAATTGTTTAAATCTTTCCCAATACTCGTGGAGAGTTTCTATATCTTTCTGCCTTATTCCACAAATCTCTCTTGTAACGCCCCGTTTTCCCAGAATATGCATTACCGCGAGATTTCAAGAATATATATATATATTTTTTAACATCATACACACAACATAAGTCTCTCGATATACATACTCTCACCATATTCATTTCCCGACAATCCCGATTATACCTTCTCAACATATCAAAATTTAAAAATTAATAGACTAAGACAGGTGTTATCAATCACATCCGCGGAAGCAAGATCGAAACCTCAATGATATATAACCGACCAATTCCTCTTACAATTAAATATCCAGATTGATGTTTAACATGAAAATATCAAAATATTACATAACCTCTGAACATTGTAATCATAGACAAAAACCTACGAAAACTAAACATAGCAGCTACATCTCGATGACATTCTTTCTCTTGGCACCACTGCTTTCACCTAGAACGTTTGAATATTCCAGGGATATAGTCCAAATTAGATGCTGAATCATCTAAGTGAGAGTTTAAAAACATTTTCATGAATATATGCAAAATCATATATAAAATCAACAAATTCCGACATGACCCAGCCTAACAGAATCCCACATAGCACTTAGCCCTAATCGGGAAAAATGCAATCTCTCTAAGGCGACACGACCACATCGACCCATTGGCAACCACAATCCTACTTAAGAGGGACAACCTCGACATATGAACTCGGGAATCGCCCCATTATCATTGTTAGGCATTACATTCCTACTCGAAAGCATTCCAAAACCCAACGCAATCTTAGCCCCAAGAGTATCACGTCAGCACTATCCCCAGAATCAACAACACCTCAGTATCAATGTTATTGCTCAAAGGAACTTGGGGTGGTGTCCACTCTCAGCCCCCACTTGAGCCAACAACCAGGGTGGTGTCAACTCTCAGCCCCACCACTTGAGTATTCTAGGGTGAAGTGTTGAGTTCTAACCTAGTCAAGAGGGGGGTGAATTGACACCTTTTAAAAACTTTAATGCAAAACTTATGCATGTATATATATATATATATGAGAAAACAAATTTAATACAAGCCAAAATTGTAGTTGAGAGTACGGGAGTACTTAAATACTAGATGGATAATATGATATCCGCCGGCTGTGCTAGTATGTTCTTAGATCTAATATACTCTTCAAATTACAACTTGGTGAAAACATGTGATTTGAATGCACACAATAACAAGACTTTAAATAAACCAAATGGAATATTGAATGAGTACAAAGAATGATCAATTAAAGCAAATCAGAATATAATAACCAACAAGAATGTAGGCCTTAGGATTTGGCCACTTTAGATAGCACAAAACCAAAAATAAACAAATATAATCAAGCAAGAATAAGTAAAGAGTGAAGAGAAGAATATAGCGATGTATAGTTGTTCGGCTCTTATGGCTTACATCCACTACCTAAGGATTTCCTTCCTTAGGATTTTCAACCAAATCCACTATATGAAACTTTTGTTACAACCACTGAAGCCTTCACTTGGCTTCACCACCACCAAACTATTTTTGGAGTCTCACACTCACTAGTTTGGATTTTGTACACTCTTTACAAGATACAAGAATAGTAGTGATTGAGAAATAGGGCTCTCAAAAATAATACAATGAAGTGTAGAGAACTCTCTTAGTTTTCTCTCAAGAAGATAGAGGAAAAGAAAGACTTAGAGAGAGTGAAAATCTTGCCAATGATGTAGAAAATAATAGGGTTTCCAAAACTTATACCAAAGCCTTCAAGAGACCCTTTTATATAGTGTTAGAGTAGGCTTTCCTTAATCAATCTCAGCCCTCCATGTGGCAAGTCTTCAAGCCAATCTCATCCCTTCATTTTGAATTCTTGATTTACCTTCCATAATCAGCTAACTTGATTGATTTTCAAGACTTTTGACTTTTGTAGATCTCCAATCATCCTTGAATGAGCAAATCAATTCCAGTAATGCATGGCTAATTTTAAGGATTAAAATATCATCACAATCCTTCATAATTCTTGCAAAATCGTCCATAAATCAGAAATAATCTATTATGACTTCTAGATGATCTTCAAACACCTTTGATTTAGCAATTTACCCCTTAGCTTCCAAACAAGAATAGCTGATTTGAAATTTGAATTTAAATCTCCATGAGGTGAAAAATGTAGTCAAATATTCTCAAATAATGAAAATATCAATTAGCCATAATTAGTAGGATACTTGATTCCATGATTTGAGTCTCCATATCCTTTTAATGAGAGAGAATCAACAATAAAGGAATGTAATATCAATCAAGGTTTAATTTTTAAACCTTAATTTCCTCCATTAATGTTGACCAATAATGCTGAATCTTTAACTTCTCCATTAGAATGCAATTCAAAAAAAATCTTCTATATTTAACTGAGTAGAGGAGCTTTTAAGAACCTTTAAATTTACTCCTTGGTTCTCTTACCATATCTAAACCAACGAGATGATGTATCCTTGATGAGTGAGCTCCAACGTGGTTGCCATGTCATCAAAAGGCCACATTAACAATGCCATGTCGCCAAGTTACATATATGGCAACTCCATATAGTGGACTACTCCAATCTCCTCAAAAACTTCCATATAGATCTTTTGAACTTCCCATATATGAACAATGATTCCATATATATCTTCTAGACTTTCCATTCCAAGAAGAACTTTCCATACATAGCTCAAATACTCAAATTTCTAGAAAACTCTTTAAGAACTTGTTTCCATATATAATGAAATCTCTATATCAATATAAGAAGTTTTCATATATAACCTGTGTCATGAAATCACTAGAGAATAGCTTTGTAAGCCTTATGAAGGCTTCATGCTTTGTTAGTACATAAAATATAAATGAACATTCACATTCACACATACCAATCATCAATCATCAAAATCTACACTCAACATGAAGTACATCTCAGCTCCGTCCCAAGTGGGTCACATAACATTAATTCCTAGTGCGCATCCCGAGTGCTGTCACTCGAGGCTACATCACAGGTTAACAACCCACGTCCCACATGGACAACACACAACATGCCAATGTTGAAAATCATAACATGGATGACATAAAATCAACATCTCAATGTATGCAATTTACCGTACAAAATTTAATACATGTATAAATAATCGTTTAGACAACCATCACAATAAACCTAGTCATGGGGATGAACACTCACAGTAAACCATTCACATGCCACCAACAAGTTTTTTCTGTAGAACCACTCACCTTTAGACGTAACTTAAATTTTCTCAAAAAACGTGATACGCCTCGACTTGCTTGCCCTCCTCGAACTTCGCACGAGTCACTCTACCTTAAGTCTAAGACACCCTATTTATCATATCTATCCATCAATTATAATTTTCTTCTTAATTTTCCTCGTATTTTCCTATTTTTTCCCCATTTTTATCACTAATAAACCAAAATAATTATCTAGGCAACTATTTTCTCAAATGTTTTTACATAATAATTCATAAAACAATTTTCTAAAAATAATAACAAAAATTCCAAAAATACCTGAGCCCTCACGCGCCTTCACGCGCTGGAGACTGGTGCTGCGCGTGGCAGTCGCGCATGTACTGCACACGCCCTTTCTTCTCCGGCGAGCTGGTTGCAGGCCGGCGACCGAAATTCGACCTCGATCACACCTCCTAGAAGCCCTCTTCCAGTCGATCACGATGGCACCAACCCCGGGCCAAAACCACACTAGAAAACCCTCTGATTGAGCATTTTTAGGCGCGACGCAACAGTCCACCTCGATTTTTCGACCAGCCCTCGAATCACCCTCAAAACACCTTAAAAACTCACAAAACTTACCAGAAATGCTCCTCTTGCCTCAAGGATCAAAAGCCCCTTATTGGCTTCCCTCGATTCGCCCTCAAACTCGAGTAATTTGGTGCTTCAAAATCGACCCCCACGTGGCCAATTTTCGGCCATGTCTTCTCCCATATCTAGACTACCCTTGGCCATGCCCTGATGAGATTTGCTGCCCAAATCTCCAAATTTTTCAGCCAAAAATCACGGCCGAATCTGCCATGCTTGGGCAGATTTTTGAAAATTGCATTTTAGCCCTCTTGAGATTTTCTTTTGCATTTTGGCCCTTATCCTCAAGCCCCTTATCTTCCCAGCACCATCAATAAGACCCTCAAGATTAGTACTTCTCACTTCTCCTTTGAAACTTTCGAAAAATTATCGTTTTAACCTCTCTCGGGCAAATTTAGAAAATTACACTTAGGCCCGACTGATCGTTTTGACCCTAAATCCACTCGATTTAACCCGAAATCACTTAAGGGTTGTTCTATACATAAAATATTAGTCCTTGACATGCTTTGTTGACTTTTTGGACATCTCTTACGTCGATTCGATTTTCTCAGCCTGGTCGACAGCTGTATCGAAAACTGTTCCCGATCTAATTTCTTTCATCACCAAAAATCATAACTTATATTACTTGATGATGCTATACCATTTTTCTTAATCATCTAGGGTCCAAGGTACTCCCTTTGGTCGATTCGACGATTTATTTTACTATCAAACTCATTTTTAGTATTTTAAATTCACTTAAATTACACGGTGACCTCACAAAGATATGGGGTATTACATCTCTTCTGATGCTAGCATCTCATGAAGCAGAGAAAAATTTATCAAGAAACAATCTGACCATCCCTCTAAGGATGGATACTGAATGCAGAGCGGTTGTTGGTTCTCATTTGGTGCAGCCAATTCCCTTAAGGTTCTTTCTTCGTTGGCCATCTCTTGTTCTATTTCAGTATCGCTAGATGAATCAACCAAGTCCACTGGTAAATCCAATCCGGGGGATGAAGATGAAGATACTTGTTTGTGCAATTTAGTTTCCTTCCTCAACCTTCGAGCTGCCTTCTCAATCTCAGGATAATATTG
This sequence comes from Diospyros lotus, assembly GCF_014633365.1. Classification (NCBI taxonomy): domain Eukaryota; kingdom Viridiplantae; phylum Streptophyta; class Magnoliopsida; order Ericales; family Ebenaceae; genus Diospyros; species Diospyros lotus. Next base: position 33,704,134 of record NC_068341.1, on the reverse strand, counting down.
GAGTTCACCTGTACGAGAAGAACGAGGCATAAAATAATTTAAAAAAATGATAAAATAAAAAAAACAAAAAATAAATCTATTTGACACCAATCCCCGGCAACGGCGCCAAAAATTTAAAGGGTGTCGAATGCAACAAATAATAAATTCTTGCTCTTAAAAATGTAAATTGTGATAGTGATGAGCAAGGTCGTATCCACAAGGATTGGTTAGATCTATTCCTTTGAAAAATTTAAATAAATAGAATAAATGATTGGGGGGTTTTGAATTTTGGAATTTAAACAATTTAAAATAAAAAAAATTCAGGGATATGAATTAACGAAAAATTAGTTTAAGCAAGTATCCAGTCCAAGGTATAATCTTAGAGTTGATTCAAGGAATTGATCATTAATGCAAAAATAAAATCTTCCATTTTTTCACTAAATTGGTTATGGTTATTAATAAGCTTTAATAACCTATCCGTCCTTACTTTGATGATAATCAAAACAAGTTCATTGATTATTTCCCTTGTTAATAAAGAACCCTAAACAAGCTCTTAAGATTTAATTTATCAACAGCATTAATTACAAGAAAGACGGCCAATTCAAACCAATGAATACACAAGCACGATTCATTTAAGTTAGATTATATATCTCCATAACATAAATTAAAGACCTATTCGTAATCAATTATGTTAATTTCCACCAATATTAGAATATCTAAACAATTACGGATTCAACTTTATAATTGGCGATAGATTGTTTTGACAATTATACAACGGGCCCTTTGTATTAATTAATCGAAACAATAATTTCAAAAAACATAGAAGATATATAAATAGAGAAAGGATAAGAGAATAATGAAAATCAATTCAATCTCACAATTTCTGCAGAATCAAAATTTCGATTATCCTTGTACTGGAATAAGAGTTTAGCAACCTATCAAAAGTAAAAGAAAATGCCTAAAAAAGGAAAACGTATGAGGGACAAGAGAACGAGCGCCTTCTTCCGTCTATTCTTCTTTGCGTGCAATCCTCTTCTCCAATTCGGCACTGTGCCAATTCCAATTAATTTCGTCCCTACTGCATCCTTAATATTATATATATATATATATATCAAGTACAGTACATGCAAGCCCTCAATTTCCATGGCCTACTTCCATTCCCAATGTACGCAGCTTCACTGGGCCTTTAATTTCCAATTGCAAGCAAAACAGCCTTCATAATATTATATTATTATGTATACATGGTGTAATGCGTGGACTTTGTTCTTCTTTTCCAATCCAAGCCCAATTTCACTTTGGGCTCTCATTGCTTCACCTTAGAATTATTAATATATTATATATATATCATATAATATTATATTAATAAATACTCTTATATTTTGTCACATGCCCATTATTCACGAATTTCTTTTCCACCTTCGCAACTATAGCAAAATCAAGTTCCATGTCATCCTTGATACAGATAGAATCTCTGAAAACTCAAAATATGAAGATTGTAGATCATTTTCTTAGCTTTCCGTAGCATCTTGAATCATCTCAATCGGAGCTCGTACGAGAGAGTTATGCCCGAATTATGAAGCAGTGTCGAAACTGTCTAAAAAAACGCAATTAACTACGTTTTTTCATTTAATGCCTCATTTTGCTCCCTGAATCAAAATATAAGAATAATGAGTACATTTAGACACCAAATAAATATAAAGACTAACATTAAGGAAGTAAAATATGACATTTTACATTCTCATCAGGTAACTTTATAAATAAAGCCTTGGAGGGGGGAGGGAAAGGATTGGTGCATTCCCAGGGAGAGAAAAGTGAGGATATTATGAGAGAGATACTTTGCAATAAAAGAGAGGGGAGGGTCAACCAAAAATGAGAGAGAAATGGGTCTTGTCGAAATTTTTGGGCTTTTCTTGAAAATCATGTCGAATAGTCAAGAATTTTACCAGGTAAGTCTGATCTAACTTTATGTTCTTGTAGAGCGATGAAATAAGAGTGTCTAGGAAAAAACAGGGGTCGAATTTGAGCTAAAACAGGGGAGTTATGGCCAAAATACGAAAACTGCGCAAGGCTGGTAGAAAAATAAGGGCGGCGCATGAACTTCATGCACCGGGAAGGGGCTGCACGTGAAGGGTCGTGGGCCACCTTCCCAAGGTGCGTGAGACACTATTTTTCCATGAACTTTTTTATATTTACTCATAATTTAATGCTCTACAACCCTATGTAAAAATATTTGAATTTTGATTTACGAAGGTACATGTTTTCTATAGAAAACCTAACCTGACGAACGTGAACAGTACACCTGAAAGATAAACTGTCAAGGTGAGTGGTTCCTACATGTTTTGTGACACCTTAGGCATTTGTTGCTTCACTTGTACGTGGGTGTTGACTTACATATCATATTTCCCATGGTTTTGTCTACTTTGTCATACATCATGTCGTTTTGGTGACTGTGGTTAGTTAGTGGCTTGTCATGTGTGAACTACCATGGGGGCTGACCACGTGAGCCTGTGTAAGGGGGCTACCTCGAGCTTGTGTAAGAGGGCCGAAAGGTTCAAACATGGCAAGTAAGAAGGCTATCTCGTGCCTGTGTAAGGGGCTGAGAGGTCCAGATGTGGCAACATCCTAGCATAGTTACCACATGGGAGGTTTTATATTGACATGATCTTGGGAGATTTCGTACTTATTTTTGCATATTTCCTGGCATAATTGCATATTGCTCTTGCATGCATTATTTACTTTCTTGTACCACTCACTTAGATGTAATTATCTAACTTGGGTGTTTCATACCCCTGGGATATTCAACGTCCCAGGTATATCAAATGTGCCAGGTACCCTGGAGACAAGTAGGAGAAAAGGCAAGGAGGTGGCCAAAGTTTAGTTTATCTTTATGTTATTCATGTATTAGGTGAAGGATCATAAACGAGGAAACATAGCATGCAACGGAAGCGGTTTAAAATCAAAACCGTTCCTCGTATTGATTAGAATCTAAGAGACTTACTTTTGCGGCGGATTACCGGACGGAACGGAGCGATGGGAGCCGGATGCGCGGGAGCTTCTTCGCGTGGTGGAGACGACGGCTGTCCTGCTATCCTTCGGCTCCTTCGCATCAGAACTTCAAAGCTCTCTTTCGGTCTTCCGAAGTATGACTCGAACTCGTGGCCTCTCTTTCGGTGAAAAAGAGTAAAAGAAGCTTAGATCAAAAAACAATCAAAGAGAGATATATAAAGGGAGAACCCTAGGGTTAAAACCCTAGTGGGCCAAACCCTAATGGGCCAAATCCATTTAATTAATTTGCTAATTGGGTTAGCCCAATTAATTAATTAAACTAATGAACTATTATTTTATTCTAGCCCAATTAATTATGAACCATCCTGAATAAAATAATTCTCTCTCAATGTAATTCATCCAACAAGCCAAATGTATTAAAAATACATGAGTTACATCGAGCTACCCCGGGGACCAAAAGACAAATTATTCACGGCTACTAAAATGACCAAAATATCCCTGCTACCTAGTAGCTATATTTTGTCATTCTAAGTGTTCCAACTATCACCATATGGTAACACTGACCCCACGAATAATTTTGCATATGCAATGTCTTTGACCTACTAGTGTAATGTCGAAAATACCCCTCTACGTAACACCCATCATTTAGAAAGGAATAATGTACTAACACCTCTCTAAATGATTTCTACCATCCTTAGATCACTAGTCCAATAATCCGTGACTACTCGAATGTACTTGCTTATCACTGGGAGCTACCCAGAAGCACACACTCTTAAGTCACGTTCCCAGGGCCCTGGATTATTTGATTATTCTTGGACAATCACAAGGGGGTGAATCACAGAAACTATCTTGTATTAGTCTGTCTTAGCTAATTAGAAACCATACTCCCAACTCAAAAGGATATTGATCTTTGATAGACCTCACCTACAATGAATCTAAGAATATAACTCTAGGTTCACTAGACCACCAACTAATACTCAAGTATTAGAGTACTCGTCCACGTAGTAGCAGTGATAGACTAGTTCCATGATAATTAGTACTTTGTCATTAGCTTCTATCACAGGTCCACTCTACGCATTCCAAATGCGCTTGTACAATTAGAGTAAACGGACTGTTTACTGGCTAAGGCAAGCCATCCTCCATTAGGATCTATTGTACAATGATCTTATCATGATAGAATGCCCAGTTCTATCAAAAGATCAAGAGTAATGTTTTCTTGCTTATTAAGTACCCATGATTCATGCCTAACTGTGAAGAACGACCCATCACATGAATCACTTACTTAATAGCATGGACACTTTTCCAACAATTAAATGCAAACAATATATGTGCCATAAACTGAATGAAAGAAACATCATTACCATAAATTAAACAAAACGTGTCTTTAGGGCATACATTTCCAACATTAGGATCTTGTATAAAGAAAAGCTTTTGTAACCTTTGGGTTTTTCTATCTATTAGATGTTGTATAAAGAAATTTCCATGGTAAGGTTTATTTGTCAACTTTTGGGGACATTTGATTATACTTGTATTAAAGATTTATAGTGAGAATCCTTATTATCTAGTTTTAGCTAGCTATCAGGTTCGATTTTTTGCTTTTGTAAAAAATGATTTCCATAACGCCCGTATGTGATGTCAATTTGTATTTAGCATCGTTGTATATTTAAAAAATGAGGCATTACAATAGTGATTAACGTAATGACAGGATAGTGGAGCCACGATAAGATTGAGAAGATAGAAGGATGACAATGAGGGTGGCAGTGGCAGAGGTAACTCAGAAGTTTTCATGTTTTTGCAAAATGAAAAAGGAATAATAGATTCGGGCTTAAAGTTTTTAGTCAGAGAAGGAATTACTTTCATCTCTAATGTGGTTGTGGGACAATAGAGACTAAATTTCTTCCATTTTTAACATGGTTACGGGGATAGAAACGTGTTTCCAAATCAAAAACAAGTTTTCAATATTTTTCTAATATTGCCAAACTGCCCCGAAACATTTTCAAAATTACGAAAATGATCTGAAAACATTTTTTTGGTGTTTCTTAGAATTTTAGTGTTAGTGATATACCCTAATGCTAGATTTAGATGACATCTAAATGGACATTTTGATGTGCTCATGTAATTAATAAATGACAGTTTATCTTCATTGATGGTTGTCTTTATTATTTCCATTCTTGACAAAGTCCATAGATCAAATATTCTCATGGAATATGGTCGTGCATAGAGATGACGATCATAAAACATATTCTTTATAAGCCTTGATCTTAAATGTTCCTAGTCATAGAGTTATTAGGATTGAACACTAATAACTCGGATAGACTAGCATATATGATGCATGCTCAATTAGGAAAATGTCTTGTTTCATAGACATTGGTGTGTGGACACTAGTGCATATATGTGGGTGTTTATTATAAGAATTAGTACACTGAACTGACCCGCTATAGAATTCCAAATGATAATTGTTTATTGTCGAATTGAAATTTTTGTGTTGCAATAGTGCAGATTGGTCCTTAGACTTGAGACATTATGGTAGTCTTATATTTGACTAGTTACGCTTTGGTTCTTTTTTGGATTCCAATGGAGTCATTAACAAATTATCACTGGGCGTAACCTTATCACATATGAAGGCTTGTGGATGTCGAAATAGAATTAATCACTTATTGATAAGATGAGAAGATGTCCTGTGTATTCCGATGATTTCATGACTGAGGAAATCCTTGGCCAAGGTGAGGTAGAAATCAAAAGGTGTTTTGATTTCACCTATCAAGTCATAAATCTGGAATGGATATATAGTTATTGAATGATTAGGGTTTCGTCATAAAACCATACCCTAAATTCAATCGGGACATAGATTGATGAAAAGATTTTACTGCACAGTATTTGCAATTGAAAAGTTCCGTGTTTTTTCATCGTTGGCTAGGTATTCATGGCATGTTACTAGACGTTAACCATGATATGTAGGATTTAAGAATTAATTTGATTAATTCTAAAACTATTAATTAAAGAGTTTAATTAAGAAGCCCATAAGATGTGCTAATTAAGAAGCCCATAAGATTAATTAAAGAGTTTAATTAATCTAATGAGTTGGGCCTTCATATAGCCCAATAGAGTTGGCCTACATCTAGTCCAATCGTGGACCTAAGGGGTTACACACTTAGGTCGAGCCCATTCCATAATTTAAAAGAGAGATACGGCCCAATATGATTATGGGCCAGACCTAAATCGTTTAGGGATTTTTCAAAGGCATAATTAGGGATTTTACTCTATAAATAGGCCACTTAAGAAGCTGAAAAAATAAGAAGAAAAAATTCGGATCTCTCTTGGAGGTGCCTAGGGTTTGCTAGCACTACTCGAGGCGTCGTGAAACGGGTCGATCATGTGGACCGACTTGGAGGAGTTTGCGCTTGCAACTCTACGGATCAAAGAAGGCAGAATCGAAGCGACATTTTTGGCCGGTTCCTAACAAAATTGTTCCTAGTCCTTAACTTCCTTAAATAGGGTGGTGCAAACCAAATAATGAAAGAAAAGTTACAGTAATTATATGGTCGAAACTACCACTAAAAGTTTTTTAGAAATTTTCTCCTTCCCCCTTCCTTCCCATAGGTCCAACAATATATATAGACTCTAGTAACCAACTTATTAGAGTTCAGGAACATGGAAGCATAAAGAACAAACACTAAAGACACTAACCCCACCCTCTATAACGGACCTAATATTGCTAACTAGAAAATAGGAAATGCCCCAACCACTAAAAACCAAGTAAAGATATATAACAAAGACATGTAATGAGCTACATACTGTCAAATATATTTGGTATTGGGCTTGCTAATTCTCTCGAGCCTATCATAGAGACTTTAATCAAGTGATTACGGACTAGCACAAATTGATTAGTGTGATATACTAATGATAAGGAATAGTCAGTCACATTCCACAAACCATGAGAAGCTTATATTAAATGTAAAAACCCATAGGAGTGTACATCTAAGAGGGGGTGAATTAGATGTTTCAAAATTTTTACCTTATTTTGAATTTTAATGCATAAAACCTGTTTTGAATGCTTTTATGACTTTAAAAACTTTTACTATGAATAAGGATAAACATCATTTGCCACTTGTCATTTCAAAAACCATTGTGGAGGTGAAAATATTTATGCTTATGCGATTTTAAAGACAATACTTAAAACATAAATTGAAGATGCACAGCATGTGAAAGTCAAAGCATAGAGAACCAGAAGGCAAAAAAGAACATAGTATTTATAGTGGTTCAGTCAACTACCTACATTTACTATCTTGGCTCCTCACCAAGGATTTAAAATAGTTCACTAAATGAGTAGTTTTTACAGGTTTAGCTATAACGTTCACACAACTTTTATAGGCTCAGTTGAAATTTTAACTTTTCAAGAGTAAGTTGGAATCTTAACTTTTAAAGACTAACTTGGAACTTTTGCTTGTATGGACAAAGCAACAACCTTACAAGCCTTTTATAGGATCAAATAATAACCCTTACAATCACTTTATTGAAAGAGAAAGTAGAGGATAAGGTCATAACAAAGAATAATCCTCAAAGGTTAAGAAATAAAACTCACGAGGGAATATAAAAGAAGTGTAAAGACATATAGAAATGAAGCCCTCAACTTTCTTGAAAATTTTGATTTGAAAATATTTCTTTAAGAAGATCAACCCGAGACTTTACTTGAGGAACTCTAAAGAATATTATCGTTGCAAATATTCACTCAAGTGATCGTCTAATCAGTGGCCCAATCTTATGCAATTCTTAGGCTTTTATAGAGTTCTTGAGCTAAATTTGAATTTTTGTTGCCTACAATCTCAATAGCTCTATGATTTGACTAATTTTGTCAAGTTAGTTCGCACAAATACACATATAAAAGGAATGTTTAATTTTGCACATAATGTGTATATGGTAAAAATAATTAAAATTCATTTTTGCATCCAATTTATGTGAGAATATTCAGATAACATTAAATGTCTCAATAAAGGTAAAGGTCAAAATAGTAAAAACAACATGTATTTAATGCTTTATAATGATTATATTTTCAAATTTCAACACATAAATAATCGAGTATATTTCTACATTACTTGAATGATTTTGGCACATACTCGAGTATGCTTGAATGGTAGTTAATTAAGGTCAAGCATTACTCGACTACAAGATTTTCTTAGTCGATTATTATTTCAGATTCAGAGACTCACTTTTGTTCCATTATATCTTACTCGACTAAGTCCTTTGATACTCGATTATTCGATACGATTACTCATGTGTAAAATATCTTATTAAATTAATGTTTTGAATTTTAGTTAAGTACTTGATTAAGCATATTTGTTACTCAATTGTACAATGATATTATTCGAGTGCAAGACAATTCATACTCGATTAACATTTTAAGCTTATATTCGATACTCAATGAACATTCTTGACACTCAATTATAATATCTCATTAACTTGAGTACAAGATTCCTTTTAGTTGATTAATAAAAAGGACACGAAGACTTACTCTATGTTATTTTGGTTGTACTCAATTAAGGCACATATTTACTTAACTAAAATAATAGTTACTAGATTGAACATAATCTCTTAGTTGATTAATGTCCAACTATAAAAACTTGATATTTTTTATCTGATTAATCACTCGAGTAAGATTTTTGCATACTCGACTAAAAAGGATGTATTACTCGATTATTTTTTTTCTTTTGGTTATTAACATTACAAGTCTAGAGGCTTGTTATTCCTGCCTAATACTTATTTTGATCAAGGAAATTAATTACTCGACTAATATCATGGTTAGTTGAATAACACTTAGATTACTTGATTGAAGTATTTTCAACTCTTTTTCTTGAAAAATACATTAGGCATATACTTGATTAACCTTTTGTGTATTCAAGTCTTACTTGATTAATCCAACAGTTAATCAAGTATGAACATTTGTTACTGAACTAATCCTTTCCTTTCATGATTAATATTAAGTCTATACCTTGTTTTACTCGATTAACAGTGATAAGTAATCAAATAATGTTTTGAAAGTTAGTTAAAATTCACTTTCCCGAACATATTTACTTGATTAGCAAGTGGAGTATACTTGAATAGACATTGTGTTACTCGATTAACATGGAGCTTTACTCAATTAACAGTATCATTAAAGTTTTGCTTAGATTTCATTATCAAAACATAACTCAACAATAAATGTGGGTGGTTGTTGGCTGAAAAATGCATTAAACTTGACATTGATAGAAAATTAGATGACTGAGATGATTAATGATTTGTTATCAATTGTAATTGTGTAATTGATCCTTTGACTTAAAACAATATTATTACCTTGTGTATTGGTGTGTGAGATTTGCTGGTGATGCAAACTCATCTAATTCGAGGTGGGAATGTTCGATGTGTGATTTCATTCGACTAGTATATGGAAGTAGGTGTTTGCCAATGTTAAGAAATATAGAAGTATGTGCACCCAAGAAGGGGGTAAATTGAGTGTTTCAAAGCTTTTTGAGTTTGATAGAATATTTGTACAAAAACTGTCTTGAACACTTTATGCCTTTTGAAAAATAATGTTGTAAGTATAAAATGAAAACTAAAAATGTTGAAATAAAAACACATAATAAACAATGAAGCAAATGAGGTTTATAGTGATTTAGCCAACTGCTTATATTTACTATTTTAGCTCCTCACGAAGGATTTCAACAGTTCACTAACTGTTTTAACTTTTGTAGGTTAAGATATAATCTTAGCCTCTTTTTTTTTTTTTTTCTATAACTAAGAATTATATTAACAAAAAAATGGAAATCCTACCACCTCAAGCAGGGCATACCCCATACCAAACAACCAAAAGGAAAACACGTCCTCAATAAAGGAGGGAAACCAAAATCAACAAGGGTAAAAGATCTAAACGCATAATAGACTCAAGCCGGATCTGTAATCATAGGTCGACTAATATTAATAACCTGATTTGCCTTAGCTTGTGCATTCTTCTTCTTTCTCTCTTGCTTCTTCTAAGACTTGGACTTAACCGGAACATAGTCAGAACTTGAGCCCTCCGATCGCGAAAATTGAAGATCACCATCTTCATCACGGACCCGCATAGATGACTTCTCATTAACCATATCCGTCTTAGCCACAAAACCCATATCCATTGGACAATCCAAATCCCTAAGAGATGGGATATTCTTATATTTCTCTAGAATAGGACATAAATGTGCCACCACCAAATCACTAGCACTTCTCAGAACACTAGGACAAACTACATTCACTTGCTTAACAATCTTGATTAAAGATCCATTGGGCTTAACCCCCCTTCCCAAAATCTTCTCACTATCCTTCCTTTCCTTCATAAGTCAACCCTTAGTTGAACCCTGATCTGCCTGGCCCTCCTTCTTCACCTTCGTAGTCGGGCTAGACACCTGCACCACTTAACGAGGTCTAAATGAGCACAAATCAAGAGAATGGCCAAATACCTAACAGTGAGAGCAACTAGACGGAATCCACTAATACTCGACAGGCAACCTTAGAAATCTCAACTCCCCTAAGCACTCATCTAGACCTTGGTTCAACGTAATAAACTTTGGAAAAGAAGAAGAGATGTCAATCTCAATACATACTTGAGCAAATCCTCGTAGAATGATCTTTAGTGGTAAAATTAGCATGAATGGGTTACCTAAGAGGATTTTTCATTCCCACTGGGCTGAATACCACCAAAAAAAGTGGCTTCTTCATGTTTAGGCTGACCCACATCCTCATTAGGCTGACTAAAAGTAGCTGGAGATGAAATGGGCCTAGCAGATTCGGCCTGCCCATTTCCTTTTGCAAATCCCTGTCCACACACAGCCCATCTCCTTATTATCAAACCCACTATGCTGATGGGCCTCCTTGGATCCCAGCCCAACCCGTGCCTTCAAAGGAGAGCTAGGCCTTGATAGGCCCAAATTACCAACTGGCATGCAACAGCCCACATGCCCCACCCTTTGACTTGATTGATTAGATCCCACAAGCACATCAAAACCCCTGCTCTGCCGCCCATCAATTAACGAAAATAGTTGCCTTGACGTAATGTACTCCTCAATCTTCTCAAGAATACTACATTATTGCGGATTATCAACTATTCAATCATGCTCCATCCCCATAGCAATATCCAAAGGCCAATTAACTCCCACATTCAATGGTTGAGAACTGCACTTCATGTTCATTGGGAAATTCGGATCAACATTCTCCCCCACCATACTCGCCGCACCCCCCTTGCACTAAGACCCATTCCCGTCGATTAGGCTATCATGTCCATCAAAATTAGGGGTGTGCAAAAAAACTGGTGCACCGCGAAAATCAGCCAGACCAAAATCGAACCAGATCGAACCGATCGATTTTTTTTTTTTGGTCGAAAACGGTTTGGAGGCTGTGCAAACTGCGCAGTTCGTGGTTTGTACAGCCGGCGATTCGGTTTAAAATCGAACCGACTAAGAAATTAATAAAAAAAATTATAAAAATATTAATATTATAAATACTTAATAATCGGTAGCAGGCAACCCTTCTCCCCCACCCTCACACGTTCGCAAGTTGCGAATCGCAACCCTAATCGATCGGCAGCCCCCTTCTCCCCCACCCGCGCAAGCGCAAGCTGCGCAACCCTAATCGGCAGCCCCATCCCCCACCCTTGCAAGTCCCAACCCTAATCGACAGCCCCCTCCCCCACCCTCGCAAGTTCGCAACCCTAATTGATTGGCAGCCCCTTCTTCCCCACTTGCGCAAACGCAAGCTGTGCAACCCTAATCGGCAGCCCGCTCCCCCACCATCGCAAGTCGCAACCCTAATTGGAAGCCCCATCCCCCACCCCCACAACCCTAATCGGCACCCCAGCCCCTACAATCGCAAATCCCTCGACACCCAACCCTTGCAGTCGCAAATCCATCGTCTTCTCTTCTACTTTCTCTTTGCTTCTCGTCCTTGGATTTTCGTCAACAGCCTATGCCCACGATTCCACCGCCGGTTGGGACAAATCGAGGTAGAAAAGAGGACCGACGGGAAGACCGGTTCTCCAATAAGTAGGTGTGTGTATTTTTATTAATGCCTAGTGTTCACTGTGTTTGTTTGTTTGTTGTTATTGGGTCTAAAATAGGTTGTGAGCACTTCTCAAGTTGATAGGAGATTCGGCTAACAATTGAAATTTGACTAACTGCAACCTAAAATTAATGGGTCTTGGCCAAGTGTGGAGTAGCCTATATTGTTTGTTTGTGTGGCCATTGGCTGCTCAGTTGGAATGAGGATTAGACTTGAAAATAGTTTTTCTATAAAAATCATAACAAATTTCATAATTAAGTGTGTTCATGGAACTAGATGTATTACAAGACTTTTACTACAGTCTAATTTGCTTCAAATTTTTTATTACTTTAATAGCAGATGGAAACAGATAGTAGCACCAATGATTCATCCGTTAAAAACCTCAATGAAGGTAGTGGTTCTAAACCTCCATTACCTTCTAAGTTTAAGGACAAAGGTATGAAAAAGAAACCTAGGCTACAATCTGAAGTATGGGATCATTTTATAAGAAATAAGGATAACCCTTCTAAGCCCAGAGCTGTGTGCAAGTATTGTGGTAAAAATTATGCAAGTGATACTAGAAAAAATGGGACAAGTACTCTTTGGAACCATGTAAACAATCAATCTAAGAAGAATCCTTATAGAGTATATAGAAGACACTACAAGAAAAATGGGTTTTAACGACAAGAAAATCAGTCGTTGAAAGTTGATTTCTGGTCGTTAAAAAGTATTAACGACAGGAATTTTCCTGTCATATTGCCTCCGATGATAAAAGTCTTTAACGACGGGAATGATAAACCCTTCATTAATTATATTAGCGACCATATGATTCCCGTCGTTAAAAATAAATATTAACTATCAAATTATAACCCAATAACGACAATATTTCTCGTCGTTAATAGTCTAAACAATTAGCTACTGTATGATTCCTGTCGTTAAAAATAACTTTTTAATTATCAAAACACAAACCAATAACGACAATATTTTCTCTCGTTAATAATGTGAACAATTAGCGACGGTATGATTCCTATTGTTAAAAAAATATTATTTTTTTATTTTTTTAATATTTTTAATAGTATGAAAACAATTGCTAGTCATCAATGACAAAAACATCATGTTTTGATATAAACCACCAAACCTATATATCATTATCCATATCAAATTGGAATAAAACTCAAAATTAAACATGCTATTCAAATAACACCAGAGTAATCATTATCCATTAGCATTTATACACCAAAAGTAGTATATAGATATATATAAGTGTTAATTGCCAACAAATTACACTAAAAAATATGTTCAACTAAAAATAACACTTTGAGAATTGTATATACTATTCAAAAATATACAATGAGATTTGTTTGCCACTTCACTGCATGAACTGGGCCTTCACCAGAGTGTAGAACTTGGAGACCAAATAAATTTATCAAGTCAGGAACCAAAAAATTTAGAAAGAACTTTTAATTGGATCCTTTTAGATGAGAGACAAACTAGGCATCTAGAAAAAACCTGGTCACGGCAGCCAATCCAATTCTTCAAATCCTTTGGAAGATTTTTTTTACATAATCTAGATCTAAAGCAATTGCCTTTATTGGATGATTATATTCAAATTTTATCCTCTCATCACTGTAAAGGTTGTTTCTTATAACAAATCCATTGTCTGAACAGCTTCCAACATATTCACCTCCTGTGTCAAAGCAAAGATAATTAACACTAGCAGCATGAGCAAGGAATTCCTTTACCTGTACATAATAATGATACTTATCAACTACCAAGGAAAAAGACAGATGATTAACTTGAAATGCAATGATATATCAGCTTAGTAAGTGTAAAAATAATAAACATCTGTTTTCTAAGCTGGCAAAGTAGCTGAAAGGTCTAAATACAGAATAACAAACCCTAAGTGAAACTCCTAATGTGTACCACCCACTACTCTTAAATTTAGGATACTTAAAGAGAAAGGCCTAGAGATTTCTTTTTGTAATACAGATTCTTGCAAACTTTTTCTCATGCAAATCTAAAACAACTTAAGATGCCAGATAATTATGCAGACAAATAAGTAAACATTGCATTATGCTTTAGGATTGCCTATAAAATAAATTTCAGATATAAATATGAAGATTAAGAATAATAATTCATTTGTCAGTATAAGAATAGACAGTCAAATTTGTTAGAATACTATTGTCCTAGATGATTCCAAGTATATCTCTCTTGATGATTTCTAGTAAAAAGGCATGTGGTGTAGTAAACAGTAACAAACCCAGGAACTTGTCTTGCCTAAACTGAGGGAAAAGTAACCAGTTTCAAAACAAGTACCTTAACAAGGACAACATCTAGAACAACCTAGTTGAAACATGTGCCGTGATAGGACGAAGCTAAACATGATGAAAAAACATAAAATGAGAGACGCGGGGGGGACACACTAGAAGTTTAAAGACGAGGAAAATGAAGCATGGAAGCTTACACAAAATATATTTAGCTAGTACGACAAGGTACACCTTCTCATATTCTCCACCATGGTAAAAATAGCAAATGTTTTAGAAGGGATTTTTGGTTGAAAATTTGTTTCCTAAGCTCAGCTACTTTTAACTCATCAGCCAAATGCATTTGATCTTTCAAACCCGTGTCTAGGTCGAAACTGTGTTTGGGAAACAATACTTCAATAAACAGCATGGTTTAGGGAGCTATCTCTCAAAACAATTTTGGTTTGGGAATCAAGTCCCCACACTGAATGGCAAACCAAGGTTGAGGTTGGGATAGAAGTCGACTTAAAAACTTTGGAACAGCTAAACTCACTAAAGCTAACGAACCGAGGACAGTTCAAGTGAACATGGTGATGATCAAATTAAGGTCAATTCCATGAACTGTAAAACTATCAAGGCATTTAGGTTTCAATTTTGAGCAGTAAAGGAACAGCAACAGGGGAAGAAAAAAAATGAATTGCAACAACTAAAAGTAAAATAAAACCTCCAACAAATTACAACAATAGTAAGTTTCTAACCAAAGAGTGCTTTCACTCATGATCATTTCTATAAAACGAGAATAAAGGCAACAATCTGTCCATGTGTCTAGACAATCACTGCACGCAACTTGTCTTAGGTTTAGTTTTCATTTAAAAAGAATAAATCGAGAGGCATCAGTATATTTGAACTTCAACGTTGGCAGCTCACTGACTTATATACCTACATATATATACATATATTTTTTTACGTCTGCATTAAGTTAAAAATATTAAAGGATTAAATAATTGAAGGATGCTATCATGCAAATTTTTATTCCTTATTCATTACATTTACCCCCATATATATATATATATTTGAAACAGTCAGCAAAGTTGTTTAACAGTGGACAATTAGACTTATTATTTTATTTATATATAATTTTTTTATGTTAAATTATATATATTATTTAACTTGTGAAACTCATGACCTCACAGAGAATGTCTTATAGCTAAGTGACTAAGCCTGCATTCTTTGCATAGCCAAATCAAATATAAAGCATATGTGTGTGTGTGTGTGTGTGGGTGGGTGTGTGTTGAGAGAATCCATTTTTCCAATCAAACATTACTTCCTCTTTCTGCATGCCCTTTAGAATAATAATCCACGAGCCTTTTTGTGACTAGCATATCTATAGTATTGGCATTCAATTTTGCATTTTCTGAATTTGTATAGAGAATAATACTTTCATATGTTAATATATGTCTAGAGTAAAATTAATAATATAAAAATTAAGTTAATTTTTATTTAATAAAATAATTTTTTAATTAAGATGGTGATTAATAATTTAATATAGTATCTGAATCAATTATTCTATAAAGATCGATCAAACATGATTAATAAAAAAAATAAAGTTAACTCTTATCCAAAAATTTAAAAGAGACTTAAGAATGATACATATATATATATATAGATATTTTCTACTTGAGTAACTAAGGGACACAACGTATCTACTGGAGTCAATTGGCTAATATAATGCAAATTGATGTAGAACAGAGAGAGGAAATGGCTCATAATTAGTAACCAAAAGAAGAAGGAATTTACCATAGAAGTATGGTGATAATAATATTAGTATAAGAATTCCGTTAGAATGCGATTTTCCTAATATGAGTTAAGCATTAATTTTAGTGATGGAGAATTAGCATCTATTCTTTTTGCATCTTTTCTTTGGGTTCCCTAAGCTCTGATGAGGATGGAGATTGGAGAGTTTCATGCACGAAGCCACTTTACTCTTTTGTTTGTTTGTTTACTTCAATAGACAGAAAGTAATTCAGTGAAACAGAAGATTTGGTACAACATTAAGATCATATATATAATACATATATGTGCACAATGATGGAGGCGCATAGATACATCTACATATATATATATATAGGGTGGGTGAGAGAGAGAGAGAGGGGGAGAAACTTGGAGAGACGAGTGCACTGAGGCGGTGGAGAAGAGCCCTCGATGGAGTTGGAGACGATGGCGGTGTTGAGGCGGCGAAGGCGTTGAGGTAGCATAAGTGATAGAGGGAGGCGGGTGGGAGTATAGGGGAAAGAGATTTGGGAATTAGGGATTGGGGGGAAAGAGATTTGGGAATGCAGGGGGAAAAGGCGGGGCAACTTCAGCCAAATATTTTGGTTTTTTTTTTTTTTAAAAAAATATTGAATTGTTCATTAATAAAAATTAGAATAATTTATAAAAATAATATTAACAATTATTTGATTAATAAAAATAAAATAATTTAAGACTATGATAATTGATCAAATAATTTAAATGATTGTGTTAAGTTAATAATTATTTAAAAATAAAATTATATTATAAATAAATCTAATAATTATAATAAATTAGTTTGATAAATTGTATTCTTTTTAATATGTTCATATTTTTTTTAATATATTATATTATCAATAAATAACTAATGCTCAATTATCATAGTTTAATAATTATATTTGTTAGGAGTGTTCAAAACAATCGCTGGACCGCGGTTTCCGGCTAAACCGAATCGGACCGAACCGGCCGACTTTTTGAACTAGTGGTTCGGTTTGGTTTGAAAAACTGCCAAACCGCGCGATTCGCGGTTTGATAGACCGGCGATTCGGTCCAAAACCGAACCACCCGTATATAATATATAATTTAAAAAAATAATTTATATATTATAAATATAAAAAGGGGTAGCACCAGGCGAGCCTCTTTGCCTTTTTCTCTCCTCTTTCTCTCCCCTTTCCCCCCAACCAAACCCTAATCCTAAGCCATTTGCACCCACCCACACTCTCTTTCTCTCTCCTTTCTCTCGAACATCGCCAGAGATAGGGAGGGCGACGAGGAGAGCTTTTGGGTCTTGGCAGCAAGGCAATAGTACTTCTTCATGGTCTTCCACCACCCTGCGATCGAAGGATTGGAAGAAGAAGAAACGAGCAGCGAGCTAATGAAATCGGAGACGATGGATCGCTGGGTGTGCTTGAACTAGCCGTACCAGATGAGATTAATAGAGATTTTACCGTAGAGAAGGGGGCCATTGTGGTATTGCAAGGTGGAGCTTGTCTGGTCCTGAACTAGTTGCTTGAGGTTTATGGCAGCCATGGACAGATGAAAGAAAGAGATTAGAACGACAAGTTGCGGGACAAACTGTAAAACAAACGAAGCCATTTTTGGTTTCCGAACTGTGAAATGATCAGATTGAATGAAGAGTAGAAACCACGAAAAGGAAGATGAGTGATACTATATAAAATATTTATGTGGTATTTTTTTTTGTTTTATAGTGTATTTAAATTTTGAAACCGTGAAAATCGAACTGAACTGAACCACAAAATGTAGTGCAGTTCGGTTCAATTTTTCGCACCAAATCAAACCGTTCGGTTTGATTTGGTAGAAAACCGAGTCCGCGGCTCGGCGTATTAAACCGGTTCAAAATCGGGCAAACCGAACCGCGAACACCCCTAATATTTGTGCATTTATAGAAAAATATAATTATATTAAGAATTGTTTATATAAGTTTTAGTTAAATTTTAATAATTTTTTATTATTATTTTATGGTTTGAATTAAAAATTTTAGTCATTAACGACGGGAAAATGGTATATTAACGACGACTTATTTTGCCTGTCATTAAAAGTTATCTTATAACGACGAGATTTATATTTAGTCATTAATAGTACTACATTAACGACCAAAACTAATATCGTCGCTAATTTTTTGTCGTTAATGCCTATTTTTGTTGTAGTGAGATAAGAAGCAGAAGATTTTACATTATCTAAAGAATACTAACAATGAGAATGGAAGTGTTGGAGGTAGTATCTTCTACCTATGGGATTTAGTTAGGCAGCTTCTAGGATGGCATGTGCCAAAATGATTGTCATTGATGAATTATCATTTATGTTTGTGGAGTAAGAAGGTTTTAGATTATTTTGTGGTGTTGCATGCCCTAAGTTTGATCCTCCTTCACGCACTACAATTGTTAGGGATATAATTAGTCTTTACAATGATAAAAAGAAGAACTTGAAGTCATTTTTTTGTTAAGAATTCACAAAGAGTCTCCCTTACCACTGATACATGGACTTCCATTCAAAATATCAACTATATGGTGCTTACGGCTCATTTTATAGATTCTGAATAGAAAATGCAAAAAGAATCTTAAACTTTTGTCAAATTCCAAATCATAAGGGAGAGACAATTGATAAAGCAATTAAGGCATGTTTGAAACAATGGGGTATTGAGAAGATTTTCACAATCACAATTGACAATGCTGCTTCTAACATTGGGGCTATTGGGCACATGAAGAAAAGATTGCAAATTTGGAAGAGTGTTGTTTGTGATGAAGAACTCTTACACGTGAGGTAATAGGCTCATATTCTTAATTTGGTAGCGGGTGAAGGCTTAAAGGAATTGGACTTCTCTATTATGGCTATACGTAACACAGTTAGATATGTTAGAGCTTCTCCTTCAAGGTTGGCAAGATTCAAAAGTTGTATCAAGAATACTTGTAAAGAAGAGAAGGCACTTGTGTGCTTGGATGTGCCAACAAGGTGGAACTCTACTTATTTAATGTTGGAGCATGCATTGAGATTTGTGGATGCATTTAAATTATTGGAAGAAGAGGATTTGTTTTATTTGCAATATTTTTGTGAAGAGGATAGAAATGGGAAAAGGCCTATTGGGCCACCAAATTCTAAAGACTGGAAGAATTGTGCAACGTTCTGTAAGTTTTGAAAGACTTTTTATGATGCTACCGTCATGTTTAGTGCTTCTTTGAATGTTATTATAAATAATTATTTTCATGAAATTTGTAACGTATTTGGGAGACTAAACAAATGGAGTTCATCTTATGAATCAATCTTGAAAAATATGGCTTCTAGCATAAAGATAAAATTTGATAAGTATTGGGGCAATATTGAAAACCAGAATATACTTTTTTATGTGGCGGTTGTGCTTGATCCTAGGTACAAGATGAAATATGTTGCATTTTGTTTACGCAAGCTTTATTCTGAAGATGAAGTTAAAAACGTAATGGATTCTATCAAGATCGCTCTAGGGAAGTTAATGAATTTTTTTGCAACAAATAACTCAAATGGACAATCAGGAGAACATAAACAGGGTGGGACAAGTTCTAAACAAAATATTTCAGTTGTGGATTCTGATGAGGATGATGATGTTAACATGTTCAAATCTGATTTTGAGAAAGAATGTATTGAAGATAATGTTTTTGAAATGAAAAATGAGCGTGGAGCCTAATGAGGATATAAGAAATAATACTTTTGATTTCTGTATTTTTTAATCAATTTAACTACTTTACTTTGATGTGTAAAAAAAAAAAGATAAATACAAGTGCATAGATGTAATCAAAATAACGAAAAGTTTAAACTGTCATAAAAAAAATAAAGTATATTTAATTAAATTGAGTAAAAAATATAAATTTAGTTCCTAAAATGTGAAATTAAAGTATGAATTTCACATTTTATAAATTTACTTGCTAAAATATAATTTTTTCCCTTTTTTAGACAAGTATCTTTCGTGACTAAAGTTTTTTATTTTTATTTGATTTTTTTCCTTTTTTAACGAAGGATATTTTCTGTTGCTAAAGTTCACAATTTTTTTTTTTTTTCATTTTTAGCGACAAATATTTTTCGTTGCTAATTTTTTTAATTTTGAATTTCAATTTTTTATTTTTTAGCTACGGATTTATTTCATCACTAAATTTTTTTATTTTTTATTAAATATTTTCCTTTTTTAGTGATGGATATTTTCCATCACTAAAGTTTTTAATTTTTAATTTATTTGTTTTTTTATTTTTAGCGACAGATATTTTTCATTACTAAATTTTTTAATTTTATTTAAATTTTTCTTTTTTTGGCGACGCATATCTTTCGTTGCTAAATTTTATTATTTTTATTTTCTTTTTTCTTTTTTTAGAGATGGATATTTTTCGTCGCCAAAGTTTTTTATTTTCTTTTTTAGTGATAGATATTTTTTGTCACTAAATTTTTTAATTTTAATTTAAATGTTTTTCTTTTTTAGCGACAGATTTTTTTTGTCTCTAAATATTTTATTTTTATTTTATTTTATTTTCTTTTAAGCGATGACTTTTCGTTGCTAAATTTAAAAATTTATTAAAATTAATTTAGTGACAAGATTTCGTCGCTAAATTTAAAAAATATTAGTGAAGGAATTATCCGTCGCAAAAACTTAGGGATGGATATCCGTCACTATTCCATCACTAAATTCCATCACTAAAAATTATTTTTCTTGTAGTGATACCAGAAATTTCAATTTCATTTTGTGCCACTATATATACTGAGGTAATGTTCAAATCGAAAGTTAAATTATTTTATGCATAAACATGCTTTGATCTTCTTCAATTAGGGTCTTAATTTATATTTGAATAAGTGGGAGATTGCTAGAAATTTAAGTTGTTCAAAATAAGTTAAACAACTCTTAAATGGTCAAATATTGAAATATTATATGCTTTCAAAATTCTAATATTGCCCCATTCTCAAATATTGAAAGGATGTATTCTTTTAAATTTCTAACTATCCTATCTATATATATCAAGACAATTCTAGAAATTAGAGACACGTAGAATATATTAGAAACACAAGTTTTTGCCTCAGTTGAAGAAGATCAAAACTCTTTCTTTTATTTCAAAATTTTATTTCTTCATTTTTGTTGAGTGAAAAAATCTAAAAGGTCTTGTCATATCCACTAAACCAATTTTATAAATTCTCACAGCAAACTCAAAGTAAAGGGAGGGCAAATTTCGCTTTTAAGAAAGCAATTTTATTGCGTTTCAAGCCTTCTATAACTTGAAAATTCCCTGCATAATTTTATTATTTGTTATTGTTGTTATTTCATTTTAAGTTTTGTACTCATTCTTCATAATTCCCATTGTTGTAATATTCCTAATTAACAATTCCTTCTAATCATTGTTTTTAAACATTTATCTTTTGTTGTATATCAACTGTTATTATTAACGGGTACGTTATTTAATGAACATATCCTAAATTAATGTGCGCAGTATTCACGGAAAACTTTTGAGGAGGAGATCGCACAGGGCAAAATCCATTTATTTAAACAAGTAGCAGCAGAAAATGAGACCAACATCTCTGCCTAATACCCATGGCAACAAGTAATTAACACTTAAAGAAGTGTCCCATGCATGATCCTCACTATTTCATCAAGTTGATGTACCAAACCCGAGTGAGAAGATAGTCAACCACCTCCTCATCCAATTGGAAAGCCCTAGTAAGAACACTCGGATCAATCCTCGGATTTGAGCCAAACAACCCATTTGCAATGGTGACCAACCCAGGATTCTGGCTGTTGAAAGCTGCGATAGCCACTGCCCTACTCTTTCCTACGTTCAATTGGAAGTGAATGAGACCCATTGGAAACACAAACATATCTCCCGGCCGTAGAATCTTGCTGAAGAGACGATTGTCCGGATTGGTTGTAACAAAGCCTACGTAAAGAGTGCCTTCTAAGACGAGAAGGATCTCGCTGGCTCGAGGGTGTTCGTGCGGCGGGTTAACGCCTCCATTAGGAGCGTAGTCGATGCGAGACATGGAGATGCCCAGAGTGTTGATGCCTGGTAACTTGTCGACGTTTACTAAAGTGATTGTTGACCCAAGTGGGTTTGACGTGTTTCTTGGAGTTAGTAGCCCAGAGAAGGAGAAATCCTCGGGTTTGGCAACCTTGGGGTCCTTGCAGAACTTCCCATTCACAAACACTGCGTGAAATGGAACAAAATAATGAGAATGCCATGCATGTTCCACAGTCCATTCCTATAATATAAAATTTATACATCTTTGTTACTAAAATAAGATTGAACTAGTCGGTTGGACCGGAGATTGGTCGCCAAATTTGTCCAATTTGAGAAAGATCAAACCAATCAAAATAGGTTGATTTTGAGAGTTTATATGATTTTATCAATTCAAAACAAGTCCTCTGATGATAATTTTTAAAGATCAAAGGATAATTTGTCTTTTGTGGGAAAAATCAAACAAAACCAAGGATTTAAATATCCCAAATCTTTAGTTAGTATCTTCTATAATACTGCTTTACATATAAATTTCTAAACCGCGTGTAATGACGGAAAATCGAACCAATGAACCACTCAACCGGTATTCATGCCAGTTCAATAATTTGTCCAATTTTAACAACTATAATATGCATATATATATATATATATATGTGTGTGTGTGTAGAGAGAGAGAGAGAGAGAGAGAGAGAGGGAGGGGGTGTAATACCGGCGTTAGGTACTGTGGACTGATTGATGGCAACACAGAAGTTCTGAAGGGGGTTGGGATCAGTAGCATAGGCTAGGTCGGAAACCAAGGCCATGAAGATGGACATGGCAGCTGCAGCCACCTGGAAATTAAGAAACCTTCTTATCGTCGTCACCATCGTCATCAATATTAGTGTACAGAATCAAATTGGAATTGAACAAACACTATGCTTTGTTTCAACTGAGAGTATGAACTTGCTATATATATAGGTATCTTGAGTTGTCAATTTGTGGACTGTGTTCTCTAACTGTTCATTAATTAATTAATTAATTAATCACGGATTCTCCAATGATTAATTAAGTTGCTTCACACGCATATAGATATCAACTCGAACTGCTACTTACCATCTTCACCTTTTCCCTTCTATTACATGTGCGCGCGCGTGTGTTTGTTTGTGACAATATATCCACATAATTATATAATCTCACCATATTAAGTATGTTTTTTGATGCTCTTCAACTTTAAGGGCTACTTTGGCTATGCGTTTTTATTTTAAAGCTTTTAAGTTGGGTAGTGTTTAAGATGGTTATAGCATTTAAATTTGGTAGCGTTTAAGCTGATAATGTATTTGAATAAATGTACTTTTAAACTATTAATTAATAATTATGTGTTTAGTTTGAAAGAGCTGATAAGCTATTATAATTTGATAAAAAGATAAAAATACACATATTGTTGAATAATGTAAAATTTTATTATTAAATATTAATAAAGTCTATATAATTATTAAAAAATATATTAATACACTATATATACACTCTTTTTTTTATAATATATTATCATTAGATAAATATCACTATATATACAATATATATATATACATAGTGAGAGCAGGCAGCAATCGGGGTAGCCGCCAAGGATGGAGCCGACGATGGAGGCGCGACGGCGATGGCTGGGGCGACGGGGAGGCGGATGGCGACGGACGACGGGCAACAGTGGCAGCCATGGTTGCAGAGGGTTCAAGAAGAAGGATATGGATTGGAAATTGATGTTTTGGTCGAGGGTAATAAGTAATTTCCTTGGTTAACTCAGTTTTTATTTTAGGAGCTTTTTGCAAAAGCTAAGGGGGAGTAGCTTCTCAAGAAGCTGTTGTTATAGCGTTTAAGTATACAGCTTTTAAACTGTTTGAGTTTGCCAAATATGTATATGTAAGTATAAAAACTAATTAATTTCTCCAAATTAAGCTTCCATTGGCTTAATTTGGTGCTTCAGTACCATTGGGTGAGTGATTTTGAAATGCTTAGGTACGTAGTAGCTTTCTTTTTCTTGCATTGGTCCATAACTAATTTGGCTTAACCAATGGGAAATGGTTTTATCCAAAAATATTTCTACTTATAGAAAGAATTTCAAAAATCTACCTACTCTCCTTGTAAACTCGACGCCCCACATGTAAAAGCAATGCGAGGATAATACCTAAAATCTTCAACTGCCACAGCTTGGGTGTCAAAAATTGATAATTTGGGTCAGCAACAATCTGATTGAGACGTGTGTAACATTGTTTATCAAGAAAATTCCAATAATTGATTCTAATCTTCGGAATCTATGATGGACGGTGGACGGCAATGCCCTTCTAGAAATAGGAAATATTTTTTCAAAAAAATAATTTCTAAATCTATTGAGATTCAACCATTGGATCGTTTTGAATTTTGGATATGTTGGTTACTAATCTAAGACGATTAAGATGATCAATTTTGATCGTTAGAATCTACCATGGATGGTGGCCGACGATACCCTTCTATAAATAGGTAGTTTTTTCTCAAAAAAATTAATTTTCAAATCTATTGAGATTTAACCGTTGGATTAATTTTATTTTTGGGTATGTTGGTCATCAAACCAAGGTGATTCTAATGATCGGCTCCAATCATCAGAATCCTCCATGAACGGTGGCCGGCAATGCCCTTTTAGAAACAAGCAACTTTTTTCAAAAAATTAATTTTCAGATCTATTGAGATTCGATTGTTGGATTGTTTTGATTTTTAGATATGTTGGTTACTAAACCAAGGCAATTCTGATGATAGGTTCTGATCATCGAAATGTACCATGGACAATGGTTGGCGATGCCCTTTCAAAAACAGGCAACATTTTTCTAAAAAATTAATTTTCAAACCTATTGAGATGATATCTGATCGTTGGATTGTTTTAGTTTTTGGATATGTTGGTCACCAGACTAAGCTGATTCTGATTATCATTCTAATTGTTGGAATCTACACAGACAATGGTTGGTGACAGGTAATTGTTTTCCTCCATAGCTAATTTAGAGATGGAATTATTTTGGTCTTTAAATTTTTTTAAGTCCATATTTTGAATT
The DNA here is from genome assembly GCF_014633365.1 of Diospyros lotus. Classification (NCBI taxonomy): domain Eukaryota; kingdom Viridiplantae; phylum Streptophyta; class Magnoliopsida; order Ericales; family Ebenaceae; genus Diospyros; species Diospyros lotus. The sequence continues at coordinate 33,679,048 of NC_068341.1, read as the reverse complement.
AGAGATTGAATCTTTTCTGTCTTTAATTTGAAATAGAGATAGAAACATTTTTATCTCTAATTTGAAATAGAGGGAAAAAGTTCCATCTCTAATTTGAGGGATGGAAATAATTCTATTTATAAATGTAAAATTTAACCAATTTTGAGACCGATTACTCAACTAAATTAGAGATGGGAAATTTTTTTTTTTAGATGGAATAAAATTTCACCTCTAAATTAGAGATAGAAAAAATTTCATCTCTAATAGCAACGAAATAAAATTATCCGCCACAAATTGTTTAGCGATTGGCCTTTTAGAGACAGACCAAAAGCCGTCTCTAATTTCATCTCTAAAACATTAGAGAGGGAATTTTATGGGTTTAGTGATGGATTTTTTCCATCTCTAAACCTAGTTTTTCTTGTAGTGATTGAAATCGAGTAATAATATCTAAAAAAGTCAGTTGTAAACTAACTTTCAAAAATTACTTAAGTATATTTTAAACGAGAAAAGTATGTTGTGACTTAAAAATTAATCAACTAATATATGAGCTTAATAGAGCAATCTTCCTTTAATGGAGTAAAAATATATTTTAATTGAGTAACAAGTGGTTATACTCAACTAACTTATCAGTTTAATCAAGTAAGAACTGAATACTCAAAGGTTTAATCAAATATGTACTTGTATTACTCAAATATATATGTAATAAAATAACATTAATCAAGTAATTTATATGTTAATCAACTAAGTGATGGAGAAAATCAAGTAACCATACTTGTTAATTGAGTAAGAAATAAAGCTATAAAATGACAAATCTTAATTTGTACTTATGTAATTAATTGACTAAAAAGAAATGTTAATCGAGTAACTTTATACTTTTGAATTGATAGATAAATGTTTTTACTCTTATGTTTGATTATGATTTTGATGATGAAAACATTCCAAGCAAGTTACTCTAAAAGTATCAAAATCATTTATCAAAGTATATATGTATAGTTACAAATCTAACAAATGCTTTTGGAATTAAATCTCTCAGTTTATTAATATCTAGATAAATTCCAAAGTATATGTGGTTAGTTGAGGCTATTGATTTTGGACATTGAATTTACAAGAAATAATCGTTTGAGAAGTACTGTTCTAGGCTATTGGTCCACAATTTTAAAGAAAATGGCTTGAGACTGTCGACAGTCCCCTAAGGAACTGTCGACAGACAGAAAGCATGTTATGTCTTTTTTATGAAACTATCGACAATTTGGCAAGCAACTGTCGATAGACAGAATGCTTGCAAAGGCATCTATCGACTAACTCTTTTTTTTTATGTTATAATTGTCGACTAACTTTCTTATTCTGTCGATAGTTTGTTTCGCAGGTTCTCATAACGGCTAGTTTTTATAATGGATTTAATGCTCCCAACTACCACCAATGATCTAATTCTTGTTTCATCTCTCTCCATCAACTATAAATAAGTTGTTAAAGCATCATTCAAAGCTCTTAGATCATTGAATACTCAACTATAAAATGCTTAAGAAGTGATTGAGCTTTAATTTCTTTTGTTCTCTTGTTTCAAGTGTAAAGGTTGTGCTTTTCTTGTATCTATCTCTATTCTAGCCTTGTTATTTCATTGAGATAACCTATAACTAAGAGGTCAACCTCTTAGAACTCTCATTTTACTATTGTATTCATTTGTTCCCACCTTGTAGAGCTTGAGGGCTTATCTAGGTGATAGGAGACTGTACTATTTTCTAATCTTTGGACTAGAGGACCTACTTGGTTTAAGTAGGGGGTGTTAGTGGATTGAGTTAAAAAGTCCTTAGTGATGAGGTAAGGTAGTGGACTAGACTTGAATAAGCTGAACCACTATATATTTTTATGTTCTTGTGTGATTGTTTGACTTAATTTTCTTTTAGATTTCCTCCATCCTTCACTTATTTCTTAGAACACTCATTTGTATTGCAAAAAATATTGAAGAACAACATGTCGTTTTAAAATCACCAATTCACCCTCCTCTTAGTGTGTGTCCTAGTACTTATTTTTTATCATGAATAACTAAGTATCTTAGTCGAGTAAAAAATATTGAACGGAGTATTAGTCTATGTATTTAAAACATTAATCAACTAAGAGGTATGTTAACTTCTATCTTAGTCGAGTAAAATTCATTGGATAAAGTGTAAGTCCTTGTATTTGACTTATAAATCAATTAAGAGAAAAATATAGTCGAGATAAGTCATTTTACTCAAATAACATAAAAATATGTGATTGAGTAAAAATTTTAAATTCACAAGTGGTTAAAATGTTAATCGACTAAAATATGCTCTTAATCAATTTATCATCATCCATTAGTTGAGAAATATATATATATATATATATATATTAGTCGAGCCATGACTAATAAAACTAATAAGCTTAATCAGGTAACTTTATTCAATAGTTGAGTAATGTGTAAGCCTAGATGACTAACACTTAAGATCACTTGGTTAATTGTGCATCTTACTCAAGTAACATCTAATTTACTCGACTAATATTGTGCTAAAATTTAAAAATATAACCTTTATAGATACCATTAAATGTGCACAGTTTTTGGAATACAAAAATTGAATATTTTTTTCTTTATTTACAGGTTTAAATGTTTTATCCTCTGGATGACTATCAAGTGCAATGAACAACCAGCAACTATATACACTCAAGACATGCACAAGAATGAGTTTACTGACTTCAGCTAATGTTCAGTGAAAAATCCTCTCCAAAAGAATGAGAAAGAAAAAGAATAACAAAGCTGAATATCATTATCCTCTGTGTTCACCTACTGCCAAAGCTATCAAATTCTTAATACCTAAAGAGAGAGTGAAGTGCTTTTATTTTCTATTCTTTAATTCTCTTTTATTGTAATTCTTAAATTACTTCGTGAGCTTTCATTCACATTATTTGAGGGTTTGTTTCTTATTGTGAGCTTTTGTTCAAACATTCTTTGAAAGAATTTGCTATAAGGGTTGTTGCCTTATCCCTAGGAAAGGCTTGTAAAGGTTTTAGTTTAGCCTATAAAAATTGAAATTTTAATTTAGCCTCTAAAAGCTAAGGTTTCAAATGAACTTATAAAAGCTGAGGTTAAATTTCAGGTATCATTTCTAAAATTTTGTTAAAACTAGATAAATGGACTTTCTCTCTCTAGGTAGAGAGAAAAAGTGGGCACAACGGCCGATCCAAGATTTTGATTTAGTGGGGGAACTTAAATGCAAAAAATATAATTATAAAAATAAGATAATAATGATAATATTAAAATAAAAAAATTACAATTGTTTCTTTACGATTTTTTATACTTGAAATTGCAATTGTTCAAGAAAATTACCTTGATTATCTGAATTTTTCGACTCGTCATGACTACGAAAGGATAGTTCTTGCCGTAGAAGAAGTCGAACACAATCAATTGATGCATTCAAATGAATTTGATAATCACACAGTGTTTGTTTTAACTGTTTGAAGAAAACTGTTTCAATATTTTGCTCTTGATTTATTAAGGTTTCATAGTTATTTCAAGTTTAATTATGTATACTATTAGCATCTCCAACATGAACTTAAAGTCTATCTTTTTTTTTTAAAATTATTGAACCCTTCTTTCACAAAAAAATCACCATTTCCTTGTTTCCCATTATTTATTTTAAAAAAATAATAGTATAAGTAAAATGCGACATCATTGCGTATAATATATTCTAATTAATTGTCAAATTCATTTAATCAAGTTGGAATGAATCGTCTTTATTTCGAGACTGATACAGACCTCTTTGTAAGTAGACTCTTTTAATTTGATCTCAAAAATTAAAATTGTAATCCATTATTATAGTTTTTACCTCGAAATTTATAGGAAGTTGTTCAACATCAATTTACTTCCTACTTGCTTTGTTAATTTATTCATTTTATTCAATATAAATCTCTTCTATACTTGCTTTCTTTGATTCATAATTTTTTTCAATACTTAATTTTATCTGCGTCATTATTGTAAAAAATAAAATTATAAATAAATTGTAAAAAATAATCGTAATGGTTACTAGCCATTATATACTTGCTTTCATCAATACTTATTTTTTTTATTTCTATTAATAAAATATAATATAATATTTTTTATTTTAAGTAGTATATTATTATAAAAAATAAAATAAAATAAAAAAATCTGGCCCATGGACCTCACGTGGCTCCGCCCCTAAGTGGGCGGCTAAGTGGCGATCCCAAGGCATTCAGATGACTCTGCCCGATCTCGGCGAGATCGATGGCAAGGGCTTTGGCTCGACCAGGGCTCCAAGTTCATGGCAGTCCTAAGACCAGATCGCGATCAAAATCGTGGGCTAGGGGTGAAAGTTCTAGCTGGCAGGAGGCGACTGTATCGCATCCATCGAAAATTGTGGTGAACTGAAGAGTAGACCCCCAAGATGGTCGGCTAGTTCATGGTGGGGCTGGAGTGGCATTGGTTGAGCCAGGTAAGTTGTCTTCGTCTTCGTGAGTAATGTTATTCATCTCCACTGCAGAAACAACATCAATCATATATTACTATTGTTACATTTAATTGAAAATAATAAAAAAAAATACTGTTGTTATATTTGATCATAAAATAATAAAAAAATATATCTAATTATATTGAATTTGATCTTAGAAATTTTAATTTTATCCCAATCTTATTTTACACTGATTTTTAACCCCCCCCTCTCTCGACCTTGAGGTAGGAATGCGCCATTGCCGTCGCCTAAGGATGGCACCACCATATTCGCTTGAGTCTCCCCCGCCAACACCGCTCGCATCGCTCGCCGTTGCCCCCCCTCTCGCATCGCCGTCATCCCTCCTTCCACCGCTCGCATAGCCGTCGCCCCACCATCGGCCACATACCACATGATCGCCCCCCACCCCTGTCGTCACCCTGACCTGTCGGCCATAGAAACCCTTCACCACCACCTGCACCCATTGTTATCGCCCCGACTGTCGTTTGTCCTCCCCCCCCCCCCCCCCCACCCTAAGTGCTTAATAATTATATTATGAAGGCAATAAATTTTGTTATTTTGTCTAATCGTAATTTTAGGATGTTGAAATTTGAGGTTTTGCTATTTATATGTTGTCTTCACTTTCGTTCACCTGTAAGTTGATATGGCCTCAATTTTGGCTATGAGAGATCAAATTTTTTGCCACTTGTTCATAATTAAACCATTACTTATGAAATTTTAACATTTGTTAAATTCATTTTTTGGCTTGTGTGGTGACTACTTTTGATAGAGTTAAAATTCAGTGTAAAATAAGATTGCGATAAAATTAAAATTTCTAAGATCAAAACTAATATAATTAGGTATATATTTTTATTATTTTATAATCAAATATAACAACAATATTTTTTTATTATTTTGCAATTAAATGTAATAATAGTAATATATGATTACTGTTGTTACATTTAATTGCAAAATATATATGTAACGACAACAAATGAAGTTTGAGCGGCTATGGGGGAGGGAGAGAGAAAAAATGGGTGAAGTTGGGGGGGGGGGGGTTGGGGGGGAGGGATAGAAATGGGTGATGGGCAGCTATCCCTAAGGGGGTGGGGGGGGGGGGGGGGGGGGGGGGTGCGGGGGGGAGGGATAGAAATGGGTGATGTGCAGCTATCCCTAAATGTGACTTTCGATGTCACTGTTGGGGGGGGGGAAGATATGGGTGATGTGTCTGCAGCTATCCCTAAACGTGACTTTCCATGTCACTGTTGTTCATCATGAATAGCATTACTCTTTTGTTCTTTTGTTCATCATGAATAGCATTACTCTTTAGGCATGTGAGGAGGCCAGCTTGCAAAGCATTACCTGCTCCAATAAATAGTTAATTCTTTATAATAATAAATATAAATGAGGTATACTTTCACCAGTAATGTTAGAAAAAAATTAGAATAATTTTATAAAATCTAATAATTTAAAATAATTTTATCCAAAAAATTAATAATAGTTTGCTCATATCTAAAAAATAATTAATAATAATTTTATTTAAAATTAACAATAAATATAATTAATTTGTAACTCTTTTTCTATTTTATTTTAATTATTAAGTAATTTTTACCTGAATTTAATTCATCCAATCACTCTTAAATTGATTTTTTATCGGTGGACAGATCCATGAAAAAACAATACGTTTTGTCTGAACTTGAGCTCGTGGGTTGCGTGGGAAACTTGAAATTTTAGTTGGGGGGGGGGGGGGGGGGGGGGGGGGGGGGGGGGTGAACTTGATCTCGTGGGTTGCATGAGAATTTTGAAATTTTAGTGGGAAGGTGGTCCGAACTTGACCTTGTGGGTTGTATAAGAATCTTGAAATTTTAGTGGGAAGGGGGATTGTACGTATGCTATGAGCTGTCAGGCGCTTGATTTGAAGGAAGGCAAATTAGCGTGTTAGGTACGAATGCAAGGCACGTCGAGGTCATTGAAATAGAGTAATGCTACATTCTCCATCTAGGCTATCTCATGGGCTACTTTCTAATTTTTTAATATTTCTCCTTCCCCTGCTCACTCCCTCTCAAACTCTCCCTCTCACGACACACCCCCTCTCTTTCTCAGCCCACTGTTCCCCTCTCTCTCTCTCTCTCACATTACTCTCTCTTCCTCTTGCCTATTTTTTCTCTCTCCCTTTCTTGCTCTCACCAACACTCTCTATCTATCTCATTAATTAAACACATCTAATTAATTTTTTATTAATTAAACACATCTAATTAACTATTCTCTCTTTATCTCATTAATTAAACACATTAAATTAATTAAATATTTAAATCATAAACCTAAATAATAATATATTTATAATACATTAAATTTGTTTGTTCTAAAATAATTTCAATGAAAACTTAAAATTTGTTTTTTTCAAATATGTAATTTGTTTGTTCTAAAATAATAGAGTAAAACATAGCATCAAAGGAAGATTGATCAAATAATTTAATTTATTAAGTTACAAAAATTTAATATCACTAATAGAGAACATGTATTATAAATATATTATTATTTAGTTTTATGATTTAAATATTTAATTAATTTAATATATTTAATTAGTGAGATAAAGAGAGGAGAATTAATTAGATGTGTTTAATTAATGAAAAATTAATTAAATATGTTTAATCAATGAGATAGATAGGGGGTGTTGGTGAGAGCAAGAAAGGGAGAGGGAAAAAATAGGCAAGAGGAAGAAAGAGTAATGTGAGAGAGAGGGAGGGGGGAATAGTGGGCTGAGAAAGAGAGGGAATGTAGCCTAGAGAGGAATGTAGCATTACACTTGAAAATAAAGGAAATTTGGGCCATGATATTTGAGTCAGAAATAATTAATTGGGCCCCGCCCATACAATAAGGATTTGGGTGGATCAATTAATAATTCTAAAGTAAATTCTCTAAGGGCCCATCACCCACCTAGTTTACTAATGGGAATTGGGCTCACATGGAAATGCTGAGACAGCGGGATAACGGATTTGCCATGCTTGCTGAATTTCGATTGACTAGTGGTATGAGGTGTGTGTTATAATTTTTAAAAATTAAAAATTAAATATATTACTCTTTGTCAATGAATTAAATTCACATCATCAAAACTTTGCATTTTTATTAAAAACATAATGAACTTAGAATATAAATTAAATATATATATTTTTAATTCAACAAATGTTTTAAAAATATATACTATTACTCCATATGAACAAGAAGGGATAATTACACGCGATCAGTTCTTGAGGTTTAGAATAATAGTAAAAATATTTTTCACTTTTTAAAAAATATAAAAGAGTGCCTAGAGTTTAATGTTGTGTTACAATTTCTCTCGTGCTGTTAATTAACTATAGTCTAAATTTTATTAAAAAAATTAAAATATCATTATATTTAAATTTATTATCCTCTTTTTTTCATACTTTATCTTTGTTTTCTATTTCTTTTGTTACTTTCTCCACCTATTTACAGTGAACGAATGATGAAAACAATTAGAATAAATAGAGAAATGACAACAACGACAAACAACAAAGATGACGAGATTTTTTCATGATAATGTAACGACAATGAATGTAACAACTCGTTAGTGGGCCTAAGAGTTTATTAATATTTTATTTATAAAAATTAAAAAAAATTCCCTATTAAATTAAATGTTTAAGAAATATTTTTATTTGGCAAAGTTTATGTAAGTAAATCATTTGTTTAATTTAATGGATTGGTTTTTCCATTTGGGCCTAAGCCCATGTATTAGTGGGTGGTGTTTTAAGTAAATGAAAATGATTTTGATTGGCCTAGTCATGGTAGAGTGTGTATTAATTAATAAGTTGGGCTAATTAAAAATGTGTGGGCCTATTGGATTGGGCTTTGAAATTTGGGTTGAGCCCAAGAAGAGCTTTTGTGTATTTTGTTTGAAATGAGGTTGTAAACCCTATTGGGCCTAAGGATAGGTTGGACCATTTGAGTTGGGGTACTGAAATGGGCTTTGGGCCCATGTGCATGAAATGGTGTATTTTATTTAATAAAAAATAGAAATGGTTTATGAAATGTCTAAAGTGGGCTTATGTATTATATGTTGTGTAAGAAAAAGAAAAGGGTAAAATGGTAATTGGCGTAATGGGTTGAATAAAGAAAAGAGAAAATAAATGAAAATGAAGCAAAATGACAAAATTGGGCTTGAGATATTTGTGTGTGTGTTGTGGAGGGCAAAATGGTAAGAGTAAAGGGGAGGGTGGTTGGCAGACTACTCTCTCCCACTACAAAAAATCAACGTTTTAGCGACGAAAAATTCCGTCGCTAAATGTTTTAGCGATAGATTTTGTAATGGGTACCTTTCCATCGCTAAAAAGGGCGTCACTGAAATTTAGCGACGAAATTAGCAATGGGGGTTATACCCGTCGCAAATCAACGACGGAATTAGCGACGGGTATAACACCCGTCATTGAATTTTAATTCTTTATTTAATTTTTTTATTGTTTAGCGACGGGATTGATCCCATCGCTAAATTTTAATTTATTAATTTATTTTTTAGCGACAGGGTTGACACCGTCGCTAAATTTTAATTCTTTATTTAATTTTTTTTATTTTTTAGCAAAGGGGTTGATCCCGTCGCTAAATTTTAATTAATTTATTTATTTTTTAGTGATAGGGTTGACCCCATTGCTAAATTTTAATTAATTTATTTATTTTTAAGTGATAGGGTTGACCCCATCGTTAAATTTTAATTTTTTTTTATTTTTTTTTATTTTTTAGTGACGGGGTTGACTTCATTACTAAATTTTAATTTTTTATTATTTATTTTTTAACGACGGGGTGGCCTCGTCGCTAAATTTTATTTTTTATTTAATTTTTTTTTATTTTTTAGCAATGGGTTTGACCCCGTCGTTAAATTTTAATTTTTTTATTTTTTAGCGATGAGGTTAGCCCTGTCGCTAAATTTTAATTTTTTATTTAATTTTTTAGCGACAAGGTTTTAATTAATTAATTAATTTTTATTTTATTTTTTATTTTTTAGCGACGGTATTTCAGTCGCTAAATTAAAAAAATATTTAAAAATATTAGCGATGGAATAATTCCATCACTAAAAATTATTTTTCTTGTAGTGTCCCCCTCACCTCTCCATGCCTTGTCAAATTTTTCATCTCCTAATTTCCCAATCTCTCTCTCTCTTGTGACACTTTTTCTTCTTCTTCATTTTCTTCTTTAGTTACTGGGGGCTTGAAGGATGCAGTTGGAAGAGGTTTCTTCTTCTTCGTCTCTTCGGTTTAAGCATCATGAAGGCAAGTTCTCTTGCACTTTTATGGCATTTTGTGCAAGTTTTCTTTTCTGTTGTAGTAATGAAATGCTTCATGGTTCTTCTCTCCTTCATTGTTAAAAAGTATGTTCGATATCAGTTGTATATTTTCTTCATTTTTTATTTGATTCGTATGTCATGTCAAAGCTTTTGTTGGGTCTTGTTGATGGTTTTGTTGGGGCTTGTTTACCCCATGTTTCATTCATGGAATGACATTTGTGGGTTAGGAAGCTAGTGTTGTTTGTTTTGGGTGGTTTGTGTCCATCTCGTACATTTTGGTTCGGTCGAGTCGACTTGTAGTGGGTTAAGTTGACTCGGCTGAAGCTAATTTTTTTGGCTTTTTCTTCTTCGTTTTCAGTCAACTCGACTCGTCCAAGAGGCCAAGTCTATTCTGTAACACCCTGCCTCGTCAGGCATGTCATTATAAAGGAATTCTCGAGAATTTTTTTTTCCAAGTTCATCACGCACGGTGCATAAAAAACAATCTTCACATGCACACATAGGCCGACACTCGCAGGTGATTTCAAGAACAATCTTCACATGCACACTAGATCCCGAAAACCACAATCTTGCTCGTTTAACTAACAAGATCAATAGTCTTAAACTAAATGAGACATAATATTACGTAGCGGATATAATAACATCAAAATGCCGAGGCCTTCCACGAGATTCTTACATAGTATTTCCACGACAAAATACGTTGTACAAAGCTACCAAATGATAACAACATTATTATATAGCCATTCATACATATATCAAAGTAAATACTATCGCCTCAAAATGCTACAACAACTATCATACTAAACATCGTTGGGCCTCAACTAGTCACGTCCTTGCCTTTGTAGCAGTCCCTAGATGGAACGTTGAATGTTCTAGGGATATAAATCAGATTAGATGATAAAACATCTAAGTGATGGCATGATACAATTTACTAAATGCATGAAACACACACGAGCATGGGATATACAGACAACGATAGCAAGCAACACGTCTAACTTGAGAAATCTCCTTAGCATACTCAACCTCCTGTGGAAAATCCATTCCACACACCTTTGGGGTTGACCTTGTCATGACATACTTAATCTCCGAGTGCCCTACTGTGTCACCTGATCATCGAGATTAACCTTGCCACATTCTCAAGAAGACCCCATCTCGTCCCCCATGGACACAACAACGACATGAAAATCGATACCCCGATGATATGAAAATTACACGCCATGCACCGACTCTTTTATAAGTAAAAATAGTTGATGCAATATACCACATATTCAATATACATATGATGCCACAAGTACTTAAATAAAATCCCTACACGATATAACCCAAATTCCAGAGGGTATAAGTGCTCACCGGAACTAGTTCAAACACATGCAACCTTAGCTCAGGAGGGTAGAACCGCTCACCTGAACTCACTACACACACACCAAACCATTTTCAATACAATGGGTAAGACTGGAATTGAACCACTCACCTTATTCGAAAAGTCAATTTTTGCCTCGTAATGCATGTTAAGCCTCGAAATGCGCATCCGAATAATTTCCTGGCTTTGGCATGCTCTTCTAGCCTCAAATTAATCCTCATAATTTTTTGGGATTTTTCAAAAGATTTTTGCTATTTTCCCCTATTTCTTTTATTTTCCTTTTTCCTTTTTCCTTTTCTTCTTCTTTTTTTTTTCTTTTTTTCTCCCTTCATTTTCTACCTCCAGCCGCTGCTCGAACCAATGCACACGACCATGCGGCCGCCATCGGTTGGCCTTCCGTCGGCCTCTACCTGGTCCTCCACCGGTCGCCTCGGCTTCGCCGGACCACTGTCACCTCACTAGTAGCTACTCGCGGCTATTGTCGGCCGTGGCTGGTTGCTACCTTGCCGCAACTGGTTGCGGCCACGTCCTCCATGGCCACGCTTACTTCGTCGGCCACCTCCTGGGCCTTCACTGACCCTGTCGACCTTACCGGACGTCGCTGCTCCTGCGGCCATCACCGTAACAGTTGCTTGCCGCTTCGGTTTCTTGTTGCCATGGCCGCGACCTGCAGTCATGGACACTGCCCACTTGCTGCGCCCAGTTGCGGGCTGCTTCCGGCTATCGTTGCGACTGCCTTCGGTCACTAACGCGGTTGCCTTCGGTCACCAACGACAACTCCCAGCACTCTCCCTTGATCCCTTAAGTTCTCAGCCGCTCTCTCTCTCACTGCAACTCTCAGCCACATTCCTCTTTCATTTTCCATTCCCTTCAATCTCTTTACCTATTTATAGCAAACCCATCGACTTAAGCGCCTTGGCCACCACTCTTTCAGTAAGACTTGGCCACCACTCTTTCATTCGGCCATGAAGCTTCCCAGAAGCTTTGCAGAAACCAGCCACCACGTACACACGCACATGCGTATTTATATATATGTATATCTATATATTACACTATTAATATAAAGAAATTACACATTAACCCCCTAATTTCCATCTTAATTTCACTTGGATAATTCCCTTAATGCAATTATACCCTTAAACATCAAATTAATTTTTATTTCAATACTGAAAATGCAAAATTAATAATTTCAAAGTTACTCAATAATGACGATTTCACCCCAGTGTCCTCACCGGGCTATTGTTTCATCCCAAAACCACTGAAGGGTTGTTCCTTATGAAAAATCGAAGCCCCCTCAAGCTTCCATCAATTTCCTGGAGGTTTCCTACGACAATTATGTAATTTAGGCTGAATCGACATTGTACCAAAAATTGTCTCTGATTTGACTTCTTTCAATGTCATAAATCACGTTTTGATATGCTTGATGACTTCATACCCTTTCTTTTAAACATCTAAGTCCCGAGGCATTCCCTCTTGTTGATTCGACAACTTATTTTGCTATCATAACCATTTTTCGGTATCCCAGACTCATTCAAACAACGTGACAACCAAATGAAACATGGGATATTATATTCGTCCATAACATACTTTTTCTTCCAGAGATACTCATATTCCGAGGTATTCCCTTCAATTGATTCGGTTGTTTATAACTCCAAGAAATTATACTTAAACCCCAAAACTTCTAATAATTTCATTTTTGCTCCCGGATAAATTACTTTTGAGTCTTTTAGAAATTCTTGGGTATTACAGATTTGGCCCTGAGTCGACTCGATTTTGGGCGAGTCGACTCGCCACAAGTTGACTCGGTTTGCCCTCAAGTCGACTCGGCTGCGTTTTGACTACACTGTGCATGCTTTGCTATTTTGGCTATAGCGTTTGATGTAGAAGTCAAAATTGCTATCCGTTTGAGGAGTCATAAACTAGACTTCGAGAACTTCGATTTGATATATAATATAATATATTTTGGTTATGATTTGAGTTGGTTAAGGCTTTTCTTAAACCAAATCAAGTAAGATTGTTAAAGTAAATTATTTTTAAATGCTTCCTTTGATATCCCTCAATCCTCTAAAATGATAGGATGTGGTTGAAGATACCTATACGTATATACATGGGATTCATGTGATAATAGCGTAAATGAGTTGCATGAGGAAGCATGATAATCACTTGGGAAGTTAATAAGAAATGTTCTTGGTTGGCATGTACATGGTAGCTCATGTGTGATGCATGACTATCTCTATATGAATAATTTCCCTTAAATAATGGAGTTTCCATAAATGGATATGAATGAAGTCATATTCATGATCATGATGTGATGTCGCCTAGAATCCTAGTGGGTGATTTTAGGCATGTTGTTGTGAAATTGTGAAGATGTTGGTATGTGTATGCATAGCATATGTATGTATGTATATATATTGCCTTTGCGCACCTGTTATTTTGCGCGAAAGAAAGTAAGTGGATATCCCCAAGTCATGCCATGGCAAGAAAGGCGGTTCGTCCGCAAAGAAAGAAATGTGAAAAAGGCAGCTCGTTCGCAAGGAAAAAAGAAAGGGGGATATCCTACCAAGGAAGCTCGCCTGCATTTGTTTTTATATGTGCATCATGTATTTTCTTATGCTATAATTATGTTGATTAAGTGCGTTGCACTATGGCGTCAAGTGTGTGAATGTTACTTGTTGTAATTGTGCTTGCAATTGTGTTGCATTGCATTGCGTAATCATATTTCAAAGGCGGTGTATCCGCAAAAGGGCGGTGTATCCGCAAAAGAGCGGTGTGTCCACAAAATGGTGGTCTGTCTGCATTATTTTTGTGCTATAAGCTATGTTGATAAAATGGCTTTGTGCTATTTCCTAAGTGGGTGAATGTTATCTCCTATGGTAAGTGTGAATTTTTGGTAAGAAAAGAAAGCATGACATATATAAATTGAATCATAGTTAATGAACAAGACATGGATTGGTGTGTCATTTATGCTTGATGCTTGGGGTAAGTCTGGTCATATCCAGTTTTTGTTATTTTTATACACTCGTCAAGCCTTATGGCTTACTTTGAAAAATGGGATTTGATGAAATGTATTGAATGGTAATTCCATGTGAGATGATGTTGTCGAGTGTGGAAGGTGTAATACCCAAGAACTTTTGGTTAATTGAGAAATAAGTATTTTATTAGAAAAATGAGATTCGAGGAAAATAGGTATTAGAATAGCCCAAGAGATTGATCGAATCAACTGCAGGGAGTGCCCTGGAGCCAAGATGCCTAAAGAAAATGATATGGAATCGTCAAGTATTTCGAGGTATGATGTATGGCATCGAAATGAATTGGATCAGAAATAGTTTTCGGTACAGTTAAAATACAATTGTGATTTAGGCTGAAAAATTGAATAATTATAGGGGGCTTCCAGGAAGTCAACGGAATCTCGAGTAGGTTCATATTTAGTATGTAGAGCAACCCTTCAGTGGTTTCAGGAAAAAACAAAAGGGTTTACGACCAAAATAAAGATTCAGGCCTACGTGTAATTTCCTGAATTTACCGGAGGGAGGTCAAGAGGACGATTTTTTGGAATCTTCAGGGATGAGATGGAAGTTTTAGGACTTGAGGGCTCTCAATGGAAATTATGGAAAGTTTAGGGGCTTTGCGAAAATGGGACAAAGCATAAGAGACAAAATATGAGGGGTAAAAATGTAATTTTTAAAAGTTGAGGATGGAGCAAGCCTGCCATGGTCGACCAGCCACTGCCGGTCGTCGATCAACGACTTCTGACCATTGGGGTTTGAAGGAAATGGGTTGGGGATGCTCCAGGGTCAGGTTTGGGCCGATATTGACCGCGAGAATGGTCAAATTTTGAAGATATCCGACCGAAAGTTTGGTCGGATTTTGGAAGCTCTGCAAGTCATAATTTTGGTAGGGTTTTGATGCAATTGGGTCGATCTAGGGGAGGTAGAAGCCTCAGAGGCATCGGTTTGGCAAGCCTTGAGTGTTTAGAAGCTCGGGTTGCCTATAAATAGAAATAGTTGAAACCTTTAAAAAAATTAAATTCTTAGATATGTGAATTCAAGGAGAAATTGAGGGAAATGGATAAGGGGCTTTTGGTCCCCATGTCCAGAGGATCAATTTTGGAAACTTTGAGCCATTTTCGTTGAGAGTTGAGGGAGATACGAAGCCTCATCGAAAAAATGAACTTTATCGAAAAATGAGTTTGAGCAGTCGAAAAATAGCTTTGATCTAGGCGTTTGAAGCTATTATCCTATAGGGGGCGAAAAGAGGAAAGCGTAGGTTCAAACGAGAGGCAAAATGAAGCTCGGATGAAGGAGGTATAGAAAAAAAGAAGAAGATAATCAGCGCGTGTGATACACGCGCTAGTAGCAGGTGCGCGTGAGAGGCACATGAGGCATCTTCAGGCAACGCGTGAGGGTGCGTCCGGCATCGGAAAATTTTGGAAAAAAAATTGTAAAATCCTAGAAAAATAAGATCTAGGTGTTTGTGCAAAAAGTTTTGGAGTTGGCCTTTCTAGTTTCTCGGTTTTTGCATCGACCAGCCTTGTTTAGCGTGCAAACGAAGCATCAAGGTAAGTTTTGGAATTTTCTTTGTAAGTTCTTAGCATATTATGAATTGTTGTGGAGAAAGATTTGAGAAATTAGTTAAGGAGGTATTTATTTGGAAAATTAAAGAGGAAAATGGGAGAAAAATAGAGAAAAAGGCAAAAAAATTAAGGAAAAATAGGCTTTGATGCTAATTTAAATGAATATGATGATTAGGGTGCTTTGAGGCTTAAAGTAAAGTAACTTATGCAAATTTTGAGGTTGGCACAAAAATTGAGGTTAGGCACTCAAATTGAGGTGATGCACATTTTTTGAGGTACCCTTAATTTTGTTAATGGTGAGTAGTTTTACCTTAAACTTGGTTTATTGAAAGTGGTTCTTCTCTTAAACTTGATTTGAGTACATGCAAAAGTTTTGTTGCATGTGAACGGTTTTAACCTGTGATGGTTGGTTTCGTATGGGTTTGTCACGAAATGTTTTATGCAAGTGCATTAAATTTTGTGCGATAAATTATATACATGAAATGTTGTTTCATATGATGCATTGAATTATGATATGTGTATCTTATGCTGTGTGCTGGGATGACTACTTGGGGTTCCGTGTCAACTGGGTGGCTAGGGAAGTTACACTTGGGTGAAGGGTTGTACATATGGGATGAGATGTCAACTTATGATGTGGCATTTTAGTGATAGCACTAGGGAAGTGTGCCAAGGAAAAATGCCCATTTGTGACGGGGCTGAGAGTGGACACCACCCTTGCAAGTCAACAAGTGGCAGGGTTGAGAGTGTACACCACCCCGGACCAGCTCAAGTGGCAGGGCTGCGAGTGGACACCACCCTAGGACCATTGAGCGGTAGTGTTGTTTTCGAGGTGGATGTGGATTCCCAAGATGCTGTTGATCATTATGTGGCCAAGATTTGTGTTGACGTGATTCGAAATGCTTCTGAGTGGGAACATAATGATGATGGGGTGATTCTCGGGTTCATGCATTGACGTTGCCTCTCTTAAGTTAGGACTGTGTTGTGCTAATGTGTCGATGTGGTTGTGTTGCCTTTAGAGAGATTGCATTTTCCTCGGTTAGGGTTAAGTGTTATGTGGAATTCTCTTAGGCTGGGATTTGTCATGATTTTTTAGTTGTTTCATGTCTTGCATACATTCATGGAAATATTTTAAACTCTTACTTAGATGATTCAACATCTTATTTTGGACTTTGTCCCTGGAATATTCTAACGTTCGAGGTGAAAGCAGTGGTGCAAAAGGGAAAGGAATTGTCGAGGATTGACAACAACTTATAGGTGGATCGTATCATGTCTTTTGGATTATGATGTATTTTATTTTGATGATATGATGTTAAACGATGGTACGATTTTGGTGTTATGAAGGAAATGATTTTGGTTATGTACTATATTAGGTTTCGATCTAGCTTCTGCATTTATGATGATATTACCTGTCTTAGCTTGATGATTCTAAGTTTGATGTGCTGAGAAGTTGATACGGGATTGTCAGGGAATGATTTATATTATATATTTGTGGAAAAAAATATATGCCCAAAATCTCGAGTTATTTATTGATCTAACGCCCCTCGGGAAGAGGCGGGGTGTTACAGAAGGCATGAACTCAATTGAGGTTTGGTGGTCGGGTAGTGAGTTCCCTTGGCTCTTTGTTATTCATGCATTCGTATATTGATCTTGTTGTAATTTCCTTTTGCTATTGATAGGAAACGCCAACTCTTGGTGTACCGATGCAAGGGTTTTTATTGTTTTTAAAACTTTTTCAAAAACATAAATAAGAACGCAACAGAAATAAGTTCAAGACCACCTTGCAAGACTTGGTTTCCCACGACCATATGCAAAACAAAATCAAACCATGCCATAGTGGATTTAGCATTTATACCTGACGGTGGTTTGTCGTCCAGTGTGGAGGTTGGAATCTTCTCCAAGATAGCAATGGTTGCACACCCACAACTGTCGAATAGATAACTGGTTAAACCGAACTGTCCCTCGAAAGCATGAGAGTCCTAGTTAGTCCACACTCCAAGTAGGGAATGAATCCTACAACTTAACTTATGTGCTAGCCAAGCTAAATGTAGGAGATGAAAGCTAAATAGATTCCAAAAACTAATAAACTATATTATATATTTCTATTTTTTAGTAAAATATATTATATATTATATATAATGGAAGTGCATTTTTCTTTTCAACAATATATCATATATATTATATATAATAAAAATGCTATTTTCCTTTTCATATAATATATCATATATATTATATATTGGAAGTGCTCTTGTCTTTTCTATATAATATATCATATATATTATATAGATAATGGAAATTCTCCATATGTTGTATTTAAATTAATTCTCTCAATATAATATAATATAATATATGTATAACTATTATACATAAAATATTATACAAGAATTAATTATCCAATGAGAACCATTCTCATTATTAATATCCTAGTAAAAAAATATTAACTCTTAATGAAGATTACAACTTTCATCGCTTAATTAACCCTACACTTGGATATGCGTGTGACGTTCTAGATTCACCACTAAGTAGCAATCGAGACACGTTAAACTCTTTGACGCCAACCAAACACTTTGGTCTACAATGAGGATCTCTCCATTTCCCCGATGTAACTCGAAAGACCCAAGTGACAACTAGTATTATGTCAGAGCGATCCTACCAGTAATGAAGTCATACTTCTTGAGAACCTATTTGGGCTTCCAATTTTCGTGAACTATAATCCTTTCATCGATTAATATTCCGATCGAGTGAGAGTCATTGATTGATCAAACTCACTAACTCGATAGCTATGCCAAGATCTAGTGTGGTGTGATTGAGATGACACATCGAAACATCTTCCGACATTAGAAACACCTTTTCAATCATGTGTACAATAGCCAGAGATTTATACAACCACAACCACCACTGATCGCATAGGATGTTCACCTCATGCCGAAGGTCGATGGATCCCATTAGCAATCACCTATCTCCATATGCCACTTCATAGGAACCACACAATGCATCTCCCACTTGGTAACCGAATGAACTTAGCAATGGAAAATTCCTAACACCGACATACAAGACAACTGTGTTGCTTTTGGTCTAAGGACCAGTAACATGATCGAAGCCTGTGATAGATCATAGATCCTCTGAGCCATGTGATCTATCATGTGCGTCATATTCAATAAGCGTTCCACTAACACCTACCCACTTGTATACTATATCCATCTCATGGATTATGGCATGCAACTCGCCATCCTTTATCATTAGCATCTCATACTAATCAAAGGTAGTATCCCATGTGCCAGTCCATACTTGACTAATCATAGTCCTCATGTGAGAAGTCTAAGGACTGGGAATAACCATTATTACAAAGGTTAATTGTCATATATTCTTAACATTTAAGAATAAGACCTTTAACGAAAAATCTAAGGACTCATTCATATTAATGATTAGAGAGTTATGAATAAAGATATAACCTTAAATATGAAAACATATTTTATTACATATTGTAAGGATTACATCATTAGTCCCATAAATATAAATGTTAGATGCTATCTAAATCTAGTATTAGAGCACTAACACTAACAATCTCCCACTTGTTGAATGACTCTTAGATATTATACTAGTTATAAGCGCCTTAAAGAAGAAAAGGCTATAGATAGAAATGACTACCAAGCTAGAATTTATGTAGTCAACCAAGCATTAGTGGGATTAAAGCTTGATATGTTGTTATCATGTGAGAAGAATACTGATAAAGGCTCCTACAAAGAGAATTGATGGAATGACACATGTCTTTAGCTAAAAGGGTTGAGGAATACCTAGAAAAACTTAGTGAAACACTCTTATCAGTGAGCTAGAATTCATGTAATCGACCCATTAGCCAAAAAGGTTTTTTTTTTTAACAATAACATGTTTCTCATATTCATTCAATTGCTACAAAGCAGGAAAAAAAACATGCAAGGAATCTACAAACAAACGACAATAATAAGACTCCAAAGATATTTTTTGTTATTTCCCATGGGCTTTTAGGAACTTATGCTCACTTCTTTAACTTTCATTTAACACGCCGGTGAAATATGCTACAAATATAGTTCCCATCATATTAAATCAACTGGTTTTCAGTTAAAATGGTATAATCTCCATAAGTTCAATACAACATTAATGGAAGTAGCATACATAAGAAAGCTGAAAGCCCATCAATTGCTGTAGCACACTGACTGAGAAAAGTTAGGATGAAGGGCGGATCTAACCTTAACTTGTGCACCCTTTAGCTCAATGAAATGACTCTTTAAATAAGGTAGCAACTGAGGAATGTTAGCCGTAATCACCTAAAAAGTTATTTAGTAACTTTATTCTATCATCTTTAAGTCAAAATAAAATAAGATATAATTATTTTCTCACTTACACATACATAATACATTTACTTTTTTAGTTTTTGAGCATGCTAATCTCAATAATTAAGATATAATTAATACACATTTTCAAATAATATGTGTTTAAAACAACATGCATTTTTCAGATGCTAAGTGTTGATTTATGATTCAAAATAGATTGATATATTTTATATACATTTGGATTTCATTTCATTTGCATTTCATGTTGCATTTGGTTTATATATTTTATGTTAAGTGGCTGGTTATTTTAAGTCATTGATCATCATCTTGAAAACCTCCATCAAGTAGTTGCTGTCATTTCCCCTTTTTGTATATAAGCTTGCCTCGGCATTTCAATCGACACTTTTGCACACGAACAAAAAGAACAGAAGAGAGAGGAAGCGATTAGGTAAGAGATAAACCCTAGCTTCTTGTATCGCCTCTTTCATTATGAAATCACTGTGTTGTGCAAGAGATAAATGTGAGTATTGTGAGTGCTATGAATAGCTTGTTTCTTTGAAGCTTTTGTACTCGGTTATTCGCTAATTATCGATATTGTAAGTGGTTTTCTTTGATTCTTGTAGATTGCTGTGTAATCCTCTGTAATCGATTGTAATCAGTTGTAAATTCATTGTTATTATCTTCGTGGATTGACTATGGTGACATGAGTAGGATCATTTTGATCTGAACACGTAAATGTTGTGTTTATTTTTCTGTTTGCATTGTGTGTATTTTCTTTTCTTTGATTTTGTTCGGATGTGGATCTTGGTACTATCATAGTTTGGCTGTGGATTATTTCAAAAGTATTAACACTAAGATATTGTAAAACATGATGGATTTATCTTCGATCGATAGAAGTGTTATTAGATTAAAAATAAAATATAACAAATACATCTTGTCTAACAACAAATGACGTTTATTCCACCTTATTGAACATTATTTTAGTGTCTAAATCTCGTTGATTTGTGATAATATATTTATTTTTTAAGTGTTTATTACCAATTATCAAAAGCATTTAAATATTAAAAATGTTGTGTAATAAATATATTTTGTCTGAAAATATAATGTACGATAGTTAAAGTTCCCTTTCTTTTTTATTTTTAACTTGTTATTGGTATTTTCTGGACCACTTCTTATGGGCTGGACTCGACCCAGCAGGCCGACCCAACCTCTTGAAGTCCAATAGGCCAAAGGCTGAGGTCGTCAGAGCAAGGTCGCATGACACCGAAACTCGAGCTCAGACTGTGAAACCTAACAAGCTCCCAACAACGCTTTCAGCTCGCTGACCGACCCGTTAAGCTGGCATAACAAAAAGACTGCGGAATAATCGGAGGCGATGTCCACCTGTCTTATCTGAGGCAATCCAGATACCTGATAATGCAGAATCCATTCCTGATTTTATGGAGCTTATAAGGACATATTGTCTCCATAATATTATCCTCTCATTTTGGATTTTATGAAAATTGTAAACACCCCACACTATAAATAGGGGTAAAAAACATTGTAGAAGGGGGATGGACAATAATAACACACTGTTACTTTGCTGGAATAACCAGAGAACAGTGTGGACTAGGCATCATTCTGGATGAACCATGTAAAAACTTTTCTGTGTGCGATTTATTATTTGTTTATTCTCTTTGCATTGGTGTTCATTCTCTCATTGTGAGCCAACGAACCACGGTCGACCAACTCCAACGTCGACATTTTAGCGCTAGAGGATGGGACCGCTCTGATCGCTAGCCATGGCAAGAGGAAGGAGCGCATGAAGCTCTGATGCAGTGGTCGATTTGCTAGAGAATCACCGCTATCAACCATAGGATGTCTCATCAGCCGTGGGACCCATTGTTTCTATAGCGGGTGCCCCTGTTCCACCGCTGACTGGAGTCACCGTCGGCATGCCCCCATGGGCTCCTATCCAACCCGTTGCTCCGACCGTCGGGATGGAGAGGATCCAGGCTTGGAATCAACGCCAAGAGGCGCTAGAGAATACGGTCATGTAGCTTGCTAACGCAGTCAGGGACCTGGCCCAAGCTCAGATGCAGGCTATCTAAAGACTACTGGAAATCCTTTCACCCAGGAGGATTTGGCAGTCACGAGAGGAGAGACCTCCACCAGGTGAAGAGGACATCAGAGATAATTACCCACCCCCAAATTGTCATTCTCTAGCGATCTGCAGACCCAGAGTCAACCGTTTAGGAGTTGTTTAACAGAGTTCGACAATTGGAGGCGCAACAAGGGATTCGCTGCTAGAATAATGGCTATGGGGAGAAGATGCCATTCACCAGGGAAGTTGAGCTCGAACCTCTCCCTCGTAGGTTCAAAGTTCCGAGTATGCCACAATACAATAGGGATAGTGATTGTAACGCCCCACTTTTCCAAATACATAATGATGCAAAATATAAGCTAACATCGCCGTAGGCATTATGAAAACCCTTACCAACGGAAGCATTGGATTGAACCTGAAAGCTTAATCAAAGCTAAATAAAGGGGGTTTCCACTGTATTACCTTTATAAGTACAAGGAATTCTCACGATCTCCAATACTCCAAAAGACAACACATCACTGTAGGTACAATTGCAGGACACTCACACACACACACACACATTTCTTACAACTCTGAGTATCCTAGCTGCTATTTACAGAACACCATTCGAAAACTTCCAGAATCCAACAAACAACTCTTATCATACTCATAGTACATAGTAACCCCGACTTACACCCTCAACAACATAAAAGGTAAAACCAACCCTTACATAACCCCTATTTACACAAGTCTCAAATAAATTCAAAGGTTACATAAGATCCATAGCACATGAATAACATGAAGTTAAACTAAACATCAGCTTCCTCATAGCCTTTTCTCCTGCTTGTCTTTGGGGTACCTGGCATGCTAATATACCTGGGACGTTGAATGTCCCAGGGGTATGAAATACCCAAGTTAGATAATAACATCTAAGTGAGTGACTCAGAAAATGAGAGTACATGCATGCAAA
This sequence comes from Diospyros lotus, assembly GCF_014633365.1. Taxonomy (NCBI): domain Eukaryota; kingdom Viridiplantae; phylum Streptophyta; class Magnoliopsida; order Ericales; family Ebenaceae; genus Diospyros; species Diospyros lotus. The sequence continues at coordinate 33,656,047 of NC_068341.1, read as the reverse complement.
TGCAATAATGCCATTATGAAATCCACCCCTGTGGTAGCAATGCCAAGGTGTTGCAATCACCCCCGCAGTCATCATAGTCACCCCTGGCTCATCGTAAGAGCACGAGTTCTTCCATGATGGTCCAACAACTAGCCACAGTCACCAACACAAACATGATATATGACAAAGCAGAAGGAATATGCATAACCAAGGAAAAAAATGATATGTAAGCCACAAAGGCATGATATGCAAGCCAACATCCACACACAAGTGAAGCAACAAATGCTCAAAGTGTCACAAACATGCAAGAATCACTCACTTTAATTGGTTACCTTAGGAAGCACGGTTTACAACGAGCGGAATGGGTTTTCTATCAGTTTTTCTTACTTCTTGGCATGAACTTCGAGAAAGACCCAAAAATTTTGTTAAGGCTTATTCTCCCTCGACTTTCTCCTTCTTTTCGACAGCATTTCCTATCTCAAACTCCCTCATTTTCCTCCTTACTTGGTGCCCAGAATGAATAACCCCAAAGACCTTATTTATAGGAAACTTCGGCGAACCAAATCGTGCCACGTGTCGTGTCATCATTCCATCCATGAGTATCCAATTAAAATATGCCATGTGTCCCTAGGGATTTGTGCCTCCACATGTTTAATTAGATTTTCAAGATTCCCCATCATTACATCCCACATGGTAAAATTACATTTTCTACATTTCCCATCATTACAACTACATCCCACACGGTTAATTGCATTTTTCACATTTCTCATCATAACACTTCAAATCCTATCTCCAAGTGGCCAATGAATGCTTGCCACATGTCCTTAGGGATAAGATTTAGAGACTTTTGCAAACTTGGAAGTTAAGTAAGCTTTTCCTTAGCCAATCATGCAATGCCACCTCAAAGGGTCATTATGAGCCATCATGTGACCTTATCTTATCTTCCAAGTGGCCAATGGTTGATTGGCATGTGTCATTGAAGATCATTTCTCCCATGTGCATCCAACCCAAATGCACCACTCGTCTCTTAATTGAATTTAATAGAGTTTGGAATCCAAAGCTCCATTTGATTTGAATTTGAAATCCATGATATCTTGAAGAGATATTTTTAAGGTTTCAAGAACTACACCTTGGCCCAAACTTTTCGGGTAATTTGCACTTAGGCCCTTGCAACTTGGTCCTCGAACCAATTTTAATTGCACTTTTTGGTCCCTGAAAAATGGATAAATTACACTTTTACCCGAACTTTAGTATTTACGATTTTGCTACTGGTTTAGAAACTGAACCTTTGCCTTAAGGCTTCTATAATCCCTTGAAATGACCTATTTTCTCAAGTATTAGAACCTAATAACCTCAGGTCTTGCATCATATTTGAATTAAAAATCTGGGATGTTACTGTGATCCCTATGACCACCTAGATGGTTCAATGTCTAGATGGATTTACAGACAACCAGCTTGCTGGTCAAGTGTCACGTCTTCCTAGCGACCTTGGGCGATATTCCTCGTGCTTGGTTCAAGAGCCTTCCACCTCGACAACATCGACAGTTGGGAGAAGTGCCAACGGAGATGTCTCAATCAATACAGGGCATTGAGAAGCCAGCTTGTGTAATACCCGGAATCTCTTGAGGTTATAAATGGTATTTTATGAAGGGTATAAAAGAAATTATCAAAAGAATGAGGCTATAGGACACACTATTGCAATCTTAAGTGACCGAAATGACCTAAGGGAGTACCCCGGATCTTAGATAGCCAAGGAAAATGTAATGGTATCGACAAGTAATACGAGTTATGATTTTAGATGATGAAAGAAGTTGGATCGGGAACGGTTTTCAGTACAGTTGTCGACTGGGTTGAGAAAATCGAATTGACGTAGGGAATATCTGGAAAGTCAACGGAGTGTCTTGAGAACTTAGATTTTATGTATGAAACAACCCTTGAGTGATTTCGGGTCGAAACGAAGAGATTTAAGGTCAAAACGACCAACTGGGCCTAAGTGTAATTTTTTAAATTTGCCCGAGGGAGGTCAAAACGATAGTTTTTCAGGAATTTCAAGGGAGAAACTGAAGAGTACTAAACTTGTGGGACTTAGTGGTATATTTGGATAATTCGGGGGCTTAAGGAAAAGGGCCGAAATGACACTGAAAGAAGCAAGAGGGCTAAAGTGTAATTTAGTAAAACTTCAAGTGTAAACACACAAGGAATTTGGCTACCGCACTGCCACCGCACATGGAGGCCATTTCCGATGATGGGACGGCCGAGAGAGGGCTGGGGAAGGTCATATCCGGTTCTAGAAGACTTGGGGACCAAGCCTTGGCCTTTGATTGGCTGCAAATCGGTCCGATTTCGCCTATAAATAGAAGCAAAGTGGCTGAGGATTTTTACAAAATGGAGATTCAAATCGGAGGGGTTAGAGGTTGAATCGAAGAGAATGGATAAGGGGCTATTGATCCTTGCATTTAGGAGAAGGATTCTGGAGCATTTGGGGTCAAATGGAGCACATTTAAAGGCTATTCGAAGCTCGCCAGAAAAATCGAAGCAGTCTGCCTCGTCGGACCTGCAACTGCCCTTTTGGGGCATTTTCTGGTGGCCTTTCGGCCTGAAAGTTATGCTATTAGGATCGATTCCTCAAGGGCTTCAAGGGGGTACCACTTGTTTGGACATCGGAGTCGTTGTCGGTGGCTGGAGAATTGAGAAAGATGGTGGCGCGTGGCTACAAGCGCCACACTCTAGCGCAGCCACGCTGTAGGTGCGTGAGGGCGCGTGACAAAGGCCATTTCGATAATTTCAATTCCAGTATTTTTATTGATTTATTTTAGGATTTATCATGTTGAAATATTTGGGAAAATATTTGAGGAGATAATTATTTTGAAATTATCAAGGTGAAAATTGGGAGAAAAATAGAGAAAATTATGAAAATTTGAGGAAAAATGGATTTTGATGCTCTTTAATTAAACATGGTGTTTAGGGAGTGTCGTGGCTCGAGGTTAAGTACAAGCACGAGTGTTTGTGATTCAGCACGCATTTCGAGGTAAAAACTAGACTTTTTCGAATTCAGGTGAGTGGTTTGATTCTAGTCTTACCTTGTTTGAAAATGTGTTGGAGTATTTGTAGTGGGTTCAGGTGAGCGGTTTTACCCTCTCGAACTTAGCTTACATGTGATTGAACCAGTTCTAGTGAGCGGTTATACCCTCCAGAACTTGGGTTGTTTGTAAAGACGTTTCTCTTATGTACTTGTGACATCATTTGCATATTGAACATGTGGTATATTGTATCAACTGTTTTTAACTTATAAAAGAGTCGGTGCATGGCGTGTGATTTCCATATCATCAGGATGTTGATTTTCGTGTCGTTGCTGGGTCCGTATGGGACGGGATGAGGTCTTTTTGAGAATGGGACAAGGTTAATCCAGGTGAATGGGTGACACGGTAGGGCACCCGAGAGATTAAGTTTGTCGCGGCAAGGTCAACCCCAACGGTGTGTGAAATGGATTTTCCACAAGAGGTTGAGTATATCAGGGAGATTTCTCAAGTTAGACGTGTTGCATGTTGTTTTGTCTGTATATGCCATGCTCGTATGTCTTTCATGCATTATGTAAACTGTTTCATGCCATCACTTAGATGTTTTATCATCTAACCTGAGTTATGCCCCTGGAACATTCAACATTCCAGCCAGGGACTACTACGAGAGCAAGGATGTGGCCAGTTGAGGGCCAATGATGATTAGTTTGATAGTCGTTGTGTATTTTGGAGGCATTAGTATTTATATCAATAATTGTACGAACGGTTGTACGACAATGTTGTATCATTTGGTTGTTTTGTAATACGCAATTCGATGTGGGAACATCTTGTATGAGACTCGTGGTAGGCCACGATATTTTAATGTTAATTATTCTGCTGTGTTATATTATGTCTCGTATAGTTTTAAGTCTAATGATCTTGTTACACTACAACAAAAATAGGCATTAACGATAAAAAATTAGCGACGACATTAGTTTTGGTCGTTAATGTAGTACTACTAACGACTAAATATAAATCCCATCGTTATAAGATAACTTTTAACGACAAGCAAAATAAGTCGTCGTTGATATACCATTTTTCCATCGTTAATGACTATAATTTTTAATTCGAACCATAAAATAATAAAAAAAAATTATTTAAATTTAACTAACACTTATATAAGCAATTCTTAATATAATTATATTTTTCTATAAATGCACAAATATAATTATTAAACTATGATAATTGAGCATTAGTTATTTATTGATATTATAATATATTAAAAAAATATCAACATATTAAAAAGAATACAATTTATCAAACTAATTTATTATAATTATTAGATTTATTTATAATATAATTTTATTTTTAAATAATTGTTAATTTAATACAATCATTTAAATTATTTGATCAATTATCATAATCTTAAATTATTTTATTTTTATCAATCAAATAATTATTAATATTATTTTTATAAATTATTTTAATTTTTATTAATTAACAATTCAATATTTTTAAAAAATAAAAAAAACATCAAAATGTTTGGCTGGAGTTGCCCCGCCTTTTCCCCCTACATTCCCAAATCTCTTTCCCCCCAATCCCTAATTCCCAAATCTCTTTCCTCTGCACTCCCACCCACCTCCCTCTATCGCTTATGCTGCCTCAACGCCTCCGTTGCCATCTCCAACTCCATCGCGGGCTCTTCTCTACCGCCTCCACCTCCTCAGCGCACTCGCTTCAACAATTCTTTATAACACGAACCCCCTACCTCTTCCACGCTTAAAATTACTGTATCTGTCACCTCTCTCACTCTCTCTGTGTTCTTGGATTCGAATAGGTTGAAAACCCTAAGTCTCTCTACTACTGAGTGTGTTTCGCGTAAGTGAGTGAAGAATGGGAGCTTTATACAACGAGGACCTCCCGAGCTCGAGCTACGCGACATTAATGGAGGATCGGCGGGTCTTGAAGCTCATCCATAATAACATGCACGACAACATCTCATTCAATCCAGTAATTGTCTTCTATTTCTTGTTCTTTCCCTGTGTTCGCTTTTTCGAAATTGTCCGAGATAATTGTGTTTTTGATTCATACATCAGGCAGACATCTAGAGCTACTTGAGCTTGCTAGTTTGTATTTTGTTCGACTCACAATAGAGTTTTGTACTTCCGATTGGATGATTTCGAATTGTGAATATGTAAAGACTTCTGCATATGTTCAAATATAGTTGTCCGTTGGAATACTCAAATATTTGAATTAAACTAAGATATTTTGTTTGGTTGCGTTGGTAGTTGGTTTGGAGGCATTTAAATTCAAAAATTCAGAATCCGGGAGAGGTTATGGATTTGCTTCGTGCATAAGAAATAAAATCTGTGAAGATAAACAGGAGGAGTCTTAACTTACTTACCAATTTAAACTTGAACCTTAATGCTTTTTGTGAAGGCTAATCTACTTGAGATGTTTTGCGAGCGGCTTTGCATGCATGAGCTTTGAATTATGTAGGATATTGTTTATGGCTTATAACCTAATTTCTTCTTCTTTCTTTGCAAATATTTTTCGTAATTTAGGTGAATTTCTTATTATTAGTTCAATATTTAAAGACAGATAAAGGTCTAATGTAATTTCTATTCATTATTGATGCTTATATACTTGTTTGAGAATTTTCAAACAATTATTAAGTAGAAAACTTGATTGTATTTCTGGATTGCAGCTCTCTCTGAAGTTCATTGATACAGAACAATTTCAGTGGCAAGTCTGATTTTTACAACTATAGGATATTTTTTCCCCAGTTTTCCGTATTGTGCTCGTTAATGGTTGTTTCTTTCTACTTGAAGCGTTGACTAATAACCTGTTGATTTTCTTCATATTGCAGACTTCGTGATTTAAAGCAACTTGGTGAGGCTTGATTTTTCTGGTGTATGAAAATTTATTTACAACTTATGTAGTTGTTTCTGCTTTCATTTTTTGAAGATGAATTGTCATTTTTAACCACTTTTTATAGATTCAAGCACATGAATATAAGGTATCTAAATAATCCTAGAAGAGTTTATCACTTTCTCCTTTTGAGTAGAAAACAGATATGAGTTCAAAGCCATATCATCAGGAAAACAGATATGAGTTCAAAGCCATACCTCCTCATGATATTTATTTCAAATAAAATTTGGAGATGTTGCTATTGAGCTATAACTGAGTTGTGCTTGATGGCTTCTATAATTTTTTCTCTCTATTCTTGTCCCTATTTAATTCACAAAGAACTTTTCAAAAACAATGTTGTCTCATATCTTAACATTTACTATGGCTCCATCAATTGGATTTGACTAATACATTGAAATAAAAATCAGCATGCAAACAAAACATCAACATGAGGGCAGAATTTGTGGCAATACTCTTGTTGCAGCATCTCACTCTAGCATTTTAGAGCTTTATTAAGGATGAAATGTTCTATGGTGTTCAAACCATCAAAACGCTTGTGCCTAAATTTTGTATGAAATTTCCTTCCACTGAGGCTTAGAGGTCAATGAGAGGGTTCCTTTTTTACATCCAATAAAGGCAATTGCTTTAGATCTAGATTATGCAAAAAAAATCTTCCAGAGGATTTGAAGAATTGGATTGGCTACAGTGACTAAGTTTTTTCTAGATGCCTAGTTTGTCTTTCATCTAGAAGGATCCAATTAAAAGTTCTTGCTAAATTTTTTGGTTCCTGACTCGATAAATTTATTTGGTCTCCAGGTTCTACACTCTGTTTAAGGCCTAGTTCATGCAGTGAAGTGGCAAACAAATCTCATTGTATATATTTGAATAGTATCTACAATTGTCAAAGTGTTATTTTTAATTGAACATATTTTTTTGGTGCAATTTGTTGATAATTAACACTTGTATATATACTACTTTTGGTGTGTAAATTCTAATGGATAATGATTACTTTGGTGTTATTTGAATGACATGTTTAATTTTATGAGTTTTATTCCAATTTGATATGGATAATGATATATAGGTTTGGTGGTTTATATCAAAATAGGATGTTTTTGTCATTGATGACTAGCAATTGTTTTCATACTATTAAAAAAAATAATAATAATAATTTTAAAAAAATATTTTTTTTAACAATAGGAATCATACCATCGCTAATTGTTCATATTATTAATGAGAGGAAATATTGTCGTTATTGGTTTGTGTTTTGATAATTAAAAAGTTATTTTTAACGACAGGAATCATATGGTCGCTAATATAATTAACGACGGGTTTATCATTCCCATCGTTAAAGACTTTTATCCTCGGAGGCAATAACGACGATCGACGACAGGAAAATTTTCATCGTTACAACTTTTTAATGATCGGAAATCAACTTTCAATGACTGATTTTCCCATCGTTAAAACCTGTTTTTCTTGTAGTGTTAGTTAAACGAGCAAGACTAGGGTTCTCGGGATTTTTACCTGCATGTGAAGATTGTTCTTGAAATCATCGTGGGCGCCGACCATTGTATGCGACGAGTGTTTCACCTGCATGTGAAGATTATACTCATGGCGTCGCGTGTGACAGACTTGAAAAAAAAAAGATTCTCGAAAATACCCTTATAGTGACACGCCTGGCAAGGCGAGGTGTTACAGCTTGCCCCGCCGTGCCACCTCGCCACTGTGTTCCAGAGGACAAACGAGTCCTTAAAGAACTACATGGCCAAGATAAATGAAAGTTCTCTTCTCTCTCTAGGTATGAAACACTTGAAGATAGATGGACAACATATATTAAGCTTGTAGTTTTTCCTTCTTTAATGCCTTTTGACAGTTTGTCTAGTTGATAAAACTACTAACTTGAAACGTGCAAATATCATTCTATTTCTTTCCCATTCCAATGGTTAAAAAATATCTTGAAGTGAAAACATAGATCATTTTAATGAAAGAATGTTCATACAATATTTAATGAAGATTTGATTGTCTGAAAATGAAAGACAATTGCTTTTAATGCAGCCTCAACGACTATAATTTTTCAAATTTCGAAGGCTATTAGTTGAGTAAGATAGACTATTACTCGAGTAAGATACAAGATTACTTAAGTGGTTCTAACATTTAGTCGATTAAATATAACATTACTTGACTATTGATAATCTTACTCGATTAAGATTATTAGATGCATAAGTCATTACTCAACTAAAAAAAATTGTTACTCGATTAAAAAATGATAATACTCAACTACACAAATCTTAGTCAATTAACTTTTTAACCACTTGACTACTTTAATATGTTACTGGATTATGTGAATTATGATATTCAACTAAAAAATTTCTTTACTCGATTGAAAATTTCTTTTAGTCAATTAAAACTTTGAGTACCATTTTGCTAAAAAATTATTACTTAATTAAGGAATTGAATTACTCGAGTAAAACAGATGTTACACGATTAAATAATAACTCTTAATCGATTAATTCTTTGAGTACATTTATGTTTAATAATAATTACTCAATTAAAAAATATGTTACTGGACTAGGCAGGATGTTCCTCAATTAAAGAATAACTCTTTGTTGATTAATCTTCTAAATACTTTTATTGCTTAAGAGTATTACTATAACGATTGAAAATTCTCCTTAGTTTATCTTTTATACAACGAGAGCATAACATAATGTATTCCCAATTCTCTTACATAACGTCCTCGCCCATCTGCCCATAAGATACAAAATAAAATAATTTAACAAAATATGACAACGCCCTCCTTAGACACACACACCAAACCACCTAAGCATTTTTTGGTTAGGAGATCTCTGTACACACCATCTACCCATGAAGGATCAAACTTAGTTGGACCCACCCTCAATGATCACTTTGCCCTTACCTGGAATGATGTAAAGCATGGGTGAGTCACAAGACTTAGCAAGCATAAAGAACAAAAAGGTAATAGAGCTAAGGAAAAAAATCCAAAACCACTCGCACAACACGCGCACATCCATACCATGAACCTCAAACCATGTAGCATATGCATAAATACACATGCACATAATGGTCCTTAGGGCCCACATAAAACACATCGGCACCCAAGTCCCTAAATCTAAACCTGCCTACCGCCATGAATTGACAAGCAAATCAATATGAGTTGTTACTCCAAAATTCGCACCTTATGCTCCAATCCTCATACCAACAATTTGAGCCAAAGCTCCCATAACAACAAACCCAGCCGAAGCTCCCATAGCCGAAGCTCCCACACCAATATACCGAGCTGAAACTCCCTCAGGACGGTCCTCCCATCACTCGAGACTGTGGATGTACATCCTGTAGATAAGTCTGTCTCGTGCTTTGGAACCATGAAATGCAACATATAAGAAATGCAATGGCATAGTAAGCATAAACGTGATATAAGGCCCCCCCCCCCATAAAACTAGGAATCAAGCCATGCTTCGCCCACATAGTAATGCACATGCAATGCAATGCTCATGCATAACCACACCCTAGTCGTTCTAACATGCCCATGCCCAAGCATCCATAGCATGTGACCCCCCAATGATGCAAACCCGAGCCCCAAACATCACATTAACACAATTAAAGGTTGTAAAATACAAACAAGGCAGGATGGGTCGACAAACTCCTTAACATTGGTTGATAGTTTGTGTCTCAGGGGTAACCAATTGACAGCTTGCCTGAGATGGTAGACAATTTCCTCTCACAACACCAAACGGTTGACAGCCTTTCCCAATCGGTTGACAGCCTCTGCATCTAGCAACTCGAACAACAACATAAAGAACCCAAATCGCATAGACCAGCATGCATACACCCAACTAGAGCCTACCCCAACATGGTTAGGCATCATTCCATGAAGAAACTTAGGAAGACCAAAGCCCTATTCATGCTCTTGGAAGAAATACCACAAGATGCAGTTTGGTTGACTTTATATGGACAGATTTAATCGAATTAAAAGTTTCAGCCAACAACAAATCAACCAATTAAATAAGAAGAGGGGCACCCAAAGCTCTTTCCACCATGACAAGAAAAGTTATGAACTTGCAGCAGTTAGAAGAAAGAAGTAAGAGAGCTTGCTAATAAGAAAGAAAAATGTGAACTTACAGCTGTAATGAAAGGGAAATAGACCAACTTATCCCCATACCAATTAAAGGTCCAAGAGCCTGCATATCGAAGAAATAAGGATAGTAAACTTGCCTTAAGCAACCTGAGAGTGAAAGAGAGGGGCAAGAAATGCCCGGATGCTGCCTTCTTCTTCTTCTTCTTCTTCTTCTTTCCTTCCTTTCTTCCTCTTAGTTTCTCTCAGTCAGTTGCTTCTTCCTCTCTTTCTTTTCTCTTCTCTCTAATTATATAACCCCTTAGATGCTGTAGGAGTGTCCTAGAATGAGTAAAAGACTTCTAGAAGACATCTATTAAGCTCCACCACTGCCTAACTGACCTGAAAGTGGTCTGGGAAGCTGAACCCGATAACGATCGACAGTCTCAAGCAATCTGTCGATAGATTCATTGCAATCTTCCGACAATTGCTAGCTACAACCAACTCACCCTCTTACACTCTACCAACATACACCAAACTTAATTGCCACAAAAACCAAGACCCCAATAACGAGTCGTTATAGTTACTTGATTACTGGAATATGTTACTCGAGTAAAACAAATATTTGTAATGACTCGTTAGCGGGTCTAGGACTTTTGTCACCATTGGAGGTGTGTTATATTTTGTTATTAATGGATCAAGATGTTGAGGAGTTTTATATATGTTATGGGTGAAATAAATAAAGTATAAAGTTATGGAAAAGGTGACCAATGAAGTGTGAAGTGTAGTGATGCTTGAAAAGTTAAAGAAAAGAAATGAGGGGAAGGCAACGGCAAGAAGGCACAGTAGGTTGTTGACTGATGGCAAGGAGTTATCGATCAGTCACAAATGATTGTCCATTTTCCTTTAGTCTTTCGATCGTTTTCTGTTGAGCTCATTTTCCTAAGCCTTCTGCTTAATAAAGCCATGAGAATTATATCCGTTATGTTGAAAAATAAAAATAAATAAAAATTTGTTGTAAGTTGGAAAATAAAAATAAATGAAGTAATAGGATGTGGAATAGTTAAACCAAGGGAGTAGGGGTTGAAAGGTTAAAGTAAAGGAGGGCTGTAAATTGAGTTGAAAGGTCAAAGAAAAAGAGGATTATAAATTATTATGTGAAAAGTCAAAGCATGAGAGATGATATATTAGTGTGGAAAAGTAAAAGCCAAGGGAGGTTGAAAAGTCAATTAAAATGGGAGTTATAAATGTGTTGAAAAGTCAAGAAATGAGGATTATGTGTAAATTGAAAAGTTAAAATTAATTGGGGTTTGGAATAAGTGGGCAGCAGTGTATGCTTGTGTGTGTGTGTATATATATATTTACTTATTATGTTCTATGGATGGGTATAAATGGGTATTATATATATATGTATGTATAAAGTGAGGATATAAAAGGGTAGAAGAGGAGAAAAGAAAGAATGATGGCAACAGATTTGGGGTTTTGGGGGGTCGTGCATGCGTGGTTCTTCTTCTTCTTCTTCTCCTTCTTCTTCTTCTTCTTCTTCTTCTTCTTCTCTTCCATTTCCCTCCTTGTTGTTCGAGGTCATCCGAGAAGGATTGCAGCTCCAGCATGGGTGCTCCTCCTTTTTGACAACCTACTTCATTTTCTTCTTCGATTTTCTGCTTCGTTCTTCGGTTATGGTATCAATACCCATCAAGGCAAGTTCTTACTCTTTTCATTCCATATTTTTTTTAAGTTCTTTCCATCTCTTCTCCATTCAATAGACTTATTTCTTCCATCTATGGGATTTTTTGGTTGAAGTGATTAACTTTCGGACCCTATTAATTTTCAACCAGATTGCACATGTTGTACGTTTTAGGGTATAACTTTCTGTGTTTATATCATAATTGAGATCCATTTGTTATTTTGTAAACTAGACTTCATAAGATTTGTTTTGATATATTACTTGAATTATTTGGTTACGATTTGAGCACCTACCAACCCTATTAATCTTTGTTAAAAATCTAGAAATTTTATCGCATAATCTGCCTTGCTTTGATTATTGGGGAATAACTTTTTGTGGTTATTTCTAATTTCAAATCCATTTCTTGTTCCAGAAACTAGAGTTCCTAAAATTTGATTTCAACATATTGTTTGTGCTATTTAACCAAATTTTGAGCTTGAATCAGGCCCTTAAAATTTTCCAAAAAATATAAAATTTTCTAAAATTTTTGCCTATTTAAATCCTTTTTGTGTTGGTGTGAGCAGAAGATCTACAAAAGAAATGGTCAGTGCAATATAATCAACAAAATAGAATACGAAAATATACACAAAGTATATGAAAACTCCCTCTGGCAGTCACGATTAACGCATTCAAGGCTCAGATCTGGGCAACAAATCACCATTTAGGCAACTCCAAGAATAAGGCCACCAAGCCCTAATGAAAACCCAGCCCCAAACCACCCAAATCGCCTCTTTCTCTCTCTCTTAGCTAGAAAATTAAGGGCTAAATTCACATTTGACCAAAGTCAAATGTATAAAATCGTTTTTGTACTTTTCATAGAAAAAAAACGTTTTTAACTATTCAAACAAACTAATTACACTCTTTATCCACTTTTATGTAAGATACCAAAAATACCCTTAATGAAATTTTAAAATAGAAAACCCTACTGTTCTTAGTCTCATTTACCAAAATACCCTTATCTCTTTCATATAACCTTTCTTCTCTCTCTTCTTCCAAAATTCACGTTACTCTCTATCTTTCCATTGTCAAACTATCCAAACTTAGTCATTCTTCATACATTCAATCTTTTTGCTTGTTGGGTCATTCAATCTTCTTTATCAATTACAACGACCTCACTGAAGTCCCATTCAACAAGTTTCTTTCTCTCCAAACCCAATCTCAAGGTATTTATTCGATTTGTATTTATTTAATTTTTTTAAAATAATTTTTGTGTTCACATTGCTTATTAAGGTTGTGTAGAATGATTGTAGTTGTTGGCAGAACATATTTTGATAGATATCATTCCAAATCTGCACTAATTTGGGTGAAAAAAAAAATAATAAAAACTGCACATCGTTAACGAGTTTTGTGGACGATAACAGTTGATCGGGCTTAGTGGGGGAACAAAGCCCGATGGGTCTTAGTGGGGAAACAAAACCCGATCGGGCTTTGTTCCCAAACTAAGCCCGATAGGGCTTTGTTTCCCCACTAAGCCCGATTATGATTTTTGTAGCCCACAAGCACGATTATATATATTATTTTTAAAATAATATGAATATTTTGTTAAATAATTTAATATTATATATGAGTGTAAAATAATATAATTTAATATAATATATTTAATTTTATCATATTATTTAACAAAATTTCACTTCTTAAGCATTTGTGCCTAAATATGTTATGTTAAAATCCTCCAATATTTTTCATAAAATTTTTAAATATTTTTCTTAAACTACATATGAAAAATTATCATGACTTGGTTGTTGGTTTATAAGTCAAAAATCATGTTTAATTGTACAAATCAACTCTTTAGAAAAAGAAAATAAAATACAAATCTCAAAAAGCAAATAAACTTACTTACTTATAGTTATGACTTGGTTTAATGAGGAAATTAACCCAATTTGGGTGTGTGTGGATCCATTACATCCATGGTAATGGTGAGACTAATTTTTTCCTCCTTTCAATCTTACAGCAATGGATTTAGTGTAGTTGGTTATCGTGTGGAACGGGGAATGAAATGATAATAAGTATATTGGGGGTAATAGGATGTGTGCGGGAATCTACAAAAATACGACTTTTACTCAATTGGTTGAGATTGTGTACATGGTGACAAGAATTGATAAAACAAGGTACGACATCACCATTCTTTTTGTAACGGAACACTCAAGCGAACTTCCAGCTACCAAGTTCCCTATCAAGGACGACTGCGGTGTCAGGTTTATTATGTGCGATGACAGAAAATATAAAGTGATGTATGTTGATATGATTTGTAAAGATGTTGGAGTTTGTAACCTACGTAGTGGTGGTAATCAAGATTCAGGTGCCGTTCCATTTACATCCGCACATAGTCCACTACAAAATGATGATTTTGGTACATATGGTATGGACGGTTTGTCAGATGACGCTCTAGACACGAATGATGATTGTGATAATGAAACTGATGATAATAGTGACGATAGCGATGGTGATAATAGTGATAGTGGTGGTGATGAAAGAGGAGTGAGTCCGAAGTACCCAGAAGTAAGATTTTCAGGTTCACAATTTGAGGACAACCATTTACAAAGAAAATGGATCGTTCCTGGTGTAGAAAATTATGCAATTGAGGAAACAAGACCCGAAGTGTCAATTCTATACCAGGGTGATCTTTTACACATGGGTGCACTCTTTAGAAGTAAACAGGAACTAATTTTGGCATTTGGACAATATTGTGTTGATGTGAAGATGGACTATCGAGTCAGACGTTCGTGCACAATTCAATTTGAGGCTGGTTGCAAGGATGTGAACTGCAAATTTATGCTTCGTGCAAGATGCAGACCTGGTTGTTCATTTTGGCATGTGGTGAAATTTATGCCGAGTCACACGTGTACTCCGGATGTCTACGATTCACATTTTCGAAGTGTGAAGGCTATTGTCATCAGAAGTTTGTTATCTGAAAGAGTGACGAGTAGTGAATATACACCTAGAATGCTAATGGGGGAGTTGTTGGAGCAACATGGTGTGCAGATTATGTACACTAAAGCTTGGAGGTCTTTACAACATGCAAAGATACTTACATATGGTAATGCGGATGAATCATATCAGCAACTACCCTCATATTTTCACATGTTAAAAGAAACAAATCCTGGCAGCATCACGGCAATAGAGACAGATGAAAATAATTGTTTTTTATATTCATTTTTTGCACTCGGAGCTTGCCTTCATGGTTTCCAGTCTTACATAAGACCGGTTGTTGCCGTTGATGCCACACATTTGAAAAGTGAACACAAAGGGGTGATATTCGTTGCCACTTACAAAGATGGGGAGGAAATGATTTATCCCATCGCTTTTGGATTTGGAGATGGTGAGTCTGACAGATCATGGATATAGTTTTTGACGAAATTGAGAGAGGCTATCGGAGTGCGAGAAGATTTAGTCATTGTTTCTGATCGTCACCAAAGCATTGCGAATGCGATGAGTCGTGTCTTCCCTTCTGTCCCACATGTCTTTTGTTTCTTCCACCTTAAGCAAAACTTGAAGAAACGTTGTAGACAACGAAAAGATGTGATGACTGCATTCTACCATGCAGCATACAGCTACACCACAATAGAGTGTGATACATACTTAGCAGAAATACAATCGATGCATCCTCAGACTCATCTGACATTGATGGAAGCAAGATCGGAAAAATGGTCACGAGCATATTGTCCAAGAAGAAGATATTCCATGATGACCACCAACATTGCCGAGTCTCTCAATAAATGCATGATGAAAGCACGTCGGTTGCCTATAACAAGTGCACATGAATTTTTGAGACATATGCTTCAGAAATGGTTTAGTGATAGGCGTGCTGCAGCTGCCAGACTCGAAACCATTGTGACCTCCGCTGCAGTGGCACATGTCAATTTGGCGCATGCCAAAACATTAGACCGAAGATGTCGTGTAGTTCCTGTAATACAAGGGAACAAATACCTCGTGCAACATGCAAAGGAGGGCGATGGGATAGTTGACATTTTTGCGAGTACATGTAGTTGTCGCAAGTGGGACATTGATCAAATGCCATGTCTTCATGCATTTGCTGTTAGCAGGTATCATGGTTTGACTTTTATTTGCGTCTTATGTTCGTAATTTAGTGTGATATGTTAACACTATGTGTTTCTTTGCCTTATGCGACAGTTTCATGAGGGTGCACTACCATATGCTTTGTCATTCATATTACACCGCAGATTGGGTTAGACGTGCATATGCACCTCCCATCAATCCTCTCCCTAACAAGGCTGCTTGGATTCTTCCAGCGTACGTCAGACAGATGGTTATACTCCCACCTGTGCAAAGAAGACAACCGGGTAGACCGAGAAATGGTCGATTCCTTCCATGGGGGAAGCTCGTCGAAGAAAAAAATATGGAAAATGCGGTGAACTAGGACACAATAGTCTTGGTTGCCCTAATGAATGGACTTCCTCCATTGGAGAGTTGAGCACAACCACTACTCCAGAATCCAGGGGTGCTGCTAGGGCCTCTGCAAGGGCAAGCCGGAAATGTAGCATTTGCAAAGAGACTGGACACACTCGTCGTCGGTGCCCTGTACAGTTGTCAATTCTAGGTGATGATAATATTATCAATGAAGAAAACAATCAATAGGAATTAACTCATTCAGGTATGATATAATGTTATCACAAATGTTATCACATATGTTATCAATAGTTGTTAGATCGTTTGTGAAAAAAAAAAAAAACATGTTTTTTACTCGCAAAGTGTTAATGGAATTTTTTCTGACCATATATCTTTTGTGTTTCAGCAATGCTAAAAAATCACTGGCATGATACAAAAAGGATGACAACATCAATCAAATCTCTTTTTGTTGGGAGTTCAGTAATGAATATTATTTTTTACATTAATATTTGAAATTGGGATTTATTCATATTCGTAATCTTTCAGTTTCCTTCATCTAAACTCATAATTAATGATTGACAGCTTGTGTTGTAGTATATTTTTGAGTAGAGAACTGAGTATATAATGCAGTTTCAATGGCCTAGAAACAAGGGACACTTTGCTAAAATTTTTTGATATATGAATTACTAACAACATTGGACCAAGATGATGCAATGATAATACTAAAAAATTAGAGTGTAATTTCTTAACAATCACTATTATTTGAGACTACTACTGGGAATCTTCAAAAAAAAAATTCAATTTAAAAAAAACAAAATCGGCCATCAGGTTTTGTGGGCCACAAAACCCGGCCATCGAGTTTTGTGGCCCACGAAACCCGGCTATCGGGCTTTGTGGCCCACGAAACCTGGCCATCGGGCTTTGTGGCCCACCAAGCCCAAAAATGAAATTTTTTAATTTTTCTTGATTTTTCTTCAAATTAGTATGTTCCATTAGCACTAAAATGATGTCTTTTAATGTTATTTGGGTAAGCCAGAATGTATATATCACAACAACGTTATTATTTTTCACTTTGTGTGAGGATGTCCATATACCATCAACCCAACCAACACATGATCACAATTGGTACTAATAATTGGACAAATCAAGATAATAATGCTATGATAATAAACTTGCTCAAAAATTAGAGTGTATCTTCTTAACAATCATTATTATTTGAGGCAAATAGTGGAAAACTACAAAAAAAAAAAATTCAATCGAAAAAAAAAATCGGGCTTTGTGGGCCACGAAACCCGGCCATCGGGCTTTGTGGGCCACGAAACCCAGCCATCGGGTTTTGTGGGCCACAAAACCCGGCCATCGGGCTTTGTGGCCCACGAAACCCGTCCATCGGGCTTTATGGCCCACCAAGCCCGAAAATGAAATTTTTTAATTTTTCTTGATTTTTCTTCAAATTAGTATGTTCCATTAACACTAAAATGATGTCTTTTAATGTTATTTGAGTAAGCCAGAATGTATATATCACAACAACGTCATTATTTTTCATTTTGTGTGAGGATGTCCATCTACCATCAACACAACCAACACATGATCACAATTGGTACTAATAATTGGACAAATCAAGATAATAATGCTATGATAATAAACTTGCTCAAAAATTAGAGTGTATCTTCTTAACAATCATTATTATTTGAGGCAAATAGTGAGAAACTACAAAAAAAAAAAAAAAAAAAAATTCAATCGAAAAAAAAATCGGGCTTTGTGGGCCACAAAACCCGGCCATCGGGTTTTGTGGCCCACCAAGCCCGAAAATGAAATTTTTTAATTTTTCTTGATTTTTCTTTAAATTAGTATGTTCCATTAGCACTAAAATGATGTCTTTTAATGTTATTTGGGTAAGCCAGAATGTATATATCACAACAACGTCATTATTTTTCACTTTGTGTGAGATGTCCATCTACCATCAACACAACCAACACATGATCACAATTGGTACTAATAATTGGACAAATCAAGATAATAATGCTATGATAATAAACTTGCTCAAAAATTAGAGTGTATCTTCTTAACAATCATTATTATTTGAGGCAAATAGTGGGAAACTACAAAAAAAAAAAAAAAAAATTCAATCGAAAAAAAAATCGGGCTTTGTGGGCCACGAAACCCGGCCATCGGGTTTTGTGTGCCACGAAACCCGGCCATCGGGCTTTGTAGCCCACGAAACCCGGCCATCGGGCTTTGTGGCCCACGAAACCCGGCCATCAGGCTTTGTGGCCCACCAAGCCCGAAAATAAAATTTTTTAATTTTTCTTGATTTTTCTTCAAATTAGTATGTTCCATTAGCACTAAAATGATGTCTTTTAATGTTATTTGAGTAAGCCAGAATGTATATATCACAACAACGTTACCATTTTTCACTTTGTGTGAGGATGTCCATCTACCATCAACCCAACCAACACTTGATCACAATTGGTACTAATAATTGGACAAATCAAGATAATAATGCTATGATAATAAACTTGCTCAAAAATTAGAGTGTATTGTCTTAACAATCATTATTATTTGAGGTAAATAGTGGGAAACTACAAAAAAAAAAAAAAAAAAAATTCAATCGAAAAAAAAAATCGGGCTTTGTGGGCAACAAAACCCGGCCATCGGGCTTTGTAGCCCACGAGACCCAGCCATCGGGCTTTGGCCCACCAAGCTCGAAAATGAAATTTTTTAATTTTTCTTGATTTTTTTTCAAATTAGTATGTTCCATTAGCACTAAAATGATGTCTTTTAATGTTATTTGGGTAAGCCCGAATGTATATATCACAACAACGTCATTATTTTTCACTTTGTGTGAGGAACAACTTCAAAATTTCTTTTGTCATTTTCAAGTTTTTTTTTTTTTTTTTCTCTCAATCTATGGTTTCCACTAACACTAAAATGATCTCTTGTTACGTTGTTTGGGTTAGTTGAAGGTAGAATGCACAACAAATATATGATGAATTGTTCTAAGTACTAACATTTGACCAATATGATGTAATGATCTTCAAATTACCCCACAAGTGTGATTTAAAAATTTCAACAGAGTCTCCCCTGTTTCTTGGTCATCCTACCTGCATTAGAGACTCAGTCTCTATATCTAACAACAGAATAACATGACAACATCACAACATTAGAGACTCAGTCTCTCTTCCCAACAACATACTGCCACCACAACCACTTATCCCTTACCCTCAACAGCACCACAAACCACATTTCATCAAGTGAACAATACATAATTTGCTATTTGCTATACCTATACAAAAATATATACAACATTTAAACTAGATGAAAATAAAAACACAAAACGAAGAATCTTCTAATCTATTAATCTACAAGTATACTACCATACTATCGTACTATGTCTATACAAAAATATTCCAATCTGGCTTCGGAGGGTACGGACATCTACAGTCGGGTGCATCTGCCAGTGATCCTCATTATGCCTCAGTATGTCCTCGACGTATTTGATAACGTAGCACCTGCAGCTGGCCCTGTATTAGACATAACACACATTGGTAGCATAACCATATTTTCATGAAAATTGACTATGTAATATAATTTAAATTAATTTACCCATCTGGTTGTTGAGGCAACTTCTGAGGATCAATATTCTCCACTTCCCAATCTCTGTCTAGTGTTGCAGTTGTGGTTACATGTTCATAATATGCAGCTTTCTTTAGTAGAATGGGTAAGAGGCTCACAAGTGATTGTATAGCTTCGACCCTGCTCCTACTACTGTCTTCATTCATGGCATTGGAGTCATATATGACAATTCTCCTATCTTTCAAGCAAATCTTTAAGAGAAACCAGTGAGAATTCGCTACATTACAAGGGAGCAACACCTGTATTTTATTTTAATACTTCAGTAGTACGGAAATAAATAAATAAATCATTAAATGGAATGAATTAAGACTTACATAATTAACCGTCCACCAAGGGAGACTCCTGTCAGTGCGCCCGTCGATGAAACCGGTCCACTCTTCTGGATAGATGCGATAGAAGGCGCAAAAAACCTCCTGTTGCCCCCGTACTCCTGTTCCCAAAATCTTACTATGGATGCCTGAAAAATAAAATAAAAATATTGGTCATAGACTAAATTAAATGCAAAAAAAAATAAAAAAATAAATAAGTAGTGCAAACTCACAAAAAGCGAGGTTGACATGATAGCGTAGTTTGTGTCATATTGACGCCGAGACTGTATACGTCTCAAGCTAACACATGTAACTATCAATATGGTAACCCTCCAACCAGTTGGCCTCATTCTCTATGTTTCGGAGGTCATCCGGTGTTAGGTTGAGAATGAAACCAGTGTGAAGACTACAACAACCAAGCAAAATAAAAGTAAGAATATATTGTTGATGCAAATAGAAAAAATATAAATATTGTTACTTACCTAATATTTTCATTGGAACCTATGAACTCAATATAGCCCTCAGGGGGCACTGTCTCTATGTCCGGCGGGATTAGGTCTAGTACCGGTGGCGTCGAGTCCACGTCCGACCCCTCCAAAGCGGCATCCTTCTTTCTCCTTTTATATTTTGTTGGATCGGTGAAGGGTGGCCGACGAAATTGCGATGGCAATCTATCTCGCATAGGTCGTCTGTCGACCCTAACCACTTCCTCCTCCTGTAGCTGAACAAAACCTAACTGTTACAAAATAGTATTTTAGAATGAAGTAAAACATATAAAAGTAAATTTGGAACTTACTCTAGATGTAGATGCCTGCTCCTCATCGTGATGATCAAGATCTACCTGATCACCACCCTGGGACTGCTCATAAGCATAATCGCTGCGATCTAGGGAAATATGTGGGATGCGTAGATGAGCACATAGTGCTGCCTGTCCCCTCTCTAGTGATTCTTGCGCCCTCTCTAGTCTCAACAATTGTGTCCTCACCTGACCCATTTCCCCATCTATTCTCCGCAACATATCTAGAGTCTGTTTCAGCATCTCGGTGATCTACAAAAGGCAAACAAAAAATATATAAACAATTACAAAAATATAAAACCATTATTATAATAAAAATCATACCCCTGCCTCGTATTGTCTGTGATGTGAACTGTCAGGGAACCTTGCCTTCTCATTATCCTTCTTCTCCTTTCCCTCCTATAAAAAATATATAAACAATTACAAAAAATATAAATTAAAACTATTATTATAATAAAAATCATAGCTCTATCTCGTATTGTCCGTGGTGCGAACTATCAAGGAATCTTGTCTCCTCCTTATCCTTCTCCTCCCCATTCTTTTCATTTCCCTCCTCTTCTAAATGTATCATACCCGCCTCGTCCTCATCCCCGCCCTCGTCCTCATCCCCGTCATTCTCTTCCTCCTTTTCACCCCCTCCGCCCCCAAATTTATAGACGTCGACCCCAACCGAGTGTTGAGGGTTAAAAGATCTCCAAAAATTCGTTTCCCTCTCAACATCAGTGGGTTCAAGAGTCGGAATCGATCCTCGTGCCTGCAAAATTGTATTATATAGATAGATATGATTTAAAAATAAACTAAATTTAGAGGTAAGTTGCACACTTACTTCTTTCCTAAGACAGTCGTCGTAATTTTTTATCTATGGCCTTTTTTTGGATAGCCATTTTCTGCATCTTGGAATGTCTGCGTCGGATAGTCTGACGGCCCATTTATTCTAAATCCATGTGAACGTTTCGATCAACCACCACTGTAGAAAGCAAAAAAAAAGAAAAAAAGAAATGAAAATAAAAATTAAAAAACAAAGCAAACATGTAGTTACTATAGACAAATCATATACAATAAGGAGTGAGTATGACAAATCATCTACAATAAGGAGAGAGTACCTGAAACGCCCATACAAAACCATAAAGGTTGATTTTCTTCCCACCTTCACCAGTTAATTTTCTTTCTTTCGTGGCCAACCGGATGTAATGTTGACTCTTACTGTAGACATATGTACCCCAAGGGAACATCTCAAATGCTTGTAAATCCTCGGCCATAGTCCACAAGAAATCATCCACATGCCCAGGCTCATCCTGGCCCAACAAAAACATGTTGACCACAGCAATGTAAATCAGTTTCAGGGCGTCCTCTGAAACCATGTCCTCTTTGGTACTAATAAGTAATTCAAGGTCGTCTCCAGTCACCCCCTTCTTATGTTGTGGAAATAGTCAAGCACGTAAACTCTCCGGCTCAATAGGTTTCGGTTCAAGGCTTTCCCTATCAATAGCCCCAAATTGGAGTCCACTAATAAGTATGAACTCCTGCCTCCCGTACCTGTATGGTGTGCCACCAATCTTGAACCATATCTCATCGTGGCGGGCACTCGAAAATGTCACCTCCCTAAGTAGAACATGATATATCAACTGTGGTGCAGTCAAATGGAGGGACAAAGGCATCTTCAAGAAATGTCCTAATGGGCCCTGTAGGAATCTATCCAATAACTTGTATCGGTCTAGAGCACGACGCATCGCCTCAAGGTGTTTGATCCCACAATGAGTAGTAACTCGCATTCCGGGGGGTAATATTCGGTGAGCATGAACATAAGTAAATTTTGTAGTTTGTTGTTCAGCCATCTGTAAGAAAAAAAAAAAACAAAAACAACAATTGTCTTAGCACATGTAAAAGCACAAGTAAAAGAAGAAGAAGCCCAATTGTCCCAACCCTATCATCGCAACCCAAACTTGATTGGGCTTTGTTGGGCAGCGATAATCGGGCTGTGTCATAGCCCAACAGTCGGGGGAGCCCAATTGGGTGTGGGGTTTAGTCGCGCCCGATCGGGTTTCGTCTGCAATCGAAGCCCGATCTGGCTTCGTTTGTAATCGGGCTTCGTTTGCAGGAGAGGAAGCACTCGATCGGGCTTCGATTACAGACGAAGCCCGATCGGGCTTCGATTGAAGACCCAAGGAAGCTCGATCCAGCTTCGTCTGGAAACGAAGCTCGATCGAGCTTCGCTTCCAGACGAAGCCCAAAGGGCTTCCTGTAACGAAGCCCTATCAGGCTTCATCTCGTCTAGACGAAGCCCTATCGGGCTTCGTTACAGGAAGCCCTTCGTGCTTTGTCTGGAAGCGAAGCTCGATCGAGCTTCATTTCTAGATGAAGCTCGATCGTAAGGGAGGGGGCTTCGTTGCAGACGAAGCCCGATCGGGCTTCGTCTGCAACGAAGCCATTGACGAAGCCCGTCGGGCTTCTACCCAGCGGGCTTCGTCGCGAACGAAGCCCGACCGTGGGGCTTCGTTCGCGACGAAGCCCGGTCGATCTCCATGGTCGCCAACGACGAAGCTTCGTCGGCGACCATTTCCAGCATCTAACTATTAAAATGAACATTTTCTTACCTTTTTAGCCAAGATGAGATCAATGTCGGCGGGTCAAGTGGCTGTTACAGCGGCGGCGGTGAGTGGTATCACGGCGGCTGCGGTGGCAAGTGGCTGTCAATGCGACGGCGGGCGGTTGCTTTGTGAGAGAGATGAAGTGGGTGGGTGAAACGGGTAATGGGGGGGGGTTGAGGGGTATTTTAGTATTTTACTTTTATTGTGTTTATTGTTTTTTAATTTTTTAAATAAATAATGGTCAAATCTGACAAAGTGGCTATTTCATGTAATTAGTTTGTTTTAAAGTACATAAACATTTTTTTTTAAAAGGGGATAAAAACGAATTTTACATTTAAATAGTGGTTATTTTTTGCCATTTCCACGAAAATTAAACCCTTTTTCCAATAGAATGCTCTACACGAAGTAGAGTCCATAAAGGAACAAGAGTCACAAAGATAGAGCTCAAGCAAGAATGAATCAATCGTCAAAGCTTATGTCCCAAGAATCAGCCATGTCGAAGAAAATCGGTGAGATGCAGTCCAAGAATGGAAAAGAAGCAAGGAGATGTCGCACAAAGTGACAAGGAAAGTCAGTGAATGAAGAGCAGACATCGGCACCGACAAGAGGAGAGAGGGGGATAGACTTAAGTCTCCAAAGAGACAAACAAGGTTTATATATGAGGTAGCTAGGACATCCAACAAATGGGCTTGCACAAAGCAAATGGGCCATCACAATAAATGGACTTACACAAAGCAAATGGGCCATCACAACAAATGGGCTTACACAAAGCAAATGGGCTTACACAAAGCAAATGGGCCATCACAACAAATAGGCTTGCATAAAGTGAATGAGCTATTACAACAAATGGGTTTGTAATAAGTGGTGATTTTGGGTTATACTTAAATCATGGGTCGAAGCCTATGAAGATCATACCTGCCCGAAGCATCGTAACCGCTTTGGGCCTTATTTGGAAGCACAACCTAACAAATCTCCGTCTTGTTTTCTAATAAGGCCAGCACACACTAGCAATAAGAAATCATGCACATGTAACAAATGCATAAGTAATCACATCCCTTTACCAATGTTTGGAAGAGTAAGGCAACCTCTAAATTTTGCCAATGGGAGCACCTAGCTCCCATATTTGAAGGGTAGTATTCTGAAAGCACTTTCTCAAGTCTAATAACATCTTGAGATACAATATCATGTGAAACACAAGAGATTTACAAAAATGAATTGCTGATTGACTATTAGAGAAAACAGTCACAATATCACTTAAAACACACAATTCATTCAGTAATCATTTAAACCATAGAGCTTCCTTAATAGCATCTGTAGCAGTAATGTATTCTCATTCAGTGGAAGAGAGTGCAACTAATGCACGAATCACACAAAGGTGGTTGATCTCGGGATAACTGGAAATCAAACAAAGGTGATTGATCAATGGGGGTGCTCGTCTACTACTGTTTCTCTCTCCTTATCTAATAGAGGTGGGCTTTGTTTCTCCACCTCACTCGAGGTGGTGGGAATGCGGATATTCAATTTACTTATCTCTTCTTTGGGGATTCTCATTCTCATTTTCTTGTTGTTTTTGACTGATGGCAACTTAGACTTATTAAATGTAACATCCCTAGTCACAATGATTCTCACTCCTTTTTGGCTCCTATCCCAAAGTCTATAACCCTTGACTTTCTCAGGGTAACCTAGAAAAACACATTTTCTAGCTCGAGGTTCTAATTTTGGTGAGAAAATGTATCACAAAAAAAAAAAAAAAAGCTTGAAAATTGAAAAGCCGACACATATTCCATGCCATTTTTCATATGCAACAGATGGAGATAACATGTAGTCATAACTGCCTTGCCTCAAAGAGACTTCGGGATGCCTGAACTAATCATCATACACCTAACTTTATTCAGAAGATTCATATTCATGCTTTTTGCCACCCCATACTTTAGTAGTAGACACATAAATTCCATTTTTCCTAATTTCTTTACATACCACCATATCTCATTTAATCATTTTTAATATACCTCACTTGGATCATAAGAGGTAACTACATTTGTCTCTTCATGATCTCTCTCTTTTTCTTTTTGTTTGCCCTTCTCGACATAACAATCTTTAATGAAGTGTCTGATTTTCCCACAACGATAACACTTCTTACCCTTCCCTTAGGCTTTGGATTTAGACCTACTTTTCCCTTTCTTCTCGCCACCTCCTTCTTGATTCCTAAATTGAGGTCTATCCCTCATCATGTGGATGTCATCGTGATTTCTCTCACTTCTCAATTCCATTTCCTTACTCCTAAGGGAATCTATTACAATCTCAAGTGTTAAAATGTCCCTACCATACTTAATTACATTTTTTAACTTCTTTATAAATATCAAGAATAGCATTTAACAAAATAATTGCCTTATATTCCTCAGACACTTTTTCACCACAATTTGTGATATCTTGAACTAGTTGTTAAAGACATCTAGGTTTTCATCTAAATCCTTAAATAAGTCAATTTTAAAACTGAAAAATCTTTCAAGTAAGAAAGTTTATTTGAAGTGGATTTTTTCACATATAGTTGTTTAAGCTTTTCCCAAAGCATGCGCTTTTGTGGTTTCTAATTTATCAACTTTTCTTAAAATCGAATCAAAGAGGTGTAAGATTATAGATGCATAGGCTAGTTCATCGGATTCTATATTTTGTTCTGTTGTGTTAGTTGCAAGAAATTTGCCATTAATGGCTTTTGAAACCTTTTTTTGAACTAAAATTCCTTTCCTCTTTTGTTGTCAAATAGAAAAATCACCTTTTCCATTGAAAACACCCGATTCAAAATGATGTGTAGTCATGTTCACAAAGAATGTACACAACACAAAAATTACAACCTATAAAAGGGACTAAGAAACACAAAGTTTCAACCCAAATAACTAGGCAACCTATTCACAAAGAATAACTTCAACTAGGGTAGATTTTCAAGCAACAATCAACTAACACAGATTTACTTGTCGTATTTAAAATGCACTTAGCAGTTAATAATCACAAGTAAAACACAGAAAGATATTCAGAACAAAAAATACAGTTACCACAATGAAGATCAGAAATAAATTCTGATACTGGAGAAAGGGTCGAAAAATCAAACCATTGTAGGTCCACGCTGTAATACCCGAGAGTTTCTAAAGGATTTAAGAGTAAATTATCTTGGGGAAAAATGGAATTTACAGATAAATTGAGGTTATAGGATAATTTCTTACCATTATAAATGACTGAATCGACTGTAGGGAGTGCCCTGGAGGTGAGATATCCAAGGAAAATGAGATTGTGTTAATGAGAATTTCGAGGCATGATTTATGGCATTGAAAGAAATTGGATTAGAAACAATTTTTGATACAGCTAAAATACAACTATGATTTGGGCTAAAAAATCAAATTATCGCAGAAGACTTTTGGGAAGTCAAAAGAACCCCAAGAAGGTTCATATTTAGTGTGTAGAACAACCTTTCAGTAGTTTTGGGAAGAAACAAGATTCGAGCCTAAGTGCAATTTCTTAATTTTGCCAGAAGGAGGTCGAAATGACATTTTTTCAGAATCTTTGAGGATGCAATGGAAAGTATAAAACTTGTAGGTTGCAATAGCACTATTGGGAAGCTCAAGGGCTTCAAGGAAAAGACCAAAGTGCAAAATGAAAAGAGACGAGAGTCAAAGTGCAATTTTTCAAAATTGCACAAAGAGAAATCTACCATGGCTAACCAAGCTTCCACCACCACCTCCCATCACTAAATTCGGTGGAGAAATACTTGAGGAATGTGGCCTAGGATGCTGTTGGGTCGAGCCTAGGCCGACATTGGCCACGAGGGTGACTAATTTTGCATGATTTTTGACTATTTCTTGGTGGGAATTTTGATGCGTTCAATCCATGTTTGGTGGTGTTTTTGGACTAATCTGGGGTAGGTAGAAGCCTCAAGGAGGTTGGATTGACCAGCTATGAGCATTTGAAGGCTCGAAATTGCCTATAAATAGAGGTTTTTGGAGATGGCTGAGAGAAGGCAAAAATTAAACTCTCAGATTCGAGAGTTCGAGGAAAAATTGAGGGAAGCGAATAGGGGATTTTTTTCCCCCATGTCCAGAGGATCATTTCTGGAAAATTTGAACACTTTTCGTTGAGAGATGAGGGAGATACGAAGCTTCATTGGAAAAATGGGCTTCATCGGAACATGGGTTTGAGGAGTCCGAAAATAGCTCCAATCAAGGTGTTTGAAGCTATAATCCTATAGAGGATGAAGAGAGAAAGGCGTAGGTTCAAACGGGAGGCAAAATAGAGCTCAATTGAAGGAGATACGGCCATAAAACCGGAGTTGTTCGGAATCTCGCCGAGGAAGGAAACCGGCGCGTGTAGTGCACGCGCTAGCCAGGCCCCGTGAGTGAGGGCACCTAGAGAGTCAAAAAGAGGCACGTGAGGGTACGTCCCTTGCTAAAAAAATTTTAAAAAAATTTAAAAAAATCAAGAAAAATAAAATAAGAGGGGGTTTATTTTCAAAGTTTTGGTGTTTGCCTTTCGGGTTTCTCAGTTTCTGTAATGACCAGCCTCGTTTTGCTTGCAAACGAAGCTTCAGGTTAAGTTCTGGAATTTTTCTTTAAAGTTATTAGAATATTATGAATTATTGTGAAAAAAGATTTGAGAAATTAGTTAAGAAAGTATTTATTTGAAATTTTAGAGAGGAAAATAGGAGAAAAATATGAAGAAATTGAGGTATTTATGTAATCCTTGTACATATATGATTTATAGGATCGTTGTGCTTGACATTAAGTGATTCGTGCGAATTTTTAGGCTTGGCACAAAAGTTGAGGTCGGGCACGCAAATCGAGATGATGCGCATTTTTTGAGGTATTTCAAACTTCGTGTTAAAGGTAAATGGTTTTACTCCAAAAGCTTATATATGTTATATTTTACCTATGTTGAGCACGATAGTCATGAAAGTGGCTAAGTTATATGTATTTATGCACATCTTGTCATATCAGTACATATATTGTTGAATCGATGGTTATGATATTTCATTCGACATGATATTATTGGAATATCGATACTTGTGTCGGGATGGAATGTCGCCCTGATAGTGTAGCCGTAATTCTCCAAGGGTAAGTGATGGAACAACGTTAGGATTATCCTGAAAGCAAGTTAGGATTCTGCCTAGGGTTCTATGCTAGGAAAGAGGGCCATGGAAGTTATACTAGGGCATATGATTGTTCATGTTATTGCATCATACATTTATGTATCATGTTTCTAAGCCCTCACTAGAAGATTCATCTTCTAATTGGGTTATGCCCCTAGAACATTCGAACGTTCCAATTAGGATTTGCAGCTATGGCAGGGGATGATTGAGATGTGATGACACGTGATGACGTGGCCGATGAGTCCAACGAATTGTTCCGGTATTTGCTCATTCACAAGGATTCAGGATATGTTTTTTTGTCATGTTTAGAAGATTATATTATATTGATGATCGTGTATAATTGTTACTATTTAATGTATTTCTGAGGCATCATTAGACTGTATCTAAGGTGCTTAGTTGTCATTTTGAGAAACGAGTCTCCATGTACTTAAGTATTTGATGATATGATGGTACAGATTCTTGTGTTAAGATTAAAGTGAATTCAGTTATGTACCATATTAGGTTTCGAATTTAGCTTCCACATTTATGATAATTACCTGTCTTAGTTTATTGATTCTTATTTTGGTATGCTGAAAAGGTAGAACGAGATTGTTGGGAAATTATTTATATTGAGTTTATGTTGAAAAAAAAAATATTCTTAAGTTATTTAATGCTCGGGAAAAGTGAGGCGTTACACACGCGCTGATACACGAACCGTCGCCGGTTGCTCCACGCGTCACGACTGGCCGACGAGTAGGCTTACACACACCACACAGGTTAAAAGCCCACCGACCGACTGCTAGTTCTGAATATGGGGTTATTTCTCCCCAACTCAAGATCTACATAAAGCAATATGAGAAAACAAAAAAAACAATTTGATTAGCACAAAGCTTATCATGAAATTGGAGCTGAAAACGAAAGAAGTTTTTTGATCTTCCTTCAAATATGCACAAACAAGAAGCCTACCAAGGCTTTGAAACCATTTGTGATGAAAATATTTAAAAAAGAGATAGTGCAATATAACCAACAAAATAGAATACGAAAATATACACAAAGTATATGAAAACTCCCTCTAGCAATCACGATTAACGCATTCAAGGCTCAAATCTGGGTAACAAATCACTACTTAGGCAACTCCAAGAATATGGCCACCAAGCCCCAACTGTAACGCCCCACTTTTCTAAATACGCAATAACTTGAAATATAATTAAGACATCACCTACGGGCGTTATGGAAACCCTTACTAGCGGAAGCATTGGATCGAACTTGCAAACTTAACCATAGCTAAATAAATGGGTTTCCACTAGATTTCTTTTACAAGTATAAGAAATGTATACGACCTTCAATACTCCATAAAATATTACACATCACAACAGGTACAATTGTAGGACACCCACACACACCCTTTACAACCTTGAGTATCCTAGCTGCTATTTACAATACATCACTTGGTTACAAGGGTACATAATGAAATAAAAACCAAAAGCTAGCCAAGCACCACCTTTTTGCCCTTGCTCGAACCAGAATCTGGAACACCTGGCACTTCTGATAAACCTGGGACGTTGAATGTCCCAGGGGTATGAAACACTCAAGTTAGATAATAATATCTAACTGAGTGACTCAGAAAAGGAAAGGTATGTGCATGTGAATACAATAATGCCATTATGAAATCCACCCTGTGGTAGCAATGCCAGGGTGTTGCAATCACCCCAGCGGTCATCATAGTCACCCCTGGCTCACTGTAAGAGCACGAGTTCTTCCATGATGGCCCAACAACTAGCCACAATCACCAACACAAACATGATATATGACAAAGCAGAAGGAATATGCATAGCCAAGGGAAAATAAGACGTGTAAGCCACAAAGGCATGTTATGCAAGCCAACATCCACACACAAGTGAAGCAACAAATGCTCAAAGTGTCACAAAACATGCAGGAATCGCTCACCTTGACTAATTACCTTAGGAAGCACGGTTTACAGCGAGCGGGATGGGTTTTCTGACTGCTTGACACGAATTTCGAGAAAGACTTGAAAACTCCGGCGAGGTCCGTTCCCCCTCGATTCTCCACCGATTTTCTTCCTTCTTTTTGCAGGATTCTCTCCTTTTTCTCAAGAACAAGACCCCCCATTTGTTTCCCTCAATTTGGAAGAGATTCTCCTCTAGAATGTTTGAAATGATTTGTGATTAACATAGGCCCCTATTTATAAACTTTTCTAACCAACCACATGTTGCCACC
This sequence comes from Diospyros lotus, assembly GCF_014633365.1. Taxonomy (NCBI): domain Eukaryota; kingdom Viridiplantae; phylum Streptophyta; class Magnoliopsida; order Ericales; family Ebenaceae; genus Diospyros; species Diospyros lotus. Next base: position 33,625,344 of record NC_068341.1, on the reverse strand, counting down.
TCAAGGGTCATCATGAGTCCTTAACTTAGCTTCCAAGTAGTCCAATGGTTGCTTGCCATGTGTCATTGAAGATAAGGTTTGGAGACTTTATCAAATTTGGAGGCTAAGTAGTTTTTATGGCCAATCACGCGATGCCACCTCAGGGGTCATTATGAGCCATCATGTGATCTTATCTTTTCTTCCAAATAACCAATGGAAGCTTTGCCACATGTCTCTAGCATGGAGACTAAGCAAAAGACTTGGAGAAGACTTAGAAAACACTTGGAAAAGACTTAGCAAAGACTTAAAGAAGACTTAGAGAAGACTTACTTTGACAAAGACTTGGACTTGGACTTCAAAATGATCCAAAGCTACATTTGATTTGAGTTTGAAATCCAATATATTTTAAAGCGATATTTTAAGGTTTCAACAAACGACGCTTTGGCCTGAACTTTTCACCTACACTTAGACCCTTTGCAACTTGGTCCCCAGGCCATTTTTAATTTCACTTTTTGGTCCTTGGAAAATGGATAAATTATACTTAGCACCCCAAGATTTTAGGTAAATTACACTTTTACCCGACTTCAATATTTACGATTTTGCCACTGGTTCTGAAATTTAACCTTTGTCTCAAGGCTTCTATAATCCTTTGAAATGACCTATTTCCTCAAGTATTAGAACCTAATAACCTCAGGTATTACACCATATTTGAGTTCAAAACTCTAGAGTATTACATCCTCTCCCCCTTAAAAGAATTTCATCCTCGAAATTTTTCTCCATAACTCACTTAGTATCTACTCTCCCATGCAAATTCCTCAAAATCATGGTGTCTCTAGAACACTTTCTCCAAGAGATATTATTTCACCCCTCAAAATTGACATCGAGGTCAATGATTTGTTTGACTTAGCGTGCTCCGACCAATATGGTTTGCCTTAACTTTTGGCTTAAGACACTTATTTTTAACTCAGAAATCGAAATGTTTCGTCCAAAAATCAATATCAAGGTTTTTAACCCTTTCCCAATTGTCAACTCATGACCATACCTTCGAGTCTTCTAGAATAGCTTGCCAGGTCTGTTCATCAGATAAGAGTGAATTGCCAGGCTAGCGACGTAAATAGATGTTCCATCAGGAATCACATCCAATGCCATAGGCTAAAAAAAGTCTCCACCAGTCCCCATTTTTGAGTTAATAGAACAGGATCATTCTCGCATTAGCCACCACGTTCACCCAGAACAGGCTATTAGAGTAGACTCGTTAGCTACCACGTTCATCTTCTCGGGGTGATACTGGATCACATAACCACAACCCTTCAAAAACTCTATCCACCGTCGTTACCCCGCATTCGAATCCCTCTGAAAGAATAAGCACCTCAAGCAATCATGAAGACCTCAAACTTTTCATATAGCGCTACCATAACACGCCTACTACTGCATCAACATCCGCATCAACAAGGGCAAAGTTCAGGATAATCAAATCAAAGCCAATTGCTCATAATTTCTGGGGTGTACAAAAATTTGTATACCAAACCGAAGGTCAAGTCAGTAACCAGAATAAAATTTCCCTTCCCCAAAGGCCAAGTATGGGAACCGCAATCCCATTGCTTGCTATTGCTGGAAAACACATTTCCTAAGCAAGTTCACAATACATCACATGCATACATTGGGGAAAAGATACCACCCATAGTTCGACCTACCTCGACCCACGTATGTAATTACCATTCCTTCACCCCCATTTCCAAACCTCTGATTCCCCAAGCCCACTCAACACACGATGCAACAGTTATATCCTAGTACCGACACTTTCTCATGCTCGAATTCTCTTGAGGAGAACAAGTTGGATATCGGTCCATAAATGCAATCAAAAACTCTTATAAATATGATTTGAACACCTCAATCATCAACTCACAAGGGTTACAAGTGCGTTAATCCCAAATATCATCACCAGATACTCATAATAATTTGTAACATGATCTAGAGTAATCTTGTTACATCTTCCTTTCCACTCTTAATTACATTCCTTAAAGCCACAAAACATACTCAATGTTACAATTAACACTCAACTACCTAACTTACTACTTGACATCCCTTCTTTTGCCAAATTATAGGTTGATTCATGTTATGGGTATTTCCTATTTTACTCTATGTGGGCTAGACTTAATTCGGTGGGTCGGCCCAACCGCTTAAGATCCAGGAGACCTTAAGCTAAGCCCATCAGAGCGAGCTCACGCGTTAGGACAAAGCGAGCTCCCGGTAATGCCTCCAACTTATCAATGTATTCGGGGGAGCTCCCAGCTACGTTTCAAGCGAGCTCCCAGCAATCCTTGTAGTTCATTGGCTTAGCCGATCAGCTCGCGTAACAGAAAGGGTGTAAGCCACGATATATTAGTAGGCCAGGGGCTACCCCAGCTGGATTGTTCAAGCCCACTTTCTTGGCCCATTTGGCTAGCCCATGCCAATCCCATCCTAGCCCTTTCACAACAACTTCATTACAGCCGTGCTTGGGTTTTCTGGCATTCACCTCAGATCCCATCCTCATTAATGACGGATCCCATCCACATTAATAAAGGTCTTGTAAGCACCTTGCTGCTGCAGGGACGCCCCCGCCGACTATTCTATCCCGTCACCTGCATATGTACAACGCATACAGGAGGGCTTCTTCTTATATATATATCGACCAGCCCTTTTGAGGGCCATGGTATGTATTCTTTTCTAAAAACTTATGAACACCCGATATACTTGCTTACTCGCTCACTGACTTAGGCTTCGGAGTACCTCGCAGGGACGGACTAGCGACTCAGCAAATCAGACCAGACACCTCATTATCTCCCTCTCGGATCTACCAAACCAGTGCGGGCCAACGAATCACTGTCAACCAATTCCAAACATTGACATTTTGGCTCTAGAAGGAGGGCCCGCTCTGGTCAACATCAATGCCAAAGACAAGAAACACGAGAGGCTCCGAAGCAATGACCAACCGACCTGTGAACCATGCTGACCGTCTACTGAAGGTTCCATAAGCAGGGGAGTTGTGGCGTCCACTTCCATGCCTCCCCCGACTAAAACTATCCATGGAATCCCTGGGGGTGTCCCTATCTGCCCATGGCTCTTACCGCTGGTGCAGAAGTGACACAAACTTGGCAGCAACGTCAAGAAACATTGGAGAACACTATCATGCAGCTTGCTAATGCGGTAAGGGCAATAGCACAAACACAAGCCCAGACAGCGCAGGCGCAGGCGGGGGCTTCTCGACCTCCAAGCGGAAGGCCTCCTCCAGAGGAAAGAGAAGTCAGAAGGGATAAGCAGCGAGCTGGATCGGTCCGTTCCTCCAACCTACACTCTCGAGGGATGGAAGAGCAGCGACACTACGATAAGGAGCAGGGCGGTGACGCTACGATAAGAAGCAGGGGATGCACCTCGCCAAACAAAGGGGTAGTGTAAGCCCTTGTAGAAATCGCTATGAAGACGTTCATGGAGGAAGTCGCCGACTTGAGAATCCGCGACTTGGGGTTTCCTTGGTCGGGATTAGCAGTAGTCACGCTGACCACCGCTACTCCCCAGATTGTGAGAATAGGGGGCGACCTCCCCCGTTGGACCACCGCCCCTCAAAGCAAGGCACTGCACGAGAAAAACAGCCCCCCATTGGGCGGTCTGCGAACCAAGACCCTATAGCACGGGAATTACTGCTAAGAATCCAGCAGCTAGAGGTGAGACATGGGGCGCACAGCCGGAGGGAAAGCCACAAAGAAAGGACCCAATTTTCTAGAGAAATCGAGCTAGAGCCTTTCCCCCGCAGGTTTAAGGTCCCTAGTATCTCTCAGTACAATGGGGACAGCGACCCTTACGACCACCTGAACGCATTCAATGTCCAGATGGACCTGCAAACTTCCAATTCATTAGCAAAATGCCGAGCTTTCTCTGCCACCTTGGGAGATATACCCCGGGCGTGGCTAAGGAGGCTCCACCCCCGCAGTATTTGCAGCTGGGAGGGGTGCCAGAACAAATTCATAGACCAGTATAGGTCGCTTCGAAGGCAGCTCGCCCCAACAAGCCACCTCGCTATGGTTTTCCTCCGATCTAGCGAATCTTTGAAGGATTACATAGAAAGGTTCAGGTGTGAAGTGAATAATGTGGAGAGCCCTTCCGACGAAAGTATCCTAACCGCGATGTCCGCTGGGCTTCGTAAAGACGGGAAGCTCTACGAAAGCATTTACAAGTCCCCAGTAAGAGACCTTGGTGAGTTTTATGAGCGAGCTGCAAAGGAGGTCTGGTGGGAGGAAGCTTTCGGCCTAAGAAAATCGAGCGACTAGAAAAATGGGGGAGAACATACCGACCAAAGCAAGAAGAGAGGTGACGAAGACTCTTGCAAGGAAGGTCGAGGACGTAGCCCTAACGATCAGACTGCCAAGAAGGCAAGATATGGGCAGGGAGTTAAACAACCAGCACACCAAGGTCGGTATGAAAGTTATAGTGTCTTATCTGACTCCCAGGAGAGGATCTTTACCACGGAGCGTAACAAGGAAGACTTTGGAAGGCTCAACCCTCTAAAGACTCCAGATAAATTCAGAAGCAAGAGTAAATTATGTGCCTATCACAATGAGGCAGGGCACACCACCTCTGAGTGTTGGGCGTTAAAGGATGCAATCGAAGAACTGATCAGGAGGGTTCGCCTGCGTAACTATGTGGTGTGCCCAAGAGATAAACAGTCCAAACAGCCAGCCCAACCAAGCCCTCACCAAGCTCTCGAGCCGGAACCACCCACGGTGAGAACCATTTTTACTATTCATGGAGGGCCTCATATTGTAGGGACTTCTAACAGATCGCATGAACAGCACGTTCGGGAAGTTGGCCACCTTCTGTTCGTCGGGGATGGCACCCAAGAGAGACCCTCCAAGAAAGCCAAAATGGCTTCAGATGACATCTCTTTCACTAAGAATGATTCCAAAGACGTGCACTGGCCGCACAACGATGCCCTTGTGGTCCGAGCTCGGATTGGAAACATGGAGGTGCGAAGGGTCATGGTGGACACGGGAAGCTTGGTGAACGTCATGTACAGGGGGTGTTTTGACTAGATGGGACTAGGGCCAGACCAGCTGATAGCCTCTCCAGAGCCTCTATATGGATTCACTGGCGATGCAATAATCCCGAGAGGCTGTATAAAGCTCCCACTGAAGGTCGGGGAATTAGGCCTCTAGGCCACACCAATGGCAGATTTATGTATCATTGATAGCCCATCCGCGTACAACGTCCATTATAGGAAAAATGTATTTTACCAACGGAATTTAGTTACAGAATTATTCCGTCGCTAATTTTTTTATATATTTTTTAAATTTAGAGACGGAAACCCCGTCACTAAATTTAGCGATGGAATTTTCGTTGCTAAAAAATAAAAAAATTAAATAAAAAAATTAAAATTTAGTGACGGGCTCAACCCCGTTGCTAAAAATAAAATAATTAAAATTTAGCGACGGGGCTAACCAGTCACTAAAAAATTAAAATTAATAAATTAATTAATTAAAATTTAGCAAAGAGGAAAATCCCGTTGCTAAAAAATAAAGAATAAATAAATAAATAAGATAAAATTTAGCGATGGGACCAACCCGTCGATAAAAATAAAAAAATCAAATAAAAAAATTAAAATTTAAAAAAAAAATAGCGATGGGGTGGAGCCCGTCGCTAAAAATAAAAAAAAACATTTTACAAAATTAAATAAAAGAATTAAAATTTAGCGACGGGATCAACCCGTCACTAAAAATAAAAAATAATTAAATAAAATAATTCAAATTTAGCGATGAGATCAACCCGTTGCTAAAAAGTAAAAAAAATTAAATAAAATAATTCAAATTTAGCGATGGAGTCAACCTGTCGCTAAAAAATTTAAAAAAAATTAATTAAAATTTAGCGACGGGGTCAATCCCGTCGCTAAAAAATAAAAATAAATAAATAAATAAATAAAATAAGATTTAGCGACGGGAAGAATCCCGTCGCTAAAAAATAAATAAATTAATTAAAATTTAGCGATGGGAAAAATCCCATCGCTAAAAAATAATAAATAAATAAATAAAATTTAGCGAAGGGACCAACCCTTTGCTAAAAATAAAAAAATTAAAATTTAGCGATGAGGCCAGTCCTGTCGCTAAAAAAAAGAATAAATAAATAAATTAATTAAAATTTAGTGATGGGTAGAACCTCGTCGCTAAAAAATAAAAAAATTAAAAAATTAAAATTTAGCAATGGGTCAACCCTGTCGCTACAAAATATAAAATAAATAAATAAAATTAAAATATAGCGACGGGTCATCCCGTCGCTAAAAAAATAAAAAAAATAAGTAAAAATTAAAAATTTTACATTTAAACATATCATAATAAATTTTACTAACATTAATAATAGTAAGAATTAAATTAATAATTTTTAAAAATATTATAAATTAAAATTAAAATAAAAACATAATTTTTCACTGCTAATATAATAATTAATAAAGTTTTATTTGAATTAATAATGAAATAAAATTAAAATTAATATAAATCCCTTTACTAACATTAATATTAAAATTAATATTATTAAATAAGTTTAAGAAATTTTGGTGTATAGATATAATTCTAAAATATTTGGAAGAGAATACTATAAATATATTTTATGTATAACAATAAACAATAAGGCTTTCAGATCAGCTGACTCGCGCGCGAATCTTGGTCATGAGAGGTTGGGGGTTCGAATCTGGTAGAAAAGTTGAGAATAATAACTGGGAGAGTAATATCCAGCGTTGCCACATGGCGAGCAGAGGCGCAGCCACGTGGCGCATAGAGGGGAAGTCGGGGCTTGACGCGCGCTGAATTTTGAATTTTGGGGTTGAATTAAGCGACAGAATTAGCGACGAGGTCAGCCTCGTCGCTAAAAAATAAAAAATTAAATACAAAAAATTGAAATTTAGCGACGGGCTCACACCCGTCGCTAGAAAATAAAAAATATTAAATAAATATTTAAATTTAGCGACGAGGTCAGACCTGTCGCTAAAAAATAAAATAAAAAATTAAATTTCGTGACTGGCTAAACCCCATCACTAAAAAATAAAAAAATTAAATTTAGCGACGGGCTAAATCCCGTCACTAAAAAATAAAAAAAAAATAAAATTTAGCGACGGGCTCAACCCTGTCGCTAAAAAATAAAAAAAATTAAATAAAATTAAATAAAATAATTCAAATTTAGCGATGGGTCAACTCCGTCGCTAAATTCGTCGCTAATCAATAACGGTTACAACCCCGGTTGTTGATTTCGTCACTAAAAAATACCTGTTGCTAAATTTTAGAGATGCCATTTTTAGCGACGAAATGGTACCCGTCACTAAATCTGTCGCTAAAAAATTTAGCGACGGATTTTGACATTTTAGCGACGAAATTTTTCGTCACTAAAATGCTAATTTTTTGTAGTGGTCGTCATGGGAAGACCCACCATGAACGACCTAGACCTAGTTGTCTCAACCAAGGCTCTGGCCATCAAGTTCCCAACCCCCAACGGGACCGAATGTGTGAGGGGCGAGCAGTATTCAGCTAGATGCTGCTATGAGGAGGCACTGAAAATATGGTTTAAAGGAAAAAAAAGGTGAATATGGCCTCTGGAGGGGAAGCCCAAATCATTAGTAGCCGGGGAGTTAATCACGACCTGGATCCACGTGACGTGGATTGCGATCGAGCTGCCAACCCGACAGACGAACTGGAAGATGTTGTGGTCAGTAGCCACGATGCTGAAAGGCGCCTCCAGATGGGCAAAGGTCTCTGCCTCAAGGTAAAATCCCAACTGACTGATTTCCTTAAAGCAAACCTGGATGTGTTCGCATGGAACCAAGAAGATATGGTGGGAATAGACCCAAGGATAATGCAACATCGGCTCAATGTCAATCCCAACCATAAGCCGGTTCATCAGAAGAGAAGGCCAATGACAGCTGAGCGATATGTGGCCCTGAAAGAGGAAGTAGACAAGCTCTTGGCCAGCGGATTTATCAGGGAGGCCCATTACCCGACCTGGGTGGCGAACCCAGTCCTAGTAAAGAAAAAGAATGGAAAATGGAGGACTTGCATCAACTTCACAGACCTGAACAAAGCTTGCCCAAAAGATAGTTTCTCGCTGCCAAGAATTGACCAGCTCGTAGATGCAACGGCTGGCCACCAATTTCTGAGCTTCATGGATGCCTATTTGGGGTACAATCAGATCCCTATGAACCCCGACGAGGAAGAGCATACCTCATTTGTGACGGATCGGGGATTATACTACTATAAGGTAATGCCCTTTGGACTAAGGAATGCAGGAACGACGTACCAACGGCTAGTCAACATGATGTTCGAAGATCTGATCGAAAAAACCATGGAGGTATACGTTGATGACATGCTAGTGAAATCCAGACAGGTCGCCAACCACGTCAGTGACCTAGCAGAAGCATTCCAAGTTCTGAGGAAGTACCAAATGAAGTTAAATCCACTCAAATGCTTATTCGGCATGGCTTCTGGAAAGTTTTTGGGGTTCATGGTAAATGAAAGGGGGATCGAGGCCAACCCTGAGAAAATTCGAGCTCTACTGGACATGCGGTCGCCCACCAAGACTAAAGAAGTACAAAGCCTTAATGGACAGGTCGCTGCCCTCAGCAGGTTCGTCTCCAAATCATCTGATAAGTCCATCCCATTCTTCAATGTTTTGAAATAGGAAAAAAGCTTCGTATGGATAGAAGAGTGCGAGAATGCCTTCCAACAGCTGAAAGAATATATGGGAAGGGCTCCCCTTATGTCAAAGCCAAAGGAAGGGGAGGAATTGGTTGTCTACCTAGGAGTGTCCGAATACGCAGTCAGCGTCGCGCTAGTACGAGAAGAAGACCGGGTGCAATACCCAGTATACTATGTAAGCCACAGACTTCTCGATGCCGAAACAAGGTACTCCCCCATGGAGAAGCTCGCATTTTCCCTAATGGTCGTGTCTAGGAAGCTGCGTCCTTATTTCCAAAGCTCATCAGATTGGCGTGCTGACCCAACATCCACTAAAGAAAATCTTACAGAAGCCTAACTCATCCAGCCGCCTGCTCAAGTGGGCTATTGAGCTCGCCTAATTCAACATAGAGTACAAGCCAAGGACAGCCATAAAGGGACAAGTACTGGCGAACTTCGTTGCGGAATTCACAAGACCAGTGGAAGAGCCCACCCCCTCGCTCTCTCCAATCTAGGAATTGTTCGTTGATGGTTCTTCTAGCGAGCATGGGTTCGGAGCTAGCGTACTCTTAATAAGCCTGGAAGGACACAAGATTCCCTACGCGCTAAGGTTCGATTTCAGGGCGACCAACAACGAAGCGGAGTATGAAGCACTTCTAGCTGGTCTGCACTTGGCTAAGGAAGTCAAGGTAGAACGATTGAAAATTTTTAGTGATTCCCAGCTCGTGGTCTGTCAAGTATAAGGGGAATATCAGGCCAAGGGCCTGAAGATGGCAGCATACCTCCTGAAAGTTCGAGAGCTGTTTCATCTCTTCGAGGAGTGTGAAGTGAATCAAGTCCCGCGGGGCCAGAACTCTCACACCGATGCCCTAGCTTGTCTAGTGTCAGTTGGAGATGCAGACTCATTGGGGGCCATCCCCATAAAGTTCCTAGCAACACTGAGCACGGAGGGGAAAACTGAGACTTTGACAATTGAGCTAAGGCTAGGTTCATGGATGAAGCCGATCGTTGACTATTTGCAAGGAGGAAAGTTGCCGAGTAACAAGATGGAAGCACAGCGTACTCGAGCCCGGGTAGCCAGATATTGTGTTTGCAATGATGTGCTGTACAAGCAAGGATTCTCAGTCCCACTACTTAGATACATCGACGAGCCTGATTGCCAAGTGGTTCTCACTGAAATCCATGCTAGCCACTGTGGCAATCATGCCTGGGGGAGTATTCTTGGCTCAGAAGGAATTTTGCTAGGGTTTTTACTAGCCGACCATGAAGCGAGACGCTACGAACCTAGTGAGGAAATGTGACGCATGCCAAAGTTTCGCGAAAGTGCCACGAGCTCCCCCCGCCTATCTTCAACAAATGAGCAGCCCTTGGCCTTTCACCATGTGGGACATCGACCTGATCGGGCCACTTCCAACAGCTTGCGGTGGGTGTAAACATGCTATTGTGGCCGTAGATTACTTCACCAAGTGGGCAGAGGCGAAGGAGCTCGCACAGATATCTACCGCGAAGGTGGAAAATTTCGTATGGAACAACATGATCTTCAGGTTCAGAGTCCCTTAACAAATAGTTACCGACAATGGAACCCAATTTACCAGCGAGCAGTTCGTCCAATTTTGTGAGTCACTAGGAATCAGAAAGAGTTTCACAACCGTAGACCACCCACAAGCTAACAGTCAGGTGGAAGCTGTCAACAAAATAATCAAGCAGATATTGAAAACCAGGCTGGAAGCTAGAAAAGGAGCCTGGGTAGATGAACTACAAACCGTAGCCTACCGAACTACATCTCGTACAACTACGAGAGAAACCCTCTTTTCTATGGTATATGGATCTGAGGCGATGATCCCAACGGAAAACGAAGTAATGAGTCAACAAAGGGCCACTTTCGACCCTGAGAACAATGACCAGCTACTGGTCGTGAATCTCAATCTGCTTGAAGAAGCGAGGGAAACAGCTTGCTTGAGAGTCGCGACCTACCAACAGCGAGTGGCAAGGTATTATAATCAGAGGGTTCGAGTCCGATGCTACAAAATCAGGGACCTCGTGCTGCGCCTAGTTCTTCCCGGAGCTCGTAAGAGCAGTAAAGGGACTTTAGGCCCAAGCTGGGAAGGTCCCTACATTGTAAAAGAAAACCTCGGTAATGGAGCATATCACCTGGCCGACATGGACGGAGCAGCTCTCCCACGAGCTTGGAATGCAGAGCATCTGAGACCTTATTTCTGATAAGAAAACATTCTTCTCTTTCTTGTATTTTTTCTTTTGACACTTCGCCTTCTTTAAACACTGCTTTGATTGAACTAAGCAGCAAATTCCATTTGAAATATATTAATATGTCTTTCATCTCTGATAAATCTTTTTTCACCCACGCTCCGATTGATAAAAATAAGAGTCAGAGAATAATTTAGGGCTTAGAAGACTATGGTTTGCGAGCTGAGGCCTATTCAACTTGGCCAACGTGCCATTGTTTGCGGCTTATCTGAGCATTCATCTTAGTCTTCACCCTAGGTCATGGTTGGCAAAATGGAGCCCATTCATCTTGACCGCAGTGTCATGGTTTGGCACTAAAATGAGTCACCACCCTTCAAAAACTTCTAAGTCATGGTTCACCAGCTGGGGTCCTCTTATCTTGACAAAGTTCATGAACTGCGACCTACCTGAGTGTTCATCTTGACCTTACTAAAGCCCTTAAAAGTCATGGTATGTTAACTGGGATCAAGTTACGATCTGCCTGGACGTATAAATTGACGGCAAAAAAGTTAATTAAGTTAAGATCACCGAGCTACCGTATGTTAGCTTTGATTCGATCTCCTGGTTATGACCTACTGGACATGCGGCTCGAGCTGGTGGAAGCTTATTTAACATATTATCCAAAGCTGTTTAGCCTCGAGATTTGTTGGTTGCAGACTAAAAATGTTCTTGAGTTAACTAAATGTAAGCTCATACATAATCTGTGTTCGACTTTCAGCTTACGGCAAATGGCAAAGCAACAAAATTCAATTGAATAACGGAAATGTATTGCTCCCAAAGTCCAAGTACAAAAAAAAAAAAAAAAAAAGGGAGAAAAGAGCCTAATGGTCTACAGGATCTGGGTTTGGAGCCGCCACGTCTTGGGGAGCAGGATTGGTGGCATCCTCGGCAGAAAGATCGACCACAACCTGATCGAGTTCGGATGGGGTGACGTCGACTAGTGAGCTCACGACATCAGCGGCATATTTCTTCACAGCCTTCACCATTTCCTCACCAAAGAGCGAGAAGTTGAAATCTGGATGCGCTTTCCAAAACATAAAAATAAACGCGCTACAAACATCATATTCGACCTCTTCACGCTCCTTTGCGACCTGGATCTCAGTGTCGACTTTCAGCTGTTCAACTTCTTGCTGGGCCTGCTCCAATTTGCTTTGCATCGCAGCCAAGTCTGCTTCATCCTTATTTAGCTTCGAGGTGGCTTGGGAATAGGCCAAGTCAAGCACCTGCTTCTGACGATACAACTCGTCATCAGCCTCATTCTTAGCCCACTCAGCTTCCCTTACTCGGTCCTCCAAGCCCTCGACCTGGTTCCGATATTTTTTGGACTCGCCGGTCACGAAGGCCAGGCTCTCCTCCAATTTCTTCTTATCCCTTTTGAGTACCTTAGGGGCAGCCTCGAGCTTCTCCCTTTCTTTCGTGGTGCAAGCCCTTTCTTATTTTTTGTTAAAAATGCCAGGAAAGCCTACAAAATTTGGAAGGTCAGCGCACTCGAAAAAGATAAGACAAAGAAGCACAAGAGAGGGAAAAGAACCTTACCAGGAGGCTGTGGCGAGCGACGTAATCGTCAAGCACCTCACTCGACATTTCCCTCCTGTCCAGGTTCTTGGCATAATTACCAAGGACTCGGTCCAAGCTATCTAGGAGGGGGGCGAAGTACATCCCGCTGGCCACCACATCAGACCCGCTCAGCCCCGTAGAAGTGCTTGTTTTCTTCCTCTTATCAACCTGGGCCTGCTGAGCGGCCTGCGAAGTCAAGGGAGTCTTCCTCTTGCTCCTGGGAGCCTCCTCACGGACCACATGCTTCCCGTGATTTAGGACTGCTATGGTCGTCCCGGGCTGCGAGGAGGTGCCTGCAGGACCTGGCGTTAAGGAAGTCGTGGCCATTGGTACAGGATCAGGGTTAGGCAAACTTATGGGGTTGTGGCTCACGCCGATCTTTCGATACAAACTCCCGCCCCTTGAGCTTTTGCAGGAGAAGAAGCCGCGTGAACAGCCTTAGGTATGCTCGAGACCGCGGACGCACCGAGTAATTCAAGCTGGAGCCTCATCGCTTCTGATAATGGTGGTGGGGCCACAACTGTGACTTCACCACGGGCTCTACCTTCCCTAACCGGACTCCCGCTGAAATCAGCTATGTCTAAGGCTGACCCTATCTCTCTCTGGCCCCGAATTCCTATGTCCCCCTTTCTAATTTCTTTGAGCTCAAAAGGGGGAGCGAGCTGGTAGTCTTGGAGTAAGCAGTCGGTGAACTCGCAGTCGTCCTCGTCTGTCTTCGCCTGGGAAGCCTTTTAGAGTCCCTATGTCTCTGAGATGGTTAGCTCAGGCTTCCCACCAGCGATGTCTGCAAAATCAAAACAAAAAGAGGTTTGTGAATATGGAGTGAACAAATAAATTGCGGTCATCAAGGCGAGCTCAAAGATCACTCACTCAGTACAAGGACAAAGCTGAGATTGTTAAGGTCCTTAAGAGAGGAGTAAGAAACATAAAACCACTGGGACTTGTAGTCCCCTATGTTGGATCTGCCCTTTGCCTTCCCTTAAGGCAAGAGTTTCTTATAATTGGACGAACGAGCTGCCATATAATTCAGCCCGTCTTTGATACCTTTGAAAGAATAAAGGTACCTGAAGATTCTAGGAGTTGGAAAAGGGAGCTCGTTCTTTCTGAAAAGTAAGTCATTTAAAATGGCAATGAGGTAAGGATGGAGTGGAAACCTAAAACCAAACTCTAGATGCTGGGGACTAATGGCCACATATCTTACGGGAGGAAAAGTTGCATGGTCGCCATGGGAGGGCACCATGAGACGTGTGCCGCAGGGAAGTCTATAGTCTGAAGCGCACAACTTCAGTTTGCTAAACGTCATCTTCGAGGGATAACGCTTGAAGACTTCATGGGTCGCGCGCTCCTCGAAAGCTCGTAAGGCGACTGCAGGGGCGGTGCATTGAGGAACTCTTAGCAACCTCGAAGTCAAATGAGGCCACATCTTGAACAGTTCGCGGCAGCACCATTTCTTTGTCCTCCAAAGTGCTAGAGGTGTCATCATCCTTTACCCTGTGGTCGCGGCACTTCTGACCTGATGTAGACATCTAAAAGAAGAAAAAGAGAAAGAGGAAAAGAATCAGAATGTTGAACCAAAGCTCCTAGAGACATCTCCTACCTATCAAGTCGCGCGCTTCACAATAGGGTATGACTCAAAAGAAAAAGAGGGATGAGGTTTCTAAGCTTATTAAACCACCTGAGATAAGCAAAGACTATTCCCATGAGACACACTGCCATTGCCGAATGGTGGGACATGGAGGCAGAATCAATGGAAAGAAGGAGGACAGAGACGAAATATATTAAAGAAACGCAAGGAACTTGCAGTTATCGAATCGGTAACTCCAGAAGTCGAGGAAGAAAACCAGTTGAGGAACGAGGACAAAGAAGCTTCAGAACCGACGGCAATGGAGTCTTGGAATCAAGAGGGAAGAGGTTGTAGGAGCAGGGGGTATTTTTGAAATAATGCAGTAGAAAGAAGGGAAGGTAAACCCCTCTGCCCTTTTTTTATTGTTTAGGACACTCCACATTGGATAAAGAGATAGACGAGCTTCCCCAGATCCAATGGCGGTACGCATTAAATGCACTACAAACAAGACGTGTTGCATAAAATAGCGTGATATGAAACGATTGGGTGGGAAGCTAAAAAGATGTATTGATAGCTGGAGTAGCTGGTACGTGTCAGCTCCTAGCCTGAAGATCGCACTACGAGCTGGGGGGCTTAAAGTTATGGGTATTTCCTGTTCTTCTCTATGTGGGCTAGACTTAATTCGGTGGGCCGACCCAACCGCTTAAGATCCAGGAGAGCTCAAGCTAAGCCCATCAAAGCGAGCTCACGGTAATACCTCCAACTTATCAACGTATTCAGGCAAGCTCCCAGCTACGTTTCGAGCGAGCTCCCAGCAATCCTTGTAGTTTGTTGGCTCAGTCGATCAACTCACGTAATAGAAAGGGTGTAAGCCACGATATGTTAGTAGGCTAGGGGCCGCCCCAGCTAGACTGTTCAAGCCCACTTTCTCGGCCCATTTGGCCAGCTCATGCCAATCCCATCCTAGCCCTTTCGCAAGAACATCATTACATCTGCGCCTAGGTTTCTAGGCGTTCACCTCAGATCCCATCCTCATTAATGACGGATCCCATCCACATTAATGAAGGTCTCGTCGACACCTTGCTACTGTAGGGATGCCCCCGCCGGCTATTCTATCCCGTCACCTGGATACGCACAGCGCATGCAGGAGGGCTTCTTCTCATATATATATCGACCAGCCCTTTTGAAGGCCATGGTATGTATTCTTTTCTAAAACCTTACGAACACCCGATATACTTGCTTACTCGCTCACTGACTTAGGCTTCGGAGTACCTTGCAGGGATGGGCCAGCGGCTCAGCAAATCAGACCAGACACCTTATTATCTCCCTCTCGGATCTACTAGACCAGTGCGGGCCAATGAATCACCATCGACCAATTCCGAACGTCGACAATACATTTATCATCATTCCTTAGATGATGTGAATGGGCTGACCGTCGATCCCATTACCCAAATATCCTCGAGATGGACATTATTAACTTACTACTTCGAGGGCGAGAGAGCCAGAGAAGGGGGACTTAGAGATTTGGGGGGAGGTTTGGGGACTTAGGGATTTTTTTTAGGGAGAGAGGATTTGGCCAGGAAAGAGGTGGAGAGATTCACGCCTCTTGAATTTATTTATTTTTAATATTAATAATTAAATAAAAATAATATAATATATAAAAATAATATTAATAATTATTTAATTGATAAAAATAATGTAATTTAAATAAAATTTTATTATTAAGTAATTTAAATAAAATATTATTATTAAATAATTTAAATAAAATCTTATTGTAATTATCTAAAATGTGATAATCAAATAATTTAAATTCTTGTATTTTAACTTAATATTTATTTAAAAATTTAATTATATTATAAATCTAATAATTATAATAAATTAATTTGACATATTGAATTATTTATTAATAGTTTGTTATCTTAAAAAATTAATTTTTCTCTATAAATAAAAATTATATTAAATGAAACCTACATAACATCTATAAATTATTAGGGTAAATTTCAAGTTTCTCAAAAAAACATTCAAAAAATAAAAATTCAAAACTTCCACCGCACTGAGGATTCCCAATTACAGAGTAGAACAATGCTAATGGCAAAACCCATTTGATTAACACAGTGGTTTCAAATTACTGAATTTCATCTATAACTAAAAGAGAAAAATAGAGAGGACAAATCATAAAGAGATATATTTATTTTTTTCTTGATTAACATTAATGTTTTATACATAACACTTAAACATCAAAAATAAAAATTTACCCTTATAGTTTTTTTATAGTATAACTATTAAGGGGGAGAACCATTCCATATCGTCATCTGAAAACTATTCTGAACTTATCTTGATACTCCCTTATCTTGCTCATTTTAACAAACGCAGCTAAACATATTAAATGAATATTTTTTATATATATATTTTTATTTTTAACAAGAAAAACACGTGTCACTTCTCTAGTTGTTTATTATGAATGACTTAATTGTACATTTAATTGTGTTACAATATCTATATATTAGATAGTGACATATGATACTGTTATCAAATATAAGACACAATGTCATCCATATATTATGGTTTTTAAACTTTTTAGCTTAGCAAAAAATTCTCCTATTTATAAAGAGAAAGAGATTGACAAGATAGCTCCTAGATTCTTTTTTATATAATGTAATCTCTTAATATTATTTCATTTTTATGATTTCTAAAATTTAAGATAAAGAAAATTTCAATAATATTATGGTTTTTAAACTTTTTATTTATTTTTTAAATGTATTGTTTGTTTACATTTTGTACACATTTAATAAATATTACAAATAATTAATTATTATACATTTAATATATTTTTTATTTTATGCACATGAAATATGTTAATTGATATAGTTAGAATTTAGCAATATTATGATTTTTAATATTAATATATTTATTTAAATTTTACAAATTAATTTTTTTATATTCATCTCATGTTTAAATGTATGTTTAATTTTTTATAAGATTTAAATATTTATAAATTAATTGAATAAAAATAAAAAAAATAAAAATCAAAAAATTAACGTTAGCGACGGATTGAATATTGTAATACCCCATGTTCGGATGAAACTGCCACGTAATTTCGATAGGTTTAGAATGCCGAAAAATTAATTTTATAGCAATTTCAAGTACCAAATCAACTGTAGGGAATGCCTCGAAATGAGATTGTCTAAGGAAAACGATATGGTTTTGATGAGCGTTCTGAAATAGGATTTATGGTATCAAAAGAAATCGAATCAGGAACAGTTTTCGGTACAACTAAAATACAGCTGCTAATTAGGCTGTAAAACCAAATCGTCGTAAGAGACTCCCGAGAAATTAACAGAACCCTAGGGGGCTCCGATTTTGCGTAACAAGCAACCCTTAAGTGGTATCGGGATGAAACAATAGCCCGATGAGGACACTGGGGCGAAATCGTCATTTTTAACTAAGCTTCAAGATATTAATTTTGTGTTTTCGGTATCGTAATGCCAATTAATTCAGTATTTAGGGGTATAATTATAATTACAAAATTACCCAAATAAAATAAAAATAAGAAATGGGATTTAAATGTATAATATAATATATAATTATATAATTATATATATATGTACGCGAGGCCATGCCTCTGTTAAGCAACCCAGGCACGAAAATCCCACGCCCTGCAATCCATGCCCATGCCCTGCAAATCTCCAGTGATTTACATGCAACCCCTATACCCTCTGTAAGGATCAAACCCATGCTCTGCAAGATTTTTAAGAATTTCTCACGCTATGAGATATGGCCACAGTGAGGTGAGGGAGCAGTCCGCCTATAAATAGGCACGAAGCTTGGCAAAAAAATGGGAAGCAACAGGGAGAACGAGAGAGAGAGAGAGTTGAGTGGAAGAGGGAGCTTGGGCTGAGCATGGCCGAGAGAGAGAAAGAGTTGCGCAAGAGAGAAGCCGATTGGTGGCTGCCCAAAGTAGCAAGCGGCCATAGCCGCAAGCTTCAAGCGGCCATGGCCGCAAGATCAAATGGAGCAGGGGCAGCCGAGCAGCAACCACCATGGCAGCAAGTTGGGCGACGCAAGTAGGGAAGGGACCGTGATGGAGGTCGTCGAGGCTGCGGTGGCCGAATGCGGCTAGAGGCACAAGCAAGCAGCGGCCAAGCCGCTGCGTGCGCAGCAGTGGCCGCGCACAGTGAGGCCGACCGCGGTGGCTGCGGCCGTGCACGATAGAGCAAGGGCGGCTGGCGAAGGTGCGGAAGTGCTGGCAAGCGGCGGCGAGGCCAGGATTGCGGCGGCACGGCAGCTGGGCGAAGCTCGCCATGCGCCCATGGCGGAAGGAGAAGAAGCAGAGGAGGGAGAAAGAAGAAGAAGAAGAGAAGGAAGAAGGAAAAGAGAAAAAGAAGAAGAAGAAGAAGAAAAGAGAAGAAGAAAAGAGAAGAAGAAGAAGAAGAAAAGAGAAGGAAAAGAGAAGAAGAAGTTGCAGGTTGCGCGGGAAGAGGAAGAGGAAGAAGGAAGAAGAAGGAGGAGAAAAAGAAAAAGGAGAAAAGAAAGGAAAAAAAAAAGGAAAAAAGAAAAAGAAAAAAAATGGAAGAAAAAGGAAGAAAAATCCCAAAAAAATTTCAAAAAATAGGAAATGATATTTCGGTAATATCCCAGAGATTTTGGCAAGAAAAATGGCCCGGCCACGCGTTTCAAGGTTAGGGCACGCATACCGAGAAAATTCGAGATGCTAAGTTAAGGTAAGTAAAATTTCTTAGAAAATTTCATAAATTCAAGAATATTATCTTATGAATTATTGTAGTGAAATATATTAGAAAATATTTTAGAAATATTTAATCTGGATTTATTGAGAAAAATAGGAAGAAATAAAGAGAAAATTATAGAAAATGCCAGAAATTATGGAAAAATAGGTTTTAATGTTTATTTAAATAATTATGGTGATTAGGGTATTTTGAGGCTGAAGTTGAAGAGACTTGTGCAAATTTTGAGGATGGCACACAAATCGAGGCGATGCACAAGGCAAGGCATGAATATCGAGGTAGCCCGATAAGCTCTAGAAGGTAAGTAGTACTTCCTTGAAAATGTTTTCATCATATTGACATGCCCTGATATGTATCTATCACGTAGAATGCATACATGACTATGAAATGCATGAATACACGTTGATATCATTAATCACACGCATATGAGGTCGTAGGGAGTACGAACTGGCACCGCTGCCTTACCAAGGGTGCACCCATACACCCCGACTTCGAAAGAGGTGGCCGCTAAAATGGTAGGTAGCATGAGGGGTGCAGTTGACACCTACGAGGAAAGACATTGCATACACTCATGACATAGCATTATGTACCCTTACTTAGATGATTCATCATCTAACTTGGGTTTTGCCCCTGGAATATTCAAATGTTCCAAGTGGAGATTGTAATAGATACGAGGATAAATGAGGCATGAAATGGCACTTAGCAGAGTGCATGAGAAATGAAATGGATGTAACGTAGCCCCTGTATTTAAGTTCTACTACTTTAGATTGTGAACATTTTGAGAAATGTCAAAGATGTAAGAATTTATTTATGATTAATGTTAAGATATCAGGTTTCGATTTTTGCTTCCACATTTGATGTGTATAGTGATTCTCTTTCGAGATTAATAGATGGGAATTCAAGGACGGAGTCGAGGAATGATATGGTCTAGCTTTAGTATTTAAAAGAAAAAAAAATTTTATCCTAGAATTGTCCCAAGTTTATAACGCGCCCGAAAAATAGGGCGTTACAAATATTCTATCGCTAAATCAGTAACAGATTTGGATAATCCGTCACTAACTTTAATTTTCTAATTTTTTTTAGTTTTTGTTATTTAAATTAATTTTAAATTTTAAATCAAAAATTTAAACTAATATTAAATCAAAATTTTAATAATAAATTTTAATAATAAAAAATTTTAAATCAAAATTTTATTTTAATTATTTAAACTAATATTAAAATTAAATTTTTATTTTAAAATTTGTGCCATAATTTATTTTCTGTCGCTAAAATTAGCGACAAAAATAAATTTCGTCACTATATAAAAATATAATTTTTATTTTTTTTATTATTAAAATTTAGCGATAAAAATAATGTTCCATCGCTAATTTTAGAGACGGATTATTTTTTCCGTCGCTAAAATCCATTGCTAATTCTCACAAAAAAAAAAAAAAAATCACAATCTGTCGCAATTCTATCGCTGTTCTGTCGCAAAATAGCAAAGGAAATGTCCGTCGCTAAAAATATGTCGCTAAATCCCGAATTTATTGTAGTGAATGGTTGCATTTTGTATTCATTGTTTGCATTATCGATTTTTGGCGGTTGACAAATGCTTCCCAAGCTATCAACCATTCCACCCTGTTTTCGTCCTGTACTTTCTTTAATGCTTATATTTTTCCTCAATCATCATGTTAATTGTTAGTATGTTCTTTCATGAATTATAATATGGATTCATTGTCATTGGAGAGGGGCAAAAACATACTCATGTATATAAGTTGGGCATCTCCATGATCTTGCATGAGTCTGTATGTAACACCCCGCTTTTTCTTACCGAGCATGTCACTATGTTGGGGCCCAAAATATACATAAATCCTTAAATTCCTTTTTTTTTTCACGGTACATAACTTAAACCTTAAGTGCCGAATTCGAAACAAACCCTCAACATATCATTTACAATATGAAAGCAATAATCGAAACCTGATATGGTGCATAATCAATTCACTATAATCATAACATAGAAATATGTACCACTTTACATCTTCAATACTTAAATACATAGAGACTCGTCATCAAGAAATAATAAACAAATGACACCTTAAATAACATCATACATGATCATCTCTCAACTCAACTAAAATATATCCGAATCTTTATACAGGAGCAAATACTGGATCTACCCTCCAAATCCATCGGTCACGTCATCACGTGCCCTTACGTCTCAATTATCTCCTCACCCTATCTATAAGTCCTAATTGGAACGTTTGAATGTTGCAGGGGCATAATTCAATTAGAAGATGAACCTTCTAGTGAGTATTTTAGAAACAGTTGCATGAATGCATGATGCAAATACATAAACAAACATTTGCCCTAGTGTAACTTCCCAGGCCCAGCTCGGCACGGAACCCAAGATAGAATCCTGATACCTTCGGCAGGATAATCCTAACATTGTTCCATCAATTGTCCTTAGGCAATTACGACAACACTATCAGGACGACATCCCATCTTGACACAAGTATCAATATGCCAATAATATCATGCCATGTGAAAATCACGTCTTTTGATACAACAATATAGGAACAAGTATGACAAAATGCTCATAACTTTCATGAATAACATGCATAAAATAAGCAATCATATCATATATAAGTTTTTGGAGAAAAATCACTCACCTGATGCCCAAAATCTAGAACACCTTGAAAAACGTGCACCACCTCGATTTACATGCCCGTCCTTGATTTGCCCACAAATTACTTCACCTTAATCATCAAAGCACCATATCCATCATTTTATTCCAATAATCATCAAAACTTATTTTTCCATAATTCCTTTGCATTATTCTCTATTTTTCTTTCTATTTTCCTCCTCGAAAAATCTAAAACAAATACCTTCTTAAATATTTTACCAAATATTCTTCCATAGAAGTTCATCAAATATTTATCTAAGAATATTAAAAATTCTAAAACTCACAATAGCTTAGCTTTTAAAGCCTCTTGATATGCGTGTGTTGACGTCAAAATATGTGCAAACCCTCGATTCTTATGCACTGATTCCTACACACCACCTTGATTCTCGTACACTGTCTTGATTTTTGCGCTCAACCTCGAAAGGCGTGCCCGAACTATTTTTCTTGTCAAAATCTCCAGAATATTAATAAATATCCCTTATCCATTTTTCTAGAATTTTTTGAGTCTTTTCTATATTTTTTCTCATTTTCTTTCCTTTTTCCTTTCTTTTCTTTTTCCTTCTCTTTTTCTTCTTTTCTTTTTTCTTTTATTTTCTTTCTACCTCAGTATTCATCTTCTTCCTCATACGCACACGTCCACAGCACTTGCAATAGCCATCCCAGCTGCTGCACCTCGCGCTACCGGCCACCTCCACCCACGTCGGAAGCCTCCTGGGCCTCCACCGAACCCACTGGACCTTGCTGCCATTACCGATCGCGCCTTCCCGCTGCTAGTCGCTTGCTGGCCGAGCTGCCATGCTCGAGCGCCTGCTGCCGCGGCTGCCATGGCCACATATGGCCGCTGCACCGCTGCTAGCCGCCGCTTCCAAGCGCCACCGCGCTCCTCCGTCGACCTCCCCCGCGCACTTCTGGCCACCCGAGCTCGTTGCTCGCGGCTCTTGCGTGCTGCCACCGCGCCACCAAGCTGTTGCAATGGCAGCTCGGTTGCTGCCATGGCTTCCTCCAGTCGTCCGCTTCGCCATTTGCAGCTGTTGCAGCCAGCTTCTGCCGCTTCCTCGGCCGCCTTCAGCCACCATTTCAGCCTTGCTCGGCCACTGCTACACCATGGCCGAATTCGGCTATCCGTCCCCCTCTCTTTTTCCATTTGCTTCCACCTTCCTCTATTTATAGCCGATGTAGCTTAGGCGCCACTCTCCCCCTCGACAATTCTCTTCAAAGCCTCAGCCCAAAGCTCCAACATGCTGCAACCTTGCTCCCTCCATGCGCACAAACAGAAATCTGGGGCTTACCCCTGCCCCTCACGCGCAAGCACATATATATATATATAATATATATATTTTACATTCGCATTTAATCCTCCAACTCTCATTAATTACACTAGAGGGATTAAATAATTGAACTTAGGCCCTTCCAAGCTTTCATTTAATACCCTTAATCCACTTAAAACATCAATTTCTCCCAAAATTAATAACTAACATTTATACGATAAAGACAATTCCGTGCTAGTGTCCTCACCAGGCCTTTGATTCATCCCAAAACCACTAAAAAGTTGATCGTTACGAAAAATCAGAGCCCTCTTAGGGTTCTGTTAACTTCTTGGAAATCCCTTACGACGATTCAGTTTTTCAACCTAATTCACAACTATATTTTAGTTATACCGAAAATCATCTTAGATCCAATTTCTTTCGATACCATAAATCCTATCTCGGGATGCTCGACAATGCCATGTCATTTTGCTTAGACATCTCGGCTCTAGAGTACTCCCTGCAGTCGTTTCGGTCATTTTTTCAGGCTATTTAGATACCAATTTTCCCCGAAATTCAATTTTTCTCATAAAATACTTATTCTTAAATAATCCACATTTCCCGGGTATTACACTGTATATGTATTGAAATTAACCTATGTGTGTATGATGACGAGAATATATATAAAACTATGTTGAGCATTCGCTTGGAGAGATTATAACTAAAGGAAATCATGTATGTGCAAATTATATACCTAAGTAAGTTCTATTTCCTCTTTTCTCTCTCTTTTATGCAAGTTCCCCTTCTCTTGTTTCTTGTAAATGCAAGTTCCTTTACTTCTTATTCTTCTTTACAAATGCAAGTTCTCTAACCCCCATTTTTCCATTTTGAATTCAAGTCCTTATTTCTTGTTCCCTTAAATGAGAGCTCTTCTTCTCCTATTCTAATTCATATTGCAAGCCTTAATACTTTTGTTCCCAATCCAGATTGCTTGACCTTTCCCATCCTTAGATTTTAATCTTAAAAGCCTTAATTTCATCATAAATGGGTCTTGCCCTATTTTGGTTGTTCTTTTTGAACTAGTCGTCAAATCTTATTAGAAACCTCGACAGGGTTTTGTTTCACCCTACAATTTCTAAGGAATGATTCTTTTATTGATTAGGGATTAGTTTTAAGCAAGAGGTTAGTGTATCTTGCGAACATTTTTTTTCTTTGTGTCGCTGTCTGTGTTTTCGGAGTTCTGCCAGTCTATAGATTGCCCATTGGCTATCGACCGTTTGATGGTTTTTCCACTAGTGGTCGACAGTTAGTGATTTGGTTGTTAATCGTTTCGCCTATTTTTATTTAATATATCCTTCCAATCCTTTTTCCTATTTGTTAATAAATTTATTCATAGATTCTATGTAACGGCCCGCCTCCCGGAGCCTCCCCGTGCACAAAGAGGATATGTGAGAGGGTCATTACTTAAATGATACCGAACAATAACACAAGCCAAAACACACTCACAACCCTTATTAAAATCATACCCTTTCTTTTACATCATATAACTCATAATAACTATTCTTACATAATTGTTTACAGCATGAGCCCACTAGAGCTTACATAACATACATCCATCTCAATAACATAAACATTAACCTTAACACAAGCACCATGACACCCAGGATCTAGTTTCAGGAGAACTCTGCACTTGCTATCCTCTGGACCCAAACCCTGTTGAATGAATCTGGCAACTCAGACAAATCCCTGACTTGGAATGATAGAAAGCAAACGTGAGTTACGAGACTCAACAAGCTCTAGAAAGGAAGGCTGTAGGTTAAAGTCAAAACTATCCCATAACACCCCATGCAATTTCTACCAATGTAACAACATACCATGCCATAAACCATACGTGCTTCTACCCTTGGATGCATAACTGGCCAGCGATTGTCGAACCGCTCCAGAATTAGAGATCTATGAATCTCTTCTCTAGTTTGCAGCAAAGTGCACCCTAGGTCATCTCTCACAAGGAGCCTCACCTTCTTCTACCAACAAGGAGAACCAATACAAATAACAGTTTGTTTGGGGGGGGGGGGGTTTGACAGAAAACTAATTAACAAAACAGAAAGATAAAGATGATGAAAAATCAGTAAAAGATATGCAACCGGCTGTGTATTTGTCTCCTATGTGGAATCTTCCTTGTCCAACCTATATGTCTTGGCTTGCTAGATGTTTTGATCTCCGGAAAACAAACTCAAAGCATCCCCAACAACCGTCCAAGGATTAGAATGATTGGAAATAACAAAATGAATGCAGAAATCTCTTGCAAACAAAATGCAACCATTCACTCTCTATTCAACCTATCCGGACCTATGCAAGAACAACCGTTCAAGCACACAATATTCATTTCCGAGATGTTATACCAACCGGCTATAACATTCTGTTCTCTTAAGCATTTAACAGAAAATGAAACCATGCAAGTTCACACAAACCTGCCATGAACTCCATGCATTCACAAATCTGCTCAAACTAAACCAAATAGAAATGAATAAGAAACAAACAACAAACCAGATTCTTGTAGCTCATCCGGGACTCAAATTCCACATGGATTCAAGACACACAACCGGTTACAAAATGTTCTAGCCTATCATTACAGCAAGGAAAACAGAATGGAACAAAAGATGTAGAAAACAGAAAAATGCTACAATAACAAAAACGGGTAGAATCCTCTCTCTTTTCTCCTCCCTTTCTATCTCCTCATCATGATATTCTGGAAATTAATGCTAAGAGGCCTTAAATACATGGCCAAGAAAGGAAAGGCTAGGGAGGCTAGGGTTGGGCCTGGCCCAACAGAAAACAAGTAAGCCCAAAAACAGCATAATTTGAGTAGCCCAAGTTTGCTCCTTGAAAGTAAGCCCAAGCTCCTTTAGTGAGCCACTTCTCTAGCCCATCCAATATTCCCTAAAGCCTGGATCCATAGAGGTAAGATAGAAAATAGTGTAAGGACAATTTGAAGCATAATAAAATAGAAACAATGAAATATCAGCAAAAATTACTTCAAATGGCCTAATAAGAATGAAGTGAAATGCCAAAATATGGTATAAATATGCATGCTATCAATAACATAAAGTAACTTTGCACATAAACGGTTCTTGGGGCCCACATAAGACACACATTGGCGTGCAAGTCCCAAATACAAACTTGTTGCAACCTTATATAGGCCACCATATCATCATTCTTGACCTGTCTTTTCTTGTCCTTTATAACATGTGTATAGTATGAGACCATTTAACCTTAAGTTTGGAACTTGCACTCCCCAGCTAATCTACCGGGTCTGTGCCTCGCAATCCACCCATATCATAGCCTTGCACTTCCCGGTTAACCTACCAGGTCCGTGCAGCACTTCCCGACTAACCTACCGGGTCCGTGCCATCATTAAAATCACTTTCCTCACCATGCAGTGCAACACATAAGAAATGCAATGGCATCTATAGCATAAACGTGATGTCAAGGCTCCCATAAACCAAGCATCAGGCCATGCCACGCCCACATAAGAATACACACATGCGAAATGCTTCTAAATGCACCGGCTCACCTAGGGAACCCAAGTTGGCTCTTAGACCAACTGGGTCATGCAAATGCTCACATATCCCATCACACACAGAGCATGTCCCTTCCAATGATGCAACCAAACCCCATGTAACACACACATCATGATATGCAGAAGTCAAGGCGGGAATCTGGTAGTACCAGCTCTTCTAGCATGTCTAACGCTTATCGCAACAGCCGATGACTAGCGCCCATACATCCAGCCATCAACTACCATGACCCACGGTCGACTGTTAGTGGCTTTGTACTCCATACCCTTAAGACACACACGATCAACATTTATTTCATAATTTTGGACTTAACTTTACATAATATTGCTCTGTAACTCTTCATGTACACAACCACATAAACATAATAATATCATTTTCATCTCTTATCATGTTAATGAACCATTCATTTTTCTCATTAAACCCTTTCACATTACCCCATAATCCATACCGATTCTTCTAAGAACCTAGCCCATCAAGTTTGACATCATTCCCAAGGAACGCGGAGCGGTACAAAGCCTTATGACGAAGGAAGTGAACGACAACGAAATATCACTTGCTTAACTTATTTAATTACCAATAGATCCATTACTACATATAAGTTGTGGAATGGTTGCCACACGGATTATCATTATTAATGCGTGGAATCGAATCACGGTGAGGGAGAGATTAAAATATGAAAAATAACGGAGACTCTCACAGGGAATGAAGAACATAAGGGAAAGGTTAGGAGCTTGCCTTAAAATGATCGTTTCCAGCCTTTTCTACGTTCCAGCTGTGAAGTAAAATGTTATACACAAAATAATAACATTATAGCTTAAAATAATCAAATCTAACTGTATAAAATATATAATTTGACCGTGTAAAACTTATAATCTACACATAAAATGCTTACACTAATTTTATTCACGTACCTGACTATTTTAATCATGAAATAACCCCAAAATTCCCTAATTTTTCTCCCATTTCTTCCTCTTTCTTGAGCTGCCTACGCCTCCCATTTCTTCCCTCATTTCCCTTCTGTTTCTCCCACGAAATCAGCCTGAAATTGGCTTTAAATTAACCAAAAAGCATGGCTGAGCCCGCGCCATGTGGCGTAACTAGTAGCCACGCACACTGCCACCACCTTGGGCTGAAAAGACGTCGTTTCAGCCCTCCCCTGGTCGAATAAAATAGGCAAAACCCCCAACCTCGCGCGCGCCCACATGGGTTTGATCCCTCGACCACCTCCCTCGCACACGTGCACGCGACCACCCACGCCAGCAGCTCCCTTAAACATATAATGCACCAAATTAATTTTAAGAAAACCCTCAACCCTTTTTCGAATTTGCACCAGCACCCCCAGAACTTCCGAAAATCCCATTTACACCCCTAAACTCCAATTTTCACTTATTACACTTATACCCTGAACATTCCCAAAAATTCACTAATTTAATTTGTTTTATTCTTTCATTATTTTCATAAGTACCCCCAAATAAAATTATTAATTGTCTTAATTTCCTATTTCTTCAAATAACATAAATAAATACTTTCTCATAAATCTCCAACTATTCAATAATAACCTCAACTCTGGTATTTATAATTATTATTTATCTCCAAATTTCTGGGATGTTACATTCTAATATTGATTGGTCATCTTTGGGGGAAATAAAATGTAATCGGGAGTAAGAAGTACACATTAATTACAATCTTGCATAACTTTATAAACGTGATGATATTGCCTATGTGTGCATAATGATGAGTTAATATATATCCATATTGAGTATTTGCATGGAAAAATACATTCATGAATTTGAAGTTGTGTATTACACGTAATCATGCATGAATTTATATATGTGTTGAGGTTGCTAAGAGATGGGGAAAAGCATGTGAGCATGCATGATCTATAATGTGTTACAAATGGATTAAGTGGCTATGATAATGTAGCATGACTATTATTTTGTGCGGGGGACTATGCTCGCATGGGGAAAAATATATCCAAAACAAGCTTAGTAAGCACTTGCCTAACCGTGGGAGCTTCTGCTCATAATGCTCACCTGGTGAAAAACTAGTGCGTGGGTGGACAATGGTCCACAAGTTGATGATATGGTTTTGTTATCTCATGAATATATGATGTGGAGGCATGAGAAAGAATTTATGTATTGTAAAGCCTTGGGTGCTGATGTGTCATGAGTGAGCCCTAATGATCGTATGTGAAAAACCAATTATGTTCATGATTGCATGGTGTTGTGAGTCATGGCATGGGTTATCATAGAGCATATACATAAGATTGTGTGATGTTGCAAAACTTAGCAGGGGAATACGATGTGGGATATTATGGCATGGGTGTGGCTAATAAAAAGGGGAAATTAATTCCTTCTTATATTGGTTCCTATTGCTTCCTTATTTTGTATCATATTATGAGACGCAGTATGGGGTGTTTAAAGTAAGTGGGGAATTTTGATATTGATTTATCTCTCGTTGATTCTGTTTACTGTATTATTATATTTGCTGGGCCTTGTGGCTCATATTTGTTTTTGCATCATTCCAGGTAAAGGAGAAGCTTGGATAAGGGCGAGTCCAGTGAATTGTTTCTCGTGGGTAGTATGTATACAGAACAATCCCAACCAAAAGATCCATGGGGGTTTATGTTGAGGGCAGAAGAAAATAGTTTAATTTTGTATGTTTTTTTGTTGTCCTTTATTTTGAGTTGTATGAGCGGTTAAGCCCTAATGTGAACGTTTAATAAGCGATGATGTAAATAATATTAAATGTCCGGTATCAGAGTTTGTATAAAAAAAAAGTAAGGAAATTTTGTGGTCGTCACAATAATACTCGATTAACAAGTAAACCTTAGTCGATTATCTTCTTGAGTACAGATAAGTAATACTCGACCGATACGCAAAATACTTGACTAAAATAATTCTTAGTAAATTAAATCTTTTAGTACTGTGTTTTACTCAACTAATTAATGTTCATTACTCGAGTAATATTTGAATATTAGTTACAAATGAATTTCTCTAAAATAATGACTCGACTAACACAAGTTTGTACTCGAGTAATAGTTGCATGTTAGTTTAAACTGAATTTCTCTAAAATAATTACTTCACTATGTTGTTATGTTTTTAAAGTAATTTTGATGATGAAAAACTTAATGATTTTAGAATTTGAAAATGAAATAGTTTGTATATGCTTGAAATTTCCAAATGAAGTGTTCATGGCTTAAAGATGCTGTTTTCTTCAAAAACCATAACAAGCCATACAAAATTCTCATTGATAAATATTTTATCTTGGAAAATATCTCTTTTTAAAATGAGAAATATTTTGTTAAAGTGTGTGTTAAAATTTGTCAAGCTTATTCTTCAAAATCACACACTCCTCTTAAAACAACAAGGCAAAACTATCGACCTCTTCTTTCCTTATGTCGACTTTTTCATGCCTTTGTTTTATAAAATTTTGTAAGTTCAAAATCTATCGATTTTCTAAAAAATATAGTAGACTATTTTTGTTCTTTGACAAAAACCAGTTGACTTTCTTAAAATCTATCAACAAGCAAAATTCATGCTCTTGGTCCAAGTGTTTTTATTTTAAATAGTCGACAATATTTAAAATAACAAGTACTCAACCTTTAAGTCATTTATGGCTGGCACAGTCGCACAGCTAGCTAAGTGCTCAACCTTGGGGCCCGTTAAGAGTTCATCCCCAAGGTCGAATGGGGGCACAACCGCACAACCAACCAAGTGCTCACCCCTAAGGGCAGTTGAGATTTCATTCCCAGGGCTAGCTAGGATTCTACTCCCAAGGCCAATCAAGAATTTACCTCTAGAACCCTCGAGACGCTTATTGCATTAAATTCATAAACCTATATGGGTAGAGTTTTTCAATGGTACCGCGAGCAGAATATGAAGCTTTGCACTGCCAACAAGAGGAAGGAATGCAAGCACTATGAGAATTCACTGGCTTATTGCAAAATACGACCTCGTAAATGACACTGCCATCAACTCTAAAGAAGTTGGTGTCTGGTTCAGTCCCTAGTCCAGAGGCACAAGAAGGAAGTTCTTAAACTACACTTGAATCCCAAGAAACTCAGTCACATCCCACTCCTCGAAGAACTAGAAAACATGATTCTTCTATTTCCCAAATGCAGGATAGAGAAAGAAGGGGAGTGCCAAAGAAATGCACATGTGCTCAAAAGAATCTTTAGAAAATAAAATACCTTAAGACTATTGAAAGTACATCCACTGATGAGGAGTAAGATCCATCGAGAGGGCCTATGAAAAAGATCAATGAAATTGAGGATTAGTCGACATTTAGTGCTCGTGAAATAGTGGATGTGGAAAGAATGATAGAGAGTCTTAGAACAGAAGAAGTTGTTACCTGGGCAAGGGCGATCCTTACGATCATATTCAGAACTATGAGTCCTTTATGATGATACATGGATGGGAAAATGAAATTATGTGTCGAGCCTTCCCTTTGACTCTGGCAGATCACGCTCGAACATGGTATGGCAGCTTGCCTAAAAACTCCATATCCACTTTCGAACAATTGAGATATGAGTTTATTAAGGCATTCATCATCAATAGTCAAGTGAAAAAAGATGCAACATATCTTCCTAGCATTAAACAAAGCAATAAAGAAACCTTGCACTAATATGTTGATAGATTCCACAATGCAACATTGAAGGTGTGAAATTTGTAGGTAGGGGTAGATGTGGTGGCTATGTTGCATGGAAGCCGGTCTACATCACTATAAAATCCTTAGCTAAAGAACCACCAATCACTCTAACAGTTTTGTTCGTAACAACAAATAAATATATTTTGCAATCAAAAGTAATGCAAATAGTCAAAAGAAACGAAGAAAGAAACTAGAAAAGAAAAGAAAAAGACTTTGATGGAGAGATAAGCCAGAGGAAAGAGAAGGCCAAAAGACACAATGATACCCTTTGACTCCAATTTATAGAATATACTCCACTCACACTATCATGCTCCAAAATGCTGGCAGTCGTTGAAGGAATGTGCCTCATTAAATTCCCCAAGAGGGTTGACAAGCCAATGGGGAGAAAAAGGAATGCCTTCTATCAATTCCACAATACTCAAGGCCACTCCACTGATAAATGCCAAGACTTGAAGAATCGGATAGAGGCATTAGTAAGGGACGGGGAACTGGTAGAATTTGTGCACATAGAAGCACAAAGGAAAGAACATACTAATTGTCATGAAGGCCAAGGTCACAATTCAAGGTGAGGAGAGCAATAAAGGAACAAAATGTTCTTTTGATAGATTCAAGAAACATGTTTCATCGCGCAAAAGCTAGAAGCTTGCATAGGAATCCACATAACTAGCCTCAGGAAAATATCATAGGTAGTATTAAATATATGCATGTCATGCATGAATACAATAACTTTTATCTTGGGATAGTTCCCTTTTTATGTATTTTGTTCTTTAGGAACAACGAATGCATTGAAAAAGGGCAAAAACTCCAATAGACAAGTGAAGCCTAAAAATTGAACTGCGAAGGAACAAGAACGGTCTAAAAATCAAAGCACAAAGGTGCAAGAACAATCCAAAAATCAAAGCACAGAGGTACGAGAACAGCCTGAAAACCAAAGTGCAAAGGCGCGAGAACAATCTAAAAATTAAAGCATGAATGTGCGAGAACGGTTTAAAAATCAAAGCGTGAAGGCATAAGAATGGTTTAAAAATTGAAATGCAAATGCCCGAGAAGGGTCTAAAAATCAAAGTGCAAAGGTGCAAGAATGGTCCAAAAACCAAAGCGCAAGTCACAAGAATAACCTGAAAACCAAAGTGCAAATGTGAGAAAATGATTCAAAAGCCAAGGTGCAAAGGTGCAAGAACAGTCTAAAAATCAAAACATGAAGATGTGAGAATAGTCTTAAAATCAAAGTGCAAAGGCTCAAGAACGGTCCAAAAATCGAAGCACGAAAGGGTGAGAATGGTCTGAAAACCAAAAAGAAAAGACATGAGAATAGTCTAAAAACTAAAGCACCAAAGCGTGAGAATGGTCTAAAAATTAAAGCATAAAGGTGTTAGAATGGTTCAAGTGCCGAAGTGTAAAGGCACAAGATCAGTCCAAAAACCAAAGTGCAAAGGTGAGAGAACAATTCAAAAAATCAAAGAAAACACAAAGATAGTTAGAATGATATATGGAAAGCTAGCATCAAGGGTATAAAATGCATGAGATCGAATTAAGACTGAAAATGCAAAAATGCATGTTCATTGTCAACAAAGGACCAAAGAGTAGGGGAGTAAGCATAATGCCCGTCCCACGTTCATAACTGGGGAGTGAGAGTAACGCCTTGTCAAAGCCAAAAGGTTGGGGAGCAGTGATGCAATCTCCCTCAATGGAGAGTCCTATGATAAAACTAGTCGCCCACAACAAACTAGGGAGCCACATTACATAGGGTCCCTACTTCATCCCAACCTCATCTAGTGATCACCTAAATGCAATCCAATGATCTACTTAGGGTTAGAAGTTGAGAGAAGTTTCACCTAAGCTCCGTTCATCTTTAACGGTTTAACCTAAAGAGCTTCTCCCTAAAAGTCCACAAGGGTAATTGGCTGTAGTTAACTAAACCTAGATTCCACATAGTGGACAGGCTCAACACCAATGACAACCAGTAACAAGAAGGATTTTATTCAAGATAATTAACTTTTATACAACGGTTCACCTATAGAACCGAGTTGTGGTGCTATTGAACACTATCCTTCCATTTTATCAAAACCTATGTGGTTGGTAGATCTGAGGAGAATATGTCTAACATTATGAGAGCTTACTAAACCAGGGAATGCGTGAGAGCAATCTAAGGTTCATAACCCAGGAAACTAAATCATAAAAGCATCAAAGGGCAAAAATGAGAAAAATAGAGCTTGAGTCTTAAAATGCTTAATGCAAGAGAAGAAAGTGATGTGAACCCGTGATGGGACAAGGCCAAAGGAACCCAGAAAAGCCAAAATCGGATAGAAGGCAAAGAATTCCCGACCCGTTGATTCACGAACCAAGAACCTAGACTATATTAAAATCTAGACCCGTTGATTATGCGGAAACAAGAACCAAGAATTGTTGAACGCCACAAAGACTGCCTAGATCTTTGATAAGTTCGGGTTTTGAATGCCACAAAGGAATCATTCCTTTGATAAGTTCGAAGTTTTGTTCATTGAAGAACAAGATATAAGAGATAAATCTCTCAAATTGAAAAATTCATAATAATCTCTATCTAATGTTTACAATGGAAAAGCTCTTAAATTACATATAAAATAAATAAATAACTAGATCTGGTCAATTAATCAATCATTCCTTTTATATTCCCAAATCTTTTCAATCAATCAATCAGGAAATCAATCAATCATCCATTCCTTTTTATGCTCTCAAATCTTGTCAATCAATTAACCAATCAATTAATTAATCATGCGCCCAAATCTTGCAATCAACCAGTCAATCAACAACCATTCCTTTTTATGCACAAATCTTGTCAATCATCAAATTCCGACATGGTTGACTTGTCTCATTGCATCATTGTTAGTCGGCCCTCCATGATTCTTATCAGAAAGGACATGCCATACCATAGTCTACTCTTCCAATCCGAGAAAATTAAATGAAAGAATGGGGAGCAATTTGTGTGTGATGAGAAAAAACACCAAAAAATAAATTAATAAATGAATCAACCTAGCTTTACTGACACAACTTGGCGACAAAAAACCATAGGAGAACTATGGCTAGTGATCGATATGGCTCACATGCCTGCGAAGGGTCTTCATGAAAGGCATTAACTATGAGAATGCCACAAAAGCCACAAGCATTGCTAAAGCAATGAAGACCGTGAGTTTGGAAGACAGCCACAAGTGCTCCTTGGCAAAAGAGGGATGTAGGCTCAGAGACAGCCGCAGGCTTGTGACATGAGGCGGAGACTGCCACGTGCTTGTGACATGAGGCAAAAATTCGCAAGTTTGCAACGCGAGATGTAGACAACTGCAGGCTTGTGATGCGAGGTGAAGACATCTGCGGGCTTACAACGCAAGGTAAAGATGGCTACGGGCTTGTGACGCTAGGTCGAGACAGTTATGGGCTTGTGACATGAGGTGGAGATGGATGCAGGCTCAAAAAGAGCCACATGCTTGCGATGTGAGGAAAAAGACAATTACGGGCTTGCGACGCGAGATGGAGACAGTCGTAGGCTCGGAGCAACCATTGGCTTGAAACGCGAAGGGGAGACTATTGCGGGCTTGCTAAGCAAGGCGGAGATAATTACAGGGTTGCAGCGTGAGGAGGAGATAGCTGTGGAAGGCATACCCCAAAGTCATCCAAAGGGGCACGCGGGTGACCCTATTGCCTCAAAAGGCATGTGGGAGCCCCCGCGGCCTTAGAGGGCATGAGGGTGACACCTAGGCTTCAAGAGGCACGAGAGAGGTCCCGTGGCCCCTCAACCTCCCAATACCCATGGGAAACTCCCACAACACCTCACATCCCCAAAATGGTGACACCATCACCAAAGCATTTCCCCAAATACTGGGGGGGTCCCACACTTTGCGTAAACCAGATAACTTCGACATTCGAAAATCCTTCCAGGAAAATGATAGACAACTATTTATAAGGATTTCTATCCCCAACAAGGGAAAGATAAATGCCATTTATAAATGCCTTTTGAGCCAAAGATACTCCCCCAGCATGATTGTCATAGTGTCTAGCATGGATTTCTATGAGAACCACTTTGCAATCAGGCTCATCGATACATCTAAGTAATGGGGCTATGAACCCCCTTTTGTACAGCATATCGTCGTGAATACAGTATCTGGCTGCCCGAGCTCGAGTACGCCGTGCTTCTAACTTGTCACTTGGCAGCTTTCCCTCTTGCAAATACTCAACGATGGGCCTTATCCATGAGTCAGGCCTTAGCTCGATTGCTAATGTCTCATTTTGCCCCTCTGTGCTTGGTATGGCTAGGAACTCCATGGGGATGGCCCCTAATGAGTCTGCATCTCCCACTGACGCCAAATGAGCAAGGGCATTGGCGTGAGAGTTCTGGCTCTGTGGGACTTGATTCAACTCGCACTCCTCGAAGAGGCCAAATAATTCCTTAACTTTCTGAAGGTATGCTATCATCTTTGGGCACTTCGCCTGATACTCCCCTTATATCTGATAAACTACGAGTTGGGAGTCACTGAAAATTGTTAATCGCTCTTCCTTGACCTCTCTTGCCAAGCCCAGGCTAGCCAATAGCACTTCATACTCGACTTCATTGTTGGTCGCTTTAAACCCAAACCTCAACGCATAAGGAATCTTGTGTCCTTTCGGGCTTATTAAGAGCACGCCAGCTCTAGATCCATGCTCGTTGGAGGAACCATCAACGAATAACTCCCAGAATGGAAATACTGAGGAGGCGGGCTCCTCCGCCGGTCCTGTGAATTCTGTGACGAAGTCCACCAACACTTGCCCCTTTATGGCCGACCTTGGCTTATACTCTATGTTGAATTGGGCAAGCTCAATAGCCCACTTGAGTAGGCAGCCCGATGAATCAGGCTTCTGTAAGATTTGCTTTAGTGGATGTTTGGTCAGCACGCCAATTTGATGAGCTTGAGAATAGGGACGTAGCTTCCTTGATGCGACTATTAGGGAGTATGCGAGCTTTTCCATGGGGGTATACCTTGTTTCAGCATCAAGTAGCCTATGGCTCACATAATACACTAGGTACTGCACCCGGTCTTCTTCTCGCACTAGGGCTACGCTGATGGCATACTTAGATACTCCCAAGTAGACAATCAATTTTTCCCCTTCCTTTGGTTTTGACATGAGGGGAGCTAGTCCCATACATTCCTTCAGTTGCTGGAAAGTGTTCTCACACTCCTCCGTCACACGAAGTTCTTTGCTTGCTTCAAGACGTCGAAGAATGGAATGGACTTATCAGACACCTTGGAGACTATTATATATATATATATATTATAATTTAATATATAATATAATATAATATATAAAATAATATATATAATATTTAATATACTATTAAATATAATAACTTTAATTATATTATAATATTAATTTTGATATTAATTTTAAAATTAATTTTATAATTTATATTGTTTTCTTTTTACGCCCAAATCTTCAAGTTAATATCATTTGCTGTGTTCTTACAAAAAAAGATTAAAATAATGTAAAATCCATATAAACACACATTTTTTGTAGGAAAAATAGCACAAGCCTAAGATAAAAATTAGACAAAAATATGTAAATAATTAAGTCCTATCAAAGACAAACCTGCTAAGGGCAGTGATTTGGCCATTAAGGGTTTGCACTTCTTTCGTCTTTGTAGGTGATCGGATCTCAAGTAAAGCTCAAATTTTCTTGGGGTTGGCCTCAATTCCCCTTTCATTCACCATGAATCACAAAAACTTTCCGAAAGCCACGTCAAATGAGCATTTAAGCGAATTCAATTTCATCTAGTACTTTCTCAGAACCTGGAATGGTTTTTCTAGGTCACTGATGTGGTTGGCGACCTGTCTGGATTTCACCAGCATATCATCGACGTACACCTCCATGGTTTTTCCTATCAAATTTTTGAACATCATGTTGACCAGTCGCTGGTACGTTGCTGCTGCATTCCTTAGTCCAAAAGGAATTACCTTGTAGCAGTATAACCCCCGATTCATCACAAATGATGTATGTTCCTCCTCGTCGAGGTTCATAGGGATCTAGTTGTACCCCAAATAGGCATCCATGAAGCTCAGAAGCTGGTGGCCAGCTGTTGCATTCACGAGCTGGTCAATTTTGGGCAGAGGGAAACTATCTTTTGGACAAGATTTGTTCAGATCGGTGAAGTTGACACAAGTCCTCCACTTTATATTCTTCTTCTTCACTAGGACTGGGTTCGCCACCCAGGTCGGGTAATGGGCTTCCCTGATGAACTTACTGGCCAGGAGTTTGTCTACCTCTTCTTTCAAGACTGCGTAACGCTCAGCCATCATGGATCTCCTCTTTTGGCAAACCAACTTATAGTGGGGATCGATATTGAGCCGATGCAGCATTATATTCGGGTTTATTCCCACCTTATCTTCGTGGTTCTGTGCGAATACATCTAAATTGACTTTAAGAAATTTAATCAGTTGGGACTTTACCTCGAGGGAGAAGCCTTTACCTACTTGGAGGCGCCTCCAAGCATCAAGTTCGTAGACTACAATATCCTCCAGTTCGTCTGCTGGGCTGGCAGCCTGGTCACAATCTACGTCGCGAGGATCTAGATCGTGGCTGATTCCTTTGCTACTGATGACTCGCACTTCTCCTCCAGAGACCATATTGATCTTTCTCCCTTTGAGCCCTATCTTTAGTACTTCCTCATAGCAGCGTCTCATCGAATACTGCTCGCATCTTATGCATCCGATCCCGTTTAGGGTAAGGAACTTGAGCGTCAAGGCTTTGGTTGAGACAATTATGTTCAGGTCATTCATGGCGGGTCTCCCCATGACGATGTTATACGCGGAGGGGCCATCGATGACAAGGAAATCTACCATCGTAATCATAGATCTGGGGATGATCTGATTCTTTTTACAATAACCAAATTGATGTTTCACATGAAAATATCAAAATATTACATAATCTTTGAACATCGTAATCATAGACAAAAACCTACGAAAACTAAACATAACAGCTACATCTCGACGACATCTTTTCCCATGGCGCCACTGCTTTCACCTGGAACGTTTGAATATTCCAGGGACATAGTCCAAATTAGATGCTGAATCATCTAAGTGAGAGTTCAAAAACATTTTCATGAAGATATACAAAATCACATATAAAACCGATAAAATCCTGACATGCTCCAACTTAAGAGAATCCCACATAGCACTTAACCCTAACCGGAAAAAATGCAATCTCTCTAAAGGGGACACGACCACATCGACCCATTGGCAAACACGATCCTGCTTAAGAGGGACAACCTTGACATATGAATCTGGGAATCACCCTATTATCATTGTGAGGCATTACGCTCCTACTCAAAAGCATTTCAAAACCCAACACAACCCTAGCCCCAAGACTATCACATCAGCACTATCCCTGGAATCGACGACACCTCGGTATTAATGCTATTGCTCAAAGGAACCTAGGGTGGTGTCCACTCTCAACCCCGCCACTTGAGCCAACAATCGGGGTGGTGTCCACTCTCAGCCCCACCACTTGAGTACCGTAGGGTGAAATCCGTCTCAGCCCCGTCCCAAGTGGGTCACATAGCATTAATCCTCGGCACGCATCCCGAGTGCCGTCACTCGAGGGCTACGTCACAGGATTACAACCCACATCCCACATGGGCAACACACAACATGCCAATGCCAAAAATCATAACATGTATGACAAAAAATCAACATCTCAATGTATGCAATTTACCGTACGAAATTTAATACGTGCGTACGAAATTGAATATGTACGAAATTTAGTATGGATTGAACAACTCATAGTAAACCATTCACATGCCACAAACTAGTTTTTTTTCGGGTAAAACCACTCACCTTGAACGTATTCGAATTGCCTCGATCCTCGTGTATTGCCTCGATTCTCGAGCCAAGCGTACTATAGTTCAACCTCGAGCCTCAACTATATCCTACACATCATATGCATTCAAGGGAGGATCAATATCTATTTTTTTCCATTTTTCTCTTAATTTCTTCTTATTTTTCTCTTGATAATTTCAAGTAAATACTTCTTCAAGCATTTTTCCAAATTTTTCTCCACAAAATTTCATAAAACAATATTTATAAGCCTCTTGAATTTTCTGGAATGTTTCCAGATTTTTCGCCTATTTTCTCAAATGTCCATAATTACTTTTCCTTGAGAAAATTTATTTCACCTTGATTTCCTTCGAATATCCTCCAATAAAAATCACCAAAACTCATAAAATAAATTCTTTATCCTTCTGGAATTTTTTCAGAATTTTATAAAAATCTCTCATATTTATTTTCCATTTACATTTCCTTTCAAAAATCCAAAATAATTATCTCCTCAAGAAAGTTTCAAGATAAAAATTCATCAAAATAAACTATTCATTGTTCTTGAATTTCTGGATATTTTTTCAGAATTTTATTTCCTATAATTATATTTTTTCTTGAATTTTCTATATTTTTAGTATTTAAAAAATATAAAAAATACTTCCAGTTATCTTCTTCGACGACGGCGACTGGCAACCTGCTCCAATGGCTGATCCAACGACACCACCTTGAAGTCCTCAAGTCGATCACAATAGCACCCTTATATGGCCAAAAAACTAGTCGAAAATAGCCCGATTGGACGATTTACAGTCCGGTTCCGACGAAGCTTTGCGTTTTCCGGCGAGCTTCGAAACACCTTCAAATTTTAATGAAACTTCACGAAATTCTCCAGAAATGATCCTCAATACATGGAGAATAAAATCCCCTTATCCCAGACCTCTGATTTGCTCCCAAACGTGAGAAATCCGAAGTAAAATTTTTGATGTATTTGGACACATTCGAACCTCTATTTATACTCGTTTTCGAAGCCCAATGAGCCATACCTGGTCAAATCGACGCCTTTATCATCCTTACAACCATTTAATGGCCTCAAATCATGATGATTTCGTGTGAATCGTCCTTCCCAAAAATCCGACGATCGCGGCCATGCCTCGCCATTTTCTGTCAAATCACAACCATACTTGGCCGATCTCGATCCACATCCCATCCTAATCAAAACCCCACGTGGTGGGGCCTATTTTTGTACCTTCAAACAGCCTCAAAGGCGTCGCCTGTAGGCTGGCCGATGATGGCAGTGGGCAATGGAGGCCATGGCTGAGCTTCCCTCTTAATTTTCTGTTATTTACACTTTAGCCCCCTTAAAACTATCTCTTACATTTTGGCCCTCATTCTCAAGCCCTTGAATTATCCAACTATCCCACTAAGACTCACAAGATTAGTACTTCTCATTTCTCCCTTGAAACTTCTAAAAAACTACTGTTTTGACTTCTCTCGGGTAAATTTAGAAAATTGCACTTAAGCTCGACTGATCGTTTTGACCTTAAATTTACTCGATTCAACCCGAAATCACTTAAGGGTTGTTCTATACATCAAATATTAGTCATTGACATGCTCCGTTGACTTTTCGGACGTCTCTTACGTCGATTCGATTTTCTCAGCCCGGTCGACAGCTGTACCGAAAACTGTTCCCGATCTAATTTCTTTCATCACCAAAAATCATAACTTGTATTACTTGATGATGTTATACTATTTTTCTCAATTATCTAGGGTCCGAGGTGCTCCATTCAGTCGATTTGGCGATTTATTTTACTTTTAAACCCATTTTTCGGTATTTTAAATATATCTAAATTATATGGTGACCTCACATAGATATGGGGTACTACATCCTCCCCCCCTTAAAAAAATTTCATCCTCGAAATTTTGCACTTGAAAGATTTCTAGATTTCATCACTGATATTGATACAACTTCTGACTGAAATGTCCTAAATACCTCAATCAAAAATCAATTGTCCAAATTTGCTTCTATTAAATGCCTATTGCTTACTAAGTACGACGTGTTTCTCATAGAATTTCCCGTTGCAGCTCATTTATAAGTAGTTACACATCCCCCCAAAATGACCTATATCACTTGATATTACCATAATTTTTATTATCGCAATCATTTCTGTTTTTGTCTTAAAGAGATCCAAATTAATTTTATCAAATTCCTTTCAGACTGATCCTTAAAATAACATATTACGTCACTCAATTTTTAACTTTCTAATCAACACCCTATATCATGCTTTAACTTTTTCGAGTAACGTGGTTGACAATCAATTTTTGATAAGCAACACCTGATCCATACAGTTACTAACCCATAATTTTCCTCTTCTCAACACAATTCGTATGCTCTCGACTTCTGATGTTCTAGACCTCAAGCCTTAACCTTATCCCTAGACCTAATTTCCAAGTTTACTTCCAAGCTAATGCATA
Organism: Diospyros lotus; assembly: GCF_014633365.1. Lineage (NCBI taxonomy): Eukaryota > Viridiplantae > Streptophyta > Magnoliopsida > Ericales > Ebenaceae > Diospyros > Diospyros lotus. The sequence goes on along the minus strand of NC_068341.1, from coordinate 33,584,154 downwards.
TGCTATGAATTAATCTGAATAGAAATCGACATACCTTTGGTCATTGTCGGATAGGCCTCTTCGTTCTCTCTTACCAAGCCAGGGTAGACCTTTTCGTTCTCTTTTGCTAGGCAATGGACTCGTTCGATACGAGGTCCTAGCGTCATGTTTATCTTCCCAACCTGATCCATCTTCTGTCTTTTCGGACATTCACTAGCATAGTGACTGGGTTGATTGCACAAGTAGCATGTGATCCCCATTCAATTCCCAGTCGGAGGTGCCTCTTTATTCTTGGGGTAGTCATTTTCCTTATGTCCTTTTTCGCCGCATGAAAAACACGTGATATACCCTTGAGAACAATTTCTTCCTGGGTGTTCTTTATTGTATCGAGGACACGGTTTTCTATCTTTGAAATTTTTCCCACTTGACTTATGCTCCGTGCCTTTTGAATCTCTTTTCTTTTCATCAGATCTTATTAGTCCTACACGCAATAGGTTCATCTTGATGGTTAGAGCCCTGTCCAACGACTCGTTGTAAGTGCTGATGGTATATGAGCTGAGAGCTTGTTGTAGACCCACCTTTAATTCACCCACAAATTTCTGTGCCTTTTACCACTCATCGGCTTCATACATAGGCACGTATCTGATTAGTTGGGTAAACTTGACATCATATTGAGTTACTGACATCTCATTAGTCTGCCTCAACTTCATGAATTTCCAAGTCTTCTCTTCCTTCCAGCTTTGGGGAAAGTACTTAGCATTGAAAACTTCTTTGAATGCTTCCCAAGTTATCGACTGAGCTTGTCTTGGCCTTAGATCTTGCGTTGCTTGCCTGGGTGTCCTTTGCAGGGCTCGCTTAGTCAATTGCCACCATCTTCCAGCTTCTTCTTCTAGCATAAATGTGGCACAGTTAACCTTCTCCTCATCACTACATTACAGATGCTGGAGCAGCTTCTCGGTTTGCTCCATCCAATACTCAGCTGCATTAGGGTCATCTCCCGCTTTTCCTCTAAACACCGGGGGACTTTGCCGGCGATACTGATCCAGCACATGGGGGGTGTGCCTTGGCAGCTCGTTCCTCGTTACATGTGTCAGCACGCCCTCTAAGATCCGCTCCATCCAATCAAGTCTACTCTCACTAGGACCTGATTGCTCTTCTTGTCGTCTACTGCTCGTGGCGTGATTCGTCGAACGACTACAGTGATTACTTGTAGCAGAATTCGTAGAGTGACTACGGCGACTACTCGTGGTGTGACTCATAGAGCGACCTCGATGACTGGTATTACTGCTTTCCTCATCTCGTTCATTGAGATCGGTGATTCTTCGAGTTTTCACCATCTGGAAAAGGAAAAACACCAACACTTTCTTTAGAGGTAACCTTAATCATCAGAATCCTTAGACTCTATTTCCAAGAACACTAACCGAACCATCCTAGGTTTCTCATTCCCTAGAATCCTTGGTCAATACCAAATCATTCTAATACTCGAACCTCAATGATTCCTATCACCTATTTACAAACCTAACTTGATAGCTAGATTACGTCACATCAGACTAACCATTAATGACTCAATCATTCTCAATTTCCACTAGTGCCCCTGAGTCTCCAATTGGGGTTTTTGCTAGTTTGCTCTGATACCAACTGTAACACCCCATTTTCCCAAAACGTGCATTACATCGAGATTTCGGGAATAAATATAAATATATATATATATATTTTCAACATCATACACACAACATAAGTCTCTCGATATACATACTCTCGTCATAACTATTTCCCTACAATCCCGATTATACCTTCTCAACATATCAAAATTTAAAAATTAATAGACTAAGACAGGTATTATCAATCACATTAGGAGAAGCAAGATCGAAACCTTAATGATATATAACTGACAATTCTTTTTACAATAACCAAATCGATGTTTCACATGAAAATATCAAAATATTACATAATCTTTGAACATCGTAATCATAGACAAAAACCTACGAAAACTAAACATAACAGCTACATCTCAACGACATCTTTTCCCTTGGCACCACTACTTTCACCTGAAACATTTGAATATTCCAAGGACATAGTCCAAATTAGATGTTGAATCATCTAAGTGAGAGTTCAAAAACATTTTCATGAAGATATGCAAAATCACATATAAAACCGATAAAATCCTGATAAGCCCCAGCCTAAGAGAATCCCACATAGCACTTAACCCTAACCGGGAAAAATACAATCTCTCTAAAGGCGACACGACCATATCGACCCATTGGCAAACACGATCCTGCTTAAGAGGGACAACCTTGACATATGAATCCAGGAATCACCCCATTATCATTGTTAGGCATTACGCTCCTACTCAAAAGCATTTCAAAACCCAACGCAACCCTAGCCCCAAGAGTATCACATCAGCACTATCCCCGGAATCGACGACACCTCGGTATTAATGCTATTGCTCAAAGGAACCTAGGGTGGTGTCCACTCTCAGCCCCGCCACTTGAGCCAACAATCAGGGTGGTGTCCACTCTCAGCCCTGCCACTTGAGTACCATAGGGTGAAATCCGTCTCAGCCCCGTCCCAAGTGCCCTACCGTGTCACTCGTTCACCAAGATTAATCTTATCCCATTCTCAAGAAGACCCCATCCCGTCCCATACGGACCCAAAAACGACACGAAAAATGACACCCCAATGATATGAAATTACACGCCATGCACAGACTCATTTTAAAAGTAAAAACAGTTGATGCAATATATCACATGTTCAATATGCAAATGATGTCACTATGTACATAAGTGAAACGCCTTTGTAAATAACCCAAGTTCAAGAGGGTATAACTGCTCACTAGAACCCACTACACACACTCCAAAACACATTTAAGATAAGGTAAAGCTAGAATCAAACCACTCACCTCAATTTGAAAAAGTCTAATTTTTGCCTCAAAAAGCGTGCTGCATCTCAAAAAATGTGCAATCCTTCTTTCCAACACACCGATCGACTCTTATTCACCATTAGGACCTTAGAAATCAATATTTCTATTTTTTCCTTAATTTTTCCTATTTTCTCCTATTTTTCAAACATTTCTCCCTCTTAGAAAATTATAATAAATACCAAACACCTATTTTCCCAAATGTTTTTACATAAACCATCCTAAAATAATTTTATAAAAATTATAAAATTAAAATCAAGGACAAACCCTACCTCACGCGCCACCCAGGAGCTCGGCGAGTGAAGCCCACGCGCGGCCAACTCCGGTCGTCTTTTCCGGCCTTCTTCTCTGACTCCGGCGAACTCCAATGCTCCAAATGACTACAGGGGCTTGAAAAGCTTGATGAGGCGACCTCAATGGTGCCTTCAATCGTCGGAAAAAGCCAACGAAAGTGGGTTTAAAACCTGATTACAGGTCGCGATCTGGCGAGCTTCGTTTTTCCAGCCAACTCACTGAAACCTCGATATTTCTACACCAAACGACCCCAAATGCTCCAGAAACAATCCTAAACACCCAAAGAACAAAAGCCCCTTATCCCAAAAGCTCGATTCAGCCTAAAACGAGAGAAATTTTGATCGATTTGTGCCTTAACCCTGTCGGGCGAGAACTCCTTTTATACTTGACCTCGACCCAAATTTCCACCACCAAACGATTGCTCTTATCCCCTTAACCCTAGATCTAGCCTCCAAACCAATTAAACAACCCCAAATCATGAGCTACAACCCTCGAAAGATTCGGCCAAATCAAAAATTTCTTTCGTCATTAAAACCGGTCACGTCGCCACCGTGCTCAGCCAATGGCCACCCCCAGAAGCTTCATCATCACCTAAAGACTATCCTAGCACCTCTAGGTGAGCTTCCCGACGTCCAGACGTGGCTGCCGGCGGCCATGTGCGGCGGTCGCGTTCACACCATGAAATTTTTGAAAATTTGTATTTTAGCCCCTGACAACTTTTAATTGCATTTTCTCCCAATCCTAGATACCCCTAGACTATCTAACACTTTCACAATTGCCCATAAGTTCCATATTTTTCATTTTCCTCAAAAACTTCTGAAGAACTTGCCATTTGACCTCCCTCGGGTAATTTACAAAATCTGCATTTTTGCCCGAATACCCCTAATTGCGCATTTTTGACTTCAAACCTTCGAAAATCTCTTGATTTTGTCGAATATCGATTATTTGGACAGTTTTAGCTTTATTGGTTTGCTTTTCATTGTCCCTCATCCTTCGATTGCATTTTGAATATTACACAAAAGCCTGAAACTTTAATAAATACTGATTTTGACCTCATAATTTCTAAAAATGCTTATAATATTGAACATTGGATATTAGATCCTCCCCCTCTAAAAAGAAATTTCGTCCTCGAAATTGCTAACTTACAACATTAAACAAATGTGGATAAGAAATTTTCATCTCCTCTTCGCGTTCCCATGTAGCTTCTTCCTCGTCATGATTATTCCATAACACCTTTACCAACGGGATAACCTTATCTTTTAAGACTTGGTCTCTTTGATCTAAGATTTGCACTTGCTCTTTAGGGTATGTTAGATCATTTCGTATCTCGATGGTCTCATTTTGAAGTACTTGAGTAGGATCCGGCTCATGTTTCCATAGTTGAGACACGCGAAACACGTTATGGATATTTGATAATGCCACAGGTAGAGCTATTTTGTAAGCCACTAACCCAATTTTCTCCAAAATTTCATAAGGTCCTATATACCTTAGGCTTAATTTCCCTTTCCTTTTTTCTCGAATCACTGATTTGAATGGAGAGACTTTCAAATATACCTTGTCATCAACCAAAAATTCCAAATTTCGCCTTCATTGATCAGCGTACGATTTCTGGCGACTTTGACTTGTCCTCATTTTCTCCTGAATTTTCTTGATCTTCTCAGTAGTAGTTTGAACAATCTCGGGTCCAAGTAATCCTACTTCTCCAGTTTCTACCCAGCAAAGTGGCGTTCTGCATTTTTGCCCATATAGTGCCTCGTAAGGGGCCATTCCAATGCTACTGTGGTGCCCGTTGTTGTAGGCGAATTCTACCAATGGTAGATGTTTCTCCCAACTTCTTGAGAAATCTAAAATGCATGCCCTCAACATGTCCTCGAGTGTCTGAATTATTCACTCTGACTGTCCATCGGTTTGAGGGTGATAGGCTGTGCTGAGCTTTAATTGTGTTCCCATACACTTGTGGAAACTTTCCCAAAATCTTGACGTAAATCGTGGGTCTCGATTTGACACTATGCTTGCAGGGATTCTGTGTAATCGTACAATTTTCTCAATATATAGCTAATCTAAAGCATGAGTTGGTTGCCCTATCTTAATAGGCAAGAAATGTGCCGACTTGGTCAATTGATCCACTATGACCCAAATAGCATCGTTTCCTTTGGGACTTCGAGGCAGACTAGTCACAAAGTCCATAGTGACGTGATCCCACTTCCACTCGGGAATGTTCAATGGTTGCAGCATTCCTCCCAAATGCTGATGCTCAATTTTGATACGTTGATAAGTATCGCATTGCGCTACGTACCGTGCTACATCTTTTTTCATTCCAAGCCACCAATAAATTTCTCTAAGGTCCTTGTACATCTTTGTGGATCCTGGATGAACAGTGTACCTAGCTCGATGTGCTTCCCTTAAGATATTTTTCCTCAGGTCTTGATCTTTTGGTACGTAAGTTCTTCCTTGAAACCGAAGTATACCATCATGATAACTGAATTCAGGTGCCTTAACTTGATCGTTCTTGTCTAACCATTAACTTCTTCTTGTGTCCGTCTGAAGAGCTAACCTAATTTGATTCACCACATCAGGTTGGATTGTCAGATTTGCCAAATATCCCTTGACTGGCTTAGGTTTAACACTTACTGTCAGGTGGCTAAATTCCTCAATCATTTCCCACTCTTTAACCATCATGCTAGCCACTATTTCAGAGCTTCTTCTGCTAAGAGCGTCTGCAACTACGTTTGCCTTCCCTGGATGATAGGAAATGGTACAATCATAATCTTTCAAGTATTCCATCCATCTTCGTTGTCGCATATTCAGTTCCTTCTGAGAGAAGATGTATTTCAAACTCTTATGGTTCATAAAAATTTCAAACTGCGCTCCGTAAAGATAATGTCTCCACAACTTTAAAGCATAAATTATGGCTGCTACTTAACTCCAAGTCATGAGTCGGATAGTTCTGCTCATGTCTCTTCAATTGTCGAGATCCGTAAGCGATCACTTTCTCATCTTGCATTAGAACACATCCCAAACCTATTCCTGAATCATCGCTGTATACCACATACTTTCCTAACTCGGTTGGCATTGCTAGAATCAGTGTCGTAGTTAGTCGCGCCTTAAGTTCTTGAAAACTTTGCTCACACTTTTCGTCCCATTCAAACTTGACTTCTTTTTGCATCAATCGAGTAAGTGGAGCAGATATCTTTGAGAATCCTTCCACAAATCTTCTGTAGTATCCAGCTAATCCAAGAAAACTTCAAATTTCCCCGACGTTCTTAGGTGCTTGCCACTTTTGAATTGCTTCTATTTTTGCTAGATCGACGGCTATACCTTCTGCAGAAATTATGTGTCCAAGAAAAGCTACCTGAGTAAGCCAAAATTCACATTTTGAAAACTTGGCATACAACTAGTGGTGATTTAGGGTTTGCATAACTATCCTCAAATGTTCCTCGTGTTCTCTCTCACTGGCAGAGTATATCAGGATATCATCTATGAACACTATCACGAACTTGTCCAAGTATGGTTTAAAAGTTCGATTCATCAAGTCCATAAACGCAACATGTGCATTAGTTAATCCAAACGGCATCACTAAATACTCGTAGTGACCATACTGCGATCGGAAAGTAGTCTTGGGTACATCTTTTGGTTTGATCTTCATCTAGTAGTACCCTGACCGAAGGTCTATCTTTGAGAATACCCTAGCTCCTTGAAGTTGATCAAACAATTCTTCAATCCTAGGCAACGGGTACTTGTTCTTTATAGTTACTTTATTCAACTGCCAATAGTCAGTACACATCCGCATCGTACCATCTTTCTTCTTCATGAACAAAATCAAAGCTCCCCAAGGTGACACACTAGGAATGATAAATCCTTTGTCTACCAAGCCTTGCAATTGCTCCTTTAATTCCCTCATCTCAGCTAGAGCCATCTTATACGAAGGTATGGATATAGGTTGTATACCTGGTACAAGATCTATTGAGAATTCGATCTCTCTAGGAGGTGGTAATCCTGGTAAATCTTTAGGAAAGACCTCAGGGTACTCATTCACAACCCTCACCAACTCCAACTCGAGACTCTTCTTACTTGACTCAGGTTTGGCTATTTTCATTGCTTGCAAAATCACGCCATGCTTTCTTTTACTCTTACTATTCTGGCCTTGGAACAAAATTCATTCCCTACTAGGTTTGCGTAAACTCATTATTTTATTCTTGAAATCCACCTTAGCCTCGTGTGTCGATAGGAAATCCATTCCTATGATTACATCGAAATCTTGAATATCTAACACGGCTAAGTTTATCTTAAAACTTTCTCCTCCCATATCGAGTATACAACCCTAACATCCTACTACTGTCTCTAGGGTTAAACCCATAAGTGTAGCTATTATCATTTGATAACCCAACTCCCTAGGTTCTAGCTTTAGACTTTCTACTGATGCATGCGAAACAAACGAATGCGTAGCACCCGGATCTATTAAAGCATGAACTGGAATGTTTGAAAAGAACAGTGTACCTTCAATAATTGTAGGATCGACCTCAGCGTCCTCACAAGTCAGATTGTACACCCGGCCAAGACGAACATTCGGTGCTCCTCCACTTGGCAGCTCCATCTTTTGTCTCTTTGGGCACTCTCACGAAATATGCCCCGGTTGCTCGCAATTGTAGCACACCACTTTTCCCTGATACCCGACTTGGGGCGTTCCTTTGATCTTCGGGCAATTTCTTCCAATGTGGCCTTCCTCGCCACATGCATAACATTTCATGACACATCTTTTCCCAAAGTGTTTCTTCTTACATCGAGGGCACTTCCCTTCGTCCTTAGATTGAGCCGTTAAATTTCCCGGTTTACTGCCCTTGCTCCCTTCTTCAGTCTTGATTATTTTCACCCTCGTCAGGTTTCTCTCAATGGTTAAAGCTCGATGTAACGCTTCCTTGTATGTGTCAATGTCCCATCCACTTAATACTTGTTGAAGATTTACTTGCAATCCTGAAACAAACTTCTATGCTTTCTGACTTTCGTCGGTTTCGTACATAGGCACGTATTTAATCAGTTGAGTGAATCGATTGTCGTATTGATTCACAGACATCTCATCAGTCTGCTAGAGTCTCATAAACTCCCAGATTCTTTCTTCCTTCCAGCTCTTGGGAAAATACTTGGAGTTATACTCTTCCTTGAATCCCGCCCAAGTATACACTGGTGCATCTTCATCTTCTTCCTCGAGTTCTTGTTGAGACCTTATCATCGAATGCTTGGTAGACTGCCACCACCAGCTTGCTTCTTCCTCCAACGTGTAGGTTGCGCACCTCACTGTCTCCTCTTCACTGCACTGGAGGTGTTGAAGTAGTTTCTCTGTCTGCTCAAGCCAATACTCGACTGAACTAGGATCATCTCCAATCCTTCCTTTAAACACAGGGGGTCTCAAGTGTCGATACCACTCTAATGTCGTGGTTGTGTGCCGCGTAGGCTCGTCTCGACTCATGTATGTCAGCATGTTCTCTAAAAATTGCTCAATTCTCTCGAATCGGTCCTCACTGGAGCTTGATTCCCCGACATATCTTCTGTTTCCCCCTGAGTGATTCCTGCAATCACCCTGATCTCCGAGGTTATTTTCCTCTCTTCTCCCATTTCCATCATGGGCTGCATCTCGGAGTCTTCATGTATTCACCATCCGAAGTGAATCACGGAAAAAAATTATGCACAAGACAAGAGTATTTTTGTACAAGAGGGGTAGTTTTATTTATTAACAATATCCCACAAAACAGAACAGCTTAGTACAACCGAAAAAAAAGAAATAGACATAACATCTTATTATATTTACATATTCCTTCTTCCTTCAACTATCTCTTCGGCCTTAATCAGTAGTCCTTTGGCCTCCAGATCCACGACTCCTTGTGGTCCCCGTCACTGTCGAACGCCACCGGGGGTCCTTCGTCATCATCCTGAGCCTCCTGAGATTCCTCATCGGAATTGATGTCGATGACCTCATCCTCGGGATTTGCAGCACCCTCTTCCTGATCTTCCTCATCCATAGTCTCCCCATGTAGATCCTCATGCTCGTCCCGCATCCTCGTGCAAAATTCGTGTAAGGAGTCATAATCCCAGACCTCTCATAACCACTAAGCAAAATTCTTCCACTCCCCTTCCATCCGGTCAATAAGATAACCGATCTGATACTCCGACAGATCTATCAATTGTCGGTAACTTGGAGGTACATCGTCAATAATTTCCTCCATCACATTCAGAAACTCATTCATATCTTCCTCTTGCGGGTGTCCACGAGCTTCAATCCTATTTGCCCAGTGTGATAGTAGCATTTGATCTACCATAACTTGCTAATAACACACAAATGTTTTCTCAGAAACCTCAAATATGTGTTTCCTAAAGTTTCCATATGTCACTTAGAATCCATAACCCTATTCTAAGTTAACAATTCTGACCATGCTAAGTTTAATAACCTAGCCTAACCATCCTAGGGTTTTAACCTAGGGCTCTAATACTAATTGTAACACCCCGCCTTACACGGGCGCGTCACTATAAGGAAATTTTCGGGGATCTTTTTCTTTTTAAGACTGTCACACGCGGCGCCATGAGAACAATCTTCACATGCAAATGAACACCCGACACATACAATGGCCGACGCCCGCGGTGATTCCAAGAGCAATCTTCACATGCAGGTAAAAATCCCAAGAACCCTAGTCTTACTCGTTTAACTAACAAGATCGATAGACTTAAGACTAAACGAGATATGATATAACACAACAGAATAAATACATCAAAATGTCATGGCCTACCATGAGTTTCATATAAGGTATTCCCTTACCGAAATATGTATCACAAACCATCAAATGATACAATGTTGTCATACAACTGTTCATACATATACCAAAATAAATACTAACACTTCCAAAATGGTACAACGACTATCTACTAAACACCGTTGGCCCCACCGACCATGTCCTCGACCTCGCAGCTGTCCCTGGCTAGAACGTTGAATGTTCCAGGGGCATAACCCAGGTTAGATGATAAAAACATCTAAGTGATGGCATAAAACAGTTTATACAATGCATGAACAACATACGAGCATGGCATATATAGACAACGACAACATACAACATGTCTAACTTGAGAAATCTCCCTGACATACTCAACCTCCCATGGAAAAATCATTCCACACACCATTGGGGTTGACCTTGCTGCGACATACTTAATCCCTCGAGTGCCCTACCATGTCACTCGTTCACCAGGATTAACCTTATCCCATTCTCAAGAAGACCTCATCCCGTCCCATACAGACCCAAAAATGACACAAAAAATGACACCCCGATGATATGAAGTTACACGCCATGCACCGACTCATTTTAAAGGTAAAAACAATTGATGCAGTATACCACATGTTCAATATGCAAATGATGCCACTATGTACATAAGTGAAACGTCTTTGTAAACAACCCAAGCTCAGGAGTGTATAATCGCTCACTAGAACCCACTACACACACTCCAAAACACATTTAAGATAAGGTAAAGCTAGAATCAAACCACTCACTTCAATTTGGAAAAGTCCGGTTTATGCCTCGAAAAACATGCCACGTCTCAAAAAATGTGCAATCCTTCTTTCCAGCACACCAATCGACTCCTATTCACCATTAGGACCTTAGAAATCAATATTTCTATTTTTTCCTTAATTTTTCCTATTTTCTCCTATTTTTCAAACATTTCTCCCTCTCAGAAAATTATAATAAATACCAAACACCTATTTTTCCCAAATGTTTTTACATAAACCATCCAAAAATAATTTTATAAAAATTATAAAATTAAAATCAAGGACAAACCCTACCTCACACGCCACCCAGGAGCTCGGTTAGTGAAGCCCACGCGCGGTCAGCTCCGGTCGTCTTCTCCGGCCTTCTTCTCCGACTCCGGCGAACTCCAATGCTCCAAATGACTATAGGGGCTTCAAGAGCTTGATGATGCGACCTCAATGGTGCCTTCAATTGTCGAAAAAAGCCACTAGAAGTGGGTTTAAAACCCGATTACAGGTCGCGATTTGGCATTTCTACACCAAACGACCTCAAATGCTCCAGAAACAATCCTAAACACCCAAAGAACAAAATCCCCTTATCTCAGAAGCTCGATTCAGCCTAAAACGAGAGAAATTTTGATCGATTTGTGCTTTAACCCTCTCGGCCGAGAACTCATTTTATACTTGATCTCGACCCAAATTTCCACCACCAATCGATTGCTCTTATCCCCTTAACCCTAGATCTAACCTCCAAACCAATTAAACAACCCCAAATCACGAGCTACAACCCTCGAAAGATTCGACCAAATCAAAAATTTCTTCCGCCATTAAAATCGGTCACGTCGCCGCCGTGCTCGGCCAATGGCCACCCCTAGAAGCTTTATCATCACCTGAAGATTGTCCTAGCACCTCTAGGCAAGCTTCCCGACGTCCAGAGGCAACTGCAGGTGGCCATGTGCTGCGGTCGTGTTCATACCATGAAATTTTTGAAAATTTGCATTTTAGCCCCTAGCCAACTTTTAATTGCATTTTCTCCCAATCCTAGATACCCCTAGACTATCTAACACTTTCACAAATGCCCATAAGTTCCATATTTTTCATTTTCCTCAAAAAATTACGAAGAACTTGCCATTTCGACCTCCCTCGGGTAATTTACAAAATCTGTACTTTTGCCCGAATACCCCTAATTGCGTGTTTTTGACTTCAAACCTTCGAAAATCTCTTGATTTTGTCGAATATCGATTATTTGGATAGTTTTACCTTTATTGGCTTGCTTTTCATTGTCCCTCATCCTTCGATTGCATTTTGAATATTACACAAAAGCCTGAAACTTTAATAAATATCGATTTTGACCTCATAATTTCTAAAAATGCTTATAATATTGAACACTTGATATTACACACGTGGTGGGGCCCATTTTTGTACTTTCAAACGGCCTCAACGGCGTCGCCTGAAGGTTGACTGGTGATGGCAGTGGGCAATGGCGGCTGTGGCTGAGCTTCCTTCTTAATTTTCTATTATTTACACTTTGGCCCCCTTAAAACTATCTCTTACATTTTGGCCCTCATTCTTAAGCCCCTAAATTATCTAACTATCCCACTAAGACCCACAAGATTAGTACTTCTCATTTCTCCATTGAAACTTCTATAAAATTACCGTTTTGACCTCTCTCAGGCAAATTTAGAAAATTTCACTTAGGCCCAACTGATCGTTTTGACCTTAAATCCACTCGATTCAACCCGAAATCACTTAAAGGTTGTTCTATACATCAAATATTAGTCATTGACATACTCCGTTAACTTTTCGAACGTCTCTTATATCGATTCAATTTTCTCAGCCTAGTCAACAGCTGTACCGAAAACTGTTCCCGATCTAATTTCTTTCATCACCAAAAATCATAACTTATATTACTTGATGATGCTATACCATTTTTCTTAATTATCTAGGGTCCGAGGTACTTCATTCGGTCAATTCGACGATTTATTTTACTTTTAAACCCACTTTTCAGTATTTTAAATTTATCTAAATTACGTGGTGACCTCACATAGATATGGGGTATTACAAATTTTTTCCCTCAAAAACTTGCATTAAATCAAAGGTAGTGATTAATTAATTATTAATTACTTTAATAATTATATTATAGTTTTGAAAATGTGATGTCTTAACAAATTCATAAAAAATTATTTAAGGTAGTCAAATACTAGGGTTTTTCAATGCTAAAGGTATCACATTTTTAAGACTATGGAATAAATCAAAATTCATTTTCTTAAAATTTTGTTATTATTGAAAAAACTTACTCTTACTCATATTTAAGAGTTTGAATTTATATTTATAATTATAATATAATAAATAGAAAATAACGAACGTCTTTAAGGGGAAATATTATAGATTTTATAATATTTATTTATAAATAAATATAATATAATAAAAAAATTTATAAGTATTTTGTCAAGTGACCTATTTAATATATTAAATATTCTTTAATACATTGAATGATAGTATATTGAATTAAAAGTGTTCTCCATTAGCATATTGAATAGTGAATAATTAAGTAAAGTTAAATTTTTCAACACGATTAAAGATTAAAAAAATTATAATTATCAATTCTGTTAAAATTATTTAAAATAATAAATTTATTTTTTATTTTTAAATTAAACTCTCCCATATATCACACGGGTTCACCACTAGTTAATTAAAAATTTAATTTAAAAAAATAAAAATAAAAATAAATTTAACAAAATTTTAATAATTTTAAAAAATATATAATTTTTTTTATTTTTAATCAATTAATTTAGTTAATTTAATTCAATTAATTTATTTTTAATTTATTATTTTATTCTTTTAAAAAATAATAAATTAATTAATGTTTTTTAATTTATATTAAAAAAATATAAAATATAATTCCAGAAAGTAGTGGTTGTTTTGGTATATAATTTATATATGCGATTATATAACAAGGAGGCTTGGCAGATCAGATGGTTACACACATGCACGTGCACAGGGGAGGTCATGGGTTCAAAACTGGGGAAGGGAAGGCTGGGCGGACACAGGCGGACGGGTGAGAGAAATTAAAATTTTTAATTTTAGCGGCAGTTTTAGAAACCGCCACTAAAATTAAATTTTTTTTTTTTAATTTTTGTGACTGTTGAAAAACTGCCGTTAAAATTAAAAATTTTAATTTTTTTTATAATTTTCACGACGGTTGAAAAACCGCCGCTATATATTTTAAAAACTGCTGCTAAATCACTAATTTTGTGGCAGTTTAAAAACTGCTACAAAAAATATGATTTGCGGCGGTTATTCCAGCGGTTGGTCAAAACCGCTGCTAAATGCTCTGCAACGGCTGATTTAGCAGCGGTTTTGAAAACTGCCAAAACTGCCGCTAAATCACTTAGCGGCGGTTAAAAATCGTCGCTAAATATAAAAAAAAAAAAAACGCCGCTAAATGCCAATTTTTTTGTAGTGTTATTCATTTTGTGCTTCATTATTCCATTCATTTTTCTCTTCAAGGCTTTGCATTAACTTTGTAAAATTTTATTTCCAAGCCTTGTATTCATTTGTGAGAAGAATTTGTAAATGAGAGCTGTGTCTCTCAAATTCTTTTCATTAATTGTATCACTCTATATCTTACCTAGTTTGTAACTAGAGGGCGTGCTTATTTTAGATAAGAGATTGTAATACCTAACTTGTTGCTAGAGGGCGTTCTTGTTTAAGTAAGAGGTTTCATTTCCTAGCTTGTTGCTAAAGGGATTGCTTGTCTAAGCAAGATGTTGTAAATTCCCAACTTGATTGCTAGAGGACCTATCCAAAGAGATAGGGGGATTATAGTGGATTGATTAAAAAATTCTTAGTGAGTTAAGATAGTGAGTTAGGTTTGGTTTAAATTGAACCACTATATATTACTTGTGTCTTTCTTATTTTTGTTCTTGTTTTACTCGTAGCTCTAAGCAATTCTCTTACAAGCATTAAAATCTCATTTTTCACCAAAAATGATTTCAATCTTCAACCAAATTTTTAAATAGCTTAAATATTCACCCCCCTAGGATATTAGTGCCATTGCTATATAAACCTAACATAGTACACTTTAAGTGTAACAAGTCATTTGATTTCACTTGTATGCTATGGACACTTAGGTTAATCCTTGAAGACCTAAAGTAATGCATTAAATTAAGTTAATCTTATTGAAGTTTATGTCTTCCAAGTATTTAATTAATAATGGAGAAAGTTCATTAAAGTTTTGCATTTGATTTCTCATCATCAAAATCAATCTCAAAATCAAACTAAGCAAATTGCCTCCACAATATAATAGAATAAAGATATATTATTTATGCATTGTTAGAGTTTCTTTAATAAATAAAAGTGATTTTTCATTCAATTAGCAAGGAGGCAACTCTCTTTATTCTCTTAGATTACATATGGTTGGGTAGAATGGAGAGCCAAAAAATAAGAGTGGAAATGGGATTTCCACAAAAGATTGTTAAGTCATTACGAAGGAATAGAATGACCCATAGCTTCAAAATGATTGAAAGAATTTCCATCACAAAATGGATAATTAAAATCTTTCCCATTCTGTGAAATGGGAGATATTATTACATTTTTACTTTCACATCTTTTTTTCTAGCTAATTATGTGATGTTATATGTATAAGTTTGCCATCGTCCGCTTGTCATCGTGGTCTACGTAAACCATACGTTGTCCCTCAAATTAATTTTATTTGAAAATTAAATAAAATATTATTTTTGTTTAATAGTTTTACCTAAACAGGAGAGATATTTTTTTTAACATATATTTGATAATTATATGATTTTTGAAATTAAATATTACTTTTATAGTGTAAAAGGACATCTTTGTCAACTAATTATTTTATAACATTCCATTCAATCAAAATGAAGTGATACCAAATATAACAGTGCAATGAAATGATTATCGATTTTTGATCATATCAATTCTATTCCTGTATGTAACAAGTGGAAACAAGAAAGTCGATTTACGTATACAAGACAATAGTTGCCATTATTTTACTAATTTGCGGTAAATTTCAAAACCTCTCCTATTATTGTTCTTTTGTTTTCTAGGTAAAATCCTATTTTACTTAATTTTTTGTTTGGTGTCATTTATGAGCAATCTTTTTAATTTGTATTTGTCCTTTAGTTGGTCATTTAAATAAAAAAACACATTTAATTGACATCTCTATTCTCATAGGAACTATTTAAAGTACTTTTATATTTAATTTTTTTTCTTCTTTTTTATTTTTCTTTCTTTCTTTTTCTTAAATCTCTCATCTATTTCTTTCTTAGTTGGTAACCCAGCAATGATAATGGTAGTTGTGACACTAGTCTCTCTCTTTCCATCTTTTCCATGCGATGAGCTCAAATGGTCTAGGTTCATTCCCTTTTCTCCGATCTCCAAACCCATGTTTAGGTTTGTTGTTCATCTTAAACTAGATTTGACTTCAAAATCCATTTGGATATCAATCACGAACACAGTGGTCAATGGTCGCCAGACGATCACTGGTCTTACTTGCAAAATATGCAATTGAAAAAAAAAAAAACAAAAAAGAATATGCAAGTTCATGACCTGCTACATATTCAAGGTTAGGTTAAAAGCAGATTAACCTCTTTAATTGTCTATGCTAGCTAGTCAAGGTTAGGTTAAGTCATGACCTGGTACATAAATCAAGTGCATGCAAGTTCATGACCTGGTACTTGATTTTAAGTCATGACCTGCTTAATAAATCAAGGTTAGGCTAAGTCATGACCTGTTACATAAATCTTCTCTCAAACATGCTGCATTTTAGGACAATTCATATTATATATCATATTATTTTGCAGTAATTAATTTTATTTATTTATTTTGACTAAGTCCTCATTATTTGTTTAACATTAATCAATGCGTGTTCTCCCCAGTAGGAGCGAAGAGATTGCAAATTAATTTGATATTAAATATCAGTTTTTGAACCGCAAAGAGGATTCTAGAAATCAAGCTACCCATTCACAAGCTTCAGCTGAATTCATATCCATGTGGAGAAAATTATTTA
The DNA here is from genome assembly GCF_014633365.1 of Diospyros lotus. Taxonomy (NCBI): domain Eukaryota; kingdom Viridiplantae; phylum Streptophyta; class Magnoliopsida; order Ericales; family Ebenaceae; genus Diospyros; species Diospyros lotus. The sequence continues at coordinate 33,567,423 of NC_068341.1, read as the reverse complement.
TTCATTGAATGATTCAGCAAAAGAGGCCCAAGACTTGGTTTCGAAACTGTCCCAGACTTTTGGGTTACTCATATTGATTAATAATAAAGTATTTCATTGCGTATCACTATCTCTATCTCTTATTAGGTTTGTTTAGGGTAAATTATATTCGGTCTGGCGAAGATATGGTCGAATGGTTTTGGTTTCGATTTATGGTTTTGATTGAAGTTACTTTTTAAATCTATTTTTATCGGTTAAGGGTATAATTTACCCTTCATGAGAGGCATAATTTTTTATTCTAAAAATGTATATAACAAATTTATATGGTATAAGAGAAAGAAATGGCACTATTTTTTTTTTTTTTTTTGATAAAAGAAGAAAGTTTTTAGGAATATGGTTAACTCAATAACACTGTTCGGTTATTGCTAGAAAGAATAGGAATATTAGTTATTTATTTGGTGTGCTCGGATGTCCACTTACATGGGAATTCATTTTGAATACTTAACTTTTCATTACTCACGAGTAAAACCCCATATTTTGACCTCTTTAGTAGCGTTGTAACCCTCAGCGCATTAAATCTAAAGACCGTATGATCTAAAGGCACTATGAAATCATGATAGATACTGAATTAAAGCAACGCATGAAAATTATATTTTAATCCTCAAACACTACAATGCAATTAGGTTAGACACTGAAGATGCTGAGGACCTGAAGGCTATGTTCACGCTAATATCATAGATGTATCTTTTTTAGAATGAACGTGTGTTTATTTATAGAGGAGTATGAAATTTTCTTAAATATGTTAGAATTATGATTTTTTACAGATAATGTCTATCTTGATATTTTAGAATCCACTAAGGTTAGGATTTTTATAAATAACATTTGTCCTGATATTTCGAGTTCTTATTATAATTAGAATTCTTTATAGATAATTTATATCCTTTTTGCATAACTCTCAGATGGATTTTCAGATGTTAGAATTATTTAGTTTACGAGTAGTGTGGGACCCCCCTCCCCCCACCCAATTAGAGAAAAATTACACACTATAAGAAAAATGGGATTGAGCGACGGACATTTCTGTCGCTATTTTGCGACGGAATTGTGATGGATTACAAAAATGTTTTTTAGAGAATTAGCAACGGATTTTAGCGATCGAAAAAAATTTCATCGCTAAAAAAATAAAATAAATTTAGCGACAGAAAAAATAATCCGTCGCGAATTTTAGCGACGGAAATAAATTATTTCCATCACTAAATTTTAATAATAATAAAAAAAACAAACAAAAAAATATATATAGCGACAGAATTTATTTCCGTCACTAATTTTAGCGACAAAAAATAAATTCTGTTGCAAAATTTAAAAATAAAATTTTAAATTTAAATTTTTATTATTAAAATTTAGCAACGGAAATAGATTTCCGTTGCTAAATTTTAGAATAAAAAATTTAAAATTAAAATTAATTAAATAAAAAAAATTAAAGTTAGCGACGGATCATCCAAATTCGTCGCTTTAATTTTTAATTTTTTTATTCAATTAATTTATAAATATTTAAATTTGGGATGAATATTTAAATATATAAATATTTAAATTTTATAAAAAATTAAATATACATTTAAACATGAGATGAATATAAAAAAAATAATTTATAAAATTTAAATAAATATATTAATATTAAAAATCATAATATTGTTAAATTCTAACTATATCAATTAATATATTTCATGTGTATAAAATAAAAAATATATTAAATGTATAATAATTAATTATTTGTAATATTTATTAAATGTGTACAAAAGGTAAACAAATACTACATTTGAAAAATAAATAAACAGTTTAAAAATCATAATATTATTGAAATTTTTTTATTTTAAATTTTAGAAATCATAAAAATGAAACAATGTTGAGGGATTACATTATATAAAAAGGTGTCTAGGAGTTATTTGTCAATCTTTTTTTCTTTATAAATAGGAGAATGTTTTGCTAAATTAAAAAGTTTAAAAACCATAATATATGGATGACATTGTGTCTTATACTTATAATAATATCATATGTCACTATCTAATATATAGGCATTGTAACACAATTAAATGTACAATTAAGTCATTCATAATAAACAACTAGAGAAGTTAAATGTGTTGATCAGGATAACAGAATATCAAAATAAGTCCAGAATGATTTTCAGACGAAGATATGGAATGATTTTCCCCCTGAGTAGTTATACTATAAAAAAACTATAGGGGTTAATTTTTATTTTTAAAGTTTAAGTGTTATGTATAAAACATTAATGTTGACCAAGAAAAAAATAAATATATCTCATTATTATTTGTGCTCTTTAATTTTGTCTCTGAGTTATAGATGAAATTCAGTAATTTGAAATTCGTTTAGTATAATTTTTATTTATAGAAAAAAATTAATTTTTTAAGATAACAAAGTATTAATAAATAATTCAATATATCAAATTAATTTATTATAATTATTAGATTCATTATATAATTAAATTTTTAGATAATTACAATAAGATTTTATTTAAATTATTTAATAATAAAATTTTATTTAAATTATTTAACAATAAAATTTTATTTAAATTACATTATTTTTATCAATTAAATAATTATTTCTATTATTTTTATAAATTATATTATTTTTTATTTAATTAATAAATATTAAAAATAAATAAATCCAAGAGGTGAGAAACTCCTCGCCTCTTTCTTAACCAAATCCCCCCTCCCCTTCCCTTCCCCCCAAACAACCCTAAGTCCCTCTCCCCCAAATCTCTAACCTTTTCTGGCTTTCTAGCTCTCTCTGGCTTCTCGCCCTCACCTCTCGCCCTTGCCCTCTCATCTTGCCCTCGCCCCAGCTTTCGCTCACTACCTCGCCCTTCCCCCACTCTTGGTCACTGCTTCGCCCTCGCTTGATCTCGCTTCTCGCTCTCGGCCTCGCCCTCGCCCTCGCTGTCTTGCCATCGCTCTTTCGCTCTCGCTCGTTGTTTCGCCCTCGCTCGCTGTCTCGCTCTTACTCGCAACCTCGCCTTTGCCCTCGTTGTCTCACCATCGCTCTCTCGCTCTCGCTTGCTGCATTGCCCTCGCCTCTCGTTGCTCGCCCTCGTTTCTCGCTCGCGACTCGCCCTTGTCTCTCGCTTGCTCGCTCTATCGCCCTCGCTCACTGCCCCTCACCCTAGCCTGCGTCTCTCGCTTGTAGCCCCACGCCCTCACCCTCGCCAAGGTTAAATTATTTTTTTTTATTTTTTGGATATTTATTTTACTTTTTATTTTTAAAATTTGTTTGCAGCTCATGTTAAATTTATGTAAATTTGAAGTGTTTTCAGTATTAGTTTATTTTTTTCTGTTTAATTTTTTTTTATTTTTCTTTCGTTCCAAGTAAAAAGGAAAGAAATTATTTATTTTGTTTATATGTTTTTTCAGTGAAAGAAATGTTCTTTTATTTCTTTTATATGTTTTTGTTTATGTTATTTCATTAAAAAATTATTTATTATGTTGTTTGCTGTTTAAATATTTATAAAGTTTAAATATTTAAGTATTAATTTATTTTTTTATTTTTTAAAAAAGAAATAATTTTTTTTTAATTTTTAATTTTATATTTTAAAATAAAAAATATATTTTATAAAAAAAATTTAAAAATAGCGAGGGAATATTTTGTAGCTAAAATAAATTATAATTTTTTTTTAAAAAATAGAGACGAAAATTTCCGTCGATAAATTTAAAAAAAATTACATTTAGTGACGAAAAATTTTTCGACGCTGATCCGTCGCTAAATTGATTTAGCAACGGATTTTTGAATTTAGCGACGGAAATATTTCGTCGCTAAAATTCGAAATTCTTGTAGTGACATATTTTTAGCTAAAAAAGTTATTTTGGACTTTTAGAATTTTTGGGTCTATTAATGGCCTTTTCTCTATGACATAATAATTGCTCCCAATTCTTTCATTCTAGTTTCTTAGAGGAAATAGTAGACTATGTCATAACTTGTATTTATTTCTCTTATATTTATCTTTTCTAAGAACGTTCTCGTGCTCTTGCACTTATGTTTTTTTGATAATGCATCTTAGATTGTTCTTTCGCATTTCACGCTTAAATACTATTTATTTACAATAAAATTGCAGTAATCTAATTTTAAAACATTTTCTAATGATGTTGACACTATTTATTTACAGTAAAATTGTAGTAATCTAATTTAAAAACTTTTCCTAATAATCCAACAGGAACATTCAAAATAACTTTTTTTTATTTTGAGTTTTCTTTACAACTTTTTTTTGTTTTCAAAAATACATTTTCGAAAATATGAAATTAAACAAGTTTTCAGTGTTTTAGAAAACTGAAACAGAACTTAAAACAGTAAGGAGATCATCCCTTATTTTTTGTTTTCTTCAAATTCTCAAATATCTTCTATATATATATATATATGATGCATTTTAGGACAATTCGTATTATATATTATATTATTTTGCAGTACTTATTTTGACTAAGTTCTCATTATTTGTTTAACATTAATTAATGCGTGTTCTCCCGAGTAGGAGCGATGAGATTGCAAATTAATTCGATATTAATATCAGTTTTGAACAGAAAATAGGATTCTAGAAATCAAGCTACCCATTCACAAGCTTCAGCTGAATTCATATCCATCTGGAGATAATTATTTATTCATTGAATGATGTTCAGCATCAACGTTTAATTTTGATGCCGAAAGTAGATACCTAATCACAGAAGAAAACTTCATCAGGATATGTATGTTGGTCTTAGTTGAGAAGAAAGAAAATGTCAATTCATCCTAATTCAAATAAAAAATGTCCTCTCCCCTCCCCCATTCAGGACCAAGAAAATGTTTGACCAATTCATGAACTCCATGTCTATATATGTAATTAGCCAATCCATCATCTAAACCAAACAAATTACAAAGAAAAGCTCTAAATCCAAAGCGCTGATTATTCCCTACTGTTACTGTTAGTTTAGATCCTAAATCAAGAGAATGAAGGGCACCCACTTCTTCGTAACTATGGCTGTGTTGGCCTTGGCTTCAACACTTGCCTATGCTTCTGATCCAAGCCAATTGCAGGACTTTTGTGTTGCTGTTAATGACACCAAATTTGGAGGTACATTCTCTCTCTCTCTCTCTCTCTCTCTCTCTCTCGGGTTCAAACTGCATAGGATAACACTATATATAACTTCATCAACTAGCCAACTGCATGAAATATTGTTCAGTTTCATGGTTCATCACCAGAGACTTTTTTGCTCTATATATATTTAGTGACTTTTATTTTTTTTTTTTCCTTTTTGCTACGAATTTTAGTGAATTTTAACCAATCCTAATTCTCTTCATCATATGCAGTGTTTGTGAACGGGAAGTTTTGCAAGGACCCAAAGCTCGCTACGCCAGAAGATTTCTTCTTCCCTGGGCTCCTTAACCGTCAAAATACATCAAACCAACTTGGCTTTACTGTGACTCCAGTGAATGTGATAAACTTACCGGGACTTAACACACTTGGTATCTCCTTGGCCCGACTCGACTTTGCTCCCTTTGGGGTTAACCCGCCACATACTCACCCTCGTGCTACTGAGGTCATTGTTGTGCTGGAAGGTACCTTATATGTAGGCTTTGTCACCTCCAATCCAGAAAATCGTCTCTTTGCCAAGACCCTGTATCCGGGAGATGTGTTCGTGTTTCCAGAGGGTCTCATTCATTTCCAATTCAATGTGGCAAAGAAGAATGCTGTTGCGATTGCTGGTCTAAGCAGCCAAAATCCTGGGGTTATTACCGTTGCGAATGCAGTGTTTGGGTCCAATCCCAAGATTAACCCTGATGTTTTGGCCAAGGCATTTCAACTGGACAGAAAGGTGGTTTATTATCTCCAAGAAGTCTTCTAACTCTTGAGAGACAACAACCAAACAAATATTATTTGGACCCTTTGGTCAACTAATAATAATTAAATTAATGCTACAAATAAGTGGGTTCATACTGGTGCTACCTCCAGTGCCCTTTTCTTTGAAATTCTCTTATTGTGATTCAATGAAATAGTTTTGAACTCTAAATTAGTCACTATCTTGTATGTGACATGATAGTCTATCTATATATATCCTGAAATGTTATAAAATCTTGCTTTATGTATCCTAGGAATCCAAGGCAGTTCAAAGTTCTTACTATCTCTGCATTGGATTGTTGACACTAATTTGCTTAATATAAACTAGAACAAATTCTCATCTAGCTTAACACGGTTGCTTTAGATTTAGGAGTTTAGTTTTCAGTTGCTATTAGATGGGCTTGTCCTAATCGTTGCAGTGCCAATGTTCCTTTCTTGTTTTCATTTGTAGTTCCCGCCATAATATTTCTAGCTAGAAAAAAAAAAAATGAATGTTTGGTGAATCATAAGTTTAAAGGGAGATTACATATAAGTTTTTTTAAAAATCTTAAACTGCGTTCGCTTTACATTTTTTATTTTTAATTTTGAGTTTTAAATTTATTTTTAATTTTCTGCTTTAATAGTCTATTTTTAAAAAATTGAACACATGTTCTTTTTGTCATTTTAAAAATTATTTCTTAAAATATAAAATTAAAAAATACATTTATTTTAGAATTTTGAGAAAAATTATTTTATGATATTTTATTCAATGAATTTGATTTTTTAAATGATAAAATTAAGTCTTTTTAATAAAATTTTATTATTAAAATAAAATAATAAATTATTAACATCTCAGTGATAATTTATATTAAATATTATTATACAAAATATGTGTAATATATTTAATAATATACTATATCTTATTCTATATTTTAATTATAATATAGATATATTATATTTTTAAATTTTAAATAAATATATAATTTTATTTTTAAAATTTAAAAATAATTTTTTTCCTTTTTTTCCTTCTTTCCTTTTTTTTCCTTTTATTTTTTAGAGCCAAAACATAAAAAATGGATTGTATATTCCATGTTTTGGACTTAGAGATTGTTTTGTTGTTTTGAGTTTCTTTTATAATTTTTTTTATTTTTAAAAATGTATTTTTGAAAATGATAAAGTAAACACATTTTTATTATTTTAAAAAATTGAAAACTAAAAATAATCTAAAAACAAGAGAACGCAAGCTTAATTTTCTTTCTATGTGAATCATAAGAAGCTAATATGATGCTCAACTTATAAATACTTTTAAAAGCATAACCCTAGACAAAGCACTTATGTGGTAAACCTGTGTCTCTTATACTATGATTATGCTTTTAGGTTTTTGCCAACGTAAAAATTTCAAGACTTAAGCTCAACAAAGGAAACAGAGAGAAAGCTAGCTAAATAGGGGAAAGGGCCAAAACTAGCCAACCAAAGAATTAAAACTGGCCTATATATGCCTAAAGACAAACCTAGCTAGAGCAAGAAAGGGCTAGCCACAAAATGGGGCCTTTGGGAGATGAAGGCCGAAGCACCTTACCATAATAAGACAAGAGGACTAATCTAGTTAGTTTAAACTACTCCTGAAAATGGGCTACAAGAAGTGGACCTTGAGGGGTTGACATTCGTAAGCAAATGCTAAGCCTGCAAAAGCCAAAAATTCCAATGTGCTAGCAACAAACAAAATAAGCAAAACCAACTAAAAACAATGAATAGAGAACTGCCCTAAAGAGAGAAAAGTAGAATTTCCGAATCATGAGACTGAGCAACTGTAGGAGGCACCACCTATATCTATATTTTGTCTATGTTCCAATTGCTTCAATCAACATAGAAGCCCATGGAATTGGGCCAAATATGAGAGAGCGGGGTTGGGACTAATAGGGTAGCATGAGGAGTTTGTTTTGTGGCGGTGGAATTAAGCATATTTAGTCGTGATTGCCCTGTTGAAGGAAGAAGAATATATAGAAGAGGTTCTAGTTTTATACACTATATCTCAAACTCCAAAGACAATGAAATATACTGGGATTATGGATGAGTCTTTGAAATCTAACTACATGCACCACTTTAATCTTCCTACGCATGAACTATATTTAATATTAGATACGTGTACTACCAAGATACCACACATATCCATTCACCTCCGACATGCATCTAGCTAGAAACAAAAGACATGCGAACTTAACCTTCTTGTAAACAACAAAATTATTAATTCCAACATTCTCCTTAATTTTTGGAATTTCTTAACTCTTAAGACTTCCTCGTATTTTTAGTAGATCTTCAAATTTGAGGGGCTTTGTAAAAATATCTATCACTTGATCTTGAGTCTTTACAAACTCAAGTTCCACTTATTTCTTAGCAATACACTCTAGAATAAAATGAAACGTTGTATCTATATGCTTTATTTATTCATGAAACACTAAACTCCTAGCAAGTGCTTGCTTCAGCTTGTTATGAATGCAAATCCTTGTAGCTTTCTCTCATGGCAAGAGTTCCTTTAATAATCTTTTATGCCAAAAAGCATGGCACGTACTTGAAGTTTTCACCACATACTTTGATCCATACAATGCCTTATTCAATTTCAAGACTTTATCTTCTTAGCCTTTAAGCACATAGCCCTTTGATTGTTCAACATAGACCTCCTCTCAAGATAGTCATCATTTATGAAGGCTAACTTCACATCAAGTTGATAAATTATCCACTTCATCAATTTGAGCTTCCAAACACATGAGTAAACGAATAGTTTCCAAGAGAGCAACAGGTGCAAATACCTCCTTACACTCAACTCCATGCTTTTAGCCTTTGGCAACAAGACATATCCTGCATTTCTTCACTTCTCCTTTGGCAATCCTCTTCTTCTTGTACACCCATTTGACTCCAATATCTTCATGCCCACTTGATAAAAAATAACTAATAATAATAATAATAATAATAATAATAATAATAATAATAATGGGTGTACAAGACAAAGAGGATTGCCAAATAAATAATAATGGGAGAACTGAGTCCTGACATGATCTTCGTCTTGTACACCCATTTAACGCCAATATCCTGTATAATAATAACTACTATAACATGAATTTTGGATCAATGTTGTGCAAGAAAAATGAAGATTGGAAATTAGTTCCAAAATCAAAAGATTTTTCTATATTTGGAACACAATAAATTTTCAAAAATAAATTAGAAGGCAATTTGAGATAATAAATCCCTTTAGATAGCTTAAAATATTGAAGTTGAAAAATCTATTGTGCAAATTTTGTTTCTATTCTTAAAAATAAAATAAATAATTAAATAAATAAAATAATAAAAAAAGGGCCGACCCAGATAAGGTTGAACCCTCTCTCTGTTATCTCTCTCTCCCTCTCTCTCTCTCTCAATCTCTTCCAAAAACATTGCTGTAAATCACCAATTTCTTCAACATCAAACCGTTCGATCTTGAATCCAGCTGGATTTTCATCGTGAAAGCAATCTTCTCCCTCAAATCTTTTCATCTCCGACATCTCCCTCGTTCGTCGCCACCTCTCTGCCTCTGGTATCTCCCTCGTTCATCGTCGTCTTTCCCTTTTCGGTATCTCCCTCGTTCACTGTCTCATCTCCATTGTGCAGCCAATTAGATCCATAGCATTGATCGGATCCACGTGTCCCGAGTCTCCCTCATTCGATTTCACAGTGAGCTTCATTTCATTTGCATTTTTTTTATTATTATTATTTGTTTGTCTTTGTGATTGTTTTTGTTAGGGTTTCACAGTTATTCGTTATTTATTTTTGTTTGTTTTTGTGTTTGTTTGTACTGTCGCCCAACGTCCATTGCATTTGCAATCACCTACATCCTTGTTGTTGTCGTCGCCGCTTGCTGTAACGCCCCGTTTTTCTCAGCGCGCTATAACTCAGGACAATTCTGGGATAATATTTATTTATTTATTTTTCAATACTACTAAAACTAAACCATATCATTACTCTTATTCATTCCAAAATTTTAATTCATTTATCTCTAAGGAGAATCATCATAATATCAAATGCGGAAGCTAGAATCGAACATAACGTCATAACATTGATCATAAATCAGTTTTTACATCACAGAAACATAAATTTCTCAACATGACTTAATACATAAGTTCTCAACTAACATTAACCCTAAATAGGCTTCTACATCATCATTCCTCAAAACGTTCAAAATTCGAAGTAGTAGAACTTAAATACATGGGCTACATAACATATATTCAACTCATCATGCACTTTGCTAAGTGCCATTTCATGCCTCATTTATCCTCGTTTCTACTACAATCTCTATCTGAAACATTTGAATATTCTAGGGACAAAGCCCAAGTTAGATGATGAATCATCTAAATAAGGGAACAAAATATTTAATGCTCATGTATGTATGCAATGCACATAATATCATAACTCTCATGTTTGTGTCGACTCCACCTTAAGATTACCCGGCATTTTTCTAGTCTCCCTACCAGACCAGGGTGTATAGGTGCACCATTGGCAAGGCAACGGCGCCAGTACCTAATTCCAAACCCATGCAACATATAACTGTGAATCTCATCATGCTCATATGCATATTTCATAAATCAAACATATAAATGCAATGCAATCTACATGACATACTCACATTAAGGCATGACAACATGATAAGATCATTTACATAAAATCGGATTTTGGAAATTGAACCACTTACAAACCAAGCATTTTCATAAAACTTAATCCATTTGGGAGGTATCACTTATAATTAGACATTTTCATAAAACTAAATCCAGTTGAAAAATACCACTTACCTTGCAAAAAGACAATTTTGCCCCTAGCATAATTTTGCTTCAAAATTCACGTCGAACTTCCAATTGTACTCAATTGTGAACCTTGACGTACCCTGGGTATCATAATTATTTAAAAAAATCAGATTTATAATTTTCTCTAATTTTCTTAATTTCTCCCATTTCCTCATATTATTTCCTCAAGATTATAAAATAAATACTTTCTCATAAAATTTTCTCAATTTCTATTCACAATAATTCCTAAAACAATATTCCTAAACTTCAGAAATTTCCTCATAATTTTCAAAATCCATATTCTATTTATTTCTCATTTTCTCTTTGATTTTCAAGCATCTATTTCCTAAAAAATCCATAATAAATACCAATCATGCATTTCCCTTCCAATTTCATCATCAACAATTCTAAAATATCATTCTCATATTTTTAGAATTTTTGAAGAAATTTTCAAAGATGACTCACCTTCCCGCGGAGCGATTTGGTATTCTTCTATACTACAACGAAGTCTCGGTTTGCGTATCCAACGATGCCTTCTGCCATAAATTTTTACAAGAACTACTAAACCCAGCCTATAGGATTTTTCTAGGAATTTTTGGTATTTTTCTCTATATTTTGTTTTTCCTATTTTCTTTCTTTCTTTTTTTTCAAATCTCTCTCACTCTCAAATCTTTTTTCTTACAATTTTTCTCTCTCTAATTTAGGCCCTCAAACCTTTCAAGTTTCCTATATTTATAGAAGGTTGAATTAAGCTTAACATAATTGTAGTGACCCATTATCTTTAATTATTTTGTCACATTTCTTAATTATTTTTCACTAAATCTCTTTCATAATCTTTAATTGTTTGTCCACACCCTACTTTGTCTCCCATATTTCTCTATTATTTCACTTATTATTTTTTATTATTTATCTACACCCTACTTTGTCTCCCACATTTCTCAATTATTTCACCTCTTATATTTAATTATTTTGTCACATTTCTTAATTAATTTCTACTAAATCTCTCCCATAATCTTTAATTATTTCTCCACACCCTACTTTGTCTCCCACATTTCTCAATTATTTCACCATTATCTTTGATTATTTATCCACACTCTACTTTGTCTCCTACATTTCTCAATTATTTCACCTATTATCTTTAATTATTTTATCACATTTCTTAATTATTTTTCACTAAATCTTACTCATAATCTTTAATTATTTTGTCACCTTTGTAATACCCCATATCTGTGTAAGGTCACCGCGTAATTTAGATGAACATAAAATACCGAAAAATGGGTTTAAGAGTAAAATAAATCGTTGAATCAACTGGAGGAAGTACCTCGGGACTTAGATGTCTAATGAAAATGGTACATCAGTAACCAGCGTCCCGAGAAAAGAATTATGGCATCGAAAGAAATGAGATCGGGAATAGTTTTCGGTACAGCAAAAATACAGCTGCCGATTAGGTCGTAATACCGAATTGTTATAGACGACGTCCAAAAAGTCAACGGAGTGTGTCTAGGACTAATATTTTATGTATAGAACAACCGTTAAGTGATTTCGGGTTGAATAGAGTGGATTTAAAGGTCAAAATGATCAGTCGGGCCTAACTGTAATTTTTTGAATTTGCCCGAGAGAGGTCAAAATGGTAATTTTTCTTAAGTTTCAAGGGAGAAATGAGAAGTACTAATCTTGAGGGTCTTAGTGATGGTGCTGGAAAGATCAGGGGCTTGATGATAAGGATCAAAATGCAAAAGAAAATTTCAAGTGGGCCAAACTGTAATTTTTGAAAAATCTGCTCAGAAATGGCAGATCTGGCCGCCATTTGTGGTCGAAAAATCTGGAGATTGCAGCTGTTCTTCGACAGGGCATGGCCAAAGTCGCGTAAGGGCAAAGAAACGGCCTCTAATTGGTCGGAAAAACGGACGAAATTGGCTATAAATAGTTGAGTTTTGGTGAGGGTTTGCATCAAAGATTTTACTTTGGATTTCTCACTTTTGGGAGCGAATTAGAGGTCAGGGATAAGGGGCTTTTGTTCCCCAGGTTGTGAGGAGCAATTCTGGGAATTTTGAGGGTTTTTGGAGTAGTGTAGGGAGTGTTTTCGCATATATATACATTTGGCCGTATATATATATATATACATATTGCGTGAGTATTAAATCAGGTTGTAGAGTGATCGATCGAAGGATCTATTAAGGGGCTTTTGGTCGCAAGGCTATGGGTAGAAAATCTGGAAAAATTCGTCTCAATCAAAGTTCGAATCGAAGTCTAATTTGATTCGTCGGAGTTCGGTGGCGGGATAGCTTCGGCGAACTGTTTTCGGCCAAATCGGAAGGCTTTCGGTGGTTTTTTCCGATCAACATGGGTACCATTGGGATCAACTAAGGGAGAGGAACAGCCTGGTGTCGTCGCTTCAATTTTCCGATGTACCGTTGCCGAAGAAGATGACCGGAGGTATTTTTAGTATTTTTTTAAATGCTAAAAATATAGAAAATTCGATAAAAAATAGAATTAAAGGAATTAAAATTATGGAAAAATATCCATAAATTCATGAAAAATGAATAGTTTATTTTTATGAATTTTTATCTTGGAAATTTCTTGAGGAAATAATTATTTTTGATTTTTGAAAGGAAATGTAAATGGAAAATAAATATAAGGGATTTTTATAAAATTATGAAAAAAGTCCATAAGGCAAGGAATTTATTTTATGAGTTTTGGTGATTTTTCTTGAAGTATATTCGAAGGAAATCAATGAGAAATAAATTTTCTCAAGAAAAAGTAATTATGAAAATTTGAGAAAATAGAAGAAAAATCTGGAAAATTTCCAGAAAATTCCATAGGCTTATAAATATTTTTTTATGAATTTTTGTGGAGAAAAATTTAGAAAAAATGCTTGAAGAGGTATTTACTTGAAATTATCGAGAGAAAAATAGGAAGAAATTAGAGAAAAATAATGAGAAAATTGGGAAAATAGATATTGATTTCCCTTTGAATGCATACGATGTCTAGGGTATCGTTGAGGCTCAAGGTTGAGTTATAGCATGCCTGGCATGAGAATCGAGATAGAGCACAAGGATCAAGGCAATCCGAATACATTCAAGGTGAGTGGTTCTATCGAAAAACTTGTTTGTGGCGTATGAATGGTTTACTGCTCATCCCCATGACTAGGTTTATTGATGGTTTTACAAATGATTATTTTCACATTGTTAGATTTTGTACAGTAAATTCCATACATTGAGATGTTGATTTTATGTCATGCATGTTATGACTTTCGGCATTGGTATGTTGTGTTGTCCATATGGGATATGGGTTGTAATCCTGTGACGTGGCCCCCGAGTGACAGCACTCGGGATGCTTGCCGAGGATTATTGCTATGTGACCCACTTGAGACGGGGCTGAGACAGATTTCACCCTACGGTACTCAAGTGGCGGGGCTGAGAGTGGACACCACCCCGGTTGTTGGCTCAAGTGGCGGGGCTAAGAGTGGACACCACCCCAGGTTCCTTTGAGCAATAGCATTAATACCGAGGTGTCGTTGATTCCGAGGATAATGCTGATGTGATACTCTTGGGGCTAGGGTTGCGTTGGGTTTTGGAATGCTTTTGAGCAGGAGTGTAATGCCTAACAATGACAATGGGGTGATTCCCAAGTTCATATGTTGAGGTTGTCCCTTCTTAAGCAGGATTGGTTTTCCAATGGGTCAGTATGGTCGTGTCGCCTTTAGAGAGATTGCATTTTCCCTGGTTAGAGCTAAATGATGTGTGGGATTCTCTTAGGCTGGGGCATGTCATGATTTGTCAAATTTATATATGATTTTGCATATATTCATGAAAATGTTTTTGAACTCTCACTTAGATGATTCAGTATCTAATTTGGACTATGTCCCTGAAATATTCAAACGTTCCAGGTTAAAGCAGTGGCGCCAAGGGAAAGAATGTCATCGAGATGCAGCTGCGATGTTTAGTTTTGTAGGTTTTTGTCTATGATTACGATGTTCAGAGGTTATGTAATATTTTGATATTTTCATGTGAAACATCGATCTGGATATTTAATTGTAAGAGGAGTTGGTCGGTTACATATCATTGAGGTTTCGATCTTGCTTCCGCTGATGTGATTAATAATACCTGTCTTAGTCTATTAATTTTTAAATTTTGATATGCTGAAAAGGTATAATTGGGATTGTCGGTAAATGATCATAAACTTATGTTGTGTGTATGATGATATTGAAAAAAAAAATAAATACTCCCAAAATCTCGAGGTAATGCTCGTTTTGGGAAGACGGGGCGTTACAACCTTAATTATTTTTCACTAAATCTTTTTTTAGATAGATTATTCTTTCATTTAATTCATTAATTTTAAAACTACTTTCTTAGCCTACTAACTCTGAACCCATTTACTTAGCCTTTCTTTTTTTTCAACTTAGCCCACTACCTCTAAGTCCATTTACTTAGCTTTTCATTTTTCAATTTAGCCCATTAACTCTAAACCCATTAGTTTTCTTGATTATAATCTCTAATGGATGTTAAAAATATTTTAAATACACAAAAATTAATTATTATTATTCTCAAAATACTAGAATATTACACTCGCGGCCTGCTCATTGCCTCTCAATTCGCTCGTTGCCCTGCCTCTCTTACTTCGTTACTACTGCTTTTCCCTCGCTTTCGCACCTCGCCCTCGCACTCGCTTCTCATTGCTTTGTCGTTTGCTACCCCTTTCTCCTCTCACTACTCTATCTTACTTTCTCCCTTGCCCTCTTGCTCTCGCCCTTGCCCTTTCGTCTCTGTTGATCGAAACCCTAAAAACAATGACAAGTCACTGTTTAAAAAAATAATAAAATAAATAATAATAATAATAATAATAATAATAAATAAATAAATAAAATAAAATAAAAAACTAGAAGATCATGTCAGGACCCAGTTCTCCGTGCGGTGCCTGCAAAATATTAAGAAGAAAATATACTAAATCATGCGTCTTTACCCCTTACTTCTGTCATGAAGAATGAACTATTGATTTTGCAGCTATCCATAAGATTTTTTGTGCCAGTAATGCCTCAAAACTACTGGACTAGCTTCCGGTTAGTGATCGTTATAGGGCAGTTGCTACACTCTTATATGAAGCTCAAGCTAGGCTTCAAGATCCTATGTATGGCTATGTATTCTATATTTTTGACCTCCAATAGTAGGTCGTCAATTTTCAATTTCATCTATCTTTATTGGAGGAATTAATATTTGCAAACTTTTATACAAACCCTCTCAATGTTCAAAATTGGTTTCACATAGAAACCAATTCAAGCCCATATTATGACAATGGATCTTTCCTCATGGATGATCCAAACCCTATTTGAAATTTTGAAAACCCAGTCATCCAAGAAAAAAATATGTCATTTCCTTATTTCTAAGTTGCCAGTTTGCAACTTTACCCAGTTGAAACTAGCAGCAGTCAACGACCATTCCTAGGTGATATAGATGAACTTAGATCCGTTTTGTTCAGCAACCATCATCAGCATTGAGCATCGGCGAAATTTAAAGCTATCAACATGGGTGCCTTAGATTACTGATTTGTAAATTTTGTAATGCTACTATATCCCTTGACTATACTTTCTTTGATGTTGTGTAATTTTGAATTATGCTCAATATTGTGGATTATGTTCGATATATTTTTCTCATGAGCTATATTGTTTATATATCTTTATTTTCTTCGTCAATAATCTTTTTTTTTTATTATGACAAAAAGAAGAAGAAGAGTAAGATATTATGAGATGAGAGATTGTATGTATGAGAGTGTGAATTGTATATTATTTTTGTATGAGGGTAGAAAAATGTATTATGATATTTTTTTGTGTATGTGAAGAAATAATATATCTCAGAGATAGGATATCAAGCAGGTGCAATCAAGACAATCAAATTTGGCAATCAGGTTTGGTCTTTAAAACTCTTAAAAATTATTTTATCTATTAAGATATATTCAAAATATTTTTATGCTATTAGTATTTTTGAAATGAGGAGCTTATAGTATAAAATTAAAAGGGAGTTTAATTTTTTTTTATCATATTAATTACCTCATAAATCATTTTTTTGTCATCATAAAAAAAAGGGAGAATGTTGAGCCAACTTTCTCATATTAATTAAGTTTTGATAATTAACAAAAATATTTTTATGATATAAATATATTTTTTCTCATATAAAAAAATAAATTTATTTCAAATTAAAAGTGGGTACAAAGAGTAAATTTATTTTGAATTAAATGTAGATTGCCTTTAAACATGTTTCCTTCTTTTGATCACTTATGTCTCAAAATTTTGTGTTTGAATTTTCATTTATTGATAAATGATTTTATTACTTATGCAAAAAATATATTTATTTTGAATTAAAGGAGAATTACTTTTAGACATGTTTTTTCTTTCTCATATAAAAAGTAAATTTATTTTGAATTAAAGAGAATTGGTTTTAAACATGTTTTCTATTACTCAGGCAAAAAGTAAATTTATTTTTAATTAAAGGTGAGACATGTTTTCTTATTATTTGAAAAAGTCTAAACATTTTTTGAATTTTAAACTTCATATTAACCCTTTTTTTAGTGGGTAAAATGCTTATAAATACCCCCCCAAACTCATTTTTTGAGTATCTATTACACATCTAAAGCTCCCAAAAGCTCTCAAACTAATTTCCAAGCATTCTAAGGCTCTCAAATATTCATTGTTCATTCAACGAAGAGCCACAAGGCAATAGGAGAAAAGTTCTTCAAGTCTTTTATGACAAATTCGAACTTCTCCATTTGAGGTTACAAATTTATTTATTTATTTAAATATTATTGCCTTGTATAATTTGTTCTTAATTGCTTATTTGTGTCCAAATGTGGACAAATTATTTGTAAACATTTAAATTATTATTAAGGATTGTATAAGTTTCCTAGATCCATTAAAATCTAGGTAAATCTAGTTTCCAAGATAAGTTAGGGAGAAAACCTTAATGTAGTGGTTAGTGGTTGCCTAGACCCATTGTAATCTAGGTGTGTATCTAGTTTTCAAAATAAACTAGTGTGAAAATCTTGGTAATTTTGATTTAATAGAACCTCAAGGGTAGTTAGACCTTGGGAGAGTAAATTAGGTGTATGTGAAGACACTAAACCACTATAAATTATCTTGTGCCTCATTGTATTTATTTTTGTTATATCCTGTGACTTACATTTATTATTAATCTTAAATATAATTTATTATATTTATCAAATATATATTTTTCAATAAAATCATTAATCAAGAAATTTATTAAAATTGAAAAAAAATTAATCACTCAATGCACCACCCCTCTTGAGTGGCCATATCTTAAGGGACCAACACTTTCTTCTAACGACCAAATCGTCTCATGTTTACCATCGTGTCTATAGAAATCAATATTTCTATTTTTTCCATAATTTTCTCAATTTTTTTTCTATTTTCCATAACCTTTCTTTTCTTAGAAAATGCATAATAAATATCTAACACATAATTTCACCAAATAATTTTACACAGATATTCCTAAAATAATTTTAGGAAAATAAAAAAATTAATTTCGGACCAAGCATGTACCTCACGCGCCCTCACGCACCAAACGTGTGGCTGAGGATGGAGTCCGCGCGTGTAGCACGCGCGGGGCTGTCTTCTCTGACAATGGGCACCAACGACTACTTCTAGCGGCCAAACTAATTATATAGTTTTGAAGTACTTCTCGAGGTGATCCTAGGGGTGTCCTTAGGTGGCTGAAAAACTCATCGAAATAGCCTCGAACAACTGGTTGCAGGCGCGACTTCGGTGAGGCCTAATTTTTCGACCAAGTTGCTAAAACCCCTCGAAACCTATATCATTCCCCTCCATACTCTCCATAAATTTCTCCTAGAACTCAAAGAACAAAAGTCCTCTATCCTTGTGGCTCAATTTAAGCCAAAACGCAAACAATTTCTCTCGATTTTTCTTTGAAACCCTCCGCCTTCAACCCCTTTTTATACTCATTTTCTCGATTGAAAATCACCAAATCTCGGTCATTCTTATCCCTTAAGTACCAGATCTAGCCTTTAACTCATCTAGCCTTTAACTCACTCGAATAGCCCTAAATCATGAGAAAAATCCCTCAAAATGGTCGGCCAAATTTCTGGTCACTTCTGCCATAAAATCTGATCACATCGCTACCGTTCTCGGCCAATGGCCACCCCCAAATGAACCATCATGAGCTGGAGGCTATTCTGGAGCCTTCAGGTGTCCTTTTTGACAGTCAGAGGTGGTTGACCGGCAGCAACAGGGCGGCCAGTTGGTTTCACACTACTTTTGTAAATTTTGCACTTTCACCCCTAATTAATTTCCAACTACAGTTTGCTCATTTCCTTAACACCCCTCAACTTTTTGTTAATTCCATTATGGCCTACAAGTTCCAAACTCTTCATTTCCACCCAGAGTTTCCAGAAAATTCATCTTTTGGACCTCTTTCGAGCAGTTTATGAATTTTACACTTTGGCCTGGATGCCCCTAAGCGTGTATTTTTTATCCCAAATATTTGTGAATCTCTTGGTTTTGACAAATCCTAATTCCTTGGAATTTTTATCTTCCTTAATTTGCTCTGACGTGGTCACTTACCTCTTTCGTTTATGTTTGAAAATTATACATTGGCCCGAAACTATGATAAACCTCATTTTTACTCTTCAATTTCTAAAATACCTTTGATATAAAATACTGGGTATTATAGTCTTTTTCTCTCCCCAATATAAAATACTGGGTATTATAGTCTTTCTCTTTCCCCCCACACACACGCACGCGAAATTGTATAGCCTTCCATTGTATGGCTAGTTAGTGGTTACTCAATAACCAAGGTCGTTTCCCTTCATGCAGTGTTTGTGAATGGGAAGTTTTGCAAGGACCCGAAGCTAGCTACAACTAAAGATTTCTTCTTTTCTAGGCTCCTTAAGCGGCAAAGTACAAGAAACTCGCTCGGTTCAACTATGACTCCAGTGACTGTGATGCAAATACCAGGCCTTAACACGCTTGGTATCTCCTTGGTGCACCTCGACTATGCTTCCAACGGGCTTAACCCGCCACACACACATCCTTGCCAACCGAGATCATTGTTGTCTTGAAAAATGCCTTGTATGTGGGCTTCATCACCTCTAGTTCAGAAAATCGTCTATTTAACAAAACACTCTATTCAGCAGATGTTTTCGTGTTTCCAGAGGGTCTCATTCACTTCCAGATTAATGTGGAATAGACTAACGCTGTTGCAATTGCTGGTCTAAGCAGCCAAAATCCTGGGGTCATTAAAATCACAAATGCTGTGTTTGGGTTGAATCCAAAGATTGATCCCAATGTTCTAACCAAGGCATTCCATATGGACAAGAAGGTGGTTGACTATCTCCAAGCCCATTTCTAGCTCTTGGTCGGACAATAATCAGACAAAAATTGAACCTTTGATTTATTCCTTACAAAAATAAAAGAACCCACATACCTGTCTATTACTTGAAAATTAAGCAGGCAACGTGTCTAAAGTCTGCTAATAGTTTAGTTTGTCATGAATAAGTGTGTTCTTATTTGGAATTCTTTGTCATGATTCGATAATAAAATTAATTTTTTGTTTGTCTCACTACATGCCTATAACATATTGAAAAGATCAAATTTTGTGTAGTATATAATATAATGTTTATCCATGTATTCTCCACATAAATGTTTACAAAATCTTGCAACTTAAACTTATTACAGATTCTAGTCTTTGGTAAGAAGATAGATGTAGAGTGTGTTCCAAGAAGAAGTTAAACTGAAGCAATGGAGATGATGACGTCTATGAACTGTCACCAATAAATTTTTGGTGACCTGGACTAATGTAGTTCAGATGGATGCCGACGTAGATCCCCATGTGCCCCAACCGGACAAGAGTATTTTTCCAATACGCTGCGCCAACTGCACGAGCTTCCGAGGACAAGTGGATGTTGGTCCCTTAAATAATGGTCACTTGAGAAGCGAGACGTGAATTGAGTGGTTATATAAATTTTTTTCGATCACTTCAATTTTTAGATGATTATTCACCCTATATCAACCTATGTCTATTTTACGTCAAATAAAGATGCAGATATAAAAGCAATAATGAATAAATGATAGACAAGGCGATGTATAATGGTTTGGTATAACTCAAACACCTACTCTACTCTCCCAAAATTTCAACAACTCTTGGGGTTCCACTAATTCAATCAACAACAAGAATTTCCCTTAACTAACCTTGAGAACTACACACAAACACCTAGATTTTCAACCAATCTAGAAAACGATAACAATCCACGCAACAGTTTAATGATTACAAGAATCGTCCTCACAATGACACAAATAAATCACATAAAAACTATTACAAGGCAATAATCGAATAAACTAAATATACCCTCAGTTGATGAAGTAAAGAATCGATCTCTTTTCAGCGCTTCAACTTTTCAATTGCCTTGAACTTGATTTTGATTTAGCAATCCATCACACAAGCTTCTTGAATCTTGAATGAAAGAGTAATGACGTTTTGAACTTCTTAAAGATGGCTCTTGGAGATTTGAACGTGATTAAGAGACTTCAAGAAACAAGAATGAGATGATTTTATACTTCTTAGGGCGACCTGCTTTCCTTTTAAACTTCTCTGTCTATTGGATATCGATAGTCAACTAATCAGAATCTTTAGTCAACTCATGAAATTCAATAGTTAACTAATTTAAGGCATAGTCGACTAATAGAAAAACACTACTCAACCCAGTTGAATAATGATGCATAGAAGAAAATATTTATGCAAAGATGCTCTTTGCTTAGTTGACTCATGAGTTATGGATAATCGACTAATTTGAGGTTTAGTCGACTAATGAAAACCACTACTCGACCCAATCGACTAATGTTGCATAGAAGAAAATATTTATGCAGAGATAATCTCTGTTTAGTCGGCTCATGAGCTATAGATAATCGACTAACCAACTATAAATGTTGAACAAACGTTTTCTCCTTTAAAAAATATTTGCAAAATAGTTTAACTCATTAATCATACTTTATTTGAATTAAAACCATACCACAAATCATTAAAAAATAAAATTGAGGGTTATCGATTTGTATGTGGTCTAAAATTGATTTTTTTTGTTAATTATTAAAATTTTAATATGTATATATATATATAATAATAATAATTCAAGTTCGCTCAACAGTGGACTCTTGGTGTACTAAAGCAAGCTGTCATTTGGGGGATATACTTCACTTCAGTCGGGACACGAGGGCAAGAAGAATCAACGACATTGGCCCAGGATCGGAGAGGAGCCCTACTCGGATTCCGCATCACATCCGGAGCCGGTGTTGGATTAGCCCTCCCATCCCTGACATCACCCGTACCCGTATCATCAGAGTGACCCTTATTCATGTTACTATTTTGACAACTGCAAGGCCCCCCTGATTAATTTGCAAATTGTTGATAACCACTGGTTAAACCCCGCGAGACACCAGCTGAATTGCCGTGATTATTTCCACTGACCAAATCCAAAATTCCACTGCCCAAGTGCATGTTACCCGACTTCATCCTGCCCAAATTCAGCCCATAATTCGGCCCACTTTGCCCGAATTGTTCATTACGTAAAGAGGCATTAGGCGCTCCATCCCCATAAGCTTGATGATGTGACAACCTCAAGAGCCTTTCCTTTGCCAACAGCCAAATACTCTCTGCCCAAAAGTCTGAAATCCCGTCGGTGGAGAGCCCAAAATTGACTTCTGAGGCCCTTTATCACGAGATGCATTTAATGCATTGGGTTCATAACTTGTAGAGGGCTGGCTAGTGGGACCCGCTGCAAGATTAATGCCTGGTGGGGTCCACCTCATGCAAATCAATTGATATGGAAGATATTGGTATGGGACCCACCACTCTGGCCGGAAGCAGAGACGATGAAGCTGGTGCGACCGGCCGACAGCCAATGGACAGACGCGGCGGGGGCAGATCCAGAAATAGATAGGAAAAGGTTGAAATTTTTTTTGAGGTGTGAAAGTGTATATCATATATTTTAAGGTGAGTTGTAATTTTTTTATTAAATTATTATTAAAAAATATTTTTTATATTAAAATTTAATTTTAAATTTAATTGTGACAACTCACACGTGATCTACTACTGTGCGAAGCAACATGGCTCTCGTCCATCAATACTGGGTCATCTGATGTCTTTACTATTAGAATTTTTTATAATATGTGCAATATTAATTGTATCTTATTTTCAGAAAAATTAATTGGACTGTAGTTTAATAATGTTTGGAGGCCCAATGAGTTATATATGATCATAATTGGACATTAGGTTTGGTACACCTTTATGGGTTTGAACCCATTTGTATATATATGATTTGTAGAATAAGGGTAAACCCAATAAAGTTTTGTGATGGGTGAAACTCTATTAACATTATATAGAGAAGACTAGATCCTCTATTCTCTTTATGGCATCTATCACACTATTTTATTCCCATTGAGAAATGGTTAAGGCACGATAGTGGAAAAGAAAATGAAGATTTAGTTTGTGACTTGTGCATTTGTGCTTGTCGTTTCAATCAAATATCTATCATTATTTATGAATGTTAGAGATATTCTTCTTCTTTAATGATATTGGTGTTCTATATGGTATGTGTATTTAATACATCATGTGAAGCATTTATGTTTAACATGTGGTATCAGAACAAACACATATTCATATAGAAACGAAATTTTTTCGATGTCTAAAATTTGTCGCTAAATTTGACCTTTTTTATTTTTTGGGTAGTGAATTGGGCTTTACTCGAGTAAAAACATATTAATTGATTAATAAATAGTCTTACTCGATTAAATTTTTAACCCTAAAGTAACATATTTAAAGTTCTGCATTTATATTTTCACCATCAAAGTAAAGTATTGCATTTGTATTCATCATCAAAATTGTTGAGCCAACTTGCTCATATTAATTAAGTTTTGATGATTAACAAAAATATTTTTATGATATAAAATTTTCTCTTACTCATACAAAAAATAAATTTATTTTGAATTAAAAGAGAATTGCTTTTAAACATGTTTTCTTGTTTTAATCATTTATGTCTCAAAAGCTTATATTTGAATTTTCAAATATTGATTTGTCATGTAAAAAGTAAATTTATTTTGAATTAAAGGTGAGATATATTTTCTTATTGTTTGAGAAAATCTAAACATTTTTTGAATTTCAAACTTCATATTAACCATTTCTTTAGTGGGTAAAATGCTTATAAATACTCCATCCCAAACTCATTTTTTGAGTATCCAAGTGCTTCCATTGTATATTCAAAGTATCCGAAAGCTCTCAAACGCTTTCAAGTAAAGCATCCAAGTAATTCTAAGCTTTTAAAATATTATTGCACATCTATCGAAGAGCCATAAGGTAAGAGGAGAAAAGTTCTTTAAGTCTTCTACGACAAATTAAAACTTCTCCACTTAAGGTTACAAATTTATTTATTTATTTAAATATTATTGCCTTGTATAATTTGTTTTTAATTACTTATTTGTGTCCAAGTGTGGACAAATTATTTGTAACATTTAAATTACTACTGTGAATTATATAGGTTTCCTAGAACCATTAAAATTTAGGTGAATCTAGTTTCCAAGGTAAGTTAGGAAGAAAATCTTGGTATAGTGGTTGCCTAGAATCCATTGTAATCTATGTGTGTATTTAGTTTCTAATGTGAGCTAGTATGAAAATCTTGGTAAAATTATTTTAGTGGAACCCCGAGGATAGTTAAACCTTAAGAGAGTGGATTAGTTGTGTGTGAAGACACCGAACTACTATAAATTATGTTGTGTCTTATTATATTTATTTTTGTTATATCTTGTGACTTATATTTATTATTAATCTAAAATATAATTTATTATATTTATCAAATATATATTTTTCGATAAAATCATTAATCTAGAATATTTATTAAAAAAAAATTTAATCACTCAATTCACCATTCTCTTGAGTGACCATACTCCAAGAGACCAACAAAAACAATCTCAAAATCAAACTTAACAATCTCTCCTTTTTTACAATGACAAACTTTAATGTGATTATGAACATTAACCCATGTGTTCCACTTCTTCTCTCCCTTTTTGTCTTTAGCAAAAAAGGAATAAGAGTATCCTATATTATTTATTCTCTTTATTTTTTTATTATTATCTCTTCTCTCCCATTTTTTTTTTTTTTGACATATTATCTTATTTCAAGATAGATAACACTTTGAATATGCCTGATAGCATTTAAAAAGTATATAGTAAAGTACTTAGTTTCTCCCTCTGTTCGAAAGGGTAAAGCATATGTATTAATTTTTCAATTTTTTTATATTATTTCTTTCTTTTTTTTGTCATCCTGATAAAAGACTAGTAAAGATTATAACTAAGTCTATTAAAAGTTATTGAAAGATTGTAGCTATGCCAGTTTAAAAGCTATTGAGAAGTTATAGTTGAGCTTCATAAAAGTTATAACTAAGTCTTTGAAAAGCTATTGTTATAAAGGATACTACTCACCTCTCTAAACAGGGATTCTTTAGTGGATTTAAGAAAATCATTGGCGAGAAACCAAGGTAGTAGAGTAGGCCGAGTTGTGTTAAATTACTATAAATCTTGTGTATTTTCGATTTTATTTGTCTTGCATTTGATTTGCACATTGCAAGCATTTTATGTTTACATTCACAACATTATTTTTTAAAGGTATAAAGAAGTTTAAAATAGATTTCATATAAATCTTTTATCAAATGCAAAAAATTTTAAAATATCCAATTCATTCCCTCTCTTGGATGTACACTTTTACACTTTCACTCCACACCCTTAATTGTTTCTTCTTTTGCATGTTTCCCGGAGACTCAAAACTAGTGACAAATACTCACTTGCAACTACAAATTTATTGTTATATATATGCAATAATAATGATAATTCAAGTTTTATTGGTGTGTGATGCCATTATTTACACAACGTAACATAATTTGTCGTGAAATTAATTTCTTTTATTTATAGATTTCAGAACTTTGTATTGAGATATTATCTCCAAGGGGTGAAAATAACTTTTTAGGAAAATGTTACACACGGTTCAATCAGATTAAGTTGCTTTTGATGACCCAAATTATCAATTTTTGACACCCAAGCTGTTGCAGTTCAAGATTAATACATTTAGATATATCCTCCCATTGGTTGAAACATTTCCCATTGTTTAAGACAAAGTACTTATGGACGAGGCAAGAAAAGGAAAGCTACTACGTACCTAAGCATTTCAAAATCACTCACCCACTCTCTATGACATTTTGCGTCTGCAATGGTCCATATCATACACACAATCGTACTGAAGCACCAAATTAAACCAATGGAAGCTTAATTTGGAGAAATTAATTAGTTTTCATACTTACATATACATATGATTTAATTGATATCTAACTACATATGGACGTAGATTCATGCTCTAAGAGCATTTAGGCGTCAATACAAATACATATAAAATAATACCCTCCTCCTCGTCTATATGTGAAGGGAACCCACCATTTATTAAACATGAAAATAATCATATTTATTACGTATCTTATTGTCTAATGTTATGTCATAACTAATGTAATTACGGTAACTGATTTTAATTATCTATCCTTAATGAGGTAATTTATTACCTTATTTTTAATCGATTTTAGTTATCTTTCATTATAACAGTCGTATAAACAAGTCGGAAAGAAAACCGATTGATTAATCAAACCAGTGCATTTTATATGCACAAACTGATTCAAACTACATACAACTTCCACCATCAAGTGTGACGGATCATAACCAAACTAGATACGACCGTTGAAGCTATGATCATAATTTATAGTCCAAGACCATCTAGATAAGATATTTCTAGAGATAACTAAAGAACGACATTCTTGAACATGAGTTTCAAGGAGGGCGAAGAACACTAAATGATGTTGGAGGATAAGGGATATGACTTCCCACTGCTTAGTCGGGTGGTTCAGACCCCTAATATTCTAGGCGCCAAAAGTCATGGGGAAGGAGCAGGGGGTATGTCACTTCCCCATTTTGACTGACGCTTATGACTACACTTTTTCTTATGAGGAGGAGAGAACCCCAAATCAGGGGGGAAGGAGCGCACGATAAGGAAGGGCCTCGAGAGAGATCACCCCTAACCTGATGGGGGGAGGGAGGGGAAGTGACAACCTCTCGGGAGTTGGTTGCAGAACACATTGATGTTGGATGAGAATTATCCCACATCGACTGTTCAGCCTATGAATAGGCGCCTTATATGTGGGTGTGACCCTCCCTCTAGTAACTGTAGTTTTCAAGGGTGCATGCCCCTGCATCATTTGGTATCAAGGCAAGGTTTTCCTTGTGGCACCCAAATGGTTTGGTGTGAGGATTCCACTGGCTAGGGGAGTTTGTCAGTCGATTGGTGTGAGGATTTCGCTATCGAGTTGACAGCTTTCTAGGTGATGCCACATCGACTGTTCACCCTATGAATAGGCGCCTTATATGTGGGTGTGCCCCTCCCCCTGGTAATTGTAATTTTTAGGGGTGCATGCCCCTGTATCATTTGACGCAGCTAGAAGTAAAGGTTTCAAGCGAAGACCTTAGGGAAACGAAGAGTACTGGATTCCACCAGCAACTTAGGGTAAAGTTGTAAGTTTATTGAAAAGAAAACTATACTTCAAACAAGAGAAAAGTGTTTAAATAGTTCCTAACATTAGCAACCCTAAACGTAATTGAAAAAACCCTAAAACGAAAAAGACTAAAATAGATGTCAACTGTAATTATAAAATTAAATCAATTAAGATAGGAACTAATGGAAACTAATGACAATTCTTCCCCTTATGGTCGCACCTCATTTTCTCGTCCCTAGAGGGTTGCTTCTTTTGGTCTAATTCTTCTTCTATTTGTTTCGTTAGTTGTCTTACATCAGTCCTTTCCATCTCCGAAGAACTCGACCCCGACTTATAGTCTAGATAGAGTGGCTCATCATCCTCATGGAACTCATACAAGTTTTCCACATTGAAGGTACTAAAAATTCCCATGGAGGCTGGCAAATCAAGAATATAAGCATTGTGGTTGATCTGCTTTAGTACTTTGAAAGGGTCATATTTCTTGGGCTTTAACTTGTTGTATGTACCGATGGGAAACCTCTCTTTCCTTAGAAACACCATTATTGAATCTCCTTCTTGAAATTATTTATTCCAATGGTGAGCATCTGCCGCTACCTTATACTTTGCATTTGTCTTTTTCAGCTTCTATTTGACTTCCTCACGGATAGCAATCACATCTTCAGCCAAGTGTTCAACAGTTGTACTTTTGTTATGACCCTAGGGTAGCTTCACCAGATCGACGACATGGCTGGGAACTTCAATGTACATGATAGGAAATGGTGCCCTGTCTGTGGTTGTGCGAACTGCACTGTTGTATATAAACTCAACCTAAGACAATGCATAATCCTATTGTTTTGGCTTATCTCCACATACGCTCCAAATCATATTCCCCATAGTGCGATTAGTGACCTTGGTCTGACCATTTGTTTGTGGATGAATAGTGTTGCTTCTGTTTAACTTTGTCCTAAACAACTTCCACAATGTAATCCATCCAGAAGTGTCCTAGAAATTTTGTGTCTCAATTAGAAGTAATTGATTTGGGAACTCCATGCAATCACACAACCTCCCTGAAAAATAACTTAGCAATATTTGATGCATCAGAGGTTTTTCGACAAGTGATAAAGTGGGCCATCATGGAAAACTTGTTAATCACCACAAAAACTAAATCTACTCCTATTTGAGTTTGCGGTAATCCTAGTACGAAATCCATGGTGAGATCGTGCCAAATGCTGTCATGAATAGGAAGTGGCATGTACAAACCGGTATTATGGACTTGACCCTTCGTCGCTTCACAAGTGTAACACTTTTGAACTATGGTGCCAACATCCCACTTCAGTTGGGGCCAATAATATCTCTCCTCCATACTGGCTATGGTTCTGTCATGCCCCAAATGTCCGCTCAAACCTCCACCATGCAAATCCCGGATCCACTTCTCATGCAAGGATGAGATAGGAATACAAAGTTGATTGCCCTTAAACAAATAGCCATCATTGACGTGGAAATCTACAATTGGTTCGTGATTCACACACTTGTCCCAAATCTGCCTGAAGTCATCATCATCCTTATATAATTCCTACAAGGACTCAAACCCAACAATTTCTTAGGAAAGTGTGATCAACAAAGAGGCTCTTCAGCTAAAGGCATTGACAACTCAATTTGAACTCCCAAATTTTTGCTTGATCACAAAAGGAAACTTCTATAAGAAGGTCATTCATCGAGCATGCATCTTATTGACATGTTTCTGGTTGTTAATAAACTTTAGGGCTTGGTGATCAATGAACTATACAAATTCCTTTTGCACAAGGTAGTGTTCTCATTGCTTTAAGTCTCTTATGACTGTATAGAATTCTTGGTCGTATGTACTCTATTTCTGCCTAACATCGCTTAATTTTTTAGAAAAGAAAGCCACGGGTCTCTTTTCTTGGAAGAGTACTACCCCAACACCCACACCACTGGCATTGCATTCAACCTCGAATACTTTGTCAAAACTTGGTAAGGCTAGTACTAGAGTGGTGCACAATTTCTCCTTGATGAGGGCGAAGCTCTTATCTTGTTCCTCTCCCTAGCTGAATCATCCCTTCTTCAAATACTCAGTAAGTGGAGCCACGATGGTACTGAAATGTCGAATGAATCATCTATAGAGAGTGGCTAAACCATGGAAACTTCTTACATCTGACATTGATTTTGGAGTTGGCTCATCTCAAATTGTCTTTATCTTCTCCTTATCCACCTGCATACCATTCTCACCAACCACATAACCTAAGAAGAGGAGTTTATTAGTGCATAATGTACACTTATTCAGGTTGATGTAAAGCTGATTTTCTTTTAACATGTCCAAGACTTGTCTAAAATGATTTAGATGTTCTCCTTTAGTCTTGCTATAAATGAGAATATTGTCGAAATACACAACAACAAAGAGACAATTAAAGGTTTAAGTACTTGGTTCATTAATCTCATGAAGGTGTTTAGAGCCTTGGTCAATCCGAAAGGCATTACCAACCATTCGTAGAGTCCATCTTTTCTCTTGAATGTAGTTTTCCACTCGTCTCTAGGCCTGATTCGGATCTTGTGGTAGCCGCTGCAAAGATCTATCTTTGAAAACATATGTGACCCCTCAAGTACATCCAACATGTCTTCCAGTTAGGGAATAGGGAACTTGTACTTCACAGTTATCTTATTGATGGCGCGACTGTCTACACACATGCGCTAGGTCCCTCCTTTCTTAGGTACCAACATAACAAGAACAACACATGGACTCATGTTCTCTCTAATGAACCCCTTCCTCAACAAGTCTTCAATTTGTTCTCGCAAAATTTCATTCTCCTTTGGACTCATTTTGTAGTGAGGCAAATTTGGAAGGTTTTCCCCTGGTATTAGATCAATCTGGTGTTGAATATCTCGCATAAGAGGCAATTCGTTTGGTAGCTTGTCTGAAATCAAAATCTAAAAATAATTTCGTATTTTTTGCGCTTCAACTGGATTCGTCTCTCCTTTCATTAATGGTCACCATAAGCCCTTTAACCACCACTGGAAAGATGTAGTCAGAATGTCTTGTAGAATCCATTGTATCTCGCTCATTACTCGTAAGAGTAAGAAAATTTTTTAACCGTTATTCATTCGTATTACTAGTCTGTTTGAGAGAAGCCATGGCGATCTTGTGACTGCTACAAGTAAATATCACCACATTATCACATCCCCTGAAAGTAGAGTCAATATCAAACTGCTAAGGATGACCCAAAAGAATATGGAAAACATCCATATCAATGACATCAGATACCACTTCATCCCTGTAACGTTTGCCAATGGATAGTGGTACCTTACAAGTCTCAGTAACCTGAATAGAAGGTCCTTTCTTCACCTAACTAAGGGAATACGGACTAGGATGGTTCTCAATTGGTAGTTGCAACAAACCTACCAACTTCTTGGATACAAAATTCACATAGCTTCCATTATACACAATCACCTCACATACTTTATTCCTGATAGAATAAAATGACTGAAATATGTTATGTCTTTGTCCCTCTTTTTTTGGTGATAAGAGGACTCGCTGCAACACCTAATTCAGCCTCTCTAGTCATTCCTCAGTAGCAAACTTAGCTCCCTCATATTCACCTTTATTCACCACCTCTTCTTCATTCTCTTTAAGTTCCTCACATTCCACCAAATTAGCTTGTCTTTGCTCTAGGCAATTGTTAGAGTGGTGCCCAAATTTTTGGCACCTGTAGCAGATATCTACTATACGTCTGGCATACAGATTATCCCTTTGAAGTGGAGCTCAACCTTGCCCTCTATTAGGAATCTTGTTGCTGCCTCCTTCTATACTGGCCTTATTTTGGGAATTAGATGAACTGGCAATGACTTTTCCTTTGTCAACAATGCTGGTCGGTGACCATTCTATAGGAGGAACAACCCTTCGATAGTTAGGGGTTGGCCTGTTAGCTTCAATCATCTCAGGCTTCAGCGTTGTGTTAATGGCTTATTGCAAAGTCCAAATATTTCATAACCTAATTTTATCCTATAAAGCAATTTTCAGTCCATTAATATACCTGGCTACTTTTTGATTTTCATATTCAGTTAGATTGTTACGCTTGACCAACCTCATGAATTCATTAGTGTAGTTTGACACTAACCGATTGCCCTGTGTTTGTGTGTATCCCAAATACATGCCATACAAAATATACTCATAGTCAACAGGTAAAAATCGATCCATCAAAAGCTGTTTTATCGTCCTCCAGGTTCAAAGTCTGCTTTTTCCTTGTCTATGGCGAGTTTTCTGCAATTGATTCCACCATACTACAGCTATCGATTTTAAACGGAAAGCCACCATCTTAACGACTTTCTCCTCTAGAACCTCCATGATCTCCACAAACTGCTCTACTTCCATCATGCAATCTAGGAACTCTTTAATCCTCAAGTTTCCCGAGAAAGGAGGGATATCCTCCTTAATCCTATAATCGTTGAAGGAGTTTCGATTTTGACGATTGTGGTATGTAGGCAAATCCTCAAAATCTTCTATGGAATCCGACTCATTGTCATCTACTATATGTCTCCTATTAATCCCTCGCTGCCCCTCAACCTGGGGGCCCATCTCAAGATGGTTCATTCAGTTATATTGTGGATGGTTACCATCAAGGGCTTGAAGAAAGTTATCAATGTTGTTTCCTCCATTATTTTTGATGACCTGTAGTAATAATTGACAAATCTCCTCGAGTTGTGTGGACATATTGTCAATTTGCCCATGGTAGATTCAATTGAAAAGGATAGTAGTCAACGATACAAAGATGGAGAAACCGTGCTCTGATACCAAATGATGCAGGTGTAACACCCCGCCTTCCAAGGCATTAATATATGGTGGGATTTTTTTTTTTTTACATAAACTGGCAATAAATTCTCAACATAACTTTTATTTAATAACACTCCCAAACATAGTAAGGGAATGATACAATTCAATCATAAGCGGAAGCAAGATCAGAACTTGCATGAAACCTTGAAAACATAACCTGGGTTCATCAACATCATTTACCCAACACATTTATTTAAAATCTAAATAATACAGTCAAATGAAACATATGGTCTAGCCCCACATGGGACCCACAAAATTTCTATAGTGATCAGGCCTCGATCACCTCCTTGCCCTTCCTACCGCTTGCCTCGTCTGGAATGTGGAATATTTCAGGGACATAGTCCAATATTAAAAGATGAAATCTTCTAAGTGAGAGTTAGACAAGTATGAATGAATGAGTGATGCACAGACATTTACAAGCAGAAACCCTTAGTGTAACTTCCCTGGCCTACCAGCCCGGCACGATATTTATCGGGATACCTCAAAAAATGTGCAAATTACCTCGATTTGCGTGCCAATTTTGAAATTCACACCAAATATTTCTTCTCAAGTCCAAAAACACCCTAGGCAAGATATTTATTCAAATAATCAATAAACACTATTTTTCCTCTTTTTTCTTGCCTTTTTCTCTATTTTTCTTCAATTTTTTCTTACTAATATTCAAAAATAAATACCTACGTAACTTATTTTGCAAATCTTTTTTCATGAAAAATCATAAAATAATTTTCCAGGATTTTTAAAAAAAATTACACCCTAGCGCGTAGGGCCTATGCACCAGTCGTCTTCTCTGGCCACGGCTTGTTGGAAAATTGGATTTTTGCACCACCAAAAAGCCTATGCCAAGTCGATCACGAGGGTACCTGAATCAGCTCGAAAGAAGGCTCGAAAGCCGATCAACTAGAAGCTCGAAGTCTCGGTTGAACCATCCACCTTGCTTATTCGGCGAGCTTCAAAACACACTCGATTCGACTCCTTTGCTCACCAAACTCTCCAGAATACTTCTACTACTCTCAAGGATCAAAAGCCCTTTATCCTTGCCCTTTGATTCGACCTAAAAAGCCTTCGATTTCAAGCTCAAAGTTTTAAAATTTTCAGCTACAACATGCTCTATTTATAGGCGATGTTGAAGCCTGATTTGTCTTTGGTCGCTTAGCCCATTGCCTTTAGAGTCTCCCCCTCCCTTGGATGGACATGGAAGCACCCTCCCCCGACTGAAAAAATTGAGTTACAGGTTGCCATTTTCGGCCAGCTTTCTTAGTCGATTTTTTTAAAATTTCGTCCACTCTGGTGGCCATTGTCGGCTCATCATCACACCTTAGCCCTCCCTGACCATTGCCTATGCAACCCTAGAAGCTTTGGACGCCTTTCGTGGCCTGGTTGGTTTTCCATTGTTGCCATCTTTGAGTTTTTTGCATTTTTGGCCCCTCAACTTTTGGCCTTTACCTTTTTGCCCCTTTTTACTTGGCCCCTGAACTTTCCAATATTGCATTTGGGACCTCAAGTCCTAAAATATCCATTTAGCCTCAAAGATTCTAAAAAAAAATCGTTTTGACCTTCCTCTGGCAATTTTAGGGAACTGCACTTAGGCCTGAATCTTCGTTTTGGCCCTAAACCTCTTTGTTTCTTCTTAAAACCACTTAAGGGTTGTTCTTTATGAAAAACCGAAGCCCCCTCAAGTTTCCGTTGACTTCTCAGAAGTCTCCTTTAAAGATTCAATTTTTTGTAGCCTAAATAGTAGCTGCATTTTTGGTATACTGAAAATCGTTCTTGATTCGATTTCTTTTGGTTTTAAAAATCTTGTCTCGATATGCTCATTAAAGGCGTTCCTTTTTCATTAATCATTTAAGCTTTAGGGTTCTTCCTTCGGCTGATTCGATAAATTTTTTGGGCTTTTCAGATACCTATTTTCCTCGAATTTCCATTTTTCCTTTAAATAACAACCCAAAGTTCTTGGGTATTACACTCTCTCTCCCTTAAAGAAATTTTGTCCTCGAAATTTTTGCATTTATTATTAGAACCTCAATATCTGGCTAACGACTTATAAGAGCAACGTCTTTTATTTCTCAACTAAGCATTACTGTCGATCTTTTTGCAATCATGTCAATTTGCACTATTTACACAAACAATGCCTATTGGGAATGCTGTGCTTATTATAGAACGTCTCGTTTGTAGCTCTTTACCATGGGTCACACATATCAAGAATAGTCTGTAACGACCCATTAGAGGGCCCAGTATTTATTCAAGAATGATTTAATTAATTGTTGAAGTATTTGATTAAGCGATTTTGTCAATTAATTATTTAATGTGGCAATTTAGAGATTTTGAAGGAAAAGAATAGCATTTATTTCTTTATAATTTTGGAGTTAAAGAATTTTTCAAGGTGGCAAACTAGTGATTTTTAATTGAGATAATAGCATTTAAATGGCATTTATTTTGTGGATTAAATGCAGGGGCATGAAGGTAATTTTGAAGTTTTATTATTATTTGAGAGTTTTAATAATAATTTTTGTATTATTATTAATTAAGTGGGACTATGTATTTAAAGAAGAATGAGAATCCATGTATGAGATGGAATTGGATTAAGAGTCTCCTAATCCCAATAGGAAAAGGTTTTGAGAGTCTCCAAGTTCAATTGGGAGAGGGATTCCAAGTTATAAAAGGAAAGAGATCTAGGACTTTATGTCTATATATAGAGCCCATTAGCTTAGCTTTTCTTCACGCCGTGTGAAGAACATAAAGGCCAAGAGATAGCAGAGGCTTGCTAGAGTCTTCAGGATCGCTCTAGGGTTCGATCAAAGAGTTCTATCAGGCAAGTATTCTTCATGTAATCCCTTCCATTATAGGTTCATATCAGTTCTTCAGATTATTCCAATTCTTCATTGAGTTCTCAGATTTTATATCAGTAAGCAGAGATGTATACATATATATATGCTTATAACAGTGAAGTTATGAGTAAGTTTTATTAATCCTTATCCATTTTGGATTGCAAGTTCTATTAATCCTTATCCATTTTGGATTGCAAGTTCTATTAATTGCAAGTTCCATTAATCCTCGTCCATTTTGGATTGCAAGTTCCATTAATCCTTATCCATTTTGGATTGCAAGTTCTATTAATCCTTATCCATTTTGGATTGCAAGTTCCATTAATCCTTATCCATTTTGGATTGCAAGTTCTTATCCATCTTGGATTGCAAGTTCTATTACTCTAAGTTCTAATATTCGGATGCCTTGTATCGTATCCGGATGTATCTAAAGTTCTTCAAGTATGATATCCGGATGGTTTGTTTATACATTCGGAAAGGTCAAGATAATATCCGGATGTCTCGCCTGATATCTGGATGCCTCCCTCAAAAGTTGAATTTTTCATTCGAATAGTCCCCAGTTATATCCGAACGCATTAGTGAGATATCCGAATGTCCTAGTTCATATCCGAATACATCCCAGCATATCCGAATAGCTTCTGCTTTGAATGTCAGTATATCCAGATGAGCCTTCTTCATATCCGGATGTCTTTCATCATATCCGAATATCCTTCCTGATATCCGGATGACTTTTCTAGAAATCCAATTTTAGCTTCCAGTGATATTTTAATCCAAGTTTTAATCAAAGTAATGTATTTAATACCTCCAAATATTGAATTTAAAGGTTAGAATCTATCAAGTTAATCATGCCCATACCATAAATCATAATTCATAGAATCTTTGTATTCCAATATATAGATGAAGATCATATCATGTTCAACATTATTTTATTATAAGATGATCAGCATTATTTTGTGAGATTATGTGCATACATTTTGGTATGAGCATTGAGCATGACTTTATATGGAGCACTACATATCGTGTGCTAGCATTTATGTGAGCATTGCATTGCATTATGCGCACCAGGCAGCTTGTCTGCGGGGATCCCATCAGTTTCAGTTTCAGCTCAGTTTATGAGTTGCTCGTCTGGTGGCAACCAAGGGGCTAGGGGCTTTGCCCACAGTATGTGCTTACAGTTTTTATGTATGCAGGTTTCAGATCAGACAGGTATGTATTATCAGATTATGTGGGCCTATGAGCCAAAGTTGCATACCTGCATTTAGTTTACAGTTTATGTGCATTACATTTTTATGAATGCAATCAGACAGTGATTATACAGTACAAGTTCAGTGAGTTATTTATCAGTATCGACATTCTTCGATTCAGCTTCAGTATTCTTTCCAGCTTATTACTTACTGAGCTTTTGTAGCTCACATTGTACTCTTCACCCCTCCAGGTTCTAGCAGGGAAGTATCAGATGTGGGGCCTAGCAGCAGTGGTTTATAGTGTGTGTACGTGGAGCCGCTCAAGATAAAAGATGTCTGAGAGTCTGTTGAGTTTTATAGTGTTTTCTCAGTTTAGATCTATTTTACATTTCAGGTGGAGGGATTGTCCCTTAGACAGAGTTTATGCTTTTCAGTTTGTATTGACTCAAAATTTTTATCCCAGTTGATTGAGATGTTCAGTCATGGCATCAGATTTCAGTTTATCAGTCAGTTTTATTTTATTTTCCCCATAGCACCTCTTCTCGGGCAGTTCTAGGAGAGAGGGTGTTACATAGTCTATATTTACTCAAATGTAAACGTATTTTTCAAAGTTATCCCTTTATTTCACAATACACTTGGTACATTATATAAAAGCCACAAAGTTTTGCTATTCTTGTTCTATTTCCTCGAACAACTGGGGATATTTTTCCCTAATCATATCCTCGAGCTCCTACCCAGCTTCTTCCTCAGTGTGATTTCTCCATTGAATCTTTACTAACGAGATGACTTTATTCCTTAGAGTTTGGTCATGCCGATCTAAGATTCGCTCGGGCGACTCTGGATAAGTTAAATCATCTCTTAGCACGATTACTTTCACACGAATTTCTTGGGTCAGATCCTGTATGTGTCTTCGAAGCTGAGACACATGGAAGACATCATGGATTTTGAAAAGGCTAATAGGGAGTTCTAAACGGTAAGCTAATGGTCCAACTCGGGGTCTCAACTTACCTTTCTTTTTTTCCTTGCGTTGCCAAATGTTGGGACGATACCTTTAGATACACATGATCTCCTACCTCGAATTCCAGATCTTGCCTCCTTTTGTCTACATAAGACTTTTGTCGACTTTGCGCAGTTCGAATTCTTTCTTGTATCTTTCGAATCTTTTCCATAGTTTGCTGAACCAACTCAGGTCCCAATATTTGTCTCTCTCCTACCTCAGTCCAATAGATAGGTGATCGACATTTTCTTCTATACAGAGCCTCATAGGGTGCCATTCTTATACTACTTTGATAACTGTTATTATAAGCGAACTCCACCAAGGACAGATGCTCTTCCCAGTTTGTAACGCCCCACTTTTCCAAATACGCAATAACCAAAAATATAATTAAGACATCACCTACGAGCATTATGGAAACCCTTATCAACGGAAGCATTGGATCGAACCTGCAAGCTTAACCAAAGCTAAATAAAGGGGTTTCCACTAGATTTCCTTTACAAGCATAAGAAATGCATATGACCTTCAATACTCCATAAAACACAACACATCATAGCAGGTACAAATGTAGGACACCCACACACACCCTTTACAACCTTGAGTATCCTAGCTGCTATTTACAATACATCACTTGGATTACATGGGTACATAATGAAATAAAAAAAACCTAGAGCTAGCCAAGCACCACCTCCTTGCCCTTACTCGCACTGGAACCTGTATCACCTGGTACATCTCATATACCTGGAACAATGAATGTTCCAGGGGTCTAAAACACCCTGAGTTAGATAATGACATCTAAGTGAGTGATACAAGAAAGAAAATAGTGCATGCAGGTGTAGTATATAGATATGTCACAAAATATTCCCAACGATAACCATGCTAGGGTGCTGCCATGAACCTCTTGGCCCCTTTACACGGGCACGAGATGGACATGCCAGAACGTAGCCATGATTGACCCACTCAGCCTTTTTACGCAAGCACGAGATGGTCTCATGTGATAGCAGATGCTGGGGTGTTGCCATGTTCGACCCTTTTACACAAGCACGAGATAACCCTATTACGCGAGCCCGCATGGTTAACCCTCTTACATGAGTCCCCATAGTAGTTCACATATGACAAACCACCAATAAGCCATAATCATCAAACAACATGATGTAAGACAAAGCAGAAGGAATATGCATAAACTAAGGGAAAAAATGATATGCATGCCACGACCCAGTCCTATTACACGGACACGATTTCCCACGATGACCTATCAACAAACCATAACCACAAACTCCATGATGTGTTCAAAGATAGGAAAGATATGCTTGAAACAAAGGAAACATAAGACGTAAGCTAGAACCCATCCACAAATGAAACCAAGGATGATCAAGAGAAAGCAAGAAGCATGCATGAACCACTCAAAAATGAAACCAAGAATGATCAAGAGGAAGCATACATAAGAACCACTCACCTTGACTATTTACCCAAGAAAGCACTGTTTACAACAAGCGGGAACAGTTTTCTCGTGGTTTTCTGACTAATTGGTACGAACTTCAAGAAAGGCCCTGAAAATTCCCTCAAGGCTTATTCTCTCTCAACTTTCTCCCTTCTTTTCGACAGCGTTTGCTCTCTCAAACTCCCTTCCTTTTCCTCCTTGCTTGGTGCCCAAAATGAATAACCCCAAAGCCCTTATTTATAGGAAACTTAGGCGAACCAAATCGCGTCACGTGTCGCGTCATCATTCCATCCATGTGCACCCAACCAAAGTGTGCCACGTGTCCCTGATATTTTGAACCTTCACATGTTTAATTAGATTTTCCAATATTCCCATCATTACAACCCACATGGTTGAATTCATTTTTCTACATTTCCCATCATTACACCTTTAATTAACGACTACATCCCACATGGTTAATTGCATTTTTCACATTTCTCATCATTACACTTTAAATCCTATCTCCAAGTGGCCAATGAATGCTTGCCACATGTCCTTAGAGATAATGTTTAAAGACTTTTGGAAACTTAGAAGCTAAGTAAGCTTTTCCTTGGCCAATCACGCAATGCCACCTCAGAGGGTCATTATGAGCCATTATGTGACCTTATCTTATATTCCAAGTGACCCAATGGTTGCTTGCCACGTATTCATGGAGATTTGTGTGTTCACATGGAGATTTGAGTATTCACACTATGCTCATCATTACACCCCTAATTATAAGATTTCAACCAATCCAATTGTGACACCTAGGGGGGACACTTGGCCATTCATGATTTGCCCATGGATGATATTTTGGGGTGATATTTCCAAAGTTTCAAGAAACGATGCTTTGGCCCAAACTTTTTATGTAACTACACTTAGACCCTTGCAACTTGGTCCCCGGGCCATTTTTAATTGCACTTTTTGGTCCCTGAAAAAATGGATAAATTACACTTAGCACCCCAAGATTTTAGGTAAATTACACTTTTACCCGAACTTCAGTATTTACGATTTTGCCACTGGTTCAAAAACTGAATTTTTCCCTTAAGACTTATATAATCCCTTGAAAGAACCTATTTCTGCAAGTATTAGAACCTAATAACCTAAGGTATTACATCATATTTGAGTTTAAAAATCTGGGATGTTACACAGTTACCCTCAAAATCCAAGGCACATGACCTTAGCATGTCTTCTAGTGTTTGAATGGTCCTTTCAGACTGTCCATTCGTCTGCGGGTGATAAGCCATGCTAAGATTCAGTTGGGTCCCCATGCACTCTTGTAGGCTTCCCCAAAATCTTGAGGTAAACCTTGGATCTCGATCGGAGACTATGCTTATCGGTGTGTCATGAAGTCTGATTATCTCTCTAATATATTGCTCCGCAAACTTCCGTACTACCCTATCCATTCGCATAGGCAAGAAGTGTCTTGACTTCGTTAGCCTATCTACCATGACCCAAATTGCATCGTTACCTTTCTAACCCCTGGGAAACCCTATCACAAAATCCATCGTCACATGCTCCCATTTCCATTCCGGGATATCTAATGGTCTCATAAGCCCAGCTGGTCTCTGGTGCTCGATCTTTATCCTCTGGCATGTATCATATTGAGCTACTTTTCTTGCCACACTTGTTTTCATTCTCGGTCACCGATAGACTTCTTGGAGATCTCTATACATCTTCGTGGCACCTGGGTGTACCGTATAACGAGTTCTGTGGGCTTCATTTAAAATTCTTTGCCTCAAGTCTTTTAAGCTTGGCACGTAAATCCTTCCCCGAAATCTCAGTATGCCATCATGCATTTCAAAGTCAGATCTCTTAGACTGGCCATGCTCGTCTGCCCATAAATGCATTTTCTTATCATCCCCATATGCCTCTCGTATTTCATTCACCAAATCCAACTAAACTACCTTGCCAGTGATAAGGACGGATGATTCCTTCGGCACCACACTCACCGTTAGATGGCTAAAAGCCTCTAACATTTGCCACTCACGGGCCATCATCCCGGCCATTAAAATAGGCACATTCCTACTTGGTGCGTCAACTACCACATTGGCACGCCCCAGGTGATACTGTATGCATGGTGCAGTCGTAATCCTTAAGAAACTCCATCCACCGTCGCTGTCGAAGGTTCAACTCCTTTTGTGAGAACACATACTTCAGGCTCTTGTGGTCCGTGAACACCTCAAAGGTTTCACCATACAGGTAATGTCTCCATAGTTTTAGAGCACACATTACGGCTGCTAATTCCTGATCATGCGTCAGGTAGTTTAGCTCGTGCCTCTTTAATTGTCTCAATCCATACGTGATCACTCATCTGTGTTGCATTAACACGCAACCTAGACCTATCTTAGAGGCATCTGTATACACAACGAATCCTCCAGGCACACCTGGCATTGCTAAAGCAGGTGCTGTGGTTAGGCGATTTTTGAGCTCGTGAAAACTGTCCTCGCACTTGGTAGTCCATTCAAACTTAACATCTTTCCGAATAAGCCTCGTTATAGGTGCAACTAATTTCGAAAATCCCTCTACGAATCTTTGATAGTAGCCAACCAATCCCAAAAAGCTTCATACCTCCGTCACACTCGTTAGCTGCTTCCATCCTTGAATAGCCTTAACTTTTGCCGGATCTATCGAGATTCCTTCAGTAGAGATCACGTGTCCAAGAAATGCGACTTGGGGTAGCCAGAACTCGCATTTTGAGAACTTGGCGTACAACTGATGTTTCCTGAGAGTTCCTAGCACCGTCCTTAAGTGCTCCTCATGGTCGCTCTTATTCGAGGAATAGATCAATATATCATCGATAAATACAATCACAAACTGATCCAAATAGGGTTTGAACACCCTTTTCATGAGGTCCATAAATGCCGCTGGAGCATTCGTTAACCCGAATAGCATCACAAAATACTCAAAATGGCCATACCTTGACTGAAAAGTCATTTTCAGACTATCATCAGGCTTAATCCTCAATTGGTAATATCCAGACCTTAAGTCAATTTTTGAAAATATCTTTGCTCCTTGCAGTTGATCGAACAGCTCATCAATCCTCGGGAGTGGATACCTATTCTTTACCATGGCTTTATTCAGCTGACGATAGTCAATGCACATTCTCAAACTTCTGTCCTTCTTTTTTACAAATAGTATCGGCGCGCCCCACGGTGATATGCTGGGCCTAATGAATCCCTTATTTGTCAGTTCCTGAAGTTGACTCTTTAATTCCTTCATTTCTGCTGGAGTCATTCGATATGGAGGAATTGATATCGGTTTGGTTCTTGGCATTAGCTCAACTGAGAATTTGATCTCTCGAGGTGGCGGTAGTCCTAGTAGCTCTTCTGGAAACACATCCTCATTCTCTTGTACTATCCACACCTCCTTGAGTTCTGGTACTTCTTTCTTTTCCAACCGAGCATAAGCTATACATCCATAGGCTCCTTGGATTATCAACCTTTATGCTTTCTCGACCGAAATCATTTTCCCATTCTTGGGGTCACCTTGACCTTGAAATTTGACCCATTTACCTTTGGTTTTCTTTATGGTCATTATTTTTCTTTGACAATTTATGCTAGCATGGTGTCTAGACAAGAAGTCCATTCCTAAGATTACGTCGAAGTCATACACTTCCAGCAAAATTAGATCAACTTGAAACCGGGCATCACTTAAACTAATTTCACATCCTTCTAACACTTTTGAAGACCTTACACTTTTACCCATGGGCGTTGAAATTACTTTCTAAAACTCCATAGGTTTAGTTTCTACCCCTAAACTTTCAGCCAAAGCATATGACATAAATGAATGCGTTGACCCAGGGTCTATCAATGCATGCACAAGGGAATCCAATATAAAGAGTGTACCTTGTATGACTGCTGGATCTTCCCCCACATCTTCCTTGGTGAGGTTGTAGACGCGTCCCTGACGAGTC
The DNA here is from genome assembly GCF_014633365.1 of Diospyros lotus. NCBI lineage: Eukaryota > Viridiplantae > Streptophyta > Magnoliopsida > Ericales > Ebenaceae > Diospyros > Diospyros lotus. Next base: position 33,524,995 of record NC_068341.1, on the reverse strand, counting down.
CCACGAGCCTCCCCTACTTTTTCAACTGGTCCTTCTGCTTGTCCAAGTTTTGGCTTCTTTGGGCAGTTCCTGGAATAGTGCCCTGGTTGATCACACTGGAAACACACCACCTTCGTTAAGTCTTTCACTGGGGGTGTTTCTTTTCTCTTGTGACAGTCTCTACTTATGTGTCCTCGTTCTCCGCATGAGTAACAGCTAGATGTCCTTGCTAAACATTTCTTTCCCAGATGGTTCTTCTTGCATTTAGGGCATTGCCTGTTGTTTTGGGAGCTTTTATTTCCTGATTTATGTTCTGAGTTTCCTTTCATTTCACCAGACCTAATGAGCTTCACTTGGAGAAGATTCCTTTATGTTATCAAAGCTTTACTCAAGGCCTCTTCATAGGAGTCGGTCGACCAAGTGCTCAAGGCCTGCAGCAACTCTACTCGAAGCCCTGACATAAACTTCTGTGCCTTTTTCCATTCATCGGCATCATACATTGGCATGTATTTGATGAGCTGATTGAATCGAGTGTCATATTGAGCCACTGACATTTCCCCGATCTACTTTAGGTTTGTAAACTCCCAGTTCTTTTCTTGCCTCCAGCTAAGAGCAAAATATTTATCATTGAAGGCCTTCTTGAATGCCTCCTAGACTAATACTAGAGCCTCATCGAATTCTGATCCTTATCTCGAGTGGGATCGTTGTAAAGCTCGTTCTACTGTCTGCCACCATCTTTCAGCTTCTTCCTCCAACGTTAAAGTGGCACAATTCAATTTGTCCTCGTCATTGTAATGTAAATGTCTAAGTAACTTCTCTGTTTGCTCCAACCAGTATTCGGCCATGCTGGGGTCATCATGGGGTTTTCCCTTGAACGTTGGTGGTTTCTGTCGCCAGTACTATTCCAGCACATTATCAATGTGCCTGGGCGGTTCTCCCTTAGTTGTGTGGGTTATGAGATTCTCTAGGATCTTCTCAATTCGATCCAATCATCCTTCGAGGATTGTTGATTCTGTCTCTTGTTCCTCAAATCAGATGTTACTACTATCGGCGCGACTGTAGCAACGATTCTCATTGTTTCTTACATCCTCGATTTTTCGATTGGGGTTGACAGGAGTCATATTCCGCTGTTGTCTTGTAGTTACCATCTAAAAGACAAGACAAAATTTCACTCCATGAGAATTTCTTAGAAACGGAATTTCATTTCAACATACGATACATATACATCGTTTAGGAAAAGCACACATCACACATCTGACACACTAATAAGCGAAATAAAATTATCCATGATTCTTCCTATGGGCTGGTTGACTTCCAAACCCAAGCATCGCCGTTCGCTATGTTGTCTTCAGATTTGATTGTAGGTCCCTCGAGGTCGTCGTGCACAATTACTTCTTCTTCTTCGTTGTCCAAGTCAAGGTAGCCAGCGCCCATCATATTGGCTTCGACTGCCTCGATGTCATCCCAATCCTCATCTGAGTCCAACATCTCGTTTCCTTCTACTTCAATACCCTCATACATGTTGGAAACGTGGTCGCGAAACTGTTGGCAATAAAAGTATAAGGATGCGTAATTTCCTTGAAGGTGAAGTCCTTCAGCTAGGTCTCTCCAAACCCTTTCCATGTGATCTATCAAAAATTCCACCTGGGCGAGCATCAGGGTTGGCCGTACGAAACTGCTCGGTAACACATCTCTTAGTATACCTTCGAGAAGATCAAGGCAACTGAACACATCTACCATTATTGGTTCATTGTCCACCCATCGGCTAGTCCAGTGTGTCACCCAGAACTGCTCAAGGTAGTCTCCTTCCATTCTGACATTGAAAAATTGATTAGATTTCCATTATTCACCCGGAATAGTAGACACATAGTGTCTGTACATGAATAGTACACCAGGTAAGCTCTCAGGAAAGAGAGGTGGGTCACAAACGGATGCACTTAAGTACCAAGTCTTTCCTTAGCCAGAACTTTCCTAGACATGTACTTTCACAATAGCACACTTAAGTCCATAATCCCTAGATAAGGATTTCTTAATCTAAGTTTTTCTAAACCTTGGTTTCATAGATCCCAAAATGATCTATCCTAAATCTCCAAATAAAACTTTGGCTCTGATACCAATTGTAACACCCCACCTTTATGGGCATTAATATATGCTAGGATTTTTTTTTACATAAATTGACAATAAATCCTCAACATAACTTTTATTTAATAACACTCTCAAACATAGTAAAGGAATGATACAATTTAATCATAAGTGAAAGCAATATCAGAACCTGCATGAAACCTTGAAAACATAACCTGGGTTCATCAACATCATTTACCCAACACATTTATTTAAAATCTAAATAATATAGTTGAATGAAACATATGGTCTAGCCCCATATGGGACCTACAAAATTTTTGTCGCGATCAAGCCTCGATCACCTCCTTACCCTTCCAGTCGCTTGCCTCGCTTGGAATGTGGAATATTTCAGGGACATAGTCCAATATTAAAAGATGAAATCTTCTAAATGAGGGTTAGACAAGTATGAATGAATGAGTGATGCATGGATATTTATAAGTAGATACCCTTAGTGTAACTTCCCTGGCCTACCAGTCCAGCACGAAACTCTAGGCAAAATCCCGAACCTCTGTAGGATAACCCTAATGTTGTTCTATCAGTTGCCCTCGAGGAATTACGGCTACACTCTTAGGGTGACATCCCAACCCCATGCACGAGTTTCAATATGATGATAATATCATGCCGTACGAGTATCACAACTTTCCATGAAATAGTATATGAACAAATATGGCGAAATTGATCATAATATATGTAATTATCATGCATAGAAAGGTAATCATATCAAATATGGATTATGGGGGTAAAACCACTCACCTTTCACAATTATCGCGATACCTGGAAAAACGTGCAAATTGCCTCGATTTGCGTGCCAACTTTGAAATTTGCACCAAATGTTTTACCTCAAGTCCAAAAACACTCTAGGCAAGATATTTATTCAAATAATCAATAAACACTATTTTCGTCTTTTTTCTTGCATTTTTCTCTATTTTTCTTCAATTTTTCCTTACTAATATTCCAAAATAAATACCTACGTAACTTATTTTGCAAATATTTTTTCATGAAAAATCATAAAATAATTTTCCAAGATTTTTAAAAAAAATTACAAAAATTTCCAAGCCCGCACGCGTTTGGGCACGTGGTAGGGCGTGTGAGACTAACGCACAGAGCCCACGCGCCGATCGTCTTCTCCGGCCATGACTTGTCGGAAAATTGGATGTTTACACCACCAGAAAGCCTATGCCAAGTCAATCATGAGGGTACCTGAATTAGCTCGAAAGGAGGCTTGAAAGCCGGTCAACTAGAAGCTCGAAGTCTCGGCCGAACCGTCCGCCTTGCTTCTCCGATGAGCTTCAAAACATACTCGATTCGACTCCTTTACTCACCAAACTCTCCAGAATACTTCTACTACTCTCAAGGATCAAAAGCCCTCTATCCTTGCCCTTTGATTTGACCTAAAAAGCCTTCGATTTCAAGCTCAAAGTTTTAAAATTTCTGGCTAGAACATGCTCTATTTATAGGCGATGTTGAAGCCCGATTTGCCTTTAGCCGCTTTGCCCATTGCCTTTGGAGTCTCCCCTTCCCCTGGATGGACATGGAAGCACCCTCCCCTGATTGAAAAAAATGAGTTGCAAGTTGCCATTTTTGGCCAACTTTCTTGGCTAAATTTTTCAAAATTCAGTCCACTCTGGTGGCCATTGTCAGCTCATCATCATCCCTTGGCCCTCCCTGACCATTTCCCATACAACCCCAGAAGCTTTCAACACCCCTCGTGGCCTGGTCGGTTTCCCATTGTTGCCATCTTTGAGTTTTTTGTATTTTGGCCCCTCAAACTTTTGGCCTTTACCTTTTTGCCCCTTTTTACTTGGCACCTAAACTTTCCAATATTGCATTTAGAACCCTCAAGTCCTAAAACATCTGTTTGACCCCGAAGATTTTGAAAAAAAATCGATTTGACCTCCCTTTATCAAATTTAGGGAACTGTACTTAAACCCGAATCTTCGTTTTGGCCCTAAACCTCTTCGTTTCTTCCTAAAACTACAAATAGGCACCTTAAAATAACCCGTCACAGTTTTGCGACGGGACTGACACCCCGTCACAGTTCTGTGACGGGGACTGACGTCCCGTCACAATCGTTCCTTTAAAATAACCCCCGCCCCCCTTTCCCTCCCACTCTTCCTCCACACCTTTGAACGGCCCCCCCTCCATTTCTCTCACTGTCTCGATTTTTCTTCTTCTTCACAGTTTCCTTGGTTCTTCTTCTTCTTCACAGTCTCTTTGTCTCCTTGGTTCTTCACAGTCTTCTTGGTTCTTCTTCTTCTTCTTCAGTTATCTTCGGTGCTCTCAAGCTAAGTATTTTATGTTTTTTATTTTGTTTTAGTTTTAATTATATTCTGTTAGTTTAATTATAATTTATTTGTGTTAGTTTAGTTGTAGTTATTTTATTTTTGTGTTAGTTTATTTCTAGTTATTATTTTTGTGTTAGTTTAGCAGTTTATTTTTATATTAATTAGTTTAGTTTTAGTTTAATTATTTATATTATTTGTAATGCTTAATTAAATAATTAAACTACAACTAATTAATTATTTAGTTATTTTGATATGTAATAATTGGACTAGGAAACTCGTGCATGTGTAAATAATGTTTATTTTTTTATTTTTAAGTTTAGATATATTTTTAATGAAAAATATTGTAATTTTAAATAAAATACGTAAAAAATTATATACTAAAAATAAACTTACTATTTAAGAAAGCATATATTTTAAGAAACTTAATATTTTCTAAAAATATTAAGTTTATATACTAAAAATATTTTCTTAATATTTTAAGTTTATATACTAAAAATATATACTAAAAATAAACTTAATAAAATATTTTAAGTTTATATACTAAAAATAAACTTAACATTTTCTTATTGTCATAAGAAAATATTTATGTGTATACATTAAAAAATTAAAAAAATTCTATTAAAAATATAAAAGAATTCTATTTAAAATATAAAAAATAATAAATAATAAATAAAATTTTAATTAAAAATTTTAAAACTAACATATGAAATAAATTAGATAATTCTATTTAAAAAATTAATGTTAAATTTGTTTTATTTTTAATGTGAATGTGGGTAATATTAATTTTATTTAATGTTATTTTTAATATTTTATTTAAAATTTAAAATAAATTCTTGTTATTTTAAATTTTTTTATTCTTATAAAAGAAAATATTAATTTTAATAAATATAAATTTTAATTTTATAAATTTAAAAATTAAAAATATATTTTTTGAAATTAAAAATATATTTTTTGAAATTAAAAATATATTAATTTCATAAAAATATATTATTGATTTAAAATATTAATATTAATTTAATATTTTTTTCAGAATTATTATTTTTTATTTAAAAAATATCTGCGATGGCTGTCCCGTCGCAGATTGATCATATTAATTTTATTATTTTTAAATAAAATTTTTTATTTAATATTATTTTTTTTATATTTAAGAATATTTGTGACGGGTACTCCCGTCGCAGATCTGTGACAGGGGTACTACCCGTCACAGATTGTTTGTTTTTATTATTTTTTTTATTTTAAGAGTGTTTGTGACGGGTAGCGCCCGTCACAAATCTGTGACGGGGCAGTACTTCCCGTCACAGATCTGTGACGGCTTGTCATATCCGTCACAGATTTGTGACGGACATTTCCTCGTCACAGATTTGTGACGGGAATCCCCGTCACAAATCTGTGACGGGCACTATTTTCCCGTCACAGATTTGTGACGGGCAGCACTTCCCCCGTCACAGATCTGTGACGGGTGGAACTGCCCCGTCACAGATCTGTGACAGGTACTACTGCCCCGTCACAGATCTGTGACGGGTGTCCCGTCACAAATCTGTGACGGAATTGCTATCCCGTCACAGATCTGCGACGGGTAGCACTCACCCCGTCACTAAAATTCTGTCACGCCCCCTTTAGTGACGGATTTTACCCCGTCACTAAACCCGTCACAGAAAAATTTAGTGACGGATTTTATGTTTTTAGTGACGGATTTTTCCGTCACTAAAACTGATTTTTTTTGTAGTGTACTGAAGGGTTGTTCTTTATGAAAAATTGAAGCCCCCTCAAGTTTTCATTGACTTCTAGGAAGTCTCCTTTAAAGATTCAGTTTTTTATAGCCTAAATGACAGTTGCATTTTTGCTGTACCGAAAATCATTCTTGATTCGATTTCTTTTGGTCTTAAAAATCCTGTCTCGATATGCTCGGTAAAGGAATTCCTTTTTCCTTAGTCATTTAAGCTTCAGAGTTCTTCATTCGATTGATTCGATAAATTTTTTGGGTTTTTCAGATACCTATTTTCTCTGAATTTTCATTTTTCCTTTAAATAACAACCCAAAGTTCTTGGGTATTACAGCAGGGGGCATACACCCTTCAAAACTACAGTTACTAGGGGGAGGGGCACAACCACATATAAGGCGCCTATTTGTAGGTTGAACAGTCAATGTGGGATGATTCTCGTTTAACATCAAATTCTGTTGTCAAGTTGACAGCTTTCTGGGTAGGGGTGTCTGATGTTAGACGAGAATCATCCCACATTGACTGTTTAGCCTACAAATAGGCACCTTATATGTGGGTGTGCCCCTCCCTTTGGTAACTGTAGTTTTTAGGGGTGCATGCTCCTACATCACACATAAAGGTTGACTCATCATTGGACTGAGATGGGAAAAAATGCTTAGCTATAGGCGGGTCCAGAGGGGTTAGGGATGCTTATGGAAGGGATATCTTGATCCTCTTCCATGAGAGAACCGAAGCAATTTGCGACCTCAATAGGAGGAAGATGGATAGGGGCAGAACAAAGAGGAATACCCAGGGGGAAGGGGGAATTCCAGAGTCATGATGGGAATTCCATGAGTCCTCTGGTTGTCTGGAGGAGTAGACTGAGAAGGAGGAGAGGGGGACCGAAGCCTTCCGAGGGCAAGTACTATCTTGACGACCAAAAACTTTACATTGAGAACAAGTCGTAAGCACCCATTGATACTCCACTTGGATACGATCAATTTTTGGTTCACCGGTAACAACATCAATGCCCTAATATAACTCAATATAAGGAGGAAAAGAATAAGAGGCATGCATCTCAATGCAGATTCTTGCAAAACCTAGCCTCTTACGTTCTTTAGTCATAGCATCTGCATGAATGGGCTTACCCAATGAGCTCAGTAGCTCCAAGAATCCCTTTGAGGACCAGTACTCCAACAGCGCATCGAAAAACTTCACCCACATAGGAATAGAGGAATGAGCGTCTTTAGCAAGAACCATACCGAGTTCACAGGATCTAAGGAATAAAGGCCTTTGAGCAAAGTGCCAAGGACCTCCTTTAAAAACATGCATCATTGATCATGAGTATTAAAATGAAAAAAAAAAAAACCTGAATTTTATTGTCTAATGTTATGTTAATGTAATTACGATAACCGATTTTAGTTATCTATCCTTAATGAGTTAATTTATTATCTTATTTTTAATAAATTACTATGGTGAAAGTCTCAAGCCATGTAGCATACAAGATGCCCACGAATTAAAATGTTCTAATTTGAAAGTCTATTGCTATTATTAGTACATTTAAAGTTGAAGAGCATAAAAAAAACGTACTTATACTGTGGTGAGATTATATAATTATGTGGATATATTGTTACAAACACACGCAAACATATATACATATATATAAAAGAAGGGAAAAGGTGAAGTTGGGAAGTGAGCTGTTCCAGTTTTTGAACAATATTTCGTCCATGATATCTATATGCGTGTGAAGCAACTTAATTAATCATTGGACAATCAGTGATTAATTAATTAATTAATGAATAGTTAGAGAACTCAGTCCATATAAATTGACAACTCAAGATGCCCATACTCTCAGTTGAAACAAAGCGTAGTGTTGTGTAATTCCAATTTGATTCTACGTTCATTAATATTGATGATGACGACGACGACGATAACGAGGTCTCTTAATTTCCAGGTGGCTGTCGCTGCCATGGCCATCTTCATGGCCTTGGTTTCCAACCTAGCCTATGCTGCTGATCCCGGCCCTCTTCAGGACTTCTGTGTTGCCATCAATGACTCTGCACCTGCCGCCGGTATTAACCCCCCCCCCCCCCCCCCCCCCCTCCCCTTCTCTCTTTACACACACACACACACACACACATATATATATATGCATATTATAGTTGCTAAAATTGGACAAATTATTGAACTGGCATGAGTACTGGTTGAGTGGTTCATTGGTTCGATTCTCCGTCATTACAGGCGGTTTAGAAATTTATATGTAAAATAGTATTATGGAAGATATGAAAAGAACTAACTAAAGATTCAGGATATTTAAATCCTTTCTTGGTTTTCTATGATTTTTCCCACAAAAGACAAATTATCCTTCCTGTTAAAGAAAAGTGATCTTTAAAAATTATCATCAGAGGACTTGTTTTAATTTGATAAAATCAAATAAACTCTTAAAATCAACCTATTTTGATTTGTTTGATCTTTCTCGAATTGGACAAATTTGGCGACCAATCTCCGGTCCAACCGACTAGTTCAATCTTATTTTAGTAACAACGATGTATAAATTTTATGTTATATGAATGGACTGTAGAACATGCATGGCATTCTCATTATTTTGTTCCATTTCACGCAGTGTTTGTGAATGGGAAGTTCTGCAAGAACCCCGAGGTTGCCGAACCCGAGGATTTCTTCCTCTCTGGGCTGCTAACTCCAAGAAACACATCGAACCCACTTGGGGCAACTGTCACTGTTGTAAACGTCGACAAGATACCAGGCCTCAACACTCAGGGCATCTCCTTAGTTCGCGTCGACTACGCTCCTGATGGCGGCCTTAACCCGCCGCACGTGCACCCTCGCGCCAGCGAGATCTTTATCGTCTTAGAAGGCACTCTTTACGTAGGCTTTGTCACATCCAATCCCGACTTTCGTCTCTTCAGCAAGATTCTACGGCCGGGAGATGCGTTTGTGTTTCCAGTGGGTCTCATTCACTTCCAAATGAACGTAGGAAAGAGCAGCGCAGTGGCTATCGCCGCTCTCACCAGCCAGAATCCTGGGGTGGTCACCATTGCAAATGAGTTGTTTGGCTCAAATCCGAAGATTTATCCGAGTGTTCTTAGTAGGGCTTTCCAATTGGATAAGGAGGTGATTGACTATCTTCAAACTCGGACTTGGTACAACCACTTGATGTAATAGAGAGGATCATGGGACACTTCTTTAAGTGTTTTGCTTGTCGCCATGGGTGTTAGGCAGACATGTTGGTCTCATTTTCTGCTGCTATTTCTTTAAATAAATGGATTTTGCTTTGTGCGATCTCCTCCTCAAAAGCTAAGATATGTTCTTTAATTAACGTACCCGTTAATAATAACAGTTGTTTAAAAACAATGGTTACAAGGAATTCTTAATTGGGAATATTACAATAATGGAAATTATGAAGAAAAAGTAGAAAAATTAAAATGAAACAACATCAATAATAAATAAGAAAATTCTACAAGAAATCTCAACTCCCATTGGTATTTGGGTGGTTCGTAGTAAAGGCAAATCTAAGGTTTTAACATACAAGACAATTGTGTTGTCTCCAATCTAAATATTTGTAACTCAATTAAAGCTAATGACAAATCATAAATCCTCCTAGCCATATAATTTATCACTTGTGTCATATTTGGTAGATGTTCAAACTAACATCCACTCACATGTTTACTATTTTCATCTTATGGATTGTGACATGTGACTCATTATCTTTTATGATTAGTATATCATATTAATCAAAAGTAGTAACCCACGTGTCAGTTTGTAATTAATTAATTATAACTGTAACACCCCGTTTTTTTCAAGCGTGGCATTAACCCAGAATTTCAAGAATATTTTTTTCAACATACACTTAACATAAATTATTATCCAATAATTCCGACCTATCTTCTCACCATATCAAACTTAATAATCAATAAGCTAAGACATGTAATATCATCACATATGTGGAAGAAAGATCGAAAACTGAAATGATACATAACAACAAATCTTTTAGTCATAATATAGAAGTCATTCCATTGTTTGACATGATATCTTCAAAATAAAATGCATAGAGATTCATCTCTCAACAATAACGTTGTCCCAAATTAATATTATTATAATTTAGTAAACATTATAAGAAATCCTTAAAAATTTATTAAACATTCACCGAATTCAACCATTCATTAATGTCCCAAATCCTTAAAAAATTATTTTAAGAAATTAAGAATATGGGAAGCGAGAGAGAGAGAGACGGGGGAGAGGATCTTTGTTGGCTTGGCTTTTCTTTACCATTATTTTATGCTTACTTTTATTGGGCGATGAAAAGTGAGTTTTTCTTTATTGATTCCATGCACCACTTTCCCTGCCACGCGTCTGATGAAGGGTTAATATTTTCAAAATCTTAATGAATTATATCTCTATTTTGGTTTTATATTTATGCTTAAAATGAATAATTATTCACATTACATATTATTTTCAGGATGAAACAAAGAAGTTGACTTCTACAATTAATTAGGGGCATAAATTGAAGACGTTAGATGACCTATTATTGCTGCTCGAATTCAAGGGCCAGTTATGGAGTTTAGATAATGTTTCAAGTGCACTTGGGTCAACTATTAAATGGAGTTCAACACAAAGAAGGCCCAAGTATTTTAAATATAAGGAAGGCCCAAGCATTTTTCACATAGAAGGCCCAAAACCAACCAAAGGCCCAATAAAATTCAATTTGTAGAAGACTTTTTTTTGTTTTATATTTTTATGAGTGATTTACCACCTAAAGTCTTTTGTATTCTTATGAGTGTTCTACCACCTAAAATCTTTTGTATTCTTATGAGTGTTCCATCACCTAAAGTCTTTTGTATTTTGTATCTTTCCACTAGTAAAAGTCTTTTGTATTTTTTTTGGTAAATGCCCCATTAGCTTAGTTATGATTATGTTTTGTGATAATGGGGTAATTTTATTTGTGTGGTCCTTATTGCATTTTGTGGGCTATAAATAGCTCACTTGGGTGCATTTGTGAAGAGGTTATTATTGTTTGAATCAAAGTTTAGTTGTGTTATTAGAGTTTCTCTTACAGAATTGCTATTGTTATCTCTTCTTTTCTCTCTTGTATTCTCTTGTGATCTTACTTCTTTTCTTTCTTCTCTTGAATTCTCATGTCATTTATTGTTACTTTATTATCCATCGCTTGAATGGCCGGTTAATTTCTGCAATTAAATCTATATAATTTTAATTCACGTCTTTTTATTATCCACCGCCTAAATGGCGGGTTAATTTCTGTTGTTTTAATTCCTGTCATTTAAATTACGCCATTTAAATTTCTATCAATTAATTTTCAAATGAAGATGAGTAGCTAAATCCAATCTTGGGTTAAAGCAAAGACAGTGTCTAACGCCAATGATTCCCAAAAGAAGCTGCGTTTTAAATGAGTGACATTAATTTAAATTTTAGTATAAGTGTGTATTAATTATTAAGAAATCACTAGGTTTTGATTGGAGTGTAAGCCTAACTTAGAGCTTTCATGCCACGTATGAGAGTTACTAGAATTGGAAACGCTATCATACCCAAACTCAGATGATTAATTTAGTTATTTTGTGTATTAATTGTAATCAGATTTATGGTAATTGCTTAAACTAGAATCCTGCATATCATGTATGGGGATTGCTTAAACTAGAACTATTATCATCTCTAATTGCATTTAATAGAAGACCTTCATATCTGAAGTTAAATTAATGTTGCTAATTTTTTCTGCTAAAAATTAGAGATCAGCGGGTTGGTGTTGAATTTGTCTTAATTCAATTCTTATCTAATTCTATATTCTCAAATTCAGTGTCTATTTTAATTTTTGCCTTGTTTTATTTCCTAGCATCTGTTATCTAAAAATTCATAAAAAAAGGTCGTGTTGCCAATTCATCCAGATGCGTGTGTTTGTGTGTGACATTTTTTTTCTTTTACTATAAATAAATCTCTCAGTGGACGACCTGAACTCATCCAAAAAATATAAATTTAAATTTGGACTACAACTGTACTTGTACACTGGCGAGTATAAACCTCTCATCAAAATAAAAGAAAAAAAAATCTAATATAAATTTTGTTGTGTTTTAATTGCAATGTGAGAGTGCAGCCAGCGTCTCCCTTCCTTGCCATGCCACGCCAAAATCCCCCCTCCCCCACAAAAATTTCAATTCCCCGCCCACCTCCCCCCCAATGTGTCCCTTCCTTCCCCCCGCACGAAATTAAAATCCCCCCCCCCCCAAATTTCAATTCCCCGCCCACCTCCCCTTATTTAAATCCCCACCTCCCTTTCCCCTCCCCCTTATCTGCACTCCCTTTTTACGTCTCTCCATCCATTCTTTGCAATTGTTAGATAAATTTATATTTTGCAGTTTAGTTGAGCATCACTGCTTCTTATAAGGTATTTTTTTTTCTTTTGTCTATATATTTTATTTTTATCATTTTAATTGTTAGATATATTTTGGATGTTTTTAAAATAAAAAATATTTATGTTAGTTAGATTGTTTTCCTTTAATTGATATGTCAATTTCATTTTAATATCTATGTTATTTATATTTTTTGCATGTATGTTATTGTTTATTTTTTGTTTATATAGTTGTATAATTTATATATATTATTGTGTATTGTGTATATATTATTCATGATTTGTATGAAAAATTATAAAAAAATGTGTAAAAAAAATTATTATATCAATCAACATTAGTAAATGAAATATTAAGTAGTTATAAAAAATAAAATGAATATATATATTTTTTTAAAACAGTGTTGTACACAGTTATTTATTGAATATATTATAATAATTTTTTTATAAAATTTAATAAATATTTTTTTTTTGTAAAATAAAGATTAATTATATATAAAAACTAGTTAATTTATGGATTTGAATTTTGTGTCTATATTTGTCATCTCACATTTTTTTCTATTCAATTAATTAATTAAATTTTAATTATCAAATTTTGTATTTATATATATAAATATAAATATTAAAATTTTAATTTATATTTTTTATTAAAATATATCTTAACATAATTATAAAAATATAAAAATTAAAAATTTTAACCGTTAACATTCATAAATAGTAATATTTATGAAAATATTTATTTTTATTTAAAAATTAATTAATTTAATTTTATTTATATTTTCATTTGTATTTAATTAAATTTAATTAATGAAATTATATTTTTTAATTTTTACATTCTTACATGATTTAAAATAATTTAATTTAAATTTCATATATAATTTTAATTTTTTTATTATTATTTTTTAATTTTTAACTTCTTACTTGATTTAAAATAATTTAATTTTAATTAAATTATAATATATATTTTTAATTTTTTAAAAAAATTAGTGATAGGAAGCTTCGTCACTAATTTGTGACGCTGTCGTCGTTGCTAATTAGCGATGGGAGCCCCCATTATAGATTAGGGATTAAAATAATTTAATTTTAATTAAATTTTAATATATATTTTTTATTTTTTTATTTTTAAAAATAATTTAGTGACAGGAAGTCCCATTGCAGTTCTACGACGATTCTTGTCGCTAATTTGTGACGGGGTCCCATTGCTAATCAGCGATGGAAGCCCATGTCACAGATTAGGTATTAAAATAAATAAATTTTATTTAAATTTTAATATATATTTTATTTTTTTATTTTAAAAAATAATAATTTTATCACAAAAATATAGCATTTGTGAAGGCTAGACTTGTCACTAAAATCTACACTTTTAGTGACGGCCAAATATTTTGTCACAAAAATATAGCATTTGTGAACGTCAGAATTATCACTAAAATCTACACTTTTAGTGACAGGTGGATCATGTATCACAAATAATTTCATTTATGATAACCATTGTCATCACTAAGAGAAAGACTTTAGTGATGGCCAAGATTGGTTGTCACTAAAATAAAAGTTTTAGTGACAATAATTTAATGAGGGTCATCTTGTGTTGTCATTGATAATTTAAAATAATAGTGAGGACCTTATTGTGCTTGTAACTAAAAGTGGCATTTTTAGTGACGACCACCTTTAATCATCACTAATATGAATACTTTAATGATAACTAGAAACGCTACAAAAAAATCTTCTTTAGTGATGGCCACCTATGGCAGTCACTAATGGGTTAACTTTAGTGACGACCAACTTTATCATCACTAATTACATTAGTGATGAGGGCATTAGTGTCGACTTGTGACGGTCTGTTTGGCCATCACTAATACTTTTAGTGATGACTTTTTGGGCTTTTAGTAACGACCCTGGCCTTCACTAAAAATCTTGTTTCTTGTAGTGAACAACTAAACACCTCAAATATAATCAAAATATATGCTAAAGATCATCAGTGTAAATAATGACTACATCTCGATAACCTCTTTTCCTTGGTGCCGCTGCTTTTATCTAGAACGTTTGGATATTTTAGAGACATAGTCCAAATTAGATGTTGAATCATGTAAGTGAGAGTTCAAAATTTTTTCATGAATAAATGCAAGACCACGAACAAACTGATATATCCCAACATGTCCCACCCTAAGAGAATCTCATACCGCGCTTAACCCATACCACAGGGAAAAAGTAGTCTCTCTAAAGGCAACACAACCACATTTGACACATTAATATAACATAATCCTGCTTATGAGGGGCAACATCAACTCATAAACTCGGGTATCACCCTACTATCATGTCAGTCATTATGTTTTCACTTAAAAGCATTCCAGATCTCAACACAACCCTGGGCACAACAGGATCACATCAGTACTATCCCCAGAATCAACGTTCACCTCGACAATAATGCTATTTCTCAAAGGAATAACTACGGTGGTGTCCACTCTCAGTCCCGCCACTTGAGCTAACATCTGGGGTGGTGTCCACTCTCAGCCCTGCCACTTGAGTACCATAGGGTAAGTGTCTACCTCAGTCGCGTCACAAGTGGGTCACATAGCATTAATCCTTGGCACACGTCTCGAGTGCTATCACTCAAGGCTATACCCCAGGTTGACACCCCACATCCCACATGGACAACACATAAGCATGCCAATGCCACAACACATATCATGCACCATATAAAATCAACATTTCAATGCATGTATTTTAACGCACAAAATTCAATGCACATGTATAAATCATTTTGGGACAAACCTCCCACATGAAAACAACCATTTGTATAACACAATTCAAGTTTTGATAGTAAAATCACTCACAATAAACCAAGTTTTAGGTAAGAACACTCACCTTGAACGAAACTCAGAACACCTCGAATCTCGTGCCCAACCTTGATTCTCATGCCTAACCTTGATTCTCATGCTAAGCTACTAACAGTTCTCAAATTAAAGTCTTAACGAACCCTAGCCATCGTATATATTCAATCTTTCCCCTTTCTCCATTTCTTATCCCATTTCTCTAAATGGTGCCTCCTATTTATAGGCCTTGAAACTTGGCCACCAAGTATGTTATATTATGTTATAACATTTTGAATCTTTTCCAAATCTATTAAGATGTTCCAATCATTCCAAATATTCTAAAATCCTTTTTAATCATTTCAAATCTTTTAAGATTTTCTACAATCATTTCAAATCTTCTCAAGTGGATCTCAATTTAATCCAAAGCTATAATAAAATGCTTGAGTTCAAATCCACCCATGTCCTATTTATAAGTTTTTCTGGCCAATCACGTGTCGCCATCTCAGGGGGTCATTATAAAGCCTTATTTGCCACCCTAAGGGGTCATCATGAAGCCTTATCCTTATCTTCAAGTGGCCAATGGTTGCTTGGCACATGTCCTTAAAGATAAGATTTGAAATCCAAAGTGATCCAAAGTTAAAATGGAATGTTATTTGAAATCCAAAATGATCTAAAGTTGTATTGGAATGTAAACTAACATCTGCAACCTTATCTTGACTTCCAATGGTTAGTTGGTTCAGTTTGCTGCTCAGATGGTCTAGTTACGGGATTTCAAGAATTATACCTTGGCCCAAACTCTTTGGGTAATTACACTTAGATCCCTTGTGACTTGGTCCCCAGAACCATCCTAAAATTGACTTTATGCCCTTAGAGAAAGGGTTTATTACACTAATACCCCAAGAAGTTTTGTAAATTATACTTTTACCTGAACTTCAAAAATTATAATTTTACCCCTAGTTCAGAAACTTAACTTCTCCATCAAGACCATGATAACCCTATGAAATGTCATACTTCATCAAATATTTGAATCTAAAAATCTCGGGTATTATATCATATTTTAGTCTAAAAATCTCGAGTGTTACATTCTCCCCCCCTTAATTAAAATAATTTCGTCCTCGAAATTCTCACCTGACTGATCAAGTAACTAGAGGTGAACACAACCTATTACTTTATTTCAATTGATCCTGAATACCTTAATTACATACTATTTCAAATGTTTACACATGCACTGCTTACAAGGCTTGTCGTGCCTTTCACACAAATATGCACTTTCATACAAGAAGTAAGGTACTAACCAATCATAAGACCAGTCTCAATAACACACAAAGAAGGAAAAATACCTTGATTATCCGGACGCTTGACCTTTAAGCTTCGTAGGTGGTCAGGGCAGTTTAACTTCCAGTGCCCCTTCTTCTAGTAAAAGTAACAAGTACCTTTACCCATGACCTCTTTGCCCTTAGACTCTGTCTATCCTCCACCCTTTCTAGCCCCAAGAATATTTCTTTTCTTCTTCCTAGATGAAAGGTAAAGGCAAAGAATGAGTAAACCCTTGGAGGCGAGTATATGGTTATGGGCTCTCAATTCATGATCTTTCAAATTCTCCCAAGTGATTGTTTCATCCTCAGTCACACCCTTAAGGATATCCATACATGTAGTATAATATAGGACATCATCAATTTTTTTTCATACTGAGCACTATCTTAAGGTTACGGAACCAGTCAAAAACGTTTGTGCCAATACACCTATTGGTTTCTAGAATACGAGACAATAGATTTAAACTTGCCATTTTATTTGCAAAAAATAAATAGATATGTTAATATTATATCTTTGTAAAAACACCATTCAATTAAGGTTTTTAAATCAAAGGAGTACTCCCACTAAAATTTTTAAATCCTACACTTCCTAGGCAGAAAATGTGATCTTTCTGAAGGACCTAATAGTAGGTGGTAGAATTCTCTTTCATAAGAATACCCCTCATATTTTAGTTTTTAGAATACTTACATAATTGAGTAGGAAACACTTGTCACCAGATCATATGTGGAGCTCGACTTTTGGCTTCTAACTCACCATAAACCTCACATTTTAGTTTTTAGCCTGATGGACTAGTTAGATCCCACCCACTGTCTGGCTAAGTACAGTGAGTTGAACATTACCCTCCCTCACATTTTAGTTGTTGGCTAAATGAGACCAGTTGAAAATTGCCCCATCTTATGCTTTATAGGAGAATCAAATAATCTTTCATGAAATACACCCTCATATTTTAGTTATCGGATACACCCAATTAGACTAATGAACATCTACCACAATGGAAAGCCACAATATATCAAATTCACTACTTAAATCTAATATTGGTTTGCACATGGGAAGATTTTTAGAGCTTCAAATCTATAAGTCTCATTGTTAACATTCATTCCATCATACATCACATGCATAACAAAATGAACAACATACATAAGAATAAGCAATAAACAAACCAGAATGACCATGGGCTTGTGCACAAAATAAACCCAAGCCTCCAAGGTTTAAACCACGCCTAATATCATATCCAGCTTGATATGACAAACTCCTTAGCTTCACCACTTATTTCTTTAGAAAGCATAAACTCCTTGATGTCTTCATCATGACTCTTTTATATCGTCTTTATTTACAACAATTGCAAAACAAAGACTGAAAGTAGCTATTCGAGGCTTATGTCTCAGTACATTACTGAATGAATAAATAATTACATATTGACTAAATCAATACGAGGCTCTTGTAACTGTTCATTCATTCACATCAAGCCCATGTTCGTCTTGAAAATACATCCATTGCACTTTCACTACTTAAAAAACATTTAACTTTCATATGTTAAATAATAAATTAGGGCATTCATATACACATACTTAACACCCACATGTTGATGTGCAATGCGAGTTACCACACAACTATCAACATCTAGGCATGTAGAGCATGTTATTTAAATGTTACAATCAATGGGAGTCGACTGCACCATCATGAGAGTTGATTGTCGTTGGCTATATGCAAAGTTGACTTTGCTCTTGCTGGAGTTGACTCCTTTCACAGGGCAATCGACTCTCCTGCGACCCATAACCAAAATTAATTTTTCTATAGCCATGAAATGCCAACCAATTTGCTATTTTTGACACATACAACCATGTATATGCATTAAATACCAAGCTAAGACTTTGATACCACTGAAGGAATTCATGTATGGTGGTGTGGGTAAAAATTAAAAATTTTATGTGCATTAGATATACATAGCGAAAGTCATAAACACATACCATACACAACTTGGATATTTAAGCAACACGTAATTTCATCATATGAAATACAATAAATGATATACCTGGGGCCCAATGTAGGGATGGGGTACAGAAACTATTTATGTTTTGAGACCGAATCCACCTTAAGTTGTGATGGTCTTAATTCGTCCACACCTAGCCACCTAGCACTGTTTCGGTCACCTCTTCCCATGCTTGATCGAGGATTTCCTATCATCAGCATCCATGTGTCTCCCACATGACAGTCACACACTTGAAATTAATTAAAAGTAGAAACAAAAGAAAACAGGAAGTAGGAAAACGGAGAAGATAGAAGCAACCCAGAACTTCACAATTTCTTCTCCAATTTATTTGTTCAAATCTTCTGTCCAGCAACCCTCGCCACTTTCCCAATTTTGTTCCACGTGTAACAAACTCCAAATTGGCTGGGGTAGTCCAATTGTCGACTTTCAATTTTAGGAAAAGTCGACTCTAGTTTCAGGAGAGTTGATTTACAACTTTAGAAAGAGTCAACTCTCAATTTCAGGAGAGTCAACTTTCAGCTTCAAAGGGAGTCAACTCCTATAGCAATTAATAACTTGAACAAAATAGTCAAACCTGTGATATTTCGGCTCATTAACTATTAATGAACCGCCATCATTAACACTTAATGACACATCCAAAACCGTAATTAACTATTAATAATGCCTGAGACACAACAAATACACAATGCCAATACTAGGAACTGTACTATATGGTGTGTGATTTTCTAGGTTCACTACCCACTAGCAAATAAATAGAACCAAAACTCATTTGGCATTGGCCAACACCTTGACCCATCACGGGGATCTCTCCATATCCCAGAAATGATTTTAGAGTTCTGGAGAAGTACCTAACAGCTGTTCAAGATAGTATAGGTGATAGTGAAGTCTCACTTGAAGTGAACCTATTAAAATTGGTGATTATCATGTGCTATAGTCCTTCCATCACCTAAGGTCTTGACTAAGTAAGAGTCTTGGAATGATAAACTCACAAAATCAATAACTGTATGTTAGATCTTATCAAGGTGACTAGATGACACCTTAGGAAATACCTTTCCTGATAATCAATCTATCTTGGCCAGGGACTGTCCTATCACACTGACAATAGACCACATAGGATGTTCACCTCATCAATAAAGACAAAGTGATAGATCCTATCCCTAACACCTATTTCATATACAAGCAATACATAATCACAAAGATGAACCTTTTACCTCACAATTGGATGGTTTGGTTCATTAGCAAATCTCGCACACCAATACACAAGACAACTATGTTAGTTCATGTCTAAGGATCAACTACACTATTGCAACTTAGATAACATGACCATTATCCATAATGTCATGTGGTTAATCATCAGCGTCACATTCAGTGCGTTGTTCTCCAATAGCCACCCAAGAGTTTAATAGAGACATCCCCATATCATATGGCACGTGACACACCATCCTTTATCATTAGTAACTCATACTAATCAAGGGAAATAAGCTACATCAGAGTCCCCATTTGATTAATTGAAGGACCATGAATCATTTAAGAAGTTATGTCACTAAAGAACCTTGTCACATAGCCTTAACAACTTAAGAATAAGATTCTAAAAAAAAAGATCTAGGGACTCATTCATATAACAAACTTGAGAGTTTATGAATGATGATAAACTTGCCTTTAATTAATATATATTAAGATACAATAGTTATGTTACAAACATGCCCATTAGATGCCATCCATATCTAGCATTAAGGCATACCACACTAACAACAAGTAGGTAGCCCTTTGTCCTAAAATACACTCATGCCTGAATAAAGTGCGTATGTGAAATTGACAAGCCCGAGGTACTGTCCCTTGGTTCATAGTACCCTCCTACAAGCGTACCTCCATGGGGACTTTTACTTGGGGAAGAGGTCACTTTACTTTTACATGACCTTAGGGTGATGCTCTTCCCTAGGCCGACATGGGTGGGGAGAACTGCCTTCATCATCAAGTTCAAGCTCGGGAAGCGACAACCACTAGAACATGGTTTTTAGAGAATGTAACATGTGACATATTCTCCCAACCTTCCCACTTTCCTCAACTGGTTCTTCACTATGAATAATACTCATGAAACAAGATGGGAAGCTATTCTTTTCCCCCAAGGGTCGACATAATAGTGGGGGAAAAGCCTTGACATGCTCATAATAGTAGGAGAAAAGCCTCACAAAAGCTCCCTGGTGCCCCCTAGGAGGATTTTGAGATTGAGTCACTAGGAGGTGTTCCAGGCTAAGATGGGGGTGATAGAGTTGTAACCTGGGAACCAATAAAAAAAGTTGTAGGTTGTTTGCATCTATTATTAATCTCAGACATATTTTGATTAATAAATGTATTTTTTTTAATACTTGGTAATATGTTCATCTTTATGTTTTCATATTTAGATGAAGCCAAAAGAGTATAGCAATGTCAATCGGGGTTTTGATGAGATCATACTAATGTGTCTAGACCAGTACACAGTATGGATGATTGTAAAGAGGGTAGTTGATCTTATTGACTACTTGTGTGGTGACACTAATGTAAGTGTGTAGGTGCTCATTGGTGAATGAGATAACTGAATAACCTAACTTGAGAACATCCAAATGGTAACTCTCACTAAATGTCAATTGGGAGTTCTCTGTAGCAACAGGTGCTAGTAATCTCTATTCTTGAGGAATTATAGTTATCTTGTATGAAGAGCGTCATGCTTTGATGCTACTGTACGGGGTCCAGTAAGATAGGTCTTTAATAAGGTGGTTATTGAGTATGATCTGAATTATACGAAGGTAGATGAATATGGAAGATGGAATCTATTGACCTTACTAAGATTCTTAAAAGATATATACCTTATGTGAATGATGAAGTCACAACTCAAGATGTCGTTGGCCAATGCGGATAGTTAAGAATTAATGTAGCACTCGAGGTTTGTCATATTCAAGGAAATAGAATCATGGAAAGTCAAGGGCAATATTGTAAATTTAGAAGCTCGGGTAAAAGCACAATTTTTGAAAGTCCTCAGAATTGGTGGAATTCAAGAATAGCTTAGGGACCTAAATGTTATGGATTTAAAACTTCTATTAAATCTAGCTTTGGATTCCAAATTACGTTTCAATACAACTTTGGATTCCAAATACATTTCAATTTAGTTTTGGGACATGTGGCGCAAGGTGATTTGGCCACACATGAGGTCATGATGAAGCCTCATGATGATAAGGAAAGTGGCACAAAGTGATTAGCCACAATTTGGAAGGTAATTATGAGTCATGATGAGGGGATAAATGGCATAAAGTGATTAGCTGAAAGGTAATTATGAGTCATGATGAGGGGACGAGTGGCACAAAGTGATTAGTCACAATTTGGAAGGTAATTATGAGTCATAATGAGGGTGCTTGGGTGGTAAGATATGTGGTAAAGTATGACTGGCTGAAGGTGTTTATGAAATGAGACTTTGGGTTGTAGGATTGAATGTTCAAGAATTCAAGGGAAACTTTGGGAAACTTTTGGTTCATTTGAGAGGTAAGAGAGTGAGGATTTTTTTCTTTAGAAAGAGGGAGAAATTATGCAAAAAGAAAGAGAGGAATCAAAGAAGAAATGAGCTTCGCTAGAAAGTTTAAGGCTTTACTAGAATTTGAGCCAAACTACCAGTTAGGAAATAGCAAGGTAAGTTCTGATATAACTTGATATTCTTGTAGAGTAATGAAAGAGGAGTGTGTAGGAAAAAATAGGGGTTTAATCGAAGGTAAAACGAGAGAGTTATGGCCGAAAAACGAAAATTGTGCAAGGCTGGCCCAAAAATAAGGACGGCACGTGAACTTCACTAGCTAGGAAGGGACTATGCGTGAATGCACATGGGTCACACTCCCTTTTTACCTAAAATTTTTCATATCGATTCCCATTTTAATTCCCTACAATTATATATAAAAATAGTTGATGTTTGGTTTACAAGAACTAGTGTTTTCTGCAAAAAACCATCAAATCCACTATTAAGAGGCAAACTTCTACTCCTTTATTTCCTTTATGAAAGCTTCCATTTCTTTATTTCCTTTATGCAAGCTTGCACTCATTTATTTCCTTTGTGCAAGCTCCTAACCCTCTCTTTATGTTCTTCAATCTCTACACAAGTCTCCATGGGTTTTTCATATTTTATCCCCTCTCTTACCATGACTCGATTCCACGTAATAATAATGTAAATCTAGGTGGCAACCATCCTTTGATTTGTTCTTTATTGATGGGTTTATTGTTGATGGAATAATTCAAGCAAATGGTTCTTTGGTGTTGTTGCTTATGTCCATCACAGGGCTTTATATCGCTCCTCTTTCTTTGGGAATGATGTTGGACCTATTGGGGGTTAGATTCTTAAAAGAGCTAGCTATGATTTTATTGGGTTGTGTTAAGAGTCTTAATGAGAAAAGTGTAATGTTCAGTAATATGTATAACGGGACAGGTTCCTATGTTTGAGAATATACGAGAACAAGAACGATATGTTGATGTTATCAAGTGCACAAAGAGTCATGGGAAAAAGTTATGAGATGTTAAGTCTAAAGAATGAAAGTTTAATGTTGTCTATGTATGGCTAAGGGTATGGGGTACAAAGCCATTGATTGTCGATAGTGGGTTGTGGCAGCTGATGGCTGAATGTATAGGCGCTAGTTATCAATTGTTACGATAAGTAATAGACGAACCAGAAGAGCTGGTACTATCGAATTCCCACATTGACTTTGTGCATATCATGATATAGTGTAATGCATGGGGTTTGGGTTGCATTCATTGGGGGGGATATACTTTATGTGTGATGGGGTGTGTGAGCATTGGCATGACCCGATTGACTTAAGAGTCAGTTTGGGTGTTATAGGTGAGCATACGCATTTAGAGCATTTCGTATGGTGTGTTCCTATATGGGCATAGCATGGCCTGCTGCTTGGTTTATGGGGGCCTTGACATCATGTTTATGCTGCAGGTGTCCATTACATTTCTTATGTGTTGCATTACATGGTAACTAAGAATGGTTATGAGAGGTTGGTTAGGCACACTGCATAAGACCGTGGAATAAACCATGATAGTGATATGTTATAATATGCTATGTTAAGATGACATGTTATGTATGATGGCAAGATATGGTAGCCTATGTTGGGCTGCTAACAAGTTTGTATATGGGACTTGGGCGCCAATATGTGTATCCTATATGGGCCCCAAGGACCCTCTATGTGCAATTTACTTTATGTTTATGCATTTAGAGCTAAGGCACACATGGATCATGGCATGGTATGTTATTGTATTGACACGAATTTGCATGGGGTGCTGGGGAAGTTCTATCTTTAACTTATGGCCTTTCTTTCTTAAGCTTGCTAAGTCTTGTGACTCACCCTTGCTTTCCATTATTCTAGGCAAGGGATTCGCCTGAGTTGGCATGTACGTTTAGCGGGGTTTGGGTCTAGAAGTTGAGCCATGGTAGCAAGTGCAGAGTTCTCCCAAAACTAGGATCCTGGGTGTCATTTTGTTTGGTCATGCTTTTATGTATTTTAGGTCAATATATGTTATATAGTTTCGAAGGTCTCATGTTGTGTATGGTTATGTAAGAATGGTTGTGAATTGTCATGTGAATAGAAAGCTATTTTTTTTTTTTTTTAATAAAGAGAGTTTGGGCTGAGTGTTTGGTTTGCGTTATTATTCTATATCATACAAATAATGACCCTCTCATGGATCCTCTATGCTAATGAGGGCTCCGGGAGGTGGGCTATTGCAATTAATAAGAGTTATTAATTCAACTATAGGAGTTTTGGACTTAGAATTTGTGCACATAGTGTTAGTTATTAGAGGTTTGACATTTCACTATACTTCTAGATCATACTGGGGCATTATGAGAGAAGGATTGAATAGCACTGAAACTCATCACAAAAAGGTTCATCTAAAGTGCCATTTGCATTTCATTATAATATGGGGGCCATGATTGTTGCTAGGCGCTAATCTTAGTCTAAGGGTAAGATGATAATTTTTGTCATATGATGACATAAATTATGAATCTTAATCAAAGAATTTGATTATGAGCAGGATTCTTTAAATTTTCCTTTGACATCTTCATAGTGAACCTATAAGGTCACACACAAACAAAGAGAAGTTTTATGGAAAATTTAGTGTGACAGAAAAGTGTTTGGGCCCGGATGAATTGGTAGATTTTCGGGACGAGCTAGTACTCATGAAAAAGTCCACGTGATGTCAAAAGTTGAGCAAAAAATGAGAAACAAAGAGAAAAGTGGAAACGGACCTCGTTTGGCCTAGGCTGGCCATAGCCCCAGCACATTTAGAATGTGTTGGGATTTTTCAATAACCCTAGTTAGACTAAGGTTTGGCCTCTCCCCTATAAAAAGGCTCATATAGCCTTTACCTCTTCAGTAAAGAAAAAAATAACTTCTAAGAAAAGTTAGAGAAAAATGCCTGATTTTTATGAAAGATTGGGTTGGATCTTGCGTTCTTAGGTCCAAGAAGTTCAAAAAGTCTTGCTCGTTGACATTGATAAATCTTTTCTTTGGTATGGATCACTTGTAGAGGGTGGGTGAGACCTTGCGGCACAAAGATATAGGCTTTTACGAGTCAGGATAATCAAAAGGTTATTTTTTTACTTTTTTGTTCTTTATTCTTGAAAAGATTATATATATTTGCAAACGAGATCCGATCCTTTTGGGTTTTAATATTGGCCAAAGAGTTTGGTTGATCAAAAAATTTAAAATTTCCCTTGCATTTCTTTCATTGAAACCCAGCAGTGGTATCAAAGCCATGGTTTGCATCTGTATAATCTTTGATTGATTATGTGTTGTTATGGCTTGTTGATATATGATTTAAGTGTTAGATCATGCATGTATCAATCAGTTTTATTTTTGTTTTGAATGGCTGATTTGGTTCTTCAATCGAAAAGGAATTAAAATCTAAACAAAAATTGAAAGTCCAAATTCCAAGAAGAGTTCTTGATTTTTATGGATTTTAATTTTTCCGAATTTTTCTTGATTCTTCCAAGTTGAAAATTGTATTTTAAACTAGAATAGATGTTGGAATAAATTTATAGATGATTCAAACCATTCAAACCAATCAAATCTAGAGGTTAACTTTGTGAAAAGAGTTTTTTCGGAAAGCTGTTTTTCAGAAACAACAAAGTTTCGTCAACTTTGTTGATGTTTCTGGAAAAATATAGTCACATTTTTAAGGAATTGTTTTATGATTTGATTCCATATCAAGTAGTATTGGAAAAGGCCTCAATCCAAGCTATAATGAATTTTCTATGAATTTTTGAATGAACAATGTTACTTTTCAAAAATTGCACAGTTCCATCAACTTCATTGACGTTTCTGGAAAATTATTGTCATAGTTTTAAGGAATGGTTTTATCATTTGATTCCTTATCAAGTTAACATCAAAACGGTATATTGTATGCCTCAATTCAAGCTGTAATGAATTTTCTATGAATTTTTAAATGCACATTATGTGGTTTATGAAACTACATGTGCGGTTTTGATGTTTTCATCAATAAAAGTTGTTTTATGAAATTTCCAACTTTGAAATTTCCAACTTTTAGTGATGGGAACATCAAGATTGAATCATTTAAATTTCGGATGCCATAATTTGAACGATGATAATCTTTTAGCGCAATAGCAGTAAACATGAGATGTTTGTTTGTATTGATGTATGTCTTATGTGAGCATGCCTGATCCTAAACTTG
Organism: Diospyros lotus; assembly: GCF_014633365.1. Classification (NCBI taxonomy): domain Eukaryota; kingdom Viridiplantae; phylum Streptophyta; class Magnoliopsida; order Ericales; family Ebenaceae; genus Diospyros; species Diospyros lotus. The sequence goes on along the minus strand of NC_068341.1, from coordinate 33,498,720 downwards.
GGCAACAAACGTTTTGCGATGTAATTAATTTTGGATAAAAGGGATATGTGAATCATACCTCATCCCTATTGATGTTGCACCTTTTTGTATATTAGTTTTGATGATGACAAACATATATTGGTTTAATCCCTAAGTCATGAGTCAAGCCTATGGTTTTCAACATATATCAATTTCAATATCAAATTCTATTTTTGTTCAAATGAAAACCAAAATAAGTTCATTCTTATACATATGGAGATTTGCAAAGTCATGTATTTAGTCTTAAAATAGTCTCCTAAAATGTTTTTCAAATTAGCTTTGAAGTTGTTGGTCAACATAGAGCTAAATTTGTTCTAAGGCAAAAGACCAACTAGAACATAAATGTGTTTGATGAAAAACCAATCTTAAGTATGAAAAATTATTTATGTTAATCTCATATTTCAAAATAAGCTTTTCATATTTTGAAGCATGCATGAAAGGTTCTGGCTTGAAATTTAAATGTATGAAAAAATCTTTTAGTTCATGCATCATGTTTTGAAACTCCTTTTGATAACGTTTCAATATTTTTCTAAGTCTGGAAGACTAGCACCTTATAAGGAGACATATAAGAAAATGATTTCATTTTGAAAAACTATCTCCCGGTATTTTGATATCTTCTATCCATTAGTGCTAAAATGATTTTTAACGAATTTTTCAAGAAATGGAAAGTGTATATCTTGGAGGTGGTAAAATCGCAAAATCCTAAGTTTATACTAAAACCCAAATTCTACTTTTTTATTCTTACGGATTTTGATTTTTTAGATATTTTTATTGAATCCAAATAGGGGATACTTTCTTATTTACATTTATGTATTAAAGTAAATGGAAGGTAAAATATAAATAAAACAAAATGAGGTGTATGTATATCCTGAAGGATGGCTTCATCTGTCAACAGATTTCTCTCCATCTGTCGACCGGCCTTATATTTTTTGTCCATTTGTCGACTGACAGAATGCCATTTCGTGGTGCTTCGATAGTGTGCACCATTTTTCGACCGATGCCTATGCATCCGTCGACCGACAGAATGCTTTCACAAGGAACTGTCGACCGGCTCATATGATATGTCGATCGATTTTTAAATATTTGCTAATCTGTCGACCGTTTGTGTCGCAAAAACCCCTAACGGCTAGTTTTTCCACTCACCCAAAGTGGCTTTCCCACTACCAACGGCAAGATTCGTGCATGGGCTTTCAAGAGACTATAAATACAAGTCAAATGGATGATTCAAGCAAACCAAGAGGATTGATTTCAAGCTTACAAAGGTTCATTCATTCAAGAGGTCAATTGTTTCAATTGTGCTTCATTTTTCTCTCTAAAGGCTTTGATTATTATTTATATTATCTTGTTCAAGCCTTGTATTTATATTAAGAGATCTTGTAACTAAGAGTGTTTACTCTTAGATCCTTTCTTTTGCATTATTCTTGGTTTTCCTAGCTTGTTGTGCTAGAGGACTTACTTATTAAAGCAAGGGGTTGAATATCTAGCTTGTTGTGCTAGAGGACTTGCTTGTTGAAGCAAGGGGTTGTATTTCTTAGCTTGTTGCTAGAGGGCCTATCCGGAGAGATAGAAGATTTTTAGTGGATTGATTGAAAAATCCTTAGTGAGGAGCTAAGGTAGTGGAGTAGTCTTGGTTTAAGCTGAACCACTATATATCGTTGTGTCTCTTATATGCTTGTGCTCTTTCTTTCATTTATTATTTTAAGCATTTCAATAATCCTCACTTGCTTTAAAATCTCGATTTTCATCAAAAGGATTTTCAAGTTCAATCAAACTTTTAAAACAACCCAATTCACCCCCCTCTTGGTGTTGGTGCCATTGCTATTCAAATCTAACACCTATTTCTTGTTGTACATTCTCTTCTCCTCTTTTATGTAATCCCCTTGTATTGGAAGAAAATGAAGAAGGATGCATGAGGACATGAATGAAGGTTCCATGAAGATTAGTTTACATAAATAGGTTTCAGTTTATGAGATAAGCTTGTAGTTGCACACCTAGGTGTGACCTAGGGAATTGCTAGGTAGGGCTCAACGATTCACAAGTCCATGATCGTGCATTCTCTTTGCTGCCTCTTATTGTTTTTATATATTCATGTGATGAATGTATGTCTGATAATATGCGATTTTCAAAATAAAAAGAAACCTAAAAGAAAATTGAGCTAAAGCAAGACCTACACACTAAATTAAGGTGTAAATCACTACAAGAATTTAAGGGATTTACCCACACACGTAAATGTTGATAAAAATTACCTTATGTGTTAACTATAATTTTTCTTCACACATAATGCAAATGTCAGTATGTGTGGGTAAAGGGGGTTAGAAAATAACTTCTACCAACACATATATTTATGTCTGGGTAAAGCTTAATATATTACCCATGCATATATGTGTAGGTAAATATTTCTGTATGTGTAAGTATTTTTGTGTCAGGAAGTTGTAATTATGACATGGCTGATGACGTGGCTGTTAATGTGATTGGTGATGTGGCTGATGACATGGCTTTAATTGGATGATGATATGGCATGACATGTGTATTTGTTTATGCGTAGGTAAAGTTAAGATTGTGTGTGGGTAATAATATAAAAAATAATTTTTATATGTGTGAAAAAAAACATTTTGTAGGTAAAAAAAATATTATGTGTGGGTAATAATATAAAAAGATTTTGAATATGTGTGGGTAAAAACAATATAATATGGGTAACAAACATATTATGTGTAGGCAATAATATAGAAAATAATTTTCGTATGAGAGGATAATTTCCATATATGGCTAAAAAACATATTATGTGTGGGCAAAACCAAAATTTTATATTTAAAATTTCAATTGTTACAACAGATATTACTGTAGAACTTTTGAATAAATTGTAAACGATATGTAAAATACTTAGATCGCAACTGAATAATCGAAACTGATTTGTCTAACGACCTCCGTGGAAGAAAACTATGAAAGTTTTCTTATACATCTACCCCTTGTCCGCCCAAGACTCGAATGGTGATGCCAGAGACAGTATATGAGCAATTAGAAACTAATTCTGATTGTTGTGTTTTCCATTGACTTCTATGTCTATTTATAGGTATCACACAAATATAGATAGGCATAGTTCTTTAAGGAATTTGAATCTAATTCAAATTCCAATTATTTATCCCATTATCTTGTTAAAATTCAAATACTAAGGAATTTGAAACAAATTCAAATTCATAATATTTATCTTATCATTAGGAAACTTATCCCAATGTAATCACAATTCTAACAATCTCCCACTCAGGTACATGGGATAATGCTCAACTCATTTTCTCATATAGGATGTCAAGGGGTTGCGACCTTGATGACAATGATAAGAGTATTATATCAAACAATCACCACTACCAACATAGTACTATTACAAAAAAAAAAATAAACGAGACCAATGTCATCTATGCCTTAGATAATAAATAACACATCTATCAAATACTTATAATCTCTCAAGAGTAACTCTGAACAACATTTGATCATCAATTGAAGTTCTTGCATTCAAAATCATCACAAAGATGATCATCCAGACTATGAGTTACAAAACTTACATGATGTGGTATAAATTATCTTTCCTAAAATTCGAATCAATCCATCTCTTGGTTCAACCACTTGCCCAGTCATGGCTAGCTTAGCTACTTTCTTGTTGGCCAATTGGGTGACATGCTAAAGTAATGTAATTGAACCTCAACTTCATGAAATAATTTTAGGTCAGAAGGCATATGTGAATAGGGTCCCACGAAGTGACAAAGAGAGAACAATCTTGTCACTTCCCTATAGCAGTCGTACAAGCGCATGCTATATGATGTGCATGCTACGGTGGAGCTCCCACTAAATAGGGATGTGACTCTCAAATCACCGTATAGATGTCAGCCTAGTCACCACATAGGCCCTAGCCTGAGTCACTCAACTCATGAGTGCTCACATCCTATTATTCTCAGGCTTAATATGGAATTCAGAATATATTCATATTTGACTTCTTCAAATAAGTCTCATCTTAGCAGTACTGAGGCGACGATAACAACCTTGAATACCCCTCATGTATCAAGGCACTTACACTGACCACATAAGTTCAACAGTAAGTTATCTCATCCTACACACCACACAGGTGTCAAGGGCGATTGTCCGCATGAGTGGATCGATCCAAGCCTGGTGACATTCACGAACATGTACAATTATTTTCATGTTTTCCATATCAACAATACAATGTCATATAATGAAAATAGAAATAAGATAACAAATATCCATCAAATAAGATAATAAATATCCATTAAATAAGATAACAAATATCCATCAATATGAATGTCATAAATAGTGATCAAATGTAGAACTCAAATTCTACATAATCCCATACGCCTCATATGGGATTGAAATACATTCCTGCTTAGTGGCTTTGTCAATGGGTCAGCCAACATTTCAGCATTAGGAATATAACTCAAAATCACTTCCTTGTCCTGATCAATCCTCGAATGTAGTGATATATTCTTCTTATGTTCTTTCCTTTATCGTGGAATTTGGAATCATGTGTAAACTACATCATAGCTGTGTTGTCGATATGAATTTCGACAAGTTCATCAGCCTGAGCTGTTACCCCAAGTTCTCGGAGGAAAACACTAAGCCAGGATGCATGTCTTCCAGTTTCTAAGCCAGCCACATACTCTGCTTCCATGGTCAACTAAACAACACAATCTTACTTCTTGCTTCGCCAAGAAATAAAGCCTCCACCAAGAGTGAAAACATATGCTGATGTGAAGACACTATCATCTATATCTCCACCAAAATCAGCATCAGTGTAACCACATACTTTCATATCTCCACCTTGGAAAGCTAGGGCATAATCATAAGTACCACGTAGATACCTCATGATTCTTTAGACAACTTTCCAATGTTTCTCACCAAGATTACTTTGGTATCTGCTTACTAACCCAACGACGAAACATATATCAGAACGAGTACACTTCATAAGGTACATGAGACTCCCAACAGCACTAACGTATGGTTTCTTTTCTATTAGTTTCCTTTCTTCCTCTATTTTAGGGCACTGACTAGTACTCAAGGTGCAATCCTTATCAATTGGAGTATCAACAGGCTTTGAGTTATCCATATTAAATTGTTCAAGGATCTTACATAGGTAAGTCTCTTGAGACAAACTCAAAAGTCTCCTTGAACGATTCATTGAGATCTTAACTATAAGGATATAAGTCGCTTCCCTAAACCCTTCATTTCAAAGACAGAGGATAGCCATTCCTTAATGGTGTTGATCATCTCCAAGTTGTTTCTAACCAATAAGATGTCATCTACATATAAGGACAAAATCAAGAACCCTTCTTTTGTCCATTGGACATACACACAATGGTCTTCCTCCATCATAGTCAAACCAATGGAGGTGACAACTTCATGAAACCATAGATACCATTATCTATACGACTGCTTGGGACCATATATGGATCGTTTGAGATGGCACACTTTGCCCACATGCCCTTTAGTAACAAAACAGATGGGTTGATCCGTATATATCTCCTCATTTAGTTCTCCATTGAGAAATGTTGTCTTGACATCCATCTAGTGTAGCTCAAGATTAAAATGAGCGATGATGGCTAGAATCACGCAAATAGAGTCAAATTTCACCATAGGAGAAAATGTCTCTAAGAAATCTACACCCTCTATTTGGGTGTAGCCCTTCGCAACCAATCGGGCTTTATACTTGTCGATTGATCCATCATCTTGTCTTTTGATTTTCAAGACCCACTTGTTACCAATTGATTTTCTATTTAGTGGAAGATCAACAAGTTTCCACACCTTATTCTTATCCATCGAGTCCATTTCCTTTTTCATAGCGATCAACCATTGATCTTGGTTTGGGGAGGTTAAAACTTTTTCATAAGAAGTTGGCTCAGTGTCATCCGACATGGCACACATAAGTACCCTTCCCTCAATATCATCGAAATGAAGACAAGGGGTAAGCCTACACTAGCAGCGTCGAATTGCTTAAGTCTCCAAAGTACTGTTTATGGGTTCACTCCCACTAATTGCAGGAATTCTCCCACGATGAAAGACACTTCCTTTTATAACTCATATAATTGGAAGTCCTTATATATCAACCTCACCAATTCTTGGCAACAAATCCTCAAGAAACTCTACATTCTAAGATTCTATCTCAGTCAAACCCCCACTAGGATGTTCACCATACATGACGTATCCTTTTGAACCCTTGGGATACCCAATGAACACCTTCTTGCTGGCTCTTGGTCCAAGTTTTCCATACTTGTGGGACGTGCTATGAACATATCCAACTGATCCCTAAGGCCGCAAGTGATCCAAGTTTGGACTTCTACCAGTCCATAACTCATAAGGGGTAGAAGGTATGGACTTACTTGGAACATGGTTAAGAATGTAGGTTGCAGTCAACAATGCATCTCCTTAAAAACTAATCAGGAGATTCGCCTACGCCAACATCAATCTAACCATTTCCAACAAAGTCCTATTTTGACATTCTGCAACACTATTTTGTTGAGAAGTGCTAGGAATTGTTAGGTGTCGAACTATACCTTTTTCCTCACATAGACTTCTAAACTGATCAGAAAGGTATTCACGGCCTTTATCGATCGAAGAGTTTTTAAGCTCTTATCCATCTGATTTTCAACCTTATGCACAAAGCGTTTGCAGCAATCTAAAGCTTCTGACTTGTGAGAAATCAGATACACGTAACCGAAATGTGAATAATCGTCTATGAAGGTAATAAAGTATGATGCACTATGAGGTGCCCTCACATTCATAGGACCGCATATGTCGGAGTATACTAACTCCAAAGGACAAGATGCACGAGAAGCCTTACTGAAAGGTCTCCTCTTGGCCTTACCGGCTAAGCAAGGCTCACACACAGTGAGTCTCACTTTATTGAGAGATCCCAATAGACCTTCTCTCGCCAGCCTTGCCAGCCTTTTGTGACCCACATTTATGATAAATCACAATCAACATTTATGGCCAAGTCTTTTGTGCCATAAATCACAATCAACATTTACGATAGAAGAAGTAGAAGAAACTAAAGCAATAGAATGGTTATCATAAACATGATCCAGATTAAGTTTGAAAAAATCATCCACTAAGAAACCACCACCAAAGAATATACCATCTAAATAGATGTTTACGCCAGTATCACGGAAAAGAAAAGAATAATCTTGTCCTAATAAACATGCTACTGATAATAACCTTGCCATCCTTTCTTGACCCACATGGCCAAGTCTTTTGTGCCATAAATCACAATCAACATTTAGGATAGAAGAAGTTGAAGAAACTAAAGCAATAGAATGGTTATCATAAACATGATCCAAATTAAGTTTGAAAAAACCATCCACTAAGAAACCATCACCAAAGAATGTATCATCCAAATAGATGTTCACACCGGTATCACAGAAAAGAAAAGAATAACCTTGTCCTAATAAACATGCTACTTATAATAGATTACACTGGACTCCAGCAGCATACATATCATCCTTCAGGAGTAGAATCTTGCCATTCTTCAACTTGAGCAAGAACGAACCAACTCCAAGAACTTCTTCTTGTGTGTCATTCCCAAGCATGACGTACTGAGTTCTTGCTGGCACCCAGTGGTAATCCATAAACCTCTTTTTCTCAAAACTTATGTGTTGTGTTGCTCTTGTATCCACAATCCACTTAGGATGTGAGTATGCAACTAATGCATGAGAGAAAACATGAATCAAAGGGGTATAAGAAGATAAATATACCTTCTTACAATTGTAGCATTTCAGTTTGGACAAGTCTTTCTTTCCACGTGCCCCTCTTTTGGCCTTTTTAATCTTGCCAATCTTAGGTGTAGGCCATGATGTCTTTGATCCTTATTTGTTGCGTTTGGGCCCGAAGCCTTCACGTCTGTCGACCTTGGCTACAAAAGCTAGCACACAGTTCGCTTCAATGCACTCCGCCTCAAGCTCCAAGTGATATGAAATATCATTAGAAGTTTTGATATTTTCATTGTGTGTCATAAGGAGCTTCATCTAAGACCACTCAGGGTTGGGCAAGGATTTGATCACCCTTAGGAGTTGCTGCTCATCAGTAAGCACTACTCTCGCACTCTAAAGATCTCTGATCAGTGAACCCATCAATCTCAAATGCTCATCCATGTTGTGCCTTAGGTCTTTAACATACTGTTGAAATTTTAATTGTAAAGCACGAAGCTTTGTTACAAATGTCTGATCAAAAGTGATCTTCAACTTTTGTCACATTTTCATGGCAGTCTGGTAAGACTCAAACTGGCCCATGAGATCAGCCCACATGCTAACAAGCATCGCAAGATGAGCATAATAGTCCCTCTCAAGCCATTTGTCATAGGCCCGCTGTGTCGCCAAGGAAACATTTTCCCCTTGCGGCATAAGATGTGAAGTCTCCAAAACGTCTGCTGTGTCGCCAAGGACCCATCCAACTTATCTATCCTGGTCATGCTTTCAGCAATTGAGCCATTGATCACTGAATCAGGGACAACAAAAAGACATTCAATGCAGATGTTTAAGACAAACAATTAAATCAAACATTTAACTATACACTTTGGGATCAACAGATCGCCAGGCTTCAAAGTCATCACCCTTAATGCACAACTAAAATGTTATGACTCAATTGTTTATGTGGAACTCATTCACAATATCCAACAATATATTAGGCCCAAGCTCGGTACTAAACAAAAATTAATAATTACTTATGAGCAAATAAAACTAAATATTTGCAAACAATACATAATTAATCAAGTTAACTTCTATTGAGAAAAAATATACCACATCACATCTATTTATAATTTTAGACTCAAAATTAAACTTATTAATTTATGGTCTAAAAGAATAATCAAAACAATTATCATAACAAAATTAAAATACATAATAAAAGTCATGAAAACAATATTACTAATTACAAAAATTAGTAATTCTAGAATTACATATTCCAAAAATAATTCTGATTTTTTTATTAATCTGACAATAGATTTATTATTTAATTTATAATTGTAGGCACAAAATTAAACTAATTAATTAATGGCCTAAAAGTATAATTTAAGTAATTAAATAAAAACCCAACAACATGCCCAATGCAAAATCAAGCCCAAATGATTTTAAATCAAAACTGATCTAATTTTTAAAACAAGTAGTCCGAGCCCAAGCCCAATTCAATAGAAACAAATCCAATTAACCAGATCTTATATTGGATCTTTAAATGGAGCGAGCCAACCATTCGGTTCTGTCCCAACACATAATGGGTCAAGACCCATCATCTTCCCCAAACACAATTAGGGTTTTCTGCCTTAAACCAATGTTGTCACTGCTGTTTTCTTCTCTGTCTTGCTTCGTCGTCAGCCGCCTCTCATCGCCACCGGCCGCCTCTTCTCCTTCTTCTCCCCTCATCGCCGTCTCTAATGGCAATCACAGAGGCTACCTATTGACAACAAGAAGAGGCTGCAACCATGGCAAACTGTCGATAATGGCTATGGTAAAATCTAACAGCCCACGGCCGAGAGGAAGGTGTCCATGGCGAGAAGAAACACCAGAAGCAGTTGGACACAGCAAACCCACGACGATGCAATTAACCCAACCCATGTCAAGCACCAAGCTTGAAATGTCAACCATGGCAAAAAGTAAAGGGTCTTGACCATGGTTGATCTCAGCCTCCAGCGATGGTTCTCCCATTGGCCATGACATACATGATCGTTGGGGTTGGCCTCAGCCACCAGTCTTGATGAACATGGCCGCCTTCAATGGTGCCTCAACCATCGCGAGGCTAACCAAGGAGCTGCAAGCCCAGCGACCATGACGAACATGGTCACCAGCGATTGCCTTAGTTATGTCTGGTTTACAGTGGGAAGACAGAAAATAACACATAAAAATAATAGGACGCATTACTGATTTCACACAGAAAATAATTTCACACTGAAAATATTTTTACTAGTAAAAATAATCACGAGTTATGATAAAGTTTAATTGTATATATATTTTTATCTATATTTATCTTAATTTTGTGTTAATTTTTCTATATAAATGTGTGTTTATATGAATTTTATATTATTTTAATATCTTTTTATAGAAACTCAACAAAGGACATTAATTGAAGATTTGGATAAAAAAAATGATATTACAAAGTTAATTTTAAAATTAATATTATAAATTAATATAATTAATAATATATTATATTATTTATATATATTATATTATATTACACTAATGTGGCGCGAACGTGTACTAAGGCATGTCATGGGCATATTTATATATAATATATTATAAGATATTGATTATATTATATATAGAATATTATATTATTATTATAAAATAAAAAAGTGATGTCCATGTTGAGGAAGAATTAAAGCAGCGCACGGAGTCCAAATTGGAAGCTTAGGGCCATGAGCATATATACAAAATTATATAAGAAATCAAAGGGGATGGAATTAGGAGGAGGAGGCTTTCTGCGGCACACAGTGAGAAATTGATAGGGCTTCTGGACGCGGCGCGCAAAAGGAAAAATTGGAGATTTGGAACAGAAGAGAGGAAGCGGCTGAGCACTGGAGGCACGCATGGTGACAAAGAAATTGAAGCCGCGGACACAGAAGAATTGAGCGCAGCCGTTTCAGATTTGGGACATGTAGCCTCTCTCTGTTTTATTTATTTAATTTCTATTTTATTTTTATTTTAATAATGTCTAGTTAATTTATTTTAACTAGGGTTTGGATAGATTTTAATTCTGAAATTATGTGAGTATTTGTTTGGTTCGATTCAAAATCGATTATTATTTGCGTGAGGAATTTATATTGTTGCGTTTAATGCTTTAAAAGATTGGCCACCTTTTAATGATTCAATGATTTATGCATGACTGACTAAAGGATTGTCATAAATTAGATCCATAGGCAATATAAATCACATGTTTGACTATGAGATTGAAAGATGATTAGCTCACGTGTGAGAATTGAGGAAGCTTAGTGAGTCAAATCCCCTTCCGAGATTAGAGGTTTCCAAAGAACTTAATGCTTATTTATTTCATTGATATCTGCTCAGAAATCTGACAATGAAATTGAATTAGTAAAAGATTAATATGACTTGAGAAAGTTTATTAATTAATTGAGGGAAATCCACCATCACATGTAAATAGTAATAAAATACTGTAAATGTATTTGTAGTTTTGAATCAAGTTGAATAGATAATTAGATAACCCAGATTAAATGAAATCTAAACCCTAGTGCATTTATTAATTAATTTTTCTCACAAGAATTCAGTTTTTCATTTATTTTTATTTTTATTCATCCGATTAATTAATTAGTTCAACTTAGATTAAGTTAAAATTGTTTTAGTATTGTGATCTAATTCTCGTGGGATCAACATCTTTTCATCACTATTTGCATATTTGACTAGGGTACACTTGCCCGAATTAATTGTGCATAAAATCACACATCAAGTTTTTGGCACCGTTGTCGGGGACTAGCTTATTGCATATCAGAACTTCATGAGTTAGCCTTAGATTGAACATGTAAATATTTTAGTTTAGGATTTAAATATTTTAATTTTTTTTTCAACTTTAATTTTTACTTCTTTTCTTTTTCTTTATAGGTTTTCCTTTTCGGATTAATTTTTTTATTTAATTTATTTATGATTGTTTTTATTTTTCTTTACCTTTATTGAATTTTTTTTTATTCTTAATTTTTAATTCTTAACTTTTTCAGGAGATGGCGCACAATGGTTATCAATGGGGCAATGAGAGAACAAATACAAAGGGAGTTGACATTTATAACTTTGATCCTATCACTGCCTTATCTATTCAAATAGCTACATTAAATAAGAAAGTGAAAATTTTGAAGGTTTCAACGATGAATGTTTCTCCTTCTGATTTTCTTTCTTGTGAGCTTTGTGGGCAAGGGGGACATATTAGTGTTGATTGTCAAGTAGGAAATCCTTTTTGTTCTTCCTCTGAACACACTGATTTTATTTCTTATGGTGGCAATAGGTCCGATTTGAATCCTTACTCCGACACTTACAATCCTGGATGGTGGAGCCATCCTAATTTTTTTGGGGGTAATGATCAACAATAAGAGCCTCCATGTTTTCAACAGCATCAAAATCCACAAGAAGAAAAGTCAAATTTGGAGGACATGATGGAAAAATTTATTAATAGTACGAAGGCAAGACTTCAAAGCATGGAAACTCAAATTGGACAACTTGCTCAAACAATTTTGGAAAAGCCACAAGGAGGAACGCTTAACAATATTGAGGAGAATCCAAGGGAACAAGTACAAGCCATCATTTTGCAAAGTGAAACAGAACTTGAAAAAGAAGAAAAAATTTGAAGAGCATACAAAAGAGGAAGAAAGCAAAGATCTTGAAACTAAAGAAGAAGACCATGGGTCATCAATGGAGAAAAATGGGAGTTCTTCTACTCTTAATTTAAAATCTTTTGAAACCCCTCTTCCTTTTTCAAAAATATTTCTTGCGACTAATTTGGTTCAACAATCTATTAAATTTTTAAAAAGATTTAAGAAGTTTCATATTAACATCCCTTTGTTTTATGCTATTTCTCTAATGCCCTATTATGACAAAGTATTGAAGGAAATAATGGCAAAGAAGAGAAAATTGGAGGAATTTCAGCTTCCTTGAAGAATGAGATATAATCAAGCTAATGACTATAAAGAAGCGCTTGATGGGAGGCAACCCATTCGAAATATTATTTAATTTTTTTTCTTTTATTTCTCTTAACTTTTAGAATATTCTTGAATTGATTTCTTATTTCAATTTTTTTCCCCTTCTTTTTAGGTCATGTTGAATAAAGAAATCCGGCCTCTCTTCTTCAAAAGAATAAGCCCAACCATCTTTAAGCATTTCAAGAAGGTCTACATCCGGGGAGTATTGCTTTTATTATTCTCTTTTCCTATTTTTAAACATTGGGGACAATGTTTAATTTAAGTGTGGGGGTGGGAAATTCAATAATTCTCAATTTTTTTTTTTGATTTCCAAAGAAAAAAAAGAAGAAGAAATATATAATGTGCATAAATGATGATTTTCTTTAAAAAAAATGTTTTATTTTCATGTTTAGGCCGATTTCATGTTTCCTATATTAATTTTGGTTCAATGCATAGTTAATTCAAAATTGGGAACTGTTATATTTGATTATTGATTCTAGATTTAATAGTGTTAAGGAAAAGGAATTGACTATGCTGGATTTTCATGATTGTTGAAATATATGTTTCTTGACAAAATTCATGGGATTTTGTGATTATGCATGATTGATTATGTGAGAATAATATTGTGATTATTTCTTGAAGCTAGGCCTAAACAGAGTTGAAGTAAAATGGGATGATGAAAAAAAAAAAAGAAAAAAAAAAGAGCAAAAAAAAAAAGTTGTTATTGATTTATCTACTCCTATGTTTTGAGCTGCTTAGTAGTAACTGGGGGTTGACAGTGTGCTCCTGCATCATCCTTCACGTCAAACGATAGTTCAAAATATGAGTATGCAAATGCATTCTAAGCAATTATTTAGTAGAATAACCGGGTGTCTTCATCATAAAATGTCGACATTCGCGTCAAAAGCCAAGTAATGCTTAGAAAAGAGTGATTCAAAAAAAAAAAAAAATCATTATCCCTGTTACTCCTTATGTTTGTAGTAGTGGAGAGAAGTGATTGCAAGAAAAATATTGCATGATTTAATTGTGTTAGTTGCAATGTTTCATGAATTAATTTTGAAGTATGCATCGCATCAAAAGTGATGATTTTGCATGACTAATTCTTTCAATTAATACTTTTGGATTTAGAGTTGATATGATATTATGGATGGCAACCAATTTTGTAATTAATTATGCGTTGATATGTTATTGGAATTATTGATTTTGGCCTAGTATGAAAATGAAATGTTTATTTTGTGTTTCTTCTCTATTTTGTTTGAGGACAAATAAAAGGTTAAGTGTGGGGGTATTTGATAGAGCTTAATTGTATATATATTTTTATCGATTTTCATCTTAACCTTGTGTTAATTTTTCTACATAAATGTGTGTTTATATGAATTTTATATTATTTTAATCTATTTTTGTAGGAATCCAGCAAAGGACATTAATTGAAGATTTGGATAAAAAAAAATGATATTACAAAGTTAATTTTAAAATTAATATTATAAATTAATATAATTAATAATATATTATATTATTTATATATATTATATTATATTACACTAATGCGGCGTGAACGTGTACTAAGGCATGTCATGTGCATATTTATATATAATATATTATAAGATATTGATTATATTATATATAGAATATTATATTATTATTATAAAATAAAAAAGTGATGTCCATGTTTAGGAAGAATTAAAGCAGCGCACGGAGTCCAAATTGGAAGCTTAGGGCCATGAGCATATATACAAAATTATATAAGAAATCAAAGGGGATGGAATTAGGAGGAGGAGGCTTTCTGCGGGACACAGTGAGAAATTGATAGGGCTTCTGGATGCGGCGCGCAAAAGGGAAAATTGGAGATTTGGAACAGAAGAGAGGAAGCGGCCAAGCACTGGAGGCATGCATAGTGACGAAGTAATTGAAGCCGCGGACACAGAAGAATTGAGCGCAGCCGTTTCAGATCTGGGACAGGGAGCCTCTCTCTGTTTCATTTATTTAATTTCTATTTTATTTTTATTTTAATAATGTCTAGTTAATTTATTTAACTAGGGTTTGGATAGATTTTAATTCTGGAATTATGTGAGTATTTGTTTGGTTCGATTCAAAACCGATTATTATTTGCGTGAGGAATTTATATTGTTGCGTTTAATGCTTTAAAAGATTGGCCACCTTTTAATGATTCAATAATTTATGCATGATTGACTAAAGGATTGTCATAAATTAGATCCATAGACAATATAAATCACATGCTTGACTATGAGATCTAAAGATGATTAGCCCATGTGTGGGAATCGAGAAAGCTTAGTGAGTCAAATCCCCTTCTGAGATTAGAGGTTTCCAAAGAACTTAATGCTTATTTATTTTATTGATATCTGTTCAGAAATCTGACAGTGAAATTGAATTAATAAAGGATTAATATGACTTGAGAAAGTTTATTAATTAATTGAGGGAAATCCACCATCACATGTAAATAATAATAAAATACTGTAAATGTATTTGTGGTTTTGAATCAAGTTGAATAGATAATTAGATAACCCAAATTAAATGAAATCTAAACCCTAGTGCATTTATTAATTAATTTTTCTCACAAGAATTCAATTTTTCATATATTTTTATTTTTATTCATCAGATTAATTAATTAGTTCAACTTAGGTTAAGTTAAAATTGTTTTGGTATTGTGATCTAGTCCTCGTGGGATCGACATCTTTTCATCACCATTTGTATATTTGACTAGGGTACACTTGCCCGAATTAATTATGCATAAAACCACACATCAAGTTACAAACAAAACATTACTGGATCATAGCAATTAGAGAGACCAAAAATTATTTCACACAGAAAAGTATCACGAGTTATTAAAATTGTGACTACAAATGGTCAACTACAACAGTTTAGACAAATAAACTTGGCTTTGATACCACTATAGAACTTTTGAATAAATTGCAAACAGTATATAAAATACCTGGATCGCAACTGAATAATCGAAACTGATTTGTCTAACGACCTCCGTGAAAGAAAACTATGAAAGCTTTCTTATACATCCACCTTTTGTTCGCCTGAGGCTCGAATGGTGATGCCAAAGACAGTATATGAGCGATCAAAAACTGATTCTGATTGTTGTGTTTTCCATTGACTTCTATGCCTATTTATAGGTATCACACAGATATAGATAGGCATAATTCTTTAAGAAAATTAATCTAATTCAAATTCCAATTATTTATCCCATTATCTTGTTAAAATTCAAATACTAATGAATTTGAAACAAATTCAAATTCATAATATTTATCTTATCATTAGGAAACTTATGTCAATGTAACAACAATTCTAACAATTACCATCTAGTTCAAACATATACTCACCTAAAAAGTCTTAAAGTCACAAAATAAGCATAAAATTATAAAGTCACCTAAAAAGTTCAAACATATATGAAAAAAAAAAGCATAAAATAAATTAATAAATCTCGTCGCCAAACTCCTATTTAGTAGAATTGAGGGAAAGGCTAGAGCTGGATGGGTCGAGGAGGGATGGGCTGATGTAGGATCATCCTGAACTATGATTCTATGGTACATGTGGAGTAGACAGAGAACGCATAATATTCTTCTCAATCAACACTTGTCGCAGCATGTTTATGTCTCCCTGGAGCTCTTAAAATAGAGACTTGTACTGGTTCAAATTTTCAACCAATTGTTTGTAGGTTGGACGACTGGACTTCTCACTAGTTCATGTTGTCTTGGAAGTACTAGGAGATCACCCCCAACCAAACAAATGGACAAATTGTCGTCTAAGGACCTTTTCTAAGATATCATTCTCAATCATTTTATTTAGAGGATTATCTCACCTCAGCTGCATCATTTGTTGCTGTAAAAAAAAGAATCATATTCTTAATCAACTATTTTTAAATTAAAAGTATAGTCTCAATTATGCCAATGTAAAGCAGTTGAATCATCAAAATCGGCCATGATTTTTCACAAGCAATGTTCTAGTAATCACCAAAAAAAAAAAAAAAGGTAGATGATGTGATGCTACTATGTCTAATAGTTATCCTTTAGATCTTGTCAGCACAAATGAAACGGAAATAAAACAAAAGAACAAACCTATAGAAGGAGAAATACAAGACTACAATGAATATGGTAACCACCTTAAGAGAACATGAACATTTAAGTTCTTTTCTAAAGTAATAGTCAAGCAAACACCACATGGCTTTTCCATCGACCATTGAAGTAAAATCAACATCCCTATAATCATAGCTTTCACATATTGCCTGTAAAAATAGTAAGCAAAGTTGTCATTTGCAGTTAAAAAATGGATGTTAAGTAAAGATAAAATCACATGGGAGAAACAAACGAATAAAAAAAATACGAGGATGAACAATCTACCCGGCACCTGGTTCATTGTTATAAAGAGATGTCCTTTAAAAAGAAGGTAAAGGCTACAGAGTTCAATTCCTTTTCCATTTTCTTTGTTCTTTTCTTCTTGCCAAATATTTCATAGCTCCAATTCGTAGAAAGAGTTCAACATAGGGCCCTCATCCAAGAGGTAAATAGGGCAAGGGTGGATTTAGATTAGAGTGGATCATGTATAATCTTGTGGCAGGCAAAGGTGGAATATTCCCAAGTGACAACTGAAAGAACATGGATAGATGTTTTCCAAATATGTCTATAAATAATAAAAACATGCACATTTTAGGTTGCATGCTACTCTCATTATTAATAATTGTTAGCAATTTGGTTAACAAATTAAGGCAGAATTTCCCTAGTACTGGGATAAGCTTATCTTTGCTTTCACTACCTCTTTCCAAGTCAAAGACACATGCACTTTCATGAGCACACATCTCTGTATCAGCCAATGATCTGGAAGGTCTTGCACAAAGTTATGTAACCTTTATTAGAATGTTATCTCATCACATGATTATTAGAAGGAGCAAGACAAAGAAGAAGTAGTAGTTTTTCAAAATAAACATAGGAAAGCCTTCTCAAACTCTTGGATTGTCTATCAAACAAAGATAGGTCATACTTTGTGTTCACAATATGGATTAAGCATACTAGGAAGGGGAAAATGATCATGTATATCACCATAAAATATAAACTTACATGCACATAGTCAACATTAATTAATAATTAAATCATAGCCTTCGACAAATTCAAAAACATGGAAAATTAATCCTCCCATTAGGAAGGACATTGATACCTAAATCCAATTAAAAAGCACATCCAAAAGAGTGGAATTATGTATATGCTCCCGTAGAACAATAAGAAATGTAAGAGCTCAACTATAAATTCTGGAAATGGACATCATGTGGAAAGAACAATATTAATTATTGCACAACAAAATTTATTTAAATTATGAGGCTACTTACATCCCTTAAGTAGATAGGGAAAGAATATACAAGTTGAAGCATACCATGTGCACTCCTCGAATTTTAGAAGTTTCCTCCAATGGAAACACTTTATTGACCAGAAGAGGCAACTGCAAATTAAATGAAAGGTGTTGATAAATAACTCGTACCAAAATTACTCTTGTTTTAGTTAGTATTGAGTCTAACTAGAATTACCTACTACAAGCGCAAAAAAGTTAAAGATCAATTGTATTACCATCATAAAAAAGGACTCGTAGTAATGGTTATTAAAAGCAAAAGGCATACATCACAACCTAAAATTGTGAATTTAAAATGCCAATCATCAATTACAGTTCAGGGTTTATTACAGTAGAAATTGCAGTCCTACTTGACATTTGAGGCATTAAGTGTCACACTACGAGACATACCTTGGGAATAATTTTTTATTGTGATTTCATGCATTCTGTTAGTATTATTTTGTTAATGTTATTTCAGTCATTTTAATTTTTGTAATGTTGTAGTTTGTTAGAGGTTGTTAGCTCAAAGGAATCCATGTGCAAGTGGAGCAAGCTGGCAGAGGCGGTTACAACAGCCAAGCTGTAAGGAATCTTCCTTGGCTGGTTGTATAAATTCCCCTTACCCATTTTCGAGACCTTTATGAGAAGAATATCAGATCATCAATTCTCTCACAGTTTGTTTCTTTCTCTGTTTCTCTTACTTCTCCCTATCTCCTTAATTTCTTCCTCATATCACTACTTAGTCATTAGAAGAAATCTTCCCATTCATAGCGAATAGGAAGAAAGAAGGCTTGTCAGGATCAAACCATGGCAAATTGGTATCAGAGCCTTGGTCCTCGGCGTCGCTAGCTGAAACCATGACAGAAGGTACTCGCACGAAGGCGCTGGAGTCACAACTACAAGGCTCAGTTATGGCCGATACCTAGAATCGGATTGAACAACAAGAACTATGAGAGACTCAGAATCATGAAGCGATTATGGCAATGGATCGCAAGGTATAAAGCTCCATAGAAGGTTTGGAGAGGAGATTGGAAGGTTCCATAGCAAGGGTGAGAAAGGAGTTGGGTGCCCAAATGCAACAATTTATGATGTTTGCTCGCCAAAATAGGGTAAGTTTATCTCCCAACTTTCCCCCTAGAGAAAGGAAAAAGCCAATCCTTTAGGAAAATAAGAGAGATAGGGGACAGGGCACCTCAGATATTGAGGGTGACCCAGAAGAAGAAATGGAAGGATTACTGGATAGGGGAAGGGATGGTCTAGTTAATCCCCACCAACTGGCGTTTCCCTTACCTCGGATGGACATTCCTACATTCGATGGTGTTTACCCCCGTTGGTGGCTGAGAAAATGTGAAATGATGTTTGATTGGTATAATATTCTAGAAGGGTAGAGGGTGTTATTAGCATCAGCTTACTTCAATGAAGCTGTGGATGCCTGGTTTCAGGGGTGTCTTAGGCTAAGGAGGAATGGTACATGGGAAGAGCTTTCAGAGAAATTGTGTGAAAGATTTGGGGAGATGAGTATGGTGGATATAATAGAAGAGTTTAATAAACTCAAACAGACTGGGAGTGTGGAGGCATACTAGATGCATTTTGAGGAGCTGAGATCGCTCATGATCCAGCATAACCCCCATCTATTAGAAACCTATTTCGTATCCAGCTATTTGAGTGGACTTAATGATGAACTTAGGCCCATGGTAAAGGTGCTAAAGCCTCAAACCATAGAATAGGCAGCCAAGAATGCCCGATTACAAGAATTGGTGGTGGAGGCTTTGTTAAAAAAATAGAGGCAATAGGCAAAAGGGATAATGGCAAGGGCCTCTAACTTATGAGGAGAGGATATGGTCGGGAACCGGCAAAGGTGAATGGTGGTGGTAAAGGTGGATCAGGCCTGAGCTCAATGCCTTTTGGGGAGCAATTAAGGGAACAAAGGAGACTAGTTGGACTTTGTTTCCGCTGTGGGGACAAATACCACATTGGCCATCAGTGTAAGAGGTAGATTTTGTTGTTGGAAGGAAGTGAAGAAAGGGAGCTAAGTAGGGTGGAAGAAGGAACCGCAGAGGAGGTCGAGGAGGAAGATAATGGGGAAATATCCCTTCATGCATTGAAGGGAGTTGCCAACAACAAGATTATTAAGGTAGACGGGCAGACCAAGGGGGGAAAGCTTATGATCCTGATAGATAGTGGGAGTACCCACAACTTTCTTGATGAAGGCATGACCCGAAGGTTGAAGTGTCCACTCTCGAGAACACCACCCTTGAGTGTAAGAGTGGTTAACGGTCATAGGGTATTAAGCAAATTGGCCTGCAATGGTTTTTGTTGGAAAATGCAAAGAGAGGAGTTCGAGGCAGATCTGAGGCTCTTGCGATTAGGAGGCTGTGATGTGGTTTTAGGTGTGGATTGGATGAAGGGAGTTAGTCCCATCAGTTTTGACTTAAACAAGATGGAGGTGTCTTTTGAAAGGGAAGGACGGAGACTGACTCTAACTGGGAAAGAGAGGCAAGAACCTGCAAATTGATCACTAGTAAGAGGTTGAAAAAGGTGTTCAAAATCCGGTGGGACCATCTAACCCAATTATTTTCCATTGTGACAAAGGAGGAAGATGAGAGCAGTACAGGGAACCAAGGAAAAATTCACTTCCAAGTCAGCACACCGGACGGAATGCTTAACCAGGTACACAATTCAGTTCTCCTTGATAAATTGTTGATTGAATTTAAGGATTTATTTATGGAACCAAAAACCCTTCCTCCTACTCGTGAATTAGACCATGTCATTAACCTCAAACCCAATTCAGAACCCATTAACATTAGATCCTACCACTACCCACCTATCTAGAAATCAATGATAGAAAAAATAGTGAGGGAAATGGTGCCATAGTCCTTCATAAAATCCAGCCATAGCCCGTTTGCATCCCTTGTCCTGCTAATAAAAAAAAAAAAAAAATGGGTCATGGCGATTTTGTGTGGATTATCGCCAACTTAACGCTATGACTATCAAGGACAAATTCCCTATACCACTAGTGGAGGATCTCTTGGATGAACTCCATCAAGCTAAGTTTTTTTCAAAGTTGGACCTACGCTCGGGTTATCATCAAATAAGGATGAGACCCGAGGATACCCATAAAACAGCCTTTAGGACACACCACGACCATTTTGAATTTTTGGTGATGCCATCTGGGCTTACCAATGCTTCAGCCACTTTTCAATCCCTTATGAACCAAATATTTGAGTCGTACTTAAGAAAATTTATACTAGTGTTCTTTGATGATATCCTCATTTATAGCCCTTCCTTTAATCAACAGTTGAGCCACTTGAGAACTACATTTGAAATCCTCAAATCCAATTAGCTCTTTATTAAAGAACCAAGTGTGCTTTTGTTCAAATTCAAGTGGAATACTTGGGGCATCTGATCTCAAAAGAAGGAGTTAGCATAGATCCTAAGAAGGTGGAAGCCATGGTGGCTTAGCCACGGCCAAGGACAGTCAAAGCATTGAGGGGATTCCTTGGATTGACCGATTATTATCACCGATTTTTTAAGAATTATGGGGTCATTAGCAAACCATTGACTGAGGTTTTGAAGAAGGAAGGATTTAATTAGGGGTCAGAGGCGAATACAGCCTTTGAAAGGCTGAAGGAGGCGATGAGTAGGGTACCTATCCTCGGGTTACTAGATTTCAACAAGCCTTTCATCCTAGAGATCAACGCTTGTGCAACAGGGGTTGGGGTAGTCCTAATGTAGGAGGAAAGGCCATTAGCCTTCCTCAACCAGGCTCTTGGTGCGAAACATGTGGGGCTTAGCATCTACGAAAAGGAGTTTTTGGTTGTGTTAATAGCTGTGGAAAAAGAAGTTTGTTATCAAGACAGACTATGAGAGCTTAAAGTTTCTTTTGCAATAGTAATTGCACACCCAGCTTCAAAAGAAAGGGATGTCCAAGCTTATGGGATTAGATTACATTATTCAGTATAAGAAAGGAAAGGAAAATGTGGCTGTGGACGCCCTCTCTAGATGTCATGAAGAAGGGAGTTTGGTCACCATTACTGCTTTAGTACCCGAGTGGTGTCAAGAGGTAATAGCTAGTTACAAAGGGGATGAGAAAGTAAAGGCTTTTTTGGAAAAGGCAGCTATCAGCCAAGATGGGGACGGAGATTACTCCTTGGTGGGAGGCTTGCTAAGATGCTAAGGAAGGCTGGTGGTAGGAAACAATGGTGAACTCAAGAGGAAGATAATATAGTCCTTACATGGGTCTGCTGTGGGGGGACACTCAGGGGTGCAGAATACCTACACACGAGTGAAGCAGTTGTTCTTTTGGCCAGGGCTCAAAATGGAAGTAAAGAAGTTCGTAGCAGGTTGTGACATCTATCAGAGGTGCAAGAGTGAAACCTTGGCCTACCAAGGGCCTTTTGCAGCCATTACCTTTCGGACCAAGTATGGGAGAGTGTATCTATGGATTTCATTGAGGGACTACCAAAATCGGAAGGTAGGGATAGGATTTTGGTGGTAGTCGACATGCTAACCAAGTTCACGCACTTTATAGGACTCACACACCCCTTTACAGCCTAAGATGTGGCTAGAGTTTTCATGAATCAAGTGGTAAAAATACATGGAGTTCCTAAGACAATAATATTAGACTGAGATAAAATTTTTACCAACCTTTTATGGAAGGAGTTGATGAGGGCGCTGGGCACAAGGTTGAATATGTCCACGGCTTATCATCCTCAAATGGACGACCAAACAGAGAGGGTTAATCAAGGGTTGGAAACATACTTAAGGTGTGTAAGCTTCCTACATCCTAAGAGCTGGTACAAGTGGTTATCCTTGGCCCAATGGTGATACAACTCTAACCACCACACATCCCTTAAGATGTCCCCATTAAAAGCCCTGTTTGGTTACAAACCGCCTATTTTACCAGTAGTGAGCAACTATTCAACGGTGCCCACTGTGGAGGAATATTTGCAGCAAAGAATGGAGGTTTTGCAGCAGCTAAAAAGGGAGTTAGCTTTAGCTCAAAATAGGATGAAGCAAATTTCGGACAAAAAGAGAAGTGAGAGGAATTTTGAGGTGGGAGAAGAAATGTATTTGCGGCTTTGGTACCCTTATTTGAAGTCTATATCCCATGGACAAGTGTCCAAGCTTAGCCCTAAATATTATGGGCCCTTTCCCATAATTGATAGGATCAGACAAGTAGCCTATCGACTGCAACTTTCGAAGAACTCCCACATCCACCTAGTGTTCCATGTGTCCCTCTTGAAGAAGTCAGTAGGAGCACAAAAGGTGAGTCCCTCCCTACCTACGCTGCCTAGGGAAAATCGTGAAGCTCTAAAACCAGAGGCCATAGTGGACAGGCGAGTCATTTACCAACAAGGGGCACCACTAATCCAGGTATTAGTCAAGTGGCGAGATAAGATGGCTGAGGACAGCACTTGGGAGTACCTTTTTTATTTGCTCAAGCAGTTCCCAAGATCAGCCAATCTTCTTAGCATTCTTGAGGACAAGAATTCTTGAACTAGGGGGGAAATGTCACGCTACGAGACATACCTTGGGAATAAATTTTTATTGTGATTTCTTGCATTCTATTAGTATTATTCTGTTAGTGTTATTTCAGCTATTTTAATTTATGTAATGCTGTAGTTTGTTAGAGGTTGTTAGCTCAAAGGAATCCACATGCAAGTGGAGTAAGCTGGCAAAGGCGGTTACAACAACTAGGCTGTAAGGAATCTTCCTTGGCTGGTTCAATTCTCTCACAGTCTCTTTCTCTCTCTGTTTCTCTTTGTTTCTCTTACTTCTCCCTATCTCCTTAATTTCTTCCTCATATCACTACTTAGTCGTTAGAAGAAATCTTCCCATTCACAGGGAATAGGAAGAAATAAGGATTGTCAGGATCAAACTATGACATTAAGCATAATGAATTTGCATATGTACCTATAGATGAACAAACACATTCCATAGCAAAGAAAGTGTCAATTCTTTATCTCCACTAGCAATGTCAATTCTATAATCATTGATCCATCTTCATCAAATAATGGCGTACCAGCCTACTTTAGATGTTGTAGGGGAATGCCACAATTAACCATATTCTTTTTATGAGCATCTGATGGGATCACCATTTTCTATCGATAAACGTAAGGCAACAAGACACCTATTACATGCAATATCCAACTAAGAATAATAGAACCATATTATAAAGATTAAGCTAACCATGAGTATGGAAGTGTCATGTTGCAAGAGCTGAATGGCTCTACAAAGCTGCACCCCATCTCGGAGATCTCCAAACAAGTCTGTCACCCTGAAGTCATACTCATTGAGAGGACTCTGGAGCAAAACAAAATTGTTGGAAAATTATTCTATTATGATATAGAAAATCTCTGTCATATATATATATATATATATTCCAAGTTGAGTTAATTGACTAATTTTCAAGCATCCAGTGTAAATGTGGAAATGAATGTGGTGCATTTCACAAAGTTAAGGAAAACATCCAGTATGAATGTCCTTCTTGTCCAAAATATGCTATTCATCTGTCAGCTACCCACACCACAAATGCATGTAAAACAGATGGGGGGTGGTAAACAAAAATGAAATAAAGAGGATATAACAGCTACAAACATGCACAGATATAAATTGATATAAAAACAATTACACAACTATTAAGCCATGTAACCTGGAAACGCGAATAAACGATTTCCACTTTTAATCATGAAGATAAATCGATGTAGAATCAATCAATATCAAAGTCAACAATAAACTAAATAGCAAATAACATACAAATTCAAAAAAGAAACCGATTAAGCCTTGTTTATCAAAAGAAAAAAAGAGAAAAAGAAATAGAGCCCTAAGATTGATAATCCGCACCCTGAGCTGGAACATTTTTCCTCAGTGAAGACGACGACATGGCGTGACAAAGAATTGCCCATCCTAGCATTGACAATATGGAGAGAATCCCAACCACATAAAAGAAAACATAACTAATCTAAGAACCCAAGGCATCAACATGAACCTAATAAAAAATGTAACTGATCCACAAAGCATCAGAGATAGCAAAATCTCCAAAAGCAACGACACAAAACCAGTGGGGCTAATTAGTGGCATCTCCTACGGTGGCCTAGATGAAAGCACTATCGGCGATGGACGCATTGCAAGAGAGCTATCCGCGAACTGAATTGGCGTAGGAGGGGATCAGAGGATGTTGAGAACCATAGCAGAGAGCTCGTAAAAAACCCTAGACTGTTGATCTCTACTTCTTATCATGCCTTCTGAAGCAAATAAAACTACGAAATCGTAGAAAATCGAACGAACAATTTTTGAAATGCTAAAATCGAGGATCCAGATAGACACGGATATATGAGGTTTAAGAGGAGTCAATAATTCAATATTATCCACCTCTCTCCCTCAGTCAAACTTTATCTATTCATTGGTTTGATTGGAGAGTGCTTTACGCAAATGACGAGTTCTAATAAGGGAAGGATTTGTTTATGGAATATGGAGGCGATGACGTTGAAGAGGCATTGAGGAGGCTACGGTGGCATTGAGGCAGCGAGGAGGTGGTAGCGATAAGGACGACAACCAATAGGTGTGCTTTGGAGGCGATAGGCAGGCAACGACGAGGTGGTGTAACACTCGGTGTTACCGGTGTTAAGAGAAGGAGAAAGGAAGTGAGAAACTTCCAAAAATGCCCTTGAGAATGAGAGAGATCTTAAGAATGATGGTGCCCTATGAGAGGGGCATTTTGGTAAATTAAAAATAATGCCTAAGTGGAATTAATTACGTAAGTGAATTAAATTCCCATTTTTGTATAAATGTGGAGATAAATGGGATTAATAATTCACAAAGGGTATTTGGGTAATTTTGGAGTAAATTCCATAAAGGAATTAAATTGTAGAAAATGGGAAAATAGTGGATATTAAATTATTTGAGAAAATAATTAATTTTCCCTAAATTGGTGAATAAATGTGGTGATGCCACATGGAGGGTTGAGATGGAAGCTTGGAGGCAAAGGCTTGTGTCTAGTGGTGACACATGACAAATTCTCCTTTAATGAGGAGGAGAAATTAAAGAAATGAGAAATTGGGAAATGGTGGGTGGTGACACATGACATAATCTTGTGGAGTAAGAATAAGCATTTAAAGGAAATTCAAAATGGGGAGATAATGGTCTTTCAAGCATTAAATGCAAGCCATGATGATGTTGCCTAAAAAAAGAAATTGAAAAATAAAAG
Organism: Diospyros lotus; assembly: GCF_014633365.1. Classification (NCBI taxonomy): domain Eukaryota; kingdom Viridiplantae; phylum Streptophyta; class Magnoliopsida; order Ericales; family Ebenaceae; genus Diospyros; species Diospyros lotus. The sequence continues at coordinate 33,472,492 of NC_068341.1, read as the reverse complement.
AAATTAGTCATCCATTAATGGTGTGAGAATGGAGAGAATTTCTTAAATGGGAAATAGGTGATTTATGTCTTTCAAGACTTGTCTTTAAAATGGTCAAATTAATTTAATTAAAAAATAAAATAGAAATTTCCAAGTGATCCAATTGTTGTGCTTGAGTCTTGGAAGAAGAATGGATCCAATGGCTAGAAGTGGATCTTGGAGGATGGCATGGATTGCCAACTTATTAAGAGTGTGTTTTCTCTTAAGATTGGAGATTTATTCTTCCAAAATGGATGGATGAGATTAAACAAGGCAAAAGCACATGGATTGTGCTTTCTTGTGTGGTTAGGATTTTCTCTCAAAAAGCCAAGGGAAATCAAGGGCTAAGATGAAGTCTTGAAATTTAGATATCAAGACAAGAGAAGTATAAAAAGGGAAAGAGAGCTTTTGTCTCAAAGTTTTGCCATTTGAAGAGCCTTGATGAAGAAAGGAAAGATAAGAATGAAAGAAAGAAAGGTAAGATCGTTTTGTGTTTAAGCCACAAGAAGGTTAAATCTTTTCTCTCTATTTCTTCTCTTGTAATATGGATTTATTTTGTGTGTAAGGATCTCTTGGGTAGAAGGGATTGAATGAAGCTAAGAAGGGTTAAAAGCTTCAAAGAATGCTAAGGTAAGGGATAGCCCCATGGGATGGTGGCTTGCAAGTGGCAAAGTATGTACTTAAACATTTTAAATGTGTGCATTGACATGTTTTTCTCGTGTTCAAGGACCTATGGCCATGAGGTTGTGTGGGGTAGAGTAGTTTAAAGCCTCAAACCTAGGTGGTTGTGAGGATGTGGAAACCCTAACCATGTTGCATTCATGCATTTGGCATCACATGATATGTTTTTGTTCATACTTATTGTCATTGCACCCTTATTGAGCTTAATGGCTCATGAGGTTTTACCCTCAACTTGTAGGTTGTTCATGTGCCAAGAGAAAAAGGGAGTGTGCAAGCTTGAAGTTGGGAAGCTCATGGTGGGTTTATAAATTTATAGCTTAAAGAAACCTAGGCATGTGTTTATTTAAATTTGTGGGATCATGGCTTATGGAAGCCTATATGTTGTTTGTGCTTCATGTGATGTAATTTAATGGTTGGTAAGGGCTTATGAAGGCCTAAGTCCATGGATCTAATTTTATTTTGGAATAAATCTTAGGTGTTGGAGAAAATGATTTTGTGGGAAATGTGTAAATTTAAGATGCATTTTATGGGTATTTAATATCTAGAAAAATTTGGGAAAAAGGGGCCAAGAAAAATGTTTGAGACATGTAGGCATATCATGAGCGGTAGGCGGGAGACAGGCGAGTAGCGCACGGGCGCGCGTAAGGGCGCTCCGGGGCATGCGGACGCACTCTGGGGCCGTGCATTAGCGCTCGGGCTCGGGTACTGGGGCACGCTAGCAAGCCCTACTGGCCAATTTTTTTTTACAAAATTTGGAAATTTGGGGCATTTCTTAATTGATTTTGGGCCCGGAGGAATTTTCACAATAAAGGAATTTTTTGGGCTTTTTTTTTAGATAAATGTCGAATTTTTGAAAAATGGAAATTTTGAGTTTTTCCTAAAAAATTGGTCAAAATCAATGAGTTGATGAAAATGGTGATTTTTATGGAGCCCGGTGGAATTCTTGGGTAGAAGAAGAATTAAAATAAATAAAAAAATGGCAATTGGGGCAATCTTAATGATAATTAAATAGACAAGTGTGGTATGGTTAAAACCCAAATCTGCTAATGGATCCTGGGGATGAGTGAAGGGAATGACGAATCCTTGTTACCACTTAGGGCGTTTCGTGTTGAAACATAGTCTATCCTTCACATAAGGCCTGGCATGTGAGCAATTCGGTTGATTGTTCATGAGTGGCACTTGTGAGTGGGAATGAGGCATCACAAGTGGCAACAACGTTGAGGCAGCAGAGGCAATGGGCTAGAGAAGGTAGTGAGTTACAGTGAGAGGAGGAAAGCAGGGGAGGGGTTTAGAGCAATATGCGATTTAGGGATTTACTAAGAAAGAGGCGGGCTTCTTCCACCAATATTTTATTTTATTTTTTAAAATATTTAGGCTGCGTTCTCTTTACTTTTCAATTTTTAGTTTTGAGTTTTGAGTTCATTTTTAATTTTTTTATTTTGGTAGCCTGTTTTCAAAAAATTGAAAACACATTCTCTTTGTTATTTTGAAAAACATTTCTCAAAACAAAAACTAGAAAACATGTTCTCTTTGAAATTTTATAAATAATATTTTATTAAATGAATTTAATTATGTAAAAAATAAAATTATTTAAATTTAAATAAATAAATAAATTGACTTGAAAAAAATAGCAAGTGGGATCATAATGTGATTATAAATAGGAAGCATTAAAATAAAAATTAAAGACGTGAACTAGTATTACATAATGTAATTATAAATGATAAGATTGCATCAAACAATTCAATAACAAGCAAAATTCGATTACAAGTTTTCATACAAATATTAGAAATAAACATAGTTCAAAAATTAAAATAATAAAATAAAATTATAGACTTATGTACGAGTCATTTGATACTCATTCCACATTTGTGTAGCAATTTGATCCCTAACTTATCCCATTTGGGTTGTTTGACTAGTATCAAAATGTATGGTTTCCCGATCTTGACTTGACTCCAGCATATCATTAAATATCATATTATCTAATGAATATTTAGTGAATAACCTATCTAAAAAGTCCTCCTGACAAATAAAGTTATGTATTGTGCAACATGCAGTAGGAATTTGTCTTTGCCTACTAAGTGGATAATTAGTTATTAATTTCAAAATGCGAAATCTTGCCTTCAACACTCCAATGCAACGTTCAATTATGTGCCGACACAAGGAATGTTTATAGTTGAATAGCTTTTCCTTTCCAAGTGGTATTCCTCGTCCAACATAATCACGCAAATGATATCTTCGACCTCGATAAGGGGCAAGAAATCCAAGTATGTTTGGATAGCCAGAATTAACAAGATAAAATTTATCTGTAAAAACTATGATTTAAGATTGTAATACTATAAAAATATTTAGTAGATCATTTGAAGTATTAGAATATACCTCCCTGCGGCATTGGAAAGTTGTTCAAGGGTCTTGTAACTGTGTCAATGAATACTCGTGAATCATTAGTAGTACATTTCCATCCACCATCCACAAATATAAATTTCATATCAAAATCGCATGCCAACGTCACATTTTGTGTTACATTAGTCTTCCTTGTATGAAAAAAAGTTTGTCGTGATGCAGGTACCTAAGTTGCAACATGCGTTCCATCTATTAAACCTATACATTCCTTAAAGAAAGGATATTTGAACAAGAGACGCTCGTGAGATCCATTTTGATTTGTAGAGGAGATTATGTTTGTGCCCAATGAACAAACAACTCGTAAAACACGCTTAAACCATTTGTGGATTGTGTTGTTGGAATGCTGAAATCTATCACCAATAATACTATATCTTGTAGTGTGCCTTATAATCATTAGAAACATAGCAACACCCTCCTCGACGCTAACTTTTTTTCCATCTATCTCAGCCCTTTATGTTTCAAAGTATCACAAAAATTCATGAAAACATGCTTCTACGTCTGAAAATAACGATGACACACATCTGGATATCCATTTAAAATTTCAAGCATGTACTTTTTTCCAGTAAGAAATGATGTTCTACAAGGTGTCCTGTCAATAAATACTCATTTATTGGTAACAAAATAACTAAGCATCAGTATATCACCAATAGACGCATCCAAATCATCTTTTGTAAATAAAAAATCATCATCACTCAAATCTTCATCAGTTAAATTTTGAACCCAACTTGATTCAGTAGACATCCCTCTGCACACAAATATATTTTTAATCAACATCATTATCTACATCCATCATCATTTAATATATTGCTCAAACAACATTTACTGTAATACCCCATTTCGGGATAAGGTTGCCACACAATTTAGATGAGTTTAAAATACCGAAAAATTGTCTGATGGCAGTTATAAGTATCAAATCAACTGCAGGGAATGCCTCAGAATAGAATTGTTTAAAGAAAATGATATGGTCTCGATGAGCGTTCCAAGATAAGATTTAGGATATCGAAAGAAATCATATCGGGAACAGTTTTCGGTACAGCTAAAATACAACTGTCATTTTGGCTGCAAAATCGAATTATCGTAAGGGACTCTCAGGAAGTCAACGAAAGCTTGAGGGGGCTCTGATTTTTCGTAATGAGCAACATTTCAGTAGTTTCAGGATGAAACGATAGCCCAGTGAGGACACTGGGGAAAAATCGGCATCTTCGAATAACTTTGAAGTTATTAATTTTGCATTTTCGATATTAAAATGAAAATTAATTCAGTGTTTGAGGGCATGGTTGTAATAAGAAAATTACCCAGGTGATATTAGATGAATTATGGGATTAAAAGTGTAATTTTCCTTATATGTTGGGGTATTATATAATAGTTATATATATATATACATCTCGTGCGTGCGTGAGCCATCCCTCTGCAAATTACCCATGCCCTGCAACCTTCAACCCACACCCTGCAAGATTGAAGCCACGTCTCTGCAAGTTTTGGAAGGATTTACATGCCAAGAGGGATAGGCGACTCAATTGGGTGTTGGTGTGTTGCCTATAAATAGGCAGGGAGCTTGGCCGATTGAGAAGCAGTAAGAGAGATTGGATGAGAGTTACAGAGAGATCTTTGCCAAGAAAATGAGAGGAAATGGAAGAGAGATTGAGAGAAAAGATTGGGCTGAGCAAAGTTGAGAGAGAGAGAGAAGGAGATCGTGAGAGAGAGGGCCCGATCGGTGGTAGCCAAAGAAGTAAGCGGCCATAGCCACAAGCTTCAAGTAGCCATGACCGCGGGCAACAAGGTGGGTGTGTAGCTGGGCAGCTCGTGCGAAGGTGGATGGTGGGGTCGCAATGAGCTGAAGCAACTACAGGAAGCCATGGCTAACGCGAAGGGGAGTTGTAGTTTCTCATAGGAGGCTGCTCGGCGTGGTGCGGCCAACAGCGGAGGCGCGCAGTGGCGCTGGTAGTGATGGCAGCCAGCGGAAGGGCCAAGCGGCCTGTGGCTGTGTGCACGAGGGAGTTGAAGAGGAAGAAGAAGAAAAAGGAGGAGGGAGAAAGAGAGAAAAATGAGAAAAGAAAAGAAAAGAAAAGAATGAAAAAGAAAAAAGAAGAAAAGAAAAGAAAAAGAAGGAAAATAGAAAAAAATTGAGAAAATTCTCGAAAAAATCCTAAAAAATAGGATTTGGATATTTATTAATATTTTGAAGATTTTGAGCGAGAAAATTATTCAGGCATGCGTTTCGAGGATATGTCACGCATACCGAGGAAGCTAGAGGGGCTAAATTAAGGTAACTAAAATTCCTTAGAAAATTTCAGAAATTCAGGAATATTATTTTATGAATTTTCGTAGTGAAATATTTGAGAAAATATTTAGTTTGGATTTATTGAGAAAAAATAGGAAGAAATAGGGAGAAAAATAAAGAAAATACAAGAAATTATGGAATATGGGTTTTAATACTTATTTAATAAATGTGCTGATTAGGATGCTTTGAGGCTTAAAGTTGAAGTGACTCTTGCGAATATTGTGGTTGGCACGCAAATCAAGGCGAAGCACGAATATCGAGGTTACCCCGATAAGCTTGAGAAGGTAAGTGGTACTTCCCAACTTGATTTAACTTTATGAAAAATGCTTGGTTTATAGGTGATTTATGTTTCAAACCCCGATCCTCGGGAATGCTTTCATCATATTGACATGCTCTGATATGTATCTATCACGTAGACTGCATACATGACATGCTATGAAATGCATATGTACAAGGTCATATCATTAATCGCGCGCATTGTGGCCATAGGGAGTACGAACTGGCATCGCTGCTTTACTAAGGGTGCCCCCATACACCCCAGCTTCGAAAGAGGTGGCCGCAAAAATGATGAGTAGCATGAAAATCTGGAGTAGGCCTACGGCCATGCTTTGTCTGCAACTGTAAGTGAGTACCAGGGAGAGGGGGGCATTTAATGAGGAAATGGCCATTGGGATGGCCTGCAGGATGCGTGGCGCCCTTGATAAGACTGTTTCACGGCGAATTTTGGCTATAAATAGCCAAGATCGAGTGAAGCTTTCCATCCAAAAATTTCATTTCTTAGATCAGGCATTTGGGGCAGTGTTGGGAGGATTTGAGAGTGGGGTTTTGGTCCTTGCATCGTGGGCAAGCTTTCTGGAGCGTTTAGTGTCCAACGGAGCAGCGGAGAAGGAGAATCGAGCTCGTTGAAAAATCGCACAAGCCACCGGAGCCGAGACTTCATCGCACAAAATGAGGTATTTTGTTATGTTTTTTTTCTCAAATCTAAGGTCGTAATCGGGTTCGGGAGGTCAAAATTAGGGGGAGGGGAAGCTTCGTTTGAAGCTTGGAGGCCGGCAGCATTGCCGGCGGTGAAGCAGCCGCCGGAGATGGCAGGCCAGTTGGGCGCGTGCAACCACGCGCCTGCGAGTAGGAAGAAGGCGTGTGGATAGCACGTGCCCAACAGGAAAATAAAGTGTTGTTGCCAAAATACAACAATCTATTTTTATTTTTTTTTTACGTGGGAGAATGTAAAGTGCGTGGTTGACCACGAGAGTTTTTGGGGACTTGTGAGTCTTGAGGGTTCTGAGAGTCAAGTGTCCCGAGAGTCTTGTCGTCAAGGTGCGGTGTAGGTCTTGTCACCAAGGTGCGCTAAGGGTTTAATGATCACGTGGGTCTTGGCGATCACGTGGGTCTGGATGATCACGTGGGTCTTGGCGATCACGTGGGTCTTGATAATCATGTGGGTCTTGGCGATCATGTGGGTCTGGATGATCATGTGGCCTAATGATCTGATGGGTTGATGATCTGGTGGCCTAATGATCTGGTGGCCCAAAATAACCGAGTGACCTGAGGTGACGAGTGGCCTCGGATGACGGAGTGACCTGAGGCGACCGAGTGACCTGATGCGAACGGGTGACCTGAGGCGACCGAGTGACCTGAGGCAACCGAGTGACCTGAGGCGACCGATTGACTTGAGGCGAACGAGTGACCTGAGGCATTCGAGTGACCTGAGGCATTCGAGTGACCTGAGGCAACCGTGTGACTTGAGGCCAACGAGTGACCTACAAAACGAGAGCACCATTAGGACGCAGGTGGGGGTCCCCGTGCAAACCCTCTGATGCTTAAGTAAAAAATGAGAAATTGTACTTGAATAACTCAAGAGTGCGTACCTTGTGATGAAGGTATGGTCTCATATTTATAGCGGAGGAGAAAGAGAAGAAGTGCGAGAATCGGGGCGAGAATCTCGTGGCCCATTTTGATGATTTCGCGACCCATCCGAGAGGGAAAAGAGGAGAGATTGGCCCAAGCCCACTCAACCATGACCGAGTGGAGGGCCACTCTATCATGACCGAGTGGGGGCCCACTCGATCATGCCCTCTTTTGCCCTTTTCCTTGGCTCGATTTTGAGTGGCTCTTGTACCTCAACTTCATGCCCAATTTTCACATTTATTGAGCTCGAATCTCTCAAAACTAAAAACATAAAAGCTGTAGCTAATTCTTTTAGATTTCCATAGGAATTTGAATCAGCTCAATCAGAGTTCATACGAGAAAGTTATGGCCAAAAAACCAAAGCAGTGTCGTACCCACTCGGCATAACCGAGTGGGTTATGAAAAGTGAGGGAAAATTGGTCTCCCCTGTTAGTGTAGATGCTCTAGACCCAATCAGATTGGGCATGTTGTACACTGACAATTGTAATCATGTTATTATTTGAATAAGGAGTTGTTCAAATTCACAAGAAGTCATTCTATTAGTTTCTTATTATTATTGTAATAACAATGAAACTAGATAAAAGTCCATATGATGTATACTGTGATTAATCTATAAAGATGTGAGATGATGCATCACAGTTTCTAGACATCATTAAACGTCCCAAGTCGTAGCAATGTCAAGTATGGATATTAACAATTGCGGTAAGACTTGTATGTGCTATGTTTTTGCTATGTGATAGTAATGGGGGTCTCACACCCATAGACATGGGGATGTCTAGACAAGTACATAGGTGACCAATGTTGGAGAACATGTCACTGGACATGACTCACCATGAGAATCCATTTTGATTATATGTTGATGGAATTCTCATACGAGATGGGTGTAACTAATCCTTGGACCTGAGGTTGTCACGGTCATCTCATAAGAAGACCGGTATGATTTGACATCGTTTCGATGGGCCTAGACAAAGGCTGCACGTGGGCGATCGTTGGGTATATCGTGAGGCTTATGGAGATGGGTGCATAGCCAAGATGGAACTCGTCTGTCCCTTGATAGAGGATGATGTATCTAAGGCACCTCCAGTGGATATTCACTTTAAATCCATGGCGATGGTGAAAGAGATCAATAAAGAGTTATTGATTACTTTCTACTAAGTGAAGATATCCGGAAGACTGAATAAAACTCATGTGATCGTTATCAAGCAACACATTACCATATTTGAGATCACATAAGATACATTGACGAGAGGATCGAATTACACGGTAACCATACTCATGAAAGGTTATTTGCGGATTATGAATCCTTCTGAATAATTGGGTAGGCATGATGCCTTGCTAGAGGCCAATCTTGTCTTATGTGTTCGTACTGACACATTGCCAACATATTTGGAAGCCTAATGAGTCATACGCAATAGGCACGGTCCTTGGTTTAAACCAGAAGAGTGGACGTATGGTTAAGTGGGACATTTCGGCAAGAAGTTGTGCCGTCGTAGGTTCTCACGAAAAAAAAAACAAATAGACATAATGACGTCGATATGGCGAGGGGTCGTCATAATGGAAAGAGTTTCCTAAAATGACAATTAATTAAATTATGAAGGAGTTTCTAATTTAATAATTTTCTATTTGTTGGAGTAGCAAATAGGAAATAAAACATATTTGGACTTAAGTTAATATTTGGACTAAATTGGATTTGGGCCAAATATTAAATTAAATATTATATTTGGACTAAATTGGATTTGGGCCAAATATTAAAATAAATATTGTATTTGGACTAAATTAGATTTGGACCAAATATTAAATATTATATTTGGACCAAATTAGATTTGGGCTAAATATTAAATATTATATTTGGGCTTGAATTAGATTTAGGCCAAAATATTTTATTTAAACCTATAAAAGAATTTGGGCTATTTAATTATATTTCTAGTTGGACTAGAATAAGTCCACTTAATATTCTAATTAAATTAGAATTAATGGGCTAGCCCAATCCATTAGGGTTTTAGAAACCCTAGGATATTTCACTATAAATATCCCTTTATAGGTTGCCCAAAATTAAGGGGTTTTTGGTGTCGTTTTTCAAGAGTTGAAAAATGTATTACCGCCCACTCTTCTCCGTTTCTTTTGGCATCAATCGAAACGAGGGCGTTCTTTTTTCGTCCATACACAAACCGTGCAAAGGAGAAGGAGCTAGCACTCCTATTCCTCTCTCCTTGCCAACGGACGCATGTCGCGTATCACGAGTTAGAGGCCGGATGCTTGGACGGCTCGAATCCACGAACGACTCAATAATATAAAGGTTAGATTTGTTTATTTGTTTGTGAATGATTTGATTTCGACATTAATCTAATCGTCGGGATCGGGGTAAGTTCAAAAATTTTTGAACTACGCTGTTTGCCCCGTAGCAATCATGCTTTACTTTCAGTGGTATCAGAGCCATCGTCGAAATATTTCAATTCCTTACATGCGGATTCGTTTATGTTGTTATTTGTGAAAAAATTAAATAATTGTTGCGTTTTTATTTTTTGGATTGCAAAACGTTTTTGGGTGAAGGGCGAAACGGGGTTCGGGGTGCATACGGATGCACCGGGGCGTCGAAAGACGCGGCCAAGTGGGGCCCGTGTGCACTGGGAACGGCCTGGGATGGCCTGGGCGTGCGCAGGGCCTAGCCAAGCGCGGCCTTGCGCGCTAGGGTGCGGCCGCGCGCGGGCATGGAGGGCACAGGCGGCCCCAGGCGCAGCCGCGCAAGTGCAAGGTGTGGCCGGCGCTGCCCCTGCCGCCCTCATGGGCCACGGCCGCGTGCGCCAAGAGCGCCCAGCGCGGCCCAAGCGCGCCCAACGCGTGCCAGGCGTGCCCCATGCGGCCCCAGCCACGCCCCTTGCCTTTTTGGGCTGCCCAACAGCCTCCCGCCCCCCCCCCCCCGCTCTCTCGGGCTTCGGTTTGACCCTTTCTCGGGGTACACGTGAAGTACCCGGGCCAACCCTTCGGTGGTCCAGTGCATTCCGTTCCCTTAGGTGGGGCCCGGCCAAATTATTTGGCTATTTTTTATTATTTTTATCCAATCCATAAGTGTATGACACCTATGGGTCGTGATTAAAAATGGGTCAGGGCCGTTAATTGGGTTATTTATTAATTATTGGGCTGCTAATGTATGTTTGACATGCATTAGTTGATCCAAAGCCTGTTGAGCCTTGTTAGTTAGACTAATGGATGGAGCCCAAGCCCAACACAATTAAAACAATTTTGTTTTTTTTCAAAATTATACAAATTTTCAATTTATTGAAAGCGTTTCATTAAGTTTGAAATAGATGCGACAATTAATTAACATAATTATGAATGAATCAATTAGATTGATTGCATGGGTGTATGGTATGGATCGAGTCGACCATTTATTTTATGTTGGGAATGAATGGTTGTAAATTTAGTTTTTGAAATAGGGCCTGCGTGTCCTGCCTCTCTTATACTCTGATGTACATTCTCTTCTCATCTCACTCCCCCCGAATGAAACTCGGGGTTTCTGATTCTATGTAATGTATGTAGAATAAAATAGAGTAGTGATAGTTGTAGTTTGTATGAAAAGAAAGAGATGGAGCTAAATTGAAGACAAGATTTGAAGACCAACTAAGGCTTGGAGAATGTGCTTGAGAAGCAAGATGTGATTCTTCACCTAGGTTTGACCCGCTAACTTCCCTTTTATGGCTCGAGGGGGCTAGCCGTAGTTTTCCATACCATACACCGGTTTGAGTCGTTTATTATGCATTATTAATTTGATTAATTGCATGTGATGAGACCTGAATAAATAAATAATAAATCCCTCATTAATATTAAGCCAACTTGCCTTCCATCATTATGATGCATTAGGATTCTAGCTGGCACTTGATTTGTTGAGTCACTCAAGGTCATGTGTCACCTATGATTCCTATCTTTCATGGGCCATGAGATGTCCCTGAATGATGGGTCTGACTTAACTAGAAAGGTGGGGTTTGTTGAGTCACTCAAGGCTTCACTGAGTATAGAGGCGAAGATTGGGAGTCACATAAGATGTGCTTAACAAGGAGTTGTCAACCCAATGAATCTAGGAGTTGCATGGAGATGCAATTGGTAGCAAGTACCTACCTAATCGATCCTATCACAATTTGTTAAGTCACTCAAAGTTGTGCGAGGGGAGATGGGATTCTAGCCTACTAGGAAATCTTCCAACGGGATTTCCCGAGTTATGTCTTGACGGTGGCGAACTCGTAGAAAATAGTGAGAGCAATCATAAAATGTTACTTCTTGCAATTTATGATTTCGTAATTCAATATGATTATAATATCTCTATTCAGTTGTTGATCCAGAATGACTAGAAACATGTCGATAAGATCGATACTCGAGGCCGGGCAATAATACTTTCAACGAGACTAATTTCTATAACTGGGAGATCATCTTGAGGATAGTCCTCACGTATGATAAGATTCTCTATGCAATAGAGAGATCTCTTCTTACAAAGCCACCAGTTAAAGAAATAGTAGCACATTAGGGCTGGATGATGCACGAGGGTGATATGATCATTGCTTGGTGTATCATTTTGGCTGCCATGACCCCGAAACATAGGTCGCAACATAAGAGTTATGATGCTTATGAGATCATGGCTAGGCTTAAAGATCATCTATTGAGAAGCATATCGTGGAGATGATACGTTTTATCAATAGGTTGGTAGAGCTGAACTTGGGTATGGATGCCGAAACTTACCCTAGATTTGGTGCTATAGTCCATCCCTAACGGCTATGGAAAAGACTTTTGGAGAGTGGTTGTTCATACTTAGGGAGACCAAGCCTAAAATTGATTATAGGCCAAGGGAAGTGTTCTCTTAGTTGAAGGGCCTAAGGCACACAGGGGCAAGCCCAAGAGTAAGAAAGCCAAAAGGAAGAAGAGTTCTTCCATAGCGCAATCTGAAAAAGTCCAGAAGACCAAAACCCGAAAGGGCAAAGAGGATGCAATTTATCTCCACTGTGATAAACCAAGAGGTGTAGAGTAAGAAGAGTTCTACTCATGACACTTCAGGTATTTATGTTATTGGAATTAATCTATCTACTTCTGATCTGTCCACATGAGTACAAGATACTGGATCTAATGCTCATATTTACACTTTCGTGTATGGGCTTAGGAGTACGAGAAGATTAACAATAGGAGAAGTGTACCTACACATGGGAAATGGATCAAAAGTTGTTTCATTAGTTGTAGGGACTTATTTATTGACATTGCCCATAGGGCTTGTATTGGAGTTACATAACTGTTACTACAATCCTAGTTTAACTAGGAATATAATTTCTAATTCTTGTTTGACAAGGATGGATTTTCATTTTTATTTAAAGATAATAGTTGTTCATTTTATAAAAATGAGTTATTTTATGGTAAAGCAACAGTACGTAATGGTTTGTATGTCCTTAATGTTGATACTCCTATCAATAACATAAATATTTAGCGACTTAAATCGGTGATTTATATAGCACTTATTTATGGCATTATCGTCTTGGCCATATAAATGAGATTCACACATCCAACTTATATAAAGATGGATATCTCGGCACATTTGATTATGAATCATATGGTGCTTGCGAATCTTGTTTACTTGGTAAAAATTGTTGAGTTCTAACCTAGTCAAGAGGGGGGGTGAATTGACACCTTTTAAAAACTTTAATGCAAAACTTATGCACGTATATGTATGAGAAAACAAATTTAATATAAACCAAAATTGTAGTTGAGAGTACGGGAGCACTTAAATACTAGATGGATAATATGATATCCGCCAGCTGTGCTAGTATGTGCTTAGATCCAATATACTCTTCAAATTACAACTTGGTGAAAAACATGTGATTTGAATGCACACAATAACAAGACTTTAAATAAACCAAATGGAATATTGAATGAGTACAAAGAATGATCAATTAAAGCAAATCAGAATATAATAGCCAACAAGAATGTAGGCCTTAGGATTTGGCCACACAAAAACAAAAACAAATAAGTATAATCAAGCAAGAATAAGTAAAAAGTGAAGAGAAGAAGGACACAGCGATTTATAGTGGTTCGGCCCTTATGGCTTACATCTACTACCTAAGGATTCCCTTCCTTAGGATTTTCAATCAAATCCACTATATGAAACTTTTCTTACAACCACCAAAGCCTTCACTTGGCTTCACCACCACCAAACTATTTATGGAGTCTCACACTCACTAGTTTGGATTTTGTACGCTCTTTACAAGATAGTAGAGATTGAAAAATAGGGTTCTCTCAAAAATAATACAATGAAGTGTAGAGAACTCTCTTAGTTTTCTCTCAAGAAGATAGAGGAAAAGAAAGACTTGGAGAGAATGAGAATCTTGGCTAATGATGTAGAGAATGATAGGGCTTCCAAAAGTTATTCCAAAGCCTTCAAGAGACCCTTTTATATAGTGCTAGAGAAGGCTTTCCTTGATCAATCTCAGCCCTCCATGTGTCAAGTCTTCAAGCCAATCTCAGCCCTTCATTTGAATTCTTGATTTACCTTCTATAATCAGCTAACTTGATTGATCATCAAGATCTTTGACTTTTGTTGATCTCCAATCAGCCTTGAATGAGCAAATCAATTCCAATAATGCATGGTTGACTTTAAGGATTAAAATATCAACAAAATCCTTCATAATTCTTGCAAAATCGACCATAAATAAGAACTAATCAATTCTGACTTCTAGTTGAATCTTCAATCACCTTTGATTGTGCAATTCGCCCCTTAGCTTCCATAACAAGTATAGCTAATTTCAAATTTGAATTTAAACCTCCAAATGGTGTAAAATCCATCCAGATATTCTCAAATAATGAAGCAAATTTGTCCAATAATGAAGATATCAATTATAACTTCAAAAGCCCTTAATTGATCAAGTTTCCATACTAAAAATGTTGACAACAAGAAGAGAATCAATTTGTGTAGCTGAATATATGCAAGATATCCTTTGAATATTCTCCCATAATGAAGATATCAATTAGTCATAATGAGTAGGATAATTGATTCCATGATTTGAGTAGAGGATCCTTTTAATGAGATAGAATCAACAATAAAGGAAAGTAATATCAATCAAGGTTTAACTTTCAAACCTTAATTTCCTCCATTAAAGATGAACAATAATGCTGAATCTTTAACTTCTCCATTTGAATGCAATTCAAAAATTCTTCCATATTTAACTAAGTAAAGAAGCTTCTAAGAACCTTTAAATTTACTCCATGATTCTCTTACCATATTTAGACCAACGAGAAGATGTAACCTTGATGAGTGTGCTCCATGTGGCTGCCATGTCATCAAAATGCCACATTAACAATGCCATGTCGCCAAGTTACATATATGGCAACTCCATATAGTGGACTACTCCAATCTCCTCAAAAACTTCCATATATATCTTTTGAACTTCCCATATATGAACAAGGATTCAATATATCTTCTAGACTTTCCATTCTAAGAAGAACTTTCCATTCATAGCTCAAATACTCAAATTTCTAAAAAGCTCTCTAAAAACTTGTTTCCATATATAATGAAATCTCTATATAGGTATAAGAAGTTTCCATATATAACCTGTGTCATGAAATCACTAAAGAATAGCTTTGTAAGCCTTATGAAGGCTTCATGCTTTGTTAGAACATAAAATATAAATTCACATTCACACATGCCAATCATCAATCATCAAAATCTACACTCAACAAAAATGACTTAGTCTCTTTTTAAAGTAAAGGGAGGCTACATAAGTGCTAGGGTTTGTGCACATTGATGTGTGTGGACCCATGTCCACCCAAGCTAGAGGTGGATATGTCTACTTCATAACCTTTACTGATAATAGATCATGTTTTGGTTATGTGTATCTTATGAGACACAAATCTGAGGCTTTTAAAAAGTTCAAAATAATTTAGATTTGAAGTAGAGAAACAAACTGGGAAAAGTATCAAAGTACTTCGATCAGATCGAGATGGTGAATACTTGAACAGTGAGTTTCTAGATCATCTGAAGCAGAATGTGATTCTATCACAATGGACTCCACCTGGAACACCAGAGATGAATGGTGTGTCTGAAACGGGGATAGGACCTTATTGGACATGGTCTGGTCCATAATGAGTCACACTAAACTCCCCATTTCATTTTGGGGATACGCACTCCTCACCGCGATCTTTGTTTTGAATAGGGTGTCAAGTAAATCATTTACTCAGACTCCATATTAGATATGGAAAGGAAAGAAGCCAAATCTATCTTTCCTTAAGATTTGGGGTTGTCAAATTTATGTCAAACGTGTTGACAATAATAAGTTAAAACCCAAATCAATGAGATGTTTGTTTGTGGGATATCCAAATGGATATTACTTTTACCACCCATATGAACAAAAAGTGTTTTGTTGCCAAGCATGTGGTATTCCTTGAGAAGGAATTCTTAGATGTTGTGGCTAATGGGAGGAATGTTAAGCTCGAATAGATTCAAGACGAACCACAAACAAATACTCCCCTCCAGGAACCTGAGAAAGATCAGACACAAGATGTTGTGTCAACTCCCCAACCTTTTACACATGAACCTCGTAGGTCGATGAGGGTTCATCGCGAGCAAGAGAGATGCAGATTTCTCATCTCGGCACATGGAGATGTGCTTTTAGCTGAGAACGATGAGCCTACTACCTATGATGAGGCAATGTCTGACATTGACTCTGGGTTATGGCAGATGGATGACAAAATAGCTTTCCTTAAATGAAACCTGGTTGAGGATGTGTATATGACACAGCCTGACGGTTTTGTTACTCATAAACATGCAAATAAGATTTGTAACTTGCAAAGATCCATTTATGGACTAAAACAAGCATCCCAGAGTTAGAATCAATGTTTTGATGAAAAGATCAAAAGGTTTTATTTTTCACAAAAGGGAAATTGATCCTTGTGTTTACAAGAAGGTTAGTGGGAGCGCGGTTACCATTTTTAGTCCTATATGTGGACAATATATTGCTCATTAGGAATGTTGTTCCTATGTTGCAATCGGTTAAAAGATGGCTTTCAAATATTCTCTCCATGAAGAATTTGGGAGAAGCAACCTATATTCTGGGAATAAGGATCTATAGAGATAGATTCAAGAGGTTGCTAGCACTCTCCCAAAGCGCGTACATTGACAAAGTGCTAAAGAGGTTTAGCATGGAAGATTCTAGGAGGAAAATCTTCCCATGTCACATGGAATACATCTCTCTAAGGCTCTGTGTCTGAGGACACAAGATGAGAGAGATAGGATGAGTCGAGCACCATATGCCTTGGCTATTGGCTCGATCATGTATGCTATGTCATGTACGAGGCCTGATATTGCATATACTTTGAGCATATGTAGCAAATATCAAGCTGATCCAAGTGAGAAACACTGGATTGCTGTGAAAAACATTCTTAAGTACTTATGAAGCACTAAAGAGATATTTTTACCATATGGAGAATGAGAGCATACCATGAAGGGGTTCATGGATGCAAGTTTCCAATTCAACCATGATGATTTTAAATCACGTATAGTCAAAATTCATATTCTGCCTATATGGCTGGGCCATGAGTTGGAAGAGTTCCAACAAGAGATAGTGGCATATTCAACAACTGAAGTCGAATACATAACAACCTTCGAAGCAGCTAAGGAGATTGTATGGATCCATAAGTTCATTGATGAACTTAAAGTGGTATCCAGCATTGTTGATCCAATAATAGTTACTGGGACAACAATGGAGCCATCGCGTAAGCGAAGGAACCATGGTCTCATCAACGGACCAAATTTGTATTGCGACATCACCATATGATAATGGAGATTATCAGCTGAGGTGACATATATAGAAAAAGTATCGATGGATGACAACGTCGTAAATCCCTTGACTAAAGCTCTGTCCCAGGAGAAACATGAAAGTCATGTTCCATCATCAAGTATAAGATACATGAATGATTGGCTCTAGTGCAAGTGGGAGATTGTTAGTGTAGGTGCTCTAGACCCAATCAGATTGGGCATGTTGTACACTGACAATTATAATCATGTTATTATTTGAATAAGGAGTTGTTCAAATTCACAAGAAGTCATTCTATTAGTTTCTTATTATTATTGTAATAACAATGAAACTAGATAGAAGTCCATATGATGTATACTGTGATTAATCTATAAAGATGTGAGATGATGCATCACAGTTTCTAGACATCATTAAACGTCCCAAGTCGTAGCAATGTCAAGAATGGACATTGACAATTGCGGTAAGACTTGTATGTGTTATGTTTTTTCTATGTGATAGCAATGGGGGTCTCACACCCATAGACATGGGGATGTCTAAACAAGTACATAGGTGACCAATGTTGGAGAACATGTCACTGGACATGACTCACCATGAGAATCCATTTTGATTATATGTTGATGGAATTCTCATACGAGATGGGTGTAACTAATCCTTGGACCTGAGGTAGTCACGGTCATCTCATAAGAAGACTGGTATGCTTTGACATCGTTTCGATGAGCCTAGACAAAGGCTGCACGTGGGCGATCGTTGGGTATATCGTGAGGCTTATGGAGATGGGTGCATAGCCAAGATGGAACTCGTCTGTCCTTTGATAGAGGATGATGTATCTAAGGCGCCTTCGGTGGATATTCACTTTAAATCCATGGCGATGGTGAAAGAGATCAATAAAGAGTTATTGATTACTTTCTACTAAGTGAAGATATCCGGAAGACTGAAGAAAACTCATGTGATCGTTATCAAGCAACACATCGCCATACTTGAGATCACATAAGATATATTGACGAGAGGATCGAATTACACGGTAACCATGCTCGTGAAAGGTTATTTGCGGATTATGAATCCTTCTGAATAATTGGGTAGGCATGATGCCTTACTAGAGGCCAATCTTGTCTTATGTGTTCGTACTGACACATTGCCAACATATTTGGAAGCCTAATGAGTCATACGCAATAGGCACTGTCCCTGGCTTAAACCAGGAGAGTGGACGTATGGTTAAGTGGTTAAGTAAGACACTTCGATAAGAAGTTGTGCCGTCGTAGGTTCTCACAGAAAAAGAACAAATAGACATAATGACGTCGATATGACGAGGGGTCGTCATAATGGAAAGAGTTTCCTAAAATGACAATTAATTAAATTAGGAAGGAGTTTCTAATTTAATAATTTTCTATTTGTTGGAGTAGCAAATAGGAAATAAAATATATTTGGGGTTAAGTTAATATTTGGACTAAATTGGATTTGGGCCAAATATTAAATTAAATATTATATTTGGACTAAATTGGATTTGGGCCAAATATTAAAATAAATATTATATTTGGACTAAATTAGATTTGGGCCAAATATTAAATATTATATTTGGACCAAATTAGATTTGGGCTAAATATTAAATATTATATTTGGGCTTGAATTAGATTTGGGCTAAAATATTTTATTTAAACCTATAAAAGGATTTGGGCCATTTAATTATATTTCTAGTTGGACTATAATAAGCCCACTTAATATTCTAATTAAATTAGAATTAATGGGCTAGCCCAATCCATTAGCGTTTTTAGGAACCCTAGGATATTTCATTATAAATATTCCTTTATGGGTTGCCGAAAATTAAGGAGTTTTTGGTGTCATTTTTCAAGAGTTGAAAAATATATTGCCGCTCACTCTTCCCCGTTTCTTTTGGCATCAATACGAAACGAGGCGTTCTTTTTTCGTCCATACACAAGCCGCGTAAAGGAGAAGGAGCTAGCACTCCTATTCCGCTCTCCTTGCCAACGGACGCGTGCCGCGTATCACGAGTTAGAGGTTAGATGCTTGGACAGCTCGAATCCGTGAACAACTCGATAATCTAAAGGTTAGATTTATTTATTTGTTTGTGAATGATTTGATTTCGACGTTGATCCAATCGTCGGGATCGGGGTAAGTTCAAAAATTTTTGAACTACGCTGTTTGCCCCATAGCGATCATGCTTTACTTTCATCCCCATGACCAAGTGAGGGGCCACTTAGTCATGATCGAGTGGGGGGCCACTCGGTCATGCCCTCCTTTTGACTTTTGTCTTGGTTCAGATCCATCTTCCTTCAATACATGACTCTGAGCCTTAATAATACAGGTGCATCAACTTTATACCTGATTTACACCTTGATTCATCTCGAATCTCTTAAAACTCAAAACACAAAAGTTGTAGATAATTATTTTATCTTTCCATATGACTTTGAATCAGCTCAATCTAAGTTCATATGAGAAAGTTATAGCTAAAAAACCAAAGTAGTATCGTACCCACTCGGCATACCCGAGTGGGTCATGAAAAGTGAGGGAAAATTGGTCTACCCATGATCGAGTGAGGGGCCACTCGGTCATGATCAAGTGGGGAGCCACTCGTTCATCCCCTCCTTTTGCCTTTTGTCTTGGTTCGGATCCATCTTCCTTTAATACTTGACTCTGAGCCTTAATAGTGCAGGTGCATCAACTTCATACCTGATTTACATCTTGATTTAGCTCGAATCTCTTAAAACTCAAAACAAGAAAGTTGTAGATAATTACTTTATCTTTCCATAAGACTTTGAATCAGATCAATCGGAGCTCATATGAGACACTTATGTCCCAAAAACCAAACCAGTGTCGTACCCACGTGGCATAACTGAGTAGGTCCTCCCCACTTGGTCTCGGCTCGACCTCTTGCTCCATCGGCTTGTTTCCTTGATCTCCTACAACCCGTTGGGCCTTTGGGCTTAATGTCCATATCTCGAGACTCTTTTAGGTCTTATGATTCTCCAAGTTTGCAGGGTATATTAATTGCTCCCTACTCTTTTAGCTGGGAGCTCTGGGTGAAAGAGTATCTTGTCCTGTAAACTTTTGAACATTACTTTTCTTTCAGCTGCTTCATCTTCTACACATCCTCTAGAGCTTGTTTTCACACCATGCTTTTAAATTTCTAGGCTCTAGTGATTTTCAATTCCTTTGCAGAAGTATGAGGTAGATATAATAGTAAGTTCGCTTTCCATAGATGTCGAACTGTGCACCGAACAATGAGTTTGATTCTGCTCCCAGTTATTGCGTTATGTGTAGGATAATAGGCTTGCATTTACTTTTCCCTTGTTGTTGGGCTTTAAGCGGGATAACGAGCTTGCATTTGTTTTTTCTCCCGTTGTCGGGCCATAAGCAGGACAATGGGCTTGAATGTACTTTTACCTCATTGCTGGGCTATGAGCGAGGCAACGGGCTTGAATGTATTTTTACCTCGATGCCGAGCTACAAGCAGGGCAACGGGCTAGATTACACTACTACCTCATTATCGGGCTATGAGCAGGACAATGAGCTTGAATGTACTTTTACCTCATTGTCGGGCCATGAGCGGGGCAATGGGTTTGAATGTACTTTTACCTCGTTATTGGGCTATAAGCGGGACAATGGGCTTGAATATACTTTTACCTCGTTGCCGAGCTATGAGCGGGGTAACGGGCTAGATTGTACTTTTACCTCATTGCTGGGTTATGAGCGGGACAATGGGCTTGAATGTACTTTTACCTCATTGCCGGGCTGTGAGCGGGGCAATGGGTTTGAATGTACTTTAATCTCGTTGTCGGGCTATAAGCGGGACAACAGGCTTGAATGTACTTTTACCTCGTTGCCAAGCTATGAGCGAGGCAACGGGCTAGATTATACTTTTACCTCATTGTCGGGCTATGAGCGGGATAATGGGTTTGAATGTACTTTTACCTCGTTATTGGGCTATAAGCGGGACAATGGGCTTGAATATACTTTTACCTCGTTGCCGAGCTATGAGCGGGGTAACGGGCTAGATTGTACTTTTACCTCATTGCTGGGTTATGAGCGGGACAATGGGCTTGAATGTACTTTTACCTCATTGCCGGGCTATGAGCGGGGCAATGGGTTTGAATGTACTTTAATCTCGTTGTCGGGCTATAAGCGGGACAACAGGCTTGAATGTACTTTTACCTCGTTGCCAAGCTATGAGCGAGGCAACGGGCTAGATTATACTTTTACCTCATTGTCGGGCTATGAGCGGGATAATGGGCTTGAATATACTTTTACCTCATTACCGAGTCGTGAGCGGGGTAATGGGTTTGAATTTATTTTTATGTCGTTGTTGAGCTATGAGCGGGACAATGGGCTTGAGTTTATTTTTCCCTCATTGCTGGGCTATAAGCGGGACAACGGGTTTAAGTTTATTTTTCCCTCGTTACCGGGCTATAAGCGGGACAACGGGCTTGAGTTTATTTTTCCCTCGTTGCCGGGCTATAAGCGGGACAACGGGCTTGAGTTTATTTTTTCCTCGTTGCCGGGCTATAAGCGGGATAACGGGTTTGAGTTTATTTTTATTTCCTAGAAGCAAAACATAGCAAACAAACTTTCATAAAGCAATATGCAATGAAAATGCTTAATGGTTTAGTAAATACGTGAGTACATCCACTGTTTAATTTTGGGGTCTTATTGTTGCCTCTGATCCCAAAATACACAGGTCATGCAAAATTTCGAGCAGTTTAGTTTTTCGATCTTCAACATAGGCTCTCTTGAATGCGTCTGAATTTTGCTCCCAGTTTTCTCTTCGAGGGCTTCAATGATAGTTAACCACCTTCCCCCAAGGGCCCACCCCTTTGTAGCTTGTCTTAGGGGAAAATGAGGAGTCCCCTGCCATAGTTTCACCTCCAGTAATAACCTGGATGGCTTGGTGAATTGGTTCGTTATCTAGAGGAGGGTCTTGCCTGTGATCCCTCCCTCTCTCTTGTTATCTTGGGTTTTGCCTTTCTCGCCCTTCATGCCTGTCTTCTGTTTGTCGGGATTCCCTACCTTCTTCTTCTTCTTCTTCATCATTCCATACATATCTTTGTAGATGCCCCTCTCGGATGAGCATCTCAATCTGATTTTTCATTTCTCGGCACTAGTCAATGGAATGACCACGTGTCCTGTGATATCTACAATATTCTTCTCTATTTTTCCCCCATGGGATGGTCAACCTTTTTCGGGAGTCTAGTGAGACCTGACCCTTCGATGGCTGCAAGTATGGTCGACCGAGGTTGGAGAAGTTTGGTGTAATGGTGGAACTGGGGCTGAGATATATTTGATCCCCTAACTCGTCTGGAATCCTCTTCTACATCGTTTTCCTTTCTTTTTCGCTCTCTTCCCTCATTCCCACCTATAGCTCTCATAACTTCCATATGGAGCACGTATTTATTTTCTCTAGTAAACAAATCTACTAGGGATGTTGGTGGGTCCAAAGATAATGATTCTTGTAGGGAAGTTAGTCGTGTTCCATGTAACATAGCAGACACTGCCATTGTAATTGTAAATCATGAACTTCGAGGGTGGCATTCTGAAATCTATCCACATACTGACATAGAGTTTCTTTGTTCCCCTGTCAAATACTGAGCAAGTATGTGGCGTCCTTTTTTCTTCGACTATTAATCATAAATGCCTTAACAAATTCTATTCTGAGCTAACTGAATGAAGAGATAGAGGCCTCAGGTAAATTGTTGAACCATGTTCGGGCATGCCCTGATAGAGTTAAGGAGAAGGCTCGGCACATTATGTCATTGTCCCATCCGTGCAATATCATTAATGACTCATAGTTTTGAATGTGATCATAGGGATCATCTTTGCTGGAATAGGGGGTGATTTGAGGCATTTTGAATTTTTCAGGCAGTGGCTTCTCCAATATATCTACAGTAAACGAACATTTTCTGCATTATTGCTCCTCCGTGGCTGGGATCAATTTCTTTCGTTCAAGCACTTCTTCAACTACCCTTTTCATGTTATCTCGTATACTTGCTGTTGTTTGGTTATCATGTCTTGTTGGTGTGCCGGCCCCAGTTTCATGGTATCTCCATCTTTGTGCACTTCTAGCCCTGTTTTCCTTTCGCGGGCTCTCATTTCTTCGGGGCGTGGCACGAGGACTCTTCCTTGGTGGTGGTGATCTATCCTCCTGACTAGGAGTGGATCGGGAATGAGATTCGGGAGTGGCCTCTTGATAGGAATCAGCTCCCACCTTGGGCTGAGGCTCAGGTGGTGGCATAAACTTTTTCAAAGTATTGGGCAACGTCCCTCCAGGCATCATACCTTGGAGTATACCAGCCATGTCTCGAAGTGCCTGCATGCCCTCAACGTGTTGCTGTCTCAATGCTTCATACTCTTCCCACGGGACCGTACGCGGTGGCTGTTGTGAAGTCCCAGCTTGATTAGTAGGAAGTGGCTCTAAGCTGATGTTAAGTGGGGGTGGGACTGATCGGCTCCCCACCCATTGGCTCGAGGAAACGGAGCGATCACCTCATTGGGATTGAGCATTATGAGGGGGTGGAGGTGCTCCTTGGGGGTGAGAATCGGGAATAAAGGGAGGCGCTTCCTGTTGTTGAGAGTTCCATGGTGGTAGGCGTGTTTCTGCGCCTTGAGAGAGAGTTCATCGGTGTCCACGGGTGTTTGCCATTCTTAAGTTGACTTTTTGTCTTGCATTTCCCACAGACAGCGCCAATTGTTGTTGCCAAAATACAACAATCTATTTTTTTTTTTTTTACGTGGGAGAATGTAAGGTGCGTGGTTGACCACGGGAGTTTCTAGGGACTTTTGAGTCTTGAGTGTTCTAAGAGTCAAGTGTCCTGAGAGTCTTGTCGCCAAGGTGCAATGAGGGTCTTGTCACCAAGGTGGCTGAGGGTTTGATGATCACGTGGGTCTGGCTAATCACGTGGGTCTTGCTGATCACGTGGGTCTTGATGATCACATGGATTTGGATGATCACGTGGGTCTTGGCGATCATGTGGGTCTTGGCGATCACGTGGGTCTTGATGATCATGTGGGTCTTGGCGATCACGTGGGTTTGGATGATCATGTGGCTTAATGATCTGGTGGGCTGATGATCTAGTGGCCTAATGATCTGGTGGGCTAATGATTTGGTAGCCCAAGATAACAGAGTGACCTGAGGCGACTGAGTGACCTGGTGCGAACGGGTGACTTGAGGCGACCGAGTGACCTGAGGCGACCGAGTAACTTGAGGCAACCGAGTGACCTGAGGTGACCGAGTGACCTTAGGCGACCGAGTGACCTGAGGCGACTGAGTGGCCTACAAAATGAGAGCACTATTAGGATGCGGGTGGGGGTCCCCGCGTAAACCCTTCGATGCTTAAGTTAGATCTCAAGAGAAAATGGGAAATTGTACTTGAATAACTCAATTGTGATGAAGGCATGGTCTCATATTTATAGTGGAGGAGAGAAAGAAGAAGTGCGAGAATCGGGGCGAGAATCTCGCGGCCCATCCGAGAGGGAGAAGATGAGAGATTGGCCCAAGCCCACTCAACCATGACCGAGTGGGGGGCCACTCGATCATGCCCTCTTTTGCCCTTTTCCTTGGCTCAATTTTGAGTGGCTCTTGTACCTCAACTTCATGCCCGATTTTCATATTTATAGAGCTCGAATCTCTCAAAACTCAAAACATGAAAGTTGTAGATAATTCTTTTAGCTTTCCAAAAGACTTTGAATTAGCTCAATCGGAGTTCATATGAGAAAGTTATAGCCAAAAAAGAAAAATAGTGTCGTACTCACTCGGCATAACCGAGTAGGTCATGAAAAGTGAAGGAAAATTGGTCTCCCCATGACTGAGTGGGGGGCCACTCGTTCATGCCCTCTTTTTGCCTTTTGTCTTGGTTCGGATCCATTTTCCTTCAATACTTGAGTCTAAGCCTTAATAGTGCAGGTGCATCAACTTTATACCCAATTTACACCTTGATTCAGCTTGAATCTCTTAAAACTCAAAACATGAAAGTTGTAGATAATTATTTTATCTTTCCATAGAACTTTGAATTAGATCAATCGGAGCTCATATGATAAAGTTATGCCCGAGAAACCAAAATAGTGTTGTACCCACTCGGCATAACCGAATGGGTCCTCCCCACTTGGTCTCGGCTCGACCTCTTGCTCCATCGGCTTGTTTCCTTGATCTCCCACAACCCGTTGGGCCTTTGGGCTTCATGTCCATGTCTCGCGACTCTTTTAGGTCATGTGATTCTCCAAGTTTGCAGGGCATATCATAAAAAAAAAGAAAAAGAAAAAAAATAGATAAAATTTTGCAAATAATTCCAGAAAATCTAGAATTTTGTTTATGCCTTATTTTTTGAAAAATTTTCTGGAAAATGCCAAATTAATTATTTATTTAAATAGTTTTGCTATTATGGAAATAAGGAAAATATTGGAATTTAATTTGAAAAATTCCAAGAAAATTCCAGAAGGCTAGAAATATTATTTAAGGAATATTAGTAAAGAGAAATTGGGATATATGAAAGTCTAGATATTTATTATGAAATTTGGAGGAATTAAGACTTAGAAAATAAAGAAAAATTTTAGAAATTATGAGAAAATAGTAGATTAATAGTCTAGAATAAATTTAATGTCTTAGGAATCCTTAGGCACGTGGATTGGGAAATAGCTCGTCTTTCGAGGATGACATGCTTTTCGAGACAACTTAAATTGTAAGTGTACTGTTATGAATTAGTACAGTTTTACATAAACGTGATTTTTTGGAATGCTTACATCATATTGACATGTTCTGGTATGCACCCATCACATAGACTGCACATATGACATACTGTGAAATGCATATGTACACGATAATATCATTGATCACATGCATTGAGACTGTAGGGAGTACGAACTGGCACCCTACTTTACTAAGGGTGTCCCTAGACACCCCGACTTCAAAAAAGGTGGCCGCAAGAATGGTAGGTAGCATGAGGGGTACAGTTGACACCTACAATGAGTAAGACATTGCATACACACATGATATAAAATTTTGTACCCTTACTTAGATGGTTTATCATCTAATTTGGGTTTTTGCCCCTGGAATATTCAAAGTTCCAGTCGGGACTTGTAGTGATGGTATGGAAGTCGAAGATATGTAGTGACGCAAGTCGTCAATAAACGAGCAAGTGTGCCATGTTATGTTGTAATATGAATGTTTTAAGAATTATGTACGCTTTAATTTATCTTTAGAAGCATATGTATCAACTTTGTAATAAGTATCATGTATACAGTTATTTATGTATGAGATGTTATGATTATGTTCGATTTCAGCTTCCGCTTTATAAGATTGTGTTTATCTCTAGTGTATAAATATTTCATCAAGCACTAGATAAGTCTAAGGGAATTTCGGGAATAATGTAATTTAGAATAAAAAAAGAAAAATAAGACCCAAATTTCCTAAGACATAACACGCCTTGAGTAGGTGGGCTGTTACAGTCCCGAAGACTCTCCGAAGGCTCCGAGGGACACTTTCCTTAGGAGACTCTTCGGAGTCATTTGGACCTATGAGAATACTTCCATAGATTTTTGGATTTTCCTAGGGCACCCCAAAACAATTTTCAATTGCCAATAAAAATGAAAAGAGAGATCTTAGCTTGCTATTCTTAAATCTCTGTGGATTGAAAGAAAAATTATTTTTCTATTGTGAGCTGTTATTATAAAGCTTCTTTTGTACTCTTAAATCCTTGCTTCCTGTAAACTTTTTGTGGTTCTAACCTAATCCTTGAAAAACTATTGTAAAGTGGTTATAACTTATCACAATTAAAAAGCTATCTAGTGAGTTGGTTGAAATCCTTGATGAGGAGCCAAGGTAGCGGAGTAGGCTAGATGAGCAAAATCACTGTAAAACTTTTATGTGCTGCATTCTTTATTTCGACTTTTTATTTCAACAAGTTAGGTTTTACTTACAACATTTAAAGTTTGTAGTCCAAATTCTAAAATTGAATTTGTAGAGCTCTTCCTCACTCAAATCATATTTACATCATATTCCTTTAATCTACAAGAGTCAAGCTTTTCAACAAATTCTTTTATAACTATCTTTTAAAGGCTCTAAAAAAATGTCAAATAGTTTTCTTTGTATAAAGGGTCTTTAAATGAAAAAGTTTTTGAAACACATAATTCACCCCTTCTTGAGTGTATATTATTTCCTACACACTCAATCTCTCCCTCTTGCCCCTCTCTTGTTGCTTTTCTTCCTACTTCCCATACTTCAAACCAACTAATTCCTCTATTTTTATAACAAAAGGTTGTTAATTAATTCTAGTTTCCTCCACATGTATGTACCATCATCCGCATGCATATCCATGCCAATTTCTTGCCCTTATAAAGATGAGTATGATCTGCTCCCTTATAAGCCATTGGAGATAGGTTCTTCTTGAAGATAAAGATGGGTATGATGGAATTTTTTTGCTGATTCAAAACTTAGGGTAATGAAGGTTCACCACACGTTGTTGGCTTTCCCTCATTCATTCCCCACATTTAAAAATGTTGGGAAACTTTAGGTTGGACGACGTTGTTTCAACCATTCTAATCACCAGTGTTCTTGTCAATGATAGATCAACATTTTATAAACATTAATAAATATCCAACATTTTTGCCCAAATTTAAAACGTCAGTAATTTAAAATGGAATTCCCACTAAAGGTTTATGAAGAAATAGAATGATTCATTCCTTTAAAATGACTGAAATTTTTCCTTCACAAAATAGATAGAAAGCTTTCCCATTTTGTGGAATGGGAGGTATTATTACAATTTTATCTTCACATTTTTTTTTTCTAATTAGATGGTATCATGTATATAAGTTTGCCATCATCCATTTATTGTCGTCGTCATCTATTGTATGTCACATGTCACCCCTCAAATTAATTTTATTTGAAAATAAAACAAAATTTTATGTTTATTTAATATTTTTACCTAAAAAGGGGAATAATTTTTTAACATATATTCGGAAATTATATGATTTTTGAAATTAAATGTTATTTTTATAATTTAAAAGGAATTTCTTGTCAACTGATTAATTATTTATAAATTCCATTCAATCAAAATGAAGATATATCAAACATAACATTAGAATGAAATGGCTATTATTCGTGTTTTGGCTATATCTAACATAACGATAGAATGAAATAATCATTTTATTCCCATTCCCTTTTTCTTTTCGTACAAAATCATTTCATCTATCAAAGATGTACATATTGACAAAACATTAAATATTGCAAACGTGCAACTTTCTTTTTGACAAGAATACCCATAAATATCACCTTACTATAATTAAGATAGCATTGCATTACACTAATTAACAAGTGGAAACAATAAACAAAGTTGATTTATGTAAACAAGACAATAGTTGCTCATTATTTCACTAGTTTGCCATTTATTATTTGTTTCTAATTATGAATCTTTTCATCGATGATAGATCTATATTTTATAAATACTAGTAAATATCTAGCATTTTCAACCAAATTTAATTTAGTTTGCCATTTATTATTTATTTCTCAATGATTTTTATACATCATTACTATCATTTCCAAAAAATGTCAATGAAAAAAGTCAAGAAATCTCGCGTTTCATGTTGTGAATGGAAGATAAAACTCTACTAGCATTAAACATAACCCTTTTCTTTCTTTCTTTTTCTTTCCTTTTATTGATTAAATATGAACTAAGTAAATTTCCTCCACATAATAGAATAAATACTATATATTATTTATGCATTGACCAGTGTTACAGTTTCTTTAATAAAAAAAAAAAGTGATTTTTCTTTTAATTAGCAGGGAGGCAACTCTCTCTTATTCTCTTAGATTACATATGGTTGGGTAGAATGGAGAGCGAGGAAAGAAAGGAAATGGGATTTGTAACACCCGGTGTAACCGGTGTTAAGAGAACAGGAAATGAAGTAAGTAAACTTCCAAAATGCCCTTGAGGAAGTGATGATCCTTGAGATTGAGAATGCCCATGAGAAGGGTATTTTGGTAATTTGGATAGAAAAATCCAATAAAAATGGTATTTTGACAAATTAGAAATAATTCCTATGTAGAATTAGGTGAGTAAGTGAATTAAATCCCAAATTTGTGTTTATGTGGAGATATGGGATTAATAATTCATGAAATGAGAATTTTGGTGATTTGGAGTGATTCCATAAAGGAAATTAATTATGGAAAATAGGAAAAATGGTGGATATTAATTTATTTGAGGAGAATAATTATATTTTCCCTAAGTTAGTGAATTAATGTGGTAATGCCACATGGATGACCAAGATCAAGAATTGGAAGCCAAGTTTGTGTCTTAGAGTGACACTTGGCATAGTCTTGAAAATTTAAGAGAAACTATATATGTGGATTTATGAGTTGGAGAAGGAATTAATTAAATGCAAAAGATATGATAATTGGTCTTGTAAGCATTTAATGAGAAGCATAATTATATGGATTAAAGTAAATCCAAAAGAAAATGGTAAATGGTCACCATTAATGCCTTGGAAAATATGAGATTTAAATAAATCTAATAAAAAATGGGAAAATGGTCACCCATTAATGCTTGGAAAATTGTGGGATTTATTTAAATGAGAAAGAAAGTATTATGTCTTTCAAGTGGTCCCTCATGTGATGGTTATGAAAATAGTCTCATTTAAGTAAATGAGAAATAAATGAAAAATGCAAGTGATCTAAGGGCTTAGATGCATTCTTGAGAAGTAGAATGAATCCAAAGGTGAGGATTCAAAGAGAAGAAATGGCATGGATTGCCAAATATTAAGAGATGAGTGGTTGAGATTAAATCTTTCAAAAGCACTTGGATTGTGCTTTAATTTGAAGGTTGAGATCTTCTCTTATAAAGTGAATAAAATTCAATGGATGAGAGTAATCAAGACCAAAGCACATGGATTGTGCTTTCTTGTGTGGTTGGGATTTTCTTTCAAAAAGCAAATGGAAATCAAGGGCTAAGATCAAGTCTTGAAATTGAGATTTCAAGACAAGAGTAGTATTTAAAGGGAAAATAAGCCCTTGTCTCAAGTTTTGCCATTTCAAAGAGAGAAAGAAAATGAGAGGAAGGAAGAGTTGTCTTCCAAGAAGAACAAAGGGAGAAAATGAAAGAATGGAGAAGAAATGAAGATCAAATCAAGGTAAGTTCCATTCTTATCTTCTCTACTTAGTATTCTTGTATGCAAGGTGAGTGACAAGTGAAATGCCATTTTAGGTGGGAGAAAATGGTGTTGGAAGCTCTCTTGAAATAAAGATAGGGAGGTTTAAGGATAAGGTAAGGGATGGCCCCAAGTGGTGGAGGCCTTGCATTGCATTGTAAGTAGGTTGCATAAATTTGTATGTATCTCTTTGCATGCTTTATTGTACATGAGACCTATGGCCATGGGGGTGGGGAAAAGTGGTAGGTTGATGCCTCAAACCATGTTGGGTTGTGAGGATGGAATAACCTAACCATGCTTGCATGCATTTGCTATTACATAAATTTGTTATGCTTGTATTTACTTTGCATATGCACCCTTACTGAGCTTTTGAGCTCATGAGGTTTTATCCTCCCTTTGTAGGTTGTTCTTATGTCAAAAGAGAGAAGAAAAAGTGGCAAGCTTGTGGGTGGAAGCTCATGGTGTTTATTTATTTTTTTATAAATGTATGGCTTATGGAAGCTTATGTTATTGTGTTTGATTCATGAGATGTAAATTTTATGGGGTTGGTAATGGCTTGTTGAAGCCTAAGACTATGAGTGTGTATTCCTTTGAAGTGTTGATTTTTTTTTAAGTGAATGAGATTGAGGCTTATGGCATGTTGAAGCCTAGGCAAAAACCTCACTTTGGTTTGAGTTGTTGGGGAAGCATCAAGAGCATAAATTTAAGCCTTAATTTTGGAGAAAAAGAGGCTAAATTTAAAGGAAATTGAAGTTTATTTATTCACTTTAAATTCTGGAAAATTTGGGTTTTTATAGCCCAAGGAAAAGAAAAAAAAAGAAAAAAGAAAAGAAGTGTGGAAGGCAGTTGGGGCAGCAGAGGGCTGCCAGCCAGCTGCAGGCCGCAGGGCGGCCGTATGCGCGCGGGGGCAGGTAGCCGCGCGCGCGCACGACCAGGCGCAAGCGGCCAGGCGCGCGCGCGCGCGGCATGCGCGGCCAGCTGCCAGCGGGCCCCGCCGGCCAATTTTTTTAAAAAAATTGGAATTTTGGGAGAAATTGGGGCATTTCTTTATTGATTTTGGGCTCCGGAGGAAATTTCAAAAATAAAGGGATTTTTCGGGCATTTTAAGAGAAAATGCCGAAAATTTGGAAAATTGAAAATATGAGTTTTTCCTCCAAATTTGGTAATCAATCAATGGATTGATTTTTAAATGGTGATTTTATGGAGCCCGGTGAAAATTCTTGAATGGAAAAGAATTAAATAAAATGAGAAAATGGCGATTGGGCGCTTGAAGGAGATTTTCTTTATAGCCAATGCGATGTGGCTAAAGCCCAATTCTGCTAGTGAATCCTGGGATTCAGCGAAGGGAAGGACGAGCCTAGTTCCCACCTAGAGCGTTTCATCTTGAAACATGGTCCACCCTTCGCTACAGGCCGGGCAGGTGGACAATTCGGGCGATTGTTCACGAGTAACACCCGTAAGTGGGAGCGGGGCGTTACAGGATTTCCACAAAGGAATAGAATGACCCATTGCTTCAAAATGATTGAAAGATTTTCCATCACAAAATAGATAAAAATCTTTCCCATTATGTGAAATGGGAGATATTATTACATTTTTACTTTCACATTTTTTTCTAGCTAATTATATGGTGTCATATATATAAGCTTGTCATCGTTCGCTTGTCATGGTCTATGCATGCTATACCTTGCCCCTCAAATTAATTTTATTTGAAGATTAAATAAAATGTTATTTTTATTTAATATTTTTACCTAAAAAAGAGAGATAATTTTTTAATATATATTTGGTAATTATATGATTTTTGAAATTAAATATTACTTTTATAAAATAAAAGGACATCTTTGCCAAGTAATTATTTTATAACATTTCTCTTAAGAAATTTGTATTTTGATTTATTGAGAAAATATTTTTTGATAAAATTAAATAAAAATATATTTTTAGTAAATTTGGTTCATTGATGATATTCAAAACATTTTGAAGTACTTTTAACCTTGATGATTTTATATTCAAATATATTTTAAAAATAGTAGAGTATATATTCATATTAATCGAGTATATTCTCAAAATAATTGAGTATATATTGAATATAATTGAGTATTCCCATTGTGAGAGCAAATCAAGTAACCTCTTTGTGCTAATCAAATAAAGTTTTTCAAAGGTTTTTTATAAAAACCCAATCAAGTATGTTTTGAATATAATTGAATAATGCTCAATGAGTTTTCAAAATCAATAGAATACATATATTAGTTGTAACGTCCCGGTATTTTGAGAAAATAAATTAATTTTTGTATTTAAAAAAAAATTGCTTATAATTTATTGATTAGCTGTGAATTTGGGGATTTTAAACATGAGTGTTGTTTTGTCAGGGCCTGCTCCCGGATTATCCACTAGCATAGGAAATCCAAGAGAAGGTCTATTCAAGATGGATACAGATACAAATATTACTTAACATTTTTTCAAATATTCTTTTCATTCACATATTTGCTCACAAACAACAGGAGCCATAAAAAAATATTACATCATTATCTCGAGCTTACCACCCATACACTTAAAAAATAAAGAGGGCACTAAGACTTGAATAGAAAAAAATGAAGCCTTCTACTCATGCCCTC
Source organism: Diospyros lotus (assembly GCF_014633365.1). Taxonomy (NCBI): domain Eukaryota; kingdom Viridiplantae; phylum Streptophyta; class Magnoliopsida; order Ericales; family Ebenaceae; genus Diospyros; species Diospyros lotus. Next base: position 33,439,676 of record NC_068341.1, on the reverse strand, counting down.
TTAACTACACACATAGATCTTAAGGCTGAGACATCTCTGTACACATCTATCTAGGATTCGCCCAAAACAATTATCTTCCTTTCCTTGAAATGACAAAAGAAGAAAGAGTGAGCCACAAGGCTCAGCAAGCATATAGCACAAGAGAGACATCAATAGGATAATATATGAAGGCATGAACCATTCCGAGTCAAGGAAAATCACAATCCCGACGAGTAAACCTCACTTAAATCCATGCCTTCTACGCTTGATAACATCATCTCCCAAGAAATTATAATTCGTTACATTCCATCAAAACCCATTTTTCAAAGTAAGCCCTAAGGCTCAACAAGTGTATAAAACAACGAAAACTGGATATAAACAAACTTCCCTGAACATCATTCATATCATACCACATATGGACCCACATCAGTCCCAAAAGCATAGATGACACACAATCCATGCCATGTAGTTATATCATACGTTACCCAGCCATAACATCAATGCGTGGATGCACACATATAGTCTTTAGGGCCCACATAAGAAAATGCACATAATGGCTCCTAAGGCCCCATATACAAACCTGTTGTAGCCAAGGGCAAGCTATCAAAATAAGAACATGAGCCTAAGGCTCTCATCTTGTAATGACCCTAAATTGGGTCTAAGTGTTTTTAATATTTAATTTTAGCTCAAGGGCATGCTAAATGTGAGTCGAAGTATTTTAACAATTTATGATATATTTGTTCCAAAAGGTGAAATCGCTCACCCCCCTACCCCCGGCCCGACAGGAATGTGAGGGGAGGTTAATCATGGTGACTTAGGCAACCAACAGTAACTAGACCAGTGCACACTGCGCACAAGGAGCCCCTCTTATTTGAGAGATTGCTCCCACACTGCCGCTGGTGAGACTCGATCCTGGGTCATTTGTTCCAAATTCACTGCTGCTGACTAACTGAGCTGCCCATGCAGGCACAATTTATGATATATTGTTTTGATGGCATAACATGATTTTGGATTAATATGAAATTTTCTTGATGCATGTGATCATGAATTTAAGTGTATGGGCCTATTTTTAGAATTTGGAAAATAAATGTTTTAGACTCTATTTGAATAGTTAAATGAGTTCATGGGTTTACCAAGTGGGTTAAATAAATTGTTGGGTTTGGGCTTGGGCCTAATGGTAGAGGAGATTTAAATTGTGTTATGTGAAAAAAAAAAAAAAGGAAAAGAGAAGAGAAAAAATTAAATTAACATTTGTCAATAAAACCCGCCTAGACATTTTTGTCTATTATATGATAAGAATGTCATTTTGGTAAAATTTTCTTAACATTGGCATGCAATCTGTACACAGAAATTTGCAGCCTTCTCTGTGTACAAATCTTCTAATTCTAGTGCATATCATCTCTCTCTTTTCTTCACTTTTCCATTTCTTTTCTCATCCCTTCAGCATCATCTTATACTTCACCTCCTCCTTGTGTTTCTGTCCAATTGATTGTGCGCTGCCTTTCATTGCGTTGGTGGAGTTCTCTCTCTAGCATATTCTTCAAGCAAGTTTCTCTATGATCTCTCTACTGATGCTTTGTTGCAAGTTCTTCTGCATTCCTATTTCATTATTAGTGCAATTCCCTTAGTCCTCTAAATTGTTTTTGTATTATTAATCCATTATGTTCCTGTGAATGGCATTTTCTCCCTAATTACAACGAAGTTTTGTTTAATTTCGCTACTCCCTGTTTATGAGTTAGTAAATATATATATGCAGCTGCACTCACTAACCCACTTCCATTTACACTCATACATATATGTATATAAATGCTTAGCAGAGAGGCTATGGAAGCTTTCTCTCTCTTATAGACTAGCAACTCTTATATATTTATAATTGCCCCTGTATCGGTTACCCCTGTTCTAGCCAGCTAAACCTAAGACCCACTTACATATATACATATATATACTCACCCAATTTGGTTGCCTTGTCCCAGCCGAATCACAGTGACCACTTGTATATATATATATACACGCTTCACACAAATATAATACCCACGATTGGAATAACCCACTGTAAATTATAGCCCACTAAAATTTGAAGTCCCACCCAAATATATATATATGCATATATACACACCCACTGTAAATTTTAGTCCCAGCAACATCACAGTGACCATTTACATATATATACGCTTGTTCGCTTGCCCCTGTTTTAGTTAACCTCCCTCAAATATACGCATATATGTCTGCATGCGTGATAAAGAATCTGCAAATGGAAGCTCTTTCTTTTCTCTCTCTCTCTTTCACTCTCTCGCACTATATAAATAAAGCCAATGCCCTGCTCCAAGCAACCCATTCACATTTATATATATATATATATGTATACAAGTCCAAGCCAATGCTCTGCTCCAAACAACTCATCTACATTTATATATATATATATACATATACACGTCAAAGCCACTGGAAACCATTTACATTCACTAATATATATATATATATAAATATATATACATATATTAGCACCAACTGTAAAGAAGTGAAGTCCAGCCACTGTTCACATTTGGAAGCCATATGTCTATATATACATACAATCAGGTGAAGCACCCAAGTAAATAATATATATATATGTAAACACATTCGCACACCCACTGGATGCTCCAATCAAACCCATTTATAATTCTCTCTCTCTCTCTATATATATATCTACACACGTCCAAGATAAGCTACTGGATGTTCCAAGCAAACTCATATAAACTATTAGAGTGCATTTATACATACATATTCAAGGCCCATATATATATTCCAAGCCATTAAATATATTAAAAGCCCATGGAACGCCCCTGCTTTGCACCTTATCCTTATCCACATATTCATATATATATATAATTATAATAGAAAATATCTTATATGGTTGGTGATGTTCTAAATTTTAATAGCTCAAGGTATATGTATAAATATATATACGCATATATATATATGAATACTTGTTATGCACCCATCAAATTGTAAATCTTAGTAATTGATTTAATGAATTCTTGAATAAATTATTGTAGCGTGTGCACGCTTGATGTGAGAGAAAAGCTACCCAATAATGTGAATGGGCATAAATTATTTGTATAAGCATGGCAATAATTTGTGAGATGAAATTTCATGAATTCTATATATATGTGGAAAGAAATGCATGATATGTTCCATACACGTTCAACATGGGTATGTTATGATACTTTGTATTATTTATCTTTGCATACATATTATTTTTTGCAGAAGGAAAGGGTACCCTAGAGCACCTGACGCGAAACTAGGTGGCCATAACCCAGCAGGTTGGCTCCATATATTTACATGAATGCACTTTAGCATATGTGGATTGATGGCTTGTGAGCCTACGAGATTTGATTCTGACACTAAATTTTATATGCACTCTTGTATAGTAATATATGGTGGCATGATGCATTTAAATTGAAATTCATAAAGTCACAAATTGCGAATCTTGTATAAAACTATCGAGTTCTTTATTACTCTTTTTTGGTGTCACCATATTCTTGCTTCCTATTCATTGTTCATTGTTTCTAGAACTTGCTGAGCCTTATGGCTCACTTGATCTTCCTTACCATTCCAGGTAAAGGGAAGGCCGTTTTTGGGGGTGAGTCCAATGGGACTAAAGTCCCTGATAGTGGTGTACCGAGACGCATCCTAACTTGAAGATCCTGTTAGCATTTTGGTGAGGCTTGAGATGAAATGATTTTTATTTTGTTAGTTAACATTAGAGCCTCTTAATTATTTTGTATGGCCTTCGAGTCCCAAACTTATGAGATATTGGAAGTGTAACTGAACCTTAATTTAGTTTCCGCTGCTAGTAATGAATTGAGTTGTTTGTTTTATTATGCTTTGTTCTATATCATCTTTGTGATGACCTCCTTTCGAATATCCTATGCTAGCGGGAATATTCGAGAGTGGGCCCTTACACATCTCACATCCATCATCATCATCATCATCATGTACCACATCACTCGTAATCTCATCAAGGTCACAAGTTGTTGTGGGCCTCCACCCATAGTACAGGATCTAGCTACTATAGGCCTCCACCCACAGTCTTACGCACTACAAACACAAGCCTATTTCCACCACCATCACCACCGCCACAAAGGAACCATTTAATGGAACATATAAGGAATGCAATGGATTTTGCAGCATTAACGTGATGACCAGGCCCCCATAAGCCGAGCATCAGGCCATGCTACGCCTATGTAAGAATCCACACACGCATGAATGCCCTAATGCATACGCTTGCCTAACATACACAAGTCAGCACTCACAGGCCAAACATGTGATGCCAATGCTCATGCTCCCATCACATACAAAGCATGACCCCCGAATGAATGCAACCCATGATCCAACATCACAAAGTGAGGTAATATAGAAACACAATGCCATGCAACACAACCACCAATGATGCTGTGATTAATGGCATTCACACATCCTCACTTTGATTTCTCATTAGAGCTCTTGGCCCTCCAGGAAATTTCACATTGATTAAGGGAAATTATTCTTATAATGATAGTCATACATCAAGCATGAGTTACCATAGACATGCCAACCAAGATCACTTCCTATTAACTTCCCAAATAATCATCATTATGCTTCCTCATGCAACTCAATTACATTTTTATCTCATGAACCCCATGAATATACATATAGGTGTCTTCCACCACATTTTATCATTTTAGAGGATTGAGGGATATCAAAGGAAGCATTTAAAAACACTTTACATTAGACATCTTACTTGCTTTGGATTAAGAAGAGCCTTAACCCATTCAATTCATAACCAAAATATATGATATTATATATCAAATTGAAGTCCTTGAAGTATAGTTTATGATGCTTCAAATGGATCATAAATCCAAGTTCTACATCAAAAGTTATGGCTGAAACAGTGAGACATGCGCAAAGTAGTCAAGTTGCAGCCGAGTCGACTTGGCGAAAATTCAAGTCGACTTGCCCAAAATTGAGTCGACTCTGCCCGAGTGGACTTGATCTCCTAGACGAGTCAACTTGGCCAAGAATGAATGAGAAAGGCCAAAAATCCACCGAAAACACTCAAAATGGGCACCAAACCACCAAAAACTCTCATTCTAGCTTCCTAACCCACAATGCCATTCCTTTAAAGAAAAATATGGGGTGATCAAGCCCCAACAAAACCATCAACGGGACACCATAATGACTCAAGAAAAGACCCACAACTTTAGAAAAACATGAAAAATAACTCATTTAACTCAAACTCTTTAAACACCATTTTGAGATGCAAAAATGCATCCGAGTTCCACATGAAGACATAGCCTTGCATTAAAAGATAGAAGGAGAGAGAAGAGGGATGCTTACCTTTTCGATTTAAAATCAAGGGAAGAAAAGCACTCCAAGAGCTTTAAAATCTCCCCACCTTGAGCTTGATTCCACCACACTTAATGGAAGAAAAAAGAGAAGAAGAGGAAAAATGTGAGGATGAAGATGAAGATCTGCCGAGAGAACCAAGGAAAGAGAGAAAGAAGAAGAATGATAAAAGAAGAATGGGAAAGGAGTGGCCTTCACGCCAACTCCAACCACTCCCAACTTTTCTCTTTCAAATTTTTCCCCTACCTCATACACACACACATAAAAATCAAAGCCCCTTTTAGACTTTTTCCATTTTCCTTTCATTTCCATTTATTTCATTCCAATTATATAAACACATGGGCCCAAGCCCATTTCATTAGCCCAACTCAAAGGGACTCAACAAATCCTTAAGCCCACTTTTGACATTTGCCATATTTTCCATTTTCTTATCTCTTTTTCTATATTCACTAATTTTGCAGACACAAAATCATGCACACACACACACACACACACACACACACACACATATATATATATATAATGCCAAGGCCCACTTTACTAATGGCTCATGGGATTTCTCTAAACCCATCACATTCATTGACCTTAAACATGTGGCCCAAATGGGCAACCCAATTCATGAATTTAAATACATACATTTTGACACATAAGAATATTTCCCAACATTTAATTTAATAGGGCAAATTTTCAAATTTTCATAATTAAAATATTAATAAACTTTTAGACCCATTAACGGGTCGTTACATGTTTATTTAGGTTCAAATAAACATGAGTGTTGTTTGTAAAAGTTGGTTAAGACTAACTTTCCAAAGACATCCACTTGATTACATAAAAAGCCTTAGACGAGTTAAGATAATGAGATATTCTCAAGCACATGGCTTTGGTAACAAGTTGAGAACACTATATGTTGCTCAACTACAAACTTCCTTTCTCTAGGATTTAAATAAGAATCTTTCTACTAGACTTATACATTAATACACAAGATGCATAAACACATTAATTTTGAGATACATGCTAACATGAAACATTCATAAGTCAAGTGTTTCACAATTACTTGACTTCCATAAAATACATCATAGCAAATATTGCAAAGATGCTCTAGTTTGAATATTATGATAACTCATCTATATATTAAGACAAGAGCACACATAAAACAAAATACAACATATAACATCAAGATGCTCTAACTCTAGGATCATGATGTTTCAATCATTCTTATAAACACAAGAACACATATACACTTAACAAGGCATACATGATTTCTATTCTACCAACTCTAAGCCACATAAACTACTAATGCATATTTTGAGTAATTCTAGAAAGATAGAAAATTTAAAATATCATTATTCAAATGCATTGAAACTTGACACAAGCAATAGTAGGAAGCATTGCTTAGAACACATACAACATTTCTTACTATATACTTAACAAATTTATCAATTTCATTCAATCAAAATGAAAAGATACCAAACATATTAGTGTAATGAAATGATTATTTGATTTCTGGTCGTATCAATCATAGCGATAAAATGAAATTGTCATTCTATTCTCATTTTATTTTCCTTTCCATACAAAATTATTTCTTCCAATCAAAGATGTATATATTGACAAAATATTAAATGCAAACATACAACTTTATTTTTGACAAAAATACACATAAATATTACCTTAAAGAAGCTAGCATTGCATTACATTAAGTAACAAGTGGAAACAACAAACAAAGTCAATTTACATATACGAGATAATAGTTGCCATTATTTTACTAACAGTAAATTTCAAAACCTCTCCCATTATTATTCTTTCATTTTTTAGGTAAAATTCTATTTTGCTTAATTTTTTGCTTGGTGTCATGTATGAGTAATCTTTTTAATTTGTGTTTGTCCTTTAGTTTGTCATTTGAATAAAAAAATGCATATTAATTGACATCTCTTTTCTCAAAGAAATTATTGAAGATTATATAAACTAATATTGGAGGCTTGAAAGGTTTAAAGTACCTTTATATTTATTTTTTTTCTTTTTTTTCTTTTTCTTTCTTTCTTTTCATAAATTTCTCATCTATTTCTCTCTCTCTCTTTCTTAGTTGGTAACCCAATGATGACAATTGTAACACCCCACTTTCTCAAGCGTGTTATAACTTAGGACAATTCTGGGATATTAATTTTTTCCTTTTGAAAACTAATGCTAAACCATATCATTCTTCATATCTATCCCAAAATTTTCATTCATCTATCTCGAATAAGAATCATCATAAACATCAAATGAGAAAGCTAAGAATCGAATCTCAAAAATTACATTGAACCATAACAGTATTACATAATTATTCCTCAAACATAATTCGTAGTAAATAACATTATTTTATTTTACAAGACTTCTCATCAACAGAACATACGTTTCTCAACATGACTAAAAAATTATCGAATCTTCATGAAGAAGCAAAATATAGGGACAACTTGCCAAATCCATCGGACACGATATCTCATGCCGTTACATCTCAACAACTTCCTTGTCTTTGCTGTAAGCCCCAACTAGAACGTTTGAATGTTCTAGGGGTATAACCCAAGTTAGATGTTGAATCATCTAAGGGATTCATAATAAACATGATTTGAGCATGAATGCAAAATGCAATAAAAAACATTATCTCTTCACCTTCTTTTAGTGACCACGGGGGATCCCTTTGCTATCACCATTTTCCAATCTCTCTTCTGAGGCCAAGACATTCATCAACATCTGTGATGAAATAGCATTCTAACAATCATTTTACAACCTCCCTTTCGAGGCTGGGATGTAATATAACATCCATGATAGACTGTTGATTTCTTGTGTCACCAAATAAACATATAATGCATGACAAACAAACTTCACCAATGAATATATGCATTTCTCATCAACATAACATGTGTATGCAAGGCATGACAACATGATAAAACCATTTACATAAAATCGAGTTTTGGGTCGAACCACTTACCTCAAACGTATCTCAGAATATCTTGATTCTCGCGTCAAGCTTCTAATGTAATCAGTTTGGAATCTCAACGTACCATTGAATTAGCCTCTCAGGCCTCCTTGGTATGCATGCCCTGACCTCAAAATGCATGCTCGAACAATTTCCTAGCCTCAGGCATACTTCTCGTTTTTCCTTATTCTTTTTCTTTCTTTTCTTTTCCTTTTCTTTTTTCTTTTTTTTCTTCCTTCTTCTTCCCCACGCTCCAACCGCCAACCACCTTCTACGCATGCCACCACCATGGCCATCGCCGACCATATTGCCTTAGCTCTATTGCCGCCCCTGCTCATTGTCCAGCTGTTCCCATAGTCATGCTTAGATGCTGCAACAACCATTCCCTCCACTAGCCACCTCCTATGCACACCATCGCGACCACCATTGCAGCTGCCACTGACCGCACACGACCTCTTTTTGCCCTACGTAGCTTGCTGCCTAGCCACAATCACTGCTTCCTCTACCACAGTTCTGTTGGTCCTAATGATGGAAAATATATCCCAAGAGGGGGTGAATTGGGATTTGTATAAATGTTTTGATAATTAAAACAATGATTGATGGAAAAATACTATGTTTCGAAATATAGGGTATATGTTTCGAAATAAACCTTTCTATTAAGTAGGTTTCGAAACCTACTATATATGTTTCAAAATATACCTCACTATTTTACTAGTTTTGAAATATATATATTGTATGTTTCAAAATATACTTTTATGTTTTGCTTGATTTGAAATCTTTTTGGCTTGTATTTCAAAATAATGATCTTTGGCAAAGATTATTTACATAAGTAAGAGTATACCAAAGGAGTTTGGGATCAAAGATAGATACATATGTATATGTATAAGCTTATGCTCAAGGAAACTTTGTTTTAGTCCTTAAAGACAAATCTTTTGAAAGCATGAGCAATAGGAAATAATGATAAGCAAAAATGAAAGAACAACTACAAATAAGATATATAGTGGTTCGGCACCCTGCCTAGTCCACTACCTTCAAGTTTACCCACTTGAAGGATTTTTCAATCCTAATCACTTTTACTAGTGATTAATGATAAGAAGGGTTTTACCACGGTTCATCCTAAAACCATGTACAATGAGTTTTTACGGGCTCAACTCAAACCTTACACTAAGTGAGTTTTAAGCTAAACTCAAACCTTACACCAAATGAGTATTAGGCTTAACTCAAACCTTTGACAAAATAAGTTTTAGGCTCAACTCAAACCTTTACACCACAATGAGTTTTGGGCTAAACTCAAGCCTTACAACATTAACAGGATAAATAAAACTTATCTTTACAACCCAATGAATTTATAGCAATGAAATGCCTTACCAATAGCTACACAAACCTCTAAGATTGAGGTGAGGAAAGCTGGAAAAGATGAGACTTCAGTTTTTCACTTGCTTCTCCTTTTCACTTACAATGCACAAGAGTAGGATTTGTAGAAAATCTTCTTTGAGAACTTAAATAAAGGTTTTGATCACCAGTTGTGTCTCTAGTGTGTGCTCACTTGTTGCATATCATTCTTGTCTTCAAACACCTGCTATTTATATCAAGAGATAGAAATCTAGTCATTTATAGCCGTTGGAGACAAGACAAAAAAGATGGTTTCGAAACATAACATACATGTTTCGAAACATCTCAAGTTTACACTAAGGTTTCAAAACATACTCCTCATGTCTCGAAACATACAGCATTTTTAGTTGAATTTTCACTTAGAGACAACAATGAGTGGGAGACATAATCTATTCCCCACTAACATATCAAAATGATCTCCACATTCAAATTTGAATTTGAATTCTTAGAGCATGGAGAATACATTTAAAAATACATTGAAAAGCTTTTAGATAAAAATTAAAATGAAAAACAAAAGCATCTCGATTTTTTAAATGATCTGTTGACAAAGGATTCGAAACATAGAATGAAGGTTTCGAAATAAACTTCATAAACATATTTCAAAACATATGCATCTCAGATTTAAATTCTTTGTTGATAAAATGTCAGATGTTTCGAAACATGACATATAGGTTTTGAAACATAGTCCAAAACCTATTTTGAAAGCATATGCATTACATAGATGTTTCAAAATAGCATATACACTTAGAAAAACATTGAAAACCTTTTCATAAGGGGTTTCGAAACATGCACAAAAACTTGCACAGAAACATGACAGAGTTTCAAAAGGATTTACTTGAAAGCACAATTCATAGCATGTATACATCACAACTTATTTACATTACATAAATGTAAATAAGAAAGTACCCTCTATCTAGATTCAATAAAAATATCCAAAAAATCAAAATCCATAACAATAAGAAAGTATAATTTTGATTTTGGTACAAATTCAAGATTTTGCAATATTACCACCTCCAAAATATATACATTCTATTTCATGAAAAAATCATTAAAAATTATTTTAATATTAATGGATATTAGATATCAAAATACCAAGAGATATTTTTCCAAAAAGAAAACATTTTCTTATATGTCTCCATATAAGGTGCTAACCTTCCAGACTTAGAAAAAATAAAGTTCTACAAATCTCGATACTTGGAATTCATTTGGTTTTCATTTTCACAAAGTAATACTTGATATTGAAATTGATATATGTTGAAAACCATAACCTTGACTCATAACTTAGGGATTTAGCCAATATATAGATGTTTTTCATTATCAAAACTAATAAACAAAAAATGTGTAACATCAAGTTCTCTCTTTTTTCTCTCTATCTCTTCCGTTTTCACTCCAATGCTCAAATGCCCACCCATATATATAGTCACTTGAAGCTTGGGCACCAAGCATAGACCACTAAATTTACCCCTTGATTTCACCCATAGTTCTTCTACACACATATATATATACACATATATATAATTTTATATATACTTAAAATTATGAAAATTACATATAAATCCATAAATTAGATTCTTAATCTCACTTCAACCTATGCACATTGCAACTACATCCTCAAATATCAATTTCATTTGGATTAAAATACCAAAATTCCAAAGTTAATAACTCAAAGTTACTTGATAAGTACGTTTTTGTCTCGATGAGTTTCGTCCTATAACCACTTTAGGATTGATTTTTACATAAAATCGGAGCCTCCATTGGCTTTCCGAAAGTTTCTTACAATTATTCAATTTTTCAAACTGTATTTTAATTGCACCGAAAAATGTCCCCATTTTAATTTCTTTCCATGTCATAAATCTTGTCTTAAGACGTTCGTCAATGTCTTACCATTTTCCTTAGATATATCATTTCAGGGTATTCCCTTCCACTGATTCGGTTGTTTAAAATTATTAAACTGACTTCTAATTCCTTGAACCACTCAACAGTCACTTGCGTAAAATCTCATTACCTGAATCTTTTCAACCTAAAAATTCTTAAAAACTTCTAGAATTAATTTATTTTATTTTAGGGTATTACATTCTCCCCCCCCCCTTACAAAAATTTTATCCTCGAAATTTGCTATCTCAAAGGACAAAGTTTCCTATAACTCAAGGAATTACATTAAGTCCTCAAACTTTTGTCATGCCGTACTTTAAGTTACCTTAAAATTTGATCATTGCTTGATCTTTACTTGTGCTAATCTAGTCAAAATGCTATTTCACATCTCATAACTATGCCTTTTGGGCTGGTTATGCTTATCTATATGTTTATCAACCACACATGTCTCCATAATTCATTTTCTATTTCTAGTCGAATTGCCAGGCCAACGATACAGATGGATGATTCCCTCGATACTACACTTATCATCAATAGGCCAAAAGTCTCATATTCCCACTCGTTGTGGGCCATCAACCTGGCCATATTAGTAGGTATACCCACTTAAAGTGTCAGCAACATAGGTACACTCTGGGTGATAACGTAGTCGTAGTCTTTGAGGAATCCCATCCAACGTTGCGGCCTTATGTTCAGCTCCTTTTAGGCTTTTGTGGTTTATGAATACATTGAGTATCTTACCATGCCACTAGCTTCAAGTCATATATTGGGTAGTTTTACTTTGTGTCTTGGCGTAATCCATACATAATCACCCATTTCGAGACATTAATGTCATATCTACTAAGTATTGCCAGAGTAAGTTAATTTGACAATTTATTCATATCTGTCCCCTTAATACTTTTCATCTTAGTCACACTGGTTGGTTGCTCTTAACTTCTTTCATCTTGACCCAATTTCTCACGTTGGATCATCTCCTAAGCTTCCATCCTTGAGGGTTTTTTTCCACATCGTTCTGGTTCCTTGGAAGTTGGATTCTAGCCTTAACGTAACATCCACAGTGTTACCTAAACTTTGGTACTTGATCATGTCCTACAATGCACTATGTTGCTCCAACTCTTTAGGTCTCATACCCCTGCCACAAACCAGCTTACAGTCCTTCCACTATGCTACTCCAGTCATCGTTTGTCACGAGCCAACTACCAGTCCTCTTGCCTGCTCCTTAGCCTCAGGCTCATGGTTTTAGGCCACACACTTATGATGTTATCGATATGCTAAAACTTCTTGTTCTGTCTCTGAGAGCTATAGTGGTTTTATCCTCAGTAACTTTCATACTTCCTTCTTGAATCAATAATAGTCCTAATTCCCAATATTATGGGTTTATAACATCCTCAATTTCTCTTTTCCAAAGTAACACTCAATCTAGTTGAGCATCCTTAATCATTCATAAATCTTCAAATGTTCTCCCGAGGTTAATTTAGTTTATAGATAGGAAACCTCACCCCTTATTGTTATCATCATAGGTGTTATGGTTTGCTATCCAAATCCTTTATCATTAATTAGGATTCTAATATCAACTGTTAATCTCCAAGGTTACATGCAAATCTTTCCTGGTAGCATCTTATACTCAAAATTTTCATAGCTCAATTTCTATGTCATCCAAGTCAGATTTTTTTTTTCTAAGTCTCCAAATAAATTTTTTTTTTTTTGCTCATGCTTACTTATTCGAGGTATTATTGTTTCTTTATTGATGAAGGCCTTTACCAACCGGTAACACTATCTCATCAAGAAATCCATTAATTTGATAAATTCCATTTGATTTCTTTCGTCACAATTGATTGTACCTCACAAGATCTACTATCCTGATCTTAATCGACAGATCCATATATCATAGCTATAACATTGTACCTATTGTACAAATCCTCACTATTATGGTTACACCAAATGTATTAACCTTGGAACCTAGAAACTCAGGTCTAACCCAATTATAACCTATAGTGCTTTCTAGGTCTTTGGCATCTGATCGTTTCCAAGACAGACTGATTACAAGGGCCTCCATCTAACCTATTGGCTATCTACCATCTGTCTTTAGTAGTCCTTATCATCAAATTCGTCATTGGTAAATATCGCACTTGTAGCGTTATTCCCATGCTAGAGTTGTTTCCATGGGTTCCACTATTTATACACCACCGACACTTCTTTGGTTCATCTTCTAATCTTCTCCCAACCTTAGTTTTATACTCTAAATACCTTGAGTCATCTCATGGTTTTTCAACATTCATCGATTCGTTTCATTATCATTTTACTGTTACCAAGGTTTGTTCCTGTTCGGCTGTTGTGCACTTTCCTATCCTGGTTTCCATGCACTCATCTAATTCATCTCTCATGAACTTGGTATCTTTTCTTATCATTGTTTACCATGTGCCCATCATTTTTTTCTTTTTTTGACTACTTGTTAATCTTTGCATAGTATCGGTTCACTTCCTAACGTGCAATCTCCCAATTACTCAACTAAGCTTGGTCCTTGACTCTAAGTCTCTAATCATCTTAGTAATAGTATCATTAACTTTATCCATATCATCCTAGCTTTTTGGTCCACACAACCTATTCATACCCTTTATTAGGTGACATCATTATTATCTCAACAAAAATCTTGCAACCTAGGCATCCATTTAACTTCAAGCATTACAATGAAGGTCTACTTATTCCCTATCCAACGTTATATGTGACCTTAACATCACAACAAGGGTCTATTTTACCCCTCATTATGAACGGTGGCTTAGCTCATCATTACTAACCCTATGGCTTTCACACATATGTCAATATATACCCAACTTATTCTTTTCCAATCAAATTTCCCTGAGTCCCAACTCAACTCGCTAGGAATTTTCCATTTCATACCAATGCTCATTAGGGTCCATTCATGCCTTAACTAGTTCCAATACCTCAAACTCACAAAAAAAATTCTTATCCTTTAAACACGTAATAATCTCAAATTCTTACATTCAGGTTTCCTTAATGCCAATACCCACTCTTAGGTCTTTCTTTTCCTTTACTTGTATACTTATTATGGACTTATCATCTTAGCCAATGCCATTTTCCTGTTCTAGAAATCTCTAAGTATATCCCCCAAATTATCATATGTTTCTTTGCTTTGACCCAAACTTTAGGGTCCCTGAACTACATGTTTTATTATTGGGGTCACCAATTGAACCTTGAAAATACATACCATCTGATCCTAACTCAATAGCTAGGTCATTTAGACTTTCATCCATGTTTTTCCAGTCATCCTCGACTCATAATTCTAACAATCATTCTAGATAATTACTAGTTGTTCTATCATTTAATATATAGATTCTAATTAACAATTCTCAAACCAACAGTTCCTAAGTTTTCAATTGTCGATCCCAAGTCTCTAGTAGGGGTTTCACTTTATGAATCCTCAATCCCCTAACAGTCTCCAATAGGTGGGGAAAACTTTCCTCTAAATAGCTCCTTGAATCGTTCCCATAACATCTGGGGTGCCACCCCCAATTCTCCACCAGACGCTAACTCCTGGGACCCTACTAGGTTTGGCATCGACTATTGCATGGTCTTTCACCATTGGGTTGCTTCTTCTTTCAACATGTAGCTCTCACACTCAAACTTGTCCTCATCTGAGATCCTCAACCTTTATAGGATCTTCTCAATTTAGTCTAACTAGAATTCACTAACAGTGAGGTCGTCTGCTGGACTTCCTTGGAAAACAAGTGGATGCAGTTAATTCTCCAAGGGATCCACCCTTCTCTATTCGGGTGGTACAGTAGAATTCACCCGGCCATTACTTTTAAGACCTTCTCGATCCTATGCATTTGATGTTGAGCCAAATTTCTCTAATCAATCTATTGTGTATTTTGATGTTTGACAAAACATAATTTTAGTAAAATTATTTTTGGTATATTTAAAACCCCTAATGGATTTTTGATATGTCTTAAGTATTATAGTATTTTGTATATCAAAATGAACCAAGAAATGTTATTTCTCTAAGTTTGGAAGATTAACACATTATAAGGGAATATATAAGAAAATATTTTTATTTTGAAAAACTATCTCTCAGTATTTCGATAGCTAACATTCATTGTTGTAAAAATGATTTTTAATGAATTTTTCAAGAAATAGAAAGAACGTATTTTGGGGGTGGTAAAATTGCTAAATCCTAAATTTTTTCTAAAACCAGAATTCTACTTTCTTATTGTTTTGGATTTTGTTTTTCTAGATATTTTTATTGAATCCAAATGGGGGGTACTTTTTTATTTACATTTATGTATTAAAGTAATATATATATATGCTATATGGATTATATCTTTAAACAATTGTTATTTGTATAGGATTTATTTTCTATAAATCTGGCCTCATAAGTTGACTCTTGGTTCAATGGAGTCGACTCCCCTTAAACTGAAGTCGACTCTTGCAAAGTTAGAGTCAACCCAGCCGAGAGCAGTTGATGCAGAGTCAACTTGGCAGCATTAGTGTTTTTTGAAGAGTCGACTCTAGTATTAGAAAAGTCGACTCTTGTAGAGTCAACTCCCACTTAAAATGGGAGTCGACTCCTATTTTAGAGAAGTCGACTTCTTGTCAACGATCGAATTTTTCTAGTCGTTACAGATTTGTTGGAAGCTCCACTATATATATCAAGAAGAGATTTCTGGAAAAGACTAATGCTCTATCAAGATCCATCATCCTAAAGCACACCCAAGCTCTCAAGAATCCATTTCAAGCAATTTAGGTGTATTATTTCTATTTTGTCTTGTACATCATTGTGTTTAATTCCATATTAGTCCAAGGTTGTTTGGACATAGGATTTATTTGTATTAATTTGTGGATTGTGAGTGGCATCCTAGAGCCTAAGTAATCTAGGTGTATTATTGTGTTGTATTAGTTTCCAAGGTGAGATAAGGGGAAAACCTCGAGGTGTACAAGTTTGCTAGGTGATCTTGTGTGGAAACCTAGTATTGTGGTTTTAGTGGAACCTTAAGTGTCGGGTTAACCTTGAGAGAGTGGAGTAGGTGTTGGAGACACCGAACCTTGGTGTTGATTATTATTGTTTGTGTATTATATTGCTATCACTCTCCAACAACATATATATATTTATAACAAGTATTTTCCTTGTATAAGAAAAACTATAGAGTTTTTGAAAAGAAAGAATTCAGTTGAATAAGTTTTTAGTCACTCAATTCACCCCTCACTTGAGTAGCCATTGTGTGTCAAGGGACCAACATTTGGTTCTTATTAGGATCGAATCTCGCCTCTACTCACCTTCACATGCCACTTCCTGGGTGGAGGTTGGTGTTGCTTCCCTTGCCATTGCCACTCTTGCTCCTGTTTCTTCTTATGCGCACCATCTTAAGGATAATAGGGCGAATTATTATCACTTATATTCCCACTAAATCACCAAGGCATGGCATAATTATTGACACAATTCAAATCAAGTAAATAACTAAAGTATATCACTAAATTTCTCCCAATTTCACTATGGCTTGAACTATATACCTCAAAACCATATTACATAAATCTCCCAAAGATCCGCCTTTTGACTATCTTGATAATGATTTGGGTCCTATACAGTTGCCTAAGGCATACCCTACCCACATGTCCTTTTTCGCTAACAGCAACCCAGTCTCTGATCATCTGTCAAGTTCCAACTAAACAATGTTAACTACTACAGTACCTCTCATGCAAACTGATTAGTGATCAATTTTGTAAAAATTTTATTATAATTTCACCCTTATTTTGATCTTAAAATGGTTTAAATTGAATATTATTATGCATTTTGTAATTTTGTGCATGTTTAAAAATATTAATATAAAAATATATAAAATATAAAAAAATTAAATATAATATATAATAATATAAATATGGAAAGCCAAGGCCCAAGCCCAACACATGGAAAGCCCAGGCCCAAGCCCAACACAAGGAAGGCCCAAGCCCAAGCCCAAAACAAGGAAGGCCCAAGCCCAACACAAGGAAGGCCCAAGCCTAAAAATATGAAAAGCCCAAGTCCCACAAATTGATGACATCATCGCTTACATCATGGGTTGGAGTGACATCATTGCTTACATCATAAGTTGGAATGACATCATCGCTTACATCATGTGTTAGATATTTTATTTATCTTTGTATTTTTAAATTAGTTATTTTATTTTTCTTTAGATATTTTGTATTATTAAATTATATAATTGAGTGGTCTCTATTGCATCTTTTACCCTATAAATAGAGCACTTAGGGTGCATTTGTAACCATTCAATTTTCCTATAATGAAAGTATAGTTATGTTCTTGAGATTTCTCTCTCAAAATTTTCACTTTAGTTTCAATATGATTTCGTTCTTAGAATTTCTCTCTTAAATCTTTAACCTTTGTTTCCATATAGTTGTATTATGTTATTCATATTATCTTTTTATTATATACGGCCTATATGGTCGGTTGAATATTGTCTTTAAATATTGTCTTTTCATTATAAACCGCCTATATGGTCGGTTAAAAAAATAGTCTTTCAATTCTTGTCTTTTCATTATAAACCGCCTATATGGTCGGTTAAAAAAATAGTCTTTCAATTCTTGTCTTTTCATTATAAACCGCCTATATGGTCGGTTAAAAAAATAGTCTTTCAATTCTTGTTTTTTCATTATAAACCGCCTATATGGTCGGTTAAAAAATAGTCTTTCAATTCTTGTTTTTTCATTATAAACCGCCTATATGGTCGGTTAAAAAATAGTCTTTCAATTCTTGTCTTTTCATTATAAACCGCCTATATGGTCGGTTAAAAAATAGTCTTTCAATTCTTGTTTTTTCATTATAAACCGCCTATATGGTCGGTTAAAAAATAGTCTTTCAATTCTTGTCTTTTCATTATATACCGCCTATATGGTCGGTTAAAAAATAGTCTTTTAAATACTGTCTTTTAATTCCCGTCATTTAAATTCCTGCCAATTTATTTTAAAAATGAAGATGAGTAGCTAAATCCGATCTTGGGTTAAGGCAAGGACAGTGTCCAACGCTAATGATTCCCAAAGAAAGCTGCGCTTCAATTGTGTAATATTAATCTGATTTAATTTGAGCAGTGTGCGTATAGTGTATCTTTGAGTTTGGATTGGAGCATAAGCCTAACTTAGAGTTTCCATGCCACGTATGGAGAGTGCTAGACCTGGAAATGTTTTCATACCCAAGCCCAAATGATTAATCTGTACCTATAAATTCTATCTGTGGGATATAATTCAATTTATGATAATTGCTTGACTTAGAATTTCCATGCCATGTATGGAGATTGCTTAAACAAGAATTATCATTATCTTGAACTAAAATTACTCATAGATCTGCAAAACTTAATTCAGATGAATATTATTGATCTTTTCTATTAAGTTGGGAATTAATTGGTTTTGACACTGAAATTGTCTTGACCCAAGCTACTTAAACTCATTGTTAATTTAGTTTTAATCATTTCCTTTAGATTATCTTAATCACCTCTTAAAATCAAATATTCAGTGATTTCTGTTTTCATCCAAAATAATCTCCCTGTGAACCGACTCGGACTCACCGAATTATAAATTTAAAATTGTACTACACGCACACTCGCACACTGGCGAGTATAATCGCCCTATACCTGCTTTGACAAAAGGATTAATGTTTGATAAATTTGGTTGTTGTTTTGATAAATAAATGTGCAGGGTAGCGTAGCAGTCACAAACCTTCCCTTAGCTTCGCTCTAAATCCATAACCCTTAGCAGTCCCCCTAAATCTCCAATTGGGGTTTTACTAGTTTGTTTTGATACCAACTATTACACCCCACTTTATCAGGTATGTTATAACTTAGGACAATTTTGTGATAGTAAATTTTTCCTTTTCAAAACTAATGTTAAACCATATCATTCTTCATGTCCATCCCAAAATTTCCATCCATCTATCTCGAATAAGAATCATCATAAACATCAAATACGGAAGCTAAGAATCGAACCTAAAAAATAACATTGAACCATAACAATATTACATAATCGTTCCTCAAACATAATTTGTAGTAAATAATATTCTTTTATTTTACAAGACTGTTCATCAACGAAACATAAGTTTCTCAATATGACTAAAACATTATCGAATCTTCATGAAGAAACAAAATACAAGGATAACTTACCAAAACCATCAAACACGACATCTCGTGTCGTTACATCTCAACCACTTCCTTGCCTTTGTTGCAAGCCCCAACTGGAACGTTTGAATGTTTCAAGGGCATAACTCAAGTTAAATCATCTAAGTAAGGGATTCATAATAAACATGATTTGAGCATGAAGGTAAAATGCAATAATAACATCATCTCTTCACCTTCCTTTAGTGACAATGGGGAATCCCTTTGCTATCACCATTTTCTAATCTCCCTTCCAAGGTTGGGACATTCATCAACATCCATGATGAAATAACATTCTAACCATCATTTTACAACCTCATTTCCGAGGTAACCTCCATTTCGAGGTTGGGATGTAATATAACATCCATGATAGACTGTCGATTTCCCATATCACCAAATAAGCATGCAATGCATGAAAAATAAAGTTCATCGATGAATATATGCATTTCTCATCAACAAAACATGTGTATGCAATCTACATGATGCATAGCATAACAAGGCATGACAACATGATAAAACCATTTACATAAAATCGAGTTTTGGGTTGAACCACTTACCTCAAACGTATCTCAAAATGTCTTGATTCTTGTGTCAGGCTTCTAATGTACTCAGTTTAGAACCTCAATGTACCCTTAACTTAACCTCTCAGACTTTCTTAGTATGTGTGCCTTGATCTCAAAACACGTGCCTGGACAGTTTCTTGACCTCGAACATGCTTTTAATTAGCTCTAAATTAATTTCTTGAATTTTTCTAAAATTTTTCGGAAGTTATTTCCTATTTCTTTCTTATTTTCCTTACTTTCTCTATTTTCCTTTTTCTTTTCATTTTCTTTTTCTTTTTTCTTTTCTTTCTTTATTTCTTCTTCCCCGCGTTGCCACTCCAGCCGCCGGCCACCTCCTACGTGTGTCAGCCACCAGCCACCTCCTGCACGCTTCACCACCATCTTTGCCGGCCGCTACTAGCCTCATCTGAGCATTACCTAAGCTCCGCCACTGCCCCTGCTAGTCGTCCAGTAGTTGCAACAGTAGCTTCACTGCTGTTATGGTCACGCCCAGCTACTACAATAGCCATTCCCTTCGCCGACCACCTTTTACACACACGACCGCACACCACTGCCGCCACCATTGCGGCTGTTATTAGCCACACCCGGCCTTTTGCTGCTTTGCGGAGCTTGCTGCCCATCCATGGCCGTTGCTTCCTCTGCCATAGTTCTCTCTTCTTTCTCTCAATCTCTTTCATTTTCACTCTAATGCTCAAATGCCCACCCATATATATAGTCACTTGAAGCTTGGACACCAAGCATAACCCACTAAATTTACCCCTTGATTTCACCCACAGTTCCTATGCACACATATATGCATATACCCGTATATATATATTTACATATATATATAAATAATTTTATTATATAATTAAAATTATGTATCCATAAATTAGATTCTTAATCTCACTTCAAACTTTGCACATTGCAACTACATCCTCAAATATCAATTCCATTTGGATTAAAATTGATGTTTACATAAAATCGGAGCCCCATTAGGGTTCCGTTGGCTTTCTAGAAGTTTCTTACGATTATTCAATTTTTCAAACTGTATTTTACCTATACCAAAAACTGTCCCCATTTTAATTTCTTTCAGTGTCATAAATCTCGTCTCAAGATTTTTGTTAATGTCTTATTGATTTCCTTAGATATATCATTTCAAGGTATTCCCTTCTGCTAATTGGACTGTTTAAAATTATTAAATTGATTTCTAGTTCTTTAAAACACTCAAGAGACACTTTTAAAATCTCATTACCTGAATCTTTTCAACCAAAACATTCTTAAAAACTTTTAGAATTAATTTATTTTATTTTGGAGTATTACAACAATGGTAGTTGTGACACTAGTCTCTCTCTCTCTCTCTCTCTCTCTCTCTCTCTCTTTTCTATACAATGAGCTCAAATGGTCTAGGTTCATTCCCTTTTCTCCTACCTCTCCAAACTCAGGTTTAGGTTTGTTGTTCATCTTGAACTAGATTTGATTTCAAAATGTATACTACAACAAAAACAAGCATTAACGACCAAAAATTAGTGACGACATTAGTTTTGGTCGTTAATGTAGTACTATTAATGACTAAATATAAATCCCGTCGTTATAAGATAACTTTTAGTGACAGGCAAAATAAGTCGTTGTTAATCAATCATTTTCCCGTCGTTATTGACTAGAATTTTTAATTCTAACTATAAAATAAAAAAACAATATTAAAATTTAAGTACTACTTATAATAATTAATTTATTATAATTATTATAATAATACAATATATCAAACTAATTAATTTATTATAATTATTAGATTTATAATATAATTATATTTTTAAATAAATATTAATTTGATACAATAATTTAAATTATTTTATTACCATATTTTAGATTAATAATTCAAATTATTATTTTATTAGTTATCATAATTATAAATTATTTTATTTTTATCAATTAAATAATTAATAATTATTTTCATAAATTATTTTATTTTTATTTAACAAATAAATATTTTAAAAAGAAAAAAAAAGAAAAAAATGTGGGCGGGAATACTCCTGCCATGTATATGTCTCCCTCTTTTTCTCTCCTTCTTTTTCTCTCCCTTTCCCTTTCCCTTTCTTCCCCAAATCATCAAATCCCTAACTCCCCTCTCTCCCTCTGTGTGTGTGTGTGTGAAGTACTCCCGCTGTCGCTGCCTCCGCCTCCGGTTACCACCGCTGCCAAATCCGCCTCCGCCTTCGCTGCCTCAAAGAAGGTATATATATATATATATATATTGTGTGTGTGTGCGTATATGTAGTCTGCGTGTATATATATTCTGTGTGTGTATGTATTATGTGTGTATATATGTATATATGTATTCTGTGTGTATGTCTATGGATTATGTGTGTATGTATATATATTTATTTGATACTTTGAAACTTCGATTCGACTAATCGTGTGGTGCTAAAGCTATATAATCTTGTATTATGTGTGTATATATATATATTACAGTGATTGCATATGCTCGATCTTGCTTCTTTCCTTCCTAATTTGACTATTTAGAGCAAGCTTCTGATGTTAAAAAAACAGAGGAACTTACTGTTATAAAACCAAAAGATTCGCTTGCTTCTGATGTTAATTGTTACAATGTACTGTTATCAAACCAAAAGAAGAAAAAAGCAAGCCACAACATCTAATCTTTTCCAAAAACACTTTATAACAAAAACAGTAAGACAATTAATGTCAATATTATTTGTAAAATAGTCACTTGCTGTTCACTTGAAAGGATAGCAGTATGTCAATATTATTTTTATCTTACTATTATTTGTAAAATAGCAGTATGTAAAAGATACACGTATGGTAGTATTGAGTGTTAATTGACCCAGACGTCCTTGCTTTTCATTTTAGTAAGACAAAAATAGTCACTTGAAAGGATAATTTTGAATGTTGAAAAAAACATTTATTTGTAAAATGAGCAAGCGCCGTTACTCACCAATTAGGTTATATTAGGGAAGGTCAATTTATGACTTTTTATTATTGTTCAACTAGTATATGAATTCTAGAATATCCTTAAACAATTAATGTCAATATTATTAATCTCTTTCTTCTTAAATTTGAGATTTTTAGGAAAACACTCTTATTATCCAAAATAGAAAAAAAGAGATAGAAAATAAAAAAAAAATGTTGGTTTATTTGTGGATGTGGAGTCCTAATTATCTTTTAGCGGTTACTCTAAACTTTTCATTTTATTTAGGGAGCCAAAAATGGTCATGAACCCAATTTAGCAGAAATGTGGTTTTCAACTAGGAAGAAAGGTGAGAAGTTGGTGGAGCCGGAAGAACAAGAAACATATGTAAGTTAAATAGTTAATGACACTTGTTTTAATTTTCTTGTTCAATTTTTCACACCCAATTATATTTAATGTGTATTAAATTATACCATGAACATGTTTTGTAGGATCAACTAGTTCAAACCATCCAATCGAATCCTGAAATGTCAAATGTTGAAATCATTGAGACTTGTTTTGGCCCCCAAGTCAAGAATCATGTTCTTTTGTATGGTGGCGGGGTGAGACCTAAAGAATTAAAACTTGCGTCTTCAAGCAAGAATGAACTGGAAGAAGAGAACAAGATGCTTAAAGACCGGGTGAAAGCTCTAGAAGATGCATTTAAAGAATTTATGCAATTTAGGAGTCAAGATCAACCTTCTACATCTCAATCTACTCAGGTAATATATAATTCTGTTTATCCCCCGACTTTTTTTTAGATTTTTGCAAGTATAGCTTCCGTTGTTGACTTATCAGGTTTGAAATTAAATTAGTGGAGTAGAAATCTTTATCTTCCTTTTTAAACTAAGAGAAATTTAGAATTGCCATGAATGAAAAAAATGGGTGGTTGCATAAAGTAGAAAACCATACTTTATGCATAAAGTAGATGGGAACTATATGCATAAAGTAGAAAACCAAAAGCAGTGTAAAGACAACAGAATTGCACATTTGACATACATATAGTTATTCACACATAGAGAATAGGAAAATGCCATCTTCATGAAGAAGCCTTCACTTGTAGAATTAAAAGACGATAAGACATATTGGAATGGATCACCATCATGGAATTTTAGATGCTCATAAGCTTGATTTGGCTCAGGGAAAGAAGTACATAATATTGTTCATGGTGTGTTCTTTGAGGTTGGTAGCTATAGATTTTGCTACTGCATGTTCCAAATTATTTTGGAGTAGTAAACCATTGAATGAAATATGTTTCAAATTGCAAATTGTGATTTTTGACGTGCATGGCCAAGCTTACCAGGTGTATTATGCATCAAATTGACATTGTTGAGTTTGTCTTGAATTTGTGGATTGGGGGCATTAATGACCTAGTCCAATATAAAGGAGAATTACGATTACTCTACCCTAATCCAACTTAGAAGAGGATGGAAGAGAGTGTGAGCACATATTCAAGAACTAGGGGATGCATTATATTATAAGCTTAGTTTATTGACATAATAAAATTTATTGGTCATCTCTAGCTTGTAGAAGTAGGCATCAAGCAAAAACACATTAAATTTGCTTCTCTTAATAAATTTGATTTTTTTTTTCTTGTAGGATTGTGATTGGATTTATTTTTTTCTTAGTAAGATTCAATATTGAAATGGTATAGTATTTTTCCTTTGGCCCAATCCTAACATACTTGATACTAAATGTCTCTTTTTTCATTTTTTGAGCCTCTAGTGAGTGGTTTGTCCTGAAATGATAGTATTTGGTGGACTATTGTTGGCTCAGTTGATCATTGGTTGTGCTCGTACGGTTGGTAAATTAACCCTGGTGGATTGGCTGAGTTAATTTTTTATTGAGTGATCGTGTGAAAACAACTCTTTGGTAGATTTTTCTTAGATTGGGAGTTGGATAACGTTTCAAATTGTTACCCTTGTATATAAAGTTAGGGTTTTGGTATGGTTCAATGAGATGGATCACGGATGCATTAACAATGAGGATCTCCCCCCCCCCCCCACCCCACCCCAAACCAACTCACACAGACACACACATAGAAATCTGACAATTGTTTTTTTCTTTTTAATCTCAGATGGCATGATTGATTGTGCATGGAGTAAAGACTTATTTATTGTTAGTTGTCATTTTTTTTGGCATAATTCAGAATTTTCAAAACCTATATTTTCTTAATGGACTTCCTTGGCATTCTCCACTCTCCTGGCTATGGCCTATTTTATTGATCTTTTCTTTGCTAGGTGCATCCTGTTTGGAACCTTTATATGCATATGTAAATTATTTCAAAAAGACAATGAGCCACGATAGCAATGGTGTTATTGCTCCTTTTTTACTAGAAAGTCATTGGTTCAAGTTGTGGAAATAGCATTAAAAAAAAGGTTGTGTGAAAATGACTCTTGCAAAATGAGGAGCGTGGTGAAATGGGAATGCCTCCCCCCCCCCCCCCCTTTAATCTTATTTATTTGTAAAGTATCTCTCTCTCTCACACACACACATAAAGATAAGCTACCAGTCATTTTGTCTTTCGAAGGGTGGTGGGTTTGTATGAAATAAAGTGCTCCGTTCTCACAATGTACGACACATTTATTAATTGATTTTGTGTTGTATTGCTGCTAGATTGAACAAGCTTTGCATTGGTTCTATTGATTGTGGAATATAGGACTAGAATAATTTTTGTTAATTTGCCAGAATATATGTGTTGAATACATATGTATCATAATATATATTATATTTATTTTTTTATTATTTTATGTTGGGTCATAGGACTACATTTTAGTAGATAAAGAGATGTGAGAAGATATAGTGATGGATAAAGATAATTCACAAATTAGAATTCATATAGGTGGCCCCATTCTATAGAACTAAGGCTTGGTGTTTTTGTTAATTTACATTTCAATCTACTCTATATTTAAGGGTTTCTATGTTTTGGTACATTTTAGTGCTTGCATGTTATATAGTTTGTGATGGAGACGTTTTGAGCTTTGTTAATTCTATTTCTAACATTTTATAAAGAAAATATGAACACTTATTTGACTCTAATTTCATGTTTTATTTCTTGTTTTTGTAGGTCAATGAGACAACAAGACTCTAAAGGAAACAACTGTTATCTTGGAGTACATGAACAGTTTTATAACTATATATAGTGTTTTGTTGTATATTTTTGAATAGTATATATGATTGTTAAAATGTTACTTTTAATTGAATATCTTTTTTGGTGTATATTTTTGAATAGTATATACAATTGTCAAAGTGTTATTTTTAGTTGAACATATTCTTTGGTGTAATTTGTTCGCAATTAACACTTATATATATATTACTTTTGGTGTGTAAATGTTAATAGATAATGATTACTTTGGTGTTATTTGAATGACATGTTTAATTTTATGAGTTTTATTTCAATTTGATATGAATAATGATATATAGGTTTGGTGGTTTATATCAAAACATGATATTTTTGTCATTGATGACTAGCAATTGTTTTCATATATACTATTAAAAAAAATAAAAAAATTTAAAAATTTAAAAATTAAAAAAATATATTTTTTTAACGATAGAAATTATATCGTCGCTCATTGTTCATATTATTAACGAGAGGAAATATTGTCGTTATTGGTTTGTGTTTTGATAACTAAAAAGTTATTTTTAACGACAGGAATTATACGGTCGTTAATTGTTTAGACTATTAACGACGGGAAATATTGTTGTTATTGGGTTATAATTTGGTAGTTAATAATTATTTTTAACGACGAGAATCATACAGTCGCTAATACAATTAACGACGGGTTTATTATTCTAGTCATTAAAGACTTTTATCCTCGGAGGCAATAACGACGACTGACGACAGAAAAATTCCAGTCGTTATAACTTTTTAACGATTGAAAATCAACTTTCAATAACTGATTTTCCCATCCTTAAAACCTATTTTTGTTGTAGTGGTATCTGGATTTAATCACATAGTGGTCAATGGTTGCCAATGCCTGACAATCACTGGTTGTTTCTTTTTTTTATTTTTTTTATTCTTATGTATTATAAACTTGAAGGATAAAATGATCATTTTGTCCATTTGTTTAACAATAGGGGAGATTATTGTTATTTTTGAAACGGAAGGAGTTGTTTTTACAACTATGCCAAATTTTAGAGGTGATTAATTATTACAATTTTTCTTTTTATATATTTATCACGAATGCATATTTTTCATTCCATATGTATTATCATAGATAAAAGGACAATACCTTTTATTATTGTCCATCCTCCATCGATCTCTCTCCAGGATGAGGAAAAGTATTTACTATTTCATTTCACTTATTCTTGTTGTGCTTGTTTTAATACCCTTTAATCCATTCTATTACTAGTCTTCTCCCAACCATATCCTTACACGCAAAATATGCAATTGAAAAAAAAAAAAAACAAAAAAGAATATGCAAGTTCATGACCTGCTGCATATTCAAGGTTAGGTTAAAACCAGATTATCCTCTTTAATTGTCTATGCTAGCTAGTCAAGGTTAGGTTAAGTAATGACCTGGTACGTAAATCAAGCGCATGCAAAGTTCATGACCTGGTACTTGATTTTAAGTCATGACCTGCTAAATAAATCAAGGTTACGCTAAGTCATGACCTGGTACATAAATCTTCTCTCAAACGTTTATTTTTTGTTTTTTTTCAAATTCTCAAACATATACTGCGATGCATTTTAGGACAATTCATATTATGTATCTTATTATTTTGCAGTACTTAATTTTATTTATTTATTTTGATTAAGTTCTCATTATTTGTTTATTTAACATTAATCAATGCGTGTTCTCCCCAGTAGGAGCCAAAAGATTGCAAATTAATTTGATATTAAATATCAGTTTTTGAACAGCAAAGAGGATATATTCTAGGAAACAAGCTTCAGCTGAATTCATATCCATCTGGAGATATTTATTTATTCATTGAATGATTCAAAAGAGGCCCAAGACCTAGTTCGGAAACTGTCCCAGAATTTTGGTTTAGTCATATGATTAATAATAAAATATTTCATTGCGTATCACTATCTCTATCTCTTAATTAATTAGGTTTATTTAGGGTAAATTAATTTGATATTAAATATCAGTTTTTGAACAGCGAAGAGGATCCTTGAAAACAAGCTTCTGAATTCATATCCATCTGGACATAATTATTTATTCATTGAATGATTCAGCATCAACGTTTAATTTTGATGCTGAAAGTAGATACCTAATCACAGAAGAAAACTTCATCAGGATATGTATGTTGGTTTTAGTTGAGAAGAAAGAAAATGTCAATTCATCCTAATTCAAATAAAAAATGTCCTTTCCCCTCCCCCATGTTGACCAATTCATGAACTCCATGTCTATATATATAAATAGCCAATCCATCATCTAAACCAAACAAATTATAAAGAAAAGCTCTAAATCCAAAGCGCTGATTATTCCCTACTGTTACTGTTAGTTTAGATCCTAAAATCAAGAGAATGAAGGGCATCCACTTCTTCGTAACTATGGCTGTGTTGGCCTTGGCTTCAACACTTGCCTATGCTTCTGATCCAAGCCAATTGCAGGACTTTTGTGTTGCTGTTAATGACACCAAATTTGGAGGTACATTCTCTCTCTCTCTCTCTCTCTCTCTCTCTCTCTCTCATGGGTTCAAACTGTATGGGATAACACTATATATAACTTCATCAACTAGCCAACTGCATGAAATATTGTTCAGTTTCATGGTTCATCACCACAGCGACTTTTATTTATATATTTAGTGACTTTTATTTATTTATTTTTTCTTTCAGCTACGAATTTTAGTGACTTTTTACCAACCCTAATTCTCTTCATCTCATGCAGTGTTTGTGAACGGAAAGTTTTGCAAGGACCCAAATCTTGCCACGCCAGAAGATTTCTTCTTCCCTGGTCTCCTTAACCGTCAAAATACATCAAACCAACTTGGATTTACTGTGACTCCAGTGAATGTGATGAACTTACCGGGGCTTAACACGCTCGGTATCTCCTTGGCCCGACTCGACTTTGCTCCCTTTGGGGTTAACCCGCCACATACGCACCCTCGTGCTACTGAAGTTATTGTTGTTCTGGAAGGTACCTTATATGTAGGCTTTGTCACCTCCAATCCAGAAAATCGTCTCTTTGCCAAGACCCTGTATCCGGGAGATGTGTTTGTGTTTCCAGAAGGTCTCATTCATTTCCAGTTCAATGTGGCAAAGAATAAGAATGCTGTCGCGATTGCTGGTCTAAGCAGCCAAAATCCTGGGGTTATTACCATTGCGAATGCAGTTTTTGGGTCCAATCCCAAGATTAACCCTGATGTTTTGGCCAAGGCATTTCAACTGGACAAAAAGGTGGTTGATTATCTCCAAGAAGTCTTCTAACTCTTGAGAGACAACAACCAAACAAATATTAATTGGACCCCTCTGTCTGCTAATAATAATTAAATTAATGCCGTAAATAAGTGGGTTCATACGATGCTAGCTACAGTGTCCTTTTCTTTGAAATTC
Source organism: Diospyros lotus (assembly GCF_014633365.1). Lineage (NCBI taxonomy): Eukaryota > Viridiplantae > Streptophyta > Magnoliopsida > Ericales > Ebenaceae > Diospyros > Diospyros lotus. The sequence continues at coordinate 33,409,960 of NC_068341.1, read as the reverse complement.
TCTTATTGTTGTGATTCAATGAAATAGTTCTGAACTATAATTAAGTTAGTCACTATCTTGTATATACCCTATGTGTATATGACATGATAGTCTATCTATATATACATATCCTGAAATGTTATGGAATCTTGCTTTATGTAACCTATGACTACAAGGCAGTTCAAAGTTCTTACTATCTCCTCGTCGGATGTTTAGCTACTATTTGTTTTAGATGGGCTTGTCCTAATTGCTGTAGTGCCAATGTTCCTTTTTTATTTTCGTTTGTAGTTCAACTTATAAATACTTTTAAAAGCTTAACCCTAGACAAAGCACCTATTTGGTAAACCTGTCTCTTCATTATGATTGTGCTTTTAGGTTTTTACTAACACAAAAATATCAAGACTTAAGCTCAACAAAGGAAACAGAGAGAAAGCTAGCTAAATAGGGGAAAATGCCAAAACCAGCAGACCAAAGAATTAAAACTGGCCTCTATATGGCTAAAGATAAACCAAGCTAGAGCAAGAAACGGCTAGCCACACAATGAGGTTCCCTTTGGGAGAGGAAGGCCAAAGCACCTTACTATCGTAGGACAAGAGGATTTAAACTACTCTTGAAAAGGGACTACGAGGAGTAGACCTTGAGGGGTTGACACTAGCACGTAAGCAAATGCCAAGCCTGCCAAAGCCAAAAATTCCAATGTGCTAGCAACAAAATAACTGCCCTGAATAAGCAAAACCAACTAAAGACAATGAATAGAGAACTGCCCTGAAGAGAGAAAATGCACAATAAAAATAACTAATTATAGATATTATAAACATTTAGTTATATATATTATGTTTTAACTTTTTCACAATAAAACCTAACAAAGATACTATGAAAGAACTCAAATGCACAATGATGGTGATAAGACTAAAAGTAAATTTAAGAAGTATAGATGTATAAACTTCTTTAAAAATCATTTAAGAAAACGTAGGCTTAATTATATGAAGGAAAATAAGTAAGACGGACTTTGTATGATTCAGGGGAAAGTTTATCCTGCCTCCATAGGTCAAGTGGTTGGGTCATTATTTTTAGATAATATAGTTTACAAATTAATATATTTGTATGAATACATTATTTTTAAATACTTATATTAGGAGATTTATATATATATATATAAATAGTTTCGCTTGTCTAAAATTAATTTCACGCATGTTCAGCAAGGAGGAGAGAAAATGCGGCAATTTTTTTACTAAATTTCACTTCTGAAACCAACTAGTAAGTGATGTTTGGCTGAGCAATTTTTTATTGAATGAATAGACCAAAAGTCGATATAAACGCTACCTAATCCACAGCAAAGCTTTACACGTATGTTGCTGCTGATTGCTGAGTCATTATATCCAGCCGGGAGATAGGATTTCACCTGAAGCTTTGCTGGATATAATGACTCTGCAATCAGCAGCAACATATGTTTAATTTTCTCCAAACAAGGCCCAAAACTCAGTTCTTTCCAGAGATGATTTAGTTGCATGATGGATGATAAAATATTCATTCACTGTCACCATCTTTAGGTGTATTTGTACAAAGACACGGTCAAAGGATTTTAATTGAAATAATGATTAGATATTGATGATATTGATTAAAGAACAGTTCATTGGTCCTTCAAGTTTTAATTAGAAGTAGAACAGAAGGTTGTTAAATAACAATTAATTCACCCTTGAATTAATTGATTAAAAATGCTCTGTTGAAAGACTTGGCAAATCTCATGGTCCAAACCCACAAAACCTCACCAATTCAAGAATTTTGTGTCTATAAATAGATGACTAGTAATTAGATCGAATCATCTAAATCAAACAAATACATAAGTAGAAAAATAACTCATTTGAAATCTTAGAATCAATTCACTACAAGAAAAACACTTTTTAATGATGAAATAGCTGTTGCTAATTTTTATTTAATATTTTTTAAAGTTAGCGATGGGTCTTTTAGTTGCTAAATAATTTTTAATATTTTTAAAATTTAGTGACAGATATGCTCGTCACTCAAGATTTTAATTTTAAAATTTATTATTTAATCTGAAATTTTTATTAATTTTTTAATTTAGCAACGGAATTATTCCGTAGCTAAAAGAAAATAAAATTAAAACTTAATTTAAAATTATTTAGCCATTGAATAATTATGTCTCTAAATAAAAAAAATTAAAATAAAATTAAAATCTTTTAGCGACGAAATAATTCTATCAGTGTAACACCCTAAATTTCTTGAGCGTGATATAATTTAAAATTTCGAAAATACAAAAAATTTTCATACCACAATCACTATTATACATCACACAAAATCCCAAAAATCCTAATTTTCATCTTCTCAGCTTAACAAACCCAATATTAAATGGTTAAGACAGGTGTTAAAATTTCAAATGCGGAAGCTAGATCGAATATGATATGTTTCACAACCATAATTCTTTATTTATTATAAAATTGTTCAAGACATCTACAACATGTATTACATGGACATCATCTTTAGCAAGTGATAACTAAACATTTTAAATATATCTAAAATTACATGGGTTCGCACATAAATAAAGATATTCTAAACATGCTACAGGCAGCAAATTAAACGTATTCTTCAGCTACCTCCTATCCCTCAGAACCGTTCGTCGAACTTGGAACGTTTGAATATTCCAAGAACATAGTCCAATTAGAATATGAATCTTCTAGTGAGAAACTCCAAAAACAGTTTATATCGATGCATGAACAAATATAAAACATATGAGGAAAATAACGAAAACTACTCCAAAGTGCCTCGTGAACATGTCAGCCTCCTCCAACGAGAGCTTTCTCAATGGCGCACGCATAGCGCCTCTCGGGAGGTCCCTAACCATGTCACTTCAGCCCGACCTCGTAGAACTCATGCAAGCACCACATTCGTTGTTCCTTAGACTCACGGTCTTCCCCACGAGACCTTTCTCGATGGCGCATGCATAGCGCCTCTCGGGGGATATTCGACTTTTTCCCTCGGTCAACAATAAATAGGTACAACAGTATGGCCACACGAATTTTATAAATGCAACAGTTAAAAAGCCAATAGCATATATTTTCCAGAAAAATACATTTCATATATGCAACATGATTTCACGTAAGAGAATAACAAGAGTTTATGTATAGAAACTTCACAAAACACGTCTCATGCAATAGAAGTCTCTCATAAGAAAATAAAAAATAGGATTTGGAGTATAGGAGTCTCACCTTGTTGGTTTATCTCTTGGACAGTATAATTTCGCAGCAAACAGCCTAGGTTTATGCAGAAAATACACATTTTGGTAAACCTAACCTCAAATATTTTTACATAGGATTGAGGGGCATTAAAGTAGGGGCATAACTGAAAAATTTGGAGAAAAATAAGCCCCTCATGTGCTCTCACGCGCCCCCGAAAGGTGGCTCACGCGCCTTAACGCGCAGCCACTTTCGGCGTGTGTATCTCACGTGCTGCTACCAAATTTCAGACAACATTGTGTCGTTTTCGTATTTCGGCCATATCTCCCTCGTTTTAACTCCGATTTGACCCCTGTTTGAACCTACACGACCCTTTCTTTCCCTCTACAAGATTATAAAAAAAAAATGGACTTACCTCGCTTTTTTTTTCTGACTGATTTTGGCGAACTCTGACGAAGGCTCGTTTTCCCTGGCTTCTCCTTCGATTTCTTCCTGCCTTCTTGCCGAGCTTCCTACTCTCTCTCTAGAGCAAGCTCCTCATCTTCGAGTGATTCAACTCTCAAACTTGATTGGAATGATTTGAGAACAACCCATGGTGCCTATTTATAGATTTCTCCAACCAATTACATTATGCCACTTGTCACAATCTTAGCCATGGACTCCAAAGACTCAAACCTATAATTGAATGGCTTTTGAAATCCAAAGCTAGAATGAATTTAACTTTTGAAACCCAAGCTAAAACCCCAAAATTCTTTCAAATAATACTTTGGCCCTTATTTCAAGTCCTCAACTTTAATATTTTACCACATAAGCTCTTAATTTTATCTTTATTTCGTTTGGATAATTCTCTAATTACAATTACACCCTCAAACATCAAATTTATCGAGATACTTAAAATCTCAAAATTAATAACTTAAAATTACTTGATATGTATGATTTTTGGGAAGCCCTTACCATCATTCGGTCTTTTCAGGTTATAACTTAGCTTAATCGAAAATCGTCTCTTATTTTATTTCTTTTAGCGCCATAAATATCGCCTCGAGAGACTCGTCAAAAATATATCTTTGTCCTTAGGTATCTAAGCTATAGGGCACTCCTTACAGCTGATTTGGTCACTTGTTGCCCCTTTCAAGCCCATTTTTTGGTATTTTAAACTCAATTAAAATACGTGACAACCTTACGAAAATATGGGGTATTACAATTAGGACCCACTCTCGGATTTACCCGCTAGTATAGAAAGTCTAAGAGAAGGTCCATTCAAAATGGGCACTGATACAAAAAGATTTGCAAAATAATCCATTCACCATTTCTTATTAACCACAAGCCAAAATGAAGGGTTACATCATTCTCAACATACATTGGGCATGCCACCCACACAATTTCAAAATAAAATAGCAATAAACTAACTACAAAATAAATCTTCTACACTTCCCTCAAAACAACACCCCTGGATCTTAAGGTTGTGACATCTTTGTATACAATCTAATTCTAGGCTCCAACTCCATTAGACTCGCCCTCAGCAATTGACTTTCCCCTTATTTGGAATGACAAGAATAAGCAAAGTGAGGCACAAGGCTCAGCAAATATGTATATAACAAATGAAGTAATAGAACTAAGGCATGAATATACCAAAATAGAGTACACCCGACTCCTTGAATACAAATAAGAATCACTTATTAAATCCCCATCATTATGATCATTCCCATGCCACCATCATTATGCATCTCATGCAACATTTAATTTCTCATGAATACATAGATTCTCATGCATCACATCGGCCCTCAAGGCCTCTCATTCACATGTATGTATACATATATATATATATATATATAAATCTATTAGCCACTCATTTAACTTGAGCATTGCCTACCAAGCTTATGGCCACCTTAACCCGCCTCAGGCCCTTCTTAGGATATCATTTTCTCACCTTGCGATACATTGTCATCGCACAAAATAATAGGTGCGCAAATAATAGTATTCATGTTATGCATCACACATGAAATCCCATGATCATGCTATCCATGTACATGTTATGAAAATTTCCCAACATGATTCAAGAAATATGCCAAAACAACTCTTATGAATTCTAGATTATGGCACAAAAATTGAGTTTCAATTTTGAAAACTGTTGTTGCCAAAATACAACAATTAGAATTTTTAGGAGTGGGATGCCAATGGTCTCGAGATTTGATCAAAGTTTGGTCTTAAGGTTTAGGTAGGCTTCTAAAGGAATGATTTCGAAAAGGGGTCTTCCGAAGGGTCCTCCTGAAGAATAGCTCGCAATAGGCTCCAGGTGAGTTGTTAATAGTATGGCAGTCTGAAGCTTTTGAAGGGTCCTCCTAAATATCCTTCTCGATGGCGTGGTGACAAGTGTGGGTCTCTTGGATGGATCAAGGGTCTTTTGATAGAGAATGCTTGTGAAAGAGGCTTCTGAAATGGACTTCCGAATGATGCTTCCAAAGGGACCTGAGGAGGGTATTTCTGAAGGAATGAGCAGGGTCTTCAAAGTGCTTGGTCTCAACAAGGTCTTCCAAAGGGTAAACCCACAAGTTATCCTTCCGAAGGAATGGGTGTGATGCTTCTAAAAGAACTATTGAGAGTAAGCAAGGGTTAGAAGGCTCATGGGATTTTCCTCTCATGAAGATCCTCCGATGCTTAAGTCAATATCGAAAGGAAAATAATCTTATAGAAGGGATAATAGGCTAAGTTTCTGAAGGAAAGTGAAAGTGATATACCGATGTCTAAATCTCCCTTTTGAGAATTACAGCAGGGCTTTTATAGGGCTCGAGCTTTGAGGACATATGCCATTTCTAAAGGTTTCTTCCTCAGGACCCTTTTGAAGGGTCATTCTGAAAGAGTCCGTTAGCAGTTGGTTTGCCTCAAGAATCAAGCAGTGGAAGGTTGCATTGGGCTTCCTTCTAAAGGAATCTTCCGAAGGGTCCTTCTGAAGTAGCTTCATATCTTCTTACAAGGCTCGACCTTTCTTCCTTCCTATTATTGGGGTACAACAATTATCCCTTACTCTTTGTTTTGTTGTTTTTAGATACAAAATGAAGAGTATTTTTTAAGGGTATAGCACCATGAATCCGAGATAGCTTGTTCGAAAGGACGCTTCCAAAGAACCCTTCCTAAACATTCTTCCCGAGCATGCTTCAGTCGCCAAGACGCTTGGGCTTCTGCATATCCGCTATAAATAGGACCACTTGCTTCGGAATTCTCTCACGCTTGCACTTTATCTTAAAGAACCTCTTGCTTCCTTTCGTTATTTCCTTCCGAAAAGAAACTTGGAAACAACTAGTCACATACAAGAGGCCTTAGATTTGCCCACGGTCGATCTTCCCAACATACAAATAGTAGAAGTAGCACCCGAATTTTGGGGAACCCTTATCATCCGATTCCCATAAAATGAGACGCTCCTCACGGACATTGAAGAAGCCAAGAGACTCAAGAGAATAGCTTGCTACTTTACCCTACTCGAGAACCAGCTGTACCGAAGATGTTACTTCGTGCCACTTCTCAAATGTGTCAACCTCTACTAGTCTGTTTGCATCATGGCTGAGATATATGAAGGAGTACATGGAGGCCACCTCGGCGGGCAGTCCCTAGCAGCGAAAATATTGAGAGCCAGATACTATTAGCCAACAATGCGGAACAACTGTTTGACCTATGTGAAACGTTGTGATAAGTGCCAAAGGTTCGCAAACATGCATCATTCCTTGCTAGAAGAGCTCCACAACCTCGGCAACCCTCAGTCATTTTACAAATGGGGGATAGACATCCTCAGACCCTTTCCAATCACAACAGGACAACTTAAATTTATGGTAGTAGTAATCGACTACTTCACAAAATGGATCAAGGCTGAGCCCCTAGCCACAATCATAGCCGAAAGAATCCGAAAATTCATCTGGAAGAATATCGTCTATCGATATGGTCTCCCTGGGGTGTTAGGCTCGAACAACGGCACTCAATTCACCAACAGAAGACTCTAAGACTTCTGCCAAGAACTTGACATTTGCAAGGTCTTTACCTTGGTCTAGCACCCCTAGACCAATAACCAAGATGAGGCTGCCAACAAGGTCATACTAGCAGGATTAAAGAAATGACTCGACGGCTAAAAAAGAGCCTGGCTAGACGAACTCCCCATGGTCTTGTGGTCATACCACACCATCACTCAAACCTCGACCAAGGAAACCCCTTTTCGACTCACTTATGAGTTAGAAGCTATGATCCCTGTTAAGATTGAGGAACCTAGCCCCAGGCTATAGTACTTTCAAGAAGACACCAACAATTAAGAACAGCGAGCCGACCTCGACCTCATCTAGGAAATTAGAGACTAAGCTGTCAAACAAAAAGCAGCTCAGAAATACATCAAAGGAGTTCAGCCTAGAAAATTCCAAGACGGAGACTTAGTCCTAAGGAAGATTGAAGGCCTAAGAAAACAACCTTCACAAGGGAAACTTGGTGCCAACTAGGAAGCCCCTTATCGAGTCACTAATAACCTCAGCGCAGGAGCTTACCACTTAGTCGAGCCCTCGGGAAGGCCCTTGACCAGGTCATGGAATGCAGCTAGTCTGCGAAAATATTACAGTTGAACGATTATCTTCTTGTAATAATTCAAAGAATATATACTCCTATTTATCACTTGTCAAAATCTTCATATGGGCCCAGACCCAAAGTTTCTTTTCTTATCGCAGACCTCGAGTGTAACGCCCCGCTTTTCCAAATACACAATAACATGGAATATAAGTAAACATCACCTATGGGCGTTATGGAAACCCTTACCAACGGAAGTATTGGATCGAACCTAAAAGCTTAACCAAAGCTAATTAAAGGGAGGTTTCCACTATATTTCCTTTATAAGTACAAGGAATGCTCACTGTAATACCCAGTATTAAATATCAAGAGAAGTTTTGGAAGTTATGGGATCAAAATGAAATTTACGATAGTTTCGGGCCTAAGTGCAATATGCTAACATAAACAGAAGGCGAGGGACTGTGTCAAGTAGATCAACAAAGATCAAAATGGTTCAAATAAGCAATACTCAACACAATCAAGGGACTTTCAAAGGATTGAAGTCAAAAGCACGTAATTAGGAGCATCCGGGCAAAAGTACAGTTTTTGTAAACTGCCCGAGGGAGATCAAGATGGCAAGTTTTTCAGAAATTCCAAAGGGAAATAGGAAATATAAAACCTGAGGGTCATGGTGAAGGTGCTAGATAGTCTAGGGGTATCAAGAAATAAAAGAAAATTCAATTAAAAGTTGGCTGGGGGCTAAAATGCAATTTTTGAAAGTTGCTTGGTGTGAAACCGACCAGCTGCCTATGGCCATCGGTGGCCGCTTCTGGGGCATCGGGCAGGTCACCCGGAGGCTCTAGGCTAGCCTCCAGGCGACGACGAGGCCGTTGGGAGCTTCCATTAGCCGGAAAATGGCCTTGATGTGATCGGAATTAATGGCCAAAGGATTTCCGATTTGGCTGAATTTTTCGAGGGATCTAGCGCTTGATTTGGTGTTTTTCGATTGGTTTAGAGGTGAGATTTGGGCTTAAGGGATAAGGACGAGCCGGATATGGTAGGGAATCGGGTCCAAAACGAGTATAAAAGGAGGTTTTCGGCCGAGGGTTCAAAAATAAAAATCGCTCAAATTTCTTGTGTTTTTGCTTGAATCGAGCTTGAGGGATAAGGGGCTTTTGTTCCTTGGGTTGAGAGGATCATTTCTGGAGCATTTGGGAGCGTTTGGTGTAGATTTAGAGGGGTTTTGGAAGTTTGGCCGGAAAACCGAACCGCCGCCACCGCGACCTGCAACTGGGTTTTAAACCCACCTCTGGCCACTCTTTCCGACGATCAAGGGCACCATTGAGGTCGCCTTGAAGAGATCTACAAGACCCTATAAGAATTTAGGGAGTTGGAAGTCGCCGGAATCGGAGAAGACGACCGGAGAAGAAGACTGTGCGGCGGCGCGTGGCAGCCACTCGCGGGACCTCTGGGTGGCGCGTGAGGTGTGTTTTTTCTTTGTTTTTAATTCTAGAATTTAGGTAAAATTATTTTAAGAATTATCATGGAAAAATATTTTGTGAAAATTGATGTTAGGTATTTTTAATGAATTTCTGAAGATAGAAATGTTTGAAAAATAAATAAAAATAGAGAAATTGTGGAAAAATAGAAATATTGATTCTAAAGGTCTTAAATGGTGAAATAGGAATCAATTGGGTCATTGGAAGAAGAATTACACAATTTTTTAGGTGTGGCACGTTTTTCGAGGCAAAATCTGGACTTTTCCGAATTAAGGTGAGTGGTTTGATTTTAGCCTTATCTTGACTCGAAAGTGTTTTAAAGTACCTTTGGTGAGTTCTTGTGAGTATTTGTACGTTCCTAGACTTAGCTTATTTTACAAGGCATTTACTTACATTCGTTGTGTCGATATTCACTACATTGCATTAACTGTTTATTTTTAAAAGTATTGGTGCATGGCGTGTAAATTTTCATATCATATAGGGTCAAGTCTAATTGCATCGTTGGATCCATATGGGGCGGTAAGGGGTCTACTTAAGATTGGGACAATGATAATCCAGGTGAACGGGTGTCACACTGAGGCACTCGAGGGAATAATGTTAAACCAGGTGAACGGGTGTCACGACGGTGCACCCGAGGGATTAACGTTGGACCAGGTGAACGTGTGCCACAGTGGGATATTCGAGGGATTAAGTATGTCAAGGTGATATCTCGAGCTAGACATGTCTTGCATGTTGTCGTATACTATGCCATGCTCGTATGTCTTTCATGCATTGTATATCTGTTTCATGCCTTCACTTAGATGGTTTATCATCTAACATGGGTTATGCCCCTGGAACATTCAACGTTCCAGTCAGGGACAGCTACGAGGTCGAGGACACGGCCGGTGAATCTGTGGTGTTTATTTGATAGATGTTGTATTATTTTGGAAACACTAGTATTTATAATGTTGTATGTATGAGCAATCGCTCGACGGTGTTGTAATCGTTAGTATCAATGTTGTATACACATATCGGTATGGGAACATTTTGTGTGTAACACGTGGTAGGCCACATCATCTTGATTAACTAAGTATTCCGCTGTGTTTAAATTGTCTCGTTCGGTTAAGATTTGTTATTGTTAACTAAATGAGTAAGACTGGAACTCTCGGGGTATATATCTGCATGTGGAGTCGTTCTTATGATCACCGCGAGTGTCGGATGTAGCTTTACGACAAGTGTTTCATCTGCATGTGAAGATTGTGCTCACAGGCGCCGCGGGTAACAGACTTGAAAAAAAAAAAAAAAGAAACCCCAGGAATTTCCTTATAGTGACATGCCTGTATAGAGCAGGGTGTTACACTCACAACCTCCAATACTCCAAAAGAAAACACATCACTGTAGGTACAATTGCAGGACACTCACACTTCTTACAACTTTGAGTATCCTAGCTGCTATTTACAGAACATCATTCAAAAACTTCCAAAATCCAACAAATAACTCTTACCATGTTCATAGTACATAGTAACCCCGACTTACACCCTCAACAGCATAAAAGGTAAAACCAACCCTTACATAACCCTTGTTTATACAACTATGATACACAAGTCTCAAACGAATTCAAAGGTTACATATAGCACATGAATAACATGAAGTTAAATTAAACATCGGCTTCCTCGTAGCCTTTTCTCCTTCTTGTCTCCAGGGTACCTGGGATGCTAATATACCTAGGACATTGAATGTCCTAAGGGCATCAACCCAAGTTAGATATTGACATCTAAGTGAGTGCATCAAAGAAGGAAAGTGTGCATGTAAATGAGTTATGCAAATAATATGAAACCGCCCGTGTGGTAGTGACGCCAAGGTGTTGCAATCACTCCCGCTAATCTATCATGTTCTCACATCTCCATGACTTTTCACCAGTCTAACATGAGATCCTGACTTCAGCTAGCCACACACACCGAGTGATGCATGACAAAGAAAGAGAAAATGTTCGATATAAAGGAAAGTCATGCTTATGCAAGTAATCACCCTTACCCGTGTGAAGACAAAATGTTTGATATGTAGCATAAGGATGCAAGAACCACTCACCATGTTGGTTTGGATGCATTAGGGTACTGTTCAAAGGGTTCGGGAATGGTTTTCTCACTATTTTGATTCTGTTTCACTCCTTTTACAGTGGCGGTCCAAATTTTTTAGCGAAATGTTTTTCCACCTCTTTTTTTGGCAAAGTTTATCTTCTCAAACTCACATTCTTTTTCCTCTTATTTAATGGTGAGAATGTCCCTTCTAAAGGCTTAATATTTATAGGCATCCTTGGCCAATCCGGGTGTGCCATGTGTCACTTGGAAAAGTTAGGAAATTATTGCTTTCATAGGATTGCGCCACGTGTCCCTAGAGATTTATGCCATTTCGTACCCTTACGACAAGTATCCATTGAGATATTTGCGATCACATGTTTAATTTGATTTTCAAGATTCCCCATCATTACATCCCACATGGTAAATTACATTTTCCACATTTCTTATCATTACACTTCAAATCCTATCTCCAAGTGGCCAATGAATGCTTGCCACATGTCCTTAGGGATAAGGTTTGGAGACTTTTGCAAATTTGGAGACTAAGTAAGCTTTTCCTTGGCTAATCACACAATGCCATCTCAAGGGGTCATTATGAGTCATCATGTGACCTTATCTTCTCTTCCAAATGGTCAATGGTTGATTGCCATGTGTCCTTGAGGATAAGGTTTGAAGACTTTTGGAAGCTAAGTCTTGAATTTCAAAATGATCCAAGGATGGCTTAAATGTTATTTGAGATCTGCAATCACGACTTAACTATATTGGAATAAGTTTGGAATCCGCAATCATTACTCCAAATGGTTTAGTTGGCCCAGTTCATTATTCTAATGATCTAGCTACAGGTTTCAAGAACTACACCTTGACCCAAACTTTTTGGGTAATTTGCACTTAGGCCCTTGCAACTTGATCCCCGGGCCATTTTTAATTGCACTTTTTGGTCCCTAGAAAATAGATAAATTACGCTAATACCCCAAGATTTTTAGGTAAATTACACTTTTACCCGAACTTCAGTATTTATAATTTTTCCTCTGGCTCAAAAACTGAACCTTTGTCTCAAGGCTTCTATAATCCCTTGAAATGACCTATTTCTTTCAGTATTAGAACCTAATAACCTCAGGTATTAGATCATATTTGAGTTTGAAAATCCGGGATATTACATCGAGTTACCTCGGTCTATCTATAGCAAAGCTTTGTAACAAACAAGTGTCGATAGATCTCGAGTTACCTCAGCCTATCTACGACAAAGCTTTGTAACAAACAAGTCTCGACAGACCTCGAGTTACCTCAGTCTGCTACCTTTGGCCTTGAGTTATCTTAGCCTATCTGTAGCAAAGCTTTGTAACAAACAAGCCCCGACGGACCTCGAGTTACCTCAACCTTTCTACAGGAAAGCTTTGTAACAAACAAGTCCCAGCGGACCTCGAGTTACCTCGGTCTATTTCGCGAGTCACCTCAGCATTTCCCTCTTTGTTACTTAAAGCAGCACGAAGCTTATTCAAGTAAAATCAAATCGGAAGCTTCGTCAGTCCTACTAAAGCCTGATGGCGCGCATATTTTATATTATTTATCCCTCTTATTCCATCTTCATTTCACTCTATTTAGGTTATTTCATTTGTCTTGTGTTTATTTTATTTTATTGGGCTTCACACTATTTTTATTCTTATTTGGCAGATTTGGGCCGCAGATTTGAGCTATTTCGATACAGGCGCAAGTGGGCTTCGCAAGGTGGACGGACATCGAGTTTGAAAGAGGCAACCATACTTCATTATGGGTTATGGGCAAATTTAGAATCCATTGGGCCCTTTTAATTAATTAAATTATGGGCCATATGTAATAAAAAAAAACCCTAAGCCCATTTAGCCTAGGTTTTTCTTTTCCAAAACCCTATAAATAAGAGCTAGCTAAGAGGCATTGGGGTGGCCGATTTTGGAGGATTCTCACGGTTTTAACCTAGAAGCTATGGAAGGCTAATTCACTTGTAATCTGTTACATTCCCGTACCCCCTGCTCAATTTGAGTCTCGATCATATAATCGAATCTGGTTTGGAACTCGATTCTCATGTTTTTATTGATGATTTCACTTCTTTTCCTTCTCTAAGTTTATGTATGTTTCTTTTACACGGTTGTGTGAATGCATGCATGATCTTTGGATGGGTTTAATTGACGTGCTCGGTTGTGGCTTTGATTAGAAAGAAATGGTATATTATAAATTGTATGAGCGATTGCTCGTTTTGATTTATTCTTTTACGGTTGTAGAAGAAAAAAAATCAAACCAAACAGATTATATTTTCATAAGTGAGACGGGGGTTACCGTGGTAAGGAGGCAGGGTTTGTAGCGGGTTACGTTTTAATTGGTCGAGAATTCATCTTTGTTTCATTCTTGAGCGTTTTTAAGTTCGATTTTCATCACAACCCCCCTCATTTAATCTTGTTTTGACAGTTCGTTGGGAGACGACCTGGGGAGCATCCTAGCTGCAAACCAGTCCTAATACATACACTAATCTGGTCGGTTCAACAGCCTCGATCAAAGCCCACCACATAATAGGCGGACGTGGCAATCCTAATCGTTCGATACTCATAACGATTAAGAAATCAAACGTTATAGCAAACAAAAGCGAAGGAAAAGTACAAGGTACCCACATTTGGGAAATCTCTCATTTCATTACTCCATTTCATTACAAAGCATATCCACAACACATGACTTTTATTACGCTTTCGGTGGTTCACTTACAATAAAATACACCCGAGCTATCTCAATATTCTATCCTAGTCAAGTCCTAGCACAATAAGACATATGCAGCTAATGAAACCTTAGCACAACAAGGCCAACCCAGCCTCCAAATACCTATCCCCCGCAAAGCCCCTAGTAGCTCCTCAGCACGAATTGCCAGAAAATCGATGCCAACATCATGACCGACCCTGGAATTAAGAAACTGGGGCATAAATCAGTTGAAGGCCACCTCAGCCACTCCCCGGCTAAGCAATACCCCCACGGGCCATTCCTTAGGGATACGGACCCAAGCTGGTGAAGGCATGAGCAAGAACTATAGGGAGGTCCAAGAAATGCAACAACACCAGCATGATGATCGCGGGCCACAAAGAACTCAAAATTCCAGGGAAGGTAGAATGGTGAGGACAAACTCCTCAAGGCTAAGGAATAAATCGACCCTCACACCGCGACCACCGAGAACTACCAACCCGCATACCATGAACACCCAAAACCACAAGTCACGACTAACTCTAGCCGTCGATGCATCACCTGAATTGACCACGTCGTTGCCAGAAATAGTACTATGCGTCGACAGAATCCTGACTCTACTTGACATCACCAACCATCTAACCCCAAGATATCTAGCTAAAAGGAGGATGCTCAAGCATTGAGTAGAGGATACGCAGCAAGCAACATGAATGCCCCTTTTTATAGGTATAATAAAGGATACCGAGCATCATCCACATTGCCTATCATAATGTCGCTCATTAATGCTCTGCATTCACTGGTAGGACAACCATCATCAAAATAGAGCCACGTGCCCAGGCCGTCAATATCTCACCCTCGAAAACCGACGCACGTCCTGGGGAAACCCCCCTGGGAGGTGGCGTGTTCTGCGCCACCAAGCCATTACTTTGCCCTTATAGGCCACGCGCCCCCGATCCTGTGTTGTCCATATTCCCTAAACATGGTACTCAAACCATTACACTCGAATATCCCAAGGAAAGCCGAGGATAAAACATGGTCATTCCAAACACATACCCTAGTAACTCGCCTACACCACCCAACTTCGGTACCCCGATCCCGAACCCATAGCCACAATAAAGGAAAGCCAGGAAGAGGAACAAAGGGAAAATCGAGCCACTTTCAAAAATATCTCTTTCATTTAAATAAAGATAGGGTTATAATGTCAACCAGTTACATGCTGTAAAAACAAAGAGAAGTAAGACCCGCCCTAAGGACCAATGGCAGGTTCATCCGATCGAGGTGAATCTGAAGCCCTGCTTTGCTGCTCGGTATCTCCTTCTACGTGATCAGCCTCAGTCGCCCCCTGAGCCCCCTCCAAAGCTTCGTTGTTAATGGCTGGATCCGACGAGCCTAGGTTCACAAGTCAACCACCCACTACCTCCTTAGAGGGGTCACACCCAGTAAAATCCACCCCCGAGCAAAGTAATAAAGCTTGCATCAATGCCACATGAAAGCCCCCCAGATATTATAGAAGAGCCTCCCTCCTTACACAAGCCTCCAAGCGGGCAACTTCTTGGCTGGAAGTGTCTAGTTTTGCCTCCAACTCCTTGATCTTCTCGTCTTGCTCGACCAACTTCTGTTGAACCTCATCTCTCTGGCCAGATACTTTTAGATATCTAGACGTTACCCTCACCACCTCCTCATTAGTCAAAATAGCCCACCCATAAAGGCTATCAACGTCAGCCTTGGCTTTCGCCTTTCTTATTTCTGACTACATGAATAATAGGTGAGTGGCACTGGTAGCTCACAGTTGTAGCATCTCTACTCATCGGTACAACCCCTCCTCCCCAAGAGAGACGAGCCTCTTCCGATCAACCTCCACGAGGAGTTGGTCCTGGACAAATCTCCCCGGTCAAAAGGCATGACTTTAGAGACTTTGAGGATCCTTCTGGCATCATCGCAACCCCACAAGCCTGACCATAGGGCACGCACCAATAGGGGAGGCGCCAACTCACTATCATCCCGATTTGAGCCTGACGAGCTTGCGACATCAGTTAGTGGATTTGCGCCCGAAGGGCCTACAGTGTTGATAGTCGGCCTCAAACCCGAAGAGTCGAGCATCTTTGTAGCTTCATTTAGGGAGCCTGATGTGCTTGGAGCTTGACCAAAAGACCCTAGTTCGATAGCTATCCAGTGTCTCTTCTGACAGAGGGGCACCTCCTTGGCCTCCGGTCAAGAAGGAGTGCCGGCAATAGCCGCAGCAATCGATCGAGCACAAATGGGGCTCCTCGGCTTCGTAGCAGTAACTTTCGCCCAACTCACAAGCACCCTAGATGGTGCCCCAACACCTTTTTTATTGTACACCACACCACTTCTTCCACCGTCAAGCCTGGTGCCTTTTGCCCTGAAACATAAAGCCTCGATAAGAGATGTCATTGAAACCAAGCAAAACCCAATTACGCAGTGACAACATACCCATATACTCGCCCAAGGCCTGAGGGTCCTCTCCCAGTTCCACAAGCTTCATAGATTCAAACTAGGGATAAAACGTGAAGGCATCTGCAAGGGCTTAATCCTCCGATTGCCAGAATAAAGGGTATTTCTCCTTACCTTCCTCGTCTAGGAAAAAACTGAGCTCTTCCTCGCTCGAGCCCACCTTGAAGAAGCCACCTTTAAAATGCATGAGGGATGTGGTAAAGGCCTTCAGCACCGATTTTCTCATATGACAAGTCAGAGAAATCCAACGACCCCGATAGGTTCCTTTCCAGTGATAGTAGTGGAAGAAGACCGCCTTATTAGGTTTGCGGCCAAGGAACTTGGCCAACACTTCAAAGTCGCAGATGAAGCCCCAGCTGTTTGGATGCAGTTGCATCGGGGCGATGTTCATCGCCTCCAATACTAAACTCTGGAACTAGATCAAAGGAAGCCGTAACTTCAACCTCGTGAATAGCACCTCATACATGTATAGAAACCCAGAGTCCGTGGCTGAATGATAGACACGTTCCTCCCAACCACAGGGAAGGCAGACGGAATTTTTCCCCAAACCCACCTTTCTCCATCCTTCTTTACTCCCTCTCCACTCCAGGAGGTGACCTTTCCCCTCACCCCAGCCAAAGACAAGTCTATAGAAGACTTCAATGCGGTCCGGGCAACCTTCTCAAGTACCCAGTTGTACGGGTGAGCAGAGCTTGAAGTAGAGATAGCCATCCACGAGTAGACTAACTGGCTAGGAAGAATAATCAAACGTTGGAATGAGAATCCCAAGATAGAGGACAAGTGTGTGAACCAGAGTAAGGGACATGTATGCACGGGGCAACGCATACAAATAGGCATCACACGAGGCACCAAACAGGTGATTAGCTGCCAACGAAACCTTGCCATGTGTCCCACAATGAGTACTCTGGTGGACCTGTACCGCCTAGGATGGTGAGCCTTCTTGTGCCTTTAGACAGCGCCTTATGCCCTCAAATAGGTGCCTTGATTCTCGAAGCCCATCGAGCCCCAAGCAATCAAACGAGGCCGCCAAAGCTAAAGCCCAAAGTTGAGGCGCCAAACCCCTTGGGGGAACGGCAACCCGATCCCATTTTGCGGACCAAAATTACTGTCACGATAAGCTAGTAAGGACATCAAAGCTGCAAGGACCAAGCAAGACGCACATGAAGAGAAAGATAGGAACAAGTCATTTTGATAGGGGAAGAAGAGTGATTTGTCATTAACCAAGAAGTACTCAACAAAATTACAAGGCAAACTCCAAAAATCTACACTACCATACAAAATCACAACTGTAACACCCCATAAATTCCAGGATCAATTTTAACACGTTGGTTTCAAAATTTAAATATAGGAGGCATTAATTAACTCGTTAATGTTTTTCCTATTTTCGTATGGTATTTAAATGTCTTTAAATTTCAAGTTTTGAGAAGCGTGTTAGAAAGGTTTTAGATAAATATGAGGTATAAACTTGTAACCTTCAAGAAGCAAATGTCAAAGCTTGTGTCTTAGTCTTTCTGGTGATTCCATGTTTTACGTATTCAAGTAGTCGGAATGACATCGCAAAAAAGAGGTTTACTTTCTAGGAGAACGTGCTTATTTATTAGGTGGTTGACATGTAAGTGTCCCACGTATAACCTTATGAACCATGAGTCTTTCATAGGTGGTGATTTCAAGGATATTCTTTAAAGGACTTGAATAAATGAGGTGATACGTACATGATATTGTCGTAAATATGAACTTTCAAAATTAAGGACAAAATGGTAATTAATACAAATGGTTTTGTGTATATTATTTTTCTTTGGAACAAACATAAATATACCCCCAAATTTGCTTAAAAGCTTACCACGCTTCAATTATTAGTATCTCCGTATAAATAGTTGATTTCACAAGACATCCGAATAAAAATTAGTAGTAGATTTAAATGGTCATTTAGTAGTTTGATTACAACAACTTAATTTATTTGAACGTAACAAAATAAGAGAAATATTAGGTAGCCGTTTCCTCTTTGCCTTTGCTTGCTCCCGAGTACCTGAAACACTTCTTGCACCTGGAATGTGAAATGTTCTAGGGGTATGAAACACCCAAGTTAGATAGTGATATCTAAGTATTGGAGGTGCATGTAAATACATTATGCAGTATGTCATGAAATAACCCGATAGTAGTGACGCTAGGGCATTGCAATCACCCCCATGGGCCATCATGTTATCAAAAAGCCATAGCCATCCCTGACTTGGAAGGGTGTGGTCCTAGACCACATACATGATGCAACCCATCTCAATGCCACTAGCCATGAATCACTACAAGAAAATTGGTCTTCCGTGATAACCTTAGGTGGTCACAAAAAGATAGAATTTCATCACGCAATCTTTTCAGTGATGATCAAGTATTCGTCACGGACTCATCACCGTAGGTCCCCCGCCGATTATCTTTGGTGACGAAATAATTAATTCATCACGATAAATGCATTATTGGTGACGAAAAACTCGTCTCCCAACTCATCACCTAAGATCATCGTCTCTTCATATCTAGTCACCAAAAATACTTTTTAGTGACGAATTATTTCATCACTATTGACATAAAAATTTCCATCACTAAAACATATTTGTGACTACCATTAATTCTCACAAATTTTTTTTATCTCATCACCAAAATTGTCTCGTGACGTTATTCCTCACCAAAAAAACAAAATTGTTCGTTATCAGAAAGTTTTTGTGACAAAACACTTAGTCACCAAAAGGTACTTGTGATAAAGTGGAGTTCTCATAGAAAATATTCTACAATGGTTGGTAAAATACTTGTGATTTACATCAAGAGACTTAGACATCACCAAAAAGTTTATGTGATGAAAGCATCTCATTGCAAAAACTCTTTTACTATAATATAATATCATCATCAAAAACTTTTGGCGATGAAAGTCTATCAAGGAAATAGCATCCCAAAAAATTATAGCTGACTCACCCAGCCTGTCACTAAAAATTTCCTATCATGATATTCTCACCATATAGTCCCATAAACATCCATGGTTATAAATTCTCAACTTATTTAAAATACCAAACACAACTACCACAAATTTCAATGAATTAAATCATCCAAATTGTTAGTCCATCAAAACATATCCCACAAATGACAAAACTCATCAAATCTAATATTCAAAAACATGTTCCAAGCATAATTATTCATCAAATAAAGACAAACAAGAAAAAGGTATATCAAGTCAAAATAAACTTTCAACTTCTTTGGATCCTTAAAGTCCCACACATCTAAGAGTTTTTACCATCTTCTACATTTGATGGTTTATGTAGAGGTTTTTCTCCAACTTTTTCTAAAACAATGGCCAACATACTCTTCAACTGATGGATCTCCTCTTTCTGTGCTTCAAAAACAATTTCTCTTGACTCGTTATACTATAACAAGTTCTCCACTTGTTGTTTAAGTTGTTCTATTTCTGAATGATTCGTTGGAGTTGTCCGAGTCTTTTTAGATTGGTTTAGCAGTAGAGTAACCTGATTTCAACCTTATTGATGAAGCACAAATTTCTTTTTGAGTAAGTGTTTAACTTTATTCTTCTTCTGATGCAGAGGTTGCAGCTTCTTGTTTCTCAACATCATCTCCTAATGTAGTGAGAAAGACAATTAGTATAACATCATAAGCCAATCATTGACAAGATTCATCCACTCCTTACTAGGTGCCATTATCTTGTAAAAGAATGACAATCTTGTACTTCACCTAAACAATATAACAATAATATCGCTTAGCTAAGCCTTAAGAAATAGAGTTGGCTATTCATAACAAAATTTAGCTTCTCATTATTAGAGTTAGACTTTAAACTTGTATAAACTTTTAGAAAATTAAACTTTAAAAGCAAGTAAACAAATGAAGAGACTAGCTAGGTAATTAAATATCCATTTTACTAAACATACCAAAGGGAAACATGGGACTCATGTAGAGACATACACAAGAAGTTCGTGCCGGGGAGAAGTGCGTATATATAAAAATAGGCAAATTAAGTGCTATAATGTAAGTAGTATATCAAATGAGCACCATTAGGTGGCAAACAGTTGCTGCTCATAACTCTTTTGAAAACTAGAAACCTTAGTTAAGCAATGAATATAAACATTTTCCTTGTATTCAAAATGTTTGAAAGTACTCAAAATTTATGAAAACAAAAATGAGTAACCAAACTTTTTTTTCTGTTTACATTGTCAAAATAGTGTAAACAAAAACTCAAAACAAAAGCATACTAATCATTTCCCAACCACGGCCAGATACCACTACATAACTACAAGCAATACTAGGAGAGAAGCAAGATGTAGAACATGACACATCAATAATGATAATAAACCTAATTCAATTAGGCTGTAAGATAAAATAATAAATACAATCTAAGCTTTCATTTACGTGGTCAAGATATCAGAGACTATATGTACATTTTTAGGCCCCAAAGGTCAATTATTTTGACAAAATTAATTCTCATAAATATTTCTCAAGATGGTAAAAGTTTAGTGCTTAATAATCTAATTTTTCATGGAAGTAAAAGTTTAGGCCAACTTATTACTTGAACTATTAAAAGCTTGTTGGATCAAACACCATGAATTCTAGGCAAAAGTTGAAATTATTAAACCAAAAGAAAATTAAGAGAAAAAGGTAAAGAATATAAATTTAAAGCTACCATGTTAACAAAAATTAACTATGAAACATACCTAAATATGATAAAATGACTATGGAAAGTACATGATGCTTAATGAGCATTTGCACAGAGAACAACGAACAAAGTACATATGGTCTTAATAAACTTAAACAAACAAAAAGTCACAGAGCACTCAACATATGTAAGTGATAAGAGCCACATAAAAAAGAAAAGCAAAGAAAAGACCAACACACACCTCAAAATTGTCCACATGTTGGCTCCAGATTCTGGGGTCCCAATAGTCAACTCCCATCTCTCCCCAATATTTTCCAATTTTGAGGTTTGTGTGCATCGCCATGGCTTCAGCTTGCTATGAGTATTGTTCTAAACAATAACAAGGATCAGATGCACAGTTATTGTGTCCAATTTAAATCAATTACCCAAATAAGTAAGAAAGGTCCTAAACAAGAAAAAAGAATGGTTTAAACAAAGTATTAACATTTGGCATATCTAGGGGGCCAAAACAACAGTTGGCACCAAGAAAACCCTAATAATGCGCGAAGGCTTTTGGAGAAGGTATGTATAGCTGCGAAGAAGCATGATGGAAATCAACATTTTGCCAAACCCTATACCCATAAACACAATCGTATTTTGCTTTATGTTTTTTGCCAATGCTTCCATTTGGTAACTGCAAAACAGATTAATAAGCCAAAGTTAGAAAACCAAGAATTTAAAAGAACCATCATTTCTTCAAGACACAACTCCAAGTATCACCTTCTAGCAAAAGGCAGCAGACCAGACAATATCTCTTGTCTTCCACTCACTGTCATTTCAACTTCCTCTATTTTTTTTTTTCTTTTCCCGTTTTCTTTTCTTGCAATTTTTTCTAGGTTTCTTCTCTTAAAACAACGCCTGTGAGCACAAACATCACTTCAGCTTTAAATAACAGTGGGATGAATTCTATTTGGTTTCCACACACAACAAATGCATTCACAGAGCATCTTTCTTTCTGTGTGTCATCGAGTGGTTCGATATACAGCTGAGATTGCATATCAACAAAACCTAAATTGCAGATTAATTCAATACCCAAAATCAACGCAAATCACAACAGGAGAATCGAGAAACTCACAGAGAATAATCAAAGGTTTGGCGGACTATGGGAGAGGGAGATTTAGCGACGGCTAGGAGGCAGCGATGGAGTTGGAGGCGACAGCGGCGGTGTTGAGGCAACGTTGAGGCGGTGGAGGCGACGGTGGGAGGCGACTGAAAGTATCACAATGGGTCCATCAGAGGCTGTGAGATTTTTGGAATTAGGGATTAAGGGGAAGTCTAATTTGGGAATTGTAAGGGAAAAGGCGAGGCAGCTCCCCCAACATTTTAGTTTTTTATTTTTTATTTTTAATATTTAATTGTTAATTAATAAAAATTAAAATAATTTATGAAAATAATATTAATAATTATTTGATTGATAAAAATAAAATAATTTAAGATTATGATAATTGATAAAATAATTTAAATTATTACATCAAAATAATAATTATTTAAAATATAATTATATTATAAATAAATATAATAATTATAATAAATTAATTTGATATATTGTATTCTTTTTAATGTGTTCATAATTTTTCAATATATTGCATTATCAATAAACAACTAATGCCCAATTATAATAGTTTGTTAATTATATTTTTGTATTTACAAAGAAATATAATTATATTGGAATTGCTTATATAAGTATTAGTTAAATCTTAATAATTCTTTTTTGTTATTTCATGGTTAGAATTAAATTTTTTTGTCAATAACGATGAGAAAGTACAACATGTAAGAGATGCAAGAGTTCAAAGAGGAGGAGTCACCCACCAATGTTACCTAACCCAGTACTATTCACGGTTGTCGATTAAGCTGTTCTGCATAAAACACAAGATTTCGTGAAACCAAGGTGAAATATTTTTACATAGACTTGTAGGGAATAAATAGAGGAAAAACTGTGAAAAATTTCAGGTCAAGAAGGTCCTGCACGAGCCCTCACGCGCCTCCCAAAGTGGCTTCACACACCCCACCGTGTCTTCTTCGATGCAAGTGCGCTGCAACTCGGTTTTTCAAGCTTTTCTCCTTCATTTTAACTCCGATTCCACCCCTGTTTGTTCCTATACCTCTCTCTTTCTTCCTTCTACAAGATTATAAAATTAAACGAAACTTACCTCACTAATTTTTGTCAATTTGAGCTCAGATTCTGACAATGCTCAGATTTCCTGTCGAGACTCGTATCTTCTTTGTTTCCTTACCGATCTACCTCATTTCTTTTGTAAAATCTCCCTTTATTTCTCAAGAACAGATTCCTCACCCTCAATTTTCTCACATGGCCCAACTTTGCCTCAAATTTTCATGATTTGTTTTTGGTTGGGTTTAGGCTTTTACAGAATTTGTGGCCAATTAGATTATGCCACTTGGAGGGACACTTGGCCATTTGGGATTGGGCCAATTGCTGATATTTTGATAGCTTCATGATGACTAAACTTTTGGCTTTTATCGTTTTGGCCCACAATTTTCATAAATTACACTTTTACCCTTTGTAACTTTGAGAATCCCACTTTTAGCCTTCAAAATGCTATTCCTCCTTTTCCAATAATTCTTACAATGCTCCTTCACTTTTGGGTACCATTCTTGGCTCCAAAATGATCTCCAATCGTGATTCCCTTTGTCGAAAGTGGAATGATGATGTTTTACTTTATGCTTTTGGTTTGTCTTTTATCATCATTAGCCCTCTTTTGTCAAAAGACGCAATGATGTTGTCTGTCTTTAATTATTAGGTTTTTCTTTAAGACTAGTATTTGTATGTGTAGTTTTGTAATGTTTTGGCATGAACATTTTTATGAAGATAGTGCAGAGAGCATTTTTATCCTAATTCTTATCTAAGCAATTCATTTGTTTAGTAGCGAATTTGCTTGATTCTTATCACTCTTCATTCTTCTATCTTAGAGTGTGGTGAACCAAAACTAGTATTTTCTTATTTTTGGGCACATGAATTTGCAAATCATTTCTCATTTTACAAGTCATCCTCCTTTTCTAGTAAATTATTTTATGGTTCTCATTTATACTTGTGTCTCAAATAAGGCTTTGTATCATCCTATTTTCCTTTGGGAATGATGCTTTATTGAGGACATGCAAGGGTTTGATGTTGTCTTGCATGAAGGTTTCCCTCTTGTGCATGTTGTTTCGGTAATTGTGTGTTAATCATGTATGAGAAGTCTTCACAAATGTGCATGGTGGTGATGATGCATAGAGCTTGTGCACGAAAATAGTTTTTAAATGTGTAAATGCTTCATGATGAGCCAGCAGATGAGTTCGCAGGATATATCTGTAGAGAAAGCTTTGGCTCAGAGATGAACTTTGGTCCCAAGTCTATGAAATGGACTTCAGTCCTAGGGTTTTGGACTTCGATCCCATGATTATGGTTTTAAAAGATTGCATGTGAGCATGAATGCATGTTTCATCTTTTATCATGTAGAGTGATGTAAGCGGTGTGGCGTAAGAGCCTTAAATGGCATTCATGATTCTATTTGCCTCCCGATACCTATGATTCCTATGATCACTTCCTTTTAGTTCTACTTTTGGGCCTTATGGCTCATATTTGCTCGCATTATTCCGGGTAAAGGTAAGGCTAAAGAAGTGGGTGAGTCAAGTGAAGTTGGAGCCATGAGGTAGATGTGTATACAAAGTTGTCTCAACCGAAAGGTCCTCGGGGGATGTTTTTGAGATGTATAATACTAAGTTACATTTTTTTTTACGTTCGAGGTTGTACCTTTAAGGAGAAATGGTGCGTATATGGACCCTAGTATGTATATGTCTATGAGTAATGATGTATGAGTATGGCTTTCGTTGTTAATAGCAAGGAATATGTGTGACGCTTCTAATTGAGTTTTGCATATATGCCCTCTTTTCTGACGGATCCCTCTCGAATACCTCGTATTGTCTTCAGTGATGGGGACACTATAATTATCAGAGCTTGTCTAAAGGAGAAATTGAGATCAATTAGGGTCGCTTACAAGATGTCATGTCAAATAATTGTACAATCTCTATATTATAAATAAAGGAATTACGGTTATGTATCATTTGAGGTTTCGATCTTACTTCCGCATTTACGATGGTGATGTTACCTACCTTATGTGTATTGGATTGAGAAGGAATTACCTATCTTATTGCATTTATGATGATGTTATCTATCTTATGTTACTGATCTTGCTTTCTTTTAAGTTTGATATGTTGAAAAGGTAGATCAGAATTGTTGGGGATTGATTTATGTGTATTGGATTGAGTGTATGTGTGGAAAAAAATATTCCCGAAATCTAGGGTTAACGCCATGCTTGGGAAAAACAGGGTGTTACAGTTGGTATCAGAGTGAAGGATGAGTTAGAAACCTCGATTGGAGACTCAAGAGTACTATTGGGAATTGAGAATTATCGTGTCAGGGATGGTTAGTCTACAATGACTTAACCTAACTGTCAAGATTAGGTTTGTGAATGATGATATGAATTATCGAGCTCTGAGTGTAGGAATGATTTGGTACAGATCAAGGATCCTAGGAAATAGTCCAAACTAAGAAACCTAGGATAATTCAATAAGTGTTTCTGAGAACAGAATTCGAGGATTCTGAAAATTGATTTTGATGATAAGGATATAGTGATTGACTAATGAGAAGATTTTTATCACGATCTTTTCTTTTCAGATGATGGGTACTCAGCAAAACATGAATAGACAAGATGAGGAATACAATAGTAACAGTCATCATGCTCACTATGCGAATCACGCCACGAGTGATGGATGACAAGAAGACAGGATCTGGTCCTAGTGAAAATAAACTTGATCAAATGAAAAGAATTTTAGAAAACATGCTAACCTGTGTAGTAAGAAATGATCCACTAAGGCGTACCCGATGTATTGGATCAGTATCGCTGGTAAAGACCCCCAGTGTTTAAAGGAAGGGCAGGAGATGACCCTAGTGTGGCTGAGTATTGGATGGAACAAATCAAGAAGCTACTCCAACATTACAATGCAGTGATGAAGAAAAGGTTAAATGCGCCACATTCATGCTAGAGGAAGAAGCTAGGCAATAGTGGCAATCGACGCAATGAGCCTTGCAAAGAACACCCAAGCAAGCAGAGCAAAATCCAAGGCCAAGACAAGCTCAGTCGGTAACCTGGGAAGCATTCAAAGATGTTTTTAAAGCTAAGTACTTTCCTCGAATTTGGAGGGAAGAAAAAACCTGGGAGTTTATGAAATCAAGGTAGACGGAAGAAATGTTGGTTTCTTAGTACAATGTCAAGTTTACCCTACTGATTAGGTATGTGCCTATCTATGAAGCCGATGAGTGGCAAAAGGCATAAAAGTTTGTGGGTGGACTATGAGTGGGATTGCAGCAAGCTCTTAATGTGTGTGCTGTTGACACTTACAATGAGGTGCTAGATAGGGCTCTAACTACTGAGATAGATCTACTATGTGTAGGATTGATTAGATCGGATGATAAGAAAAGAGATTCGAAGGGCATGGAGCATAAGTAGGGAGGAAAGAATTCCAAAGATAACAAGTTATATCCCCAATGTAACAAGGTGCACCCAGGGAAGCAATGTTTCTTGAGACATATCCACTGTTATGCATGCGGCGAAGATGGACATAAGGAAAAGAATTGCCCTAAGAATAAAGAGGCACCTCCAATTAGGAATCGAATAGGGATTACATGTTTCTCGTGCCATCAACTAGGTCATTATGCAAGTGAATGCATGAAAAGACAAAAGATAGAGCAACCTAGGAAGTTGGATCAGACACGAGGACCTCACACTAGACGAGTTTATTGCTTGAAAAGAGAGGACAAAAAGACCTACCCAATAATAACAAAAGGTACACTGATTTTGTTCAAATAGATTTTGATGCATTCATGACCATAGCATATGCATTAGTTTAGGAGTAAACTTGAAAATTTGGGTTTAGGGTTAAGGTTTAAAACACTAGAAGTCATGGTGTTAAGACCATACGGATCTTGTTAAGAAGATAAAAAATTTTGGAGTTAAGATTAGCATGGTTTGAAAATGATATAGATCATTTTGAGGATATGTCTGACCACATGTGAAAAGCTACAACAAGAAATTATGTGAAAGACACAGCATACCTTGTAAGCAGTGCACATGTAACAGATTTGAAATAATATATGATTGAGGTATTTAGGTCATTGTAATTGTGAATTGTTTGCCAATATCAGTTATTTGATTAGTCAAGTGCAAAAATTTCATGGATGAAATTTCTTTAAGGGGGGAGAATGTAATACTCGAAAATTTTGTGATGTTTTGGTGAATAAGTGCTTTGGTGAAAATATGAAATTTCACGGAAATTGATATCAAAATACCCTAAATAAGTGACCGAATTAGTTGTAGGGAGTACCCTAGAGCTTAGATATCTAAGAAAAAGGTTATGAGGTTGACAAGCATCTCGAAAGAAGATTTTAACATTGAAAGAAATTAGGACGAACATAGTTTCTGATATAGCTAAGTTATAGCCTGAAACAACCCTTAAGTTTGGTATGAAACAAAAGGGTTTACGATCAAAACATGCATTTCGGTCTAAGTGTAATTTTTAATTCTACTTGAAAAAGGGTTGAAAATGATTTGTTTTCAAAATTTGTTGGGCAAATTGAAAAGCATAGGACCTAAGGGTTCATGTGGTAAAATATCAACGTCTAAGGACTTGTAATGAGTGTTATAATGGAATTCTAAATAAGCATGGGGTGGTAATGTAATTTCTAAAATTGTTGTGCAAGTGGTCGCTGACCTACCACCACACGTGAAGCTAAATCCAGTGATGGGAAGGCCAGATCTTGTCAGGGTATGGTCGTCATGGGCCTAGGAAGCTTAGGGGAGAAGCAATGGCTGTTGATTAGCCAAGAGATGGCCAGTTCTTTCCTATAAATAACAAGGGTTTTGGCCAAAAGTTAGCACACAAATTGCTTAAGTTTTGGAGTGTTTTTGAGAGATTGGATAGAGGGCTTTTGTTCCTTGGTGTGTGTAGAGTATTTATGGAGAATTTGGTGAGGCTTCCTATAGTTTTGAATGGGTTTCGAGCTTAGCCGAAAAATCGGGTAAGGTCTGTAACATTCTGCATCGAGCAATAGGAAGGACCAGAACAACTTACCCTAATGAGCCTACACAAACTTCCCAGGGGGTTATCCATCCTTGAACTTCCCCAGCTTAAGCACGCTTAACCCGGGAGTTTTTTTCCTACATTCAACCCAAAAGGTATCTAACTGGTGTTATTTCCTTCTTACTTATTCTCGATATATACTACCATTCTCTAGGCTCTTGGGGTATTACATTCTCCCCCCTTGAGCACATGACGTACTCGTCATGTGACCTTATAACTGGTCCCAGATCTTCTCCCCTTTAGAGGCTGTCATCCTATAAGCCTGCCAGAAGCAACTCCTTGTACAAGCCCTCAAGCCTAACACCACTCCCAGCCCTCGTCGAATCGCCTTCTCCAAGGGTTGGCTCTGATACCACCTGTAACATTCTGCATCGAGTGATAGGAAGGATCAGAATAACTTACCCTAATGAGCCTACTCGAACTTTCTAAGGGGTCACCCATCCTTGAACTTTCTCAGCTCAAGCACGCTTAACTCAGGAGTTCTTTGCCTATATACTATTCTTTTCTGGGCTCTTGAGGTATTACAAGGTCTTTAGAGCTGGACTGTATTTGGTTAATGGGAGGCCTTTAAGTGGTGTTTTCAAGCCAAGAAGAATTCCATCATGATCGACTTTAAGGGTTCTTCATATTGGTTCAAAAAGATTGGTGATCGGACTATCGCCAATGATTGAAAAAATGTAGAAGAAGACCGACACGTGTGGTGCACACACTGGTCATTACGAGCAAGGCACGTGGGTGGAGCATGAGGGTGTGTGAGTGAGAGATATTTTTAGAAATTTATTTTATTATTTTTATGAAATTAATTTATGATTTTTGATTTTGAAAAATTTGAGAAAATACTTGAGGAGGTATTTGTTTTGAAATTTTGAGGGAAAAATATGAAGAAAATGGAGGAAAATTATAGGAAAAATAGATATTGATATTCCATTGAATGAATATGATGTCTAGGGATTAATGAAGCTCAAATTAGAGTAGTAGTAGTACGCTTATTTGAGGGTTGGCACAAGAATTGAGGTTGGGCACGAGAATTGAGGTATTCTAAGTATGTTCAAGGTGAGAGTTTCTACTTCAAACTTGATTTATTGTGAGTGATTTCTCGAAACTTGATTTTGTTTCATACAAATGGTTTAACCTATGATAGGTTTGATTTCATGTGAATGGTTCTTCCAAAATGCCTATTTGCATGTGCACTAAAATATGTCCATTGAAATGTCATTTTATGTAAAGCATTGTTACATGTTGAGGATATGGCATTGGCATGTTTGTTGGAATTGGGTAGTGTTTCTGGGTTTTGCTTTTGAATGGGAACGTAATCCCTGATATGATTGTGGTGTGTCGGGTTCTTGTGTTGATGTTGACCCTCCTATGATGGGAGTGGTAACGATTGTTTCGAAGGTATCAAAGAGATGTGTTGATGTTATCCCTATTAAGCTAGGACTGTGTTATGCCAATGTGTCAATATGATTATGTTGCCTTTAGAGAGATTGTTCTTTTCTCGTGGTATGGGTTAAGCACTATATGGGATTCTCTTGGGCTGGGACATGTCAAGATATGTCAGTTTGTTCATGGTCTTGCATATATTCATGAAATTTTTTTGAATTCTCACTTAGATGATTCAACATCTAATTTGGACTATGTTCTTAGAATATTCAAACGTTCTAGGTGAAAATAGCGATGCCAAGGGAAAAGAGGTTATCGAGATGTAGCCGTTGATAACATAGGTGATCCTTAGTATATCTTTCGACTATGTTGAGGTATTTAGTTGTTGCTAAGAGATGAGTCTCTATGTATTTTATTTTGAAGATGTCATGTTAAACAATGGTATGATTTCTATATTATGAATAAAGGAATTACGGTTATATATCATTTGAGGTTTCAATCTTGCTTCCGCATTTATGATGATGTTACTTGTCCTAGCTTATTCCTTTTAAGTTGATTTGCTGAAAAGGTAGATCGGGATTGTTGGGGATTGATTTATGTGTATTGGATTGAGTGTATGTGTGGGAAAAAAATATTCCCGAAATTTCGGGTTAATGCCATACTTGGGAAAAGTGGGGTGTTACACACGAGAATATCTAATAACGCTACCTTATTCTCCTTACTCGTTGTCACAAAGGCTAGATACGCCTCACATCCATGCTACATCAATTTCTTAGCCTTCATTACTGAAATCTAGGGGGTAGAGCTCATTGGCTTGATCCCCTGATACACTATAACCAGTTGTTAAGGCAAATCAAAATGGATGACTTTGCGTCAACAATCTACCTTGGCATAATGTTGAAACTGTTAGTTCTATATAATAACAAGTATATCCCAAGAAGGGGGGTGAATTGGGATTTAGGTAAATTTTGAATAAATTAAAAACTTATAGCATGCAAGACACTATGTTTCGAAACATAAGGAAGTATGTTTCAAAATAAACCTTTCTGTTAAGTATGTTTTGAAATATAAGTAAGTATGTTTCGAAATCAAACTTTCTGTCAAGTATGTTTTGAAACCTTTATCTCTGTTTTACTAATTTTGAAACTCCTTTAGCTTTTAAAAAAATGGTTCCTTTGAAAGCATGAACAAAGATAATAACAAGTAAGAACGAGAAATCAAGTGCACACAAGATTTATAGTAGTTCGACACCCACCTACTCCACTACCTTCAAGCTTACCCACTTGAAGGATTAGCAAACACAATCACTTTCACTAGTGAACATGGACACCAAGGGTTTTAGTACGGTTTACCCTAAAACCTTAAACAATGGGTTTTTACGAGCTCAACTCAAACCTTACAATAAGATAAACAACACTTATCTTTTACAACCCAACAATTTGAAAGTAATTAAACACCTTACCAAATAGTTATTTCAAACTTATTAGCATGGAGTGAGGAGGGCTTGAAAGGATGATGGTTTCAGTTTGCTTCTCCTCTTCACACCACAATGCACACCAAGGAACGATTGAAAGGATTTTCTTTGAGAGCTTGTCGAAAGATCTTTGTTTGCTCGTGCTTGTGTATGTGGAAATATCTCTTTTAGATAGGTAAACTTGTGTATGCTTGTTAGAGGTGCTTTTTGTCTTCAAAGAACTGATATATATACCAAAAATATAGAGTTTTGGTGAATTATAACCGTTAGAGACAAGATGATAAAGTAGGTTTCGAAACACACATTATAGGTTTCGAAACAACACATTCTTAGACAGAGGTTTCAAAACATACATACCATGTTTCAAAACATCCAGCCTTTACAGCTGGATATGCACCAAGAGATAGAAAGAATGGAAGACATCTTTTCAAAAAACAAAATAATTTTGTTTTATTCTCCACTTACAAAATATTTGAAATTAAAACATCAAGGTATGGAGATTATTCCAAAAATAAGCTTTTAAATAGCTTTTGAAATAAAGTACAAAAGTATGACAAATTTTCAAATATTCTGCTGATAGAGTCAAATGTTTCGAAACATGATATGAAGGTTTCGAAACATACTTCAGAAAAATATTTCAAAAACATGTTAAACATAGTTTTTAAATACTCTGCTATCAGAGATGAAAGAGGTTTTGAAACATACTATATAGGTTTCGAAACATATGCTTAGTTTTCAAACAGATTTTGAAATAGAGCATATAAACTTAGCAAACACTGAAACCTTATCAAAAGACATTTCAAAACATGTATAGAAACATGGCATAATGATGTTTCGAAACATGGAAACTTAGTTTCGAAACATGATGCATAAATATTGAATCTTTTCAAATATAACAAAGATCATTTCGAAACATGTATAGAAACATAATAGAACTGTGTTTCAAAACATAGAGACATGGTTTCGAAACATCATAAATGGATTTTGGATTTTTCAAACATTTGAGCTTTCGCACCAAAACACTAATCATGCTTGTTTCGAAATATGAGATTTTCATAAATATTTTTTATTCTAAGGTTGGTTTTTCATCAAACACATTTTCTCATATATAAAAAAATATGATATAACAATTATCCCCCCTATTTTTTGATAATGATGAAAACCTTGGAAATAAATCGAATACTAGTTTGAAAACCTTTCTAACTCCCCCTTAATCTTGTATGGGAGGTAGGAAATCGACCTTAGGGCGGCATGTCCTCTTTTGGCTTTGCTTGAGACATCACAACACAATTTTTGGTGTTACCAACCGTTAGTGCTTCATGACTTTTGTAAAAAAAAATTCTTGATCCCAAGTGATAGCTAAGTTCAAATGTTTTTGAGATTAGAACATGATTCGATTTCAAACTGAGCATGCAATCATTTTTCTCCCCCTTTTTATCATAGACAAAAAATATGATCATCCTAAAACAAACAAGAACATCAATGAAGGCAAATAAGATACCGAAATGAAAGCAAATGAAAATTCAATACCAAAATAGCCAGTAGGTAATACATGCCAAAATATCCAAAAATAGCAATACATAAATAGGCAATGTAAAACATCTAAAATCTATGTGGTCGACGAATCAAGAGGACTATCGCTAGGGTGGCTAACTACTAGCTCTTCTAAATTTCCAATTTGTTCTCTAAGACTATCAAGGTACTCCTTCGTTTGGCGATGATTTTCATCGACCTTGTCATTTAGAGATAGCAATTGAATCCTGAAAGAAGCTTGTATAGCCAAAACATCATCAAACTTTTGAGTCATGGAGGCAAAGCCTTCAGCCATGGTGGTCTGAAGCGATGTTAGCATATCAGGTGTGACTTGAGTGGATGGCCTAGCTTCGGAGGCAGTAGGAGCATCGTCGTCTTTGTCTTCCTCTTGTTCCTCAGCTTCTTGTTCCACCTCATAGCTATAGAGTTGATGGTGATGGATTATTTTGGTGTATTTTTGAGTCATGTCATTATATCAATATCCCATTTTGGTAAGAGACGTGTGATTAAAAGAGTGAGTTTTGATTCAAGAAGAATGGATGAAGATTGAATATTTGGAAATTTTGATTGGATAAATGTTGAAAGTAAGTAACCATAGGGAAGTGATTACTTGAAGTGAGCACGGGCATTTATCATTTTTTTGCACATAATGGAAGGAATATTGATTGGCTTATTGTCAATAAAGTTTTCCAAGAACCATAGGTCCTCGGGATAGAGTCTAGCATAATTGCCTTTCCTTGGGTGTAAAACAAATTATAAGGTGTAGGATACGAAAATTAACGGATAAAGCATTTATGTTCATGAATGCCATTTAAAGATTGGGGTTTCTAGAAATCTTCCTATATGCATCTAAAGATTTGAATGTATAAGGAACGTAGATATCACCTATGGCTAGGATTTCCAAAAAGGTAGCCAAGGTGTTAGGGTTGAATTCAAATTCGGTATTTTGAATGAAAGTTTTAAACTGATCAATATAATCATACTCATCAAAGGAAGATTGAGCATTAGAGTAGAAGATGGTGAAAGTTGGGTCCGTTGACACTTGCCAACAGATCTCTTTGACCTTACCATGATTGATTTGAGAGAATGAAATGAGAGATTGAGAGAGATTTCGAGTAGGTGAGTGAAGGAGAGAGGTTTCCGAGGCTAGGGTTTCGAAACAAGAAGGAAATTTCGGGAGAAATGATGTTTTGAAACGGTTCGAGTATTTATAATCTCGATTTTAGGTTTCGAAATATGATATATATGTTTCAAAACATACCTCTCTGGAAATGAGGTTTCAAAATATAGACCATGTTTCTAAATAAAGCTCTCTGGAAAACAGGTTTCAAAACATGAGACAACATGTTTTGAAATATAACTAGAATTTTGGTTTCGAAACAGAATTTTATGAAGTTTTGAAATATGACACTCTTAAAATTGGGGATGTTTCGAAACATGATACTGATGTTTCAAAACTTATCCTGACAAAAACACTTAGACTCAGATTTTGATAGAGATTTAACTTAGGCTTTGATTTCCAGCAAACTTAGACATGATCTAAAGTGTTCAAACTTTTTGCTATCCAATGGCTTGGTAAAGATATCGGTGATTTGATTATTTGTATCTACGAATTCTAAAATGATATATTCTTTTTGAACATGATCCCTAAATAGATGATGTTTGATTTCAATATGCTTGGTTCTTGAATGAAAAATGGGATTTTTGGATACGGCTATTGTACTTGTGTTGTCACACTTGATTGGTATTCTTTCTAAATGAATGTCATAATCTTCTAGTTGATACTTAATCCATAGAACTTGTATGCAACATAAACTAGTTGCTACATATTCAACTTTGGTTGAGGATAATGCAACAGTGTTTTGTTTCTTGCTAGCCCAAGTCACTAACTATTTCCCTAGAAAGTGGCATATTCCACTTGTACTTTTTCTATTAATTTTACATCCACCATAGTCAACATCGGTATAGGCCGTAAGTTCAAATGTTTGTTATTTTGGATAGAATAGGCCTAAATTTTCAGAACCTTTAATGTATCTTGGGATTCTTTTAATGGCTTTAAAGTAAGACTATTTTGGATCAACTTGATATCTAGCACATATACCAACTCTAAACACAATATCGAGAAATGAAACTTCTTTCTCTTAGAAATGAAACTTCTTTTTGGTTTTCTAGATATTAGTTATTGCCTTGATCTATTTTTTCATTGATTTGAATTTGATTCATCTTATTTGGAATGTCTTATAGATCATCATCATTATTGATTATTCTAGGTTTGTCATCAAACACTACATGAATTCATTCTTCTACAACTAGCGTTATTTTATTAAATATTCGATAAGCCTTCATCACTCGTAGCATCGCATTTTCCTAAGTTATCTTTACCATTGTTTAAAGCAAAGCATTTGCACCCAAAGTGATAGAAATGAGAGATATTTGGTTTTCTGTGTTTATATAACTCATACAAAGTTCTTTTAATGATTGGTCTTATAGATACTCTATTTAGAACATAGTATGTTGTATTTACAGTTTCAGGCAAAAAATATTTTAGCAAGTTACTTTCTAGCAACATGGCTCTAGACATTTCTATAAGAGTTCTATTCTTTTTTTCAATGATACCATTTTGTTGAGGGGTTCTAGAGACCGAGAAGTTATGGTAAATTCTGTTTTCTTCATAAAAGGATTGAAATTCTTGATTTTCAAATTCTCCAACATGATCACTCCTTATTTGTTTTATTTTTAATTCTTGTTCATTTTGAAGTTTTTTGCACAATTTAGATGCTTTAAAAGAATCACTTTTACTTCCTAAGAATAACACCCATGTAAACCTTGAGAAATCATCTACTATGACTAGGGTATAGGATTTTCCTCCTAAACTTTGAGTTCTCATAGGACCAAACAAATCTAGGTGAAGCAATTCTAGAGGTCTAGCTGTGCTAACTGAATTTATGGATTTAAATGATGATCTAGTTTGTTTTCCTTTCAAACACGTATCACATACATGATCCTTTTTAAAGTTTATGTTGGGTAAGCCTCTAACTAGTTGTTTTCTTTCCAATTTATCAATTAAGCTCATGATTGCATATCCTAGTTTCTTATGCCATAACCAAGAAAAATTTGATTTAGATGCAATAAGGTAATTTTCATGTTTAAGCACAACATCATCAAGTCAAATAACATATACATTTCCATATCTATTTTAAAAAAAAATAAGTTCATTTGATTTCAAATCATAGACTTTACATTTGCTTGATTTAAAGGTGATTCTATGTCCTTTATCACATAATTGGTTTATACTTAGTAAGTTGTATTTTAAACCTTCAACTAGGCATACATTTTCAACTTTTATTCTACTTAAACCAACTGTACCATAGCCAAGGATTTCACCTTTAGAGTTGTCTCCATAGACAACATTACCTCATCCTTATCTCCCATCATGTGCTTGGTGCATCCACTATCAAGATACCACTTCTTCTTTCCTTCTTTGGATGCCAAGCTTACCTACAAGAAACATATCATATTAGTACTTTTGGTACCCAAATCTTCTTGGGTCCATCAATGTTAGCAATCACATCATTGTTAACTTTTGGAATCCAATTCAAATTTAATCTACGAGCATTTTTCCTATAAAAATATTGCTTGATTTGGTGTCCTTTCTTGTTACAATAATAACAAGTTAGACTTGTTTTCCTATAGAGACCTTGATTATGTTGAACAACATATTTTCTAAATGATAGGGATTTGTTCAAATCCTTTTCTTTAACAAACTTAGTTGTTGAAGTACATGGTACATCATTTAT
Source organism: Diospyros lotus (assembly GCF_014633365.1). Taxonomy (NCBI): domain Eukaryota; kingdom Viridiplantae; phylum Streptophyta; class Magnoliopsida; order Ericales; family Ebenaceae; genus Diospyros; species Diospyros lotus. The sequence continues at coordinate 33,373,554 of NC_068341.1, read as the reverse complement.
ATATCTAATCCCTCTTTATCTCCAACTGATTTTTGATTTCCCAAAATCATTTCCAACTTTTTCTTTCCTTCTAATAATTTTTCAAATGAATTTAATAAGTCATTGTTTCTCTTTTCTAATTCTGAAAATTTGATCTTTAAGTTTGTATTTTCTTTATTCTTTTGTTCAAAAATTTGCTCTAAGTCATCATAGGCAATCTTAAGATCATTGCATTCTTTTTCTTTGATTGTTGAGACATTTTTTAGAATTTTGTTTTTAGCCAACACTTTGTTATACGTTTTTAAAAGTAAGTTGTATTCATCTTGTAAAGAATTAAATAAAAGAGAATTGTTACTAGATGAACATGAAGTTACCTCATTTCTTCTCGTGCCATAAGGCAAAAGTTTGTAGCCTCTTCCTGTTGACTTGAATCAGAGGAGAGGGAATCTTCTTCATTCAGTGTGGCTAATGACTTCTTCTTCTTATTCTTTTTCAGCTTTTTGTATTGAGGACAATCTTCCTTGATATGTAATGGTTTCTTACACTCAAAACATTTTATTTCATGAGTATCTTTAGAAAATTTCTTGTTTTCATATGGTTTTCTCTTGGGGAATTTTCCATTTCTCATAAACTTGTTAAAACGTTTTGTGAGAAGAGTAAGTTCTTCATCTTCATCACTTGTTACACTTTTATCTTCTTCTTTGACCTTGAATGCAAAGGATTTCATTTTGAGCTCATTTGATTCTTTTCTATTTAACTTAATCTCATGAGTTGATAGTGAGCCTAATAAATCATTCATTGTAAATGTAGATGTGTCTCTAGCTTCTTCTATGGCTGTGACTTTAGGTTCCCAACTAGATAGTAAGCTTCTTAAGATCTTATGAACTTTTTCTTCGGTTGTTATTGTTTTTCCTAAATCTTGCAAGTGTGTTACAATGTCATTAAACCTTGTGAACATCTCCTTAATAGATTCACTAGCATTCATTATGAAATTTTGATATTCACTAGTAAGAATTGCAATTTTAGTACTTTTCACTCTATTGGTTCCTTCATGTGTTACTTCTAAGTGATCCCAATTTTTTTTTGCCGTAGTACATGAAATTATTCTATTAAACTCAACTAAACTTAATGCATAATGTAATATGTTGATAGCTCTAGCATTTGTTTCATTAGTGTGTTTTTGTTGTTCATTCTAAGTTTTCATAAGAGGTTCTGGTAATGTAACTGTACTAGATATACATGTATATAGTTCATTATTTTGCATTAAGAAACACCTCATTCTTGTTTTCCAGTAAGTGTAGTTCGAACCATCGAAGTAAGGTGGCCTTGAGGTGTTTTGTCCTTCCAACATGAAGTCTGTGTTGAATGCCATTTGGATCTTTGCTCTTGGGTGGTTAGACCTACAAAACACTTAGAGACCTTGCGCTCTGATACCAATTGTTAGTTCGATATAATGGCAAGTACATCCCAAGAGAGGGGTGAATTGGGATTTAAGTAAATTTTCAATAAATTAAAAACTTATAGCATGCAGGACACTATGTTTTAAAACATGAGGAAGTATGTTTTGAAATATAAGTAAGTATGTTTCGAAATCAAACTTTCTGTCAAGTATGTTTTGAAACCTACTATGATATGTTTCGAAACCTTCATTTCTATTTTGCTAATTTTGAAACTCCTTTAGCTTTTGAAAAAACTATTCTTTTGAAAGCATAAACAAAGATAATAAGAAGTGAGAATGAGAAATCAATTGCACATGAGATTTATAGTGGTTCGGCACCCGCCTACTCCACTACCTTCAAGCTTACCCACTTGAAGGATTTGCAAACACAATCACTTTCACTAGCGATCAACGACACCAAGGGTTTTACCACGGTTCACCCTAAAACCTTACACAATGAGTTTTTACGGGTTCAACTCAAACCTTACAATAAGATAAACAACACTTATCTTTTACAACCCAACAATTTGAAAGTAATTAAACACCTTTCCAAATAGTTATTACAAACTTATTGGTATAGAGTGAGGAGAGCTTGAAAGGATGATGGTTTTAGTTTGCTTCTCCTCTTCACATCACAATGCACACCAAGGAATGATTGAAAGGATCTTCTTTGAGAGCTTATCAAAAGAGCTTCATTTGCTCGTGCTTGTGTATGTGGCAATATCTCTTGTAAATGGGTAAACTTGTGTATGCTTGTTAAAGGTGCTTCTTATCTTCAAAGAACTGATATATATACCAAAAAGATAGAGTTTTGGCTAATTATAACCGTTAGATACAAGATGATAAAGTAGGTTTCAAAACACACAGTATAGATTTCAAAACAACACATTTTTACATGAAGGTTTCAAAATATAGATGCCATGTTTCGAAACATCCAGCCTTTACAGCTAGATATCCACTAAGAGACAGAAAGAGTGGAAGACATATTTAAAAAAAAAATGATTTTGTTTTATTCTCCACTTACAAAATATTTGAAATTAAAACATCAGGGTATGGAGATTATGATATCTTACTCTTGCGATCATATGATTTTGATAATGACAAACAATATAAGCTTTATTATGTTTGGAATTAATGTATTAAATGTACGCTATGTATTCAAAAATCAATTTCATGTTATTGTGTAATACCCGGGAATGGTTTGAGATTATAAATAATATTTGATGAAGGGAAAAAATGGAATTTGCGAAAAAATGAGACTATAGGGTACACTAACGTAGCTTTGGACGACCAAATTAGTCAGAGGGAGTACCCCAAACCCTAGACGATTAAGGAGAGTGGTATAGCATCGATGAGTGATTTAAATTATGATTTTTAGTGATGAAAATAATTGGATCGGGAACAGTTTTCGGTACAGCTGTTGATCGGGCTGAGAAAACCAAATTGACGTTAAAGATATCCGAAAAGTCAACAGAGCATGTCAAGGACTAATAATTTATGTATAGAACAACCCTTAAGTGATTTTGGGTTGAATCGAATGGATTTAAAACTAAATTAATCAATCGGGCCTAAGTGTAATTTTCTAAATTTTCCCGAGAGAGGTCAAAACAGTAATTTTTCAGAAGTTTCAAGGATCAAATGAAGAGTGTTAAATTTGTGGGCCTTGGTGATGGTGTTTAAAAGATCAAGGGTAGCATGAAAAGGGTCAAAATGAGATTAGATGAAAACATGGGGTCAAAGTGTAATAAACAGAAATTTTAGTGTGAACGCACAGCAATGGATTTCGGCCGCCGCACTGCCACCGCAAGTGGCCGTCGTTTCAGGCGATGGGATGGCCAAGGGTGGCTTGGGGGAGGTGCTATACGGCGGTAGGAAGGCTTAGGGGCCAAACTTAGCCATTGATTGGCCAGTTTTTGGGTATAAAAGGGAGGCCAAGGGTTTTGGTTTATTTTTTCAAGAAATTGGCCGTGTTTTGGTATGATTTTGGGAGCTTTGATAGAGGGCTTTTGGTCGCAAGGCATCAAGGATCACTTTGGGAGCATTTTAAGGCATTTTAGAGTAAGTTTAGTGGTTGTTTGGAGCTCAGCTGAAGGTTAAAGGTGGTCCGCCATCGCCGACCTGCAACTCGACTTTCGAGGCCTTTTTCGATGGCCTTTCGGCTTGAAATCAATAGGGTTGTGATCGACTTCAAGTGGGCTTCAAGGGGGTACCTTCATTTTTGGCATCGGAACATCCGCCGACGGCTGAAAATTGGAGAAGACGATGGCGCATGAGCCGCACGCGCCAGCCTTCACCCTCACACACACGCTAGGCGCATGAGGTCACGTGAGCAAGGGCATTTTGGTAATTTCGCTTCCAAAATTTTTATTTAATTATTTTAGGATTTATTGTGTTGAAATATTTGGAAAAATAGTTGAGGACATAATTATTTTGGAATTATCGAGGTGAAAATTGGGAGAAAATAGAGGAAATTATAGAAAAATTGAGGAAAATGGATTTTAATGCTTCCTTAATTAAATATGGTGTTTAGGAAGTGTTGTGGTTTGAGGTTGACTGTAAGTTCGAGTACTTGTGTTTTGGCACGCAAAACGAGGTTATGCACGAAGATCAAGGCGATCCAAATACGTCGAGGTGAGTGTTCGCCCCAAAACTTGGTTTTAAGTTGTGAGTAGTTTACCCCAAAATTTGGTATTTGTGTTACCTAAATGTGTTGTGGTTTATGAAAAATGGTTTTGTGTATTGAAACGGTAATCGGTGACGGTTGGTTTTATGAGGGAGGTTCATCCCTAAACGTTTTGAACTTATGCATTGCATTTTATAAATGTTATTTATATGATGCATTGAATTGTGAAATGTTGTATTGTCTTGCATTTTGTGCGTTCGTATGGAATGTCAGCCTAGGATGTTATCCTGGATAGTGTAGCCATAATTCTCCAAGGGCGTGACAGAATAATAGGGGTATCTGATGCTGGTGTGCATATCAAGATAGCCGTCTTGGTTTCCATGCCAGACCATTTGGTCAGGGAAGTTGCCCTAGGATAACTGGGTGGTCCATACTGTGTTGTTTATATGGGATGTCAGCCTAGAATGTTGTCTGGATAGTGTAGCCATAATTCTCCAAAGGCGTGATGGAATAATAAGGGTATCTGATGCTGGTGTGCATGTCAGGATAGTTGCCTTGGTTTCCGTGCCAGGCCGTTTGGCCAGGGAAGTTGCACTAGGATGACTAGGTGGTCCATGTGAATTTTTGGAGTTGGGATTGTATGGTGGTTCCTGGATGCTTAAGGTGGGAATGTAATCTGGTGAGATGTGTTGGTAGCCCCATTTAAGCTAGAATCGCGTCGCGTTGTCGAGTCGGTATGGTAGCATAGCTTTTAGAGAAATTGCTCTTTTCCTGTGGTAGGGTTAAGCGCTGGGGATTCTCTAGGGCTAGGACTTACCGGGTGTATTGGTTTATTTCGTGTCTTGCATTCATTCATGAAAAATGTGATTTTGAACTCTCACTTAGATGATTCATCATCTAATTTTGACTATGTTCCTGGAATATTCAAACGTTCCAAGAGAAGGCAGCGGTGCGAAAGGAAAGGGAATTGCCGAGGGGTGACAGCGATTAGTTGATAGCTTGTAATATGTCGCTTTCAATAATGATGTTTATTTTGAGGACGTCTTGTAAGTGTTGGTTTGACATTATATTATAAATAAAGTGGTTTCGGTTATGACCTGTTAAGGTTTTGATCTAGCTTCCGCATTTGTGTTAGTGAACCTGTCTTAGTTTATTAATGGTTCATAGTTGATATACTAAGAAGGTGTAACGGGATCTTCGGGGAACGATTCTGTGTTGGGTTTCTGCTATTTGTTTTGTTGAAAAAAAAGATCCCTAGAATCTTACGTTATGTAACGCCCTCCTAGAGAGCGGGGTGTTACATATTGTTTTGCAAAAAAAGATGAAGTTAGGCTATGCTATTGTTTCCATCTTAAAGAAAAGAAAGTAGTCAAGATTCCAAGTCTTTTATATAAGATTGGTCGACTAACATAATGTTTATTTTTCTTAAAAAAGGTTGGTTCGGTCGACTAACCTTAAGCCTTGGTTGACTAACAGTGTGCTTGTGTTAAGTCTTGGTCGACCAACCTTAGGTCTTGGTTGACTAACAGTATATTTGTTATATCTTGGTCGACTAAGTGCCCTAGTGCTTTTGTGACTTGGTCGACTAACCTTCTTTGTCTGTCGACCAAGCTTATTATTTTACCAAATTCTGTTGACTAACCATTTTAATTATGTCAACTAAGTCTTTCGCAAAATTCATAACAGCTAGTTTTTGGCCGCATTTAATGCTCGCCCAACTACCCCAACATCTCAATTTTTGGATTTTTTCGTCATCATCTATAAATAGGTGGTTGAAAGAGTTGAAGGCTGCTGAAGAACATTTATTACGATCAACTACCGAGCATACACTTAGCATTAGTGCTTTCAATTTATACTTTCTCTCTCACGTTTCATTTAGAGGCTTTGCAATCTACTATTTTATTCATTAATAGCCTCGTATTTATTATAGAGAGAATTTGTTCTAAGAGTTTTTTGACTCTCAGATTTAGCTTCATTGTATTCATCACAGTTTACCTAGCGTAAGCTAGAGGGCCCATTCAAGTGGGAGGTTTGTAATTTCCTAGTCGCAGACTAGAGGACCTACTCAATTTGAGTAAGGGATTGATAGTGGATTTGTTTCTAAATCCTTAGTGGAAGCTAAGGTAGTGGATTATGCTTGGAAAGCTGAACCACTATAAATCACCGTCCCATGATTTTGTGTTCTCTGTTTCGTTTCCTTTTTTTTGGGTTCTTTATATATCCTAACTAATTTGTATATTTATCATCTCGCCTATAAAGATTTTATATTCATTACTCTCACAACGAGATTGTCTTCACACGGTTGATACCTCATCGTGTCATTTTAAGGTCTTGAGGTTTAACGAATCTGTGGTCTTTGCAGACGACATCTCTAGTTCTCAAAAAATATTTTTATTATACTAATTCACCCCCCCTCTTGGTGTGTGCCATAGCAACCTCAATTCTATCAGATTATTCCAAAAGCTTTTGCTAACAGAGTCAGATATTTCGAAACATGATATGAAGGTTTCGAAACATACTTCAGAAAAATATTTCAAAACGTGTTAAACATAATTTTTAAATACTCTGTTGTTAGAGATGACAGAGGTTTTGAAACATATGCTTAGTTTTCAAACAGATTTTGAAATACAACATATAAACTTAACAAACACTAAAACCTTATCAAAAGACATTTCAAAACATGTATAGAAACATGGTAAAATGATGTTTCGAAACATGATGCATAAATATTGAATCTTTTCAAATATAACAAAAACCATTTCGAAACATGTATAAAAACATAATAGAATTGTGTTTTGAAACATAGAGGCATGGTTTCAAAACATGATACATTGATTTTGGATTTTTCAAACATTTGAGCTTTCGCGCTGAAACACTAATCATGCTTGTTTCGAAATATGAGACTTTCATAAAGATTTTTTATTCTAAGGTTGGTTTTTCATCAAACACATTTCCCTTATATCAAAAAATATGATACAACAAAAACAACCAATCCATGCCCAAGATGAGATCAAAGTCTTTTATGCCTAACACTACAAGGTTTCCCAGCAATTCCTTATCATGAACCCTAATCTTACAATCCCTATACACTTCGCTACCCACCATTTCTATATTTCCTAGCGTAGTCACAATCAAATAGTGTGGCAGCAAGGTCTTAGGGGTATGAATATGACACGTAACTCGAGGAGCAATAAATAAGTGTTTGGATGCTCTCTCGGCCTCTGCTGCGATCAAGGCAAAAACTTGCCCTTGGACATGGGGTATGTCAGCTCCTATAAAATGTTACAACTGAGGTAGTGCCAAGGGTGGAGTTATCCCCTGGACTATAACCTTGACCTCCATGCCTCTGGCTTTCTTACTATTATGGTTGATTACAAACATTGGTCTTGTGGCCCTTCCAACCACATCTATAACATGTCACCTCTCTATTGCCTGCCACACCCAAATTCTGAGGGCAATTCTGTTAAGCTCAAGGGTAAGTAAATACGATTTTGATTATAACAAAAATATTTTTATGATATAAATGTATTTCTTTCTCATAAAAAAATAAATTTATTTTGAATTAAAAGTAGGTACAAAGAGTAAATTTATTTTGAATTAAAGGTGGATTGTCTTTAGACATGTTTCCTTATTTTGATCATTTATGTCTGAAAAGTTTATGTTTGAATTTTCATTTCTTGATAAATGCATTTCTTATTTATGCAAAAATTGGATAATGGCTATGAAAGAAGAATTAAGTCAATTTGAGAGAAATAAAGTTTGGTCATTAGTTCCTAGACCTAAAAATTACTCTGTTATTGGAACAAAATGGGTGTATAGAAATAAAATGGATGAATTTGGAATAGTAATAAGAAATGAAACAAGGCTTTTTGCTCAAGGGTATAATCAACAAGAATGAATCGATTTTGATAAAACATTTTCCCTTGTAGCTAGATTAGAAGCTATTAGAATGCTTTTGGCATTTGCTTGCTATAAAGATTTTAAACTCTTACAAATGGATATAAATTAAAAGTGTTTTTTAAAATGGATACTTAAATGAAAAAATATATGTTGATCAACCTCCAGGTTTTGAAAACGACAAATATCCAAACCATGTTTATAGGTTGTCAAAAGTTTTATATGTATTAAAACAAGCTCGTAGAGCTTGGTATGAAAGATTAAGTGAGTATCTTGTAGATTATAATTACTCAAGAGGAAAAATAGATAAAAGTTTATTCATAAAAAATGAAGAAAATTAAATGCTCATAATTCAAATATACATAGATGATATAATTTTTGGAGCCACAAATGAGAAAATGTGCAAAGATTTTGCTAAGTATATGCAAAAAGAATTTGAGATGAGTATGATGGAAGAATGTTGATCAAAAGAAATATAGAGGAATGATAGTATCTTTACTTTATTTAACAGGTAGTAGGCCCGACATAATGTTAAGTGTATGTTTATGTGCTAGATTTCAATCTAATCCTAAGGAATCACACTTAACAACTGTAAAAAGAATCTTTAAATATCTTTTAGGAACAAAAGATCTAAGATTTTGGTATCCAAAAGGATCTTCTTTTGAATTAATTGGGTATTCAGATACTGAGATTTTGTTGGAAATAAGATTGATAGAAAAAGAACAAGTGAGACTTGTCAATTCTTAGGAAACTCACTTATTACTTGGTTTAGTAAGAAACAAACATCAATTGCACTCTCAACAGCTGAAGCCAAATATATAGTGATTGGGAGTTGTTGTGCTCAAATCCTTTGGATAAAGCATCAAATGGAAGATTATGAAATCAAGTTTAATCATATTCCCATTAGGTGTGACAATACTAGTGCAATTCAATTAACTAAAAATTCCATTCTTCATTCTAGGACAAAGCATATTGAAATTAGACATCATTTTATTAGAGAACATGTAAAAAGGGGAAACATTGAATTAGAATATGTAAGCACAAATGATCAATTGTCTGATATTTTTACAAAACCCTTAGGTGAGGATCAATTTTGCAAAATTAGAAGAGAATTAGGAATGTTGAAACTTTCTGAGTAACATAGTTCTTCAAGTTTATTATCATTTATGCGTTTAGCTATCTTAAATTTATTTCCCATGTTTCACTATACATCTTCAGTCGACTGAAGATACCGATTTGAGGACCGACTCCTGAGTATATCTTAGTTTGATTATGACAAAAGAGGGGAGAAAGTAACTTATGTTTTATTTTTTATCTTGATCTTATGTACTCCCATATTTGTCTGTCTTATGAAAAATGAATATAATTATCTTATATTTGATAAGTTTAATATGTTCTTTTACAGAAAATATTTTATTAGTTAACCTTTTTATCAAAAAAAAATTATGTATAAAATTATGGGGAGCATATCCTTAGGGGGAGTCATGTTTATGTATGGTAAACTATGAAATTTTTTTCATCATCAGAAATGGGGAGATTGTTAAGCTCATGGATAAGTAAATACGATTTTGATGATAACAAAAATATTTTTATGATATAAATATACTAGAGGATACCCGTGCCTAGAGGCATGGTGTAAATAATATTAGGATTAAAATATAATAATGTTCACTAATATTGTAAAAAAAATTATAAACATTAAATAAAAAATAGAAATTAAATTTATTAAATTTATATAATAAAACACATCAATAAGTGCTCTACAATCTGAACAAATTAAATTAAAAATTAAATATCAAACAATACATACCAGCTGTTGCCGGCCGCCATAGCCGCTACCATCAACGGATAGGGAAGGAGAAAATACTTAACGGGTTACAATTAAAAGGAGAAGAAAAAAATATAAAATATAAATTTGAAATTAACTAATAGAGAAATTGTCCTACATTAAAATAATTTTATTTTTATTTTATGAAGAGATTATTTTTAGTTGTTTACAATTAAGAGTATCAATATATAAATTTAATTTTTATTAAAAATAAATTTACAAAAAAATCTTAATTAAAACTAAAACTATATTACATGAAATAAAGGTGAAAATCAAAATATAACATTAAAATTATAAATTAAATATAAAGAAATTTAGTATCTTTGTAAATCATAGCTCATAAATCATCACTTCTTTATATCTACACAACTCAAATGCACTTCACAGTCACAAAGATATCCCAAAAAATTCATTTACAAAAAATAAAAATAAGAAAATCATGTTCAATTGAGAAATATTTTTAAGTAGACATCCAAAAAATATGTTCTTTCAAAAATTAGTTTACAGTTTGTGAAATGCAAAATAATAGACCAAAAGACTTTATCAAAAAAATTGTTAATAGACGAAAATACATTAATATTTATATAATTTATTTTAAAATTTTAAGAAAAAAAGAGAATCATTAATATATGAATTTGATCTAATCAATTAGTTCAATTTAATTAAGAAATGTCAATTAAATAATGTATTTGGGTCAAATTGTAAGCATAGTTTTAGCTACTTCAAATTGTAAAATATATTTGTATTAATATTATTAACAAATATAATATCATTTTTTTAGTTAAAAAAATAGTAAAAAATCACTATATTATACGTTTTCATTAACAAATCACTATACATATTATATTAACAAATAATAGTTGTTGGGTTAGGCATGTGGGTCAGCACTAAGCTAGAGTAAGATGACGGCATGAGACCTTCTAGTAAAGTGCAGAGGGTGGACTGTGGGTTGAGGATCGTGGATTGTGGGCAGTGGTGCTTTCTCACTTGCAGAGGCAAAATTGTTTAGTGAGAATCATGCTCCTTTCCCACCACCCAACAACTTAACTCTGCTTTCAAATTAATTAAAGAGTATAACTATCAATGTACAACAACAATTAAGGAACTATAATATACATATGTTGACTTATACACACAATTAAAGAACTATAATATTTACTTATACACGAATTATAACTATCAATGTATAACAACAATTAAGTAATTTTATTAAGTAAATTATTGACCTTCAATCAACTAAAGGAACTAAATGCATTGAAACTATATACACACAATGCAATAGATACACACAATGACTATATACACACAGTGACTATATACATACAATAGATACATACACACACAGTGAGGAGAGAGAGAGAATGAAATATACATACATAAACACACAAAAAATGTATGTAAAAACTAAGAAAGAGATGGATTTTGAAAAACTAAGAAAGAAATGTAAAAACTAAGAAAGGCTAGGGCTCAGTCAGTGTAACACCCTGCCTCGCCGAGCGTGTCACTATAGGGGTATTTTCAGGAATCTTTTTTTTTTTAAAATAACATTATTGCGCACGGTGCTTCATGAACAACCTTCACATGCACACACAAGATCCCGAAAACCCCAATCTTGCCCATTTAACTAACAAGATTAATAATCTTAACAACTATACGAGAGATATCATAATACAGCGGATACATTAACATCAAACACCGAGATTCTTACATAACATTTCCATAACGAAATACATATTACAGATAACCAAATGATAACAATCTTATCATACAACTATTTATACACACGCTGGAATACATACCAAAACCCCACAGTTTACAACAACTATCAATCTAAGCACCGTTGACCTTCAACCGGCCATGTCCTTGTCCTCTCAACAGTCCCTGACTGGAACATTGAACGTTCCAGGGGTATAACCCAGGTTAGATGACAAAACATCTAAGTGACGGCATGAAACAGTTTACAAAATGCATAAAAGACATACAAGCATGGCATACACAGACAAAACGACACATGCAAACACGTCTATCTTGAGAAATCTCCCTGACATACTCAACCTCCCGTGGAAAACACCTTCCACACACCGTTGGGGTTAACCTTGCTGTGACATACTTAATCTCTCGAGTGCCCTACCGTCTCACTCGTTCACCAGGATTAACCTTGTCCCATTCTCAAGAAGACCCTATCCCGTCCCATATGGACCTAATAACGACACGAAAATCAATACCCCGATGATATGAAAATCACACGCCATGCACCGACTCTTTTGAAAGTAAAAACAGTTGATGCAATATACCACATGATTAATATGTAAATGATGCCATATATACATGAATAAACCACATAAGCATAGCATCCCGAGTTCTGGTCTCGAGTGCCTTACTGTGTCACTCGTTCACCTGAACTTACCACATTCACACCAAGACATATTCAAAATAAGGTAAAACTAGAGTCAAACCACTCACCTCGAACATATTCGGATCGCCTCGATCCTCGTGCACAACCTCGATTTGCATGCCAAATCAACAAATACTTGAACTTGTACTCAACCTCGAGCCACAACATTTCCTAAACACCATATTTAATTAAGGAAGCATTAAAATCCATTTTCCTCAAATTTTCCTTAATTTCTTCTATTTTCTCTCATTTTTCACCTCAGTAATTCCCAAATAATTATTTCCTTAAACATTTTTCCAAATATTTCAATACAGAAAATTCTAAAATAATTAAATAAAAATTCTGGAATTGAAATTACAGAATCGCCCTTCGTCACGCGCCCTCACGCGCTTAGCGCGTGGGTGCGGATGGTGTGTGTCGCATGCAGCCCACACGCTACCATCTTCTCCAATTTTCCAACCATCGGCGACGGCTCCAATTCCAGATCTGAGGGTAACCCCTAAAAGCCCTCTCAAAGTCGATCCAAGTGGTGCCATTTTCAGCCCGAAAGGTCGCCGGAAAAGCCCCTTAACGGGCAGTTGCAGGTGGCCAGTGGCGGTCCGCCACTTTCCTTCGGCCGAGTTTAAATCAGCCTTAAAACTCACCCAAAATTCTCACAAATGATCCCATTCTCTTCTCCTTGACAAAAGGATGAAAACCCCCTTATTCACTCTCTCGAAATCATTTGAAATCACGGCCGATCTTGATGCCAAAAAAACCAAAACCCTCGACCTCCTTTTATACCCGAAAATCGACCTTCTTCCGGCCAATCACCGGCCATAACTTGGTCCCCAAGCCTCTTAGCATCGGTCACTACCTCCCCCAGGTCGCCCTTGGCCGTCCCATCACCGGATTTGGCCTCCACGTGCGGCGATTTAGGGCGGCCGAAATCCTTCTTGCATTCACACTGTGTAATTTTTGCTAAATTGCACTTTAGCCCCTTATTTTCTTCAAATGCCATTTTTACCCTTTCCATGATACCCCTGATAAGTCCAACTATACCACTAAGACCCACAAGATTAGTACTTCTCATTTGAACCTTGAAACTCCCAAAAAATTACCTTTTTGACCTCCCTCAGACAAATTTAGAAAATTGTACTCAGGCCCGACTGGTTAATTTGACCTTAAATCCGTACGATTCAACCCAAAATCACTTAAGGGTTGTTCTATACATAAAATATTAGTCCTTAACGCGCTCCATTGAATTTTTGGATGATCCTTACGTCGATTCGGTTTTCTCAGCCCGACCAACAGCTGTACCAAAAATTGTTCCCGATCTAATTTATTTCACCACTAAAAATCATAACTCGTATTACTCGTCGATGCTACACCATTTCCCTTGGCTATCTAAGGTCCGGGGTACTCCCTCCAACTAATTCGGTCGTCCAAAGCTGCGATAGTGTACCCTATAGCCTTATTTTTCCAAAAATTCCATTTATGCCCTTCATTAAATATTATTTATGACCTCAAATCATTCTCGGGTATTACATTCTCCCCCTCTTTAATAAATTTCATCCTCGAAATTTGGTCCGTGATAATTGAATCACTACTATTGCTAATGACTCCCAATGTCTTAAATATCATTTCTAATCCTTAGCAATCATTCATAACTTATGTCCTAACACGATCCATGCTTACCAAACATCTTACTTATTTTTCAGTATATCCCATTGTAGCTCTATATCGATGGCTACACGAACCCCAAAATAATTTATAAAGCCCAATATCACTTTTAATCGTATCCTCAAACCTATTTTATTTTTCTAATAATTCTCCCAACCACTCTTATGTTAATGCATATGTCATGATCATGCAAAGATTGAACTAACTTGGCTGCCATTTTTGCACAGAATTTGATAACATTGAACTTACCCAGCTGCCATCACTGCATAGAAATTGATAACATTGAATGAACTCGATATATCTTTCTCAATTATCAATACCTTGGTTGCATACTAACTTTAAAGATAGTTTCTTAGCCTCCTACGGCTGATCATGCAAATTATCCATTTAGGCCTCTCACAAACACAATTTCTCTTACAGCGTCCTGACATGTTACTATTTCTCTTCCAAACACTGCCCATTAATCAGATCAATTTATCTCAACACAGAACTCTCGTGTTGTTTCAATTTATCGACAACATTCCATTTTTATATACGTCCATCACTTGTGGCTCCTTGACTTAGTACCGCTAAATGCTCTATTTAACTAAACGGTGCTTTCCTTATCCATCTTGTGAGAAAAATCTTATTATTAAATCAAACAAGGTTTCCGTTATCCCCGATTCTAGGAAGAGACTTAATCTCGTTCCATACTAGGCGATATAGTTTTCACACAACTTCCTTAAATAGAAACCTTTCAAGACAACTTTCGATTCCTACTGGGTTTTCGACAATACCTAGCACAACTTTAACAGATTAGCCTTCTGTCTTACAACCCAAATAAAATTTCTGTGGTGGAACTAGAAATTCATGCCTTACTTTATAACAACTCATTACATGCTTTCTTAACTCATAACACGTCTCTCGGAAAGAAAAACACTTTCGTTTACTTATCAACTTATAACTTACCATATCTTTATGTTGACTTCGACTTATTTTAGAAATCAACCCATGTTCTCAAGGGTACCTAGGTATACTTACCATTGCTCCAACCTTTTTATATCATCAAAGGCGAGGTTCGAAACAACTAAATCGGAGCCAATTGCTCACATTTCTTGGGGTGCGTATTAATAGACACACGAAACTAAAAGTTTAGTCAATAACTAGAGTTAAATTTCTTCCAAATGCCACATCTGCGAAACACTTTTTTCTAAGCAAGTTCGTAACACACGCCCATATCAGGGATCTTTCCATTCCTGGTTAGAACCTACCTCGGCCTATGTACACAATTACTGTTTCACCATCACTCCTAAATTTCTCGAGCGCACTCATCACTTCTTAGTAACCATAACCTCACGAGTTCCTGTCGTGGATGCAACTATCCTAGAAGAATCCTTCACAAATTTTTGTTAACAGTTCTCCAAACATTATTTCTTCACTCGAGATAACAATTCCTTCTTCCAACTTTCTTCTAACTATCATAATTTACAAAGCAACTATCCAGGTTAAGTCATTTTTCCATCCTTCACCCCTTTCATAATGATTCGGGATCCTACCACAAAGCTTCGGTCCCTTGGAACTTGGACTCTAAATCATACATAACATCCTCAGTGTTGCCCAAACTTTGGCACCTGACCGTCTCCACAGTTCACTGTGTTGCCCTAACTCGTGGGTATCACACCCCAAACCGCGAGCCAACCACCAGTCCTCCGCCTTGGTCCCTAGGCTCAGATCCATTGTTACAGACAAACACCAATGGTGTTATCGTTACGCTAGAATTCCCCATTCCATCTCCGAGATCTACAATGGTTCTATTAGTACTAGCCCAAATCCCTAATCTCTTAGATTCTTAATTTTTCTTTTCCAAAATTATCACTCATTTGAGTGGTGCACCCTTGTTCCAACCATTCCCAGTACCTTGGTTTTTCTTCTATAATCAAATCTCCTTTAGTTTCCTACTTATCATGGAACCTCACTTCCTTGCTGCTACCCTTACAGGTACTATATTTCTTCCAAAATTTACTTGAAATCTACCCAACACTATTACCGTATTTTGGAAATTATACCAGGTTGCGTAACCGTACTTTCCTATAGACTTATGTCATAATCATAGGCTCCGTTTATCTCAAATCTAGTTCCAAAAGCTCTGTTCTCCTGTATATGTTCCGACGTCTTATTTCGCGATTGACTTTCAACTTGACACTTTGCTTTATGAATCATCAATCCTATTTATCCCTTTGAATCCACCAAGATCATCTTCCACTTGTTAAGATCTAATCATTTCCCAAGTTATCTTTACGAGCTTAATCAAGCTTTAGCAAGCCTATCTCATTGCTTGATGCCTTAAAACCCAAGTCAAAACTTTTATGATTTCCCCTCGGTCATTAACAATCATCGTTCTAAATATGTGGTTTATAAAGTCTTGTCATCCATACGACCCTTTGAGTGCGTGATTTCACACACCTTGCTAACTATTTTTCCCCGAGTTGAACCTTCCTAAATCGACTAGGCTCATTTCAACTTTAGATGTAATCATTTATCCTCAGGTTCAGATATCATTTTATCTCAAGTCTATATAGTATTAGAGTTAAACTTGAAATTCTCTTATCCCAAAATTTTTCCTAATCTCCAAGGTTTTTTTCCTAAATCACAAATCTCTAATTCATCATTGATTCCTACATCATTTTCAATCCCTAGATACTTACGTAAGGTTTCACTAAGCAAAAAGATCTTTTTAGATTTCCAACTAAAGGGAAAAGTCTAATCTTTAAAACATGCGAACTTCACATTTCGTAACCTAGTAGTTTTCGATCGCATCTTGACCTTAACTATAGCTGATTTACGATCATTCCCTCTTTGACTAGTATTGACCATATGTAAGGGAAATAAGTTTAGATCATACTCCAAAATTTTACTTGAAAGAGAAATTCTCATTGCCACCCAAAATCTGTTACCCAAACCTCCAGTTGCGACCAAGAAAACTTCTAAAACTCCGAAACAGAAATTTGATTCTCAATTTATTTCTAATTCGTTTTCCTTGTTTGATCCTAGACTAATATCCTTGATATAGTTCTTTCTTCTTCCACAAAACTCAAATATACACATTGACTCTCTTTGTCCTTAAATAACATATGAAACCATATACATACGACTTGTTCCTATGAGTCGTTTTCTTAAGGTAATATTTCCTCTGTCATCAATTTCGGTTTCTCTATCTCAATATCCCCATCAACAATTTCGGATTCCTAAAATCCTCAAATTCTATTTTCAAAAGCTTTTATTGACTCTTCCTGGGTTTCTTACTTTGGGTCGTTCCTTAGGGATCCTTATACCGAACCATTCATAATTCGCTTATTCTTAATAACCACAAGATATCCCAATCATTTACCAAAAAATGATTTAATTAATGATTTCCAATTTACAGTTTCCTAATCTCAGGGATCCTTGGTACCAAACCAACCTTACATTCAAATCACATCGTTGGATGCTAACTCCCAATCCAACGTTCTATCACTTAACCAAGTCTAGTATTCTTCAACTAATAATCTCAAAAACTTCAATCGAAAATCCCCTAGTCTCCAAGCCGGGATTTTGTCTTTATGACCTACCAGTTTCCTTTCCCCTAAGTCTCCATT
The DNA here is from genome assembly GCF_014633365.1 of Diospyros lotus. Taxonomy (NCBI): domain Eukaryota; kingdom Viridiplantae; phylum Streptophyta; class Magnoliopsida; order Ericales; family Ebenaceae; genus Diospyros; species Diospyros lotus. The sequence continues at coordinate 33,356,118 of NC_068341.1, read as the reverse complement.
CAGGATTTCCATTAACTGGCTCTATTTGAATCTATTTCCTCTTAAATCTCCACTTGGGGTATCTAACTCAACCTTCAGGTTTTCATTGGCTTCAAGCCTTTCTTACTCTCCCAAGTTATTTGACAAGTTCTCCTAATAACCTCAGTCGTTTCACTTATCTCGTCAGGCTAACATGTCCCATTCGAGAAGTACTAAAATGATTTACTAAGATTCTTCCAAAAGAGATTTATACTATACTTCAAGTTGTACCATAATCACCAAAGTACTCATTTTTCTAACATTTTGTTGATCATATGTCTATGTCCTTTCAACAACTCTTATTACTGGCTCTCTCACCTTCTATTGATGCGCCCAAAATGTAACTAGAATTTGTCCGTCTCCTTTTGTTGCTGAATGTATATTCAAATTAAAATCTCAAATGTCATCTCTCTAGAGTCTCCATACCACTTTCAACTATGTTCCAAATGTCTCTTAGAATCCATAACCCTGTTCTAAGTTCTCATTCAATAGTTCTAACCATGCTAAGTTCAACAACCTAGCGTAACCATCCTAGGGTTTTAACCTAGGGCTCTGATACCAATTGTAACACCCCGCCTTGCCGAGCGTGTCACTATAAGGGTATTTCCGGGAATCTTTTTTTTTTTTTTAAATAACATCATTGCGCACGGTGCTTCATGAACAACCTTGACATGCACACACAAGATCCCGAAAACCCCAGTCTTGCCCATTTAACTAACAAGATCAATAATCTTAACAACTATACGAGAGATATCATAATGCAGCGGATACATTAACATCAAACACCGAGATTCTTACATAACATTTTCATAACGAAATACATATTACAGATAACCAAATGATAACAATGTTATCGTATAACTATTTATACACACGTTAGAATACATACCAAAACCCCACAGTTTACAACAACTATCAATCTAAGCACCGTTGACCTTCAACCGGCCACGTCCTTGTCCTCGTAACAGTCCCTGACTGGAACATTGAACGTTCCAGGGGTATAACCCAGGTTAGATGACAAAACATCTAAGTGACGGCATGAAACAGTTTACAAAATGCATGAAAGACATACGAGCATGGCATACACAAACAAAACGACACATGCAAACACGTCTATCTTGAGAAATCTCCCTGACATACTCAACCTCCGTGGAAAACACCTTCCACACACCGTTGGGGTTAACCTTGCTGCGACATACTTAATCTCTCGAGTGCCCTACCGTCTCACTCGTTCACCAGGATTAACCTTGTCCCATTCTCATGAAGACCCCATCCCGTCCCATATGGACCTAATAACGACACGAAAATCAATACCCGATGATATGAAAATCACACGCCATGCACCGACTATTTTGAAAGTAAAAACAGCTGATGCAATATACCATATGATTAATATGTAAATGATGCCATATATACATGAATAAATCGCATAAGCATAGCATCCCGAGTTCTGGTCTCGAGTGCCCTACCGTGTCACTCGTTCACCTGAACTTACCACATTCACACCAAGACATATTCAAAATAAGGTAAAACTAGAGTCAAACCACTCACCTCGAACATATTCGGATCCCCTCAATCCTCGTGCACAGTCTCGATTTGCGTGCCAAATCAACAAATACTTGAACTTGTACTCAACCTTGAGCCACAACATTTCCTAAACACCATATTTAATTAAGGAAGCATTAAAATCCATTTTCCTCAAATTTTCCTTAATTTCTTCTATTTTCTCTCATTTTTCACCTCAGTAATTCCCAAATAATTATTTCCTTAAACATTTTTCCAAATATTTCAATACAGAAAATTCTAAAATAATTAAATAAAAATTCTGGAATTTAAATTACCAAATCTCCCTTCATCACGCGCCTAGCGCGTGGGTGCGGATGGTGTGTGGCGCGTGCAGCCCACGCGCTACCATCTTCTCCTATTTTCCAGCCGCCGGCGACGGCTCCGATTCCAGATCTGAGCGTACCCCCTAAAAGCCCTCTCAAAGTCGATCCAAGTGGTGCCATTTTTCGGCCGAAAGGATGCTGGAAAAGCCCCTTAACGGGCAGTTGCAGGCGGCCAGTGGCGGTCCGCCACTCTCCTTCGGCCTAGTTTAAATCGGCCTTAAAACTCACCCAAAATTCTCACAAATGATCCCATTCTCTTCTCCTTGACACAAGGATGAAAACCCCCTTATTCACTCTCTCAAAATCATTTGAAATCACGGCCGATCTTGATGCCAAAAAAACCAAAACCCTCGGCCTCTTTTTATAACCGAAAATCGACCTTCTTCTGGCCAATCACCGGCTATAACTTGGTCCCCAAGCCTCTTAGCATCGGTCACTACCTCCCCCAGGTCGCCCTTGGCCGTCCCATCACCGAATTTGGCCTCCATGTGCGGCAATCTATGGCGGCCGAAATCCTTCTTGCGTTCACACTATGCAATTTTTGCTAAATTGCACTTTAGCCCCCTGTTTTCTTTAAATGCCATTTTTACCCTTTCCATGATACCCCTGATAAGTCCAACTATACCACTAAGACCCACAAGATTAGTACTTCTCATTTGAACCTTGAAACTCCCAAAAAATTACCGTTTTGACCTCCCTCAGACAAATTTAGAAAATTACACTCAGGTTCGACTGGTTAATTTGACCTTAAATCCGTACGATTCAACCCAAAATCACTTAAGGGTTGTTCTATACATAAAATATTAGTCCTTAACGCGCTCTGTTGAATTTTCAGATGATCCTTACGTCGATTCGGTTTTCTCAGCCCGACCAACAGCTGTACCGAAAATTGTTCCCGATTTAATTTCTTTCACCACTAAAAATCATAACTCGTATTACTCGTCAATGCTACACCATTCTCCTTGTCTATCTAAGGTTCAGGGTACTCCCTCCAACTAATTTGGTCGTCCAAAGCTGCAATAGTGTACCCTATAGCCTTATTTTTTCAAAAATTCCATTTATGCCTTTCATTAAATATTATTTATGACCTCAAATCATTCCCGGGTATTACAGTCAGCTTCAGCGGCGGCAGATATACATACACATAGTGATGAGAGAAAGAGATAAGGTGGTTGGATTGAAGATGACTGAGCCCTAGCCTTCTTAGATAATCCAGCAGTGGCTGTGCTATCACACTGATACAAACCAACAAACAGTGAAAAAAACTAAGAATCCGAGATGGATTTTGAAGAAATAACATACAGATTTTTATTTTATTTTATTTATTTTCTTTTCTCCTTCCCATCTTCTTCTTCCTCCAGCTTCTCCTTCATGCACGGCCAAACCACCCGTGCTAGCTGCCTTCGGCCACTGGCCTAGGCCCTCGCCAACCATCAACGCGGCCTTTCCTGCCACCGTCTGCAGCCCCCTAGCCACCATCGCGACGCCGATGCTCGCCTCCAATCACCATCTCTAGCCGCTAAAAGTCGCAGCATCAGACCGCCATAGGCCGGCCATCGTGGCTTCAGGCCGCCGTACCCAACCACGAGACCAGCTCGTCGTCTGCCACCTCTGGCCACTCCATCGTCGGTCACCACTGCAATCGGCTCCACCGGCCAACCCATGGCAGCCACCGTTTGACCTTCACTACTTGCTCTCTGTAGGTAGAGAGAGAGAGATGGGGGGTTGGCCAGAGAGAAAGAGAGAGGGAGAGAGAGGCATGAGTGAGGGAGTGGGTGGTCTATAGATAGAGAGAGGGTCGACCAGAGAGAAAGAGAAAGGCGTGAGTGGGTGGGTGGGGTCTGTCACAGAGAGAGAGAGGGGGGGGTAATAAAGAGGGCAGTGAGAGTGGGCGGGAACTTAAAATTCAAATTGATCTCATCCATTCATTCACAATGAGAATTCATCTTAGCCATAGGATGAAAATATATCAGAGATATTTTCAAAAATTGTTGTGTTTTATTATATAGATTTCTTTCTCATACAAAAAATAAATTTATTTTTAATTAAAAGTAGGTACAAAGAGTAAATTTATTTTGAATTAAAGATAGATTGTTTTTAGACATGTTTCCTTATTTTGATCATTTATATCTCAAAAGTTTATGTTTGAATTTTCATTTCTTGATAAATGCATTTCTTATTTATGCAAAAAGTATATTTATTTTGAATTAAAAAAGAATTATTTTTAAACATGTTTTCTCTTTCTCATAGAAAAAGTAAATTTATTTTGAATTAAAGAGAATTGGTTTTAAACATGTTTTTTCTTACTCATGTAAAAAATAAATTTATTTTGAATTAAAAGAGAATTATTTTTAGGCATATTTTCTTATTTTAATCATTTATGTCTCAAAAGCTTACATTTGAATTTTCAAATTTTGAATTAAAGGAGAATTATTTTTAGACATATTTTCTCTTACTCATGCAAAAAATAAATTTATTTTGAATTAAAAGAGAATTATTTTTCGACATGTTTACTTATTTTAATCATTTATATATCAAAAGCTTATATTTGAATTTTTAAATCTTAATTTCTCATTCAAAAAGTAAATTTATTTTGAATAAAAGGCGAGACATGTTTTCTTATTGTTTGAGAAAGCCTAAACATTTTTAAATTTCAAATTTCATATTAACCTTTTCTTTAATGGCTAGTGTGTTTGGAAGATGTATATATATAGGGTAAATATGGAGGCTCAAGGTAGAACAAACTTGATAGAGCATTCAAAAAAGAGTGAGAATGTTCGAGGTGCTGGAAGTGTGCTAGCTAGTGGAATTCTCAACTGTTAGTGATTTGTTTATAATTGTCTCTAGTGGTAAGTTTGTTATTTTTACCCACTTGTTGTGTGAGAGAATTGTATTTGCTAACAGTGTAATAGTGGTTCTTGCTTAGGCAAGGGATTGTATATTGGTTCTAGCTCCAATTAAAAGCTAGTGTTGATTCTCCCTAATGGAACCTCAAGCTAAGGTTTAAGATAGAGGATTAGGCTCTTTAGAGTCAAACCTCTATAAATTTCTCTTGTTCTGTGTGGTTATGTGATTTTATTGATTTCAATCCTACTACAATCACCACATATTAAAATCACAAATTTAAAAGGTTTTTAAAAAACTAAAATTAGTAATTTTTAAAAAACCCAATTCACCCCCTCTTAGGTATTTTTCTGGGCAACAAATCCTTCTGCAAATGTCTTATCTACCCACATAAGTAACATGCTCCTTTAGTAAAACGACATGGCTCTCGGTGTCTCTTCCCACAAGTCTTGCATGGTGGGATCTCTATTGAATTCCTCCTTGAATTCGCCTTCCATTTTCTCTTTTTGTCATTTTCTCATCCATGAGATGAACTCGCTTCCTTAGAAGCTGCTTATGCCATCCTCAATTCATTCCTCTCTTTCTCAATGGTGTAGGCCCTCTCTACTAAGGTAGCATAATCCATGATCTGGGCACCGGCTAACGGGTATCTGATCTCTACTCAAAGTCCCCTTTGAAATTTTATGGCCTTTTTCTCCTCAATGGATACTAAGTCGGGGAAAATCTTGCCAAAGATATGAACTTTGCTTCATACTGGGCCACTGACTTGTTTCCTTGTGTCAACTCAATAAATTTGTAGGTCTTCTACTCCAGAATACATGCAGGAAAATATGTTCCATGGAACACTTCCCGAAATTTTGCCTATGTCGATTCTCGTTCCCCATACCTCTGCCTTGTTGTTTCACACCACCTTTTGCATCATCATGAAATGTAAATGTGGCCAACTAAACTTTTTGGGCATCATTGCACCCCGTGGCCCGAAGATGCTTCTCCATGGATAACATGATTCAAGAAATATGCCAAAACAACTCTTATAAATTCTAGATTATGGCACAAAAATCAAGTTTCAATTTTGATAACATCACAGGGAGTTACGCCCTAATTATCGAAACACTTTCAAACTATAAACAAAAAATTCAGATTCAAATTAGTACTTGACAGGCCTTTATTAGGATCAATTCTTGTCCAAATAACCCACATTATGCACCAAATCGAAGCTTATCGAGTCTTGTTTACAATGCACCAAATGGTTCATGAATTGGACATATACACAAAAAGTTATACCTGAAAGAGTACAAGGTGTACAATCTGACTGTAGGCTGATATAACTAAGTGACTCAAGTCTACCGAAGTTGAACAGAATAAAAAATTTTGATCTTCAATAGACCAAAATCTAACTTAGGTTGATCGAAGTTAGGTAGAAAGCTGACTCTTGAGTTTGGTCGACTGAAATTCAACTTAGATTGACCGAAAATAGACATAAAGTTGATCTATAATCTTAGGTCGACCGAACCCTCGACCAAAGATACCCACAAGCTACTAGCTAGACAACTTAGGTCGACCGAAGAGACAACTCCAGTCAACCAAAGTTACAATCTGATCCCATTATTATTCTTTCATTTTTTATTTAAAATCCTATTTTGCTTAATTTTTTGCTTGGTGTCATGTATGAGTAATCTTTTTAATTTTTATTTGTCCTTTAGTTGGCCATTTGAAAAAAAAAATGTATATTAATTTACATCTCTTTTCTCATAGAAATTATTGAAGATTATATAAACTAATAATGGAGGCTCAAAAGGTTTAAAGTACCTTATATTTAATTTTTTTTATTTTTCTTTCTTTCTTTTCTTAAATCTCTCATTTTCTTTCTTAGTTGGTAACTCAGTGATGACAATGGTAGTTGTGACACTAGTCTCTCTCTCTCTCTCTCTCCATCTTTTCTATGCAATGAGCTCAAATAAAAGAGAAAAGATGGGAAAAAATAAGAGAAAATAATGAAGGATAAAATGATTATTTTGTCTATTTATTTAACAATAGGGCAGATTATTGTTATTTTTTAAACGTAAGGAGTTGTTCTTACAATTATGCCAAATTTTAGAGGTGATTAATTATTATAATTTTTCTTTTTATATATTTATCACGAATGCATATTTTTCATTTATTATTTAATAATTTTCCATTCCATATGTATTATCATAGATAAAAAGACAATACCTTTTATTATTGTCCATCCTCCATCGATTTCTTTCCCGGATGATGAGGAAAAGTATTTACTATTTCATTTCACTTATTCTTATTGTCAGTGCCGGCCCTGGGTATAGGCTGCCTAGGCAGCCGCCTAGGGCCCTCCCCCTCAAATCCAATGGTTAGGGGCCTTTTAGGTAAGTTTAAATTTAATTAATATAAAAAATTATTTTGGCATGAGAAAGTTGCAATGTTAAATTTAATTAATATAAAAAATTAGTAATAAAATATTATTTTGGCGAGAGAAAATGGCAATTAATTCATTGAAGTGAATTGTACACAGTAGCAATTAATGCATTGCAGACTTGCAGTGAATTGCGCATAGGACAGTGTGCTCCAAAGTCCAAATGCACAAGGAAGAAATTTAAAATTGATTTGGCAGTTGGCGTCTGAGAGTGGACTGCTTGGCTATGTAGATATATAATATATATATATATAATATTTTATAATTAAAATAAAAGCAAGTATTAATGCAACAAAACTTCACTTTTCTTCAAACTCCTGCTTTGCCTCTCGTCTTCTCCATGCACTGCTCTCATCTTCTTTCTTATTCTGTAACTTTTAAATTTTATTCTCTCTGCTAGCGTGGTCCCTCTCAAGTCTTAGCTCTCTTCTTCAGTTCTTCTTCTTCAGTTTTGTCAGTAGCACACAACAGCTACCAGTACCAACTACCAAGCACTCGCGCCACATTTCCTTTGCAGAAAAGGGAGTGAAAATAATCTGATTATATATATATATATATTGATTCACAGAATATTTACATATTATTTCTTGAATTATTTCTCTTGTGTTTTTTTATTAATTTGTTTTGCAGATTTCAATTCGAATATCAAATCTAATTAGGTTCTATTGTTTCTCGTTCAATTACATTTGAATTTGATATTATATTGATTTTCATATTTAAATTGCTCAGTTGCATTTGAATTTGATATTATATTAATTTTCGTATTTAAATTGATTTATTATGTCCACTAAAAAATATTTGTCTGGAAATGAAAAAAGGAAAAAACAAAAAAAAAAAAAAACTCAAGAGTTTATTCTATCTCAAGCAGGAGCGTTGGATAAATTTGTCACTAGGAACATTAATAATACAATAGTAAATGAAGAGTGTGATAATTTGATAGATAAAGAGGTTCAAAACGACATGCAAGAACAACATGAATTAGGAGATGCTAAAAATAGAAATAAGCAAGAATATAAAGATTTAGATACAGAATGCTCAACTTACCCTTTGGACATAACTGATCCAAATAATTGGAAAAATATTGATCAAAATTTTATAGACTTGTTGGTAGAAAAAGGTCCTATAAGAGGTCAAGTGGTTGATTTTCTTAAAAATTCAGAACATAGGCATTTCTCTTCTACATATTACACTCGTCATTTATCAAATGGTGAGAAGAGTGATAGAAAATAGTTGATATACTCCATTTCATTAGATAAAGTGTTTTGCTTTTGTTGCAAATTATTTAAACAAGAATAAAACAATATTCAATTAGCTAATGAAGGGACAAATGATCGGAAAAATCTTAGTTCTAAACTGAAAAGCCATGAAACAAGTAGTGGGCATATGGATAATATGAGAAAATGGATTGAATTAGAAAAACGATTACAAAAGAATTTAACAATTGATAAACCTTTGCAAGATCAAATCAACAAAGATATAAAACATTGGAAAGAAGTTTTTGCGAGAATAATTTCAATTGTTAGCTTTCTTAGTAAGAATAATTTGGCATTTCGTGGAAGTAATGAAAAATTATATGAAGAAGATAATGAAAATTTTCTAGGTTTGATTGAAATGATCGCTGAATTTGATCCAATTATGAAAGAACACGTTCGACGTATTCAAGAAAAGCAAATTCACTATCATTATCTAAGTCACAAAATTCAAAATGAATTCATACTCATGTTGGTAGGTGAGATCAAAAGTGCAATAATTAAAACAGTTAAAGAAGCAAAATATTTTTCAGTGATACTTGATTGTACACCCGATATAAGTCATGAAGAACAGATGTCTCTAATCATACGATGTGTAAATGTCTCAACAAGTCCAGTTAAGGTAAAAGAGTTTTTTTTAGGATTCCTTAAGGTAGACGATACTTCAGGGCAAGGATTGTTTGAGGAATTAATAAATGCTCTACAAACACTTGAAGTTGATATTGGTGATTTAAGAGGTCAAGGTTATGATAATGTTTCTAATATGAAAGGAAAGCATAAAGGTGTGCAAAAAAGAGTATTATAAGTAAATCCAAGGGCTTTTTACACTCAATATAGTTGTCATAGTCTTAATCTTGCAGTATGTGATATGGCAAATTCATGCATAAAGGCTAAATCTTTTTTTGGAATTGTGCAATGCTTATATATATTGTTTTCATCTTCTACAAAACGATGGAAAGTTTTGCAAGATAATGTGGAGGGCCTAACACTTAAGCAACTATCACAAACTCGTTGGGAAAGCCGAGTTGAAAGTATTAAAGCAATAAGATTTCAAGCTCCACAAATAAAAAATGCTTTAACTCATTTGATGGAAACATGTGATGACCCTAAGGCATTTCGAGATGCTAAAAGTCTATTAGAAGATATTATGGATTTTGAGTTCTTGTTTGGTATGATTATTTGGTATAATATATTGTCTACTATTAATAGAGTAAGCAAAATGTTACAAAGTAATGACATGGTCATTGATGTTGCTATAAGTCACTTGAAAGCACTTATTTCTTTTTTTGAAATATATAGAGAAACTGGATTTGAATCTGATATGATTATTGCTAAAGAAATTGCTACTCAAATGGAAATTGAACCTATTTTTCAAGAAAAACGTATTATTCGTAGAAAGAAACAATTTGATGAAAATGCCAATGATGAGATAACACATTCAGTTGAAGAATCTTTTAGAGTTGATTATTTCTTATATGTAGTTGATCAAGCTATTTTTTCGCTTAAGTGTAGGTTTGAGCAACTTCAAGAATATGAAAATATTTTTGGATTTCTACTTGATTTGAAAAAATTATATTCTACAGATGATGATTGTTTAAAGAGATCGTGTGATAAGTTAGAAGAATTTTTAAAATACAAGACGGATTCAGATATTGATGGACAAGAGTTGTTCTCTGAGTTGAAAGTTGTAAGATGTTTGTCAAAAGAGACCAAGAAGGCAATTGAAGTGTTAGACTACATGAAGACAATGGATTGTTGTTTTCCGAATGTGTGGATCGCGTATAGAATACTTCTGACCATACCAGTTACAGTTGCTTCTGTAGAACGAAGTTTTTCAAAGTTGAAATTGATAAAATCTTACCTTCGGTCAACAATGTCACAAGAAAGGTTGAATGGATTGGCGATGGTGTCTATTGAAAAACATATGTTGAAACAAATTGATTGTAATAGTTTAATTGTTGATTTTTCATCTAAAATGCTAGAAGAGTAAATTTAAAGTGAAATATTATGAATTTTAAACTATTATTGTGATAATTTTGAATGTTTTTATATAATAAAAAGTTTTATTCATATTTGTCATATATAATTTTATTTTTAAATGTTAAAAATTTTATATAAAATTTTGCATAGGCCATAAAATCAAATTTCGCTTAGGGCCCTTAAAATGTCAGGGCCGACCCTGGTGATAGTAAGAACTTTGAACTGCCTTGTATTCATAGGTTACATAAAGCAAGATTCTATAACATTTCGGGATATATATATATATATAGATAGATAGACTATCATGTCATATACACGTAGGATATATACAAGATAGTGATAACTTATAGTTCAGAATTATTTCATTGAATCACAACAATAATAGAATTTCAAAGAAAAGGACACTGTAGCTAGCATCGGTATGAACCCACTTATTTATGGCATTAATTTAATTATTTGTAGCAGACAAAAGGGTCCAATTAATATTTCTTTGGTTGTTGTATCTCAAGAGTTAGAAGACTTCTTGGAGATAATCAACCACCTTTTTGTCCAGTTGAAATGCCTTGGCCAAAACATCAGGGTTAATCTTGGGATTGGACCCAAATACTGCATTCGCAATGGTAATAACCCCAGGATTTTGGCTGCTTAGACCAGCAATCGCGACAGCATTCTTATTCTTTGCCACATTGAACTGGAAATGAATGAGACCTTCTGGAAACACAAAGACATCTCCCGGATACAGGGTCTTGGCAAAGAGACGATTTTCTGGATTGGAGGTGACAAAGCCTACATATAAGGTACCTTCCAGCACAACAATGACCTCAGTAGCGCGAGGGTGTGTATGTGGCGGGTTAACCCCAAAGGGAGCAAAGTCGAGTCGGGCCAAGGAGATACCAAGCGTGTTAAGTCCCGGTAAGTTCATCACATTCACTGGAGTCACAGTAAAGCCAAGTTGGTTTGATGTATTTTGACGGTTAAGGAGCCCGGGGAAGAAGAAATCTTCTGGCATAGCGAGCTTTGGGTCCTTGCAAAACTTCCCGTTCACAAACACTGCATGAGATGAAAAGAATTAGGGTTGGTAAAAAGTCACTAAAATTCGTAGCAAAAAGAAAAAAATAAAGAAATAAAAGTCACTAAATATATATAGAGCAAAAAAGTCTGTGGTGATGAACCATGAAACTGAACCCATGAGGGGGAGAGAGAGAGAGAGAGAGAGAATGTACCTCCAAATTTGGTGTCATTAACAGCAACACAAAAGTCCTGCAATTGGCTTGGATCAGAAGCATAAGCAAGTGTTGAAGCCAATGCCAACACAGCCATAGTTACGAAGAGGTGGGTGCCCTTCATTCTCTTGATTTAGGATCTAAACTAACAGTAACAGTAGGGAATAATCAGCGCTTTGGATTTAGAGCTTTTCTTTGTATTTGTTTGGTTTAGATGATGGATTGGCTATTTATATATATAAAGACATGGAGTTCATGAATTGGTCAACATTTTTCTAGCTCGGCAGAGGAGATTTTCTTGGTACTGAATGGGGGAGGGGAGAGGATATTTTTTATTCGAATTAGGATGAATTGACATTTTCTTTCTTCTCAACTAAGACCAACATACATATCCTGATGAAGTTTTCTTCTGTGATTAGGTATCTACTTTCAGAATCGAAATTAAACGTTGATGCTGATTCATTCAATGAATAAATAATTATCTCCAAATGGATACGAATTCAGCTGAAGCTTGTTTTCAAGGATCCTCTTCGCTGTTCAAAAACTGATATTTAATATCAAATTAATTTACCCTAAATAAACCTAATTAAGAGATAGAGATATTGATACGCAATGAAATATTTTATTATTAATCATATGACTAAACCAAAATTCTGGGACAGTTTCGGAACCAAGTCTTGGGCCTCTTTCTGAATCATTCAATGAATAAATAATATCTCCAGATGGATATGAATTCAGCTGAAGCTTGTTTTCTAGAATATATCCTCTTCGCTGTTCAAAAACTGATATTTAATATCAAATTAATTTGCAATCTCTTCGCTCCTACTGGGGAGAACACGCATTGATTAATGTTAAACAGATAACGAGAACTTAGTCAAAATAAATAAATAAAATTAAGTACTGCAAAATAATAAGATATATAATATGAATTGTCCTAAAATACATAGCAGTAGATGTTTGAGAATTTAAAAAAAAACAAAAAATAAGGTTGCGTTCTCTTTACTGTTTCAAGTCATTTTTAGTTTTTAATTTTTTAAAATAATAAAAATACGTTCTCTTTACTATTTTTAAAAATACATTTTTAAAAACAAAAAAAATTATAAAGAAAACTCAAAACAACAAAAAGTTATTTTTAGTGTTTTCATCTAAAACAAATTCTAAATTCAAAACACATTTATATATTTATATATTCATATTTTATTATTGTAATGGGAAAAAATATTACAAAATTCATTAACTTTAAAATGTATATATTTTTTTAATAATATATTAACATTAAATATTTATAATTTACTAAATAATCAAATTTATTGAATAAAATATTATTAAAAAAATATTTTTAAAATTTCAAAAAGAATGCATTTTCTAATTTTCTGTTTTGAAAAATAGTTTTTCAAAATGACAAAGAGAACAAGTTTTAAATTTTTTAAAAACAGACTAGCAAAACAGAAAACTGAAAATGAATTCAAAACTCAAAACTGAAAATTGAAAAGTAAAGAGAACGCAGCCTACGTTTGAGAGAAGATTTATTTACCAAGTCATGACTTAGCCTAACCTTGATTTATTTAGCAGGTCATGAATTAAAAAGTACCAGGTCATTACTTAACCTAATCTTGACTAGCTAGCATAGACAATTAAAGACAATAATCTCTGGTTTTAACCTAACCTTGAATATGCAGGTCATGAACTTGCATATTCTTTTTTGTTTTTTTTTTTTTCAATTGCATATTTTGCAAGTAATAAGGATATGGTTGGGAGAAGATTAGTAATAGAATGGATTAAAGGGTATTAAAACAAGCACAATAAACAGCGCCGGCCCTGACATTTTAAGGGTCCTAAGCGAAATTTGATTTTAGGGCCTATGCAAAATTTTATATAAAATTCTCAACATTTAAAAATAAAATTATATATGACAAATATGAATAAAACTTTTTATTATATAAAAACATTCAAAATTATCACAATAATAGTTTAAAATTCATAATATTTCACTTTAAATTTACTCTTCTAGCATTTTAGATGAAAAATCAACAATTAAACTACTACAATCAATTTGTTCCAACATATGTTTTTCAATAGACACCATCGCCAATCCATTCAACATTTCTTGTGACATTGTTGACCGAAGGTAAGATTTTATCAATTTCAACTTTGAGAAACTTCATTCTGCAGAAGCAACTGTAACTGGTATAGTCAGAAGTATTCTATACGCGATCCACACATTCGAAAAACAACAATCCATTGTCTTCATGTAGTCTAACACTTCAATTGCCTTCTTGGTCTCTTTTGACAAACATCTTACAACTTTCAACTCAGAGAATAACTCTTGTCCATCAATATCTGAATCCGTCTTGTATTTTAAAAATTCTTCTAACTTATCACACGATCTCTTTAAACAATCATCATCTGTAGAATATAATTTTTTCGAATCAACTAGAAATCCAAAAATATTTTCATATTCTTGAAGTTGCTCAAACCTACACTTAAGCGAAAAAATAGCTTGATCAACTACATATAAGAAATAATCAACTCTAAAAGATTCTTCAACTGAATGTGTTATCTCATCATTGGAATTTTCATCAAATTGTTTCTTTCTACGAATAATACATTTTTCTTGAAAAATAGGTTCAATTTCCATTTGAGTAGCAATTTCTTTAGCAATAATCATATCAGATTCAAATCCAATTTCTCTATATATTTCAAAAAAAGAAATAAGTGTTTTCAAGTGACTTATAGCAACATCAATGACCATGTCGTTACTTTGTAACATTTTGCTTACTCTATTAATAGTAGACAATATATTATACCAAATAATCATACCAAACAAGAACTCAAAATCCATAATATCTTCTAATAGACTTTTAGCATCTCGAAATGCCTTAGGGTCATCACATGTTTCCATCAAATGAGTTAAAGCATTTTTTATTTGTGGAGCTTGAAATCTTATTGCTTTAATACTTTCAACTCGGCTTTCCCAACGAGTTTGTGATAGTTGCTTAAGTGTTAGGCCCTCCACATTATCTTGCAAAACTTTCCATCGTTTTGTAGAAGATGAAAACAATATATATAAGCATTGCACAATTCCAAAAAAAGATTTAGCCTTTATGCATGAATTTGCCATATCACATACTGCAAGATTAAGACTATGACAACTACATGGAGTGTAAAAAGCCCTTGGATTTACTTCTAATACTCTTTTTTGCACACCTTTATGCTTTCCTTTCATATTAGAACCATTATCATAACCTTGACCTCTTAAATCACCAATATCAACTTCAAGTGTTTGTAGAGCATTTATTAATTCCTCAAACAATCCTTGCCCTGAAGTATCGTCTACCTTAAGGAATCCTAAAAAAAACTCTTCTACCTTAACTGGACTTGTTGAGACATTTACACATCGTATGATTAGAGACATCTGTTCTTCATGACTTATATCGGGTGTACAATCAAGTATCACTGAAAAATATTTTGTTTCTTTAACTGTTTTAATTATTGCACTTTTGATCTCACCTGCCTATATGAGTATGAATTCATTTTGAATTTTGTGACTTAGATAATGATAGTGAATTGTTTTAATTCTTTCCAATGTTTTATATCTTTGTTGATTTGATCTTGCAAAGGTTTATCAATTGTTAAATTCTTTTGTAATCATTTTTCTAATTCAATCCATTTTCTCATATTATCCATATGCCCACTACTTGTTTCATGGCTTTTCAGTTTAGAACTAAGATTTTTCCAATCATTTGTCCCTTCATTAGCTAATTGAATATTGTTTTGTTCTTGTTTAAATAATTTGCAACAAAAGCAAAATACTTTATCTACTGAAATGGAGTATATCAACCATTTTCTATCACTCTTCTCACCATTTGATAAATGACGAGTGTAATATGTAGAAGAGAAATGCCTATGTTCTGAATTTTTAGGAAAATCAACCACTTAACCTCTTATAGGACATTTTTCTACCAACAAGTCTATAAAATTTTGATCAATATTTTTCCAATTATTTGGATCAGTTATGTCCAAAGGGTAAGTTGAGCATTCTGTATCTAAATCTTTATATTCTTGCTTATTTCTATTTTCAACATCTCCTAATTCATGTTGTTCTTGCATGTCGTTTTGAACCTCTTTATCTATCAAATTATCACACTCTTCATTTACTATTGTATTATTAATGTTCCTAGTAACAAATTTATCCAACGCTCCTGCTTGAGATAGAATAAACTCCTGAGTTTTTTTTTTGTTTTTTCCTTTTTTCATTTCCAGACAAATATTTTTTAGTGGACATAATAAATCAATTTAAATACGAAAATTAATATAATATCAAATTCAAATGCAACTGAGCAATTTAAATATGAAAATCAATATAATATCAAATTCAAATGTAATTGAACGAGAAACAATAGAACCTGATTAGATTTGATATTCGAAATGAAATCTGCAAAACAAATTAATAAAAAAACACAAGAGAAATAATTCAAGAAATAATATGTAAATATTCTGTGAATCAATATATATATATATATAATCAGATTATTTTCACTCTCTTTTCTGCAAAGGAAATGTGACGCGAGTGCTTGGTAGTTGGTACCGGTAGCTGTTGTGTGCTACTGACAAAACTGAAGAAGAGGAACTGAAGAAGAGAGCTAAGACTTGAGAGGGACCACGCTAGCAGAGAGAATAAAATTTAAAAGTTACAGAATAAGAAAGAAGATGAGAGCAGTGCACGGAGAAGACGAGAGGCAAAGCAGGAGTTTGAAGAAAAGTGAAGTTTTGTTGCATTAATACTTGCTTTTATTTTAATTATAAAATATTATATATATATATATATTATATATATCTACATAGCCAAGCAGTCCACTCTCAGACGCCAACTGCCAAATCAATTTTAAATTTCTTCCTTGTGCATTTGGACTTTGGAGCACACTGTCCTATACGCAATTCACTGCAAGTCTGCAATGCATTAATTGCCACTGTGTACAATTCACTTCAATGAATTAATTGCCATTTTCTCACGCCAAAATACTATTTTATTACTAATTTTTTATATTAATTAAATTTAACATTGCAACTTTCTCACGCCAAAATAATTTTTTATATTAATTAAATTTAAACTTACCTAAAAGGCCCCTAACCATTGGATTTGAGGGGGAGGGCCCTAGACGGCTGCCTAGGCAGCCTATACCCAGGGCCGGCACTGCCCTTCCCCCCATAAAACCCTGCCCCGCCCCCCCTCTCTCCCTCTTCTCCCTTCTGCGTACCCTCTTTCCCTCTTTCTCGTTCGATCTCTCGCATTCGTCCTCGCTCTCACCTCTCGCAACTGGCCCTTGCCCTTGCTCACTGGCTGGCCCTCGCCCTCGCTCACTGGCTCGCCCTCACCGACGCCCTCACCCTCGCTCTCGCCTCTCGCAGCTCTCCCTTTCCCTCGCCCTCGCTCACTGGCTCACCCTCCCTTGCTCACTGGCTCGCCCTCACCCTCGCTCACTATCTCGCCCTCACCCGTTGCCTCCCCCTCTCCCTCGCCTCTCGCAACTCACCCTCTCCCTCGCCTCTCAGTTGGTAGTTGGGGAGGTTGCATCTCTAGCTACTTGATCTAGCTCTCTAAGTCTTGCTTTCGCTAGGTGACTGGGTTGCTCGCCACTCTGCATTAACATTGGGACACTTTGGTTTAGTCTTTTGAGGTTTGGTTCAATCTTTGGTGTTGTATTCCATTCTGGTTCAAATTCAATACTAGTGACAAAAAAATCTTTTATTTCAATCTTTGGTATTATATTCTTGTTCTTGGCAGATAGGCACTGGCCAATGGACATCCCTTCATACTCTAGAGATCAAAAGATTAGAGGTAAGTTAATTTATTTGATTATGTTCTATTTAATGTGTATTTCTATTTTATTTTGGCTAATTTAACACCTATAATGAGTTTAGCAATTATGACTTTAGGTTTTTTGCTAATTGTTATTTGAGTACTTCACTTAGTTAGGAATTGTTGTGGTTGAGATGTGTTAATTGTGGCTGAAATTGTTGAATGTGATTGAATATTTGAATTGTTCATGCTAAAATTGTTAAATTTTTTATTTTATTTTTTGATATGATATAAATATTTATTTATTTATTTTTAATATTTTATTATAAAAAATAAAATTTAAATATACATTAGGATTTAGAAGCCCACTTTTACTTTTTAAGGCAGAAATTTAAAATTTCAGTTAAAAGACAACAACAGATGATATAAAAGACAACAACAGAATTGCATGCACTACCGTGCAAATCTGCTTTTTAAGTTTGATAATTAAGCATACATTTCTCATTTCTCACGTTGTTCAACTCAATGAACTTTCCTTTCAATGCCATTGGCAACAAGTAAAAACATTATTTATAATTAAGCATACATTTTACTGATTGATGAAATATTATAAAATATCATATGATGGGTTCATTATCAAAAATTATATTAAGAAAAGTGTTTATGATGGGTTCATTATCAAAAGTAAATGGGGTTACTTTCATTTTCTTGGTCACGAGAATGAGTCTAGAAAACAGTTGGGTTTTTCTCTTTTCCACACCTGCCTTAGTCCAATCACCCCACTATATATATATATATATAATATTTGAAACCTTTGAAAAAGTCACAATTCTCTTAAAAAAAATTAAAAGTTTCCTTCTAGCTAACAAAATTAAGCCACTTAATTCCAAAATAAAAAACAGTGTTCGAACCCAAAATGGGTTCTATTATGATTGAATGTTTTTTTTTTTTTTCTTGTGGAATGACTTGGTCATAAGTCAAGAAGTGATCAGTGGGGTTTGAAGAAGACAGAAACCTGAAAACCAACGAACCTATGTATCTTGTATGAACCCAACAAAATAAAGATTAATAATGGGAGAAAAACCCAATCAAGTAGAGAAAAAAAAATTAAAGAAAAAAACACACACACAAACAAATAAAAGTGTTGGTAAGCAGTGGAGGCTGCTGGCTGGCTGGCTCATGCAAATTGATACACACAAGTACTCTCCAATGACCCCACAAAGAGGAATATGATTCTGAATCAGAGGATGAACAACTTCTTCAATTAAATTATGATGACGACTTAGAATCTAATGACACAGATGTAGACTTATATGATAGTGATTAGAGGTAAATTTTATGACTTAAATATTTATGTTTAATTATTAATGATATTGATTTATTTATTATAGGTATGACAGGTGTTAAAGGAAGATATCGTGCAGGATGCAGTGGTTCTAGACCTAACTCTTCTGGGTCCACTACTGCTTCTACCTCATTTACTACAGCACCACATATTTTGGGGGATGTTTCACCGGCCTCCCTCCCATCAGCATCTCCTGTTGCTGCCCTTACAGTTGCTTCTGCATCGACCCTTCCTACAGAGTCACCAGTACATCCATCATCTCACTCGACTGCTAGTCATTTTACATCCGAATCACTGCATGTTATACAGCAAGATGGCGATGGGTAACTTTAATTTATTTTTATTTTTTTACATTATGATGTGTTAGTTTTTATACTAATTATTATTATTTGTATACATGAGCATCTTTTGTCGTAAAATGAACATCTCCCATATTATATCGACGATCTTCAAGAAACGTCTTCATAAGGAAGGTCATGTTTGGAAAGAAGTGCCTTCGGAGACAAAGGGCTTGTATTGGGATGAATTTGCGGTATTAAATTCAAATTAATAATATATATTTTAACTATTAATGTAGAAATGTTTAAACTATTTAATCTTTTTTTTTTTTACAGAAAATTTTTCAGTGGGATCCTGCAATTGATGCATTGGTGAGAAGAGAGTGGGCACAAAAAGCAGTTAAGCGATATATCGACAACATTCATAAGTGGCATGCCAATGGAAAACCGATCTTTGTGCCAGATGATGTTTGGGATAGTTGGATGCAGAAATGGGAATAAGACGAAGCTTTCAAGAAACGGTCTGCACAAACATCGCTGAACCGTTTGAGTGAGACAAGTGGCCCTAGCGTTGGTCCTTCCCGCCATACTGGGGGTTCTATATCTTCAGCGGAGCATAAAAGACGAATGGTAAGAGATTTAATTTATTTAATTTGTTAATATTTAAAAAAAATTATTATTAAAATGGTTAATTTTATCACTTTTTTTTAAGACAAAAGAGTTTGGGAGAGAGCCTACACTGATTGAACTGTTTGAACGAACTCATTCTAAAAAAACTGAGGAAGGACAAATGGTGTATGTCGACAGACATTCTTCGAGTGTCGCTGTAAGTTTTTTAATTGTAAATAATATTATTTTTATAATTAACTTAAAATTTAATATTCATAATTGATTTATTCTATTTTCTTCGTTAAACTGTTGTAGGAAACGTATGGATAGTTGCTAGAGCAAGCAACTCAACCAAATGAGGGGTCTGAGGAGCCTCAGCATCCAAATTGCGATCAGATATTCATCCAGGCTGCCGGGGGGAAAAACAAAAGAAGAGGATATATGGCACAGGATCCTTATCCCAATCAAAATTTTCTGATGTTGGCAGCTCATCTTCTGTCTCATCTGGTCTTAATGGAAACCCGGTTATACAAGAAATGACAGAGAAATTAAAATTGCAGGAGGAGCAGATAAATTCACAGGCTCATGAGCTGAACGACGTTCGACGATAGATGTCTGAGATGCGATTTTTGATTGAACAATTTACTACATCTACTCATGGCATAGTTCCTTCTTCTTCTTCTTCTCAGCCACAATCGACTCCTCAACCTGGCTCTTGTGATGATTTAGATGATTAGTTTTTGCAGTTATTTTTATGTAACGATTAGTATGTAACAGATAATTATTAGTATGTAACAGACAATTATTAGTATCTTGTTTGAATGTTAATTTCTATATTATAAATATATATTTTAGAATTTTTATATAATTTGTTTAATAATTAATTCTAAATAAATTTACAAATTAAATAATAAATTAAAAAATATATTAATTTTAGCTATATTATAAATATAAATTTTAGAATTTTTATATAATTTGTTTAGTAATAATTATAAATAAATTTACAAATTAAATAATAAGTTAAAATTAAATTAAAAAAATATATTAATTTTAGCAATGGAAATAAATTTCGTCGCTAAAATTTTTAAAAAACTTTAATGAATTGTGACGGAATAATTTTGTCACAATAAATTTTTTATATTTTTAAAAAAAATTTAATTTATTTTAGTGAAGAAAAATTTCGTCGCTAAAATTAATTTTAAAAAAATTCTAAACTAATAGTGACGGAAAATTCCGTCGCTATAATTAATTTAATAAAAAATTCAAAAATTAATTGGGATGGAAAATTCCGTCGCTATAATTAATTTAATAAAAAATTCTAAAACTAATAGCGACAGAGTTTTTTGTCGCAAAATTTAAAATATTAGAAATTCCGTTGCTAAAATTAATCTAATAAAAAAATTTAAAAATAATAACGATGGAAATTCCGTTGCAATATTTTTAAAAAACTTAAAATATTAAAATATAGGGACAAAATATTTCATCGCTAATAAAAAAATATTATTTTCTAATTTTTCTTAAAAAAATATGGCGACAAAAATATTCCATCGCAATATTTTTTAAAAATATACTTAGTGACGGAAATATTTTCGTCGCTAATATGTCGCTAATTTGGTGACGGATCCGTCGCAAAAATATTTTAGCGACGAAGACTTTAGCGACGGACATTTTCTGTCGCTAAATAAATGTAGTGACGGATTTTTGGATTTAGCGATGGAAATTGCTAAATCCCGAAATTCTTGTAGTGAGAATTGACATATATCTGAAGAAACTCGCATTGTACCCATCCACATGTAACGTGGAAACTGGAACCTAGAACTTAAATTAAGGCTAAATTAAGCCAACAACGTGATATCAACATTAGTGCTAGTCCTCAAATTTTTAGGGCCCGAGGCAAAAGTAAAATTTAGGCCCTCATATATATATATATATATTTAAATTTAGTGATGAATTCATTCTTATTTTTTAATCAAAACCTAATATGTTCAAATTAACTAAAAATTTAACATTCAAGTAGAGTTGACAATTTTGAACACGACACAACATGACACGGAGTTAAGCGGGTTAGGGTTGGGGTTAATCGAGATCGGGTTAAAAACGGGTCAACCCATTTATAACACGATTATTTTTGTGTTTTAGGCAAGTCAACCTGTTTAACCCCTTTATACATGTAATGACCCGTTTAATTAAACGTGTTAACGGGTTGACTCGAACATGTTAACACGATTATATACGAAATGACACGTTTAATTAAAAGGGTTAGTGGGTTGATCTTAACACGTTAACACGATTATAAACCAAATTACACGTTTAAAACTAAATAACATATTTAACAGGTGACACAACACGACCCATTTAAATCAAACGGGTTAAACAGGTTAACAGGTGACACGATATGACACGTTTAATTAAACGGGTTAAACAGGTCGTGTCGTGTTACACGTTTAATAAACGTGTCGTGTTCGACTTTAAGGAATTTGACACGATTATTAAACGAGTCGTGTTTGGGTTAGTTTGATGCATGTTATACGTGTGTCTTAACACAACACGATTACGACCCGCCAACCAATATTGCCACCCCTACATTCAAGTCAAATAAATTATATCGATTCAAATTTTAATATATTAAAATTTAGAATAAAATGCTACAATATATAAACAAGATGAATACTTATAACAATTCAATACGTTCTTTTTTATCGAGTAAAATAAATTCTTTTTCATCCAATCAGAAAAAAAAAATTCTCTATATATTGAATATCTAAAGTAAAAATAAATTCTTTTATAATATAAAAATAAAATTTTAATCTAAGGAGGCTTCAAGTCCGCTGAAGGAAGCGGACTTGAAGTCCGCCTAGCATTGTTGGGCGTTGAGGATTTTTTTTTAAAAAAATATTAAATTAATTAATAATTATAGTAATATAATATAATATTTATTAAAAATAATTTGGGCCCCCTGAATAATGGGCCCAGAGCGGTCGCACTGACCGCCCTGGTCCAGGGCTGGGCCTGATCAACATAAGTCTAAATTAAGCCATCAACATAAGTCTAAGTTAAGCCATCAACATAAGACATCAACACAAGTTTGTTGGAACCTAGAAACTAATTAAGCCTATTGGAAACTAATTGTAAGATATCAACATAAGTCTGTTGGAACTTGGAAACTAACTAAGCCATGCAACGTGATATAAACATATAAACATGCAATTTGAAAGACCAAAAGTTAAACCAACACAAATCTAAACAAAAAGAAAGAACATAAACATACAAACATAAAATCCGTTTATATAAACATCTAAACAAACAAATCTTCATTTTTGTGTCGTCCTCAACATAAGTTTTCTAGAAACTAAGGGCATTTATATAACAAAATCACACTCAACTACAACTCGATCTACAAGCATTTTGACATGCCCCTTCCAAAATTGATTACAAGTAGTGAAGTTGATAAAAAAAAATCTATACTTACCTTTGAGTACAAATTTTGACCTCTATCCATGGGTGTAATACTCACCTCCTTCTCCCTGCATCTAACCTACAAAAGAAGTGAAGCCAATATATGTTGTTAGTCCATGAAGAAATTTGTTCAAAACAAATATAAAATATATACAATTAGAAAGTATAAAACATATATACTTACAAATGCACGAGATATTCAAAATCAGAAATCTAAATTTCCATATTGGACATTGAGCTATTGCTTATGATAACCTTTGACAATTCTAAAAATAATATGTAAAATGAATTACTTAATATCAAAGTAACATGTATTGAACTAACTCTTGAGTAAATTTAAAAGAGAGTAAAACTGAGTAAATTTAACAAGTTTTACCTTCCTCAAGTTGTTCAACATGCTCCAAATCTTCTTCAACACTTATTGGGGTGGTAGATAACCGAAACACAACTTGCATACAAATCAATCTTTCAACCACTTTAGGAGATAGAGAGCTCCTAAATGGATCAACTACTCGACCCCCAGTGCTAAATGCAGACTCAGTCATAACAGTAAAAACTGGAATTGTCAATACATCTCGAGCCATCGAAGACAGAATAGGAAACCTATGACAATTTGCTTTCCACCATTTCAAAATCTCAAATTCTTTAGTTGGAGGCTCACACACTTCACTAAAATACTTATCCAATTCCGAAGGCATAACTGTAGGTCCATTAGCACCGCTGCACTTATGTTTTTTGAAACAAGAAAAAAATGGGTTTTCAAAGTCGTCATCATTATCCGCCACAACAGTTGGAGTAGACACTTCAGATGGCTCTCTAGCATCATCTCGAGATCCCAACTTTTTCTTATATTTCTCATATAAAGCATGTAGGGAATTTTTTAATAATAAAACTACACCAACTCCTCTCTTACCCTGATACATCTCTTTCAGTACATATTCCATATATTTTAACTTGTACCTCGGATTAAGCACCACAGTAATATAAATTAAGTGGTTTGTTTTATGCAGACGACCCCAATATTTATCAAACTTTTCATTTTTATCGTCATTTCCACCATTTCAAAATCGTCACTCTCCAACCACCCTTGTAAGAGACAATGCATCTTACCAAGCTCATGAAAAAATGTGTTGGAGGTGACATATGATGAACCCAATACTCACAAAGTTAGCTCATAAAAATGTTTCAACACTTTGATAAAAAGTCTTACCTTATTCCAATCCTCTACCTTCGGTCTCCCATCTATAGTAATAAGTTGGTTCAAATTAGTATTCCAATTACTTATACTAAGATCAAGTTTAAAACAAGGATCTTCTTCATCAAATCTCTCAAAAGCCCTCTCAAACTTTTGAGCAATCTCTAACATCAAGTAGGTGGAGTTCCATCTAGTTGCAACGTCCAACGATAACAAGCCCTTACATTCATTTTTTTCTATTTCAGCACATTGTTTGAATTTTCTCAATCTTGCAGGGGATTGTCTAACATATCTAACTGCATCCCTAACTCTTGTTACCGATTCATTTAGGTCTTTCAACCCATTTTGTACAACCAAATTTATAATGTGAGCCACACACCTTATATGCAAATATTGCCCATTCATAATGCTAGTATCCCATTTTGTCATTTTTTTCTTGAAATTAACCACAACAACATCATTTGAATTAGCATTATCCATAGTTAAAGTAAAAACTCTATCAAGTTCCCATCCCATGAGACATTTCTCAATTGCCATAGCAATGGCATCACCCTTATGATTAGAAATTGGACAAAAGTTTAAGATTTTTTTCTTCAGAATCCAAGTATTGTCAATATAGTGCGTTGTCAAGCACATATAATTCATCCTTTGAATTGAAGTCCAAGTGTTAGTGGTTAAGCAAACTCTTTGACAAGAATTTTTTAACTAATTCATCATGTTCAACCTTTCTTCATTGAATAACTCAAAACAATCACGCGCCATAGTCTAACATGAAGGAAACCAAAATTTTGGACAAATAATATTCACAAAGTGTCTAAACCCCTCACGCTCAACAAACTTGAAAGGTAGCTCATCTACCATCAGCATACGACCTAAAGCCTTTCTTGAGAGCACTTGATCAAATTTTCAATTAACCACTGTAGCAACATTATCACCACCCTCTCTCTCACCCCCTATTGTAGTGGATTGAAAATGTAATTCCATTTGACAAGATTCTACAACATGAGGGTGTTTCTTATAATTTTTCATATGATTCCTTAAAGCTGTAGTCCCATTTTTTTTGGGATCACAGTGGAACTTCTTAGAACAATAGTTGCATTTCCCTTTAATCTCACCCTCTGAATTTGTAAACTTGGTAAAATGATCCCAAACCTCTGACCTAGCTCTTATTGGTTTTCTCTTTGCCTTCCCAAGTGAAGTTGCACCTCTATCATTTTCTAGTTAACTATCTTGGGTTGGTGCTATTGGTGTAGGACTTGAACTATCATCCACACTAGGGATATTTGTGGTGTGAGTCATGTCTTCTTCTCTTGCCATCTAAAATTAGATTATTAATACAATTGACAATTGTAAATTTAATTTAAATGTATTTAAAGACTAAAGAGTAATTTTAATTTAATTTAAATATTTTTAAATACTAAAAACTATAGTTGGAAATAGCATCTATGTACATAAATTAGGAAACCCAACACATGAAAACAATGATCAATTACCAAAAAACCATATAGCAATATTAGTATGACTTACGTACATTGTAAGAGTAGAACGTTGAGGCTGCCATTTCGAATGAAGTACCAGTGTAATAACACTTATACTCCTTGTTACATTACAATAAATAATATTATAAAAATTAGTCTCTTTCATATAATAGTAATGTTGTCATTACTATTATTTGAATGGCCTTGGAAGGATAACCTTAGTGGGGTTTAAATAATACCACCACTAGTATCCATAGAAACCTATGAGAATATATGTTTTGGTTTTACACATGATTTTGAAAAATATATGTTTTTATTTTATGAGTGAAAAATATATGTTATCTGTCATGCATTTTTTTAAGTATGACTTTGAACAACTCAAGCCTTAAAGATCCATTTGAATATGTTCAAAAGAAAACTATTAAAATGAGAAATAGAATAGACATGCCACGTATTATGAATCATCACAATAAAAATTTAAAATTTTTCTATTAAATAATTTTATTTTTCGTCCACAAGCGGGGTGATATAGCTATTAATTAATTAATTTATAGGTTTTTCTACCATTTGTTGGAGAGGTCCCATGGCACAAAATATTGCATAATTAGATCTTCCATAAGTAACCGGCAGTAGAGAAAAAATGGATTGATGCCATCATCATGCCAAGAAGAAGTCATTTAATTAAAACCAAAATAAAATCAAAACAAAAAAACCAAAAATAGATTGGGATAGGACAGTGTACACAAAGACAAAGTTGAGTAGCATATCAAAAGATTCAAACACGAACGAAAAAACCAAAATAAAACCAAGAAGAAATTGATTAATTAAGACCAAAACAAAAAAGAAAAAACCAAAAATGGATTGGGACAGATAGTGTACACAAAGAAAAAGTTGAGTAGCATATCAAAAGATTCAAAACAAACGAGAAAACCAAAATATAAAAAAAAAACCTAGGAGTGCTGGACGCCGACGGTCGGCGACTCAGCATCGGCTCTGAGCATAACCAAAAACAAAGTTAAGTACTGGAGAGAGAGAGAGAGAGCAAGACGCGATAGTCGTTCAGAGACTCACCTGTGGCTGTGTGAGTATGTCGATGTCTAACACAAAGGCGACAGACGGGTTGGGATAATGGAGGCGACAAAGGAATCGACTACCGAGGGCGACGGACGACGGCAACGACAATGACGACCGAGGTTCGAAATGGGGTTTTTGAGTTAGGGTTAGGGTTTTGCTCTCTCTCTGAACTTGGGAAGGTCGAAGGAAATCAATGAGTGGCTCGCGGACGAACCGACTAAGGGTCTAAGGCTGGGTGGGATCTTAACGCAAAACGACATCATTTTAAGATATCCAAAACCAAAACGATGTCGTTTCATATATCAGTCAATTCGATTTCTTCGGGTAAACGACCGAGCTAATTGAACCACTAAACCCCTATCTTTTTAACCGAACTAGTCACTGTCAACCTAATAACTGAACCGAATAGGCCGGTTCGGTCGGTTCAGTTCGGTGGGTTCGGTTAAATCGAAATAATGCACACCCCTAGGGAAAGTAGGTTTCAAGTGATTTTCACTATCACACATTATGCAAACCAAATACATAATGTCATGCCAAACAATTAATTCAAAAAAATGAATTAATTTTAAAAAACCTAACTTATAAAAGAATGCTTATTGTTCAAACACAATAATAAATTTATTTGTCTAGAACAAAACTGTCTCTAAGTTTCGAGTACATTACAAAGAAGAAAATCGTCAAAGGGCATAGGGTCTTTTTTGTGCAAATACTCTAATATTTAAATCAAATTTTTGAAAATCACATAAAAAATTATAAAATTCTTAAATGACATAAAAAAAAAAAAAAGCTTAGCATTTTATCACCATTATAATTAGCATTTTGTGTAATCACATAATTTCATCAACTTAACACCTTGTTATTCCGCTATGCATTCCCATAAAACCAAATTGTTCAACCACACATAATTTATAAGGATTTGCTCGAAAGAACCATTTCAAGCAAATCTTTATTTCTTTTTATTTATTTTTTTAGTAAGAATGACCAAGGAAAACACTTACATAAAGAATAATGGTGATAAGGCTAAAAGTAAATTTAAGAAGTATAGATGTATAAACTTCTTTAAAAATCATTTTAAGAAAATGTAAGCTTGATTATATGAGGAAAATAAGTAAGACAAACTTTGTATGATTCAAGGGAAAGTCTATCATGCCTCCATGATACAGGTTAAGTGGTGGGGTGATGATAAGTTGGGATTCACACCAATAGGTCGTGAGTTCGATTTCTTACCCTACTCAATGAGACAAAGCCTCCACTTGCGATTTACCTTCTCTGCTAAAATCGAGGACACGAGCAACGAGGGACCTTGCAAGAGCGGTAATTCAAAGGAAAGTTTATCCATATAATATAGTTTTAGATAATATAGTTTACAAATTAATATATTGTATAAATACATTATTTTTAAATACTTATATTAAGAGATTTATATATATATATAGTTTCTCTCGTCTAAAATTAATTTCGCGCATGTTCAGCAAGGAGGAGAGAAAATGCTGCAAATTTTATACTAAATTTCACTTCTGAAACCAACTAGAAAGCGATGTTTGGCTGAGCAATCTTTTATTGAATGAATAGAGCAAA
Organism: Diospyros lotus; assembly: GCF_014633365.1. Classification (NCBI taxonomy): domain Eukaryota; kingdom Viridiplantae; phylum Streptophyta; class Magnoliopsida; order Ericales; family Ebenaceae; genus Diospyros; species Diospyros lotus. The sequence continues at coordinate 33,327,673 of NC_068341.1, read as the reverse complement.
AGTCAATATAAAACACTACCTAATCCACAGCAAAGCTTCAGGTGAAATCCTATCTCCAAACAAGGCCCAAAACTCAGTTCATTCCAGAGATGATTTAGCCGCATGATGGACAGTGCCGGCCCTGGGTATAGGCTGCCTAGGCAGCCGCCTAGGGCCCTCCCCCTCAAATCCAATGGTTAGGGGCCTTTCAGGTAAGTTTAAATTTAATTAATATAAAAAATTAATAATAAAAAATTATTTTGGCGTGAGAAAGTTGCAATGTTAAATTTAATTAATATAAAAAATTAGTAATAAAATATTATTTTGGCGTGAGAAAATGGAAATTAATTCATTGAAGTGAATTGTACATAGTGGCAATTAATGCATTGCAGACTTGCAGTGAATTGCGCATAGGACAGTGTGCTCCAAAGTCCAAATGCACAAGGAAGAAATTTAAAATTGATTTGGTAGTTGGCGTCTGAGAGTGGACTGCTTGGCTATGTAGATATATATAATATATATATATAATATTTTATAATTAAAATAAAAGCAAGTATTAATGCAACAAAACTTCACTTTTCTTCAAACTCCTGCTTTACCTCTCGTCTTCTCCGTGCACTGCTCTCATCTTCTTTCTTATTCTGTAACTTTTAAATTTTATTCTCTCTGCTAGCGTGGTCCCTCTCAAGTCTTAGCTCTCTTCTTCAGTTCTTCTTCTTCAGTTTTGTCAGTAGCACACAATAGCTACCAGTACCAACTACCAAGCACTCGCGCCACATTTCCTTTGCAGAAAAGGGAGTGAAAATAATCCGATTATATATATATATATTGATTTACAGAATATTTACATAATATTTCTTGAATTATTTCTCTTGTGTTTTTTTATTAATTTGTTTTGCAGATTTCAATTCGAATATCAAATATAATCAGGTTCTATTGTTTCTCGTTCAATTACATTTGAATTTGATATTATATTGATTTTCATATTTAAATTGCTCAGTTGCATTTGAATTTGATATTATATTAATTTTCATATTTAAATTGATTTATTATGTCCACTAAAAAATATTTGTCTGGAAATGAAAAAAGGAAAAAACAAAAAAAAAAACTCAGGAGTTTATTCTATCTCAAGCAGGAGCGTTGGATAAATTTGTTACTAGGAACATTAGTAATACAATAGTAAATGAAGAGTGTGATAATTTGATAGATAAAGAGGTTCAAAACGACATGCAAGAACAACATGAATTAGGAGATGCTGAAAATAGAAATAAGCAAGAATATAAAGATTTAGATACAGAATGCTCAACTTACCCTTTGGACATAACTGATCCAAATAATTGGAAAAATATTGATCAAAATTTTATAGACTTGTTGGTAGAAAAAGGTCCTATAAGAGGTCAAGTGGTTGATTTTCCTAAAAATTCAGAAAATAGGCATTTCTCTTCTACATATTACACTCGTCATTTATCAAATGGTGAGAAGAGTGATAGAAAATGGTTGATATACTCCATTTTATTAGATAAAGTATTTTGCTTTTGTTGCAAATTATTTAAACAAGAACAAAACAATATTCAATTAGCTAATGAAGGGACAAATGATTGGAAAAATCTTAGTTCTAAACTGAAAAGCCATGAAACAAGTAGTGGGCATATGGATAATATGAGAAAATGGATTGAATTAGAAAAACGATTACAAAAGAATTTAACAATTGATAAACCTTTGCAAGATCAAATCAACAAAGATATAAAACATTGGAAAGAAGTTTTTGAGAGAATAATTTCAATTGTTAGCTTTCTTAGTAAGAATAATTTGGCATTTCGTGGAAGTAATGAAAAATTATATGAAGAAGATAATGGAAATTTTCTAGGTTTGATTGAAATGATCACTGAATTTGATCCAATTATGAAAGAACACGTTCGACGTATTCAAGAAAAGCAAATTCACTATCATTATCTAAGTCACAAAATTCAAAATGAATTCATACTCATGTTGGCAGGTGAGATCAAAAGTGCAATAATTAAAACAATTAAAGAAGCAAAATATTTTTCAGTGATACTTGATTGTACACCCTGATATAAGTCATGAAGAACAGATGTCTCTAATCATACGATGTGTAAATGTCTTAACAAGTCTAGTTAAGGTAGAAGAGTTTTTTTTAGGATTCCTTAAGGTAGACAATACTTCAGGGCAAGGATTGTTTGAGGAATTAATAAATGCTCTACAAACATTTGAAGTTGATATTGGTGATTTAAGGGATCAAGCTTATGATAATGGTTCTAATATGAAAGGAAAGCATAAAGGTGTGCAAAAAAGAGTATTAGAAGTAAATCCAAGGGTTTTTTACACTCTGTGTAGTTGTCATAGTCTTAATCTTGCAGTATGTGATATGGCAAATTCATGCATAAAGGCTAAATCTTTTTTTGGAATTGTGCAATGCTTATATATATTGTTTTCATCTTCTACAAAACGATGGAAAGTTTTGCAAGATAATGTGGAAGGCCTAACACTTAAGCAACTATCACAAACTCGTTGGGAAAGCCGAGTTGAAAGTATTAAAGCAATAAGATTTCAAGCTCCACAAATAAAAAATGTTTTAGCTCATTTGATGGAAACATGTGATGACCCTAAGGCATTTCGAGATGCTAAAAGTCTATTAGAAGATATTATGGATTTTGAGTTCTTGTTTGGTATGATTATTTGGTATAATATATTGTCTACTATTAATAGAGTAAGCAAAATGTTACAAAGTAACGACATGGTCATTGATGTTGCTATAAGTCACTTGAAAGCACTTATTTCTTTTTTCGAAATATATAGAGAAACTGGATTTGAATCTGATATGATTATTGCTAAAGAAATTGCTACTCAAATGGAAATTGAACCTATTTTTCAAGAAAAACGTATTATTCGTAGAAAGAAACAATTTGATGAAAATGCCAATGATGAGATAACACATTCAGTTGAAGAATCTTTTAGAGTTGATTATTTCTTATATGTAGTTGATCAAGCTATTTTTTCGCTTAAGTGTAGGTTTGAGCAACTTCAAGAATATGAAAATATTTTTGGATTTCTATTTGATTTGAAAAAATTATATTCTACAGATGATGATTGTTTAAAGAGATCGTGTGATAAGTTAGAAGAATTTTTAAAATACAAGATGGATTCAGATATTGATGGACAAGAGTTATTCTCTGAGTTGAAAGTTGTAAGATGTTTGTCAAAAGAGACCAAGAAGGCAATTGAAGTGTTAGACTACATGAAGACAATGGATTGTTGTTTTCCGAATGTGTGGATCGCGTATAGAATACTTCTGACCATACCAGTTACAGTTGCTTCTGCAGAACGAAGTTTCTCAAAGTTAAAATTGATAAAATCTTACCTTCGGTCAACAATGTCACAAGAAAGGTTGAATGGATTGGCGATGGTGTCTATTGAAAAACATATGTTGGAACAAATTGATTGTAATAGTTTAATTGTTGATTTTTCATCTAAAATGCTAGAAGAGTAAATTTAAAATGAAATATTATGAATTTTAAACTATTATTGTGATAATTTTGAATGTTTTTATATAATAAAAAGTTTTATTCATATTTGTCATATATAATTTTATTTTTAAATGTTGAGAATTTTATATAAAATTTTGCATAGGCCCTAAAATCAAATTTCGCTTAGGGCCCTTAAAATGTCAGGGCCGGCCCTGATGATGGATGATAAAATATTCATTCACTGTCACCATCTTTAGGTGTATTTGTACAAAGAAAGACTTGGTGATAATGATTCCATATGAAATTAGGTTTTCAATCCAAATTTGGGAATAAACTTAAATTAGGGTTTTCCCAATCAAAGACTTGGTAACTATTAATTAGATATTGATTAAAGAACAGTTCATCGGTCCTTCAAGTTAAGGTAATTAGAAGTAGAAGTCCAGAAGGTTGTTAAAGAACAATTCACCCTTGAATTAATTGATTAAAAATGCTCCGTTGAAAGACTTGGTAAATCTCATGGTCCAAACCCACAAAACCTCTACCAATTCAAGAATTTTGTGTCTATAAATAGATAGCTAGTAATTAGATCGAATCATCTAAACCAAACAAATACATGTGTAGAAAAACAACTTATTTGAAATCTTAGAATCAATTCACTACAAAAAAAAAACACTTTCTAGCAATAAAATTTAGCGACAAAATTTTTTTGTCACTAATTAGCAACATATTAGCAACGAAATAGCCAGCGCTAAATTTTTTTAATATTTTTTTAAGTTAGTGATGGGTCTTTCCATTGCTAAATAATTTTTAATATTTTTAAAATTTAGTGACGAATACACCCATCACTAAATAATTTTCAAATTTTAAATTTTAATTTTTTTTTTAATTTAAGATTTTTATTAATTTTTTAATTTAACGACGAAATTATTCCGTCACTAAAAGAAAATAAAATTAAAACTTAATTTAAAATTATTTAGCCACGGAATAATTTCGTCACTAGATGGAAAAAATTTAAAATAAAATTAAAATCTTTTAGTGACAGAATAATTCTATCAGGGCCCAGTCCTAGATTTACCCGCTACCATAGAAAGTATAAGAGAAGTTCCACTTAAAATGGGCACAGATACAAAAAGATTTTCAAAATAATTCATTCATCATTTCTCATTAACCACAAGCTAAAATAAAGGACTACATCATTCTCTACATACATTGGGCATGCCATCTACACAATTTCAAAATAAAAGAGTAATAAACTGACTACAATATAAATCTTCTACACTGCCCTCAAGACAACACCCCTAGATCTTAAGGTTGAGACGTCTCTGTACACAATCTAATTTTGGGCTCTAACCCTACTGGACTCGCCCTCAGCAATTGGCTTTCCCTTACTTGAATGACAAGAATAAGTAAGGTGAGCCACGAGGCGTAGCAATTATGTATATAACAAATGAAGCAATAGAATTGAGGCATGAATAAACCAAAATAGAGTACACCTGACTCCCCAAATACAAATAAGAATCACTTATTAAATCCCCATCATTATGATCATCCCCATGCCACCATCATTATGCATCTCATGCAACATTTCATTTCTCATGAATACATAGATTCTCATGCATCACATCGGCCCTCAAGGCCTTTCATTCACATGCATGTATACATACATATATATATATATATAAATATCTATTAGCCACTCATTTGGCTTGAGCATTGCCTACCGAGCTTATGGCCACCTTAACTTGCGTCAGGCACTCCTTTAGGATATTCTTTTCTCACCCCACGGTTCATAGTCGCCGCACAAAATAGTAGGTGTACAAATAATAGTAATCATGTTATCCATCACATGAAATCCCATGATCATGTCATCCACGTACGTGTTATGAAAATTTCCCAACATCATTCAAGAAATATGCCAAAACAACTCTTATGAATTCTATATTATGGCACAAAAATTGAGTTTCAATTTTGATAACATCACAAGGAGTTACACCCCAATTATCGGAGCACTTTCGAACTACAAGCAAAAATTCATATTCAAATTGGTACTTCATGGGCCTCCATTGGGATCAATTCTTGTCCAAATAACCCAAATTATGCACCAAATCGAAGCATATCGAGTCTAGTTTACAATGCATCAAATGGTTCATGAATTGGACATCTACACGAAACATTATACTCGAAAGAGTACAAGGTGCGCAGTCTGATCGAAGGTTGATAGGACTAAGTGACTTAGGTCGATCGAAGTTGAACAAAATGCAAAATTTTGATTTTCAATCGCTCAAAATCTAACTTAAGTTGACCGAAGTTGGGAAGAAAGTTACCTCTTGAGTTCGGCCGACCAAAATTCAACTTAGCTCAACTGAAGATGGGAAAAAAGCTGACCCACAATCTTAGGTCGATCAAACCCTCGACTGAAGATGCCCACAAGCTACTGGATGACTTAGGTCGACCAAAGTTACAATGGAGTTGAAAAATAACAAACACACCCAAACTCCCAAGATAGGTTTTCCTAAGGTTTCCTAACCCTCAATGTGCCAATCCTTGAATGAAAATGGGATGAAATAAACCCCATGGAAACTTGTAATGATACTCAATGACATCTTAAGAAAAATCAATAAAAATTCAAGAAGTTAAAAGAAAAACCCATTAACTAAAAAAATGGTTTTCAAGGTTACAACAAGAACAAACCAATGATCATCACTACAAAAGAGACATTTTAGCCATCATTTAGAAGAGATAAATATTGGAGAATTGCTTGAAAGAATAAGGAGGGTAGGAACTTGCCTTTGAAGCTTGAACCAAAGAGAAGAAGAAGCACCCTGTTAAAGCTAGAAGTCCACCTTCTTGAAGCTCCAATACAAAGAACAATGGAAGAAGAAAAAGAAAATAAAGGAGAAAATAAGGAAAAGAAGAAGATGTCGAGAGAGGGATGGAGATGAGTGAAGAAGAAAAAACAAGACAAGAAGAGGGAGGGGGTATGGCATTCACGTCTACCCCCAACTGCTCCCATCACCCCTTTTTCCCATTCCACATTTACCCCTCAATTGCACACACACACACACATAAGCCCAAGCCCATTTTGGCCATTTACCATTTCATTTCCTTTGTTTAAATCTCCACTTATATTGCACATGGCCCAAGTCCACTCCTATTAGGTCCAAACCCATTCAGCCCACAACTTTGGACTCTTCCACACATTTAAATTCCATTTATATGGGTTTATCAATTTTAATCTCACTTACATTTATCATCCCACAAAATTATTATTTTCATTCATTTGCCTCTTTATTAACACACAATATATTTTTGACATGTTTAATTTGAACGATACTTGAGATGCAACACGTATAATAAAATATTAATAATCATCTTAGACCCACTAACTGGTCATTACAGTTTCTCCCCCCCTACAAAAAAGAAGAAAAAGAATTTAGTCCCCCAAATTCCTACCTGTTCAATCAAAAAGCTGGGAAATAGATTCCTCATCTCATCCTCATGCTCCCAAGTAGCCTCATTCGGAGAATGACGCTGCTACCAGACCTTTACAAATGGAATTGATCAGTTCCTCAAAACCTTATCTTTTCACTCCAAAATGCTATCTAGCTTCTCTTCATATGAAACATCCTCCCTGACCTCAATGGTCTGATAATCAATGATATGTTGGGGATCTGGCATGTACTTCCTTAACATAGATACATGGAAGACGTTGTGAACGCTGGATAACTGAGGTGGCAAAGCCAACCTATATACTAGTCCCAACTCATTCCGAAATGTCAAATGGTCTAATGTAACAGGGACTGAGCTTTCTCGAAACTCCAAATCAACGCACGACCTTTATGGGCATTACCCTCAACCACACATGGTCCCCAACCTCAAACTCTAGATCCCGACGTCTCTTGTTTGCATAACTTTTGTGGTGGTCTTGGGATGCTTTCATTCGGGTCCTAATAAGTCGAATCTTCTCAGTAGTTTGCTCAATCACCTCAGGCCCTAGCAAGATTTTATCACCAGACTCCTTCTAGGAAATGGGCGACCTACACGACCTACCATACAACGCCTCATAGGGCAGCATTCCTATACTAGCATGATAACTATTGTTATAAGCGAATTTCACTAATGGAAAGTGATTGTTCCAATTGCCATGAAAATCTAAGACACATGCCTGGAGCATATCCTCCAATGTTTGGATAGTTCTCTCTGTCTGTCCATTAGTCTACAGGTGAAATATAGTACTGAACCTCAACTTGGTCCCCAATGCAACATGTAAGGCTTCCCAAAAATGAGACATAAAATCGTGGATCCCGATCTGACACAATACTAGAAGGAATACTATGCAATCTCACTATTTCTTTAAAATACATCTTTGCCAAACGGTTCAAGGAATAAATCTTCTTAATTGGAAAAACGTAGGTTGATTTCATCATCTTGTCCACTATCACCCAAATGGCATCATTCCCCTTTGTTGTTTAGGCAAACCCGACACAAAATCCATAGAAATGTCACCCCACTTCCATTCTGGGATAAGTAATGACTGTAATAAACTTGTTAGTTTCTAATATTTAGCCTTAACTTGCTGACACACAACGCAATGCGAAACATATTTTGTCACATCCATCTTCAGACCATCCCACCAAAACTATCATCGGAGGTTCTAATACATCTTTGTTGTACCAGAGTGGATGGTGTAACGCACCTTATCGGCCTTAAATAAAATCTCTTGCCTCAATCCCTCATCATTAGGTACACAAATCTAACCCTAAACACAACAACAAATCGTCACCCCTCTGATTGAATCCAATAGGAGTGAATTTATCCACATCTACCAAAATCTGAGCTAGTTTCACATCACTGAGTTGTTGAACCCGAATTTGCTCAATCAAATATGGCTGCACTCTCATAAATGCATAATACACTGTAAGCCACTCCTCAATAATAGAGATAGACATCTCAACCATCTGCTTCAACAAAATCCATTCTTGGACCATCATAGCCGCTATGGAATCTTCTCTTAGACTCAATGCATCAGCCACCACGTTAACCCTTCTCGAGTGATAGAGAATTTCGCAGTCATAGTCCTTGAATAGCTCAATCCATCTCCGTTGCCTCATATTTAGCTCATTTTAAGAGAAAAATGCTTTAGGCTCTTGTGGTTCATGTAAATTTCAACCTTTTCACCATACAGATAATGCCTCCAAATCTTGAATGCAAAAACAATTGCCACTAACTCAAAATCATGAGTTGGGTAGCTCATCTTATGCTTCTTCAACTGTCGTGAGGCATAGGAATTCACACTCCCATCCTGCATTAGCACACAACCCAATCCAGTATGAGAGGCATCACTATAAACGGTAAACTTCTCCCCACTTCTCAGAATAGGCAATACTGGGGTTGTAGTCAACCTCTTTTCTATCTCTTAGAAGCAATTTTCTCATGCCTCATTCCATTCGAACTTAACTCCTTTTTGAGTCAATTTAGTCATAGTTGATAATAGATAAGTAAAACCTTCAATGAATCTTCTATAGTAACCCACCAATCATAAGAAGCTTTTAATGCCAATCACCATAGTTGGTCTTGGCTAATCAATGACAACCTTGATCTTTTTGGGGTCCACTGAAATACCCTTACTAGACACAACATGTCCTAAGAAACCCACTTGTCTTTGCCAGAAATCGCACTTGTTGAATTTGGCATACAACTGCTTTTCTCAAAGCCTCTACAGGGCTATTTCGAGATGGACCTCATGTTCTTCCAAACTTGAGGAGTAGATCAGGATGTCATCAATAAACACTATCACAAAATAGTCGAGATACTCCTTGAAGACCTTATTCATCAAATCCATGAAAATTGTCAGTGCGTTCGTCAACCTAAATGGCATAACCACAAACTCAAAGTGGTCATATCGAGTGCAAAATGCAATCTTCTACCCATCCTTTTCCATGACCCTCACTTGGCGATACCCTGACTTCAAATCGATCTTTGAAAATACGGAGACTCCTCGTAGTTGATCCAATAAATCATCTACATGTGAAAGTGGGTATTTGTTTTTCGTAGTCACTTGGTCTACACACAACCTCATTGATCCATCCTTTTTCTTACGAACAACACTAGAGCACCCCAAGGCGAGGCACTCGGGTGAATAAATCCCTTCTCAATTAATTCCTACAACTGATTCTTTAACTCCATCAATTCATTGGGGGCCATCCTATATGGAGCCTTAGAAATAGGTTAAGTTCTTGGCATCAATTCAATTGAAAATTCCACTTCTCTTAGAGTTGGCAAACCTGGCAATTTTTTTTGGAAATACATCACGAAAATCTCGAAACATGGTGTAATAACCAAAAATTTTGTGATGTTTTGGTGAATAAGTGTTTTGGTGGAACTATGAAATTTTGTGGAAATTGATATCAAAATACCCTAAAGAATCAACTACAGGGAGTACCCTGGAGCTTAGATATCTAAGGAAAAGGTTATGAGGTCGACGAGTGTCTCGAGACAAGATTTATGGTATTGAAAGAAATCAAGACAGAGACAGTTTTAGAAACAACTAAATTATAGCCTGAAAGATCGAATGATGGTAAAGGCTTCTGGGAAGTCAACGGAACCTTGAGAAGGTTCATAATTTTCATAAAGAACAACCCTTAAGTTGTTTCAGGATGAAACAAAAAGGTTTACGATCAAAACATGAAGTGATTGTTGACTTGCCACCGCACGTGGAGCCAAATTCAGAGATGGGACAGCCGAATCTTGCCAGGGTATGGCCGTTATGGGCTTAGGAAACTTAAGGGTGAAGCAATATGGTCGTTGATTAGCCGAGAGATGGCTGGTTCTCGCCTATAAATGGCAATGGTTTTAGCCAAAAGTTAGCACATAAATTGCTCAAGTTTTGGAGTGTTTTTGAGAGATTGGATAGATTGATTTTGTTCCTTGGTGTGTGTAGAGTATTTCTGGAGAATTTGGTGAGGTTTCGTATAGTTTTGAATGGGTTTCGAGCTTGGCCAAAAAATCGGGTAGGGTCACCGGAGCCGGACTGTATTTAGCCAATGTGAGGGCTTCTGGTGGTGTTTTTAGGCCAAGAAGTATGCCATCATGATTAACTTTAAGGGTTCTTCATATTGGTGCAAAAAGATTGATGATTGGAGCATCGTCAGTGACCGAAAAAAAGTAGAAGACGAATGGCTCGTGTGGTGCATGAACTGGTCATTACGCGCAAGGCGCGTGGGTGGCTTGTGAGGGAGTTTGAGTGAGAGGTATTTTTTGAAATTTATTTTATTACTTTTATGAAATTAATTTATGATTTATGGTGGTGGAAAATTTGAGAAAATAGTTGATGAGGTATTTATTTTGGAATTTTGAGGGAAAAATAGGAAGAAAATTATGGAAAAAATAAATATGGATATTTCATTGAATGAATATGATGTCTAGAGATCGTTGAAGCTCAAATTTGAGTCATAGTACGATTATTTGAGGCTTGACAAGAGAATCGAGGTATTCCTGGTACATTCAAGGTGAGAGTTTCTACCTCAAACTTGGTTTATTGTGAGTGGTTTCTCGAAACTTGATTTTGTTTCATACAAATGATTTCACCTATGATAGGTTTGATTTCATGTGGATGGTTCTTCCAAAATGCCTATATGGCACTAGCATGTGTGTTGGAAATGGGTAGCATTTTCAGGTTGCTTTTGAGTAGGAATGTAATCCCTGACGTGATTGTGGTGTGCCGGGTTCCTGCATTGATGTTGACCCTTCTGTGATAGGAGATGTAACGATTGTTCCAAGGTGTCAGGGAGACGCGTTGATGTTACCCCTCTTAAGCTATGACTGTGTCATGCTAATGTGTTAATGTGATTATGCTACCTTTAGTGAGATTGTTCTTTTCCTATGGTATGGATTAAGTGTTGTATGGGATTATTTTGGGTTTAGACATGTCGAGATATGTTAATTTGTTCATGGTCTTGCATATATTCATGAAAATATTTTGAACTCTCATTTAGATAATTTAACATCTAATTTAGACTATATCCCTGGAATATTCAAACATTCCAGGTGAAAGCAGCAGCACCAAGGGAAAAGAGGTTATCGAGTTGTAGTCATTCATTACATAGGTGATCCTTAGTATATCTTTCGACTATGTCTGAGGTGTTTAGTTTTTGCTAAGAGATGAGTCTCTATGTATTTTGTTTTGAATATGTGTAATGACCATATATTTATGAGTTAATGTAAATTCTTATGTAAGTAATTAAGCAAAAAAAATTTAAATTAATGTATTTTCTAGCCAAGGGAGGTTTAGTAATTATTCAAAAAATGTGGGGTGTAAGTGTAATTTTAGAAATTGGGGTGAACTCACATTAAATATAAGTTGCGCTCAATAATAATCGAGGAAGGCTATAGGCGAGATGGCTTGTGCACATGATTGGCTGCGAGAGGTCGCAGGATCAAGCCTACGACTAAGTAAGGAGAAGGCTAGGTTTTTTTAAACCCAGTTGGCGCCATTTAAGGCACCGCCTAGCGCCCATGCATGCAAGTGCAGTGACTGACACGCTCGCAGTCGTGCACCCATGCAGGTGCCACGTAGGGCCCTACGTGGCCCTGCCGTGGGCGCCACATGGCTATTAGCCGCAGCCACATGTCATTTTTGCCCTATCACATGTCAAGCTACCTTTTTGCCACCAAATTTAAGCTCCTTTGCTGCCGCAGCGTCTTTACAACACTTCCTACCTCTTGGCCTATAAATATGAGGTAAATGTTTGAGAGAAATGGGAGAATTTTAGAGAGATTAGCAGAAATTTTGGTGGCGTGGGCTTGAGCTGCGATATCAGCAACCCTAGTACTTTGTTAAAGGAGAAATATTTAAGGCAATTTTTTTTCTATTCTTGCAGGTTCTTTTCTTGTTTTCGCAAGTTCGTATTTCTCAATTTCCTAATTTGTAAATCATTTCTCATTTTCAAGTCATCCTCATTTTCTAGTAAATTATTTCATAGTTCTCATTTATACCTAAGTCTCAAATAGGGCTTTGTATCACCCTATTTTCCTTTTGTAATGATGCTTTATTGAGGACATGCAAGGGTTTGATGTTGTCTTCCATGAAGGTTTCCCTCTCATGCATGTTGTTTCAGTAATTGTGTGTCAATTATTTATGAGAAGTCATTACAAATGTGCATGGATGTGATGATGCATAGAGCATGTGCACGAAAATGGTTTTTAAATATGTAAAGGCTTCATAATGCGTACAACAGACGAGTCTTCAAGATACATCTACAAAGAAAGCTTCGTCTCAGAGATGGACTTCAATCCCGGGTCTATGAAATGGACTTTGGTCCCATGTTTATGAAATGGACTTCGGTTGTAGGGTTTTGGACTTTGGTCCCATGATTATGGTTTTAAAAGATTACATGTGAGAATGAATGCATGTTTCATCTTGTATCATGTAGAGTGTTGTAAGCAATGTGACATAAGAGCCTTAAATGTGATTCATGATTCTATTTGCCTCCCGATACATATGATTCCTATGCTCACTTCCTTTCAGTTCTACTTACTGGGCCTTATGGCTCATATTTGCTTGCATCATTCGAGGTAAGTGAAAGGCTAAAGAAGTGGGCGAGTCAAGTGAAGTTGGAGCCATGGGGTAGATGTGTGTATAGAGCTATCTCAACAGAAAGGTCCTTAGGGGATGTTTTTAAGATGTATAATACTAAGTTACATTTTGTTTATGTTCGGGGTTGTACCCCTGAGGGATATTATGGGTATGTGGACCCTAGTATGTATATGTCAATGAGTAATAATGTATGAGTATGGCTTCTGTTGCTAATAGCAAGGAATATGTGTGATGCTTCTAATTGGGTTTTGTATATATGCCCTTCTTTTTTACGGACCCCTCTCAGATACCTCATATGTGGGGTCTCTAGTGATGGGGACGCTATAATTATCCGAGCTTGTTTAAAGAAGAAATTGAGAGCAATTAGGGGCGCTTACAAGATGTCATGTCATATAATGGTACAGTTTTTATATTATGAATAAAGGAATTACGGTTATGTGTCATTTGAGGTTTCAATCTTACTTTCGCATTTATGATGATGTTATCTATCTCAGCTTATTCCTTTTAAGTTTGATATACTGAGAAGGTAGATTGAGATTGTTGGGGATTGATTTATGTGTATTGGATTGAGTGTATGTGTGGGAAAAAAAATATTTCTGAAATCCAGGGTTAATGCCACGCTTGGGAAAAGCAGGGTGTTACAGTTGGTAGCAGTGCGAAGGTTAAGTTAGAAACCCCGATTGAAGACTCAAGGGTACTATTGGAAATTGAGAATGATTGTGTTAGGGATGTGTTGTATCATATTTTTTGGTATATGAGAAAATGTGTTTGATGAAAAACCATACGAAAATCTCATATTTCGAAATAAGTTTTTCATATTTCGAAACATGTATGATTATTGTTTTGGCACTAAAGGTCAAATATTTTAAAAATCCATTTTTTATCATATCTTGTTTCGAAACTATGTTTCTATGTTTCGAAACATAGTTCTGTATCATTTCTATTTGAAATGCTCTTCAATATGATTGAAGAAATTCAATTTTATGCATCATGTTTCGAAACATCAGTCTGCCATGTTTCTAAACTTGTTTCAAGATCTATATTAAAAAGGGTTCAAGCCTTGCTTAATCTATATGATGTATTTCGAAATCTATTTGAAATCTAAGCTTATGTTTCGAAACCTATTTAGTATATTTCGAAACCTCTGTCAGCAGTGTATCCTTGTTCAACATGTTTTGAAACATGTTTCTGAAGTATGTTTCGAAACCTACTTTTCATATTTCGAAACATCTGTCTCTGTCAGAAGAATTTCAAAAATCTGTCATGTCTTTGCACGTTATATGAAAAGCTATTTTAATAATCTATTTTTGAAATTATACCCATACCCTGATGTTCAAATCTCAGATATGTTTTAAGTGGAGAATAAATCCAAATCATTTGGTTTTTAAAGAGAAGTCTTTCACTCATTTTGTCTCTTGGTGCATATCCAGCTGTAAAGGCTGTATGTTTCGAAAAATGTTATGTGTGTTTCGAAACCTCTGTGTAAAAATGTGTTGTTTCGAAACCTGATAAGTATATTTTGAAACCTACTTTCTTATCTTGTCTCTAACAGTTATAATTAGCCAAAAGTGTATCTGTTTATTATATATATCAGCTCTTTGAAGACAAGAAGATCCCTCTCCCAAGCATACATAATTTTTTACACAACTACAAGAGATTTTTGCCACAAGCACAAGTGAACAAAACCCTTCTAGTGAACTCTCAAAAAAGTTCCTTTCAATCATTCCTTGGTGTGCATTGTGGTACTAACAGGAGAAGCAAGTCAAATCCAAAGCTCTCATTTCTTCAAGCTCTCCTCATTCCATACCAATTGGTTTGTATAACTATTTGGTAAAGTGTTTTAAATTACATTCAAAATTGTTGGGTTGTAAAAGATAAATATTATTTATCTTATTGTAAGGTTTGAGTTGAGCCCGTAAAAAATCAATGTATAAGGTTTTAGGGTAAACCGTGGTAAAACCCTTGGTGTCGTCGATTGCTAGTAAAAGTGATTGTGGTTTGAAAATCCTTCAAGTGGGTAAGTTTGAAGGTAGTGGAGTAGGCAAATGCCGAACCACTATAAATCTTGTGTGTACTTGATTTCTCATTCCTACTTCTTGTTATTCTTGTTCAAGTTGTTTAAAAGAATCATCTTTGAAAATCTAAAGGAGTTTTATTATTTGCAAATCAGTGAGCACTATTTCAAAACACACCTTAGTAGGTTTCAAAACATACTTGCCAGTAAGTTTGATTTCGAAACATACTCATCTATATTTTGAAATATACTTAACAGAAAGGTTTGTTTCAAAACATACTTCCTGAAGTTTCGAAACATAGTATCCTGCAAGCCAAAGTTTTCAAGTTATTTGAAAATTTTACCTAAATCCCAATTCACCCCCCTCTTGGGATATTCTTGCCATTATATAGAACTAACAGGATGGTTAGTCTACTATGACCTAATCTAACTGTTAAGATTAGGTTTGTGAATGATGATATGAATCATCAAGATTCGAGTGTAGGAATGATTTGGTATAGATCAAGGATAATTGTAATGCCCTACTTTTTCAAGTACACAACGATGTAAAATATAAGCTAACATCACCACGGGCATTATGGAAACCCTTGCCAACAGAAGTATTGGATCGAACCTGAAAACTTAATCAAAGCTAAATAAAGGGGGTTTCCACTAGATTTCATTTACAAGAAGAAAAAATGCATACGTCCTTCACTACTCTAGAAAAACACAACACATCACTGTAGGTACAATTGTAGGACACCCACACACACTACTTACAACCTTGAGTATCCTAATTGCTTTTTACAATACATCACTTGGTTTATAAGGGTACTAGCGTATACCCGTGCCTAAAGGCACGGTATAAATAATATTAAAATTAAAATACAGTTATAATTTATACATTTATGTTAAAATACTTTACAAAACTCAAATAAGAAACAAATATATAAAATTTATAATGTTCACCAATATTGCAAATCAAAATATAAAAGCAAATAAAGTTATTGTATACTTGTTAATTTTTTATAATAAAAAGAACTCAGCCTGCTGCTTTCATAGCATAATAACACTTATATCAAGTATAACACTACCTTCCAAGCATTTGTCATGTTTCCACTCTTCAAAGTGTGGCTCAATTCTAAGAAGTAGTTATGTGTTAAAATTGAAGATTGACAACATCATTAGTTATAGTTCTCTTAATTGAGGCTAACTGGTACTTAATAGCCTGCTGCTTTTGTTAGTTAGTTCTCTACTGAACCCTCTGTCCCCCTCTCTCCATACATAGACATCTGTCCACATAGTGGCTTGCACATATAAGGTTTTCATTTATCATTCTTCATTATTGAATGAACAATAAATTACATTAGAAATTATTGTCCGAGCAAACTAAATGGAATATTAAGAAAGAGCATTGTGTAAAAAGATAGAAAAGAAGCTGATCACTTTCTGGAACTTAGGCAACACCATGAAAAGAGGAAATTGGGTTTTTGAAACTAATTCAAAATGCATAAGGTTAAGAGACCTGATAATATAAATGCGGTGGATTGCTCTCATAAACAGCATTGCTTATAATTTCCAGGCTTGTACATCTGATGTGCAACCCCCAAATGCAAATCTTCTTCTGCATCATCAACAACATAATCTCATCTCATTAGCGTAGGGCACATCACATACAAAAACCAAAACTGACAAAAACTAAAAAAACAAAAAGAAGAAAATTATACAATGCCCACGAAAATTGCAATCCCATTCATAAGGAAACAATCGGTAATTGGGTATTATTCTAAACCTTCTCCAGTCGGCAACAAAAAAGAAAGAATAATCTGATCAAACAATTAACATGACCCAACAGTAAGCTTCGATCAAAAAATAAAACGAATATGACTAAAAATAGAGTAAATGACGATCAATCATAAACGAAGAAAAAGAAATCCTAGAAAAGGGGGGAAAGTAACCTTGAGAATAATCAGGAGTGGACTCCGACTTATTAAAATTCTTAACCAACAACTTGAGTTAGGAGGCAGAAGAAGAAGAAGACACTAAATCATCAAAATGAAATCTGCACCCATCCATATAATGACACAAAATTCAAGACTGCAAATGTTAGATTCTTCTAAACTCCTAAAACAAACTACAAATCTAAAAGATAAAATATATGCATTAATGACAATTTCACGTATCAAAAATTCAGATCCAATCAGCGGAGAGTTAGATCTGTGTTCTCATCCATACAAAATTCAAGCCATGTAAACATCGAATTCCTCTGAACTCCTGAAATAACCTATAAGTTAAATTGCGCTCCTTTTTAACACCACATATTCTATGCATCAGATAAAGAGCATATTTATTTATTAATTAGACGGGGTACTGAGTCTTGAAGGTTTGGAGTGAATAATAGATCTTCTTCCTTACCAACACCTGAAAGCTACACATCATCATCATCATTTAACCCAAACCCAAGTGAGTAAACTTAAAGTTGCAGCCACGTTAATGAATGGAAGTAGTGTAGCTTTCAGGGTACATTCCTTATCAAGGAGAAGCAATTAATTTGAATGGAAGAATAGAAACAAATTAAGGCAGTTGTACCCACACAACATGTAATGTAATTACTATATATATAATTAACCACTTCAATGTTAATTGTCATCCTCCAGGCATGTTAATTGCCATGCCAATTTGATTAGGATGTTTGGAGACCCTCTTTTTGAGTAATTAAGTTTATTTACTCATAAATTAGAACTTGCATAATCAAATTTAAAAATAAATAAATAAATAATTTGAAAAGTTCCAGGAAGTTTTCTTTTTGGGGATATAATAATATAATTAATTAAAACTAAGCAAACAGTATAAGCAACCAAATTTGAGATGGAGAAAATTCAAAAAGACAGCCACAAAAGAAAGAAAAAGAACCATGTATAGTATGGTACGGTACGGTATAGAGACTTACTCTAATAATTAATTAACCAAAAAAAAAGAGTTTATATGGAAAATACAAACTACATATATAGAGCACCACTATGATTGATTGTGGTGTTTTTGTTTTTATTTTCCTGAGAACTTTAACTCTCAGATGGAAAAGAAATTTTAAAAAAAAGGCAAATCTTCTTCTCATTGACCGAAAACAAAAACAAAAACAGGTGGTCTGTATCATAAAAAGAAATTGATGATTGTGGGAGCAACTTTGACATTTACTGAAATCTATTAAGTGGACAAATATGTATTCCTCATATAATTCCATACCCTAGCAATAGATAGATACCATAAGCTAAACTTCTAGTCCCATTTTTACACATGAAATAACAGTCAGATGAAGTTGGTGAATGAACTGAATTCAACCAGAATCAAATAACACAAATCAGAATTGAAAAATGAAATGGGAAAAAACTGGCAATTATGAAATGCCCCCGGCAGTGTGACGATTATTCTCCACTACGGTGCCGCATTATCACAGAGTCCAAAATATAAGTTGGTCTAATATTATGAACTTCAAAGTTTTAGTGATTTGGTGCAGCAATGCCTACTTGTAATCTGGATCGCAACAAATTCATGTGAGAGTGCTTACGAAGATTGGTGTTAATTTCTTAAGATCTTTTACTTGTTCCTACAAATTGTTCAAAATTTGTATCCTTAAGAATACTCCATCTATTTTCCAGGACATGCACTGTTCAGATCAACAACTTAGACTATCATGTCAAAAAATAGAAATATTTTCCGTGTAACCTATTCTGCGAACTTTGTCATTTTACCCACAGGACACAAATCGATCACAAAATTTCGTGCGAGCAACATACGGAGAAGCCAAAATCCACAAATCGCCATATACCCATTAACCAATATGCGAAAACTATCGCTAAATTGTACATACATGAAAACGCATCTAGATTCTGCATATTGAGATCGTTTTTCTTTGAACCCTAGAAACATTCTCTTCCAATCTGAGATGTGGATAGACGAAAATGAGCCTAGATTCTACATATCATGTCCAGATTGGGCATTGCCTGATTAATCTTTTTTCCAACGCCATACATTTAAGTTTAGCAAAAATTGAGTTATACTTTCCGTCTCCTTGTATCATGCAAAGCATAACATGGTCAATCCAATTATGCTTTTAAAAAGAAAATTACTGACCTCAAACATGTCATGGCATAAATCAATGATGGCTGATCAGGCACCAAATTCATCCACATTCCATGATATTCACTTTCAATATCTTTGAATAAAAGCGAAATAAAAAGGAAAAAGCAAAGCATGGAGGGAAAAAAAGATACCGACAAATACATGCTTATCAAGCTCCTCGAGTATTTGAAACAGTAACTATTTCATACCAAATATATATGAAGTATGGACCAAGGTTATAGTGTCTATTTCTGGCAATAGTTTAAATGCCAGGTTCAGGGTTATGCTGCTCACAAAACAAAAAGGAAAAATTAAAGTAGAAAAAAAGGCAGTAAAATGAAAAGAAGCACAAAGAGAAGCCATAAGATGTGCTGATAAGCACATGTTTAACAAAATACCAACATTCCAAGAGCCAAAGATTAAGCACAATAGTCAATAAAGAAGAAACTATAATATGTAAGTGTTTAATATAAAGCTTATTGCCAGTTTAGAGCAAATAGGAGCCTTTACCTAAGTTATGGCACAAACCCATTCTTTGTCGTGGTTGTGCCGGTGGTTCAGAAGGTATGAAAAGCTTCCAATTGCTCTAATAGCTGACTTGAAACGTTGCAGCAAAACGAAGCCACTGGCAGAGATCAAAAACAGAGCCAGAAACAGAATATATATACAAAAACTGGAGAAAGGTAGAGATGGAAACCTGGAGAGGGAAGCATAACGAAGCGGGAGTTGTCGACAGCAGTCGGTCGTTGGATGCTAGAGGAGGGAGCCATAGCCACCATTGCCGTCGCTGGGGCCGCCGCTGCTGGTATTCGAATCTGGCTCTGCTCAGAAATGGAGGGTGAGAGAGAACGGGTGAAGTTTGGGCAGCTATGGGGGAGAGAGAGAAAATGGGTGAATAAAAACACATACATATATACACACAAACACAGATATATACACACACACAAACACATACATACACATACACACAAACCATGGTTGAACCTCCCGAGTCGGGGATGCTGGCGAATCGGGGCGATTATAGGGGTGGGGGAAATCGTGTGGTCTGTGGCCGATGGTGGGGGTGACGGCTATGCTAGCGGTGGAGGGAGGGACGACGGGGATGCGAGGAGGGGCGATGGCTACGACAGTGGGGCGAATGGATGAGTGAGAGAGAGAGAGAGAGAGAGAGAGAGAGAGATAGAGAAGTTTAGGCGGCTATGGGGGAGAAAGAGAAAGAGAGCGCAAGTAGACAGAGAGGCGGCTATGGGGGAGAGAGAGAGAGAGCGCAGGTAGAAGGTAGACAGAGCGGGAAATTGAAATGTGAAAACTGATCTCAACCATTCATTTATACTGAAAGTCATCTCAACCATAGCATCAAAAGACATTTTCAAAAACTGTTCTGTTTTATTATATAGATATAATGAAATAAAAGCCAAAGCTAGTTGCAAAACCCAAAGTTAGCCCAATACCACCTCTTTGTCTTTGCTCGAACTAGAACCTGGAACACCTGGTAATTCTGATATACCTGGGACGCTGAATGTCCTAGGGGTATGAAACACCCAAGTTAGATTTACATCTAGGTGAGTGACTCAGAAAAGGAAAAGTATGTGCATGTAAATGCAATAACGCTATTATGAAATTCACCCCTGTGGTAGCAATGCCAAAGTGTTGCAATCACCCTTGTGGTCATCACAGTCACTCCTTAGCTCACTGTAAGAGCACGAGATCTTCCATGATGTCCCAACAACAAGCCATAGTCACCAACACGAACATGAAATATGACAAAGTAGAAGGAATATGCATAGCAAAGGAAAATATGACATGTAAGCCACAAAAGCATGATATGCAAGTCAATAACCATGCACAAGTGAAGCAACAAATGCTCAAGGTGTCACCAAAACATGTAGGAACTACTCACCTTCCTAGTTTGGGATTGGCGGCACACTGTTCACAGTGTTCGGGAATGGTTTTCTGCAAATATCACAAGTTTTCGTAAACCAAACTCAAAATATTTTTACATAGGGTTGTAGGGATTTAAAAGAATGTCAATGCTGCAAATTTTTAGGTCAAGAGGGGGTCCCGCGTGCCTCATATACTTCCAGAAGGTGGCTGATGCACCCTCACGCGCAGTCCCTTGTCGGAGCGTGAGCTGTACTTGCCTCTCTTAAAAATCGGCCAACCTCGCCTCCTTTTGGTATTTCGGCCATAACTTTCTTGTTTTAACTCTGTTTTGACCCCTGTTTGAACCTACGTCACCCTTATTCAACCCTCTATCAGATTATAAAAAGAAATCAGACTTACCTTGCAGTTTCGCTGATGTTTGGCATGCTTTATGGTGATAGTCTTGAACTTTTCGGTAAGCCTTTTCTTCCTCATTCTTTGGCAGATTTTTTTCCCTTCTTTTGGAAGGTTTTCCTCCCTAAAACTCCCTTCTTTCCCTCTTGTTGAATTCCAAAAAGAATACCCCCAAAGGCCTTATATTTATAGACTTCCCGGGCCAATCACACGTCGCCACCTCGCGAGGTCATCATAAGGTTTCAAATCCTATCTCCAAGTGGAAAATGAATACTTACCACATGTTATTAAGGATAAGTTTTGGAGACTTTACCAAACTTGGAGGCTAAGTAAGTTTTTTCTAGCCAATCTGGCGATGCCACCACTGGAGGTCATTATGAACCATCATGTGACCTTATCTTATCATCCAAGTGCCTAATAATTGCTTGTCATGTATCCTTGAGGATAAGGTTTAGAGACTTTGGAGGCTAAGTCTTTGATTTCAAAATGATCCAGTAGCGAAGTTTCAAGAATTACACCTTAGCCCAAATTTTTTAGGTAATTACACTTATACCCCTTGCAACTTGGTCCCCATGCTATTTTTTAATTGCACTTTTGGCCCTCAAAAAATTGATAAATTATGCTAATACCCCAAGGTTTTAGGTAAATTACACTTTTACCCGTCTTCAATATTTACAATTTTGCCACTGGCTCAGAAACTGAACCTTTGTCTCAAGACTTCTATAATCCCTTGAAATGACCTATTTCCTCAAATATTAGAACCTAATAATCTCAGGTATTATATCATATTTGAGTTTAAAAATCTAGGGTATTACAATAATTTAATAAATGTTTCTGAGAACAGAATTTGAGGATTCTGAAAATTGATTTTGATGATAAGGATATAGTGATTGACTAATGAGAAGATTTTTATCATGATCTTTTCTTTTCAGATGATGGGTACAAGGAGAAACATGAATAGACAAGATGAGGAATACAGTAGTAGCAGTTATTATGGTCACTATGCAAATCACGCCACGAGTGATGGACGACAAGAAGAGTGATTTGGTCCTAGTGAAAATAGACTTGATCGAATGGAAAGAATTTTAGAAAACATGCTAACCTATGTAGTAAGAAATGAGCCACCAAGGCATACACACCATGTATTGGATCAGTATCACCGGCAAAGAACCCTAGTGTTCAAAGGAAGGGCGGGAGATGACCCTAGTGTGGTTGAGTACTAGATGGAGCAAACCGAGAAGCTGCTCCAACATTTGCAATGCAGTGATGAAGAGAAGATTAACTGCGCCACATTCATGCTAGATGAAGAAGCTAGGCGATGGTGGCAATCAACGCAATGGGCCTTGCAAAGAACATCCAGGCACACAGAGCAATATCCAAGGCCAAGACAAGCTTAACCAGTAACCTATGAAGCATTCAAAGAAGCTTTTAAAGCTAAGTACTTTCCTTGAAGTTGGAGGGAAAAGGAGACCTGGGAGTTTATGAAATTCAGGCAAACAGAAGAAATGTCGATGTCTCAGTATGATGTTAAGTTTACCCAACTGATTAGATATGTGCCTATGTATGAAGCCGATGAGTGGCAAAAGGCATAAAAGTTTGTGGGTGGACTATGGGTGGGATTGCAGCAAGCTCTTAGCGCGTATGCTGTTGACACTTACAATGAGGAGCTGGATAGGGCTCTAACTATTGAGACGAATCTAGTATGTGTAGGATTGATAAGATCGAATGATAAGAAAAGAGATTCGATGGGCATGGAGCATAAGTCGGGAGGAAAGAATTCCAAGTAAGTGAGCCATGTCCCCGATGTAACAAGGTGTACCTAGGGAAACAATGTTTCCTGAGACATATCTGTTGTTATGCATGCTGCAAAGTCAGACATAAGGAAAAGAACTGCCCTAAGAATAAAGAAGCACCTCCAACCGAGAATCGATTAAGGGTACATGTTTCTTATGAAATCAATTAGGTCATTATGCGAGTGAATGCTTGAAAAGACAAAAGATAGAGCAACCTAGGAAGGTGGATGAGACACGAGGACCTCGCACTGGATGAGTTTATTACTTGATAAGAAAGGATGAAAAAGCCTACTTGATAATGACGAAAGGTAAACTGATTTTGTTCAAATAGAATTTGATGCATTCATAACCATGGCATATGCATTAGTTTAGGAGTAAACCTGGAAAATTGGGTTTAGGGTTAAGGATTGACGCTTAGGGTTTAGAACACCAAAAGTCATGAAGTTAAGAGCATACAAATCTTGTTAAGAATACAAAAAATTTTGGAGTTAGGATCAAGCATGGTTTGAAAATGATATAGACCATTTTGAGGATATGTGTGACCACCTATGAAAAGCTACAATAGGAAATTATGTGAAAGACACAACATGCCTTGTAAGCAGTGCACGTGTAAAGATTTGAAATATTATATGATTGAGGTATTTAGGTCATTATAATTGTGAATTGTTTGCCAATATCAGTTATTTGATTAGTTAAGTGCAAAAATTTCGAGGACGAAATTTCTTTAAAGGGGGAGAATGTAATACCCAAAAATTTTGTGATGTTTTTGGTGGAAATATGAAATTTCATGAAAATTGATATTAAAATACCCTGGATAAGTGACCAAATTAACTATAGGGTGTACACTAGAGCTTAGATATCTAAGGAAAAGGTTATGAGGTCGATGAGCGTCTCGAGACAAGATTCATGACATTGAAAGAAATTAGGACGGAGACAATTTCTAATATGGCTAAGTTATAGCTTGAAAGACCGAATGATGGTAAAGGACTTCCAGGAAGTCAACGAAACCCTGAGAAGGTTCATAATTTGTATAAGGAACAACCCTTAAGTGGTTTCAGGATGAAATAAAAGGGTTTGCGATCAAAACATGGATTTGGGTGTAAGTGTAATTTTTAATTCTAGTTGAAAAAAGGTTGAAAATGATTTTCTTCAAAATTTGTTGGGACAATTGAAAATTATGGGACTTAGGGGTTCATGTGGTAAAATATCAAAGTCTAAGGACTTGCAATGAGGGCCAAAATGGGATTTGGAAGAAGCTTGGGGTGGTAGTGTAATTTTTGAAACTATTGTGCAAGTGGCCTCTAACCTGCCACCGCACGTGGAGCCAAATCTAGTGATGGGATGGCTGGATCTTTCTAGGGTATGGCTGTCATTGACCTAGAAAGCTTAGGGGCGAAGCAATAGTCACTGATTGGCCTAGAGATGATCAATTTTTGCTTATAAATAGCAAAGGTTTTGGCTCAAAGTTAGCACACAAATTGCTTGAGTTTTGGAGTGTTTTTGAGATATTAGATAGAGGGCTTTTGTTCCTTGGTGTGTGCAAAGTATTTTTGGAGAATTTGGTGAGGTTTCGTATAGTTTTGAATGGGTTTCTAGCTTGGCCGAAAAATTAGGCAGGGTTGCCAGAGCCGGACTATATTTGGTCGATCAGAGGCCTTTAGGTGGTGTTTTCAAGCCAAGATGCATGCCATCATGATCGACTTTAAGGGTTCTTCATACTGGTGCAAAAAGTTTGGTGATCGAAGCATCGTCGATGACCCAAAAAATGTAGAAGACGATAGGTGCATGCACTTGTCATTATGCTCAAGACGCGCGGGTGACGCGTGAGGACGTGTGAGTGAGAGGTATTTTTTGAAATTTATTTTATTATTTTTATGAAATTAATTTATGATTTATGGTGGTGAAAAAATTGAGAAACTACTTGAGGAGGTATTTATTTTAGAATTTTGAGGGAAAAATAGGAAGAAAATAAAGGAAAATTATGGAAAAATACATATTGATATTCCTTTGAATGAATATGATGCCCAGGGATCATTAAAGCTCAAATTTGAGTAGTAGTACGATTATTTGAGGGTTGGCACAAGAATCGAGATTAGGCACGAGAATCGAGATATTCTGTGTATGTTCAAGGTGAGAGTTCTACTTCAAACTTGATTTATTGTGAGTGATTTCTCGAAAATTGATTTTGTTTCGTACAAATGGTTTGACCTGTGATAGGTTTTATTTCATGGCGATGGTTCTTCCAAAATGCCTACTTGCATGTGCATTAAAATACATGCATTAAAATGTTGTTTTATGTAATGTATTGTTATATGTTAAGGATATGGTATTGGCATGTATGTTGGAAATGGGTAGTGTTTCTAGGTTTTGGTTTTCAGTAGGAACATAATCCCTAACATGATTGTGGTGTGCTGGGTTCCTGCATTGACGTTGACCCTCCTGTGATGGGAGTGGTAACGATTGTTTCCGAGGTATCGGGGAGATGCATTGATGTTGCCCCTCTTAAGCTAAGACTGTGTTATGCCAATGTGTCAATGTGATTATGTTGCCTTTAGAGAGATTGCTCTTTTCCTATGGTATGAGTTAAGTGCTATATGGGATTCTCTTAGGCGGGGACATGTCGAGATATGTCAGTTTGTTCATGGTCTTGCATATATTCATGAAAATGTTTTGAACTCTCACTTAGATGATTCAACATCTAATTTGGACTATATCCCTGGAATATTCAAACATTTCAGGTGAAACCAACTGTGCCAAGGGATAAGAGATTATCGAGATGTAGCCGTTGATTACATAGGTGATCCTTAGTATATCTTTCAACTATGTTTGAGGTGTTTAGTTGTTCCTAAAAGATGAGTCTCTATGTATTTTTTTTTTTTTAAGATGCTATGTCAAACAATAGTACAGTTCAAGGTTTCGATCTTTCTTCCGCATTTATGATGATGTTACCTGTCTTAGCTTATTCCTTTTAAGTTTGATATGCTGAGCAACTAGATCAGAATTGTTGGGGATTGATTTATGTTTATTGGATTGAGTATATGTGTGGGAAAAAAAAATTATTCCCAAAATCCCGGGTTAATGCCATGCTCTGGAAAAGCGGGGTGTTACACATGAGAATATCTAACAACTCTACCTTATTCTCCTTACTCATTGTCACAAAGGCCAAATACGCGTCACATCCATGCTGCATCAGTTTCTCAGCCTTCATTACTAATATTTGGGGGTAGAGCTCATCAACTTGATCCCCTGATACACTATAATCGATTGTTGAGGCAACTCAAAATGGATGACTTTGCGTCGACAATCTTGGCATAATGTTGAAATAACCAGTCCATGCCCAAGATGAGATCAAAGTGTTTTATGTCTAACACTACAAGGTTTCTCGGCAATTCCTTATCATGAACCCTAATCTTACAATCCTTATACACTTTGCTACCCACCATTTCTATATTTCCATGCGTAGTTACAATCAAATAGTATGGCAGTAAGGTCTTAAGAATAGGAATATGACACTCAACTTGAGGAGCAATAAATAAGTGTGGATCCTGTGTCAAATAAAACACGTACATCAGCATCATAAAGCAAAAGAATACCTTGGACCGTATCATTCCCTTTCTCGGCCTCCGCTGCGGTCAAGGCAAAAACCTGCCCTTGGACATGGGGTATGTCAGCTCCTGTAAAATGCTGCGACTGAGGTAGTACCAAGGGTGGAGTCATCCCCTGGACTCTAGGTACTGCTGACCCCTGACCTAGCTTATAACCCTGACCTCCGTGCCTCTTGCTTTCCTATTGTTGTGGTTGATTACAAACATTGGCCTTGTAGCCGTTCCAACCAAATCTATAACATGTCACTTTTATTGCCTACCACACCCGAATTCTGAGGGTAATCCTTCTTCAAATGTCATGTCTTCCCACATAGGTAACATGCTCCTTTAGCAAACGACATGGCTCTCAGTGTCTCTTCCCACAAGTTATGCATGGTGGGATCTCTGCTGCATTCCTCCCTAAATTTGCCTTCCATTTTTTCTTTTTGTCATTCCGTCGTCCATGAGATGAACCCGCTCCCTTAAAAGCTAGTTGTGCCATCCTCAATTCATTCATCTCTTTCTCAATGGTGTAGTCCCTCTCTACTAGGGTAGCATAATCCGTGATCCTGGCACCAACTAACGGTTATCTGGTCTCTACTCGAAGTCCCCAATGAAATTTTATGTCCTGTCTTCCCACATAGGTAGTATGAACTCTGCTTCATACTAGGCCACTAACTTGTTTCCTTGTGTCAAATAAATAAATTCGTAGGTCTTCTGCTCCCTAATCTATGTAGGAAAATATGTTCCATGGAACACCTCCCGAAATTTTTCCCATGTCAGTTCTCGTTCCCCATACCTCTGCTTTGTGGTTTCCCACAACTTTCCTGTATCATCACGAAATAGAAATGTGGCCAACTGAACTTTCTAGGCATCATTACACCCCATGGCCCGAAGATGTTTCTCCATGGAAAACATCCAGCTCTCAGTTGCCAATACATTTGTCCTTTCATGAAATTTTGGGGGCCTACGAGCCATAAAGTTCTTCAACAACTGACTTCTGACATTACCATCATTTCTTTGAGCTTCAACCTCCTGAGTCACCAGATTGGAAATTTTCCCAACATTGCCCTCATTCGATATTAGTTCAACTCCCGCCTCCTACGGTGCTTAACCTTGCTTTCTATGATGTGCCATGAAGGCCTCGAAATGCTTCAACATACCTTCCATTGCACCCCTCAACTCTCACACTTCTTGGCGTAAGTCTGCAATAGACTCCCCTGGAGTAGTAGGTGCGGGTGGTGGAGTAGAGGCAGCCTATCCCCTGCCTCTGGGTAGGGTGGGTGGTTTACCTTGTCGGCTACTCATTTCTTGCACAACCAAATCATCCTAGAGTACAATCGCAAGTTAGATCCTTACATTGGACCACTAAACTTAGTCCTAACTCTACCCAACACTTCCTATGTGTACAAAGACTCCTCTCATCCCAACCTTTGCTCTGATACCAAGCTGTCAGGGCTCGCTCTCGGATTTACCTGCTAGCATAGGAAGTTTAAGAGAAGATTCATTCAAAATGGGCACAGATCCAAAAGGATTTCCAAAATACTCCATTCATCATTTCTCATTAATCACAAGCCAAAATAAAGGGCTACATCATTCTCCACATACATTAGACATGCCACCCACACAATTTCAAAATAAAAGAGCAATAAACTAACTGCAAAATAAATCTTCTACACCACCCTCAAAACAACACCCCTAGATCTTGAGGCTAGGATGTCTTTGTACACAATCTAATTCTAAGCTCTCGTGTAACGCCTCGCTATCACTTACCGGTATTACTTGTGAATAATTACCCGAATTGTCCACCTGTCCGGCCTTTGGTGAAGGATGGACCATGTTTCAAGACGAAACGCCCTAGTTGGGAACTAGGCTCGTCATTCCCTTCCCTCAACCCCAGGATTCATAGCAGAATTGGGCTTTAACCACACCGTATTTGGTTAAAAAGAAAACTCATGAAGATGCTCAACCACCATTTTCTTTTTTATATTTAATTCTTTTCCATCCAAGAATTTTACCGGGCTTCATAAATCACCATTAAAATCAATCCATTGATTGATTACCAATTTTGGACGAAAAACTCAAATTTTCAATTTTCCAAAATTTCAGCATTTTCTCAAAAAATGCCCGAAAAATTCCTTTATTTTGAAAATTCCTTCGGGGCCCAAAATTAATTTAGAAATGCCCCAAAATTCCCAAATTTATGAATTTTTAAAAACATTTTGACCGATAGGGCCCACGGCGCACCCCGGGGCCCCGCTGGGTGCTGGCCGCGCGCGGCCACTGCTGCCTGTGCGCGCCCTCTTGTGCGCGCACCTACGCGCGCGACCACCCCTACGGCCCTGGCCACGCACAGGGCAGCTGCCCCTGCTGCTGCAACTTTCTTATTTTATTTTTTTTTATTTTATTTTATTTTTCTTCCTTGGGCCTTCCTAACCCAAACTTTTTAGAAAAATAAATTAAATAAAAATACCTCATATTCATTCAATTTTTTTGCCTCTAATTCTCCATAATTAAGGCTTGAACAATTTTCTTGATGCTTCCACAACATACATCAAACACCCACTATTTTTCCAACAAAATCATATAATTTAACTTCTTGGTGCTTCTCACAACACACACCAAAATGAGACCTTCACTCAACCTAGGCTTCAACATACCATAAGCCAATATCTCATTTCAAATTTAAATCAAACACTACAAAAATGAAATACACCCATAACCTGTAATGCCTCGCTCCCACCTACTGGTGTTACTCACGAATAGCCAACTTACTATTCACACGCTAGGGCAAAGATGAAGAGACGGCTACGTTTCAACGGGAAACGACCTAGGTGGGAACTAGGCTTTGCCCTCCCTTCGCTCCGCTCGAGGGTTCGGGAATTATCAAACGACCTATTAAAACCCGAAACCTCGCAATCGTCACCCCTTTCTCAAGCTCTTTAATGAAGAGCTAAGGGTGACCTCCCAGGATCGAAAGAAAATAAGCTATAACTCTCTAGCTTCAAATAAATTATGGCATAACACCTTAATTATAAGAAAATAATTTTTCTTTTCTTTGCCCCAACCATCAACCCATTTATCTTACTTTCAATTCCTTTGGAAAATATTTGGATTAATATTTCTTTGGAAAAATTTAAATAAATTTTCCTCATAAATCTCCATTGATTTTCCCCTTTTATTATTTCAAAAATTCCATAATTTTCCAACCATTAGGAAATTAATTTTTGAAATACAAACCTCAAGGCATCCTCATCCAATTTTTTTTTTAAATTTAAGGAAAATACTCCATTATTGATATTCCCAAAATATAGAAAATTTTCCCACATTTGCCTCAAATTCATATTAATTTAATAATTAACTTAGAGGCTAAATACTCATTTATTTATTTATTCAAATATAAATTATTTTAGAATTTTCAAAATAATATCATATATTTAAATAAACAGAAAGTAAAATTTAAAATAAAAAAAATCAGCATAGCAGCAAGGGGGGGCAGCAGCAGCCAGCCGCGCCCCCCAGCGTGCGGGCCGAGCGCGCGCTCGGCCTGGCCGTGCGCGCTGGCCGCCTGGCCGCGCGCCCAGGCGTGCCCTGCCGCGCGCCCTTGGCACCAACACACTACCTCCACTTTTTTTTAAATATATATATATATATATTTTTAAATACCATATTTTCCAGAATACCTTTTCATACCAAGGGGCTTCCAAAACACTCAAGTTTACCCCCTTTTCACCACATTTAACATACATTACATATTTAACAAAATAATACAACACAAGACCACAAAACTACATAAACCACTACACATGCTTTCTTCTTTGCTTCAATACCTTCAACCTTGCAAAACTCCCTTTCCCTTAGATGATTCTCCACCTACATAGAGGTCAAAGGACCTTATGAGCCAATGCTCAGTAAGGGTGCTATGCAAATGTAAATGAAGTATGAGAAACATAACATGTAATGCAAATGCAATGCACATTAAGGGTAGTTCTCCATGCCCTCATAACCACTTAGGTTAAGGCACCAACCAACCCCTCACTCCCATCACAAGTCCTCCTTATGGCCATAGGTCCGCTAGGGCATAAAACATGCAAAGAAACATCACATGCAACTCATACAAACCATGTACAAATGCAAGCAAAACCCCACCACTTGGGGCTATCCCTTACCTTGTTTTCTTTGAAGCTTTAATACTTCCACAA
This sequence comes from Diospyros lotus, assembly GCF_014633365.1. Lineage (NCBI taxonomy): Eukaryota > Viridiplantae > Streptophyta > Magnoliopsida > Ericales > Ebenaceae > Diospyros > Diospyros lotus. The sequence continues at coordinate 33,296,646 of NC_068341.1, read as the reverse complement.
GCCAGGAATCTCTCTTAGGCTTTGAAGCTTCAACACTTCCACAAGCTAAGAATCTCTCTTAGACTTTAATCACCCTTAAAGAAAAATAATAAAGAAATTTTTAGCTCTTATACATATGCATTCAAACTATCTCAAGAGAGGGAACTAGGTTTACCTTGCTAGCCTTTCTCTTCTTTCTCTTAGTCTTGCTTGCCTTCTTGCTTCTTTCACTTCACATGTGGGGAAAACCTTGAACCAATTTCCCCATTCCCTATTTATAGAACTTTCTTCTCAATCCATGCCAAATCTCAAGATTTCATCCTAGCCATAGATTTCTTCTTAATTCAAGAGACTTAATCTCCACCTTTAAACACTAGCACAATCCTTGTGCTTCTCCCAATTTAAATCCTAGCCATTGATTTTAGGAGAACACTTGTCTAGATTCAAAGAAAACACAATTTCAAGAGACTTTGTCTTCTTAAATCTCATCCATTGATCTTTTCTTTGGAGACTAAATCTCCTCCCTTGGATCAATCCCTAATTTCCATAATTCTCCCATTTTCCAAATAATTAAATAATGACTATTTTCAAGATTGACTAATTTCCCAATTTTCCATTTAATTTAAATTCATAACCTTTCAAGCAATTAATGGTGACTAAAATAATTTCTTTTTGATTTAAATTTAAAGTCTCTTGAAAGACATAATCCATTTACTTTAACATTTAATTAAATCCATCATTTTTCCACATAAATGCTTGACTATTTTCTTTTAATTCCCTCCATCATGGCTCTCATTAATGCTTGAGAGACTAATTTCTTTTTCTTTTTTTTTTGCATTTATTTAAATATCACTCTTGATTCATAAAATCATGCCATGTGTCACCAAATTCTCTCAATTAAATAAATCCTTGTCTCCAAATTTAATTAAATCTCATTCCATAAGATTTTGCCAAGTGTCACAAATCTAGCCATACTTGGTTTTCCAATTTAATCCCTAATTATCCATACACTTAATCAAGAATTAAATTCTCCAAAAAAAATCAATTCTCCAATATAAATAATTTCTCCAAAAAAAAAGAATTTATCCTTTTTATGGGACGAAACTCCAAATTACCGTTTTGCCCCTCCTAAGGCATCCTATCTATTATGTGCCTTCTCATTATTTCAAGGGCAAGTATGGAATTTTCCATATACCAATATTCCCTTAATTGATAAAATTTATCATAACTTATCGAGGGTATTACACTTAATACCGATTACACCGGGTGTTACATAACCTTAGACTTAAACAAGCTATTACCAACCAAATACATTACATTACATAAATCAAATGCCACAAAATAGGCTACCCTAAGCCATACAACACACTTGAATCTTTATTTCCATGCCTCCACATACCATTCCACCTTGTATTGATTTTTTCCATACTTCCACAACCTATATGTGAGGGTAAAAACCTCATGAGCTATTAAACTCAATAAGGGTACAATGCCAAATAAATATGAACATAACAAGATTATATGATGCCAAATGCATGCAAGTGTGGCTAGGTTTCTTTGCCCTCACAACCCTCCAAAGTTAGAGGCATCAACCCACCATTTCAACCATGTTCCTAAACTAACCTATGGCCATAAGTCTCATGAACAAAAAAGAACATGCCAAATGCAACATATACACTTATGAAACATACTTACAACACATTGCAAGGCCACCCTCCCATGGGGCCATCCCTTACCTCTTCCTGAATCTTCAAATCTTCATTTCAAGAGAACTTCCATTAACATCTTCTCCCATCTAAGATGGCATTCAAACAAGAACTCAATTACTTTGCATACAAGAACACTAAATAAAGAGAAGAAGAATGCACTTACCTTGATTCCTTTCTCTTCTTCTTCTTCCTTTTCTCTCATCTCTTCTTTCTTTCATTCTTTCTACAAATGGCCAAAGGGAGACAAGTCTTCCACACTTTTCATTTTATACCACCCTTTCCCATTTTCAAGAATGGATCTCCACTATTCATTAAAAGCACAATCCATGTGCTTAAGGAGAATTAAATCTCCACCATTCATTTTAAATAAACAAGTCTCCTCTCTTGGAGAAAGCACAATCCAAGCTCTTTATCTTGATTAATCTCATCCATTGGATTATTTTGCATTTTCAAGACTCAAGCACAACCATTGGATCACTTGGAAATTTCCTTTTTATTTCTAATTAATTTAATTTGACTATTTTCCAACCATCTCATGAGAGACATAATTTAATTTCCTTCCCATTTAATTTAATGGGACCATTTTCATATCCATCACATTTGAGAGACATAAATACTTTCTTATGTATTTAAATAAATCTCATAATTTCCAAAGTATTAATGCATGACTAATTTAATTTCTTTTTTTGGATTTTCTTTTAATCCAAACCATCATGCCTCTTTTTAAATGCTTGAAAGACTAATTTCAATTCTTTTGCATTTAATTTAATCTCTCCATTTAACTTGGACCACAAAATGCCAAGTGTCACAATAAGACACTAATCTTGGCTTTCAAGTTCTCACCTCCACCATCCATGTGGCATTACCACATTTATTCACCAATTTAGAGAAAAATAATTATTTTCTCAAATAATTGCATATTCTCCATTTTTCCTATTTTCCATAATTAAATTCCTCGATGGAATTAATTCTGAAAATTTCAAAATACCCTTTGTGAATTTATTAATCCCATATATCTCCACATAAATACAAAATTGGGATTTAATTCACTTACACACCTAATCTCACATAGGAATTATTTTCAATTTACCAAAATACCCTTTTCATTGGACTTCACTATCTAAATTACCAAAATGCCCCTCTCATAGGGCACTAATACTCTCAAGGATCTAACACATTCTCAAGGGTATTTTTGGAAGTTTTCTTACTTCCTTTCTTATTCTCTTAACACCGGGTGTTACATCTCGTCCCACTGGACTCGCTCTTAGCAATTGCCTTTCCCTTACTTGGAATGACAAGAATAAGTACGGTGAGCCACAACGCTCAGCAAGTATGTATACAACAAATGAAACAATAGAATTAAGGCATGGATAGACTAAAATAGAGTACACCCGACTCCCCGAATACAAATAATAATCACTTATTAAATCCCCATCATTATGATCATCCCCATGCCACCATCATTATGCATCTCATGCAACATTTCATTTCTCATGAATACATAGATTCTCATGCATCACATCGATCCTCAAGGACTTTTGTTCACATGCATGTATACACATATATATAGAAATCTATTAGCCATTCACATTGCCTACCAAGCTTATGGTAACCTTAACTCGCGTCAGGCGTTCCTTTATCCTTTTCTCACCATGCAGTACATAGTCGCCACTAAAAATAATAGGTGCACAAATAATAGTAATCATGTTATGCATCACACATGAAATCCCATGATCATGCCATCCATGTACATGTTATGAAAATTTCCCAACACGATTCAAGAAATATGCCAAAACAGCTCTTATGAATTCTAGATTATGGCACAAAAATCGAGTTTCAATTTTGATAGCAACACAAGGAGTTACGCCCCAATTATCGAAGCACTTTCGGACTACAAACGAAAAATTCAGATTCAAATTGTTACTTCACAGGCCTATATTAGGATCAATTTTTGTCCAAATAACCTAAATTATGCACCAATCAAAGCCTATTGAGTCTAGTTTATAATGCACCAAATGGTTCACGAATTGGACATCTACACAAAAAGTTATACCCAAAAGAATACAAGGTGCGCAATCTGACCGAAGGCTGATATGACATAATGCAAAATTTTGATCTTCAATCAACCAAAATCTAACTTAGGTTGATTGAAATTGGGTAGAAAGCTGACTCTTGAGTTTAGTCGAATGAAATTCAACTTAGATCGACTAAATATGGGCAGAAAGCTGACCCATAATCTTAGGTTACCCGAAAATACTCACAAGCTATTAGACGACTTAGGTCGACCAAAGTGACAACTTCAGTCGACCGAAGTTACAATCCTATCCCATTATTATTCTTTCATTTTTTAGGTAAAATCCTATATTTCATTTTTTACTTGGTGACATTTATGAGTAATCTTTTTAATTTGTATTTGTCCTTTAGTTGGTCATTTGAATAAAAAAAATGTATATTAATTGACATCTCTTTTCTCATAAAATTTATTGAAGATTATATAAACTAATAATGGAGGCTTGAAAGGTTTAAAGTACCTTTATATTTATTTTTATTTTTTTTGTTCTTTTTAATTTTTCTTTCTTTCTTTTCTTAAATTTCTTATATATTTCCCTCTCTTTCTTTCATAGTTGGTAACCTAGCGATGACAATGGTAGTTGTGACACTAATCTTTCTCTCTCTCTCTCTCTCTCCATCTTTTCTATGCGATGAGCACAAATGAAAGAGAAAAGAAGTAATAAAAATAAGAGAGAATAATGAAGGATAAAATGATCATTTTGTCCCTTTATTTAACAATAGGGGAGATTATTGTTATTTTTGAAATGTAAGGGGTGATTCTTATAATTATGCCAAATTTTAGAGGTGATTAATTATTACAATTTTCCTTTTTATATATTTATCATGAATGCATATTTTTTAGTTATTAGTTAATAATTTTTCATTCCATGTATTATCATAGATAAAGAGGCAATACCTTTTATTATTGTCAGGAAAAGTATTTACTATTTCATTTCACTTATTCTTGTTGTGCTTGTTTTAATACCCTTTGATCCATTCTATTACTAATCTTCTCCCAACCATATCCTTACTTGCAAAATGTGCAATTGAAGAAAAACAAAAGAGAATACGCAAGTTCATTATCCTCTTTAATTGTCTATGCTAGCTAGTCAAGGTTAGGTTAAGTCATAAATCAAGTGCATGCAAGTTCATGACCTGGTACTTGATTTTAAGTCATGACCTGCTAAATAAATCAAGTTTAGGCTAAGTCATGACCTGATAAATAAATCTTCTCTTAAACATTTTTTTTTTCAAATAATTCTCAAACATCTACTGCGATGCATTTTAGGACAATTCAAATTATATATCATATTATTTTGCAGTACTTAATTTTATTTATTTATTTTGACTAAGTTCTCATTATTTGTTTATTTAACATTAATCAATGCGTGTTCTCCCCAGTAGGAGCGAAAAGATTGCAAATTAATTTGATATTAAATATCAGTTTTTTAACAGCAAAGAGGATATATTCTAGAAAACAAGCTTCAGCTGAATTCATATCCATCTGGAGATAATTATTTATTCATTGAATGATTCAGCATCAACGTTTAATTTTGATGCTGAAAGTAGTTACCTAATCACAGAAGAAAACTTCATCAGGATGTGTATGTTGGTTTCAGTTGAGAAGAAAGAAAATGTCAATTCATCCTAATTCAAATAAAAAATGTCCTCTCCCCTCCCTCATTCAGGACCGAGAAAATGTTTGACCAATTCATGAACTCCATGTCTATATATATAAATAGCCAATCCATCATCTAAACCAAACAAATTACAAAGAAAAGCTCTAAATCCAAAGCGCTGATTATTCCCTACTGTTACTGTTAGTTTAGATCCTAAATCAAGAGAATGAAGGGCACCCACCTCTTCGTAACTATGGCTGTGTTGGCCTTGGCTTCAACACTTGCTTATGCTTCTGATCCAAGCCAATTGCAGGACTTTTGTGTTGCTGTTAATGACTCCAAATTTGGAGGTACATTCTCTCTCTCTCTCTCTCTCTCTCTCTCCCTCATGGGTTCAAACTGTATACGATAACACTATATATAACTTCATCAACTAGGCAACTGCATGAAATATTTTTCAGTTTCATGGTTCATCACCACAGACTTGTTTGCTCTATATATATTTAGTGACTTTTATTTATTTCTTTCTTTCTTTTTGTTACGAATTTTAGTGACTTTTTACCAACCCTAATTCTTTTCATCACATGCAGTGTTTGTGAACGGGAAGTTTTGCAAGGACCCAAAGCTCGCTACACCAGAAGATTTCTTCTTCCCCGGGCTCCTTAACGGTCAAAATACATCAAACCAACTTGGCTTTACTGTGACTCCAGTGAATGTGATGAACTTACCGGGACTTAACACACTTGGTATCTCCTTGGCCCGACTCGACTTTGCTCCCTTTGGGGTTAACCCGCCACATACACACCCTCGCGCTACTGAGGTCATTGTCGTGCTGGAAGGTACCTTATATGTAGGCTTTGTCACCTCCAATCCAGAAAATCGTCTCTTTGCCAAGACCCTGTATCCGGGAGATGTGTTTGTTTTTCCAGAGGGTCTCATTCATTTCCAGTTCAATGTGGCAAAGACTAAGAATGCTGTCGCGATTGCTGGTCTAAGCAGCCAAAATCCTGGGGTTATTACCATTGCGAATGCAGTATTTGGGTCCAATCCCAAGATTAACCCTGATGTTTTGACCAAGGCATTTCAACTGGACAAAAAGGTGGTTGATTATCTCCAAACAGTCTTCTAACTCTAGAGAGACAGCAACCAAACAAATATTAATTCGACCCTTTTGTCTGCTAATAATAATTAAATTAATGCCATAAATAAGTGGGACAATGTCCTTTTCCTTGAAATTCTCTTATTGTTGTGATTCAATAAAATAGTTCTAAACTATAAGTTAGTCACTATCTTGTATATACCCTACGTGTATATGACATGATAGTCTATCTATATATATATCCTAAAATGTTATAGAATCTTGCTTTATGTAACCTATGAATACAAGGCAGTTCAAAGTTCTTACTATCAATAGTTCTAAACTATAATTTTTTGTTTGTCTCACTATGTGCCTATAAAATAACGAAAACATCAAATTTTGTGTAGTATATAATATAATGATTACCCATGTATTCTCCACATAAATGTTTACAAAATCTTGCAACTTAAACATAATACAAATTCTAGTATTTGGTATGATGAAAGATATAGAGTGTGTTCCCTTAAGAAGTTAAACTGATGCAATGGAGATGATAACGCCTATGAACTGTCACCAATAAATTTGTGGTGACCTAGAGTAATGTAGTTGAGATGGATGTCTACGTTGATCCTCATGTGCACTTGCACTAAAGAAATGTCAATTAGACTACCTTGAGACTACTTGGGAATGCCCCTCTGACGATGAAGTTAGTAACAAGTGACACTACAAAGTTGTTTCTCCACTTTTCTCCTTATGGAGATCGAACGTACGTGGAAAGCCAGAAAAGTTAGAATGAACTTACCCTTCTTTTTTTCTTGTGTTTGCTTATTTTCTATGGTGTCGTAAGGGACTTGGCCACATGTACCTCTCGTCCTTTCTCTCGAGAATGAAGGGTCGATGGAGCTGAAGACTACCCTTTTTGGGTGTTTGTCATCCTCGATACCACTGTCTCTAGCCGGCTCATTTATATTAATTGAGGAATGATGGGCATTAATTGAGCTGAAGACTACACATTTTCCAGAGGGTCTCATTCATTTCCAGTTCAATGTGGCAAAGACTAAGAATGCTGTCGCGATTGCTGGTCTAAGCAGCCAAAATCCTGGTGTTATTACCATTGCGAATGCAGTATTTGGTTCCAATCCCAAGATTAACCCTTATCTTTTGGCCAAGGCATTTCAACTGGACAAAAAGGTTGTTGATTATCTCCAAGAAGTCTTCTAACTCTTGAGAGACAACAACCAAACAAATATTAATTGGACCCTTTTGTCTGCTAATAATAATTAAATTAATGCCATAAATAAGTGGGTTCATACCGATGCTAGGTACAGTGTCCTTTTCTTTGAAATTCTCTTATTGTTGTCATTCAATGAAATAGTTCTGAACTATATAAGTTAGTCACTATCTTGTATATACGTACCCTACGTGTATATTACATGATAGTCTATCTATATATATATATATATATCCTGAAATGTTATAGAATCTTGCTTTATGTAACCTATGAATACAATGCAGTTCAAAGTTCTTACTATCTCCACGTCGGATGTCTAGCTGCTATTTGTTTTAGATGGGCTTGTCCTAATTGCTGTAGTGCCAATGTTCCTTTTTTATCTTCGTTTGTAGTTCCCGCCATACTATTTCTAGGTAGCAATATGATGCTCAACTTATAAATACTGTTTTACATGGTCCAATGGTTTTGATGAAAATTACTATTTAAATATATTTTTATCGGTTTAGGGTTTAAGATACCAACTTAAATTAGTACAGCATATAATTTACCCTTTATTACGCATAATTTTTTATTCTAAAAATGTATATAACAAATTTATATGGTATGAGATAAAGAAATGGTGCCAAGATTTATTTTTTTGTTTGATAAAAGGAGAAAGATTTTAGGAATATGGTTAACTCAATAAGGCTGTTCGGTTATTACTAGAAAGAATAGGAACATTAGTTATTTATTTCCCGCCATAATATTTCTAGCTGGCAATAAGATGTTCAACTTCTAAATACTTTTAAAAGCTTAACCCTAGACAAAGCACCTATGTGGTACACCTGTCTCTTAATTATGATTGTGCTTTTACGTTTTTACTAACATAAAAATATCAAGACTTAAGCTCAACAAAGGAAACAGAGAGAAAGCTAGCTAAATAGGGGAAAATGCCAAAACCAGCAGACCAAAGAATTAAAACTGGCCTCTATATGGCTAAAGATAAACCAAGCTAGAGCAAGAAACGGCTAGCCACAATATGGGGCGCCCTTTGGGAGAGGAAGGGCAAAGCACCTTGCTATCGTAAGACAAGAGGATTTAAACTACTCTTGAAAGGACTGCAAGGAGTAGACCTTGAGGGATTGACACTAGCACGTAAGCAAATGCCAAGCTTGCCAAAGCCAAAAATTCCAATGTGCTAGCAACAAAATAACTGTCATGAATAAGCAAAACAAACTAAAAACAATGAATAGAGAACTGCCCTGAAGAGAGAAAATGCACAATAAAAATAACTAATTATAGATAATATAAACATATATTTAGTTATATATATTATTATGTTTAACTTTTTCACAATAAAACCTAACAAACATACTATGAAAGAACTAAAATGCACAATAAAAATAACTAATTAAACAAGCTTAACTCTATTATTATTAATGAAGATTAAACCATGTAAAATAAAAAAGGACCCACTTCAATTATTTTAGCACTTCTACTCAACCATGCCCATGCATGTTTTATGCAATTTAATGAAGATTAAACACTATATATACTCATTTTATCAACAACAAAAAAAACTATCAGAAATATTATCAATCGAGTACATTCTAACAATATGCAGACCAAGTACATAATGTTATCAAAATATCAATTGCACGAGTACAATTGATAGGAGAAAAATAGGTTTCAAGTGATTTTCATTATCACATATTATGCAAACCAAATACATAATGTCATGCCAAAGAACATTGTTGTTAAAATCCCGATTTTATGCGTACGATTTTATGATTTTACGATTCGAAGACCCCCAAACGATTCAAATCCCATGTAAAATCCAATTTGGGATAAAATCCTATAAAATCTCGATTTTACATGTACGATTTTACGATTTTACGCTTCAGAAATCCCCAAACGATTTTACGATTCAAAGACCTTCATTGATTTAAGTTGTAATTTAGAGGATGCTTCCAACGTCTCAATGTCACATAGCATCTGACATTGGAACTTATGCAATGAATTGTTATATTTTGCCTCTAAATTGGAACTTGATTTAACATTGATTGCATAAGTTCCAATGTCACATAGCATCTAACATTAATTGCATAAGTTCCAATTTACTTGATTTAAATTATAATTTTTACTTGATTTAACATTGATTGCATAAGTAAATCAAGACAAACAAGTAATTAATTAATGGACCACCCAACTCCAAATCGGGATATTACTTGATTTAATCAATGTTAAATCAAGAAAAAATTGCAATCTAAATCTAATGGAAGACGTTGGAAGCATCCTCTAAAGAATTTTAAGCTATATTTTACCTCTAAATTACCTATATTTTGCCTTTAAATTGCCTATACCAACCTACTAGTTTTTGAGCTATATTTTGGAAATATCATCTTTTGAATTATAATAATGAATAATTAGGTTATTAAATGATATTAATTCATTTTCTACAAAATTATGTTATTATAAACATATATTTACAAAAATTAAATAGTATTTTTAATTATCTTTAAAATCTTACGATTTTACGATTCTATTTTACGATACGATTTTATGGACCCTTTGTCGATCCCACTTAAAATCCCGATTTTAACAACCTTGCCAAAGAATTAATTAAAAAAATGAATTAATTTTTAAAAACCTAACTTATAAAAGAATGCTTATCGATCGAACACAATAATAAATTTATTTATCTAGGACAAAACCGTCTCCAAGATTCAAGTACATTACAAGGAAGAAAATCGTTGGAGGACACAAAGTCTTTTCTATGCAAATACTCTAATGCTTACATCAAATTCCAGAAAATCACATAAAAAATTACAAAATTCTTAAATGAATAAAAGTGACCTACTTTTGAAGGAGGAAAACTCGCCTACTATAGTTGAGCTAAGAGATTTGTGATAATCATTTCTAATATTTTGAAATTGATTTGGATTTGGATAATCCTTAATTATCCAACCATTAAACAAAAAACAATGAAACATAGAATATTAGTTCCCTAATAATTTAGCTATTGTAACTTAGTTCAAAGAAAAAAAAAACGCTTATGTTATAATTTCTAACAAAAGAACCAAATCAATTTCAGCGTCATCATTCATAGACAAATCCCTCTCTCTACTACTATTATTAAGATCATCAAAAACTAGACTACCTATAAAAGACCAAAAAAAAAAAAAAAAAGCTCAAGATTTTATCACCATTATAATTCCCTCATCTCCCATGACACAAATTTCCTAATTTCTCCTCTATGAGGGTCCACTCTTGGAAATCCTGCTAGTATAGGATTTTCAAGAGAAAGTCCCCGCAAAATGGATATAGAATAAAACTTAATTAAGAACATCCATTACATTAACTGAAATTGATAAAGACTATAAACATTTTTCATTTAAGACAAAATAGACATCATTATTTACATCTCATTACGCTTTTTGAAAAAAATATACATCAAATCCTAATGACAAAAATCTAGCCAACCACATGGCACCAATAAAATGACATCCCAAGACCTTTAGTTTAGGAGAGTTCTGTACACATCTATCCCCAAGATCGCACCCTACTTGGATCGCTATCATCTCTAGTCTTGCCTTTATCTAGAATGATGTTAAACCAATGTAAGTCACGAGACTCAGCAAGTATACAAATGAAAAGGGTAACAAGACTAGAAATTGACTTTCCCACAACAACACACAATCCATGCCAAGCACAATAACCAAGCCATACTGTGTACCATAATACCAAGCCATAGTCATAAATGCAGACATATGGTCTTTGGGGCCCACATAAGAAATACACCAAATGGCTCCCAAAACCCTATATACAAATCTGCTGCAGCCATGAATAAGCTAGCACAACCTCAACAAGAGCCAAAGCTCCCATATCACAATGATGGGCCAAAGCTCTCATATCATATCCATCATGAGCCAAAGCTTCCATACCACATCCATCATAACGAGCCACGGAGATTCGATCATTGGATCTTGCACTACAAAAAAACAACATTTTAGCGGCAATTTATTTGCGGCGGTTTCAAAAACCGTCCCAGAACTAAATATTTTGCCGCGGTTTACCAACTGCCGCAAAGTGCAGTTTTCGCGGCATTTTTTGTAACATTTTGCGGCGGTTTCTTTGAAACTGCCATTAAATTTTAAGGAGAATCAAATAATTTAAAAAAAATTAAAATAAAATTTTGCGGCAATTTCTAACCGCCACAATATTTTTTTAATTAAATATTAAAAACTAAATTTTGCGGCGGTTTCTCCGAAACCGTAGCAAAATTTAAAGAGAAAATTTAAAATTAAATAAAATTTAATTTAAACATATTGTGGCGGTTATTAACCGCCGCAAAATTTTTAATTAAATAATTAAAAACTAAATTTTGCGGGGGTTTCTTTGAAACCGCCGCAAAATTTAAAGAAAAAATTTAAAATTGATTAAAATTTAATTTTAACATATTGCGGCAGTCATCAACCGCCGCTGCAATATTTTTTAATTAAATAATTAAAAACTAAATTGTGCGACGGTTTCAAATAAACTGTCGTAAAATTTAAAGAGAATTTTCAATTTAAAAAAATAAATTGCCGCGGTTTCAATAAAACCGCCATAAAACTTAAAGAATAATTTTAAAAATAATTGAAATTTGAATTTAATTAATATTTTTATAAATTTTTTAAAATTTAAAAAAATAATAAATTTAAATTATTAACATTTTTATTTGAATATTTTTAAATTATTAACATTTTTATAATTTTTTTAAAATTTAAATTATTTGCAATAAATCAATTTAAAATAGAATTCTCATGTTGACTTCAATTCTTTCCAAATCACACATAAATTGATTCGATGATTTGTATTTGTACAAGATCAATTTGAACTTCATTTGAAGTTCAATTTTATCTCTATAATTCTATGAATATTTTACTATTTCAAACATTGAAATTCAATTATTTTAAATGAAATGAATTGGATTTTAGAAATTTTTTGTTTCCAAACATACTAATAAGGTTACAAAATTGATCAAAATTACTTTAATATAGTATTGTAGTAACTGAAACTGAAAATTCTTTTAAATATAAAGCAATTTAGTGTTTAGAAAAAAAGTGAACATAGCCGAGCGTGTGTATATCATTTTATTAGTTTACTTAACATTTATCTGTAGTAGAATAATAGTCTCAAGGTATGTTTAATTATATTTAGTTTACATGAAAAATAAAAACTACCACCTCTTGAAATCAATTTTTCATAGAAAATAGATTAAAATATGCTTTAAATGATTATACTATAAAATTTAATTCTATAAAAAATATAGTGTGTCAAATAACAATAATGGAATTCACTTTTTGAATGTGATATTTTTCATGAAATTTTTATACTATCAAACACACCTTTAATGTTATTGATCACTTGAAAAATATTAATAAAACGATACATCGATCTCTTTTAATAATTTTTTAATCTTTTTTTCAAATAATGTCTAATATGAATTAAGTTTTACACATAATTAAATTTAATATTTTTATATTATTTAAAAATATAAATTAGTCAATAATATTAATTTTTTATTAAATTTTGATATTAAATTATGTATATTAAGTATAATTACTTTAAATCTCACAGTTAAATAATTAATTAAAAATAAAATCAAAATAAAAAAAAATCCCAAATTCCCTCCCCCAATTTCCCAATTTCCCTCCCCCAATTTTACTTTCTCTCTACGAACCCTTCTCTCTGTCTCTCCTTCTCCTTCGCGTCGCTAGCCCTTGCCCCCTCGCTCGCTCTCACCCCCCCTCGCTCGAGGTTGCCCTCAGCCACTCGCCTGCCGTCGCTAGCCCTCGGCCCCTCGCTCGCTCTAGCTCGCCCTCAGCCGCTCGCCCATCGTCGCTAGCCCTTGCCCCCTCGCTCGCTCTCACCCCCCCTCGCTCGAGGTTGCCCTCAGCCACTCGCCTGCCGTCGCTAGCCCTCGGCCCCTCGCTCGCTCTAGCTCGCCCTCAGCCGCTCGCCCATCGTCGCTCGCCCGCCGTCACTAGCCCTCAACCCCTCGCTCACCATCACTCGCTCTCGCCCTCTCCTCGCTCGAGCTCGCCCTCAGCCGCTCGCCCTTCGTCGCTTGCCCGCCGTCACTAGCCCTCAACCCCTCGCTCACCATCACTCGCGCTCGCCCTCAGCCCCTCGTTCGCAGTCGCCGTCGCTGACTCACTCTCGCCTCTCACAATTCCTCAGGTTAGTTCAATTTTAATATAAGAGAGAAGATCTCTTGGTATATTAATTGATTGTCTTTTAAGAGTCTTGGTATTTGTTATTGTAAGACGTGCTTAATTTTGTCCCTGCAAAAACTAAACGAGGATATTTAGTCAAATCATCAAATCCATCTATCTACAAATGATTAATGATAGTATAAAATAAACATGGTTTACCCTATATAAGAATTATACCGATGATTAGGTTCTCACTTAAGCTTAGTACCTCTCACTCAAGTGGCCATCCAACTGTCTTGCTCTTGTATTTTATGTCCATTTGATGTGGACCTGGTGTTGTTTGGATATGGCCTGCAGATTATATCCACTCATTCATACCATACCCACCCACACACACATATGTATGTTTGTCTTTTCTTAAGTTGTCATTGTTTTAGGATGTCAAATTCATTTTCAAAATGGTGTCTGTTGAATATGAAATGAAATGTGAGAAACACAGTTAAGGTAATTTGGATAAATGAAAAGAGAACTAATTATAGAAACTTTAAGCAAAATTCATACATTTAATTATATAATAAGATATAATAATGATGAAGATTAATTAAAATTCAACAATCTGACTAACTCAAACCTAATCAATTAAGATTTTGAAAATTAATTGATGCTTCTGCATGACATTTGACTGATTAAGTCGTCACTCGTGCTGTGAGTGAACATGGGGCAACTGATGGATAAAATAGAGTGGAGTATCAGATGTTAAAGCCATGGATTCCAAATGTTGTGGAGTGTGGAAATTTCTTAGGGGCAGGGGGCAATGGGGGGTGGGTGGGGACAGGTTTTAGTTATGGGGAAGATGGGAATTTGGCAATTAGGATAGGAGTGATGAAGATCGAAGAGGCGGCAACTGATTTGATTACCAAACAATTGAAGACTGTCTAATTTAATTGGTGGCATTTTATTATTCCTTCGTTTGTTTGTTGTAAAAATGTGTTTGTCAATGTCAAATTTAATCTTTTAGGAAAAGTTCATATTAACTTGATGATGAATGCGTATGCAGTGTGAATAAAGGTTAGGTTAATAAGACGAGTCACTAATTATTGAAACAAAAAAATATGTATATAAATATATGGAAACCTAAATCGTGCTCACTTTTTTTGGAAACAAAAATGCCCACTAAGTGTCATTTTTTGTTTTTCTTTTAAAAGAGGTAAAAATTAAAAATGACTACAAAATGTAATTCACCTTAAAATTTTGTTTTGTGTCTATATACTATCATGTAAGGCATGAAACCATCACATGCAATAACCAACAAACCTTGCACATTAGGTCAATACACAAAAATTGATGTATAAAGAGACAAAAGTTAAGCGTCTTATAAAGTGACAATAATTAGGGTCTCTATTGGAAAATTGTTGTCGTTTTTAAATGCCTTTTATGTATGAAGTACGCATCTTAAAACTAATATGGATGTAATGTTTTCATATTGAGGTGTAGATTAGAGAAGCAGAATACAAGCTACAAGCTCTGTTTTAGCTGCATGAATAAGTCTTGGATTACAAAGCCACGAAATACACATGAATTTCAGGAAGGGGTGCAAGGATTTTTGGAATTTGCCTTTGGCCATCGGTCTATTGAAGGCAAAATCAAATGTCCTTGTCCTGATTGTGTTTTTAGAAATTGGGAGACTAGAGCAGTGGTGTATGATCATTTGATTTGTAGAGGGTTTCCAACCACATACACTATTTGGTTTTGGCATGGGGAGTCAACTATAAGGGAAACTTCTAATAGCACACTTTCGATACAAAATCCCTTATACAATCATGATCCAATACACAATATGATCAACGATGCTTTTGGGATATCTAGGGACCATGTGAATGTAAAAGCCTGCACATCGCATCAACCAGTACATGAAGGTGAAGAAAGGATGCCAGAATTGAATCAAGGACCTAATGAGGAAACTAAGGCATCTTACAATCTAGTTAGGGATGGAAATCAAGCATTGTATGAAGGATGTACGAAGTACTCGAAATTATCATTCCTAGTAAAACTATATCACATCAAGTGCTTGTGCGGATTGAGTAACAAAGCAATGTCTATGATTTTAGAATTGTTAAAAGATGCCTTCGAACATGCAGAGATTCTTGATTCTTTTTATGAGGCGAAGAAATTAATTACCAAGCTTGGTCTTAATTACAGTCAAATACATGCATGTCCAAATGACTTTATGTTGTATTGGGGAGAAGATGAAAGTAGGGAGACATGGAAAGTATGTAACGCGTCAAGATGGAAACAAAGTAGGAAAGGTAACCCGACAAACATGTTTGGTGGGGGCAAGAAAAGAAAAAAGAAACTTGTCAAAGTTTTACGGTACTTTCCACTTAAACCACATTTGCAAAGGTTATTTACGTCTTCTAAAACTGCTGAACATATGAGGTGGCATTCTGTGGATAGTAATAAAGATGGCTTGATGAGGCACCCGAGAGACTCTGAGGCGTGGAAGAGATTCGATGAAACACACCTTGAATTCGCATCAGATCCACAGAATGTTAGGCTTGGGTTAGCTAGTGATGGCTTCAATCCTTTCAGAACTTTGAGTACCAACTATAGCATTTGGCCTGTGATTCTTATACCATACAACTTACCCCCTTGGATGTGTATGAAGCAGACTTCCTTCATCCTTTCAATGATCATTCCAGGAAAGCAAATGCTAGGGAATGATATCGATGTTTACTTACAACCCTTGATTAAAGACTTGAAGGATTTGTGGGATGGTGGTGTGGAAACATTTGATGCTTTACTCAATCAAATGTTTAATATGCGCGCTGCATTGATGTGGACAACTAGCGATTTTCCTGGGCTTGGTAATTTATCTGGGTGGAACACACACACTGGTTCAGCTTGTCCAACTTGAAATTTTGACTCTGTTGCCCATCGTCTACCTCATAGTAGAAAGTGGAGTTTTATGGGTCATCGCCGATTTTTAGAGCCAAATCATAGATTCAGGTTTAACCATGTTCACTTTGATGGTAATACAGAGTTTAGGAATCCACCAGTGGCACTATCAGGTTCAGAGATATTCAAGCAGTTGGAAAATGTTCATGTTACATTTGGGAAAGGGATGGAGGTTGAAGATAACAGAAAAAGAACTCGCCGAAAAAATATTGTAGAAAGTGGTTGTCAACAATGGAGAAAGAAAAGTATATTTTTCCAACTTCCTTATTGGGAGTACAACTTGTTGCGCAATAACCTTGATGTTATGCACATTGAGAAGAATGTGTGTGATAATGTCTTGTACACCATTCTCAATGAAAGTGGAAAAACAAAAGACAATCTCAATGCTCGAAAAGACTTGAAAGAGATGGGCGTAAGAAGTGATCTTTGGCCAAATGAAAATGGACAGTATCGACCTGCTTTATTTACAATGTCAAATGCCCAAAAAGATGTATTCCTTACAACTTTGAAGAATGTTTTAGTGCTTGATGGTTACTCAAGTAACATTGCTAGGTGTATTGATCTAAAGCATTGGAAGATATTTGGTTTGAAAAGTCATGATTCACATATTCTTATGGAGGAATTGCTACCAATATCAATTAGAAATGTGTTGCCTAACCAAGTGTCTGTCGTTTTAGTTGATTTGTGCTCAATATTTAGGCAACTATGTGGCAAGGTGTTGAATCCTCTAGACTTTGACAAGCTCCAACGTCGAGTCATTCTCACACAATGCCATATGGAAATGCTTTTTTTGCATGGGTTCTTTACAGTCATGGTTCATTTGGTTGTGCATCTAGTGAATGAACTGAAGCTTGGAGGCCCAGTACATTATCGATGGATGTATCCTATAGAAAGGTAAATATTCTATATATCGTAATTGCTATTTGCCATTGGATTTGCAGGTATATATGTATAACATTATTTTCTAATTGTGTTTTTTACTTTAGATACTTGGGGCATTTGAAGTCCCATGTACGTAATAGGGTACAACCAGAAGGTTACTTGGCTAAAGAATGTTTGACCTTTTGTTCAAGATACTTGGAGGGCATTGAGACAAGATTCAACCAGCTTGGACGTGTTGATGATCAAACGACAAACAATGAATCGTCTCAAGTTTCAATGTCTTTTACTGAAATAGGGAAATCAGTTGGGAGTACTTCATATTTCAACCTTACTCATATTGAGAAACGACAAGCACACAGATATGTGTTAATGAATTCAGAACTAGTCGATCGGTTTGTGAAGTGAGTTTGTACATAAAAGATATATAATTTATCAAAATCCCTTATTTTCCTATCTTGTTGCGTTAATGACTTAATTTTATATAGGGAATTTAGAGAGATAACCAAGAGAAGGCTCAGGAATCTAACACGATCAACTATAGAGATTGAAAGAACAGTATATTGAGAATTCATTGATTGGTTCTCTAAGCGTGTAGGTTTACCATTGATATATTTTATTAAGAACAATATTTCAATCATAAAAAATTGTACTTATCGATTTCCTTTTGTTTCATTTTAGATTATGAATGATGAAAATGAATCCCATTCAGATGATCTTAAGTGCCTTGCACAAGGGCCACTGCAACGTGCCAGACGATTTAGTGCATATAATGTCAATGGATTCAAATTTTGAACTATGGAACGAGAACATAGCTTGAAAACTCAAAACAGTGGAGTTTTTGTGATTTCTGGAACAAGAAGTCATTCTAGAATCAGTGACAACAACCCAGTTAATGGAGATGTTAATTATTATGAAAAATTGGTAGATATAATCGAGCTTAATTACTATGGTTGATTTAGGATTATTCTATTCAAGTGTAAATGGGCCAATACCATAACTGATAGAGGGATCAGACAAGATGCTTTGCAGTTTACTTTAGTGAATTTCTCTCGATTGATACATACTGGTGAGCGTGAAGAAGATGAATCTTATATTGAAGCTTCACAAGCGCAACAAGTGTACTATGTTGAAGATGTTGTAGAAAATGATTGGAGTGCTGTTGTACATTTAAAACCAAAAGATTTGTATGATATGGGTGAAGACATTGAAGAGACATTCTATGAGAACGAGCCATATCAAGCACAAGACTTAGGGTTATTTTTTCCTAATGATACTAGAATTCTGTCACTTACAAGAGCACAAATAGATGATGATCCAATGCCTAATGTTGAAAATGTTGATGATGAGGATATGTAATTCTATGGATTTAATTAATGCAAATGTAGAATATTATATTACATTTTACTTTGCTTATTATATTGTTGTTAGCCTTTTTTTATTTTGCCTTTCTTTTTGTTTTACTTTATCTATACGTGCATGTTTTTCTCATTTAAAAAAAGTTGCAGCCATGATTAGGAAGAAACGTCTAAGAGGTACCAATAGAGAAGTGGTAACAACAATATAATAAGAAAACACAACATAAAGGTTTAAGATTTTTTTTTCACCATCACCTCACATGTCTTACTAGAAGGGTTTAGATTAATTAGACAATAAATACATAACTGCTTAGGACACAAACAGAGCTATTTTCATGGCAGTTGATCAATGTAGACTGGGAAGAAGTAGCACATTCGAATACAAGCTAACCTAATGAAACCTTTAATGTGATGTAAAAACTACAAATACAAGCATCTATTCTCTAATATGTTTTCGTGTTTGATCAAAATTAGATGTATCCTGACAAAAATAACAATCAAAACTAACTACTTGTAGCTATATTAGAATTATTTTATGTTACTAGAGGTTGATTCCCTTCGACAAGTAAACAAAAAAGAAACAAAAATATAAACATATCTTAATTACAGTCTATTGTGATCCTATAATTAATAGTGGTTATGTTAAATTGTTTCTCATAAAAGATGCTACTATAATTGGTCCATCAACATAAATTATTACAACAACTGCTTATTTAGAGGCGAGAAGGTCTTCAAGGGAACGTCTATGTAGAACCTAAAATTGAACAGAAAGAAATTTCCCGATGAACAATTTTTATATGAAGAACATTTCTTTTTTTTTTTAATTTTCTAGAGTCTTAATAATTAAACAAGTGAGAAAGCAACAATCCATGCCACATGTAGCAAAGCTCAGTTGAACATACTTGAAAGTGGTTTCAGCTTTTTATTTATTTATTTATTCATAGCAAAAATAAAAAAGAAGCTGAAACCACTAACAAGTATGTTCAACTGAGCTTGAAACGTTAGTACATAGGAAATAATACATTCGTAGTTCTTGATCAAATTTTGATTGCTCTACTCAAACCATCCAAATAGACCATTACTCTGAAGACCTCTTTAAATCTTGTACTTTATCCATTAACATTTGATTAATAGTGGTAAGTTCTTTTAAGAGAGTGAGAGGGAGGGAGGGAGGGAGAGAGAGAGAGATGAATGAAAGATCAAAACGAACAATTATTTTGTAAGAAACTCTTAAGAGCACAAAAAGTCCCATCCTATATATTTCAAAAAAACGATGAAGTTGCTAAGCCAAGAAAACTTCAAAATGATAATGGCAGTAAAGCCAAGGTTCTTAATGTAATGAAAGCATGCTAGCTTCTACCAGAATGAGCAAGTAGATTTTCTTTTTAGAGAGAGAGAGAGAGAAGAGACTGTTCAGATAGGATGACAAAAAGCTACTCTGTGGGCTTTGTTTGGCAAATACTCAAATAGGTTATCTGCAATAGACATGAAGTGAAATCTTTGCATCACTTGCAAAACTGTGACCACCAATACCAACACCCATATGGGCACTTATCATGATTGCTAACTTCATACTCATATATCTACTTTGCCCATCTCTCTATCTCTCTCTCTCTGAAATCATGTGCATAAGAAATTAAGAAGTGGGCATTGCACAAAGATATATAGCAGCCCTGCTTATTAGTTCACTTCCTTGGTTGTAAAATTTTCCTGTCTGGGCATTGAGGGTTTGGCAGATTAGATCAATTTAGCTCACCTTACACTCATGAGTAATGTCCTTTTCCATATATATATATATATATATATTCTTCTTTATGCATTCATTTGATCACTTCTCCCACATGAAATGCAACTGCTAGTTACTTAGAAGCCAGGGAATACATATTTCATGGGCCACCAAGAGGTACTGCAGCCATCCATTGCATGTTCTGTAGTTTATCTTAGATTTACTGTGCTCACACTTACCATAAACATACATGTTCAAACTCAAAAGAGATAGTCCAAATGACGCGAGATTAGATTTAAAAGAGATTATCCCTACTTTAATGAGACCTCTTTGTCCCAAGGGGCTTACAGATAGCTAGGTTGCTCTTTATAACATTATTATTATTCAAATTTAAGATAAAATGAGGTTAATGATATTATGGCTAAAATCTAGCAAGGATACCTAACAAAAGAAAGCTAAACGTGGGACTAGTTCTGCCAAATCTAACCTAATTAAACTCATCTCTCCCTCCTCTTATTAAACTCATCTCTCTTAGAAGTTAGAACCTTAAAACATATTCTGTGATTCTGTGCTTTTCTTATAGTACCCATCATCAGGAGTGTTGAATGTTGATGATGGAAAGAAGTGGCCTTCAAGTTCAACTTAACTCTGTTAAAACCCCTCTTTATCTTAGAACTTCAAAGTCCACCTTTCATTATGTGCTTTCTGTGAACTTAATTACTTGTGTTAATAATCACTCACTCACCTTTCACCTTTCATTTCATTAGGTATCACCATTTTATTAGGTGCCAAATTGCTTCCTTCCAATTCATTAGGAATATTAGCATATGATATAGAATTGTAACATGGGTACGGAGAAAAAAAATCAAAATTACTTAAATTTTTTAAATTGAATCGACCCAAATCGTTAGGTTTTTGATCTGGGTAATCAGTGATAATTTAGATTGCTGAAAAAATAGATTGCGGAGTTTTTTTGATAGTTGTGGCAGTTTGGATGCATTGACATATGATTTTTGTAATTTGGAATGCCATTTGTTTTGTAATATTTGGTATTTTATGAGATTGTTTTGATTTTGTTAAGTTTAAATTAATTATTTGACGTTTTGACCATGTTTCTTACATTCCTCAAACCATTTAAACCGCTAAGTAATGGCTTAGATAGTTCAAAACACGTGATGATTTTATTATACTTTAAGAAATAGTCAAATTATGATTAGTGATTTAGTTTAAAAAAACACTTTTCAAATCATCTAATCATCTAACGGTCATTACACACTCTTAAATTGAACTCTTAAATGTAGAAGAAAATTATATTGCATTTTACGTCGCTTATTATTATGTTTCTCCTTCTCCTTTATTTTTATTTTTTTTGCTTTGCTTTATCTATACGTGCATGTTTTTCTCATTTATAAAAAATTACAGCCATGATTAGGAAGAAACGTCTAAGAAAGACAAGCATTACTGATTTACGTGAGATGCCTCACTTCTCACACATGCTTCAGCATCATTGTCAGCTCCACCACAACTCCTAGCATCATCCCTAGCTCCACCACAACCTATAGCATCCTTCCCAACTCCACCGCAACTTCCATTATCTACCCATGCCCCATCACAACCTCCAGGATCTAGGCAGACTCCATCAGAATCATCCACCCCACATCTATCTCAGGATTTTCCATCGACAGCCTTGTCTACATCACGCCATTACTAGATAGTTAATGTGATAGGTATGCACAAAATATTTAAATTGCGTGTAATTATTATATACTTGCATTAATTATTAAATTAGGTATATGTATTTTGATTGACAAATGAACAGGGAGTTATAAAACAAGAAAAACTACGGGTTAAGGATGTTTGGCTGCTTGCACATGGAAGGTGTGTCATGTTAGAGTTTAATGACACACTCCAACCCATAGGAGATGCAGCAGGACTATTTGGAGGGATTTTAAGAGAGCTAGCTTCTGATTTTGTCGCTTTTCCTGTCAATTACGAAAGCTGGCATAAAGTTCCCAACGCATATAAAGATGAAATTTACAAAAATAGAGTCATGGTAATTAACTAATATTTTTTGCTTTGATATATTTTTTTGAATATTTTGTTATAATTAACATTGTTATTTTTTGAAGGAAAAATTTAATGTTGACGAAGGACATGTGAAGAATTTCATTTTGAGAAACATTGGAAAAAAATGGAAGGATAATAGATGCAAGTTATACCACGAGTACTATGATCCCACTATTGGTCGAGAGGCAAATCTTGCAAAACATCCACCAGGAATCTCACAAGACCAGCGGGCAAGTTTCATTGATTATTGTGCACGCGAGAAAACTAAGGTGATGTTACTAATCTTGCTTATAAGAGTATTACTCTTTATACAACTAAATAAGTATAATTCAACTAATGATGTTCTTGTTGGATATCTAGGAGATGTGTCTACAAAATAGTGAAAATCGATCCAAATTAACAATCCCACACACTGGAGGATCAAAGAGTCTGGCAAGAAAAAAACATGAGATGGTAATATTACAAAAATTTATCCTAAGTATGAATTTTTCATTCTAACATCAGCTAACATTTATGTGAAATTGTTCTAAATTATAGGAAATTGAGAATGGTCAGCCAGTGAGTAGGGGTTTATTATACATCGCGACACATAAGAAGAAAGATGGATCTTTTGTGAATGAAGGAGCACGAACTATAAGCGTAAGTTTTGACACAAGATTAAACTTTACTTTCAAATTTATTTGTTTTTATAATGTTTGTTTCTAGACACCTTTTTCTTTTGACACCTTTTGCTTTTGTTTCCCAATTATATCGTAATTCTTAAACCTTTTGCTTGTTTTTATGTCTTTGTTTATTAGAGTCTGAAATTGGTCCCCTCTTTACATTATTAATTTGCAAACATAAAATAACAAACTATAGAAGCAGAAACTTACCACAGCCCTATTTTGTAGAAGAAACAATCCTATCTTGGTTCTTAACAGAATCGTTTCCAGCTGCTACTTGAATTAGCTATCTTGTCAATTTGGATGAAGTAATGCCTTTCTTGCAGTTTGACTGATAGCATTGTCAAGGTTGGGTAATTGGATTATGATATAATTATACTTTAACTTGCAAGTGATACAAAGATGGGGTGTATAGGTGGTTTAAGGGGTGTGAAATAATAATTTTACTTTTTTCTCTCCTCTCAATTTTAATTGTGATTTACAGCATCCAACAATTTTATTATTTGTCGTGTGCTTCACCGTTGCATGGTCACGCTCGCTACATTGCCACCACACTTATAACTCAGTTATAAAAACTCTATCCGTACAAATAATATTACTCATATACATAACCCTTTAGTATTGAACGGCTCTAACCACCACTAAATGTGTAAATTGTAAATTTTAGTGGATGTTTTTTTTTTTTTCTTTTAAATGATTATTAATTTTTATTGTCAAGAATTTTTATCTTTGGTCGGATCTCAAGTTGTCTCAATTAGTCAACTTTAGTGGCAAAGAGCTGCGACCATTAGTAAAATTGCTTCTCTTCAATGATGGATCATTGTGCTCGTATTTGAAAATAGTATCTCTATTCCAATGTTGCAATTGGTCCCTACCCTCTTATTTATGACCAATCCTCCATGTCCATCTTATTAAGGGCGGGTAAAAAAACATGGTTTTATATATATATGTGGACAAAAAAGCAAGTGGGGATGAAGTCTAGAGTCGAGCTTTGGACAGCCCATGCCTTGGGGGAAACACAAGAGTCCACCACACCATCTTCTGGACTCTCTCTCTCTCTCTCTCTCTCTCTCTCTCTCTCTCTCTCTCTCTAATTTGCATAAAAAGGAGACAATTAAAGAAGGCAATTCATCAGCGGTTGCTGCCATGCAGGGCTGCTCCTCCTCCTGCCGGCGGCGGACCCCCGCCCTATCGGCCCTTCCCACCGCCCCAATAGTTGTTCCCTTCCCTAATTAAGCCTTCCATATATATATATATATATATATATCCTCCTGCATGCCCTGCTAAAATATATATTGAAATTTGACAAGACCTAGCTTAGCTAGCTAGTTAGTCTTCTCCATGATCCATCCTTATCCTCCAACTACAGGACATGATTTGAAGAGATTCTAGAAAATGATTTCTTCGTAGTATTATGTCTACAAACTAACTAGGATTTCCGGAAGCGAATTAATTAATGAGGAAAAAATATATAATTTTTAATATTAATTTGTATATACATTCAATTCACTTTATAACAAGTTGCATTCCTTAACCTCCTCCTCCCCCCCCCCTCCCAAAAAAATAAAGAAAAAACAATTCTATCATCAAGTTCATCGAATATCAAAATAAAAAATACTCTCTCTCTCTCTCTATATATATATAGAGAGAGAGATGTATAGGTCAAGGAGATCTAGAGTAGCCTAAGCATTTTTAAGGGAAAAGCAGTTTGACTGGAACATCCGGAAAACATCTTATCCCAACTTTGATTCCTGTCGCCTCTTTATATGATGTTTCTCAAATATGAATTAGCATTGTGAAGGGATAAAAAAACCACCTACATCATTTTTTATATATAATATCGTAGTCAAGGATAAACATATTTTCTAAACTCTGTGTGCTAGAAGTAGAGGTGTCAAAAGGGCCGGGCTTTGGCTCGGCCCGTTACTGTTCATACGGCCCGACCTGGCCCGTGGCCCGTTAAGCCCTTATGGGCCGGGCCCATGAGGCCCTTATGGGCCAGTAAGGCCCTTACTCATTTTTTTTTTAATTTTGTTATTCTTTAGTAATTATTGATATTGGATACTAAAAAATTTAATTTCGCAATATATATAAATAATAACCATCAATTAATTTATTTAAAATTTTTAAGTTAAATTTTTTATATATTTAAATTATAAATAAACATTCTTCTTTTATATGTACATTATTTTTTATATCAATTCACAAGAAAAATTATAAGGCATATAGAATTTTGAAATATAAAATAATGAAATAATATTTAAAAGTTAAGAATTAAGATAGAAAATATTTTAAAAAGAAACAAATTAATTTTTATATATGTATTATTTTGATATTTATATATGTATATATTATATGTATTATTTTTAAAAAAATTATTAAAAAAAAAAAAAAGGGTCAGGCCCACCGGGCTCGACCCGCTAGGCCCTATGGGCTAAGGGCCCGGCCCGGCCCTCTAGCCCACTGGCTGGCCCGGCCCAGCCCCTTTGTAGGGAGGCCGTGGGTCGGGCCGGGCCCTATCAATGACAAAAGGGCCCGGGCCCAGCCCGGCCTTTTTAGTAAAAGGGCCGGCCCGGCCCGTTTAAAAAGCCTGTGGGCCGACTCGGGCCGGACCGGGTCGGGCCGGGCCGGCCCTTTTGACACCTATAGCTAGAAGTAGCTTCTTTACAGACCTAATTTTTTATATTTGTAATATTATAAGTTATATTCATCCAGGGAAATTGCTTCCCAAAACTTTGTGTCACAAGAAACCCCCTCATGCATGGGAAGATGGGGGGGGAGACGGACATTTTATCCTCATTTGCATATTTACTCTTCAGAGGGAAGATGAAAAGAAAATTAAGAGACATCTATTAAATCCCAATGTAACATAAAACCGTGCCCTAAAAAATTTCCAAAATTTAAATATAATTGAAACTGTAGGAGGGAAAATACCTTATACTTTTCATAAGCAAAAACTAGAAGCTTGTTAAGAGCAGAATGCTCAAATTCCCTATACAAAATCAAGATGTGAGTCTTAGCAACACATTGATCAAAAGGTTCAGAAAAAAACTCTTTTAAGTCCATCTCTCATTATATGAAGAAAAAATCATTACTTTTCTTGACAAGCCCTTGTCCCCAGAGCAGAGCTTAGCAGTTTGATACCAGCTGACCAATTTGCAAATTACATTATTAATTTGCAAATATGTATATGTGCTTGCACGCATGATTTATCATTTATATACAGTATTATTACCCCTTGGGAATGCAGATAGGGAGGGCGGAGACTCGGGCGGCTCGGTCTAGACTGGTCTGATCTGATCTGATCTGACGAGGCCAAGTCCACTGTCAGATTGACTATCCATCCCTCTGTTATTGTCGGGGGTTGTTTTTCTCATAATATTATTATGAGGGGCTAATGTGTTTATTTATGTTAATAATAATAATAGAATAAATTGAACATAAACCTACTATAATAATTGAGATTGATTTAAAAAGAAGAGGCCAGAAGGGAGAGATTTAATGCATTATTTGATTAGAATTGTACAAATAGAAAGTAGCAGCACTCTTTGAGTCCAAAATCAAACAAAAAACAGGTCTATCAAAGATTGTGGGGGTAGTAGAAACAGGGGAGGGTGATGATGGTGGTGGTGGGTTATGTAAGGATTATTTATCATCAAAGATTCAGGTGTTATAATGTTCTTGATGAGGGAATATTTTATTAAGGACAAAAATACTATATTACTCTTGGAGATCTCCAATATGGTGCCACCACGTGCCTGTCTTAAGAAGTGCCACGTGTCACCTATATCTTCATTATTCATCTCATATTTGATTTTGAACGAGGTTGACTCAGTCAACCGAGATTCTCTCCAACATCCGGTTTAGAAGTTATCTTATCTCTTCAGAATGTGCTTTACCCCATCTTTAAATAGAGGTCGACTTCTACAAGTACGGATCATCTGACTACTGGTTCAATTTTCATTTTGGGCATATTTCTTCTATTGACTTGAGCGTCGGAGTTCTCCCGAGGGATTACAGTCCCGCCCTTGCAGGTACTTGGCTCGAGGCAGACCTCGGTGATCGGTCCAGTATCATCAATTCTGCTAATCGCAAAGCAGTCCCATCGCCCAGCACCCCATCTATCAGCTCATATTTCTTGTAATTCGCCTTCAGAGTTTTCCACTGTTGGTTTGCAAGCTTCTCTTCTTCACCCACTTGCCGCTGAATGAACCAACCAACCATTCAGAATAAGATGCTCTCCACATTCTAAATCTCCAATCAAAAAGTAATATAAAATGCTATTCCATGCATCTTCTATTTCCAATTCCACAAAATCCTAATTTCAAACGGGGCATAAACTAAGAGAAGACTAGAATTTACCTCCAGAATGAATGACGCTTCCGCAGCATTTTTCCTTGTCAGATCCTTGAGCTTCTTCGCAACCTGGAAATCAGGGACCTGCTGGTCCAACCACCGGAAAGTAATCCTTTTCCCAGGTTTCCTTGGACGATCATCAAACATCTCCGGATCAGCAGCACGTGCCCGGATGGGTCTTGGCATCCCTGACATCGTGAATGGTAAGTTACCCATGTCACGCACAATTTGCTCAGCCTGCTTTGGATTCTCCATCTCAACCAGAAGGAAATAAACATCAGTTCAAAATAGAAACTTCATAAAAATCAAGTAGCCACATAACTGAGGTAGGAAGGTTCATAAAAAATCTGATAATAATACATCCAATAAAGGTAATTTCTTCCAGCTCCCATCTAAAGGCATGGCAATAGTTGAAGGAGAAGAAAGCAACAAGATTTAATATGCATGAACAGGAGAGAAGATGGATGAAAATGAAATCCAAAAGGAAATAAACATCGTTTTAAGATAGAAATTCAGAAATAATGAATAAAAATAAATGAGAGACAGGAATTTCATGAATAATCTGATGATACATCCAAAACATCGAAGTTGTTTTGCATGTGCTGATACCAAAATATGCATTGTGGCAATGTGAGTGCCACTATTGTGTAATCAGCTTGATGGTGGCCATATCTTATCTGTCAATTCATTTCTTTCACTTCACTTTGTTATAATGTTCAAAATTTATGACATCAGTTGATTTCCAATTTGATAGGGGAATTTTATGTAAGTAGAAAAACATCCATATTTATATAGAAAATTTTTTGTGAGTTGATTTGCTCATGTTTTGTTGTTATTGATATTATTTTTTAATCCATACATATACAGGACAAAATTTTTGACATTGAGAGTCAAGGCACATCTCCACAGTCAATCTCCTTACACGATTCACTTGCTCAAGTGCTAGGAAAAGAACACTCAGGCAGAGTCCGAGGTTTGGGATTTGGTCCGAGTCCAAATCAAGTTTTTGAGACCGCTAGTCAATTGAATGGGAGATCTTCATCTTCTAATAATATCAGTCCATCATATCAAGAACAAGTGAACTTTTTGACAGAAGAATTACAAACTAATAAACAAAAGGTTCAAAGTTTAGAGTCGCAGCTGCAAAATTTTCAAGGTGTAATGAGTTTTCTTTTGACAAACGTTGTGGCGAATATACCACCTGAGATTGTTGCGATGCTTAATTCAATGGTATGTTAATTCTAAAATTATTAATTTTCATTTTTCATTTTAAGTGATTGTTTATGTTTATGCCTACAAATACTTTTAAGAGTATGTTTTTATATTTTGTATACATCTAATACAATTTTAATTATTTCAGGTACCGGATGCGAATAGTGGACAAGTTTCACCAGCGAGAAGGCGATCTTCGATATCTAGTGATAACATTCATGATCCACCACAACCTCATCCACCACAACCTCCAGACCAACAAAATTAATGTATTGTTAAAATATTTAAACAACTTGACTTCTAAACTTTTTAAATTTCATTTTGATATGTAAGTCTATTTTGATTGGACTTTGATATGTTACATGTTTGGATATTTAAGTTGGAATCTTTATAGTTTTTTGATTAAATAGATGGAGATGTTGTGTTTGTGAATTTGGTGTATTGTGTTTGTGAATTTGGATATTTATGGGTCATTTAGGTACACAGGTAATCAGGTATTTCAATAAGCAGGTATTATTGAATTTAGCGGTGGTTTTAAAACAGCCGCTATATTTTTAATAAGTTCATTTAGCGGCGGTTTACAAACTGCTGCTATAATTTAAAATAAATTAATTTAGCGGCGGTTTACAAATCGTCGCTATAATTTAAAATAAATTAATTTAGCAACAGTTTTCACAACCGTCGCTATATTTTTGTATATTGTTCATTTAGCGGCGGTTTTATAACCGTCGCTAAAACATTTAACAATAGTAGTGGTTTAAGAAACCGCCGCTAAGACATTTAACAATAGCGGCGGTTTCGT
Source organism: Diospyros lotus (assembly GCF_014633365.1). Classification (NCBI taxonomy): domain Eukaryota; kingdom Viridiplantae; phylum Streptophyta; class Magnoliopsida; order Ericales; family Ebenaceae; genus Diospyros; species Diospyros lotus. The sequence continues at coordinate 33,266,782 of NC_068341.1, read as the reverse complement.
AACCGCCGCTAAATTCAAAAGAACTGTCACTAGTTACGGCGGTTATACCAGCGATTGCTAAAAATCGCCGCTAAATCACTTAGCGGCCGCTAAATGCCAAAAAATTCCCATTAAAAACCAATTTTTTTGTAGTGTTGCTAGTTTTTGGGTATGTTGGTTGATAGGCCCTTGGGTGTCGGGTGGTTGCCTCTGATCCCCGAAAATTACTAGCCACGGTGGCGACTGACAGTGCATATATAGAATAAACGAAGTATCAAATACTATTGTAGGTAAACTCCAATAGTAGAGAGAATAGGATTACAACATCCTGTTGGAAATGTATGCCCTAAAGACACGTTTTGTTTAATTTATGGTAATGATGTTTCTTTTATTCAGTTTATGGCACATATATTATTTGCATTTAATTGTTGGAAAAGTGTCCATGCTATTAAGTAAGTGATTCGTGTGATGGGTCGTTCTTCACAGTTAGGCATGAATCATGGGTACTTAATAAGTAAGAAAATATTACTCTTGATCTTTTGATAGAACTGGGCATTTCATCATGATAAGATCATTGTGCAATAGATCCTAATGGAGGATGGCTTACCTTAGCCAGTAAACAGTCCATTTACTCTAATTGTACAAGCGCATTCGGAATGCGTAGAGTGGACCTGTGATAGAAGCTAATGACAAAGTACTAATTATCATGGAGCTAGTCTATCACTGCTACTACGTGGACGAGTACTCTAATACTTGAGTATTAGTTGGTGGTCTAGTGAACCTAGAGCTATATTCTTAGATTCATTGTAGGTGAGGTCTATCAAAGATCAATATCCTTTTGAGTTGGGAGTATGGTTTCTAATTAGCTAAGACAGACTAATACAAGATAGTTTCTGTGATTCACCCCCTTGTGATTGTCCAAGAATAATCAAATAATCCAGGGCCCTGGGAACGTGACTTAAGAGTGTGTGCTTCTGGGTAGCTCCCAGTGATAAGCAAGTACATTCGAGTAGTCACGGATTATTGGACTAGTGATCTAAGGATGGTAGAAATCATTTAGAGAGGTGTTAGTACATTATTCCTTTCTAAATGATGGGTGTTACACAGAGGGGTATCTTCGTCATTACACTAGTAGGTCAAAGACATGGCATATGCAAAATTATTCGTGGGTCAGTGTTACCATATGGTGATAGTTGGAACACTTAGAATGACAAAATATAGCTACTAGGTAGCAGGGACATTTTGGTCATTTTAGTAGCCGTGAATAATTTGTCTTTTGGTCCCCGGGGTAGCTCGATATAACTCATGTATTATTTAATACATTTGGCTTGTTAGATGAATTACATTGAGAGAGAATTATTTTATTCAGAATGGTCCATAATTAATTGGGTTAGAATAAAATAATAGTTCATTAGTTTTTAATTAATTAATTGGGCTAACCCAATTAGAAAATTAATTAAATGGACTTGGCCCATTAGGGTTTGGTCCACTAGGGTTTTAACCCTAGGGTTCTCCCTATATATATTCTCTCATTTGGTTGTTTTTCATCCAAGGTCGTTTTTACTCTTCTTCACCGAAAGAGAGGCCACGAGTTCGAGTCATACTTCGGAAGATCGAAAGAGAGCCTTCAAGTTCTGATGCGAAGGAGCCGAAGGATTGCAGGACAGCCATCGTCTCCGCCACGCGAAGAAGCTCCCGCTCATCCTCCTCCTATCGCTCCATTCCGTCCAGTAATCCGTAGGAAAAGTAAGTTTCCTAGATTCTAATCAATACGAGGAACGTTTTTTGATTAAAACGCTTCCGTTGCATGCTATGTATCCTCGTTTATGATCCTTCACATCTGTACTCCAAATCAGTCTTCAAAAGTCTTCACTTGTCTTTTTAATTTCTTATGCTTATGATCAGCCTTCGAAAATCCAATCTTTTGTCATTAAAATAATTTTTTTTAAATAACTCAATTTGGATCTATCGATTCTTTTTTATAATAAATATTTTAAGCTTAAAAATAATATATATTTATTATTTTTAATTCATAAAACATATTATAAAAAAGAAAAAATAAGACAAGTAAATTTTTTTAACCTAACATAATACAAATTTTTTTTATTATTTAGTATTTAGATCTACCCGATGAGAGCCTACCGTTAGAAACATCAAGTCAAGGAGGTTAACATACACAAAAGTGGACAAGATTTAACAATTGGATTTTTGTAAATCTGATTTTTAATTTTCGACCACAACTTAAAATGGATTGCTAGTCATCATTGGCCACCGTGGTCAATGGTTTTTAGCCATCAGAGGCAACCACCCAACACCTTTATCCCTATTGGCCAAGATACCCAAAAACCAACAAGATCCAATGGTTAAATCTCTCTAGATCTAAACTTAAACTTTCGGCCAAACCCAACACCCATGTAAACGCACTGCCAGTTTCTAGATCCTCAAAGGCAACCACCCGACACCCTTATCCCCATCGACCAATATACCTAAAAACCAACAAGATCTAACGGCCGAATCTTCCTAGATCTAAACTTAAAGTTTTAGCCAAACCCAACACCCATGTAAATGCACTGCCAATCACCACCGCCCACTGTGGCCCGTGGTTTCTGGCCATTAGAGGAAACTACTTGACACCCTTATCCCCATTAACCAACATACTCAAAAACTAGCAAGATCCAATGGCCGAATCTCTATAGATCTAAGTTTAAACTTTCACCCAAACCCAAATCATAAACTATCACCACCAACCATTCTGGCCTGTTGTTTTTGGCGATTCGAGGTAACCACCCGACACCCTTATCCCCATCAACCAACATACCCCAAAACTAGCAAGATTCAATGGCCGAATCTCTATAGATCTAAGTTTAAACTTTCACCCAAATCGTAAACGCACTACCTGTCGCCATTGGCCATTGTGGCCTATTGTTTTTGGAAATTCGAGGTCACCACCTGACACCCTTATCTCCATCGACCCATATACTCAAAAACCAGCAACATCCAATGGTCGAATCTCCTTAGATCTAAGTTTAAACTTTTGACCAAACCCAAATCGTAAACGAATTGTCAGTCACCATTGGCCATCGTGGCTAGTGGATTCCTGCGATTCGAGGCAACCACCAAATACCCTTATCTTCATCAACCCACATACCCAAAAACCAACCACATCCAACTGCCAAATCTCCAAAAATCTTAGTTTAAAGCTTCGATCAAACCCAAATCATGCGTATATACATATATATCATCGATGTACGCTAAAAATCATTGCTAATAACACTAAAAAACTTACCTCCTTGTAGATCGAAGCCACTTTCACAATGAAAATATGCTCGGATCAAAGATCAGATGATTGGATTTTATAAAATCAATGTTTTATAGAGTTTTTAAGAGAGAATAAAAGTTGCTACAACTAAGGAGGCTCAATCGCTGGGGTCACTTTTTGAATAATAGAGGACCCGAGGAAGCTATTGCAATGGAGGACGATCGGTTGCACGGGTGGGAAAAAGAGGGAGATGATCGAAAAGGAAAGAGAGAGAGAGAGAGACTGTAACACACCGCTTTACTAGGGCGTTAGGTAATGCAAGATTCCAGGGATATAAATTTTTTTTCAAATAGAAACCCATCACAAAAATCGTTCCCCGAAGATCCCGTTACACCTTCTCAGTATATCAACTATGAACCATTAATAAACTAAGATAGGTAAATCACCTCAAATGCGAAAACTAGATCGAAACCTCAATATAACAAAATCGAAACCACTTTATTCATATCATAAATCCAAACTAGCGTTTTACATAACATCATCAAAATAACTAACATAATTAAAATGACATAATATAATCTATCCACTAATCGTCGTCATTTCTTGGCGATCCCTTTCCCTTTTGCACCGCTACCTTCACCTGGAACGTTTGAATATTCCAGAGACATAGTCTATATTAGATGATGAATCATCTAAGTGAGAGTCCAAAATATGTTTTCATAAATGAATGCAAGACATGAAATAAACCATCACAACCTGGTAAGCCATAGCCCAAGAGAATCCCACAACGCTTAACCTTATCACGGGGAAAGAGCAATCTCTCTAAAAGCTATGCTACCATTCCGATACATCGAGAATACGCGGTTCTAGTTTAAGAGGGGCAAGGTCAACGCATCTCTCCAACATCTAGGGAACAATCGTTACCAACTCCCAGCCTAGCAGGGTCACATCAACGCAAGAACCCGTGTAATATTCTAGCATTTTGAGAATAATAATAATTAATTTTTTTTGTATTTAAAATATTTTTACATCCATTGCAGATTATAATTGAGAAAACTAATTGGCTAAGTTAAAAAAAAAGGAAATTCTAAGTAAATGGGCTTAGAATTAGTCGCTAAGAAAGTGAGCTTAGAATTAATGAATTAAATGAAAGAATAATCTATTCAAAATAAAATTTAGTGAAAAGAAACTAAGAAGTGTGACAAAATAATTAAATATAGTGGGTGAAATAATTAAGAAATGTGAGAGACCAAGTAGGGTGTGGACAAATAATTAAAAATTATGGATGAGATTTAGTGAAAAATAATTAAGAAATGTAACAAAATAATTAAAGATAATGGGTGAAATAATTGAGAAATATGGGAGATAAAGTAAGGTGTGGACAAATAATCAAAGATAATGGATGAAATAATTGAGAAATGTGGGAGACAAAGTAGGGTGTGGACAAATAATTAAAGATTATGGATGAGATTTAGTGAAAAATAATTAAGAAAAATAACAAAATAATTAAAGATAGTGGGTCACTACAATTATGCTAAGCTTAATTCAACCTTCTATAAATAGAGAATACTTGAAAGATTAGAGTACTTAAATTATAAAGAGAAATGTTGTAAGGAATAAAGAAAGAGATTGTGAGAAAGAAATTGAGCTTGTGAAAGAGGTTTGGGAGAAATGAGTAAGGAAGAGAAATTTGGGCACATCAAAGAGAAGTTTGAAGAAAGTATTACAAGGTAAGTATAAATATATATCTTAAATAGATGGAAGTTAATAATATTTTATTTTATCTTATTATGTTTAATTTTTTGAAAAAATTCAAAAAAAAAAAAATCAAGTGTTGTAGTTTACGAATTATTATGGAAGAAATTTTTGGAGAATATGAAAGGAAATATTTATTTAGTGATTTTTGGGAAGAAGATAATTTCTAAAATGTGCCCTATGATTTGATAATATGCTTATATGTTAAATACGAGGTATGTTTCAAAGTATGTTTCGGCATGTTGACATGGTATGATGCGTGCATATGTCACATAGATGCATTTACATATTATGATGATGATATGCATATGTTCACGTGTAATCTATCATTGCTCATGCATCGCATATGTTTGAGAATACGGGTGGGCATCGTTGCTTTACCAAAAGTGCACCCATACACCTCGGCCTAAAAAGAGCTGATCGTAGAAAATGATAAGTGGCATATGAAGTATAGATGCCTATCGACTCAAACAATCAAATGATAGGACATTATGCATTTACACTCATACATGAATATTATACTCTTACTTAGATGACCAATCATATAACTGGGGGATGCCTCTGGAATATTTAATGTTCCAGATAGAAGTCATAGCAAAAATGAAGGAAATGAAGGAATGTGATGGCACTCTAAAGTGCGTAAATGTATCGGTTATACATATAACCTATCATGTTTATGTCCTACTATGTTATCCATGGTGTTGATTCTGATATTTTCGGCATGTAATATCAAGGGATGATCGTGATTATGTTTAAACACTAATACATTTGAGAATGATGTTATGATTTTGTTATGTATATGAATCTACGATTTTGGTGTTACAAGCTTGTTAAGTATTAGGTTATGATCTATCATGTTTCTGCTATTACCTATGGTTTACCCCAATGAAGAGAATGAGAATATATATATATATGAGGATGAATTGATAAAGTAATGATTAACTAATAAATGTCGAGGTAAGAAATGCTTCAAGAAGAACGAGGCGTTACAACCCGGCTCACCACATCTACGTCGGAGATTATGTTCCCACTCTAAACATGCAGGAACTACCACACAAATCCTATATGGACCACTTAGTCATTCTAGTGCAACTTCCCTAACCAAACGGCAATCCCAGCATGCACATTAGGACAAGATACCCCTATTATTCCGTCATGCTCTTGGAGAATTATGGCTACACTATCCAGACAACATTTTAGGTTGACATTCCATTTCCTAACTCAAAATCCCATATGGACCACCTAGTCATCCTAGTGTAACTTCCCTAACCAAATGGCTCGGCACGAAAACCAATGCAACTATCCCGGCATGCACACCAGCTGTAATATCCCAAAAATAATAGGGATAATTATATAACCATAATAATAAATGAAATTAAAATTAATTAAATTGAATTAATTTGTTTAATAAGTATGGCGGTGCTCGTGAGCTTTCAGGAAGCTTCCTCCATTACTTTGATATTTGAAATCTAAACAGAGAGAGAGAGAGAGAAAGGACTTGTGAGAGAGCAGGGGGAGTCGAGAGATTGAGATGGAGAGAGAGAGCTCGAGAGGGAGAGAAGCTGGCCGAGCTTTGCTCGGCCATGGCAGCAAGGCGGCGCTGGTCGAGGCGGCGACTGGTGGAGCTCAGCCGCACCACTGGTGCGCTGGTTGCAGGAAGAAGAAGAATGAGGCAACAGCCGCGGGGAAGAAAAGAAGAAGAAGGAGAAGAAGAAAGGAAGGAGAAGAAAAGAAAGAAGAAAGGAAAGAAGAAGAGAAGAAGGAGAAGGAGAAGGCGCTGGAGCAGTGGGCGCGGAAGAAGAAGAAGAAGAAGAAGAAAATGAGAAGAAAAAGAAGAAAATAAAAGAAGAGGAAAAATATGAAAAATAAAGGATTTTGGAATTATTTCGGCATGAGAAGTGATCAGGTACGTGGGTAAAAATTAATAGAAGCATGTTATGTTTAAATTATAAATTTTTTGCGATTAAAATTAATTAATTTGGGTCCCGGTTGTGTTATTTGTTAGGAAATGATTTAATTTGCCTCGGGAGCTTGAGAGAGGTCGGAATCAGCTAGTTTCAGGCAAGTTCCTAATCCTTTCCTCGTGTTCTTTAATTCCCGTGAGAAACCCTGTGATTTCTCGTATTTTATACTCTCCATTCGTCTGTTTCGATTCGTTTATTAATTATGGACATTTGAGTCGTTTGATTTAAATTTAATTTATTAAGCTGGCTTCAAGGATTTTATTAGCATGATTTAATTTAAAATAAATATGAGACTCGTTGAGATTTTATTTGAGGTGTGTTTACGTGAGATTTTAGACGGTTAAATTAATTATATTACACGGTAGATTTATTTAATTAAAGCTGCGATTTTATTTATTGCCAGCGAATGTTTTACTTTGCAGCGGGTGCGTAAGAAAAGCAAGGAACGGCCGTGTAAAGGCAAGCTCTTAACCCTCTCTTCCTGATCTTTAATTCCCGTGGAAGACCCCGTGATTTTCTGTATTTTATCACCTCCCTTTCTTTAATTCGGTACCTTGCCTTATTGGTTGAACTATTATTCATTTATTTTAATTTAAATTAAATCCGAGACTTCTATAATTTTATTCGTTGTGAGCCTACGGGGGTTTGTACCGCCCCCATTTCTTTTCGAAATGATGCTGAACCCAGTTGGGGAACTAGGTTCCTAGTCGTGCGGGTTTTATTTACGGTTTTTCCCGGATTTACTTATGATTTGGTTAGAGCTATTGAGCAGTGGGGCAGGGGTCAACCGTTTGGTGATGTTGGGGTAGACTACGGTACGGCCCTAAAATGGACCGTCAGGCGGACACTCCTAGTCACTGGGCGTTGACCGGTGCCGGGCACTGCTGACTAGCTCTGCTGGTATGTGATTTACTGCATGATTAGATACATTGTATTACTGTTCGTGATTTGATATGCACATGGGTACGGGATGCATATTGGGATATCCATTTATTGAGTATGCTTGGACACAGACATTCTAGCTTGGTTAGGTTGCATCCAGCGCGGCATATGCATGGCGTGTGGTTTACTATGTGGGCGGAGCATGGCCTGATGCCTGAATGTATGGGCGCCTTGTATCACGTTGATGCTCACTACGCCATTGCATTTCTATGTGCATTGCATGGATACTAGTAGTATTTAGTTCTCGGACGGGAGTACCGTTCCGAGGGAGCCTATGGCTCGGTTGTCGGGAGTACCGACGGATACGGGTGACGGGAGTACTGACCCGGGATTGCGCGCGCAGGTTTGGGGAGATATTTGTTGACTTTCAGGGCAGCGGCAGGTTGGTATGGGACTTGGGTGCCAAGTGTCTTATGTGGGCCCTAAGGACCGGTGTGTGCTTTTATTTTGTTATGCTATTGAGCTGTTGTGTTGTAGCGTCTCATGGCTTGTGTGTACTTGGGGGTTTATTATAGGGTGAGATTTCTGGTTTTGTGTAGTCTTCAGCCTTTTCTTTCCTTATGCTTGCTGAGTCTCTCGACTCACCTTGCTTTCCATCATTCCAGGTAGTGCCAGCGTGGGTCCGAGCAGGGGAATCAGCGTCTAGCGGCCAAGTCGGTATGGTGTACAGGCAGTCCCGTCAACCTCTGTCAACTCTGATGGTTGTGTAGGGTCTATTCTTTTATTTGTGACTGTGCCAAGTCATATCTCGTGTCTCGTGTGTGTCGGCACAGGAGTTTGTATTCTTTTATTTATCTGGTGACCGCTATGCCAGCGGGGTTCCCGTAGTGCATGCATGTGTTTTGCTTCGCTTCCGTTGCTCTCATCTTTGAGTATGCATGCCAGGGTATTTCTGTCTCGTGTTTCATTATTTTTCCCTTCCGTAGGCGCTCCCATTCGGGTAGTCCTGGCGGTTGGGGATATCCAGGCGGGGGTGCTTACATTGTTGGTATCAGAGCGTAGTTTGAGTCAGTTTTGAGGGACGAGTTCCTGTACACCAAAGTTGTCGGGTAGTGTTAGGGAGGTCAAGGTGAATCGAGTAGGGGCAGGCTGCGTCAAGTTGAGTTGTTGATTCGTGTGGGAGATAGTGTCCTAAATTTAAATTCGTGCAAGGGTGATGAGTGCACATTAGGATAGGACCGTGAGGTGGTATGAATAGGATTTATTTAGGACTTGTGCCTGCCCTAGGTGTTTGGGTAAGAGGTTGGTTTAGCCTTAATGTATTTGCCTGATATTTGGTGATTTTGTGTATTCCCAATAGGACTCGGAGGCCTAGATCTCAGTGTACCCCTACCCAATTCGGACGACCTCTCAGTATTGGATCATTTATGGTGACGGTGGGAATAGGAGTTTGCTTCTGGATGGGTAGGCGGGCAAGACGAAGAGGAATACCTAGTGAGTTATATGTATCGGCTTGACGATGTGTCTTAAGAAATGATTCACGAGATCTTTTGGGGATTGTCAGAACGACAAGTCCTGTTCGCCCGTGAGCACATGAATGACGTGTGGAGGCGGCTGACTGTTGTAATTATGAATGATGTGAGGCTTCGTTCCCATTATGATATTTTTGTCGAAGTTGTGAGGCAATAAGTTGTTATTTGAGGGTCCTTGGTAGGGCCGACACAGGACGTGCCCAGGATTGGAGCATCACCTAATACCAGTTAATTCGAGCCACCATGAGTGTACCGTCACAGCCTCCAGAGGTACCCATTGGACCCAGTTCTAGCGTAACTAGTAATGAGGATTTAGTGTACCTGGCAGAGAAAGCTACCTCGGTTGCCAAGGGTGATGAGGAGAGTTCTAGTTAGTAAGATTATTAGGGGGGGCCATAATGCAAATGTGTGGTTGTAAATTATGAGTTTTGTAAGGATGGGAATGGTTTGAGAAACATCAGGTGCAATATTTGAGGGTATTATGTGATGAGAGGTATTTAGTAAATTTATGTACCTTGGGATCCTTAGGAATCAAGTAGTCGTTGATATTAGCAAAGAGTATCCTAGTGACCTAATGTGAAGAATCGTATGCACCTGGAAAGTCATAGGTTTGACCTGCGATGGACATTTGGGTTGCGGACCGTTTTCGACCAAGTGGACCAGATACCTGATTTGTGGTGGATTTATTGGGTCCATAACTATTGTCTATTGGTGATGTGGATTAGAGATAACACGTACCTCGTTTAAGGGAGCTTTTAAAGCTGCATTTAGGACGCACGTTGTATATAATAAGGGCGTGTATGGCTTGATTTCTCTTTGGGTGTGAATGAGAGTGGGATACCCTTGACTTTCTTGGAGATTTACCAAAAAGGTTGCCTTAGTAAGGGATTGACCTTCCAATTGAGCCAAGCAGCCTTGAGGCATAAATGTCCCTAGTAGATGATTTAACGGGCTAACTCTGAGGTGTTTTCTGACGATTGCTTGGCGTACTCGTACGACCGCTACAAGTTCATGGCCATGTCATTTGGGGCTGACCGATGCTTTCGTAGTATTTATGGATTGGTTGGGACTGGCGACAGAGAAAGCGATCTGGAGCTTTCCTTGGTCTCATCAGGTGTTGTCGACGCCCTATTAAGGCTTGTGTTAATCTCATGAGAGATGAGGTCGTGGTAGAATGTGAGCTAGAGGTCCATGATTGAATTTTTCCAGGAGTGGTACGGAAAGGTCCCACATGGTGGAAAATGTGCTATAGGAGTCTAATGGTAAATGGCAGATCCATAGGTACCAAGATGTGTATAGGGTGTACTGAGATGGAAAACTGAAGGTTGGGTAATGTGGTAGCTTGTGGTAGTTGATGGTTTAAACTGTCTATACATATTCAGACTGGAGATATGTAACGTAAGGAGGTGTGAAGGTAAATTGAGGTTATGAGGGGTTTGCATTTCCTTTGAGGTTTAGGGCAACAACCCTAAGTTTTAATTGAATCTGGATGGATAACTCGGAACACTAATACAAAGTCCCAAGAGAGATCTGTGATGAGAATTCACTGAAAGACTATTATGGAATTGAGGACTTGGCTTTTACAACGGTTATGCTGTTTGGAGATTTGGCATTACTACCTGGCTAGGGTGTAGGTGTTTAGTTCTCACAGGTGGAGTGGAGTTCAGGTGACACCGCAATTGGCGTGGCAAATGACTAAGGCTGTGAGGTTCTGTAATAAATATGATTAAGCAAATGTGGTAATAGACGTTTTGCACTACCGTAGAACATTGGTGATAAAGTGAATTAGGAATAAGAAAATTCCCTCTAAGATTATTGTTGTGGGAGATACCCAGGTGTATGGCCAAGGCCGAAATTGGATACAGGTCTAAGTAACTATTGGGTTCTGCTGCAAGGATAGTAGTTGCTATGAGTACGCGCAGTACTGATCATGGACCACATGCCCTAGGGTCGGTTATTGACCGGTTGAGGAGATGAGATTCCCCTGGGTGCTGGTAAAGTGGTACATCGGCAGAAACATAAGATGGCTTGTTTGCCAGCCAGAAGAATGCTTAACCCATATCTTTGAGTTGCTTTTCGTTTTGAGGAGATCTATGAGATGCCTTAAGAATTAGAACAATTGCTTATATGAGAAGGTGCTTTCAGTCGAGTAGGCTGCAGAGCGGATAACACCAGTTCTAGAGCTCGTGTTCTAGCTAGCCTATTGAGTCTTTGAGGAGGTCAAGTTTAGTATTTAGCGATCGAAAGAAGGTATGACTAATTAGCTGTTTGGAGTTAAGATCAGCAGCAAGACCAGGTTGAGGGTTAGTGGTCACCGAATAAGTCAAAATTGGGTGTGTTGATTCCTTTAAGGAGGGGAGATCTGGCGACATTTAAGATCTCGAGGTGTATTGAGGGGAGAACGTGTAACCTTTGATAGTTCTGATTAAATGGCTACTCATGTTTATTAACAGGACCCCTGAACGTACGCGGCAAATTGTGGGAGAAAGTACTGCCGAAAAAATGTTGTGTATCTGGTTAAGAATCAGTTGGAAAGAGTCAGACTAAAGGATATTACTGTTGAATTCTTGATTGAGTATGTCGTGTCGTTTCCACGCTCCTATGAATCGTAAGTACGTGACAGGTTCGCGTCACGTTACTGAGTACTAGCCTCTCGTTATGCAAGAGGATGGCCCCACTCCTATCGTTTCCAGTAATATTTGTAGTTATCTGCTTTTGCATTGAGCTTAGGGCTGTGAATTAGGTTATCATTGGGATTGAATACCTCTGAACTATGAGTTACCCTTTTGGTGGATATGTAGTCGCGATTGTATCAAATGGAAATGCAATGAAAACGCAAGATAGCTTTAGGGGGACGGTTGGATTATGACATTGTAATAGGTAAACCTTGTGGTTGTAGGTAATTTGATTGATGAAGTTCCTTAAGCGAGTTAAGGTATTAATGGTCATATCGTGTTCCAATTGGGAAGATATGCTAGTATATTAAGTCAAACCGGATGTGTAGTAGACTTGGACTTGTGGGAATTGGAAAATGATGATATGGAATGTTCCAGAAGTGATGTTGAGTGATATCATAAGAGTTATGAGCATATCTTGAGGACATGGACTAGATGCGAATTTCGAGGACGAAATTCTATTAAGGAGGGGAGAATTGTAATATCCCAAAAATAATAGGGATAATTATATAACCATAATAATAAATGAAATTAAAATTAATTAAATTGAATTAATTTGTTTAATAAGTATAGCGGTGCTCGTGAGCTTTCAAGAAGCTTCCTCCATTACTTTGATATTTGAAATCTAAACAGAGAGAGAGAGAGAGAGAAACGACTTGTGAGAGAGCAGGGGGAGCCGAGAGATTGAGATGGAGAGAGAGAGCTCGAGAGGGAGAGAAGCTGGCCGAGCTTTGCTCGGCCATGGCAGCAAGGCGGCGCTGGTCGAGGCGGCGACCGGTGGAGCTCAACCGCGCCACTGGTGCGCTGGTTGCAAGAAGAAGAAGAAGGAGGCAGCAGCCGCGAGGAAGAAAGGAAGAAGAAGGAGAAGAAGAAAGGAAAAAGAAGAAAAGAAAGAAGAAAAAGAAGAAGAAAGGAAAGAAGAAGAGAAGAAGGAGAAGGAGAAGGCGCTGGAGCAGTGGGCGCGGAAGAAGAAGAAGAAGAAGAAGAAAATGAGAAGAAAAAGAAGAAAATAAAAGAAGAGGAAAAATATGAAAAATAAAAGGATTTTGGAATTATTTCGGCATGAGAAGTGATCAGGTACGTGGGTAAAAATTAATAGAAGCATGTTATGTTTAAATTATAAATTTTTCGCGATTAAAATTAATTAATTTGGGTCCCGGTTGTGTTATTTGTTAGGAAATGATTTAATTTGCCTCGGGAGCTTGAGAGAGGTCGGAATCAGCTAGTTTCAGGCAAGTTCCTAATCCTTTCCTCGTGTTCTTTAATTCCCGTGAGAAACCCTGTGATTTCTCGTATTTTATACCCTCCCTTCGTCTGTTTCGATTCGTTTATTAATTATGAACATATGAGTCGTTTGATTTAAATTTAATTTATTAAGCTAGCTTCGAGGATTTTATTAGCATGATTTAATTTAAAATAAATATGAGACTCGTTGAGATTTTATTTGAGGTGTGTTTACGTGGGATTTTAGACGGCTAAATTAATTATATTACACGGTAGATTTATTTAATTAAAGCTGCGATTTTATTTATTGCCAGCGAACGTTTTAGTTCGCAGTGGGTGCGTAAGAAAAGCAAGGAACAGTCGTGTAAATGCAAGCTTTTAACCCTCTCTTCCTGATCTTTAATTCCCGTGGAAGACCCCGTGATTTCTTGTATTTTATCACCTCCCTTACTTTAATTCGGCACCTTGCCTTATTGGTTGAACTATTATTCATTTGTTTTAATTTAAATTAAATCCAAGGCTTCTATAATTTTATTCGTTGTGAGCCTACGGGGGTTTGTACCGCCCCCATTTCTTTTCGGAATGATGCTGAACCCAGTTGGGGAACTAGGTTCCTAGTCGTGCGGGTTTTATTTACGATTTTTCCCGGATTTACTTATGATTTGGTTAGAGCTATTGAGTAGTGGGGCAGGGGTCAACCGTTTGGTGACGTTGGGGTAGACTATGGTATGGCCCTGAAGTGGACCGTCAGGCAGACACTCCTAGTCACTGGGCGTTGAGCGGTGCCGGGCACTGCTGACTAGCTCTGCCGGTATTTGATTTACTGCATGATTAGATACATTGTATTACTGTTCGTGATTTGATATGCACATGGGTACGGGATGCATATTGGGATATCCATTTATTGAGTATGCTTGGACACAGACATTCTAGCTTGGTTAGGTTGCATCCAGCGCGGCATATGCATGGCGTGTGGTTTACTATGTGGGCGGAGCATGGCCTGACGCCTGGATGTATGGGCGCCTTGTATCACGTTGATGCTCACTACGCCATTGCATTTCTATGTGCATTGCATGGATACTGGTAGTATTTAGTTCTCGAACGGGAGTACCGTTCCGAGGGAGCCTATGGCTTGATTATCGGGAGTACCGACGAATACGGGTGACGAGAGTACCGACCCGGGATTGCGTGCGTAGGTTTGTGGAGATATTTGTTGCCTTTCAGGGCAGCGGCAGGTTGGTATGGGACTTGGGTGCCAAGTGTCTTATGTGGGCCCCAAGGACCGGTATGTGCTTTTATTTTGTTATGCTATTGAGCTGTTGTGTTGTAGCGTCTCATGGCTTGTGTGTACTTGGGGGTTTATTCTAGGGTGAGATTTCTGGTTTTGTGTAGCCTTCAGCATTTTCTTCCTTATGCTTGCTGAGTCTCTCGACTCACCTTGCTTTCCATCATTCCAGGTAGTGCCAGCGTGGGTCCGAGCAGGGGAATCAGCGTCTAGCGGCCGAGTCGGTATGGTGTACAAGTAGTCCCGTCAACCTCTGTCAACTCTGATGGTTGTGTAGGGTCTATTCTTTTATTTCTGACTGTGCCAGGTCATATCTCGTGTCTCGTGTGTGTCGGCATAGGAGTTTGTATTCTTTTATTTATCTGGTGACCGCTATGCCAACGGGGTTCCCGTAGTGCATGCATGTGTTTTGCTTCGCTTCCGTTGCTCTCATCTTTGAGTATGCATGCCAGGGTATTTCTGTCTCGTGTTTCATTATTTTTCCCTTCCGTAGGCGCTCCCGTTCGGGTAGTCCTGGCGGTTGGGGATATCCGGGCGGGGGTGCTTACACCAGCACAAGATACCCCTATTATTTCATCGTGCCTTTGGAGAATTATGACTACACTATCTAGACAACATTTTAGGCTGACATTCCATATGAACAATCACAAAAGGCATGACAATGCCACATTTTACAATGAAATGCATCATGTAAACAACATTTTATAAAATACAATACATCAGTTCAAAACATTTAGGGATGAACCTCCCTCTTAAAACCAACCGTCATTGGTTATCGTTCGCATGCACAAAACCATTTTGCAACACATTTAGGTAACATAAACACTAAGTTTTTAGGGTAAAACATCCACAGTAAATCAAGTCTTGAGTAAACTACTTGTAAGTCAAAACCATGTTTTTTTTGGGGGGGAGGGGCAAACACTCAACTTAAATGTAACTCAGAATGCCTCAAAATTTGAGCTCAATCTCGACCCTGGTGTCAAGCTTTTAAATGCTAAATTCTGAGTCCCAACACGTTCCTCGAACTTCAAATAAATTTTTAAAATTTGTTTAGAAACTTTCTACTATTTTTCTTTCTTTTCTTTCCTTTTTTTTCCTCTTATTTTCTCTCCTCCTTCTCTCTTTCCTTCCTCTTGATTTCGCTCACTCGACCAAGCTCTCCATGCCTCTCCCTCTCATCTTCTTCCAATTGCCCTTCTTATTTATACATATAATACTTGGGCTCCACGCATATATTATATAATCATACTTGGTCGAAGATTGGCCATCACGCACCTGAATGCATATAATATATATATTATAAAGTTTATCTCTTATTATATTAAAGAAATCTCTGTAACTTGGCCACTATTCTTATTTATAATGTCTTTATGAGGCTTTTCCTAAATCTCTCAAATGCCCCTAAAAAAAAGGTTTCAAACATAATAACTAACTTGGCCACCATTCTTATCTATAACGTCTTTATGAACTTTTTGGATAATTGCAGTTAGACCATTTTCAACTTAGTCCCTATGCCAACTTTTAATTGCACTTTAGTCCCTGAAGAAATGACTAATTATGCTAATACCCCCAATTTTTAGGTAAATTATATTTTTACCCGAACATCAAAAATTACGATTTCGTCCCTAGCTCAAAAATTAAACTTTTGTCTCCAAACATCCGCAATCCCTTAAAGTATCTTATTTCCTCAAGCATATGAATCTAAAAATCTCAAGTATTACATCCCTTACGATCATTCGGTTTTCTAAGCCCGATCGACAACTGTACCGAAAATTGTTCCCGATCAAATTTCTTTTAATTTCTAAAATCATAACTTGTATTACTCGCCAATACCATTACATTTTCCTTAATCATCTAGGGTTCGGGGTACTCCATTTGGACGATTCGGTCACATAAAACTGTGATAGTATACCCTACAACGTCATTCTTTCAAAAATTCCACTTATACCCTTCATAAAATACCATTTATAACCTCAATAATTTCTCAAGTATTACAGACACGATCAGATGAATCGAGAGACAATCGTTGGAGGCGAAAGGACGTTGGTGGATAATGCATGCGCAAGACTGATTCAAGGGCTACCGGAAGGGAGAAAGAGAGACAGCCAGAAAGAAGAGAGAGAGAGAGAGAGAGAGAGAAAGAAAGAGAAAGAAATGGCCGGTATGGAGAGAGCAACAGCTGGAAGAGAGAGGGAGCGATAATCAAAAAGGAAAGAGGAGTTTCAACGCAGGTGAGAATGAGAGAGGGGTTAGAAATTTGAAATAATTGGCTTTTGGGCTGCTCTTCATATCGCGATATTTTAGAAGCGATAAAATATGAGATATCACGATATCTCGTGGGATGGCACTGAAGGTGGCCGAATAACATTACTCCTTGCACTAAAGAAATGTTACATAAAATTTTGTAGAGTTCTTAAGTGAATAAAAGTGATTTACTTTTGAAGAATGAAGACTCGCCTATTATAGTTGAGATAAGAGATTTGTGATAATTATCTCTAATATTTTGATATTGACTTGGATTTGGATAATTCTTATCCATTAAACAAAAAAAAAAAAAGAAAAAAAGAATATTAGCTCCCTAATAATTTAGCTATTGTAACTTAGTGCACAAAAAAAAAAAAAAAAACACTTCTATTATAAAGAATAATGGTGATAAAACTAAAAGTAAACTTAAGAAGTATATCATACCAATGCAATACTACTGTACATAAATAGTATCAACATCATTAAGAAAAGTTTTTAAATTAGATTACTACAATTTTATCGTAAATAAATGGTATCAACATCATTAGGAAAAGTTTTTAAATTAGATTAGTGTAATTTTATTGTAAATAAATAGTATTGAAGCGTAAAATGCGAGAGAACAATCTAAGTCGCATTATCCTAAAAATTGAAGTGCAAGAGCACAAGAATGTTCTTATGAAAGAAAAGAGAAACAAATGCAAGTCGTGACATATTCTACTCTTACCTCCAAGAAACTGCAATGAAAGAATTGGGTGCAATTATTGTGTCATGGACAAAAAATCTTAAGAGTCCAAAATAATTTTTTTGACTAAAAATCTATAATTTTTCTATAATTGGGTGGGGGAGGGTCTGCACAACACGTAAACTAGATAATTCTAATATCCAAAAATTCCTCTAAAAGAGTCATGCGGGAATGATATAAATTATCTATAAAAAATTATAATTGTAATAAGGATTTGGAATATCAGGATAAATGTTATCCATAAAAATTCTAATTTCAGTAAATTCTAAAATGTCAAGATAGACATTATCTATAAGAATCATAATTCTAAAGAATTTAGAAAAATTTTATACTCCTTTATAAATAAACATATATTCATTCTACAAAAGATATATTTATGATATTAGTATGAACACAGCCTGCAGATCCTCGGTGTCTAACTTAATTGCATTGAATTGTTTGGGGATTAAAATATAATTTTCATATGCTGCTTTAATTCACTATCTATCATCATTTGATAGGGCCTACATCATACGGTCTTTAGATTTAACGCGCCGACGGTTACAACGCTACTAAAGAGGTCATAATATGGGGTTTTACTCATGACTAATGAAAAGTCAAGTATTCAAACTGAATTCCCATGTAAGTGGTCATAATATGGGGTCTTTAGATTTATAGAGTTAACCATATTCTTAAAAACTTTTTTTCTTTTATCAAAAAAAAAGAAAAAATTGGTACCATTTCTTTCTCTTATACCATATAAATTTGTTATATACATTTTTAGAAT
Organism: Diospyros lotus; assembly: GCF_014633365.1. Classification (NCBI taxonomy): domain Eukaryota; kingdom Viridiplantae; phylum Streptophyta; class Magnoliopsida; order Ericales; family Ebenaceae; genus Diospyros; species Diospyros lotus. The sequence continues at coordinate 33,248,475 of NC_068341.1, read as the reverse complement.
AAAAAATTATGCCTCATAAAGGGTAAATTATATGCTGTACTAATTTTAGTTAATTGGTAAATTAAACCCTACATTGATAAAAATATATTTAAATAGTAATTCCAATCGAAACCAAAACTGTTGGACCATATATTCGCGAGACAGAATATAATTTACCCTAAACAAACCTAATTAATTAAGAGATAGAGATAGTGATACGCAATGAAATATTTTATTAATAATCATATGACTAAACAAAAATTCTGGGACAGTTTCGGAGCCAAGTCTTGGGCCTCTTTTTGCTGAATCAATATTCAATGAATAAATAATTATCTCCAGATGGATATGATGAATTCAGATGAAGCTTGTGAATGGGTAGCTTGTTTTCTAGAATCCTCTTTGCTGTTCAAAAACTGATATTAATATCAATTTAATTTGCAATCACTTCTCTTCGCTCCTACTGGGGAGGTAATAATTTGCATTAATTAATGTTAAACAAATAATGACAACTTAGTCAAAATAAATCAGTAAAAGTAGTGCAAAATAATATAATATATAATACGATCTAATTGCCCTAAAATGCATCATATATATATATATATAGTAGATATTTGAGAATTTGAAAAAACAAAAAATATTTGAGAATTTGCATGCACTTGATTTATGTACCAGGTCATGACTTGACCTAACCTTGACTTCACCTAAGTTATAATGGAGATTGAAGCCAATTGATTTGCTGGAGAATAATATGGGTTTTAGAGAGGCTGTATTCGAGGAGGAGTTGGCTGAGGCTATTAGAAGTTTCAATGTCTATGTTACAAAATTGGATCGAATATAAATTATAATAAAATCAATTAACTATACACATATAAAATTTTACGTAAAAAATTCAAATTGGATAAAACTACATGCAGAAAGAATAAAAATATCACTAAGAAAATATTATTTATACACAAGTGATATTCTCACATCTAAAATATAACTAAACAAATATTGTTACAATAAAAGTGATATTATTGTCACTAATTCCAGATCATTGAACATCTATTTATAAATATAAAATTATCTATGGATGTACACAAAAAATTATATCATAATCAGAAGATGATTCATGAGAATATTCTTTCAGATAAAATAAATCTTACTTAAAATCGAATTTGACAACATTTTAATCACAATCAAATTCAAAATCATAATCACGGTCAAATTAGGAGTTCCAATTAAAGACAAATTTAAATTTTGAGCCACAATTATAATAAGCTCAAATATGGAATTATTTGAAAAAAATTCTTCAAACAAAATTATAGAGAATTAATCTCTTGATACCTAAATCCATACAAAGTTCACTATATAGTATATAGATATCTTCAGTGGCACTTAAAGTATAGCCAATGACATTAGGCTCAACATATATTTACTAATCTTAATGACCACATTCATTAATATAAACCCCTTTTGATGACTCCACTTTTATATAAATTCACCCATCCAAAATTGCACGCATCTTAACTTGCCATAATAAATCCAAATATTTCAATCTAACAAAGGAATATTATACTTCAAAGTATCCATCACGAAAGATCAAATAATCCCAAATAATACCAAATGATCAATAAATAAAATCTCAATAAAAAAAATTAGAATACCAAATTTAGGTAGCAAATATGGGCAAAACTCATATTTGAAACTGGGCTAGTAGATCTGAAATGGGTCTGGTCCTAGTGGGTCGGATCTAGCCTAATGATCAACTCTGGGTTGATCAAATCAAAAGTGAGATGTAGCTGGTAGGTCGGATCTAACTAGATCTGGGCAAGGATTTGGGTCTTGGTTGTGAAGCTTAGCTATAATGGTGAAGTACCTCGTGTGTTAATGGTAAAAGCAACAGCAGATGAAAGGCAAACAAAGGACGAGGAAGCTGGAACAATGGTCGGCAAAATGCGAGGAAGGCCGATGGTCGGTCGGCCGGTGGCGAACTTGATGACTATCGGTGAAGATCAAAGAAGGCTGGCATCGACGATCGACCAAGACAGGAGGCAAAGGCGACTGACGATAGCGTCTAAGGTAGTGGCAACTTAAGCTATCAGCAATGAGAAGTACAACAATGACCAGTGAGATACAAATCGATGGCGAGGTGAGGTCGGTGGCTGTTAATGGCGAGGGGAAAGGCTAACAATCGTAGTCGATATGGTTGCGCAAGAACCAGAGACGACTGGCGAAGAGGAAGAACGGGTTGGCGGTGGCAGAGGCGAAGGCGGCTATAACGATGGCAATGGCCAAGGGCGATCGCTAAGGGCGACGACAGTCGACAGCAACTATAATTGGGCAATGTAATACCTCAAGAGCCCAAAGAAAGGTATTATATATCGAGGATAAGTAAAGAAGGAAATAACACCAGTTGGATACCTTTTGGGCTGAATGTAGGCAAAGAACTTACAGGTTAAGCGTGCTTGAGTTAGGAAAGCTCAGGGATGGGTGACCCCAAGAAAGTTCGCGTAGGCCCATCAGGATAAGTTGTCCCAGTCCTTTCTATCACTCGATACAGGATGTTACAGGTGGTATCAGAGCCGACCCTTGGAGAAAGTGTTCCGATGAGGGTGGGGAGTGGTGCGAGGGTGCAAGGGCCTATACAAGGAGTGGCTCTTGGTAGGCTTCTAGGATGGTAGCCTCCAAATGGGAGAAAATCTGGAACCAGTTGTAACATCCCACATCAAGTGATAGGAAGGACCAGAACAACTTATCCTGATGGGCCTACGTGAACTTCCCAGAGGGTCACCCATCTTTGAGCTTCCCCAGATCAAACAAGCTTAACTCGGGAGTTCTTTTCAAACATTCAGCCCGAAAGGTATCCAGCTGGTATTGTTTCATTCCTTACTTATCCTCGATATATATTACTCTTCTCTAAGCTCTTGGGGTATTACATTCTCCCCTCCATTGAGCACATGACGTTCTCGTTATGTGACCTTATAACTGGTTCCAGATCTTCTCTCTTTTAGGGACTGTCATCCTAGAAGTTTGCTAGAAGCTACTCCTTGTATAAGCCTTTGAGCCCCGGTGCCACTCCCCACCCTCTTCGGACTGCCTTCACCAAGGGTCGGTTCTGATACCACCTGTAACATCCCTGCATAGAGCGATAGGAAGAACCAGAACAACTTATCCTGATGGGTCTACGCAAACTTCCCAGGGGGTCACCCATCCTTGAGCTTCCCAGCTCAAGCACATTAAACCTGTGAGTTCTTTGCCTATATTCAGCCCGAAAGATATCCAGCTAGTGTTGTTTCCTTCCTTACTTATCCTCAATATATACTACCATTTTCTAAGCCCTTGGGGTATTACACTAGTTGTAAGGTGGCATGACAAGGACGTCATGTGCTCAAGAGGAGAGAATGTAATACACCAAGAGCCCAGAGAAGGGTAATATATATCGAGGATAAGTAAGGAAGAAAACAACACCAGTTGGATACCTTTTGGGTTGAATGTAGACAAAGAACTACCGTGTTAAGCGTGCTTGAGCTAGGGGAGTTCAAGGATGGGCAACCCCCTAAGAAGTTCGTGTAGGCTCATCAGGGTAAGTTATTCCGGTCCTTCCTATCGCTCGATGCGAGATATTACAGCCTGGCATGAAACCCTAGGCGGCTATCCGAGCATGCAAACCAGCACAAGATACCCCTATAGGTTATTCCGGCAACACCCTTGGGAATTACGGCTACACTATCCAGATAACATCCCAAGTTGACATCCCATAGGGACAACACAAACACATGACAATACCACATACCACAACTCTATGCATCATATAAAATAACATTTTATGAACATTATTTTTATCGCACAAATTTCAATGCATAGGTATAAAACGTTTTGGGATGAACCTCTCCCATGAAACCAACCATCACCGATTACCGTTCGTGTGTAACAAAACCATTTTGCATGAAATCATAACACATTTAGGTAGAACAGATACCAAGTTTTTATAGTAGGAACACTCACCTCAAACTTATTCAGAATGCCTCGATTCTCGTGCACAACCTTGATTTGTGTGCCAAACCTCAGACACTCATACTTATACTCAACCTCGAGTCACAACACTCCTTAAACACCATATTTATTTAAAGGAGCGTCAAAACCCATTTTCCCTTAATTTTCCTTAATTTCTTCTATTTTTCTCCCAATTATCGCCTCGATAATTCCAACATAATTATCTCCTCAAATATTTTCCCAAATTTTTCAACAGAATAAATTCTAAAATAATTTTTAAAAAAAATATTAAAATTAATTTTGGAAAATACCACTAGCCCACGCGCCAAGCGCATGTCTGCGAGTGAAGGGTGGCATGTAACACCCCGTCTTTCCAGAGGGTGTCACTATACTGGGGCCTATCATATCAATACATATTCTCTTTCTTAAATACAGTTCTTAAACCACAAATACTGTATTTCAACGAGAACCCCCCCAGCATATCATTATAAATGCGGAAGCAATAATCGAACCTGACATCTTATCATTGATCATAAATTAATTCTTACATCATCGTACCTCAATATAACTTAATGCAAATCATAAATTCTCAACATTAACCCTAAATAGGATTATACATCATCATTCATTAAAATGTTCAGATTTCAAAGTAGCAGAATTTAAATACATATGCTACATAACATACATTTCATTCAGCATGCACCTTGCTAAGTACGATTTCATGCCTTATTCATCCTTGTATCTGCTACAATCTCCATCTAGAACGTTTGAATATTCTAGGGGCAAAACCCAAGTTAGATGATAAATCATCTAAGTAAGGGTACAGAAAACATATTTCGTGTATAAATGCAATGTCTTACTCATCATAAGGGTCAACAGCACATTTCATGCTACTCACCAATTTTGTGGCCACCTCTTTCGAAGCTGGAGTGTATGAGTACACCCTTGGTAAAGCAGCGGTGCCAATTCGTACTCCTTACGGCCACAATGCGCGTGATCAATGATATCAACGTGTACATATGCATTTCATAGCATGTCATGCATGCAGTCTACGTGATGGATACATATCAAAGCATGTCAATATGATGAAAGCATTCCCAAAGATCAAAGCTTAAAACATAAATCACCTACAACCAATCATTTTCCATAAAACTAAATCCAGTTGGGAAGTACCACTTACATTCTCAAGCTTATCGGACTACCCTGATATTCACGCCTTGCCTCGAAATTTGAGCATCACCTCGATTTGCGTTCCAATCCTCAAATTTGCACAAGTCTCTTCAACTTTAGCCTCAATGCATCCTTAACTTAACCTCTCAGACTTCCTCGATATGCGAGCCCTAAAATCCAAACGCATGCCTGGACAATTTTTCTTGCCAAAATCTCCAGAAATTACTAAATATCCATTTCCTATTTTTTCGGCATTATTCGAGATTTTTCTCTATATTTTTTCTAATTTTTCTTCCATTATTTTTTTTTTCTTTTATCTTTTTTCTCTCATTCTTCTCCCTTATTCTCCTTCTTCTTCTTCCTCTACAACTCCCGCGTGCGCATAGCCGTAGGCTACTTCGTCCTTCCACCAGCTGCCGTCGCTACTAGCGCCACCATGCGCCTCCCCCGCCGGCCGCACCATGCCCACTGCCGCGAGCCACCGTCGAGCAGCCTCCTACTCGCCCTGCAGCTCCCCTTCGTGTCAGCCATGGCTGCCTGCAGCTGCACCAGCACGCACTGCCATGGCTGACTTCAGCCGATTGACGCTTCCACGCATCCGGTTGCCGTCGCTTCAGCTCATTGCGACCCAACCAGCCACCTCCGCATGAGCCGCCCAGCTACGCACCCACCTTGCTGCCTGCGGCCATGGCTGCTTGAAGCTTGCAGATATGGCCGCTTACTTCTTTGGTTGCCACCGATCGGCCTCTCTCTCTCGCGATCTCCTTCTCTCTTTCTCGACTTGCTCAGCCCAAGCTTCCTCTCTCAATCTCTCTTCCATTTCTTCCCATTCTCTCAGCCAAGATCACTCTACAACTCTCATCCGATCTCTTTTGCTTCTTCTCAATCCGCCAAGCTCCCTGCTTATTTATAGGCAACACACCACGCACCCAATTGCGTCGCCCATCCCTCTTGGCTTCAATCTTGCAGGGTGTGCGTTGAAGGTTGCAGGGCATGGGTAATTTGCAGAGGGATTGTAATACCCCATGTTTAGATAAGGTTGCCACATAACTTTAATAAGTTTAGAATATCGAAAAAATTATTTAATAGTAGTTATAAGTACCGAATTGGCTATAGGGAGTGCCTCGAGGTGAAATTGTCTAAGGAAAATGATATGATTTCGATGAGCGTCCCGAGATAGGATTTATGGTATCAAAAGAAATCAGATCGAGAACGATTTTTGGTACAGGTAAAATACAACTGCCATTTATGCTGAAAAAACGAATCGTTGTAAGAGTCTCTCAAAAAATCAACAGAACCCTAGGGGGGCTCCGGTTTTGCCTAAGGATCAATCCTTTAGTGGTTTCGGGATCAATCGATGACCCGGTGAGGACACTAGGGCAAAATTGTCCAAATCGAGTAACTTTAAAGTTATTAATTTTGAATTTTTAGTATTAAAATGTAAATTAATTTAAGATTTAAGGGCATAGTTGCAATTAAGAAATTGCACAAGTGTAATAAAGATGAAATTTGGGATTTAATGTGTAATTTTTCTTAAATTAAAGTGTAATATATAATTTATATATACATATATATATATATGCATGTGCGCGTGGCTAACTTCTGTGAAGTTTTAATGGCCGAGATATTGGCTGCAAAATAGGGAAATTGTGGCAGCGAGATTTGAGGGAATAACAGCGAGATTTGCGGGGATTTTCTGATGTGCGTGGCTGGTAGTAGGGAAAGATTTGCGCGCAAGTGATGGCCATGGCAGGTTTGGGGCGCTGGCTTGCCTATAAATAGAGAAGGAATGGGAAGCAAATGGCAAGGAGCTCGAGCTTCGACCGCGAGAGAGAGAGAGGGGGGGGGGGAGAGATTGGATGAGAGCTCGTGAGGGAGAGCGCTGGAGTCGAGAGGGTCGCCTGGAATGGCCGAAGTCGGCCATGGCAGCAGTAGCGAAGCTGCTATTAGCAGCCATGGTCGGCGAGCAGCAAGCATGGAGATGGTTTGAGGCGAGATGCAGCTCGCTGATGGTGGCGCGACGGTCGGCGGAGGCTATGGAAGCTCGAGAAGCGGCCTTAAGTTGAAGTAACTTATGCAAATTTTGAGGTTGGCACACAAATCGAGGTGATGCAAGAGGCAAGGCACGGATATTGAGGTAGCCCGATAAGCTTGAGAAGGTAAGTGGTACTTCCCGATTAAAGTTAGTTTTATGAAAAATGCTTAGTTTGTAAGTGAATTATGTTCATCGAAATTGTTTTCATCATATTGACATACTCTGATATGTACCCATCACGTAGACTGCATACATGACATGACTATGAAATGCATAAATACACGTTGATATCATTGATCACTCGCATTGAGGCCGTAGAGAGTACGAACTGGCACTGCTGCTTTACCAAGAGTGCACCCATACACCCCGGCTTCGAAAGAGGTGGCCGTAAAAATAGTAGGTAGCATGAGGGGTGCAGTTGACACCTACGAGGAAAGACATTGCATACACACATGATATAGCATTATGTACCCTTACTTAGATGATTCATCATCTAATTTGGGCTTTGCCCCTGGAATATTCAAACGTTCCAGATGGAGATTATAGCAGATACGAGGATAAATGAGGCATGAAATGGCACTTATCAGAGTGCATGAAGAATGAAATGTATGTAACATAGCCCCTGTATTTAAGTTCTGCTACTTTAGATTCTGAACGTTTTGAGGAATGTTGAAGATGTAAGAATTTATTTATGATTAATGTTAAGATATCAGGTTTCGATCCTTGCTTCTGTAATTTGATATGTATAATGATTCTCTTTCGAGATAAAATGTATGGGAATTCTGAGACGAATTAGAGGTATGATGTGATTTAGAATTAAGTTTGAAAAGAAAAAAAATTATTGTCCCAGAATTGTCCCAAGTCATAACACGCCCGGGAAAGCAGGGCGTTATAGGGATGGCTTACGCACGCACGAGATGTATATATATATAACTATTATATAATACCCCAACATATAAGGAAAATTACATTTTTAATCCCATAATTCATCTAATATCACCTGGGTAATTTTCTTATTGCAACCATGCCCTCAAACACTGAATTAATTTGCATTTTAATACCAAAAACACAAAATTAATAACTTCAAAGTTACTTGATAATGAGGATTTCGCCCCAGTGTCCTCACCAGGCCATTGATTAATCTCGAAACCACTGAAAGGTTACTCTTTATGCAAAACCAGAGCCTTCCTAGGGTTCCGTTGATTTTTTGGGAGTTCCCTACAATGATTCGGTTTTATAGCTTAAATGGCAGTTGTATTTTAGCTGTACCAAAAATCGTTCCCGATACAATTTCTTTCAATACCATAAATCCTATCTCGGGATGCTCATCAATGTCCTATCATTTTCCTTAGACAATTTCACTCTGAGACATTCCCTATAGTTGATTCGGTACTTATAACTACTATCAAGCCAATTCTTCAATATTCTAAACTTATCGAAATTACGTGGCAGCCTCATATAAACATGGGGTATTACATGGCGCATGCAGCTCGCGCGTTGATCGTCTTCCTCGTTTCCAGCCCCCGACGACTGCTCTGATGCCCGATCTGATCACATCCCCTTGAAGCTCTCCCTCAATCGATCCTGATGGCACTTTTTGTTACCTGAAACCTCACTGGAAAAGGTTATTGGAGATTAGAAATTTTGACTAATCGTGACTTGCGACTCGGATAGGGTACCCTTAAAATAGTCGTGGGACCCAAAAGAACCATTAGAAAGATTGAGATTACCTTTGAGTGAGTTTAGCAGTGATTAAGAAAGTGTTTTTATTTTTCAGATGATGAAAACTCGGAGAGTCACGGATCTCAACGAATGAGATGAGAGTGATAGTAGTTGCAGTCATTGCAGTCGTTTTGCAAATCGTGTCACGAGTAATGGACGATAAGAGGAGTAATTAGGTCCTAGTGAGAATAGACTTGATCGAATGGAAAAGATCTTAGAGGGCATGCTGACACATGTAGCAGGGAATGATCCACCAAGGCATACCACTCATGTGTTGGATCAGTATCGCCGGCAAAAACCCCTGGTGTTCCGAGGAAGAGCGGATGACGACCTTAGCATGGCCAAGTTTCTGATGGAGCAAACTAAGAAGTTGTTCCAACATTTGCAGTACAGTGACGAGGAGAAGGTTAATTGCGCCACATTCATACTAGAGGAGGAGGCTAGATGATGGTGGCAATTGGCTCAGTGGGCCTTGCATAGGATACCCAAGCAAGTAGAGCAAGATCCAAGGCTAAGACAAGCTCAACCTATGACTTGGGCAAGATTCAAGGAAGCGTTTGATGCAAAGTATTTTCCTCGAAGTTGGAGAGAAGAAAATACTTGGGAATTCATGAAATTGAGGCAGACTGAAGAGATGCCAGTGACTCAATACGATGTTAAGTTTAACCAACTGATTAAGTGTGTGCCTATGTACGAAGCCGATGAGTGGCAGAAGGAACATAAATTTATGGGTGGACTAAAAGTAGGGTTGCAACAAGCTCTCAGCTCATGTGCGATGGACACCTACAACGAGGCACTTGATAGAGCTCTAACCACTTAGACTGATCTACTACGAATAGGATTGATTAGACCGAACGATAAGAAGAAAGATTCGAAAAGCGGGGTGAATAAATCAGGAGGAAATAATTCTAAAGATTGTGAGCTGTGTCCCCAATGCGACAAGGTACACTCAGAGAGACAATGTTTCCTCGGACATGTCCAAAAAGGAAAAAGGTGAAGCAACTTGAAAAAGCGAATGAGGCACCAAAACCTCTCACCGGATGAGTCTTCTACCTGTCAAAAGAGGACAAAGAGATTTGTATGACAATGGAGAAAAGTAAGCTGATTTAGTTCAATTAGATGTTGATAAATTTTGTGATCATGGCATATGCATTAGCATAGGAGTAAATTTGGGGGAATTAGGAGTCAGATGAAATGTGTCGAAGAACTTTTTAGGGATCTCTTAATGACACGATTAAAAGTAATTGTGGTCAATTGGCAAAGAATTGTGGTGATGTCATAGTAACATAGATCATTTTGAGAAAGGTACGATCACCAATGAGGAATCACAATAGGAAATCCTACAAAAAAATGATACACTGGGTAAGCATGGTTCGTGTAAAAATGTGAGTTAAAGTAATTGCCAAAGATTAGGAATGTTATATTATTAATGTATTTAGATCATTCGGTATCAATAGCAATGATTTAATTTATTGAATGCAAAATTTTGAGGGTGAAATTTATTAAGGGGGGGAGAATGTAATACCCGGGAAATTCTTGAGGTTATAAATGAAATTATACGTAAGGTGCAAATGGAATTTTCGGAAGATTAGGACTATAGGGTACACTATTTCAGTTTTGAGTGATCGAATCGACCATAAGAAGTGCCAATGTTTAAGAAAAATGATATAGTATCGATGAGTGATTCGAGTCATGATTTTAGGTGTCAAAAGAAATTGGATCGAGAACGGTTTTCGATACAATTGTGGATCAAGCTGAAAAATCGAATCGACGTAGAAGACTTTCAAAAAGTCAACGGGGTGTTTTGAGGACCTAGATTTTATATGTAGAACAACCCTTAAGCGATTACGGGTTGAAACGAAGGGACTTGGGGTCAAATCAATCAATTGGGCTTAAGTGTAATTTGCCAATTTTGCCCGATGGAGGTTAAAAAGATAGTTTTTTGAAACTTTTGAGAATGAAATGAAGAGTATAAAACTTGTGGGCCTTAGTGGTGTTATTGGAAAGATCAGGGGCTTCAAGGAAAGGGATAAACTGAGATTGAAAATTAGTTTGGGGTTGAAGTGTAATAAATCAAAAATAGGAGTGAAACCTGCAAAGTCGACGATCGACTTTCTTGTTGTCATTTTCGATGATGGGATGGCCGAGGGTGGCTCGAGGGAGGTCGTATATGGCGTGGAAAAGCTTGGGGGCAACCCTTGGCCTCTAATTGGTTGAAAAATGGCCTAATTTCGCTTGTAAATAGCAAGGGTTTCAGTAGAGAATTAACACACAAATTACACACGTTTAAGAGTGATTCGAATGGAGGGGATGGAAGGCTTTTCTTCTTGAGGTATTAAGGATAATTTATGGAGATTTTGGTGCATTTTAGAGTGAGTTTGAAGCTGTTTCGAGCTTGGTCAGAAAACGCGAGGAGGACGCCGGGGTGGACCTGTAACTAGGTGTTTGAGGCCTTTTTCAGTGAGGTTTCGGGCAACCAAGGGTTCCATCAGGATCGACTAAGCGAGAGCTTCAAGGGGGTGTGATCAAATCGGGCATCGGAGCAGTCACTGACGATTGGAAATGAGGAAAACGATCGGGGCGTGAGCTACATGCGCCACTCTTCACTCATAGACACGGGCTTGGCACGTGAGGGCGCGTGGGCCAATGGTATTTTTTGAAATTAATTTTAATATTTTTCTAAAATTATTTAAGAATTTATTGTGTTGAAAAATTTGGAAAAATATTTGAGGAGATAATTATTTTGGAATTATCGAGGCGATAACTAGGAGAAAATAGAAGAAATTATGGAAAATTAAGAAAAAATTAGTTTTGATGCTCCTTTAAATAAATATAGTGTCTAGGAAGTGTTGTGACTCGAAGTTGAGTATAAGTATAGGTGTTTGAGGTTTGACACGCAAATCGAGGTTGTACATGAGAATCGAGGTATTTTGAATAAGTTCGAGGTGAGTGTTCCTACCCTAAAAAATTGGTTTTTGTTTTACCTAAATGTGTTATGATTTCATAAAAATGGTTTTGTTGCATGCGAACGGTAATCGGTGATGGTTGGTTTCATGTAGGAGGTTTGTCCTAAAACATTTTATACCTATGCATTGAAATTTGTGCGATAAAAATGATGTTCATAAAATATTATTTTATATGAAGCATCGAGTTGTGGTATGTGGCATTGTCATGTGTTTGTGTTGTCCATATGGGATGTTAGCCTGGGATATTGTCTGGATAGTGTAGCCGTAATTCCCCAAGGGTGTTGCCAGAATAACATATAGAGGTATCTTATGCTGTTGTGCATGCCAGGATAGCCGCCTAAGGTTCCATGTCGGGCCGTATGGCCAGCGAAATTACATTATAAGGACGACTGGTTGTCCATATGAGACATGAGTTGGAAACGGGTAATGTTGTCAGAATACTTTTGAGTGGGAACGTAATCCCTGACGTGACTGTAGTGAGTCGGGTTCCTGCGTTGATGTTGATCCTCCTGGGCCGGGAGTAGTAACGATTATTCCGGAGATGCATTGACTTTGCCCCTCTTAAGCTAGGACTGTGTTGTGTCAATGTGTCGGTGTGATGATGTTGCCTCTAGAGAGATTGCTCTTTCCCTATAGTTGGGTTAAGCACTGTGTGTGATTCTCTTGGGTTAGGGATTGTCGGGTTCTGTCGATTTGTTTCATGTTTTGCATACATTCATTAAAACGTGTTTTGAACTCTCACTTAAATGATTAATAATCTAATTTGAACTATATCCCTAGAATATTCAAACGCTTCAGGTGAAAGCAGCGATGTAAAAGAGAAAGGGATTGCCGATGAGCGACGACGATTAGTAAATAGTTTATACTATGCCGTTTTCAATTATGTTATATATTTTGATAACGTCATGTAAAATGATGGTTCGACTTTTAAGTCATGAATGAAATGGTGGCAGTTATATACCATTTGTGGTTTCGATTTAGGTTTCGCATCTTAGATGATTTACCTATATTAGTTTATTAATGATTCTGAGTTGATATACTGAGAAGGTGTAACGAGATTGTCAGTGAATGATTTATGAGTTGAGTTTTTATTGGAAAAAAAATATATCCCCAAAATTTTACGTTATCTAACGCCCTAAGAAAGTGGGGTGTTAAAGGCAGCCTGTGTTCTAGTTGAAATTTCATATCCAAGATTGAGATCTGTCAAACGTTTGATCCAATAGCTCTAATACCATTTTGTTATAAAATTGGATAGGCAACAAACTACAATCAAACTAATAAACCACGCACGTACAAATATAGAATTTTACATGAAAAATTCAAATCGAAAAAAATCACAGGCAAAAAGAAAAAAAATCACTAACCAAATATTAGTAGTATAAAAGAGATATTGACACACATTTTGTGTTAAATTCCATGTGACATGTGTACCTATTTATAGATTTAAATTCACCTTTTAATTAGGATATAATTTTATGTGTATATCTATAGATAATTTTACTTTTATCTCAATTATATTTTTAGACATTAAATTTATTATTGTGTTCCAACCACAAGAACAATAAATAAATAACTAGCATCAACATCTCTACCAAAAATATAGTTAAGGAAGAAAGAACACACGCAAATAAGATTATAGAGTGCACAGAAATGCAAACAAGATGAAGGGTCACATTTGTAGATGAGACTATCAACGGCCTAACAGCGACTTGCGACAGTGAGTGACTATGATGATGATGATGATGATGATGATGATGATGATGATGCAAAGGAGAGTACAATGGCGAGACGACGAGAATTATATATTATTTATTAAATTTAATAAAGAACTAGTTATTTAATTGTGATATTGAATGAAAAGTGTAGGAGTTTGCAACTTCTCTGTTGTCATTTATTTAAATTATATTTTATACGTTTTAGATAATATAGTTTACAAATTAATATATTAAATTAATATATTTGTATAAATACATTTTTTTAAATACTTATATTAAGAGATTTAAATATATATATATATATATATAGTTTCGCTTGCCTAAAATTAATTTCAGGTATGTGAATAAACTTAAATTAGGGTTTTCCCAATCAAAGACTTGGTAACTATTAATTAGATATTGATTAAAGAACAGTTCATCGGTCCTTCAAGTTTTAAGTAATCCAGAAGGTTGTTAAAGAACAATTCACCCTTGAATTAATTGATTAAAAATGCTCTCTGTTGAGAGACTTGGCAAATCTCATGGTCCAAACCCACAAAACCTCGACCAATTCAAGAATTTTGTGTCTATAAATAGATGGCTAGTAATTAGATTAAATCATCTAAACCAAACACTTATTGTAACGGTGGCAGACTTGGTAACTGATTTAAGATCTTAGAATCAAGAAAATGAAGGGAACTCACTTGTTTGTAACGGTGGCAGCGTTGGCCTTGGCTTCAACACTTATTGCTTATGCATCAGACCCCAGCCCTTTGCAAGACTTTTGTGTTGCTGTAAATGACTCCAAATCTGGTGGTATGTTGTACTCTCTATCTCTCTTTCTCCCTTTCTCTCATCTCATGAAATTGTATAGCCTTCCATTGTATGGCTGGTTAGTGCTTACTCAAGGACCAATGTCGTTTCTCTTCATGCAGTGTTTGTGAATGGGAAGTTTTGCAAGGACCCGAAGCTAGCTACAGCTAAAGATTTTTTCTTTTCTGGGCTCCTTAAGCGGCAAAGTACAGCAAACCCGCTCGGCTCAACTGTGACTCTCGTGAATGTGATGCAAATACCAGCCCTTAACACGCTTGGTATCTCCTTGGCGCGCCTCGACTTTGCTCCCAACGGGCTTAACCCGCCACAGACACATCCTCGCGCAACCATGACCATTGTTGTCTTAGAAGGTGCCTTGTATGTTGGCTTCATCACCTCTAGTCCAGAAAATCGTCTCTTTGCCAAAACACTCTATCCGGGAGATGTTTTCGTGTTTCCAGAGGGTCTCATTCACTTCCAGCTTAATGTGGCAAAGACTAATGCCGTTGCAATTGCTGGTCTAAGCAGCCAAAATTCTGGGGTCATTCAAATCGCAGATAATGTGTTTGGGTCGAATCCAAAGATTGACCTTGATGTTCTAACCAAGGCATTCCATCTGGACAGGAAGGTGGTTGACTATCTCCAAGCCCATTTCTAGCTCTTGGTTGGACAACAATCGGACAAAAATTGAACCTTTGATTTATTCCTTAAAAAAATAAAAGAACCCACATACCTGTCTATTGCTTGAAAATTAAGCAGGCAACATGTCTAAAGTCTGCCAATAGTTAAGGTTGTCATGAATAAGTGGGTTCATAGAATACTAGTGTTCTTATTTGGAATTCTTTGTTGTGATCCGATAATAAAATTAATTTTTTGTTTGTCTATGTGCCTTATAACAAAACGAAAAGATCAAATTTTGTGTAGTATATAATATAATGATTACCCATGTATTCTCCACATAAATGTTTACACAATCTTGGAACTTAAACTTTTTACAAATTCTAGTCTTTGGTAAGAAGAAAGATATAGAGTGTGTTCTCTTAAGAAGTTAAACTGATGCAATGACGATGATAACAACTATGAACTGTCACCAATAAATTTGTGGTGACCTAGAGTAATGTAGTTGAGATGGATGCCTACGTGGATCCCCATGTGCACTTGCACTAAAGAAATGTCAATTAGACTACCTTGAGACTACTTGGGAATGCCCCTCTGACGATGAAGTTAGTAACAAGGGACACTACAAAGTTGTTTCTCCACTTTTCTCCTTACGGAGATCGAACGTGCGTGGAAAGCCAGAAAAGTTAGAAAGAATGAACTTACCCTTGTTTTTTTCTTGTGTTTGCTTATTTTATATGGTCCATACACAAGCCACAATAAAGAAAAAATGCTAGCACTCCTATTCCGCTCTCCTTGTCAACGGACGCCATGCCGCGTTTCACGAGTTAGAGGCAAGACGCTTGGACCGCTTGAATCCGCAAACGACTCAAAAATTTAAAGGTTAGATTTATTTTATTTGTATGTGAATGATTTAATTTCGGCGTTGATCCAATTGCCGGGATTGAGTTAAGATTGAAAATTTTTGAACTACGCTACTTGCCTCGTAACGATCTTACTTTACTTTTAACATCCGAGAATCATGGGCCTAGGATCTAAACAAGGGAGATCTGATGTGGAGGCCAGGATCTTTGGGAATAAAGACGTTTTTTTACTGCCTTATTATTTGGTCTATTCTTCCTAACTCCTTTGATAATATACACCTTGTGTGTTTGCAAAATCCTTGGTTGTGAACTAAGGTGGTGGACTAAGTTTTATAGCTGAACCACTTTAAGTCCAGTGTGTTGTATTCTTACCTTCCTTGCATATTTATCTCAAATTCATTTATTTAAGTTTAATTTTTCAAAAAGGTGAAAAATCTTAATTCACCCCCTCTTAAGTTAACAAATTTATCAATTCCATTCAATCAAAATGAAGAGAAACCAAACATAATAGTGCAATGAAATGATTATTTGATTTTTGGTCGTATCAATCATAGCGATAAAATGAAATAGTCATTCTATTCTCATTTTGTAACACCTCGCTCTCCTAGGGCATTAGATAACATAAGATTTCAGGGATATTTTCTTTTTTCAACAAAAACTTCACACATAAATCGATCACCAAAGATTCTGTTACACTTTCTCAGTATATCAACTTATAAAATCATTAATAAACTAAGACAGGTAATTCACCTCAAATGCAGAAGTTAGATTGAAACCTCAAATGGTATACAATCAAAACCATCTTACTCATAACTTAAAAGTTAAACCAGCGTTTTACATGATGTCATTAAAATAAACAACATAATTGAAAACGACTTACTATATACTATCTACTAATCGCTGTAACTCCTCGGCAATCCCTTTCCCTTTTGCACTATTGCTTTCACTTGGAACGTTGAATATTTTAGGGACAAAGTCCATATTAGATGATGAATCATCTAAGTGAGAGTTCAAAACACGTTTTCATGAATGAATGCAAGACATGAAATGTAGTGGCCCTCTCCCGGATAATCCCGCTAGTATAGGAAATCCGAAAGGAGGTCGTTACAAAATGGGTACAGAAATAATAACTCGGATTTATCACCAATTTTTTTTTTATTTACTTGCTCACTGATCATCAAGAGCCAAAATAAACATCTCCACATTTGTTCACTATCAATAGGAGCTCAAAATAAATATTACACACTTTTTACATTATCATCTTGGGCTTACCGCCCATACATTTTTTAAATAAAAGGGGCACTAAGGTTCTAACAACAAATCGAACCCTCTATCTCTTGCCCTCAACATTACACTCATAGATCTTGAGGCTGGGACATCTCTGTACACAACTAAACTCGGCTCTAGCCTCATTGGACTCACCCTCAGGAATAACTTATCCCTTACCTAGAATGATAGGAATAAACAAGGTGAGTCACAAGGCTCAGCAAGTATATATTACAGAAAATAAAGCAATAGAGTCAAGGCATGGATAAACCAAAAAGGAATAAACCCGACTTCCCAAGTACGAGTAGCATTTCCCATTAGATCCCATCATTATTATCATTCCCATGCCATTGTCATTATGCATTTCATGTATCATTTCATTTCTCAATCATTATGATCATTCCCATGCCATCGTCATTATGCATTTCATGCATCGTTTCATTTCTCAATCATTATGACCATTTCCATGCCATTGTCATTATGCATTTCATGCATATTTCATTTCTCAACCATTATGCTCATTCCCATGCCATTGTCATTATGCATCATTTCATTTCTCATGAATATATAATTTTCCATGTAGCGTATCGGCCCTCAAGGCCTCTCATTCACATGCATGCATACATATACATAGAAAAATCATTTAGCCATTCACTTGGCTTGAGCATCGCCTACCTGGTTTATGGCCACCTTACCCGCGTCAGACGCTCTTTAGGATATCATTTTCTCACCCCCACGGTACATAGCCGCCGCGCAAAATAATAAGTGCGCAAATAATAATATCATGCAATGCTCATATAGGTTTCAAGTAAACATATCGAACATGCTTCATTATTAACAATGTTCTCATCATAATCATCATGCGTACTTAGACATTTCAAGATTATATTCTCACATGAGCCAATGATATTTTCATCACATGATTTAACATCATTCATTGAGATTCATTTCCATACCATAAATAATAATTCCATGCAATGCTCATGAAGGTTTTCAAGTAAACATATCAACATCCTTCGTTATTAGAAATGTTCTCATCATAATCATCATGTGCACTTAGGCATTTCAAGATTATATCCTCACATGAGCCAATGGTATTTTCATCACGTGATTTAGCATTATTCATTGGGATTCATTTTCATACCATTTCTCAAGGAAAACAAGTTGATTACATGAATTCACCATTAAAAGCTCATGATTTTCATTTTTAATTCGCACCATTAATTAACTTCCCCATTTTTTGGAACACCTACATATCCCCGAAATGATTTTGAAGCCAACTAAAACATCACAAGAGCTTTGGGAAAGAATTACAAGCATTAGAAATGAATTGGACCAAAAAGAAAGAATCAATGTATTCTATTGGTTGACCGAATGAAAGAGTTAGTCAACCAACTAGAGACTTAGTCAACCGATGAAGAAGACTTAGTCGACAAATAGGGACTTGGTCGACCGAGTAAAAACACTTAGTCGACTAACATAAGCTTAAATTACCCACTTGATCGACCGACTAAAACACTTGGTTGACTAACAGAAGCTTAAATTACCCACTTGGTCAACCAACTAAAACACTTGGTTGACCGATTGAAATATTTGGTCGACTAACAGAAAGTAAAACACATACTTGGTCGACCGACAGAAATGCTTGGTCGACTAACAGAGAACAAAATACATACTTGGTCGACTAACAGAGGCCTGAAACATAAAAATAACAATGATAACCCACAAAACTCAATATCCCAAGTAAGATACACCAAACCTTGCTTCTCTAACATTCCTAATCAATCAAGTGTCATTCCTTTGAGAATTTAGGGTGAACTAGACCCTAACGAAAACTCTCAAAAAGACCCACCAATGATAAAACACTAAGTTAAGGAAATGAGAAAATAATCCACCAATCAATATAAACTGATGATTAGATCTTCTAATAAAATAGAAGATTCAAAAACAAAGGAACCAAAAAGGAAATCAACTTGACCCAAGAGGAAAAGAACCAAGGCTCGCATTAACAAGGAAGATCAATATGAACTTGCACGGAAACAACACAGAAGGAATAATAACTTGCATTACCAAAAAGAAATGCAAGAAGAACTTGCCTTAACGATGCTTGGTCCAAAAAGAAGAACAACCAACTGCAACTTCCTCCTTTGAAACTTCAATGGAGATTGACAATGGAAGAAGAAAGAAAGAAGAAAAAGAAGAAAAGGATGGCCGATCGGGAGAAGAGGGAAGAAAAAGAAAAAGACAAGGAAAAGAAAGAAGCATAGGAGAGGGATGGGCGCCAATCAGCTTTCTAACCACCCCCTTGGCCAAATTACAACTTTGCCCATCTCTTTTACACTCACACCACAACTCATTAGACCCATTTTGGTCTTTTTGCCTTTTTTCTTTTCTTTTTCATTTTTCCTTTTTACTCCATAGTATAAAAAAACTAGTATTTAGCGGCGATTTTCAAAACCGCCACTAAATCAGCCGTCGCGAAGCATTTAGCGACGGTTTTAACCAACTGCTGAATAACCGCCGCTAATCATAATTTTTGTAGCGGTTTTAAAATCGTCGCAAAATTAGTGATTTAGCGATGGTTTATAAAATATATAATGGCAGTTTTTCAACCGCCGTGAAAATTATAAAAAAGATTAAAAATTTTAATTTTAGCGGTGGTTTCAAAAACTGCCACTAAAATTAAAATAACCTATGCCCGCGCAGCCACGTGCCCGCATGTCCCCTTACCACCCCTTCCCCAGTTTCGAACCCGCGACCTCCACTGTGAACGTGCACGCGACCATCTAATCTGTCAAGCCCCTTTGTTATATAACCGCATATATAAATTATATACCAAAACAACCACTACTTTTCAGAATTATATTTTATATTTTTTAATATAAATTAAAAAAAATAATTAATTTATTATTTTTTAAAAGAGTAAAGGAATAAATTAAAAATAAATTAATTGAATTAAATTAACAAAATTAATTGATTAAAAATAAAAAAAAATTATATATTTTTAAAAATTATTAAAATTTTGTTAAATTTATTTTTATTTTAATTTTTCAAATTAAATTTTTAATTAACTAGTGGTGAATCCGTGTGATATATGGGAGAGTTTAATTTAAAAATAAAAAAATAAATTTATTATTTTAAATAATTTTAATAGAATTGATATTTATAATTTTTTTTTAATCTTTAATCATGTTGAAAAAATTTAAGTTTACTTAATTATTCACTATTCAATATACTAATAGAGAACACTTTTAATTCAATATATTATCATTCAATGTATTAAAGAATAATTAACATATTAAATAGGTCACTTGAGAAAATACTTATAATTTTTTTTATTATATTATATTTATTTATAAATAAATATTTCCACTTAAAAACGTTTGTTATTTTCTATTTATTATATTATAATTATAAATATAAATTAAAACTCTTAAATATGAGTAAGAATAAGTTTTTTCAATAATAACAAAATTTAAAAAAAATTAATTTTGATTTCTTCCATAGTCTTAAAAATGTGATAACTTAAATATTAATTAGCATTGAAAAACCCTAGTATTTGACAACCTTAAATAATTTTTTATGAATTTGTTAAGACATCACATTTTCAAGACTAGAATATAATTATTAAAGTAATTAATAATTAATTAATCACTACCTTTGATTTAATACAAGTTTTTGAGGGAAAAAATTCACCATTGATTGAGACTTGACAAAATATTTTATTTAACTATCATATTTTAACATTATATAAATATACATAGAATAAAGATATAAATATAATATTTTAAATAAATAGATAATTTTCTATGATTTAATTAATAGTTTAAGTTGTCTATTAATATTTCTCATAAAACTTATGTAAATTTAATACAAAACAATTAGCATTAAAAAACTTGTATATTTAAAATTTATTATTAATTTTACAATAATTAGTACATATTATTTTAAAACAATTGAAAGATTTAAATTATTAATGCAAATTACAAAATGTAAATTATTAATGCAATAAATATTAAACGCAAATCATTAATATAAGTTTTGGGGGAAAATTTTATTACTACTTATTATTTCAAAGCAATTGAATGATTTAAATTATTAATGCAAATTACAAAATGTAAATTATTAATGCAATAAGTATTAATTGTAAATCATTAATGCAAGTTTTGGAGGAAAATTTCTTTTTTCAAGACTATCCTACTTTTATATATATAAAGATGCAAATTACAAAATGTAAATTATTAATACAATAAGAACTAAATGCAAATCATTAATGCAAGTTTTGGGGGAAAATTTTATTACTACTTATTATTTCAAAGCAATTGAAAATTTTAAATTATTAATGCAAATTATAAAATGTAAATTATTAATAAAATAAGTGTTAATTGCAAATCATTAATTAATGCAAGTTTTGGGAGGAAATTTCTTTTTTCAAGACTATCATACTTTTATATATATAAATATGCAAATTACAAAATGTAAATTATTAATACAATAAGTACTAAATGCAAATCATTAATGCAAGTTTTGGAGATAAATTATTAATACAATATGTATTAATTACAAATCATTAATACAAGTTTTGGGGGGAAAAATTCTTTTTTCAAGACTATCCTACTTTTATATATATAAATATGCAAATTACAAAATGTAAATTATTAATGCAATAAGAACTAAATGCAAATCATTAATGCAAGTTTTTGGGAAAAATTTTATTACTACTTTTTATTTCAAAATAATTGAAAATTTTAAATTATTAATGTAAATTACAAAATGTAAATTATTAATACAATAAGTGTTAACTGGAAATCATTAATTAATGCAAGTTTTGGGAGAAAATTTCTTTTTTCAAGACTAACCTACTTTTATATATATAAAGATTTTACAATTAATTTAAATTAAATTTTCAATTTCTTCTTATGATTTTATATTTCTTTTTATTAATTTAATTCAATTTAATTTTAATTTTGAATTATTTAATTTTGATTTTAAATTATTTTATTATTTTTAAATTTAGCGACAGTTAAAAACTGCCGCTAAATTAAATTTTTTAATGAATTTTGTGGTGGTTTTTAAAAACCACATCAAATGTTAATTTAATTTTAATTATAAATTATTTAATTTTTTTTAATTTAGCGGCGATTTTCAAAAACCGTCGCTAAATTAAATTTTTCATGAATTTTGCGACGATTTTTCAAAATAGTCGCAAATGTATTTTAATTTTAATTTTGATTTATTTAATTATTTTTTAATTTAGCGACAGTTTCTCAAAAACCACTTCTAAATTCAATTTTATTTTTTAATTATTTAATTATTTTCTAAAATTAGCGACGGTGTTTTGAAAACCGCCACAAAGTTGAATGTTTTAATGAATTTTGCGACGGTTTTTAAAAATCGTCGCAAAATGTTAAAAAAACTACCGCTAAAATAGTATTTTGCGAAGGTTTTTAAAAACCGTCACAAAATGTTAAAAAAACGCTACTAAAATAGTATTTTGCGGCGGTTTTAAAAATCGTCGCAAAAAAATCACTATTAAAAATCAATTTTTTTGTAGTGCCATAATATACACAACTTATTTATAATAAAAACTCATTTATGATATTCCCATTTCACCCTTACTTTTCACACACACAATGAACCACTTTAAGCCCTATTAGACTTTTCACAATTCATTCTTTTTGATTAATTAAAATACCCCAATCTTAATGCTCATGGGCATTGGTCATTAGCTCAACACAATGACCTCAATATATATTCTTAGGCCCAAGGGCTTCACAACCTCATTCTTAAATAAAACACAACCCAAAACAAATGGTTTCAACCCAAGTTTTCTTTAAAAGCCTGATCCCTTAAATTAGACACCTCATAATATTTATAACATCTAATTCTTGAGACTAATTTATCACACATAATGAATCATAATTCCAATAAAAATATGGACCCACTAATGAGTCGTTACATGAAACAACCAACATAACCCGACAAGCCCTAACCCAAGAGAATCCCTCACAGCGCTTAACCTTACCACAGGGAAAGAACAATCTCTCTAAAGGCAATATCAACACACCGACACATCAACATATCATAGTCCTAGCTTAAAAGGGGCAATGTCAACGCATCTCCCCAACATCTCGAAAATAATCGTTACCACTCCCGGCCCATGAGGGTCACATTAACGTAGGAACCCAGCTCACCACAATTACGCTAGGGATTACGTTCCCACTCAAAAGCATTCAGGAACCATTACCCAATCCTAATTCAAATCCCATATGAACCACCAGTCATTCTAGTGCAACTTCCCTAGCCATAAGGCCAAAAACGGAAACCTAGGTGGCTATCCCAGCATGCACACCAACACAAGATACCTACATATATTATTCCGACAACACCCTTGGGGAATTATAACTACACCATCCAGACAACATTCTAGGCTGACATCCCATATGAAAAACACAGTATGCATGACAATGCCACATATCACAATTCAATGAATCATATGAACAACATTTTATAAACATCATCTATTGCACAAAATACAATGCACATGTACAAAAACTTTTGGGACAGACCTACCACATGAAATCATCCGTTATCGGTTAGCGTTCGCATGCAACAAAACTATTTTGCATGAAATCATATAACATTTAGGTAGAAATAAACCAAGGTTTAGGATAGAACTACGCACAATAAATCAAGTTTTGGGGGCGAACACTCACCTCGAACGTATTTCGAATGCCTCGATCTTCGTGCAAGACCTCGATTTGCGTGTCAAACCTCAAACACCCGTACTTTATACTCAACCTCGAGCCTCAACACTCCCTAAACATCATATTTATTTAAAGGAGCATCAAAATTCATTTTCCTTAATTTTTCATAATTTCTTCTATTTTTCTCCTAGTTTTCACCTTGATAATTCCAAAATAATTATCTCCTCAAACATTTTTTCAAAGTTTTCAACATGATAAATCCTAAAATAATTTTAGAAAAATATTGAAACAAATTTCAAAAATACCCTTGGTCGCACATGCCCAACTCATGTTTGCGAGTGAAAGATGGCGCGTGCAGCCCACGCGCCAATTTTTTTACTCGCTTCCGGCCATCGGCGACTCCTCCGATGCCTAATCTGAGCACACCCTTTTGAAGCCTTCCCTTAGTCGATCCTAATGGTACCACTTGGTGCCTGAAAAGTAATCGAAAAATTCCCCAAACGGGCAGTTGCAGGAGGGGCTCTAGCATCCGCCTCGCATCTTCGACCAAGCTTCAAACAGCCTCTAAACTAGATAAAAACCCTCCCAAAAACTCCAGAATTCTTCCCTTTGATGCAAGGATCAAAAGCCCCTTATCAAATCACTCAGAAACACCCCCAAAACACGGCCAATTTGTGTACCAAAAATCCGAAACCCTCAGCCCCTTTTAATAGCCAAAAATCGACCACCCCACTGCCAATCATTGCCCAATGTTTGGCCCCCAAGCCTCCTAGAGTCGTATACAACCCTCTATCGCCCGTCTCATTACTGAAAATAGGATCCATGTGTGGTGGCAGTGTGGTGGCCGTTTTCTTACAGTGTTCACACTACAGTTTGGTTTATTACACTTTGGCCCCCTTATTTCTTCCAAATGCCATTTCGGCCATTTCCATAACACCCATAATATTTCCAATGCTACCATTAAGGCCCACAAGTTTTGTACTCCTCATTTCATTCTCGAAATTTAGGAAAAACTATCTTTTTGACCTCTCTTTGGTAAAAGTAACAAATTACACTTTGGCTCTGTTGATCGTTTTGACCCTAAGTCCTTTCGTTTCAACCCGAAATCACTCAAGGGTTGTTCTACATATAAAATCTAAGTCCTCATATCACTCTGTTGACTTTTAGGAAGTTTTCTACGTCGATTCAATTTCTCAGCCTGATCCACAACTGTACCGAAGATCATTCCCGATCCAATTTCTTTTGACACCTAAAATCATACCTCGAATCACTCGTTGATACTAGTCCATTTTCTTTAATCATCTAGGGTCTTGGGTACTCCCGTCGGTCGATTCGGTCACCTAAAATTGCAATAGTATACCCTATAGTCTCATTCTTTCAAAAATTCTACTTATACCCTTCATAAAATCCCATTTATAACCTAAACAATTTTATGGATATTATACATTTCGTTTTCCTTTCCAGACAAAATCATTTCATCTAATCAAAGATGTATATATTGACAAAACATTAAATGCAAACATACAACTTTATTTTTGACAAAAATACACATAAATATCACCTTAAAGAAGCTAGCAGTGCATTACATTAAGTAACAAGTGGAAACAATAAACAAAGTTGATTTACGTATACAAGACAATAGTTGCCCTTATTTTACTAATAGTAAATTTCAAAACCTCTCCAATTATTATTCTTTCATTTTCTAGGTAAAATCCTGTTTTACTTAATTTTTTGCTTGGTGTCATGTATGAGTAATCTTTTTAATTTGTATTTGTCCTTTAGTTGGTCATTTGAATAAAAAAAACATATATTAATTGACATCTATTCTCATAAAAATTATTGAAGATTATAAAAGCTAATAACATAGGCTTGAAAGGTTTAAAGTACCTTTATATTTAATTTTTTTTTGTTCTTTTTCATTTTTCTTTCTTTCTTTTCTTAAATCTCTCATCTGTTTCTCTCTCTTCTTAGTTCTTTCTTAGTTGGTAACCCAACGATGACAATGATAGTTGTCACACTAGTTTCTCTCTCTCTATATTTTCTATGCGATGAGCTCAAATGGTTTAGGTTCATTCTCTTTTCTCCGCCAAACTAAGGTTTAGGTTTGTTATTCATCTTAAACTAGATTTGACTTCAAAATGCATCTGGATTCAATAATAGGGGAGATTATTGTTTAGGATCTCTAAACCCCAGTTTAGGATCTTTGTTTAACAATAAGGGAGATTATTGTTATTTTTCAAACAAAAGGGGTGGTTCTTACAATTATGCCAACTTTAGAGGTGATTAATTATTACAATTTTCCTTTTTATATATTTATCATGAATGCATATTTTTCATTTATCATTTAATAATAATTTTTCATTCCATGTATTATCATAAGACAATACCTTTTATTATTAATGTCCATCCTCCATGGATCTCTATCCTCCATGACCTGATACATAAATCAAGTGCATGCAAGTTCATGACCTGGTACTTGATTTTAAGTCATGACCTGCTAAATAAATCAAGGTTAGGCTAAGTCATGACCTGGTAAATAAATCTTCTCTCAAACGTTTATTTATTTATTTTTTTTCAAATTCTCAAACATCTACTGCGATGCATTTTAGGACAATTCATATTATATATCATATTATTTTGCAGTACTTAATTTTATTTATTTATTTTGATTAAGTTCTCATTATTTTTTTATTTAAATATCAGTTTTTGAACAGCAAAGAGGATATATTCTAGAAAACAAGCTTCAGCTGAATTCATATCCATCTGGAGATATTTATTTATTCATTGAATGATTCAAAAAGAGGCCCAAGACCTGGTTCGGAAACTGCCCCAGAATTTTGGTTTAGTCATATGATTAATAATAAAATATTTCATTGCGTATCACTATCTCTATCTCTTAATTAATTAGGTTTATTTAGGGTAAATTAATTTGATATTAAATATCAGTTTTTGAACAGCGAAGAGGATCCTTGAAAACAAGCTTCAGCTGAATTCATATCCATCTGGACATAATTATTTATTCATTGAATGATTCAGCATCAACGTTTAATTTTGATGCTGAAAGTAGTTAACTAATCACAGAAGAAAACTTCATCAGGATATGTATGTTGGTTTCAGTTGAAAAGAAAGAAAATGTCAATTCATCCTAATTCAAATAAAAAATGTCCTCTCCCCTCCCCGATTCAGGACCAAGAAAATGTTTGACCAATTCATGAACTCCATGTCTATATATATAAATAGCCAATCCATCATCTAAACCAAACAAATTACAAAGAAAAGCTCTAAATCCAAAGCGCTGATTATTCCCTACTGTTACTGTTAATTTAGATCCTAAATCAAGAGAATGAAGGGCACCCACCTCTTCGTAACTATGGCTGTGTTGGCCTTGGCTTCAACACTTGCCTATGCTTCTGATCCAAGCCAATTGCAGGACTTTTGTGTTGCTGTTAATGACTCGAAATTTGGAGGTACATTCTCTCTCTCTCTCTCTCTCTCTCTCATGGGTTCAAACTGTATAGGATAACACTATATATAACTTCATCAACTAGCCAACTGCATGAAATATTGTTCAGTTTCATGGTTCATCACGACAGACTTTTTTGCTCTCTATATATATTTAGTGACTTTTATTTATTTATTTTTTTCTTTCTGCTACGAATTTTAGTAACTTTTACCAATCCTAATTCTCTTCATCACATGCAGTGTTTGTGAACGGGAAGTTTTGCAAGGACCCAAAGCTCGCTACGGCAGAAGATTTCTTCTTTCCCGGGCTCCTTAACCGTCAAAATACATCAAACCAACTTGGCTTTACTGTGACTCCAGTGAATGTGATGAACTTACCGGGGCTTAACACGCTTGCTATCTCCTTGGCCCGACTCGACTTTGCTCCCTTTGGGGTTAACCCGCCACACACGCACCCTCGTGCTACTGAGGTCATTGTTGTGCTGGAAGGTACCTTATATGTAGGCTTTGTCACCTCCAATCCAGAAAATCGTCTCTTTGCCAAGACCCTGTATCCGGGAGATGTGTTTGTTTTTCCAGAGGGTCTCATTCATTTCCAGTTCAATGTGGCAAAGACTAAGAATGCTGTCGCGATTGCTGGTCTAAGCAGCCAAAATCCTGGGGTTATTACCATTGCGAATGCAGTATTTGGGTCCAATCCCAAGATTAACCCTGATGTTTTGACCAAGGCATTTCAACTGGACAAAAAGGTGGTTGATTATCTCCAAACAGTCTTCTAACTCTTGAGAGACAGCAACCAAACAAATATTAATTGGACCCTTTTGTCTGCTAATAATAATTAAATTAATGCCATAAATAAGTGGGACAATGTCCTTTTCTTTGAAATTCTCTTATTGTTGTGATTCAATAAAATAGTTCTAAACTATAAGTTAGTCACTATCTTGTATATACCCTACGTGTATATGACATGATAGTCTATCTATATATATATCCTAAAATGTTATAGAATCTTGCTTTATGTAACCTATGAATACAAGGCAGTTCAAAGTTCTTACTATCAATAGTTCTAAACTATAATTTTTTGTTTGTCTCACTATGTGCCTATAAAATAACGAAAACATCAAATTTTGTGTAGTATATAATATAATGATTACCCATGTATTCTCCACATAAATGTTTACACAATCTTGCAACTTAAACATAATACAAATTCTAGTCTTTGGTATGATGAAAGATATAGAGTGTGTTCCCTTAAGAAGTTAAACTGATGCAATGGAGATGATAACGCCTATGAACTGTCACCAATAAATTTGTTGTGACCTAGAGTAATGTAGTTGAGATGGACGTCTACGTTGATCCCCATGTGCACTTGCACTAAAGAAATGTCAATTAGACTACCTTGAGACTACTTGGGAATGCCCCTCTAACGATGAAGTTAGTAACAAGCGACACTACAAAGTTGTTTCTCCACTTTTCTCCTTATGGAGATCGAACGTACGAGGAAAGCCAGAAAAGTTAGAATGAACTTACCCTTCTTTTTTTCTTGTGTTTGCTTATTTTCTATGGTGTCTTAAGGGACTTGGCCACATGTACCTCTCGTCCTTTCTCTCGAGAATGAAGGGTCGATGGAGCTGAAGACTACCCTTTTTGGGTGTTTGTCATCCTCGATACCACTGTCTCTAGCCGGCTCATTTAAATTAATTGAGGAATGATGGGCATTAATGGTTAGTTTCCTTTGATTTGCAGACTCGAAGCTATGGATTCCTTTGGTATCTTTCTTTCCATGGGGTCCTTTTGATCCGAGTCTCCCTAGGGTCCTCCCATAGGGCTCTTGAAGAAGAATATAAAGAAGGAATTAGAAACTAATTTTTCAGTTTTAAAATAAATTCATCTCTAATTAGGTATTCGTACTATTATTTTAATATTATTTATTACTTTAAAAATAAAGAAAAGTTCGTCTCTATCAAAAAATAAGGAATCCGTCTCTAGTTTTGTCTTTAAATAAAAAGAATATGATTAAAGATAAATAATTTTTGGTCTCTTAATTAAGATAAAAAATATATTTTATTATTTAAAAAACAAAAATTTATCCTCTCTATTTAAAAATAAGAAATTGGTCATAAATTCTGTCTCTAAATAAAAAAATATAATTAGAGATGAAAAGCTTTCCAATCTCAAAGGATAGAAAATATTTTTTATTATTATTTTAATATTATTTATTACATTAAAGACTGAAAAAAATTCTTTCTCTATTTAAAATATTATTTTTAATTAAGACACTGAAAAGAAGTGCATTTTAGGGAAAATAAGCAGTGCAAGACAAATTTTAAATCAAATCCTATTTTAGGTTTAAAGACAATCATTTCCATTTCTAATCCTCATCTAGATAGGGTTGGCAGTAGTTCGGTTTGGTTTTGATTTTTGCCAAAACCATAACAAAACCAAACTTAAATTACTAAAACCAAAACCAAACCATTACCCATTTGGTTTTAAATTTTTAAAACCATAACCAAACCATTCGGTTTCGATTTAACCATGGTTTTTTTAGTTTAATTTCACACCAACAAACAAAGACAAATAGCATTCATATATTTTTTTGATAATTTCACAACAAACAAAGATAAATTCTAATAAAGTTATCTTATTCTTGCATAAAGTTACAAAACTTCTTGGATATAAAATCACATCTCCAAATCTACAATTGTTAAGATCAATAAATTAATATTTGCGTAATTAAATTGTAATTTAAGCTAAAAAAATTAGCTACGAAAGTTAATACCTTTATCAACAACATTAATATATTCTTCGTAAATTGATGTGAATAGTCTTTGGGATTCGAGATTGACTTTGGCATCGGAGGGTCTTTGCGGGGAAAGATTCCCGCGAGCCTTCTAACCCATTTTTTGAGCATCAATAGGGCCAAATCCTTACGGCGAGACCTAGTAGCGAAGGCTAAAAGCTTGCGGCGAAATCTTGTGGCAAGAGTTAGTGGCGAGAGCTTGTGGAAAAAGCTTGTGACGAGTGCATGTGGCGAAGGCTAGTGGGAAGAGCTAGTGGCAAGAGTTTGTGGCGAAGGCTTGTGGCGAGAGCTTGTGGCAAAGGCTAGTGGCAAGAGTTTGTGGTGAGAGCTAGTGGTGAAAACTAGTGGCAAAAGCTTGTGGCGAGAGCTAATGGCAAAAGCTAGTGGCAAATCCTTGCGGCGAGCATCCTAACGGCAATCTCCCTTAAGGCGACATCTCTTATGACAACCCAACTTCACCTGACACCGAGCTCGAGTGGACGTCACCTCACAAATTTTAATTGTTGTATTTTGGCAACAACAATTTGGCGTCGTCTGTGGGAAATGCAACAAAAAACCAATCTTAACACAAGATGCCGAGAGGGACAAGATTAGCCGATTGTGCGAACCCGCCTAACCCCACCTGAAGGAGTGCTCGTACCAGAATGAGAGCCACAAAAGGCCCCTATCAAGGGCACTCTACAATACCAAAATTTTCAATAAAACGCCCTAACAACGAAGTGCGTTCAGGGAACTTCCCGGTGCTCGAATGCAACCATACAACCAGAATAGGGGGGTATGGAGCATTCAGAACAAGGAGAAGCAGGCGTAGCTGGATTGAGTAGATATGTGATAGGGCTAGAGAAGCAAGTCCCACATGCAGCGCCCGTTAGTCAGGAACAACACTCCTTTGAATAGTCTTCAATTCCAAATGGAAACCTCATGGGGACTTCAAGAATAGCTCCACCCACAGTCTTACTCTCAGATTATGAACTATTGCGGAAGAATTTTGAGGAGCTAAAGCAATAGAATGATGAGCTTAGGATAAACAATGAGGAGAATATGAGGAGACTACACGGAGTCACTGCTTTGTTACGTGAACTAATGCCTGACATTCAGGTTCCCCACATGAGACAGATCGGTATGAGGAGGGAGAATCAAAGATTCCAAGACCACTCTCCAAAGGCCCCTCAGCAAGGGATAAGAATCGAAACTCTAGAACCGAATAGCCAAGTCCCTGAAATAACAGACTCAAGAAGGAAATATGGCAGAAGGGCAAGAAAAGCTCCCATGTACAAAGAGACAGCAGAAAACACCCACTTGAGAGTCCCTTATGACCCGTCTCTTTGCCAAAATGAAGCAAAATAGGAAACACTCAGTGTGTCTAACATCTAACGCCTCATAGAAAATGTGCTAAAATAAAAAATAGGTAATGATGGTGCCAAAGATAACTCCCCCAAAAGGGTTCCCTCTATCAGAGGAACTCCAAAGGCAACTAGTGCAACCAGGGTTTGAACTGCTACAACTTTCGGTATACTCAGGAAGGGAGGACCTCGAGAAACACTTACAGCATTTTGTCGCAATGGCCGTGTTACATGGATGGAATGAGGTCACTAGGTGCAGGGTTTTCCCATTCTCCCTGATAGGATAAGCTCAGCAGTGGTTCACTGAATTGTCGACAGGACATATACGATCATTCGAACAGTTGAAGAAAAAATTTCTAGATGCATTCTATGTCTATCTCCCAAAGAAGAAGAGTGTAATATATCTAATGAGTTTACATCAGAAGTCGGATGAATCCCTAAAGAAATACATCAAGCGGTTTAGAGCTACGACGCAGGAAGTAAGGGATCTCCCAGTCGGATTGGCAACGTCAACCCTACTAAACAGAACTACCTACGCCCCGCTTAGAAGATCCTTAGCCTTCTCAAAGCCAAATTTTGTGACTAAGTTGTTTGACCAAGAAGAACAATTTTTCATCCAAATGGAAATTTTGGACGTGGGGGAAGGTAATAGAAGAGGAAGGGAAACCCAGCCCAAAGTGTGAAGGACCTTACAAAATTTAGAAGGTGTTAGGCCCCAACATGTGCACACTACCGACAGCACAAGGCATGGCGATGGGAAAAGCTTGGAGCACAGTGCACCTCGAGAGGTACTTCCCAGTTTTAACCCTAGCGGAAGGGACGAAACACGAGACGTAGAGACAGGCCTGTCATCAGAAGTGTTTCTTGACCTGGCTAGAGGCCTGAATTGTCTTTAATTTTTCATTGTAATAACATCCCCTGATAAATAGAAGAATATACCCCCTATATTCCCGTGGAGTAGGCAAAATTATAAGCCGAACCACGTAAAATCTCCATGAGCCCAGATTATTTGTATGTGTCATGCAGCTATAGCGGCTTAAGCACAGCTTGCTTCCAATGGTCAAGTCACCTAGCCACAATCTGGTGCAGATGACCACGGGTCGGTCTGGGATTACCAGAACATCCGATGCCTATGCCCGTATACTCACCCGGATCCCTCGCTTGAGTTCATTGTTGTGCCTTTTTTGCTAGACCCAACTCCTTGGTTAATTTGGTGCCTAGGTCTCCTAATAAACTCGGATGTCTGGTAGGAATCTCGTGTCAGACCACTGGCCAAACCCAGATTCCCTGAGGTAGACTGGTCCTAGGAAGATGGAAAAGAAGTGAAGTGATCATCTAATAGCTCTAGCATAAGACTACTAACGAAGGTTAAGTCGCCTAGTGGCAATCTGGTGCCAATGACCACGAGTTGCCTGGGATCACCAGATGATCCGATGCCTATGCCCGCAGACTCACCCAAATCACTCGCTTGAGTTGGGTGCTATGCCTTTTTGTCTAGACCCAACTCTTTGGTAGATCTGGCGCCTAGGTCTCTCGGCAAACTTGAATGCCTGGTAGGAATCTCGCGTTAGGCCACTGGCCAAACCCAAATCCCCTGAGGTATATTGGCCCAAGGTATGAAAAGATAACAACCCTATGACAATTCTGCCATGATTCCACTTATCGGAGTTGAGTCATCCAGTTGCAATTTGGTGCCTATAACCATGAGTTGGCCCGGAATCACCAGAACATCAGATGCCTATGCCCGCAGACGCACCCAGATCCCTCACTTGAGTGGGGTGCTAAGCCTTTTTAGCTAGACCCAACTCCTTGGTAGATCTGACGCCTAGGTCTCCCGGTAAACTTGGATGTCTGGCAAGAATCCCGTGCCAAACCATTGGCCAAACCCAGATTCCCTGAAATAGGCTAACCCTGAAAGACGGATATGGAGAACACAATAGCCCATGCACTATGATCCATCCTAGGATCACCAGACGCTTTGAAAGCTGTGCTTGTAGGCTCGCTTGGACCCCTTGACTAAGTTCGGTGCTATGCTCCAAGATAGACCCGACTCTTTGGCTGATCCAACGCCTAGGCCTCCCGACAAGCTCGGACTCCTGGCAAGAATTCTGCAAAGGAACCTATCTCTCAAGGGCATGCCCAGAGGATAATTTGGTACCTAAGCCCCTGGCTAGCGTAAGATTTTCAGGTATTTTGGAACCCTTGATTGAGTCTAGGTGTTAGACCCGGCTATTTGGCTGATATGTTACTCTTCAATTTTGTCTAAAAGACAAAACAGAAGAATGGGGGGCAATTGTTGTTCCAGGGAAAATTGATAGGTAAAAAAAAATGAGGAATTTTCTTTAAAATAAAAGATAAAAAGTTTGGTCGTGGAGCTAGCCGCAAGGGCCAGCTCGTGGCAGTTTGCCGCGAGCCAAGGCCACGGCCTGCCTCTCTGCCAAGTTGGCCACAAGGGCAGGCTCGCCGCAAGCTATAGCGAGCCAAGGCCGCGGCCAGCCTTGCGGCCAATTGACCATAAGGGCAGGCTCGGGTAGCTTGCCATGAGCCAAGGCTGGCCATAAGGGCCAGCCTTGTGGCCGTCTCCCCCATTTTTTTTGGCTTTGACCCATTTAGGAACCGCCATGTGTCGACACCAGCCAGTGGCGAGAGCTTGTGATGAGAGCTTGTGGCGAAATCCTTGTGGCAAGACCTAGCGCTAAAAGCTTGCAACGAAATCTTGTGGTGAGAGCTTGTAGCAAAGGCTAGTGGCGAGAGCTTGTGATGAGAGCTTGTGGCTAAGGCTAGTGGCAAGAGCTTGTGGCAAAGGCTAGTGGCAAGAGCTTGTAACGAGAGCTTGTGGTGAAAGCTTGTGGCAAGTGCTAGAGGCAAGAGCTTGTAACGAGAGCTTGTGGCAAGTGCTAGAGGCAAGAGCTTGTGGCGAAAGCTAGTTGCGAAAGCTTGTGGTGAGAGCTTATGGAAAAAGCTAGTGGTGAATCCTTGCAGTGAGCATCCTAACAGCAATCTCCCTTGAGGCGACATCTCTTATGGCAACCCAAATTCACCCAACACCAAGCTCGAGTGGACCCCACCTCACAAATTTTAATTGTTGTATTTTGGCAACAACAATTTGGCGTGCCGCAAGCTTTTAGCCTTCGCCGCTAGGTCTCGTCCTAAGGATTTGGCCCTATTGATGCTCAAAAATTGGGTTAAAAGGCTCGCGAGAATCTTTCCCTGCGAAGACCCTCTGATGCCAAAGTCAGTCTCGAATCCCAATGACTATTCACAAAAATAGTAAAACTATATTCAAAGTGTCTAGATTTTACCAAAATTGGAAGCCCCCTATCAATGTCTTGTAGTTAGGTATTTATAGGGCACGATTCTTAAGGGTGGCTAGTGTCGACACGTGGCAGTTGTTGAATGGGTCAAAGCCAAAAAAAAGGGGGGAGGCGGCCACGAGGCTGGCCCTCGCTGCTAGCCTTGGCTCGTGGCAGGCTACCGTGAGCCTGCCTTTGTGGCCAGCTTGGTCGCGGCCTTGGCTCGCAGCTGGCTGCCGCGAGCCTGCCTTTGCAACCAGCTTGGCCGCGAGGCTAGCCGCGGCCTTGGCTTGCGTCAGATTGCCGCAATCTGGCCCTTGCGGACAGCTCCGCGATCAAACTTTTTATCTTTTTATTTTAATGAAAATTCCTCATTTTTTTTACCTACCAATTTTCCATGGCATAACAATTTGAAAATTAAATAAAATATTATTTTTATTTAATATTTTTACCTAAAAAGGGGAGATAATTTTTTAATATATATTTTTGTATTTATATGATTTTGAAATTAAATATTACTTTTATAATATAAAAGGACATCTCTTTCCAACTAATTATTTATAAAATTCTTGTTAAGAAATTTGTGTTTTGATTTATTTAGAAAATATTTCTTGAAAAAATTAAATAAAAATATATTTTTAGTAAATTTGGTTCATTGATGATATCCAAAACATTTTGAAATACTTTTAAGATTGATGATTTTATACTCGAGTATGTTTTCAAAATAGTCGAGTATATGTTCATATTAATTGAGTATATTCTCAAAATAATCGAGTATATATTTGATATAATTGAGTATTCCATAAGGCATTGTGAGAGAAAATCAAGAAACCTCTTTGTGTTGATCGAATAAAACTTTTGAAAGGTTTCCTGTAAAAATCCAATCGAGTATGTTTTAAATATAATCGAGTAATGCTTAATGAGTTTTCAAAATCAATCGATTACATATGATAATATAGTTGAGTAAAGGTATAATATAATCGACTATCAAAATTTCTTACTCGAGTATATTATGCAATCTTTTGTCATCTAAAAAATTAATCGAGTAAGGAGTTTTTATAATCGAGTATCAATCATTTGTACTCGAGTAAATCTTTTTGATAATAGAGTATTTTTGTGTTAAATCTTCTGAGTATATTTTTACTTGAGTGAAGCTTTCTTTATAATCGACTAATGTATTTTTATACTTGAGTGAATATCCTTCTACTAATTGAGTAAAGATGGGTTGGATACTGGCTAAGATTCTGGTTTTAAGATTAATGAAGTATCAAGTGTTTATACTTGAGTAAAGATCTATATTAGTCATGTAATCTTAGCCTTGTAATCGAGTAAATAATGCAAGTTTCTAAGGCTTCTATATGAATCAAGTAATGAGTTGGTCATACTCAAGTAAGTCCATCATATAATCAATTACATTGTATATCCAAACGATTAAGGACCTATACTAGTCGAGTAAGCCTATAACTTAATCGAGTATCGACTGACAGATTTTGAAAAATATAGTTGTTGGACACATTGAGTGCTGCTAGTTTCATCTTTTTAGTTCATTAAATGCATTTTAGATAACATGAGTGTACTTTTGTGAATTTATATCTGTTGTTTAATGCTCATAGAGACAAAAAGTGGCAGTTGTGACTCAATTGAAACATTCCAATTGTCATTTTCCATGTCAACTAACATTCAATGAAGAAAATCTACAAATAGAAGAAGACATTGTATAAAGAAAGTTAGAACCATTAGGTTGGGCTTCCTTCCTAGTTGGAGGATGGCCCAGTAATGGTTGGGTATTGCTAAAAGAATGACCCAATTTCTTTTACTAATATTTTTATCTCATGGGCTTAAAATAACCTTAATGAGATTAGGGTTTTTTTGTGCCTCTTAGGCTAGAAAATTCTTGCATAATAGGTGAGAAAAATAGAAGAAAAAATAAGAGGAATGTAAGGCCCCCACCTGGGTCCCCAAAGAACCAGAGTGGGTGCCCTATTAAAATAGAGACAACTTAATTTGGAAGGACCTGTCATGCATGCCACTGATAAATACCTAAAGAAAACTGATAAAGGAAACTTGTTATCCTGGCATGTATATCAAAACCTCAACCTGCTATACAACAACTGATCTCTAGGCTTACATAGCTCAGGCATGCATAACATACAACACTGGCACATCGAGTGCAAAATAAACACAGTCCATACATACCCAGATAAACTGAAGAAAAATACAATTCGGAAGCGATAAAATGCACAAAAAGAAACCCCTAGGCTGACAACTACCAGGTCTGCATGGCCCTGTACACTACCTATCCCGAAAGTCGGGAACCACTAGACTCGCCCACAACTGGGTCCTTGCCTTTACCTAAAATGAAGAGAAAACAAGGTGAGTCCAATGACTCAGCAAGCTCATAAAGAAAAGAAGGACGGATAGAGTAGAGCCAAGAGTAAACCTGTGTCTCACGTGCATAACACATCAAAACTCATGCATAACATGCCGTGTAATCTCATAAACTAATACATATACCAACTATATAAGTAACAATGCACACATACAGGATCTTGGGGCCCAAATAAGACATGCACTAGCACCTAAGTCCTTATAACAAACCTACTACTACCTTGAAGGTAGCCTCTACCTGTACTACGAGCTGAACCTCGCTCGGGTGGGAGCTATCACACCTGCTGGCATGCATGAGCGTCTAAGATAAAGCTAGGCATGCCGAGGCATCCCTAAATAACTCGGTTCTGAAATCCAGACACCATACAGCTGTATCTCAAAACTAGCACCATGACTCGTGCAGATGCAACAAATAAGGGGTGTCGTAGTAGACTGGACAGGATACAAAGCCCCCATAAGCCAAGCATCCCTCCAAGCCTCGCCCAACTAGTAAGACACACACCAAATGCAAATGCTCATGCTTAACAACCAATTAATAAATATCATGGTCATGTGACAAGAACTCAAGATTAAAAGGACCAACCAAAATGCATAAACCCGTCTCGAGCATACAAGACATGCATTTGAAAATACCGTTTGTGTTTAACTGGTTGAAATAGGGAAAGTAGTGTTATAATACATACAATTATTCCATATGGACACTAGCTAGCCTTCCCTCTGCAGGTACCCATCTTCATTCCATTTAGAAGGTAGAGAGTGAACAAGCCCCCCAGAAACACAAGTAAGACTTCATGAGTGCGACTACCTTATCCTCATATTTACCAAGTTAAATCTTATACTTGTATATATTTCTTTTCTAGCCTTATCATCACTGAAAAGAGGATAAAACAAAGGATATGTAGATATAGATATATAGGCAATTGAGAGAAATAAAAATCCAACAACAAGATAAAGACCAAAGAAAGTACAATCCGCTACTCCTTAGCTATCCACAAGGATTCATAGGATACTTTAAACTTCACCAAAATAATTTAGATCTTCAACCAACAGCAACTAAAACCCACTTAATTGATCGAATTCCAAAAATGAAACTTCATAATTATATATATACATACAGGAATAGATTTTGGCCTAGCTATATAGATAAAATACATATATATATATATATGCGAATAAGGAACTCATGGATGACACTGCACATGGCCTCTAGCATTTACAACCTTCCCACACATTATCAAACCATACCTGATTGGAAGAAGGATAAATAAAAGAAAAAGAAAGCTTGTTACACCCTTCGCTAAAACAAGGACTATGCTAACATAAAGTTTTATATATATATATATGTATATATACATGCGACCCACATGGAATCAATGCACATAAACTATAGCTCACCCTCTTATCCAAGATTATACACAACTAACTTGGAAATCAAAGGTAGCTGGGAAGATGAGAGCTTGCCTGAACTTTCTTCTTCTTCTTCTTCTTTTTCTTTTTCTTTTTCTCCTTCTTCTTCTTTTTCTTCTTCACTATTTTTTCTTCTCACTTTGCCTCTTGGTCGAACCATAATGAGCTTCCTTTCTCGGTTATATATATATATATCATCAGAGCACTTAGGACATGAGTGGGACATGCGTCAAACACTAAAGATGATTCTCCACTGCCCAAGCTCCATTTCATCGAGATAATGCCTTGGGATTTCGCTAAAAGTGGAGGATATCTGGATATGGCCAGGGATATCCGAATATGAGAGGTGTTAAATGAAAAAAAGAAAAGAAAATTTTGGCAAATTCAAAACTCTTTTGAATTTTGGTCATAATTTCCTCATCTGAGCTCAGATTTAGGTGATTCAAGATACTATGGAAAGAAAAGAGAAAGATATACAACTTTCATGTTTTGAGTTTTCTGAGATTTGGACTGTATCAAGGTCAAAATCGGGTTATAACGGTGAAAATCACATTGTTGAAACATGGCCATCTGGATGCAAAAACTCATATCCAAATATCAACAATTCATATCCAGATGTTAATCACAAAAACTCAAAAAGATATCCATATATGCCCCCAACCATTCAGATATCACTCACATAACTCAAAGAAATCATCCAAATCAACTCCCTCTCATCTGAATGCAACGCAACCCATCCAAATGACTCTCAATGGCCCTTAAAATCAATCCTTTAAGGAATTTCCTTAGAAATCCCAAACAGATTTATCTCTGAAAACCTCGAATCAGATCACGATATTTGGTGCCAATCATTTTCTATGGACAACCGAACCTCCCCTGAACTTAGGTGGACATAGGGCCATGAAGTTTTTGAGAAGTTTGCCCCCTAAGCTGCTATCGACACTAGATTCCTCTAAGCGAGATGCTCGACCCGGATTATGGTGCTCTTGATCATGTTGCACATTCCTCAATTGCGCTGCAGCTAATACGTCCACTCCTCATAAGATACCTACCAAGGTATCTTGCATCTCCGGAGTACCCTGCGATCGTGTCCCACTAGCTTCTCCAGGCACCTTAGGTGGGGGAGTATCCTACCCACGGTTCACATGGCGTGGCCATCCTCGTCCTCAACGAGTATTCATGTTTCCTATATAAAAACAATACTTAGAGACAAAATATAACTTCAAAGATTAACTCAATACGAAAACAACCTAACTCTACCCGACAACCTAGGTGTACAGGGACAACTTGACCTAAATAACCCAAACTTGCTCTGTTTGAGCTTGCTATCATGGCCGAATTCAGCCATGTCTTCCTGTAATGTCTCGTATTGAGTGATAGGAAGGACTAGAATAACTTACCCTGATGAGCTTACGCGAACTTCCTAGGGGATCACCCATCCTTGAGCTTCCCTAGCTCAAGCATGCTTAACCCGGGAGTTCTTTGCTTACATTCAGCCCAAAAGGTATCCAGCTAGTGTTGTTTCATTCCTTACTTATCCTCGAAATATACTATCCTTCTCTAGGCTCTTCAGGTATTACATTCTCGAGTTCTGAGGTAGGATGTGCGTGCCTAGAAGTTTGGAAATATGTGTGGTCATCTGTAAAGAGCCAACCTTTGGTGAAGGCAGTCCGATGAGGGCGGGGAGTGGCGTCGGGGCTTGAGGGCCAGCACAAGGAGCCTCAAAGGGGAGAAGATCTGGGACCAATTTTTAGGTTGCATGATAAAGATGTCATGTGCTCAAGGGGGGAGAATGTAATACCCTAAGAACCCAGATAAGGGTAGTATATGTAAGGGCCGCTTCTGAATATTCCTGCTTAGCATAGGATACTCGAAAGAAGGTCATTATAGAGATGATATAGAACAAAAATTAACTTAAATAACAACTCATTTCATTTCTAGCAGTGAAAATTTAAATAAGATTTAATTACATTTTCAATATCTCATGACTCTAGGCTCGATATGAAAGTAAAGCAAGATCGCTACGGGGTAAACAGCGTAGTTCAAAATTTTGAACTTACCCCGATCCCGGCGATTGGATCAACGTCGAAATTAAATCATTCACAAACAAATAAATAAATCTAAACTTTAGATTATCGAGTTATCGAGTAGTTCGCGGATTCGAGCCGTCCAAGTGTCCGGCCTCTAACTCGTGATACGCGGCACTCGTCCGTTGGCAAGGAGAGCGGAATAGGAGTGCTAACTCCTTCTCCTTTGCGCGGCTTGTGTATGGACGATAAAAGAACACCCACGTTTCAAATCGATGCCAAAAGAAACGAGAAGAGTGAACGGCAATACATTTTTCAACTCTTGAAAAACGACACCAAAAATCACTTCCATAATGGGCAACCTATAAAAGGATATTTATAGTGAAATATCCTAAGGTTTCTAAAACCCTAATGGATTGGGCTAGCCCATTAATTCTAATTTAATTAGAATCTTAAGTGGGCTTATTCTAGTCCAACTAGAAATATAATTAAATGGCCCAATCCTTTTATAGGTTAAATAAAATATTATGGCCCAAATCTAATTCAAGCCCAAATATATTTTATTTAATATTTAGCCCAAATCTAATTTGGTCCAAATATAATATTTAATATTTGGCCCAAATCTAATTTAGTCCAAATATAATATTTATTTTAATATTTGGCCCAAATCCAATTTAGTCCAAATATAATATTTAATTTAATATTTGGCCCAAATCTAATTTAGTCCAAATATTAACTTAAGCTCAAAAATATTTTATTTCCTATTTGCCACTCCAACAAATAGAAAATCATTAAATTAGAAACTCCTTCCTAATTTAATCAATTGCCATTTTAGGAAACTCTTTCCATTATAACGACTCCTCATCATATCGACGTCATTTACGTCTATTTGTTCTTTTTCCGTGAGAACCTACGACGGCACAACTTCTTGCCGAAGTGTCCCACTTAACCATACGTCCACTCTCCTGGTTTAAGCCAGGGACCGTGCCTATTGCGTATGACTCATTAGGCTTCCGAATATGTTGGCAATGTGTCGGTACGAACACATAAGACAAGATTGGCCTCTAGCAAGGCATCATGCCTACCCAATTATTCAGAAGGATTCATAATCCGCAAATAACCTTTCACGAGCATGGTTACCATGTAATTCGATCCTCTCGTCAATGTATCATATGTGATCTCAAGTATGGCGATGTGTTGCTTGATAATGATCACATGAGTTTTCTTCGGTCTTCTGATATCTTCACTTAATAGAAAGTAAATCAATAACTCCTTATTGATCTCTTTTACCATGGCCATGGATTTAAAGTGAATATCCACCGAAGGCGCCTTAGATACATCATCCTCTATCAAGGGATAGACGAGTCCCATTTTGGTTATGCACCCATCTCCATAAGCCTCACGATATGCCCAACGATCACCCACGTGCAGCCTTTATCTAGGCCCATCGAAACGATGTCAAAGCATATCGATCTTCTTATGAGATGACCGTGACAACCTCAGGTCCAAGGATTAGTTACACCCATCTCGTATAAGAATTCCAACAACATATAACCAAAATGGATTCTCATGGCGAGTCATGTCTAGTGACACGTTCTCCAACATTGGTCACCTATGTACTAGTCTAGGCATCCCCATGCCTATGAGTGTGAGACCCCCATTGCTATCACATAGCAAAAACATAGCACATACAAGTCTTACCGCAATTGTCAATGTCCATTCTTGACATCGCTACGACTTGGGACGTTTAATGATGTCTAGAAACTGTGATGCATCATCTCACATCTTTATAGATTAATCACAGTATACATCATATGGACTTCTATTTAGTTTCATTTAGTTATTACAATAATAACAAGAAACTAATAGAATGACTTCTTGTGAATTTGAACAACTCCTTATTCAAATAATAACATGATTACAATTGTCAGTGTACAACATGCCCAATCTGATTGGGTCTAGAGCACCTACACTAACACGATAGCCATACAAAATAATAAGAGGCTTAAATGCTAATAACATAACAAATCCTTATCACTATAATCCTCACCAAATCACTAACTAGGATCTTTAAAGTTAGGACACGTCTTCGTACACCAGTATCCCTGGACTGTAGTCCTACTGGACTTGCCCCCAATAATAGTATTTCCTTTACCCAGAATGGCAAAGAAGATTAAGTGAGCCACAAGACTCAACAAGTTCGAGAAACAATGAACAATATATAGGATCCAAGAACATGATGACACTAAATAGAGTAATCAAGGACTCCACAATAATATACAAGATTCATAATTCATGAATTTATCAATTCAACTTAATATATCATGTCACCATGTATCGCTACGCAAATGTGCATAAAATTTCTATGTCATTATCAATTCTCACAGGCTCGCAAGCCATCAATCAATACATGCAATAGTGCATCATTCCATTATCAATATAAATCTCCCCGTCTCTCAAGCCATCAATCAATGCATGTAAAAATGCATAATTTCAATAACACCTCACAATAAATATGGAGTCAACCTATCGGGCTATGGGCACCTCAGCCCGTGCCAGGTGCTCTAGGATACCCGTTCTCCCTCAACGCAAAATAATAGGTGCTCAAAACATATGTATATATATGAAACATGTACATGTATGCATCATGTATGCATCATGTATGCATTTGCCAACCATATGTATTTAAATTCTTGTTTCTCAACATTCATACTTTCAACACCATTTACCCATACTGGGTATTTTACCATTATCAGATAATTCATCATATCTTACTTTATAACATTTTCCATGTTTAATATGTAAATTATAACCTATAAGTAATTTTGAGAGATGTTATTTAATGTTAAAGCTTGGTTCAACATTTGAGGAGTATTATAGATTTAATATGCTACTTTTTCCATCTTATGATTTCCTTGAATTCATTTAACTGGTGCCAGTATACAATTACTTGCATTCATGCTCATAGCTCAATCATAAGAAAGAATGACAACCCAAAAAGAATTTCATATCAACGATTCCTTAAATTTTAGATTTGTTTTGGGGTGATTTCAAAGGACTGATTCGAGTTCGATATTTGATCAATTGCCCCAAACAAAATTTTGAAATTTAGGTTCAAGAAATCTAGTTTCGGGAACATCAAATGGATTCACAATCGGAATCATCCAACAAAAGTTATCCCACAAAAACTACCACAATGCGGAATTCACAATAGTAAAATTTCAGATTTTTGGCCAGGAT
Source organism: Diospyros lotus (assembly GCF_014633365.1). NCBI lineage: Eukaryota > Viridiplantae > Streptophyta > Magnoliopsida > Ericales > Ebenaceae > Diospyros > Diospyros lotus. Next base: position 33,204,707 of record NC_068341.1, on the reverse strand, counting down.
TGACGGGGCCATCATGGACTCAATATGAAGCCAAATAATGTGGGTAATATATCAAAAAAAAAAAATCTTAGGATGTCTAGATTACATCCCAACAAACGGAACTCAATTAGGAAATGGGAATAAAAAGTTATAGTCCAAAGTACAGCAAGTGGTAATACTACATGAAAACAGAAGTTACAAATTTCTTGATAGAAATTAATCGGGTTGTTATAGGCTCAAAACATAACCAAATCCTTCGAATAATATATCAAATAGAATCCTATGAAGTCTAGTTTATATTCCAACAAACGTATCTCAATTCAAAGATGAGAATAGAAAGTTATGGGCAAAAGAACACTAAGTGGTTTGACTACTACAGTATTGCATTTATATATATATAGGTGACCGAATTGCATATGCAATTATATATAGGTGGTTCGAATAGGTTACACGGCTGATTTGAATGGGTTTGGGTGCATATGAGGGAGTGATTCGGATCATTTCATGGGCAATTCGGATGGGTTTGCATATATATGAATAGGGTGATTCAAATAACTAGTACTTGATTCGGATTGCTTGATTTCCAATGTGTACATATCCCATTGAAGCCCGATTTTGACTATGATGTAACCAGAATCTCACAAAACTCAAAACATAAAACCTATATATCTTTCTCTTTTCATTCTATAGGGTCTTGAATCACCTTAATCAGAGCTCAGACGAGAAAGTTATGACTAAAATTCGAAAAGATGTTAAATTTGACTAGAATATGCGTTTTTATGTGAGTGTATATTTATGTATGATTTGAATGGTATATGGTTGATTCGAATTGCATGTGTATCTATATAAAAGTGATTTGAATGGGTTGTATATATTAAAGTACATGTGATTCGAATGGTGTGTTTGCATATGCACAGGGTGATTCGAATTAGGGGCTTATGTATAGAAGTGATTCGAATTAGAGCATGGGGATTCGAATGGCTTGAGTTTACATATATAAATATCCATGTGATTCGAATAAGGCCTATGGGTTATTGAGGGTGATTCAAATCAGCATTTAAATACTTATGAGGGGTGATTCGAATAAGGCCTATGGGTTATTGAGGGTGATTCGAATCAGCATTTAAATACTTATGAGGGGTGATTCAAATAAGGGGGAGTATATATATAATGCTTATTCGAATCAAGGGTTATACATATAATGGTTATTCGAATCGCTAGAGGGCTATTCGAAGCAGAGGCACAACACAAGGTTATTCGAATCAAGGGGTGTTATATTTGAGGGTTATTCGAGTCAACAAGAGGTTATGCATAAGGCTATTCAAATCAGAGTATGTATATGTATATATATATATATGAGAGAGAGAAACGTTGCGTCTTGAAATATAGAGACGAGCAAGGTCTCGTATCTCCATCAATCTGAAAAATACACCATTCAGAGAAGGATTTTGAGTGTATCAAGCCCCATTCGAGACTACAAAGAGACCACGAGAAAGAAGGCAAGGTATTAAGTATACTATCAGAAACTCATAGTCCATTGGTATATATACACATATAGATATATGAATACATAGGTTACACAGTAACTCAACATAAAGGCAACAAACAGGGAGAGAATTGGAGAGGAAGTATTAATTTAGCGGCAGTTTTTCAGAAACCGCTGCTAAATTAAATTTTTTAATGAATTTTACGGTGGTTTTGAAAACCGCCGCAAATATTAATTTAATTTTAAATTTTAAATTATTTAATTATTTTTAATTTAGCGGCGGTTTCTCAAAAACGCTGCTAAATTTAATTTAATTTTTTAATTATTTTCTAAATTTAGCAGCGATTTTTTAAAAACCGCCGCAAAATATTAAAAAAATCCCCGCTAAAATAGTATTTTGCTGCGGTGCAAAATTTCATTTTTTGCGACGGTTTTAAAACCGCCGCAAAAAAACCGTCAGTTTGACTCTTTTTTTTCATTTCTTTATTACACCACCAATTCTATTATTTTCAAATTATTTATCACCATGGGCCTAAGACCAAACCAACAATTATATAGCCCACCTGATAAACCCATGAGCTCATTAATTAATTGTGGCCCATTGCGTTATTTCCCGATTTCTAAAAATTAAACTCAAATACTTATTGTCACGATCAGATGAACCATAATATAAAATTATACAATCCAAAATTATTTCTATGACATCAGAGCAACTTATCATTAAATATTAAAATATTTAGACCCACATTTAAAATACCATTAAGTAATAAAACACCTAGACCCATTCATAATATAATTAAAATTCTAACACAGCTCAATGGCCTAATTTATTTGGACTTTTCCCACATTTTTTAATCCTATTTGGATAGGCTTCCAAATTCTTATTTCCACTTACACTTTATTCCAAATATATATATATATATATTTTTTCAATCCTCAATTAATTAAAGTAAAAATTTTAAGCCCCTAATAAAATGCTCGAAAATGCCTAGACCCCTTAACGAGTCGTTACAGTATATATCGAGGATAAGTAAGGAAGGAAACAACACCAGTTGGATACCTTTTGGGCTGAATGTAGGCAAAGAACTCCCAGGTTAAGTGTGCTTGAGCTAGGAAAGCTCAAAAATGAGTAACCCTTTGGGAAGTTCGCGTAAGCTCATTAGGGTAAGTTGTTCCGGTCCTTCCTATCGCTCAATGCGGGATGTTATAAGGAAAACGATAAAGTTCTGGGACAAATTCAAATTTCCATTTTTGCTTGTGCATCTGTGATCAAACAAATGACTAGATAGTGTTTTGCGATTCGATTGAGCTGATCAAATTTTGAGGGTACGTTCAAAACTTATGGTTCTAAGATTTAAATGGTGGAGATCTGATTTCGAGTTTGGGATCCTTGGGAATAGAGCCTATTTTTGTACTGCTTTGTGGTTTTACTCAGATTTTTGTTTCTCTTGTGTAGTTGTGATCAAATAAACGATCAACCAGTGTTTTGTGATCTGATTAAGCTTAAATTTGGAGGCTATGTCTGAGACTCGTGGTTTTAGAATATGAACGGTAGAGATCTAATTTGGAGGCTAGGATCCTTGGTAATCGAGCAATTTTCTTGTTGCCTTATGGTTTAGTCTATTCTTCCTCACTCCTTTGTTATTTCAATGATTTGAGACAAGTTTGATTATGTGGTTTGTCTCTTGCATCTTGTGATTGTTGAGAGGATTTTGTAACCCAAATTTGGTGATATTAGTGGAATTTTTAGGTTGACTTCGGCCCCATGGTTTTTACTCCTTACATTGAGGGGATTTTCTACATAAATTGGTTGTCTTCTTTACTTTTTGTGATTGCACTTAGTACTTAGATTCTTGTTTTGTTTCCTCATAGGTTCTCACAAGTTAGGGATTGGGTATATTGATCCCAACAAATTGGTATTAAAGCTTTGGTTTAGGTCTTCTGTTTGTTTGTGTTAAACTAGGGAAACAAATAGTAGTTAAATAATCAGTTTGAATAGTTCAAATTATCATCTATGGAAAGGTAAGATGGTGGATCTTCTCTATGTGAATGATTACTATTTACATGTGTTTGTCAAAGAGAAACCTGTTGGTAAATCTGATGCTGGACGGGCTTTGTTACATAGCCAAGTGTGTGGGATAATTAGGAAATGGGTGGATGATAATGTATTGAACCATGTTAGTAGTGAGACTCATGCTCGTTCTTTGTGGTTGAAGCTAGAGCAATTGTATGCTCGGAAGATCTAAAATCATAAGTTGTTCTTTATCAAGAAGGTGATTGATTTGGAATATGAAGAAGGAACTCCAATGTTAGATCACTTGAATGCATTTTAGGGATTGTTCAATTAGTTGTTTGGTATGAGAATCAAATTTGATGATAAGATTTAGGGTCCATGGATTCTTAATACATTGGCGGATTCTTGGGAGACATTTAGAATGTCACTTTCTAACGTCGCTCCAAATGGTGTTATCTCCATGGACTTAGCAAAGCGCAGTGTTTTGAATAAGGAAATGAGAAAAAAAGTCACAAGTTGGTTCCTCGCAATTTGATGTTCTAGTTATTGAGTTAAGGGGGAGGAGTTTGAATTGAGATTCAAAAAAAAGTAACAGTAAAAGTCGAGGCAAGTCAAACAAGTTTGCAAATGTAGAATGCTACCACTGCTATAAAAAGGGACATATTAAGAAAAGCTATTGGAAGTTGAAGATAAACAACAAAAATGGAAAAGGAAAAAATCAGGGAGATAATGAGGAATGAATTGTAGCCGCTACCGAAGAGTTTCTTGTTGTTCTTGATGAAAATATTGTGAATCTTGCAAGTCACGAGAGCAGTTGGGTTATTAATAGTGGAGCATCTATTCATGCTACATCGAGATGAGAATTATTTGCTACATATACCTCAAGTAATTTTGGTTCCATCAAAATGGCTAACGATGGTTTAAGCTAGTGTTGTTGGTATGGAACATGTTTGCTCAAAAACTAGTAATGATACTAGACTTGTACTTAAGGGTGTTATACATGTTCTGGATATTCATTTGAACTTGATTTCAACTAGGAGACTTGATGATGTAGGTTTCTGCAAAACATTCAGTGATGGTCAATGGAAGCTTATGAAAGGTTCCATGGTTGTTGTTAGAGGAAACAAATATTTGTCATTGTACGTGATGCAGGCTAAACTTTCTAGAAGCATTGTTAATGTAGTAGAGAATGACGGTGTTATTGAGTTATGGCACAAGAGGCTTGGTTAAAAGAGTGAGAAAGAAATGTATGCGTTGTCCAAAAAAGAGCTAATTTCGAAAATCTCTAGTGTACACTTAAAAAAATGTGGTCATTGTTTGGCTGACAAACAACATAGGGTCTCATTCAAATCATCTTCTCTTACAAGACAACTAGAAATACTTGATTTGATACACTCCCATATGTGTGGTCTAATAAAGACAAGGTCTCTTGGTGGTGCATCTTATTTTGTCACATTTATTGATGATCACTCAAGAAAGGTGTGGGCTTGATGAGAGGATGTTTCCTACGATCATTTACAGGTCTTTGGGTGTATCTTATTTTGTCATATTCCTAAAAATGAGAGGTTCGAGCTTAAGGTAAAGTCCCGAAAGAACTGATGGACACCCAAGAGGGGGGCAAATTGGGATTTAAAAACTTTTCTTTGACTTTAAAGAGACTTTAAGTAAAACAGATTGGGTTTTCCAAACTAAAGCTTTGAGTATATCTTTTACAGAAAATATATGATATAGGTGTAAGATAAAATCAGTGTAAGAAAACTTATCTTTTTTAAGACTAAGAAGGTTTTTGATGAAATAATAAAACTGATTTTAAACATTGCTGAAAAACTATAAGTTTGTTGAAAGAAGATTGACAGAGCTGAAATAGTAGAAAGTAAACAATACAACACACAACAAATTTATAGTGGTTCGGCCAACTAGCCTACTCCACTCCCTTGGCTCATCACCAAGGATTTAACAATCAACTTAGCTTTTTCAGTCTCAATTATAATCTCATCTTTTCACAGATGCACCTGTAACCTCCATTATTCACAAGTTGAGCAGTAACTAATACAACCGGTCTTTAAAGGCTCAATCAAAACCACTACCTTTTACAGGATCAGGCGTAACCTTTTCCCTTTTCAAAGGATCTAGCATAACCTCTTATCTTTTAGGGATCTGGCGTAACCACCACAAGATATAAGAAAATTATAAATTATAGCACTTGAGAAGCTCTTACAAAGATGGAGTACAAATGACAATATTTACTTGTCACAAAGAAAAGAGAGATAGAAAGAATAAGTAGAATGTAAGCACTCCTCTTTTTTTTGTTCGAAGATGTAAGCTTGAAGAAATTCTTTTGGCTCAAGTTAGTTGGAAGAATTCAAGAACGACTAGCTTCTTCTTCATCTTCATCTTCTTTTATAGTTGTTGTCTAAAGGATGGAAATCTGCAAGGACGGTTTACTTTTTCCATAAAATAATTATTAGAATATTTAAATATCATGCTCAATGATTTATGAAAAAATTAGAGCCTTTTTGCAGCCTAAATGATCCAATCCGTGCCTTAAAAATACATGTAACAGCTAGTTTAATGACTATAAAATTTTAGTTCAATTGCCATTCACTTGGCTAACTTAGGCTCTCACTCAACTAATTAAATTCTATACTCGATTATATATGTAACAGCTCGTTGTTAGGACTCGGGTATGATATTGTTATGATTATTAGTTAGTGTATGGTTGTTGCTGGTTAGTGATTAAGTGTGTAAGCCAAAGGATTAAGCTAAGTGTGGTTAGATATGTAAATGTATGTGAGATATTCGGATTTGAGGTAGAGGCATCCAGATGGAAGCATTTTTGGTGTGTAGTATTCGAATGAGGGCATAGGTATTCGGATATGTATGAATTTTGGGCCTCATTCGGATGGCATATGAGCTATTTGGATATGCCATGGCTTTGAGACTTGCATTCGGATGAAAGACTATGAGTTTTTTTGAGTTTTTGTGAGTACCATCCGGATGCTACAATGAGACATCTGGATAAGGTGTGGGGCATTCGGATGGGAGCTAAGGCATTAAGATGCCCTATGTTTCTTGTGTGTGATTTTCCCTTTCTAGCTGATTTCAACTTTGATGCAGACCAAATCTCTATAAACTCAAAACATAAAAGTTTTAGATATTTCTGTTTTCGTTCCATATCATCTTGAATCACCTCAATTGGAGCTTGGATGAGAAAGTTATGCCCAAAATACAAAGAGAAGTTGAAACTGTCCAAAATCTCTTAATTAATTTCGTTTTTAATTTAATGCCTCTCATATTCAGATGAGGGGCTTAGCGTTCAGATACCATGAAGAATTTTGTGTGTCTTGCATTCGAATGGGCCTCTTAATTTTAGATATGCCTTTTGGCTTGATTTTCTAGCATTCATATGGCCTTTCTTCACACCCAGATACCACTCTCTCAAATTGGCTTAAATGTTGCATGTGTCTTGCATTCAGATGCCTTTTCCATGTTTAGATGGCTCTCACAATCACCAAGCCATTACATTCAGATGTCTTCTCATTGTATCAAGATGTCTTCCACTATCAGGCTTGCCACGTATTTTTCCCCACTTTCCTTTGCTCGCTATATATATATACTAAGGATAACTCGTGCTCGAAGGCACAGTATAACTAAAAAAAATTGAATATTAAATTTGAACGCAAAATAATCAAGTATTAAACTCGGACACATACTAAACTGAAAGCCTAAACTCGCTTATATCACATATCTGAAGACAATATATATAGTTCTTAAACACGAAATTATCAAAAAATAAATATAAACATGCCTAAAGACACGGTGTAAACAATATTAAGATTAAAATACACGGTGTAAAAGCTCGGTGTATTATGTTAAAATTTATGAAGAACTTGTAAAAATTTTACTTGTATTAAACGCTCTACAAAACTCAAATAATAAACAAACATATAAGATTTATAATGTTAATCAATATTGTAAATTAAAATATAAGAGCAAGTAAAAAAAAATTAAAAATTGAACAAAAAACATAAATTAAAGTTATTGTATAAACAAAAAAATATTATTTTACAAAAAAATACCAGTTAATATAATAAAGCAGTCTATGTTTTACAATTTCAACCTGTATTCTAAAATTAATTACCAGCCTATATTATACAATTCCAAACAAATCAAATATAAAAAAAATTAAATATCAAACAATGCACAGCAACAGTACTCTCTACAATCTAAAATTTTATACATATAAGAAAAACAAACATTATATTATCATATACCAAAAGAGTGGGTTAAAACTTTACAAAAAATGAATATCTATATACACATAGGCCATGCCTAAAGGCACAGTATAAATAATATTAAGATTAAAATATGATTATAATTGATACATATTATATTAAAAATTATGAAAAATTTGTAATAATTTTACTTGTATTAAACACTCTACAAAACTCAAATAATAAACAAACATATAAGATTTATAATGTTTACCAATATATTGTAAATCAAAATATAAAAGAAAGTAAAAAAAATTGTAAATACTTAACAAAAAATAAAAATAAAAATTATTGTATATACTTGTTAACATTTTATAATAAAAAGAAAAAATTACTAAATCTATATAATAAAGCACATCAGTAAGTGTTATATAATATGAACAAATTAAATTAAAAATTAAATATCAAACAATACATACCAGCCGCCGTCGACTGCCATGGCTGCGACCGTGAGTGGTCGAGAACCCTTGTGTTCCCAAACCCTTATGCCTAAATAAAAAATAGAATTAATAAAATAAAAAAATTATTTTTAAATATTTTCGCAAAAAATAATAAAAAAAAATAGGAAGAGAGGCCGACTTGCAAAACTCATCCATCAACAATTTTCAAACAACACCAACCAAGGGTTTAATTCAACTAAACTAATACTTATTTTACATTGTCCCACATAATGTAAATAATTTAAAAATAATTATTTTTACATCAATTATTCTAGAGGAGAAACCCAACAAATACTTACACCCGCGTCACCTCTTTGACTGTCTCCGCTAAAACCCACCCATCAACAATGTCATTTTCCCCAATTTTCTCATTTTTTTTAATATTTTATATTTTCTTTTCTTTTTCCCTTTTTTTCTTTTCTTTCTTTATTTTCTTTTTTTCCCTTCCCATTTTCTTCTTCCTCCCACCCACGCCAGCTGCCTTCGACCGCCGATCGAGGGCGATGGGTCAGCCGTTACCAGCAGCCAACTGATGCAAGCACTATCGTCGCCCCCCACCATCGCGAGCAGCATTTGCCATTTGTTGCCCCCTTGTCGCAAGCACATATCGTGAGGGTATGTGTGTATATGCGTATGTGTGTGTATATATGCCTCTGTATGTATATGCTTGTGGGACAGAGTGAGTGGGTGAGTCTGCAAAAGAGAGAGATAGAGTGAAGGAGTGGAAGAGAGAGAAAAGTTGGGCGAGAAGTCTAATTCAATGCTCATCTTAATCATAGGATCAAAATGTATCTCTAATACATTTTAGACATTTTCAAAAAATCATTCTACTTTATTATATAAATAGTTACCACGCGTATTTATTTTTAACTGACAGTGACTTGCATAGGGATTGAAGAACATGATGATAGGGTTAGGAACTTGCCTTGAAACAACCAATTCTCGACTTGCACACACTCCCGCTAGTTCGAAGCCTTCATGGCTGCCACCCTGTGCCTTAATTCTATTTTCGAGCCTTTAACACGCTCTTTGAACCCCAAATTAATTTTAAAAAAATTAATTTTCAAATTATTTTTGTGTGGGAAGTTCTGTGGGTGCGTCAATATACAAATTTGTTATTGCTGCTTGCTTGTTGGGTCTGTAGTATTTCCAAAGGGTTTGATGTTATAGGTCATATTTGTACTACTATTACAATAGGTAATCCCAGATGTCAAAACCACATAAATCATACAATGTTGTGTTGCATGTGATGATCGTGTGCTGATGTTTTGGATGAAAGTCAAATAGTTTCAATACACAAAATTAATTTAAATATCATTTTTTTATAATTTTATTTTTATCGATAATTTAATTTAAATATCATTTTTGAATAAACAAAATGATATGAAATATATTAAGAAGACTTTGGGAAAGACATTAAAATTTGATATGAAATATATGGATCTAAATGAGGATATGACAAAAGAAAGAAATACCTGGAAGTCTAGAATTCATGTAGCCGACCCCACATAGTGGGATAAAGGCTGGATATATTGTTGTTGTTGTTGTATATATAATTCTATTATTACAAATCATTGACAATTAAAATACCAAACCTACGGCTAAGTAAAAGAAATTTGTACCACTTGATAATTTGGGAAGGAAAATTACATAAAAAAAATAAAAAAAAAATATAACCACAAACTTTAAACAGACCTTAAACCTAAACAAAATCTCAATTTATTCCAAAAAAGTACAAAAATCAATTCGTCCATAACACAACAAAATCCATTTCATTTTTGAATTTTGGTAGTAAGATAATTTTTAAAGAATTAACTTTGTTAAGTTTTTTAATTTTTAAAGTTAAAATTACTTTACTTTTGCAATTAAAGATAAATTTGAGATTAATTTGATTTTGTTACTTAAAAATAAATTGAATTATGCTTAGGTTATGAACTTATTTTTTTTTCTATTTTTCCTTTTAAATTATTAATTGTCATTACTTTTTTCCAAGACTAAGTTTGATATTTTTCTTTATTTTCTTTTTTTTATTTTTATTTTTTATTTTTTCTTCATTCCTCTTCTTCTTCATGCACACAGCCCGCTTGCGCGCAGAGCCACCGCCGATCAGCACCGCCTGGGCCTCCTCCGGCCACCGTTGCAGCCAGCCTCGCCATCGCCGGCCGCCTCAGACAGCCGTGAGCCACCGCAGTTGGTCCCCTACGTCTCCTGCCATCGACCCCCGCAGCTGCTTCAGCCATCGCCAGCCACCGACACTCCTGACCACTTCGCCGCGACCGCCTTCCACCTCCGCTAAGACCCCGATTAGCCTCCATAACCGGCTACCGCTGCTGCACGGTCGCCCTTGTCGCTGGTTCGCCCCTTACAAACTGCTGGTTCGCCCCTGCCGCTGGTTCCGTGTGTATATAGATACATATATGTGAGTGTGTATATAGATATATATATATATGTGTGTGCTTGCGTGTATATGAAAGATAGCTGCGTGTATATGAAAGATGGCCTATGTGTATATAGATATCTATATATATGTGGCTATGTGAGTATATGAAAGATGGCTGTGCGTGGGTGTGTTTGGAAGGAAGATGGTTGCGCTGTTCGTGGGTGAGAAAATTTTTAATCATAGCCTTTAATCCATCAGAAATTAATCCCAGCCATTGAAATGTCTTCCCATTGAGACATTTTCCAAAAATCATCCTATTTTATTATATAGATATATATATATCGAGTGTTGAGAGAAGAGAGGATTATTAATAGAGAACGTTCAATAGAGAGTAGGAAGAAGAAGAAACAGAAGGTTGGAGCTAGGCTTCTGGGTTTCACATTAGGCAAGTTTTTTTTACCCTCTTTTGCAAGTTCTTTCTCTTTCCTACTCCTTGATGTAAACTTCTTGAGCCTTTTCCTTGTTCTTGGCAAGCTCTCAGTTCTTTAAAACCCTCCATGTGTTGTCTCTTACTCAACGGTGATGAGTGGCTGAGACTATGGAATAGTTTTGTGAGGTGTTTTAATTGGGTTTTATGGTCTCCATGAGTTGGTTTTATATATATAAGTGTTCTATTAACTATCTTTGTATCAGTATCTTGCTTAGCTATAGAGAGTTAGTTCCCTCTCCAATTTATTGTGGAATGAAGGTAGGATCTCATAAGCTAGAGTTGGGGTGTTGATGTGTGGCCAAGAGTATTTGTATGTGTGTCTTTTATTTCCATTATTATGTGATTTCAAATGCATATAGGGGCTTGAGATTATTCATTTGGGGGATTTCATGTGAGTGTGTGCTTAGTCACAAGCATGATAGTGACTTAAATATTTTTGTTGCTGGACACAAGCATTTCATTCAGCGTGTGATTTCCTATATGGGCGAGGCTTGGCATGATGCTTGGCTTATGGGGGCTTTGTATCACGTTATGGCCTACTCGCCACCACTCTTGTAATACCCTAAGTCATTATAAATAAATAGTATATTTGGTTTAAATAAATTATGTTTATATGATACATAATTAATTTATTTGGCTTAATTAAGGTAAGATGATACCAGAAATAATATAAGTATGTGACCCTAAAGAAATTATAGAATTTTAAGATAAATAATTATTTTATTTAGTGGTTAAATGGGATTTTTGTATGTATATATATATAATTTAGTATATGTATATAGCTTGTTGTGTATACAATTTAGTATATATGTATGTACGTATATAGCTATATATGTATGTATGTATGTATGTATGTATGTATAATATATATATATATGTGTATATATATAAAAAAATCCAGAAAATTCGGATTTTGCAGAGCAGCGCGCGGCCAGAGCATGGTCGCGCCTGCAATCGGTTCTCAGGGCAAGGAGGGCATTAATGGCCGAGGTGACCGGCAGAGTGGCTTCCCGGCCACGTGGGTGTCTCAATGGGACACTCGCGGCAAGGTTTCCAGCTATAAATAGCCGAACTTGGACAACCCCATTCATTGGAAATTTTACTTCAAAGATCGGGCATTCGGGCAGTGTTTGAGGGTTTTCGTGAGTGGGGTTCTGATCCTCGAAGAGTAGGCAACGTTTCTGGAGTATTTGGTGGCCAACGGAGCAGAGGAAGAGGCGAATCAAAGCTTCACCGGAAAGTCGCGAGTCGCCGAAGCCGAAGCTTCGACCGACGATTTGAGGTATTTGTTGTTATTTTTTTTTAATTTTTGAGGCTGAAATCAAGGTCGGGGGGTCAGAATTAGGGGGAAACAAGCTTCGTTTGAAGCTTAAGAGGCCCGGCAGCATTGTCGATGGCGAAAGGGCCATCGGGGAAGATGATTCAGTCGGGCGCGTTGTTGCACGCGCTCGCGAGTGGGAAGAAGGCGTGTGCCTTCCACGCGCCCATAAGAAAAAGAAAAGAAAAGAAAAGAAATAAAAGAAAAATAAAAATAAAAGAAATAAAATTTTGAAAACTTTTTATTTAAATCTGGAATGTTGTTTATGACTTATTTTGTGAAAAACATTTTGAAAAATGGTAATTTTATTAATTATTTAAGTGATTTTTCTATTATGGAAATAAAGAAAAAATAGGATTTTAATTTGGAAAACTCCAAGAAAATTTTCAGAATGGTAGAAGTATTAATTAAGAAATATTAGTGAAGGGAAATTGAATAATATGAAATCCTAGATAATTATTATGTAATAGTTATTTATTTAAGGAATTTGGTTATTATGGAAATAAGGGAAAAATAGGAATTTAAGTTGGAAAATTTCAAGAAAATTCCAGAATTTTAGAAATATTAATTAAAGATTATTAGTAAAGAGAAATTAGACTTTATGAAAGTTTAGATAATCTTTATGCAATTTTTGAAGAAATAAGGTTTAGAAATAAAGAGAAATTATAGAAATTATGGAAAAAATAGTAAAATAACATTCTGAAAATAAGTTTATGTTTTAGGAGTCCTTGAGGGCGAGAAGATTGAGAGATAGCCGCTCAGCACGATTTTCGAGGTCAACACGTCTTTCGAGGCAACTTAGTTGTAAGTGTACCGTCTTGAACTTGGTACGGTTATAAATGTTTGTCTTCGAGAATGCTTTCATCATATTGGCATGCTATGGTGTGAACCCAACACGTAGATTGCATCAATGACATGATTATGAAATGCATAAATACACGTTGATACTGTTGATCACACGCATATGAGGCCGTAGGGAGTACGAACTGACACTGTTATCTTACCAAAGGTGCACCCATACACCCCGACTTCGAAAGAGGTGGCCGCTAAAATAGTAGGTAGCATGAGGGGTGCAGTTGACACATACGATGAAAGACATTGCAAACACTCATGACATGGCATTTTGTACCCTTACTTAGATGGTTCATCATCTAACTTGGGTTCGCCCCTGGAACATTCAACAATTCCAGTCGGGACTTGCAGAGATGATTCCGAGATTGGTGATGTGTAGTGACGCGAGACGTCAAGAAGCGAGTAAATGTACCATGTTATGTTGTAATATGAATAGTTTAAGAATTATGTACATTGTATTTATCGTTAGACGCTTATGAATTAACTTTGTAATGAATGCCATGTCTAGTTATTGTTTTATGCATTGCCATGAGCAGGTTCGATTCAACTTCCGCTTTGTATTTATTTTCTAGTGTAGATATCTTGAACTAGATAAGGTCTTAGGAAATTTGGGGATAATGTAATGATTAAAAAAAAAAAAAAATAGACCAAATTTCCTAAGGCATAACACGCCCGAGAAGGCGGGCTGTTACAACTCTTATTTGTTATGCAATTGCATGGTTCTTGGCACTGGTTCTAGTATTACAGTTGTACGGTGTTGGATAATCAAAATCGACTTTATGTTCACAGACGCTCTTGCGTGCCGAGTGAGCTTTGACTCAAGTACAGGTATTGGTCGCTCCCAGTTACAGGTACAGTTTGCCCTCATGGAAGCAGCAGATTTGTGATATGGACTTGGGTGCTAGTGCATTTTATTCAAGCCCCTAAGATCGGGTATGTGAATATCTTTGTTATGCGGTTGATACCTGTTATTTCATATATGATTGGTTAACAAACTTTGCATAAGTTTTTGCACTTGGGTGCAGGTATTCTTTAGCTCTTTATTCTTGTCAGTCTTTCCTTCTTATATGCTTGCTGAGTCTTGTGACTTACTCTTGCTTTTTTTCATTCCAGGTAAGGGCAAGGCCAAAGTTGAGGGTGAGTCTAGTGATGTCGGACCTACCTAAGTAAACGGTGTACAAGGGCAGTCCATGTTGACCTTACCATGGGGTAGAGTTGTATGACAGGGTTGTTGTATCTTTTGAGTTTTTGGTTAGCTTGTATATATGTGAACCCTGTAGCTTTGCGGGCCAGTTGTGTTTTGAAATGCATGCCTAGGTTGTAGTTTTTGCTTCCGTTATCATATTAATTATCAGATATATGTGAATCCAGGTGTGTAGGCATGGTAGGTCTGTCACTTCCATGGGTTTCCTTTTTCCCTCGGGGCCACCAGCTAGGGTTCTTCGACTTGGCTGGGGGATTCGGGTGGGGGTCTCACAACAAAAGCTTCATAGTCGATTATATTTTGTTAGCACTCTATTATACTTTAGATACTAGATTGAATTCATCAGATACTCGAGTAAGCTCATTAACTACTTGATTTAACTTGAAATACAAAGAGCTTTCTTAATATACTTAACTATCACTTACTAATAGTTGATTATCCACCAACTAACCCTCGATTGCTCATAAAAATATTTGATTAAAATCATTCCAAGCAAGCATACTTGAGAAATTAAAAGAGATACTCAATTAATACATGAATATACTTGATTATGCACATTTCTTAATCGATTACAAAGGCATAACACTCGGCTATCACATAGATCACTTGAATAATTTTGGAATAGCAGAAACCCTACAACAAATGCTCGATTTATCCAATGCCTTACTCCACTATCATTTAAACAATATATATTATTTTGAATATCATCAAAACAACATCTAAGATATCATAAACATTGAGCTTAAATATAAAACTCAATTTCCTCATCAACATCTAAATGATATAAATCTTAGGGTCAAATAAACACAAGTGTTGTTTGTAAAAGTTGGTTAAGGCTAGATTTTCAAATACATCCACTTGATTACATAATAAGCCTTAGAGGAGCCAAGATAATGAGATATACATGGCTTTGAGAACAAGTTGAGAACACTATATGTTGCTCAACTACAAACTTCCTTTCTCTAGGATTTAAATAAGAATCTTTCTACTAGGCTCATGCATTAATACATAGTATAAAGATACAACATGCATAAACTGTAACACCCGAGAATAATCTTGAGGATAAAAATGATATTTGATGAAGGGCATAATTGGAATTTTGGGAAAAATAAGACTATAGGACACACTAACACAGCTTTGGACGACCGAATTAATCAGAGGGAGTACCTCGGACCCTAGATAGCCAAGGAAAATGGTATAGTATCGACAAACAATTAAAATTATGATTTTTAGTGATGAAAAAAATGAGATCGGGAACATTTTTCGGTACAGCAAAAATACAGCTGCCAATTAGGTCGTATTACCGAATTGCTGTAAACGACATCCAAAAAGTCAACGGAGAGTGTCAAGGACTAGTATTCGATGTATAGAACAACCCTTAAGTGGTTTCAGGTTGAATCGAGTGGATTTGAGGTCAAATAAATCAATCGGGCCTAAGTGTAATTTTCTAAAAATGCCCGAGGGAGGTCAAAACGGTAAATTTTCAGAAATTTCAAGGGAGAAATGAGAAGTACTAATCTTGAGGGTCTTAGTGAGGATGTTAGAAAGATCAGGGGCTTGAGGATAAGGGCCAAAATGCAAAAGAGAAATTTCCAAGGACCAAAATGCAATTTTCAGAAAGTAGTACAAGCATTGCCGATTTGGCCATGGATTTGGCTAGAAAATCCGGCCGTTTGACAGCCTAGGATCGGCAGAGAGTGGCCTAGGCTAGTCTAGGAAGCGTGTGGGGAAAGATTTGGCCGGAAATTGGCCACATGGGGGTCGAATTTTGGCTATAAATAGCCAAGGGTTTCGGCCGAATGTAAATCATCAAATCGCTCAAGTTTGAGAGCGAATCGAGGGAAACCAATAAGGGGCTTTCGATACTTGAGGGAAGAGGATCATTTCTGGAAATTTTGGGAATTTTTGGAGTGGTATAGGGGTGTTTTTGCATTTGGCCGAATGTATATATATATATATATCGAGTGAAGATGAAATCGGGTTGTAGAGTGATCGATCGAGCGATATAATAAGGGGCTTTTGTTCGCAAGGTGATGGGTAAGTGATCTGGAAAGTTTCGTGCCAATCGGAGTTCGAATCGAGGGTCAATTTGATTCGCCGGAGTTCGGTGGCGAGATAGCTTCGGCCGACTGTTTTTGGCCAAATCGGAAGGCTTCCGGTGGTTTTTTCCGAGCAATATTGGTACCATTGGGATCGACTAAGGGAGAGGATCAGCCTGGTGTCGTCGCTTCAATTTTCCGGTGTGCCGTCGCCGGAGAAGATGACCGGAGGTATTTTTCTGTATTTTTTAATTCTGAAAATATAGAAAATTCGATAAAAAATAGAATTAAAGGAATTAAAATTCTGTAAAAATATCCAGAAATTCAAGAATGATGAATAGTTTAATTTGGTTAATTTTTATCTTGGAAATTTCTTGGGGAAATAATTATTTTTGATTTTTTAAATGAAATGTAAATAGAAAATAAATAGGAGGAATTTTTAGAAAATTATGAAAAACTTCCAGAAGTATAAGGAATTTATTTGATGAGTTTTGGTGATTTTTATTGAAGTATATTCGAAGTAAATCGATGAGAAATAAATTTTCTCAAGGAAAAGTAATTATGGAAATTTGAGAAAATAGGAGAAAAATGTGGAAAATTTCCATAAATTCCCAGAGGCTTATAAATATTTTTTATGAATTATTATGTAAAAATATTTGAGAGAATAGTTGTGTAGATATTTATTTTGGATTATTAGAAAAGAAAATGGAAGAAAAATAGGAAAATTGTGAGAAAATTAAGGAAAATTATAATTGTTGGATAAATGTGATGATTAGGGTGCCTTGAGGGTTGAGACAAAGTGACTCGTGCGAAGTTCGAAGAAGGCACGCAAATCGAGACAAGCACGCAAATCGAGGCAAACCGCGCTTTTCAAGGAGAATTCGAATTGCGCCCAAAGGTGAGTAGTTCTATCGAAAAACTCGTTTGTGGTTTATGAATGGTTATTGTGAGTGTTCACCCCCAACTCTGTTTGGAATTGTGAGTGGTTCTACCCAAAAATACTTTAAGTGACATGTGAATGGTTTACTGTGAATGTTCATCCCTATGGCTTGGTTTATTATGGTTGTCCAAACAATTATTTACACATGCATTGAATTTCGTACGGTAAATTGCATACATTGAGATGTTGATTTTATGCATGTTATGATTTTTCGGCATTGGCTTGTTTTGTGTCGTCCATGTGGGACGTGGGTTGGTAATTTGTGACGTAGCCCAGAGTGACGGCACTCGGGATGCGTACCTAGGATTAATGCTAGGTGACCCACTTGGGACGGGGCTGAGACGGACTTCACCCTACGGGACCCAAGTGGCGGGGCTGAGAGTGGACACCACCCCGGTTGTTGGCTCAAGTGGCGGGGCTGCGAGTGGACACCACCCCAGGTTCCTTTGAGCAATAGCATTAATGCCGAGGTGACATCGATTCCGAGGATAGTGCTGATGTGGCACTCTTGGGGCTAGGGTTGCGTTGGGTTTTGGAATGCTTTTGAGTTGGAGCGTAAAACCTAACAATGACAACGGGGTGATTCCCGGGTTCATATGTCGAGGTTGTCTCTCTTAAGCATGATTGTTTTGCCAATGAGCCGAAGTGGTTGTGTCGCCTTTAGAGAGATTGTATTTTCCCCGATTAGGGTTAAGTGCTATGTGGGATTCTCTTAGGCTGGTGCATGTTGGGATTTACCGATTTTGTATATGATTTTTCATATCTGCATGAAAACGTTTTTGAACTCTCACTTAGATGATTCAGCATCTAATTTGGACTATGTCCCTGGAATATTCAAACGTTCCAGGTGGAAGCGGTGGCGCCAAGGGAAAGAATATCATCGAGATGTAGCGGCTATGTTTAGTTTTCGTAGGTTTTGTCCATGATTACGATGTTCAGAGGTTATGTAATATTTTGATATTTTCATGTGAAACATCGATCTGGTTATTGTAAAGGAATTGTCGGTTATATATCATTGAGGTTTCGATCTTGCTTCCGCTGATGTGATTGTTGATACCTGTCTTAGTTTATTATTAAATTTTGATATGCTAAGAAGGTACGATCGGGATTGACGGGAAATGATTGTGATGAAGGTATATGTATTGAGAGACTTATGTTGTGTGTTCGATGTTGAAAAAAAAAAAAAAAAAAATATTCCCGAAATCTCGAGTTAACGCTCGTTGTGGGAAAACGGGGCGTTACATAAACACATTAACTTTGAGAGATACACGCTCACATGAAACATTCATAAGTCAAGTGTTTCACAATTACTTGACTTCCATAAAATACATAGAGCATAACAAATATCACAAAGATGCTTTAGCTTGAGTATTATGATAACTCATCTATATATTAAGATAAGAGCACATATAAAACAAAACACAACATATAACATCAAGATGCTCTAACCCTAGCATCATGATGTTTCAATCATTCTTATAAACACGTGAACGCATATACACTTGACAAGGCATACATGATTTCTATTCTACCACCTCCAAGCCACATAAACTACTAATGCATACTATGAGTAATTCTAGAAAGATAGAAACTTTAGAATATCATCACTCAAATGCATTGAACATTGATGTGAGCAACACTAGGAAGCATTGCTTAGAAAACATACAACATTTTGACTATATCTAGATGCTTGGAAACAATACCATTTAAATGCATCTATTTTCTTATTCGAGTAATTACTCCATCACTCAATTATATATCAACTTGAGATGTGGCTCGATAAGATGTTGTTTGAAGACAATAGTCCTATAGACACTTGAATGATTTACTTATCAAGCAACATGCATTCAATATAAAAAGTTCTTCAAGAGATCTTTCTAAGATTTTGAGAACTTTAGGAAATTATGCTCTATGAATTAGAGCTTTAGAATAACTACCTAAGCATACATATGCATTTTCTCAAGAGCTAAGATGATTGATACTAAAACATCAACTAAAAGCACACTACCCTTAGACTTGAGAGGAACTACCATAAAATTTGAGTACTTAAGATATTTTTCAAACTTAAGTGTACTCTAAACACCATGAGGTCCACATGACACTCATGCAATATGGATACATAAGATATCCCTAGAGAAACTTGTTAATATATGAAGCATATGGAAATAGGACTAATCACAAATATATTAAGGTTATTAACACAACCTTGACATGAAGAATAAGATAATATAAATCCTATGAAACAAAGCTCAAGTACCCTTACTTGAGTATATGATCTTTTACACAAAAGATATGATGTTGACTTGATGTTTAACACTTAAAACATTAGACAACATGTATAAAACACATTACTCTAAAACTTGAGTAACGCTTCCACATACATCATGAGTCTCCATAGAGCACTCATATATTCCTAAAGAAAAGATGCTGAGTTGCGTGATCTAGATGTTTTGATGATGACTTCATTTATGCCAAAACTTTAATGTCTTCTTATATTATATCCTTATATGATTATTAATATGCTAAGGATATGGTAAGCTTATCTTGATAAGATATATGTTTAGGTTACCTTGAATATGTATAAGGTCAAAGAACCTTGATACCTTTATCTATTAATATGATTGTTCTAATATGTGTCATGTCTGCTCTAGCCATATGTACTATTGATATGTTTGTATATGTCTTTCTTTGGGATCATCCTAAAGTCATGATATTTTATATGCTAAGTGATATAAGTGGTAACATGACTCAAGGTTTAGAGTAATGTATTCTTTATGTGTTGTCTGATGATTAAGCGTTAAACATCAAGTCAACATTATGTCTTTTGAATAAAAGATCATATACTCAAGTAAGGGTACTTGAGCTTTGACTCCTAAGATTTATTGTGCCTTATTCTTCATGATAAGGTTGTGTTAACAACCTTAGTATTTGTGTGATTAATCTTGTTTTTGTTATTATTTGCCAATATGCTTGATATAATAATATGGTGCTCTAAATTTTCAAGGGATATGCTAACAATCCTAATGTGTTAGTGTCATGGATAAATGCCAAATGTCCTCATGGTACTTAGAGTAAACTTAAGGTTGGGAATATCTTAAGTACTCAAATTAATATGTGAAAGCATTTCTCAAATTTTAAGAGAAATGTGCATTAGTTAATGCTTGAGTATCAATCATCTAAGCTCTCGAGAATATGCATATGTGTGCTTAAAGCAATTCCAATCTCTAATTCATAGAGCATAATTTCCTAAAGTTCTCAAAATCTTGGAAAGATCTCTTAAAGAACTTATAATATTGAATGCATATTGCTTGATGAAAATCTTTCAAGTATCTACAGGATTATTGATTTCAGACAGCTTTTGGTTAAGCTGTTGAAAGTCTATTTTCTTAGTCTAATAATTGAGTGACGATTAATCACTCGAATAAGAATGTAGATGCAATTAAATGGTGTTATCTTAAAGTGTCTAGATATAGTTAGAATTTAAATGCTATATGTGTTCCAAGCAATACTTTACAGTTTGCTTATGTTTAAGTTAATGCATTTGAGTAATAAAATCATAATATTTATATTCTTCTAAAATTACTCAAAGTATGCATTATTAGTATATGTATATTAATCTTTTAGAATAAAGATTCATATATGGTTTGCTAAGCTTATGTGAGCTCTTGCTTTAAAAAATCATGATACTAGAGTTAGAGCATCTTAATGCTATCTGTTTTGTTTTGTCTTATGTGTGCTTATGTTTGATAAATATGAATTAGTTATGAAAATGCTTAAGCTAGAGCATCTTTGTGATATATGTTACGCTTTGTAGTTGAGTATTATATTTTGTGCTCAACATATTTTTTTTATATTAGTCAAGTAATAGTAAGATGCTTGACTTATGAATATTTTATGTGACTATGAAAATCCATATTTGCAATGTTCTATGTATTTCATGAAAGTCAAGTAATGGTAAGTTATTTGACTTTTGGTTTTTCATGAGAATGTATTTCATAAAGTTATTATGAATGAAAAATCATGTTTCTATGTGTTATGCATCCTTATGTTTCTTACTATAATGATTCTTATTTGAATCTAAAAATTGGATGTCATTTAGTTGAGTAACATGTATTGTTCTCAACTTGTTATCAAAATCCATGTGCTTTAAAATATCTCATTATCTTGGCTCCTTTAAGGGTTTTTATGTAATCAAGTGGATGAATTTGGAAAGTTAGATTTATCCAACTTTCACAAACAACACTTGTGTTTGTTTGAGCTATGAGAAAAATGTGTTCTATATTTTTAAGCTTAATGTCGAGATATGTATGAGAAACTCGTGCTTCATATATTAATGATTTATGTTTCTCATTTAGATGTTGATATTGAGGAAAAAGTGTTTTGATGATAATTTTCAAAGCAATCTATATATTATTTGATTGATAATCGGCTAAGAGTTGTGTATAATCAAGTATATCCTTGCCTTAGTCGAGTATGTTGGTTCCTTAGTCGAGTATGATTTCTCATAAGGTTTTAATCGAGTATTTTTATGAGCAATCGAGTGTATGTTGATGGGCAATCGACTATTAGTGAGTGATAGTCGAGTATGATATGCAAGCTCTCTGTATTTCAAGTTAAATCAAGTTCTTGAAGAGCTTAATCGAGTATCTAAAGTATTATAGAGTGCAGTCAAAATATACTCGAGTATGAAGCTTATATAATCGACTATCGTCTTTCATTAGTTGAGTGAGACCCTGAGTTAGTTGAGTGAATGGCTGCTGAACTTAAATTTTATAGCCATTTGGCATGCTTTTAAGGCACAGATTGGACCATTTAGGTTTCAAAAAGGCTCTAAATATTCCATAAATAATTGAGCATGATATTTAAATATTCTAATGATTATTTTATGAAAAAAGAAGACTATTCTTATAGATATCTCATTCTTTTTACAGCAACTATAAAAGGAGATGAAGTTGAAAATAAAGTCTCACTACAAAAAACAGGTTTTTTTGCGGCGGTTTTTTAGCGGCGGTTTTCAAAATTGCAGCTAAACGCCAAATTTAGCGGCAATTTTCCAACCGCCACTAAATGCCTATTTAGCGGCAGTTTTTGGAAAATCGCCGATAAAATACAAAAAAAATTAATAAATAAAAAATAAAAAAATAATAATTTTTGCGACGGTTTGAAATCGTCGCTAAATTCAGTAAATAAAAAATTAAAATTAAATTTAGCAGCGGTTTTCAAAAAATCGCCCCTAAAATACAAAAAAAAATTAATAATTTAAAAATAAAAAATAAATTAATTTTTGCGACAGTTTGAAACCGCTGCTAAATTCATTAAATAAAAAATACAAAAAAATTATATTATTAATAAAAAAATTAAATTAATAAAAAGTAAAAGGTTATAAATTAAAAAATTAAATCTGAACATATATTATGCATAAATTAAATAAAAATTAAATTAAATAATAACAATACAAAAAAAAAATGAAAAACAACTCCAACACGTTAAAATATAAAAAAAATTAAAAATTAAATAATTAAAATAAAAATAAAAAATTAAAATGACTCCAACTGAATTCATAAAATTAAATTAATAATAATTAAAAAATTAATAATTAAAAAGTTAAAATAATCTGAATATATATTATACATTAATTAAAAAATAAAAAATAAATCTGAATATATTATATTCAAAAAGAATTTATTTATTTGTATTATTTTTTTATCTTTATTAATTCTATTTCTTTTTTTATTACAATAATTTTTTAATTAAAATAGTACAAAAAACGTATATGTTTTTTTTAATTAAAATAATTATATATTATGATATATTTATATTATTTTTATGTAATATATAAATATAATATTTATTATTTATCATATATCATATATCATATATTTATTTATTACATATAAACATATATATATAATGTATATTATAATTATATTGTATAATATAATATAAATATATATGGCTTGTTTACTATAAATATTATTTGCGCGAGTATATGTTGAAGGAGCTTGCTGGATCGAGTGGTTACGCGCATAGGAGCATCCCGGCCACCCGGGTTCGAAACTCGGGAGCAACAGAGTTCAGAATTAATTCGTGCACCCAGTGGGTGCGCCAGCGCGCGCTCGCGGGGGACCGCGCGCTGGCACCAGCGCGCGCGCGATTGTAACAGCGCGCGCGGCCGCGCCCGCTCGCTAATGCGATCAGCCAAAATTAAATTTTTTTTCTTGTTTTAAAATAGCAGCGGTTTTAAAACCGCCGCTAAAATCAAAATATTTTATAAAAAAAATAAAAAATATTAAAATTTAAAACCGCCGCTAAGTTTAACAAAACCGCCGCGAAATTATGCATTTAGCGGCCGTTTTAAAACCGCTGCAAAAAAATTCATTTTGTGGCAGTTATTCCAGCGGTTGCTAAAAACCGCCGCTAAAACCGCCGCAACCCCTCATATAGCGGCGGTTTTCAAAACCGTCGCTAAAACACTTAGCGACGGTCAAAAACCGCCGCTAAATGACAAAAAAATCGCCGTTAAAACCCAATTTTTTTGTAGTGGCTATTGTTCTTGAATTCTTCCGACTGACTTGATCCAAAAGAATAATTCAAGTTCTCATCTTCAATCAGAGAAAGACTGCTTATCTATTTTAAAATCCTTTGTCTCTCTTTTCTGTTGTGAGAAACATCTTTTGTACTTAATCTCAAATCTTGTAAGAGCTTTTCTAGTTGGTTTCAATTGGTAAACTTCTTTTATTTTGTTCTGGTTACGCTTGAGCCCTAAAATGCAAGAGACTTGTCGGATGAAAATGGAGTTGATATGTTGACAAAAGCATTACCAAGGGAGAAACTTGAGACTCGTTGATCAATCTCTAAAATGACGATCTCCTCCAACTAGTCATGAAGAGGGAGATTTATTGGATCGGGCTTCCTTCTTAGTTGAAGGATGGCACAGTAATGGTTAGGTATTTCTAAAAGGATGGCCTGATTTTTTCATTAATATTTTTATCTCATAGGCCTAAAATAACCTTAATGAGATTAGGGTTCTTTTGTGCCTCTTAGATTATAAAATTCATGTATAATAGCTGACAAAAATAGAAGGAGAAAGGGTAAAGTTCTGGGAGAAATTCGGATTTTCGTTTCAACCTATGCAGTTGTGATCAAATAGACAATCCGACTATATTTTATGGTTCGATTGAGCTAAAATTTTGATGGTACATTCAAGACTCATGGTTCTAGGATCTAAGCGATGGAGATCTGATTGGAGTCTGGTATCCTTGGGAATCGATCCTATTTTCGTACTATTTTGTGGTTATACTTGAATTTTTGTTTTTACCTGTGTAGCTGTGATCAAACGAACGATCAGTCTATATTTTTTTGATTTGATTAAGCTGAAATTTGGAGGGCACATCCAAGACTCATGGGCCTAGGATCTAAACAGTGGAGATCTGATTTGGAGCCAAGATCTTTGGAAATAGAGACGTTTTCATATTGCTTTATTGTTAGGGCTACTCTTCCTAACTCCTTCGATATTTTATTGATTTGAGACAAGTTTGATTCTTTGGTTTGTCTCTACATCTTGTGATTGTTAAGAGGATTTTGCAATCCAGATTTAGTGATATTAGTGGAATTTTTGTGTGGATTTCGGTCCCATGATTTTTACTTCTCACATTGAGCAAGTTTTTCACTTAAATTGGTTGTCTCTTTTACTTTTTCTGATTACATTTGGTACTTGGCTGGTTGCTTGATTTCCTCACAAGTTTTCACAAGTTAGGGATTGGGTATATTGATCTCAACAAGAACAACTAAATACACACACAAGAACTTTGCTTGAGAGCTTCAAGCCATCATTCAAATCATTTTCAAAAGCTTCATACATCTCACGAGCTTATCTGTATTATCTTTCAATGAGATTTTTTTTTTCAATGAAAGTGTTTTACATTCATATCTTGTAACTCTCTATCAAGAGAAAGTTTAAGTGCTTACTATTTCATCTTATATTTTTCTCTTGAGAAATCCTTTCACAATATTTGTGAAACTTATAATGGTTATGCCTAATCTTTGAAAGACTGTATGGTTGTGGTTGACCCAAGTGTGAACAGCCAAAATCTGTAAAGGTTATGTCTTATCCTTGAAAGGCAGTGGTTATGGCTTATCCTAATTTGAGAAAGCCAACTGTAAAGGTTAAGTAGTTGATAAAAATGAAGAGATACCAAACATAATAGTGCAATGAAATGATTATTTGATTTTTGGTCGTATCAATCATAGTGATATAATGAAATAGTCATTCTATTCTCATTTCGTTTTCCTTTCCATACAAAATCATTTCATCTAATCAAAGAGTATATATTGACAAAACATTAAATGCAAACATACAACTTTATTTTTGACAAAAATACACATAAATATCACCTTAAAGAAGCTAGCATTGCATTACATTAAGTAACAAGTGGAAACAACAAACAAAGTTGATTTCCGTATACAAGACAATAGTTCCCATTATTTTACTAATAGTAAATTTCAAAGCCTCTCCAATTATTATTCTTTCGTTTTCTAGGTAAAATCCTATTTTACTTAATTTTTTGCTTGGTGTCATGTATGAGTAATCTTTTAATTTGTATTTGTCTTTTAGTTGGTCATTTGAATAAAAAAACATATATTAATTGACATCTATTCTCATAGAAATTATTGAAGATTATATAAACTAATAACAGAGGCTTGAAAGGTTTAAAGTACCGTTATATTTATTTTTATTTCTTTGTTCTTTTTCATTTTTCTTTCTTTTCTTAAATCTCTCATCTATTTCTCTCTTTTTCTTTCTTAGTTGGTAACCCAGCGATGACAATGATAGTCTTTCTCTCTCTCTCTCTCTCTCTCTCTCTCTCTCTCTCTCTCTCCATATTTTCTCTTTTCTCCGCCAAACCCAAGTTTAGGTTTGTTGTTCATCTTAAACTAGATTTGACTTCAAAATGCATCTAGATTCAATAATAAGGGAGATTATTGTTTAGGATCTCCAAACCCAGGTTTAGGATCTTTGTTTAACAATAAGGGAGATTATTGTTATTTTTGAAACAAAAGGGGTGGTTCTTACAATTATGCCAAATTTTAGAGGTGATTAATTATTACAATTTTCCTTTTTATATATTTATCATGAATGCATATTTTCATTTATTATTTAATATTTTTCATTCCATGTATTATCATAAGACAATACCTTTTATTATTAATTTCCATCCTCCATGGATGTCTCTCTTCTTTAATTGTCTATGCTAGCTAGTCAAGGTTAGGTTAAGTCATGACGTGGTAAATAAATCAAGTGCATGCAAGTTCATGATCTGTTAAATAAATCAAGTTTAGGCTAAGTCATGACCTAGTAAATAAATCTTCTCTCAAACGTTTATTTTTTGTTTTTTCAAATTCTCAAACATCTAATGGATTGAGTGTAAGTGTGGAAAAAAAAATATTCTCAAAATCTCGATCGAGTTAATGCCATGCTTGGGAAAAATAGGGTGTAACACACGAGAATATCTAACAACTCTACCTTATTCTCCTTACTTGTTATCACAAAGGCAAGATACGCCTCATATCCTTGCCGCATCAATTTCTTAGCTTCAATTAATGAAATCTAGAGGGGATATAGAGCTCATCGGCTTGATCCCCTGATACACTATAACTGGTTGTTGAAGCAACTCAAAATGGATGACTTTGCGTCGGCAATCTACTTTGGCATAATGTTGAAACAACCAGTACTCCATGCCCAAGATGAGATCAAAGTGTTTTATGTCTAACACAACAAGGATTCCCAAGAATTCCTTATCATGAACCCTAATCTTACAATCCCTATACACTTTGCTACCCACAATTTCTATATTTCCGGCGTGTAGTCACAATCAAATAGTATGGCAGTAAGGTTTTAGGAATAGGAATATAACACACAACTCGAGGAGTAATAAATGAGTGTGTGGATCCTGTGTCAAATGAAACACATACATCAGCATCATTAATCTTCAGTCGACCGAAATCTAACTTAGGTTGATCGAAATTGGGCAAAAAGCTAACTCTTGAGTTCAATCGATTGAAATTCAACTTAGGTTGGCCGAAGATGGGTAGAAAGCTGACCTATAATCTTAGGTCGACCGAACTTTTAAACCGAAAATACCTAGAAGCTACTAGATGACTTAGGTCGACCAAAGCGACAACTTCAGTCGATTGAAGTTACAATCCCATCCCATTATATTATTCTTTCATTTTTTAGGTAAAATCCTATTTTACTTAATTTTTTGCTTGGTGTCATGTATGAGTAATCTTTTTAATTTGTATTTGTCTTTTAGGTGGTCATTTGAATAAAAAAAAATGTATATTAATTGACATCTCTTTTCTCATATAAATTATTGAAGATTATATAAACTAATAATGGAGGCTTGAAAGGTTTAAAGTACGTTTATATATATATATATATATATTATTTTTTTCTTAAATCTCTCATTTATTTCTCCTTATTTCTTTGTTAGTTGGTAACCTAGCAATGACAATGGTAGTTGTGACACTAGTCTCTCTCTCTCTCTCTCTCCATCTTTTCTATGCGATGAGCTCAAATGAAAGAGAAAAGAGGTAAAAAATTAAGAGAGAATAATGAAGGATAAAATGATCATTTTATCCCTTTGTTTAACAATAGGGGAGATTATTGTTATTTTTGAAACATAAGGGGAGGTTCTTACAATTATGCCAAATTTTAGAGGTGATTAATTATTACAATTTTCCTTTTTATATATTTATCATGAATTCATATTTTTCATTTATTATTTAGTATTTTTTCATTCCATGTATTATCATAGATAAAGAGACAATACCTTTTATTATTGTCCATCCTCCATCGATCTCTTTCCCGGATGAGGAAAAGTATTTACTATTTCATTTCACTTATTCTTGTTGTGCTTGTTTTAATACCCTTTAATCCATTTTATTACTAATCTTCTCCCAACCACATCCTTACACGCAAAATATGCAATTGAAAAAAAAAAAAAAGGAATAAAAAAAGAATATGCAAGTTCATGACCTGCTGCATATTCAAGGTTAGGTTAAAACCAGATTATCCTCTTTAATTGTCTATGCTAGCTAGTCAAGGTTAGGTTAAGTAATGACCTGGTACGTAAATCAAGCGCATGCAAAGTTCATGACCTGGTACTTGATTTTAAGTCATGACCTGCTAAATAAATCAAGGTTACGCTAAGTCATGACCTGGTACATAAAATATTTAATATTAATATATTATGAAAAAATATATATATTTTTTTAAATGAATGAATTTTATAATATTTTTTCTCATTGTAATAATAAAATATAAATAAATAAATAAATATATTTTAAGTTTAGAGTTTGTTTTGGATGAAAACATTCAAAATAATTTTTGTTATTTTGAGTTTTCTTTATAATTTTTTTTATTTTTAAAAATATATTTTTAAAAACAGTAAAGAGAACGGATTTTTATTATTTTAAAAAATTGAGAACTAAAAATGACTTAAAAATAGTAAAAAAAATGCAGTCTTATTTTTTGTTTTTTTTCAAATTCTCAAACATCTACTCCGATGCATTTTAGGACAATTCATATTATATATTTTATTATTTTGCAGTACTTAATTTTATTTATTTATTTTGACTAAGTTCTCGTTATTTGTTTATTTAACATTAATCAATGCGTGCTCTCCCCAGTAGGAGCGAAAAGATTGCAAATTAATTTGATATTAAATATCAGTTTTCGAACAGTAAAGAGGATATATTCTACAAAACTAGCTTCAGCTGAATTAATATCCATCTGTAGATACCTAATCACAGAAGAAAACTTCATCAGGATATGTATGTCGGTCTTAGTTGAGAAGAAAGAAAATGTCAATTCATCCTAATTCAAATAAAAAATGTCCTCTCCCCTCCCCGATTCAGGACCGAGAAAATGTTTGACCAATTCATGAACTCCATGTCTATATATATAAATAGCCATTCCATCATCTAAACCAAACAAATTACAAAGAAAATCTCTAAATCCAAAGCGCTGATTATTCCCTACTGTTACTGTTAGTTTAAATCCTAAATCAAGAGAATGAAGGGCACCCACCTCTTCGTAACTATGGCTGTGTTGGCCTTGGCTTCAACACTTGCTTATGCTTCTGATCCAAGCCAATTGCAGGACTTTTGTGTTGCTGTTAATGACTCCAAATTTGGAGGTACACTCTCTCTCTCTCTCTCTCTCTCTCTCTCTCTCATGGGTTCAAACTGTATAGGATAACACTATATATAACTTCATCAACTAGCCAACTGCATGAAATATTGTTCAGATTCATGGTTCATCACCACAGACTTTTTTGCTCTCTATATATATTTAGTGACTTTTATTTATTTATTTTTTTCTTTCTGCTACGAATTTTAGTGACTTTTTACCAACCCTAATTCTCTTCATCACATGCAGTGTTTGTTAATGGGAAGTTTTGCAAGGACCCAAATCTTGCTACGCCAGAAGATTTCTTCTTCCCCGGGCTCCTTAACCGTCAAAATACATCAAACCAACTTGGTTTTACTGCGACTCCAGTGAATGTGATGAACTTACCGGGGCTTAACACGCTTGGTATCTCCTTGGCCCGACTCGACTTTGCTCCCTTTGGGGTTAACCCGCCACATACGCACCCTCGTGCTACTGAAGTTATTGTTGTGCTGGAAGGTACCTTATATGTAGGCTTTGTCACCTCCAATCCAGAAAATCGTCTCTTTGCCAAGACCCTGTATCCGGGAGATGTGTTTGTGTTTCCAGAGGGTCTCATTCATTTCCAGTTCAATGTGGCAAAGACTAAGAATGCTGTCGCAATTGCTGGTCTAAGCAGCCAAAATCCTGGGGTTATTACCATTGCGAATGCCGTATTTGGGTCCAATCCCAAGATTAACCCTAATGTTTTGGCCAAGGCATTTCAACTGGACAAAAAGGTGGTTGATTATCTCCAAGAAGTCTTCTAACTGTTGAGAGACAACAACCAAACAAATATTAATTGGACCCTTTTGTCTGCTAATAATAATTAAATTAATGCCATAAATAAGTGGGTTCATACCGATGCTAGCTACAGTGTCCTTTTCTTTGAAATTCTCTTATTGTTGTGATTCAATGAAATAGTTCTAAACTATAAGTTAGTCACTATCTTGTATATACCCTACGTGTATATGACATGATAGTCCTAAAATGTTATAGAATCTTGCTTTATGTAACCTATGAATACAAGGCAGTTCAAAGTTCTTACTATCTCCACGTCGGATGTTTAGCTGCTATTTGTTTTAGATGGGCTTGTCCTAATTGTTGTAGTGCCAATGTTCCTTTCTTATTTTTGTTTGTAGTTCCCGCCATACTATTTCTAGGTAGCAGCATGATGCTCAACTTATAAATACTTTTAAAAGCTTAACCTGTCTCTTTATTATGATTGTGCTTTTAGGTTTTTACTAACATAAAAATATCAAGACTTAAGCTCAACAAAAACAGAGAGAAAGCTAGCTAAATAGGGGAAAATGCCAAAATCAGCAGACCAAAGAATTAAAACTGGCCTCTATATGGCTAAAGATAAACCTAGCTAAAGCAAGAAACGGCTAGCCACAAAATGGGGCGCCCTTTGGGAGAGGAAGGCCAAAGCACCTTACCATCTTAAGAGAAGAGAATTTAATGAAGATTAAACACTATATATACTCATTTTATCAACAAAAAAAACTATCAGAAATATTATCAATCAAGTACATTCTAACAATATGCAGACCAAGTACATAATGTTATCAAAATATCAATTGCATGAGTACAATTGACATGAGTACAACTATAATAGATTTTCACTATCACACATTATGCAAATCAAATACATAATGTCATACCAAACAATTAATTAAAAAAAACTGATTAATTTTTAAAAACCTAACTTATAAAAGAATGCTTATGGATCGAACGCAATAATAAATTTATTTGTCTAGGACAAAACCATCTCCAAGCTTCAGTACATTACAAGGAAGAAAATTGTTGGAGGGCACAAGGTCTTTTCTATGCAAATACTCTAATGTTTGAATCAAATTCCAGAAAATCACATAAAAAATTACAAAATTCTTGAATGAATAAAAGTGACTTACTTTTGAAGGATGAAAACTTGCCTATTATTGTTGAGATAAGATATTTGTGATAACCATTTCTAATATTTCAAGATTGATTTGGATTTGGATAATCCTTAATTATCCATTAAACGGAAAACAAAGAAAAATATAATATTAGTTCCCTAATAATTTAGCTATTGTAACTTAGCACAAAGAACAAAGAAAAAAAACACTTACGTTATAATTTCAAACAAAAGAACCAAATCAATTTCAGCATCATCATTCATACACAAATCCCTCTCTCTACTACTATTATTAAGATCACCAAAACTAGACTGCCTGTAAACGACATAAAAAAAAAGCTTAGGATTTTATCATCATTATAATTCCCTCATCTCCCATGACACAAGTTTCCTAAATTCTCCTATATAAGGGCCCATTCTGTAACAGCCCACTTCTTCAGGGCGTGTTATGCCTTAGGAAATTTGGTTTATTTTTTTTTTTTATCTTTACATTATCCCGAAATTCCCTAAGACCTTATCTAGTGCGAGATATCTACACTAGAAATAAATACAAAGCGGAAGCTGAATCGAACTTGCTCATATAATAATAACTAGACATGACATTCATTACAAAGTTAATTCATTACAAAGTTAATTCATAAGCGTCTGACAATAAATACAATGTACATAATTCTTAGACTACTAACATAACATGGTACATTTGCTCGTTTTTCGACGTCTCGCGTCACCACATATCACCAATCTCAGAATCATCTCTGCAAGTCCCAATTGGAACGTTGAATGTTCCAAGGGCGAACCCAAGTTAGATGATGAACCATCTAAGTAAGGGTACATAATGCTATGTTATGAGTGTATGTAATGTCTTTCATCATAGGTGTCAACTGCACCCCTCATGCTACCTACCATTTTAGCGGCCACCTCTTTCGAAGTCGGGGTGTATGGGTGCACCCTTGGTAAGGCAGCGACGCCAGTTCGTACTCCCTACGGCCTCATATGCGTGTGATCGATGATATCAACGTGTATTTATGCATTTCATAGTCATGTATGCAGTCTACGTGATGGATACATATCAGGGCATGTCAATATGATGAAAACATTTTCGAGGAAGTAGCACTTACCTTCTCAAGCTTATCAGGCTACCTCAATATTCGTACCTTGCCTCGATTTGCGTGCCAACCTCAAAATTTGCACGAGTCTCTTCAACTTAAGCCTCAAAGCATCCTAATCACCATAATTATTTAAATAAACATTAAAACCTATTTTTTCATAATTTCTGGCATTTTTTATAATTTTCTTTCTATTTCTTCCTAATTTTCCTCAATAATTCCAAACTAAATATTTCTAAAATATTTCCTCGAATCTTTCACTACGAAAATTCATAAAATAATATTCTGGAATTTCTAGGAAATTTTACTTACCTTAACTTAGCATTTCTAACTTCCTCGGTATGTGTGCCTTGATCTCGAAAAGCGTGCCTGAGCCGTTTTCTTGCCAAAATCTTTAGGATGTTATCGAAATATAATTTCCTATCTTTTGAGATTTTTCTGGGATGTTTTTTCGACATTTTTCCCATTTTCTTTTCTTTTTCTTCCTTTTCTTTTTTTTTTCTTTTTCTCTTTTCCTTTTTTTCTTTTATTTCTTCCTTCCTTCTTTTTCAACCTCTCGCTCCCCTGCTCCCTCTTCTATTTTTTTTTCTCCTTTCTTCTTCTTCTTCTTCTTCTTCTTCCCACCTGCGCACAGATTGCCTTCCGCCATGCGCGCACCAGCGCCTCGGCCAGTCACCGCGCTGCCGCGATCCCAGCCTCGCCGCCAGCCGCTTCCTCCTCTCTTAGCCGCTGAACCGGCCGCACCGACGCCCAGCTTGGTGAGCTCGCGGCCATGGCTGCCATGGCCGCGGGTTGCCGCTTCCGACTGCCTCTCGGCCGTTGTCGGCTACCTCCGACGCCATCGGCCGCTTCACACCCGCCGCCGCGAGCCGCCGTTGCTGCCCCGAGCCACCACCGCGAGCTTCCCCTGCTTCGCGACCAGCTCACTATCGTGGCTGCCATGGCCGCGACCCACCTTCTTCCAGATCTCTCTCTCTCTCTCGAATTGCCCAACTCGAGCTCGAGCTCGATCTCTCCCTTGCTCTCTATCACTCTCGATCTCGCACTGCCTCTCCCTCGGCCACGATCACTGCCAATTTATAGGCAGTGGCTTCACATTAATATCACTGTTACAAACTTGCCCGCCACGCACATCATTTAATATGAAAATCTCCACAAATCTTGTTGCGATATCCTTAACTCTTGCTACCACAATCTCCTTATTTCACGACCAAAATCTCGGCCATTAAAGCTTAGAAGCTTCTCAAAGCCATTACAATTGCACAGCACACACAGCACGTTTATATACATATATATAATCCTATATTATATAATAAAAATTATATTTTAAAATTCTAAAAATTCATTTTCATTTCACTTAAATAATTATCTAATTGTAACTATGCCCTAAATTATCGAATTTATTTGCATTACAATACTGAAAACGCAAGATTAATAATCCAATTCTTAGTTAAAAAGGACGATTTTACCCCAGTGACCTTACCGGGCTATCGTTTCATCCCCAAACCACTAAAGGGTTGTTCGTTATGCAAAACCGGAGCCCCCCTAGGGTTCCGTTGATTTTTCAGGAGCCTCCTACAACGATTCAGTTTTACAGCCTAAATGACAACTGTATTTTAGCTGTACCGAAAACTGTTCCCGATCCGATTTCTTTCAATACCATAAATCTTATCTCGGAACGCTCGTCGAGACCATATAATTTTCTTTAGACAATTTCACTCCGAGGCATTCCCTACAGTTGATTCGGTACTTGAAATTGCTATAAAATCAATTTTTCGGTATTCTAAACTCATCAAAATTACGTGGCATCCTTATACGAACATGGGGTATTACACATTCCCAGAAAATGGATACAGAATAAAACTCAATTGAGAACATCCATTACATTAACCAAAATTAATAAAGACTACAAAGATTTTTCATTCAAGACAAAATAAACATCATTCTTTGGGAGAAAGCCCCCGCAAAATGGATACAAAATAAAACTCAATTGAGAACATCCATTACATTAATCGAAATTAATAAAGACTACAAAGATTTTTCATTTAAGACAAAATAGACACATCATTCTTTGCATCTCATTACGCTTTTTCAAAAAAAATATGCATCAAGTCCTAATGACAAAAATCTAGCCAACCACATGGCACCAACAAAATGACATCCCAAGACCTTTAGTTTAGGAGAGCTCTCCCCAAGATCACGCCCCATTCTAACCATTATCATCTCTAACCTTGCCTTTACGTGGAATGATGTTAAAGCAAAGTGAGTCATGAGACTCAACAAGTAAACAGAAGAAAAGGGTAACAAGATTGGAAACTGACTTTCCCACAATAGCACACAATCCATGCCATGCACAATAACCAAGCCATACCATGGACCATAATACCAAGCCATAGTCATAAATGCATAAATGCACACATATGGTCCTTGGGGCCCACATAAGAAATACATCCAATGGCTCCCAAGACCGTGTGTACAAACCTACTGTAGCCATGAACTGGCTGGCATAACCTCAACATGAGCCCCATACCACATCCATTATGACTAACCACAGCTTGTGGGTATCCCCCACAGATAAATTTGTTGCGCGTACTGGTAACCATATGTAATGCAACACATAAGAAATGCACGGCAGTGTAAGCATAACGTGATACTATGGTCGCCATAAACCAAGTATCAGGCCATGCTTTACCCACGTAGTCAATCACACCCGATGCAATGCTAGTGCTCCTAGTCACCCTGCAATGCCTGTGTCCAAGCACACATAACAAATGATCCACCCATAATGCAATCCTAAAGCCCAATGCTACAAGATAATGTTGAGTGATAAATATTGGCAAAGTCGATTGATAGTTGTCAACCCTCAGTTGATAGCTTGTGATTGTGGGGGAAATGGTCGACAGTTTTCTCAAGTCGGTCGAGAGTTTTCTCCTGCAGGACACCCAAACGGTCGACATCTTAACCCAACCAATAGACAGCCTTTATAGCTTACACCCTTAAATCTACATACAACATACCCAAAATACACATACAACACCTTCATACTCTCTAGGAACCTATCCCAACATGGTTAGGCATCATTTCACAAGAATATAGGGTGAATCAAAACCCTATTTGGCTTCCAAATGAAACTCATCAATTATTCAAGGAAGACAACAAGGTTAAACATAATAGAGTGGGAAAGAATCGTGATATTAAGCTTAGGAAGAATAGCCAAACAAAA
This sequence comes from Diospyros lotus, assembly GCF_014633365.1. NCBI lineage: Eukaryota > Viridiplantae > Streptophyta > Magnoliopsida > Ericales > Ebenaceae > Diospyros > Diospyros lotus. The sequence continues at coordinate 33,168,854 of NC_068341.1, read as the reverse complement.
GGAACTCAATAAGTAAAATTTTAGAAATTCTAGGTTTCAGCATAATTTTCAAAGACCTGTTTCAGTCTCAATACTTGGTCAAATACCACAAAAAATATATCAAAAATGAAGTTCAAGAACTCTAGTTTCTAGAACAACAAACGAATTCGAAATCAAAAATAACTACAAAAAGTTATTCCACAAGAACTGAAGCAAGGTGAAACTTGAAATAGTAACATTTAAATTTAAGCAAGGATTAATGGGATTGGTACGAGCTCAAATCATAAAAAAAAATTGGGGAAAAAATTTGAAATAATTAGCTTTTGGGCTACTTTTCATATCGCGATATTTTGGAGTCGATAAAATGCAAGATATCACGATATCTCGTGGGGTGGCATTGAGGGTGACTGAATAACATTACTCCTTGCACTAAAGAAATGTTACATAAAAATTTGTAGAGTTCTTGCGTGAATAAAAGTAATTTACTTTTAAAAAATGAAGACTCACCTATTATAGTTGAGATAAGAGATTTGTGATAACCATCTCTAATATTTTGATATTGACTTGAGTTTGGATAATTCTTATCCACAAAGCAAAATATATATATATATATATATAGAATATTAGCTCCCTAATAATTTAACTATTGTAACTTAACACAAAAAGAAAAAAAAAAAACCACTTCTGTTATAAAGAATAATGGTGATTATAAAACTAAAAGTAAACTTAAGAAGTATATCATACCACTGCAATAGTACTATACATAAATAGTATCAACATCATTAGGAAAAGTTTTTAAATTAGATTACTACAATTTTATCGTAAATAAATAGTATCAACAACATTAGAAAAAGTTTTTAAATTAGATTACTACAATCTTACTGTAAATAAATAATATTGAAGCATGAAATGCGAGAGGACAATCTTGAGGCACATTATCCAAAAAACAGAAGTGCAACAGCTGGAGAAGGTTCTTATGAAAGAGAAATATATGCAAGTCATGACATATTCTACTCTTCCCTCCAACGAACTGAAATGAAAGAATTGGGAGCGGTTATTGTGTCATAGACAACAGGCCATTAAAAGACCAAAAAATCCTAAAAGCAAAAAAAAAAAAATTTGGCTAAAAATGTGTACTTTCTCTAATTGGGTGAGGGAGAGGGGTCCCACACAATGCTTAAACAAAATAACTTTGACATCCAAAAATTTTTTCGAGGGTCATGCAAAAAGGTTATAAATTATTTATAAAGAATTCTAATTATAATAAGAACTTGAAATAAAAGGACAAATGTTATCCATAAGAATTTTAATTCCAGGAAATTCTAAAATAATAAGATAAATATTATTTATAAAAATAATAATTTTAAAAGATTTAAAAAAATTCCATACTCTTCTATAAATAAACATACATTTATTTCAAAAAAGATGCATGATATTAGTGTGACATAGTCTTTAGATCTTCAGCATCTTCAACGTCTAACTTAATTGCATTGCAGTGTTTGAGGATTCAAATATAATTTTCATGCGTTGCTTTAATTCACTATCTATCATGATTTGATAGTGCCTTTAGATCATACGGTCTTTAGATTTAATGCGTTGAGGACTACAATACTACTAAAGAGGTCATAATATGATGCACACCAAATAAATAATTAAACCAAAATTCTGGGACAGTTTCGGAATAAATTAAACGTTGACGCTGAATCACTGTTCTTTGAAACCAACTAGTAAGCCACGTTTGGTTGGGCGATTTTTTATTGAATTAATAGAGCAAAAGTCAACATAAAACACTACCTAACCCACAGCAAAGCTTCAGGTGAAATCATATCTCCCGGCTGGATATAACGACTCAGAAATCAGCAGCAACATATGTTTAGTTTTCTCCAAACAAGGCCCAAAATTCAGTTCATTCCAGAGATGATTTAGTCACATGATGGATGATAAAATATTCATTCATTGTAACCATCTTTAGGTGTATTTGTACAAAGACACCGTCAAAGGATTTTAATTGAAATAATGATTCCATATGAAATTAGGTTTTCAATCCAAATTTCGGAATAAACTTAAATTAGGGTTTTCCCAATCAAAGACTTGGTAACTATTAATTAGATATTGATTAAAGAACAGTTCATCGGTCCTTCAAGTTAAAGTAATTAGAAGTAGAAGTCCAGAAGGTTGTTAGAGAACAATTCACCCTTGAATTAATTGATTAAAAATGCTCTGTTGAAAGACTTGGCAAATCTCATGGTCCAAACCCACAAAGCCTCGACCAATTCAAGAATTGTGTCTATAAATAGATGGCTAGTAATTAGATTGAATCATCTAAACCAAACAAATACATGTTCTTAGAATCAAGAAAATGAAGGGAGCTCACTTGTTTGTAACGGTGGCAGCGTTGGCCTTGGCTTCAACACTTATTGCTAATGCATCAGACCCCAGCCCTTTGCAAGACTTTTGTGTTGCTGTAAATGACTCCATATCTGGTGGTATGTTGTACTCTCTCTCTCTCTCTCTCTCTCTCTCTCTCTCTCTCTCTCTCTCTCTCTCTCTCTCTCTCTCTCTCTCTCATCTCATGAAATTGTATAGCCTTCCATTGTATGGCTGGTTAGTGCTTACTCAAGGACCAAGGCCGTTTCTCTTCATGCAGTGTTTGTGAATGGGAAGTTTTGCAAGGACCCGAAGCTAGCTACAGCTAAAGATTTCTTCTTTTCTGGGCTCCTTAAGCGACAAAGCACAGCAAACCCGCTCGGCTCAACTGTGACTCCGGTGAATGTGATGCAAATACCAGGCCTTAACACGCTTGGTATCTCCTTGGCGCGCCTTGACTTCGCTCCCAACGGGCTTAACCCGCCACACACACATCCTCGCGCAACCGAGGTCATTGTTGTCTTGGAAGGTGCCTTGTTTGTGGGCTTCGTCACCTCTAGTCCAGAAAATCGTCTCTTTGCCAAAACACTCTATCCAGGAGATGTTTTCGTGTTTCCAGAGGGTCTCATTCACTTCCAGCTTAATGTGGCAAAGACTAACGCCATTGCAATTGCTAGTCTAAGCAGTCAAAATCCTGGGGTCATTAAAATCGCAGATGCTGTGTTTGGGTCGAATCCAAAGATTCATACCGATGTTCTAACCAAGGCATTCCATCTGGACAAGAAGGTGGTTGACTATCTCCAAGACCATTTCTAGCTCTTGGTCGGACAACACTCGGACAAAAATTGAACCTTTGATTTATTCCTTACAAAAATAAAAGAACCCACATACCTCTCTATTGCTTGAAAATTAAGCAGGCAACATGTCTAATGTCTGCTAATAGTTTAGGTTGTCATGAATAAGTGGGTTCATAGAATCCTAGTCTTCTTATTTGGAATTCTTTGTCGTGATCCGATAATAAAATTAATTTTTTGTTTCTCACTATGTGCCTATAACATAACGAAAAGATCAAATTTTGTGTAGTATATAATATAATGATTACCCATGTATTCTCCACATAAATGTTTCCAAAATCTCGCAACTTAAACAAATTACAAGTTCTAGTCTTTGCTAAGGTGAAAGATATAGTGTTCCCTTAAGAAGTTAAACTGATGCAATGGAGATGACAACGCCTATGAACTGTCACCAATAAATTTGTGGTGACCTAGAGTAATGTAGTTGAGATGGATGCCTACGTGGATCCCCATTTGCACTTGCACTAAAGAAATGTCAATTAGACTACGTTCAGACTACTTGGGAATGCTCCTCTGACGATGAAATTAGTAACAAGGGACACTACAAAGTTGTTTCTCCACTTTTCTCCTTATGGAGATCGAACGTGCGTGGGAAGCCAGAAAAGTTAGAAAGAATGAACTTACCCTTGTTTTTTTCTTGTGTTTGCTTATTTTCTATGGTGTCATAAGGGACTTGGCCACCTGTACCTCTCGTCCTTTCTCTCGAAAATGAAGGGTCGATGGAGCTGAAGACTACCCTTTTTGGGTGTTTGTCATCCTCGATACCACTGTCTCTAGCCGGCTCATTTATATTAATTGAGGAATGATGGGCATTAATGGTTAGTTTCCTTTGATTTGCAGACTCGAAGCTATGGGATTCCTTTGGTATCTTTCTTTCCATGGGGTCCTTTTGATCCGAGTCTCCTTAGGGTTCTCCCAAAGGGTTGGAGCTGGACTGACCTCTTGAGCTTCCTCTTGAAGAAGAATACAAATTGTAGAGAAAAATCAACCTTTTGTATTTTAGTAGTAGAAGAAGAATATAAAGAAGGAATTAGAAATTGATTTTTCAATTTTAAAATAAATTCATCTCTAATTACGTCTTTGTATTATTATTTTAATATTATTTATTATTTTAGAAACAAAAAAATTCGTCTTTATCAAAACATAGGTATTCGTCTCTAGTTCTGTCTTTAAATAGAAAAATATGATTAAAGACAGATAATTTTTTGTCTCTAAAGACAAAAAATGTATTTTATTATTATTTATTTTAAAAACAAATTTTATGCTCTCTATTTATAAATAAGGAATCGGTCACAAATTCTGTCTCTAAATGAAAAACATATAATTAGAGATGAAAAGTTTTCCAATTTGAAAAGGCAAAAAATATTTTTAATATTATTTTAATATTATGTATTACATTAAATACTGAAAAAAAATCTATCTCTATTCAAAATATTATTTTTTTAATTAAGGCACTAAAAAGAAGGGCATTTTAGTGAAAAGAAGCATTTTGAGACAAATTTTAAATTAAATCCTAATTCAGATTCAAAGACGAATCATTTCCATCTCTAATCCTCATCTAGATTTTATCTCAAATCTTCTCTTTTCTTTTCCATTCATCAATTCCACTTCACCATTTCTCTCACCATTTGTCTCCTTATCTCTCTCCATCTCCTTCTTTGCCATAACCCTTCATCTCTCTATTGATGATGTCATTGCCATCGTTGTTGCCTTTGCCATTCATCTCCCTATTATCTCTCTCTCCCTCTTTTTCTCTTCCATATGCATCTCTCTCTCGCCATCAAAGCCTCCACAGTCGTTGCCACCTCCATCATCCGTCTCCTTATCCTTTGCCCTTTCTTTCTCCGTCATAGCCTGTTGCCGTTTGTCATTAGATTTGTTGTTTCTCTTGTCATTGCAACCAGCACTACAAAGTTCCTAAACCACAAACTCTCAACAACTTTAGTGAATCCTCAAACGTAATTGTACTTCATCTCGCCCCTAATTTGCTACTTTGTTTCATTGATCTATTTGTTTCGTTAAATCACATGATAGCATGTCCTTGTTTGATAATAGACAAAAAATTATATTTGTTTGAAAAATATTTGTTTTTGATATATTTGTTTGATATTCACTTAATCACTTATTAGCACGTGATGTTTGATAATCAAACCTTACAATTTGGAATTTAACTGCACAAGAATGGTTTTATGTTGACCTTAATATAAATTTTAGGCAACAAGTAATGCAGGATCTCATTATTCCTTAATAAATATCTATTTAAAGGTGAAAATAAATAGAATTCTCTGGCATCATCTTGATAGAACTTTGAGTTATGATCTTTTGTGAAGCAAGGTTGAGTTATTGTATGTTTTGTGGAAGAATGTTCAATGATGGTGGTCAATCTTATGGAAATGGTTAGTGAAATGTTCCACGTGTACTACCCAAATGTAGGGTTGCAAATGAGTCTAGTTGTTCATGAGCAGCTTGGTGTTTGACTTAGTAAAAGCTTGTTTGAGATTGTTTGTTTAGATAAATGAGCCAACCTTGAGCCTAACTTTAAAGCTCAATTTGTAAACATGTCAATCTTGATCTTAGTAAAGCTCAGCTCGTTAGCTCGCGAGCTGGCTCGTTTAGAGGCTCACGAGTTGGCTCGATTAGAAGTTTGCGATTAGTTAGTCAAAACATACTCATTTATAAATGCATTGAGGAGCCTTATAGCTTGGTGGTTACACGCACACGAGGGAGCTGGCATGTTGCAGGTTCAAACCTTGAGCCAACCTTGAGCCTAACTTTAAAGCTCAATTTGTAAACATGTCAACCTTGAGCCTAAATGAGCCAACCTTGAGCCTAACTTTAAAGCTCAATTTGTAAACATGTCAATCTTGATCTTAGTAAAGCTCGGCTCATTAGCTCGCGAGCTGGCTCGTTTAGAGGCTCACGAGTTGGCTAGATTAGAAGTTTGCGATTAGTTAGTCAAAACATACTCATTTATAAATGCATTGAGGAGCCTTATAGCTTGGTGGTTACACGCACACGAGGGAGCTGGCATGTTGCAGGTTCAAACCTAGTTTGGCCATGATCCAATCCACCAAATAGTGGAAGTTGTATGTAGTTTAGATCAATTTGTGCACTTAAAATGCACTTGATTGATTAATTAGTCGATATCCTTTCTAACCTGTGTGTATGCTAGTTATAAGGATGCGGCCCAGTGTCAGCTATGGCATCGCTTGTACTTCTTGGTGTTGTTTGTTCACGTCTCCCCTTGAGTTCTCCTTGGGGATTTTAATGTTTGTCGTCATATCTCTGAAATTCGAAGGGGAAATTCATCGATTACATCAAGTATTGTTATTTTATTTAATTTTTGTCTCGTTCCTCCCTCCAGGACCTTTTATTTCATGGCCCAGTCTTTACTTGGAATAATAGGTACTTTGGGAGAGATAGTATTTATCATAAGCTGGATCCTATTCTTGTCAATGATAGCTGGCTAGCTCACGCTGGGAATAGTCATGCCATCTTTCTTCCGCCTGGCATATCTGATCATAGCCCTATGGTTGTTGATTTTCAGAGGGAGAGGATTTGGTCAGGGGGATGTTTTTAATTTAATGATCACCTTACCGAGCATCCTTACTTTATTCATGTTATGGTGACCCCGTAGTCATCGATGGAAATCAAAAATTGAAAGATCTCTAATTGTCACCCAATTATGGGAAAGAAATATGAGGAGAGAGAGAGAGAGACAGGAGGAAACAACAATGCAGTGCTCGACTGACATACGAGTGTTTTTCGAAAATTCTCAAAAATTCCAGCAAATAATTGAAGATGAAGTGAGCTGTCAAAATTCACTGTTCTATGTTAACTTCTACAAATAAATTGTACCAATCTATAAGGCCAAAAAATGCGAGCCATATATGGTTGGAAAGCTCTATGGGTTTTGTAATACCCGGGAATAATTTAAGAATAAAAATGATATTTGATAAAGGGCATAAATGAAATTTTGGAAAGAAAATAAGACTATAGGGTACACTAACACAGTTTTGGACGACTGAATTAGTCATAGGAAGTACCTCGGACCCTAGATAGCTAAGGAAAATGGTATAGTATTGATGAGTGATTTAAACTATGATTTTTAGTGATAAAAGAAATGAGATCGGGAACAGTTTTTGGTACAGCAAAAATACAGCTGTCAATTAGGTCGTATTACCGAATTATTATAGACGATGTCCTAAAAATCAACAGAGTGTGTATAGAAATAATATTTAATGTATAGAACAACCCTTAAGTGGTTTCAGGTTGAATCGAGTGGATTTGAGGTCAAAACGATCAATCGGGCCTAAGTGCAATTTTCTGAATTTGCCCGAGGGAGGTCAAAATGGTAATTTTTCAGAAGTTTCCAAGGATAAATGAGAATTAATAATCTTGAGGGTCTTAGTGATGGTGTTAGAAAGATTAGGGGCTTGAGGTTAAGGGCCAAAATGCAAAAGAAAAATTTCAGGGGGCCAAACTGCAATTTTTGAAAAATTGATCAGAGATAGCAGATTTGGCCGCGATTTTTGGCCGGAAAATCCAGCCATTTGGCAGCCTAGGACCATCAGGGAGTGGCCTAGGGTGGTCTAGGAGGCGTGGGAAAGAAGTTTTGGCCAGAAATCGGCCACGTGGGGGTCGGATTTTGCCTATAAATACCTAGGGTTTCGGCTGAGAATGAGAGCACAAATCAACCTCATTTTTGGACAATTTTGGGAGCTTTGATAAAGGGCTTTTGGTAGCGAGGCGTCAAGGATCACTTTGGGATCGTTTTGAGCCATTTTGGAGTGGGTTTGGGGGCTGTTTGAGCTCGGCCGAGGGTTAGAGGCGGACCGCTAACCAGACCTGCAACTCAACTTTTGGAGGCCTTATCGGTGTTGTTTCGGCCCCATTTTAGTACCATTGTGATCGACTCTTCAAGGGCTTTCGGACAATACCGATTTTGTGGCCATCGGAACAACCGCCGGTGACCGAATTTTTGGAGAAGACGGTGGTGCGTGCAGCCACGCGCCAGCCCTCACCCTCACACACGCGCCTAGCGCGTGAGCAAGGGTATTCTGGTAATTTCAACTGCAGTATTTTTAATTAATTATTTTAAGAATTATGGTGCTGAAATATTTGGAAAAATAGTTGAGAAAATAATTATTTTGGAATTATCGAGGTGAAAAATGAGAGAAAATAGAGGAAATTGTGAAATAATTGAGGGAAATAGATTTTAATGTTTCCTTTATTAATTATGGTGCTTAGGAAGTGTCGTGGTTCGAGGTTGACTGTAAATTCAAGTGTCTGTGATTTGGCACGTATAACGAGGTTGTGTATGAGGATCGAGGCAGTCCGAATACGTCGAGGTGAGTGTTCGCCTCTAACTTTGTTTTGACTTGTGAGTGATTCTACCCGAAAAGACTTATAGTAACATGTGAATGGTTTACTGTGAGTGTTCATCCCTATGGCTTGGTTTATTGTGATGGTCTATCCAAACGGTTATTTACATATACATTGAATTTCGTACGATTGCATACATCAAACTGTTGATTTTAAGTTATGCATGTTATGATTTTTCGGCATTAGCATGTTGTGTTGTCCATGTGGGACGTGGGTTGTTAACCTGTGACGTAGCTCTCGAGTGTCAACACTCAGAATGCGTGCTAAGGGTTAATGTTATGTGACCCACTTGGGACAGGGCTGAGACGGACTTCACCCTATGGTACTCAAGTGGCGGGGCTGAGAGTGGACACCACCCCGATTTTTGGCTCAAGTGGCGGGGCTGAGAGTGGACACCACCCCGATTTTTGGCTCAAGTGGCGGGGCTGAGAGTGGACACCACCCCAGGTTCCTTTGAGCAATAGCATTAAGGCCAAGGTGTCGTGGATTTCGGGGATAGTGCTGATGTAACACTCTTGGGGCTAGGGTTGTGTCGGGTTTTGGAATGCTTTGAGTGGAGCGTAAAACCTACAATGACGATAGGGTGATTCCCGGGTTCATATGTCGAGGTTGTCTCTCTTAAGCATGATTGGTTTGCCAATGGGTCGGTGTGGTCGTGTCGCCTTTAGAGAGATTGCATTTTCCCCGGTTAAGGCTAAATGGTGTGTGGGATTCTCTTAGGCTAGGCATGTCAGGATTTATCGATTTTATGCATATGATTTTGCATATCTGCATGAAAATGTTTTTGAACTCTCACTTAGATGATTCAGCATCTAATTTGGACTATGTTCCTGGAATATTCAAACGTTCCAGGTGAAAGCAGTGGCGCCAAGGGAAAGAATGTCGTTGAGATGTAGCTGTTATGTTCAGTTTTCGTAGGTTTTGTCTATGATTACGATGTTCAGAGATGATGTAATATTTTGATATTTTCATGTGAAACATCGATTTGGTTATTGTAAAAGGAATTGTCAGTTATATATATCATTGAGGTTTCGATCTTGCTTCTGCTGATGTGATTGATAATACCTATCTTAGTCTATTAAATTTTGATATGTTGAGAAGGTACGATCGGGATTGTCGGGAAATGACTATGATGAGGGTGTGTATGTCAAGAGGCTTATGTTGTACGATATTGAAAAAAAAAAAATCCGAAATCTCGAGGTAATGCTCGTTCTGAGAAAACAGGGCGTTACAGGTTTAGTTTCCAAAGAAGTAAGCGGCTCGTCAATCGGAGTCTTCTAGAGGAAGTCATGACTGTTTTACTAGGGAAGGGTCTGCATGGGGTGTTGCAATAGAATTAAGAACTTCACTTAATGTTTTATGTCATTTTCTATGTTTTCCATATTTTCCAAGTATTTAGCCTTTACTCTCAGTCATTAGACTTTGAAACTCAACCAGTGATGCTTAGGGGATAGTTTTAAGATGCCCTTAAGATAGCTTTTGTAATAAAGGATTGGAGGAGGATTGGATTTTGAATGAAAGTTGCATTTTCTTTTCTCTGTATCCCTTGGTTTAGGGTGGTGAGATTCTAGAATTCTGTACCTCTTGTTAGCTCCTTTGGGTGGTCAATTTCTGTATCCCTCAGGAATTAATTTGGGTGGTGAATTTTCTACTTTTTTTTTCACTTCGGTATCAATTGGTATAAGATCTTTTTGGTTACCATGCCTCCTCGACGTCGTTAAGAAAGAGATCTCCAAGATGTGGAGATGGATGATTTGAGAAGACAAGTTCAGCAACTTCAACAACAATTGGAACGTTTCTAACCGAGAGAACAAGAAGGTGGAGATAATGTTTCTGAGCAAGAAGATTCAGGTGTTGGGGCTGAGAACGTCAATCCTTTTCATGATTCTGACTAAGAAGTAAGTGAAAGTTCCTCTCCTCATTCTCAACACAGAGGGTGACAGCAACGAGTTCTTAACATAAGAGCTGACATTCCAGAATTTAAAGGAAAAATGAAGCCCGATGAATTTCTTGATTGGTTGCATACTGTGGAACAGCTATTTGAATTCAAAGACATTTCAAAAGATCAAAAAGTGAAATATGTTGCATTCAAGTTAAGAAAATATGCTGGCCTATGGTGGGAAAATCTTAAAAAAAAGAAGAGCTCGTGAAGGTAGAGGTACCATAAGATCATGGGGAAAAATGAAAACGAAGTTAAAAAGAAGATTTTTGCCTGAAGGTTATAAATAAGAGTATTTTCTAAAGCTGCATAACCTCAAGCAAAGGGAGAAATATGTGGAAGAATATACGATGGAATTTGATTACCTCATGATCAAGTGTGATATTGTAGAACCTGAAGAACAAACCATAGCACGTTATCTTGGCAGATTGAAGCTGGAGATCGGTAATGTTATCCAGGTCCAACCTTACTAGACTTATGGAGATGTTTGCAAGTTAGCGAATAAAGTGGAAAGACAGAAAAAGGAAATGGCGAGTGGTAGCAATCGGCTACAATCCAAAGGAAACTTTCCCAATCAGGGGAGTACTTATTCTTCAAAGGATTCTACTTTCAGGCCAACATTTTCAAAAGCTCCATTGAAGAATGAGGCTGGAAACACTTCAAAGCCTCAAGGTGCCACCAATATTGGTTCCATAAAATGTTTTAAGTGTCAAGGCTATGGTCATACTGCAGCTGATTGTCCAAATCGAAAAATAGTTACCCTTGTTGAAGAAAAAGAAGAAGATAAGAACTAATTCAAGGAGAATTTGAGGTAGAAGATGTGACTTTTGCTGATGAAGGAGAACTTCTTGTTTGTCGAAACTTGAGCATCCAATGAGAAGAAGATGATGAGTGGCTTCGCTATAACATTTTCCATACAAGATGCACTTCTCATGGCAAAGTTTGTGATGTCATAATAGATGGTGGCAGCTTTGAGAATGTTGTCTATTCAAACATGGTGGAGAAATTGCAACTCGAAATTGAAGATCATCCTCGACCGTACAAGCTGTCTTGGTTAGATAAAAAGAAAGAGGTAAAGGTAAGCAAACACTGCCTTGTTCAATTCTCAATTGGAGAAAAGTATAAAGATGAAATTATGTGTGATATTGTTCCTATGGATGCATGCCACTTTCTTCTTGGTAGGCCATGGCAATATGATAGAAGGACTTTACATGATGGGTCTAAAAATACTTACACTTTTGTCAAAGATGGTGTTAAGATTGTGTTAGGCCCTTATAAAATGGTGGGTATTCCCAAACCAAGCAAAGGGGAGGAAAATCTCCTATCTCTAAATCTGAAATTATTAGAGAAGTTAAAAATTTTGAAGGTTCATTTATTCTTGTTGTACTAGAAGAAAATGACACCAAGAAACAGCATCCTTCTATAGTGTAACCACTTCTTGTTGAATTTTCAGATGTAGTTCCTAAAGAAATCCCACCTGGATTGCCTCCCAAGAGGGAAATACAACATGCTATTGATTTTATTCCAGGAGCTTCTCTTCCCAACAAGGCAGCCTTTCGAATGAGCCCTCAAGAGTACAAAGAATTACAAAGGCAAGTTGAGGAGCTCATGAAAAAAGGCCTAGTGAGAGAAAGCAAGAGTCCTTGTGCTGTTCCAACACTTCTTGTACCTAAGAAAGATGGAACTTGGCGTATGTGCATTGACAGTAGAGCTATGAACAAGATCACTAACAACTACCGCTTCCCAATACCTCACCTTGATGATTTACTTGACCAACTCCATGGTGCAATCATATTCTCAAAGTTGGATCTTCGAAGTGGTTATCACCAAATTCGAATGAGGCCTGGAGATGAGTGGAAGACGACTTTCAAAACAAGAGATGGGCTCTATGAAAGGATGGTTATGCCATTCGGGCTCTCTAATGCTCCTATCACTTTTATGCAGTTAATGAACTATGTATTGAAATCTTTCGTTGGAAAGTTTGTTGTTGTCTACTTTGATAATATTCTGGTGTATAGCAGGAATAAGGAGCAGCATTTACAACATCTCCATCAAGTTTTTAGCACTTTGAGGGAGGACAAGTTATATGTTAACTTGAAGAAGTGTGAGTTCTTCACCAATAGCCTTGTTTTCCTAGGCTATGTTGTCTCAAATGAAGGAGTAAAGATGGATCCCGATAAGGTGGAGGCTAACTAAGCTGGCCATAACCCAAATCTATCCATGATATTCGTAGCTTTCATGGTCTTGCTTCATTTTATTGGCATTTCATCAAAGGGTTCAGTACTATTATTGCTCCTATCATTAAGTGTTTGAAGGGTGGAGTGTTCAAATGGACCAAAGAGGCATAGAATAGCCTTGAACTTTTGAAGAAAAAGGTGACTCAAGCTCCTATTCTTTCATTCCTAGATTTTGACAGAGTTTTTGAAGTTGAATGTGATGCTTCTAAAGTAAGCATTGGTGCAGTCCTTAGCCAAGGAGGAAGACCCATTGCTTTCTTTAGTGAAAAACTAAATGATTCTTGTAGGAATTACTCAACTTATGATAAGGAATTCTATATGCTATCATCCAAACACTGGAGCATTGGAGTCAATATTTGCTTTCCAAATCATTTGTTCTTTTTTATAATCATGAAGCTTTGAAGTTTCTTAATGGCTAACACAAGCTGAACAAAAGACATGCTCTTTGGATTGAATTTTTGCAAGCCTATAGCTTTGTCATAAAGCACAAAGCAGGGACTCTCAATCAAGTTGCAGATGCCCTTAGTAGAAGAAATTTCTTGCTCACCACCCTAAGAGAAAATGTTCTTGGATTCAAAGTACTCAAAGACCTCTACAAGGATGATCAATACTTCGGCCCAATTTGGAAAAAATGTTTGAAAGCTCCATTTAACCAATTTTTGTTGCAAGATGGTTATCTTTTCAAAGGGATTAGATTGTGTATTCCCCAATGCTCTTTACGAGAAATGATTCTTAATGAAGCTCATGATGGCGTATTAAGTGGACATTTTGGAAGAGACAAGACTATTGCACTTATTCAAGAGAAGTTTTATTGGCCTAAGATGGAAAAAGAAGTTATGCGACATATAACACGATGTTGGACATGCCTTACTATAAAGACCCAGGCCCAAAATTTAGGCTTATACACTCCTCTCCCTGTACCTGAAGCCCCATGGCTTGAGGTGAGCATCGATTTTATGGTAGGCCTTCCAAAAACTCAAAGAAACAAAGATTTTTGTGATGGTGGTGGTTGATCGTTTCTCAAAGATGGCTCATTTTATTCCTTGCAAGAAAACTCATGATGCTTCTTATATTTCTGATTTGTACCTCAAAGAAATTGTTAGGCTCCATGGCATTCCTCTAACAATTACCTCCAATCGAGATTCTAAGTTCATGAGTCACTTTTGGCGAACACTATGGAAAAAGCTTGGCACACAGCTTCAATTTAACACCACTTCTCATCCACAAATGAATGGTCAAACTGAGGTTGTCAATCGAAGCTTGGAAAATCTTCTTAGAAGCTTTGTGGGGAAAAATATTCGTTAATGGGACTTACTATTACCTCAAATAGAGTTTGCCTACAATCAGTCCACTAATCAAATGATTGGTTGTAGTCCTTTCCAAGTTATCTATGGCCAAACACCAAAAGGGCCATTAGATTTGACTCCTTTGCCTATTACTAATCATTTCAGTAGTGATGCCGAAGAAAGAGCCAAACAAATCAAAAGGTTTCATGCTCAAGTTCGAGAAAGCATCATCAAGCAGAATGAACGTTATGCCAAGCAAGTCAATAAACACCAAAAGCATGTTAACTTCAAAGAAGGAGATTTGATGTGGGTACGTCTTTGAAAAGAGAGGTTTCCTCTAGGAACTTTTTCCAAACTCAAGCTAAGAGCAGCTGGTCCATTCTAAGTACTTCAGAAGATTGGTGAGAATGCATATAAGATTGACCTCCCAACAGATTATGGAGTTTTTGATACTTTCAATGTGACTGATCTTACTCTTTCCCCTAAAAGTGATGATCAACCTGACTTGAGGTCGAGTCTTCTCCAACCAGGAGAGCTTGACATAGGAGTGTTTTTCGAAAATTCTCAAAAATTCCAGCAAATAATTGAAGATGAAGTGAGTTGTCAAAATTCTCTGTTCTAGGTTAACTTCTACAAATAAACTGTACCAATAACTGTACCAATCTACAAGGCCAAAAAATGTGAGTCATATATGGTTGGAAAGCTCTATGAGTCTAGTTTCCAAGGAAGCAAGCGGCTCATCAATCGGAGTCTTCTAGAGGAAGCCATGACTGTTTTACTAAGGAAGGGTTTGCATGGGGTGCTGCAACAGAATTAAGAACTTCATTTAATGTTTTATGTCATTTTCTATGTTTTCCATATTTTCCAAGTATTTAGCCTTTACTCTCAGTCATTAGACTTTGAAACTCAGCCAGTGATGCTTGGGGGATCGTTCTAAGATGCCCTTAAGATAGCTTTTGTAATGAAGAATTGGAGGAGGATTGGATTTTGAATGAAAGTTGCATTTTCTTTTCTCTGTATCCCTTGGTTTAGGGTGGTGAGATTCTAGAATTCTGTACCTTTTGTTAGCTCCTTTGGGTGGTGAGTTTCTATATATATCCCTCAGGAATTAATTTGGGTGGTGAATTTTCTACTTTTTCTTGGTATTTTCTTTTCTTTTTTTTTTTCACTTTGGTATCATCAATAGTGATTGAAAATCAAAAGGTCTCTAAGTGCCTATCAAAACAATGAGACAAAGATAGGGGAAGAATGATAAAGATAGAGAGAGAGTGAGACTAATGGACTCACTAGAAGAGTAGGTTGTCCGAGTGACGAGCAACGTTGCTTCTACCAAAGGTATTTGCGAGGGAGAAAAAGAAAGTGAAGAAAAAGAAGGGTTAGGTGCATGAATCAATGTTCCTGATGATAGTTGGTGCTTTACTTTGAAAATACTGACATTTGTAAATGATGTTATAATTTTTGGCAATTTTATAGAGTTCAAAACTGAAACAACTTTAAAAATGTTGGGAATATGATGACATTTCATCCTAACTTTTGGAATATGATGGCATTTCATCCTACGCCAAAACTGAAACAACTTAAAAATGTTGGGAAACTTGAGGTTGGAGGACATTGTTTCAACCATTCTAATCACCAGCGTTTTCCTCAATGATAGATCAACGTTTTATAAACAACAATAAATATCTAGCATTTTTGACAAAAATTAAAACATCCATAATTATTGCCTCCCTCGTTAATCTAGTTTTCCATTTACTATTTTTTTCTCAACATTTTTTTTATACATTATTATTACTGGCATTTCCAAAAAATGCTAGGAAAAAAAGTTAAGAAATCTCGCGTTTCTTGAAGTGAATGGAAGGGAAAAGTGTACTAGAATTAGACATAACCCTTTTCATTCTTTCTTTCCTTTTCTTTTATTGATTAAATATGAACTAAGCAAGTGGCCTCCACATAATAGAATAAATAAACGTGATTTTTCATTCAATGTGAGAGTAAGGAGGCAACTCTCTATTGTTCTCTTGGATTACATATGGTTAGGCTGAATGGAAAGTGAGGAAATTAATGGGAACGAAAATGGAATTCCCACTAAAGTTTTATGAAGGAATAGAATGATTCATTCTTTAAAATGATTGAAATTTTTGCTTCACAAAATAGATAGAAAGCTTTCTCATTTTGTGGAATGGGAGATATTATTACATTTTTATCTTCACATTTTTTTTTCTAATTAGATGGTGTCACATATATAAGTTTTCCACCATCCACTTGTGGTCGTTGTCTATTGTATGTCATACATCACAATGAAATGAAATAGTCATTCTATTCCCATTCCCTTTTTCTTTCCATGCAAAATCATTTCGTCTAATCAAAGATGTATATATTGACAAAACATTAAATATTACAAATATGCAACTTTCTTTTTGACAAGCATACATATAAATATCACCTTAATAGAAGTTAGCATTACATTACATTAATTAACAAGTGGAAACAATAAACAAAGTCGATTTATGTAAACGAGACAATAGTTGGCCATTATTTTACAAGTTTTCCATTTATTATTTGTTTCTAATTATTAGCATTCTCGCCTATGATAGATTTATATATTTTATAAACTGTAACGACTCGTTGGGGGTCTAGGAGTTTTCGGGTATTTTATTATGGGCTCAAAATTTTTTCTTTAATTAATTGAGGATTGAAAATATTTTTTTTATTTATGGAATAAAGTATAAGTGGAAATAAGAATTTGGTAGCCCATCCAAATGGGATTCAAAAATGTGGAAAAAGTCCAACTGAATTGAGCCATTGAGATGTGTTTAGAATTTTAATGATAATTTAATGGTATTTTAAATGTAAGTCTAAGTATTTCAATATTTAATGATAAATTGCTCTGATGGCATAAAAATAATTTTGGAATGTATAATTTTATATTATGGTGCATGTGATCGTGAAAATAAGTATATGAGTCTAATTTTTAAAAAAATGAGAAATAATATAATGGGACTCATCTAATTAGTTAATGGGTTTATCAGGTGGGCTAAATAAATTATTGAGTTAGGCCCAAGTGAAGGACTTAAATTTTATTATGCGAAAAAGAAAAAGGAAAAGTTAAAATAACAATAGGTGTCAGTTGCCAATAGTGCCCTTGGTCTTTCTTTTAACCATTGTAAAGGTGAGGGGCAATCAGGTAATTTGGTGGGGATGCAACATGCAGGCCTGCAACCCTCTCCTTTTTCCCTCTGTTGCGCCTGGCCGTAGCTTTCCCCTTCCATGTAACCTTGCCAACGTCCAACTTTTTCACTTGTCCTTATTCTTCTTCATGGTTCATTTGCTGTGTTGCGTGCATTGTTTTCATTACGCTGGGAGAGCCTTCTGGATTTTTGAATCTTTATCAGGCAAGTTCTCTTTCTCGCACCACTCTTTTACTTTCATTTAGTTCTTCCATTTGGGAGTTCTTTGATCATAAGAGTTATGCATTTAGATATTCTGTTGAACTATTCTTTTTCTCCTTTCTCTGTAAACATATTGTTCACATATATATATACATATATATACCCAGTTATATATTCCCTTCTAATCTAGCGTTGGATCATCCCAGATTTTCATTATTTTCAATTAGGATTATTTTCCCCAATCTTCTTTTAGAATGGTGTAGCCATAAGTATTGCTTGTGTTATATATATATATATGTGTGTGTGTGTGTGTGTGTGTGTGTATAAATCATTATCTTCGTAATTGAGTTGCAGAATCGTTTTGCAGTAATCCAAATAGTCAATGGTTTATCCGAATGAGTCTTGTGAATCTATGTGAGTAACATCTGGATAAGTGTGTGTCTCATCCGGATATATATATATATATAGATATATCCACCCATCTGAATGCTATCCTCCAAAGATATCCATATTCAGATATATCACCATAACAGCAACTTCAAACCCAATTTTGATCTTGATGAATCCAGAATCTCTTAAAATCAAAACACAAAAGTTGTAGATATTTTTCTTGGATTTCCATAGAATCTTGAATCATCTCAATTGGAGTTTGGATGAGAAAGTTATGCCCAAAATACAAAATCTCATTAAAACTGAATTTCTGAAACATGGTGCATCCAAATGACTTAGCCCATATCCGAATATCCATCCGGATCATCTGAATATCACTCACATACTTGACTTCTAATATCCGGATGTATCACCCCATATCCGAATATCACTCTCAAGAACTCCCAGAGACATCTAAATATGCCTCCAACCATCTGGAGATCACTCATTGCTCCTCCAACATATCCGAATAAGCCATAAACTATCCAAATGCACTTTCCCATATTCGAATATATATGCTAAAATATGAATACCCTATTTAATTTTTTTGAAATACATATCAATGTCAATTTAGCATAATTATTAAATGAATCATCAGAGATTATATGATGGGAAAAATAGCATATTAAATATATATTACTCCTTAAATGGTGAATCGAGATTTAACCTTAAATAGCATATCCCAAAAATTATTCTTGTGTTATAATTTACATCTTGATCAAGATAAATGTTATGAAGTAAGATATGTTGAATTATATAATGATGGTAAAATACCCGGTACGGGTAAATGGTGTTGAAATTATGAATATTGAGGAAACAATAATTTAAATGCATGTGGTTGGCAAATGCATACATGATATATACACGTACATGTTATATATATATATAAATCTTGTGCACTTACTATTTTGCACGAAAGGAAAGGGTACCCTAGAGCACCTGACATGGGATGAGGTGGCCATAACCCGACAGATTGGCTCCATATTTATTTGTAAGATTTTATTAAAATTATGCACTTTTGCATGCATCGATTTATAACTTGAGAGTTGGGGAGATTGATATTGATTATGAAATGATGCACTATTGCATGTGTTGAATGGTGGCTTGCGAGCATGTGAGAATTGATAATGACATTGAAAGTTTATGCTTTGCATAATGATACATCACTACAAAAAAAATAGCATTTAGAGGCGATTTTTTTGCATTTAGTTAGCGGCGGTTTTGAAAACCGCCACTATATCAGCTGTCGCTAAGCATTTAGTGGTGGTTTTCAGCAACCGCTGGAATAATCGCCGTTAAGTCATATTTTTTGCGATAGTTTCAAAATCACCACAAAATAAGTGATTTAGCGGCGATTTTTAAAATATTTAGCGGTGGTTTCAAAAATTCAAAAAATTTTGAAATTCAAAAAAAATTGAATTTCTGCAACCTCGTGCGCGCGGCCAGGTTGAGAGCCTATCTGCCCACCATCTTGGGCTTGCGCGCTCACAAGCACGCCTGGCCACCCTGCGTCGCGATGTTGGAAATATAGCATCCTTCCCCTCCCCCAGACTCGATCCCAGAACCTCCTTTGTGCGCATACGCGAGCAAAACCAGCTGAGCTGCGAAGCCTTGTTGTAATACCCGGGAATAATTTGAGTATAAAAAGGATATTTGATAAAGAGCGTAAATGAAATTTTGGAAAAAATAAGGCTATAGGGTACACTAACGCAGCTTTGGACGACCGAATTAATCAGAGGGGGTACCCTGGACCCTAGATAGCCAAGAAAAATGGTATAGTATCGACGAGTGATTTAAATTATGATTTTTAGTGATAAAAGAAATGGGATCGGGAACAGTTTTTGGTACAACAAAAATACAGCTGCCAATTAGGTCATATTACCGAATTGTTATGGACGATGTCCAAAAAATCAACGGAGTGTGTCTAGGACTAATATTTGATGTATAGAACAACCCTTAAGTGATTTCGGGTCGAATCAAGTGGATTTAAGGTCAAAACGATCAATCGGGCCTAAGTGCAATTTTCTGAATTTGCCCGAGGGAGGTCAAAACGGTAATTTTTTGAAAGTTTCAAGGGAGAAATGAGAAGTACCAATCTTGAGGGTTTTAGTGATGGTTCTAGAAAGATTAGGGGCTTGAGGATAAGGGCCAAAATGCAAAAGAAAGTTTTTAAGGGGCTAAAGTGCAATTTTCTAAAATCTGCTCAGAAATGGCAGATCTGACCGCGATTCGTGGCCGAAAAATCCAGGGGTTTGTAGCTGTTCTTCGACAGGGGATGGCCAAATTTGGCTATAAATAGCCGAGTTTTGGTGAAGGTTTGCATAAAAATTTTACTTCGGATTTCTCACTTTTGGGAGCGAATTAAAGGTCGAGGATAAGGGGCTTTTGTTCCCTAGGTTGTGAGGAGCAATTCTGGGAATTTTGAGGGTTTTGGGAGTAGTATAGAGGGTGTTTTCCAATATATATATATATATATATATATTCGGCCGCCTATATATATACATATTGCGGGAATGGTTAAATCGGGTTGTAGAGTGATCGATCGAATGATCTAATAAGGGGCTTTTGGTCGCAAGGTTATGGGTAACTAATCTGGAAAGTTTCGTGTCAATCGGAGTTCAAATCGAGGGTTAATTTGGCTCGCCGAAAAATGCAAAGCTTCGCCGGAGCCGGACTGTAAATCGTCTAATCGGGCTATTTTCGACGAGTTTTTCGGCCATGTGAGGGTGCCATTATGATCGACTTGAGGAGAAAGATTGTTAAGTTGTTAGGAAGGAATATAATGACCCATTACTTCAAAATGATTGAAAGATTTTCCATCACAAAATGGATAAAAATCTTTCTCATTATGTGAAATGGGAGATATTATTACATTTTTACTTTTACATTATTTTTCTAGCTAATTACATGGTGTCATATATATAAACTCTCCATGTTATTCTAAAAATGTATATAACAAATTTATATGGTATGAGATAAAGAAATGGTGCCAAGATTTATTTTTTTGTTTGATAAAAGGAGAAAGATTTTAGGAATATGGTTAACTCAATAAGGCTGTTCGGTTATTACTAGAAAGAATAGGAACATTAGTTATTTATTTGGTGTGCTCGGATGTCCACCTACATGGGAATTCAGTTTGAATACTTTCTAACTTTTCATTACTCATAAGTAAAACCCCATATTATGACCTCTTTAGTAGCATTGTAGCCCTCAACGCATTAAATCTAAAGACCATATGATCTAGGCGCTATCAAATCATGATAGATAGTGAATTAAAGCATCACACGAAAATTATATCCCATAGAAACATGCAAGTTCCTTCATTGGAAAGTAGGTACCTAATCACCAGGATGATCAATAAAAAAACACGAAAATTACAGAAGAAGGAACAGAACAATGGCGACTTCATCAAGATATGTATGCTGGTTTTAGTTGAGAAGAAAGAAAATGTCAATTCATCCTAATTAGGACCAAGTAAATCTCCTCTACCGAGCTAGAAAAAATTTGACCAATTCATGAACTCCATGTCTATATATATAAATAGCCAATCCATCATCTAAACCAAACAAATTACAAAGAAAAGCTCTAAATCCAAAGCGCTGATTATTCCCTACTGTTACTGTTAGTTTAGATCCTTAATCAAGAGAATGAAGGGCACCCACTTCTTTGTAACCGTGGCTGTGTTGGCCTTGGCTTCAACACTTGCCTATATATGCTTCTGATCCAAGCCAATTGCAGGACTTTTGTGTTGCTGTTAATGACACCAAATTTGGAGGTACATTCACTCTCTCTCTCTCTCATGGGTTCAAACTGTATACTATATATAACTTCATCAACTAGCCAACTGCATGAAATATTGTTCAATTTTATGGTTCATCACCAGAGACTTTTTTTTCTCTATATTTTAGTGACTTTTATTTATTTTTTTCTTTTTGCTACAAATTTTAATGACTTTTTACCAATCTTGATTCTCTTCATCACATGCAGTGTTTGTGAATGGGAAGTTTTGCAAGGACCCAAAGCTCGCTACACCAGAAGATTTCTTCTTTCCCGGGCTCCTTAACCGTCAAAATACATCAAACCAACTTGGTTTTACTGTGACTCCAGTGAATGTGATGAACTTACCGGGGCTTAACACGCTTGGTATCTCCTTGGCCCGACTCGACTTTGCTCCCTTTGGGGTTAACCCTCCACATACGCACCCTCGCGCTACTGAAATCATTGTTGTGCTGGAAGGTACCTTATATGTAGGCCTTGTCACCTCCAGTCCAGAAAATCGCCTCTTTGCCAAGACCCTATATCCGGGAGATGTGTTCGTGTTTCCAGAGGGTCTCATTCATTTCCAGTTCAATGTGGCAAAGAAGAATGCCGTTGCGATTGCTAGTCTAAGTAGCCAAAATCCCGGGGTTATTACCATTCCGAATGCAGTATTTGGGTCCAATCCTAAGATTAACCCTAATGTTTTGGCCAAGGCATTTCAACTGGACAAAAAGGTGGTTGATTATCTCCAATCAGTCTTCTAACTCTTGAGAGACAACAACCAAACAAATATTAATTGAACCCTTTTGTCTAATAATAATAATTAAATTAATGCCATAAATAAGTAGGTTCATATAGGTGCTAGCTATAGTGTCCTTTTCTTTGAAATTCTCTTATTGTGATTCAACGAAATAGTTATGAACTCTAAATTAGTCACTATGTTGTATGTACCCTATGTGTATATGACATGATAGTCTATCTATATATATATATATATATATATCTTGAAATGTTATAGAATCTTGCTTTATGTACCCTAGAATACAAGGCAGTTGAACGTTCTTACTATCGTTGTAGTGCCAATGTACCTTTCTTATTTTCGTTTGTAGTTCCCGCCATAATATTTCTAGCTGGCAATAAGATGTTCAACTTATAAATACTTTTAAAAGCTTAACCCTAGACAAAGCACCTATGTGGTAAACCTGTCTCTTTATTATGATTGTGCTTTTAGGTATTTGCTAACATAAAAATATCAAGACTTAAGCTCAACAAAGGAAACAGAGAGAAAGCTAGCTAAATAAGGGAAAATGCCAAAACAATCGACCAAAGAATTTAAACTGGCCTCTATGTGTATAACAACCCACCTCCCAGAGCTTCTGCTAGAATAGAAGATCCGTGAGAAGGTCGTCGTGTAGTGGCACAAAAAAAAGCTTAAATAAAACATTCATACTGCAAGCATAAATGAAGCCTAGCATAGTGGAAGCAAAACCACAAACACACGTGTATATACATGACCAACCACTACCATAGAGGTTATATGGTTTATACATTCACCAAGTACGTGCCGGTACAACTTAAAAGAAAAACAAAACAAACCCCAGCACTCCAAAAGACTCTAGACACCATAGGACTCGAACAGCTGTGACTGCCCTGTACACAGTACTACCCGACCAGCTTACGTGCTTCCACCCTCGCTCGCGACCTTGGCCTTTTCTTTTCTTGGAATGATAATAAAACAAAGGTGAATCACAATACTCAATAAGTATAATAAGAATCAAGACTAGTATAGTTGAAGGTGTAACCCAAACCACTCACACGCAACGTGCATGATTGTCAACAACATACAAGACCATGGACCACAAGCCATGAATAAATCACATAAGTAAATATGCATTTAATGGTCCTTGGGGCCCACACAAAATACACTGGCACTCAAGTCCCTAACAAACTTGTTGCTGCCTTGAACAGGCAAGTATAAATACTCTATGCTCCAATGCTGAATCCTAAGCTTCCCTGGGCCGATCCTTCCGCTCGTGAATTATGCGCATAGAACCTCATACCAAATCAAGTCTTCTCTCCGGCCCTTCCCAAGCTAATATAAAATCAAGTCTTCCCTCAAACTTCCCCTAAGCTAGTCTAAAAATCAAGCCGAAGCTCCCCCGAGTCAATACTCCTGTCACCCGGTCTAGCACGACACGGTACTCCTGTCTGGTATTAAAGTAATAATAGCAATAATAATAATCATGAACAATGGAACCATGCAATGCACAAATAAGAATGCAATGGCGTAGTAAGCACCAACGTGATACATCGGCCCCATAAGCCCGTGCCCAAGCACTCACAAGATATGGCCCCCCATTGATGCAATTCCCAAATCCCAACACACTGTCAACATCAAATTGTAATTAAATAAATATTAAATTTGCATTCAAGTGACCCAAGACCCACAACTGTTACACACTCACCTATCTGAAAACTAACCCAACCGGGTGCGGCATCATTCCCAAGGAAATGGGGTGAAACAAAACCCCATGTCGGTTAGCAAGAAATATCATGGACAGTCGTTTACTTAGCTTAAAACTACCATCAACGACTCAACCAACAGCTCACAAGTTTAATATTCGACACTGAACCGAGTAAAGAAAGGAATAAAATATGTAAAACAGTAGGAACTTGCATAAGGATTAAAGAGCACGAAGAGAAAGTTGGAAACTTGCCTTTAGATAGCCAATTCTCGTCTTTCTCCCACTCTCGTTGCAAAGGAATATGTTTATAGAGAATAGTGAGACTACGACCCAACATAATTAAATCTGACCATGAAAAAATCATAATTTAATCGTATTGAGCTTGTAACACCCCACTTTTCTCGAGCATTAAATGACTTAGGATTTTGGGGGCATATTTTTTTTTTTTCACGAATACATAACATAAATCATTCCCTAATAATCTCATTGTACCTTCTCAGCATATCAAACTAAAATTAGTAAGCTAAAACAAGTAACATCATCATAAATACGGAAGCTAGATTGAAACCACTTTATTCAAGAGATCGCACCATCATTTAACCTGACATCATTTAAATAAAATACATTATAATCAAAAAGCTATGCTATGAACCACCTACAAATCGCCGTTACTCCTCAACAATTTTTTTTCCTTTGGCACCGCTGTTTTCACTTAGAACGTTTGAATATTCTAAGGACAAAATTCAAATAAGATGTTGAATCATCTAAGTGAGAGTTCAAAATAATAACATGAATGTATGCAGGACATGAAACAAAACTGACATATCCCTGATATGCCCCCGCCCAAGAGAATCCCACACAACACTTAACCTTAATCGAGAAAAATGCAATCTCTCTAAAGGCAACACAACCACATTGACACATTGGCATAACACAGTTCTAGCTTAAGAGTAACAACCTCGATGCATGAACCTGGGTATCACCCCACTACACTATAAGAAAAAATATTCTTAGTGACAAAAAAATCCATCACTAAAAATAGAAATTCCATCACTAAAGTGGGTGTCACTAAACTTTAGTAACGGATTTTTCAATCTCGTCACAGATTTGTGATGGGAAGATATCCTGTCACAAATCTATGACGTGACACATCTCGTCACAGATCATTGACGGGGTTGTAGAGCGGTCACAACAACCCCGTCACTGATCTGTGACGGGAATTTCCCGTCACTAATCCTTTTAAAAAATTAAAAAAATTAAAATTTTAAAATAAAAAATAAAAATTTAATAAATAACAAGAAACGTTTTTAAAAATTTAAATTATATATAATAAATAAAAATTTAAAATTAATTATTGAAATAATTAAAAATTAACATTAAAAGGAAAATATTAAAAATTTAAAATTGAAAACTTTTACTGTTTTAAATAAAAAATAAAAAATATAAAAAATATTTATTAATATATAATTACATAACAAAATAGGATACATTTATACTATGACTACAAAATAACAATCAATAAATTTTATATTTTAAATTCTAAATGTAACAAATAATATAAACAATTAAACTAAAACTAAACTACACAAAATAACTAAAATTAAATTAACACAAAATAACTAACTTTAAACAATTAAACTAAACTAACAACACAGAATAACACAAAATAACTAAAATTAAACTAACAAAAAATAACTAACTTTAAACAATTAGACTAAACTAAACTAACAACACAAAATAACTAAACAACACATAATATATAATTAAAATTAAACTAACATAAAATAACTATTAACTGAATAATAAAACTAACCTTAAATTAAATTACCTCCAAAAGATTGAAAAAGCGATAGTAATGGCACAAAGGCAGCATCGGTGAGAGGCAACAACGGACGAAAAAAACAACGCAGAAGAAGATGGGGGAGAAAAGAGAAATTGCAGAGAGAGATGGGGAAGAAGAGAGAAATTGCAAAGGGAGATGAGGAAGAAGAAAACAGCGCGAGGAGAATAGAGGGAGGGCAGAATTTTAAAGTCTTTGTTTAGTGACGGGGCTGTCAGCCCCTTCACTAAATAGCGAATTTAGTGACCGGGCTATCAACCCCATCACTAAATCTTAAATTTATATAAAACTAACCTTAAATTTTTTAGTGATGGGTGTCTGTCACTAAATCTGTCACTAATTTGTGACGGGTATATTCTCGTCACAAAATCCGTCACTAAATTTAAATTTTCTTGTAGTAGACATTATATTTCCACTCAAAAGCATATCAGATCACGTCAACACCCTGGCCACAAGATGATCAATAGTATCCCCAGGAATCCATATCCAGCTCGGAAACAATGCTATAGCTCAAAGGCACCTGGGGCGGTGTCCACTCGCAGCCCCGCCATTTAAGCCGATCCAGGGTGATGTCTACTCTCAACCCCACCACTTGTCGACTGTCGGGGTGGTGTCCACTCTCGGCCCCCATCACAAATGGGCATTTTACCTTGACACACTTCCCTAGCGCTATCACTCAAGTGCCACGTCACAAGTTAACATCCCAATCCCACATGTATAACCAGTCACCTTAGTGCAACTTCCTGGCCACCCAGCCTAGTAGGCAACCCTAGGTAGTCATCCCGGCACACACACACGGCAAGAATACCCCTATATATACGATGCTCCAGCAAATACCCTTGGAGATTTATGGCTACACTATCGGGGCAACATCCCAGGTTGACACCTACACGGACAACACAAAAACATGCCAATGCCACATGCCATGATTCGATGCATCATATAAAATAATATTTCATATACATAATTTATCGCATAAAATTCAATGCACATGCATAAAACATTTCGGGACCAACCTTCCACATAAAATCAACCATCACAAGTTAAAATCGTTCACATGCAACTAAAAAAGTTTAGGATAGAATCAAAACCAAGTATTTAAGGTAGAATCACTCACAAAAACCAAGTTTTTTAAATAAGAACACATACATACCTTGAACAAAAATTTAACTCATTCCTCAAAATGCATGTCAGTCTCGAAAGTTGTGTAAATCATCAAACTTCTTAGCCGAATCACCTCTTGACCAATATTTTCCAAGGAAAATCAATATTCTGATTTTTCATATTTTTTTCTATTTTTTTTTTCCTATTTTCTATATTTTCCATAAACCTTGCTTTCTTCAAAATTGCACAAAAATTATTTCCTCAAGTATTTTATAAAATTTTTCTCTACAATAATTCATAAAACAATATTCCCAATTTTCTGGGAAGTTTCTAGATTTTTTTTGTATTTGTTCTCTAATTTCCATAATTCTTTTTTTTCTCAAAAATTAAAAAATAAATATTTCATAAATAATTTCTCAAATTTTTTGTCACAATAATTCCCAAAATAGTTTATTGGACTTTCTTAAATTTTCTAGGAATTTTTCAGAATTGTTTCCTATTTTTTTTCTTTTTTTCCTATTTTACTATTTTTATCACCTACTTTCATCGTCTTTCCCGGCAACGGCAACTGTAAGAACCCATATTTTCGTAACATTGCCATGTAATTTCGATAAGTTGAGAATACTGAAAAATTGGTTTGATAGCAGTTGTAAGTACCGAATCAACTTTAGGGAATGCCTTGGAGTAAAATTGTCTAAAGAAAATGATATGGTCTCGATGAGCGTTCTGAGATAAAATTTATGTTATTAAAAGAAATCGGATTTGGAACAATTTTTGGTACAGCTAAAATGCAGCTGCCATTTAGGCTGCAAAATCGAATCATCGTAGAGGATTCCCGGGAAATCAATAGAAGCCTGAAGGAGCTTCGATTTTTCATAATGAGCAACCCTTCAGTAGTTTCGAGATGAATCAATGGTGCGGTGAGGACACTGGGATGAAATCATCATTATCGAGTAACTTTAAAGTTTTAATTTTGCATTTTCGATATTATAATGTTACTTAATTTGGTGTTTAATGATGCAATTGTTATTAGGGAATTGTTCAAGTGATATTAAAAGAAAATTAGGGTTAATGCGTAATTTATATATATATTAATGTAATATATAATATATATAGTATATATATATATATATATTTATATCTATTCGTGTATGGGCGCCCCTGCAAACAACTATCATACCTCTGCGACCCAAAGCCATACCTCTGCAAGTTTTGGAAGGCCTTGCACGCAATAAGGAATGGGTTGAGGGATGGCCAAAGCAGTAGAGTGGGTGGCATGTTTTCCTATAAAATGCAGGGTGAGAGATGAAGCAAAATGAGAAGGAAAGAAATAAAGAGATCTTGGCCGAGAATGGTATAGAGCTTGAGGGAGGTCGAGAGTTTAGTAGAGAGAGAGATAGAAAGAGAGAGAGAGAGAGATCAGATCGAGTGAGAGAGAGGGAGATAGCCGATCGCCATGGCAGAAGCAGAGGGAGCAGCCAGCAGCCATGGTTAGCCACAATGGGAGCTGGGCAGATCGAGGATGGCTGGCGGCGAAGCTAGAGAAGTGGATGCAGCCAGAGACGACCGCGACGGTGGCCGAATGAGTCTGCCACACAGCTGCGGCAGCCATGGTTGCGAGCTCGCAACTGCTAGCCGCGAGTCAAGGGTCGGCCATGGTGGTTTGTGAGGCGATGGCTGCTGGTGCGGCGGCGAGATGCAGCCGGCGAAGGCAGCGGGAGTCGGCGGTGGTGGGCGGCCGTGCGCAAGTTGCAGGTAGCGCGTAGGTGGGAGGAAGGAAGAAGAAAAGAAAAGAAAATAAGAAAGAAAAAGAAAAAAGAAAAAAAATAGAAATAGAAATAAAGAAGAAAGAAGAAAGAAGAAAGAAGAAAGAAGAAGAAATGGTGGCATGGTTGCTGGAAGAAAAAACAGAGGCGCGAAGAAGATGAAGTGGGGAAGAAGAGAAAAATAAAAGAGAAAAGGAAAAGAAAATAAATGGAGAAAAATAGAAAAAAAATAGAGAAAAATGATAAAAAAATCTAAAAAAAAAACAAGATTTGGATATTTATATTTCAGAGATTTTGGGCGAGAAAGCGGTTTAGGCACGCGTTTTGAGGATATGGCACGCATACTAAGGAAGTCAAAAAAGCAAAGTTAAGGTAAGTAAAATTTCTTAAAAAATTCTAAAAATTCAAGAATATTATTTTATGAATTTCTATAGTGAAATATTCGAGGAAATAGTTGAGAAATATTTAGTTTGGATTTATTGAGGAAAAATAGGAAGAAATAGAGAGAAAAATAAAGAAACTGCAAGAAATTATGGAAAAATAGATTTTAATATTTATTTAAATGAATATGGTGATTAGGATGCTTTGAGGTTTAAGTTGAAGTGAATGGTGCAAATTTTAAGGTTGGCACGCAAATCGAGGCGATGCATGTATTTTGAGGCAATGCACGAATATCGAGGTAGATCGATAAGCTTGAGAAGGTAAGTGGTACTTCCCAATTGAATTTAGTTTTATGGAAAATGATTGGTTGAAGGTGATTTATGTTTCAAACTCCGATCTTCGGGGATGCTTTCATCATATTGACATACTTTGATATGTATCCATCACGTAGACTGTATACATGACATGCTATGTAATGCATATGTACACGTTGATATCATTGATCACGCGCATTATGGCCATAAGGAGTATGAACTGGTGGTGTGCTGTCGCTGGCAACAAAAAATAAAACCTATACTCCTAAAAATATATGTAGTAGTGCGAGTAAAGATCGTTCCCACGGAGAGTATCTAGCCTAGTTTTATGCTATGTGAACACTGATGGGGGGTTTGAGTATAACGAAATCAATTTAAAGAATAACAACTAATCAATTAAATTAAAATATTAAAATCAATTAAAAGAACAAACCTTAGTCTAAGTCAACATCCACCATCGGAATCTTACAACTGATCATCGATACAAATATATATCAATTCACACTCTAAATATTCACCGTTAGAATTATTTTCTTATCTCTCCTTAGTCATAGTTAATTAGAAAACAAGCGATCTAATCAACCCTAACTATTAAATAACCCAAGACAGACGCTAAAGGTTTAATCTAATAGCAGCCTTATGAGTTAGAGAGATCGATAAAACTAAACAATACAAGCACAAGCGGTTGTATTTAATTTAGTCGAGCGTTCTTCCTAAGATCTAATAATTTCTGATGCAGCAAATCATTAAATCTTAGTTGCTTCATAAATTAGAGGGATCAAACAATTACAGATTTGATATCTAACTTAGCAGTAGATTGCAACGAACAATAAACTAGTAGGCCTCCTAGTAATTAAATGAAACAATCATGAAGATAGATATAGAAGAACATCCGATATTTAAAGCATAAATTGAATGATAAAAACAAATTAAATCTCACAGCTTTATTGATTCTGAGGTTTCCGTTTCCTTAAACCAAATATAAAAACTTAGCCACACATGGCTATGGATTAAAACTCAAAAGAAAATAATAAAAATAAAAGAGAAAAAAAAGAACTTCCGTGCGAGAACTCCTGTGCGTCGTTCCTGTGCCCTCCTTGCTGCCTCCTTCCAATCTCCCCCTTCTGAAAGCCTTCATGACTATATATAATAGCATATGCGCATAACCCTATCTCTAATTGCTCCATGGGCCCCAGATCAATTGCAATTGGACTTGCACGCAACTTCCTTTTGGGCTTCAATTTCCTTCTTCCAATTAACCTTTTCACTTTATAATATAATAAATATGTGGACCCCAATTTCTCCATGATATATTCAGCTGCTTCTTGGACTTTAAGTTCTCATGGATGCTGCTTTCCAATTGGGCTTTCATAATATATAAAGCACGTGCATGGCCCATTACTCATGAATTTCTTTTCTAACTATGCAATTACAGAAACTTTAACCCCGATTTCGACCTTGATGAAGACATAATCTCTGAAAACTCAAAATATTAAAGTTGTAGATCGTTTTCTTGGCTTTCCGTAGAATCTTGAATCATATCAATCAGAGCTCTTACGAGAGAGTTATGCCCGAATTACAGAACAGTGTTAAAACTGTCCAAAAAAACACAATTAACTACGTTTTTCATTTAATGTCTCATTTTGCTTCCTAAATCAAAATATAAGAATAATGAGTACATTTAGACATCAAATAAATATAAAAGACTAAACATTAAGGAGTAAAATATAAGATTTTACATTCTCATCAACTGGCACCGCTGCTTTACCAATAGTCACCCATACACTCCGGCTTCAAAAGAGGTGGTCGCAAAAATAGTGAGTAGCATGAAGGGTGCAGTTAACCCTTACAATGAGTAAAACATTGCATTCATACACGAAATATGTTTTCTGTACCCTTATTTAGATGATTCATCATCTAACTTGGACTTTACCCCTAGAATATTCAAACGTTCCAAATGAAAATTGTAGTAGATACGAGGATGAATGAGGCATGAAATGGTACTCAGCAAGGTGCATGATAAATGAAATGTATGTTATGTAGCTCATGTATTTAAGTTTTGCTACTTTAAATTCTGAACATTTTAAGGAATGATGATTTATAATCCTATTTAGGGTTAATGTTGAGAACTTATGCTTTGTATTAAGTTATGTTGAGGTACGATGATGTAAGAATTGATTTATGATCAATGTTAAGATGTCAGGTTCGATCCTTGCTTCTGCATTTGATGTGTATAATGATTCTCTTTCTTGAATAATGTATGAAAATTCTGGGACGGATTCGAGGAATGATGTGGTTTAGGATTAGTTTGAAAGGAAAAGCAAAATTTATTGTCCTAGAATTTTTCCAAGTTATAACGTGCTTGAAAAAGTGGGGCGTTACAGCAACAGCAACCTACAACTTACTCCAATACTCGATCTAACTTCACCTCCCAGAAGATCTCCTCAAAACAATCACAATGGTACCCTTGGATGCTCGAAAAACCAACTAGAAGTGTCTTAAATTGGCCAATTACAGTCCAACTCCGGCGATGGCCCAATTTTTTTGCAAACTCTTAAAACCCACTCAAATGAATATGAAATCTCACCAAACTTTTCAAAATTGATCCTTAGTACCTCAAGAGAAAAAGCCCCATATCTATTTCACTCAATTCCTTCCCGAACTCCCAGTTTTAGCCTTTGAAAGTTATGAAAAATCTCTTAGCCGAAAACCCTCTATTTATACACGATTATTCGCCGTAAAACATCAAATCTCGAGCTTGCTTAACCCTTAAGGCCTAGATCTAAGCTACTGAGTGGCTCAAGTAGCCTTGAAACGAGATAAAGACCCTTCAATTTCCTCCGGCCAAATTTTCGATCACATCGCCATTAAACCCATCCCATCCACTACCAATTTTGGCAAATAGTAAGCCCCAAATGACCCATCACAACCTGGAGCATGCTCTAAGAGCCCTAGACAACCTTCCCGACGGCTGTCGGCGATGACAGAGCTGCTGGTTGGCCATGGCAGTGTTCACACTGCAGGTTTTTGAATTTTACACTTTCACTTGTAGCTTCTTCCAAATTCCGTTTCGGCCTATTTTCTTGAAGCCCTTGAGATTTTAATAATTCCATTATGACCCACAAGTTCTAAACTTTTTATTTCATTCTCGAAAATTTCAACAAAATGTCTTTTCGACCTCCTTGGCCAATTTTGAGAAATTACACTTAAGCCCGAATAAACAATTTTGCCCTAAATCCTTTCGTTTCAACCCAAAACTACTTAAGGGTTATTCTTCATGAAAAAATTGACTCATTTAAGGGTTCTATTACCTTTTCGAAAGTCCCTTACGACAATTCAATTTTTTAGATCACTGAATCGTAGCTGTATCGAAAACTATTTATGATACGATTCTTTTCGATGCAAAAAATCATGTCTCAAGACACGTTAATACTATATCATTTTCCTTTGATATCTAAATCTCGGAGCACTCCCTACATTTGATTCTATCACTCCAAACTGTAAAATTTACACTATTATCCCTAAATCTTCTAAAAATTTCACCTACGACCCATATAGAAATTATGGTTAAGATCTTAAAAAAAATTTGACAGAACTTCTAATCATTTTTCTCACTTACTTGACTGTCTTACACTCTAAATAAATCAAAATTTTTCACACATAATTACTCCCAGCAACCCTACATCCCCTTGCAAATGTTTTGTCATTGCACTTTTTTAGTAACGAGGAGATAAACTCGAGTATTATCCACCAACGATTGCATTAGGAAAGAATTCGAACATGCAAACCAGACTAACCCACCCCTCCCAACTGATCATTGAGACCACCCGGTGGGGTCTATATTTCTTGTTTATATGTATGTTGAAATCTATGCACTACAGCCACTTAATTCCCTTCTTTGATATTAATATAATATTTAATAAAATAAGGAAGTGAATACATCACATATTACATATTAATTATTATATTAATATTTTTTTCACTAACTATAAACACTTAACGATGATCTTATTCTCATTTAAAAAAATGTAAACTGTTTCACTAAATTTTTTAAATTCACAAAATTTTAATAAATCATTTCGAATACAAAAATTAACCATTATTATTTGTTTTTAAATTATCGAGATGTTACAATATGACTAAAGATAAACCTAACTAGAGCAAGAAACGGCTAGCCACACAATGGGGCCTTTGGGAGAGGAAGGCCAAAGCACCTTACCATCGTAAGACAAGAGGACTAATCTAGTTAGTTTAAACTACTCTTGAAAAGGGGCTTCTTGGAGTGGATCTTGAGGGGTTCACACCAGCACGTAAGCAAATGCTAAGCCTGCCAAAGCCAAAAATTCCAATGTGCTAGCAACAAACAAAATAAGCAAAACCAACTAAAAACAATGAATAGAGAACAGAGAGAAAATGCATAATAAAAATAACTAATTAAACAAGCTTAACATCTGTTAAACTCAACATTATAATTACCTATCTCCCATGACATAAGTTTCCTAATTTCTCCTCAAACTCTCACCTTTCTATATTTAAATCTCAATGGTATTTCTTATACTTTCTCATTCATCATTATTTATGCAAGTCCTTTTGTGTAATCACATAACTTCATCAACTTAACACCTTGTTATTCCATTATGCAATCTCATAAAACCAAACTATTCAACCACACAAAATTTATAGGTTAATGATGAGCATCTCATTCGAAGAACCATTTCAAGCAAATCCTTATTTCTTTTTATTTGTTTGTTTAGTAAGAGTCACCAAGAAAGCACTTATAGAAAGAATAATAGTGATAAAACTAAAAGTATATTAAAGAAGTGTGGATGTATAAACTTCTTTAAAAACCATTTAAGAAAAGGTAGGCTTAATTATATGAAGGAAAATAAGTAAGACGAACTTTCCATGACTCAAGGGAAAGTCTATCCATATAGACCCTATCAACTACTTTGGCTTTAGGTTAACGTACAAATTTGCTCTTCCTAGGATAATTTTGGCTTGAAAATATTTCTTCAAGAAGATCAACTCGAGACTTTACTTGAGGAACTCTAATTAAAGAATATCATTGTTGGAAATATTCACTCAAGTGACCATCGAATCAGTGGCTCAATTGTGCACTTCTTGGGCTTTTAGAGTTCTTGAGTTGAATTTGTTGCCTACAATCTCAACAGCTCTATGATTTGACTATTTTTTTTCAAGATAGTTCGCACAAATACACATATAAAAGGAATATATCATTTTGCACATAATGTGTATATGGTAAAAACAATTTAAATTCATTTTTTCATCCAATTTATGTGAGAGAATATTTAGATAACATGAAATGTCTCTGTAAAGGTCAAACAGTTAAAACATGTATTTAATGCTTTATAACGACCATACTTTCAAATATCAACACATAAATAATCGAGTATATTTCTACATTTCTCGAATAATTTTGGCACATACTCGAATATGCTTGAATGGTAGTCAATTAAGGTCAGGCATTACTCGACTACAAGATTTTTTTAGTCAATTATTATTTCAGATTCATAGACCCACTCTCTGACCATTATATCTTAGTCGACTAAGTCCCTTTGATGCTCGATTATATGATACAATTACTCATGTACAAAATATCTTATTTGATTAATGTTTTGAATTTCAGTTAAGTACTCGATTAAGCATATTTGTTACTCAATTGTACAATGATATTATTCGAGTGCAAAACAATTCATACTCGATTAACATTTTAACCTTATATTCGATACTCGATTGAACACTCTTGATACACGATTATAATATCTCATTAACTCGAGTAGATGATTCCTTTTAGTCAATTAATAAAAAGGATACATAGACTTACTCTCTATTATTTATATTATACTCGATTAAGGCACATATTTACTTGACTAAAATAATAGTTACTAGCTAGATTGAACATAATCTCTTAGTCGATTAATGTCCAAGTACAAAGACTCAACATTTTTTGTCTGATTAATCACTTGAGTAAGATTTTTGGATACTTGACTAAAAAGGATGTATTACTCAATTATTTTTTTTCTTTTGGTTGATTAACATTACAAGTCCATAGACTTGTTATTCTAGCCTTAATACTTATTCGATTAAGGAATTTAATTACTCGACTAATATCATGGTTAGTTGAATAACAATTAGATTATTCGATTGATGTATTTTCAACTTTTTCTTACTTGAAAAATACATTAGGCATATACTCGATTAACCTTTAGTGTATTCAAGTCTTACTTGATTAATCCGATAGTTAGTCGAGTGTGAACATTTGTTACTCAACTAATCCTTTCCCTACTTGACTAATATAAAGTCCATACCTTGTTTTACTCGATTAACAGTGATGAGTAATTGAATAATGTTTTGAAAGTTAGTTAAAATTGACTTTCCCAAACATATGTACTTGATTAGCAAGAGGAGTATACTCGAATAGATATTGTGTTACTCGATTAACATGGATCTTTACTCAATTAATAGTATCATTAAAGTTTTGCTTAGATTTCATCATCAAAACATAACTTAACAGTAAATGTGTGGGTGGTTGTTACTTGAACAATACACTAAATATGACATTGATAAAAAAATTAGATGAATGAGAGGCGATTAATGATTTGTTATCAGTTGTGATTGTGTAATTGATCATTTGACTTGAAATAACACGGTTGTCTTGTGTATTGGTGTGTAAAATTTACTAGTGATGCAAACTCATCCAATTTGAGGTGGGAATGTTCAATTTGTGGTCCCATTCGACTAGTATATGGAGGTAGGTGTTTGCCAATGTTAAGAAATATAGCAGTGTGTGTACCCAAGAGGGGGGTAAATTGGGTGTTTCAAAACTTTTTGGGTTTGCTAAAATATTTGTACAAAAACTATCTTAAACACTTTATGCCTTCTAAAAAATAATGCTATAAGTATAAAATGAAAACCAAAAGTGTTGAAATAAAACATATAATAAACAATGTAGCACGGGAGAGATTTATAATGGTTTAGCCAACTACCTACATCCACTACCTTAACTCTTCACTAAGAATTTCAACAGTCCATTAACTGTTTTAACTTTTGTAGATTAAAATATAACCTCAGCTTTTACAAGCTCATTTGAAATATCAATTTTTACAAACTAAACTGAAACCTCAATTTTTACAGGATAAACTAGAACCTTTACAAGCTTTTTCTAGGGATAAGACAACAACCCTTATAGAAACTTCTTTCAAAGAATGTTTGAAGAGAAGCTCACAATAATAAGAAACGAACCCTCAAATAATGTGAATGAAAGCTCACGAGGGAACTTAAGAATTACAATAAGAGAGAATTAAAGAATAGGAAATGAAAGCACTTCACTCTTTGTTTTGATTTCAAGAATTTGATAGCTTGACAACAGGTGAACACAAAGGATAATGACATTTAGCTCAATTTTTCTTTTTCTTTCTCATTCTTTTGGAGAGGATTTTTCAATGAACATTAGTTCAAGTCAGTAAACTCATTAGTATATATAGTTGCTGGTTGTTCAATGTACTTGATAGTTGTCCAAAGGATAAAACATTTAAACATGTAAATCAAAAAATAATATTCTATTTTTGTATTCCAACGGCTAGTATTTGTTCTTTAGGCTCAAACATTGTTAAATTTCATGAAAGATCATTTGGACAACTTTTTGCAATGGTTAGATTGTCTAAAAATAAAAAATTGGGCACATTTAATGCCATTTGGAAAGGCTATATTTTTTAATTTCAATACAGCATTAGTCGAGTAAACTAGATGTTACGCGAGTAATGTACAATTAGCCAAGTGATCTTAAGTGTTAGTTGATTAAGTTTACACATTACTCGATTGTTCAATAAGATTACTCGATTAAGTTTATCAGTTATGTTAGCCATTACTCGACTAATACATATGTTGCTCGACTAAATTAGGATAACGATACTCGATTAAGAGAATGTCTTAGTCGATTAATATTTTAACCACTTGTGAATTTGAATGTAACGACTCGTTATTGGGTCTATGTCATGGTTAATGATTTTATTTTATTTTGGTGAATAGATATATTTTTATATATCTTGGATTATAGAGAAATCTAGAGGTTGAAAATTTAATAAAATGGGTTGAATTTAATGTATAGGGTTGGGGCTAATGTGAAAAGCCCAAAGGCTTGGGATAGATAAAAATTAAATAAAACCTATGTGGGTTGTGAATCTAGTTAAATTCAATTGAATTGAGTTGGGCCTTAAGTGTTGGGCCAAATTAGAAAATAAACTCTTTGCGCTTATATGACTTGGGCCTAATTAGTAAGAGTTGAATTAATGGGTTGGGCTTGAGTCCATTTGCTATGTGCTGAGATAAATTAAAGGGAAATGTAATTTAATTGTGAAATGTCAAGAAATGGCTTGAGGTCCTTATGTTGAGTGTGAAAAATGTAAGGGTAAATGGAAAAATGTATAAATGTATTTGATAAAGAAAATGGAAAAAGAAATAAGAAATGGAAAATGTCCAAAATGAACCTGATAATAATTGTGTTTGTGTGTGCAAGTGAAGGGCAAAAGGGTCTTTTGGTGAGAGACACATGGCCTCTCTTTCCCTATTCCCCTTTCCTTTGTTTCCCTCTATTCTCTCTCTTCCTTCCACTTTCGAGAAGTCTTCCCCTTCTTGTTTTTCTTCATCTTCTTGATTTTCTTCTTCTTCTTCTTCTTCTTCTCCATTTCCATCTCCTTCATTTGAAGATTCAAGGGTGAGTTTCAAGTTTGAAGACAAGTTCTTCTTGGTTTATCTCCATCTAAAGAAAGGCAAGTTCTCCTTGTATCTTTTCTTAATGTGCAAGTGTTCAAGACCCTATTTGAGAGAGAGAGAAGAAGAAAATATAAAATGCCTCATTAACCCATCTGGGGTTTCAACTTCTCTATTAAATATTCCTAGAACTAATACATCAAAATGACAAAAATGCCATTATTTGTTCAGCAGCAAAAATCAGAAATAACAAAGAAAGAAAATAAAATTACAACAAAACTAACAGCTAACTATTACACAACTAAAATACTCTAATACCCCCCCCCCCTCAAGATGGACTATGAGCATTGATAATAGCCATCTTGGAAAGCAAAGTAAACAACTGAGCAACAGCTAAAGGTTTTGTGAACACATCGACCAGTTGATGCTGAGTACAAATAGGGAGAAGTTTGAACAAGCCAGTAGCCACCTTGTCCAGAACAAAATGACAATCGATCTCAATGTGTTTGGTGAATTCATGAAAAATAGGGTTGGACACAATGTGGACAGCAACCTGATTGTCACAAAATAGTAAAGTAAGAGCTGTAGGATAAATCTAAAAATAAAAAGGAAGCTGAGTGAGCCAAAATATTTCACTAACAGTAAAGGCAAGTGCCCGATATTTTGCTTCAGCAAACGATCTAGAAACCGTACTTTACTTTTTAGCCTTCCGTGAGACTAAAGAATCACTAATAAAAACACAAAAACCTGTAATGAAATGCCTAGAATCTAGACAAAACCCCCAATCTGCATCAGAAAAAGCCTTAATTTGCAAAGAAGAAGCAGCAAAAAATAATAATCCTTGTCAGGGACTACCCTTTAGGTACTATAATAGATGATGTGCAGCATCAAGATGAGGTTTTCTAGACTGAGACACATATTAAGTTTATGAACAGCAAATGTAATTTTGTAATAGTTTTTCTAGGTTGTGTAATAGTTAGGTGTTAGTTTTGTTGTAATTTTGTTTTCTTTCTTTATTATTTATATTGTTGTTATTTCTAATTTCTGCTACCGAACAAACAATGGCATTTTTATCATTTTGATGTATTAGTTCTAGGAATATTTAATAGAGAAGCTAAAACCCCAGATGGGTTAATGAGGCAAGCACCCTTACAGAAAGCAAATTAAATTGGAACTGAGGCACAAAAAGGACATCATTAAGCACTATGAATTCCCCAAATTGAACATTTCCAGCATATAATACAGAAATCCGAGAATGGTCTGGTAGGGTAATGTATGTGTTTTGAATTGGCCTCAAGGATAGGAAAGAGGACTCAGATATGACTAGTGGCCCCAGAATCCACTATCCAATACTTAGGATTATTAAGAACCAGGTTTATAGAAATAGGGAGACAGGTACCTGATGCTTGATCTTGGGAAGCATTAGGTTCTGCTTGTGCCTTAGCCATATTCAAATGAGGAGTTAATATGTTCACCAATTGCTGAAACTGTGTAGGGCTTAATGTTTGCACAGGGTCTCCCATAACCTAAGGACTATCTGTAATATCTGGTATTACATGGTATTGAAAATAAATAATTTTTGGATTATTTTGTCAGGATCTCGGGTGGTCCGGAAAGCCCAAGGGTCAATCTCGATAAATTAATTAATAAAATTGCCGAATTGACGGCTGGGAGTACCTCGGGACTTGGATGTCCAAGGAAGAGGGCAAGAGATTGACGAGCGTCTCAAGATGAGATTAATGACGTTGGAAGCGGTCCAACCGGGAATAACTTTCAAAATAAAATCTGTATAAGCCTGAGTGGATGCCAATACTGAATAGTTGGAGGGGACCTCCTGGAAGCTGATGGGACCCCATGGGTGGTTCGATTTTCCAAATAAGGCAACCCTTAAGTGTTTTCGGGTCAAATAAAGGTCCTGTGAAGGCGCAGGGTCAAGATTGGTATTCCCGAGTAGCGGTCGGTTATTAATTTTGGAGAAATCAAGATTTAGAGGGGCTTGATATCTATTAATTAAGGCATGGAGGGTCAAAGTCCAATTATCTAGATTTTAAATTGTAATTAATAAATCCCTCAAGTGTAATTATGGTGAATAAGGAGGGTTTAATAGATAATTTCATATATATATATATATAGGTGAGGGAGCTTCCAGGAAGCCTCGTGCCTTTCTTCCTCTGCCATTTCAAAAGCAGAGAAATAGCATGGCCGAGAGGGCTATTTATGCGCGAGGGAGAGAGTGATCGAGAGAGAGAGCTTGCAAATGAGAGGAGATCGAGGGAGAAAAGCAAGGCGAGATCGATGGAATGAGGGAGCTGGCCGATTGAAGGCAGCCCAAAGCAAGCAGTCTCGGCCATGGCCGCGGCTTGAGGCAGCCGCGATGGTGGCCATGCCGGGTGATCAACAACAGCTCGGGCGGTGGCCGTGTTTGGCATGGCAGATGCAGCGAGCGCAGGGCGATCGGAGAGAGCGCGAGGAGGCGCACGGAGGAAGTGGCGGCCAGGAGCTCGGGGTCGGCCATGGCAGAGGCTGTTGCTGCGGCCAGAGGCAGCGGCGCTAAACAGCAAGCTCGACTGGCTATAGAAGCTAATCGGAGCAACAACGGCGTGGGAAGCGACCGGCAATGGTCGCGATGAGCTTGGAGGCGTCGGTAGCCATGGCATCTGCGGTAGCAGCAGCCGTGGCCGTTGGCACTCGCGATGGTGGCTCGCGGTGGAGGCGCGACGGCCGGTGGCGCTGCGCGTTATGGTGCTGGGCAGCGGCGACGTGCGCAGGGAGGGCTGCTGGTGCGCAGCTGAAGGAAGAAGAAGGAGGAACAGTGCGCGCGGGGAGCAGAAGAAGAAAGGAGAAGAATAAAGAAAATAAAAGAAAAGAAAAAGAAATAATGGAAAAAAATTGGAAAAATGGGAAAAATAGGAGAAAATTCTCGAAAATTCCAAAAAGGTTTTAGAAATTATTTCAAGACTTGTGGAGTATACTGGAAGCTCGAGAATGGGATTTTGAGCACAAGTGGCAGCTCAGGAGCCAACGCCGGTGTGGGCGTCTGATCGATTTTCTCCTTCAAATTAGTTGAGGTAAATTAATTTAATTGTTATCCAGTTATTTTCATTATGTGAGATAATGAATTGTGTTGCATTGGTTGGATTAAACCCTGGTTCAGGGTGTTTGGAAATTATTAAACGGCTAATGTATGTCGTGGTTGGTTGTTTGGGAATAGTGTTGATGGTGATTTTGCGATGTGTGGCAAAGTTGAGGGCATTGGGTTAATGCCGAATTGTAATGGAGTTGGATTTTGTGTGTTTGCCTCTAGGTTCGACCGAGAAGGCGATAATCCTAGAAGAGCTCGGAGTTCGGGCAAGAGTTCGTGGTGAAGCAGAGATGAGGCTTCGAGCCAGGTAAGGGACGGCCCCATGTGGAGGTGGCCTTGCAAGTTGGTAAATATGCTTGATAATGTTTTTATGTTGCACTGGCATGTAGTGGTTATATCTTATGTGATGCAAGAACTAGTGGACCTGTGGCCATATGGAGGACTAGTGGTGGGGGCTGATAGGTTGATGTCTCAAATCTTAGTAGGTTGTGAGGATGTGTGAGCCTAGCCTCATTTGCATGCATTTGGCATACATAAATATGATTATACTCATATTTACATGCATTGCACCCTTACTGAGTCTTTATGACTCATGAGGTTTTACCTCATGTGTAGATGTTGCAAGTCCAGATGCAAGCAAGAATGGCGCCGGGAGGCTGTTGTGGCAACTAACGGTGTTGCCTAAGTTGGGTATTTTATTATTGCTTGTATGTAGCCAGGTGGCGATGTGTATGTATACCCTTGTGAGTAAATGTCTGTGTTTTTGAGCTTAAATGTATTCAATTGTTGTAATCATCATAGTGTGATAGATGATTCTGAGATTGCTTGTTGAATGTGTCATAGTCGGTAAAGCCAAGTTTCGGACCAAGTCAAGATCAGCAAGGTATGTTCTCATAAATCCCCAATACTCAGTGAAGTGTTTGTATGCTAGCTTTGTGCCTGGGTCACCTCTAGCTTGCTATGGGGTAAGTTGAAGAGAGGTGAAGCTCACTCGGGTTTCGGGTCTTGGTCCGCTAGATTTTTCTTATTTGAGTTGGGACCGATTCCTGAGTGGAGCGAAGGGAAGGACGAAGCCTAGTTCCCACCTAGGGCGTTTCCTGTTAAAACATAGTCCAACCCTTCAGTTGTGGTTTGTCGGGTGAGTAATCCGGTCGATTATTTACCGGTGGCGCCCGTAAGTGGGAGCGGGTCGTTACACTATCAGACAAATCTTGATGATGAGAATCACATACTTGTCCAATAATAGGTTTCGCTTGATTATAATTCACTTAGTTTGGACTCTTTTTCTTATACTTATATCTAGGGGATAACCGTGTAATTTGTAACACTTGTCAATGGTATGACCATGAAGGCCATAGTGGGTACATAATGGTCTATCTTTCTTCCTAAACTGACCTTGACTGTTTTTACGCACTTCATGATTTACATTGAATGAAACAGAATCATTCCCAGTATTGTGATTAACTACATTCCTCTATTTCTCTTCTTGAGTAATCAGGGAAAAGACCTTATTAATTGGGGAATGGGATCCATAAGTAATATTTGACCCCTAACTTGAGTATAGGATTCACTTAGCCCCATTAAGAACGACATGACATATTCTGTCTGGTAATAATCTTGAAGAATTGAACACCACCACATGAACAAGAACAACCCGAACTATAGAGACTAAGCTCCTCCCAAACTGATTTCAACTTAGTATAGTATGCACTCACAAACAATTGTCCTTGAGTTAAGTTCATTAATTCACATTTCAGTTCGAAAACACGAGGATCATTACTTTGTTGAAATCATTCCTTAAGGTATAACCAGATCTCATGTGCAGAATCAGAAAAAATCACACTAGCAGATATGTCTTTGGAAACAGAATTCAACAACCATAATATCACAATACTATTGTTCTGAATCCATGCATTAAGTAGGATAGGATCATCACCTGATGATCTTGAGATAGTGCCATTAACAAAACCAACTTTATTCTTTACTGTTAGGGTAATGAGCATCGCCCGACTCCATGACACATAGTTCTCCCCCGTCAGTGGTTGAGACACCAGGAGAAGACCGGGACCATCGAAGACAGGAACGCTCATAGACGAGGAGGACAAATCTGGATATGTTGCCATCAAATATGATGAAATAACAGATTTGAAGAGAATAACGGATCTGGAGTGGATCGTTAAGGAAAGGAATCGAACAGATCTGAAGAAAATAACAGATCTGGAAATAAGTTTATCGAAATATAGAAAAATCGACAATGGATCTCTAAATAAAATAGATCCTGAAACGACAAGAAAGATCGCGCGCATGAAATCTGAACAAATGGATCATGCAAGACTCACGCATAGAAGAATCGGTGTCGTGAGTTGAAGAAATCTAAAGAAAACA
The DNA here is from genome assembly GCF_014633365.1 of Diospyros lotus. Lineage (NCBI taxonomy): Eukaryota > Viridiplantae > Streptophyta > Magnoliopsida > Ericales > Ebenaceae > Diospyros > Diospyros lotus. The sequence goes on along the minus strand of NC_068341.1, from coordinate 33,125,163 downwards.
AGTTAATCAGATGAAGCAGAGAAAGAAGACTCACTCGCGGTGATGGATCGACGATAAGGAAGAACGATGAAAGGCTAAAATCACCGATGGAAACCCTAGGTCTTCAAAACTGCTCTAATACCATGTTCGAGACCCTATTCGAGAGAGATAGAGAGAGAGAAGAAAATATAAAATGCCTCATTAAACCATCTGGGGTTTCAGCTTCTCTATTAAATATTCCTAGAACTAATACATCAAAATGACAAAAATGCCATTTTTTGTTCAGTAGTAGAAATCAGAAATAACAACAGTAGAAACAACAAAGAAAGAAAACAAAATTACAACAAAACTAACATCTAACTATTACACAACTAAAATACTCTAATAGAAAGCTTCTCTCCTTTGAGATTTATTTTTTTGGTATTGTGGGTCTCTTATCCTTAATCTTCCCATCTTATGGATTTTTCTTTATTTATGTTAAAATTTGTCGAAATCTTCAATAGGGTATTGGTTCACCCTATAATTTTCAAAATGGATGACATTTATTTGATTTGGGCTATGATTGTTGCAATAATTTGGTGTTATCTTGCAAGCATTTCTGGTTTTTCATTCATTTCTTTATGCCTCAGTATTTGGCGATCGACCGTTGGGTAAGGGCGATCAATTGTTTGGTCTATTTTGTGTGGAGTGCAGGTCTCGGCTTAAAACAATCTATAGTTAGGCCTTGAACGATCGACCATTTCTATGAAAAAGTCTTTGTTGGTCTACCATTTTTTACCCTCTTTGCTTACGCTTATTTTTTACAGTTTGCGCATGCTTTATTGTTTTGGTCATAACTTTCAATAGAAATATTTGATTCGAGATCCATTTATTGCATTATAAACTAGACTCGATAAGATTCGATTTGGTGTATAATTTGGATTATTTGGACACGAATTGGTCCCATTAGGGGCTTATGAAATACTAAATCGAATATGATTTTTCTATTTGTAATCCAAAAATGCTTTAGTTTTTGGGACATAACTTCCTGTGGTGCTATCCAAATTGAAATCTACTTTTTGTGCCATAATCTCAACTTTATAAGATTTGTCTTGGCATATTCTTGGAATTAATTGGTTACTTTTTGAACCCATAACAGCTCAGTAAACCTTGCTTAAATATGAAATTCATGAGATAGTATGCACTTGAATCAAGCAAGTATGCATGATAATCATATTGGGAAATTGTCATGATACATACATGGTTGGCATGATCATGGGATTTCATGTGTGATGTATAATATGATTATTATCTTTGTGCACCTATTATTTTGCGTGGCGGCTATGTTTGCGGGTGAAAAGGATATCCTATGAGCACCTAACCCAGGTCAAGGTAGCCATAACTCGATGGACGATGCTCAAATTGTTATTGTTTGTTGATGTATTTTCATGATGTACATATATTCATGTATGGATATATTAGCTGTGAGAGCCTTAGGAATTATGTGAAAAATTCCTTACTATTAATGCATGTGCATGAACATGGAAATGATTACATGGTATATATAATAATCACGATATGGGAAATTGATATAAATGGAAAACTTATGAATTGTATTATACTGATATAATTTCATAGAGTCGTTATTTATTCTATCTTGGTTATTTATGCCTTTGATTCTATATCTCCATGCTTTATATATATACTTGTTTAGCTTTGAAGTCGTTGGTCAACATAGAGCTAAAATTGTTCTAAGGCAAAAGACTAACTAGAAATTCAAATGAAATGTTTTCAATATAAGTTTTTCATATTTTGAAACATGCATGAAAGGTTTTGACTTGAAACTTAATCGTATGAAAAATCCTTTAGTTCATGCATCATGTCTTGAAACTCATTTTGATATCGTTTCAATATTTTTCTAAGTCTGGAAAACTAGCACCTTATAAAGAGACATATATGAAAATGTTTTCTTTTTAGAAAACTAACTCCCGGTAATTCAATAACTAACATTCATTAGTGATAAAATGATTTTTAACGAATTTTTCAAGAAATGAAAAGTGTATATCTTGGAGGTGGTAAAATCGCAAAATCCTAAGTTCCTACTAAAATCCAAATTCTACTTTTTTATTCTTATGGATTTTGATTTTTTTGATATTTTTATTGAATCCAAATGGGGGGTACTTTCTTATTTACATTTATGTATTAAAGTAAATGGACATTTACTTAAACTAAAGAAATGTAAATATGTTGTAATGTTTTCAAAATTCATTCTGTTGAAAATCTTCTTCATCTGTCGACTGTGTGCTTCAATCTGTCGACTATGCATAAGGATAGTCGACTATGCTTGTTCAGTCTGTCGACTATATCTTGCATCTGTCGACTATTTTTGCGTCTGTCAACTATTGTGAAAGGATAGTCGACTATGCTATTTCATCTGTCGACTATTTTTATTCTGTAACTTCAAAATTTTCTTCACATTTTCACATCTGTTGACTATACATTTGTATCTGTCGACTATGAGATTTTTGTGTTATAAGATAGTCGACTATGCTTTTCTGTCTGTCGACTATGGCTAGTTTTATTTGATAAAATAGTCGACTAACCTATTTTCTCTGTCGACTATGTGTTTCATAGAAAGCTTCCAACGGCTCCAAACGGCTATATTTCTCTTCAACTTTGTGGGACACTTATATATACATGTCATGGATGATCAAGAGGATGCTAATGGATGGAAACATGTTGATCTAAAGAGTTCAAATCATTTTTACTCGAAGCTTACAATCTTTGCACTTTCACTGTTGTATTTTCTCTCCGAGGCTTTGTTCTATCATTGTAAATCCATTCAATTAAGTCTTGTTTAATCTTGAGAGACATTGTAACTAAGAGATTCATCTCTTGGATTCTCTCATATTCTATATTTCTAAATGTTTCCTAGCCTTATGCTAGAAGACTTGCTCATTGAAGCAAGTGGCTGTTTTTCCTAGCTAGGTGCTAGAGTGCTTGCTTATATGAGCAAGAGGTTGTATTTCCTAGTCTTGGACTAGATGACCTACTTGGTTTAAGTAGGGGGTTTCAGTGGATGGTTTGAAAAATCCTTAGTGAGGAGCTAAGGTAGTGGATTAGGCTTAGTTAAGCCGAACCACTATAAATCCTTGTGTTTTCTTATGCTTGTGTACTTTGATATATTTATCATTGCTAGCATTTCATTATCCTCACTTGCATTGAATTTTTACTTTCAATCAAAAGGATTTCAAAGTTTTAAATCAAGTTTTTAAAATAACCAATTCACCTCCCTCTTGGTGTGTGCCATAGAACCTACTGTTCTAACAATTGGTATCAGAGCCTAACTCCTTGTTTCAAGATCTAACAATCTAAGGAGAGATCCATGGCTCTTAAGGAAGGTTATCCTACTAATGTGGCACCTTATTTTGATGGCTCTTATTATGATTTTTGGAGAAAGAGAATTTGTGTATTCATGACATCCATCGATTGTTATCTGTGGTATATAGTGGAAAAGGGTTTTGTTTTATAACCAAATATGGAATGGGATGATTGTGATAAAATGATTTTTTCTTTAAATATTATAGCTATGCATATTTTACAGCATGCCCTAAGTGATGATATTTATGTTAAAGTTTCTAAATGCTCCAATGCTAAAGATATTCTAAACACTCTTGATTCATTATATCTTTCTAACAAATGTTGTAAGCAAGTTGATGAAAAATCATAGGTTGAAAATTCATTGAATCATCAACAAATAGAGGAGAAAGGAAGTTCCCGTGCCTCTAGTGAAAAAAGCTCAAACATGTGTTTCATGGTAAATGAAGAAGATGAGGTAACCTCTACTTCTACTCTTGTTATTAATATTGATCATGAGTCTAGTTCTTTATATGCTTATAAGGATGACATTGAGAATGATTTTTCAAATGAAGAGTTATTAAATGCTTTGAATGATTTATATGAAAAATTTTGAAAATCTATGTTTGAATGATTTATATGAAAATTTTGAAAATCTACTTCTACTCCCACATGGTTAATTGATTTTCTACATTTCCCATCATTACTCCCACATGGTTAATTGATTTTTGTATATTTCCTATCATTACACCTTTAACTAGTTAGCTATATCTGGTTACTTTAACTACTTAGTTTGAGATATTTTGATGAGATATTTTAAGGTTTCAAGAATTGCACCTTGGTCCAAACTTTTCGGATAATTTGCACTTAGACCCTTGTAACTTGGTCCCTAGGCTATTTTTAATTGCACATTTTGGCCCCCAAAAAATGGATAAACTACATTAATACCCCAAGATTTTAGGTAAATTACACTTTTACCCGATCTACCATATTTACAATTTTGCCCCTGGCTCAAAAATTGAATTTTACCTCAAGACTTTCATAATCCTTTGAAATATCCTATTTCTTTAAGTATTTGAATCTAAAAATCTCAAGTATTACATCATATTTGAGTCTAAAAATATCGGGTGTTACATTATTACTCGATTTAAATCACTACAAAAAAAAAAAAAAAAACTAGGCTTAGAAATAGAAAAAATCCATCACTAAACCCATAAAATTCCCTCTCTAATGTTTGAAACGGAATTAGAGATGGATTTTGGTCTGTCTCCAAAAGGCCCATCGCTAAACAATTAGTGATGAATAATTTTATTCTGTCGCTATTAGAGACAAAAAAATTTCTATCTCTAATTTAAGAGAGAACTTCTTCCATCTCAAAAAAAAAACATTGTCTCTAATTTGGTTGAGTAATCAGTCTCAAAATTGGTTAAATTTTACATTTAGACATGGAATTATTTCCATCTCTTAAATTAGAGATGGAATTTTTTCCATCTCTATTTGAAATACCTATCACTAGCCATCGTCCGTGCAGATTTTGACAATTGGAACGATCGTTATCGGAATTGCCTTAGTCTGATGACTAACATACCCAGAAACCAAAACGATCCAATGGTCAAATCTCAATAGATCTAAAAAAAAAAAAATTTTTTAAAAAGGTTCATCGTTTCTAAGGGCATTGCCTACCACTGTCCATGGTAGATTTTGATGATCAAAACCTATCATCAGAATTGCCTTAGTCTAGAGACTAACATACCTAAAAACCAAAACTATCCAATGATCGGATCTCAATAGATCTGAAAATTAATTTTTTGGAAAAGGTAGCTCGTTTCTAGAAGGGCATCACCAGCCATCGTTCATGAAATATTCTAATGATTGGAACCTATCATCAAAATCATCTTGGTCTGATGACTAACATACCCAAAAATCAAATTGATCCAACAATTGGATCTCAATAGATTTGGAAATTAATTTTTTGAGAGAAGGTTGCCTATTTCTAGAAGGGCATCATTGGCCACCATCCATGGTAGATTATGATGATCAAAATTGGTCATCGAAATCATTTTGGTCTAGTGACCAACAAACCCAAAATCCAAAACGATCCAACGATTGGATCTCAATAGATTTGAAAATTAATTTTTTGAAAAAATGTTGCCCGTTTCTAGATGGACATTGCCGACCACCGTCCATGGTAGATTATGAAGATCCAAATCTATTATCGAAATCGCCTTAGTCTGGTGACAAACATTACCAAAAATCAAAACGATCAAACGGTTAGATCTTACTATATCTAAAAATTAAAATTAGAGAACATTAAGTTCTTACCTTAAATTGGAGAAACTTTGGTCCTTAGAGTTTGAGATGACAGTTGGTGCCCAGAGGAGGAGACAAAGACCAGTTGTTGTTGGCCAAGGAAGAAAAGGAGAAGGAGACACAAGTGAGAGGGAAATTATTCATCCTCGTTGGTCCTTTTGGCAATAAAATGTTCATACATATATATAAAGATTTAGAGACAAAAAATTTCGTCTCTGTTCAAATTAGAGATGGATTTTTTGTCTTTATTTTGAATAGAGACAATAAAATTCAGCGACGAAAAATTTTCGTCTTTAATTCCAAACAAACTTCAGAGACAATTTTTTTTTTTTTTCCGTCTTTGATATCAGGTAAAATTCAAAGACAAAAAATTTTTTGTCTCTGAATCTGGAAAAAATTTAGAGATGAAATTATTTTCGTCTATGATATCGGGCAAAATTCAAAGATGAAAAATTTATGCCTCTAAATCTAGAAAAGCTTCAAAGGTGGAATGTTTTCCCTCTCTAATATCAAGTAAAATTATGAGATGGAAAAATTTCTATCTCTGATTCTAGAAAAACTTCAGAGAAGAAAAAAATTTCGTCTCTAATTCTACAAAAGCTTTAGACACAGAATTGTTTTCATCTCTAATATCAGGCAAAATTCAGAGATGAAAAAATTTTCGTCTCTAATTTCAAAAAAACTTCAGAGACAAAAAAAAATAAAAAATCCATCTATGATTTTGTCTATGACGTAAAAAAATATCAGAAATGGAATTTTTTCTGTCTTTGTTCCATCTCTGTTTCGTCTCTAATTTGGAAAATGTTCAAAGGCAGAATTTTGTTGTCACTGATTCCTTCTCTAATTTAGAGATGGAAAAATTTTGTCTCTAAGCCATCTCTAAAAGAAATTTTGATAATTTCGGTTGTCTATGTCAAAATTCGTCTCTAGTAGAAATGGAATTTATTTCGGTCTCTAAAACTTGTCTCTAAATTTGATTCTTTTTTGTAGTGAATTAGGCTTGACTCGAGTAAAAACATGTTAACTAATTAATAAATAGTCTTACTCGATTAAACTTTAAACTCTAGAGTAACATATTTAAAGTTTTGCATTTATATTTTCATCATCAAAGCATTAAATTTTTGCATTTGTATTCATCATCAAAACAATGTCAAACTCAAACTCAACAATCCCACCCCCCCTCCCCCCTTTTTTATGATGAAAAAACTTGAATGTGATGTATGAACATTTAACCTAAGTGTTCCAAAAAGGATTAAGGAGTATCCTATATTATCTATTCTCCCCCTTTTTTTGACATACTACCTTATTTCAAGATAGATTGTAGGCGCCCTTGAACTAGGGACCCACAAAAAATTATGACATAAATGCCAAAACCAATTAAAAGCATTACACATCCTCCTTGTTATAACAACGGAAGCCACACTAATATATTCTTACTCATAGACATATACCTTAGAGTCCACATACCCATATAAACAAACGTAATTTAATATTACACACCATATTAGGGTCCACAAACCCACCATATCCCCTCAAGGGGTACAACCTAGAACATAAACAAGCATAACTTAATACTACACATCACAAAACACCCCCCAAGGACCTTTCGATTGAGATGGCTTTGTACACATTTCTACCCCACAGCTCCAACTTCACTTGACTCGCCCACTTCTTTAGGCTTACCCTTACCTGGAATGATGCAAGAAAATATGAGCCACAAGGCCCAACAAGTATAACTGGAAGAAAGTGAGCATAAGAGTCATGGGTATCGAGGGGCAAAAGAGTCATAAATGCCATTTAAGATACTTTCACATTGTAATATGATGAAACATGCATCCATGCTCATATGCAATCATAATCATGGGACCAAAATCGAAAACCATGGGACCGAAGTCCAGAACCTTGGGACCGAAATCCATATCATAAACCTGGGACCGAAGTTCATCTCTAAGCCAAAACTTTCTCTGTGGATATATCCTGCGGACTCATCCGCTGCGCGCATCAAGTACCATATTATTTTCAAAAATCATTTCATGAGTATGCATAAGCATAATAACCCCAATTCCTCTTGCATCTAACTCTTATGCTTAGCATGCATCGTGACACAAATAAGACTATAACCACACATAATATACATGGGACTCGTACAAGAATTACAAAACATAGAGAAATATGACAGACTCGCAACTAATCCATTTGCAAGATGTTACAATACTTTGCATAAATCTAACCTTAGCCAATAAGCATCATTCCCAAGGAAGCGAAGCGATACAAAGCCCCGTGACAAACGTAATCAACAACTTCAACTAATCATGTACTTAACTTATTTCATCGACAATAGACCCATCAATAACACATAAATCATATAATGATTGCCACACGAATTTACATTATTAATGCGTGGAACCGAGTCACGGTAAGGGAGGATATAAAATATGAGAAACCATGAAGACTTGTATAGGGATTAAAGAATATAAGAAGAGGGTTAGGAACTTGCAAACATAGGAATAGAATTTGCAAACATAGGAATAGAACTTGCCAAAATAGGAATAAGAACTTGCATAAAGAGGAATTGAACTTACATATTAATAAGAAGGTTGAGATCTTGCCTTTTAAATGAAACAAAGAAGAAGAAGAACTTGCAATTTAAAAGATTAAGGAATGGAACTTACCTTAAATATTTTCCCTTAACCTTCGTAATATACTGAGGTCGTCAGCGCCACAACTACAATTCTCACGCCACCAAAATCTTCAAATCTCTCAAAAACTCTCCATTTTACTCAAGCCTCAATCACTTATTTATAGGCCCAAGGGTAGGGGAAGTGTAGAAATAACGTGGGGGCAAAGGGTATCAAATTCTGGTTGGAAAAATGGGTGTTTGGACATGTGGCGGGGCTGCTTGACAGGTGGTAGTGGCTGGAAGCCACTTGGCAACGACTGACAGCTGTTGGGAGTGAAGTAGGGCCATGCAGGGCCCTGTGCGGCCGCGCACCTAGAGTGCGCGCGGTTCCAGCCCCAAAATGACATCATTTTGGGGCCCTTCTTTGCTGAAAAATCAGCATTTTTCTCCTTGTTGTGCCTACGATTCGAACCCCTAACAACCCCTAACCACCTCTCGCCCGCGAGCCACCTGCGCTACCCACGTCCTTCAACCATTATAGGCATGAGATTAAATTTAAGCTGACTCGAGGCCAAATTTTCAGAATTTCATTTCAGCCCCCCAACTTTCTAGAATCTCCACTTACACCCTGAACTTTCAATTTTTGCCTATTTCACTTACGCCCCAAATTTTTAGAAATCCACTCATTTAATTTATTTTATTATTTCTATAATTACTCCCAAATAAAATAATTAATTATCTTAATTTTCATTTCCTCAAGACACCAAAAAAAAATATTTTCTCTAAAATTTCTTAAATATTCAATAATAACCTCAAATACCAGAATTAATAATTGATATTTGTCTCCAAAATTTTGTGATATTACATAGATAACACTTTGAATGAGCTTGATACCATTTAAAAAGTACATAGTAGAGTACTTAGTTTCTCTTCGTGTTTGTAAGGGTAAAGCATATGTATTTTTCATTTGTTTTTATATTATTTGTCCCCTTTTTTGTCATCCCGATAAAAGGCTTATAAAGATTATAGCAAAACCTACTAAAACCTACTAAAAGGTTATAGTTAAGCCTGTTAAAAGCTATTGAGAAGTTATAGTTGAGGCTAATAAAAGGTTAGGTTGCATGAAAACGAAAACGATAAACGGATACAATACGAAGCGGAACGAAGAAATTATATTTTTCAAAAAAATGTAGAAAATGGAAAAGTGTAGATGAAAATAATATGATTGCCTTTTGTAAATATAATTTTTAATATAAAAATTATAAAAAAATTAATTATTTAATCTAAAAATAAACACGAATTCCAAAATGCATTTAAACAAATTCTAAAACAAATAAAACATTTTGAGTTAGAGACAAAAAATTCTATCCCTAACCTCTTCGTGGTCGGAAACGCATTTGTAATTTGAAAATGTGTTTATGATATTTTCTTAATATTACGAAATGGTCCTGAAACATTTTCAAAATTTTAGAAATGACACAGAAACATTTTTGTTTTTTACTTTTTTGATGTTTTGAAAATGAAAACATTTTAGAAATGTCAAAATAGCACCCCCATGTCTTTTCCATGCATCATAGATAAAAGCTACTATAAAGGTTATAGCTAAACCTTTGAAAAGCTATTGTTATAAAAGATAGTGTTCGCCTCCCTAAATAAACATTTCTTAGTGGATTTGAGAAAATCCTTGGCGAGGAGCCAAGGTAATAGAGTAGACCAAATTATGTCAAACCACTATAAATCTTGTATACTATCAATTTTATTTGTTTTGCATTTGATTTTCATATTTCAAGCATTTTCAATTTACATTCACAACATTATTTTTTAAAGGCATAAAAAAGTTTAAAACATATTTTATATAAATCTTTTATCTAATCCAAAATGTTTTGAAGGAACCAATTCATCCCCTCTCTTGGGTGTACACTCATATACTTTCACCCCACACCCCTAATTGTTTCTTCTTTCATGTCTCCCTGAGACTCAAGGTTAATGGCAGATACAAATTTATCGTTGTAACAAATAGTGATAATTCAAATTTTATTGAAATTAAAATTGTTATTTATCTTCTAATTCTAATTTGTTGTTAGATTAATTTCTTTTATTTATAAATTTCATTATTGGTCAATTCCAAAATAAAAAGAAAAGAAATTTAATCTCACAAGGAGTTGCGTCCATTACCCCAAATTGCAACTGAAATCAAATTGCGATTTGACTTCAAGTGTTGCAATCTTTCTTATTTAATTTGGATTGTCCTTGTAATTAAGGTCTTCAACTTTATAAAAGGGAAGCAACATTCTTCAAAAGAAAGGGAAGAACAAAAATTAATTAGGGAGTTGCTATCGTAATCTTTTAGCCATTTTTCTACTTCTTCTTCTTCTTCTTCCTTCAAATATATAGTGAAGTCAAGACTGTTTTTGTGATCTCCTTATTTTGAGTGCATAATTAAGGAGATGAGACTATGAAATCCTGAAGAGTGTGCACTCAATCAGATTGTCGCCCTTCATGACCCAAATTATCAATTTTTGACACCCAAGCTGTGGCAGTTCAAGATTTTAGGTATTATCCTCACATTATTGTTACAAGTGGGGCGTCGAGTTTACCAGGAGAGTAGGTAGATTTTTGAAAATTTTTCTATAAATATAGATATTTTTGGATAAAAACATTTCCCATTGGTTAAGCCAAATTAGTTATGGACCAAGGCAAGAAAAAGAAAGCTACTACCTAAGCATTTCAAAATCACTCACCCACTCCCTATGACATTTTTGCGTCTGTAATGGTCCATATCATACACACAATCGTACTGAAGCACCAAATTAAACCAATGGAAGCTTAATTTGGAGAAATTAATTAGTTTATATACTTACATATACATATGCTTTAATTAATATCTAACAATATATGGAGGTAGATTCATGCTCTAAGAGCACATTTAGGCGTCAGTACAAATACATACAAAATATAATACCCTCTTCCTCCGCGCAGGGAACCCACCATTTATTAAACATGAAAATAATTATATTTATTATATATCTTATTGTCTAATGTTATGTCATAACTAATGTAATTAGGGTAACCAATTTTAGTTATCTATCCTTAATAGGATAATTTATTATCTTATTTTTAATTATCTCAATAAAACTCTCAAGCCATGTAGTTTACAAGATGCCCACGAATTAAAATGATCTAGTTTGAAAGTCTATTGCTATTATTAGTATTGTAACGCCTATTAGTATGTTATGCTACGATAATATTTTAGGAATTTCCTATCATATGAAATGATAATAACTTGGAGAATTATTTTGGTATATGCAAGGTGGCTTAAAAGACTAAGGGAAGTCAAGAAGTCCAAAGTGAAAGTGTTGACAAACCAAAGAAAGAGCAAACAAGAAGGTTAAATATTCAAAGTCAAAAGAAGAAGGAATCAAGTCAAAATAGAGAAGTGATTTAAATATAAAGTAAATTGGCTATGTAATGCAAATAAATGAAATGTAAATTAAGAATTTAAATAAGCTTGGTTTGGATGGGCTGGAAAATAAGGGAATAAAATTAAATCAAAATGATGGGAAAGTATAGAAAGAAGCCAAGTTGGAAGAGGGAGCAAAACTTGAGGCGATGAAAATCAAAAGAAGCTTCATCCCGAGACTAGGATTCTTTTTCTCTTTATTCTTCTTATTCTAGTGGCAGCTAGGGAGTTCAATGAAGGGTTACAAGATAAGAAATTCATCTTTTAACTCTTCTTTAGCATAAAACCTTGTTTTTTCTTTGTTTTGTGACTAAAAAAAGATAGAAATATCTATGTATGGCAACTTACAAATAGTGTTGAGGGTAAAAGAAGGCTAGGGATTGTCAAAGAGGAAAATTAAGGCAAGTTCTCATCCTTTCTAATGGTTATAAATATGAAATTTCAATCTTTGAATTGGTTTTTGTCAAACTTTCTATTTTGAGAGCAAAACTCTTACATGTTTGTAATTTGCTTACTTCCTTTTGTGCAATACCCTCGTTAATGCTTCCAAAGGGATTTGTTCTCCTTACTTTTGCTTGGGAATGGTGCCTTTTTGTTAAGGCAAAGGTTTGGTAAGAATTTGAATCATCTTGCCAAGGTTCGAGTGAGAAAAACAAGGGAGTCAAGTGATTTTAGCCTCTATTAGTCGATAGATTAGGAGCAATCTGTAGACAAATTGCTTTCTTAAGGGCGATCTATCGATAGATGCCAAGGCATCTGTCAATCAATTTCCCCCTATTTGGCTCCAAAGTCTCCTACAAGCTTAAGCTTCCCTTTCATACCTCTTGGCTCATGATTCCCTATCCTTAAATATATTCCTTGCATGTCAACCTTGATTTTAAAAGTATGTTTGGTTTTGTGCATGCAAGTTAGGAGAGACCTTCTGCATGGGTTTTGTGTGGAGCATAATGTCGTTATCATGCATGGCATGGTTTTGGGGAAATTACATGTGATACTTAATGCATGCTACAAACAAGATCTGCTAGGATATCCCCTATAGTGATAAACCAAAACTCGGGTGGGCTACAAAACCGGGCTTGTGTCAAGTTCGGGTGGGCTATAAGATTGGACTCGTGCAGTTCCCCTAAAATGATTATGTAGGGTGGTTATGTGGGAGCATGCATCTTACTCTCTATACATGTTCATTGTGAATTGATGGCAACTTTTCATGGATGTATGCATTTTTATGTTCATGATGCTTATGGCTTGATTCCACTCCTTCCTATGTGCATGAGTGGGGATGTTTGTTATCATTTATGACATCCTCTTTTATTCTATATTATTTATTAGGCTTTGTAACTCACTTGTGCTTGCATAATTCTAGATAGGGGCAAGACTAAAGTTGATAGGGAACCTAGCAATATGGGGTCCAGCATGCCTGTGTACAAATCTATCCCAGATGAAAGGTCTTTGGGGGTTTGGCATACTGCCTATCTATTGATATGTAATCCTTTTGAGGGCCTTGAATTCTTTTGTTTTGTAATACTATGAATGTATGGCCCTCTTGTATGTATTAGTACCTCTTACCGTATGGTTGATAAATGTTGTGTTGTGTTCTCTTATGACTCTAGCAGATATCATTTCTTTTTTACACTCCTCTCTTGGTGCCTCGATCAAGGTTTTTAAGAGTGGGGTCGTTATAAGTACACTTAAAGTTGAAGAGCATAAAAAAATATACTTTGGTGAGATTATATAATTATGTAGATATATTGTCACAAAGACACACAAACATATATATATGTATATATATAAAAGAATGGAAAAGGTGAAGATGGGAAGTGAGCAGTTCGAGTTGTTGAACAATTTCGTCCTTGATGTCTATATGCGTGTGAAGCAACTTAATTAATCATTGGAGAATCAGTGATTAACTAATTAATTAATGAACAGTTAGAGAACTCAGTCCATAAATTGACAGCTCAAGATACCTATATATATAGCAAGTTCATACTCTCAGTTGAAACAAGCGTAGTGTTGTTTATTTTCAATTTGATTCTACTTACATTAATATTGATGATGGTGATGATGACGATAAGAAGGTCTCTTAATTTCCAGGTGGCTGCAGCTGCCATGGCCATCTTCATGGCCTTGGTTTCCAACCTAGCCTATGCTGCTGATCCCAACCAACTTCAGGACTTCTGTGTTGCCATCAATTACTCTGCACCTGCCGCCGGTACTACACCCCCCCCCCCCCCCCCCCCTCTCTCTCTCTCTCTCTCTCTCTCTCTCTCTCACACACACACACACACATGCATATATGCATATTATAGTTGTTAAAATTGGACAAATTATTGAACTGGCATGAGTACTGGTTGAGTGATTCTTTGGTTCGATTCTCCGTCAATGCACGCGGTTTAGAAATTTATATGTAAAACAGTATTATCGAAGATAAAAAAAAAAAAAAAAAGAACTACCTAAAGATTTAGGATATTTAAATCCTTACCTGGTTTTCTTTGATTTTTCCCACAAAAGAAAAATTATCCTTTCTATTAAAGAAAAGTGATCTTTAAAAATTATCATCAGAGAGGACTTGTTTTGAATTGATAAAATCAAATAAACTCTTAAAATCAACCTATTTTGATTTGTTTGATCTTTCTCGAATTGGACAAATTTGGCGACCAATCTCCGGTCCAACCGACTAGTTCAATCTTATTTTAGTAACAACGATGTATAAATTTTATGTTATATGTATGGACTGTGGAACATGCATGGCATTCTCATTATTTTGTTCCATTTCACGCAGTGTTTGTGAATGGGAAGTTCTGCAAGGACCCCAAGGTTGCCAAACCCGAGGATTTCTTTTTCTCTGGGCTGCTAACTCCAAGAAACACATCGAACCCAGTTGGGTCAACAGTCACTCCGGTAAACGTCGACCAGTTACCAGGCCTCAACACTCTGGGCATCTCCTTAGCTCGCATCGACTTCGCTCCTTATGGCGGCCTTAACCCGCCGCACACACACCCTCGCGCTACCGAGGTCCTTCTCGTCTTAGAAGGCGCTCTTTACGTAGGCTTTGTCACATCCAATCCCGACAATCGTCTCTTCAGCAAGATTCTACGGGCGGGAGATGTGTTTGTGTTTCCAATGGGTCTCATTCACTTCCAATTGAACGTAGAAAAGAGTAGAGCAGTGGCAATCGCGGCTCTCAGCAGCCAGAATCCCGGGGTGATCACCATTGCAAATGCGGTGTTTGGCTCAAATCCGAGGATTGATCCGAGGGTTCTTAGTAGGGCTTTCCAATTGGATAAGAAGGTGGTTGACTATCTTCAAACTCGGTTTTGGTACAGCAACTAGATGTAATAGTGAGTATCATGCATGGGGACACTTCTTTAAGTGTTTTGCTTATCGCCATGGGGTATTAGGCAGAGATGTTGGTCTCATTTTCTGCTGCTATTTACTTAAATAAATGGATTTTGCTTTGTGCGATCTCCTCCTCAAAAGTTTTCCGTGAATACTACGTGCATTAATTAAGGATGTGCTTGCCATAGGCTTAATTCTATATATATTTATTTTTATTTTATATTATTTTTTTATTTAAAATGTATGTTTTATAAATTTTATATAATTTTAATCTCTTTTTATAGAAATTTAATAAAGAATATTATAAAAAGAAAAAAAATTATAATATTATAAAGTAGAACTAGAGTAGCATTGCCAGTGTACATGTAATATTATAAAGGAGAAAAAGGCAATTGAAGAAGGCAGCGGCAGAGTGGGACGGAACAAGAAGAGGGAGAAGCCGCCGCACAGCATTCATCCACAGCAGCCCCTCGTGCAGGCATAACAAGACTCGGCCACGAACAGTCGCACTGCAGATGTGTTCCAGATCTGTCCGAATCCGTTTGACCCATATCTATTCTAGATTTGGGCAGCGAGCTCTCTACATTCTGTTTTTGAGTTTTAGTTTTTCTTTAATTATTTAGGATATCAATTATACAACAATTCTGGGACGATTTTAGAGATATATTATTAATTATGAGTGGTTAAATAATTGTGTAAGGTTTCTAAAAGATCTTATGCATTAAAACTTTATTAATTTACTCAATTTTTTATTGTGATTAATGTTATTTCAATTATGTTTATTTTATTCTAAACTTAATGCTTGTAATTGCTTGATCACCAATTACATAATTTAAAATTTCTTATGATGTTAGACATAAATAGGTAAGGAACAGACTCTTGGATAAAATAAAATATGTTAATTGGAGAAGACATTCACTCGATTACATGTGTAATTTTTTATTATATTTCTGATAAATATTTTCATATTATGAGTACCCTATATTTAATATGTTCTCTAATTCTAATTCGCATAGACATATAATGAGTTAATTTAGTTGAATAAACTTGTTAAATCTATATATGTGCTAATAAATAAATTAGAGTACTTGATTGACATAGTTTGTAATTTAATCAATCAAAGATTGAAGTAATTCGATAAAGTGAACTTGTAACGTCTTGATAATTTTAGAAAATATTATATTTTATATTTGATTATGTGGGTATATTATATTCTATATTAGCAAGGTAATGGAAATTAGGGGAAACTAGGGGAAATGGAATAAAGGCTGTCGAGTTGCAAGGTGCACTTGAATAGATATAAATATGCATTATATAATTTGAAAAGATATTATATGTTAAGGAATTATTATATTGTATAGGTGGGCGGTAGTGTGTAGCATTTTCGTGCGTCTTCTCCCTTCCAATTTGGGGGCATGAACTATTTTTATACCATATGAGATGATGTATATATTGTCGAGAAGTAAAAATATATAAGATAATAGATATTACTAATGTAATAATCCACCTCTCTGAGCACTTGCTAACATAGGAGATTTGTGAGAGGGTCACTAAAAGATGAAGTAGAACAAATTTAACATAAACATTCACATGCACGTTTATAAGTCTTAAAGGCCAACAGAATAACATAATTTACATCTTTATACAAAATTAGTCACTATCTTCTCACTTTTTAAACATCATAAAATTTAAGGGCAAAAGTTAACAAAATTTATAATGACAACTGCACTTGGTCTACCCTACCAATACATATTCCTCGGGATTTTTCAGTCAAGAGTGACTATGTACACATGCTACCCCGACTCATAAGCCGCTAGTCTTACCCTTCTCCTTGGCCCTACCCTTCTCCTTGCCTGAAAACATGTAAGAAACAATATGAGTCACAAGACTCAACAAGTGTATATGGCAACAATAATGCGAAACAATAGGAGGCATATCGTATGACCAGCAAATTTGGGAAACCAAAATGATCATAAGGAACTTCAACCCAAAAGAAACATTTCCAAAGAAATTCAAGAATAAGACATTTTTGTAACACCCCGCCTCCCCAAGCGTCTATAAGGGAATTCTCAGGAATCTTTTTTTTTTTTTTCAAGTTCATCACTCACGGTGCATCAAGAACAATCTTCACATGCACACAAGATCCCGAAAATTCTAGTTTTGCCCGTTTAACTAACAAGATCAATAGTCTTAAACTAAATGAGTCATAATATTATGCAACGGATATAATAACATCAAAATACAGTGGCCTACCACGAGGTTCATACATTGTGTTTTCATACCAAAATAAATATTACAACGTTACAAAATGATAACAATACTATCACACTAAACACCGTCGGCCCTCGACTAGCCACGTCCTTGCCTTCGCAGTAGTCCCTGGCTGGAACGTTAAATGATCTAAGGGTATAACCCAAATTAGATGATAAAATATCAAAGTGATGGCATGATACATTTTACTAAATACATGAATGATTACGAGCATGGCATATACAGACAATGACAACATGCAACACACGTCTAACTTGAGAAATCTCCCTGGCATCCTCAACCTCCCGTGGAAAATCCATTCCACACACCTTTGGGGATAACCTTGCCGCGACATACTTAATCCCCGAGTGCCCTTCCACTTCACCCGATCACCGGGATTAACCTTGCCCCATTCTCAAGAAGACCCCATCTCGTCCCCCCTCCTCACGGACATAACAACGACACGAATTCAACACCATAATGATATGAAAATCACACGCCATGCATCGACTCTTTTATAAGTAAAAATAGTTGATGCAATATACCACATGTTCAATATGCATACGATGCCACAAGTACTTAAGTAAAATGCCTACATAATATAATCCAAATTCTAGAAGATATAACCGCTCACTAGAACTAGTTCATACATATGCAACCTAAGCTCAGGAGGATAGAACCGCTCACCTGAACCCACTATACACACACCAACTATTTTCAAGACAATGAGTAAGACTGGAGTCAAACCACTCACCTTATTCGAAAAGTCGATTTGGGCTTCGTAATGCGCGCTAAGTCTCGAAATGTGGGTCTGAATAATTTTTTGGCTTTAGCATGCTCTTCTAGCCTCAAATTAATCCTCAAAATTTTCTGAAATTTTTCGGAAGCTTTTTCCTAATCTTTTTCAATTTTCTTCCTATTTTTCCTCCATTTTTCTTTTTCTTTCTTTTTTCCTTTTCTTTTTTTCTTTTTTTTCTTTTCTTCTTTCTTTTCTTCTTCCTTCTCCTTTCTTCCTCCGCCTAACCTACGTGTGAACCAGCCATGCCTGTCGCCGCCGGCGTGCCAACCGCCTGCCTCGCCGCCCTCATCGCCTGCCGCCGGCTTTGCCAACCGCTGTTGCAACCGTCGCACAGCCACTGGCAGCTTCTCACGGCTGCCATCAGCCGCTCGTGCTCGCTATCTAGCCTTCGTCGTGCTGCCATGGCTACCATCACCTACCTCCAACGCTTCCAACATCGACCTTGCTTCCAGCCGCCGCTACTATCGATTTTAGGTCACCTCCGGCCACCATTTGCAGCCCAATCAGCCACCATTTTGCTGCCATTGATTCCTCATTCCATGGCCAAGCCCAGCTTGCTCTCTGTTCCTTCCATTTTCCATTTCCCTTCTCTCTTTCATGTCTCTTCTATTTATAGGCTAAGCACCAACTCAAATTGCCTTAACCACCACTCTAGCAAACTTGGCCACCACCCTTTCATTCGGCCATGAAGCTTCCCAGAAGCTTCGCAGTAGCCAACCACTATGCACACACGCACATGCGTATATATATATATAAATAACTATATATTACACTATAATCTAAAGGAAATTGCACATTAAACCCAAATTTCCATCTTAATTTCACTTAGGTAATTCGCTTAATACAATTATATCCTTAAATATCAGATTAATTTGCATTTCAATACCGAAAACGCAAAATTAATAACCCAAGATTACTTGTTAAGAACGAATCTGCCCCAGTGTCCTCACTAGGCTATTGTTTCATCCCGAAACCACCTCAGGATTGTTCCTTATAAAAAATCGGAGCTCCCTCAAGGTTCCATTGATTTCCCAGAGGTTTCTTACGTATACGATAATTCGGTAATTTAGGCTGAATCAACGTTATACCGAAAACTGTCTCTGTTTTGACTTCTTTCAATGTCATAAATCACATTTTGATATGCTTGATGACTTCATACCCTTTCTTTTAAACATCTAAGTCCTGAGGCATTCCCTGTCGCTGATTCGGCGACTTACTTTACTATCACAGCCATTTTTCGGTATCCCAAACTCATTCAAACAACGTAACAACCAAACGAAACATGGGATATTATATTCATCCATAACATACTTTTTCTTCCAAAGATACTTATGTTCTGGGGCATTCCCTTCAATCAATTCAGTTGCTTATAACTCCAAGAAATTATACTTAAACTTCAAAACTTCTAATAATTTTATTTTTGCCCCTAGATAAATTACTTTTGAATCATTTAGAAACTCTCGGGTATTACAATTTTCCTCCCTCCTTAATTAGGACATCATTAGCCATGCCTTCAAACCAAGTCACATTCTAGTGAAAAATGCATGATAATATGCCAAAGATTTATATATATATATCGTAGTTATGGTGGACCGTCATCCACCCCCTACACCTAGTCCATGCTAGGCGGCAATTCGAGCCATAGCTCCCTCGGTTAGGCAAATGCCTGCCAAGCTTGGTTTGGGACGTCCCTCTATCACGCGGATCAATTGCCACACAATATATAACTTACACACAAATGCCAATGCTTGAAATATGCCTTCTCATTTCAACCATGACATACAAACTATGCATTCTCATGATATTGTTGACCATTATCTCATTTAAGGATATTTTTATGAGAGCATATTCATCTACTATGTTTATTTTTATGCATTTATTGCACCCAAGTCCCCCATGCACAAAACACACTATAGTTGTACAAGAATTAGCCAATAACATCTAGATATATTTTGGAAACAAAAGGAGACCACACAAAACTTGTCCAAATGGTTTGAAATATGAGCCAAAATGAAGTTTATTAAGTCTAGTTTACAACGCAAAAAGCAAATCTTGAATCGAATATAACCATATAAAGTTATACCCAAAAGAGTACAACATATGCAGACTGAAACAAAATGTCAATTTTTGAAATTGAAAAATAGACTTCTGGAAAGAGAAAGTCAGCTTCTACATCAACTTAGTCGACCTAGTTGAGAGCTTGCCATACAGAGTCGGCTTCTACTCAAAAGAGTCGACTCTTGAGACCTAGAAATAAAAACGGATGAACAGAACGCTCCCCAAATCAGCCAAAACTCACCATAATCCATCCAAACCCCAAATACATCATTTCCATGAAAATATGAGATAAAAGAGGACCTCATTTCAGCCATAACATCAATTTATCAAGATTCCACCAAAAATTATACAAAACGCAATCAACCAAATTGTTGTAAAACCCCAACCTTCCACAAAAAGCCCCCGAAATTCCCAAGAACATACTTCAAAAATTTCATGATCCAAGGACACCCAAAAACCCCCAAGATTCTAAATTACATCTGTAACGACCCGTTATTAGGTCTATGCCATTATTGATATTTATTTTATTTTGGAGTATATATATAATGGTATTATTTTAAAATTAAATAAAATGGATTGAGGGTATAATGAAGCTAGATTTGGGCCAATGTGAGAAAGCCTATGGCAAATGGTAGTTAGAATTTAAATGAAACCATTTTAATGGATTGGCCCTAACTATATAGATTGAGTCCGTAGTTGATTTTAAATGAAATGGGTTGGACCAAGTGAAAAATAGATCTTTTGGGCCTTAAGTGTTGGGTCAAGTTAAAAATAATCTTTTTGAGTTTTATGAGATGTTGGGCCTAATTAAATGAGTCGAGCTTAAATTATATGTGAAGGATGAATGGGTTTGGGCTTGAGCCCATTTACAAAAGGATAATTTAAATTTAAAAAAAAATTAAATGAATGTCAAATGACATAAAAGGGAATGGAAAAATGTGTGTGTGTGTGTGTGTTCAAGTGGAGGGGGTAAAGTTGAAAAGGCATAAATAGGGGGTGGGGTAGCAGACATTCCCCCATTTCCCTCCTTATTTTCCTCCACCTTACTTTCTTGCTCCATTCTCTTTCTCCCATTAGCATTTCTTCTTCTTCTTCTTCTTCTTCTCTAACTTCCTATCTTCTTCTTTTTTCTTCTTCTTCTTCTTGTTTTCTCTAAATTCAGTTTCTCCACCTAAGGCAAGTTCCATTCCTTTCGTGTTCTTCATTTTGAAATTATTAAATTTTTGGCCAACTTGCGCATGTTGTACATTTCAAACTATAACTTTCTGTATTTATATCCAAATCGAGATCTGTTTGTTGCGTTGTAAACTAGACTTCTTGAGCTTCATTTTGATATATTACTTGGATTTTTTGGCCAAGTATTGAGCCTATAAGTTCTCTATGAAATATCTACACAAATCTGAAAATTTTGTTTTCCTGTAATCTATCAATGCTCCAGTTTTTGGCCTATAACTTTTTGTGTTTACATCCAAATCAAGATCCATTTGTTGTGATGTAAACTGGACTTCTTGAGCTTCATTTTTATATATTACTTGGATTTTTTGTCCAAGCATTGAGCCAGTAAGTTCCATGTGAAATATCTACTTGAATCTGAAAATTTTGTTTTCATGTAATCTGTCATTCTTTGGTTTTTGGCCTATAACTTTTTGTATTTACATCCAAATTGAGATCTGTTCATTTCATTGTAAACTAGACTTATTGAGATTCATTTTTATATATTACTTGGATTTTTTTGGCCAAGTATTGAGTCTGTAAGTGCCCTGTGAAATATCTACTCGAATCTGAAAATTCTGTTTTCTTGTAATCTGTCATTGCTCCGGTTTTTAGCCTATAACTTTCTTTTTTTACATTCAAATCAAGATCTGTTTGTTTTTATATAAACTAGACTTCTTGATCTTCGTTTTGATATATTACCTGAAATTTTTGGCCAAGTATTGAGCCTGTATGTGCCCTATGAAAAACCTACTCTAATATGGAATTTTTATTTCTGTATAATCTATTATTGCTTCGGTTTCTGGCCTATAACTTTCTGTGTTCATATCCAAATTGAAATCCGTTTATTGATATGTAAAATAGGCATCATACGCTTCATTTTTGTTTATTAATCAATTTATTTGGTTATGATTTGGACCTATAATGACCTTGTTAAATTCTGTCCAAGAATCTAGAAATTTTTTGTACTGCATAATCTGCCTTGCATCGGTTGTTGGGAAATAACTCATTGTGATTATTTTTTATTCCGAATCTGTTTATTGTTTTAGAAACTAGAGGTCAAGGGCTTCGATTTGGTTATATTATTCGTAATATTTGACTAAATTATGAGCCCGAAATAGGTCTCCAATTTTGTACTAGAAATCTAAAAATTTTGGAATTTGTTGTGTTGCTACACTTCATATGTTAATATCATGGTTTTTGCCCATGTAAAACCCCCATTTTGCTGAATGGGTTGTATCTCCCTTATTTTGTTAAGTTTTGAAATTTTCTGGTATTTTGTGGAGTCTTGTTGGAAGTCTCAATAGGGTTTTGTATCACCCTATATTTCTTAAGTAATGACACGTTTATTGATTAGGGTCTAGAGTCATGCAAGATTTGGTATTTCTTGCATGTATAAATTTTGGTTTCTTGTAGTTATTGTTTGGGTAAAAATTTACCATGTGATCATGAGATAGTACACACCTTAATTTATATAATTATGCATGATAAGCATGATGTGGGATTTTTCTTAATCATTGAGGATTGACATGAAATTGGGATATGTATGTGCGATGCATGATTATTATATTTTCACACCTATTATTTTTGCGCGACAGCTATGTCCGTGGGTGAGAAAAAAATATCCTATGAACACCTGATGCGGGTGAAGTAGCCATCAACTCGGTAAGTGAGGCTCAAATTGTTATTGCTTGTTGATGTATTTTCATGATGTATATATATTCATGTATTGGTCGTGGGAGCCTTGGGAATTATGTGGAAAGTTCCTTACTATTGGTGCATGTGTGTGAGCATGGAAATGACTACATGGTATGTATAATAAGCATGGTATGGGAAATTGACATAAATGAAAAACTTATGAGTTGTCTTATACTAATATCTTCTCATAGAGTTGTTGTTTACTCTATCTTGATTATCCATGCCTTTGATTCTATATCTCCATGCTTTATAAATATACTTGCTAAGACTTGTGGCTCACCTTATTGTACTCTCGTGTCATTTTAGGTAAATGTAAAGCAGTGGTTGAGGGCGAGTCCAGTAGGGCTAGAGCCCAGGGTTAGAGGTGTATAGAAACCTTCCAAACTAGATGGTATATGTTAGTATTTGTAAAGAGGGCATATATGAGGAAATTTTATGTTATAAAATTTGTTAATGCCCTTGTATTTCATTTTGTGTAGGCCATGGTACCAAGATGTTGTAAACCTTTATATTGGCTTCCGCTAAATTTATCTAAGGATTGTAATGTGGTATTGTACGTTATTGTTTTGTATCATCCTTGTGATGACCTCCTTTCGAATATCTTATGTTAGCGAGACTATCTGGTAGTGGGCCACTACAGTTTTGGTATCAGAGCAACCTGGGCCATGTGTTGGGACCGTGTACTAGCCAAAGGTTGGGGGTACTGGACAGGGGATAGTGTAC
Source organism: Diospyros lotus (assembly GCF_014633365.1). Classification (NCBI taxonomy): domain Eukaryota; kingdom Viridiplantae; phylum Streptophyta; class Magnoliopsida; order Ericales; family Ebenaceae; genus Diospyros; species Diospyros lotus. The sequence continues at coordinate 33,101,382 of NC_068341.1, read as the reverse complement.
TAGCCAAAGGCTGGGGGTACTGGACCGAGGACAGTGTACTAGCCAAAGGCTAAAGGGTACTGGACCGGGGACCATGTACTAGCCACAGGTTAGTTATACTGGACTGGGGATTACTAGTAGGCTATAAGAGCAAAAGTTTAGGATGAGAGGAGTCTTTAAACACATTGGAATGACAGGTAGAGTTAAGGGTGTGTTTAGTGGTTTAAATGAGGTTAAGTTAAGATAGTGTTGAAAAAGTAATTTGATTGTGTAGGAAAATGAGTGGCCGTCAAGGAAGACCGTCGACTCGTGCCTGAGGTAGAGGTCGGGCTATTCCTACACATGTTCCTACCCCTACACCACCTCCCGCACCTACTACTCCAAGGGAATCTATGATAGAGTTACGACAAGAGATGAGCGAGTTGAGAGGTATAGTGGCCACCATGTTGAGACATTTGAGGCTTTCATGGCAAACCAGGAGAAACAAGGTCAAGTATCTCAGGGGGCAGAAAATGAACTAGGGTTGGATGAAAATAATAGTGGGCAGACTTCGAACCCCATGAATCAGGGAATGGAGCCGCAGGGGACAGATGGATATGCGAGAAGTCAACTGGTAAGGAACTTTATGACTCTCAGGCCTCCTGAGTTCCAGGGAGGGACAGATGCACTAGCAGCAGAAGACTGGATGTTGTCTATAGAGAAGCACCTTCAGACTATAGGGTGCAATGATGCTCAAAAGGTTCAACTGGTGACATTTCTGTTACGAGGGGATGCTAAAAGGTGGTGGGAAACCACTAAGCAGAGATTTAGGGGTAGAGAGCCATCATGGGAAGAGTTTAGGGAAGCATTCAATGGTACTTATTTTCTCGCTTGGATCTGTGACCAGAAAACCTATGAGTTCATTGAGTTAACTCAGGAGAACAAGTCAGTAGCGCAGTATGAAGCGAAGTTTACTTCTCTGGTGAGGTTTGCTCTAGACTTAGTATCTACAAATGAGAAGAAGGCAACAAATTTTCAGCACAGACTACATGTTAAGATTAGATATCAATTAGCCGGTGCTCAACTCATAGATTATGCTATAGTGGTGCAGAGGGCCTACATAATTGCGAGGGAAATAAATGAGTTGAGAGCAACACATGCAGCTTCACGAGGAACGAGTTCATCTCATAGATAGGGCAGTGACAAGAAGAGGAAGGGGGCACCAAGTTCAACAGGTAATGCATCTGATACCCCACCATGTAAGACTTGTGGTAGAAAACACCGAGGTCAGTGTCGAACATGTTACACCTGCGGGAAGATTGGGCACCTATAGAAGGATTGCCCACAGAGTTCAAGCACGAAAGGCGATAGAGAGGTGATTTGTTACCGGTGTGGCCGGAAGGGCCATAAGTCCAATGTTTGTACTTAGCCACCATAGCAAGGAGGACAGAAATCTAGGAATTAAGGTTATAGGTAGGGTCAGAGGTCGACAGTACCTAGTGTTCAGGGGATGGCTCTACTCTTGGCACTACAATAGGGACAATACACCGAGGTTGCTGACAGACCCCACGTTCAGGGCGAGTGTTGGCTTTCACTACAATTGAGGTTGAGAAGGGGAACGATACGATACAAGGTATTCTGTCCTTATATGATATTCATGCGCACGTGTTTTATTTGACACAGGATCCACACACTCTTTTGTTGCACAATACAAAAAAATTAATTTTTTGCGACGGTTTGTAAACCGCCTCAAAATACGTTTTTAGCGGCAATTTTTTTTAACATTTTGTGGCTACAAAATTCATTAAAACATTAAATTTTGCGGTAGTTCTCAAAAAATCGTAGCTAAATTTAGAAAATAATTAAATAATAAAAAAATAAAATTGAATTTAGTGGCAGTTTCTCAAAAACCATCGCTAAATTCAAAAATAATTAAATAATTAAAAATAAAATACATTTGAAAAACCGCCCCAAAATTGACTAAAAATTGAATTTAGCGATAGTTTTGAGAAACCGTCGCTAAATGAAAAAATAATTAAATAATTTAAAATTAAAATTAAATTAACATTTGCGGCGATTTTTTAAAACTGTCGCAAAATTTATTAAAAAATTTAATTTAGCGGTTGTTTTTGCTACATTCAAAAATAATTAAATAATTTAAAATTTAAATTTAAATTAACATTTGCGGCGGTTTGTTAATTTAAATTTAAATTAACATTTGCGATTTGTAATTAAAAATTTGTGATTTTTAAATAATTAAAATTAAATTAACATTTGAATTTAAATGTTACTTAAAAATTTGAATTTTACTTAATTTAAATTAATTAATTAATTTTAAATTTTAATTAAAATTAAAATTAATTTAAAATTTTGAATTTTACTTAAGAAAATAATTAAAAACTAAATTAACAAAAAGAAATATAAAATCTTAAAAAGAAATTTAAAATTTAACAAAATTTTACTATATAAAATTTTAATAATTTTAAAAAATATATAAAATCTTTTTTATTTTTTCATCAATTAATTTATTTTTAATTTATTCCTTTATTCTTTTAAAAAATAATAAATTAATTAATGTTTTTTAATTTATTTTAAAAAATATAAAATATAATTCTGAAAAATAGTTGTTGGATTGGTATATAATTTATATGTGCGGTTAAATAATAAGGGGGCTTGGCAGATCAAACGGTTTCGCGCGCGCACGCGCACAAGTAGGGGTGTGCATTCGATTATAACCGAATTGCCCAAAAATCAATAACCAAACAGAACCAAACTGGAAACACTAACCGAACTGAACCGACCACCAACAATGGTATAACCGAACTAACTGAAATCGAAATAACCGAAGTCTAAAATGTCTTAATCGAACCAAAACTATAACCGAAGTTTTGCCTAAATTATTAACCGAACCGAGAACCGACCACTATATAACCGAACCAAGAACCGACCACTATATAACTAATGTTTCTAGTGTTAAGAATTAAGGTGCGTTTGATTGCAAGAGTGAAATTTGGGTGGAAAGAAAATGAATTCTAGGGAAAATAAATTTCTGGAAATTGAAAGTTTAAGCTGTTTGATTGCTATAATTTTCTACCTAGAAAATGATATTATTTTCCATCTTTTGGTGTTTGATTGGTAATATTCTTCATAGAATTTGATCATTTTCCTAGCATTTTGTGTTTGATAGGCATTATTTTCCATGGAAAATGACACATTTTCTATGGAATTCAATGATGAAAATGTATTGAAAATACTAAATGCTATAAAAAAAATCAAAATAATAACATATTTTAAGTTAACTAAAAATCATTTCTCCAAAGAAATAAAACCACAAAATTAAAAAAAAAAAATTGTTTTCCAAACTTATTAATTTGCAAGGGTGGAATTTAGGACAAATTGCATACTTTTTTAGTGCTAGAAGCATTTTTGCTTTTGGATTACAGAGTAACTGTGACAACAATTCATCAAAAAGTATGCAAAGAGCCATATTCCTAATGAACATTAAGGACCTTCAAAATGATTTCTGAAGCATTTTGTTGCATAAGATCCACTAACTCTATACTACATGTATATAACCAATTCAAAAGCAGTCACAATGAAATGGAAATGGAGAAGAAGACAAGGAAGGCTAAAGCCATGGCCTACTTGTATGTTGCAGTTTCTCCCAATATTTTCACAAAAATCATGAACCTGTCTTCAGCAAAAGCCATTTGGGATTATCTCAAAGAAAAATACCAAGGCAATGAACGAGTGAAGAATATGCAAGTGTTAAACTTGATCAGAGGGTTTGAAATGCAAAGAATGAAGGAGTCAGATATTGTGAAGGAGTACATTAACATGTTGCTTAGCCTTGCTAACAAAGTGAGGTTGTTAGGTAAGGATTTTCCTGATCAAATAATCATTGAAAAAATACTTGTTACACTTCCAAAGAGATATGAAGTCACCATATCTTCTCTAGAAAATGCAAAAGATCTGTCAAGCAGTTTCTTGGTAGAGTTACTTAATGCTTTACAGGCTTAAGAACAAATAAGGCTTGTGAGGATAGGAGGAGCCGTCGAAGGAGCTTTGTAGGCACAAACAAGGCCCACAGGTGAAAAAAAGGTTTGGAATCACAACAAGAAGCTTGCAAATGCTGGAAACAACAATAGTGGAAATTATCCACCTTGCCCATACTGCAAAAAAACCAATCATCCACAACACAAGTGTTGGTGGAGGCCCGATGTAAAGTGCAACAAATGTGGTCAACTAGGTCACATCACAATTGTGTGTAGATCACAACAACAAGAAGGAGAAGCTAGAGCTGCTACTGACCAACATAAGGAGGAGGAGTTATTTTAACTCTACTTAAAAAACCATATCCATGCCTATACCCCAAAAAAATGCCTATGCCCCAAAACCCATAACCATACCTATGCCTTATAACTATAAACCATAAAATGCCCATACCTATATCCAAGACATGCCAAAATTAAAATGTTTTGCATTTGCACCCTCAAAGTCAAGAAGGAATGTTGAATAATGACTTATGATGCTGCTGAAATAGTCAAATAAGTTAAGATTTAATGCTGACATGGAATTGGAGTTGTCAAAGTTATGTTAGGCTTGATCTAGTTTTCAGCTATTTTTTAGGAATTTTTCTGTTATGTAACATGCAACAGATTTGGTTGCACTTTTTATGTTTTTTCTGTTTTAAATAAGTTGTATAAATAAGTACTTTGATTATCAATAAAATTGCTTGATAAGTCCATAAAAATACCAACATTAATGACCTTCAAAATGATTTCTGAAGCATTTGGTTGCATAAGATCCACGTACTCTATACTGCATGTATATAACCAATTCAAAAGCATTCACAATGAAATAGAAATGGAGAAGATAACAGTCGGAACTTGAGTTGATTATCAATAGTTAATAGCATCTAGCAAAGGTTCTACCATGCTAAACTGATTGTAAAGAAAGAGTTTTCTTGCATCACATTGGATCAACATGCTCTAAGAGGGAACAAACTATTTTTGCCAAATCTGAATCTGATGAGTCTGACACTGGAATCAAAGTCTCTACAGCATCTTTGAACTCTTGGCCTAGTTTAAAACCATGACAAAGAAGATCCAAAAGTGTGTTTAGAGCAAAGATATAGTTGCTTCTTGAATGCAATACCTTCAAACATACTCGAGACACTTTAGGATCATTTGTCCAAGACTGCGTATCATCTTTGTAAAGGCCTCAGAAGTATCTCCATGGACTTTCATTCTCTGGTGTGGCCATAATAGCTTCCACTGCATAACGCACTTCAGATTCTCTTAAGTTTTTCAGGCCTCCCATAAGGGGTGATCTTGTCACAACAAAATATCTCTATTAAAACAAACAATTGTTTCGTTATAAGCTGGTCAACAGTTTCACATTCCATAATTAGCTCTATATATGCAGGCATACAACTATGCTTGCACACCCACATCCACTATGTACTACATATATACATGAAACGAAGGCAATAAATAAAGGTACAAATCATGCATGAGGCTTGCCTTCATCATGTCCTGGGGGCAAAAACTGTTCTGCTTGTTACCATATGAAGGTTGGAATTCAATTCAAATTTGTTGATGAATAATTCAAGCATGTTCAGAAGCCAGAATTAGTCATAACTTTTCAGCTAAATTTAAGAACAGTTCAGGAACATGGAGAAGAAAACAAATAGAAATAATCAAAAATAAAGAAAGGTTTGGAAATAATTAACCAAAAATAAGTAACTTGAATATGGTAGGTATTTTTGGATTATTTGTGTTAATTGGAGATGCATGCAATCAAATTACTTAATCATGATAGTATAAATTTTGTGGTAATTCTGCACATTGTACAATTTTTTAAGAATTTCATGGAAGGAAGCCAACTAAATCAGTATGTTTTACCAAGGACATTGGAATTAATGGTGGAAACAATCAGATTTCTGTCAAATTACTAACAGCTCTCTTTTCTTGGTAAGCATTTGTCATGAGATCCTAATGTAATGTAATAGACTGAAATGTTATGAATCAATCCGTTTTGATAGCATACTGTAACTACCAGATGCTGAGACTTTTGTTCATACCTGATTCTAAGCAGAATTGTTGAAAATGTCATCTTCAAGAAGCTTCTGACAATAGGCAAGTTCATCTTCCCAGCCTCCTAATGCCTGAAGAACCCACTGCATGGAAGACTATTCTCAAATCTCCACCACTTATACATTAATTACGAAAAGCCAAAACACATATTATGCCTCCATACAAAGAGTTGTTTCACATTTAGACGGACCCATTTCTTCACCAAAATACAAGACTGACTATAGTGATAAAACTATTACAAGCATGTACTATACAATGTCTGATAAGAAAAAGGAGTGAACCCATGTTATATGCAAAAGATAGTGGGCTACAGGAGTTAGAAATTAGCATACCGTCATAAAATTTAAGTGGATCCAGTTTTCCACAAGCATTACATACAAAAATTACAAGTACCAACCCATGATAAACTATGCTGGTGGGGGATGATGATGTGGGGGTAGGTTACGTCCAAGCTTCTTGAACACCAACGCACGCATGTATCGTACATCTGTCATAAGATGGAAGACTCTTACCAAACCTTCTTCTACTTGAAATATCTCCATCATTTTTACAACATCATCAACGTCCAGGTCCATAGACTCCAATTTTTGCATAACCATTGGCCAATTGATATGATTGAGTGTGTCCAACGTTGCTTGCATCTCCATAGCATTAGCAATCTTCGTGGAAGAGTTGGCAATGCATGAAAGAGCCAGTACATTGTCGTCTATATTGTGTGCATGTCTACACCGAACTTTTATCGTACCATCATCAGATTTACGCTTACGAGTATCGCTAGAGCTTGGATTAGCATTCTCAATCTGGGAGTCCACCTCGTTAACACTTTCGTCAGCAACTATTTTTAGGCACAAAAGAAAATTATCAGTAAGAATATAATATGCCACTCATTTTGTATAAAAAAATATTTACTACTTTATAATACATATAATACTTGGCACTGGGGAGGTAGTGTCAAAACCGATAACAGCGCTATCTCCAGTGGCAAAATCATTTCCAAATATGATCTCCATATCCTCATATTGACTACAAAGCTTAGTCTTCCACCTTCCATACTCAGGATTACCCTGTAAAACAACTTTAGTTAAGGGTGCTATATATTGGAAAAAAAATCAAGCAAAACGTGAAAGATGTATATAATAATTTACCTTTGTTAACTCCTCCCAAGCAAGCGGATCTGCCACTATACGTTTAGTCTCGGGATCTAGCCCAAAACCACTCAGATTCAACAAGTGGTGAGCTTTCGCGTATTCTTTTTTTAATGTCTTCAGCCGAGCCCATACATTTTTGTCCGACACCACAACGCCGGATCCTACAAAGACGGCATCAACTGCTTTTGACACCTAGAAGCTTGAGAAGCCATTACCACTTCTTTTGTGACCCATTAGCACTTGGGTAACCAATGAAGTAATTAAGAAACCATCCATAACATCATTCCACCTCACATGTTTGATCTTCGCATTAACATCCCTGGTAGGAGAGCTAAGATCGATGTCCTCAACTCTTGGAGTACCGGGAGTTCTCGGCACAAGAAATGGGTTTGCAGAAGACTGTTGATTATGTGCCATGATTTCAATATTTCAAATCAAAACAATGATTCCACCTGATTGCCTAAAAAGGCACAAAAGCAATATTTGATCCACTACATCATTGGAGACAAGTTCTCTTTACTATACATAATATTGAGCTCGAATATCCATGAACAAACTAATGCAATATACAATCTTAATAAATAAAGTCATATTATCACAACATAGGTACAAATTAATTGCAAGGCCAACCAAATAATGTCTACATCGATATGTAAGAAGTACAACACAATAGTTATTCATGTTTGATATATAAATAGTTAAGAAAGCATAAAACAAGCGAACTCAATCTAGGAAGTCCACTCTAGGATCATCATTGTGGTGATACTCAGCCCACAATAAATCAGCAATTGTATTCCTATTGTTAGACCACGCTGCTTCAGTTGAAAAAGTTATGTCAGCATTAATTGTTTCAGTTTCAGCTACGTCGACATGAGTAGGGTTAACCTCATCGTCACTTAAGTCTAAGTCATCATCACAAACATCTTCGACGTCGTCGGTCCATAAGAAGTTGTGAATGGCACAACATGCAAGGACTATCTTTGCTTGTGTTTCAATGTCATGGTAGGGTTGATGCCGCAAGTATATGAATCTTCTTTTAAGTAAACCAATTGTTCTCTCAATGACATTACGAAGAGATGAATGTCGAAAGTTGAACAACTCTTTACTATTTTCAGGACATTGCCCCTCTATGTCTCTAAGATGGTAACGAGTCTTGCGGTAAGGAGTAAGAAATCCTGAAACCATTGGAAAGCCAGCATCAGCGAGATAATATTTATCTACGAAAGAATAGTTTACAACAGGGTTAATATTAAACTCTTTTATAACTAAAACACAAAACGTGAAGTATTTAGAGGATACAACTTACCAACAGGTACTATTAGCTTATGTCCTTGTCGTAATATTGTGTTCCTTAACAATCTACCGTTATGTGCCGATCCCTCCCAACCGACAAGCACATATGTAAATTTCATGTCAAAAGTGCAAGCTACTAGAACATTTTGAGAAATTACTTATTTTCTATTGCGGTACCTAGCTTATTCCTCTAGTCAAACATTCGCGGCAATGTGCATACCATCTATGGCCCCCACAGCATCCTTTTGAAAACATTTTTTTAGTTTATTGATAATGAAATATGAGTACTCAATGTAATTAGAAATGTAATGGAATTTGAAAATCTAACTTAAAAGTATGAATACCAAGGCTTCACATTGGTCTTCTCGTGAGGTGAGTTATGAGTGGTGGCATTAACAACAACTTCTCTATATAATCCAAGGCAAGCACACAACACTTCATGGAAGTAATGACTAATTGTGTGACTGGATCTAAAGAAGGTGAAGCTTTCAGTTCGATTATGTTCATCATGCCCAACCGTATGCAAAAACATAGCTACTTGTTCCTCAACACGGACAGATCTATTATCATCCAATCCAAACGTTCTTAAACGGGCACATAATGTTTGGAAGGGACCTATTTTCATCCTAAGTAGGTTATGACAAATTGTGTTATTCATCCCAAACATTCGTGTTAGGGTCATTTCTCTTTCAGAATCCCAATTTGTATGAGGAGCCCTAGGGAGATATCGGTCACGACGCCTAATATGGCCATATATAGCAAGCGTCTGCATGACCATTGTAATGCCTCCTCGTCTCAAATAACACAGTAGGTTTACACCTAATTGCCCAAGAGGCGTTAGGAAACTCTAGCAGCGAAAACATTGGATCGAACCTGTCGAAATATTTGTAGGGTTCCCATACAAGCTAAATATGCACAAACCTTTCATTAAGATAAAATATAAATCTAACATAACAAAAAGAGGTACAATCTTCGAATAATTACAACACTTCTGAAATAAAATTACATAAAACGACAAAATAGTATTTAAACGTCCACAGATTCATTCCCATTTGCCTCCCTCGCTTCCTTAGCTCCTGGCACACCAAACATACCTGGAACGCGGAACGTTCCAGGGGCATCAACCCAAGTTAGATTATATGAATCTAAGTGAGATGGTTTCAAGAAGAGAATAGTTCATGTATGGAAATGCAAGTATGCAAAAATGAAACCCCCTTTGTCGAAGCCACGCCAGGGTGTTGCAATCACCCCCGCGCACGCCATGCTCACCTCAAAACACACATATGTGACTCCAAGAGCCACTCATGGCGGCCACTAGCTTGCCACAAACAACCACATGTCATGAAGTGATGAAATAAGTAAAGTTTCATGCCAAACAAAGGAAGTAAGTGAGTATGTCCACATATAACACAAATAATTCAAAGGATGATCAATATGAAGCACAAATGATGTAGAAAACCACTCACACTTGCTGTAATTCTTATCGGTCCACCGATTCTATGAAATTAAGCCCTATTAAGCTACAATTTCATACAATTTGGGTCACCTAACTAGAATATTTTTACATAGGATCATAGGAAATGATTTAAGAAGAAAACCCTAAAAAATTTCAGAGCATGAAGCCCAGCCACGTGCCCTCATGCACCACCAGAAGGGCAGCCACGTGCAGCTGCGGCAGGAGCGTGTGTTACACGCGCCGACTCCCTGGTTCTTATGGATTTTGCTTCCGAAGTTTAAAACAGCCATTAACTCTTTCATTTTAACTCCGATTCGCCTTCCGTTTGAACCTACGGACTCCCCTTTTAGTATACTACGATCCTACAGAAAGAAAAGTGACTTACCTTTTTGGTTTCTCTTCTGATTTGGCAATTTCCCAATCTGGTCTCTCTATTTTGGCTTCCTTTGGTTTCTTTCCTTGGATCCTTCTTTCCTTTGCTTTTCTCTCCTACTTCTTCACTCTACGTGGCCCTTCTTTCTACCCTTTTTATAGTCCTTCATCCCCCAAATCTCAAGATCACACTTAGCTCTTAAGTTAGCTATTTTTCTACCCTAGTAATGATGGCTAGCTTTGAAATTCTTTCACTTGATTCTTCCTTTCTTTGAAAGCCTTTCATTCCTCCAATCCCATGCTTCCAATTGCCTTTCATGTGGCCTTTAAGACAACTCTCCTTATCCATTTCATTTGGTGAGCCAATATAATCCTTCCAAGTTCCATTTACTTTTGACTTTAAGGTGAAAATAATTATTATTATCACAAAGCTTTAAGACTTTTAGGGTTAACTCCCCAATCCCATTTCTCCAACTCAAGACTTCTTAAATAAGCTTTTATCATTGCAAATATTCTTATTGTTGGAGAAGTTATCCTTTATGATATTTTTATTTAGGTCATTAGAACCATTTTCCATTAACACTTAAATCCAAAACTTCCATTAAAATACTTTGTTGCATCATCCAACCTTTACATTAAATTTTTGGGGTATTACAACCATCATCCAAAATAACCCTAGTTGTTGTTGTTGGCGCCGACGTACATTCCTTGATGGAGCCATTAAACTGGACAAACAAACCCATATTTTCTATTATTTGATCAAAACAAACAATCCAAAAGTAACCTAAACTCATCAAAAGTAATTTTGATATTTATATATTATGGGTAAATTATATACACAGTGATTTCAATCTTTCAATGACGCTCAAATTAAAAATATGAATGGGATCACATTTCAAATGGCACTTTTTAGTAACAAACGGGGAATTCTACCATTTTCTTCAGTGAAAATTGAAAATCACTGTATTAAAATAAGTTTTCATTTCATTTAAGCTCATTTAAAGTCAGTCTTGACAAGGAATGGAAGTGATTATCAATATTCCAAGACAACCCCCCCACATGCTACTCACCAAATGCTACCTTAAGTGAGAGAACAAACAATTTATTGTCTTCAGAACAAACTTCGCAAAAAAGCATAAATATCAGATAAACAATCCATTGAATATTTAATCACAAAAGCCTTAATTCTTTTTCATTTTCAACACATAAAAAGGTAACAACTTGTGAATCAAGATTAAGAGTATTAGTTGCAGAGCCATGATGTTATTTCGTGAAAAATGGAAGGAATTTCAGAATGATGGGTTCAAGTGGTTGGAAACATGCCAACAAAACAAGTAAATCCTATAAATTGATAACTTCTTCCCCAAACAAATACCTTGTGCACCATAAAGATGTTAATAAGAATTGCATATGCACCTTGGTTCTGCTAGAGGAAATATCATAATAGAAACATATTTGGAGGTGGTGTGTAGAATCAGTGAGAAAAATTGCAGATATATGGTATCACTCTTATTTGTATACCCAATATTTCTTGTGTATGCATTGAAGAAGGCCCATAGGCTAACTCACAAGTAACATATTCTTTCCTTGGTTTAGGTACTGAATTAATTTACTATCAAAAGCTGAACTTCAAATTCTTTATTTTTCTTTTTCCAGAATCATCTTTTCACTGAAACCCATTGTTCCATTAAACAAAAAAGAGTTTTCAACAAAACCCAATCCCTAAAGGGGCTTCACGAGAACCTTAAGCTAGCTAGGTAGGAACCCAAAGAAAGCTTCAGAGTTCAGAAACAACATGGTTGCTGCAAAGAAGGCATCGAGTGAGATTGAAGATGCATGATTTAAAATGCTACAAAAAACATTTAAATTGTTGAAAGCTCGAGCTGAAGCAACAGGGTTTTGACAAATGAATGTGAAGGTACCTGATTAAATGGCCCCAAATCAGCAACACAAGGTGCAGGGAAAGTGTGAAGAACAGTGATTTTTAATACAAAGAGAGAGGGGGGGGAGAGAGAGAGCGCTTTGCTTGTAGTTGCATATGTCTCTTTTTCCTTCAATCAAAACCAAATTAATAGGTTCATTGAAAATGAAGGCTCGCCACTACTCACCCACCACTTGGCCACTAGCCGCTCACCCCCTCTCACCCACTCTCTCGCTCGCCCTCTCTCTCGCGCTCGCTCGCTCTCCCTCTTGTTCACTCTCTGTCGCTTTCTCGTTGCAGATCTGCTTACAAGGGAAGGGGAAATCGAAAATGAAAACGAAAAGCTTACCTTGAACCAAATGAAGATCAACCCTCGGAGCTCATCTTCGCAGAGATGGCGACGAACAAGGGGAAGAGCAACGCCGAATGGGAAGAGGAACTCGAGGTTGAAGTTGAAGGGGATGAAGATGAGAAGGTTGGTTGTTTTCAATTGCCTGGAAAATCAAAGCTCCTCCCCCCAAGCAATTTGATTTCCGTGATTTGAAGGAAAAAGCGGTCACGTGACCAGAAATGGGAAAATGAGTTCCCTGGAAAAAAATGACTATCAAACACTACTACAAAAGTAGAAAATTAGGTGGAAAATATGACTTTTTCCAAGAAAGAAAAAGCCTATTAAACGGGGCCTTAGAGTTTAAACAATTTAGACAGCAAGAGCCAAAATTTGCAGGTGAAGAAAAGTAAGCAGTGAAACACCTAAAGCATATGCCACAAATTCTGACATCTCAATGTTGAACTTTATTAAAGTTATACCACTAGAAAACTCTTACACGGGCGCACACAAATATATCTCCATGAGCCCATAAAATAGTAGCAATTCCACTTCCTTGAACATAACCAGCTCACTAGTATTAAAATATGATAATATCTAATCTAGTACCCTACTACAGAGGGTAAAGGAAGACCAACTCACTTGTGGGTAAGGATCGGGTGATGCCCAATTCCTTCACTGCCAAAGGTAATCTCTCTCCATCAGTAACCTGAGATGAAAAAGGAACAATGAATTTCAATGTAACATTAAGCAAAAATTATTGTAATTTATTACATTCAAGTATAGATGAGAAGCAACTAAATCAAACCTCATAATCTGCTCCAACACTCTTAATGTTAACAGTTTGTATTTCATTATGCTTAGCCCATATGATTTTTTCACTATTGTCCATGCCATAGGTACTTCTCGACCAATTTTTACCATAATGGTTCCTTCATCATAGCCAATTACAACCATGTCAAGAAAGTACAACAGATAAAAAATAAAGTTGTAGTTAGACAAGTGTTAAACACCCTCAAGGATAAGGGCATCAAATTTAGCACGAGTACTTAAAACTTTTATATCCTAATTATTTGCTTGAAATTGCAATATACTATTCAATAAAAGGAATAACACAATTAAGAGCCAAGAGGTCTTGCAGGGTTTAGTTAATGAGTATCTGATAATTTAAGCATGACTTCAAGCCCTCTGATGCCTAATATACCAGATTGGAAAATCCAAAGACAAGAAATTAAAGATTCTGAATGAAACAAGCTCACAAATGTACCAGTAAGATAATTTCACTAAATTTCAAATTTGTAACATATCACAATTACAATGACCCCCCCCCCCCTCTCAAACATGTGGATGTGGGTAGGAAAAGAAAAAAAGAGGGAAGCTCACTTTCCAAACTCTTTCAAGACCATAATTCAGAGTGTTCTCAAGGTTGCAAATCAATAAAACAATTTAGAAACATTAGAAACAGCAGCAAACATTCCAAATACTTATAGAGTGATAGAAATTAAAAATAAATTTTTAGAACAGGTTATGGCATAGAGTGCTAACTGCTGGAAATTAAAAAAAAACCTCAAACACAGTCAACCAAAGCAAACCAAATAACCAATAGATATTGAAATACTGAGAGGTTCAAATTCTCTTACTTACAAATGCATGAGTCTTCAAAATCTAAATTTCTATAGGTGCGGGGCTGTCAACAATAACCTTTGCCAATTCTAAAATAATATACAAAATTAATTAAATAATTTAAAAGTAACAAGTATTGAACTAAAATTTAAAAAAAAAAAAAAAGAGTAACAATGAGTTTACCTTCTTCAAGTTGTTCAACATGATCCAAATCTTCTTCAACACTCATTGGGGTGGTAGATGACCGAAGCCAATCTTGCGTACAAATCAGACTTTCAACCACTTTAGGAGAAAGAGAACTCCTAAATGGATCAAGTACTCGACCCCCTGTACTGAAGGCAGACTAGGATGCAACATTAGAAACTGGAATTGCCAACATATCTCGAGCCATAGAAGATAGAATAGGAAACCGATGACAATTAACTTTCCACCAATTCAAAATATCAAAGTCATCAGTTTTCTCCTCACACACTTCACTTAAATACTTATCCCATTCTGAAGACATAGTTGTAGACCCACTACCACTAGCATACTTATACTTTTTGAAACGAGAACTAAGCAAGTTTGGTCTGCCAGATTTTCCCTTCTCGACATTCTCCATAACAGGTGGAGTAGACACTTGAGACTGCTCTCCTACTTCACCTTGAGGTGCCAATTTTTTCTTATATTCTTCATACAAAGCATATACGGCATTTTTTAAGGACAAAACTGCAACAACCCCTTTCTCACCCTGATACATCTCCTGAAGTGCATACTCCATAAACTCTAACTTGTGCCTAGGATCAAGCACCACAACAATGTAAAGCAAGTGATTTATTTTTTCTAGATCCCCCCAATATTTATCAAACTTTTCTTTCATTTTTCCAGCCATCTCACTCAACTCGAGATCATCACCCTCTTGCCACTCATGTAAGAGACAATGACCAGTACTAATCTCATGGAAAAAAGTATTGGAGGTGACATATGAAGTACCTGAAACCCGCAAAGTAAGCTCATAAAATTGTTGCAACACTTTAACAAACATTCTGACCCTCGTCCAATCCTCAAGCTTGGGTCTCCCATCAATAGTAATAACCTGTTATAGGTCATTATTCCAACTACTTGTACAAAGATCAAGCATAAAACATGGCTCTTCCTCATCAAATCTCTCAAAAGCCCTCTCAAACTTTTGAGCAGTCTCTAACATTTAGTATGTGGAGTTCCATCTAATTGCAACATCCAAAGACAATAGACCCTTAGATTCGATTTTTTCAACTTCTACACATTCTTTGAATTTTCTTAGTCTTGTTGGAGATTATCTAATATATCTGACTGCATCCCTAACTCTTGTTATTGATTCATTTAGCTCTTTCAACCCATGTTGCATAACCAGATTTATTATATGAGCCACACACCTAATATGTAAATAATTGCCACTCATAATGCTAGCATCCCATTTTACCATTTTTTTCTTGAAGTTACCCACAACAACATCATTTGAACTACCATTATCTACTATCAAAGTCAAAACTCTATCAAGTTTCCATCCCATTAGACACTTCTCAATTGCCATAGCAATGGCATCACCCTTGTGATTATATATTGGACAAAAATTTAAAATTTTTTTCTTCAATGTCCAATTATTGTCAATATAATGTGCCGTCAAGCACATATAATTAATCCTTTGAATGGAGGTCCATGTATCAGTGGTTAAACAAACTCTTTGACATGAATTTTTTACCTCATTCATCAATTTCAACCTTTCTTCATTAAATAATTCAAAACAATCACGATAAATTGTCCAACATGAAGGAACTCAAAATTTTGGACAAATCACATTAATGAAGTGCCTAAACCCCTCACGCTCAACAAATTTGAAAGGCATCTCATCTACCATCACCATGCGAGCTAAAGCCTTTTTAGCAAGCACTTGATCAAATTTCCAATTCACCAATCCCATACTCTCCCCTTTTCTCTCACCCAATGTTGAAGATTGTTTCAAGTTTAATTGCATTTGATGGGTTTCCAAAGCATGAGGGTGTTTTTTACATGTTCCCATATGATTCCTTAAAGCCGTAGTCCCATTTTTTTTGGGATCACAATGAAACTCCCTAGAACAATAGTTGCATCTCCCTTTAATCTAACCCTCTAAATTTGTAAACTTGGTAAAATGATCCCACACATCTGACCTAGCTCTTATTGTTTTTCTCTTTGCCTTTCCTAGTGATGTTGCACCTCTATCATGTTGAGATTGATTACCTTGGTTTGGTGCCATTAGTATTGGTGTAGGCACTGAACTATCATCCATACTAGGGATGTTTGTAGTGTGACTCATGTCTTCTTCTCTTGCCATCTAAAATTAATACAATTATAATTAATATTAATATGTATTGCATTTAAAGAGTGGGAAAATGACCACTTCCTATAGAACCAGAACAAAAAATTATATCCCTGTCCTAGACTCCTAGTACTAGCACTAGAACATGAGAAAATGACCATTTCCTATAGAACCATATAACAACATAACAGAAAGGAAAAGGACCAAACCAAAATCTGAAAACAAGGAATGCATAATAAAGGAATTTGCAGGTTATTATTCCATAAGGCATAATCAATAGCAAATGATCACATAACAGATCAATAAGTCCCATACCTCTAAGACTAAGACAACATTTTAGGTGAAAAATATCTCATGCAAGTTTACACTTCTATATACACATCCATAACTTCAATATCAAACAGATGAAAGCAATTGCAAATTACCCCAAAATCATAGTTATAAAGAGTCTTAAATTGATAAATTGAACCAAAATTGGAGGCACAAAATAAACTCCATTTCCTTACATGAAGAATACTACTAGTCATAAAGGGTTTTAAAATGAAGGGTTGTAATTAAAATTCAATAGAAGACAAAGTCATTGAAGAGGTAATATATAGACTATAGTAAAGATAAAGTATGACATAAACCCTAAAACATGACAGAATAATATATAGACTAAACATGACAGAATAATATATAGCCACTAGAGCCAACCCACATACAGCTAACAGCTCTAAAAATATATAAACTAAAAAAATTTTAAAAATGAACTAACCTGCACAACAATAGTAGCAGTAGCACGAAATAGATTTGAACGAACAAATTAAACCTAAACAAACAAGTCAACAGCAGCAATGAAGAAGAATGGCAACAAAAAGAAATGATAAAGAGAACGAGAGACCCCTTACAAACAACAATGCTTTCGTAACTAAAAAGTCCCCAAATTTGAGAAACCCTAAACCCTAACATTAAAAAAATAAAAATAAATAACCGAAACTAACCTAAGTCGATAGTTGGTGTGTCACATGTTTCGATCGTCAAAGCACACAAGGGAAGAAAGTTTGTCGGTCCTCGGTGGGGTATGGCTCGATTTCATCTAAAGAATCGAAACTAAGTGATTAGGATTTAGGATTAGGGTTCGGTTAGAAGTAAGATGAAATTACCAAGGAAGGAAAGAGCTTACCGACGGGCGATGGTGACGAACCGACGGTCGAATTTCTCTAGCGATGGTGAGGGTTAGGGTTTCTCTCGATCTCTCTCTCTCTCAGCTCGTCGAATAGTGTGAAGTGTGAGTGATTGTGTGTGAAGAAGCCTCATTCGCTCAGGAATACACATGTGGGTATTCATGAAACGACATCATTTTATGAAGAACTAAACGACATCGTTTTAAATGTCGGTCGATTCAATTTTGTCGATTATTCTAACCTAAAAATCGATAACCGAATCCCTCCCATATGCTAATCGAACCGTTCTTCCCTATATAATTAACCAAACTGAATCGATTGATTCAGTTCAGTTAGTTCGGTATAACCAAACCATTGCACAACCCTACGCACAGGGGAGGTCGCGAGTTCGAAATTGGGGATGGAAGGTTGGAAATTTAATTTCCAGTATCGCCACATGGCGCGTGGCCACGTGGCTAGGCGAGTCCAGATGGCTAGGCATGCGCAGGTCTGAGCGTGAGGGGCTGGGCAGGTCCAGGCTACTAGGCGAGCACGAGTCTGGGCGCTGGCACAGGCTGTTGGGAGAAATTTAAAATTTTAATTTTTGTGGCAGTGCTAAAATTAAAAATTTTAATTTTCTTTTAATTTTCGCAGTAGTTCTAAGAACCGTCGCTAAAATTAAAAATTTTAACTTTCTTTTAATTTTTACGACGGTTCTAAAAATCGTCGCTAAAATTAAAATTTTTAATTTTTTTTTAATTTTTACGGCGGTTCGAAAACTGTCGCTAAATATTTTAAAAACCGCCGCTAAATCACTAATTTTGCGGTGATTTAAAAATCATCGCAAAAAATATGATTTGCAACGGTTATTCCAGCGGTTACTGAAAATCGCCGCTAAATGCTCCGCGACGGCTGATTTAGCGATGGTTTTCAAAACCGCCGCTAAATTACTTAGCGCTAAATGCAAAAAAAAATGACCGCTAAATGCCAGTTTTTTTGTAGTGGCACCCCGAGTTGTATGTCATGTTCCAATTCCTACAACATTACTACCATATTATTTGATTATGTTTACACCGAGGAATGTAGAATTGGTATGTAGTGAAGTTTATAGAGATTGTAAAATTATGGTGCATGATAAGGAGCTACTAGGA
Source organism: Diospyros lotus (assembly GCF_014633365.1). Taxonomy (NCBI): domain Eukaryota; kingdom Viridiplantae; phylum Streptophyta; class Magnoliopsida; order Ericales; family Ebenaceae; genus Diospyros; species Diospyros lotus. Next base: position 33,082,572 of record NC_068341.1, on the reverse strand, counting down.
AATTTGATGGTATTGGACATAAGGGATTTTGATCTTATTTTGGGCATGGATTGGTTATTCCAACATTATGCCAAGGTTGATTGTCGGCCCAAGGTAATTCATTTTGAGTTGCCTCAGCAATCAATTATAGTGTATCGAGGCATCAAGCCTATGAGCTCCATGCCCATGATTTTTGTAATGAAGGAAAAGAAGTTGGTTCAACATAGATGTGAGGTATATTTGGCTTTTTGTGATGATAGATTAGGAGAATAAGGAAGAGTTGTCAGATATTCTAGTAGTTAGGGAATTTCCCGATGTGTTTCCTGAAGAATTGTTGGGATGCCACCACCAAGGGAGATTGAGTTTTCTATTGAGTTGGTGCCAAGTACGCAGCCTATTTCCAAGACCCTTTATAGAATGGTAGATAATGAATTAAAGGAACTGAAGGTCCAGTTGCAAGAACTGATTGAGAAGGGATTTATCCGCCCGAGTGCCTCACCTTGGGGTGTTCTAGTGTTTTTTGTGAGGAAAAAAGATGGATCCATGAGACTATGCATTGACTACTAGTAGTTAAACCAAGTGACATTGAAAAACAAGTATGCTCTCCCACGTGTTGATGATTTGTTAGACTAACTCCAGGGAGCCTCAGTCTTTCCAAAGATTGATTTGAAATCAAGGTGTCATCAAGTGAGGGTCAAAGAAGAAGATGTGTAGAAAATAACATTTTGCACCCAGTATGGCCATTATAAGTTTGTGATCATGCCATTCGGGTTGATGAGCGCCCCAGCAGTCTTCATGGATTTGATGAACAGAGTATTCAAGGAATACTTGGATTGTCTTGTTATTGTGTTCATCAATAATATCCTTATTTACTCGTCGAGCTTGGAAGAACATGAGACCCATCTCAAGGCAGCCTTGCAAAGGCTAAAAGAAGAACCGTTGTATGCAAAATTTAGTAAGTGTGATTTTTGGCAGCGAAATGTGGGTTTCATAGGACATGTAGTGTCTAGAAAGGATATTGCAATGGACCCTGAAAAAGTGAAGGCAATAGTTAATTGGCCAAGGCCGACAACAGTTTTGGTGGGATGGTTTGAAAAGAGATATGGTAAAGTATGTTTCACAATGTGCAGTGTGTCAGCAAATTAAGGTTGAACATTAAAGACCAGCCGGTCTCCTACAGTCGTTATCTATTCTGGAGTGGAAGTGGGATAAAATATCCATGGACTTTGTGACAAATTTGCCTAGGATGGTGAAGGGGCACGATGACATATGGGTGATAGTTGATAGGCTGACTAAATTAGCTCACTTCTTACCGATAAAGAAGACTTACCCTCTGAGCCATTTGGCAAAGATATACATTGAGGAGATCGTGAGACTACATGGCATTCCGTCTAATATTGTGTCATATCGTGATCCTCGTTTTACTTTGCATTTTTGGGAGGCTCTGCATGATGCTTTAGGCACTAAGCTAAGATTCAGTACTGCATTTCATATGCAGACTGATGGGCAGACAGAGAGGACTATCCAGACCCTGGAGGATATGCTTAGGGCATGTGTATTAGATTTCCATGGTAGTTGAGATGATCATCTACTGTTGGTGGAATTTGCCTACAATAATAGTAATCACATAAGTATTGGGATCCCACCTTATGAGGCATTGTATGGAAGACTGTGTAGGTCGCCTATTTGTTGGGAGGATGTTAGAGATCGAGCATTGTTGGGACCTAAGGTAATTGAACAGACAACAAAAAAGATCTAAACCATTAGGGCCTAAATGAAAACAGCCCAAGATAGACAAAAGAGTTACGCGGACAAGAGGTGGCATGACTTGGAATTTGATGTGGGTGATCATGTATGGTTAAGGGTAATGCCCACAAAGGGTGTGCATCGATTTGTAGTTTTGGGGAAGCTTAGGCCCGTTACATTAGACAGTTTGAAATTTTAGAGCAAGTTGGGACTTTGGCATACAGGTTGGCTTTGCCACCTTAGTTATCCTGTGTTCACAACATCTTCCATGTGTCTATGTTGAGGAAGTATATGCTAGATCCCCAACATATTATTGATTATCAGACCATAGAGGTCAGAGATGATGTTTCTTATGAGGAAATGCCAGTCAGTATGCTGGAGTGGAGGGAGAAAGTATTGAGAAACAAGACGATTTCGTTTGTGAAAGTCAAGTGGCAGCATTACTCTTCAAACAAGGCTACTTGGGAGCTCAAGGATGAGATGAGGCATTTCTTTCCCTAATTGTTTGTGTGACCAAGTATGAATTTAGGGGACCAAATTCTTTAAAGGGGGGAGAAACTGTAACGACCCATTATTGGTTTATGTCATTATTGATATTTATTTCATTTTGGTGTACATATATATTATATAATGGCATTATTTTAAAATTAAATAAAATGGATTGAGGGTTTAATGAAGCTAGATTTGGGCTAATATGAGAAAGCCCATGGCAAATGGTACTTAGAATTTAAATGAAACCATTTTAATGGATTGGGCCTAACTGTAATACCCGGGAATGATTTGAGGATATAAACGATATCTAACGAAGGGCATAAATGGAATTTACGAAAAAGTGACACTATAGGGTACACTAATGCAGCTTTGGATCACCGAATTAGTCGAAGGCAGTACCCCGGACCATAGATATGCAAGGGAAATGATATAGTGTCGACGAGTAACACGAATTATGATTTTTAGTGATGAAAGAAATCGGATCGGGAACAGTTTCCAGTACAGCTGTCGACTAGGCTGGGAAAATCGAATCGACGTAGGAGATGTCTGAAAAGTCAACGGAGCGTGTCAATGACCTATATTTTATGTATAGAACAACCCTTAAGTGATTTCGGGTTAAAACGAACGGATTTAAGGTCAAATCAACCAGTCGGGCCTAAGTGTAATTTTTTAAATTTGCCCGAGGGAGGTCAAAACAGTAATTTTTTAGAAGTTTCAAGGATCAAATGAAGAGTACAAGACTTGTGGGCCTTAGTGATGGTGTTAGAAAGATCAGGGGTATCATGAAAAGGGGCCAAAATGAGATTAGATGAAACATAGGGTGAAAGTGCAATAAACAGAAAATTGGTAGTGTGAATGCAGCAAAGGATTTTGGTCGCCACCTTCAACCACACATGGCCACCGTTTCCGGCGATGAGACAGCCGAGGCTGGCTTGGGGGAGGTGCTATACGGCAGTAAGAGGCTTGGGGAGCAAGGCTTAGCCAGTGATTAGCCGAGAATTGGCCGAAAATTGCTATAAAATGGGGGCAGAGGGTTTCGAAGTTTTTGCAAGAAATCGATCACATTTTTTGATGATTTTGGGAGCTTTGATAAAGGGCTTTTGGTCGCGAGGCATCAAGGATCACTTTGAGAGCATTTCGAGGCATTTTTGAGTGAGTTTGGTGGCCATTCGAAGCTTGGCTGTGAGTGACAGGCGGACCACCTAGGGCTACCTGTAAATCGACTTTTGGAGGTCTTTTAGGTGTTGTTTCGACCTGATTTTTGTGGGGTTGTGATCGAGTGAAGAAGGGCTTCAAGGGGGTACCAATTTCGTGGCCATCGGAGAAACCGCCGGCGACTGGCTCAACAGAGAAAATAGTGACGCGTGCAGCCACACGCCAGCCTTTACTTGCACCCACGCGCCAAGAGCGTGAAGGCGCGTGACAAGGGCCTTTTTGGTAATTTCACTTCCAGAATTTTTATTTAATTATTTTAGGATTTACTGTGTTAAAATATTTTGGAAAATGGTTGAGGAAATAATTATTTTGGAATTACCGAGGTGAAAAATGGGAGAAAATAGAGGAAATTAAGGAAAATGGATTTTAATGCTTCCTTAAATTAAATATGGTGTTTTAGGAGTGTCGTGGCTCGAGGTTGAGTACAAGTACGAGTATTTGTTTTGACACACAAAACGAGATTGTGCATGAGGATCGAGGTGATTCGAATACGTCAAGGTGAGTGTTCGCCCCCAAAACTTGTTTACTATGAGTAGTTTACCCTAAAATTTGGTATTTGTGTTACCTAAATGTGTTGTGGATTTCATGCAAAATGGTTTTGTGCATTGAAACGGTAACCGGTGACGGTTGGTTTATAAGGGAGGTTCGTCCCTAAATGTTTTGAAATTGTGCATTGCATTTTATAAAACTGTTGTTTATATGATGCATTGAATTGTGAAATGTGGCATTGTCTTGAGTTTTGTGTGTACGTATGGAATGTCAGCCTCGGATGTTGTCTGGATAGTGTAGCCATAATTCTCCAAGGGCGTGACGGAATAATAGGGGTATCTGATGCTGGTGCGCATGTCAGGACAGCCGCCTTATTTTCCGTGCCAGACCGTTTGGTCAAGGAAGTTGCACTAGGACGACTAGGTGATCCATACTGTGTTGTTCATGTGGGATGTTGTCTGGATCGTGTAGCCATAATTCTCCAAAAGCGTGACGGAATAATAAGGGTATCTGATGCTGGTATGCATCTCAGGATAGCCGCCTTGGTTTCCATGCCAGGCCGTTTGGCCAGGGAAGTTGCACTAGGATGACTAGGTGGTCCATGTGAAATTTTGGAGTTGGGATTGTATGGTGGTTCTTGGATGCTTAAGGTGGGAACGTAATCTGGTGAGATGCATTGGCAGCCCCCATTAAGTTAGAATCGCGTCGCATCATCGAGTCGGTATAGTGGCATAGCTTTTAGAGAGATTGCTCTTTTCCCGTGGTAGGGTTAAGCACTGGGGATTCTCTTGGGCTAGGGCTTACCGGGTGTATTGGTTTATTTCATGTCTTGCATTCATTCATGAAAAATGTGTTTTGAACTCTCACTTAGATGATTCATCATCTAATTTGGAATATTCAAACGTTCCAGGTGAAGACAGCGGCGCGAAGGGAACGGGAATTGCCGAGGAGTGACGGCGATTAGAGGATGTTTTTATATTATGTCATTTTGGTTATGTTGTTTATTTTGAGAACGTCATGTAAACGTTGGTTCGACTTTTTGTTATAAATAAAGTGATTTCGGTTATGACCTGTTAAGGTTTCGATCTAGCTTCCACATTTGAGATGATGTACCTGTCTTAGTTTATTAATGGTTCATAGTTGATATACTGAGAAGGTGTAATGGGATCTTCGGGGAACGGTTTTTGTGATGGGTTTTTATTTGGAAAAAAAAAAATTATATCCCTGGAATCTTACGTTACGTAACGCCCTTCTGGAGAGCGAGGTGTTACACTAACTATGTATAGATTAAGTCCATAGTTGATTTTAAATGAAGTGGGTTAGACCAAGTGAAAAATAGATCATTTAGGCCTTAAGTGTTGGGCCAAGTTGAAAATAATCTTTTTGGGTTTTATGAGATGTTGGGCCTAATTAAATGAGTTGGGCATAAATTATATGTGAAGGATGAATGGCTTCGAGCTTGAGCCCATTTACAAGAGGATGATTTAAATTTAAAAAGAAAATTAAATGAGTGGCAAATGACATAAAAGGGCATGGAAATATATATGTGTGTGTGCAAGTGGGAGGGGCAAAGTTGAGAAAGCATAAATGGGGGGTGGGGTCGCAGACATTCCCCTATTTTCCTCCTTACTCTCCTCCTCCTTGCTTTCTTACTCCCTTCTCTCTCTCCCATTAGTATTTCTTCTTCTTCTTCTTCTTCTTCTCCTCCTCCAACTTCCTATCTTATTCTTTTTTTTTTTTTTTCTAATTTGGAGCTTCAAGGGGTGTGGCTTTGCAACATTTAGCAGGCTTCTTCTTCTCTAAATTCGGTTTCTCCATCTAAGGAAAGTTCCATTCCTTCCATGTTCTTCATTTTGAAATTATTAAATTTTCAGCCAACTTGCGTATGTTGTACATTTCAGGCTATAACTTTCTGTATTTATATCCAAATTGAGATCTATTTGTTGAATTATAAACTAGATTTCTTGAGCTTCATTTTGATATATTACTTGGATTTTTTTTTCCAAGTATTGAACTTGTAAGTGCCCTGTGAAATATCTACTCGAATCTGGAAATTTTGTTTTCGTGTAATCTGTCATTGCTTCGGTTTTTGGCCTATAACTTTTTGTAATTAGATCCAAATAGAGATCCGTTTATTTCATTGTAAACTAAACTTATTGAGCTTCATTTTGATATATTACTTGGAATTTTTTGGCCAATTATTGAGTCTATAAGTGTCCTATGAAATATCTACTCAAATCTGAAAATTATATTTTTGTGTAATCTGTCATTGCTTCTGTTTTTGGCCTATAACTTTCTGTGTTTACATCCAAATCAATATCCATTTGTTTTTATGTAAACTAGACTTCTTGAGCTTTATTTTCATATATTACTTAGAATTTTTGGCTAAGTATTGAGCCTGTATGTGCCCTGTGAAAAACTTACTCAAATCTAGAATTTTTATTTCTGTGTAATCTGTTATTATTTCGGTTTCTAGCCTATAACTTTTTGTGTTCGTATCCAAAATGAAATCCATTTATTAATCTGTAAAATAGACATCATAAGCTTCGTTTTGGTTTATTAATCGACTTATTTGGTTATGATTTGGACCTGTAATGACCTTGTTAAATTCTGTCCAAAAATCTAGAAATTTCCTGTACCGCTTAATCTGCCTTGCTTTGGTTGTTGAGCAATAACTCATTGTGATTATTTTTTATTTCAAATCCATTTATTGTTTTAGAAACTAAAGGTCCAGGGCTTCAATTCGATTATATTATTCATAATATTTGGCTAAGTTATGAGCCCGAAATAGGTCTCCAAAGTTGTAGTTGAAATCTAAAAAATTTGAGAATTTGTTGTGTTGCTACACTTCCTATGTTAATATCTTAGTTTTTGCCCATGAAAAACCCCCATTTTGCTAAATGGGTTGTATCTCTCTTGTTTTGCTAAGTTTTGAAATTTTCTTGTATTTTGTGGAGTTTTGTTGGAAGCCTCAATAAGGTTTTGTATCACCCCATATTTCTTAAGTAATGACACATTTATTGATTAGGGTCTAGAGTCATGCAAGATTTAATGTTTCTTGCATGTATAAGTTTTGGTTTCTTGCAGTTGCTGTTGGGGTAAAAATTTATCATGTGATCATGAGATAATGCACAACTTAATTTATGTAATTGTGCATAATAAGCATGATGTGGAATTTTTCTTAATCATTGAGAATTGACATGAAATTGGGATATGTATGTGTGATGCATGATTATTATCTTTGCACACCTATTATTTTGCGTGACGGCTATGTCTATGGGTGAGAAAATGATATCCAAGGAGCGCCTGACGCGGCTGAGGTGGCCATTAACCCGGTAAGCAAGGCTCAAATTATTATTGCTTGTTGATATATTTTCATGATGCATAAATATTCATGTATGGATATATTGGTCGTGGGAGCCTTGGGAATTATGTGGAAACTTCCTTACTATTGGTGGATGTGCGTGAGCATAAAAATGACTACATGGTATGTATAATAATCATGGCATGGGAAATTGATGTAAATGGAAAACTTATGAGTTGTGTTATACTAATATCTTCTCATAGAGTTGTTTACTCTATCTTGATTAACCATACCTTTGATTCTATATCTCCATGCTTTATAAATATACTTGTTGAGCCTTGTAGCTCACCTTGTTGTACTCTCGTGTCATTCCAGGTAAACGTAAAGCAGTGGTTGAGGGCGAGTCCACTGCGGCTAAAGCCCAGGGTTAGAGGTGTATGGAGACCTCCCAAACTAGATGGTCCATGTTAGTGTTTGTGAAGAGGGTATGTGTGAGGAAATTTTATGTTGTAAAATTTTTTAGTGCCCTTGTATTTCATTTTATGTAGGCCATGGTGCCAAGATATTGTAAACATTTATGTTGACTTCCGCTGAATTTATCTAAGGATTGTAATATCGAGTTGTACGTTATTATTCTATATCATCCTTGTGATGACCTCCTTTCAAATATCCTATGCTAGTGGGACTATTCGGGATTGGGCCACTACAACATCCCCCACAAAAACGGAAATAGATTCACAATGGTATGAAGAAAGAAGAAAGGGAACTTGCACAACAAAACAAAAACAAGTGCAAGGGAGAACTTTCCTTTATAAGCTTCTTGATGGTTGGATTGAAGAACAAGACTACCAAATCAACAACTTCAAATCCAAGATAAGCCATGGAGAAAGTAAGAGGAAAATGGAAAAAAAAAGAAGGAACAGGAGAGACGAAGGTATGGAAGACTTGCACGCTAAGAATCTCTTATATACCTTCCATTCTTACCCATTTTTCCCTTGAACTTGCACAATATTACAACATAGCCATTCCCATTTTTCCTTCCATTTAAGTAAATGAGTAATGCATGTATATATAAAGACTCAAGTAATGTGGCCCTATATTGTTTGTGTAGCAGGTTGGCATTATTTGGCCTAATGTCGAAAATTTTCTCATAAGCTTAAGAATGGTTGGAATGAATGGTATTATATAAGTCAAGTCAATGTATGTCTACGTGTGTGTAATTGTTGAAAATTCAAAATAAGGGAATTTTGAAAGGTCAAAATGGGAAAAAAGGATTGAAAAAGTTAAAATTTGGTGGCTCAAAATGGAAGACCATTTACGGCCATTATAACTAAAAAGTAATAATATTATATATATATATATGTTATTATTAGAAAAGGAAATATATGTATATATATTATTAAGAAGGGGAAGAAAAATCTGGCAGATTAGATTGAGTGGAGAAGATGAGGAAAGGGGGGATGGCAGGGAGCATGATTGCGCCTAGAAAGTCTCAAATTGGAGACTTGCTCTCCAAGGCCACCAAAATGCATGTTATATACATAAATCTTATATTATATTATATTTCTACACTAGATGATAAAATATAATATGGGCATGCAAACAAAGGTGAAGTCAATTGGAGAGGGTGCAGCAGTGCATACGTATATATATATATATATAGGAAATATGAAATATGTGTATTGTGTTAACATATATTATATTAATAATACACACATTCTATTATGTTAATATATATAGGAAATGGGAAGATTAAGAAGTGAGCAGAATTTTTCGCATATGGGACGCGAAAAAAAGGGTCACTTTCGAAGCATGTGCTTCCATTTAAATATGTATATATATATATCTCCATGTACATATATATGCGTCATATACAATATGAGAAGGAAAGGAAGCAACAGCAGAATATGAGGCACGACCGCTTGGAGAGACTTCTTGAATTATCTAGGTTTTGGGAGAGTTCGGAGACTTTTGGCAACTCCTCTTGTTCCTCCTTTTTTTATGCTTCATGGATGAGTTTTCATGGATATTTTTCATAGCAACAAATTCAAATTGCAAGTATTCTTGCTTTGTTCATCTTCCTTGCTACTTGGGTAAGTATCTCGTTGCAGTTAAAAGACACTGTTCTTGTTATCTTTTCTTAGTTGCAAGCTATTAAGCTGGTGAATTAACTTCTGGAGAAACTAGTTCCAGTTTTGAGTACCATCGGTAAAAGGCAAGTTCCATTCTCTTATTCTTATTGTTGCAAGTTCTCTTCATTTTACGTGTTTTGTTCATTCTCTTACCCCCATTTGAGTTAAATAAGAGATTTCTTGGGATTTTTATTTCTAAATGCTTATGGGGTTTGTGTTACCCCTATCTCCTTGGAAATGATGTCAAACCAATTTGGGGACTAGGTTCCTAGAGGATTGAAGGGGTTTGGTTATGGTTATGGATTGCTGCAGGTGTGAACCGTTGTAACAGGGTGCAGGAGTTGTCAAGTAAGGTAAAGTGCCGACCGTTTGGTGACACCGAAGCGAACTGTTGACCAGCCTGAGGAAGGCTGTCGACCAATTGCTTTTAGTCAAGGACTGTCATGGATGCCTAGTCACTATCGACCGACTCTGCCATTATGTGATATACTACATGGCATTGTAGTGCATGAGACTGGGCTTTATTGGATGAGACATAAGATATGAATGCTTGGACACGTACATCTTAGAATGATTAGGTGCATAAGCATTGCATTGGATGTGTATTCCTATGTGGGCAAAGCATGGCCTGATGCTTAGCTTATGGGGGCCAATGTATCACATTGATACTTACTACACTATATTGCATCTATTATTTATTGCATTGCATGGTTACGTTATGATGTGGTATGGAGTTAACCCTTGATAGCTATGAGTGGAGCTCTGCTCTGGGTAGCTATGACTCTAGAACTCCAATATGTCGTAATATGAGGGCCTTGGGCTCATGTGGATTATGCTAGCCAGTTCATGCTGTATGTCGGGACTTGGGTGTCAGGTTGTGCATTTATTATGTGGGCCCCAAGGACCGCTATGTGCATTGGTATTTGTGTTGAGAACCAGATATCTTGGTATATGGTATGGTGTGACATTTAATTTACAACACAACATTTTGTGGGTTGTGTTCAATGTGAGAGAGTTATCCCTAGCCTTATTGTTATTCTTCTACATGCTTGCTGAGTCTTGTGATTCACTTTGTTTTAACATCATTCCAAGTGTGAAAGATGATGTTTGATAGTGGATCCTATGGCAATTGATATTCATTTCCTTTAGGTAGCTATGTATACAAGACAATCCTAACCGAAAAGATCTTTGGGCACATGTTGCGATTAGGAGCTTTAGTATTAATATTATGTTTATTGTGATCTGATCTATATAGCCTTGAGGTGTGAGTTAGTAATTGTTTGATTCCACTGTTGTGATTTATTAGGGAAGTTTAGAGCATCATATTGTGGATTCAAAACTTGTAACTAAAATAATTTTGTGATAAAATTAGGTGATAGCTATTATGTGATATTTTACTCTTGAGTATTAAAAGAGTTTTGATAATGACACAAGTTTTTCAATATATGAAAATCAATCTTGAAATAAAAAGAAACAAAATTATGTGTTTGAATTCAAAAGCAATCTCATTTTGATAATCTCAACTTACTTCCAAAAGAAATAAAGTTAAGAGAGTTCAAGTTAAAGAATTTTATGTTTGGAATCCCAGTTATATCAATCAAGTATTCTTGTTCATGTTGACATCTAAGTGTTAAGTTTTTATAAGAGAATAGTCGACTAAGTGTGTTTGATCTATCTACTATGCCAAGCATCTATTGACTATATGCTATGCATCTGTCGACTATGTTTTGATCTGTCAACTATCCTCATGGTTCTGTCGACAGAATAATTTGGTCTGTTGACTATCAGTGTGTATTTTAGAAGAAGTTTTCTTCATATTTTTGATTTGTCAACTATGTAAGGGTGGTTGTCGACTATCAGTGAAATTGTTTGGTTTTCAGTTGACTGTGCTTCTAGTTTTATCGACTATGTTTTATTTTGTTCATATAATTAGTCAACTAACCTCTTGAGTCTATCAATAGTTTGTTTCACAGAAAATTATAACTAGTTTTTGGCGCATTTAATGCTTGCCCAACCACCCTAACGGTTCAATTTTTGGAAGTATCCACCAGTAATTATATATATGGTATTAAAGAGCATTGAAGGCAGTTCTTTAGATCATTGATTGCTCAACGATCGTGCATTAAATCTTTCTATCTCGCTTAAATTTTTTGTTCTCTCATTTACTATTGTATTGATGCTTTTTACTCAATCGATTTTATTCATTTCAAGTCTTAAGATTATTTGTAGAGAAAACTTGTAACTAAGAATATTCACTCTTAGATTATCTTATTCATTTTCTTGTATTATCTAGCGTAAGCTAGAAGGCCCATTTGAGTGGGAGGTTTGTAATCTTCCAGGGACATACGAAAGCAAGTTTGGAGGAGGTTATCCATAAAAGGCTTCAAAAGGAGAAATTTTCGTTGCAAAATATACTAAAGTATTATAACTATATTCAGCCTAGGATATAGCCAATCTATCCACTTCTTGGGTTGATCGATTGTGAAACACCAAAGATACTATTCAAGCGTATGATTAACCACTTCTGTCTGCCCATTCGCTTAAGGATGATAGCTAGAGCTCATACGAAGGTTGGTCCCAGAGTTTCTCGTTATTCTTGATAAAAATGTTGTGAATCTTACAAGTCACGAGAGGAGTTGGGTCATTGATGGTGGAGCATCTATTCATGCTACATCGAGGTAAACATTCTTTGCTACATATACCTCAAGTAATTTTGGCTCTATCAAGATGGGTAACGATGGTATGGCTAGTGTTGTTGGCATGGGAGATGTTTGCTTAGAAACTAGTAATGGTACTAAACTTGTACTTAAGGGTGTTAAACATGTTCCGAATATTCGTTTGAACTTGATTTTAGCAAAAAGATTTGATGATGAGGATTTCTGTAGTAAATTTAGTGATGGTTAATGGATGCTTACAAAAGGTTTCATGGTTATGGCTAGAGGTAACAAATCTTTGTCTTTGTATGTGATGCAGGCTAAACTTTCCAGAGGCATTGTGAATGCAATGGAGAATGATGGTGCTATTGAGTTATAGAATAAGAGGCTCGGTCACATGAGTGAGAAATGAATGTCTGTGTTGTCCAAGAAAGAGCTAATTTTGAGAATCTCTAGTTTACACTTGAAAAGTTATCACTATTTGGCTGACAAACAACATAAGGTCTCATTCAAATCGCTTTTTCTTACAAGAAAACCATAAATACTTGATTTGATACACTCTAATATGTGTGGTCCGATGAAGACAAGGTCTCTTTGGTGGTGCATCTTATTTTGTCACATTTATTGATGAACACTCAAGAAAGGTGTGGGCTTACACTATGAAGAGTAAAGATCAAGTATTGAGTATTTTCCAGCAATTCCAAGCATTGGTTGAGAGACAGATAAGGAAGAAGTTGAAGTGTATTCGAATCGATAATGGAAAAGAGTATTCTAGACCATTTGATGCTTATTGTTGATAGCATGGTATTAGACATCAAAAGACGCCACCTAAGACAACTCAGTTAAATGGGTTGGCAAAAATGATGAACAAAACACTTGTTGAGAGGATTTGATGCTTGCTTTCACAAGCAGATTTACCAAAATCGTTTTAGGGTGAGGCTTTGAGTACTGTAGTGCATGTGTTGAATTGTCACCTAGCACATCTTTACAAAGTGATGTTCCAGATAGGGTTTGGACAAGTAAGGATATTTCCTAAGGTCTTTGGGTGTAAGGCATTTGTTCATATTCCTAAAGATGAGAGGTCCAATCTTGAGGCAAGGTCTCGACAGTGTGTGTTCATTGATTATGGTCAGGATGAATTTGGGTACAGGTTTTATGATCCCGTTGATAAGAAACTCATCAAGAGTAGAGATGTTGTATTCATTGAAGATCAGACCATTCAAGATATTGATAAGTCTAGAAAATTAGTTCAAAATAAAGATAGCTTGGTTGATTCATAGATAGTTCCTCTTACATCTATTCAGGGTCAAGTTGAGGATGAGGTTCAGATTAATCCACCTAGTACAGATGCTCCCGCACAGGTTGATGATAGTGTTGGTGATGATGATCATGTTGAGACACCAACTACCGAGGACATTCCTCCAGTTAAAAGATCTATGAGAGAACAAAGATCATCCACTAGATATGATCCTAGTGAGTATGTATTACTTACTGAAGTAGAAGAACTGGAAAGCTTTGATGAAGCTTTAAAAGATGAACACAAGGAAGAGTGGTGGAAAACCATGGAAAATGAGATGAATTCTTTGTACAAGAACCACACATTCGAGTTAATAAAGTTACCCAAGGGTAAAAGGGCTTTGCAGAACAAGTGGGTGTATAGGATCAAGCATGAAAAGCATAGTTTGTTTCCTCGATACAAGGCTAGACTAGTTGTTAAGGGATTCATCCAAAAGAAGGGAGTTGATTTTGACGAGATTTTTTCACCTGTTGTGAAGATGTCATCCATTCATGTTGTTCTTAGTTTGGTTGCTAGTATTAATTTAGAGGTTGAGAAAATGGATGTAAAGACAATCTTCCTTCATGGTGATTTGGAGGATGAGATTTACATGGTACAACCTGAAGGCTTTGTTAAAGAGGAAAAAAATGATTATGCGTGTCATTTGAAGAAAAATCTTTATGGGTTGAAACAGACACCGAGGCAATGGTATAAGAAGTTTGAATCAGTTATGGGGGAGCAAGGGCATAAGACCACTTCAGACCATTATGTTTTTGTGCAAAAGTTCTCTGATGACGATTTTATCATCTTGTTGCTCTATGTTGATGATATGTTGATTGTGGGAAAGAGCTTAGTTAGAATTGTGCAATTGAAAAAACAACTCAGTAAGTCTTTTGATATGAAAGAATTGAGACTGGCAAAGCAAATTCTTAGTATAAGAATCATTCGAGATTGAAGAGAAAAGACATTATCTTTATCATAGGATAAGTACATAGAAAAGGTGCTTTACAGGTTCCATATGGGTAAATTTAAAGTTGTTATCTCTCCTCTTGCTACACACTTTAGATTGAGCAATCAACAAATTCAAAGAAAGATGATATGGCTAGAGTTCCATATGCTCCAACAGTAGGGAGTCACTACAAGAATTTGGGGGATTTACCCACACATAAATTACCCACACATATTATACGTGGGTATTTATCCACACATAATGATAATATGTGTGGGTAATTAAATTAGACAAATTCGTTATATTATCCACATTTATTATGTGTGGGTAAATAGATATATCCACACTTATTTTGATAGGAAAAATTCCCTCCACTTTCAGAGGTTAGTGGGATATTTCTCAATAAAATTTTAGTTGATGTGGCATTTATTTTGGATTATATTACCTACCCATATTAATAAAAATTACACATGTGTGGATAATTACTTAAAAATTTATCCATATATAATTACAATTGTTATATATGTGTAGGTATCCACATATTACCTGATGTGGCAATTTTTTTAATTATATTTCCCACACATATTAATAAATGTTATGTATGTGTGAGTAATTATTTATAAACTTACCCACACATAAATTACCCATACATATTATACGTGGGTATTTACCCACACATAATGGTAATATATGTGAGTGATTAAATTATACAAACTTGTTACATTATCCAAATTGATATACCCACACTTAATTTTGACGAAAAAATTCCCTCCACTTTCTAAGGTTGGTGGGATAATATCCTAGTAAAATTTTAGGTGATGTGGCATTTATTTTTGGATTATATTGCCCACACATATTAAAAATATTACGCATGTGTGGGTAATTGTTTATAAACTTATCCACACATAATTACAAATGTTATATTTGTGTGGATATCTATGTATTAATTTAAAAATAGTTGATTAAGAATATGTTTCATTTTTTTACAGGAGCAAATGATACAGTTGAGGCGAGATAATCTTCCAGATAAAATGACTAATAAAGATATCTTATAAAAGGTCCTTGGACGATAATCTATCCGTTTGTTTGGTTGGGGGCGATCTCTTATATAATACTTCTGGGACAACATGCACTAGTGAGGAGTCTAGTTGTCCAACCTACAATTAATTGGTTGAAGATTTGAACCAATACAAGTCTATTTTTCCAGAGCTCCAAGGAGATGTAAATATGTTGCGACAAGTGTTGATTGAGAAGAATATTATGTGCTGATCCGTCCACTCCACATGTACCATCGGATCATAATTCAGGACAATCTCGCCTCGGTCCTTCCCGTCTCAACCCATCTAACTCTAGCCATTCCCTCCATTCTACTGAACAGGAGTTTGGCGACGAGATTTAAAAATTTGTTTTATGCTTTTTTTTCATATGTGTTTGAACTTTTTAGATGACTTCATGATTTTATGCTTATTTTGTGACTTTATGACTTTTTGGTGCGTATATGTTTGAACTATATTGTAATAGATGTTGCAACAATTGAAATTTTAAATATAAAATTTTAATTTTGTTCACACATAATATGTTTTGTAGTCACGTATATGGAAATTATCCTCTCGTATGGAAATTATTTTTTATATTATTGCTCATACATAATATGTTTGTTATCCACATTATATTTTTTTTACCTACACATTCAAAAAATTTTAAAATTATTATCTACACATAATATTTTTTTTACCTACACATAACATTTTTTACCCACATATGAAAATTATTTTTTATATTATTATCCACACATAATCTTAAGTTTACCTCCACATAAACAAATACACATGTCATGCCACATCATCATCCAATTAAAGCCAAGTTATCAACCACATCATTAGCCACGTCATTAGCCATATCATCAACCACATCATTAACCACGTCACAATTACAATTTTCTAATATAAAAATACCTACACATATAGAAATATTTACCTACACATATATGTGTGGGTAATATATTAAGCTTTACCCACACATACATATATGTGTGGGTAAAAGTTATTTTATAATCCCCATTTACCCACACATCTTGACATTTGCATTATGTGTAAGGAAAAATTATAATTAACACATAGGGTAATTTTTACCCACATTTACGTGTATGGATGAAACCCTCAAATTCTTGTAGTATATCTGTCATGGTGTGTATAAGACCAAACATAGCTCATACAGTTGGTATAGTTAGTCGCTTTCTTTCTAATCTAGGAAGAGAGCATTGGAATGCCATTAAGTGGATTTTGAGATATCTACGTGGGACATTTGGGTTAAGTCTTACCTTTGGAGGGAAGAAACCATTACTGGTCGGTTACACTGATGCTGATATGGCCAGAGATGTTGATTCTCAAAAATCTACTTCAAGGTACTTAGTAAAATTTATGGGTGGAGTTGTGGCATGGCAATCCAAGTTACAGAAGTATGTTGCACTTTCTACTACTGAGGCAGAATTCATTGCAATTACAAAAGCATGCAGACAGTTGTTGTGGATGAAAAAAAGTCTTCAGGAGATCGGTTTTAGGCAAGATCGTTATGTATTGTTTTGTGACAGTTAGAGCGTTATTCTTCACCTTGGTAAGAATTCGACATTTCATTAAAAGTCAAAACATATTGATGTTCGATATCATTAGATACGTAATGTTTTAAGCACTAAGGATTTGGAGCTTGAAAAAGTTCACACGGATGATAATGAAGCTGATATGTTGACAAAAACATTATCGAGGAAGAAGCTTGAGACTTGTCGATCAATCGCTAGAATGGCGATCTCCTCCAACTAGTCATGAAGGGGGAGATTTGTTGGGTTGGGCTTCTCTCCTAGTTGGAGGACGGCCCAATAATGGTTGAGTATTCCTAAAAGGATGGCTGGGTAATTATTGGGTATTTCTAAAAAGATGGCCATGTTTCTTTCACTAATATTTTTATCTCATAGGACTAAAATACCCTTTAATGAGCTTAGGGTTTTTGTACCCCTTAGGCTATAAAAGTCGTGCATAATAAGTGAGAAAAACAAAAGGAAAAAGGGCAAAGTTCTTGGAGAAATTCAAATTTCCATTTTTGCATGTGCAACTGTGATCAAACAGGCGAACACACCGTGTTTTGTGCTTCGATTGAACTAAAATTTGGAGAGTACATTTGAGACTCGTGATTCTAGGATCTAAACGGTGATTCTAGGATCGAACCATTTTTATACTACCTTGTGGTTTTCAATTTTTGTCTATGCAATTGTGATAAAACAGACAATCATATGGTTTTTTGTGGTCTAATTAAGCTAAAATTTTGAGGTATATTCCAAACTTGTAGTTCTAAGATCTAAACTGTGAAGATATGATTTAGAGGTCGAGATCCTTAATAATCAAGCCATTTTGTCTCTTATGATTGTTGAGAAGATTTTGTAACCCAAATTTGGTGATATTAATTGAATTTTTAGGTAGACTTCAATCCCATGATTTTTACTCCTCATATTGAAGGAGTTTTTCACGTAAATTGGTTATCTCATTTATTTTTGTGATTGCATTTATTACTTGGCTGGTTACTTTGTTTCCTCGTAGGTTTTCACAAGTCAGGGATTGGGTATATTGATCCCAACACTCCCACGTTAGCTTTTCGAAGCTCTCATTTTAGTCCTGCAGTGCTCTTATTTTACTCTTGTAGTGCTATCATTTTACTCTTACAATATTTTCATTTGAGTCTTATGATGCTCCTATTTTAATCTTATGGTGTTCGCATTTTAGTATTGCAATGCTCTCATTTTATTCCTACAAGGCTTCCATTTTAGACTTATAGTGCTCTTGTGTTTATTATTATTATGGCGTTACCGTCTTAGTATTGCAATGTTTCTATTTTAATTTTGCGATGTTACTATTTACTCTCGTGATGTTCTTTCTTAACAATTGCAGTACTTTGATTTTTACACTTACAATACTCTAATTTTACTAATATAATACTCCCATGTTAGTGTTGCAATACTTTTACTTTTATTTTACTCTTATGATGCATTTATTTTACACTTGTGGTGCTTCTATTTTTATTTTGTGATGCTATGGTATACACACAATGTTATACATGTTATAATTCAAAAATATTTACAATGATATATATATATATAACATAATATATAATATAAATGATCTATTCATAACATCACAAAATTACAATATATTATAACATTACATATACCTGTACTAACATATGATTATGTATTACTATATATAATTGAAAATATAATTATCAGTTATCAATATATGAAATTATACATATTTAAAATAAAACAAAATTTATTAAAAAAATTATTTCCAGGTTGTAGGCAAATTAAAGGACCTCGTACCCAAAAATCTTCCTTTTTTCATTTTATCTATTAGGGCACGTAATCGTTGTCATTTCTTTCTATTATCAGAATGTGAATTTTAATTTATTAATTATTTTTGGGGATACTTTCATCTCTATTTGGCCATTTATATATATATATATATAATATAATTTATAATTTAAAACAAAGGAATTTGATGTATAAGAAAGGGTTATCTTAGAAGGAAAATGTTATTGGTATATTATTATGGCTTATACCTTAGACTACATAACGAAGATAAAATGTTTAAAATATCCTTTACTCAAGACAGTGAGGTGAGACGGTATGAGACGATGAAGTGCATGATTAAAATACTCTTTACCCAAGTTGATGAAGTGTGAGGGATATTTTTGTCATTTATGATGTATTGTGTAATTTAAGGTGTAGTTCAAGGATACCAATAGTATGATCCATCTTAAAAAATTAAATTTATAAGAAGTTAAAATATTAAACAAATAAATGTTTTTTATAGTTAATTAAAAAAATTCCAATTTGTTTACATTTTCCTATGTGATGAAAGGAGAGTTTTTTAAGTGGCGAAGAACAGTGCATCGTGGAACCACAAAGCCGCCAAAGAAGAAAAATTAAAGAAAAAATATAGAATGATATTTACTTACAATTACAAGGTTCAGATAGTTCAGAAAAGAAAGCCATAAATAAAAGAAAGAAACTAGATTTCTTCAATGGATTATTATGTCGTTGCCGACGCCTCCCCGATGAACCATCTTCTTCTTCGTGTCTGTAAGTCCTCTCTCTCTCTCTCTCTCTAGATTAGATTAGATTACTTTTTTCCCTTAAATATGTGTGATTGTGATGATGATTATGAATTTCTAGTGTAAATAATTCTTCAATGCATTGCGAGAGGACTTAGCGAAAATCGGAAGATAGGGAAAAACAAGAGAGCAAAGGCCGGATGGTTATATCGTTGCAGATGCCTCCCCGATCATTCATTTCTGTAACTCCTCTCTCTCTCTCTCTCTCTCTCTCTCTCTCTCTCTCCTGTAATTAGGGGATTTTGGTATCTTAAAAATGTGTCTTTGAGTATGGTGATGACCTTGGCTTTTAGAATCAGATGTTTCTAAGGGAATGTTGATGTTGGGACTTTATGTTGATAGATTAGAGATTATACGGAAAGAAAATAAGAATTTTGGTGTAATTTACCATAGTTGTACTTATGTTGGACTTTTCTGTTTCATAACCAAGGAACTTAGTTGTTCCACATGGGTTTCATTGACAAATGAATGACTTGCAAAATTTATATCTGTTTGTAAATTTAATGGTTAAAATTTATGGAAGGAAATGTTTGGATGGTAATTTTTCCGAAAATAAACTTTGAATTGACTGGAAAAAAATGTGGCATATATAGAAGACGATTGAAGAGCAGCATAGGTATGGGTTTGTTTGTCCTGGAGGATTATTTCTGAAAGTGTTCTTCATATTTATCAAGCTCAAGTTGATGCTTTTGAAGGAGAAGAAGAGACTTCATACTGATCTTGATTGCGGCCTGGTTGCATGGTGACAATGAGTTATTTTGTCGCTATATACTTTGAATTAACTATGGTAGCCGGAAGAGAGTAATGAACTAGTCTGAGCTTGAAATGAGGCAATGGTCACTTTTTAATGGCTGCTTCTAGGAAACAAGAAAGCAGGCTTGTATTGCATATTAGGATATATTTTGCAGCTACCAAGTTATCAAAATAGAAAATGAAGTAAAAAAAAGACAAAAAAAATGAAAATATTATATGGTGAATTCCTTGTTTATCCTTTTTTCTTCTTTGGTTGTACTATGGAATTCATTGATTTTCATCTCTGCTTTTTGATATGCAGACTATTAGAAACGTGAGGAGGGTGCTTGGGACAGCAAGGGCAAGCAAGTCTTCTTATTCTGTCTCCCATTCTTCAGCATCATTTATACCTATCTTACATCATCATCCTATAGATTTGTATATCTGATACCATTTTATTTTGTGTCTGTACAGATACTGCAAAATTAGGCACTGCAGGAAGAGTTGTCTCCTTTCAAGGCTCTTGTAGATATGTACAAACAACATGTCGTCTCACCATTCCTGGTACTTCATCGGTAACTGAAGAAAAAGTGCCTTTAAACTTTTTGAGGGACAAGAAGTTGACTCCTGATTCAGATCCCCCAACCTCCAAGGATGTGGAGCTGTTGTACCAATTCTTTGACCAGAGGTTTCAAAGAATTTTTACTCTCTCTCTCTCTCTGTGTTTAGGTTCTCTTGATTAATTATGCAGTTAATTGAAACTACGTGTGAGGTTCTGACTAGCTTCTGTTGTATTGGTTCTGTAAAATTTGTAGTACCAAGCTTGTGGTTTTGACTGGAGCTGGAATAAGCACAGAATGTGGAATTCCTGATTATAGAAGGTCATACTTCCACATTTCAATTTCTATATTCATCTCCAAAATGTTTCAAAGATTTCATTCCAACCATCATTGTTGATTGCATAATTTGAATGGTATCAAAGAGATTGCGATCTGGCTGAAGTTCCTAGCCAACATACACTGATATATTTTAATCTATATTTGTGAATCTTAATGTTAGTTTGTACCTCATAAAACCTTACACGGATTTATTTATTTATCTGGCAAAGTGGCAAACAATAGGTGATTGCTGGGAAAGATATATGGTGTAGATCACCCATATTAACTCATTTTGCTGTTCTGTTCTTTGCTGTTTTTCTAATATGCTCTTAGAACGCTGCATTTTGATCAATACTGATTATCAAATTTTCTTAGTTCTTTTATTGTTCCAGTAGATCTCCTCCCCTTTAATTAACTTTAACCTCTCCCTTTTGCATTAATATGCATTTTATGGCTTTCTTCAGTTCTGGTTATGTTTTGTTACATATAATGTACATATATATTTATTCTCCTTCACTATAGTTTCATATGGTTCTGCTTATTGTTTTCTATCACAATGTAAAAGCATACACCTGATGGCATTTTCTTTTCTTTTTTTTTTTGTTAGGTAATATATATAAATATATATATGTTGTTATTCCTTTATGCTGAAAGATTTTACTGTTGTTCTTTACTTTTAGCTTAAAAATTTTGTTCTTCCTTTATGCTGTAATATATTGTTGTTGCTTTGTATCCTTATTTGTTTATTGGATAAATTACATTTAGAACCCTTGAGGTTCGGTAAAGTGACAGACACCCTTGACATTTGAGAAATGACAATAACCTCCCCCGACTTTACCACTCTAGCTACACTCCCCACCCAACCCCCCAGTCCCATCATTGTAAAATTGTTAATATGACAAAAATATCCTCACATTTTCTCTCCCCCTCTCTTTGTCCTCCTCCTTTGTCTAGCAAAAATCCAATAGTTTGTTGATCTCTCTCTGGTTCAGCCATTGCCGAACTGGAGAGAAAGAGAGAGCTGTATTCTGGCTAGTTTGCCATGCGAGGAGAAGAGATGGAGGGAGAGAGAAAATATGAGGGTATTTTCATCATATTAAAATGTTTAACATCTGTAAAGTAATAGTAGGGGGAAAGTGTAATTAGAGTTGTAAAGTCAGGGGACATTTCTGTCATTTCTTAAGTGTCAGGGAAGGTCTCTATCATTTCTTAAATGTCAGGGTTGTCCCTGTCTTTTTTTTATCAAACTTCAGGGGTGCTGAGTGTAATTTACCCTTGTTTATTTATGCTTTTACTGTTTGAATATAAACCCGTTCTGGAAGTATTTCAACTCAAAAGAAATTATAAATTGTTCTGATTGCTTTGTAGTGGCACCATGATTTAAACCAAATATTTGAAACCAGCCAATTAATGCATCCTTATTCTAGGATACTAATACACGGGTAATTTGTCTCTGCACCATAATCTTTGATCGGTTAGCTTTATTCATGCTTGCACCCAAAAAAAAAAAAATTAATTTTAAATGAAAAGCAGAAAACTTACTTGTTGGACATAGGAATGTATGGTATGTCTATATGTGTGCTTTTTTGTGCATGTCCTGACTGTTTTTTTCCATTGCAGTCCACATGGAGCATATAGTTCTGGATTCAGACCAATTACACACCAGGTGATCTGAAGGCATGAGCACTAATATCTTTTTCTTTATATATATTTAATTGTGGAAGAAATAATCATTTAGTTTCTTGAGTTTCTAGACAAGGAGGGAGTTGGAGTAAGGAACAATAGTGGCAGACTACAAAATAAAGGAATAGCTCCTGTTGAATCAAAACTGGAAGCTACTGAGGAGGACATGAAGATTTCCTGATATTTATTCAATAAGTTTTTCATATGTTACTGTTGGATCTCGTGAATATTGAAGAGATGAGTTGTAGTGTATATTTAGAAGTTTCCTATTTAGTGTTTCCAAATCAGTTTAGGATACTTGCCTAAACTAGGTTTAGGAAACTTCCTAAAAGGCTGTATATATATTTTCTTATAGAGTTTCTTATGTTGTAATTTTCCCTTCCTATAAGAAGGATGGCCGTGTACATATCATAATCAATTCAATCATTTGATATTCAGCTTTTACAGCATCAAAGCCCTCTTCAATGCCCCTCTGCTCATTTTCCAGACCTGTTTCAGCATGCCTCTCTTCCTTTACTGGTGTTTGGCTGTGTTTCCTTGGTCCACATAGCTAAACATCACCATGATAAATTTGACCCTAGAGCCCTACGTTGTGCTTTCATAGGACACTCACCTACTCAAAAGGGGTACAAGTGTTATCATTCCTCCACTAGGAAGGTTTATGTATCTGAAGATGTTATTTTTGTGGAGTCAGCTTCCTTTTTCGACTCCCAAGCTGGTCACCAAGGGGAGACTATGGTTCATGGTGACCCTAATGATCCCTTTCTCACTCAGCCTCCCATCTACTCCCCTCAGCCTCCTACCATCACTGTCTCATCTCCTCAGCATCATGATTAGCCTGATTAGTCCGATACACCTCTTCAGCCTGCTGATTTGGACCCTAACTGCTCTTCAAGAGGCAGTCATGAGTTAGTTTGTGATCAAGGTAACCCTGAGCAAGAGCAATTAGCCACTTAAGAGCTGCTATCTCCAGTCAGGTATAAGGGATCTCCTCATGTATTCAAACATAGGCAGCCTCAGCATGCACCAATGTTTGCCCCTAGTCAAGGTATGGAGGTCATTCAACCCTCATCATCAATTCAAATTGATACTACTAATGCTGATTTAGACCTTCCTATAGCTGTTCGAAAAGGGGTTAGAAGCTGCACCTGACATCCTTTGGCCAACTTCTTGCCCTATCATCGTCTTTCCCACAACCACAAGGGTTTCCTAGTATCTTTGGACTCCGTTAAGATCCCTAAGTCAGTTGATGAGGCCTTAAAGGATCTAAACTTGAGGCAAGCTATGCTAGAAGAGATGAGAGCTCTAAAGAAGAATCATACATGGGACTTAGTGCCTAAATCATAGGGGGTTACACCGGTTGGCTGCAGGTGGATTTTTAATGTCAAGTGCAAGGCTGATGGAACCCTAGACAGGAATAAAGTTAGGTTGGTAGCCAAGGGTTACACCCAATCATATGGTATAAATTACCTTGAAACATTTGCCCCTATGTCAAAGATGTCTACTGTGAGAATACTATTATCCCTAGCTGCCTATTATGGATGGAATTTACAGCAATTGGATGTAAAGAATGCATTCTTGTGTGGAGACTTAGAAGAAGAAGTATTTATGGAATTGCCTCCCGAATTTCATGAAAGAGATGCAGGGCATGTTTTCAGGCTCAAGAAAGCTCTCTATGGGCTTAAACAATCCTCAAGAGTCTGGTTTGGTAGGTTCTCAAAGGTTATGACAGCAATGGGGTATAGCCAAAGCAGGGGTGATCATACTTTGTTTTTTAAGTATTCAAGAAGTGAGAAGCTTACTGCTTTATTAGTGTATGTAGATGACATAATAGTCACCGAGGATGATGCTGAAGAACAAAAGATTCTCAAGGATAAGCTAGCCAAGGAATTTAAGATCAAAGATTTGGGACTTCTCAAATACTTTTTAGGAATTGAAGTAGCCTATTCCAAGATTGGAATATTTCTCTCCCAAAGGAAATATGTGCTAGACTTATTGGCTAAAACAGGAATATCAGGTGGTAGAGGTTCTAATGTGCTAGTAGAGCCTAACAGTAAGTTGAGGGTTAATCCTAGCAGTTAGCTTGTTGACAAGGGTAGATATCAAAGGCTGGTGGGCCGACTGATCTATCTCTCCCACACTAGGTCTAACATTGCATTTGTTCTCAGCCTAGTGAGCTAATTTATGCACAACCCAACAGAGGAACATATGCAGGCAATGAGGAAAATTTTAAGCTACTGAAGGCTACTCTAGGTAAGGGAATCTTGTTCCAGTCAAAAGAAGAATTGGACATTAAAGGATTCACAGATGCAAACTATGTTGGATCTCTAGTTGATAAGAGATCAACAAGTGGATATTGTGTGTTCCTAGGTAGAAACCTTGTGTCTTGGAGAAGCAAGAAGTAAAGTGTTGTGCAAGGTTAAGTGCAGAAGCAGAATTTAGGGCCATGGCCCTTAGCCTATGTGAGGTATTGATGTTAAGAATCATCCTAGAGGATTTGAGGATCAAGGTTCAAGGTTCAATTAGGTTGTTTTGTGACAACCAATCAGCCATCAACATTGCTCACAACCTTGTCCAACATGACAGGACGAAGCATGTTGAAATAAACCAGCACTTCATTAAAGAGAAGTTGGATGCAGGCCTAATTCATATATCTTATATTCCATCACAAGAACAAGGGCAGATTTATTAACTAAAGGGCTGGCAGTCAAAAGGTTTAAGGATCTAACATGCAAGTTGGGAATGATCGATATACACTCTCCAGCTCAAGGGGGAGTGTTAGATCTCGTGAATATTGAAGAGATGAGTTGTAGTGTATATTTAGAGGTTTCCTATTTAGTGTTTCCAAATCAGTTTAGGATACTTGCCTAAACTAGGTTTAGGAAACTTCCTAAAACGCTATATATATATTTTTCTTTCTTGTTGATAGAGTTTCCTATGTTGTAATTTTCCCTTCCTATAAGAAGGATGGTCATGTACATATCATAATCAATTCAATCATTTGATATTCAGCTTTTACAGTTACTCCAAAGATTTTGACAAGGAATGAATATATTGTTATTTTGAAAACATAGATATACTTATGGATCACAATGTCTGGTGTCATTCAGGAAAATAAGAAATCAATGAAGACTATACAAATTGGTTTAATGAAGATATGTAGAGACTTGGCAAGGATAGGTATATCAAGGTTTTCAGAATTAGTATCAAATGTTGAACAAATATTGCAAATTCCATTGAATTGTGTGCTTTGATGTTTTAAACTCTAATGAATAACTCTTTTGTTTGTTTTTTTTTCCTGCAATGAACAAGTTAAGAATTGATATTTATTCAGTTACATCAATGGCCTTGAACTTAGGCTTATGGTTGTGTACTCACTAAGAAAAATAAATTGTTCATTCTTGTGCACACAGTGACAGAAGAATAAAACCCATGCTTTATTTTTGACGGTGGTTGAACAATTGTATCTCAGTTGGTTATCACATCATATAATGGATTCCAGCCTTCGATGTGGAAGGCATCAGATGTTCATGTAACCATGAGCAGTATACATAATGGTGAAATGGCTTTCCGTGCTTGACAAGTTAATGTGTAGTTTTCTTGATTCATCTCTGTAGCTCCATCAGGATTTATAGTTTTCTGGATTTACTGACAAAGTAACTGATCTAACAAGAGAGAGAATCTGTGTGATGCTATTCTTTGCAGACTGAGACATTTCTTCCTCGATTCTCCCCACTTTCCTCTAGAACCTGTGAAGATTAAAAATGGTTGAATTTACCTGCAAGACCATAAATGGTACTAGGATTTCTTAAAAGGAGGATGAAACATCTTTAGGGGCCCTAGGTTGAATATGAGTATGAAAAGTATTTTACTTGGTGGGGGGTGGGTACATAAGAGTTTTGCCAAAGTAGGGGACCATGGCTACCTTCTATCTAATGCTGGTTTTCTCCCTGCCTACCATTTGAATTTTGGCCTGATTGATCAAGTACATGAAATAATGCACATTAGTGATTGTTCTTGTTTATATCAACTGCTGAACTTCATGGTTAACTTATGCTCTCTTGGGAATTCCAATTAACAGGAATTTCTCCGTTCTAACCGGACCCGAAGGCGGTACTGGGCAAGGAGCTATGCGGGATGGAGACGCTTCACTGCATCCCAGCCAGGTGCAGCTCATATTGCTTTGGCATCTCTTGAGAAAGCTGGTCGCATACATTTTATGATTACACAAAATGTTGACAGGTAATTGGCTTTCTATCTCACATTAAATTTTAGCACTCTGCAGGACCCTGAGCAATCTGATAGCATTGCTGATGAGGAACTAAAAGTATCAAATTTTGATGTTTGATAAATATTTAGTTATTTAGATTTATCTTGATTTATTGTATTTTGTTTAGGCATACAATGTATTCAGAAAAATCGCCTTCTTACCTATTTCCTGGTTTATGCATCATTCTTCTTCTTCTTCTTCTTCTTCTTTAATCCTTACCTATTTCCTGGTTTATGCATCATTCTTCTTCTTCTTCTTCTTCTTCTTCTTCTTTAATCCTTACCTATTTCCTGGTTTATGCATCAACTGATTCTTCTTCTTCTTTTTCTTCTTCTTCTTCTTCTTCTTCTTCTTTAATCCTTACCTATTTCCTGGTTTATGCATCAACTGATCTATCAATATCTTGTCCAGGTTACATCATCATGCTGGTAGCAACCCACTTGAATTACATGGGACTGTATATATTGTAGTTTGTTTAAGTTGTGGCTTTTCTTTCTCCCGACAGCTGTTTCAAGACCAACTGAAGGCCCTTAATCCCAAGGTTAGTCTTAAAGGATGTATATTTATTGATACAGAATGAATTGCATCATATGCTTCTGTGATACCATATTATGTTTTCATCTTATTAGTTATCATAGTGTGAAAGTGAGTTGATTAGTGACCTGCAAATAATTATGGCACTATGAGTTTCCAATATTTTACTATTACTTAAATTTCATGGTGTGTAACTGTTGGGAGGAGTCAAAAGCTCAACCCTAATCAACCCCCTTAATACTCAAATAGCAGCGACCCAAAAACATATACAAAAGAATGGACAGAGAACCATACACAAGCATAAAATAATGAACACAATATAAACACAAGAGATTTACCGTGGTTCACCCATTAACGAGGGCTACGTCCACGTTGAGCTCCGACAAAAGGAGTTCACTGCACTATAGGGATAAAAGTTTTACACAGCCAGCAAGCCTCCGATTACAACACCAAAAACAACAACTCTCTGATCTCACTGTACAAAGAATAACCTTCTGAAAACATTAGCTCGACCCCATAACCACAATCTAAGGTTAGAGGCTTACAACTTAGAAAATAGAGCAAAAACAGAGAACATCCAAAAACTACGAGAATGAGAACAAAAGAATAATCAGAACAAACCCTAATGCAGCAGATAATCGGAGGTCGTCGCTATTATGATCCCGAGGAGATTGAAGCTGATATAAAGGCGACTCAAGCAGTGGAGATCGAGCCGTACAAAGGAAAGAGCAGAGCATCGACGATCGGAAGAGAGGCAGGCTAAAAGACAAGAACCAGCACGCCAAACAAAACGGCAGGGAGGTTGCCGTTTTGGCCCTCCACCTTGGGCCCAAAACGCTGCCGTTTTGGGCAGCCATAGGGGTTGCCAAAAGACCCTCCAGCCCCTGCCAGAAAACGATGCCGTATTTGGAGCTTCACTAATAACAATCTCCACCTTGAAGCTTCAAAACATTAAGGGACAATCCACTAAAAAATGCAGCAAGCTTACAATCTATGTCATCATCACTCAGGATGTTTGGTCTTTCAACCAACTGTGACGTGCAGCAAGTCCAAACAGTGTTTGAACTTGGCTGCAGTCACAATCTTTGTCCCCATATCAGCTGGGTTGTTTTCTGTTGGGACCTTTTGAATAAATACACTCTCTTTGGCTACTTGGTCCCTTACAAAATGAAACTTTACATCTACATGTTTGGTTCTCTCGTGATATACAGGGTTTTTACATAAATGTATGGCACTCTGACTGTCTGAAAATACTACAACCTTACCTTGTAACATATGAATTTCCTTTAACAAACCTTGGAGCCAGATGGCTTCTTTGAAGGCATCAGTGACAGCCACATATTCTGCCTCAGTGGAAGACAATGCAACCAATGGCTGCAACTGAGACTTCCAGCTGATGCAGTTCCCTCCCTGGGTAAAGAAGAAAGAAGTTGTAGATTTTCGAGAGTCCCTGTCACCAGCAAAGTCAGAGTCCACACATCCAACAAGATTAAAAACATCACAATTCTTTTTATAAATTAACCCAATATCAGCAGAGCCATTAATGTACCTTAACACATACTTTAAAGCTTCCCAATGAATTTTACCAGGATTAGACATGAATCTACTAAGTAGAGAAATTGAAAAAGCTAAATCAGGCCTGGTACTAATCATTGAGTACATTATGGTTCCAATGACATTAGCATATGGGATGTTTTCCATTTTAAGCATTTCAGAGTCGGATATTGGACATTGTTTTTTAGATAAGATGAAGTGACCAGCCAATGGAACATTTACTAGTTTACAACCAGTCATGCCAAACTTTTGAACAGCTTTTAACAAATAATCATGTTGATGAATTTTCAGACAAGAGTTATTTCTATCTCTTTCGATAATCATTCCTAAAATTCTTCTAGCAGGTCCTAAGTCTTTCATATCAAAGTTGGTATTTAACACGGATTTTAACTCACAAATTTTAGACTTAGACTTGCTGATTAATAGAATGTCATCAACATACAGCAACAAATAAACAGGAGTCTCAGATAAGATGAAGTAAAAACAGTTATCATATTCACTTCTGTTAAAACCAATTCCAGTTACAAAATTGTCAAATTTTTTATACCATTGACGTGGAGATTGTTTTAACCCATACAAGGACTTCTTTAACAAACACACATGATCTGGATGTTTTTTGTTAACATATCCTACTGGCTGTTCCATATAAATTAATTCTTCTAAGTCCCCATGTAAGAAAGCAGTTTTAACATCCAGCTGTTCTAATTCTAAATTATACTGAACAACTATTGAAAGCATCATTCGAATAGTTTTAAATTTAACAACAGGAGAAAATATTTCAGTATAATCAATACCTTCCCTCTGGGTAAACCCTTTAGCTACTAATCTAGCTTTAAACCTTAAGGGATCAGAGGGTAACATACCTTCTTTAACTTTGAACAGCCACTTACATTTTATCAGCTTCTGTTTCTGAGGTCTTGGGACCAGTTCCCAAGTTTTGTTTGTCATCAATGAGTTCATCTCTTCGTCCATAGCTTGCTGCCATTTCAAACAGTCATGGGAGTTGACAGCCTCCTCATAGGAGGTAGGCTCACTACTCCTCATCTCCAAACCTGCCACTAAGGCATAGTAAACTAAATCTGAGTAAGAATATCTTGCAGGAGGCCTTATAGTCCTCCTGCTTCTGTCCCTTGCCAGCTGGTAGTCCCTTAGGACCTGGTGTGGAGAGTCATATTGCTCTTCCTCACCTCCAGGAGCTACAGATGGCTCCTCATGATCACTTTCATGATCAGAGGGTAAATCAACTTCAGGGTTTGAAACATCTGAGGAGGAAGTAGCCAGTAGATCAGGAACATCTGTCGGTTGCTCCACCCCATTTTGGGTATTGGCAATGATAGGGAAGATATCTGGGGTGCCAGGTGTGGGATAGTCTTCCAAACTTTCTAATTTACAAGGGAAGGTAGATTCATTAAATATAACATCTCTGCTAATTATTATCTTGACTCCACCTGAACTCCTATCCCACAACCTATATCCTTTTGTTCCATCTTGGTACCCCACAAAAACACATTTTATGGATCTAGGATCCAATTTTCCCACTGATTGGTGGGCATATGCCTCACAACCAAAAACCTTAAGATAATTGAAATTTAATTTTCTGCCTGTCCATTTTTCTTCTGGACACTTTAAGTTCAAAACAGTGGAAGGGCTACGATTTATCAAGTGGGCAGCAGTGGAGAGAGCCTCTCCCCAAAAGGTTTTAAGTAGGCCAGCTGTAAAGAGGAGGCATCTAACCTTTTCTAACAAGGTCCTGTTCATTCTCTCAGCCACCCCATTTTGTTGGGGTGTATTCCTCACGGTTTTATGCCTAACAATGCCATGAGAGTCACAAAACTCATCAAAGTCTCTATTACAGAATTCTAAGCCATTGTCAGTTCTTAGAGTTTTAACCTTCTTGTCAGATTGGTTTTCAACTAAGGCTTTCCATATTTTAAATTTATCTAAAATCTGATCCTTAGTTCTAAGAAGAAAAACCCAAACCTTCCTTGTATAGTCATCCACAATTGATAGAAAATATCTGTTCCCACCGAGAGTAGGCTTTTGAGAGGGACCCCACAGATCAGCATGCACATATTCTAAGCATACCTTCGCCAGGTGAGTTCCTGTATGGAAACTCATCCTGTGTTGCTTGCTTAGGATGCATGACTCACAAAAGTTCAAAGGATCTGTAGGCACTGAACCAAGGTAACCTTGGTTTGATAGAGCCTTCAGACCTTTCTGGGTCATGTGACCAAGTCTCAGGTGCCAGAGATCTGTCTTATCAGCTTTAGCCATGCATGCAATTGAAAAATTAACAGAGGGTAATGAATAACCATTTAGAACATATAGACCATGTTTTTTAGTACCAGAGAGAATTAGGTGTTTATTCTTAAAGACATGCATATTCTCTTTTTCTGCTTTATAAGAATAACCTAATTCATCTAAGGTTCCAAGAGATATGAGATTTCTTTTTAATCCAGGCACATATCTAACATTTGTAAGAATCTTAATCTTGTTATCATGAACTTTCAAAGATATATCACCCATGCCTTGAATACAACAAGATTGATAGTTACCCATAAAAACTGTTCCTGTTTCTTTGTTACTAAAATTTTGAAACCACTCAATGTTTGGACACATGTGAAATGAACAACCCGAGTCCATTATCCATTCATTAACAACAGTTGAGCTAGAAACAGTAAGAACTTCAGCTAGGTTATTGGAGCTGCTTGCAGCTACCGATGCATCCCCCCCTTGTTTTTGTTTCTTTAGCAAGTCATAACAATATTTCTTTATATGACCCTCTTTCCCACAATGGTAGCATTTCCATTTAGGCTTTTGCTTACCCTTTTTACCCTTACCCTTAAAACCTGAACCTACAGTTTGGTTACTGTTTCCTATGTTGTTTCTCTTATCAGATTTATCTTTAACAAACAGGTTATTAGCTGGTTTCTTAGATGCATTTAATTCTAATTCTCTTGCCTTAATTCCTGAGATAACAAGGTCTAAACTAGGCACAATACCAGTATACTGTAAAGCATGTTTAACCACATTGTATTCATCAGGCAGAGAATTTAAAAGAATCATAGCCTCACTGGTATCACCAAGGGCTTGATCAGTACCTCTTAATAATAAACTAAGTTTGGTAAACTCATCTATGTTTTCATCCATAGATCTAGAGACATTCATCTTATAGTTAAATAGCATACCCTTTAAATAAACTAAATTTGGAGCAGATAAAACAGAGTATAATGAATCTAGTTTATTCCACAATTCAAGAGGGGTATTCATGCCATCTACTTTACGTATAACACTATCACCAAGATGCAGAAAAATAAGATTGAATGCTTCTTCCCTTACCTCGTCAGCTCTTGAGAGCTGTTCTGCTGTCCATTTCTCTTCGTTGGATTCTAGTGCAATAAGCACTTTATGATGAGAGAGCAGAACTCTCATCTTTTTCTTCCAACTACCGAAATCGCTTTTACCATCAAATGTGTCGATTTCAAATCGGGTTGATGTCATCTTCGCTTTGCACGAAGGTACCCTAGGAAACCCTAGACACTGACCAGACTCACTCAGCAAAAAATAATAGACCGACGAGAGACTTACAGTAAACCCTAGGAATCCAAGACAGACAACACCACACCAGTAAACCCTAACCGAGACAAACCTCAGTCGAAGGTACCGTGAGTATAAAAGGCTCTGATACCACTGTTGGGAGGAGTCAAAAGCTCAACCCTAATCAACCCCCTTAATACTCAAATAGCAGCGACCCAAAAACATATACAAAAGAATGGACAGAGAACCATACACAAGCATAAAATAATGAACACAATATAAACACAAGAGATTTACCGTGGTTCACCCATTAACGAGGGCTACGTCCACGTTGAGCTCCGACAAAAGGAGTTCACTGCACTATAGGGATAAAAGTTTTACACAGCCAGCGAGCCTCCGATTACAACACCAAAAACAACAACTCTCTGATCTCACTGTACAAAGAATAACCCTCTGAAAACATTAGCTCGACCCCATAACCACAATCTAAGGTTAGAGGCTTACAACTTAGAAAATAGAGCAAAAACAGAGAACATCCAAAAACTACGAGAATGAGAACAGAAGAATAATCAGAACAAACCCTAATGCAGCAGATAATCGGAGGTCGTCGCTATTATGATCCCGAGGAGATTGAAGCTGATATAAAGGCGACTCAAGCGGTGGAGATCGAGCCGTACAAAGGAAAGAGCAGAGCATCGACGATCGGCAGAGAGGCAGGCTAAAAGACAAGAACCAGCACGCCAAACAAAACGGCAGGGAGGTTGCCGTTTTGGCCCTCCACCTTGGGCCCAAAACGCTGCCGTTTTGGGCAGCCATAGGGGTTGCCAAAAGACCCTCCAGCCCCTGCCAGAAAACGATGCCGTATTTGGAGCTTCACTAATAACAGTAACATTTGTTATGTTTTGTTCATCAAAATCCTATAATTCCTTAAATATGTTGTTCTAATAGTAATTTGGGACTCCTAAGCTAACAATTTTAAAGTTCAGCTGCACATATTACTATGTTTTATTCATTTTTTTGAAAATCCATTTGTTGGTTGGTTATATCAAACTTTTCAGAAGAATAATGTGTATTTTTACTAACAGGAAATTGAGATTGTGAGGGTCTATGTCAAATTCTTTGTCAACCAACTAATCTAAAAGTTATGGTTATTAGAGAGAGGGATAATATTTCTTGTATTTTATTAGTTTTCCTCTTAACATGTCCACTCATGTGCGGCCAGACTTGACTGCATACCGAGTTAAATAAGTGCAACTATTTAAATATTAGGTTTTGAATGAGATTTGGATATACAACCTTTGCTTGCATATCATGACAAGTTGTTGACAACCAACTCATCTAGAAATTTAAACTATTACAGAAGGGGATTACTCTTCTTGTATGTAATTATTTTACTCCAATTTGTTAACTAGAAATTGAATAATCTCTGTTGGTTACAGAAGTGTTGACGATCATTCTAGATAATGGCAATCCCTCTTATAGCAAAGATAGCTTGTAGGTTATCAGAACATGAGCTGGGTATATATTTGTGGTGAGACTCTCATCCTCAAATCCCAAGCAACAAAAGTCTTCCACTGTCTGTCAAAGTGGCTCAGTATGCATACTTTCTGCACCGTTGATGCAAATAGGGACAGCAAAATAGCCAAAAACACAACAATGTTGCAGTGCTGAAGCAATGAACAGAAAATAGCTCACTTAAACAACTGAAATCACACCTTTCCTGATCTAGAAAAGCAAAGTGGCAGTAGCTTCTTGCTAGCCTCTTGCGCTTATGGCAGCAGTGGAGGGATTGGTAGGCGCTGCAGGGTCAGCTCCTCAAAACCCTAGCTGTTTTGGGGCTGAAAATCCCTGCAGAGACTTCTGTCTTCAAAAATGCTAAAAAAAATTTAAAAAAAAAAAACCCTCAATTGGCTGTGAGACTCTATTATACCTACCCTCAAGCTTTCAAGGGAAGCCAACCTCTATCTCTTCAAGCTTTCCAAGAGAAGCCAACACCCTTTTTGCTAATAGCTCCCCTAAAAGTCACTAATCTTCAAGGAACCCCAACAAAACACTTGATCATACAAAGAGACACCCCAAAATTAACTTACACTAAAATATACCCCCAAAAGCTAAAAGTACCATAATACCCAATTAAAAAAAACACATGAAAATAAAAATTATGTACAGGTTTGCATCAACCGTACAGGCAAAGTTGGCTCGTTAGTAAATTGGCATCATCTTGGAAAATGATGCAACATTGAGACACTTGGTGGGAATTGGTGTTAAAAAAGCATTAGATCCTTAATTTGTTAGTTAACAGATGTCAGAAACAAGTGTTAACAACAGAATAGGAACTGTCAATGCTGTCTTGCATGAGTCCCAATGTAAGGATAGTAGACACGGGTATTTGTTCACTAAATTGTAAAATTACATTGTTACTTGTTCATTGACATACAAGGTATAAATTCCTGATTACATGTAAAACATAGGTCTATCTATTCTTAGTATGGCTTATTTTTTGGTAGTGTTTGTTATAGTCAAAGGGAAAAGTAAGAAGCATGCATAACATTTACTGGAGTATCATAAACCGTAAGAAAACTTTCAAGTTTGTAGTGGTGGTTTCTACTTTTGTTTTAGGTTAACTGCAATATATGCTAGTTAGAGGTTCATTAAAAAGGTTGTGGTACCAAGTTGAAAAAACATCCCCAATGCATGAGGTCTCCCAATTTGTGAGGGTCAGGAGAGGGTTTTTTGTATGAAGCCTTTCCCTTGCTTTGTAAAGAAGCTATTCCTACAACTCAATCTCATAACCTTCCGATACAAAGGAGCAACTTTACCATTGCTATCTAAGCTCGCTCTCTATGGTACCAAGTGGAAAAGGTTTTAAAATAAACAATAATGATATACAAAAAGCAATTTTCAGTGCGAATGGAGAGTAATGATTAACCTTAGCCAAGCATTGAGGATGGAGCGTGAGGAAAGCAATGTAGAAATTTGTTCATGTGACCCCATCTATTATGAGTCTGGACTGATAGGCCATTATATGCATAAAATATGTGTGTTAAAACCAATATCTGATACTTAAAGGTAATATTTAATAAATAAAAGTGAATTGCAAAGTAAAATTTTTACATATTATTAAGTTCGTGTTATACCGAATTCAACTTATGCTGGTCAATTTATTACATCTCTGTTGGTCAAAACTAATAGACAATAGGTGAAAGAGGTTTTTGAAGGATTTTATCCACCTCAGTTGACAAATTGACATGTATAATTGGTTTTTACTGAAAAGGAAATACTGGTGGTTCTGGGAACAACTCCAGGGCCCAAGGGGATGTCCATATATTATTGCAACTAGAAACTCCACTTTTTTGGATAGAGCAACCTTTTCTTGAATTGATTCAACAACAGAGTCAATACCGATTTTGTTCCTGAATAGTCATTTTTCTGTCATTCTTTATTTTATTTTTTTTCCTGGGAAAACTCGTAGGGATAGTTAGGAGCTTTTTATTTGAGGAGAATGTTTTATGTTTTCCATCTCCAATTTTCATCTTTGTTTCTATGTTTCTATTTCTACAGAAAATCAGAGAAAAATAGAAAACGGGTTCATTTCTGTCATATATGAAACTAGTTTTAGACTTCAAAAAACAAGAAAATGTGTTTAAAATCATGTTATTTTCAACTTAAACAAAAACTGAAAATAAACTAGCATTGATTTATCCTTATATTTTATTATTTTTTTTCCATTTTTCAAACCTATTTATTGTATTTGTATTAAGTAAATAATAAATCTAAAATTAAAGAAATATTATAAAATTTAGTGATTAAAACATAACATAATTATAGATATCATCATACAAAGCATATCATTCAAAAATAGAAAACTTAACCAAATCATATCAAGACTACCTAGTTGCCACACTAACGATTGTTATAGTCATTCCATTGTTGGTCTGCAATGGCCTCTCTAACAAGGTTCATTTGTTGTTGAGACATATCTATCAAAAACCCTTCTTGCTCTACTTCATCGCCCATCTCATCAGGTATCTCCAAACCTTCTTTTCCATAAAGTATAAATAAATTGTTAGCTCTATCTTCTTACAAAATAAAATTGTGTAAGTGCATAACATGCAATAGGAAGCAACTTTTGTCACTTTAAACAGTAGTTCAATATTGATTTTAAAATGTGAAACCAAGCTTTCAACACACTAAAGGCTCTCTCAATAACATTACGTAAAGATGAATGCCCATAGTTAAATAATTCATTTCTTTCACAAATTCTTCCTGAACCATGAAAATCATTTAAGTGGTATCTCTCACCGCAATATGGAGCTAAAAATCTTGGAATATTTAGATAACCTGAATCAACAACATAATAACAACTTTTAAAATAAACATGTACTATTAGTGTCATATTTTGTATGAAAAAAAAAAACTAATATTATAGATATTAAATCTTGCCATCGTTAGGAAATGAAAAGTTATTTCCTTCTCTTGTTAGAGCATCTAAAAACACAAGAGAATCATTAGCAGTCCCTTCTCATCCAGTATATACAAAAGTAAACATCATATCATGAGAACAAACAGCCATAATATTTTGTTTCACCAATGCTTTTTTCTACCACGAAAAGTTTTTTGTTTTGATGTTGGAGCCCATGCTACCATGAGTACCATCTATATCACCTATCCATTTCTAGAAAATATAATTTTGTGTTAGATTATAACCTAGGTAAAACTATAGTAGCCCATATAACATGATCTAGAGTATAAAACTTCATACCTCGAAGTACGGAAACCACTTTGGATTGTTTTGAATTTCTAGTTCAATAACACCTCTGTTAACATGCTTAACCAAATCAGTTGCTAAAGATGCAAATGTTCTTATCACCTTTTCACACCATTTATGCATCGTACCAAGTGAATGTTGAAACTTTTCAACTACAACTCTGTGTGGTCCCATGACACAAAATTTCTAATCCCATAGCTACACCTTCTTCTGCACTTACATTTCTAGAATCTTGTAACAAATTTCTCATTTTTAATCTATTAGATAAATTTCTAAATACATGGGGTTTCATGTGAAATCCTTCATAGTATTTTGTAGGATTTCCTAATAAGACTATGAGTTTGTATTTTGCCTCTGAGCATAAAAGTCCTACAAGGAATTTATTCAACAAATATTCTTTCTTTTTCCATTAAGTATCTTACCATCATAAAATCTTACAATTCTTCCTCTTCATCATTGCTAGAACTAGATATTCCATTGCTTGACAAGGAACATATTGAAGTAGTAACCAAATCGTGTGCCGTCACCACCTGCATAATTAACAAGTTAATGAAAAATGAATTAGATACTTGAAAAAAAAAAAAACACATCACATAGAGAAAATAGTTCGTGCATGTCCAAATAGTTCAAACAGATTACACAATTTAATAGACAGACATGACGCTTGGAAATCACACAAGTGTTCAAAACAAACAAGTTTCAATACACAAGATGAAAACATTCATAGGATTCACAATTTTAACAAATAATTCATTTCAAGCTCTTAAGCTAAGTTTTTCTTCTAGATTCTAACATTGACTTAAAAATTTGCCTCCATTCTAATGATGTAAACATTGCAATAGTTTTGTTGTATGATGCATCAAAAACATCATGCATACTCTCCAACTTGTCCATGCACGCAATAATAAAATGAGTCAGATACAAGACTTGTCACTTTAGTACTCTAAGATTTATACTTCTCAGTCTTTGCTTTCTCTTTTTCAGCTCTAGCACTTAATATAGATGCCCACATTTCTAAGCATGAGTCCATCTTGTCAAATTTTGATTGTTTCTTAACCCGGGTGTTGCCAAGAAGAAAATCATCAGCAATACGAAAAGTAGGATAATTCTTTAAATATCTGAAGTAATGTACACATAAGATAGCATACCACATATAAATGCTGTCATGTAGTTTCAATTGCGAACTCTGTGTTTGTAGTTATCTCGTATGTAACACCAATGCATTCCAACAACTCATAAATTACAATGCTTTCTTCGAAGACAATTAATCTTCCCTGTTAATCTGTCTATCCCATATCTCACTCCTGTTTTTAGAAATATTTCTTCATCCATTGTTTGCCAGTCTGTCGTCTTAAAATTGGGAGTACCATTTAGATCTTTCTTAACTTGTTCATATAATACGAGTAAAAACGATGCCTCATTTGGGTCAGACCAATCCATAACATCCTTATTATCCCCACTCTTTCCCCCCATCTAAATACAAAATAAAAAATCAGTTCAAACTAAAGAGTAATTGGACAGAATTTACTTTATAATTGTCTCACTTCAAATAATCAATTAAAACTAATAGAACATCCCTTGTTGTTTCTCAAAACAATGTACAATTGGAGAGATAGTAATATAATTTCAAGAGGGGCTTTGAGATGAGAATGCAAGTTCATAGAATGGACATGCAACAATTTCAAGCAAGTTACTTAACCAAGTACATCATCAGAAAAATTCAATCAATGTCTACTCA
This sequence comes from Diospyros lotus, assembly GCF_014633365.1. Lineage (NCBI taxonomy): Eukaryota > Viridiplantae > Streptophyta > Magnoliopsida > Ericales > Ebenaceae > Diospyros > Diospyros lotus. The sequence goes on along the minus strand of NC_068341.1, from coordinate 33,043,485 downwards.
TATATTTATACATTGTTCTCACCTGAAACATCAAGAATTCAATCCATTTATTCCTCCAATAAGAGATGAGCTGCATGCTTTGGTTTCTAGGGAGTCCATTCTACACTATACTCTAGCCACAAACAATTCAAGGGTCTCCTACATGATCTTTTGGAGAAACCTATGATATATATGTTAGACCTCTAAATGTCTTGGCCTATGATACAAGTCAGCACCCTAAATCTCAATAAAAGAAGGGTAACAACATAGGTGTTCACTGTCATAAATGATTAGAACATGTATATATGACACGCAACTACAATGACATTTTCAAGGCATTCCACGAATGTTATTTTGGTTTTTGTAGACCTTCCAAGAGATAGTAACAAGTTTCATGGCCTTATTAAACAGTTCTCTCTAATTCCAGTGAACCCTATCCACAAGTCAGTAAAATTATAGCAATCTTCTTAAGAACGCACCAAAGCAATCAATCATCAATAAGAGAATTAACTAACCTACTTAAATCATATTGCATCATGAACATGGCCCTTTGATAGAAATCTCAATCATAAACAAATTGGTGAAGGTTGCAAGTAAGACAGTAAGGTACAACTGCTTGGAAGCCAATGTTAAAGAGGGTTTAGTAGCTATCCATGTCTCATTATGATAAAAAGAGTGAAAATGGTTCCCAAGTGTATGCTAATCAACGTGAGTTGATATATCTTTATTAAGTTCCTATGTAGATGACATAACCATTGGTAGGTATACTTAAACATATTGGGAAGTTATAATAATAATAATAATGAAGCAAAATTGTTGAACAAACCAAAGTGCAAAAATGAACAGATCAGGAAGAGAACAGCAGATCGGAACTGAGAAGAGGAGGGAAGAACAGATCAAAACTGATTGGAGCTGAGAAGAGGAGAGAAGAACATCTACCAATAACCAAAAGATGATAAATCAGGGAGAGAACAGATCGAAACATAGAGAAGAGGAGAAAATCTCCCACATAAAAACCAACAATCGAATACACCAAGGCAACAATAAAACTAGGAGAGAAGAGAAGAGAAGACAAAACTTACTGATGTGTAACATCCCTGACTTTGAAAATAATTTATTATTGGGTTTATGATGATTTGTGTATGATTATCGGTTAATTGTGAGGTTGAGATGGATTAATTGTGATCTATTAAAGAATCGTGGCTATGGGGATTTAATTATGATTTATTGAATGGTTGTGAAGTGGGGAAAATTAATAAAGAATATTGTATTTAATGCATTTTGGCCGGGGAAGGCAAGAAGTAGTTTAAATTTTAATCGGTGCATATTATATGGCAAAGGAGGCAGCCAGTCCAGCTAGTCGCGCGCATGAGGGACCAGCTAGGCAACTCAGGTTCGAGTGGGAGGGCTAGCGCGTGGAAGGGTGGGGCGCCAAACGGCATTGTTTTGAGACGCCAGGCAACGCCCATGCACTGTGGGCGCGCATCCCAGGCCGCATGGCGTGGTCATGCGCCACCCTTCCCTCTCCACTGCTGCCACGTGGCAGCCTATGGGGGGGCTTTCTTTTAACCCCCGACCCTTGTGTCTCCTTTCACCCGAGCCTCTGGCGCCTATAAATAACGGGATTTTTCGCTGTGAAATATTGAACGTGCTGAAACTCTGTCCGTGGATATATGTGAGGTATAAAAATATTTTAAATTTATTTAATAATGTTAATTAATCACGTGTTTAGCTATACTATGTTATAATGTAGCAACAATAATTAAAATTAATCGTGTGCCTAATTATATAATTTTATAATTATAGAAAATTGGGACGCGAATCCGACACGAAGCAAGCAACTAATACGCTGTAAGGTTTAATATGCTTTGTGTGTAAATGTATTTTGGCATGTCTTGTATTAGACGATGGGGGAAGTGCCTAGGCATGGGGCTATAAATTTGGACCGTGTGAGTCTCGAGATGGGGTCCTAAATGAAATTTGTGGGGCCACCAAAATCCGGACCAGGGTGCGGTGGACAGGCCTACATGCATGATACACTTCACATTTTTCTATAATTGTCATGCATTTTAATTTACCGCATCTCATATTACCCTTATTGAGTTCCCGGACTCACCCCTATATTTCCCCACTAACCTAACAAGTGGCTCAGGGTCTGGGAAAGGAAAAGCAGTGTTAGTGGAAGAATCGTCAGTTAACAGTAAAGGCGGGCAATGAGAATGTGGGTCGTGTTTCTGTATTGTTTATATAATATAATATATATTCTCTATATTTCAAGGTTCCCACTATGAGTAATTCAGAGTGTGTGTCTGAACCGATCGATTGTGATCAAGATTATGAGATATGCTTGACTGTTGAAATATTTTGTTGAGCAAGTTGGTATTTATTTATTTGAAATTAGATTTATATTTTAAAGGCCTAATTGGGTACGAGACTCTGGTGAATTTCCACTGCCTATGCATTTTACACTCGAGTTCTCGACACTCGAAGGCGGCGAAGCTTAGACCCCACCCAGGGCGCCCATATTATTTTAATAATTTATGTCGATAGGGCACAACCGTCCTTCAAGATAGGCCGTGGAGGTAACTACAGGTTACGGTGGCACCCGATAGTGGGGTCGGGGCGTCACATGATGACACCGAGAAGAGGAGAGGCCAACAATCCGACGATGGGATGAAACTTTCAGATGAAGACAAGAAGATGTTTTTTGTTAAGGAGATGAAGACGAGAAGATCATTCTGCGAAGAGGGGAGGCTGAGGATTGTTCTGCGAAGGAGATGAAGACGGGAAGATGTTTTCTGCAAAGAGGAGAGGCCGAGGATTGTTCTGTGAAGGAGATGAAGACTGGAAGGTGTTTTCTTTAAAATGCTTCTGCGTAGGTTCGAACCTGCAAATGTGTGGGCATATCCCATGGAGAATCATGTTTTCCACAGAAAATGAAGTGGAAAACAAGCAAATTGTTATAAAGGAAAACTTAGAAAACATCTTTCAGATGTTTTTTAAAGTGTAGTACAATTTTAGGAAACAGAAATTCTAGAGGGGAAAAAAAATTATTTTGAATGCAGTTTCCAATTTTCCATCTCTGTAGAGATATTTTTCAGAAAACTACTCCAATTTACCACGAGTAAACAGCCCCTAGAAATCTTGATTATAATGTAAATATACGCAGTATGGTTTTGAGCATGAGAAGAACATGCCAATACAGCAATTTTGTAAAATAATCATAAGGCATCAAACATATTAAAAATTCATTTCATTCATAGGCACAAAATCACATTGTAAATGCAGTTATATTTTGTTATGTCAAAATTTGGAAACTGTTTTTCATATTCTACATATTTTTAAGAAAGTGTGAACAGGCTAATATCTATTTTGAAACCGTACTCATCACAAGTTAAGGATCTGGTTCATATTATTGTTGTTTCCAATTTTTTGTGTTCGTTTTCAAAATTTTGAAAAAAATAAAAAAACAGAAAATGTCATTTGTCTGGGTGTTTTTCTTTTCAAAAAAATGAACTCGTTTTAAAAAAATGGTTTGTTGTGTTCATTTCAGTCTCCATTTTCTGACCTGATTTTCTTCAATAAATTTTCAAAAATATGTATTTTCACAACTAATTGAAAATATTAAGTAAAAAATGATAAATGTGAACAATAAAATTATATTTGGTTGACTTACAAAAGTTCTATAACCATATGAAGAAAAATAATAACACAAATAGATTTATCAAACAACATTTTGTGTTTTTGTTTTCAAATTTTTGAAGATTCTACAAAAACCAAATGACAGTTTCGATTTTCATTTTCTTCAATTGGAAACAAAAACTGAACACAAGAATTTGAATACTTAAGCTGGAAACAAACACATGAAATCTGGCTAACAAAATCAAATGGGGTTCAAATGTTATGATTTAAATATTTCTGAAAGTGTCAAGGAGGTAAGACTAAGAGGGATATATGTTGATGCAGATCTGGACACAAGTATCTGGGGCACAGACACATATCAGCAAATTATCCCAGTTGGAAATGCCATGCGGTGTGCCTCATGCATATCTTTTTTGAATTCAAAGAGTTATCAGTATTAGGCACACAACATGGCATGTCTGACACCTATTTAGCTTATCTAGTGAGTATGATGTGTTAAGAGTTCAGACACAACCTCGTTTCTGGATTGTCCACGCTTCATATTCCATATTCTTTTCATTTTATAATTGATATTTGGCATATTCTTTTAAGCCATATTTATTATTTATTCAAGTGATGGATGGGCACTCCCACTATGGGATTGTGTTTTCCCGAAGTATCCAGTTAAAGATAAGTTAGAAAAGAATAGAAAACATTAACATGAGTATCCATTTCATGTGCACAAATGTTTTCATGAGTAGTTATTGACAACTAATCCAATGCAATATTGGCACCTTCTTAGAAGTGTTAAATTCTTTTTTTTCTTTTCCCTCTTTTTGTAGTGTTCACCTAGATGATAGAGACTGAACTTGTGTTAACCTCAAGCCATATTTCACTTTCACCTGATGGCAACTGAGAAATATAATGTTCTCCTGCAGTGGGCTGCAGCAATTGAAAGTTTGGACTATGACAGCCGGTCAGATAAAAGCTTTGGCATGAGGATAAGGCCTGATGGAGACATCGAAATTGATGAGAAATTTTGGGAGGAGGATTTTCACATTCCCACTTGCCAGAAATGCAATGGAGTAGTAAAACCTGAAGTAAGACATTTGGCTTTTAATATATCCAATTTTGCACTTGTGGTTTACTTTCTTGAAGGATGCTGATAACCCTAACCTTAAAAGGAAAATATATGTGTTTCATGGAAATAGGTGGTCAATTTACTTGTACTGCTAGATGATATTGAAAACCGATACACACTTCTTACCTTACACTTACTGATCAAAACTCTTTTATCTGTTCATTTTGCATCTGAAACCTTGCTGACATTAAAGAATGATGAATGTAGCCCTTGCTTATGTTAAAAATATATAAATAAAAATGCTCCCTTAGGTGCACTTTTGAGGGGCAACGAACATGTCCTAAAAATGCTATTGAATGTAAATTTGGTTCGATAATGGCTTGGATACACATTACCTATGGAGAACTGCAATTCGACATTTTTGGTAAGCATGTGATGTCAACAGAACTTCTCCTTGGGTGGCATGAAATAGTAATGTAGATCACTGCTAGCAAAGTTTGCCTTAGATGTGTATGCAGTGAAGACCACTGCTGCCCAAAGAAGTTATAGGAACACTTCATAGTTCTACAGTTCTTTGTACGGGAAATAAAACCATTATCTTAAGATTATCTATTAGGTATAATAGATTACTTGATGTTCCATATATTAATTGTTCTTCGTGGAACAAGATGCTAAGACATGAAGGGATTTTAGTGATGGCTTAAGGCTTGTTACTGTCCATTAACTGATAAAGATGGAAAATGTTCAAATCTGTTGCTATTGCATACTGGGACTTTGAGCTTTCACAATCTTCATTTCCTTTAGAGGTAGTTTCTAATATTAAATAAAGAAATGTAAATTGAACTTCCTTCCAAGTTGTGTAATTATTGTTAACTTGTCAATGATCAAATTTACTTGTTTTGCTTATTTGGAGGATCCGTAAGTTCTAATTGCCATCATACACTTCATTCACTTTGTTTGGATAGTTTATTCTTGGTTTAATTATCATTACATCTGTATTCCCTGGCTTCTATGCAAACGTATATCTTAAGCTATTGAATTAGTTGAAAAAGTATACGCTGAGCCAAACTCATAGATAATCTATTGGTACTTGTTAATTTTGAAGGTTGTCTTCTTTGGTGACAATGTGCCAAAAGATCGAGCTGATAGAGCAATGGAAGCTGCAAAACAATGCGATGCTTTCCTTGTGCTTGGATCATCTCTTATGACAATGTCTGCTTTCAGGCTTATCAGGTACATATTCTGTTTTGCTAACCTTTTTCTTCAAATAAAATACCTGCAATTTCTGTGTAACTGGTAATAGAAACCTAAATCAGTTAGTTACAGTTATTCCTAATCCATTCTTTACCCTCCAACTCTTCTGTTATGAAAGTCGGCCTCTACAATGATGGTCAAGTAGCAATATTATGCCTCTACGAGTTTTCTTTTGTAATGATGAAAATATCTAAGTGTCACATGTCACTTTTCTTTCACATTCACAAATCAAGCTGGTGGAGGGATCGCATTGCAGCTAGACTTAAGTGGTAGGGTTAAGTTGGAGAAATGGATACTCAAGGAGTAAAGTGGGATTGAGTGCAGAGTATGGGGGTAACTAATCCAAACTGAATATTATATCTATGGTGATGGTAGTTTCCTTGGTAGCAACGGTAAAGTTGCTCCTTTGTGACTAGAAGGTCATGGTTTGAATTGTGAAAACCACTTTTCGTAAATAAATAAATAAATAAATAAAGAAGAAACAAGGGAAAGGCTGTGTATAAATTCAACCCTCACAAAAATGCAGAGCATCGTGCATTCGGTGACACCCTTTACTAGAAATTTGCATGAAATAGGCTATATCTTAGATGATCAGCATTCTCTTTAGCTTAATCTGAAATGGCCAAATAAAAATTATGCATTCTCTAATATTGGAAAGTGTGATAAATATAATTAGACTGCTTTTCTAAAGTCTTATGTTTTTTAACACTGGTGGTGACTTAATATCTAACTTGTGCATTTCTACATAGTTGTGTCAGTTCATGCAGATTATAATTCTCCTGCCCTAATCGGCCATATTTGATTGTGTATGAAAGCATGTTGGAAAATCAAATCCCACAATTTATGGGATTGATTATAATCAATCTTATCCCACAATCTATGGGACTGATTATAATCAATCTTAATTGTTGGGATTGATTGATTAATGTAAATTAGTAATTGATGTAATTAGGATTCCTTTTTTTTTTTCCTTAGTTATAGGGATTTGATTGATTTCTTTCTCTTATATATTTTGTAATCTTTCCTAGTGAAGATTAGAAAAAAATATATCAAGTTTTCTCATAATTGTTCATGGTATCAGAGCCGTGAAGTATCCTCCAGCCTACAATACCCACTGACCCAAACACTGAACCCCTGCCCCCAGCAACGACAATAGTGTCGACTAATCAAGCTACCACCATGGCCTCACCGACCAGCTATCCACCTGCGGAACCCTCCATGTTTTCGACCCTTGACTCCCACACCAAAAAAAACACTGACCCAAACACTATCCCAACGCCTCTTTCCCTCAATCTTGGCGCTGCCACTATGCAGACATCCCACCTTAACCAACACCCCATCCCCTTGACTGTTCATCATCTCAATGGCACCAATTTTCGAGAATGGTACCAATCTATGAAGTTTGTGATGACTAGTAAAGGGAAAATGGGCTATCTTACTAGTGTTCCACTAGCCCCAAGCCCTTAATCTCCCAAATACAACACATGGGTAGCAAAAAATTCTTTGGTGATGGCCTGGCTCATCCAATCCATGGAACCCAAAATTGGAAGGCGCTATTTGTTCTACAACACTGCCAAGAAATGTGGACTGTTATCCACTAAATGTACTCCAACTTGGAGAACATCTTTCAATTGTTTGAAGTCCAGACTCCACAAAACAGGGAAGTATGTCAGTCACGAAATATTTTAATACCATTTATGAGTTGTGGCAAGAGCTTGATTTGTATCACACCGTTACTTGGCATTATACCAAGGATGATCAACTGTCTCTAGCTATGCAGGAGAAAGACCGTGTGTTTGATTTTTTACAAGGGACTCAATGCTGATTTAGATGAGGTACGGGGCCGTATTTTGGGGACCAAACCTTTGCCGACTATCAATGAGGTCTTTGCAATTGTCCGCCACGAAGAAAGTTGCAAACATGTTATGATGCCTCATTCCAAAGATCCTGGCATGGATTCTACTACCCAAGGCTCCGCATTAGTAGCTTTATTGTCCTGAAAAATCCAAAGGACCTTCTGAGCAGCAATCTCTCGGGCCTCAAAAAGATCGTTTATGGTGTGAGCATTGCAGCAAACCATATTACACTAAGGAGACTTGTTGGGAGCTTCATGGGAAGCCTACTGACTAGAAACCCAAAAGTTAAAGACGCACAAAAACAACTTATCCTGATGCCCCACTTGCCTCTCCCTCCTCTCGCATCTTTCCATTCACAGCCAAACAAATGGCGATGCTGAAAAAACTCCTCCATCCTACTAAGGAACCTAATTTTAGTTCCATTGCACATATGGCTCACAAAGGTAAAATTAGCTTTTCTACTTCTCTTTTATCCTAGAAAGGTCCCCAAGACGTTTGGATTGTGGATTCTAGAGCAACTAACCATATGTGTGGCTCTTCAGCTGGACTCCTTAATTTTTTCCCTTGTACAAGGACATTGGTATTACCATGGTAGATGGATCCTTGTGTAAAGCTGCGGGCTGGGGTGATCTCATGGTGTTTGGGTTGCCACTTAATTTTGTTCTTTATGTGCCCAAATTACAGTGCAATTTAATCTCTGTTCATAAATTGGCAACTGATTTACATTACTCTATAACTTTTTTTCCTTCCCACTGTTGATTTCAAGATTTACCATTGGCGATGACGATTGGCAAGCAATGCTAGAAAGCATAATGGCCTGTACTATTTGTCTAATAGTGGTCTATTCAATCCTTCTGTTCCTGTGGGTCTTCACACTATCTCAGAATCCAATGTCCTTCTCTGGCACCAACGATTAGGGCATCCTAATTTTTCATATTTAAAGTTTTTATACCCCCAGTTATTCCTTAATAAAAACCCTAGTTCCTTTCATTGTGATCATTGTGTACTAGCAAAGCATTCACATTCTCTCCATCCTTCTCGTCCTTATACACCATCACGCCCATTCCACCTTGTGCATAGTGATGTCTAGGGTTCATCTCAAGTTTCCACCATCATTGGAAAACGGTGGTTTGTCACGTTTATTGATCATCATACCCGAGTTTGTTGGGACTACTTGATGAAAGATAAGTCTGAGGTTCTCATGATCTTCAAACAGTTTCACCAACTTATCAAAAATGTTTTCCAGTCTTCTATACAGATACTCTACATTGACAATGGTAAAGAATACTTTTCTCATGCCTTTAATCACTACCTTCTAGACTAGGGTATTTTCCACCAAAATTCTTACTCTTATACTCCTCAGCAAAATGGGGTAGTCGAGCACAAAAATTGTTACTTGTTGGAAGTTGCCCGGTCCCTCATGATCGCTAGTCATATCCCTCATTCTCATTGGGGAAAGGCTCTTTTGACTTTGTTGGAGAGTCCTAGGCTGCTAAGGAGTCTCGCCGAAAGGAAAAAGAGTAGCTACTAAGGAGTCTACGCAAGGAACGGGTCCTGATCATGTCCTGAAAAGTAGTGATAAGGAGGAATTGAAGACCCAAAGAGAAAATCTAGATAAATTCCTAAAATTCGGGAGAAATAATAGGAGTAGGATGTGTTAGTCATCCATTAGTTCGACTCTTCAACAAACAGCAACTTTGACTGCCATAGTACCAACCAACACCCTGTCAATGGATAGCCACACCCTGCAAATCACACAACATAGGTTGAACGGAAGAAACTTCAAAGAATGGTTTCAATCCATCATCTTGGTGATTAAAGGCAAGGGAAAATATGGCTAACTCACCGGGGCTATTCCAACTCCACCAAAAGATTCCGAAGAGTATCAACGATGGGAGGTAGAAAACTCAATTTTGATGGTTTGACTTATCAACTCAATGGAGCCCAAAGTAGGCCGACCCTATCTGTTCTACAAGACTGCAAAAGCAGTACGGGATGCAGTCCAAGAAATTTACCATGATCTAGAAAACACAACTCAATGTTTTGGGATTAGAGCGGCAATTAGGACTACCAAACATGGTAGTTTTGGAGTTATGGAATATTACAATAATCTAATGGAGTTATGGCAGAGATGGATTTGTTTTATGATCCAAGTTGGGAGTGTACAATTGACAGCCAGAAATATAGCAAGATGTTGGAAAATGAGAGGATTTTTTACTTCCTCCAAGGGCACAATCTAGATTTGGATGAAGTGAGAGGATGACTCCTAGGTACCAAGCCATTACCATCCCTTCGAGAGGTATTTGCGGAGGTTAGACGGGAGGAAAGCAGAAAGAAGGTCATGCTCCCAGCCAGAGCCAAATTCAGGATCAGCTCTTGCTACTACCAAGAAAGAAGACAATCCTAGGGACAAACATTGGTGCGAGCACTACAACCAACCTTACCATACAAAGAACACATGCTGGAAGTTACACGAAAAGCCACCAAACTGGAAATCCAAATCTAAGAGGGAAAAAGAGAAACCAGCATATGCAGCAGGCAGTATACCCACTAGTGAAATAGGTATGGGTTTAACAACTGACCAGATTGAATTTTTACAAAAACTGTTAAATGGCTTTCACATTGCAAAGGAATCAGATGATTTAACAACTAATCCCACAACATCCATGGTACAAAAAAGGTAACTAGGCTCTTTCTTTAACTGCTAGGAGGATGAATAGAAGTTATTGGGTGGTAGATACCAGGGCATCTGACTACATGACTGGATCTATTGCTAGAAATTTCAAATTAGAGACACGGATTTAATCATATTGATGACAGATGGTACAGTATCCTTAGTCAAGGGAAAAGGAAATGTTTGTGTTGCTGGTTTACAACTCGAATTTGTGTTATATGTACCCAACCTAAAATGCAGTTTACTATCTATGAGCAAGCTAACTAGGGATATGGATTGTATTGTAACACTTTTCCCTTCATATTGTGTCTTTCAAGACCGATCCTCGAGGAAGATGATTGGCAGTACTGAGGAGAAAGATGGACTTTATTGGCTATCTGATAACAAGGCTTTCCCTAGTCAAGTTCCTCCTAGGTTCTCTCTTACCGTTAGTTCAAATTCTGAAATTTTGTTATGGCATAAACGTGTTGATCATCCTAGTTTTTCATATTTGAAACACTTGTACCCAAATTTATTTATCAATGAAGAGAAGTTGGTACTTAAGTGTGATCATTGTATTTTTCCCAAACAAACTCATAATACTCATCAACCAAACCCATACACTCCTTCTAAACCTTTCTACTTGATCCATAGTGATATTTGGGGACCAGCTAGAGTTCCAAACTTAAATGGTGCTAGATGGTTTGTAACCTTTATTAATTACCACACAAGAGTGTGTTGGGTTTACCTAATGAAAGAAAAATTTGAGGTGTGTGCAATTTTTCAAAACTTTCATAAACTCATTCTAAACAATTATCAATCCTCTATTTGTATCCTTAGGACTGACAATGGCCGGGAATATTTTTCGGCTAGGAATATTTTTCTTACTCATTCACTCAATACCTTACTACTAACGGAATTTTTCATCAAAGCCCTTGCCCCTATACCCCTCAACAAAATGGGATAGTTGAGAGAAAAAATCGACATTTGCTTGAGGTAGCTAGATCTCTCATGTTTACTAGTTCTACTCCTAACAGGTATTGGGGGGAAGCAGTCATAACAACATTTTATTTAATCAATAGGCTGCCTTCCAAGGTTCTAAATTATCAAACTCCATTCCACAACCTCATGTCTGTATTTCCCCATGTTCGAATTCTCAACACTCTCTCTCCCAAAGTATTCAGGTGTGTGGTGTATGTCTATCAAACTAGCCCTAATCATCATAAACTGGAACCTAGGGCAATCAAGTGCATATTTATAGGGTATTCTCCAATCTAAAAAGGATATAAGTATTTTTGCCCTACATCACAAAAATTATTTGTTTCTTGTGATGTAACCTTTGTTGAAGATGATTTCTATCACTCAAGTACTCCATTACAAATGGAAGAAAATCACTGGGATCCTACTGTGCCAATGCCTATTACATTACCGATTTCTTCTTCTCCTCCCAATGATAATCCTATTCAAACAGTTGCAGTTGATCATTCACAGCCAGCACCATTTGAACCCAACAATCTCAATTCATCATCTCCTCAAGATCCTCAATCCTCAGCAGAACCAGGGGTAACTGATTTAGGGGAAGATCTATACCTAGAAAAGCCAATAAAGGTTTACTCAAGACAAGCTAAACATCCAACTCCTCAACTTAGCCAACCATTAGAACCAGGGGGAGGTCCAACAAATGAGGAGGAAGACACTGTAGCCATCAGTGATTTGAACGTCCCTATTGCCCTCAGAAAAGGGGTAAGGTCGTGTGTTAAGCATCCAATATCAAACTTCTTGACATATTCCAAGTTATCTCCTCAATTCAAGGCATTCACTATGAGTATGGATGAAGTCACACCTCGAAATATTCAAGAAGCATTAAAAAACCCTAAGCAGAAGGAGGTAGTGATGGAAGAGATGCGAGCACTGAACAGTAATCACATTTGGGATATTGTAGATTTCCTAAAGAACAAGAAGATTATAGGGTGCAAATGGGTGTTTACCGTCAAATACAAATCAGATGGAGGTATAGACTAATATAAAGCCAGGTTAGTTGCCCAAGGATTCTCCCAAACCTATGGGATAGACTATGAGGAGACTTTTGCCCAGGTAACAAAGCTAAATTCTATAAGAGTACTGCTATCCATTGCTGTAAATCTAGATTGGGAATTGTTTCAATTCGATATCAAAAATGCATTCCTATATGGGGAGTTAGAAGAAGAGGTATGTTTGAGGATTTCACCCGAATTTGAGAAAGAAGAGAGAAGTGGCAAGGTATGCAAATTACATAGGTCTCCCTATGGGTTAAAACAATGTCCAAGGGCATGGTTTAAGAAATTCAACACTACCCTCACTAAATTTGGCTACAAACAAGGTGAGGCTGATCATACTGTCTTTACTAAACATGCTGCTAACGGAAAAAGATACATCTTAATTGTGTATGTCGACGATATAATCGTTACAAGGGATGACACTCATGAAATTGCAGCTTTAAAAGAGGAGTTCGAAGTCAAGGAATTGGGCACAATGAAATATTTCCTTGGAATGGAAGTGGCTAGAAGCAAAGAAGGTATAGTAATCTCTCAACGAAAATATACTCTTGATCTCTTGAAAGAAACTGGAATGTTGGGATGTAAACCAAGATGTACTCCTCTAGAAAGAAATTGGAAATATGTGAAAAAGGATGGTGACCCACTGGTTGATAAGGAGAGGTATCAACAGCTAGTTGGGAGGTTAATTTATCTCTCCCTAACTCGCTCGGACATAGCCTATGCAATAAGCATCGTGAGCCAATTTGTGCATGCTCCCACTCAACAACATTTGACAACTATATACCATATTTTGAAGTACTTGAAAGGAACATCAGGTAAGGGTAGTGGCAAAGCCAAGTGAGGCACAGTGGGGGCAGTTGCCCCCACTGGGCCAGATCTTAAAATTTTTTTATTTTTATTTTATATTCTTTTTAATCAAGTCCAACTCCCAAAATCAATTCAAAATTATTGTATTAAAGCTTAGCTTAAATCGGTCAAATGGTCCAAATCCACTAATTCCTAAGTCCTAATCCATTTCATTTCTAAATTTATCCCATTTCTTGCTTTCTTTCCTAGTACCCACCTAATTTTCTTTCTTTCGGTTGCTACTGCTGCAGTTGAAAGAATATTTTCTACAATGAATATTTTGAAAAATCGATTACGTAATAAGATTGAAGACCAATGGATGAATGATAGCTTAGTTATGTATGTTGAAAATGATGTATTTAATTAAATTGATAATGAGGTCATTATACAGCTTTATTAAAGTATAAAAAGTTGTAGGGAATAATTGTAAAAAGTTTTTGCATTTTAATATTATCATTATTGTCTTATTTTTGAAATTATATTTATCGTATTTAAGTTTGCCCCCATTGAATCAAAATCTTGGCTCCGCCCCTAGGTAAGGGACTTATGTCTTAAAAGAGTAGTGAAAGAGGGGCTGAAGGTTTTTCCGATGCAGATTGGGTAGGATCAATTATGGATAGTCGATCAACATCTGGTTTTTGTACAAAATTGCGGGGCAACTTGGTTACATGTTGAAGTAAAAAACAAACGGTGATAGCTAGAAGCAGCGCAGAAGCAGAATTCAGGACAATTGCCCAAGGTATTTGTGAGCTAATTTGGCTGATAAGACTAATGGAAGACCTACAAATGTCTCTAACCCAACCAACAAAGCTATATAGTGATAATAAGTCAGCTATAAGCATTGTTAACAACCCAATGCATCATGATAAAATGAAACATGTCAGGATTGATTGGAGTTTCATCCAAAGGAAAATTGAAGAAGGAGGTGTAAAGCTGATCTATGTTCCTACAACAGAGCAGGTTGCATATGTGCTTACCAAAGCTATGTCAAGACCAGGGTTTGAAACTCCCATTAACAAGCTAGGAATGAGAGATATCTATTCCTTAGCTGAAGGGGGGGTGTTGGAGAGTCCTAGGTTGCTAAGGAGTTTACACAAGGAACGAGTCTCGATCATGTGCTGAAAAGCAGTGATAAGGGGGAATTAAAGACTTAAAGAGATAATCTAGATAAGTTCCTAAAATTCAGGAGAAATAATAGGAGTAGGATGTGTAAGTTATCTTATCCTGTGTATTTTAAATTTCTGTTGTATATTATCTCCTAAATATTAGGATTGGATAGCATAGAATCATGTATAAAGTTAGTTCCCTCAATTAATCAAAGTAAGAGTTTGATTTCTCTCAAACTAAGCTTCTAGGTCTCGGGTTCTCTACCTAAGGGACCTTACTTTGTTTAGACTTCAGCCTACCTTATCAACCGGTTGCCATCCAAAGTTCTCAAATTTAGCACTCCACTTAGTGCTTTACTCTCTGTCTTTCCTTCATCTCACATTCATAACTCTCTTCCACTTCGACTTTTTAGGTGTCTTGCCTTTTTTTCACAATAATCAACTCAATCCCAATAAGCTTGACCCCAAAGCCTATAGGTGTATTTTCCTACGCTATTCTGTTTCTCAGAAATGGTACAAGTGTTATCATCCTCCCTCCAAAAGATTTTTGATTTCCTGTGATGTTTCCTTTGTGGAACACCAATTCTTCTATCCCCAAGCTACTTTGCAGGGGGAGACTTCATCAAGAGATCATCATTGGGATCCAATAGCCATAGGAGAACTTGTTAGACCGAACCCTGAGCAACAAGCTTTTCCCTTGCATCTTGTAACCCTACCTGCCTTGATTTTCCCAGCTCTTCCTCTCCAAACACTCAAACTAAATCGGTCCCAAATCCAAGGAGAGTGTCCCACAATCCTGGACCACCATTGAAACATGTTTACTCTCGTAGACTACATACTCTCGAACAAAACCATGAGTCTGAACCAATGGTAGATCCTCCTATGGAAAATGAACCATGTGTGGTTGAAGAGGATGACTTGGATCTTCCAATTGTTGTTAGAAAATGGGTAAGAGATTGTACAAAGCACCCAATTTCTAACTATCTCACATATTCTCAATTATCAAGAAGTTACAGTGCCTTTATTTTCAAAGTAAATGAGATTCAAGTGCCTTGCACTATTTTTGAAGCATTACAAGATCCACAGTGGAAAATGGTAGTAATGGAAGAAATGAAAGCTCTAAAAGAAAATGAAACATGGGAGATGATGGAGTTGCTCGAAGGAAAAAAAATTGTTGGAAGCAAGTGGGTGCTTATAGTGAAGTACAAATCAGATGGCACTGTAGAAAGATATAAGGATCGATTAGTGGCTCAACAATACACCCAAACCTATGGAGTTTACTATGAAGAGACCTTTGCTCTGGTGGCAAAACTAAATACAATTTGAGTATTGCTATCACTAGCTGCAAACTTAGATTGGGAACTACACCAAATGGACATTAAGAATGCTTTTTTGAGTGGCACTCTGGATGAGGAAGTTTACATGAGAACTCCTCTAGGATTTGAGATGCATGTTGGATCAGGGAAGGTATCTAAATTGAAATATCCCTTCATGGTCTAAAATAGTCTCCTAGGGTATGGTTTACTAGATTTAGCTATGTTATGAAGAAACTTGGGTATAAACAAGGACAAGTAGATCACACTTTATTTGTCAAAAGAAGTGATAATCCTAGCAAGCAATTCTAATTGTCTTTGTAGATGATATGGTTATCACAGGTGATGACACTATAGAGATTGTGAATTTAAATAAAGAACTCCGGTCAGAATTCAAAGTGAAAGACCTCGGAACTCTAAAGTATTTCTTAGGAATAGAGTTTGCTAGGAGTAAACAAGGAATTTTCATCTCATAAAGAAAATATGTTCTGGATCTGTAAAAGGAAACTAGAAAATTGGGATGTAGACCTACATCAACACCTCTAGAGAGGAATTAGAAACAGAATATTACAAATGATGATCCTCCAGTGGATAGGGAGACCTATCAACACCTAATTGGGAAATTGATCTATTTATCCTTAACTAGGCCAGACATCACTTTTAGTGTGAGCTTGATCAGCCAATTCATATATGCTCTCACGAAGAGGCATATTGATGCAGCAATTCAGATCCTAAGGTACTTAAAAGGAAGTCCAGAAAAAGGATTACTATTCAAAAAGAAGAGTACTAAGGTGGGGTACTCAAATGCAGATTGGACAGAAGTAGTAGATGAGAGTAAATCTACAACTGGGTATTGCACTAAAGTTTGGGGAAAGCTAGTCACTTGGAAAAGTAAAAAACAAATCGTTGTTGTAAGAAGCAGTGTAGAAGACGAGTTTCATGTATTGGCTCAAGGAACTTATGAGCTCATTTGGATCCAAAGACTTATGGCGGATTTAAACATGCCTATCACTAGTCCCATGAAACTTTACAACGACAGTAAATTAGCTATAAGTGTAGTACACAATCCAATTCATCATGATAGGATGAAGCACGTTAGCATCAAGTAACATTTCATCCGGTCTGAAATAGATAATGGAACTATATTCTTTTCCTATGTTCTCACAACTTCTCATGAAGCTGATGTTCTTACCAAACCTCTATCCAAATCAAGCTTTGAGTCTTGTGTAGGTAAGTTGGAAATAATTGACATCTAGTCACCAGTTTGAAAAGGAGTGTTGGAAATCAGATCCCACAATTTATGGGATTGATTATCAATCCCAATTATTCTACAATTTATAGGATTGATTATAATCAATTTTAATTGTTGGGATTGATTGATTAATGTAAATTAGTAATTGATATAATTAGAATTCCTTCTTTTTTTCCTTAATTTTAGGGATTTGATTGATTTCTTTCTCCTATATATGTTGTAACCATTCCTAGTGAAAATTAGAAAAAAAAAATATACCAAGTTTTCTCACAATTGTTCAAAGCATAGCTGCTCATAAAAGTGTAGCTTGAGTTGGAATAGTTTCTACTTTAAGCACAAATTTGCATCCTGACACAAGTAGATCTGTTGCTGACTAAGGTTGTCGTTTCAGTGGATTATGTTCATAATCAAATCTGAAGCAAGTGATATGTTGTAAAAAAATCTCATCTTTACATTCAATTTAGCTCCTGAAATATATGTTGGGAAACCAATGCTTCTTCAGAAGAGTAAACCTGTCTTCTTTGGAGATACTTTGGGTGAAAGAGGGAGTAAGAGGTTATGGATTTATCACCTAATTATGTACAGGCCACTGCTAATGTCTCTTCGAATTGAATTCACAGAGCTGCTCATGAGGCCGGTGCTGCTACAGCTATTGTAAATGTTGGTGCGACCCGAGCTGATGATTTTGTGCCCTTAAAAATCAAGGCACGACTTGGAGAGGTATCGTTGCTCGGAATTACCATAGTAACAAGTTCTCCACATTCTCGTAACACACACAAATAACAGCTTTTTTGTATGCTTGCATTCCTCGGTTTTTTCTTGCAGATACTACCAAGATTGCTCAATATGGGCTCCCTCAGCATCCCTGCCGTGTAGCAAGCATATCAGAAAGAGATGGTCAAATGTGTGAATGCAACTAGGTGAGATGAATATATATATATATATATATACATACTTATGATGAATTCAGAAATGAAGTAATTTCAAACCAGGATATGGTCGTCATTTACATTGAATCATGCGTTCTTCTTCCCTCTATGGCTCCTTTCTCCATTGTTTGCAATATGAGTATTATGATATGACCCGTCCTGCAATGTTGCACTTGTACCTATATATGCTGCCACCTATAAATGAATTGAGTAATTTATGTAATCATTTGAAGCCTTTCCTATATATATATATACTATATGCAGTTACAACTTTATTGATATAGTTGTAATCATTTGAAGCTTTTTTTTTAATTTTAAATTTTTATCAATTATTTTTAAAATTTTGATATAAATATAATGGGTTTCAAAAGAAAAAATTCATGAACATTATAAAATATTTTAAAATTAAAATATATCTTCTGTGGTTTAAAATTATAATTTTTGTAATTCTAAGATGCTATACTTCTTGGTGGTCAAGATCAGATTCTTAAACGTGTTCTTATGGTCAACAAGCAAAAGCAAAGTGATCATATTTAAGCATTTTTTATCAAGAAATATTTTATTTACTTTTTTATGTTAAAAGAGTATAAAATAATTATTATTTTAAATAATATTTTAAGAATGTAAATATTAAATAATATTATTTAATCCATCACTATTTTAGCTTATTATTAATTTTATTACAAGCAAACCACCTGCACCAGTGAATGTTTATAATCTTTATAATCGAGGCACCGCCTCACTTTCAACATTAACTGGGCCTTTACCAGTGTGTGTACTGTAAGGCGGACCTAAAAATTTAAAGCTACTAAAATAGTCCAAATCCAAATTGGAGTTACATTCTTATAATAAACATTTACAACAAAAAAAAAATAGAAAAAAGAAATAAAGAAACCTTTTTCAACGATCAGACGAGCGAAAGGGAATAATATTTGTCTCCCACTATGAACATGAATTGGAACAAAATTCCCCATGACACAAGAAAGCAGCATGTTTTAAGTTTCATCTCCATTTGCGAAATGCAACATTACACCCACCAAAGTTCCAACAGAAGCGCTGCATAATGTCGGTCCCCGTTTCAATTCAAGCAAGCATACATATCAAAACCCACCACACCATTATGTCATACCATGCCGCGCCTACTTACAACTACACGTACAGTACAGATTGATCAGTACCCATTCGTCCTATATGGCTTCTACCAAAACGACATCAAAAGTTACAGCAGCAGCAGCCCCATTTCATTTTATCACTTCTTAATTACTCTTCTCTCTCCCCAATGGCCTCGTCGATTTCGGCCGCATGGTCCCGGAGCTTACTCCACTGCAGTAGCAGAACACAGAAAGAAATTACACACGTCTCTCTCTAACTCACAAAAATTAAATAAATAAAAAATGAAACGGAAATGGAAGCTTCATGGATACCTGTTCCATGCTTAGTGAAACACCTGAAAGCAGCACAATAAGCCGGTTCATCAGTAAGCAACGTACAATTTACCAAGCCAACAACCAAATAAATATGAAAGTTCAAGCAATCAATTGGTAGCGCCCCCAACCCCATGGTAAATTAGTAAATTCAGAGCATTCGACACATTTAAGATTATTAAGATGATAACTTAAAATGGTTCTCAAGTTGTTTAAGCAGAAGCAGTTAAAAAAATAGCAACATAACGTCCGCTGAAACACAAACCCCCTCTACAAGCATTTGCCACATTTCTCTTTGAGAAACAGGAACAAGAGACACGACTAGAGATCCCGAATTTTATCTTGAACTAGGCCAGGAAAATGAATAAAATGGCATTATAACATCTGACATGGCATTTAGGAGTCAGATTTATTAGGTATTGGCAATTGAGTTGAATTTTTAATTATTATTTTCAAAACAAACTAAAATACAGGTGCATATTTTTGTTGCCTTCAAATATAACAGCCACATTGTTGTCATAAGAATCAATCACTTCTTCAAAAAAAGGCAGCTACGGTATCACATTTTCCCTGCCTACCTTTCTTACAAATACAGCACTCATGGAACAAAATGGGAGAGTTATTGCTCTTTGTAGCCAGATATCCCAAATAATTAATACGAAAACAGATAATCCCTTTATTGGGTTAATAAAGGCATCAAATAAATCAATTTATCACATTATAAACAAACAGGTACTCACCAGACCTTGTACAATCAAAATTCCCTTCCGGGTCAGTGATACACAAGTAACTAATTGTCACGTTCCAAAGTAGTATTTGTAATTTCGTTTCCTGTTATAGATATTTACCTTAGCTATAGGTGGTTATGATTACAGTTGTACCGCACATGGGTGCATGGGCTGAGGCTAAACGGTTATTACACATGGGTGCAGGGGCTATGAGGCTATAAATAAGCCACAGCTGTAGGACGGTAGGGCAGGTGAAGGAATGAATTGAAATTCTTTTATTTCTCTCTCTCTCTCTCTCTGTTACCTTTCTCTCGAATATTCTTCATCTTTCTTGTTGTTTCTCTCTCTCCGGTCTGATCTCTTCCTCCAAATTCTTCTCTCAATCTTCCCAGTTCCTTTTTCATACCCTAGCTCAACCTAAGGGTGTGACAATTGGTATCAGAACCAGTCAGTTCTTAGCCGTGATTTAGACTATTCCAGTTGTTATTCTTACAATTTCCAACAGGGTATTCCAGAAGCAGATTCCGAACGAGCCAGTGATTCTTGGGCTGAAACTTTTAAGACACGAAGCAGAGGTAACTGCAAGGCACAAGGTGGGTTTCTGAAGCTGCGCAGCATTTTCGGCGTAGCAGGCTCTGGCGAGTAAGGTAGGCGCAGTTGGAAGTAGTGGTAGAGCAATCGCTGATCCCCAGAAACTTCTGCTCAGATCTGGGCGATGACTTGTCCATTGGCAATCAGTACAGTGGGCGTGGCTGGCAATTCTCAGTGAATTAAAGGCAAAGTTAGGGAGACTGCTGAAGGATGCCAAAGGCACTAGGATGAAGCAACTGGAGATGCAGTTGGATGCGATGGAGATGGGCCTGCAACAGAATCTGGAGCAGATAGAGGAGAGGATGGAGACGTTGGAACTCGGCCCCCCTCAAACTCAAGAGGAAGTGAGAGCAGAGACAACGGCCGTGGAGAGAAATCTAAGTATGTTCTCCAAAATTCCTAACGCGAGCTTGCAGGCAGACTTCCCTCCAAGGCCCACCTCAGCCCCAATTCTGAGTGAGTCAAGAATCCAGCAGCATGTTCCTGATCCTCTGGAAGCAGAGGAACTGTCAGAATTTGTACCAGAAAATTCCACAAGGGGAACAAATGCGAATCAGTATCACACCCCAATGCCGAGGCTAGATATCCCGGTATTTGAAGCAGACAAGCCAAGTTGATGGATACGAAGACATGAACGATTTTTTATCAATATAGAGTGGCAGAAGGGTGTTATGGTCCATTGCAAGGTATGGGTCTTGTCTCACATCGGGAAATATGGGCTCTTGGTGTGGAGTTTATAACCTTTTGGGCACCCTCCCCTCAACAGCTAACTTTTAGGGGGTGAGTTTTACCCAAAGGGTTGTAATAACGGTATCAGAGCCGACCCCATGGCTCCAACCTACCGATGTGGCCATGGCCAAGGTTGCAGAGCGTGGCTCCAATTTGCCAACGTGGGCGTCAAGGCTGTGCAGCGTGGTGGTATGTTATGGTCCATTGTAAGGTGTATTAACTCTTGGTGTGAGGTTTATAACCTCTTAGGCACCCTCCCCTCAATAACTAGCTTTTGGAGAGTGAGTTTTACCCAAAGGGTTGTAACACCGATGTGAGACATTGAAGATTTTCAGATTATGTCATGACTATGTGTTATGGTTTTGCAAATAGAGGAGAGGATGGAGACGTTGGAACTCGGCCCCCATCTCTCTTCCTACAGTCCTGTTACCAGACTATCTTCCTCCAGAAATCACTCATTTCACTTGGCTACATTACTTTTTTAGCAGTGCCTCAATCGTCATTTCTTGCAATCTCGCACTCTTTGCAGCCTGTCTCACTGTCGTTGGTTGCATCATCTTCACCATGGGTCTCACCTCATCTCTGAGGACACTAATAAAACTCAACACAAAATACTCTTCTGATAGATGGGGATTGTGCACCATCATTAAAGACCTCAGCTCCTAAAATTTGAGCTAATAGGTCTGCACCGATCCCAGTTGCTTGAGTTTGTTGAATTCCTCAATTATATCTCGCATACTCCTGTCCCCAAACCTTTCACATAAGTTGTCAGCGAACTCATTCCACAGGCTACCTTCTTTCACTGCGATCCATCCCTGGAACCACGCGTTACCCATATCATTCAAGTAAGCAGAGGCCAAGGTGACCTTTTGTTGTTCATGTACTTGATACAGGGTGAACATACGCTCACACCTCCTTATCCACCATCTCGGATTTTCCCCATCAAAGAGTGGGATCTCCAGTTTGGATACTGGGAAGCTCGGTTCGTAACGATTAGCCTAAGCTCCTGGTCTTCTCTCCCTTATATTATTTCCAGTTCCTTCCGTCTCAAATTCAAATTCTGACGTTCCTATTGGTCAGCACTCCATTACTACTCCCTAAAGAATAGATTCTAGCCAATCCCTCGGAGGAAACTCGAGCGAAAGCCTTACTGGCTGCTGGGATGCAAACATCCACATGATCTGGCACATTTGTTCCATCACCTACTCACGAAACAGAGCACTCTATTCCCGATTCTCACCCCGCCACCTTTCCATGGCCTGATCAATCCAAGCATCCACCCCTGCTCCAATCGAGGATTCAAGAGTCCCCAGTCTTGTTTGCATTTCCGCCATTGCTGCAGTTGGGACTCCATTTGCTTCATCCTTGTTCCCTCAGCCATATGGATAATCTTCTCCTACTCTACTGATGCCCAAGAACACCGTTCTAATCCAAATGTCAACCCCCGAGGGTCTGACTGGTTTACTTGATCAATTGAATGATCGAGAATGATAACCGAGAAGAATAGAGAAAGAGAGAGAGCAATAGAGAGAATGAGAAAGGAGACAAAAGAGAGAATGGAAACTTCCGAGAATATTCATTAATGATGATTGGAGAAATGATCACCTCATATATATAGCTGATCCAACTCTTCCCATGTGCGATAACAGATTCCTGTTGTTGGGAATGTACTAGCACCCTAATGTAGCAACAAACAATTTACAACTCCTTAAAGCATACTTTCTAATATACTACTTGTTACCCTTAGTGTAGCCCAATTACAGTAGCACCCTCTCCTTATCTCACGACACATGACAGTCTAACTGTATTTTAATTATGAGGGGTATATTAGGCATAGTTCTGAAAGGCGTGAGGCGCAGCTAGGCACAAAGGGTCCTAGAGCCTGAGGCGCACCTTTTAAAAAAAACCTCAAAATCTTGTAAAATCATAAAAAACTATCAAATTATCAATAATAACACATGCATATCATTAATGATTCATTATCTTCAAATTCTAAACTAACATCGTCAAAGTTGATTCATTCATCATCATGCAAATTCTAAACTAGAAACATCATCAAAGTTCAAACTTAAAGTCTCAAATTCAAACAAGTACCAATCATCATGCAAAATTCTAAATAAACATATAAACACTACAAGTCCACAATCAAGAAAATGTTTTCATTTTGAAAAATGTTATTTTTCTAAATCTGGAAGATTAGCGCATTATAAGGAGACATATAAGAAAATGTTTTCATTTTGAAAAATTATCTCCCGGTATTTTGATAGCTAATATTCATTGTTGTTAAAATGATTTTTAATGAATTTTTCAAGAAATAGTAGGTATGTATTTTGAAGGTGATAAAATCACTAAATCCCGAGTTTGTACTAAAACTAAAATTCTATTTTCTTATTATTATGGATTTTGATTTTTTAGATATTTTTATTGAATCCAAATGGGAGGTACTTTCTTATTTACATTTATGTATTAAAGTGACATTTACTTAAACTAAAGAAATGTAAATAAGTTGTATGTTGTAATGTATACATGCTGGAACCAAGAAGAGGAGAGGAATTGGGCTGCCCAAGTTTTGAATTAAAAGCAGTTTCATGAGGCGCGCCTCTCGCCTCTACGCCTCATTGTGCAAGGCGAGAGCCTCATTGAAATCGCCTCGCCTCACCTCGGCCCAGGCGAGGCACAGAACTGGCGCCTTAAGGCACCTTACGCCTAGGCGCGCCTTTAACAACTATGATATTAGGGTTTGTGTAATATTTAATTAGTCCTTGTAATGTCCACCCATTTGTCTAAAAATAAGAGGCATAGGGGGCAATCACTAGCTATCATTCATTCTTATTGTGCGAGTGCTATAAAGTGAGGGAAAAACTTAGTTTGATAGTGCTTTGTATCTTGCAATTGGTGTACTCGTGTGAGGGAAGGTTCTTGTACTGATAGTTTGATTTCTTAGTAGATTGCTCTTGGGATCAAGAGGCTGGATGTAGGATTATCTTTTGATAATCTGAACCAAGATAAAATCGACTGTCTTCATTGTGGTTTGCATGCTCTCTATTTGATTATTTGATTTCCATATTTGTTCTATTGTTTTGTTTTTGTTGAGTATCCAATCTGTCCATATGTGCGTGTGTGTGTGGGGTGGGGGGAGGGATAGAGTGATTCCAATGCTCCCAATTCAACAAATTGGTATCAGAGCACGATTAACTCATCAAGAAAGCCAAGAATCATTCAAAAGGCAATAGATAAGATCGTTGGAATGGCTTCTACAGCCTCTACCACTCGATAAGATATTGAGAAGTTTGATGGGCAGAATGATTTTGGCCTTTGGAAGATGAAGATGAGGGCCTTGTTGGGTAATCTTGGGCTGGAAGAGGCACTCAAAGGTGAGTCCAAAATGCCAGCCGCCTATACCATAGAAAAGAAGAAGGATATAGGAAAGAAAGTCTTCAATACATTAATCTTGAGTCTAGGAGACAAAGTATTGCGCAAGGTATCTAAGATGAAAATCGCTGCAGAACTTTGGTTAAAATTAGAAAGCCTATACATGACTAAGTCCCTTTCTAATAGGCTGTATTTAAAGGCAAGGTTTTGCACTTTTAAGATGCTAGAAGGGCATAAACTTCAAGATCATATAGATAATTTTAATAAGCTATGTCTTGACTTAGAAAACATAGAGGTGAAATATGATGATGAAGACAAAGCCCTAGTTCTATTGCATTCATTGTCGAAGTCCTATGAAACCTTTGTAGATATTCTTAAGCACGATAGAGACACATTAACCTTGGATGATATAATTGGGGCATTGAACTCCAAAGAATTGCAACAAAAGGTTGAAGGCAAGAACACAGCAGGGGATGTTCTTGCAGTGAAGGTTAGAACAGATAGAAGGGACTCTAGGAGTAGGGGTAGGTCTCAGTCAAAGTCAAGAAATGGCAGAAAAGTGATGTGTTATCATAGCCATGAAGAAGGGCATATCAACAAGCATTGCCCTAAAAGAAAGAAGAAATTCCAAGAAAAATCAAATTCTGATCATCCTCCATTTGTGAGTTTGACTATGATAGTGTTGATGCCTTGGTTGTATCTAGCAAGGAAGATAGGGAGGTTTGGGCGCTTGACTCTAGTTGCTCATTCCATATGACACCCCATAGAAAGTGGTTCTTGAACTATAGAGATATTGGTGGTGGTAAGGTAATTTTGGGAAACAACCATAGTGTAACATTAGGGGAATTGGAGACATAAAACTTAAGACGCATGATGGAATAGTTAAAACCCTAACTGCTGTTAGATACGTTCCAGATTTAAAAAGGAACCTAATTTCTCTAGAAGAATTGGATAAAAATGGCTATTCCTATAGGGGGGATGGTGGAGTTCTAAAGGTAACAAGGGGCTCACTTATATGCATGAAGGCTGTCCTTCAAAATGGAATATATGTGCAGCAGGCATCCACATTATGTGGTGATGCAGCTATAGGTGAAAATAAGACCTATGAGCACACTAGGTTGTGGCATTTTAGGATGGCTCATATTAGTGAGCAAGGCATTAGAGAACTGTCCAATCAAGGAATTCTAGGTGCTGGAAATTTTACGGAGTTAGATAAATGTGAATCTTGTATCTTTGGTAAGTCTAAAAAAGTAAAATTCCCTAAGAAAGCCATTCATTCCTCAAAAGCCCCCTTAGAATACATACATTCAGATCTGTGCGGCCCTAGTCAGTCTCTAACATAAGGAGGAGTATGGTATTTTCTATCGATTATGGATGATTTTGTTAGGACCCCCGTTATTCATACCTATCAGAGGCGTAAAAGGAGAGGAGAAGTCAAGGGTAGCCAAGGAAATTGACCAAGGGATAGAAGAGTCCAAAGTTTGTTAGGGGAAGAATATTCCTTCACGTGGCTGTAACAGATTATTGAGAAGGTATATAAGGTGAGGAAAAAGGAGAGAGAGAGGTGTGGAAGATCTGGAAAATTGTTGAAGAAGTTGTGGGAGAGTGAGGCCCTCTCAAATAGGCCTGATTTCTTTTGTTTTCTTTTCTTGCTATTGCTGATTTTCATTGCTGCAAGCTACTGTAATTGGGTAGTTTCCACTGTAGTAGCTGAATTCAATCAATTGAGTAAGAGTTCTATCATTCTGGTATCAGAGCATTGATCCATGAGTATCTCCGTTTCTGAGAGAGTAGGGGAGTTGGAGGCAAGATTGGAAAGTTATCAACAACAGATGGAAGAGCGAATGGAGGGATTGCAAGTGGGGTTGGATTCTATGCGGAATGACTTCCAGAAGGTGCATAACATAGAGAAGAACATGGCGATGATGTTGGACCAATTCAACTTACTGATAGAGAGGTGGGAGGCGCAGGAGAAGGATAGGAAAGGGAAACAAGGTGAGGAGAACGTACCCTTGGGTTCCTCTTTTACAGTGGATGAGACACCAGGGGTGGGAGAAAGAGTGAGAGACGAATGCGGAGTGCCTGAGGACTTTGGAAGAGTAGAGACGAGAGGTCGAAGCTTGGAGATGCCACTGTTTGAGGGAGACGACCCTAAGGGGTGGGTCCTTAGGGCGGAACGCTGCTTCGCTATGAATCGACTGTCGGACACGAAGAAGCTGGACTCGACGGCGCTCTATTTTGAAGGAGCTGCTTTCACCTGGTTTCAGTGGGAGCAAAGGCATCAACACGTGAGGAGTTGGGAGGAGCTCAAAGCGATACTGGTCAATCGATTCCGATCGACTCAAGAAGGCACCGTGGAAGAGAGGTTCCTCACGCTTAGGCAGACGGGGTCCGTCAAGGACTACCGCCTTTGTTTTGAGACCTTAGCTTCATCACTTGAAGGTCTGCCAGAAGCATTTCTGGAAGGTCACTTCCTAAATGGCCTGAAGCTAGATCCAGGCGGAGATGAGGGTACTGTGGCCAACGGGACTGGAGCAGATGATGGAGCTGGCCCAAAGGATTGAGGAGAGGAATCAGGTGGTCCACGGAGGTTATCTTGGATCAGGCCCAACTCGGGTATCGGCCCTTTCCTTCCCAGTAACAAACACCCAGCCGGTGATTCAGCCCCCTCCACCAGCACTGCCGAAGTTGGCGACACACAGCACTGCCTCCTCGCATCGGCCACCAGCCGTCAGTAGGTGGAGCAACCCTCCTTTTAAACGGCTAAGCGAGAGCGAGTTGCAAGCCAAACGGGCGAAGGGTCTCTGTTTTCGTTGTGATGAGAAGTACTCGGTGGGGCACAAGTGCAAGAACAGAGAGCTGCAGGTGATGGTAATTTATGAGGAAGAAAGGGAAGAGGGAGAAGAAGAAACAGCAGAGGCTGAAACTGGAGAAAACTCAAAGGAAACAGAAGACACAGTCAGAATAGGGGAAGTGGTGGAGCTATCCCTGAATTATGTGGTGGGGTTAACACCTCCACAGACCATGAAGATCAAGGGAGAAATTGATGGCTAAGAAGTAGTGGTCTTAATCGATGGTGGGGCTTCTCACAACTTCATAGCTGTTGAACTGGTGCAGAAGCAGGGGCTGTCTCAGACTCAAACAAGAGGCTATGGAGTGATCATGGGGTCGAGCATGGATGTTCAAAGGGCTGGAGTGTGTAAGGGGGTTACTCTGCAGTTGCAAAATGTTGAGGTAGTTGAGGATTTCCTACCATTAGAGCTAGGAAGCTCTGATGTAATTCTTGGAATGAAGTGGCTAGCCACGCTTGGGGAGACCCAAGTAGATTGGGGTTCATTGGTTATGAAGTTCAGATCGGGGGGGTATGACAGTCACACTGCTTGGGGACCCCAGCCTCAGCAAAACATTGGTAACTTTGAAGTCGATGATGAAGGCTTTTCGAGAAAACAGAGAAGGAGTGCTGTTGGAGTTGGGAAGTTTGACAGCTGAAGAAAAGAAGGGAGAAGAGGTGGTTCCTGGGGAATTGCAAGACCTGCTGGCAGATTTTAAGGAGGTGTTTAAGAAGCATTGTGGGCTGCCCCTACACCGGGGAAGGGATCACATGATTACGTTACAATCTGGAGTCCCTCCGGTAAGTGTACGACCTTACTATTACCCCCATCTCCAGAAAAACAAAATTGAGAAGCTGGTTTGAGAAATGTTGGCAGCAAGTCTTATCAGGCCGAGTATCAGCCCATTTTCCAGCCCAATGTTGCTTAGTCAAGAAGAAGGATGGCGGCTAGAGATTTTGTGTAGATTATAGGGCTTTAAACAAGGCAACAATTCCCGATAAATTTCTCATTCCTGTCATTGAAGAGTTATTGGACAAACTCCACGGGGCTACTGTTTTTTCTAAGCTAGACTTGAAATCGGGGTATCATCAGATACGTATCGCACCGAATGACATTCTGAAGACTGTTTTTCGCACTCACGAGGGTCATTATGAATTCTTAGTCATGCCGTTTGGCTTAACAAAGGCACCCGCTACTTTTCAATCCTTAATGAATGAGATTTTTAAGGAGCACTTGAGACGATTCGTTTTGGTGTTCTTTGATGACATTCTGGTCTACAGTAAGAGTATGAGGGAGCACAAGTGTTGGAATAATCCCCAGCTCCGAAACACTCAATCACACTCAAAAATCACAACCGAAACACTCCTTGAATCACTCACTCGAAACACACACAAGACTTTCGGTTAATCAGAGAACAGATCAACAACCAAACAATCAAGAACACCAAGAATTTTATCCTGGTTCGGCCTTTTGCAAGACCTACATCCAGACTGCCCTTAGGTGCTTTTATCTTCACTATCTTGAGTGAACTTGGAAAGGATTACATGCACTAATCTATCTCTCTAGCCTTATACACAGAACTGCTGAGAGTTTTCCCTACCAAACTACAAAGATATAACCTCTAAGTATTTCAGTAGAAACCAGCGCATACTCCTCTCTTTCTCTCTTCCCAAGACAGAATAAGAGCGTACTCCTAAAGCTAACACCCGACCTCTATTTATACAACATAGAGGCGGTAACAGAATGCTATCAAAAACAATCTATCGACAGTTACAACTAACTAACCGATTAACACAATAGCTAACTAACCATTCTAGAAACAAATCTTCTAGAATAAAACAAGTGATACACAAATGCTTAATAGCAGAAAGACAAAACCGACTCCCTCAAGATATACAAGCTAATCTAATACAAGTGATTTACAACAACAAGGAACATCTAAAGTGTGTGTTAACAGTTCTAACTGCTCACCAGCTATATGCTAATGCTAAGAAGTGCATGTTCGGACAGCGGAAGATTGGGTATTTGGGGTACATCATCTCCCAAAGAGTGGCTGTTGATAATGCCAAAGTGTAGGTGATGTTGGACTGGCCCAATCCCAAGTCGCTGCGAGAACTTCGAGGATTTTTAGGCCTTACGGGGTATTATCGAAGATTTGTAAGGAATTACAGCAAGTTGGCTCGGCTGTTGACAGATTGCCTAAGGAAGGATAATTTCTCTTGGGATGAGGAGACGGAGCAAGCTTTCCAATCTCTTAAGAGGGCAATGGTTGAACTGCCCGTGCTGGCTTTGCCGGACTTTTCGAAGGAATTCATAGTGGAGACAGGGGTCATGGTTTGGAGGCAGTCTTGATGCAGGGGCAGCGACCTATCGCTTTCTTCAGTCATGCCCTAAATCCCAATGGTCGAAACAAGTCGATGTATGAGAGGGAGCTGATGGCGATAGTTTTTGCTGTGAGGAAGTGAAGACATGTTCGTTATAAGAACGGATCAACGAAGCCTTAAATTCTTGATGGAACAGCGAGTAGTCAGTCCGGAGTGCCAAAAGTGGGTTGTGAAACTAATGGGTTACGACTTTGAGATCCGATATCACCTGGGGATGGAGAATCGGGCTGCAGATGCCCTCTCACGCATCCATTCACTTGCCACACTTATGACCCTCATCATTCCCCGAGTATTGCAGCTGGACCAGCTCAAAAAAGAGGTTGATGAAGATGGGACACTTCAAGAAATTATTAGAGAGGTGCTGGAAAATCCTAAGAACAGACCCGATTTTGCATGGGTGGATGGGCAGTTGCTGTACAAAGGGAAATTGTTTCTCCCTAAGGGCTCCACTCTCATTCCTTTGATGTTAAAAGGACATGACGGACAGATTGGGGGCCACTCCGGGTTCCTCAAGACTTATAAGAGGATATCAGCCAATGTGTATTGGACGGGAATGAAGCGGGACATTCAGCGATATGTTAGGCATTGCCCTGTGTGTCAGCAAAACAAATATGTGGCGTTGTCTCCGGGAGGGCTGCTGCAGCCCCTTCCTGTTCCTCGTCAAATCTGGGAGGAGGTATCTATGGATTTCATCGAAGGGTTGCCCAAATCAGTGGGGAGAGATTCTATCTTAGTGGTGGTGAACCGACTTAGTAAATATGGACATTTTATTGCTCTACGACACCCATTTACAGCAGCCAACATCAGTGTTCAAAAACGCGCTAGGCACTAGTCAGGCGCCAGGCTGGGGCCTAGCGCCTAGGGCGCCTAGGCGGCGACTAGGAAAAATGATATTTTTTTTTTTCTAAAAACCTTTTGATGTAATTTGATATTATTTTCAGGTAAATCAAAGTTGAAAAGACAAGTGAAATAATGGAATTAAGACTCAGAAAATAAACTATTATATTAGTTATAAGTTCAAGAAGGTAGAAGTAGCAATAATACAACATAAACCATATCCAAAGAATCTAAGTCTAACTATCTAATTGGTCTTCTTCCTCTCCATATTCTTCCAATACACGATCTTCATCGGACTCAAAATCAAATTCATTGATTTCTTGCTCATCTTCTTCTTCTAATTGAAAATCATCTTCATGAAGCTCTCTCATCCTAGAACTTCTTCGAGCTTGAAGCATCTCGTCTGCTCCCAATGCTTCACCAACCACTTCCCAAGTGAGCCCCGTACCAGGCTCAACTTCTTCATCATCTTCTCCATCAACATCCATCCTTGTGCATTACTAGCATCACTAGCAAGTAGCACATCAACATTCCTTTCCTTCTCCCTTTTGTGCTTGTTCATCAATTTCGCATTAAATTGAACATAGACTAGACTGTTCAATCAATTCACGTCTAGTCTATTTTTTTTCTTCGTATGTATCTACATAAATGCATGGGAGAGATAATATACCAATAGAAGCATGGAAATGCATGGGAGAAGAGGGCATCTCCTGGCTAACGCAACTATTTAACGCCATCCTTAAATCAAAAAAGATGCCAGATGAGTGGAGGAAGAGTACTTTGGTTCCTATATATAAGAACAAAGGAGATGTTCAAAACTGTGAAAATTATAGAGGAATTAAGTTAATGAGTCATACCATGAAACTCTGGGAGAGAGTAATAGAGCAGAGGCTCAGAAAGGAAACAAAGGTGTCAGAAAATCAGTTTGGTTTCATGCCTGGTAGGTCAACAATGGAAGCTATATATTTACTAAGGCGTCTAATGGAAAGGTATCGAGATCATCAGAAGGACCTACATATGGTGTTTATAGATCTAGAAAAGGTCTATGATAGGGTCCCTAGAGAAGTATTATGGAGAGTTTTAGAGAAGAAATGAGTCAAAATAGCCTATATACAAGCCTTTAAGGACATGTATCATGGTGTAGAGACAAGGGTCAGAACATGCGGAGGGGATACTGAACCATTTACAACTACAATAGGACTGCATCAAGGTTCTGCACTAAGCCCATACTTATTTGCCTTAGTAATGGATGAACTCACTAAAGATATTCAGACAGATGTGCCATGGTGTATGCTATTTGCAGACGACATAGTGTTGGTGGATGAAACAAAAGAAGGAGTGAACACTAAGCTTGAATTGTGGAGAAACAATTTAGAATCTAAGGGATTTAAATTAAGTAGAAAGAAAACAGAATATATGGAATGCAAATTTAGTAAAAATGCAAGAGTGGATGATGTTATAATAAAATTAGAAGACCAAATCTTACAAAGAAAAGACCATTTTCGATATTTGGGATCAGTGATTCAAAATGATGGAGAAATCCACGAGGATGTCGCACATAGAATTAAGGCAGGTTGGCTAAAATGGAGAAATGCATCGGGGGTGTTATGTGATGGTAAAATCCCATTAAAATTGAAAGGAAAATTTTATAGGACAGCTATAAGACCAGTCTTGCTGTATGGCTCAGAATGTTGGGCAGTCAAATACCAGCATGAGCAAAAGACGAGTGTAGCGAAGATGAGGATGTTAAGATGAATGTGGAACATACAAGAAATGATAAAATTAGAAATGAAGTTATTCGTAATAAGGTCGGAGTAGTGCCAATCGAGGAGAAGATGAGAGAGACTAGACTAAGATGGTTTGGTCATGTGAGAAGGAGACTAAGAGACGCTCCTGTGAGGAGAGTTGATGAAATGGAATAATTAGTCACAAAAAGAGGTAGAGGTAGACTCAAGAAGACTTTGGGAGACACATTAAAATTTGATATGAAATATATGGATCTAAATGAGGATATGACAAAAGACGGAAATACATGGAAGTCTAGAATTCATGTAGTCGACCCCACATAGTGGGATAAAGGCTGGATATGTTGTTGTTATGTATCTACATAAATAAAATAAAAGCAATATCAATATAAATGATAACTGAATAAGGATAACTAATTGATAGTAAATAAATATAATTCATATATACACTAACCCCTTCAAAAGTGCTCCAATTTCTTTCACAACCAGATGAACTAGTGGTTAACGAGAGAATCTTTCTCGCCATTCGTTGCAAGTTTGGAGTTTGATTTCCATAAGTCATCCACCATGTAACTACATAGGTCAAACAAGTATAAAGTAAACAAATTTAATTTATACACTAATACACAATAGAAAAGATTAAAGGAATTTTATACTTGGATTATAACTGTCATCATTTTTCGCACACTCTTGAGTTGCCCACGATTTTCCAAAAGCTCCATCTTTACGAGTATACTTTGGCAACTCAACATTTATAACATGGCCTTGCAATTCACCATCATAATGATAAAACATCTCCACACAGTTAAAAAGCTCATTTATCACTTCATCGTCAAGTTGTATATCCATATCATTGAAAAAGTAGTAGGGATTCAAAAGGTAAGCTGCAAAATGTAGTGGACTATCTAGCCTATCTTTTACCCTTGCTTCAATAATCTCCATAATAGGCTTATAGTTCTTTTCAATATTATTTAAGGCCTCCTTAATATCTTCTTTTGCTTGCTTAATCTCTCCACATAAAAAGCCCATAAAAGGCTTTCTATCTGCATCAACAATTCAAAGCACCTTCACCAAAGGTGCAAAAACCTTAAGGCATATAGTCACACCATTCCAAAAGGCAATGCTCATCACAGTAACATAGGCTTCTTTCCCTTTAACAATCTTCAACCATTTGCACTCCTCCCATTCAGAGCTGGTAAACATTGCCCTCAATTGAGCCTTTTTCTCCCTGTAAAGTCAAGAAAGCAGAAGCGAATCTAGTGACTCCTGGTCTCACTATATCCCTCTTCTTCGTAAATGACCTCATTAAAGACAAGGTCTTATGGTGTGCATAAATGAAGATTGTGAAACTCTTGGCCTGATCAATAACTTTCTTATACTTCGGCAGTTTTCCAATACTTTCAAGCATCAAATTGATGGTGTGAATAGCACATGAGGTCCAAAAGATATTTGGCCTCTTCACCTTCAATAATTTTGCCGCTACCGCATTATTGGCAGCATTGTCGGTTACTACTTGGATGACGTTTTGTGGCCCAACTTGTTCAATGCACTTATCCACATACTCAAAGATAAGTTCACTTGTATGTGCTTCATCTGAAGACTCTCTAGAAGAAAGGAA
Organism: Diospyros lotus; assembly: GCF_014633365.1. Lineage (NCBI taxonomy): Eukaryota > Viridiplantae > Streptophyta > Magnoliopsida > Ericales > Ebenaceae > Diospyros > Diospyros lotus. Next base: position 33,009,300 of record NC_068341.1, on the reverse strand, counting down.
AGCAGTACCTGCATTAGAATTAACACATAGGTTCATGATGTTCCTCCTTTTTCTATCTGTCCAAGCATCTGTCATAATGGAGCACCCAGTTCATGTCCACTCTTCTTCATGCTTCTTCAATAACTCTTCTATTCTGTCAACTTCCCCCTTTAATAGTGGTTCCTTCAATTGGTATTGACTGGGAGGTTTGAAGCCCGGCCCAAATTGACCAACCGCCTCAACAAACAATTTGAAGCTATCATTGTCAATAGCATTGAAAGGTATACCAGCTTGATACACCCATCTAGCACAATATTTACGAACAGACTGTGTTCTCTCTTTAAATAGTGCTTCACTAATAGTTTGTTGTCTTTGGGTCATTCTCGCACTCAAACAAGTTTCAGGCCTGATGGAGCTAGCAAACTTATCCACCAAGAGTACGTGACGTTTTTCTGCTACCTAACTCTTGCAATTCATCTTCATCATCCCTTTCCACTCTTTCAGAGATATTAACAGTTGATCTCATCAAATCTTCCTCCTCCTTATTTTTCCTCTTATTCTTTGCCTCAGCAATAGCATTCTTACATTTGGCTTGATCAGTCGGAGAAGATTTTGAACATACAGAAACATTTCCAGAAATGTGGCCAATGTGTTCTTTTACTCTGTAAACACCTCCAAACATAATTTTACCACACAACTTACATTTAATTTTATCCATATTCTTCGGATCAACTAACATTCCATACTCCCATCCGACATCATTTGACTTCCTTTTAAGAATTGAGGAGGCCTCGAACGATGCTCCCCTACTTCCAGTTCTATTTGAATCATTCATTTCACTTCTTGTTTTCTTTTTTTTCCCTGAGTATTGAATAATTGACATTGAAATTTAATTAAAAGCCATCTAATGAAATCAACAGCTGGTGTAGCAACGAAGCAGCAAGCTTGCTGCTTGCCTATTGCTTGCTTCAACAAGCAGCACCGCAGCAGCAAGTTGCTGCTTGTTGAAGCAAGCAATACGCAAGTGAGCAACGAGCAGCTTTGAGTTGCTGCTTGCTGCTACAACAAACAGCAACGCAAGCTTGTGTTGGCGGAAAAAGATAGATAGTTGGATACATACCGCAGCAAGACCCGATCGGCGACGAGAGAGAACGACCAATAGGTGAGGTCGGCGGCAACGAGAGAGCAGGACCAAGAGAAGAGATCGATGGCGGCGGCGAACGACCAAGAGGAGATCGAAGGCGAGAGAGAGAGGAGTCGCGATGAACACAACTAGAGAGAGAAAGGGAATGGGAAAATAGAGAAAGGGAGGGGGAAATAAGGTCGGCCCAAGACGCGCACAACCTAGGTGGCCCATGTCGTGCGCAACCCAGGCGATTAGGCGCCGCCTGGTCCGCCTAGGCAGCGCCGCAGCCCGATTAGTCGGGCATGGCGCATAGGGCTGCCGAGTAGCCCTAAATCGCCGCAACCGGTGGCCGCTCAGCGCCTAGGCGACCGCCTAGGCCGAATTTTCGAACACTGGCCAACATAGCAGGGATCTTCATGAAAGAGATTGTTCAGTTGCATGGAGTTCCAAACTCGATCGTTTCCGACCGAGATAAAGTTTTTGTCAGCCATTTCTAGGAAGAAATATTCAGGTTGCAAGGCACTCAGTTGAACAGAAGCACCGCATACCACCCCGAGTCAGATGGTCAAACTGAGGTCCTAAACCACACTTTAGAGACTTATCTCCGGTGTTTCTCCTCCAAACCCAAGGCATGGTGCAGCTGGCTTCCGTGGGCAGAATATTGGTATAATACCTCTTATCATGTCTCCTCAAAACTAACTCTGTTTTAGATAGTCTATGGGCGTGAACCTCCCCCGTTGCTGCGTTATGTGAAAGGAACTACGACAGTTTCAGCAATCGAGCAACAGTTGCTAGAGCGGGATGCTGTTTTGGAGGAGTTGCAGGCCCAATTATGGCGAGCGCAGGCAAGAATGAAGAATTTAGCAGATAAAAGGCAACGAAACATGCAATTTGAGGTCGGCGAACTAGTTTATGTGAAAATCCGCCCCTACCGACAGAAGACACTGGCTGCTAGGGTGAACGAGAAGTTGTCACCGAAATTTTATGAGCCTTTTTCTGTGGAGAAGAAGATTGGGAAGGTGGCGTACAAGCTATCCCTACCACCTTGCGCAATCCACCCCGTCTTCCATGTCTCCCAACTTTGCAAGGTGGAAGGAGCAGTGCAAGGGACAGTAGAAATTCCAGACCATCTCACGACTGAGCAGGAGATGAAGGTGGAACCGGAGTTTTTGCTGGGGGGTCAGGCCGGGCGCAGGAAAGAATTTGAGAAACCTTGATGTTCTAATCCAATGGAAGGGGCTGCCACCCCTAGAGGCAACTTGGGAGCCCTACCATCAGATACAACAACAGTTTCCTGAATTTCACCTTGAGGACAAGGTGTCTCTTGGGCGAGGGTAATGTTAGGACCCCCGTTATTCATACCTATCAAAAGCGTAAAAGGAGGGGAGAAATCAAGGGTAGCCAAGGAAATTGACCCAGGGATAGAAGAGTCCAAAGTTTGTTAGGGGAAGAATATTCCTTCACGTGGTTGTAACAGATTGTTGAGAAGGTATATAAGGTGAGGGGAAAGGAGAGAGAAAGGTGTGGAAGATCTGGAAAATTGTTGAAGAAGTTGTGGGAGAGTGAGGCCCTCTCGAATAGGCCTGATTTCTTTTGTTTTCTTTTCTTGCTATTGCTGATTTCCATTGCTGAAAGCTACTATAATTGGGAAGTTTCCACTGAAATAGCTGAATTCAATCAATTGAGTAAGAGTTCTATCAGATTTCTCTAGGATGGTTTGGGTTTATGTTTTGAAATCAAAAGACCACACTTTTGAGACCTTTAGAACCTGGAAAATCATGATAGAGAATCAAAAGGGTATGAAAATTAAGATCATTAGGACTGATAATAGTCTAGAGTTTTATAATAAAGATTTTACACAAATGTGTAGTGAGAGTGGCATCCTTAGGCACCTAACAGCCCTTGGAAACCCTAAACAAAATGGCCTAGCTAAGAGAATGAATAGGACCCTACTTGAGAGGGTGAGATGCATGTTGTTCCATGCTAGAATGTCTAAGTCTTTTTGGGGTGAAGCTGTGGTAACAGCTGCATATGTAATAAATAAGTCACCATCGACAGCTATAGGGTTTAAAACACCCTATGAAATATGGAATGGCCATAAGCCAAGCCTAGCCTAGATCACCTAAGAGTATTTGGGTGTATAGCTTATGCCCATGTAAAGCAAGGCAAATTAGAGCCTAGAGCCAAAAGATGCTTATTTATTGGTTATCCATCAGGGGTTAAGGGATACAAATTATGAAATTTGGAAGAAGGATTACCAAGAACTATAGTAAGTAGGGATGTAACATTGGATGAGAATTCCTTCATGAGAGATGATAAGATAGAGGATGTAAAAGGAAAATCTAAGGCTGTTGAAATAGAACAGCAAGATGAAATATATGATGCTGCCATTGACAGTCATGATGATCAGGCAACAGACCAGCAAGGTGATAGTGCTGGTTCCTCTAGCTTAGAAAGTGACCCGAGCCTAGGGAGGTATAATGTAGCCAGAGATTGGCAAAAGAGAGTGAATAGACCTCCTATGAGATATGGATTCTCTGATTTAGTGTCTTATGCACTGTCAAGTGCAATAGAAGTTGCTGGAGAAGATCCTCTTTCTTATGAAGAGGCTCTTAGATCAAAAGATTCCAAGAAATGGCTTGCTGCCATGGAATCTGAGATGGAATCACTTAGAAAAAATGATACTTGGACCTTGGTTAATAGACCCTTAGGTAAAAGGGTGGTAGGCTGGAAGTGGTTGTTTAAAATAAAAGAAGGGGTAGGAATTGATCAAAAACCTAGGTATAAAGCTAGGTTAGTAGCAAAAGGTTTTACCCAAGTAGCTGGGGTAGATTTTAATGAAGTCTTCTCACCAGTTATGAGACACACTTCTATTAGAATTTTGCTTGCTATGACTGCCCATTTAAACCTAAGCCTAGAGCAAATGGATGTGACCACTGCATTCCTTCATGGCAAATTAGAAGAGGATATCCTAATGGAGCAACCTAAAGGATTTGAAATTAGGAGTAGAGAGAGCAAGTGTGCATGCTGAAAAAGTCCTTATATGGGCTTAAGCAGTCTCATAGGCAGTGGTATAGAAAATTTGACACATTCATGATTAATAAATGGTTCAAGAGAAATGATTTTGATTGTTGTGTTTATATAAAATATATTTCTACTAAGATCTCAATCTATCTCCTCCTTTATGTTGATGACATGTTGATTGCAAGTCAATCAGATGGAGAAATTCAAAGTTTAAAGCTGAAGCTAAAATCAACCTTTGAAATGAAGGAGTTAGGAGAGGCTAAGAAGATTTGAGGGATAGAAATATCAAGGAATAGACAGCAAAGATTGCTCCAGCTATCTCAAAAGTCCTACCTTGAGAAGCTAATTAGGAAATTTCATATGCTTGATGCAAAGGAAATGAATGTTCCTTTTGCTCAGCATTTCAAATTATTTCATATGCAATCCCCAAGCGATGAAGAGAGCATTAAAGAAATGAACAAGATCTCTTATTCAAGTGTTGTAGGAAGTCTTATGTATTGTATGGTGTGCACTAGGCCTGATTTAGCCCATGTCATGAGTGTTACAAGTAGGTTCATGGCTAATCCAGAAAATTATCACTGGGCTGTTGTTAAGTGGATTTTTAGATACCTTAAAAGATCAATCAATATGGCTTTAGTTTATGGTGGAGCTAGTGTAGAAGAAGAAGAGCCTAACATTCTAAAGTTTACTAATGCTGATTATGCAGTAGCTTTAGACAAAAAAAAGTCATCTCCAGGGTATGTTTTCAAGCTATGGAACTTAACCCGTAACACCCCACCTTACATGGGCGCGTCATTATAAGGGAATCCTCAGGAATTTTTTTTTTTTTTTTGAGTCTATCACACGCGGTGTATCAAGAACAATCTTCACATGCAGAAAACATGCCCGACACATACCATGGCCGGCATCCGCAGTGATTTCGAGGACAATCGCCACATGCAAATAGATCCCGAAAAACCCATGCCTTGCCCGTTTAACTAACAAGATCAATAATCTCACAACTAAACGAGACATAGTACAATGCAACAGATACATTAACATCAAAATACCGTGGTTCTTACATAATATTTCCACAACAAAATACGTAATACAGCCCACCAAATGATAACGACGTCTTCATACAACTGTTCATACATAAACCGAATTACATACTAAAGCCTCCAGAAATATACAATGACAATCAAACTAAACACCATTGGCCCTCAGCAGGCCATGTCCTCACCCTCGCAGCAGTCCCTGGCTGGAACGTTGAATGTTCCAGGGGCATAACCCAAGTTAGATGATAAAACATCTAAGTGATGGCATGAAACAGTTTACTGAATACATGAAAGACACACAAGCATGGCATATACAGACAACAATAACATGAAACATGTCTAACTTGAGAAATCTCCCTGACATACTCAACCTCCCGTAGAAAATTCATTCCACACACCATTGGAATTGATCTTGCCGCGACATACTTAATCCCTCGAGTGCCCTACCGTGTCACTCCTTCACCTAGATTAACCTTGTCCCATTCTCAAGAAGACCCCATCCCGTCCCCCAAGGACATAACGACACGAAAATTAATGCCCCGATGATATGAAAATCACATGCCATGCACCGACTTTTTTATAAGTAAAAACAGTTGATGCAATATACCCCATGTTCAATATGCAAATGAAGCCACATGTACATAAGTAAAACGCATATGCATAACATCCCCAATTCTGGAGGGTATGATCGCTCACTTGAACTGGTTCAATAACATACAAATCCTAAGCTTGGGAGGGTAAAACCGCTCACCTAAACCCACTACACACACTTCAACACACTTACAAACAAGGTAAGACTAGGGTCAAACAACTCATTCAGAAAAATCCGGTTTTCGCCTTGATTCCTTGAAATGCATGCCCAATCACAAACACTCGTGTTTATGCTCCACCTCCAGCCACGATACTTCCTAAACATCATATTTAATTAAGGAAGCATCAAAATCCATTTTCCACAATTTTTCCATAATTTTCTCTATTTTTCCCCCAATTTTCACCTCAATAATTCCAAAATAATTATCTCCTCAAACATTTTTCCAAATTTTTCAACACAATAAATCTTAAAATAATTCAAGGAAAATACTGCAAGAAAAATCTCAAAATTACCCCTGTCCACACGCCTTCACGCGCCCTACGCATGGAGTGTGGCGCGTGCAGCCACGCGCCACCTTCTTCCTCAATATTCCAACCGTCATCGACATCTCCGATAGCCAATCTGAAGGTACCCCCTTGAAACCCTCATCCAGTCGATCTGAATGGCACTGGTTTCCGGCCAAAAGGATGCCGGAAAAGCCTCCAAAGCAGCAGTTGCAGGTCGGCGGACGCGGTCCGCCACCCGTCTCCGGCCGAGATTCAAATGGCCACAAAACGCACCCCAAACTCCTCCAAATGCTCCAAAAATGATCCTTGAACCCTCGAGACCAAAAGCCCTATACCAAATCTCTCAAAATCACACCAAAACGAGGCCAATTTGCTTGCTAAATTTCGGCCAAACCCTCGCCCCTTTTATAGCAAAATCCAGCCACTCCTTGGCCAATCACCGGCCAAACTGTTATGTTTAGGAGCTCTTAGAAACCGATTCAAGACTTAGATTTGCCAATCTCTCTAATCTCCTCACCCAGAAATCAAACCACAACAGAATAGATTTAACAGCAATTGAAAACAACAAAGAAATGAGAGAGAAGAACAATCAAACCATCCAAGAAGCACAAAATTATCTTGGTTCGGACTGCAAAGAGCAATCCTACATCCAGCTTTCTCTCCGAGACAAATCCACTAGAAACCAAGAGTGATTACAGCAGTACAAATGTCCCCTACTCCCTCCTGTTACAGCGCTCCCAAGTACAATGAAAATAACCAAAGAGATTTCCACTAGATCGCTCCAAGAATCACTTTTCTCACAATCTTGATCTCTTCTTCCCACAGCACTCAGCACATAAGAGGATGGCCAGTAGTCTTACAAACAAGAAAAACTGAGAATTCTCTCTCTCTCTCTACCCCTTGCCCTCTATTTATAATAGAGGGTGGATATCCCTATGAAGATATAAATATTTACAATTTCACCCCATAACTTTTACTAATTACAGTTTTGGGATACAACTTCTATTTAATACTTCATTTGCCTATACTCTAGACAACTTTAACACCCTGGTCCCCAAGCATCTTAGCGCCGGATATAACCTCCCCCAAGCCTCCCTCAGCCGTCCCATCGCCGAAATCGGCGACCATGTGCAGAAGAAAGCGGCAGCAATTTCTTCCTCATTGCGTTCACACTTGAAGTTTGGTTTATTACACTTTTGACCCCCCTGACTTCTTCAAATGCTATTTTAGCCTTTTTCAAATCACCCTTGAACTATCCAACAATATCACTAAGGTCCACAAGCATTGTATTCTTTGTTTCATCCTCGAATTTTCTGAAAAACCATCATTTAGACATCCCTCAGGCAAATTTAGAAAATTACACTTAGGCCGGTTGATCGATTTAACCTTAAATCTATTCGTTTCAACCCGAAATCGCTCAAGGGTTGTTTCATATACAAAATCTAAGCCCTCAAGACACTCCATTGATTTTTCGGATATTCCCCACGTCAATTCAGTTTTCTCAGCCCGGTTCAATAGCTGTACCGAAAACTGTTCCCGATCCAATTTCTTTTATCACCTAAAATCATAACTCGTATTATTTGTCGATACCATTACATTTTCCTTGGCTATCTAAGGTCCGGGGTACCCCCTTCGGTCAATTCAGTCTCTTAAAACTATAATAGTGTACCCTAAAGCCTCATTATCTCAACAATTCCTTTTATACCCTTCATGAAATACCATTTATAGCCTCAAGAAAATCCTGGGTATTACATTCTCCCCCCTTTAATAATTTTTTTCCTCGAAATTTGGCCCGTGATAATTGAATCATTACTATTGCTAATGACTCCCAATTGAAATGTCATAAATACCATTCCTAACTTTCATTTCTATATGGTCCAAGCTTACCAGACATGTTTCTTATTCTCCAGAATATCTCGTTGTAGCTCTATACCAGCGGCTACACGAATCCCAAAATAATTTATAAAACCTAATACGACTTCTAATCGTGTCATCACATCCCATTTATTTGACTCATGGTTCTCCCAACCCGCTCTTATGCTTATGCATATGGTACGATTACACAGAAATTGATAACATTGAACTAACTCAACTGCCATGATCACACAGAAATTGATAACATTGAGCTAACTCAGCGTACCTTTCTCTCAATTGTCAGTATCTCGATTGCACATTAACTTTAGAGATAGCCTCTTGCGGCTGGTCACGCAAATCGTCAATTTAAGTCTATGAAGAACACAATTTCTCCTATGGTAACCTGACATCCTGGCATATTACTATTTCTCTTCCCAACCACTATCCATCAATCGGACCAATTTGTCCCAACACAGTACAAAATCTAAGTCCTCAAGACACTCCGTTGATTTTCCAGATATTCCCCACGTCGATTCGATTTTCTTAGCCCGGTCAATAGCTGTACCGAAAACTGTTCCCGATCCAATTTTTTTTATCACCTAAAATCATAACTCGTATTACTTGTCGATACAATTACATTTTCCTTGGCTATCTAAGGTCCGAGGTACCCCTTCCAGTCAATTCAGTCTCTTAAAACTGCGATAGTGTACCCTAAAGCCTCATTATCTCAACAATTCCTTTTATACCCTTCGTGAAATACCATTTATAGCCTCAAGAAAATCCTGGGTATTGCATAACCATTAGCTGAAAAACTAATTTACAATCTGTGGTGGCTCTTTCAACCATCAAGGCCAAGTATATAGCTGTCAATTAAGCTATAAAAGAGGCTTTATGGTTGAAAGGATTAGTGAGTGAATTACTAGGGAAAAATGCTAAGGCTGCCCTAATGTGTGATAGCCAAAGTCCTATACACTTAACTAAGAATCAAGCCCACCATGAGAGAACAAAGCATATTGATGTAAGGTACCATTTTATTAGAAACGTAGTTGAGAGAAAGGAAATAGATCTGATTAAGGTTGGAGGTCAAGAAAATGCAGCTGATATGTTCACTAAGGCAGTCCCTATATCTAAATTGCTCCATTGTTTAAGGCTTTTGTAGGTTTCTTTGTGTGAATGATCAAGTTATATGCAGGTCCTAAGGAGAGCAGATCAAAGAAGTAAAGTTTTAGGCATCACTCATGCAAAATGGTGGAGAATTGTTATGGTTTTGCATAGAGTATAGCCTAGAAGATTTAGAAGAAGTCAGTGCATTCAAGTCGATCAAGCGGCAGTGTTTGTTAGGTTTTATGTCTAACTGTATTTTAATTATGAGGAGTATATTAGGGTTTGTGTAATATTTGATTAGTCCTTATAATGTCCACCCATTTGTCTAAAAATAAGAGGCATGAGGGGCAATCACTGGCTACCATTCATTCTTATTGTGCGAGTGCTATAAAGTGAGAGAAAAACCTATTTTGATAGTGCTTTGTAAGCTTGCAATTGGTGTACTCGTGTGAGGGAAGGTTCTTGTACTGATAGTTTGATTTCTTAGTAGATCGCTCTTGGGATCAAGAGGCTGGATGTAGGATTATCTTTTGATAATCTGAACCAGGATAAAAATCGGCTGTCTTCATTGTGGTTTGCATGTTCTTTATTTGATTATTTGATTTCCATATTTGTTCTATTGTTCTATTTCTATTGAGTATCCAATCCATCTATGTGTGTGGCTGTGTATTGGCAAAATAGAGTGATTCTAGTGCTCCCAATTCAACACTATGGAATGCCACGCAACCCGAGGTGAATAAAAATTATATGTTTTTGGCTTTAGCAAAGGAGATTTGGGAAACGGTGAAACATACTTACTCTAAGATCTAAGATGTCTTAGTAATCTTTGAAGTTAAAACAAAGATTAGTAACACTAAACAAAGGGGCTTGACTGTAACAGAATATTATAACAAGATGAATGGTTTGTGGCTAGAGCTAGACCATTATTAGAACATCAAAATGGTGTGCAATGAGGATGCTGCCACCCTCAGTCAAATACTTCAAAGAGATAGGGTTGTGGAATTCCTAGTCGGTCAACATAGAATTTGACCAAGTTAGAGTGCAAATTCTTGGTAGACAGAGACTCTCTTCAGTCTTCCCTTAATGAGGTTTTTGCTATTGTTAGAAGTACAAAGAATCAAAGGGTAGCGATGCTTAGTGAACCCAATTCAAAAGGTTCAGCTATGGTGTCAAATAAAGGAGAAGCTTCAACTATGATTGGAAAGAAATTACAATCATGGAATCAACTCAATCATCATATTATAGATTATAAGTTCATAACCCTAAGCCCATTCCCATTTTGAATGAAACGGATCTACCAATTCTTTGATTCCAGTTATTAAGAGGGATCTTCAATTAAGAAATAGACCTATCAAGAAGAAGGGGAAAAGACCAACTTATTACATTCAAACAACCTCAGTTGCATATATACACACTATCGATCATATAGGCACTAGTTTCCTAATACTAATTACGGGACTTCCTAATTAGATAGCTTTCCAAACTAGATTAGGAAAGATGTATAGAGGAAGATATTTACAAGAAAAGGATCCTGCAGCTACTACATACAATCAAATCAAACAAACAAAGAAATAAGGAAAGACAATACACAATACAACCAGAAAAGTAAAGTTGTATATAAGGAAAGGCCCTGCACATAAGAATGTTGTCGTCTTCTAACAAGACCCTAGAAGCTAAAAAAGGGTATCATGAGCAATTGCAATAATCAGGTTTATTGATATTCCTGCTATGGTAGATGCTATCACACAAACAATCATACTCAATTTGATGGAATTGTTTGATCTAAAAGGAGATCTTCTATGGGTTATTTATTGGTTTTCTCCAGTCATTAATAACTTGATTATCTATAGATAATAGTAGATAGAAACAACTCTTGTAAGAAGTCCTATTAAATCAAAGAAATATAGGTCAGCCTACCATCCACACCAGTTAGAAGTTGCAGAAAGAATGTAGCAAGAGGAACAAAAAGATTCTAGAGAGAGAGTAGAAGAGACAAACAAAGGGTACGAGAGAGGAAAAAGTGCTGAAGGTCAAAAGTAGAGCCAAAAAGTAGGATTTGTTAAAATCAATGCAATTTTGGAAGTTTGGTTGTTCAGTTGTGGAACATGTTTTCAAGCCTTCTATATCTAATTTGCTACAATATCCCTAGTTTTCTATCTCTAATTTGCTATAAAATCTCTACTTTTAATTTTCCACAAAAGATTTTGAAAAAATGCATTCAATGTTAGAAATGCAAAAAGAGAAAAATAATTGTTGTAACATTTGTATTAGATTAGGTAAAATGTATCTTCTGTTTACTGCATATATTTTCTGTTGTATGGTTAGAAATAGCTGATCTTCTAGAAGGTATGTTTCTAGAAGAAGTGCCAGCTGTATGTTTTTCTGTTAGGCGGTTAGTTGGTTTTATTTTATCCCATGTATTCCGCCACCCTTATATCCTATAAATAGGGGTCGTGGATAGGTCAGAAAAGACATAGTGTGAGAGTCTTAGTGTGCCAGAAATTGAGACGATTTTGTTTCAACTTTCTGTCTTGAGTCGGGATTGAGTGCGAGAGGTTGGGAATAGCTGGTTTTTAGCTTGGTTTCCCATTTTCCCTACAGCTTTCAGAGTACATGGGCGGGAGGGATTAAGTTCTCGTTGTAATCATCCTTGGTTGACTTCAAGATAGTGGATTTGATTCGCTTCTAAGCAGTCTGGATGTAGGTCTTGGATTTCAAGACCGAACCAGGATAATTCTTGCTGTTTTTCTTCTGTGATTGTGTTGTTCCTTTTGTGTTCTATAATATCAGTTTATCTTGAGTAAGTTAGGAAGCTATTTGGGTTGGGAGAATAGAGTAGTGTGCTGTGAGATATAACAATAATTTCCAATATATACATAATTGAAACATATGTTCAAGAAAAGAGAGAGAGGTTTTTTTTTTTTTTTTTTTTTGGTGTAAGTGTAACTTGTGTCAAAGAAATGATTTTGAAAAAAAAAAATATGGAAAACAAAGTATTCCAATTCTCCAAATGAATAAAGAAAATTTAGAAAACTCATTTTAAGACTTTTCCAAGTTCAGTTCATTTTTGGAGTATCACGTTTTCCAAATCTCCATTTTCTATTTAGGGAATTTTTGTATTTGATTTTTGGAGAACCACGTTTTCAAAATCTCCATATTCCATTTAGAAATTTTTTGCCTTTGAACAATATTTCAAAGTTTTCATTTTCTGTGGAATAATTTCCCAGAAAACTGGGGTTGTTTTCCACAACTAAACCCCATCCCCCATCAGACTCTAAACTAGTGAAACGGGTTGATTTGGTAAAAATAAACCATAAGAACTCAAATAACAAAATACCATTGAGGTGTCTATAAAAGACCTTAACTGCTAGGGATCTAGCTAGTATTTACCCATTTTTCTTCTTTGAGATAAAATCTTTTGTTGTAGTTGCGACACCTGTACATGCCTAGGTCACACTACCAACTGTAGAACCATAAATTGGGTCGAACATCCCAACTCATGCTGCGTAGCAAACTGGACCAAAAATGGTGACCCAGAGTGTGAACCCACATTCCTAAACAAAATGTTTTGGGGGGGGGGGGGGGGGGGGGGGGTGTTCATGTTAGAGAGAGAGAGAGAGGGAGGGAGATATATTTGTAAAAGGGAATAACACAACAACAAAGAATAGGAGACAGCCCACTGCTCAAGAAGACGGCGACAGCACATTGCTTAACAACAATGAAGAGTACAACGACAACAATATGCTGCTCGACAAAAGCAACAAAGAAGATCGCAGCAGTCTGCTGCTCAACAACAGAGGACTTCGGCTTCTTCCCTTTACTTATCATTTATCAATTATTTTGCTGTGTTTCTATAATATTCTCTAAAGACTTTTATTCACCTTCACATTTGAAACACTATTGTCTTATCTTCTATGTATGACTAATGTGCATATTGAACTTCAAGGAGATGAAATGAACCGCAAAACTATATTTAAAGGCAACACTCCGCAAACTTAATCCCCCAAAATTATATTTAAAGGCGTGACAGGCTCCTTAACATTACACTTCTATTGGTCTACATTCCAACGCAGCTGATCTGAAAAAGTAATAAAATATTTTCAAAAGACCAACTTACAACAAGAGAATTTGATATCATATGAAGCGCACAGATGGAACTACCAGAAAAGGAGAAAGAAGGAAATGCTAAAACACAATGCACATAGAATTCATTGCAATTATATAGAAAAAGAGGGGTCGAAGAAAAGCCTAGAGAAGGAGAAGTGAAAGGAGGAGAACCTTTCTTGCCGGGCATTTCCTTGCCATCTTTCACATAGAATTCCCTAATATCCACCACAACTTTCCCTTGCCAGTTCCTCACAGACACTCTCCGATTTTTTGAAATCTACACGCCAAAATCACCGCCATAAATTAGACAGGCATTCATATAGATATTAAAAGATACCACTGTGTCGAGAGAGAGAGAGAGAGAGAGAGAGAGAGAGAGAGAAAGACCTGGCAGACGAAGATATCTTCGGAGTCGGAATCATCGCCGGTATCCTTCTTGGCGACCTTCGATACCGGAGCATCGCCTTCGGAGTACTCTTCCTCGTCCTTCCTCTTTCCCCTTTTTGACATTTCTCCTTCCCGCTCTATAAAAGCAGAGAGCAAAGTACAGCTACGGTTGGGAGACCGCAAAATTATAGTCGCTTAAAAAACCCTAGAAAAGCCAGAGAGAGAAAGAAAGAGAAGAAGGACGTGGTAGCGTTGGGATTCGAAACCCTGTGAGTCGTCGTTTCTGATATTACTGACCGATCGATTGCTTTAGGGGGTGTTTGGCTTACCCCTTTTTTTCATAACTTCTAAAGTTATTTAGCTTTTAAGTTATATAAAATTTAAAAATTAGACAGTCTTTAAATTAATAATATATTTAAATAAATATATTTTTAATAGTTAATTAATTAATAGTTATGTGTTTGATTTGAAAAAATTAATAAATTATTAAAATTTGATAAAAAATCAAAATAGACATAATATTAAATGATGCAAAATTTTATAATTATACATAATTTTAAAAAATATATTATTATATATATATATATACAATGGCAACGAGGAGGAGATGAGGGTGGGGATGATAATGGGCAATGATCGATAGAGTGACGAAGGAGAAGTTGAAGCAGAGGGGGGCAACAGTCGATGAGGGTGATAGCCGACGAGAAGCAGGTGGTAGGGCGATGGCGATGGCTGATAATGGCGGCCAGAAGAGCTAGGCAACAAGCAACGAGAGGTAGAGATTGAAGAAGAAGAAGAAGAAGAACATGACTAAAAATTAGCCAAAAATATAAAGATAAAATGAATAGTCAACGCAACTTATAAATTAGCCCTTGAGACAAGTCTCGTGTCTTAGTTTAAAACAATATGTCTTGTTTGGTATAAGTAGTTAATATAAGAGCTACTCTTTTAAGTGTGTAATGAATTGAAAATTGGAATTAAGGGTAATAATTAGAGTCTTAATGCATCTAAATTTCAAATCAAATCTCAACGATATTATCACTTTAGATTTTTTTTTTTTTAGTCATCTTTGACTCACTTTTATGCTTAAGAAACTTTTAAAGTTTTTATTTAGTATGATTATTACTCAATAATCTGTCGAAATCAAATATATAAAATATCCAAACTATCTTCAAAATTCATAAAAATTTTATGATAAGTAGAACGCTAATAAAACAATCTTGTATGAAAGTATTAAATTCAAATAACATAATGTCATATAATATAAGAAAAGTTTGCTCATACCCTTTAGCTTGATAATTAACATTCTTCTTCCTTAGCCAATGCCTCTATTCTCTTTCACTTTAATTTCACACTATATCTTAAGTTATTAAGAGTGGAAGACCATCCTCTTTGTTTTCCTTTATATAGACTCAATTTTTGCCTTAATGTTTTCATTGAGAGAAGAATTAATTTAAGAACTTTTTATTCAATTTAATCCTTTTGGAACATTCCTAATTCAATTGACCCCTTTAAATTGAATTTAGACTATTTGAGAATGAAAGGGAGCCATAAAAAAAAAAAAGACGCAGAATTATAATGGTGAAATATACTAAAAAAAGTGTATATATATATATATATGAAAGAGAAATATATATACGTGAAGAACATACTAGTATATCTATTATTGATTTATTTTCACACTTATTCATTGAATCAAATAAATCTTAAAGTCCCATTATTTCACAATGTACACTATTAATTGATTACTAGTAGAATTTATTTTGTGCTCAATTTTAATGATTTTTTTCCCAAAATTTAACATTCTAAATTTATTTAAAATTTTGGGATGATGCACTAGTACCCACTCAAAAGAATTGTGTCACCGACATTTGTTTTTGGTAATGGTCGAGATATCCACGACAATCCCCACTTTGAAAGAGAGAGAGTGACCTTTATGGTCACCATCTTTGGAATGACCATGCCACCCCAATGATGAAAGTCCCCCACGAATAGCCTCACCATGCTATCATCTCATGTCAATGGTGAAAGCCCCCCTTGGACAAGATATTCATCACCGTACCATCGTTCATGCATCTCAAATTCCCATGAAAGTTGTATACTATGAAAACAAAATGCAACATAACACAAGCTATATGTCATGCATGTCATACCATCGTGCTTTATGCATAATGAAAGGGTTTAATGGAAGGCTTGGCATGGCTAAGATTTCCAACACCAAGAGTTATTCATAAGTTGTTGCTCACCCCTCTCTTTAGCCTTTTGTCTTGAAAGAGATTGTCATCCCAAGCTCCCAATACCTTTCCTTACTTTCCTTTTCTTTTTCTCAAATTTTCTCTACAATGGTTGGCACGAGAATAACCCTATCTCTAGGACTTTTATACTAAGCCAACAATTACCCTTATTTGATCCTCTACTAATCCCTTTCATGAGGACATCTTGGTCCACCAAGTTTGGACACCAAACTAATTTTTTTTTTTTTTTTGTGTCTTCACTTGGTTTTTAAGACAAACATCATTCATGTTTTAGATTTGTCTTAGCCTAGTTTTCAAGGCAAACATCAACCCTTGTTGCTTTCTCCAAGTTGCATTTAATTTCTACAATGATCTTCTCTATCTTGCATGCTAATTCCTTCACTTTCGGTTCTCATTCTCCATTCTCCAAATTTGTCCAAAGTTCCTAGAGACACTAATGAGGAAAATTTCTTGTCATTAGTTTGGTCCTAAACCATAAACGATCTTCATGTTATCCTAACTCCTTTAATTAGTCACATAATCCCTAACAATTAATCTAATCATAAACCACCTTAATTATTTGACAATTATTTACCCATAGAAATGTCCCATTATGTGGTTATTAATGTCCCAAGGACATACTTTCAAATCCCTAAGTCCATGATTCAAGACCTAATTGTAACTCAAATTGGCCACAATAACTTGTCATTTCAACAAGGCTATATTTAATCGTTTGAACCCTTAAGTTTGAGCGTTCAAACTTGTCTAGTGTATAAGACAAGTCTAGGCCTTCATGCTCGGATTGACTAAAACTTTAGTTTGGTTTGCTGAACCTTTAAATAAGCGGAACAAGTTTTGATCTTTTAACTTTGGTTGATTGAGACTTCCATGCCTCAATCTTTGGTCTATTAAAGACACCCTCTAAGATATTATCACCTTTTTTTTTTTCCATACTCCTTAATTCCTTTGATACTCTTATTTCCATTGCAAGTCATTAATCTCCTTAAGTTTTTCTTGTCTAAACCCCAGAAGGTCTACTTATCTAGTCAAGCTAGTCCAGTAACTCGAAATTCCTCTCAAATAGCCTTAAATACCCAAATTATCTTAGAAATTCCAACTAATGGGTTTAATTAATTAGAGCGAAATTACAGGCCATTACACAAATGAACATCCAAGCCATATGTAAGAGGTTTGAATCCTCTATATCTAGATTCAATTCAAACCTCCTCAACCCCTTATAAACCCAAGTGTATTGGGGTTCAATCAAACTCTAATAGGGTTTGAATCAAACTAGATAAGTGGTTTGCTCGAACCTTCTATATCTAGATTTGATGGCTAAAAACACAAAGAGTGATAGAAAAAGTAAAAGAAAAAGAAGAACAAGCAAGTGAAAATGATGGTGAAACATAAAACGAAGATAAGTTATCTCACGCCAAAAGAGAGCAAGACCAATCTGTGGCAACGACAATTGTGGCAGCAATTACATAGATGACGCACAATAATAGAGATAGCTGGGTTGTAAGAGAATTGGGGGAAATAAAAAATAAGGAAAAGAAGAATGCCAAAAGAGAATAGGGGTGTTTATGATGATTTGATAGCCAAAGAATGCATAGACAGAGAGGAAAAAAAGAAGAAAAAAAAAAAGAAACTTTTAAATACAAAGGTATTTTGGTAATTTATGAATATTTTGTTAGAGTTAACTAATGACAAGGAGGAAATTGCAATACAACATTTGTAACACCTCTAATTTTTCGGGTGTGTTATAACTTAGGAGTTCAAGAATATAAATTTCTTTTCATACCACAATCATTGACATGCATCACACAAATTCCCAATAATCATAATTTCACATTCTCAGCCTAACAAACCCGATAATCATATAGCTAAAACATGTGATATCATTACAAATGCAGAAGCTCGGTCGAACCTGATATGGTGCACAACTATAATGCTTTATTTATAATATAAGAAATCGTTCAAGATGTTTACAAACGTATTACATGGATATCATTTCTCGAAAGCGATAACCAAACGCCTCAACATAACCAAATCATACTGAGGTTCGCATCAACTGAATTTCTCATACATACATAAAGATATGATAAAACATATTACAAGCAACAAAACATGCTTATCCTTTAGCCATCTCTTTTCCCTTAGAGCCGCTTGTCGAACGTGGAATGTTTGAATATTTCAGGGACATAGTCCAATTAGAAGATGAACCTTCTAGTGAGAACTCCAAAACAGTTTATATTGTAATACCTGAGAAATTTTAAATGACTCAAGAATAACTTATCTTGGGGAAAAAATGAAATTTAAGGATAAATAGAGGGTATAACGGTAATTTATTACTATATGAATGACCAAATCGACTGTCGGGAGTGCCCTGGAGCCGAGATACCAAAAGAAAATGATGTGGCATTAATGATCACCCCGAGATATGATTTATAGCATTGAAATAAATAAGATCGGGAACAGTTTTCGGTACAGCTAAAATGCAGTCAATTAGGCTGCAATACTGAATTGTGGTAGACGACTTCCCGGAAGTCAACGAAAGCTTGAAGGGGCTTTGATTTTTCATAAGAAACAACCCTTCAGTGGTTTCAGGAAGAAACAAAGAGGTTTAGGGCCAAAACGAAAATTCGGGGCTAAGTGCAGTTTTTTGAAATTGCTAGAGGAAGACCGAAACGATGATTTTTCGAAATCTTCGGGGGTCAAAATGATGTTTTAGGACTTGAGGGTCTTAAATTCAATTATGAAAAGTTAAGGGGTTAAGTGAAAAGGGTCAAAGTGAGATAGCCCAAAAGTTAAGGGGTTAAACTGTAATTTTTCAAAGTTAGCCAATGACCAGCACATGGCCGGTTGGCCATGGCCGAAATGGACCATGGGGTTGCACGAGGCACTTTCGGGGGAGCATCTTTTGTAAAGGAGGATCCGACAATGGCCATTAGGTTGGCCAGAAAAGTAAGAAAATCCGACCGAAAGTTGATCGCTTGGTTGCGGCACCTGCAAGTCGATTTCTTGGTCGACAAGTGCCGCCTCGAGGTCGATTCGGGGGAGGTTTATCCTCTAAGGGTGATGGGTTAAGCGGCCAAGAGCATTTGGATGCTCGGTTTTGCCTATAAATAGGCGTTCTTGCGGCCGAAAGTTTTAAAGAAATGAAGCTTGAAATCGGCCGTTGTTTTGAACGAATTGGAGGCCAAAACCATAGGGCTTTTGAAGCCCATGAGGTGTAGATGGATTCTGGAGAGTTTGATGCATTTTGGTCGAGGTTTGAAGGGGTTTTGGGCTTCGCCGGAGTTTGGAGGCGGGTGGCCGATCCGAGATTCCAAATGCCCGATGGGACGTCTTCTGGTGGTCCTTTCAAGCCTCAAGAGGATCCATTAGGATCGACTGAATGAAGGCTACAAGGTGGCATTGAGAACCAGCATCGCCGGCATGGCCGGGGCCGGAGAAGACGACCGGCGCATGGGCTACATGTGCTGGTCAACACGCGTAGCCCACGTGCCAGCGCGTGAGGGCGCGTGCGGGTCTAGAAAAATGTGCAAAAATTCCCTAAAATTCTAGAAAAATATTTTATGGGGGTCCATGCAAAAAATTTTGAAGTTGGGATTCCCAATGTCTCGGTTTCTGCACCAAAAAGTCTCATTTTGCGTGAAAATGCATCATCCGGGTAAGTTCAGTATTTTTTCTTGGAAGTTTATAGTCTATTATGAATTTTTGTGAAAGTAGATTTGAGAAAATAATCTCGAGGTATTTATTGGAATTTTCAGAAAGGAAAAATGAAAGAAAATGAAGGAAAAATGAAATAAATGGAATATTGAGGATATTTAGTGATTAAATATTATTTTATATTTGAAGAGATCGATATGATGTGATTGGTGCAGCTTTTGAGAGTTGGCACGAAAATCGAGCGGGGCACGCATATCGAGGCAATGCACGCTTTTCAAGAAAATGCAAGTTTATCTCAAAAGGTGAGTAATTTTATACTAAACATGGTTTAGTGAGTTTTCCTATCCTACATGATATGATTGTTTATTATACATGATATTTATGAAAGATATGACTGCTTTTATATGCATAATATTTACAAAAGATATGATTCATTTTTTCATATTACATGGAAAGTCGTGATAATTGCATGACACGATATTATTGTCACGTTGATATTTGTGCATGGGAATGGGATGTCGCCCCCAGAGTGTAGCCGTAATTCTCCAAGGGCGTTGAGGGAATAATGTTAGGCTTATCCTGCAGAGGTTCGGGATTTGCCTAGGATTCCTAGCCGGGCTTGCGGGCCAGGGAAGTTACACTAAGGGCACATGTTGTTCATATTATTGCATCATGCATTCATATATATGTTTTGGACCCTCACTAGAAGTTTCATCTTCTAATGGGTTATGCCCCTGGAACATTCAACATTCCAGTTTTAGACTTGCAGTTAGGGCAAGGAGCAGGTTGAGATATGACGGCATGTGATGGCGTAGTCGATGGATTCAGCGAGCTGACTCGGATATATTTTAGTTGATGCTTTATTGATGTTTAGTCTTGTTATAATATTATGGAATCTCCATGTATTTATGTATTTCAATATTGAGGATATGATGTTAATTATGGTACGAATTCTTATGTTATAAATAAAGTAAGTTGATTATGTACCATATCAGGTTTCGATTATCGCTTCCGCATTTTTAATGATTTGCTAGGAGTTTTATAAATAAAGTGAGTTGACATGTCTCATGAACATGTCAGCCTACTCCAACGAGAGCTTTCTCAGTGGTGCACGCATAGCGCCTCTCGGGAGGTCCCTAACCATATCACCTCGGCCTGACCTCATAGAACTCATTCAAACACCACACTAGGGATGGCAATTGCAACTGAAACCGTGGGGAATCGAACCGAAACCGAACCGGTCAACGCGGTTAAAAACCATTTGACTGGGTAATGGTTTGGTTCGGGGAAAAAACGAATACTGTTTCAATAGGTATGGTTTGGTTATGGTTTTTACTAAAACCAAACCAAAACCCGAACCGAAACCGAACCGAATATATAATATAATATATATTATATACAACCCCGTCCACCTGAGGCTAGCCCACCCCAGCCCAATTGCCTTGCTTGCAAATCCTTCTCCCCTTCTCTTCTCCTTCCTCTCTCAACCTCGCTCTCACTCTCTCTCACCCTCGCTGCCTTTCGCTCGTTCGCCCGCTCTCGCCCTTGCTCTCTGCATGTCTCTTGCTCGCCCTCACTGGATCTCTCTTGCTCTCGCTAGGGCTTGGCCCCTACTCTCGCTTGCCCTCAATCTCTCTCACCCTTTCTGCCTCATTTCTCTTGCTCATCCGCGCGAGCTCGCCAATCGCCCTCGCTCTCTGCATCTCTCTTGCTCTCACTCGCTCTCGCTAGATCTCTCTTGCTCTCGTTAAGGCTTGGCCCCTCTTGCTCTCGCTCGCCCTCGATCTCTCTCACCCTCGTTGCGTCTCGCTCTCTGCCTCATCTCTCTTCATATTAATTTATTTTTGATATTTATAATTTTGTCAGATGGAGTTGGCTCATTCATTTCAGATGGATATGCATCAATTTACGAAGAATATATTAATGTTGTTGATGAAGGTATTAACTTTCGTAGCTAATTTTTTTAGCTTAAATTATAATTTAATTATGCACATATTAATTTATTGATCTTAACAATTGTAGGTTTGAAAATGTGATTTTATATCCAATAAGTTTTGTAACTTTATGCAAGAATAAGGTAACTTTATTAGAATTTATCTTTGTTTGTTGTGAAATTATCAAAAAAAATTATGAATACTATTTGTCTTTGTTTGTTGATATGGATTAAACTAAAAAAACCATGGTTAAACCGAAACTAAACCGAAACCGAATGGTTTGGTTATGGTTTTAAATTTTTAAAACCAAATGGGTAATGGTTTGGTTTTGGTTTTAGTAATTTAAGTTTGGTTTGGTTATGGTTTTGGCAAAAACCGAAACCAAACTGAACCATTGCCAACCCTACACCACACCCGTTGTCCTTTAAACTCACGGTCTTCCCCACGAGAGCTTTCTCGATGGTGCACGCACAGCGCCTCTCGGGGGATATCCCGACTTTTGCCCTCGAACAACAATAGATAAGTAAAACAGTATGACCACACGGATTTTATAAATGCAATAGTTGAAAATCAACAACATATATTTTCCAATAAATTATATTTCATATATGCAACATGATTTCATGTAAAAGAACAATATGATTTTGTGTACAAAAACATTACACAAAACACATTTCATGTAATAGTAGTCTCATATAAGAGAACAAAAATAGGGTTTGGAGTATAGGAGTCTCACATTGACTTAATTTCGGGATTCCTCAAAATTTGTGCAAATTCTCAAGTCTTTTAACCAAACCACCTTCTCACACGTCCTCACGCATTGCGCAAGTGCTTCTTCTTCTCTAGGAACAAAATTCTTCTATCCACTAAGCGCGAAGCACTCTCATCTAGCACAAATTTATCATAACTTAGAATGAGGAAACCCTTGGCCATGAGCACCCTATTCATAAGTTTGGAAACTTGGCCACCAAGTAAGTCACAATTATTTCAAATATTTTCTAAATCTTCAAAGATATTCCAATCATTTCAAATCTTCTAAAATATTTTATAATCATTCCAAATCTTTTAAGATATTATCTAATCATTTTAAATTTTCTAAGATTTTTTACAATCATTTTTATCCAAATCAAATCGCATCCAATCAAATCTCATCAAATCTTATCAAATAAGTCATCATGAGCTTTCATCTTATTTTTAAAGTTATCATGAGACTTTATCTTTAATCTCCCAGATGCCCTTAGGAAAAAGGTTTCAAGAATTACACATTGACCCAAACTTTTCAAGTAATTGCACTTAGAGCCTTTTCAACTTGGTCCCTAGACCAATTTTTAATTACATTGTAGTCCCCCAAATAAAGGACTAATTTCGCTAATATCCCTAATTTTTAAGTAAATTACACTTTTACTCGAACCTAAAAAATTACGATTTTGCCCCTAACTTAGAAACTGAACTTTTCCCTCCAGATTTTCATAACCCTTTGAAATTTCCTATTTCCTCAAGTATTTATGTTCTAGGGTACTCCCTTCCATTGATTCGACAATTTATTTTACTATCAAGCCACTTTTCGGTATTTTAAACTCACTTAAAATACGTGACAATCTCACGAAAATATGGGGTATTACAGCATTAAACCTCTAGCATATTCATTGTATTTTCTCAAAAAGTCAAGGGTAGTTTTGTAATATTTTAATTTTTAGGGGTATCATATGCAATTTTTCGTAAAATTAAATTATAGAATTAAAATGAATTGTATAAACTTATATTTGGAATAAGTCTATTATTGAAGTTCTATTTGCTCTTATTTCATAAAATATCCTTGATATAATAAGTGAGAAGGAGATAAGAAAATAAAGATTGTGGATATTTTTATCCACAAAACTTGTTTATTGAGGTTAGCCTGATTCATTAACAAATTTTACCTATTTTATGGAATTTAGTTTAGTTGTGTTCAATTCATAGATTCAACAACTAAACAATTTCATAAATTCTTATAATTGAAATATAATTTTTTGTCATTACAAACATGAAAATTTGAAATTAGTAATGAATTCTATATTCCAAACAAGGTGTAAACCCGCATTGTTGTGCTTCTAACATGTAGAGTGAGTAATTAATTAATTCATGTATTTAGAGAGTAAATTATACGAGCAACCCTTACTTATAACTATTATGCAAAAGAATGCATTTATGTTTTGGGTTTTAAGTCATCGTCCACAACCAAGTTGTGAGTCTTCCAAACAAACTAGCTAGAGGTGCAAAGCAAGTTAGGTTCCCTAGCTTAGGTAACCTACCATAACAATTTTGTGTTGTGCTAGGTCAAAGATCCTATAATTGCAGCTAGGTTTGATACAAAAAATGTCTTAATATTTTATAATTATAAATTATAACTTTTCATTAAGTTATATGAAAAAAAAAAAAAAGAGTAGACTTTTAGCTTGCCTGCTAATAGTACATTTACTTTTTAGAAATTACGCTTTCCTTTATTAAGATTAAAAAATGTATAATTATTTTTCCCGACATTAGTTAACATCACTTATATTTTTTTAAATAACCAAAATACCCTCATTCTTTTTTCTTTTTTTTTGTCTTTCTCCTCCTCGTTTCTCTCTCTTTTGGCTAAACCATTTATCTTTTCATTTCTTTTTTTCTTCTGTTGCGACAAGTTTCTTATTTTTTTCACACCATTTCTTTCTCCATTTTCAAACACGAAACCCCTGTTATGGTTATTCTCATTCTCTTTCCCTTCTATCTATTTCTTCTTTCAAGATGTCAAACCGCACTATGGGTTCATCTTATTCCCCTATTTTCTTCATTCGTTTCTTTCTTTCTTAAGAACACTAAAAAATCTATTAAGGTTAATCTATTTCCTTCTCTGTCTCTCTTCCTTTCCTTTCGAACCTAATAAAAGTTATGTAATGAACCCAAAACAAGATCTATAGAACCCAATAATGCTTAGTTAATAAATCCAATAATTCGGGTTTACTAACGATAGTGATGGTGATTGGTCAATCACCACAAGTTTTTTTCCTCTATTTTCTCTCTCATATTTCTTTTCCCTTTTTTTTCTCTTTCGTTCCTTCTCTAATGGTTGTTGATGGCAATAAACCACTACTAGTAATATTTGTTTTATTATTTTTATAAATTATTAATTAAAGAGATGTGAAAGAGAAAAAGCCTTTTTTTCTCATTTTATTTTACTCTATTTTATTTTATTCTATTTCATTACTACTTGTTCTTTCTCAAACAAAGCCTTACGACCAATAAATAAATAAATAAAGACTTTAAGAGATAATTAATAAAAGTACTATTATTTGTAAGGGAATTTTATATAATTTAAAAACATTATTGATTTTTTTGGTAAATTGCATTTATACCTCTCTTGGTTTGGGTCATTGGCATGGAAATCTCCTATGTAGAGATGGCAAAATGGGCTTGGCCTGGCGGGCTGGCCCGTTGGGGCCCGGCCCAGCACCGGGCTAGGACCAGCATTTTGCTGGCCCATTTAAGGCCAGGCCGATTTGGCCCACTTGGCCCGCTAATTGGCCATACCCCCCCCCCAAACAGCCTGCGCCCCTCGCTCTCAGCCTCGCCTCTCACCCTCTGTCGCTCTCGCCCTCTGTCGTATTTTGAACAAGTATGGAAGTCGTTTGTATGATGAAACAGTTCAAGCTCTCTTGTGCACACGAAGTTGATTGCATGGTTTTGGAGGTAATTTGTTTTAAACTTTCTAATATCTGAGATTTAACATAACATTAAACATTTCTCTTATATGATAAATAATTAACATATGTAATTTTTTATTATAAATGATGATGAGGAGAAGGAGTCAAGCATTGATGATATAAGACTTTCTAAACAAGACTCAAATGTTGTTGTTGATGAAGAGGATGA
Organism: Diospyros lotus; assembly: GCF_014633365.1. Lineage (NCBI taxonomy): Eukaryota > Viridiplantae > Streptophyta > Magnoliopsida > Ericales > Ebenaceae > Diospyros > Diospyros lotus. The sequence continues at coordinate 32,983,853 of NC_068341.1, read as the reverse complement.
AGATTAGAGGCATAATTTTTAATTATTTTTTTCTTCTTATTTGTAATTTGACCTCCAGAAATGACTCTTTGAGCATGTTGTTTTTCTTCATCTGGAATTTGTATGCTCATGTAGTAGTAATTTTAATTACTTCTCTAGTTAGATAATTGAATGTTTTGTGATTGGATTGCTTTGCCAGTTTAATGGCACATACCACTTTCTTTGATACAATGTGTAACCTTACAGCATTTTAGTTCCGGTGGCTGCCATTTTCTTATTTAATTTAATTTTAATTATTTTAAATATTTGTAAAAAATTTTATTTATTTTGTAACTTCTGATATAATACATTACAACTTTGAGAATGACAGATGTAAGGGAATTGACCTGCAACTAAAGAATGAAGTAGGTAAACGGAAGTGGGCCACGTAGTCAAAGTGGGCTAAATGGCCAAAAATGGTATCAAACAGAAAAAAAAAAAATCTGGGCGGGCTGGGTTGGCCCGTTTGGCTAGGGCCAGCAATCTGCTGGCCCGTTTTTAAGCGGGCCGATTTGGCCCGGCCCGCTTGGCCCGCGGGCCACTTGGTGGCGGGCCGGGCCGGTCCGTCCCGGCCCGTTTGCCATCTCTGCTCTTATGCTTTATTTTTGTTTCTAAAAGTCTCCATAATTTACATTTTGTGCTATGACACCCCTCAATTAGTTGTTAGGTTACTTGTTGATTAATCAACTTAAATTTAATTTAATTATTATTTTTCTAATTCTCATTCTAATTAAAATTTAAAAATAAAAAAAGCTAACAGACATCGCCAATATCATTATTGTTGATCCTTGATTATTTTCTTATCACTTTACCCTATTTGTGACAATAAGAAAATGAAGCTTGGATTGAGGGATGTAAGGTTTGAGAGAGCAAATTGACTTCATCATCTTCTTCGGTCTAATTACTATGTGTGTGTATATATACACATAAAAAAAGAGCCGACAAAATTTGAGAGATCGACAAAGAAAAGAAAATTGACAAAATCACAAAAAATTTCTATGCAAATAATTTGAATTATAAGAGATAGAAGTGTAATTTATTATATATATATATATTTTAGTAAAACAATAGCTTGATTAAATTTCCTTTCGTGTCATATTTGAGTTGTAAACAAAATTAAAATAACTTGTAACATATCCATGTAAAATGGGTTAAAAATGCAATAATTATGGGTAAAACTAGAATTTGTTATTTTTGTAATTATTTTTTTCCCAAGAAAAACAAAGAAGCGAAGCAGGTGGGACAGAAAGCAGCAAAGGCTGGATGAATAGCTTCTTCCTCCTTCACATTTACATTTCTTATCTCCTCAAGTACTAATGGCTTCTTCATCAAGCGTTTGCTTTTTGTCCTCAACCACACGCCGCTTGTTCGTCTCTGTATCCCATTGTTCTTCTTCTTCTTCTTCTTCTTCTTTTGCTCAGAGACCCAGAAGAGAATCAAGCGACATTTCCAAAGGGTACCGCACAATCTGTCTGGGGAAGAGAATGCTCAGCCTCTCCGTTGCCGCAATTATCTTCTCATCATCGTCCATTCCCACCCTTTCCAAAGCCACGGCCGATGATTTAGAGCTCCAAAGGTACACAGATTTGAAAGAGGGTTTCACTCTCCTCCTGCCCCCTTCTTGGATTAAGGTTTCATTCCCCCTCTCCTCTGCGAATTCTGGTTTCATTTTGTTTGTGGTGATTACTCTCAAGGTGAATGTGGTTAGGCGTTTGGATTGTTAGGTGGATAAAGCTGGGGCCACTCTTCTGTTTGAGGAGCCAAACAAAGCCGCTAATAACATCGGAGTTGTGGTAAACCCTGTTCGTCTTACAAAGCTTGAAGAATTTGGCAGTCCTGAGTTTGTTGCAGATAAACTTATTCAAGCTGAGAAGCGCAAGGTAATTGGTTAAGCTGCTTGTGTTTCTTTCAAGACCATTCCATTCTCAATTGAATTGATTGTGGGTTGGAGGAGGGGATGAAGATATTGAATTGTGGGTAGAAAGGATAATGCTAAAATATAATTTGCAATGAGGGAAGAATCCGGGCTTTGGTAGCAACACTAAGGTTGCTTCTTTGTGATTGGAATGCCAAGACCAATGGGTCGAGTTGTGGATACAGTATCTTTGCAAAACTGTAAAGAGAACGTTAGGTACAAATACGATCCTCTCTAAGCCCCGTCCTTGCAAAGTGGAGAGCCCCTTAGCATGGGGACACCCTTTTCAAAATTACTTGACGGAGCACAAATTTGTTATTTTCTAAGAACACACACAGCTTTTACATGCTGTTTAATGTCTTCATAAAATTATATAATATGGTATGCCATATCGTATGCTGTTTTGTTTAATGATCTTGGTCCATAAACACTGACTTAGTGCTGCAGTGAGTCAGTGACATACTTTAGAACGATTTTTTTTTGCTTTCAAGACTACTGCTATTTATAAACAAGATCACTAAACTACTACTATGAAATTATTTAACAAAATGCTATTGGTCGTTCCTCTTCAGGATAAACCTGTTCGTTCAATAAGCGGTTCTTTTAAAGGTTTTAAAAAATAGCAAAAATTTGCTGGTTGAACCAACGGTCCTTGAGCTTATTGGATATTATTCAGTTCTTTGCCATGATCAAGCACAACAATAGTTTATGGGTCTGCTGATCCTTAGGCTTATTAGCTACATTTTTACCTTTTTGCATAACCCATAGTGACAGCATGGGTTAAAGGGTTCTGATATATGCTTACATTTCACTTATCTGTCAAAATGTTTTCCTGATAAACTTGTCCTTTCAAGAGAGAGCATTTGCTATTGTTTCTACAATTTTTCCTATGATTTTCTGCCCTAATTTATGAATGCATATTTGCGTGGGGGAGAATAGAATACATCTTTCGAGGGTTATTGGGCTGTGAAAGCTAGCCCAAGGGAGGCAGTACTTTAACATGCCACAGCACTGGCAGGTGTTCTGCTATCTTGGTTTGGTTTTTGTAGAAGGAAACAACTCAATTCTCAAGCCCCTTTGTTGTGGACTAGCAAATGTAACTGGCCAACTGACCCGCACAAGCTACCTGCTTGCTTTTTCTTCATATGCTTGTTTTAACATTCCAGCCACTGAATTCGGTTAAGGGAGAAGAAAAATTACGATTAATGCTTTCATGTTTGTTTGTTCTGTTTCCATTACCACTATTATTAGATGATTCAGCAACTTGCAGCTGGTTCATATTAAAAAAAACAAGGAAAAAGAAAATGTCAGTAGAAATAAAGCTTGCAGTTAGATTTAGATGGATATTTGTGTGTGTGCACAGCTTGTGCAAGTTCTAGGTTGGTTTTTGTATTCACGAGTTCCCAATTTGGACAGGAAAGCACCAAGGATGCCGAGGTAATTGAAGCTTCACAGAGATTAGGCAACGGAGGCCTACAAGTGTACGAGTTTGAGTACAAGGTCGATAGCACCAGGGGCGGTATGAAGAGGATATTTTCGGCTGCATTTGTGGCTTCGAAGAAACTCTATGTTCTTAACATTGCTCACTCTGACAAACCAGAGAGTCCTTTAGACACAGGAATGCGCGAGATATTGGAGCAAGTCCTTCATTCCTTCGATACCATTACCACGCCTATGGCTTGAATCGACACTTCTTTCTCAGTGATTTCGTGCTTTGCAGCTCTGCTCTTACATTCCAAGGCAGAGATAAGCAGATGTTTTTTGTCATATTTGCAGTATATCTCAGAGCACAGAGAGGAAGGAGTTAGGTATGAATGCTGAATGGTGGTTACCTTGGCGGTTAGGGTAGCTAGGCAGCAGGCACCTTGAATGGAGGATGTACATGCATTGTGTATTTCCTTGTCTTAAGATTCAGAAATCTATCTATCTGTTGGGAAGAGATTCGTAAGAACATGTGATTATGAACTTTTGTTCGGAAAGAAATGTCCTCTTCCCATTAATAGGTTTTGTTCAGAGTCTATACTGTTCATGTGGATACTGCTTGATTGTCCATCTCTTAGTGCCTGGAAGCTCACATCTTCTATAATATACAATACATATACTACATTCTTCCACTTTCAAAAAAATTTCATGTCATCTCTAGTTATATTTACTTTAATATTAAATTTATATTTATCTTTTTTTGGAAAACAAAACTTAACTTCGAAATAACTTTTTGATAACAAAAATAAAATTTCAAGAAATGATACCATAAGTATATTTATTTTTAATTTGAAAAAAAAACATTTAACTTAGAGAGAGATTGATGAAAAATAGGGTAAAGTGTCAAATTGGTCACTGAACTTTAAATTAGTCAAATAAACCATTGGATTTTCACAAATTGGGTTATATTAACCAACTATCAACTTTTTGTTTTAGTGTTATTAGACTCAATCAATGATAGATTAACATGCAGTGGCTTATTCGACCCTTCTTAAAGTTCAATGACCAATTTGGCCCAATTAGGGTCAAAATTTTGTGGTTAATTTGACACTTTGCCAAAATTTTCAAAATGAAAGGTCATTTCTAAAATCTCACATCCTAGTGATTGATGTTTGGAAACGTACATGAAAATTTGTGATTCATTTGTTTTTGCCCCTTTTCACATTGACAATCAAAAGCACTAATCCATACCAACAAGAAACTGAAAAGAAGATTTTTGAAAGGTGCAAAAAGATTTACTTTTACCCACCAAGTGTTTAAATAAATTCTTGCCTAAATTTATGCATCTTTTACTTCAATATTAAAGACATTTCTCGATTGACTTAACAACAATATGATAAAACTCTATAGAATTTTACCCGCAAGGGAACTAGATTACACGATTCACTATCAAGTGGTTAACAAGCAATCTGAAGGTACTTTGTTGATGTTTTTCAAGTGCTTATTACCCATAAATTTTGACCAGGTTTTTTCTTTTTTGCTAACTACAATTAATTTTTGACTTCACAAGAAGCCAAACATTCCCAAATTTGCAAAAGAAAGGCAAGGAACAACCTCATTTATGAAAATTCAGTAGGTTATTTGACCCATTTTAAAATATAGTAGTTAATTTGGTCTATAAAATGGGTCAAATAAGCCACTAGACTTTCATAAATAAGATTAAGTTAGCCAACAATAAATTGTTGATGGTGTTACGGTTGCCTAATGGAGTTGAAATGAAAAATTGATGTTTGACTAATGTAACCAATTCATAAAATTTCAATGATTTATTAACCTATTTTAAAGTTCAGTAATTAATTTAGCATTCTGTCCAAAAAAATATGAAAATTTTAAGAAAAGATATCACATCTATATTTATATTTATTTGGAAAATAAAACTTAAGTTAGAAATTTTTTTTGATAAAATTATAAAAAATAAAATTCCAAGAAAAGATATCATATTTTTTTATTCTAAAAATAAAAGTTAATTTAAAAAGAAATTTTTGACAAAAAATATAAAAATAAAATTTCAAGAATAGATATCATATCTATATTTTATGGTAGATTATATTTATTTAAATGAAAAGATTAGATTTATTTAAAAAATTCAAACAAAATTTCCCTTCAGGCTTTATTTTTATTTAAAAATGGAAAAATTACATATACACCCTCTCATAGTTTGACCCATTTTTAAAGATTATTTATACTTTAAAATTAGCCTTGGAAGCCCTATGGTTTCATTTCTTTGCGCCTACACCCCCTCCATCCAAATTAAGAGTTAACGTTATCTATTATTTGTAGTAATATGCCCTAATGCTAGATTTGAATGACATTTGAATGGGAATTTTGATGTGTTCTTGTATATAATAAAATGATATTTTATCTTCATTTATAACTATCTAATTTTATATGAATGAGTCATAGATGTCTTGTTAGAGATCCCATTCTTAAGTTATTGAGAATGTGATAACGAGATTTTTTTGTACAAAAAATCATAAATTGTTTATGTTATTGCTGAATTACAATAATTAATTTAGGTATAGGAGACCGTCTAAAGATAACACAAGGGTGGTTTATCCGGATGATGAGTGACTCTTTGGAGTAATGGATGACTCTCCCAAGGTGGAGTGACAATGGTGGATGACCTGTCTGAGCGATGGATTGTTGTGACATATTTTTTGATTAATGGGATAATATGTTTGAGGAAAAACCAAAATTAGAGCCAAGAAATCCAATTTGTTGAAATCATATTTTGAAATCTATAAAAAACCCAAATATGGTTTTGGTTCAAAAATTCAAAAGTTTGAAAAAATCTAAAATTTGTACATTATATTTTGAAACTTATGTTCTGTATTTCAAAACTTAATTTAATTATGTTTCTGTGAATGTTTCGAAATTCAATCTGATAAGATTTTAGATGTTTCTTTGAATGTATATGTCATGTTTCAAAACTTTAACATTATGTTTCAAAAATTCCATGGTATGAGGTTTTGGTTTATAAGTACACATATTTTGAAACATGCATGCTAGATTTTGAAACCTCTATGGTTTCTAACAACAAAAGCAAAAAAAAAAAAAAAAAATTTAAAATATATTTTTGTGGAATTTGTTAAGTTGTATCTAAAAGCAATCAAATCTCTAAATTCTTTTTGGTGAAAGAAAATTCAAATTTGAATATGTAATCATTGCAAATCTTGAGTGATAAATGTTGTTGCTTTGCAGTAAATGTTATTCCAGTCTGTAGGGCCAGTTGTAATGGTCAGATGTTTCGAAACATGGAGAATGTTTCGAAACCTCAGTGAAAATTGAAATGTTTCGAAACCTGATTAGTTGTGTTTCGAAACTTATTTTAAAATTTTGTGAAATCTTGTCTCTAACGACAAGAAACGGCTAAAATTTTGTATTTTCATATAAATAGCAGGTGTTTGAAGATGAAGAAAGAGTAGAAGGGAACAAAAAACATTTATTGAGCTCTCAAAGAAAAATCCTCATACATTTATTGTGCATTGAATGTGTAAAGGATAAGCAAGTGGAACCAAGAAGTCTTATTGCTCCTAACTCTCCTTATCTCAAGCTCATATAAGAGATTTGTACAACCATTAGTAAAGTATCTATTGATATCAATATTTCGTGAGTTATAAGCTCAATCTCTTTTATTTTACTATTAATTTGTGAGGTTTGAGTTTAGGTTTTGTTGACGTACGAGAACCATCAACCGGAGTTCAAGAACCCACAATGCGATAACAGGTGCCGAAGAGTAAGGAACAGAAGCAAAAGAACAAACAAGAAGCACACAAGATTTTTACGTGGTTCGACCCGAATGATGCCTAGTCCACGACTGTTCTCTGGTTATTCCGGCAGAGTCACAGTATGTAATTCAGTCATCCCTCTCTCTACAGTGGCGTATCCTTCTTTATAAATAGAGTCGTGTTGTTTACAATTCGAATCAGTTCTAAGTATGGAATGAGTCTATTTCGTTGATGGCGTTTTCCTTATCGGCTTCAAAATATCAGGGATATGTTCTTTGTCTTTCGGGATTTGAATTACTTCTGATAGGTAGGTGTATATCGCTTCCGATTATCTCACGATCTTCTAGCTGTTTTAATCTTTGGCGCGTCTTTCGGCAAAGCTGAAGTCATGATGTTGTGATGCTGGGATGTTGTTTTGAGCGAGCTCGCTATTTTTAAGCGACTTGACTTTTTACAGTAAGACTCTTCATTGGTGGTTCTCGATCTCTGGGCCTGGCAGGCCTCTAAGGAATTCCGGCCGGCCTATTGGGCCTTGGGTATTTTGGGTTCGCCCTGCGGGATCGGGTCCAGCCCGTCAGCTGATTCCCGGAGATCGCCCATAACATAAGCCCCCCAGCTCTTAGTGCGATCTGTGGACTGAGAGCTGTTTTAGTTGCCGCGACTTGTTTATCCACGTTTTAGACTATCTCCCGTCCTTTCCTCGAGAAACGTTTCGAATGGCACGTCTTGTCCGTACCACTTTTAATGTGCGCACTTTCCCATTACTGCGCGTGATTATGCCTGTGGGCCCCACGAGATATCGTGCGGCCGATTTATTTGGGGCATGCCGTGAGTCGTTTTCTGATCTGACGACCGAGATCTTTCGAGTGAAAGGTATAAATAACGGGTAGAGGCTACCTTCTTCCCTCTTCACTTGTCATTTCGAATTTTTGCTTGTGCAAAGGCTTTTTCTTCCGTCTCCGCGCTCAGCATCGGTTACGATCGCCTTCTTAGTTTTTGGGTGCCTTTGCTGCCGTTCCCGACTCCGGCACCACTCGCCTGCTATTTTTTCAGTAAGTTCCAACTCTTTTAATTAGCCTTTTGGTTAGCTGCACTTCAGTCTTATTCACGTACTGCCTTCTTCGTGATGGCCGTCTTTTTCCAGTTTTGGAGCGTCGTTTGCCCCTTTTTGGCTCGCGGCTGTAGAAGTGAGCTCGGCTCATGTATAGATATCTTCCGAGCTGGAATGTCCAGCCCCCCCTTTGCTTTAGGCAGTGTCCTTGTTTTGCGGATCTTGCGCGACTTGATTGAATGGGGGAGCCCTTAAGGCTTTTTTCTATCTCGCGAGTACTGGTCGGCTTCCGGTGACCTGACTCTAATCTTGTCGTAGATGTCTCTCTCAGGTTACAGGCGCCGCGACTACAAGATAGGAGACATGGACACTCCGACTTCTTCAGAACCATGCGAAGGGTGGGAAGAGACTGTTCAAGGGCCCTCATCTCGGCGAGATGGGGGCGCTCGGGAACTCGCTTCGTCTCAGCGGTCTGAGGATGACCGAAGCGCCCGTGAGGTGTTCGAGCGTCATCATTCAAACGTGACATTCAATGAGCTTAATTCATGGGTTAGGGAGTATAGCTTCCCTTTGAGCTCCAGTGCCATGGTTCCTTCTCCTGATGACCATGCTGCCAACCCCCCTAAATGGTTCATTGCTCTGAGCCTTCAACATCTAGAATCTGGTTTTAGGTTTCCAGTCCCTCCTTACTTGATAGCCCTCCTGAATAACCTGAGACTTTCACCTTTCCAGCTCACCCCAAACTCCAACACCCAACTTTCTTCATTAGCTCTCCTTTTTAAGAGGGCAGGCCTTGAGCCTCCATCCCCTAGGATCATTAGGTTCCTCTTCTCTTTTAAGGGTTTAGGTAGCGGGCTGTACTATCTCACCGCTCGTAGGTCCAAATATAAAGATCTCCTGCTAAAAGGTAAGGCAAAGGGGAAGTCCAACATAAGGGCATATAAGGTACGGTGGTTTTTTGCCTCTTGCATTTCTTTTCACGAGCTCACGAGCTACGGCTTCGTTCAATGTCCCAGTAAGCGGGCTTATATCCTTGTCTTTCATGCTTTTCGCTTATTCTTTTGACTAACTGCTTTCTTTTTCAGATACCTTTGGTGAAAAGCCCAGCTTGACCAAGGACGAGGTTGAGCTGCTCGAGAGTGTTGCTGCTCTGAAGACGGACGTCGATGACATCGAGCCTTCTGACGACCTGCTTCGCAAGTTCAGGCTCGCCCCCTCTCTCAACGTAAAGGAGATAGACAAGAAAAGGATAAGGGTCCCGGGGAGGAAGGACGTTAAGTTCGCTCTTGAACAGATTGACTTGGGTGCGAGCTCGGACGAAGGTGATCGAGAAGAACAGGCCAGTCAATCGATGCCGAAGACGGTAAAACTGAAGTACGCCCCATGCGGCAAGTCAGCGGTGACCTCTGCTGCAACTCCTTCAGCTCCGACCTCGCAGGCTCGGGTGGATGTGCCCGGGTTTGAAGGGTCTATAGTACCTGCGGCCGATCCTCCGGCGATTCCATCTGCTCTACCCGCCCCAGAGACAGTCACGACCCACGACCCCGAGGTGGTTGTGGCCATACTTGCTCGTAGGAAGGCTCGGGCCAAAGGTCAAACTGCCTCAGCTTCTGGGAGCAAGAGGAAGGCTCCATCGACTTCGTCTCCTACTACAAGGAGCCAAGCCGAGAAGAAGAAAAAGGCTGCCGCTCCTCCGGATTTTGCGGCCCAAGAGGTTTCTGCGGGGGGAGTATACTTCGACCTCCTTTTGGACAACCTGAACCGAGTCCTTGGGAATTCTGCCTAGGCCTTGGAGAGGGAAAGTGTTACGGGAGAAAGACTCCCACTCTTTTCTGCTCGTCACGGCTTCTTGGTAAGCTTTCCTTGTTTTTCATATCTTTGCCGTCCCTTTTGTTTAAAAGTTTACACATTTTGTTTTGCTTTTCAGTCTGTCCTCAGCTGCGTCAAACAAGCGAAGGAGCTCTTTGTCCTCTTGAAGGAGAAGGAGAGGCTTGCGACTCTCGCTAAGGACCTCAAGGAGGATAAGAAGAAGTTGCAAGATAGCCTCTCCTATCTGACGGAGGAGACCCGGAAGATGCGGAGTCACCAGGAGGGGCTCGCAGACCGCGTCCGGGTGGCCCAGGAGGCTAAGAGGGAAGCTGAGGACGAGCTCTTTAAAGAGAAATCCATGTATGTCGAGGCCTTTTCCAGTTATAACGTGAAGCTCAAGAAAGCTTTGGAGGAGCTGGAGGAAAGCAGGAAGGCACAGAGGTTGGCCGAGGAGCGAGCTGAAGCTATTGCTCGCGAGCTGGAGAAGTTCAAGGAGGAGTTCGTGCGAAAAAAAGTTGAGGTTGGAGCTCGGGTGACCCAGTAGTGCGAAGAGGCTGCTTCAGAAAATTCAATCGAGTTTCTGTATTCTTTGTGGACAGTTCACCCCGATCTGGATGTCTCTTTCTTTGGTGCTGATGCCGTGGAAGAGTTTGCAAGGTATGCAGCTGAGGCAGCTGAAGGAGAGGCTGCTGGGACTTCCACTCAGCCTGATTAGACCGAGGTAGCTGAAGGAGAGGCTGCTGGGACTTCCACTCAGCCTGATTAGACCGAAGCTACCCATCCTACTCAGGATGCTGCCGGCCTTCCTCATGAAACCGCGATTCCCCTCTCTAGCTAGGGTTTTTCTCTCTTTTTTTTTGTAAGACATTTATGTTTCAATGAAACCCCAATGCTTTTGTATCTCTTTGGTTTTTTCTTCGAGCTCAGATTTGGTTGAGCTTTTGGGTCTTGGTAGCTCAAGTCTCGACGGGTCGAGCTTCAGGGTGCAACTTTAGAGAACTTCATAAATAATCAAAGTAAACTCAGTCAAAATTTTGAAAAAGTGGAACTTAAACCTGACTTATCGAGTAGAGATGTTAGGTCATGTCGGAGCGGGATTTGAATTGGCTTTGGGTCGTTGTTTCGAAATTTTTGCACTGCGAGCTCGTTATCGTGTGTTCGAAGACCCATCAAGGAGCTCGCGCCTCGCAACGCTTCGGATATTGGCCCAGCTCAACGCTCAACCTCGCATCCCCTTACCTCGCATCCCCCAGCTCGCAGTTCGTCATGCGATCTGGGAGCTAAGGTTTAATTCGCCGGCGACCTATGCTTTGCTTTACGAAGTTTGACCGTCGTCTTGGGACTTGCCATATCCTTGGGAACAATTTTTGGACTCCGAAAATAGTCAGCGGACCCAGGAACGAGGGCTACCATTACGGCCCCACTTTTCATGGTTTTGACCGTGCGTCCCCCCTTGTTCTAAGACGGGACTTATAAATACCCCATTTGTTTTCAAGCTATCAAGGCATGTTTATTCTGGGTTGCTTAGTGGAATGTTCTTGTAGGCATGAGGCTGGTCGCTGTACTCCAATATTTCAACTGCGGCCAAGCGGTCCGGCAATCTTCTTCTTCATTTTCTGTCGAATGTGGGACGAAGAGGATTGTCGGCCGCTCGGTCAAAGCTGAAGGTTGTTGGATCGCGCGGCTAAAGGTTGAAGACTGCCGAGCCTCTTGGGATCCGGCTAACTGTGTCTTTTTCTTGCTTTCTGGGGAGGCCAGAGATCATTGTGGACTCTGGTTATCCTCTAGTTTGTTTAGGCTTCATTCCTTCTTCATGCTGTAGTTCGGTAGAAAATTCTTGGATCAGATACCTTCTTGTAATAAAACGATGTTCGCTTTGAATTAATCCTGCGATCTTAAAGAGTTTCTCAGAACGATTGTTCTTTAATAATAAATCTTTGATTGTAGGTCGCAAGTTTCTTGTCTCGAAAGCTTTGCCTAGTTGAGCAGCAGGTCGTAAATAACCTTCAGACGCTTTAATCAGTTCGTCGAGAGGATAAATGATCTACTGTTGAAATAACTTATAAAACCAAAATGAGCTGTTGCAAACATAGAGAGAGAGAGAGTTGTATTGCGACTTGGCCGAATCATACGCCTTCATAGACCATTTCACGATCTCAGCTAACGGGCTGTGGCTCGAGACGAGTTTCCTGTGGGAGATATATTCCCACGGAAAAGTTGATGACAGCCAAGATACATGTCCGGGTAGGTCACCGAGCGACCTCAGTTAACATATCAGGGCTTTTCTTGTAAATTCGTATAGGAGTCGAAGATCCAGCCAAGATATATGTCCAGGTAGGTCGCATAGCGACCTCAGCTAACATACCGTGGCTCTTCCATAAGTTTTTGCATGGGAGTTGAAGACCCAACCAAGATATATGTCCAGGTAGGTCGCATAGCGGCCTCAGCTAACATACCATGGCTCTTCCATAAGTTTTTGCAATGAAGTTGAAGACCCCACCAAGATATATGTCTAGGTAGGTCGCATAGCGGCCTCAGCTAACATACCATGGCTCTTCCATAAGTTTTTGCATGGAAGTTGAAGACCCAACCAAGATATATGTCCAGGTAGGTCGCATAGCGGCCTCAGCTAACATACCATGGCTCTTCCATAAGTTTTTACATGGGAGTTGAAGACCCTACCAAGATATATGTCCAGGTAGGTAGCATAGCGGCCTCAGCTAACATACCATGGTTCTTCCGTGGTTGGCTCGAGGGGGGGGGGACACCCAGGTAGACCGTAGATCATAGTCGTATTGGAGATGAAAGGGGTCTCAAGTAGTGATCCCTTCGCTCAAGATGGAAGTGGTTGCCCAGGTAGGCGCCAAACCGTGACATTGGGTCAAGATGAATGGGCCTCAGCTAGCAAACCACGATCTGGGGAAGGACCAAGAGGAATGCTCAGATAAGCCATAAACCATAGCTCGTCGACTAAGATGAATGGGCCCCAGCTCGCAAACCATGGTTTTTACCCTTCCCCCGAAAATGTTAAGATGTTGTGGTGGAGAAAAGACAACAAAGTGCAGCAAAATTGATCAGGCAAGAATTTATTGATCTCAATCGAGCTTAAAGAATTGCAACATGAAACATAGGCAAAGATAAACACTTTTACTGATAGTAGGGGCGGAGGTGCTCCGCGTTCCAGGCTCGCGGAAGGACAGCCCCGTCCATGTTGGCTAGATGGTATGCCCCGTTGCCCAAGTCTTTGTGGATGACAAAGGGTTCTTCCCAGTTTGGGCCAAACGTGCCGTCACTGGCTTTTCGAGCTGCGGGAAGTATTAATCGTAGTACGCGATCTCCAACTTTATAATGCCTGATCCAGACTTTTCTGTTATAGTAACGCGCTACCCTTTGTTGGTATACGACGATCTTTAAACGAGCTATGTCTCTTGCTTCCTCCAGTAGGTCCAAATTTACAGCTAGCAGTTCGTGATTCCCTTTTGGGTTGAAGGTGGCTCTTCGCTGGCTTGTCACCTCGTATTCCGCTGGGATCATAGCTTCGGATCCGTAGGCCAAGGGAAAAAGAGTCTCCCTTGTGCTGGTGCGAGCTGTCGTCCGATATGCCCAGAGCACTGTTTGCAGTTCGTCTGCCCAAGCACCCTTCCTGTTCTCTAGCTTCGTCTTTAGGGCGTTCTTGATGATCTTATTAACTGCCTCGACCTGCCCATTCACCTGGGGGTGGTCTACGGCCGTGAAGCTCTTTTGAATGCCTAGTGACTCACAAAACCGAATGAATTGCTCGCTGGTGAAATGGGTCCCCTTGTCGGTAATTATCTGCTGTGGGACCCCAAACCTGCAAATGATATTATCCCAGACGAATTTTTGTACCTTGGAGGTGGAGATTTCGGCGAGTTCTTTCGCTTCGGCCCACTTGGTGAAGTAATCTACCGCCCGTTCGCCTGCTTCCTCTCCCCAGGGAGCGATATAATGAGGGGTCTGTACTCTTGGACCTTGAGTTAGAGGAATTTACTGACCCTTCTGGCGAGGGAACTCTGTCAGCTTCTCCATTTGGTGGGGGCCTTTCCTCTCGTGGGTGGCGAGCTCTCCGGGGTGATGGTGGTTCTGGCTGTCTCGGGACTGTTTGCGGCTGGGCCCGGGCAAGGGCCCTGACCGCTTCGGCGAGCTGCCTTACGGTGTTTTCCAGTGCCTCCTGACGTTGCTGCCAGGCCTGAATCGCCTCTGCTCTGATGGTTGGGGCGGTAGGTTGAGTCGAATCCCGCGGGGGCACTCCAGCAGTGACTCTGGTAATTAGTGGAACCAAAGTTTCCGTTGCTGGGGCAACGGACCCTCCGACAGGCGGATCGTCGTGCGGTTGGTTGTGATGATTTTTTGGCAAATCAGCGATTGTATCAGAGCTTTGTGCATTTCTTCCTCTTGCCATTGCTTTCGATCAGTGCGGGCCCTCCTTCTAGCGCCAAGATGTTGACGTACGAGAACCGTCAAACGGAGTTCGAGAACCCATAATGCGATAACAGGTGCCGAAGAGTAAGGAACAAAAGCAAAAGAACAAACAAGAAGCACACAAGATTTTTACGTGGTTCGGCCCGAATGATGCCTAGTCCACGACTGTTCTCTGGTTATTCCGGCAGAGTCACAGTATGTAATTCAGTCATCCCTCTCTTTACAGTGGCGTATCCTTCTTTATAAATAGAGTCGTGTTGTTTACAATTCGAATAAGTTCTAAGTATGGAATGAGTCTATTCCATTGATGGCATTTTCCTTATCGGCTTCGGAATATCAGGGATACGTTCCTTATCTTCAGGGATTTGAATTACTTCTGATAGGTAGGTGTATATCACTTCTGATTATCTCGTGGTCTTCTAGTTGTTCTAATCTTTAGCGTGTCTTTCAGCGAAGCTGAAGTCGTGATGTTGTGATGCTGGGATGTTGTTTTGAGCGAGCTCGCCCTAAGTGAGCTCGCTATCTTCAAGCGACTTAACTTTTTACCGTGAGACTCTTCATTGGTGGTTCTCGATCTCTGGGCCTGGCGGGCCTCTAAGGAATTCCGGTCGGCTTATTGGGCCTTGGGTATTTTGGGTTCGCCCTGCGGGACCGGTTCCAGCTCGTCAGCTGAATGAAAGGGGTCTTAGCTAGTGATCCCTTCGCTCGAGATGGAAGTGGTTGCCCAGGTAAGCGCCAAACCGTGACATTGGATCAAGATAAATGGGCCTCAGCTAGCAAACCACGACCTGGGGGAGGACCAAGAGGAATGCTCAGATAAGCCACAAACTATAGCCCGTCGACTAAGATGAATGGGCCCCAGCTCGCAAACCATGGTTTTTACCCTTCCCCCGAAAATGTTAAGATGTTGTGGTGGAGAACAGACAACAAAGTGTAGCAAAATTGATCAGGCAAAAATTTATTAATCTCAATCGAGCTTAAAGAATTGTAACATGAAACATAGGCAAAAATAAAACACTTTTACTGATAATAGGGGCGAAGGTGCTCCGCGTTCCAGGCTCGCGGGAGGACAGCCCCGTCCATGTTGGCTAGATGATACGCCCCGTTGCCCAAGTCTTTGTGGATGACAAAGGGTCCTTCCCAGTTTGGGCCAAGCGTGCCGTCACTGGCTTTCCGAGCTGCGGGAAGTATTAAGCGTAGTATGCGATCTCCAACTTTATAATGCCTGATCCGGACTTTTCTGTTATAGTAAGGCGCTACGATTTGTTGGTATACGACGATCTTTAAATGAGCTATGTCTCTTGCTTCCTCCAGTAGGTCCAAATTTACAGCTAGCAGTTCGTGATTCCCTTCTAGGTTGAAGGTGGCTCTTCGCTGGCTTGTCACCTCATATTCTTCTGGGATCATAGTTTCGGATCCGTAGGCCAACGAAAAAGGAGTCTCCCCTGTGCTGGTGCGAGCTGTCGTCCAATATGCCAGAGCACTGTTTGTAGTTCATCTGCCCAAGCACCCTTCTTGTTCTCCAGCTTCGTCTTTAGGGCATGCTTGATGATCTTGTTAACTGCCTCTACTTGCCCGTTCGCTTGGGGATGGTCTACGACCGTGAAGCTCTTTTGAATGCCTAGTGACTCGCAAAATCGAATGAACTGCTCGCTGGTGAATTGAGTCCCGTTGTCCGTAATTATCTGCTGTGGACGCCAAACCTACAAATGATATTATCCCAGATGAATTTTTGTACCTTGGAGGTGGAGATTTCGACGAGTTCTTTCGCTTCGGCCAACTTGGTGAAGTAATCTACCGCCATGATGAAATGCTTGCAGTTACCTCGAGCCGTTGGGAGTGGCCCGATCAGGTCCATGCCCCAGAAAGCAAATGGCCACGGGCTGCTCATCTGTTGGAGATAGACTGGAGGAGCTCGCGGGATTTTAGCAAACCGTTGGCACTTTTCACACCTCTTCACCAGCTCTATTGCATCCTGTTTCATCGTGGGCCAATAGAATCCTTGCCGAAGTGCTTTTTGGGCTAGCGACAGAGCCCCAGCGTGGTTGCCGCAATGTCCAGCATGTATTTCCTCCAGCACGGTCCGACAATCAGGTCCCTCGATACACCTTAACAATGGAGCTGTGAATCCTCACTTATACAACACCTCATCGTAGAGACAGTAGCGGACAGCTCGAGCTCACAGTCTGCGCGCTTTGAGTTTGTCTATTGGCAGCTTTCCGCCCCGTAGATACTCTAGAATAGGACTCATCCATGAACCCTGGGGTGCGCTAATCACCATCGTCTCAGCCGATTGTTCTGTGCTAAGGGCGGCTAGAAATTCCACCGGTATAGCCCCCAGAAACTCTGTATCTCGCGCAGTTGCCAGTCGAGCTAGTGCGTCTGCATGGAAATTTTGAGAACGGGGAATCTGGCGTAGCTCGAATTTTGGGAGAAAGGCCAAAAGCTCGAGCACTTTGAGCAAGTATGCCGCCATCTTTGCACCTTTTGCTTGATATTCCCCCTGTATTTGATTAACGACCAGTTGGGAGTCGCTAAAGATTACAACTACTTCGGCTCGTACCTCATTTGCCAGGCGTAGCCCTGTGAGCAATGCCTCGTACTTGGCCTCATTGTTAGTAGCTTGGAAACCGAATCGTAGGGAAGAGAGGATCCTGTGGCCCTCCGGGCTGATTAACATAACTCCAGCCCCAGCTCCTTGATCGCTTGACGATCCGTCAACATATAGCTCCCAGGACGGTCCTTCCGAGACTTCTTCTCCCACTTGGGCTGGTCCAGTGAATTCAGCAATGAAATCCACGAGTGCTTGTCCTTTGATAGCCGTCCTTAGTTTGTATTCCAAGTCGAACTGAGCGAGCTCGATCGCCCATTTCAGCAGGCGACCTGAAGTGTCTTGTTTCTGCAAAATCTACTTCAAGGGGTACTTGGTCAGAACGTCGATCTGATGGGCCTGAAAATAGGGACGCAACTTCCTCGATGCTGTGACTAGGTAGTATGCGAACTTCTCTATCAGTGTGTACCTTGTTTCCGCGTCCACCAACCTCTTGCTGACGTAGTAGACGGGGTATTGCACCCCTTCTTCCTCCCGAATCAATGCTGCTCTAAGAGAGTGCTCTGACACTCCCAGGTAAAAGACTAATTTTTCCCCATCCTTAGGTTTTGAAAGTAACGGCGCTTGCCCTATGTACGCCTTCAACTGCTGGAAGGCAAGCTAGCATTCTTCACTCTAATTGAAGCCTTGGGCCTTCCTTAACGTATTGAAGAAAGGAATACACTTGTCAGTTGCCTTGGAGATAAACCGACTCATGGCAGCGACCTGACCAGTAAGGCTCTGCACATCCTTCATTTTTGTGGGAGATCTCATATCCAGCAAGGCCTTTATTTTTTTCGGGTTGGCCTCGATGCCTCTGTTGTTGACCATGAATCCCAAGAATTTCTCGGAAGCCACTCCAAAAGCGCACTTCAGTGGATTTAGTTTCATGTGGTAGCTCTTGAGGATCTCGAACATTTCTCCTAAATCGCGAACATGATCTGCGACCTACTCAGATTTGACCAGCATAATGTCGACATATACCTCCACTGTTCTCCCAATCTGCGCTTCGAACATTGTATTCACGAGCCTCTGGTAGGTGGCCCCAGCATTCTTCAGTCCGAACGGCATAACTTTGTAGCAGTACAGCCCACAATCGGTGATAAACGACGTGTGCTCCTCCTCGCTAGGATTCATGGGGATCTGGTTGTATCCCGAGTAGGCGTCCATGAAACTGATGAGCTGGTGCCCTGCTGTTGCATCCACGAGCTGGTCAATCCTGGGAAGAGGAAAGTTGTCTTTTGGGTAGGCCTTATTTAGGTCGGTGAAATCGATGCAGGTCCTCCATTTTCCGTTCTTTTTCTTCACCAGGACTGGATTGGCTACCCAGACTGGGTACTGGGCTTCTCTGATGAATCCATTGTCCAGGAGCTTATCCATCTCCTCCTTAAGGGCGGCATAACGCTCTAGAGTCATTGGCCTCCTCTTCTGCCGCATTGGTCTGTAGCTGGGGTCCACGTTGAGGCTGTGCGACATGACCTCCAAGGATATGCCTACCATATCTTCATGGTTCCATGCAAACACATCCAGGTTAGCTTTAAGGAATTCAACCAATAGGCACTTTACCTCAGGGGCCAGATTCTTTCCGAGCTTCAGATACCTTTCAGCATCCACTTCGCTGGCCGGGACTTCTTCAAGTTCTTTCACCGGGCCAGAGGCCTTGTCACAATCCACTTCTCGGGGATCCAGGTCATAGTTTACCCTGCTCGGACTTGAAGGTCGCTGAGCTCCTTCTGCGACCACGTTTACTTTCTTTCCTTTGGCCCCCATCTTGACCGCGTCCTCATAGCAGCGTCTCGCGAGGTGCTGTTCTCCCCGCACGCATCCTGTTCGATTGTTGGTCGGGAACTTGACGGTCAGAGACCTAGTTGAGGCGACCATGTCCAGCTCGTTCATCACTGGCCGCCCGAGTACAACGTTGTACGCTGATGGACAGTTAATAATGAGGAATTCTGCCATCGCCGTTGCTTCGCGACCTGGGCTCCCAACAGTGAATGGGAGTTTAACCTGCCCTATGGGAACAACTGCGTCTCCCGTGAATCCGTAAAGCGGCTCTGGGGACGAGCTCAATTGTTCGGGCCCTAGTCCCATCTGGTCGAAACAGGCCCTATACATCACGTTCACCGAGCTGCCAGTGTCCACCATTATTCTTCGTACCTCCATGTTGCCGATGTGAGCACGAATGACAAGGGCGTCATTGTGCGGCCAGTGTATGTCTCTGGCATCATCTTTGAAGAAGGTGATTTCTTTCATTGCCACCCTAGCTCACTTAGATGGTCCTATCTGCTCAACAGATCCTGCTATCAAGAAGTGATTAGCTTCGCGTACATACCTTTCATGTGACCTGTTAGAGGTGCTTGCGAGGTGAGGTCCACCGTGGATTGTGTAGATCGTTCGAACAGCAGGCACATACTCATCCTCGGGGGGAGGTCGTTGTTGATTCGTCTACTGGGGTGGCTGGTTTGCAGGTCGCACCACGTAATCTCGCAGCCAACCCTTTCGAATCAGTTCTTCATTTGCATCTTTCAGGGCGTAGCATTCAAAGGTGTCGTGCCTCACCTCGTTGTGGTATGCACAAAACTTCTCCTGGTTTCTGAACTTATTGGGAGTTTTTATCGGGTTCGGCCTCCCGAAATCTTCTCTTCTCTTTTCCATAGCGAAAATCCTCTCTTGAGAATTCGATAGGGCCGCGTAGTTGTTGAAACGGCCCTACCTTGGAGGTGGCTTCTCTCGCTCTTCCCGTCAAACTCGCTTGGCTACCTGATAGCTGATTAGTGGTTAATTTTGTAAAAAATTTGTTATAATTATACCCTTCTTTTTATCTTAAAAATGGCTTAAATTAGATATTAATATATATTTTATGGTTATATGCAAGTTTAAATTGAAAGATGAATGAAATGAAGTTCTAAAGTAAATAATAATAATATATAAAATTATATATAATACATATACATCATTATATGCATGCATGTAATATATATATATATAATATAATCTAATATATATACGTGCCATGTGTAATACATATATATAATATATAATTTATTAATAACATTAAATTATTTTTTTTAGGCATGAAGAATTCAAACCCATGAAGACTTAAAGTCCATGAAGAAATCAAGTCCATGAAGAATTCAAATCCATGAAGAAATCAAACCTATGAAGAAATCAAGCCCATGAAAAATTAAAGTCCATGAAGAATTCAAGCCCATGAAGAATTAAGGCCCAATTTGAGCAACCCATGGAAGATATTATTTGGAGAAAGCCCAAGGATTATTTTTAATCCTAATGAAGATTAAAAAATCAATTTATAGAAATCTATTTTTATTTTTTATGTGAGAGCTTTATTAGGTGTGTTTTTTTAGCTAAAATCCATTTAACTATTAGGTGGATATTATAGCTAAAATCCATTTAACTTTATGAGTGCTTTATTAGGTATGTATTTTAGCTAAAATCCATTTAATATTAGGTGTGTATTATAGCTAAAATCCATTTAACTTTAAGTGTGTGAGTGCCCATTAGATATAATTATGTCTAATTGAATAATTGAAATTGTGTGGTTTGTATTGCATCTTGTGGCCTATAAATAGCTCACTTGATTGCATTTGTAAGTGTGATTATTATTCTTGAATCAAAGTTTAGTTGTTTCCTTATAATTCTCTCTTTGAGAATTGTTCTTGTTCTTTCCTCTTTTCTTTAGTATTCTCTCTTGTGATCTTACTTCCTTCATTTCTTCTTTTAAATTCTTATGTCATTTATTATTACTTTATTATTCACCGCCTAAATGGCCGGTTAATTTGTGGTTTTAAATTTCTGCAATTTTAATTCTTGTCATTTAATTGTTCACCGCCTAAATGGACGGTTAGTTTATGCCTTTAAATTTTTGCAATTTTAATTCTTGTCATTTAATTATCTACCGCCTAAATGGCCGGTTAGTTTATGCCTTTAAATTTCTTGTCATTTAAATTCTGTTATTTAAATTATGTCGTTTAAATTCATGTCAATTAATTTTTAAATGGAAATGAGTAGCTAAATCTAATCTTGGGTTAAGGCAAGGACAGTGTCCAACGCCAATGATTCCCAAAGAAACCTGCGCTTTAAATAAGTAACATTAATTTAAATTTCAGTATGAGTGTGTATTAATTATTGAAAAATCACTAGGTTTGGATTGGAGCGTAAGCCTAACTTAGAGCTTTCATGCTATGTATGAGAGTTACTAGAACTGGAAACGCTATCATACCCAAACCCGGATGATTAATTTAGTTGTTTTGTGTATTAATTGCAATTGGATTTATGGTGGTTGCTTAAATTAGAATCCCGCATATCATGTATGGGGATTGCTTAACCTAGAACTATCATCATTTCTAATTGCATTTAATAACAAACCCTCATATCTGAAATTAAATTAATGTTGCTAATCTTTTATGCTAAAATTTGGGAATCAACGGGTTGGCACTGAAATTGTCTTAACTCAAGTACTATCTAATTTTATATTCTCACTTAAAGTATTTATTTCAATTACTGCCTTAATTTATTTCCTAGTATCTGTTGTTTAAAAAACCATAAAAAATCTTGTTGCCAATTTGTCCAAATGCGTGTGTGCTTGTGTGACATTCTTTTTATTTTGCCATAAATAAATCTCTCAGTGGACGACCTGGACTCATTCAGAAAATATAAATTTAAGTTTGGACTACAACTGCACTCGTACACTGACGAGTATAAACCTCTCACTTAAATAAAGAAAAAAATATAAAATTTTTATTGTGTTTTGTTTTGTGTTTTAATTGCAGGGTGGGAGTGCAGCCAATAGCTGGACCGCTAATCATGGTTGTCCCTTCCATTTCCCCCGTCGTTTCTTTTCCTGTCTCGTCTAGAACTTCCGACTTCCTCCCTATGTCCGGCGGGCTTCTTCGAACCGAATGCCTCTTCCCATCGGATCTCCTTTGCAGCTCGCTTATAGAACTCTCCCAGATCTGTAACGGGGGATTTGTAGATGCTCTCATAGAGCTTCCCATCTTTTCGGAGGCCTGCCGGGATGGCCGTCAAGATACTTTCAGCAGAGGGACTTTCGACGTTACTCACCTCGTGCCAGAACCTGGTGATGTAGTCCTTGAGGGACTCGCTCGACCTCTGGAAGACCGTGGCGAGGTGGCATGGAGGAGCGAGCTGCCGCCTCAGTGCCCTGTACTGACCGAGGAACCTCCGCTGTCATTCTTCCCAACTGCCAATGCTGCGAGATGGAAGGCTTCTGAGCCAAGCACGCGGAATGTCTCCCAAGGTCGCGGGGAACAGCCGGCACCTTACCAGTGAGCTAGTGGTCTGCAGGTCCATCTGGACATTGAATGCGCCCAGATGGTCATAGGGGTCGCTGTCGCCATTGTACTGCGGTATGCTTGGAACCTTGAATCTCCTGGGGAGAGCTTCGAGCTCGACTTCTCTCGTGAACGACGTCCTCTCTCCGTAGCCACTACTTTGGCCACGAGCTCCTTGCCGTGCCTCCAACTCCTGCACCCTTTAGAGCAACTCCTCCACGGCTGTGCCCTGGTCCACAGATCGCTGGAGCTGTGGTCGCCTGCTTCCTCTCCCTGGGGAGCAATATAACAGGGGGTCTGTACTCTTGGACCCTGAGTTAGAGGAATTTACTGACCCTTCTGGCGAGGGAACTCTGTCAGCTTCTCCATTTGACGAGAGCCTTTCCTCTCGTGGGTGGCGAGTTCTCCGGGGTGATGGTGGTTCTGGCTGTCTCGGGACTATTTGCGGGTGGGCCCGGGCAAGGGCCCTGACCGCTTCAACGAGCTACCTTACGGTGTTTTCCAGTGCCTCCTGACATTGCTGCCAGGCCTGAATCACCTCTGGTCTGACAGTTGGGGCGGCAGGTTGAGCCGAAGCCCGCAGGGGCACTCCAGCAGTGACACCGGTAATTAGTGGAACCAAAGTTTCCGTTGCTGGGGCAACGGACCCTCTGACAGGCGGATCGTCGTGCTGTTGGTTGTGATGATTTTTTGGCAAATCGACGATTGCATTAGAGATTCGTGCATTCCTTCCTCTTGCCATTGCTTTCGATCAGTGCGGGCCCTCCTTCTAGCGTCAAGATGTTGACGTACGAGAACCGTCAATCGGAGTTCGAGAACCCACAATGCGATAACAGGTGCCAAAGAGTAAGGAACAGAAGCAAAAGAATAAACAAAGAGCACACAAGATTTTTACCTGGTTCGGTCTGAATGATGCCTAGTCCACGACTGTTTTCTGGTTATTCCGGCAGAGTCACAGTATGTAATTCAGTCATCGATCCTTTTACAGTGGCGTATCCTTCTCTATAAATAGAGTCGTGTTGTTTACAATTCAAATCAGTTCTAAGTATGGAAGAAGTCTATTCCGTTGATGGCGTTTTCCTTATCGTTCGAAATATCAGGGATAGGTTCTTTGTCTTCAGGGATTTGAATTACTTCTGATAGGCAGGTGTATATCGCTTTCGATTATCTCGCGGTCTTTTGGTTGTTCTAATCTTTGGCGCGTCTTTCAGCGAAGTTGAAGTCGTGATGTTGTGATGCTGGGATGTTGTTTCGAGCGAGCTCGCTGTCTTCAAGCAACCTGACTTTTTACCGTGAGACTCTTCATTGGTGGTTCTCGATCTCTGGGCCTGGCGGGCCTTTAAGGAATTCCGACCGGCCTATTGGGCCTTGGGTATTTTTGGTTCGCCCTGCAGGACCGGGTCCAGCCTGTTAGCTGATTCCCGGAGATCGCCCATAACAGGTTTAAAAACTCATTGTATGTAAAGGTTTTGGGGTGAACCTTGGTAAAACCCTTGTTATTATCTAGTGATTGAGATTGAAAATCCTTCAAGTGGGAAAACTTGAAGGTAGTGGACTAGGCTGGGTGCCCAACCACTATAAAATACTTGTATACTCATATTTCCTTTCTGTTCTATTATTGTTCTTTACTCAATCTCTTAAAAGGATTCTTGACATAAGTTAAAAATGACTATTTTTGATCAAAACAAACGAGCATTATTGATTATAAGAATTATTGTTTACTCATCATTAAGAAGATTATCTTTTACAAAAGTGAGATTTCAAAACATAAGCTAAAAATTTCAAAATAGTTAAAATCATAAACTTATATGTCAAAATCTATATGTTATATTTCGAAATTTGATCAAACATAAATTTTGATTTCAAAACATAACCAGAATATTTCAAAACCTACATTTCTTTCATTATATAGTGTTCAAAGAAGTCAAATTTTTTTATCTATCCCAATTCACCCCCTTCTTGGGATATAAATTGCCATTAATCAAACTAACATGGATGACCTCTCTAGAAAGAAAATTTGTTAGGGGCGTGGATGAAGATCCCCACACAAACCCTCCGATGCCTAAGTTAGCCTGTCAAAAGTATGGAATAGCTAAATGTAAGAAGGAAATGTGAATGTGAGAGATAACATACCAAATGGGGCGATGACACCCCTATTTATAATGATGGAAGAGGCTACCAAGTGTCGGGCAGTCTGATTTTCTTAGCGAGTAACTTAGAGGTAGTTTTGACTGGGTCTCCCAGGGGCGAGGGCATGCAGGTGCGCAGGCACATGAATGGGCACTAGTGTACTTGTGACAGCCCCAAGTGACCCTCACAGGGCAGATGTGAGCACACCTGTGGCACCATCGAGTGACCCTTACTCGGGGGTGTTGGGGCCTATGCAGGTGGGGATATGGGTGCGGGGTTGGCGGACTCGAGTGTGACACCTCTGAGTGACCCTTACTTAAAGATGCGTTCGCACCCACATTACAGGCGAATGGGTGCACCCCATCTTGTGGCCACAAGGCATAACCATGCTTGAGGGGCCCACACAGTTGTGCGGTCTTGCTAGGGGGACAACCCTCAAACTTATAGCCACATGGCATGGCAAGGTACGGGGGCCCCCCACTTAGCCGCGCCACCCCTACGTGACCCTCACTTAGGGGTGTAGGTGGCAGGCACCCTTGCATGACCCCCCACCCGAGGGGGCCTGACGCTTGGGCTGCCATGCGGGGCGATCTCATCCCTTCAATTTCTTTGCTTATTTTTTGTTAATATATTTTTTCCATTTATTTTGCCAGGCATAACAATTGCTCCGAACTCTTTCTGTTGGGTACCTTAGGAGAAAAAATATTTCGCTTGCATCATTGCTATGTTTTTAATAGGGTATTGTTTTCTTTTAATGGATTTTTATTCTATACCAGTCTTATCCCTTTTCTTGTCTCTCATAGTCATTTTTTGCATTCTAGCTCCTGGGTGTCGCTAAAAAAATAAGGCCTTGGCCTTTCATTTGGCCATTGCTTTGACAACTCTTTCTTGAAAATTCTCTCAAACTTTCTTTGCACTCAAGACTTCCACATGGTACAAGACCTCATCCATGTGCTTGTGATACAGACGAATAACCCTTATCCATAGGCATTTTTGGTCGCATTTGTTGAGAAATTTGTATTTTAATTTCTTGATTTTTTTTAAAAAAACATACTTTCAGTAAATTTAGTTTATTGGTGGTCTTTAAAACATTTTTATATAAATTCTTTTAAATTGGAGAACTTCATGCTCAAATATAGAAATTTGTATTTTGATTTATTGAAAAAATAATTTTTGAAAAACATATTTTCAATGAATTTGGTTGATTAATGATCTCCAAAATATTTTATATAAATTCTTTTAAATTGGAGAACTTCATGCTCACGTATATATATGTTTTTCAAAATAATTAAGCATGGTTTTGTATTGATCAAAGAGTATGAAGCTTGTGAGAAAATATTTTTTGAAAATCGCCCAAGTATAAAAATCCCTTCATAAATTCAATCGAGTATTGCTCATAATGTTTTCAAAATAATCGAGTATTGAAGTGACCCAATCGATTATCATAAGTTCCTACTCGAGTATGCATTGCAAAAACTATATTTCTTAAAAAGTTATAATCTAGTATTGATCTTTCACTACTTGAGTAAGCTTTGGAGATTAATCGAGTATCTCTATAGCATTTAAATCTGGCATATATTAAATCGAGTAAAGCCTATGTTCTAATTGACTAATGTACTTGAATAAATTGAGTAACCATATAGGTTAGTTGAGTGCTTTACACATCTTTTTGTTTCTTTAAAATCAATCGAGTAAAGCTTGTTGTCAATCAACTAATGTTTTGTTTCTGTCAATCGAGTAATTAATTATATGTGTTAGTCGAGTGAAGATTGGGTTGTCTCTAACTAAGTTTTTGGATTTCAAAGTTAATCGAGTATAAAGTATTTGTACTCGAGTGAATGTTTGAATTAGTTGAGTAAGGCTAGTCGAGTAGTTTAGTGATTATTGCATAGTCTTTGTGGCTTATGAATTAGTCAAGTAATGATTTGGTCATATTCGAGTAAGGCTTTTGCATAATCAATTACTCGATTTATCCAATCGATTTAAGTGCTATATTAGTCGAATATCTCTATAACTCAGTCGAGTAATTGTTATCTATTTTTGAAAAATATAGCCGTTAGACGCATTAAATGTTTAATAGTTTCTACTTTTCAGATCATTTAATACATTTCAGACAACATGAGCTTTCTTGAATGAATTAATAAATGTTGTTTAATGTTCATAGAGACAAAAAGTGACAATTGTGAGACAAATGAAACATTGAATTTGAATTTTTCCATCTCAGCTAACATTCAATGCAGGAAATCTATAAATAGAGGATGAAGTTGCTTGGAGAAGGTTAGAAGAATTGATTACAAAACTCTCAAGCACCATTCAAAAAGCTTCTAGCAATCCTTCTCAAATATGTCCTACTTCTCACAAGCTTTCTTTTTGAAAATTTTTCTATGAGAATTTTTAGAGTGTGCTTCATTCAAAAATCTTATAACTCTTTATCAAGAGAAAAACATTTGTGCTTAACTGTTTCATTCATATTTTTCTCTTGAGAAATATTTTCATAACTTTTTGTGAACTTGTAAAAGGTTACTCTTTATCCTTTAAAATGTAGTGGTTGTGGCTTAGCCTTTTTGTGAAAAGCCTCTTGTAAAGGTTACGCCTTATCCTATAAAAGATAGTGGTTCTGGTTGAGCTTGTTTGAAAAAACCAACTGTGTAGGTTTGTAGTTGAGCATGTAAAAACTATAAGGTAATATAATACATCTGTGTGTGTATTTGCAAAATCCTTGGTTGTGAACCAAGGCAGTGGATTAAGCAGTTGAGGCTAAATCACTGTATATACTATGTTCTGCTCTTGTTATTCTTTATTTACAACATTCTTACTTCATTTCCAGTTATTCAAGTTTATTTTTAAAAAATGGTGAAAAAGCTTAATTCACTCCCCTCTTAAGCTAAATTGTATATTAGCATTGAATTCATTTGTCTCGGGTTAAACTTCATCATTTACGTGGTCTTCTCCTTCTTACCTTTGTCATCTTTGTTTAGGCGTTCATCATGAGTTGCAGAAAGAAACGTTATGCCCTCTTCTCCTCTTGCTCCCAACGTATACATATCCTTTGGAAGATGATCCTGGGTGACGGAGAGGGAACTAAACGAGATCCTGTCCCATTTTCATATTCTTAACAACCACCTTATTAGGATCCTTACGTTAGAAGAGTTAGGTACCATTCGGGTAGGAGGCCATGGTTTTGGGGTCTACTTGGCTTTTTTCAGAGTGGGTCTTTGTTTTCCTTTATCTAGCTTTGGCATGGAGTGGTTAGATTATCATTGTACCGTTTCATCACAACTTCATCCCAATGGCTAGGCTCCATTAAGTGGTTTCACCATCCTTTGTCACATAATCAATATACCTCCATCTATCCACTTATTTGGTTACTTTTGACTAAGAAAAGTTGAGTGAAAGGCCGTCTTTTTTTACCTTTCAAAGGATCGTAGGCGTAGCCCATTTTTTCTTAAAACTCCAAAACAATGTGGACTTCCAGTCCTGATGAACCGTGGTCAATCCTTCCCCCAGTTGGAATGCATCGCTCCATTAGTGCTAGGATAACGAGCGGGACCTTTAGAATAAGGAGCTCCCTAACATTGGGACTGCTCGAGCTATCTATTATTGAGTGATAGCAAGATTGTGTGCTCTCAGCCCTTGTCATTTGCTTAACTTGCTCACCTTAGAAAATATTGTAGCTGGAGGTTGGGGGCGTTTGACGAAATGCTAGGGGCGTATGAAAATCTCTTGCGAAAGTATTCCTTGAGGGTGGATAAGGTTGTGCGTCAAAAGAAGCAGATTAAGTCTCTCAAGGCTTGTCAAGACGAGGAGTTCTCTATAGCTCGGGAAAAGGTAGTGAGGGGCTATCATCTTTCGATAAACTGCTAAGAATAGAAAATACGCTAGGGGTTGCTTTACGAAGTATGTGTTAAGCAAGTTCGAAGTTCAAAAAACATGTCATTTGAAGCCAACATGCAAAATGAGAAAGTGAGTTCTAGTTACTAATTAGCAAATCAAAGTGAGTGGTTCTTCTAAAAAAAATCAATTTATTTCTTGTGCATTATTAATCATCGTATTTATTATCTATTATGATGCTTCAAAATGCATGTTATTTGTATTGAACATGTGACCATTGGCTTAATTGCATATGTGTCATTATTTAACTATGATAAAAATAGGAAATTAGTCTAGAGGATTATCTGTATTAACCCCAAAGTGAAAATTAACAGAATGACTGCCATAACTACATCTCGGTTCATGGTTAAAAATATTTGGTGTTGAGCTTCTATGACTATGTTGAGTCACATCTTGCTTATGCATCATGCACAAGATCCCTCACTAAATGATTTAGCATTTAATGTGGTATATTCAAACTTGTCAGGTAAAGACTTGTAAGTTAGTAACAACAAAGGCTAAGATAAGATCCATGAAGGGCTTCCTAGTAGGGGCATTTTTGTAATTTTACATTATGTTGCATCTAGTAATGTTTTCAATTCTAATGATGTAATTCTAGGCCATATATTTTATGGATGTATGTTCAGGATCATATTTTGAATGAAAACATATATTTATATCTTTATGAGGTCACGATCTAAACTACATTCTATGCATTATCCTTATTACTTGTCTTAAATTTTATGGAGGATGTTATGATGTTTTGTTGAGGGGGTAAAAAGGGGATTTTGGGAAAGTGTAATTATTGAAAACAAATCTCGAATTCCTTAAGTCGTAACATGCTTAGAAAGCAAAGTGCTACAATTATTACTATAAAAAACACATAAGCCACTAATTGACCTCCAATCATCTTTAGATCTAGCATAGTCAACATTAGTAAAAACTTCAAGAGTGAGAGAAGTTGCAGGCTTATAATAATGACCATAGAAATTATGCCTTTAAGATATCTCAAGATTCATTTACAAGCCAACCAATTAACATATGTCAGTATTAAAAAAAATTGACTAAATTTATTAACAACAAAGGCTATATAAGGACGAGTATTACAAAGATAATGAAGAGCACATAGAGTGCTATGATAAATAGAAAGAATAAAAAATAATGAGCTAACAATAGAAGTAAGGATTAGTCTAGGAGATAAAGGCGTGGAGTAGGGCTTTGAATCCTTTATCCTAGTTTGAATAAGAGATTTGAAATACATTTGGTTTGGGATAAATAGACCAATGGAATACCAATGAGCTTGAAATTAACTTGCCCAAGGTTTCAAAGAAAACCATGTGTTCGGATTATAAATGAGATGAGTGATCAAAGTAGAATTTAAGCATGTAACAAGGATGTTGTGAACATAAACAAGTAGATAATGAATCTAATCATCATTTCTCTTCACAAATAAAGAATCATTAGAGATATTGTTGAAAACCACAATCAATAAAAGCTTGCTTCAATTTATGAAACTAAACGTGAGGGTCTTGTTTCAAACCATACAATGACTTGTGTAGATGATAAACATGTGAAGGAAATTTGGTATCTTGAAATCCTTCTAGTTGCACCATAAAGACCAATTCCTGAGTATCACAATTGAGAAAGGCATTATCAACATAAAGATTAGCAAGCTATAAGCGAGAGCCAGAGCGAAACTTACTTGAATTGTTAGGGTCTTAACAACTAGACTAAAAATGTTGTTGCAATCAAGACCAATAGTTTGGTGAAACTGATATTTTACTCTTGTGTTTGGTTTTGATAATAAAAAATAAAATCAATTTATTCCCTAAGATGGAGATTTGCACAAACAAGCTTTTAGATTTAAAAGAATTTCCTAAATGATTTCACCAAATTAGTTTTAAATAATTGGATAGTGGATGTTTTTACCTTTAATATAATTTTTCTAAGTCTAGAAGATTAGTACATTATAAGGAGACATTCAAGAAAATGTTTTTATTTTGAAAAACTATCTCCCGGTATTTTGATAGATAGTATTTATTGTTGTTAAAACGATTTTTAATGATTTTTTCAATAAATAGAATGTATGTATTTTGAGAGTGGTAAACTTGCTAAATCCTGAGTTTGTACTAAAACCAAAATTTTATTTTCTTATGGTTATGGATTTTGATTTTTTGGATATTTTTATTAAATCCAAATAGGGGGCACTTTCTTATTTACAAGAAAATGAAGACATTTACTTAAACTAAATAAATGTAAATATGTTGTAATGTATTGTATCTTCTAAATCTTCATCTATTGACTAAGTGCCTTCAAACTGTCAACTAACCCTTCCATCTGTTGATTACATGCTTTCATTCTGTCAACTATCTCATTCAATCTGTCGACTATGTGCCATGCATCTGTCGACTACGCCTAAGCATTTGTCGACTATGTGTTGATATGTCGACTATTATGTTGGTTCTATCGACTACTAAAATCATTCTGTCAACTATTTGTGTGTATGATGTTAGAAATTTTCTTTATGTTTTTGGTGTGTCGACTATGTGAAAGTGTTTGTCGACTATCCGTAGATTTGGTTGATCATTTGTCAACTATGCTTACATATCTGTCAACTATGCCTTAGTTTTATTTGAAAATATAGTCGACTAACCTCTTTAGTCTGTTGACAGTTTGTGTCTTTGACAGTCTCCAACGGGTAGTTTTTCATTCTCTAACGGCTAAAAAATAGCTAGTTTTGAGCAAAGCTTTTAGGAAACCTATAAATACAAATCAAGGAGATCAAGAAGAGGCTAATGGACGGGAACAAGCTCATCTAAATATTACAAATCATTTTATTCGAGCTTTATAAGAGTCTGTGCTTTCATTGTTGTATTTTTCTCTTCAAGGTTTCGTTCTATCATTACAAATTTATTCTTAAGCCTTGTTTTCATTGTGAGAGAACTTGTAACTAAGTTTTAACTCTTAGCTTCTCTCTTTCATTTGTATCACTCTTATTTTCCTAGCTTGTTGTGCTAGAGGATTTGCTCATTGAAGCAAGGGATTATAATACCTAGTTAGGTGCTAGAGGGCTTGCTTGTATAAGCAAGACATTTGTAATTCTCTAGTCTTGAACTAGAGGGCCTACTTGGTTAAGTAGGAGATTTTAGTGAATTATTTGCAAAATTCTTAGTGAGGTAGTGGATTAGACTTGGGTTAAGTCGAACCACTATAAATCCTTGTGTTTTCTTGTGCTTGTGTTCTTTGATCTATTTATCTTTTCAAGCATTTCATTATTTCTCACTTGGTTAATATATTTATTTTTATAAACTTACATTTGTCATTTTATATGCTTTACTAAAACCTCAATTTGTATCAAAAAAAATTTAAAGTTTAATTAAAATTTTAAATTACCCAATTTACCCCCTTCTTGGGTGTGTGCCATATGATTTCAAAGCTATCAGAAACCCCTTAGCAACCAATTGAGTTTTATACTTGAGAATGGTACCAGTAGGATTATACTTGATATGAAATATCGGTTTGTACCCAACTTCATTCATGTTAGTAAGTATAAGGAACCAAAGATCATATATGTTTAGGTTGAAGAACTTTACACTCATCCATCATAGTTGTAAACCATTTGGGATTCGAACATGTTACAAGGACAGAGGAAGGTACTTCTTTAGTAAGACATACAACTAGTAAAACATAATTGTTAGTGTACACCTTTGGCTTGAAAATACCAACCTTGGCTCAAGTAATCATACAATGAGTGTTTTGAATAGGTGCAAGAATATGAGTAGGAGAAAGAATGGAGGGATTAATAGGAGAAGGATAGGAAAATAAGTTGAAATTAAAAAAAAGATGAATGAGGAGTTGTAGGTGTAGGAAATTGAGGAGATAAAAAAATGATCCACAAGGAGATGATTGAGAGGGAAAGAAACAAGTGGTAGATGAATAATAAGGAGAAGTGACGGTAGTAGGTTTAGAAAAGGAAAAAAAGAGTTGAGTGTAAGAAAACTCGATCTTATTAAAGTCAAGATGACAAGAAAGATGACAAGAAATATAAACTCTGTCAATAGAATGAAGACACTTTTAACCCTTATGGTGCAAACTATAACCAAGAAATATACATTTGGAGGAAAGCAAATCAAACTATGAGAATTATAGTATCTAAGATAAGGAAAATAAGAACAACCAAATTTACTAATATTCATGGTATATCGATACTTGTATAATTTAGATTAAAGTAATATTTTTTATTCAATCTTATCTCAAATTTTAAAACAAATTTAATACGTATGATATATCAAGCAAATAATATATATATATATATAAAAATTTATACAATATTTTCAACTTCATCCATAAATACATATAACATAGATACACCATAAAATGTTTCCAAGAAAAATAATATCATTATCTAAACAGATTAAAGTATAAAACATCACAAACTAAATTAAAGTCATTTTTTAAAGGTGTTCGGACACCATGAAGGATAAACTCTAGATTTTATCTTTCCTACTTTAAACATTAAATAAACATAACAATAAAAACATATATAAGAAAATACATTTTTTGGGGTAAATTTTATAGATTACCTTAAAATTGATTTAAACTCTATTGTCAATTTATATGATTTTAGAATTATGACATTCTTATGTTATCAGTGTCTAACAACATAATATTTATTTGACACGAACAAATTAAGAAGGGCATGAGCTGGCACGGAGGGAGGAGGGTACCAAGCTCTCATCCCCAATAACTAGCGTCGGACAACATAGTCTTGCTGGGCGAACATGATAGTACTCTTTCAAATTAACACACTTCCTTTGGATTTTATTACTGTGGCCTAACTTTCCTTCACTGTTAATAGATATCTTTGTTAAGGGAGATAAGAGTCTGAGAAGCTTATCAATGCACTGCATCTCTCTCTCTCTCTGCTCTGTAAACGATTTGGGTTTGGAAGGACGAAATTCATAACAGCGAGTTCAAAAACTGTAAATCCGTAAACGTGGCAGAAGATATAATTTGTAAGGGCATGGCATGGAAAGAGACAGAACTGAAGGGAGATTGGTCGTTGGGATGGGATGGAAGCTGGCTTGACTTCCCTACCACAAAGCGACAAATGGTATTATGGTAGTGGGTAGGTAGTAGGTGGGTAAATGAGATGAGCTGTAATTTGTGCGGCATCCATCTTGGATCCTCCCATCCTCTACGGTTGGGCTGGGGCTGACCAAAGAAAGAGTCACTCCCGCCTAATCCAAAACTAAGCTAAACTTGTGGTCCAGAAACGAAAGAAATCAAAGAGAGAATCCAACCGTTAGGTCGATAGAGAGATTACAAAATAATAAAAAAATAAAAAGAAAAATCATTTTCCTCATATTGATATTGCCCGGTAAGCGACGACCATCCCTGGATGGATCCATCGATCTTCACGTTGTAACGAGGAAGACTGTCCTACGTTGATAAACCAAGACTTTTTGCACCTTCCCCAGTCGCCTTATTCGTCGCCTGTGATCGATCAAACAAACAAACAAACAAATTGTCCTCTCTCTCTCTCTCTCTCTCTCTCTCTGTGTGTGTGTGTGTGTGTACAAGCACAGTACATGGGCAGTTCAACTTCATTTACAGTCAATAGAGCACATGAGCTGTCTCAGTCGCTATAAATATCCCACTGCCCCCCTTCATAATTGTTGTACTCTCTCTTTCCAGAGCAAACAAGAAGATACTTATTATTGCGCTCTCTCCCTGTTGTGTTTGTCTTTGGGGTTTTGGAACAATCGCAATCTGATCGGAGGAAGCAAGATATGGCGGATCAGGAAGGAATTAGCAGCACTAGCGAAGCGGTAAGTGGACCAGTTCACCGGACCCTTCTCATCTCCGCCGGCGCCAGTCACTCTGTCGCCCTCCTTTGTGAGTCTCTTTCTCCCCTCTCTCTCAGAAGCTTCTTTCTCTACATCCATCATGTGTATATATGTGGATGTATATGTGAGTTTACTCATTTTGTGAAGTGGGTCTGAGAATTTGTGTTCTAATTTTGGGTCTTGATCTCGCGCTTTGAATAGTTTGTTCATTTTAGGGGAATTTGAGTTGTTAGCAGAGCCGGTCCTGGGATTTTTAAGGCCCAGGGCAAATTTTATCAAATGTGCCCTTTTATATAAATTAAATAAAAAATAAAAATTATTAATTAATTAATTTTATTAAAATTATAAAAATTTACAAAAGATAAGAAATAATACTTTGGGACTTCATTAAAATCTTGTTTGGGAAAAATTTAATCGGATAAAACTTCAAATGAAGGAAAAAGAATACCCCGTATTGTAAACATTGCATTAAAAAACAAAAATTACATATTTGAGTTTACATACTTGTTCCTGAATCTCCATAAACATTTCTTGATTTGATCAATCTTCCTTTCATCTTCCACAATTAACCGAAGCAAAAAAAATCATCAAATGTACCTACAAAATAAAAATAACAATGAAATCTCAACCACAAAACATCATTTAAAATGTCTTCTTGTTGCGCTTTTATATGCAAAATCATCAATTATACTATCATATTTAATGTTTTCTAACATATCCTTTTTAATGCATAATATCGCTAATCCATTTAGTCTATCTTGAGTCATGGTGGTCCGCAAGTAAGATTTTAATAATTTTAATTTAGAAAAACTTCTTTCAGCAGATGCCACAGTCACAGGTATAGTCAATAATACCCTATAAGCAACCATTACATTAGGAAACATATCCACACTCTTTACAAACTCAAGAATTTTAATGGATGTCCATGGTTTATCTGTTTCATATGCTTCTTTTGGTAACATCACTTGCAACACCTGTAATTCTGAAAATAAGTCTCTTGCATCAACATCAGAAACATCACCATGTTTTAAAGCATTTTCAAGATTCACACAAAAGCTTTTCAATTCATCATCATGAAACGAAGTCAACTTTACAGCATCAAATAAGAACCCAAAAATAGATTCAAAACAATGCAATTGTTCAAACCTACTCTTCAGTTCACCAAGAGCAATATCCACTATAACAAGAAAATAATCAGTTCTAAATGATTCTTCAGCTGATTGTTGTTCCCTATCACTATTGGAAACCTCATCAAAATGCCTTTTTCTACAAACTTGACGTTTTTTGGGAAATACAGGCTCAATTCCCATATCAAGGGAAATTTCTTTAGCATCAATCATAGCAGAAATAAACCCATTTATTCTATAGTTTTCAAAAAATAAAACAAGTCCTTCTAATTGCCTTACAGCAGCATCAAGACGCATGTCTTCAGATTGTAATTTTTTACTAACTAAGTTAATTTTATGTAAAATGTCATGCCAAATAACCAAACTTAATATAAATTCAAAACTTGAAAGCTCTCCTGATGCTAAACTTTGAGCATCCCTACTCAATTTGGCATCTTCACTAATTTCTGTTAATTTAAATAAAGCTTCTCTGATTTGGGAAACTTGAGATTTTATTGCTTTGACACTTTCAATATGACTTTCCCAACGTGTAGTTGACAATGATTTCAAAGTCAAACCATCTATGTAATCAAGTAACACATTCCATCGTTTTGTTGAATTAGAGAATACCGTATATATGCATTGACATGCTCCAAAAAAAGATTTTGCTTTAACACTTGAATTTGCCATATTACAAACTATTAAGTTGAGACAATGAGAACCACATGGCATGTAAAATGCTCTAGGATTTATATCAAGTAATCTTTTTTGTACACCTAAATTTTTTCCTTTCATATTAGAGCCATTGTCATAACCTTGTCCCCTCACATCATCAATATTAAGTGTAAGGGACTCAATTACATTTTGCAATTCATTAAAAATTCCTAATCCAGATGTATCTTCCACATTTAAAAACTCTAGAAAGTACTCTTCTATATTTATTGGAGTACTTGAAACATCGACACACCTCAATATTAAAGTCATTTGTTCTTTGTGACTTGCATCAGGAGTACAATCAAGAATGACTGAAAAATATTTAGCCGTTTTTATTTTTTCAATGATTGCATGTTTAACATTTGATGCTAAAATAGCTATCAACTCATTTTGAATTTTATGACTAAGATAATGATAATGAATCTTTTTATCTTGAATGAGTTGAAAATGGTGTTGCATTACTGGATCAAACTCTGCAATCATTTCAAGTATGCCTAAAAAGTTACCATTACCATCTTCATAAATTTTTTCATTTGTTCCACGAAAAGCTAAATTATGTGTAGCAAGACATTTAACAACAGCAATGATTCTGACAATAACATTTTTCCAGTGTAGTGTATCTTTCTTGATTAACTCTTGTAATTCTATATCAATTGTTTGATTTGTTTTCAATCTGATTTGCAATTCAATACAAGACCTCAAGTTAGTGAGGTGTTCAATACTGCTTTCATGTTGTTTAAGCTTCTCACCAAGATGTTTCCAATCTCTAGTTCCTTCACTAGTTAACTGACTTCTAGAATTCATTGTTTTAAACAACTTACAACAGAAACAAAACACTCTATCCAACTCCTTTGAGTACACTAGCCATTTTCGATCCTTAGTTTCCCCATTTGGTAACATACGAATATAATAATTTGAAGAAAAATGTCTATTGTGTTCGTCCATGGGGAATTTGAAATTAGTTTCTCTTATGGGACCTTTTTCTACAAGTAAATCTCTCATTTTTGCATCAAGATTATCCCAAACTCGTGGATCATAAATGTTCAAATCAAATCTTGTTTCAGGACATTCATTTTCATTTTCATCTTGATCACCAATTTCTTCATTCCCTTCATTCTCATTTTCTACTAATTCTTCCAATTGAATTGGTTGTTCACATTCATTTGGTAAATCTTCATCTAAATTTTCAAGTGAAGTATTGATTTGTTTAACAAAATATTTATTCAAAGATCCTCTTAAACTTTGAGCAATTTCTTCTTCTTTTTTCTTTCTTTGTCTCTTGAGATTTCCGGAAAGTTGTTTCTTAGGAAACATTTTTTAATTTTTATAATAAACACAACACAATAAAAAAAATAAAACTAATTAACAAAGAACAATAAAACCTGGATTTTGAGCATATTTTCTTCCACTTGAAACTTCCAATTATAAAGAACAAGAATCCCAATCAAGTTTTCTGTTGAATCAAATAATAAAGAAGAATAAGTCAAATGCATTCAAAATAATTCAAATATAAACAATAAACATAAGTTCAATAATACAGTCAAATAAATATAAACATAAATTTCACAATGCATTCAAACAAACCTATGAATTAAATTAATAAATCTGTAAGTAAATAAAAGAATAGTAAATTGTCAATAACGAGTGTTCATAATTTATAATTTTCAAAACAAAGCTAAAATTTCAAATTAGCTATTAACTTTAAGATATTCATAGGCCTTAATGCAATAATATATTATATAATATATTCCAATGTACACACATATAATTCCAATGTATATACAATTATATATTATATACACATTACACTTATATAGTCACAAAACACACACTGCACACACATATAATATTATACAGTCACGCTCACGGAAAACACACACACATACAATATATACAGTTGCAGAATACACACACATACAATATATATATATATATACAGTTGCAGAGAACACAAATATACAGATACAGTGTAATAGTAATATATATATATATATATATATATTAAATGACACCAACTTCAATAGTTCAACTTCAACTTCAACGACTGGCCACAAGCTTAATTAATGCTCTAATCATCAGCTTATAGCAAATAATAATAATAATGGGTTTAACTAATATGATTTAAATACTCCTAACAACCAATCAAAGTTCAAACCCAGGAAGCCATGACACTGATTTCATCATCTTTGCTTCCTCTTTTATGCATTTATCAACTTGCTACCCTATTGCTTCTCTAATATATATAAAGAACAGAATATATATAGATGAAAATACTCACTAAAATGAAGCAGCAACTTAACCGAGTGTGTGTCAGCAGTGAAGGAGAAATAACCAGCAAAATGAAGAACAATGAAGGAGAAATAACCAGCAAAATGAAGAAGAGAAATAACCAGCAAAATGAAGAACAGTGAAGGAGAAATAACTAGCAAAATGAAGAAGAAGAAGAAGAAGAAGAAGAAGGGAGGAAAAATGAGCATTGGGCAGAGTTTCAACTTTTAGGTTGCGTGAGAGGGCCGCGTTGGCAGAGCAATTTCTGCTGTTTTTTTTTTTTTTTTAATATACATATATATTCATAAATTTATAAAGGAATTTGGGCCCCTTTCAATTATGGGCCCCGGGCTGTAGCCCCAGTGGCCCTGGCCCAAGGCCGGCCCTGGTTGTTAGTTCTTGCTCATTGCTTCAGGATTTGTCTGTGACATTAAGCTGGTGTTTCTAGTAGGTTCTGATTCAAAGCGGTAGTTGTTGGACAATTGAGGGTTGTTCAGTCCTTCTGGTTAACAGTTTGCGTGCATAATTGGTTTGATAAATAAAGAAAGAAACCTTGAAATATTGTCACATGCATTTTTGAAAATCATTCTTCTGATTGTTGTTCGATACAATTTCAGTAAATGAAATAAGAAAGTTTCCAGTTGTACTCTACAGGGGAAGCTTCAATAGAGCTAACTTTCTCCAAAAGCGCAATGTGGCATGATCTTATGTTTGTTCTGGTTTTTCTTCCTATATCTTAAGCTATAACTGAAAGCAAACACAAAGTGGCTATTAATGGTAAAATAGTAGGTCGATAAAAAATTTGGGTCCTCAAATAATTCATCATTTTATTAGATTTTTATTTAATAATTCGATCCATAATTTTATTTTTCCAAAACCTTCCTATTGCCTTTATGTACATGTCATTAAGGATATGTACATGGAGCATAAACACAGGTAAGAACACGAGGGAGAGATACTAAGGCTTTTCCAATTAGATTACATCAAGGATCAAATTTAATCCCTTACTTATTTGCCCTAATAATGAATGAACTTACTAAATATACCCAGGTGGAGATGCCTAGATGTGTGCAATTTGCAAATGACATTGTGTTGGTGAGTGAGATAAAAGAGCGAACGACAGTTAAGTAGATGGAAAAGCAAACATATGGAATGTAAGTTTATTAAAAGTATAAATGTGGCTGATGTTAAGGTAAAATTAGAAGATTAAGTCATACTAAGAAAATATTAGTTTAATTATCTAAAAAGATAGAGAAATTAATAAGGATGGAGCCCATAGAATTAGAAATGCTTCCGATGTTTTGTGTGATAGTATGATTCCGATAAAAGTAAAAGGAAAATTCTATAATTAGCAAAAAAAGAGGAAAATTTTATAAGTAACTATAAGTTGTTTTGTTGTTGGCACAGGATGTTGGGCAATGAAACACACAAATATGTGCAAAATATGAGCATAATGGAGATGGATGTACGTCTAATCAAGAAAAAATAAAATTAGAAGTGTGGTTATTTGTAATAAGATTGGGGTGGCTCCCAACTACATGAGACATGAAAATGGTTTTGGTTATATGTGAGAAAAAGACCAATAGAGACTTATGCGAGGAGAATGGACGGAACAGAATGAAAGGGGTCTTTAGCCAAAAAGGTATAGGAAGACTAAGAAAAATTGAATAGTGACACTGAGTCATAGTTGTCTAAAGCGCTAGGCACAATGAGGTAACAAGGGTGCTTGGAGCTTGAGGTGTGAGGTGTGAGCTCCAAGCACATGATGTGCACATTTATTCCAAAAAAATTATAAAATAGTTATATACCAATATTTTTCATATATACCTAGAAAGAGGTAAATACAAACTCATACAATCATGAATAAGTGCAAACTCATATTTCCATTGTTCATTTATTTAAAAAAAATGCAAACTCATACAATCATGAATAATAAATAACTAACACTAATAATTAACAACTATTCTTAGTTCAACGGAGTACTGGAACTTTAAAGCATTAATATGAAGCATTGTTTCAATCTCAAGTTTCACTTTTAAGTAGAAAAATTCATAACAAAAAGAGCAAGTAAATGAAATATGTCAAAAGTTACACATTGCACTATTTTCTCAATCCTCATCAGATTCAAGTTCAAAATCTTCTTCCTCTTCATTTTCTTCATGGAATGATTCAATATTTTCTTCATCCAAATCCTTCAAATTAGGCTCCTGCTCATCTATGAGTTGCAATGGACTGGACCTAGATGAAGCAACACTCTCTCTTTATGATGATGAAGCCGAAGCAACATGTGACTTTGATCTTGTTTAATTGATGGATCATTGACACCAGAAGCCCTAACAACATCATCCCATGTCAAAGACTCATCTCCAGAAACGAATCGTTATTAGAATTATCTTTCATCCTTCTAATTAACCACTCATTACTATCATCAATGTCATTCAAAAGAATGGGAACAATAGTATCACGCCTATTGAATTGACAATCCAATGCTCGATTGTACTTGACAAAAACCAGATTATTTAGGCGCTCTTGTGCAAGCCTATTTCTCCTTTTCCTATGAAGCTGCATAAATTTTTTTAAAAGAAACTTAAAAGTATAACTATAAGTTATTGACTGAAGAAAAATAAAAAACACAACCAAATAGGTAATGGTGATCTCTTACATGCTCAAACATCAATTTCTGTCGCAACTTGAAGCACTGCATGTGAGACTTGAAACCCTAACATCAAACTTTTACAAGATTGGAGTTGATGATCCATACATAGCCACCACTCGGCTGTTTATTAAAGAAACTCTAATTTATAAAACTTTTTTGAAAAAATAAAAAAATAATTAGAAAAGCAATTTGGATATTACCTGGTGATTTTTTATTCCTTTGCCTTTCAGCCATCTCTTTTCCAAAATGGCCTTCTGCATTTCTATACTTGTCTAGCTCATCAGAAATTTTGTCTTGCAACTCAATTCTTGGCACCAACCTTTGGAGACGAGCCCAACCCGGTGTCAACACCTGGCTCGTCCGACGTGTTCAATGTTGGCAGCAGGATCATCCGATAGTACGTGGGATGCCACGTCTGCAGGGACATGATCAACAGGTTCCGTGTGGTTTTATTAGGTTTAGGGACTAGGACGGTGAGATGTCCGGTTGGTATAGTAATTTGTTGGATAATGCACTTATGGTGTACTTGGTGTGGGAGAATAGGGAC
Organism: Diospyros lotus; assembly: GCF_014633365.1. Classification (NCBI taxonomy): domain Eukaryota; kingdom Viridiplantae; phylum Streptophyta; class Magnoliopsida; order Ericales; family Ebenaceae; genus Diospyros; species Diospyros lotus. The sequence goes on along the minus strand of NC_068341.1, from coordinate 32,942,368 downwards.
GAGGGTGGGATTAGTGCTGTAATTAACATTTTATGATCAATAAAACAATGGAATTTGTTACACCGTATTTCACATTTTAATTTTTAAACCCTAAACCCTTAACAATTAACTCCTTAATGAAGAGTGGGATGCGTAGCATTTAATGCACCATTCTCACAGAGACATAATTAACAATTAACATTCCTATTCAATCATAATAAAATTAACATTAACACTTAACAGGGTTGGGTTACACAAACAGTTCATCCCAACCACATTAGATGGGCTTGGCCATGCTGGCATTTTGGTTCATCCTTGTTTCTTGCTTGGTGATGAAGTTATGGGATGCTTGTACTGTGAAGGCTCCGAGGTGTCCAAGCTGCTTTGTGATTAGCTGGATGGTGTCGGAGTGGGCCGAGCCCACTTCGAAAACGGACAGGCCCGAGTCTAACTGGGCTGGACCAATGACAAATGAGGTCCTTTTATGGCCCAGGTCGGGCTCGTCATGGAGGTCCTGTCGTGAATTTTTGAACGAGCCCATCCCAAACCACTTGTTGCCGTCATGGTTGATGCCGTCCGACACAGTGCGGGGGCTTTCTTCTCGACGTACCCGTAGTGCCAGACATCTACGTCTTCCATAGTGAATCGGTCCATGAAGACTGTTATCTCCGATGGCCGAAATGGTATCTCTCCGATGACCTTGGTTGTCGTGAGTTTCAGGCGTGCCTTGATCTTGTAGAAGTGGGTCGTAGTCCCGATGTTGGAATTTTTCAGCTGGTAGGTGGCATTCCACGGGCACTCCTTCTCTTTTATGGAGGCATTACGAGTTCCCGTAGTACTTTAGGTTTGTTGAGTAAGTGATGGAAAATACAAATTTCGCTTGCTTCGTGTCTTCTTTGGTGACTAGGTTGTCGCGGACAATGATGCGCATCGTTCCCAATGCGTTGTGCGGGCACTGGGGTATGTATTGTATGGTGTAGGCGTCGATGAGCATGGACAGCTTGCGCAATTTTTAAAACATTTGATCCGCTATAGACGGGAATACTAGTTTGATCGGATTGGGCGTTGACGTGGCAAGGGGTCGAATTGTTATCGAGGAGCGTTCTCCGTTGATGTGGTCGTCGATGGGGATCTCCATTTTGATGCGCATCACTTCTGGTTATCGCTGGGAGTGCCTTTATCTTGCTTTGTGTGGCCGGGGTCGTTTTGATCCCTGGTGGCAGTGATAGTCTTGTAAATGAGAAGTGACACTGATTGGCTCCCCCTCACAAAATTCCCTGTAATGGGGGTAACTGGGGTCACTTTTATAGTGCTCCTTTGTAGTGGCCCTTTAATATTACAAGGGCCTCTACCCTCCGTTTTTGTTTGCCACGTGGCGAATGTCGGTTGGTCTACTTGTCGCTCATTGGTTTGGGTGGCTAAAAGTCGCGTTTGGAGTACAACTGACGTGAACTTTGCGCATTTACTATAGTAAATGCCTTGTGTAAAGGGGGTTGTACTTGGGGGAGAAAAATAGTTTGTTAGGAAGCACATGCGGGGCCCACACGTCTTTGAGAAAGAGGGTGAACTTATACTTTGTGGGACCCACCCGTGAGTTAAAATAGGTTAAGTGGGAAAATGCAACATTTAATAGGGATTCAAAATTCAAATTTAAAATTTAAAATTTAAAATTTGGAGAGTGATATCTCCAGAAGGAATTACACGTACCAGAAGGTACTTAGCACTAAATGATAGAGAAGTTTTTGTAGCCCACCTACTATGTTTAATGAGTTTAGTTGGAAATTTATTAGGTGAGCTTTAATACGTACTATACGCATTGGCCATCTGGTACGCATTGAGCCAGAGGAGGAGAAAGAGGAATATGCATCTGAGGACAGGCTAGAGTATCAATTCGGGGTAGCTGTGTTGGTCTGAGAATGCCCTCTTTCGGAATTAGAAAGAGATCCTACCCCGTTAAGAAAAGATGTGTGCTTCCCAGGAGGTTTGTTGTGGTAAATGTACCGCACGTGTCATTCTATTGGTGTCGTAGATGTGTCAGTGGGATCAACGATAAGAGGATCTGCCCTTCGAACTTGGTGATGATGGGGGCCCCATACTCGGATTATTTGAACTATCCTTTGCTAGGCTCGGTGTGAACGAGCGGTGCATTTACCGCAACAAACCTCCTAGGAAGCACACCCCTTCTCCTAAGGGGGTAGGATCTCTTTCCAATTCCAAAAGAGGGCGTTCTTGGACCAACACGGCTACTCGAACCGCCACTCCGATCCGTTGTCGAATGCATATTCCTCTTCATCCTCCTCTGGCTTAATGCATACTAGACGGTCCACACGTATAGTACGTATTAAAGCCCACCTAATAAATGTCTAACTAAGCCCATTAAACATGATAGGTGGGCTATGAGTATTTCTTTATCATTTAGTGCTAAGTATCTTCTGGTACGTGTACTTCCATATGAAGATATCACTCTCTGAATTTTAAATTTTGAATTCCCATTAAATGTTGTGCTTCGCACTTAACCTATTTTAACTCATGGGTTAGTCCCACAAAGTACAAGGTCACCCTCTTTCTCCAGGACGCGTAGACCTCGCATGCGCTTCCCAACAAACTACTTTTCTCTTCCGAGTACAACCCCTGTTACACGAGGCATTTATTGTAATAAATGCGCAAAGTCCACATCAGTTGTACTCCGAACACGGCTTTTAGCCTCCCAACCAATGGGCGACAAGTGGACCAATTGACGTTTATCACGTGGTGAACAAAAACAGAGGGTAGAGGCTCTTGTAATATTAAAGGGCCTCTACAAAAGGGCACTATAAAAGCGACCCCAATTACCCCCATTACAGGGACTTTTGCGAGGGGGAGCCAATTGGTGTCACTTTTCATTTACGAGATTGCCACTGTCATTGGGGATCAAAACGACGCCGGCCACACAAAGCAATATAAATGCATTCCCAGCGATAACCAAAAGTGCTGCGTGTCAGAATGAAGATCCTAATCGACGACCACATTGATGGAGAATGCTCCTCGACGACGATTCAACCCCTAGCCACGTCAACGCCCAGTCCAATCAAACTGGTATTCCCGTCCATGCCGGATCAAATGTTTCAGAAACTGCGCAAGCTGTCCATGCTCATCGACGCCTGCACCATACAATACAAGCCCCAGTGCCTGCATAATGCGTCGAGAACGATGCATATCATCGTCCACGACAACCGGGTCACCAGAGAAGAAACGAAGTAGGCAAAATTTGTATTTCCCGTCACTTGCTCAACAAACCTGAAATATTAAGGGAACTCGTACGTCTCCATGAAAGAGAAAGAGTGCCCGTGGAGCACCACCTACCAGCTAGAAAATTCAAACATTAGGATCATGACCCACTTCTGCATGATCAAGCCACACTTGAAACTCACGACGACCAAGGTCATTGGAGAGATACCATTCTAGCCACCGGAGATAACTGTCCTTACGGATCGGTTCATTATGGAAGATGTAGACGTTTGGTACTATGGGTATGCTGAAAAGAAGGGCCCTGCACTATGTCGGACGACGTCGACCATGATGGCGACATCATCAAAGAGAGCTAGAGCAACAAGTGGGGTGAGATGGTCTCATTCAGAAATTTACAGCAAGACCTCCATGACAAGCCCGACCCGGGCCATAGAAGGACCCCTTTTGTCATTGGGTCCAACTTAGTTAGACTCAGGCCCGTCCGTTTTGAAAGTGGGCTCGGCCCACTCCGACACCATCTAGCTAACCACAGAACAGTTGGGACACCTCACAGCCTCTACAGTACAAGCGCCCCTTGACTTTATCACCAAGTAAGGAACATGGATGAACTAGATGACCAGCACGACCAAGCCCATTTAATGTGGTTGGGATGAACTATCTATGTAGCACAACCCTATTAAGTGTTAATGTTAATTTTATTATGATTGAATAGAAACGTTAATTGTTAATTATGCCTCTGTGAGAATGATGCATTAAATGTTGCGCATCCCACTCTTCATTAAGGAGTTAACTGTTAATTAATCATACAACCTTGTTGTGACTTCTTCATCTTGGTCGATGTTAGGGTTTGAATGGTAAAAATTCAGGGTTTAAGTAGTGCCCAGCTACATGTAAAGGCCGATGGAGTTGGGAAGACTACCTATCATCAATTATATAAGAAATATGTCCATGCTTTGAATCGTCATCATGAAAGGACGTTGCAATGGGGCTTCCTTGGCCCTATCCATTGCCTCATAAATATAATCCATGGCGGGTTTCTTCTCTCCATCACCCAAACAAAGAATGCGAACAAGAGGGCCAAAAAAATTTTAAGAATTTCCACTATATTCCTGCAAAATGTAATCATCAATACAGTTCCAGCAGCTCTTTTACCTGCTTGATCCTTTGCCCACTTACTAGGGTTTCATTCTTCAGAAGTAGACATCTTAAGTTTTTTCTCTGAATATGCAATGACTAACGTGTTAGAAAGGCTGTAGCGAATCTTGCAACTGCAAACCTTGTTAGTTCTCTACCTCCGGTAAAGTGTGGCATCATATTAACCACACCAGTCTGGTTATAAATATAACCACTCAAAAATATAGCCCTCTTCGAGGTTCGATGAATTGTAGGCAACTTTCCAGTATCCCCCAACATCAAACCAATGCAATGGACTCCCCAATATAAATGTGGTCTTCTTACTTCTAACATTTTGGCTGATGCAAATGGAAAAATTTGAATATATTAACTACTTTTTGAATTAATTAAATTAGAAAACATATTTAAATATGAATATGAAATTAAGAATCTAAAATATATACCTGTAGCAACATAGGTGGAGGCATTATTTGTCTCCACTTGAACCGCATTTGCCTCACCAATTTGGTCCACCATATCATTAAGTAAATGAAACAACTTCTCGGCATTCTTCACAACATTAGAGACATCGATTGATTGGATGAACACTGATCCTCTTGGAGGGTTCTAAAAAAATTTACGATGTCTCTATTCCAAACCGGATCCCTCCAACCATCAGAACGAATTGAGCGTCCATTTTCTGCCCAATCTTCTTCATGAGCCTTGAGCATTTGTTTGGTGTTATCAACTTGCTTCTTCAACAAAGGAACTCTTAGCTCATGGTTACTAGGTAGCTTCACACCAGAACTATATTGCCTGATTGCTTCAACTGCCACTGCAAAACTTTCTAATTTTGCAGCACTAAATGGTCTGCCTGTATCATAACACCTCGTAGCAATTCCTATACATGCCCTATCCCTTAACTCCTTTTTACATTATTCATTGATGGCCGCTTGTTTCATCTTGCCTTCTATCCTATCTTGTACTACTTTTTGTGGATTAGGAGTGAAATATAAATCCATAAGGTCCTTTGGTTTTGCCTTCTTCACACCAACAAATTTATTGTTACTTTGAGAACTTGAAGCAACCCTTTTCGCTTTAGATTGTATTTGTTCTTCAATTTCCTCCTCATCCCCAATACCATAAAAAAAACATTAATTCCCATAAGGTTTATGGTTGCAGCATTACTTTCTTCGGCCTTTTTCAACATGAAATTTTTTATCTCATGCACATGAGCTGGACACTTATTCTAAAGCCACCAATAATGTGTTGTTTCGCTTGATATACTCCCCCATTTGTGACTTTTCCACAAAAATTACAAGCAACCTTGTTCCTATTGTTTGGATATGCCAAATTACAATATTTCCAAGCTGGATCTTTTTGAGCAGTGATCCCAGAATTCTCGACACTAGCTATTTAATTCAAGCCTAGATGGTATAAAAAATAAATAAACCATTAGAAGAAAGAAAAAAACATGAAATTGCTTTATTGTTCCAAAAGAAAAAACAATAGAAATAGAACACATTGCCAAAATCACAAAATCACAAACACACAAAACAGAATCATTTAAAAAAAAAAAAAAAAGCAAATGGGATAACAATTAGCAAAAGTTTCAAAACAAAAACAAAAATAAATTGCATCAGAATGTCCCTAAAGACATACAGCAAAAGAGATTATAATTATATATATAATATAAAGATGTCTTATTTAGACTGAACAACAGGAATATTTAATGTAATATAAATTATAAAGTTATAAAAATATAAACAGTTAACATAAAGTTATAAACATTAAACAAGCTGCAACAGTCTATTGTTTGAAGATTGGAAAACAACAGCAAGAAGATAATACAATATATACTTATATAGTTACAAATACAGTAAAGACATTGATCACAAAATAATTTATTATTATATTAAATACGAATATAATTATTTCATATAAAAATTGCAAGCAAGCTGGTGTTAACAGGTTGCACAACAGGTACATTAGATTAAGTATACAGTGAAAACCAATTAACCAAGTAAACAAAGAAAACCAAGTAAGAAGACAGAACACAGTGCTGTTGCTCTTTTAGCAAAAAAATAACCAATTCAGTGAGCAGAGAAGCCAAAAAAGGAACAGCAAGCACAAAAAAATAGAAAACCAACAAAAACTTAGTCTGTGGAGGTCAAAGTTGCCGGCACTGGTTTGCCTACCTCCGGCCATGTCGATCAAGACTGGTTTGCCTAGTCTGGGCGACCTGTTTGCTGGCGCGTGGGAGGTCCAATGAAGCTCTTGCTTGCAGCAGTAGGCTCGCCTGCCACCCTAAAACTCAAAAATGTAGTCCTATTATGCAACAAACAAGAGAATCTATGGACAAAGCTCATGGACCGAAAAAGAAAGAACAGAAATACATCAAGATTGCGATGAAGCCTGATGATTTGAGTTGTTTTCTATAGGTTTGAATTGGATGCTCGATTCACTGGTTCCTTCAATCAAGCTGGTTAACTCTTTGAATAGTTTTGTTCGCATAGAAAGGCTCGGTATTCTTTAACTTAGTATAAGACAAAACTTTTCAGGTTTAACTTTTAACTTAGAAAGAAAGTTTTGATTTCTCTCTTTTTCTTTGAATGGAAGATTTTTTCACTCAAAAGCAACAGACTTTTTGACTTCCATTGCAGCTGAAACATCCCTTTTTGTGTTCGAAATTTTAAAATTTTTTGAGTGTTTCGTCTTTGTGCAAAAGGTGCGTGAAGCGTGCTCATCTTGCCTCCGCATGAGGCACGACGCTGCGACTCAACCTTGCTGAGGTGCATAGGGCTTCGTCTCTCTGAGCCTCGCGGCTAGGTCCGCCTCATGTGCGCATTTAACTCTTAATAGTTCCCCAAACATTTGAATGGACAATCATGAATGGCTTAGTACTCCTTTTATTAATTGTAGGATAAGTACTTCTTAGGTGTTTACCAAACTCGCAAGCTTCACAAAATACATTGGTATTACTGCATTGTTTACTCAAACTAGGAATAATCTTCCCTATCACTAAAAAAGAAGGATGATCTAATCCTTGATGCCCCTACATTAGCTCTTTCTTATATGAGGTCAGTTGGTAAATTGTTAGGGTTTGGTCTTCAAATCCATGGGCAATGACAATCGCGAGAATATGTGGTGTACTTTTTGCAAGAAACCATGGCATACTAGGGAGATGTGCTGGAAGCTACATGGAAAGCCACCAAGCAAGGAATGGGGAAATAGAGGCAGACAACATCAACATAGGAGTCAGGGGCAAGTTAATATGGCAACTCCACGGGAGAAAAAATAGTCCCATGAACCAAAAGAATTCAACAAGGAGGAGATTGAAAGGTTGTAGTACTTTTTAAGTACCCTTGAGGTACTATCCTCTTCAGGACAATCGGGTAAAATCCCAAATTCACATGCTTTAAATGCCTTTTATACATCCCTTAAAGACTCATGGATTATTGACTCTGGAACCACATGCCATATTATTGGTCCCTTGACACACACAATGGCCACTAAAGAGGGGGGGGGGGGGGTGAATTGAGTGATTAAAAACTTATTGAATCGATTCTTTCCTTTTTAAAACTCTTGAGATTTTCTTATACACAAAATACACTTGTTATAAATATATATGTTGTTTGGAAATGATAGTAATATAAATACACAAACAACCACAATATAGACACAAGATATATAGTGGTTCGGTGTATCCAACACACCTACTCCACTCTCTCAAGGTCAAACCGACACTTGAGGTTTCACTAAAACCACCACTAGGTTTCCACACAAGAACACCTAGCAAACTTGTACACCCCGAGGTTTCCCCTTAGCTCACCTCGGAAACTAATATAACAAAATAATACACCTAGATTACTTGGGCTCTAGGATGCCACTCACAATCCACAATCTAATACAAATAAATCAATCCTATGTCCAACACACTTGGACTACAATGGATATCAATACAAGAACAATATACAAGGCAAAATGAAATGATACAAGTTACCAATAAGAAGAAAACTTCTTCTTTGCCTTGAGGCTCCAATGGATAGATCTCTAAAGCTTCTTGGGCCTTGGATTGCTTTGATTGAGTGCTTGAGAGCTTGGGTGTGCTTTAGGAAGATAGGAAATGGTAGAGCATTAACCTCCTTCAGATTTCTCCTCTTGATATTTATATTGGGGCTCCCAAAACGACCTGCAACGGCTCCAAAAATCCGACTGTTGGAGTCTGGCAGTCGATTGCTCTAATTGACAGTCGACTCCGCGACACCCACAGTCGACTCTCACTGCAGACAATCGACTCTCATTGACCTACAGTCGATTGGCTAAAACCCATTCTCGGCTACCTCGACTTTGCATAAACAATGCTCGGCTATATCGATTGATGCACATCCACAGTCGACTACCATTTTGACTTACAATCGACTGTCCCTCATTGGGAGTCGACTCTCAGTCCAGATTTCAGAAAAATAAGATTTGCTTTGATAATACAATACATAGCATAAATTCATTACAAGATATTTACATTTCTTTAGTTTAAGTAAATGTCCACATTTTCTTTTATTTATATTTTACCTTCCATTTACTTTAATACATAAATGTAAATAACAAAGTACCCCCCATTTGGATTCAATAAAAATATCTAAAAAATTAAAATCCAAATAGATAAGAAAGTAGATTTTGGGTTTTAGAACAAATTCTGGTTTTGACGATTTTAGCACTTCCAAAATACATACTTTCCATTACTTGAAAAATTCACTAAAAATCATTTTCACAATAATGAATACTAGCTATGAAAATACCGGGAGTTAGTTTTCCAAAAGGAAAACATTTTCTTATATGTTCCCTTATAGTGTGCTAATATTCTACTTAGAATCAAATAGCATTTCTTGGTTCGTTTTGATACACAAAATACTATAATACTTAACAAGTATCAAAAATCCATTAGGGGTTTTAAACATACTAAAAATAGTTTTACTAAAATTATGTTTTGTTAAACATCAAAATACACAATAGGTTGATTAGAGCAACTTGGCTCAACACATATGACTCCTTCCTCCCGGTTTTTTTTCTCTCATACTCACCCTATTCTAGCAATCGGAAAATTGTTACAGCTGATGGTTCTTTGATCATATTAGCTGGAATAGGAGAGATCAAAATCAGTCATTTCTTAACCCTAAAAAATGTCTTTCATGTGCCTAAACTGTCCACCAACCTAATCTTCGTCTCCAAGCTATCCTATGACACTAATTGCAAAGTGTTTTTTCTTCCATCTTGCCGTTGGTTTTAGGACAAGGACTCGAGACTAATGATTGGACATGCTAAGGAATGGGATGGCTTATACTATCTTGAGAAATATTAGAAATTACCTATTGGCAGGTGGAAGCAACCTCTAACATGTCTTTCAAAACCACATATACCCCCTAAGGATACTATTTGGCTGCATCATTACTAGTTGGGACATCCTATTTTTTCTACTCTTAAATTCATGTTCCTTTCGTTGTTTCAAAACCTTGATATTAGAGAGTTTCATTGTGATGTTTGTGAGTTTGTTAAACATAGACGTGCTGTTTTCCCAGCTATTAATAATAGATGTCTTACTCCTTTTGAATTGATTCATAGTGATATCTGGGGTCCATCAACCATTCCTAATGTTTTTGGGGCACGTTAGTTTGTTTCGTTCATTGATGATTGCACAAGGCTTACATGGGTCTTTCTTCTTAAATGTAAAACTAATGTGAATGATATTCTTCCCAATTTATTTTCTATGATCCACAATCAATTTGGGGCACAAATCAAATGGTTTCGGTTAGACAATGCAAGGGATTATTTCAACCAAACCCTTTCCCACTATTTCCTTCAACGGGGAGTTATTCATGAATCCTCGTGTGTTTCTACCTCTCAACAGAATGGGATTTCCAAACAAAAGAACAACCATCTCCTAGATACTACTAAGGCATTGTTGTTTCACAAAAATGTGCCTAAACAATTTTGGGGAGAAGCTGTCCTCATAGCCACTCATGTCATAATCAAATTACCCTCTCGAGTGTTACATTTTCAAACTCCAATAGCAGTCTTATCCCACTTCTATCCTATTCTTCCTACCACAAATCAGCTTAGTCCTAAGGTATTCGGGTGTGTTTCATTTGTTCATGTTCATAACCCTCATTGGGGGAAGTTGGATCCTAGAGCTCTTAAGTGTGTCTTTGTGGGCTATTCTTCTACGCAAAAAGGGTACAAATGCTATCATCCTCTGACTAAAAAATTTTTGGTTTCTGTAGATGTTACCTTTGTTGAAATTGAACTCTATTTTACTCACCCTTCTCTTCAGAGGGAGACCTTAAGTGTGGAAGATAAGGATAAACTACTCCTTCCTAACTTTCTACAGCCAACTCCAGCTCCTAAACCTCTACTTGTACAACTTGCATTTGAACCTTCCCTTGACCTACTACCTGAACGTGCATTTGACTCTACCTCACAAGCTCATGAACCTAAATCCTCCCTTCAACCTGTTCTCCAAACTGTCAGGGAGGAGACCACCATTGACAAAAGGTTTCTTCAAATTTACTCAAGAAGAAATAATGCAAAACTCGAACCAAGGTTGCACCTATCATCAGTTCCAATGTCTGGAAATGAGGTAACATCTATTGACTCATCTTCTAATATTGATTCAATGGCTGATATTGACCTTATATCCACTCTCTCACTTTGTATCCTTTAAAAGATGCTCTCCATCTCATAGAAGCTTTCTTACAAACATACACATAACATTCATTCCTACCACATTGCTTTAAACTGTGAAAATTGGAGGAATGCCATGAGTGTTGAAATGCAGGCTCTTGAGAGGAATAATACATGGGAAATTGTGGATTTACCAAAAAGGGTAGAAACCCATTGGGTGCAAATGGGTCTTCACAATCAAGTATAAAGCAAATGAAACACTTGAAAAGATACAAGGCTAAGTTGGTAGCTAAGGGTTATACCCAAACATATGGAATAGACTACTAAGAAACCTTTGCCTCGGTAGCCAAAATGAACATGGTGAGAATTCTCTTATCCCTCGCATTTAGTTGGCCTTTGTTACAGTTTGATGTAAAGAATGCTTTCTTGCATGGAGACCTTGAGGAGGAAATTTGTATGGATATACACCCAGCATTCAACAAAAACAGACCTGGGAGTCTGGGACTAAGGTTTGTAGATTCAAAAAGGCACTATATGGCCTAAAACAGTCACCTAGAGCTTGGTTCGAGTGATTTTCCAAAGTAATGTAGGCCATGGGTTACAAACCGAGCCAAGGGGACCATAATCTATTCACAAAACACTTAGGTTCAAATTTTGTCACAACTCTTATTATTTATGTTGATGACATTAAGTGACAGGAAATGAGGAAAAGGAGAGGCAGAACTTGGGTAGATGTTTGGTTGAGGAGTTTGAGATCAAGGAACTAGGGAATTTAAAATATTTCCTAGGTATTGGAGACACGATCCAAGCATGGAATAGTCATATCTCAACACAAGTATGTTCTTGACCTTTTGAGAGACACAGGGAAAATGGCTTGCAAACCAGCTAGCATCTCGATTGATTCTAATCACAAATTGGGAGAAACAGGGTGAGACAAGGATACTGACAAAGAAGCCTATCAAAGATTAGTTGGCTATCTCACACAAGGCCGGACATAGCCTATGCAGTGCGCATAGTAAGTCAGTTTATGCACAAACCCAAAGAGCTTCACCTGCAAACAGTCTATAGAATTCTGCACAATAGGAGTGTTCAAAAAAATCACTGGATCGCGGTTTCCGGCCAAACCGCACCGGACCGGACCGAACCTGTCGGTTTTTTAGAACTGGTGGTCCGGTTTGGTTTGGAAAACTTCCAAACTGCGTGGTTTGCGGTTTGGAAGACCGACGGTTCAGTTCAAAATCGAACTGCCTGCATATATTTTATAAAATTAAAAAAAAATAATATAAAGTATAAAAGGGCAGAAACCCTAAAACTCACCCAAAGGCCAAAGCCCCCTGTCGCACCTTCTTGCTCTCCTCTTTGCCATTTCCATCAGACCATCGTCGATCGGCCCCAACCCACCGACGGCCCCAAGCCGTCGCAACCGGTAGCACTCTTTCTGATCCCCCACTCCGACGTCGATCGACCCCAGTCCCACCCTAGCCTCCTGCCGTCGCAGGCTTGAGCGCCCTCTCGACTCTCCCATTTTGATCGCCTGTCGCCCCATTTTCTTCCTCCTCCCATTCCCATCTCTGGTCGTTGGTCGTGTTGCTGTTTGAATCGCGGCATAGTCACAATAGGTATGCTTTCTCTCTATCTCTCTTACTCACTTTCTGTTGATTATGCCATGTTTGGAACATAGGGCGTGCTCTGGCCTTTGGGTGAGTTGTAGTGCGAGTCTTCAACATCACGAAGCTGCTAAGTTCAGTAAGTTGTGTTGCAGGAAACCACGGAAACCGAACCGCAAATGCAGTGCGATTTTTCCACACCAAATAAAACTGCTTAGTTTGATTATGAAGAAAACCGAGCTTGCGGTTCGACGCATTAAACTGGCTCAAAACCGGCCAGATCGAACCGTGAACACCCCTACTGCACAATCTCAAAGGAACCCTAGGAAAGGGAATTTTGTTCAAAAAAGGGGTTAAACTTACCCTAAAGGCCTATATTGATGCAAATTATGCAAGTTCAATGGTTGATAGGAGGTCTAGCACAGGGTATTGCATTTTCTTGGGATGAAATCTAGTTACTTGGAAGAGTAAGAAGCAGACTATTGTGGCTAGGTCAAGTGTAGAATTGGAATTTCGCGAGCAATGACACAAGGTATATGTGAGTTGCTATGGTTGAAAATTATTGTTGAAGACTTGGGACTCAAGTGGGATAGCCCTATGAAACTCTATTGTGATAATAAGTTTGCTATCAGCATTGGACACAATCCTGTACAACATGATTGAACAAAACACATTGAGGTTGATCAACATTTTATTAAAGAGAAACTGGACAGAGGGCTTATTTGTACTCCTTATATATCAAGTGAATCCCAGCTAGCTGATGTTCTAATCATGAGACTCTCTAGTCTTGTCTTCCACAAGATTATAGCTAAGCTAGGAATGGACAATGTCTATTTACCAGCTTGAGAGGGAGTGTCATGAATCAAGCTCATAAATCAAGAAAAGTATCTTTGCCATAAATCAAGGAAAGAAGATTTGCTATAAATCAAGGAAAGTATCTTTGCCATAAATCAAGGAAAGAGGATTTTCCATAAATCAAGGAACGACGATTTGCCACTGTTGGAGTAGCTGTCAATTAACATGTAATTAGCAGCCAATTAGCATGTGATTAGATGTAATTAGCTATCATTTAGGCCTCAATTGTAGCCTTAATTATTGTACAACTTACTATAAATTTCAATGGAAGGATGCTACACCAAAACATAGAGTTCTACTCCTAAAAGGGGGTTTATCTCTTTTCTATCTTGTTCAACATTGTTTTTCTCTCTTTTCCACATCGAGCTTGTACATCTTTAGCAACAGGTTTTTTTTCATGCCAATGATATAGTCTTCCAATCCTCAAGCTTCAATGAACAATTTGTAGGAGCAGGACTAGGTTAGATAGTTACGTCCATCTAGTTTCACTGAACTAATTGGCAATGATCGATTTTTAGCAGGTACTGTAGTTTTAGGCCCCTCGCTAGGCACTAAAACCCTTACAACACTGGATGATCTAACCTCTTCTTGGGACATTTTTTGCTCAAACTTTTGTCTTTTCTGCACCTAGCCTAGTTGTGGCTCTGATACCATGTAAGAATAGCATCAACTAAGCTTTGAAATTGTAGGCAAAAGACATCTTGCCTCTTCGAATAATCCTCTATTTATAACCTTAGAATTTATAGTTTAGGAAAGAATACATGAGAAAAGTATATATAAGAAACATCCTAATTAGAGCTTATACACATTCGCAATTATTTTAGATTGATTGCTTTGTTGTCTTCCTTGATTGCTGCCATAGAATTATCCATTTACAATCTTGCACCACCATGGTCGGCCTTTCCATAATAGCCATCTATTTACAACTGTAATAACTGTCTTGCCTGCTATCTTTACTTGAGATTCCAACAAGAAGCTATAGAAGAAGATGTTTGTTGAGTTGCCTACAACTGATGACACTCTACTAACTCCTCAACAAAGATTGTATATGTAGGAGTTGGTCTTTTAGTATGAGAACTATTAGGTATCATTGAATGCACGTCTGCACAATTGGAAGTACAACACTTGCCTTAGGAGGTTGACCATGGAATGCTTAAGAAGTATCTTTATAATGACTAGGGCAACAACATTAGTCACAATAAGGTCACTCACCACCCTGGCCACACCTGACATCCCTACCACAACCACCTCCAAATCCAATCTTAGAAAAAAATCCATGATTTTGACAGGGAAGTATAGATTGCTCTCAAATCGAAATATCAAAAATAGTTTGTGTGCTGTGTAGGATTCGAGCAAAGACCTCTTCCGTAGTAGGTATAGTTGGACTACTCACAATCTAGGTATGAACTCCCTCCATATCAGCCCCAAGACCTGCTAGGGTATGCACCATAAATAATTTCTCTTTATTTCTTTTGCTTGTAAGATCAGCTGAAATAGAGAGCATTTCATTAAAATCTGCCATGGCAGACTGAATATGGCCCAAGTAAGTAGTCACATCTGAATCTCTCTTTTGAATATAAAACAAATTACTAATGATATTGTATAAGCTACAAAATATCATTAATATAAAGCTGTTGAGCAGGAGATCAAATATCAATATAGTTCTCGTGGACACGAAATAAAGGGTTTAAATCAATATTTATTGATTGCCACAGCAATGTAACCAATTGTGCATCCATGCAATCCCATAACGTCCTATCAAATTCAGCAATGTGAGAGAGCTTCTAGTCAAATGGTCACTCACACTATGTCCTTGAAACCACATGCCAACAGAGGCTGGCCATGATAAATAATTCTGGCCATTCAATTTTTCAGTGTAATGGCAGGAATACCAGAAAACAATGGCACAGTCGCAGGTGCATTCAGAGGAGAAGATGAACTCACAACTCCAGGATGTGACACGTCAGGATTGGATGATGCCATATCTCATGAACTGAATCACAAATTAAAGCTGAAGCAACAGAAATAACAAACCCAAAGCAGATTTGAAGGAAAATCGACAGGTCGCAGAAGGAGAAGGGACGAAAGCTAAGGTCACAGATTTGAAGGCCACAGGTCTGAAGATTGCAGATCTGGTCGCTGGATAATAGAGAAAAGGGGTCGCCGTCGCAAATCTGGTCACCAGATAGGTGTTGCAACTGAAGGCAGTGGCAGTAGAGAGAGGCGCGACAAAGAGAGAAGCAAATCTGGTTGTCGGTTGTGGATGGTGGCAACTGATGGTGGAAGAGAGAAAGAAATGCATGACCGACCGGAGAGAGATGTGCGACTGGCTGCAATGACACTGGCAGCTGACTAAGGATTAGTGTTAGGGTTTTGTAGCATTAGTGGATTTGATACTAAGGAAAAGACAAGTGTAGAAATATTTTATTCATGTGTTTAAGGTTTAGGGTAGACAAATAACTATGTACATCACTATAAAGCTAACAGTCACAACGTCAAATAAATGAGGATACTCCATAATACTGTTGAGCACCTCAAGTGTCAAACGTCCTTATACTGGTTGCTTTTCGAATAGAGTTCTTCCTTTAACGGTCTCTATGTTTTTTAAACTCTGGTAGATGGTCTTCCAGTTTATTAGTCTATACTTTCTACTTGATTTGATACTACTAATCAAATCTGCTTCCCTTGTAGTTCTGGGAGTACTTGAGTTTTGGTAAGATTGTTCTTGGTTTTCTGTTTGACATAGAGCCACAATAACGTTCCAATACCCTATAAGTTTGACAAGTTTACTCTTTGCTTAATAGAATTATGGTTCGGCTGGGTTTCTGTTACATGGTTAAATGTACTACAGAGACTTCTTTTTCTCTTCTAACTGGTCAGAATAATATAATTTTTGTGGTATTTTTAGCTTGCTATCATGCATTTTTTTTTTTCCATCTTGGCTTATCCTTTTATTTTGCAATAATCCATACTTGATTTCCTTGCGTGTAACCTTGCCGTTATCAAAATTTAACTTGTACAAGCTTACATTGAAACAAAGTTATTTTGTGGATTTTTGCAGCTGGAAATGTTGTTTGTTCCTGGGGGCGGGGAGAGGATGGGCAGTTAGGCCATGGTGATGCTGAAGATAGATATGTTCCCACTAAATTAAGTGCATTAGATGGCCAAGAGATAGTCTCTGTTACTTGCGGAGCTGATCATACAACTGCATTTTCGGAATCACGTATGCAAATGTTCAGTTGGGGATGGTATGTTCTTCATTTGTTTATCATGTTATGGAGAATAGAACTTTTTAGGCTATCTTAGTAATAAGAAATTGCATAATGTGCTATTCATGGTGTTTCCAAAAATTTTAGGAACTTTGCTTATTCTAGAAGTTGCTGAAACATAAATATGACGAAAATTTAACTTCTTTCTCTCCAAAGGATTTTGCTGCATTTTCACTTTTACCACTCCTTTTTTTGAGTCACTTACCACTGTTTTTAAATGCAACACTTACTGCCATCTAGCATAGAATAAAGTGCATCATATCTTTTCTGTAAAAAATAATTGTTAAAATTGTCAATAAATTAAAACATTGTATTGATATTGATGACTTTCTAAACTTTTTCCTTTGTATTATTTAGTTTGATGGAATGATTTAATTTTATTCAGACAAAAATTTTTAAGTGCTCATTTAGCCATTATTATCTTTAATGAAATAACTTAAAGTCTTGCTCAAGCGTGCAAGAGGCGGTCAAGTTGAAACGAGTCTGATGATGGCCAAAAAGTAATTCACATTATATATCAATTTCTCTTAATCTCTTTCTTCTTTTGGCTAGTTTGCTCCTTCAGTTATCATCAGTCTTTGATTGCTGATGGCTTAGATTGAATTGGTACTAGTTTTGAATGTCCAAGTTGATTATTAATGAGTTGACATATTAGTGTTGACTAAAACAGTTTTGTTCATTACCCATGGAGAAATTTGTGTCAACTTAAGACTTGCCAAGAGTATATGCTTGAATTAGAAAATGGAATTTGGACAGATGCTGCACTGTAACTTCTCTTTGTAAGAAGTATTGTGTCCAAATTAACATTATCATCATTTGGAATAATTTATAGAAGATGCTTTGCTGCTTAGGTAAGCATTTTGGGTATTGTTAGTTTTGAGAGTGAAAATGATAATATGAAAGATAAAATTATTCTTTTCTCTAATAGCTTAAGCTTATAGGAGAAATGGTAATTTAACACGATATTAGAGAAAGTAAATATATCATGTTCAGACCTTACCATTGATCCAATATTAATATAGTTGCATATGTAATAAAATTTGGCCATTGTGGGGTATGTTGGGAGTAAAGATAAAGCAAAAACAGAAAATAGTGTTTGGATACTTGTTTTTATTTTTAAAAAAGTGAAAAATTTTGAAATTGTTAAAAAAATAAAAACACACGCGCAGATCCAAAAGGTCTTTCCATTTTTTCCATTGCTTTTGTTTTTTTTTTTCTTTTCCTTCTCCTCTAACTTCCCCTATGCTACACCCAAATTGATGATTGAGATCTCTCCATCGTGCTGTGGGTTTGGTCAGTTCTCTCCCTCCCCTATGAAAGTTGACCATCTCCTTCTCCCTTACCGTATGATGAAGCTCCTGCTTGTGAACTCCTTACGACTGATCATTTTCTTGTTAACTTCTTTCTCCCTCTCCTTATTCTTGGCACTTATCAATACTAGATCTAATTGTCAGGATCAAATTGCACAAACCAAGAACAAAAAATAGAAATTAAACAAGAAAAATAATGACACGTGGAAAATTAACGTGGTTTAGCTTAACAACCTACGTCCACAATCCAACCACAAGGGGATAATTCACTAACCAAAACAAACTAACCTCACGGCTTCAAATAACTGGTTGCACCACACAC
Organism: Diospyros lotus; assembly: GCF_014633365.1. Lineage (NCBI taxonomy): Eukaryota > Viridiplantae > Streptophyta > Magnoliopsida > Ericales > Ebenaceae > Diospyros > Diospyros lotus. Next base: position 32,924,007 of record NC_068341.1, on the reverse strand, counting down.
TAGGACTCTAGTTATTAGGCTGTGGAATACACGAGACACACAACCATAATAATCTAGATATCTGTCTCCATAGATTATTGGGAGTGGTCTATTAACCATTGAACCAAAGCTCCCTATTTATAGGCACCAAATCACAATCAGAACAAGATTAGGTTTCCCAAACCTATCCTAATCCCCTAACTAAAATCATCATCTGATAAAGATTATTTGAGAAATCCTTCCTCCATCAGATTAATCTTGTCAGATAAGATAACAATCCTGATCAAACTAGAGTTTGAGGAGTTATCCCAACACTAATTTCATATTTCTTTGGGGATGGGGAGTGGAGGAGAGAAAGAGAAGAACAACAATTGCAAGTCATAATCCCACTAGGTAGAGTAGGCTCCATGAATTCTTCATCCTCCATCCCTGGTCTTTATCTCCCTCTTTTACTAAAACTTCTTCCATTTCATCCACTCACTCTATAGGTGCATCTATTGAACTTTCCCTTACCTGTCCAAACCATTTTAATGTAACTCTTGGCTTAACCCAGATCTGTCTCTGATTGGTGAGCCAATGGGTTGCTGATTGGAAAAGAATAAAGAAAAAAAGTAGAAATGAAACTGTTCATGGAATTTTTATCAATATCAACTCAATTGTAAATAATCACAAGATGGAATAAATATATATATATTTTTTTACCAAAAACCATATTTAGTTTTTAATTTCAGAAGTTCAGGAAATATAGAATTATCAAACATGTTTAGCATTTATTTTTTCAATAAGAAATGAAAAACTGAACACAAAAAATGAAATAAAATAAAATACAAAATGGGTGCATTATTAACATATAATGGGCTGTAACCATTATAATAGAATTACATGTAATTTTAAGCCCTTACCAAATCAATCACAACCTGTTATAGTGGTCCTAATGATATCTCTGTTTACCCAAATATGACCATGCATCCTGTTCATATATTCAACAGCTTATCGGTGTCACCATAGGACATTGTCAACCATAATTTGAAAGGGGGTTAAAACTGATGTAGCAATATTAGGTGTGGTTTGAGTCTTACCAAATCTGTAAGAATTATTACTGCTAACTGGTTGTTACTGTTGAAAGAGATAAGATGAGAAATCAGAAATTCAAATTGCTGTTTTTTGAATAGAAACTGGAAGATGGTGAGATGATAAGGAATATTTGAAAAGAGATAAGAGATGAAGAGATAAAGTGGTTACACAAAAGTAGGATAAAATTGCCACTCAAGTTTAAAATTCTACCCTATCTATCTGTAACATATTTGAAATTGTAATCTTGTACTCTATCCCTGTATTTTAGGAACAAGCATAGCTAAACTTGTGTGTATATATATATATATGTACATCCTAAATCAATACAAAGTGAGAAAACAAGTTGATTTGCTAGTCTCCACTCCTACCTAAGTTATTTCTACTTAGGTTCTTTATTTTGTTCAGTTACGATTGTTACAACCATAATGGCTGCAACAATGTGGAACATATTGTATCAATCATGTTCTTAGCCATTCTGCCCTTTGTCTCTACCCAAATATTCACAAGGTAAATTTGTTTTTTGTACTTTTTTAGTATAATGAAGATGATTTTTTGAACATTAATTTAGAAGTAATTGGTTTTAGGCTGTATCTGATGATGAGACATTGGCTTTTAGCCATATTCTCCGCCTAAACCGCCATCCTTGTAAGTAACCAAATATGGTAATAATAATATGTAGTTTTCTTTTGTACTTCATTGATAATATAGAATAAATCATCAAATATTCTTCGAAATATTAATTAATATATGAGATCTTTAATTACCAGAAGAAAATTTCTAGAACTCTCTTAACTTTAAATTTATTTATGGCATAAAAGTTGATAAATTTATTACATCATGTTATGTATATCAGAAAAATCTAACAGAAATAATTTTAAACTCCATTTTGATCTCCTACATATCTGATTTTGCAAACAAAGCGTGCATATCTGTAAAGTCAGCAGGAGTTCTGCAAAGGACAGGTAGTTTTTTTTTGCTCTCTTATGGTGATGAAGTTAGTCCACCTCGTATGAGGTGAACATTGATGCTTGATGAAACCGGTTATCGAAATATGATTAAGTATCCTGTTCACTGACATGATGATTCTTGCTTTTTTATATAATCTATTTCTTCATATTGTTATCTTGGTTTGAGCCTTCTATTGTTCTTATTTGACATAGGAGCAGTTCTTCCAATTTTACAGGGGTGATTTTGGGAGGCTGGGTCACGGTAACTCTAGTGACTTGTTTACTCCTCAGCCAATCAAAGCCTTGCAGGGTTTACGAATTAAGCAAATTGCATGTGGGGACAGCCATTGCTTGGCAGTGACCATGGAAGGGGAGGTCCACAGGTTGGTAGCCATCTTTAGGATTTCTCATTTCTTCTCTATTCTCGACTGCCACATCAATCTTTTATTTATCCATTTATAGGATTAACATGGCCATTGTAGTGGTTCAGACCAAATTACTTGTTCAATGTTCAAGATGCTTTCTTTTTGTTGGGGTAATAACTATCAAGTCTTATACTGAAAGAAGTAAAAAGATACAATGATACTTGTGTGCTCACAATTCAATGGAAAATTCATCTCGTAATTAGTCAAGGACTAGGGCTTTGATCTTTGATTTGACACTGTATGACCAGAAAATCATGGATATTTATATCCTTCTTTGTCAAATTTCTGGGAAGTTATGTTTTATGTGAATGCTTTTTCTTGCTTTGATTGAAATAAGAGAAAAGTCCCAGGTTACCGTGCGCAGTTACTATTCTACTGCCTTATAATGTGATCTAGATTCTTGAATCTTGCATTCAAAGATTTTAAAACTAGGTTAGACTTAATTCAACTTCAATTTACTGACTGCATTTTCAAATAGCTGCTTTGATTTCATAAAGGCTTGAATTTTCTTGTCTTTCATGACAATCTTCTCCAACGTGGTAACATAAAGACCAGTCAGCCCTGTGACAAATTGCTGACCTTTTGTAGTTGTGGTTTAAGAAGATCATGCTCCTTGTTGGTTTGATTTTGATGATAAAGGTTTTCACAGAAAACTTTAATAAACAAACTTTAAGTATTTTAATAATGAACGAATGAATAATTTTAAAAGTGGTATGCCAGAGTGCAATGATTGAAAACTAATGATGCTTGATGACATAAATCATAGAAATAAAGTAATATTCGAATACCTGAGATTTAAAATAGATGTAATCGAATTCTTGATATTCAGAAGACAAATAATTTAGTACTTCAGGTTTAGATGAAAAAGTAATTGAGTATTTGAGGTTTATAATCGAGTATTAGACTTTCAGTAACAAATACTCGAGTATTGGAAAGAATTGAAAAATAATACTCAAATATTTTAAGGAGGAACTGAGAGTATTTTTTATGCAGTCAAAAATACTCAAGTATTGGAAAATGATACTCGAGTATTAGACTGTAGCACAGAATGTATGCAAGTCTCAGTCTCAAAGATACTCGACTACCAAACTACCTGAAGCTAAATATTGAAATCTAAAAAAAATGCACTGCACGATACTCGACTACTAGGTCCATGATACTCGATTATTGGAAACCCTCTATCAGAAATATCTGAGAATCAAGCCATTGGAAAGCAACCATTTCAGTCAGAAATCTTTTCAAATCTCCATCCAACATCTCTTTGACGTTGCAGGTTGAGAATTTCAAATTTCAAATTGCTTTATCTAATCAAATGTCAGGTTAGGTCATTTTCAAAGCATGGGGAACATGCTGATGTATCTGCTCCTGACAGGTTTGGTACAAGACCATTTGACCAACCTTTCTACCTATATAAGGTCGAGAAAAATGAAGAATAAACCGAGGAGAGCTTGAGCCAAATAATCTGAAAGAACAAGAGCTTCACATTCATTCTCCTCCTACAATTCTTTGCAACTATTACTACCTAGAAAACAGAGCTTAGTTGCAGATTATAGAATCCTCCCAGTGTTCTTATTTGTAAAACACCTTGAGTGTTATCCTTTGTGAGGTTTTCTAGTATTGTGAGTGTATCTCACAAATCTTCTTCTTAAATTGTAAAAGCGAGGGGCTATTGCTTCAGTCGTAAAAAGCATTTGTAAGGTTAGGTGCTTGAGCTTGTAAAAAGCACAAGGTTGGTTAGTGCTTAAGCTTGTGTAAAAAGCAGAATATGACTGAAAAGTGATAGCATACAGGATAGTGCTTGCCTCTTCAAGAAACATTATGTTAGTGGATTTGGAAATTCTTGGCTAGGAGTCAAGGTAGTCAACATAGGCAAGTTGTCGAATGACTATATAAATACTGTATTATCTTTGCTTGATTTCTTCTTTTTTATTCATCTTTGTTACATACTTTAATCTTGCAAAATCCTGTGAAGCACAAATTCACTTATTTCTTAAGTTTGAATACTTGACTGTTGTACTTAATTTTATTGTTTTTGTATTTTACTCATTACAAACATATCTTTCATTGTTGTTTGAGGAAAAAGAAAATATTTTCAAAAATCCAATTCCCCCCCCCCTCTCTCGAGTTGCCTTTTTACCAGGGCCAACACTCGTTTTCCATGGTTTTCAATTTTATTGATAGCTTGAGTTTGGCCATTTCTTTGGCTTGAAATTCTGAGACATCAGCCTATCAAAGGTGGTCTGAAAATTTTGACCCTCACTTTCTCCTTTGATGGTCTCTGAAGTTTCTATTACTTGCGCATTACTGGAACTATCTGTGTCATTGACAAAATCAGCCAGTTTGCAGAGAAAATAAAAGCAATTTCACAAGACTCGCCATTGTAATGGTCATTTTCAAATTCATCAGAATCATCCCATGTAGTAGTATATAAGACTTTTACTTTTTTGTTTTTACCTGTTGGCAAATTCATTTTTAAAATGATCAATGCTTTGAACCTAAAAACATCTACCAGAAGCAGGCTGAGGTTCATTTCCATTCATTTCAATTTTAAATAGTTTTTGTTAGAAGAATTGGAAGATTTTTTCCCTTAAAATTTCCCTTTGAAGGGTTGGTTCCAAATTTATTTTTTCCCATCTTTGTTTCTCAGATTTTTCACCATGAAGGACAAAACTTCTTCAAAGTTATTATAGATATCATAAACTGTTTAAAGTAATGCATTTGACTTCTTGGTTTGACATAGATTGAGCATATAGGTCTAAAGGTTTCCAATAAGTTGATCTACACTTTGACTACTGCATCCTTGCTTTCCTTGATAGGCATGACTTTTTAGGTTTAAAGCACTCAAGTAAAGATCTTAATTTTTTTTTTCTAAAAATTTTATTTTTGGAATATTTTTCACCTAAATTCAAGCTGGAATTTTCTATATCACTCAATCTAGCACGAAAATTTATTTACAAGCCTATTGATTAGAACGTCTTAACTTCCAGGGCATGGAATATAACTTCAAGTTCACTGAACCATTCTGAGCATACATGGAAATTCCATAAGCATAAATGGTCATATATATACTGAATAACAGAAAATGTGTTCTAATCTACAGATTTATTCATGCCGATACTTCACCGGTTCATAATACATCCAGCAGTAGCACTTGACACTAGTTACATATTTCACTTGTTAAAAGTTTAAAGGTACTGCAGCATTTTAAACATACATGCACATACATTTTGTTACTGATTAACATTAACAAAGCTGAGATTTACAGTACAAGGTGCTAATGTAACAATACATCATTAACCCTCAGGGCCTTACATTCTTATGTGAAATCACATACTAAAATCCTTGGTTTTAATCCTCAACAGAAGTAGTAGAAACATGAGCAAAAAAATAGCACGAGAAATATATCAAATAGCCAAACATTTCTATACTGAGCTTTGGTAAGCCTTCACCCACACCAATCACTAATCTGTGTGATGATAAGAGATCATATGAGATATAAGCTTAGGAAGATCCCATTGCTATATGACACATGCGCACTGTTGAATTGTTAATTGCCATCTCATCTAAAAGCTTAAGTTGTTATATAGAGGATTAACTTTATTTTTTATATTATTTTTTCTCTCAACTCGCCCTCTCACATGTGGCCAAGCTTCACTACATAATAGGTCCAAACATGTGCTACAATTCAAATATTGGATTAGCGGTGATGTTTGAACTCAGTACCTTAGCTTGCTTTTGATACCATGTTGGATTGTTAATGTTGGAGAAGATAAAGGAGAAAATCTAAGCTATGACCGAGAGGATAAGAAGAGGAGATATTAAAGATAGAGATGAAGGAGAGATCTAGCTAAAAAGATAAGGATATTCCTTAAAATCAGATAAGGAAATCCTGATATAAATTGATCTTAATCTAAAGGATTGTTGTAATCTATACCTAAATATTAGGAGTGTAATCTAGTCCTAAATTTTAGGAGTTTTCTTAGGAAACACTTTGTATATATTTGCATCCCACAGTTCAATGAATTTTATGGAAGTTATTTCATTCACAAAACTTTCAGTGAGTTTACTCTTTATAGCATCAGAGCCATAGATCGTAGCAGGGTTTCCACCTCTTTTTTCTTCTTCTTCAGTTGGTAGAACTTTGTAAGTTCGTGCTATGGCTGAAAATTTGTCAGCGAGTGAAACGTCCACCAATCTACCAACCGCAACAAGGAACACTCAAGTCCCATAACCTCCAATCACTCTCGATAATCATTCTCTCCAGATCACCTAGCATAAGCTGAATGGAACCAACTTCAGAGAGTGGTTCCAATCAGTTTTGCTGGTGATATGAGGAAAGGGCAAGATTGGATATCTAAATGAGATGGTTTCTAAGCCAAGTGTTGATTCAGAAAATTATGGCGTGTGGGAGGCTGAAAACTCGATTGTAATGGCATGGTTAGTCAATTCTATGGAGCCAAAGATTGGAAGGACCTACTTGTTCTACAAGACAACCTAGGAGATATGGGAAGTTGTGCAAGAAATCTATTCGGACATGGAGAACACTGCCCAAAGCTTCCAGATGCATTTTACTATTGGGCAACAAGGCAAGGTAATAGTTCAATTATTGAAATTATAATGCCTTAACTAAATTGTGGCAAGAGATGGATTTATTCCATGAGATTAAATGGGAGTGTGCTGGAGATGTAAAGAAGTATGAAAAGATGATAGAAAAATAGAGAGGCTTGATTTTTTGCACGGTCTAAATTCTAATCTTGATGAAGTAAGAGGGAGCTTACTCGAAACCAAACCCTTTCCATCAATAAGGGAAGTCTATGCAGAAGTGAGAAGAGAAAAAAGCATAAAAAAGGTGATGCTTAATCTTGTAGGGGTGATCAATTCTGATGCGAACTTATAGTCATCAACATTGGTCTCCTCAAGGACCAAGACATCTAATACATCCAAAGGAGAGCTACAAAAGGACAAACTTTGGTGTGATTACTGCAATAAGCCGTATAACATAAAGGAAACTTGCTGGAAAATTCACGAAAAACCAGCAAACTTGAAGCCTAGAAATTAGAGGAAGGGAAATCAAGTAGCCTATGGAAGAGAAGCGGAAGCTAGAAAAACAACCAATTTGATTCTATCTACAGATCAGTTGGAGATGCTACAACAACTATTGAGCCAAACCAAGATGGCTAAATCTAAGACAAGTGAATCTCCTAGCCTGGTAGTGTCTCTTGCTAAGTAAGGTATACGTATACACTCTCTAATCTCTTTTAAATTCCCTATAGATTGTTGGATAATTGACATAGGTGCTTCAGATCACATGACTGGATCTTTGAAAGTACTATCAGCTTATGAACCTTGTGATCAAGGTTTACCAATCTCAATGGTTGATGGTACCACAGCCATGGCACAAGGGAAAGGTACAACTAATGTGGCAGGCCTAAAATTGAAATCAGTGCCGTTTGTACCTAATTTAAAGTGCAACTTGCTATAAGTAAGTAAGTTAACCAAATAAAAGAAGTGTTTGGTGACATTCTTTCCTTCCTATTGTGAATTTCAGGATCTATCTTCGGAGAGAATGATTGGCAGTGCTGTGGAGAGAGGAGGCCTCTACCATATTGCAAAGAATGGTTAGTCCCTTGGGTCTAGATCTCAAAACCTAAATTCTTTGTCTACTATTTTAGATTCTAAGCTTATGCTATGGCACTAGCTTTTAGGACACCCTAGTTTCAATTATCTCAAAGCCTTGTATCCCTATCTTTTCATTAATAAAAGAAGTCATTCCTTTCATTGCGAGCAATGCATTCTTGCTAAACAAACCATAATTTCTTATCCATCACATGCATATAAACTCACAAAACCGTTCTATTTGATTTATAGTGACATCTGGGGCTAGCAAGAACTTCTAAGTTGACTAACACTAGGTGGTTTATCACATTCATAGATGACCACACAAGGGTTAATTGGGTGTTCCTAATGAAAGACAAATCTGAAGCCTATGTTATTTTTAAAAGGTTTCATCAAATGATCAAGAATGTTTTTCAATCCTCAATCCATTTTTTACGTTCAAATAATGGTAGAGATTATTTCTCAAATGAATTCAATCATTATCTAACTAAACATGGGATCATTCCTCAAAGTTCATGCCCTCATAATCCCCAACAAAATGGGGTAGTAGAAAGGAAAAACTGCCACCTTCTTGAAACTGCAAGGGTAATTTTGTTCACCAATTCAGTCCCTAATGCCTACTGGGGAGAAACTGTTCTTACTTCTTACCTTATTAACCGGCTTCCCTCCAAAGTTCTTTCATTTAGAACCCCTTTGAGTGTCCTTGATTCCCATCCTCATTACAAACGGGTTCTAAACTCTCTATCACCAAAAGTCTTTGGGTGCACTGTGTTTGTTCATAAACATCAGCCCTCTCAATCCAAACTTGAACCTAAAGCCCTTAAATGCATATTTGTTGGGTTTTCTCCCACTCAACAAGACTATAAGTGTTACCATCATTCTACAAGACGTTTCATTATATCATGTGATGTGTCTTTCCTTGAACATCAACTATTTTTTCATACAACTTCTCTGTTGGAACAAAGGCCTAGTGCAAAGGAACAATGGGACTCTATTCTGCCTCTACCTATGATCCAAGATCTTGAATCCCCTACTGTCATTGAATCAGCCCCTGGACCTCTTATTCCTACTCAAACTTTAGTGTCTAATTTAGGGGGAGATCTAGAAGACTGGATTCAAGAAAATCCAGCCTTGGATAAACCATTTTTGGTATATACTAGAAGGCCTCGTGACCCTTAGCCAAGCCCAATATCTGATCCAGAGATAGGTCTAGAAACTGAGGGCAGTGACAACATGAAAAATGCTACTTTCAACAAGTTTAATGATCTTGATATCCAAATAGCCCTAAGGAAAGGGATGAGATCGTGTACAAAGCATCCTATTGCAAATTATGTGGGATATTCAAGCTATCTCCACAATTCAAGGCCTTCATAGTCATCATTGATGATGTAGTGATTCCTAAGGATATACATCATGCGTTGCAAGATGAGAAGTGGAAGGAAGCAGTACTGAATGAGATGCAAGCCCTAGAAGCTAATGGCACTTGGGATATTGTCAATTTGCCAGTTGGAAAGAAAGTTGTTGACAGCAAGTGGGTGTTTACAATCAAGTACCAATCTAATGGAAGTATTGACAGGTATAAGGCAAGATTAGTAGCCCAAGGGTTTACCCAAACCCAAGGACTCGATTATTAGGTCACTTTTGCTCCAGTTGCCAAACTTAATTCTATTCGAGCGTTGCTTTTAGTAGCTGTTAACCTAGATTGGAAGCTGCATTAGCTGGACATCAAGAATGCATTCTTGCATGGGGGGCTAGAAGAGGAAATTTATAGGAGGATCCCCCCGGGTTTTGAGACAGAAAACACAAGAGGAAAGGTATGCAAGCTAAATAAGTTACTATATGGTCTAAAATAGTCTCCAAGTGTCTGGTTCAAACGATTTAGTGATACTATTATTCAGTTGGGATACAAACAAGGGTAGGCAAACCATACCCTTTTAACAAAAATTGAAGTAGATGGCAAGAAGACAGTTCTTATTGTTTATGTGGATGACATTATCATCACAGGAGACAATACATTGGAAATTGAACATCTAAAAGAAAAGTTAAGGGCTGCATTTGAAGTAAAAGACTTGGGAGGATTAAAATATTTTTTGGGGATGGAAGTAGCCAGAAACAAGGAAGGGATTTGCATATCTCAAAGGAAATATACTATTGATTTGTTGAAAGAAACTAGTATGCTTGGATGCAAACCTGATAATACCCTCTTAGAACATAATTAGAAGAATAAAGAGGACAACAAACAGGAGTATCAAGTCGACAAAGGAAGATATAGGTGTTTGGTAGGCAAGTTGATCTATTTATCACTTAAAAGACCTGACATTACATATGTTGTAAGCATAGCAAGTCAATTCATTCATTTTCCTAAAAAAAGGCATCTTGAGGTAGCCTATCATATTCTTAGGTACCTAAAAGGAACACCCGGGAAAGGATTCTTGTTTAAGAAGAGCCAAGATAGAGGAATCAGTGGATTTGTGGATGCTGATTGGGTTGATTCTATTGAAGACAACAAGTCTACATCTGGTTTTTGTGCAAAACTATGGGGGAATTTGGTAACTTGAAGAAGCAAGAAACAATTAGTGGTGGCAAGGAGCAGAGTTTAGAGCTATTGCACAAGGGACATGTGAGGTTATTTGGGTGGCGAAAATGATGGAAGACTTATTACTTTTAGTATCCTCACCATAAGTTCTTTACTGTGACAACAAGTCGGCCATTAGCATTGTAAATAATTCAGTACAACATGACAAGATGAAACACGTGAAAATTGATCGGCACTTTGTCAAGCAAGAAATAGAAAGAGGAGATATAAGTCTAACCTATATCCCTACCGAGTTTCAAGAGGCAGACATCCTTACTAAAACAATGCATAAGCAAGGATTTGAATCTATTTGAGGCAAACTGAGAATGATAAATATCTATTCACCAGCTTGAGGGAGAGTGTTGGAGAAGATAAAGGAGAATATCTAAGCTATGACTGAGAGGATAAGAAGAGGAGATATTAATGATAGAGATGAAGGAGAGATCCAGCTGCAAAGATAAGGATATTCCTTAAAATCAGATAAGGAATTCTTGATTTAAATTGATCTTAATCTAAAAGAATGATTGTTATAATCTATACCTATATATTAGGAGTGTAATCTAGTCCTAAATTTTAGGAGTTTTCTTAGGAAACTCTTTGTATATATTTGCATCCTACGGTTCAATGAATTTTATGGAAGTTATTTCATTCATGAAACTTCCTGTGAGTTTATTCTTCAGTTAACTACCAGCCTATCTAAAAATTTAAGCTGTTAGATAGAGGGCTAACTTTATCTTTTATATTATTTTTACTCTCAATGGACACAATGAATGAAAAACAATCCCAAAATATGCTCATCTACAAATGCTTAATGCACAGTCACTAAAATCACATTTTTCACAGATTCAGCTAACCCTTTTTGCGTCCACAAGCATCATCACTATGGTTCATTACCACGACGAGAAGAACTTCTCCAAGATGAGGCACTTGAATACCAAGAGTGTTGCTCATAACCAATGAACCAGTGATGGCCATAGAAGCACATTCATTGAGAAAGATTCATGCTAGAAAACTCTGTGCAAGTGAGATGCAGGATGTGGTGTCACATGTAATAGCCAGAGAAGGGATTCTTATCTCTCTTTGCTGGTTATCAGTCTAGCTTCTACTTCCTCCTTTTTCTTCAGATTGCAGCAAAAATCTTGACCCAGTTTCAGCATCAGAAAACAGCAAGCATATACGCAAACTCTCTCTTTCAGGTATAGTAACTTGCACACCAAAATGAAGAGGGAACACAGAAAGTTATTCTTTGTAACAACCTCTATCCTTTCTGCTCATATGAATATTCTCTCTGTTTTCATCTCTCTCTCTCTCTCTCTCTCGTCCCCAGTAGCTGCCAGCAATGCAGCCTTCTAGAAAAATTTGTTAGGCCGTCCTCTCTTTTCTGCTGCTGCCACCTGGTCTTGTTTTAGAAACTTGTTTTCATCATGTACAGTTGAATGGTTATCTAACAGCCAAAATCATCAGCTGCCAGCTTGCTGTTTGTCTGGTATTGATGTCGGGCAGCTCACTCAGCCACATAGGTATAAGGAAGCCTAGCTGCTAGCCAACTACTCTCCATTTATATACCTATATTCCTCTGTTGACATAAATTACATTTAACTTCCAATTCTGCCCTCTGCTAGATGCACCTATCTCTCGTTTATTGAGGACAATTTAGGCCTTTAGTTTAACTTTTGTAAGCTCCTGTATGTACTCTTAGAAAAATTCCACATTGCAGACCCTTTGAGAATGTAGCCTAACACTGTTGTTTTCTCTGAGTTATATAGTCATTGTCGAAACTCGCTCTTAAGCTTTCAAAAGTTTCATCATCTGTTGTTGGTCCAGCAAAACTATTGACAGTTTCCTCTCAACTATAAATGGCCTATGTTACCTGTTGACAGTTTACTCCTTCATTTGAAGTTCTCATTGAATATTCAACAGTTTGATCTGACTTTGGGCCTTCCATCAAACACCTTTCAATCTTGAAGAATTTTGGCTCTTTGAGGCCTCAAATTTTTTTCCACTTCACTCCAGGCCTTTCTAAGGTATTTTGGAGCATTTCTGGACATTTTGATCATGTGTCCTGTCCACTGGTGTAAAATGACCATTTTGTCTGGTGTAAATTTTGCCAATTTACCCCTCAGATTTGTCTCTCGAGTCCCCAAATCATTTTATTTGACATTTAGCCTTATTTTGGACCTTTAATTCTTCAGGGTGTAACAAAATTGGGATGTTAACAATTGGTAGATTGAGGAAGTTTGGGGGTATACCAGAAGGCACTAAAACTCCAGCAGATAACAAATTGGTACACATGTTTCAATCAATGGTAAATATTATTCTACAATGGATTTGGCAATCCTAGTGATCGTAATATTTTTCATATTTGTTCTCTTAAAAGATTGCTTAGGATGAGAAAAATTATATAATATTAAATAAAATTTATGCAATAGTAGATTTTTTGTTCCGTTGGTTATCTAATAGTTGAAAAGGAAACAGCTTTCTAAAGTATATTGAATTTTAAGAATAATATAAAAGTTTATTCATAATATGCTACATTGTAGAACATGTGGTGTACTGTCTTCAGTCTCATGTGCCAAAACAATAAGAGCTCTAGACAATATAGCTTTCTGAGGCTTTTCATCGGGTTAAGGATACTGGTATAGAGAAAATCAGCTTATTGTAGGGTTTCAAAACCAAGTTGCTTTGAGATAAAATCATGAATTACTGGGATCTAGTATCTACAAGTAGTTATTACCCATACTAAGGGATGCGAAGTGTGAGAGCCCCATTCAAGATGTGTATTTTTCTTGTGAGGCAGCTAGCAAAGATCCTAATTTGGCAACAAAGTTATAGATAATTGTTACTGCATGTGACTTGTCCGAAGATCACCTCCATCGTTGGAGGGTGGCATCAGAATCCTGATCTCTTCTCTTGTTGAGGCAACTCGTCTGTTTTCTTGAGTTTTCCCCAAGTGAGCAGACAATCTTCTTTAAAGTTAGCAAAGGCATAGTAAGGGAGGATGAAAGGCTCAGTTAAAAGCCTCATGACATATACTGTGATAATTATGGTTTAATAGGAATTAATTAAATTACGAGTAGAGGCTTTCATATAGCTGGGAGACATTGGGGTTGTACCGCTTCTTTAAAAATCTGGGTTGTGCTCTTCTTCAGAACATTTTTTTTTTGTTGTATTGGTGGTAGATTCTGAATGCATGCCTGTATGCATGTCTTTTGAGCATTAAATTGTTTTGTTTGCTTGTTCTTGTTGACTCTTTTCAAGTGGATAGTCATTATATCAATAAATATGTTCATGGTTGCAAGATCAAATATCTATAACATTTTGTGTTCTGTTCCCAGGTTTCATTGCCTCTAGTAATTTCATTATTTGCATGAAGTTTTTTCTATCTTTTTGTAGTAAATTGTTATTACCACTATTTTTGTTGATTTTGTCTCTATCTCTTTATTGAAGTTGGGGCCGGAATCAAAATGGCCAACTAGGCCTTGGTACTACGGAGGACTCACTTTTGCCACAGAAAATTGAGGATTTCCAGGTATTTCATTTGTTTTTCTTATCCATTCATTACTCGTGTATTTGTTAGTGTCATAAAAATTTGAGAAATCACCTTCTAAACCATATCAACCTAGTTGTGGCTTTTAATTTTGTTAGAAATGTTATAATGACATACATATTTTCCCATTAATATAGAAATATAAGAAAAGGGTAGAAAACCAGTGGATATCCAAGCTTGTCTGTGATAGGAAGTTTTAATTCTGATTTTACTTCTCATCTTTACATTTTGTGGCAAAAGTTATCAGTTGCCGTCGAAGAAAAGATCTTGATTAAAGTTTCTATACCTTTGTTCCCTCATTCTCCCTGTCTGTCTTTCTCTCAAGATAACAAATTGTGGAAATCTGATCTTGATTCTTTAGAATAGTTGACATTATCTATTTTAGTTAAGCTTTATTTTAATATTGTGATTTGGGTCCATTAGCTTATTTCCTATTTTGAGTGGAGAATAAATCTCTCCCAATGGTAGCTGTAGCTTCCTAATTTAGTGTATGTAAATCTCGGAATAGAGTGGCTAGGATATTCAGTCCTTTGTATGTGTGTGTGTCTGTACACACACTAGTATGACAGATGAATAGAATGACTTTCTACTAAAAAATTCTTCACAAATAAATAGAATGCACCAAATGACATCAAAGAGGATTAGCCTCCTCATATTTAGACAGAAGGCCAATAAGTGAGGAGAGAATGTTCAATTATAGGAAAAAATTGAAAGAACAAACAACTCAAAGAGGAAGTACTTTGGAATGTTTGGTTTACAATAAATATCTGACAATTGATTCACTCCTTATGGCAAGGATTTCCTTTTTAAGTACCTGTGTTAGTTAAGTGTCACAGCAGGAAGCTAAGGATCTATCCAACATTATCTGCAGTCCTTTATGTACCATGAACACCGCCTCTAGCCTAGAATTTCTTCATCCCTAACATTGTCCTTCAGAGGTCTGAGGTAGTTCTGCCTCCTCTTGCTAGCCAATTCTGACAGCATTATTTTTGTTTGGTATTGTTACTAAGCTGTAATTTACACATGTTTATCACATGTAACAATTGGCATACAATTTTAATTTAAACTAGTGATTTCTCCAGTATAGAATGAAGATATCCTTTTCATGACATTGTCTAAAATGGACATGGTACATTCTCATCTTTCAGATCCCCAGATTTTATGGTAATATAAAAAATGCATAATTCTTCAAGCATGTTTACCGTTGAGGTTGACATGGGCATGCTGGAATGTTCTCAAAAGATTTATGTACTTCCTTTAACTCTGCTTAATATTTTGTAGGGGGTATCTGTAAAAATGGTTGCTGCTGGTGCTGAACATACAGCTGCTGTTACTGAAGAAGGTGAGCTTTACAGTTGGGGCTGGGGCAGATATGGAAACTTGGGCTTGGGTGACAGACATGACCGCTTAGTTCCTCATAAAGTTTCAAGTGTTGAGGTATGTAACCTATCTAAGACTATTACCATATACATGATTTCTTCATGGAATATCCAGACATTTTGAACATGCAAGGAGCATTTTTCCTATCATCATGAGCTTATTGGGAACCGGGCAATCGTGAAGATATGATTCTGCCTTGATTGATCCGTAGAGCCGCAAACACGAACTCCTCCAAGTCGGTCCACACGATCGGCCGTTTCCATGAACGCCTTAAGTAATGCTAGTAACCCTAGGCGCCTCCAATGAGAGATCTGAATTTCTCCTTGTCTTTCCAGCTTCTTAAGTGGCCTATTTATAGAGTAAAAACCCTAATTATGCCTTTGGAAAAACCCTAAACGATTTAGATCTGGCCCATAATCATATTGGGCCGTATCTCTCTTTTAATTTGTGGAACGGACTCGACCCAAGTGTGTGACCCCTTAGGTCCACCATTGGGCTAGATGTAGGGCCAATTCTATTGGGCTATATGAAGGCCCAACTCCTTAGAATAATTAAACTCTTTTAATTAAACTTATGGGCTTCATAATTAACTCATCTCATGGGCTTCTTAATTAAACTCTTTAATTAATAGTTTTAGAATTAATCATATTAATTCTAAAACCCTATATATCATGGTTAACGTCTAGCAACATGCCATGAACGCCTAGCCAACGATGAAAAAAAAACACGGATCTTTTCGATTGCAATTACCGTACAATAAAATCCTTTCATCAACTATGTCCTGATTGAATTTAGGGTATGGTTTTATGACGAAACCCTAGTCAATCAACAACTATGTATCCATTCCAGATTTATGACTTGTTCGATGAAATCAAAACACCTTTTGATTTCCATCTCACCTTGGCCAAGGATTTCCTTAGTCATGAAATCATCGGAATACGTAGGACATCTTCTCATCTTGTCGATAAGTGATGAATCCTATTTCGACATCTACAAGCCTTCATATGTGATAAGGTTACGCCCAGTAATAATTTGTTAATGACTCCATTAGAATCCAAAAAGAACCAAAGCGTAACCAGTCAAATATAAGACCACCATGATGTCTCAAGTCTAAGGACCAATCTGCACTATTGCAATACAGAAATTCTAATTCGACAATAAACAATTACCATTAGGAATTCTATAGCGGGTCAGTTCAGTGTACTTATTTTTATAATAAGCACCCACATATATGCACTAGTGTCCACACACCAATGTCTATGAAACAAGACATTCTCCTAATTGAGCATGCATCATATATGCTAGTCTATCCGAGTTATTAGTGTCCAATCCTAATAACTCTATGACTAGGAACATTTAAGATCAAGGCTTATAAGGAATATGTTTCATGATCGTCATCTCTATGCACGACCATATTCCATGAGCCTATTTGATCTATGGACTTTGTCAAGAGTGGAAATAATAAAGTCAACCATCAATGACAAATAAAACAGAATGCCTTACAATAATAATTGATTGAAGATAAAGAGTCACAATGGAAAAATATGATCAATTACATGTAAATATAATTGGCTTGTGGGGCATATCTCTAACATGAACTACATTAGTGATGATTTGGGAGAAATGAAATCTGAAATGGGGGAGGTTACTGAAAATATATTGCATTTTTCTTGTCATCTACTGAAATAAAGAGAATTTATTTTCCAGAAAAAGGTTTGAGAGATAACACCTCTATAAGCCTTTGCTCATCACGCTCACAGCTGATGGTTACTAATTGATCCATTGAGCTTGTCACTGTAGAATTCAACAGTTACACCTACTTGTTTCAGGCTACACTTCAATTCTGCTCTTTTGAAAGGCTGCTGGCTTTGACAATTTTACTGCCATCTAATAGAACAAGGGGAAATGTTTTTGTTTTTGTTTTTTTAAAGTAGTCATACAACTTTAAGAAGTTTATAAGGTTATTTCATCCTTGATCATGTCTTAATAATTTCTTTTGGTTTCTTCAGAATATGATCCAGGGTCTAAAGAACTCTAGGAGCTCCCTCATCACATGATTGAGCTGTAGATGATATTGAGTTATATCAGATGGTTTAAATTTTTGGTTGAAGTAAGATTAAGTCCTATAGTCATTCACTACAAGCAGGGCTTGAAGATTTTGGTGGAACTATACTGTTTTAGGTTGGTTGTTTTGGTTAGTATTTTTATGAATCAAAATGAACATGAAAGTGCTTTTCAAAAACTCTTGTTAGCCAAACGACTGCAAGAACTCCTGGTTCAATTGTCATTTTTTTTTATTAATTATGGATACATTATTGTTGGAGAGAGTCCTAGCTTATGAAGAAGTCACAGGAAGCAGATAAGAAGCTGATGCAGCAGATCAGCCTCCAGCAGATCAAAGAAAGAAGATAAAGATGCAGCTAGATAAGTTCCTAAAATCCAGGAAAAATAATAGGAGAAGATAGAAGTTTTCTTATCTTATTTTTCTGTTGTATATTAGCTCCTAAATTCTAGGATTAGATAACATAGAAACTTGTATAAGTAGGTTTCCTATCTATTGAATCAAGGTATGCGAGTTCATTGATCAAAACTCGACTTGAATTCGGGTTCCCTACTCTAGGGACCGAATCTGTTCAATTATAAAGAACTGTTACCTATTGTAGTCCTAGACAATCACTTCCATCACTAGTTAATTCTAGAAAGAAGATGTAACACCACAAGTTCTTACCCAAAGGTGTTTGTTGAAGGTGACTAATGTTATGGGACCAAGTAATATACCCATGACCTCCCCAGTAGACTACCAATGTGGGATTGAATTTTGACAAACTCCCCTCTTTTTAGTTCCCGATGTCCTTGCCAGGTTAGAAATTCTTATCTCAGTATGATCCAAACCAGTCTCAAAGCATTTTCCTAGCCGCACCACCCGGTATTGGTCCTAGGTTGGTCTGATGCCACTTCCAAAAGTGCTAGTTGAAGTTGACTTTTGAGTTTATGGGACCTTGTAATATACCCAAGACCTCTCCAGTAGACTACTGATGTAGAATTGGGTCATAACAGAAGAGGAGTTTCTTAAAAACTTTCTGTGACAGAATCTTCTAGTCTATCTTTGCATTTCAATGGTATGTGTATGGAGAATTAGTGTTGTTTGTTATTAAGCTGTTACTGTTTTTTTTTTTTTTTTAACGTAGGAATTGAGGAGCTTCGCCTAGCGGCGCCTTTGGCGCGAGCGTTGCCAACCCTATAACCTACGGGCTGATCCGAACCGGACCATTGGGCCAGGCCAAGGTAAGTCCAGGTCAAAGACCCGTGCCCATTGCCCCTTGTGTAGTTAAGCGATACCTACCGCATTGCCCAGGATTCAAACACACAACCTTGGCATACCCAACACCCGAAACCCATGCGGTCGACCACTTGAGCTACCCCAAGGGGTTAAAACTCGGAAGTGATTAAGCTGTTACTGTTGTTACAGTTGAATTCAGTTTGTTAGTTAGGATTTGTCCACTTGTTCTTGTACAGCTCTACAAGTTAGCTGTATTTCTAACAGAATCAGTTGAGTATTCAAGTCTATAAATACTCAACTGATTCTCTATTTTTAGCAATTAAGGATTATTCTTCAGTAAATCCTAGTTTCTGTTTTCTTTCAGTTCCTTTCTTTTCTTCATAGAAGCTCTCGCTTCATGGTATTAGAGCCTGCAACTTGCTTCAATGGCTGGAAATCAAGAACAATGCAGTTCTTCTCAAAGTCGATCCTGCTCTCTATCTTCTGCTTTGCAATTTGATTTCTCTTCTATTGCAAGAGAATTCAATTACAATCCTATCAAACTAGATAATAATAACTACCTGTTTTGGAAAGCACAGATCTTGGCGACAATTAGGGCTTTTGATTTGGTTTCCTTCATCAACAAATCAGGAAAAGGCCCAATCAAATGTCTACCAGATCCAGATTTTGATGATCCTAATGCATAGAAAGTAAATGAAGAATATCTAGCCTGAATCAAATCAGATAAGTTAGTCTTAGGGTGGTTGTTCTCTACAATAGACAAAATCGTTCTAGCTCAGGTGATTCATTGTGAATCCTCAGCAGAGGTATGGTATGTTCTTGAGAATTTATATTCTCAGCAAACTGTTGTCAAATCATTTCAGTGAAAACAACAATTGAGATCTATCAAGAAGGATTCTCTATCTGTGAATGACTATCTCTTGAAGATTAAAACAATAGGACATGCTCTTGCTGCAATTAGTGAGCCAATCAGTGACAAGGATCTTTTATTAGCAATTTTGAGTGGATTGGATAGTGACTATGAAAATGTTGTCAGCTTAATTACCTATCAAATGGATGATATTAACCTAGAGAAGGTTCAGTACTTACTGTTAATGCATGAACAGAGGTTATCTGTTAAGCATTCCACTTTATCTTCACTTTTAAAATTTGAAGGTGTACCTCCAATGATTGCAAATGTTGCATCTCACTGGTCAAGGAATGGCAGTGGTTCTGTTAACAGTAGTGGTGGTTTTTCTGACAGATGTGGTAGAGCCAAGGCAGATCTAACTCTAGGAAGATATATTGTCAATTATGTGGAAAACCAAGTCACTTTGCCAACAACTGTTATCATAGATTTGACAGAAATTTTCAACGTTTTCCAAGTCAAAATTCTTGCAGAGTTGGATTATCTTAGTTTGATCCAAGAGCTTATCTTGTAGCCCTTAGTGATCCTAGTGAAGATTTTTTAAGTGAGACAGGTTCTATTCAAGGTTCTCACTATAACAATTCTTTGGACAATCAATTTTCTTCTTCAGCAACTTGCAATGATCCGTCTTGGTTTGTTGACTCTAGAGCAACAAATCACATTACTTCCAACCTTCATAACCTTACTCTTCACTCTCCTTATCAAGGCTATGACAAAGTTGCAGCTGGCAATGGTAAGAAATTATCCATTTCAAATGTTGGCCTTAGTTAACTTCATACTCAAACCAAACTCTATTGTTTCTTTATCTAATGTGCTTCATGTTCCTCACATGATGAAAAATCTTATAAATGTCTCTCAGCTTACAAAAGATAATAATGTGATAGCTGAGTTTTATTCTGATTCTTGTTTTTTTAAGGACAAGGACACAGGAATTGTACTACTCCGAGGGCAACTTAAAGATGGTCTTTATCAACTGTCACCTGCACCTGCATTCAGCAGCTCTGGTTTTGCTTTCACTTCTTTGTCTCGTTTGGCAGAACACTGTAAATCTACCAAATCTACAGTGTCAAATTAGAGTTCCCATCTTGTCATGCCACAATTTTGAATAAAAACGCAGTACCAAATAAAACTGTGTGATCAGGGGCATGCCAAATCAGGGCATCCTTCTTTTTCTGTAATACAAATGGTCTTGAATAAGATTCATGTTCCTTGTTGTTCCAATTCTTCTCTTTCTTTTTTGTGATTCGTGTAAACTTGGCAAACTACATCAGCTTCCTTTTTCTAATTGTGAAATTACAGCCAAGAAACCTTTAGAATTAGTTTATTCAGATCTCTGGGGTCCAGCTCCTAATGTATCTACTGCAGGCTATAGGTACTGTATCATCTTTGTAGATGCTTATACCAGGTATGCAATGGCTATATCCATTGAAACTGAAATCTGATGCTCTTCCTACCTTCATTTCCTTTCACAAATTTGTTGAATTACAATATCACTCTAAACTAAAGGCTCTCCAATCTGATAATGGAGGGAAATTTCGAGCCTTCTTGCCATATCTTAACTGTCGTGGAAACCTTGTTTGACTTGTCCTCATACTTATCAACAAAATGGGGTTGCTGAGAGGAAGCATAGACATATTGCTGAAATGAGTCTTACACTGTTAGCCCATGCTCATATGCCTTTAAAATTTTGGGTAGAAGCTTTTTAAACAGCTGGTTATACAATTAATCTCTTACCAGCTTCTCCTCTAAAATTTGCCTCTCCTTTTGAACTTCTTTATCACATGTTCTACATTAGTTGATCTGGGAGCTACTCTGACTAATGATGGTGAATTGTTTTCTGATCCTTTTCTATATAGAACTATCATTGTCTCTCTACAACATTTGACTTACACCTGACCTAATATTGCCTTTGTGATGAATAAACTCAGTCAGTTTTTGTCCTCTCCTAATCAGCAACATTGGTTGGCCTGCAAAACATTGGTCCGATACTTACAGGGGACTATTTGGTTAGGTTTATTATTCACCCCTTATCTGTCTATAGAAGTTTATATCAATGCAGATCATGCTGGGTGTAAAGTCATGCAAATCCACAAGTGGGTTGGTCTTTTTTGGTAATATCTCTTAATTTGGAGTTAAAAGAAACAGTCAGTGGTTGTAGGATCAGTTGGGGAAGCTGAATATAGAGCTTTAGCATAAGGAGTTACTGAAATTTTGTGGCTAAAGTCTCTAGATGCTAAACTGGGCTATTCACTTTCTAAAATTCCTATCATTTGGTGTGATAATTTGTCAGCTAAAAGTATTGTTGAAAATCTTGTCTTCCACTCACACACTAAACATATTGAAATTGATATTTATTTTGTTAGAGAGAAAGTTGAAAATGATGAGGTGGAGATCAGATATGTTCCCACACAATATCAAACAGATGATACTTTCACCAAAGGTTTGCCTAGAGACAGATTTCTCTTTCTGTGTAAGGCTTGGCCTAACATTGTTGCCTAACTGTGCTGTTCAAGATAAACTACAGCAGACTACTTAACTAAGGATGATTTGCCCAAAGTTCCAGAGCCTAATTTGAGGGGGAATGTAGAGAGAAATAGTTTTGTTTGTTATTAAGATGTTACTGTTGAATTCAGTTTGTTAGTTAGGATTTGTCCACTTGTTCTTGTACAGCTGTACAAGTTAGTTGTATTTCTAACAGAATCAATTGAGTATTCAAGTCCATACATACTCAACTGATTCTCTGTTTTTAGCAATCAAGGATTATTCTTCAGTAAATCCTAGTTTCTGTTTTCTTTCAGTTCCTTTTCTTTTCTTCATAGAAACTCTCCCTTCAGTATGCTGTTGGGATGTATGTATTTGGTTCTGCCGTATGCAGTCATTTTAACATAATTTCTATATAGAAGAATAACTTGCACTTCTATGTTTTACTTTTTAAGTTTGTGTAGCCTTATGTTTCTGTTAGTCACCATTATTTAGAGGAAGCTGATTCCAACTGTATTTGTAGCTTCATATGTCATTGTGGCATATCCTTTTTCCTTTTAAGATTTCATGCATTAGACATTAATATTTTTAAGTTTCAGGGAGAGAAGATGGTTCAGGTTGCATGTGGATGGAGGCATACTATATCTGTTTCCTCTTCTGGAGGTTTGTACACTTTTGGCTGGAGTAAGTACGGTCAACTAGGGCATGGGAATTTTGAAGACCACCTAATCCCTCATAGGTTGGAAGCCTTGCGTGAAAATTTTATTTCTCAGGTAACCTTTTAGGTTCCTGTCATATGGATTATGATATCTTAATTTTGCATCAGTCCATTATATTCTCTGTTGTATACAAAAATCAAGAGAAAGAACATGGAGTTATTATTATTATTTTTTTTTGGTAACAAAAAATCCACTGAAGGACCATAGCTAAAGGATAAGGAATTTATTATCTTGTTCATCAGCGTCATTTTGTCCTACAGACAGTCTCAAGCGTCCAGTCTCTTTCTCTGCCTTTTGGTGACAAAGTATAGTAGTCAATATGGGTGCTTTTCACCTTGTATGGTTGACAAATATCCAACTTTATGGTTGACAACGATAGTTAATCAATGTTACGATTCTGGAAATTACTCCTAGATTTTCTATTCTAAATTCTGAAATTGCTTTAGTTTAGGAATATACCTCTTTAATTCTGCATTTCCTTTTATTTGTTTTTCCCTAGATTGATGCTTTCCTTGTAATTAGAATTTTGTCAATATTTAGAATAAATTGATACTTTCCTTGTCATTAGAATTCTGTCCATATTTAGAATAGGCTTTCTTCTATAGAATGTACAACTCTCTTGTCAATGAACGAGAGAGAAATTTTACCAGGAATTCCTTCATTGTTTTAGAGCCTTTTGTCTAGGTTTCTTTCCATTGCCCTACATTTCTGTCGTAATCGTTCTCCTTTCGGCCTTCATTGCAATTATCCCAAACCCTTCAGCCTTGAACTCTTTGCTTGAAGATGTCGAGAACCTCCATGGACACCTTCACACTCAACGCACCCTCTGCCACTACGGGTAAACCTTTTGCTGTTGCTGCCTCTACTGGATCAGGCAACGAACTCCAAAGGTAGAATCCATTCTATTGCCTCGATGGAACGAATTACCTATAGTGGAGTCAAATTGTCCAAACCATCCTCAAGGGGTGAGAAAAGAAGGACCACCTAACTAATACTAGGCCTAGCATTGAAGACCCAAGATTCAAGACATGAAGAGGATTCCATGATTATGTCATGGCTATGGAATTCCATGAAATCGGATGTTAGCCAAAATGTGATGTTCCTCACAATTCCAAGAGCCATATGGGAAACACTGCAACAAACCTACTCCAAGAAAAAGGATATTGCTCTAGTTTACGAGTTAAAGGTTCAAGTAACCTCCACTAAACAAGGAAGCATGTATGTCACTAACTACTACAATAGGTAAGATATCAGAATAGGTAAGTGAGGAGAAAAGAAGTTCATTACCACACATATGGTTAGGGGCACCAGAATCTATAATCCAAGGACTAATAGATGAGCCTTGAGCAACACAAGCAACGGGATTACCAGGATGAGACGGTTGGGTAGCTTGAAACTTCAAGAAGGCATCATACTCAGTTGTAGACATAGATACCAATTGCGAACTTGGTGGAGATTGAGCAGGACTAGGATCGCTCTAAAATACATGAGCTGCACTAGTAGATGATACAGGTGGAGCAGCTGGCCGACCATGTTTCTTACAAAAGGTACATTGTGGATGTGAGCGATTATTATTGTGTCCTCTATTTCCTCCTACGGTTGAAGCCTGAGATACAAGAGCTGAAGATTCGGCTGGAGGAACAACATGAGAAGAAGAGGACATACCATGTGCACCTGTCATATTCAACAACCTTTTGAAAGAGTCCTTCATGGTAGGGCTAGTGGAGTTGGTCAAGATTTGATGCCTGATGGCGTCAAACTCTAGTTTTAGACCGGAGAGAGCAATAGCCATAAAAAAATTTCTATCGTTGAGCAAATCTGTTTGGTGCGGGTCGTAGTGAGAGGAAGAAGAGCATCAAATTCTTGCATGAGAGCCCAAACCTGCCCCAAATAAGATTCCATGGACGACTCCTACTTGAGATTCTTGATATTAGAAATCACAGTGTACAAACATTGGATGTCGTTTGTATAACACTCTTCATCTTCCTTCCACACATCAACACAAGTTTCAAAGGGGCGAAAGAGCTGCATGATGGAATGATCAATAGACTGCCATAGGAGGGTACATAACTGGGCATCAACTTGTTCCCATCTAGCCTGATTCGCTTCTGGAACACTTTCAGCCTTGGTGGTAAGATGATCCGCTTGGTCTTGTCCTTTGAACCACATTTTGACAGAGGTTGTCCATGAGAGATAATTGGCTACCCTATCAACTTGACAATGGTAATATTGGTTGTCCCAAGATTGGAGATAGTAAAGGATTGAGAGACGGTAGGGGCAATAGGTGTCGAAGTGGGAATAGCACCGGCAGAAGCGGCGTCACTGAAATCAGATATGGCGAGGGTTTCGACATTGGAAGTGGCTTGAAGAGTCGCCAGCGATCAGATCTAGAGAAGCTGGAAAAAAGTGGCCGGCGGACTCGTTGTCACGCGTCGGCACGTGGGGGGTCCGGCGGCGGCAAGTCTTCGGCGGTCGGCCGATCTAGGGGCGGCAAACCTGATGGTGGTGGCGGTGTTATCCAATGGTGGCCGGACAGTGGGGTTTTGGTATTGGGCAGTGATGGTTAGGGTTTGATGGCTAGGGTTTTGGTTGCTGGAAAAAAAGATACATAGCGGGGCTAGGGTTTTTTTTCACCGGTGACTCTGATACCATGTGAGAAAATTATTATGAGAAAAAACCTAAGAGACTAGCCTCTCTTAGCTTATTATTTATAATAAGCATAATGGGCCTTAAACCTATGGGCTTAATCTAATTACGAAAATAAAACACACACATATAATAACTATAATATATATTAATAATTCTAACACCTTGTAATTAGAATTCTGTCCATATTTAGAATAGGCTCTCTTCTATATAATATACAGATCTCTTGTCAAAGAATGAGAAAGAAATTTTACCAAGACATTCTTCAATCAAAATTCCAAAATTGCTTTTTCCATGCTCAAATGATAATATGCACTGCACCTTGTCTAGCATAAATTATTTCCTAGGTTTTGGTCATTATGTTTTGCAGTGATATATTCCGAGTACCATGTACTGCATAATAAGATGTCATTGAACAATATATGCACCTTCATCAACTTCTGAATGTGCAGACTTGCAACCATGGAACTTGCAAAGTTTAGTGTATCAAGGATAAGTTGAATGCGCAGGCTTGCAACTAATAATTTTAAATGTATCAAGGATAAGTATAAAAGTTACACTGATAAATGAGGAAGTAAAATAGAGGTGGAGAGTTCACTAAAGAAAATTTTCAGGGAGACATTTCTGAATAGTTATGAAAGCAAGTTCTTTATGATGTCTACATGAAGGGAATGAGGATCGGAAGCTATCTCCCTGCTTCTGGATGTAAAAATGCTAGTTCAGAAATAGTAGTGTGATAGTTGGTTTGATTCCACAGGGTCAACCCCATATTTTCAGAAAGAATGATTACAATTACATGTGATATGCTATTGGTATCAAGTTATACTGCAACCATGCAATTTCTACAGATTGATGTTTTCTTGTATGTACTAAGTGAGTCGACAAATTTTGTCTTCCTAAATTTGGATTGCAAGAACAAGTCTCTTTGTTACTTATCCCAAAAAGGTGGTAAAAGAAATGCTGTCTCCCTCTCTGTCCCTTCTTTTATTTATTTATTATTGTCACTATTATCTTTGGCAGATGGGTTTGGGGTGCAGAACAGTGAAAATGAGCCAAACTGAGGATGCTATTTGTGTGTATATTTGTTCCAAGTAACTTTGAATTGACCAAGTATGATTAAACCAAAACTTGGAACGAGCTTGCATAAGTTCTAGGTTGTGATGTCATTCTCTAATACTGAAAATCCCTATGTGCATATACACGAAATGAACCAGTGTAGATATGAATATATACATTTGCCTTTGGTTTTACATTCATAGATATCTATACATGTGTAGCACAGACTTCTTTGTTGTTATAGTTGATATTCGTTATATGTCTAGTGTTTTTCAACTTCTTTGGGATTTAATTTTTCAGATATCAGGTGGTTGGAGGCATACCATGGCATTGACAAGTGATGGAAAACTTTATGGATGGGGTTGGAATAAGGTTGGCTGCTTTAATCTCATTGAATTTTCATCATTGCTACTGCCTTTTTCTCTTTTTATTCCACTTTCCTTCTGGTTGGTATTGCACATAAGAATGGCCACCTTCCTTTCCTTTGAGGGGTCGATCTTCTTCCCTTGTGATTCTTTTATAATGACTCAATTTTACATGGGATATTTGAATATTTAAACAGATCATTTTGAATTCACACAAAACTTGATGTTAAGGTTCATCAACTGTGCACATGATTGACACAAACACCTAATATGACTTAAAACTGGCATTCATGTTAGCCTAGTGGGATATGTTAAAACAACCACTGCATAGTCCAAGACTGCAAGGCACCTGAATTGACATTCAATCTTTGCCTAGTTTTAGCAACATTACATTGCACGACTCTACCAACTCTTGTAGTTACCTGTGTAACTGGTACTCGAAGCCCTAGACAATCCAGATGAATTAGTTTTTTGAGCTTTGAGTCCATGACAAGGACATATTTTCTTGGACAAATACCTTGATACCCTTCCTTTGCTTAGTTTTCTGTGTATAAGACATTTTATGTGAAGAAGGATGGGCATGGAGTTGCTATACATCATACTTCAATGTTCTTCAAGGTTTCCATGATTACTAGCAGAGGTGCACCATTGTTGCCAAGAGTGTGAAATAGGAGGCAGTTAGATTTGCTGACAACTCTTCTTGGGTTGTGCTGCAACTTCTTTTGTTTAAGTCCTTTTTTTTTCTAGCAAACATTTTTCTTTTTTTTCCTAAAGTATTCCACTTGTTTACATAGGTTTAGCAGACTAACTTGCTGCCACACATCTGCCACACCCCATTTTATTAATTGTCTAGGTGATTTCTTCTACTGATTATTTCATATGGGATTTTCAACTAGCATATTGGCTGCCATTCTTGAAAGAAAATACACCACAGGCACATGTTACTTCCTGTTGACGTGATTTGTATGCGTGCATGTAGGTTTAAAGGAGTGAAAGTGACCAAACCTTCAAAGATTGGGTCCGATCAAACAGACTTAGAAAAAGCAAGAACCAGAAAGAAAATGCACACACATCTATATATATTTATATATATATATATATAGAGAGAGAGAGAGAGAGAGAGAGAAAGAGCTTTAGATATCACATCACAGTGTTTTCTTATAGTTGTTACTGTAAGCCCTACTACATCAAGGTTAAAAAATCATGATTTTGGAACTTTGCGTTACTGGGTGAATTTATATGTTGTGGTTATTTTTGTTGTTTGTTTGTTGTACAACTTCTCTTTGAATGAATCATCATTTTCTAATCACAGTAACATTTGAATATTGAATTGTAATTTTTCATGCCAACCTTTTGACATAAGGATAATCTTGACAATTTTATATGTTTGATTTCCTAAGCAAAGTACATTACATTGTCTCAGAAATGATAGTTTGGCAATAATTGCAAAAATAACATTTCAGTAAATCCTTTGTATGTCAGGAGGTTCTATTCAGGGTTTTAGCATTGTGGTAACTCTGTGTCAGCTCCCTAAGGATCTGACAAGCAATTCTCAATCAATAGGTTGATCAAGGAAGGAAGAAAGGGGGAATTGAGAGAGAAATTGGGGAGAGAGAGACATAAATGAGGGAGAGAGAGAGAGAATAGAGAAAGAATATTCAGATAATTTGTTATGGGTTTTTTCATATATGTCCGTGGGGAGGGATCAGTTGTATATATAGCTGGATCCTAACCTCCCATGTGCGGGTAACCACTTACAAGATTGGGAATGTACAAACTACCAAAGCAACAACAAACTTTGTACAACTCCCTACAACATATTCTACTAATTTGCTACTTTTCCTTCCTATTACATTTAATTACTATATCGGCCCCCTACCATGCGGATACATGACAATTACCCCTCCCTACAAAATTTTCTTGTCCTTAAGAAATGTGGAGGAGGCTGGCCACTCTAGGAAACTGGCAGAGGATGTCTGGAAGATACTCCCATGTATTATTATTCGAGTGGAGATGAGACCACTTGATGAGAACTTGAGGAATGGGAGCCCCGTTCCTGTAAATTACCCTTCTATCCAACATAGCTATAGGTTCCTTAATATTGTCATTGGCATTTGGGAGAGAAGGTAGAGTAGAGCTCGTTGGTTGTGCCCTTACTGACTTTTTGAGGAGTGAAACATGGAACACCGAGTGGATGTTGAAGGTAGAGTAGAGCTCGGTAGGCTACGTTCCCCACCTTTGCAGTGATGGGAAATGGACCATAGAACCTTGGGTTTAACTTTGAGCTGGGGTTTTGTATTAAGGCCCTTAGGTAACCCAGCTTAAGCTTTGAATACACGACTTCACCAACCTAAAATTCCCTTTCGCTCCTTCTCCCATTTGCCAATTGCTTCATATGGTTCTGGGAATTAGCCAATTCATTTTTAAGCACTTGTAAGGCCTATTACCCTTGTTGAAGGTAAGCATCTAGAGTTGCTACTATAGAGGAGTCACCCAAGGTTGGTAGCAATGGCGGTTTGTAACTGTAAAAGGCTTCGAAAGGAGACCTTTTTATGGAGATGTGGTGGTTGGAGTTGTACCACCATTGGGTCATGGGAAGCTATTTGTGCAATGTTCTTGGTTGTAGGAAGCAAGAACATCTTAAATACATCTCCAAACACTGATTAACTCTTTCAGTTTAGCCATCCGATTCAGGGTGGTAAGCAGTAGACATATGGAGCTTAACTCCTAACAATCCCATCAACTCCTTCCACATCAAACTAGTGAAAATTTTGTCTCGATCAGATACTATAGCCTTAGGTGTTCCGTGTAGTTTAATTACCTGATCCAATAACACTTTTGCTACTTCCTGAGCAGTGTAAGGATGAATCAATCCAATGAATTGGCCATACTTGGTGAATCTCTCTACTACAACTATGATGCAGTCCCGTCCTTCTGATTTGGGAAGTCCCTCAATGAAGTCCATTGAAATACTCTTCCATGGTCCCCATGGAATATCCAAAGGCTGTAATAGCCCTAGTGTGGCTACATTCTCTGACTTGCATCTCTTGCAAGTATCACATCTCAATACAAAGTCCATGACATACCTTTTCATCCCTGGCTATTGGAACAATTGTTTGACCTAGTGATAGGTGTTCACAATACTCAAATATCCCCCCCCCCCCCCCCCCCTTGTAGGATAAGCATGCAGTGCTTCTATTATCTTCCTCCTCAACACATCATCCTCCCCTATTACCAGCTTCCCTTGATACCAAATTAAGCCATTGCTTAAAGTATAACCTGGTCTTGATGTTGGGTTTACCACCAGCTGCTAGAGAACCTCCTTGGTCTTTCCAGTTGCTTCATAACTGGCAACCACCTCTTGTCCCTAATCGGGGATGATGGTTGTGATTGTAGCCATACTCCCTTCCTCATAACACCTAGACAGAGCATCGGCTGCTAGGTTTTCCTTTCCTTTCCTATATTGGATTACATAATCTAGTCCCATTAGCTTAGTCATTCCCTTCCTTTGCAATTGTGTGTGCAACTTCTTCTATAACAAGAATTTCAAACTCTCGTGGTCTGTTTTAATTACAAATCTTCCCTCTTCTAGATAGTAACGCCATTTATCCACTACCATTAGCACCGCCAATAGTTCCTTTTCATAATTGCTTAGCCCAAGATGCCTAGGGGCTAGGGCTTGGCTAAGGAAAGCTAATGGTGTACCTTCCTGAACCAGCACTGCCCCAATGCCATTAGCACTCGCATCTGTCTCAAGAAGGAAAGGCTTGTTGAAGTCTGGTAGGCCTAGGGTTGGCACCTTACTCATGGCCTGCTTGAGCTTACATAAGGCCTCTCCTACCTTGGAATCCCACTAAAACCCATCCTTTTTCAATAGATCAGTGAGGGAACGGCTGATGACACCATACCCTTAAACAAACTGGCACTAGTAGTCAGTTAATCCCAAGAATCCCCTTAATCCCTTTACATTATGAGGCCTGGGCCAAGCAATCATTGCTGCCACCATGCTAGGTTCAGTACTTACCCCTGTTTTTGATATAATGTGCCCTAGATATTCAACTTGCTTCTGTGCAAAGGCACATTTCGACTCCTTAACATTCAATTTATTGAATCTAAGGACCTCAAGGGTAGTTTTCAGGTGGTCTAGGTGCTGGACAAAAGTGGGGCTATAGATTAAGATGTCATCAAAATGGGCTATAGATTAAGATGTCATCAAAAAATACCAAGATGAATTTGCATAGATATGGCTAAGAAATCTAGTTCATCAACGCCTGAAAGGTTGTTGGGGCATTGGTGAGGCCAAAGGGCATTACTATGAACTCATAATGCCCTTGGTGGGTTTTGAAGGCTGTCTTGGGAATGTCTTCAGGCCTCATCCTAATTTGATGATAACCTGTTCTTAGGTCGAGTTTGGTGAAAACATAAGCATTTTTAAGCTCATTAAGCAAATCTTTCACAATTGGTATGGGAAACTTGTCCTTGATGGTCATGGCATTGAGTTGACGATAATTAACACAAAATCTCCATGAACCATCTTTCTTTTTGACAAGTAACACGGGTGATGCAAATGGGCTATGGCTTGGTTGGATGATGGACTTTTGCAACATGTCCTTAATGAACTTTTCAATTTCAGTTTTTAGTCTAGATGGGTAACAATAAGATCTTAAATTATCAGGCTTTGTATTTGGTTTAAGGTTAATGGTGTGATCATAGGGTCTCTTGGGTGGTAGGGAGTTTGGTTCAGATAAGAGGTCCCTAAATTCAATCAAGAGCATGTTAAGAGAGTTGATTTCCTATACCTGCCATGGTTCTTGTGAGTTGTTGTTCACAGTTATTGCCAACTCTCCTTCTTGCTCCCATTTCTCTTGAGTGGGTTCCATGTTATGGATGGAAAATAGTTGGGCCACTTGGGAGAATTTGCTTGTAAGCATCCTTTGCAACCTCTTTCCCGAGATCATTTTACACACCCTTGACTCATGGCTGCCTGTTAGAGTCATTCTCTTCCCATCTTTCTCAAAGGTTACCTCCATTTTATTGAAATCAAAGCTAATAGGGCTGACCCCCTTCATCCAATCTACCCTAAGCACTACAGCACACCCTCCCAACTTTAGTAGCCTCAACTCAACCACAAATTCTTCTCTGTTCATCTCCCAACAGAACCCCAAACAAAAGGACTGACTTAAGACCTTGTTACCATTGGCTACTGTCACTGAAAGAGGGTGAGAATTTGAGATCTCACACTCCAACTTCTTTGCCATGGCTTCATCCAAGAAGCTATGGGTACTCCCTCTGTCGATGAGTACCACCACTAGGACATTATGGGCTCTCCATTCCACCTTAATTATCTTATTGTTGGCCAATGCTTTTAGGGCGTGCAAAGAAATCTCCCCTTTATCCTCTTCATCAACTTTAGGGGTTTCTTCTACTTCTTATTCTTCATCTTCTTCTACTTCTAATAACAACAGTTGCCTTTTGCACTTATGCCCAAAAAAGTATAGCAGAGGCTAACTTGGCACCTCTGTTCCATCAAACTTCCCCCACTTGCAGGGTTAGTAACTGTTAAAGGCAAGGCTAAGACTCCCTTGCCACCATGCCCCATATCCCTTCCAGTTACTCTACTTCTTGACTACCATCCACCCGTGATCACCCCCTTTACTTGGCTCCTCTATTTCTTCATCAAAGCCTCAATTTTCATTTTTTGTAGCCTTACACTATTAGCAGCTTGCTCAACTGTTCGAGGTTACATCATTTTAACCATCAACCTCACCTCGTCTCCTAGGCCACTAATAAAACTTGACACAAAATATTCTTCATACAAATGGGGTTGGTGCACCACCATTAAAGACCTCAGCTCCTCAAATTTGAGCTAATAGGCCTGCACCGTTCCTTCTTGCTTTAGCTTATTAAATTCGTCGATCGCATCCCTTAAGTTCTTATCCCCAAACCTTGCACAGAGGTCTCTAGCAAACACATTCCATGGACTCCCCTCAATCGTAAGCCATCAATAAAACTAGGCGTCTCCCATATCATTCAAGTAAGCAGATGCCAGAGTGACTTTCTGTTGTTCCTGAACTTGGTATAAGGAGAACATCCTCTCACACCTCCTTATCCATCATCTCGGATTCTCCCTGTCAAAGAGTGGGATCTCCAATTTTGGCACAAGAAAGCTTGGCTGATTATGATTAGCCTGAGCTCTTGGCCTCCTCTCCAACGTATTCTCCTCCACCATCTCTGGTTCTAATTCAAATTTTGACGTCCCTATAGGTGGCAGCTCTGTTCCCACTCCAAGAAGGATTGGCTCTGACCTTTCCCTAGTAGGAAATTCAATTGAGTGCCTTACTGGTTGTTGGGATGCGAACATCCTCATGAACTGGTGCATTTGCTCCATCATTTGTCCCCTCAATAGAGTACTCTGTTCTCGGTTTTCTTGACGCCACCTATCCATTGCCTGATTAATCTGATTATCCACCCTTGCTCCTACTGAAGATTCAAGAGTACCCATCCTTGTCTGCATCTCTGCCATTGCTGTTGATACTTGTTGTAGTTGGTTCTCCATTTGTTTCATCCTTGCTCCATCAGCCATGGCGATGGCTTCTCAAGGATCCGAACGTCACCCAAGAACGTCGCTCTGATACTAAAATGTTAGCTCCCTAAGGATCAGACAAGCACTTCTCGATCAATAGGTTGATCGAGGAAGGAAGAGAGGGGGAATTGAGAGAGAAATTAGGAGAGAGAGACAGAAATGAAGGAGAGAGAGAGAATAGAGAGAGACTATTCAGATAATTTGTTATGGATTTTTCATATCCGCCCGTGGGGAGGGATCAGCTGTATATATAGCTGGATCCTAACCTCCCATGTGCGGGTAACCGCTTACAAGATGGGGAATGTACAAACTGCCAAAGCAGCAACAAACCTTGTACAACTTCCTACAGCATATGCTACTAATTTGCTACTTTTCCTTCCTATTACATTTAATTACTATATCTCCCCCCTACCATGTGGATACATGACACTCTGCTTTTACTAGCATGGTCTAATACAGGAATTTGCTGCAGCCATCTATATTCTTCTACTAGTAACAGTTCATTACTCTCTTCCAGATGAAACACACTGAGATGGAAATATAACTTTTAGAGCATGGCATTTGACTGGTCTGTTAGTAGACACTCTTTGAAGGCCTACGAGCACATGAATGTACAATATTATTTTCTTTGCTTGCTTAATCTTAATGTTTTGGTACCATCTATTTCTGTCATGTATCAAAGTTTTGGTTATGGGAGGTCCTAGGTTCATGGCAAACAATAGTTAAACTAGAGTTGTTAGTAAATACCAGAACTAACTGAATGTCAAATCTCTTGCTAAGAGGTGTGATGACACTTCTTGAAGATATTGGAGCCTCCCACTGTGCAAGGGATCTGGAAACTCTACATCTGGGAATCAACTTGGCTTCGATTCAATCCTGTTCCCTCACAGTTTTGCACTAACCGATAGGATCCAAGTACCTCTCAACCTCTTATCTAGATGCCCAATAAATAATAGTGTATGTATAGATATTTCCAATATGAATGTCTTAATATTAATGTATAACCTATCTAGTTAATGTACATCTTAATATATGTCTTTTGGATAGCCAATCCTATTGGGTTTCCAACTCGTTAATTTAAACTAATATACTGAACTTAAATAATTTGTTAACAATCCCCCACTTGATGTAAATTAAACATTGTTGTATCTAAGTTTTATGTGCGTCTAGGAAGTAATGTGCTTAAGTAAAGGTATCTTCAAGGTTTGAACCTTCACATAGTGCAAACACACCATGTCTGTATGGACACCAAGTAGACAACCATGAACTTAATAAATAAGCAGGAACTAAGAGGATAGACCTTGATCTTACAACCCACATTTGATCTTAAGGGAACTAAGTGGATGCCTTGAACTTAGAACTCATGCATACAGTCTAGGGTGTCACCCATACAATCCTTCAGAGGTCTTGTACTTCCAAAGCTAGCACTTTTATGGTTTGTGCTCAATCCCAAATTCACCCAGTGCTCTAGAGATCCCACTATCTCATATGAAATGACTAGCTTCAAGCCTTCAACACTTAGCTAGGCAAGTCTATCAAGTGTGCGTCCTGTTACACTCCAACCAAACTGGTTTATAGACTTACTAAAGAATATCTGACCCTCAAACAGCCAGGGCATATCTGTATAAACAGGAAACACAAATCATTGAGATGGGCTTGATTTCAAACATATACATCACAGCTGACACATAAGTAGCTTCAGCTGTTACAAAAGAAATTCCATCTTTTGCCCAGTCAGTTGCTCACAACAAAATTTCCCTCTCTTTTATTAGAAGATCTGTCTCTTCTTTGTTCATTTTGTAAGGGCTTGAAATTGAAGTAAGCTTTTTCCATCCTTGAATCCTGGCTGATCTGTCTTTTCCCCTAGCTAACCTCTAATCTCATCTCGTGTTATCAATAGATCATGCATCAGCGACCATCATCTGGATTCTGGTAACACTATTTTCATTCCTATGTTTTTATTCTGACCTAGTTAACTGCAATCCTTGCCGGTAAAGCCATAAAGGATAGGATTCCCAGTTAACAAGGGCATGCCCACTTGATGTATTTGAATATTATTAGGATTTTCTCCATCAGTGGTCCTAAAAACTAGTCTACATCTAAGATCTTCATTTTCTTGCTGCTTCTCATAGTTAAATTCTCTTTTTCTTTATTTTTTTTATCACTAGCAACAATTTTGACATTTTTGCAAACTCTTATCTTATGAGTTGAGTCTAGCTGTTTCTTTTCTTTTTCGGTGCAGTTTGGACAGGTGGGTGTTGGTGACAATGTTGATCATTGCTCTCCCATGCAAGTTAGATTTCCTCATGAACAGGCAAATCCTTGTTCCTGAAACTTTCAAAATGAATTATGATGGTTTATTGGCAATAATGTTCAGTTCTGGAGCATATGGCTGATTTTGATTTCTCCTGTTTGTCTGTCCTAATAATCACACTTTCTTTTGGTGGTTTATTTCTCACGTGCAGAAAGTAGTTCAGATCTCATGTGGATGGAGGCACACACTTGCTGTTACCGAAAGGGGCAATGTATTTTCTTGGGGGCGAGGTACAAACGGACAGCTTGGGCATGGAGAATCTATTGATCGGTAATAGCATTTCGAAATCTACCGGTATCTGAGATTGAATTTCATGTCATACATTGAATGCATACGAAATGGAAAGCAAGGCAATAAAATAGTACAAGTTTTTTACTGCGTTCTGTTTTAATTGTATGTCTAATTATGTTGGTTTCTCTGGCAGTTTTATCAATATTTAATGATCAATGAGGTATTAGAAAGGTGGCCCAAATTAGTACCAAAAGTTGCTAGGAAATGAGCCTAAAAACATATATCAAGCTGCCCAACTATCTGCTCCACCTTGCTTTTTAACCATCACTTGTATAAAATTTTGAAATAGTTCCAGTGGCAGTTTGTTCTTTGAACTTTAAGTCCGTCTTGTCTGGCTTTTTGATGTCAATTATTGCTGTAACTCTTTTAGTAATTTACCATACGTACAACATCTGAATTTGATTTTTTTTTTTTTTTAATGAGTAACGTTTATTACTCTGCAGTTGCATTTTGATTTGAGTTTGCACTGTGAGGGATACTTCAATGCAACGGATTCCTGTTTTGAACTATACATACTTCACCTGATTTATATTTCATGGGGCTGAATCAATGGAGTTGGCTCCCAATTCCTGAGCTAATACTTTTTCTTTCTATAATTTGAAGAAATGTTCCGACAATTATAGAATCTCTAAGCGTGGATGGATCTGGATTACAGCAGATAGAATCCTCTCAATTTGATCCCTCTTCAGGTGCTTTACTCAACCCCCCCCCCCCAGGTTCCCTGTTTCTTTCTAAACTGGCACACTATTTCAAATCGTGATGGTAATTCGCTTCACCGCAGGTAAAACTTCAGTTGGCCCGACTGAAAGGTATGCAATAGTTCCTGATGATAAGGTAACTTAACAGTCCTCATTAGTAACATTAAAGAGTTGGTATACTTGGCTCCCTTTTTGCGTGGGTTGTTTCTATGTGCAGCGTTACTCTTTTTTTACAAGTGACTTTTTTCACAACCTGAATCTGTGACTTCTCAATCACAAATGAACAACTTTACTGCTACTATCAATCCTAGCCTTCTCTTATCACATTAAGTATCCCTACTAGCAACAGGCGCCTAACAAACCGTATTATCGGTGTTTATGTAGGTCCAAGGGCAGAATGTAATTCCAGCAAGGGGCAACGGAAACGAAGCAAGTGTCCCGGAGGGCGATGTGAAGAGGATTAGGCTTCAAAATCCATAGCTTCCAACTGAACTGGCAGTGTTCTTGTTCCCCAGAACTTTGAGCAGGTAGCAGAGTGATTGGAAATGCTCGCTTATGGTGATAGGCAAATGCATGCCATGTCTGTCTTTGTTAGTTTTAGTTATCTTTCTCTCTAGGCCAAATTGTGTTTGCAATGCTTGCTAGCTCTTATCAACTAACTTGCTTGAATGTTTGTTGGACTCTTAATTTGTGGTCATTTTCCTATCAAAAACTCAATTCATCGTAACTCCCAGTGTGTTTCTTTTTTCTTTGCTTATTTACTTTTGTTATCCATTCAAAACTTGCACTCACTATCATCGCCCACTAAAAAGTAGAAGTTAACTCTCACCTTTATTCATGATAGGTACTAAAAAATTCTATCGTAAAATCATCAATTCAAGTCCCTCTTTCTTCACAAAAGGGTGGTTTTATATGGAGTCTTATTCTTCGTCAAGATAAGCCTTTTGTTTTAAATAAAAAATTTACATATATCTATATCTATGTATGTATATGTTATTACAAAAAATACAATAATTAAATTTATATTATGGGAAAGTTAAGACAAGGTAGAGCAAGCAAAAAGCTCGAGGTGACCACCTATCCAGGGGAGAGGGAACTGCTAACAAAATACTTGTTTGTATTCTCATTTCATGTATGCATTTCTATGTAAACATTGACTTAATGGAACTACTACTATCCACAAGAATGCATTCAATAAGGTGCTGGTAATCATCGTCGAGATGACAAGAAGGCCATCATGTGGCATTTAAACATCACCTTTTTCTGCATGCGTAAATATGATTGGCTCTTCGTCCTTTTCAACCCTGAGGCATTGAATCCACATGTAAGGTCTAGCTGAGCATAAGCCTTTCGGGCTAACAAAGAGTCGTTGGCCATTGTCTCTTCTCCGGAAATGACATGAATTTTATCCTGAATCGGTTCATTATCTACAGAGGCTATTGAGGTTTCTCTCTTTTGGTGATTTCTATCTTCATCCTTCCTCCTTTGATTATTGCAACCAGGCTTAGGAGGTTGTCCTTGATTACCCTGCCTTGGCCCCCTTCTTTGGTCTTGGGGCTACCTTGGACAATCAAGGATGAATTGATCCAACTTGTCTTCATGGATCAAGTATTTTATTTAATTCCTTAGGTCACGACATTACTCAATTGAGTGACCTGAACATTCATGGAATTTACTAAAGACGTTTTGGTTTTTGGCCAACAATTTATTGGAAGAAGAAGGGAAGCTAATTACTCCAGTATGACCCACAAAAGAAAGACTTCTTGTACGGGAGTCTAAGAGATGTAAATCTCTGAAACTGCATTGTGGGAAAATCATCAGTTTTATAGGCCTTTAGCTCAGGCTTACCAAGCCTTTCACCAATGGCTCTCTCTCTCTCTCTCTCTCTCTCTCTCTCTCTCTCTATTGCTTGAAACACCAAAGGTATTTAGGATTTCCATTTGCACCACAAACCTATTGGTGTGAGTGAGCAATTCGGCCAATGACGTTGTATGATCAAAGGCCAAGGACTCTCGTAACAGTGCAAATGTAGTGCCTTAAAGACATGTCATGATCGCTATGCCTACTTGCAACTCATGTACTTCCAAGGTAACATTGTGAAAGCAATCAACATATTGCCTCAACGTTCCATTTAGACCTTGATGAATACCGAGTAAATATGTTGGATCTTTCTTTCTAGGGGCATTCACATCAAAATTCGTGATGAATTCTTCTGCAATTGATCAAAAAAAGTAACATACCTTTCTGGGAGCTCCTTAAACCACACACGAGCATGATTTGCTAGGGGTTAAGAGGAAAGCAGGACACACAGTGGCGTCATACCAACCATGGAGAAAAATGAGGGATCCGTACTATTATACATGATGGTTGGGATTCCCTTTTCCAGAATATACGGGCAATTGTGGAAGCTTAAATCTTGGGGGGAATGGTCGCCTCAACAAGTTAACAGATAAGGGAACTTTTTTTCAATGCATATCACTGTAGACAGTTACAACTCTTTTCTGCTAAAAAATTTCCTCAACAATCCTCTTTACCTCAGATGACCCCAGAGCATTTTATGAAACAGCCTTGGCAGGCTTTAAACAAATTGCCTTGATAGGACTTACGTTGCCCTTGAAAGTTTTGCTTTCAATAGTCTCATCTTAGACGATAGCTTTTCTTGTCCGCCTACGCCTTTCTGCCATACTTCTTCAGGGATAGGCATGTAAGGTTGTGGCCTTTGAGGGTGCTAATTAAGGTGGTATTGGAACTCCTCGAAGGTGACTGTGGCCTATTCCCTCCTGAGGCCAAATGCTAAACTGATGGGGACAGTTCATCACTAGGAAAGAGGACTTGCGACAAATCAGTTAGATTCTTAAGAGCATTAGTATCCTTTTCATGGCTCTTTTTCAGTTCATCATAATTCTTCTTAAGCTATTCATATTCCACGAGGGAAACAACAGGTGGTTCCTCCTCCAAAGTGTCTTGGTGCTCTTGTAGAGGTTTAAGGATTCCTCTTGGGAGTTGTATAATGTTTCAAGGAATGCATAGCTTATACCTTAACAAGAGCTAGATAGTGTTCGGGAGAACGTCCCTGTTGTTCGGGAGAATTGCGGACTTATCCAAGAGAGCTACGAACTTGTCTGGAGGAGCGATGCAATATGTGCCATCCTTGCTCCTATGGATATTATTGATTGATCTTAGGTTCCCCAAGTCTTTACCCCGTAGAAATATGGTGTTGTCCTGGAGAAGAAATTGGGAGACATTCTCTGACTTCTAGGATGTTGTTCTTTGGCACTAGTTGACCTCGTTTTTTCCATCAAGTTTGTATTTTTGTCACATTTCCACAGACAGGGTCAAATTATTATTTTAAAAAATACAACAATTAAATTTATTATGCAAGAAAGTCAAGATAAGGCAGAGTAGGAAAAAAACTTGACTTGATAACTTGTCTGAGGAAAAGGGAACTGCTATTGTCCAGGAGAGAGAGCATGATATCGTTGTTTGGGGGAGAGCTCAACATCCTTGAGTCCCTTAAAGAAGTAGTTGTGGGCTTGAATAAGTAGCGGTATTGTTGAAGCGAGAGAGAAATGCAACACTACCGGAGAGAAAGCTTTGTTGTCCAGGAGAGAGCAGCTACAAGGCAGAGCATTGTCAGAAGATATGCGAGGATTCCTCTTGTGCCTTATGATGCTTAAGTCAACATAAGTCATGATGAAAAAGTAGGTTAAAGTAGTATGGGAGGAGAAAACGTCATTCCTCCAAATAAACAAGCAGGTTAATAAGTGTTTAGGTTTAATTATGCTAGAAGATTCGAAGAAAATGCCAAAGATCCTTCTAAATGAAAGGTAAGAGGTATTTATACTCCCTAAAATGTCAATAGTAGGACACATGGCACACATGCACGAGAAGTGCATGGAATTGTCTCGAGTTAAGCACGAATTAGGCCTAGAAGAAACACCTCCCCTCCCACCTAGAAAGTGCATAAGCCTATTGAGTCATCTAAGAGAAAGAATGCCTTGAGGTGGACTACCATTGCGCGAGACAATGATAAGTTTGTTACTATGTGAAAGTTGTTCGAGAGAAAATCTTCCTTGTTGTTCCTTTGGAGAATGACTCAATTGAGTGAATGTTGTATGATTCCTATTATGTGAATCATGAGACTTGTCTGGGAGAACGTCTTTCATTCGGAAGAACAATTTTCTCCGAGATGACATTTTCTCCTAATCTTTTCTAGGGGAAACTTCTTCAACAAGAGAATGACACTTTCTCCGAGAGGACATTTTCTCTTGGAGATCAACACTTCCTTCAAGAGAACTACACACGCCCAGAAAGATAAGCTACAATAGTATATGCATATAACACTATTAATGTCTTTTATTTTAGCAATTAATTACCTTTTAAAAAATATTAATTTAAACTTCACTCTACATCATTTCATCAATTAAGTACTTTCTAATAAAATATCATTTTAAAGCTATTAAACTAATATTAATTATTTATGTTAATATCTCTAAATTAGATAGATGTAGAATAGTCAAATCAAAAAGCCATAAAAGTTTAATTCAATAATTTAAGAGTATGACCAATCAAATGATCATTCTTTTTCTTGGTGTTTAAATTGAGCGTGCATGGTTTAATGTCTTTATATTTTTCACAATTTTTAAACAAAATATATAGCTCATTAATAAAAAAAAAATCACTAATCCGTTCAGTTTATTCAAACTTCACAAACTAATAAATTTTCAAATTATATTGAGTTTGCTACTTTCCAATTTTATTTCAATAACAAAAATAAAGAAAAAGGACACATTGAATGGATTTATACATAATAAAATGACAACACTGAATTTATTCACTTTAATAAAATCTTATAAATTCTATCTAATTTATTTAAACCTTACAATTTCATTTTAATAATAATCTCCATATATAGAAGATTTGAACTTTGTGCAAATATGAATGGGTGGGGTGGACATTAAATATAAAGAACTTGAAAGCATGGTCGGATAAGGACAGTCAATGAAATGGACTGAATTTTGGTCCATTTTGGAGCTATCTGGTGCAGACTTCTCTTTTCC
The DNA here is from genome assembly GCF_014633365.1 of Diospyros lotus. Taxonomy (NCBI): domain Eukaryota; kingdom Viridiplantae; phylum Streptophyta; class Magnoliopsida; order Ericales; family Ebenaceae; genus Diospyros; species Diospyros lotus. Next base: position 32,882,064 of record NC_068341.1, on the reverse strand, counting down.
TTGCGCTGCAATCCATCCAATAGTGTGTGGTGATGGCACGTGGGTCAAAAATTTATACAAATTTGGTTATCCAGTTAGTGATAACAAGCAAATAAGATGGTATGTATTATAATGTTTTTTTTTTTAATGAAGAAATAAAAGGATAATCAAATAATTGTATTCATAAAATAGTATTTGTAAGGCACACGAGGGCGACTGGAAGGTGGTGGAGGTTGAGATTGGTCAAGAATAGCAGGCAGGCAGGCGGCCAGAGAGTGAGGAAGCTGAAGGCAGGCTGAAGCTTCCCAGAAAGAGTGGGAGGCCGATTGTTCATTTCACTTGGACCTTTTTTCCTTTCTAGATACATACTCACTTGGCTGAATGCTTGGCTTTTTCTTTCTTCTGTTTGTTTATCTTTTTCTGGGGGCCCAAGTGAAGATCTGAGAGTGAGATGTCCCTGGTGAAAGGAATATGCCCAGTTTCGGATTCATATATGCTGCTGGAATGTACAGGCAGAGACGGATGGATAGAGGGGAAGTTTCTTGCCACTCCACTCCACTCCTCTCCCCACCCCACCTAGCTCATGCTTATCTTGTAAAACATAAAGATTGTGGCCCATAATGCACATACAATATGCGTTATATATTAGCTTTTTTTTTTTTTTGCAAATAATATACTTTTCATGTCGTACAACATTATACTCTTTATATTTTAGAAGGTGTCGATGCGGCGATGCTCATTGGCACCGTATGGACAATCTTGGATTGAGTTCAATTTTTTTTATTATTTATAAAAAAAAGAAAGTAGGGTTATTGAGGATGTTAAAGTTAATAACATTCCACACGAGATATATATATATATATATATTATTTGATTGATATGGTTGAGAAGTATACTAGCATTGCCCACAACACCATTTTATTCTCAAAATAGCTCTTCTTAAAAATGGGGTTGTCATTTATTTACAAGTTATAATTATTTCACTTTGGATTCATATTCATGATGATGTGAGATTATATCTCCGCAACACATGATTTAGCACAGATTTTTCGAACAATATACATGGTCAAAACATGGGAGGTATGTTTTTATTTTGGTATTATGACTCAAAGTTGTGCACATGTGTGATTATATAATTTTGTTCTAAAAATATTTTTTATAAAAAAAAAAACCCTTATACAACTCACTTTCAATTTAGTATTGACATAAAATTATTAAACAATAAGAATCTTCTTCCAACCTTCCCTTAAGCATTGTTAGTGAGTATTAATTGTGATGTACACAAGAATTTCCAAGAAACTCTCTTGCATAGAAAGTCCACGTGAGACCCACCATTTTGAAAGGCTCCAACAAGCAGAGGTGAGACACCTCACCACTCCAAGGGAGGACTAGAGTCCGTCAGGAAGTCTTGCAAAAACCTTCTTATTTTCTATATAAAGAGACATATAAAAACATACCTCCATATCTTCTTCGAAAATTGTGTGACAGATTACAATCAATAGGATTGTATCAATCTTGAGAAACCAATAATCGTTATCATTATTCACCTAGCTCAACTATAAATAAAAGAAAACCCATTCTCCCAAGTAACACACTTCAACTCTTCTAAGAGTTTTGCAATCTCATTTGGGAATTTGACTTAGGTATCAGAGTGTTTCTACAAAAAAATGCCCTGTGTCTTCTGATTGTTCTTTTTTTGAAGAATTTTTGGAGCTTAGAGACTATTTCCCTTACAAATAAATTTATTATTGTGTTCAAGTGACAACAATTGGCACCATCTATGGGAAGCGATCAAAAAGTCATATGCATTCATCATACTAACTTTCAAAATGTTTCACACAAGATCACAAGTAGTTGATAATAGGAAAAGCGAAGGACATGATGTTAATTGTCCTTTGAATCTCCTAAGGCAGTGCAAGACTTTTCCAACATGTGCTTCTATGGCCTCCAAGGCTGTCATGTAAATTGTCCTTCTACGTGAGTATGAAGCCTTACAAAGCAACACGAGGAGAGCACCAGGTTTCTCCAAGAAATGATAGTTTTCTTACAGAATGTCATGTGTCAATACCACTAACTCTGCAAAATTATGCAAAAAGTGGACAGAATGACCCAACACATGAGACCTAGTGGAAGACTCTAAGAAAAGGTCTCCAAGAGAGCCAATCAAAGGATCTACCCCTCCTACAAGTCTACCAAGAAAGGGGTGTCCAAGAGACCATTTCGAACCTAATTCAGCAAGGGGCTTAGTTTGGCAAGTAGGGGCTGACACAAGCATAAGTTGAGATAAAGTTGGGAACACATAGCGACATAGGTACTATAAAGTGGTTGGAAGTATGAATATAAGAGAAGTTAATGTGCTTTCAAAAAATCAACATAGAAAAGAATTGGAGACTAAAAATCAGATTGCTTTCAACTCATAAGAGACAACGGATATGAAAAAGATAATTAAGCAGGTATTGGAACAAAAAAAAGTTGGTGCTAGTAAAAGAGGACTAGTAGAGGAGAAAGATCCCTTTCACTCTCAAGATCATGGAAAAGCACCTCCCTTCCAAATTCAAGACTCCTCAACTTACTACGTTATTAAGAAAGGGGGATCCCCATGACCACATTCAGAACTATGAGTTAATAATGTTATTGCATGGATGGAAGGATGCCATTATATGCCGAGCTTCTCTCTTACTCTGACAAATCATGCTCAGACTTGGTTTAATAGTTTGGCTGAAAACTTCATTTCATCTTTTGAGCAACTAAGGAGAGAGTTCATTAAGGCATTTATAATTAATAGCTAGCAGAAGAAGGATGCCACATATTTGCTTAGCATCCGACAAGGAAATAAAGAAACTCTTAGGTAGTTCGTAGACCGATTCAGAAATGCAACCTTGGAAACTCAAGACTTCCAAGTGAGCATGGCAGTCATTACACTACTTTAGAGAACAAAATTAGTACCACTAAAAGAGTTGCTCGCTCTAGATCAACCCACTTCCTTGGCAAGTTTATTTGTCTGGCTTAACAAATATATTTTACAAGTTGAGGTGATGATTGGGGGACATGATGAAAAGGATTGGAAGAGAAAAGATAGAGAGGTTGAAGAGAGAGCAAGCAAGATGGAGGAAAAGTCCAAGAGAACTAATGGTTCATCTAAACTCAAGTTTGAAAAATATACTCGTCTCACATAGCTAGGATCGACCATTTTAGTAGCTATTGAAGGATTTGGTCTCATTAAATTTCCCAAGAAGACTAACTAACAATTGGGAAGAAACATGGATACTTTCTGAAGATTCCATGGTACTCACAACCATTCCACTAACAAGTATTGTGAATTAATGAATCAAATCAAGCCTTCGATGAGAAAAGGAAAGTTAAGAAGATTTGTGCACATTGAGACTAGAGAAAGAAGATATGATCAAAGGTAAGAGGAAGGGCTAAAAGGACAAGGAAGACAAGGTAGGCAACAAGATGACAAAAGGAAGATAAAAGGTCTCCTCCAGTAGACAATGAACCCACTCACCAAGCTATTCATGTTATTTCTAGGGGAGAGACAATGGTTGTAAGTGCTTCATCCTTTGAAAAGCCTATGCTAGACAAGCTTACCAAGTAAATTTTGTGATAAAGATTTAAGAGAACGAGGAACCTATCACTTTCACTTTAGTAGATAGGGGGATGTTATCATGCCCCATGATAGTCCCATGGTAATTTATGTTGTTATAACTAAACATTTGGTCGAGCAGATACTCATAGTCAGTGAAAGTTCAATTAAATTGATTTATTGGAACTACTTTGAGAAGAAGAACATCTCTTGGGATAAACTGAAGACCGAATCTTTTCCATTGTGTAGTTTCACTGGGGAATTTGTACCCATGACTAGATTAGTACAACTAGTAGTAACACAAGGAACGAAGCCTCAAAATGTAACGTGGCAACCAACTTTCATGGTGGTCAAGTTCTCCTCGTCAGCCTACAATTTGATATGGGGTCATCCTTTATTGAATGACATAAGAGTCGTAGTCTCTTCAGGATACTTGTTGATGAAATTCTTGATACCTGATCATGGAGTGGGACAAATTCAAGGCAATCAAAAGAAGTCAAGGAACTATTATATCTCCTTTACCAAGGAAAAAGGAAAGAGAAGGAGAATACTCTTACCATAGCAGCACAAGCCATGGCTAAGCCTCAACCAGTGGAAGAATTGGAGGCTATAAGATTGAAGGATGAAGATGCAAAGAAATTGGTATATGTGGAAAGCCAATTACAAGGAAAAATAAGGAAAGAAGTTGTAAAGTGCTTACAAGCAAATGCATACATATTTGGTGATTTCTTCTGGAAGTATACTATCCCGATTAGTTGGCAAATGTGGTGATGGTGAAAAAAGCTACAGGGAAATAGAGAATATATGCGGACTTCACAAGTCTTAATAAGGCAAATGTGGTGATGATGAAAAAAGCTACAGGGAAATAGAGAATATGTGCGTACTTCACAGGTCTTAATAAGGCTTGCCCAAAGGACTCATACCTTCTTCCATGGATTAATAGGCTGGTTGATAAAAACATTGTGGTTCGAATTTCTAAGCCTTTTGGATGCCTTCTTCAAATATCACCAGATCATGATGCACCTACCTGATAAGGAGAAGGCATCTTTTATCACTAAGAAGGGCATGTACTATTATATAGTTATCCGCTTTAAATTAAAAAATGTAGGGGTTATATATCAAAGAATGGTTAACAAGGTCTTTAAGGACCTGTTAAGAAACACTATGAAAACCTATGTCGATGACGTGATCGTTAAAAGCAAGAAGACCGAGTCTCATGCAAAGAAGTTGGCCAATCTTCTACTCAAAAAATATAATATGAGGCTCAATCCTAACAAGTGTTCATGTGGGGTTCAATATGGTAAATTTCTGGGTTATATGATCACATAATAGGGTATTGAGGCCAATCTTGAGAAGATTCAAGCTATCTTGGATATGAAGCAACCTGCCTCAATGAAAGACGTTCAAAGATTGACTAGGAAGATAATGGGTTTGAATAGATCCTTCTTGAAATCTACAAAATGAAGTCTCATTTTCTTCCAAACCCTAAAAGATAGGAAGAGTTTTGAGTGAACAGGTGAATGTTAAAAGGCTTTTGAAGCATTGAAAGAACATTTGAATGAAGTTCTACTATTAAGTAGATTAAAAATTGGGGAGCCGTTATTTATATACCTAGAGGTGAGCTACACAAGAGTTAGTTCGGTATTGCTAAAAAATGATGGCCGAGTGGATCGACTTGTATACTACGTCAGCAAAGTGTTATAGGAGTTGGAAACCTGATACACTTATACTAAAAGCATAATGCTTACCCTAGTAATGGCATCCCAGAAGTTGAGAACTTATTTCCAAGCTCACTCCATTATTGTTTTGACAGATCAACCTCTTCAGCAAATACTACAAAAACTAGAATGCTTAGAATGACTCACCAAGTGGGTAATAGAATTGGGTGTGTCTGAGATCCATTTCTAGCACACTACCCAATCAAAGGTTAAGATTTGTCAGACTTTATTATGGTATGTACACATGAAAAAGAGCCTAAAAAACTAGAAGAGTCGGAAAGGAAATAATTTGTTGATGGAGTTTCCTCGCAAAGAAGTGGTGTTGGAGTAGTGTTGGTGTTTCCAAAAGAAGATATGTTGGAATATTCATTTCATTTTTCATTTCCAAGTTCAAACAACATAGCAAAATATAAAACCCTGATTACAGAAATGAATTTGACAAATAAACTACAAGTAGAAAGATTAATGACGCACAGAGACTTGCAGTTAGCAATACAACAATTTCAAGGTTAATATAAAGCTCGAGAGCTAGTAATGGCTTGATACTTGAAGAAAGTGCAAGCGTTAGCATAACCCTGAAAGCAAAAAGTTCATAAAGAAAGTCCTGAACGTGTATCAATGAAAGTCATCAAGACAAAGACAGTTTCAACAAAAATTATACTCTTCCCTTCAAAGGACTCTAAGAAAAGAATGGGGAGTAACTAATAGACACATAAGAGTCTCTTAGAGACTCCTCGCATAAAGAGTTCTTGAGAAACCTTATTTGGAGTCTCTAATAAAGAGAGGTAAGACACATCTCCAAGGAAGGACTAGTCTTTAGAGAAGTCTTGAGAGTCTCTTAAAAGACCTTCTTGCAGGGCATTTTTTATGAAAAGACGTGCAAACATATCTCAATGATCTTCTCCAAAAATTATATAATAAATTACAATTAACGAGATCAATATCAATTCCTAGGAACAAGAAATCATTATCACTACTCATATAACTCAATTGTAAATAGTTATTCTACAGGGCCAGACGGGCCTACCGAGTGGCTCACAAAAATGGGGCAAAAAGACTATTTTGCCCCCGCCCACTTTGCAAATTTGTAAAGCGGGCCATTGCCCCCCCTCTGTGCATCTCCCTTGCTATGGCCGCCGCCGTGCCTCGCTGCCGTCGTCTCGCCTCGCCTCCGTCGCCTCTCTGTCATCGCTGTGCTGCCTCGCTTCGCCTCACCGATAGTTGATGCAGTGACTGTTGGCGAGGCGAGGCGAAGCGAGAAGGCATGACGATGGCAGAGAAGCGACGGAAGCGAGGCGAGGCGACAGCAACGAGGCTCGGCGGTGAGGCGAGGCGAGGCGGCGACTATGGCAAGGGAGACGCATAGAGCAGGGGGCAAATCCATGGGAGGAGAAGGGAGAGAACAGGTTGTGGGGGCAAAATCGTCTTTTTGCCCCCTTTTAGTAAACTCGTCGGTAAACCCGTCAGACTTTTTAGCATTTTTCTTATAAATATAAGAGAACCTATTTTTCTTAGTAACACGCTTCAACTCTTATAAGAGTTATACAATTTCGTTCAAAATCTGATTTAAATATTAAAGCACTTATATAGTAATTGTCATGCACTCTCTAATAATTTATTTGTTATAAAATTTTTAGAATTTATAAATAATTTTTGTAAAAATAAATTTGCTATTACGTCAAAACGATAAAAAGTTAGAATTTGAGATATATAATAATAGTATTTGGTGATGTGGAAAATATGATTTTCATTCTTGATAAAATTATCTTCTTCTAATAAGCAGAATGATTCAAATCTTCAACTCCATTTATAAAATCACCCAAAAATAATAATAAGTTAAGTTGGATTAAGACTGCGTGGTCCTTCGCTTTCTCGTGTCCCCGCGTCCCTCCTCTCATTGACTGGTAATTAGGACGACTAACTGCAATGTTTGAATTTTAATATGTCTGATGATGTCTGTTTGCGTCATGCAACACGTCATCCCCTCAATCCCAAAAACGTCATCATCCACGTCAGCTCCCTCTCTCTCATTGGGTTGACCATTGCAACCACAGTTGGCGGCTAGTTGGCTTAACTATCTCATACATGATCATTCAATACTCAATTTTAATATTTAAAATTATATAATATACATTAATATATTTTATCATATATTATTATATACATTAATATAATATAAATATATAATATATCATCATAAGATATTACTTTAGAGCCCCCAATTCATAGGTTGACTCTTCTATTTCTCTTTTTAATTTGCGGTTTTTAAACTCGATAACATAGTGAGTATTAATTCATTTAAATAAATATTAAAATTATTATTATTAAATATTAAATTCGACCCATTGGTCCCTGAAATTTTTTTTATATCTAGAAATAAATTAAATTATTTAGATATTAAAAATAATATATAATAAATATATTTTATTTAAAAATAAATTATATTTATTACACACTAACCATTAAATTAGCATTTAAAGATAATGGTAAGATCACTTTGATTATTATTATTATTATTATAATAATAATAAAAATGGCAAATGGGGCAGCTATTATAAAAGTCTTTTAAGTGGTTCCCAGGTACAGCTGGAGCGGATCTGGGTCAGGGTGTGGTTAGGTTCAGAATTCAACCCAGAACATTTAAGCACGTGCTTAATTAATTGGGTCTTCCAGGTTCATGCGGAATAGACGGAATTTTCTATGTGGGTTTACATCAATCATATCAATGGCAATGGGATGTTTAAGGTGTGTGGATTCACCTAGTGGATTCGTACTCATCCCCCACCCCCTCTTTTTATATATTATATAATAATAATAATAATAATAAACCAATTAAAATATACACGTCGGCACTACAAACCTACTGCAAAGTAATTCTTTAACCAATATCAAATTATTATATTATTATCCACGGCAATGTTAACTATGGTTGTTATAACTCGGAATTAATATGTATTATTTTTAATTAAATGTATATTTATTGAATTTTGATTTATGATTAAAAAAACTCTCATATTGATTAATGATGAATGTATTATTATATTTTATAAAATTTTGTCAACTAGAAAAATTATAAAAAAAAATATTCAACGAATTTATCTTGTCGTAGAAGTGATTAATAGCGAATATTAAGTTCTTTAAGTCGAGTGTTTGAATTCTAAACCTTTATTTTTATTATACTTTTGTGATTCGATGATGCTTCAATCATGTAGTTCAAGTGTTAAATGAATAGGAACCTATATAATACGAAGGAGGGCCTAGTAGGAATTTATCGTAAGAGAATAAGATGGTTAATTGTTTGGACTAAACTAAATTCTAGTAGGAATTTATGATTATCTTCATTTTTTCCCGTCGCATTTAGGAGATTTTTTTGTCAAATTTTAGGAAATGAATCCTTCAATTTTGAGTGAGTTTATGATGTGCTAGAGGGTTTGTTGACAGCGTCGATGGACGACAAGTTGATTGATTGGAACGTCATTCTTGTTTATATTTCTACGAAATTTTGTCTTATAGAATCTTGTCAGTATCGTGTACGTGACGTCTTATATACTAATATATGATAAATAGATATTTACATGTTCAATTAATAGGACTATTTCATCACGTCTTGATTCCATTATAGACATCTGCGATACTTAAATTTATTTATCAATATTCAATGCAAAATTTTATTTTTTTAAATTTCTAAATTAACATAAAAAGAAAATGACTAAATATAAAGGAGCTGTTTATGAGAAATTGAGATAAATTAAGTTTTCACGTATAGTAGATAAATTAATTTTTTAATTAATATGTATTATTTTTAATTAAAAGTATATTTATTGTATTTTTATTTATGATAAAAAAGACTCATATTGATTAATAATGAATGTATTATATTTATAAACTTTTATTAACTAGTAAAATTATTTTAAAATTATAAAAAAAATATTCAACAAATTTATCTTATCTAAAAATAAAATGTATTTACTGCATCAAATGATTAATATTAATCCATTATTAAAGTGGTCATATAAGTGATTAATAGCGAGCATTAAGTTTTTTAAGTTGAGTGTTCGAATTCTATGGCTCCATTTTTATTATAATTTTGTGATTCGATAATGTCTTGACCATCTAGTTCACGTGTTAAATAAATGAATAGGAGCCTATGCAATACTAAGAAGGCTCTAGTCGGAATTTAACTCAAGAGAATAGGATGGTTATTTGTTTGGCCTGAATTGTATATGTTTTAGGGTTTAGAGTAATAAATAGTAACAAATATCTCTACTCTATTAAGTTAGTGTTTGTTAATTAAAATATAGAATAAAAAAAGTGAGTTATAAAAAATATTCTAAACAAAAATAATTTTCTTTATGTTTGTTAAATTCATCTAAGCGTTCCGATTTAAGTATGTTTTTAAATTTCCTCATATATTAAGAAAAAAAAAACTAATAATATTAGATTATCAATAAATAAACATCAATAAAGTTGTGTATTTAGTTATTACTTGGATGGTATGGTGACATATTGTATAAACATGTACGGATTTAAATAATTTTATTGAGAATAGTCTTTAACAAATAAATATTAAATATGATTAAGATGCGTTTTTCCTCGCTCATTTCCTTTGTTAAAAGAAAATAATTAATTAATAGACACGCATGAGTTGTGTATTTTGCTATTGGGACATCCAAATTATTAATTTTCCTAAATATGAGAAATTATTCTGTAAAAGAACTAAAAAAAATTATGACTTGATCTCCGTTTTTCCTCATCGCACTTAAGTGATTTTCTTGTCAAATTTTGGAAGATGAATCATTCGGTTTTGAGTGAGTTTACAATATGTTAGAGGGTTTGTTGAGAGTGTCGGTGGATGACAAGTTGATCGATTGGAACGCCATTTTTGTTTGTATCTCTACGAAATTTTGTCTTATAGAATCTTGTCAGTATTGTGTACGTGGCGTTTTATATATTAGTATGTATTGAATGGACATCCACGTGTTCAACTAATAGGACTATCGCGCCACGTCTTGATTCCATTGTAGACATCTACGGCACTTAAATTTATTTATCAATATTCAATGCAAAATTTTAATTTTTTCAATTTTTAAATTAACATAAAAAGAAAATGACTAAATATGTAGGGACTGTTTATGAGAAATTGAGATAAATTAATTTTTCACATATAGCAAAGATGGGAAATGACAAATACAGAGTCACAGTCAGTCGGTGAGTCAGAAAGTGGAAAGCACGAATTAGCTTTTATTCCATTCATTCACAAAACCGGAGGTTCCTTTTCTAAAACTATTAGTTAAAAGTCCAAATTTTGTAAAAAAATTCAAAGTTATTAAAACTAAATCCTTTGTCTTTAATTTAATGATAATAATAATAATAGGATGATGACCAGACAAATCGGGCGGCAAGTGGTAAAGGTGCCGACTGGGATGCCCGTTCAGTCGGCTCGGCGGCGCTCCTCAGCCGACAATTTTGTATGTCCAACGTAGGTGACGCAAGCAGTGACACACGCTCTCGCCCCGCACGTGTCCCGCCATCACACCCACTCAGCTCTGGGCATGTGTCACGGCAGCCCCCACCGGTCGGCCCTTCAACCCCCCCTCACCGCTTCCACCCACTTCTTCTACTTGGAACACCCTGCGACCACCACGTGTGTAAAACACATGTGCATTCGCATGCCTATCTATCTATCCCCATATATGTATATATAGAGAGAGAGACACAGACATCCCAGCCGTTCCAGCCAGCCGTCGACAAATTTCTTCCTAGCTAGTAACAGCAGAACAAGCAGCTCGCCCGGAAGAAAGAGAAGACAGGGACGATCCATCCAGATTTACCTACTTGAAGAAACAGAGAGAGAGAGAGAGAGAGAGCTTGATCAGTGAAGAGTTAATTTGATTTGTGAATGACGAGTGGAGCCAATTGTGGGTACCCTCAGCTGGAGCTGCCGCCGGGGTTCCGATTCCATCCCACCGACGATGAGCTCGTGATGCACTACCTCTGCCGGAAATGCGCCGCCCAGCAGATCGCCGTCCCCATCATTGCAGAGATCGATCTCTACAAGTTTGATCCGTGGCAACTTCCAGGTAATTTAATTCAAGTTAAGATTACTTTCTAGGAACAAAAAGAGACGAAGATGATCATTAGTGATTCTTGATTCGATTTCTGTTTCTTAATTTTTCTGAGTTTTAATTTGTTTTGGGTTCGATCGAGCAGATATGGCTCTGTATGGAGAGAAAGAATGGTACTTCTTCTCGCCGAGAGACCGGAAATATCCGAACGGGTCACGGCCAAACAGGGCGGCCGGAACCGGGTACTGGAAGGCCACCGGAGCCGACAAGCCGATCGGGAAGCCGAAGCCGGTGGGGATCAAGAAGGCTCTGGTTTTCTATGCCGGAAAAGCTCCCAAAGGGCTCAAGACCAACTGGATTATGCACGAGTACCGCCTCGCCAACGTCGACCGATCGGCCGGCAAGAAAAACAATCTAAGGGTAAGCGTAATTTAAAAATTTTTCCTTTTCAAATTTTCGTTGACCGTTTTGCCCTCGCCGGACTTACTAAAATATCTCATCGGAATGCAGCTCGACGATTGGGTACTGTGCCGAATATACAACAAAAAGGGTTCCATCGAGAAGCACTTTCCGGCGGACAGAAAATTCGTGGAAGCTTCCGAATTCGAGGACCAGAAGCCCGACATTTTATCGGGCTACGGCGCGATGCCTCCGCCGGCGGTGCTGCCGCCACTGGCGCCGCACATGGCGGCGGGGAACGACTTGCTGCACTTCGAGACGTCGGACTCGATGCCGAGGCTGCACACGGACTCGAGCGGGTCGGAGCACGTGACGTCGCCGGAGTTCACGTACGAGAAGGAGGTCCAGAGCCAGCCCAAGTGGAACGACTTCGGAAATGCCCCCGATTTTCAGTTTAATTACATGGATGCCTTTCCGGATGACACTTTCGCCCCTCCGATGCAGTATCCACCCGACCCGCTTTATCCGATGCAGGACATGTTCATGTACATCCAGAAGCCATTTTGAGCCGTCCGATCAAACTCGGAAGTAATTATCTCAATCGGGTGCGGCGGGGTCGCACCATAGAGAGGCGGCGTTGGTGGCATCATAAGCGTTGATCTAATAATAGGAGGAGGCATATGAATGATGCTGATGGTGATGGGGATGGTGGCGGTGGTGGTCATGTTGGCATATTATATTTAATTGTTATGCAGCTATGGAAGTGTATGTTGTAAGTAGTCGTAGTGGTAGTAATAGGGTCATTCTTGTAATTTCACAAATGGTTGAAAATTGAAATTATAGAAGTTGACGGGGGGATTAACGTGGAGCAAAATACGAAACGAAAGTCAGCGATGCTTCGTGGTGCTTTCTCAAACGTTCACGTTAATGGTGGGCTGGGCTGCAATGTTTTATCGTATTCCTCGGAGCTTTCCGGGAAAGAGACTTGGAAAAACATAATAATAATCCCCTACCAAATGCCATCCATCCAGACACGCCCGCCCGCCCAATATGCTGCTGCTACATACATGCCGTGTGCTATATGCTGATGTTGTGGTTTTGTACTCATCCAATTCCAAGTCAATTCATTAATTGCCTCCAAAACCAAAACCAAAACCAAAACTCAACCCTAACCCACAAAATTAACTCCTTTCTATTGCTTGCACTTGTTATTCAATATTTCTTATGTGAAATTTTATTTTTCACTTATTGTGGGAATTCGACTTGAACAAAGGTCAAAGGTTGCACCTCTTGCTAGGGTTTGATCCGTTTGTATTTTTGTCGTGACCCTTGTAGTTGTACCGTTTGTTTGGGCCTTTTATGCAATTTTGGTTATTGGGTTCACCCTAATCTTCACTGCTTGAGTTTTATGTCCCTTTTCAAGGCGATTTCTTCTATACTTAGTTGTTTTCTAACTTTATGTAATAATTATGAATCCAAAATTTATAAAGATTCAGGTTTCTATTATCTTGTTTCTAAGTTAAAAGTTTAAATGTTTCATTATAAATCAGTAATAATACCCATAACTACAAGATAAAACATCATTATAAATTCCCCTTCTAATAAGAGCAGGCTTACAAGGAGTTAAGATTCATCATAAAATGAGATCTCTTCGCACACCAACGAGTTGAAATATAATAAATGATTTATAATCATTCGAAATGATAAAAATGAAAGAAAAAACAAAAAACGATGTAACTTAATGAATGCTCGAACACCTTGTTCTTTAAAAACACAGCTTAAAAGATAAATAAGTGTAGGTGAAACTTTTTTATAAACCTTTCTTCTATAGCTTCTATCGTTAGAGACAAAAAGTGATGACAAGATCCGAGTTTATGAAAAATCTCTATCAACGTGTGAAATTAAGTTTTACAAGTTAATCTTAATTTAGATAAAAATGAATCAACACCAAACAAGTCAAACAACATTAATATCAATCAACATAGAAGAAATCTTTAGGTTGGTACTAGACTTTGAAATTTCAACAGATTTTTAGATGGGATTTTTAAATAGTTGAGTTGAATTTATTTAAGAAAAAAGATAAACAAGACAATAATAATAATTAATGAATTTTATCAAAGATAGAAGAGAATCAATTTTTAAGTAATCTTTATTTTGCAGCAAAGTAGAGAATTAAATTTGGAGGCAAAATAGTGACACAAATTATTAATACCTATTTCCGTGAAAGGTATTAAAGTCTTGTGATAATTTTTAGATTTGTGTTTTAAGCTAAATGAATTTTTTTTTTGTTCGACTCACAATAACATAAAATTATCATGTAAAATGATTTAAGTATGTGCAGGGTGGAGGTAAAAAGGAAATGTTTTTGAAAAACATGGAGATGTCGTATTTTTGGCAATTCGACTTATAATTTTGACAAATTTTGGTCGATTAAATCGGCTTCTTATTAGAATAGTTGTATTTGATTTTGCAAAATTTTGGTTCACTAAACTTGAACTTTGGTCAACTATATAGTGGTTTTAAAAATTTATTTTGAACTATACTCAAAGATTTTAGTTGACCAAACTTTTATCTTTGGTCAATTGAATTGAAATCTTAAATTTTTTAAGAAACATACTACCAAACTTTGGTCAAGTATGTTTATAGCATTAGTCTACTAAACATAAAAAATATAGTACCCATCTTTGATCAACTATATCTATACATTTGATCGATTAAATAGGACTAAAAATATTATTTTGCATTTTGTAACATTTTGGTATATCACTATGATGGACCAAACTAATTACTTTCCTCTAAACATCTTGGGTGGAATAGAAGAACACTTTGATGGAGCAAATTTCATGAGATTATTCAAAATTTCCAAGATTTTGTTTGGGACAGTTGACAAGATATTAGAGCGAAAAGATTCATTAATTTTCAGTTATTTTCAATTTTCAAATGCTTTAAAGATACATGTTTTTTTTTTTTTTAAACTTACTAAATTTTTCAATAAAAAATCAATTGAGATTAACAAGATTGAGTTATTGCCATTGCCAAAAGATGCTGAACTAGAAGCCTATGATATATAATATTCTCGATTTTATTATGTTGTCTATATCAAATAACATAATGTTTACTTGATACAGACAAATTAAGGAAGAGGGGGAAGCTCACTCCTTGTTAGTCGTGTCTGGAAATATAAATACTGCCCGACACAGACAATATATCATTCCTCGTAATATTCTTATTACTTGAAACCTCTTGACTAATATATCAAATCCGTTTTGAGCAAAACCAAGCTAATTAATTATGTTCTTCCACAAGGAAATATATATTATGTAATTTAGCAGCAGAAACAAAGCTCCAGCGATTTAGAGTTCTAGTTGCTTTAAGAATGAACGTTTGAGGTGTTCTTCAAGAAGAAGTTCAAATGATGAAAAATGACATTTTAGTGCAGAAAATAAACCTCAAATATCTAACATGTTAATAATTAATTAATAGAGTATTGCAATAAACACTCTGATTTGACTTAATTGCAGAGACACTGAGAGATTGATTAGCTAGAGAGGGATGAATCAAGTTTATAAAAAAAAAATTATTTACTTAAAATGTAAAAGAGATAAGAATACAAAACACAAATGTTTAGAGTGATTTGATCTCAACTGGTGACTCTATTACCTTAACACTTTGTTAAGTGTTATTATTAAACATACAACAATGGAAATTTATAATGCAGGAATGTTGGAGTTGTGGCTAAGTGAGGCGAATAGTCAACAAGTGTCTGCTTGTGAAAATGCACGTCGGATAGCTCCGGTCTTCGATTATCTGGTCAGGGTCTCAAATAAGCCATCTGGTGCATATTTGGTAGGGAATTAGTCTGTCCGAGAATATCTTCCCTTGCATTTGAGGTATAACTAAGTTCATAAGAACAAATTAGAAGGCACGTGAGAATTCCTCATCGCGTGTATGCTCTCTGATGCTTAAGTCAATATGTGAAAGAAAGTAATCATCCGGAGAAACTCGTAGATGTTCCACCGGGTGTGTCATAAATAAGGGATGTAGTTAATAAACAGAAAAGATGTACTTTTCTCGATGAGAGATGAGCTATTCATAGTATTTTTTTACTAGATGTCGGAGATGAATATGTATGCTTTGGACATAAAGACTCTGGTCCTTAGACTAATTTGAATGGACTTAAGAGTAATCTCTTCGGAGGACTAAATGGCCTAAAGAATCTTTCGCTAAAGGGTGGACCTTATGACAAACAAATTCTTGGTTTCTAAATGTCTTGTCTAGGTGAAGCCTCGGGACGACAAAAAATATTTTTGAGAATAATCTATTATTTTAAAATTAATATAACACCTCCCATAAAGATTGTAGCCTGGTTACATAAGGTATGGATTAATTCCTCATCTTCTAATAAATAATTAGTTATATGCATAATATTTATTTAATTAATCATGCGCCTCCAATATGCATGCGTGTGAGAGTGTAATTAGAAGCCATAAGAGTACAAGCTAATGCATGGGGGCCCGCTGGGCACTTGGTGATGAAAGAATGGCTTGCATGCGCATTATATGAATATATATATGTGTATTATATATACATCATAGGTGAATTGCGTGGATAAATTTATTATGGGGCCCGCGGGGCACTATGGCTTGAGGAATTAGAGTGATTTGAGAGGCAATTGTGGCGGACAATGCGCCTGGCTAAAAGAGGGGGCCGCACACGTGGGGAAAATTAATTTGTGGATGAAGGAGGCTTGGGGGGCATGACAGGCGGAGCGGCTTGCACGTGAAGAAGAAATCAGTAAGCAGCAGCCGGGGCAAGCCTTGCCGAGAGATTTGGGAGTGCCGAGAGGTCGTAAGGCTGCCGCAAAAAATGTATTATCGTGACAAAATGTGATTGTCGCAAGAATTATTGTTATTGCAAGAAATTATGTTGTCACAAAAATGTAATTGTAATTGTTGCAAGGGAATGGGTCATCCTAGACTAGCACAAGAATCATTGTTGCCATAAGAAAATATGTTGCCATAAGAATGTGATTGTCACAAGGGAATAGGTCCCCGCAAGGAAATGCCGCAAGGAAATGTGACTGCCACGAGAATCATTGTTGTAGTAAGAAAATATGTTTGTTGCAAGGTTCCTCTTTGTTGCAAGGATGTGACTGCCGCAAGACCTATCGTGCTGTAAGGAAATGTGTTTGTCACAAAATCCTTCTTTGTCGCAAGGATGTGACTGTCGCAAGACCCATCTTTGTCGAAAGACCCTATTCTTGGGAATCATGCCTCTCATGCACTGTTCATTTTACTATGCTATTTATAGGAGAATGTGTCACTTTTTTTCTTAGACAATTTAACCCCCAGAACCATGATTATTTGAATTATTAACATTATTAATTACTCTTGCTATTTATTGATGATTTATTCTTGAAAAAAAATATTCTCACTTAGAATTACTCATTAAAAATTATGTCCACTTATATTTATTTATTTAAAACATCTCTCGGTGGACGTTTTGAAAATTTTATGGCACAACAATTCTTTGCTTTGACTTTTAAGTCAAAAGGGAAAAGTAATGACGTTCTTGTGTGTAACACTCGGTGTTATGAGTGTTTAAGGGTAATAGAGAATAAATTAGGAATAAAGGCATTGGGGAATTCCAAAAATGCCCTTGAGGAGAAAAAATGATAAAAAGGAAATTTAAGACTTCTTGGAAAGGACGATTTAGTAAAATGGATAAATTTTTCATCAAGGGTAATTTGGTAATTTGAAAAATAGCTCCATGTTGGGAATTTAATTGGTGAGAAATTTCTCTAATTTTGATTTTGGATATATGGAGATATTAAAGAAATAAAAGATGGCTAATCAAGTGTATGGGTGACACTTGACAAGATCTTATTAAAAGAGAAGTGATATTTAATTAAAAAAAGAAAAAGAAAATGGGTCATTCTTGCCTTTTTAGTGTCTGAACTTTGCCTTGAACCAAGGTTGTCATCTCACAACTCATTGTCAAGCCTTTGAACTGGCCATGCCCTATTACTCGAAATCTCATTTATCGAGAACCCACTGCCTCTCGTGTTTCTTTCTTCAGATCCAATTGACTATCAGCACACGACCATCAAATTAGTTTTTCCCATGCACTACACTTATCGTTAGCCAGCACACAAGCTATTACCATCCATCCGATCACATAATAGGCTTACTCCTACACCAAGTATCGACCCTCACGCGAGTACATCTTGGGTGAATCTGCACGGTCTCGTCGTAATCTTTTGAGAACTATCATTCATTGTCGCTGCCACATGTCTAACTCCTCCTGCAAGAGCGCCCATCCTAAGCCCTCGCTAAGGTCGGTGATCACGTCACCACATAGGAGTAGTGCCTATACGGCTCACGAGCATTCATCAGATCTACCATTTCCACTTTACTTGTTAGATAGCTCTTACTATGCAACCCAACCATATCCTTGAGGCAAATACAGACATGACCATTTTATGATCCCACTTAGTATTGCCACACTAGTCATCGAGGTTTATTCCTCGAGCCTTATAATGTTCGTCTCATGACCACGAACCTTAATGTAATTCTTAAATAGGATACACGGTCCATATTCAAGACATTACTTGCTTCTTCTTCCTTAGATCGTGTCTCCTCAATATAATCCATCTTACTTTGGGTTGATTCCCTAGGCTTCCGGCCTTGATCAACAAGCTAGTGGCACACCTTGCATTCTAGACCATTGGAACTTGGACCCACACAAGGTACAAACCCTATTATGTTGCCCCAGATCTTCAGCATCTAATTGTCTCCCATGCAGTCTGCTATGATGTCTCGGTCGACGGGTCTCCCATACCTTATCGCAAGCCATCCCTTAGCCCTCTACATGTGGGTTCCTAGATCCCGATTTCTCACTATGAACACCGAACTAGTAGTGCTATCACACGGCTAGGGTCCCTTATCCCATCTTTGCGAGCTATATTAGTTGTACCACCGTCGCCTCCGTAACTCATATGCCATCACTCAACCATCTTCGGCCTTTCGCTTGGCCCAATCCCTTGGATCCTTAATCTACATATCTCATTTTTTCGAATCACTAAATAAACCTAAAAAATACTTATCATCCGATCCTAACTCATCAGCTAGGCTATGCCACATCCGACTAATCATTCATGATTCGATCATCCTTGATAACTACCAGTTATCCTATCATTCATCGTAAGAATTTCAACTAATGACCTCAAATCAACAGTTTCTAAATCTCTCGGATCCATAATCATGGTTACCGAATCAACCTTACATTTGAATCATATCATCGGATCCAATCTTCAATAGCTAGGTCCATCCGACCAACTACTCTATCACTTAATAAGGTTAGATCCTCCAATTAATAACCTATAGGACTTCAACTGTCAATCCCCGAATCTCCAAATAAGGATTTCATTGTTACGAACCATTAATCTCTTTTCCCCTAAGTTTCCACTTGGGGCTTTTACTAATTGGCTCTAACTGTATTAGATACCCTTAACTCTCCAATTTGCTATTCCCTAAATCTCCAAATAGAGTTAAGCTATGAGAATCCTCAACTAAAATAACAATTAATCTCCAAGTCAGACTTTTCTAAGTCTCCAAATAAAAATTCGCTTTGATACCAACTGTAATACCTCGCTCCCACCACGGGTGTCACTAGTGAATAATCAACCGGACTACTCACACGCCAAGGCAATAATGAAGAGACGGGCTATGTTTCAACGAGAAACATCTTAGGTGGGAACTAGGCTTCGCCCCTCCCTATGCTTCACTCAAGGGTTCGGGAAAGGAATATCAAAAAGACTTAACAGAATTAAATCCTAAACCTTGGTGAGCGTCACCATTTTCTAACTCATAGTGATGAGCCAAGAATGACTTACCTAGGACTCGACAGAAAACAACCAAACCACAATTCACTTTACTTCACTATGGCTCAAGGTCTTAATTATTAGAAAAATATATTTGGCCCAATTATTAACCCATTTTCTCATTCCCAAATTCCCTTAGAAAATATTTGGGTTAATCTTCCTTTGAAAAATTTAATCAATTTTTGCTTAGCCAAATCTCCATTTATTTTTCCAAAATGCACCAAATTTCTATCATTTAATAAGTAATTTTTTGGAACTCAAAACACCAAATTTTCCATCCATTTTCCCAAATTCAAGAAAAATTCTCATTTATTTTATTTTCCAAAAGATCGAATTTTTCCCCAAAAATGCTTCAAAATTTATATTAATTTAATAAATATTTTTGGAGCCAAAAATCCATAATTTTCCCATAATTTTACCAATTTTTTTTTTAAAAAATGAAGGAAAATTGACGAAGGGCAGCAGCTGGCACCAACCCGCTCACACAGCGCTCCAGCCGCGCGCTGGTTGCACCCCTACTGCGCGCATGGCGTGAGCGCTGGGCGGGCTGCGCGCAGGGGCTATCGACTGCGCACGCGGGCTACCTGCATCGCTCGCACCGCGCGAACGCGCACCTTGCTCTTTCTTTTTTTTTTTTCCTTTTAAACTCATACCTTCCAGAACTTATATATGTTGTATCATATTTTTGGTATAAGAGAAAATGTGTTTGTTGAAAAACCATATGAAAATCTCATATTTCGAAATAAGTTTTTCATATTTCGAAACATGTATGATTAGTGTTTTGGCGCTAAAGGTCAAATGTTTTAAAAATCCATTTTTTATCTCATCATGTTTCAAAACTATGTTTCTATGTTTCGAAACTATGTTTCGAAACATAGTTCTGTAATATTTTTTTCGAAATGCTCTTCAATATGATGTATTTCGAAACATAGTTTCCATGTTTCGAAACATCAATCTGCCATATTTCTAAACTTGTTTCAAGATGTATATTAAAAGGGTTCAAGTTTTGCTCAATATATATGATGTATTTCGAAATCTATTTGAAATCTAAGCCTATGTTTCGAAACATATTTAGTATATTTCGAAACCTTTGTCAGCAGTGTATCCTTGTTCAACATGTTTCTGAAGTATGTTTCGAAACCTATTTTTCGTATTTCGAAATATCTGTCTCTGTCAGAAGAATTTCAAAAATCTGTCATGTCTTTGCACTTTATTTGAAAAGCTATTTTAATAATCTATTTTTAAAATTATACCCATACCCTGATGTTCAAATTTCAGATATGCTTTAAGTGGAGAATAAAACCAAATCATTTTGTTTTTTAAAGTGAAGTCTTCCACCCATTTTGTCTCTTGGTGCATATCCATTTGTAAAGGCTATATGTTTCGAAACATGTTATGTGTGTTTCAAAATATCTGTGTAAAAATGTGTTGTTTCGAAACCTGATAAGTATATTTCGAAACCTACTTTCTTATCTTGTCTCTAAGGGTTATAATTAGCCAAAAGTGTATCCGTTTATTATATATATCAGCTCTTTGAAGACAAGAAGGCTCTCTCTCCCAAGCATACACAATTTTTACACATCTACAAGAGATTCTTGCCACAAGCACAAGTGAACAAAGCTCTTCTAACGAACTCTCAAAGAAGTTACTTTCAATCATTCCTTGGTATGCATTATGGTACTAACAGGAGAAGCAAGTCAAATCCAAAGCTCTCATTTCTTCAAGCTCTTTTTATTCCATACCAATAGGTTTGCTATAACTATTTGGTAAGGTGTTTTAATTATATTCAAAATTGTTGGGTTGTAAAAGATAAGTATTATTTATCTTGTTGTAAGGTTTGATTTGAGCTCATAAAAATTCAGTGTGTAAGGTTTTAGGGTGAACCTTGGTAAAACCCCTGGTGTCATTGATCACTAGTAAAAGTGATTGTGGTTTGCAAATCTTTCAAGTGGGTAAGCTTGAAGGTAGTGGAGTAGGCAAGTGCCGAACCACTATAAATCTTGTGTGTACTTGATTTCTCGTTTCTACTTATTGTTATTCTCGTTCAAGTTGTTTAAAAGAATCATTTTTAAAAATCTAAAGGAGTTTTATTATTTGCAAAACAGTGAGCACTATTTTGAAACACACCTTAGTAGGTTTTGAAACATAACTGCCAGTAAGTTTGATTTCGAATACTCATCTATATTTCGAAACATACTTAACATAAATGTTTGTTTTGAAACATACTTCCTCAAGTTTCGAAACATAGTATCCTGTAAGCCAAAGTTTTCAAATTATTGAAAAATTTACCCAAATCCCAATTCACCCCCCCTCTTGGGATATACTTGCCATTATATAGAACTAACAATATATGCATAAAATAAAACATAAATCTCCCACATTCACCCAAAAAATAAGGTCATACAACCCATGAGGTGCTTTACACAACATACACAAAAAATAAGATACATATCCAAGTTTAAACTTCATCAAGCTTTAAACCACCATTACAAAATATAAAGACTACACAACTAGTCTTCCATGCTCATAGCCATTAGCCTTCCAAAATACCCTTTCCCTTGAAGCTTTCACCACTTACAAGAGGTCCAAAAATGACCTTATGAGCCATTGCTCATTAAGGGTGCAATGCGAAGTAAATGAAAGCATAAGTAAACATGTAATGCAAGATGTGATGCAAATATGGGTAGTCATCCTAGCCTTCGCAACCTTTCAAGGTGGAGGTTTCAACCAACCTCTTTCCCAAACTCCTAGTCCTCCATTTGGTCAAGGTCCACTAGAGCACACAAATACACATATGCTTGCAACCACATGAAACTCATAAACAAACACTTATTAAGCATGTAACACCACCACCCTTGGGGTCATCCCTTACCTTTAACTCTTAGATGTTTGCCAAACTTTTGCTTCCAACAACCTAAAGAAAATTTTCTTTGAACATTAGAAGATCCCTAAGACTAAGAGATGAGGAGTAAGAAGACTTCTTATTCTCTTTTCTAAAAAAAAAAAAAAAAATCAAGTTCAAGAACCTTACCTTCCTTCCTCTTCTCTTATTATTATTATTATTATTATTGCACTCTCGGCCAAGATGTTTGGCCTTCTACTCCTTTCTCTTTATATTACTTCTCTTTTCCTTATTCTTTAATTATTTTCATTTCAAGATTTAATCCAAGCCCTTGGATCTTATTGGGTTGAGAGAACAAATCTTAGCCCTCTAATAGAAACACAATCCTTACTTAAAAAGGCTTTAATCTTAACCATGGATTTAAAATGGAGATTGAATCTCTACCCTTCAAAGAAGCACAATCCGTGTGCTTAAAGAAACACCATCTTAGTCCTTGATTCTTACCCAAGAATGATCTCTGCCATCCATTCTAATCCTTTAAAATTAATTTTCAATTATGTTGGCAATCCATGCCAACTTTCAAGACTTATTTGTGGCCCTTGGATCAATTCCCATTCCAAGACCAAATCTCATCCATTGGACCCATCTTGAACTTCTAATTTCTCTCAATTATTTTAATGAGACAATTTTCATTCAATCATCTTGAATGACTAATTTCTATTTAAATCTCATTTATTTAATTCTTCCCATAAGTGCATGACCATTTTCTTTTTGCATCTTCTTTATTCAACATAATGATGGCTCTCATTAAAATGCAAGAAAGACCCATTTTCCTTTTCTTTTTCTTTTAATTAAATCTCACTTCTCTTTTAATAAGATCTTGCCAAGTGTCACCCATACACTTGATTAGTCATCCTTTATTTCTTTAATATCTCCATAAATCCAAAACCAAAATAAGGGAAATTTCTCATAAATTAAATTCCCAATATGGAGCTATTTTTCAAATTACCAAATTACCTTTAATGGCAAATTTATGCATTTTACTAAATTGTCCTTTCCAAGAAGCCTTAAATTTCCTTTTTATCCTTTTTTCTCCTCAAGGGCATTTTTGAAAATTCCCCAATGCCTCTATTCCTAATTTATTCTCTATTACCCTTAAACACTCATAACACCAGGTGTTACATCATTAAAGTATCGTGAATGAATGATGAGGAGACCTAGTTAACAGAGATTGCGACTATAGGTTCAATATGCTAAATGGATCTGCGGAATCAGGTAAAGTTGTCGGTGGTCAACCTGACAAGGGGAACTTGAAAACGCCATGACGAATGATGGATTGAGAAAATGGTTGGAACCAAGTATTGTGATCTGATTTGAGGTCTTCAGAGATGTATAGCTAAATGATCATTAAAGTGATGTCAACAAGTTATGATAATAAGGAGTCGGTTGATTTGTGGTACATGCTCTTGTGATAAGCAAAAAGCCGTGAGGAAGTAAGAGAAGTACCAGGATGTATTCTCGGAAGATGTATTGGAATTATTTCTTGATAAATTTTCCATCATCGAATGCTTAGCTATGTGTAGCTTGACCAATGATGTAAATTTTTAGGTCTTGAATGAGATGATAATAAAGAGTTGCTATCTTTTAATGATTTATTAAATAGCTGCAAGAGACTGAAATATTTTTTTAAGATTGATGTGCAATAGAGGATAATGTTAGGTAGTATCACAATGGGTGTTACACAATAGATATAGATCATAGACTGAGTACCCAAAACATGACATTCAATTCATATATTCAACAATGGTTGATCACCCACATTGATAGCTTTGAATGTCGTTGATGCACAGTGTCGATGATGATTACCAAACACGATGGGTCTAAGCTCATCGACATCGTCTCGGAGTGGCCACTGGCTACTGCTAGTTTCGTCGGGGTAAGGTAAAGAAGTAGCCTCTGGAAAATTAGGAAACAACACATTTTCTGGGATGATGGGATATTCAGAGCTCCAGATTGGATTTGGATCTTCCATGGGTAATGGTCAATTTTCATAATACGAGATGGGTCCAAAAATATTGGCAAAACTCATATCAAGTTCTGGAAAAAGAGTTGGATTAGGTTGTGGGTGAGACCAACCTGGAATAGGTTGAGGATATGTAGATGAGCTTGCAGATAGTAATTCCTATAATAAAGCTCGATGGGCTTGCAGGTCGACAACCTATTGTTGGAAGGCATTAATATGGGATACACAGCGTAAATAGGATCTTGAAGCTAAGCTTGAGCTTTAATAAAGAGTGTAACGACAGCCCTATACCAGTTACTTACCGGAAGCTGGGCTAGGAGGTTAGAGGCATTTCTGGCACCAAAAACACTGTGGATGGCAACAAAATGAGTAAATCCTTCCTCATGGTAGAAGTAAGGGGCAAAGATGAATAGTGGGGTACGTTATCTTCTCAAGACTCTACAAGCACCGCATCAAGACTAGGTTCTTAGCATGATGGATCTGGGTACTAGCTAGATTTGAACGGATTGGGTATGGGTTGGATGGGTTGGATCTAATCGGGTTAGATTGAACCAGATCTGATTTCAGATCTAGACTGTAATGGCAGCAACGGGAAGTCGCGGCGTGGTTGGATCTGGACGTCGGTAGAGCAAGCGACTGGTGGCCATGATGAAGGTGGAAGGCGGTAGCGGTGAAGCAACATGAAGTCACGTTGATCGGGGAGGGTGTTGGGCAAGGCTGAGATGGAGTGAAGCGACGGTTGCGCGGCGACCGGGAGCGACTGATGGTGGAGTTGGCAGGCAGGAGGCTAGGCGGCGATAGCGGCAACCAATCTGTTAAATGGCATCCAGAGATGAAGGAGATCTAGGTCGATAGCAGCGGATGCAAGGCGATCATCGATTGGGTGGATCTGAGGGTCGACGGCGACAATTGGAGAGAGAGGGATCGCGGATACGATCGGTGGAGGCTTAAGAGATGGCTGGCATGGGTGGAGGCAGTGGGATGGCATGGGTGGAGGCAGTGGGCGTGCGAATGCTGCAGGTGTAGGTGCATGCAAGCGAGGAAGAAGAAGATGCGGGGAAGAAGGACAATAAAGAAAAAGAAAATAAGAAAAAGAAAAAAAATGTAGAAATTTTTTGGAAAAATAGGAAAGCGTGTGGATCATGCCAAGGCACCAGAGTGAACTATTCAATGTAAGTCTTGGACCTGGCAGTTGGGGTATGTGTTCTTGAGGTTATGGAGGCATTACCAATATGGTGAGACATTTGATGTGCTCACAAACCATGAGGAGCCTAAGGTATGTGTTCTCGTAAAAGGAGCTGAACATGAGGCAATGACGATGGATGGAATTCTTAAAGGACCACGGCTGCACCATCCATTATCATCCGAGGTGGGTGAATGCTGTGGCGGATGCCTTTAGTCATAGGGATTTGACGGTTGCTACTGGGTTGACGATGCAGAAATGGAAACTGATTGAGGTGTTCAGTGGGTTGACGGTGAGTGTAGTGCTTGGGAACAAATCATCCATGAGGGCAAGCTTGCAAATTCAACAGGGTTTGTGGGAGGAAATACGATATGCAAATGTGGAAGACCGAAGATTGCGCCAATGGGTGGATGGGAATGAACAACCAATAAAGGATAGGTTTGAATATAGAAATGGAATTTTGAGGACGAACGGGAGGATTTATGTGCCTAACCATGAGGAATATAGGCAAAAGATTTTGGACGAAGCTCATTGGTCAAAATACACCATTCATCCGGGGACAACCAAAATGTATAAGGACTTGCGAGAAGTCTATTGGTGGCCAGGGATGAAGCGTAGTATGGCTCGTTATGTGGCACAATGTGATACATGTCAGCGTATCAAGATTGAACATCAACACCTAGTAGGGCTACTACGACCGTTAGAAATTTTGGAATGGAAGTGGGAGCACATATCAATGGATTTTATTGTAGGGTTGCCAAAGACATCGAGGAAGAAATACTCTATATGGGTTGTAGTCGACAAGATGACAAAGTCAGCACATTTTATACTTGTTAGAATTGGTCAGGGTGTAGAAGAGCTATCACAAATTTATGTCTATGAGATTGTGCGATTGCACGGAACACCGGTTATCATTGTGTCAGACAGAAATTCAAAATTCTTGTCTAAATTTTGGGTTTGTTTGCAGGAAGAGATGGGAACGAAATTGAATTTTAGTACCACGTATCACCCGTAGACGGATGGTTAAACTGAACTGGTGAATCAGATTTTGGAAGATATGCTTCGAGCATGTGTTTTGGAGTTTAAAGGAAATTGGGATGAGTTCCTACCTTTAATGGAGTTTTCGTATAATAATAGCTACCAAAGTAGCATTGGCATGGCTCCGTACGAGGCTTTGTATGGGAGATGATGCCAAACACCCTTATGTTGGCTCGAAGTGGGTAAGAAGCGATTGGCAAAGACGGAGCTTGTGAAGCAAGCAACTGAGAAAATTGAGGTGGCAAGGAAATGCATGAAAATTGCCCAGGATCGCCAAAAGTACTATGCAAATCATTAATCTTGAAATTTGGAATTTCAAGTGGGAGATAAGGTATTTCTTAGAGTTTCTCCCTTAAGGCCGACAATGAAAGATCGAAAGCGAGGAAAGTTAAGTCCAACGTATATGGGGCCATATCAAATCATTGAGTGAGTAGGTTCTCTAGCTTATCGATTGGCGTTACCCGAGGTCATGTCAAGGCTACATGATGTATTTCACGTGTCCCAATTGAGAAAGTCCATTCCAGACCTGAGGTTGAGGTTCCAGAGGAAGAAGTGGATGTTCGTCAAAACCTAACTTACTCGAAGCAGCCGGTGAAGATCTTGGACCGCCAAGAAAGGGTTTTGAGAAGCAGGGTGATTTCGCTAGTGAAGGTGCAATGGAGCCATCATTCGGACAAAGAGGCAACATGGGAAGCTAAAGATGAAATGAAGCAATAATTTCCTAAATTGTATGATGATGTAATGAAAGTATGATCTAGTGTATCAATGTTGTGCCTATCATTTGTATTAATGAAAGTGAATTTCAAGGACAAAATTCTTTTTAAGGAGGGTTGGATGTAACACTCGGTGTTATGAGTGTATAAGGGTAATAGAGAATAAATTAGGAATAGAAGCATTGGGGAATTTTCAAAAATGCCCTTGAGTAGAAAAAGGGATAAAAAGGAAATTTAAGGCTTCTTGGAAAGGACGATTTAGTAAAATGGATAAATTTGCCATCAAGGGTAATTTGGTATTTTGAAAAATAGCTCCATGTTGGGAATTTAATTGGTGAAAAACTTCCCTAATTTTGGTTTTGGATATATAGAGATATTAAAGAAATAAAGGATGGCTAATTAAGTGTATGAGTGACACTTGGCAAAATCTTCTTAAAAGAGAAGTGAGATTTAATTAAAAAAAAAGAAAAAGAAAAAGAAAAAGAAAATGGGTCATTCTTGCATTTAATGAGAGCCATCATTATGTTGAATAAAGAAGATGCAAACGAAAATAGAAAATGGTCATGCACTTATGGGAAGAATTAAATAAATGAGATTTAAATAAAAATTAGTCATTCAAGATGATGGAATGAAAATTGTCTCATTAAAATAATTGGGAGAAATTAGAAGTTCAAGATGGATCCAATGGATGAGATTTGGTCTTGGAATGAGAATTGATCCAAGGGCCACAAATGAGTCTTGAAAGTTGGCATGGATTGCCAACATAATTGAAAATTAATTTTAAAGGATTAGAATGGATGGTAGAGATCATTCTTGGGTAAGAATTAAGGGCTAAGATGGTGTTTTCTTTAAGCACATGGATTGTGGTTCTTTGAAAGGTAGATATTCAATTTCCATTTTAAATCCATAGCTAAGATTAAAGACTTTTTAAGCAAGGATTGTGTTTTTATTGGAGGGATATGATTTGTTCTCTCAACCCAATAAGATCCAAGGGCTTGTATTAAATCTTGGAATGAAAATAATTAAAGAATAAGGAAAAAAGAAGTAATATAAAGAGGAAGAAGGAGTAGAAGGCTAAACTTCTTGGTCGAGAGTGCAATTAGAAGAAGAAGAAGAAGAATAAGAGAAGAGGAAGGAAGATAAGGTTCTTGAACTTATTGGTGTTTTGAGTTCCAAAAATTTACTTATTAAATGATAGAAATTTGGTGCATTTTGGAAAAATAAATGGAGGTTTGGCTAAGGAAAAATTGATTAAATTTTTCAAAGGGAGATTAACCCAAATATTTTCTAAGGGAATTTGGGAATGAGAAAATGGGTTAATAATTAGGCCAAATATATTTTTCTAATATTTAAATCCTTGAGCAATAGTGAAGTAAAGCAAGTTATGGTTTGGTTGTTTTTTGTCGAGTCTTGGGTAAGTCATCCTTGGCTCATCATTATGAGATAGAAAAGGGTGACTTTCACCAAGGTTTCGGGTTTAATTCTGTGAGGTCTTTCTAATATTCCTTTTCTCGAATCCTTGAGTGAAGCAAAGCGAGGGGCGAAGCCTAGTTCCCACCTAAGGCATTTCTCGTTGAAACATAGCCTGTCTCTTCATTATTGCCTTGGCATGTGAATAGTCCGGTTGATTATTCACTAGTGACACTATGGTGGGAGCAGGGCGTTACATTGTGCGTCCACCCAGCTTGGTAGATAAACCAATTTTTGGGGGATTTATGGCCTCTCGCTAACCAAGAGAGTTGAGAACCTTCACTCAAGTGGGGATTGGTAATTGTATGATGGTAGAGCTTAGCGCTTCGAGTTAGTGTGGTGAAAGACTTGAAGGCACAACTCGAGGCATCATAAAGGATGATCCACTCGAGAAAAGATATAGGCGTGCCTTTAAGGTATGATAAATGGAGATTGAGGAAGTATAAGCCTTATTTGTAGCGTAGGACCAGAAAGATAGCTAAATAGCTCAAGAGTTGGAAATGTTAGGGTTGCAATAAGATTTTTGCCGGGAGTAAGGGTATAGACATATAGAGTTGAGTGCTCAAGGGTCGTTATAGGCAATGAATTCTCTAGGGAATGTTTTTGGGCGCAAAGAAGTTTACACAACTGGTTTCGTTGGATTTGGGCTTTATTTAAGCAGAGCTTTTCTGGGATTGAAGTGTCTCAGTGAGCCTTATCCCGAGATGAGGTATTTGTTTAAGGTGACTTTCGTCAATGTTCAGGACTAGCGTCTATATGACCCTAGTCTTTAGGATTTCTAACGTGCATCTCGACTTTAGGATGAGGAATGATATTGCTAACCTAGCTAGGTCGCAAACTCGATATGTGCTCAAGATAAGAGAATTTCTTTGGGCATCATAGGGGAAGGGTGGAAGATGGTATTGCAAGAAAGTTGGAATAAAACCTTAGGGGCACTCTAATTGGGGCTACGATCATGGCTTTGTAGTAGCCCTTCGTCCTACCTCAGCTATCAATATGTTAGGCCTTACTCTTTTGATTTCCGTTGTATGTTTTGTATGTAATTTTCGCTCTTGAATGTAATTGTTTTAAAGAAACGAAAGGAGCAGTAGTGTTTTTCTTGTGTCTATGATGTTTTTGATTTTGTTGCAACATACACTACTAATTTGTGTGTCTCATGTTATGCACTTGTGAATAAGTAGGGAAGCATGTACCAAGAAGAAAAACAATCTAATTAAGTAATGATACTTGGCAATGCCCTTTCATGTTTCCTTAGATTTCCCAACCATGTTAGTTAAGAGGTTAAATATAGAGACTAGATCAATTGGAGTAATACCTTGGCTTTGGTAAGAGTGTTCCGTTATTTACTAGCTAGAGCTCTTTTCTTGCAATGTTAGCTAGTACTTGGCTTCTTAATCATAGAGTCGGTGTTTGAAATTCTCAACTCAAGCGAGCCAATACATTTCGATGCATATATGCTTAAGAAATTTAAAACAATAAATGATAGAGCAAGTAAAAAGGAGCTCATTGTGTACCTCAAATCGGATACCACTGGTTGGAGTACCAGGATAGTGATGACTAACTGGGGTGAAATTTCCAATAATACTCATACTGTCCCTCAACCTTTCGCCTGGCTATCACACGGAATCGTAGTGTGGCCATCTCTAACTTGACCACCTTAGTGGGTTTTAAGCATGAGGGATTCTTAGAGCCAAACAGTTAGGATAAATGGGTGTTTATGCTGGGTATGCCCCCATTTTAGCCTTGGAGTGGATTCCAGGTGAAGTCACTCGCACCAAATTGCCTGTGTAGAGCCATATGCTAGGCTAAGTTCATCGTAGGGTTAGAGCATAACTTGGTGATTAGTGGTTAATTTTATAAAAAATTTGT
The DNA here is from genome assembly GCF_014633365.1 of Diospyros lotus. Classification (NCBI taxonomy): domain Eukaryota; kingdom Viridiplantae; phylum Streptophyta; class Magnoliopsida; order Ericales; family Ebenaceae; genus Diospyros; species Diospyros lotus. Next base: position 32,851,297 of record NC_068341.1, on the reverse strand, counting down.
TATAATTATACCCTTCTTTTGATCTTAAAAATGGTTTAAATTAGATATTAATTTTATAATTTTATGGTTATATGCAAGTTTAAATTGAAAGATGAATGAAATGAAGTTCTAAAGTAAATAATAATAATATATAAAATTATATATAATACATATACATTATTATATGCATGCATGTAATATATATATAATATAATCTAATATATATATGTGCCATGTGTAATACATATATATAATATATAATTTATTAATAACATTAAATTATTTTTATTTTTTTTAGGCATGAAGAATTCAAGCCCATGAAGACTTAAAGTCCATGAAGAATTCAAATTCATGAAGAAATCAAGTCCATGAAGAATTCAAATCCATGAAGAAATCAAACCTATGAAGAAATCAAACCCATGAAAAATTAAAGTCCATGAAGAATTCAAGCCTATGAAGAATTAAGGCCCAATTTGAGCAACTCATGGAACATATTATTTGGAGAAGGCCCAAGGATTATTTTTAATCCTAATAAAGATTAAAAACCAATTTATAGAAATCTATTTTTATTTTTTATGTGAGAGCTTTATTAGGTGTGTTTTTTAGCTAAAATCCATTTAACTATTAGGTGGATATTATAGCTAAAATCCATTTAACTTTATGAGTGCTTTATTAGGTATGTATTTTAGCTAAAATCCATTTAATATTAGGTGTGTATTATAGCTAAAATCCATTTAACTTTAAGTGTGTGAGTGCCCATTAGATATAATTATGTCTAGTTGAATAATTGAAATTGTGTGGTTTGTATTGCATCTTGTGGCCTATAAATAGATCACTTGATTGCATTTGTAAGTGTGATTATTATTCTTGAATAAAAGTTTAGTAGTTTCCTTATAATTCTCTCTTTGAGAATTATTCTTGTTTTTTCTCATTTTCTTTAGTACTTTCTCTTATAATCTTACTTTTTTTCTTTCTTCTTTTAAATTCTTATGTCATTTATTATTACTTTATTATTCACCGCCTAAATGGCCGGTTAATTTGTGCCTTTAAATTTCTGCAATTTTAATTCTTGTCATTTAATTATTCACCGCCTAAATGGACGGTTAGTTTATGCCTTTAAAATTTCTGCAATTTTAATTCTTGTTATTTAATTATCCACCGCCTAAATGGCCGGTTAGTTTATGCCTTTAAAATTTCTTGTCATTTAAATTCTGTTATTTAAATTACGTCGTTTAAATTCATGTCAATTAACTTTTAAATGGAAATGAGTAGCTAAATCTAATCTTGGGTTAAGGCAAGGACAGTGTCCAACGCCAATGATTCCCAAAGAAAGCTGCGCTTTAAATAAGTAACATTAATTTAAATTTCAGTATAAGTGTATCTTAATTATTGAGAAATCACTAGGTTTGGATTGGAGTGTAAGCCTAACTTAGAGCTTTCATGCCATGTATGAGAGTTACTAGAACTGGAAACGCTATCATACCCAAACCCGGATGATTAATTTAGTTGTTTTGTGTATTAATTGCAATTGAATTTATGGTGGTTGCTTAAATTAGAATCCCGCATATCATGTATAGGGATTGCTTAACTTAGAACTATCATCATCTCTAATTGCATTTAATAACAAACCCTCATATCTGAAATTAAATTAATGTTGCTAATCTTTTATGCTAAAATTTGGGAATCAACGGGTTGACACTGAAATTGTCTTAACTCAAGTACTATCCAATTTTATATTCTCACTTAAAGTATTTATTTCAATTACTGTCTTAATTTATTTCCTAGTATCTGTTGTTTAAAAAACCATAAAAAACCTTGTTGCCAATTTATCCAAATGCGTGTGTGCTTGTGTGACATTCTTTTTATTTTGCCATAAATAAATCTCTCAGTGGACGACCTAGACTCATTCAGAAAATATAAATTTAAATTTGGACTACAACTGCACTCGTACATTGACGAGTATAAACCTCTCACCTAAACAAAGAAAAAAATATAAAATTTTTATTGTGTTTTGTTTTGTGTTTTAATTGCAGGGTGGGAGTGCAGTCACTTGGCTCCCTAGCATCAGGTAAATCGTATTTATTCTGAGAACACCAAGCTTTGGTTTTTAAAGAGACACTAAACACTCAATACCTTGTTGCGGATGTGTTACCACTATGCGACATCTTCCATATAGATAAGATATAACTGCTTGCAAGTATATTCAAACTTTAGCTTGGTGCAAGATAATGGGATCTAGATGCATCCCAACATAAAGGCTTGTAATTCCAGCTTTAGGTTATCACTAACTCCATCTCAAATTCGACCACCATAGAGAATTCAGGTTTTTTTAGAGGCTTAGCACTTGATTACAATGAGGGATCCATGCTTGTCTAAAGGCTTGGTACCAGATCATCATAGGGAATCCAGGTTAGCCTAAAGGCTTATCGCCAGATTGCTATACAAGGTGGTGCATAAATAAGTTTTTATTGGATTCGTCCATCTTAGAGAATTTGGGTTTGCCTAGGGGCTTGGTTCTGAATTCCAACCAGAGAACTAGGTTTTTTAGGAGACTTAGTGTCAGATCCTGACAAGGAGTCCAAGTTAGCTTAAAGGGCTTGGCTCACAACTATGACAAGGGATCTAGGCTAATCTTGTGACATGGCACCAGATTGCGATGTGGAATCTGAGTTAGTCCAAAGGCTTGGTGCCAGATTACTATAGGGTAGCATGTAAATAAGCTGTCTCTTGCCCTGGAGTTTGGTCACCTTAGAGAATCTAGGTTTTCCTAAGGGCTCTGCGTCGGATTACGACCGAGCGTCCAGGTTTATCAAGACACTTAGCATTGGATCCTCGTAAGGAGTCTAGGTTAGCCTAAGGGGCTTGGCACCGGGCTATGATAAGGGTTCCAGGTTGGTCTCGTGACATGGCACCAGATCACAATAGGGAATCCATGTTAGTCCAGAAGTATGGCACTAAATTACCAAAGGGTGACCTTCTAACAGGGTTAGGTTTGTGAGCTCGTAATTTGCCGAACTTTCAAATCATTGGTCTTCACAAGTTGCTGTAATTTTGTTTACGTGGTTCAACGTGCCTTGCCTACTTCTACAATAAGAATCCAGGTGTAAATAAGGCATGTCATGTCTCGGATTGGGTCACCATAGAGAATCTAGGCTTGCCTGGAGGCTTAGCACTGGATTGCTACAAGGAACCCAAGTTTTCCTAGAGGCTTAGTGCCAGATCATCTCAAGGAATCTAGGTTTGCCTCTAGGCATGGCATCGGGTTAACACAGGGAATCTAGATTAGCTTAAAGGCTTGGCTCTAGATTGCAAGGTGGCTCCCAAACAAGATTAGAGTACTGATCTTTGAGGTTAAAGATTCCATAATTTTGTTTTCCAATTCGGCATGTTGTGCCTACTTCTACATCAAGAACTCCATTATGAAAATACCAGGAGTGTGTATATATGTTGGGGTGGATATCCATATAGAGAGACGATCGCCTATATATATATATATCTTTTTGTTAACGCAGTTCAAATTCATTTGCCATCGTGACATCCACAATCAGCGAGCATCTGCATTAATATTTTGTTTACACAGTTCAGCATGTCTTGCATACATCCATGACTTGCCACACTAGCTTGTATCCCATGTTATTAACAAAAGATCTCTCCAAGATTGCATTGGGCAGAAGGATGTGCCTCGATTGCCATGAGGTTAATTTGTCAAGTCTCCTTCCAGGTGCTTGTGCTCAACATTATATGTATTTGAATGAGTCCCACGATAGGTATTTCCTCCTCAGTAGAATGTTGACAATCGAGATTCCCTTGATGGGGTGCTCAATGATTATAATGGAAATGATGATGGGGATATCATGAGGCATCAATACATCGCCCTATTCCTTTGGAGTGAATCTGATTGGATGTCACGATAACCTTGTCTTCCATGACTGGGCTTGAGTGGTTTCCATCTATTCCTTTGTTTTGATCCTCGCTACTAATTGGGTTGTGGCCTCGACTTATCCAACATAAAGAGAGTTGATTCCTTCTAACAAATCAACGGTTCAATTTAATTACACATTCGTCGTCCTTGCTTGGTGGTGCAACTTAAACATCCATGAATTTTTCCAATGACATTAAAGTCCCTCCCTTGTGGTTGTTTGAAGCGAGGAGAAAAGTTGGTTAACTCAGTATGCTCTATCTCTCGCTTTTCTCACTGAAAGTACTTCAAATCTCCATCTACATAGCGTATATGTTGTCTCGAGCAGGCATATTTTCTAGGAAGGGCACTGGTGAACAAGTAGAGATTCCCTTAATGAGATTCTTGGCAATTAGGATGAGGATAACAAGGAGATCATCCTATGTTATCATATGGCATCAACACATTGCCCTAATCATCTAGAGTGAATTTAATTTAACCCTTATGCTCCTCAGCTTGGGTTGCTAAGCCAATGCGTAGTGCTTATTGAACATACCATTTTAAATCTGTTTTGGAATCCTTTGACATGCTTTTGCTTACCGAGATTGCATGGGTTCACTCCCTAGTAGGCCCGTTGTCATTTTTCTTAGGAATGGTTGACACGTCATCCATTTTCTGGTTGTCCTTGTCTCAATTGCCTTTTTTTCCATGATTGTGCCAAAGTGGTTGCCTTCTACATGTTTTCTTTTACCCTTATCGTTGGTGGGGTCGTGGACTTAGCTTATCCAACATGGGGAGACCTTACTAATCAATTGTTCAATTTGATTACACCTTGCTTGGTGGCGTAACTCAAACTCCCATGAAGTTTGCAAATGGCACTATGGTCTCTTCCTTGTGGTTGGTCAAAGCGAGGAGAAAAGTTGATTAACCTGGTGTGTACTAGCAGACTACTTTCTCAAATCCATTGGGCCCTTCATTTACCTTCCTTTTTAGCCTTTTCTCTTTATTCATACTCGTGGCATAAAGGGGATTGAAAATACTCAAGATCTTTGTTTGCTTAACCTATCTGTCGGCTCAGGCAGGCCAATTCGAAAGGAAAGATGCTGGTTATGATCCAAAGACTTTCTTAATGGAAAAAATGTTGTTCCTTAGAGGAACGTCATAGTTGTCACACTGACTTGTAGATCTCACACTTATAGAGTAGCGTTTCTGGAATAATCTACATACTATTTCAATAACTTGTGTAGACTCGGTCGAATGCTAAGTGGGTACGTAGAATCCTTCTTTCCTTGGACCATTTGCAGCGAGGGTTAATTAACCAAATCAAGATAAGCCTTGCCGAGAGACTTGTGAGTGTCGAGATGTCTTAAGGCTATTTCAAGAGAATTGTGTTATCGCAAGAATCATTGTTGTAGCGAGGAAATGTGTTGCCACAAGAATGTGACTACCATAAGGGAATGGGTCACCGCAAGAAAATGCTGCAAAGGAATGTGACTACCACAAGAATCATTATTGCCGCGAGGCAATGTGTTCGTCACCTAGGTTGCATGAAAAAAGAAATGGGAGATGTTTTCGATAGGAAATGGAAACGAGAAAACAATATTTTTTTCCAAAAAAGTAGGAAATGGAAACGTGGGGTAAACTATAAATTTAAAAAATATAGGGTTTTTTTTGTAAATATAATTTTTAATATAGAAAATTATAAAAAATAGTTCAAACATAAACAATAAACATAAGTTCCATAATGCATTCAAACAAACCTAAATATAAAGTCCACAATGCATTCAAACAACCATTAATAATATTTAAGAAGTTCTATCTATACAATTTACATAAAACAATACTCAATAAATTACGGTAAGAGTTAATGCAATTATCTACAATTTACTTAAAAACCATAACTAAAAAACCCCACCAAGAAAACCACAAATAATAAACCCAATAGATGAAAACATAAAACACTCAAAAACACCAAACACCATCTAAAAAGACCGTGGATAACAGAAGCGTAGCCTTTGGCATCCAGTTCTAGCAAAGAATTAATTCACCTATAAATGTTGGCTAAATTTTTTGATAAGGTATTTCACAACTTAAGTACCCAAATACCATGTTCATTCTTCCACCATGCCATTATTACTACATGTACCCCAATTAAATCAGAATATAGATGAACCTACTCTTAGGCAATAGTCAAAAGCATATACCAACTAAAGTAGAAAAGCAAATGAAGAAAAAGAAAAGAAACAAGCCACTGGTGCAAATTCCAGGTCTTCCAAATAAAGAAGGAATGATTGGCAAGGAGAAAAAAGAACACGAACTGAGGGAGCATTGGAGCAGATGGCGAAGGGCCGAGAAGGAATGATCGGATCCAAGGGACCACCGAAGTGAGAGGGTTGAGATGGACTGGAAGCAGACAGTGGTAAGGGCGATTGAACTGGAAGTAATTGCTGGAAGAAGAAGAAGAAGAAGAAGAAGAAGAAGAAGAAGAAGAAGAAGAAGAAAAAGAAGAAGAAGAAGAAGAAGAAGGAAAGAAATGAAGGAGACAGAGTTTTTTTTAGGGATTTGTGCCTTTGTTGGGAAGCAATCACTAGAAACGCATTTCTGGCCAAGTTTTTTAAATTGCGAAATGACCTATATTTTTTCAAAAATTACACAAATGGCCCAAAAAATGTTTCTGGCCATTTTTCCCATTTTTGAAACCGAAAATGGTTTGTAAACATAGAAACGACATCTCTGAGCTGTTTTTGTGCTTCATAGTTTTCCGTAAGGTCCCTCTTTGCCACAGGGATGTGACTGCCGCAAGACCCATTATGCTGCAAGGAAATGTGTTTGCCTCAAGGTCCCTCTTTGTTGCAAGGATGTGATTGTCGCAAGACTTATCTTTGCCAGAAAATCCCATTCTTGGGAATCGTGTCTCCCATGCACTATTCATTTTACTATGCTATTTATCAAGGAATGTGCCACATTTTCCCTTAGACAATTTAACCCCCAAAACCATGATTCTTGGGAATCATGCCTCCCACCCCTTGGAAAAAATTATTCTCACTTGGAATTACTCATTAAAAATATGACTACTTGTATTTATTTATTAAAAACATCTCTTGATAGACGTTTTGAAAAATCCATGGCACAACAATAAAGATTTTAATCAACTTACTATCAGTAACTTTTGCAGACTAAGTAATAATCTTTGCAGAACTTTTAACGGGATAAAGTTGGAACCTTTACAATCTATGCTTTTGAGGAGCAAGCACTTAACCTTTTACAAGGAGCATAAGTATTTTCAAGGTAATTAAACAGTTAGAGAAGCTATTTAATATTTTACAAACTATATGAAAATAGGCTTCTCACTCAAGTTCATAGAATAAGGATGTATGATCTTAAGGTCTTAACTATTTGAAACAGAAAAATAAGAGTATATCTTGAAATACTTTTTGAGCTATATGATCAAGACTTCAGTATGTGTTTTTGGATTAACAATCTCATGTTGTAGTCCTAATGCTCATGGTATTTATAGCTTTTCCTTCTTTAATGCATTTTATAGTCTATCAAATGAATAAAGCTCTAAAGTCTGAACCTTAAAACTTGCAAGAACATTGTTTTTCTTGTCCATGCCAACGGTTAGTATAAGATTTGAAACTCAAATGCATATAATTTTAATGAAAAAATGTTCATGGGATGGGTTGGAATGTAGGTTGCAACTGTTGGGTTGGAATGTAGGTTGAGTTGGGGCTTGCCTTTGGCATTTGTCACATCTTCTTACCTTAGGGCATTTTGTTATAGTATGGGCTAGAAGAAACCATCTTGTAGTATTTTGGTTACAAGAGCCCTCGCTCCCAAATGCTCACCACATACACTACTATGAACTTCAGGTAGGGTGTATTCAGCTTCTTAGGGGCCTAGGCATTTAATGAGTGACATAGTGACAGATAGTGAAAGCTCGTTTGTATAGCACCCCACCAACAATGGTGAATCAAACTCCTCACATTTTCATTTTCCTTACTTCCATTGGATCACTCAACATCTCTCATCTAGTCAAGTATTGGTAAAAAAAGCAATCTCCAATCATTGTCACTTTCAACGCAAGCGACCTCGCTTTCCTCAATGACAGGCCACTGAAAGACCTCTACAAACACTATCCTTTCAATTATTTCTTTGGTTAATGCCAGCATGGATAACACATCAGTGTGGGTATTAAGGGATTTATTGATCTGAACTAGTTGAAATTTTTTGAATGACTGAGCGAGGGCCTTGACTCTTTGTAAATACTATCCTATAATCGACTCCCTAGTTTCATATTGCTTGTAATATTGTTGGACAATCAATTAGGAATCACCGTGGGTTGTCTGTTGTGTCACTTCAAGCTTTTGAGCTAGGTTCAATTTGGCAATCAATGCTTCATACTCAACCACATTATTTGAGCTAGGGAATGCAAATCACGACATATATTCCAGAGCTTCCTTCTCAAGTGGGATAAGAACAAAATCAGCCAGGGCTTGTCCCTTTATAGCTTGCCTTGGCTGGAAATGTATGTCATACTTAGTTCTGTTAACCACTTGTTGAGCCAGCCCGAACATTCTAGCTTTTGTAAAATGCTTCTCAATGGTTGGTGAGTCAGAATAATGATGAAGTGAGATTGGAAATATGGTCTCAACTTTTTGGTGGCATTTACTAAGCTAAGGACACTCTCTCAGCAAAAGGATACAATGTTTCAACACCTTGTAGGACCTTACTGACATAAAACACTAGATGATCAATTTGGCCCTCCCTCCTTATCAACATAGGACTTACGGCCTTGTCACTGACCCCCAGGTACAAAATATAAAGATTCTCCCATTCTTGGTCGTGCCAAAAGGGGGACCTCCTTTAAATACTCCTTTAGGTCTTTGAAGGACTTTTGGAATTGGTTTTTCCACTCAAATCCCTTTTCAGCCCTTAACATTTGGAGAAATTGGGGGCTTTTCCCAGCTAATTTAGACAAAAATCATCTTAGGGCCGCTATTCTCTCCGTCAGCTATGGTACTTATTTAGTAGATGTTGGGGGCACCATGTCTAGTATGGCCTATATTTTCTTAGGGTTTTCTTTTATTCCTCTTTGTGAGATCATGTACCACAAGAATTTTCCCAATTGAACCCCGAATGCACACTTCATGGGGTTTAACCGCATATTGTATTATTAGAGAACTTTGAACACCCAAGTTAACTTCTCAACACTGGACTCTTTTTCCAAACTTTTCACAATCATATCATTAATGTACACCTCCATTGTATCACCCAGTAGGTCTTTGAATACCTTATTCACCATGTGCTAGTATGCAGCTACAACATTTTGTAGCCTAAAGGGCATGACCCTATAAAAATATGTCCACTTTTTCATAATAAAATAGGTCTTTTCTTGGTTCGAGGGATACATTATTATCTGGTGGTAGCTTGAAAAGGCATCAAGAAAACTCAACAATTGATATCCTGACATCTCATCCACTAACCGATCAATCCGGGGTAAGGGATATGAATCTTTTAGGTAGGCTTTATTAAGATTGGTGAAGTTGACACATACTTGCCACTTCCCATTAGGCTTTTTTACCATCATGACATTTTTCAACTAGTCAGGGTATTGTACTTCTCGGATAAACCAGGCTTCTAATAGCTTGTCTACCTCTTGTTCCAATGCTGGTAGCCTGTCGGGGGCGATATTTTGTTTCTTTTACTAAGCAAGCTTAAATTGTGGCTTGATGTTCAGGGGATGACAACTTACATCCGGCTAACTTTGGGCATGTCAGTTAGTGTCTTGTCGAATATATCCATGTTAGCATTTAAACACTTTACAACTTCCCCTTTTGCTTCCTCCAGGAGTTGCAAGCCCATATAAGCAATCTTTTCAGGTTTGGTCTCACTCAACTGTATAGCTTCTAGCGTCTCCATCAGTTGAGGTTTGACGTTCAGGTGATGGCAAATTACATCCGAGCTAATCTTGGGCATGTTAGCTAGCATCCTAGCGAATATATCCATGTTAGCTTTTCACTTTACCATTTCCCTTTTTTCTTTCTCTGGGAGTTGCGAGCCCACATAAGCAAGCTTTTCAGGTTTGGTCTCACTCAACTGTATAACTTCTAGCTTATCCACCAATTGAGGTTTGTGTATTGCCTGCTCAATGAGTGACTTGTGTATAGCTTTCTTAGTAATTAACAGGGTCTCCTTTTTCTTCTCATTCGTGGAGGAGATGTAGCAAGTGCGAGCCTTTCTTTAATCTCCATAGACTTGCCCCACTCCCTGGGGTATAGGAAACTTCATCAATAAAAAACAAGATGAGACTACTGCCCCTATGTCATTGTGTAGAAGGTGTCCTAGAATTACGTTGTAGGTAGCTAAGAAAGTTTTTATTACCATGAAATTAGCCTCTTGGGTCATGCTCTGTGGGTCAGAGCCTAGCGTGACTAGTAACTGAATCGAGTCAGCAATGGGTTCCACCTTCCCGGTGAAACTGTACAAATGGGTGTTTTTATGATGACAACTAAAATTATTATAGGATCATCATGTCGTGTAATTACATCTCCCCTGTTGTCTAGTGTAAATACGATCAACTCTTCATTTTCTTAGACTTCCATCTTGTCTAGTGTAAATTACTAAAGGCTTGAATTCAACTAAAGTCAACTCATTATCTAGGGGAATAGCTTGTCTGTCATCCCTCATTCTTTTGTTTTGCTGCTAGTTTTGCCAATCTTTACCCTCAGGCCTCTCTTCCCTTCTACGAGGTTCCCGGTCATCTCTTTCCTTACCTCTCACATATCTTCGAAGATGTCCTTCCTGGATAAGTGCCTTAATCTGGTTTTTTAATTCCTGATATTGGTCAGTGGAATGGCCATGGGTCCTATGGTATCTACAGTACTCCTCTTGATTCTTTCCCATGGGTTGATCAACCTTTTTTTATGATCCTTATGAGGCCTAATCCTTGAACAACTGCTAGTATTGATGAACATGATTCATTGAGCCGCGTATAGTGATGGAATTGTGGTTGGACTTTTTCTAGCTTTCTCACCTTATCTTGTCATCGCTAGGGCATTTATCCACATCTCTTTCTTTCCTTTTTCGATATTTCTCCTCACTTACCCCAACTGTCTTCGTGACCTCCGACTGGAGTATGTACTTGTTAGCCCTCACAAACAAGTCAACTAGGGTGGTAGGCTAATCCAAGGTTAAGGATTCTTACAAGGGAGTGGATTGTGTCCTTTGTAACGTGGCGGCCAATGCTACTCCAACTTATAGGTCATGGAGTTCAACGGTTGCATTTCAAAACATGTCCACATACTATCAAAGGGATTCTTTGCCTCCTTGACAAATACTAAGGAGATAGGAGGCGTCCTTCTTCCTCTGACTTTTGATTACAAATACCTTGATGAATTTTGATCTCAATTGTTTAAAGGAGGATATAGATCTCACAGGAAAACCATTAAACCAAGCCTGACACATTATCTCATCTTCCCAGTCGTGGAGAATCATTAAAGTTCATAGTTCTACACATGATCATAGGGGGTCATCCTTACTCGAATAAGGGGTCATCTGAGGCATCTTGAATTTCTTTGGCAAGGACTTTTCCGTTACATCCATCGCAAATGAGAGTCTCATTTGAGGTTGTTCCTCCAAGACTAACAATAACCTTTTCTACTGAAGTGCCTCAATCTTTTTCTTCATATCAATTGTTTCACGAGCATTGAAGACTGAGGGGTTATCGGTCTCGGGGTTGTAGACCTTATTGTTCCCCCTTGACATAACTCTAGGAGAGTTTCAATCCTTGCCCGTGGGGATATTGGCCATAGTTTCTGAGTATTTCCCCTTTTGGGGGCTTTTCCTGTTGTCCCATGCCCTCTGACGATCATCATTTCCTCATTAATTTCTACAACAGGGGAAGCCTGAGCCTAAGCTCCTCATGTAGGGGATCTCAATTGATTCTTTCGAGGAGGAATGGATTAGGATTGAGTCTTAGGAGTGGCTTCTTAGTAAGAACTGTTTCCTAGCACTTTCTGTGGGGTTTAGTACAGTGGATCCATTTTTAATACAAACTTCCTCAAGGTGGTTGGCATCACACCATGAGGACCCTAGTTTTGTGAGATCCCCACCATTTCTTGAACTGTTTGCATCCCCTCAACGTGTTGTTGTCGCAGGGCCTTATATTCATCTCGGGGAACCATGGATGTAGCATGTTCGCTTGAGCCCAAGTGACTAGAAGGATGAGTCCTTTATGGGGGCATGTGAGGGGTTTAAATGTGGAACTTGGAATTGAATCTTCAGTGGATGAGGATGCCCTATAAAGGGTGGTTGACCCTCAAGAAGCTGCTAATAGGTGAGGGATGGATGACCCTTATGTGGAGGTTGATAGGTGGTTGAACCTCACGTGGAGGCTAATGGGTGAGGGATGGCTAACCCTCACATGAAGGATGATGATGACTTTCTACATGAGAGAAGGTCTATCGTTTGGGTGAATGAGCATCACAAGAGAGGGTCTGTCGACTATTTCTGGTTTGTGCCATCACTAGTGAATCTTCCTTGGTTTTTGTTGGCTTCCCATAAATGGTGCCAATTGTTGTTGCCTGACTCCAACAATGAATTTATGGTATGGGAGATCATCTTAAGGAGGCACATAAGTGACCTCTCGGATGATGGGTGACCTTTCCAGATGATAGGTGACCTTCTTACAATGAGTGACTTGCTGAGAGTGAAAATTGGTTAGGAGAGTGGGTTATTGTCCCCATGCAAACCCTTTGATGTCTAAGTCAGCCTTTGAAAAATATGGATAGCTTGAGTGCAATGAAAAAGTTTGAATATGAGAGTGAGCGTCCTTTGTGTGAGGGGGTAACTCTTCTATTTATAAAGAATGGGGAGACCAATAGGTGGTAGGAGACCCATAATTTTTTATGGGCATTTCTGAGACAGTTTTGACCTAGTCTCGTGGGGCTAACAGCCCACTAGTCGCTCGTGGGCCACCTAACCCCAGGAGCCTATCTTGGTGATGCCACAAGAGAGGCTCCTCAGGGGCCACTCAAGTGTCTTCCACGCGACCCATGGCTTTAGTGTGGTGCATGGCTTGTATAGGCATGGTAGCCTTCACGTGTGCCTGGATGGCCATGTGGCTTGCCTAATGCGGGCTCATGGTCAAGTGACCCTTACTTAGCTATAGGCTAGAGTGAGGGTCTCTTGGTATGCTAGGCCATGCGAGTATAGCTTGAAGCCTCACTTGGATGTCTGCATGGCTTGCACATACTTAGGCACATAGATTGCACGATGAGCACCCATAATAAGTAACTTTATAGGCCTGAGGTAGGGTCTCTCGGCACGCTTGGATATGTGAGAGTGGCATGTGAGGATGGTCAAGGGTGCGATATGGCTTTGGTTAGGCTTACAGATTGTAATGATGGCTGCAAGTGTTCACTTGGGGGATCGAGTGACCCTCACTCGACTATGGGCTTGAGTGAGGTCTCTCGGTATGGCTCGGCCTTACAGGGATGGCTGCGTAGCTTGTGTGTTCTTAGCCATGCAAGGGCTTAGTTGTGCTCCTGCATCTTATGGCCGCCTTTTGGCTACGTGGTGGTCTAGCATGCACTAAAGGGGGGCTAAGTGACCTTGACTTTGGCATACACTTGAGTGACCCTCACTCGGGTGTGCCCGAGTGACCCTTGCTCAGACTTCTTATGGCTTAGCCCACATGGCCTTCTCATCAGGCCGTTGGCCCACTTTGGCCCATTTCGACTCACTTTGGCTCCTATGGCCTACTTTAGCTAATTTTTTGTCTGATTATGCTGTGAATTTATTTAGTCAGGTGTAACACTTCCTTTCCCAATCCAAGTTCCAAATATTGAAATATTGCACTAGCCACTACCATGCATTTACATTATTTCCTTCATTTCCTATTTTCTTCTTCCTTGTCATGAAAAAGAATGCATGAACAGAGCTAGGTGTTGCTTATACAAGATATAGTCCATTCCTATGTGTTCATTCTACCATTAGTGAATAATTGCTTTAGGTCATAGAGAAGACACTTGTTGACCCTATATATGTTTCAGTAACTATACAAAATCTGACATCAATATAGTCCACATAGAAAAAGTTCACATCTTATAGTATGAGAGTTTTAATACACCCTTATTCATGACACTTGAGATTACCCATGGAAGTAGACAAGCATCATTGATTTCAATGCTTGCTAGCTATTAGTGATTTTATATAACCCATGAATAACACACAAGTATACGTGGTCAAGATAAGTAAAATGATGAGTAAAGATTATTCTCATGGAGATTGGTAACTAAACCTCTTAATTACTAAAATTAGTTACAGTTAACTATATTTGGACAATCAATTACTCAAAGAAAATAAACCCTAAATTTTGCAATTAGGAAAAAAAAATAATCACTTAAATTCTAAAGAATTAAAATTCAATTGATTAAAACCTAGGGTTTTCTAAATTCATCTAGTAAATCTACTTTATTGAATTACTTCAATCTTGGTTGATGTCACGACCCAATTTCTAATAAGTCATGACCGGCATTAATACTACTGACAAAATATAGAGACATGGAATAAAATACTATATCGACTTTCCACAAAAATCTCAATATCTCATACACAGCAGCTACACAAAAAATGAATTTCCATCATCTTGCTATCATAAATACATATACAGTCCCATATCTCAAGCTTTTAGCACAATTGTGTACCACAAAAATAAAGTACAAAAGAATAGACTCGACAGTAAGTGTGCGTCTCCACAGAGCATCTTATATCAAATCAAGAATCAAAAGAGGTCTGACATCATACTAGAAGATCTACTGGACCAGTATTCAAAAGAAGAATCTCTTGAAAATATTTTTAAAAAAATAGGTGAGTCTTGTGGACTCGCAAGTATAAGGTATGCCATGCCCACTAGGAGAGTATGCAATAAAAATGCTAGGGTGAACATCATGAATACGATAACATAATAGTAAGATGAACAACAAGTATATGTATCATAAGTTTACATAATTTGAGGTTCAAAGAAAAACATAGTGTAGGAAAAATAGATGCCTAGAGACAACCCCCATAAGTCGCTCACCTAACCACCTAAGTCTCCTATACTTTTTATATGTGATGCATGAATCGAATTTGAGGTCACACTAGTAGAAACTAGCCTAGCGCTTATACACACATGCATAAAAGTACATATATTGGCACATACATCATCATCACACTATAATACCATAATAGCCCACGTGTTAGTAGTGTTGAAACATACTATCTGTGTCTCTCATGGCCTTGGTATGCCAAGCCTCACAGTACCATGATCTTTTCCTGCTATGAGTCACTAGGGAATCTACAAGTTAGTCCTCTAATAATGCAAATGATACCCTACTTAATGCACAAATTATAACCATTTATCATTTCGTGTGATGCCCAAAATGCACCATATTATTCAATATTTCACATACTCAAAGACAAGAAATTAGTTAGGGTATCACTTAAAATCTTTTTACTTATGTCTCTCCCAGTAAGATGAAAATATTTCATGCATTAAAGAAACATTTAAAAATATTTTTCTATGATCCGCATATAAAAATCATGTACAAGTTATGCATGGAGCAATATATACGTGCACAATATAAGGTAAACATGACATATCATGTCTACTTTCCTGGGAAGGAATGACTTAAGTCTGAGCCTGAGGAGAAGATCGAGCAAAATCATGGGAATCCAAGCCTACAATAAATAGAATAGAGTGGTCATATTTGGGTAATAAAAGTAGCGACATAATAAAAATGATCGAAAATCCTAACTATTGTCGAACACCATGGAATTCGTCGAGCTTAGGCATCAACTACGTCATCATGCCTCACGTTACATGTTACGGGTAAGTGCATAATGGAACTACACACCCACTTATAGGCTGCAATAAGAATAATATATATATACATTTCTATATTCACCCATAAACTAGATTTCTTTTAATATAGATAATATTTTAAAGTTTTTCTTTTTCAAAATACATTATATTTATATTTATAACTTAATTGGTAAATTTTTAAAAGCGTAATAATTAATTTAATTAGTGATATAATAGATGGCTTAAAAAAAAGAGATTTGCAATGTATTAGCCTCAAAATAAAATGAATCCATCAGAAATCAGGATTCGGGATAAACCCAAGTCATCATCATAGGCTAGCATAGAACACACTCGGGTCAGTCTTGCTCGGTCTCGAGTCATCTAATAGGGCTTTGTCCTTAGAACTCCGATCAACAAAGTGACTCTCCAATCACATTGCCAATTCCAAGAGACCTAAGGAGAACCCAAATTAGACTGATGTCGATATCTTGAGTAGGACTGACCTAACCAAGTTATCCTAGGTTCACGGACAAGCGATAAGAAGGGAAACCAAGTTGAGTGGGCCAGCCTAAAGGCTGCCACAACTGGGTCAAACCATGCCCAACACATTGGGCCATTTTATAACCCAATCGGACCCCGCCATCCTAGGCCAAAACCTTACTCGACTTGCCCAAACCCCAAAAGCCCTATTTTCTTTTCTTCCCAACATTCTGTCACCGTCGGTTGGCGAAATATGGCCCACCAGCATACTGATTCAAAGCCCTCACCACAAACATCGACATATCTCAAAATGAGAGCCATTAAAAGGTTAGATTTTTACAGATCTAAAAATTAATTTTTGGCCAACAAGGGACACGATCTGCTCATCGCCAACCACCGATCATCGACCATTTTTTCGACGATTGGAGGCTACCACGAGGTGCGCTGCACCAAGGCGACCAACATACCTAAAAAATGACAAAGATTGGACGGCTAGATTTTCGTAGATCTAGGGTTTAATTTTTGGCTAAAAATAATGACTCGCTGCCAGTTGCCGTCGGCCACCATGGCTGACAATCTGAGACCTCCATCTGACACCCTTGAGTATTCTAACCAACATACCCCAAAACCAACCACATCCAATGGTTAGATCTCCGTAGATCTGAGTTTAAACAATCGGCCAAAACCCAAATCGCGCCTCAATACGCACATCCCTAAAAAAAAAAAAAAAAAAAAAAAACCATCAAGATCAAACCAAAGTGCTTACCTTCTTGTAGATTGGGGGCTCTTAAATGACAAAAATGAAGTCAGATGGGCGATCGGACAGTCGAATAGCAAGAACAAGCCAAGATGAGAGAGAGAGAGAGAGAGAGAGAAGCCAATCTGGGGGGTTATCCGAGTGCCCCCCCTCCTTTTATATTTTTAGTTTATATATAAATATTTTATTTTATTTATTTATTTATTTAGAATTGAATTATTATTATTATTATTATTATTATTATTATTATTATTATTATTATTGTTGTTGTTGTTGTTGTTGTTGTTGTTGTTGTTGTTGTTGTTGTTATTATTATTATTTTTTCAAATCTTTACAATTGATTAGGTTACGAACTATGTCAATCAAGCAATCTAATTTATTTATTAGCCTATGTCTAGGTCTAACAAGTTTATTCAACTAACATAACTCACTATATGTCTATGTGAATTAGAATTAGAGAATACATTAAGCATATGTACTTATAACATGAAAATATTCATCACAAATATAATCAAAGATTGCACATGTAACCAAGTGAATGTCTTCCCCAATTAACACATGTTATTTTGTCCATGAGTCTATTCCTTACTTATCTATGTCTAGCATCATAAGAAATCTCAAATCATGTAATTAGAACAAAATAAGCATAGTTAAAGTAACAATCACAACCAAAAATTGAGTAAACTAATAAAATTTCAATGCATATGATCCTTTATAAACCCTAGACAATTAATTAGCCACTCATAATGAACAATATATCCCCAAAATCATCCAAGAGTTGTTGCATAATTGAGATCCTAAATAATCAAAGAAAAATAGAATTTAAAAGATAAAACCGATTTTCTTTCATGTCGCCTTCACTCGTCCTTGATGAAACACCACTCTTTGTTGAACCTTTTTCCTCCAAAACCTTGCTTTTGGTCCCTCTAGGCTGCTGCAAAAGTTAGGAATGAGTGAACGGTTGGAACAAAAAGCTCAAAAGAAGAAAGAAGGAAGCTAAATGGTCTCCTAGAAAGAAAATATGTCCTCTCTCCCAAAAGTTGCACTTTTCTCCTCTTCTTCTTCTTTTTCTTTAGGGTTTCTTATATCCAACCCCCTCTCTAATGTGTTTTCCACGTTCCTAAATAGATGGTTCTTCTAAGAATTCCTAAACCAACTTGGAAGTAGATTCCCAAACTAATAGGTCTCCTTTCATAGTAGGGCTGTGATTAGCGATCAATTTTGTAAAATTTTTATTATAATTTCACCCTTATTTTGATCTTAAAATGGTTTAAATTGAATATTATTATGTATTTTGTGATTGTGTGCAAGTTTGAAAATATTAATATAAAAATATATATAAAATATAAAAAATATACATATAATATAATATATATAATATATGGATTCCAAGCCCAAGCTCAAGCCCAACACAAGGAAGGCCCAAGCCCAACACAATGAGGGCCCAAGCCCAACACAATGAAGGCCCAAGCCCAAGCTCAAGCCCAACACAAGGAAGGCCCAAGCCCAAAGACATGAAAAGCCCAAGTCCCACAAATTGATGACATCATCGCTTACATCATGGGTTGGAATGACATCATCGCTTACATCATGGATTGGGATGACATCATCGCTTACATCATGGGTTGGAATGACATCATCGCTTACATCATGTATTAGATATTTTATTTATCTTTGTATTTTTAAATTAGTTATTTTGTTTTTCTTTAGATATTTTGTATTATTAAATTATATAATTAAATGGTCTCCATTTCATCCTAAAGCCTATATATAGAGCACTTAGGGTTCATTTGTAAGATTTGGATTTTCTTATAATGAAAGTATAGTTGTGATCTTTAGATTTCTCTCTTAAATTTTCAACTTTAGTTTCTATATAGTTTTGTTCTTAGAATTTCTCTCTTAAATCTTTAACCTTTGTTTCTATATAGTTGTATTATGTTATTCATATTGTCTTTTTATTATATACCGCCTATATGATCAGTTAAAAAATAGTCTTTCAATTATTGTCTTTCAATTATATACCGCCTATATGGTCGGTTAAAATAGTCTTTCAATTATTGTCTTTCAAGTATATACCGCCTATATGGTCGGTTAAAAAATGGTCTTTTAAATACTGTCTTTTAATTCCCGTCATTTAAATTCCTACCAATTTATTTTAAAATGAAGATGAGTAGCTAAATCCATTCTTGGGTTAAGGCAAGGACAGTGTCCAACGCCAATGATTCCCAAAGAAAGCTGCACTTAAAATATATAATATTAATCTGATTCAATTTGAGCAGTGTGCGTATAGTGTATCTTTGAGTTTGGATTGGAGCATAAGCCTAACATAGAATTTTCATGCCACGTATGGAGATTGCTAGACCTGGAAATATTTTCATACCCAAACCCAAATGATTAATCTGTATCTATAAAATCTGTTTGTGGAATATAATTCAATTTATGGTAATTACTTAACCTAGAATTTTCATGCCACGTATGGAGATTGCTTAAACAAGAATTATCATTATCTTGAACTAAAATTACTAACAGATCTACAAAACTTAAATTAGATGAATATTACTGATCTTTTCTATTAAATCGGGAATTAATTGGTTTTGGCACTGAAATTGTCTTGACCCAAGCTACTTAAATTCAGTATTAGTTTAGCTTTAATTATTGTCTTTAGATCATCTTAATTACCTCTTAAAATCAAATATTTTGTGATCTTTATTTTCATCCATAAATAATCTCCCTGTGAATCGACTCAGACTCACCGAAATATAAATTTAAAGTTATACTACACGCACACTCGCACATTGGCGAGTATAATCGCCCTACACCTGCTTTAATAAGAGGATTGACGTCGAATGAATTTGGTTGTAGTTTTGATAAATAAATGTGCAGGGTAGTGTAGCAGTCAGGCTGCCCATGTCCAGTAAATTTGCATGCGTTTTGTACTGCCTTCCCGTTAGAACTAGGCTTTGTTGGCTTCATGAAAGTTGTAGATAATTGTCTTATCTTTCTAACTCATATAAGAATACCCAAATCCAATATTTGTGGAGGAAGTTATAGCTCAAAAACTGAGCAGAGGTCCGGACTGAAATTTCAGTCCTTGTGCATGTAGGATTCCAATTCGACCCCAACTTCTTTTTCCATGTTAATTAAGAACTTTGACTTCCAATTAGCCTCTCATTTCCTCTTCCAACTATACCACATAATAAGATAAATATTAGTGCAATACTAACTAAAATATAAATTAATTAACACACTAATTATCTAAAATTCACAAAATTAGGCATTTAATTTGTGAACAAATTTTAGCTCATCAAATTCCCTCAAACTTAGCCTTTGATCGTCCTCGAGCAAAGAATGAATATAATCAAGCAATGAACTTCCAATTGGTCATGCCTAATCTCCTCAATCAATCAACATCCAAGATTCAAGTGATTCCATACATATATAATCCAAATAACAATCAAGCACAAATCAAGCAAAATCCAAATTCTCATGCCAATAAACTCCAATCATGAAAAATGAGTGTATGAATAATGCCAAGTCAAGCTTCATGCATGCTTATTAAGTTGAGTTTATGCAAATCAATGAGTGTTTGATAGATCTTTGAATGAATAATGTAAATGGACATTCCATAGGCATGTTTGTCACATCCTTCTCCACTAATGTAGATAATCAATCATGCATAGATCATTAGGACTTTTACTAGCTTGTAATGTAAGGCTATGGGTATTGGTTACAAAGAAAGGATAAAGATAATGAAAACAAGAGAACTTAACACAAGAAATATTAACATGGTCTTGTATGCAAAACTTTGCCATCTCAAACAAATTTAGAGCTCATTCTTCACTTTTGCACAACAACCTCTTCTTTTGGAATGGGGATCGTACACAAACATATGCTTTCTTTCTGATTTTTCATTATTTTCTTTTTTCTCAGATTTTTCTTTTCATCATTTTCTTTTAGATTGAATACCCCCAAACTTATCTTCTTACATCAACATTAGGGTTGCCTTCAATGTTCACTTGAACTCCACCAAATAAACATGAAGCATTGTAATTGAATACTAAAATACAAGATAACATGTTAAGTGCTCAAGTAGAGTGTATTCATGGTTTTACAAGATTAAGGTTTCAGGTTTAATGTGGCTAACAAAGAAATTTTGAATGGGGGTTTCACATATATGCATAGCATGTACCATTCTATATAAAGCACAAAAGGGGTAAACTAGAGATGAATGTAATTAGGGTGGCTTAAAAGGCTAAAACGATCCAAAGAAGGCCTAAATCTTCTTTAAGCAAGACTATCATCATCTAGGATTTTGCCTCAAAGAATGTTCAGACAAATCTTAGAATTTCATAAGATCTTGAGTTTTCACTAACTCACATAAATCTTCACTAACAAACACACAATCAACAAGTACTTGGCATGGAATGAATAAATTTATGCATAATTCATAATAAAGAATAAATTGAAACAAGAATAAGTCTAGTTACATGATTCACATTTATTCAGAATTTAAATTATATATTGCAGTAATCAAGATCATCTTAGATAGTAAACAATCAACAAAGTTAAACAATCTCAATTAAAAGCTCACTCATGACTTTACTCATCAACACTCCAACGATTCTCTAAACTAAACTTGCGAAAATTGAAAAAATTCAACCCAAAAAGGGAATATTTTGAAAAATTTTGCTCTTTCCCTTCCTCAAACTTAAATCAGACATTATCATCAATGTTCAAATAAAATAAAAGAGAAAAGGAAGAAAATACTCCCTAGATTGTGAACTCGAAGCATGCGGCTCAAAATCAGTCTTGAATTTGATCCACAACCACCATCCATGAAACCTACAGACACCAAAGAACACAAGAAACAAAGTAGCATTGGAAAAGAAAGAAATAGCTAGTACTAATATGGCTAATTGCCACTTATTAAGCTAAGAAATAAGGAAATCATGAAACTAAAAAGTTAAGGAAAATGAGAGTGATAGTTCTAATTTTAAGTCCTTAGCTTAACTTGAACACCTTAATTGGGGAGTGGAAAGTGTGATTGTGGACACTTGACAATCAATAGGTCCACCAAAATAATGCTTCAACCACTGTCCATTAACCTTGAAAGTCATATTAGTACCCAAATCTCAAAGTTCCACTGCTCTGTAAAGAGAAACATTAATAACCTTAAATGGACTTGACCATCTAGACTTCAATTTACCAAGAAACAGCTTTAACCTAGAATTGTACAATAAAACCAATTGGCCAAGTTCAAATTTCCTATTTAAGATCTTTTTGTCATGTTGCATCTTAGTTTTTTCTTTGTACAATTTGGCATTCTCATAAGTATCTAACATGAATTCATCCATCTCATTTAATTGCAGAAGCCTTTTCTCACTTGTAGCTTGCATATCAAAATTTAAATGCTTGATAGCCCAATATGCATGATGTTCAAGCTCAACAAGCAAATGACATGCTTTACCAAATACTAGTCTATAAGGAGACATTCCAATGGGAGTTTTCAATGCAGTTTTATATGCCCACAATGCATCATCAAGCTTTGGAGACCAATCTTTCCTAGATCCGTTCACTATCTTTTCCAAGATTCTTTTAATCTCCCTATTAGAAATTTATACATGTCCACTAGTTTGGAGATGATAAGCAATGGCAACTTTATGTGTAACCCCATATTTAGCAAGCAAAGCATCAAACTGTTTGTTACAAAAGTGTGAACCTTCATCACTGATGATTAACCTAGGAGTGCCAAACCTAGTAAAAATGTGTTTTCTCATAAATCTAGTCACCACTCTAGCATCATTCTTAGGCAATGCCATTACTTTTATCCATTTGGAAACATAGTCCTAACAACCAAGATGTATTTATTATCAAATGAAGAAACAAATGGTCCCATGAAATCTATACCCCAAACATCAAATGGTTTAATTTCAAGCTAAGTGGCATCTCATGTCTGCTAGATATGTTATCTACTCTCTGACATCTATCACAATTTTTAACAAAGTTAAAGGCATCATTAAAAAGAGTAGGCCAATAAAATCCTGACTATAAGAATTTTGCAGTAGTCTTATTCCTTAAAAAGTGACCACCATAATCGAAGGCATGATAATGCATCAAAATATCATTATATTCTTCACTAGGCACACATCTCCTAAGCATTTGATCATTACAAATTTTAAACAAGTAAGGTTCATCCCAAATATAATACTTAACATAGAGTAAGAATTTCTTCTTTTGATAAGCATTCAAATCAGGGGGAATGACTTTACTTACAATAAAGTTAACAAACTAAACATACCAAGCAATTGAAGAAGTCTGAATAGCAAGTAATTTTTCATCAGGAAACTCCTCTTTAATGACATCACGTGCTTGCGCATTGCTAACATGCTTCTCCAATCTACTTAGGTGGTCATCTACAAGATTCTCATCACCCTTTTTATCTTTGATTTCCAAGTCGAGTTCCTGCAACAACAACACCCACCTAATAAGTCTTGGCTTGACATCCTATTTAGAAAGAAGATACTTGATTGCAGAATGATCAGTAAAAACAACAAGTTTAGAACCAATCAAGTATGATCTAAATTTATCAAAGACAAAAACAATGGCTAGTAACTCTTTCTCAATAGTAGCATAATTCAATTGAGCATCATTAAGTGTTTTGCTAGCATAATAGATGGTATGAAACATTACACCTATGGCATTATCACTAGCATCACACATCAATTGAAAAGGTAAGTTCCAATTAGGAGTAGCAATAATAGGTGCAAAAGTTAATTTTGTTAGAACAGTAGGTGCTATGGCACACACCAAGAGGGGGGGTGAATTGGTATAATTAAAAGCTTGGTAGAAACTTGAAAACTTTTTGACCCAATTGAGGTTTTAGTGACTTAAAACATAGAACATATGAGATGATAAATGTAAAGCAAGAAGAATAAAAGACACAAAGGATTTATAGTGGTTCGGCTTAAACCAAGCCTAATCCACTACCTTAGCTCCCACTAAGGATTTTAA
This sequence comes from Diospyros lotus, assembly GCF_014633365.1. Classification (NCBI taxonomy): domain Eukaryota; kingdom Viridiplantae; phylum Streptophyta; class Magnoliopsida; order Ericales; family Ebenaceae; genus Diospyros; species Diospyros lotus. The sequence goes on along the minus strand of NC_068341.1, from coordinate 32,827,324 downwards.
AACAATTCACTAAAACCTCCTACTTACACAAGTAAGCCCTCTAGCTACACAAGCTAGGAAATACAACCTCCCAATTTAATGGGCCCTCTAGCTACTGCTAGGAAAAATACAACCTCCCAATTTAATGGGCCCTGTAGCTATTGCTAGGAAAAATACAAACAATTGAATAGAGAATCTAAGAGTACAACTCTTAGTTACAATGATCTCTCAAAAATGATACAAGGCTTGAAGTAAATAATTACAAGTGAAGATCGAAGCCTTGAAGAGAGAAAATTAAAGCACAGACGATTTTAAATACAAATGAGAATAACAGTAAGCTCAAATAATTTCATTCCCGTCCATTAGCCTTCTCTTGATCATCTATGACATGTATATATAAGTGTCCCACAAAGTTGAAGAGAAATATAGTCGTTTGGAGTCGTTGGGATTTGAAAAAATAGTCGTTGGAGCTTTCTGCAAAAAGAAATAGTCGACAGAAGAAATGCATAGTTGACTATTTTTACAAGTAAAGCAAGAAATAGTCGACAGACAAAACGAATAGTCGATTATTTTATAACACAAATTTTCAATAGTCGACAGACACATTCCAATAGTCGACAGATGCAAAAATGTGAAGAAAATTTTGAAACTTATGAACAAAAATAGTCGACAGACCAAAAGGCATAGTCGACTATCCTTACTCGATAGTCGACAGATGCTAAAATAGTCGACAGATGTCTTGAATAGTCGACAGATCAAACAGAATAGTCGACTATTTTCAGACATAGTCAACAGAATGAAAAACATAGTCGACTATCCTTTTAAAAAGATTGAAAATTTATCAAATCCTCATTTGATTCTTTTGAATCCTCATTTTGATTATTTTGAAAGCAAGTTGAGATTATCAAAAGTATATTTTGAAACAAATCTCCCTCAACAAGCCATACTCAATATTTCTTCTATAAGTTTTCATATCTTGCTTCAAAACTTATATACTAAAAATTCATTTTCTCATTCATATAATCCACATAGTAGAAATTGATTTTCATATAGTCATTTATCAAAACCATTCATTACCAAGAGATATTAGATATCAAAATACTAGGAGATAGTTTTCTAAAATGAACACACTTTCAAAAACATGTTCTAGTTGGTCTTTTGCCTTAGAATTATTTTGACCAACGATTTCAAGGAGATTCTTTTTAGATCTTAAAACTTGTTTATGCTAATCTCCAAATAATATAAAAGATCATAGATCATTTTAACAAAGCACTTTGAAATTGATTTTTGTTTCCAAACCATATGCTTTGATTGAGAAAAAAAATACATTTGAAATTTTTCATCATCAAAACTAAACACAAGAGTAAAATATCAAATTTTTCTTTAAGAACTAGAAAGGCATTCGTGCATGCATTATCAAAAACAAATGACACATCTTTTTCAAGCAAGTTGCACAAGGGTTTAGAGATCTTAGAAAATCTTTGATGAATCTCCTATAAAAACCTGTGTGGTCTAGAAAACTCCTAACTCCTTTAACAGATGTAGGTGGTGGTAACTTGACAATTGTGTTAATTTTGGCATGATTGGCTTCAATGCCTCTTGGAGAAATTTTATAGCTAAGTACCACACCCTTTCTAAACATAAAGTGACATTTTCCCCAGTTTAGCACAAAGTTAGTGTTTTCACATCTCTGCAAAACAAGTTTTAAGTTAGCCAAGCATAAATCAAATGAGTCACCAAACACTGAAAAATCATCCATAAACACCTCAATGAACTTTTCAATTGTGTCAGAAAATATGGACATATCATGCATCGTTGGAAAGTAGCAGGTGCATTACATAAACCAAATAACATTCCTCTAAAGGCAAAAGTCCCTTAAGGGCAAGTAAAATTGGTATTTTCTTGGTCCTCGGGGGCAATAGCAATCTAATTATAACCAGAATAACCATCTATAAAACTCATGATTGACTAATCTATCCAACATTTGATCAATAAAAGGTAAAGGAAAGTGATCTTTCCTTGTGGCCTTATTAAGTTTCCTATAATCCATGCAAATCCTCCAACTGGTTACAGTCCTAGTGGGAATTAATTCATTATTCTCATTTTGCACTATAGTCATCCCACCCTTCTTAGAAACACATTGAACAGGACTAACCCATGAACTATCAAAAATAGGATAAATTATTCCATTGTCTAACCATTTAATTATCTCATTCTTTATCACTTCTTTCATGATAGGGTTTAGTCTTCTTTGTGAATCAACAGTTAGTTTACTATTTTCCTCCAAATTAATCTTATGCATACAAATTGAACGGCTAATTCTTTTAATATCAGATAAAGTACAACCTATAGCCTTCCTATGCTCTCTAAGGATTGTAAGCAATTTCTCTACTTGTTCCTCATTCAAATCAGTAGATATAATCACAAGAAATGTAGAAGATTCACCTAAATAGACATACTTGAAATGAGAAGGCAAAGGTTTCAATTCTAAAGTAAGAATAGCTTCATTTACATTCATACATTGCTCATGGGAGAAAGTAGAAAAATATGAATTTTTACATGGCAAAGGATTAATTTTTGTCTTCTTGGTAAGGATTTTTGGTGTAGCATCAAGGAACCAACAGCACTCCTTGATTTCATCATCAAAACCCTCCAAATTTGTCAAGGCAACTTGGAGTGAATCATCTTCTTTAGGAATGGGGAAGCAAGCATCAAAGTGTCCAAAGCATCCAACCTAAAACCATGATTAACATCGTTAGGAAATTTCATAGTTTTAAAGACATTAAATGTGATTTCTTGGTCTTGAACTCTCATGGTAAGTTCTCCTTTATGAACATCAATCAAAGTTCTACATGTAGCTAAGAAGGGTCTTCCAAGGATAATGGGAATATTCTTGTCTTCCTCCATATCTAGAAAAATAAAATTAACAATTTTTCAACTTTAACCAAAACATCCTCAATGACTGCGTATGGATACTTAATTGACCTATCAGCTAGTTGCAAGGATACAATTGTAGGTTTGGCCTCTCCTAATCCTAATCTCTTAAAAATAAAAAAAGCATCAAATTGATACTAGCTCGTAAGTCACACAAAGCTCAACCTAAATATTGATTACTAATAGTATAAGGGATCACAAAACTCCGTGGGTCCATGAGATTTGGGGGGGAGTTTGTTTTGAATAATAGCACTACATTACTCAGTTAAAGAAACCATCTCGTAGTCTTCAAGCTGCCTCTTCCTTGAGAGTATGTCCTTCGTGAACTTAGCGTAACTCAGCATCTGCTCTAATGCATCTATGAAAGGAATATTAATGTTCAATTTTTTAAACAACTTAAGAAATTTAGAAAAATGTTGCTCTTGTTTTTGTTTTTGTAAGCGTTAAGGAAATGGAGGAGGTGTGTATCCAAATTTGGGGTCATATTTGGTTGAATATCTCTCATCTTTCTTCTTCCTTTGCCTCCTAGAATTTGCTCCATATGTATTGGATTTAACCTTATTTTGATCAAATAAAGTCACTCCCTGCTCATTCAACTCATCATCCATATCCACAAATTGCTTAAAATCTAACTAGCCTTACATGAGCTACTGACTTGTTTCCTTGGGATCCGGCTACTAAGCATATAAGCTGGTCAACTTGTGAGCTTGGTGGCTTGAAATTGCTTTGCACTGTTCTTTGCCTTCTCACTTCAGGTTTTGCTCAATGTTGCTCGGTAAGGCACCTTGTGGTTGAAAATTCATGAAATTTGTCAATTACCCCAATTTGTTCTCTATATTTTTAATTGTAGTTCCTTGACTCTAAATTTGTGCAGATTGATTCTAAAAAAGATTTACAGTCTATTCCATGAACTTATTCAAAGACTCCTGAACTGATTTAACTTTGTCTTGCAGTAGATTGTTATGGAATCCTAAAGGACTATTATTTGGCCTGTGAGTAGGTTGTTAGGCGTTCTAATTGTTGCTCTATAAGAAATTTGGATGATTTCTCCAACCTGGACTATAGAAATTTGAGTTGAGATTATTTTGCTACCTGTTATAATTGCCAACATACTATGAAGACTCAGTGTTTAATCCACACCTCTCCTTGACATGATTTCCTCCACATAAATCACATGATGCCACAGTTTCTTGAGACACCTAAATTCCACTTTGAGCTAACTGCTTAGTCAAAGCATACACATGAGCAGTCAAGGTATATATTGCATCAATTTCAAGACACCTGCAATCCTTCTTTGAGGAGTCCTATAAGGATTCCACTGATAATTGTTTGTAGCCATGTCTTCAAGTAAGGTGTAGGCATCATCAAATGACTTATATCCATGATTGGTCTGCCTACAATAGCATCTAAGATTGTTCGTGTGTGTCCCATTAACCCATTATAAAATGTTTATACCTACAACCACTCGAGAATATCATGATGTGGACATTTTTGCAGTAGCTCGTTGTACCTCTCCCATGCTTCATACAAAGTGTCTTAATCTTGTTGCATGAATGAGTTAGTGTCATTCCTCATCTTTGTAGGTGGGAAAAATTTTGCCAAAATTTTTTGTGCCAAATCAGTCCAAGTAGTGATGGATCCATACGACAACGAACTCAACCAACTCTTAGCCTTATCTCGAAGAGAGAAAGAAAAGAGCCTCAATCTCACTACATCATAGGACACTCCATTGAACTTGAAAGTGTCGCATATCTTTAGAAAAATAATGAAATGTTGATTGGGATCATCATTTGGTAAACCTCCAAATTGAATAGATGTCTGAATCATCTGAATTATAGATGGTTTGATCTCAAAATTAGTTGCTAGCACCGTTGGCCTTTGAATGCTCGAGCTAATCCCATCCACTTTAGGCATAGCGTATTCTCTCAATTTTTTCTATTCTTCTTGCTGAGCCATTGGTTCCTTTTTATATTCACTTGATGATTCGACTTGATCTGAGTTGCTAGACTCACCTCAACTTACTTTTCTCAAACGGGAAATAATTCACTCAATTTCCAAGTCAAGTGGAATAGGATCGATGCCCTTGGATCTTGTATTCATGCACTAACTTACTTCCTCACACAAGTGAAACAAAATAAAAATAAGGTCCAAATTATAATTAATTGCAATTGGTATTAATATTAAAAAGAATAGCAAACACAATCTTTGGCAACGACACCAAAAAATTGTTTGTGATTTTATGTAACCCACGAATAACACGCAAGTATATGTAGACAAGACAAGTAAAATGATGAGTAATGATCGTTCTCATGAAAATTGGTAACTAAACCTTTTAATTACTAAAATTAGTCACAATTAACTATATTGGACAATCAATCACTCAGAGAAATTAAACCCTAAATTGTCTAACTAGAAAAAAAAATTAAACAACTAACAATCACTTAAATTCTAAAGAATTAAAATTCAATTGATTAAAATCTAGGGTTTTCTAAATTCACCTAGTAAATCCACTTTATCGAATTACTTCAATCTTGGTTGATTAGGTTAAGAACTATGTGAATTAAACACTCTAATTTATTTATTAGCTTATGTCTAGGTCTAACAAGTTTATTCAATTAACCTAACTTACTATATGTCTATGTGAATTAAAATTAGAAAATACATCAAGCATATCTACTCATAACATGAAAATATTCATCACAAATATAATCAAAGATTGCACATGTAATTAAGTGAATGTCTTCTCCAATTAATATATGTTATTTTTTCCAAGAGTCTATTCCTTACTTATCTATGTTTAGCATCATAAGAAATCTCAAATCATGTAATTGGTAATCAAGTAATTACAAGTATGAAGTTTAGAACAAAATAAGCATAGTTGAAGTAACAATCACAACTAAAAATTGAGTAAACTAAGTTTCAATGCATAGGATCCTTTAAAAACCATAGACAATTAATTAGCCACTCATAATGAATAATATATCCCCAAAATCATCCTAAATAATCAAAGAAAAATAGAATTTAAAAGATAAAATTGATTTTCTTTAATGTCACCTTGAGTCCTCCTTGATGAAACACCACTCTTTGTTGAACCTCGCCTCCAAAACCTTGTTTTTGGTCCCTCTAGGTTGCTGCAAAATTTAGGAATGAGTGGACAAGTGACTGGAACTAAAAGCTTAAAAGAAGAAGGAAGAAAGCAAAACGGTCTCCCCGAAAGAAAATCTATCATCTCTCCCAAAAGGTGCACTTTTCTCCTCTTTTTCTTTTTCTTTAGGGTTTCGTGATGTCCAATCCCATCTCTAATGTGTTGTCCACATCCCTAAATAAATGGCTTCTCTAAGAAGTCCTAAACCAACTTTGAAGTAGATTCCCAAACTAATAGGTCTCTTTTCACAGCAGGACTGCCCACGTCCAGCAACTTTGCATGCATTTTATACTACCTTACCATCAGAACTAGGCTTCATGGACTTCATGATAGTTGTAGATAATTGTCTTAGCTTTCTAATGCATATAAGAACACCCAAATCTGATATCTGTGGGGGAAGTTATAGTCCGAAAATTGAGTAGAGGTCCAAATTGAAATTTCATTTCTTGTGCATGTAGAATTCCAATTCAACCCAAACTTATTTTTTTCCATGTTAATTAAGAACTTTGACTTTCAATTAGCCTCTTAATTCCTCTTCCAACTATATCACATAATAAGATAAATATTAGTGCAATATTAACTTAAAAATAAATTAATTAACACACTAATTTTCTAAAATTCACAAAATTGAACATTTAATTTGTGGAAAAATTTCAGCTCATCACTAGCTATGGCAAAAATGAACAGAAGAAAAGTTATCACCTTACTTAACCTGCAAAAGAAGCAGAACCAAAGCCATTATTTGTTGGCCAATTTAGTTTCCTTATAGCAATTCCACTTTGGAGTGCAAAAACAGAAAAAGAAAAAGATTTCCAAAGTAGTTTTACCAAAACAGTGCATGTTAAGCAGTCATATCATACATCTGGTGAAGAACGAGCAGCATTCTAAGGATGGATGATCTCATTTAGTTAAATACCAATTTTAAGAAAGAGAATGAACATTTAATCACATATAAAAATGACTTATGAACTGCCAGAGACATTTTTCTTTTGAGGCAAAAGAATTGCCTTCCCACTCAAATATAAACTCATCATTCTTGACTTTCATATTAAAAAAATAGAGAAGTGAGGACGACAAGAAGCAGAGGCAGATCCAGCATTCTAGGGTGAGGTGGGCTGAAAAAAAATTAAGGTGTGCTGGATTGAAATTGGGCTGGACTATTATTAAAAAATTAAAATTTTTATTTTCAAAATTTAAATTTTATTATGGGCTGCCTTGTATTGAAATTCAGGACAGTTCATAAATAAATTCGCCTCTATAAGAAGTAAAACCTAAAAATCAAATAATGGGTTTTAAAAGACAAAAAGCAAGTTATTTTCTAGAAAGAGAAAAACAGAAGTGTAACAGAAGAGATTAGATTGTGGAGGGTGAAGGAAATCTAATGTGGAATGAGATTTTATACTAGCCCAAGTAGTGCTATGAGGGAGTGATTCAAGGAGAGATTGGGAGGGGTAATTCTCAAAGTTATTCAATAAATATGGAGAAACAAATATTATATTTTACTTTAGAGGAGTAATTCTCCAAGGTGTTTTTCCAAAAGATTCTCAAGGATGTTAGTTTAGAATTAAAGTAAGATGGTCAAAAATAGAAAAGTGCAGGGCTTTTTATGGCTATAGAGTTACCAATATGCTGCTCCAAGACTCCACACAGCAAGCCCTTTGTTGACCCTTGATTAATTATCCTTAATTAAGCCCTTTGTTAATCTCTTGGTTAAGAGTAGGCTTGCAAATGAATGCGTGTCTATTGTTGATTATGGCAGACAGGGAAGAACCAGTCTCCGGGAGAGTGAGTGGCAGCAGGGCAGTCCAACAAGAGTCGATTTTTGACTGAGGGGCTGAAAATAAGAGAAAAACAGCTCCTGGAGGGAGGTTTTGTACAACAAGGGTAAAGGGTACCTCTTACTTGATCTAAGAAACAACTCGACACCTCCAACAATGGGAAGGCACACTCGAGTTGGGGACAGACAGGGCACCGCACAACCTCTCCAGTATACTATTAACGTGGAATTGACTAGTGAAACTCTTTACTTGGGGCCATGCATCCTCTAGGCTACACAAGAATATAACATGATTTTGACTTTGATAACACTTGGTAACATTACAAACATTCACCGAAAAATCCTAATCAAAATTCTCTTTTAAGCTAGTCGTATGAACTGGGTCGTAATTGCCAAGAAATCGAGAACTAGTTACCGACTAACATCATCGTAATTATAAGCAATTCGTAAGCTGGGAGAAAACCTCCATTACCATTTATTAACACGCCAAAATAACAAGCGAACCCAAGTTCCCTTGGGAGCAGAGCAGTAAATCTAGGATAATCATAAGAAACATCAAGGAAAAACGTAGAAAAGTTGGCACCCAACTACAGCCATCTAGCAAGACGCTTGGGTTAGCAATACCTTAAAAATTTCTTGTAGACTGGATATATATATATATATATATATATATATGAACCAACCTCCTGGCAGCTGAATACTAATACACAATTAGCTCCTGATAGATGTTTGCACCTGAATGCTTTAACACGCCAATAATGCTTAACAGAGAAGTACCTGCATTAACAAGCCAAGAGAAGCCATAAAGGTTACAACCAGGCCTTAACCATATCAAAGATTAAATAATTTCACCAGCTGCATATGCACCAAAATAACAACCGAACCCAAGTTCCTTTGGGAGCAGAGCAGCAAATCTAGGATAATCATAAGAAACATAAAGGAAAAACGTATAACAGTTAGCCACCCAACTACAGCCATCTAGCAAGACGCTTAGGTTAGCAATACCATAAACATAATTAACTCCTGATAGATGTTTGCATCCTGAATGCTTCAACAGACTAACAATCAAAGCCCGTGAATTCCCTGTTTTTCAAGTTCTGAACTAGTAGAACATTCTAGGGAAATCCGATTCCAACTCAAAACCGAGGAAATCGTCCCCGAATGAATGTAAACCACCACCTAGCCCAAAACATACAATACAGCCAGGATTCCATCAAATCTACCTCCCAACTTCTACTTTTAATCTAAAAAGTCGGGCTTATTTTTCGCCCTGTATCATGAAAAAGTCAACAATCATCCAACTTACTCCAAATTTAGAACACCACCACTCATAATTTTAAAACGATAACCCGACGCATTAATTCATAACAAGATAACCCTTCAACTGTTCAGATCAAACACAAATCTTCTTAAAAGAGCATTTTATTGGCATTTTATTATTACAGGTACGTGGGCCCGTTACCATCTCACAACCATTTTATGTTGCTCAGCTCCAGGCCATAGACAACACACTCAGAAACAGTAAAATAAAGACGCAGAACCAGCGTCCAGAAAGACCAACACCACCACACTGATAGCCGGCGAGCTACATACACTGCTGCCGGAGACAATACTCTGGGTAACCCCACACACACCACCACGACGAGACTGCCGCTTGGCTCAGAAACCACCACGGAGACGGAGGACAAGATGAAGGGTGGATTCCTTCTGAATGTTGTAGTCAGCTAGGGTCCTTCCATCCTCCAGCTGCTTCCCAGCAAATATGAGCCTTTGCTGATCCGGTGGAATCCCCTCCTTGTCCTGAATTTTAGCTTTGACATTATCGATCGTGTCTGAGCTCTCCACCTCCAATGTGATGGTTTTCCCCGTCAATGTCTTCACGAAAATTTGCATCCCACCCCGCAGGCGAAGCACCAAATGCAGGGTTGACTCCTTCTGAATGTTATAGTCGGCCAGGGTTCGGCCGTCCTCCAATTGCTTCCCAGCAAATATCAACCTCTGCTGGTCGGGCGGAATGCCCTCCTTGTCTTGGATTTTCGCCTTCACGTTGTCAATGGTGTCAGAGCTCTCGACCTCAAGGGTGATGGTCTTGCCAGTCAACGTCTTAACGAAGATCTGCATACCACCCCTCAGACGGAGGACCAAGTGCAGGGTGGACTCCTTCTGGATGTTGTAGTCGGCTAGGGTGCGGCCATCCTCAAGCTGCTTCCCTGCAAAGATCAACCTCTGCTGATCCGGCGGGATACCTTCCTTGTCCTGAATTTTGGCTTTAACATTATCGATGGTATCGGAGCTCTCCACTTCGAGGGTGATGGTCTTGCCGGTCAATGTTTTCACAAAAATCTGCATGCCACCCCTGAGTCGGAGAACCAGATGGAGGGTCGATTCTTTCTGGATGTTGTAGTCTGCTAGGGTACGGCCGTCCTCGAGTTGCTTTCCGGCGAAGATCAGTCTCTGCTGGTCCGGTGGGATACCTTCCTTGTCCTGGATCTTGGCCTTCACGTTATCGATGGTGTCGGAGCTCTCGACCTCGAGGGTGATGGTCTTGCCAGTGAGGGTTTTCACGAAAATCTGCATGCCACCCCTGAGTCGGAGAACAAGATGAAGGGTCGATTCTTTTTGAATATTGTAGTCGGCAAGGGTACGGCCATCCTCAAGTTGCTTTCCAGCGAAGATAAGCCTCTGCTGGTCCGGTGGAATTCCCTCCTTGTCCTGGATCTTGGCCTTGACGTTGTCTATGGTGTCGGAGCTCTCCACCTCTAGGGTGATGGTTTTGCCCGTCAAAGTCTTGACGAAGATCTGCATACCACCCCTGAGTCGGAGAACAAGGTGAAGGGTTGATTCCTTCTGGATGTTGTAGTCGGCAAGGGTACGACCGTCCTCAAGTTGCTTTCCGGCAAAGATGAGCCTCTGCTGGTCGGGGGGGATTCCCTCCTTATCCTGTATCTTAGCCTTGACGTTGTCTATGGTGTCGGAGCTCTCCACCTCGAGGGTGATAGTCTTGCCGGTGAGGGTTTTCACGAAGATTTGCATCTGTCAAATAAATAAACATTACAAATCAGAAACTAAACAGGGATCATGGATCGCGATCCAAGAAATCGTTCTTCTACAGATCTTGGACCACAAATGATCCATATACAGAAAATAAACAAATAAATCTAAAACGAAAGGTCCAACGACCAAGATCTAGAATAAAATCAAGATATTGGATCAAGGAGACGGAAAATCTAAAAATCAGACGGTCGATACGAACGATCAAGAAACCGATCTCAAACCAGACCTCAGTTTACCATTCGAAACAACTACAACAGACCAAAAATTAATTTCCAAGGCATCAAAGAAACGGTACTTGAGATCCAAAATCCAATCGGATAATTTCAACAGAAAATTGAAACATTACACGAAATCGTCAAATCAACGAAAATAAGATCTCCATAAAACAATAATTACGATCAAACATCATCACAAACTCACCTTTGATGAGGCAGAAACAATAGCTAGGGTTATGAGCAAGAAGAGGGGAATACGAATATAGAACGCGACTGGATAATAGGAGAAGCCTGTATTTAAAGGCTGAGAGGGGCGACGTGTTTTGACCGGAATGCCCTTCCAGTCTCCTCGAGAGTCCTCTGAAAGGGCTCAGAAGCCGCAAGTGACGTAACGCCTGACGTCAAATTCACAACTAATTCTTAAAATAAGGCGGTGGCCGTCTAGATTCTAGAACATACCAGGGTTGGATATCAAACTTGCCCTTAAGGCCATCCATCTCTAACGCATGGCCAGAATTCTCCTAAGCCAAAAAATAAAGAGGAAAGTACTTAAATTTAGCTCTAATTCAGCTCTGTACATGCCTGGTTATTCCTTAAAATTTAAAATTTGGCTGAGGTTAAAATGGACCTCTACGAGGAATTAAAATTTACTCTCTATTTCATTTTATATATTTTTTATATGTATTAAAATATTGAGTAAATTATATTTTATATATTTTACTATTATTTTTTTATATACGTGTATTTAATTATTTTATATATTTGATTATATATTTTGTGTATGTATATATTTAATTATTTTGTGTACTTGATTATTCATTTTATGTATTTAATTATTTTGTGTATTTAATTATTGATTATGTGTATTTAATAAATTTTGTGTATTACATAATTTTTTTTATATATTTTAATGTAATGTTTTGAAATTGATCCTAGAAATGAATGTCAAAGTTACTCAATTAGATTATTTAATGTTGTATTTAAAATAATTATTATTATATCACAAGGATAGTATTTATTTTTGTGATTTTTTACACAGTTTGACAAATTAAATTTTGAATTATTAAAATATTTTAAATACAGAATTAAGTCTAGAATTTTGTACGTATGCTATGCAATTCTTGCATATAACAGATTTTCGCATTAATTGCAAGTATAGAATATCGCCTTAATTTTTTTCCAGAAGTTCGCCATAATTTCGGCATAATTGCTGCTTATAACAGATTTTTATATACTACAATCAACTTGTAGAATTTTATTATGCAGATAATAGCATTCAACCAGAATAGTTTAGGATAAGGATTAAGGATCGAGTCTCGTCAGTATGAGAGCAATCTCTCAACATGAGGGGGGCTCCTTGTGCGCAGTGAGCACTGGTCTAGCCACTATGCCCAGCTGAGTCACCATGATTAATCCCTTCACATTTTGTTGGGCCGGGTGTGGGGGCGCCTGGGGTGAACGATTCACTTTTTGGGACAAAGACTGTAAACTAGAGTTTTTAAAACACTACATTTATTAGTAACAAACCATAATTCAATAATCAAAAAACCCTCCAATTACTACACTTAAAATGCTTGACAACATCAAACAAACTACACCCTACACTTAAGTGCTTCATTTCCTTCTTGGTTTTTTTTATAGTTGTTTTTTCTTTGCGATCATTTCCTTGTTCCTACTTGAAGGGGATGCTCCTACTTAGGACATAGGCTGTTGTGATGGGGTTAGGGCTATAGAACCCATGGTACCTTAAGAAAAACATAATAGATGTTAGCAGTTATGTTTATACATAAATTACATATTAGTGGTATTATATATGGAACCAAATGACATATACTCTTTTGACTAGCTCGAGGAGTGGCCCTTTGCTTCTTCTTTCTTATTTTTCTGTTGGGGTTAACTGAGCCCTTACATCCTCTAGCATTATGGCCTACTGCACCACAATTCCCACACTTGGGAGACTGTCATTTTTTACTGACTCGGTAAGGGTTGATTGGTTCATTTGCAACCTTCTTCCTAGCCTTCTTCGGTCTCCCAAGTCCATTATTGTACTTTGGTGCAATAAGTGGGTTTTGATTAGTTTTAGGTCTATCTTCCTCCCTTGGCATTAGGTCTATGTTATGGGCATAGGCTTTTCGAAATGTCTCCATAAAGTAACAAGGATGAACAAAATCTTCAGGAACCAATATCATCCTGTAGATGCAAGCCACTGCACGGGAACAAGGAATACCAGTAAGATCCCATTGCCTACAAGTACAAGTCTTTTGATTCAAGTCAACCAACTTCCTAGTTCTCCATGCATTCTCCACCTCGAACCTACCATTTCCACAGGGAACAGTAATCCATTCCAAGGCCTGCTTCTTTACCTTCTCTAGCTTAGTTTGTATTCGAGGGTAGATTGGGTCCCTGTAGTTAGTCTTCCCTTCCCTCTTTGTAATAAACTTGTTCATCAACATTCTTCTTATAGTCTCACACAATGCCAATTTTGGTTTATCCCGTGCCTCAAGTATAAAGGAATTGAAGGTTTCGACCAGCTTGTTTTGTAGCATATCTGACTTTGCCCTAGGATCGAATGCTTGCCTACTCCACATCCACGATTGTAACTAAATTCTTAACCAAGTTTCTGCATGACGGTCAAGATTCTTTATTCGGGTCGTATGAGACTCAAAATCATATATTGTTGATGCCCTTGCTGCATTCCATAGCTCATCTTTCAAACTTTTGCCTTTAAATTCCAACTTGAAATTGACATACAAATGGCAAATGCAAAACCCATGCTCACACCCATATTTCTTTAGAACAGACTACAATCCCTACAATAAAAGCAACATCATTAGATTACGAGAGTAACTAGTAATGAAAGATGTTCAAAATTTCTTATCTTTTGCTTGTTTGATATTATGACCCATTTTTTGTCAATGAATGTCCCAATATTCGCCAACAATAATTGCATAAACCATTGCCAACTATCCTCTTTTTTCAGCTTCAACAATAGCAAATGCTACGGGGTACATATTTTCATTACCATATTTTTCAATTGCGCATAATAGTTGGCCCCCAAACTAGCCTTTTAGAAAACACCCATCCACACACATGATTGGTCTGCATGCGACTAAGAAGTCCTACTTCCATATATGTAGGTAGACATACATTATCTGGAAGACATGCATGTCTGATTGCACCTACTCCCAGGATGGTATTTTCTTATTGCAGCACAATAGTCCCAAATTTTAGCAAATTATTCCAAATTAATACCCTCAATGTGAGTAATCACCTGCTTTTTCATTCGATATGCTTTGAATCTAAAGACCTCAACATTATGGTCTCTTTGCACTTGATTAGCAAAGGCAGTGGTTTTCTAATCTGGTTGGTCTCTTATGTTGTCTGTGTATTTCTTGGACATCCATGATGCAGTGACCCTAGAATTGTTTACCCACAGTTATGCACAGGATGATGGAAAGTCTTTATTTGAAAAACATCATTTCCTTTTCAGGTGAAGCATGTATCCTCCACCCACACTTGTTTGTGTATTCCACTGTAATCCAAGCCCTTTCATTGTATATGAATCTAAACTCAATGCCATTGTCAATACCATATTGCTTCAATGCTTTCCTATACACTTTGAAATCTACAAACTTCATTCGAACTTTGAGCTCAATTGGTCCCTGCATGTCAGTTTTCCCATTAAATTCTAGGAATCTAGATTGACACCTTTCCTTATCAGAGCCATCCATGCTTAGCAACTCATCACTATCTTTGTAATCCGAAGTAGTCGGCCTAGGTGTCTCAGCGGATGGCCTATGTGTATTTTCAGCATAAGTATCATCTTTAACAAATTTCTCAGAAAACAAATCAGCAACATCATCATCACTATTGTTGAAATCACATCCAACTAAATTCATTTGTGGCTTATCTAGTTCACTGTCACCCTCGTCCTGTACTACTTGAATCGGCACACCCATAAGTAACTCAAGTTGCTCAAGTCTCGTAAGACAGTTTACTGTGCTCAACATAAATCTTCACAGAGAGAGAGAGAGAAAGGCAGTCGTAAATTCCAGAGAGAGTGCATGCATGGGTGGGTTTAGGTTTCGCAAAAGAGAAAGAGAGAGAGGGAGAGAGAGAGAGAGGTGTTCACACATGTGTGTGTGGGTTTAGTCAAACATACTAGTAGGCAAGGAATAAGAACTGTGGCCGGCGATTATGAGGAGCAACGAGGTTGACGATCGTTAAGTGGAGAAGCATGGCCTGACACCACGAGGAGGAAAAGCGTGGCTAGCAACGAAGCTTAGTATCAACAAGGAAGCTAGGTAGGTTTGATTTGAGGTGAAATTAGGGATTTGGGGTTTGATTGAGGTTGATTTTGGGGGTTGATTTAGTAGCACACGAGAAGTAGTGCTACTCAATTAACAAAATTAAACTTTATTAACGGTTGGTTGCTAATTGCAACAAATAGAATGTGTAATGGGGTATTTGGGTACAATCAAACGTATAGGAGGTAAGTTGCACATAACCCTAAGTGTAAGGGATTTTTATATAATTTACCCTAAATTTTATATAAACTACTATATTTATATAAATAAACTACATATATGTTTATATATGTATATTTATAATAAGGAGAAAAGACTTTTTTAGTTCGTTCTATAGTTAACATTGCAACGGCTTATTAATCTAAGTCGATACCTCGACCTATTTGAGTCAGGGTATAAAAAGACATGTGGGAGCGGGTTAAACTTACCAAACCCTAGCAACCACCAATTGCATGTTGCTCTCTCCCTCTCATCCACCTCTACGTCTCCTCTTCTTTTTTGGCTAGTAGTGACTAGCCTTCAGCTCTCTTGAAAAGGCATAACTGGTTATCATCCATGGCAGAGTCTAACGATCCAAATTGCTTTTGGTCTTGTGACCATCGTACCCAAAAACCAAAACATTCCAACAATTATATCTCATTAGACTTGAAAAATAAGGGTATGTTCTCTTTGCTGTTTTCAGGCCATTTTTCATTTTTAGTTTTTCAAAACACTCAAAATATGTATACTTACCCATTTTCAAAAATATTTTTTTCAAAATACGAAAAAAATTTGTACACAAACTCAAAACGCTGAAATCATGTTTTTATTATTTTCACCCAAAACACACTATTTGAATCCAAAACGTGGAAAACGCTCTCCATCCTCTCGGAGACTGGAATCTAGGGTCGACTTTTCCTTTTCTCTTATTTCTTCTCTTCTCTTCTTTCTCTCTTCTCTCTTCTTTTCTCTTCTTTCTCTCTTCTCTCTTCTTTTCTCTTTAAGGCTCAACCGTCAACCGCACATGCCATTGCCATCATCGCCGCAAGCCGCCATCAACTGCCATCCATCGTTAGATTGCTGAAAGGCTGAGCATCGCAACCGATAACCCAGATCCATCGAACTGTCGCCATCGACCACCCCCGGTCGCTCCCCTTGCACTGCAATTGACAACCTAGATCCACTACCTTTGACCATTGTCGTCTGCCTCCAGCCACCGTCGCTGTTAAAATCGCAGCCTCGCCTCGCCTTCTTTAGTTATTTCTTCCTTCTATAATTTCTTCCTTCCGCGACTCCTCATCTCCAAGGTTTTAGATTTGGGGTTTGATTTCAATTTTGAAATTAGGGTTTAATTTAATGGTTTATAAGCTTGATGTGGTTGTAATAATCTTATGCAATAACAATGAAGGGGAATCAAAATATGTAAGTTTTTTTTGTTTTTTTTTGGTTTGAATACTAAACTGAATATGTAATATGGTTTTTCTTCGTTGATTTTCTTTTCCAATGACATTTTCAGGATTCTGTAATTTTAATGGTTTATAAGCACTTTGCAATTTCAATGAATTATATATATACGGTTAGATTATTAGTTATCTCTTGTATTACAGTTTAAAACCTTTGAATCAAATTCATTGAATAAAATATTATAAAATAATTCTTCTCAAAATTTTAAACTAAACGCGTTTTTCAGTATTATGTTTTGAGAAACAATTTTTTAGAATGACAAAAAGAACGCATTTTCGCAATCTCAAAATAGACACTTAAAATACAAAACTGAAAATGAATTCAAAATTGAAAACTGAAACATGAAAAAAATACTACCTAAGTTTTTGAAAAAAAAAAAAAACTACTCATTTTTTGAAGGGCTTTGCTGGCCGTTGTACATGATAGATTCTGGCAATCATAATTGACCATTGAAATCTTCTTAGTCTTGTGACATACATATCCAAAAATTAAAATAATTTAATCTTATTAAATGTAGCATTCCACATTGAGCGATAAGAAGAATCAGAACAACTTACTCTAATGGGCCTACACAAACTTCCTAAGGGGGTCACTCATCCCTGGATTACCCCAGGTCAAGCACGCTTAACTTGGGAGTTCTTTGCCAACATTCAGCCCAATAGGTATTCAGCTGATATTGTTTCATTTCTTACACTATTCTCGATATATACTAACTTTTCTGGACTCTCGAGATATTACATTAAATCTAAACTTTAATTTTTTAGTAAAATGATACCCGTTATCTTCTCATTTATATGTATACATATTTCTTTCCGTTGGATCTCAAAAAGGTTGTATCAAGAAACAGTCCTTTGACTGTCTATTTTTAAATTTGTATGTATATATATTCCTATTTCTAATTTTTTTTGATAAATTGTGAATATATTATGTATGTATATATATTTTGTGAATGTATGTATATAGTTATGACAATGAATGTATGTATTATATAGCGGTGATTTTGTGAATGTATGTGTGTATATATATATATGTAAAGAAAGAAAATAATAATGAAGTGGAAGAACTTTCGTATATTGTATTAGGTTTGATTATTTTCTTCATTTGAATTTTTTATTTTTTTTAACTATTAAATCATGATTTATAAATAATAAAATTTGTGTTTATGTTTGTTTAAATAAATGATAAAATTTATATTTATGTTTGATTGAATAATTATTTTTTATAATTTCTTATATTAAAAATTATATTTAAGTATTTTTCTTGTGTTTCTATTTTCTAATTTTTAAAAAAATATTTTTTATATCATATTTATTTTCTTTTTTTTTTTATTTTCATGCAATATAATAAAGAAAGGGGATCATCAAATACTCAATAAATAATCTCCGTTTGCCTTTAATATCTATGCGTCCTTTCCATCTTTCATTTAGATAAAAAAAGAAAAAAAATCAACGTCAAAGTTTGAAAATTTTATTAGATTCTTAATTTCACACGTTAATATTTTATTAGTTTAAAATATTATTTAAATATTTAGAATTATATTCCTATATTAATATATTATATCGTGTATCATATCAACACAATAGAATATATTAATGTAATAGTATCATCTCGTGTCAAAATTAATATTCAAATAATATTTTTATTATTAGTTAGATTTAATATTTAATATTTAACATTTATTAAGAAAATTAAAATTTGACAACTCTTGAAAATTCACTAAGTTATCCAATCTTTATCCTAATATATAATCAATATGTTTGGGGGTGCTCTAGCCATTCCCAACAAAATTTAACTCTAATTTATTCAACCTCTCTTATCTCCTTTACATTCTTGTTCAAATTATCCAATCATTATAATAATAAAATTAAAATTATTACTGTTGAGATACAACAATCAAAATTTGTTTGTCACAAGAAAGCTTAGGAGAGGTCCGGTAGAGTTTGGTGATAAGGTAGAGTAAGGCTTGTGTTGGTGAATAGTGTCGAAAAGAGTTTAAAGCTACTCGAGGAATAGCTCGATTCGCTATTTAGGAAAGCAAAGGTCTATATAGGGTAAGGCTTGATCTATTGTCTAAGATAGTAGAAGTAAGGCCCTAGAAATTACCTCGAGGAAGTTACCTAAATGGGGTTACTCGAAGGGTCTTTGGAAAGAATAGGACTTAAAGGGGTCTTTGGCTCTTGGTCCTGAAGGTTAGGCTTCGAGAGAGCTGGTAATGTCTTTGGGAGGTGCTTTGAAGGCTTCAAAGGGGCTTCCAAAAGAGTTTCCGCTATTTAGGAGAGTTGATTGGTATTCAAAAGGGTTGCTAGGTCTACGGTTTACAAGACAAAAGTAGTCAGAATGCACATGTGGATTTCTCTCACGCGGACCCTCCGATGCTTAAGTTAGAAGTCATCATCATGCTAAAGATGAGATACAGATATGATGCAATGTATGTAGGTGAAGGCTTTGGGAGGGTTTAGAGTCTTCAGAAAAAGGGTTAGGTAAATTTGGTGTGCGTGGATTTAGTTTAGGTTTGGGTTTTCAGGGTTTGGATTTGGATCTCAAAGGTGTGGGACCTACATACACATGCACGAAGACACATTGCAAGAGCCCTTAGATGAGAGGACACAAGTCTTTGGGTGCCCTGGGTTAGGATCGAAAGCCTGAAAGAACTCCCCCTGAAAATTATCTTTGGATGATGGAGGCCTCGAAGAGGCTAGCTGTAACAGCCCACTTCTTCAGGGCGTGTTATGCCTTAGGAAATTTGGTTTATTATTATTATTTTTTTTATCTTTACATTATCCCGAAATTCCCTAAGACCTTATCTAGTGCGAGATATCTACACTAGAAATAAATACAAAGCGGAAGCTGAATCGAACATGCTCATATAATAATAACTAGACATGACATTCATTACAAAGTTAATTCATAAGCGTTTGACAATAAATACAATGTACATAATTCTTAGACTACTAACATAACATGGTACATTTGCTCGCTTTTCGACGTCTCGCGTCACCACATATCACCAATCTCGGAATCATCTCTGCAAGTCCCAACTGGAACGTTGAATGTTCCAAGGGCGAACCCAAGTTAGATGATGAACCATCTAAGTAAGGGTACATAATGCTATATCATGAGTGTATGCAATGTCTTTCATCGTAGGTGTCAACTGCACCCCTCATGCTACCTACCATTTTAGCGGCCACCTCTTTCGAAGCCGGGGTGTATGGGTGCACCCTTGGTAAGGCAGCGGTGCCAGTTCGTACTCCCTACGGCCTCATATGCGTGTGATCGATGATATCAACGTGTATTTATGCATTTCATAGTCATGTATGCAGTCTACGTGATGGATACATATCAGGGCATGTCAATATGATAAAAACATTTATGAGAAAGTACCACTTACGTTTTAGAGCTTATCGGGCTACCTCGATATCCATGTCTTGCCTCGATTTGCGTGCCAACCTCAAAATTTGTGCGAGTCTCTTCAAATTCAGCCTCAAAGTATAATAATCACCATAATTATTTAAATAATCATTAAAACCTATTTTTTCATAATTTCTGGCATTTTCTATAATTTTCTCTCTATTTCTTCCTATTTTTCCTCAATAAATCCAGATTAAATATTTCTAAAATATTTTCTCAAATATTTCACTACGACAATTTATAAAATAATATTTTTAAATTTTTGAAATTTTCTAGAGAATTTTACTCACCTTGACTTAGCATATCCGATTTTCTCGATTTGCATGCAATTTTCTCAAAAAGCGCGCCCGAGCCATTTCTCACCAAAATCTCCGAGATATCACCGAAACATAATTTCCTATTTTTCAGGATTTTTTCTAAAATTTTTCCCATCATTTTTTCTATTTTCTTTTCTTTTCTTTTCTTTTTTTTTCTTTTCTTTTTCTTTTCTTCTTTCTCCCTCCTTCTTCCTCTTCCTCTGTTTCTTCCTCCCGTGCCCGCCTGCAACTGCCGAGACAGCCGCCGTCCACCGCACCCGCCTCCTTCGCCAGCCGCTTCGGTGGCCTGCTGCGCCATCACCGGCCGTCCCTAGTCGCCGCCGTCGCTCGGAGCTGCTCGCGGCCATTGTTGGCCGTGGCTGGTGCAGCCCTGCCGCAGCTGGAGCTCGCGGCCATGGCCGCGGCTTGCAGCTTCCTGCCGCCTCCCAGCCTCCCTCGCCGCCCTCCGTCGCGACTGCTGCCGAACACTGTAGCGACCGTGGCCTCCAGCTCGCGGCCATGGCTGCTCGAGCTTGCCGGAAGCTCGCGGCCATGGCTGCCGCGAGCTTTCGCGCTTGCTCTAGTTGCTTCGGCTCTCTCTTTCGATCTCCCAATCTTGCTCTCACTCTCTCTCGCGATTTATCTCTCTTCCTCTCTTAATCCCACTGCCTCTCTCTCGGCCGAAGTTCTGAGGCTCATTGCCATTTCTTCTTCATTTGCTTGCTATTTATAGGCAACGCGGACTCTCCATGCGTATGGCATACTCAATTTGCCGCCACACGTCACCTATTGCGTGCAAATTCATCCAAATGTTGCAGGTCATGGCTTGAAGCAGCGTGTTGCAGGGCATGTTAAGTTACAGATGCACGCTCGTATTTATATATACATATATACACTATATATTATATTACTATTTATAAGAAATTACACCATTAAATTCTGATTTTCATCTTATATCACTTGGGAAACTCTGTAATTTCAATTATACCCTCAAACACTGAATAAAATTGCATTTCGATACAGAAAACGCAAAATTAATAACTTTAAAGGTACTCGATTTGGACGATTTTGCCCCATTGTCCTCACCGGGTTGTCGTTTCATCCCAAAACCATTGAAGGGTTGCTCGTTAAACAAAACCGGAGCCCCCCTAGGGTTCCGTTGATTTTTCGGGAGTCTCCTACGATAATTCGGTTTTACAACCTAATTAATAGCTGTATTTTATCTGTACCGAAAATTGTTCCCGATCCGATTTCTTTTGATACCATAAATCACAACTCGATACGCTTGTCGAGACTATATAATTTTCTTTAGATAATTTCACTCCGAGGCATTCCCGGCAGTTGATTCGGTACCTAAAATTGCTATAAAATCAATTTTTCAGTATTCTAAACTTATTAAAATTACATGGCAACCTTATCTAACCATGGGGTATTACACTAGCCAGGTGATTAGTGGTTAATTTTGTAAAAATTATATTATAATTACACATTTCTTTTGATCTTAAAAATGGCTTAAATTAGATATTAATATATATTTTATGGTTATATACAAGTTTAAATTGAAAGATGAATGAAATAAAGTTCAAAAGTAAAATTTAAAAATAATAATAATAATATATAAAATTATATATAATACATATACATCATTATATGCATGCATGTAATATATATATATATAATATAATCTAATATATATGTGCCATGTGTAATACATATATATATAATATAATTTATTAATAACATTAAATTATTTTTTTGTAGACATGAAGAATTCAAGCCCATGAAGACTTAAAGTTCATGAAGAATTCAAGCCCATGAAGAATTCAAGCCCATGAAGAATTAAGTCCCAACTTGAGCAACTCATGGAATATATCATTTGGAAAAGGCCGAAGGATTATTTTTAATCCTAATGAAGATTAAAAACCCAATTATAGAAATCTATTTTTATTTTCTTGTGAGTGCTTTATTAGATGTGTATTATAACTAAAATCTATTTAACTTTATGAGTGCTTTATTAAGTATGTATTTTAGCTAAAATCCATTTAATATTAGGTGTGTATTATAGCTAAAATCCATTTAACTTTAAGTGTGTGAGTGCTCATTAAATATAATTATGTCTAATTGAATAATTGAAATTGTGTGGTTTGTATTGCATCTTGTGGCCTATAAATAGCTCACTTGATTGCATTTGTAAGTGTGATTATTATTCTTGAATTAAAGTTTAGTTGTTTCCTTAGAATTCTCTATTTGAGAATTGCTTTTATTCTCTCTAATTTTCTTTAGTATTTCCTCTTGTGATCTTACTTCATTTATTTCTTCTTTTAAATTCTTATGTCATTTATGGTTACTTTATTATTCACCGCCTAAATGGCCGGTTAGTTTATGCTTTTAAATTTCTGTAATTTTAATTCTTGTCATTTAATTGTTCACCACCTAAATGACCGGTTAGTTTCTACTATTTTAATTCCTGTCATTTAAATTCTGTTATTTAAATTATGTCATTTAAATTCCTGTCAATTAATTTTCAAATGGAGATGAGTGGCTAAATCTAATCTTGGGTTAAGGCAAGGACAGTGTCCAACGCTAATGATTCTCAAAGAAAGCTGCGCTTTAAATGAGTAACATTAATTTAAAATTCAGTATGAGTGTGTTTTGATTATTGAGAAATCACTAGGTTTGGATTGAAGCGTAAGCCTAACTTAGAGCTTTCATGTCACGCATGAGAGTTACTAGAACTGGAAACGCTATCATACCCAAACCCGGATGATTAATTTAGTTATTTTGTGTATTAATTGCAATTGAATTTATGATAGTTGTTTAAATTAGAATCCCACATATCATGTATGAGGATTGCTTAAACTAGAACTATCATTATCTCTAATTGCATTTAATAACAAACCCTCATATCTGAAATTAAATTAATGTTGCTAATCTTTTATACTAAAATTTGGGAATCAACGGGTTGGCACTGAAATTATCTTAACTCAAGTACTATCCAATTTCATATTCTCACGTTCAGTATTTATTTCAACTTCTGCCTTGTTTTATTTTCTAGTATTTGTTATCTAAAAAACCATAAAAAATCTTCATTATCAATCCATCTAAATGCGTGTGCGTGTGTGTGACATTCTTTTTCTTTGCCATAAATAAATCTCTTAGTGGACGATCTGGACTCATCTAGAAAGTATAAATTTAAATTTAGACTACAACTGTACTCGTACACTGATGAGTATAAACCTCTCACCTAAATAAAGAAAAAATATAAAATTTTTATTGTGTTTTGTTTTGTGTTTTAATTGCAGGGTGAGAGTGCAGTCACCAGGTTATTTTGATAATAACCTAGGTTAAACTTGTGGGAGAAGAGAGTCTCCCGAAGGTTTTTGAAAATGCATTATACAAAAGAATGTTGAAGGATGTGCGCCAATCCTTCTAGGAAGTAGTCCACGAAAGGCCTTCAGTTAGGTCTTCGAGGAGTTTGACCCCCAAAAACTTTTGAATAGGCTTATCGCCTCTAGGGGAAACCCCATTCCAAAAGGTCGCCTGAAAGTTATGCTACAACAATGGCTTTTCACTCTTACTTTTGACTAAAAGTGAAAGGGAAAAATTCATGAACGTAAAATGGGAGTTACCCCGAAGATGTTCAGGTTTAATTCCTTCGGAGGCATATGGTTCCTGAAGAGATGCGTAAAATTGGAATTTCTGAGATTTCACACTTGTGAAAGGCATCAAAAAAGGTGCAGTCTACTTTAGGGATGCATGGAAGGCCACATTGCATGTGCTTAATGATTACATGGTCGTTTGGTCCCCAAGGGTGCAATTATAAATACTAGGGGAAGATGTATGCTTTAATAAATGAGAATGCAAGAAGATGGATTTGAAAAGCTTTTCTTAATGCAATGCAAAGAAATACTTATATTTATATTATCTTCCGCTACAACTATTTTTTAGTTTAAGAAAAATGTTAATTTCAAATAACTTTATTGCATCATAATTTATAAAATTTCAATTATTTTTAAAAAAATCAAAACACCCAATTCACCCCCCATTGGGTGATCTTTCAATTGGTATTAGAGCGGGTACTCTGATTTTTGGCTTAACCACCAGGAGTGATCCTTGCCATTCTTCCATTCCATAGTTTTTATAAAAGCTAACCTTTTTGAGGTAATGCTTATTTTTCTAGTGGCATCATCTAGTATCAATGTATTTAACTCTTTCTATCGATATGTGTTAGTGCATGCCCTATAGCTTAAGTGTTAAGTTGTACTTGATACATTAAGATATGATATATTTGTTGAGTAATATATCTAGTTGTTTCATGTTCATGTTATTTATTGGCAAGGTTTGTCTTTTGTATTTATTTGCTTGTCTATCAATTACTTAAATATAATATGCTTAAAGACAAAGTCCCTAGATTTACTCTGTGTAGAAAGGAATTGAGGTGTGACGTCAATTGTAAGGTCCTTGATACACCTAAAAGTACAACGTTAAACATGTCCCTGGTCAAAATTGTCATCAAGACAGGACATTAATGACACAAAGAGACCGATGTGTGCTATGTTGTTACCTTTAGAAAAGGTAGTAGTTGATCTCACGGACTACAGGTATCGGATATCTAAGTTAGTAGATAGGTGCTTGTTGGTGAGTACAAGTTCACTGGATAATGACCTGACCAAAATGATTCTTTGTCGATCTTGCAAGAGTGCCTAAGGAAACCTCTAGTGGCGGTTGTACAAGTGATCCTTTGACTTGAGGTCACCACTGTGTCTTGTGTGTGGATTTGTATGCTTTGACACTGTTAAATAAACATCTCAATAAGGGGTGTGAGTACGGCAGCGATTAGGTATGCCACGAAGAATGTGAAGGCTGTGTGTGAGCAAAGACAGGATTCATCAACCCTATTTTCGGGAGATATGTCTCATGGGCCCTTTTGTAATACTCGAAAAACTTTCACGTAAGAAATATGAGGTTTCAAAGGAAATTGGTATTAGAAGGGCCCGAGAAAATATCCGAATCGACTAGAAGGAACGCCCGGGGGCTCATATACCTAAAGAAATAGGCATATACCCATTAAGAATTTTAAGAAATGATTTTTTAGCATCGAGAGAAATTGGATCAGAAATGATTTTTGGTACAGCTAAAAATACAACTATGATTTTGACTGAAAAACTGAATCAACGCAGGAGACCTTCGAGAGGTCAAAATAACTACAAGAAAGTTCATATTTAGTATGTAGAACAACCCTTCAGTGGTTTCAGGAAGAAACAAAAGGATTTACAATCAAAATGAAGATTCGGGCCTAAGTATAATTTCTCGAATTTGCCCGAGGGAGCTTGAAATGACATTTTTTCATAATCTTTGGGGGTGTAATGGAAAGTATAGAACTTGTAGGTCGCAACAACACTATTGGGAAGCTCAGGGGCTTCAAGGAAAGGACCAAAAGTTTAAAATGGGAAGAAATTAGGGTCAAAGTGTAATTTTGTAAAATTGCACAAAGAGCAATTCTGCCATGGCCGACCAAGCTTCCTCCACCATCTCCCATCACCGAATTCAGTGGCAAAATACTCGAGGAAAATAGCCTAGGATGCTCTTGGGTCGAGCCTAGGCCAGCAATCGGCCTTAGCTTGGTTGAAAATGGCCAAACTTTTGGCCGAAAGAAACTAGATTTTTACCCACTATAAATCAATTTTTGAGGCAATTTTCGATGGGTTTTGGGCTCATTAAGGGCAAGAGGAGACATCAGAGGCTTTGGATGAAGCAAGATCCGTCGTTTTGGGGTTCGAATTTGGCTATAAATAGAAGATGTAGAAGTTAAGAGTTTTACAAAATTTAAGTTTCAAATCGACCTCATTTTTGAACAAATTGAGGCATCAAACCATAGGGATTTTGTTTCCCATGAGGTGAGGATCATTTTTAGAAAATTTGAGGAATTTTGAAGTTCATTTGAGGGGTGATCGGAGCTTTGCTGGAAAAATCGAATCTCACTGAAGCCAAACTGATTTTTTCTCGAATGGAGGTCTTCCAAGTGTTGTTTCAAGTTCAAATTTGGCCAGAATAATTGACTCAAGGTAAGTTATCTTTTGGTATAGTTAGTTTAATTTTCCGGTGTGCCAGTGCTGGAGAAGATGACCGGAGATAATTTTTATTATTTTTAAATGTTGAAAATAAAAAAAAATAGAGTAAAAATAAAAATAAGAGGGATAAAATTCTGGAAAAATATCCATAAATACATAAAAATAGAATATTTTACTTTTATGAATTTTCATTTTGGAAATTGCATGATAAAATAATTATTTTAAATTTTGAAAGGAAACTTAATTAGAAAAAATAGGAAGAGGTTTTTGGAAAATTCCAAAAACATTTATGGAGATTAGAAATGTTATTTTAGGAATTTTTATAAATAAAAATTGAAAAAAAAATACTTTATTAATAATTTTGGAAGAATTTATGGCTATAAAAAAATAGAGAAAAATAAGAAAAATAGAGAAAAAAATAAGGAAATGTCTAGAAAAATGAGATTATTAATTTTTCTTGGAAATTATTGTCCAAGAAGTGATTTGGCCAAGGATCTTGATAATTTGTATTATTTTCAAGGTTTGCACGCAAATCGAGACAAGTCAAATTTCTGTTTTAAGGTGAGTGGTTTTGTCTATATAATCCACATACGATATGATTACCTTTCTATGCATGATATCTACGTATGTTATGATTATCTTCATATACTGTTGCATGAGAAGTCGTGAGGTATGCATGACATAATATTATTGTGATATTAAAACTCATACATGGGATTGGGATGTCACCCTAAGAGTGTAGCCGTAATTCACCAAGGGCAATTGATGGAACAATGTTAGGATTATTTTGCAGATGTTCGGGATTCTGCCTAGGGTTCTGTGCCGGGCTGGTGGGACAGGAAAATTACACTATGGTATTTGTTATAACCCTCACTTAGAAGATTTCATCTTCTAGTATTGGACTATGTCCCTAGAATATTCCATGTTCCAGGCGAAACAAGCGGCCGGAAAGGCAAGGAAGTGATGGAGGTATGAGCTTGACGAAAATTTGTGGCCCCTATGTGGGGCTAGGATCATCTATTACATTCAGCTGTATTGTTTAAGGTTTTAGCAATATTTGTAATATTATGTTGGGTGAACGATGTGTATGTACCCACGTATATTATGATTTCAAGGTTTCTTACAGGTTCTGATCTTACTTTAGCTTATGTTTAAAGTGTATCACTCCTTCACCATGTTTGGGAGTGTTAATGTACAAATGTTATGTTGTGGATTTATTGTTGGTTTATGTTTGATGTAAAAAAAAAAAATACTAGCATATATTAATGCCCTGTAAGGAGGGGTGTTACAGTTGGTATCAGAGCCAAAGTTTTATTTCGAGATTTAGGATAGATCATTTTGGGATCTATGAAACCGAGGTTTAGAAAAACTTAGATTAAGAAATCCTTATCTAGGGATTATGGACTTAAATGTGCTGTAGTGAAAGTACATGTCTAGGAAAGTTCTGTCTAAGGAAAGACTTGGTATTTAAGTGCGTCTGTTTGTGATCTACCTCTCTTTTCTAGGAGCTTACCTAGTGTACTATTCATGTACAAACACTATGTGTCTACTATTCTCGGTGAATAATGGAAATCTAATCTGTTTTTCAATGTTAGAATGGAAGGAGATTACCTTGAGCAATTCTGGGTGACCCACTGGACCAGTCGATGGGTGGATAACGACCTTGATGGACCTGAGGTCGAGTCTGAAGATGACATAGCGAACAACGATGCTTGGGTCTGGAAGTCAACCAACCCATAGAAAGAATCGTGGACGATTTTATTTCGCTTATTAGTATGTCAGATGTGTGCTGTGTGCTTTTCTTAAACGATGTTATATATATCGTGTTATGAAATGAAATTCCGTTTTGAAGAAATTCTTGTGTAATGAGATTTTGTCTTTTCTTTCAAATGGTAACCACGAGACAACAAAGGAACGTGACTCCTGTCAACCCAATCGGGGAATCGAGGATGTCAGAGGCAGTAGGAATCACCACTACAGTCGTGCCAATAGTAGTAGCATCCGGACTGGGGAATAAGAGACGAAATCAACAGTTCCCGAAGGACGATTGGACTGGATAGAGAGGGTCATTGAAAACCTCATAACCCACGCAACTAGGAGAGAACCAGCCAGGCACACTGATACTGTATTGGAACAGTACAGGTGACAACGACCGCCACCGTTCAAGGGAAAACCCAATGATGACCCCAACATGGCCGAATACTGGTTGGAGCAAACAAAGAAGTTTCTTCGACATCTACAGTACAATGATGAGGACAAATTGAATTGTGCCACTTTTATGTTGGAGGAAGAAGCTAGAAGATGGTGGCAAATAGTAGAACGAGCTTTACAACGATCCCACTCGAGGCAAGGATCAGAATCCGATGAGACTCCTGTATCAGTCTGGGAGGCATTTAAAAAGGCCTTCAATGATAAGTATTTTCCTCTTAGCTAGAAGTAGGAAAAGTGCTGGGAGTTTACAAACCAAAAGCAGATCGGGGAAATGTCGGTGGCGCAATACGACACCAAATTCAACCAACTCATTAAATACGTTCCAATGTATGATGCTGATGAATGGCAAAAGGCACAGAAGTTTATGTCGGGACTTCGAGTAGAGCTGTTGCAGGCTTTGAGCACTTGGTCGATCGATTCCTATGAAGAAACCTTGAGTAAAGCTTTGATAACAGAAAGGAATCTTCTTCAAGTGAAGCTTATTAGGTCTGGTGAAACGAAGGCAAACTCAGAACAGAAATCGAGAAATAAAAGCTCCCAAAACAGCAGGCAATGCCTCAAATGTAAAGAAGAACCATCCGAGAAAGAAATGCTTGGTAGGGACATCCAGCTGTTACTCGTGCGGAGAACAAGGACACATAATTAGAAACTGTCGCAAGAGAAAAGAAACACCTCCAGTGAAAGATCTAACGAAGGTGGTGTGTTTTCAATGCAATCAACCAGGGCACTATTCAAGGAACTGTCTGAAGAAGCTAAAACTCGGACAAGCAGATAGACCAGCTGAAAGAGCAAGAGAGGCTCGTGGGACTCGTCAGGGACGCGTCTACAACCTCACCAAAGAAGATGTGGGGATAGATTTGACAGTCATACAAGGTACGCTCTTTATATCGAATACCCCTGTGCATGCATTGATAGACCCTGGGTCAACGCATTCATTTATGTCATATACACTAGCTATGAGCTTGGGGGTAGAGACTAAACCTATGGAATCTCTGATAATAATTTCAACGCCCATGGGTAAAAGTGCAAGGTCCTCAAGAGTGATAGAAAGATGCGAAATTAGTTTAAGTGATGCTCGATTCCAGGTTGATCTAATCTTGCTGGAAGTATACGACTTCGACGTAATCTTGGGAATGGACTTCTTGTCCAGATATGATGCCAGTATAGATTGTCGAAGAAAAATAGTGACCATAAAGAAACCCGAAGGGGAATAGGTCAAATTTTAGGGACAAGGTGACCCCAAGATTAGAAAAATGATTTCGATTATGAAAGCAGTAAAATTGATAAGCTAGGGAGCTCATGGGTATATAGCCTATGCTCGATTAGAAAATGGAGAATTACCAAAACTCAACGAGGTGCAAGTGGTGCAAGAGTACGAGGACGTGTTCCCAGAAGACCTACCGGGATTACCTCCACCTCGAGAGATTGAGTTCTCGATCGAGCTAGTACCAGGAACCCAACCAATATCAATTCCACCATATCGGATGGCTCCGGTAGAAACGAAGGAATTGAAGAGTTAGCTTTAGGAGCTAATCGATAAGGGATTCATCCGACCAAGCACATTACCGTGGGGCGTGCCAGTATTATTTGTAAAGAAGAAAGATAGTAGTATGAGGATGTGAATCGACTACCGTCAATTAAACAAGGCCATAATCAAGAATAAGTATCCATTCCCAAGGATTGATGAGCTATTTGATTAGTTACAGGGAGCAAAGGTGTTCTCAAAAATTGATTTGAGATCCGGATACTATCAATTGAGAATCAAGTTGGATGATGTCTCGAAGGCAGCATTTTGAATAAGGTACGGCCATTATGAGTATTTGGTGATGCCATTTAGACGAACGAACGCTCCAGCGGCATTTATGGACCTCATGAATAGAGTGTTCAGACCCTACCTAGATCAATTTGTAATCGTGTTTATAGACGATATATTGGTATATTCCTCGAATGAGAATGAGCACGAATGGCACTTGAGAGCAGTGCTAGAAACTCTCAAGAAACATCAACTATATGCCAAGTTCTCGAAATGGGAGTTTTGGTTGTCTCAAGTTTCATTCTTGGGTCATGTGATATCGACCGAGGAAATCTCAGTAGATCCAGCCAAGATTGAGGCTGTTCAAGGATGGAAGCAACCAACATGTGTAATCGAGATACGAAGCTTTTTGGGATTGGCAGGCTATTATCGAAGATTTGTAGAGTGGTTTTCAAAGATAGCCGCACTTATGACAAAACTTATACGAAAAGAAGTCAAGTTCGAATAGACTGCCAAGTGCGAGGAAAGCTTCCAGGAGCTCAAGGATAGGCTAACCTCGACACCTATTCTAGCAATGCCTGGAGGGTAAGGTGGATATGTTGTATACATGGATGCCTCGAAGATAGGCTTGGGTGTTGTGTTAATGCAAAATGGTCAAGTGATCGCGTATGGGTCACGAAAGTTAAAGAAACACGAGGTAAATTACCCAACTCATGATCTGGAACTGGCAGCCGTGATATATGCTCTGAAACTATGGAGACATTATCTGTATGGTGAAACCTTTGAGGTGTTCACAGACCATAAGAGCCTGAAATATGTGTTCTTGCAAAAGGAGTTGAACCTTAGGTAGCAACGGTGGATGGAGTTTCTTAAGGACTACAACTGCACCATACAGTATCACCTAGGATGTGCCAATGTGGTAGCTGACGCACTGAGTAGGAATGTGCCTATTTCTATGGCCCGGATGATGGCCCGTGAGTGGCAGATGTTGGAGGCTTTTAGCCAACTGACGGTGAGTGTAGTGCCGAAGGAATCATCCGTCCTTATCGCTGGCATGGTAGTTTAACTGGATTTGGTGAATGAAATACGAGAGGCATATGTGGATGATAAGCGAATACATCTATGGGTGGACGAGCATGGCCAGCCTAAGAGATCCGATTTTGAAATGCATGATGGCATACTAATATTTCGGGGAAGGATTTACGTGCCAAACCTAAAAGACTTAAGGCAAAGAATTTTGAATGAAGCTCACAGAACTCGTTATACAGTACACCCAGGAGCCACAAAAATGTATAAAGATCTCCGAGAAGTCTATTGGTGGCCAGGATTGAAGACAAGTGTGGCAAGAAAAGTAGTGCAGTGTGACGCATGCCAGAGAGTAAAGATCGAGCACCAGAAACCAGCTGGACTCATAAGACCATTAGATATCCCAGAATGGAAATGGGAGCATGTCATGATGGATTTTGTGACAGGTCTTCCCAAGGGTTAGAGAGGCAATGCGATTTGGGTTATCATAAATAGGCTAAAAGAGT
The DNA here is from genome assembly GCF_014633365.1 of Diospyros lotus. Taxonomy (NCBI): domain Eukaryota; kingdom Viridiplantae; phylum Streptophyta; class Magnoliopsida; order Ericales; family Ebenaceae; genus Diospyros; species Diospyros lotus. Next base: position 32,795,199 of record NC_068341.1, on the reverse strand, counting down.
CGGCACATTTCTTACCTACGTGAATGGATAGGCCAATTCGAAAGTTTGTGGAGCAGTATATTGGAGAGATAATTAGACTTCATGGCACACCAATAAGCATAGTCTCCAATCGGGATTCGAGGTTTACCTCAAGATTTTGGGGGAGCTTGCAGGAGTGCATGGGGATGCAATTGAATCTTAGTACAGCTTATCACCTGCAGACCGATGGACAATCTGAAAGGACCATTTAAACATTAGAAGACATGCTAAGGTCACGTGCCTTGAATTTTGAGGGTAACTGAGAAGAGTAATAACAGTATAGGAATGACACCCTATGAGGCTCTATACAGGAGGAAATGTCGCTCACCTATTTGTTGGACCGAGGTAGGAGAGAGAAAAATATTGGGACCCGAGCTGGTACAACAAACTTCGGAAAAGATCCAGAAAATTCAAGAGAGAATCTGAACCGCACAAAGCCGATAAAAGTCTTATGCGAACATAAGAAGACGGGATCTGGAATTTGAAGTGGGAGATCATGTGTATCTAAAGGTATTACCTCAGCATTTAGCAACTCGAGGAAAGAAGAAATGAAAGTTAAGACCTCAATTTATAGGACTCTATCCAATAATAGGGCGAGTTGGACCATTAGCTTATCGTTTAGAACTTCCTTCTAGCCTGTCCAACATCCACAATGTTTTCCATGTGTCTCAACTTCGAGGGCATATACCAGACCTCATTCAGGAAATTCGAGTGGAAGTGATCGAGTTAAGAGACAATTTAACATATCCAGAGTCGCCTGAACGGATCTTGGACCGTCGCGACCAAATCTTGAGGAACAAAGTCATTCCATTAGTGAAGATTCAATGGAGGAATCACACTGAGGAAGAAGCCACGTGAGAGCTCGAAGATACGATAAAGGGAAAATATCCCCAGTTGTTCGAGGAAATAGAATATAATAACATATTTTATGATTTCTAAGAGATGTTATCAAGAACCTTGTGAAATAAAGAAATTTTTTATGTATGATTACGTGAAAGACATGGCATACCCGGTTGATATTGCTCGTAAAATGGTATGAACTTGGATGACTACAAAGAAAATTAGTAATGATTTGTGACTAATGTATCGAGTTGGTAATTTGATTGACCAAAGTAAAATTTTGAGGACGAAATTCCCTAAAGGGGGGAAGAATGTAATACCCGAAAAACTTTTAGGTAAGAAATATGAGGTTTCAAAGGAAATCGGTATAAGAAGAGCCCGAGAAAATATCCGAATCGACTAGAAAGAATGCCCGGGGGCTCATATACCTAAAGAAATAGGCATATACCGATTAAGAATTTCAAGAAATGATTTTTAGCATTGAGAGAAATTGGATTAAGAATGATTTTCGGTACAACTAAAAATACAACTATGATTTTGATTGAAAAATCAAATCAATGTAGGAGACCTTTGAGAGGTCAACAGAACTGCAAGAAAGCTCATATTTAGTATGTATAACAACCCTTCAGTGGTTTTAGGAAAAAGCAAAAGGATTTACGATCAAAATGAAGATTCGGACCTAAGTGCAATTTCTCGAATTTGCTCGAGGGAGGTCGAAATGATATTTTTTGGAATCTCTGGGGATGCAATGGAAAGTATAGAACTTGTAGGTCGTAACAACACTATTGGGAAGCTAAGGGGCTTCAAGGAAAGGACCAAAAGTTCAAAATAGGAAGAAGTTGGGGTCAAAGTGCAATTTTGTAAAATTGCACAAAGAGCAATTCTGTCATGGCCGACCAAGCTTCCTCCACCACCTCTCATCACCGAATTCGGTGTCGAAATACTTGAGAAAAGTAGCCTAGGATGCTCTTAGGTCGAGCCTAGGCCAGCAATCAGCCTTGGCTTGGTCGAAAATGGCCAAACTTTCGAATGAAAGAAACTAGATTTTTACCCACTGTAAATCAATTTTTAAGGCAACTTTTGGTGGGTTTTGGGCTCATTAAGGGCAAAATGAGATATCAAAGGCTTTGGGTGAATCAAGATCCGTTGTTTTGGGGTTCGAATTTGGCTATAAATAGAGGATGTAGTGGTTGAGAGTTTTACAAGATTTGAGCTTTAAATCAACCTCGTTTTTGAAAAAATTGAGGCACCAAACCATAGGGCTTTTTTTTTTTTCCATGAGGTGAGAATCATTTCTGAAAATTTTGAGGAATTTTGGAGTTCATTTGAGGGGTGATTGGAGCTTCGCCGAAAAAATCGAATCTCGCCGGAGCCGAACTGATTTTATCTTGGATGGAGGTTTTCCTGTTTCAAGTTCAAATTTGGCCAGAGTGATCGAATCAAGGTAAGCTATCTTTTGGTATAGTCAGTTTAATTTTCTGGTGTGCCGGCGCCGGAGAAGATGATCGGAGATAATATTTATTATTTTTAAATGCTGAAAATAAAGAAAAATAGAGTAAAAATAGAAATAAGAGGGATAAAATTTTGAAAAAATATCCAGAGATACAGGAAAAAAGAATAGTTTGATTTTATGAATTTTTATTTTGGAAATTTAATGGAAGTTTAATGATAAAATAATTATTTTGAATTCTTGAAAGGAAACTTAATTAGAAAAAATAGGAAGAGATTTTTAGAAAATTCCAAAAAAAAATTATGGAGATTAGAAATGTTATTTTAGGAATTTTCATGAAGAAAAATTGAATAAAATACTTCATTAAGAATTTTGGAAGAATTTATGGCTACAAAAAATAGAGAAAAAATAAGGAAAAGTCTAGAAAAATTAGATTATTAATTTTCTTTAGAAATTATTGGCCAGGAAGTGATTTGGCCAAGGATCTTGACAATTTGTATTATTTTCGAGGTTGACATTCAAATCGAGGCAAGTCGAATTTCAGTTCTAAGGTGAGTGGTTTTGTCCCTATAACCCACATACGATATGATTACCTTTCTATGCATGATATCTACGTATGCTATGATCATCTTCATATACTGTTGCATGAGAAGTCGTGAGATATGCATGACATAATATTATTGTCATATTAAAACTCGTACATGGGATCAGGATGTCACCCTAAGAGTGTAGCCGTAATTCCCCAAGGGCAATTGATGGAACAACGTTAGGATTATCTTACAGAGGTTCGGGATTCTGCCTAAGGTTTCGTGCCGGGCTGGTAGGCCAAGGAAGTTACACTAGGGTATTTGTTTATAAATGTCCATGCATCGTTCATTCATTCATACTTATATAACCCTCACTTAGAAGATTTCATCTTCAAATATTGAACTATGTCCTTGGAATATTCCACGTTCCAAGCAAGACAAGCGGCCGGAAGGGCAAAGAAGTGATGGAGGCATGAGTTTGACGAAAATTTGTGGCCCTCATGTGGGGCTAGGACCATCTATTACATTCAGTTGTATTGTTTAAGGTTTTAGGAATATTTGTAATATTATGTTGGGTGAACGATGTGTATATACCCATGTATGTTATGTTTTCAAGGTTTCTTGCAGGTTCTGATCTTGCTTCCGCTTATGTTTAAAGTGTATCACTCCTTCACCATGTTTGGGAGTGTTAATGTATAAAGGTTATGTTGAGGATTTATTGTTGGTTTATGTTTGATGTAAAAAAAAAAAAAATCCTAGCATATATTAATGCCTTTTAAGGCGGGGTGTTACACCTTTGGGGAAATATAGTTTGTAAGTCTATGGCTATAGTAGGATAGAGATCCTATGAAGCTATACTTTGCAGGAGCCAAAGAAATATTATAATCAAACACTAAATGGGAATTGACACTCAATCCATATCCTTGCTTGATTGAGATTCTTTAAACCGATGAAAGGATTGAATTGCATGAGAAGATTATCACTGAAAGGTATTGATTATAAATTGATCATTCTACCAATTGGGGGCCATGATGGTTTGCTAGACTTCGCTCATGGTCTATAACTTTATTCGATAAAGTCATGACCAACATATGTAGAAGTCTAATGGGTCACATGCAATAAAGGTTTGCAATTACAAAGTAATAGAGGGCTTGATTAGGATTGGAGAATCCTAATGAGGAGCTAAAGTTCTTAAATATTAATAGTTAATATTTTAGAACTTATAATAAATAAGTCTTTTGATTAAGTTTGTCATAATTCACCTGAAACCCTAGTTGGACTAGGCTACCCAAATTAAGGGCTTGGGTCTTGGTAGATTATTACTTAATTAATCTGTGGGCTTATTGATGAAACTAACCTAAGGACATTGGGTGGGTTAAGGAGCTTAATGTGTTATTTTAAAATGTTTAAAACTAAGTCCCAATGGACTATTTTAAAGTATTTAAAACTAAAGCCTAAGAAGGAGAATAAAAAAAAAAGCCCAATTTTATGTTTTAAAGGGTTTAAAACATGGCCTTAAAATACCATGCGATCCAAAACTTCAATTAGGGTTTTGTGCCTAAGGGTTATAAATAGCTCTTATGTGGTTCCTTTTATGATGAACCATGTGCCTCTCCTAGCCATTGATGCCATTTGACTGCATGAGAAAAAAACTCCCACGCCGCCCTCTTGAACTAACACTTTTTCGTCCTTAGGGAAATCGTCCCCTGCAAGGTTCTTAGATTGCAAGCTCGCATGGATACCGTTAAAGGCAAGGCAATTGAACGGCTTTGGATCACCGCTTTTTGAGATTGGTCTACATGTCAAGAGGTAATTCTTTGCCTTTCATCCATAATCTATTCCCTTTGGAGAGATCCTAAAGGCATTTATGGTTAAAATTTGTTATTTTTCGTTGCGTTATGATCCGTAAATTCCTTTAATATGATCATATGAGCTTCATTGATATGAATTAGGTGATTTTAATATATTTTGATAAAATCATTTTTCTTTGTTGTATATCTATGTATGAAAATGAATTTCCAAACATTTTGATTCAAATAAAACTTTTCATATGGATTTATCTGTTCTAACTTTTTCTTGAAATGAAGCTGCAACAGTAAAAGGCAATTCTCCTGATGCATCATTTATGTAAGTGTGCTTAACTGAGTATGAGAAAGAGCAGGAAGTCTCTACCTCTACATTTGTTATTCATCATGAGTTAAGAGAATATATGATAAATGTCATGAAGTTTCAATGTTATGAGTTATCAGGGAATGTTGATTTTGAAAAATGCATTTCATCCTACATGTGTTTAAAACTAATTGCATTATTCATAAAATATCTTTTTTTTAGATGGACTGCATATCAAATCTTTTACATTGGTATATGAAAATCAAATTTTGATAAAAAGGGTCATCATGGCACAACAAAGATTTTCCATATCTTAACCTTATTTTTTTAAATCAAAAAAGTTTAGACCACATTGGATATCTATTAAAATCATTATGTGGATCTAACATATTCATGAGTTTGTTAAAGGGTTATTTTTAATTGTTGTCTATCATACTAACCCTTAAGGACCCAAGAAAATGGGTATCCATAAGTTCTTTTGTGTGCTTTACAGTTTCAAATCCAAGAAGGACCAAGTTCAAGGATAATCCTACTGAAAATCTTTGGGGTGGATGAAATTATCAACCCTAGACCTAGCAATCTTTCCTGGCTCTCTAGCAAAATTTTATTTATGCTAGTATGCGTACATTTCTTGAACAAGTAGGAGAAGAAAAGGCAACTAGGGACACTTTACTCTTTAGGTTCAAAAGTCATAGCTTCTCTTTTTCCTCTGACCATCTGATTAATCTTCTTAACCTAAACTCTGGTGAGCTTCCTCTAATCAGAGTACCTAATCTGATACCAACTAAAAGATCACCTAAGAAGGGGTGAATTGGGTGTTTAGAATACCTTTTTAAAAATAATTGAAATATTAGAGATTATGATGCGGTAAAGTTATTTGAAATTAACATTTTTCTTAAACTAAAAAACAATTGTAGCAGCAAATAATATAAATACAAGTACGCTCTAATAAATGAGAAATATTGATATAAATACAAGTGTGCATGATAAAGAAAAAGATTTGATATGCATGGAAATGTTGATATGAAGATGTATGCTTTAATAAATGAGAATACAAGAAGATAGATTTGAAAAGCTTTTCTTAATGCAATGCAAAAAGATGTTTGAAATACATTTGAGTATGCACATTAAAAACATTATAGAGATGATTGATGATGATTAACTAAAATGAGAATACATTAGATAGGATGAAAAGAATGTTTTAAGAAAAATCAGATGCAAACATGTTCCAATCATAAAATGATTATGTAAAGATGAAGAGCATTATTTGATGATAAAAATAATTAAAAACTATTATAAGGGTAAGAAAAGATTTTGCTAACTCTTCTAAGTTTGTTTTTTAGTTTTCTTAAAAAGTTGTATGCACTTGAAAGGTATGAATGCAAATAAAGGTAAAGTTCTTTTATGTAAATGAGAAGTATGAAGATTAAAACTAATATGTTTTTTAAGATGATTCCAATCATAAAACATTTGAATGATAACTAAAAAAAAAATATTAACAAAGTATAAAAACAAACCACACATGAACACCACAATTTAGAGTGGTTCAACCAATTGCTTAGTCCACTACCTTTGGCTTTTCACTAAGGATCTTGAAAACATCTACTAAGAATTTTAGTTTTTACTGGTTTAACTATAACCTCTACTTTTACGAGTTAAGTAAGAACCCTAACTTTTACAGACTAAGTAATAATCTCTACTTTTCACGAGTTGAGTAGGAACCCCTGTTTTTAAGGCTTAGCAGTAACCTTTTACATGAGACTTCTTCACACTTGGCTTAGCCACAACCAAGACATTGTTTTTTAAAGGCGCAAGCATAACTTTTTACAAGTTTCACAAATTATGTGAAAGGATTTCTCAAGAGAAAAATATAAGATTATACAATGATACCAAATATTCTCTTGATCAAAATAGAGTTATAAGAAGGAATGAATTAAGCACTCAACTCTCTTAAGAAAAATCTAGTTTAGAAAGATATACATTAAAATCTAACCAAATGATTACTTGGAGCGAAGAGGATAATCTAGAAGAACACTTACACAAGCATTTTTTATGTTGGCCAAAAAATGAATTCGGTTGAGTCTAGATGTAGATTAACTCTACTTTGCTTGGACATCAATGCCTTAAGTATCTTTGAATGACAACGTCATCTCTTGCTGCACTTGGCCATTTTTAGAAGCTTAAGACTTGGGATTTGGCATTAAAACTTGCACACACTCACAACTTCTTTGATTTGACTAATAACAATGAAATTTGTTAAAAAAAAAAAAACATATGCAAATTATAGAGATAAGCATTAAGCACACAATGCATATTCATTTTTATCATTCTTTTATAAGAGAACACGGTTAGACTTCATAGGATAAAAAAATAAAGTTCTAACGGTTAAACTGTCATCTTTTTTCTTTTCAAGTAATGACTATATTTTTCAAAATCAAATGTCAGTTACTCAACTAACTCCTAGAGATATTCAACTAATATACGAGCATACTCAATTGGATATTTTATATAATTGATTTTATAGAAGCCTCACTCGAGCATGACCAAGTCATTTCTCGATTGACTCATAAGCCACAGAGTCTTTGCATTAAACACTAGACTACCAAACTAAGCTTACTCGACTAACACAAGCATATACTCTAGTACAAATTACTGATACTCGATTAATCTTAAGCACATAAACTTAGCCAAATTTAATCCAATCTTCACTCGACTAATATATAAAGACACTTGATTGACAAAAATACTTTTAGTCTATTAAGAGAAAGATATACTCAACTAAGGAGATGATTGAAATTTTGATATAAAAAAGTTACTCGATTGATTTTAGAAAATAGAGAGTTTATATAAAATATTTGAGTAGGAAATTTTAATAGTCAATTGAAAAGAGATTTTACTAAAACATATAGTCGATTGTTTTGAAAGACACATTGAGCATTACTCAACTAAAAATATGCTTTTCCAAAAGCTTACTCAAGTGGAGAAAGATCTATACTCGATTATACAAAGTACCATACTCGATTGTAACTTTAAGAAACATAGCATTATAAGAACATACTCGAGTAGGTTTTTATGATACTTGATTGAATTACTTCAATACTCGATTTTTTTGAAAACATACTTGATTGTTTTGAAAGCAATGCTTGATTGAATCAAAAGTTGCTTTATAGATGAAAGTAGATGTAGAAGCTTTAAAAGAATATTTGACTACTTTGCCTTCAAAAGCTTTATATATATACATATACTTAGTTGAACAAAAGGCTTTTATACTTAGCCGATTTTCAAAAATATTTTCTCAAGAGATTTTCATTATGCTCGACTAACACAAAACATATTTTGGAGAATATATAAACCTAAAATTCTCCAATTTAAGAAAAAATATTTTCTTAAGTTTCAAAACACCTTGATTAATCATGCTCAACCTATACAAAATACATTCTGGCTATTTTAGAAATACATACAAGTATATGAGTATGAAGTTCTCCAATTTAAAAGAATTTATAAAATATTTTGGAAATCATCAATAAACCAAATTTATTGAAAATATATTTTCTAATATTATTTTCTCCATAAATCAAAATATAAATTTCAAAACAATGTCCTTTGCAGACCCTACCTTCTGCTATTCAACCACCCAAAGCTCTCACACCTGAATCCTTCCTTGAAAAATCTTATGCGATTACTGGTATCTTCCAAAGACATCAACTACCTTCTGAAGGCCCTTTCGCTACAACCTATGCTTAAGAAGGATCCTTCTATTGTATGTTGTTTTTCTGAGGGACCCTTCTACTAAACTGTCAGAAGACTTTTCTTAAGGAGGCAAAGTTTTCCTAAGGTAATTCATCAATGGCTCAGATTAAACCCACTCCTACACTACGAGAGGGTACATCCGAAGGTGTTAAAATAGATATATCCCGAGATGTCAACAATCAGTCCTAAGGGATAAGGATGTGAAGGAATATGCTTATGCCTCTAACATCCCCACCTCTTAGAAACTGAGGAGACTGAGGAGGCTAGGCTAATTACGACTATTGAAGGGGATAAGGTCGTTGTTTATATTGGTAGTTTGAGGGCAGGACTTAGATTTCTGCTCCATCCATTTGGGATGTAGTTTTTGGACAAGAAACAACTAACACCAGCTCAAATGCATTCCAGCGGATGGACAGTTTTGGTGGGATTCTTCGTTCTATGCAAAGAGCGGTGTGTGAATACAACCATTGACCTTCTTGAGTGTTTTCGTCATTTCCAAAATGTCGCTATTCCTTGAAGTGCCTCAAAAGGTGGACGGTTTTGAGACCTAGTGGTTGGTGGTTAGGCCCCTACTAAATTGGAAGGCACTGAGGTTCTGGCGCACTGAGACAATGAGGAAGAAAACGCGCATGAAACTCCCCTAAATTCCCTCAATTCCTCTTTTAGACAAGCTTTGAAAATTATAGAGTCCTAGTCCCCAAATTTGAGGAATTTGAGAATGAACCGTCAAAAAAGATGGCACATGCGCAAAACCCAAGAAGAAGCATCATGCATATTCCTTGCTATTAACAATGAAATCCATGTTCATACGTCATCACACATAGACATAAACACATTAAGGTCAACATACCCACCATATCCCATCAAGTGTACAACTTAGACCATACACAAAATGTAATTTAGTATTACACATCTCAAAACACCCCCCAAGGACCTTCCGGTTAGGACAGCTCTGTACACATTTCTACCTCATGGCTCCAACTTCACCTTACTTGCCCATATCTTTTTCCTTACCCTTACTTGTAATGATGCAAACAAATATGAGCCATAAGGCCGAGCAAGTATAACTGAAAGAAAGTGAGCATGAGAATCATGGGTATCGAGTAGCAATAAGAATCATGAATAACATTTAAGGCACTTATGCCACACTTCTTCATATCACTCTAAATGATAATAAAAAGAAACATACATTCATGCTCATATGCAATCCTTTAAAATCGTAACCATGGGACCGAAGTCCAAAACTATGGGACTGAAGTCCATAACATGTACATAGGACCGAAGTCCAAAACCATGGGACCGAAGTTTATCTCTGAGCTGAAGCCCTCTCTGCGGGTATATCTTGTGGATCATATCCATCGCGTGTATCATGAAACCTTTAGACATTTTAAAACCCTCTTCATACACATGCTCCATGCCTCATCACAACCATGCATATTAGCAAAGACTTCTCATGTATAACTCACAGAAGACTACCCGTAACAACATACCTAAGAGAGCAAAACCCATGCAAGATAACATCAAACTCTTGCATGTCCTCAATCCTACCAAATAAAGCATCATTCCCAAAGAAGATAGGGTGAGACGAAACCCTATTTGAGATTCAATAAATATAAATAAGAACTATGAAATAGTTACCAGAATAACCACATAGGTCATATGCAAGCCAATCTTTCCACAATCAAGGGTTTATGTAACCCAAACTTAAGAAATCAAGGCACCGTATAAGTAAGAGCAATAGAGGGTTAAAGAACTTGCACATGAAAGGAAGAAGGGAAAGAGAACTTGCAAAATAAGAAGTTAAGAAGCATGAACTTGCCTTAGATATTTTTTCTTAACATCACATCCCAAGTCCTATCTTCACGAAATTCAATCTTCCCACGTCACCAAATCTTCCCAATCTCTCCAAAATTTTCTATTTTCCTCAAACATCCATCACATATATATAGGCTAAGAGGAAGGAATGTTGTAAGAATTTCATGGCAGTAAAGGCAACCAATTTTTGGTGTCAAAAAGGGCTTAGGACACGTGGCAGGGCAATTGTACCAACTGGCAATGGGTGCAACTCCAGGTGGTAGCAGTTGGCAGTCACATGGGGCGCAACAGGGTGGCGCGACAAGGCCGCGCACCCGTCTGCGCGCATGGGAGCCATCTAGCACCCTGGAACGACGTTATTTTGGCACCTGTTGGGTTTTAAAAACCCAACCATTTTCCTTACACAACCGTGAGTTTGATCACACGACCAAATCTAGCCCCTACGTGTGCATGCCATCTACTCTACCTCATCCCTCAATTAATAATATGCATATTTTATATTTAACATGATTCCACCACCAGTTTTCAAAATTACATTTAAACCCCAACATTTCTGAATATTTACTGATATTCCCTCGATCAAAAATACATTAATTTTAATTTCTTCCACTTAATTCCTTACACAAAAATTTACATCAATTCATAAATAAATGGATCATTACAACGCAAATGGCCAGACATGAAGTTCTTAACCAAGGCACACTAATTAAATATTAATAAGTTAATTCGTGGTGGCTTAATTTCCTTGTATGGCTTGCTTTTAGATGAGAGCCTAATTGAGGTAGAAAGACTCATAATTGAGAGAGATAAGGGAGATGGCATCGGGCCATTAGAACCGGTGGCATGAGGTGATGTTGGAACCTTGGGGCTAATAGCACTCAAATGGGCTACTCCCTAGGATCTTTGTGTAGTGGAAGAGGGAGAAGGAAAGGAAAGCAATAAGGAGAGGGAGACCGATGTGGTTGGAGATGAGGATGAGGTAGAAGAAGAGAAAGATGAAGGATGTGAGGGGGAGACAGACCTTAAGGGTGCTCACTTTTCTCTTCCTTTTTTCGTTCTACTTTTATCTGTTTTTATTTTTCCTTTAGATAAGGTATTGATGATGCTTAATTCTTATGTTCATAGAGATGCATCAATTTAGGCTGACTGGAATGGCTAAGATGGCCAAAGTTGAGAATTTGGCCTAGGAGTCGCATGAGTAAGAAATGAGGTAGCACTAACTAGAGCAACTTTAACAACGGTGACAACAACAACAACAACCATCACTCATCTTGCAACTAGATGAGGCTAAGGAAGGAGAAGTTGACGTATCCTTAGCTAGAAGGAATAAGAGAGTAAGGGTCAAGGGCGAAGCTGGAGCTTCAATAGAGCCATCATTAGCTGGTCCGCTTGATTTTCCATTCAGTAACCCACCTCCAGTGCCTTAATCACCAAAAGTATGAGGTCGAGTTTATGAATAGGGAGAGTTGCTTGATTCGCCCTCCTCACATAGCTCAAGTACACAAGCAACACTTGTGGCAATAAAGTCTAAAGCGGTATTAGAGGCAAATGCCAACAAAGAGGTGAGCTTGAGACTCGATCAACCCCTACTAGACAAATAGACAAATATCATAACCAACACTGGGTTGTTTGCAAACTTCCCCTTCTTGGGCGAGTGGAGTGCTCGTTAAGGAGAGAGCTTGAAATAGAGTCACATATCTATCCACCATTGTTTCTAGAGTTGGGCCCCAACTACAAAGGGGAGATCCCTCTCCCGCATTGACAATTGAAGGAACATGAAATTCAAGTACTCCGAGAATACTTGACACCGACTTAGAGCTAGAGCTTGGTGTAGGGGCAAGGTTGATCTAATATTCTATCGTGACCCAATCTAATTTTCTTAGGTTGAAATCCTAACAGACTTTAATAGATTATTATTCTTAGGTATACAAGGCATCCAAAGGCAAATTGTTGACAATGCCAATGTATGTGTCTATCTCGCCTGAGCTGAGGCCTATCGGAAGAGATGGATTAACTAGGGCCTACGCTTACAGAAAGAGTGTAGTTGTCTTGAAAGCAAAGTTAGAGATCTTGAGGGCTATAGAGGATAGGCTCGCAATCTTGAGAAGGAAAATGAGAAGCGAAAAAGAGAATGTCACACACTAAAAAATGAGTACAAGCAAATAAAGAAGGAGCTGGAGGAGTAGCGACGGGTGACCAAGGCAATTCAAACTACCAACATAGCCCTGGTCGATAAGAATAGCCGTGCAACGAAAGAGATGGAACTTTTATGCACCCAAATCCAAGAATTTGAAAGAAGGCTAAAAAGGCCATGTGTTGATTGGGAGAGGTGGACATTGTGGCAATTTGGGTAGCCACTATAAATTAGTACAAACTTTCTTGGGGGTTCTATGTGAGGAAAGAGGAGTTTGCCTCAGGCTTCATGAAGTATGGTTTTTATTTAACTCGAGGCTTTTTCAAGAAAAAGCATCTAGGGGAGACGTTTCCTGAATTGGTTTACACCCAAGAAGCTGCAGTGAATGTCATTCCAAATTGGCGTGAATTTGGTGACCCTTACCCACCTATGCTAGAGGAGTACTTGAGGGCTGGGCAAGAGGATGATTTGTCAAACCATATAGGTCCGTGGAGTCCATTTGTGCTGGAGCTTGTGCCCGAGCTGAGTATGATGTAGGAGAAAGATTAGAAATGATTGACGTCCTTTAAGACATCGATAATGTTGAGAAATTTGTATTTTAATTTATAAAGAAAATAATTTTTGAAAAATCTATTTTCATAAATTTGGTTTATTGATGATTTTTAAAATATTTTATAAATCTTTTAAATTGAAAAACTTCATACTCATATAAAATAACCATGCATGGTTTATGTTGATCAAGGCGTATGAAGCTTATGAAAATATTTTTCTTAAATTGGAGAACTTGAGGTCTTCATATATATATATATATGTGTGTGTGTGTGTGTATTTTCCAAAATAGCCAAGTATAATTTTCTATTAATCGAGCATGATGAAAATCTTGTCAAAAATACTTTTGAAAAACAGCTGAGTATACATAAAAAGCCTTTTTGTTATAATCAATTGAGTATTCTATAAACCTTTTAAAGACAAAGTATTCAAGTAATATTTTAAAGCTTTTCTATCTAAGAATAGTTTTTGAATCAATTGAAAATTGCTCAGTTTTATTTTTAAAATAATTGAGTATTGTTCTATTTCAATCGGCTATCATAAAAACCTACTTAAGTATATTTTTACAAAACTTTGTTTCTTAAAACTCAATTGAGTATGGTATTTTCATAATCAAGTATTGATCTTTCACCACTTGATAGGGTTTAATTATATATATATTTTTATCTAATTTTTATCTTAACATTATGTTATTATTCTTATTTAAAATATGTGTTTATATAAATTTTATATTATTTTAATTTTTTTTTATAAAAAATAAGTAAATGAATTAAATTCAAAGATTTGGAAGTAAAAAGAAAAAATATATACTATAAATTTATTAATAAAATTATTTTAAAATTGATATTATATTATATATTATAAATTATATTATATCATATAAGTTAATATTATATAGTATTATAAAATTAATAAGAAGTCCACGTTGAGGGGAAGACTTGGGTTAGGGCATTAAATGCACATATATATATGTATATATATATATATATATATGATTAAATTGGACAGGAAGGAAACAGGAGAAGCGGCAGAAGCCGCAAGGCACATTGGAATTAAAGGAGGAGGCGCACAAGGGAATGAAGCAAGCGGCGCCCAGGAAGGACTTGGAAAAGGAGGCGCACACTGAAGGCAATTGGAGACGGCAGGAGGCGCAGATCTGTCCAACCCAGATCTGAAACAGATCTGGACATGAAACTCTTTTTCTCCATTTAATTTCAGTGTTTGTTTTTATTTTAATTATGTCTAATTAAATTATTTTAATTAAAGTTTAGATGGATTTTAATTTTAAAATTATATGATTATTTATTTAGTTTGATTTAAAACTTAATTATTATTTACATGAATAATTTATATTATTATCTTTAATATTTTAAAATATTGATCACCTTTTAATGATTGAATGATTTATACATAATTGACTAAATGATTGTTATAAATTAGATCTATAGGTAATATAAATCACATGTTTGACTATAATATCGAAAAATGATTAACTCATGTGTGAGAATCGAGAAAATTTAGTGAGTCAAATCCCCTTCCAAAATTAGAGGTTTTCAAAGAAGTCAAATACTTATTTATTCTTTTGACATTTGTTTAAAAATTTGACGACAAAAATGAATTAATAAAGATTAATATGACTTGAGAAAATTTATTAATAAATTGAGGGAAATCCACCATCACATGCAAATAATTATAAAATACTGTAAGGATATTTTTAGTTTTGAATTGGGTTGAATAGATAATTATATAACTTAGATTAAATGAAATATAAACCCTAGTGCATTAATTAATTAATTAATTTTTTTCATAAAGAATTCAATTTTTATTTATTTATTTTTATTCATCCGATTAATTAATTAGTTCAATTTAAGCTAAATTAAAATTATTTTAGTATTATGATCTAGTTCTTGTGGGATCGACATTCCTTTTATCACTATATGTATATTTGATTAGAATACACTTGCTCGAATTAATTATGCATAAATCACACATCACCACTAGAGTAAGTTTTTGAGAAAATCGAGTATCTTCGTAGCAATTGAAATCTAAGCATATTTTCAGTCGAGTACTATTTTGTATGTTTTTCAAATTAGTCGATTATGTGTCTTGGAAAAATCTTTTCAATCGACTATTAAGGTTTTTTACTCGAGTAATTTATCGAAACTCTCTATTTTTTTGAGATCAGTCGAGTAAGGAGTAATTTTAATCGAGTATCTTTTTAGTATCAAAACTTTGAGCAACTCCTTAATTGAGTATATCTTTCTTATTAATCAACTAAAGTATTTTGATAATCGAGTATCTATATGTGTTAGTCAAGTGAAGATTGGATTGAATCTGGTTAAGTCTTTGGTCTTAAGTGTAATCGAGTAACCAATGTTGGTACTCGAGTGAATGCCTCTATTAGTTGAGTAAGCTTAAACCTATAGTCAAGTGCTTAATATAAAGTCTCTATGACTTATAAATAAGTTGAGTGATGACTTCGTCATACTTGAGTGAGGCTGCTATATAATCAATCACTTGATTTGTCCAATCAAGTGAAAAGCTATATTAGTCAAGTAAGACTATAAGTTAGTCAAGTAACTGGAGTCAAATTTTGAAAATTATACCACTACTTAGAAAACAAAAAGAGGACAATTTTAACAATTAGAATTTTAATTCTTTATTCTATGAAGTCTAACTATATTCTCTTATATAAGAGTGATAAATATGTTTATGCATAGTGTGCTAAATGCTTATTTATATAATATGAATCTATTTCCTAAACAAATTGACCATTATCGGTCAAATAAAAAAAAAGCTATGAGCTTATGTAGGTATCAATGCTAAATTCAAGTTTCAAGCTTCTATAAAAGGCCAAATCCTTCAAAGAGATCCATGTTGATGCTATGGCTGCGACTAATATATATTATGGCTACAGTTCAAGCAACAAAAAGCCAACTTAAGCATCGCAAGCCCTTTTTTTTTTAGGGGGGGGGGGGGGGGACTATAGCAAATGCTTAACTTTGCCTGGAGATGTTATCCACTGCCGGTCTCAACCCCGAATAAAGGATGAGGGTTGTGTTAGGTAACCGACAGCCAACGTAAAACCTAATTTGATCCAAAACATGAACTCTAGACAAATTATAAAAAATCATTGGGGAGTAACCCTTCATAGTGACGCGCTACACTGCCTGCATATAGTATCAAGTGAGTTAAGGCTGCTGCATTGGTGCCCGGATGTAGCGAAAAATGAACAAGGGTCCTCGCATTTGCTTAAACGGATGCGGGTAAAGAAGCTAGTCCAAAATCAAAAATATATTCAAAATCAAAAACAAAATCAAATTCAAAGTCAAATCCAAAATCAAAATGATAGATTAAGGATTAGGTCATGGAACATAGGAACATTAATAGGCAAAGCTATGGAAGTGGTAGATGTGATGATTAGGAGAAAGATTAATATTATATGCCTTCAAGATATGAGATGGGTAGGGAAAAAAGCAAAAACTTTATCAGAAACTGGATACAAAATATGGTATATGGGAAATGATCGAGTGAAAAAAGGAGTGGGGATTATTATGGATAAAAACTTAGTAGATGAGGTAGTGGATGTAAAAAGAATAGAGGATAGGATTCTTAGGGTGAAGGTTGGTCTAAGAAGAATGACTATGAATATCTTTAATACATATGCACCACAAGCGGGGTTAAGTGAAGAGATAAAAGCAAAATTTTGGGAGAACCTAGAGGGACTTATACAAACGATACCAAGAAGAGAAAAAGTGATTACAGGAGGTGACTTAAATGGTCACTTGGGTAGAGATGAAAATGACTGTAGAGAGGTACATGGAGGGTATGAATTCAGAGAAATTAATAATGAGGGTAAGTCTATTCAAGATTTTTGCTATGGTATATGGGCTCATCATAACCAATACTAAGTTTAAAAAGCGAGACGAATACTTAATCACATATAAAAATGTCACATCAAGCACCCAAATAGATTACTTTCTCATGAGACAAGAGGATCGATTATATTATAGGAATTGTAAGATGATACTAGGGGAGTGTTTGACTACTCAACATAAACTTTTGGTACTTGAAGTCCAAGTAAGAAATTGGAACATAAAAAATCACATAAAACAAAATCTAATAATTAGATGGTGGGATTTAAAAAGGGAGAAACAATTAATCTTTAAAGAAAAATTAAGGGGTAGAAGGGAATGGAATGGAGAAGGACAAACAAACCAAATGTGGAAGGAAATGGCAAATACCCTGAGAAGCACGGCAAAAGTAATTCTTAGAGAGACAAATGGTAGAGCCTCAAACCTTAAGGAGTCTTGGTGGTGGAATGAAGAGGTACAATTGAAAATTAGAAATAAGAAAATTTGCTATAAGGCTGTATATCAGTGCAACAATGAAGAAAACCTAAAAAATTATAAAAAAGAGAAAAAGACAGCAAAAATAGTTGTTAGTGAAGTAAGGTAAAAAAACATATGAGAATTTATATAAATGACTTAATACAAAATATGGAGAAAGGGATATATATATATATATATATTAGTTAAAGCAAGAGAAAGAAAAATAAGGGATCTAAACCAAGTGAAATGCATAAAAGATGAAAAGCAAAATGTATTAGTGAATGAGGAAGCGATAAAGGAGAGATCGAATGAGTATTTAACAAAATTATTCAATGATGGTAAGGACAGAAGAGTTAGGTTGGGATATCTTAGTAACTCCGACGAGAACGTGAGCTATACATTTTATCGACGCATAAGTTCAAAAGAAATAACACAAGTATTAAAAAAGATGAAAAATTATAAGGCAGTGGGATCGGATAATATACTAATAGAAGCATGAAAATACATGGGAGAAGAGGGCATCTCCTGGCTAAGGAAATTATTTAACGCAATCCTTAAATCAAAAAGATACCAGATGAGTGGAGGAAAAATATTTTAGTTTCTATATACAAGAACAAAAGAGATATTGAAAATTGTGAAAATTACAGAGGAATTAAGTTAATGAGCCATACAATGAAACTCTAGGAGAGAGTAATAGAGTAGAGACTTAGAAAAGAAACAAAAGTCTTAGAAAATCAATTTGTTTTCATCCCTGGTAGGTCAACAATGTAAGCTATATAACTATTGAAGCGCCTAATGGAAAGGTATCGAGATCATCAAAAGCACCAGCATATGGTGTTTATAGATCTAGAAAAGGCTTATGATAGGGTCCCTAGAGAAGTATTATAGAGGGTTTTAGAGAAGAAATGAGTCCGAATAGCCTATATAAAAGCCCTTAAGCACATGTATTACGGTGCAGAGATAAGGGTCAGAATATGCAAAGAGGATACTGAACCGTTTAAAATTACAATTGAACTGCATCAACGTTCTACACTAAGTCCATACTTATTTACTTTAGTAATAGATGAACTCACTAAACACATTCAAACAGATGTGCCACGGTGTATGCTATTTGAAGATGACATAGTATTAGTGGATAAAACAAAAGAGGGAGTGAACACTAAGCTTGAGTTATGGAGAAACAATTTAGGATCTAAGGGATTTAAATTAAGTAGAAGGAAAATAGAATATATGGAATGTAAATTTAGTAAGGATGCAAGAGTAGAGGACGCTATAATAAAATTAGAAGACTAAATCATACAAAGAAAATACCATTTTCGATATTTGAGATCAATGATTCAAAAAGATGGAGAAATTCATGAGGATGTCATGCATATAATTAAGGCAGGTTGGCTAAAATGGAGAAATGCATCGGGGGTGTTATGTGATGGTAAAATCCCATTAAAACTAAAAAGAAATTCTATAGGACAGTTATAAGACCAGTTTTGTTATATAGCTCAGAATGTTGGGCAGTTAAATACTAGCATAAGCAAAAGACGAATGTAGCGGAGATGAGAATGCTAAGATGGAGGTGCGTTCATACAAGAAAAGATAAAATTAGAAATGAGGTTATTCGTAATAAGGTAGGAGTAGTGCCAATCAAGGAGAAGATGAGAGAGACTAGACTAAAATTGTTTGGTTATATGAGAAGAAGACCAAGAGACGCTCCTGTGAGTAGAGTTGATGAAATGGAACAATTAGTCAAAAAAAGAGATAGAGGCAGGCCCAAGAAGACTTTGAAAGAGATATTAAAGTTTGATATGAAATGTATGGATCTAAATGAAGATATGATAAAAGACAGAAATACATAAAAGTCTAAAATTCATATAGCCAACCCCACATAGTGGGATAAAGGTTGGATATGTTGTTGTTTTTGTTATAGCAAATACTTGAAGTGAGTGTTTTTCATGATTCATGCTCTTTTGCTTTAAAGAATTATCTGGTGATATTTTATATATATCTTTCTAAACTAGATTTTATATAAGAGTTTAGTGTTTCATTCATTCATTTTTGTAACTTTCTTTTGTTTAAGAGAATACTTAGTATCATTGTATTATCATATATTTTTCTCTTAAGAGATCCTTTCACATGTTTTGTGAAACTTGAAAAGGTTATGCCTACGCCTTGAAAGATAGTGTCTTGGTTGTGGCTGAGCTAAGAGTGAAAAAGCCTCATGTAAAGATTACAACTGCTTATATAAAAGTTGGGATTTTTACTTAACCCGTTAAAAATAGAGGTTATAGTTGAACTTGTAAAAACTATGTATGGGTTATAGTTGAGCCCTAAAAACTAAGATCCCATAGTAGATGGTTTCAAAAATTTTAGTAAGAAGTTAAGATAGTGAACTATGCATATTGACTGAACCACTCTAAATTTATTATGTTCATAATGCTTCTTCTCATATTTGTATTCTTAACAACATCATTGTTAATCTGCCTCGTAAATGTTTTCGTGCATAAGTACAACTCATGGCATTGTTTTTTAGTTGTCATTAAAATACTTTCTTGATTGTAATCATTTTAAAAACATATCAGTTTCAGTCTTTATTACTTGCATGAAAACATCTTTTGTTCCTGAATATATACTTCTTAAAAACATACATTCTTTAGAATTGAAACATGTTTAAATTTGATTTCCATAAAAAACATTCTTCTTTTGTCTCAACTATATATCATTAAGCATCCCTGTTTTAGTTTTCATGATCTGCACAAAATTTTTTCAAACATAAATTTTTGTTACATAAATATAAGTTTTTGTTTTAAATCTTTCAATTTGCATATCTATTTCAAAATGCATATACTTAAACTCATGAGTTTTGTATACTTAAATCCAATCTAATTATGTCACTATACTAAAAAATGCCTTTTTATATGCTCTAACCTTTATTTGTATATATTCATATATTATATATTTGAAGTAGTTCAAAATTATTTTTATGAAAAACCGCCTATGATGCATATATATATATATATATATATTAGCTGCTGCAACAATTTTTAGTTTAAAAAAATTATCATCTTCAAATAATTTTATTGTATTATATTTTAAATATTTTAAAAGGAATTCAAAATATCTAATTCACCCCTCTTGAGTAATCTGTAAGATACTATGAATTTGGACATTCTTAGAGAATGGTAGGTTGAGGTTCTAGCAATATCTTTGGAGCAACCGAGTGAACTTTCTCAACCTTTGGTTTATGTTCTTAGATATATCTTGTCTAAGTTTTCAATGTAGTCATGTTTCTTTTACAACTCATTTCATGTAATATGTTTCCATTGCTTATGTATTAATTATGAAATGGGGTTTTTGTTTTTGGGTAATTTGTGATAATCATGCACCTAACCTATTGGCTTGGGCTTGTGTATGTTTATTTGCATTCTCTGCATACTTTGCATGCTTATGCATGTGCGAAGGCATAATGACATAACAAAAAAGTAAATATGGCAGCAAGCACAAGGCGAGGTAGGAGTACTTTGCCACTTGTGACTTGTATGAACTACCACAGAATATGCCAATCACGGTGATATGGTAAAACACTATGAACTGACATTTTACCTTACGGTAACACACGCATAAAGGTGCGAGACATGATCATCCTAAGCGACGCTCCTGTGTTCTTTTGCCATCTGCAAACGTAAAGAAGCCTGGCTCCCCAGTATAATTGCATAGGGGACGCCGGCTTATTCTTATTACCAAAGTGTGAGATGCATGTACATATATAGGCAATCACATATGTAGAATGTAACATTCACATCAGGCCTAAGGGTCATCAAGGGATGTTGACACCCTTACCACAACTAGAGGAGTTGTGAGTTACACTTCAACTTCTTGGGTTGCCTGAACCCAATTACCACAACTCTTGAACTAGTTTCACGAACTAACTCTTTATCTACTCTAGTACTTGTCCTTGACTGATTAAGCCACCCTCATAAGCGTAAGGGACCAAGTCAGTCCATTCGTATCTTGGCCTGGAACTCTTCACTAGACTTGTGCAAGGACCATCTCAATGAAGGTGAATGGGAGTTGGGACCATTCTTCTAATGGAATGTCCATCTCATGGACTCTAAACAGGATATAATAAAAGGGGTTGCTATTGTAAATTCACCATCAGCAACTCTCGTCAGATGGCCATCGAAAACTCACCAGAAACCAGAGCCACTATCACTGCCGGCAACTCTTGATCTCACAGCTGCCAGGATTGCTAGAGATGAAAGTAAAGCAAGATCGCTACGGGGTAAACAGTGTACTTCAAAATTTTTGAACTTACCCAGATCCCGACGATTGGATCAACGTCGAAATTAAATTATTTACAAACAAATAAATAAATCTAACCTTTAGATTATCGAGTCGTTTGCGGATTCGAGCCGTCCAAGCGTCCGACCTCTAACTCATGATACGCGGCACGCGTCCGTTGGCAAGGAAAGCGGAATGGGAGTGCTAGCTACTTCTCCTTTGCGTGGTTTGTGTATGGACGGTAAAAGAACGCCCTCGTTTCGTATTGATGCCAAAAGAAATGGGGAAGAGTGAACAGCAATGCGTTTTTCAACTCTTGAAAAACGACACCAAAAACCCCTTAATTTTGGGCAACCCATAAAGGGATATTTATAGTGAAATATTCTAGGGTTTCTAAAACCCTAATGGATTGGGTTAGCCCATTAATTCTAATTTAATTAGAATATTAAGTGGGTTTATTCTAGTCCAACTAGAAATATAATTAAATGACCCAAATCCTTTTATAGGTTTAAATAAAATATTTTGGTCCAAATCTAATTCAAGCCCAAATCTAATATTTAATATTTAGCCCAAATCTAATTTGGTCCAAATATAATATTTATTTTAATATTTGGCCCAAATCCAATTTAGTCCAAATATTAACTTAAGCCCAAATATATTTTATTTCCTATTTGCCACTCCAACAAATAGAAAATTATTAAATTAGAAACTCCTTCCTAATTTAATTAATTGTCATTTTAGGAAACTCTTTCCATTATGACGACTCCTCGTCATATCGACGTCATTACGTCTATTTGTTCTTTTTCTGTGAGAATCTACGACGGCACAACTTCTTGCTGAAGTGTCCCACTTGTTGGAAATGTATGCCCTAAAGACACGTTTTGTTTAATTTATGGTAATGATGTTTCTTTTAGTCAGTTTATGGCACATATATTATTTGCATTTAATTGTTAGAAAAGTGTCCATGCTATTAAGTAAGTGATTCATGTGATGGGTCGTTCTTCACAGTTAGGCATGAATCATGGGTACTTAATAAGTAAGAAAATATTACTCTTGATCTTTTGATAGAACTGGGCATTCTATCATGATAAGATCATTGTGTAATAAATCCTAATGGAGGATGGCTTGCCTTAGCCAGTAAACAGTCCGTTTACTTTAATTGTACAAGCGCATTTGGAATGCGTAGAGTGGACCTGTGATAGAAGCTAATGACAAAGTATTAATTATCATGGAGCTAGTCTATCACTGCTACTACGTGGACGAGTACTCTAATACTTGAGTATTAGTTGGTGGTCTAGTGAACCTAGAGCTATATTCTTAGATTCACTGTAGGTGAGGTCTATCAAAGATCAATAACCTTTTGAGTTGGGAGTATGGTTTCTAATTAGTTGGGCTAGAATAAAATAATAGGTCATTAGCTTTTTAATTAATTAATTAGGCTAACCCAATTAGAAAATTAATTAAATGAACTTGGCCCACTAGGGTTTGGCCCACTAGGGTTTTAACCCTAGGGTTCTCCCTATATATATTCTCTCCTTGGTTGTTTTTCATCTAAGGCTTTTTTACTCTTCTTCACCAAAAAAGAGGCCACAAGTTTGAGTCATACCTTTGGAAGATCAAGAGAACGTTCAAGCTCTGATGCGAAGGAGCCGAAGGATTGCAGGACAGCCGTCATCTCCACCACGAGAAGAAGCTCCCGCCCATCCACCTCCTGTCGCTTCATTCCGTCCGGTAATCCGAAGGAAAAGTAAGTTTCCTAGATTCTAATCAATACGAGGAAAGTTTTTATTTAAAAACGCTTTCGTTGCATGCTATGTATCCTCGAGATGATCCTTCATCACTTAACCATACGTCCACTCTCCTAGTTTAAGCCAGGGACCGTGCCTATTGCGTATGACTCATTAGGCTTTCGAATATGTTGGCAATGTGTCAGTATGAACACATAAGACAAGATTGACCTCTAGCAAGGCATCATGCCTACCCAATTATTCAGAAGGATTCATAATCCGCAAATAACCTTTCACGAACATGGTTACCGTGTAATTCGATCCTCTCGTCAATGTATCTTATGTGATCTCAAGTATGGCAATGTGTTGCTTGATAATGATCACATGAGTTTTCTTCGGTCTTCCGGATATCTTCACTTAATTAGAAAGTAAATCAATAACTCCTTATTGATCTCTTTCACCATGGCCATGGATTTAAAGTGAATATCCACCGAAGGCGCCTTAGATACATCATCCTCTATCAAGGGATAGACGAGTCCCATCTTGGCTATGCACCCATCTCCATAAGCCTCACGATATACCCAACGATCGCTCACGTGCAGCCTTTGTCTAGGCCCATCGAAACGATGTCAAAGCATATCGGTCTTCTTATGAGATGACCGTGATAACCTCAGGTCCAAGGATTAGTTACACCCATCTCGTATGAGAATACCATCAACATATAATCAAAATGGATTCTCATGGCGGTCATGTCCAGTGACACGTTCTACAATATTGGTCACCTATGTACTTGTCTAGGCATCTCATGCCTATGGGTGTGAGACCCCCATTGCTATCACATAGCAAAAACATAGCACATACAAGTCTTACCGCAATTGTCAATGTCCATTCTTGACATTGCTACGACTTGGGACATTTAATGATGTTTAGAAACTGTGATGCATCCTCTCACATCTTTATAGATTATTCACAGTATACATCATATGGACTTCTATCTAATTTCATTCTGTTATTACAATAATAACAAGAAAATAATATAATGACTTCTTGTAAATTTGAACAACTCCTTATTCAAATAATAAACATGATTACAATTGTCAGTGTACAACATGCCCAATCTGATTGGGTCTAGAGCACCTACACTAACATTCTCCCACTTGCACTAAAGCCAATCACTCATGTATCTTATACCTGATGATCGAACATGACTTTCATGTTTCTCCTGGGACAGAGCTTTAGTTAAGGGATCTACGACGTTGTCATTTGTCGACACTTTCTCTATATATGTCACCTCGGCTGATAATCTCCATTATTATATGGTGATGCCACAATACAAATTTGATCCGCTAATGAGACCGTGGTTCCTTCGCTTACGCGATGGCTCCATTGTTGTCCCAATAACTGTTATTGGATCAACAATGCTGGACACCACTTTAAGTTCATCAATGAACTTACGGATCCATACAACCTCCTTAGATGCTTCGAAGGTTGTTATGTATTCGACTTCAGTTATTGAATCTGCCACTATCTCTTGTTATAACTCTTCCAACTCATGGCCCAGCCATATAGACAGAATATGAATTTCGACTGTACATGATTTAAAATCATCATGGTCAAATTGGAAACTGGCATCCATGAACCCCTTCATGGTATGCTCTCATTCTCCATATGACAAAAACATCTCTTTAGTGCTTCACAAGTACTTAAAAATGTTTTTGACAGCAATCCAGTGTTTCTAACCTGGATCAGCTTGATATCTACTACATATGCTCAAAGTATATGCGATATCAGGCCTCATACATAACATGGCATACATGATCGAGCCAATAGCCAAGGCATATGGTGCTCGACTCATCCTATCTCTCTCATCTTGTGTCTTCGAACACATAGCCTCAGAGAGATGTATTCCATGTGACATGGGAAGACTTCTCCTCCTACAATCTTCCATGCTAAACCTCTTTAGCACCCTATCAATGTACGTGCTATGGGAGAGTGCTAGCAACCTCTTGGATCTATCTCTATAGATCCTTATTCTTAGAATATAGGCTGCTTCTCCCAAATCCTTCATGGAGAAAATATTTTGAAAGCCATATTTTAACTAATTGCATCATGGAAACACCATTCCCTATGAGCAATATATTGTCCACATATAGGACTAAAAGGACCACCACGCTCCCACTAACCTTCTTGTAAACACAAGGATCAACTTCCCTTTCGTGAAAAATCAAACTTTTTGATCTTTTCATCAAAACATTGATTCCAACTCTGGGATGCTTGCCTTAGTCCACAAATGGACCTTTGCAAGTTACAAATCTTATTTGCATGTTTATGAGTAACAAAACTGTCAGGCTGTGTCATATACACATCCTCGACCAGGTTTCCTTCAAGGAAAGTTGTTTTGTCATCCATCTGCCATAACCCAGAGTCAATGTCAGACATTGCTTCATCATAGGTAGTAGGTCATCGTTCTCAGCTAGAAGCACATCTCCATGTGTTAAGATGAGAAATCCATATCTCTCTTGCTCGCGATGAACCCTCATCGACCTATGAGGTTCTTGTGTAAAAGGTTGGGGAGTTGACACAACTTCTTGTGTGTGATCTTTCTCGGGTTCTTGGAGGGGAGTATTTGTTTGTGGTTCAACTCGAATCTTATTCAAGCTTAACATTCCTCCCACTAGCCACAGCATCTAAGAATTCCTTCTCAAGGAATACCACATGCTTGGCAACAAAACACCTTTTGTTCATATGGGTGGTAAAAGTAATATCCATTTGGATATCCAACAAACAAACATCTCATTGATTTGGGTTTTAACTTATTATTATCAACACGCTTGACATAAGCTTCACAACCCCAAATCTTAAGGAAAGATAGATTTAGCTTCTTTCATTTCCATATCTCATATGGACTCTGAGTAACTGACTTACTTAGAACCCTGTTCAAAACAAAGATCGCGGTGAGGAGTGCGTATTCCCAAAAATAAATTGGGGAGTTTAATGCGACTCATCATGGACCAGACCATATCCAACAAGGTCCTATTCCTCCTTTAGACACACCATTCATCTCTGATGTTTCAGGTGGAGTCCATTATGAGAGAATTACATTCTGCTTCAGATGATCTAGAAACTCACTGTTCAAGTATTCACCACCTCAATCTGATCGAAGTACTTTGATACTTTTCTCAGTTTGTTTCTCTACTTCAAATCTGAATTCTTTGAACTTTTCAAAAGCCTCAGATTTGTGTCTCATAAGATACACATAACCAAAACATGATCTATCATCAGTAAAGGTTATGAAGTAGACATATCCACCTCTAGCTTGGGTGGACATGGGTCCACACACATCAATGTGCACAAACCCTAGCACTTATGTAGCCTCCCTTTACTTTAAAAAGAGACTTAGTCATCTTACCAAGTAAACAAGATTCCCAAGCACCATATGATTCATAATCAAATGTGCTAATTTATCCATCTTTATGCAAATTGGATATGCAAGTCTCATTTATATGGCTAATACGACAATGCCATGAATAAGTGCTATTTAAATCACCTGATTTAAGTCGCTTAATATTTATGTTATTGATAGGAGTATCAATATCAAGGACATACAAATTGTTACGTACTGTTGTTTTACCATAAAACAACTCATTTTTATCAAACGAACAACTATTGTCCTTAAATAAAAATAAATATCCATCCTTGTCAAACTAGGATTATAATAATAATTATGTAACTCCAATACAAGCCCTATGGATAATGTTAATAAATAGGTCCCTACAACTAATGGAACGACTCTTGATCCATTTCTCACGTGTAGGTACATTTCTCCTATTATTAATCTCCTCGTACTCCTAAGCCCATACACGAAAGTGTAAATATGAGCACTAGATCCAGTATCTAATACCCATGTGGACTGATCAAAAGTAGATAGATTAATTCCAATAACATAAATACCTGAAGTGTCATGAGTAGAACTCTTCTTACTCTACATTTCTCAGTTTATCACAGCGGAGATAGATCGCATCCTCTTTACCCTTTCGGGTTTGGGTCTTTTGGACTCTTTCAGATTGCACTATGGAAGAACTTTTCTTCCTTTTGGCTTTCTTACTCTTGGGCTTGCCCTTGTGCGCCTTGGGCCCTTTAACTAAGAGAATACTTCCCTTAACCTATAATCAATTTTAGGTTC
Organism: Diospyros lotus; assembly: GCF_014633365.1. Lineage (NCBI taxonomy): Eukaryota > Viridiplantae > Streptophyta > Magnoliopsida > Ericales > Ebenaceae > Diospyros > Diospyros lotus. Next base: position 32,767,494 of record NC_068341.1, on the reverse strand, counting down.
GGTCTCCCTTAGTATGGACAACCACTCTCTAAGAGTCTTTTCCATAACTGTTAGGGAGGGACTGTAGCACCAAGTCTAGGGTAAGTCCCGACATCCATACCCAAGTTCAGCTATAGCAATCTATTGATAAAACATATCATCTCCATGACATGCTTTTCAACAAATGATCCTTGAGCCTAGCCATGATCTCATAGGCATCATAACTCTTATGTTGCGACCTATGTTTTAGGGTCATGGCAGCCAAGACGATATACCAAGCGATGATCATATCACCCTTGTACATCGTCCAGGCCTAATGTGCTACTATTTCCTTAACTGGTGGCTTCGTAAGAAGATAGCTCTCTATCGCATAGAGAATCTTATCATACGTGAGGACTATCCTCAAGATGATCTCCCAGTTATAGAAATTAGTCTCGTTGAATGTATTATTGCCCTCGAGTATCGATCTTATCGACATGTTTCCAGACATTCTGGATCAACAACTGAATAGAGATATTATTATAATCATATTAAATTACGAAATCATAAATTGCAAGAAGTAACATTTTATGATTGCTCCCACTATTTTCTACGAGTTTGTCACCCTCAAGACATAACTCGGGAAATCCCGTTGGAAGATTTCCTAGTGGGCTAGGATCCCATCTCCCCTCGCACAACCTTGAGTGACTCAACAAATTGTGCTAGGATCGATTAGGTAGGTACTTGCTACCAATTGCATCTCCATGCAACTCCTAGATTCATTGGGTTGACAACTCCTTGTCAAGCACATCTTATGTGACTCCCAATCTTTGCCTCTATACTCAATAAAGCCTTGAGTGACTCAACAAACCCCACCTTTCTAGTTAAGTCGAACCCATCATTCAGGGACATCTCATGGCCCATGAAGCATAGGAATCATAGGTGACACATGACCTTGAGTGACTCAACAAATCAAGTGCCAGCTAGAAACCTAATGCTTCATAATGATGGAAGGCAAGTTGGCTTAATATTTATGAGGGATTTATTATTTATTTATTTAGGTCTCATCACATGCAATTAATCAAATTAATAATGCATAATAAACGACTCAAACTGGTGTATGGTATGGATAACTATGGCTAGTCCCCTCTAGCCATAGAAGGGAAGCTAACAGGTCAAACCTAGGTGAAGAATCACATCTTGCTTCATAAGCACATTCTTCAAGCCTTCATTGGTCTTCGAATCTTGTCTTCAATTTAGCTCCATCTCTTGCTCTTCATACAAACTACAACTATTACTACTCTATTCTATTCTATTACATAGAATCAGAAACCCCGAGTTACATTTGGGGGGAGTAAGATGAGAAGAGAATGTACATCAGAGTATAAGAAAGGCAGGACACGCAGGCCCTATTTCAAAAACCAAATTTACAAGCATTCATTCCCAACAATAAGATAAATGGTCGACTCGATCCATACCATACACCCATGCAATCAATCACATTGATTCATTTAGATTATGTTAATTAATTGTCGCATCTGTTTCAATCTTAATGAAACGTTTTCAATAAATTAAAAATTTGTATAATTTTGGAAAAACAAAATTGTTTTAATTGTGTTGGGTTTGGGCTCCATCCAATAGTCTAACTAACAAGGCTCAACAGGCCTTGGATCAACCAATGCATGTCAAACATACACTAGCAGCCCAATAATTAATAAATAACCCAATTAACGGCCCTGGCCCAATTTTAATCACGACCCATAAGTGTCATACACTCATGAATCGGATAAAAATAATAAAAAATTTCCAAACAATTTGGTCGAGCCCTACCCGAGGGAACGTAATGCACTGGGCCACCGAAGGGTCGGCCTGGGTGCTTCACGTGAACCCTGGGGAAGGGTCAAACCGAAGCCCGAGGGAGCGGGAAGGGCTGGGAGGCGGCTGGGCAACATGTCGAACATGCTGCCAGGCCACAAGGCCCATTGGGCATGCCTGGGGCACGCATGGGGCGCGCAGGGCACGCCTGAGCCGCGCTTGGTGCGTGCTAGGCGCGCATGGGCCGCGCCAGGCATGCTGGCCGCGGCTGCGAGGGCCGCTGGGGGCAAGCAGGGGGCGTGCGGGTCGCACCCGCAGGCCCCGCTTGGCTGCGTCTTTCGATGCCCCGGTGCATCCGTATGCACCCCGAACCCCGTTTCGCCCTTTACCCAAAAACGTTTTGCAATCCAAAAAAATACAAACGCAACAATTATTTAATTATTTCACAAAAAAAACAACATAACCGAATCCGCACGTAAGGAATTGAAATATTTCGACGATGGCTCTGATACCACTGAAAGTAAAGCAAGATCGCTACGGGGTAAATAGCGTACTTCAAAATTTTTGAACTTACCCCGATCCCGACGATTGGATCAATGTCGAAATTAAATCATTCACAAAAAAATAAATAAATCTAACCTTTAGATTATCGAGTCGTCCAAGTGTCCGACCTCTAACTCGTGATACGCGGCACGCGTCCGTTGGCAAAGAGGGCGGAATGGGAGTGCTAGCTCCTTCTCCTTTGCGCGGTTTGTGTATGGACGGTAAAAGAATGCCCTCGTTTCGTATTGATGCCAAAAGAAACGGGGAAAAGTGAAAGGCAATGCGTTTTTCAACTCTTGAAAAACGACACCAAAAATCCCTTAATTTTGGACAACTCATAAAGGGATATTTATAGTGAAATATCCTAGGGTTTCTAAAACCCTAATGGATTGAGCTAGCCCATTAATTCTAATTTAATTAGAATATTAAGTGGGCTTATTCTAGTCCAACTAGAAATATAATTAAATGGCTCAAATCCTTTTATAGGTTTAAATAAAATATTTTGGCCCAAATCTAATTCAAGCCCAAATCTAATATTTAATATTTAGCCCAAATCTAATTTGGTCCAAATATAATATTTATTTTAATATTTGGCCCAAATCAAATTTAGTCCAAATATAATATTTAATTTAATATTTGACCCAAATCCAATTTAGTCCAAATATTAACTTAAGCCCAAATATATTTTATTTCCTATTTGCCACTCCAACAAATAGAAAATTATTAAATTAGAAACTCCTTCCTGATTTAATTAATTGCCATTTTAGGAAACTCTTTCCATTATGACGACTCCTCGTCATATCGACGTCATTACGTCTATTTGTTCTTTTTTCATTAGAACCTAAGACGGCACAACTTCTTGCCGAAGTGTCCAACTTAACCATACGTCCACTCTCCTGGTTTAAACCAAGGACCGTGCCTATTGCGTATGACTCATTAGGCTTTCGAATATGTTGGCAATGTGTCGGTACGAACACATAAGACAAGATTGACCTCTAGCAAGGCATCATGCCTACCCAATTATTCAGAAGGATTCATAATCCACAAATAACCTTTTACGAGCATGGTTACCGTGTAATTTGATCCTCTCGTCAATGTATCTTATGTGATCTCAAGTATGGCGATGTGTTGCTTGATAACGATCACATGAGTTTTTTTCGGTCTTCCAGATATCTTCATTTAATTAGAAAGTAAATCAATAACTCCTTATTGATCTCTTTCACCATGGCCATGGATTTAAAGTGAATATCCACCGAAGGCGCCTTAGATACATCATTCTCTATCAAGGGATAGACGAGTCCCATCTTGGCTATGCACCCATCTCCATAAGCCTCACGATATACCCAACGATTGCCCACGTGCAGCCTTTGTCTAGACCCATCGAAACGATGTCAAAGCATATCGGTCTTCTTATAAGATGACCGTGATAACCTCAGGTCCAAAGATTAGTTACACCCATCTCGTATGAGAATACTATCAACATATAACCAAAATGGATTCTCATGGCGAGTCATGTCCAGTGACACGTTCTACAACATTAGTCACCTATGTACTTGTCTAGGCATCCCCATGCCTATGGGTGTGAGACCCCAATTGTTATCACATAGCAAAAACATAGCATATACAAGTCTTACCGCAATTGTCAATGTCCATTCTTGACATTGCTACGACTTGGGACATTTAATGATGTATAGAAACTGTGATGCATCATCTCACATCTTTATAGATTATTCACAGTATACATCATATGGACTTCTATCTAGTTTCATTCAGTTATTACAATAATAACAAGAAACTAATAGAATGACTTCTTGTAAATTTGAACAACTCCTTATTTAAATAATAAACATGATTACAATTGTCAGTGTACAACATGCCCAATCTGATTGGGTCTAGAGCACGTACACTAACAAAAGAACGGACCACGACTACCACGGGCTGCATGCTACAGCACACTTTCAGCCATCAGCAACTCTTGTCACACCAGAGAAGTTGTTCATTGGTTGTCATGTCAGTCGCAGCTAGCTGTTACGAAGACAGCGAACAACTTTACCGGAAAAACCATTGCTGTCTATTCTTTAAGCTTCCAATTTTTGCGATCAATTTCCGTCCAAGGCCTCCCATCCGAAAGCTTCTCCAAGAAGCTCCTGCCTAATCGTGCATCGTCTTCATCCCACTATCTCAAATCTCTTCATATATATACACACGAGAGAAATGGAGAATGATGTGAGGAAGGAAGAAGGCGGAACTGCCATGCGCACTACCCCTTCATAATATACATATATATGTATATATCATATATGCATATAATATTTACAGCCGAGAGATTAAAGGAGAGGAGAGTTGGAACGGACTGCCTACATACACACGCACACACACACACACACACACATATATATATTATATCGCATATAATATAATGGCCGAGAAAGGAAGCACGGGGAGATAAAGAACGGAAGCTTCTCGCTCATGTATGAATAATATGTCATATATATTTTTGATCGGCCAAGACGGATGGACGGACGAAAAAGGAGAAGTAGAAGAAAGAATTGGAAGAATGGAGAAGGCTGAAACAATTTTAGCCAAATTCCTCAATTGGCTTTTCTTCTTTCATTTCAATTGCAAATTTTAACCTTTCAAAAGGGAATCAAATTCCCTTTTTGATTTCATTAAATTAATTTTATATAATACATATATAATAATTAAAAACATAAAAATTATATAAAAATTAATTACACACTAAAAACTTTTCTCATATTTAATATCTCGGTAAAAACCTCATTAATTCTTAATGATCTTTTATCAATTTTAATATCCCATATTCTCATCACATAAAGGGCCTGTTTGTTGCAGCTTAAAAGTTACAACTTTTAACTTTTAGCTTCTAAAAAGTTGGAATATAGTATTTGTTTTAACTTATAGAATTCTAACTTATAGGTTCTACTAGTTTTTAGAAAGAGTAGAAGCTGGCTTTTTCAAAGGTGAGGTACCCCAGCTTTTACAACTTCTGCTTAAATAATTACATTTTTGTGACAATTTTACCCTTATTTTTAACAAAAAATTACCCTATTGTCTACGCAATCATGGGTTTTTCTTCTCCACCACCATCTCTATTTTCAGATCTCTTCCTCTCTCTCACCATCTTCCTCTCTCTCTATACTCTAATTAATTTTTTTATAACACTTGAAACTTATATATATACACTAATTAATTTTTAAATTATCATTCTATAACTACTAAAGGTATTGTGGACAATTATACAAAAATAAGTTATTTTACAGCTTATGATATTAAACACCACAACTACTTAACTACAACTTCTAAGAAACTGCAACAAACAGGTTCACAACTTATTCTAAGTTTTAGAAGCTATAATCTAAAAAGCTAGAAGTTATAATTTCTTTAATTAAGCTACAACAAACGGGGCCAAACTAGTTTTGCAAACCAACTCCGGTACTTTTCTTTGGTTGATCAAGCCATCCTCACAAGCGTAGGAAACCAAATCAGTTCACCCATAGGCCACTATGGAACCTTTCACTGGACATGTCCTAAAACCATCTCAATGAAGGCAAAAATGAGCTAGAACCGTTTTTCTAAAAGATTGTCCATCTCATGAACTTTGGAGAGAAATATAACAAAAGGGATAGCAATTGTTAATCCACCACTGACAACTCATGCTAGACAGCAATTGGAAATCACAGCCTTTATCACTATCGGCAACTCTTGCTATCACACGTATTGGAACTGTCAGAGAACAAACCATGATCGCCACAGGCTGCCTGCTATAATGCATTGCCGGCCACTGCTAACTCTTGTCATGCCGAAGACGCTATTCACTGGCTGCCACGTTTGTCTTTGCTGCATCGGAGATGACAAACAGCTTGGCCGGAAAATCATTGCTATCCCTTTTTTGGGCTTCCAATTGCCTTGATTAATATCCTTCCAAAGCCTTCCATCCGTAAGCTTCTCCAAGAAGCTCTCATGTCGGCCAGCCTTCCGGGCAACCTACTGTCGCCTTTCCCTTTTATGATATATATCACACACACACACACACACACACACACACACACACACACACACACACATATATATATATATATAGTCAATAGAAGGAAGGGCTCGTTTGGCAAAGCAGTTTGATCACTTATAAGCTATATTAACAGCTTATAAGCTATTAAAAAAGTTGGTGAGGTATTTAGCTACACCTCACTAACGTTTAAGCTAGGTAGCTTAAATACTATTGCCATAGTGTTTTGCAAAAGCTATTGGGAGATAGCTTTTGCAAAATGCTGCTTATTTAGAAGCTAGGTTGACCAAGCATTTTACCATTTTACCCTCATCTTTTTGCTAATTTGTAGCCATGCCCTTTTCTTCAACCTCTACCTCTCTTCTTCTTCTTCAGCTCTTCTGGCTGCCACCATCGGCCATCGCTGTCACCCCCATCGGTAACATCGACTGCCTTTTCCCCCACTGCTGCTCCCATCGTCTCTTTCGTCGCAGGCGTTCGTCACCCCAATCTGCTTCAAGATCGCCATTATCGACCGTTGCTGCCCATCGTCGTCCGTGCTTCGCCTCCCTTCTTCCCCGCTGCTATCTGTGTGGTATATATGTATGTATATATATATATAACAGCAATAACACATAATAATATATATTGATAATAATATATATTGTTGTTATATAATATATATAATACATATAATAATATTGTATTAATATATTTTTAATAATTATGTATAATTTATTAACATTTAATGATAAAATTTTACTTCATTCAACAACATGTTTATTTTCGTCTTTTTATCAAGTTGTAATAGTTTATCAAATTTTTCAAATCAAACATAATTATTAACTAATAGTTTAAAAGCGCATTTATCTAAATATATTATCAGCTTAAACGCTACCTAACTTGAACATTATAACCAACTTAAACACTACCTAGCTTAAAAGCTACAAAAATAAAAGCCTAGCTGAAATGGGAGAAGCTCTACTCGTGCGACATTCTTTTCTCATTTATAATATATATCGCATATATTTACACAAGAGAAAAGGCGACGCTGAGAGAGAAGCAAGGAAGAAAAAGATGTTGTGGGTGATGCAACTCCATATATAATATCATATTATATATATATATATATGTATATTTGAGGCTTACTGGATGAAAGAAGGAGAAGTAGAAGAAAGAAATGGAAAATTGGATAAGGCCGAAACAATTTCGAGTAAGGATTTTGTAAGCACCACCGCCCGAATATCCGAACCACCCGAACTACCCGAATGGGAGCGCATACGGAAGGGGAAGAATGAAATATAAAACATAAACTACCCTGGCATACATACACAAGACTTAAAACAACGGAAGCGAAGTTATATACATGCATGCACTACGGGAACACCGCTAACACAGCGGTCACACGATAAACAAATACAAATAGACACCTGTGCTAACATACACGAGACTCGAGAAATGATCTGACACAGTAAAAATAATAGAGTAAATCCTACTCAACCATCAGAATTGACGGGACTGCCTGTACACCATACCGACTCTACCCTCTAGAATCTAACTCCCTTGCTCGGACCCACGTTGCCACTACCTGGAATGATGGAAAGCAAGGTGAGTCGAGAGACTCAGCAAGCATAAGAAAAGAAAGGCTGAAGGCTGTATAGATCCAATAAGCTTTCCTCCAGAACACCAACCCCCAAGCACACACAAGCCATGAGACGCTACCACACAATAGTATAACATAATGAAAGCACATACCGGTCATTGGAGCCCACATAAGACACAGGGCACCAAGTCCCATACCAACCTGCCGCTGCCTTGAAAGGTAACATAAATCTCCAACAAACCTACACGCGTTGTCCCGGGTCGGTGCTCCCATCACTCGTGTGTCCGTGTCGGTACTCTCGACACCTGAGCCATAGGCTCTCTTGGAACAGTCCTCCCGTCCGAGATCTGATAACTACCAGTAACCATGCAATGCACATAAAAATGCAATGGCGTAGTGAGCATCAACATGATACACTGGCACCCATACATCCAGGCATCAAGCCATGCTCTGCCCACATAGTAAACCATGATATTTTACTCTTGAGTAATGAAATGGTTTTGATGAATGTCTATATGAAAATCAATCTATATGGATTTTGTGAATGAGAAAATAAATTTTTTAATATATGAGTTTTGAAGCAAGGTATGAAAACCTATAGAAGAAATATTGAGTAAGGTTGAGTGTGATTTGTTTCAAAATATACTTTTGATAATCTCAACTTGTTTTAAAGATAATCAAAATGAGTTTTTAAAGAATCGAATAAGGTTGTTTTGAAAATTCAAGTTTTTCTAAAGAATAGTCGACTATCAGGATCTTTCTGTTGACTATGCTTTAAAATAGTCGACTATTTTTTATGTTCTGTCGACTATTTAAGCATCTGTCGACTATTTTAGCATCTGTCGACTATCGAGTAAAAATAGTCGACTATGCCTTTTGATCTGTCGACTATTTTTGTTCATGAAATTCTAAAATTTCTTCACATTTCAGCAACTGTCGACTATTCAAGTATGTCTGTCGACTATTGGATTTTTGTATTAAAAATAGTCGACTATCAGTATATGTCTGTCGACTATTCTTAGTTTTACTTGTAAAAATAGTTGACTAATCTTTTCTTCTGTCGACTATTATGTTTCACAGATTTTATAACGGCTAGTTTTTCAACTCCAACGGTCACAAAAACGGCTAGTTTCTTCTTCAATCTTTATGGATGCTTATATATACAATTCATGGATGATCAAGGAGAGGCTAATGGACTGAAACGAGATGATCTAGCAATTGCAAATAATTTTATTCGAGCTTACAGTGTTTGGGCTTTCATTGTTTTATTTTTCTCTCCAAGGCTTTGCTATTCTATCATTGTAAATTTATTGTTAAGCCTTATTTTTCATTATGAGAGAACTTGTAACTAAGAGTGTTAACTCTTAGCTTATCTCTTTCATTTGTATTGTTTCTATTTTCCTAGCTTGTGTAGCTAGAGGGCCCATTAAATTGGGAGGTTGTATTTCCTAGTTTGTATAGCTAGAGGGCCTACTTGTGTAAGTAGGAGGTTTTAGTGAATTGGTTTAAAATCCTTAGTGGGAGCTAAGGTAGTGGATTAGGCTTGGTTTAAGCTGAACCACTATAAATCCTTTGTGTCTTTTATTCTTCTTGCTTTACATTTGTCATTTCATATGTTCTATATTTTAAATCACTAAAACCTCAATTGGGTTAAAAAGTTTTTCAAGTTTTATCATTTAAGTTTTTAAATATCCAATTCACCCCCCCTCTTGGTGTGTGCCGTAGCATCTCCCGTTCTAATAAACCACACGCGATGCATATGCCCGTGCTGGATGCAACTTAACCAAGCTAGAATGTCTGTGTCCCAAGTATACTCAATAAATGAATATCCCAAAATGCAACTCGTACCCATGTGCATATCAAATCATGAACAGTAATATAGTGAATCTAATCGTGCAGTAAATCACATACTGGTAGAGCTAGTTAGCAGTGCCCGGCACCGGTCAACGGCCAGTAACTAGGAGTGTCCACTCGATAATCCACTTCAGGGCCATACAATAGTCTACCCCAACGTTACCAAATAGCTGACCCTTGCCCTACTGCTCGATAGCTCTATCCGAATCATAAATATACCCCGAGAAAACTATAAATAATCCTGCACGTCTAGGAACATAGTCCCCAAGCTGGGTTCGGCATCATTCCAAAGGAATTAGGGCGGTACAAACCCCCGTAGGCTTTCAACAATTAAATTCTAGAAGTTCCAAATTTAATTTAAATTAAAACAAATGAATAATAATTCAATAATTAATGCTAGGCGCCGAATTAGTTAAGGGAGGGGATAAAATACAAGAAATCATGGGGCCTTTCACGAGAATTAAAGAATAGGAGGAGAAGGTTAGGAGCTTGCCTTTACACGGCTGTTTCTTGCCTTTCTTGCACTCCCGCTGCGAAGTAAAACGTTTAATAACGATTAATAAAACCCATGGCTCACATTAATTAAATCTAATCGTGTAATATAAATAATTTAGCCGTCTAAAATCCCACGTAGGCACATCACAAATAAAACCCCAACAAGTCTCATATTTAATTTAAATTAAATCACACTAATAAAATACTCATTTCGTATAATTAATACACGAAACCAAAACGAATTAAGGGAAGGCGAGGGGTTTACAAAATGGAAAGAGATCGCAAGGGTAGAGGGAACTTGCCTCGTTTAAGCTGATTACAGCGTTTCCACGCTTGAACACCACCAAATTAATACACACTATAAAATAGATTAAACTCCCAAAATTAATAAAATTGGACCCAAAACAAAATTTCAACCGTACAGAATGTTTAATACACATTTCTTTATTTACCTGACTAATTAAAACCCATGTAAACCAAGCTTAATCTTGAATTTCTCCTAAAAAATGGCCCATGCGCGCATTATTCTTCTTCTTCCATTTTCCTTCTGTTTCTGCTTCAAAATTGGCTGAAATCGGCCTTAAAATCGAAGCAGAACGGAGGTTGTTTTGTGCAAAAGAAATGGGCCACTGAGAGCGCACCACGTGGCGTGCCCAGCTACTGCCGCGTCGCCCCCATTACCTTATCAAAACGGCGTCGTTTTGGGCGCTTATGGCTGATAAAAATCAGCCAATTTCCCTCCAGCGCGTGTGCATAGCCGCGGATTGATCTCGCAACCTCACCCTTCGCACACGCGCATGTAGCCACCTGAGCTACTGCTTCCTTTAATAAATATACGCGCACTATTAAATTTAAAGGGATCCTCAATCCATTTTTCTGAATTTGCACCAACACCCTTGAATTTTTGGGATTTGGCACATACACCCACACCACTTATTTTTCCTTATTTCACTTACACCCCGACATTTCTAAAAATCCACGAATTTAATTTATTTTTCTATTTTCATAAATACTCCCAAATAAATTAACTAAATATCCAAATTTCCTATTTCCTCAAAATTACATAAATAAACATTTTTTCTTAAATCTCCAAATACCCAAATAAATTAATATTTCCTTTTAACCCACAAATATTCAATAATCACCACAAATACGATAATTAATAATGATTAACCATTCCCAAATAATTTAATTAGTTACCTTTAATTCCCTATTTTCCTCAAAACCACACAAATAAATAATTTCTCTTAAATTCCTAAATATTCAATAATGCCCTCAAACACCGATTGAATAATTATTATTTATTTTCAAATTTCGGGATATTACAGATTTGTTCACCCCTTTTAATATGGGTGAACATAACCCTTGTTAGTTTTTAGGGTCTCTCGTCACTACCTCAACTCGCCTTGCCTTTCGCACACCAATCGCCGCTGCTAAAGCAAGGGACGAGAAGAAAGGAGAGAGAAAAATAGGATGGGTAAGGGAGAGAGACCCATTAGTAAAAACTAACGGGGGTTGTTGGGGTGAACAAGTCCTTACTCAACAATTTCAGCCAAATACCTAATTGCTTCAAGCACAATTAATGCGCCTATTGAGCTATCCAATTCTCCTTTAATTGGCTTTTCAACCAATTTCAATTGTCCCTTTTAATTTTTAATTTTCAAAGGGCAATTATTACACACATAAATATTATATAAGAATTAATTATATACTGAGAACATTTCTCATATTTAATATCTCACTTAAAATATCATTAACTCTTAATGATATTTTCATTAACCGTTAACTTTTAATGGTAATTAAATTTCTATTAACTTTTAATGGTAGAAGTATAGTTTACCAACTCAAATTCACTAATCCAGCACTGATACTTAGGGTATCACATTCTAGGTTCACAGCCATATAACAATCAAGACACGTCAATTCTTTGAAATCAATCGAACACTTCAATCTATCAATAGGATCTCTCCATCTCTCCAAAGCATCTTGAAAGATTATGAGTATCCTCTAGCAAGGACACAAGACGATCCTAATGGCATTGAAATCAAAACTTATTGTAAACCTATTTAGGGATCTCGATTACCATGTACTATAGTCCCTCAACTGACTAACATCCCAACGGAATGAGAGCTATGGACTGACTAAACTTACAGAACTCAATAACTATGTAAAATCTAGTTTGGCTTATTGAGATGATGTATCGGAACTCCTTGCGACATCGAAAACTATTTTCGATCATACATGTCTTGGCTAAGGACTCCTACAACCACCGACCGACCGACTGAGATCGCATAGGATGTTCACACCTATCTGATGGAAGACAATGGATCCCACCAGCAAGCACCTACTTCCATATACCATTGCATAGAGACCACACAGAAAGTATCTCTACCTCTCACTGTAGATGGTTCTACTCAACGATAAATCCCTGACGTCAGTGTACAAGAAAACTCTGGCACTTTCGGTCAAATGACTAGATATACAATCGAAAGCCAGTAACAAATCATTAATCCTCTCAATCGTGTGATCTGTTACAGGCGTCACATTTAGTAGATGTTTAACTAACACCTACCCACATGTCTACTATTTGCATCTCATGCAATATAACATCTGAGTCACCATCCCTTATCATTAGTATGTCATACTAATTAAAGGTAGTAGCCCATGTGTCAGTCCGTAATCGATTAATTTTAATCCCCTTTAGAGAAATCTTAGGACTATAAATACTTTTAAAAAATCCCATGTTATAATCTTTGTCACATATTCTTAACATCTTAAGAATAAAGATCATCAGGATATCTAGGGACTCATTCATATATAAATGGACAACTATGAATGAAGATATGACCATTTAAATAACAAGCGAGATTATATCATTAGGCCCACTGCTCATACTAGATGTCATCTAAATCTAGTATTAGGGCACTAACACAAACACTTTTTTTTTTAATATCCATTTGCAATGAACTTTTTTTTTATCCTCAAGTAATTTTATCAACTTCCAAGTACCATTTTTGTCTAAAGATTCCATCTCTTCTTGCATTGTTGTAATCCATTTCGTAGACTTAATAGAATTAACTACTTTAGAATAAGTGGAAGGCTCTTCATTAATGTAATCAATATCTCCAGCCACACTCAAAGTATAGGTAACAAAATCAGCTTTAGCATACCTTTGATGAGGTCAGGTTTTTTTTTTTTTTTTCTGGATCTATCCTTAGTAATACAATATTCTAATGGACCAGTAATTTTTTTAGGGCTTGACTTAATATGAGAAAACTACTCAAATTTTTTACTCTTATCAATTTCAAGCTCCACCTGAATATCAAAACTTTGCTGGCATGTAGGATTAGATTCTTTTGTAGACTAACCATGAAGTATAGCAATTTAATAAAAAATAACATATCTACTAATTACAACTTTAAATGCTTCTAAAACCAATAACTTATAACCGTTAACATTAAATTTATAATCAAGGAAGAAATACCATTTAGACCTTGGTTCCAATCTTCCATCATCAACGTGAACAAGTGCAGGACATCCAAAAATTTTCAAATCATAATAATTTTTCAGAGTACCAAACCATACCTCTTCTAGAGTTTTCTTATTAATAGCAAAAGAAGGAGATCTGTTAACCAAAAAACATGCCATATTTGCAACCTTAGCCCAAAATTACTTAGATAAACCAGAATTAGATAGCATACATCATACCTTTTCCATTAAGCTTTTGTTCATCCGCTCAGCTACTCCATTTTGTTGTGGCGTACCTAGAACTGTTAAATGCCTTAGAATTCTTTCTTTTATACAAAAATCATTATATTCATGTGAATAAAATTATAAATCATTATCAGTGCGAAGGCGCTTAATCTATCTTTCAATTTGTTTTTCAATCATAGTCTTTCTCTACTTGAAAGTAACAAAAACATCAATCTTCTATTTAAAAAAGAATACCCAAACTTTCTTTGAAATATCATCAATGAAAGTCAATATATATTTGGCATCACCTTTAGAGAATACTCTAGTAGGACCCCAGAGATCAGAATGGACATAGTCTAGTATACCTTTCGTATTGTGAATACCTTTATTAAATATGACTCATTTTTGCTTACCAAACATGCAATACTCGCAGAACTCTAGTTTTTTAGTACTTTGTCCTTTAAGAAGTCATCTTTTGCTTAATTCAACCATACCTATTTCACTTATATGTCTAAGACGCATATGCTACTATTGAGTGATATTGGTATCAGATAAAAAAGAAATAGAAATAACAGCATCACTTATAACAGTAGAACATATAATCTATTGTATTTCTTTTTACCTTTCATCACAACAAGATCACCTTTCCTAATCTTAATGACTCCACATTCACCAATGCAAATTCACATTAATGACTTTGATTTCATCTAAATCCATCTATGCCAAAATTGCACACATTTTAACCAGCCATAATGAAAATCTAATATTCCGATCTAATAACAGAATTTCATACTTTTGAAAGATAATCGCCTAAGGCCAAAAAAATCCAACGCTTGGTGAATCTATGCAAGGGTATACCAGTTTTAAAACATTCTCAAAACCATAAAAATTGCATAATGGAAACAAAAACAAACCCTTGCATGACACTATATCAATCATCCATATGCATATAATCAAAAACCAACCAACCATAGGGCGTTTGAAAGCTTCTATGTCAATTGTCAAGTGCGCCTCAACAACAAGCTTCTAGCTTCCTCCAAGTTGTCCAGATCTTTCTCTGTTCTTGCAAAGCTCAGGTGACTATCCCCCCTCCTCAAATGTGGAGGACCTAGTCCATCCATTCCTGAGTCGCCTCGAAATACTTCACTTGACCCATGCTAGGACCATCTCAATGAAGGTGAATTGAAGCTAAAATGGTTTCTTCAGGTTGTTTTTGGTTGTCTTACAACCAAGGATCAACTAGGGAACAAGAAGAAGAAATTAGTTGACTTCTTGGAGCAAGAAGAAGAAGAAGACCGAACAAGAGGAGGCCAAGAATGTTGAGTTTTACGTTTTTTGAATGTTTTGGTGATGATTATCTTATGCAAAACCTTAATCTAATGTTTGTTAAGGATGCTTTGAGAATTATCTCAAGGAATCTTCTTATATTATGTCCTCATAGGTTTGTGGCAGCATTTTCTAGGAGAAATGTGTTTTATTTGATTTCATGCATCTTTGAGTAAATGTTCTCATGCTTAGGCAAGTGATCCTAAGTTCTATCTCTCAAAGCTTGAGTTATCTATTTGATATTTAATATCTTTTTCTTAAGTCTCTCAATGTTTTGAAATTTAATGTAAGAACATTTGAAATTTTATTATTTGAATATAGAATTGTTGATTTCAAGCAACATTTGGTTAAGCTACTGAAAATCTATCTTCTCAGACTTATAGTCAAGTGATGGTTAGTCACTCAAGTAAGTATGTAGATGCATTTAAGTGCTGGTATCTTAAAGCATCTAGATATAGTCAGTGTATTTCTTAAAATGTTGTATATGTTCCAAGCAATAGTTCCTAGTGTTGCTCACGCTTAGGTTCAATGCATTTGAGTAATGGAATTCTAAAGTTTCTATCTTTCAAAGATTACTCAAGTATGCATTAGTAGTTTTTGTGTATGTTGGCTTAGAGCTTATAAAATAGAAATCATGTATATGTGTATATGATCTCTTGTTTTGATAAATATAAATGAGATATCACGATGATCAAGCTAGGGCATCTTTGTCAAATATGATGATGCATTTTTGTGTTATATGTTAGGCTTTGTTGATTGAGAATCGTATTCTGTGCTCAACATATATGCAATATTTCTTTTCAATCAAGTAAAGGTGAAAACATTTTGCAATATTTTTCTATGTTATATGAGGTTAGTAGAATAATTATTATCTTGTTTCTAGAAAAGAGAATGTTCCTAGTTGAGTATCATATACTGTTCTCAAATCCATGTGCTTTAGAAATATTTCATTTATCTTCGAAGGCTCTCTATGTAACCAAGTGAGTGTAATTAAAAAGTTCGTGTTAACCAACTTTCACAAACGTCACTTGTGCTTTTAGCATCCTATTTGTTTGAGCTTAAGATTTATGCTATTTAAATGTTCATGAGAAAATTGAGTTTTATATTTAAGTTCAATGGTTATGATATCTTAGAAGTTGTTTTGATGATATTCAAAACAATATATGTTGATAATCGAGTAAGGCTTTAAGCTTAATCAAGTATGATTGAATATCACTCGAGTGAATGATCTTAGTAATCGAGTATTTATTGCATGTCTCGGATATATCAAAAGCAATCAAGTGATCTATGTTGTAGTCGAGTGTTATATCATTTTTTATCAACTAAGAGTTATGCATAATTGAGTATAATCTTGTTTTAGTCGAGTATGATTGATTTATTAGAGTTTAATCTAGTATTTTTTGTGAGCAATCAAGTGTATGATGATGGTCAATTGACTATTAGTGTGTAATAGTCGAGTATTTCATGTATCTCTCAGTTAGAAGCAAGCAATGCTCATATAATCGAGTGGTTGCTGAGTATAATAGAGTAATTGTTAAGCAAAATCGAGTATCTATTGAATCTACTCGAGTATTGCCAAAGTTAGTCGAGTAGATAGCTATTGAAGCTGAATTTTATAGCCGTTGAACTAGTTGGTTAGACATGCTTTTAATGCATTGTCTTGACAGTTTAAGCTCTAAAAAGACTCTAAATTTTTCATAAATCATTTAGTATGATAATTGAATATTCTAATGTTTATTTTATGAAAAAAGAAAGCTGTATTTGAAGATTTTCATTCTTATGACAACAACTATAAAAGGAGATGAAGTTGAAAAAGAATGTTGTTGTTCTTGAATACTTCCTACTTCCTTGAGCCAAAAGAGATTCTTCAGATTTCATCTTTAATTAGAAAAAAAAAAAAAAAGGAGTGCTTACATTCTTTTCATTCTTTCTATCTCTTTTTTCTTTGTGAAAAACTAATTTTATTATTTGTATTTTATCTTGTAAAGCTTCTCAAAGTGTTCAAATTGTAAACCTTATTTCTTTTATTGTGGTTAGTGCTTGAGCCCTTAAAAAGAACTGTGTAAGAGGTTATAGCTGAACCTTGTAAAAGCTATGTTTTTGGTTACTGCTGAGCCTATTAAAAGCAAAGGTTACAGGTGCACCTGTGAAAAGCTGATGTTATAGTTAAGATTGTAAAAACTATAGTGAACTGTTAAATCCTTGGTGAGGAGCCAAGGAAGTGGAGTAGGCTTGTTGGTCGAATCAATATAAATTTTATGTGCTGCATTTTTCATTTGTCTTCTCATTTCAGCACTGTCTTTCTTCTTTCAGCAAAATTTATTTTATAGTAACTTGAAATCAAGTTTTTTACTTTAGCAAAAGGTTTCTAAAACTTAAAAGGATAAGATTTCTTGTATTGAACTTACATTAAAGATTATCATTTTTTGTCAAAAACATATCTGAAGCATTAGTTTAAAAAAGTTCAAATTGTTTTATTCAAAATCTCTTTAAAGTGAAGAAAAGTTTTTAGAAACCCAATTCACCCTTCTCTTAGGTGTTTATTATTCATTACAAAGAAGAAGCAAGGAAGAAAATGAAAGATGGAGGCTTCTAAAGCTCTCCCATTTTCCCTCAATCGGCTTCTCCTAATTTTTTTCTCTACTAAGCTTTTTCTCTTTCTCTTTCTTATTTATTAAGCACAATAAATGCTCTAAAGAGAAATGATGGAGGGCATCAGAGCATTAAATGTTCTAATGGAAAGAAGCGACAGAAAGCAGAAGCACGCGGGATTAATCTTGCTCTCAAAATTGTCGACCATTTGAAAAGAACTGTTGACTATTTCTTTGTTTCACAAAGAAATTATCGATTGTCCAGCACAACTAACAACCGTTTGTGCCAGCTTGTATTACTTCCAATATATTGCACTTAGGCCTTGTTATTAATTCTTAATAACACTTTCGTTAACTCTTAATGAAACCAAAGCCCCTATTAACTCTTAATGGTGTGTCCCATTAACCCTTAACGGTCTCCCAAACATGTTGATCTATTTAGTTAGCTCTTAACAACAATCGACATCATTAACACATCACTCAATGTGAGTGTCACTTTCTAGGTTCACAGCCATGCAGTAATCAGGATATGTCAACTCCTTAATGTCGGTCGAACACTTTAACCTACTAGGAGGATCTCCCCAACTCCCCAAAGCATCTTAAAAGATCCTGAGTGTCTTCTAGATAGGACTTAGGATGATCCTAATGGCAATGAAGTCTATACTTCAGATGAACTTAGTAAGACTCTTCAATTACAGTGCTCTATAATCTTTTCATTGACTAACATCTTGACCAAGTAAGAGTCATGGACTGATTAAACTCATGGGACTCGATAACTATGGTAAATCCAATACAATGTGATTGTGATATCATCTCGGAACTCTTTCCGACATCGAAAATTCATTTCCAATCGATCTTACCTTGGACAAGGGTTTTCCAACCACAAGCAATTGAGACCACATAAGATGTTCACCTCCATTTGATAGAGGACAATGGATCCCATCAGTAAGCATCTGCCTCCATACACCACTGCACAGAGACCACACTAGAGCATCCCTACCTCTTACATCAGATAGTTCCGTTCAATAGTATATCCCTAACACCAGTGCACAAGACAATTCTATTGCTTCTAATCTATGAACCTAATACACAATCAATAACCGACAACATATCATTAATCCTTAAAGTCATGTGATCTATTACATGCATCACATTCATTAGATGTTCAACTAACACCTACCCATATGTTTACTATCTGCATCTCATGCAATATGGTATGTGACTCACCATCCATTATTATTAACATATATATCATATTAATTAATGGTAGTAGCCCACGTGCCAGTCCATGATTGATAAATCTGAAGAGAAGGAACACCTTTAAGAAATATTGTGTTATAAATCTTCGTCACATACTTAACACTTAAGAATAAGATCTCTACTAGGAAATCTAGGGACTCATTTAAAGAAAAACAAGATAGCATGAATGAAGATATAATCTTTTTTTCATGAACAAGATTACATCTTTAGTGTCGATTACATACATCTAATGAAATGTAAATCTAGCATTTGAGCACTAACACTAACAACTTCAAGGTAGGCATTACAAAGATCAAATAATCTAAAATAATGCCAATCGATTGATAAACAAAACCTTAACAGACCAAGATAGTGGATATGGGCAGCAAATCTGGGCTAGATAGATCTAGCAGGTTGAATCTAGTTTGATGGGTCAAATTTGGACTAACTAAATCTGAAGCAAGTTGGACCTTAGCGAGTTGGGTCTAGACTAGATCTAGGCAAGATCTGGTTAAAGCTCACAGCAACTTGAACTAGCTTCAATGGTTGAAGCTTGAGGGTCAACGGCGATGGCAATCTTGAAGATTGACGACAGTGGCTAGGCAATCAACGGCGATCGATGATCGAATAGGCGTGCAAGAGGAAGACTCAAAGGGGCTAACAAATGTTGATCGATAAGGAGGCAGGTTGTCAATGATGGTGAAACTAATGGTGGAAAAAGTCAACATGGAGGAATCGACATCAACGATAGGTTGTGGCAGAGTAGACGGTTAACGGAGCAGAGGCAGCGATGGTGATTAACGACAGAAAACAAAGCCGATGGTTGTGGCAGTTGCAAGCTAGAAGGCAACGATGGCTTATGGCGATGATGGCAGTGGCTATGATGGCGGAGGTAGTGGCGGTAAGGGGTTGCAATAGTTATGAACCTTAACTAAAAGATATGATGCAAAAATTGCATATACAACGATGAAGACCTACCAACAGTTGATGATTTGATCCAACATTTCTAATACCAGTTTGTTATGATTTTGGATTGAAAACAAATCACAATCAAATCATCAACCAAACAAACGAACACAAAAATTTAACATTAGAAACCCAAATCGAAAAACTACGAGCAAAATGAATAAAATATCACTATGATGATATGGTACAAAAAAAGTTATATTGGTACACTTATTTCATAGCATTATGCATCTATTTATAGTCCTAAAAATCATCTGTAGATGTACATAAAATTTTTTATCCTAATCAGAAAATGAGTCAAGAGGATATTTCTCCATATGAGATAAATCCCAATCAAAATCAAATTTGACATCCTAATCATAGTGAAATTTGAAGTTCTAATCAAGGTCAAATTAAGAATCACAATCACAAATAAATTTGGATTTTTTAAGTCACAGTTATCACATATAAAGTCTTGATATTTCAACTTACCTCTCACTCGATTGGACAATATGTTTACTCGATTGATATCTTGATTAATTGAATACATTTTTAATCATTCAATTTAAGATTTACAAAGAAATATTTGAGTGCAACATGCATATACTTGATTTGTCCTTACAAAATTTGAAAGATACTCGATTGCAGTAAATCCAAACATTTGTCTACTCTATTGCTAACATATGGATACTTGAGTGATGGTTTGAAAGTTAGTTTAAAACTAACTTTTGCATTATATTCACTGGATTATGAGAAACCTTTACTCAAGTGGAATACATCTATATTCGATATATACTCGATTTAATATGGGGCTTCACTCAAACATTGATTTGATAAAATTTTGATATTAATTAAAGTTTTGCTCTATTAATTTATCATCATCAAAACATATCAAAACGTTAACTTAACAAGTTCAAAAGGTCAGTGGCAGTCATGCATATTAATCTTAGGCTTAGATTAGAGTCGAGATCACTTGATCGCTTCATGCGACCAAACACTAATGCCTTCTTTTCAAATAAATCATCAAAATTACCTATTTAATTTTTCCTTAAAAATTAATCCTCCAAAACTTTGATAAAATTGTAATTATATTAACACTCAATTTTTCCAAATTATTAGTTAAAAATATCTTTGTAATAATGTTTCTTATAGATTAACATTTCAAAGTTCTATAAAATTTCAAGATTTACAATGGCACCATTATCATCACCTCTTTATTACATCATTCATCAGAGGCATCGATAATTTGATTCGATGCTAATATTTCATATCATTCTTTTATGCTCTATGGTTACTATTGTACATTAATTATGCATGCTATGTCAGGGAGAAAAACCATGAACATTTATTTTTTATTTTCCATTGATCATGCAAACTTCTTTTTATTATTCGAATAGGTTGGGTTGTATTAGAGAAGTAAGTCACTTGAAATTCAATGTTAAGGGATATATTATTAGTGAAATGTTATGTTGCATCAGGCAACATAACGTTTGTCCGATGCAGGCAAACTCAGAGGGAGTCGTGGGTCTTGGTGTGAGCCCCGCCCCTTTGCATGCCCGACATGGATAGCAGATCAACTCTCTCTATTATTATAAGCTTATTCTAGTTGTACTACTTGTTTGATCAATTTGGCTTGAATTGGTTGAATCTTTAATAAGTACCAATTCTATGGATGGTTTAGTTAAGAATCAAAATGTTTCTATGACATTTTAAGGATTATCTTCAAAGTAGAGCTCTTATTTGTCTAGACCCACTCTAAGTTTTGAATTTAGGATTTTTAGTTGACAGTCATGAGAAAAAGAAGAAAGAGGAGGAGAAATAAGAAAATGTAGGGAGAAAATAGAGAGAGGAACAGAGAAAAGCAGAGAATAGAGATAAATGAAAGAATTTAAGGAGAAAATAGAGAGAACAACAAAGGAAAACAAAAAATAGATAGAGAGAAAAATGAGATAACTTCAATATAATTGCTTGATTATATTGGCATACTATGGTATAGCTTGATATAAGGCTATTCTAATCGTTATTTACAGCAATACCACTATTACACAACTATAAAATAACACTCCACTATTATATAATTGTAAAAATAACACACAACTACTATAAAAATGACAACTCCAATACACATAACTACTCCACTTATCTCCTAATTTCTCTCCTAATTCTTTGATTCTTGACATTTCCCTTCCCTTTAAAATTTTTTAGTTCTCAAGAAAATCAAAGAAATTAAGCGACACGGGAAATTTGATTGAGCACATCTAGCAATTACACCCAAGTATTAGTGGAGGTAAAGTAGAACTAGAAGTATCAATGGAGCCAATGGTTTTCTATCAAACCAATAAAGTGTGGAATTCCATGCAATTTCACACAATTTCACACCAAATATGTATACATCTAACTTCTCGTTGGATGGTTCCTCACGAGGAACTTCTAGAGCCATCTATTCAAGAGTTCCTAATGTTGATTTTGTAGAGAGAAATGTGCTAGCTTTTAAGTGAAAAAGGTCAAAATCACAAACCTTTACTATATACTTCTTATCAACCACAAGATTTGGAGATTTCAAATCTCGATAAACAATCGGAGGATTACATTTATGAGGATAATCCATTCCTTTTTCCACCTCATAGGTCATACTCAACCTACACCTTTCATCCAATGCTTCTCATGCGCTTATGAAAAAAATAATATTTGAAAGCCACAAGCATTTCATAATTGTGACCTCCTTCAAAAATTCCTACAATCGCTCTAGGTGGATATCTTGATCCATAAGAATCTTTACAGTAACATTTGATTCTTCCACCTCAAGTGAAAGGTCTTGAGTTGGTTTAATAGGAACAATTTGACCTTCCTTGAAAAACCTAGAATCACTTTGGACTGTAATGTCCTTTGAATTAGAGATGCCTATAAATAGATGAACTTCTCCATGACCAAATAGAAAGACATGCTTTAAAGTAAGAGGATCTTAAACATCTTTGTTGTTACTTGAACTAAGCACCTTGTTGTGTTCATCCCGCATACTACTTAGAACATGTCATGTTAGTAGCATCACTATCAATAACTTTTAGAATTTGATCAATTTTCTTTTTTGACAGAAAGTTCTCCGACAAGTTGAATTGTGAAACTTTATGAATCACTCCATTTCCTCATAGGAGTGGATCAGATCTTTCCTTAGGAGAACAATCCGAAGGAAGACTTACTTGATACAATTTCAAGAGCATCATCATAAATTCATCTAACCTCCTATTAATTTCGTCTAGAAGAGCTTCCAACTTTTTGTCTAAAGCACTAATCGCCTCATGGTTCTGGCTGATCACCTCATGATACCAGTTGGATCTAACTTCCAAAGAATCCACTCTAATTTGCAAATCTAAAATTGTTGCATTCATCTATTACAACTAAGACTCAAAACAATTTCATATGAGTTCTATCAACCATGGTTCTAAAACTTGGAGAGCAAGTTGTTGGGAATAACAATCCAAGAACCAACTACTTTAATATCAATTGTGAGAATCCTAGGTTTTGAATTTAAAATTTTTAATTGATAGCCATGAAATAAGGAATAAAGAGATGGAGAAATGAGAAAATGTAGGGAAAAAGTAAAAAAAGAATAATAGAGAAAAGTAAAGAATAAAGAGAAATGGGAGAATTTAAAAAAAATAAAGAAAAAAATACAAAAAAAGAAAGAATAGATAGAAAGAAAAATGAGATAATTTTAATATAATATACTATTGTCGACGTTCAGAATTGATCGACCGTGATTCGTTGGCCCGCACTGGTGTAATGAATCCAAGAGGGATAAAGGGGTTATCGGGTTTGATTTCTTGATCTGCCGGTTGGTCGACTCCTGCGAAATACTCTGATGCTCAAGTAAGTAAATGCAGAGTATCAACAAGTTGGCAAGAAAAAACACCATGTCTCTAGGGAGAGCTGACTGATATATAAGAGAAGGAGATGTCCTCCTACATATGCTGTACGTCTGCAGGTGATGACACAAAATATCCAGTGCCGGCAGAAGTGCCCATGCAACGGCAAGGTGTCGACGGGACCCTCATTAATGTCGATGAGATCCGTCATTAATAAGGATGGGATCTAAGGTAAGTGCGCAAAAATCCAAAAATGGCTATAATGATGTTGTTGCAAGGGGTCAAGACGAGACCGACATGGACTGATCAAATGAGCAGAGAGGACGGGGTCAGGCTGGGCCTGAATGGCCCAGCTGAGATGGCCCCTAGCCCATTAATATTCTCTAGCATATAATCTTTTCGTTATGCGAGCTGATCGGTTAGACTAACGAACTGCAAGAGTCGTTGGGAACTCGCTCGAAGTGTAGTTGGGAGTTCGCTCGTATCAAGCCCGTTTGATCCTGCAATTTGAGCTCGGGCTCCAACAATGTGAGAGCTCGCTTCGACAAACTCAGATCGGGGTCTATAGGGCCTTATGCAATTGGGTCGGCCTGCTAAGTTAAACCCAGCTCATAAGAACTAGAGCGAGAAAAACTCGTATCAACTATAATATAATTGTATAAAAGACTATCTCACAATTATTTACAATAATTATCACTATTACATAATTATAAAATAATACTTCACCACTATATAACTACAAAAAATAACAACTTATTATTATATAACTATAAAAATAACAACTCTAGTACATATAATTATTGAGTCGTTCTACAGGGCCCGATAGGCCTACCGAGCGGCTCACAGAAAGGGGGCAAAAAGATGATTTTGCTCCCGCTCACTTTACAAATTTACAAAACGAGCCACTGCCCCCCTATTCTGCGCGTCTCCCTTGCCATGGCCGTCGCCTCGCATCTCCATCGCGCCTCACTGCCATCGCCTGGCCTCGCCTCTCTGTCATTACCGCCTCGCCTTGCCAACAATCGGCGAGGCAAGGCAGCGATGGCAGAGAGGCGACGGAAGCGAGATCAGGCAACGACAACGAGGCGAGGCAACAGTCATAGCAAGGGAGACACGCAGAGCGAGGGGAATCCATGGGATTGGGGGGGGGGGGGGGGGGGGGGGGGGGGGGGAGTAATCCGTCAAGCTTTTTATCATTTTTCATAATTATTTCACCTATCTCCTAATATCTTTCTTAGTTCTCTGACACACGGCATCTAAAGTGAAGCGTATTAAATCGTATTGCTTCTTGTAGTCAATTTTTCAACTATTGACACTTCATTTCGGGTATCCGCTAACTTAATCAGGTCCTTAAGCCTTAAGTATGTGTTGTTTAATATATTCATTTCTTAGTAAGAAGGAAGTATGTGATCATTACTAATTGGGCCTACGCAGGCTATGCTGCTTTATAAATACAAGGCATACGAGTAACAGAGCATGAACCCCTTTGCCTTCTGTGTGTAAACCAATTTATCCCTACTCAACAAATATCGAGCCCACGACTTATGACACAGACTCCTACATAAAGCATAGTGAAAAGAAGCATACATGCATCTCCCCAATTATTACACCAATTGAAAGCTGAAAATGATTAGAGCAGACGCAGAAGCAGATACGGCCGACTCATAAACCACCACGGAGGCGGAGGACAAGATGAAGGGTGGATTCCTTCTGAATGTTGTAATCAGCTAGGGTCCTCCCATCCTCCAGCTGCTTCCCAGCAAAGATCAACCTCTGCTGATCCGGCGGGATGCCTTCCTTGTCCTGGATCTTGGCTTTAACGTTATCGATAGTATCCGAGCTCTCCACCTCCAGAGTGATGGTCTTGCCGGTCAGAGTCTTGACGAATATCTGCATCCCACCCCTCAGGCGGAGAACAAGGTGGAGGGTCGATTCTTTCTGGATGTTGTAGTCGGCAAGGGTACGACCGTCCTCGAGTTGCTTTCCGGCGAAGATCAGCCTCTGCTGATCCGGTGGGATACCTTCCTTGTCCTGGATCTTGGCCTTGACATTGTCGATGGTGTCCGAGCTCTCCACCTCCAGGGTAATGGTCTTGCCGGTGAGAGTTTTCACGAAGATCTGCATACCACCCCTGAGACGGAGAACGAGGTGAAGGGTCGACTCTTTCTGGATGTTGTAATCGGCAAGCGTACGACCATCCTCGAGTTGCTTCCCAGCGAAGATCAGCCTCTGTTGGTCAGGAGGGATGCCCTCCTTGTCCTGGATCTTGGCCTTTACGTTGTCTATGGTGTCGGAGCTCTCGACCTCTAGGGTTATGGTTTTACCCGTCAAAGTCTTGACGAAGATCTGCATACCACCTCTAAGTCGGAGAACAAGATGGAGGGTCGATTCTTTCTGGATGTTGTAGTCGGCAAGGGTTCGACCGTCCTCCAGTTGCTTGCCAGCAAAAATAAGTCTCTGTTGATCTGGGGGGATTCCCTCCTTATCCTGGATCTTGGCCTTGACGTTGTCTATGGTGTCAGAGCTCTCCACCTCGAGGGTGATTGTCTTGCCGGTAAGGGTTTTCACGAAGATTTGCATCTGTTGAACAAATAAAGCACCAAATCAGAAACCAAACACGAGTAAAACTAGGTAGGCGTAATCGTACAATCAAGAAATCGTTCTTTGGCATATCTTGGATCAAGAATAATCCATATATATATTAATAAACAAATAGATCTAAAACAAAAAAAAGGTAACGATCAAGATCCAAAATAAACTCAAGATCTTGGATCCAGGAAATGAAAAATCAAAAATCAGACGGTCGATACGAACGACCACAAAACCGATCTCAATTTACAATTCAAAACAAATACAGAAGACCAGAAAAACTGAAAGATCTGAGAGAAAATGTCGAGCAGAAATAAAACATGCATCAGACAGCCGACGCTCTCGAAACAGAACTGGGGATCCGATATCCATCAGATTGTTTCACCAGAAAATTGTCAAATCCATGTCATATAATTAAAAAAACTCCACAATTAACAAGAATTAGGATCAAATAGCATCACGACATTGGAACACCAACTTACCTTTGATTAGAGAGAAACGATGCCTAGGGTTTGGAAGAGGATTGCGAATTCACAATCGCAAGGAAACGACGATACGTTACAACAATATACCATGAGAAGGCTCTAGGGCCTTTATTTATATAAGGAGAGAGCCCGACTTGCTTTGACGGAACTGCCCTTTCAGTCTCCTCTAGAATACTCCAATTAGAAGCCACGCCCCACGCGTAACGCTGGATAACATATTAAGGAATCAAACTAATCACAACAACTTCTCATAATTGTTATATTTCTTTTTAATATTATAATAATTACTTTTAAAATTTGATATAATTGTAAGCATCACTCTCCATATTTCAGAAATTATAATGGCCTTTGTGGAGTAATCTATTAAGTCACTAAAGTTTTAATTTGACAAGCAAATAGAAAAATTCTAATAATGATGACTAAAATAGTGTGTTAAACTTAAAAATAATTATAAAAATAATCAAGTAATATATATATATATATATATATTAATAAAGTAAGTAAGATTTTCAATCGAGCACTGTTCTATATTTATCGAGTAATAAAATAATATCTCTAAATCAAGTTAAATTATTGATTTTTATAATCAAGTAATAAGTTTTATGGAATTGAGTAATTATGTGATCTAATGTTTCTATTCGAGTAAAAGTCTTATATATTTGAATAATTTTCTTCTCAAGAAAAATTTTAAGATAAATTCACACTAAGTATGTTATTGTAATCGAGTGTATTATGTTTCTAATCAAATAAGCATAAGTTGTATGATAAATAATCAATTACAAATCTTAATATATTTGAATAGAGATCAAATATACTCGATTAAATAGATTTTTGTATTCGAGTAAATAATATAACTTTCCAACTACACAAAATTATTAGAGTATTTAATTTTTTTAATCGAGTAATGATTTATTTGTACTCAAGTAAATAACTTGTGTAATTGAGTAATGAATCAAGTGTACTTAAGTAAATCACTCTCTTAATTGAGTAGATATTTATTAGAAATATACCAAGTTTCTAGACCATAGATTTTATTGAATATTAAAATTGCTAATCGAATAAAGATTTTTGTATACTTGAGTAAATATATTTTTCTAATCGAGTATGTATTAAAATTTTATGTGTCAAAATTTTAATCGAGTAAGTCTCAAATATAATCAATTACAAAGCATCTATACTCAAGTAAAAATTAAACTTAGTCGATTAAACACCACTTTGTACTCGAATAACATCTATCGGAATTTAAAAAATATAGTCGTTACAAAACATTAAATATGATTTGTCTTTAAATTTCAAAACTTTAAATGCTTCTTGGACATCATGAACTTGGATTTTGATATTTTTAACTAAGTTTTGAAATGTTATAGAGACAAAAAATGATAGTTAAGATACAAAAAACATTATTTCACCTTGATAAATAACTTAATAAAAGCATTAAGTGACAAAACACTATAAAAATGTTGAAGGCCAAAGAACAAAGAATGCTTCAAGTAAAAAAATCTCATATTCTCAAAAGCTTTCAAGAAGTGCCCATGCGTTCGCACTCATCAAAAAGAAAATGAGAGACTAAGCTTATTCCTTCACATCTTTTCATCTCCTTATGAACATAAAAGAAGAGTTTGTAATTTCAGTTTATTCTATATATTTTCTTGTATCTTTCATTCACACTTTTATTGTGATTTTGTAAAGTTTAAGTCTGATCTTGTAAAATGCATTGGTTGTGGTTGATCCGGTTTGAAAAATGCATTGGTTTGTAGTTGACCCTGTTTTAAAAACTACTCAAATAAGTTTGGTTGGATAAAATCCTTGGTAAGGCAGTGGAGTAGGCATAGCCGAACCATTATACATCTTGTATGTTGCATTGTTTTATTTACTTTTTACTTACTATTTTAAGTTGTTTATTTTTTAAAAGGTGAAAAAACTTAATTTACCCCCCACAACCTAAAAACTTTATAGCCTTTTATGTTGTTAAATAGAGATAAAATAATAATTTTATCTTTTCTTTCTTTTTTTCTCTAATTTTATAAATAAAAAAAAAAAATCAATGATCACAAGCAACCAACAATCACTAGGTATTGGGGCTCGATTGCAAACCTAGATCCAAAACATCATTTGGGTTTGAGATATGTAACACTCCATGCCTAACTCAAGGTATTACTGGGAACACCAATTTTCTCACTCAGAGAGAACACTTCATTGGGAATTATCAGGTATGGATAATGAAGTTATGAGATGCTAAATTATTTATCACTCATTAGGCTAAAGAAAAACTATAGGAAGTATGAAATCATTTTTCATGAGTACTATCTTCTTGTGGACTTTATAAGTAAAAGTGAGCATTTTTATGTTTTGCACATTCTCTATGTAAGCTAAGCAAGTAACACTTCTTCCATCATGCAATCAAGATCGACTAACTAATATATTATAGAACATTCAAACTTAAGACAAACATAAATAATATCAAATATAAATCGAGCCACTTAGCCTCAAGGTAGGAACTACATTCCAAAAAACCTACAATGACTATTAAAAATAAAAGGAGAAAACAATTAGCACATGTACTTAGACAGGTGCACGAGTATAGAGAATATGCAATATAAACATGCTTGTATAACTCTTTATAAAAACCTTGTTTTCCTAATTGTTTATTTGACTAGGGTTAGGTTTGGTTGGGTTTAAGAAATCCTTGATTGTTTTTTTCAATTAGGGTTAAGACAGGGATGGTATTTGGCATCCCTTCCTAACCTTCCTTGGCCCACCTCAATACTATATATATTTGTACAAATTTAAACTCCGAACTTGAATTGCGAAAAAAAATTGCTATAGATAACATGTTTTCTCTCTGAATCAGATATCTTATTTTATTTTTTATTTCACTATAAAATTCTTTATAGAATAAATGAAATTAGATTTCCTTTTTGTGCCATATGCGTTTAGACTTACTTTTTTTCTCGCTTGTTTGGCCTTTTTTAATATTCATTCTCGAAAGTCTTCATTTTCGTGTAGAAGTAAATTCTCTAAATTGATGATCAACCTTTCCTTTAATACCTTACAACGAACAAGAGTTTTTCCATTGTATATTCATATGGAGCAATCCACAAATTTCAACGAAATAGAAGTTCTCCGCTCCCATTGTCCTTCTTCGTTTCCATTCTAGTAAGCAGTGGTCGGCTGTAGATCACATCTCCAATCCACTCACCAGATTTAACTCCAACACTAGCGTCACACATCACATTCGCGACTAGCTTTAACCAACTCTAACATCATCACTGCTCACCACCTTTGCCTCTCATCTAGTCACACACTTGTTGATAGGTCCAGTGTTCACATTTGGTTGATTTATGAGCTGAGATAATGACTACAAAATGCCTAAGGCCCTCACTAACTCATAGCATGGTTTGAGCTGCTCTTATAATAAATTCGTAAGGTTCGCTAACCTTAATCCTAAAAGCACGTTCTCATATGAGGTATTCATACAATGTAAGAATTTTTATAAGAATATACCTTGATAATCTGAGAGATATGGTTTCCTAAGCGAACAAAAGTTGTTCCTTGTTGGAGACATTGATCATTTAGATGATCCTTCCACTTACCAAGAGGAGATATCAAATATCGACTCAGATACATGGATAGAAACTATAAAATCTAAAATGGATTCCATGTATACGAATCAGGTCTTGACTCTTATAGATCCGCTAGAAGGTATAGTACCCATTGGCTGTAAATAGGTCTATAAGAAAAATATAAGTTCATATGGCAATGTAAAGACCTATAAACCTAGACTTGTGACAAAAGGTTACTGTCAAATGTAAGGTATTGACTATGAGAAAACTTTTTCACCAGTCGTTATGCCTAAATTCATTAGGATTTTACTAACCATTGTAGCTCATTATGATTATGAAATTTTGGCAATTGGATATGAAGACAACATTCCTGAATGGTTATATAGATCATGATATCTATATGGAACAACCTGAAGGTTTCACACCCAAGGATCAAATAGGTAAGGTATGTAAGCTTAAAAGATCCATTTATGATCTTAAGTAAACTTCTAGAAGTTGGAACATTCGTTTTAATGATGAAGTTAAATCGTTTGGTTTCATAAAAAACGTTGATGAACCATGTGTTTATAAAAAGGTTAATAGGAGCACAATAGCGTTTTTGGTCTTATATGTTGATGATATCCTACTCATTGAGAATGACAAAAGACTATTATTAACTATAAAGGTTTGATTTTCAAGCAAGTTTTTCATGAAAGATTTGGGAGAAGCAACCTATATTCTCGATATATGGATCTATAGATATAGAAACCAAGAGATTGATAGGGTTTTTCCAAACTAAGTACATAGAAAAAGTGTTGAAGATGTTCAATGTGGAGGATTCTAATAGAGGATTGTTGCCCTTTAGGCATGGAATCTAACTCTTCTCGTGATGTGTGCCCCAAGACACAAGAAGAGAGAGAATGCATGTATAAGATTCCTTATGCTTTTGCAATATGAAGCCTAATGTATGCGATGGTATATACTAGGCTTGATGTTGCTTATCCACTACAAGAAAAATCAAATTTAGTGACAGAAAAATTTGTCACTAAAATAGGAAAATCCATCACTAAACAATTTAGTGATGGATTTAGTGATGGAAAAAAATCGTCACTAAAACTGGCGTCACAGAAATTTAGTTACGGATTTAGTGATGGATGATTTTAGTGACGGTGTAACGGTCGGCCTCCCAGAGCCTCCTCGTGCACAAAGAGGATCTGTGAGAGGGTCATTACTTAAGTGATACTGAATAATAACACAAGCCAAAACACATTCACAACCCTCATCTAAACTATAACTTTTTAATCATATAACATCTTATAATCAACCTTACATAACCATTCACCATTTGGGCCTACCTGGGCTTACATAACATGTACCTACCTCAAAAACATAAAAGCATTACTCTGACTATGCACACAACACCTAGGATCTAATTTCGAGAGAGCTCTGCACTTGTTACCATAACTCGACGGTCTAGACCCAAACCCCGCTGAACGCACTTGTTATCACAGACGTTTTTCTTACCTAGAATGATGGTAGTAAACATGAGTCACAAAACTCAACAAACTATAGAAAGAAAGGTTGTAGGTTAAAGACAGAACTATTCCCATACATCCCATACATCCCATGCAATGACGTCAATGCAACACCATACCATGACATG
Source organism: Diospyros lotus (assembly GCF_014633365.1). Lineage (NCBI taxonomy): Eukaryota > Viridiplantae > Streptophyta > Magnoliopsida > Ericales > Ebenaceae > Diospyros > Diospyros lotus. Next base: position 32,735,284 of record NC_068341.1, on the reverse strand, counting down.
TCCAATACCTGCCTTAACTCTAAATGCATAGCCATAAAGTAAACTGCACATAAACGGTCCTTGCGGCCCACATCAAACACACATTGGCGCCCAAGTCCAGCATACAAACCTGTTAGCAGCCTATTATAGGTTACTATACCATTTTCCTTACACATCCCTTCCTATCACTCATAACGTAATCTGTTGCCATGGGTCTCACCCAACGGTCTTACTATTGCTGTGGCTCTCACCCTAGGGTCTTTCTGTTGCCGTGGGTCTCACCCCAAGGTCTTTCTGTTGCCATGTGTCTCATCCCCAAGGTCTTATTGTGGGCCACTTCCACGTCCTATGTTCCGTGGTGGGCGTCACTCATCACCCATACTTATCACTTAAAATCGCACATTCTCACCTTGCAAATGCAACAAATAGGAAATGCAATGGCTTCTACAGCATAAACGTGATGACAAGACCCCCATAAACCAAGTATCAAGCCATGCTATGCCCACATAGGAATTCACACATGCAATATGCTCTGAATGCACAGGCTCACCTAGAGTACTCAAGTTGGCTCTTAGACCAACCAGATCATGCAAATGCTCACATATCTCATCACACACAAGGCATGTTTCCCCAAAGGAATGCAATCCAGCCCCCTACAACACACACATAATGATATGCACACAATCAAGGCGAGAATCTGGCAGTACCAGCTCTTCTAGTCCGTCTAGCACTTATCGTAACAACCGATAATTGGCGTCCATACATCCAAACGTCAACTGCCACGACCCACGGTTGACAGTTAGTAGTTTTGTACCCCATATCCTTAGACACACATATAAACAACACTAAACTTTTATACTTTATACTTATCATTTCGCACACTTCATTCATGACAACATAGACACCATTATGTCATTCACATTCTCATCTCTTCCCATACCCAGAAAACCATCTCCATATTCATAACAAATTATTAACATAACCCCATAATCTTGACCATAGCCACTTTCTAAGAACCTAGCCCCAACGAGTTTGGCATCATTCCCAAGGAAAGCGAAGCGATACGAAGCTCCGTGACGATCGAAATGAACGACATCAAGACATCACTACTTAGCTCATTCCATTAACAATAAACTCATTAATAAAGTATAAGTCATAGGGTGGTTACCACACGGATTACTATTATTAATGCGTGGAACCGAGTCATGGTGAGGGAGGGAATAAAATACAAGAAATCATAAAGACTTTCACGGGAAATAAAGAACATGAGGAAAGGGTTAAGAGCTTGCCTCTATTTACCCGATTCTTGATCCTTTAATGCTCCTGTCGTGAAATAAAATATTCTACAGAAAATAACAAGATTGCAGCTCAAATTAATTAAATCTAACCATATAATTCGTGTAATATAACCATACAAAATCTATAATTTAAATGTATGATATTTTTAGTAGTTTTACATACTTACCTGAATATTTTGGACACTAAATAATGTCAAGATTCTCTATTTTTTCCCCATAATTTCTCTCTTCTTCCTCTATGCATGTCTTCCTTTTTTACCCCGCTTTTACTGCTTGGATTGGCCTTAAAATGGCCAAAAATTGGCCTTTTAAAAGACCAGCCACGTAAAGCTTGGCGGCCAAGGCAAAACGAGCGGCCCAGAGCATGCCACATGGCGCATTCTATAGCTACCGTGTGGCAGCCCCTTTCCAGCCAAAACGATGTCGTTTTGGGCATCCTTACTGATTAAAAATCATCATTTTCCTCCCTCGCAAGCGGGCGGAATCGAACTACCGTCCCCCACCTGGTTGCCCTCGCGCGCGACCACTCGCGCTGCCACCCACCTTCAACATATATGCACACGCGATTAAATTTAAAGTGGCATGCGTGCCTCTTTTCTAAATTATACTAACACCCCAAACTTTTTGGAAACTCCATTAACCCCTGAATCCACAATTTTCACTTATTCCACTTGGACCTCGACAATTCTAAAAAATCCCAATTTCGCCCAACTTGATAATTTCTTAATTACTCCCAAGTAAAATAATTAATTATTCTAATTACCTATTCCCTCAAAATAACATCAATTATTATTTGTCTCCAAAATCTTGGGATGTTACAGACGAAATCAGTGACGGGGGCTTCTTGTTGCAGATCTGCGACGAAAATCCCTCGTCGCTGATTTTCATCGCTGATTAGCGACGGGGTTCTCCCATCACAGATCAGCGATGGGTAGCCCCGTCACTAAAATATTTTTTAATTATAAAAAATAAAAATTATATATTAAAATTTCAATAAAATTAAATTATTTTATCGTTAATCTGTGACAAGAAGCTACCCGTGGCTAATCAGCGACGGGGCTTCCCATCGCAATATTATTTGTAAAATAAAAAAAAATTATATATTAAAATGTTAATAAAATAAAATTATTTTAATTCCTAATCTGTGATGGGATGCCCGTCGCTGATTAGCGACGAGGCAGCCCATCACTAATTTTTTTAAAATAAAAAAATAAAAATTATATATTATAATTTATGTAAAATTAAATTATTTTAATTCCTAATCAATGACGAGGTTACCATCACTGATTAGCGACGGGAACCCCATCACAAATCAGCGATGGGGTTTCTCGTCACTAAATTAATTTTTATAATAAAAAATAAAAATTTATATTATAATTTAAATAAAATTAAATTAAAAATAAATTATTTAAAATCATGTAAGAATCTAAAAATTAAAATAATAATAATTAAAAAAATTAAAATTATATATTAAAAATAAATTATATTAAAATTTAAATAAAATTAAATTATTTTAAATATAAATTTTTTTAAAAAATTCATTAATTAAATTTAATTAAATATAAATAAAATTATATAAATTAATTTTTATATAAAAAGAACTAATTAAAATATAAATATTAAGCTTTTTATTTAAAATTATTATAATATATATTAACAAATAACTGCTTAAAACACTGCTTTTACAAAAAAAAAATTGTATATTAATTAAAATTGTTATATATAATTAATATTTATCTTACAAAAAAATTATTTTTTAAATTTTTTATGAAATTTTATAACATTATATTTTTATTTTTATTTTTAAAGTTTGTATTTAATAAATATCTAACTAACTAACAATATTTATAACATCATATTTGTATTTTAATTTTAAAATACAAATAAAAACTAGTTAAAATATAAATATTAAGTTTTTTATTTAAAATTATTATAATATATTTAATAAATAACTACGTACAACACTGTTTTAAAAAAAATTATATATTCATTTTATTTTTTATAATTACTTAATATTTCATTTACAAATGTTGATTGACATAATATTTTTTACACATTTTTTAAATAAATCATCAATAATATATACATAATACACAATAATATATACAAAATATACAACTATAGAAATGTAAAATAAACAATAACATACCTGCAATAAATATAAATAATAGAGACATTAAAATAAAATTGACATATTAATTAAAAATAATAATCTATAACTAACATAAATATTTTATCTTAGAAACATTCAAAATATATCTAAGAGTTCAAATAATAAAAATAAAATATAAAGACAAAAGCAAAGAAAAATACCTTATAAGAAAAGCTGTGATGCTCGATTAAACTGTCAAACATAGATTTATCGTGACAATAAGGGAGAGGCAGAAAGGGAGAGTGCAACAGAGGGGGAGGGAAAAGACAGGTGGGGATTTAAATAGGGGGAGGAGAAAGACTAGTGGGGATTTAAATAGGGGAGGGATTTCAATTTTGCGTCGAGGGAGACGTGTGGCAAGGAAAGGGGATGCATGGCAGGGAAAGGGGAAGGGTGGGTGGGTGGGGTTGGGGCAGGGACGGGGGACACGTGGGGGGGGGGGGAAGGGGACACGTGGGTGTGGGAATTAAAATAAATTTAAAAATGTAAATAATAATATATTATATAATAAAATATAATATTTTATATTATATTATAAAAATGAAAAATAAATATTATTTATTTTAATATTTATTTTTAGAATATTAAAATATAAATAATTTATATAATATAAATACTGATAAAAATAAATATTTTATTTATAAAATATAAATATAAAAATCATAAAATATAAATTAATTTTAAAAAATAATAAAATATAAATACACCAATAAATCAAATATAAATTTAAAAATTATATTTCTCATTGATCAAAATTATTTTTTTGAATCTTTATAGCCCCTTATTTATATTTTTGATTTTGCAGTATAAATGTTGAAAGCACTTGATATTAATTGTTAAATTTTTAATTTCATTTTTACTCGGTATGACATGTCAAATATTATCAAATGTACGATCTCTGATTGTGCTGATATTGGTGTTCTTCGTAAATTTTGGTCGATTGATTCATACATATAGAATTATAGAATATTACAAACAAAAATAAATTTAATATGGGTATTACTCAAAAAATTTGGTGCATCAATTCCAATGATAAAAAAAATTTCTTCTAGGAATTTCTATATATTTTTTAAGAAGTGCTTATTGATTTGTATACAGAGCATATATCAAAATTACTTAAGTAATATTATGTGTATATATATTTTTCCTCTAGGATGTGAATGATCCAACTGATCTCTGCAATCTCATTTAAATTTTAAAATAATAAAAAAATTAATTTTAGTTAATTATATGATTCAAATGTTTACGATAGATTTTTTGTATTGAATCTCTATCTATAAAATTATTGCAATGTTTGTTATTTAGGTGAATGAGAATTTTTCTTATTTTAAAAAAAAATGTTTACTTATAGTATTTGTTGGATCTATGATTGAACTTACCTGAATCAACAAAAAAGATGGCAATAAGATTAATAAGAAGAAAAACTTACATGAGATATATAGTGCGTAGTATGTATGCTCATATCAAATTAAAAAAGTGTCATATGTAATATCACATCTTAGTCTTTTAATCACTAGATGAGTGAGAAAATTGGTATTATTAAATATTAATTTATTATCAAAAAAATTAATGATACATCTGAGAAAATTTTCTATAAGATGCATGGTTTCATTTGGACCAAAAAATCATTCAATAAAAAATTATTATATGAAAACTTGTATTCAATTATATATAATCTTTTTTGTCACATAATCATATTTTGATTAGATGATGACCCCAACCCACATAAATAATGTAGTGAAAATTTTCTTCATGTTGCGCGCTACCTATATCTCCTTCTACACTTGTTTTATTTAAAGTGGATAAGATTTTGAATAATATAATTTATCAAATTGACAAATTATTTCTCATTTTCTAATACACTATTTTATACCAATTTGTTAAGTGATCATGATTTATATATATTCAGTATACAACTTAACTTGGTGGAAAGATTTATATATATTCAGTAAAAAATTTAATAAATTTTTTTATTTTATTTAATTTTGTATTTTTTAACTACAAAAATGTTTCGTTGCTAAATAATTAGTAGCCTTGTAGCATATAAAAAAATAAAGTGTGGAGAGTAAAGTTGTATCCTTATTGCATTTCTTAAAATTAATAAAGTTTTGAATCTTCTTTAGTTAAATATTGTTGGTAATTTGTTTTGATCTTTAAGTCTAACCTTAAATGTGGGATGACCAAACGACACTCTCGAAATGCTTTTGTGTATTATGGAAGTTATACTGTAACGACCCGTTAGGGGGTCTGGACGTTTTTGGGTATTTTATTTTGGGTTCAAAAATTTTTGTTTTAATTAATTGAGGTTTGAAAATATTTTTCTTTGCTTATTCAATGAAGAGTAAGTGGAAATGAGAATTTGATAGTCCATCTAAATGGAATCCAAAAATGTGGGGAAAGTCCAAGTAGATTGGGCCATTGAGATGTGTTTTGAATTTTAATTATATTATGAATGGGCTTGGATTATGATAATTTATTTGGGTTAGTAAGTTGGGCCATGGAATGGCCCACAGCATGGGCTGAGCCCAATTAAGAAATGAAATTTGAAATTTTAAAAGGAAATCATAATAAATTAAATTGGCTAGTAAATGTCAATAGTGCCCTTGGTCTTCCATTTGACCATTGTAAAGGTGAAAGGTAATCAGGTCATTTCGACCAAGTTGCAAGTGCAGACTGTGCATTTCCTTCTTCATGCTTCAGCTGCATCGGCGACCTTTAATTGCTGTGTGCATGCCTTTCTCTTTTTGCAACTCTTTCATCCTTCTTCTTCTTCTTCTTATCTCTCTTTTTCCCTCCTGGTTGTTGGTATTTCGTTTGGGTTGATAGTAACTTCAAGAATGGAGGATTTTTCTGCATAGTGAAGTTATCAGGCAAGTTCTTCTTGCACTCTCTCTTAATTTTCAGTGCGAGCTCCCTTGTTATTTATTCTCTCTTGCAAGTTCCCCTGTTAGTCTCTTAATTTTAATCACTATGAGGGGTTATATATATAGACATGTAAAATATATATTTATACGCTTGTTGCTGCGTATGGTTCACTTTCTGCTAGAGTTCATTGAGTCTTCATATCTGGGTATTTGTTGGAGTTTTCTTGTGGTCTCAAAATGGGGTTTGTTTTCACCCCAAGCTTTCTTTGTGAATGGCATTTTATATAGCTAGGTGAGGATGAGAACCTCTGTTCGTTCTGTATCCAAAGAAGCAGTGTTCAATGTATATATATATATATGTGTATATCACCTCTGAATGAGCTCGCAAATCCAAATGCTTCTTATATGTATATGTGTTGTGTTTGAATGTAAAATGTCCAGTCCATTCGAATGATTTTTTTGAGGTATTTGGAGGTCTCGCATCAAACAGCAAAAGCTGAACTGAAAATAAATATATATTGTTCACCCATATATGAGACCCACTTGTAAATACATATATACAACATACGTAACGAGCTGATACCCCTCAGAGATTTGTAAAGCTTATTAGAGCATGCCCTGCCTAGCTAATCCACCATATATTTATGCTTAAACAGTCATTCGAATGCCCCTGTTATGTTCTGTTCGGCAAACCCAATTATATATATATACACGTTCAGTTTCATTGATATTCCAACGAGCTCGTTCCAGTTCTTTCCGCGAGCTCGTTCTAGCTTTTTGCCTCGAGCTCACACCTATATGCTCTCTGACCGTAAGCTAAATCGCGAGCTCGTTCCCGTGAGCTCATTCCTCAAACTCTTAGCCGCGAGCTCTTGTCACGCGCCTAACCTCAAGCTCATTCAGCGAGCTTTTACCCAACCCCTTGACCGCGAGCTCGTTCAGCGAACAAATGCTCACCTCATGACCTTGATCTCGTTCGCTTGTCCTTCCTACGAGCTCTCCCAAGCTCTCTCTGTAAGCCGCGAGCTCATGACCTCGAGCTGGTCCCGAGCTCATCCCGCATGCCTTTGAATGGGAGCTATCAGCTCTCACCCTATTTATTTACCTTTCCTTAACTTAAGTAAATGTTTTCATTTTCTTTAATTTATATTTTACTTTCATTTACTTTAATACATAAATATAAATAAGAAAGTACCCCCATTTGGATTCAATAAAAATATCAAAAAAATCAAAATCCATAAAAATAAAAAGTTAGAATTTTGGTTTTAGTACAAATTCACAAATTTGCAATTTTACCACCATTGAAATACATAGTTTCCGTTTCTTGAAAAATTCATTAAAAATTATTTTTTTTTCAACAATGAATGCTAGTTATCAAATTACCGGGAATTAGTTTTTCAAAATGAAGACATTTTTAAAATATATTCTATTTGGTCCATTGCCTTAGAAAAATTTCAGGTTTATGTTGGTCAGTAATTTCGCGTGGTGTGGTCATTTAATTGCATGGGGACTAATCATAAATTTGAGCTATGAGCACGAATGCAAGTAAATGCATACTATCACTAGTTAAATGAAATCACAACAATCATATGGTGGGAAAAATAGTTATTAAATTTATAATATTCCTCAGTTGGTGAATCGATATTTAATATTAAATAACATCTCTCAGAGAAGTATTCTTGTGTTCTAAATTACATTAAGCATTTCTGTGTCATAAATTACATCTTGAATGTGGTCAACGTTATGAAGTAAGATATGTTGAATTTATCTGATGATGAAAAAATACCCGGTATGGGTAAGTAATGTTGAAAGTATGAATATCGCGGAAACAATAATTTAAATACATAAGGTTGGCAAATGCATACATGATGCATACATGTACATGTTACATCTATATATGTTTTGTGCGCCTACTATTTTGTGCGGAGGGAGAAAGGGTACCTTAGAGCACTTGGCACGGGACGAGGTGGTCATAGCCCGGCAGGTTGACTCTATATTTATTTGTGAGGTTTTATGAAACTTATGCACTTTTGCATGCATTGATTTATGGCTTGAGAGCAAGGAAAATTGATATTAGTAATGAAATGATGCACTCTTGCATGTATTGATTGATGGCTTGTGAGCCTGTGAGAATTAATAATGACATTGAAATTTTATGCACATTTGCATAGTGATACATGGTGACATGATATATTGAGTTAAATTGATAAATTCATGAATTATGAATCTTGTATATAATTGTGGAGTCCTTGATTACTCTTCTTGGTGTCATCATATTCTTGGATCCTATGTATTATTCATTGTTTCTCGAACTTGCTGATCCTTGTGGCTCACTTGATCTTCTTTGTCATTTCAGGTAAAGGAAAGACGGTTATTGAGGGCGAGTCCAATAGGACTGCTGCCAAGGGATAGTGGTGTACGGAGACGCGTTCTAATTTTAAAGATCCTAGTTAGTGATTTGGCGAGATTTGTAATAATGAGAATTTATTATGTTATTGGCATTTGAGCCTCTTATCATTTTATTTGTCCATCGAGCCTAGAGTTATGAGATATTGGGAATGTAATTGAACCTTGATTTAATTTCCGCTGCTAGAAATGAAAAGAGTTGTTATTTGAGTTCAATTTGTTCTATATCATCTATGTAAGGACCTTCTTTCGAATATTCGGAAGTGGGACCTACATATACCTACATTTATTTAAATAATTTTAAATTTTAAATTTCTTAAAAAATTTAATTTTTTTTAATTATTTAACGACGAAATATTTCAAGGCTAAATATTCCTAATTTTATTTTATTTTTTTAATTATTTAGCAACAAAATAATGAATTCAATTTTAATTATTTAACAACGAAATATCCAATCGCTAAATAAATTTAATTTAATTTTTATTTTTTAATTATTTAGTGACGAATATCCGTCACTAAATAAATATTATTTTAATTTTATGTTTTAAATTATTTAACGACGACTTAAATTGTCTCTAAATAAATTTTATTTTATTTTTTATTTTTTAAATTATTTAGCCTAATTATTTAGCAACAGGTAATCCCGTCGTTAAATAATTACATTTTTTTTATTTTTTTAAATTATTTAGTGACGGGTCAACCCATCGTTAAATAATTTCATTTTATTTTTATTTTTTCAAATTATTTAGCAACGGGTCAACCCGTCACTAAATAAATTTTATTTTATTTAATTATTTAGCAACGGGTCAACCCGTCGCTAAATAATTTTATTTTATTTTTTCAAATTATTTAGCGACGGGTCAACCTAGACATGACCAAAATTGAACCGGACCGGCGGTTCGAACCGGACCGGCGGTTCGAACCGGACCGGCGGTTCGAACCGGAACCGGATCGGCCGGAACCGGACCCGAAACCGGCCGAACCGGAACCGGACTGAACCGGCGAAATTCGGTCCGGTTCCGGTTCAAGGTTCTGGGGAACCGGAACCGTCGGTTCCGCGGAACCGAAACCGGAACCGCCGGTTCCGGTTCCGCGGTTCCGGTTCCGCGGAACCGGAACAACCCCCCCTCCCCCGTGCAGCACCCCTCCCCCCCACCACCCCCCCTCCCCCCCCCAACGGTCCAAAATTGGACCGTTGGCAGCCAACGGTCCAATTCCAATTTTATTAATTTTTTTTTTAATTTTATAATTCCTATCTATATATACCCCTCCCTCCCTCACTCATTTTTCACACTTTCTCTCTCTCTCTCTCTCTCTCTCTCTCTCTCTCAAGTCTCAAGCTATTATTCTCTCAATTTTGTCTCTCATTTAATATTTCAATTTCAATTTCTTCAATCTTCTCATTTTGTTATTTATCAATTTATTCAATTATATTGTTAATTATTTATTACTTGTTACTATATTATTTTATCATTATTATATTTTTTTATTATCATACTTTTTTCAAAAAAATGGTAAGTGAAGGTAGAAATTTTGAAAATGTTGAAAATGTTGAGTTTGAAACTCAAAATTTTCAAACACAAGAGAGTGAAACTCAACAAAAGGGAGGTGAAAAAATTTCTACTTCTGATATTTTTAATATTCATTTCAAGAAAACACCAAAAGGAGATGGTAAATTTGATGTATCTTGTAATTATTGTAATCAGGTATACAAATTCAAGCAAGGAGGTGGATATGGTACTTTCGCCCGACATTTGCAAACAAAGCACCCGCTCAAGGTTGGATTGAGCCGCGATCAAACACAAATATCCGAGTTTGCTACCTCTTCAAACTCTCCTCAATTATTTCATTATAATGAAGCTAATTGTAGGTCTGGTTTAGCTGAAATGGTAGCAATTGATCATTTATCTTTTAGTTTTGGTGAAAAATTAGGTTTTACTCGATTTTGTCAAAACTTTGTTAATCCTAGTTTTAAATCAATTCCTAGAAATACTTTGAAAAGGAATTTGTTAAAATTGTTTAAAAACTCAAAAATTGAATTGATAACATATTTTCAAAACAATAATATTAATGTTTCTATTTGTAGTGATATTTGGAGTGATCATTGGCAAACTCATTCATATATGGGTATTACTTGTCATTGGGTTGATGAAAATTATGTTTTACAAAAAAGAATTCTTGCGTATCGATGTTTTAATGAAAGTCATAATGCTGAAAATATTTGTAGATTAATTCAACAAATTTTACAAGAATATAGATTAGTTAATAGAATTTTTTCAATTTCTTTTGATAATGCATCGGCTAATACTGCTTCTATTAATGAATTGAAAAGAATCTGCCAACCAAATTTTGGTGGAAGATTTTTTCATGTTAGATGTGCATGCCATGTTTTAAATTTATGTGTTCAAGATGGTATTAAGTCACTTAATTCTTATTTAGATCCAATTAGAAATGTTATTTCTTATATTTGGGTACACCCTCGAACTGCAAAAGCATGGGCACATTTTTGCACCTCCAATGGTCAAACCCCAAAACGTTTTTCAAAAGATGTCCCTACTCGTTGGAATTCAACTTTTAAATTACTTAATCAATCTTTTGAATATAAAGATTTATTGTGTTCTTTTGCAGCAAATTATATTCCACAATATCCTATTTTTCCAACTATGTGGAATGTTTGTAGTTCAATTTTGAATATTTTACGAATTTTTAATGATGCTACTCATACACTTAGTAGTGTTTATAAACCAACTTCACATCAATTTTTAATAGAAGCAATGAATGTGGCCGGTGTATTAATGGAAGGAATTAATGTTGAAGAAATTTGTCATGCTGTTTTAGAAATGAGAGAAAAATGGTTACGTTATTATCAATTTATTCCTGAAATTTTTCTTGTTACTATGGTATTTGATCCTAGGTGTAAATTTGATGGTTTAATTGAGTGTTTGTCTAACTATTATTCGTTGTTAGGATTAGAAAATAATGAAGAAATTGATGTGAATATTATAATTTCTAAGGTTAGAACTTTATGCAATCAATTATATGAAGCATATGTTATTGCTCCTAGTAGTGAAGAATCATTTCCATCCATGGCTTCGCATTCCTCTTCCTCCCAACCAATGAAATGGGGTCATAAATTTTTAGATCAAAGGAGGAAAAAACCTAGATCGAGCTCACATTCGGAGCTCGAAACTTATCTAACCACAGTTTTTGAGTTTGGTGATGATACAGGTTTAAATTTTGAAATTTTGGAGTGGTGGAAAAGGCACAAGGAGACATTTTCAACTCTTGCAATTATTGCAAGTCAACTTCTTGCAGTTCCAGCTTCAACTGTAGCCGTTGAACAAACATTCAGTAGTGGAGGCAACATTTTGGACGAAAGAAGATCAAGATTGGCTCCAGAATCATTGGAAGCTCAAGTTTGCCTCGATAATTGGGAAAGAGCTAACATGCGACGTCAAGAAGAACTTATCCATTCATCATCATCTGACGAATGGGTTAATGATGGTTCAACAACGGCGACTTCCGACTCCAATGAAGATGCGTAGGATCCAAGTCCATATTTTATTTTTTTTCACATTTGTAAAAATTAATTACTTGTATTACATTTTTGTTGTAATTATTTTTTAATGAAATTAAGTCTAATTCTATTTTTTATTTTTTATTTTTCACATTTGTAAAAATTAATTACTTGTATTACATACTTGTTTAGTTGTTTTAATTATTTTTAATGAAATTATTACTTATATTTCTTCAATTTTTAGTAGTGTTTTTTTATTAAAAATATGGTTGAGAATATTTATATTTACAATTACATTTAACAATTAAAAATCGAAACCAAACCGAACCGAACAACGGAACAAGGACCAAAATTGAATACAACAATATTTAAAAAAAATTAAAAAAATTCAGTTTGAACCGGAACCGGAACTGTTGACCGAACCGGCTCAAACCGTTGACCGAACCGGTCCAAACCGTTGACCGAACCGGCACGAACCGGAACCGGAACCGAACCGTCCCAAACCGCCCTTGGGCGGTTCGGTTCAGGTTTAAAGATTTCTTGAACCGGAACCGGCGGTTCATGAACCGGAACCGGCGGTTCATGAACCGTGGCCATGTTTAGGTCAACCCATTGCTAAATAAATTTTATTTATTTTTTATTTTGTTTAATTATTTAGTGACGGGTAATCCCATCGCTAAATAATTTTATTTTATTTTTTTTTAAATTATTATCATAGCTATATAATTTTATTTTATTTTTTAAAATTATTTAGCGACGAGTAATCCCATCTCTAAATAATTTCATTTTATTTTTTATTTTTTTAATTATTTAGCAACGAGTAATCTTGTCACTAAATAATTTCATTTTATTTTTATTTTTTAAATTTATTTAGCGACGGGTCAACTCATCGCTAAATAATTTTATTTTATTTTTTTAATTATTTAGCAACAAGTATTTCCATTGCTAAATAATTTCATTGTATTTTTATTTTTTTAAATTATTTAGCCACAGGTCAACCCGTCTCTAAATAATTTCATTTTACTTTTATTTTTTTAATTATCGCTAAATAAATTTTATTTTAATTTTTGTTTTGTTTAAATATTTAGCGACGGGATTACCCATCACTAAATTATTTTATTTTATTTTTTATTTTTTTAATCATTTAGTGACGGGTAATCCCGGCGCTAAATAATTTCATTTTATCTTTTATTTTTTTTAATTATTTAGCAACGGTTAGTTCCGTCGCTAAATACTTTCATTTTATTTTTTATTTTTATTTTTTTAATTATTTAGTGGTGGGTAGTCCTGTCGTTAAATAATTTCATTTCATCTTTTATTTTTTTAATTATTTAGCAATGAAAAATCAGTCGCTAAATAAATTTTATTTTATTTTTTATTTTTTTAATTATTTAATGACAGTTAATCTCGTCGCTAAATTTAACATTTTAATAAAAAATATTTAAAATATTTAGTGATGGAATATTCCGTTGCTAAATTTAAAAATTTGGCGACTGAATTTCGTCGCAAATCCGTTGCTAAAATTTTCGTCGCTAGACCATCTCTAATTAGTGACAGAAAAATTCCGTCACTAAATCCGTCACTAAATAATGAATTTTTTGTAGTGATTCTGTAAGTGTTACAAGCAGATATTAGTCCAATCCAGGAGAGAAACACTGAATTGCAGTAAAAAATATCATTAAATACTTGAGAAGAACTAAAGATTTAATTCTTATTTATGGAGAAAGAGAACTTAAAGTTGAAGGTTACACAAATTCTGATTTTCAATCAGACGTTGATGATAGAAAGTCTATATTTGGATATGTGTTTACTTGTAAAGAATGAGTATTTAGTTGGAAGAGTTCCAAACATGATACGATTGTCGATTCCACTACAAAAGTTGAGTACATTGCAGCATCAGATGCTACAAAGGAAGTTGTTTGATTCAATAAGTTTGTGACAAAGCTTGGGGTGGTTCATTCGATTGAGTCTGTCGTGCCATTGTTTTGCGACAACAATAGAGCTATAGCACAAGTTAAGAAACTGAGGTCTCACCAAAAGTCCAAACATATTGAAAGACATTTTCATCTCATCAGAGAGTTCGTTGGTAAAGGATATGTAAATGTGCAGAGGATAGACACAACATAAAATGCAGCAAATCCGCTTACTAAGGCTATAAACTAGAAACATCTAAATTCTCATCTAGATAAGTGGGGTATGAGATACCACGTCGAATGGTCTTGGTGCTAGTGAGAGATTATAGGATATAAGCATATATGCATGCAAACTGACACAACCCTCAAGTCATAAGGTGTTAGTGGGAGATTATAGGATATAAGCATATATGCATACAAACTAACACAACCCTCAAGTCATAAGCACAACGTATGGGACCTACAAAAATCTCATTTCATTCATTACATAAAAGATTACATTATGCGCATGAAATGAGAAACTAGATATGTGTTGGATATGAGCCCTTGAGACCAATTCTAGTGACACAAAGGAACTCGATCTTATAATTCTTTAAATATTAATTAAATGACAAGTTTATGTTTTTATTTAAATTGTAATATGATTTAAATTAAATATAATATCAATTAGTATAATAAGGAGTGGATACCATTCTTAAGTTTTAAGAATATGAGTAATGGTTAATCCATGGTTTGTTATGCTATAAACAAGTTCGTAGCTATAAAGTTCCTAACCTGGATAGTAGCAACTCGTAAAGGCTAGCACATCGTCTTCCTCCCTGTTTAGTATGAGATACTAAAAGTAAAGATTGGTGAGTCTTGTGCTATTTTATATGAGATATAGAAGAAAGATGAGTGGGTGCTTATTGCAAGAACGAGCTCACTAAACAGGACTGTTAGCACTGAATCACATGAATTCTTTCTCTCGGGTCAATAATTCAATGTTAGCTGCAAATGTGCAACTAGTTCTTAGACATGAGATGATGTAGATATCTATGGATTAATGGATTAGGATATCAACAATATTATATGGTTGTTCTAATAAAAAACAATTATACGTATCTATGTGCTTAATTCAGTGGTGCATGAGGTATGTGTGCATTAGACATGAAATCTATCACCTCAAGATTTACGAGGAGGATATCATATGCGATCCGATAATCACTTGACGATAAATCATTGGCTAAGGTAATATGACAATAGAATGTGTATTCCATAAGTTTTATCATATTAGTCAAGAATGATTTTGGATTTGGTCATGTGACGAGATTAAGAAATTTGACCCGTTATCCATGATCTGGTATCTTATTGGAATATAGGATGATAGAGGGACCGCATTACATGGAATCACAGTAAAATGTTCACTATACCTGCTTCATATAAAATTAGGTAGCCATGACATATTGCTAGATGTCATTCATGATTTATGAGAATTAATAATAGATTATTCTCGTTACCAATTTAATTATGAACCTAAAAAGTTTAACCTAATAAGAAATCACTTTTAAAGAGAAAAATGATAAATTAGTAATTTTAAAAATTATTAATTTTGGCACATTTATTTATTACATAGATAAGAATAATTAAATAATTTTATTATGCATAAAATTATTAAGATTGTTCATAATTGGACTGGGTTTAATGCTAGCACATTAAGCCCGACCCAATAATGCTTACGGTTTCTTTATGGATTGTTATAAATAGGACCATAAATCTTGAATCAAGAAACCAAATATCAAAAAGAAATTTTTCAAAAAAAAATTCTACTTTTTCTCTCAAGACAATCTTGGATTAAAGGTGATTTCAGGTGAATTGACTCAATATTCTACGCGTGAAGGATTTTACAACAAGTGACTTAATGGTGAAATCAGATTTTGTCAACATGTATTCTTTCATTTTATTCTTCGTTTTGAAAATCGTAAAATTTTGAAAAATGTGATATCTGAAAATAATTTTTATTCCGCTATGCATGATCAAATCTAATCCAACAATATGCTACAGAAACCTAAGGCGTAACCAAAAAGAGCCCAAGCCATCGGTTGTGGAGGAAATGAGCTAAACGCCGATCTCGCCTTCCTTGATGTCTTGGGTAATGATGTTGATATCCCTTAAGGAACCAATCTACTCCAACTCTTGAGTTATGTTAGGCTCTTGCATATATGCAATCCATGGCCTAGCGAGATTCGACAAATTGTCTTCCTAGCTGCACCTTAGAAAATTCACAAGAAAGCAAGGGTCAAGATCATTGTACTACCGCCAATTCGAGACATCTCTGATAGAGACCTCTTTAGTGTAAACTAGCCCGAGGAATGACTTCCTAGGGAACTTCTCTTCCAAAAAGGCTTCGAGTTAAGTAAAAGCCATATTTCATAAAGCCTAGAGAATATTCTTACTTCTTCTTAAGCATTCCTTGGAGAATTGCTACTCTTTGATGGCCACTGAGCATATCAATGTCACATCCACCATCTTTAATCAATGTTCAACATCATCTACTTGCCTTTGAGAGTGTTAAAGTTGAGTGTGAAGCTGCTCCAGTTCTACCATGGCTTGGGTATGCTCTTGGGTCAGAGTAGTATTTGATTCCTTGAACGCTTCAATTATTTGTTAATGCTCTTTTTCTTTTCTCGGCTCGCGTGAGGGCTACTCAATTATAAGCATTAACAATAACCATCCTCTGAACACCCTGTGAAAACACAAAATATAGAATATCAGTTCAAGTTAAAAGTTCAATTCTCAACTTAAAATAAAGTAAGAAGGCTTACCTCCACCAAAAATCGCTCCGTGATGTCCATATTTTTCGAAGCTTGCCTCACCAATTCCTGCTTATTGTAAGGTAGAATTGATAAGTAGGTTAATCTTGCTCTATCCTTCGGGGTTGATATTGTGTCAGTGTTGACTAGCCTGGGGCAAATTCTAACTTGCTCCCTTCTTAGTCAGAGATGAGGTATATGGATTTTGCCATCATGAATAGAAGATAGTGTGAAAAAAGTGGTGGTTGTGTCGACAACTCCAAGCTAAGCACCTTTCTCGACTGATGTTCCGTTAGTCGGGGAAGGACAAAATTGCAAGTGGCCAGGTGCTGATTGTGGTATTTCTCCAAGGCTGCCACATTAAGCCTTGAAATTGTCTCCTCATCTGTTGCGACTGCAAACACATCTTCCTCAAACCTCACCTAAATGCTGGGGTCAAGTAGAGAAACGAGAGGGGGAAGAACTGCCCTGACCAAACCAAAGGTCTTGTCTAATGGTTGTGGAGACAGTGGCAGTTGAGGCAGTTGAATGGGTGGTAGGTCAGCCAATCTTGTTGGCACAGGGTCATTGGAGGTGCCAACTTTTCTTTCAAAGTTGACCCCCATTTTCTTATTTCACCTAACCAAGGGGGCTACCTCTTTTCCTTAGCCCTCGATAGCATGTTGACCTGAGGATTAACCTTATTGCTCCTGCTGCAACTGTTATTGTTGTTGTCGCTATTAGCATTCCTTTTCTTCTCTCTCATAAGCTTCGCGAACCAGTTGCTCCTTCTCCTCCATCCTTTCCATTGTAGTAGCCTTGAAGAGCTCCATTTCTGCAAGCACCAAAATAAAATCCTATCGATATTTCCATAAAAAAAAAAATAAAAAAGGAGAAAGCCACGGAAAAATTTGAAGATGAAAGTAGGAGGAAGCAAGCATAAGATAAAAAGATGGGAGATGTGAGCACCATTGGGATTCGCTTCCCCCTCACTTTCTCCCTTTTCTTCTTCTCATTCTTTGCCTCCTTCCTTACTATTGGAATTTTCCTTTTCATTTTCTTCTCATTCCTTTCCTTATATGGGAACATCCCCCTTGGATGTCATTGATTGAGAAGGGCTGGCACAATCTCTTGGTGCCACTTGTTGTGATGATATGACATTATCCCCCATAAGCCAATCGACATCCCTCAATCGCTCGTTCATGAGTAAGTTACTGAGGACGATCGCCCCTTCTCTCAAAATTCTATCAATATCAAGTTGGTGCTTCTTCGAGGCAACCCTAATGTTTGGCACCTTAGGCATGTCTTCCTTTATCTTGGTTGAGCGCTAGAATTGGGGAGCTTCCTATTCTATTGGAGGTCTCACCACTAGACATTGAGTTTCAAAATCGTCAATCTTTTTTAGGTTCTCCACAAATAAAGACCCATTGCTCAACACCTTTTGCATTGTGACGAAATATTTTTGGTCTTTCATCGTCCTAGGGGAAAAGAAGAAACCAAAAAGTCCAGTGATAGGGTTCATGTCTCGTTCCTTATAGAGGACCTAAAACCCCATGAGCACTGCCCAATCGTTGTAGTCCAATTGAGTTGGTGTTAGTTCATTCTCACCTAAAAACTACATTCCAAAGAGGCGGAAAAGAAGTCATAGGCCCATCCTTAAGTTGTCAATGTGAATATCTACTCCTTCCCCTCTGACGGTTGGCATATTTTCCCCCATTTTTTGGCCTTCTTAGTTTCCACAAGGACGAAATATCGAACGTCCTACTAATCTCCATATCATGGTCGTTTAAAACTTATCGCTGGCACCGAGAAGGCACTAATGCCTTAGCCCTAAGGCTCTTCCCAAACGCTTGGGTGAACTTAACTCGGACCATCGAAAATTACCTTAGTTTATTAAAGGTTCACAATCCTTCAGGAATAGGTTTTCGAGGTAGGTCCTCGAAGCAAACCCTTCCAAGTCAAATGGGTGAAACAAGCAGGGTCTTTGGGGCTATCAAAAGCTCTTCGCGAACAATTATTCAAGGAAATCTAAACATGTAAGACCTTTGGGTTCTTGGAAGAAATTAGTGGGGTTTCACATGTGGTCCCCTCTTTACTATTTATAGCCAAGTCTTTTGAAATGAAAAATAAGGCTATAATCATTACATGTATGACTTTTTGGGGTACAAAATTCACAAGTCTTTTGCAGCATTCAATGCTTGATAAGTCTTCTAAGAGCTTGATGACCAATGAGTCTTTGAAAATTGGAAAATTTCTTCTACATCTGGACTCTTCAAGGGACTCAATGTCTCAAGGCATTCTTTTAAGTGAGTTCTTTCGCAGGAACTTGGAGCAAGTCCTGACTTTTTTAGGGTGACTTCCCCGTATCTCTGAGTACTCTTCCCTTTGACTTTCAATAAAAAAACAAGAGTAGGGGAACCATTGTTGTAACTTACCCTCCAGAGCAGTTCCCTTGGAGAAGTCTTTAGGGAGAATCCTTAGGGAAATGAGATTATCCTTGGAAGCCCTTCTCTCAAAAGAGCTTTTTGGGGCTAATCCCCTAGAGACCCATCCCACTTAGTTGAGTAATCCTTTCGAACAAGCCTTCGGGGAGACTTGTCTTCCATATTACTTTATCCCACGTTGTTGTGCACAACACGACCTACCTCTCTTTGGGCTTTTTCTTTTGGGGGATCATTCTTCTAGAGGGTTTCTTACTAGGGTCCTTCCAAGCTTAACCACAGAACAGTCGCATATGACCAGGAGAGTTGTGTAACTAGAATTTGATTCGCTCATCCCCCGCATGTGCGTGTCATGTGTCCTAGTCATCCCTATAAATACTCCTCGACCTTTCACGGTCAAGATTCCAATTCCGATCTCCCGATTATTAGTCCAAATACTTCATGCATCTTTAGGCAACCCGAACGACTTTTCCGCATTGCTCTTCGAGAAAATCCTCATATAATTAGACCACCTACTGCATAGAACATCACACTGCATCTGCATACTTTCTCCACCATAGCAATGTTTGACTTAAATATCGGAAGGCCCACATGGGAGAAATTCCCACGTGCCTTCTAACTGCCTTTTGCCTTGTAAACCACATATCTGGAGCAACCTCTTCAGGGATATTTCTCTACTTCCCCTAGTAGCAGATTGAGCATTCCTACAACTATGTTGGCTTTTTTCGGACAAGCTTTTGTATCCACATTTGGCCTTCTCGAGTGTTTGCTGAGTTTTCTTGAAATAAATAAATGTCAATTGATGTAATCCAACAACAATTATATACAATCAAAAAACCATATCTCACTCAAATTGAACATAAGAGTAGAGTATGTCTCATCCAATTAGAGTTTTGATTTAGGTTTGATTTTGGGGGAAGGGGTTAAATTTTGATTTGGGGTAAACTTAACTCCATTGAGAAAATATAGATGTCTTTGGAAGTCGTTCAAACGACGTTGATTATAAGGGCTAACGTGGCTCTATATCCTGAAATACAAAAACTTATTTGATTATTTCAAATTCAACAAAGCCAATTTAACTCCTAAACTAAAATGCAAAGACTAATTTAACAATTCATTAATTTTGTTTTAAAGGTAAATTTCATAGACCACTTTTGAGGTTTGCCTAAGTTGGACCAACTACCCTTATATTTTTAAAAAAATGTCTCCAACCTTACTTTAGTTTTATAAACGAGGATCACAAATCCCTTTATTAACAAATGCTTATCAATTTTATCGTAAATTCTCAAAATGCTTATCTCCATTATTATCATAAAAATCAAAAATTAAAAAAATGAAATAAAACAAAAGTTATAGGTGGCCAACGAGGCATGACCATCATCAGTCACCTACTTTCTAGGTCAGAACCTAGAAGATTTCTTCGGGTTTGGTCGACTAGTTTCAACCCATATTTCTTCTAGATTCGAACAAACCTGAACCCTATAAATCCAAGTCCAACAAGGTTTCTTGAGCCTTAAAGCACCCAAATTTTGGGTTCGCTTGGACCCAAATCTTAGAAGAGAGAGAGATAGGGTTTTTGGCACAACTCTATTGAAAACACAATTGAACTCAAATCAAACCTAGTTGGAAACCCCATTTCTAATGGTTGAGAGCTAGTGAGTAGAAGGTTTTGTCAATCGCAAGTCATCCAAGATGAAAACAACTATCACCATCGAAATACATGAGATTGAGGGAGGGAAGAAAGAGAGTGCAAACGGTTGCTTAGGGGGTAAAATGATCAATTTCAATATTATGTTAGTTATATGAGAAATTTATATGGGGGGGGGGGGGGTAAAATGATCAATTTTTATATTATGTTAGTTATATGAGAAATTTATATTATTTTTAGAAATATGAAATAATAAATGTAATTCTAACAAATCTGGAAATGGTGCTTAAAATTTACCCCTTCCTTCTATAATTTCCAATACAATAAATGGGCGAAGATACCCCCCGACAAGTAACTTCATAGCTCAGGGAAAATCGAAGTAAAAAGAAAAGAAAACTGCGGTGGTTCCTCAAGAAAATGACTTCTTCGTCAAAGCAAGGGATAATGAAAGCTGATGATTGCCCCGCAGAAGGAGAAAAGAGAAGGATGCTTCCTCTAAAGCTGGTTCGCTCTCTGGTTTTGGGGGAAACCATTACCACTCGCCCTTTCCTTTCCCCCCAAAATCGCCATATCCAAGACCTTCCCCACAGCGACAGCGACGCCGATTCACCCAACTCTTCAATAACCCCCAATGCCCACTCTCACAGAAACAGGAAATCGAAATCCAAAGCCAACGCCAAAACGCCATTGTTGCTCTTTATGCCCGCCAAAGAGCTCGTCACCGACACCTACAGGCTCGCCACATTGGCCAGAGACATTGGCATGGACTTGCATCCGAACCCATCTCTCTCTCACATCATCTTCTCGTGGCCATCGTCTTCCCAACCGTCTGCTTCTTCGTCGTTTTCGTCGTCCTCGTACCCGTCTTTCTGGTCGTCGACGTCGCTCTCCTCGTCTTCCTCGTTGTGGTCGCTGCCCAACGACGCTGTTCCCCTACCCTTCCCTTCCCTCGCCGCCGCTTCCGTTTCTCACCTACGCTGCTTCGTCGGCCTCTCCAGAGGATTCTTCAAGTTGGTTTTCTTGAAATCGAGCGTCGCCCCAAGTGACAGAATCGGTGGACAAGCGAGTAACTGGGATTGTTGCTCGGTTTCCTTGATTTCGCGGCGGGGCGGGGATCGAATCGAGTCGATGGATGGGTTCTCTCGTGCTCTGGCCGGGGTGGGTTGGACCCTGTTCAAGACCACGAACAGCCCATCTCTGGATTCTGGAAACAACCGAGTTTGTGGGACGAAATCGGTTTATCTGTTCAGGAAGGTGGATTCGAATCGGGTTCGGATCAAACAGGGAAGTGGGGATGGTGCTACTGCTTCTGGGGAGTGTAGAATTAGGGAGCTGAGGTTGCCCGCTTTGGATTTTCGGAATGCCCCTTTGAGGATTTTGCAATATATCCTTTTGATGACCGGTGATATCTTCTATCTTGCCTAATCTGGTGTGGTTCTCTCTCTCTTTCTGTACATATATTGTGTTTGTTTTGTTTTCTTTGAGGTTGTTCTTCTTGTTGGTAGAACGTTAATTTGGTTGTTTTTTATTGGTATTTTGGTGCGAAAGTGAAATGAGAGTGGGGCTTCCTTATTTATTCTTGCCAACGTTTAAGGTTCAGGGCTGTAGTTTTGAGGAATCTAGTACTTCAAAGAAAATTATCAACAATAATTGTTCACTAATTTAAGTACTTGTAATTCATCTGTTCCAAATTGGCTGGAACTGATCCAAATCGCTTCATGGAATAGGAGGAGTAAGGCTTGGCGTGATGTTTATAGAGTCTACTAGTGTCGAAGTATTCTAGGAGAATTCCCTTATCACTCCTTACACGAAATTTCCCTAATGGTTGTATATATCTCAATATGTAGCACCTGCTTCCAAATACACCCCCCCCCCCCCTCCCCACTACATTTCAAATTAGGTCTTTTACAATTCCCAAATCTTACAAGGAGTTTGATTTGTTTTGGGTATTTAGATACTTGCAACTCAGAAAATACATGATGATTTTTTTAGTCAGGGTTTTGGGGGCTGAAAATACATGATGAGTATATAAATCATGATGACATTCAAGAAACTTAGAACTGTGAAACTCTCTGCTATGCTTTGATCAAACCCTTGCAGCGACGCCTTTCTCATTCTAAGCTTCTTACATAGGATTTCCAAAACTTTTGATTTTTTCTTTTAGAAAGTGACCCCATGTATGCCTACACAAATCATCAACTATGAGGAAGGTGTAGTGCCTGTTTTCTTTGTTGTTTTCAAGCCATTTTCAATTTTTAATTTTTCAAAACACTGAAAACATGTTTACTTTGCTGTTTTCAAAAATAAGAAAAAAATTTGTAAAAGAAACTCAAAACAACATAATGTTGTTTTGAGTGTTTTTAGCCAAAACATGTTGAAAAATCCAAAACACGGACCCCCCCCCCCCCCCCGGTCCCCTCTCTGTCTCTCTATGCACTCACTACCTACTCCACCATCTCCTCGTCCTCTCCATTCTCTAGGCGGCCAACCACCGCCGCTGCCATTGACGACCAAGGGCTTTGGTCATCACATCTACATCACCATCGCCATCGCTTGTATCGTGCCCACGCCCAGCCAGCCTCGGCCTTGAGAGAGAAACCCACTATCGTCGTCGCCTGCAGTCTCCCTTGCCAACATCGCTCGCACCCACCTTGCCGGCCACAGAAACTTGCCCCGCTGCTCGCACCGTCGTCGCTCCTGCCATCACTGTCTCTCTCTCTCTTCACCTTGCTTGACCAAAAATTGAAAACGTGTTTACTTTGCTATTTTCAAAAAATTTTGTAAAAGAAACTCAAAACAAGTGTTTTTAGCCAAAACATGTTGAAAAATCCAAAACACGGGCACCCCCCACCCCCCCCCCCCCCCCCGCCTCCTCTCTGTCTCTCCATACACTCACTACCTACACCATCTCCTCGTCCTCTCCATTCTCTAGGCGGCCAACCACCACCGCTGCCATTGACGACCAAGGGCTTTGGTCATCACATCTACATCACCATCACCATCGCTTGTACCGTGCCCACGCCCAGCCAGCCTCGGCCTTGAGATAGAAACCCACTATTGTCGTCGCCTGCAGTCTCTCCTGCCAACACCGCTCGCACCCACCCGATCGCCCCCACCTTGCCGGCCACAGAAACTTGCCCCGTTGCTCGCACCGCCGTCGCTCTTGCCATCACCGTCTCTCTCTCTCTCCACCTTGCTTGACCAAAAATTGGGTTTGGCTGAAAGTTTGAACTTAGATCTATGGCGATTCGGTCGTTGGATCTTGCTAATTTTTGGTATGTTGGTCGATGGGGATGAGGGTGTCGAGTGGTTGTCTCCGATCACCGGAAATCGGGTGGTGACTAACAGTGCATTTTTCAGTTTTGGCCGAAAATTAAAAATTAAATCTATAAAAATCCAGCTGTTAAATTTGGCTCATTTTTGTGTATGTTAACCCCCTTGGTTTCGTGTTTCTAATGATAGGCTTTGATTATGGGAATCTTCAACCACTGGTGGCGACGGTTGTGGCTGGTTTAGGAATAATATATCATAAAATAATTTTTCTCAAAATTCTAAAGTAAACTCGTTTTTTAATTTTCTGTTTTGAGAAATGGTTTTTTAGAATAACAAAAAGAATGCGTTTTTAAATATCTCAAAACAAACAGTCAAAACACAAAATTGAAAATGAATTCAAAACTCAAAATTGAAAACTGAAATACTCTTCGAACACCACCGTATTTTTTTTCACCTAAACTGTCAATGCTACTGGATCTCATCAAATCTATGCGTATCAACTCAAATGGTTGATTTGTGGCACTTAAAACAATTTTCTTACAAGAATATTTGATTTAATTTCCTAATTGACACTGCCACACAGTCTCTTTTAGGAATTTCTAATCTAGGAATCTTTTTGACAAGTAATTTCGTGGACTGCTTAGATATTGTATTACAATTCACACATTCTGACCTTTCATGCTTGTAGGTCTACTTATGACGAGAATGCAGAATTGCATAACACAAGTAATGGTGCAATACAGAGGAAATTATATGATGATCTAGGACCAGTCATGTTAAGTTTTACGTCATGAATTGATGACCAACCTTATAGAGCTAATAAAATTCAGACTCATCCTGCACTGCATTCACATATTTGACCGAACTATTGCTATTGACATTTAAGTGTTTAAGCATAGAGGACGTCATTCAAGTCTGTTCTTCCCAGGTGAAGTGAGAGAATATATCCCTCTATTCTACTAGATTGTCCATCACCAAAATTGACAAAAGCTCCATAACTTTCTACAGTAGTATCACATGACTTTTACATAGAGCATCCACTATCTAAATACTTGGTATTTCATTTATAATCCTTGAATGCAGTCAATGCAGTGTGAACTACATATGCTCTAAGGTCCTCTTTCCTAACCCAAGCAACTTTTTTTCACCGGAATATTTTTCTTTGAATAATTTCAAGATCTTTGAACATCTTTCTTCAAAGAATGTTGAATTTTCTTAATGCTTTGCTTGGATTTTCTCTCCCTATTCGAATTCTTTGGACCATTCTTAGATGACCTATGTTAAATTTCTAGATCAATAAGATTTTTGGTTGTTAATCTTCTCCTTAATTTAGGGCATATAGGTCTAATATGTCCAACAGTTTCATAATTATGACGCTTAAAAACAAAAGGAATATTTTGCGCCTTGGCATGAGCCCGAGTTACCATGATTTTGTTAACTTTGAAATTGAGCCAGTGTAGTGAAGACCCTTCTTGTCTAACATAGACTTTGGGATGCTCAAAAGCTGCTCCAATTTTTTCAATGCTGAATTGGAACTCTTAGTTGCGAGATTGAGTTGTTTAAATCCACTTAGAGTTTATTAACCTCATGCCTGAGGAGTTCCTTTGAGTCCTCCAAGGCATGAATCTTCATGTCTTTAGTGACAAACTTCTCGATCATAGTACAATTGCCAGTCAAATATAGAAACCTATTATTGGCATACTTCAAGTTGAGGTTTGAGAAGATCCGGCTCTTTCTTCAACTTTAGAGCAAACTTGAGATTTTCTATCTTTAATTAGGGGCTTCTAATAATCAAACTATCATAAGTAGTTAGCATGTGTTGATTCCAGCTACCAATAGAATTTGGTGAAGGGACAAACATAGTACGACTATGAGAATCATTATCCGATTGATTGTTGTCAAAATCATCTCAAGGAGCATTCAATACTTGACCTTTATGTTTCAACCTCTCTGAACATTCATTAGCAGAGGACCAGTTTGGATCAGCTTTTGTTTTTCAGTTTTTAGTTTTTGTTTTTATCATTTTGTCAATGAAAATGGAAAATGGCCTTTTGTTAATTGGTTTTGTTATTTTTCAAAACTTTGAATATAAGAAAAAGGTATTTTCATAATTTTCACTTTGTTTTCATTTTTCTTCCCTTACCTACTTCCTCACCTCCAGCAAACATGGAATTCAATTCCTTAGATGGGACATTTTCCATGTATTTTTCATGCTATCAAACACACTCTTAATGTCATTCATCTTCATCATCATCATCATCATCATCAACTGCACATCATCCAACCAAATTAGCATCTGTGGGACAACATTGATAATATCAATTAACTTCTACAAGTCACATTAACAATACAAATCCATGCAAAAGAACAATGTGAAAAAAATTTACCCTCGATACCCTTCTAACACAACCCTCCAAGGAAATGTTGAGATAAAGTTACATCTTCATATGAAAAAGCTTCATGAGTTGGCGGTGAATAAAGATAATTTATAAAGTTGTGTTCTATCACATAGTTGATATTGTGAAACCAACTTGTATAACATGGAAACACAACACTGGAATTTAACGCTGTTAAAAATGTTATTTAAACTACATCACGTAATAACTATCTCTTTGCCATTCACCATTTTCTTCCCCTCCCCAACACCTCTTTTCTCTATCTAGTTGGTCTCATAACATGAGTCACTTTTCAGGCAGATTTGGTGGTTTAACTCATTTGTTAGATTTTATTTGAGAGAGAGTTGACATCTGGTGAAGAAAAATGAAGCCAGGAAGAGTGTTTTTTGTTTCAAGTAAATTGCCAACTGCATTCCTACAGTCCCTTTGGTCGATTTCCTTGCCGATTAGAGATTTGAAGATTTTCATGGCTTCCAAGGAAATAAAACAAAGCAGAAGTCAAAAAAGAAGAGTGTGCATTCTTTCTCTCTAGATTGGCCCAAGAGAAGATTCACTAAGCTTTTGATGATCGTATTGATTTTGGTTTGCAATGGAATTGACAAAGATGCTAGCAGGCTAACCTTGCACCAGCAGTATCAATTACTGTTGTTCAAAGACAAGGAGAGGTATTTGAATGCCTCAATTGATGTTGGGGTCAAGGACTCTGACAAAGAATATTCTAGTTGACGTTTCCAATTAGCCTACAAAAGCAGTGCATTGAGATTTTAGAGAGAATAGGAGTAGGCATCGAAATCCATCTCTCTAACTTGGGAGGTGGATAGGCTTGTTGGCTGATATGGTTTATGTGCGATAAACCATTCAAATGGGGGTTGAATTGGATAGGTTTGCTAGGAAAGCGAATAGGATTGCTGGACTCCTAGTTATTTATTGGATTTTTTAGTAGGTTTTGGCTCTTGAATTAGTAGCCTCTAGAGGTGGGAAAGTTGCAAAGAATGATGAATGATGTTGAAAGTTGCAGAGAAAGAGACAAAGTAGAGGGAGGGAGGGAGTTTTAGATAAAACTGAAGTTTTTGTTGCTTATATACACGTTATTAAGAACATTTTGGTGGGATCTCAAGAAAATTGATAGGATTCCTATTAAGTAAAGGAATACATTGCTTGAATTTCAACTCCAGATTACAAGGAATGAAAAATAGAAGAAAAGAATGGGCATTTGAGAGGCCCAGAACTCTCCTAAAGAAAGTGGGAAATTGTTGTTGAATTAGGCTGTAGGGCTCCCAAGTAACTTCCAATAACGGTAACCCCTTCTATTGAATTAGAACATCCAATCCACGTAAGTTATTGCCTATTCCTGGCCTAACTCCCAACACCGCCTATGGCTCTACTAGCATCTCTAGATTTGCACTCAGTTAGCGGGGAATCTCCACATTGGCTTCAACGCCCCTCTTGCCTCACATAGTTGGGACACATGGAAGACGGGGTGAATAATGTGACGGTAGGGTCAACTTGTAGGCTACAAGCCTTACCTCCTTTTTCAATTTCGAATGGACCATAAAATCTAGGAGCTAACTTCTCATTTGAACTGGTAGCCAATGTTTTTCTGCGATAAGGCATTAGCTTCAAATCGACTAAGTCCCCTACCTTGTACTTCACTCTCTTCTTTTCATATATGCCCCCTTTTTCATTACCGTTTGGGCTCTTAGTAGCTGTGCCTTCAGTTCTTCCAAGATTTGATCTTTTTCAATCAACTATTGCTCAACCACCAAAATAGGAGTGGATCCCCTTTCAAACTTCAATAATGCTGGTGGTTCTCACCCATACACTGCCTGGAATGGGGTTAGCCTTGAAGCTATGTGGTATGAAGTGTTACACCATAATTCAGTAGCCACATGTACCAAGCTTTAGGTTTGGAGGAAGCAAAATAGCGTAGGTGTGTTTCCAGGGTCTTATTAAGTACCCCTGTTTGGCCATCTGTTTGTGGGTGGTAAGCTGTGCTACGGTGGAGTTTTGTGCCTTGGTGGCGAAACAATTTCTCCCAAAATTTGCTCATGAAAATCTTGTCCCTAGAATCGTGGTAGACCATGGAGCCTCACAACTTCCTTGATAAAAACCCCTGTCACCTCTCCTGTTGTACATGGATGCTTAAGTCCAATAAAATGTCCATACTTACTAAGTTTGTCCACCACCACCAAGATTGAGTTCATTTTGCATGACCTCGGTAAGCCCTCAAAGAAATCCATAGCAATGTCGTCCCAAATTTGATTTGGGATAGGAAGGGGCTGCAAGAGTCCTCCTGGCATTAGGGCCATACATTTGTTTTGTTGGCAAACATCACAATTACTCACATACTGGTGGATGCCACGCATCATTCCCAGCTATTAGACATTAGCTGCAATCCTCTTGTAATTTTTAAAAAATCCCGAGTACCCTCACACACTTCCATCATGTCCCTCATGAAGTAGTAGCGAAATGAGAGAAGATTCCCTTGGTAGGTACAGCCGACCCTTGTATAGGAGTTGGCTGTCCGCCAATTGGAAATTGGGTCGAGAGGAAGGATCAAACTAGAGGTCTTTGACAACCCTTTGCAACCTTTCATTTTTTTCTACTTCGCGAGCCAATTGTTAAGGCTAATAAGGTTGCGAAGTGGCTGATTTGGCACAGGCCATCTGTTGCCTTATTTTCCAATCCTGGGCGGTATTATATCTCAAACTGAAATCCCATTAATTTCACCATCCATTTTTGATATTCTGGACTCACTAGTTGCTGCTTCAATAGAAATTTGACTCTTTTGGTCAATTCGAACCACAAACTTCCTTCCTAACAGGTAATGTCTCCATTTTTGCACTACAAACATGATGACCACCAAATCTCATTCATAAACCAATTTCCTCCTTCCTAATTGACTAAAAGCATGGCTAAAATAAGCAATTGGTCTGTGATCTTACATTAATACTGCCCCCATACCTTGTCCCGATGCATTCGATTCAACCACAAATGGCTTGCCAAAATCTGGCTAGGCTAAAACTGGTAGAGACACCATTTTAGCCTTAAGCTGTTGGAAGGCTTGCTCGGCTGCCTCATCATAGGAAAAAATTGTTCTTCTATAGTTGCTCCATGAGAGGTCATGCCAGCCTACCATAGTCCTTAACAAATTGTCTATAATACCCCGTGAGCCCTAGAAAGCCTCTCAATTCCTTCAACGTTGTAGGAGTGGGCTAATCTAACATAGCTTGCACCTTGCTACGATTAGCGGAAACACCTTGCTGTGATATGATGTGACCCAAATATTCAATTTCTAGTTGCCCAAACAAGCACTTCTTCCTATTCGCAAACAACTGGTTATCTGCCAACACTTTCAAAACACAACATAAATGTTGTGCATGTTGTTAAAAATCCTTGCTAAAAACCAGTATGTCATCGAAAAATACCAACACAAAACGCCTCAATTGCTCCCTGAAAATGTCATTCATCAATGATTGAAATGTGGCTGGTGTGTTCATCAACCCGAATGGCATGACGAGAAACTTGTAATGACCTTCATGTGTCTGAAAGTAGTCTTTGGAACATCTTCATGTTTGACCTGAATCTGATGATAACCAGACTTAAGATCAAGTTTGGAGAAAACCGTGGTCCCATGTAGCTCATCAAGCAGTTCCTTGATTACCGAAATTGGAAATTTGTCGAGGACTGTCACCTTGTTCAAAGCCCTATAGTTCACACAAAAACATCACTTCCCATCCTTCTTCTTGACAAGCAACACCAGACTAGAAAAAGGGCTAGAATTTGGTTGTATAATCCTAGCAGTTAACATTTTCTAAAGGTATAATCCTACCGACCATTTTCTCAATCTTGTTTTTCTAAAGGTAAAGGTAATGATAGGGCCATACACTGATCGGTATAGTGCCTGGTAGCAGATTGATTGCATGGTCTTTTTCCTGGAAGGAGGCAGCCTCTTCGGGGTTGTAAACACCCCCTCAAATTCAACCAACACCTGCTTTAGGAACAAAGGAACTTCTGCTTGTCATTCATTGAATTCTGCTACCATTATCCCTAGTTTTTGTAGCATCCCTTCTCCATTCTCCTTAAAGGCCTTCATCATAGTGTTCAAGGATACCAAGGTTTTGCTCAAGTTGGGGTTTCCCTGCAAAGTCACAGCCATTCTCCCAACCTGAAACTTCATAGTTAAGGCCTTCCAATTCACGTTCATTTTTCCCACGGCAGCTAGCCACTTCATCCCAGGGATTATATTAGAGCTACCCAATTCCAGGGGTAGGAAATCTTCCACAATTTGCAAATTTTGGAGGGTAAACTTCACCCCTTTGCAAATACCCACCCCTTGCATTGCCATACCGATCCCCATTATCACCCCATACCTTGTCGTTCGTGTCTTTGGCAGACCCAACTCCCGCACCAACTTTGTTGCAATGAAATTTTGGGTGGCTCCTCCGTCAATGAGCACCACTATAGGCTTCCCTTCTATTTGTCCCCTAAGCTTCATCGTTTGTGGAGTAGTTAATCCCACACCCAATTCATTGAAAGTTCAATTACCTTGCCCCCATGCGCCAGCTCTTTTTCCTCCGTCTCCAATGTCTCCTCCTCAACCCCTATATCTCCTAACTCTTCATCAGAGATCATCATGACTTGGAGTTCCCATTTTTTACACCAGCTTATAGAGTACTTCTCATTGCAGTGAAAACATAAGCCCTTTTCACGCTTTGCTCTCCATTCAGCTTCACTAAGTCGCTTAAATGGGGGATTATTGCTGCCACCTGTGACCTGTGTCCCTGTGGGGTATCAAATTTGGGGGAAAAAATTGGACTCCTCACCTGAACTGAGGAGGGTCGAGTGGGGTTTGATGTGGAGATGAGAGGATACTTACCCCTTGATGATCCGACATAACCAAAACACTACTGTAGAGCTGCATTCTTATTCTCAATGTTTTGAGTCGTTTACATGATTCGCTCTTAGTCCCTGGGGTTGTAATACTCACATCTCAGCTCGTATCTCGGGTTTGAGACCATTGATGAAGTGACCTTCTAGAAACGCATCAGAGACTTTTGCCATAGGCACGACCAAGATCTCAAACAACAATCGATAGTCCCTGACAGACCCCTCTTGCCGAAGAGCCAAGAATCACTCCTCCAACGTCCCTTCTTGTGTGGAGCAAAAGTGGTTTAGTATCCCCTGTTTAAGCTCTTTTGAACTTCAAACTCCGTTTCGTCGAGTCTCCCATTGAAACCACGCTAGAGCCCCTGCTTCAAAACACAGAGTAGCCGACTTGATTTTCTCCTCCTCGGACAGCTGATTGATAGTGAAATATCTTTCGGCTCAGAAAATCCATTCATCTGGATCTTCCCCTTCAAAAATTGGCATCTCCAACCTTCTTCCTCGCATTTCCAACTGCCAATTTCTTCCTCCAATTCCACCCACAAACTCCTTGCCCATTCCAATTCCAGGAGATATCTCAGAATATTGGGTGAATTCCGAAGGCCTATCCCCCTCCGCTTTGTTCTTCCCCTTTCGTTCTTGATCCTCCCATTTAGTCCTCAAGTATGTGAACTGCTCTAGCATGATCGCTACATTGCTTACCATTGTCTGCACCTCCCCTCTCATGGTGTCGACTCCCATCTACATCCCTTCCATCTTCACCTCTAACTCCCCAACTCTGTTTGACAAATTCACCATTGGGATCGTTGGGCTCTAATACCAAATTGGTGGGATCTCAAGAAAATTGATAGGATTTTGATTAAGGAAGGAAATACACTACTTGAATTGCAACTCTAGATTACAAGGAATGAAAAATAGAAGAAAAGAATGAGCATTCGAGAATGAAAAATAGAAGAAAAGAATGAGCATTCGAGAGGCCCAGAACTCTCCTAAAGATTCTACTCAATATTTTTCTTCACTTCTCTCTCTCGTCTATTCCCTATTTATAGGTTGTTGTTTTCCCTCCCATAACCGCATCTGGTTATGCACATGCTGGTTATACACAAACTAGCCAAGTTCTGATTCTACCCCTTGGTGCACATGCCGGCTGTTATGCAATCCCAATTGTGTTACCATTCTGGCCTTGGCTCTTGAAACGCCTTTGATAGGTCCGCTGCACCGAAGGCCTATCACATGTATCATAGAGCAAAAACATATGTTAGAAGTTGAAGAGAAGATACTAAAGTTTTCCAATTACAATGGAACCATTATCTCTTTGTTTTAGTGATGGATGAACTTAGGAAGCATACCTAAGAAAATATGCTCTGATCTGTGTTGATCTGTGTTATTTGCAGATGACACTGAGTTCATGAATGAGAGGAAAGAAGGCATGAATACTAAGCTTGAGGTTATGTGGAGACACCTTAGAATTCAAAGGTTTTGAGCCATATAAAAAGCTAAATATTCATCGGCTTAGTAAAACTAGAAACATATGGTGTTATGGTGAGAATTGAAGATCAAGTCATTTCAAGAAAAAATTAGTTCAAATATGTTGGATCATTGAAGATGTTGCAAAACTAAGGAGGGATAGTTAAAATGAATAAATGCTTCTATTAAAATGGTTTAGTCATATGAGAAGAAAACCAATTGATGCTCTTTTGATAAGAGTTGATGAAATGAGATACATTCATCCTCTTGCTTCTGCTTCTTCTCTTGGTCAAAGTTAAGAACTTTGAATGAAAAAATTAGCCTTTAAAATTGTCAAACCTTTTTATATGTCAAAGGTGAAAATATGTTGAAGCTCAAGACTTGAAAAAGAAAACTAGATTGAAGATTCAGCGTGAGGTTCAAATATGTTGCAATGAGTTCAGAACAGATCAAACTAGTTTGAACAAGGAATTCAAATGGACCTGGAGACTATTCAAAGGTTAATGTTACAATTGTCAAATGTTATTGTTGTTGATCAAAGCTAGAATTTTTAATGTTTGTAAACATTATGATACAAAGGTAGCCTTCTAAATTGTCAAATCTTGTTATATGTAAAAGGTGCAAAATATGTTGAAGCCCAAGATTTGAAAAAGAAAAGTTAGAAAACTAGATTGAAGATTTAGTGCAAAGGCCAAGTATATCACAATGAGTTCAAACCATAGTTACCGGATTTGGATCACATGGTCTAGATTTTGATTCTTTTATGCCCCATAATTGCAAAGAATGCGATTTGAAACCCCAAGAATGGGGATCCCTACTCGATGCATTGAGTGTAGTTAAAACAATTAAAAACTAGGAATGAAACTTCAAATTAGAATAATTTTCAAATAAAATTAGAGAAAAGAAAGCTTGTCTACCCATTTTCTTGTGTATTCTATTGCATTTTGAATTATGTTCAAACCTAACTTTGTTTGCATAGGATCCTTCATTCCATAAGTTGTACAAGAACATAGAAAATTCAAAACAAAAGGAACCAACTTCTATAAGAGCAAAGTACCAATCTCAACTACTTTTGACTCTTAAGTGCAACTACAAAAGGTCACCGCGACTCAAAATATGAACCAATTTAGCCTTATGCTAAATTACCTTACCAATTTAGCCTATGTTAATTAAATCTGTTTGTTTAGATATTGTGTAGTTCAATATCTTTGTTAATTCCTGTGCTGATGGGACTCTCCCAGCTTCAACCTGATAAATGAATTTCCAATCTGGTTGCTTGTTGATTTGAAAAGTTACTATTTTTGTTTTTTATTTTCAACACACACTTAACACGAAGAAACTAGGGGTTTACATAAGCCATCTTTGATTGTGGAACAGGTCGGTTTATGGAGACAAAACGCCCTATAAATCCTGTGATTATCATCTGAACCTGGTTTTCGAGCTTTATGACATGAGGCAGCAGTAAAGGGATACTGGAAAGGTTCTGCTAACCACAAGAGAGAGTACAAAAGGAACTTGAATCAGGAGTGATTTTGAGTAGTAGCAGCGGCAGCAGCAGCAGCAGTTGTACAAATTAAGAAATATAGGTAGGAGCTGTTGATTGATCTGAACTGCTGTCACATACGTACATCAAAGGCCTCTTTGTACATGAAATGCAAGCTCTTGAAGAAATTTCTTTCATCTTAAGTCCCCACTCTCTACCAACCAAATAGCTTTCGCGGTCTCTTCTATGTTCTGTGGGTAATGATTTTCTTTTTCTTAAATTTGTAAACCGAAGGTAAAGGCAATTTTGTCCCCCTACGTTGAAAGCTGGCCTATCTTTCCTTATATTTCTTCGGGCTCATGTTCAATATTTATGGTCATAACCTTAAATTTAATTAATTTTTAAATATTATTTAATTTTATTAATAATTTAATCTAAACAACATAGGGCATATGATGACCACAAAGGTATAGTTGTATTGACTGGCTATTTTACAAACTCACTTAAAAGGGTAGGGCAGGGTAGGTAAAGATTGACTGTTAAAAGTTATATTATTATGGTAGGTAACATTATATCTTTACATGACAGTCATTGTACGTTAGTAAATAAATTAATATCTATATCAACATATAAGTAGTATTAATAATGATGTGTTGATATATTTGATAATAAAGTACTAACAATGGCATGGGTTTAAAATGTTAAACAGTACACAAATTAAAATAAAAAGGTTGACATTATAACTTAATATATAATATCAATGTAAAATATGTATTTCTAGTAGTATTTTTACAATAAATATTATATGATAATATATTAAATTAAGAATAATACTATTGATATACCTTTGTGTACACTTTGAACTACACAAAGGTATATCAATGACAAAAATATCCCTTATGAGGCACATAGAGACGCGTGAGGCGCATGGAGAGGCGCATGATATTTTGGTCATAATACCCCTTGTGTAGTCTAAGATGTACAAAAATAGTATACATGTAGCATGATTCTTAAATTAAATAAGAAATTTAGGCTGAAAAAGGTCCTTTAAGATCCAATTCTAAGGGTTAAATCCTAATGCCATCCTCATAGGGATTACATGATTGTTTAGCAAGTTTTTTCTATTACAATTATCGCTCTGCAAATTTTTTTTTTTCTTTTTTTTTTTTTTTTTTTTGGGGGGGGGGGGGGGGGGTATAACTCTAAAAATGAATTATTTTAACATTTAGATAGAAAACAATTTTCGTGTTTATGTTTGGTTGATGATGGAAGAGTATTTTTAACTGTCAAATTACCAAAAGGTGCTGCCAAAATTATTTTTTTTAGTTTTCTTATGGATAAATCACATTCAGCATCCTTAATGTTTAACTAAAATACATAAAAAACACTTCTAAACATTTGATAAATGACGTAAGCTCACTAAACTTTACAACTCTAATCAACACTTTTCTTCAGCTTTACTTCATATACATTAAAATTTTAATATGATAAAAATAAATTTATATTTTTCTCTCCCCTTGCTCTTCTCATATGACAAACTAGTCAAAATTCATTTGTTCATTAGTTTTCTCCACTCAAAATCAATGATGATTTAGCCATTATTAAATTAGAAAGAAAAAAAATTAATAAACTGTTAAATTCTAACCCTAACAAGGGTGACTAAAGGGATTGGATTGGAGGGCCCTAGGCCATTATTAATTTAAGGCCCCCAACCCCTTAATTAAAAAAAATTAAAAAATTATTAATCTTATTTTAATAATAAAATTAAAATAATTATTTTATTTCAGTAACTTTCTTCATTTCTTTTATTTTTAATTTTTTATAATTATTTATCTCTCTCTCTTTTTTCAATTATTAATTAAAAGTAAAACAATTCTGAACAACAGCAAACAAACATGGCTGACTATTGAAATATTTGTAGAGCCCTCCTATTTTGGAAACCCTAGGCACATGAGTCGACCTTGACCCTAACCAACTTGTCAAACATAGGAGAAAATATAAAGATATTTTAATCATTAACATATAATAATTTTAATCATGGTAGAGGAAAAAATACAAATAGAGTTGTAAAATTATAAAAGATCACAGTCATTTCTCAAATTTTAGTAACAATATTGAATGTAATTTACCTTAATTTTTTTATAAAAAAATATTTTTAACAAGAAATTTATTTTTAAAATATAAATATTAATTTTAAAATAGCAATCACAATCATTAATCTCATTTGCAAGATTGACTACATGAGTTCTAATTTTTCAGGCTGTCTTTACTATTGTAATATCTTTTGAAAGATCATTACATGATTTACATCTAACATCAATTTTTATCTATATCATCCGCAACAATGTATCTATATTCTCAATATATAACCATATATGATTAGACTGTAATACCATGCTAACACAATCATGAAATATCACAATTACATTAAATATTCAACCTAAATTCCAATATCAAAGGGCAAAAGACATAAAAATGCTCTCAAACTTTATCCAAATAGCCAATTGGGTCCCTCAACTTTGAACTGAACCTATTATGCTCCTCGATTTTTTAATTTGAAATAAACACACACCTCACTTTGCAATTTCATTCCAAGCATGCATCTTGAATTTTTGTGAGATTGGCACGTGAAACCATGCACGTATGAGGAAAGTGATGGGTGAATAGCCATGTTTCCTTCCTATCGATGACGAACGGGAAAGACGACCACCCACGTCATCAGACCTCTGCTGCCCGCCCACACCCACAACATTGCTATCGTCAACCCCGATCAACGTCGTCATTGGTCACCAGCATGAGGAAGGCGAGCGAGCGACCAACTACTCGCCTTCCATGCCGTTGCCATCATCGACTTGCCGCTGCCCATCTATATCCGTCATCGGCAATCGCTCGCCTCCTATGCCGCCAACAGAGAGTGAGAGAAAGGCAGCAATCACCGAGCGAGAGTGAGAGAGACACAACGACCAACGATAGACGAGAGCGAGAGCGAGAACGATTTGCAAAGAGGCAGTGACCACTGGTGACGATCCAAAGTTCCAATCCAAAGTTCCAACGAGAGAATTCAATGCGTAAGGTATGTAAGAGAATTTGATGCCGTCGTCGGCCACCACCAGAGAGGCAACGACCATTACTAGCGTTGTCAATGTTTAGGAGAGAAGTGTCTAGGACATGTATCTCATGCGTGCCCAATTGCAAAATCAAGTGTGTATTTGTTCCAAATTTAAGAATTGAGGAACATGATCGGTTTAATCCAAAGTTGAGGCGCCAAATGACTCTTTGGGCAAAGTTTGAGGACATTTTTATGCCTTTTTCCATATCAAAGGGCTAAGAAACCAAATGATAAAAAAAATGAACTTTAGATCAAAACTCAAGATGAACGTAACCTAAGCTTACCTTGACGGTAAATGATTATAATAGCCTTCAATATAACCTTGAGATTAAACCTTCCAAAAGTGAGTCTCAAACCGTGTTAGAGACGAGTCTAGAGAACATATTCATGATGATTGGACTGCGAGACCACGCTAATTTAATGACAGGACATCACTATTACATTAAATACTTAAACCAAACTCCATAATCCTTGTGCTAAAGAACCATCTCATAGCAGTAAAATGCCAGGAATCCAATAACAACAAAACAGAAACATTAGAACAAAAATCAAAATGAACTCAACCCAAGATCGACTTAATGGTAAAAGATTATAATAGCCTTCACTATAACTTGAAACCGAACCTTCCCAAAGAGAGTCTCAAACCTTCCCAGAGAGTCTAGACCAAATATTCATTATAACAGGGATAAAATGGCGAAGAGGGCAGAGATAGCAAATTATAATGCAGGGAAGAAATGTGGTTATAAGGGTGATAAAATGACTTGAAATAACAAGAAAAGGCACCTAACATTCAAGTGGTATGAGCGCCATGTGTCCTTGAAGCCCATATGCCAAACACAAGAAACCAGAACACAAATAAGATGGCCCAGTAGCGGGCAGGTCCATACTTGATTCTTGTTAGTACAATCTGCACGTTTTCAATAGCACAAACATTACGTTATTACTTAACCAAAAAACAAGAAAGAGCACAAACATAAGATCAACCATCCACATTTCCAGAGAAAAAAAAAACAAATATATATATATATGATATTCCTGGTTTTTCCCATAAAGCCACACCTCAAACTAAAAAAGGGTAAGTGAACTACCAATCCAAAACCATAATCACTTGCTAAATAGAGGGAGATGGAGCGCTTGTGCATTCAAGAGTGTCACTAGTGCATGAGACTCCTTGCTTTATGAGGGGAGGGGTGGGGGCGGGGGGGTTGGGTTGGGGGGGGGGGGGGGGGGGGGGTGTTGTAGGGGTGCATGTAACCTTCTCCTTGTATTTTTGCAAATAAATTTTCTATAACTTGAACCCATTACCGTTTTGGTCATAAAGGAACAACCTTATCTTTGCTTTCGAGCCTTGCCTCGAATTCTCACCCAGAAGATGCAATTGTGAAAGGAATTTTCACAACTAAAATCCGATTAATAAATATTAACAGTGTCAGATCAGCAGAAGGCCACATGAAAAGCAATATATCCTTAACTCAAAAAAAGAAATCAATATTCTCAAGGGAATCAAGAGGTAAAAACATGATAAGGGTAGTTCATGTTTAGCATAACTAGCCTTAATATGTCTTATCTAGTCCATTAGAAGGCAAGTATAATTGATGGATGCAAGGCCACAGGAAAAACTATGGAATAACTTACGAATCGAAAGAAGACAACAACAGTTAAAGCACAAATGCCTCCAAGAAGAATGTGAAGACCACTTTTGGCAGTTTTCTGCAAGCAGGAGATCATTGTCAGATAAAATATACTAAGGTGCAAATAAAAAAAAAAGGAAAATGAAATACAAGCATATCCAGACTCTCCATTTCTGTGGGTGGCTCTCTGATTCCACATATCTATCAGTTGGAGAATTCAGATGCCAAAACCAATAATAATTCAGAAAATTAATCAATCAGTTAAGAACATATATCAATATATGAGGTATTCTTTTCCTTGCTCATACTATTTCTCCTCTACAGATACCAACAGAAGTGGGCGTCATAATATTCTACTCTTCCTCACTTCCATTCTCAAGTTTTTTTCTTTTCAATTCATTGTCTTCCACAAATGATCTGTACCATATTTTCACACGTTCTAGTAGATAGGTGAATGAGTTTGTACCGAGTAAAGAAAGCTGCTCAGAATTTCCAGGTGTTCTCTTACAATGAATACAGAGATGCCTCATTGTTTTAGCCCACTAAACAAGATTGGAGAGGCAGTATTTTGATGTCTTTTACTACCAACAACCTTACACATTCATCTCTGAGTTTTTTTTTTTCCTTTTTCTTTTATTGTTTTCTTTTGTTAGCAAGCATTCACATTAGTTTTTTGGTTGGATTGTTAAAAGCCAGCTTAGAGACACATGTTTATGGATACAGAGATTCTTGCAGTCAAGCTTGAATTGGTGCATGGGGGAGGGATTTCACATCGAGTTAACCACAGCTTCCAACAGCAAATGTGAAAATCTTGTAACACTCAGGGGATGCAATGTGTTGAACTACATGGAAAACAATAGCCCATTCCACACCTTTCTTGTATCCATCAAAAATAGAAAATCCATTAGATAAAAGAACTGCCTTGACAAACTGCTTTGGTGCATCTGCATAAGCTTAGCAGCTACAAGTAGTGATACACTACATGAAAACTAAGTAGAAAAAGAAATGCTCACATGAAGCATCTATGTATAGTAAAGACCTAAATGCTTTGGCACACCTGCATAAGACAGCCTAGCAACTACAAATAGTGATACACTACATGAAAACTAAATAGTAAAAAAATGCTCACATGAAGCATCTATGTGTAGTAAAGACAAGATGATTCCATGTACCTTTCCAACATGAGGAGCTATCAGCCATGCAAGAGTGACAGTAAGAAGCCCTGTAGCAAGCAGGATCCCAGTACCCTCCACGGCCCATTTTGTTGCAGGATTTTCAGCAGGGACAATTCTTTCAGAGACAATGTTAGGGGCTTGTTCATCGACAAGCAGTGAAGTTGCGACAGTCTGGCTATTATTATGTAGATTAAACCAGAGTGAAATCTCACTTAGCCTTTGCCTTCGGATAGCAGCAACAGCATCAGGGTCCACACCTGAAGTCTGCACCACCGTAGGATTAGGCTCCCCATTGGCAGTCCTTTCCCTCAGCATTTCATAATCCTTCAATAAAACTACTATCTTTTTGAAATCTGAAGTTCTGATGTTTTTTGCAACACATCCACAAATTTCACAGATGGTGGATCCATGGTTCACAAACCACTTTAGTGCACATGCATAGTGTACTAGAGCAAGATCACTTTTACAGGAGCAACCTAGCTCAATTAATGTGTCCCGACGGTGACTAAAACCCATCTCTACATCAGTGTTACAAATGAAAACCTCCCCTTTAGGGCTGACAAACTCAAGAACTTCACATGCTCTTTTGCCACCTCTGTTACAAGCACTTTTAACATCTTTCAAGACTGTTTTGCAGTTAGGTTTTACATGCTCACTGCTTTTTGTTGTATCCTGTGATGGTGGAGTGATACCCAAAAGTCCCAGCACAACATCCCCCCTTCTATCAGATTCAGCACAATGGCATACACGACAAGTTGCCAAGCCTGCCTCATTGTCCAAACCATGATGTGATATTGGAGAAGTCCCTGAATCTTCACTCTCAGTGGATGATGAACCTTCATCACTCTCTTCAGCCTTAATTGCTTGTGGCAGATTCTCCTCACCCATTACACTACCATTTAATAAAGATGTGCTTTTATGCTCTATCATCAGATGATCAGAGCACCATCTTTCACTTATTAAATCTCATGACTCCAACTACCATATTGCATATTTCTGAGAAGAATCAGTGCATTTCTGAAGATCTGGGACCACTTTGAATGCACAATGCAGATCTCTTAGGATATTCCAAGGCCTTGATGAAGGAGAGAGAAAAGATTAATGTAATACCTGATTATTAAAAAAACAATACAACCTTATGCCTACTTTTAAGTTTTTAAATTTAGATGCATTTAATAGGAAATGCAATGTGCTTTCTTCTGAACTTTTAAAGCTGTACTAATGCTTACTTGGGCAATAAACAAAACATTAGTCACTGCAATGACAAGGGGGAACCTTCAGGAATCTAAAACAATAAGGCTCCTGAAGAAGCTGATTAGTTTATTTGCAATCAAAAGCAAAATCAATCAGGAATTTAAAACAAAAAGACTTCTAATGAATCTGAGTCTCTTTCTAAGCTAAAAAAATCTATCACATCAACAAAAATACCTATTCGTAAATCTATATAGCACAGAGGGCAAGAGAAACAGTTTTAATACCAATTATCAAGAATTAGATCTTTAACTAATCTCATGATGCACTTTTCTTACATATAAATTGCATTTCTAACTGTAGAATCTATAATTATGTTAGACAAATAGTCAAACCTAATGTAAATCTATATGAACAATTGAACATACTACACAATTCACTAAGCATAACTGTTTTATATCTTATTCAGTAGCAGCAAGTCCAAATGATGGTTTCAACCTGCTACCAACATAAATTGCTTCATATTCTATGCACAAATGAGGAGGGGGGGGGGGGGGGGGGGGGGGGGGGTGTTAAAGAAAGCTGTTTCAC
Source organism: Diospyros lotus (assembly GCF_014633365.1). NCBI lineage: Eukaryota > Viridiplantae > Streptophyta > Magnoliopsida > Ericales > Ebenaceae > Diospyros > Diospyros lotus. The sequence goes on along the minus strand of NC_068341.1, from coordinate 32,693,095 downwards.
CAATCTTATATATTTTTCATTGTTAAATACCAAGTGGGCAATCTTGTTTGACTTTTTAACAAACTGCAAATGCCATTACTCCCAACACCCCCTCCCCCCCCCAAAAAAAAGAAAAGGCACAAACTGTCATTTCTTTGTTTAATTTTAGGTCAACTGTTTAGAAAAATCAACTCAACTAGTTCCAGTCAAACTCCAAAGCAACAAAAAAATCACTTAAACAATGGCATCTAGGGGGTGCTCGCTTGCGGAACCAACGAATTGAAATATAAAACAACAAAACTCATGCGTTAGTCCAATTTTCAATCGCAGAAGCAAGAGATGAAAGCTAATACGAACCCACAAGAACCCTAACGAGCAGCCACGTACCAGCCGATGCGCTCCACCGACACTAGGAAGTAACAAAAACAAAAATCAATAAATCTCTAATAAAATTTCACAGATAAGATGGTGAATTCTCCAGCATTACGTACTCGATCAAGAACTGACAAATTTCTGCAGAAAATTCACTAATGGCGACGATAAATTGAGCAAGTACAGGAAATCGAGAGCGAGAAATGAAGGCTCAAATAAACACAAAAATTGATAACTGGGGAGAGAAACAAACCTCGAGGAAGCGGAGGAAGAGCAAATGGATCAGAAAGCAAACATCGATCTCCCTCTCTCTACCAACTTCCAGATCAGTCAGCCTTTTTCCACTACTTGTGGATGTTAGGGGAGGGAGAGAACGTGTCGTCTACAGCTTGCTATGCTTTTCTTGCTTTTGTGGAAAAGAATTGCCATTTGCTTTTCTCTCAATTTCTCTTCAAAAAAGTTGACATTAATAATGTGACTTACCTAAAAAATAAAAATATTAATTAAGCTCACTTCTTTTAAGTAATAATATAATTTATTTTAAATCAATTACACCTATCACTTTTAAGATTTGAGGAAAAAATAAAAAATTTCTTGAGTTACCAAAAACAACAAAAATCTCCTCTTCTTAATGTCTATGTCCTCGTATATAAACCTAGACCTAGACCTAATGCCCTTGTCCTCTTGGTATGTTGTCTCTGCTTGTAGTGCTAATCACAATCTTTATTCTCATAGTCCAAGTCCTAGAATCCTTGTCCTCTGAATCCTAGTCCATGTCCTCATAGTTCAAGTCTTAGTCATACCCCAAGTAATCTTAAGACTCCTAGTCCTCGAACATGTTGTCTTAATCTCAATCCTAGTACCCATAGTTCTCATAGTCCCAATAGTCCTAGGTCTATGTCCTACTTCTAATGTCTTTGTCCTAGTCTATTTCCTACTCCTAGTCCAAAGTTCATGTCATAGTCATAAGTCACGGGTATAGATCCTAAGTCCTAGTCTTGGTCCATGTCTTAGTTCTAGTGTTTATACTAGTCCTTATCCTCATAGTACTATCCCTAGTTGAAGTTCTAAAACTAATAGTTATATCCTAAACTTACCCTTGTCTGCCTAGTCAAAGAGGACTAGGACTCATATTGTTCCTAGTCCTAATACTAGTCCTAGTCCTAGTCCTAGACTTAGTTAAAGGCCAAGGTCTTAAGTCTTAGTTTTAGTCTTGGTCCTATTCCTACTCCAGTGCTAATATTAGTCCTAGTGTTCATGTCTTAGTCCTAAACCTAGTGTCCTACTCCCTAGAGCTAGTCCTAGTCTTAGTGTTCACGCCTTAGTCCCAAAGCTAGTGTTTATGACCTAGTCATATTCATTATCTTCATAGTGTTAGTCTTAATCCCTATTTTCATAGTCTTAGTGTTAGTGATAGTGCCCTAGATGCTATATTTACTGTATATTGAATGTATGTGTATGTCATTATTGATTACTCTTGATATTAATATAAGGTTATATTTTCATTCATATCTCTCACTCTCATCTTATGAATGAGTCCCTAGACTTCCTAGTAGACTTCCGACTCTCAAGTTGTTGAGATTGTGGGACTTGGATTTCTAGTCTAACATATCTTAAAGATATTCCCAGTCCTTAGATTTATCAGAAAGAGACTATGATCTATCGATTAGTGGACTGACATATAGGCCACTACCATTGTTAGAATTGGATTCTAATGGGAATGGGGTGGTGAGTCACATGCCACATTGTATGGGATGCATCTAGTAGACATGTGGGTGAGTGTTAGAGAACATCCGCTAAATGTGATGCTTGTGACAGATCACATAGCTTGAGGATTAATGATCTGTCGCTGGCTCTTGATTGTGTATCTGGTCCTTTGACTAGAGGCGATATAGTGTCTTGTGCACTAGTGTCAGTGATTTTTCGTTGAGCGAAACAATTCGGTGTAAGAGGTGGGAATGTTTTTTGTGCGATTTTTGTACAGTGGTGTATAGAGACAGATGTTTGTTAATAAGATCCATTGACCTCCATTAGATGGGGGAAAACATCCTATGTCATCCATGTAGGTGATCGTGATTGGAAATCCCCTAGCTCGAGTGAGCATGAGATTGGAATAAGTTCCAATGTTAGATTGGATCTGACATGCTACCTATATCACACACCATACTGGATCTGTCATAGCTACCGAGTCCTGTGAGTTTAATCAGTCTATGACTCTCACTCGATCAGGATGTTAGTCAGTGGAAGGATTACAGTGCACAGTAATTGAGGAGCCTTAATAGGTTCATTTAAAGTTGGACTTCATTGCTATTAGGATCGTCCTGAGTCCTACTTAGAAGATATTCAGGATCTTTCAGGGTGCTCTGGAGATTTGGAGAGATCTTCTTAGTAGAATAGTGGGATCAGTCGATGTCAAGGAATTGGTGGGTCCTAATTGCTACATGGTTGTGAACCAAGAAAGTCACACGCATATCGAATAATAAGCGGATTAGTGATCCATTACTATTAGTGTGTTTCTCGTTGTTGTTGGACAGTGATATTGGTTGTTATATCATATGTGGGACAAATGGATCTATGGTTATGGGAGATGGCTATTGGATAACAGGGCCTTAGAGGCAATTGGACGAAGTTGGTGTTGGCAGACAAAATTGGTCGACAGGTTCATGGAGTAGTCGTCCGTTTGGAAATTGACAATCGGTGCTCGCATGTTGTCGACTGTTTGTGCCCTGTCGACTGGTGCTTGGGGAAGTGTTGAAAGCCTTGGAACGGTCCATCGATTTCCCCAAGTTGTTAACCATTTCTACTATTTAATATGACGCAACTTTGTCGCATCACAACATTTAATGCTCTAATGCAAATTATGAGAATGGGTATGGACATGGGAGAGGCATGGATGGTTGGGGCTGCAGAATGAATGGGATTTGAAGGGGTTTGGTGGATTGGAAGAAAAGGCCCGATTGTGTGAGCTACTCTCGATTTTTCTTTCTTCTTGCTCTAGCTAATTGTTCGCTTCTTCTTCTTTTTCCTCCTAGAGTTGTTGTTTTTTCTTGTTCTTGCTCCATGGTAAGCAAAAGCAGCTCCCATCTTCTTATTCTCTCATTTCAATGGCTGTTGGACAACCAAGAGGTAACTAAGAAGGGATTGTTCATAACTCTAAATCACCTCCATTGAGAGGGTCCTAGCATGGCTTCGTTTGAGGGTTTCATGGTAGCTTGGGCATGGACTGACTAGGTCTTTTATGCTTGTGGAAAAGGGCTAGTCACCCGGGTGTTTATAGGATCGGAGGAAGCTGTTGGACAGAAAAGAAGAGGAGCAATGCATATTCAACCTACACTGAATGTCACCTAAAAGGTATACCGAAAAACCCCATATGGCATGGAATTTTTCTGTTTTCCATGTGGTTGAAAGAAACCAAGTATTGCAAGGTCAATTTTGCTCTCTATTGTTTATGTTTTATGCTTCCACTATGTGTTTTTTTTTTTTTTTTTTATGAAAATGCCTTTAAAATAAAATCCATGCATAGATACGCACCCGGTTGGTGTTTTTGGCACGCCTTTGGCCATTTCCCTTTAGTGGCATTAAAGTCTCGACTCAGTTTTATCATCCCCTATTTGTGTTTTTTGTTTTGTGTGTGTATTTTCAGACGCGTACCGGTCTATGTCTGATGAAGGAAGCTAGTCGATAATCTCTTAGGGATCATTGACCTTTCCAAGGGACCTAGAAAATCGATCGATCGATTTTGGAGGCTGCCGACCATTTCAATCAACCAACCAAAACAATCGACAAATATGAAAATTTGTCGACTGTTCTCTTCGAGTGGGAGACACAGTTGATAGTTCCTTGGACTGTCAACCGATAAATGGAGAAAAAGTTGACCGTTTCATACTGCCTGTGTGCTAGTTTTCCATTTTCTGAGGTATTTGCTTAAATGTAATTGGATTACACGGGATAGGCATATACCGGAAGAGAATGTTGTTTTAGATGCCATAAGTCTGAATAATAACACACATTACATAAATACAAAATTATTTGAAATTGGATTTCAAAACTTAATGCCAACAGGATCAATTGGATTGATCGGGGTGATCATGGGTTTATTCAATGTGATTGAATGAATGAATGATTACAAGTATTTGGTCCCAAATATGAAATAATTATTTATTCATTCGGTTTGTAAAGAGACATAAGTCTCCATGTCTTTTGTTTCATTTTTAGAATTATTTGTATTAGAAAATTATTCTTGTAAAATTGAAGAATGAGCATTAAGGCATTGATGTTGATGGAGATGTCGAGTCATCTAGTGTTGGTGTAATGCCTCACTTTTTAATACTACAACGATACAAAATTTTATACTAAAATCTCACAGGGCGTTAGGGAAACGTTGAACAACGGAAGCAAAGGATCGAACCTGAAAATGGTAAGAAGCTAGGATTTCCCCACTATATATTTAGTACAAGTACAACAAGGACACGCAACCCTCTAAAAATTTTGATAAAAAAAAGATAACCCCACATCGTACAATAGTACTTAGCCACTTAGTATTGAAATACAATGCTTAAATTAAACGAGTACAAGGTTTCGTTCCGGATTCAATATCAAAAAGTAAAGAAATCAAGCTTCGGTGTCCTCTCTACCCTTCTGACTACTTGATTCTGGGATATCTGACACATTTGACATACCTGGAACGTTGAATGTTATAGGGGTATGAAACACCAAAGTTAGATAATTACATCTGAGTGAGATGATTCATAAAAGAAGAGTACATGCGTGCATATGCAAGTATGTTAAATGTCATGAGATCCTTCCCCTCTATGGAAGCCTTAGCTAGGAAGTTGCAATCATCCCCTCGCTATCATGTCCAAACACCTTAGCCTCATCGCACAAACATGATCTCAATCCCAGATATCTTGATCACACATGATAGCCCACAAGCTTGCCACAACCACTAATGTTATGGTGCATGAACAAATGACAGTATAATGCTTTTCAAAGAAACATATGTTATGCAAGCATGCAAGCCACACAAACTGCACCAAATGAACCAAAAATTGATCAACATGGAGCAAGAAGGATGCAAGAACCACTCACATTAGCTGTTTATCTTTCAAGTGTACTTTTCACAGTCTACGAGAATGGACTTTCTGTAAAAAAAACACATATTTTCATAAACCAGACTTTAAATATTTTTACATAGGATTGTTCAAACTTAATTAAACAAGATTTTTGGAAATTTCAAGTGAATATAATGGCTTCCTTTCTTTCCCATCTACAGGAATATAAGTTTAAATCGGACTTACCTCGCTGGTTTTTGACAGTTTTGGTATGAACTTTGAACTTTCTGGCAAATCGCTTGTTTCTCCCTTGTTTCTTCATCGATTTCTCTCTTTCTTATTACAAAATCTTCCTCCTTTTTTTCTTTAAAATATATCTCCTATAAATCTTCACCTTTCCTTCTCAAATGAATGCTCCAAAATCATCCCCAAAAGCCTTATTTATAGATATCTCTGGTGAATTATCTTTTGCCACATGTCGCCTCGAGATTCTAATCTCATTTTAACATACCACTTGTCCATGCCACTAGTGCCTTGAGATTTGTGCATGGCCAATAGTTTCTTGTCACCTATGCCTCAAACTTCGTGTCTCATAATCACCTTCCAAGTTGTGGCCAATCACGCTTCGCCATCTCAAATGTTTATGGTCAAAGTATTTTCCAATATATGTGTTATTTATGATTTAAGAGATTGGAAAAATAATACGTTAAATCTTAAAATCTTGGAAAATGAAGTTAAAAACATTTTTATAGCATCTGTCGACTAAGTGGCTATATTTAGTTTACTAAGCCTTAGGCTCTATCAACTAACAGAATCATTGTATTGGTTTTATCGACAGAAGACTTCAATTTGTCGACTAAGTCATATATATATATTGTATTATGATTCTGTCAACTAACTCATTCATTCTGTCGACTATGTCTTGTTATTGGCTTAAATCTGTCAACTAACCATTTTCTTATGTCGACAGTTTGTGTCTCTGACAGTTTTCAACGGCTAGTTTCTCAATCTCTAACAGCTCAAAAACAGCTAGTTTTGGGCAAAGCTTTTGGAAAGCCTATAAATACCAATCAAGGAGATCACAAGAAAACTAATGAATGGAGATGAAATGATTTGAGCTCACATCTTATACACATTTGTATTTATATTGATTGTGCTTCATTTTTCTCTTTTCAAGGCTTTGATTTTAACTTGTATAAATTCATTCAAGCCTTGTTTGAATTTTGAGAGATCTTATAACTAAGAGAATTAACTCTTAGATTCTCTTTTCATTATTTAATTCTTGTATTTCCTAGCTAGTGTAGCTAGAATGCCTACTTGTGTAAGTAAGAGGTTGTATTTTCCTAACTTGTTGCTAGAGGGCCTACTTGGGTTCAAGTAGGAGGTTTTAGTGAATTGGTTTAAAATCCTTAGTGGTAGTTAAGGTAGTGGATTAGGCTTGATTTAAACCGAACCACTATAAATCCTTTGTGCCTTTTTATCTTTCTTGCTTTATATATTTTTTAAGCTTTGCATTTGTTATTTTATATGCTTTATGTTTTAAATCACTAAAACCTCATTTGAAACAAAAAAATATCAAGTTTTTAAAATACCCAATTCACCCCCCTCTTGGGTGTGTGCCATAGCACTTCTATTTCAATACCACTTGCCCCAATCCTTATCTTGCCACATGTCCAAAACCATATTTGAATAGGATTTGGAATCCAAAGTTAAATTGGAAAGTTATTTGGAGTTCATAAGGTAGATTTAAATGTGATTTGAAATCCAAACCTTTCAAAGGCATATTGGAATGAACTTTGGAATCCAAAGCTAGATTTAATAAAATTTGAACTCCAAAACTAAATTTGAAATCCATAACCACATTGGAATGTGGACTCACATTCGAAATCTTTAAATCCCACATTTGCCCTTTTTACTTTCTAATATTGCATTCTCGTCCTGAATTTTTCGATAATTATACTTAAACCCCTTGCAACATGGTCTCTGGGCTATCTTAAAATTTCCTTTATACCCCTAATTGAAGAAAAGATTTATTACACTAATACTCCATAATTTTAGTAAATTACACTTGTGCCTTGAGTTTTTCAAAAATTACACTTTTACCCGGGCTCAATAATTACGATTTTGCCACTAGGTCTGAAACTGAACTTTTATCTCAAAACTTTCATAATCCTTTGAAATATTCTTTTCCTCAAACATTTAAAACTAAAAATCTTAAGTATTACAATTGGTGCCTTGAGGGAGTAAGTCAACCAAAATTTTGGTAGCAATTTTTTTTTTTAGTTGAATGTCTCTTGCAAGCCTTGTTAATTAAATCTTGAGGCTCGAGTTTAATTAAATGCTTAAAGACCCATGATCATCCATTTATATGTGCATGTATGCCTTATTGTTTTAATATGTATTGGATGCATGAATTAAAACTTAATGCATGTGCAAAGTGAGACCTAAATTATAGACCATAAAATGTTTCCATTTGTGAAAGATATATTAGATCTTAGCGGTAAATTGGATTCATTGTAGCCCTCTATCACCGTAGGATAACCATCAGTCAAATAGGTGTGCCCTGGCTATAGATACATGGGAGGGTACATTCCAGGAGAGTTGATTTGTCGACTTATTAAGCACTTTGTGTTGTTAGTGCCCCCATATAACTATTCCCAAGAATCTATTATGTAAGGGGTATGGGTTCGAATGGAAAACTGGCTGGTGTGATGGGTGGGGATCTAACTATATCATCGGTCCAAAAAACTATTATGTGAGGATTTGGTGGCATAGGGGCCGAAGATCGAGCTACACATTGGATGTGGAAAAGAAGCAAGGAGTTGTCTATTTGATCACCCACTATGAATCTTCCAATGAGATTCACGTTCATCACCCTGGGAAGTGTGGGTTCGAAAAAGTTAGTGGGAGGTACCTTTAATTTAAGACCAGAATTAATTGTATTTTTAAAATGATCACACTGACAAATTATAAATTCTTTTGCAGCTAAATCTCTATTTTTTGTTTAAAAAAAAAATAACAAACCAATCAAACTCTTTTTCTCGCATTCTAGACAAAAATGTTTTGATAAGACCAAATTTTAATAACTAGCTCAGAAATTTAAAACTTGTTTTAAATATGGAGTAGATATCATATGTCTTAGAAAGTTCACCACCTTTGGAACTCCTCAAGGGATCTAGTGAGGATGGGCATGTGGCATTTGAGAAGTGGCATGACCATGACTTTAGGGTTGGGAACTTTGTACTTGCCTCCATGAGCAATAAGGTTTAGAGGCAGCACAAGCATATGTGGACTGTTGTTGATATGGTATTAAATCTAAAGGAATTATATGTAGAGCAGAGTAGGACTGCTGGCTATGAGATTTCTAAGAAGTTGTTCTGGGCCTGGGTCTCTGAGGGCGCTGATGTTGAGGTTAATGTGTTGTCCATGATTGATTCCATCAATCAGTTGGACACACTTGAATTTCACATGGATGCAGATCCACAGATTGACTTGATCTTACAGTCGCTCCTTGAGTCACGCTCTAGTTTTATCATGAATTTTAATATGAATAAAATCCAAACCACGTTCCCTGAGCTACTTAACGTGTTAAGGTTAGCTTAGGCATAGATTAAGGCGAAAGGCAAGGAGGGTGTTCTTGCTTTTGCCTCGACTTCTAGATCTTTGATAATGAGGTCTAACTCTAAGAAGAAAAAGAAGTTGGTGGGGGCAAGGGAAGCAGATTTCCAAGGGCAAGTCCAAAGCATAGGCACTTAAAGAAACGTGTTTCCTATGTGGGCAGGTGAAGTATTGGAAAAGGAATTACCCAAAGCTTTAGCATGGCCCTAAGGGCAAGCACAGGGAAACTTAGGGGGTAGGACCTTCAGACAAGTAGGTTGCTTTAGAAGCAGGAAGTCGTCCTCAGAGTGTGGAATAGAGCATCTATTAATCCATTAGCTATAAGGACTTCTTCTATTACTTTGTTTACCAGGCATGTATTAAGACTTAAAGTCTATTTACAAGTACCGGAAGTTATCTAGAATGTTGTTTCCATTCCTAAGCTTGTAGAAGAAAACTATGAATTTTCATTTTCCAACAATATGTGTTATATTCATTTTGGTAATGAATGTGTTGGAATGGGTACATTGGTTAATGGTCTTTATGTCTTGGAAATACACGAGTCTATGAGAGATGATACTGCATGTATTGCAATTACAAACAACAGGAAGCATTCTTGTGATACCAGTATAGATTTTAAGCAATTATGACACCTCAGGCTAGGCCATATTGGAGATAAGAGGATTAGTGAGTTAGCCAAAAGAGGATTTATCGATCTAGTAGGTTTTGAACCGGGGTTGACTTACAAATCTTGCCTACTTGGGGAAATGGCTAAGTAAACCTTTATTGGACAAAGTAGGAGGGTTGATGATTTGCTAGGTCTGATTCATACTGATGTATGTGGGTTGTTTCTAGTGTTACTAATAGTGCCTTAATGCTAGATTTAGATGACATCTAGTGATTGTAATTATGGGATTAATGATGTAATTCTTGCAAATGTAATAAAATATGTTTTCATATTTTAAGGTCATATCTTCATTCATATCTCTCCAATTAATCATATGAATGAGCCCTTAGATTTCTTGACGATAGTCTTATTCTTAAGTGTTAAGAATATGTGACAAAGACTTTCGGGTTAAGGTTTTCTTAAAGATTAATTATCAGTCCTTAGATGTCTCAAAAGTGGGCTATGATTAATCGATTATGGACTAACACATGGGTTACTACCTTTGATTAGTATGAGATGCTAATGATAAATGATGGTGTCGCATACCATAATCCATGCGATGGATACTACAATAGAAGTGGTTGTAGAAAAAGGTTGTTGCAGAGATGTCTTCTTAGATCAACAGTTTGGCTTCTGCGGAGTTACTACAAAAGGCGTTAATAATTAATCTTCTCTCGTCGGCACTTCGTGCAGCTTTACAACTCTTGCCTCCACTTAAGTTGGTAGGACACCTTCTGCTTTTGAAACTCCCCGAACTTGGAAAAATATATCTGAGGAAGCTGGGAAGTTCATGAAAGTGCCTCCTGGGTTCATAGAACGCTCTTGCATACACATCCCAGGATGTCTTTTTCTTGTGGAATAGGCCTTTGCAATCTTCATTCTTCACAACAACACTACTCTACGGGCGTTGACATTGTTAGGGAGAACACTCCTTAGCTATCAAATTCATGTTTGGGAAGTGATGTGCTCCTAAACTTGGCCTTTATCAATAAGGGGACCATCCTCCTCACTTCCTACTTGCCTAGTGTAACACCCCATTCCCACCACCGGGCGCTACAGGCAAATAATCAATTGGATTGTTCACCCATCAACCAAATACTGAACGGATGGACTATGTTCAATAAGAAATGCCTTAGGCTGGCACTAGGCTTTGCCCTTCCCTTCGCTTTACTCAAGGATTCAAAAATAAAATGCCCGAGAAAACCCATCGAGAAAATTCAAAATCTTGAGTGAGCGTCATCCTTCTTCAGCTTAGACCAATCGAGCCAAGGACGACTCGCCCAGAATCCCACAGACAACGCTGGCATCTCGTTCAATAACTTGAGGCTTAAGGCCACCTCATGAAAAAGGTTGAAATTACTTTCATTTTAAAATATACTTTGGGTCTCAACTTAACTTCACAAATAGCCCAAAGCCTTAATCGTAAGAGGAAACATGATAGCTTGGACCACATCGAACCCATTTTCTTTTTCCAAAAGTTCATAGAAAATTTCAGGTCAAATCTCCTCTTTGAAAAATTCTCCAAAACTTTCCTTAACCGACAATTCCAAAATAACCCTAATTTCCCCCAATTTCAAGGGAAATATTCACTTATTTTATATTTCCAAAATTTTGAAACTTTTCCATGAAATTACCCAAAAATCCCATTATTCCAAAAATTCCTCTGGGGCCCAAATTTAATTCCAAAAATGGCCCAAATCCCAAAAATTTTCAATTTTCAATTTTTTTTAAAAAATTGGTTGGTGGGGCCTACAATGCACCCCGGGGCCCAACTTCACCCTGGCAGCATGTGCTAGTCGCAGGTCGCGCGCACTCACCTTGCGTGGTTGCTAGCGCATGCACCTGCCCGCGGCCTTGCTTGTGCACGACTGCTACCTGCACCTGTTGCTTCATAAAAAAAATTATTATTATATTATATATATATTTTTAGGCTTTTAAGCCCATATTTTCCAGAATATAAATAAAATAAATATACTTCAAAATTATTCAATTTTGCCTCCATTTTTCCATAAATAAGGCTTACAAAAACTCTTGATGCTTCCACAACATACATCAAAATACATCCAAGAATAAAATACAACATGCTTAAGGCTCCATCAAGCCATACAACACAGTTTTGAAGCTTCTCGTGCTTCCACATTGCTTTCCCATCTTTGCTACCTTTCCCCCTTGGCTTGAAACTTATATGAGAGGTAAATAAACCTCATGAGCTATAAAGCTCAATAAGGGTGCAATGCAAAGTAAATGAAGCATAAATAACCATGTAATGCAAGTGACATGCATGGTATGGATGGCCATCCTTGCCTTCACAACCAGCAAGGTTGAGGGATCAACCAACCCTTTCCCAACCTTACTCCTCCCTATGGCCGTAAGTCCACTAGATTACACAAATGCACATATGCTTGCAACTACATGAAATTCATAACTAATACTTACTAAGCATGCAAGACCACCACCCATGGGGTCATCCCTTACCTTAACACCATTTTGAAGTCTTCAAGAATCATTATAGCTCCTTGCACCTCTTCTCCCTAAGTGATCCTTGAATAATCAAGATCCTATATTCAACAAAAAGATTAAAAAAAATGAAAAACTAGCCTTAAAATGGCTAATATGCACACTTTCTTACCTTTCTTTCTTTCATTTTTCTTCTTCTCTTTCCTTTCTTCTTCAAGGCTCTTCAAATGGCAAAAATTTGAGAAAAAGGCTCTCATTATTATAAATACCATGATTAAGTGGATGTCCATTCATCTTCTAAACTCCTACCCCTTTACTCCCTTCATTATGATTGTAACATATGACTACTCCTTTATTCCTTCATTATAATTGTAACATGTGACGTTTGAATTTCTTTTCTTGTAAGCCTATAAATAGAGGCATTTTATGTTGTGAGAAGGACTTTTTGATAGCAAGGATAAATGAAATTTCTATTCTCTGATCTCATGAGTTTTTCCTATTTTTCTTGCCTTTATTCTCTTAAGTTTTATAAGACGTTATCAGCACGATTCTCTGCCAATTTGTTTATTCTAGCATACAAATTCAAGGTAAGTATTCTAACTTTTCTTTATACTTTATGCACGTTTTGTTCATAGGTCACCTATGGCTATTTTCTCTTATCATATTGTGTATATTATAAATGATGATAATGTATGGTTGATTAGTTTTCTTATTATTTTATTTCATTATTCTATAGTTATTTTCTTTTCATTGTTAATATGAATTAAGTTTATCATTTATCTAATTATTACTTTTTGTATAGTACTCTCCATGGTAAATCTTAAAAAACTGGAGTTTGTCGCACTTGACATTACTGGAAACAATTCTTTATCGTGGATACTAGATGCTGAAATCCATCTTGATGCTATGGGTCTTGGAGACACCATTAAAGATAAAAATGATGCATCTAGCCAAAATCGTGCTAAGGCTATGATATTCCTTCGGCGTCATCTTCATGAGGGACTAAAATCTGAATATCTGACGGGTAAAGGATCCCCTTATTCTTTGGAAAATTTTAAAAGAAAGATATGACCATCAGAAAATGGTAGTTCTCCCAAAAGCTCGTTTTGATTGGATGCACTTACGATTGCAAGACTTTAAATCTGTAAGTGAGTACAATTCTGCAATTTTTAAAGTTAGTTCTCAATTGAAATTATGTGGAGAAAAGATTACTGAAAATGATATGTTAAAAAAAACATTCTCCACGTTTCATGCCTTGAATGTGCTCCTGCAGTAGCAATATCAAGAAAGAGGCTTTAAAAAACATTCAGAATTGATTACATGTTTTCTTGTGGCTGAACAAAATAATGAGCTTTTGATGAAAAATCATGAATCACGTCCTACGAGTTCTACCCCATTCCCTGAAGTGAATGCGACAATGTATAACAATCGAGGACAAGGTCGTGGGCATAGAAAAGGACGTGGTCGAGGTCGAAATAATTTTCGATATCATAGTGGTCATTATAATACTTCTAATTTGAAGAAAATTACACCTAATGAAGAAAAGCATGAGACGGAAAAATTTCACAAAATAAGATCCCCAAAACATATTGACAGTGTATGTTATAGGTGTGGAATGAAAGGTCATTGGTCATGTACATGTCGTAATGCTAAACATTTGGTTGAGCTCTATCAAGCCTCCTTGAAGGAGAAAGGGAAAAATGTTGAAGCAAACTTTGCATCTCAAGGTGATTTTGATGGTGATCATCTTCACTCTTTAGGGACAACACACTTGGATGTTGTAGATTTTTTTGATGGAAATATTGATGATTTTTCTGATGGCAAAATTAACCTTTCAATTGGTGATGAGAATGTCCATTTCTAAATTTGTTATCTTCATGTTGCATTAGCATTGGTGTGTTTATTTTTGTTGGTGTGTTTCTTTTGTAATTTATTTTCTTTTACTTGAATCTTATTATGTTTTTTTTTTTTAATGAAGAAGCATGGATCTTTCACTTCCTTTTGTTGGTCTCAATATCCATGGTGAAGATGTATGCTTAGCAGATAGCGCCACAACACATACTATATTGAAAAATAAGAAGTATTTTACAAATTTAAAAATAATGGAAGCCACTGTCACTAAAATATCAGGCAATGTAAAAATCATTGAAGGCTCCGGAAGAGCAAGTATTTTATTGCCTAGAGGAACGAAACTCACTATTAATGATGCTTTATTATCTACTAAATCAAAAAGAAATTTATTGAGTTTCAAAGATATTCGACAAAATGGATACCATGTTGAGACTATGAATGAAAATAATATTGAATATCTCTATATTACATCAAATGTCTGAGACTATGAATGAAAATAATATAGAATATCTCTATATTCATCAAATGTCTCTGGTAAAAAATGTGTATTAGAAAAGCTACCCGCCTTTTCTTTTGGTTTGTATTATACAAACATTAGTACAATTGAAGTACATGCTACAATGAACCATAAGTTCATTAATAAAGAAAGTTTTGTTGTTTGGCATGACTAGTTAGACCATCCCGAGTCAATAATGATGCGAAAAATTATTGAGAATTCACATGGACATCCATTAAAGAACTAGAAAATTCTTTTGCTTAATGAATTCTCATGTGTTGTTTGTTCTCAAGGAAAATTGATTATTAGACCTTCATCATCTAAAGTTTGAAATGAATCACCTACACTTCTAGAACGTATACAAGGGGATATATGTGGACCTATTCATCCACCATGTGGACTATTTAGGTATTTTATGATATTGATAGATGCATCCACTAGATGGTCACATGTTTGTTTATTATCCACTCATAACATGGCATTTGCAAGATTACTTGCTCAAATAATTAGATTGCGAGCACAATTTCCAGATTATACAATCAAGACAATTCGTCTTGATAATGCATGTGAATTTACATCTCGAACTTTTAATGATTATTACATGTTAGTTGGAATAACGGTTGAACATTCAGTTGCTCATGTGCATACACAAAATGGTTTAGTAGAATCTTTTATTAAACGCCTCCAATTAATTGCTAGACCATTACTCATGAGAACAAAACTCCCAATTTCTACTTGGGGTCATGCAATTCTACATGCAGCAACACTTATACGCATAAGGCCAACATCATATCATAAGTTCTCCCCATCACAATTGGTTTTTGGTCAAGAACCAGATATTTCCCATCTAAGAATATTTGGTTGCGCAGTATTTGTTCCAATTGCTCCACCACAGCGCACTAAGATGGGTTCTTAAAGAAGGCTGGGAATATATGTGGGATATGATTCTTCCTCAATTATTAAATATCTTGAACCAATGACAGGTGATATTTTTACAGCACGATTTACTGACTGTTATTTTGATGAGACAAATTACCCAGCATTAGGGGGAGATAAAAAACAGTTGGAAAAAGAAATTATATGGAATGCATCATCATTATCTCATTTTGATCCTCGCACAAATCAATGTGAGTTAGAAGTTCAAAAAATAGTTCATCTTCAAAATATTGCAAATCAATTACCAGATGCATTTACTGACCTAAGAAAAATAACTAAATCGCATATACCAGCTATAAATACTCCTACAAAAGTTGATGTCCCTGAAGGACTTCTTGTAGCTAATGAATTTAACACACGTTTGAAACGTGGTAGACCAATCGGTTCCAAGGATAAAAATCCTAGAAAAAGAAAAGGAGTACGTGATCAAGATGGAACAATAAAGGAGTTTAGTACTCTTGACGAGACTCGAGACATAATTGATGAAAAAACCCTAGAAGAGGTTCAAACCCCATAAGAGGTTTAGGTACCTGAAAATAATGAAAGTGATGAGATCTCAATAAATTATGTCTCTACAAGAAAAAGATGGAACCGAAAAGAATAAGTTATTGATAACATTTTTGCATATGCCATAACACTTGATGTTATTAAGGAAAGCAAGGATATTGAACCAAATTCTATTGAACAATGTCGACAAAGAAATGATTGGCCAAAATGGAAGGAAGCAATTCAGGTAGAATTAAATTCGCTCACAAAACGTGAAGTTTTTGAACCTATAGTCCAAACACCAGAAGGTGTAATATCGGTTGGATACAAATGAGTTTTTGTGCTAAAACGAAATGAGAAAAATGAAGTCATGAGATATAAAGCTCGACTTGTTGCACAAGGGTTTTCTCAAAGACTTGGTATTGATTATGAAGAAACATATTCCCTTGTGGTGGATGCAATTACATTTTGATATCTAATCAGTTTTGCAGTTCATGAAAAGCTTAACATGCATTTAATGGATGTGGTTATAGCTTATTTATATGGATCACTTGATAGTGATATTTATATGAAAATCCCTGAAGGATTTAAAATGCCTGAAGTATATAACTCAAGTTCTCGAGAAATGTATTCAATTAAATTGCAAAGATCCCTGTATGGATTAAAGCAATCTGGACGCATGTGGTACAATCGTTTGAGTGAATATCTATTAAAAGAAGGATATAAAAATGATCCTATTTGTCCATGTGTCTTTATAAAGAATTCAGGATCAGAGTTCGTTATTATTGCAATGTATGTTGATGACTTAAATATTATTGGAACTCTGAATAAATTATCTGAGGCAATGGAATACTTAAAGAAAGAATTTGAAATGAAAGACCTCGGAAAAATAAAATTTTGTCTTGGTTTGCAAATTGAGCATTTGACAAATGGAATTTTTATTCATCAATCAACTTATATAGAAAAGATCCTTAAATGATTTTACATGGACAAAGCACATCCATTGAGCACTCCAATGGTTGTTAGATCACTTACTGTGAAAAAGGATCCATTTCAACCTAAAAAAGATAACGAGAAACTGCTTGGTCCTGAAGTACCATATCTTAATGCTATTGGTGTGCTAATGTATCTTGCTAATAATACTCGTCTTGACATAGAATTTTTTGTAAATTTATTGGCAAGATATAGTTCTGCTTCAACTAAAAGGCATTGGAATGGAGTTAAACAAATATTTTGTTATCTTTGAGGAACAAATGATTTGGGTTTATTTTACTCAAAGGAATCTAAATCATCACTAGCTAATTGGTTATGCAGATGCAGGTTATTTGTCTGATCCACATAAAGCTCGATCTCAAATAGGTTATGTATTTACATGTGGTGACACTACAATATCATGACGTTCTATAAAACAGACTATATCTACCATTTTTTCAAATCATGCTGAAATTCTTGCAATTCATGAAGCTAGTTGAGAATGTGTCTGGTTGAGGTCAATAACTCATCATATTCGGAGTACACGTGGATTATCTTATATAAGAGAAATGCCAACCACATTATACGAAGATAATGCTGCTTGTATTGCACAGTTGAAAGAGGGATATATTAAAAGAGACAGAACAAAACATATATCACCAAAATTCTTTTTTACTCATGACCTCCAGAAAAATGGTGACATAAATGTTCAACAAATTCAATCAAAGGATAACCTGGCAGATTTATTAACAAAGGCATTACCAACCACGACATTTGAGAAGTTAGTGCATGACATTGGAATGCGACGGTATAAAGATCTCAATGATATTAATCTGAAGTGGAGAAACATGCATTGTACTCTTTTCCTTGATCAGGGTTTCTCCCACTAGGTTTTCCTTGGCAAGGTTTTTAACGAGGCAAGTTTTAATGCATATTATACACCAATATAATGTACTCTTTTTCTTTCACTAGGATTTTTTTCCACTAGGTTTTTTCCTAGTAAGGTTTTAATGAGGCATATATTAGTGTAATGGACATCCAAGGGGGAGTGTTATAAATACCGTGATTAAGTGGATGTCCATTCATCGTCTAAACTCCTACCACTTTACTCCCTTCATTATGATTGTAACATATGACTACTCATTTATTCCTTCATTATAATTGTAACATGTGACCTTTGAATTTCTTTTCTTGTAAGCCTATAAATAGAGGCATTTTATGTTGTGAGAAGGACTTTTTGATAACAAGGATAAATGAAATTTCCATTCTCTGATCTCATGAGTTTTTCCTATTTTTCTTGCCTTTATTCTCTTTAGTTTTATAAGACTCCTTCCCTTTTTATATTTTTCTTATCTTGATATCTCAAATTCAAGACTTCATCTTAACTCTTGATTTCCCTTTGCTTTTAGAGAGGAAATCCCAACCACACAAGAAAGCACAATCCATGCGCTTTTGTCTTCTTTAATCTCATCCATTAGATTTAATTTACTTTTCAAGAGAAGATCTCAACCATTCAAGAAAGCGCAATCCAAGTGCTTCTTTAACTTTTAATCCACACCTTTTAATTTTTCAAGACAAAACCTCCACCAATAGATTAGCTTGTCTTCCATCCCATAAATAGATTTCTTATCTATTTATTTAATTTGATCATTTTTCACCCATCACATGTGAGTGACTAATTTCACTCACAAATTCCTTTTAAAATTAAATCTCAAATTCTTAACATTAATAGGAGACTAATTTATTTTCTTTTGGATTTATTTAAATCCTACATAATCATGACCCCCATTTATTGCTCACATGACCAATTTTCTTTTTCTTTTGAAATTATTTAATTCCACCTTTCTCTTGGAGGAGAACTTACCAAGTGTCACATTTAGACACAAGCCTTTGCCTTCAAGCTTCCATCTCAACCATCCATTAATTATAAACATAATTTACCAATTTAGGAAAAATTAATTATTTTTTCTCATAATTGAATATTCTCTATTTTTCTCATTTTCCATAATTTAATTCCTTTATGGAATTCCACTCCAAATTACTAAAAATGCCCTTTGTGAATTATTAATCCCATTTATCTCCACATAAATAAAAAAATAAAAAATTAATTCACTTCCATACTTAATTCCACCTAGGAATTATTTTCAATTTACCAAATTACCCTTTATTGGACTTCACTATCAAAATTATCAAAATACCCCTCTCATAGCGTATCATTATTCTAAAAGATCCATCACCTTCTCAAGGGCATTTTTGAAAATTTCTCACTTCCTTTCTCATTCTCTTAACACCAGTAACATGGGTTGTTACACCTAACCTAAATCCATGCCTTGATGAACAACATGAACGCCTAGCAGAGATATAGGGTAGGGAGGTTCGTTCTTCTCCCGGGGTTAAGTGTAATAATGGGAGAAGAACATTTGAAGGCTCATAATAGCAAAAGAAAAGCCTCATAAAAAGTTGTCGAGTGCCTTCCTAGAAGATTCGGAGTTTGGCTCATTGGGAGGAACTGCAGGATGAAGCAAGAGCGTCGCATCTTCACACAACAAATGCTCAAAGCAATCGGGCAAGGATGAATTTTTGATTGGATTCCCATTGACGGAGCCAAATTTTTGTTTCCAAACTACAACAATTAAATTTATTTGTTTGGGATCAGCCAAAGCAGAGTCCTTCATCAGAGTTGAGGGTCTGAGATGTTGCTGGCGAGGTCAACCGGGTCTAAACTGGCTTGGAGCCAAATGGGTGGTCTCTGGGGCCTTCGAGACAGGATGTCCAAAAGGGTCTTCAGGGAGCCGATGATGAGTGGCCCTGATGGGTCTTTGGGAAGCAGGGCTTTCGGTCTTTGGGAGAGCGGGGCTTGGACTTCGCCTGTGAGCAAATGAGTAATCAAAAAAGCACACAAGAAACTCCCTCCGATGCCTAAGTCAAACAACAATTCGAAAGAAATATTGAAAATATGTGTATGAATGTCCAATGTAAGATGTATGGGCACGTAGATATTCTATGTCTCGAAGGGAAGGGTAAGTAGTTTCTTGGATGGGTTGTAGAGAGAGATAACATGATGACTAAATGGCTTGAGAGAGTCAAAAGAGAAATTAGTTGGCCAAAAGATCTCTTTGCCTTCAAAAAAGCGCATATTTATAGACGAGCTTAGTGGAATCCATGGATGATTCTTCTAGGGAGTGCATAAAGAATATTAGAGGGCCTAAAGACGTCTTCAAGGTGAAACACTCCAATGTCTATCTTCGGATGACTTGAATAGACTTCGGGGCCATCTAATGGCTTGGGTTTGGGAGACTAGAAAGTTGTCCTTGGACTTATGCATAATGAATGAGGCCAAACTATTCTCGAGAGACCCTTTGGGGGCCCAGGAGGCTATCATCCTAGAGACTCTCCGAGAAAGGAATCATCGGGTATACTCTCAAAACTTAGGAAATTTTTGGGGCACCCCACAATGAGCCCTAATAGTTGAAGTTAGTTCTTCTGGGATAGCCTCTTCCTTTGGTGGCTGATATCATATGAGCTCTACAAAGCCATTCCTAATGGGGTTACACTCTCAGGCCTCTCGAATCAACATTCAAGGAGAAGAAGGCAGCTAAGCATACCTTCTACAAAAGACTCCCTAGCTTTTAAATGAGGAAGACACCCCGCAACTCTTCCTGGAATGTCCTCATGTTCTATGAACCAACTTGAAGGCTACTGGAGGATGCATCATGGAACATCAGGATCTCCCCAAGTGGGAGATAAAGCATGAAGATGGTCCTATGGTGCCTGACAAAGTTTTTGACCTTTTTTCTTATGGTCAACTTTTTCAGTCGCAAAGGTACTTGGCTATGGTCATCAGGCTTTGCACTCCACCACTATCCTTTTTGTAGACTACCCTTGCAGACCACATGCAGAAAGAGTAAGAAGATGGTGGAGAAGGATAAGAATGCCTCGGCACCCCTTAGATCACCATAAAGAAGATGTTGCCTACCTTTAGCCATTACAAGAAAATCCCTACTTCTTGTGGTCTCCCACAACCATTTCTTCTTCATATCCAGAGCCACGATGGAGATGTTGAACCAACATTTCATAAGGAGGAAAGATATTTACCATGATGAAGGCCTATCCAACATTCTATCTGCTTCATCTGGTTGGTAGAGTACAAGTAGAAAGCACTCGATAGGCGTAGCTTCTCAAGAAAACATACCTCTTCTAGGCACCTTGGATAAGTGTACTCTTTGCTGTCACTTCGGGAAGAAGACAAGCTATAATGACCCGTTGATGGATTTAGATGTCGAGTGGTATTTTCTTCGAGCATTAGAATTTTTTAGTCTTTATTGAATTAAGTGTTTGAAATATTATGTGTTAGTAATGGGGTAAATTAATGAAGATAATATTTTGTGAGAAAATAAATATAAGTGGACCAATGTCTTTGGGTGTATAAATGAAATGTGTGGAAAAGTCTCAAAGTTGTGGACTAAATGGGTTTGGGCTTTATTTCAATTAGGTCATTTAAAAGTATTTAAATTTTAAGTGTAAATGAATTGGGTTGAATCCAAATCTCAAGAAAAGTCCATTGGGCCTTAGTTGGATTGGGTCATATATTTTACTTGTGCTTGGGCCATGAGCATAGAGAATGGTATCTTAATTAAAAAGAAAAAAATATTAAGAAAATGGAAAAATGACCAAAAGGGGTAGGAGATATTTGAATTTTGTGTGTTATTATGAGGGGCAAATTAGGAAAACCAAAAGAGAGATGGATTGGAGAGAAAGTTGGGAGACAAGTCTCCCCCATTTCCTCCTCCTTTTCTTCCTTCTTACTTTCTTTCTCCCTTCTCCCTCTCCCGATTGTCTTCTTCTTCTTCTTCTTTTATCTTCTTCTCTTTTTCTTCTTCTTCATTGGAGCTTCAAGTGGAGAATTTCAAATTTTAAGCGGTGTCTTTGTCTCTTTGGATTTGCAACCATCTAAGGCAAGTTCTCCTTGCATCTCTCTTGTTATGCAAGATTACCTCTCCTTATTTTGATGTACAAGATTCTTGTTTAATCCTCTTCATTTTGAGTAGATCTTGCTTCTCCATGGAAAAAACCACCACTTTTGTTTTAAAATGTCTCTTTCTTTTTATGTACAAATATTTGTAAAAATTCTTCAAAATTAATAGGTCTTGCTGGATCTTCATTTGGGGCTTGATTTACCCCAAAATCCTTCAAAGAATGACATATTTTTGGTTAGATTAGAGCAAAACAATTATTTGTTGGCTTGTTTTGCATTATGTCCGTATGTCCATTTTTAGCTTGTGGCAACTTGCGCATGTTCTATTATTTTGGGCATAACTTATCGTAGAAATATCTAATTTAAGATCTGTTTGTTTTTTTGTAAACTAGAGTTGATGAGCTTCGATTTGATATAAGGTTTGAATTTTTTGGATTCAATTTGAAACCCCAGTGGCCTTGTTGATTTCTGCTTAAAAAATTCGTAACTTACAGCTCCATGTAATTCGACATTGCTTGGGTTTTTGTGGTATAACTTTCTGTGGTTATATCTGATTTACAATAAGTTTTTTTCTATATAAACTAAACATCATAGGATTCATTTTGATATAGGATTTGAAATTCTTGGTCATCGTTTGTATTCATAAAAGCCTTATTGAATTTTGTCCAGAATGCTGTAATTTTACTATAGCAATCTGCCTTGCTTCGGTTTTTGGGCAATAACTCATTATGATTATTTCTGATTTTGAATCCAATGATTGTTTCAAAAACTATAGTTCTGAGGCTGCGATTTGATATATATTTCATTAAATTTTACTGAGAAATAAGCCCAAAATAAGCCTTTGAAGTTGCCCTTTGAAATCTGGAAATTTCCTAAAAAAAATTATCTAATTAATCCTTTTTGTGTGGTATTTTTCTTAATCATTGATAATTGATATGAAATTGAGATATACTTATTTGATGCATGATTAAATTGATTTGCGGACCTATTATTTTACGCGGCGACTATGTCTGTGGGTGAGAAGGATATCCTATAAGCGCTTGACGCGGGTGAGGTGGCCATCAACCTAGTAGACGAGGCTCAAATTATTATTACTTGTTGATGTATTTTTATGATGAGTATATATTCATGTATAGATATATTGGTCGTGGGAGCCTTGGGAATTATGTGAAAAATTCCTTACTATTGGTGCATGTGCATGAGCATGGAAATGACTACATAATATGTATAATAATCACGGCATGAGAAATTGACATAAATGGAAAACTTATGAGTCATGTTATACTAATATCTTCTCATAGAGTTGTTTACTCTATCTTGATTATCCATGCCTTTGATTCTATATCTCCATACTTTATAAATATACTTGCTGAGCCTTGTGGTTCACCTTGTTTACTCTCATGTCATTCCAGGTAAAGGTAAAGCAGTGGTTGAGGGCCAGTCCAGTGGCACTAAAGCCCAGGGTTAGTGGCGTACAGAGACCTCCCAAATTAGATAGTCCATGTTAGTGTTTGTGAAGAGGGCATGTGTGAGGAAACGTTATGTTGTAAAAGTTGTTAATGCACTTGTATTTCATTTTTGTGTAGGCCATGGTGCCAAGATGTTGTAAACCTTTATGTTGGCTTCCGCTGAATTTATCTAAGGATTTTAATGTGGTGTTGTATGTTATTGTTTTATATTATCCTTGTGATGACCTCCTTTCGAATATCCTATACTAGTGGGACTATTTGGGAGTGGGCCACTACACAAGCAGTTTAAGACATGTTTTCTTTCCTTTTAAACAACATTGTATCTAAACAAAGAAGAGTTGTTGGAATAAAAGAAGGAACATTCAAAAAAGTACTTATAGTAAAACTTTCCCATAATTATAAGAAATGCCTAACATGTAGTCTCCAACCTCCTAGAACAATTCAAGGGCATCAGATGTAGTCCTCATCTCCCAAAGGATAAACTACAAGAAAAATGTCATCTCCATGGGACGAGCATTAACCGTGCCCCCCCAAAATAAGGTTATCCCTAGTACTAGAATCATCAAGCCGTCCAGAAGGAAGATATCCTGAAGTTGGTCACCCAGGGCATTCCCGGATGCAACCATCTTTCATCAAGACAAATGATTTCCAAAAAAAAAAAAGAAAAGGGATTCATCTCCTCTAGTGGAGGAAGCAACTCCTCAAGAGACAATGTAGTTGAAGACATGGGTCACCTTGGGTCATGTCACAAAGGCCCACAATCTGGGAAAAGCTTAGATTTTCTCCTGAATGAGGGTCTCTCATAAGCTTCTCTAACAATCTTGTGTTGCCCGTATGACCTCTTTCGAGTAGTCTCGTACACTCATAATCATCATCCCCAGACTGATGCTCAGCTCACTTATCTAGCTGCAGATGTAGGTGTAATGCGAAACTGCTAAAAAAAAATATTCAACCAGGGATGTAGGTATGGTGAACCACCAAAACAAAACATTCCAGATGCGGATGTAAGTGCAATGCTAAACTACCAAAACAAAACATGTAGCCAAAAATGTAGGTGCAATGTCGAACAACCCAAGCAAAACTCTACATACGGATGTAAGCCTATAGCTGAACAACGTCACCAAAACTATAGTTATCGCTCCAATGCTGTCGGTATCATCATCAGTTGCATAGTCAGCATCTACATCCTAACGTTAGGTCTCCATGCCTTGCAGACTAGGCCGTAAAAACATTCCATATCATGGATGTGGCTGTAATGTTGAACCACTAATCAAAATCTTGCGGGCTGGGTCACCTAAACAATCCCGTTTTGTGGACGTAGGAGCAATGCCAAACCAGCAATCAAAATTCTCTATAGTAGACATAGTTTGGCTCATACTGAATCACGTTACCAAAATCTAAAGTGGATGTAAGCTGGTCTTTTTGTTGAACCTCAAAAAAAAAAAAAAAAATCAAATCTATGGATGTAGGGCAATCCAAACTACAATAACAAAATCTCAGGACTTTGGCACCCCCATGAAGACCTCCTAATCACAATAACAATATGGAACCTAGTGCTTTTGTCTACTCTGTTGGTTCCCCACGTGGAAATAGGCTTGTTCGTCGAACCATGACATCAAAACCTTACTGCAGATGTAAGCTGATGGGGTCAAACTTCATACCAAAATTTCACTCCACGATGGGATAAGCCTCTCTGCTTATGTAACCCTACTATGCCACCAAAAGCGTAGACGTAGGTTCATTTTCACCGAATAGTATTGACAAAATCGCCCATCGAGAATGTAAGCTTCGTTCGAATCGCGTTACCAAAAGGTGCCTCTCACCATGGATGTATGGTTCTTTTGAGCTGCAATAAAAAAATCAGAGTAGGTCCAGGGATACTAACCATGTTACCAAAAGCAATCCCTTGTGGATGTAGGCTTCGTCCGAACCAACCCAAAATCTCTCGAATTGCGGAAGTAGTCATCACACGCTGAACCTCTTAAACAAAATATTCTCACAGTCTTATGGTTGTGGAAGTAGGCATTACATGCCAAACCGCTGAAACAAAATGATTGGCATTCTCCTCGCGATGTAGACTGAGTTGAATTAAGGAAACAAAATCTTCTCAAGGACTTCTAGTTGCAAAAGTAGACATTATATGCCGAACTGCCGGAACAAAATGGTTGGCATACTCCTCGCGAAAGTAAATAGAGCCAAACCACCGAAACAAAATCTTCTCACTATTTTTTGGTTGAGGAAGTAGGCATTACATGTCGAACCACCTTGATAAAACCTAGTTACAGAAGTAGGAATTACATGCCTAACTGCAAAAACAAAACGATTAGCATACTCCTTATGGATATGGACTAAGTTGAACTGCAAAAACAAAATTTTCTTATAGTCATTTGGCACTGTGTGCTAAACTTCCTTATTAAAATCTGTCCTAGAGTTCTTTAGGGCAATCCGAACAATAAGAACCAAATTCCCAAAGGTTCTATAGCATCTACAACAAAGGTACGCCTGGAGAAAATAATGTATGTTTTTTGCTTCTCTTTATATTATGACAACTTACCCTCTCATTTGCAAAGTAACCACTCGCCTTCCCTAGTTTGTAGTAAGGCATCGTGGTATTTTTTCTTGTTATTGTCATAATAGGGAAAAGAAAGTAGATGCATCCAACTACGAACCATGCCCTCATTCTATTTTGAGGTAATGCATCATTCAAACCTAGTTCTCCCATTTCCTTTTTTCCCTAACCTTCATAGTTTGACAAGATCAAAAAGAATTATATAGACAAGTGCCAGACATTTCTAACCTTGGCACTTGCATCACACATACATGCATACACAAGTCATGTATTAGGAGCAATTCCTTAACCACCCAAAAAAGGATTCTATTTATTGTGCCTTATTCTATACAGTTGATAGAATTTTTCCTACCTAAATAAAATAAAAACTGTAAAGGGAACCTACTTTAAAGGGTTAAGCTTGTCAAAAAAGTAAAAAGGTGCCTCTGGAATTCAAAACTAGTCCCTAAAATGGTCTGTCTCAGAAGGTCCCACAATTCTCGAGGAGTATTAGGATCCAACAAGTATGGACTCCAAGGCCCCGACAAGTTTGCCAAGTAACCTTAAGTATCTACTGCCAAAAGTTGTTTTGGAGTACATGGATCTAAATCACACCCTCACTAGTCCAAGGGCTCCATCCTCACAACTCCCTCCGAATAAACCATCTTGGGGAACATCTCCCTAGGACGCATCACTTCTAATACGCTATGTAGAGACAGTAGGGACTTTTAAGGACCACTGGCTATTTATAGACCCTCGCATCTAGTTTAGAAATCAAACAAGTGTTTTATCATTGCATGCGCCTCTTTTGGTTCCCTTTGAAGCCAAAAAGCTCTTCACTTTCTCTCTCCCCCTAACAATTACCTTAAGCCCTTTATCTTGAATAACTCCCATTTTCTTTTCGTAGTCAGGGTGTGCGCTCAAAGTGAGCCCTGCCTCATTCAAAATGACTTTCCTCTATTTTTTTTTCTACTATTCCATTTGACTTTCAATTCGAGCAAAGAGTGAGGAGTCATTGTTGTGGCATAGCCCCCTAGGTGAGTCTTCCTAAAGTAGCCAGTGCATATTTGTTATCCCGAAAGAAGTGATCCCTTTGGCGAAAGACCTTCTCAAGGTTAGATTCAATCTCCCCTAGGAAAGCCCTTGATTGCCCATCATTCACTTAAGACCAGATTCCCAAATTTGCTTGATTCCCCCCAATCAAGTTTTACTTGGGAGGAATCTAGAGAGATACAGCCCTAGCCTAGATTACCCTGTGTTTCCCTACAACAATGCAACTTGCCTGTTCCAGACCCATTCCTTTTAGGGGTTCATTTCCCATGGAGAGGGGGGTTTCTCCTGAAGGGACCTTCCTTTTTTGTTTAACCCCGGGATAACACCACGAACGAGAGAGATGCACTGCTCTTTCTTGGGAAGGAGCACCGCACCTCGCATGCACGTCATGTGTCCTTATCCCCCCATCTTGCCTATAAATACCCCCAAACTCTTTAGTTTTGGGGATAAGTCCAAACAAGAGAAGCACGTCAACATAACAATCTTAGAACAATATCTTTCTCCTTTATTACACTATTTTCCCCACATGATTTTTTGCATCTTATTTCTGCATCTTGTGTTACATGACAACCTCATATAACTTAAGCATCGGAAGGCCCTAACAAGAGAAATCCTTGTGTTCCTTGACTATTTTCTATTTTGCAAACCCTTTCGGAAGACAAAAGACCTCCTACCACCTCTTAGCAATCCTGACTCCTCCAACTCCACAGTTCTCCCAATTAGTGGATTGAGCCCCTTATGGGCTAGTGGATTAGGTCCATCCCAGACGCCCTTCTCCTTTTTCGAGTCTTGCGGTCAGGGTAGGAAACTCAAAGGGTGTCTCATGTTCCTTCTACTGCTCACTTAGTTTCCCCATAACAAAGAAATTTTAATTATTTTATTCTGACAACAACAATAATTACATATAAAAATATAAAAACTAAGTTTACATAAACTAATTATATATAAATTTTATTATTATGTATAAAGTATATTTTAACAAATCTTTTTATAATTTGATCAAGTTAATTTGTGTTAAAATATTAAATGAATAAAAAAATTAGTTATTAACATTTTTACTAAATTATGGAAAATAAAAGACAAAATATTTTTAATAAATTATGATCAAATTGAGTTGGGTATTTAAAAAAAAGATTATTTAAGAAAAATATATTATTTAAAATATAGATTTAATAAATTTGTGTATAACTTATAATTACAGGATATGAAAGCAATATAAAAATATATTTATTTTAACTGAAAGAAATAAAGAAAGAAAAGAAAGAAATTTAGGTAGCGTTTTTATAAGAATGAATGTAGAAGTATTAAAAATTTATTAATTCTCTTAAAGAGTAAAATAAAAATATTAAAGACAAATTTTTCTAACTCACCCAAGGCTCTATTCCGAAAACAATATTAAAGGAATAAAAACTTTATTTCTTTACCTTTAGAGTAGAAATATTTCGTTTATAATTCTATCTCTGAGACAAATTTACATCTTAGAGATGAATCATCTTTTGCCTCTAAAAAAATGTGTGACAATCCGCTCCCACCTACAGGTGCCACCAGTGAATAACCGATCAGATTACTCACACAATAAACCAATAACTGAAAAGATGGACTATGTTTCAATAAGAAATGCCCTAAGTGGGGATTAAGTTTCGTCATTCTTTTTGCTCTACTCGAGAAATCGGTCCCAAAACAATAAAAAGAAGCACAGTGGAATGGGACTCGAAACTTGAGTGAGCTTCACCTTTCTTCAGCTCGTCTCACAACAAGCCACATGTGAACCAGGCACAAAATAACATAACACAAATATGTTGAGTACTGGGAATTTACTGGAAATTTCATATCGAACCTTACACAATCTAAAACTGGCCTCCACCAAACTAAAGCCACATACAACATAAAGTCTGCACATTCATCGATGCACTATGCTGATTACAACCAACTAGATACATTTAGTGCCCAACAACACATACATTCAATACACATGAATATATATATATATATACAAAAATAATTACAACATACAAACTCGGGCAACAACGCTAGTCGCCATTTCATCCTTCCAACATCATCACTACTTGCATATAGACTTGCAACATCTACAACACAAAGACTCAGTAAGGGTGCAAATGAATGTAAACAAGATAATATATGAGATGCAATAACAAGTAAGTATGCATGAATAGAGAGGCATCACTGCCTTCCGAACCCATTTGTTCGAGGCAATAACCTCCCAAATTACCCCTAGCATGCATCTAGCCTCTCCCATGGCCATAAGACTACTAGACTACCTATAGAATGTGCACAACACACAACAATACACTACATATATTTATCGATTTTACCAGGCATTCATGGCCGCCACCCTTGGGGTCATCCCTTATTTAGCTCGAAGCCTCTTTTGCCAAGAGCGAGAACGTCTGATTGCACTTGAACTCTTTTAGGATCACCGCCTCTTCGATTGAACCTAGATGCAATCACACAAAAACTCACAGTACATCAAAAATTAAATTAGGGCCTAGGTTTTTGCCATACATTGCAAAAAAGTCACCCATCAACAATTTCTAGACCCCAAACCAAGGGTTTAATCCAATCAACCCTTATTCTACATTATCTCACATAATGCAATTAACTCGAAAAAATTAATTTAATTTACCTTAATCAATCTAGAGGAGAAAACTGGTAAAACGCTTGCACCAGCGATGCCTCATTGGTTGCCATCTTGTGTTCAAATTCTATTTTCGAGCCTCTAGTGTGGTCCTTGAGCCCCAAAATGATTTCCAAAATTTTCTCCAATTTTTGAAGAATTTTCTTGCAATTTTCTAATTTTTCTCATTTTTTTCAAATTTTCCTTATTTTTTCTTTTATTTTTTTCCTTATTTCTTCTCCATCTTCTTCTTCCCCGCGCACAACCCTTGCACGCCCACCAGTAAGGTTGGCAATGGTTTGGTTTTTGCCAAAACCATAACCAAACCAAACTTAAACTAATAAAAACCAAAACCAAACCATTATCCATTGGTTTTAAAAATTAAAAACCATAACCAAACTATTTGATTTCGGTTTTAACCATGGTTTTTTTAGTTTGATCCATACCAACAAACAAAGACAAACTCTTACAAATAGCATTCATAAAAATTTTTGACAACTCCACAACAAATAAAGACAAACTCTAATAAAGTTACATTCTTCTTGCTTAAAGTTATAAATTAACTTTAAACTTTTTGGATAGAAAATCATATCTCCATACCTACAATTGAGGAGGCGGTGGCAAGGCGGCAACAGCGATGGGTTGGAGACAGCAATGTTGAGGAGACAACAATGTTGAGGAGACATGGCGAGGCGACAGCGACGATGGGTTGGAGATGGGCACGTTGAGGAGGCAGTGGGAATGGGCTAGAGACGACGACATTGAGGAGGCGGCGACAAGGCGGCAGTGATGATGGGCTGGAGAAGGAGACGTTGAGGAGGCAACAACGATGATGGGCTGGACAGTGGACAAGCGCAGAAAGAATGACTGTGAGAGTCCGATTCAACAAGCGGCGACGGTGTTGAGGCGGTAGCACCGATGAGCTAGTATCGTGGTAGGGATGAAGCAAAGAGTGAGCCGATGCTGGAGATTTGAAATATTAGGGATTTGGTTCCTTTGCCTTAGGGAAAGAAGGAAAATGGGGCATCTCCCTCCAAGTTTTATTTTTTTTAAATATTTAATTAGTTATTGTTATTAATAATTATTTGATTGATAAAAATAAAATAATTTAAGATTAGATTTTATTTTTATTTGTTAATTGCTTTATAAATGTTAAATATTTTATATATTTGTAATGCATTAGTTAATATATATTATTTGTATATATAATATATTAAATAAATAAATATATTATATATATATATGATATTTGGTTCAGTTGGTTCGGGTTTTGGTTTGGATTTAGTGAAAACCATAACCAAACCATATCCATTAAAACAGTGTTCGATTTTTCCCAAACCAAACCATTACCCAGTCAAATAGTTTTTAATCGCATTGACCGGTTCGGTTCCCCACGATTTTGGTTGTAATTGCCATCCCTACCCACCAACCACTGGCAACCCTTGGCCGCCACTTACCTCCTGCCGCCCCGCAACTTCTGACACCGGTAGCCTCCACTATAGCTTGCGCCTCACACGCACAGCCACCCCTGTGCGCTGCTGCCGCCGTCTGCTGTTATCGCTGCAGCAGCCACCATTGCCGATCAGCTGTTCACCGCCACCACTGTCGGCCACCTCTGTACGCCACTGCACGCTTGCTTGTGCTGTTTTACCAGCCTCAACTCCGTAGTCGTTGCCACCGCTACTTTCCGTGCTGTCGTCGTTGGCTCAAGCTACCTCTTTCAACCGGCCATAAGCCAGCTATCCACCTTCTCATCTCTCCCGATCTCTCTCTTCTCTGCTCTAACTCTTGATCATTGCTTCAAATAAGATAACCAAATTTCATATTTTTATTTTGCTACTTACTATAGCACACTTGACCCCCAAGCCACAAACCCACATATATAATTACACATTTACCCCCATTAACTTCTCATTAATTCCACTTAGAAATTTTAATAATTGCACTTGGACCCTCCAAGGCTTAATTAATTATCATTAAGTCACACAATATCTTGATTTCTTCGAAATTAATAACCGACATTTACTTGATAAAGATCGATTTCGTCCTCGCGTTTGCACCAGACCTTTATTTCACCGGAAAAAGCTTCAAGGTTGCCTCACTTATAAAATTGAACCATCTCTAGGGTCCATTTGACTTCCCAAATATCCCTTATGGCCATTTCGTACCGTCAATAATTCAGGCTTATACATAAATTATTCCCGATCTGATTGCTTTCAGCGTCATTAGCCTCACCTCAAGACTCTCACAAATCTCAGGCCCTCTTTCCTAAACATCCAACTCCTGGGGCATTCTATGTCATTGATTAGATAATTTTATTAATTAATTTCTCCAAATCAACCTTTTGGGCTCTTCGGACCACCCAACGTCCTTTAAAAATAATAGAAAATCTTATATTTTCCAACACCATGTAATACGGGGTATTACTATGACACCCTTAACTTGCATGAGCATAAAAACATAAGGCAGGCGGTCATAGTTCTTCATATATTTGTTTTTACTTTTGTTATATATACATATACATACATATGTGTTAATTATAACTCTTATGGTTTATGAAAAATAAGAGGTATAGGTACATCTATAGCTTTCAGATATCAGGAATACAAGAAGTTTAAAACTTTTTTTGAGAATCTTAGATGAAAATTTCAAAAACACCCTCATAATCCCATGGCTTCAATTGATTACAAAATTAGAATTTATTGTCAAAGGAAGAGAGGTTTTTCATTCATAAAAGGATGATAAGGATATCTGAATTTTTCAAGACAGAAAACGTAACATAAACCACAAAAATAGTCTTTAAACAAGCTTTCTCATAACATTTAGATTTTAACCTTGAAAACTTGTTTCGAAAAAAGAAAGAAAGACTAATTTTAGGTTTATGAAAATCCCTTTTTAAAGAAGCCACCACGTTCCACGTCCATCCTCCAATCTTCTCATTCGTTATCACTTGGGGGGAAAAAATATGGGATGAGATTCATGCGAGTTTCAGTAAGTACAAGAGAACTATCAAACGTATTTAAACATGACATGACATAAACTTGAAACATGAACATATAAAATGAGGGGACACGATAGGTTCTACCAATTTGCAGGGATAAGAACCTCTGTGCGTAGTGCTACTAAACCCCGATCCCGTAACTTGCTTGAGAACATGAACTTTCTTGAAACATAACATGAGGGACCACATAAACATGATTCATGAACGTACCTAAATATCGTAAATAGTTTATAGTGTACTTACCTCAACTTGGTTGGTCAAGATTTTTCTAAGGTTTAAGGCCTTCACACCTTAATGGGTTTGATTCTCTGCAGAAAACATAGGTTTTCATAAGCCAAACTTAAATTGTTCTTACATAAAGTTTTAGGGCATTTAAATAGGAGGAAAACTGAAAAATTTAGTGGGCAAAGGGGCTTCCACGCGCCCTCACGCGCCCTATGAAAAGGTGGCACGTATTTGCACGCGTTGGTGGCAGATTCAACACCCTTTCATATTTTTGCCACATCTCCCTCATTTTAACTCCGATTCGACTTCCGTTTGAAGCTACGAAATCCTATTTCAATCCTCTATATGATTATGGAAAGATATCAGACTTACCTCTCCAATATTTTTACTGCTATAGTAGTTCTTTGGCGACTGTCCGCTTTCCGTCAAGCCTTCGCCTCTCATTCGCTTTCTCTCTTGTTTTTCACCGACTTTCTCTCTTTCTTTTTATAGAACTTCCCCCTCACACTCAAGATCTTATCTCTCTCTAAAAGTACTCTCAAAATGGCATGGATTCAGCTTACAAAATTTTAAAATAGATTGGGAAGATAGATTTCAAGCTTATTTATAGAATTATTCAACAAATCATAACAGCCATGTGTCACCGTAATTATTGGGAGTCATCATTACTTTCATGTGTTCCCATCCAAATGGTACCAAGTGTCCCAAACTTGGAGGTTAAGTAAAGACTTGGAGAAGACTTTTCTATCCATGTGTTTCCATTTAAATGATGCCATATGTCCCATATAATCATTATTTTCATGTGTTTCCATCCAAATAGTGCCATGTGTCCTTTATAATCATTACTTCCATGTGTTTCCATCCAAATGGCGCCATGTGTCTCATATAATCATTTCTATCCATGTGTTTTCATTCAAATGATGCCACATGTCCCATATAATCATTACTTCTATGTGTTTCCATCTAAATGGTGCCATGTATCCTATGTAATCATTACTTCCATGTGATTTTTATTTGGAATCCATAGTTATATTTGATTGTTACTTGAGATCCAAAGCTATATTGCATAATTTTTGAAATCCATCTTATTTAGGTCTCCAAGTTATCCTTGAATCTCACCAATTCCAAGATCTTTTCATAAATTACACTTCTACTCGAACTTAGTAATTACGATTTTGCCACTAGTTCAAAAACTAAAATTTTGTCTTAGGACTTTCGTAACCCCTTGAAAATGTCTCATTTCGTCGTATATCTGAATTTAAAGTTCCCTGGTATATATCACAATTTAAAGTTCTTGGATATTACATATTTGAACTGAGAAAGAAAAGAACCAAAAATCTCGGGTGTTACAATTACAAAATGTATTAAAAAACTAAAAAAATATTTTTTTGCCTTTAGAGATGAAAATATTATGTTTCTAAGTTCATCTCTGGACCAAACTTACAATATGGAGACAAAATAATTCCGTGTTGAGTCAAAATGATTATTTTATATAGTGACAAGAAATAATTCGTCTCTAAAGAAACAATAATCATAAAAATAATTACAAAAATTATTTTTTTTTACCTTAAAAATGGGAATATTCTATTTAAAAGTCCATCTCTAAAATTAATTGTAACTTTGAGATAGAACTAGTTTGGCTCTAATTCCATATATGTTTGAAAAATTACTAATTTTTTAAGAGATAGAAATTTTTCATTGCTAAATAAGAAATTATATTAAAAAGAATGAAAAATTATTGCCTTATCTTCAAAGACAAAAAAAATATTCCATAGCTAAATATTTTTAAAGTTTAGCGACAAAATTTGAAACAAATTTTGTTGTTTACATTAAAGATTGATTTTTTAGGCACATAATTTAGTATTTAATGCTTTTTCCACACTCATATATGGAACTAAAGATGGATTCTTTTCTAGTTTAGAGACAACTTTATTCATCTCTAATTCCGTCTTAGTGCTCCCCCACTATTACTAAAATCCAAAATTTTGATTTTTTTTGTAGTTGATCTCTAATTCCCTTTTTATTAGGGACGGAATTTAATTCCCTATCTAAACTTGGTTGCTAAATACAGTTTTTTTTTTTTTTTTTTTTGTGTGTGTGTGTGTGTTTACCTCTTCTCCTGTTTCATTCTTTCGAATTTGACTTTTTGAATTTCTCTCCAATATCTCAAGAAAAGTTTTGTTTCTAAGAACCCGTTGAACTTATCCCATGTTAGCTTATTGTTTTTGTATTCACAAATAGCCTCAACTATCTTGTATTGTTCTCTAAATTTGTTCTCAATTTTCAAGTTAGCACACTTTACTTTCTACTTATTGGTACATCCAATATAATTGAAAAGATCCTTTAGTTGCATAATCCATTTTACCATCTTTTTGTCCATATCATGTTAAAATAAACAAAACAAAAAAAATTATATTTTTTTCACAATCTTATCATTAATTTTTCCGTTGGTCCATTGGCATCCTTGGGTTTGGCTCATTTGAAATACAAGTTCAAAAATCATTATAACCAAACTAAGGGCATAGTTATTTTACAATTGTCACACCAATTGATTGTAAACTTTTTGTAAAACCTCATATTATATGCTCCTTTAAGACAAGGAATAATAGGGGAGTAAGAAAACTCAAAGCAATGGACTCAAAATGGCATAAGTGGGACTTGGACGGTAGGTTCAAGAATACTTTATGGAAATTTTAGAGATTTGAGGATATCAAAGGATCCTAGTGTGGGCCTAAATGAGAAGTTTAAAATGCCAAGAAATAATTTAAAGACATTAATGAAGGGATTTTGGAAACCCAATAAGGCCCAAGGGAAATTAAATAAGGGCTTATGTGGAATTTCCTATGGAAATTAAAGGATCTAAGTGAAATAAAGATTGGTTAAAGTGAAAATGGACAGAGATTTGTAAAATAAGAGCAAGTATAAGGGCCAAAGTGTAATAAGGAAAATATATATATATGTGTGTGTATCACGCATGCTCGGCAGAAAAACCGAGAGAAATCAGAGGAAAGGCAGAGAAAAATGATGATGAAAGGAGGAGGAGGAAGAACCTGTTGGAGGAGGGAGCAACCCGCTGGAAGAAAAGCATGCCATAAACTGCAGGAGCTAGCTAAAATTGCTCGGGTCACCGGAGTTCAAGCACGGTGGACTGCCCGAGGTTGAAAGGTGGGTTCCCCTCCACCATTTTGAGCGATTCTTCTTCCTATCTAAGAGTTTTTGGTCATACACCCGATTATAGCCTTGCATGTGGGTTTTGTGCAGAATTTAACTGGTTTTCTCGAGGAAACTGCCCAAAAAGGGGCTGCCAGGCAGACAACTTTTGGTGAGCTTTTAAATCGCAATTTCTTTACTTGTGATGGCTGTAAATTGGTTGTTTAGGCCCTTAGAACACTGGAAGCTTCTTGCATGTGAAAGTTATAGCAAAAAGTCGGAGAAAAATTGTGTTTAAAACTGATATTTTTGGCCAAGGGGCAACACTATCATTTTTTTTTTTTTTTTTTTTTGTGATTGCGGCGCCAAAACTGTAAATTGCTTAAACTTTTGGGTTAAATTACGGTGTTATTTATCCCTAGGGATCAAGGCGAAATTGCATGTTTAGTTTAATAATTTTTAGAAGTATAGGGGTTAAACTATAATTTCTAGAAACTTGAGGGCCTAGGGTAAATTGGAAAGGATTGGGGGGGGGGGGGGGTTTATGTTGTTCTGGTAAATTAAAGGACTCTTGATGCAAAATTAAAAAAATTAAGTGCTTTAGTGCAATTTTTAAGAATTTAAGGGTAAAAGTATAATTCTTAGAAATTGCCTAGATGCAAACAAACCCAAAAACGAACTCTAAACGATCAATAAACATAGTTTGGTTTTTGTTGCATGAACAACATATTTGTGGGAGTTTCATAGATTGAGGACCGAAAAGGCAAGTAACTATCTAGGGTAGGCATTATATGTGGTGTATTGTATAATTATTTTTAGTGTGGACATGAGTTATATTACTTAAATGATGTTTGGAAATGAGTCTCGGGACAATTTGAGATGGTGGGACAATTTGAGATGGTGGTCTAGTTATGTTAGCCTTGTGCCTTGGTTACCAGAATGAGTAGTTGTGCCTCTGTAAAAAGTCTTAAAGAAAGAGCTACCCATGGTTCGGCATAACGAATACCCATTTGAGGAAATAGTTGGAGGTTCAACACTCTGTTCCATCTAAGGCACATCTTAGTGTGGTCATCCCATGATAGCATGCACAATTATTTGAAATGAGATTACATCTATATTGCACATCTTTGGTACTCGAGCATATTTGGTATGCCTTATTGAGTTTATCGTACTCGTATCTGTCTTTTATCTAGTTATTGTGTTTTTTTTCCTCTAAAATAGTGGATGCGAGAATCTCTCTAGGGAAAGAGGTAGTGACTGTGAGAAATAATAGACACCCAAGAAATGGATGAATTGGATTTTCCAAAACTTTAGAATATAATTTAACACTCAATGAGCAAAAACTCATTCAAGACATTATAATATAATTTAACATGTAACGACCCCGCTCCCAGAGTCCCCATAACCAAGGAGTTTAAGAGGGAGTGCTAAAAGAATGGATACAAAACTAAACTCAAAAGGAATAACCACAACATTTCCATAAACAATAAAATCCACAACCATCATCTTTACACTAAGGGTGTGTTTGATAGTACTTACTTGGAAAGGAAAACATTTTTCAACTTGCATGGAAAACAAAAACTATCTCCCCCCTAGATGGAATTTTCTATGGAAAAGAGGAAAAAACATGCTTTAATGATTATACCATGAAATTCAATTCCATGAAAAATATAGTGTGTCAAACACCAAAGATAGAATTTAATTCTTTAGATGTGACATTTTCCATATATTTTTCATGTTATCAAACACACCCTAACTTCCATTTAACATTCAAATGCAAAAGATATATCATTATTTACAACACATTAGAAGTAAAGTACAACAAGCCCATAATGTAAAATCTAGCCAACTTGTTCTACATTCACAAGCAACCCTCGTGGATTTTCCGTTTAGGTGAGCTCTATACACATCTACCCCACAAGATCAAACACAACTAGGACCATCCTCATCTTTAGCCTTACCCTTACCTAGAATAATGCAAAGTAAGAATGAGCCACAAGGCCTAGAAAGTATAATATGAAACAACATGAGGTATGAAACAATAGGATTCAACAATAGATAGCCACATTGAAAAGATTACGATCACCCTTACCATGCCCATCTTATCACAGAAACATGCACATGTAAGCATGTCCATACACCCATGTCACACATAATCCAATAACAAATCCACACAAGCATATATGCCATTGTACCAATATTACGCATAAAATATGACCATACACATAGGTGCACACACAACCCTTAGGGCTTATCCCAAAGATTGCTCAACCTAAGGCTCTGTGCACTTATATTACACATTACACAGTCCTCAGGGCCCATTTAGTTCAACCCAAGGCTAGAATAAATATACATCATACACCACGAGGTCTTTAGAGCCCATTGGCTCAACCCAAGGTCTATGCCCACATACAACATACGACTCTTAGTGCCTATTAACTCAACCCAAAGCCTTGGTACACAAATAAAATACATAACACAAAATATGAACACATGCACATGGAGCAATACAATATATGAAATCATGCACCTAAAATGCTTCCCAATTCATAAGCCCTCATATGGTCGGTCATTAGCTTAATATCATGCCCATGCATACACATTTATCTCTCGTAAATGCCTAACTCAATAAATGACATATTATGATCAACATGAGACATTGTAGAACATGTTTGATTATCCTTTAAAGTGAAATCCTAGAAAACATATTGACTTAGACATGATTTAGGCCATCTTTGGACTGTTTATGACTTTCGAGCCTACTATTTTAATATTTTTATCATTAGCTACCCCTTTTGGGCCTTTTTTTTCTTCAAAAGAATGCCATATGCATTGCATATGATTAAGTGGCATTGACTTCTTTTCTTTAAACTCATTATTCTTGTGATAATTGTGACACAAAATTTTAATTCATTTATGATTGGCTTTCCTAATTTGACTGTGATTATGATTTCGAATTTGATTGTGATTAAGATGTTAAATTCGATTTTATGTGAGATTTATCTCATCTGGAGGAATATCCTCATGAATCATCTTTTGATCAGGATATAATTTCCTATGTACATTTATAGATGATTTTAGATTTATAAATAGATGCCCAGGTCACATGGAATTTTAGAGTATGGCAATATTATTTCTACTGTAAATTGTTAGTGTAGGTGCTCTAGACCCAATCAGATTGGGTATGTTATACACTGACAATTGTAATCATGTTTATTATTTGAATAAGGAGTTGTTCAAATTCATAAGAAGTAATTCTAATAGTAATATTATATTTTGGCTAAATTAGATTTGGACCAAATATTAAATAATAAATATTTGGGCTTGAATTAGATTTGGACTAAATATTTTATAAATGGATTTGGACCACTTAATTATATTTCTAGTTGGACTAGGATAATCCCACTTAAGATTCTGGTTGAACTAGGATTAATGGGCTAGCCCAATCCATTAGGGTTTAACAAACCCTAGAAAGCTTCTCTATAAATACTCTTTTATGGGTTAACCAAATTATGGAATTAATGGTTGTGTGGTTTTTCAAGAGTTGAAAAACAAATGCCATTCACTCTTCCCCATTTTTTTTTTGCATTGATTTGAAATGTGGGCGTTCTTTTCCGTTCATACACAAGCCTCAAAAAGGAGAAGGAACTAGCACTCCTATTCCGCTCTGCTTGCCAATGGACACGTGCCCCGTATCATGAGTTAGAGGCCGGACGCTTGGACGGCTCGAATCCGCGAATGACTCGAAAATGTAAAGGTTAGATTTATTTTATTTGTATGTGAATGATTTAATTTCAACGTTGATCCGATCGTTGGGATCAGGGCAAGATTCAAAATTTTTGAACTACGTTGCTTACCCCATAATGATCTTGCTTTACTTTCAGTAAGCAATATTTTCTTAGTGATATTTTATTCTTTTTGTCTGTGGTTTTCTCGATTTAGGTTTTTCACATAAAATTCTGTGTTCATGTGTGTGATTGATGGTTTGATCGTGGTTTGTATTCGATCCAATTTCATAACAAAGTGGTATCAAAGTCGTTGGATCAAACCATCAACATTTGGCCAATTTCTACCGTTGGATCAATCATCATCATCATCATCATCATCTTCTTCTTCAGCTAGGGTTTCACCATCACCATCGTCTACCGCCACCGCTACCATTGTCGTCCGATCGTCGACCTCGCTGTCCAGCGATCATCCCTTCCTCTTCCTTTTTGGGGCCTTTATTGCCTTCGCAACAACCGCCTCCACCTTTCACTTCATTGTCAATCCACATTCACCAATCATTTCCCCTTGCCATCGCCGTAGATCTTCGTTCGTCCGGTCGTTTCAGTTGTGCCTTTAATGTCGACCACCATCACAGCCTTTACCATCCTCCATCGATGGCCATTAATCGTCAACCATTGAGGGTTTCCGCTTTATCTTTTCTCTTTGTGGATGTGATATGACATCTTCTTGCTTTCTTTTAATCGCCTCAAACTTGCCTTATTTCGTGGGTCATTGGGAACTTCATTAACAGGTATCCAAATGATATTACTGCCCTCATTTCATTGAGAGGTGGTTGTCCTAAGATAACATTGTATGCTGACAAAGGTGTATTGACCACCATGAAGTTGGCCTGCCTGGTAGTGCTCAAAGGCCTTATTCCCAAGGTGATTGCAAGCTATACCACCCCAATTATGGGGACAGATTCCCCAGTAAAGTTGAACATAGGGGACTGTACTAGCTTTAAGCGATCCTTAGAAATATTCATCTTTTCAAAACAATTTTAGTATATCAAATTGATTGAACTTCCACTGTCTACCAGTATTCTTCCCATTAGATGTTTAATGATTATCGTCGACATGACCAAGAGGTCATCATGTCACATTGCGACCTCTCCCTGGTTGACATGTGTGATGGTAATGGCTTCCTCATTAGCTTGTACAAGTATCACTGAATTAACTTGATATGCTTGTCGTACATAAGCCTTCTTTGATGATGAGGTATGGTTTGCCTTAGTCTCTCCCCTTGATATCACATAAATCGCCTAATTGGTCGGTTGGTTGTCTACTAAGGGATTTTGTCATTCCTCTCCTTCTCGGTCATTCTCTTGCCTTTCATCTACACATTGGTCCCTTCTTTCTATCTCATCTTTATGTCTCCTCCGATCTCTTTCTTTTGCTTGAACATACCTTCGCAATTGTTCCTTTCTAATTAGGGACTCAATTTGGTTCATTAATTCTCAACATAAGTCAGTGTTGCGTCCATATGCCCTATGAAATTGATAATAGGCCTCCCCGTCTCTTCCCACTGGTTGATCTATTCTCTTTGGAAACTTCAATAGATTAGTCCTCTCAATAGCGGCCAAAATATGAGAACGAGAATCGGAGAGTGGAGTGTAGTGTTAGACTAGGAAGTGTTATGGCACACACCAAGAGAGGGGGTGAATTGGATAATTTAAAACTTTAATTGAACTTGAAAAACTTTTTGATACAAATTAAGGTTTTAGTGATTTAAAACCGTAAAGCATATAAAATGACAAATATAAGTTTGCATAGATAAATAAGTGAACTAAGTGAGGAATAATGAAATTGCTTGGAAAGATAAATAAACAAAGAGCGCAAGCAATAGATGGACACAAGGATTTATAGTGGTTCAGCTTAACTCAAGCCTAATCCACTACCTTAGTTTCTCACTAAGGATTTTGCAAACAATCCACTAAAACCTCCTATCACTTCAGATAGGCCCTCTAGCACCAAGTTAAGAAATACAACCTCTTACTTTCAAGCAAGCCCTTTAGCAATACAAGCTAGGAAAAACAATCTCTTGCTTT
The DNA here is from genome assembly GCF_014633365.1 of Diospyros lotus. Taxonomy (NCBI): domain Eukaryota; kingdom Viridiplantae; phylum Streptophyta; class Magnoliopsida; order Ericales; family Ebenaceae; genus Diospyros; species Diospyros lotus. The sequence continues at coordinate 32,651,360 of NC_068341.1, read as the reverse complement.
CAAGCAAGCCCTCTAGCAATACAAACTAGAAAAAATAAGAAAGATACAAAAGAGAGTTTCTAAGAGTATATCCTTTTAGTTACAATGACTCTTAATAAATATACAAGGCTTGAATCAAATGAAATAAATTTAGAACAAAGCCTTTTGAGAGAAAAGTTGAAGCACAAATGTAAATCGAGAAGTATGAAATAATCCTTAAGCTCACTTCACTTCATTCCCATCCATTAGCCTCTTCTTGGACATCAATGAGTTGTATATATAGGCATCCAAAAAAATTAAAGAGGAAACTAGCCGTTTGTGACCGTTGGGATTTGAAAAACTAGTCGTTAGAGGTTTTCTACGAAAGGAGTTAGTCGACAGATAAAAATGGTTAGTCGACATAATCAAGCAAAAATAACAATCTTAGTCGACAGAGAAAATAGGTTGGTCAACCAAGTCATAAAGATAACAAGGCACTTAGTTGACCAAGACAAAAATACACATGGCAGTTAGTCGACCAAGGAAACCCATCTGTCGACAGACTCAAAGAATTAGTCGATCAAGTCATATCAAGAGCTCTGTTAGTCGACCAAGGTTTAAGATTAGTCGACCAAGACCATAACATATATATTGTTAGTCGACCAATGCATAAAGTTAGTCGACCAAGGCACAAACAAACACACTGTTAGTCGACAAATCCCACAATATACTTTCTATTTCTTGAAAAATTTGTTAAAAATCATTTTATCACTAATGAATGTTAGTAATTGAATTACCGGGAGTTAGTTTTCTAAAAAGAAAACATTTTCATATATGTCTCCTTATAAGGTGCTAACTTTCCAGACTTAGAAAAATATGACTTTGAAATCTCAATACTTGAAATTCATTTGGTTTTCATTCTCTCAAAGTAATACTTGATATTGAAATTGATTTATGTTGAAAACCACAACTTTGACTCATGACTTAGGGATTAAACAAAATATATTTTTCATCATCAAAACTAATATACAAAAGGTACAACAACATGTAGTTTTTATACTACAGCCTCGAGGCGCTATCGTTTCTTCTAGCCCTATCTTCAGTTCTATTGTCACAGTCTTTGGGATCTTGTCCATTCAATTTCTGATCCTTTTCTTCATTTGTCCCCACAGTATTCATAACATCCATTTGTAGAATATATTTGTTTGCTCTCACGAAAAAATCTGCCAGAGAAACCGGCGGTTCTTTAGCCAAGGATTTCTATAATGATGTAGATCGTGTTCTGTGTAGTAGAGCTACAACAGCTACTCGTACTTGCAAATCTTGAACCTCTAGTGTGGCATTTCGAAATCTATTAATATATTAGCGTAACGTTTCTTTACCACTTTGCTTAATGCTAAGAAGGTATGTAACATCTTTCTTCTGTTGGCTATTTATGATGAAAGCTTTCATGAACTCATATTTCAACGTTCAAAAGTGGATATGGAATGCTCTAGTAGACCGTTGTACCAAGCTCGAGCATGTTCTATTAGAGTTAAGGGAAAAGCTCTGCACATGATTTCATCTCCCTATCCATGTAAAACCATCAGTGATTCATAATTTTGAACGTGGTCGTGGGGATCGCCTTTACCTGAGTACACACTCATTTGAGGCATCTTAAATTTTCTAGGTGGAGTCATATCCATGATAGCCGATGTGAAGGGGATTCTCTTTCTATACCACTCATTAGGTGTGGGCAGCAATTTTTTCTGTTCTAGGATCCTCTCGATCATTTTTTCCATGTTTGTTGTTTCACCCATTGTCAATGATTCCTCCATTTTTTCAATCTTCTATACCACCCCTCTAGGGAGAGGTCATTCCTTATCTGTATACGTACCTTCAACATCTTCTAGATATTTTCCTGTTTAAGAATTTTTTTGAGTACCCTTGTGTCTCTTTGGTGCTTTTCCCCTTTCCCCTCCATATATTTGGGAAAAAGAAGGATTTCGAGTATGAGTTCTTTGGGGGCTAGTATGATAGGATTGATCCCTATGCTGTTTAGGTGTAGACTCTGAACTCTCATCTCATTCTTCCATGAGGTGGCTTTAATTGGTTGTAAACTTCCTACGATTTGATGGTTGAATTATTTGGGGGGGCATTTTCTTTAGTAAATCAGTGGCTTCTCATAATGCTCATATTCCCTCCTCATGTTGATGTTGGCATTGTAGAACTTCATATTCTTCTCATGACACCATGGAAAAGGTATATCCTGAGTGATCAACAAAATATGCCGTACGAGGCCTTTGTTGGTTCTGGAAATAAGATTCAGGTTGGTATTGGGAGTGAAATCTAAAATGATTTTGAGGTGGTATCCCATACTGGCCTTGGAATTCCCAATGATACTAGAGGATAAAAACCATGCTGACCACCCATCCACAGAACTTCTGGTGGAGCCTAAGGATGTATACTTGGTTAGTTTTGAAGAAGAGCCCCAAGCTGTTCGTGGGAAGAAATTGTATGGTGCCCTAATGAAGGAGCTACCTGGCGCTCTAAATGAGGAGCCGTTTAATGCCTCAAGAAAGAAGTCATTTTGTTCCCCGATGGAGGAGCCGTTTGGTGCTTTAGGGGAGGAACCATCTGGTGCCCCGGGTGAGGAGCCGTCTGATGTTCCATCAAATAAGCTGTTTGGTGCCCCTGGGGAGGAGCTGTCTGGTGCCCCAGGGGAGGAGTTGTCTGGTGCCCCGAGGCAGGAGTCTTCTAGTGTCTCCATGGCTTCAGTGACTACACCTTTATTCCGTCCTATTTTTATTGTTGATTAGTAGTACTTCTAGTTTGGGCCATTGCAAACAAACTAATTAGCTTTTTGTACGACTTCCCACAAACGGGGCCAATTGTCGTTGGAAAGATACAATAATAAATTTAGTTGTCGGGAAACGTCATCATCAAGCCCTTGATTTTGCAAGGAAAAAAATTTCAGAGGGTGAGGAGGGTCCTCGCACAAACACTCGGATACTTAAGTCAAACACTGAGAGTGATAAAAGATGTAGAGCAATATTTACACTAGTATCAGAGACGTACCTTTTATGGAATGAGTGCTTGTCTATTTATAGAGAAATATAGAGTGATCCAAAGTGTCTCAGGATTAGGATTTTTATAGATAACGTTTATCTTGATTAATCCTAATTTAACTGGAATTATGATTGTTGTGGATAATATCTATCTTTTATAGATGATATTTATCTTTCCCTTTTTGGGGATAAAATTCTTTGTGGATAATTGTCTATCATTTTCCTACAAGGATTTTTAACTATTGGAGTTATCAAATTTACACATTGTGTGGGACCCTCCCTCGACGTATTTGGGAGACTACTTTTGCTACGATGTAGCCATTGCACACCTCACGATCATAGCACGCCTCACGACTTGCGGTCATTATGCTTCTCTAGCCCACGATCGTCGCATTCCTAGCGACTCACAATCGTCTTGCACCTCGTAGCCTACGATCGTCTTTTCCTTGCATTGCCTTCGTCTACAATTATTGTCTTCCGCAACCGTCTTGCATCGCCTTCCTCAACTATCATCTTCCGAAGCCATCTAACATTGCCTTCCTCGGCCGTCTTCTTCTATAGTCGTTCGACGTCACCTTCCTCAACTGTCATCTTCTAAAGCTGTCTTCCACAGTTGTCCGGCGTCGCCTTTCTCAACCGTCCGACGTCACCTTTCTCAATAGTCTAGCGTCATCTCCAATAGTAGTTCGACGTCGCATTCCTCAGCCATCGTCTTTTGCAACCATCCTGCGTTGCCTTCTTCAACTGTCATCTTTCGCAATCATCACCTAAGGCCTTTTGCTACCAGGTTGTCCCAATTAAGCTAGATTGATCCATTTATAAATTTATTTTTTTTCAGTATTTTTTCTCATGACACACCAAATATGAATGATAAGACTAATGAAAAGTGTGTTTTAGTGGTTTTACAAAAATAATTCTAAGGAGTATGAAAAGTGTGTTTTGATATCAGGGTCGACTCTAACAGCATCTGCAGCCCTAAGCAGGAATTTATTTGGTAACCCTTTAATAATATATATATAAATCTTAAAATTATTTAAAATTTATTTTTCTTATTTTTCAAGATGTTAAATTGTTAATTAAATATTTGTATTTAAAATTAGAAAATAATTTTTTTTAATTAATAATATAGTTAAATTACTTAATATTTTTTGTACCATAGTTAAACATAAATGGTAACTCATTCCATCTTCTATCTTAGTTTATGATTTTCTCTCTCTCATGCTGTCAAATGTTAATCAATTACAATTGTTAAATCTCAACATTTAATGGCAAGTGCGGCTAGAGTGAGTCTTTTCACCTCTCACTCTCTTTCCCGCGTGAGTGTTTGACCGGTTGACCGCATCTCCTCCATCTTCGGCTGTCTGACGTCCTTTGTTCTCGTTCCTCCAGTCCTTGGTTCTCCACCACCTCTAGTATCAGGCATCCCTTGGTCTCTTTCATCTCGTTCTTAGTCCTCTAGTATCTCTCTCTCTCTCGTGTAAGTGCGTGATCACATTTTCTCTACCTCTAGTGTCCCTTGGACTCCTCCCATCCTCCACCTCTGGAGTCCCTTGTTATTCTCTTTCTTTTTAACTCTTCAGCATCTACTGTCATTTTGGGCGCATCTTCTCGGCCATCTCCTCCCGTCCTTTAGTGTCTCATTTCTCTTTCTCCAATATCCCTTCCAGTGTCTGCTACTCTCCTCTGACTCTCATCTCTTTTTCTCTGACGTCTCTCATCTTGGATCTCTTGCTCTTACATTTTGGGGGCCCCTCTTATTTTTGAGGCCTTAATAATTTATGTATTGAGCTGTTTGATATTATGGGCATGTTTGTTGCAACTTAAAAACTGCAACTTTTAACTTCTAGTTTCAAAAAAGTTGGGATGTAGTGTTTGTTTTATCTTATAAAATTCTAACTTATAGCTTCTACTAGCTTTTTGAAGGGGTAGAAGCTGGCTTTTTCAAAACTGGGGTACCCCAGCTTTTGCAACTTCTATTTAAATGATTACATTATTATGACAATTTTGTATTTATTTTTAACAAAGAATTACCCTCTTGTCTACGCAATTATGGGTTTTTCTTCTCTACCGCCATCTCCATTTTCAGATCTCTTCCTCTCTCTCGCCATCTTCCTCTCTCTATACTTTAATTAATTTTTTTATAACACTTGAAACTTATACATATACACTAATTAATTTTTAAATTATCATTTTATAACTACTAAAGGTATTATAGAAAATTATACAAAAATAAGTTATTTTACAGCTTATGGTATCAAACACCACAACTATTTAACTACAACTTCTAAGAAGTTGTAGCAAACAGGTTCACAACTTATTTTAAATTTTAGAAATTATAATCTAAGAAGTTAAAAGGTATAATTTCTTTAATTAACCTACAATAAATGGGCCTATAATTTAAAAGAGGTGAACTTTTCAACAGTACTTTTAACTATTAGCATGATTTAATATCAAACATTTTTTATCTGTTTTTATGTATATATGTAATTAACAGCGAGGTTGGGATGGGATGGGATGGGATGGGATGGGAGGGGAGGTCTCCAGTTGCTCGAATCTCGGTTTTCCCAATATGTTGCCGACATAATGAAACATCATTCCTAGATGGCTTCTAGTGGCAGAGTTGCTTTGCCGAGGCCGAGTTACCTACCTAAAAATGCATGCACTGTTCAACATTAATTAGCTTGACACACACAGCTGGGCAAGGGTTTAATATATCGATGATGGCTTCAAAATCGAAATGCCTAGCCTAGAAAGAATAGAAACAACAACAACAACAACTAGCTAAGCTAGCTCTGAATTCTGATCCAGAAGGCCAAATCCAGCTAATTTATCCTTTACAAACCATTGTTATTGTATAGGTTTAAATATATTATTAATTTCAGTATACTAATAGGACAAACTTACTTTTAAGCACGCACAGAAAAACACTTTTTCCTTCTTGTTTACATCTCTTACCACTTTTCTGCGTTACGTTTCAATTTTTTTTTTTTTTATATAGAACACGAAATTAAATACCATTTCAGTTTTAATTTTTAAAACCAATATAAAAAAAATAAAATAAAATGGGTCCCATGAATTTGACAATTTCTTTTGACTGGACAAACAGCAAACCAGTACATATCGGTGTGTACACAGTGGCAGATTTAGACTTAATAAGAAGAAGAAATATTTTATATATTAGATATATTACCACCCATATTAGATATATATTATTATTATTATTTCTATTACTATTATGTTATACATATTTCCTAACCTTAATAAGAAAAGGCATTGCTACGTTGCACCCTTCTCACTCTGCTGGACGTGCAACCCGCAATCTCCACCATCCAATCAAGGGCCACGAAGTCCATCATCAGGCTGGTTGTTGGCGGCGGCGTGGACGGCGTCCCGTCTCCTGCCCCAGTCGTGAAGCCGGAGGTGCAACTCAGCCGCCGCAATCAAGAAATGGACGGCCTGGACCGGAGTCAAAATGTCAACCACTCCCTTGAGTGTCCTCAGCCGTAGGTCATCCGCCCTCTGGAGTATCTCCTTCAGCCGCTTCTCCTTCGCCGCTATGTTCGACTCTAACCGCTCCGTCTCCGCCTCGCCCCCGAAGCCGCCGCCATTCCGGAGCAGCTCGGAGACCTCGTGGGATAGCTCCACCATGGAGGGATCGGCGATGGTCTCCTGGTGCTTGGCCATCTCCTCGGTGATCTCCTTCTCCTCCCTTATGGTGTGGCGCTGCAAGTTGTCGGCCTGGGATACCTGGGCAGGGCTGAGGTCGGCGAGGTCGCCAGAGCAGAGGCCGCGAATCAGGACCTCCAGGGCCTGCTCGAGCTGAAGGCCGGACTTGGAGAAGAGGAGGTGAAAGGCCATGGAGGGGCGCCAGCCGCCGATCCAGAGGAAGGCATTCTCCAGAGTGGTGGTCCAGGAGGGGGAGAACATGGAGAAGATGTCGTCCCGGGCCCAGCGAGACTTGGCTCCGTAGTAGTGCTCGTAATGCTGAAGGACTCGGACGACGAGTGGCCGGAGCACGGTGTCGTCGTCGTTAGAGGCGGCAGCGGATGTGAGTTCTTGGAGGAGGCAGTCTTGCTCGGTGATCCAGCAGTTGAAGAACTTGTGGAAGGTCTCCTGTTCTGCCATATATAGATGCTGATCGAGAAGCAGAGACATGGATGGATGCCCTCTACTTGTATATATGTAGAGAGAGAGAGAGAAGATTGGATTGGGTGGTAGCCGGAGCAAGTTGGCGAAGACTTGGTTTTCTGCTCCTGAAATTCTGAAATCCCTGCTGAGAAAAAACAAATAAATTCGGCTAATAGTTTATATATATATATATATATATATGGGATAGACTCATAGGCCTCTTGAGGACTTTAGTGCCAATCCGAACAGCTGACTGGGTTAACTGATAAAGGAGATTATAATTTTTTTTTGAATATCTTATATTAATATAAAATTAATTTTTTTAAATTAAAATATAAAATAATTAAGATAGATATAAAAAACATTCCAAGATATGAGAGCATGCATAAGCGAGTCTTTTTTTAACGTGAAATTAAAGGATTGAAAATTATTTAACAAATTCTTGTGTTACTTACTATATTTGATCTGTAATTTAATAAGGTTATTTAATTTCAATTTTAGAAGATAACAATATTTATATACAAGTTAAGTTATAATAGAATTTGAATTTGAGTGGATATAAAATTTAGACCAATATAGTATTTGTTAATTAAGATATAAATTGAAAAAAATAGAATATAAAAAACATTTCAAATAAAAATATTTTTCATTTTATTTATTAAATTTATATGAAAAGAAATCATGTCTCCTTCTATTTTGAACTTTTTAGATAATTTATCTTGATATAATTTTATTTTATTTATTTTAACAAATACTATTTAAGTGTATATATGTTATTTAATACACTTAGTTAATCTCCTATTCTTTTTAATTTCTTTGCAAATTATATGATTCCAAAATCTCTCAAAGAGTTATCAATATTAAGAATTATACTTATAAGGCTTTGTTGTGCCTATTGTCACGCAACATAACATTTGTCTCATAATGAGGGGCCCGATCCCATGCACGTAGGGTCCACGTGCATAGGGCCCGTGCTCCTCTCATTGTCGGACAAATTCTATGTTGCTTAACAATGAGCAACATAGTATTGTCATATATTTATAATGTCTGTGTCTATTTAGTATTTTGAGATATATTTATCGTGAAGAAAATCACTTTTGTAAATAAAAAATATATTTAACGATTTATTTTCTAAAATATATATATATTTAGCACATTTTTAAATGATCCCCAAATAGCTTTCATTATTATTAAAAAAATGGACTTCTTAATTAGCCTCTGCAACAACTTGCAAGATATTGTGATGAAAGCACCCATGTTTTGATCACGTGGCCACTGTGGCTTTTTCCCTGGATACAACGGCCAGCCCCTAGTTCTCCACAACTAGTATTCTTCTTTATTATAAATATATATATTAACAAAAAAAATATATTTAAATAACATTTATGACCTTTACCCTTTTAATTATTTTCCCCAAATTTATTACGTTCAAATTTTAAGAAATGATTTTTAAAATCACATGATTGTAAAAATAACTTATTAAAGTTGTTTTTAAGATATTGTAATTAATTTATTTTTAAAAATAAAATAAAATACAATAAATAATTCCCATATTTACGTACAAGCTATATTTTAAATTAGTAACTTAATTTCTGAGGCATCAAGAATTGGTAACTTAAATACGAAGAATGGGAAAAAATTATGATTGATTGATGGATGAGTGGATGTATGTATGTATTTATGATGTATTTAGATAATTAATTTTTTTTTTATTTCAAAGACACTCCTAAATTATATAATTTTGAATCAAGTGCACTCTTAAACTTTTTATTATTTTAATTAAATTCTTGAATTTATTATGTGTAATTGATTTAAAATTATATAATTTAGAGATATAATTAATATTAACAATATTAATTATATGGCTCCAAAACAGTTAATATATTCTTGAATTTTTTAATTTATGTACAAATTATATGGCTTCAAAAGAGTTATCAATATTAACAATTATACTCGTAATGTCGTGTCTGTTATAGGTATTTCTTGCACCACTTCTTATGGGCTAAACTCGATCGACCCAGCAGACCTGCTCGATCTCCTGAAACCCCCAATAGGCCTAAGGCCGAACTCGTTGGAATAAGGTTACACGTCGTTAAAACTCGAGCTCAGACAACAAAACCAAGCGAACTCCAAATGATACTCCCAACTTGCTGGTCTAACCAAGCGAGTTCTCAACAATGTTTTCAGATCGCTGGCCTAATCCTTCAGCTTACATAATAAGAAAGCTGTGGAACAACCGGAGACAAGGACCCACTTATTTTATCTGAGGCAAACCAGATCTCTGGTAGTGAGGAATCCACTTCTAGTTTTATGGGATTGATAATGACATCCTTGTTCTCATGATATTATCCTATTATTTTGGATTATGTGTAAGTTATAAACACCCCTACACTATAAAAGAGGGTCAAAATATCATTACAAATGAGAAAAAAAATAATATATTGTTACTCTGTTAGAATAATCAGAAAACAATTATGGACTAGACATCATTCTGGACGAACCATGTAAAAATTTCCTTGCGTATTGATTGTCATTTGTTCATCATCTTTGCTATTGTGCTTATTTTTCTCATTGCGGGGTTACAAATCATGGTCGACCAATTCTGAACATCGACAGTGTCTATTTAGTATTTTGTGATATGTTTGTCATAAAAAAAATTATTTTTGTAAATAAAAAAAATACTTAACGATTCATTTTATAATATATATATATATATATTGCATTTTGTTAAATGATCCCCAAATAGTTTTTATTATTATTAAAAAAAATGGACTTCTTAATTACTGATAGCCTCTACAACAAACTCGCAAAAATATTATGATGAAAGCACGCATGTTTTGATCACGTGGCCGCTGTGGCTTTTTCCCTGGATACAACGGCCAGCCCCTATTTCTCCACAACTAGTATTCTTCTTTATTATATATATATATATATATATATATATTAACAAAAAGTATATATTTAAATAAGATTTATGACCTTTACCCTTTTAATTATTTTCCCCAAATTTATTACGTTCAAATTTTAAGTAATGATTTTAAAAATAACTTATTAAAGTTGTTTTTAAGATTGGTAATTAATTAATTTTTAAAAATAAAATAAAATACAATAAATAATTTCCATATTTACGTACAAGCTATATTTTAAATTAGTAACTTAATTTATGAGGCATCAAGTATTGGTAACTTAACTACGAAGAATGGAAAAAAAATGATGATTGATTGATGGGTGGATGTATGTATGTATGTATGTATTTATGGTATATTTATATATATTTTTTAACTTAGATAGATGAATTTTTTATTATTTCAAATATAATTTTGAATTATATAATTTCGAGTCAAATATATTTTTAAATTTTTTATTATTTTAATTAAACTCTTAAATTTATTGTGTGTAATTGATTTAAAATTATATAATTCATAAGTACTTTTAAAATAATAAAAAATTTAAATATTAACATAAAAAAAATATGAAACAATGTATAGAAACACAGACTAAAATATGTATTTGACCAAATGACGGGCAAAGAAAACAATGGCCCAAGTGAAAGGAGCGCATGCGCATGGCCCCAGGAAAACATTGGAACTGGAAAAAAATCAAAATATTTTTTAAAATAATTTATTAAATTTAACAAAAGTTTGGATGGTACGATAATTTTTTTATTAATTTAAATTATTAAAAAAATGAAAAATTCATGAAACACTGAGGGCCAACGAGCGGCAAACATTTGTCCACATGGGGGAAGTCACGTTGGGTTGTCTGCAGCCGCAAGTGGATCTTTTTTTTCTCCTTTTTATTATTTTTTATTTAGTAGATCCCATGCCATGAATGCCATGCCAGCGACAAACTGATTGCCGGAGACAGCTACAAGTCCCACGCGCACCTCTCGTGCCTATTAACATTGTATTTTTATTTTTTTGGATTAAAAACAGGTTTTCAAGATGAATATATATAGCAACAATGACGATGTAGTATTTTACGAACAAGTTAAGAGTGTCACGTGGGTTATTTCGGATGGATGGCAGGCGCACGCAAAAATAAATAAATAAATAATTAATTAATTTGATTAAATTCTCCTCGATTTTTTAAACGTACCCATAAGTAACCTTTCGCAACTTCCTACGTACATTAATAACTTATCACTACAATATCAAAAACTTTATACATATATATATATAATTTATTATTTAAAATACCACTCACTATATATATATATATATTTAAAATTTTTATCTGATGAGGGACTGGGATGGGCAATTGTGAGGGGGTCTGGGTCTCTTTGTATGTTGGATATATATATATATATATACATATATGTCCTCCAGTACTCCACGCGAGATGCACGTGCAAACAGCTCCTTTTGAAGAATGGTATCTTTTGATTTAGGGCCAAAATGGTCCGTCTCCATGCAATAGTACTAGGGTGGTAAAAGGGTGGTAAAGTATTTAAAATTTTATATGAAAAATAATATAATGGCTTAAAAGATAAAATTATTATTGAAAAATAACATTTAGTTGGAAGACAGTAATAAATTTGAAAAGTAAATTTTATATGAATTATCTTAAATATATAATTTTAAATGTGTATAGACTGTGATCGCATTTAGATGTACTCGGAGGTGCATCAAGGAAGAAGATCACCTGTCTATGAGAATTAGTCGGGCGAAACTCGAACACCTAGATGAATAAAAAAAATGATTACAAAATGAAGTGGTTTACCATCCATTCAATTTATTTTATTGATTATAAAATTAAGTCATTTTGTTAGTTTTACGAGGAAGCAACAAATTGTGGCTTTAAGTTAGGACACAGCGAAATGGAGAAGAAGTCTTAGATTAATATATATATATATATATAATATTATAGGTGGGCAAATTGTCTCAATCGAAAACTTATGAATTAAATAAATGAAATCGCCAAAGATTATGAGATGATGTTGTAAGTAAATGATTGTGCATAATAATTACTTAAAAAAGGGGTTGTTCGCATGAGTTTCCAAAAGTGGGAATACTTGATAAGGGTTTTATTTTGATTTTGATATATATATATAGATGGAGGGTGTAATATTCTGCATCGAGCAATAAGAAGAATCAGAATAACTTATTCTAATGAGTCTACGTGAACTTCTCAGGGTCCTCCATCCTTAAGTTTTTCTAACTTAAGCACGCTTAATTCAAGAGTTCTTTGTCTATATTCAGTTCAAAATGTATTCAGTTGGTGTTGTTTTCTTTTTTATTTATCCTCGATATATACTATCATTCTCTAGACTCTTGGGGTATTATAAAATGGATGTTTTTTTTGTGCAGTCATTCTTATTATTAAGATTATTAAGATAACGTTTGTTAAAATGAGTAAAATAAGGTTGTATTAAAATAAGTTTAGAGTGTTTTTCGGATTAAAATATAAAATGATTAAAATAAAACTAAGAAATATTTTAAGATTTTTATCAAATTGTTTGTTAAATTTTTTTTTAAAAACACTAGAGGACACACACGCTATTTTTTTTTTATTTTTTTTATCTGTAAGGTTCAAACTATGTTTATTTGGAAGGGAGTGAGAAAGATAAGCATATATGAAATTACCAAATAAGAAGTCGCGTAACTTCCTTTCTAAGAATAATCAGATAAATTTAACAAATATATTATAAATAACAAAAATTTATAATACTTTTCATATTTTATTTTTTTTATTTATATATTAATTAACAAATACTAGCTAAGTAGTGATATGTTTTGAATTCTCAAAGTTTTATGACATTTGGTATAATTGTATTGCCCATGCATAATTATATTATTTTTGTCTTGTAGTTAGTCAAATCGTTATCAAATATCATAAGAATAATAATCATGCCAATTTTGGAAGGGTGGTGTTGAGTTAGTGTTAGGGCTAACTGATCTTGACTTAGCCTTAATTGATGATGAGCCCCTTGGGCCCAGTTAATGCATTCTTAAAGAAAACTCACTAGCAAAAATAGGAAAGAGGCAATAGATTGAGTAATATGGTTATAAGAAGAATGGTAAGAGATTCTTTGAGAGTAGAGATTCCTAGAGTCTAATAAGGTTGGAAGAAAGAAAGCCGATACAAAATTTGACAAATATGAGTTATGATAGTGTTTCTAAGATTAGGACCTATGTCATGAAAATGTAAGATATAATCAACCGTCTCGACAACCCAAAAGTGATTGTAACCAAATTCTTCGTTGTTCACCAAACCTTAAACTCTCTCTTCCAATCCAATTTAGTAAATCAAAACCATCTATAATGCTCAAAAAGATACATTTGTAGAGACGAATCGGGGGAAGGAGAAAGGAAGGGAATGGACTGGGCTTTAGCTCGTGCCAACCTCAAGCCAAATCTATGTAAATTATTATTATTTTTTTTTAGTTTTTGAATTGTTAATCTGTATTTCTTTTAAACAACTCGTGTTCCTCGTGCTCCAATTCAAATATTACGTTTCAAACCAAACTCAAAATCTAGCCCAAATTAATTTTTTTTTTTGAATTAACCTAATATCCAAATTTATCAAATTCTTCCTATTATTTCTCTCTCTCTCTCTCTTCCTTCACATTCATAGACACCATTCCTAACTTTCTAATTTCTAGCCCCTTCCACCCTTATACTTTCAATGTCATCCAACTCATTTCACAACATCTTTATGAGGCATGGCTAGAGAATAAAATAAGAAAGGTTAAATACTAACCTTTATTTATTTTGAAACTTCTCTAGTTGATGTACCACAAAATCCTTGGTGGTTAGATAGTGGAAGTCCTATTCATATATTGCTAATCATTTGCAAGTCTTCATGATCAAACACAAACCAAGTGAAGGGGAAATAAATTAGCATGTGGGGAATAGAGTCGAGAGGTTGATGTTGAATACATTGAAACAATTATTCTATATTTTTAGTCTGGTTGTAGTCTTGTTTTAATAAAAACTATTGGAGTTTTGATCTTTATTTCAAAGCTTGAAGAGTTTGGATATCATCTCTATATTAGGCATAAAGGAGTTGAAATCTCCTTAAATTGAAGTTTTGTTAGTGAATGTTTGATGACTTATATCAATTGAACTTTATGTTTTGATTTTATCCATTAAACCTTAAAAAGATTGGAACCCAAAGAATTTTGATAAAAGAAAAATCATTTTATTTGTGGCATTAATGCTTAGTATACACATTTCTCAAGAAAGAGTTGAAAGATTGATTAAAACTCAAATTCTTCCCCCCAATTGAATTTTTATAACTCTAAAATTTGTGTGGATTGTGTTAAAGGTATATTAACCAAAACTAGGAAACAAAATAGGGCAAAGCATAGTGTTGGGAACATAAAAATGGAATGTAACGCCTTGCTTTCTCCATGTGTTATTTTCTCAAAAATTTAGAAATTTTTTATTTCTATTTCGTATTTTTTTTATTTCTACCCTTATGCCCAATAATAATCATAATAATTTTCATGAATTTTTCTTTTTGTCCCTTAGTTATAATTAATCTGACTAGTTAGAGTTCTACAAGGAACGTAGTCTAAGTTAAACTTAAATATCATTAAACAATTTCATTACAAATAATTTCTATTGTATACCCAAATTGAGTCCACATTGTTCACAAATATTATGAAAAGATACGGTTGAGTTTGATTTTGAAAATGTTATGATAATGAATATTCAATTGAGTTAAGGTAATGGAATAAGTTGCATTATGCTCAACCACTACAAATAAATCCTGTCTACTATCGATTTTATTTTTCTTGCATTTGATTATTTCATGTCAAGTATTTTCAATTTACATTCATAACATTGTTTTCAAACTATAAGAAAAAGTACAAAACAATTTTTTCCTTTTTGTAAAATCTTTATTAAACCAAACAAGTTTTGAAATACCCAATTCACCCCCTCTGAGACGTGCACTCCTATTGTTATGATTTTGGACCGAAAAGAAATCATAATCAAACCATTAACCACATAAACAAACACAAAATTTAACGTGAAAAATCCAAATTGAGAAAAATCACAGACAAAGAACAAACTATCACTATGATAAAATTGGTATATACCTATAACTAATTTTAGAGCATTGGACATTTATTTATAGGCCTAAACTTATTTGTAGATGTACAAAGAAAATTATATTTTGATTAGAAGATAAACCAAGAAGATAAATCTTCAATTGAGATAAATCCCAATCACAATCCAATTTGATATCCTAATGATAGTTAAATTCAAAGTCCTAATCACAATCAAATTAAGAGTCTCAATCTCAATCAAATTTGAATTTCAGGTCGCAATTATAGCAACTTCTACCTTGACACGAAATTCAAATATCGAATTATTCATAAATATTTCTTTTAACAAAATCACAAAGAATTAATCTCCCTAATGAATATTAAACAAAACCACACCAAAGGAAATACTAACCAAATCCATACAATTGTTACTGTAGTAGATATCTTCATCCATACTCAAAGTATAGGCAACAAAATCAGCCTCAATATGTATTTACTAACCTTAATAACTTCGCATTCACTAATGTAAATCCACCTTAATGACTCCGTCCCCTTTCGGGGTAGGATGGTATGGGCGAGAACATTTTGGGCAAGCCGTAGATTTATGTTTTTGAGGATGGTGACTAAGTAGGATATCTCAAAAATGAGGTTGTCTTGATCGGTGATATTGAATAAGACAGTTTTCCAAGGAATGTTTAGATATGAGGGGTTGTTGGTATCCTTGTCAAGTGGAATATAAAAGAGAGTGGGGATGGACTTGGAGGCGACGGGAATGTTAGCACCTTTAACAAAAGAGTGAGAATCTTCATTTAGGTTAGCATAAAATGTGTGAACAAGGAAGGGAAAGATATCACCTTGCAAGTTAATGAGGGAGCCCCAAGGGCGATCCTCATAGAACCACTTGCAAAAGTTAAATATGTGGCTCTAAATAATGGCAATAAATGTTTTTCCCAAAAAGTACAATACATTTTTGAAAGAGTTTGTTAAATGAGTCTTCTAAATCGTGGTTTGGGAAATATGAAGGATGCCATGATAATTGAGAAAGAGGGCGTTAAGAGGAGGAGGATGGATGATGACGTTTGTGTTAAGACATTCTTGATGTAAAAATAGATTATTTTTTAAAACGCTAGGGAGACGATTATCAAGATGGGGCAATAGACTATGGGAAGAAGGGACTTGACTTTTCTAGATGAAACACAATAGAAACGATGAATAGTGTAAGTGTAAATGCAAACTAACACAAAATCACAAATAAGCACTAAATGACAAGATAAACGACTTGAGTATTTGATAACCTAACCAAAAACTAATAAATCCAAATAGAAAGAATGGGAAAGTAACAAAAGAAATAGAAAAATTACCTTGGAGACATTCGATGGTGAGATGAAGGCATTGAGACGTCTGTTGTTTTGAGAGGATTTCTAGGGTTTGAGTTTGGAAAAGAGAGTAAGATAGGAGAGTCGAAAAAGGAAAAATAAGATGAAGAAAAGATGGAGGAGTATGTTTTAAAAAAATGAGGGACACGGACTATTTTGAAAAGGCAATGAAATGGTCTCATAAGTCAATTGTCCATTCATTGACAGTCGACTTTCAAGCCCTAGTCGACTTTTCTATAGCCTTAGTCAACTCTCAATGAGAAGTCGACTTTGCTAAATCTATAGTCAACTTTCAATTGGGAGTCGACTTTTATACCATAGGAGTTGTTTGTGCTTCCAAACCTGAGAGCATACTGAAAACATCTTTGACCTTAGGAAAAAATTAGATACATTAATTATTCAAAATAGATTTATTATGCCTAATTCTCTTCGAATATAATTAAATCTTTCCTCTGGAAGGGGTTTTGTAAATATATCCATTAATTTCGGGACAAATTCAAGAGATATTTCTTGGTTTTGGACATGGTCATGAAGGAAATGATGTCTAACCTCTATGCGCTTTGTTCTAAAATGTAACATTGGATTTTTTGAGAGGTTAATGACACTAGTGTTATCAAATCTAATGGGGGTTTACTTAAAATTTATTTTAAAGTCAATTAGTTCTTGGCGAATTCAAATAACTTGAGCATAACAACTACCAGCTGCTATATATTCTACTTCGACGGTTGATAATTCTACATAATTTTGTTTCTTTGAAAACCATGAAATTAGCTTATACTTTAAAACTTGGCAAGTTCTAGAAGTACTCTTCCAGTCTACCTTGCATCCGGTAAAATTTGCATCGAAATATCCTATTTGTTCAAAATCATCCCCATTTGAATACCACAAACCTACATCTTGAGTTTCAATTAAATATTTGAAAATTCTTTTAATAGCCATTACACGAGATTCTTTGGGATTTTATTGGCATCTTACGCGTAGGCATATACTAAACATGATATCGAGCCTACTTGTCGTTAGGTAGAGTAGAGATCCTATCGTACTCCTATTGAGTTTTTGGTCCACACTTATGCCTTGATCATCTTTGTCAAGTTTTGTGGATGTACTCATAAGTGTGTCTATTGCTTTTGAATTTTCCATCCCAAATTTCTTTAACATTTCTCTTAAATATTTTTCTTGATTCACAAAAATTCCTTCCTTAGATTGTTTTACTTGGAGGCCTAGAAAATATGTGAGTTCTCCCATGAGACTCATTTTAAATTCACTATTCTTTAAATTTGCAAAACTTTTCACTTGTTCCTCCAAATACTATATCATCTACATATACTTGGATGATTAGAATATTTGATTCTTTAATTTTTATGAAAAGAGTTGTGTCAACTTTTCTTCTTAAAAAACCTTTTTCAATGAGAATTTTACTCAATATCTCATACCAAGCTCTAGGAGCTTGCTTGAGACCATATAAGGCTTTTCTAAGCTTATACACATGGTCCTCTATAAATGAGAATTTTCAAAGCTAAGGGGTTGTTCCACATATACCTTTTCATTTATGTAGCCATTTAAGAATGCACACTTCACATTCATTTAATACAACATGAAATTCATGTGAGAGGCAAGGGCTAAAAGAATTCTAATTACTTCTGTTACCTAGATAAATACCCAAGATGAGGGGTGAATTGGGTTTTTCAAAAATTAAAATTTTTAGCTCTTGTTGAAAACTCTTGATTTTTTTTATCTAAATAAAATGTGATCGAGCAAGTATATGAAAATTTAAAACAATCAACCACAATGAACAAGAGAATTTTTATAGAGGTTCAACTCTTTAAAGAGCCTAGTCCTCTCTTTCAAGACTGAACTTGAGGTTCCACTAGGGAGAATCAACACTAGCTTTTGATTGGAGTTAGAACCAACATACAATCAATTGCCTAAGTAAGACCACTAACACTTAGCTAGCAAATACAATCCTCTGCATAACAAGTGAATAATAACAAACTTACAATTAGATGCAATATCAAACAAGTCATCAACGGATTGAGAATTCCACTAGCCATCAGATTTCCAACACTTGAGCTTTCTCACTCTTGTTTGAATGCTCTATCAAGTTTATTCTCTACTCAGGTTAGCCTTCACAGAAGCTTTGAATTTATGCACATCTGTAGAGAATCTAGCTGTTATAAATAAAGGAATAAACAATCTTTCGAAATACAAAAATTCTTTATCAATTTCTAGCTCCATGTTATGGACTTGGAGATACACAAGCTCCATGCGGCCTTAGCTCTTCAATCTGTCTTCCATAGACAGTAGCTATGTTAGCTCGATCCTCACACAAGCTCCACTCAAGTGCTTCTAAGCGAAATGAAAGGGGAAACTGGAAAATGAACATAGAGAAAAATATACAACCTCTTGTATTAAAACTCTCCACAATTACAACGACCCTTTAAAATGACCCTAGTAGAACACTTACGATTAGAAGCCCTCACTTGCCCTCGCACAAGTGCCTCACTCTCACTTTAGCTCTTTAGCTTTCCACACTCTTGGATTATTAGGGGATGGTTTTCAAATGAAGGCCTCACCCCTATTTATATTTCCACCTCTTTAGAATTAACAGTGGGGATCAACTTGATCCAATAGCCTCCTATCACCCTCTAGAATTCTCTACACAAAATATCCTAGATATTTACAATGGAGCTCTCTAGAATAAGCCCCTAGAATCTTCCCTTGGAATTCTCTAGAATGCTCCATCCTTCTGTAATTTTCTTGAGCCTTTTAGAGAGTTCCTTTAATGCCCGTCCATGGAGCTTTTTGGACCTCACCAACTCGACCATGTTCCGAACGCTTTTGAAACCTTCCACAAACCTCTCGGGCGTTCCTTCAACATCGACCCTCTTGCTTTCCCAATGGCGTGTCGCCTTGCCTTCGTTGCCTCACATCCTCAACCGTGTCCCTTTCACGTCTTTGGCCTCCAGCTTGGAGTACCTTTTGCGGCCACTTGTGTGCTTGATGGCGCACCTGCTCACCATTATCACCCCTCGACCTTGGTAGCGTGTCCTGCCTACACCTTTTGGCCTCCAGCCTAGCATTCCTATTGTGCCCATCTTTATGCTTCTCTTAGCCGTTGGGGCTTGTCTTTTGTAGTGTCACGCGTGGTGCGTGACAATCTCCCCCACCTATTGTGGTGATGCCCTCGTTGCCATGGCGTCTAATGTGTTATGTCTGATCTGTGTCCCTCAACGAGCTATATTATCCCCAAGTAATACACGTTACATCTGCTCGTCCCCTCGACAAGTTGCATCCCTAAGACATACAACCTCTTCACGATGGGAATCATATAAGGCACATTACCTCCAAGAATGCACAATGCCTTCATGCTTGGCATTAGTTTTGCGTTGGACTTCTTCATAAAGTTCAGCCCCAATATCATCTCGTAGCCATCCATTGGTGCTATTGATAAATCCACCCGAGTCTCGCACGTGCCAAGGTGTAGCCTCATTCCTTATGTTACTCCTGATAACGGCTTGGCTTTTAGTATTGATTGTCTTTATCTAGCTGTCGTCCCTCGTAACTAGAAGGCCAACTGCTTGGCCTCTCCCTTGATATGAAGTTGTGGGAAGCTCCTGTATCCACCGAGGCCCAAACGTTTTGTCCGTTGATGCGGCTTTCCATAAACATGAGGCCCTTATCTTCGGTCATCCCACTACTTGGCTCCTTGGTTCCAACTTATAGATTGTTCAAGAGTTAGATTAGCCCCATTTGCTTTGGCTTTTCCTCTCGATCTCGTTCCTCCCTTGGCTCCTCCATAATAGCCGATAATGCACTGATCTTGGGGTAGTCCTTCATTTTATGAGGCCTATCGCAATTAAAGCATCCTTCCCTTGGCCTAAACATCCCCTTCTTATCTTCATATTGCTTCCGACCTTGAGACCTTGTGTCTTTGTCGCCCGTAGAAGAGAAGTGACTGCTTTTGTGATGCCCCAACCCCACTACCGGGTGCCACCATAACCCACATTACAACCCTGACCTGCTACGAAGGACAGTTATGCCCCTACCAATATAAAGCTTTAAATTAATATGGGTGCCCTGGGTGGGGTCTAGGTTTCACCGCCTTGGACTGGTCGAGAACTCGAGAGTAAATTGCGTAGGCAGCGAAAACTCACTCGAGTCTCATACCTGATTAGGCCCTTGGAGTATAAATCCAATTTCAAATAAACAAATACCAACAAGCTCAATAAATTACTTCAACCACCAAACATGTTTAAACATATATCAGATTTCGGCCGTAGCCGATCGGTACAAGTTCCCTACACCTACTGGGTTACTCATAGTGGGAACCTTAACTTCCAGTTTACATCTGGTTAAACCATCACCGTGACTCGTGATTAACACACAGTAAATATATTATATGATTAACATAGGGGTTAACCTACACCCCCATTATCAACAGTCACTGCCAACTGGCGGCTCATCTAACAACACTGCCTTTCCCTTCTTGGATCCCGAGCCACCTGCTAGGTTAGTGGGAAAAATATAGGGGTAGTCTCGAGGACTCAGTAAGGGTAATATGAGTTGTAGTAAATTAAAATGCATGACAATTATAGAATAATGTGAAGTGCATCATGCATGCAGGCTTGTCCACCTTACCCTGATCCGGATTTTGGTGGCCCTACTAATTTCATTTAGGACCCCATCTCGAGACTCACACGGCCCAAATCTACAGCCCCATGCCTAGACACTTCTCCCACAGTCTAATACAAGCCATGTTAAAATAAATTTACTCGCAAATCATAATAAACCCTACCGGACGTTAACCACTTGCTTCACCTCGGTTTCACGTCTCAATTCCTATACAATTTATAAAATAAAATAATTTAATTAAATGTGCAGTTAATTTTAATTATCGCCGTTACATTGCTAATTAATTTAGCTAAACATGTGACTAATTTATAAATAGCACTATTAATTAAATTTAAAAATATTTTATACCTCACGTATTCGCACAGGCAGAGTTTCTATACTTCTTAAAATTCACTGTGTTACAGCAGTGAAATCACTACTATTTATAGCTTGGGGGGGGGGGGGAAGGAAATTCGGCCAAGAGGTGAAGATTTTGGGTTACAAGGAGCCCCCAGACGCTACCACGTGGCAGCAAGGGAAGAGAGAAGGGTGGCTAGGTGAGGGGACATGGCCGCGCCAAGTGGCGCGGCCTGGGCGCAACTGGGGTGCGCTTAGCTGTGCGCTCCCGAGTGCATGGGCGCCAACTGGCGCCGCCAAACGATGCCATTTGGCGCCCTAAATGGGTGGAAAAAATTCCACCCCTTCTCTCCCCCTCCCACTTGATCCCTGGTTGCCCAGCTGGCCCCTCGCGCGTGCGACCAGCTGGGCTGGCTGCTCCCTCAACCATTAAACTTCTTCTATTAATTTTAAAGTGATCCAAGGCCATTTTTGAAAATCGCACACAACCCCCCAAACTTCCAGAATTCACACATACATCCCCACACCTCATTTTCCTTATTTCACCTACACCCTAAAATTTCCAAAAATTCATTAATTTAATTTATTTCTTTTTTCCTCATTGTTTCCATAAATATCCCCAAGACCTCAATTCTTTAATAAACCACAAATAATTCATCCCAACCTCATAATTAACCAATAATCATACACAAATCACCACAAACCTATTGATTAATTATTTTTTCAAAGTCTAGGGTGTTACAGTCTCCCCTCCTTATGAAATTTCATCCTCGAAATTTTGTACATTTTATTCTATCATACATAGATCCTCAGCATTAACTATGATTATCAAACAAGTAAGGATATTTCTCACACATTTCTTCTTCCATTTCCTAGGTCGTTTCTCACTTCGAATGTTAACTCCACTGCACCTTTACAATAGGTAGAGTTCTACGTCTTAATTGGCGGTCTTGGTGTTCCAGCACACATATAGGTTGCACCTTGAATATCATATCAGGTTGAAGTTCAACATCCTCAGCACGCACTTCCATGTCCGAATTATATATATGCTTTCGTAACTGGGAAACATGAAATACATCATGTAGTCTGGTTAATGGCTCTGACAACTCCAGACGGTAG
Source organism: Diospyros lotus (assembly GCF_014633365.1). NCBI lineage: Eukaryota > Viridiplantae > Streptophyta > Magnoliopsida > Ericales > Ebenaceae > Diospyros > Diospyros lotus. The sequence continues at coordinate 32,628,769 of NC_068341.1, read as the reverse complement.
GCAAGTGGTCCAACTTGATCCTTGATTCGATACGGTCCCAAGTACCGAGGTCCCAATTTCCCTCTTCGTTGATGTCTAAATGCTGGGCGTATTGGGGTAGCTCGAAGGTACACCAGATCTCATTCCGCAAACTCCAAAGGTCGGGTCTGGTGATCTGCATACTTTTTCTATCGGTCTTAGGCCACTTTCATGTTTTTACGGACTATCTCTATCTGCTGTATTGCTTTCTCCACAAGATCTGTCCGGGTAAGCTGTTTCTCCCCTACTTTGAGCTAGCACACCGGTGATTGACATCGTCGTCCATACAACACTTCATATGGGGCCATTCCTATGCTTGCTTGATAGTTGTTATTATAAGCAAATTCTGCCAAACTTAGATATTCATCCCAATTGCCTCCAAAATCTTGCACGTAAGCCCGAAGCATGTCGTCTAAAATTTGATTAACCCGTTCAGTTTGACCGTCTGTCTGAGGGTGATAGGCTGTGCTAAAATTCAGCTAGGTCCCAAGTTCTTCTTGTACAGCTTTCCAAAAGTTGGACATGAATCGACTATCTCTATCCGATACAATGCTCACAGGAACTTCGTGCAAGTGAACAATTTCTTGGATAAAGAGTTGGGCAAGTTGCTCAGCACCTATAGTGCTCCTTATAGGTAAGAAATATGCCAACTTTGTTAGTCGGTCCACCACAACCCATATAGCATCAGCCTTCCTCAAGGTCCGGGGTAAACCCATAATGAAATCGGTTGTTACATGCTCCAATTTCCATTCCGGAATCTCCAAAGGTTGCAAGCTTCTTGATGGTTTTTGATGTTTGGCTTTTATCCGTTGACAGGTGTCACATGCTCTTACGAACTCTGCCACATCTCTCTTCATTCCCGGCCACCAATACACTTCTCAAAGAACACAATACATCTTGGTAGCTCCGGGGTGTACTGTATAGGGTGTTCGATGTGCCTCATTCAGAATTTCCCTTTGTAGCCTCCCCAAGGCCTACACATACACCTGCCCATTCATTCGGAGTATTCCATTACGGTATTTAAATTCCGGCTGCTTGGGTAGCCCATTCTCATCTATCCATTGTTCTAGATTGCCCTCATGAGCTGTAGCCAGTTTAATCTTATCCCAAGGATCAACTTGTAATCGCATCTGTGCCACAATTGTTGTATCGCCTTATGGTTTTTCCTTGAGGGTTAAATTTGTGAACTCTTCAGTTAAGGCATGTAAACGGATAGCCAAGCATACCCTTGACACAATGCCTTTCCGACTTAGTGCATCTGTTACCACATTTGCTCGTCCTGGGCGGTACTGGATGGTACAGTCATAATCTTTTAGGAGCTCCATCCACCGGCGTTGTCAAAGATTTAGATCTCGTTGAGTGAAGATATACTTTAGACTCTGATGGTCCGCATATATAACAAATTTTTCTCCGTACAAGTAATGTCGCCACAACTTTAAGGCATGTACCACAGTTGCCAATTCCATGTCATGTATCGGGTAATTCTTCTCATGGGGGCGCAGTTGTCTAGATCCATATGCAATCACCTTACCATTCTGCATCAGCACACACCCCAACCCTATTCCCGAGGCATCGGTGTACACCTCATATCCCTCAGACCCTTCAGGTATAGCCAATATTGGTGCTTCGGTCAACCTCCACTTGAGCTCCTGGAAAGCTTTTTCACAAGATTCATCTCAGACAAACTTGGTTCCTTTTCGGGTCAATTGAGTTAACGGGGCAGCAATACTTGAAAATTTCTCGACAAATTTACGGTAATACCTTGCTAGACCGAGAAAACTTCTAATTTCAGATACAGTAGTAGGTTGTGGCCACCCTTTTACCGCTTCCACCTTGGCAGGGTCCATAGATATGCCTGGGGTGCGCTTGGCTGCGTGTGCCTATGTGCATGGGCGCCAGCTGGCGCCTCCAAACCGCGCCATTTGGCTCCCCAAATGGGTGGAAAAAATTCCACCCCTTCTCTCCCGCGCGCTCCCCCTCCCACTCGATCCCTGGTCGCCCAGTTGGCCCCTCGCACGTGCGACTAGCTGGGCTGGCTGCCCCCTCAACCATTAAACTTCTCCTATTAATTTGAAAGTGATCCAAGGCCATTTCTGAAAATCACACACAGCCCCCCAAACTTTCAGAATTCACACATACACCCCCATACCTCATTTTCCTTATTTCACCTGCACCCTAAAATTTCCAAGAAACTCATTAATTTAATTTATTTATTTTTCCCTCATTGTTTCCATAAATATCCCCAAGGCCTCAATTCTTTAATAAACCACAAATAATTCATCCCAACCTCACAATTAACCAATAATCATACACAAATCACCACAAACCTATTAATTAATTATTTTTTCAGAGTCTAGGGTGTTACAACTTCTAAGGGGCAGGTGATCGTCTTTCGGGTGACACATAGTTCTCTCTTTGTTTCCCCCACCTTTGTCATGGTTGTCTCACAGCTCGCATTTTGAGGCATACTCTATGCGATAATCCGCCAAGGACTCCACTATCATTGTTGCCTCATCTATGTTGCTAACTCCTCATCTTTGCAACTCCATTCTTACCCAATGTTGGGGCCCATCGGTGAAGTAAAAGAGAAGTTTTATTCAGTTATGTTTGGGATATGAAGCATTAGTGTTGTCCTGCACATAGTCCTGAATCGTGGATCTTTGCTTGAGTTTTTGCATCTTTTTTTGTGCCTCGTACACCACATTTTCAAGATAGATTAGCAGTTCAACATCCCTTCTTGAAATCATCCCAAATCTTGATTGTAACACCCCACATCGCACAGGCGCGTCACCATAAGGCAATTTTCAGGAATCTTTTTTCTTTTCCAAGTCCATCACGTGTGGTGTATCAAGAACAATATTCACATGCAAAAAACATGCTTAACACATACGATGGCCGACATCCACCGTGATTTCAAGAACAATCGTCACATGCAGATAAGATCCTAAAAACCTCAGTCTTGCCCATTTAACTAACAAGATCAATAATCTTAAAACTAAACGAGACATGGTATAACGCAGCGAATACATTAACATCAAAATACCGTGGCCTATCACGAGTTTCATACAAGGTGTATTCACACCGAAATACGTATTACAAGACTACCAAATGATAACAACATTATCATACAACCGTTCATACATATACAAAAATAAATACTAATCCTTCCAAAATGTTACAACGACCATCAAACTAAACACCATTGGCTCTCAACTGGCCATGTCCTCGCCCTCGTAGCAGTCCCTGGTTGGAACATTGAATGTTTCAGGGGCATAACCTAGGTTAGGTGATAAAACATCTAAGTGATGGCATGAATAGTTTACTGAATGCATGAAAGATATACGAGCATGGCATATACCAACAACAATGACATGCAACATGTCTAACTTGAGAAATCTCCCTAACATACTCAACCTCCTGTGGAAAATCCATTCCACACACCTTTGGGGTTAACCTTACGCGACATACTTAATCCCCGAGTGCCCTACCATATCACCCGATCACTGGGATTAACCTTGCCCCATTCTCAAGTATACCCTATCCCGTCCCCCATGGACATAACAATGACACGAAAATCAATACCTCGATGATATGAAAAATCACACGCCATGCATCGACTCATTTATAAGTAAAAACAGTTGATGCAATATACCATATGTACAATATGCATACGATGCCATAAGTACGTAAGTAAAACTCCTATGCATAACACCCTGAATTCTGGAGGGTATAACCGCTCACTTGAATTGATTCAATCACATGCAACCTACGTTCGGGAGGGTAAAACCGATCGCCTGAACTCACTACACACACACCAAGACACTTCCAAGCAAGGGTAAGACTGGAATCAGACCACTCATCTTAATTCAGAAAAGACCATTTTTTGCCTTGAAATGCGTGTCGTGTCTCAAAAAATGTGCAATCATTCTCCTTAATATTCTAGTCGTCTTTTGTTTACCATTATGACCTTAGAAATCAATATTTCTATTTTTTCTATAGTTTCCTCAATTTTTCTTATTTTTTCCTATTTTTCAAACATTTCTCCCCCTTGAAAATTCATAATAAATACCAAACACTCAATTTTTCCAAATATTTTTGTATAAACCCTCTTAAAATAATTTTATAAAAATTATAAAATTAATTTCAGGAAAAACTTGGGCTTCACACGCTAACGCGTGGAAGAGAGTGGTGTTTGCGCATGCACACGCGCAGCTAGTCTTCTCCAGTTACAGTCGTCGGTAGTGATCTCCGATGCCCGATTTGATTGAAAGGGCTTGAAGCACTCGTTGAGGCGACCTTGATGGAACCTTCAAACGGCCGAAATAGTCGCTGAAAAAGGCTTTAAAAACCAATTGTAGGCCTTGGCTCCGGCGAGCCCGATTTTTCAGCGAAGGCATTGTAACCCTATGAAAACTAAGCCAAACGCCTCAAAACTCTCCAGATCCTCTTCCCAACCCTTACGAAACAAAACCCCCTTATCAGTTAAGCTCGATTTAAGCGAAAACGCAAGCAATTTTGATCGATTTTGTTTTTCAATCCCTTGGCCTCCTACCCATTTTATACCCGTTCTCGACCCGATTTCCCACAAAATCCCACATGTTCTTATCCCTGAAGCCCCAAATCTAGCTTTAAACCAATCTTCTAGCCCTAAATCATGAGATATGGCCTTCGAAAATCTCAGCCAAATCGGCGGTCACCTCTGCCATTAAAACCAGTCGCATCACAGTGGTTCTCGGCTAATGGCCACTCCCAGATGCTTCATCATCACCTGGAGGCTACTTTGAAGCCTCTAGGCTACCTTCCCGATGCCCAGAGGCTACTGGTCAACGGCCATGTGCGGCGGTCGCATTCACACCTTGAAACTGCCATTTTTTGCACTTTAGCCTTTTGATTATTTTCAAATCACATTTCTCCCTATCCTTAATGCCCCTAGATTTTCTAACACTTCCACTACTGCCCACAAGTTCCAAATTATTCATTTCTCCCAAGAATTTTTGAAAAACTCATTGATTTGACCTCTCTCGGGTAGTTTATACAAACAACAATTTTGCCCATATGCCCCTAATCGTGTGTTATTGACCTCAAACCTTCGGAAATCTCTTGGTTTTGTCAAATATCACTTATTTAGGAAAATTCACCTTCCTTGGCTTGCCTTGACATGGACTCCTGCATTTCGTTCATGTTTTGAATATTACGCATAGGCCTGAAACTTTACTAACTTCCATTTTAGCCCCGTAATTTCTAAAAATACTCTTGATATTAAATACTGGGTATTACATCAATCTTCCACATCCCACTTTCTATATCATTGTGCTTGCGGCGCCACCATAATGTCACAATGTCACTAAGGTAGAGAATGGCAATTCGTACCTTTGTGGCCTTATCGACGATGTTAACGCCTTCAAAGTACATCTCCATCTGCCATAGGAAATTCTTGACCTCCTTAGCATCCTACTTGCCCAAAAACTCCTTCAGCTTGGGGTACACCACCCTTGGAGTAACGGATGATGTGCTAGCACCCATGCTAGACGTTATCCTCTTGCATGCGGCCATCTCTTTGCGCATCTCGTCACAAAGTTGGCTGAATTAGTTTTGGATGGTCGTGATGGTCCATGACCTTTCCCTCTAAAGTAGCAAGGTCACCCCTCACGACACACTATTCTTCCTTGACGGTGTCAAGTTGATCCATCCCGTGCGATTCCAACATTGAGAGCGAATGTTCCATGGCCTCAATGCTTTCCTTTATATTGATGAACATCTCCTCAAGGGCCTTCGTATGTACCTGACTTGTGTTGCGTTCTTGCTTGGTGCCATCCTTGGCAGACGCAACATCACATCCTCACTAGACCTCCGTTGTGCTGGACTCGTTTCCCTTGTTAGCCATTATGCTAACACCACCCATATGCTAAACGTTGCTCTGATACCAACTGTCACAGATTTGGAGATTTGAAAGCTTCGTGTGGCCTTAGCTCCTCTATGGACACTAATTAAGTCAGCTCGACCCTCACACAAGCACTACTCAAGTGCTTCTAAATGAAATAAAAAGGGAAATCAGCAAATGAACATAGAGAGAAATATACAACCTCTTGTATTAAAACTCTCCACAATTAGAACAACCCTTTACAATGACCCTCGCAAAACACTTGTGACTAGAAGCCCTCATTGCCCTTACACAAGTGCCTTACTCTCACTCCAGCTCTCTAGCTCTCCACACTCTTGGATTGTTGGGGGATGGTTTGCAAATGAAGGCCTCGCCCTTATTTATACTTCCACCTTCTTAGAATGGACGGTAGGGATCAACTTGATCCAACGACCTCCCATCACCCTCTAGAATTCTCTTCACAAAATATCCTAGATATTTACAATGGAGTTCTCTAGAATAAACCCCTGGAATCTTCCCTTGAAATTCTCTAGAATGCCCAATCCTTTTGCAATTCTCTTGAGCCTTCTAGAGAGTTCCTTCAACGCCCGTCCATGGAGTTTTAAGGACCTCGCCAACTTGACCATGTCCTGTACGTTTCTAGAGCCTTCCACAAACCTCTCGAGAGTTCCTTCAATGTCGGCCTGCTCGCGTTCCCAATGGCGTGTTGCCTCGCCTTCATCGCCTCACATCCTTAATCGCACGTCCCCTTGACGTCTTCGGCCTCTAGCTTGGCGCACCTCTTGTGCCCACTTGGGTGCCTGGTGGCATGTACACTTGCCATTATCGCCCCTCGCCCTTGGCAGCATGTCCCGCCTATGCCTTTCACCTCCGGCCTGGCACCCTTCTTATGCCTATTATTACGAAATTGTATAAAAAACAAACCAACAATCAAACCAATCAACCACACATGAACACATAATTTAACGTGGAAAACCCAAATCGAGAAAAACCATGGGCAAAAAGAATAAAATATCACTAACCAAATATTAGTAATACAAAAGTGATATAATTGCAACTAATTCCAAAGCATTAGACACCTATTTATAGATCTAAAATCATTTATGGATTAACACAGGAAATCATATTCTGATAAGAAGATGATGCATAGGGATATTTCTCTAGATGAGATAAATCTCACATAAAATTGAATTTGACATCATCATAATTTTAGTCAAATTCGAAGTCCCAATCTTAGTCAAATTTGAATTCCAGATCACAATTATAACAAGCTCCACCTTGACACAAAATTGAAATATGGAATTATCCAAAATTCTTTCTTCCAACAAAATCATAGAGAATTAATCTCCTGATAAATACCAACCAAAATTGCACTACATGAAATACCACATAAATTCACACAAAGTTTAATGTAGTGGATCTCTTCACTGGCAATTAAATCATAGTTAGAGATCGACCTCAACATATCTTTAATGATCTTAATAATAACTTCGCATTTATCAATATAAATCTCCCTTGATAACTCCACCTTCATCTAAATCCATCCATCTAAAATTACACGCATCTTAATCTGCAATAGTGAGAATCAAGATATTCCGATCCAATAATGGAATATCATACTTCAAGATAGCCAATACAAAGATCAAATAATGTTAAACGATCGATAAACAAAATCCCAACAGAAAACAAACCAGAATATTGGATCTGGGCAACAAATCTGGGTAAAAATAGATTTGAATGTGGGTTAGCAAATTGACTGGTCGGATATGATCTAATGGGTCAACCCTTGGCTAACCAAAGCTAAAGCGAGTTTGGACCTCGTGGTTCGGATCTAACCAGATTTGGATAAGGATTTGGGTGTGTTGAAACAATGATCTTCTATAATGGAGAAACCTATCGGCAATACTGACTGTGTTAATGGACAACAAGTAGTAAGGAAAGTTGATGGTCGATGGCAAAGGAGCAAGGCGATGAAGGTTGGTTGATGATTGATGGTGGAAGAGATAGTAGATCAGCAATAAGAAGCTCGACAGTGACCGACGATGTTCCAATCGATGAAATTGTGAATGATGAAGGGCAAAGGACCGACAAGGTGGACTAAGATTTGGAGCGATGGTGAGGGCAAGGGCAATCAACGGTGAAGGTAGGGTCATCGACGACGAAGGAGGTACGACGACAATGAGGGCTGAAGGTCTTAGGTAACCTAAAACCAACTGATGTAGATGATGATGATGATGCAGATCCAATGGTTGAGATCTGCCAAATGTACTGGTTTGATCCAACAGCTCTGATACCACTTTGTTATGAAATTGGATCGACAACAAACTAACAATCAAACCAATCAACCACACATAAACACATAATTTAACATGGAAAACCCAAATCGAGAAAAATCACGGGCAAAAAGAATAAAATATCACTAACCAAATATTAGTAATACAAAAGTGATATAGCTGCAACTAATTTTAGAGCATTGGACACCTATTTATAGACCTAAAATCATCTATGGATGAATACAAAAAATCATATCCTGATAAGAAGATAATGCATGAGGATATTTCTCCAAATGAGATAAATCTCACATAAAATTGAATTTGACAACATCATAATTATAGTTAAATTCGAAGTCATAATCACGGTTAAATTAGGAGTCCCACTCTTAGTTAAATTTAAATTCTGGGTCATAATTGTAACACCTATCTTCATGGTTCTCTTGGTTATTGGCGCCTACCTTCGGTAGTGTCACACACGTTACGTAACATCCAACTAGCATTTGTTGAAAACATAGAACACAATTGAGAATCATTTGCATACAAAGTCAAAAATGCATGCTAAGGAGACAACATTTTCTAAAGATAAAATTATAATAGAAAATCAGACTATGACTTTGATGATAGTGATAAAACATATATAAAGAAATATACCTTTGGGGTGCAACAACAAAATATCTAGAAAATAAGATAATCAAAAACAATCGTTGAACTTTGGTCGACCGAAGGCATAATTTCGATCGATCGAAGTTGTTCAGTAACCAAAAACACAACTTTAGTCAAACGCTAAGTTGACCTAGGACACGAGACCAATATTCTGGGCAACTTTGATTGACTGAAGAAGAGCTTCAGTCAACCTAAATGGCATATAATTAGATTTAAACATTTTGTCTCACTTCAGTCGACTTAGAGTAATCATTAGTCGACTTAAGATACATAGACACGAAAAAAACATTCATTTTTTTTTTAACATAAGAAGTTTAAGAAATTCATTTAAATTATAAAAATATTTTTATTATTATCAAAATCATATTTACTTACCCTCGAGCTTAACAGCTTCTAACCTAGCTATGGGAGCATATGATTCTTGAAAATCAATGCCTTCCTTTTGGCAATACCCTTTGGCTACAAGTCTTGCTTTATTTCTTATTATATTTCTATTTTCATCTACCTTGTTCTTGAATACCCATTTGATTCCTATAATAGATTTATCGTTGGGTCTTGGAACTAATTCCCAAACTTCATTTCTCTTGAATTGGTCCAGTTCTTCTTGCATAGCATTGCTCCAAAATTCATCTTTCAAAGCTAATTCTATGCAAGTTGGCTCAACTTTTGATGTGAAAGCCACATTGTTGCAACGTTGATGCGAGGATTTCCTAGTCTTCACACCTTGGCTTGGTTCCCCAATAATTTGGTCTTTAGGATGATTTTGTACAAATTTATAGCTTTGGGGAGCTTACCTAAATCATACTCATCTAAGGGTTTCTCTTGGGTTTTAGATTGAGAATTTGATAGTTCATTCTTAGCCTCTTCTTGAATTTTTAACTTCTCAATCTCTTTGGATGGATCTAATGATATCTCTTATTCATCTTCATTATTTCTCCTTGACTCAAAAGATTCATTAAATTTTACATGGATGGATTCTTCCAAAGAATTTGTCCTAAAATTACACTCTATAAGCCTTACTAATGTTTGAATATCCAAGGAAAATACCTTGATCACTTTTACCATCAAACTTACCTAAGTTGTCATTGGTGTTCAAAATATAGCATTTACATCCAAAGGCTCTAAAGTAGGATACATTGGACTTCTTTTAAATGGTGTTTTCTTGATACCTTGCCTTAAGTTAAACGTATTTAAAATGCAACAAGCAATATTAACTGCTTTTGCCCAAAAATAAGTAGGCAAATTATTCTCCAAAAGCATGGTCCTAACCATCTCTTGAAGTGTCCTATTCTTTCTTTCTGCAACACCATTTTATTGTGAGATTCTCAGTGTGGAGAATTGATGAAGAATCCCATGCTCTTCTCAAAACTCCATGAATAATCTATTCTCAAATTCCCTACCATGATCACTTCTTAGAGAAACAATTTTATTATCTTGCTCTCTTTGAATTCTCTTAGCTAATTTGACAGAGCTTTGAAAAGCTTCATCCTTTGAAGATAAAAACATAATCCAAGTAAACCTAGAAAAATCATCTACTATAACATATACATAATGTTTCCTACCTAAACTTCTAGTTTGTGTGGGTCCAAATAAGCCCGTGTGTAAAAGTTGTAGAGATATACTTGTTGAAATTTTATTTTTAGATTTAAATGAAGTTCTAGTTTGCTTACCTTGACAACAAGCATAACAAAAAATTTCTTCATTAAATTTTATCTTAGGAAGCCCAACAACTAGATCTTTATTAGAAATTTTCCTAATAAAGACTTTCTTCACACACCTACTTCACTTTCCCAAGGTCTAATCACTATTGGAGTTCCACTAAATCCAATCTCACCAAGGTTTTCACTTTAGTTCACTTGGGAAACTAATACACACATAGATTATGAGGGTTCTAGGCAATGAAAACAATCCTCAACAATGAGTTTAAATGAATACAATCCTTGTCCACACTTGGACACAAATCAATCAACAATTGATGAATGAAAATACAAGACAATGAAAATAAAAATTAAATAATGAACCTCAGTTTAACGAAGAGAAATGGAATGGATTCGAGTTGTCGTCTTCTCCACTTTGTGGCTCTTAAATGGATTGACAATGATGCTTAAGAGCCTTGGATTGCTTGGAATGTTTTTTAGAGCTTTGAGAAAACTAGAGATCACTTAAGATGTTTAGGAGAGCAAAACATTTTCTTCATTTTGATCTCCAACTATTTATAGGTAAATCTAGACAACCTTCATAATGTTAAAAAATTTGACAGTTTTACTCTGACAATCGACTGTCACTTGAACTGGAGTCAACTTCTAGGGAGTGGAAGTCGATTTCCAAGCAGGAGTCGACTATCCAAGAGATGGTCTCGACTATGTTGACTATGCATAACATGCTCTTGGTTATGTTGAGTCTGGCTTTGCCACAGTAGACTGGCACATCAGGAGTTAACTATCCATGATTGGGAGTTGACTCTTGGTCTAGTTTTCTGAAAAATCTAACTTTTTTTTATATCCTATATTTACTTGAAAAATAATTTCTATGGAAAATAACAATTTTGATAACAAAGATATTAAGAAACAAATATTTTATAATTAAATTAGAAATGATTAAGAGCTACAATTAATACATTATTCAAAATATTATTTTTGTTAATCATCAAAACTTGATTAGACATTAAATGAAGCAAGTTAACTCAACATTAAATGCACCATCGGGCTGGTATTTATAGACTTCACCTATCCTTTAAATTTAATAGCCGTTGATGGAGCTATTGGTCGCTATAAATGATTTACAAAACTAGTCATTAAAGACATTTGCGATAAAAATGGTTGACAGGGTTAAGGGACGGTCGACTGGTTAGAGCAAACTCTAAGGAAATGATCGACATAAGAAGAAAAAATAGTCGACTAGATTTAAAGCGGTTGATTGGATTCATGCAATTACGGTTGATTGAGACCATGCATTTGACTGGTTGACTGGTTTGGGCAGCTAATTGACAGCAAGACCTAAAGTGGTCGACCGTATCTCATATACGACCGACAGCTTGGCCTTTGTATTTTAAAAAATTGCTTTGATTTTCAAGTGCTTCAAGACCATTTTTGAAGAATCAAATTTAAATAATTTTTTAACATAAAAACTTGTTTTTCCCAAATGCCATCAAGAATTCTAAGAATAAGATTTTGGCATTGGATGAAATTGATTTTCATGATAAAAATGATTTTCATTTAGGTGCTTATAAAACGATTAGGGTGCACCAAGAAACAAACCACTTAGATAAGATTTTCTTTATTAAAATAATATAATTTTTTATTATCAAAACCAAAACAAAGAGTAAAACAACAATCTCTCACTTTTTAATGATGACAAAACTCAACAAAATCAATTTCTCAATATATCCCCTTTTTGTTATAAATCAAAACATGATTTTTCAAAAACAAATTTAATAAAAAACACTCCCCCTTAATATGAGCTCCCCTTTTAAGATGACTTAACTAAAAAACATTCAATCAAGCAAACGTTAGTCATAAGAGAAATATCCTAATGAAATCCATACATAACAAACAACATTACATTCATTCATTATACAAATGTTTTGTTGTGTCATAGATAAAAGCCCATTAGAGAGTCAAGTAAGCCTAAAAGCCCGAAATGTCTTTTTGGGCTAAAAGGTATAAATTTCCCATATGCGCCGGGGGGGGGGGGGGGGTCCCACACAATGCGTGCAAACACGATAAGTCCGACATTTAAAAATCCTTTTGAATATTCCAAGAAAAGGATAGATAATTATCCGTATCAAATTCTTAATTCTAAAATGGTTATGAAATATTTAGATAAGTATTATCACTAAGAAATTCTATCCCTAAAAACGATAAGATAAATATCATCTATCAAGATAAGCGTTATTTGTAATTCTGTTACATTTTAAATCGCTCTGTATTTCTCTATAAATAGGCAGGTATGAATTCCAAAAAGGGGGATGTCTTTGATACTATTTCAATATAGTTTCTTTCATTATACTCAGTGTCTAATTTAAGCGTCAGAGTGTTTGCACTTCTGAAACCATAGCTATTCTTGTTCCCACGAAAGCAAGAGTGAAGAATCTGCAAAAGTTCACCAACATAGATAGATAGTCACAAGGGCAAGCGAACCACGGAGACCATTTCACAAGAGCTGAGCTGAAAAAAAAAAAAGAAGAGTGAATAACCCCCCGCTTACTTCACTGTTGGGATTTCTATTTTATTTTAACTTATTGATAGCAAATAGCACAAAATATCCCTAAAGCTCCCTTCACCGATCTCTCTTCTATATAGAAGAGAGCCTAGATCCCAGAATAAAGTGATTTTATGGTTTTTTTCTTTCATTCTCTCCTGTTTAGAAAGATAGCTGCAATCAAAGAGAAGAATCGACAGCTATTTAACGCATCTATTGTCGAAATTGCTAGTGGAAGTGAGGAGTTTGGAATCATGGCCAGTCGTGTAAGCCTGTTATTATCACAGTTCTCAGAGTCAAGTTAGTTAGCTACAGCAAGTAAGCTAGGCCTTTCCGCAGTGTGCCTGTTGCAAGCCTTCTCCAAGCAAGCCAGCTTCCTTTGATAAAGCCTTAGAGTTAGCCTATTCCATCAAATGATTTTAGGCAAGCAAGTTATAGATCCAAAACAGGCGCGGGGACCTCCTCATGCCCTCTGACTATTTTCTTATTTTTTGCAGGCTCAGGCGGCTTGAAGACGACGTTTCCATTCTACAAATTTATTGTTGTATTCATGTGACAACAATTGGTGCCGTCTATGGGAAACGTCCAAAAAGTCTATTAATACTACAACGGCTCTCACATAATCTCAAGCCGCATGAAGCCAAATCAAATCAATTGAAGAAGAAGACATTACACGTATCAGATAACCTCATTACGGTGCACTCATTCATTTAATATTTTTTCATTAGCTATTGTTCTATTTTTTAATTATTGTTTTATGTAAAAAAAAATAATATAATTGAAAAAGAAGCCATGGAGAGAGATATATGCATGTGTATATATATATATGTGTGTGTGTGTGTGGTCAGAGAAGCTTCTCGTGAAGCCGGAGAAGCTTGACAGAATTGTTATATTGCATATATATATAATATTATATCATGATAAGAAAAGCTTCTAGAGGAAGCTTGGAAGAAAATTTCATGTGTAGCATTCTCAAGAAAAGGAAAAAGGAATTGGAAGAAGCAATATGGGAGTAAACAAGTTACGCATATGTTATATATATTATATATTATACAAGAAGCTTCTTGAGGGACAGCGAGCCCAGGCAGAGGCAGCAACTACAAGGCAACGAACGACAGCAGTGGCGTTCAAATGCGAATGATGGCTGCAGTAAGCAGTAATAATGGCGAACATGGCCGCGACAGATGCTCCGTTAATATCGCTTTGATTAAAGCTTATTCCCCTTATTTTATCATTCTAGTGTTTTAACTATTATCCATTGGAGAATTGCTAGATATATAGGCATAGGCAAAAGGTTGTAATTTGAACTAGCAAGGGAGAGGGAAAATCCAATGACGAAGGTGTTCGTGGCGTCGAAGTTGAAAGTGTATTGGCTTCCAATGAGGCCTTCCACGTGTGTCTACTTGCTTCCGTCGCTATCCCTTGCGAGAGCCTTGCAATGCCTTACTATTTTTTTTGAGTGTGCGAGTGGTGCACCTTACTATTTTGCTGAGTGTGGGCCGAGCCTTGTGGCTTGCTGTGCTCGAGGTGGTTGTGTGGTTGCCTGTTGTTTCTGCGTTTTTCTCCAATTGCCACTTCCAATGGTCCAGTTCAATCGAGGAAGTCTAAGCTCAATGAAATGAAGGATGTCTTGGAGAGACAGATTGTCTATTCATTTGGAAATCATTGCTACTTCACAAAAACGTAAAATATTGACTCTTCTCACAGAATTTTCGACTTAATAACAGAAAATGAGTTATCATCACTATTATCATGGGGTCTTGGACATCTCTATTATTTTAAGAGAAATGATATGCCCAACATATATCTCATATTCTGGGCCACGTATCCACAAGTCAGAAGGCAAAATGGGCAAACGAGTGAGCAACAGTTGGTTCGAATTCGGTTCTAGATTTGTTTCAGCTCTGGCCAAGGAGTTTCTCCTTCTTATTCCTTGTTTAATTAATTTTCTTATGCTCTTACTATTGATTTGGATTAATTCTATTAAAATGTTCGGGGGACAATAACGTTAACAGACGAATTACTCGCCTTGAACACATGCGGATGTAGGTGTTACGTCGAGCTGCAAAAATAAAGTACTATCTCTAATTGCGGATGTAAGCGTCATGCCGAACCGCGAAAACAAAATATTATTATTCTCTGATTGCGGACGTAAGCGTTATGCCGAACCACGAAAATAAAATATGGATATCCTTTCTCAGTGCGAACGTAGGCGTTACGTCGAACCGCAAAAACAAAATACTCTCGGATTGCGGATGTAGGTGGTATGTCGAACAGCGAAAACAAAATATTGATATTATTTTGAATTACAGATGTCGCCCACAAATATTCCAGCAAGCATATACACACGAAACTGGGGAGCTGCAATATTATGGCAAAAAATAAAAGGCCCGTTGCCCTGCACATAGCCCGGCAACGAGGGAAAAACAACAAGTCCATTGTCTCGCACATAGCTTGACAATAAAGGAAAACAAACTCGTCATCTCGCACATGGCCCGGTAACAAAGAGAAAACAAAGCCCATTGCCCCGTGCATAACTTGGCAACAAGGGAAAAATAAATTTGTTACCTTGCTTATATATAGCCCAATAATGAGGGAAAAGCAAAAGGCCCATCGTCTTACGCATAGCCCGGCAATGAGGAGAAAATAAAACCGTTGTCCTGCAAGAAGCTCGGCAGTGGTAAGGCATAGTCAGTGTACTCTTCCCTTTGCCTTGCAGTCAAGGGCAAGAGTGGGGAGCAACTATTATGTCATAGATAAGAGCCCATTAGAGAGTCAAGTAAGCCTAAAAGCTCGAAATGTCTTTTTGGGCTAAAAGGTATAAATTTCCCATATGCGGGGGGTCCCACACAAAGCGCGCAAACACGATAAGTCCGACATTTAAAAATCCTTTTAAATATTCCAAGAAGAGGATAGATAATTATCCGTAGCAAATTCTAAATTCTAAAATGGTTATGAAATATTTAGATAAGCATTATCCCTAAGAAATTCTATCCCTAAAAAGGATAAGATAAATATCATCTATCAAGATAAGCGTTATCTATAATTCTGTTACATTTTAAATCGCTCCGTATTTCTCTATATATAGGTAGGTATGAATTCCTGAAAGGGGGATGTCTTTGATACTATTTCAATATAGTTTCTTTCATTATACTCAGTGTCTAATTTAAGCGTCAGAGTATTTGCACGGGGACCTCCTAGTGCCCTTTGACTATTTTCCTATTTTTTGCAAGCTCAGGCAGCTTGAAGACGACGTTTTCATTCTACAAATTTATTATTGTATTCATGTCATAACACGTTTAATACATAAGAGTCACCACAAAGAAAACACACTCATTCAAAGAGAAAAACATACAAAAATACAATAATGTGTGAACATGAGAGAATAAACTAAGGACTCGGGAGGCGACGGAGGAGAAGAAGACGATGTAGGCGGTTGGAGGCAAGATAAAACGATCTCCACTAGTTACGCTATTTGAGCCATCATCTCTACTTGCTGACTCCAGATCTCTTGCATCGTTGCTTGAAGGTTACTGACCTCAGACTTGAGGTCTGCTATCCCGTGCACAACAAAATAATCTTGTGGATGAGAAGACTCACCCACGTGGTGCGATGGGAAAATCGATAATGGTGCTGGAGGAGGCTCAGAGGAAGTAGTAATAGAGGAGGAGGTTGGATTTCCTCATCCTCGGACATATGGATTTCCTTTTGTTTCTTTGATTTAGCCCATCATCCCTCTTTGTCTTCCTTGTATCTCATGCGAAGTAGGGACTCATAGTTTAGAAATTGTAAGGGGTTAATGGATACTCGTTTAACATTATTGAGGTTGTCTACTTTGGAGTCTAAGATTGAACCCAAGGCAATGCCATAAGGAAGACACCAATTTTCATTTGAGAAAGCCCATATCATTTGGTTCAAGATGATAGAGCACAAGTCAACGCATTGGCACGTGATTATGCAATACATGAGCCAAAGATTCTCTTTAGTCACTTGGATTTGAAATGAGAATATAAACACAAATTAAATGAAGAAGTCGGTTACACATAGAGAGTTGAGACACGTAATCGATATAGTGGGCGAGGGTTTCATCTTCAAAAACAACATGGGTGGCTTTAACAAAGTTAAATTGCCAAGATTGGTACACTAGGCCCTTTTTGCAGATTCCAAACATGTTATGAATTAAAGAAATGTTAATTTCAAAAGACTTACCATAGACTTTGGATTCGAAACGAGTTTCAGAAGTATGACCACAAAACATGTTGGAAGCATTTGAATAACATGCCTAACATGCCCTAACGGCATCTTCATATACATCCCTATGCAAAGGTAATAAAATTCATCCAACCAAAGTTATAGAAATTTTCTAAATAAGGGAAATGAATGGACTCAAGGAAGGAAACGTCAAGAAACCTACCCAAAAGAATGTCCCGTGACTAGAAGAGAGTGGTGAAACACTCCATGAGGTGCGAGTTGTCTACAAGTCGTTGGATGTCATTTAGTTTGTTCGAACTGGGGTTACCTACAACTAAAGGATGTTTGGTTCATGCCATAGAGGGATTTGAATGCAAAATCGATGCTTGAAATGAGTAAAAAAGTCAAAAAATGGATTGAACAAAGAGAGGGACACAAGAAAGGGTTCGACTGGGTGAGAGAGATGAGGGTTTGAGAGAATGGGCAACCCATCGATCGTCCAGCTTTTAAAAGCCATGATAGAAACAGTCAACAACAAGGGTAAGCTGATCAATCGTTGTTCCTTGTTCACAAAATGAGTGTAAGCATCAAGCGGTCAATAGTCTTTTAGGACAGGTCGACAGTATGGATATAACCAGTCAACCTATTCCACTTAGCTTTTAAAAACAAATTGCATCCAAATAAAATTTCAACCAATTCATAACACAAAATTTTGCACCCAGATACATTTAAATCACATTCATCAAATGAATAACACATTAAGATTCAATCATTCCTAACTCACTTTTAAAATATTTAAATTTATTCTTATCTAGAGGTTTTGTAAAAATATCCGCTATTTGGTGATTTGTGTTTGCAAATTCAAGTTTAATGTCCTCTTTTTAAACATAATCTCTGATAAAATGATATTTTACTTCAGTGTGCTTTGTTCTTGTATGAAATATTGAATTTTTTTTATTAAGGCAACAGCACTTGTATTGTCACATCTTATTGGAATATTATGAAAATCTATGGCACAATCTTCTAATTGATGCCTTATCCAAAGAATTTGTGCACAACAACTTTTAAGTGTTACATATTCAACTTCAGTGAAAAAAAATGCAACGGTATTTTATTTTCTAGTTGACCAAGATATTAGTAATTTTTTAAAAAATTAACATGAACCACTAATACTCTTCCTATCAATTTTGCATCTGTCATAACCGGTATAGACCACTAAATTAAATTCATTAGGATAATTTGTGGCATTGCATGAGAAACCCTTCGTATGACGACATTAAGCACGGATGGTATTAAGCACCCAAGTGTTAGGACGGAGCATGTAACATATTAAAAATCTCTCTAATAGATTATATAGACGGGATTAGATTGTAAAAACATTAATTCCTATCGTCCTCTCACCAGTCCAAATATCCCATATCCCCCCAACTCAATCTCAAAAAGTTTTCTTGGCTGTCAGGGATTCTGAGTTAACTCTACTGCGATTTTGAATTTCACCCAAAAATGCAGTTAAACATGACCTTAGATCCCATCTATGGGATCAAATAATATATATACTCAAGACCTTTGTAATAAACTAGGTCATGGCAAATAATTCTGCAAACTTCAAGTAAAAGGTACCTGAAAAACAAAAAATCAAAGATATTTTGCTTTTAGTATTTTTTAAAATTGCAAAATAAATAAAAAAAAAAAATCCTAATCAAAGGACGAGAGACATTCGTCACCAATCAAAACCTTTTATCTAACCCCTTCATTTCGAAAAGAAATGCAAAGAATTGAAAATCAGCGACTACAAGGGGAATTGAACAATACTGGGAAGCTTTCAAGTTGCTATGCAAACACGATTCCTTCAATTTGATACCCTCTTATATTAAACGAAGCAAGCAACTCAAGAGGAAAACAAATGAAAAAGAAAAAAAATGAAGGCAGAGAGCTCAAAACAAGAAGGAACAGCAGACAAACTACTTAATTCCCTATTTCTTATATGTAGTAAAGGACATAACACCAATACCTCGCACTAAGGATAGCAGCTTTCTAAATTCCGATTAGCTATGCAACAAGTAAAATTGGGAACTAATCCAAAGGTTTAATTAAGATGGAACTTTTATATGATACCAAAGGTTACTGTTGGCCCAACACAGAGTGAATAAGTTTGTTGATTCTGATCTTTCTACAACAAATTCTGATGTTTTGAGATGCTACGAGGCACAGGCACACAGCTGTGAGGGCATCTGAAGGAACTGCCTCAACTTCGCTTCCCGGCCAGAAGTACTGGTTGAACTCTTTTCAGTTTGATTTTCTGCCGATGATCCCTTTTAAATAAGGCATCTTCACTTCCATTATTCATCTGCATAAAGTCGTTCATCAATTGCAGAAGATATTATGACCAGAATAGAACTACTAATGTTTGACCAAGGTTTTCCATATGGTCTCATGATTCGACGATTTCCATCAAAATGTAAATCACACGCCTTGCTCACCATGTTCTAGTTTGGGAATTTGCCGCAGGATGGTAACAGTTAGAAGTTGAGAATTTATTTGAAACTCATAGAAGAAGAATAATCTCAACTTGTTAGCAAAAATTTACAGATAAATGGTGTTTTTTCTATACTATGGCTTGTGAGAAATTGAAATTTTTACTGGCATGTGCTTCACTGAACTAAATCTTTAGTGAAGTTATGGCCATGGCAAACCTGAGGGGCATTTGTTATACGTGTGGCCATGGCCAACCTGAGCAGCATTTGTTACACCCTACAGATTGTACAAACAGTTCTGATGGTCACCAAGGCTCACCAGTTAAGTAATTACAGTTTGTCATCCACTAATATACCACCAATTCTGGTCTACTTCTTTCAAATATTAGATAAGAGTTTCTCACAAGAATAATATCCCTAAGAAAATAGTAAAATATTTAATTAGACTATGTTTCAGCATTTCAACTATGTTTTATACTTCTTGTATGTAGATGCTCAAGGTGTTCTTGCTCTCATGCAATTTTATAAAATGACGTTAATAAGTTCTTGTTCCTGATCCTACTTTGTGGATTTGTCACTCCATTGAAGGCTTTTTGCCTAATACATTTACAGAGGTACAGAGCAATTTAGTCATTGTATATTTAATTATACCTATTCAGAGGCTATTAAACTACTTGAACAGAGACGAGCAAATCAACTGGGTCATCAGTAGCATGTTTATATATAAGGTGTTTATTGTTGCCTCTTAGCAGACAATTGATAAGATGTACATTTGCCAGGCTGCCAGAGAACTGCCAGCTTCATATATCTTTTTCAATAATAACTGTAACAAAATAACAATTAGACAAATAAAAGAAAGCCCCTAGGCACTTCCCTTCCATTTCAATCATTACTTCATATGAAATTGGGCCGGGTACTCGGGGTTATGGCCCAGTTAGTTGACCCATTCAGAAAACTCCTGAATAACTTGTATTATTGTGGATTGATTAGACTAGACCACTGGCTGAAGTCTCATCAAATATGACTCATAGTTGTGGTAACTAAAGGACTGGCACAGCAGCTCTGTAAATAGAGGAGACCATACAGAATTATCATCAGATACAACATAATTCTCTCCCCTCTACATTATTGTATGCATCTATGGTTTGAGGCTTTTGAGCTGTGATATACCCATTCCTGAAGTCTCTGTTGTATCCTATGTACAAGTCTGCCTAATTTTTTCTGGTGAAAGGAATGTGTCTCTTTACTGGTTTTAACTGCACAAATACCTTCTAATCACTAATCGGTAGAGAGTAGTGGTGGATGAATGGAGGACATCCTGGAAGATATTACTCACAAACTAATGTTGACAAATGAGGGAGAAGAACCCATCCATATCGATACCTCTCATGTCCAGCCTCCTATAAACAAGGTTGAGTTTTGTTTAACTGCTAAAGTGCATGCTGTAGATGTCCGAATCTATCAACATTTTTATCCCAAATCTTCTCTATTTAGGCTATGTACAGTTAGGAGTACAGCTAGGGAGATTTTACAGTTTTTTATTTTCTTCGTTTCCTGTTTAGTAGATTGATGATCCTTAAGAGATCACAATCTGTAAGGGAAATGATTGGAATCCTTTCTGTATATATATTCCTGCTATGTACAGCCCCCATTTAGGAGTGAAGAAATATTTTTCCTTTCTCCACATGGTATCAAAGTGGGATTAGGGCTTCTTGTTTATGTGACTTTTCAGCCTTAATCGCTAGCATCCCTTTCGTCTCCAACCGAGATAAAGAAACTGCTCGTTCTAGGGAACTCCCTTGGTCCACTGTTCATCTCCCATGTCCACTGTATTCATTCCTGTTCATCCTAGCCATTGTCTGCCATCGCTGCAGCCTCCTCCACTATAGCCTAGTCTCCGAGCCACCTCTGAAAACCTAAAATCTGAGAAAAATCATGGCCGCCAAGAAGGTTTCCTTGTCATCAGAAATCATCTCGAGTCACAGGAGAACCGTTGACAGCATGTTGTTCACCATCACTGGCCATAAACTAAAAGGTCAAAACTACTTGTAGCGGTCCCAGCCAATCTTGATCTTCATCTCCAGGAAAGGTAGAGGTGAATATCTCACCGGTGAAGCCATACAGCTGAAGAAAGAAGATCCAAGGTTTCGATCGTGGAAGATTGGGGAATAACCAGGTTATGCCATGGCTCCTCAACTCCATGACGAATGAAAATGGAGAGAATTTTCTCCTTTACGAAATGACTGGAAATTTGGGAGGCTGCGAAGGAAATATACTCACACGTGGAGAACATGTCTGAGTTGTTCAAGATTGATTGTCTTCTTCACAATCAACGGCAAGGAGATCTCACTGTCACACAATACTTCAACATCCTCAACCGGCATTGGCAACGGTTGGACAAGTTTGACGAGGACAAATGGAAATGCTTAGAAGATGGATTGTACTACAAGAAGATTGTTGAGCAGAAGCGCCTATACAAGTTTTTAATTGGTGTAAGTAAGAACTTGGATGATGTTCGTGGAAGAATCTTGTCTACGAAACCAACCCCAAGCCTTTGAGAAGCCTTTGTTGAAGTGAGACGGGAAGATAGTAGAAAGAAAGTCATGTTGGGGACCTAAAATCCAGCCACAAAAGCTACTGCTCTTGCTGCCTGTGGGAGGCAACCTCCATCAAACCATGGTAAACAAAAGAAGGATCTGCCAAAATGTGAGTCTTGTCATAAAATTGGTCACACAAAGGACAAGTGCTGGGATTTACACGGTAAACTAGTGGACATGAAGCCAGTAAATCGAAGAGAAAGTAGGGGGAAAGTGGTGAATTTGGAAGAAAAGACCAACTCCACCAAAACATCTCTCTTTAGCAAAGAACAAATGGAATATCTTCAGAAAGTTTTCAGCCAACCACAAACAGCCCCTCTTCGATCATTGCAACAGGAACCGTGGCTCATAGAGGTAATATCATCCATGTCCTCAATGTTAAAAGCAACAATTCAACTATGTGGATTGTAGATTCCAGAGAATCAGACACTTAACAGCTTCCAAGGACAGTCTTCCAATCTTGATTTAGCAAACCGAAGTCCGCCTTAGTAACTGCTTCGTGGAGTTGCCTATCAATTTGATGCTCTGATCACCATTATTACTGTCGAGAATCAACTGGCTTCCTGAATCGCCTATATCTAATTCAACATCCAAGATCCAGCCATCAGCTGAAAATCATCTGGATTTGCTTTGCCTTGACTTCAACTGATCACTGTTAAGATTGCCTTGCCTCAACTTCGATAGATCACTGCTAAGATTGTTTGGGGAACTACCTGACTCATAGTCGAGGAACGATTTACTCTGATACCAAATGTCATAACCTAGGGTTGGGCTAGGGTTTAAAAAGGAAATTGAGAAGAATATGAGAGAGAGAGAGAGAGAGAGGAATTGGAGGGAGAGACTGAGGGCGACCGATGCTCTCGATACTTCTTCTAGTCTATGGTGGCTTGATGTAATTATGGGAAGATTTTTAGTCTACAAAGGGATGATGGCACCACGATGGACTCTAATAAGGAGGTAGTAGGGACTCTAGTGAACTATTACAAGAATCTGTTGGGTAGTAGTGCTCAGGTGTCGTGTTTTCACTTGAGAGATATCGCCCCTTGTCTGGTTAGATAGGTGGCTAGTGATAGATGAGAGGGTCTTACAGCTCTTGTGACTCTGTAGGAGATTAGGCAGTGTTAGGACCCCAAGGGTATTATTGAAATTCTATAATAAAGACAGCCACATGGCCACTTGCTTGTAAGTAGTTAGAGAGGAGCCTCACGGTTATGATCACATGTTGTGGGAAGAGCCTATATAAGGCCTTGTATGGGAGGATGGGAGTTATTTGTTGAATGATATTCTCTCTCTCTAAATTCAATTCTTCTCTTCCCCTCCAAATTCTCTCTCTTGTCTTCTTAAATCTCGGAAACTTCAAGTCTCTCCTTGGAGCCGATCATCCTCTGCTGTGATTCTAAGCGCGGTAAGGAGTTACATTGAAAGGATCAAGGCAAAGTGATCGAAAACGAAGATGGTTAAAGGAACTAGATTGGAACAGTTGGAGAATTGTCCGGAAGCAATGGAGTTTGGTACGACTCAGGAAGCAATAGCACAAAGTAGGGAAGAGACCAGGGCGGTTCGTGAGGAAGTAAGGGAGGAGATGACTTCTTCTCGAGAAGGAGCTCAAAGAGAATTGGCGAGGTAGAGGAAGTTATTAGATTAGTTTGGGTAGCGGATAGGCAGTGTGGTGAGCATGCTGTTTGCACTCCCTCAATTTTGATTGCCATCGAAATTTCCTCCCAGGCCAGTTCTAGAAGCTAGCATGACGGGAGTGGGAATTCTTCCCCAGCCTCAAGGAGTCATAGAAAGGGGAAATTCATCATATTGTCTGGTTTCAAGGGTGGTATAGATCAAGAGGAGTGGAAGCAAGATGGATCGATTTTGCCGAGGAACTGTGTATTCACTTTGGGGAGTGAAATATGATAGATGTGATAGAGGAGTTTAATAAGCTCAAACAGGAAGGGTCGGTGGGCGAATATCAAGAGAAATTCGAGGAGTTAGGAGTGTTGATGTGGAATGCTCAACCAACTCTCACCAATTAGTGCTTCGTATCCAGCTTCATTAGTGGCCTCAAGGATGAGCTGAGATCCTTGGTAAAAATGATGATGCCGATGACGGTTAGGAAGGCGACAGAAAAGGCTAGGTTGCAGGAGTTGACACTTGAGGCTATATTAAAAAAGAATAGGGTGGCTATGAGACCACTGCCAAGTCAGAATTACCCTACAAGAGGGAGTAACATACTACTATTATTGGGGGGGCCTTAAGGGGTCCTAAAGGTAGTTATCTGCCTTCCTATGCTACAACCATGGAACAGAGGAGACTTATGGGGTTTGTGTTTCAAATGTGGTGAGAAATATCATGTCGGGCACTAGTGAAAGAGGTAGCTCCTTAACAAGGAAGGGGAGGAGGAGCCTAGTGCAGGAGAGCTAGAAAATGAAGAGGAGGTTACTCGAGGCAGTGGGATTGGTACGAGATGAAGAAAAAGAGTAGGAGGGGGTAGAAATTTCATTCCATGCGTTAAGGGGGGGCTTACGGGTCAGATCATAAAGATGCAGGGCAAGTGGGACAAAAATGATTAGTGGTATTGATCGATAGTGACAGCACCCATAGCTTCTTAAATGAAGCTATTGCCCTAGAATTGAGGTGTAGATTAACTGTTGCTACTACTATTTTGGTGACCGTGGCTAATGGAAGTAAGATGCATAACCATAAAAGGTGTGAAGGTTCCTATTGGGAGATGCAAGGGCACACGTTCCAAGCTGACTTGAGAGTGCTGGAATTAGGCGGGTGTGACATAGTGTTGGGAGTGGATTAGATGAAGACTGTTAGTCCCCTCACCTTTGACTTTAACAAACTGGAAGTCACTGTGGAAAAAGAAATTTCTAAGCTCATTCTGAAGGGTACCATGTAGCAGGGAGAATGCAAATGGATAGAGGGGGAGAAGCTACAGAGGTGGATGAAGAGTAAAAGGGGGCAGATAGCTCAATTATACTCAATACACGCAATGGAAAAGCTGGAATCAAGGGGCGGAGATACAGAGAATAATCATCCAGGGATGGGAAGCTGGGCACTACTCCAATCAACCACGTAGGTACCACTTTCGGATAGCTTAACATTACTGTTAAAGGAATATCAGGATCTTTTTGTTGAACCCCATACCCTGCCACCCCAAAGATCATTAGACCATTCAATATTCCTTAAACCCCACTCTGAAACAATAAACCTGAGAGCCTATAGATATTCTCCCATACAAAAAAAGGAGATTGAAAAACAAGTAGCTAGCATGCTATCCTCAACCATCATACACCCTAGCCAAAGCCCCTTTGCATCACCCGTATTACTCATGAAGAAGAATGATGGATCATGGAGGTTTTGTGTTGACTATCGTCAACTCAACTCCAAGACCATCAAAAACAAATTTCTTATACCCCTCATTGATGACCTTTTGGATGAATTACATGGAGCTAAAATCTTTTCCAAATTGAACCTAAGATCTAGATGTCATCAAATCCGGATGTCACCCCCTGATATACACAAAATAGCCTTTCGCACACACCAAAGACTATACAAATTTATGGTGATGCCTTCTGGGCTCACCAATGCCCCAACTACATTTCAGGCATTGATGAACCAAGTATTTCATCCTTACCTAAGGAAATTCATCCTACTTTTCTTCGATGATATCCTTATATATAGCCAAGACCTTGACCAGCATTTAACCCACCTAAAAATGACATTTGAGATCCTGAATTCTAACAAACTATATGTTAAACTATTCAAGTGTACATTTTCTCAAAGAGAGGTAGAATATTTGGGTCACATTATCTCAGGGGAAAGGGTGAGGATTGACCCTCAAAAGATTGTTGCTATGGCCGAGTGGCCAAGCCCCCAATCAGTATGGGAGCTAAGGGAGTTTTTGGGTTTGACGAGCTATTACAGGAAGTTTATGCAGAATTATGGGCTCATTAGCAAGCCCCTTACAAAACTCCTGAAGAAAGATTGTTTCCAGTGGAACGCCCAGGCTGAGGATGCCTTTCTGACCCTTAAGAAAGCCATGACAGAGGCCCTGGTGCTAGCCTTGCCTAATTTCTCTAAGAAGTTTATAGTGGAGACTGACGCAAGTGATAAGGGGATTGGAGCTATGTTAATGCAAGAAGAAAGACCCTAGCTTACATCAATAAGGCACTAGCTCCCAAACATTTGGGATTGAGTGTGTGATAAAGAGTTATTGGCAATTTTGGGGGCTATTGAAAAATGGAGGCATTACTTGAAAGCCAGTCCTTTTATAATTAAAATTGACCATGAGAGTCAACAATTTTTATCCCAGCAAAAATTACACACTCAGCTACAACGAAAAAGGGTCTCAAAATTGATTCGGCTGGACTATTCCGTTGAGTATCGAAGGGGAAAGGAAAATATTGTGGCAGATGCCCTATCAAGGAAGGAAGAGGTGGGTCAATGTCAAGCAATATCGGTAGTAATTCCGAAGTGGATGAAAGAAGTGGCTAGAAGCTATGATTAGACACCATGGATCAGAGACCTAATGGAAAGCTTGGCAGTGCAGCCATCAGAATCTTCAGGGTACACTTTTGCTAATGGACTATTGCAGTTCAAGGAAAAAGTGGTGGTGGGTGATGACGAGACATTGAGGAGGAGGATACTAACAACCTTACATGAATCACTAATGGGAGGACATTCGAGCATCAGGGCAACCTACCATGAGGTGAGACACTTATTCTTCTGGCTAGGACAAAAAAAAAGTAGTAAATTTTGTATTATCATGTTCAGTCTACCAAAGGTGTAAACATGAGAATGTAGGCTACCCAGGCCTTCTACAATCCCTAGAAATTCCTGAGCAGGCATGGGAGGGAGCATCCATGGATTTTGTTGCTCCTTGGATTTTGTTGAAGGGCTACCAAGATCAGAAGGAAGGAATGTGGTAATGGTAGTGGTGGATAGATTGACCAAGTTCGCACATTACATCAGTCTAACACATCCCTTTCGTGCACGGGAGGTAGCAAGGGTGTTTATGGACTCGGTGGTGAAGATCCATGATGTGCCAAAATCGATTATTTTAGATAGGGACAAGATCTTTACGAGCACTTTCTAGCAGGAGCTATTTAAAGGATTGGAAGTGGGATTACACATGTCTACTACATACCACCCATAAACAGATGGCCAAACCGAGAGAGTCAACCAATGTTTGGAGGGTTACTTGAGGTGCATGTCTCACACTAAGCCTAAGAGTTGACATAAATGGCTCTCCTTAGCCCAGTGGTGGTACAATTCAAGCCACCACAATGCCATTAACAGGAGCCCTTTCGAGGCATTGTTTGGTTACAAACCACTGCTAATTCCAGCCCTATCTAAGTCAACAGCAAACATGACAATGATGGAACAATATTTCCAGCAAAGGTAGAAAGTTCTGGGGATAAAGGAGGAGCTGAGTATAGCCCAGAACAAAATGAAACAACACACAGATACAAAAAGGAGTGATCGGTCCTTGGATAGGGTCTTCCTAAGGTTGAAAAGGTTCCTGCAACAACCTTTTACAACCATTCTTGCATCTAAACTGAGCCCTAAGTACTTCGGACCTTATGAGGTGGAGTCCAAGATTGGGAAGATGGCCTACAAATTGAAATTACCAGAGGGAGTCCAAGTGCACCTGGTGTTCCACGTGTCTCTCCTGAATAAAGTATATTGGACCCTAGACTGTTAGCAGTTCAAACTTACCACAAATGAACAAAGAGGAAGAAGGAGTAGTAGAACTCCAAGCTATTTCGGATAAAAAGGTCTTATATCAAGGCTCCGTGCCCTTAACTCAGGAGCTGGTAAGATGGATGTAGAAAGACCCAAATCACACAACATGGGAGTACTTACTGGAGTTCCTAGATCATTTCCCAAGAGCTACAGGGCTACTTTAAATTCTTGAGGACTAAGAATTGTCTCTAGGGGTGGGGAGATGTTAGGACCTCAAGGGTATTATTGAAATTCTGTAATAAAGATAGCCACATGGTCACTAGCATGTAAGTAGTTAGAGAGGAGCCTCACGGTTATGATCACATGCCATGGGAAGAGCCTATATAAGGCCTTGTATGGGAGGATGGGAGTTATCTATTGAATGATATTCTCTTTCCCTCTAAATTCAATTCTTCTCTTCCTTCCAAATTCTCTCTCTATTGAGTCTTCTTAAATCTTGAAAACTTCAAGTCTCTCCTCGGAGACTTGACAGGCAAGTTCTATTTAGCATGGGAGATGATAAAGCCCTGAGGCCTGATGGTTTCACGATCAAGTTCTCTAGGAGAGCCTGGGAAGTGGTGGGATCAGATGTGGTGGAGGCTATTAGGAATTTCTTTGGTGCGGGACGATTATTGGGAGAGGTCAACGCCACAGTGATTAGCTTAGTCCTCAAGGTTTCCCATCCGGAGTCTCCTGCTTAGTTTAGGACGATCTCGTGTTGTAATGTCGTATACAAAATCATCTCGAAGATCATGGCTAATAAATTTAAGGTAGTGCTTCCAGACTTGATTGATGAGTTCTAGGCAGCTTTTGTGCCAAGCCGATCCATAGGAGATAATGTCTTGTTAGCCCAAGAGTTAGTGCATCAATACCATCTTCATAGGGGCCTGTCGAGGTGTGCAATGAAAGTTGACATGGCAAATGGCCTACGATTTGGTGGAGTGGGATTTTCTTTTAGCGATCCTTCAGTTGATGAATTTCCCGCCGCAGTTTTGTGGTTGGATTCGTGAGGGTGTCACCATTCCCTGCTTCTCAGTCAAGATAAATGGCCAATTGCATGGGTTTTTTCGGGGAGGGAGGGGCTTGAGGCAGGGAGACTCGCTATCGCCTTATTTGTTTGTGATGATCATGCAAGTGTTGCAGGGTATGGTTAGCCGGTATGCTCAGTCTACTGAATTCAAGTTTCATTGGAGATGTGAGCAATCCAAGATGGTGATGCTCATGTTTGTCGATGACCTATTACTGTTCTCTCATGGAGATGTTGCATCCATAAGAATCCTCAAAGAGTGCTTGGGGAAATTTTCTCTAATGTCTGGTCTGTGTGTGTGCCAACCCCGCAAAGAGTGACTGTTTTGTTTCTTGTCAGGATGAGGCCTTGAGGGAGAATTTGTTCCTTGCTGCCGAGTTCTATAGACGTTAGCAACCCATGAGATATCTGGGTGTCCCCCTGTTATCAACAAAGTTAGCTTATGGGAATTGTAAGCCCATCTTGGATAAAGTTAGGAGCCAGGTGTGCTCATGGTGTAGTTGGTTGTTGTCCTTTGGGGGTAGGCTTCAGTTGGGTCAGTCAGTCCTTGCTACAATTTACGTGTATTGAGCATTTGTCTTCTTGTTACCTAAGCGAGTGATTAAGGAGTTAGAGAGCATCATCAGGAATTTTCTTTGGAGTGGGTTGGATGGGGATTCCCATAAAGCTAAAGTCGTGTGGCGAGATGTGTGCTATCCCAAGGAGCAAAGGGGTCTTGGGTTGAAGCCCCTTTATTTTTGGAATCAAGCTATGGTGACAAAGTTAATTTGAAGACTCTTGTCAAGTGAAAGCGAGTCTTTGTGAGATAAATGGGTTCATACATTTCGACAAATGCTTTTGGATGCTTTCAGTGCCACATTCTTACCCCTGGTACTAGAGGAAGCTCCTATCTATCCATCATGTGGTTAGAGATAAGTTTGGTTACAGGGTGGGGGATAGTAGTCGTGTCTTCTTGTGGTATGATAAGTGGCACCCACTTGGGATTTTGGTCAATCATTTCTCCTGTTAGCTCCCTCGGCAGCTGGGTATCCCAATTAGAGTCCATGTTTCCGACATCATTGTTGATGGTAAATGGGCTTGGCCGTTGAACTCTGCCTTTCCTTCTCTAGACCTTATCCAGCTCCAAATGGTGGGACCCCCTAGGGTTGGGAGTCATGATGTGCTGAGTTGGACTCCAACTTTAGATGGTGCCTTCTCAGTTAGGTCTGTCTTACAGGGTTTGTTGGAGAAACAAGATCGGGTTTTATGGCATCGGTTGGTTTGGTTTGGGAATGGAGTTCCTGCCCATTTTTTTATTTTATGGTTAGCAGTTAAAGAGCGATTATATACTCTTGACTGTGTTAACCTGGTCTTACCTTTCCCCAATAGATGCTTTCTTTGCAAGGCAGTTTCTGAGTGGCACAACCATCTGTTTTTTGAGTGCTCCTATTCTAAGCAAGTGTTGTCCTTCTTTCGGCATTCAAAAAAATTTGGATGGCTGCGGTGACAATGGGAGACATGAGTTCTATGGGCGGCAACTCGATGGAAGGGTAAGAGCCCATGGCATGTGTCTAACCGATTGGTTTTGCAAGCGATGGTCTACTTATTGTGGTGTGAGCGCAACAACCGATGTTGGCGATTCTGAGCGACACAACCATATGTTTTTTGAGTGTTCCTATTCTAAGCAAGTGCTATGATTCTTTTGGCGTTCAAAGAAATTTGGATGGCCGTGGTGACAACGAGAGACAAGAGTTCTATGGGCAACAACTCGGTGGAAGGGTAAGAGCCCGTGGCATGTGTCTAACTAATTGGTTTTGTAAGCGATGGTCTACTTCTTGTGGTGTGAGCACAACAATCGATGTTGGCAAGGTACTGAGCGATTTGCGGACCAACTCGCGCATCAAGTACAGTGTGTTGTGTGGGCACGGTTGGTCACCATCCCTTTTCCTCCTTCGCTTCAGAGCCGTGCATTGCAACATTTCTGGTGGCTTCCAGCCGACTAGCTTAGGTAAGCCATTTTGCTTAGTAACTTGGAGTGGGCAGAACCCCTGTGCATTTCCATAGTCAAATGGTAGATGGCTTCTAATGCAGGCCATGAATTGACGATGTTAGATCTTTGTGTTGTGTCTGTGAGTATCCTAGAGTTGCAAAACTCTAGTGACCAAAGTTGATACTCTCATTTGATCCTAGCTCTTACTTTGTACATGATGTCATGTAGAGTGGTTTTGCTGCCTCTTGATCTTGCCTATTCAGGTTTGCTACCTACTTAGTAACTTGGAGCGGGCAAACCCCTTGTGTGTCTCCATAGTCAAACGGTATGTCGGCTTACTTAGTAACTTAGAGCGGGCAGAGCCCCTGTGCATTTCCAGTGTAAAACGATAACTCTTGAGCAGGATTCGATTTAACGATTAGGTACCCGAGTGTTTGTTCCAATTCGTGTCCTGGGGTTGGCTGCTCAACAGCACACTTTGGTGACTCTTGCTGGGTCATCCCTTTGGTCCTAGTTTGTCACTTTGTACACATTGTCAGCTTGGTGGCTCTGTCTGTGGTTGCTTACATGTTCACTGCATGATCCTGGTCTTTGCAGAGCTTCACTGATTCGAAAGACGTGTTTAGAGTGCCACTAGTTTTGGAGCTGACACTTTGATCAAGAGCTATAACTTAGAATTTCGATCACGTTGCTTCTTTGTTTCTTTATGTTGTTTTGATCTCGTTTGTGCGGGGATCTTGAGTGTTTTCTTTATTTCGTTTGTTGTGTCATTGTGCACTAGGGTATACCCTAGTTTGGGTTCTGTATAGACGTTTTCTCTATCTATACATATATTTTTATATAAATAAAAAAAAAAAGAATTTTGCATATCTCGAAAAGTTGTTCCCTTTGTTATTCAAGAATACAAATTCCAATTTGTTTCAATGTGAAGTGTGTTAATTTTCAAAGCATACTCGAAGTTCATTTCCAAATCAGCAATATAAACCCTCTCGTCCATTTGCTATGGTTCATGGTGATGCGTGGGGACCTTCTCGCACAAAACATGTTTTGGCATCTCATTGGTTTGTGTCCTTCATTGATGACCACACTAGATTAACATGAGTATTCCTTCTGAAAGATAAGTTTGAGGTTGATCAAGTCTTCAAAAATTTCAATGCCATTGAGAGATTTATGAGATTTATTCTCATAGAAATGTGTATATGGTCAACTGATGATTAGCTGATAATTAGGGTAATTAGCTAGGCTATAATTATCCACATAATCTATAATCATCTCCATGATTACCTCTTTATCATTGATTGTAATTAGCCTATAAATAATAGAATTGAGAGGCTAATATCTCAAGTTTTCTCTCTCAATCACTTTCACATGGTATTAGAACTTGTGTTGAGAAAACCCTAAGGGCCTGTTCTCTTTGTCATTTTTAGGTCATTTTCTGTTTTCAATTTTTCAAAACACTGAAAACATGTTCTCTTTGTTATTTTCAAAAACGCATTTTCGAAAACAACAAAAAATTTTGTAAAGGAAATGGAAAACAGCAAAAAGCCGTTTTAGCTGTTTTTAGCCAAAACACGGCAAAAATTGAAAACACGAAAAAACGCAGGCGTTTTCCTTCTCACGCACTCCCAAATCTTGCTCTCTTCTCTCTTCCAACCTCCACTTGCTCTCTTCCAACAAGCAACCCAAATCTTCCATCACCACCGCCATCATCGCCACTGCCCTCCAACGCCATCACCGCCACCGCCCACCAAGTCCTGATCCGCCACTGCCATCGCCCGCCTCCGCCATCACCGCCATTGCCCTCCAAGCCCAGATCCGCCACCACCACCACTACCATCGCCCACCACCGCCTTCACCTTCTGCCATTTCTTCTCTGCGATTTCTTCTGCCCTCCACACGATTTCTTCTGTTATGTAAAATGATTTTGGATAAATTTTTTCTGTTGCTATTTATGGTGAGTAATCTAAATTTTAAAATTAATGTCAAATTTTTATTTGTAGGTAAAAATAATTTTATTATGAAATTATTAGTTGGATCAAATTAAAAATGATTTTAAAAAGTATTTTGTAATTTTAATACATTATTATATATGATTAAATCATCGGTTATTCATGGTATTATATTTTAAATTTATTAAATTAAATTTATAATTTATTAATAAATATTTACAATTTACTTTGAATCAAATTTATTAAATAAAATATCATACAATAATTTTTCTCAAAATCAGTGAACGCGTTTTTCAATTTTCAGTTTTTGAGAAACATTTTTTCAAAATGACAAAAAAAAGCATTTTCAATTATCCCAAAACATAAAACTGAAAATGAATTCAAAACTCAAAACTGAAAACTGAAAACTGAAACACGAAGAGAACACCACCTAAAAATCCCTTGTTGTGTCCCGATTTCCAGCAAAAATCAAACCCTAGTTTTTCGTTTACTCACAACTGGCCGAAACTATTGGCACATTATTCGATGTTATTTTTGAAAAACCAATTATACCATCATCCTCAAATCCTCTAGATTGGCCAACCCTTGGTGCTAGGAGGCAATCAGCGAGGCCACATGCCCTCACATGCAGAACGCTTCCGCCTCCACGCGTCGGCGTGTGTAAGCGCGTCCGTTGTTGTCTCGCCTCCAACCACTCCAAATTGGGACCTCTAGCACCCTTTGAGCCCATCTCTTTTGTCAAAACACTCACCATGTCTGACCTCAGTGACACCATCTCTATCTCTGGTGCTTCCATTTCAATATTTGATGCCTCCACTGCCTCTCAAACCTTTGTTGTCTCCAATCTCGAGACACCCAACATCACCATTGTCAAGTTGATAGGGTCTACCAATTATCTCTTATGGGCAGCTTTTGTCAAAAAGTGGTTCAAAGGAAAAGGCCAAGCTAATCATCTTACCACAAAAGCTGAAAGTGTGCTAGCAACCAACTGGGCTAGATGGGAACAAGTTGATGCCCAATTATGTAGTATCCTATGGCAGTCCATTGATCCATCAATCTTGCAGCTCTTTCACCCCTTTGAAACTTGTGTTGACGTATGAAAAGAAGCCAAAGAGTGTTATACGAATAATATCCAACGTTTGTATACTATGGTCTCCAATATCAAGAATCTCAAGCAAGAGACTTCCATGAAATCTTATCTGGGAAAGGTTTGTGCACTTGAGCAAGAATCTGGTGGTTTTGACTAAGATAGAAGACTAATAGCAACTCAAGGACATAATTGTCAAATATCAAAGCTTTTGACTCCAAATGCATAACCTGCCAATTCAAAGCATGGCCAAGGATGTAGGGCAATTAATTGGAAACATAATCGGCTCTTTTGAGGAAATAGGTAATGATTCTTGAGATGTGGCTTGGGGTAGATTTCTCCAACTGCAGGTCAAAACTGATACATCTAAACCTTTGAGAAGAGGTTTAAAGCTCTCCTTCCTTGATACAAGTCTGATATGGTTCTGGTTAAAATATGTACATCATCCAATATCCAGAGGTAGCTGTGGATACTGCTCGCTCACTTTTGAGGAGTCCCACAATTCCCAAGATACCACAATCCATAGAGCTAGGGAGCTGTGGCTACAGCAGGACCGTCATGAGGGAGATTTGGACAGGTTATCGATGGCATAGAAGCAGATTTTAAGTGTTTATTTGTGTTTATGTTTGGGAATTGTTTCTTTAATGTATTTCTGGGTAGTTTTTATTTTATGTTGGAAATACACGTATGTATTTTCAATTTGAAGGCAATTATTGTTGGAGACGTGGAGCCTGATTTGATTTATGAAGCCTACATAGAGCTGATACCCGGGGTGTCGTAGTTCAGTCAGCGGACAGGGGTCAAGGGGGCAGTGCACCTTGCCCAGGGCTAGGGGGTGGAGCCCCCGAAACTTAAACAGGCCCAAATTAGGAGTTCTATTTTTGTGCTAATCTTCATATATGAATATGATTCTTGTAATTATAACATTCTCAAATAGTGAAAAAAACACCTATTGCAACCGTAGACATAGATATTCTTTGTCAAACCACATAAATTCGGTTTTATGTGTGTGTGATTTTGTTCCAAGTTTTCTTTATCACTTAATTCGTTCCCTAACAGTTATGGTCAGTTTCTCATAAAGCATGGCTGGACTTCAAGATTTATTTTCCTACACCTCTTTGTGGTTGACTTTAATTTCAGAGTTTCTCATGGAGGGTGGGAATCTACAAAATCCAGTCATGGTGGCGATCAATTTCATGTTTGCTGGCAAATTTTGATTTCTCTTGAGCTCCTATATCCATTCCATCTCCTTAGTTACAGATGACAGACTTGCAGCAGTTCTTAGGTTGATGCAACCTAGTGTTTGGACAATCAAGCGTCTCAAAAGTTTCTGGAAATCAGCTCCTGCACTGGAGGCAAATGCAAAATCAATTTTGACAGAGTTATAGATTTGAGGCAAAAGGTGGCTGTAGCTGGAGCAGTAATTAGAGATCACAGGAGCATTCTCATAGCAGCAACAACGATGAGACTGCCCTGTATTCCATATGTGTTCTATATTGAAGCTGTGGCCGCATTAGCAGGTGATTCCACGGCAGATGTGTTCTATATAACAATGAGTATTTCTGGATTTTCAGCTTGAAGGAGATTCCATGGCAGTCGCCCCACAAGCACCATGGTTGAATATGGACATAATATCCTCACGGTTGTTGCCAAACTGGCATTGACTCATTGCACAGATATTCTTTATGGTAGAAAAGAAAGCAATAGATTGGCACATCTTTTTGTCAAATTAGGAGCTGATCAATTTCAGGTGTGGAACCATGATTTCCCACCTGCAGCAGTGTCTATTGTTTTCGGAAGATTCCTCCTTTGAATGAACAATTTCTTTCTCTAAAAAAAAATAAAATAAAATTGCTAGGTGCACAGATATTTGGATCTTGATTATGAATTCCACTCTACATAAAATTTTCAATAATAAATGCAATCTTTCAGATCATCCAACAGATGCAACAGCAAAAAGAATGAAAAAGTAGGTTTACCTCAAAAGCGCCTTGACTTCTGTTGTGGAGGGTATCCTGGCATTCCCATTCCCCCATCTTTCCTTCTCATCTATTTCCAAATTATAGACCATGCATTAGCAAGCAATAGCTTTAACATGGCAAACAAGCTTGAATTAAATAGAGAGAACCTGTTGCTGTGGGTGAGCCTGGCCTGCAACACCCCGCTGCATTGGCATGTTGCCAGGATTCATACCACCCATCCCAGCCTGGGAAGTGAGATTGTAAGCTGCAATGCCCTGAGGTTGCATTCTTTGCATGGGAACCATAGGCATTTGCCGAGGTACAGATCTACTTGGCATGACATGGGGCCCTGGCATGTTCCCGGAAACAGCATTTCCTGTTGATGCCTGATTAAAATTACCAAAATATGAGTAAAAACAACCACAATTCTTCTTTTCTGTTGGGGGGGAAGGCGGGCAAAGAGCTCTGCATATGCCAGCATCATATTTGCTAAGATAGTCAATGGTATAAATTCAAGGCAATAGATCGTTCTGATTTACACGTTGTGACTTATTACCAACAAAAGGTAGCAAAAATTCTGTTGAGACAATGTTATATGTCAAATTTTCAGGGTAAGAGTTCTGCAATATGCCAGTATATTTGCTAAAGTAGCCCATGGTACAAATTTAGGGCAATAGATTGTTCTGATTTACACATTGCTGTGTCTTACAACCAACAAGAGATTGAAGGTGGCCAAAATTCTGTTGAGACAATGTTATAAGACAGTTGATTTTTCCAAACTAAAAGCAGAAAGGGTTGTTCCACGAACACAAGATCTTATGAAAAGTCTTAATTATCAATAACTCAAAAATTCTTGTTGCAAAATAATTGATATTGGAATAGATCACTGCACTATTGCCCCCAGGTTTTGAATCACCTAATGGTTCTTAAAATATTTAAGGAATTGGTCTGTGCTATATGCATCCTCCAAATTATTTCATTATTTCCCCACCTTAGCATTTTATCTTAATGTGTAAAAGATGAAAATCAAAAGGTGCTAGTAAATGAGGGGGCAATCAAAGAGATATGGAAAGGGAATCTCTCAAAGTTATTCAATAAAAGGGGAGAAACAAGTGCTATATTTCGGGGTGTCATAGTAACTCTAAAGAAAATAAGAATTACACATTCCATAGGAACATTTCTCCAATTGAAATAAAGTAAACTATGAAAAAGATAAGGAATAGTAAAGTAGTTGGATCAAATAATATCTGGATATAAAAATGGAAATGCAAGAGAGCATTTTTAGTAGAATTATTTAATGTGATCCTTAAATAAAAAGGATGTCAAATGAGTGGAGAAATAGAACTTTGGTGCATATTTATAAAAATAAAAGAGATGCTAAAAATTGTGAAATTTATTAAGGGATCAAGCTAATGAACCACCCTAAATAAAATTGGAGTGACATCTATTAAAAATAAGATGTAGAGGAGACGTGATTAAGATAGTTTAAATAGGTGGGAAAAAGATTGTTAGATGCATAGTTTAAATAAGTGGGAAAATGATTGTTAGATGCACTTGTAGTGCAAGGGGGTGAAATGGAGCATGTTTGTAGCAAAACAGGGTGAGGAAGAGAAAAAAGAAAGTGAAAAACCCCTAACATAGGATATAATGGCCTTGAAAATAATATAACCACTGATAAAGATGGTTGGAGGTTGATAATTCATGAAGTTGATCCCACGTAGTGGAATTAAGGCTTGTAAACGTTCTTGTGTCATATTTATCTTATAGCATTGGTTCAAAATATTGGGCAAATAGATGCTATGATAGATGTGCAACTATAAAAAAAAAAAAAAAAAAAAAAAAAAAAAAAAAAAGAAGAAGAAGAAGAAGGAGAAGAAGATAAAATGAGAAATGAGATTATACATAACAAGGTTGAAGTGGCGTTTACAGACAATAGGATGTGAAAGACAAGACGAATATGGTTTGGATGGATGAAAAGAAGACTAGTAGAT
Source organism: Diospyros lotus (assembly GCF_014633365.1). Lineage (NCBI taxonomy): Eukaryota > Viridiplantae > Streptophyta > Magnoliopsida > Ericales > Ebenaceae > Diospyros > Diospyros lotus. The sequence goes on along the minus strand of NC_068341.1, from coordinate 32,590,767 downwards.
GAAATTGCGAGGTTTGGATGGACGAATATGGTTTGGATCCTAGAGCTACTAAGTGTGTTTTTGTGGGATACTTTTTAACACAGAAAGAGTACAAATGCTATCTTCCACCGACTAAAAAACTCTTTATTTCAACAGATATTACTTTTGTTGAAATTGAACCCTATTTTACATCCTTATCTTCAGATGGAGACATCAATTGTGGAAGATACGGATAATTTTTTTCTTTTTAACTTACCATCATCATCCCTTAAACATACACCTGAACCTGAACTTGAGCCTTCTTCACAAAACCATGACCATGAGCCCTTCCTACAACTTGGTTCACAAATAGAAGGGGGAAAGGCCATTGTTGACAATTGATTTTCACATATTTACTCAAGAAAGACAAATCCAGAACCCGAAACAAGGCTAGACCAATCATTAGACCCAACACTTGGAAATGTGGTAGTATCTCTTAGCTCTCCTCCTAACATGGATCCCTAGACTATTTACACAAAAGACATTGATCCCTGGCTAACATTGATTTGCCCATAACACTTAGGAAATGAATCAGAGAGTGCACAAAACATCCCTTATACCCAATATCTCATTTTGTAGCCTTTAAAAGAGGCTCCCAATCTCATAGAAGTTTCCTTGCAAACATAAACACAACATCCATTCCCACAATATTATCAGAGGCTTTAAATTGTGAGAATTGGAAGAATGCTATGAATGTTGAAATGCAAGCCTTAGAAAAGAACATTACTTGGGAGATTGTGGATTTATCAAAAGAAAAGAAACCGATAGGATGCAAGTGGGTCTTCACAGTCAAGTATAAAGTAGATGGGACACTTAAAAGGTACAAACCTAAGCTGGTAGCTAAAGGATACAACTAAACATATGGGATAAACTAACAAGAAACCTTTGCCCCAGTAGCCAAGATGATGTCACAACCCTAGGGGTATATCTATAATTGGTAGGTAATAATCTTGTATGAGCTGTTAGTGCTAACTAAATGGGGGTTAGGCATTTAGGGGAAAATTACATGGAAATACCCCTAGGGTTCAATAGGAACATAGCTGGAAACAAGGTTTTCAGGGTCAAGTAGGCACTATATGGCCTAAAGTAGTCACCGAGAGCCTAGATCGGGAGATTTTCCAAGGTAATGCAGGCTATGGGGTACAAGCCAAGCCAAGGGGATCACTCCCTATTTATAAAACACTCGGGTTCAAGTTCAATTACTACTCTTGTTGTTTCTATTGATGACATTATAGGGACAGAAAAATGATGAAAATGAGAGGCAAAACTTGGGAAGATATTTGGCTAAGGAGTTTGAGATCAAGGAATTAGGGAATTTGAAATATTTCCTAAGTATTAAAGTGGCACGGTCTACATAAGGGATTATATTCCAACATAAGTATACCCTTGATCTTTTGAGAGACATAGGAAAATTGGCTTGCAAACCATCCAACATCTCAATTGATCCTAATAACAAATTTGGTGAAGCAGAGGGAGATAGGGCCATAGACAAAGAAGCATATCAAACATTGGTTGGCAGGCTATCTATCTTAGACACGACTGGACATAGCCTATGTAGTTAGTGTAGTGAGCCAATTCATGCACGAAACCAAGGAACTTCACCTGCAAGCAATCTATAGAATTCTACACTACATCACTACCTTAACGAAACCCTAGGAAAGGGAATTTTATTCAAGAAAAGTGACAAACTTACCTAGAGGCCTACACCGATGCTAATTACGCAAGCTCAATGGTTAATGAGAGGTCCACCACGGGTTATTGCACTTTCTTGGGAGGAAACTTAGTTACTTGGAGGGGCAAAAAATAGAATGCCGTGGCAAGATTAGGTGCAAAATCAAAATTTCGGGCAATGGCACAGGGTATATGTGAGCTGCTATGGTCGAAGATTATTTAGGAAGATCTAAGACTCGAGTGGGATGGTCTTATGAAGCTGTATTGTGACAATAAGTCTGCAATCAACATTACACGCAATCCTATGTAGCTTGATCAAACAAAACACGTTGAGATTAATCGACATTTTATTAGGGAGAAGTTAGACATTGGTCTTATCTGCACCCCTTATGTACTGAGTGAATCACAACTGGCAAATGTCTTAACCAAGGGATTCAATAGTCTAGTCTTTCATAAGATTATAGTCAAGCTGGGAATGAACAATGTTTATTCACCAACATGAGAGGAGTGTCAGGAATCCAGGTAAGAGATAGTATGTAATTAGTCAATATTCTATTGGGAATTAAGGCTGTGATTATGTCCATATTATTGTAAATAGATGATTACCCCAATTAGGAGATTGGGAGATTTGTTTCCACGTCTATGTAAGCATCCACTATGTATATGTTGATTTTCGAGTATTTTTCCTTAAGTTCCCTAAAATTGCACAATTACACACCAAGCAATGTATCAAAGAGCATCAGTTCCCACTAGTAAGAAATAGATGCTATGAAGCACACTCATGCATTACCAGTGAATTTTGTCAATGCTTAATGTAAAAGGCACTGCTGGCACAGTCAACCAAAGAAACTAATTTTAATACTACTATCAAGAATGATACTATTTTGTTTTATAGATTGGAAACACCTGGGATGAAGAATAGGGCTTGTTTGGGTTTTTTTTTTTTTTCCAATTTATTTGTTTTCATTATTTTCAAAATTGAAAACCTTGGCAACATCTAAGTATTATCATCAAGTTTTTATTAGTTTTTATAAAGTTTTCATTAAGCATTGTGAACATTTTTTATACGAATCCAATTCAGTTTCTTTTTTGATTTTTGATCATTTTCTTACTTGTCATTTCCTGTATATATATATATATATATATTGGTCATGTTTCCCATCTCCATCTCCACTATAGCTTTCCCAGTTCCACTTCTTATTTTGGAAACTATGCCTAAAACTATGATGGATCTATAAGAAAGATAAAGATAAGGAAGAAGAAATGAATTTTAGTTGTGTTCCTGACTCTAATTGGACATTCTATGCTCTAATTTTCAATTGCATTTGAAGGAAAAAAGCACACTGTGATATAATAAAAGCATTTGAAAGCTCTAAGAACAGATAAAAATCTCATTTACTTTTGAAGCATATTTATAAATAATAGAATCATTTTATTACAATTGTAGAAGAAAACTAAAAACTAGGTATATTTTCCACTTCCACTTGATTACAATATATATAGGAAAAAGAAATCAATCAAATCCATATAACTAAGAAAAAATGAAGGAATCCTAATTACATCAATTGCTAATTTATATCAATCAATCAATTCCAATAATTAAAATTAATTATTGTCAATCCCACAACCATAGATTGTGGGATAAGATTGATTATAATCAGTCACATAGATTGAGGGATTGATTGGGATTGATAATTAATCCCATAGATTCTGAGATTGTTATAGCCTTTAAATCTACAAAATATTTGACCAATCACAGACATAATCATAGCCTTGATTCATGACTCTCTCTCTCAAGCTAGTGAATAGATATTGTCCATTCCCAGCTTGGGTGTAAGATTGTGAAAGACCTAACTATTGAGTTTGTTAGTTAGAACATCAGCTAACTGTGATTCGCTTAATATATAAGACGTGTAGATAAGACCATTGTTCAATTTTTCTTTAATAAAATGTCAATCCACCTCAATATGTTTTGTCCGGTCATGCTGCACAGGATTGTGTGCAATGCTGATGGCCAATTTATTGTCACAATAGAGCTTCATAAGACCTTCCCACTTGAGTCTTAGATCTTCCAGAATAATCTTTAACCATAATAGTTCACACATCCCATGTGCCATTGCTTGGCATTCTGATTCTACACTTGATCTGGCCACGACAAATTGTTTCTTACTTCCCCAAGTAACTAAGTTTCCACCTAAGAAAGTGCAATATCCTGAGGTAGATCTTCTATCAATCACTGAGCTTGCATAATCTACATCAGTGTAGGCCTCTAGAGTGAGTTTCCCTCCCTTTTTTGAACAAAATTCCCTTTTCTAAAGTACCCTTGAGGTAATGTAAGATTCTGTAGACTACTTGCAGGTGAAGGCTATATATGGGTTCATGCATGAATTGACTCACTATACTCATGGCATAGGCTATATCTGGCCGTGTGTGAGAGGTAAATTAGCCTGCTGACTAACCTTTGATATTCCTCTTTGTTTGTGTCTCTATCTCCCTTAGCTTCACCAAGTTTGTGATTAGGGTCAATTGGAATGCTAGATGATTTGCAAGCCATTTTCCCTATGTCTCGTAAAAGATCAAGGACATATTTGTGTTGGGATATATATATATCCCCTGTTTGGACTATGCCACTTCAATACCTAGGAAATACTTCAAATTTCCTAATTCCTTGATCTCAAACTCCTTAGTCAAATATCTGCTCAAGTTCTGCCTCTTCTTTTCATCATTTCCTATCACTACAATGTCATCAACATAAACAATAATAGTTGTGACAAGACCAGAACCTGAATGTTTTATGAATAGAGTGTGGTCCCCTTGGCTCGGTTTGTAACCCATGGCCTACACTACTTTGGAAAATCTCTAAAACCAAGCTCTAGGTGACTGTTTTAGGCCATATAATGCCTTCTTGAGTTGAGTCTACAAAACTTAGTCCCAAGTCTGTTTTTGTTGAATCCTGGGGGTATGTCCATATAAATTTCCTCCTCAAGGTTTCCATGCAAGAAAGCATTCTTCACATCAAACTATACCAAAAACCAATCAAAATTAACTACTAGAGATAAGAAAATTCTCACCGTGTTCATTTTGGCTACCCAGGCAAAGGTTTCTTGGTAGTCTATTCCATATGTTTGGGTATAACCCTTAGCTACCAATCTAGCCTTGTATCTTTCAAGTGTCTCATTTGCTTTATACTTGATTGTGAAGACCCATTTACACCCAACAAGTTTTCATCTCTTTTGGTAAATCCACAATCTCCCATGTATTATTCCTCTCAAGAGCCTGCATTTCAACATTCATGGCATTCCTCCAATTTTCATAGTTTAAAGCAATATGGTAGGAATGGATGTTGTGTGTATGTTTGTCAGAAAGCTTTTATGAGATGGAAAGCATCTTTTAAAGAATACAAAGTGAGAGAGTGGATATAAGGGATGTTTAGTGCACTCTCTAATTCCTTTCCTTTGTGTTATAGGAAAGTCAATATCAACCATGGAATCAACATTAGAAGGTGAGTCAATAGATGTTACCTCATTTCCAAACATTGGAATTGATGATAGGTGCAGCCTTGGTTTGGGTTTTTGATTATTTTTTCTTGAGTAAATATTTGGAGAAATCATTTGCCAGTGGTGGTCTCCTCCCTAGATTTAGGTTCATGAGTTTATGAGGTAGAGTCAAATGCAAGTTGTTCAAGTAGAGGTTTAGGAGCCGGAGCCTGGTAGCAGAAAGTTAGGAAGGAGCAGCTCATCCTTATCTTCCACACTTGAGGTGGTCTCCCTCTAGAGAATGGTGAGTAAAATAGGGTTCAGTTTCATCAAAGGTAACATCCACAAAAACCAAAATTTTTTTAATAATAAGATGATAGCATTTGTGCCATTTTTGTGTAGAAGAATAGCCCACAAATACACAGTTAAGAGCTCTAGGATCCAACTTCCCCTAACAAGGGCTCTAAACATAACAGATAAAACACACCCACATACTTTAGGACTAAGCTAATTTGTGGTAGGAAAACAGGATAGAAGCAGGATAAGATTGCCATAGGGGTTTGAAAATGTGACACTCGAGAGAGTAATCGGTTTATGACATGAGTGGTTGTGAAGACAGCTTCTCCCCAAAATTGTTTAGACACATTTTTGTGAAACAACAATGCCCTAATAGTATCTAGGTTGTTTTTTTTCGTTTGGCAATCCTATTCTGTTGAGGGGTAGAAACACAAGAGGATTCATGAATAAGTCCCCGTTGAAGGAAATAGTGGGAAAGGGTTAGGTTGAAATAATCCCTTGCATTGTCTAACTAAAACCATTTGATTTGTGCCCCACATTGATTGTGGATCATAAAAAAGAAATTGGGAAGAATATCGCTCACATCGTATTTAGATTTAAGAAGAAAGACCCATGTAACCCTTGTGCAATCATCAATGAACGAAACAAGCCAACGTGCCCCAGAAACATTTGGAATGGTTGATAGACCCCAGATACCACTATGAATCAATTCAAAAATGAGTAAGACATCTGTTATTACTAGCTGAAAAAACAGCACGTCTATGTTTAGCAAACTCACAGATATCACAATGAAACTCTCTAATATCAAGATTTTGAAACAACAACATATCCAGCCATTATCACACTATGTGGGGTCGGCTACATGAATTCTAGATTTCTATGTATTTCTGTCTTTTGTCATATTTTTATTTAGGCCCATACACTTCATATCAAACTTTAATGTCTTTCTCAAAGTCTTCTTGAGTTTACCTCTACCTTTTTTTTTGACTAATTATTCAATTTCATCAACTCTTCTCATATGAGTGTCTCTTGGTCTTCTTCTCACATGATCAAACCATCTTAATCTAGTCTCTCTCATCTTCTCCTTGATTGGCACTACTCCTACCTTATTACAAATAATCTCATTTTTAATTTTATCTTTTTTTGTATAGCCGCACATCCATTTTAGCATCTTCATCTCCGCTACGCTCATCTTTTGCTCATGCTAGTATTTGATTGCCCAACATTCTGAGCCATATAACAAAACTGATCTTATAACTGTACTATAGAATTTTCCTTTCACTTTTAATGGGATTTTACCATCACATAACACCCCCGATGCATTTCTTCATTTTAGCCAACCTGCCTTAATTCTATGCATGACATCCTCGTGAATTTCTCTATCTTTTTAAATCACTGATCCCAAATATCGAAAATGGTCTTTTCTTTTTATGATTTGGTCTTCCAATTTTATTATAACATCCTCCACTCTTGCATTTTTACTAAATTTACATTCCATATATTCTGTCTTCTTCTACTTAATTTAAATCCCTTAGATTCTAAATTGTTTCTCCACAACTCAAGCTTAGCGTTCACTTCCTCATTTGTTTCATCCACCAACACTATGTCATCTGTAAATAGCATACACTATGGCACCTCTCTCTGAATGTGTTTACTGAGTTCATCCATTACTAAATCAAATAAGTATGGACTTAGTGCAGAACCTTGATGCAATCCCATTATAATTTTAAACGGTTCAGTATCCCCTCCGCCTATTCTGACCCTTGTCTTTGCACCGTGATACATGTCCTTAAAGGCTTGTATATAGGTTATTCGGACTCTTTTCTTCTCTAAAATCCTCCATAATACTTCTCTAGGGACCCTATCATAGACCTTTTCTAGATCTATAAACACCATATGCAAGTCTTTCTAATGAGCTCGATACCTTTCCATTAGGCACCTCAGTAGGTATATAGCTTCCATTGTTGACCTACCATGCATGAAACCAAACTGATTTTCTGAAACGTTTTGTTTCTTTTCTAAACCTCTACTCTATTACTCTTTCCCAGAATTTTATGGTATAGCTCATTAACTTAATTCCTCTGTAATTTTCACAATTTTGAGCATCTCCTTTGTTCTTGTATATAGGAACCAAAGTACTCTTCCTCCACTCATCTGGCATCTTTTTTGATATAAGGATCACGTTAAATAATTTCGTTAGCCAGGAAATGCCATTTTCTCCCATGCATTTTCATGCTTCTATTAGTATATTATCTGGTCCCACCGCCTTATATTTTTCATCTTTTTTAATGCTTGCCTTATTTCTTTTGAACTTATGCGTCGATAAAATGTATTACTCACATTCCTTTCGGAGTTACTAAGATGTCCCAACCTAACTCTTGTGTCCCCACCATCATTGAATAATTTTGTAAAATACTCCTTCATCTCTCCTTAATCACTCCCTCATTCACTAATACATTTTGGTTTTCATCTTTCATTCATTTCACTTGGTTTAGATCCCTTGTTTTTCATTCTCTTACTTTAGCTAATTTATATATATCCCTTTCTCCATCTTTTGTATCAAGTCGTTTATATAGAGATTCTCATATGTTTTTGACATTGCTTCACTAACAGCTCTTTTTGCTAATGTAATACCCAGTATTTAATATCAAAGGCATTTTTGGGAATTGAAGTGTCAAAAATGGAATTTAGCAAAATTTCGGGCGTACGTGTAATATCCAAAACATGAATGAAAGGCAATAGTCCATATCAAAGCAAGTCAATGAAGGTAAAATAGCCCAAATAAATAATATTTGACAAAACCAAGAGATTCGCAAAGGTTTGAGGTCAAAGACACAAGATTAAGGGCATCCGGGCAAAAGTGCAAATTGTGTAAACTGCTCGAGGGAGGTCGAATCGACGAGTTTTTCAGAAATTCTTGAGGGAAATGAATAACTTGGAACTTATAGGCAGTAGTGGAATTGTTGGAAAGTCTAGGAGTATCAAGGAAAGGGGAGAAATGTAATTGGAAAATACTTGGGGGGGGGCATAAGTGCAAAAAAATGGAAAAAGCAATGGGAAACTGACCGGCTGCCTGTGGCGTCAGGAAGGTCGCCTGGAGGCTCGAGGATAGCCTCCAGGTAATGATGAAGTGAGTGGGGCTCGCCATTGGCTAGAAAAAAGCTATGATGGGATCAGTTTTAATGGTGAAGGTGACCGACGTTTTTAGCCGAGAATTCGAGGGCATTTTCTCATGATTTAAGGCTAGTTGATGGGTTTAAAGGCTAGATTTGGGGCTTAAGGGATAAGAACAACCGAGATTTGGTGGAAATTGGCGTCGAAAACGGGTATAAATAGGGGTTGAAGGAAGAGGGTTTCAAAAGGAAATCGGGCCAAATTCATCTCGTTTTTGCTTCAATCGAGCCTTAGGGATAAGGGGTTTTGTTCTTTGAGTTGTGGGGATCATTTCTGGAGAGTTTCATGTGCGTTTCATAGGGTTTTAGAAGTTGGCCGGAAAATCAAGGGGTTGCCGGACTGCGACCTGCAACTGGCTTTTAAAGCTTTTTCCGACAACTATTTCGGCCATTTGAAGGTTCCATCGAGGTCGCTTCAAAGAGATCTTCAAGCCCCTGTAGTCGTTTTGGCCATAGGAGGTCGTCAGAGCTTGCCATCTCCGAAGAAGACAACCAGAACAGGTTACGCGTGGGCTTCACTCGCCGAGGCTAGAAGTGGCGCGTGAGGTGATGTTTTCTTCCGAAATTAATTTTATAATTTTGCCAAAATTATTTGGGGAATATTGGTGCAAAAATATTTGGTGAAACTAGGTTTTAGGCATTTATTATGAATTTCCAAAGGAAAGAAGGGTTTAAAAATAGAGAAAATTAAGGAAATTATGGGAAAAATAGAAATATTGATTTCTATAGTCATAATGGTAATCAAGAGACGGTTTGACTGTTAGAGGGAAGGATTACACAATTTTCAAGGTACGACACGCTTTTCGAGGCGAAAATCGATTTTTTTGAATTAAGGTGAGTGGTTTGATTCTAGTTTTACCCTTGTCTTGGAAGTGTGTTGGTGTGTGTAGAGTGGGTTCAGGTGAGTAATTTTACCCTCCCGAGTTTAGGTTACATGTGTTTGAACCAGTTCCAGCGAGCGATTATACCCACCAGAACTTGAAATGTTATGCATAGACGTTTTACTTACGTATTTATGGCATTGTATGCATATTGAAGATGTGGTATATTGCATCAGCTGTTTTTACTTGTAAAAGAGTCGGTGCATGGCGTGTGATTTTACGTATCATCGAGGTATTGATTTTCGTGTCGTCGTTATGTCCGTGGGAGACGGGATGGGGTCTCTTTGAGAATGGGGCAAGGTTAATCCCAGTGATCGAGTGACACGAAAGGGCACTCGGGGATTAAGTAAGTCGAGGCAAGGTCAACCCCAAAGGTGTGTGGAATGGATTTTCCACGGGAGGTTGAGTATGCCAGGGAGATTTCTCAAGTTAAACGTGTTGCATGTTGTCATTGTCTGTATGTGCCATGCTCGTGTGTGTTTCATGCATTCAATAAGTTGTATCATACCATCACTTAAATGTTTTATCATCTAATCTGAGTTATGCCCCAAGAACATTCAACGTTCCAGCCAAGGACTGCTGCGAAGGTGAGGACGTGGCCAATTGAGGGCCAACGGTATTTAGTATGATAGCTGTTGTATCATTTTGAGGTGCTAGTATTTACTTTGATATGTATGAACGGTTGTATGGTAATGTTTTGTTATCATTTGGAAGCTTTGTACTACGTATTTTGGTGTGGATACATTATGTATGAACCTCGTAGTAGGCCACGGTATTTTGATGTTATCTAATCTGTTGCATTATTTTATGACTCGTTTAGTTTAAGATTATTGATCTTGTTAGTTAAATGAGCAAGACTAGGATTTCCGGGATCCTATCTGCATGTGAAGATTGTTCTTGAAATCACTGTGGATGCTGGCCATCGTATGCGTCGGGCATATTAAAGCATGTGACGATTGTTCTTGAAGCACCGTGCGTGATGCACTTGAAAAAAAAAAGATTCCCAAGGATTCTCTTATAGTGACGCGTCAGTGTAAGGCGGGGTGTTACAACTGCCTTCTTCGCTTCTTTATAATTTTTTAGGTTTTTTTCATTGCTGCACTAATATACAGCCTTATAGCAAGTTTTCTTATTTTTAATTTTCAATTGTACCTCTTTATTCCACCACCAAGACTCCTTAAGGTTTGGGGCTCTACCATTTGTCTCTCCAACGACTACCTTTGCCATGTTTCTCAAGGTAGTAGTCATTTCCCTCTACATTTGGTTTGTCTGTACTTCTCCATTCCATTCCCTTCTATCCCTTAATTTTTCTTTGAAGATTAATTGTTTCTCTACTTTTAAATCCCACCACCTAATTCTTGAATTTTGTTTTATGTGATTTTTTCTCTTCCAAATTCTTACTTGGACATCAAGTACCAAAAGTCTATGTTGAGTAGTCAAACACTCCCCCGGTATCACCTTACAATCTCTACAACATAACCGATCCTCTTATCTCATGAGGAAGTAATCTATTTGGGTGCTTGATGTGGCATTTTTATATGTGATTAAGTGTTCGCCCCATTTTTTGAATCTAGTATTGGTTATGATGAGCCCATATGCCATTGCAAAATCTAGAATAGACTTACCTTTATTATTAATTTCTCCAAATCCATACCCTTCATGTACCTTTCTATAGCCATTTCCGTCTCTACCCACATGGCCATTTAGGTCACCTCCTATAATCATTTTCTCTCCTCTTGATATCATTTGTATGAGTCTCTCTAGGTCCTCCTAGAATTTTGTTTTTATCTCCTCACCTAACCCCGCTTGTGGTGCATATGTACTAAAGATATTCATAGTCATTCTTCCTAGACCAAGCTTCACCATAATAATCAAATCCCCTATTCTCTTTACATCCACTACCTCATCTACTAAGTTTCTATCCATAATAATCCTCACTCCATTTTTCGCTCAATCATTTCTTGTATACCATATTTTATATCCAGTTTCTAATAAAAAAATTTATTTTTTTCCCTACCCATCTCGTCTCTTGAAGGCACATAATATTAATCTTTGTCTTAATCATCACATCTACCACTTCCATAGCTTTGCCTGTTAATGTTCCTATGTTCCATAACCCAATCTTTAATATATGATTTTCATTTTGGCTTTGGCTTTGGCTTTGAATTTTATTTTGTTTTTTATTTTAATTTTTGATTTTTGATTTTGGACTAACTTCTTTACCCGCATCCGTCCAAGCAAATGAGAGGACCCTTCCTTATTTGTCACGACATCCGAGCGTCGATACAGTGGCCATAGCTCACTTGACACTACACACGGGCAGTGTAGTGCATCGCTATGAAGGGTTACGCTCTAACGAAGGGAACAAAATTTTAGGAGTAGAAAAAGCAAGATGTCTCAGCCTGTAATGATGCATCCAAATAGTGTCTTTAGGGGGAGGGGGGGCGGGGGTGTTCTGAAAGACATGTTAAGGGTTGCTTCCACCTACCAACAAGTAATTTCTTAGATTTCTCAAGATAGTGTAAGCCATACCTATCCTTAGCATGTCCAATCATCAGTTCTATGTCCTTGTCCTGAAACCAATAGCAAGAAGAAAGAAAAAACACTCTGCAATTAGTGTCATAGGATAGCTTGGATATGGAGATTAAGTTGGTGGACAATTTAGGCACATAAATGACATTTTTGAGGGTCAAGGAAGGGCTGATTTTGATCTCTCCTATTCCAACTACTGTGATCAAAAAACCATCAGCTATAGCAATTTTCCGATTAGTAGAACAAGGTGAGTATGAAAGAAAAAATTGGGAAGAAGGAGTCATATGGTCTGTGGTTCCGAAGTCAATAATCCATGAGTTTTTTAAGGGATGTATGAAAGGCATTTAAAGCATGTGAAATTGGGGTTTTACCTGATTGTTGCAGTGAGCATGTACCTAAAGAGGATGATGCCTAAAGGGTACTTAAAGCAACCTTTCAATCTCCTCCTTGTTGAATTCTTTTGGTTCATAAGACTATTTTTTCCTCTTGTGGAGTTGCCATATTAACTTGCCCCAGGCTCCTATGCTGATGTTGTCCACCTTTATTTCCCCATTCCTTGCTTGGTGGCTTTCCATATAGCTTCCAGCACATCTCCCTAGAATGGCGTGGTTTTTTACAGAAAGTACATCACATATTCTCACAGTTGTCATTGTCCATGGATTTGAGACCCATTTTTTCATTTTCTCCAAGCAGATGGTCCTTCTTAAACCCACGATTTCCTCCTCCTTTTGCGACCATTGCTGAGGCCTCAACTGGTTTGGGGTCCAACATGACACCCCCTCTACTTTCCTCAGCTATAATAATTGAAATTACTTCATTAAGTGAAAGTAAGTCATCTTTGCTTAGGATTTGAACCCTCACTTGACCATACTCCACATTTGGGCTTACAAGGAAATCGTAGGTGTGATCTTTGTCTATAAAAGCCTTCAAGGTGGATGCATCATCATTGTTCTTCATCTCAATTACCTTGTAGTGATCCATTTCTTGCCATAGCCCCTTTAGGAAATTGGCATAATTGGTGATAATTCTGTTGTCTTGTTTTGTTGTAGCTATTTTGGTCTTCAACTTGTAGATCTAGGCTGCATCCTTTTCCTTCGAGTAGGTTTGTTGGATAGACTCCCAAACCTCCTTTGTTGTTGACAAAAACATGCAGGTATTGCTGATTTCAGGAGCCATGGACTCCACAGTTATGCAATGATCATGGAATCTTCTTCATCCCATGTTGCATAGGCTGGATCTCCCTTCTTTGGTTCGATTCTTATAATATGGTTAATCTTCCCTTTCCCTTTCAAAATGATTTGAATCAACAGAGACCATTTAAGATAATTCCTTCCATCCAATCGATAGGCAGCATTGATTTTTTGCAGTTCTCCCAACAGCTAAAGCAGCATGGGTGCCGGTGTTTCCCTTATCACAGGAACAAGCTTCATCAGTGATGGCTGACATCTCCAGTTAATGGGAAGGGCCAAGGGAGGAATGGGAAATAACGTACTATTGCAACAATGAAGGCTGCTCGTGATGGCTGTAGTAGCGGGTAAAGTTGGGCAACAATGAAGGTTGTTGGTGATAGGTTGTCGATAGCAGCAGAAGAATAGTGAGCGGTGAAAGCTCGAAAATAAGAGTCCTAGGGTTTCTTTAGGCTTTGATACCATGTAGAAGAAAACTGAAAACTTGGTGTATTTTCCACTTTCACTTGATTACGATATATATAGGAGAAAGAAATCAATCAAATCCCTATAACTAAGGAAAAACGAAGGAATCCTAATAATATCAATTACTAATTTACACCAATCAATCAATTCCAACAATTAAGATTGATTATAATCAATCCCATAGATTGTCGGATTGATTGGGATCGGTAATCAATCCCATAAACTGTGGGATTGTTATAGCCTTTAAATCTACAAAATATTTGACCAATCACACACATAATCACAACCTTGATTTATGACAATTTTATTACAATACAATACAACAAACAATATATCGAAATGTTCACAAGATGGCCATGTCAAGTGTCAACCATTGGGTGCATATTCCAGTACCCTAAGATTGAAATTCAAGAAGATTTTACACAAGGTCGCACATTCTCACATAATCTATTCTGCATAGAATTTCTGGCAACGGTAAGAAAAAATACAAGGGAAAACCCATGTAACAAAAACCCCTCACATATCTAATAGAAATAAGAAGAAGAAATATAGATATAAATGATGAGACCAATTAAACTAATATCAGTGGAAACCATCTTAACCCTGGACTGCTATATTCTTATCTATTTTCTTGACCCTTCAGAATTTTCACTTTGTTTTATTTTTACATTTTAGCTGACTGTGCAAAATATAACTAGTTTGTAATGGATGTTAAAGAACCAAGTCCCAATATCCTATCCGACATCTTAACCAGAAAATGAATAATTTGATATTAACTTCAATCAATATAAAAACAAATGTTACATCCAAAAATAATATTTTTGGTGTGTGCATGGATCACTTTACTCCTATTCCCTAGTCCTTATCAGTAGCACATCCAGATTATTTAAAGTTTTTTACAGCATGTCGGTTTGTCATGTCCATCTCTATACTCTTACCAAGTGCAAAGTTACTTTCTTCCTTGGAAGTTTAAAGTTCAAGAAGACACAATTTTTATGAGGAGATCATGTAAAGCATTTTGAAAAGTAAGTTGCACAAAACGACATGCCAAGCAAGAAAACATAAGCTGAGGCAAATGCATCCCACTGATAGTTTCTTAGTGAGCAATTATTATCACTATCAAAGGGACAAAAGGAAAAGATATATTAATTCCAAACTCACAGAGACATTTTTGTACAGTGCAGAAGTTGCATATCAAGGGTATATACCGATTGAGGAGGTTGTAGAGTAGTCGTTCCTTCAAAATCAGTTGTTGTGTCCACTGGACGAATTGGATAATTCACAATTTTCTCTCCAGGTTGAGGCGATACCAGAGCACTGAGCATTGATGTTACATTTCCCCAGTCAAATTCAAGGTAATATGGAGGGAAAATATGGTTCACAAAAAAAAAAAAATCACCGCAACCAACCAACGATGAAATGATAACAAAAGAAAAGAAAAAAGGAAAAAAGTAAACAAACAAAAAACAAGAAGACTAAAAGATACTTTTATTTTCATACAATGTGTTAAAAAAGTAACAGAGAACAACATAGCATTGCTTTATACACATCAAACATTAAAGTTTAAAAAATATAAGGATCTATACGGAAAAAAAAAAACTTACTTGCGTCCCGGAAGTGGGTCAAGCCGAAAGTACCTAAGCAGCAGAAAACTTGTCATGTTTATTCAAGTGTACAAAACAAAAAAGATAGAAAGAAAAAACTGTAGTACATAACTGTGTGTAATTTATAAACCAACAAAAGAAAATTATATATTACATTGAAGCAAGTTTTACTTGAAAGAATTCACTAGAAAATCTGCTATTATCAAGAGCCTGTTTGGTTGGCTTTTTGTCTTACAGTTTTCATTTTCACTATTTTGACAATGAAAATAGAAAAACGCATTTGGTTGCTCATTTTGTTTCCAAAAATTTTGAACACAAAAAGGTGTTGAGATTTTTCATTTCATTTTCATTTTTCCTCCTCTCCCATCACTCACTGTTAGCAACCTGATGCCACCAGAATATCACCAGAGTGGCAACCGGGAACTGCAGGAAGTCACCGGCGACCTTACTCCTGGAGTTGCCACTTGGTAGCAACTCCCACAGATGAGACCCAGCTCTGTTCATCAATGTTCTGTCACAAGAACATATCTTTAACTAAATTCTCATTGCTGAATTAATAATTTATCCAATTCACTATCTAATTTTGCAACTGTGTATCTGGGATGGGAAAAAGCATGGCATGAGGTGGTATTGGTGGAAAAAAGACACATCTGAGGGATTCTGGAGGTGGAGGTGGAGGTGGAGGTGGAGGTGCAGCTGTAGCTTAAACATAAACTACTGGGCATGCAACTTCAAGGTAAACCACGTGATTGCTAGATCTATAGGCATTGATGGAGGAACAAATGGAGCAGTATTACATGGATAGGTCTTAACAAAAATGGGAACTATGCCAGTTGATGAAACCCATTGCAATAGCCCCAAGAATGTTCAGCCGCTGCCTGAGTCCTGCCATGATCTCTGTGAGTTGCCAAACAGTTGTGGAAACTCTCAGGCAACATCCAGCGTCTCCTCCAGTCACCGGTGATGATTTAAGGAGGCAGGGGGTTGAAAGGGAAAATATTCTATACAAAATTTAAAACAAAAACAAACTTAGCGAACATGTCAGTTTTTTTGTCTTTCTTTAAATGAAAACCAAAACTGAAAATAAGAAATTAAAAATGAAAACTGAAAGGTCAGTTAAATGGCCCCTAGACCATCAAGGATCAAGTGTATGCTGCACAATACAAACAGAAAACTGCCCATATATGCAGACATAAAATGTTACATATAAGAATCCAAATAATCAACAACTTCACTTTGATGGAACTAGAGTGTGCGCATGTATGCTTTGTTAAATGCTCAATAAAATGCAAGAAAAGTTTCAAGGCCTGTGTGAGAAAGAAGAAAAAAAACAGAGACAAAATTGTGAAAGAGAAGAAACCAGAGGAGGAAGAAGATACAAAATAGAGAAGAAAACTAATAAGAGATCAAGAAGCAGAGAAGAAAAGAGTAAAAGAAAGAAGAGAACAGAACATATAATAGAGAAGAGACGCACCAGAGAAAAGTAAGTAAGAGGGGAATGTGGGGGGTGGGGGGAGTTCAAAACTCTTCCAAAAATTATAGCTTCTATTCATACTTAAAACCATAATATGGTAATTCATGATTAAGTTATATTCATAGGGTTGAAAAAACTACTAAAACACCTAAAACTCTTCTGAAACAGTCCTAAATAAACTAAAATATGTTAAGATAACATCAAATGATCTTAATCTTTAAGAGCTCCTACATAAATAAATTCCTAACATCACTAAAATTATTAAGTTTTAAAATAATTAACCTCTTGATCTCCATCATAGTATTTCATCCAAGTTTATATATCCACCTGGGATTGGGGGCCAAAGAATGCCATTGTCTAGCTCGTGTAGTTGATAGAAAGGACATCAGACTCATAATTGGCATATGGAGTTCCTAAATGATTTGTCACAATTTGAATCACAGTATGTGAGTGCTAAGCTGGTAATATCCTCAAAATCTTCTGTCATAATAAGTCATTAAATGCTTGTAGCTTGAAAACAAGTACCAATAAACAAAGATGCCGAAACTCACACATATTTAGGCCTGACCATATTCAATTTTAAACACACTGAAATCTTACTCATAAAAAGAAAAAAATAAAAAAAATGAAAACGAAAAGCTTCATAGAAGCAGCTAATGCTACATTGCAAGAAAATCAAGTGTCAGCTACACCAAAATGAGGCCACTTGTCCCTATTTTACTGAGTGCAAGTCCATGTGTGTCTCTGCTTTTTATTCTCTATTTTTTGCTGGGCATGCAGGAGGCATAGAGTGTTGGAAGTACATTGTTGGTCTTGCTTGTTTCACATCACATGTTCTGAAAAGGGTGTGACACTCATGGCCTTGCAAAGACTGGGGAAAGGTCATTCTTGTGCGCATCCTTCCCTTTGCTTTGCAAAGAGACTGTTTCCACAACTCAACCTATAAGTTTCCAATTTCAAAAGAGCAACCTTCTTGTTCCTATCAATGCTTGCCCTCTAGTATTACATATTCTACTTTGCATATCAAGCTTGAATAGTTTTAAAAAGCACATGATTCTAACATCAAATGCCCAAAATAAACATGTTTCAAAATTCAACGAGTCACTGTGCCACTCAATCATCACATTTTTAACAGGTTAGCCAAAAGGTAAAATATGGTTCTATCTATGTGCACTTCCTCTACCATCAAACGAGCTAAAGGAGGACTGGTTGAAGAGTCTGGCGGAACTGCTGAGCACAAGAGCTATGCATGGCTAGGGCCCCAGAAGAACAGAAAGGGTGATTGCATAACAGATGTTATGCATGGCTTGCAGATTTGGGGATTTAGTCTTTGTCATTCTTTTTTGGTACTACATGGTTACTTGTTTATTCAGATTAGTTCACAATATTGCTGGATTTAATATTTTGGTTGTTGACTTCAAGTTTTGTTCTGCTTGGCTTTGCTTAAAAAAATAATTTGACAATTTGAGAACAAGTTGTTTATCCAGCATTTGGAACAGGTAAGCTCAAAGTGCACTACTGACAGTATATCAGACAGATAAAAGCTCTCAATTTTTGGGTCAGATTTGAAGTCAATCAGAATGTTTTGCAGGCAAACTGTATATTTATTATCCTTTATGTAGGTTTCTATTCATGTGATACAGATTTTCACTATACATGAGACTAACTAACCACAGTCTCGTAATCATGATCTAGACCATTAAGGATAGCTAGCAGTAAATCCTTGTCATTAAGTGGTTCACCAATGGCAGCAAGAGCATGCTCTATGGTTTTGATTTTCAAAATATAGTCATTTACAAAAAGTGAATCCTTCTTGATTAACCTCAATTGCGGCTTTACTGAAAAGATTTGGCTACTGTTTGCCGAGAGTAAAGACTTTCAAGAGAAGACCATACCTCCGTAGATGATTCACAATGAATCACCTGTGTGAGTACCTCTTTGTCTATTGTAGAGAAGAGCCACCCGAGTAATAGTTGATCGGACTAGATCCAATTGATGTACTCTAGATTAACAATAGAAGAATCAGACTCAGCAGCTGCCGGATCAGAAACATACTTCACTGGTGGCAGAGATTTATTCTTAAACGGAAGAAGATCAAACACTCTGACCTTTGCCAAGATCTGAGCCTTCCAAAATACATAGTTGCTGGAGTCCAGCTTGATAGGGATATAATTGAAGGCTTTCGCCACTACCACAAAATTGGATTGTGAAGCTAATGATAAGGAAGAGGAGGAATGAGGTAGAGAGGAGGAGGAACTGAAATCTGGATTGGAAGCCATTAACGTATCTCTATGGCTCTGATACCATGAAGCAAGAGCTTCAAGGTGCATGAAAAAAAAATGCGAGAAGAAGAAAGAAACCGAAAACTTTACTGAATGAAAAAAAAATGAAAATTCAAAACAAGAGAGAAGGTATAGCTAAGTATTTAAACTCAGCTATACTTGATAACAAATAGTTGTTGCAGGTTGCAACAACCAGCTAACCGCCTAGCTAACAGCCTAACTAAACCAATCATTACTTATAACAATACAGCAGAAGCATAACAATTACAGTTACAACAATATAAGGCAATCACAGCATAGCATAAGAAAGTACACGACAGCTAATCAAACATTATATCCTTCCACAGTTCGCATATGCAACAAGTCAATAATTTTCACAATGATAACTTACCAGGAGGGAAAATCAGTTCCAATTTACAATAAAGCAAGCATGTGCAGTGTAATTTATCAATGTTGTCTTGGATATTCTCGACTTTTTGTTGAATGTCAAAGATCAAGGTTGCTCAGTGTAATTTAACATTTCTTCATAAGCTTTTTTTCTTTTGCTTTTAGAACATATCAAATGTAGATATGGCAGCAAGCTGTTCTCAAAGTTCCTTCAAAAGCACTGAAGGATCAGCAACATAATTATTTTGGCACTACAGTGTAAATTGCATCTAAGAAAATGTTTTATGCAGTTTGTCACTGTCAACACATAACATCAAAGAACTTGAAAGCTGAAATTAGAAACAAAAACTATAAACAATAGATGCAAGGAAGATATCATACTCATGTTCAAGAGCTTGTGCAGCTGTTATTCGCTTTCGGGGATCATATCTGCAAATAAGACAACCCATGATAGTCAACTAAGTATTAATTAACTTCCCCAAATATTGGCCAAGAATGTAAGAAACATATTGTTTAGCTTGATAAATGGCCAAATCAAACAGATAGCTCATGAATCATGGTGCAATTTTCTATTAAATTGATCTCATGCATCAACCTACTTTAGCCAACAGTTAGATAACTGCTATATTTGAAGCTTCCATAAAGTCAAAGTCATGGTGCAATTTTCTACTAAATTTATCTTGTGCATCAACCTACTTTAGCCTACAACTAGTCTGATAACTGCTATATCTGAAGTTTCCATGAAGTAAAAATCATGGAAAAAAACTTCACAGCATGAACGTGTCCTATATCCCCTTCCTGAGTTCTGTCCAAAATGCAAAAAGAATCAAATCAAAGTAATTCCAACATTTTTCATGATCCACATTTATAGAAATGCTCCTTTAGCTTTGCAATTCATAGTTATGCTAAATCAAGCATTGCCAGTGGGCTTATGAGTGGTAACTTGTGATTCACTTGAAACATTAGAATCCATTGCAGAAATTTGAGGATTGTCATATAGCTATTATGATAATTTTTAGAGGACAATGCATAGAACAAGTTCAGAGCCCCAATATGTTGGAAAACTGAGAATAAAGAATAAATTGATAAGGTATATATTAAAAGAAAGCAGTTGTAAATTATAGATTGATAGATGATTGATTAGAGTAATTATAGGGATTGTACAAAAGTCAAAACTTTCTATTTTCAAGGATTGTCTAATTCCTTGATTGTTGTACATTCTAGATGGTAAGGTTTTAGATCTTTTGTCAATACAATTCTATATAGAAGAGTATTCCATATGAATGTGATATGCCCTGCAAATAGCAAACAGTTCGGATATGGAGCAGACCCAAGTGGCAGATCCGGATCAAAATCTACAAATGGGCATATGGGTCAAGTGCATATCTAAATGGGCCAAAATCCACAAACCAAGAGCAAAAACCAACAAAGAAAGAAGAAGATGAAAAGAAATCAAGACATGACCGAGTGGGGGGTATCAAGACATGTCCGAGTGGGGTATCAAGACATAAACCCTAAACCCCACCCAGTCATGGAAGGCTCATGACAATGAAGGCGCCCCTTGATCCGTTGAAGAAGAACAACCTTTGAAACGAAACATCAAAGCACAATCCAAAAGTAAAAGCAACAATGTTATTCCTAGGGTCACTGGATCAGATTTCATAGGCAAGAATTCTCCCACTCACCATCGCACACTCACGGATTTAAACTTAAGAACAGAATTAATGGAATCAATAGAAATAATAAACAGAACAGAAATGGAATTGAAAGAATAAGAATGCGCAAACTAAACATCCACAAGAACACCAAGATTATCTTGGTTTAGATTCCAATAAGCAATCTTACATCCAACCTTAAGAACCCTCCAAGAGCAACCTTCTTTGATTCAGAAAGAATGATCACAGCACACCAGTTGCACCCCCGATTACAAGCCTTCTCTCAAGATTACGAAAAGCTATTCTATGAACACAGTCTTTCCTCTCTCAAAGCTTTCTCGAGAAACAACTGTATTATGCGTCTCTGTTGCATAGCGCGCCCCCCCCCCCCCCCCCCCCCCCTTCTTCCCTATTTATAGAATATTAGGGTGATAATTTCTAGACTATTACAAGACTGGATATTACCGATTTACCCCCAACTTAACAGTTATTTACAAGTGAGTCTACCACCTATTTCTACCCTCTAAAACTGCATAATAACCTATGCAAAAACACTGTTATCGTTGCCATCAATACTCTAAACAAAACTCTAACAAACAAAGAAGGAACCAAGCAAGCAGAAGACAAGACAATGACTGAGTGGTCACTTGGTTAAGAAGAACAATGCAACAAAAGATGGCCCATTAAGTGATAAACAACGAAACAAAAATGAAACAAATCAAACAAAGATAAGAGCAAAGAGCCAAGGAAAGCAAAGAAAGCACCACTACTTGGCCTCTCGATCATTTTAGGACCTCTTGGTCATTTTCATCCTTCACCCCTAGGAGCCTCTCTTGTAATCGACAAACACTCCCAGGGCATTCCTCAAACCGAACCCGAGAGCCTCTTTCCAAGACCTTCATGGGGACCCACAGGAATATTCCAAGATTCCATAGAATATGTCGGGAATATGCCAACAATATGCTAGGAATATTCCATCCTAAAAATGTGGGATGGCTACCACGTGTCCCCCTCTCCCTCCTCTATAAATAGGAACACCACCTCTCTCTGGTACGCTCACTCTGCCACTCTAACTCCATTTCTTGCACTTAAGTATCTGAAGAATAATTTAAGCATCAGAGGATTTGCACAGGGCCATCCAATTGCGCCCCTAATCAATTGCTCGTCTCAACAGGTCTCCCAATCATCATAGGTCTCTCGTTCATCAAAGGTCTCCCCGTCATCAGAGGGCTCCCATTCATCCGAGGTCTCCTAATCACCAGGGGTCACTCGTTCATCAACAAGCTACCTGTTCATCAAGGCATCTGATCATCCACAAGACCTCCAGGTCTCCTGATCATTGCAACAAGATCCCCAGGTCTCCTAATTATTGCAATCAAGATCACCTTTCTCACATTACAAATTCATTATTATATTTTGGCAACAACAATTAGCGATATCTATGGGAAACATAACAAAAAGTCAAACAAAGAATGCTATTGACGACAAACACTAGAGGCAATCAACAAACCCTCTCCCAAGGCGTGGAAGCTTGCCCACCTTCGCAAGACTCTCAGTGCCCAACAGGAACACACCTTCCTCAGCTAGACTCAACAACAAGGGAGTATTCAATCAACTCCCCTATATCCCCAACAACAGATGAGGACTCAGCCACCTCCACCAAGCTTCCAACCCCTGATCAATTAGTATGGATGTCATGATCAACCTGGCCCTTCAAAGTAGGCTCCTCCCACAATCTCTTGGGAAAAATATGAAGCACTACGGCAGCAACATATTAAGGGAATGCAAGCACTGCGAGACATGACAAGGATACTTCAAAACATGGTCCCCAATGCGGCATTACTCTTTTCCTAGATGGTAAGGTTTTAGATCTTTTGTCTATATAATTCTATACAGAAGAGTATTCCATATGAATGTGATATGCCCTACAAACAATAGACAGGTCGGATACGGAGCAAACCCAAGTGGCAGATCCAGGTCAAAATCTACGAGTGTGCATTTGGGTCAAGTGCATATCTAAATGGGCTAAAATCCACAACTAAGAGCAAAAACCAACAAAGGAAGAACAAGGTGAAAAGAAATCAACACATGACAGAGTGGGCACCTCCCCACTCGATCATATGAGGCTCACGGCAATGAAGGCACCCCTTGATCCGTTGAAGAGAACAACCTTTAAAACGAAGCATCAAAGCACAACCCAAAAGTAAAGGCAATAAAGAAGGAACCAAGCAAGTGGAAGACAAGAAAATAACTGAGTGGGTCAAGAAGGACAATGCAACAAAAGATGGCCCATTAAGTGATGAACAACGAAGCAAAAATTAAATGAATCAAACAAAGAGAAGAGCAAAAAGCCAAGGAAAGCAAGAAAGAACCATTGCTCGGCCTCTTGGTCATTTCAGGACCTCTCAATCATCCAGAGCCTCTCAGTTGTTTCCATCCTTCACCCCCGAGAGCCTCTCTTGCAACCAACAAACCCTCCCGGGGCATTCCTCAAACCGAACCCGAGAGCCTCTTGCCAAGACCCTCCCAGGGATCCACAAGAATATTCAAAGATTCCATAGAATATGCCAAGATTCTGTAAAATATGCCAGGAATATGCTAGGAATATTCCATCCTAAAAACGTGGGATGGCTGCCATGTATCCCCTTCTCCCTCCATAAATAGGAGGACCACCTCCTCTCTCAAGTACACTCACTCTGCCACTCTGACTCCATTTCTTGTGCTCAAGCATCCGAAGTGTTGTAATCACTTGTATTAGATTAGTTTAAGATTATCTCGAGAGGGTTCTCTATTATAATATTAGTAGGTTGCATTTGTATAGCACTTGTGTTATTCTAGAAGGCTTGTTTCTAGAAGGGTTGGTTAGTGATATAGGCCGGTTAGTTGGTTGAAACTACCGGATAAGTTTTCTTTATTTTTACCACCTTTATTATTTATAAATAGAGGTCGGGTGAGGGGGCATTAGCATTCTATTCTAATTTCCTGTCTTGTGATAAGAAAGAGAGGAGTATGCACAAGGGTAACTTGAGAGTAAAGAAAGGATATCTTTGTAATCTTGGGTTGGGAAACTCTATACAATTCTGTGTATAAGGCTGTGGGAGAGTTGTAGTGCATGTAATCCTCAAGTTTTCGTTCAAGAAAGTGGAGAATAGTGCCTTGGGCAGTCTGGATGTAGGTCTTCTTTAAAAGACTAAATCAGGATAATTCTTATCGTGTTCTTGTATCTATTTCGTGTTCTTCATTTCTTTGTTTTGCTATTTCTTGTTGCTGTGAGGATTTGAGATATTCTATTTGTGTCTTGGTGAGTGCAAAATGTTGCGAATCTACTCTAACACGAAGACTAACTTAAGCATTGGAGGGTTTGTGCGGAGACATACACACGTGCCCCTAATCGATTGCTCATCTCGACAAGTCTTTGATCATCAGAGGTCTCCCGATCACCAGGGGTCACTCGTTCATCAGCACGCTACCCGTTCACCAAGGCATTAGATCATCCACAAGACCTCCAGGTCTCCTAATCATTGTAACAAGACCCTCAAGTCTCTTGATCATTGCAATCAAGATAACTTTTCCCACATTACAAATTCATTATTGTATTTTGGCAACAACATAATGAAATTCTTCTTTCATCCAAAAACTACTTTTTGTTCATGGTATCAAAGCCAGTGACTCTACTAGCCGATTCCTTCTCGTCTGATTAAGTCATCTATAGTTATTGGTTCCTATTCTTATGGAGGAAAACACCTCTTCCGGCTACCGCTCTGCCACTACTTTGATCTTTAATATTCCATTTCAACCTATGCCTTCCATCCCCTCAAAC
The DNA here is from genome assembly GCF_014633365.1 of Diospyros lotus. Lineage (NCBI taxonomy): Eukaryota > Viridiplantae > Streptophyta > Magnoliopsida > Ericales > Ebenaceae > Diospyros > Diospyros lotus. The sequence goes on along the minus strand of NC_068341.1, from coordinate 32,565,845 downwards.
CTTGATTTTCATTCACTTGAAACCACCCAACACAAATTGAATGGGACTAATTATCGAAAATGGTTTCAATCAGTATTGTTGGTTATGAAGGGTAAAGGAAAGGTACACTATCTTGATTGCTCACTTCCCATGCCTCCAACAATGACACCTCACTACTTAACCTGGGATGTCAAGAATTTGATAGTGTTGGTTTGGCTCATCAATTCTGTGGAGCAAAAGATAGGAAGGGCATACCTGTTTTACAAAACTGCAAAGGATATTGGGATAGTTATGCAAAAAATTTATTCAAACCTAGAAAACGCCTCACAATGCTTTGATAGTCGATCCGCCATTAAGACTACTTGATAAGGTACTATGTCAGTTACTGAATACTACAATGTCTTAATAGAATTGTGGTACAAATGGATCTGTTCTATGACATAAACTGGCATTGTTCTAAAGATAGTGCCAAATATGCCAAGATGCTTGAGGAGGAGTGGGTGTTTGATTTCTTGCACGGGCTCAACAAGGACTTGGATAAAGTACACAGTTGACTCCTAGGTTCTAAACCTTTTCCCTTTATTTGTGAGGCCTTCGCTAAAATTAGATGAGAGGAAAGCCGTAAGAAAGTTATGCTTCACAACTATATCCTTAGATTCCTAACATAAGTATTCAAAATTCTGGCGACCAAGGTGCCAAGGGAAATCAGGAAATTGAGGTGATGGCTATACGTACCGGAGGGCGGAGGAAGAACAGCCAACAGCAAGAGAGACAATTGGCAATGGCGGCCAAGGTGCCAAGGGAAATCAGGAAATCGAGGCCAAGAGAGACGACTGGCGGCAATAGCCAAGGGGCCCAGGGAAATCAGGGGCCAAGAGAGACGACTAGTAGCGGCGGCAACAAGAAACCCTAACTTAGAACTTAAAAACCCTAACTTAAAACCTTTGAAAATTAGGCGACCCAGGCGGCTAGGCATCTCCTGGGCCGCCTAGGCGCCGACGACAACCGATTAATCGGATCGGTGCCTAGGGAAGTCGATTAGCCTATATTCGCGACGACCAGGGGCCACCTAATGCCTCGGCGGCGCCTAGGCCGATTTTAAGAACAATGGTTGTAGAAGGGGTATTCGAGAGAATTATGACTTCGTTAGCTCAAGCTTAGGGCAGTTACAGGAAAATTCAAGTTAGGGGCAAGAGGTGGTTAAGGGGTCCACTAAAAGATCAAAGTAGGAAAGGTTTGATGTAGGACAAAAGAGAATAGAGAAGAGAAAGGAGAGAAAAAGAGTGGAAGAAGAAGAAGAAGAAGAAGAAGAAGAGAGGGAAGAGAGCAGTTGAAAAGAGAAATACTGAGAAACTGACCATTAACTGCCTTCATAGTGAAAATACAAACAAATATATATGTCCAACATGAAAAAATAACTACCCGCAAATACAAGAAATTAAAGAAACAATTCCCAAACATAAACTTCTTAAAATCTACTTCAATACCTACAATACCCACCCAAATCTCCCTCAAGACAGTCCTGCATCAAGGTTAGTGGTAATGGGCATTGTCATTAGCTGAGCCTAATTAAACCAGGGTAAATAGGTTAATTAGATCCTAAACCTCTTGATTAAACTCCAGAGCTCAGATAGAACCTAGAAGAAAGTCTGGGAAATTTCTTCCAGTGCTGTGTCACATCCAGATAGCCACCCAGCTAGCTACCAGCACTTCCAGCTCTCCAGCCAGTTTGCTGGCCATATAGAGGGTTTTTGATGGCACTATGACGTTTTTAGAAAGTCATTTGGGTGATCAAAGTGCGGAGGTTGGGTGGAGAAGAGAGGAAGTGAAGGAAAGGAAGCAAACCACGAAGCTAGCTTAAGAATTGAAGGAGTGCAGCAATAAGGGCGTGTGTTCACACACATTACTGGCCAAGCACGGTGATTTGGATGACTGCATTAGCAGGGACATCATACCTGTGCAGTCAAGGAGACTGTTACACACACACCCCTCCAAGTGTATTAACTAGTTTCCTGAGAAGATGATGATAGTGGTGGTGATGAACTTGTTAAAATAATAACCATGGTGATGAAGAACTTATCAAAAATTTAATAATGATAATGATGGCGGTAATGACATCACGACACTAAACACTTATTCCCCAGCCTGTTTTTGCATTCTTTTTCCTCTAAATTGCAACCCTTTTGAAGTTAACTCGCTAGTAGCAACTAGTTAAGAAAATCCAAATTCTTCGGATGTCATAATTAAACAATGGCAATCTATTGTGATCAATACAACCATCCAAATTTGAAGAAATTTGAGAATTTGAAACATCAAAGAAGAAAAATGTTGCAAAAGCAGCATGCATGAGGTAATTCATCACACATTGCATAAACTTCCAGAGATTTTAGGAACTTAAAAACTATGCCTAGAAAACAAGGTAGAATTTGAATTGAATCTCTATTTAAATCCATTATTATATTGAATCTAATCCAAAACGATAAGCTACAAGAAAAAGCAAACCATGCAAGTGCTCTCTACATCTCACAACCAACATGATCAAAATTCACTAACATCAAGACAAAGCAAAGAATAGAACACAAAAGCAGCATGAAAACAAAAGGAGAACTAACTATTGTTTTCCTTACTCTTACAATATTGTCTAAACTCCCAAAACTCTGATAGAGCCCTGGAACAAGTGGCGGATGTTGTTTAAGTTGTATTTTATCATTCAAGGAAAAAATATGTATATGGATTGCCATAGAGTTGTCAATGCATAATTTTTTTTTTTAAATTTGTTTGATAGATTATAGAATAAGGTATTAATGCATAACAACATATTAAGGCTTAATCCCACTAGGTGGGAGGTACTTAGTCATAATCTAAAAAAAACTATAATTTATTATCTCTATCAAGTCCAAGTTCAACTAGGTGGTAATTTATCGACCAAGAGCATGACCTAATCACACTAGGTGGGTTGGTCTACATGAATCCTAGACCTCTATCCCTGTGAATGGCCAATTGGTCACATCATTGGTAAAACAATTATATCCTATGTCATATTTAATGATTTTTCACCGGGTTTTATTTGGTCTTCCTCTCCTTTTGCTACAAACTTCCTCCATTACATCCATTCACTTGTAAGTGCATCTATTAGTCTTCTTCTCACATGTCAAAAACCATCTTAATTGCATCTCCCACATTTCATTTTCAATAGATGCCACTCCAACCTTATTATGTATAGTTCCATTTCTTATTTTCTTTTTCTTTTCTAATATGGTTAAACATCTACCATAGCATCCTTGTTCCTTTTATGATTAGGTAATTAACTACTCAACATTTAGAGCTATAGAAAAACGAGAATTTTTAAAATTGTTTGATAAAACTTCTCTTTTAGCTTTCAAGGAATATTACTATCGCATAAAATATTGAATGCACTTCTCCACTTTAACCACCTTCCCTTGATTCTATAAGTAATATCATCCAAAACCTCCCTTTTTTTGAAACAATTGGTCCAAGATATCTAAACTAATATTTTCTTAGGATAACTTGATTTCCATGTCTCATAATGGCATCATCCACACTTTTATATTGAATGAACTTGCATTCAACATATTCAATTTTCAACTTGTTGAATTGTTAACCACTATCTCACGTAAAAGCTTAAGTTGCTAGATCAAGGGCTAATTTTATCTTTTAATTACCATTTTTACTCTCAACAGGCCCCCTCACATGTGTCCAAGCTTTATAGCACAACAACTCCAAACACATGCAAAAATTTAAATATTGGGTTGGAGAAGAGGTCTGAACTCAAAATCTTTGTCTACTCTAGTCGCGCCAAGCTAAGGGTTTTTGGCCCACCAATTTGGCACAGATCGTGACCCATTTGGCTTGATTAAAATAAATAAAATAGAAATTTAAAAAATTCACAAAAATTTTTAAAAAAAAAAATTAATAAATCAAATATTATTAGTCAACATAAATTAAAAGTAATTGTTTAAAATATTAGTATAACAAATTAATAAGGAAATTGTTTACAATATTCTAACTTTTTAAGTGAGATTCAACATTTTATCATCACTCATTACTAATTTACAAATTTAGGTAGTAGCATAAGGATGTAAATGGGTACTCAACAGATTCCAAATTACCTTATTTAAATTAAAACAAGTATGAAAATGGGATATAGGTATTAGGCTTATTTGAAAATGTATTAAAACAAATAAGTGAATGGAGTTAATTGGTCCCATTTACATCAACCTTATATTAGTAGTATTACAAATTTACAATAGATTACAATGAATTCAAGTTATAATTAAAATTATATTTTTAAAAGAAAATTTCCTCTTATTTTAGAATTTTATGCTATTCTAGAGTTTATACTTTATAGGCTCACAAGGAATCACTGAGGGAAGATTCCCTGCAAGTGTAAGTTGCACTCAAGTGCAACAAAGCACTAGTATGCTTAAGCACAACTTGCTGGGAATTTTAGGGTTTAGTGCACTTGTATGAGTGCACTCATAGGCTATGACTCATTTGAATGTTCAAATGTGGAGCGAAATCAAGATACAAAACGTTTAAGCTATTAGAATAGTGACTCAACATGTATCAACCTTTCAACCAATTTTCACAAGTTAAAGTAGTATTTTGCATGTTGAATGTACTTGTCTTTATTCTTTATTCTTTATTCTTGACTCCTAGTCGCTTGTCATGATCCTAGGGCTTAACCTAGGATCAGTTTGGGAATCAGATAAATCCGATTCAGCTACGGCCAAGAACAAAAGGAAATTAAGGAGGAATTTGAGAGAATGAGGGAGAGATTAGAAGAAGTGTTAGGGGGATTAGAAGAACAGAAAATAGGGAGACGAAGATCAAGAAAGGAGAGAGAATTTGGAAGAGGAGAAAAACAGATTTCAATTCATTAATTTCTTGGATAAGGAAACAAACTATTACAGCAACCTTTTATAGGCATATTTGCCTTCTAACAGCCTAACACATGCTCCCATGTGCTTCTAACCACTTGCTAAAATATCCCTAACAAACTATTCTATCATATTACAATAATACTCTTTTATTGCTCATAGGGTCATGACATCGCTTTAATTAAAAATGTTTAGTATTATTAGTATAGCATTATAAACATTTTGTATCTTGATCCTAACCCAAATTTGATCGTTCAACTTTGAGTGTTCAAATATACTCATAGGCTATGAGTACACTCATATGAGTGTAACCTTATAGGAAATCCCTACAAGTGCAAGGCTTGCTCAAGCACTATAGCATTTGAGCACGCTTCTAGGGATTTCTTGAGGTATTCATTGCAAGGCTATAAAGTATAAACTTGTGAACTCTATAATTTTGATGTATAACCTAAATCTATTGTAATATATTATAAATGTGTAATACTACAAATGCAGGGTTGATGTACATATTTATCTTAATGAATTTTCAAATAAGCCTTATACCTATATCTCATTTTCATACTTGTTTTAAACTTAAATAGGGTAATTGGGAACCCATGGAGCACCCATTTACATCCCTATACTAAAGACTAAATTTGTAAGTTAGTAATGAATAATGGAAAAATGTTGAATATAATATTCCCTTAAAAATTTAGATTACTGTAAACAATTACCTTATTAATTCACAATTAATAATATTTTAAATAATTACTTTTTAATCCATGATGATGACTAATAATTGTTGATTTATTAAATTTTCTTTTTTTAAATTTATGTAATTTTAATTTTTTTATTTTAAACAAGCCAAATAGGCCAAAGGTCATGTCAAGACATGCCATGGGCCATAACCCTAGCCCAACCTGGCCCTATATATCTAGGTTAGGTTGGCATAGTTTGGTTGCAGTAAAGCCAACCTATTTGACAACTGTAACTTTTTCCTTTAAAATAGCCTATTTTTCACCCTTTAAATCCCATGATCTGATTCTTGGCCTTTGTTTTTTAACATTCTTTCTCCACCTTCAAATAGGAACATCAAGGACCATAAGCCTATGTTGAGTGGTTAGCCATTCTCTCAATACATGTTTATAATCCTTATGACATAAGCAATCATTTTATCTCAAAAGAAGGTACTATATTTGGGTAGTCGATAAGCCATTTTTATACGTACCAATTATTCATCCCGCATCTTGAACATTGTATTAGCTATGATGAGCTCATATTCCATGGCAAAATCAAATAGCTTCCCTCATTATTTCTTTCTCCAAATCACAAACTTCCATGTACATATTTACACTCATGTACTTCGCTGCCCACATAATTATATTAGTTACTTCCTGTAATGATCTTCTCTCCTTTAGGTATTCCTTACACCAACCCCCTTTATTTTTATAATGATCATCTCTTGTTCCGATATTCCTTGCTCCAAACCCTCTAAATCTTCCTAAAATTTTGTTTTTACCTATTCTCCTAACCTGACTTGTAGTGCATATGTACTCAAAATATTAATAGTCTCTTCATCTAGAACAATTTTATATGCAATAACAATGCTCTTCACATCTACTAAACCTTCCTTCAAAATGTTTTACAAAATAGTCCCCACTCAATTCTTTGTACTATCCTTCCCTAATTAACAAAATTTATATTCATACTTGGTTAACACTTTAGCCACCTCACCAACCCAACTCGTCTTTGGAGGTAGCGTCACGTTCCTAGGGTTCAACCTAGGGTTTAGGAGATAATAGGAAGGAATTGGGGAAAGAGATAAGAAGAAATGGGAGGGAATTAGAGAAGAACAGAAACAGAGAGAGAGAGAGAGAATAGGGAGAACTGAGGAAGAGAGGGAAACTAAAAGAGAATCTGAAAATTCAGATTTCATTCAATAATTGGTTGTCCTTTGAATCAGATATGATCAGCCTTATATACTGATCCAGCAGCTTAGTTCGGCGCCAATAGGGCTGCTAATTATTCAAATGAATAAAGCTGGAGGTTGTTATAATACAACTAAAGAAATTCCACTATTATCTAATTATTACTATGTCCTTGGGTCATGACAGGCAGATAACATTAATTCTTCTCATAATCATCACCCACAACTTCCATAGATTTTTTTTGCCAAAATTTTGTTGTTTCATGATCTAATCTTTCATCTTTGATCCTAGACTAACTTCTTTAAGTCATCCATCCATGAAAAGAGAATGTTTATAAATTTAACCCCACCTCCAAGCACTAATATAGTGGCCCTAGCTCATTTTCACCAGACTCGAGTAATATAATGTGTAACTAAGAGGGTACAGCCTAACACCATTTACTTATTTAGAATTGATAATATTTGAACCTACAAGTTTACATTGGCTATCAACTACTTAACACAACCCACTGAGTTTATCTAGGCTTGGGACCATTTGTAAATTGAAGGAACACCTTCAAAGGGTCTACCTATTCACAACCGATCCCAAGCTCAAAGAACGGAGAATGGTTATGTTTGGTTGTTGATAGGCAGCATAAAAATTGCCAGACTTCAAACAAGACTTAAAAACAGTTCAGGGAGCTGAAATTTATGTAGCTCACCCCGCCTAGCGGGATTGAGGCTAGTTGTGATGATAAGAAGGGTGAAGTACATTCTACACTTGCACCATTATCAATATCTTAACATACAGTAAGGTTACAACTAAGAAACTGCAAGGAACATACTCCAGCATCCTTGAAAGTAGATCGTATGCAGGACTTTTTGGGAGGAGACGAACAGCATTATGAAGTCCAGGATTGTCACTGCCAAGTGAAAAGAAGGAAGGGGGAAATAAATTAGATAGTATTGCTATTTACATTGGCAAATAGAACTAATTAAGAGTGATGACCAAATGCTTAAGTAGTGTATGGGAATTAAGAATAATTGATGGAAAAGACTTCTCTCTTTCGTTTATGAGAAGGTAGGTACATACTATTTACGCCCTTGGATGTGCTGAGCATCTGATTGCCAGTGAGGAAGATTGACAAGTGTTGGCCACCTTTCTTCTGTAGGATGACCTGATGCAATGGTCAACAATAATTTAGACCAGTAAGCTAGATAAAGGGAGAAAGCAACAAAAAGGAACCTTCTTACCTAAGACTTTAAATATTTTTTCTAGTTGGTCAAGCTGCAGAAATTGCACTTCACTTTAGTGAAAGAAATAAACAGAGATAGCAGATGTCCAGCTATAAAATCATATTATACAGTTAATAATAATTGAAAAGAAAATTCAATGAGAAAATGACATAAAAGAAGAACATATCAATTACTTCATACCTGAAATGGGTTTGATGGGGTTTTTACTTCTTGCCCTTGAAAGAGTGGTTTCAGAGTCAGAAGCTCAGCAAATATGCATCCAACAGCCCACATATCTAATAGCAATTTTTAAGGAAATATTGTGAATTTAAATTAAAGTAATAACAGTCTATCTTATCAACACAATCACAAAGATGATGCCAAGTGATTCCAATGCTTGTAACGAATAGAAAAGGGAATCCAATGCCAAAGGATACCAACAGCACTTGTATAGTGCTTTGCCCCAAGAAGTAGCTCTGGTGCCCGATACCAAATGGTTACAACAACCTGCAGCGGTCATTGGCACCATAAAACATAAATGACAAGAAATATCATGGCATTGGCACATTGAAATGTACAACTTCATAATCAAGTACAAAGGACTTATTTGGCCTTGGTAAAAATCCATCACCCAGCTCCAAAAAACAAGAACTGCCTTGGGGCAGTTCATGTACGACATACTGGTAGAAAATTCAAAATTGATTATTAAGCACATTATTTATTTGGTTATGATAAACTATCTATAGCCTGGTGTCAGAAACAAAGAAGCCAGCTTCAGTTGTAGGCTCCATTGCAAAGTCTATTCTCAATTCACTCACAGGCACAGGAGTAGAAGATTGATGTGGTTTATTTGTCAGAAATCAAAGACTTTTGACTAAGTCACTTTTTTGTGAAATAGAGGGGAATAGTTTTTTCTCACTCATCTTTTATGTAATAGTGGAATAGAATGTATATGTTTTTAGAAATACAAGTTATTATTGTCATTTGTTTTTCTGTTACAGCCCCCTTTATGCTGGCTCTTCAATGTTATCCACACATAATATAAAAGGAAACTTATATGTTAATTGTTGTGCCATTTGGCCACATGGTCTGATATAAAACTAAACTTTTGTAATTAAAAGACTATGACTCAAGAACAAAGAGTAAAAACAAGTACATTCAACAGGTAAAATGTTATTTTAACTCATGAAAAAACTGTTTGAAAGTTGATACATATTGAGTCTCTAATCTATTTTAATAGCTTAAACTTTAGACAAACGGTCAATTAATATGGTATCAGATCTCTGATTCCACAAAGCAGTGATTGAATTTTGTTACATGAGTTTGTTTCCCATTGTATTGTTGGGCACTCTTACTTTGTGAGTTAGTGCACATTGGCTTAGGTTGCCAATGCACAGTACGTGAGAGTTTTAGAAAGTATGGCATATTATTTGGCATAATTCCTAATTGCTTAAACCTTCAGAACTGTAGTATGAGGGTGTCCCCACTGCATTAGGCTCCCCTCTTTGCAAGGATTTGGGAAGATGTCATTCTTGTACACAATCTTACCCTAGTATATTTTTGCAAAGAGGCTATCTCTTCATCTTGAACCTATGACCTCTTAGTCACAGAGCAACCTTACTGTTGCTACCAAGGCTCACCCTCCAAAATTGTCTTGACTAAAAATTAGACCTTCAATTTGATGCCATTGATCAAGTTGTTGAACTTCTAGAAAATTGAGTATACTTTAAGGTAGTGTTTGTTAAAATGAGCAAGATAAGATTGTAATGTTTTTCGGACCAAAATATGGAATGGTCAAAATAAGACTCGAAAACATTTCAAAATTTTTATCAAACTGTTAAATTTTTTGGAATCCGTTGAAAATTGTACTTTTTTTTCTCATATGTTCGTTAAATGCATATGATAAGCACAAAAATAAGGATTTTTTTACCAAAATATCCCTATTATTGAATTCATTCAAAATTGTACGTTAACATCAACAACAAATTTATAATTAAAATAATATTTTATGATTAATGTGAATTGTCAAAAAATTAAAAATAAAAATAGTGTTTTATTTTCTAAATCCATGTTCAAAAATAGATTCTAAAAAGACTAGAAAGTAGAAATAATTATTGGTGGAATTATATCACTTACATAATTCAAAATTGCCAAAGCATATTTTCATAATAGATAATAAAATATAAAATTGAATAAAATAATTTAAAAAATCGATGAAAGGAATTTGTATTAGATAATAAAATATATATAAAGAGAGAGAAATTTAAATTTTAAAAATCAGTGAAAAGAATAATGTAATTTAAATTTTAAAAATTGCCAAAACATATGGCAATTTAAAAATGTATTAAATGACATTAATTATAAGACTTAAATAAATAAGTTCTTTTAAAACCAACCTTATTGTAAAAATAAGACTTAATAAATTTAAATTTTAAAAAATGTATTAAATGATATTAATTATCTTACAAATGACGTATGGGTAATTTAGGTTTATCTGTAAAATATCAGATAAATTTATCTGGTTGGCAGCCAAATAAATTTACGGCTAGATAAATTTATCTACAAAAAGTCAGATAAGAAGTCATGAAAGGGTTTTTCCGAGAAAGGTTAGATAAATTTAACAAACACATTAAAATAACAAACATTCGAAATGCTTCCCATATCTGACTTTTTCCACCCCATATATTGGTTAACAAACACTACCTAAAAAATAAAAGGATCTTTTTTTTTGAAAAAAAAAAGATATGAGCTCATTAATTAATTTAGAAGAGAACACGAACAACCACCACACAAACAGATCAAAACCCTCACACCACCAAGTGAAACCAAGGACAAAACAAAGGTTAACAGCCACCCAATAATGGAAGGAATAAGGAGCAAGAAATTGAAACCACCCTCAGCTATTGTTGGTAGCCAAAAGACAATCATACTCAAAGAGGCAAAACCATCCCCAAGTTGAAGCTGAGATCAACCACCTCCTCTACTTCCAAAAACGCAATGGATCCACACTCAATATAAGTTGTGAACAGAAGTATGAGAAAGAGGGTACCAAGCCTAAATCCAATAAAGTAGATGTGTAATAGTCAGTTTGAACAGATCAGCCAAAGGAACCAGAACAATGTTCAACACCACTCTATCTCTCTCAAGCCATAAAGTCCACAGCCAGCTAGAGAAGATAGAGAACCAAAATCTTTAGATAGTTTTCCCACAGACATAACCCCCTCCCAATTGGTCAAACATGTCCAAGATATTCTTGGCAGCCGTCCAACATAAACCCCACAATTGAAAAGGATCTTGTTTATGCGAAGATAAAGATACCAACATTAGTGTCACGATATATTCTGTCTATCTTGTAGGAAAAGATTAGTAAAAGGCAATAGCATATTTCATACATTTGTCAATGTGAGGATAAATGAGAGAACCAGACACATTGAGATTGAGTGCCACTTCATCAAAGAAAAGTTACTTTTTGAAGATATTGTCTCAGAATTTGTGGGTTCTCACAACTAGTTAACTGATCTATTCACTAAGTCACTCAAAGGTCCTTGTGCAAGCTACATATGCACCAAGCATGGCATGTTCAACATTTATTCTCCAGCTTGAGGGGGAGTGGTTAAGAGATGACGATTTATATATATAAAGTACTCGTATATACTTGACATCTTTAATTTATAGTAACCATATATATTGTATGATATGTAGAATATACTTCCATGATGTTAGTATATGTTACATGTATATAAGTTTGCTACAACTTATTCAATAGTTAAGGTGAAATACATTACTTTTCTACATGTTCAAAACAAAGACCAAAAATATCTTTGTTGTAGAAAGGGAAAGCAGACAAAAGGCCCAGCTTTCATATGCAGGAGAAAATATTCAATGCAACAGTGATATCACATCATCGTGCTAGCAAGGTATCACAATGATAACCACTTGCTATGTGTTTTAAGTATTAAATACATGGCCGTTGTTGTGGCCTAGTATTATATTGATTGAGATGTTGAACTAACTGTTGTATAGCACTGATTAACTGTTGTTCTTCTTGATTACTCCTCCATGACACATGCCATATTCCCTGCACTCGTAGTTGTTGGATCCCATATCTCTATCCCGTTATACTTACTGTCATGGCATTTATCCATTTGTTGCATATATTCTTATTTCCCCACTGTTATAATGCCTTTTATCCCTCACTAGGTTAGCTGAGAGTTGCCCTAGTTTTTCCATGTTTTTTGCATTCCCCCCTCCCAATATTTTACAGGTAGGTAGACTTGGACTATCAGAGTACAAAGAATGTGGTATGATGTTTTCTTTGACTATACTGAAGGCAGGCTCCTGGCACAATTATTGTTGCACGAGCTTAGGTAGTGCACTGACTATAGGGTGAAGCTAATCACTTTCTGATTATGGGATAATTGGTCTAGATTTATTGGTTACTGATATTGAAATTGTTAATATGAGACAAGAGTGTCAGCACCTTAAAGCTGACAAGGGTGGTTTAGGATTCTAATATGAGAATCCTGAGAGAATTCAAGGAAGAAAAGAGAGAGAGGGAGAGAGAGAAAGAGAGGATGAGAGAGAATAACAGAATTGGAGAGAAAAATCAGATTCTTTCATCCCATGATTTTGGTGGCTAATGCCTCAATACATATATATAACCGTTAGCTGAGCTGTATCTTCTGAAATGTACTCCAGGAGATGCCTAGCTGATAACCGCCTTGATAGTACTCCAGGAGATGCCTAGCTAATAACCGCCTTGATACACCTCCAAATAGCTTACAAAAATTATATGGACTATTCTACACTTCAAAATGTTACAATTGGGAGCACTGGCAGTCTAATAAATCTACCCAAGAAGCCAACAAATCACTAACTCTCACCCTCAATAACTGGCCGATACAACATACAACATAAACCGAAAATAAAAAATTGACAAAGAGTGGAGTTAGAGCAATCAAACCACACAATATACACCGAGATATATCCTACTTCGGACTGAAAACACTAGTCCTACATCCAGCCTTCACAGAGTATTAGAGTAGAAGCACACCAATCCCAACAATTCTCACAACTCAATAGCTCACCCTAATCACTCCCACACCCGAGAACACAAACAATATAGGCAACACAAATAAGAATAGAGAAAACAGTAAGAGCACAAGAAGGATTTATCCTGGTTCGGTCTCAAAATGAGACCTAAGTCTAGACTGTAGTTCCGCCTTCTAATCCACTATCTTGAAAGCACACTTGAGAATGATTACAAAGAGTTTCCCGAATCCACCCAGCCCATATACCCTGAAAGCTACCAGAATTCCTGAGATTACAAGACTTATTCCCAGCCTTCCTCTCGATCTCTCACTCAATCCCAACCCACAAGATAGAAACTGAAGAAACAACCCTTCTCGGAATGAAAACGCACACCCCTGACTTGTCCCACGATCCCTATTTATAGACTATAGGGTTGTGGGTTACAATAACTAACCAACTGACTGAGACTAACCAACTAACTAAATCAGTTAGCCACCCTTCTAGAAACATGCCTTCTAGAAGACTATTTATTCTAACCTTAAACTAGAAAAGGAAACATACCAATGCAAGCATACAGAATATTTGTTTACATAACTTCTAATCTAATACAAATGACATAACATAGAGAGAGCAATCCACTGGAAAACTTGATGAATTTAGTAAAAAAAAGTCACTCGCACACCCCTCGTCCCTCACTAACAAACCAAGGACCCTCACTGCAAGATTACAAAGATATCTTCTCTATCCTTTCTCTAGCAATAAAACTCTTCACAGTCAATGAGAATGATTAGTACATTAGGTGACGGCAGTCTACCCCCACACCTCTTATTTATAGACATAAGGGCATGAGTTACAATAGGAGAGCATACTTGGGAAATACCCTATCTACCCCACTTAAATAAACATGCAATTAGCCTATATTTCCTTATTGTCATTGCCGCATACAAAGCCTAATAATCGAGTCCTTCTAGACTTCCAGCCACTCAAACAAAACTGAATAACACGAAATGTGACAACACCCCTTCCCTTCAAGACATTTCTTGTCCTCAAGAAATTACAAAAGCTGAGCAACTTGGGAAAATTATTTGAGGAGATCTGATAGGTACTCTCAAGTTGTGTGATCAGGGTGATAGTGTGATCAGGGTGATAGTGGGTCCATTATACCAGCACTGGTGTGATGGGAAGAGAATTTTGATAGTTCACCCTCTTATCCAACACCGCAAGGGGTTACACCATGTGCTTCCACTAGAGAGAGGTATGAACTTGTAAGGTCAGAAGGCCCCACCGACTATTTTAGCAAAGTGACATGGAAGATTGGACGAATACCTACTCCTTTTAGCAGTTACAGTATATAGGCTACCTTCCCCACTTTGGCTAACACCTGGAAAGGCCTGTAGTACTTTGGGCTCAACTTGGTGGGAGGGTTTTGATGCGGTCACCAATCAAGACCCGGCCTAAAGCTGACTCTCGACCACGCCGAAACAATATTTTAATACTTCTTAAGTTTTTAGAATTCTACTTGATTTAGGATTCAATTTCATATTTCTACTTGATTTAGGATTCTACTTCATGTTGGATTAAGATTTATTTCTATTAGGATTCTAGTTGGATTTTGTTTTCCAAATATTAGATGGATTTGGATTAGCCAAATACTATAAATATGCCTAGGATCTAGAGTTTGTAATCAAGTTTTTCTTAATCAAATTTCAGCAACCTATTTAGGTTTTCTTAGCAAAACAGTCTTGTTTTTGCGTCTTCTTGAAAGCCAAGCTTCGGCCATTGAAGTTTGCTCTTTCAAGGGTTTATTTTGGTGTGTTTTCTTCACACTCGCGCTACACGCTGCGTCAGGTGGTATCAGAGCGGTTAATCAACCAATCAGATGGCCAATCTTGAAGGTAACGGTAGCAACCAGCCTCGTGACGGTGATCAGGGGTTGTCCGCAGTTTGGAGAGCAATTGAAGAACAGCGGGAAGTAACTCGTACTATCCAGCAGCGATTGGAGCAACATAGCAACCAATTGGGCACCTTACTACGAGTTGATGATGACAGGAACCTGAATAATGGGGTGAATCAAGCCGGAGCGGGAAGACCACCTATTAATCATGTCCTTGTTAATCCTAGAAGACCAGTGATTGAAGATAGCGATGAAGAGGATGATTTTGGTCGAGCAATAGCTAACCCTGGTGGTAGAGGGGTTAGGAGGAATGCGCATCAGCACAACCACTGGAGCAACGATGAGTATAAACTAAAAGTTGATATTCCCACCTTTAGTGGAGATCTTGATATTGAGGGGTTCCTGGATTGGATCACTGAGGTTGACCGTTTTTTCGAATACATGGAGATCCCAGATGAATGACAAGTAAAGTTAGTGGCTTACAAGTTGAAGAGCGGTGCATCTGTTTGGTGGGAGCGATTAAGAGAAACGAGATTGAGGGAAGGCCGACAGCCAGTTCAGACATGGAGACGAATGAAGCAATTGTTAAGAGGTAGGTTTTTGCCCCCTGACTATGAACAATATATGTTTGAAGCTTATCAAAGATGTGCACAGGGAATGAAGAGTGTGAATGAATATACCTCTGAGTTTTTACGATTAGCGGAGAGAAACCAATTGTCAGAAAGTGACAATCAACAAGCAGCTCGTTACTTGAATGGATTGAAGCCTGCTATTCGTGATAAAATTGGAGTTCAGATGGTTCTAAGTGTGCAAGAAGCAAGGAACTTAGCTTTAAAGGCTGAGTTAATGTTGAGTGAGAGATCTCGTAATGACACCTATCGTCGGTATAATGGGAATGAAAATAAACAACCAGCTTTTGATAAAGGCAAGTCGGTTCAAGGAGCGCAACCCTCCAATCCACCCCATACAGTCAACCCTAATAAGGCTACAATGGGGGGAAACATTCGAGGTACTACTTCTAATCTTCCAAAATCCCCTAATCCTTATGCAAAGCCTATTCTTTTAAAATGTTTCAAGTGCAATGAGGTTGGGCATCGATCTAGTGATTGTCCAAGGAGGAAAACAGTTAACATTGTTGAAAAGGAAGAGGAAGATGTTGCTGAAGAGGAAGTATATTGCGGGCCTGATGGGGAGGATGATGAAGAAGATTATGGACATGGGCAATATACCTGTGTAGTGAAGAAGTTAATGCTATCTCAAAAGAATGAAGATACTACTCAACGGCATAAGCTTTTTCGCACGAGGTGTACGGTGAAAGGAAAAATCTTTGAGTTGATTATTGATAGTGGAAGTCAGGAGAACATCATAGGAAGAGACGTGGTGGCAAAGATGCAGTTAACTCCTGAAAAACATCCAAGCCCTTACATGATTGGATGGATCAAAGAAGTTGGTGGCATACATGTGAATGAACGTTACAGGGTGCCTTTCTCTATCGGTAAGTACTCCGACGAAGTCTATTGTGATATTGTTGATATGGATGCTTGCCATATTTTATTTGGGAGGCCTTGGCAATTTGATGTGGATGCTAAGCACTCGGGTAGGAAGAACACATATCAGCTTGAGAAAGAAGGTGTGCGTTATACTTTGTTACCCATAGTGGAAAAGAATCAAACCAAAGCTTCTAAAGTGGAGGGGCGAAATTTTCTTACCATTACACATAAACACACAGAGTTTGTGAGGGAGTGTAAGGATACTCGAGAGGTTCACTTATTGGTTATCAAGGGAGAGAGTGTGAGTGAGCTACTGAAGGTAAATCAAATTCCAGTGGAGGTGCAGGGATTGTTGGAGGAATTTCATGATGTGGTTCCTGAGGAGTTGCCTAATGAGCTACCTCCTATGAGAGATATTCAACACCACATTGACTTGGTTCCTGGTGCTAGCTTGCCTAACCTACCACACTACAGGATGAGTCCTAGGGAGAATGAGATTTTGCGTGAGCAGGTAGAGGAATTGTTGAGAAAAGGGCACATTCAAACTAGCATGAGTCCATGTGCAGTGCCAGCATTATTGACACCAAAGAAAGATGGGAGTTGGAGGATGTGTGTTGACAGTAGAGCCATCAACAAAATTACTATTGGGTACAAATTTCCAATTCCTAGGCTCGACGACATGCTTGATCAACTTGATGGGGCTGTGATTTTTTCCAAAATTGACCTTAGAAGTGGTTATCATCAAATTAGAATTCGACCTGGAGATGAGTGGAAGACAGCTTTCAAGACAAGAGATGGGTTGTTTGAGTGGTTAGTCATGCCCTTTGGACTAACCAATGCACCAAGCACTTTCATGAGACTAATGAACCAAGTATTACGCCCTTTCATTGGTAAATTCGTTGTGGTGTATTTTGATGATATTTTGATATACAGTAAGTCTATTAATGAGCATGAGGGGCATATTCGAGAGGTGTTGAGTGTGTTGAGGGAAAACAAACTTTATGCTAATTTGAAGAAGTGTACTTTTATGAGTGAGAGCTTGTTGTTCTTGGGCTTTGTTATAAGTAAAGAGGGCGTAAAGGTAGATGAGGAAAAAGTGCGAGCTATTAAAGAGTGGCCAACTCCTAAAAATGTCAGTGATGTGCGAAGTTTCCATGGGTTAGCAACTTTCTATAGGCAGTTTATCAAACACTTTAGTAGTATTGTGGCTCCAATTACTGAGTGTTTAAAAAAAGAAAAGTTCCATTGGGGTGAAGAACAAGAGCAAAGTTTCACCTTGATAAAAGATAAATTATGTACCGCTCCTGTCTTAGCTTTGCCAAGCTTTGACAAATTGTTTGAGGTTGAGTGTGATGCGAGTGGAGTGGGTATAGGTGCTGTGTTGTCCCAAGAGAAGAGACCAATTGCATTTTTCAGTGAGAAATTGTGTGAAGCCAGAAGAAAGTGGTCTACTTATGATAAGGAGTTTTATGCAGTAGTGAGGGCTCTTAAGATATGGGAACATTACTTGATTGCCAAAGAATTTGTTCTTTACACAGATCACCAAGCTCTTAAGTACTTGAGTAGCCAAAGGCAATTGAGGAGTGATATGCATGCTAGATGGTCTGCTTTTATTGATAAATTTCCATATAAAATTGTACATAAGTCGGGACAACATAATCGAGTGGCAGACGCTTTGAGTAGGCGTGTGGATTTGATCAAGACCCTTAGTGTTGAGATTGTTGGGTTTGAGTGCTTGAAAGAATTATATACGACAGACGAGGATTTCAAACATGTGTGGGAACAATGCATGTCTCAGCAACCATCAGGAGATTTTTATGTGCATGATGGGTTTCTCATGAAGGGAAATCAGTTGTGCATCCCTTGCACATCTCTTCGTGAGAAAATTATTCGGGATTTGCATGGTGGTGGCTTAGCAGGGCATCTTGGCAGAGACAAGACTATTGAAGCTGTTATGGGAAGGTATTATTGGCCAAGAGCAAGGAGAGATGTTTCT
Organism: Diospyros lotus; assembly: GCF_014633365.1. Classification (NCBI taxonomy): domain Eukaryota; kingdom Viridiplantae; phylum Streptophyta; class Magnoliopsida; order Ericales; family Ebenaceae; genus Diospyros; species Diospyros lotus. Next base: position 32,547,433 of record NC_068341.1, on the reverse strand, counting down.
ATTATTGTGGCGAGGTGTTATATATGTCAAACAGCTAAGGGGCACTCTTCTAACGCCGGTCTTTACATGCCATTGCCTGTTCCCAATGCTATTTGGGAAGATTTGTCTATGGACTTCGTGTTGGGTCTACCGCGAACCCAACGAGGTATGGATTCTGTTTTTGTAGTGGTTGACAGGTTTTCCAAGATGGCGCACTTTCTCCCATGCAAGAAGACGGCAGATGCAGTAGCTACAGCCAAACTGTTTTTCAAGGAGATTGTTAGACTACATGGAGTCCCTAAAACTATTACTTCGGATCGTGATACAAGGTTTTTGAGTCATTTCTGGATTACCTTGTGGAGAATGTTCGATTCATCTTTGAATTTCAGTAGCACAGCACATCCCCAGACTGATGGACAAACAGAGGTGGTGAATCGTACCTTAGGAAATCTGATTCGCAGTGTTTGCAAAGACAAGCCAAGACAATGGGACCTAGTCATAGCTCAAGCAGAATTTGCCTACAACAACGCCGTACATAGCTCAACAGGAAGATCACCATTCTCTATCGTATACATGAAAGTTCCTAATCATGCATTGGATTTGGTAAAATTGCCAAAGGTACCAGGTTTCAGTGTTGCAGCCAGTGACTTAGCCGAACACGTTCAAGCAGTTCAGGAAGATGTCAGGCAAAAGTTGCACGAGGCGAATAAGAAGTACAAGGCAGCAGCTGACAAGCATAGGAAGCACAAGGTATTTGCGGTTGGAGATGAAGTCATGATATTCTTGAAAAAGGAACGGATTCCTACAGGACAACAGAACAAGCTCAAGCCAAAGAAGTATGGTCCTTACAAGATTACAAAGAAGATCAATGATAATGCTTATGTTGTGGATTTGCCAAATCATATGGGTATTTCCAAAACATTCAATGTTGCTGATCTTTCTTTGTATTTGTCGGACGTTGAGTTGTCATACCCAGATCATAATTCGAGGACGAATTCTTCTCAAGTGGAGGTGAATGATGCGGTCACCAATCAAGACCCGGCCTAAAGCTGACTCTCGACCACGCCGAAACAATATTTTAATACTTCTTAAGTTTTTAGAATTCTACTTGATTTAGGATTCAATTTCATATTTCTACTTGATTTAGGATTCTACTTCATGTTGGATTAAGATTTATTTCTATTAGGATTCTAGTTGGATTTTGTTTTCCAAATATTAGATGGATTTGGATTAGCCAAATACTATAAATATGCCTAGGATCTAGAGTTTGTAATCAAGTTTTTCTTAATCAAATTTCAGCAACCTATTTAGGTTTTCTTAGCAAAACAGTCTTGCTTTTGCGTCTTCTTGAAAGCCAAGCTTCGGCCATTGAAGTTTGCTCTTTCAAGGGTTTATTTTGGTGTGTTTTCTTCACACTCGCGCTACACGCTGCGTCAGGTTTACAGCAAATAGCTGTTGCTGGAACCTCTTGACCTTCAAGGAGACCATGTCTCCCACTTCAAAGCTTCTCTCACACCTCTTCTAGTCTACAAGTTGCTTCCTCCTATTCTGTGCCACAGCCAATTCCCTCTTCATCACTTGTAATGCTTCTTGTCTATGGTGTAAATATTGGTCTACAACTAATTCCACACTAGAGAATTGCGTGACTGCAGGTATCAATGAGGGTTTGTAACTGAAGAGGGCCTCAAATGGGGACCTTTTTAAACTACAATGGTAATTAGAATTATACCACCATTAAGCAAGTGGTAGCCACCTATTCCAACTCCTATGTTTTGAGCAACATAAGCACCTGAGGTAAGATTCCAGGCATTGGTTCACCCTCTTGATCTGTCCATGGGTTTCAGGATGGTAGGCCATTGACATGTGCAACCCCACTCCTAATTGTTGGAACAATTCCTTCCCAATAAACACCTCATCTCTGTCTGATATAATAGATAAAGGTACCTCGTGTATCTTCACCATTGAGTCCAACAGCAACCTAGCTACTTCAAGGGTTGTGAAAGGATGAGCCAAACTTGAAAAGTTGCTAAACTTTGTCAACTTGTCCACCACTAGAAATATAGTATTCTTCCCCTCTAACCTTGGCAAACCTTCCACAAAATCCACGAAAATCTATTGCCATGCATGTTTCGGTATGTCTAGCGATTAAAGCAAGCCCGAGTAAGGAACCTGCTCTCATGTTTACAACGCTGGCAAATGGAACACTCCAACACAAACTCAGTTACATCTTTCTTCAACCCCAGCTAATGAAAAAGCTGCCTTACCTTGTTGTAAGTGACATTCATGCTGGAATGTCCTCCAATGGGAGAGTCATGTAGAGATTGTAAAATCCTCCATTTTGAGTTGAGAATCATCCCCTATTACCAACCTTCCTTTGTACCTTAGCAGTCCAGCTTTTAAGTTGTACCCCTTATGATTAGCAAGCCTAACAGACAATTGAATCATAAGGTCCTTTGCCCACAGGATTTGTTCATAGTTGGCTGACACTTCTTTCACCCAATCAGATACCAAAGTTGAAACAACTCAACGTTCCCCTTCCTCCTCCCTTCTTGGCAGTGCATCTGCCATTGTATTCTTTCTTCCTTTTCTATATTGTATTGTATAATCTAGTCCCAACAGCTTGGTTACCCCCTTTTTTTCGTAATTGAGTGTGCCACCTCTACTGCATCAAGAATTTGAGACTTTCGTGGTCCATTTTTTATCATGAATGGATTCCCCTCCAAATAATACATCCACTTGTCCACTACCATGAGCACTGCAATTAATTCCTTGTCATAGATGCTTAACCCCAAGTGTTTTGGGGCCAAGGCTTGGCTGAGAAAGGCTATTGGTTTGCCCTCCTGCACTGACACTACACCTCCTCCCAAACAAGCATCGGTCTCCAATGTAAAGGGCTTGGTGAAGTCAGGCAAGGCTAGGATTGGAGCCTGTGTCATGGCCTCCTTAAAGGTGTGAAAGGCTACATCTACCCTGGAGTTCCATTCAAAACCATTCTTCTTGAGCAACTCCGTAAGCGGCTTGCTAATAATCCCATAATTCTTGATGAATTTTCTGTAGTACCCCGTCAATCCTCTTGATGAATTTTCTGTAGTACCCCGTCAATCCAAGGAATCCCCTTAACTCCTTAACTGTCCGTGGTGTCGGCCATTCCACCATGGCAGCAATTTTCTTTGGATCAGTGCTAACTCATTTCCCCGTGATGATGTGACATAAGTATTCCACTTTTCTCTCTGTGAAGGTACACTTAGATCTCTTCACAAACAATTGATCAGATCTGAGGATTTGGAAAGCAGTTCGTAGGTGGCTCAAATGCTGATTAAAATTTGGGTTGTATATAAGTATGTCATTAAAAAAACAAGGATGAATTTTCTCAGGTGGGCACCAAAGATGTGATTCATCAAGGTTTGGAAAGTGACAGGGGCATTGGTTAGGCTAAAAGGCATAACCAAGAATTCATATAGATCTTGGTGGGTTCTAAAAGCAGTTTTAAGGATGTCTGTGGAGCTCATCCTAATCTGGTGGTATCCAGACCTTAAGTCAAGTTTCGAAAGTAAGCCCCAGATAATTCATCTAAGAGGTCCTTTGTGATAGGGATTGGAAATTTGTTTTTGATTGTGTGGGAGTTTAGTTGGTGATAATCAACACAAAATCTCTACGATCCATCCTTTTTTTACAAGAAGAACAAAGGAGGCAAATGGACTCTGGCTCAGTTGAATTTTGGATTTAGACAACATATCTTTCACCAACCTTTCGATCTCTACCTTTTGGAAGGGGGAATACCGATATGACCTGACATTGATGGATTCGGTATTGGGTATTAAATGGATGGTGTGTTCTAGGAATCGAGTTGGGGTAAGGTAGATGGCTTAACAAATAAATCCTCAAATTTAGCCAATAATGAATGTAAAGAGTCATAAGGCAATACCTCGCTTGAGAGGGGGTATTATAGCATCAAGCCTAAACCAAGAATGATCAGCTATTGCAACTTCCTTGGCATCCCCATTTTCCTCCTCCAACTTGATTGCATCCAAGGAGTGTAATTGAGCTATGTCAACCTCCCCATGCTCAAACAATTTTTTTAAGTTTATGCTCGATACCATTTTACATTCACCCTCCTCCAAGCACCCAGTTAACATCAGTCTCTTACTTGCCCTTTCAAAGGTCACTTCCAATGTATTAAAATCAAATATCAATAGACTCACTATCCTCATCCAATTGACACCCAATACAATGTGGCAGCCCCATAAGTGCAAAATCCTTAGATTAGTGGTGAACTCATGCCCTTGCATCCTCCATGTGAAGTTTTTACACCTGTACTTACTGATCATTTTTCTTTCGTTTGCAACAATAACTGATAGGGGAAGGGTGGCATGTAAGGTGCATCGCAATTCCTTGGCAGTGTCCTTATTCAAAAAGCTATGTGTGCTCCCGCTGTCATAAGGACTATCTCCCTCTTCTTCCCCACAATCCCCCTTATCTTAATTATCTTCTCTAATGGATAACCCTCGAGAGCATGTAAGGATATTTTCCCTCCTTCCTCGCCATCAACTCCATTTCTAGCCCCTTCTAGCTCCCCGGTTTCTTCTCCTTCTTCTTCTTCCTCTTCCTCTTGTCCCTTCATCTGCATCAACTATTTTCTGCATTGATGTCCAGGTGTATACTTTTTTGCTACCAAGGGAAAAGTCTCAAGATAATCCACCCCATATGTCTAAGTATATCCCTTAGCAACCAACCTTGCTTTGTATCTGTCTAGGGACCCGTCTGATCCATATTTCATAGTGAACACCCACTTACATCCTACCAAATTCTTTCCCTTTGGTAGTTTGACCAACTCCTACGTTTGATTTTTCTCCAGGTGTTATGGTTTTGCATCGAGAATAGCCTAGAAGAACTAGAAGAAATCAAGACAATCCAAGTATAACCAAGCGGCAGAAATAAGTTAAGTTATATAGTGTCTAACGATTGTATATGTATGAGGGGTATATTAGACATTGTGTAGTCATTTTATAATCCTTGTAATGTCCGCCCAAAAATGTCTATAAATAAGAGGCATAGGGCAATTGCTTGGGGCATCATTCATTTAGTTGTGTGAGTGTTGTAAAGTGAGAGAAAAGTCTAGAAAAGATAGTGCTTTGTAATCTTGAGATTGATGTACTCGTGGTGAGAGATTCTTGTATTGGTTTTCAAAGATTCTAGTGGATTTTGCTCTCAGGACAAGAGGCTAAACGTAAGATCATCGATTGATGATCTGAACCAGGATACATCTTGGTGTTCTCGTGTGGTTTGCATGTTTCTTTCCCTATTTTAATTTTGTTCCTGTTATATTTTATGTTCATGGGTTGAATCAATGTGTGTTTGTATTTGTAAATTGGCAAGATTGGGAAATTCCAGTGCTCCCGATTTCACACCAAGGCTGCAATCTCTACTTCTATGGCACTCTTCCAATTCTCATTGCCTATTGCTTCGAAAAATGTCTTTGGTATAGGAATTGTGTGTAGGTTGGTAAGAAAAGCTCTATGATTTGAAGACACATTTGAATAGGACATGAACAAATGCAATGGGTGTTTAGTACAAATTCTTGTTCCCTTCCTGATGGCAATGGGAAGATCAAGGTCATTGGGATCAGGCAACACAGTCACCCAAGTTAGGATCAATTGCAAGTTTAATGGTTGATTTAGGTTCGAGATTAGAAATACCAGGTTCAAGATTTGATTCAAATGGTGTAGCCTGCATAGGTGGAGGAACGGGTGTTTTTCTCCTTAAATACACCTGTAGTGAAGAGGAGTAAGGTGGAAGTTTCTCCCCTTCTATCATGTCCTAGGAATCCTTTGAGATAGAGACCATAGGAGGGGAAGAGAAAGAAAAGAAGGAAGGTCCAAAAGAAATATACCCCTGTCCTTGTCTTCCAAGAAGGCAGCCTCCCCCTAAAAATAATGACGATCAAAGTAGGAAGCATCTTCCACAAAACTCACATTAGCTGAGGCAAAAAACTTCTTGGTAGGAGGATGATAACACTTATAACCTTTTTGAGTGAAAGAATAACTCACAAAGATACATTTGAGGGCATGAATATCAAGTTTGCCTCTATTTGGAGTGTGAATATGGGACAAAAGAGAGGCAACCAAACACTTTGGGAGTTAGACCATTAGAAGCATTGAACCCAGGGAAAAACTTTGTGAGGAGTTGAATTGGATAGTGGGAATCAAGACTTCTAGAAGGTAGCCGGTTAATGAGTTATGTGGTTGTCAAGGCTGCTTCCCCAATATTGTTTTGGAAGATAAGGGCTCTTGTAACAGTTAGAAGATAACCATTCTTCATCTTAGCTACCCCATTTTGCTAAGGAGTATGAACACAATAAGACTCATGTATGATGCCAGTTTTTTTAAAGGAGGAGGATAAAGACTAATTAAAATAGTCTTTAGCATTATAAGATTTAAACCTCTTTATTTCCACACTAAATTGAGTTTTAATCATGTTATAGAAAATTGGAAAGACAGTACATACTTCAGATTTAGTTTTTAACAAGTATAACCAAACCAATCGTCAACAAAGTAGACAAACCATCTAGCTTTGGAAATGTTAGGAACAGTAGAAGGACCGCATATATCACTATGAACAAGTGTAAATGGAAGAGAACTTATGTTTTTTGTGGGAGGAAATGAGACTCCCTTGTGTTTTGCAAGTTCACACACATCACAATGAAAGTCTTCAATATTTAAGCCTCTAAATAGTAAAGGAAACAGCAATTTAAGGGTTTCAAAAGAGGTATGACCAAGACGAAAGTGATGAAACCACAACTTATCTTTATTAGACTTAACTAGGAAAGATAAAGGGCAAATTGTCCTTTTATGAACCTGTCCACTAAGGTTTTCAAGTAGTAAAGTCCATCTCTCTCCCTAGCACGCCCAATCATCCTCCTCGTGTCCTATTCCTGAATTTCACAGAAAGATGAAGAAAAGATGACACTGCAATTAGCATCGGTAGTAAGCTTCTAAATGGACTCAAGGTTAGTAAAAAGTTTAGGCACATGAAGGACATTTTAAAGGGTGAGATGATTATTGTCACAACCTAAGCCTAACAATCTTTCTTTTTCCTATTTGATATGAATAGAAGGATTTTTCTAAGGAACTGAGCACAGAACTGAGAGAGGAATGAAGAGAGAAAGAGAGATAAGAGAGAATTGGGAGAGAGAGAGATTGTGAGCAAGGATAAAATGAGCTGATATTCTCGATTCCTTCCCAAGGAAATGGGTAGTAGACGATTTATACAATCAGCCAAGGAAGATTCCTGACAGCCAGGCGGTTGTAATCGTCTCTACCAGCTCATTCCACTTACACATGGATTCTCTAGGCTAACAACCTCTAACAAACTAGGAATTACAGTAGTAACAAAATAGAAATTATAGAAATGACATCACAGTAATAACAAAATGCAAGAAATCAAAATCTAAGGTCGATCTGTAGCATGACAATTATTTATAAGAACATCTCCTTGACAAGTCGCAGTTGTTAATGAACCATCTGCCATGGTTATTTTCTTGGTGCTAGGACATGGCATATAGGATATAAATTGGTGAGAAGAACATGTCATGTGATCTATGGCCCCAGAGTCAAGGATCCAGGTGTTTGGGAGAGTTATATCCGAAGCACGAAAGACAAGAGAAGAGAAGAGGAAGATATACCTGTGAAAGCTAGACTACAAGCACCTATCCCAAATTTCTTCTCCAATGATCCCAACAGACTCCTTTGTTTCTCAATCTCTTCTCAGTTGAGCTCCATTGTGTTTGCCTGTTCTGGAACTTTTCCATCAGCAAGCTGATGGCAGTTGGCCACATGCACTTGTCCTTATCCTTTTGGTTATCCTCTCTTCGGTGGCTTACCATGAAGCTTCCAGCACTTATCTGTGGTATGCCTAGGCTTCTTATAATAGTTACACCATAGGGAGTCTCTGTTGATTGTTTTTAAGAAATCTGATGCCTTCCATCCTCCTTCTACACAAACAATTGAACTTGCCTCATTGAGAGAAGGAAAATCCTCCTTTCCAAGGATCTAAACTCTCACTGCATCAAACTCTATATTGAGACTATCAATAAAATCATAAATTCTTTCTTTTTCAACAAACTGTTTTTGTAAGGTTGCATTTTCACTGCATTTCATCTGAATGCACTAATAGTGATCCAACTCTTGCCACAAAGTTTGCAAGAGATTAGCATACTTGGTAATTAACCAAGACCCTAGTTTAGTGGTTGCCACCTTGGTCTTGATCTCATAGATCTAGGTAGCATCATGGACCTTTGAATATGTGAGCTTCACCACATCCCAAATCTCCTTAGCAGTGCTTAGGAACATAATGGTGTCACTGATCTCAAGCAACATAGAATTCGAAAGCCAAGACATGACTAAGGAATCCTCCTCATCCCAGGCGGCATACATGGGATCATCCTTCTTAGGCACGGTTCCAAGTAAGTGACTCAACTTCCCTTTGCCCTTCAAAAACGTCCAGATCAACTGGGACCACTTTAGGTAGTTCTTCCCATTAAGTCGATAGGTTGCCTGAATGTTATACAACTCCCCACCCAAGCCTATGCTATTGCTTCCAACAAAACTCCTTCTGTTGTACTGCTGGTTTCTATGGAGTCTATCATAATTGTAGGGTTTTTGGAGCTATGTAAGTCGATTAGAAATCAAAGTAGGCTACCGTCAACAAAAGCCCAAAAAAAAAAGGTGACTGACCCCAGAAATATGAACCTAGGGCTCTAATACCATGTCAAAGATAGCCAAAAAATCCAATGTCTTACTCATTATAGGTTTACAAGAATATATACAAACTGATATTCCATAATTGGAACTTTCCAAAACTTGTTTAAGGAAGAATCACAAATATACAGTCAATATAGGGTCTTCTAGAAGAAAGATTTAGGATAAAAATATAGAAACATGGATCATGTATATCACTCTCTAAATATGTATAGTAATCTCGGTATCTTCTAACAGTTAGGAGTTGTCCGCTTGCCTTTGTACAGTTGTCACGGTTAGTTGTATCTCTAACAGAATGAGTTGAGTTCACAATCTATAAATACTCAACTGCTCTTCTGTTTCTAATGTTGAGAATCATTTTCAGCAAATTTCAATTTCAGTTCTCTTTTTATTTTCTTTCTTTTTCTTCATAGAAGCTCTCACTTCACTAACAAGGATTACTAGATTTGGTTGATTTGGATGTATAGATTGATATTGAATTTTCCAACTTCATCTGTCTTCTTTTTTTCCATCTAAGCTTCAATGGCCACTGAAACAGTTATAATCAAAACCTTAATGTTAGGAAAATTCATATAGTATAATAAAACACTCCATTGAGGGCAAGGGGCGAGGGTCTACATTTCATTCTTGCCTTTCGTTGTCTTTTTCAGTTGCTAGTTGTTTCTTCTTTTTTTACTTCAAACATAGAGTGCACATATTAATTGTTTGAATTTACAGCTAACTTCTAAAATAAGTAGAGTACCATTGGGAGGAAGTACCTACACAAATACTCCACCTTGCATTCTTATGCATGACCATTCAAGCTTCTACCCTAATCCATTTAATTGTAAAACAATGTATTTCTTGCATGAGCAATTGCGAAACTAGACCTGTGTGCAACCCAAACTAATTATTCCAGAGATAGTTTACTTCAAAAACTCCAACATATTTGATATAGTGAACCATTTCCCAAAGGAATATGAGATTTAATAAGTGGATTGGTTTAAGTATGATAATGATATGGCCAAAAGTTACCAAATAATATATTTGTTTACACTAGTAACCATATGCAAGTATTATGTTGCAAATAGTCATATAATCTAAAGGTGCACAATCCACACCAGTAGCAAAGGAAATATACCAAACAAGACATGTACATTTGAAAGGAAGCATGCGCAGCAGGAGCACTTAAAATAAGTTATGTGCAAAAGCGAAATGATTGCAGCATGCATACAGAACTCAGTTCACTTCATTTAAATCAATTGAGAGACAACAACATATAATGCACACATGCAAATTATCATTGGCTTCCAATCATCTAACTAGCTTACATCCATAATGGCTAAGAGGGAAAATTGTTTACAAGGTGCATGATTTCATCTTCCAATAAAGAGAAACAACTAGGATAAAAGGAGAATTATACCCTTTCTTAATTACTCACTTTCCAATACAACGATAAAAAGACATGATAAATAAGAGAGAAACAGAAGATGCCATGTCAGGAAAAATAATCAATACCAAGCAACGAATCTTCAATTCATAGAAACACAAAAATGCCATATGGGAAAAAGGAATAAATATCTTAAGGAACAAATCACCACTTCATATTGGATAATATGGTTAGACCTAGAGAATTATGTCATTAGAACATCTGTGCTTCAAAGGTCATACTGTATATAAGAATTGAGGTGATAAAGTGAATTGTTTTGGGTTACCAAAATGCAAAAACACCAACAATAACAACATAACATGCCTTTATCCCACTGTGTGGAGAAAATGCAAAAAAATCCAATATAAACAAAAGCTATGATGCAGCATCACATCCCAGATCAGACTAGATAATTTTTATCAAATAAAAAGAAAGCCAAAAGAAACCACCAGATTACAATACTGGGACGCTATTATCATTAAACAGAAGAAGGAAAAAAGAAACCAGCAGATTGACAGGATTATATATCTTACCCCATTGTCTGATAATGGCTTCAAGGGAGCTTGGTAAATTCTAGCAAGTCCAAAGTCACCAATTTTAACAACTCCTTGCTCTTCTCCCTCACCCATGACCTGATCATTGAAGTTCATGAAAATGAGTCAATGCAAATTCCAGATGTCAAAGAATACAACATTCTTAGTAAACAGGGAAATAGGACAACAACAACAGAACATACCAAGATATTCGATGGCTTTAGATCTCGATGTATAATCCAGTTACTGCATGCATCAACAAACCAATGTACATATGTATAGGTCAACAATGACAGTGAAACTAGACTAAATATCAGGATGACACAACTAAACCTTGCCTGTGGAGATAATTCAGCCCATTAAGCAGCTGCCATAGCAATGACTTAACAGTGTACGGATTGATGGGTTGGTTAGCTTTATCTCTGTGATGTCTAATAATTTCCTGACATGCTCAAGAAAACATTGTCAGGGAATTGGCTATATTAGGTGAACTTAACCAGAATATATGAATCCAAAGCTACAAATCTTGTGCTTCTGCTTGATGATTCTAGTTTAGGATTAAATATGTTTAAAATATGCTTTGACAAATGAAAAGTTACTTTTACTTGTCAAAATTTTACTTTCTGCATAACAAATAAAAGAATTAGTTCTATATATTTTTGTACTTCAACATGAAACATTACCGGGAATACAACTTAGGTGCATATATAAAAGTCCGAATGTAAGAAGTAGGAAATAGTGGGATAAAGGCTTGGTATGTTGTTATTGCTGAAAGAAAGTAGGAAAGATAAGCAGTTTACATTGGACAAATGGAGCAGAAATATATGAATATATCAAGATATTACAGCACCAAAAACCTTTTATCATAACAATTGAATTTTTAATGTTTAAAGCTCTTCTTAGGATAAGGTCAAAACTCAATTTTTGAACAAGTGGTATGTCCACAGTCTCCAGCATGCAGCAGTAAAGGGCAAATGGGCCAAATGGAATCCCGAACTTACATGTCAAGACCCTAGGGTGTCCTAGGGTTTGAATAGGAATTTAGAAGAAGAAGAACAGAATTAGAGGGAGAGACACAACATATTAAGGGAAAAAGAGAGAACGAGAGAAAGAGAGTGAGAAAGATGGGAGAGAGGATTGAAAGAAAAGAACTTGCCATTATTCTCTGATGATACTTCCTTACTAACATACCTAACCCCACCTAACCCTTTTTGGTTAGCCCTCAATGGCTCATACAAGATAAATGCCAATCAATTACAATTACAACCCTAGGGTCGTAACAATCCCCTCCCCTTAAAACAATTCTTGTTCTCAAGAATTGACAGCTGCTACCCTGTTCTTCACCCAAATTCCAGCCTTAACAATCTGGTTTATTCTTCTCCTCTTTCTCCTTTCCTTCTCCTTCGAAGCTTTGGCCCATCTTCTCTTACACTTTGTTGCTTTTGTTTTTCTTGCAAAAATAAAATGTAGACTCTAAGGATCGCCATGTCAAGGCTCCCTTCTCCAGTGTCCCATCTCTCGAACTAGATGGAAGCAACCTCCTCTTCCACAATATCAAAACTCACAAATCAAATGGCAACACCCTTCTCTTCCTTCATCCTCCAAATCTGGTCTCCACCAAGTGACATGACAGCAATAGCAATATTGTCATATTGCCCGAGATCAAAATTACTCAAAACAACATGGAGATTTTCTTCAGCTAGAATTATCTTAACCTATGACTCCTCAATCTTTTCCAAAATCAAAGGCAAAGAAGCCATACTCTTAGAATCTGCTTCCTTAGAACCATTCATACCCTCAGCCTCCAGTTTTTGTCTTTGGTCTGAATCCTCATCGGTTGCATGTCCACCCTCAACAACTTCAGTATCAGCTTCCTTGGAGGTAATGTAAAGTTGTTCCGATCCGGATTGTTCCGTTAAAACTCCTTTAACTACATGTGGTCCGTTACAAACTTGCAAGCTGCTCTTATGATAATTTTTCAATTGCAGTCCATGTTTTCTGTAAATGGCTTCCAGCGCCAATTCATGCAGCCTTGCCTTCTCCGCCACTTGTTCCATCGTAGTAGGACAGCATACTTGCACATTAAGCCTTAGCACATCGTCAAGACCATTAGTAAATTTCGACACAAAGTAGGACTCATTCAAGGTCAGATGGGAGTTGAGCATCGACACTTTCCATTCCTCAAACCTGACCTTGTAATCTATTACAGAGCCTTCTTGTTTTAAGTTATTGAGTTCTTCACTGTATCTCTCATCTCTGACCTCGTTTAATTTTACTCCACCTATTGTCTGCCAACTGGAAGCATTAGGTGTGCTTCCATTGCTTGCTCGAATTGGTCCTACTGTGGATCTAGAGCTTTCTTTTATCTCTGAAAGCTGACTACATGGACAAGTAATGTCAAGATCTCCACTTGTCACCAGTTCTAACCTCTTCCACTGAATAATCGGATCCCAATACTCCTTAGAAAGTAACTCAGCTAAAAGGCAAATCTAAAATCATTTGGCCACCATGATCATAATCTCATCCAACTGTCTGTTGATTTTAGCACATGTTTTTTCAAATCTTGCGTCCATGGCTCGCTTCTGAAACTACTTTTGGTGCATAACTTGCCTTCCCAAATTTGATCGAGTTTGTATTGCCTTCAAGTTAACCTATTATCAACTTCTAAATTCACCGAAATTTCATCCGAAATTGCCTCACAACAATTGCCCAGGACAGATAGCCAAGAATTCCACTTCGGTAACCCCCTTCCTAAATCATCCAAATCCAAGTCAATGGCCGAGGACAGCTTGGCTTTGAATTCGCCCCAATATCACTATTGTTCTGGCTCACCTACTGCACCGAGTCGCTTGCGCCCTCTTGTTCGCCTCCAAGATCCTTTCTTAGACCTCATCTGATGCCAAGAACACTATTGGGCTCGCTCGTCTCACCATGCTGGACCCAATTGTGATTGCCCAGTTCTTGGGTCAAAGGAATTCAGATGGAATTCCCTGGGCCTGCCTTGTTTTCTCACTACAGTAAGAATCGCCCTCCACAATTCTAACTGGAGTCCTGCAGAATTTGGGTTGGGTTCTAATAGCTTCAAACTCGCTCTTAAGAGTCGTCGGAAGCACCGTCGGAATGGCTGGCCAAGTCGTTTTCCAAAGTCGAATAGGAAATTCTAGTCAGCTGCTCTGCTTCGTCTTCAAGACTCAAACCAAGAATTGCTTGCTCGCTCGAGTTCGTCGCAATTCACCAACCAACCTTTTAGTCATCAGTACTTCGCCAGCCTATCTTGCTGCCGAAATCGCTGGAGAACTTCCAGTAATCACAGCCAAGGAATGTGGCTTTGCGTTGGATCTTAATAGTGTCAGGAAATGAAACTGAATCCGTTGAGTCACTACTAGATTAATTTCAACTATTAGGATTTGTTTAGTATAGTTGTAAGTTTTCTGTAAAATGGCAGATATGTTTGTAAGGAAATGTTTCACTCTTATGTTTTATGGGTTTAAAATGTAACGGAAATGCCTCTTGGGTTATTTCCGGTTAAGTCATGTATTTTCCTTATATTTACATATTAGTCCTTTTAAGTTGTAACCGCCTCTATCTTCTATAAATAGAGGCGGGTAGGTTCTGTGAGGGAAAGCAGCAAGAGAGAGAATTCATATGTTGTATTCGCACATAGGAGTTAGAGAATAGAGAGAGAGCTAGTGCTCGGTCCTTTGTTTTCTTGAGCCTGAACCAGGATAAGTCTTCTTGTTCTTAATTGTTTCTGTTTTGCATTTTAATCTGTTTCATTTTTCTTTTAGTTTCTATCTCTATCGGGTGAGCATTTGGGTGAGAGAAAGGTTTTAATTGTGTGAGGATTAGATCCAAAACTCAACATCAACGATAATCGAATCAAATCACAACCAAGGATTGACCTTGCTCTGATACCACTTGTCAAGACCCTAGGGTGTCCTAGGGTTTGAATAGGAATTTAGAAGAAGAAGAACAGAATTAGAGGGAGAGACAAAACATATTAAGGGAAAAAGAAAGAACACGAGAGAGAGAGAGGATTGAAAGAAAAGGACTTGTCATTATTCTCTAATGATACTTCCTTACTAACATACCTAACTGCCGAACCCTTTTTGGTTAGCCCCCAATGGCTCATACAAGATAAATGCCAATCAATTACAATTATAACCCTAGGGTCGTGACATTACATTACACTGGATCAAATGAAATAAGTAAACAAATGCATAAATACCATTGCTCCAACAGAAAATCAAATTAATATACTTTATTTATGGTCTTTTCCTAGCCTTATTATTAGTAATTTCAGTTTTTTTAGTTTTCCTAATCCCAATAGGGGTAGCAATAATAGAATTCTATAAATACCATCATAATCTCTTACACAAATTAGGTAGAGACTGAAAAAGTTATGTATCTTTTATTCGAGGAGCCGAGTGTTTATATACATAATTTGGAGAGGGTCATGGAATGGGAAATCTGTTTCCCTAAAAATAGAAAATTGACTTCTCCACTAACTTCCCCTAAAATAGGAAAAAACCACCAGACCTTGACTCCCTAGAATAAGGGGATAAGAAGATAAGAGAGAAGAAGATATATCAACTATAACTAAACCACTATATTAGGAACATAAATGCCCAAATCTGGAACACTAAATCTAGAAATCTTTGGAACAGTATCTTTTGACAATCTCTCTTTTTAAAAGTAAATGAAACAATTAACTACAATTTTCTACATGGTATACTTTCTTTGATTGTGTGATGCAATTCCAACCCCAAGCATGATACCTATGGAACCTACATATGATGCCTAGAAGCTATTTCCCTCATCCCTAATCTTTGAATTTTAGATTATTATTTTCGTAACCTTGCTTCCAGACCTGTTTTCAGCCCCTAAAACTCAATTTTTCAGGCTTCTTTTACCTCTAAATTGTCCACCAGCCCTTAAAAATCTAAACCCTAGCCCTTTCAACAACTTTCCCTAGCCTTCTAACACTAAATAAGCCTCCAATTAGTAGATATTCTCATAATATCAGATATCTTGTACATCAAGGATACAACATTAAGGCCAAATATGAATAGTATTGTTAAGAAATTTTAATAATTTCTTTATTTATAGGAGAGATACATTAACTTCTAAAGCATAACTAAATCACAAGCTTTGTGGTGAAATATGAGCAGAAGTTCTTTCCAAGTTGCTAACAGTTCACATCATATATGACAAAGCAATAGTAAAGTGCTAAAAAAATGAGCATAAGACTGGAGTAGTGAAAAAGAAAAAGGCCAACAGAAAATAAAACCTTGAAATCATCCTAATTTAAGCATGTGCGTGTGTAGGTGTACATGCAACAACTGCCTTCTAACAACACAAAATTGGTCATGACATCTAAAACATAAATTGGGTTCCTAAACAAGATGAATAGAAATCTTTTTTTGTAATGTGGGTTTACAAAAGCAGAACAACAATAAAATCTAATCAAAAACAGGAAAAATATACTTACGTAAAGGTCATGCTCAGCATAATCAAAAGCCAAATAGAGTGACATGTCAACATGATTGATATGCACATTCACAAGCTTCACCACATTCTCATGGTTTATCTCCCGAAGCAACTGCATCATTGACACATAATATTCTCAACTTAACCAAATTGGAATGAAATATTATTAAAACAAATATTTCAGTTTCACAATAATGCTTGCTTGATTACAATGAATATAATGAAAAAAAGAACAATAAGAATACTTTTAAATTCTTACAATTTAATGATTTGGTTTCTACAACAATAACAATTGCAAGCCTCAATGCCACTAGGTGGGTAATGATTTGACTTCTGAGAGAAAAATTAACAAAAACCTAGAATAAACCTTACTCTTATACTCTTGAATAATTGCTTCATAACCATTCGCCTTATTGAAACCTAACAGGAGGCTTGAAAATTTGGTAACAATCATGTCAACTATTATTACCTTTTATAATTAAATACAGATAATCATTATTTGTCTTATTCAATTCTCATACAACTTACATTTCATTAGTATTCTAATAAGGACAGAACTAGAGCAATATCTAGAAACATAATTTATCTTTCCTTCTCCTCCTAATTTTGCAGCAGAATAGAGAAGCAAAGAAATAACTAAAATTAGAGAGTCGCCCACTTTTTTCTTTTTTTTTTTTTTTTTGCTTGGTGAAGATACAGATTTCGCCTTCTTTTACCTAAGCTTTCTCAACATCCATGCCAAAGCAAAAAAGTACCGTTGAGATGAAAAATACAGGCAAGCATACGACGGTGTGGAGATGTGTGCGTATTTTGCAACACAAACCATGAAAAGAAACCGCGTACTACTAAGCCTGTGCTACACTCATTTAACAGAGCTAAGCTTTCGCTATTGAATTCGCTTGGTGGTTCTATCCATCCTCAGGGTGCCTAAGCAACCAAAAAAAAAAAACTAGCTGCTTCTATGCGCAGAAATAGAAAGAACAAAACAGAAATCCTGCTAACAATTCGCCTGTCTTTTTCTTGGTTTTGAATATAACACATAAACCTGAACCTACGATACAATTACCACGAAGAACAAGATTTCACTATTCTTATCACCTTTCTCTGAGCCAAATCTAGTAATTTTTCTCTTTATCAAGAACCAATTTGCAGATGAAAAGCGTAAAAATCGCACAATTCTTTTTTTTGTCTCCGTTACT
The DNA here is from genome assembly GCF_014633365.1 of Diospyros lotus. NCBI lineage: Eukaryota > Viridiplantae > Streptophyta > Magnoliopsida > Ericales > Ebenaceae > Diospyros > Diospyros lotus. Next base: position 32,530,068 of record NC_068341.1, on the reverse strand, counting down.
TTCTCGGGGGAAAAGGGGAAAATAAAAATAAAAATAAAAATAAGAGGAAGGGGATGAACCATGATTTCACGGATGGCGGTGGGAGAGACGCCGTCGCCGTCCTTGGACTGCTTGAACTTCTTGATAGCAATAGATTTGCTCCGATTGGACTTGATCTTCGCCAAGAACACCAGCCCGTACGTGCCCTCTCCGATCTTCCCGATCAGATCGTACTGTTGCAACCATTCCGGCCGATTACTACCACCGCTGCTATTGCTATTGCTGCTGTTGCCTCTGCTGCCATCTCCCATTGTTACAACTGCAAAGCACAGAGAGAGGGCGGGGGGAGAGAGAGAGAGAGTCAGCTGGCAACGAAACCCCAATTCATCCTGGACCGGTTCCCTGTTAGGTTTTCTTTTTCTGTTAAATTACACTATTACCACTATAATTTATCCAAACTTCTCCATGTGACGGTAAGAATGGTAACGGGGGCATGCAACTGCGTTTAGTTTGTTGGAACGAGGCCAGAGAAAATGAAATTGAGTTATTATTTTATTTTATTATCATATATTTAATGTAGCAAATAATTGGAGAAATATTTAAAAAATATTACTTCTTTCAAACAATTCAACATAATATTATAAATATATCACATCAATTTTTCATATTAAGAAAGATAGTCAATATAAAATTGGACGAGTAAAACTTGCTACTAACTATAAAAGTTATGAGTTCTAAAGAAATCTATTATTTCAAGTAACCAATTTGTTTTTATCTTATTTATTGAATATGGATTCAATAAATAACTTGTTACCATTAGTAATGAGTTTCTAATATAGTTTGGCTTTAGCAGAAGTTTAAACTTGTGAATAGAAAATTATTTTTAAATTTCTATGGCTTGGTCTCTCAATTTCCTTTACGAACAATTGAAATTAAAACTCTCTTGATTTTTCTTACCGATGACCTATCTTGATTAAAGGGTTCCCCTTATCGGTGAACTATAGACAATGACCAAATTTATCGATAAACTTAATGAGGTCGGCCACTTTTAGTTTATCTATTTCCCTTACTCTTATTTACTAGCAGACTGACTCTCATTAACTGACAACAGCCTAAGACTCCAGGTTGATTACAACTATTGTTTAGACATCCCTTTCTCTCATTCTCTCGTCTCGTTGTCATCGTCAAAGTTAGGTGTTTTAAAGCCTATTTGTTGTACCAAACACTAATTTAGGGTTTGTAATTTTTGGTATTTGATTTAGGGTTTGTAATTTAGGGATTCTTGATTTAGGGTTTGTAATTAAGGATTTCTTGATTTAAGATTGTTTCATTCAGGGTTTTGATTTTGGATTTGATGCGATTTAGAATTTTGTGATTTAGTGGATGTGGAGAGTGAGAATAACAATAACTAAGGTTGGTTCATTTATGATCTTCAACTAAGAATACTAAAAGAATAAGTGGGTGTGTCATTAATATTGGATACTAATTCATGTATCAAATTTCTTAATATGGTAGTTGTAGTGGCCCAAAACAAACCACAACAATTGAATTTGTAGAGAGGGAAAGCTGGAGTTGAGACAGAGCGAGGTTGACAGCTGGCAGGAGTCTACTAGTAGAGATAGGCGTCGGGTAGCTTTGGTTCTCGCTGTATTGATCGGGGTCGTAGACGAACCTCTGAAGGCACCTTAGGCATCGCTCGGGAATGATCTCCTGAGTGCTCGGGACATATCTGCACCCACAGGCACAAGTTAGAAGGCACGCGAGGATTCCTCACCCGCGTATGCCCTCCAATGCTTAAGTTAGTAACTATAAGAGAATAGTACAATAGATAACTAAGGCATGTCATTATAGAACAATGATACCTTCCCGACGTGAGAGGGTCGATCTCAGTATTGTTAAAAGGAGTCAGGGATAGACTTGCACATTAGTAGCATTCAGAAGGGCTTAAGAAGAATCTTTCCCGGAGGGCCGGACTGCCTAGGGGACCCTCCAGGAAAAGGTGGGCCTCATGGCAGGCTGCCAAAGCAGCGTTTTGGCCCCTGAGAGACCTACTCGGGCACAGCTCTGGGCTGAGTGACAATGCCTTTAGACACTATCTGTTTAGCTTCATACACGGTTCATTATATCATATGAGCATTATATATATTATATCATAAACATAGTGCAATGTCTATATGAGGGTACAACATAAGGGCGCGAGGTGCTATGGCACCATATCACAATACATAGGCACATTAACTTGGTTGCTACCCCATACAAGCCTCTTCATTATATATACACAATATATATTCTACGCTAATGCTCATACACGCGAATACATAATACACACCTCTGCCTCCTACATATATACATATATATGGATATACACGCAAAGGAAGGAAGACAAAGAGAGAGAAGATAGAGAGAGAGAGATCTCTTGGGAAGAAGTCTTCCCGAGATAAGCTTGTTGTCGCTGAGAGATGGCTTCCCGAGAGAAGCCATGGCCACCGCGGAGAGGTCCCTCGGGAAGAAACCTCCCGAGGGGAGCTTACCGCCGTCGAGAAACGGATTCCCAAGAGAAACCACCGACACACACTTCCTTGCCGAGAGCGAAGCCACAACCAAGAGAAGAGGTCTTGCCGGAAGCCCTACTGCTACCATCACGAGCCTTGCCGAGGAAGATTACCGAGATGGGAGGACGAGCAGAGGTGCCTCTTGCCGAGAGGAAGCCCGACCATATGCCGAGAGAATGCAGCTCTCTCCGAGAGAGCTGTTGCCACTACCAAGAGACACCACCATCTCCAAGAAAGATTGTCGCTACCAAATGACCTTCCCGCGAGAGGATGCAGAGTGAGAGAATCCTCTTCGAGAGGCTTTGAGCCTCTCGGAAAGGTTCTGCCAAGAGGAAAAAGCTCATCTCAGAGAAAGGAAAGTCTTTCTCGGAGAGAAAGAGAAATGAGTGCAGGAAAGAGAAATGGAGGAGATGAATAGTGGCCTCCCCTTATTTTGACCCTTTGACCCTTTGACTTTCCTTTTATAAGGCAGACCCTCCACTTTTGCCTTATGCCACTTTTGCCCCCTTAAACCCTATATTATTCGTTCGGTCTTCGATTTAAATAATTTCTTCGCCGTTCGACCACGATTTTCTTAGGGATTGAAAACTCAGGCTTGGGGGACCACTTTTGGGATTCACTCACCTAGACCAAATGACCAAAATACCCCTAGGTGGACGCTCGAGAATTCTATGGCACAATAGCTGCGCCCCAGTCTTTGCTTTGACTACTAAGTCAAAGGGAATACTAACGCCACTCTTGCGTCCATCTGCTTCGATGGAGAAAACTGCTTTCTTAGGATTCACAGCCTCACGTCGTCACTAAAACGAGATCACTTGCTAAGGAAACGCTCGACAGTCCTACAGAGGCACGACTCGCTATGTCGAGCGGGTGCTTAAAGATATGATGGCGCAACTTATAGAACCTAAGATAAGGAATGATCCTCTCAAGGGAAAGATACAGACATATCTCTAAGGCACGGTAAGAGGGGATTTGAGAAAACTCGAGCCTTACTAGCAACGCAACGCTAAGAAAATAGCCCAATGGCTCACAAGTTGGAAATAGGATTTTGGTTGTGGCCTAGGATATAAATAGAGATAGATTGGATTTTGAGTGCTCAAGGGCACTGGGTTCTTTAGAGAATGGTTTTCTGGCCTAGAGAAGATTACGTCGGTGGTTTTGCCATATTCGGACTTAGGTTTGAGCTAAGACGGATTTCTCTAGGATCGAAGTACCTTAACAAGTCTTATCTCAAGATAATACATTTGGCCACGGCGACTCTCGCTAATGCCTTAGATCTTCTCTCATTCAAGCTTGATTTTCCAGACTCCTACGAGTGTCTTAAATCGAATATGAGAAACGATGCTACCAACCTAAAATCATTGTGTCAAGAGCGTTTCTCTTTCCTGCCATCATCAGTGCTCTGCTTACCCTATCCCAGGGATTCCTTTGATATTCCATCATAATAATTGGTGGAATACGACTGTCCATCTTCAACCATTCTCCCTAATTTAAACCAGTCTCTTAGATAGTTGATGCCAATGCCTTATCCACAACGTCCATCTGTGCTATGACAACATTCCATTTTATCTTGCATTGAAGACCGGCAACTACTATCTCTTCTTCTCTTACCTAAAGATGTCCCCGAATACATTTCTACATTAGATTCATTCTCTATTCCATCTCTCTTCGGAGAGTTGTTATCTTTTGGTCTTCTGACATCACTATACGAGCTCTTGAAGCTCTTAGCATTTACTCCTGGGACATGACTGTATTCCTCAAAAGGAGTTTCTGGTTCGTGCCTCAAGTCAAACTGGTCTTCTGTCTCCATGGCTGCCACTTGCAGTCTTTGTGGAGATTACAACTTCTCTTCATTGACTCGCTCTAAGTGATTTAGGATTCCCATATTACCAGCCTCTTGGGACAACAACTCTTCCTTTATGCTGCGAGGTGTGGCCCTGATCTGAGTAGCCTCTTTTCTAGGAGATCTTAGGTGCTTGGATGCAGTTTCTAGTGCAATGATAATCCTCGCACGATGATAAGAAATGTTTTCCCCGTGTTGTTTTGTGACAATTGTGTCTATCAACAAACTACCGTAGGGAGTTGTCTTATCGAGTAGACGGTTCAGCCTCTGCGAGCGATGCTGCAGTGCTGAAAAATTCCATTACTTGTTTTTTAAAGAGTTTATAATCAACAAGCAAGCCATCCAGAGCCGCTAAAACTGAACTAGCATCACTAGCCATGGTCTCGTGGTCACGAGAATCCTTCAACTCTGAGACACTGAGAAGCTAGCCCTAGATTTGCTTTGGTACCTCGTGGAATACCTCTTTGATGGGTTATTTGATCTTGCTCCTTGTAACATTTTGAAAGGCTGCTTGGGACACGATTGCCCATCAGGCAGAGGAGGTTGTTTGTCGGCTTCCGCTGATAACTGATCATACAGCATAATGACTGTGGCTTCAGCATTCAATGCATTGAAAGTTAAGCTCCTAAATGAAGGAAATAGAAGCTGGTTAAACTAGCCTCTAATGTAATACCCAGGAATGATTTGAGGCCGTAAATAATATTTGATGAAGGGTACAAGTGGAATTTTAGGAAAAATGAGGTTATAGGGTACACTATCGCAGTTTTAGGCAACCAAATTAGACAAAGGGAGTACCCCAGACCCTAGATAGCCAAGAAAAACGATATAGTATCGACAAGTGATTCGAGTTATGATTTTAGGCATCAAAAGAAGTTGAATCAGAAACAGTTTCCGGTACAGCTATCTACTAGATTGAGAAAATCGAATGATAGTAAGGGATGTAATACTCGAGATTTTTAGATTCAAATACTTGAGGAAATAGGATGTTTTAAGGGATTGTGGATGTTTGGAGATAAAAGTTCAATTTCTAAGCCAGGGGCAAAATCGTAATTTTTAGGTTCGGGTAAAAGTGTAATTTATCTAAAAATTAAGGGCATTAGCGTAATTAATCCATTTTTCAGAGACTAAAATGCAATTAAAAATTAAATCGGGGACCAAGTTGGAAAGGGTCTAAGTGCAATTATCCAAAAGTTTGGGCCAAAGTGTAATTCTTAAAACCTTTTTACTAGGGGCATTTGGGAGATTTAGGAAAAGCCTCATAAATGACTTTAGAGATAAGGATGAAGTCTCATGATGACATTAGAGATAAGATGAAATCTCATGATGACTTTAAGGATAAGATTTGATTGGATAAGATTTTGTTGGATATGATTTGATTTAGATAAAGATTTGATTTGAATAAGATTTGATTCGGATAACAATGATTACAAAAAATCTTAGAAGATTCAGAATGATTGCAAAAGATCTTAAAAGATTTGGTAATGATTATATAATATCTTGGAAGATTTCGAATGATTGCAGAATATCTTAGAAGATTTGGTAATGATTATATAATATATCTTGGAAGGTTTAAAATGATTGCAGAATATCTTAGAAAATTTGGTAATGATTATATAATATATTGGAAGATTTAGAATGATTGCAGAATATCTTAGAAGATTTGGTAATGATTATATAATATCTTGGAAGATTTACAATGATTGCAGAAGATCTTAGAAGATTAGGAATGATTGGAAAAGATTTTGGAAGATTTGAAATGATTGCAGAATATGTGTTTCTTGGTGGCTAAGTTTCCAAAACCTATAAATAGGGGTTCATGGCCAAAGGTTGCTCATTCGAAATTGTGATAACTTCGTGCTAGACAAGAGTGCTTCGGGTTTAGTAGATAGGGGTTTTTTTAAGCATACGCGAAGAATCACACGCGCAAAGCACTTGGGTAACGCGTGAGGGCGTGTAAGGAGGTGGTTTGGTCAAAAGACTTGAGGAGTTGCATGAAAATCGAGGTTAGGCACAAGATTCAAGGTGTTTTGAGTTTCGTTCAAGGTGAGTGTTCGCCCCCAAAACTTGTTTACTGTGAGTGTTCTACCTGAAAATTTGGTTTTAAGTTGTGAGTGGTTCTCCCCCAAAACTTGATTTATTGTGCTTGTTCTATCTGAACATGAGGAGATTTCATGCAAAATGGTTTTGTGCATTGAAATGGTAACGTAACGGTTGGTCTTATGAGGGAGGTTTGTCCCTAAACGTTTTGAACATGTGCATTGCATTCTATAAAATGTTGTTTATATGATACATTGAATTGTGAAATGTGGCATTGTCTTGCATTTTATACGTTCGTATGGAATGTCAGCCTAAGATGTTGTCTAGATAGTGTAGCCATAATTCTCCAAGGGCGTGACGGAATAATAGGAGTATCTAATGCTGGTATGCATGTCAGGATAGTTGCCTTGGTTTCCGTGCTAGACCGTTTGGTCAGGAAAGTTTCACTAGGACGACTAGGTGGTCTATACTGTGTTGTTCATGTGGGATGTCAGCCTAAGATGTTGTTTGGTTAGTGTAGCCGTAATTCTCTAAGGGCGTGATGGAATAATAGGGGTATCTAATGATGGGGTGTATGTCAGGATAGCCGCCTTGGTTTCCGTGCCAGGTCGTTTGGCCAGGGAAGTTGCACTAGGATGACTAGGTGGTCCATGTGAAATTTTGGAGTTGGGATTGTATGGTGGTTCCTGGATGCTTAAGGTGGGAACGTAATCTGGTGAGATGCATTGACAGCCCCATTTAAGTTAGAATCGTGTCGCGTCGTTGTGTCGGCATGGTGGCATAGCTTTTAGAGAGATTGCTCTTTTCCCGTGGTAGGGTTAAGCGCTGGGGATTCTCTTGGGCTAGGGCTTATCGGGTGTATTGGTTTATTTCATGTCTTGCATTCATTCATGAAAAATGTGATTTTGAACCTCACTTAGATGATTCATCATCTAATTTGAACTATGTCCCTGGAATATTCAAACGTTTCAAATGAAGGCAGCGGTGCGAAAGGAAAAGGAATTGCCGAGGAGTGATGGTGATTAGATGATGTTTTATATTATGTCATTTTAGTTATGTTGTTTATTTTGAGAACGTCATATAAACGTTGGTTGACTTTATATTATAAATAAAGTGGTTCGCTTATGACCTGTTAAGGTTTCGATCTAGCTTCCGCATTTGAGTTGGTGAACTTATCTTAGTTTATTAATGGTTCATAGTTGATATACTGAGAAGGTGTAACGGGATCTTCGGGGAACGGTTTTTGTGTTGGGTTTCTATTGTTTGTTTGGAAAAAAAAAATTATATCCCCGGAATCTTACGTTACTTAACGCCCATCTAGGAGAGCGGGGTGTTACATCTAAATTGAAAGCTTAAAACTGGATGGACGGTGGACTCCAAACTATTCTATGCTGCCGGAACACAGAGGTTCGACGCGGCAGGATAGCAATGACTAACTGGGGTGACGTTTCCCCTGCCACTCTCTTACTGTCCCTCAACCTTCCACCGAGCTATTATGGGGAATTGCGATGTGGCCATCTCTAGCCCAAACGTCTCGATGGGTTTTAAGTATATGGGACCCCTAGGGCCAAACCATTTATCAAACTAGTTTTTAGGCTAGGTACACTCTCATTCTTACCACCGAGTAGTTCTAAGGCGAAGTTGCTCATATCGAGCCACCTGAGTTAAAGTCGTGGGCTAGGCAGAGCTCAATGTAAAGTTAGAGCGTAGGACTAGCCTCCCAGAGTCAAGCAAATCATTTTTGTCCTTGAAGCGGCCTAATGCCAATTTTTCAAAAGGTCACCTACCGTTCGATACCTGCTTTGTCGTTCAGGCACGTTATGTACATTACTTTTCTATTTAGATTATCCGCTAAACGGCCTCAGAAGGGTATGTTGTCAAGTGTTGACAGTCGCGCTCTTATCGAGGATAAGGGCATGCTTTCTAGCTCCTCCCGTTTACACTCGTCGCTTGAGTTTGGGGGTTTATCTACCCCACAAAGTATGAATTGGGGTCAACGTCTTCAGCTTGAGCATGATGTCTACGCTTGACTTGTGTAACAACATTGGGTCATTGATGTGCTCTTTCTTCGACGCTTGTTGTAGTTGATCGGGTATGTTAAGTGCGTTACTTGTCATTTGGGGTTAATTGCCACCTGATGATCTTTACTCTATATCTTCGTTAAGTCTCTTTATTCCATCTTTTTCTAGGTTGGTCCGCCATGAAGAGTCTAGGTTGGACCTGTGGTCTATCGTTGAATTCCCATCGGTCATTCCAAGTTTGTCGGGAGGCTTAGCACCAGATCCACCAAGGAGTCAAGGTTAGCTCGCACGCCTAGCACTAAGCTTAGGAAGGGATCCAGGTTAGACTGCGGACATGGCGTCGGAACACATCTGAGAATTCAAAACAGACACCAAAATCCTTATACGTACTTGGCATTTCTTCATTCTCTTTTCAGACTTGTCTGCCATAGGGGATTTGCGTTTGGCCTGAGGCTTATTGCTAAATTTCCACCGAATGTTCCAAGTTTGCCAGGAGGCTTTCCACTGGATTGACTAAGGAGTCAAGGTTAGCTCATACGCTTAACAGTAGACTCCTGCAAGGGATCTAGGTTAGCCTGTGGACATGGCATCGGAACACATCCGGGAATCTGGGAATGTTCGAGGCCATTGCACCAGATCACCACTGGGTAGGCTCATCTGAGAAGGTAGGGTCGAGCCCCATTTCTTCCACATCGCTCCTTTGAGTTCGTCCGACATAAGGAATCTAGCTTAAACTCGGGATCTTTCTTTGAATTACCACCGGTCGTTCTGAGTTTGCCGGTAGGCTTCGCACCGGATCTACCAAGAAGTCAGGGTTAGCTCGTAAGTTTAGCACCAGACTCACTCAAGGGATCCAGGTTAACTAGCGGACACGGCGTCGGAACACATCCAGGAATTCAAATGAGTCCGGGGTCCTAGCACCAGATTACAATTCATAGAACCAGACCCCTTAGGGATGGGCTTACCTTTGTCTTTGCTGACCTATTGCCGCTATACCCGGTAACTTTGTCATTTTTTCGCGTTGTGCTCAGGTCGTGACACCTGCACTAGATCTTACAACAAATACACAAAGGGTATTATCCATGAAATAATTTATGGGGTTAGGCGTACCTCGTTTACTTTCACACCGAGAATTCCTTGATGGGGATGCCTGAGGCATGCATATGCGCTAGAGTGAATAGTTGCAACGATATTTGGTTTTGGCGGCTCAGCATGCCTTGCCTACGTTCGCGATTTTGAGAACACCCATATCTTCATTGCTTAATTTTCCTTCCCAAACATGTCCATCACAAAGGATTTGGGTTCAATCCAAGTTCCCCTGCCGAACTTCTACCGGATGTTTTGAGTTTGCCGGAAGGCTTAGCACCGGATCAACCAAGGAGTCAAGGTTAGCTCGAAAGCTTAGTGCCAGACTTAGGCAAGGGATCCAGGTTGCCTTGTGGGCATAGTGTCAAAACGCGTCCGAGAGTCTTGGAAGGACCGGGCCATCGCGCCTGATCATAACTGAGTAAGCCTGTTTGGGAAGGTTGCATGCAGCCCCATTAGGCCCTTTTTGGGCTTGTCTGACGCAAGGGATCTAGGTTAGACCTATCAGTACCCATCGAATTACCACCGGTTGTTCCAAGTTTGTAGAGAGGCTTAGCACCGAATCTGCCTGGGAGTCAAGGTTAGCTCGCGCGCTTAGCACTGGACTCAGGCAAGGGATCCAGGCTAGCCTGCGGGAATGGCATCAGCACGTAAACGGGATTCCAAGAAGGACGTGGTGTTAGTGCCAGATTACCATTTGTTAGGCTAAACCTTTCAGGCCTTGAACTTTCCCTTAACTTAATCGACATGGCTCCATTGAGTTTGGGAGCATCATTGCCTATCCTGATTTCTTGCCATAGTTCCTGCATCACATTTCATAATAACTATATATATATATACATATATGCATGATGCATAGGAAATTTACATGATTCGGCTTATGAGATTGCCATCTTTCACAGGAATACAAAAAAGGATATATTCTTTTATTTATTTTGAAAATGTTACAGTGTATGACAAAACTTTAAAAAGAAAATACAATTTGTCACACAATGGGGAGGTACTCTTCAAAATGTACCACCCCTGACATTCTGCTCGTTGCCTTTCTTAGCAACGTCGGTAACATGCACGTTTCAGATCCCGATACTTCGTGACTCTGTAAGGCCTTTCCTGACTTGACCAAAACTTCTCTTATTTCTTTCTTAATGCATTCGTGATAGCCATTTTTCAAAACACCAAGTCCCGCTCTTAGAATGTTCCAGGGTGAACTTTCTCATTGCAAAGATCGCCTCCTTGGTGGGATTTAGTCAACAAGACCCTTGATGATTTCAATGGGAACGATGAATGAGCAATCCTGAGGCATCATTAAATTGCTCTTGTTTCTTCAAAGAAGATCTGATTGATTACCCCAGTAGCCTCCTCTTCCATGACTGGCTTCAAATAACTTCTCTTTTCAGCTTGGACCTTTCTCTTTCTTTTCTCGCTAAGAGGATTCCATATATATCTTCATCTGTGTAGCACATTTGTTGTTTTGGTCAAGTATGTTTGTGAGGAAGGGAGTTGGTGAGCAAGTTGGGATGCTTCTCCCTAGATGCTAAAGGATTACGATAAGGATGGCGAAGAGACCATCACCTGCCTTCTTGTGACGCTAACACCCTGCTCATTTAGGATCCGTCGTGGACTTCCTTGCCACACTTTCACCTATCGAGATTGCACGGGTTCACTGTCGAGTGGTTCGACTGTTCTTTTCTTGGGATTGTCCGACGTATCATCCTTTCTCTGGTCATCTTTGTTTTCATTGTCTTTATCACTATGGTTGTGCTGAAGTGATTGTTCTTCACGTGCTGGTTTTCGTCCATATCCTTGGTCACGTCGTGGCCTTGGCTTGCTAAATTCAAACTGATCTGATTTCTTTCGGCTAGTCAATTGCTCAATTTGATTTCACTTCATTCATGGCGCACTTCAGATTTCTCTTATCAATTTCTCGTTGCTCGGATTGAGGGTGCTCAGAGGGTTGAGAATACTCGAAGTCTCCATTTTCCTGAAACGTCTGTTGGCCTGAATGATAAAATTTATTAGGAAGATCATTGGCCAAGAACGGGTTTTTCATGTCTACCCATAGGTTTAAAGCTTCCACAGTAGCGTCCTTAGAGCGGTTAGAATACTGCCTTAGGTAAAGCGGCTCTTCTAGAAATTGCCTTTGTGACTTCAGTGGAGAGCTATGGCTAGGTTGTGATCTACGATGATACCGGCAATTTGGTTCGGAACTTGATACGCATCAACATGCTTGCAAAGGTAGACAATTGAGAAGGCTGAAACTTAACAACAGTCGATGCATCCGCACCATAATGTTTCATCGCCTCTTTAGGTCTTCCATGCTGAAAGGCTTCGTTCTTTTTATCTTGGAGGCGTAAAAGTTCGTGATTCGTTACAACAAACAGAATCAACGACTCCTCAGTATAGCTTCCATACTTTGCTTCAGGGGATGTTAATAGCTTTTGCTTCTTTGAAAAATATTGAACCACCTTAGGCCTTCTATACTGGAGGTAAAGCTTGGATATCAAATGCCACCACCGCAGCCTTATGGCGGATTTATCGTATTTGGGTCCATAATCAACTTTGTTGTTATCACCCACTGCCATAGAGAAATTCTCGTTGGTCTAGACGAGGGTCCGCTCACAGAGTCAAGTCACCTCTTCGTACCTCTGAAATGGGAGACGAGCTCCTCATTTCAAAGGTTTTTCACTGGACCGCCCATGGTGGTCTAGTAACCATTGCATACCTTAAGTTGACTCCTTATTCCTTCCTGGAGTCATATCTTTGGCATGTCCTTTTTTAGATGACAATTTTTTATGCCCTCTTGAGTTTCTCTAGTATCTTGTCCTTAGCTGCATGCTCGTAGGGGAACACTCAAATGACACCGGCTTGGGTTTCTTAAAGACCCTCAATGCGCCGATATAGGTAATGACAACTCGAAAGAAATGAACACGATTCTCTTGCTTGCAATGCTGATGAGTTCCTCTAACAATCTTGTTACGCCCTGAACGCATCGTGGTCTTTCCTTAATTCTCCGTGCTTATTGAACAAAATAGTTGTTGACACCCGATCAGGGATTATAGGGTGACTGCGGCCACTGAAGGACCTCATCTTGGGGTCGTTGAAGATTTTTGGAAGCCCACACGCTATCTCTGACAGCTTCATTGTAACACCCCGCCTCGCCGGGCGTGTCACTATAAGGGTATTTTCGGGAATCTTTTTTTTTTACTTAACATCATTGCGCGCGGTGCTTCATGAACAACCTTCACATGCACACACAAGATCCCGAAAGCCCCAGTCTTGCCCGTTTAACTTAAGAAGATCAATAATCTTAACAACTAAACGAGTCATATCATAACGCAACGGATACATTAACATCAAACACCGAGGTTCTTACATAGTATTTCCATAACAAAATGTGTAATACAAATGACCAAATGAAAACAATGTTATCGTACAACTGTTCATACACAAGCTGAAATACATACTAAAACTCCAAAGTTTACATCGACTATCAATCTAAGCACCGTTGACCTTCAACCGGCCGTATCCTTGCCCTCGCAGTAGTCCCTGACTAGAACATTGAACGTTCCAGGGGCATAACCCAGGTTAGATGACAAAACATCTAAGTGACGGCAAGAAACAGTTTACATAATGCACGAACAAATATACGAGTATGACATACACAGACAAAATGACACATGCAAACACGTCTATCTTGAGAAATCTCCCTGACATACTCAACCTCCCGTGGAAACATCTTCCACACACCGTTGGGGTTGACCTTGCCGCGACATACTTAATCTCTCGAGTGCCCTACCGTGTCGCTCGTTTACCAGGATTAACCTTGTCCCATTCTCAAGAAGACCCCATCCCGTCCCATACGGACCCAATAACGACATGAAAATCAATACCCCAATGATATGAAATCACACGCCATGCACCGACTCTTTTGCAAGTAAAAACAGTTGATGCAATATATTACATGATCAATATGCAAATGATGCCATATATACATGAATAAAACGCATAAGCATAGCATCCTGAGTTCTGGTTTCGAGTGCCCTACCGTGTCACTCGTTCACTTGAACTCACTACACTCACACCAAGACATTTCCAAAACGAGGGTAAAATTAGAGTCAGACCACTCACCTTATACGACAAGTCAATTTTTGCCTCGTAATGCGTGCTAAGCCTTAAAATGCGCATATGAGTAATTTTCTTGCTTTGGCATGCTCCCATAGCTTCAAATTAATCCTCATAATTTTCTGAGATTTTTCCCCAATTTTTCCTAATTTTTCTTTCCATTTTCTCTATTTTCCTTTTCTTTTCTTTTTTTTTCTCCTTTCTTTCTTCTTCCTCCAGCCTTCTTCTTCCCTGCGCACCGCAGCTGCTCCGGCCGCCATGGATACAGCCCAGCCATAGTAAGCTTGCGGCTATGGCCGCAACTTGCTGTGCGGCCCACTCCAGCCACTTCCAACGCCTGCCATGACCCCCACCGATCGCTCTTGCCCCCACGTAACCCCTAGTCGCCTTCTTCTCGTTGCTGTTCAGCTATCATCCGAGCTTCCATGCATGCTGCCATGGCTGCGGCTTGCGGCCATGGATGCTGTTCGCTTGCTGCAAACAGCTTTGGTTACCATTTTGGCTCCTCTTGCGGCTGCCTCCGACCACAAGCTTCGATGCCTAGCTCCTTCTCGATCACCTGGTTAATCACTTGCTATCATAGCTGCCTCTGCTCGCTGCCTTTGCCTTCATAGTGCTGCCATGCTTCCTTCTTCTTTTATTTTTCCATTTTGCTCTCAAATAACCCCTATTTATAGAAATCCCACCGACCCACCGCCTTTAGCAAGCTTGGCCATCACTCCTTTAGCTAAACTTGGCCACCACTCCAAGCAAATTGGCCATGAAGCTTCTCGGCAGCTTCCAAAAGCACACATGCACATGAGTATATATATATATATTACTTTATTAATACAAATAAATTACACATGAACCCCCAAATTTCCATCTTAATTTTACTTGGGTAAATCTCTAATTGCAATTGCATCTTTAAATCTCAAATTAATTTACATTATAATACCGAAAACGTAAATTTAATAATTTCAAAGTTACTCGATAATGACGATTTTGCCCCAGAGTCCTTATCGGGCTATTGTTTCATCCCGAAACCACTTAAAGGTTATTCCTTACGAAAAATCGGAGCCCTCTCAGGCTTCAGTTGACTTCTCAGAGGTCTCCTATATCAATTCGGCGTCTAAGCCTAATTCGCAGCTGCATTTTAGCTGTATTGAAAACTGTTCCCGATCCCACTTCTTTCATCACTAAAAATCATAATTCGAATCACGTGTCGATACTATACAATTTTCCTTGGCTATCTAGGGTCCAGGGTACTCCTTCTGATTGATTCATTCGCTTAAGACTGCGATAGTGTGCCCTAAAGCCTCATTCTTTTGATAATTTCAATTATACCCTTCATCAAATACCATTTATACCCCTAACAATTTCTCGGGTATTACATTCATACTAGCGAACTTACTCGACGAGCAAGCCCCCCAACCCCCTAGATGGGGTGTGTTGGTTCTCCTCGTATTACCCAACTGATGCCTGACGCTTGGCAGACTGGGTTGTCTTCCTCATAGATTTTAGCTTCTTGTTCGTTTCCCACAAACGGCGCCAATTGTAGTGGCCCCCCCCAAAAAAAAACACAACAACAAAATTTATAGAGAGGGAAAATTGGAGCTGAGACAGAGCGAGGTTGACAGCTAGCAGAAGTCTACTGGTGGAGATAGGCGTCAGGTAGCTTTGGTCCTTGTTGTATTGACCGGGGTCATAGACGGACCTCTGAAGGCACCTTAGTCATCGCTCGAGAATGATCTCCTGAGTGCTCGGGACATATCTACACCCACAAGCACAAGTTAGAAGGCACGCAGGGACTCCTCACCTGCGTATGCCCTCCGATGCTTAAGTTAGTAACTATAGGAGAATAGTATAATAGATAAGTAAGGCATGTCATTATAGAACAATGATACCTTCCTGACGTGAGAGGGTTGATCTCGGTATTGTTACAAGGAGCCGGGGATAGACCTGTACATTAGTAGCATTCAGAAGGGCTTAAAAAGAATCCCTCGTGGAGGGCCGGACTGCCTAGGGGACCCTCCAGGAGAAGGTGGGCCTTAGGGCAGGCTTGATAAGGGTCAATATTTCCTATATCTTAATGAATTATATCCCTATTTTGGCCTTATCTTTATGCTTAAAGTAAATAATTATTCGTATTACATATTATTACAGGATGAAGCAAGGAAGTTGGCTTCTACAATTAATTAGGGGCATAATCGAAGACATTGGATTACCCATTTTTTATTGCTCAAATTGAAAGGCCAATTATGGAGTCTAGAGGATGTTTCAAGTGCACTTGGCCCAACTATCAAATGGAATCCAACCAAAGGCCAAAGACCAACCAAAGGCCCAAGACCAATCAAAGGCCCAACAAAGCCCAATTTGTAGAAGACTTTTCTTTGTTTTGTATTTTTTTTATAAGTGATTTACCACCTAAAGTCTTTTGTATTCTTATGAGAAGTCCACCACCTAAAGTTTTTTGTATTCTTATGAGAAGTCCACCACACAAAGTCTTTTGTATTTTTTGTCTTTTACCTAATTTTCTTCCACTAATTAGGTGAATGTTTTGTTGAATAATTGTGTGGCTTGTATTGCATCTTGTGACCTATAAATAGCTCACTTTGATGCATTTGTGAGAGGTTGTTATTATTTGAATCAAAGTTTAGTTTTGTTCTTAGAGTTTCTCTTAGAGAATTACTCTTATTCTCTCTCTTGTTTTCTCTTGTAATCTTACTTCCTTTCTTTCTTCTTTTAAATTATTATTGCATTTATTGTTACTTTATTATCCACCGCCTAAATGGCCGGTTAATTTATGCCTTTAAATTTCTACAATTTTAATTCCTGTCATTTAAATTATCCACCGTCTAAATGGCCGGTTAGTTTCTGCTATTTTAATTCCTGTCAATTAAATTATGTCATTTAAATTACGTCATTTAAATTCCTGTCAATTAATTTTTAAATGGAAATGAATAGCTAAATCTAATCTTGGGTTAAGGCGAGGACAGTGTCCAATGTTCTTGAATCTCAAGATAAGCCAAACCTCGATGAATGCAAGATTTATCTAAGTTAAACTTGAGTTGAGTGTGTAAATGATTTTGTGAGTTTGGATTGGGTCATCATCCTAACTTAGAACTCTCATGTCATGTATGAGAGTTGCTAGAATTGGAGATGAGATATACCCAAGCTCAGACAATCAAATCATAGTCTGTAGTATAATACAATTTACAGTGACATCTTAACCTAGAACCCTCATATTATGTATGAGGGTTGCTTAGCTGAGAATCATTCGTATCTTGAATTATAACTACCAAATGATCCTCTGTTTATTTCAGATTAATGTTGCTATTTAAATTGCTATAAGAGATTTATTAGGCATTGGTTCTGAACTCGCCTCAACCCAAGACCTTTTTAATATTCAAAAAAAAAAACCTTTTCACAATCAAGAAAACTTAGCTCTCTTTGGATAAATCAACCTGAATGAACAATTCTTTTGTTAAATAAACCTCCCAGTGAATCGACCCGGACTTGTCCGGAATTTATATTTGTGCTACAACTACACTCACACATTAGTGAGTTTAAACCTCCTCACCATTTCAACACTGAACATCCAAACTGATTAAGGCTATTTAAATTGTAGGGTGAGGAGTGCAGCCAAATTTTGGCGCCGTTACCGGGGAGGTGCAACAGAAGAAAAAATTCACTCCACGGGTAACTTTGTTCTTAATATTGTTTTTTCTTAACTGTTTGCATATTATTCAAATTATATGAGACTTAGATCTGGTAGAATCTTAAGCCATCAAACTGAGTCAAACCATTCTATAGATTCTTTATCAAAGACTAAAATATCACTTTTACAATCCATAATGTCTCAACAAAATGAAAACCTATCTGCTCATGGGAGTGATCATGGAGAACATGATCCTTTGGATGGTGATGAGATTAAACCCCTCAGGGATTATTTGCACCCTCCAAGGCAAACCACTTCCTCTTGCATAATCCTACCAATAAACCATCATCGATTTGTCCTTAAATTAGGTACCATACAAATGCTCCCCACATTTCATGGTATGGATTCTGAAAATCCATATACACACATGAGGGATTTTGAAGAGGTATGTGGTACCTGTGGGGATCAAAATATACATGAGAACACTATTAGACTAAAGCTCTTCCCATTCTCACTCAAGGATAAAGCAAAAATGTGGTTAGGGACTCTAGAGCCTAGATCAATAGGAACTTGGAGGGAGATGCAAACAAAATTTCTAAAAAAATACTTCCCAGCTAATAGAACAGCATCACTCCAAAGGCAAATGATGAATTTCGTCTGTAAACCAAATGAAACATTTGCTCAAACTTGGGAACGTTTCAAGGACCTCTTGCATTCTTGCCCACACCATGCCTTTGAGTAATGGCAGGTAGTTAGTTTCTTCTTTAATGCCTTAACTCCTAATTTGAAAATGCTGGTGTCCACCATGTGTAATGGTGATTTTTATGAAAAAACTCCTGAAGAGGCTGTTGCATACTTTGACCATGTAGCTGAAAACTCTAGAAATTGGGAAGTTGGGCCATTAACCATGGGAGATTTGAGAGACCAATACAATCCACAACCAAAGGGAAAACTTCAATTAAATGAAACTGATGACATCAGTGCTAGATTAGCTCTGTTAACAAAGAAAATGGAAGAATTGGAGATGAAAAAAATGAAGGCTGTCAATGAGGTAGAGGTGCATTGTGTAGTGTGTTAAGCTAATAGCCATAGAAAAGAGAAGTGTCCAACTCTCCCTGCTTTCAAAGAAGTGCTGTATGGCCAAACTTCAAACTCACAACCAAGGCAAACAGAGGGTAGGATATACCAAAACCAGGGTGGAAATTATCAAGGGTACAACCCAAACTCAAACACCTACCATCCAAATTCTAGGAACCACCCAAATTTCTCTTGGAGAAATGACTCAGCACCTCAGCCACACCAACCATTTCCCTCACAACCACAGCCACAACCTCAGCTACAGCCCTACCAGCCTAACCAAGGACCATCTGGCTCATATCAGCCACCGCATAAGAGATCCCTAGAGGATACTCTACAACAATTTATGCAAGGGCAAATGGGGAACAATGCTCAGGTAGCAAAATTCCAAGAGCAAACAAATAGGGCAATTGAAGATATGAGGAGTCAGCTAACCAAGCTAACTCAAACTTTGACTGTGAGAGAACCTGGGAAATTCCCTTCTCAACCAAATCCCAACCCCGTGAGGCAAACAAATCAAGTGGAATCATCAAATAGTGGGAACAATAATCATGAGCAGGTGCAAGCAGTCACTGTCCTTAGGAATGGAAAAATAATTGACAAACTAGATGATCCTAGGACAAGCCAACCTAATGCACAAGAAGAAGAACAAAATGAAAATATAAAAAAAGACAATGCTCCAGCTTTGGAGGAAAAACTTGAAAACAAAAAAAGGAAGGTAAAAAAAAAATAAGGTGGAAGAATTCAAGAGCAACCCTGCACCACCATTCCCTAAAAGACTCACTCAAACAAAGAGGGAAAAACAAAATACTGATATTTATAAAGTGTTCAAGCAGGTGAGGATTAACATTGCTCTCCTTGATGCAATCAAACAGACACCATCTTATGCAAAATTCTTAAAAGACTTGTGTACTGTTAAAAGAAAGATCAACATCCATGAGAAAGCATTCTTAACTGAACAAGTGAGTTCCATCCTGCAACTTAAAACACCTCCTAAGTACAAAGACCCTGGTAGCCCAACCATTTCTTGCATAATTGGAAGCCAGAGGGTGGACCAAGCACTCTTAGATCTAGGAGCAAGTGTCAACTTGCTTCCTTATAGTGTATATCAGCAACTAGGCTTAGGAGAACTCAAGCCAACAAGAGTTACCCTACAGCTTGCTGATAGGTCAATCAAAGTCCCTAGGGGGATAGTGGATGATGTATTAGTGCAGGTGGACAAATTTTACTTGCCTGTTGATTTTATAGTCTTGGACACACAACCCCATCAAGGCCCTCAACCCCCTGTTCCAGTCATTCTTGGTAGACCATTCCTAGTAACTTCAAATGCCATAATTAATTGTAGGAATGGAATACTTAAGTTATCATTTGGAAACATGACTGTAGAGATGAATATCTTTAGAGTTTCCAAACAACACATAGCTGAGAATGAGGTGGAGGAAGTAGATTTGGTTCAAACATTAGCTGAGGACTATTTTGCAAAAGAATTTTTGAACAAATCTATGGAAGAAGATCAAGAAGAGAGAGAGAGTTAAAATAATTGGAGAACACTAGGAAGCAAGAAGCAATGCCTGTGGCTCAATGGATTCCCAAATTAGAACCATTGGGTTCTCTGAACAATGAGGAGTCACAATCTGATAATACCTCACCCACACCTGAAATGAAACCTTTGCCAAGTGAGTTAAAATATGCATTTCTAGGTGATGAGAACACACTCCCCGTAGTCATCTCTTCAAGTTTGACATCCCAACAGGAAATTCAACTGATAAACATTCTGAGAGCTCATAAAAAAGCCTTAGGTTGGACCATCTCAGACTTGCATGGAATTAACCCTTTGACTTGCACTCATAGGATATTTCTAGAGGAGGATGCTAAACCTGTTAGGCAAATGCAGAGGAGACTCAATCCTAACATGAAAGAGGTGGTTAGGAAAGAAGTGCTAAAGTTGCTGGATGCGGGTATTATATACCCCATCTCGCATTCAAAGTGGGTCAGCCCCATTCAAGTGGTCCCAAAAAGGTCTGGAGTCACAGTGGTGAGAAATGAAAAGACTGAATTGATCCCTAGTCGCATCCAAACCGGATGGAGAGTGTGCATCGATTACAGAAAACTCAATGCAATGACTAGAAAAGACCATTTTCCATTGCCATTCTTGGACCAAGTCCTTGAAAGAATAGCTGGGCAAGCATTCTATTGTTTCCTTGATGGTTATTTAGGATATAACCAGATTGACATTGCCCTAGAGGACCAGGAAAAGACCACTTTCACATGTCCATTTGGGACATTTGCCTATAGACGTATGCCTTTTGGACTATGCAATGCCCCTGCCACCTTCCAAAGGTGTATGATAAGTATTTTTAGTGAGATGACAGAACACATTGTGGAGGTTTTTATGGATGATTTCTCTGTCTATAGAGCTAGTTTTGAGGCATGTTTAGAGAATTTAGAGAGAGTTTTAGCTCGTTGTGAAGAAACCCACTTTGTGCTTAACTGGGAAAAATGTCATTACATGGTCAAACAAGATATAGTCCTAGGGCATATTGTCTCTGCTAAGGGAATGGAGGTGGACAAAGCCAAAGTAGAAGCCATCCAAAAATTACCAGTCCCTAAGAGTGTTAAGGACATCAGGTCTTTCCTGGGGCATGCTGGGTTCTATAGGAGATTCGTCGCATCTTTTAGCAGCATAGCCCGGCCTCTGTGTAATTTGCTCTCCCAGAATGTCCCATTTGAGTGGACATCATCTTGTCAAACCTCTTTTGAGAGGTTAAGAAATGCTCTCATCTCAGCCCCCATTATTCAACCACCAGATTGGTCACTACTCTTTGAACTTATGTGTGATGCAAGTGATTATCTGTAGGAGCAGTCCTAGGGCAAAGAAAAGATAAAAAACCTTATGTCATCTACTATGCCAGTAAAACCCTCAATGAAGCCCAAAAAAATTACACAACAACTGAGAATGAACTATTGGCAGTAGTTTTTGCATTAGAGAAGTTCAGATCATATCTGGTGGGGTCATTAGTCATTGTTTTCACTGACCATGCTGCTTTGAAATACTTGCTCACCAAACAAGATGCCAAACCGCGTCTTATTAGGTGGATTTTGTTACTCCAAGAATTCAACATAGAAATCAAAGATAAAAAGGAATTAGAAAATGTGGTGACAGACCATTTGTCTGGACTTCCATGCCAAGACCTTAATCTAGACAAAGAACCAATCAGGGACACCTTTCCAGATGAACAGCTCTTCCTTATCAATGATACCTCAACCTCTGTTACTCCATGGTATGCAGATCTGGCTAACTATCTAGCCACCGGTCTAACTCCAAATCATTGGACCAAGCTAGATAAACAAAAATTCTTTAGGAAGGTTATGACTTATTTTTGGGATGACCCTTACTTGTATAAGTATTGTGCTGACCAAATTTTAAGAAGGTGCATCCCCGAGCATGAGCAACAGAGTGTTTTGAATTTTTGTCATACTCTTGCTTGTGGAGGTCATTTCTCCACAAGAAAAACATTGGCCAAGATCTTACAAAGTGGACTCTTTTGGCCTACCATGTTTAGAGATGTGCATCAGTTCTATAGCTCATGTGATAGATGCCAAAGGCTAGGAAGCCTAACCAAGAGGAATATGATGCCCTTGCAACCCATTCAGGTATTAGAAATTTTTGATTGTTGGGGAATAGACTTCATGAGACCATTTGTTAATTCAGGTGGGCACGAGTACATCTTGTTAGCTGTTGACTATGTGTCCAAGTGGGTAGAAGCAATCCTAACAAGAACAAACGATCATCGGGTTGTAATGAAGTTTTTGAAAGAAAATATTTATAGTAGGTTTGGAATGCCTAGGGCTATCATAAGTGATGGAGGTTCTCATTTCTGCAACAAACCAGTGGCTGAATTAATGAGAAAATATGAAGTAGTCCATAAGGTTGCAACCCCATATCACCCTCAAACCAATGGCCAAGCTGAATTGGCCAATAGGGAGATAAAAAGGATTTTAGAGAAAACAGTCAATTCTAACCGCAAGGATTGGTCCTTGAGGTTGATTGATGCACTTTGGGCCTATAGAACTGCATACAAGACCATTCTAGGCATGTCTCCCTATAGGTTGGTATATGGTAAGCCATGTCATCTGCTAGTTGAAATAGAGCACAAAGCCTACTGGGTCATTAGGAAGATTAATGAGGAATCAACAGAAGTGAGCCTCAATAGGAAATTGCAACTTAATGAACTTGAAGAACTTAGGGATGAGGCATTTGAAAATGCCAAATTTTCTAAGTTGCATATGAAAAAGTTGCATAACCAACACATCAACAGAAAAAATTTTCATGTTGGTTAGCAGGTGCTTCTCTACAACTCAAGGCTTCATTTGTTCCCAGGGAAGTTGAGATCAAAATGGACAGGACCCTATACAATCAAGACCATATCAGAATATAGGGCAATAGAAATTGAAATCAAAGAGTCTGGACAATGTTTTAAAGTGAATGGTCAAAGGCTGAAACCATATCTAGGCATAGCTGAGAAAGATTTTGTTGAAGAAAATGACGAGACGGTGGAGTTGGGTGAACCACCGTTAGTGGTTAAGTGACCTTTAGGAATACATTCGTCTGGGAATCTAACGTTAAAAGACCACCTTTCCATTTAGGTTAAATGGATGTCTTTGGAATTCAGATATAAAAAAAAAAAACAAAAAATATATATATAATATATTTATTGTTCATTTTTGTATCATTTAATTAACTTTGCCTCAAATAGTATTTCTCTGTGTGCAGTCTAAATAAAATATTTGCATACTAATTCATGCAATGAAGACTGCCAGGTATGCCCATCTTCTATTCTTTTATTGCCGATTGAGGACAATGCGCAATTTAAGTTGGGGGGTAAGGTGTACTTAAGAATTGATTTATTGGTATTTGAAATTGATTCATTGTGCAAATAATTTTGTTTGACTCGATAATATTGTCTTGTGTGGTATATATATAATTTTATTAGGCCTCTAATAAAATAAATAAATAAATAAATAAATAATAATAATAAAAAAATTTGAATTGAGAGAGACAGAATTAGCACTGGTGGTAGCCATTTTTCTCGGGCAGTGCAATCACACTGTCCTATAAAGGAAGAGGCACACTGTCAAATGTTGAAAAATGAGACACCGAGCGTTGAAAAAAGAGACGTGCCTGACCCTGTAATTATGGCATGCCTCGAACCAAGTATGAAATAGTGACACCTATTGCTCTATAAGAGACTACATATCGATAGGAGGCAAGCCACACTTCTACAAGCAAGCTCAGTCTTCTTTCCTTCGTGTTGTTCACTGATCAGGTACTCTCATTCATTTTGTAAGTTTCATAGTTTTTACTTTTCTCTTATTATAGTTGTATTTTAATTAAAAAAAAAAAAT
The DNA here is from genome assembly GCF_014633365.1 of Diospyros lotus. NCBI lineage: Eukaryota > Viridiplantae > Streptophyta > Magnoliopsida > Ericales > Ebenaceae > Diospyros > Diospyros lotus. Next base: position 32,506,305 of record NC_068341.1, on the reverse strand, counting down.
GGATCTTCAACTCTTAAAAATTCGCAAGTACTATCCATCTCTCCCAATGAACGATTTGAAAAAAAATTATGTTGCTAGGTGTGAAAGACTTAGAATGTTGATGTATAAAAGCATTCCTGAAGATATTCGTTGGCTGATCGAAGCAAAAGTTCGATTAGCTGGCGAAACTTCACCTAATTTTAAGCAGTTCCCGGGCTTAGGGAAGAGTAGTTTTGCGAAGAAACGAAGAGCTAAAAGAGTGAATGGTTGTCACAAGTGTGCTCGTTGGACCTGTAACACTCGATGCAAATCTGTGGGGTTTACGTCCATAAATCGAGAAGATAAAATTAGTTTCATAAAGGATGAACTGAGTAAGGAGTCATTGGATGATATCCGATTGACTCTTGAGACGCATCTATGTGGAATAGTGCAAAGAGAACTTCTTGCTTTATGGACCCAGTTCATAAGTGACTACCAACGCTATAGTCTTAGGAATCTGACTAAAAATGACCCTGTTTGCCAATCTTTAAGAAAATTGGATGGGAAGCTTATCCCCGCTTCATAGAAAGTGTTTAAGCCGTTTCTGGACGTAAAACCAGAGGAAGATGTAAGCCACAATCACAACTATTTATACATACGCATAATCTTTATTTGTGTTTATTTCTTATTGAATTTTTGTATACCTACTTTTGATGACCAAATCTCTTTTCAGGGCATACATAAAGAACAAATATAATTGGAAGGTCAGTTAGTTCTTCGAATCAACACCATATGTGTACTATGGGGCTCTCAACTCGGGAGCGACAGTAGTAACGCACTTGCAGCAAGCGAACTAGGCCTAAAATTGGGAGAAAGAAAAATTAATTTGATATATGGAGGGGGAAGTTGTGGATTGAATGGTTGTGTTTCGCAAGATGCACATCTTGAAAAATCATATGTGGTAGGTGTAATGCCAATCCCTTTTGCTGAACCACATATTTCTGGGATTACATGCGGTCAACTTCTAGAAACGTCTTCTATGTCTGAGCACATGGCTTGTAAGATTTATCAGTCAGACGCCTTCATTGCTTTACTAGGAGGTTTTGGAACACTTGAAGAAATCTTTTGTATAATCTCCTGGGCTAAGAGTAATCTCCATACCAAACCCATTGGACTTTTAAATGTTAATCATTTTTTCGATGGATTTCTCTCTTTTCTTGATTAGGCTGTGGATCAAAAGTTCATTTCTCTTTCAGCAAGAAAGATTCTCATTTTCGCATCCACCATTGATGAGCTACTTGAGAAATTACATACTTATGTTCCATAGCATGATTTTTATGAGCCACGGATAGATTGGTCTAAAGTAACCAGAAACAAGCGCCAACGGGGTCCGATTAATTTAGATTTATCCCTGTAAGACAAGTCTATAATGAGATGGCTAAGTAAGGAGTACTTTTTGTACTTTTAAGACGCATCTCCTATGACTTGCATGAAATTTTTTTATGTTCTCTTAAAAAAAAAAAAACTGTGGAATGTTGTTAGGCAAGTCTATGATAAGATGGCTGAGTAAGGAGTACTTTTTGTATTCTTAAGACGCATTTTGTTTATCTTATGACTTGCATAATTTTATTTTATTTTATTTTTTATGTGAAAATATAAATATATATGTTATGCTCATTTGTTTGTTTGAGTTCTAGCAGTTTACAGTAAATCTATGGACTTGTGGAGTTACAGGTATTCCTAACAACCCTATTTTATTACTGCAATTCAAGTTGGGGGGTGTAAGGTCTAATTATAAATTATTTTGTTCATGTTTAGCTGTGAGTTTGCTATTATTTGCTTGTAGTCTTGTGTGAATTGATTATCTTTATCTGCTCTTATAAAAATAAAAAATAAAAAATTGTGTTTTAAATAACGCTATTCCTAAAGCTTTGGAGTTATGCACTGAGAGGAGAGGTCTTGCCGGAAGCCCTACTGTTGCCATTGCGAGCCTTGCCGAGGAAGATCACTGAGATGGGAGGACGAGCAGAGGTGCCCCTTGCTGAGAGGAAGCACGACCATATGCCGAGAGAATGCAGCTCTCTCTGAGAGAGCTGTTGCCACTACCGAGAGACACCACCATCTCCAGGAGAGATTTTCGCTACCAAAGGACCTTCCCGTGAAGGGACGCAGAGCCAGAGAGTCCTCTCCGAGAGGCTCAAAGCCTCTCGGAGAGGTGTTTCCAAGAGGAAAAAGCTCATCTCCGAGAGAGGAAAGTCTCTCTCTAAGAGAGATCGACACAGAGCGTGAGAGAGAAATGAGCGCAGGAGAGAGAAATAGAGGAGATGAATATTGGCCTCCCCCTTATTTTGGCCCCTACTTTTTCCTTATGCCACTTTTGCCCCCTTAAACCCTATATTATTCGTTCGGTCTCCGATTTAAATAATTTCTTCGCTGTTCAACCACGATTTTCCTAGGGATTGAAAACCCGGGCTTGGGACCACTTTTGGGATTTACTCACCTAGGCCAAATGACTAAAATGCCCCTCGATAGACACTTAGGAATTCTATGGCATAACAGTAGTGATTAACGAAATACAGGTATGGTGGTGCGAGTAAAGTTAAAAAATTTTACACATCAGATATGCACAACAGAATACAAATAAATACTCACTATACACAACTTGGATATTGAAGCAATACGTATATTCATCAAATGAATACTGTAAATGATACCTGAAATCCGATGTAGGGTTGAGTACATAAACTATTTTTGTACTAAGACTGAATCCACCTCAAGCTATGGTGGTCCTAGTCCATTCACAGCTAGAGTGTAGTATGGTATCACTTCAATCACCCATTCTTGTGCTAAATTGGAAGTTCTCCATATCACCAGCACCCGTGTCTCAATCGGTGCTTGACACTCATCTTGTACCCCCCTAATTATCTCTACCCTCGTAATCTTATACCACGTGTACCGTACTCAAAATTAGTTGAGGCGGTGCGGGAGTCAACTTTGGGTTCAAAGAAGTAAACTTTGGGGTCAACTGCTATTTTTGGGAGTCGACTCTTAAGTCAACTATAACTTCAAGGGAGTCGACTTCCAATTTCGTGGAGTTAACCACCACTACAGTCAACATCCTAAACAAAACATTCAAATATGCGATGTACCGGCTCATTAACTATTAACGAACCGCCATCATTAACATTTAATGATACATCCAAAACTATCATTAACTATTAAGATGTTTGAGACATATCGGGTACAAAATGTCAATATTAGAAGCAACTTTATATGGTGTATGACTTTTTAGGTTCACCGTCCACTAGCAATCAGATAGAACCAAAACTCATTTTAGCACCAGTCAGCACCTAAACCTATCACCAAAATCTCTCCATATCTCTATGACAAATTGAGGATCCTGAATAGCGCTTAGAAGTAGTTCAGGATAGTATAGGTGACAATAAAGCCTCACTTCAAATGAACCTATTATAGTTTACGATTATAATTTTTTCATCACCTAACGTCCCGACTAAGCGGGAGTTATGGAGTGATAAACTCACAAACTCGGTAATTATATGTCTGACCTTGTCAATCTTTATGACATCTTAGGAAACACATTTCCTTATAATCAATATGCCATGGCTAGGGACTGTCTGTAACACCTATTTTTCCCAAGCTTACATTAACATGAAATTTCGAGGATGTTTTTTTTTTCAACATACACTCAACCTAAATCAAATCCCGACAATCCCATTCTACTTTCTCAGCATAGCAAACTTAAAATGAATAAGCTAAGACATGTACATCATCACATTAGTGGAAGCAAGATCGAAACCTCAAATTTCACATAACCAAATTCACTTTATTCACAATGTAGAAATCGAACCATCGTTTAATATGATATTTTCAAAACAAAATGCATAGAGACTCATCTCATCAATAACAATTACTAAATACCTCAAACATAGACAAAATATACACTAAGGATCACCAACGTAAATGACGGCTACATCTCAATAACCCCTTTTCCTTTAGCGTCGTTGCTTTCACATAGAACTTTTGAATATTCCAAGTGAAGGATCATCACGAGGATACATAGCATGCAACGGAAGCGTTTTTAAATAAAAACTTTCCTCGTATTGATTAGAATCTAGGAAACTTACTTTTCCTTCGGATTACCGGACGGAATGAAGCGATAGGAGGAGGATGGGCGGGTGCTTCTTCTCGTGGTGGAGATGACGGCTGTCCTGCAATCCTTCGGCTCTTTCGCATCAGAACTTGAACGTTCTCTTGATCTTCCAAAGGTATGACTCAAACTCGTGGCCTCTCTTTTGGTGAAGAAGAGTAAAAAAAAAAAACTCTTAGATGAAAAACAACCAAGGAGAGAATATATATAGGGAGAACCCTAGGGTTAAAACCCTAGTGGGCCAAACCCTAGAGGGCCAAGTTCATTTAATTAATTTTCTAATTGGGTTAGCCCAATTAATTAATTAAAAAACTAATGAACTATTATTTTATTTTAGTGCAATTAATTATGGACCATTCTGAATAAAATAATTCTCTCTCAATGTAATTCACCCAACAAGCCAAATGTATTAAATAATACATGAGTTATATCGAGCTACCCCGGGGACCAAAAGACAAATTATTCACGGCTACTAAAATGACCAAAATATCCTTGCTACCTAGTAGCTATATTTTGTCATTCTAAGTGTTCCAACTATCACCATATGGTAACACTGACCCCACGAATAATTTTGCATATGCAATGTCTTTGACCTACTAGTGTAATGACGAAAATACCCCTCTGCGTAACACCCATCATTTAGAAAGGAATAATGTACTAACACCTCTCTAAATGATTTCTACCATCCTTAGATCACTAGTCCAATAATCCGTGACTACTCGAATGTACTTGCTTATCACTGGGAGCTACCCAGAAGCACACACTCTTAAGTCACGTTCCCAGGGCCCTGGATTATTTGATTATTCTTGGACAATCACAAGGGGGTGAATCACAGAAACTATCTTGTATTAGTCTGTCTTAGCTAATTAGAAATCATACTCCCAACTCAAAAGGTTATTGATCTTTGATAGACCTCACCTACAGTGAATCTAAGAATATAGCTCTAGGTTCACTAGACCACCAACTAATACTCAAGTATTAGAGTACTCGTCCACGTAGTAGCAGTGATAGACTAGCTCCATGATAATTAGTACTTTGTCATTAGCTTCTATCACAGGTCCACTCTACGCATTCCAAATGCGCTTGTACAATTAGAGTAAACGGACTGTTTACTGGCTAAGGCAAGCCATCCTCCATTAGGATCTATTGCACAATGATCTTATCATGATAGAATGCCCAGTTCTATCAAAAGATCAAGAGTAATATTTTCTTGCTTATTAAGTACCCATGATTCATGCCTAACTGTGAAGAACGACCAATCACATGAATCACTTACTTAATAGCATGGACACTTTTCCAACAATTAAATGCAAATAATATATGTGCCATAAACTGACTAAAAGAAACATCATTACCATAAATTAAACAAAACGTGTCTTTAGGGCATACATTTCCAACACCAAGGACATAGTCCAAATTAGATGTTGAATCATCTAAGTGAGAGTTCAAAATATTTTCATAAATATATGCAAGACCATGAAATAAACCAACATATTCCGACATGTCTCAGCTTAAGAGATTCCCACACAACGTTTAACCCATATCCCAAGGAAGGAATAATTTCTCTAAAGGCAACGCAACCATATCAACACATTGGCATAACCCAATCCCAGCTTAAAAGGGGAAACATCAATGGATCTTTCTGACATCTCAAGAACAATCGTTACCACTCCTACCACAGGAGGATCAACATCAATGTAGGAACTCGGCTTACCACAATTACTTCAGAGATTACATTCCCACTCAAAAGCATCTCGGAGACACTACCCATGTCCAACACATATGCTAATGCCATAACCACAATATGTAATGATGCATTACATAAAATGACATTTCAATGCACATTTTTTAATGCACTCGAAAATAAACAATTTGGATAAACCATTCACATGAAAACAACCATTCATATGCCAAAATCATTACATGAAACAAAATCAAGTATAGGGTCGAACCACCCAAAATAAACCAAGTTTTGATAGTAGAACCACTCACAATAATTTAAATTTGAATTAGAAACTCTCACCTTAATTTTGCTTTTCAGAATTTCTCGAAGAACGTGCCGACCTTAAAAATCGTGCAAATCTCCAAATCCTATAGGTAAATTTTCTCTTAATCAATAAGTATCTAATAAAATCAATATTTCTAATTTTTATAAATTTTTTCATAATCTTTCTCTGTTTTCTCCTATTTTCCATAAATCTTATTTTTAGAAAAATAATATCTCCTCAAGGTTTTTCCCAAATTTTTCTACATAATAATTCATAAAATAATATTAATAATTCCATGAAATTTTATGGATTTTTTTTAGATTTTTCTCCTATTTTTTCTATATTTTCCATAATTCCTTTTTACCTAAAAAATTACAAAATAAATAATTCCTTCAATATTTTCTAGAATTTTCCTCCACCAAAATCCACAAAATAATTTTTCAATTTTTTTTACAGAATTTTATAAGTTTTATTTTGGAATTTTATTATATTTTTCTCATTTTCTTATTTTTTTCATTTTCTTTTTATTTTTTTATCTTCTCCGGTTGTCTTCTCCAACTATGGCGACGATCTCTGATGGCTGATCCAACGACACCCCCATGAAGCACTTGTTGAATAGGTCATAAGGCACCCCTTGGATGCTCGAAAAACCAACTGGGAAGACTCCAAATCGAGCAAAATCGATTTGGCTACAACGAGATGCACGTTTTCCGACGAGGCTTCAATACCCTTTCAAACAAACTCCAAACTACCTCAAAATTTTCAAAAATGCTCTTCAAGACCTCTAGAGCAAGATCCCTTTATCAAATCTCTCAAAAATTCACTAATTCTCGAGCCATATGATGCTTTGAATTCAGTCGAAACCCTCACCTATTTATAGGCAAAATTCGGCCGTCTTCTAGCCAATCACCGGCCTTAGCTTCTCCCACATGCCTTCTAGACCATGCTTGGCCATGCCCTGACGAGAGATGGTCGTCCTATCGCCAGATTTTTAGACCCATGCACGGTCAGATCTGCTATGCCTTGTGCAGAAGTTTCAAAAATTACACTTTGGCCCTCTTGAAAATTTCTTTTGCATTTTTGCCCTATACTTGAAGCCCCTAAATTATCCAACAATTCCATTAAGAAACCTTCATTTCATCCCTGAAAATTTAGAAAAATAATTTTTTTTGACCTCTTTCGACTAAAATTAATAAATTACACTGAGGCTCGAATATACGTAAGATCGTGTTTTGACTGAAAATCCTTTTGTTTCTTCCCAAAACCACTTAAGAGTTGCTTCTTATGCTAAATATGATCCTTCTCAGGGTTTCATTGACTTCTCGGAAGTCCCTTACGATCATTCGATTTTCTTAACATGAGTCATAGCTGTACTGAAAACCGTTTCTAATTTGATTTATTCGGCGTCATAAATCCCGCCTCGAGACGCTCGTCAATGTCATAATCTTTTCCTTAGATATTTACGCTCTGAGGCACTCCCTGTTGTTGATTCGATGATTTATTTTATTATTAAATCAATTTTTCAGTATTTTAAACTCATCTAAATTACATGGCAACCTTACAAAAATATGGGGTATTACACTGTGCTGTCACACTAACAATAGATCATATAGGATGTCCACCCTATTAGTTACGACGTGTAACACCCCGTTTCTCGAGCGCACTATAACTTAGAACAATTCTGGGATAATAAGTTTTTTTTTATTTAAAACTATGACTAAACCATATCATTGCTCTTATTTATCCCAAAATTTCCATACATCTATCTCGAAAGAGAATTATCATAAACATCAAATGCGAAAGTTAGAATCGAACCTAACATCTTATCATTAATCATAAATCAATTCTTACATCCTCATTAACCATAAGTAAGGTTATACATCATCATTTCTCAAAACATTCTGTAACGATCCATTAGAGGGTTTAGATTTTATTTAGAAATTATTGAATTTCTTAATTAGTTTTGTTTGGAGGATTTTTGCCAATTAATTGTTAATGTGGCAATTTAGAGATTTTAATTGAGGAAATAGTATTTAAATATCAATTAAATAGCATTTAATTATATTTACTTATTGTGGAAATTAAATGCAAGGACATGAGAGTCATTTAGCAATTTGTAATTAGAATTTAATTAATTAATTAGAGTTATTATTCTTAAGGGATTGAGGTATCCGAGCGTGAGAAGGTTTTGGGTTGGTGAAGTCTCCTAGTTATAATAGGAGAATGAGTTATGGCGTTAGGGCTTCTTAGATCAGTGTATATATATAGTTTCATAAGTCACAATTTTCTCACACTGCGTAAAGAGAAGAAGTTTGTGAAGAACAGAGAGTTCGAGAAGCATTGCAGTGTTTAGATTCTCTATTGCAATCGCTCGATCCGATCAGAGTTAGCATAAGGCAAGTATCCTATCTGTAATTCCTTCATTACAGATTCAAGTTAGTTCATTCTCAGTTTATTCCAGCGCTTCTTTGAGTTCTCAGATTTATATCAATTCCAGTGTATATATATATATATATGCGTAGAGCAGTGAGTGCATAAGGAAGTATGTGGGATTCTTTATAGTGAATCTTTTAAATATGATCTTCAAATCATATTAGCAGTGATCTCAGAATACCAAGACTCTTGTGTTGGGTTTCCAGTTTAATCAGTCAGAATGTTCATGCATATATATATATTCTCATGCGATATATTATTACCCAGTGAGTTATGTTAAGCTATGCACAATCCTTTACAGCGTTTTCTTTCATAAGCGATTGATTTAATGCATATTGATATTATTTTATATCAATTGGGATTGTTCTCCCAAGATTTCTTTTGGAATGGTGTAGTGATGCTAAGTTTTGATTCGAGAGATGGTCTCTGTTATTGTAAGCTTCGTTTTGTATAAGTTTCCAGTCATTCGAATGAGCCTCCTTGTCATTCGAATGAGTTCAGTGGTATCCGAATGAGTTTTCAGTGTTATCGTAATTTTTTCCCTTATAATGTATCAATCATTCGAATGAGTCATGTGTTATTGTATCATTCGTATGTATTTTTGAGGTTTTGAGACTGTCATTCGAATGAGTTTTCTTGTCATTCGAATGAGCCCTTGAAAATTTGAATAAGTTGTTGCTTTGTATAGTCTAGCATTCGAATGAGTCTCTCTGTCATTTGAATGACCTGTGAGTACCCCATAAATTCATTTGAATGAGGGTACTGTTGCATTCGAATGAGTTATTTTTTGCCAGTTCAAAAGTTGGAAGTTGTCAAAATTCATTCGAATGAATTTGTGAGTCATTCGAATGAGTCCTTGATCAGATTCGAATAGCCTTTGTTATATATCATCTATCATTCGAATGAGACTCTATCATTCGAATGAGCCTCTATCATTCGAATGAGTTTCTTCCATTCAAATGAGCTTGCTGTAGTCCATTTTTTTTCATTCGAATGGGCTACTGTTTCATTCGAATTGCTTCGTTATGCTTCCTCAATCATCAAAATAGTATCATATGGCATCCGAATGGCTTCCAATAAATTCTTAATGCAAGTCTTAAATTTAATATAAATATTCAATAATTCAAATATTGAATTTTTATGCCAAGATATGATAAAGATCCAATATGCCATGCTTATACTCAAAAATCTCAGAATATTTGTATCTCAATATGGCTGGTAAAAAAAATCATATATCATGTTTAGTAGTTAATTATGACATGATCAGCATTATTTTGTGGGATTATGTGCATACACATTTGTATGAGCATTGAGCATGACTTTATATGGAGCACTACATATCATGTGCCAGCACTTATATGAGCATTGCATTATGCGCGCCAGGAGGCTTGTCCGCGGGGATCCCACTAGTATCAGTTTAGTTATATCTCAGTTATGAGTCGCTCGCATGTTGTCGACCAAGGGGCTAGGGGCATATTGTCCACAGTATGTGTTTACAGTTTTTATGTTTGCAGGACTCAGATCAGTCAGATATGTATTACAGTTATGTAGGCTTACGTGCCAAAGTTGCATACCTGCATTTAGTTATAGTTTAAGTGCATAACATCTTATAAATGCCATCCAGTGATTATTATATCTCTTAGTACAAGTTCAGTAAGTATTTTTATTAGTATCGATATTCTTTGATTCAGGTTCAGTTATTCTCTTCAGTTTATTACTTGCTGAGCTTTGTAGCTCACCTTGTACTCTTCACCATTCCAGGTCCTAGTGGGGGAGTACCAGATGTGGGGCCTAGCAACAGTGTCCAGTAGTGTGTGTACATGGAGCCGCTCAAGACCAAAGATGTCTGGGAGTTTATTAGTTGGTGTTTTTATCAGTTTAGGTTTATTTTATATTCCAGTTTAGAGATTTTCCCCCTTAGATGTAGTTTATGGTTTTCAATTGATGTTGACTCAAAATTTTATTTCAGTTGATTGAGGTGTTCAGTTGGTATCAGATTTCAGTTTGTCAGTTAGTTTATTTTATTTTTCCCGTAGCACCTCTTCTCGGGTAGTTCTAGGAGAGGGGGTGTTACACATTCAGAATTCAAAGTAGCAGAACTTAAATACTTGGGCTACATAACATACATTCAACTCATCATACAATTCACCATGCACTTTGCTAAGTGCCACTTCATGTCTCATTCATCCTCATTTCTGCTACAATCTCCATCTTGAACGTTTGAATAGTCCAAGGGCAAAGCCCAAGTTAGATAATGAATCATTTAAGTAAGGGAACAAAACATTTAATACTCATGTACGTATGCAATGCACATAACATCATAACTCTTTATTTGGGTCGACCGCACCTTAAAATTACCCGCCATTTTTACAGTCTCTCTGCCAGACCCAAGTGTATGGGTGCATCCTTGGCAAAGCAATAGCGCCAGTACCTAATCCCAAACCCATGCAACGTATGACCATGAATCTCATCATGCTCATATGCATATTTCATTATCAATACATGTAAATGCAATCTACATGACATGCTCACATCAAAGCATGACAACATGACAAAATCATTTACATAAAATAGGATTTTGGGTCGAACCACTTACAAACCAAGCATTTTCATAAAACTAAATCCAGTTGGGAAGTACCACTTACCTTGCAAAAAGATAATTTTGCCCCTAGAGTAATTTTACCTCAAAATTAGCGTCAGACTGTCAATCGTACTCAATTATGAACCTTGACGTACCCTGGGCATCATAATTACTTAAGAAAATCATATTTCTAATTTTCTTAATTTCTCTTCACAATAATTCCTAAAACAATATTTCTAAACCCCAGAAATTTTCTCATAATTTTCAGAATCCATATTCTATTTATTCTTCATTTTTTCTTTGATTTTCAAGCATCTATTGCCTCAAAAATCCATAATAAATACCAACTATGCATTTCTCTTCCAATTTCATTATCAACAATTCTAAAATATCATTATCATATTTTTGGAAATTTTGAATTTTTTTTTGAAGATAACTCACATTCCCTCAGAGTGATTCAGTATTCTTCTATACTGCGATGAAGGCTCAGTTTATGTATCCAACGACGTCTTATGCCACAAATTTTCACATGAACTACTAAACCCAAGCCTATAAGATTGTTTTAGGAATTTTTGGTATTTTTTTATATATTTTATTTTTCCTATTTTCTTTCTTTCTCTTTTTCAAATCTCTCTTTCACTCTCAAATCTTTTTTCTTACAACCTTTCTCTTTCTAATTTAAGTCATCAAATCTTTCAAGTTTCCTCTATTTATAGAAGGTTGAATTAAGTTTAGCATAATTGTAGTGACCTACTATTTTTAATTATTTTGTCACTTTTTTTAATTATTTTTCACTAAATTTCTTCCATAATCTTTAATTATTTGTCCACATCCTACTTTGTCTCCCATATTTCTCTATTATTTCACCCATTATTTTTTATTATTTGTCTACACTCTACTTTGTCTCCCACATTTCTCAATTATTTCTCCTCTTATTTTTAATTATTTTGTCACATTTATTATTTTTTCACTAAATCTCTCCCATAATCTTTAATTATTTATCCACACCCTACTTTGTCTCCCACATTTCTCAATTATTTCACCCATTATCTTTGATTATTTTTCACACCCTACTTTTTCTCCCGCATTTCTCAATTATGTCACCCATTATCTTTAATTATTTTGTCACATTTTTTAATTATTTTTCACTAAATCTTACCCATAATTTTTAATTATTTGTCTACACCCTATTTTGTCTCCCACATTTCTCAATTATTTCACCCACTATCTTTAATTATTTTGTCACCTTAATTATTTTCTACTAAATCTTCTTTTGAATAGATTATTCTTTCATTTAGTTCATTAATTTTAATCTCACTTTCTTAGCCTACTAATTCTAAGCCCATTTATTTAGCCTTTTTTTTTTTTTTTAACTTAGCCCACTAACTCTAAGCTCATTTACTTAGCATTTTTTTTGTCAACTTAACCCACTAACTCTAAGGCCATTAGTTTTCTCAACTATAATCTCTAATGGATATCAAAAATATTTTTAATATAAAAAAATTAATTATTATTATTCTCAAAATACTAGGATATTACATGACGAGGGTGACAGATTTTATCCCCAACACTTATCTCCATATATCAACAATATATAACCACATAGATAAACCTCTCAACTTCCCAATTGAATGGTTCAGCACAATAGCAAATCCTGTACACCAACATACAAAACAACCATGATGGTTCAAGTCTAAGAATCATCTACATTATCGTAGCTAGGCAACATGACCATTATCCACTATGACATGTGGTTAGTTATTAACGTCGCATTAAATATGTTGTTCTCCAACAACCATGCACAGATTTACGAGCGATATCCTGAAGTCATATGGCATGTGACACACCATCATTTTATTAGTATCTTATACTAAACAAGGTAGTAAACACTATGTTAATGCATACTCGACTAATCAGAGTCCCCATTCGAAGAATCTAAGAACTAGGAATCATTTAAGAAGTAATGTTACTAGATAATTTATTCACACAGTCTCAACATTTTGAGAATAAGATTCTCAAACAGTAGATTTAAGAACTCATTCATATAACAAACTGGAGAGTTTATGAATGATGAAAACTTATTTTTTTATAAATATATACAAAGATATAATAAATGTATTAATTACAAAAATGCTAAATGTCATCCAAATCCAACATTAGGGCACACAACGCTAATAATCTCTCACTTGCATTAATATTATTTTACAATAAATCGACAACTAGTGCTTCACCATCAACAAGAATCAAATACCCATATTCTAAATATGTTAATCCAATTGTGACTGAGTCATAAACTTGGTAAGTAGGTAAAAAACATTATCTGCTAAATCTATTTTCTGGAATTGCATGTCCCCATATGCTATAATCTCTCAAATAAGGTGAAACTAAAGTTCAATGTGTTTAAACTTTTGATGACACTTGGGTTCCTTTGCCTGTACAATGGCTCCATTATTATCACAATACAAAGGTACTAGTGACAGAATGGATGAAACCACACTAACCTCAGAAACAAATTTCTGAATCTGAATAGCTTCTTTTGCAGCATCACATGTCGCCACTTATTCAGCTTCTATGGTTGAATACGCTGTGATTTCTTGCTTTGAACTTTTCTATCTCATGGCACAACATTCAAGAGAAAAACAAAACTAGATGTTGATTTGCTATCATCAACATTTGATTGAAAATCTGAATCTGTGTATCCATCTACATAGATATCACCATCTCCATAAACTATGAGCATATCTTCAATTATACTTCAGAATATATTTCATTGCGATCTAGTAACTCTCACCAGGATTGGACTTATATCGGCTTACAACATTAACCGCATATGCAATATCAGGTTTCGTACATATCATCATATTCATAAGGCTTACAATTACCAAAGCATAAAGTACTTTACTCATACAATCCTTCTCTTCAAGAGTGTTTGGGGCCATTCCTTTAGAGAGATTGTTATACCACTCAGAATTAGGGAAAATTGAAAACTTTTTTTGGGCTAAGGAATAGTCTCTTGGGAGAGAGGTTCTTTTCAGAGAAAGGTCCTTGAGAAGTAGTTCTTTCTGAAGAGAGGTCCTCTCAGGAGAGAGGTTTTTTCCAGTGAGAGGAAGTCTCTAGATCGCAGACAAAGCCTTCCCCCAGGCAAATATAATCATTTCTAGAAAGAAGATCTCTCTGGACTATGAAGAATTCTTTCGAGAAAGAGCTTTTCATAGAACTTTTAAGATCATTTCCGAAGAGGTATTCGTTCTAAAACAAAGCACAAGTAACACAAAGGCTACGTAGAGCACAACTATGTCCTATCTGTACTATCCTGTCTTCTCAGGGCGTGTCATTATGCTGGGGCTCAACATAAAAAAATACATTCTCTTCATACAACACATTTCTTAACACCTTAAATACCGTATTTCAAAGAAAATCCCCCAACATATCATTACAAATACGGAAGCAAAAATCGAAACCTGATACAGTAAATAGTCGAATTCACTTTATTCATAACATGGAAATCGTACCATAGTATATCTTCAAAATTAAATACATGGAAACTCATTTCACAAAGATAACAACGAATTACCTCAACATAACCAAATGATGCCTCAAATAACATTGAATCATAATAGTATTACATGATCAATATCTCAAACATCATTTGTAATACATAACATTCTTTGATTTTACAAGGCTGATTCTCAATGGGACATAAGTTTCTCAACATGACTAAAACATATCCAGAATCTTCATGAAGAAGCAAAATACCAGAACAATTTGCGAATCCCATCGGACACGTCACCCCGTGCCGTTACAACTCAACGACTTCTTTGCCTTTGCTGCAAGTCCCAATTGGAACATTTGAATGTTCCAAGGGTATAACCCAATTAGAGGATGAACCTTCTAGTGAGAGTTTAAAAATAGTTACATGAATGAATGATGCATAGACATGAATAAACAAATACCCTAATGTAACTTCCTTGGCCATCCAACCCAGCACGGAATCCTAGGCAGTCATCCTGGCATGCACACAAGGCAATGGGACACTCCTATACATTATTTTGGCAATACCCATGGGGAATTATGGCTACACTATCAGGGCGACATCCCATCCATGCACATATATCAATATGCTAGCAATATCATGCCATGTGAAATAATCACGACTATTGATGCAATAGAGCATGTACAGATATGACAATATGTGCATAAATTACAAATAATTTGACAACTTTTATGATCATGCTCAACATAAGCAAAACATAACATGTATAAGGCTTTAGGAAAAAATCACTCACTATAGCCTCTTAAGCTTCCTCGGTATGTGTGCCTTGACCTCAAAACGAGTGCCCAGATAATTTCATAGCTTCAACATGCTCTTTTAGTCTAAAATTAATTTCTAGAATTTTTTGAAATTTTTGAAAGCCTTTTCCTATTTTTCCACATTTTTGCCTATTTTCCCACATTTTTGCCTATTTTTCTTTCTTTTATTTTCTTTTTCCTTTTCTTTTTTTCTCTTTCTTCTTCTTCATTCCTTTTTCATGCGCGATCCCTCATGCATGCACAACCACCAAACGCCCGCTGCTGTCAGCCACCTCTGTACACGCCGACCGCCGCTACCTACTAGCACCACCGTCATCCTCCTCAGACCGCTGTGTAACCATCAGCCGACCGTCCCTTGCTGTTGTTCGCTGCTGCTGCTGTTGCCGTGGACGCTGCCTCCGACCATATTTGTTTTTGCTGCTACCCGCTTCGACCACCATAGCCCACGCCTCCGGCCACCACCAGCCCACCGATGGTTGTTGCTGTCATTGCCAATCACGCTGACCAGTTGCTACAACAGCAACTTCGCTGCTGTCATGGTTGCTCCTAGTTGCTGCCATCTTCACTCAATCTCATAATTCTCTTCTTCATTTCTCTTCCAAATGCTTCCTATTTATAGCCAACCCACTGACTTAAGCTGCCTTGGCCATCACTTTTTTCATCCCACTTGCAACAAATTGAACCATTAAGTTTGCAAAGGCTGGCCACACACACACGCTCATAGATATATATATATATAAATATTTTACATCACATTAATACTTAATCTTCTCAAATCTTTTTGCGAATCTCTCCATACCAACTTGCAGCCCACGGATTTGCTTCTAATTTGTGTCCACTGTTTTGCTTCCTCTATTTCTTGCCACACACACACATACACATATATATACATATTATATATAACACCATAATATAAGGGAATTTACACTTTTAAATCCCAAATTTAATCGCTATTTTGTTTGGCTAATTCTCTAATTGCAATTACAACCTTAAACATTAAATTAATTTGTATTACAATACTTAAAATGCAAAATTAATAACTCTAAGGCTTACTCGATAAGGACGATTTCGTCTCTGTGCCCTCAAAGGACCCTTGTTTTATCCCAAAACTATTTCAGGATTGATCCTTACAATAAAATTGAAGTCCCCTCAGGATTTTGTTGACTTACCAGAGGTCCCCTATGACAATTTAGTTTTTTAGGCTGAATTACAACTGTACCGAAAATTATCTTTGATCCAATTTCTTTCAATACCGTAAATTTTGCCTCAAAATGCTCGTTAATTCCATATCATTTTCATTAGATATCTAGGCTCCAAAGCACTCCTTGTAGTCGATTTGATAATTCATAACTGGAAAAATTACTTTAAAATCCCTAAACTTCATGAAAATTTCACTTATGGCCTAAGATAAATTACACTTGAGTCCTTTAAAAATTCTCGGGTATTATACTCTTGGGATTCGGGAGATGTGTCACACATGTCCTCTCAACATCCTCGGGAATCGTGTCCTATAAATACCAAGCTATAGAACTAAGAAAATGATCTCTAGACATTCGATAAATTCGAGACACTTAGAACATTTTTATTGTTTCTATTTCTTTTGGGTAATTACTTGCTATGAGTATTGATTTAAGCATTAGAGGGTTATCGCGGGTGAGTATTCCCCGCGAGCCTTCTAACCCCTTTTGTTAGTATTACCAGTGATATGAAAAAAGTCAATCGAGGCACCATTCATTCCCAAGAGGATCATATCTTTTCCAAAAGCCAAGTAAATCCTTCTTGAAAGACTCCCAGTTCTCTTCGAAAGCTGTCCACATAGCTTCCTGAAAGAGCCTCATCCTTCTCGGAAGTCATCTGTATCATTCTTGGAAGAATCTTATCTCTTCCTAGAAGCCTCATAGTCCAAGTATCCTCATTCCTGAGAGATATTCTTTCTGGAGTCTAATCCTTTTGGGAGACACAACTCTTTCGAGTGACATGCTCCTTTCGAGCAGCATCTTTCTCTTGGGAGACTCATTTCTTTTGGGATAGCCCTTTCTCTCGAGTGATTCATTCCACGTTCTTAACAAGTATTGTTAGTCTAGAAATTGTTCGCACGTTACAAATCTTAATTATTGTATTCAAGCCACAACAGAGATGAATTCCAACTCGAACAAGCAACTATCATTTCTTAGAATTAAATGTGCTAAACCTTTTCAACATCTTCTTTATGTACAAGCTCTGAGAGAGGCCTATCAATTTCCTAACTCTATCTCTATAATGTCTAATTCCCAAAATATAGGTAGCTTCTTCTAGATCCTTCATGGAGAACACTCTAGACAACTAGGATTTAGTTAACATCATCATGTCCACATTGTTCCCATTATAAGAATGCCATCCACATATAAGACTAAGAACACAATGTTGCTCCCACTATCCTTCTTATATACACATGGCTCATCCGAATTTCGCATGTAACCAAACTCTTTGATCTCATGATCAAAATAGATGTTTCAATTCCTCGAATCTTGCTTTAGGCCATATATTGTTCTTTTAAGAAAACACACCTAACATGGGTTGGCGGACTCAAAGCTTATTCAAAAAAGTCATTTTGAAGTCTATTTGTCAGATCTCATAGTCATAGTACACGACAATAGCTAACATCGTCCTAATGGACTTAAGCATCGCAGCTGGTGAAAAACTTTCGTTATAGTTAATTTCTTGACATTGATGATAGCCCTTAGCCACCAACCAAGCTTTATAAGTGGAAACATGTCCATCAGTATCGATCTTTCGCTTAAAGATCCATTTACACCCCCACATAAACAATTTCCTTAGGTGGATCTACCAAGACCCAAACCTGGTTAGAGTACATAGAATCTATTTTCGAATCCATTATTACTTGCCACTTTGAGGCATCGATATCAGATATTGCATCCTTATAGGTGGTAGAATCAACTAATTTGTCATGGTCCCCATACGAAAACAATTAATGTATCTCCTTTATCGATAAACCATACCATCAATCTGGAGGATATGATAGTCTATCAGACTTACAGGGAACCTATGAATGATCCACCTGACTAAACTCACATTGCTTAGTAATCTGAGTAGGCATATGTGGAATAGAACACTTCTCTTCTGTTAAATCTATTTTCTTTCCCATACAACCTTCCAGGATGAACTCATCTTCAAAAAAGATAACATGCCTTGCGAGCACAACTCTTGGGTCAGCTAGAAAATAGATGTAATACCCTAAATTATCTTTAAGATACCCCATAAAATGACATTTCTCAGATCTTGGATTCAACTTCTCTATTCTCAACCTCTTTACATGTATAGGACAACCCTAAATCATAACATGCTTAAGACTTGGAGGTCTCCCAACCCATATTTTATATGGTGTGGTTGAAATAGTTTTAGTTGGAGCACGATTCAACAAGTAAATAGCAGAAAAATGGTATAACCCCACAATGAAATAGGCAAATTCGTGTAGTTTAGCATAGACCGAACCATGTTTAATAGAGTCTGATTTCTACGTTCAACTACACCGTTTAACTATGGAGTATAAAGAGGTGTTAACTGTGAAACTATACCATAAGCCTTAAGATAATCAACAAGCTCAGTACTCAAGTATTCACCTCCTCGATCTGATCGAAGAATCTTAATACTCTTTTCTAATTGATTTTCTTCTTCTTCCTTGAACTTTTTGAACTTTTCAAAGACTTCAAACTTGTACTTCATCAAGTACACGTAACCATACCGTGATAAATTATTAGTAAATGTCACAAAGTATACATAACCATCTCGAGCTATAACATTTATAAGCCCACATACATCTATATGTACCAAACCTAACAATACATTAGTCCTTTCCCCTTGTCCAACAAAAGGAGACTTAGTTATTTTTCCAAAAATACACAACTCACAAGTTGGCCCGAGTTCAGAACCTAAATCAACCCTCGCTAAGCTAACTTCATAAGCTGATTCTCACTGATATGACCTAGCGTAAGGTGCCACTATTGCATTGGATTAATATGATCATCTTAAGAACGCTTCTCTTTTACTATGGTACTAGAACTAGCAACCATTTGCTGATTATGTTCACATGCATGTGTTTTCAAGAAATATAAACTATTCACACACATACTATAATGTATGTAACAACAATTGTTAGCAAACGAGAATTCATAATTCTCCTATACAAGCTTAAGAACTAATAAAACATTCCTTATAGCATTAGGTACATGTAAACAATCATACAATACCAGAAGGTAACTGTATAAAAGTAGTTCCTATGGCTAATGTGTTAGTGTTGTATGCCCTGATACTAGATTTGGATGACATCTAGTAGGCTTGTTTTATGCATTCATTGTATCTTTGTATAAATCTATAAAAGATAATGTTTTCTTCAATCATATTTTCTCCAATCAATTATATGAATGAATCCCTAGATCTTCTGTGCGAGAATCTTATTCTCAAGGTATTGAGACTGTGTGACAAGATTATCTAATAATAGAACTTCTTAAACTATTCATTGTCCTTACATTCTTTGGATGAGGACTCCAATTAATCGAGTATAGACTAGCACATGGGTTACTACCTCATTCGATATGCGGATATTGATGGGAGAGTGGTGTGTCACACGCCATATGACATGAGATGTCGCCAGTAGACCTATGGGTGGTTATTGGGGAATGATCAGCCAAATGTGACTCCGATGACTGAGCACAACATGGTGGATAATGGTTGAGTCATCAGGTTGCGATAGTGTGTTGATCCTTAGACTTGAAGAAACATAATTTTTTTGTGTATTAGTGTACGCGATTTGTTAATGAGCCAAACCATCTAATTGGGAGGTCAGAACGTTTATCTATGTGGTTCGATATTGTTGGTATATGGAGATAGGTGTTAGAAATAGGATCTGTCATCCTCATCAGTAATTGATGGGGTGAACGTCCTATGTGATCTACTATTGATGTGACATGACAGTCCTTGATCAGGGCAGATTGAAAGTAAAAAAAGGTGTTTCTTGAGATGTCATCTAGTCACATTAATGAGGTCTGACACATAGTTACTAAGTTTGTGAATTTATTGCTCCATGGATCTTACTCAGTTGGGACGTTAGGTGATGGAAGAATTATAGTACACAATAATCATCAACTGTAATAGGTTCATTTAAAGTGAGACTTCGCTGCCACCTATATTGTCTTGAATCGTTAGTAGGCATTATTTAAGAATTCTTAGGTTGTCGTCGGGATTTGGAGAAGTTCTAGAGATAGGTCAAAGGGTTGACTAGTATCAAAAGGGGTTTCAGTATTATCTGATTACTAGCAGGTAGTGAACTTATAAAGTCACACACCATATAATGTTGCGTTTGATATTGACATTGTGTGTTCTTAATGTCTCAAGAATTGATTAGTCAAAAGTTAACCAATTGCCCCTAGCTACCAATAATTAAAGTTTAATTAGGCTTGAATTAGATTTGGAGAAGGAAGATAATAATGGAGACGGGGATTAATTAAAAGGGGTAGGGCTATTTGCTTCAAATTTGATAAATCAATCTCTCTCTCTTTTTCGTGAGCTCTTATTTTTCTTCTTCCTTTGAAAATTCTACTATTGCCATAAATTATAAGTGTGAAGGTCACGTGTATAATTTTAAGATGCGGGTATTAGTGATACGTGAACCCTCTGTGTCCAGCATGGGAAGAGGTGACTAGAACAATATCATTCAACATACTAGGTGTGGACTGACTAGGACCACCACATATTGAGGTGGACTCTGTCTCAATATAGAAACCGGTTCTATATTTCATCATTTAATTAGACAACATATATGAATTTATTTATATTCAATTATTGAATATGCGTGTTGCTTAAATACCCAACACAAGTAAAAATACCCAACGTAGGGTGTATCTAATACAAGTAAAAATTTTATTTTTGCCTGTACCGCTGTACTAGTGGCCTTCATAATGCAACAATTGTTTCCCCATTGCCAACTTTAAGAACCACTTCACGCTTCCCAAGCATCCTAATTCGATTGAGATTTTGTGCAAACAAACAGATATGAGATGTAGCACCAGGATCAACAATCCAAGAAATAGGGTATTGACTAATCCTAAGATTAGTCTCAATAACACAAAAAGAAGAAAAATACATTGACCATCCAGATGGTTAACCTTTAAGCTTCGTAGGTAGTCATGGTAATTCCTCTTCTAGTGTCATTTCTTCTCGCAAAGGTAACAAGTACCCTTTCCCATAACCTCTTTGCCCTTATATTTTTTTAGCCTACATTCTTTCCTAGCCTCGAGAACATTTCTCTTATTTTTTCAAGATTTGGGCCTAGACCTCAACTAGGAAGAAGATGAGGCAATAGTGAGAACTCATTCTCTGCCTTTGCCCTTCATTTGTGATTGAGTGACTGTTAATATATTTAACAAACCAAGGAGAGAACACTCATTCTTATTCATATAGAAATAAGTAATGAAGGAAGAAAATGACTTTGGCAACTATTGCATATCAAATTGGAGACGAAAAAAATTTCTATTTCAAAATTCGTTAGGATTATGAGATGGGTAATTTTTGTCTCAAAATTCATATCAAATTTGAGATAGATAGTTTTCTATTTGAAAATCCACATGAAATTTGAAACAGATAATATTCGTCTCAAAATTCGACTAAAATTCTAGACAATAAGGGTGCGTTCTCTTTACTTTTTAATTTTCAGTTTTGAGTTTTGAATTTATTTTCAATTTTCTGTTTTGGTAGTCTATTTTTAGAAAATTAAAAACGCGTTCTCTTTGTCATTTTGAAAAACTATTTTTCAAAACAAAAAATTAGAAAACATGTTCTCTTTGAAATTTTAAAAATATTTTTTTAATGATATTTTATTCAATAAATTTGATTATTAAGTAAATTATAAATATTTAATGTTAATATATTATTAAAAATATATATACATTTTAAAGTTAATAAATTTTATAATATTTTTTCCTATTACAATAATAAAATATGAATAAATAAATATATTTTGAGTTTTGAGTTTATTTTGGATGAAAACACTCAAAACAACTTTTTGTTGTTTTGAGTTTTCTTCACAAATTTTTTTTATTTTCAAAAATGCATTTTTAAAAACAACAAAGAGAACGTGTTTTCATTATTTTAGAAAATTGAAAACTAAAAATGACTTAAAAACAATAAAGAGAATGCAATCTAAATTTTTCATCTCAAAATCACTTTCAAATTTTAGATAGATATGTTTCCTTCTCAAAATCCCTCTTAAATTTGAGATAGATACATTTTTTTGTCTCAAATCTCCCAAATGAAAAAAAAAAAAATCCAAACCCTATCAAATTTGAGATGGAAAAAATCCATTTCTAATTTATTATTTTCTTATAATAAAGACTTTTTAGGGCACATGATAGGGATCCCATACTGGCAAGTGAGCGCCCTTAGCAGAGGTGGTGTTTTTTGCTGCTTCTTTATGTGTTATACCCTTTCTGGTGTGCCTACATCGTTCCCTATATAGTTTTTTAAGGGTAAGCACACAAGGTTGCTGAGCCTGGGAGAGTGGTGGCGGTGTATGTACTTGACTAGGCGAGGTTTTCCTAGGAGGCGAATTAATATGGATTCCCCTTGAGGTTCTACGTCTCGATGTTGGTTCACCAATAGGAAAGAGAGTATGTAGTAAACCTGTGATGTGCCCTAGGGCTTTGGTATTTTCTTTACATTGTTTAGCTAACTTTTGGTATTCTATAAAAGACACGGGCAGTGATATCTTGATTTCGAAAGTCTCTAGCGCTCTAGTTTGGACTACTAAATTTCCCTCAAGGGTCATGGAATAACTAGGAGAGAGTGCATCATGGAAGTCCTCAGGGTCAAGAATGTGTTCGGAGGGACATCTTCGTTGTCTGAAAGACCGCCTTAGCTATGCCAAATAGGTGTGTCATTGAGAATGATGTTTAACTAACTAACCCCATTATAGGGAACACTATTAATTGGCATCTGTAACCTCTTACACTTGTCTGATGGTGTCAATTGTGTTTCCAAGTGATTGTTGTCCCAAAAGAGAAATTGCAGGACAATCTTCAGTTGGGATCCTTTGCCGTTTGATATGGCCTGCTGGGGTAATATCCAGCTTGTTGAGCCAACTTGCTTATATTAATTAAATTTTGATGATTAACAAAAATATTTTTATGATATAAATGTATTTCTTTCTCATATAAAAAAATAAATTTATTTTGAATTAAAAGTTGATACAAAGAGTAAATTTATTTTGAATTAAAGGTGGATTGTCTTTAAACATGTTTCATTCTTTTGATCATTTATGTCTCAAAAGTTTATGTTTGAATTTTCATATATTGATAAATGTTTTTATTATTTATGCAAAAAGTATATTTATTTTGAATTAAAGGAGAATTACTTATAAACATGTTTTCTCTTTTTCATACAAAAAGTAAATTTATTTTGAATTAAAGAAAATTAGTTTTAAACATGTTTTCTCTTACTCATGCAAAAAGTAAATTTATTTTGAATTAAAGGAGATTGCTTTTAAACATATTTTCTTGTTTTAATCATTTATGTCTCAAAAGCTTATATTTGAATTTTCAAATCTTGATTTCTCATGCAAAAAGTAAATTTATTTTGAATTAAAGGTAAGACATGTTTTCTTATTGTTTAAGAAAACTTAAACATTTTTTGAATTTCAAACTTCATATTAACCCTTTCTTTAGTGGCTAAAATGTTTATAAATACCCCTCAAACTTATTTTTTGAGTATCCATTGCACATATTACACATCCAAAACCTGTAAAAGCTCTCAAACTAATTTTCAAGCATTCAAAGGCTCTCAAAAATTCATTGTTCATCCACCAAAGAGTCACAAGGTAAGAGGAGAAAAGTTCTTCAAGTTTTCTACGACAAATCCGAATTTCTCCATTTGAGATTACAAATTTATTTATTTATTTAAATATTATTGTCTTGTATAATTTGTTATTAATTGCTTATTTGTGTCCAAGTGTGAACAAATTATTTGTAAACATTTAAATTATTATTGAGGATTGTATAGGTTTCTTAGATCCGTTAAAATCTAGGTGACTCTAGTTTCTAAGGTAAGCTAGGGAAAAACCTTGGTGTAGTGGTTACCTGAACCCATTGTAATTTAGGTGTGTATCTAGTTTCCAAGATGAGCTAATGTGAAAACCTTGGTAAAATTATTTTAGTGGAACCCCAAGGGTGGTTAGACCTTGGGAGAGTGGACTAGGTGTATGTGAAAATATCGAACCACTATAAATTGTCTTATGCCTCATTGTATTTATTTTTGTTATATTTTATGGCTTACATTTATTATTAATATCAAATATAATTTATTATATTTATCAAATGTATATTTTGCAATAAATCATTAATCGAGAATATTTATTAAAATTGAGAAAAATTTTAATCACTCAATTCAACCCCCTCTTGAGTGGCTATACCCTAAGGGACTAACAATTGGTATTAGAGCGGGTCCTAAAATATTTGTGATTATCAATCTCAAATCTTAGGATAAGATCTTATAATGACCTCTTATTTTATCCAATCCCTAGGTGATGTCTCAATCTCTTCTAGTCCTCCAATGCTCATTAGAAAGGATTATATTTTTTGAAAGATTAGGATGGAATCCTATATCATTTCCATAAGATATCTTTTATAGTGACTTGTTAGGGATGGATTTGATCTATCCTCTCAATATGAGGAAGAATGGTCAAAGGAAGACCTAAGAAAAATAAAAATGGACCATAGGGCAAGGTATTTAATTCTTAGTTCTTTAATGCCTAATGAATATGGAAAATTGTCTTCATGCTCCGCATCTCATGAATTATGGAAATAATTAGTGAGAATTCATGAAGGAACTAATAATTCTAAAATGAGTTTTCTTATGTCTCAATATCAAATATGTAAGTTATAGCTTAATGAGACAATTAGTAATTTGAATGGATGGTCCAAAAAAGCTTTAAATATTTTGAAAATGCTAAGAAAAATGAATGAAGATGCTAAAGAGTATAATGGAAATAAAACATTAGCATTCAAAGGTGAGGATAAAAAGAAAAAGAAAAAGGAAGAAAAAAGAGCAAAGAAATAAAAAAGAAATGCCATTCCCACATGGGATATGGATGATTTTAGTGAGTCATTCCAAT
The DNA here is from genome assembly GCF_014633365.1 of Diospyros lotus. Taxonomy (NCBI): domain Eukaryota; kingdom Viridiplantae; phylum Streptophyta; class Magnoliopsida; order Ericales; family Ebenaceae; genus Diospyros; species Diospyros lotus. The sequence continues at coordinate 32,480,707 of NC_068341.1, read as the reverse complement.
CCAACAAAGAAAAGGCACATGTATACTTTATGGCTATAGAAGAAAATGAAGAAGAGGAAGATAACTTAGACTTAGAAAAATTACAAAAAGCATAGGAATAACTATATATAAAATATATATCTATTAAGAAAGAAATAAAAACAATCAAGAAGAATCATAAAGAAGAAAATGAAAAATTAAAGAATGAAATAAAAAACTTAAAAGAAAAATCAGAAGAACTCAAGAAAGAAAATGAAGATAAATTAAAAGATCAATTAATTAATCTTGAAGAAGAAAATAAAATATTAAAAACTCAAAATGATAAATTATTAGTAGAAAAGAAAGCCATAGAAAAAAGTTTAGCAAAATTAATTTTAAAGAAAATTTCAAAACCCAAACCAAGGTACAAAACACTTAAAAGAGAATGAAAACAACCTAGATGAATATCTCAAACTAAGAGAAACAACATAGTACAAATGTGGATACCCAAAGGGGTAATACAATTAATGAGTGAATTCGATCATAAAATCTTAAATGTTGCTCCTCATCCACATAGATCAAGAATAGTTAAATCATTTGATCCCAATAAAGAAAGATTAAAGGGACCCGTCTATAAATGGGTGCCCAAGGCTAAAACTTAGCCTTATGTGTGCCAATGTGCATAAGATCCACATGGGGAACGTGTTATATTTGTTTAAGTGGAAATTCATGGCATAAGAAAGGTGAAGAGTTCAATGGTTTAAACCTCACTCTCAAAAATAGGATGAAAAGCCAATGGGATAAATGGAAATAGGAGAGGTTTGGTTTTTGGGTGATCACCTTATTCTTAAATTCTAAAATTATTATGGCTTGAAATCTAAGTTTGTCAAATGCCTTAAAATGTGAAAAATCATCCTATGGCATATAAAAGAATTGGATTTAATAAAAAATTTCATGCTTATGTTTAGGTTTTATTCCATGGTGTTTAAATGTTTGAAATTCTTTGAGATTTTGTTTGAAAACCCTCATTTCCATAATGTTGATCCAACTTGCATGACCTATTGTGATAGATATATTTTTGGAGTCATTCAATGCAAGCAAAATTGGTTCGTTTGGAAGAAAAATGAGGTGTTGGACAATTTAGTCCCTATATTTTAGAAGATTTTTTTATTATTATTTTGAAAGAGTCTAAATATGTTGTATGCTTAAATGTTTCATTTATGAATGTATTAGGACTTGTAGTATATATATATATGTGTGTGTGTGTGTGTGAGTTACGTTATGTGTTACGTAAATGTAAATAAATAAACAATTTATATATTTAAAAGCTTTAGTAAAGAATATTTATTTAATCAATTATTATGCTAAGTGTATTTAGAAAAAATATGTTGTGTGCTTAACACAAATGCTATAGCCTTTAACAACTAAAAAACAAAAATCTCATCAAACCTTCATCTCTGATCTCTCTCTCTCTCGTCGACCCTTCATCTCTGTTCTCTCTATCTCACTCTCTCTCGAAACCCATAGTCTTTTTCTCTTGTCGCCCTCATCCTTCTCTCTTTCTCACTCTCTGTCTCTCTCTCTCTCTTGTCGCCCGTGTCTTTCTCCATCGTCTCCTCGTTCGTCGTTGTCCCCTCGTTCATCGTTGCCTCGCCATCATTGCGGCCTTCAGATCGACCACCTCTATTGTCGCCGTCTAGATCCGTGGTCGCCACCGCTACTTAATCCACCAAGCTTCAGTAACTCTCCCTCTATATCCGCGACCACCACCTGTTGCTGCCGCCCAAATCCAAGCCAGCCGCAGCTGTTGCCGTCTCCCTCATTTGTTGACAACCACTCAGGTCTGCGTTTGTCCCTGCCTCTCCACCTCTGGTATTGATCGATCGAATTCACAGTGAGTTCCTTTACATTTGTATTTTTTTTTCTTTTTTTTTTTTCTATCATTGTGATTGTTCTTGTTAGGGATTCATAGTAGTTTGTCCTCTGTCTATTTGTCCGGCCAGATTTACCCAGATCCAGCTAGATCTACTAAGATCTACCCAATCCCAACATCCAGTCAGATCTATCCAGATCTACGTAGTACCGAGATCTAGCTAAATCTATCCAAATCTACCTAGTACCCAGATCTGATCAGATCTACCCAGTCTTAAAAAAAAAAAAAACTAGAAGATCATGTCAGGACCTGGTTCTCCGTGTGGTGCCTGCAAAGTATTAAGGAGAAAATGTACTCAATCATGCGTCTTTGCCCCTTACTTCTTCCATGAAGAAGGAGCTATTGATTTTGCAGCTATCCATAAGGTTTTTGGTGCTAGTAATGCCTCAAAACTCTTAGCCCAGCTTCTAGTTAGTGACCATTATGGGACTGTCGCTACACTCTTGTATAAAGCTCAAGCTAGGCTTCAAGATCCTATTTATGGCTGTGTATCTTACATTTTTTCCCTTCAACAACAAGTTGTCAATCTTCAATTTCATCTATCTTTATTGGAGCAATTACTATTTGAAAACCCTCTCAATGTTCAAAATTGGTTTCACCCAAAAATCAATTCAAACCCATATTATGACAATGGATCTTTCCTCGTGGATGATCCAAACCTTATTTGGAATTTTGAAAACCCAGTCATCCAAGAAGAAAATGTACCGTTTCCTTATTTCCAAGAGGCTAGTTCGCAACCTTACCCAGTTGAAACTAACAGTAGCCAGTGGTCATTCCTAGATGATATCGATGAACTTGGATCCGTCGTGTTCGGCAACCAACATTAGCACTAAGCATCAGCGAAATCCAAAGCAATCAACGTGGATGACTTAGATTACTGCTTTGTAGATTCTGTAATGCTACTGTACCCTTTGACTATTTTATGATTGCTTTCTTTGTAGATATATATTCTATGTTGTGTAATCTTGAATATATGGTTGGAATGGTTAGTGTGAAATTTCATGATGGGTATGATGTATTGTTATTGGTACTTAACGTTGCATTTATATTTTTAGTACTCTTTGTTCATTATCCATCATATTGTGGATTATGCTCGATACATTTCTCTCATGAGCTATATTGTTTATATATCTTTATTTTCTTCGTTAACAATATCTTTTTGATTATGACAAAAAGGGGGAGAAGAATAAGATATTATGAGATGAGAGATTGTATGTATGAGAGTGTGAATTGTATATTATTTTTGTATATGGGAAGAAAAATATATTATGATATTTTTTCGTGTATGTAAGGAAATAGTATATCTGATAGATAGGACATCAAGCAGGTGCAATCAAGACAATCAGATTTGATAATCAGGTTTGATCTTTAAAACTCTTAAAAATTATTCTATCTATTAAGCTATATTCAAAACATTTTTATACTATTAGTATTTTTGAAAGAGGGAGCTTATAGTATAAAATTAAGGGGGAGTTCAAATTTTTTTAATCGCATTAATCACCTCATAAATCATTTTTTTGTCATCATCAAAAAGGGGGAGAATGTTGAGCCAACTTGCTCATATTAATTAAGTTTTAATGATTAACAAAAATATTTTTATGATATAAATATATTTCTTTCATATATAAAAAAAATAAATTTATTTTGAATTAAAAGTGGATACAAAGAGTAAATTTATTTTGAATTAAAGGTGAATTATCTTTAAACATGTTTCCTTCTTTTGATCATTTATGTCTCAAAAGTTTATATTTGAATTTTCATTTATTGATAAATGCTTTTATTATTTATGTAAAAAGTATATTTATTTTGAATTAAAGGAGAATTACTTTTAGACATGTTTTCTCTTTCTCATACAAAAAAATAAATTTATTTTGAATTAAAGAGAATTGATTTTAAATATGTGTTGTTGCCAAAATACAACAATCTATTTTTAATTGTGGGCAGACGTAAGAGCCTTATTGGGAGTCGGGTCTTCAATGATGGGAATCGTGGCAAACAAGAGAATCTGACAATCAAGGAGATCTGGTGATCTAACAGAGTTGATGGTCTGATAGTGCTGATGATCTGGCGGGCTAATGACTTGGTGGATCTGGTAGATTTGGTGATTTAGTGGGTTGATGATCAGGTGGCCCAAGATAACCGAGTGACCTGACCTGAGGTGACCGAGTGACCTGAGATGACCGAGTGACCTGAGGTAACCGAGTGGCCTTAGATAATCGAGTGACCTTGGATAACTGAGTGACCTGGGGCAACCGAGTGGCCTTGGCTAACCTAGTGACCCTCCATAACCGAGTGGCCTTAGATAATCGAGTGACCTGGGGCAACCGAGTGGCCTTGGATAACCAACTGACCCTCCATAACCAAGTGGGTCCTTTTTACTTGGTCTCGGCTCGACCTCTTGCTCCTTCGGCTTGTTTCCTTGATCTTCTACAACTCGTTGGGCCCTTGGGCTTGGGCCAATCTCTTCTCTTTTCCTTCTCGGATGGGCCGCGAAATCATCGAAACGGGCCGCGAGATTCTTGCCCCGATTGTCGCACGTCTCCTCTCTCTCCTCTGCTATAAATATGAGACTATGCCTTCATCACAAGGTATGCACTCTTGGGCCCCTCAACACAATTCCATACTTTTGGCTCTCGAGAACTAACTTAGGCATCGGAGGGTTGGGTCTCGTTTTGCAAGCCACTCGGTTATGGAGGGCCACTTAGTTATGGAGGGTCACTCGGTTATGGATGGCCACTCAATTATGGAGGGTCACTTGGTTATGGAGGGTCACTCGGTTATCTAAGGCCACTCGGTTATGGAGGGTTACTCGGTTATGGGGGGTCACTCGGTTATCCAAGGCCACTTAGTTATCTAAGGTCACTCGGTTATGGAGGGCCACTCGGTTATCCAAGGCCACTCGGTTGCCCCAGGTCACTTGGTTATCCAAGGTCACTCGGTTATCTAAGGCCACTCGGTTACCTCAGGTCACTCGGTGTAACACCTGGTGTTACCGGTATTAAGAGAATAAGAAAGGAAGTATGAAACTTCCAAAAATACCCTTGGGAAGGTGATGGATCATTGAGAATGATGGTGCCCCAAGAGAGGGGTATTTTGGTAATTTGGATAGTGAAGTCCAATAAAAGGGTATTTTGGTAAATTGAAAATAATTCATATGTGGAGTTAGGTGTGGAAGTGAATTAAATCCCAATTTTGTATTTATGTGGAAATATATGGGATTAATAAATTCAAAGGGTATTTTGAGAATTTTGAAATAAATTCCATAGAGGAATTTAATTATGGAAAATAGGAAAAAATGGAGAATATGCAATTATTTGAGAAAATAATTAATTTTCCCTAAAATGGTGAATTAATGTGGTAATGCCACATGGAGAGATGAGATTAGAACTTGGGAGCTAAGGTCGGTGTCTTGGAGAGACACATGGCTTAATGTGGTCCAAGTTAAATGAGAGGATTAAATTAAATGCAAAAGAAATTATATTAGTCTTTCAAGCATTTAATGTTGAGCATGATTATGGTGAATTAGATAAATCCAAATGAAATGGGAAATTAGTCACCCATAAATGCTTTGAAAAATATGAGATTTATTTAAATGCATAAAAAGGAATTATATCTCTCATGGTGATGTGTTTAAAATAGTCAAAATGAAAATAAATTGGAAATAAAAGAAAATTTCCAAGTGATCCAATGGTTGTGCTTGAATCTTGGAAGAGAAATGGATCTAATGGCTAGGAGTGGATCTTGGAGGATGGCATGGATTGCCAATATATTAAAAGTGTGTTTTCTCTTAAAGGTGGAGATTAAGTCTTCCAAAAATTAATGGTTGACATTGAGATTCTCAAGAGCACATGGATTGTGCTTTAATTGTATGGTTAGGATTTCCTCTCCAAAAGAGAAGAGAATGGAGGGTTGAGACGAGGTCTTGTATTTAAAATATCAAGACTAGGAGAAATAATCCAAAAAGAAAGGAAAGGAAAGGAAATGGAAGTAGTATAAAAAGGAAAAGAGTGCTTTAGTCTCAAATTTTTTCCATTTGAAGATCCTTGAAGGAAGAAAGAAGAGAGATAGGAAGAAGTCTCTCATGGAGGAAAGAAATGAAGGAGAAAGGGAAGAATAGAGAGGAAAAGAAGTCTATGTTCTTTCTTCTCTTTATTTTAGTATGCTTGAATGTAAAGTAAGAGGCTTGTTGAAATGTCATCTTAGATGGGAGAAGATGATGATGGAAGCTCTCTTGAAATGAGGATTTAAAGCTTCAAAGAATGAAAAGAGGTAAGGGATGGCCCCATTGGAGGGTGGCCTTGCAATGTGTAGTAAGTATGGTTCATAAATGTATATTTTGTATTTGGCATGTTCTTTTGTGTTCATGAGACTTATGGCCATAGGGTATTTGGGAACATGGTTGAAATGGTGGGTTGATGCCTCTAACCTTGGTGGGTTGTGAGGGCAAAGAGACCTAGCCACACTTGCATGCATTTGGCATCATATTATCTTGTTATGTTCATATTTATTTTGCATTGCACCCTTATTGAGCTTAATAGCTCATGGGGTTTTTACCCTCACATATTGTGGAAGCATGGGAAAAATCAAGTCAAGGTGGAATGGCATGTGGAGGTATGGAAATGAAGATTCAAGTGTGTTTTATGGCTTAGGGTAGCCTATTTTGTGGCATTTGATTTATGAAATGTAATGTATTTGGTTGGTAATGGCTTATTAAAGCCTAAGATCATGTGTGTATTTTATATTTTGGGAGTGTTTTGATTTTACTTTAAAATGAGATATTGGCTTATGGCATGTTGAAGCCTAAGTTATGGTGAAAATCTCATTTTTTGTGTGTGTTGTGGGAAGCACCAAAGAAGTAAAATAAAATGAATTTTTTGTGGTGAAATAAGGCTTTGGGAGGTGAAATGTGGAGATTTTTAATGCATTTATTTGGGGTGTGAATTTTGGAAAATATGGGTTTAAAAGCCCATGGGAAAAAGAAAAGAAAAGAAAAGAAGTGAAGATGGCAGTAGGCAGCAGTAGCAGCAGGCTGGGGGCGCACTGGGCCGTGTGGGTGTGCGAGTGGCCGCGAGGCCAGCGGCCTAGCGCGTGCGGCCTGCGGCCAGTGCGCACTGCTAGTGCGGGCCCTGGGGCGCGCCTTGTCGGTCGAATTTTTTTAAAAATTCTAAAAAATTGGGGATTTTGGGGCATTTCTAAATTGATTTTGGGCCCAGGAGGAATTTTCAAATAAAGGGATTTTTCGGGCATTTTTGGAGATAAATGCCGAATTTTGAAAAATTGAAATTTTTGAATTTTTCCTCCAAAATTGGTAATCAACCAATGTATGGATTGAAATGGTGGATTTTTGAGCCCGGTGAAATTCTTGGATGGAAAAAGAATTAAAAATAAATGAGAAAATGACAATTGGGTATCTTAATGAGATTTTCTTTTTATCCAAGTGCGGAGTGGTTAAGCCCAATTCTGCTAGTGAATCCTGGGGTTGAGGGAAGGGAAGGACGAGCCTAGTTCCCACCTAGGGCGTTTCGTCTTGAAACATGGTCCGCCCTTCACCAAAGGCCGGGCATGTGGACAATTCGGATAATTTTTTACGAGTGGCACTCGTAAGTGGGAACAGGGCATCACACTCGGTCATCTCAGGTCACTCGGTCACCTCAGGTCACTCGGTTATCTTGGGCCACCTGATCATCAGCCCACCAGATCACTAGATCTACCAGATCCACCAAGTCTTCAGCTCGCCAGATCATCAGCACTATCAGACCATCAGCTCTGTTAGATCACCAGATCTGCTTGATTGTTAGATTCTCTTGTTCACCAAGATTCTCATCATTGAAGACCCGACTCCCAATAAGGCTCCTACGTCTGCCCACAATTAAAAATAGATTGTTGTATTTTGGCAACAACAATTGGTATCGTCTGTGGGAAACTCAGGACAAAAAGTCAATCTAAAGAATGGCAAACACTCGGGGACACCAACGAACTCTCTCTCAAGGCGTTGAAACATGCCTACCACCACTGAACTCTCAACAGTAGGGAGCGCCCCCCATTATTTTCGGTTCTTATTCATAAGGAGCACCTCTGCCCCCTCATAATGCTCAATCCCAAGGAGGTGATCGCTTCGTTTCCCCGAGCCAGCATGCGAGGAACCAATCAGTCCCACATCCACTTAACATCGGCTCAGGGCCACTTCTCGCTGATCAGGCTGGGACTTCGTGACAGCCATTGCGTACGGTCCTGTGGGAATAGTATGAAGCATTGAGACAACATGTTAAGGGTATGCAGGCCCTTCGAGACGTGGCCGGTATACTCCAAGGTATGATGCCTGGAGGGACGTTACCTGATACCTTGAAAAAGTTTATGCCAACACCTGAGCCTCAGCCCGAAATAGGAGCTGATTCCTATCAAGAGGCCACTCTCGATTCTCATTCCCGATCTACTCCTCGACGAGAGAATAGGCCTAGATCACCACCACCAAGAAAGAACCCTCATTTCGTGCCTCGAAGAGATGAAAACCCAAGAATGGAAAACATGACCAGAAGCCCTCAAAGGCGGAGGTATCATGAAACAGTGGCCAGTACGCCAACAAGACATGACAACCAAACAACAGCTAGTATGCTTGATAACATGAAAAGAGTAGTAGAAGAGGTGCTTGAGCGGAAAAAATTAATCCCTGCGACAGAGGAGCACTAGCGCAAAAAATGTCCTTTTACTACAGATATATTGGAGAGGCCTTTACCCGAAAATTCAAAATGCCATAAATCACCCTCTACTCAGGAAAAGACGATCCATATGATCATGTTCAAAATTATGAGTCACTAATGATATTGCATGGATGGGACGATGACATAATGTGTCGAGCCTTTTCCCTAACACTATCAGGATATGCTAGAACATGGTTTAATAGCCTACCAGAAGCCTCAATTTCATCATTTGGGCAGCTTAGGATAGAATTTATCAAGGCTTTTATGATTTAATAGTCGAAGAAAAAAGGACGCCACATACTTGCTCAGTATTCGACAGGGGAACAAAGAAACTTTACTTTAGTATGTGGATAGATTTCGGAATGCCACCCTCGAAGTTCATGATTTACCAATTGCAATGGCAATGTCTGTTATGTTACACGGAACACGTCTAACTCCCCTACAAGAATCATTATCTTTGGACCCACCAACATCCCTAGTAGATTTGTTTGCTAGGGAAAATAAATACGTGCTCCATATGGAAGTTATGAGAGCTATAGGTGGGAATGAGGAAAGAGAGCGGAAAAGAAAGGAACGCGATGATGAAGAAGACTCTAGACGGGTTAGGGGATCAGATATACCTCGACCCTAGTTCCACCATTACACAAGACTTCTTCAACCTCGATCAACCATACTTGCAGCCATCGAGGGGTTAGGTCTCATTAGACTCCCAAAAAAGGTTGACCATCCCATAGGGAAGAATAGAGAAGAATATTGTAGATATCACAGGACACGTTGTCATTCCGTTGACCAGTGTCGAGAATTGAAAAATCAGATTGAGATGCTTGTCCGAGAAGGGCATCTAGAAAGATATGTATGGAATGAAGAAGGAAAAGGTAGGGAATCCCGACAAAGAGAAGATGGGCATGAAAGGCAAAACCCAAGACAACAAGAGAGAGGGAGGGATCACAGGCAAGACCATCCTCTAGATAACGAACCAATTCACCAAGCCATCCAGGTTATTTCTAGAGGTGAAACTATGGCAGGGGACTCCTAATTTTCCCCTAAGACAAGCTACGAAGAGGTAGGCCCTTGGGGGAAGGTGGTCAACTATCATTGATGCCCTTAAAGAGAAAACTGGGAGCAAAATTCAAACACATTCAAGAGAGCCTATGTTGAAGATTGAAAAACTAAACTACTCAAGATTTTGCATGACCTGTGAATTTCGGGGATCAAAGGCAACAATAAGACCCCAAAATTAAACAGTGGATGTACTCACTTATTTACTCAACCATTCAAAAAATGTTAGTGTTTGCATTACACATTGCTTTATGAAAGTTTGTTTGGTATGTTTTGCTTTCAGGAAATAAAAACAAACTCAAGCCCGTTATCCCGCTCACGGCCTGACAACGAGGGAAAAATCAACTCAAGCTCGTTGCCTCGCTTATAGCCCAACAACAAGGGGAAAACTCAATGCAACCCTATTGTCCCGCTTATGGCCCGACAATGGGAGGAAAAATAAACGCAAGCCCGTTGCCCCATTCATAGCCCAGCAATGAGGTAAAAGTACATTCAAGCCTGTTGCCCCGCTCACAGCCTGGTAACGAGGTAAAAATACATTCAAGCCCATTGTCCCACTCACGGCTCGTTGTCTCGCTCACGGCTCAGCAATGAGGTAAAAGTACATTCAAACCCATGTCCCGCTCATAGCCTGACAACGAGGTAAAAGTACATTCAAGCCCGTTGCCCTACTCACAGCCCGACAATGAGGTAAAAGTATATTCAAGCCCATTGTCCCGCTCACGGCCTGTTAATGAGGTAAAACTACATTCAAACCCGTTGTCCCGCTCATAGCCCGACAACAAGGTAAAAGTACATTCAAACCCGTTGCCCCACTCACAGCCCAACAACGAGGTAAAAGTACATTCAAGCCCATTGCCCCGCTCACGGCCTGACAAGGAGGTAAAAGTACATTCAAGCCTGTTGCCTCGCTCACATCCCGGCAACAAGGTAAAAGTACATTCAAGTTCATTGTCCCTCTCACGGCCCGTCAATGAGGTAAAAGTAAATTCAAACCCGTTGTCTCGCTCATAGCCCGGTAACGAGGTAAAAGTACATTTAAGCCCGTTGCCCTGCTCATAGCCCGGAAACGAGGTAAAAATACATTCAACCCCGTTGCCTCGCTCATAGCCCGACAACGAGGTAAAAATACATTCAACCCCATTACCCCGCTCATAGCCCGGCAACGAGGTCAAAGTACATTCAATCTTGTTGCCCTGCTCATAGCCCGGCAACGAGGTAAAAGTACATTCAAGCCTGTTATCCCCGCTTATAGCCCAGGCAACGGGAGAAAAAACAAATGTAAGCTCGTTGTCCCGCTTAAAGCCCAATAACAAGGGAAAAGTAAATGCAAGCTTATTGTCCTGCGTATAATGCAATAACTGGGAGTAGAATCAAACTCATGTTCGATGCATAGTTCGACATCTATCGAAAGCGAACTTGCTAGTATATCTACCTCATACTTCTGCAAAGGAATCGAAAATCACTAGAGCCCAAAAATTTAAAAGCACGATGTGCGAACAAGCTCGAGAGGATGTGTAGAAGATGAAGAAGCTAAAAGAGAAGTAATGTTCAAAAGTTTACAAGACAAGATACTCTTTCACCCAGAGCTCTCGGCTAAAAGAGTAGGGAGCAATTGATATGCCCTGCAAACTTGGAGAGTTACAAGACCTAAAAGAGTCGCGAGACATGGACATGAAGCCCAAGGGCCCAACGGGTTGTAAGAGATCAAGGAAACAAGCCAAAGGAGCAAGAGGTTGAGCCGAGACCAAGTGGGGAGGACCCACTCGGTTATGCCGAGTGGGTACGATATTGCATTGGTTTTTCAGGCCTAACTCTCTCATACGAGCTCCGATTGAGGTGATTAAAAATCCTATGGAAATCCAAGATAATTATATACAACTTTCGTGTTTTGAGTTTTGAGAGATACTGGGCTCTAAGTTGATGCACCTGTGCTATTAAGGCTCAGAGTCAAGTGTTGAAGGAAGATGAATCCGAACTAAGACAAAAGGGAAAAAGAAGGCATGAACAAGTGGCCCCCCACTCGTTCATGACCGAGTGGCCCCTCACTCGATCATGGGGAGACCAATTTCCCCTCACTTTTCATGACCCACTCGATTATGCCGAGTGGGTACAACATTGTTTTAGTTTTTTAGCCATAACTTTCTCATACGAGCTTCGATTGAGCTGATTCAAAGTTCTATGGAAAGGTAAGAGAATTATCTAAAACTTTTGTGTTTTTAAATTTAAGCGATTAGAGCTGAATCAAGGTGTAAATCAGGCATGAAGTTGAGATACGGGAACCACTCAAAACCGAATCAAGGAAAAGGGAAAAAGAAAGCATGAGGTTGAGTGGGCTTGGGCTAATCTCTCATATTTTCCCCCTTGGATGGGCTGCGAAATCATCGAAATGGGCCGTGAGATTCTCACCCCGAATGTCGCACATCTCCTCTCCCTCCTCCACTATAAATATGAGACCATGCCTTCATCACAAGGTACTTACTCTTGAGTTATTGAAGTACAATTTCGCATTTTCTCTCGAGATCTGACTTAAGTATCAGAGGGTTTGCGTAGGGACCCCCACCCGTGTCCTAACAGTGCTCTCATTTTGTAGGTCACTCGGTTATTTGAGGCCCCTCGTCACTTCAGGTCACTCGGTTATCCGAGGCCACTCGTCACTTCAGGTTACTCGGTTATCCAAGGCCACTCGTCACTTTAGGTCACTCGGTTATCCAAGGCCACTCATCACTTCACGTCACTCGGTTATCCAAGGCCACTTGTCACCTCAGGTCACTCGGTTATCCGAGACCACTTGTCACCTTAGGTCACTCGGTTATCTTGGGCCACCTGATCATCAACCCACCGGATCACTAGATCTACTAGATCCACCAAGTCATCAGCTCACCAGATCATCAACATTATCAAACCATCAGCTCAGTTGAATCACCAAATTTGCTTGACTGCCAGATCCAGTTGCTTATCAGGATTCTCATTATTGAAGGCACTATTTCCAAGACTTTTACATCTGCCCACAAGTAAAAATAGGTTGTTGTATTTTGGCAACAACAACATGTTTTCTCTTACTCATGCAAAAAGTAAATTTATTTTGAATTAAAGGAGACTACTTTTAGACATGTTTTCTTGTTTTAATCATTTATGTCTGAAAAACTTATATTTGAATTTTCAAATCTTGATTTCTCATGCAAAAAGTAAATTTATTTTGAATTAAAGGTGAGACATATTTTCTTATTGTTTAAGAAAGCCTAAACATTTTTTGAATTTCAAACTTCATATTAACCCTTTCTTTAGTGGCTAAAATGCTTATAAATACCCCTCAAACTCATTTTTTGAGTATCCATTGCACATATTGTACATCCAAAGCTCCCCAAAGCTCTCAAGCTAATTCCCAAGCATTCAAAGGCTCTCAAATATTCATTGTTCATCCACCAAAAAGCCACAAGGCAAGAGGAGAAAATTTCTTTAAGTCTTCTACGACAAATCCAAACTTCTCCATTTGAGGTTACAAATTTATTTATTTATTTAAATATTATTGCCTTGTATAATTTGTTCTTAATTGCTTATTTGTGTTCAAGTGTGGATAAATTATTTGTAAACATTTAAATTATTATTGAGAATTGTAGAGGTTTTCTAGATCCGTTAAAATCTAGGTGACTCTAGTTTCCAAGGTAACTTAGGGAGAAAACCTTGGTGTAGTGGTTGCCTAGAACCCCTTGTAATCTAGGTGTGTATCTAGTTTACAAGGTGAGCTAGTGAGAAAATCTTGGTGAAATTATTTTAGTGGAACTTCAATGGTGGTTAGACCTTGAGAGAGTGGATTAGGTATATGTGAAGACACCGAACCACTATAAATTGTCTTGTGCCTCATTGTATTTATTTTTTTTATATCTTGTGGCTTACATTTATTATTACTCTCAAATATAATTTATTATATTTATCAAATATATATTTTTCAATAAAATCATTAATCGAGAATATTTATTTAAATTGAGAAAAATTTTAATCACTCAATTCACCCTCTCTTGAGTGGCCATACCCTAAGAGACCAACACAGTTGTAGCAACTGAGATGGCTCCCCGGCCTAAGTAGATCTTGTCCTTCTCGTTATTGTGATTTGTTGATAAATTTGTATTTTAATTTATGAAGAAAATAATATTAGAAAATATATTTTCAGTAAATTTGGTTTATAGATGATTTTCAAAACATTTTTCTATAAATTATTTTAGACTAGAAAACTCCTTGCCCATATATAATTATATCTTTCAAATTAATCAAAATGTATTTTGTACAAGTCAAGCATGATGAAACACATGTTTTTGCATTGATCAAAGTGTTTGAAGATTATAAATATATATTTTTTAAATTGGAGAACTTTAGTCTCATATATTATTATATACTTTAAAATAGTAAAGTATTATTTCATATTGATAGAGCTTGATGTTAACGTTTGAGAAAACATTTTGAAAATTTGGCTAAGTACAAAAGCACTTTTGTTACACTATGTCTATGTATTTTTGAAACTTTTGAAGGCAAAGTATTCAAATATTCTTTTAAAGCTTTTACACTGCATTTAATCAAAAATAGTTTTGTCAATCAAACATTGCTCGGGTATTTAATAGAGTTTCATAAAAACCTACTCCAGCATATTTTGCAAAAGTTATGTTTTCTTTAAACTCAATCGAGTATGGTATTTGTATAATCGATTATGTTTATAAACATTAAAATCTGAGTATATTTTTAGTTGAGTATTACTCTATGTGATTTTCAAATCGGTCCATTATATGTTTTAGCAAAATCTTCTTTCAATTGACTACTAAGATTTTCTACTCGAGTAAGTTTTACAAACTCTCTACATTTCAAAAGTCAATCAAGTAAGGACTATTTTTAGTCAAGTATTTTTCTATTATCAAAAGTCTAATTATTATCTTAGTCGAGTATATCTTTTTTTTCAATCGACTAATACATTTTTACAATCAATTATTTATATGTGTTAATTAAGTAAAGATTGGATGACGTATAGCTGTCTTTGTGTTTTTTTTTTAATCAAGTATCAATTATATGTACTCAAGTATATCAATCTATTAATCAAGTAAGCTTAACCTGATAGTCGAGTGCTTAATGCAAAGCCTCTGTGACTTGTGAGTCAATCAAGTAATGACTTGGTCATACTCAAGTGTAACAACCCATAGGTGGGTTTAAATTATTTTGGTATTATTTGGCCAAAGTGTTGGAAATAAATAAATAAGATGTTGAAAATGTATATATATATATATAAATACATATTTGTGGGAGATAATATAGTGTGATGTGTGTATATGTATAAGGGTGTGAATGGCAAGATTAATATAAAAGGAAGACGATAAAAGAAAAAGAAAGAGAAAAGAAAAGAAAGAGGGAGAAAAGAGAGAGCAACGAGAGAGAGTTGGGGGTTAGGGTTTCTCCTCCACTTCTTTTTCTTCTCCTTCCATTTTCTTCCTAAATTGAAACTTCAAGAGAGCAAATTTGTTCATAGCGGTAAGTTTTCTTCAAGCAAAATCTTCAAGGAAGTCTAATAAGGTAAGTTCCTTCTTGTTCTTCTTCCTTTCCTTTCTTGTTGGATGCAAGTTTTTGGTTCCTCCCTTTGCCTCTTTATTCCTTGATGATGTCGGGTTGAGGGTTAAAGTTTGGAAAATTTTACAATTTTTGGAGAAAAAGTCATGTTGGTGCCTATCTAGAAAGCAATGTAAATCTCCCTCCTCTTTGGTTTATTTTCGTTGGTTTCAATTGGAGTGTGGGATTGAGGTTGTTTTACTTCATAACATGTAAAGATTTGATGTATTTAGAGTTGGGATGAGATATTAGATGATTTGGAAATGATTTGAGCGATTTTTGGGTGTTCTACTTCGTTAGTTCGAGTTTCTGGGCTGTCAAGTCAACTTGGTGGCATTCCAAGTCGAATCAAAACTTTTAGCTCTCATCCAAGTTGACTCGAGGGTGATTCGAGTCCACTCGGCATCAGTCGAGTCGACTCGTTTGAGTTTGAGTCAACTCAGCGCAAGTCGACTCAGACTATGCATGCTCCACTGTTTTGGTAATAACTTTTTGTGTAGATGTCCGATTGAAGAAATGTTTGAAGTGTTGTAAACTAGAATCGATAAGATTCGATTTGGTATATAATTTGGGGGTATTTGGACAAAAATTGGATGAGTTGGAGCCCTATGAACTAGCAGTTAGAAATCTAAATCTTCAGTTCCAATCCAATAATGTGTTGGTACTTGGGGCATAACTACTTGGGGTGATATCCAAATTGAAATCCATATTTTGTGCCATAGTATAGATGTCATAGACTTGATTTTGATAAACTAATTGAGTAATTTGGGTATAAGTTGAGTCCATAGTAGCCCTATCAAATTCTATCTAAATACTGGAATTCTTCTACTATGGGAGATTTTCCTTGCTCCAGTTTTATGGAACAAATATATTTCTTTGGGGTATGATGAGAACCATTGAGGGGTGATGCTTCTAGCTGTGATTCCCTAATCAGTTGGGAGGGTCTTATTTGGCATTTCTTGACGTGTCTTGTTTTTAATGGCCGAGAAGGGTTTGATCTCCTTACTTTTCTTTGCGGAATGATGTTGAACCTTAATGGGGTAGGTTCCAGATGGTTTCTATTTGGGGTTGTGTGGTATTTTAACTTATTTACTATTACAAATTGCATGGTGATGCATTGGGACATTAGGCTATGAGTTTGCATACATCTGGAATCATGCTTTGTATTCAGTGGAGGCATGAGCGTTGGCATGATAAGGTTGACTTGTGAGTATCGACTTATGTATTGTAGATGAGAATTCACACATGGAGCATTTGTATGTCTGAGTTCTTATGTGGGCATAGCATGGACTGATGCTTGGCTTATGGGGGCCTTGACATCACGTTTATGCTGCATAAGTCGTTGCATTTCTTTATTTGTTACATTGCATAATGAGGATGTGAGACTCTGGAAAATGATCTGGTGTATACCTCGAGGTCTCTGGATATGGAAGTTAGTTGGGCCCGGTGAGGAATGATCTGGTGTATACTCCATGGGTGTACTTTGAGACTTCAGGGAATGATTTAGTGTATATCTCGAAAGTCTATGGTAGCCTATATTGGGTTACAATAGGTTTGTATGCCGGACTTGGGTGCTAGTGTGTGTCTTATATGGGCCCCAAGGACCATTTGTGTGCATTGGTGCATTTACATTATAATTTGGCATTACATGGCATGAGATTTGGGGGATGGTTATGGGCGAGTTAGTTATTAGCCCTATTAACCTTTTCTTTCTATTTACTTGCTGAATTTTGTGACTCACTCTTGCTTTACATCATTCTAGGTAAGCGTGGAAAGACAGTTGAGGGTGGGTTCAACCAAGCTTAGTTTTCCCTATGATAAATGTCGTGTACAGAGTCACCCTAACTGGAAGATTCTTGGGCGTTTTGTCTTGTTTTGAGTCTAAGAAAGATATTATCTTGCTATGCTAGGCATGGTGTTTCTTATGGGATATGCGGGCATAGGGGCCCTAATGTGGTCATTAGAGAATGTATACTATATGACTTATGCTTCTATTGTGTATATTAATGAAAAGCTCTTTAGAGATGTTTTTAAGTTTGTATCTATATCCATTTTCATGAGGGCTTTCCCTCGAAACTCCTATGTTTATGGGACTTTTGGGAGAAGGTCCTTACATCAAGTGAGGCTTATTTATAATTAATTACATGAATTGTCCAATTGAGTATGTGCTTCATTAGTTGAGTACCTCTAGGAGTTATTCAAATAACTGACATCTGATTTCAAATTTTATAGCCATTACTCAGAAAGCTAAAAGAGCACAGTTTTGACTGTTAAGAGTTTTATTTGCTTATTTCAATGTGTCTAACTGTGTTCTCTTATAAAATAATGTTAGAATATATTTATGTAAGTGTGCTTAATGCTTCCCATATATATTATGCATATGATTCTAACGAATTTGACTATTAATGGCCAAATCAAAAAAGTTGTAAGTTATGCAGGTTTCAATGCTAAAAGCAAAAGCCTGAAACTTCTATAAAAGGAGAAGTGCTTCAAAGAAGCCGATGATGATGCTGTGGCCGTTCAGAAATCAATGTAAGCTGCTAGTGTTATTCCAAACTCAACTAGCTATATTCTTTCGGGCCATTGCTTGAAGTGAGCGTTCTTCATACTTCTTCTCCTTCGCTCCAAGCTAATATTTGGTGAGATTAATTGTATATCTTTCTAAACCAATTTGTATAAGAGAGTTGAGTGCTTTATTCATTCATTCTTTTGAACTCTCTTTTGTCCAAGAGAAAAATGATATCATTATACATCTTATATTTTTTCCCTTGAGAAATTCTTACGTCTTTTCCCTTGAGAAATCCTTACACATGTTTTGTGTAAACTTGTAAAAGATTATACTTGTGCCTTTGAAAAACAATGTACTAATTGTGACTGAGCCTCTTATGAAAAAGCCTTAAGTAAGGGTTTCTACTTAGCGAGTCAAAAGTGAAGGTTCCTACTTAACCTATGAAAAATAAGGTTAATGCTTAGCCTGTAAAAACGGGGTTCTTACTTAACCTGTCAAAAGTCAAGGTTATAGTTGAACCTATAAAAACTACTATGCTTAGTGGATGTTTCAAATGCTTAGTGAGGAGCTAAGGTAGTGGACTAGACAAGTTGTCTGAACCATTCTAAATATGTTGTGTTCATGGTGTTTGCTTTATTGTTTTTGTTTTAACTACATTCTTTCATAACTGTTTTATAAACTGCTTATTCTAAATATATTTCTTTATCTTTAAACAAAAAATATATGTATATCTTATATTTGTTTTTTCATAAAACTTTTCTACTTTAGCTTTGATTAAATTACATGAAAAGTTTTTCAAGCATTAGTTTCACTTTATATAAAAACTTACTCGAGATTTTCTAACTGCCTAGTTATTTCTCATTGCATACATTTATTTCATATGTTTCAAACTAATTTCTTCCTTTTCAAAAATGTCTCTTATATTATTTCTTAAATGCATACATCTTCGTATTAATATTTTCATATATAAACTTATCAAATGCATAATTTCTCAAATCAACTTTATGAAAGATTTTATATGTTGCATACTCATTCGTGGTTGTATCATTCGTTGTTGCATCTTCTTATAGTTTAAGAAAATTATTTTCTTCAAATAACTTTACTGAATCATTTTTCTCAACATATTTTCATGATTTGTAAAAAATATTCAAAATACCCAATTCACCCCCTCTCTTGGGTAATCTTTCATGATTGACCTTTTGATAGTTTCCCACAAATGACACCAAATTGTTATTGCCAATCTACAACATTAAATTTGTATTTGGGGAAGCTCAGCAAAAAATCTGTAGGGCTAGGAGAGGGTGGTGAATAGGAGCTTGCCTGAGAAGGCCAACAACCACATAGCTCAACTCGCTGTCTGGGGGAGCAATAGGAATTTCATGGAAGAGTCTCATGATAAAGGTCTCTGGATATGTTTGCAGAGGTGGTCACGGATGTGTCTTTGGTGGGAGTTCGTGAATGAGTCTTTAGAGGTGGTTTGTGGATGAGTCATCAAAAATGGTCTGCAGATAAGTCTTCGAAAATGGTTTGCAAGATAGAAGACAGTCAGAAGGTATGCAGGGATATCTTTTCCACGGGCCCTCCGATGCCTAAGTTAGAAGATGCCATGGAACGAAATGCAAAAGACATGTATAGATGCTTTGTGGATGGGTGTCACAGATAGGTGTCGCAGGTATCATGTGAAGGAATGCCCAGATAAGTATGTGAGATGAGAGTGTGGTTAGGTTATGGAGTGTGCGGGTGATGTATTTGGGAGAGTAAAGAGAGAAGGTTTGGGTTTGGAAGAGAGAAGAAAATTCAAAATTCAAAGGGTCGAGGGGTATTTATACGTGTTGGTCCTTATAATATCACATGGCATGCACGTGATGTGTAGCTTAGGCATGATCTGAGGCCATTGCCCTGAGTCTTTCGATGACTTGTAGTCTTCATATGTGTAAAGTCCCTGGATGTCTGGGTGTACTAAGAGTCTCTCACGAGAACTCGGGTGGATACCTATGTGATTCTCTGGGAGTCTAAGTATGGACATTTGAGAGACTCATGTGGATGTGTCTGAAGGTCATCTGTAGGGATCTTCTTTACAAGATATGTTTTTCCCCCATTTCTAGCTAACACTTCTCTGGGGGAATCTCCCCTGATAGATAGGTTACAATAAAACTGTTGCAATTAATGTTACCCAAGTGTGAGAATGTTGGAAATATTTTATGTGGGCTACTATTAATTATTAATAATTTTATTTTGTTAAAAAAGGGCTAATAATATGGTCAATTACTTTTTAAGAGACATGCGTGACATTCCCGTTATTGATAGTAGTCTAACTAATTGTTAGTGGGATGTACACATCGATTTTTTAAACTTAGGTGTCTTTAAGGTAGAGTATATGTCCATTGTTATTAAAATCCCGATTTTACTCTTACAATTTTACGATTTTACACTTTGGAGACCCCCAAACGATTGAAATCCCATGTAAAATCTTATTTGGGGTAAATCCTATAAAATCTCGATTTTAGGTGTACAATTTTACGATTTTACACTTCAGAGACCCCAAACGATTTTACGCTTCAAGTATAAATTACAATTTAAATCTAATGGAGAATATTGGAATCATCCTCTAAAGAATTTCAAGCTATATTTTACTTCTAAATTACCAACATGTTAGTTTTGAGTTATATTTTGAAAGTATCATCTTTTGAGTTATAATAAGGAATAATCAAGTTATTAAATAATATTAATTTATTTTTTATAAAATTATGTTATTATAAACATATATTTATAAAAATTAAAGGGTATTTTTAATTGTCTCTAAAATCTTACGATTTTACAATCCGATTTTATGAATCATTTTTTTATTCCACTTAAAATCCCGATTTTAACTACGTTATATATGTCATTATCTAATTAACCCATAATGTAAGGGTTATTAGATACATATTTTATTTATAGCTAGGTCCTCTCTCAACTACTTTAAATAATAATTTTGGATTAGGGTTTTTGTCCCATGTATTGTTTACTTATCCCATTGAATGACTAACCATCTAGGAAGTAGTGAGAAAAATATTTTATCATCTAAAGTCAATTTTGATCTAAGATCCATATTCGTGACTGTCATTCAATATTAGATTGAATTATACAAAATCCTATTCAATAGTCAATATAGGAATGTTATCTTTTGTCTATATTTAGTGTTCTATTAATTCATACAATACAATTATTTAAATATTCTACATATATATATATCATTTAGATGGTATTTCTTAATTATGATATATATTTATATATCTATATGTTGTGTGGAACGACATCACTATTTCCATGCTTAAACATATATATATATATATGTAAAATCATTTGTTGGTCGATTAAATTTGCAAAAAGAAATATAGACAAAGGAAGATGAGATGGTTGTTATAGAGTCCCACATAGAACTTAGACACAAATGGGCAACCATTATAAAGAAGTTGCCTAAAAGATATGAGAATACCATAAAAAACCATTGGAATGCAACAAAAAGAAGTAAATGAGCGATCATATTATTCTATCTTCATCTTAAGGGATTACAATAACAACCTTGGCTTTAGATTCAACCACTACCATTAATGAAGACGCATCAACCAATCCTTAAATACCAATCGTGAATGATTAGTTTTGAAGCACGAAAACGGGCAAACGATAAAGACAGCTTGAAATGTTTTTTGGGCAGTTATTATAATTTGAGAAACGTTTTGGGGCCGTTTTGTAAATTATAGAAAATGTTCGAAAATGCATTTCTGGTGACCGAGAAGTTCTAGCATTCAGTCTTCTTCTTCTTTCAATTTTTTTGTGTTTCCAAATCCCGAAGTTCTTCACTGTGCATCAGAGCTTGTTGCTCCCTAGCCATTCCCTCGCTTTCAGTCATCGTTGCTTCTTGCTGCTCATATATATATATATATATGTGTGGGGGGGCGGGGGAAGGCCGAGAAAGAGAGAGAGAGAGAGAGAGATTAATCGAGGAAAAAGGTTGCTGCATTGCTAGATAGATGGAGAAAAATGGAAGAAGATGCTAAATCAGAGAAGCCGAAAAAGGAGATTAAGAGAACTAAGGCTGTTGCCTTTTTTCTTAATATAAAATATATTAATAATATATTATAACATATATAATATATATTTACATGCAAATCTTGGCAACCAAAGGGGACCAATTCCCGATAATTTTCAAAATCCCTTTGTAATTAATTAATTAATTCTTATAATATAATACATGTATAATAATTATACACAAAATATTATATATGAATTAATTATGTTGTGGAAAATCTCTTCAAAACAGAAAGGGTTAGTGCAATAGAATGAATCAAAATA
This sequence comes from Diospyros lotus, assembly GCF_014633365.1. Lineage (NCBI taxonomy): Eukaryota > Viridiplantae > Streptophyta > Magnoliopsida > Ericales > Ebenaceae > Diospyros > Diospyros lotus. The sequence continues at coordinate 32,458,629 of NC_068341.1, read as the reverse complement.
TAGATCAAAACAGAATGTAAAGTAAACAAATACAAACTCCCTGTTTTAACCATTCAAGGCTCATATTTGAAAGACCAGTTACCACTCTTGGTAACACCAACGAATAGGAACCACAAGCCACAAACGAAGCTCTCAAACCGTAAGCCCAGAAAAGCCCCAACACCTCTCGGCCAAACCAGCAAAGAAACCCCTTTCTCGCTCAAACGATCACAGGCACACACACAGTAGGTAGATCGGTCACGAAGACAGCAAGATCAAGGCTCAAAATGAGGAGAATAACTTACTTCAAAGAAGGATCCCCATATCTATATAAATAGGTTGTTTCCAGCGATAACAGAGCAACCGCCTTTCTCACATAAGGAAAGGCGGCTGAAAGCATCAAAGGAAACAGCATCCTAGAAGGCAAGAGAGCCTTCATCGCTATCGGATGAACAAGGACTGAAGCGATGAAGCAATCGGCCAAGATAGGAAACACGAGAAAGAGAGAGAGAGGCTCTAGGGCTCGGCCAAAAAATGGATAGAGATGCCAACAGAAGAGCTAAAAGGCTCTTTTATATGTGGGCTGAAAAAAATGGGCTAAACTTAAGTGGGCTTCACCCCCATTTGAGCAAATGGGCTGAGGCCCATTTCTCCTCTAAAATGGGGAGTGGGCTTGTGACCCGACTTCTAAAATGGGCTGCCAAAAGAGGACGGTAACGGTCTTAGGTCCTTTAATCCCGAGCCGAAGCCTATGAAGACCCACCCGAAAAATCGTCATTGCCTTGGGTCTTATTAGGGAACAAAAAACAACAAATCTCCACCTTGTTTCCTAATAAGACCAGTAAACAAAAGCAGCAAGATAACATACAGCAGAAAGCATAATCAGTAGGTAAAAGAAGACCTTACCAATTCTCATGTAACTTTACCAATGCTTAGAAGTTCTAGGCACCTTTTGAATTTTTCAACAGTAAGCACCTTTGTTCCCATATCAGAGGGGTTAAAATCTGAATGTACCTTTTCAAGTTTAATAATATCTTGAGATATAATATCACGAATAAAATGCAATCTTACATCAATGTGTTTAGTGCGTTCATGAAAAACAGGGTTTTTACACAAGTGTATAGCTGATTGACTATCAGAAAAGACAATAACATTTTTTGTTAGAACACACAATTCATTAAGCAAACCTTTAAGCCACAATGCTTCTTTAATTGCTTCTGTAGCAGCTATATATTCAGATTCAGTAGTGGACAAAGCAACAATGTGTTGAAGTTGAGACTTCCAACTAATACATGAATTACATAAAGTAAACACATAGGATGATGTTGATTTTCTATTGTCTCTATCACCTGCATAATCTGAATCTGTAAACCCCATTAAACTCATTTTATCTGAATGATGTTTATACACTAAACCTACATTGGAAGTACCCCTCAAATACCTAAGCAACCATTTCAATGCTTCCCAATGGACAAGAGCTAGGTTTGTCATAAATCTACTTAATGTGCTAACTGCATGGGCTAGGTCTGGTCTAGTACATACCATGAGGTACATAACCGATCCTATTGAATTTGAATAAGGGACTTTACTTGTGTACTCCTCTTCTTCTTTGTTAGCTGGAGATTTTTCTTTTAACAGTATGAAATGGGCTCCTAAAGGTAAAGAAACTGATTTGCTTTCATGCATGCTAAATCTTTTTAGAATTTTTAACACATATGAAGTTTGATGCAAGAATAACATGGAATTTGACCCGTCTCTTATAATTTCCATACCTAGGATTCTTTTAGCCATACCTAGGTCTTTCATGTCAAATTCTTCACCTAAAGCAGATTTTATGTTATTGATCTTTTTAACATCAGGGCCAATAAGAAGCATGTCATCAACATAAAGTAAAAGAAATACACAGTCATCTTTATTTTTATGTTGAAAATATAGGCAATGATCAAAATCACTCATTTTAAAACCAATTGATTTAACAAATGAATCAAAACGTTTATACCATTGCCTAGGAGATTGCTTTAAACCATATAAAGATTTTTTTCAAGAAACACACAAAATCTGGTTTTTTCTTATCTTCAAAACCTTTAGGTTGAAACATATAGATTTTTTCATCTAAGTCACCATGCAAAAAAGTAGTTTTAATATCAAGTTGTTCAAGTTCCCAGTCAAAATATGCAACAAAAGCAAGCATGACACGAATGGTGGTATACTTAACAACTGGTGAAAAAATCTCATTATAATCTACCTCTTCCTTTTGTGTGAAACCTTTGGCTACTAACCTAGCCTTAAATCTTATGGGGTTTTTTTCACTTGTACCTTCTTTAACCTTGAAGATCCACTTACAGCCCACAACAGACTTATCTTTAGGTCTAGGTACTAGTTCCCATGTATGGTTTTTATTTAAAGAACTCATCTCCTCTCCCATTGCTTCTTTCCACTTTTTAGAATACTCACTTCTAATGGCCTCTTCATATGTTTTTAGCTCTTTATCGGCTAGATCTTGATAACTAGCAAAAGCTAAATCAGAATCAGATTCTAGCCTTTGAGGAATCCTATGAGATCTCCTATCCCTATCTCGAGCTAGTTGATAGTTAGATAGCGGTGGTTGTTCTATAGGAGGCTGTTCTTCTACTATCTCATTTTCCTCATTTTCTTCAGTCTGGTTTTGTATCTCCACCTCACTTGAGGTGGTGGGAATGTTGGTGCTAATATTCCTAGACTCTTCTAGGGAATCCTCACCCTCACTGTCTTGCTATTTGTTATTGTTTGATTGTAAACAAGGCATTTTAGATTCATTAAATGTGACATTTCTACTTACAATTATTTTTACTCCCTTTTGACTTCTATCCCAAAGCCTATAACCCTTTACTCCTTCAGGATACCCTAAGAAAACACATTTTCTTGATCTAGGTTCCAATTTGCCTTCATTCTGATGAGAATAGGCAGCACAGCCAAAGGTTCTAAGGGTTGAATAATCTGCACATTTTCCATGCCATTTCTCATAAGGAGTGTCACCATTTAATGTAGCTAATGGGGTTAAGTTAACCAAGTAATAAGCAGTCATAACTGCTTCACCCCAAAAAGATTTAGGTATATTAGAACTAATCATCATACACCTAACCTTATCTAGGAGAGTTCTATTCATTCTTTCAGCCACCCCATTTTGCTGTGGGGTGTGAGGGACAGTTCTATACCTTGTTACACCACATTCTTTACACAAATCATCAAAATCTTTGTTGCAAAACTCTAGACCATTATCAATCCTTAGATACTTTATTGTCTTACCTGTTTGATTTTCTATTTGAGTTTTCCAAGTTTTGAAACTTTTAAAGTTTTTTGTTTTGTTTTTTAAGAGAAAGACCCACACTCTCCTAGAAAAATCATCTATAATAGACAAAAAAATATCTATTCCCACCAAATGCAGGATTTGATGCTGGTCCCCATAAATCTGAATGGATATACTCTAAAACCCTTGAGGCTCTATGCATGTTTGAAGAAAAGGATAATCTATGATGTTTTCCTAACACACAATGGTCACAAAAGGGGATATCGGACACACAGTCCTTACCAAAGAGTCCCTTATCATTTAGGAACTTAAGTCCTTTAATACTAACAAGAGCTAACCTGTTGTGCCATTTTTGAGTGACATCAGAATTGATTGAATCAATGTGAGGGCCTGAGCTACTCATTACCTCAACAGTTAAGGCATATATCCCATTTCTTCTAACTCCCTTACACACCATCATTGCCCCTTTAAACATTTTAATCATTTCATTTTCTATTTTTCCTGTAAATCCATTCTTTTCTAATTCTCCTACTGAAATTAAGTTTCTAGCCATTTCAGGGATAAATCTAACATCTCTCAATTTTAGGACATATCCTGATTCTAACTTAAGAGTGATGTCTCCAATCCATACAACCTTATAGGCTATATTACTACAAACTATGGCATGACCACCCATGGATTCGCGCATATTTTCAAACCAATGTCTTTGGGATGTGACATGGAATAATGCACCTGAGTCAAGAATCCATTCTTGCCCACGTGCCCTAAGTGTAGCATTAATTTCAATAATGTCAGAATCTATAAGCATGTAAACTTCACTAGGGTCAAAAGAGGTTATTGCATTTGCTTCTTCTTTATCCTTTAGTTTTTCTTTTTTCTTATTTTTCTCAGCATAACAATCTTTAATATAATGTCCGGTTTTCCCACAACCAAAACACTTACCCTTCCCTTTTCCTTTGGTCTTAGACTTAGACCTACTTCTACCTTTCTTTTTACCACCTCCCTCATGTCCTCTAGATTGAGACCTACCTCTCATCAAATGGACCTCTCCATGTCTTTTCTCACTTTTTAACTCCATATCTTTGCTCCTAAAGGAATCTATGACTATTTCAGGTGTCAAGGTATCTCTACCATACTTAATGGCATTTTTAACTTCCTTATATGCATCTGGAATTGCATTTAAAAGAATTATGGCTTTGTATTCTTCAGTTACCTTTTCACCACAATTAGTTATATCTTGCACCAACTTATTGAAGATATCCAGGTTGTCATCAAGATTCCTAGAGGAGTCTATCTTAAAACTGAAGAAGCTTTCAAGCAAGAAAAATTTGTTGGGTGTGGATTTTTTTACATAGAGTTTTTCCAATTTTTCCCATAACTCTTTTGTAGAATCAAGTTTTCCTACCTTTCTTAGAACAGAATCAGAAAGATGTAAAATGATAGAAGTATAAGCTAATTCATCAGCCTCAGTTTTTTGTTCAACAGTATATGATTCAGGGTATTTGCCATCTAAGCCTTTAGAAACTTTTTGTTGTACCAAAATTCCCCTCATTTTTTGTTGCTAAATTGAGAAATCCCCCTTTCCATTGAAAACCCCCAATTCAAAATGATGTGCAGACATGTTCACACAAAAGACTATGCTTAACACACACACACAAAAAAAATTTAGGGTTTTAATTTCAACCTAACAGATAGAAACAACTAAGGCAGATTTCACACACAGCACAATAACACTGATTTTTTTTTAAGCAAGACTTAACCGTACCAAAACAGTTTATGCTAGCGCAAGAAAAATCACAGATAACCCTAAGTCTAGCAACAAGCAATGGTTACCACCACAAGATAACCCCCAAACCTAATGGCCACCCCGACACGATGACCTGCTAATTTCTAGAGAGGGAATATAGTGAAGTTACCAGTACAGATCTCAAGGCTGAGACTTGTGAAAGATGCAGGCATAGATCTGGAACAGACGAGGGGCACCACGGCCTCCATGCGCTGCCGCCTGCACGCTCACATGCCGCTGGTCAGCAAGCGAGTGAGTAGCTACGTGCTGCTCGGAGAGAATCCCTGCGACTTGCTAGATTCGGATCTGGGGTCCTCGCAACCCAACTCACAACCTGCAAGGGTCAATCGAACCGAGATCAGATCTGTTATGAAACGGACTTATCGTGAGACTGGATCTGAAAACGTTAGGGCTCCTTAGATCTGATTCGAACAGGGCACTACCCAGGAGACACACAAGGCTCTGATACCATTTGTTGCAGAAAATCTCTTCAAAACAGAAAGGGTTAGTGCAATAGAACGAATCAAAATATAGATCAAAACAGAACGTAAAGTAAACAAATACAAACTCCCTATTTTAACCATTCAAGGCTCAGATCTGAAAGACCAGTTACCACTCTTGGTAACACCAACGAATAGGAACCACAAGCCACAAACGAAGCTCTCAAACCGTAAGCCCAGAAAAGCCCCAACACCTCTCGGCCAAACCAACAAAGAAACCCCTCTCTCGCTCAAATGATCACAGCCACACACACAGTAGGTAGATCGGTCACGAAGACAGCAAGATCAAGGTTCAAAATGAGGAGAATAACTTACTTCAAAGAAGGATCCCCAGATTTGTATAAATAGCTTGTTTCCAGCGATAACAGAGCAACCGTCTTTCTCACATAAGGAAAGGCGGCTGAAAGCACCAAAGGAAACAGCATCCACAGAAGGCAAGAGAGCCTTCATCGCTATCGGATGAACAAGGACTGAAGCGATGAAGCAATCGGCCAAGATAAGAAACACGAGAGAGAGAGAGAATATAGGGCTCGGCCGAAAAATGGATAGAGACGCCAACAGAAGAGCCAAAAGGCTCTTTTATATGTGGGCTAAAAAAAATGGGCTAAGCTTGAGTGGGCTTCACCCCCATTTGAGCAAATTTGCTGAGGCCCATTTCTTCTCTAAAATGGGGAGTGGGCTTCACCCCTATTTGAGCAAATTTGTTGAGGCACATTTCTCCTCTAAAATGGGGAGTGGGCTTGTGGCCCAACTTCTAAAATGGGCTACCAAAAGAGGACGGTAACGGTCTTAGGTCCTTTAATCCCGGGCCAAAGCCTATGAAAACCCACCCGAAAAATCATTATTGCCTTGGGTCTTATTAGGGAACAAAAAACAACAAATTATATATTGAGTACATTTCTCACAATATTAGTTGTACATATATTACCAAAATAAAATTATACATTAACTTTAACATGTTGTACACAACAAGAAAAATGAGTTTTAACGACGGGAAAATCAATCGTTGAAAGTTGATTTCCTGTCGTTAAAAAGGTTGTCGTTATTGCCTCTGCGAATAAAAGCATTTAATGACGGGAATGATATACTGTCGTTAATTGTATTAGTAACTATATGATTTTTGTTGTTAAAAATAATTATTAGCGACTGAATTATAACCTAATAATGACAATATTTTTCGTTGTTAATAGTGTGAATAATTAACGACCATATGATTCCTGTCATTAAAAATAATTATCAGCGATTGAATTATAACTCAATAACGATAATGTTTCTCGTCGTTAATAGTGTGAATAATTAACAACCGTATGATTCTTGTCGTTAAAAATAATTTTTCAACTACCAAAACACAAAATAATAACGATAATATTTTTTTATCATTAATAGTGTGAATAATTAGTGACTGTATGATTCTTGTAGTTAAAAATATTATTTAGCTACCAAAATATAAATCAATAATGACAGTATTTCTCATCGTTAATAGTGTAAAAACGACAATTAGTCATCAATGATGACGACATCCTGTTTTGATGTAAACCACCAAACCTATATATCATTATCTATATAAAATTGGAATAAAATTGATAAAATTAAACTTGTCATTCAACTAACTTCAAAGTAATATATGTTCATTCAAAATAAAAAGCATCATTATCCATTAGCATTTGCACACCAAAAGTAGCATCTATGTAAGTGTTAATTGCCAACAAAATACACCAAAAAAGATGTTTAACTAAAAGCAACACTTTGACAACCATATATACTATACAAAAATGTAGACCAAAAGACTGTAGTCAAAGAATTGATTGAAATTATAGTCATAGAACTATTCAGGTAGTCTAAGACAGAAGTTGCTTCCTTTAGAGTTTTGTTGTCTCTTTGACCTACAGAAAAAAATAAAACATGAAATTAGAGTCAAATATATATGTGTTTATGTTTTCTTTATAAAAGATTAAAAATAGAATTAACAAAGCACAAAACGCTTCCATCACAAGCTACATAACATACAATTACTAAAATGCACCAAATTAAACACAACCAAATTTGACAAACACACTCTATAACCCAATAACAAAATTTGACGAACACAAATCATACACCTCATTATATCCATAAGGGTGTGATTACATTTATTAATCATATTATTTCATTTGACACTATATATTAGATACAATAAACTAGATAATAGTCCCAAAATTTTCTATATGTTAATTTGAAACAATTTTTTTTTTTTTGCTTTCCCTAGATCATTATGTTTTTAACTACATTTATCCCAAGATCACTTACATTAACCAAACTTTTTTGATTTTTATGTCCATTCCTTGAAGTCTGATTTAGCATTCCAAAAAAGAAAGGCATTTTTACCCTTCTCCCTTTTGAGTTTTTGTTGCTTAATAACACATTTAGAAACTAGTCCCATAACAGTCCAGATTTGAGAGTAGGTGATGTAGGAAGTCTTAAGATTATTGGGCTCATTAATATTTTGTAGTGGTATTTTCACTTAAAACCTCATAAATAACTATTTTAAAATTTTTCTATATTAAAAATTATATTTACAAAAAACCCTGTATTTTTTTTTAATTTACACTTTATCTCATGTTTCTGTGTCTTACTTTTAAAAAAAAAAAAATCATTTTCTCATTTTCATTTTCGTGCAATCTAGATGATTACTGGGCTATAACAACCTATGAACTTGTCAAGAAGTTAGAGACCAGATTCAAATTTAGCTAGGGAATTGCCTGTAGAGTAGGAATAGTTGAAGGCCAGGATGATATGGAACTAATCATTTGTAAGGAATTATTTATGGTGTAGCTTCATGTTCATGTTGAGTTATGCATCCTTTAATTTTATTTCTATGGGTCTGTGTGTGATGGTTTTCAGTCTTTTTATAGTTATATGGAAATTAACAATCATAGATTATACATGGGTTTGTCGCAGACTATATATTTGGATGTTATAATCACATTGCCTTATCTAATTTATGGATGGTTGTTCATTGTCAGATTAGTTTGTATGGATGATAGTTTTTTCACCTTTGCTATGTAGTTATTATCTTTAAGATGTGATATATATCCAGGATTGTTATGATTTACTATCCTACAGTTTACGGATGATTCTTCGTGTGCCCTGTGCTCTTTCTCATTGTGTTTGTTGTTCACACATGCCATTTTACTAATGATAAGGTGATGCCGTGACAGTAGAAAATGTAGTCTTGGATGATTGTCCTTGAGCGATCTTTGGTGGTTATATTCTCGATTACGTTAGGAGAGATAAATCGTAGATGTGAGGCTTTGTCTCATTTCACAAAGCGAGAATCAAACTCATGACCCATCGAGTTGGCACTGATATATATTGCTTGCTTGACCGCTTGACTTATGTCTTGGGAACAAAAAATATGGTCTTTTATCATATAAAGATATGCAATCTATCATATCAAAGACCACGTAAAGTAAGAACAAAATAAAATCTATTAAAACTAAAAGAGAGTAGTCAAGTTTGTAGGAAGAAACCCATCAGTACTTGAATTAGCCAGAAAAAAACCTAGTTTGCCTAATGCTGGAAAATGCACACATGAACCAACAAGAAATATGCACATACATATACCATGATAAGATAGAAATAAGAAACACAAAGAAGACATTTTCACAGTTCTTTAAGAATAGCATGCATCTCTAATCATGGAGATCTTATACTGTTATTGAAGGATTGTGGGAAATGAAAATCAACAAGATCAAACTACCAAAGAATTCAAGGGGATGCTCACCACCTGAAGAATTCACCCTATGATACGGAGCATATTACTTACCACTCAATGAAATCCATCAAAGAGACACACAGCTTGAGTGATGCTCTAATCCAAGAGATCAAATCTGAAATTTCATTCTTCAAGAACCCTTCTCCCACAAGAAGTCTTAGAGATATTTATAGGACTCTCTTGGAACAACCCTCCAAGCGTAGGCAAGTTTCAAGGCCAATATCTTAATTTTCCAAGACAAGACAAACAATCCCTAGGCAAAATATAAATAAGAAGATTAACTCTGGAACATTTTACAACGCATGGGAACAATAAACTCATAAGAACTTTGAAGACTTTTTCTCAGGTGAACTGAGGAGCACTTAGTAACTTGTCCATAACTTTCTCTGGAAGACTCCAAATTGCATGAACCTTGTTTTGTTGCATTAGAAACTAGACTCATAGGGCTTTCCAACCATATATTTTGTGACCATATTGGAGCACGTACGAAATTACCACAAAATGTCAGAGTAAACTGACCCTTGAAATTCTGCCAGGAAGATGAACTTATCCTTCGATTATTTTGCATTTAAGTGTTGGATAAGGCTTAATTTTCTTGGAATAGTCCTTCATGAAGATGCCTCTGTTGGCATAAAATTTTCCATATGAGAATCAACAAATGTACTCTTCGACCCAATTGAAATTTGAGAATGTTGCGATGTTGTCTCCTCCTTAGGTGACAACGGCATCGATCATATTCTTTCCAATACGGCAACTCATGTGGTTGCACTACATTGCATTAGTCGGGAGGTTACCCTTTATTGATCTTGATAGCTACAACAATTTTGACCGTAGAAGGTCAGATTGATCATCTCCAACTCCCGTACAAGGGCTTAAATCACCGCCCTTCAAATTAAGAATCACACTTGGGGAAACTACCTTTTTCAACCAATTTTTCATGCCCTCTAAGACTAGGCGCTTTTCGTTGTATCTTGGGAATACCTTCAAGGATTTCCCATTTATAAAGCACTTTCAACCTTGATCTACAATTAATTTGTTTCTCCATCGTAACTTAGTTGAAAGTTTGCATTCAATTTGCGTCCAAAGAAGTTGCTCTTGAGGTTGACTTTGCTTTCTTACACACGGGTCTCTTTGGTTTGCCATTATTCCAAACCAAAAACGTGTAATTTTACGACTCCAAAAACAATAGGTAATTTTACTACTCCAAAAACAGGTTGGAACTGCCAATTGACAGTTTGACTGAGATGCTAAAGCACAAGATTCTACATGTTCCCTGTGGGAAGATCTTTCATTTGTGACATTTTGATAGGAGTATGTATGGAACTCTACCTTGAAATTCTATATCAGATTAAAATCTTAATTAAACTTGATGAAACTAATTTGGTCATATTGTAATGATGGCGAGTTCTCTGTGAAATCTGTTACGAGGCCCTTGGAAAAACATGAGGAGAATTAGAATGTTTTGTTTGGATGCTAATTTGGTAAAATTTAGAAAAACTTGGCACTCCAAAAGGTACAATTGCTTGTATGGTTACTCCTTTTGGGGAAGTTGAACTCTAAGGAGAATCTCTACAAGAAAGGAACGTTAAGAAGCAGTCACTTACTTTGCTCACTATGTGGTTCGGAGACTCAGACAATTTACCATTTATTCCTTTATTGCAGGCGTTTCTCTGAAGTTGTTATGTTTTCAGATGGTGGGGTTGTGAGTGGGTTAGCCCAAGCTCGTTGAGGGAGTTGTTCACTCAATGGGACTTTTCGCTTATGGCCAGAAAATTTCAGAAAAAGGCTAAGTTTTCCCTTTTGTTAGGTGCTCTATAGACTATTTGACTATTTGGTTGGAAAGAAACAAGATCATTTTTAACTAAACTGTTTGGAATTTGGATTATGATGAGACCCTTTTTTCTTGGCTATCTCCAGATTGTGCTTTTGGATCTCAGTTTTACAACCTGGTTTTCCTTTTGACTGCTAATTCTCTCCTCTTCGATGGCCTTGAAGCACTGGTCTGTAAGTCCTCCTCCTATACCCTTGCTGGTTTGGTCTCCTCTCCTTCGCGAGGTTCTCTCAAATGGAATATTGATGAATCCTTGTTGGGCAAGCCTGGCCTTTCAGGTATAGGCGGAATTCTCAGAGACGCGCAGATGGTCAGGTATTTGGGTTCTAACCAAAGGGAGCTACTGTTTACAAAAAAAAAATAAAAAAAATAGTGGAGCTACTGGCAATCCTTAAGGCACTAGAGCTTACTCTGTCAAGATCACAAGTTAAGGAGCTTTCAATCGGCTGGGCGTCATCGCTTCTTTGTTAGCATGATCCTTGGAAGTTCTGGGATAAATTATATCATCAGCACTGCTTTGTTAATCCTATTCATTCTGTTTCTTTCGTTCACACCTTGCGGGAAGCAAATTACAAAGCTGATAGACTAGCTAATATGGCGGTTCCAAGGAGTGAAACTTCTGTGGCTTGGGTATGATATATCTGGTTGATTTGCAGATTTGAGGAGGAATTCAGTTGGCTATGCGTTCAGCACAAGTCGTCCTAGGCGTTCCATGTTTGTTGTTTTATACGTTGATAGCCTGTCTGTCCCTTATTTGTAGGCTCCAAGGACGGCGATGGTTAAGCGGTGCTGCTTCTAAAATCCATTTTCAATCCAGTTTTTGAAACTATGTATAATCGCTTCTTCCTACTGGTTTTCCTGCTCTCTAGTCTAGGGTTCCTGGACATATAAGCTTTAAACTGACTTGTCTATGGCCACCTATACGGCATTGCCCCCTGTTCCATCTCTATTCGTCCGCTGCAACTTCGGGTTAATATGGTTGAAGCTGGGGTTTTTGAATACAAATTTTAGTGATTTCTCACATCTACTGTTGTTAGATGGCGTTTCTGCTCAATGAGGCGACTGCCCAAATCTTTGCCTCTGAAAAAAACATGAAAGTTGTAATAAAAAGAAGGCAGATTTTATTTTGTTTTCAAATTTAATTAATTTTGTCAAGAAAAAAACGACTTTTAAAAATAAAAGAGGAACATTTATTTCATTTTATTTTTGAAACTTAGCTATTTTTGAAGGATTGATTAATATATATCTAGAGAGAGAGGGAGATTTTTTTTTTTTTAGTTTTTTAATTTTGTTTTGTTTGTTTACTTTAACTGCCCCATCAACCCATGGGAGCGAGTCCCTGGGACTAATATGGTTAAAAATAGGCTAAGCCTTTTGGCTGCCGCTTGATTTGCCTGTTTTCATGCTTCTCATGCCATTTCTCTCATCCCCCATATAATACCACTAATCTGTCCAAGAACTCCTATCATTCTCTCATCTACACAAACTAAAGAGTGATGGAAGATGAGAGGCACAAATACGAGCCAAATGTGGCCAATCGAGACAGCCCACCTGATAGCTTATGTTCAAAGACCAACAACCACCACAATGACACTAACCAAATCAACAACAACAACAACAACAATAATAGAGAACAAGACAGGTTCCTCCCCATTGCCAACGTCGGCCGTATCATGAAGAAGGTTGTCCCGGGCAACGGCAAGATCTCCAAGGACGCCAAGGAGACCGTCCAAGAATGCGTGTCCGAGTTCATTAGCTTTGTCACCGGCGAAGCCTCTGACAAGTGCCAACGCGAGAAGAGGAAGACCATCAATGGAGACGATATCCTTTGGGCAATCAAAACCCTAGGCTTCGAAGACTACGTGAACCCGCTTAAACAATACCTCTCCAAGTATAGGGAATTAGAAGGAGAGAAGCTTCATCTCCCCAAGCAACAGCAGCTATCCGAACAACGACTCCCTCACCTTGATCACGAACAAAATATGCCTTATACCAGCATCTACTCGTCGGCTGGTCTCATCCCTCAGCCTTCTTTTGTGGCAGCCGACCATCCCTATTCCATGCCTTTCCCTCAGAGTTCGTTCCAGAAACAGGTGCACCAGCATGATGACATCGACTCGGTGGCGCACTGGTAAGAAGAAAATTAAAGCAATAGCTCTCTTGTCATAATCTTCAATTAACTTAATTGTAATATATATATAATAATATATATATATGTACGTGCTTTATGCATTAGATATATTGTTATAGGCACTGGAAGATACTTGACGGCAATTTTGGCGCTTTGATTAGATACCATAAACACAGAATTACAATTTGTAGATTCAACTTGACATAAAATATCATGATTATCTATTGACGTTTCATTTGCATTAAAGGGCTGCCCAATCATTATGGTTGCATTAATTTTGAATGCCTTACTCGTTGATACATTTTCCACATCCTAGGATTAATTGGGTGTACAATAATTGTCTCCTCTTGCTAGGAGGTTCTTTCTTTGTTTCCTTAAAACAACTTCTTCGCAAAAAATAATATTAACAATAATAAACTATGAGAGAAATAGATGGATAGAATTAGAAATAACCAACAAAAGGGCATGCAGCTAAGAAGAGGCCCAACAGCAGGTACACAAGTACTGCACCAAAACATATTTTTCTTCTTTTAAAAAAATAGGGTAATTAATTCTATTGTCGCCCATTAAGTTTCCTTATTTTTGTACGCAATCTTACATATTTTTACAATTTAAACTGTTATCTTTCTTTAAGAAAAAAAAATGCAAAACCTTGCACTTATAACATTTCGGTCACAATTCTATACTTTCTTCATTAAGCTATAATTCCTTCTATATATTGTGAGCAGCAAGTTCGTGAGGTGCTTTATTACTTTGGCTTGGAGCAAAATAACATCAGTTTTAATGCATTTAATTAAATTCTCTCTTCATAAATTTGGGCTTGTGCTACTGTTACTTTCAATAGAATATAATATATTCCTTCTTCACCCCTCATCTTCTCACTGCTACACGGGTCCAAGGATTCCCTGGTTCCAGTTCTTTGATAAATAGAATTACGAGCAGCTGCCAGCATTTCTCTTTTGTTTTATTTTTTTCTTCTTTAAGTAGAAATCTTGCCTTATTTTGAACTTCCAATATGCCACCTGGAATCTGATTTTGCAAAACTTCATGCATGATATATATATATATTGTTAGGATTTACTTATTTAAACAAAATCATGGTTGAGTTACCTCAGCCTACAATGTGGTAATAGATTAATTTCCACTGAGGGCCACAAGAGTATATCCACTCCTCATTGTGTGACCACGATAAACTTGCCAACAAAGTGTCACCCTTTAGCATGGATGCGTGCCTGACAACAAATAATCAAATTATTTACCTAACAGCACTTTGACAAAATCCAATTATTGTAAGTATCAACTTATTTAGCATCACTGAATTAGAGGGTGCTAGGTTGGCTTAAATTATAGAAGCTTAAAGTCATAAGAGTTTGTTTGAAAATTTTGAATTTTAATGGCGGATATTTTTATTAAATATTATTATTTTTTACTTGGTCATCAGCAATAGTTTTTGTTTAGACAATTTATAACTGTTTTAAGAGAAAGAAAAATTAAAGAAAAAAAAGCCAAATGATACCAGTTTTTGAAAAAACACAAAACTGTAGGTATAGTTTAGAAGTTGAGTAGCTTATAAATTATTCTAAGTTGGTCAAAACATCTAAGAAAAATATATATAGGTTACAAGGTCCCTTTAAGGAGCTAAAACAGTAAACCAAATTAACTCTTTCCCATGTCATAAAAAAAAAACCAAAAATAAAAAGCGTTGTCAAGGCATCACAATTAAACATGAATTATGCTAGGTGTACACCCATTTTGTATATTTTGGGCTACATAAGGGGGTATTGTAACCAAAATATCCTGCGCCTCACATGCGCCTCACGCGCCTCTATGCGTCTCATGAGGGGTTTTTTTTGTCATAATACTCCCTTATATAGCCTAAGATGTACAAAATGGGTGTACCAATAGCATTTTCCATTAAACATTAGAAAATCTAACAATGTATCCATCAGAATAGTGAGATTTTAATTTGAGTCTCAAAATTGAAAATATTTTTATTTTACTTAACTTTTACTATTTAAATACCAAAAAATACAACATTTTATCAAAAATATTTTATTCCGAACGAAATGGAGTGTGAGTGTATAACATCCAGATAGAAACAAGTACATTGATTATGTACTGGCGGATAATAATTTGCTTTCACAGTAAATGAAAGCAAATGAAAGAGGAAGCAAGGGAAGATTGATCTCAAGAACAGAGAATCAGATTATATTACATAATGACTATGCTTATGTTATATGTACTTTGTTAATTTTGTGGATACTTAAAACCTAGTACTATTATAACAAACCTGCCATATATAACATTATTATGAACATAAAATTAAATTTTAGTCATCCCAAATATGTTTCGAGATCAAACGTTTTAACTTTATATATAGCAAAATAACTACATTAAGAATATAAAGCCATAATTAATTAACAACATCTGTTTTGGATGCTCGCTTCTTCACATCATGCAAACAAAGTTGCTTATGGGCTAGCTATGTGGGGAGTTTGGGTTTGCTTTTGTAGGCCTTGCTCCTCAACATTGATATCCCCATATGCATTTTGGAGCTATGTTTTGGAACTGCTTCTATTGAATATCTACTGAAAATGTTACCAAGTATATGGCTTATAAGCATGTAACTGACTTTTCCTTACAGACTTAATTCTCCCCCACCACAAATTGAATTGGTGGGCATGGTATCCCAAAATAGTTTTCAGGATACAAAGAAGTCTATATTGAATGTGTTATACACAAAAAGTTATCAAACCACTAAGAAACAATCAATAATAACAAGACTGTTGAAAAATACATCTTAATTATATTTTTGATCCATATGAACACTTTTATTTATAGAGTTGTCCATACCCTTTTGGAATTGTTGTGACTTTTCTCAAGTAGCCAACAATATTAA
This sequence comes from Diospyros lotus, assembly GCF_014633365.1. Classification (NCBI taxonomy): domain Eukaryota; kingdom Viridiplantae; phylum Streptophyta; class Magnoliopsida; order Ericales; family Ebenaceae; genus Diospyros; species Diospyros lotus. The sequence goes on along the minus strand of NC_068341.1, from coordinate 32,442,463 downwards.
CTACTTGGAGTAGTTGATTACCAACCTTGACACTTTTTAATAAAAAGATGTGACTATTAGATAGTCATTAAAATAATTACTCTTGATGAAAAGCTATATATAACTTTTATAGAACAGTCACCAAGTTGGTTAATATATAGATTATAGGTAATCAAACAATATATAACTACCCTTTTAAATTGTTGTGATTATTCCTTTTATGAATTGTTACGGTCACTTGGGTAGTTAGTATTTAGTTAACTATCATCTGTATCATTTCATCAAGAGATGTATCTTTTCATTAAAAAAGACAATCGTTAAGAAAATGTTAAAAAGTTTTCACTCATTTTGAAAATTTTCATACAAATCTTAGAGAGAGAGAGAGAGAGAGAGAGAGGGGGAAAGAGAAGAAGCATTTATAAGCCAGAAAACATGAATATTCTTATGTCAATTCGATTTATCAATATCCACCGATTCATCTATAGAAAAGATTTAGATAATTATAAATTTTGGTATTTCTTTATTCTACTATGGATTATATGTTCTATTTTTGGTATTAAATAATATATTACATCCAAGAAGCCGTATCAACAATAAATTAATACCAAATATAGAACCCAATAATTTATTTTCACTCTATCATGCGAGAAAATTTTGGATCTTAATCTTGGTTTTGGTTGTTTTTCATTCAAAATATGATAGTAATTTTAGTTGACTAATCCATTCAATTAGCTTCAGTGGTGGATGCTGGGAGGGGCTGGCACAAGCTTCAACCAGCCCGTGACGGCCTCAACCAAAATATTTATATATATATAAATATATATATACATCCACAGTCCCTGAAATTGAAGCTCCATCCCTCCTTTTGAATCGCCCCTAATTAGCTTGATATATTTTTCTCAATTTTTTGACATAAAATTTAGACAAAGGATTGAGGCATCTTTTTCTAGAAGTTTAATGTGCAATTTCATAACCAAGTCACGAAAAACTTGTCTGGGTTTCGTGGGCGACCTAGCCAAAGGTTGAAGACAGCCTCTACTGCATGCGGGTCGCAATAGGTTGCGACTCATACTGGGTCCACTTGCAACAAAGTAGCGCCAAACGCGCCACGGCGTGTAGGTCGCACTCTAGACTCATGTTGTCGCGCGCTTGTCGCGGCCTAGACCCGTGTTGTTGCATGCGGGTCGTGCCCAGACCCACCTGTAGCAGGTCAGGCTGCCAGTAGTTGAAAGAACCTCTTGTCATGCATCAGCGAAGGCCCACGCCCACTAATGGCGTGTGGGGGCATACGGGGAACCTCTCTCGTATTGTCTCATATGATTTTTTTATTTTTTTATTATGCTTTAGAGCTACACTAAGGAGGTAAATTACGAAATGTGCTCGAGTGATCAGAGTGGTAAACTTTGGCATCACTGATGCCACTCTCAAGGTCCTCTCCCAGAAGAAGGCATTTTGCTTTCCCGAAAAATCGAACTTACACTAGAAACCTCCAAACAAGCTTTCATGCCCCTTTGTCACTCAGCTATGCCTTGGGGGGTTTGTCTTCTGTGATTTTTTGCTCCGTTCTTCACTTGCCCAAATCTATTTTTGATATATATATATATTTGTAATTTTTGCATATCCAAAAAAACATTTATTTGTTACTTTTGAGTGTTATAAATTATTTTTTTGACGCATTAAGATGTATTTCTTCTTGATATTTAACTGAAATTATCTTTATTATTTGTTGAATGCATTGGATTGTTGTACTCTCTTGGTATGTTAGAAATATTTATATACTCTCATATTCAATATTGTAGGCATAGTTTTTTTTTTTTTTTCAATTATTATTTGCTAATTTTTTTATTCTAGTTGAAACTTGATATTTTTTCTCAAGTAATTACATATATAGCATGAGTACAATTAATAATGAATATGAAGAATTTAGTTGAATAATTTTATACATTGCTATGAATTGTACTGTGTTTGTTAATATTTATTAAATTGTTCAATAAGGATTTTAGGGCATGCTTGGCTATTTAAACTATTTTATGCACTAACTTATCCTAGAGGGAATTATTGTTTGCTTTAATTTAAGTAGTGTGATTGATAGGAAGAGTTATTTTTATCTACCAAAAAGAGATAAATCTCCTAAGAATTATTCTCACTTTCATTTGAGTGGAAGTTTAGGTTATATTTTATATGTTCTACCTCAAAGGGAACTGTGTAGTGATATATTTTGAACACTCATGTGTATACTTTAGTGTATGTTTATTGTATCATTAATTCAAAATCATATTTGTTTTACAATTAGCAATAGTCCTATTAAACTTGCTCTTAGACTAGTTGATCTTGACTTAGTCATTCATGGGCATGAGTCCCTAAAACCCATGCATACTAAAACTATCAAGAAAAAGCCCTTTATCAGAAATGGGATAAGGCGACTCTTTAGTTTGATATATGTTTAGGTAGCATTAGTTAAAATGAGTAAGATAAAATTATATCAAAATAACTTATCTGTAAGGTTCAAAATAACTTATCTGAAAATGAGAGAGATAAATTTATTTGAAAAATTCAAGATAAGAAGTCAAAAATGACTTTTTTTCAAATAAATTTAACAAATACAATGAAAGTCACTTTCGTTTGAGATACTTTCCATATCTTATTTTTTTTGATTTATATTTTAATTAACAAACACTACTTTAAGAAAAAAAAAATCCATATCTATATCCTTCTAGGGGAGTGTGCCTACAAACACCAATGTTAAAAAAATTCTTGAGGTCATAAAAATGTGTTTCGAATAATATGAAAAGGTCGAATTTGGTGAACTAATGTAAAAGTTGTGTAACATAAGATATGATAAGATTAATGGGGTTAGAGTTTTTGTCCTTTGGATACAAGATATAACATATGTCCTCCTTGTTAATCGAACCCTAAATTCCCTTCTTTTTTTAATAGCATTAAGACCATTTAAAATACTTAAAATGAGATATGGACTATTAACCAACTTATCGGGATTTGTGTTCAAAAGCAACAAATGATGCAAATAGAAAATATGGAGATTGTGAATTTGGTGCATGAACCACACCAAAATAAGGGTCATACCAAGAAATTCAATCACCACAACAAAAAGGGCAATTTAATGACAAGAATAAAAAGAAAGAGCAGAATCAAGAAAAATCCAAAAGCAATAACAATCTTGGGGGCCCAAGCCTGACATCATGAAAGAATTTAAATAACTAGAAAGGAAATAAAAGCAATTAATTTGCTTATAATTATTTTAGATCTTCTTTGATAGATGTTCCACCAAATTCATGGTGGTTTGATAATAGTACATATATTCATATTGTTGTTTCATTGTAGGGGATGAAAAACAAATGCAAGACAAATGAAGATGAAGTCAATGTCTATGTGGAGAATGGTGTCAAAGTTAGTTGAATTCACGCGAGTAGTAGTTTTAAATTTTCAAATTGATTTTAGTCTTCCTTTAGAAGAAAACTACATTTGTATCGCTAATGAGACAAAGTTTAGTTTGAATTTCATTACTTGAAAATAATGGTTACTTGACAATAATGGTTCTTCCTTTTAAGTTTGAAAATGGAAAAGTTGACATATTTTTCAATTCTAATTTGATTGATCAATGTACCCTAATTGATCGTTGTTGTTGTTAAAAATATAACAATTCGACGCCGTTTGTGGGAAAATGAACAAAAAGCCAAATTGCGAATTGCTACTAATGGCAAACACTAGGAGTAATCGTTGGACTTGCTCTTAAGGTGGGGAGTCTCGCCCACTCTTGCGAGATAGCCAACATCCAATAGGAGCACGTTTTCCTCTACAAGGCTCTCATTAACAAAGGAGTATGCAGCTAGCTCCTTTAGATCCTCAACAATAGGTGGAGAACCAATTGTCACCCCTAGTCTTCCAACATCCATTTGAAATTAATCGGCATAGGCATCTCGAAGAGTTGGGCACTTCATAGTAGGCTCCTCCCATAATTTCTTGGAAAGCTTATATATGAAGCTCTACGACTACAACATATAGAGGGAATGCAGGTATTACGAGACATGGTAAGGATCCTTCAAAGCACGGTTCCCTATGTAACGTTACCTGCAACACTTGCAAGATTTGTTGCAGAAATTGCCCCACCAAAGACGACCCAGCCAAGAGGTGGAGAACTCAGTTCCTATAGAGAGGCTACACCCAACACTCAGTCTCGATCCTCTCCACGCCAATGAAACTAGTCAAATCTTCAGCCACTAGGAAGAGCATGAGAACAGAATTATCAAAAAAGCAGGCAAAGCCCCACCAAGGGTTCCACCCCAAGGAATATAGAAGCTGATAATCACACTGTGACAAATATGCGAGATGTTATGAAAAAGGTGGTGGAAGAAGTCCTTGAACAGAAGAAGCTAGGTCCTAGTCGTGGAGGAGCAGTCAAGAAGGAAGTCCACTTTTACCGAAAACATATTGGGAAAATCACTACCAAGGAAATTCAAAATGCCTCAGGTTCCTTTCTACGTCGGCAAGGATGATCTTGATGATCACATCCAGAACTACCAATCTCTAATGATGCTCCATAGGGGGGGGGGGGGACGACGAGATTATGTGTTGGGCATTTTCATTGACCTTGTCAGGACATGCCCAGACTTGGTTCAACAGGTCTATTAGAAGCATTCATCTCCTCATTTGAGCAGTTGCGAACAGAGTTCATCAAAGCCTTCATAATTAACAGTCGGAAGAATAAGAATACGATGCATCTCCTTAGTATCTGACAAAGGGGTAAAAAGACCCTTTGCTAATTTGTGGACAGATTTCGCAATGCCACATTAGAAATTCGTGACTTACCCATGGAAATGGCGATATCAACAATGTTATAAGGAACGTGTCTAACTTTCCTACAAGAGTCACTATCTCTAGACCCACCAAACTCCTTGGCAGATTTTTTTGTCAGGAAAAATAAATACATACTCCATATGGAGGTCATGTAAACTATGATTATAGATGAGGATAAAGAGAAAAAGAGAAAAGAGCGAGACATTAAAGAAGACCCTAAATAGCGATAGGAGAAGGTTAGAAGACCAGATGTAACCGCACCCCAATTCAATCACTATGCCTGACTCCTTTAAGCAAGGTCAGCCATATATTAGCCACCATAGAAGGGTCGGGGCTCATCAGGCTCCCAAAGAGAGTTGATCAGCCAATGGGAAGGAACCAAAACGAATACTACCAATATCATTGGGCTCACGGCCGTGCCACTGATTTATGCAGTGAGTGAAAAAATAAAATTCAGATGCTCATTCGAGAAGGGCACTTGTAGAGGTATGTGCAAGAAGATGAGGAAAATGATAGGGACTCACAGAGAAAGGGAGAGAGGCCCTAAGGATAAGAAAGATGCAACCATGGTAGCGAGAGGGAAAGAGAGACCACATGCATAATCCCCTGGATAATGAACTGATGCAACAAACCATACATGTCATCTCAGGTGGCCAAACTTTAGCTAGAGACAACTCTTTTTCTTGGAAGGCCTATGCCCACCTAGCTTACCAAGTCAACTATGTGGGGGGAGATTAAGAAAAATGAAGACCCCATTACCTTTACACTTGTTGATGGGGGGATGTAATTCTCCCACATGATGATTCAATAGTAATTTCAGATGTCATTGCCAAGCATCCCATTGAGAGAATTCTAGTAGACACTGGTAGTTTGGTCAGCCTAATCTATTGGAATTGCTTCGAGCAGATGAGTATTGCCTATAACCAACTCAAATGAGTTTCCTCACCCTTATACAGTTTCATTGGAGAGATAGTCCTAGTGGTGGGATCAATTCAACTGCCAATCACAATAAGCTCTAGACCTCAAAACATAATGCAACAAGCTAACTTCATGGCAGTTAAGACCACCTTGTCTTCATATAATGTAATCCTGGGTCGCCCCCTACTCAATGAAATTAGGGCCATAGTCTCCTCCTGCTATCTATTGATGAAGTTTCCTACTCCTTTGGGTATAGGACAAGTTCGAGGAGACCAAGGATAGGCACACACTTGCTACATGTTGTCCACAAAGGGAAAGAAGAATGAAGAGACTTTCGCTATTGCCAGGCCAACCGTACAGGATTGATCAACAAACTTTAAAAATTATAATGTTTCTTTCATTTTGAGTGGCATGCTTTAAATTTACAAAATGATGTAAGCCTCCAGCAAGACTATGTACACAGGCATGTTTGGTCAAGTCATATTAAAAGAAAGATGCTTGTACTCACTAATATAATACATCACCATTATTTGTGCATCCTCTATTGTATTTCCCAAGGCCTAAGAACAATCATTTCATCAAAACAATTGGCTTGTTGTGTCGCCTAATGGCCCGACAATGCAGTTCACACAATTGTTTCATTAATACAATTGGCCCATTGCCCCACCTAATGGCCCAACAAAGTGATTTGCACAATTGCTCCCTTAACACAATTGGCCCTTTGTTCTGCCTAACGGCCCAGCAACATTGTTCATACAATCGCTTCATCAATATGATTAGCTCATTATCCCACCTAACTACCTAGCAATGCAGTTCGCGCAATCGCTCTCTCGACATGATTAGCCCTTTGTCTTGCTTAACAGCCCGGTAACGTGGTTTCACATAATCCCTTTTTTAAAATCATTGTCCTGTTGTCCTACCCAATGGCTCGACAATACGATTCACACAATCCCTTTTTCAAAACAATTGGCCCGTTGTCCTACCTAACGGCCCGACAATGTGTTTTGCACAATCACTTTATCATAATGATTAACGACCCGATAACACAATTCGTCCAATCACTTCCTCAATACAATTGGTCCATTGCACCATCTAATGGCCTGACAACACAGTTTGCACAATCGCTTTGACAACACTACAAATTTACTAACCGACATATAGCCCGACCAAGCAATAAAGTGCAAAAGACCCGACAAGAAGATAATAATAAGTAAACTGTTCTACAAAGAAAGGAAAGAAAAAAACATCGAGAAACTATGCTTCCATTTCACTTTATGTTGAAACAGAAGATTAGGGGGGAAATTGTTGTGTCATAACTATTGTACGACTACCTATAGAAAGATGGAATTTTTTAAGCAAAATAATCCTCAAATAAGACCTTGCAATAGTGTTCCTTAGGGCAATGTGTGTGCCTTGTGGTAAAGGTATAAATTCAACATGGAATGGTCTTGAGGCAAGACCTTGCAACAAGGAAATCATCTCGGCACCAATAGGGCTTGTAGTAGTGCACATTAAGACAAATCATCTCAGCACCAATAAGGCTTGTGACAGTGTGCCTTAAGACAAATCATCGTGGTAGAGTAAGCCTTGTGGTAGATATGGGTCTTGCGGTAAAGTCTAAGTCTTTTCTTGACAAAGCCAAACACCCTCATGGCAAGGACCTAGCCTCTCGGCAACCCCAAGCATCCCCGCAGTAAGGCCTTAGTCTCACGACAATAAAGAGTCTTGCCGCATGGTGGTTCTTGTGGAACATACCTTTGTCTTGGCATAGAGGACCTTACGATAGTGTCATCCTAGCAACAGTGTGCTCCTTTGCGTTAAGGTTGAGCTTGATGGTGAGGCCAAGCCTAGCGACAAAGCCAAGTCTCACAACAGGGCCTTAGCCTCTCGGCATAATGGGTCTTGAAGCATATCCTTACTCTCAGCATGTATATTCCTCATGGCAGTGTGATCCTAGTGGTAAAGACAGATCTTGCAGTAAAGGTATAATGGGTTTCGAGACAAGGATATCATCTTAGCATAAATAAGCCTTGTGGTAGTGTGATGCATAAATAAGCCTTGCGGTAGTGTGGTAGTGTGCCTTGCAGCGATGTAATGCATAAATAGGCCTTGCAATAGTGAGATCCTTGCAGCAAAAACACTCCCTTTGGTGCCAGGGCCTTACGGAAAATAGGTATTTTCCAACAAGGCCTCATTCTCATTGCTGGATGACTGACACATGTCGACACCTAATACCCTTAGGATTTGAGCCCTATAAATACCCCACTATAGGACTCAGAAAAGATTCAAAAATTTTGGTAAACTTTAAACACTAAGAGCATTTCTACTGTTTCTGGTGGGTACTAACTTAAGCATTTGAGGGTTATTGTGGGCGAGGATTCCCGCGAGCCTTTTAACCCTTTTTGTAAGTATCCAAAGAGAGACGGAGGATCCTTGTGGTAAGACACAAACCTTGCAGCAACCTCCTTATGACACCGCCCCCTTGTGACACATCATCATTGTGGCAACACCACCCTCACGACAACATCCTTGAGGCACGTCCTTGTGGCACTCTCATTCTAAAGGTAGTCTCATCCTTGCGACACTCACATTGAGTTGGGCAATTACATCATTGTGGCACTCACCTTCTAGAGGTGCTCACATTTAGTTGGGCAATTACATCTTGTGGCACTCACATTCTAGAGGCACTCACATCCTTGAGAGGTAGTCTCATTCTTGTGGCAGTTTTGTTCCTCTAGGAAATCATGGTACTTTCAACAAGTCTCACGTTATAAAATCTAATTATTGTATTTTTGGTAACAACAACCACCTATATAGATTAAATTTAGCATATAAAAATATTTCCATGGGAATTAAAAAGCTTGGGATTGAATGAATTTTGATAAAAGAAGTTTTCTATGATATGGATAAAAGACTTTGTCATATTTCAATAGAAAGAAGTGAGAGATTGATTAAAAATAAAATTATTCCTTTTTTTGGATTTTCTTGATTTTGAAACTTGGGTTGATTGCATAAAGGATAAATTAACTAAAACCAAAAGTTATGGATCAACACGCAATGATGGACTTTTAGAATTAATTCACACAGATATATGTGAACCCTTGTCATCTACCTTGTATGGAAAAAGATATTTTATAACATCCATTTATGTCTACTCTAGGTGTAGATATTTGTATTTAATTAATGATAAGTTTGAAGCACTTGAAAAAATCAAATTTTATAAAACTAAAGTTGAAAAAAAATAAGAAAGTTAATTAAAGTTATTAGGTCTAACCATGGGGGTGATTAATTTGGAAAACATAATCTAAAGAGTGGTCATTTGTTGTGTTACTAGGTCCGACCCTAAGATTTTGGGGGCCCTAAGTGTTACAGATATTTTATGGACCGCTTTAGGTTGGAAACAGTCCAGTAGTTTGGCCCAACCTCTTGAGGCCCAACAGGCCCAAGGCAAGGTCACACATCACCTATAACCGAGCTTAGACCACAAAACTGAGTGAGCTCCCAGAGATGCCTTCAGCTTGCTAGCCAATCCGATCAGCTCGCAAGGTAAAAAGGCTGCATAATAATCGGAGGCAGTGCTTACTTGCCTTATAAAAAACAAACCCAATCCCTGATAATATGGAATCTATTCTCGATTTTGTGGAACTGATAAGGACAGATTATCCCTGTAATATTATCCTTCTATATTTAGAAGTTATACAAATTGTAAACACCCCACTCTATAAATAGGGGTCGAAAACCATTGTATGGGCATGATCAATTAGATACTGTTACTCTGCAAAAATTATTAGAGAACAATCGTGGAGTAGGTATTATTTTGGCTGAACCACGTAAAAATTCTCTTGCATATCATTTGTTACTTGTGTTATTTGTTTCTTCTCTATGCATTCGTGTTTATTTTATCAGTGCGGGTTGACGAATCATGGTCGACTAATTTTGAACATCGACATAGCAAGTCCATAAACCAAAATTTTATTAGGGCCTTAGACTTTCAAGACTTTAAATCGAATTTGATATTAACGGTTTACATGGTTGACTTTCAAGTTTAAAAAATTAAATTGAAAACTTTCAAAGGTCCAATGATTAAAGCATTAACTTTTCTTACAAAATTTCGATACAGAAATAATATTTATTATCTAAAAAATATTAAAATGTAGAAAAATTCACTGAGGTATTAATTTTTCTTACAAAATTTGTAGAATTGGTATTTATTATTTAGCAAACATTAAAATATAAAAAAATTCATTAAAGTATTAATTTTTCTTACAAAATTTGTGGGAATGGTATTTATTGTTTAAAAGTATTAAAATGTAAAAAAATTCAAACGTGTTGGTGGAGTGACTTGAACCAGTGACCTAAGAAACTTTTAATTTACAACCTACTACTCTATCAACTGAGCTCAAATAGAATTGATGTAAATTATGTATTTTATCACGTATTTGTTATATATTTAAAGTATATATTCAAAATATGCACTTAATTTTTGAGGGGCCTTCTATGATTGAGGGGCCCTAAGTGACCACCTTGGTGCCTACCTTTAGGGCCGACCTTGTGTGTTACTTACAAAGAAGTTGTATAATTGACCAATATACAATGTTGAGGACTCCTAAATAAAATGGTATGGTTGAATGACAAATTCATGCTCTAAAAGATATGATTTGGAGTATTGTAATAACTTAGATTTTTAAGAAAATTCAAAAAATAAAATATGGAGGCTTTCCTAAAAATAAAAATGGCCTAAGAGTAGGTATTTTGCTAATTGTAGAAATTAGGATATTAATGTAATTTATCAAAAGTTTTTGAAGCGTGTGTAATATTTTGCCAAAAGATTTGGGTGTAAAGAAATGATTTAAAAGAAATTGGGCCATGATTATGATTTTCAAATAGGCAAGGGTTGAGGTGCAAAGGCCTAGGAGAAATTAGTTGAAAGAAGAGAAAAACCTTAGAAGGTTGCGCTATAAAGTATACGAGTTTGATTGATTTAAAGGAAATGGGTGTTGAAAGATTTAACAAAAACCCATAAGACTAGGGACTGGGAGAGAGAGCTTCTAATATGTCATGTCTAACAATTAATCTATAATAATATGATTGGAATATGGATCATCAATAGAGATCACCTTGGGGTGACTTTACCCTAGGGGTAAAAATGTTATTTTGGTCTCCCTCTCTACCCACCACTCTGTTTCTCTATCCTCTTTCATTCCTCCCGCCATCGACCATGGCCTCACCGCCTTACACCCCTTTCTCTTTGTCTCTCTCTCCTTCTGTTGTTAACTCTTTGCATTGCCACCTTGTCGACTCGTTGCATTGCCTCTTCGCTACCTCACCCATCCCCCGTTTCCTTCTCATATCTCTTTTTCCTTCCATTGCCCCTGACTTGTTGCTTAGAGATGTCAAACGGGCCGACCCGAGTTAGCTCACAGGCTTTTTAAACAGGCCGAACCACCCATTTACTAAAAGGGCAAGGCATTTTTGTCGTGGGTAGGGCACAACCTGGCCCACGACCTCCTTGTAGGGGGCTGGGCCAGGTCGGGCCCTTAGCCCACAATGCCTAGCAGGTCGGGCTTAGTAAGTCTGGCCCATAGGCCCTGGTAAGCTGGGCCCATCGAGCCTGGCCATTTTTTTTCTTTTTTTAAATAATTTAAAAAAATGCATATATAAATATCAAAATAATGCATATATAAAAACTATTTTTTTCTTTTTTTTTTCCTTCTTAAACAATTTTATATCTTAAGTTTTAAATATTATTTCATCATTTTATATTTCAAAATTCTATATGCCTTGTAAATTTTATTGTGAATTGATATGAAAAATAATGCATATATAAAAAGAAGAATGTTTATTTATAATTTAAATACATAAAAAATTTAGCTTGAAAATTTTAAATATATTGATGGTTATTATTTATATACATTGTGAAATATAAATTTTTCAGCAACTAATATCAATAATTAATAAAGAATAACATAGTTAAAAAAATAAATGAGCAAAGGACACTGCAATTTATAGAGATTTGAGCCGTTCGGTAAACAAATGGCCTACTCCTATCTCTTCAAGCTATCACTTGAAGAAGTTCAATAAAATATAGTTTTTAGTTTTTTTTACATGAGCAAGCGACCATCCCTAATAATCCTACCCTTTTTTTAGAGGTAGGGCCTAACTGGCCGGGCACATAAGGTCCCAACGGGCGGGGCATAGTGGGCCACGGGTCGTGGGCCCAAATTCTTTGGCTCAGCCCGGCCCATTTGAACAGTGATGGGCCAGGCTGCCTGGTCCTTTTAATATCTCTACCGTTGCCTCACCGACCCATTGTCGCCTCGCCTTGTCGCTACGAGGTGACGAGGGGTCAACGGTAGGAGGAATGAGATAAAGGAGAGAGAAACGGGGTGGTGGGTAGGGAAGAAGACCAAAATGACATTTTTACCCCAAGGGTGAACAAAATCGCTCTCCATGTCAATTGGATGGAAAATTCATGGGGATTTTTGAAATATAATATATATAATAGAAAGACTTTGGAGAAGGATAACCTGGTCAAAGGAAGAATCTCTTTGAACCATTAAATTTATAAGTTGACTTCTTGATTTAACCTTTAGGAACATGTAGTAGACCATAAGGATCTGAAAAGGAAAACGTTATGAAGCATATCAAGAAGTCCTTTACCCTTCTGTGAATGAAAAAACTAAGGGAAGTAGTAGAACGACCAAATAACAATGGGATAGAGCTTACCTACATAAGCTTGGAGGGCAAAGAATTAATTGATCTAAAAGTATAGTTCAAAATTGGGATTTTAGATGACGTCTTAGTGAAATTATGCACGATTAGGATATTCCGAGTAACTTAACATTCCAATTTGATACATAGAGCCTAAAATGGCATTACACATGGAAGGGTAATTTTGATATCAAGTAATGAAACCCTCCACAATATTGGATGAAGTGACCTAATATGGAATTTGGGTAAAACATGAGAAATCTTGGTCTTCCTAGTTTGTCTTGTATGCATGTCTATGAATTTCTATTTATAGAAAAGATTGGTTCAACATTTGAATACTAAGTGAATAGTAGGGGTCAAAATATTTGAAAACTTAGTTGGATGAGCAGAAAGATGCGACACATATGTAAATGAAGCATGTGTTAGCTACAATGGGATTGTGGTTCACACGATGGAATACACAATAGTTTATGTTTTTATATAACCAAATGCGACACTAATGAATCTTATTAAAGACAATAGAGTGGATGAAATGGAAGGCGACTCTGAAGAGGTAAAAAAAATCAGTTTGAAAGGATTAAATGAAAATAGTACATTTACACCCAAATTTCTTTTCTTTTTTTTTTTTTGTAAGTAAGAATTTATAAAACAAACACAACACCAAAACGACTACAAACCAAGACTAAGGCATACCCCGAACCACCAAAGAAAACCAAGGGCTAAAGCACAACAACAATCACCCTTTGGGCCAAAAAATAAAATAAAAATAAAAATAAAAAAATAAGAAAAGTGCTGAAGATATATACAATGGATAGAAGAAAAACAAAACCAACATCCAAACTCGAAGTTACTAATCTATGGAAACAATCACTAGCAGAATTAATACTAGGCAAATAATGAGCCTAAAAAAAGAGGGGTATAAATGAAGCATAAGCACAGGAGGAATTGACATCAAGCATGAGACTCCAGGATCACAATAACCAACCTCCAAAAGCAAACAAGCAACCACTCAATGGGGAGAAAAGGTTCAGTCCCTCAGAAGCCACTAGACATGACAAAGAGAATGACTCTAAAGAGACAACTTTAATTGGACAGTTGTCAAACAGGTCCACACAAAAGCACATGTTGTTGTGCTTCCTTCAGATGAAATACATCAAAGCATGAAGCGCCAACCTATTCACCACCTGCCAGGGGCTCTTGCCACTCCATCTCGCAGCTGCCCAACGCACATTAGTATCCCATTGACACCAAGACCAACTAAATTTCTTCGATCTGCGAAAATAGGACAACACCTCTCGAGAATCGGGGCACTCAAAAAACATGTGGCTATGTCTTTTTGCATTTTCCCTGTAAAGAAAACATCTATTTGGAAACGACAAGAACAGGTTAATGCGATCAAGAGTAGATAAACACACCCAAATCGCTAATCCCAGAATGAACGAATGGGTAGGGATACCCACAGACGACCAAACTAATCGATGCTAAGGAACCCGGGAATGTTGACTATGAAAGTCTTGGAAAGCGGCCCTAATTGAAAAAACTCTGTTTGAGGCCGAAAGCCAATAAGGCTTATCACAACACTTAAGATGAGGGAGGCTAGGAAGGTGATTTTGAACAACGTCTGAAGACAGAGATGAAGAAGTCTTCGGCCAAATCTAGGATCCATCCTCAATAAAATTCGAGACCTTAGCCATTATTGAAATGCCTAATTATCGAGGCAACTGGTGAGAGAAGCAATGAATGAACACACCCAATGGGTGCCACTGATCATGTTGTAGGAGCATGCTTCGACCATCCCCAATCCTCCACCTAAAATGGGATCTCAAAGCCCCCCTTAACAAGAGCAGTTTTTGCTAGTACCACGGGCAGGCATAGGGAGCTCTAAGAAGCTAAAAACACCCCCCATTTACCTTATAAGTATGCACCCATTTCACCCATAAGGACTCCCTATCCCCTACAAGCAAATGCCAAATTAGCTTAGTAATCAAGGCTTGATTCCAAACATAAAGAGGCTTAAGACCCAGGCCCCCCTGCTCTTTAGGGCAACAAATCTCACACCAAGCTACTTTGGCTCTATGGGGGTTCACCTTATTTCCACTCTATAGAAAATTATGAATAAGCTGCTCAATCTCTTGGACCATCCTTTTCAGGAGGATGAAGACAGAGGCCCAATACACATAGATAGTGGAAAGAATAGACTGAGCCAACTGCAGGCGCCCCCAAAGGAGAGCAACCTACTACGCTAGCCACAAATCCTATTCCTTACTTTATCAATGATGGGCTGACAAACCTCTTATGACAGCTTGGTGGATAGCAGAGGCACCCACTTATATCTCATAGGCATTTCACGTCTTCAAAATCCTGAAGCATTAAGAATATCCTCTCTCAATGATTGATCCCTACAAGAGACGAAGCAAACATTCTTCAAAGAATTGGCCCTGAGGCTAGACAAAGAAGAGAATATCTCCAAGTAGGATTTTAAGGTGCTCACCAAAGCAGGGTCACCATGGGAGAACAAGAGAAGATCATCAGCGAACATGAGTATCAGCATCAAAGTCTGCTCCCATTTCCAGTGGAACTGAAAATCCGAAGACCTCAAGTGGTGGTTCACAATACCATGTAGGATTTGCATCTCGAGAACAAAGAAATAAGGGGACAAGGGGTCCCCTTGCCTCAAACCCTGACCCCTGGGAAAGAAGCATTTTAATTGACTGTTGATCTTAACTACATAATTGGGGGGGGGGGGGAATTCATCGAATGAAGCACCATCAGGAGGAATCCCACTCCATTGAGTCATAAGCCTTCGGTAGATCCACCTTTAGAGCACATCGGGGGTGCCTCTTATGGAGATGATATTGAAAAACCAACTCTTAGGCTAGCAACACATCGTCCCCAATCAAACGGCTTAGCACAAAAGCTGTTGAGAAACATCCACCAAGCCAGAGAGCACCGACTTGACCCTATTAGCCAAAATCTTGGAAATGACTTTATATAAGACATTACAACAAGAAATAGGTCTAAATTGGGGTGACAGCTCATGATGGGGAACCTTAAGAATGAGACTGATTATGGTCGCATTCATTTTGCCTAAAAGGCGACTAGAGGAGAAGAAGCTACGCACTGCCTCCCCTACATTTAGACCTACAAACTCCTAGTCCTTTTTAAAGAACTTAATACTAAACCCATCTGACCTAAGGGCCTTATCATTGCACATATTGAAGAGGGCGCTCTTAACTTCGTCAGCTGAAACTTCAGCAATGAGCTCTCCCTACTGATCCCTTTTCCAAATGCTTATCAATAAATGGGGCAACTTCATCTGAACGCAAAGGAGCTTGATGAGTGCTTTGACCTATAAGATTTTGGAAATAAGACACCGTAATGCTCACCACCTCTTCCTTAGAATCTGTACATTATCATCCTTTTTCTAGAGGCTGATGATATGATTATTATATTGCCAAGCCAACATAGATCAAAAGAAAAATCAAGAACACCGATCCCCATCCGTAGACCATCAAATCCAAGCTTGAATGAGAAAATATTCAAATTCTTGAGCAATAGTTGCCGAATAATCCATATTTAAGTCAGACTCTCATTGACGAAGAATAGGTCATAAGGGTTATCATGCATCTTTTGTTGAATACTATACAATCTATCTCGAAGAGACTCAACGAGCTCTAAGACATGGCCACTAGACCTATTAAGGATCTTCACAGCATCCTTAATAATTCTGAGTTTATGAGCTACTTGAAACATAGGAACCCCAGGAACCCACCTACTCCAACTAGCAGCCACCTTATCCAAGAATATGGGATGATCAATAAGATGGTTCATGACCTAGAAAGGACTCCCTTTACTCCGAATATTTTCAGATAAAAACACCACTATAGGGCTATGATCTAAGATCCCTTGTTGAAGGAAATGAGCCTTACTCTCTGGATAGCTATCAAGCAAACCATCATTAACTAAAGCTCTATCCAACTTACAAAAAACACACTCCTCTCCAAACCAGTTATTGTTCCACGTCAACTTTGGCCCACTAAAAGCCAAATCCTAAAACGAAACAAAAGAGAGAAAGTCATTAAACCTGCACATACCCAAAGATAGAGAGGTGTTTCCACCTTTCATCTCAAAACTATTGGGACATACATTAAAATCACCCAAAATGAGCCAAGGGTTGTTAGTTACTGACATCCCCACTCTTCTTAGAGAATTCCATAAACGAGCTTGGTCCACTTCCTCATTCCTTACATCAATGCAAGTCAGGATGAAAGGAATGACAGTGTTAGGACCCGTCTGACATGAATGAACTAGTTTGACTTGCTCAAAACAACCAAACTAAGGGAAGATGGATAATGACCTACCCAAATATGATCCCCATTGGACATATCATAGTTAAAATCCTATTTCCAAGAGGATATAATAGCTCGCGAGACTCCCTCAACCTACCTTTCTTGGACTCAAGACTCTAAAATAACCACTAGAGACAATTTACTTTGAGAAATAAACGATTGAACCTTCCATTGCTTTGGGGCTTAATTCAGCCCTCTCATATTCCAAGCTGTAATCTGCATCATAAGGGCTCCTGGGGGTTGGGTCCGGACTCATGGACCTATGCTGATTCTTCTCACGCTCTCGCTTCTTCCTCTTATCCCTCTTAGCTTGAGTTCTCGTCCTTAGCTTATTCGCTTCTAAACTCATACTCATTACCCTATCAGATTCCAAGTCTTCAGCCTTATCTTTTTTTTGGAGTATTGTCCCTATGGTTGGCCTATTCCTCCGACTCCTTGGGAGAAGGAACGTCCTTGCCCTATTTCAATAGAGGACAAAATTTATTTCTATTTATTATATTAGTGTCAACATCCTTGTGGTTACAAGGAACTACAACAGGATAGGATTCCCGATTATCCGCTACCTTTTTAAGGGCATGATCAGGCTTAATGAGAGTAGTAGATGGACCTACTTCCTCACTCCTATCATTCACCTTATCTTTCCCCCTTTTTCCTTGCACCTTAACAAAGCCGCCATCCTGACCCCCTGACTTCAAGTCTTTACATCATTAGGGTCAAGTTTAGGTTGTCTTGGGCACTACCAATCTGGGTGACCAAAAACTTGACAATGAGAACAGACTGATGGTATCCACTAATACTCAATCGGAAGCTTGGAGATATAAGGTTCTCTGGAAACTTCATCTATACCCTGATTAATGCCAATAAGCTTGGGAAGTTTAGATGGAACTCTCACCTCAACACACATCCTGGCATAACCCAACCTAGAACTATCCTTTGTTATAGGATCTGCATGAAGAGGTCTTCCTATCTCACCTGCCATCATCGAAATCCCCTTTAATGAATACCCCTCCAACGGAATGTTATGAATCTTAACCCACAGAGGGATCGAGGAATGAGACTCTATAGTTAAATTCATACCTAGTTCCTAACATTTTTTAATAAATGGTCAATCCAAAAAATGATAAGGACCCATATAAAAAAATTTTAACATGTTGTCTTGAGAATCAAAACAAAAAAAGAAAAAACCACAGTTGTTTGAAAGAACTTATAAAAGGCCATGACGCTGTCGCATACACCTAGCAATATTTTTAACCATTGAAAAAGAAAGACGCTTTTCAATAAAATAACCCACAAGAGTATTTTTCCAATAATCAATGCATTCATTAATGACATCACTATGAAGTTTAACTATTGGAAATTTAGAAGACGTACCTATAGGGGGAAAATACTCTAATCTCGTGGGAATTGATTGCGTATGATCTTCAATCAGGTCAGCCCACGACTTGATGGGTCGCACATAAGTCCTTCGCTGATGATTGCTATTGGGCCTTGAAGGATTATTGCTATTGGGCCTCCTCTGATTATCATAAGCTTGCTGCCTCCCATGATAGAAATTACCATTATTTGCTTTGCCATGATCACCCTTCTCCTTAGGATTCCTTAGGTTACGTAAATCTACCTGCTCCATATAAGTAGGTTGGGTCCCATAATTATCATGCCCATTTCCTTCGTGGGCGACTTCTATTAAACCGTTGCAAAGGACATTAAAATTTAGATTGGCAGACCCATAAGGAAAGCCCATCCTAGAGTTAAGAACCACATCTTTTTGGCCTGAGGCAGATAGGTTTTGGTCATTTTTCAGTGGTCCAAACTTTCCCTATGGGCCATATTGAGGCCTCCTGCCCTGCCCTGGAAAAGTAGTGACCCGATTCGAAATCTCTCCCACTCAACTTGATCCAGCTATTCTCATCTCCAATGGTCCTCCACCATTAATGAAACTTGACTACCGATGATGGTTTCCTTCATGCCTTGTAAATGGAATGCCTTGCCTCCGATCATCCCTTTAATTAGCTGAAATCTCACGATTTGATTGCCAGCGTTCATTATGTGCACCCCATCCTTAAACTGATCTAGAGATCCCTTTGTCACTGACACCATATTGCGGCCTGCTGGTGGCGCTTTGCTCGGAATCACTCCACCCACTTGACAGTGCACTATAAGGGGAGGGAACTCAATCACATCCCTAACACAGATCTGTTCTCGATAGACCTCTCCCATTAGCATACCATCCCCATCAGTCATTCTCGAACCCCTTGGAAACCTATTTTGACTCACTTGTTTTCCAATGAAAGGGAGATAATGCTCCACTTCCTCCTCTGACGTTTGATGCTTGCGAATATCCTCCACATGCCGATCGCTCCTTCTGACAGACCTTTCATCTTCGGCCATACCATCACGAGGATTGATGGCTTCATCCAGCAAATCATCTTCATCCAAAAAGGGGTGAGAACTTTTCTTGGATCTGTCATTCACCCTCTCTCCATAATTTGATTCATATGCTCTCTTATTATCCTCGAATAACCCGTCCTCTTCTCAATTCCCGATCTATTCATTGGCATTGTCTTTCATCACTGAGGCAATACCTCTTAACAACTACCCATAAATTACGATTTGCCAGCCATTACCATCATCGCACGAAACACTCTTTTTGATCTTCCCATCGACATCCTCAGAACAATCACCTTCAGGGAAGGATGTTTCCGATCCACCCAAATCCACCACTAAATGGCCTTCTAACTCGCATCCCTTCGAACAGATAGTGGCCAAATTTCTTGACCGTGATTGCCGGCACTCTTCGAACTACCCCCATGTTTTGGCCAGGAGGGGGTTGACTTTCTTGGCACGATCTCACCGGCAAAAGGCACCAAGAATGCACAGAATTCTCTGATTGCTTTGGAATCACCACATGCTTGAGAACTTTCCTCTGTAGGTTACAGAGTAAAGATGTATTTATGTATTCTCACACCCAAAAAATTTAGGGGGTGTTAATTGTACTAGTAAATATTGGAATTTAAATATTTTCAATTCTTGAGGTTGATCAAATCTTGAAAGGAAATCACCAAATCTATGCAAAATTGGTATAATATCATTTTATGGTTAAATGATTAATAAGCTTTTGTGACAAGGTATGCTGAAATGTATACCAATATGTACGTAAGTTGATGATCATGAGTATCAAGGCCTAAAAGTTATTCCTTAAATCATGTTTTGATAATGAATAACTTCTTAGCTGAAGAAGGGGGAGTGAATTAAGATATCTAGATATTATTGTTGGCCCAAGTAATAAGGCAAGCCAAAATGGGGGTGAATTGAGTTTCTAAAAATATTTGTTTTTCACTCAAATAAAAGTGTAAATTATGTGCGTAGTGAGAAAAATACGAAAGAGAAAATATGAAGTACAAACAATCAATAATTCAAGTTTAAGAAAGTGGTGAAATAAGCTTTGCAAAATATTGCAAAATTAAAGCATATAATGAAGATGAATAAGACTGAAGAAAGCAAACAACTATGATATTGATATTTATAGTGGTTCGATAACTTGCCTACATCTACTATCTTAACTCTTCATTAAGGATTTACAAATCTACTATTAAAGTGCTTTTTAAATAGGCAAGCACTATCGTCTATACAATCATTTTTCAATGATCTTATGCCCTTCACATAGGTTCAAGAACTAACCTTCCTTGTGCTTTTTCACAAGCTCAAGCGCTAACTTGCTTACAATGTTTTTTCAAGAGTTGAAGCAATAACTCACTTACAGTGCTTTTTCAAAGGCTGAAGAAATAACCCACTTACAGTAGATAAAATGAAATACAAATAGAGAGAAAAACATTCTCAGTACTAGGGATCCTTAGAAAATGAGTTCAACAAAAATAGGGCACTCTAGGTTTTCTCATAGAGATAGAAAATTAATGAGAGTGAAGAACTTGTTGTCAGTGGATGAGAAGGATAATCATTTTCACTGAGGCTTTTGTTCATTTTCAACTTGTTTCTTGCTCTCTTTTTCTTTTTCTCATCATCTTTGTTGTGCAACTGATGTGGATATACATATATAAATCTTCTCAACATTCACTACAAGGAAAGTAGCTTTTAGTGGTGGCCAAAAGATATTTTTCACAAATACAACTATTAGTGGCGGCTAAAAATTGTTTGTCACTAAAAAAGCATGTTTAATGGAGGATGAAAAAATTGGCCACTAAAGAGCTCATTATTTGTGACGGCCACGATTTGTGGCCACTAAAGGTGCATTATTGTGATAGCCAACCGTGGCAGCCACTGAAAGTTTGGGTGTTGTACGGTACCAATCATGTTTATTTTGTGAGGGCCAGTATTGGCAGTCACTAAAAGACAATTATTTGTGACGACCATGTGTGACGGCCACTAAAAGTGGATTATTTGTGACAACTGAACTTGGCGGCCACAAAAACAAGTAAGCTTATTTGTGAGGGTCGGCATGGGTGGCCACCAAAAGCATATTATTAGTGACGATCACCGGTGGCTGGCCGGCCACTAAAGGTGGAGTATTTGTGATTGTTGAACATGGCGGCCACTAAAAGCTTGGGTACCCAAGCTTGAGAGCTAGCATTAACGGCTACCAAAAGCGCATTATTAGTGACTGCCACAAGTGGCGGCCACTAAAGGTGGATTATTTGTGACAGCTGAATGTGACAACCACTAAAAGCTTGGGATGTGGAAGTCACCCAAGCAAGCTTATTTGTGACAACTGCCATTAGCGGTCACTAAAAGTGCATTATTTGCGATGGCCAACATTGACAGTTATTATCTGTGATGACTAGACGTGGCGGCCACTAAAAGTTTGGGACAATGGTTTGGCTTTATTATGCTTATTTGTGAGGGCCGGCGTGAGAGGCCACTAAAAGATGACTATTTCTAACGACCAAAAGTGGAGGCCACTAAAGGTGGATTATTTATAACAGCTGAACATGGCGGCCACTAAAAGCTTTTGCCATAACTTTAATTTCAGTACACTTATTTGTGACGGCTAGCTTTGACAGTCGCTAAAAGTGAATTATTAATACAAAAAAGTACAACAATGTCTTAATATAAAATGTCACATAAAATATAAAATATAAAATATAATTAATAATTAATAAAAAAAATATTTTCATTCTTAATAACATTATTCTATTATGTTTTTATTTCATAATAGAACTCATTCTTCTTTTAATATTCTTAAAAAGTATATTTTTTATTTCAATATAATTTTATAATTAATTATTAATAATATACTTATTCTAAAAAAGTATACTTTTATATTCTTAAAATATAAAATATAATTAATAATTAACAACAAAGTATGTTTTTATTTCAATATACTTTTATTTCATTCTTCTTTAAATATTCTTCAAAAATATATTTTTTACTACTAAAATTTTACAAAAATAGAAAAAGATATTTTGTTTATTTTTTTCTTTCAAAATATAAACAAAAGTTAAAAATAACTTTAAAATTTTAAAGTTATTTATAAAAATTTAAAAATAAGAAAAATACTTTTTGTTATTTCCCCTTCATCTCCCTCCCTCATTTCTCTAGCCTCCTTATTCATTTTCCTCCATCTCCCTACTCATCTTGCCTTTACTGCCACCGTCGCCTGACTGCCGGAGTAATATCTCCTTTTCTGCCTCCTTTTCTAGCTTTGGTTTCTTCTCCATCTCCTTCTTCGGGTTCGACTCATTCTCCGTCTCTTTCTCCAGGTTCGGGTCCTTCTTTGGCTTTGGCTCCTTCTTCGTTTCCTTCTTCGGCTTTGGCTCCTTCTCCGTTTCTTTCGCTGCAGCATCTTGCCTCCGGCTCCGGCTCCATCACAGCCTCTTGTTACCTTAACACTGTTGTTGCCGCCATTGCATTCGCTACCTCAATGCCGCCATCGCATCTGTTGCCTCAACACCACCGTCGTCTCCATCTCCATTGCAACCTCCAGCTCCAGCAGGTCTATCTCTAATTTTGTTACAGTAGAGAACATATTTTATTTTTGGTGCTTAGAGAACAAATTTCATTTTAGGTTTTGGCTTAGAGATGCACAAGGTCGTGAGGATTTTATTCATTTTTTCTTCTTCTTCTGATGGTTGATTTGAATTGCCTTTGGTTTGGTCTAAGCTTAGTGTTGATATTGAATCATCGTTTATAAGTCTTAGTTGTCTCGTTTGTTTCGCAGACCCTATTGTAGATTATGATTTTGAGATATAACAGTTATTTTCTGTTCTCTGGTTTCATTTTTTATGGGTGATGGCGATGTAGCTTTCTGCTGGGCTTTCTTTTTATCCTTTTGAATCCATAAATCAGATTTGGTTACCAAAAATTCTTGACACCTAGTTTTAATTTTCCTAACTATTAGCTAAACACATAAAGTTATACTGAAAGGATTTTTATGCTAAATGTTACATTTTTTTATAATAAAAGTGTTTTTATATAAGTAATTTTCATAAAAATTAAATTTGGCAGAATACCTAATAGAGTTGTCATGCATGGGCTGGGGTCTTGGGCCAAACGTAGCTCTACTAGCAATAGCAAACAATTGTTTGATAAATTAAAAATAAAAGATAAAGAGTGTAATTCCACATGTTGTCATATATTCATTGGTTTATAAACATGACAAAATGTTGATGGTTTAGTGTGTAAATTTTTGAGAAATAATAATGGAACTCAAGAGAAGTCAAATTACTAACTATCAAGTCTGCAAAATAAAGAATGAATTTACAGTTGCATAAAGCAAACACATATGCTTACTATTTTGGCTTGGTACATCTCGAAGCCAAAACTTAAAGCAAACATGTAACTTACAATTGCCTCTTCCCTATGCTTATATTTTCATTTCACTATTGACTCTTCTACCAGCTAATTCAGGTCTTTGTTTCTTGCTTTCCCAGCTCAAAAGTTTCTTTATTGTCTTGCTATTATGGATGAGTACAGGAAATTAGACTGACTTTATTATTGATTCTTGTTAATCTAAATAGAAGTGCCACATTAAACAATGAATTCAGTTCCTTTTGCTGGCATTGCTCATTATAACAATTAACAGGAAAATTTTACTGATGTTTGTTATTCTAAATAGAGGTGCAATGTGCAATGTAAAATAATTTTTTTGATAAAATTCTTAATATTAAGTTTAAACTTGAAGACAACAAAAACTTAATATTGTCACCCTTAATTTTGTTAAAGCAGTACACCTTAATTTCAAGAAAAATTCTTATTGCTATAAGCTTTGGGGCTACTAATGTTGTCACCCTTCTCATTTTTCTTGCAGTATTGGTTTGTTTGCAAATCGTTGCGTTATTTGGGATTGTATTTGCATCGTAAGAGATATGTATCCCGTGAGTGATGGAGATTTTATCACTCCCTTCGGGTGGTGGGAGATCACCCTAATTTATAGGTATGGAATAGTGAATATATATATGTACATTGACATTGTGTATATACATACCCTGTGAGTGATGGGGATTTTATCACTCCCTTCGGGTGGTGGGAGATCATCCTAATTTATGTGTTTATTTATCCATTATGTTTAGATTGTCTAATGGATGTTTAACAACTTTTATAAATTTTACGTTAAACTTGTACCTTACATTTGTTGTAGTTTCCTTTATTAGTTTTTTGAATAGGAATATTAATTTTTAATTAGTGTGATGGATAGGAGTATGATGCAATTGGATGACAAACTTTGTGACCAATACTTGAATGGAGTTAATGATTTCCTTGAATTCGCAGTCAGAAATCCATGCATAGATGGAAAAATTTGGTGTCATTGTGTGCAATGCAACAATACATATTTTTTTGGGAAAGATGATGTCAAGTTTCATCTAGTTAGGTATGGAATAGTTAAGAATTACATTAATTGGTACTACCATGGGAAGTGGTATTGGTTGAGGTAGAGATTAGTGATGAGGATGATGACAACAATAATAATGACGGTATGTGTCCTATCTTGGAAAAAGCCTTTGGGATGCCATGTGTTAATATTGATATGGGTTATGATTCATCTAACGAGAATGAGTTGAACTCGAGTGCAATTTTTTTTATGAATTATTGCATGATGTTGAACAACCTCTATTTCCAGGATGCACCCATGTGTCGAAGCTTTCGTTTCTTGTGAAACTGTTACATTTGAAATGTTTAAGTGGGTGGAGTAACAATTCATTCAACATGCTACTTGAGATAATAAGATCTACATTTCCAGTGAGTGAAATTGTCCCATCTTATTATTATGAAGCTAGGAAATTCATCCGAGCTTTAGGACAATATTATGAAAAGATAGATGCATGCCCAAATGATTGCATACTTTTTCGAAAAGAATGTGCAAATTATCATGAATATGTGAAGTGTGGTGCTCCTAGGTGGAAGTCAGTGGTAGGAAAAAAAAGTTGTAATTGGGAAAAAGGTACCTACAAAAACATTAGGGTATTTTCCATTAACTCCAAGGCTTCAGAGGCTATATATGTCATCCGAAATAGCTTCAAATATGCGATGGCAAGAAATAAACATGTTAAGGATGGGTTATTACATTATCCAGCTGATTTTGAAGCTTGGAAAAAGTCAGATGAGCATTTTCCTTCATTTTCAATTGAACCTCATAATGTTAGACTTGGATTGGCAAGTGATGGATTTAATCCATTTGGTTTAATGAGCATTTCTCTTAGTACATAGCCTGTGGTTGTAGTTCCATATAATTTACCCCCTTGGATGTGCATGGAGTAGCCTTATCTCATATTAACCTTACTTATTCCTGGTCCAAAAGCCCCTGGAAACCACATTGATGTTTACTTGCAACCTTGATTGAAGAATTGAAGGAGTTATGGGAAGCTAGTGTTCAAACGTATGATGCCTCAAAGAAGCAAAATTTTCATATGCATGCAGCTATTTTATGGACTATTAATGACTTTCCTACCTATGCAAATTTATCTGGATATAGTACAAATGGAAAGTGGGCTTGTCCTTGTTGCAACAAACACACCAAGTCTCATTGGCTAAGTTATGGGAAAAAAATTTGTTATATGGGCCATCATCGGTTTTTACCTAGGAACCATAAATGGCGTATATAATAAAGTTCATTTCAATGGGAAGGTGGAACGAAGGGACTAACCTCCACAACTGTCCAGATATAATGTGTTTGAACAATTATGCACTGTTGAAAAAGGAAAATGGGATAATTCTAATGATACTTGGCTAAACATTGGACGAAAAAAAATATCTTCTTTGAGCTGCCTTATTGGAAAGAACTTTTGTTGTGTCACAATCTAGATGTTATGCACATTGAAAAAAATGTATCTGACAATGTCATTGGAATGATCATGCATATTCAAGGAAAATTCACAGATGATAAGAAAGCGCGCATGGACTTGAAAGAGATGGGCATTAGAGAGACACTCCACCTACTCGGTGAAGATGGTAAAATACCTCTTGCATGTTACATGTTGTCTTCAAAAGAAAAATTGATATTGTGTGAATTTTTTAAAGAAGTTAAAGTACCAGATGGTTATTCGTCGAATATCTAAGTGTGTTAATATCAAGGAGCACAAAATCTTGTCCTTAAAGAGTCATGATTGTCACATTCTTATGCAATGATTACTCCATCTTGCTATGCGGGGCCTTCTCCCTGAGGATGTTTCTGGTGCATTAATTAAATTGAGCAACTTTTTTTGAGAGATTTGTTCCAAAGTATTGATCAAGGTTTAAAGGTTAAATGAACTTGAGCTCCAAATTGCTGAAACTCTTTGCAAATTAGAATGAATCTCCCTTCCAACTTTTTTCAACATCATGGAACACTTGCCTATTCACTTACCTAGTGAAGCTAAGATTGTCGGCCTTGTCCAGTATTGTTGGATTATCCAATTGAAAGGTTTGCACATGTTCTTATTCATGCTAGTTTTTTTGGGAAAAAAAAAAAAGTTTACCCCTTATTAAGGAGTTTAAGAAAAGTTATCAATTTCTTTGATAGGTATTTACGCACATTGAAGTCTCATATGCATAATAAGAGTCGTCTAGAGAGTTCAATTATAGAGGGATATCTTGTAGAAGAATGCCTAAATTTTGGTTCTAGATACCTAGAAGGATGTGAAATGAAATTCAATCGCGTTGAAAGAAATACTGACAAGGATGATGTGAAAACAATTGGTGGATTATCTGTGTTTACTCAAACAGGTCGTGCTATAGGAAAAGTGACTCAATGTGAGCTTGGAAGAGAGGAATGGTCCTAAGCTCGATTATATGTCCTTAAAAATAGTGATGAAATCCAATCATTCATAGAGTAAGTGATAATTTTGACATATTTTATACCAATTAATTTATAACAATTATTTTTCCATGGAATTTCTCTTACCACTTTTGTGTGTAATTTAAAATAGAGAACACAAAGAATTGGTGGTCCAATCTCTAGCCCATTCCTATCCTAGAAAAATAGAAAACATTCACAATAGAGAATTCCCAAGTTGGTTTGAGCATCAAGTAAGTATATTAAGATTCAATATGTATCATTTAAATGTTTTTTGGTTACATGTTCAATGCCATCCATTTGAACTATATTTTTATTTAACCCCTTTCCCTTTAAATGGATAGGTGACACAAATGTATAATTCAGAAAATGGCAAAGTCACCAATCATTTGTTATCACTTGCTTGAGAGCCAAATCATAGTGCATTGTCATACAAAGGCTATATTGTTAATGGTTTTCGGTTCCACACCCAAGATTGAGAGAAAGAATTGAAAACTCAGAATAATGAAGTTTTCATGAGAGGGGAAACTAATAGTTTTGCAACTGTGAGAGATGGTAACCCAACCCTTGGTAATGTGGATTACTATGGCGTGTTAATGAATATTATCGAATTGCAATATCTTGATGGTTTACAAGTAGTACTATTCATGTGTGATTGGAGAGATGTATACAATAAAGGAAGATGAATCAAGACAGATAATTATGGGTTCACTTCCTTAAATTTTGATAGATCATTGCAGATTAATGAACCATTTATACTTGATTGCCAAGTTGAACAAGTGTTTTATGTAAGGGAAATGGGGGAACCTAATTGGTATGTTGTTCAACGATCATAACCTTGAGACTTTTATGATATGGATGTCTATGAAGCCACTAGTGATGAACCATTTCAAGAAAATGATCTGTCAAACATTGGCTAATGTTCAACCCAAGATGCGGATCTAAATGACTGTGAGTTTTCATGCCATAGAAGTGACATTCTGCTAGAGATTGCATTTGAAGAAGGGACATCAAGACAACGAAGGAAAAGAATGTATCCTTCAGTCAAGGGAAAGAAAAGGACTAGAGGAAGAAGGAAACAAAAACTAGTTTTAAGTGATGATGATTAATTGTATATGTCTTGCTTGCTTAGTTTTGGTATGTTTCTTTTTTTTTTCCCCACTATTTTTCTAAAGCTTAGTGTATTTCAGTGTTTCTTTTTTCTTTAACCACTTTCTATATATAAGTCTATGTCGTAGCCAATTAAGGGTATGGTTGAAACCAACGAACAAACTCTCGTCACACCACTTAATTTTGATCCATCTACAAGACAAAGTTACGCTGGTAAGAAATAATTAGCTATGTTTTAATAGTTTGCTTTTCTCATCTGTAAAATGATAAAATAATTATTAGTTTTTATTTATCATATATTTATTGTATATGATCATCATCATCTAATGCAAGAAAAAAAGGTCGAGGAAAACAAAGAATAAAATACTAACATCTTTGGCTCCTGGTAAAAAATTGCCATTGGAATTCAATAATTATGGTCAAGCCATTGGATCAAATGCTAATGTGTTTGAAAGTCATATTGGCAAGATTGTTAAAGTATGTGAAGATGCACCAATTTCTTGCAAGCATTGGGAAGATGTTCCACAAGGCAATAAGAATAAAATGTATTCTTATGTACTTGTAAGATTCATAATTATTCTATATCATACTTATATGATATTGTATTAAATCGCTCTTCATGACTTAGAATGTTTCAAACAACTTTTTCTTTTAATTTGTGTAGGAAAAATTTGAATTTGAAGAAAACAAAGTAAGAAAAAATTGGATATTTAGAAAGATGGGAAGGGCTTTTGCAAATCATAAATATAGGTTGAAGGTTGACTATTATGATGCATATGACAATGATTATGATCGAATTAAGTTTGCTCCAACAACAATCTACCAAGGACAATGGAGACAATTTGTCACTTGGTTGAGCTCACATGAGTTTCAGGTATACTATACCCTTTACTTTTTTTATGCACAAGTCATTTTAATTATTTAAAATATGATTATTGTATTTGGTCTTATATATTGGTTGCTTGTGCTCCTAATAAGTCTAATTGATCAAATCAAACAATGACTAAAACTACAGACACTAGAAGTTTTGCTCAAGTTAGAACTGAATAGGTATAATTTAAGTCATTTATACATCTTTCTCATTGACAATACATCTTTCTCATTGATATATATATATATTTTTTGCTAATTAATTTGTCTATTTAATACAGGTTGAAATATTAGGACATGAACCGTCAACATGAAAAATTTTCAAGGTGACACATAAGAAAAAAGACAAGCCAATGGTCGATTCCACGTCAAAAGAAATAGTGATAAATTTTATTTTAAATAATTTATTTTGTTATTGTGATATATATTTTAGTTTTATGTTACAACATATCTATTTTATTTATTATCAAATTTTAGGATAAAATTCAATCTTTAGGAACCCAAAGAGCTGAGGAAGAACCTTTTCAAACTATTGATGAAAATGAAAATTTCTCTGAAGTAATGGGAAGAGAAAGACATAGACATGTTTGTGGGTATGGATTCAGACCAACTCCTTCTTCTGTCCTTGGAAAGATTCCATCTCATCATGAGCTCATTACAGAACTAGAACAAATCCGACAACATAATAATGGTTTGAAAAATGAAATGCAACTTTTGAAAGAGAAAAATGAAGTGTTGACAGAATTGGACCAAGTCAAAGAAAGGCAATCAATTTTTGAAGCTTTTATGGAAGATGTTAGGGCTGGAAGGATTAGAAATAACAATTGACCAGACTTAATTGCTTGACAAGATATATACTTAAATGTAAATGTAAAGTGCTAGATGTCTTTTTTTTATGACAATGTGAATGTAAAGTTCTAGACAATTATTAATTGATTAGACTTGTTTGTTTAATTGTCATTAAGTTTTAAATTAGTGTTATGAAGTTTCTTGATGATTAGAATGGTGTTTATTTTGGATGTAATGTATTAAATTAGCAGGCTTTAAAATATAGAAAAACAAATGATGGGTTGTGGGAAAATTTTATAAAAATCATGTTTTGTGGCAGCCAACAAAATGTGGTCACTAAAAATGTGTTCTTTTGTGGTAGCCATGACTCTCACTAAAAGTATTTGTCAAACACTTTTTGTGGCAACCAATATAACATGGTCACTAAAAAATATGACTTTTAGAGACAAAAACGTTCATTTTGTGGCGGGCAAAACTATCACTAAAATCTTATCATTTATAACAACCAGCAAAGCCGTCACAAAAAATTCATTATTTGTGACAACGATGGCCCTCACAAAAGAAAATTAACAGTGACAGTCACTAGTGTCCGTCATTGAAGAGTAATTACTTGTCATAGCCATGACTGTCATAAAAAATAATATTAGTGGTGAAGGACTGTAGTTGTCACTAAATTTTTTTTTGTGACCGTCACATTCAGCCGCTACTAAAAGGATGTTTTTAGTGACAGCCAGCCAATAATCACTACTAATACTATTTGTGACAAACTTTTTAGTGAGTGTTTGTGGCGACCAATTCGACGGCCACTAAAACTTTTCGTGGCAAGTTTTTATGCTTTTAGTGACGATCTTGGTCGCCACTAAAAGTCAAAATTCTTGTAGTGATTTCACGATACTTTTCAACAATGACAACTCTTTTTCCTTAGATGATTAAATGAAGCTTCATTTTACAAGTAAATCTTGTTAGTACTCGTTGACACACATTTTTGTAACACCCCATATCAAGCGATGGAAAGGTCCGGGACAACTTACCCTGATGAGCCTACGCGAACTTACTAGGGGGGTCACCCATCTTTGGGCTTCCCCAGGTCAAACACGCTTAACCCTAGAGTTCCTTGCTTGCATTCAGCCTAAAAGGTATCCAACTAGTATTATTTCATTTCTTACTTATTTCTTATATATACTACTCTTATCTGGGCTCTTGGGGTATTACACACATCGTGTCATCATCATGGGCCCCACAGTTGCAGGTCAGCTCTTAGCTCTCGCCCTTCAACGGCTAGGAGTCCCACCGCAGTTATGAGCCCCTCAGTCGCTCTCTGAGCAATCGATGTGGGACGAACCCAGTGCATCCACACCATCCCCCCCCCCCCAAGGTGTGGTGGGGCTCTATTGGCCCCTCCCTTATCAGGGGTTGTAGGGACCATTAGGGGGTTTCCCATATACGACGCCAAATGTTGACACACATTTTTGTAACACCTCGCATCGAGCGATAGGAACGTCCAAGACAATTTACCCTGATGGGCTTACGCGAACTTTTTAAGAGGGTCACCCATCTTTAGACTTGCCCAGCCCAAGCACGCTTAACTTGGGAGTCTCATCCACATTAATGAGGGTCCCGTTAACACCTTGCCGTTACATGGGCGCGTCCACCGGCATTGGATATTCTGTTCCATCACCTGTAGATGTACAGCACATGTAGGAGGACGTCTCCTCTTATATATTAGCTAACTCTCCCTAGAGCCACGGTATGTTTTTCCCTGCCAACTTGATGATACTCTGCATTTCCTTGCTCGCTTACTTATTTGAGCATTAGAGTATTTTGTAGGGGCCAACCGATCGGCGGATCAACAAACCAAACCAAATAACACATTTTCCCCTCTCGAATTCAATACACCAGTGTGGACCAACAAATCACGATCAACTAATTCCGAACGTCAATAGTACTTTTAATCTCAAGGAAATCAAATGTATTTTAAAAGAAATGTAATGAAGATTCAATTAGAGAGCATTAAGTGTTGTTTTAGACTACATTAAATGCAACCCAATGGCTAGAAATTTTGAATCTAAAGTTTCGTAGACCGTATTACTCATGTATTGTGATAAGGTTACTTGAGTAATGCACAAAACAAATTTGAATTTCTCTTTTAAAGCCAAAGTTACTTGAGTAATATATAGAGGCTACTCGAGTAAGATTTTAACCATATTTTGAACCTTTTTAGGTTACTCAAGTAATATATACCTATTACTTGAGTAAGATCTTAAACCTCCCACTAGGAAAGTCATTTTATATCATTTCTTATAATTTATTTTCAGTAGAGAAATGCTATAGAAAAATACCATCTCTCAACCTTTTACCAAATAAGGAAGTTTTTACATTAATTAGGGATCTTTTGTTAATAGTGTTATCCAGAACAGAATATGTATTATATTTAGAGTGAGTGACCCTCCACTAGGAAAGACACCTAATGGCCTAACTTAGGTGACTCACCTTTGTCTTTTTTTCTAAATCAAAAAAATAATTTATGTAATCTCGAACGGTATGGTCTTCTCATGATTTAGTGAAAATTAATATATTATTTGTTTGAGATACTTAAAAATTTTTGCCGAGTAATTTAATACAATATTCTTTTAACTCTCTCTTAAACCCTAAATCCTAAATTTTAAACCATAAAGTAGACTCGAATATAAAATTATAATTCTCACCAAGCCTATGAACAAAAGGGTTACTCCCATAGAACTACTACATATCTCAATGATATGATTGTTATTTCTGTAAATTAAGTTGAAACGAATTTTTCTTGTGAACTTATCTTTAATTTCTTTTGAAAAATAGTGGGGTAACAGCATAAGTTCCATCACTCATCTACCCAGAAAAATAACATATCTCCTTTGTTCAGTCATCTAACTTTATTTTTAGGATTCATATAACCTTGCCCCAACTCAACTCTCTTTTTTCGGGTTAAGCATTGTAATTAACAATTATTTTTAAAATTCATAAAATATATACAATTTTGAGACATT
Organism: Diospyros lotus; assembly: GCF_014633365.1. NCBI lineage: Eukaryota > Viridiplantae > Streptophyta > Magnoliopsida > Ericales > Ebenaceae > Diospyros > Diospyros lotus. The sequence goes on along the minus strand of NC_068341.1, from coordinate 32,409,677 downwards.
TGATATAAATCGAGCCGGATTCCCATTAAACATCATCACTGATGATATCATTCGCCCTTCAAACCGATCAGATAATGATAGAAGACCATACAAATTCTAAAATTCTTACGAAAACAACATTACAGATTCAAGTGACTCATACCCTTCAAACTTTTAATGGTCCAAAACTGAAATTTCTTTTGATATCATGTTTGATTAGGAGGACACCACCATAAAGAGAGCACAAAGAATGATAAGAAGAATATTTTAATAAAATGATAATTTTGTATTAGCTTTTAGAAGAAAATGTTTCCGAATCTTAATAAGATAACGACATTAGGTTAGTGCAGTGATCTTTTTTTGTTCCTTAATTAATCAATTGAAAAGAAGGCTAACATTTGTGGTTATGTTATTTTCCCAATATATATTAGATAATTCTCATCAAATTCAAATTTAATAGTGAAAAAAGTTTCTAAAATAGAACTTAATATGTTCGTAGATAGAGAATAATGATAGATATAAGAGATTTAATTTAATTATAGTTGTCCTGTATAGATAGATAAATCTCAAATTTAGTTGTAGTGGATTAACAATATATGAAATGATATATCACATAAATAATACATAAAATGATATAGATATATAGTTTATTGTAATTATGCAGCTCAAAAGAGTAGTCTCACAACTAGACAAGCAAAGTCCTTAAATGGTGTGGGATTAATAATTAGTCAATTGGTGCAGTTCAAGTGAGGAAAGAGAAGCTTAACTGGATGCACACCACTAATTGGAGGAGCAATCTTGTTGCCACCTTCCATGGTGGTCGTTGCTGCTGAAGAAGGTGGGTGAAAAGAGGAAGCTGCAAGCTAACATTGAAGAGGATGCTCGTCGAAAAGCTTGAAAAGAGATCCACCCGCTTGATATTGATTGAGTCAGTGTGATTTGATGCTTTATAGATAGGGATAACAAAGAAGACAGTGGTGCGATACAGAAGAGATGGGGTGCGGGGAGAGGGGAGAGGGAGAGCGAAAGACGTATCTTAACTGCGATCATGACAAATTGTTATTTTTAGAGGCTGTTTTGCTTATTCTTTGTTTTTTTGTTTTTTTTTTAGTTTATAAGCCCTTTTACTTATAAGTTGTGTAAATTTTAAAAGTTAGATAATGATTAAATTGATAACATATTTGGATAAATATGTTTTAATTTTTCATTTATATAGTTATGTATTTAGTTTAAAAAAACTGATAAACTATTAAAACTTAAAAAAAGAAAAAAACTAAAATAGATATGTTGTTGAATAATATAAAAAATTATAAAAATATAAATTTTTAATAAAAATAAATTATAAATTAATATCTAACTGATAAAATTATTACAATTACATATTGATAAATTATACATAATTATTAAAAAAATATATTAATATAATATATATATGTTAAATATGTATGTTTTATATATATATACATAGAAATGGCGGCCAATGGAGGAGGAAACGACGAATGAGGGAGGTGCATGCAGTGGACGACAACAATGAACGTGGATGAGGCAAGGATGGAGGCTGGAGGTGACAGTCGATGGGGATGGGGATAGGGCTAGAGGCAGCGATGGCCATAGAAGGGATGGAGGCGGTGATGGCAACAGAGAAGATGTAGGTGAGGCAACAACAGAGAATACAAAAAATGAAGAAGGAGGATAGAGGTTTAAAATATATTAGTTGTTTGATGGCAAATTTGTTATTTACTTGGTTAACGAAATAAATTATCAAGAGCTTATTTGAAAAAATTAGGGGAGGAGGGGGAAGTTATCTTAAATGCTATTAAAACAGCTTATAAAATTGATAGCGTTTAAATTCTTAAATTTTAATAAATGAGTAACTAAATAAGTTGTTTAACTTATAAATTGAAAAATAGAATTTATAAATTGTCAAATTAATAAGCCAAACACCATCGTGAGCAAATCACTCTTAAGATTTATCAAAAGTACAACTCAATATACTTTTGAGAGAAGGGAATAGATAGATTCACTCAATTTAATTTTATTGACATAGATTCACTCATTTATAACAAAAAGGGTGGCGTGTGAGAGGGCAAAAAATAAAAAAATTAAAATGAAAGTTCAATAGGTGACATTTGATGGTTACAATTTACTTTTTACTTTATAAAAAACTAAACAAAATGAATTTTTGTGTACTTGCTTGAGAAATTAATTATTACTTAGACGATCATGGGTTCAAATCTTGATAATATAGTTAATTTTTATTTTGTAAACAATAAATATAAATAATATTTTAAAAAAATATTTTATTAACATGACTTTATAATGCCAAAATACGGTGCTTGCTTGTATAATAGTATAGATAAGAAAAAAGACATCCCCATGTCTAAAGATATGAATATAGTCATATCTCTTAATTTTAAACTAACGTGTCACTTATCTTTATAAATAATCATAACTTTCTAAAATAGTTATGTCTATTTATCAAGACTTATATATCTTTTAACAACATGACTAACCATATAACAACTTTTTTTGTTCTCTTATTTAATAGTGTAAATTATTCTAACAATCCTCCACTTAATTCATACACTATTAAATTAATGATCTATATATAGAATAAGGTATTTTTCGATTTAAATCTTCAATGAGGGTATGAACGAAGTTCTAAAAAAACATTGGTGATACATGACTTAATCTTAAATGATGACATATGATATTGACATATTCAATAAAATGTTCATTAATAATTATACAAATTTGTTCTTTTGTCCGCGTCGAGTCTGTCCGACACAGGCATGCAAAGAGGGAAGGGAGAGAGTCCACGCCCCCCTCTCATTTTATCTGCATCGAACAAACGTTATGTTATCCAATACGAACAACATAACATTTTCTAATAATTATAACCATGTATGACCTCTTGTTTTCATGAACATTTACAATGGTGGTTTTCAACCCTTTGGTAGAAGCGACACCACTCCACTTCTTATGCTCACCTAGTTGAAGTTTCTTACATGTTTCTATTATTTAAAGCAAGAAACTAAATTTCATTAAAAGCATATTCTTCATCCCTCTACTCGTGCGATTGTTAGCATTGCAATTATATACATCATTCTAATGCTACAACCATGTAATAGTAACTTGTTATTCACTACTGGTGGTTAGGAATGATTTTGAACACATTCCTTATACCTTTAATCAACAGCTCTTGCATCAGCATAAGATAATTATACCCTGATAATTTCCTTATTAGATAATGACTGTCTAATATATTCTCAAGGCACCATGTCTGAATGCATATTTATAATTTTTTTAAAATTCTAGAATAATTGTTTTATTGCAAAGACTTGAAGAAATGATCGAGTAACAATTGTCGTGATCAAACATAATTTTTTATAAATAAAATTTTGTCACCCATTGTTACTACTGCAACATTCACATGAACATAGTTTGAAATACCACACTAGTAATTGCTGCGACATAATTGTTTTTTAGCGACATTTGTTTTGCTTTTTAGTGGCATTTGTAATTGTCGTTATGAAACTTACTGACATTTGTGATTTGAAGGCTAGAGGCAACGTCAATTAAGGGTATTAGAGGCAAAATAGCAATTGCTGGGGTAAATTCAAACAAATACCGCTAAAATACAAACTCTTTTACAGCATTTATAGTGTATGATTAGTGATATTTGTAGATGTCAAAACTTCTCGACAAAAATATTCAAATGACTTACAGCGGCATTTATAAATGCTTGAAATATTTGGCCATATAATAATTTCAATAACTTATAGCAGCATTTATAAATGTTAGAAACTTTTAGCCATTAAATAATTTCAATCACATATGATGGCATTTAAAAAGGTTATAAAATTTTAGTTTTAAAATAATTCCAATAACTTTTAGCAGCATTTATACTTAGTAGTATAATAATAAAATAAAAGTGCCAACCACAAAAATGGAAAGACAAATAAAAGTATTTAACCTAATTCCCAAAATCTCTACTTAAATCATTGTAATATGAGTACATGTATGAATCCAAAATCAAGTTAAAATACAAATTACAAAATCATGAATGAATCCAAATTCCTAGAACATATATTAATCCAAAAATTACAAAATTATCATAATAACCACAATAACAATCTAAAAAATCTTTGTGTTAATCCCTGACAAAATGTAACTTGTGAAAAAAATAAGCCCAAATCAAAAGATAATAGCATAGAGATGGAAAATGGGCCGGGAAGCCTATGGGTCGGCCCGCTTCACAGCCCAGCCAGGCCCGGACAGGTAGTATAGCAGACAGGCTAGCCCAGCTCGATCAGAAGAATCCGGGCCGTGCCGGGCCAGTGATCTGTGGCCCGCGACCCGGCCTACTAAAATGGCCCATGTGCCAGCCCACCAAAATGGCATGTGTGTTGGCCTACCAAATGGCCAGCCAAAATGGCCCGGCCTGACCTGCCAAAATGGCCCTACAAGGCTCAACCCAATAAGGAATAATTTTAAAGTTTCTCTAGAAAATATGTAAAAAATGTAATTTCTTGAAATTTAACTTTAAATGCAAACTTCAAATGCCAGAGAAGCATAATTTAAATGCTGACAATTTAAAAGTTAATTTCTTAATAGTTACAATTGTCAGCATATGGCAAGAATAACTTTAAATTATTCAAGCATGTGGCAGGAATAATTTCAAGCATATGGCAGGAATAATTTTATAGGCTTTTGATGATATAGGAACAAACAAACATTTTCTAGGCTTTTATAGGCTCAAGCATCTTCTAAGGTTTTGATGGCAAAGAATATGGCAGAGAAGCATGGGTTTAGCAAGGAATATAGATTAATTTTTAAATAATATTTTTTCATATTGATAAATTATAATTAAAATGACAACATTGTTTAGGAATTTCTCGAAAAAAAATGTCAACTTTTTTAATCATATGACGCGATTGAAAAGTTTTATTTTTTTATTAAGATGACACTATTAAGTGATTTTTTTATAAATAGAAAAAATAACAACTAAATAACTACCTCAACCATCTTAGACTTAGAGACATCCCTAATTAAAAAGTGGTTAAGAAACTTTCTAAATAAAAAAAATATTTTCTTATTTGTTTTGGCTCATAATAATAAAATATTTTTATTAACCATCTAATTGTTAAAAAGGCTAATGAACATAATTTAAGTTGAAAAGAATTGTTGAAAATAATTATTGTATGCAAAAAATCATGGGCTTTTGCAGTGATTCTCTTTGAAATTCAAAATTTGAATTTTCATAGCATGTAATGAATTGTCAATAATTTTCTAGGCTCCCATGATTGTTGATGGCAAAGAATAATTCAAGGAACTATGGCATTAACTTTTCAATAGTTTTCTAGGCTCCCACGATTCTGATCACTATGAAATTTAAAGCTTGAATTTTCATAGCAATTTCTAGGTTCTCATGATTCAACCCCACTTGCATTTGATGGCTAAGAATATGGCAGGGAACCATGGGCTTTGGCAGGGAATATGGATTAATTTTTAAATAACATTTTCCTATATTGATAAATTGTAACTAAAATGGCGATGTTGTTTAGGAACTTTTAGAAAAAAATGTCAACCTTTTTGATCATATGTTGCAGTTGAATAGTTTTATTTTTTTATTATAAGATGACAATTGTCACTATTAAGTGATTTTTTATACATAGAAAAAAAAAAAACTAAATAACTACCTCAACCATCTTAGACTTAGAGATATCCATAATTAATAAGTGGTAAAGAAACTTTCTAAATAAAAAAAAAATTTCTTACTTTTTTTGTCTCATAATAATAAAATATTTGTATTAACCATCTAAATTTTTTAAAAAGGCTAATGAATATAATTTAAGTTGAAAAGAATTGTTGTACGCAGAGAATCATGGGCTTCTACAGTAATTCTCTTTGAAATTCAATGTTTCAATTTTCATAGCATATGATCAATTGTCAAAAATTTTCTAGGCTCCCATGATTGTTGATGGCAGGGAATATGGCAAGGATTCAGGGAATACTTTTGATCAATTATCAAAAGCTTTCAATATTTTTCTATGCTCCCATGATTTTAATCACTTTGAAATTCAAAATTTGAATTTTCATTATAACTCGTGGGAACGTTCAAATGTTTGTGTCTAGAAATAAGTGATTGTTGAAGTTGTTCAATCACAAAAATTGTTTTCGCTATCTTACTTTCTTGTTGATACACTATTTTACAAGTTGTCTTGCTCTGTTACTATCTTGCTAATTACTATATTTTCTAGTGTCACAATATCTTTGATTGGTTTCACTACTCTACATTTACAATCATGTCTTCCTTTTGTTGCTTCCTCACTACTCACAGAAATGATACTTGCACTGCTTCTTCCATGGAGCCCTCTCGAGCCAGTACATCATTTGCAAACCCCCAAAACCTTCTATTCCATCCCCAATGGGACCACTCCGCCATGATTTTTCTAACGATTGGAGTGGCAGTCAATGGGCATGGTCCCACCCATCATTTACTGAATCAGAAACACAACCTCCCGAATCACAAGATCCTGATATGAAAATGTTTGGTAACCCCCCACCTCTACCAACTGAGCAACCCTCACCAAATGAGGGTCAGACCTCATCAAAACTACCAAATGAGGAGCCGTCCAGCTCACAATGCAACTCCAAATGACAAAGAACTAGTAATGTCTAGCAGGTGTTCGAGATCATTAATATAGTTGGGAAGGGTCAAAAAGCTCTATGTAAAATTTGCAAAAAAGACTACTCATGCCAACTAGGGGGTGAGACTGGACATTTGATGAGACATGCCTTGAAAATGGCAACCTGGACGCAACACAGACACAATTGCAACAAGGTAAGGGTTTGATTTTTCGATATAATAGAGAACTTGGTAAATCTAGCTTAGCAAAACTAATAACTAAAACTGAATCTTTTTTTTTTTTTTTTTTTTGTTTGGGGAGGATGCAATGTTTAAATGGTATTGTAAAAATGCATTACAACCTGCAGCTAGGGATTTTTCATGAAAGACTATAAAAGATGAAGTGATGAGGTTATATCTAGAATATTTAGAATAATTAAGAAATACATTTAATTCATTTAATGAAAGGGTGTCATTAACATCCGATATTTGGTATGATGTTATGACAAATAACCACTATATGTGTGTCACTATACATTGTATTGATGAAAAATGAAAAATTCAAAAAAGAATAATTGGATTCATAGAATTAGTAGAACAACATAGAGGTAATTTAAATGCAAGTAAAATTCGATAGACTAATTATAATTACAATATTAGTGATAAAATAATGATAATCTCATTTGATAATGCGAGTAATAATGGCTCCGCCATTGAATCACTAAGACGCGAACTTTCATTAATTTTAGATGGACAATTGTTTTACAATAGATATGCATGCCATATTTTAAACTTATGTGTACAATACGGTCTACAAATATATAATGAAGCATTAGCTAAAATAAGGGGTGTTTTGGCTTTAATTTGAAGTAATGAATTCCGTTCCTGAGAGTGGAAACAACTTGTTAATGGATTTGGTTTACCATATTGAAGATTTCCAATAGATGCTTAAACTATGTGGAATTCAACTTATTTGTTGTTACAAAAAACTAAACCATATAGACAACAACTTGAATTATTTTGAAATGGGGAAATGGTAGAAGCATATCAACTAAGGGATAGTGATTGGGAACAACTAGATGTTATTAGATATATATATTAGAAACATTTTATAGTGCAACAAAATCATTTTATGGTTGTAAATATCCTACCACACATATTTTTATTCATGAAATATTTTCTATTGTTAGTTGTTTTGCAGAACATAGGGATTCAAATATATATGGACAATTTATAGCCCCCATGGAAAAAAAATTAAAAAAATATTAGACTAATATACCATTATTATATCTTATGGCAACTATATTACATCCCACACAAAAGTGAAAACACTACAAGAATTTGAGGGTTTTACCCACACATAAATTAGTCACACATATTATACGTAGGTAAATATTTATCCACACATAATAGTAATATGTGTGAGTAATTAAATTAGATAAACTTGTTACATTATCCACATTTATTATGTGTGGATAAATTAATATACCCACACTTAGTTTGACAGAAAAAATTCCCTCCATTTTTAGAGATTGGTGGAATATTTCATGGTAAAATTTTAGCTGATGTGACATTTATTTTAGATTATATTACCCACATATTAATAAATATTAGGCATGTGTGGGTATTCGCACATTAGCAAATATGTCAGTTTTTTGGATTATATTGTCCACACATATTAATAAATGTTACATATGTGTGGAAAATTATTTATAAAGTTATCCACACTTAAATTACTCACATATATTATATGTGCGTATTTACTCACACATAATGGTAATATGTGTGGGTTATTAAATTAGACAAACTCGTTACAGTATCCACATTTATTATATGTGGGTACATTTATATACCCACGGTTATTTTGGCGGGAAAAATTTCCTTAACTTTCAGACGTTGGTGGGATATTTTTTAATAAAATTTTAGATGATATGGCATTTTTTTTGAATTATATTATCCACACATATTAATAAATGTTATGCATGTGTGGATAATTATTTATAAACTTACCCATACATAATTACAAATGTTATATATGTGTGGGTATCCACGTATTAGCTGATGTGGCAGTTTTTTAAATTTCATTGCCTACACATATTAATAAATGTTATATATGTGTGGGTAATTATTTATAAACTTACCTACAGATAATTACAAATGTCATATATATGTGGGTATTCACATACACTATAAAAAAATTAATTTTTTGCGGTGGTTTTAAAAACTGCCGCAAAACATGGTATTTTGCGGCGATTTCAAAACTGCTGCAAAATATGATTTTTGCTGTGGTTTTTTTAAAATTTTGCGGCGATTTCATAAAACCACCGCAAAATTCAGTAAAACATTTAATTTTGTGACGGTTTCAAAAAAATCATCACTAAATTTAAAAAATAATTAAAAAATTCAATTCAATTTCACGGCGATTTTTGAGAAACCGTCGCAAAATTCAAAAAATTAAATAATTTAAAATTAAAAATAAAATAATATTTGCAGCAGTTTTCAAAAATCACCACAAATTTCAAAAAAAAATTAAATTTAGCGGTGGTTTAAGAAAAATTGCCGCTAAATTCAAAAAAATTAAATAATTTAAAATTAAAATTAAATTAATATTTGAGGCTGTTTTTAAAAATCGTCGCAAAATTCATTAAAAAATTAAATTTAGCGGCGGTTTTTGAGAAACCGCCATTAATTCAAAAATTTAAATAATTCAAAATTAAAAATAAAAAATATTTGCAGCTGTTTTCAAAAATCGCAGCAAAATTCAGTAAAAAAATTAAATTTAGCGATAGTTTACGAAAATCGCCACTAAATTAAAAAAAATAATTAATTCAAAATTAAAATTAAATAAAAATATTAAATATTAAAATTTATTATTTTCATTAAAAAAATTAAATTTTTCTTAAGAAAATAATTAAAAATTAAATTAATGAAAATAAATATAAAATCTTAAAAATAAATTTAAAATTGCATTTAAATTAATAGTAAAATTCATTAAAAATCTAATTTAAAAAAATAAAAATAAATTTAACAAAATTTTAATAATTTTTAAAAAATATATAAAATCTTCTTTTTTATTTTTAATCAATTAATTTATTTAATTTAACTCAGTTAATTTATTTTTAATTTATTCTATTATTTTTTTAAAAAATAATCAATTAATAAATGTTTTGAATATATATTAAGAAATATAAAATATAATTCTAAAAATTAGTTGTTAGATTGGTATATAATATATATATATATATGTGTGTGTGTGTGTGTGTGCATATATGTCAAGAGGTGCTTTGCAGGTTAGGCGGTTCGCGTGCGCGCGGGCGCGAGGGGTCTTGGGTTCGAAACTTAGGGAGGGCAAGATACTGGGATTTAATTTCTAGCATCGCCACGTGGCAGGAGCGGGCGCGGGCCGAGCTGGCCCGTGCAGGCAATAAAAAAATTAAATTTTTAATTTTAGTGGTGATTTTAAAACTGCCGCTAAATATTATAGAAACTGTCGCTAAATCACTTATTTTGCGACGATTTTTAAAACCGTCGCAAAAAATATAATTAGCGGCGGTTATTCCAGCGGTTGCTGAAAACTGCCACTAAACACTCTGCCACGGCTGACTTAGCGGTGGTTTTTAACTACCGCTAAATGCAAAAAAAAATGCCGCTAAATGCCGATTTTTTTATATTTAAATTACAAAACTACATTGTTTTAATTTTTATAATAATTTAAAATAATTTATTTTTTATTTTATTTACAAATACAAATAATAAACCTAAAACTAAATCTCTATACTAAAATTTTGCTTTCCATAAAATAAAATTCCTACCTGATTAATTTATTTTAAAATTCCGAAATTAAAATAAATATTAATTTGATACAATAATTTAAATTATTTTATTATCATATTCTAGATGATTATCATAATATTATTTTAATATTAATTTTTTATTGAGGATTTCAAATAATCATTATCACAACAAATATCATCTTAATTTAGCATTTATCTCATAAGATAGAAGATTCAACACATAGAAACCAAAAATTACTATCACTACTATATACACTAGCATTTTGTTTACTCATAATAGTCTCTTTTTATTATTTTTTAGAACAGTTAACTTACATATTTTCTTCCTAAGTCTTTCTTAACTTAAGCATTAGAGGATTTTTTCAAACTTACAAAAATAAGTTACCTATCTTGAAATGGTCTCTCTCTCTCTCTGTATTAGTATAATGCATCATCTCTTTTATTTTTTTTACAGCTATAAACCTAAACATTTTCTTCTTGAGTCTCTCCTGACTTGGTAAGAAAATGGTTAAAATAATCAAATATGCATTTATAATTTATAATTTTTAAAATAATATAAGTTAAATAATATCCTCTTAATAATTAAATATCCTCTTAATTATTCTCTTCAATACGAGAAAGGTAAGTATAATTTTTAAAATAAAAAGAATATCATTTATAATTTACAAAAAAAAATTAAAAATATCAAATTCAATTTTCTTTCCTTTTACTTTAATAGTGAGCCATGCCAAATTTCTAATGGATTGCTGTCTTTTTATTCTTTTTAATAATTCTTCTAGACGTAATATTAAAGACCCTATGTCGTTAGGAAATATTTAGTTTGATCCATAGAAGACTCAATTGCTTTTTTTAACATCAATCATATAATTTTTTAAATAAAAATAAATTTGAGATTTGAACCACAGACTTAAAAAAATACATTTAAAAATATACACAAAATACGTAATAATGATAGCTTTTGGTACTTTCATATTAAATTATTTTAATAAATTATTTTATTTTATATTTAATAACAAAATATTTCAACTTAAAAAAAAACTATTTCCCTCCCCAATTTCCCTTTTCCCTTTGCCAAAACCCTAAGTCACCCATTCTTCCCCTTATCTCTTTCTCACTCTGCCCCGCTCTCTCTGTCTCTCTCTGAACTGTGCTTGCATCTTCGTCTCTAGTCACCATTGTTGCCTCTGGTCGTCGTTGTCGCCTCCGATCATCGTTGTCTCCAATTGTCGTCCTCGCGTTCATCTCCAGTTGCTGTTCTGTTGTTCGATTCTCCCTGAAAGGTTTAAATTATGATTTTAACATTTGTTTGAAGTTTAAGATATTTATTAAACTGTATTTAATTGTTGATGAGTTTATTAAGCCTCAAAGAGGCCATGGTTTTGGCTGTTCTGTTGTTCTGCTGTTCTGTTGTTCGATTCTTTCTTTCTTTCTTTCTTTATTTCTCTTTTTCCTTTTCCTCCTGTAAATTAAGCATCAAAGAGGCCGGCCACGATTTTGGCTGGCTCTTCCCTTAATCCGTGGCTTACCATTAAACTAAAAGTTAAGAATTCAATTTTAAGTTTTCTACCAGGGGTTCCTCTCTCTAACATTAAATGTTGAAACAATTACAAATTTTAATGTTACTACGAAATTAATCATAATATTGAATTTAATGTTCCTAATTGAATGTTATGATATGTTTTGTAATGTTACTATTTAGGGAATTTGCAATTGTTGAACTAACATTTTTTGTGCCAAGGAATATTTCACATGATTAGGATTAGGAAATTTATAGATCAAACAGTGGCCAAGTTTTTTTTAGCACATTTTATCCATATGTTGGCCTTCGAAGGTGTTGAATATTATTTGGAGTTTGACGAAACGAGTATGAGGGTTGACACACAAGAAATAAAAACAAAAGTTCAAATTTTAATTTTTGAAATGTATAATTTATATGAGTCCCGTTTTGGTAATAAATCAAGTAGTGAAGAATCTTCTTCACAAAGGAAATCTAAGGGATTCTTAAAATGGGGGTGGTCCACATACCTTAAATCAAAAAAACCAAAAGGCGGTCCACAAACATCTAGTGAGTTTAATGAATTTGAATTCTATTTAAATAGGAGATCTCCATTTTCTGATGACCAAATTAACACATTTGATATTTTGTCATGGTGGCGTCAAAATCAACACATGTATCTGGTGTTAGCCTCCATGGCCCGAGATCTACTAACCCCCCTAGTGTCTACAGTGCCATCGGAGTCAGCTTTTTTTTACAGGAAATATGCTGCTCAACCCAAAGAGATCGAGATTGCAGCATACGACACTAGAAATGTGTATATGCTTTAAGGATTGGTAGGATGCTAAATTTGATGAATAAGGGATAGATTTGTACGATAAATCTAGCGAATCAGAACATAATGACAATACAGAGTCATCCATAATACAATGATATTTCCTCTTGAAAGGAATACACCTCACAATTATTAGTTTGAGCTTTTTTATATATTTGAATAGTTAATTATTTTCTTGTACTTTAGATTTTATTATTTTTTCTTCAAACCATACTAACTTAAGCATATGAGTGCCCTCGGGAGCAATCCTGAGGGCAATTTTTTGCAGGTACTTATATCGTTTGAAGGAATCAAGGAGGTTGGACAACACTTAAATATGAGTTTGTTTTTTTAATGTCATTTAATAACCTATTATTCATTTGCATCTTAATATATGTTTGTTATTGAAACTATACTAATTTAAGCATTGGATTGCCCTAGGGGGTAACACCGAATGTAGTTTTTTGGAGATATTTTTAGCATATGAAGAAGTTGGGCACCCTTCAAGGAGAGGAATATTGAAAAATGCAAAATCGACAATTGCTTGTAATTACTTGTAAACATATTTTAAAAAACATTTGTTGCATTTGAGAAAAAAATATTTAAAAAATTATGTTTAAAAAATTAAAAATAAATGGCCCACAGGTTGGCTCGGCCCAGCAGGCCCACGGCCTGGCTCAGCCTGCCTTGGCCCATTTATTAAGGGTTACAGGGCCATGCTAGGACCCAATTCCCATTGCCCGACCCACCTCCCTCGCAGGCTAAATTTGGCTCAGCCCACCAAATGGGTGGGCCAAGCGGGAGGCAAGCCGACCCAACCCTGCCTACCCATTTGCCATCTCTATAATAGCATAATTAATATAGCATAGCTACAAATAAATGTATTTCTAGCTAATATCAATATCAAGATTTGTACTTATGTAAGAATTTAGGATCAAAAAACAAATCATGATCAACCCATCAAACAAACATAAACACAAAAGTTTTAAGTGAAAAACCCAAATTGGGAAAAATCACATGCAGGAAGAACAAAATATCACTATGATAATATTGCTATTACAATAGTGATACTGCTGCAATAATTCTAGGGTATTGATTACCTATTTAATTATAGATCTACCACTCATCTTTAATTATATATAAAATATATATATAAATCTATATTCTGATTAGAAGATGAGCCACGAAGAAGATAAATCTTCAATTGCAAATGTATTTGTTGCAGAAAATCTCTTCAAAATAGAAAGGGTTAGTGCAAAAAATTGAACCAAAATATAGATCAAATCAAGATCGAAAGCAAATAGAAAGAATACTCCATGTTTAATCCGATTCAATGCTAAGATCTAAAAGACCAGTCACCACTCTTGGTAACGCCAACGAATAGGAACCATAAGTCACAAGCTTAGCTCTCAAACCATAAGCCCAGAAAAGCCCCAACACCTCTCGGTCAAAACACCAAAGAAACCCTCTCTCACTCAAAGGATCACAGCCACACAAAGTAGGTTACCAAAGAAGGTAATCGGTCACAAAGACAATGGGTTCAAAGCACAAAGCTAAGAGAAAGAGCTTACCCGAATAAAGAACCCAAATCTGAATATGTAAAGACTTCTAGCGACATCAGAGGGACTACCTTTCTCACATAAGGAAAGGCGGCTGAAAACAAGGAAGAAAGGATCATCTATAGAAGATAAGAATGCCCCCATCGCAATCGGATGAACAAGACAGAAGCAATCAGCTAAGATGGGAAACTCGAGAGAGAGAGGGAAAGAACTAGGGTTTGGCCAAGAGAAAAAAAATACGCTAAACAGAGGGCAAAGAGGCCCTTTTATATGAGGGCTAATGGGCTAAGTTGAGTGGGCTTCACCCCACTTGAGCAAATGGGTCGAGGCCCATTTCTCCTCTAAAGTGGGTAGTAGGCTTGTGGCCCGACTTCTAAAATGGGCTGCCAAAAGAAAATGGTGATGGTCTTGGGTCCTTCAATCTCAGGCCGAAGCCTATGAAAACTCACCCGAAAAATCGTCATAGCCTTGGGCCTTATTAGGGAACAAAAACAACAAATCTCCACCTTGTTTCCTAATAAGGCCAGCACACACATGCAACAAAAACATACGGTAGAAAACATAAGAATAATCAGCAGGCAATTTGAGAAAGATGACCGTACCAATTCTCACGTAACTTTACCAATGCTTAGAAGGTCTAGGCACCTTTTAAATTTTTCAATAGTAGGCACATTTGTTCCCATATCAGAGGGGTTGAAATCTGAATGCACTTTTTCAAGTCTAATAACATCTTGAGATATAATATCACAAATAAAGTCCAGTCTTACATCAATGTGTTTAGTGCGCTTGTGAAAAATAGGGTTTTTACACAAATGAATAGCTGATTAACTACCAAAAAAAACAATAACATTTTTTGTTAGAACACACAGTTCATTAAGCAAACCTTTAAGCCACAAGGCTTCTTTAATTGCTTTTGTAGCAACTATATATTCAGATTCAGTGGTTGACAAAGCAACAATGTGTTGGAGTTGAGACTTCCAACTAATGCATGAATTACATAAAGTAAACACATAGGATGATGTTGATTTCCTATTGTCTCTATCACCTACATAATCTGAATTTGTAAACCCCATTAGACTCATTTTATCTGAATGATTCTTATACATTAAACCTACATTGAAAGTACCCCTCAAATACCTAAGCAACCATTTCAATGCTTTCCAATGGACAGGACCTAGGTTTGTCATAAATCTACTTAATGTGCTAACTGCATGGGCTAGGTCTGGTCTAGTACACACCATGAGGTATATAATCGATCCTATTGCATTAGAATAAGGGACTTTACTCATGTATTCCTCTTCTTCTTTGTTAGTTGGAGATTTTTCTCTTGACAATATGAAATGGGCTCTTAAGGGTAAAGAAATTGATTTTCTTTCATGCATGCTAAATCTTTTTAAAATTTTTAATACATATGAAGTTTGATGCAAGAATAACATAGAATTTGACCTATCTCTTATAATATCCATACCTAGGATCTTCTTAGCCATACCTAGGTCTTTCATGTCAAATTCTCTACCTAAAGCAGATTTTATGCTATTGATCTTCTTAACATCAGAACCAACAAGAAGCATATCATCAACATAAAGTAAAAGAAACACACAGTCATCTTTATTTTTATGCTAAAAATATAGGCAATGATCAAAATCACTTCTTTTAAAACCAATTGATTTAACAAATGAATCAAAACGTTTATACCATTGCCTAGAAGATTGCTTTAAACCATATAAATATTTTTTCAAGAAACACACAAAATCAGTTTTTTTCTTATCTTCAAAACCTTTGGGTTGAAACATATAGATTTTTTCATCTAAGTCACCATGCAAAAAAGCAGTTTTAACATCTAGTTGTTCAAGTTCCTAGTCAAAATATGCAACAAATGCAAGCATGACATGCATGGTGATATACTTAACAACTGGCGAAAAAATCTGATTGTAATCTACCCCTTCCTTTTGTGTGAAACCTTTGGCTACTAACCTAGCCTTAAATCTTATGGGGTCTTTTTCACTGGTACCTTCTTTAACCTTAAAGATCCACTTACAGCTCACAATGGACTTATCTTTTGGCCTAGGTACTAACTCCCATGTATGGTTTTTATTTAGGGAACTCATCTCCTTTCTCATTGCTTCTATCCAGTTTTTAGAATGCTCACTTCTAATGGCTTCTTCATATGTTTTTAGCTCTTTGTTGGCTAAATCTTGATAACTAGCAAAGGCTAAGTCAAAATTAGATTCTAGCCTTTGAGGAATCCTATGGGATCTCATCTCCCTATCTCGGGTTAACTGATAGTTTAGATAGCGGTGGCTGTTCTATGGGAGGTTGTTCTTCTATTATCTCATTCTCCTCATTTTCTTCAGTCTGGTTTTGTCTCTCCACCTCACTTGAGGTGGTGGGAATGTTAGTGCTAATGTTCCTAGACTCTTCTAGGAAATCCTCACCCTCACTATTTTGTTGTTTGTCATTGTTTGATTGTAAACAAGGCATTTCTGATTCATTAAAGGTGACATTTCTACTTAAAATTATTTTCACTCCCTTTTGACTTATATCCCAAAGTCTATAACCCTTTACTCCTTCAGGATATCCTAAGAAAACACATTTTCTTGCTCTAGGTTCTAATTTGCCTTCATTCTAATGAGAATACGCAGCACACCAAAAGTTCTAAGGATTGAATAATCTGCACATTTTTCATGCCATTTCTCATAAGGAATGTCACCCTTTAATGTAGCTGATGGGGTTAAGTTAACCAAGTAACAAGCAATCATCGCTGCTTCACCCCAAAATGATTTAGGCATATTAGAACTAATCATCACACACCTAACTTTATCTAGGAGGGTCCTATTCATCCTCTTAGGCACCCCATTTTGCTGTGGGGTGTGAGGGACAATTTTATGCCTTATTACACCACATTCTTTACACAAGTCATCAAAATCCTTGTTGCAAAACTCTAGACCATTTTTAGTTCTTAGATATTTTATTGTCTTGCCTGTTTGATTTTCTATTTGAGTTTTCCAAGTTTTAAAACTTTTAAAGGTTTATGTTTTGTCTTTTAAGAGAAAAACCCACACTCTTTTAGAGAAATCATCTATAATAGACAAAAAATATCTATTCCCACCAAATGTAGGATTTGATGCTGGTCTCCATAAATCTGAATGAATATATTCTAAAACCCTTGAGGCTCTATGTAGATTTGAAGAGAAGAATAATCTATGGTGTTTGCCTAACACACAATGGTCACAAAAAGGGGATATCGGACACACAGTCCTTACCAAAGACTCCCTTATCATTTAGGAACTTAAGTCCTTTAATATTAACATGGGCTAACCTATTGTGCCATTTTTGAGTGACATCAAAATTGATTGAATCAATGTGGGAGCCTGAGCTACTCACTACCTCGGCAGTTAAGGCATATATCCCATTTCTTCTAACTCCCTTACACACCACCATTGCCCCTTTGAACATTTTTATCATTTCATTTTATATCTTTCCTGTAAAACCATTCTTTTCTAACTCTCCTACTGAAATTAAGTTTCTAGCCATTTCAGGGATGAATCTAACATTTCTCAACTTTAAGACATATCCTGATTCTAACTTAAGAGTGATGTCTCTAATCCCTACAACCTTATAGGCTATATCACTACAAACTATGGCATGACCTGTAATACCCGGTATTACATGGTGTTGAAAATAAATAATTTTTGATTATTTTGAAAGGACCTCGGGTGGTCCGGGAAGCCCAAAGGTCAATATCGAGAAATTAATTAATAAAATTCCTGAATTGGTGGCTGGGAGTGCCTCGGGACTTGGATGTCTAGGGAAGAGGGCAAGAGATTGGTGAGCATCTCGAGATGAGGATGATGACGCTGGAAGCAATCTGACCGGGAATAATTTTTGGAATAAATTCTGTATAAGCCCGAGTGGGTGCCAATACCGAATAGTCAGAGGGGACCTCCTGAAAGCTGAAGGGACCCTAGGGGTGGTTCGGTTTTCTAAGTAAGGCAACCCTTAAGTATTTTCGGGTCGAATTAAAGTCCCGTGCAGGCGTAGGGACGAGGTCGGTATTCCCTAGTAGCGGTCGGTTATTAATTTCGATAAATCAAGTCTTGGTGTGGCTTAAGGGTAATTAAATTAGGCTAAGAGGGCCCAAATGATATTATTAAAAATTTCTAAGTGGAATTAGGGATTCTCAAGTGTAATTTATGAGAATTTGACGGTTTAAATGTAAATTAGTATATATAGGTATATATATATGGACGTGTGTAGGCGAGGAAGCTTCCTTGAAGCTTCGTGAGTCCTCTGCCATTTGAAATGGCCGAACAGAGGAGAATGGGATCAGAGAAGAGAGAGAGAGAGCCTGCGAATGAGAGTGATTGAGAGAAAGATGGTTGGCTGATGGCGGCTTGAAGCGTCGGCGACGCACCAGCGATGGAGCAGTTGGCGACAACAGCGACACCGAGCAGCAGCCATGGTTGCTCGGCGATGGAGGTCGGGTAGCGATGGAGAAGCAGCGGCGGGCAGAGCTGCAACGGCCGTCGACGGCTCTGTGAGGGGTGGCGTGAGGCGACCTCTGGTGGCTGCGACAACCAGCGACGACGGGGTAGCCAGCAATGGCAACCATGGCAGTAGCCGCGTGCAAGCCGCGAGCGTGCGAGAGGGAGCCAGCTGCGTCTGAGATGTCCTGTGGTAGCGGTGCTGGAGGTGATTGGTGGTGGCAAAGCTGCCCTCAACAGCGGCCGACGGAGGCTTGCAAACCGGACAGCGGGCGCAGCTAGTGGCCGTGCGCAGTGAAGAACAGAGGAAGAAGAAGCGCTGGAGAAGAAGAAAATAGGAGGAAGAAGGAGAATAAAGAAAATAAAGAGAAAAGAAAAAGAAAAATAGAAAAGAAAAAGAAATATGGAAAATTCTGGAAAATAGGAGAAAATCCCGAAAAATTCCAAAAAATGGGGGAAAGGTCTGGAAATTAATTTGGGGCTCAAGGAGTGGGCCGGAGGTTCGATATGGGAATCCGAGGGCATTATGGCCATCCAATAGGCGATGCCAATGTGGGCGATTAGCCGATTTTCTCTTCCAGATTAACTGAGGTGAGTTATTTAATTCTTTTCAAAATATTTCTTTTATGTGAAATATTAAATTGTGTAGAGTAATTAATAGTTGGATTAACAGCCTCCTGGCGCCATCCCTGCTTGTATCCGGACTTGCATCATCTACACATGAGGTAAAACCTCATGAGACATAAAGACTCAGTAAGGGTGCAATGCATGTAAATATGAATATAATCATGTTTATGTATGCCAAATGCATGCAAATGAGGCTAGGCTCACACATCCTCACAACCCACTAAGGTTTGAGGCGTCAACCTATTAGCCCCTACCACTAGTCCTCCTTATGGCCACAGGTCCACTAGTTCTTGCATCACACAAGATATAACCACTACATGCCAGTACAACATAAAAACATTATCAAGCATATTTACCAACTTGCAAGGCCACCTCCACGTGGGGCCGTCCCTTACCTGGCTCAAAGCCTTATCTCTGCCTCGGCACGAACCCAGCCCGAACTCCGAGCTCTTCTAGGATCACCTGCCTCCCCAATCGAACCTAGATACAAATACACACAAACCCAACTCTATCAACATCCGGCATTAAACCAATGCCCTCAACTTCGCCACACATACACCGTCAAACCATCCATCAACAATGTCTCCAAACAACACTAACCACGGCATACACCAGCCGTCAATAATTTCCAAACAACCCCGACCCAGGGTTTTGTGGCAACTAGTTGTGTTGCCCGAGTTATGTATTTTTAATATTGCTTGTATGTAGCCAGGGGGGCGTGGTATATATATACCCTTGTGAGTAAATGTCTGTGTTATTGAGCTTAAATGTATTTAATTGTGTAATCATCATAGTGTGATAGATGATTGTGAGATTGCTTGTTGAATGTGGCATAGTCGGTAAAGCCAAGTTTCGAACCGAGTCAAGATCAGCAAGGTATGTTCTCATAAATCCCCAATACTCAGCGAAGTATTTGTATGATAGCTTTGTGCCTGGGTCACCTCTGGCTTGCTATGGGGTGAGCTGAAGAGAGGTGAAGCTCACTCGGGTTTTGGGTCTTGGTCTGCTGGATTTTTCTTATTTGAGTTGGGACCGATTCTTGAGTGGAGCAAAGGGAAGGACGAAGCCTAGTTCCCACCTAGGGCGTTTCCTGTTGAAACATAGTCCAACCCTTCAGTTGTGGTTGTCGGGTGAGTAATCCGATCGATTATTTACCGGTGGCGCCCGTAAGTGGGAGCAGGTCGTTACAGTTGGTATCAGAGCATGGCTAGCTATATGAGTGAGGAAGGCTAGAGTGCTTGGGTATTAAGTATGGTCGGTTATGTGATTAATGTGAGTAATTTCCAAAGTTGGAATAGAGGATGTCTGGCATGATTGAGTGTAAGTCGTAATGTCTTAACTGCTGAGTTGGGGTCGAGAACAATTGATTTGAAATTTTGAGATTTCAATGTGAGATTGATTCGATAACTTGAAAGCTGGACATGTGGTCTGAGGACCCTAAGGGAAGTGGTCAAGGCATTGAGGCCTGTGATAGCTTTGCGGGTATGCTTGGATGTTCCTGATCCAGGGATAAGAAAATATCTTGGATTGAGATGATATACCTGTGAGAAGTATACGGGTTGAGCAAAGAAGAACCGGAAACCCAAGTGTGGGTGTCGGTGTCAAGAAACCCGCATGTGGCATTTCAGGGATATGAAGTGTTTTAAGGATGGGAACTCCTTGAGATTGAAGTGTTGAGCCTCGTGTGGGGACACGAAGCCGAGGCCTGACTAGTCCAGGAGGGAATTAGTGGAGCGTCCCTATGTCAGGGATTTGCCAAGCATGTTCGAGGGAATAGAGTTGTCCCTTGGAAGTGGTGCAGTAAAGCTTCTGCGCTTGAGATAGAGTGAGCTAAAATGGAAGTTAGCTCGGGACTCAAGGAGATGAGACGTCAGTGAGGCTCTATGGAGAGTGTGCCTGTAAGGCATCTGTATGTCATGGCCAATGACGGCATGAAGTAAGTAGCATCCGGGAGGACTCTGAGGGGAGTCAGGATGCTAGATGTATGTGATGCGATGTGATCGTATTGTTATGATGATCCCGGAGGGGACCTGACTAGGGTATGAGTGGACCCTATTTGGTTTCGTGATGAGACGAGGTCTACCCTTGGGAATGATAGGCGTGTGGCAAGTGGACCCTAGCGGGTGTTTGTACGAGATGGGAATCCCAAGTGAGTCGAGCTGGAATCCAGATTTGGGATTAAAAAGTTGAGCATGCGTTGATATGCGTATGAGAGCCATTGGGTTAGAAGTCCTAGTTGTGAAGGGCCAAAAGACCGTTCATGTGATTGATGGATGAGAGCTATATGGTGACAAAAGAAAATCACAGATAATCCTAAGTCTAGCAACAAGCAATAGTTACCACAACAGGATAACCTCCAAAACCTAATGGTTAGCCCCACGCAATGACCTACTAATTGCTGAAAAGGAAATCAAAGAAGTTACCAGTATAAATCTCAGGACTGAGATCAGTGAATGATGCAAGCTCAGATTTGGAACAGAAGAGGGGCACCTCGGCCTCCACGCGCTACCTCACATGCGGCCTATAAGCTCATGCGCCGCTGGTCGGCAGGCGAGTGAGCAACCGTGTGCTGCTCGAGGAAAATACTTGAGACTTGCTGGATCCAGATCTGGGGTCCTTTCGACCCAACTCACAACCTGCAAGGAGCAATCGAAAATCGAGATCATATTTGATATGGAAAGAACTTACCATCAGATCGAATCTGAAAAATGATAAGGTTTTTCAGATCTGATTCAAACAAGGCACTACCCAGGAGTCGCACAAGGCTCTGATACCATTTGTTGCAAAAAGTCTCTTCAAAATAGAAAGGGTTAGTGCAAAAAATTGAACCAAAATATAAATCAAATCAAGATCGTAAGCAAACAGAAAGAATACTCCCTATTTAAACCGATTCAAGGCTCAAATCTGAAAGACCAGTCACCACTCTTGGTAATGCCAATGAATAGGAACCACAAGTCGCAAACAAAGCTCTCAAACCATAAGCCCAGAAAAGCCCCAACACCTCTCGGCTAAAACACCAAAGAAACCCTCTCTCACCCAAACGATCACAGCCACACAAAGTGGGTTACCAAAGAAGGTAGATCGGTCACAAAGACAGTGGGTTCGAAGCACAAAGCCAAGAGAAAGAGCTTACTTGAATAAAGAATGCAGATTTGAATATGTAGTAGAGACTTCCAACGACATCAGAGGGACCGCCTTTCTCACACAAGGAAAGGCGGTTGAAAACAAGGAAGGAAGGATCATCTATAGAAGGTAAGAATGCCCCCATCGCAATCGGATGAACAAGACAGAAGCAATCGGCCAAGATAGGAAACCCGAGAGAGGGGGAAAGAACTAGGGTTTGTCCAAGAGAAAAAAATACCCCAAAATAGAGGGTAAAAAGGCCCTTTTATATGAGGGCTAATAGGCTAAGTTGAGTGGGATTCACCCCACTTGAGCAAATGGGTCGAGGCCCATTTCTCCTCTAAAGTGGGTAGTGGGCTTGTGGCCCGACTTCTAAAATGGGCTGCAAAAAGAAAATGGTGACGGTCTTGGGTTCTTTAATCCCAGGCCGAAACCTATGAAGACCCACCTGAAAAATCGTTATAGGCTCAAGCCTTATTAGGGAACAAAAACAATAGTATCCCAATCATAGTCACATTTGAATTTTAGGTCGCAACTATCACAAACTCCACGTTGACATGAAATTCAAATATGGAATTATTTATAGTTCTTTCTTCCATCAAAATCATAGAGAATTAATCTCCTTAATGAATACCAAACAAAACCACAAGATGCTCACTGCAGCCGATATCTTTAGCAACACTTAAAGCATAGACAATAAGATCTGTCTTATCATATCTTTATTGACCTTAATGACTCCACTTTCACTAATATACTTATACTCGTTTAAATCAAGAGTACTCACATCATTTAAACCCATTTATACCAAAATTGGTCATATATTCACCTGTCATAATGAAAATCTAATATTTCAGTCCAACAACGAAATATCATATTTCAAGTTTGTCATTGCCAAGTCAAATAACCTCAAATAGTGTTAAATAATCAATAAAGAAAGGGTTAACATAAAACATACCAGGATAACATATCTAGACTACAAATTTAGGTAAGACAGATCTAGATCTATCAAATGTGGGCTAAAAAAATTGGATCTAGTCTAAATGGATTAGATCTGGGCAGATTTGATGAATTTGGGAAAATTTGGGTTGGATTTGTCGGATCTAGGTAAAGACTTGAATGGTTGTTGACAAAGGGGAAAAATGAAGGAGGGTCGACAGCTATATGGTGAGATGTTAGTGATCGAACACAGGGTAGGGACTATCAGTGGCGATGACGGAAGCTTAAGTGGCCTTCATTGACGAAGATAGTGGCGAAGGCACAGAGGCAGTCAATCGGTGTGAGGCTGAAATTTGAATAGTGTTGGTAGTTTAACGACTGTGACTGAGCAATAAGCGATGACTGGAGAAAATGAACAAGCGGCTGGAGTAATTGAACAAGTGGTTGGAGTAAATAGAGACGAATGCCCATGAATCATTGGCTAGGCTAAAGGACTGAGTTGATGGCGATGGAAGAAGGAAGATAACGATCGAAGATTATGCAAGAACAAGCGATCGGATAGTTGCCTATGTTGTTGTAGTTGATGGCGACTACAAGAAGGTTGACGACAATCAGTGGTGATAGGCAAATAGGTGGTTGATGGAAGTAGATGGCGATAGAGCATAGGCGACTAACGATAGTGGTGGTAGGCAACAAAACCCTAGGTGATTAAGAAGATGAAGGGTTGCAGATCTGACGGTAGAAATTGAAAGATACTAATGGTTTGATCCAATGAATCTGATATGAGTTTGTAAGAATTAAGGATAAAAAAAAAACAAATTATGATTAAACTATCAAACACACAAATGAACAAAAAAGTTTTACCTGAAAAATCCAAATTAGGAAAACCATGGTCAGAAAGAATAAAATATCACTATGATGATAATGCTACTACAATAGTGATATTCTTGCAATAATTCTAGGGTATTAAGTTCCTATTTATTGATTTACCATTCATCTATAGATATATACAAAAAAAAAAATTTATATAAATCAATATTCTGATAAAAAAAAATGAGCTATGAAGAAGATAAATTTCAATTGTAGATGCATCCTAATCACAGTCAAATTTGAATTTTGGGTCATAATTATCACAACCTACATTTTATTTTAGAATGATTATGATAATGACATAATCATTCTAAATTGATCCACCTACATCCTAACTTAACTATGCATGTTTTACTTCATTAAAATAAGTGAAATTGTTGTTAAAAAGATAACACTCTAATAGCACACTCTCGGATAATAGACAAGATGTAGAAAAATAGAGAAAAATATAGATTCATACTCAATATCATTCGTGTCATTGATTAGTTGAACACGAACATTTGATGACATCTTGATCTTAAAGACAAACTTATTGCACAACATCTTGGAGATAAGATCAAGCAAATAACATGCATAGTTAACACGCTGATGAAGACTTACATTGTCACTTCTCTTACAATATCCACCAAACCTAATCATTTCCATGTCATTATTTCAAATATTTATAAAATAGTTAAGTAGCCAAAATATGAGAGCAAAAAAAATAATAATAAAATTTCTTACCTGAATGGAATCTATGCTTCATGAGTGTGCTTGATGAGCATTATGAGTAGCGGGAGCCTATTACAAATAGAAAAAAGAACAAGTTATCATCCGTAAATTTGATAACTATAAAAAAATAATACACACTATATTATTATATCACTCGAATTAGGATATAGATTCAAAAAATATGCCCTCATAATAGCAAGCTCATTCTCCAATACTTGCAAGCTCAAGCTCAAGCTCATAACAATATTTTATGAGTTTGTTTGAATTCATATCCATTACTTGCCCAACTACTTTAGAAGCATCATGTAGCATTCCTACCATGTCATCTCCCCTAGATGTTTCAAATTGCATAGAACCCAATTAGGATATCAATTCTTTTTCATTCTCTTTGAATATGACTCTCCATTTTCCTTGCCATTAGCATCACGTTTCCATCTAAAAATCCCACATCTTGAGCACACATCATCACTAGACTCATCTTTCCAAAATAGCATACAATCATTAGGACATGCATGTAACTTTTCATATTTAAGTCCTAACACATTAACTAGTTTTTTCATTTGATTGAAAGAATTTGGTACACTTGCACTCTCAGGAAACACATCCTTTAAAAGCTTAAATAAGGCATTAAGTGATCCATTGCACCATCATAAACTACACTTCATATGATAAAGGTGCAACAAGAAGGAAAGTTTAGAATATTTCTTACAACCTGGATTTAATTCTTCATCAGCATATTTCATCAAATTTTGAAAGTTATCTACTATAGTATGAGATTGTGCCCTTGATGTGCTAGAAGCCTCTACATTGGGTTCAATTGGCCCTCTTCTATCTGAATTCATATCCATTATTTGACAATCTACTTCAAAAGCATCATGTAGCATTCCTATCATGTCATCTCTTCTAGATGTTTCATATTGCACATTGTTTCTTCCGGCCCAAAAAGAGATGATCAAACAAAGGTCTTGAGGCAATAGTGATCCGCACGACAGGGGGTGACACTACAAACACTCCGACTCACAAGTAAATAAGAGCTTAAAGTGGTAGAATTTCTACTAGATTGAAAAGAACATATCTTGGCTGATGGCCACCTACTAGCTTATATAAGAGAGAATGACAGAGTCCCTTGCATGTTGCCGGTTGTTGTAGGTGGATTAAGAGCCTAAGATCTTAGGGCAGTTAAGGCTTGTTCCTGGCATAGAGATCTTGGCATGGCAATGAGGGGATAGGGGATACTACTGAGCTGACATTGACGGGATGGTTCCTGAGAATTGGGCCTAGTACCAAACAACGAACTTATTGTTGGGTTAAGCCCAATAGAATTAATACGGTCCACATATTACCATCATTAGTAAATATAAATGTAGACATTGGTTCCCCATGACAAAACCAAGTATTATATGAAGGTATAATACCATTAACCACAAGATGATCATATATTTGAGCCCGCTTGTAATAATAATGAAGAACACACTTTTTGCAAGGACATGGAACTGTTTCACCAACTGTTTTATCTTTTCAAGCAAAATTGAGAAACGTTTGAACTCCTAAGTATTCTTGGCTTACTCTACTATAATCCATCCATCTTTTATGCTTGTTATCCATTAAAATCCACTAAAGAGCCTGAAAATAAAAAGGATAAACTCAAATTAATCATGCCAAGACCATTCAAGTAGAATTCAAATTTTATAGCATAGAAAGTAAACAAAGAAAAAGCATTAAACTAACCAAACATTAAATTCATCATAAGTATAGGAATAACAAGGCATATTGACTCCAAATTCATCATATTTCTTTAATTTTATGATAAAATATTATTTTAATTATTATATATTTATACTAAAATATATTTATATTATATATGTAACAAGGACAATTTTTGTAAATTTATTTATTTATTAATCGTAATTTTATCTATTAATAATTTTATAATTATTTTACAACAAATTGATGGGTTTCTATTTCTTAATTATAATATTTCAAACTAAATCTTTGTTGCTTATTTCCCTTATAATAAGATATACCATCATAATCTCTTATTAATCTCCTCTTTACTTGCAACTTAATTGTTGACTTTATGAGTTCATCCACAGAGACTTAGGTCAGTTATTTGTTTATCTTGTAGGTCTTTTAGATTGTTAAAACATGGTCAGAATATTATTAGAATATTTTTATTTTCTCTTATAGATAACATAATAGTATAATTAAAATTTTTGAAAATATTAATTTTTATACTTATTTATTTTTTATAAGTATAATTTTTATATTTATTTATTTATTTTCTCTTATATATTATTTGAAAATATTTTTAATTTTTATTCATTAATTTTTTGTAATCTTTTTATACCTATTGATAACATAATAGTATAATTTAATTGAAATAGTTATATGAAACAACTATAACGTTCAAATTATTGTATTAAATTTATTTAATTGTAAATTCCTGAGATAGACCTAATAATCCTATAAAACTAAGACCTGGGAGTTCAATAATAAAAAATAAATTAAAAATTATTTTAATTCTACGTTGAGTGTTGCAAAGTGAAATGGATATCGAAACAGAGACTCTTAGTCGACTCCAGTACTATGGCAAGCAAAAATAGAGCAGCTAAAATAAAATCAAAAGTTTAAGACTGCGTTCTCTTTACTGTTTTTAAGTCATTTTTATTTTTCGATTTTTTAAAATAATGAAAACGCGTTCTCTTTATTGTTTTAAAAAATATATTTTTGAAAATAAAAAAAAATTGTAAAGAAAACTTAAAACAATAAAAGTTATTTTTGAGTGTTTTCATTCAAACAAACATTAAACTCAAAATATATTTATTTATTTATTTATTCATATTTTATTATTGTAATGGAAAAAAATATTACAAAATTCATTAACTTTAAAATGTATATATTTTTAATAATATATTAACATTAAATATTTTTAATTTACTGAATAATCAAATTTATTGAATAAAATATTATTAAAAAATTATTTTCAAAATTTCGAAGAGAATGCATTTTCAATTTTCTAAAAATAGACTTTCAAAACAGAAAACTAAAAATGAATTTAAAATTCAAAATTAAAAATTGAAAAACAAAGAGAATACAACCTAAGGGATTCTTTACATTTCTTCATTTTCTAATTTTAATTTTATAATTTAATATTTTATATTTCAAATAGCAGTAACATTCGATTCACTTTTAAAGAATTTAGAAAATATTTTTTTATTTTTTTAATTCATAGTATAAAAAATTAAAAGTTAGAACATTAAGCTTTTTTATTTTCTTATAAAAATTCAACTACCTAATAAAAAATTAGAATTAAATTTTTTTTAAAAAAAATCTCACAATTCAATGGAAAGCAAAATCCAGAACATCAATGGTAGAGAAGACTTAGTTCAAGATAGGCGGAGGTGACGACGATGAAGGAGACATGCTGTGTTGATGGCAATAAAAGAGACCGACAAGTCAACTGCAATGAAATGTGAGGTGACAGATGGCAAAGGCGAAAAGAAATGACGGTGCAAAATGATGATTGTGGAGAAAGATGGCGGAGGCAACAACTATGGAGACCGGCAACGTCGATGGAAATTAAGGCGAAACGACATATGACAAAGATGACGAGGGTGCATGATTTGAGAAAAAATGGAGAAGGAAGGAAAAGATTGAGATTTAAAGGTTGTTGTCATTCGAACACAACAATGAATTTATAAGAGTGAAAATGTCATCATCAAGACGCCTAAGATTGTCGTCGACCCGAGACCTTCTTCGTCCCAAAGTGCATTCGTGATTGTCGTTTTTCATAGTACTAGGTCGCCTTTGGATAATGGCTTGACTTTCACCCTTGAGTGTAGTAATTGGTTACTCTTCTTTGATAGGTGGCCATCTTGAGAACGACTTGGTCCCTTTTTTCGTCATCAAATCCAGGTTTTCTCTTAAAGCTACACCATTTGTCTGTTCATTAAATCCACTCTACCAAGAGGATTATGCCCCAATTTCAATAGGGATTAACATCTTTGTTCCGTAAACTAGGTTGAACTACGTTTCACTTGTAGAAACTTTGCTCATGGTTCAATATACCCATAGAATTGGTAGTGGCTCGTCTGCCCAGGCACCATTTCATTACTTTAACTTACAATATATATTTATTGATGCATACAAACAAGTTAGCTAGTGACATTGGTTGTCTCAAGGCTAAGGAATCTTGGGACGATATTGACTCAATGCCTTAAAGCATTGCTGTGACTGCCATGCCAAAATGTAAGTTTCATATTTCCAAAGTGGCATTTCTTAATCGATCCACATATTACCTTTAAGTTTCTTTATTTCCTTGTCAAATGCTAAGTAGGTATGTAGAATCTTTTTTGCATTGACAATTTATGACAAAAGTTTTTATGAACTCTTTTTGCAATTGTTTGAAAGAGGAGATGGATCCCTCGCTGAGGTTATTGTACTAAATTTGAGCATGGTTAGTCAAAGTTAATGAAAAAGCTCGACACATAATAACTTCTTCCCAGTTGTGGAGCATATGTGGTCATAAAGGTCTATCTTGCTAGAGCAGGGATTAACTTAGGGCATTTTTAATTTCAGGGGGAGTCGTTTTTCCATGATTTATGGGGTGAAAGGCGTTTTCATTCCATCTGATCTTCTTTTGCAACCACTAATTTCTTTTGTTCTAGGACTTGCTCCACTATCCTTTTCATATCCCCGGCATCCCAAGTAGTAAGATTGGATTGATTTGGTTCATGTTTAAAAGCTATTCTTGGGGTTGTACTTTAAACTACTTCTTGATATTTTTCGCCATGAGGGATGAGAACTCCCTCATTTTGGGCCAGTGCTCCTTGTAGCTAGTTCAAACAGTCTTGGGAGCCTTCATGGGGGGGTAGTTTCTCAAAGCGATTCTTGGTGGAGATTCTTTTGGAAACTCCTTGTCTGATTATCTCATTGTAAAGCCTTGGGATGCACCATCTCTTGTGGACCTCTATCAACCTCCATGAGAACTCCTAGGGTAGGGACTTCCTTTTCCTAAGGTTAAGATATGTAATTTTGCAGTATGGAGGGTAATGCAATTTGTGGCAAGGCGCCTTGGAAGAACCTAGCCATCTCTCGAAGGGCGGTATACTTTCTTCATAGCGTCGCTTAAGTTTTTAATACTCATTGAGTGGGACAGTCTGAGGACCTGTCCTAAAGTCTCTTGAAATTTTAGTTGAAATGAACTCTTGCAATCTCGGTTTAAGAGGGTTGTCGATGTTAGGACCTTCCTCATCATGCTTGTTGCCTGCAACTTGAGATCGTGTGAGAACCATTGTGGTGTTCTTAGGCGTTTTGGACATTTCCCACAAATTGTGTCATTTTTTATCGTTTAAATGCTTTGTACTCACTGAGTGGGACAGTTTGAGGAACTATCGATGAGGCTCTTGGAATTTCAATTGGAATGATCTCTCGTAGTCTTGGGCTAGGAGGGTTGTTGACTTTAGGACCGTCCTTGTCGTGTTTGCTGCCTACAGCTTGAGACCATGTGAGAACCATTGTAGTATCAGAGACATATATTTTTTGGAATTGAGACCTACTTATTTATAGAGAATGGGATAATCTGAAATGTCCTTGGTTTAAGTTTTTTATATAGTTAATATTTATTCTAATATTCTAATATCTTATGAAAATTAAAAATTTTAATAGATAATATTTATCCCTTTTTAACCAAGATTTTATTAGGATTCCTAAAGGATAGTGTCTATTCCTTTTATGAAACTCTCAAGAGGATTTGCAAATAACAGAGTTATCTAGTTTGCTCGTTACATGTGACCCCCCCCCCCCCCCCCCCCCCCCCCTAATTAAAGGAAAATTTATACATTTTTATCTTAAAATGTTATTTTGAGCTTTTAGGCTTTTTTTGAGATTTTAATGAAATTTTGCTTATGACACAACAAAGGTAAACACTAATATGATCTCTATATCTGTCAGAGATATACTAATGTTATAGACAACAAATTTTTTATCTCTAATTCCGTTTCAGTGATGAAATTTCTATTAAAGATCAAAATTTTTAAAAATATGACATTTGACAAGCAAATGCCACTAAGCTCTTGTCATTTGGCAAACAAATTCCAGTATTGATGTATTTTACTGGCAATTATGACAAATGCCGATAAATATTTATTTTATTCTTACCTTTAATGGCAATTGTTTGAATGCCGCTAAACAATTATTAGCAAATGTGAGTTTTGTTGTAGTAAATCCACTAGTTGTGTAATTTCAGTAACAAAAATCTATTATGAGATCCCAAATTCTTAATTCATTGAAATTAATATGCAAGGGTTCTAGGAAAAATTGTCTACTAATGTGCTTGGTTTAATTACTTTTTTCAATTTTCACAAAACATTATATATAGGACACTTGTTTCCATTGCAAAATTAGAGCATAGCCCCCCACTATATGCATCATGCTTGATTTCCATGGTACATCAACCATAACGCATTTTCTTTTATCACAAACTTAATTAGAGCATAACCCCCCTGCAAGATATATATCATAATGGATTCATATATCAAACAATAGGGTCGTTTAACACTATTGTGTCATAAGCAAGCAAAGGTCCATTAAAAATCTAAGAGTTTAAAACAATATTTTGGATTGAAAGGCATAAATTTTTCTTATGCATGGGGGTCCTATACAAACGCGCAAACAAGATAATTCTGACATTTGAAATTTTTTTCGAAAAGATAATCAATTATTCATAAATAATTCTAATTTTAAAATAATTTTGAGATATTAGGATAATCGTCATCCATAAGAGATAGACGCAATCCATAACAATCTTAGTCTCAATTAGACTAATAAAAGATAGATATCATATATAACAAATCTAGTCTCAGTCAGACTATAATTAATCAAGATAAGCGTTATTTACAATAATTCTATTTTCGAATTACTAAAGATTATTCTATATTTCTCTATAAATAAGTAAGCATTCATTATTGAAAAGAAACAATGGCAATGTCTTTAATATTGATTTCAATACAATTTTCATTATTTTCAGTATCTGACTTAATTAAGCATCGGATCCCGCTCCCTCTGATTGTTTTTTTATTTTTGTAAATTCAGATAACTTAACAATAATATTTTCAATCAACTAAATTCATTGTTATAATCTGACAAGAACAAACACCATCCCCATATGTGCCATACTAAATTTTTGTCATGATATGACAAAATCTATTCAACAATAATACTAAAAATACATGTGATATAATAGGAAATATTATCTCCTATCCATTGAAAATTCCACTGACGATCATTCCTTGTGGGTTTGCACTATTTCGTAGCTTTTCAAATAGACACAATCATTGCTAATGCGCCGTGGAAGATTCTCTTCACCCAAGTCACGGCCAATGGAATCATATAAAAACAAACTACTCCAATATAAAACCCTTTTCATGATGAATGATTTTGATTTCAACTGGAGATCAATGAGACATTGAAGATCAATCAAATTGAATATATAAAAGTTACTCAATTCTCATATATGTTCAAGTCTTCATGATTGTTGAACAGCACATTTCAATACTCAAATTACAGGAATTCAAAGCCAATTTATTATGCAGATATTCAAGTTACGTTACATATTCAGTAGTAATAAAGGCTTTTAATTCAAGTCATGGGAATATATGACAATCTCTGGTGAGCAAGGAGATTGTAGTAGTTGATCAGATTTGGGCTGGAATTAAAGATGAAGGGTGATCAGTGTCAATCATCAATCTTAGAGATGGGAGTTACAATTGCACAAGCAGCATCGACTGTCTCTTGTTAGCAACAGATTGCCACTGATAGATAGGTTTCTTTTTTCTTTCTCAGTGAAGGATACGCGGTCGTCGACAGAAGAGTCGTCTTCACCTTGCTCCCTCTTCGTCCTCGTTTCTCACTTTAATTCTTTCCCTCATCTCAAATCTAATTTCTTTGCTCACTTCTCTTTATATTGCATCAACCCTTCTCTATTCTCAACCGCCACCATCTCTATTTTAGCGTCACATTGCCATCTTCAACCACTGGGAACACCTGACGTCTTGGACACTATTGTAGTTTTGTTTGCTCCTCTCCGCTTTCTCGTTCTCTGATCGCCCACCAACAACGGCTTGGAACCCATCGCTAACTATTGGTTCTAGTTATAGCAATCATTTTTTTGTTTATTTTTTCTTTATTATTTTGGTCAAATTCAGTAGTAATTTACTTTATGCTTAATTGACATCCTGAAGTTTGGCCCATTTTGTAATTTTATCTTGTTTCGACTTTTATTTCAATTTGATCGTCAAACTTTAACACTGGTGTCAACTTTATCCTCAATTGACCAGGCATGTGACCCATCCTACATAGCTATTGAGGTGTCGTGCTGATGTGTTCAAAATGTATAAGGCAAAACAACAGGTGAGCTTGTGCATTTTGGACACCCATTCACTGCCATGGTCGTTCTCGCCTGTCGTCGTCGACCGCCATGATTACGACCTTTGTTTTCTGTTGTGGTCATGGCCATGGATAAGATCTCATTGATGGTCGGCATGAATGGGTGGTCGTGTTTGTCATGGTTAGTGGGAGGTTCGTTCAAGTCGCCGGTGAACGAGGGGTGAAGTGATAGTGATCGATTGGTGGTCGTGTTCTTGATTTTGGCCAACCGATGATGCAAGAGACTGCCATGATCGATTTCCATCGTTTTCCAACAATATTCATCATACACGACGCTAGTAGTCAGTGAAGAGTACAGATCGACCACCCATGGGCCTTTTCGTCTTCTCGACGTAGGCCTCGCCATGACTGTTTTTTCCCTCATGGGTGGTCACATATGTCAAGTTTGTGGGTGGCGCATTGGTGTAGATGGAAAGCATGGGCGAAGTGGCGTGAGCGAGAACAGACCTGTGCCATTTTCTTCGTCACCCACGTCATCGTTCAATAGCAATAGTGGCGGTGTCTGAAAGCCATAGATGGGTTGTTAGTCTTTCTCACGATTGCGTTGTCGATGGCCATGGCTTGACGTGTTCTCCATAGTTGCGGCCTTTTACTTTTGTTTCGACATGATCGGTCGCCTTTTGCCATCGTGGCTTTTTTGTCATGCATCTTTTGAGCCGCGATGAGGCTTTTGCGCTACTGGAAATGGTTGGGCACTTCGCAATCGTCCGATGACCTCTAGTCTTCTCCCCTTTCTCTTTTTTTTTTTTTTTTTTTTCAATCGACTAGCTCTATGGCCACCGTTAATGGAAGCAAGTCGACAGTTAGAGCCGTCGGCGATGAAAAGTGAGGAAAAAGAAGGCAGTTGGCCGTGAAAAATGTAGAAATGGTAGGGACACAAAGTGGAAGGTAGAAACCCTAAGTGATTTGGGGAAAAAGATAAGTTTTGACCCATTAAGTATTAGGTCGACCCACTAGTTCGGATCTGAATTAGGGTCAACTTGACCCATTACTTGGCGTTTCAAAATGCACAAGACAAAATAACGTCATTTTGTCTTGTGCATTGTAGCAATATCAAAGCAAAACGACGTTTTGTTGATTTGTTCATTATTAGATATATCAGCACGTCACGTAGATTAGGCCACATGCTTGATCAATTAAAAATAAAATTGACACCAATATTAAAGTTTGATGATTTATTGAAGTAAATCTCAAAATAAGATAAAATTGCAAATGGCCTCGAGTAAACCAACCGATTAAGCCTTTACTTTAATTAGTATTTTATTAACTTAGTTTAGGTTAATTAATTTGGGGTTAAGTAATGGAGTTAAAAATGATGGGGTATTGTGAAAAGAACTACACCAAAAGAACCTTAGAGATTCAATTTTTAAACTATATAGCATTTTTAACTTAAATTACAAGAGATTTGAGGGCACTTTACTCAAATAAAATTTTAGTTCAACGTTACATCACTATCCTATATCAATTTGGTAAGATCTTTACATAAATGTCTAGTTACAAAAGAAAAACAATCAAATGAGAAGTATATATAAATATTAAGACAATAACGATTTCTATTCCTTTCAAGTACTTATGACAGACAGTTTTATATTAAAATTTCCTGCCTGTTTTAACATTTATAAATTAAAAAAAAAATGAAAAAGGGAGATTTCAGCTGCAGAACTATCTGGTAGTGCATTATTTCTAAAATTAGGCAAAGCCAACAACATTACAGGAAAAAGGGACTTTCAATCGGTGATTAAATCTCTTTCTCCTGTGATTAGAAATTCCTGAATCTGATCTAAGCCATAAAAAGGGCCTCTCAGTAAAGATTAAGATACACTGCAATACTGGTCCACACGACGTTGATCAACAAGCACGGAAGGACAAGGAGCTGGGAAGATGATAGTGATAGTGGTGGTGCTGGCTGTAGTTAGCCGTCTCCTTCTCGATCCGCCACCGCTGATGGAGGAAATCATCGACGGAACACGGCAGCCTGAGCGGGCCAGGGGCATGATACCCATAAACCTCATGAGCTTTCTCCAAAAGCCGCCGGAAGATAGGGTGGTCGAGGTACGATATTGGGATGACAAAACGCCGGAATCCGCCGTCTTCGTCTTCTAGCCCAACTTGCACCGCCAGCCAGCCTTTCTTCACCTTCATCTTATTCTGTTCCTGCATCTTAATTAATCAATCTGTTTTACCAAAATTTGAAGAGGAAGAAAGAACAGAAGGAAGGCTGTGCAGAGACTAATTTGAATAGGGAAACAAAGGGTTTATATAGAGATACCCAGGCCCAGGCCGAGCCGAGGAGATTGATTTTTGAAAGCAATATTAGAAAGAGTTTATTAATGTAAGGACATTAACAATATTAGAAGAGTTTATTAAAAGTGATGTAATGTTTGTGAATATCAGTCCACTTTATGGGACCATGGATGATGGACGGTGTTATATTTGGGTGCTATACAAGTCGGTTTGACAAGGACCCAGAATCCTGCGCCCCCCCCCCCCCCTAACGCAGCCAGTGCTAAGGTGTCCCTCTAACGCAGCGGTGTCCCTCTAACGCAGCCAGTGCTAAGGTGTTAGGTTTGGGTGCTATACAAGTCGGTTTGACAAGGACCAGAATCCTGCCCCCCCCCCCCCCCTCTCACTCAGCCAGTGCTAAGGTGTCCCTCTAACGCAGCCGGTGCTAAGGTGTTAGGTTTCGGTGCTATACAAGTCGGTTTGACAAGGACCCAGAATCCTGCCCCCCCTTCTCTAACGTAGCCAGTGCTAAGGTGTTAGATTTGGGTGCTATACAAGTCGGTTTGACAAGGCACCCCCCCCTAACGCAGCCAGTGGTAAACCACATCAAATAAACTTATTTTTAAAATAATATATATTTATTATATTAGAATAAAATATACTATTGGTCCTTAAACTTTACACTCTATAACAAATTAGTCATTGTAACTTAATTTTTGTCCGTCCAATTACTAAACTTTGAGTTTTGTTAAAATTTGGTTCCTCTCTTGTTTTTTTTTTTTTTAAATCACTCGTGTAAAAATTAATATAATTCTCATAATTAAGTGATTTTTGAATTTATATAAATTATATTACATCAGTTTTTTAATCAAATTTGACATAAAATTAAAAGTGAGAGTAAATCAACAAAAATTAAAATTTAATGACTATGTTAATAAAAAATTAAAATATAGAGACCAATTTATTATAGAATACAAAATTTAGGGATTAATAATGTAATTTATTCTTAAAAATTAGATAAAGTTAACTAGGCCTTTAAAAAAATAAAAACACCTTATTTGAAAACAACGTGTATTTATATCTCGAGTAAATAACTCAATTCGTATCTCAATTTCATGTTCTATAATAATATAGTTCTTGTGTTTCAATTTATCTTATAACAATTATTAAAATTTCAATTTTTTTTAATTTAGTGTTTCTTTGAAAATTTTATAATTTAATATATCTGTCACATTATAATTTATTGATGGAGAATTTTTTCAAAGGGACTAAATTATAATAAGATTAAAAGTTTAAGAATAATGTTAATCATTGCCCTTGAAAGATACACTGAAAATGAAAATAATGTATTTTGTTTAAGAATAAAGTGCATTTATATTGGAGCTTAACTATTATCCTAAGTTATTCAAAATTAATGGTTAATATAAAACAAATTAAAATAAAAATTAATTTGTTAAAAGACACAAAGTTTTAAAAGAACAATATTGCTATTTACTCTTTATATCTTCTTAACATTACTCTTAAACATTTCCTTTTGATTAATTTTATTGTAGTAAATGCATTTATTTTAACACTAACAAATATAAAACATTAAGGGGCGTTTGGTACAGAAAAAATTTTTAGATTTAGGGGATTTATGATTTTTGAGAATACTATTGAGAATTTTTTATTTCTAGGATTTATGTAATTTTATATTTGATTAGTTTTAAACATTCTCAATAATGTTGTGTATTCTTTTCTAAGAATTTTATATTCTTATATTTGATTTAAATATAACGCTCTTCAAATTTTATGTTATTTTTTAAAAATTATTCTTATTTAATTTTTTATTTAAAAATAATAAATTCTTTCTAATATATAAAATATTGGGATCCACAACCTCTTTAGGAAGTCAAAAAATATTATTTTTTTTACACATTATGTATATAAGTGTGTTGTGTGTGTGTATATATGTATGAGGGTTGTGGCATGTGAGAAGCACATCAAAAAGAAAGCTTTGGCAAAAATAATCGTGAAAGAGCTATGGGGTTATAAGAGGGTACACGGTGTTTTAGTCTTTTTATTTGTTAAAAAAACTTTTCATACTCTATGGAAATCCAAGATTCCCAACACCCCATAAAAATCTTTTTGTGATAAAATTAATTAAAAATAAATCCTAGGGATGCTATTTTTCTAGAATTCTTTTTTAAAAAAGTTATATCAAATATGGAAATATAGATTCTTAACTTAATATTTTCAAAAATTTAAAATTTTCTTTTGTACCAAATACCCCCTAAGATAACAATGATATTTTATTTGTGCTTGAGCCAAAAATCTTTGTCTAATTAATATATATTAATTATAAATTAGACTTGCAACTAACCCTTGATTCACTCATCACATCCTTGGCCCTTATAAGATAAAGACCTAATAATATAATATCATAAATTAACAATATATCTATTAATTAAATTAATTTTATAGTGAAACCTCGATTCGGTAGGTTGTAAGTTAAATTTGTGACCCTATGTTTGGTCTCACGATTTTTGATCTTCGCCACATTTTATAGTTTTTATTAGAGTGAATTGTTAAATAAGTCACTATACTTTAGTTTAAGGTTCAAATTGACAATTGTACCTTAAAAATGATCAAATAAATCACTATACTTTAAAAGTTAGGGGCAAAGTAGCCATTATAATTTAAAAAGACACAAATTGTAACTGTGTAGAATTCTTCAAATACAAATTTGCGACCATGCAGTGTTACTTTATTTAGAAATTGAGTCGATACTGTTAATGGAATTAAATTGTCACTAGATGCCTACCATAATAACTAATATAATTCCAAATATGAAAATATAATTACTTATTTAATATTTTTTAAAATATAGTGATAAAATTAGTCTCAAATATTCTTAATTCTTCTCAAAACATAGTGACTTATTCAAATTTCTCACTTTGTTATTACTTAAAAATATTGACATGAGAATGTAATATTTCTTCTTCTTTTTTTTTGATGATTTAGTTGTCTAGGTTTTGCTCGCCTAGTCTTGAAGGAGACCGTCCTTCTTCTCTGTTTTGATTTCTGAGTAAATCGAATGCGGTCTCAAGTTTATATATTTTCAAACGGACACGCAATTAGTCCCCACCAAATAGGGTATTTCTGTCTCCATCAAGAATTGATCTCCCGTTACTTTTAAAAAAAATTAAGAATTTTATTACTTGTGCCATGTTCTAAGGACGTAATATTCCTAGTATAAAGACGTAGAATATTATGTTCTCTTTCTCTCTTTTTTTTTTTCTAAATATTCTTGCACACTATAGTAGAAGAATCACTTTGTTGACTGTGCAACTAAATGTAATTTGAGGAATGGAAGTATAATATGCTCAAAAACACCATAAAATTAAATTAATGGGGGAAGAACAAGCAGCCAAACCATGTTGAGATATGATTGATTATTTTCAGTGTGTTAATGGAATGGAGAAGTGTGTGTGTGTGTTAGTGATTGTAATTGTCAGCAAAAGATTAAAAGCTACAAATAGTCAAAAAGGTGTCTTTTTGGTCTCAATCAGAACAAAGTACCCTTGCATTTGAGGATTCTCCTTGGCTTTGCTCCATACAAATATGAGAATGGAATATATAATAATAAATCAGATATTGCAGGCTTGGTGGTTACCATGTTTCCACATAGATAATAATTCTGGGTTTTGTACTTAGTGGATTGGTGGGATGCTCCACCATAAAAAATATTACATTTAAAAAAAACAGAAGTACTATTATTATTAATATTTTATTTATTTTATTGAATATAAAAGCACAGATTTAATATTTGAAGTCTTGTCAAACTTTATTTATTTTTAAATTATTCTCTAATATCTTTTTTTTTATTAATAAGATCTGAACTTGTTCGTCTCGATTTAAAAACAATTTTTTTTTAACGTTACATTGAATATTATTTTTATCTAAAAATCTATAAATTAAACTGCA
Organism: Diospyros lotus; assembly: GCF_014633365.1. Taxonomy (NCBI): domain Eukaryota; kingdom Viridiplantae; phylum Streptophyta; class Magnoliopsida; order Ericales; family Ebenaceae; genus Diospyros; species Diospyros lotus. Next base: position 32,370,020 of record NC_068341.1, on the reverse strand, counting down.
ACTGTGAATTATCTTCAAACTTAATTTATTTGTCCATTAATTATCACAAAAAAAAAATAAACAAATAACCCAAAGGTGTATGTATGGTGCAAAATGGAATGCCTAGTATAAAATATTAAAACAATAATATGAATTATTATTATTATTATTATTATTATTATTATTATTATTATTATTAGTATAGTTCTTTTATTTTGCATAACGTGGAGTTTATATTTGAATTTAAGTTTATTGATATTTTTGAGAATTTTATTTTTGAAAAGTTTGTGCAATTTTTAGTACAATATATAATATTAGAAATTATTTATTGATGAGCTTTTGATTTATTAAAAAGTTAAAAGCTTATTTTAAATTATTATTAGTGAAGGATTACCTTAACGGTGATGCTAGTAAAAACAAAAATTGTTACATGTATTAGATACATATAATGGAAGTTATAAACACACACTATACATAGTTTGGTTATTTAAGCAACACGTTATTTCATCACATGAAATATAATAAATGAATACATGAAGTCTGATATTAGATTAGGGTACAAAAATTGTTTTTATGTTGAGACTGATTCTACCTCAAGTTGTGATAGTCTTAAGTTAGCCACACCTAGTATGCATTTTGATACCGTTCTAGTCACCTCTTCTCATGCTAGACCAGAGGTTTCCCGTATCACTATCACTCGTGTCTCAAATTTCTCGCGATAGTCACACACTTATAATTTTTATGGAAATAGAAGAAAACAAAAGCAGTAGAGGAAATTACAAAGAGAAGCAAGTAGTCAATTCCCTCTATGTAAATCCTCTTCTTCATGTCCAATTCACCGCCTCCGATAAATCTACCACACATCTCAATTGGGTCACATGTGGAACGCACCAAGAAAGGCTGAGGCAGCACCAGGAGTCGACTCTTGTTTATTGGCTAGTTGACAACATGGAGTAGTCGACTATCGGTGCTCCAGCAAGTCAACCTTTGACCTGCTATGTCATTAACACTTATGACATAACCGAGACACATTGGATGTTTAGTGTTGATACCAGACGTAACACTATATGGTATGTAACTTTCTAAATCCACTATTCACTAGCAAATAGATAGCACCAAAACCCCTTTTAGCACTAACCAATACCTTGACCCATCGCAAGAATTTCTCTATATCTTGGTGATGATCCGAGAAGTACTGGATAGTGCTTAGCAATGATTCGGGACAATATAAGTGACATTGAAGTCTCACTTCAAGTGAACATATTATAGTTGATGATTACCATGTACTATAATATTTCCATCACCTAACATCCTAACTGAGTGAGAGCCATGGAGCAATAAACTCACAAAATCAATAATTATGTATCTGATCATATCAGTATGACTAGATGACACCTTAAGAAACACCTTTCGTGATAATCTATATGTCTTGACTAAGGACTATCTCGTCACACTAACATTAGATCACATAGGACGTTCACCTCATCAATAACAACAAGGGTGTTTGATCCTATTCCTAACCCTTATCTCCACATATCAACAATACAGAATCACATAGATGAACCTTTCCACCTCGCAATTGGATGGTTCAGCTCATTAGCAAATCCTATATACTAATACACATAACAATCGTGTCGGTTCAAGTCTAAGGATTAGCTATACTATAATAACTAGACGGTATGGCCATTATCCACAATGCCATGTGGTTAGCCATCAACGTCACATTCAGTGTGTTGTTCTCAAATAACCATCCACAAGTTTACTAGAGACATCCCTATGTCATATGGCATGTGACTCAGCATTCTCCCATCAGTATCTCATACTAAACAAGGTAGTAAATACTGTACTAGTCCATACTTGACTAATTAGAGTCCCAATCCGATTAATCTAAGAAATATAAATCATTTAAAAAGTCCTGTCATCAGAAAATCCTGTCACACAATCTCAACATCTTAAAAATAAAATTCTCAAACATGAGATCTGAACTCATTCATATAGCAAACTAGAGAGTTTATAAATAATGATAAATATATATTTTATTAATATATATAAATATATAATAAATATATTAATTACAAGTCTGCTAGACGTCATTCAAATTTAGTATTACAAGAAAGAACACTAACAGTTAAAATCAAATAAAGGAGCTGAGTTTCATTCATAAACTAGGTAAGCAGACCTTTATGACCAAAGACTTAAATTTTTCTTCAATAGACTTTCAACAATAAAAATCAATTTAAAGGTGATCTTGAATTAGCCCTGAACCCAACTCACTCTAGCCATTGTGTTAGGACACATACTAAACCTTAACGCTTAATGAGATTTTTTTCCTAAGGCTAGTGAGCATTTTACATTTTTAGAGTGAACTACCAAATAAGTCACAATTTTACATTTTTAGAGTGAACTACCACATAAGTTTAGTATTTTGGTCTTGAAATCAAATTGGTTATTATACTTCAAAATAAACAAACAAGCTACTGTACTACTTTCAGACCAAAAGCCAAATTAAAAATTGTACTTTAAGAAAAACTAAATAAAGTATTGTATTTTTAGACTTTAGATCGTGTTGGCTCTTATGGTAGATGTTGTTACAATTTCTTTAACCATAAGGAATCTCTATGTAAATAGCTCTTATGGTAGTGAAAGGGTACTACTTAACTTTGTGGAGAGAAGCGATTAAGGTTTTTTCTTTTCAAACGGCCGGGTGTCCATCATTTTGCAAGATTAGCTTCACATGGAGCACTGATGTTGGAGATTCTGGACGGAGATGCATCACTTCATTCTGAGGAATATATCATTTTTAACGCCACGAATAAGAATAATACATCACCAGCACAATTTTTATATGTACCCTTGGAGATATGCCATGGGTGGGCAAAAAGATGCATCATCATTTTGTGAAGTTGATTCCCAGTGAAATCGACAGACGACGGACCAATCAATCTTCAACCAATCTTTGGAATAACTAACTAAATAAATATAAAAAAGGGATTAATTTCAACAATTATTCATGGGATTTACATAGATTGTACCAATTAATCTTGTATGTTTGAAAACTACAGTAACCTATCTTGTTATTAAAGTATAAAACAAAAAGAGCATTTTGCTCTTAATCATATTAACTGTTGTTATTAAGATACAATAATAAATTTATTTGACTGAAAATATCGTCGTCAAGTTGACTAAGTCTACAAGAAAGAAAACAATCAGAGAGCACATAGAAGTTCATGCGCAAATACTTTGATATTTAAGTCAGATAATGAAAATGATGAAGATTGTATTGAAAACAACATTAGAGACGTCATCTGGAACGACGACCTCTCTATTTATAGAGGAACACGGAGCAATCTTAAATATTCTAAGACAAAAGTTCCTACAGATAATGTTTATCTTGATATTTTGAAATCTAATAAAATTAGTATTTTTAAGCATAATATTTATCCTAATATTCTGAGGTTATGTTAGGATTAAAATTATGTACAGATGATGTTTATCTTCTTCCTAAAATCTTAAAAAAAAAAAAATCAAATATCGAAATTATTCAATTTAAGTGTTGTGTGAGACCCTCTCGTACACGGTGAAATGGTTTGGTCGTCTTAGGCACGACAATCTTATGTTCGCTATCTTTGGTTCGATTTCTAGTTAGTAGTCTCGGGAGTAAGAGTTTGAGACAGTTTCGAGCATGGCAGTCTCTTTTTTTTTTTTTTTTATTAGTAAATGAATATGTATTGATCAAAATGAACTGTACAATTACACTGGACATCCCTAGGCAAACAATAGAAGAAAAAAATGGGCAATTAGAAACCTACGTCAAATAAATTAGAAATAATCAAAACATGAGGATACAAAATAAAAATCACTCTGTATACATGTGTTTTGATCTTCCTAATTAAATCATCAACAAGAGGACGCTGCCCTTAAAAAATAAGACGATTCCTAACATTCCAAATAAAATAAACAGTGCAAGCGAATGCTATAATATTTACTTTGTTGCACCATGAAGTCCCTTGAGCTACCTTCTTGAGCCATCTAAGAGCACTATTGTTGTTGCCAAAATACAACAATTAAAATTTGTGATGTAGGGTCCACTCGAGCTCGGTGTCGGGTGAAGTTGGGTTGCCGTAAGAGATGTTGCTTCAAGGGAGATTGCTGTCAGGATGCTCGTCGCAAGGATTGGTCGCTAGTTCTTGCCACTAGCTCTCGCCACAAGCTCTCGCCACTAGCTTTCGCCGCTAGCTCTCGCCGCTAGCTCTTGCCACAAGCTTTCGTTACTAGCTCTCGCCACAAATTCTCGCCACAAGGTCTCGCCACTAGCTCTCGCCGCTAGCTCTTGCCACAAGCTCTCGCCACTAGCTCTCATCGCTAGCTCTTGCCACAAGCTCTCGCCATAAGCTCTCACCACTAGCTCTCGCCGCTAGCTCTTGCCACAAGCTCTCGCCATAAGCTCTCGCCGCTAGCTCTCGCTACGAGGTCTCGCCACTAGCTTTCGCCGCTAGCTCTTGCCACAAGCTCTCGCCATAAGATCTCGCCACTAGCTCTTGCCGCTGGCTCTCGCTACGAGGTCTCACCACTAGTTTTGCCGCAAGCTTCGCCACAAGGCTTGGCCTTCGCCGCAAGACCTTACCCTCGCCGCAAGACTTTTCCTTCGCCGCAAGGATTCGACCCTGTTAATGCTGAGAAAATGGGTTAGAAGGCTCGCGGGACTCTTCCCCGCGAAGACCCTCCGATGCCAAAGTCAGTCCCGAATCCCAATAAATATTCACGAAAAAATAGTAAAAATATATTCGAGGTGTCCAGATTTTACCAAAGTTGGAAGTCCCCATTAATGTCCTATAACTGGGTATTTATAGGGCATGATTCTCAAGGGTGTCTGGTGTCGACACGTGGCGGTTGCTGAATGGGTCAAAAATAAAAGAAATGGGAGGTTGCCATTAAAACCGCCGCTAGCTAGCCCTCGCGGCGAGCCTTGGCTCGTAGCAAGCTGCAGCGAGCTTGTCTTGCGGCCAGCCTTGGCCGCAAGGCCATGCTGCCTTGGCTCGCTGTAGGCTACCGCAAGCCTGCCTTGCGGCCAGGCTGCCTTGGCTTGCGGTGGGCTGCCGTGAGCTTGCCTTGCAGCCATCTTAGCTTCAAGGCCATGCTGCCTTGGCTCGCGGCAGGCTGCCGCGAGCTAGCCCTTGCGGCCAGCTTCCTCTCGCGCCCCTTCTTGTCGTGGGGCTGGCCCTCGCAGCTAAAACTTTTTATTTGAAGAAATCTCTCATTTGTTTTACTACCAATTTTTCTTGGCACAACAATTGCCCCTTACTCTTTTGTTTTGTCTTTAGACAAAATTGAAGAGTAAAAATATTTTGCCAAGGAGTCGGGTCTAGCACCTTGCCTTAACCAAATGCTCTAAAATGCCTAAAAGATCACCTCGACCAGGGACTGAAGTACCAAATTATTTCTTGGCAACCATACCCCTGATAGATAGACTTCACTGTGGGATTCTTGCTGGGTGTCCGAGCTTGCCGAAAGGCCTAGGTGCCAGATCAACTTAAGGAGTCGGGTCTAGCTCGGGAGTATAGCACCGGACCCAGTCAATGGATCCCGATGAGCCTTCGGGCACAGTCTCCGGAGCATCCGGTGATCCTATGATGGATTATAGCGCTCTTACTATTATGTTCTCCATGTCCGTCTTTCAGGGTGATCCAGCACGAGATTTCTATCAGACATCCTAGTTTGCCGGGAGACCTAGGCACCAGATCAACCCAGGAGTTGGATCTAACCAAATAGGCATAGCACCGAACTCAAACGAGGGATCCGGGTGAGTCTGCGGGCATAGGCATCAGATGTTATGGTAATCCCGGGCCGACTCGTGGTCATAGGCACTAGATTGCGATTGGATGACTGAACTCCGATAAGCGAGGTCATGGCAGAGTTGTCATAGGGTTGTTGTCTTTCCATGCCTTCCTTGGGCCAGTCTACCTCAGGGGATCTGGGTTTGGCTAGTAGCCCGGCACGGGATTCCTACCAGGCATTCGAGTTTGCCAGGAGACCTAGGCGCCAGATCAACCAAGGAGTCGGGTTTAGCCAAAAAGGCGTAACACCGAACTCAAACGAGGGATCCGGGTGAGTCTGCGGGCATAGGCATCGGATCCTCTAGTGATCTCGGGCCAGCTCGTGGTCATCGGCACCAGATTGCCACTAGGCGACTTGACCTTCGGGAGCGGTCTTATGCTAGAGCTATCAGGTGATCACTTCTTTTCCGCCTTCTTAAGGCTAGTCTATCTCAGGGAATCTAGGTTTGGCCAGTGGTCCAACACGGGATTCCTACCAGACATCTGAGTTTGCTGGGAGACCTAGGCACTAGATCAACCAAAGAGTCGGGTCTAGCCAAAAAAGCATAGCACCGAACTCAAACGAGGGATCCGGGTGAGTCTGCGGGCATAGACGTCAGATGTTTTGGTAATCCCGGGCCATCCCGTGGTCATCGGCACCAGATTGGAGCTAGGTGACTTGACCTATTGGAAGCGAGCTGTGCTTGAGCTGCCATACTTGCAAGACACGTACAAATAATCTGGGCTCTTGCGGATTTTACGTGGTTAGGCTTATAGTTTTGCCTACTCCACGGGAATACATTGGATATATTCTTTTATTTATCGGGAGGTGTTATTACAATGGAAGATTTAAAGATAATTTCGGCCTCTAACCGGGTCGAGGAACGCTTCTGACGATAGGCTTGACTCTATATCTCGTGCTTTGTCCCTTCTCCTGGGGCTAAAGCCGGGAAGTACCTCTCGAGGTGCACGGTGTTCCGAGCTTTTCCTATCGCCTCGCTTTGTGGTGTCGGTAGTGTGTACCTGTTGGTGTCTACCATCCTCTGGATTTTGTAAGGTCCTTCGCACTTCGGGCTGGGTTTCCCTTCCTCTTCTATTACCTTCCCCTACGTTCAAAATTTCTATTTGGGTGACAAACTGTTTTGCTCGGTCGAACAACTCAGTCGTTGAATTTGGCTCGGAGAAGGCTAAGGATCTTCTAAGCGGGGCGTAGGTAGTTCCGTTTAGCTAGGGCTGACGCTGCCAATCCGATTGGGAGATCCCTTACTTCCTGCGTCGCAACTCTAAACCGCTCGATGTATTTCTTTAGAGATTCATTTGACTTCTGCTGTAAACTCATTAGATATATTACACTCTTCTTCTTTGGAAGATAGACGGAGAATGCATCTAGAAATTCTTTCTTCAACTGTTCGAATGATCGTATATGTCCTGCCGGTAATTCAGTGAACCACTACTGAGCTTGTCTTGCCAGGGAGAGTGGGAAAGCCCTGCACCTAGTGACCTCGTTTCATCCATGTAACATGGCCACTGCGACAAAATGCTGTAAGTGTTTCTCGGGGTCCTCCATTCCTAAGTATACCGAGAGTTGTGGTAGTTCAAACCCTGGTTGCACTGGTCACCTCTAGAGTTCCTCAGATAGAGGGAACCCTTTCGAGGGAGTTACCTTTGGTATCATCATTACCTGTTTCTGTTCTAGCACCTCCTCTATGAGGTATTTAATGTTGGACACGCTAAGTGTTTCTTGCTTCCCTTCATTTTGGCAGAGAGATGGGTCATAAGGCGCTCCCGAGTAGGTATTTTCTGTTGTCTCTCTATACGTGGTAGCTTTTCTTGCCCTCCTGCTATTTTTTCTTCTCGAGTCCGTTACTTCCAGGACTTGACTATTCAGCCCCGGAGTTCTGATTCTTATCCCCTATTGAGGGGCTCTTGAAGGGTTGCCTTGGGATCTCTGATATTCTACCCTTGTATCGATTTGTCCCATGTGGGGAATGTGAATGTCCGGCCTTAATTCACGTAACAAAGCAATGACTTCCTGTAGTCTTCTCATATTCTCCTCATTGGACATTTTGAGTTTGTCATTCTGTTTCTTCAGCTCCTCAAAATTCTTCCGCAATAGTTCATAATCTGAGAGTAAGACCATGGGTAGAGCTATTCTTGAAGTTCCCACAAGGTTTCCATTTGGAATTGAAGATTGTCCAAATGAGCGTGATTCCTGACTGGCGGGCACTGCATGGGGGACTTGTTCCTCTCGCCCTATCGCGTATCTCCTCAATCCAGCTATGTGTGCATCTCCTTGCTCTGAATGTTCCATGCCCCCTAGTCCGGTGGTATGGTTGCATTCGAGCACAGGAAAGTTCCCGGAACGCACTTCGTTGTTAGGGTGATCTACTGAAAATTCTGGTACTATAGAGTGCACCTGGTGGGAGCTTTTCGTGGCTCCCGTCCTGGTATGAGCGCTTCTTCGGGTGGGGTCAGGCGGGCTCGTCCAACTGGCTGATCTTGTTCCTCTCGGCATTTTGAGCTGAACTTGGCTATTTGTTGCGTTTCCCATAGACGGCGCCAAATTGTTGTTGCCAAAATACAACAATTAAAATTTATGATGTGGGGTCCACTCGAGCTCGGTGTCGGGTGAAGTTGGGTTGGCGTAAGAGATGTTGCTTTAAGGGAGATTGCCGTCAGGATGTTCGCCACAAGGATTGGCCGCTAGTTCTCGCCACTAGCTTTCGCCACTAGCTGTCGCCACAAGCTCTTGCCACTAGCTTTCGCCGCTAGCTCTCACTGCTAGCTCTTGCCACAAGCTCTTGCAACAAGCTTTCGCCACTAGCTCTCGCCACGAGGTCTCGCCACCAGCTCTCGCCACAAGGTCTCGCCACTAGCTCTAGCCACTAGCTCTTGCCATAAGCTCTCGCCACAAGATCTTGCCACGAGGTCTCACCACAAGCTCTTGCCACAAGGTCTCGCCACTAGCTCTCGCCGCTAGCTCTTGCCACAAGCTCTCGCCACAAGGTGTCGCCCCTAGCTCTCGCCGCTAGCTCTTGCCACAAGCTCTCGCCATAAGCTCTCGCCGCTAGCTCTCACCACTAGCTTTCGCCGCTAGCTCTTGCCACAAGCTCTCGCCATAAGATCTCGCCACTAGCTCTCGCCGCTAGCTCTCGCTATGAGGTCTCGCCACTAGCTTTACCGCAAGCTACGCCACAAGGCTTGGCCTTCGTCGCAAGACCTTACCCTCGCCGCTAGGTTCGTCGTAAGACTTTTCCTTCGCCGCAAGGATTCGACCCTGTTAATGCTGAGAAAATAGGTTAGAAGGCTCGCGGGAATCTTCCCCTTGAAGACCTTCTGATGCCAAAGTCAGTCCCGAATCCCAATGAATATTCACGAAAAAATAGTAAAAGTATATTTGAGGTGTCCAGATTTTACCAAAGTTGGAAGTCCCCATTAATGTCTTGTAGCTGGGTATTTATAGGGCACGATTCTCAAGGGTGTCTGGTGTTGACACGTGGCGGTTGCTGAATGGGTCAAAAATAAAAGAAGGGGGAGGTTGCCACCAAAACCGCCGCGAGCTAGCCCTCGCGGCAGGGCTGCCACGAGCCTACCCAGCCTTGGCTCGCAGCAAGTTACCGCAAGGCCATGCTGCCTTGGCTCGCGACAGGCTGCCTCGAGCCTGCCTTGCGGCTAGCCTGGCCGCAAGGCCAGGCCGCCTTGGCTCGTGGTAGGCTGCCGCGAGCCTGCCTTACGGCCAGCTTGCTCTCGCGCCCCTTCCTGCTGTGGGGCTAGCCCTCGCGGCTAAAACTTTTTATTTGAAGAAATCTCTCATTTTTTTTCTACCAATTTTTCTTGGCACAACAATTATGAACAGTGGACATAGCTCTTCGGATGCCCAGCCACAACTTAATATGGCCCCAAATCGATGAGCAAAACTGGCAATTAAAGAACAAATGTTCATTAGTCTCCTCCACCGCGTTACAAAAGATGCAAGCACAATCAATGTCCATATATAACAGCTTGTCTTTGATCAACAATTTACTTTTAGCAGCAAGCCAAACAATGAATGAGTGTTTAGGCATGATACATGCTACCTAGACGTCTTTAGCCCAAGCTTTTTTGCTCCCTCTAATGCGAAAATAGTCATATGCCAACGCAGTATCCATAAAATAGCCTGTCACCTAGCTGGATAATTTTCGGATTGCAGCTTCCACATTGCCTTCTTTCTAGCACAAAACGTCTCTAATTACCGCAATTCTTTTAAGCAAAGGAGAGGCATCATTTTTAGGGACCATTCCCAAACAAAATTCTACTGTAAGAAGGATTGATGAATCCAACGAATCCATAGCGTATCCTTCTTCGCATGAATGTTCCATGGAGCTTTGGATAGGAGACCAAAGTTCCACCATTTAATGTCTTTAAGCCCCAAGCCACCCTCCACTTTGGGAAAACATACCTCATTCCAAGCAACCAGTGGCTACTTACCATTCTAAAGAAAATTTCTGCAAAGGCGTGTGACCATATCAATGACCATAGCCAGGACAGGTAATATAGATAACCATAGGCATTCTACTCCTATGTGGAAGATCTCTGGTGTAGTTTCTAATTAGTAGTCTCTGGCGTAAGAGATCAAGATGGTCTTGGGTGCGAGAGATCCTAGCGGTGGGTATTGGAGGCTATAGGGATGTGATAAGCCTGTGGGGGCCACGCTTGCCGCACGATGGTGGCGTAGCTTCTGCCAAGCCTATTATGCCAAGTGTTACCGCACATGGGCCACATCTGCCGTATGTTGGATTAAGCTTCTGCTAAGCCTATTGCGCTAAGTGTTGCCTCACTCTAGGGCCACGTCTACCGCACGCTAGGGCCATATTTGTCGCATGCCTGCTGTGCTGCATGAGCTTCTACGAGAGACTGTCTCTTGTTAGGGTCTCCCTGTAACGACCCGCTCCCACTTACGGGCACCACCGGTAAATAATCGACCGGATTACTCACCCGACGAACCACAACTGAAGGGTTGGACTATGTTTCAACAGGAAACGCCTTAGGTGGGAACTAGGCTTTGTCTTCCCTTCGCTCCACTCAGGAATCGGTCTCAACTCAAACAAGAAAAACTCAGCGGATCAAGACCTGAAACCCGAGTGAGTTTCACCTCTCTTCAGCTCGCCTCATAGCAAGCCAGAGGTGACCCAGGCACAAAGCTAGCATAACAAACACATCGCTGAGTATTGGGGATTTATGAGAACATACCTCGCTGATCTTTACTCGGTCCAAAACTCGGCTTCTCCAACTAAGCCATATACAACGAACAATCTCACAAGCATTTATCACACTATGATGATTTCAAAAATTAAATACATTTAATGCTCAACAACACATACGTTTACTCACAAAGGTATACATACATAACACCACATGACTACGTACAAGAGATAATAAAATACACAACTCGGGCAACACAGCTAGTTGCCACAACAGCCTCCCAGCGCCATCCCTACTTGCATCTGGGCTTGCAACATCTACACATGAGGTAAAACCTCATGAGTCACAAAGACTCAGTAAGGGTGCAATGCATGTAAATATGAATATAATCATGTTTATGTAAGACAAATGCATGCAAATGAGGCTAGGCCCACTCATCCTCACAACCCACTAAAGTTTGAGGCATCAACCTATCAGCCCCCACCACACTAGTCCTCCATATGGCCATAGGTCCACTAGGTCTTGCATCACACAAGATATAACCACTACATGCCAATGTAACATAAAAACATTATCAAACATATTTACCAACTTGTAAGGCTACCTCCACATGGGGCCATCCCTTACCTGCATTGAAGCTTCATCCCTACCTCGAGCGAGAATGCCAGCCCAGACTCCGAGCTCTTCAAGGATCACCGCCTCCTCAGACGAACCTAGATGTAAACACACACAAACTCAACTTCATTAACATCTGGCATTAAACCAATGCCCTCAACTTCGCCACACATCGCAAAAACTCACTCGACAACAACTTCCTATCAACCCCATCGAGGGTTCAATCCAATCGATACGACACAATTCATTATCTCTCATAATGAAATTATGTTGAAAAGAAATAAATTAATTACCTCGATTAATCTGGAGAGAAAAGCAGCTAAACGCCCACATCGGTCTTGCCTCTCGAGAAGCCATTTGCACGCAAAAATCCAAATTTTGAGCTTCCAGCACGCTCGTCAAGCCCCAAAATAATTCTCAGGATTATTCCATAATTTTCTGGAATTTTTGGATTTTTTTCCTTTATTTCCTCCATTTTCCTTTTATTTTCTTTTTTATTTCTTTTCTATTTTTCTTTCTCTTTTCTCTTTATTTTCTTTCTTCCTCCCTGATTCTTCTCCCTTGCGGCACTATTCCTCTTTCTTCTTCCTTCGGCCGCGCCTCCTCCTTCTCTCGCTCGCACTACACCAACGGATGGCCCTTGCCGGCCACCCCCGCTGCTGGCACTATCAATGTCCGCCATTGCTGACAGCACCGAGACCACCGTCACTGGCCGGACTTCCTCGTGAGCGCACCAGCGCATTGCAACACCAGTGTGTCCAGCCGCCATTGCTGCTGCTTCCAGCTGCAATCGCACCTCCGGCCACCACCGACTCAGATCGACACCGCCTTCGACCTTTAGCCGCAGCGAGCAGCACCCCAGCGGCCTCCCGCGACTCTCCGCTCGCACCAGCCACTTGCCATGGTCGACCCCTGTAGCTTCAAGTCGCCATTGTAGAAGCTTCAGCCGCTGCCATCATCGCTGGCTGCTTGGCCGGCCATCGACGCACCCAAGCAGCTATCGTGCGCCATCGCGAGCTAGCATCGCCTCCGGCCTCCATGAGCTCCACCGCGCCCCTCGCTGGTCCACCTCTGCTCTGCCTCGCGTTAGCCATGGCCGCCATCACAGCGACTTCTCCTTCCAGCCACTGGCTATCTCCTTCCTCTCTCGTTCTCGCACTACTCTCATTCTCTCTTGCTCATGAACTCTCTTCTTCACGCGATGCCTCGGCCAAGCTTATCACTTTTCCTCCCTGTTTCTCAGATTTCAAATTTGAAATGGCAGCAAGCTCGCGGCTCTGCCTAAATATACCAGCGCCTATATATATATATAAATTAATTACACACTTAATCCCCCCAATTTCTCAATAATATCACTTTAAAAATTAATAATTGCACTTGGGAGATTTTATAATTACACTTGGACCCTCCAAGTTTTAATTAATCATCATCAAAGCCACACAATAGCTTCATTTCTCAAAAATTAATTGTCGACATTTACTCAGGAATATCGATTTCATCCCTGCGCCTGCACGGGACCTTTATTTCACCCAAAAACACTTAAGGGTTGCTTTATTCACAAAATCAAACCACCCCTAGGGTCCCTTCAGCTTCCGGAGGTCCCCTGCAACCATTCGGTATCGACATCCATTCGGGTTTATACAAAATTTATTCCAAAAATTATTCCCGATATGATTGCTTCAGCGTCAGTATTCTCATCTCGAGACGCTCACCAATCCTTTGCCCTCTTCCCTGGACATCCAAGTCCCAAGGCACTCCCAGCCGCTAATTCAGCAATTTTATTAATTAATTTATCGAGATTGACCCTTGGGCTTTCCGGACCACCTGAGGTCTTGACAAAATAATCCAAATTTATTTATTTTTCAATACCATATAATACCGGGTATTACACTCCCGTAGCCCACTTTTGCTGGAGACCCTTGAGGTCTCCCACGACTGGTCTAGGGTTGGCTAATTTTCGGGCCAACCTAGTTTTTTATTTTCAAATTTACTAATTCTTGTTTAGTATTTTTCTCATGACACATTAATTGCTTCTCACTTTTTCATTTGAGTTTCTCTGGAAGAATAGAGGTTTGCTCATCAATTATTTTGGGATGTCTTGCTTTTGTCAAAAGGTTCTTTGTAATTTGTGTTTTTGAAATGTATTTTTCTCAAGTTTTCTTCAAGTAGCCTTTCTTCTTTAGTAGACAATCTAAAGAATCTGATAGGTCCTTGGAAGCTGTATGAGGGCAGGCTAGGAGCTCTGGAATAGATTAGTGCCCTTTCGGGTTTAGATATTAATGTGACTAATGATTCGACTTTTTTTTCCTCAACTCTAACTCTTTCTCCTTTCTCGATTGTAGATTTTTTTTTATCTCTATAACTGACCCTTGAGCCATACTTGTTCCTTCCTGTCCAAAAGAGGGGCAGTTGGATGCGAGCTTGCAATGGTAAGGAATGGACTCCGGGGGGTGGCTGACACCTATAAGCACTTCGACGCTCAAGTAAGAAAGAGATGAAAGTGACAGACTATTGGTAGGTTAGAAAAGAACATACATTGGCTCTTGATAGAGCTGATTTATATAAAAGGATGAGAGTGCCTCTTGCATGCATGCTTGCATTGGGCGTTACATGGTGATGGGACTTGATATCCGGTGCCAACGGGGCTCCTTGAAAGTGGCATGGTGCTGATGCGACCTTCATTAAATGTAGATGGACTTTGCCATTAATGAGGATGGGATCTGGAGCGGGCGCGAAAGTACCCAGTGTGAGGCGACAATGATGTTGTTGTAGACTGACGTAGGGCCAAGATTGGGCAGGTATGGGCCATAGCCCCCCAGGTCAGTTGGTTGCGAAGCGAGCATCCGAGCTTAAGGATATGTAGCTAGGTAATGTGTGTTTCAACCACTTATTGCGGGAGTAAGGTCGAGATATAATCCCCTAGGCTGAAATGTTTTTACTGAGATGATGCATGGATATACTTGGGGCATTGTTATGACTCAATTACTTGTGTGCTTCGAAACTCGTCATGCCCAGTTGAAGCAGTAATGGAGCTAAGCTGTGGATAGTGTCTCTACTAGGGTTTGAGGGCAGCCTTGTTCATGATTGGTTGCCCGTATCTCAGAATTCAAAAAAGTAGCGCATGCTCAAGGGATAATTAGCCCATTACCTGATACGGGCGTTTCTTGTGACTATTGTTCCTACCGTCGTCGAACTTGTTGCGGGACACCGTCTGTAGCCTTTTCTTTTTTTTTTTTTGATAGTATAGGTCTCGTTTCTCCTTTGCAATTTGTAATTTGCACTTCGACATATTAAAAGGCTATTTCTAATGTTCTCGCATTTGTGCCTTTGGTCCTGCGCGGATTTTGTGAATGCCAGGTAATTATGCTTTGCTTTTTGAGCAGTTTTTTGTTTGTTTTTCTTTCGAGTACTAGGTTGGCCTTGTGTATTCCTTAGGTTGGGTTAGGGCGTGTTTGATATATTATCGCGGTGTACAAGGGGTAGACTCAGGATTAAGGTATCATGCATATCTTGAGTTGGTTGTTTTTGGGTAGATAGTTCGGGTTGTCTGAGGCGATTCCGTATGCTAAGGTTGACGTAGGCACATTAGTGCGGATGGACCGAACCTGGGTATGGACTAAGATGTCCTTGTCTCATGTTTGGAACCTTTATCTTGTACTAGAGCTTTTGATGATAGTTCCCTAAGATTGATTTCGAGGGTGGCCTTTTGGATATTATGGCTGGGACGCACGCGGGGCACGGGTCCTGAAGCATGCGCTTATGAAGACGAGGTGACGTTTGCCAAGGCGGAGTGCACTATTTCCCTATGAGGTGGTGTTAGGATATTAACTATCCGAGCAAATGGTTATATCATAATGACAGTTTCCTCGTCTGCAGGATGTAAGGTAATAATGTCGAGATATGTGGCGGGATCGCATCAGTGGTGATGATGGACAACCCTGGGCCGTTGGATCTTTCTCATTATGCTTATAAAATGGGAGAATTCCACCTTGTTCCCGCACGTCCTACAATTATCCGTGGACACTTTCTGTTTTTGGGAAGCTCTAGGGTTTGAGGGATGAGGCTATTGACTTGACTCGCGACCCTGTCAGCCAATGGCAGCACCTCCGTCGATGATGTCGCGGGGGCAGTAGAGGTATCCATTACCGAAGTTAAGCATGTTTGGGTGAGGGCGATGTTAGAATTGGTGAATTTGGGCTAGGGCGATGCTAGGATTGGTGACCTTGCTCCTTCAGGGGTTCACTTCTGCCACTCTTGCCTTCCTATAGATCTACGATCACCATGTACTCTTCTGGTAGGTCCCTCAACTGGAGCATAGCCAAGAAGACTTTCGACTGATTTGAGCCATCTCAACATCCCCTACTAAGATATAAAATGTGGGGTGTTGCGAGGGGCTCTACCTGCTTGTAGATCTTCGATCACCATGTTGGGTCATCCCAGCATTCCCAATATTTATACATGGCAGGGTTTCCTGCTAGATGCAGGTGGCTTTGCCGTGTGGTTTTGCGAGAGCCAGAATCGAAGGAATGGACGAAGCATGTTCAACAACTGCGTCTTCGCAGTGTTATAGGTTGATTATCATAAGATAGAGGGTTAGTTTCACCATGATGGTTGTTTTATTTGGTTGTATATTTGTAGTGTTGTAGGTTGATTATCACAAATGTAAACCTTGTAATAAAATGAAGAATTTTTGAATACCTCGTAGCTTTTGGCTTTCTTTTTTCTTGCTTTGTTGTAGTATTCGTTCGAATACCTTGGTAGGTATGAGGTGCCGGGTGAGTCGAGGTTACTCGAGGTTTGCCGATGCTTGTTTGATACAAGACACGGTTAGAATAGGACCGAGTTTACTCGAGGTCCGATCGTGCCTATTTGAATGAGACTGAGTGTTTACTCAAGGTTTGTTTGAACCTGTTTGAATGAGATCGAGTGTTTACTCGAGGTTTGTTGGTGTCTGATAAGGCATGACTTAAATGAGACCGACTATTTACTTGAGGTTTGTTAGTGCTTGATAAGGCATGAATTGAATGAGATCGAGTGTTTACTCGAGGTCTATTAGTGCCTGATAAGGCATGACTTGAAGGAGATAGAGTGTTTACTTGAGGTTTGTTGGTAACTATTAGAAGGCATGACGTGAAAGAGACCGAGTGTTTACTCAAGGTCTATTGGTACCTATTATAAGGCATGACATAAAAGAGACTGAGAATTTACTAAAGGCTTGTTAGTGCTTGATAAGGCATGACTTGGAAAAGATCGAGTGTTTACTCGAGGTTTGTTAGTGCCTGATAAAGCACAACATGAAAGAGATCGAGTGTTTACTCGAGATCTGTTAGTGCCTGATAAGGCATGACTTGAATGAGATTGAGTGTTTACTCAATGTTTGTTGGTGCCTATTTGAAGGCATGACTTGAAATAGACCGAGTGTTTACTCGAGGTTTGTTAGTGCCTGATAAGGCACAACATGAAAGAGACCGAGTGTTTACTCGAGATCTGTTAGTGCATGATAAGGCATGACTTGAATGAGATTGAGTGTTTACTCAATGTTTGTTGGTGCCTATTTGAAGGCATGACTTGAAATAGACCGAGTGTTTACTCGAGGTCTGTTAGTGCTTGATAAGGCATGACTTGAAAGAGACCGAGTGTTTACTCAGGGTCTATTGGTGCCTGTTAGAAGGCATGACATAAAAGTGTTTACTTGAGGTCTATTGGTGCCTGTTAGAAGGTACGACATAAAAGAGACCGAGTGTTTACTTGAGGTCTGTTGGTGCCTGATAAGGCATGACTTGAAAGAGACCGAGTGTTTACTTGAGGTTTGTTGGTTCCTGTTAGAAGACATGACATAAAAGAGATTGAGTGTTTACTCGAGGTCTGTTGGTGCCTGATAAGGCATGACTTGAAAGAGACTGAGTGTTTACTCAAGGTCTGTTGGTACTTGATAAGACATGACTTAAAAGAGATCGAGTGTTTACTCGAGGTTTGTTGGTGCCTGTTAGAAGGCATGACTTGATGAAAGATAGTCCGAGTTGAATAATTTCCAAAATAAGTCTTCAAGATGAATAATTTTCAAGATAAAAGATAGTTTTCAAGATAATAGATGTTTTGACTGAATGACCTCCAATTTATCGATGACAGATAATCAAGTAATACATAGGTGGGAACTTGATGTGAGAATACCAAATGCTGGAAGAAAATAAGACAAAATTTGGGCTTGGACCTGAATTGTTATAAAAAATAATAAAACCTTGGGCAAATGAATAGCGTATCAAATGAAATTGGCTTATAACAAAGGAAATTCAAATGGTGGCTTAACTGTAGTATCTTTGCAGGTTGGTCGAATTCCATGATCTTAGCAGGGGCTGCCCTAAGAGATCGACAAGGTGGTAGGCTTCGTTGCTAATGTTGTTAGTGACTTAGTAAGGGCCTTCCTAGTTTGCACCGAGCTTCCCTTCTTCGGGTTGTTATCTTGCGCCTTCTATCTTTCTTAGGACTAGATCCCCTTCCTAAAATCTTTGAGGCCTGACCTTTCTATTAAATTTTCAATCTTCCATTTGCTTGGTAGCTTGCTTAAGGATATGAGCTCGGTTTTGGATCTCTTGGATGAGATCGAGGTTAACTCTTTGTTCCCATTGTTGATGTCATTCTGGAAATGCTATCGCCTGGGACTAGGCTCCCCCACTTCCACTAGGATCATGGCTTTGGACCCATAAGTGAGCTGAAAGGGGTCTCCATGTTTGAAGTTTACGTTGTGGTGTGGTATGACCATAGCACCATGGGGAGTTCTTCCAGCCATGCGCCCTTGGCATGGTCGAGACATTTCTTTAGCCCAAACAAGATGATTTTGTTGGTAGCCTCAGCTCGACAGTTAGTATGCAGGTGCTCGGCTAAGGTGAAGACTTGGTGGATGCCGAGTTCTTTGCAAAATTCTTAGAGTTTGTTGTTGGTGAATTGGGAACCATTGTTTGAGGTGAGCACTTTGGGTAAGTCGTATTGGCAGATGATGTTTTTCCAAATGAATTTCTTGATCTTTTTAGCAGTGATAGTAACCAAGGGTTCGATTTCGATCCATTCGGTGAAATAATCAACTACCACCACTATGAACTTAAGTTGTCCCGAGGCAATCGAGAAAGGCTCGAGTATGTCTTTCCCCTATTTGTAAAATGGCCAGGAGTTGTTGAGATTGTGGAGCTCTTCTGGTGGGGAATGATGTGAGCTCGCAAACCTCTAGCATTTATCGCAGTGCTTTACGTAGGCTAGACAATCATTTTTCATCCTTGGCCAATAGTATCCGACTCTCAATACATTTGCTACAAGGGGACCGACCTTTGAGATAACTTCCGCACACTCATTCGTGCACCTCGGCTATGATGTGTGTGAATTGGTCGGTGTCAACACATTCGGGGAGTAATGTGAAAAAGCCTCTTTTGTACACTTGATCCCCAAGTAAGGAAAAGAAGCAGGCTGACTTTTAAAGTTTCTTCTCTTCCCTGACATCAATGAGAAGCGTTTCATCTCGTAGGAATTGGATGATAGGGAGTCCCCAGAATTTTGGCCCTGCTTCGACGGCTTGAACATCGGCTAGGTCGACAGTGGGTGACTCCAAGACTTCTTGTATAACCGACTGGTTGTTTCCAAGCTTCTTGGTGTTGGCAAGTTTCGAGAGTAGGTATGCCCTCGAGTTTTACTCCCTAGGGATGTACTCAATATCAAATAATTCAAAAGATTTGGCTAAAGCTTTGACCTTGTTGAGGTATCATCCGAGCTAAGGGTCTTTTGCTTGGAATTCGCCTTTGACTTGATTTGTCACAAGCTAGGAGTCACTCTTTGCTGGGGCTCAACATAAAAATATACATTCTCTTCATACGACACATTTCTTAACTCCTTAAGTACCGTATTCCAAAGAAAATCCCCTAGCAAATCATTACAAATGTGGAAGCTAAAATCGAAACCTGATATGGTACATAATTGAATTCACTTTATTCATAACATGGAAATCTTACCATAGTTTATACATCACCATATTCTATACTAAATATGTGGAAACTCATTTCTCAAAGACAACAATGAATTGCCTCAACATAATCAAATGATACCTCAAATAATATCGAATCATAATATTACATGATCACTTTCTCAAACATCATTCGCAATACATAACATTCTTACATTTAACAAGGATGATCCTTAATGGGACATAAGTTTCTCAACATGACAAACAAATTCAAATCTTCATGAAGAAGCAAAATACCGAAACAACTTGTCAAATCCATTGGACACGTCATCACACGCAGTCACATCTCAACTACTTGCCTTCCTATACTACAAGTCACAACTGGAATGTTTGAATGTTCCAGGGGCATAATCCAATTAGAAGATTAACCTTCTAGTGAGGGTTTAAAACTAGTTACATGAATGCATGATGCAAAAACATGAACAAATAAATACCTTAGTGTAACTTCCCTGGCCATCCAGCCTGGCACAAAAATCCTAGGCAATCATCCCGGCATGCACATAAGACAACGGGACACTCCTATACGTTATTCCTACAATACCCTTGAGGAATTATGACTACACTATCAGGGCGACATCGTATCCCATGCATAGATATCAATATGCCAATAATATCATGCCATGTGAAATAATCATGACTATCGATGCGATAGAACTTGTATAGATATGACAATATGTGCATAAATTACATAAGCTTTAGTAACCTTTGTGAATATCATGCTTAGCATAGGCAAAATATAACACATATAAGTTTTTGGAGTAAAACTACTCACCTTGACTTAGTCTCTTGGGCTTCCTCGGTATGCATGCCATGACCTCGAAACGGGTGCCTAAATAATTTCCTGGCTTCAAGCATACTTCTCTACCTCTGAATTAAGTCCTAGATTTTATTGGAATTTTTTGAAAACTTTTTCCTATTTTTCTCCACTTTTTTCCTCATTTTCCTTATTTTCTTTTCCTTTTTTTTTTCTTTTTTCTTCTTCTCTCTTGCATGCAAACAGGGCATGCGCATGAACAGCCTCGTAACCACCTCTGGCCGCCACTTAGGTTTCCACGGGCCGTCGCCGCACCTGCGACCATTATCACGGTCACTGCTGGTTGCTTTCTCGTCGCATCGTCCAACTGCTATAACGACAGCTTCGTTGCAGCCATGGTCACAAGCCACCTTTTTTGCTATTTCGAGGCCAAAGGCGCTGCTCATCGGCCACCTCCGTGCGCCCCCTGCTGCTGGCCAACTAATGCAACGTCAGTTTCGTTACTGCCATGGTTGCGCCCAACTTGCTGTTAAGGCCTATTCTGGCCGCCATTTCAACTGCCATCTCTCTCTCTCTCTCGATCTCCTTTCATCTCTCTTCCCTATCTCAGCCAAGGTCTCTGCTTCTTCTGATTTTCACAGCGAATGCTTTCTTCCTCTCCATCTTCACTACCATTTCACTATTCTTTCCTTCTCTCTACTTATTGGAAACCCATCGACTCAATCTTGCCTTGGCCATCACTTCTTTTATCAAAACTTAGCTGCGAAGCTTCTTGCTGCAAGACTTAGCTATTAAGTCTTTCTAGAAGCTCCACACACACGCGCGCACAAATATATATATAACTATATATTACACCAATATATATAGGAAATTACAAATTTAAACCTCATATTTCATCTTTATTTTGCTTGGGTAATTCTCTGATTGCAATTACATCTTCAAACATCAAATTAATTTGCATCATGATACTTAAAATGCAAAATTAATAAGTCAAGGCTTACTCGATAAGGACGATTTCATCATAGTGTCCTCAGAAGACCTTTGTTTCATCCCAAAACCACTTCAGGGTTTACCCTTACATAAAATCGGAGCCCTTTCAGGGTTCCATTGACTTCCCAAAGGTCCTTTACAATCATTCAGTTTTCTAAGCTGAATTTTAGTTATACTGAAAAACTATTTTTAATTCGATTTCTTTCGATACCATAAATCATGTTTCGAAATGCTCGTCAATATCATATCATTTTCCTTAGACATCTAGGTTTTAGGGCACTCCTTGTAGTCAATTCGGTCACTCATAGTTGAAAAAATTACTTTAAAATCCCTAAACTTCATGAAAATTTCACTTATGGCTCAAGATAAATTACACTTGAATCCTTTAAAAATTCTCGAGTATTACATCGAAGGCTAAGATGAGTTCGTCTATGAGGGCTTCGTATTTCTCCTGATTGTTGCTTGCCTTGAAGTCGAATCGAAGTGACTGCTCGATTAGTACCCCCTCAGATCCTTCTGGAATGATGTCGGCACTACTGCCCTTCATATTGGATGCTCCGTCGACACAGAAAACCCAGGGGTTGCTATCCGAGATTTGGGTAGGAAAGGTTAACTCAAACAGAAGTTGGACAATACTTGAGATTTAATGTGCTTCCGAGGTTGGTATTGAATGCCGAATTCGGAAGGAGGATTTGTCAGACTGGCTGGTTAGTTTGGACAATAATCTGGTAACTGTAACATCTCACATCGAGCGATAGGAAGGACTAGATCAACTTACCCTGATGGGTCTATACAAACTTCTCAAGGGTCACCCATCCTTGAGCTACCCTTGGTCAAGCACGCTTAACCCGAAAGTTCTTTATCCACATTCAACCCAAAAGGTATCCATTTGGTGTTATTTTCTTCATTACTATCCTCGATATATATGCTAGTTTCTCTAGAGTTCCTTCTTAGACTTGACCTTGGGCTATTAGGGTATTACATTCTCCCTCCCTTGAGCATATAATGGCATCGTCATGTGACCTTACAATTGGTCCTAGATCTTCTCCCCTTTAGGGGATGCCATCCTAGAAACCTGCTAGTAGCCACTCTTTTTTTAGGCCCTCGTGCCCCGGCGTTACTCCCTGCCCTCATTGGATTGCCTTCTCCAAGGGTTAGCTCTGATACCACCTGTAACATCCTACATTGAGTAATAGGCAGTGTTCTAAAAGGCGTTAAGCGCTGGTCGGGCGCCAGGCTGGGGTCTAGCGCCTAGGGGGCCTAGGCGGGGCTTAGGAAAACTGTTGTTTTTTTTTTTTTTTTTTTAACTTTGTGATGCAATTTGATGTTATTTTCAATTAAATCAAAGTTGAAAAACATCAAATAATGCAACATAAATCAATAATACAACAATAATGGAATGACAAGTGAAATATAGAATTAAGCATGAGAAAACAATTGTTGTAGATCAGTTCTAGGTTCAAACTTCAATAAGACAAAAGCAACAATAATGCAACATAAACCATATTTGAAGAATCTAAGTATCTAACTATCTAATTGGAATTCTTCCTCTCCATATTCTTCCAATACATGATCTTCATCAGACTCAAAATCAAATTCATTGAGCTCTTGCTCATCTTCTTCTTCTTCTTCTGATTGAAAATCATCTTCATGAAGCTCTCTCATCCTAGAACTTCTTCGAGGTTAAAGCATCTTGTCTGCTCTGGATGTTTCACTAATCACTTCCCAAGTAAGCCCCGTACCAGGCTCAATTTCTTCATCATCTCCTCCTTCAACAATCCATCCTTGTGCATTGCTGGCATCACTAGCAAGTAGCACATCAACATTCCTTTCCTTCTCCTTCTTTTGCTTGTTCATCAGTTTTGCATTAAATTGGACATAGACAAGATTGTTCAATCGATGCACATCCAGTCTATTTCTTTTCTTCGTATGTATCTACATAAATAAAATAAAAGTAATATCAATTTAAATGATAGATAAGTTATTGATATTAAAGAAATATAGTTCATATTTTCGTATGCACTAACCCCTTCAAAAGTGCTCCAATTTCTTTCACAACCGGATGAACTACTGGTTAACGAGAGCATTCTTGTTGCCATTCGTTGCAAGTTTGGAGTTTGATTTCCATAAGTCATCCACCATGTGACTACATAAGTTAACAAGTATAAAGTAAACAAATTTATACACTAATACACATTAGGAACTAAGAAAAGGATTAAAGAAATTTTATACCTGGATTATAATTGTCATCATTTTTTGCACAGCCTTGAGCTACCCACACTTTTCCAAAAGCTCCCTCTTTACGAGTATACTTTGGCAACTCAACATTTATGACATGACCTTGCAATTCAAAATGATCATCACCATGATAAAACATCTCCACACAATTAAAAAACCCATCCATCACTTCATTATCAAGATATATAGTCTTATTCTTGAAAAGGTAGTAGGGATTCAAAGGTAAGCCGCCAAATGCAATGGACTATCTAGCCTATCTTTCACCCTTGCTTCAATAATCTCTATAACAGGCTGATAGTTTTTCTCAAGATTATTTAGGGCCTCTTTAATATCTTCATTTGCTTGCTTAATCTCTCTATATAAAAAACCCATAGAAGGCTTTCTATCTGCATCAACAATTCGAAGCACCTTCACCAAAGGTGCAAAAACCTTAAGACATAAAGTTACACCATTCCAGAAAGCAATGCTCATCATAGTAGCATATGCTACTTTCCCTTTAACATTCTTTGACCATTTACACTCCTCCCATTCAGAGCTGGTAAACATGGACCTCAATTCGGCCTTTTTCTCCATCAAACTCTGCAAAGTAAGAAAAGAAGAAGCAAATCTAGTGACTCCCGGTCTCACTATATCCCTCTTCTTCATAAATGATCTCATTAAGGACAAGGTCTTATGGTGTGCATAAATGAAGATTGTCAAACTCTTTGCTTGATCAATGACTTTCTTATATCTTGGCATTTTTCCAATACTTTCAAGCATCAAATTGATGGTGTGAGTAGCACATGATGTCCAAAAGATATTTGGCCTATTCAACTTTAATAATTTTGCCGCTCCCATATTGTTGGCAGCATTGTTGGTTACTACTTGGACGACATTTTGTGGCCCAACTTACTCAATGCACTTGTCCACATACTCAAATATGAGTTCACTTGTATACGCTTCGTCTGATGCTTCTTTTGAAGAAAGAAAAGCAGTACCCATGCTAGAATTAACACATAGGTTCATGATGCTCCTTCTTTTTCTGTCTGTCCAAGCGTCTGTCATAATAGAGCACCCATTTTGTGCCCATTCTTCTTCATGCTTCTTCAGTAAGTCTTTCATTCTGTCAACCTCTTCCTTTAATAACGGTTCCCTCAACTAGTATTGACTAGGAGGTTTGAACCTCGGCCTAAATTGACTAACCGCCTCAACAAACAATTTAAAGCTATCATGATCAATAGCATTGAAAGGTATACTAGCTTCGTACACCCATCTAGCACAATATCATTGTACAGTCTGTGTTCTCTCTTTAAACAATGCTTCACTAATATTTTGCTACCTTTGCATCATTCTCAAACTCAAATAAATTTCAGGACTAATGGAGCTTGCAAACTTATCTATAGGGCCAAGAGTACGAGGCATTTTTTTACTCCCTAACTCTTCCAATTCATCTTCATCATCCACCCATTTTCCCTGTCAGAAATATTAACCGAGGATCTCATCATATCTTCCTCCTCATTCTTATTCTTCTTCTTACTCTTTACCTCAGCAATAGCATTCTTGCATTTAGCTTTATCATCCGGAGAAGATTTTGGACATGCAGAAACATTTTCGGAAATGTGGCCGATGTGTTCTTTGACTCTGTAAACTCCTCCCGACATAACTTTACCACACAACTTGCATTTAACTTTATCCATGTTCTTTGGATTAATTAACATTCCATACTCTCATCCGACATCATTTGATTTCCTTTTAAGAACTGAGGCGGCATCAGACGATGCTTCCGTACTCCCAATTCCATCCGACATGACTTCCTTTTTTTTCTTTTTTTTCTTGAGTAAATTGACATTGAATGATTGAATTAAAATAGATAATTAGGCTAACTAACTAACAAACAAAGCCAAAAACTAACAATATATAGTCCAAGCAGCACCAGCAACAGCAAGCAGCAACAAAGGCAACTTGCTACATTTGTTGCTTGCTTGCAAGTTGCAAATGTTAATTTTTTAAATACATTAATAATAATAATTAATAAATAGTTGAATAAAAAATAATTAGATAGTAATATAATTATATAAATACTAAATTAAATAACATAAAAATAAAAAAAAAACAAAACGGGGAGAGGCAATAGCAAGCAACAGCAGTGCTGCTGCTTGCTTATTGCTGGCTACTACTTATTGAAGAAGGCAGAGGCCCGGAGGGTGAGTGAAGATTGAAGAAGATGAAGGCTGAAGTTGTTGTGCAAGAGCAAGAGACAACCGTCAACCAAGGGGTGGCGGTGTGCGAGCAGCGAGCACGAGACGATGGCGATGGCGAGTGAAGAAGGTGAAGCTGCAAGAGAAGAGACAACCAGAGTGTGGGGTGGCGGTGTGCGAGCACGAGACGGTGGCGACGAGCCGACGGCGACTCTGCAACTACAAGAGACGATGGCGGCGTGCGAGCATGAGAGAGGCGACGACGACGGCGATTCAGCAATAGACTGTCGGTGGCGGTGCGCGCGAGAGAGAAGGGGAAATCGACAAGAGAAAGGGGTAACGGGTAAGGAAACAAAACTCTAATCAATTTATACTAAATGCTTCACGCGGCCCAAGCGGCCGATTTGGCAGCCTTGGCCAGGCGATTCACGCGGCTAGGCGTCTGCCTTGGCCGCCTAGGCACCGCCCGGTATCAACTAGCCGGGCCGGCGCCTAAGGTGGCCAATTTGGCCATAATCGCAGCAGCCAGTGGCTGCCTAGGCCGCTTTTTTGTTCACTGGTAATAGGAAGGACCAAACCAACTTACTCTGATGGGCCTACGCGAACTTCCCAGGGGTCACCCATCCTTGAGCTACCCTAGTTCAAGCACACTTAACTAGAGAGTTCTTTATCCACATTCAATTTAAGAGGTATCCAGCTGGTGTTATTTCCTTCCTCACTATCCTCGATATATATACTAGCTTTTCTAGAGTCCTTTCTTAAACCTGACCTTGGACTCTCGGGGTATTACAGTGACTATGGAAATAAGGTCTTAGTTTTTAGGCTGTTATCACTAGTGCAAGGGCCAGCTTCTCTATTTTTTGGTACAGGATCTCGAGCTTGTGTAGGACTCGGCTGACGAAGTAGATTGGTCATTGTGTCTTGCCATCTTTCTTAACCAAGACGGAGCTGAGTGCGTTCTCAATTATCGAGAGGTAGAGTTGGATTTCTTCGCCCAGCTTCAATTTTATCAAGATCAGGAGGTAGCCATAAAGTGCTTCAACTCCTAGAAGGTGGCTTCACACTGCTCCGTCCAACAGAATTATGTTAGCTTCTTGAGGCACTAAAAGAACGGCTAGGCTAGATCCATTGATTTAGGCAAGAACTGGGAGAGGGCAGTAATTCTACCGGTTAGGCACTGTACTTCTTTTATCATGTTCGGGTTACACATCTCCTAGATAGCTTGACACTGGTTCGGGTTGGCTTTTATGCTTCGATTGGTGAGCATGAATCCGAGAAACTTTCCTGCTTGTACCCTTAAAACACATTTCTCTGGGTTGAGCCTCATATTGTGCTTCTGAAGTTGCTGGAAGATCTTAACCAAGTCCGAGTAGTGATTTCTTCCTTTTGGGGTTTTTGCAACCATGTCGTTGACATACACCTCAATATTTTGGCCTATCTATTCGAAAAATATCTTTTTCATTAGCCACTAGTAGGTTGCCCTGGCATTTTTCAATCCAAATGGCATAAGCTTGTAGCAAAAGTTGGCATTCTCCGTGATAAAGACCATTTTCTCTTCATCATCCGAGTGCATCCTGATTTGATTATAGCCCGAGTATGCATCCATAAAGTTGAGATATTTGGACCCTGAAGCTCCACAAAGAGTCTGTTAATGTTTTGTAGGGGTTACGAATCCTTCGGGCACACCTTGTTTAGGTCTGTGAAGTAGACGCACATCTTCCATTTACCGGAAGCCTTCTTGACCATCACCACATTGGACAACCATGTGGTGTATGGCACTTCCTTGATGAATCCAGCCTTTAGTAGCTTGGATGTTTCCTCAGCCACCATCTTCTATCTTCCTTCCCCTAGCTTCCTTTTCTTTTGCACGATTGGCCTTGCACGTAGGTCCAATGCCAGCTTGTGGCATACAAAGTTGGGGTCGATCCCGAGCATGTCTGAAGGTGTCCGGGTGAAAAGATCAGCATTTTGCTACAAGAGCTCGACCAGCTGTTCTTTAAGGTCGGCGAAGAGTGTAGCACTAATCTTGGTTATTTTCTCTAGGCGAGGTCCCAAACCTTTTGTAACTAGCTCTTTTGCGGGTTGGGGGTGACTGACAGGAAGCTTACTCTGAGGATTGAGCTCACTCTGGGGAGGTTGGGAGTTGGTGCTAGGAACGTCGGTACCAAGGTCTTGGCCACTACTGGCTTCTCTGTGAGGCTCAGCGTTTCGAGGATTCAGGATGTCGTTGTAGCATTGCCGGGCTTCTTTATGATCAGCATGGACCACCCCAACTTTGGTGGTTGACACCGAGAACTTCATTGGCAAGTGCGGGGTGGAGACTATCGCGCCTAGGGCATTGAGAGAGGGGCGACCGGGGAACACATTGTATGGGTTGGGGCAGTCAATTACCAGGTATCTGACATTGATGGTATTTTGGAGGGGCACCGTGCTGAATGTGGTAAGTAGCTTAATGTAGCCCTTGATGCTCACTTATTCTCCAGAGAAACCGACCAGGTTACCATGGAAAGGCTTAAGGTTCTCCTCGAGAATCTGTAATCTCTTGAAGGTCGACAAATAAAGTAGATCTGCTAAGCTCCCAAGGACCTTCTTGACCAAAAAATTGGAGGTGACAACCGAGACTACCATAGGATCGTCAGTTGAGGGTCCCGACCGTTGGGCCTTCTGTGACCTAGCCTATGGGGGGTTGTGGTGCCTAATGGCTGCAACATCCTCCACATTTATATATCCCACAACTCGTACTCTGAGGTCATCCAGGTTAACTGGAAGTTTTTGAGCTAGGGAGTTGGCGAAGGGCCCTAGTTTAAGCCCAATCATAATGGCATGTAGGGAAATGGTTGGGTTTAAGTCCCTGATCTGAATGACCTCTTGATTGAACCTGTGCAGGAAGGCTCGAAGCGACTCATTTTCTCCTTGCCTCAGGTTGATGAGGCTATCTGATGTCTTACTATGCCCCCGGCTGGTGGAGAAATGAGTGAGGAATCGTGTGGTTAGCTCGGAGAAATCGTGAATGGAGTTTGGTTCCAAGGACGAGAACCACAACATGGCTGACTTCTTGAGCGTGCTGGGAAATGCTAGACACATGATCGAGTCTGTGCTCCCTCTTAATAGCATTGTGGCGTTGAACATGGTCAGGTGCTCTTAGGGGTCAGAGGTGTCGTCATATGGTTCCAAAGTGTTGGGAAGGCGAAGCCATCTGGCAAAGGCACAAACATTACAAACTCTGAGAAAGAGTGACTTGGAGCATATAAGGATGCGGAGGGTGGAAGGATGGGAGTGTGGGTAGCCTAGTGTTGTTGATGACGGCTACCCTCTATGTCATCGTCAACTTGCTCGTTGCGTTGGTCATACTACAGATTTCGGGTTAGTTTAGCAACCTGGCTTTGGAGTTGTTGAACGGTTCAGAGGAGGACCTCCATGGTGGTTGGATTTTTTGGCTGGTGGTTGTTGGCATTTGGGTTTTTTGGGATGGGAGTGAAGTTGTTTTGGCCTCTAGTTCTAGTTATGGCTGGTTGAAGGGTGAATCGAGAGATTCAGGCGGGTGTGTGGAGTAGGTATGCTTTATCGTGCTCCACTATGGGCACCAGATGTTCCTTCCTACCCAAAAGAGAGGTCGTTGAACGCAAGCTTGCAACGACAAGGAATGGACTTCGAGGGGTGGCCGGCACCTGCAAGCACTTTAACACTCAAGTAAGTAAGAGATGAAAGTGACAAAGTATTGGTAGGCTAGAAAAGAACATACCTTGGCTCTTGATAGAGTTGGTTTATATAGAAGGAAGAGAGGGCCTCATGCATATATGCTTGCATCGAGCATTGCATGGTGATGGGACTGGATATCTGGTGCTGACGGAACCTTCATTAAATTTGGATGGGATCTTCCATTAATGAGGATGAGATCTGAAGTGGGCACGAGAGTACCTAGTGTGAGGCAGCAATGATGTTGTTGTAGACTGATGCAGGGCCAAGATCAGATCAAGGTTGGGTTGATATTGGGCCGTGGGCCGAGGGTCGAGATTGGGCCGATGCAGTCCAATCCTTATTCCTTTTTGCTTTTGTATTGTGTAGTACGAAAACCTTTTCTTTTGGTGTATTGATCTCTTCTTTGTAAACTTTCTTTTGTTCCTTGTTTGATGACATTGCTACATTTTTGGTTTGCTCACTTCATTTTCTTGTGACGTTGACGTTGTATGTACGTCTATGTAGATTGCTCCCCAATTCTTTGGGAGAACTGGTTTTGTCAAAGGACTTTATCGATGTTGTTCATGCATTTAGGAGGATTTCTTTATCGCTTCCTAGTCCTTCAGGTGGACTAGTTTTGTCATGAGACTTTATTGATGTTGTTCATCCATTTAAGAAGATTCCTTCGTCGCTCCCCATTCCTTCAAATGGGCTAGTTTTGTTATGAGACTTGGTTGATGTTCATGGTATTAGGAAGATTCCTTCGTCGCTCCCCAGTCCTTCTGGTGGACTAGTTTTGTCATGAGACATTATTAATGTTGTTCATGCATTTAGAAAGATTACTTCGTCGCTTCCCAATCCTTCGAGTAGAATGGTTTTGTCATATAATTGATGTTGTTGCACTCGTGTGTTCATAGTGAGTCTTCTTTTAAGGGGTAATCTTCTGTGTTCGAGTGCCACAAGGGTCTGTGGGCACCTTAATGAATTTTTAATTTTTCAAGTGTGTGTGGGGTGAGTCATTCGTCTGTCGATGCAAGTGACTAAATGTCTTAGAAGTCTTCTTTAATTATTTGTGTATGTTTGGGGCGAGTCATTCGTTCGTCGACACAAGTGACCCTTAAACATCTTAATGGTCTTCTTTAATCATTTGCATGTGATTGGGGCGAGTCCTTGGTTCGTCGATGCTAGTGACCACAAAACATCTTTGAGGTCTTCTTTAATCATTCGTGTGTGTTTGGGGCTAGTCATTTGTCAATCGACAAAAGTGACTAATGGAAAACCTGTGTATGGTCGTGTAGGTTAAATAAAAAATTCTATACACATCAGATATGCGCAGTGGAATCAATTACACACACCATACATACAGTTTGAGTATTTATGCAACACGCATATTCATCATATAAATATAAATACACTGTGATGGCTCCCAGAAATCCCTCCACTAGGAATCCGAGAGGAAGCACTAAAAAGGTTGATACAAATATAAACTTAAATAAAATATTCCCAAAACTTTTTTGATTCAATAGAGGAAGCAAAATAAATAATGATTAAATCACAACTCTTCTAATCATTCATATTCGGGTTTAACCACCCATCATCCTCAGAAGATGCCACAAAATTTGGCATAATGAAACAAAATTGTTTCCTTCTGCACTCTAAGTAAAAAGAAAAAAAATATCCCCTAAAGATATCTCAGTCAAGAAGGTTCTGTACACAAATCTACCACATCAAGGATCAAGCTCCACAAGGCTTACCCTCATTTATAACTTTCTCCTTACTTGGAATGATGCAAAAGCAAGTATGAGCCACAAGGCTCAGCAAGTATAATTTGAAAAGAACGTGAAGCAATAAGAATCAAGGAAATGTAAAGCAATAGGAATCAACACAATATAAAATTACTCATTACATCACATGCACCCATGCTATGCTTCACCACATCATATAAAGATATGTATGCATATATGCCCACGTATGACCCATAGGCCCACATACGTATATGCCAATGTAACCATCAATATGTGGACCGAAATCCTTCCTCACGTTAGACTTGCATCTATCGAGCTTCTGACATAAAAGCTGTAACATCTAAGCTGAAGCTCCCTCGCGTCAAGAAAATGTCTACCAAGCTTTAGGGTACCTCCCAGATATAGTTCATCGCGCAAAATAATAATTGCACAAAATAATTATTGTGCATACATAAGCATCTCAAAGCATATTCATGATTGTATGCATACACGACCATACTCCTAAAAATATTCCCACACACATGTTCATACATGGCTATGAAATAGACTCATCATCATGCTTATGAATGTACTTTTACCCCCAATAATAATAACCATAACATACAAATAATGAATGATCACTTTAACACCACCATGAACTTGCAACACAAATAATACCCACACGATATAAAATACATACAAGATAACCAAAGTCTTACATGGAACTAATCAAGAAAATACTATTCCTTAGGACATATAGAGTGAGCCAAAACCCTATTGAAGACTTTAATGAGTTTCATCAAGAATCTAGGAAGAACAACAAGATTAAACATGATAGCGTAGGCAAGAACCATAATATCAAACATAGGAAGTGCAACCAACACAAAAAAGAATCGAATAAGCTAAATTTCATAAATTTATATTATAGATGGTGAGTTCAAGGACTTGTTCTGGGCTCATAACTCGACCAAATACTATGAATAATATGGCTAAATTGAAGTTCAGGATCTCTAGTTTCTAAAAAAACAAGTGGATTGAAATTCTGATATAACCACAAAAAGTTATATCCCGAAAACCAAACAAGGTTAGTTTACCTAGAAACAATAAAATTCCAGATTTAGGCAATGATTCACAGGGTTATTACGGGATCAAAACGTAGCCAAATAATTCAAGTAATATGTTCAAAATAAAGGTTATGATGTCTAGTTTTCATAACAAAAAGCATATTTCAAATCAAATATAATCACAAGAAGTTATACCCCAAAGAGTCAACATGGTCAATCTGTCCAAAAATAAGAGTTCCCAAATACAAACATTTCGAAATAAAAGGAATGAATTTCTGACATGGAAAAGGGGTTTAGGAACTTGCATAAAAAAGAAAAAGATAAAAGAATTTGCATATGAAAGGAAAAAGAGAAATAAGAACTTACCTTTGATGAATATAAATACCACAAACCTATCCAAGAATAGAGCTAATGCAGGAAGAAGATGATCGAACCGAGTTGCTAGAAAAAGAGGTAGAAATGCTAGAATTTGCACCACCTCCAAAGGCTTCAAAAACTAGAGAAAACGAGAGAAAATGCCAATCCCCTATGGCTTATACCCTCGCCCTTCTTATAACCTTCGGAAATCAGGGCAAGAAAGGAAAAGGAGAATATAAGAAGATGACTCATTTTTCACATCAAGACTCCTAGTCTACTTCTCCTTTTTTATTTATATCTTTGCGCGCGCGCACACACACACATATATATATATCATGAAATAATCCCTTTTTATTAATATAATATATCATATATCATATATATATACATATACATACATGATAGCCCATTTTCCTTCAAATCACAATTCAATTTTGACATTTCAAAATAAATTATAATCCCATCTTACTTTGACTTTTCATATCATTATAACTTTATTTATATTTATTTATTATTTTTTTAACTTTTCAAACATCACACATAAATGACTGTGCTTAACTTTATGCAATTAATTAAATAATACATAAACAAATAAAGAAAAAAAATCAAACATGCAAGCATAGAGCGTTTATACTCGCTAATGTACGAGTGTGCGTTGCAGCACAAGTTTATTTACTAGATGGAAGTCCAGGTTGATTCACTGAGAGATTTTTATTAAAACAGAAATACAAGTCGCGATACGAAATAATTTGTCAGACCAATTCTTTTATTTATGTACGAGAAATGAAAGTATGAAAAATTAAAATGGTGAGTGTGTGGATCAGATCAGGTTAATTAATATTTGAAAATTACTAAAGTGGTATTGAAAACAAAATGTCTCATATCAAGACAATTTCAATGCCAATCCAAATGTTTCCCAACACTCACAAAAGATGGTATCATCGGATTAAATTAAATTTAAGATA
The DNA here is from genome assembly GCF_014633365.1 of Diospyros lotus. NCBI lineage: Eukaryota > Viridiplantae > Streptophyta > Magnoliopsida > Ericales > Ebenaceae > Diospyros > Diospyros lotus. Next base: position 32,336,480 of record NC_068341.1, on the reverse strand, counting down.
TTTGTTATTGATTACGTTTCAGGACGATGATAGTTCTAATCCTAGTAACCGACATATGTGGCATGCTAATTCTAATTTAAGCAACCACTATAAATCGAAATGTATATAAGGTACATTTAAGTTTGGGGAGGAAGATATTTTCAAGTTGGGCAACCCACATACATGGCATAAGGGTTTCGAATTAGGGATATGCCTCAATCCAAAGTCAAGTGTTTGACAAAAATCAAAAAATTAATTTTAACACTTTAATTTACAATAAAGTTCGGCTAACTTGAAAAATTTTGGTATCAAACACTGTCCTTACTTTGCCCCGAGAATTATTAGACACATATCTTCATTATTTAATACAAAAAATTAAAGTGCGAGAAAATAAAATACAGAAAAGTAAATACGCAGTATGTAAATGACAGAATTTAATTGACAGAAATTAAAATTTTAAGTATTTAAGTGCTAAAAGTTAAATGACAGTATTTAAAATACAAAAATTAAATGCTAACATTTAAAGTACTAAAATTAAAATACGGAATATAAATTTGCAGTATAGATCTAAATAGAAATTAAATTACAGAAGATAAACTGCTGAATTTAAATGCTGAAAATTAAACATTCTGAAATTTAAATGATAAGAACTGAAATGTGAATAGAAACTAAATGTTGTTGGAATGTAAACGGAGCGGAATTTAAATGAACAACATAGAAATTAACAGAAATTAAAGAACAAAAACGCATCTCTGTCCATGTATTCCTTCTTCCCAGCGCACTGTGCGCTCTCTGTCCGTTCCATTCCAGCCACTGTGCTCCCTTATTGTTGTCTGAAAATGCCGTTGGGAGACTGCTCTCCTTGCTCGTTTATATAGATAGATATATATATATATATATAGGGAAATTCTATTTGCAACCATAGAATTTGCTATTCGTAACCAGTATAATTAAAATATTAAATTTTACTATTTGCAGCCACACTTATTATTTTTTACAACCATTTACATGTCAAATATACCCTTCACACACTCAACCCTTAAAAATTATGCCCACGCGCATCAAATCCTATTATTCTTCTTCTCCTTCTCCTTCTTCTTCTTCTTCTTCTTCTTCTTCTTCTTCTTCTTCTGTGATAGCGCCGCCGACTTTGCTTGCCTCGCCCACTTTGCTTGTCTCGTATAGCCTGTTGGAATCCCCCAAATCGCATAACCAGATAAAAATTTTGCCTTCTAGTTTGATTTCATATAGATGCGATAGTGTTGGGACTCGTCGGAGTTCCTAGAAGCTGGTCGATGCTTGGTTACCGCCCGAACCTAGGCGTTCGAGGGAACACGCACCCCCGAATCTCAGTGTTCAGGGGAACCCCCAACCCCCCGAACAACGAGTTTTGGGGGGCTGGGGCTCCCCCGAACAGCGGGGTTCGGGGGAGTCCCAGCCCCCCGAAACTCGTTGTTCGGGGGGTTGGGGCATCCCCGCACCTCATTGTAATAATATTTTATTAACTTTATTTAATAATATTATCCCATTATAATAATATTTTATTTTAATATTTGCTGTTAGATTTTATTTAAATTAACTTTATTTAATTTATAATAAAATTTCATAAATTTAATATAAATAAAAATAAATATAATTTTATTACGATTTGTATTTAACTCAAAAAAATTAAAATTAAAGCAACATTAATTCAAAAAAAAATAAATATAATATTAATCCAAATATTTGGGGCAGATCATTCAGAATAATTTATATACTTTTGAAATAATTTATATAAAATCATTATATATATGTATATAATTATAATATATAATAGTATAATATACATATATTATATAATATATATAATAATATTATAATATATAATATATTATATACATTTGCATTCTCCCGAACCCTAAAGTTCGGGAGAATGGATAGTATGTATATTATATATTATTATATAACATATATAATATGTTATATAATGCAATTCGGGAGAGTTGCATTCTCCCGAACCTCCCGAATTGCATTCTCCCGAACCTTGAGGTTCGGGAGAATGCAACTCTCCCGAATTCATAATTTCGGGAAAAATGATTTTTTTCGAATTTATGGATTCGGGAGAATCAATTTTTCCTGAATTCGGGGTGCTTACCGAATCTTGAAATTCTGGATTTCCCGAACACCCCGAACACCGAGGTTCGGGGCATCCCCTAGCCCCCGAATCCCGAGGTTCGAGGGCATTCCCCAACCCCGAACCCCGAACCCCGAACCCCGAAGTTCGGGTGGGTTTCAAGGCGTATTATTTATTTTTTTAATTAATCTTATTTTTTTAATTCATCCATCTTCTATGTATGTAAATTATGTTATTGAACTAGTGATAAATAGTGATAGATGTTGTAAATTGTGGTGTTTCTCGACAAAACAGGAATAGGAATACTCATTATCTTCTTCGTCAAACTCTACGTAAATAATAATGGATAATAATCTTCCATCGCTAGTAGTAACTGCTGATAGTACTGGTAATTGGTTATGGCGAGGAGAATTGGCCTGAGCAATATTTAGTATTGAATAATAGTGGTTGTGCGATGTTCAGTGGGTGAGTAAAGTGGCTATGGTGATCGTGATCGAGAAAGTGAGTGAACGCGCTTAAAGAGTAATGATGGGTGGTTGAGTGTCAAAGATTTAAATAAAGGGCAAATATGAGTTTTCATTTCAGGGTATTTTAGGAATATTAAAAGTGGGTTGTGAAAAGCAAAACGTATGGTTGCAAATAGAATTTCCCATATATATATATCACTTCACACCACAATTACCCTTGAAATTGAGTGAATTTACACTTTAAGGACCGCATTCTGATGCTGCAGGAGTCTTCCATGAGCTGGGCTGCTGTTTGGGCTTTAAATTGGGCTTGATTTGGGTCTTAAAATGGGGCACGCACTGGGCCTTTTATTCCACTTTAGTGGGCCTTCAATTGCAATCCAATTTTGAGCTTCCAAGCCCCTGCTTCACCATGTATGCAATTAAGTGGGTTAATTATACCAATAATAACCCAACTTTGCATTCTATTATTATTTGATCACTAAACTTTGAAGTGTTACCTGTTAGTCACTGATATTTCAAAATGGTTACTGCTTAGTCACTGAACTTTGAAATGTTATCTGTTAGTCACTAATATTTCAAAACTGTTACTACTCAGTTACTGAACTTTAAAATATTACCTATTAATCATTGATATTTCAAAACTGTTACACTGAACTTTAAAATATTATCTGTTAGTCACTAATATTTCAAAACTATTCCTCATTCGTCACTCGTGAACTTAAAGTTCAGTGATTATCGAGTGACGGGTGAAAAATGATTTTGAAATATCAATGACTAGCAGGTAATATTTTAAAGTTCAGTGTAACAGTTTTGTAATATCAATGAATAATATTTAATATTTTAAAGTTTAATAACTAAGTAGTAACAAACTTGAAATATCAGTGACTAACAGGTAACATTTAAAAGTTCAGTGACTAAGTAGTAACCGTTTTGAAATATCAGTGACTAACAGATAACATTTCAAAATTCAGTGACTAAACAGTAATAGAATCCAAAGTTGAGTTATTATTGGTGTAATTAACTCCAATTAAGTTATTAATATATTATATATTATATGTATATATGTATTACGCATGTATATTCCAAATGAATATATATTATAATGTATTATATATATGTGTGTCATGCATGAATATATATATTGAATATATATGTATTATAATATATCATATTATATTTATTTCTTTCTTTATTATTATTATTATTATTATTTTAAATCTTTGAATATGCCCCCGATGTTGATTTAACCTTCATTTTTCATATAAACTTGCATATGATTACAAAATATTTAATTAAACCTAATTTTAAAATTAAAATAGGAGTATAATTATAACAAAATTTACAAAATTAACCGCTAATCAATAAATCCTTAAAAGCATTAATCAATAAATAACAAAATGTAATACACACTCTAATAATGACTAAACGATTTAAATCCACTAATAGATCGTTACATACACACATACTTACAACCCGATATAAGGTTGGTACAAAAACTATTTATGTACTAAGACCGCTCCACTGTAATGGAAGTAGAAGTAGAAGAAGACGCAATGTGAAGTAGTATACATCGCTTTTCAATTTAATATGTCTGCAATCAGCCACTACCAAGCCCCCAATCGCTCCTAATTTTGCACCACATGGCACTTATTTAGGATGGCTGAGTGTTACCGAAAGTTGACTTTCCAAGAGGCAAAAGTTGCCTCCCTAGAAGTCGACTTCCGCTACTGGAAAGTCGACTCTTTAGGCTAGCCAGTCAACGTTTGACCCATCAATCCTTGAGACAATTTGAACACAAGATGTCGATACCAAATGCAATACTATAGGGTGTGTGACTTTCTAGGTTCACTACCTACTAGCAATCAGATAGCATCGAAACCCCTTTCGATACTATCCAACCCTTTGACCTATCACCGGAATCACTCCATATCCCGATGACAATCTGAGAATTCCTAAATACCCTTTAAATGCAGTTTAGGACAATATATGTGGCAGTGAAATCTCACTTCAAGTGAACTTACTACGGCTGACGATTACTGTAACACCTAGGATTTTTATAGGAGTGATCTCTTTAAAGAAGATAAGATGGGTTCAGGATTCAAGAAGGAACAAGTAGTTTTCAGGCAAAATATAGTATGTTTTTGAGATTTCGGCAAAAACGTAATTTCTCAAAAATAATTGGAGGCCATTTCGGAGTCAAGAATGGTACCTAAAAGTGAATGAGGATTGTAAGAATTCTTAGAAATGGAGGAATAGCATTTCAAGGGCCAAAATGAGATTTCCAAAAGTTATAAAGGGTAAAAGTGTAATTTATGGAAACTTTGAGGGACCAAACTGTAATAATCACAAAAGTAACAAAATATCAGCCCAAAATATCAGCCATAGGCTAATCATGAATGGCCAAGTGTCCCTCCTAGGTGTCACAATTGGATTGGTTGAAATCTTATAATGATTAGAGGTGTAATGATTAGGGGTGTAATGTTTATGGGTGTAATGATGAGGACAAATCTCATGTGAATATACAAATCTTTATGCATACGTGGCTTAATGATAAAGGGTGTAATGATGGAGCACAAATCTCCATGAATACGTGGCTTAATATGGAAAATCTCATGATGAGTTCTTATCCCAATGCGACACGTGGTGCGATTGGATTCGTCAAAATTGCCTATTAATACAAGGCTTTGGGGGGATGATTTTGAGGCACCAAATAAGAGAAAAATGAGGAGATTTTGAGAGAGGAAAACTTTGCCAAAGAAGGAGGAAAACTCTGCCAGAAAATAAAGGAGATACGAGTTTTGTCAGGAAATCTGCGCGTCGTCAGAATCTGGGATCGAGTCACTGGAAAACAGCGAGGTAAGTTCCATTTTATTTTATAATCCTATAGAGGGAAGAAATAGGGAGGTGTAGGAACAAACAAGGGTTAAATCGGAGTTAAAATGAAGGAAAAAAAACTCGAAAAATCGAGTTGTTGCGAAATCATCGACACGGCACGTGTAATACAGCGCGACTACCTTCTAGAGGCGCATGGGGTCCCTTCTAGGGGCACGTAAAGGCCCCTCTTGACCTGAAATTTTGACCAATTATTCCTCTAATTGTTTCCTACAAGTCTATGTAAAAATATTTCATTTTGGTTTTACAAAATCTTGTGTTTTATGCAGAACAGTATCGGGTCAAGTAACTTTGGTGGGTGACTCCTCATCTTTGAACTCTTGCATCTCTTACATGTTATACTTTCATTCGAGTGGTTTGCATATCATTTAATACCGTTGGTTTGCATTTTTATACACTTGAACATGCATCACTACATTCATGGTTAGTGTAGCATCCCAAAAATTTGGAGACAAGTAAAAATAATTAATTTGGGTGTTTGAGAATATTTTAGAATATTTGGAGATTTTTGAGAAAATACTTATCTATGATATTTTGAAGAAATAGAAAATTAAGGTGATTAATTAAATTAATTAGAAGTATTTATGAAAATAATAAAATAAAATATAGTAAAAATAATAACAATAGTAATAAAAAAAAAAAAAAAAATAATAATAATAATAATAATAATAATAATAATAAAAGAGTTAATCAAATTAAAATAAATTAAATTAATTAACTAACATATATATATATATATATATATATTTGTATGTGAGTGTGTGTGGCCTTGTCTTGGCCATTACCTTTCTGTGGCTTAAAAGCCACTTGAGTTGGTATATATATAATGCAATCTTGGGTTGGAAGCCATTAAAGGCTTCAATTGAAGCATGCTGCAAAATAAGGAAGAGAAGAGAGAGCTCGGGCAGTGTGAGGAAATGGAGGAAAAAGGAAAAATTGAGGAAGAAATTCATGAATCTTGAGATTATTTCGCGATTAAATTAGTTAGGTAAGTGGGTAAAATTATCAGAAGTATTATACGTTTAAATCACGGATTTTATACGGTTAGATTTGATTAATATATACTATAAATTTATTATTTTATGTTAAATATTTTACTTCGCAGCGAGAGTATGAGAGAAACTAGGATCGACTATCTACAGGCAAGCTCCTAACCCTCTTCTCATGTTCTTATTTCTTGCGAGAGTCTTCATTATTTTTGATATTCTAAACCATCCCTCACCGTGACTCGGTTCCACGCTTTAATAATAATAATTCACGTGGTAACCACCCTATGACTTTTATTTAATTAATGGGTTTATTGTTAATGGATTGAGTTAAACAGTGATGTTGTAATACCCCATATCTGTGGGAGGTCACCGTGTAATTTAGATAAATTTAAAATATCGAAAAGTGGGTTTGATAGTAAAATAGATCACGGGATCGACCGAAGGGAGTGACTCGGACCCTAGATGATTAAGAAAAATGGTATAGTATCATCGAGTAAAATAAATTATGATTTTTGGTGATGAAAGAAATTGGATCAGGAATAGTTTTCAGTATAGTTGTTGACCGGGCTGAGAAAATCGAATCGACGTAAGAGACGTCCAAAACGTCAACAGAGCATGTCAATGACTAGTATTTTCTACATACAACAACCCTTAAGTGATTTTGGTTTGAATCGAGTGGATTTAGGGTCAGAACGATCAGTCGGGTCTAAGTGCAATTTTTTGAATTTGCCCGAGGGAGGTTAAAACGGTAATTTTTTGGAAGTTTCAAGGGAGAAATGAGAAGTACTAATCTTGAGGGTCTTAGTGATGTTGTTGGGAAGACCAAGGGCTTGAGGATAAGGGCCAAAATACAATTTTCAAAAATCAGCTCATGCATGGTCGATCTGGCCGCGAATTTGGCCGGAAAATCCAGAGATTTGGGCAGCAAATCTCGTCAGGGCATGGCCAAGGGTAGTCTAGGAGGCGTGTGGGAGAAGACATGGCCGAAAATTGGCCACGTGGGGGTCGATTTTGGCCTATAAATAGCAAAAGGTTTTGGCCGATTTTGAAGCATCAAATTACTCAATTTTGAGGGCGAATCGAGGGAAGCCAATAAAGGGCTTTTGATCCTTGAGGCAAGAGGAGAGTTTCTAGAGATTTTGGTGAGTTTTCGAGGTGATTTGAGGGCATTTCGAGGGTAGCCGGAAAAGGGAGGCGGTCCGCCTACCGCGACCTGCAACTCGACTTCCGATGGGCTTTCCGGTGGCCTTTCGACCTGAAACCGGTGGCATCGTGATCAATTCTTCGTGGGCTTCAAGAGGATACCACTTTTGTGGCCATCGGAGTAACCGCCGGCAGTCGGTTCAACGAAAAAGACGGTGGCGCGTGCAGCCACACGCCAGCTTTCACCCGCACCCACGCACTGAGCGCGTGAAGGAGCGTAGCAAGGGGCTTTTTGGTAATTTCGATTCCAGAATTTTTATTTAATTATTTGAGGATTTATTATGTAAAAATATTTGAGAAAATAGTTTTGTAGATAATTATTTTGTATTATTAGTGATAAAAAATAGGAGAAAAATAGGAAAATATGAGAAAATTAAGAAGAAAATTATATTTTGATAATTGATGGATAAATATGATAAATAGGGTGCCTTGCGGCTTAAGGTGAAGTGACTAGTGCGAAGTTCAAGGTGGGCACTCAAATCGAGGCATGTCACGCTTTTCGAGGAAATCGAGTAACGTCTAAAGGTGAGTGGTTTTACCAAAAAAAAAAAAAAACTTGTTTGTGGCATGTGAATGGTTTATTGTGATGGTTTGTCCAAATGATCATTTATACATGTATTAGATTTCGTACAGTAAATTGTATACATTGAAATGTTGATTTTATATGCATGTTATGATTTTCGGCATTGGTATGTTATGTGTTGTCCGTGTGGGATGTGGGTTGTTAACCTGTGATGTAACCCTGAGTGACAGCACTCGGGATGCGTACTAAGGATTAATGCTAGGTGACCCATTTGGGACGGGGCTGAGACGGACTTCACCCTACGGTACTTAAGTGGCGGGGATGAGAGTAGACACCACCTCGATTGTTGGCTCAAGTGGTGGGGCTGAGAGTGAACACCACCCCAGGTTCCTTTGAGCAATAGCATTAATACCGAGGTATCATTGATTCCGAGGATAGTGCTGATGTGATACTCTTGGGGCTAGGGTTGCATTAGGTTTTAGGAATGCTTTTGAGTAGGAGTGTAATGCCTAACAATGACAATGGGGTGATTCCCGGGTTCATATGCCAAGGTTGTCCCTCTTAAGCAGGATTGTGTTTACCAATGGGTCGATGTGGTCGTGTCGCCTTTAGAGAGATTGCATTTTCCCCGGTTAGGGCTAAATTTTGTGTGGGATTCTCTTAGGCTGGGGCATGTCATGATTTGTCGAATTTATATATGATTTTGCATATATTCATGAAAATGTTTTTGAACTCTCACTTAGATGATTCAACATCTAATTTGGACTATGTCCCTGGAATATTCAAACGTTCCAGGTGAAAGCAATGGCGCCAAGAGAAAGAATGTCATCGAAATGTAGCTGCTATGTTTAGTTATCGTAGCGATGTTCAGAGGTTATGTAATATTTTGATATTTTCATGTGAAACATCGATTTGGTTATTTAATTGTAAAAGGAATTTGTCGGTTATATATCATTGAGGTTTCGATCTTGCTTTCGCTGATGTGATTGATAATACCTATCTTAGTCTATTAATTTTTAAATTTTGATATGTTGAGAAGGTATAATTGGGATTGTCGGGAAATGATTATGATGAGGGTATGTATATCGAGAGACTTATGTTGTGTGTATGATGTTGAAAAAAAAAAAATATTCCCTAAATCTAAAGTTAACGCACGCTTGGGAAAAGTGGGGCGTTACAAATGTCATGGTGTCGTTCATTTCGACCATCACGGAGCCTCGTATCACTCCGCTTCCCTTGGGAATGATGCCGAACCCATTGGGGATAGGTTCTTAGAAGAGTTGATTATGGTTTAATGGGGTTATGTTAATAATTTGTTATGAATGTGGAGATGGTTTTTTGTGTATGAGAAGAGACGAGAACATGAATGACATAATGGTGTCTATGTTGTTATGGATAAAGTGAGCGAAATGATGAGTTTAAGTGACTAAGTTTAATGTTGTCTATGTGTGTTTTAATGGTATGGGGTACAAAGCCACTAATTTTCGATCGTTGGTCATGGCAGTGGATGGTTGGATGTATGGGCGCTAGTCATCGACTGTTACGATAAGCGCTAGACAGGCCAGAAGAGCTGGTATTACCAGATTCCAGCCTTGGCTTGTGCATATCATGATGTGTGTGCTGCATAGGGCTTGGGTTGCATTCACTTGGGGACATGCTTTGTGTGTGATGGGATGTGTGAGCATCTACATGACCCAGTTGGTCTAAGAGCTAACCTGGGTTCTCTAGGTGAGCCGGTGCATTTAGAGGTATTTCGCATGTGTGAATTCTTATGTATGGGCGTAGCATGGCCTGATACTTGGTTTATGGGGGCCTTGTCATCACGTTTATGCTACAAAAGTCGTTGCATTTTCTATTTGTTGCACTGCATGGTGAGAATGTGCGGTTTTAAGTGTTGAGTATGGGTGGTGGACGTGGCCACGGTAAGACCTTGGGGTGAGACCCACGGCGGCGTGGTCCACGGAAAGACCGGGGGTTAGAGTCCCACGGCAACAACAAGATCGGGGTTAAAGTCCCATGGCAACAATAAGACCGGGAGTTAGAGTCCCACGGCAACGGCAGGATAAGACGATAATAACAGGGAAATGGACGTGTAAGGGAAATGGAATGGTAACCAATGTGGGACTTGGGTGCCAATGTGTGTTTAATGTGTGTTTTATATGTTCATGGATTTGAAAATAAGGCAGGTATTGGACATGGCATGACATGATGTTGCATTGGCATGAATTGCATGGGGTGTTATGGGAAGAGTCTTGTTTGTACCCTTCAGCCTTTCTTTTATGAGCTTGCTGAGTCTTGTGACTCACGTTGCTTTCCATCATTCCAGGTAAGAATATCCTGAAATCGCAGGTGTGTACTGATAGCATGCATATTTATACCATATTTTGGCATTTCACCTCAGTCTATTAGGCCATTTGAAGTAATTTTTGCTGATATTTCATTGTTTCTATTTTATTATGCTTCAAATCATCCTTACACTATTTTCTATCTTACTTCTATGGATCCAGGCTTTAGGGAACATTGGATGGGCTAGAGAAGTGGCTCAACTAAAGGAGTTTGGGCTCAATCTTGGGCTGCTCAATTTTGCTGTTCTTGGGCTCACTTATTTTCTGTTGGGCTAGGCCCAACCCTAGCTCCCTAGCCTTTCCTTTCTTAGCCATGTATTTAAGGCCTCTTAGCATTAATTTCCAGATATGAGGAGATAGAGAGGGAGGAGAAAAAAAAGGGAAGATTCTGGCCGTTTGTGGTTGTTAGCATTTTTCTGTTTTCATCATCTTTTGTTCCATTTTGTTTTTCCTTGCTGTGATGATAGGCTAGAGCATTTGTAACCGGTTGTGTATCTTGAATCCATATGGAATCTGAGTCCCGGATGAGCTACAAAAGCATGGTTTGTTTGTTTTAATCTTTTTCATTTCCATTTGGTTTAGTTTGAGCAGATTTGTGAATGCATGGAGTTCATGGCAGGTTTGTGTGAATTTGCATGGTTTCATTTTCTGTTAAATGCTTAAGAGAACAGAATGTTATAGCCGGTTGGTATAACATCTCGGAAATGAACCTTAAGTGCTTGAACGGTTGTTCTTGCATAGGTCCGGATAGGTTGAATAGAGAGTGAATGGTTGCATTTTGTTTACAAGAGATTTCTGTATTCATTTTGTTGTTCCAATCATTCTAATCCTTGGACGGTTGTTGGGGATGCTTTGAGTTTGTTTTCCGGAGATCAAAACATCTAGCAAGCCAAGATATATAGGTTGGACGAGGAAGATTTCATATAGGGGACAAATACACAGCCGGTTGCATTCCTTTTATTGATTTTCATCCATCATTGTCTTTCTGTTTTGATAATTAGTTTTCTGTCAAACCCCCCCCCCCCCCCAAACAAACTATTGGTTATGTTGGTTCTTCTTGTTCGTAGAAGAAAGCGAGGCTCCTTGTGAGAGATGACCTAGGGTGCACTTTGCTGCAAACTAGAGAAGAGATGCAAAACATAGATCTCTAATTCTGGAGTGGTTCGACAGCCGGTCATGTACGCGCGGATTTGGGTCCAGATCGTCGAGTCAGAATAGTAAGTGCAGGGTTCTCCCGAGACTAGGTCCTAGGTGTCATTGTGCCTTTGTTAAGGTTAATGCTTACGTTTTTTAGATTGTCGTATGTTATGTAAGCCTAGGTGGGCCCAAGTGATGAATGGTTTTGTAAAGATGATTATGAGATGTTATAATAAAGAAAGATTATGATTTAGTAAGGGTTATGTGAGAGGTGTAGTTGTATTATTGTTCAATATCGTTTAGTAATGACCCTCTCACGGATCCTCTATGCTAGCGGGGGCTCCGGGAGGCGGGCCGTTACAGCTAGTGGCATTGAAATGGTTGCATCATGTACATGGTTTTGGACCACACCATCCCAAGTAAGGGAATGACTATGGCTTTATGATTACATGATGGCTAGCGGGGGTGATTGCAACGCCCTGACGTCACTACTATCAGGTTACTTCACGACATACTGCATAATGCATTTGCACGCACCACCAATACTGAGTTATCCACTTAGATATCACTATCTAATTTGGATGTTTCATACCCCTGGAACATTCCACGTTCTAAGTATGACAAGTGTTTCAAGTGCCCTAGAAGCAAGTAAAGGCAAAAGGAAGCAACTACTCAATATTATCCTCATTTTACCAATGTTTTAAAAATCGAACCGGAGGAATCGGTCAGTTGGTCCGACTAGTTAGACCAGAGTGGTCCGATCTGATGATGTCATATATATATTTTATAATTAAATAATATATATTAAATATATATTTTAATATATATTTGAAATACTAATATTCCATATATTATTATGAGAAATGTTATTAGTAACTAATATGCAACTAATATTTTATATATAATTGTTATATATATTATTAAAGAATTAATTAAGAATTAAAAATTTAAAAATAAGTGAGAGGATGAAAAAACTGGGGTCAACCCGATTCCCGGTTCACCGGTCCGACTGGATTTTAACTGGTTTTGGTCGAGTTGAAGGAGATTTAATTTTTTATGTCAAATCGAATTGGATAGGCCACCGGTTCCCGGTTAAACCGGTCCAACCGGCCCATCCGGTCTGATTTTTAAAACAATGCATTTTACTTACCTTGTGATAAGCCAAGTTGTTGTAATTATAATACTTAAGACAACTCTTACTTATTACTATTCACTATTTGGAATGTTTGGGAGTAAGGAAAAGATAAAGGGTTGGATATGGTAATTACCAAGTTATATTATCGATGTACTTTTATTTTCTATTCAAACCCCTAAAAAGAATACAATCGAAATCACCACCTATAAAAGATGCATGGTTCATAATGTTATACGTGGGACCCTTATACTCTAAACAACCAAATAAATAAACATGTGTTCTCAAAAAGTAAACCGCTTCTTCATGGTGTCATTCTAACTACCTGAATACGTAAAACATGGAATCACAAGAAAGACCAAGGCTCATACTGCAATATTTTCTTCTTGAAGGTTACAAGTTTATATCTCATATTTATCTAATATCTTCTTAACACGCTTCTCCAGACTAGAAATTTAAAAATATTTAAATACCATAAGGAAGTGGGAAAAACTTTAACGAGTTAATTAATGCCTAATATATTTAAATTTTAAAACTAATGCGTTAAAATCGATCCTGAAATTTATGGGGCATTACAATTACCATGTGCTATAATTCTTCTATCACCTAACATCCCAACTGAGCAAGAGCCATGGAGTGATAAACTCATAAAATCAGTAACTAACAATCTTCCATACCTAGGGAGTGTCTTGTCACACTTACAGTAAATCACATAGGATGTTCATGTTAGATTACGATGATTTGATCATACATAGTGGAATAAAATTGATTTTATAGTGTATCACGCTTTTCAAAAAATATGATTTACTAAATCAAATATTAGACAGAGGAATACATGTTGACAAAATCTGATTTCACCATTTGGTAACCCACCGTAAAATCCTCCAAATGTAGGATGTTGAGTTGGTCCATCCAAAGCCACTTTGATCCAAGAGTCTTGATAGAAGAACTAGAATTTTTCTGAAAATTTTTTGACTGAATCTCGATTCACTTACTTTTGATTCAAGATTTATGGTCCTATTTATATAGCACCATTGGAAACCAAGTGTCATTGGGCTGGGTTTAATATGCTAGCAAAAAGCTCGATCTAATTAACCTTTTGGCATGCCTCAATCTTAATTCTTTCTCAATTCTTGGTTTGGTTGTTCAGGTTTCACTATTATTGTTCATGATTCAAATTGTTGAAGTTGCTCAGATCCATATTCCCAAGTATTTCTACAATTATTTTCTAGCAAAGTGATGCTTCATTGATGCTTCTTTTAGTTGTATATATTTGGTTTTAACCAATGTATCTTTTGATCGCTAGCTTTATTTCCTCTAGTTGTCTCATGTTGCTTGCACCCTGGGCTCACTAGTCTTGGTAGGTTTCATACTTGCCTGCATGACCCTTTTCAAATCACTTTCCCATCCGTCATGAGGAGTCTTAAGCTAATTAAGTTAGCCCCTTGGCCATACATTAATGGTCATGTGCTCCTGCTTAATTATCAATTCCAGAGGCTCTCGGGTGTGTTACTTGCACCCTTCTGTGTTAGGCTTTTCCATAGTTGTTTGGAGGCCTTATAGTGTATTACCCTTTGGCGTTGTTGGTCTCCTAGCTTTTCTTGCCAGCCCTTTTGTTATTGTTCGCTCTTTGGTTGGCCTCGACCTTAGTGTTTGTCTTCTAGGAAGAGAAAGTCATATATAGTTGGACTAATTTATTGTATTCTTTCCATATGTAATATTCTTGATTCTGCTAGCCAAAAATATTATGTCACACATTGATATTTTCCTTTTCTTTTTGGTAAATCATATATTGATATTTTCAATGTCTGATGAATTGTATTATAGACTTGTTAATACTATAATTAATGGCGGCATTTTTACTTTGGATTGCTATCCCGCAGCGTTTCCCATATAACACCGAGGGATTTTCCATGAAAAGTCATTATATTCTTGTGTGCAGGTCCTTGATTCATATGATAAATTGTGTGTGAGTTCCTTAACATCTCATTTGATTAATTAATAAAGACATGCAAACGTATTTGAGATTTGGGAGGATAGACAAATCAGAGCATGGAAAATCAAAATATATATGTCACAGTTGATCACATTTTGTGGGCATGAATGATATGGTTTCCCTGGCAAGGTCATGAACCACCAACATGTTCTGCTGTTGAACATTGCCAAAGATGGACATCCCACTTGAACTTCCTATGGCCAAACACATTAACCCCACACTTGAATCTGCAATCATGTAGTTTTCCCCTGGCAACTCCAAATCCGCCCCTTCAAAATGGAACACCAACTTAGGCACCTCCACTTCCGTCGTCGCATCGTTAGATGACGGCAAGCTGAAACAAAGGTCTAGATCAGACGCCCTTGATCTGTGCACCGAGAGCTTTATTTGTGAAATGAACTCTTTCTTGACCATCTCAAAAGCCTTCTCTTCCAAGTATGAAATGGTGGTGCCCGAGTCAATGATCATGCCACCACTTCCATCTTCTTTAAGTGCAAAAGTGGATCTCTTGATGGGTAATAGGGTTTCACCAACTGTGATTCCCTCAAGAGACAGGTAATAGAAAGAGGGCTGTGATCGATTTTTAATTAAAGGGGTGGTTTTGATTGCAGGGTAACTTGTGGTGTTTACACTTGCTAGAGATCCCATCAAAAGAGTACTTACACTTGCTTTGGATTCATCACCAATGGAAGTTAGACAGTACGAGAACTTAGGCTCCCTGAGCTGCGAAACCAACGACAATGGCCCGCGCCCAAGTCCCACGAGGCCCGATCCTTGGCTGAACCCATCTCCCTCATTGTCTTCTCCACAACCAAACCCTATTTTGGGCACTGAAACCTTGTCGAATGTGAAGGTTTCGGAGACTAAAACGCCTTGAGTTGAGGAATAATCTCCATATGTGTAGAGATATTCACATCCATCACCACAGCTCGAATGTGGTAAAGCCTCACAAAGAGGGCTAGAGCATGAGAGCTTCGAGAAAGAAGAAGACTTCTTGGGATCAAAGATTGGCGAGGGCTGATCGAAGCACTGCTGGCAGGGCTTGCACTGAGTCCATATCAGATCGCTACCAGTGTCCATTATAGCGTAGAAGGGCTCTGGCGGAGTGCCTATTGATAGCTTCATTAGAAACTCTCCACTTCCAGGATGAACAGCCGACTTGACTTGTGAATCTGTGGCAGCCAATGCCATGGAATTGAGCTTCTGAAGCCTGTGCTTTCCACGCTTCATGGCCCGGCTTATACGTTCGAATTTGGTGAAATTTCCTCCTGAGTCAATGTGTTCAAGAGCGACTCTGAACCCGGTTGGCACATTCTGGCGAGCAAGAGCTCGTATTGAGATTGAAGATGATGGCGAAGCTAATTGGAGAATCACAGCTAGTGCTGCAAATAGCATTGGTAATGCCGAAGATGGCAAAGAAGCCATGGATGCACAGTAAGAAGGACACCTAAAATGGTCGATCATCTTTATATATATATGACTAGACTAGATGATTTATCGAGGCAGGCTTTATCAGTTGACGAGCATTTCAATTGGATAGGTTGGTGTACTAACTCTTCTGCTGATGATACAAGAAGATAGAATATGAATTGAGAAACCATAAGGGACTGTTCCAGTACTCAGATAGCTAGGGAGTTCCTCTCTGCAGATACATCTTTTTCTTCATTTAGGTGGCTCCCCAAATCCAAACCTTAACTGTTATATATAGACTGTTCGTGCATGCCTGGTTTTAATTGTTAGTTCGTCCAACTAACCTACATCGTGGAAACTTTCAAGGTGAAATGACCTTTTAAACAATCATAATCCAGAAGGGTATAGCACTGTAGTAATCTTACTCATTATTTTTTGTTTTTGTTTTTTATTTTTCTTCTTTCTTTTTTTTTTTTTTTTTTATCACGACAACACATAACCAAATATCTTATCGGGATAAAATAGATAAATTCATTGATTGCACATAGTATAAACAAACTAATGCATTAGGGCAAACCCACAAAATTTAAGCGTGGGTCGCCCCTAGATTCTACACACAAATTATGTACACTAAACAAATACATAAAAATTTAAACTATCTAATGACAAATCAATGAAGGCTATTTGGTTATTATTGCTTTGGTAAGGGTAATCTCTAGGGTTCTCGGGATTCGTTATCTGTATGTGAAGATTGTTCTTGAAATCACCGCGCGTGATGAACTTGAAAAAAAAAAAAAAAATCCCCGAAAATACCTTTATAGTGACATGCCTGGCGAGGCGAGGTGTTACATCTTGCGCCAGCTCGACCGACTTGGTGAGAATATGCACGCTATGCTCAAGATTTGCCAGTTTCGAAGAAAGAGATTCAAGACCTCGAAGCTTCTCGACTTCGGACTCCAGAGAAGCGATACGGGCGAGGAAGTTAGATTCTTGTTGGGAGACTGAATCTTGGAAGCCCTTAAGGTTTTGAGGAACAAAAGCAGAGTGAGGATCGAGGCCTATTGGCATAAAAAGAATTCAAAGTGAAAAGACAGTATGATCATACCCTTAGAATCTCGGCGTAGTACGTAGTTGGGCTTGCTCGCGGTTGGTGGAATGCTGGAAAGGGCCAAGGTCTTAGCAGGGACCTCAATTGCCTCGGGGGCCGGAGTTGCGGGGATCGTAAAGGCAAAAGGGGAAGCATCCACCCTTCGGCGCTTTGTCCGTCTTGCTAATATTTCCTTCGCAGACATTGCGGAAGCCTTCTCCAAAGAAGCCTCCCCAACCATTCCTGGACGCTTCTCTGGTGCCAGAGACGTTAATATCCGCTTAAAGACAGAAGGGATGGAAATACTGGGAGGCGTTATAATGGGCTCCGTACCTGCTAGAGGTAGGTCTCCCAGTGCCTCCATGCGAGCTACTTCAAGCGCTTGGGAGATGGTCTCCGTATCGCCTTCGGAGGGGTCTAGCGTAGGGGAAGAAACTTTTGTGGCCAGTGGTTGCGAAGAAAAGAGGTTCTTGCTCTTAGAGGTTTGGGATCCCGGGGAAGGGCCCTCCAAGCTCGCCTTAGCGCTGCTATTCGGAGCCTCTTGGAAGCTCTGGGGGTCTCCTTCTGCCGCTTTTCTTGATCGCAAAGAGGCTGAGGACTTTTTACCCTTAGTACCTTTCAGAGCCTACTCAGGTGGGGCGGAGAGCCCTTAGCCTGGAGAAGGTTTGGGAGCTTTCTCAGATGTTTTCTTACCTTCGGAGGGGCCGGAGGGACCCTTGCTCCCCGGGAAGTCTAAGACCATCCCCTTCGCGACAGGAGAATAAGTTATCTCCCAAAGATTTTCAACTGTGAGAGGGAGATGAAGGAAATTAAATATCAGATGAAAGGGAGAAAACGAGGAGAAGAGGGGGGTGGTTAATGCTTACAGGTTTCACCGTCTAGGCCCGCCTCGGTAAGGGTTGGGTTAGAAAGCCATCCCTCTTCCCAGTTCCGGCTGATCTTCATGAGCCGGCCGGCTGGTTCTTTAATGTCCTCAAGGTTCGAACGTTTATGCTTAGTGTCTAAGGTCCACCCATTGCACACGGACCAAATCTCTTGAGGGGAGCCGAACGATCTAGGACGGACGAAGACGAAGCGCTCTTTCAAGTCGTCTAAGTCTTTTGATCCTCTGGATTGCATGAGTTTCAAGGCTTTAATTTCAAGTTTCAAGTTGAAGGCGCTCTTTAGTGGTAATGAGACAACCCTCCTTTATAATTCTAGGTGAGATAGAGATCCAGCCCCCCGGGTCGCGGTTGGTAGTGAAAAAGTAGTCGAAAAGAACTCCTGAGGGCTCTATATTACCGAAATGGCAGATAATGATGAAGCCCATCAAATACCGCCATCCAAAGGGAGACAGCTGGGCTAGAACAATGGTAAGATGTTCGAGTAAGGACATCACCCTCCCTCAGGGAGGTAGGCGAAAGCCCCTATTGAAGGCGCACTTATAAATGCAGAGGCGATCGGTGACGGGGTGGCATGCTCGTAAATGGCTGTTGAACTCCACCTCCCATTCTATAGGGATGCTGTCTCTCTCCCGGAACTGTTGACACTCCGACTCGTTCATCCATTGGCAGGGAATGGAGGCGGACGAGTGGTTCTCCCACTTAGCAAGCTCCACCCCGGTTGAGTTAAGTTTCCCCAACCCGGTAATCACCATCACAAAAGGATGGGAGAGGAAAAATGAAGAAGATACGAAGAGAAAGGGAATGCTCGATAGTGCAACAATAGACTAAAGCTGAGGGGAGTCAGAAGAAGGAACGAACGGAAAAGTAAGAAATCCCTATTTAAACCATAGAGGTAGAAAGCCAAAGGGCAAGTAATGATGAGCATTAACTACCCAAATTTGGTGTGACTCGAAAGACGAAAAGGTTTGGACAACGCCTTGGGAAGGGGTATTGATATCAGAGCAAATCGATACCTGTGCCCTCCAGGCACGCGCGAGAGAAAAAGGCACCTCAGCTCTTCGAGCCCTGTAGACATCGACCCTCGGGAGGAAGATGAGCTGAGCTTTGGAGATTTCAGCACTCATAGAGCCATTCGAACCAAAGCGCTCAAGGAGTGAGGGGGAAAATGATGAGAGGAATACCCTCGGGTCCATAATTACTCCAATGCCCCGGGCATGCAACCATTGACGGTAGTGCCACGTGTCCGCTAAAGAGGTACTTCACCAACATTATTTTGCTTGGGTCTAGGGGGGACACGTGGCAGATATGTATCACCATGCCAGTTGGCCTGTTGCTTGGCAAGGATTCTCCAAGTTCTTCAAGATCAACCATCCCACCGAGGATCATGGAGACAAGAGCAATCCCGAACTCTTCGGGGGCGGTTACAATTGTGGAATCCTTATCAAGAAGATTTCGAGAAGAGCGAGATAGAAATCCCAAGGATCTCTCCAGAATCTTTATCTCAGCACAAGGATAAAAGAAAAGGAGCGAAAGGAGGTAAGGGGATCAGACTTTTTGATTCTGAAGCATCGAGAATAATTTTGAAATTTTTGATCTAGTAATCTGAGTTGATCGTCGAAGGTGAACCAGGGGAACGAGTCCCCACCTCCATTGCAGGTGTTCTAGTAGGGGGGAAGAGGGTGATCGACCACCGCATTATCAAATGATAAGTTAATGTAGTAAACTTATGAAACTCAAAAAAAAAAAAAAAAGAAGATAAATTAGTATTCATCTTTGTTTTAACACACTACAAGAGTTTCAACTTTTCTCGGTGGTGAAAAAATCGCCAGTAAAAGTTTTACCGGCGGTAATTTTAACCGTCGGAAATACCTCCGTCGGGGAAGTTTTCGGCGGTTGAAAACCGCCGGTAAAAGTAATTATTCCCGGCGATTTCCAAAAACTGCCGGTAAAATTCTTCCTTTGCCGGCAGTTTTAAAATTGCGCGGAAAATAATGTATTTTACCGGCGGTTTGAAAATCGCTGGCAAAATTCTTCCTTTGCCGGCAGTTTTGAAACCGTCGGGAAAATAATGTATTTTGCCGGTGGTTTCAAAATCGTCGGCGAAATTCTTCCTTTACCGGCGGTTTTAAAATCGTCGGGAAAATAATGTATTATCAGGAGATTGATTTCAATAACAAGAACGCAGAAACAAACAAAAAACTTCAATAAACTCATTTCAATTCTCACATCAGTATCAACAATCAAGGCTACTTTCTAATATGTCCTAAACAAGGTACAGGCAACTAGATATAATTCTACTCTAAGCATAATCCCAATCCAATTAGGTTTCTAACATAACCTAATAACTAAAGGATTCACAAATTAGGAAACAAAAGAAATATAAATATAATAATAATAATAATAATACCAATTCCTATTCTACTTCTCTGTCCTAAATCACTTAACTAAGCTGAATAACAACCTGATATATCTATTGTCATTTAACTTAGACAATGACCCTCTTTGGAAAAGTGTCATTGTTATAATGCTTTTCTCCATTCAAGAGAGAAAAAGATCAACACCTTATAATCTATACAATATCTTCAACGTGTACAATGGATTTAAACAACAATACATCTATGTTCTGCTTACATACAAAATCAGATGAATCTAAGAAACAATACGTATTGGTGGTGAGTGGGGATCCTTGTTAGCAATTTGGGAAACGAGAAAAATTCGGAACGGTAAAAATACGAGTATTATTCGGTTTGATGTATTTTAAATACAGTCTAAAATTCGATCAAATATTCGTCATTCAGAAAATATTCGGTAAAAACTTAATTCACGAATAATACATTTTAACTGAATAAATTCGATAATAAAAATTCGGCATATTATATATATATATATATATACACACAAACATATTTCTAATAAATAAAAAAATAACTCATTAAACATAAAAATATAATTCTATATTTTTACCAATATTATAAAATAAGAATTGTTAAGATTTTGCAAATTGAATTAAAAGAAAGCATAAATTGGAAATACGTAAAGTCATAATAATCAAATATCCCGGGTTATACAACATTGAAAAAGACAATCACAAAATACACACATGAAATCCACAACGTAGTAATCTAATTCTCCATATGCTCATTGATGATTTCGGCCAAACACAACACCTCCAAGCTCATCAACAGATTCAAGTTCTCCATATGGTCACTGGCTACTGCTAGCGTCGATAGGGTTTGGATCATCCACGAAGAATTATCCATTTTCACCATATGGAATATGTCCAAAACTGGGTTCTGGGAGAACCCAATTTAGAACACCTTGCGAGATCGGACACGGGGTTGTAAACAAAAATTCCTGAAATAACGCGATCTGAATTTGCAGACAGATAACCTGTTGTTCAAGGGCAAACATGTGTGAAACACAACCATATATGGGGTCGTGAAGCCTGGCTTGGGCTTCATACCAGAGTGTAAATACATCCCAATAACGGTCATTTTCTGGAAGTTGAGCCAGTAGCTTTGAAGCGTTACTGGCACCAAACACCTTATGAATGGCTACAAAATGATCAGATCCTTGATCAGGGCAGAAGTAAAGGGCAAAAATTCACCCTTGGATACATTTTTTCCTCAAGAACTTGCAGGCACCACATGGTAAACCCGATCCTGGCATGGTTTTTCTAGTTGCTTTGGAGTTTTTTTTTTTCAAGGACTGGATGAGGCAGAAGATGCGGGAGAGTGGTGAGATTCGTGATAGAAAAATAAATAAATAAATACATAAAAATAAAATAATAATAATAATAATAATAAAGATGTAAAAAAATTGGGGCTTACCTTGAAATCGACTGAGGGAGTATTAGGGATGTAGATCGGCAAAGAGGTGGCGGAGATGGAGGAGATGCCAACGTGGATTTGATCGATGGGCCGGCAAAGAGATAAGATGATGGAGAGGCAGCGAAGATGAAGGAGATGCCGACATAGATGAAGGAGATTGAGAGAGAGGGGTTGGAGAAAATCGTGTGAGATGAGAGTGAGAGAGAGGGGGGTTGGAGAAAATCGTGTGAGAGGAGATTGAGAGAACGGCGACGACGGCGGGCTGATACTAGAGAAAACAAAGAGGGTTTTGAAAAAGGAAGGCTGACAGAGAGGATCTGTGGATCTGGGTCGGCCTTTTAAATTTTATTTATTTAATTTTTTAAGAATAGAAATGAAATTTACACAGTTTAAAATTCTAAGCTACCCAATATCACAAAATGAAAATTTTTATACAATCCAAAATCCAAATACTCAAGTCAGTTCCTTAATTGAATTAAAAAAAAATCATAATTAAATGATTGAGACATAGATGATCCAATGCCAAGTCTTCTATCAAGCCACGAAGTATCACCAACATCAATATTATCTGTTGCATTCTCCTCAAGACCTTCATCTGAGCCTCCTCAAGTCTTTCATTAACATTTTCATCAAGCTCCGCAATATTTTCAAGATCAATTACTTTCCTGTCATGCATCTCAAAATTAGTAGAATTCTTTAACATTAATGAATTCACCCTTATATAGACAAGGTCCTTTAACATATCTGGTGATAATCTATTTCTCTTTTTTGTTTGTGCAGCATCAAATGCACTCCAATTACGTTCACATGCAGAAGCACTACATGGTTGACTCAATATATGAATAGCAACCCTTTTTAGAATAGGAACTAAGCCTCTGTTTGCTTCCCACCACACTCCTACACATAATGATCAACAAGTTAACTTTCTATAAGATAAATAACTTAATAAAAATAGATATTAAAATAAGTTAAATAAAAGTAACATTACTTACGAGGATGAGCAGATCTCATTTGTGCCATTGAAAGAAAATTAAACATATTTGGATGTCTCCCATCATAAATCAATAATTGGTCAGCAAACTCATTTCTCTCTATAATGTCAACCAATTTTTCTCCCTCAAATAATAAACCATCTCTTACTTCAGATTGATCATATCTTATTTTAATGTCATACATTAAAGATGGGTTAAGGTAAGCTGCAACTGCATGTATCTCATGAAGTATATTCTCCTCTCGTCTTGTCTCAAATAAGTCTTGTAGCTACATGTATTTGATAGGATTAGTTTCACATTGCTTCGTGATGGCAGTTCTTGCTCTCTCTATTGCATCATAAATGTAGCCAGCAATTGATCCATCACCATCAACTAATCGCAATATTTTAACAAGAGACTCTAAGGCAGATATAACCTCTTTTCCTTCTTTCCAGAATTTAGTACCTTGAATTATGTCCTTCACATTTTGTGCCATTGATCCTTTGCTATATGACAAGTTTCTCCAAGTAGCTGATGCAATTAAGTTTCTCAAGCTATCTTCAACTTCTAAAACATATTGAAACATTAGAAAATGAGAAGCAAACCTAGTTTTGGAATATCTTTTCAAATCCTTGTGTGTACGTTCCCTCATTAAACTTAAAACAATAGTATGTCTGTACATATAATCCACAATCCCCTTTGCCTCATCAAATACCTTACTTATCCATTGAACTTGATTATAAATATCTTTGAAAAGGAATTGAACTCCATGGGCTGGACACTTTGTTTTGTATATGTGAGGATAACTTCCCATTATCATATCACCAGCAAGTCCATAATTTGAAGCATTGTCTGTGATAATTTGAACTACATTCTTAGGTCCAATCTCCTCAATGACAGATACAAGTAGATCTCTAAGAAAAGAACCACTCTTTCTATGACTTGACCTTTCAAAAGACTTTAAAAAAATAGGCCCTTTCGGAGAATAAGCAACCACATTGATAAATGAACGACCTTTCATGTTTGTCCATATATCAGACATTAATGTGCATCCTGATAAACTCCATGATTCCTTCACTTTAGCTACATAATCTTCAACCATTGTTTTGTTATTCATCACTAATTTAGTTCTTAGAGTAGAATAACTTGGTAATGAATATCCAATACCAAAGTCAGAAACTGCCTTAACCATCTCAATAAAAGTAGGTGTTTGAATAACATTGAAAGGAATATTATTCAAAAAAAAATGTTGAGCTATTTTCATATCCACCATATCCTTATCCTTTTTGTTATATATGGTAGGTATTGAAGTTTGTTGTAAACTTGACAAAGTTTCTTGACTAGTTCCGACATTTTCAGTAGATAATTTTGCCTTTTTACTATCACCTCCAATAGCAATAACAGCTAAAGCTTGTACCTCATCTGGCACACTTGGACAAACCATAACATCACACCCTGTTTGACCAGATAAATGCGATTTTACTCTAGATATACAACCAGGATACTCTTTTTGACAAAATTTACATTTGAATCGTCGATCCAGATATCAGCATACTCCCAAAATTTGTCTCTTTGTCGCATTTTCTACATATAGTTTAATTTTATTTACTAATATGCATAACAATTAATTAACAAAGTTTAACATGTATAAGTAGAAATAAATTTATTAAAATTTATATAATTAAAAAAAACAACAGATTCAACCAAACAAAATAAATAAACTAAGTAGATATGAGTATTGATCATGGTTAATTATGGGTGAATATATGATCATGGATGGATTTTCATAATGATCATGATGAATGAAAGGCTTGGGTTGAATATGAGTGATTCTATTTATACGTAACAATTTGAAGCAAAAGTCTCTGATTATTTTGTTTTATTCAAGTTATGGAAATGTCAACTTTCAAAGAAAAGGTAATGTTGCAAAGTTAAAAAGATTCTATGTATCCCCCAAACGATCTATCTGTTACTTGTACGTACTCATGTTTTCTTCCTGTTAATTGTGAAGCTCATATTTATTCTCAGTGTGTTCTGGAATCTGGTTTAATACTGCTAGCATGTTTATCAAAGTTAAAAAGATTATAATTAATTTGATAAAAAGCTCAAAAAAATTAGAGAGAGAGAGTAAAGAAACTTTTTTAAGAAATCCCATAAGAGATGGCTACTGATGGCACAATCTGTGAGCTGCCATGCCATGTGAAGTCTGGTGCAGATTATATACCTAAAGTCTTTTCTGTTGCTTGTTTTTTTTTTTCCCTAAATTTTCTATTATTTGTTAAAACTCATTATTTTTAAATTTTTATTTTTGAAACAATTTCAAAAATCAGTTCTTCAAATCTATCAATCTTACATTGTTTGATTTTGAAACTAAAAATTAATTTAAATAATGTAATAAAATATGCCCTAAATAATCTTCCATGCATATAAAAATGAAGATAAAGATGAAAAATCACCAAACAAGGAATAAAATGAAGCAACTTATAGAGAGATAAAGAAGAGTTGAAGTTATTGAACCTGAATCACCTGATGAGATGTTGAGGACTGAAGTGAAGAACAAATTCGTTGAAGAAAAATGTGGGAGTAGTTTATTAGATAGATGATAGAGAGAGGAGAGTAGATGACTAGTTTCTATAAGATAATTTAATAAACACAAAAGGAGAGTTGAGTGGAAAGTGGGAAGGATAATGGGTCATCATGACTCATGAGCATCATTAGCTATAGTAATAATTAAAAAATATTTCTTATCAAACATCATAATTTGTTCTGCACATGATTTGGGATTGGGAGCATACAACGAATTTTTCTACCGAATTTTTAAAAAATTAGGCTAATACACGTTTTAGATTTAAAATACGCGAATTATTCCGAATATTTCAAAAATACGTAAGTATAATATTTTTAATAAAAAAATAGAATAATTCACATATAATACATGAATAATTCGCATATTTACTAACAAGGGTGGGGATAAATATGGCAGCAACAACAAGAGTTGCTGAAGACACATTAGATCTTTTTTTTTTCCCTTTTTCTTCTTCTGGAATATAAGGACGTGTCAAGTCTCTTATGAAGCCAAATGAAAAAGCGAAAGAAAGAAAGAAAGGCCACCTTAACATTACTGGTCAATACCAAACTATGCACACAGGTGCTGGTGCTATCAACAATAATAATACTGCTAAAGTTGACATCTGGGTATGGTAAAATTATAATGTATACTTACTTCAAAGTTTCATCAAGAGCCCCAGGAAGCCTATGCTCTTCATTGAAAGCAGGAATTATCAGAGATATGTACTTCTCTGTTGGATAAAAAATGTAAGGGCATGGAACCTGGAACAGATGCATTCTCGAGTTAGAAACAAGAAAGCCACCTCAACTAATTAATTTGGCTATTTACACATGAAACAGATTTTCCTTTGCAGAATGCAGTAGATATCAAGTACATCTCCAAGTACAACAACAACAATAATAAAACCAAGCCTTAAAACCTAAAGTTTAGATCTACTAGAATACATTTTGACAATGCTCAAGTTAAAAGAATCAATTCCTTCAAACAGAAAGCGTAGACATGCAATAGCTATATTGAGTTTCAAGGCTATAAAATAAGTCACAATCCTTGCTCGTTAGAATAGCTTCCAACATAAAGACCTCAAGTTCAAGCCTTAGTTATTTTCCCAACACAATCTTGTGGAGATTCATTTGTATATCCAACTTTCCTAGAGTTGTTTAACACACTTATTGTGAGGGTATTCTCTTCTTTGAATCAATAGACAGTTAATTGTGTTCTCATTGATTGTACTTGAGACTGACAGTATCTCTCGAAGAACTAGTGATGGCTTTGATACCAAATGTTAAGTATATTTTGTGCAAAAGCAAGGAATCTGAGAGAACAATCTATTGAATAAAATATTATGGCTTATAAGTAGCCATACAAAAGAAGTAAAACAATTAAACTGCAACCCACGTTTTTACCCACAATTGCAACCTATGTCTAACAATCCTAAAGATGTGGCAAACAACTAAAGAACAGGTCAAATGACAGCATATCCCTTAACAATAGGGATCACAAATAGAATAAAACAAACTACTTAATAAACTAAACACTTTAACATATATTATGTCTTTTCAAAACTTCTCTTATGTATTTTTTATTTACATTCACTTGTGAGTTGCAAATGTTACATCTGATTCTTACAAATTTCCCTTAAAAACTTCTCATAAATTAAGATAGATTTCCACTGGTTCAACGGCCCATCAACAGTTTAATTAATTATTTGTTTGATTATAAGGTAATTTGATGATGTAATTGACTTTGTATGCATAAAATAAAATTTAATTGAATTGAAAATTTAAAATTTTGATTCAAAGAGGGCGAGAGAGATAGAGACTTACCTGATGATTCAAAGAGGGCGAGGGCGAGAGAGACACAGACTAAGAGAGGCAGTATACAGGCAACGACGCCGACTGCGACTGAGAGCGAGCAAGCGAGGGCGAGAGCGACTGAGAGCGAGCGAGCGAGGCCGAGAGTGACTGAGCGTGAGCGATGGCGAGATGAGGAGAGCGACTGAGAGTGAGCGATGGCGAGGAAGGCAGCAGCGAGAGCGAGCGAGAGAGGGTTAGGGTTTGCGGGGGGGATTTTGGAAAAGAAGAGGATGAGGGGAAGATTAATTTGGGCAGGGGCGGGGGCAGGCGGGGTATATAAATTATATATCCCCGGCGGTTTTAAAAACTGCTGGGGATGGGCCAACATTACCAGCGATTTAAAACTCACCGGGGATGGTTCAACTTCCCCGGCGATTTTGAAAATCGCCGGGGATTATGCTATTTTCCCGACAGTTGTTAAAACCGCCAGGAAAAGTTCGCCGACAATATCCCTTTTTCTTGTAGTGACATTACATTACATGAAAATTATTTAAATTTATGCTACTTTATTTTTTATTTCTGTTATTGAAAGATATTTTTCTTAATGTACATTAAAACTATTAAATGATATAAAGAAATTTGTAATGGCTTGAATAAATTTAAAGGAATTTGTAAAGTTTTACAAATTTAAAAATTATTTAAAGGACTTTAAATGAATAAACAAAGTTGAATTTGAAAATTTTATATAATGTGTATACAGATTTTAATACTTTTGGAATGAGTTTAAACTCAAATTAATTCACATTATTAGCTCCAATAAATTACATTAACATTGTTAAAATGAACTCCTTTTCTATTTTCTCATTTTTATTATTTATATGAATTTTCTGTGTTAAAATAGACTCAAAAGAATTTAAAGTTATGTGAATATAAATAAATTTATTTAAATGAAAAAGTATTTACTATTATTATTTAATGACACTTCAGACCACATAATTATTTCTTTCTTTAAGAGATTTCCAAAAGTATAGAATATTACACTCAATACCTATTATTAATTTAAAATTCATTTATAGTTTTAAAAAATTAATTTATTGACAATAAATTATTTAAATTATATTTTAAATAAATTTAAACCTGTACTTTGCTAATAATTTATACATTTAAACTAATTTCTAATAATTTAATGACAATATTTAATAATTTAAATTATATTGACAATAAATTTAATCTAATTTCTGTATAAAAACAATTTATACATTTAAACCTGTACTTTGCGCGCGGTCATATTGCTAATATTATACAACAGAAATTTTTGTACATGATTCTCACCCAAGACAATGTGAACCGGCCATTAAGATTCATGCTTTGAACAGAGGGCAAATTATTAAAAATAAAATAAAAACAACTTTTAAGCATGTTTCAATTTTGGACGGCCATTTGTCTTTGAGTTAGCAAAAATAGTTAAATGTTAAAAGTGTTCCCTACTAAGATAACTGATGTTTGCCACAACTTTACTAGTCTTTCCCACGTCAACGTATATTTATGGAAAATATATTATTATGTATAAATGATGAGGAGAACGCCCTCGGTCCCATAATTACGCCAAGACGAATATCTAACGGCGGTCAAAAGATACACAGCAGACAAGCATCGCCACGTCAATCAGATAAGCACTCAATAGAGAAACCCCCGAGACCTCAGGAACAGGCTAACCCACCGAAGATCACGGAGGCAACAGTTATCCCGAACTCCTCGGAGACGGAGGCTATCGCGAAACCCTTATCGGGAAAGTCCCGAAGAAGGCGGAAGGAAGATCCCGAAGATCCCTCATGATCCCTATCCCGAAAAAAGGTAAGAGAAGAAGGTGGGGGATTCTTCTTATTATCATCAATTAACATAGTTTAAAAGGGACAAGGAACCCTAGATCAAAAAACTAACTTGATCATCGGAGATCGACCGGGGGAGCAAGCCCCGTCTCCATTGCAGGTACATTCAGAGAGGCAAGAAGGGAACGTGCGGCTACCACTTCCGAAAATCCTTCATCAATTGGCGCCCACCGTGGGGCCGACATTCTTCTCTTCTGTCTTTCCAGTGCAGCGGACAATCTTCTCAACCGTGAATGGCGACCAGAAGACAGCCGTCTAGGGCCGTGGGGAGCAACCCCGTTCCAGAACCGAGTCAGCAGAACCCTCCCCGAAGCCCGCCGGGGAGGGCTCGGAGTCCGGAAGGCCCTCCGCCTCCTCCTGATCGGATAGCACTTCTGGAGGGTCAAGTACAACGATTGACGGAGTTACTCATGGGTTTTCTAGATGGCCAGCATCAGCAAGCCCAGCACTCTCGGGCGAAAGAAAGGCGCGAGCCCCCAAGAGAAGAGGAATCCTATCGACGGGACGAGAATCCGCAGAGGCCAGGGCCAGATGACGGCGAGGCGGCCGAGTCTCTTGACTTGTCGTTTGTGCAGCAGCGGCAGGAAAGAAGATTGCGGCAGTTGGAGGAGGAGATGGCCGCCCTAAAGCCAAGGACCGGAGAGGCTCAGGGACCAAGGATAAATCAGCCCCTTGGCCCAGAGATCATGGCGGCCATACCACCAGAATGTCTCCGTATCCCGGCCATTAAGCCCTACGCAGGGACCACCGACCCGATGGATCACCTGGATCTCTTTACCTCGCATATGATGGTACAGGACGCCTCAGACGCGATGTGGTGTAGAGTTTTCTTGGCCACTCTGGAGGGGCACGCACAGGCGTGGTACTCAAACCTGGCTCATCATTCCATCGTAAGTTTTGCGCAACTCCGGAGCAGCTTTCTGGCGCACTTTGCACCTCTCCGAAGACACCGAAGGTCCACCATGGCCTTGGTGAGTATGAAGCAAAACCAAGGAGAGCCCTTAAAGGATTTCGTTTCACGATTTAATATGGAAGCCCTGAGCATCGAGAACTTTGACCACAATGTTGCTATGGTGGCATTCCAGAACGCCCTGAGGCCCGGCCCTTTCGCCCAATCATTAGCCAAAACGCCTCCGAGCGCGTTCACGGACATATTGGGCCGGGCCACGAAGTACATAAATGCCGAAGAGGTCATGCAGGCTAAGAGGGCGGAGCATGTGGAGAAGAAAGATAAAAAGAAGCATCCCGAGGAAAGGAGAAGTGACGACCGAAGGGAAAAACATCGCCCTCGGTGGGATTCGGCGGGTTTCACTCCTCTGAACGCCCCGAGGGTAGAAATCCTGGCTACTATTGAGGGAAAAGATTATTTGAAAAAGCCTCGACCGATGAAGGCACCATCTGACAAAAGGAACAGAAGTAAATATTGCCGATTCCACCGAGATCATGGTCATGACACGGAGGAGTGTCACCAATTAAAGGAGGAGATTCAGGAACTTATCAATCGGGGTTTCCTGAGGAGCTACGTGGCAAAAACAGGTGATTCTCAGGGGAGAAAGGATCGACGGTCGCGATCAAGAAGCCCCCCCAAGAGAGACCGCACGGAGGATCAAAATCGGGCCCAGCGGGAGAGATCACATCGAAGAGAAGATGATCATCCTCAGCCTCCGATATTCCACACACTCGCGGCTGGGGAGGTCCCAGTCATGAAGGACGAAAAAAGTAATGCGACCCGGCTGAAAAGATCGAGGAACGTGGATCCAATCTCTTTTTCAGATAGCGACCTCCCGGGGTACCCGACTCGAAATGACCCACTGGTGATAACAGCTGAACTCGGGAAGTGGGAACTTCGGCGGATCCTTGTGGATCCAGGAAGCTCTTCAGAAATCTTGTATCGGCAAGCCTTCTTAGGCATGGGGTATGAAATGACACAGTTAAGGGCAGCGATGGTCCCTTTGGTGGGATTTGATGGTGAAGCCGTATATTCAGAAGGGATTATTCAACTCCCGTTGACGGTAGGGAGAGGTTCCCGAACTTCTCGTGTTATGCTAGATATCCTGGTAGTAGACGTGCCTTCGGCTTACAACATGATTTTGGGAAGATCGGGTCTCAATGCCCTTCGAGCCATCCCAAGCACATATCATATGATGATGAAGTTTCCCACGGATGGGGGGACGGGCGAAGTGCGGGGAGATTTGCGCTTGGCCCGTGAATGTTACATGGCCTCTATAGGCATGGCGAAGAGTAAAGAAGCAGGGTTGCAGAAGGATGCTGACCCCCCGAAGGAGGTCAGTTTTCTACTAGAAGGACCTGAAGATCCCAAAACAGCGGAGCCGGTGGATGAATTGGAAGAAATACCTCTGGAAGAAAATTGCCCAAGTCGATGTGTAAGAGTGAGTATGGAGTTAAAAGATCCGCTAAGGAGTCGAATAATATCACTCCTTAGACAGTATGCAGATATCTTCGCGTGGACAGCCCGGGATATGCCAGGAGTAAATCCAGAAGTAATGACACACAGGCTGGGGGTCCGATCAGGTTTTCAGCCTGTCAGGCAGAAAAAACGAAGCTTCGCCCCTGATAGGGCACGGGCAATCGAGGAGGAGATCGCAAAGTTAGCAGCTGCGTGCCACATTCGGGAGGTGGATTATCCAGATTGGTTAGCGAATGTCGTGCTGGTGCCCAAAGGGCAGAGCAAGTGGAGACTTTGCATCGATTTCACCGATCTTAACAAAGCCTGCCCAAAGGATAGCTACCCACTCCTGAGGATTGACGCCCTAATTGATGGAACTGCTGGATGTTCGCTCATGAGTTTCCTAGATGCTTTTCAAGGATATCACCAGATTCCATTGCACCCGGAGGACCAGGAGAAAACGGCATTCATCACCAACAAGGCAACCTACTGCTACACCGTAATGCCTTTCGGATTAAAGAACGCAGGAGCCACTTACCAGCGCCTAGTAAATAAGCTTTTTCACCAACAACTCGGGAGAAATATGGAGGCTTACGTCGACGACATGCTGGTAAAAAGTATGGTAGCCGAATGTCATCCGGAGGATCTGGAGGAATGCTTCAAAACCCTTCATAAGTTCCATATGAAACTTAATCCTGTCAAATGTGCTTTCGGCGTTTCTGCAGGAAAGTTCCTAGGCTACATAGTACACCACCGAGGGATCGAGGTAAACCCTGCGAAGGTCAAAGCTATCATGGATATGCCGGCCCCGAGAAATGTGAAAGAGGTACAGAGCCTTACGGGTAGGATGACAGCCCTTGGCAGATTCCTTTCTCGTTTGGCAGAAAAAGGCCTTCCTTTCTACAAGGTCTTATTGATAGCATGCATATTTATACCATATTTTGGCATTTCACCTCATTCTTATTAGGCCATTTGAAGCAATTTTTGCTGATATTTCATTGTTTCTATTTTATTATGCTTCAAATTGTCCTTGCACTATTTTCTATCTTACCTCTACTCTATGGATCCAGGCTTTAGGGAATATTGGATGGGCTAGAGAAGTGACTCAACTAAAGGAGCTTGGGCCTACTTTCAAGGAGCAGACTTGGGCTACTCATTTTTTGGGCTCACTTGTTTTCTGTTGGGCTAGGCCCAACCCTAGCCTCCCTAGCCTTTCCTTTCTTAGCCATGTATTTAAGGCCTCTTAACATGAATTTCCAGAGATCATGAGATAGAAAGAGAGGAGAAAATAGAGAGGATTCTGCCCGTTTTTGTTGTTGTAGCATTTTCTGTTTTCTACATCTTTTGTTCCATTTTGTTTTCCTTGCTGTAATGATAGGCTAGAGCATTTGTAACCGGTTGTGTGTCTTGAATCCATGTGGAATTTGAGTCCCGGATGAGCTACAAGAATCTGGTTTGTTGTTTGTTTCTTATTCATTTCTATTTGGTTTAGTTTGGGCAGATTTGTGAATGCATGGAGTTCATGGCAGGTTTGTGTGAATTTGCATGGTTTCATTTTCTGTTAAATGCTTAAGAGAGCAGAATGTTATAGCCGGTTGGTATAACATCTAGGAGATGAATATTATGTGCTTGAACGGTTGTTCTTGCATAGGTCCGGATAGGTTGAATAGAGAGTGAATGGCTGCATTTTGTTTACAAGAGATTTCTGTATTCATTTTGTTGTTCCAATCAGTCTAATCCTTGGACGGTTGTTGGGGATGCTTTGAGTTTGTTATCCGGACATCAAAACATCTAGCAAGCCAAGGTATATAGGTTGGACGAGGAAGATTTCACATAGGAGACAAATACACAGCCGGTTGCATATCTTTTACTGATTTTTCATCCATCTTTATCTTTCTGTTTTGCCAATTAATTTTCTGTCAAACCCCCCCCCTAAACAAACTGTTGGTTATGTTGGTTCTCCTTTGTTGGTAGAAGAAAGTGAGGCTCCTTGTGAGAGATGACCTAGGGTGCACTTTGCTGCAAACTAGAGAAGAGATGCAAACATAGATCTCTAATTCTGGAGTGGTTCGATAGCCGGTCAGAATTTTGGCGCCGTTGCCGGGGAGCCAAGTTTTTCTTCTAAAAACATAGAGGATCGACCCTATTTTCTGTTTGTTTTGTTTTCTCGTTTGAGTGTTTTATCAGTTTTGTGTTCTTGGTGAAAAGGGTATCAGTTGTTGATAAGGTTATCAGTTTTGTGTTCTTGGTGAAAAGCTATTCTGTTCTTGGGATAAACTGATAGCAAGCAGCAACAGAGAAGCCTCATTTGCCTTTTCGATCTTCTTTTTTTTTGTTTGTGTGTATTTTCCTTTTATGTTTTCTCATTTCTGGAATCATTTTTGAACCAAGAAGTGGCTGTTGGAGAGGGCTGCACGACCTGATCTTCTGGAAAAGCAACCCTGCAGCCCTGCAGCAACTGAAAAAGCAAAAAATACCTGCAGTCCTTCTTTGATTTTTAGTAGCACACCTTGTGTCCTTCTCTGATCTTCATGTGCTCTGATAGGCTCTGAAAAGCAAGCTCACACAGCAAGTAGACAAGCCTACAGCAGATCAGGAGAGCATAACCATTTTTAGAATGCTCTGAATCCTACTTTTCTGCCTCTGACAGCAGATCACCTGACCAAGAGGATATTCCATTTTTCTTTCTCACATTTTTCTTTTATTTTCTCTTCTAGCATTCCTTTTAACGTTCCCACTAACCCTTTTTTCGTTTGGCAGATAGATAACCCAGCAGCTGCAACCAAAAGAAAGCAACCAGCAGTAGCCTTCCATTCAGCAGCGGTTTTGACAACCTTCATGACAGATAGCATTATTTAAGGATTGAGCTCGAGATACCGGTGCTATCCTCTTCCTTTCTCATCCCTACTTGATATTCTTTCAAGTCCATATGCTTTCCTTGATGTTTTCTTGCATATAGAGTGGTTTCTAAGGAAAAATAGGAGTAGGTTTTGAGGGAAAAAAATCAGTTTCCCGGTTACTGTTCATAGCTTTTCACTTGCTCCGATTGAGCTGATTTTTGGTGTCCAAAGAAATGGGGGTGTGGGGATCAATAGTCACAGATTTGCTGTGAAAAGAGCCTGTTTTGGCCAAATTCCAACGTTTAGACCACTTTTTGGGCCATTTTGTGTTTCTCAGTGGCTAATTTGGTGTGGTTTTTAGTGTTTTTAGGTCCCTCAGTGTTTTTGTGTTGAAATTTTGTGAAAAATTGCATAAAAAAATCATCTAAGGGCTTCTTGTTTGACCTGTTTTTGTGTTTTTGTTTGTGTGTTTTTGTTTTTGTTTGTGTGTTCTTGGTATGCATAAGCCATTTTGTGTGTTGTTTTTGTGCTGATCTCTAGTGCATGACCAGGTCATCTAAGAAAACATTACTTGACTTGGATCTTGAATTAGAGAACACTCTTAGAAGGCAAGCTAGAGAGCTTAAGTCTCGGGATAGGATTGACCCTAATAGTGCTTCTAATACTTCATCCGAACCTATTCCAGAATTCATCAATATGGCAGATAATGGTAATGGAAATAATGGAAATCATGGAAATAATGAAAATAATGGTAATGGAAATAATGCAAATCATGGTCATTTGGATGGTAGAACCATTAGAGAGCTGGCTGCACCTGATGTGCATTATCAGCCCCTATGTATTCAATACCCACAGTTGGATGCTAACTTTGAACTCAAATCTGGACTGATCCATCTGTTGCCCAAGTTTCATGGTCTTGCAGGAGAGGATCCGCACAAGCATCTAAAAGAATTTCATGTTGTTTGCTCAACCATGCGGCCACAAGGAGTAGATGAAGAACAGATCAAGCTGAGAGCCTTCCCATTCTCACTTGATGGATCAGCCAAGGATTGGCTCTACTACCTGCCACCAGCTGCCATTACCAGCTGGGATGGATTGAAAAGGATCTTCCTGGAAAATTCTTTCCAGCCTCCAGAACAGCATCAATAAGGAAGGAAATTTGTGGTATAAGGCAGATGAGTGGTGAAAATCTACATGAGTATTGGGAGAGGTTCAAGAAGTTGTGTTCCAGCTGTCCTCACCATCAGATAAGTGACCAACTCCTAATTCAGTATCTCTATGAAGGTCTAATCCCCATGGACAGGTACTTGGTAGATGCTGCAAGTGGAGGAGCTTTGGCAGAGAAGACCCCAGCAGCTGCACAAGAGCTGATATCAAAGATGGCACAAAATGCCCAGCAATTTGGCACCAGAATTAACACTCCTACAAAAGCCATCAATGAAGTCAATGTGGCTGCCACTATGGACCAGCAAAGGATGGAAAACAAGCTTGAGGAATTGGCTTCCATGGTCAGGCAGTTGGCATTAGAGAGAAAGCAACCCCAGCAGCAGCTTTGTGGCATTTGCTCCTTGCCATCCCATACAACAGATCAATGCCCACAGTTGCAAGAAAATAATGAATCTGTTGCTGGCATCTTCCCTGGTAGACCTTTCCAGCAGAACAATCCACCTTTCCAGCAGCAGCCACAACACAAGTATGATCCATACTCAGCCACCTACAATCCAGGTTGGAGAGACCATCCAAACCTCAGATATGGCAGCCCTTCCAGTCAACATGTGCACCAGCAGCAACCATACCACCAGAATCAACCATTTCAGCAGAGGTTCCATCCTTCAAGCAACCATGCTCCACCACCAAGGCAGAATCAAGCCATGCAACAAGCACCACCATTACCCAAGTCAGAACCTACCTTAGATGATCTTGTTAAGCAACTAGCAGCCAACACACTCCAATTCCAACAGAAAACAGAAACCACAATTCAAAATTTGGAGACCCAAATAGGCCAGCTAGCCACAAACATCAATGAGTTAAGGAGTCAAGGTTCGGGGCAGCTTCCT
This sequence comes from Diospyros lotus, assembly GCF_014633365.1. Taxonomy (NCBI): domain Eukaryota; kingdom Viridiplantae; phylum Streptophyta; class Magnoliopsida; order Ericales; family Ebenaceae; genus Diospyros; species Diospyros lotus. Next base: position 32,299,964 of record NC_068341.1, on the reverse strand, counting down.
TCACAACCAGTTGCCAATCCAAGGGGTAATGTTAGTGCCATCATGCTTCGAAGTGGGAAAGAAGTGATCATCCCAACCCCTCCACCATCATCAAACATGGAGCAGCATGTAGAGAAGCAGAATGTAGAGGGTAGCAAAGAGCAGCAACCCTCCTCAGTCCAAGAAGCCAAGCAACCAAACTCTAGCTATCAAGAATAAGGAGAGTCTTCCAACATCCAACCCCTACCATTCCCACATCGAGCAACACAAAACAAGAAAAGAGCAGAGGCCGAAGTGGATAAAGAGATTCTGGAAACATTCCAGAAAGTTGAAGTCAACATCCCCCTCCTTGAAGCCATTAGACAGATCCCCAAGTATGCAAAATTTCTCAAGGATTTGTGTACTCACAAGAGGAAGCTTATGGGGAATGAGAAGATCAACCTTGGGAGAAATGTCTCTGCCCTTATCCAACCTGCCATGCCAGCAAAGTGTAAAGATCCAGGGATGTTTTCCATTCCTTGTACTATAGGAGACATGCAATTTAGCAATGCTTTACTAGATTTAGGTGCATCCATTAATGTCATGCCTAACTCTATTTATGCTTCATTGCAGTGTGGTCCTTTGAAGCCAACAGGAGTGGTTGTCCAACTAGCCAATAGAAGTACTGCACACCCCACTGGAGTCCTAGAAGATGTGCTGGTTAAGGTTAAGGATTTAATCTTTCCAGCAGATTTTTATGTTTTGAATATGGAAGATAACAGCACACTTGAGCATGCACCCTTGATCCTAGGGAGACCATTCTTAAAAACTGCTAGAACTATTATCAATGTGCATGAGGGTACACTTTCCATGGAATTTGCTGGTAACACAATTAACTTCAAGATACTTGATGCCATGAAATTCCCTGCCGAGGATCATTCCACTTTTCAAGTAAATAGAGTTGACCTGTTAGTGAATGAAGCATGTTCTGAGTCTTCTGATTTAATTGATAAAATCCCCACTGTGCATGAGTTCCCAGATACGATTATTTGCACTAATTGTAGTGATGGAGAGAGTCAATGTGCTGCATGCTTAGAGATTGCTGAATTTTTGCATAGACATGAGTCTGATTTTGATGCTAACATTTCCCAAGTGGAAGATAGTGCTGCTAACCTTGTTGAGCAGGTTGATAGTGCCTTGGAGTTAGAGTTCCAGTCAAATAGGTCACCCCCCTCTTTGCAGCAGCCACCCACCATTCAGTGCAAGCCTTTGCCTCAGCACCTCAAGTATGCATTCTTGGAGAAAGATGAGAAGCTGCCAGTCATCATTGCAAACAACTTGCAGCCTGACCAAGAGAGAAAGTTGCTGGATGTGCTGAAAATTAATAAGAAAGCAATTGGGTGGACTTTAGCGGACATAACTGGAATCAGCCCATCTGTTTGCATGCATCGTATCTTATTGGAGGAAGGAGCAAAACCAGCAAGGCAGCCTCAAAGAAGACTTAACCCAACCATCCTTGATGTGGTCAAACAGGAGGTAAGTAAATTACTTGCAGCCGGCATTATTTACCCTATGTCTGACAGCAAGTGGGTGAGTCCCGTGCAGGTTGTTCCAAAAAAGACGAGCATCACGGTGGTCCCAAATGAGCACAATGAGCTCATCCCCATGAGAGTGCAGAACAGTTGGAGAGTCTGCATTGATTATAGAAAGCTGAACCAAGCAACCAGAAAAGATCATTTCCCCCTCCCATTCATTGATCAGATGTTGGAGAGGTTGGCTGGTAAGTCACACTATTGTTTCCTTGACGGTTTTTCCGGGTACTTTCAGATTTGCATAGCCCCAGAGGATCAAGAGAAGACCACCTTCACCTGCCCCTTTGGCACATTCGCTTATAGAAGAATGCCTTTCGGTCTATGTAATGCTCCAGGTACCTTTCAGCGATGCATGGTAAGTATATTTTCAGATTTTATAGAGCATTGCATGGAAGTGTTCATGGATGATTTTTCAGTTTATGGCACTTCTTTTGATGATTGCTTGGTTAGCTTGGGTAGAGTCCTAGAGAGATGCATTGAAAAGAACCTTGTTTTAAATTTCGAAAAATGTCATTTCATGGTAGAACAAGGAATTGTTTTAGGGCATGTTCTATCTAAGAAGGGTATAGAAGTGGATCGGTCTAAGGTTGATGTTATTGCTTCATTGCCTTACCCCACCTCTGTGAAGGAGGTGCGTTCTTTCCTTGGCCATGCAGGATTTTACAGGAGGTTCATCAAGGATTTCAGCAAGATTGCACTTCCACTTTCCCACCTTCTCCAGAAAGAAGTGACCTTCCACTTTGATGAGCAGTGCAAGCGAGCATTCGAGGAACTGAAGAGTCGATTGATTTCTCCACCCATCATACAGCCACCCGACTGGGAGTTGCCCTTCGAGCTGATGTGCGACGCCTCCAACTTTGCAGTGGGCGCCGTCCTTTCACAACGTGTGGAGAAGAAGTCACATGTCATTGCCTATGCCTCGCGCACCTTGGATGTTGCTCAAGCAAACTACACCACGACTGAGAAGGAGCTTTTAGCTATTGTGTTTGCTTTAGATAAATTTCGCTCCTATCTTCTGGGTTCTAATGTTGTCGTGTTTTCTGACCATGCAGCCCTAAAATACTTATTGAAGAAGCCCGATGCTAAGCCCCGGTTGATACGGTGGATGCTCCTACTTCAGGAGTTCAATGTGGAGATAAAAGATAAGAGTGGGGCCGAGAACCTTGTAGCTGATCATTTGAGTAGGGTCCCTCCTTCTTCAGATTCCACAGTCATGGACTCCCAGCCTATCAGGGATGATTTCCCAGATGAGTTATTATACCACATTCACGGTGTTGAGCCCTGGTATGCTGATTTGGTAAATTATTTAGTTGCTTCTGAATTACCTACATATTTTAAGAAGGAACAGCTAAATAAATTTAAGAGTCAGGCTCGGTATTATGTGTGGGATGATCCCTATCTGTGGCGCATGTGTAGTGACCAGGTCATTAGGAGATGTGTGCCTAACCATGAGTTTGCATCTGTCTTAAATTTTTGTCACACACTTGCATGTGGTGGTCACTTTGGTCCCCAACGTACAGCTAGGAAAGTCCTAGATTCTGGATTATATTGGCCTTCACTCTTTAAGGATTCATATGAGTTCTGTAAGAATTGCACACGTTGCCAACACACAGGCACTATATCACGTAGGAATGAAATGCCTCAACAACCCTTATTATTTTGTGAAATCTTTGATGTTTGGGGCATTGACTTCATGGGTCCATTTCCTGTGTCATTTGGTTATTTGTACATTCTGTTAGCTGTGGATTATGTTTCTAAGTGGGTGGAAGCTAAAGCCACCAGGACTGATGATGCTTCTGTGGTTGCAGATTTTGTTCGTTCTCACATCTTTTGCAGGTTTGGCATGCCTAGGGCCATCATCAGCGACCAAGGATCCCACTTTTGCAATAGAAAGATGGACACCCTACTTCGTAAGTATGGGGTAATACACAAAGTGGCGACTCCTTATCATCCACAGACTAATGGGCAAGCTGAAGTCTCAAATAGGGAAATCAAGCAGATTTTGGAGAAGACTGTCCAGCCCAACAGGAAAGACTGGAGCACGAGATTAGAAGATGCACTTTGGGCCTACCGCACGGCCTACAAAACCCCCATCGGCATGTCCCCTTATAGGTTGGTTTTTGGAAAAGCGTGTCACTTGCCGGTGGAGGTGGAGCATAAGGCATATTGGGCGGTGAAGCAATGCAATATGGACATCAATCAATCGGGGTCCCAAAGAAAGCTCCAACTTCAAGAGCTTGAGGAGATTAGGATGGACGCATATGAGAACTCACGCATCTACAAGGAGAAGACCAAGGCTGTGCATGACAAGCTTATTGTGAAGAAGACATTCGAAGTTGGCCAGAAAGTTCTGCTATACAATTCCCGTCTCAAGTTGATGCCCGGTAAGTTACGTTCTCGTTGGACTGGTCCTTTCATAGTTATTCATGTTTTTCCCTTTGGTGCAGTTGCAATCAAGGACGAGTCCAATGCAAAGCAATTCACAGTGAACGGGCAGCGGCTTAAGCCATTCTACGAGAGCTTTCAGGAGCATATTATGGAGGAGCTGCATCTCCTCAACGCCACCTACATTTGATACATCAGGCTGTTTCTCTCTCCCTAGTATTTTACATTTACTTGTCTTATTCTTGATTGGAATTGCATGTTTACATTGAGGGCAATGTAAAGTCTAAGTGTGGGGGGAGGCAGCATTCTTATTTTAGCAACATTTTCTTTATCTTTTCATATTTCTTTTTCCTTGGGTTTAGTTGAGTTTGTTTTGCGTGGAAATGCAAGTTAAGCAATTAAGTCTAAAAGAACCCATCATGATTAGAACTTCGATCTTATCTTCCTTAATTTCGAGTGACTTGGCAATGAGTTTGATTTGATAGATTGATTGGGTAGTCTACAGCCGTGAGGATTTTGAGCCTATTGTCTTTCTTGTGTGTGCATTCACCTATCATGATCTCCACTCTAGAACTTGTTTTGATTCTTGGTTGAGGCTATATTTGTTCATGCATGACTCAAACATGATTAAGGCATTCTTTCTTGTCCCCATTTAGCCATTTTGTTATACGAAAAAAAAAAAAAAAACAAACAAACAAAAAAATTCAATCAATCCTTTTCGCTTGCCACTTAGAGCCATCAGTTTTACCCTTCATTCTCATACATGCTTTTTGGACCTTCCAACCTTAGGAAGAGGAATAGTAAGTGCATTCTAGTGAGAGAGATTGAATTCATCGAGCAAGTCATAAGGCCAAAGGCCATTTGCATCCATGAAAAAGAAAAAGAAAAGCAAGAAAAGGATAGAAGGGTGAGAAGGAGCGTAAAACACACTCACCTCTTTCGAAAAAAAAAAAAAAAAAAACTTGAAAATTGATGAGAAAAATAAGAAAGCAAAGTTGAGACAGGAGCGTAAAACGCACTCAATCGAATAAAGATGCAATGTTCTTCATAAAGCTTGGAAATTCTATCTCTTGATCTTAGAGTTGCATGAAATGTTTTCTCGACCTAAGGCATGTTTTCCTTCATTGTTGTCTTTCCATTTCTTTCTTCCCCACATTACAACCCTGAATAAGTCCTTTTGATTTGTAGCATTCATTTGACATGGATAGTGGAGATTGAGAAGATAAACAGGCTTATGGTAGTGGAATTGTGATTGGGTGAATTTGAGCGAAACAGTCACCACCACCTCTTGAGAGATTTTTGAGCATACACTTGTCCTGTGAGAGGCTTCTACTTTTGATTTGTCTTATTGGATGAATTGCCATGTCGCTTGTTTTCTTGGAAGTAGAGGAAAGATGATCTTTGAATGATGAATTCTTGAAGACTTACCTACCTTGCATCTAATTTGTGTTTTTCCACATTTCTATTCTTGAGTCATAGAGTCTAGTGTTTTGCCCAGGAGTGCAAAAGTCTAAGTATGGGGGAATTGATAGCATGCATATTTATACCATATTTTGGCATTTCACCTCATTCTTATTAGGCCATTTGAAGCAATTTTTGCTGATATTTCATTGTTTCTATTTTATTATGCTTCAAATTGTCCTTGCACTATTTTCTATCTTACCTCTACTCTATGGATCCAGGCTTTAGGGAATATTGGATGGGCTAGAGAAGTGGCTCAACTAAAGGAGCTTGGGCCTACTTTCAAGGAGCAGACTTGGGCTACTCATTTTTTGGGCTCACTTGTTTTCTGTTGGGCTAGGCCCAACCCTAGCCTCCCTAGCCTTTCCTTTCTTAGCCATGTATTTAAGGCCTCTTAACATGAATTTCCAGAGATCATGAGATAGAAAGAGAGGAGAAAATAGAGAGGATTCTGCCCGTTTTTGTTGTTGTAGCATTTTCTGTTTTCTACATCTTTTGTTCCATTTTGTTTTCCTTGCTGTAATGATAGGCTAGAGCATTTGTAACCGGTTGTGTGTCTTGAATCCATGTGGAATTTGAGTCCCGGATGAGCTACAAGAATCTGGTTTGTTGTTTGTTTCTTATTCATTTCTATTTGGTTTAGTTTGGGCAGATTTGTGAATGCATGGAGTTCATGGCAGGTTTGTGTGAATTTGCATGGTTTCATTTTCTGTTAAATGCTTAAGAGAGCAGAATGTTATAGCCGGTTGGTATAACATCTAGGAGATGAATATTATGTGCTTGAACGGTTGTTCTTGCATAGGTCCGGATAGGTTGAATAGAGAGTGAATGGCTGCATTTTGTTTACAAGAGATTTCTGTATTCATTTTGTTGTTCCAATCAGTCTAATCCTTGGACGGTTGTTGGGGATGCTTTGAGTTTGTTATCCGGACATCAAAACATCTAGCAAGCCAAGGTATATAGGTTGGACGAGGAAGATTTCACATAGGAGACAAATACACAGCCGGTTGCATATCTTTTACTGATTTTTCATCCATCTTTATCTTTCTGTTTTGCCAATTAATTTTCTGTCAAACCCCCCCCCCCTAAACAAACTGTTGGTTATGTTGGTTCTCCTTTGTTGGTAGAAGAAAGTGAGGCTCCTTGTGAGAGATGACCTAGGGTGCACTTTGCTGCAAACTAGAGAAGAGATGCAAACATAGATCTCTAATTCTGGAGTGGTTCGATAGCCGGTCACTTATCGAAAGCAAATAACTTCGAATGGAATTCTGAATGCCAGCGAGCTTTCGAAAAGCTTAAGGAGCACCTAGCCACGCCTCCGGTTCTTACCAAACCGAAGCCCGGAGAACCATTATACATATATCTGGCGGTGGCCAATAAGGCCGTAAGCTCGGTATTGATTCGAGAAGAAAATAGGATCCAGAGGCCCGTTTATTATGCGAGTAAACGATTATCGGGAGCCGAGGTTCGGTATCTTCCTATGGAAAAACTGGCTTTCGCCTTAATAACATCGTCGAGGAAACTCCGACCCTACTTTCAAGCTCATACGATTATAGTGCTTACTAACCAACCCTTGAAGCAGGTTCTTAGCAAGCCAGAGCTTTCAGGCCGGATGTTGAAGTAGGCAGTAGAGCTCACCACCTTCGACATTGAGTATAGGCCGCGACCGGCCATTAAGGCGCAGTCGCTAGCAGACTTCATCGCCGAAGGGATAGGAGCTCCCGAAGGTCCCGAAGAAAACCAGAAACCATGGTTAGTGGCGGTAGACGGAAGCTCGACCTCGGGTGGCGGTGGAGCAGGATTAATGATAAAGAGTCCCAAAGGGCAAATATGGCCTTACGCGCTACATTTTGAATTCCGAGCATCTAACAACGAAGCAGAATATGAGGCCTTATTGGCTGGGCTGAGGTTAGCTGAACAGTTGGGGGCTCAAAACGTCGAGGTGAGTTCAGATTCTAACTTAGTGGTGCAGCAGGTGAATGGAGAATATGAAGCCCGAGAAAGTCACATGGCGCAATACTTGACCCTAGCTAAAGAGCTGATGGCGCGTTTCCAACACGTAAAGGTGGAATACGTCCCTCGAGCCATGAATACAGAGGCGGACTTGTTGTCCCGAATCGCCTCTTCCTCTTTCCCTACAAGCTCTCGGGAAATTCGGATCGAATCTCTTCCGCAAAAGAGTATCGAAGAAGCCGCAGACCAATTTTGTATCGATGACGAGCCTAGCTGGATGGACCCCCTGTTGTCATATTTGAGAGAGGAAAAGCTCCCCGAAAACGACTCGGAGGCACGGGAGGTCAAACGAAAAGCCTGAAATTTCGTGTTAGTCGGGGGGGAACTATACAGAAGGTCTTTTTCACAACCACTGCTCAAGTGTATCCGACCTCGCGAAGCAGACTACATCCTACGGGAGATTCATGAAGGAATATGTGGAAACCACATCGGGGCTCGGGCGCTTAGTCAAAAGGCCCTGCGGCAGGGGTATTATTGGCCAACGATGGTACGAGATTCCGAGCAGCTAGTTAGAACTTGCGATCGGTGCCAGAAAACGTCTAACTTGGTCCATGTGCCGGCAATCGCGCTAACTCATCTCGCCACACCATGCCCCTTCGCTCAATGGGGTATAGACATCCTGGGACCTTTTCCCCCAGCAGCTGGACAGGTCAAGTATATCATGGCTGCTATCGATTACTTCACAAAGTGGGTTGAAGCTGAAGCAGTGGCCTCTATTACTTCTCGGCGGGTGAAACAATTTCTATGGAAAAATGTAGTCTGTCGCTTCGGAGTTCCTCGGGTGCTGATCTCAGACAACGGCACTCAATTTTCTGACCGGTCCGTTCGGGAATGGTGCCAGGAGTTGGGAATCAAGCAACAATTCACCTCGGTAGCTTACCCCCAAGCTAATGGCCAAATCGAACTCGCTAACAGAACTCTGTTGCGCGGTTTAAAAACAAGAGTAGATAAGGCGAAGGGTAGCTGGGTAGAAGAACTGTCGAGCATTCTGTGGTCTTACCGAACTACGGCGAAGGTCTCCACGGGAGAGACTCCTTTCAGTCTATGCTACGGCTCGGAAGCATTAATCCCAGTTGAAATTGGAGTGCCTACGCTACGAGTAGAGCTGTTTGACCCTGAATCCAATGAGCAGAGTTTGAGGGACAACCTAGACTTCCTTGATGAATTTCGTGATCAGGCGAGGATTCGACAAGCTGCTTATAATCAGTGCATAGAAAGATACTACAATCGACGAGTAAGAACACGAAACTTTCTACCAGGAGATTTGGTATTAAGGCGAGCAGACGTTCAGGGAGCCCGAGAAATAGATAAGTTAACACCAAATTGGGAAGGTCCTTACAAAGTAACAGAAGTCCTCAGCCCGGGGGCATACAAACTACACACCCTCGAGGGTACGACGGTGAAAAACGCATGGAACGTGCAGAACTTGAGGAAGTTCTATCAGTGATAGCTCTTTATTATCTTCATATGATCTGTTAGTAATAATTTTACATTATATGTCTTGGCATCTTTTCTTTTTATTGCTTTGCGTATGCTATCCAGGAATAAATTCATTTTTTCTCCTATGCGTAAAAACTCATCATTTCCAAAGATCTGGGAAGGCACATCAGCGCAAAGGGAAAGAATTGACATACCTTCAACGGGGCTAGACCCCTCAACTATAACAAAGGGTCAAATATGATCCTCGGGGGGCCCGAATCCCCGACGAAAGTAAAGGATCAGATATGATCCTCGGGGGGCCCAAACCCCCGACGAAAGCAAAGGATCAGATATGATCGTCGGGGGGTGCGAACCCCCGACAAAAACAAAGGATCAAATATGATCCTCGGGAGGCCCGAACCTCCGTCAAAAGCAAAGGATCAGATGTGATCCTTGGAGGGTCCGAACCCCCGAAAAAGGCTTAAGATTGCGAGGATCAGGCGCGATCCTTGGGGGGCCGGAGCCGAACCCCTTTGAGCAAGCGACGAAGACCAAGTCTTGCGATAAGCAGGAGTGGTAAAAAAAAAAAAAAAAAAGGGAAGAATTAAGCCTGATCCCAAGCGGCCTTCTTTTTCTTGTTTTTCAAAAGAAAATTGTGTGAAAAATCTAAACACTTGTATTATTACAACAACAGGTTTTAATACAAAAAATGTCTACTCTAAAGAAGACAAGGCGGTGACAACATCGAAGGGGATGGAGTCTACATCCAGGTTTGGGAAGCGCTCTTTGATGAGTTTTCTCATATGCTCAAACCCACCCCGAAGAACTCCTTCCAATTCCGCGGCATAAGCTTCAGAGCTTCGGAAATCCTCGCGACCATTCTGAAAAGCCACTTGGGCATCCTTGAGGGCAGATTGAAGTTGGGCATGAGCGGTACGAAGGTCTTCTTTGCACCGGGAATAAGACTCCAACGCTTCGACCTGTCCCTTCTTGGCCTCCTTCAGCTCTAGAGTAAGTCTTTTTATATCCTCCTGAAGCTGGCGATTAACAACCTTAGTGGAATCCAGCTCCTCCCCAAGTTGGGAATTGGCCTGATTAGCCTCAAGCATGTTCTTCTGGACCAACTCCAAATCCTCGCGAACTTGAGCTTCGGCTTCGTTGGCAAGTCGGGCATCTTCTTGCGCCAGCTCCACAGACTTGGTTAAAATATGAACACGGTGCTCGAGACTCGACAGTTGGGAAGAAAGAGATTCCAACCCCCGAAGCCTTTCCACTTCAGACTCCAGGGAGATGATCCGGGTTTGAAGTTCGGATTCTCGTCGAGAGACCAGACCTTGGAACTCCGTAAGGTTCTGAGGAAGTAAAAACAGAGTATAGATTAAGACCTACTCGCATAGAAAAAGCGAAAAGTCAAAAGAAGAAGGAGTACGGTCGCACCCTTAGAATTTCAGCGCAATAGTCGATTTCGTTCGGAGTTCGTAGAGTCTCCGGTAAGACTAAAGCCGTTGAAGGAGCATTGGTGGCTTCAGGAGCCGAAGGCTCGGAGGGAGCAGCAGCTGGGAAGGCGGCTTCCATCCTGCGACGCTTCGTTCGGCGCGCTAAAATCTCCTTCGTCGACAACACCGAAGCCTCCTCCAGCGAAGCCTCTCCCGTCAGCTCCGAACGCCCCGCTGGTGCCAATGGCGTTAAAATTCGTTTAAAAATCGAACTGATAGGGATGCTGGGAGGCGTAGCACTGGACTCCGTACCTGCCATGGTTTGCCTTTTCTGGGCCTCGGCGCGAGCTACAGCAAGCACCTGTGCGATGGTCGCCGAATCGTCTTCGTGAGAGATTGGCAAGGGCGCAGGCATGGTGGAGGCTTCTCGCCGCACGGTCGGAGAGTCTCTGGTTTGAGAAGGGAGAAGCTGGGAAGATGGGTCCCCCGAACCCCCAGCAACGCTCCTCTTGGAAGCCTCTTGGAAGGTCCTGGGGTCTTCCTCCACCGCTCTTCGCGACCTGGACGGTAATGAGTTCTTCTTATTATTCTTCTTGCTCTTTGGAATTCGCTCGGGAGGCGCAGTCCTCTCCAACACCCTCTGGTTGCCGGAAGGTGCCGAAGGGCCCTTACTCCCAGGGAAGTCCAAAATCATTCCTTTGGTGATAGTAGAATAAGATATTTCCCAGACCTCTTCAACTAAGAAAGAGATAACAACGAAAATCAAATACAGACAAAGGAAAAAGAGAGAGTAAAAGAAAAAGATGAAGGAAAAAGAGCTCACAGTTCTCGCCGTCCAAACCCGCTTGGGAAAGGCTGGGATTGGAGAGCCATCCTTCTTCCCAGTTCCGACTGTTCTTCATAAGTCGGCAGGCAAAATCTTCAATGGTCTCGACACTCGGACGCTTGTGCTTAGTGTCCAGAGTCCACTCGTTGCTGACAGACCAGATCTCTTGAGAAGAGCCGGATGGCCTGGGGCGGATGAAGACAAAACGCTCCTTCCAATCATCAGAATCTTTCGACCCGCCGGATTGCATGAGAGTCGAGGCAGAAATCTCAAGATTGGAGTACCCCTTGCAAGCGAGGAGACGGCTATCTTTCACGATCCGAGGGGAGATGGAGATCCACCCTCCGGGGTCGCAGTTGGTCGTGAAGAAATAGTCGAAGAGATCTCCAGTTGGCTCAATTTTGCCAGAATGACAAATAAGGAGGAACCCCATCAAGTATCGCCATCCGAAGGGAGACAGTTGGGCGGGAGCGATAGTAAGATGTTGAAGTAAGGCCATCACTCTTCTCCGGGGAGGGAGCCGAAAGCCCCTGTCAAAAGCACACTTATAAATACAAAGGCGGCCGGCAACGGGATGACATGCTCGTAGATGGCTGTTGAACTCTACCTCCCACTCTTCGGGGACGTTGTACTTTTCTCTGAACTGTTGACATTCCGCTTGGCTCATCCATTGACATGGAATCGACGCAGCAGGATGTTTTTCCCACTCAATAAGCTCTGCACCGGCGGGATTAAACCTCCCAGAACCAATTATCGCCATGGCAAAGAGCTAGAAGAAAGAGAGGCGGAAGAGGTGGAAAACGCTTGCGGGCGCAAGAAAAGCTAAAACTGAAGGAAAGTCGCACGGAAAGAGAAATAGAGGGACTGAAGGGTTCCCATTTTAAAAGATCAAACTGCGGGGATAAGAGACCAAAGGACGAGCAATAATGAGCATTGATCATCCCGCACTGACAGAGCTCGAAAGACGAAAAGGCCTCGGACAGCGCATAGGGAAGGGATACCGCCGTCAGAACCGATTGATTTTCGCGTCTGCCAGACGCGCAAAAAAAAAAAAAAAAAGGAGTTAAAGTGAAGAGCCTCAGGGGCCTTACTACTCCTCGGGCCCTTCAAGCCGAAGAGCTCAAGGAGTGGGGGCAAGTGATGAGGAGAACGCCCTCGGTCCCATAATTACGCCAAGACGAATACCTAACGGCGGTCAAAAGATACACAGCAGACAAGCATCGCCACGTCAATCAGATAAGCACTCAATAGAGAAACCCCCGAGACCTCAGGAACAGGCTAACCCACCGAAGATCACGGAGGCAACAGTTATCCCGAACTCCTCGGAGACGGAGGTTATCGCGAAACCCTTATCGGGAAAGTCCCGAAGAAGGCGGAAGGAAGATCCCGAAGATCCCTCATGATCCCTATCCCGAAAAAAGGTAAGAGAAGAAGGTGGGGGATTCTTCTTATTATCATCAATTAACATAGTTTAAAAGGGACAAGGAACCCTAGATCAAAAAACTAACTTGATCATCGGAGATCGACCGGGGGAGCAAGCCCCGTCTCCATTGCAGGTACATTCAGAGAGGCAAGAAGGGAACGTGCGGCTACCACTTCCGAAAATCCTTCATCAATAAATAACTAAAATATGAATATATATATATATATACACACATGCACAGATATATATATATATATATATAAACTGTCTGGAACTATAGTTTCACATTTTAATTATTTGTCCATCTAATAAAATCTGGGTTGCAGGACAGATTGGAGGGGGTGCTTTTAGGACGAATCAGTGCAGCAAATTAGGAAATTCCCAATTCCAAGGTTTCTAGCCAGGGATTCATGGCAATGTCTTGGAGAGAAAAACGAAAGGTTCAAAGCAACGAGTGCCTTGCAATGGATTCAACATGGAGTCGGTCAGGAATGCTCAGCAAAGAGAGAGCTTTAAGTTGGAGAAGATATTGAAAAGTAAACTGCGTGGAAGACTAAAAGTGGTCTTTTAGATAAGAGCCATCTTTTCTTCCAAAATGGTCGTCGTAGCTTGGCGCTTTCCCTTGTGAGAAACAAATTGCTTATTTTGTGGAGCATCTTACGGAACTCTACTCCACCTGATTTGTATCTTACCCTACGGAGATGGATGAGGAACAAATGTAGACTGTTTTGGGGGGGGGGGGGGGAAGCTGATTGGTTCTATATAAGGAGGTGGAAAGAGCACTTCTAATGCACATGGAGACTAATGTTGTCAATGGATGAAGGAAGTTTGGAGAGGTGAATGAGACTGAAAAATGATAAATGGGTTAGACCTCCACCTGGGGATTTGAAAATTGAGATGGATGCAAGTTTAAGTTGTGTGGGAATGCACATTTCTTCGTCAATTTTGTAAAATTTTATTATATAATTATAACCCGTTTTGATTTTAAAACTAATTTAATTGAATATTTATGTGTAATTAGTAGCTAATAGAAGAAAATAATATTTAAAGAATAATTAGGAGTGAATTAGAAATTTTAGAAAGAAAAGAGTATTTCTCTTTAATTTTTATAAAAGAAATTAAAAAGAAAAGAATTTACAATATATATAAATATACATAATATATCTTTATAATATATTATATATATATCTATATAATACATAAACATGCTATAATATATAATATATTAATAAACTTACCTGCAGGCGTGAAGTCCAAATCTTGGAGGCTCCCCCCAGCAAGTAAATTGCAATTGAAGCCCAGCCAATTGGAGGCTCAAATCTGGCTGCAATTGTAGCTGCCGCAAGCCCAAATTAAAGCCAGCCACATGAATGACCTTTAAAGCTAGCCGCTCACGAACAGCACCAGCAGAAACGCGGTCTTCTTGTGCAATTCTTCGTCAAGTGCAAGGGTAATTTGGGGAATGAGCTTTATACATATATATATATACACGGACCCGCACTGTGAGGAGGCAATCCCTCCGCTGCCATTTTCATTCCAGAATAAAGGAGAAAGAAGAAGAAGCGCAAGTAGCCTCTGTTCTTGCTTTTCTTCTTTCATTTTTTTTCTGTACTTGCTTTGTTTAGTTTCTGTATTAGCTTTAGAGTTAAATTTTCATTACATAACTTCGCTCTGTTCTTATTTTCCTGTTCTTCATTTTGTTCCAGCATTTTTTATTTTTGTTATTTACATTCTATAATTTTCATTAATGCTCATTTACATTCTGCAATTTTCATTATGATTCTGCAATCTCAATTTCTGTATTTACATTTTAGCACTTAAATTACTGTCTCTTTAATTTCAGTCACTTAAATACTGCAATTTAATTCCTATTACTTTAATTTTCGTCATTTAAATTCTTGTCTTTACTTTTCTGTATTAAATAGTGAAGATGTGTAGCTAATAAATTCTCGGCTCAAGACAAGGACAGTGTTCAAAATCAAAATTTTCTGAGTTAACTAAACTTTATTGAAAGTTGAGGCGTTTAAATTAATTTTTAGACTTTTACAAAAACACTTGAGTTTGGATTGAGATATATGCCTAATGTGGAACCCTCATGCCGTGTATGTGGGTTGTCCAACCTAGAAATATCATCATTCATCCCCAAGTTTAAGTGTATTATATCCATTCCAATTTATGGTAGTTGCTTAAGTTAGAATCGGCATGCCATGTAGGTTGACTACTAGAATTAGAACCATTATCATCCCAGAATGTAATCAATAGCAAAAATCTTAAAATTAATTTGATCTGATGACACCATCTTTTGCTAGTCTTGGGAAATATTTGGATTGACACTAAAATTGTCTTGAGCTGAGACATTTTGTTTTCAGTTGTACATTCAATTTCTTTTTTCCTAAAATCAGTTGAATTGATTTGACAAACTCATTCAGCACATAAAAATTTTCGCTACTTTTAATTTCTGTCTTAATAAAGATTTACTAGTGAATCGACCTGGACTCATATCCAATAAATAAATTTTGTGCTGCGACACACACAAGTACGCCAAAAAATATAAACACTTTGTGCTTGCATGTTTGATTTCTTTCTTTCTTTATTTGTTTGTGTGTTTGTTTAATTAATTGTACAGAGTTAAGTGCAGTGAAAATGTATGCGCGAATTGTGGTGAGGGATGAAAAAGAGAGTTAAGTTTTGGCCTTGAAACAGTATCTTCGGATGAGGCCATTTCAGCAGAAGCTGCGAAGGCAATGACGCTAACATCACTCTCTTTTATTTACCCAAAAAGAAGAACGGGAATGGGTAAAGGTTGAGCTTGGATTGTCTAGGTGACACTCCTGCATGCCTGGTTGATCTGTTGTGTTAACTGTAAAGGACATATGATTGCCCCCAAACCTCGTGCCTTGGCTACACGTGGGTCAAGAAGGATTATGAAGGATATTTATTTACCTTTTAATTTGGATTTCTTACTTGTTGATAAAAGGAATTTAGCTTCGTAATTTTGTCTCTTGTTTGAAATGTGTTGTGAGGTGTTTTAAGAAAATCAAAGTAAAAAATGCCAAAAATCCTAGGAGTATCCGGAGAAGACCCAAGACTCAAATGATCTCAAAGAGTCTTTTGGGTTAGAGTCTGCCAAAGACTTCGAAGAGTTTACGGGGCAGCCCTTAGCATCCCAGAATCCCTAGACTCATCCGAAGAGTCTTCTAAGCTCTAGGCATCGAAGTCTTCAGAACCCTTTTAGAGGATACTCTTTGGGGCATTCCATCCCCCAAAACGCCTCTAGGCTCTCCAACCTCATCTAAAGCATTTTTCCTCAAATAGTCGGGACACGCATCAGCATGCCATGTGTCACGCCAAAGAGTCTTTTGGGTTAGAGTCTCCCAAAGACTTCGAAGAGTTTACGGGGCAACCCTTAGCATCCCAGAATCCCTAGACTCATCCGAAGAGTCTTCTAAGCTCTAGGCATCGGAGTCTTCAGAACCCTTTTAGAGGATACTCTTTGGGGCATTCCATCCCCAAAAACACTTCTAGGCTCTCCAACCTCATCTAAAGCATTTTTCCTCAAATAGTCGGGACACGCATCAACATGCCATGTGTCACGTGGACCCAGCACCAATGTCTATAAATATCAACCTGCTACACAACAAAGGGACTCTCACTCAAACCTATACACTTTGACCCTAGGCCATTTTAAAACAATCAGGAAACACTTTTCTGGAACATCACCGTATACATACATACATACATTCATACTTGTACTCCATGGTATCATCATCTGATTTAGGCATCGGGGGGGTCCACGTGGAGAAGCTCCCCGCATGCCTTCTGATTGTTCCTTGGTTGCAGACCCTTCTAGTGCCACACTTCTAAAGACCCTTCGAATCCATTGAAAGACTAGCCAGCCAAAGACCCTTCAAGGAGCAAAGTCCCCAAAGACTCTCAAAAGCCATCCGAAGACTCCTTACATCCTCCTAGTTCTTCCGGACAATGGATTAAGTCTAGCACCCATTGACCCTCCTACGGTGCCACGGACCTTGAACTCTTGCCTGGACTCTACCTAGCTATTCCCTAAGATAAATAAATTTAATTGTTATAATTAGGCAATAACAAAATGTTATTCAACAAATATATACATGTGTATATTATAATTTATAAATAGTGGAATCGAAACAAACTCGAAAAAGATTCAAGCCATATTAGATATATAGTCTCCCTCCAATGTGAAAGAAGTTCAACAACTAACTAGTCGTCTTGCAACTCTTAACCGAATCCTCTCTAAGTTTGCTGAAAAAAACCTGCCATTCCTCTAAGTGCTAAAAGAGAGAAAAGATTTTCAGTGGAATGACAACTGTGAACATGAGTTCCAGGCGTTAAAAGACTATATTCAAGAAATACCACTGCTCGGCAGACCAGAGACTGGGAAGCCATTATATCTTTATATGAGGGGTAAGTCATGCAACAATTAATGCAGTGTTATTAAAGAAAACTGACCAAATGGACTGGCCCATTTATTATGTCAGTAGGGTACTTCATGGGGCCGAGATTCGCTATCCATATGCTGAAAAAGTGGCATTTGCAATTGTTGTGGCATCAAGGAAACTCACTCCATATTTTCAAGCCCACACCAATGTGGTACTACTGATCAGCCTCTGCATCAGATTCTACAATGACCCGAATGTTCAGGCAGACTCACCAAGTAGGCCATTGAACTCAGTGAGTATGATCTCTAGTTCAAGCCTCCCAAAGCTATCAAGGGTCAGACATTGGCGGATTTCATTGTTGAATGTACTCATGTGCCAGAATATGAACTAGGGTCTCTACCTAAGTGGATATTATTTGTGGATGGAGCTACAAATGTACAGGGCAGTAGGACCAGCATTGTTCTAATCTCTCATAAGGGCGAAATTTTGGAGTACTCCCTATGGTTTACTTTTCCCAGTTCCAATAATGTCGCGAAGTATGATGCCCTCATCGCTGGCTTAGCTATCGCTAAGAAGTTAGAAATGCAGAAAGTGATAGCCCACAACGACTCTCAGCTTGTAGTACTACAGTTTTAAGGTACATATAAGGATAGAGATCCCACACTTACTCGGTACCTACCAAAGCTACGAGAGTTGGCCCACTCTTTTCCTAATTTCTAGCTAATTCAGATCAATCGCACCCTCAACAAACATTAGGATGCCTTGTCCAAATTGACAGCGACAAAAGACACTCCAGGGTGCTTGATTCATGTGGAGATCCTATAGAGACCCAACATTAAAGAAAGTGGAGATGAAAGGGCAATGCAGTTTATTGAGATGACAGATGACTGGAGATCACCCATCCTACAATATTTGCTCATTGGGGAGTTTCCTGCTAATCCGACAGAGGCCAAGCTACTGAAGATTCGGGCCACTCGCTTTGTGATCATTAATGGTATTTTTTACTTGCGAGACTTCTCTATCCCACTCTTGAAATGTGAAAGAACTAATGGACACCCAAGATAAGGGTGAATTGGGTTTTAAAAACTTTTCTTAAAATTTAAACACCCTTTGAATAAAAACAATTTGGGGTTTCCAATCTAAAACTTTGAGTATAACCTTTACAAAAAAAAAAAAAAAAATTATGAGATAAGTATAAGATAAAATCAACATAAGAAAACTTATCCTTTTTAAGAAGTAGAAAGGTTTTGATAAAGTAGAAAAACTGATCTTAAGGTTTGCTGAAAAATATCTTTTGTTGAAAAGAAAATGGAAGTGTTGAAACAAAGAAAGAAATAAGAATGTTGCACGCAAGGATTTTTATAGTGGTTCGGCCAACCAGCCTAATCCATTCCCTTGTCTTCTCACCAATGACTTTAACAATTACTAAAGATATTAGCTTTGGTAGGTGTTATTGTAAAAAATATAACAATTAAAATTTATGATATGGGGTCTACTAAAGCTCGTTGTCGAGTGAAGTTAGGTTTCCATAAGAGAAGTTGCCTCATGGGAGTTTGCAACAAGGATGCTCGCCACAAGCTCATTCTCCATAAGACTTCGCCACAAGCTCCTTTGCCACAGGGCTTCGCCACAAGGCTTCTTCGATACAAGGATCTTCCTTCGCCTCAAGGTCTCGCCGCAAGGACTTAACTTCACCGCTAGGTCTCGCCATAAGGTCTTGGCTTCGTCGCTAGGTCCTGCCATAAGGTCTTGGCTTTGCCTCTAGCTCTTGCTACAAGGTCTTGACTTCGCCACTAGGTCTTCCCACAAGGTCTTGGGTTCGCCGCTAGGTTCTGCCACAAGGTCTTTGTAAGACCCCGTTTCGGCATAAGGTTGCCACGTGATTTCAGTGAGATTAAAATACTGAAAAGTAGGTTTAATAGTAAAATGAGTCGTCGAATCAACTGTAGGGAATGCCCCGGAGTATAATTGGCTATGGAAAATAGTATAGTCTCGATGAGCATTCCGAGATAGGATTTATGGAAGTAAAAGAAATTTAAATTAAGATGGTTTTCGATACAACTAAAATATAGTTTCGTTTTAAGCTAAAATATCAAATTATCGTAGGAGACTTCTAAGAAGTCAACGGAATCCTAGAGGGGCTCCGAGTTTTTGTAAAGATCAATCTTGAAGTTGTTTTAGGATGAAACAAATGTTCGGTGATGGCACATGAACGAAATTGTTCTTATCAAGTAAGTTTGGAATTATTAATTTAAGATTTAATATATCGTAACGTAAATTGATTTGTCGTTTGAGGATATAATTACAATTTGGGAAATTGTTAAGTGAAATAGAGACAGAATCGTGAGATTTAAATGTATAATTTTTTATTATTATAATATAATACAATTATATATATATATATGTACGCGTTGTGTGTGTGCTGTGTGCGCGCAAAAGGCATGCGAATGGAGGCAAGGGCAGCCGATGCTGTCTGCGTGCGTGTGTGCTGGTGGCAAGCTGCTGTTGTATGTGCGGGAGAAAATCCGTAAGAGATTTGGAATAGATAAGGTAGGAGATTGATGTATAATTAATATATATATATATATGTGTGTGTGTGTGATCTGTGGAACAATGGCAGAGAACGACCGAGGGCATCAAAGAGAAGCCGAGAGAGTGAGAAGCAAGAGAGAGAGATTAAGAGAGAGAGAGTGGGCTGGAGTGGTGGCCGAAACCAGCAAGAGGAAGAGGGCAGCGGCCATGGCCGCGAGCAGCAAGCTCGATTGGCCATGGCAGCGGCTTGAAGCCGCGATGGAGGAAGGCCGAGCAGCAAGCTTCCAGCAACGAGGCAGCAGTAGCAGCCGATGAGGAAGATCGGAGGAGGCCGGAAATGCGAGGCCGAAGGCAGCCAAATCGAGCCGCACAGCCGCGGCTGGGCGCGGCAACAAGCGGGGGCGACGCGAGCGGGTGGCAGCGGCTGTTCGGTGGTCGGCAAAGCGAGAGGCGACCGGAGGTGGCCGGTGAGGCAGGTGGCAAGGCGCGCGGGCGGCGGCTGGTATGGCTGGTTCGTGCGCAGGGGAAGGGAGAAGAGGATGAAGAAGGTGAATAGTGAAGGAGGAGGAAAGAAAAAGAAAAGAAAAGAAAATGAAAATAATAGAAAAATTAGAGGAGATGTGGGAAAAAAATCTTGAAAAATAGGAAATGGAGTTTTATTAATTTCTCGGAGATCTTAACGAAAAAAAATGGTTCGGACACAAGTTTCGAGGTTAGGGCACACATACCGAGGAAGCCCGAGAGGCTAAGTCAAGGTAAGTAAAATTTCTTAAAAAATTTCAAAAATTCAGAAATGTTATTTTATGTATTTTCATAGTGAAATATTTGAGAAAATAGTGAGAAATGTTTAGTTTGGATTTATTCAGGAAAAATAGGAAGAAATAGGAAGAAAAATAAAGGAAATGCAAGAAATTATGAAAAATAAGTTTTAATACTTATTTAAATAAATATGATGATTATGATGCTTTGAAACTTAAGTTGAAGTGAATTGTGCGAGTTTTGAGGTTGGCACGCAAATTGAGGTAGTCGTACACTTGAGGTTAAAAGCACGTTTCTTGAGGCTTAAGCAGATTTCAAAGGTAAGCTAGTTTTTCTCAAACTTAATTTATTTATGAAAGGTATTTTCTAAAAAACGTACCCTATTGTTTGAAATGGTATGCCTATATGTTTGATATGATGTATACTTCAAAGTATGTTTTGGCATGTTGACATGTTATGTTACGATGTGTTTGCACGTAGATGCATTGACATGTTATGATGAGATGCATACATACATAAATGTTACCATCCATCATGCATTGCATATGTTTGAGAGTACGGACAAGCAACGTCAGCTCAGGCCAGTATGAAAGTTATTACGTCGGGTCAGGCCGGTATGAAAGTTGTTAAAGGCTTGTCGGCTCAAACGGCCAAGTGGAAAGGACATTGTTGCATTTTACACTCACACATGCAAAATTATAAATGAATGCTTACTTTGATGATTTATCATCTAACTTGGGGTTTGTCCCTGGAATATTCAAACGTTCCAGATGGAGATTGTAATAGAAACGAGGATGAATGAGGCATGAAATGGCACTTGGCAAAGTGCATGATGAAATGAATCTGAATGGAATGTATGATATGTAGCCCATGTATTTAAGTTTTGCTATTTTATACTCTGAGTGTTTTGAAAGTCCATGATGTAAGATATGATTTATAATTGACGTTAATGAATGATAATGTATAACCCTATTTAGGGTTAATGTTAGTTGAGAACTTATGTTATGTATTAAGTTATGTTGAGAACTTATGTCCCATGGATGAACAGTCTTGTATTAAGGATTAAGTTCAAAAAGCGATGATGTAAGAGTTGATTTATGATTATTGTTAAGATGTCAGGTTCAATTCTAGCTTCCGCATTTGATGTATATGATGTTTCTCTTTGAGATAAATGTATGGAAATTTTGGGATGGATAAGAGCAATTATATGGTTTAGTCGTAGTTTAAATAGAAAAAAAATTATTATCCCAGAATTGTCCCAGTTTATAACGTGCCCTGAAAAAGCGGGGCGTTACAGTCTTGGTTTCGTCGCTAAGTCCTACCACAAGGTCTTGGCTTCGCTGCTAGGTCCTGCCACAAGGTGTTGGCTTCGTCGCTAGGTCCTGCCACAAGGTCTTGGTTTTGCCACTAGGTCTTACCATAAGGTCTTGGCTCCGCCGTTAGGTCTTGCCACAAGGTCTTGGCTCTACTGCTAGGTCTTGCCACAAGGTCTTGGCCTTGTTGATACTCAGAAATGGGTTAGAAGGCTCATGGGAATCCTCGCCCGCGACGACCCTCTGATGCCTATGTAATACCCTAATTCATATTTGAATAAATTAATTTAGTCTATACGATATTAAGTTTATGTAATTAATTTGATTTGATTAGTTTAAGTATGTATGTGAAATGTAAATAAATGTATAAATATGTAAATGAAAATAATAAGATTTAAGATTAATGTATAATATGATTAAAGGAAATCATAATTTATGTAAATATAAGTATATATGCAAGTATGTATATCGTGTATATATATGTATATATATATATAAAAAAATTGGATTTGCAGAAGCAGTGCGTGGCCAGAGCATGGTCGCGCCTGCAAGTTGCTTCTTGGGGCTAAAGGAAGGGTTTTTAATGCCGAAATGACCTAGGTATGGCCTCTGGGACGCGTGGCCATCGATGGGGAAGCGAAGCAAGTCGAAAATGGGCTATAAATAGCCGCTCCAAGACTGCCCAATCCATCCGAAAATTTCGAGGCTTAGATCGGTCTATTGGGAGAGAGTTTGAGAGATTGGTGAGTAGGGTTTTGATCTTCAAGTCGTGGGCATCATTTCTGGAAAATTTGGAGGCCAACGAAGCAGCGAAGAGGGAGATCCAAGCGTCGCCGGAAAATCGCACAAGTCGCCGAAGCCGAGACTTCATCGCGCAAATCAAGGTATTTCGTGCCATTTTTTCTTGATTTTGATGCTGTATTTGGGTTCGGAAGGTCAAAAATAGGGGGGGGGGGAGAGCTTAGTTTCGAAGCTCGGAAGCCCGGAGGGGCCGCCAGCGGCGAATTCGCCGTCAAAGAAGACAGTTGCATCGGGCGCGTGGCTGCACGCGCCCGCGAGTGGGAAGAAGGCGCGTGCAGCCCACGCGCCCGTCAGAAAAAGAAAAGAAAAAAAAAGAAAAGAAAAGAAAATGAAAGAAATAAACAAAAATAGAAAAGGAAGAAAGAAAAATTTGTAAAAAATTTTATTAAATCAGAAATTTTATTTATGACATATTTTGTGAAAAATATTTCTGGAAATGCTAAATTTATTAATTATTAAGTGGATTTTTCTATTATGGAAATAGAGAAAAATAAGATTTTTAATTCCAAAAATTTCAAGAAAATTTCAGGATATTAGAAGTATTATTTAAGAAATATTAGTAAAGAGAAATTGAATAAATGAAAGATTAGGTAATTATTATTTAATAATTACATATTTAGCTATTATGAAATAAGGAAAAAATAGGAATTTAAGTTGGAAAATTCCATGAAAATTTCAGAATACTAGAAATATTACTTAAGGAATGTTAGTAAAAAGAGATTAAATTTTTATGAAGTTTAGATAATTATTATGTAGTTTCGAAAAGACAAAGCTTAGAAACAAAAGAAAAATGGAAGAAATTATGAAAAATATAGTAAATGGTGTTCTAAAAAATAAATCTATGTTGTAGGGGTCCTTGTGAGCAAGGAGATTAAGGGATAGCCGCTTGGCACGTAGTTTGAGACAAATTAACTGTAAGTATGCTGCCTAAATTTAATACAATTATAAATGTAAATACTTTTATCATATTAGCATGTTATGATATGAAATCATCACGTAGACTGCATCAATGGCATGACTATGAACTGCATACATGCACAATGATACTGTTGATCACATGCATATGAGGCCGTAGGGAGTACGAACTGACACCGCTGGCCTATCAAGGGTGCACCCATACACCCCGGCTTCGAAGAGGTGGCCGCTAAAATGATAGGCAGCATGAGGGGTGTAGTTGACACCTACGATGAAAGACATTGCATACACTCATAGCATAGCATTTGGTATTCTTACTTAGATGATTCATCATCTAACATGGGCTCGCCCCTAGAACATTCAACGTTCCAGCCGGGACTTGCAGAGATGATTCAGAGAGTGGTGATGTGTAGTGACACGAGACACCAAGATGCGAGTAAATGTACCATGTTATAATATGATTAGTTTAAGATTTATGTATATTGTACCATCATCAAACGTTTTATGTATTAACTTGTATTAAATGCCATGTACAATTATTAAATTATGCATTACCATGAGCAAGTTCGATTCATCTTCCACTTGTATTTAATTTCTAGTGTAAACATCTCGTCAAGCACTAGATAAGGCCTTAGGGAATTTCGGGAATAATGTAACTAAAAAACAATATAGACCAAATTTCCTAAGATATAACACGTCCGAGAAGGCGGGCTGTTACAGCCTAAATTAGTACCAGAAGCAGATAACTATTCTAAAAAAACAATGAAAATGCAATCAATGTGTTGAAATTTTACCGAAATCGGGTGTCTTAGGGAGTCATTTCCTAAAATAGTGTTTTCAAAAACAACTTCACTTGTTGATCCCCCTGTGGGTAATCATGTATCCTAGGAATTTTCCTGACTTCACCTTGAATGTGCACTTATCTGGATTCAAGCGCATATTATTTTTTCTAAACACAGCAAAAACTTTTTCAAGTTGCCTGGCGTATGACTCGCCCTGCTTGCTTTTTACTATCATGTCATCCACATAAGTCTCCATTACCTCCCCCAATAGGTCTTTGAATACCTTATTGACCATCCTCTGATATGTGGCTCCTATGTTCTTTAAGCCAAAAGGCATCACCTGACAGTAGTATGTCCCCATTTCTGTGATGAAGGTCATTTTCTCAGCGTCGGGTGGATACATACTGATCTAGTGGTAACTCGAGAAGGCATCCAAAAAGCTCAACATAGCATATCCGGAGGTATCATCAACTAGCCTGTCTATCCAAGGGAGTGGGTAGGAGTCCTTTGGGCAAGCCTTGTTCAAATTGGTAAAATCGATGCATACTCTCCATTTTCCATTGGCCTTAGGTACCATCACAACATTTGCTAGCCATTCAGGGTATTGGACCACCTTAATGAATCCCGCCTCAAAGAGCTTGTCTACTTCTTCTTTCAGATACCTCAACCTCTCTGGGGTGATGTATCTCTTTTTCTGCTTGACTGGCTGGGCTTTCGGGTGAACATTCAATCGGTGGGATATGATCTCTGGATTAATTCCAGGCATGTTGGCGGGCGCCCAAGCGAATACGTCCGCATAGGACCATAAACATCTGATGACCTCTTCTTTCTCTAGACCCTCCAATTGGCTCCCCACACATATTTCTCTATTGCTATCGTCAGGGCTTAGAGGGATGGGTTCAAGCATTTCTACTGGCTGAGGCTTGTTAGCTTCAAAAGTCTGTTCACTGATCATTAAAGTCTCTTCGGTTATTGTTTTTTCCTTTCCCTTAGCACTGTCTGTGGGAAACGCAACCAAAAGCCAATCTTAACACAAAATGCCAAGAGGGACAAGATCAACTGGTTTGGAAAACCTGCCTAACCCTACCCGAAAGAGCGCTCGCACCAGGACAAGAGACCCCATCCAAGTACACCCTACGACACCTAGACTTTTGGAAGACCATTTAGACAATGAGGTGTGCTCGGGAAACATTCTAATGCTCAAAGACAATTAGGTTACCAGATTAGGGGGTATGAAACACTCAGAACAGGGGGAGATACACATTGTTAGATGGGGGAGATAGGCGGTAAGACAAGGGGGACAGGTTCCACCCCCAATAACAACAAATTAAGAAAAACACTCCCTGGAACAGTCCTCGATTCCTCGAATGAACCTAGCGGCGACTTCAGTGCCCCCAAAGCCTTCTGGGATAGCTCCCCCCACAGTCCCACTATCGGATTATGAACTGTTACGGAAGAATTTTGAAGTGTTTAAGCACCAGAACGATGAGCTAAGGACGAACAACGAAGAGGGCATGAAAAGACTACAAGGGATTATTGCTTTTTTGTATGAATTGATGTCGGACATCCACATTCCCCACATGGGACAAACAGGGGCTAGGGGAGAACACTGGAGGTCTCAAAAAACCCCCCGAGGACCCCAAGACAAGGGATAAGAATTGGGACTCCCAGGCCTAATGACCCAGTCCCAGAAATAGTAAACCCGAGGGGAAATTATGATAGGAGGCCAGGGAAGGCCCCTATGTACGAAGAGATGGTGGAGAAAATTTGAGGATAATTCTTAGGTGTATGGCAGTAAGTAGAAGATAGATTGAGAGGAAGATTTGTCTATTATTTTATTCACTCAAATTTTAGTTGGAGAGCTGCAATGTTAGAGGGACTCTTGGTTGGCAAAGAAATTTGAGTCCCCTACTATCTTTGGAAATGGTATGATTAGAGATATATTCTCAACTGAAAGGTTTTCTAATGTTGTGACAGTCGTGTATTTGATAAGGAATTTTGGGGACAGTTGGTAGTGGGAGGAAAGCTAATGGAGATAGCTAAAGAAATCAAAGGTTTTATCAAAGGAAATGAAACTCTTGCTGTTGCATGTGTTGGTTTTTACTCCCACAGTCAAATTCGAGTTGTTGTCTACTGCATGGTGGGATGAGCCGATGGCTGATTATGTTCTTAAAGTGGAGACCAATCTTGATTGGACTGCTATTGTAGGAGGTGGTTATATTGGGCATGAACTCGATAAAGTTTCTTCTATTGCAGTTTTGGGTTAACTTAGTCCTGGAATTGATCTCGAGAACCTAAGAACGAAGAAAAAGAGGCCTAGAAAGAAAAAGAAAGAAAGAAGGATAAACCAGATAGAAAAGGCTTGGATTGGATGAAGATTCAACAACCTTGGCTCCAATTGACTTAGGGAAGGAGGATTTTATTGGAAGAGAGTGATAAATGGGCTGAGGACAATCTAGTCTGCCCTTTTACAATCCTTCATTTAGAAAGGAAAAGACAGAGGGAATGGGATGGAGGAATGGATATGAGAGGAGAGGGAATGGAGCCTACTAGAAATTCTAAAATTGTCAAGTGTCTATTGTTAGTGTAGGTGCTTTAGACCCAATCAGAATGGGCATGTTGTACACTGACAATTGTAATCATGTTTTTATTTGTAAGAAGTCATTCTATTAGTTTCTTGTTATTATTGTAATAACCGAATGAAACTAGATAGAAGTCCATATGATGTATACTGTGAATAATCTATAAAGATGTGAGATGATGCATCACAATTTCTAGACATCATTAAACGTCCCAAGTCGTAGTAATGTCAAGAATGGACATTGACAATTGTGGTAAGACTTGTATGTGCTATGTTTTTGCTATGTGATAGCAATCGGGGTCTCACACCCATAGGCATGGGGATGCCTAGACAAGTACATAGGTGACCAATGTTGGAGAACGTGTCACTGGACATGACTCGCCATGAGAATCCATTTTGGTTATATGTTGATGGAATTCGTATACGAGATGGGTGTAACTAATCCTTGGACCTGAGGTTGTCACGGTCATCTCATAAGAAGATCGATATGCTTTGACATCGTTTCGATGGGCCTAGATAAAGGCTGCACGTGGGCGATCGTTGGGCGTATCATGAGGCTTATGGAGATGGGTGCATAACCAAGATGGGACTCGTCTATCCCTTGATAGAGGATGATGTATCTAAGGCGCCTTCGGTGGATATTCACTTTAAATCCATGGCCATGGTAAAAGAGATCAATAAGGAGTTATTGATTTACTTTCTATTAAGTGAAGATATCCAGAAGACTGAAGAAAACTCATGTGATCGTTATCAAGCAACACATCGCCATACTTGAGATCACATAAGATACATTGACGAGAGGATCGAATTACACGGTAACCATGCTCGTAAAAGGTTACTTGCGGATTATGAATCCTTCTAAATAATTGGGTAGGCATGATGCCTTGCTAGAGGCCAATCTTGTCTTATGTGTTTGTACCGACACATTGCCAACATATTTGAAAGCCTAATGAGTCATACGCAATAGGCACGGTCTCTGGCTTAAACCAGGAGAGTGGACGTATGGTTAAGTGGGACACTTCGACAAGAAGTTTTGCCGTCGTAGGTTCTCACAGAAAAAGAACAAATAGACGTAATGACGTTGATATGACGAGGAGTCGTCATAATGGAAAGAGTTTCCTAAAAATGGCAATTAATTAAATTAGGAAGGAGTTTCTAATTTAATAATTTTCTATTTGTTGGAGTGGCAAATAGGAAATAAAATATATTTGGACTTGAATTAGTTTTGGGCCATAATATTTTATTTAACCTATAAAAGGATTGGGCCATTTAATTATATTTCTAGTTGGACTAGAATAAGCCCACTTAAGATTCTAATTAAATTAGAATTAATGGGCTAGCCCAATCCATTAGGGTTTTAGAAACCCTAGGATATTTCACTATAAATATCCCTTTATGGGTTGCCCAAAATTGAAGAGGATTTTTGGTGTCGTTTTTCAAGAGTTGAAAAACGTATTGCCGTTCACTCTTCCCCGTTTCTTTTGGCATCGATTTGAAACGTGGGTGTTCTTTTACCGTCCATACACAAGCCGCGCAAAGGAGAAGGAGCTAGCACTCCTATTCCGCTTTCCTTGCCAACGGATGCGTGCCGCGTATCACGAGTTAGAGGCCTGACACTTGGACGACTCGAATCCGCGAACGACTCGATAATCTAAAGGTTAGATTTATTTATTTGTTTGTGAATGATTTAATTTCGACGTTGATCTAATCGCCGGGATCGGGGTAAGTTCAAAATTTTGAACTATGCTGTTTACCCCGTAGCGATCTTGCTTTACTTTCATCTATTATTGAATGAGTTTAGAGCTCATTTTCTTGTTTTTGACATCCAAATTTATCTCAAACTAAGTTTTAAAATTCTATCTGGAACCTTATTCTAGCTTAAGACTCATGCATCCCATGGAAGTGTGTTACGATGTCCATCGTGTGTATGCATGTTATGTATGACACTCAAAATGAAATCATGCTTCTGAGATTCTTGTCTTATGTTGCTTAATGAGCCTCAATTCTTTGTCTAAAACTTAAGAAGATGAACATAGATATCAATTAGCCATCACTCCTTGCTTATGGCAAATTTGTTCTTGGAACATGCTCGCATTTTTTGTTCTTTTCTTTACATGCCTTCAATGCTTGCATTTGAAAATCCTTCAACCTAGAGGGTAACTCTTACGTTATCCACCCCATTTTTGCTTAGAGAGCCTGAGGCCTAGTAATTCTATATCCTAGTCAATATGACACTCAAAATGAAATCATGCTTTTGAGATTCTTATCTTATGTTGCTTAATGAGCCTCAAGTCTTTGTTTAAAACTTAAGAAGATGAACATAGATATCAATTAGCCATCACTCCTTGCTTATGGTAAATTTGTTCATGGAACATGCTCACATTTTTTATCCTTCTCGATTAAACTAGGCTCCCTAAGCTCAATTGGTATCATAGCTTCCGACTTGTAGGTTAATCGAAAGGGGTTTCCCAACAGCTACATTTCCAAGAAGACACCAACAACAAAGAGCAATGAACTGACCTAGATCTCATTTAGGAGATCCAGGACTAGGCCCACATCCATGAACAGGCTTCCAAATAAAGGGCAACTCGGAAATACAATAAAATGGTCAAACCCAGAAGATTCCAAGAAGGAGACATGGTCCTCGGAAAGGTTGAAGGCCCTAGGAAGCAACCTCCACAAGGCAAACTCGGCGCTAACTAGGAAGGTCCCTACTGAGTCACCAACAACCTCGGCAGCAGAGCTTACTGCCTAGCTGAGCTCTCGGGACAACCGTTAACTCGATCGTGGAATGCAACCAGCATGCAAAAATACTATAGCTAAGCGACTATCGTCATGTATCATTCAAAATTGAGTATATTTCATTTTTTTTGATTTACTACTTATCAGTACCCTAACATGAGTCCAAGCCCAAATTTTTGCATTTCATAACAACACTCACAATCCTCACACCAGACTATTATCTCGAAGACTATCATCCCAAGACTTCATTCACTCGAAAGAAATTTCTATATGCCTTGTATCAAACAGGTCGGCGGATCTTAAGTTACCTAGGTCTCGCTAAGTTGTGTTGTCGAAACAAACCGACGTGGTCAATCCCCCCAAAGCGCTTGGGTCTATCTCGACGGGCGGACCTTAGGGAATTCCCTCATTCAAACTATGCTTTGTATCAAACAGGCCAGCGGACCTCAAGTTACCTCGGTCTTGCCAAGCCGTGATATCTGAACAAACCAACGCAGTTAGTCCCACCAAAGCATCTAGGTCTATCCCAGCAGGCGGACCTCGAGTTACCTCGGTCTCACCAAGCCGTGTCGTTGGAATAAACCGAAGTGGTCAGTCCCCCCAAAGCTCCCGGGTCTATCCCGGTTGGCTGACCTCAGGGAATTCCTCTGTTCAAACTATGCCTTGTATCAAACAAGCTGGCAGACCTTGAGTTACCTCAATCTCGCCAAGCCGTGCTACCAGAACAAACTGATGCGGTCAGTTTCCCCAAAGCTCCCGGGTTTATCCCAATAGGCGGACCTTGGGGAATTCCCCCGTTCAAACTATGCCTTGTGTCAAACAGGGCGATAGACCTTGCGTTTCCACAACCCCTTTCAAATTAAGCCTTGTATCAAACAGGCCTTAGCGGACCTCGAATCCCCTCGATCTTATCTTAAGAAAACCTTGTATCAGACAAGCATAAAAAACCTCAAGTTACCTCGGCTTGCTCAACACTTGCACTAACCATGGAAATCGACATCCAAGCAAATACTACAAAATAAAAAGGCAATAGGAATTAGAAGGTACTCGGATACTTCATCACCTTACTAATTAAATATTTACATATAAGTGCTAACAAACCAAGAACCACCTCGGCCTCCCCGTGCCATGCCCCAAAACAAGCAGATTCAACAACCTTGGCTCGCTCAGCACTCATCACAGTTGAATTATCAAACACTAAAGGAGACAAAGAGTAGAAAATACTAGGTACTTGTACTCGGAAAACTCTTCATTTCATTACTCCATTCTGTTACAGAATATATCAAAAATACAAAATCCTTTATTACACTTTTGGTGATCAATTTACAATGTTGCAAAAATACAACCAAGTTAATCAAGTCTTAGCACAACAAGACTTAAGCAACTGTTGAACACTCACCCTCCATAGAGCCCTTTGCAGCATTTTTCAACGAGTTGGCTTCCCAACATAAGCCACTGGAGATCAAAGTTGACAGCATTGCTAGTGCTAGAGTCGATAACTTAGGGTAAATATCAACTGGAAGCCTTCTTGGCTGCACTCCGATTAAACGACACCTCTATAGATCACAACTTAATAATGTAGATCCACGAGAGCGAAGGCATGAAAAAAAAATCCACAATGAGGTCTAAGAAATGCGACAATACTAGTGTGATAGTCGCAAATCCTAGGGAACCTGGAATTCCAGGGAAGGGGGAAGAGTAAGGACGAAAGAGGGTGAACTTCTCAAGGCTGAGGAATAAGCCAACCCTCATATCGCAGCCACCCAAAACCACCAACCCTTATACCGCCCTCATTTAAAACTACCAATCCTATTGCCGCCCTCGTTCAAAACCACACTTTTTAATCCTACTCTCGCCCAAACATGCCCAGCTTCGGCCATCAATACAGTAACCAACCCCATGATATCACCATCCAAAGTACTATCATGGACCGGCAGAACCTTCACTCGATTCAACATTATCGACTCTCAAATCCTAAGATTTCTGACAGGAAGGAAGACAACCAAACATGAATCGCAAGATACATGAAAATGAAGGAAGACCCCTTATTTTTATAGGAATAATGGGGAACATTGTAATGACCCGCTCCTACCTACGAGCACTACTAGTGAATAATCAACCGAATTACTCCCACAACAAATCAACAACTAAAGGGTTGGACTATGTTTCAACAGGAAAAACCCTAGGTGGGCACTAAGCTTCGTCCTTCCCTTTGCTCCACTTGAGGAATTTGTCCCAAATCAATAAAGATACACAACGAAATGGGACCCGAAACCCGAGTGAGCTTCACCTTTATTCGGCTCACCTCACATTTCTTCAGCTCGCCTCTCAACAAGCCAAAGATGACCCAGGCACAAAACTAGCACATTAAAACTTAGCTGAGTACTGGGAATTTATGGGAACATGCCTTTTCGATCCCTACTGATCCAAACTCGGCTTCGTCAACTAAAGTCATATGCATCAAGCAATCTCACCATCACCTATCACACTATGATGATTACAACTAGATACATCTAGCGCTCAGCAACATTTACATTCAATCATAATAATAAATATACAGGTAACACTCGCGAATACATGCAGTAATATATATATATATATAACATACAATTCGGGCAACACTACTAGTTGCCACATCATCCTCCCAACATCATCTATGCTTCCATCTAGACATGCATCATCTACAACATGAGGTAAAACCTCATGAGTCATAAAGACACAGTAAGGGTGCAATGCATAAGTAAATGAAGCATGAGAGAGCATATAATGCAAAAATTCAATGCAAATGAGTAGTCTTCCATGTCCTCATAACCTCCATAGGTTAAGGCATCAACCAACACTTCCCACAACACTAGTCCTCCATATGGCCGTAGGTACACTAGATCACATATCACGTAAATGTTGACCACTACATGTAATTCATAAAAAGAACACTTACAAATGCAAGCAAGACCATCACCACTTGGGGTCATCCCTTACTTGGTTTGAAGCCTCTTCTCTGCCACGGGCAAGAACACTAGCCCGAACTTTGAACTTTTCTTGTTGAACCAACTTGCTCATATTAATTAAATTTTGATGCTTAACAAAAATATTTTTATGATATAAATGTATTTCTTTCTCATATAAGAAATAAATTTATTTTGAATTAAAAGTTAGTATAAAGAGTTAATTTATTTGAATTAAAGGTGGATTGTCTTTAGACATGTTTCCTTCTTTTGATCATTTATGCCTCAAAAGTTTATGTTTTCATTTATTGATAAATGCTTTTATTACTTATGCAAAAAATATATTTATTTTGAATTAAAGGAGAATTACTTTTAGACATATTTTCTCTTTCTCATACAAAAAGTAAATTTATTTTGAATTAAAGAGAATTGGTTTTAGACATGTTTTCTTTTATTCATGCAAAAAGTAAATTTATTTTGAATTAAAGGAGATTACTTTTAGACATATTTTTTTGTTTTAATCATTTATGTCTCAAAAGCTTATATTTGAATTTTCAAATATTGATTTCTCATACAAAAGTAAATTTATTTTGAATTAAATGTGAGACATGTTTTCTTATTATTTGAGAAAGTATAAACATTTTTTGAATTTCAAACTTCATAATAACCCTTTCTTTAGTGGCTAAAATGCTTATAAATACCCCCCCAAACTCATTTTTTGAGTATCCAAGTACTTTCATTGCATATCCAAAGCACCCGGAAGCTCTCAAACAAGCATCCATTTGATCCGTGGTCGCCACTACTGCTCGATCCGCCAAGCTTCACCACCTAGGTCTGCGTTCACTGCCACCTCTCTGTGCAAGCCAATCAGATCCATGACACCAATCGGATTCACAGTGAGCTCATTTTCATTTTCATTTTCATTTCTTTCATTTTTTTCCTATGTGATTGTTCTTATTAGGGTTTCATAGTTATTCGTTGTTCCTACCAGATCTGGCCTTCAAGTCTGTCTGTTTGTTTGTTTGTCCGGACCGATCTACTCAGATCCAGCTAGATCTACCTAGTCCCAACATCCAGCCAGATCTATCTAGATCTACCCAGATTCGGTTAGATCTATCCAGTATCCAAATCTAGCTAAATCTACCTTTGTCTTAACAAAAAAAAAAAAAACACTAAAAAATTATGTCAGGATCTGGTTCTGCGGTGCCTACAAAGTATTAAGAAGAAAATGTACTCAATCATGCGTCTTTGCCCCTTTCTTCTGCCATGAAGAATGACTTACTGATTTTGCAGCTATCCTTAAGGTTTTTTGTGCCAGTAATGCCTCAAAACTCCTGGCCCAACTTTCAGTGAGTGACTGTTATGGGGCTATCGCTACACTCTTGTATAAAGCTCAAGCTAGGCTTCATGATCCTATTTATGGTTGTGTATCCTACATTTTTTCCCTCCAATAATAGGTTGTCGATCTTCAATTTCATCTAGCTTTATTAGAGCAATTATTATTTACAAACTCTTATGAAAACCCTCACAATGTTCAAAATTGGTTTCATGCTGAAACTAATTCAAACCCATATTATGACCATGGATCTTTCCTCTTGGATGATCCAAACCCTATTTGAAATTTTGAAAACCCAGTCATCCAAGAAGAAAATGTGTCGTTTCCTTATTTCCAATAGGCTAGTTTGTAACCTTACCCAGTCGAAACTAGTAGCAGCCAATGGCCATTCCTAGGTGATATAGATGAACTTGGATCCGTCGTGTCGTGTTCGGCAACCATCATCAGCATTGAACATCGACGAAATCCAAAACTATCAACATGGGTGCCTTAGATTATTGCTTTGTAAATTTTGTAATGCTACTATATCCCTTGATTATACTATGATTACTTTCTTTAATGTTGTGTAATCTTGAATTATGCTCGATATTGTGAATTATGCTCGATATATTTCTCTCATGAGCTATATTGTTTATATATCTTTATTTTCTTCGTTAATAATGTCTTTTTCATTATGATAAAAAGTGGGAAAAGAATAAGATGTTATAAGATGAGAGATTGTATGTATAAGAGTGTGAATTGTATATTATTTTTGTATGGGCAAAAATGTATTATAATATTTTTTTTGTATGTGTGAGGAAATAGTATATCTAAGAGATAGGACATCAAGCAGGTGCAATCAAGACAATCATATTTGGCAATCAGGTTTGGTCTTTAAAACTCTTAAAAAAATAATTTTATCTATTAAGCTATATCCAAGTACTTCCATTGCATATCTAAAGCACCCGAAAGCTCTCAAACGCTCTCAAGCAAAGCATCCAAGCAATTCGAGACTCTCGAAATATTATTGCACATCCACCGAAGAGTCATAAGGCAAGAGGAGAAAAGTTCTTCAAGTTTTCTACGACCAATCCAAATTTCTCCATTTGAGGTTACAAATTTATTTAAATATTATTGCCTTGTATAATTTGTTCTTAATTGTTTATTTGTGTCCAAGTATGGACAAATTATTTGTAACATTTAAATTACTATTGTGAAATGTATAGGTTTTCTAGAACCATTAAAATCTAGGTGAATCTAGTTTTCAAGGTAAGCTAGAAAGAAAACCTTGGTGTAATGGTTGCCTAGAACCCGTTGTAATCTAAGTGTGTATCTAGTTTCCAAGGTGAGCTAGTGTGAAATCCTGAGTGAAATTATTTTAGTGGGACCCCAAGGGTGGTTAGATATTGGGAGAGTGGACTAAGTGTGTGTGAAAACACCGAACTATTATAAATTGTGTTGTGCCTTATTGTATTTATTTTTGTTATATCTTGTGCTTTACATTTATTATTAATCTCAAATATAATTTATTATATTTATCAAATATATATTCTTAAATAATTATTAATGAAAAATATTCATTAAAAGAGAGAAAAATTTTAACCACTCAATTCACCCCCCTCTTGAATGGCCATACCCTAAGGGACCAACACTTCTAGGATCATTGCCTCCTCGGCCAACCCTAGATGTAAACCACACAAAAACCCAACCACATTAGGAATCAAACTAGGGCCTTTATTTTTTCCACACCTTGCAAAAATCCACCCATCGACAATTCCAAACAACCCCAACCAAGGATTTTATCCAACCAACACACATTCCACATTATATCGCATAATACGAAGAATTCAAAAAGAAATAATTACTTACCTTGATCAATCCGGAGGAGAAATCCAAAAATCTCCCACACCAGCGTTGCCTCCCGAGTTGCCACTTGCGGCCAAAATCCCATTTTCGAGACTCTGGCACACTTCTCGAGCCCCAAAATAATTTTTAGATTTTTTTCCATATTTCTAGCATTTTTCTCCCATTTTTTTCCCTTTTTCCATATTTTTCTTTTTTTTTTCTTTCTTCTTATTATTTTTTTCTTTATTTTCTTCTTTCTTCTTCCACATTTTTCTTCCTTCTTCTTCTTTGCAACACATGGTCTCCACTCCCACGCATAGCTCGCCCGCCACAGCCGCTAACCGTGCTTCCATCGCCAGCCGACCCTAGTTGTCGCACGATCGGTGCTTGTCGCCACCACTATCGCCGCCACGAGGCACCGGGCCAGCTTCCCCACGCGTCTCCAGTCGCTTGCTGCTGTCGCTGCACGTTGATCGTCCATTGCTGCTTCAGCCACCCTCGCCAACGACCATCGCCTCAATCGCTGCCTACACGAACACCGCTGACCTCCACAGTCGCTCCATCTCCGCTCGATCGCCATGGTTCCTCTACTGCTAGTCTCTGCAACCAGCACTACCATCGTCGACCACAGCTGCTTCCCGCGCCGCCGTTGCTTCAGGCCGGAGCT
This sequence comes from Diospyros lotus, assembly GCF_014633365.1. Taxonomy (NCBI): domain Eukaryota; kingdom Viridiplantae; phylum Streptophyta; class Magnoliopsida; order Ericales; family Ebenaceae; genus Diospyros; species Diospyros lotus. The sequence continues at coordinate 32,263,839 of NC_068341.1, read as the reverse complement.
TGCCGCTTTAGGCCGATCGCTTTCTCTCTCTGCTCACACTCTCGATCTCTCCTCACTCATTCTCGGCCATGGCTCTCATGAGTGAGCTCTCTCTTCCTCTACTTCACTCGGCCAAATGCTTCAACAGAGAACAAATTAATTTAAATGCTACTACTGTAGCACACTTGGCTCCCAAGCCAACCACAATTTTCACTTTAATCCCTCAAATAAATTCCTCAATCCCACTTAAGAGAATTATTTATTACACTTGGACCCTCCAAGCCAATAATTAATTACCATCAAGCCACTAAATTCTTGATTTTTTGAAAATTGATAACCGACATTTACTCGGAAATGTCAATTTCATCCTTGGGCCCACATGAGACTTTTTCTTCTCATAGAAATACTTCAGGGTTGCCTTACTCATAAAATCGAACCACCCTTAGGGTCCTCTTAGCTTTCCAGAGGTCCCATGCGACCATTCAATACTGGCACTCATTCAGGCTTATACAAAATTTATTCCAAATATTATTTTCGATCTGATTGCTTTCAGGATCATTGGCCTCACCTCGAGATGCTCACCAATCTCATGCCATCTTTCTTGGACATCCAAGTTTCGGGCCATTCCATGTCATTGATTCAAAAAAATTTATTAATTAATTTCTCAAAATCGATCTTTGGGCTTCCTAGACCACCTGAGGTTCTTTCCAAATAACCGAAAATCATATCATTTCCATCACCATGTAATACCGGGTATTACAAACATCTAGCATAATCTGCCCCCACCTATGATCATGTCACCTATCCTGACATTAATGCCCCGTATCTGGTAGCTAAAGAGCCACTGTTGAAATAGGGCTATGTACCCAAGCAGTTAATACCCTGCGCCTTAGGGAAGCGGCGCACCTCACGTGGGAAAACTTCCCCTCACCTTTGTGGATGCACCCCTTGGGAAAGCAACACGTCCTACATTAGCAAATGTCATTTCACCTTCATAACCACGCGCTTTAGACTCTGTGTCACATGCGCCCTCAAAACACAGCAGCCGAACTGCCGCATTCAGGCATCCCAGGGAAAGTCGAGAATAGAGCACGGCCATCTCACACCTCATTGACCCATTGGTGCCAATCAACCTCGACGCCCTGACCCCGGCCCTATCCCGACCTTGATGAATCAACAAGAAGGAAAAGCAAGACAAAAAGGAAGAAATACAAAGTCGGACCATGTCCAAAAATTCCTTTTTAATTAAAATAATAGGGTCACGATGCCGACCATTTACATCACAAGAAAAGCAAAAGAAGTGAGGGCCACTCTAGGGATCAGTGACAAGTTAATCCGCCTAGATGGAGAAAAGGGCCTCATCAGCTTGCTCGGCGTCTTCACCTGGCTGACCAACTGTTTCTTGTGCCCCTTCCAAGGCTTCGCCTTCGACCAGATCCTCTGAACCTTAGTTCACAAGATGGCCATCCATTACCTCCTTGGAAGGGTCACAACCAGTAAGGCCCGCCTCAGGATAGTGTATCCAAAGTTGCACCAGCGCGTTATTGAAGCCCTTAAGATATTGCATAAGGGCTTCCCTCCTCACACGGGCCTCCAAGCGAGCAACTTCATGATGAGAGGTATCTCGTTCGACCTCCAACACCTTAACTTCTTTACTTAGCTCGACCAATCTCTGCCGAGCCGCCTCTCTCTGGTCAATTACTCTCAGAAGACTAGACTCTGCCTCCTTAGTCCTCACCTCGGTCGATAAAACCCGTCCATAAAGGTCGTCTGACTCAGCCCTTAACTGTGTCTCCACCCGCTCTTCTAGGTCTCCCAAGCCTTAATTATCAGCCCGCTGCTTCTCCAACTTCAATTCGACTTTAGCCTCAACCCTTTGTTGTTTCAACTCCATAAATAACAAATGGGTAGCAGCGCGCAGTTGCAGCATCTCCCCCCATCGATACATCCTCTCTCCCCCAAGGAGGCAAGCCTCTTCTGATCAACACCCAATAGGAGATGATCCTTGACAAACTTCCCTGACCGAAAGGCATGGCTCCAGAGGCTTTGGGGATTGTCCTTAGCGTTGTCGCAACCCCATAAGCTCGGCTTTGGACTACTCATCAGTTGAGCGGGTCCCAGCTCGGCCTGAGCTCGAGGAATTGGGGGCATTAGCAATCGGATTTGAACCCAAGGGGCCCGCAACATCAATAGCCGGCCTAGAGCTCAAAGAGCCTGGCGTATCAACAACTTGACTCAAAGGACTCGGCACATTAGGAACTTGACTTGAAGGCCCCAGTTCGTCGGCCACCCGACGTCTCTTCTGTTGAGGAGGCACCTCCTCGATCTTTGGCGGTGAGGTGATCGGGGCTGTCGAACACCGATAGATTAGATAAATGATGATTCGGATTTGCAATAGGGGTGTAACCCAAAGTCGTCTTCCAACGAACCTCAAACGGATCTGTCAAAACAAGGCTAAACGGGGGGGGGGGGGAAAGTTTTGATGAAAAACAGAAAACAAACTAAGCAAGAGCACAATAAATCGAGATACAATCAGTTGCAAACCAACCTTCTATCCCAGTTTTCATCGCCTTCTCAATAAACAAATTGTTTAGTTCTAATCCTCAAATCAAAAATCAGAAAAATCCTTTAACAACCGCCAAAGATTGGAAAGAAAACCAATAAAAAGATTTCAGAAACCTCTTAGTTCAATCTATCAGTTTTGATTCCCCTTATTGCACAGATTCGAGACTGATTGAAATACCATCCAAACAGGTTGTTCTTGCTTCTAGTTAAAGCCTCAACCGAGCACAAAAACCTTGGATTCTCAAACAAAGACAATGCATGCATTCATCCAACCGGTATCAACACATACACAAATTTAAGAGAGAACAGAAACAAGAGAACAATAAAGTTAAAACTAAAAAATAGATTTCCATTAAAACCAAAGACTCAAACCGGGAACAAGGATGGTATTGCAACTGATTACAGAATCCTTAGCCCTCCATCTTGACAAGAACAATGGAGAGAGGAAAATCTGGCTACTGTTCATGCCCTTCAAAAGAATACTCTTTTTTTAATGGCCTCTTAAGGTGCTTAAGTAGAGCTTAAGGAGGAAACCCTAGGTTACTTCCACTTCACAGCCGATTTCGGATAGGTTAACGCGCGTTCTGGGATTCCGCCTCTTCATAAGAATTGTAGATCAGGAAGCTTAGATGAATTTGGGCTTTTGACTCACTTGATTTGGATATCGGACGCCCAAGATATGGCCTTTTAAAGAATCAGCATCTCTGCAGCTTTCCTAATTTGACCCAACTTCCTAGCCCCGACTTTGAAGTGCTGTTTGAAGGCCCAAACGAACTCGGATTTGGACAAACCATACCATTCCAGAAAGCACAAGAAGTCCTCTACAGTATCTCTGAAGACATCATCTTCATTCTGGAATTTTATCTTGGCCAAAATACTGAAGGAAGTGCAGGAGGTCAAATATGCTAAAATTGCCCTTACTTCTCTATCTCCAATTTCCAAGATATCTCATTGCCATCAAGACGTCTCATTGGCCCCATCTCATGCTCCCATAGCCCTAAACCTGGAAAAATAAAGTAAAATAGTGTGAAGCCCAATTCCTATAAAATAAAATGAAATAAAATCAAGATGAATAAAATGACACAACTAATGTGCAAAAAGACTAAATATGAGGGCTAAATAATATGAAAATATGTGCTCTATCAAATTCCCCCACACTTGGACTTTTGCACTCCTGGGCAAAACACTAAACACTAACATTCACTCTTTCAAACAAAAATGATGCAAAGAATGCAAAATGAGAGGCATGGCAAGTTTTATAGGAATTCAACACTTCAAAGATCATCTTTCTTACACTTCCCAAACAAACAAGTAGCATGGCAATTTTACTTGGCAAGGCGAGTCAAAATAAGCAAACCCTCATAGAATAAGAACATGCTTTCAAGTTCCTCAAATGCTATGCCCAACTCCACCCAATCATAATTCCACTACCAGATATGCTCATCTTCTAAATCTCCACTCTCAGTGCTTTATGCATGCAAATCAAAAGGACTTTTATCCATGGCTCAAACATGGTAAGGTGAAAGGGATAGGAAGATAACAATGAAAAGTAAACTTTAGGAAGAAAGAAAACATTCAAGACAATCCCAAGATCAATGAAGAACTATTAAGCAAGCAAAAAAATAGAACCCTTTTTTTTTTTTTTTTCGCATGGTGGGTGCGTTTTACGCTCCATCCCACCTTGGTGAGTGCGTTTTACGCTCCATCTCACCTTGGCCTTTGGCCTTTCTATCTATGTTTTTTTTTCTTCTTTTGATTCCAAAGGACTTGCTTAAATTTTTTTTTTTAATCAAGGGATGCAATGAATGTTCTTCAACCTAAAGAAGGGAAAAGATCACTTTTTTTTTTTTTTTTGGTATGACGAGTAAAATGAAAGAATGCCTTAATCATCTTTTCACATGCATGAGCATTGATAGCTTCAATAAAGATTCAAAACAAACTCTGAGTGATACCCATAATTAGTGGATGCAGGCATAGCATAAGAAAGGACAAGAACATGCACAAATATCCCCACAAAGGCTACCTCAATCAACTCACCAAGCCAAACTCATTTCCAATTACTTGAAAGCCCAAAAAGATAAGATCAACTTTCTAATCATGCTAAATTCTTTCAAACTCAATTTGCCTCATTTTGCAATTTTTTTTATTATTATTTTTTTTTATAAATTCAATTTTCTAAAACTCCTCCCCCCACACTTAAACATTACATTGTCCTCAATGTAAGCATGTAGCAAGAATCAAGGTCTAGGACAAGTAAAGAATATACAAAAAAAAAAAATAAGGAGAGAAGAACAGCCTGATTTTGTCAATTGTAGGCGGCATTGAGGAGATGCAGCTCCTCCATAGTATGCTCCTGAAAGCTCTCGTAGAATGGCTTAAGCCGCTGCCCGTTGACTAGGAATCGCCTTGCAGTTGACTCATCCATAAGCTCAACTGCACCATAAGGAAAAACATGAGTAACCACAAAAGGACCAATCCAACGAGAACGCAACTTACCTGGATAAAGTACCCTCATGCACATTAATTATTGTCCTTGCAGTTTTCAAGAAGGGTCTACCTAGAATAAGTGGTGCGTGTCCGGGTGTGTGATCATCCTCCATATTCAAAACATAGAAGTCAGCAGGGAATATGAAGTCCTTTACCTTTACTAATACATCCTCTAATACTCCCTCAGGGTATGCTATGCTCCTATTTACCAACTGGACCACCACTCCTGTAGATGTCAATGTGCCTGCACCTGCCTGCAAAGAAGAATACACAGATTTAGGCATCACATTAATAGAGGCTCCTAAATCCAACATAGCATTATGAAATTGCAAATTTCCAATAGTGCAAGGAATGGTGAAAGTCCCTAGATCTTTGCATTTCTGAGGCATGGAAGGTTGAATCAATGCTGACACATTTCTTCCCAAGTTGATTTTTTCATTTCCTTTTAGTTTCCTTTTGTGGGTGCACAAGTCTTTGAGAAACTTGGCATACTTGGGAATCTGTCTGATGGCCTCCAAGAGTGGTATGTTCACCTCAACTTTTTTGAAAGTTTCCATGATCTCCTTGTCCAACTCAGCTTCTGCCCTCTTTTTATTTTGAGTGGCTCGGTGAGGAAATGGCAGTGGATGGTTGTGAGAAGTCTCTCCTCTATCTTGATCAATGGTGGTGGGCTGCTTGTCCTTTTGAATGGGAGGAGGCTAATCTTCCTTTTGGCTTTCTTGTTGCTGCCCAAATTCTGGTTGTGGAGAGGGTGGGCTGCTTAACTCCTTGCCACTGCGGAGAACGATAGCACTTACATTGCCCCTTGGATTTGAAACTGGCTGTGAAGGCAACTAACCCGAACGTTGACTCCGTAGCTCACTGATGTTGGTTGCCAGCTGTCCAATCTGTGTCTCCAAATTTTGTATGGCAGTGTCGGTTCTTTGCTGAAACTGGAGATTGTTGGCAACGAGCTGCTTCATGATATCTTCCAAGCTTGATTCGGATTTAGGTACTGGTTGTGGTTGCTGCATTGATTGACTTGGTCTTTGTGCATTGAATCTGTGCTGCTGAGGTTACTGCTGCTGTGGCTGGAATGGCTGGTTGGAAGGACCTCCATACCTCAAGTTCGGATGATCTCTCCACCCTGGATTATACGTGGCAGCATATGGATCATATCTTTGTTGCTGTGGCTGGAAGGGTCTTCTTGGAAAAATGCCAGCACAGGCTTCTGTATTCTCCTGCAGTTGAGGACATTGGTCAGTACCATGGGAGGATAATGAACAAATACCACATACCTGCTGAGATTTGGACTGTCCTTTATCAAGGGCTAGCTGTCTGACCATGGAGGCCAATTCCTCCAGTTTGTTCTCTATCCTCTGTTGGTCATTGATGGCAGTAACACCAATCTCATTGGCCTGTCTCATGGGAGTGGCTGACCTGGTACCAAACTGTTGGGCATTCTGTGCCATCTTGGAGATTAGCTCTTGAGCAGCTGCTGGTGTCTTTTCAGAGAGGGCTCCTCCACTAGCTGCATCCACCAAATACCTATCCATTGGAATAAGACCTTCATAGAAGTATTGGACCAACAGCTGGTCACTGATTTGATGGTGTGGACAACTAGAACAGAGTTTCTTGAATCGCTCCCAATACTCATGTAATGTCTCCCCATGATTCTGCCTTATGCCACAAATTTATTTCCGAATGGCGGCTGTTCGGGATGCTGGAAAGAACTTCTCCAAAAAGATTCTTTTTAGCCCATCCCAACTTGTGATGGCAGCAGGTGGTAGGTAGTATAACCAATCCTTTGCAGCTCCATCCAATGAAAATGGGAAGGCCCTAAGTTTTATTTGCTCCTCATCAACTCCTTGTGGCCTCATTGTGGAGCAGACAACATGGAATTCCTTGAGGTGCTTGTGCGGATCTTCAACTGCAAGGCCATGAAACTTGGGAAGCAAATGGATTAGCCCAGATTTCAATTCAAAGGTTGCATCCAATTGGGGATATTGAATGCATAAAGACTGGTAGTGCACATCAGGAGCAGCCAATTCTCTAATGGTTCTACCATCCAAATGACCATGATTTACATTATTTCCATTATTTCCATTCCGATTGTGTTCATTCCCATTACCCGCCATTGTGTTTAAGTCAGGGGTAGGTATAGAAACAGAAGGAATATCAGATGCAGTGGCAGAAGAGGCAGGAGGATTATCAGCTATCCGAAGCTCTAACTCTCTAGCCTTCCTTTGCTTCCTAAGGGTCCTTTCTATTTCAAGGTCTAGGTCAATTGGTATGTCCTTAGAGGACCTGGTCATGCACTAAAGATCAGCACAAAAACACACTCAAAATGACTCACAAAAAACAGCACACAAACTGGCCTATGCACACCAAAAATGCAAAAACGTAAGGCACATAAAATCTATCAATCAAGAAGCCCTAAGATGATTTTTTTAAGCATTTTTTTCACAAAATTTCACCACACCCACATTAAGGACCCTAAAAGGACCAAAACCAGCCACTGAAAATCACAAAAGTGGCCAAAAAGTGGTCCAAACGTTGGAATTTGGCCAAAAAAGGCTCTTGTCACAGAAAATCTGTGAGTATTGCTCACCACACCCCCATTTCTTTGGACACCAAGTTTCAGCTCAATCAGAGAAAGTGGGAAGCAGTGAACAGTAACTGTCAAAATCGTTTTTTTTTATCAAATCAGCTCCTATTTTGCCTCAAAGACCACTCTAAATGCAAGAAAACATCAAGGGAGGCATAAAGACATGAAATAACATCAAGTAAGGATGAGAAAGGAAGAGGATAGAACCGGTATCTTGTTCTCAATCCTTAAATTTTGCTATCTGTCATGGAGGCTGTCAAAACTGCATGAATAAGAGTTTGCTGAGTTTTCTGTCAAAACTGCTGAATTTTGCTATCTCTTGCACTTGGATGCAGCTTGCTGGTCTCACTACAAAACAGAGAATAAGAGTTTTCTGTCAGCAGCTATTCCTGAAGGCATGTTCACTTCTTGATTTGTGGCATAAACTTGGTACGTGGCGTTGTATCTAGCAGTGCCGAGTATGGTTAACTCGCTTTGGACCGGTAGCCCGCAACCAGCTAGTTTCCAACCTATATACCAAGTAGCAACCACAATTTCTGCAATTAGATTATCAAAGAATATATATATATTTTTTTTTGAATCAGTCTTCTTTTGATAGAAACGAGATTGGTTCCCAGGCAATGGCGCCAAAATCTGATCGGGGCTGTCGAACACCGATAGATTAGATAAATGATGATTCGGATTTGCAATAGGGGTGCAACCCAAAGTCGTCTCCCAACGAACCTCAAACGGATCTGTCAGAACAAGGCTAAACGGGGGGGGGGGGGGAAGTTTTGATGAAAAACAGAAAACAAACTAAGCAAGAGCACAATAAATCGAGATGCAATCAGTTGCAAACCAACCTTCTATCCCAGTTTTCATCGCCTTCTCAATAAACAAATTGTTTAGTTCTAATCCTCAAATCAAAAATCAGAAAAATCCTTTAACAACCGCCAAAGATTGGAAAGAAAACCAATAAAAAGATTTCAGAAACCTCTTAGTTCAATCTATCAGTTTTGATTCCCCTTATTGCAAAGATTCGAGACTGATTGAAATACCATCCAAACAGGTTGTTCTTGCTTCTAGTTAAAGCCTCAACCGAGCACAAAAACCTTGGATTCTCAAACAAAGACAATGCATGCATTCATCCAACTGGTATCAACATATACACAGATTTAAGAGAGAACAGAAACAAGAGAACAATAAAGTTAAAACTAAAAAATAGATTTCCATTAAAACCAAAGACTCAAACCGGGAACAAGGATGGTATTGCAACTGATTACAAAATCTTTAGCCCTCCATCTTGACAAGAACAATGGAGAGAGGAAAAGCTGGCGACTGTTCACGCACTTCAAAAGAATACTCTTTTTTTAATGGCCTCTTAAGGTGCTTAAGTAGAGCTTAAGGAGGAAACCCTAGGTTACTGCCACTTCACAGCCGATTTCGGATAGGTTAACGCGCGTTCTGGGCTTTGTCCTCTTCATAATAATTGTAGATAAGGAAGATTAGATGAATTTGGGTTTTTGAATCACTTGATTTGGATATCGGACGCCCAAGATATGACCTTTTAAAGAATCAGCATCTGTGCAGCTTTTCTAATTTGACCCAACTTCCTAGCCCCGACTTTGAAGCGCTGTTTGAAGGCCCAAACGAACTCGGATTTGGAAAAACCATACCATTCCAGAAAGCCCAAGAAGTTCTCTACAGTATCTCTGAAGACATCATCTTCATTCTGAAATTTTATCTTGGCCAAAATACTGAAGGAAGTGCAGGAGGTCAAATCTGCTAAAATTGCCCTTACTTCTCTATCTCCAATTTCCAAGATATCTCATTGCCATCAAGACGTCTCATTGGCCCCATCTCATGCTCCCATAGCCCTAAAACTGGAAAAATAAAGTAAAATAGTGTGAAGCCCAATTCCTATAAAATAAAATCAAGATGAATAAAATGACACAACTAATGTGCAAAAAGACTAAATATGAGGGATAAATAATATGAAAATATGTGCTCTATCAGGAGGGAGTACCAACGGCAACTGCAGAAATTGGTCGGGCACGAATAGGACCTTTTGACTTAGTGGCAGCGCCTTCCCTTACTTACAAGGGCCTTGGAGGGCACTCCGATGCTCTTCTTCACCACACACCTCACCATCCCCCTATCGTCAACTCTGGTGCCCTTTTCCCTAAAACATGAAGCCCTAATAAGAACCATGGTTAGCAGAAACCAAACAAAGACACATACCAACAACGTACCTATGTAAGCGAATAAAGCTTGGGGATCTGCCACAAACTCCACAAGTTTCGTAAACTCAAGTTGTGGGAAAAATGTGAAGGCATCCACTAGGGCCTGTTCATCTAGATCTAGACCTTCATACTCCACCTCCATAGGGGGGTTCAGTGTAACGCCCTATTTTCCCAAAGCGCACGTTAACTTGAAATTTCGGGAATATATTTTTTTTTCAACAATCACACAACGTAAATTAAAACCCTAACAATCCCGATCTACCATCTCAGCATATTAACTTAAAGGAATAAGCTAAGACTAGTAATATCATCACCTCAGCGGAAGCAGAATCGAAATCTTGAAAATACATAACTGAACTCACTTTATTCATATCGTAGAAATTATTTGACAAGACATTTCAAAACAAAATACATCGAGTCTCATCTATCACAACAACTACTAATACCTCGAGCATAGACAAAATATAGGCTAACGATTACCAACGAAATCAACAGCTACATCTAGAGAACCCCATTTCCTTTACCGTTGTTGCTTTCACCTGGAACATTTGAATATTTCAGGGACATAGTCCAAATTAGATGATGAATCATCTAAGCGAGAGTTCAAAAACATTTTCATGAGTATATGCAGACCATGGATAAAACCAGCATACATGTCCCATCCCAAGAGAATCCCACATAACACTTAACCATAACCGGGGAAAATGTAATCTCTCTAAAGGCAACACAACCACAAAACACATTGGCATAACACAATCCTGCTTAAAAGGGACAACCTCAACGCATGAACCCAGGTATCACCCCTACATCATGTTTAGGCATTACGCTCTCACTCAAAAGCATTTCGAATCCCAACACAACCCTGGTCACAAGATGATCAACACTATCCTCAGAATCAACGTCCACCTAGGCAATAATGCTATTTCTCAAAGGCACCTGGGATGGTGTCCACTCTCAGCCCTTGCCACTTGAGTCAACAACCGAGGTGGTGTCCATTCTCAACCCCGTTACTTGAGTACCGTAGGGTGAAGTCCGTCTCAACCTCGTCCCAAGTGGGTCATGTAGCATTAATCCTTGGCACGCATCCCGAGTGCTATCACTCAAGTGCCACACACAAGTTGACAGCCCACATCCCACATGGACATCACACAAACATGTCAATGCCACAACACAAATGATGCATCATATAAACTTGACATTTGCATGCACATAATTTAAAATAAAAAATTCTATGCACATGTAAATAACCACTTTGGATGAACCATCAATATGCAACAACCGATCACAGGTCAAATCATTTGAATAAATAAATCATATGCAGGGTTGAACCACCCAAAATAAACCAAGTTTTCGATAGAAATATTCACAATAAACCAAGTCTTTAAATCAGATCACTCACGATAAATCAAGTTGGGGAAAAAAACTCCCACTTTTAGATACAACTGGAATTTTCTTGAAAAGCGTGCACTATCTCGATTTGCCTTCCAACCTCAAAATTTACACAAGTCTCTTCACCTTAAGCCATAGAGCACCTTAATCATCATATAAGTATCAAAACCTATTTTTTCTCATAATTTCCTCAATTTTCTCTATTTTTCTCCCATTTTTCCTTATTAATATTCCAAAATAAATATCTACACAACTATTTTCTCAAATATTTTTACATAATAATTCCTAAAACATTTTTCAAAGAATTTTTTTAAAAAAGTCAAATCTTACCTCAGAGGCACGTACCCCCACACACCTGGGACATGAACTGGGCGTAACAGCCACTCGTGAAGGCTACGTTCCGCCCTTCTTTTCCGGCGATGACACACCGACATTTTTGGATTCTTACACCTTGATGATCTACAGCTCTAGTCAATCCTAATGGCATGTCCCAATGCTCTAAAGAATGGCTAGAAGGTCCTCAACCGGAGGCTTAAAGCCTTGGCTAGTGCATCTGCCTCGCTTCTTCGGTGAGCTTCGAAACCCTTTCAAGCTGCCACCAAAATGCCTCAAAATTTTCAGAATGGACCCTCAACTCATGGGGAACAAAAGCCCCTTAATTTCATCCCCCAATTCATTCTAAAATGGGCAAAATTTGAAGCTCCCATTTGCAAAACCCCCGGCTAAGCCCTAGCTATTTATAGCCAAAACTAGTCCTCGAAACGCCCATGGTTACCTTACCCGATGCCTTAAACGTCTTGAGCTCACCTTGGATGACCCAAAAGCATCGACAATCGGCCTTAAAAGCCCATTTACAGGCCGTGACATACCGACCAAGACATGGTCGAATTTCTTGAATTTTCGGCCACCCTTGTGCTCGCCGTTGGCCTTACCTTGATCCTCGAGCTTCCCCAAACATCTCCCTTGAGATCTCCTTGGTCGAAAGCGTCGATTAGCGGCCTGCAGAATTACTGGTCGCCATGGCAACTTCCACCTTTGGAAAATTCCACTTTTGCCCCTCCATAATTTCCCAAATTCATTTCGACCCTTTTTTGGAAGCCCTTAAACTTTCTATCATTTCCATTGAGACCCTCATGTTCTAAGATCTTCATTTCATCCCCAAAGATTCCAAAAAATCACCATTTTGACCTCTCCCAGGCATATGTGATAAATTACACTTAGGCCTGAATCTTTATTTTGGTCGTAAACCCTTTTATTTCTTCTTGAAACCACTGAAGGGTTGTTCTATATACCAATTATGACCTTTCTTGGGGTTCTATTGACTTCCTAGAAGCCCCCTACAATTATTCAATTTTTTAGCCTAACTCATAGTTGTATTTTAGCTGTACCGAAAACCGTTCCTGATCTAATTTCTTTTGATACAAAAAATCATGTCTTGAGACACGAGTTGATACTATAACATTTTTCTTTGATATCTAAGTTTCGGGGCACTCCCTTCGATTGATTCGATGACGTATTTTTATTATTAAGCCAATTTTTGATATTTTAATCTCACTTAAATCACACGGCAGCCTTATGCCGAAACAAGGTTTTACATTCAATACTGACTGCCAACATAAGGGGTATTTCTCCTTGCCTTCCTTGTCTAGAAAAAAGCTGAGTTCCTTCTCGCTCAAGGCCACCTTGAATAAGTTGTCCTTCAAATGTTTAAAGGAAGAGGTGAAAGCCTTCAGCAACAACTTCCCCGTGCATCCGGTTAGGGAAATCCAACCACCTCGGCTGACCACTTACCAATGATAATAGCGAAAAAAGATTGCCTTGGTAGGTTTGCAGCCAAGAAACTCAACCAGCACTTCGAAACCACGAATGACGCCATAACCATTCAAGTGCAACTGCGTTGGAGCAATATTCATCGCCTCTAAAAGCGAACCCTAGAACTCGGTTAAAGGAAGCCGCAACCATAGCTTCTCAAAGAGCACCTCGTATATATAAAGAAACCAAGGGTCCAAGACTAAATAACAAACACGTTTTTCCCTACCGCAAGGGTGACAGACGAATTTCCCTTCCCCTTTCTTGGTCCCAGAGAGGGATAAATCCCTCCTCATGGCCTCCACCGAGTCAATGAGGCGTACTTTGATACAATTCGACCTCTTCACTTACCCAATTGTATGCTCGAGCAGAGTTCGAAGTCGAGACAACCATTGGCAAACAGACTAGCACACCACTCTAACTAATCTGAAGGCCGATTAGTCAGAGTACTCGAACAAGAGAAGAGAAAAAATAGAGGAATAGTTTGAAGATGAATACAGAAGATACGCACACAAAGACGTCGCATATTAATAGGAATTGTACAAGACTCCCAACAAGCAATCAATGGCCAACGAGATCCTGCCACGTGTCCCACAATGAATGCCCTGATAAACCTGCCCCACCTAGGGTAACGGGCCACCCCATGCTTGCAGGCGGCGCCTCACCTTCTCGGACATACGCCTCAAATTCCAAATTTATGAAGCCCTCACATAATCAAATAAAGGAGCCAAAACGACATAACTCAAAATCAAGGCACCAAATTCCTCGAAAAACATCTCAACAAGACACCAGCCAACTAGGCCACGCCCCACAGACCAAATCCCGAGCATGGCAAGCCCGCCGAAGCATCAAAACCACAGGGGCAAAGCAAGACACGCACAAAAATTTCAACATAATCAAAGCATCACGAAAGGAAAGAAGGAAAAAAATTTGTTATTAAGGAAAGAGAACTCAACAAGGTTACAAGATTCACACAAAAACCTATGCCACTACACAAAATCACGGCTCGACTCGACTCTCCTCCGTCGGGTCTACAAGGCAGCCTTCCTTGATTTCCTTGAAAAAGACGAAAGACAAGAGATCCAGCTTTGGGAAAATAGCTCGAACGTGGGATAGAGCCACGTTGTACCCCTCCTTTTTTGACTCTTCTACTTCTATCTTTGCCCTCGCCATCTCGGACAGAGCAACCACCATCTCGGCCTTCGCTTTCATCACCATCGTTGTCACCTCTGCCTCCAACTTTCTCAACTCCATGCCGGGAACATCCAACTGGCTTTGAAGAACACTAACTGTTCGATCGACCTCGTCAACCAGCTTCTTAGCCTCGGCGATGGCCGCCTCCATAGCCTTCTTGACTTCCCCCTATGTTGATTCTCGGACCCGACCCAATTCCTCTTCATAGTCTGCCCTCATCTTAGTAAGTCGAGTCACCATACCTGCCTTAAGCAAACGACAATCCACAGTAAGCTAGAGTACCTGACGCTCGACCTAGTGAAACGCAACTGATGAGCCAAAACCTAGTAACCTCCTCTAGTCCGACAATGGATCAAGATAGGCATCGATGAAAAGGTCACTCCGAAATTTTGAGTCCTGAAATAAAACCAAGTAGTTGACTCTCCCGGCGGGACTCAAACCGCTAGACGATCGGATCTCCCCATCGAGACCCTTCTGATGTTTCTTATGTTGAGCCACCTCCTCGAAAATGTTAGGCTCCCCAGAGCCAAGGACTGGAGCCCTGGTGATGACGGCCATAGAAAAGGGTCGTGCAGCGGGGATAACTGATGTTGGCGCAGCTGAGGCCTTCCCAGCTGTCTTATCCGCAGGCATAGAGGAAGCTGACGTCGACGCAACTAAGGCCTTCCCAGTTGCCTTATCCGTCGACACAAAGGAAGCCGATGTCGAGACAACTAAGGCTTTCCCTATCGCCTTATCCATCGGCACAGATCTCGATGTAGCTTTATTTCCCTCCTTGCAGAGTATCTACAGCTCCTCCTTAAGGTCTTTCTTACGAAACGTGAATGCCATCTGCCCTACAAAAAGGAGTATGCAAGACATGAGAACAAACAAAGAAATAACCGCTCACAAGGTTTGCAAAACCCCACACCCTTTTTTTTTTTGTCACGAATCTACAATGGCAAAAGGATTCCAAAATTCGGGGAGTTACCTAAACCAAGCAGTTTGAAGAGCACAAACTAGAAACACAACCTCAACTAGAAGCCTCAAAGACATCTAGAGTTCAAAAAAAATTGCTAGAAGTTGAAGAAACCCTGGTCCAAGAGAGATCTTTATAAAGATTGTTGAACAACTCTTATGACACATCCAATGGTCAAAAAACCATCTGTCATAGATTTACCGCTATGAAATCACCACTTGTCACAAATCTAAAGAGTTACCCGTCTATAACACCCCACCTCCTAGACAAAACACCTCGAATCTCGAGCCCACGCTCATTACGAATCAAAGCACGAAGAAAATTACTTCACCATAGAGGCCAATCCGGCTTCAGGTGTCCTTAGAACTAGAATTCGCCCACACAACTATACGTCAACTCGGCCATATGTCTCGACCAGGTCTCAACAACAATCCGACTCTCAAAAACTCGTCTAGGCTTTCCCCCTCTAGCTCGAACACTTGCTTCTCTAACATCCGACCTGGGGGTTGTGGACCGTCCCAACCCAATCTCGACCCATCTCTCACGGCCCAATCTCGGCCCATCTCTCATGGCCCAATCTCAGCCTGACCTTGGCCCTGCGCCAACCTACAGGAACATCATTGCAGCCCCACACTGGGTATTCGTGCACCCGGTCAAATGTCATCCTCATTAATGGCAAATCCCATCTACATTAATGAAGGTCTCATCGACACCATGCTACCACCTAGGAACCTCTACCGATGCAGGATACTTAGTCCCATCACTTACAAACACACGACGCATGCATGCAAGATGACTTCTTCTCCTTCTATATGAACCCCGTTCTCCTTAGAGCTAAGGTATATTCTTCTCTCTGACTCACTAATATTCTATCACTCTCTTTATTTCCTTACTTACTCGAGCATTGGAGTGCTTGCAGGTGTCGGCCGCCCTCCGACGAACCGATCATCGAGGCCCTCCCCTCACGATTGCAGGTTCGCCTCCGACCATCCTTTTTGTCAAGAAGGGAACGGTGATTACAAGAGTACAGTGTAGACAGTTTTCCCTATTGAAACTTTCTAACACCTTATGCGGAAAAAATCTACTAATTCCAATGTTAATTTGAAGTGTCTCTTTTTTTTAATGTTTTGGCAAATTAATCTTTGTGAAACGATCCAAAGAAAAAAGGAACAAAAAGTAAAGATCTGAACAGTCTTAACTCCTCCGTCCAGTGGAAAACTTGTGTGTTGCAATGTCAACATTATGTGGAACTATATGGTCTATTGACATAGGCACGGAATAGAGGACACCTCGTGTATTGGACAGGAACCAATCTCTTGGGAAATCCTTGATTTGTTGGAATTGCGTTGGCTCCTACTCTATAATATCATCTTTAACCTTCTATGCATTTTTAATGAATTGCTCACAGATTCTTCCATTCATTAAAATTTAATCAATGAGAGTACACCAGTTCCATTTCTTCTAATATGTCAGTATTTCTATTCTTTGGCTTGAAATTTCCCTATCCTAGGGCACATGGATCCTGTCAAAATTCCTGCTTTTAAAAATCTTTGTGGTGTTCAGAATTGTTTTCCGTATGAGGGAGTCCGAGGACTAGATCACTTTTATATCTCTAAACTTATGTTTTGACAATACTTATCCATCATGATGTCCATGCACAGGCCGTCTTTGTGTTATTGAGACTTAGCGAGGAATGGATTCTCCAATTTAGCTTTGTCAAAGAGAGCCTTTGTTCATCTTCTTAGTATCTTTGGAAGCTTAAACGGCCTTCATTTTTCAGCCTGCATAACCAGTTCCAAGCTTTCTAGTGAAGAGCCTTTTCCCCCTCCATTCCTCCTAACCAAAACTACAGGTTTTCTCTCTCTCTCTCTCTCTCTTTGCTTACTTGTTTGGACAATCTACAAGTATTCACAGTATACAATGGGCATAAGATAGAATCCTTCCCATTTACTCTTCAGTTGGTTCGATACTCTATTATGTAAGAATAGTTTGTAAAGAGTTTCAGGAGTTTTGTCAAGCTTATAAATAGGCTTATGATGTATAATAGAGATCAACCTATTGATGATATTGAAGCTGATGTTCCTCTCCCAGAATGTTCTTCTTTCTCAAGCTTCTTTCCTTCCTAATTCCTTTCTTCTTTTTCTACTCTTTCACAAATTTCTGTCTGTTCCGCATCAGTTTGGGTATCATCAGAGCAAACCTCAATCCACGGCAACCAACTCCCATCAGTTTTCCATCATTACAACTACTAGAAAGTATCAAACCTCAAAAGTTTCGATATCAGTTTTCAATGTACTTGAAGAGTTTCCAACAAAATTTTAGTGTATTTTATGCCCTGAAAACAGAAGCCTTCCAGCCCACATTTTCTTTCGGAGAGATTCTGAAAAGGGAAATTATTCGGAGGGAGCAATTGGAGATTTTGTTTGTGGTGATGATTCTTTTTCTGCTAAGGCTTCTTTTTTTTTTTCTTAGTTGTGATGGTGATTGGATGGCTACGATTATTAGGTCATTCAAAGTTGAAAACACAGCATAATGCAATATCTATTAAAAAATCTGCTCAAAATTGTAATCCAGAAACTGATATGTTTATAGAATTTTTATATAAAAATCTTACAAAATTCATAATATCAGTAATACTTTTATAAATAATAAATTATCAACGATACTTTTGTCTGTATTAACTCATGGCCCAACTGGAAGGTCCAACTCTTTTTTTATCTGTCACCCATTATGTATTATTATACAATTAATATTTTTATATCAAAATAATTTTAAAGAAACAAGAAAGATTGTCCTTGATTGTCACCAAGAAAAATGAGGAGAGCTTTATAGAATTTTTGGATGAGGCTTGGTACTTGCCACGAGTATGCAGTTATAATTAATATTTGGTTTAATTTAAAATAAAGATACTACTTTTACGTGATTAGGAATGTTTTATTTTGTCTAAATGTATTTTAGTTTTATTGGGACTGTCAGTGGGTTGTGTTGAAGAATTTAAGTGGTTATTAGTTTTAGGAGTTTTAACAAACGTATAAATAGGCTTGTAATAATATAATAATTAAAGATCTCAATTTTGATGATATTGAAAATGGGATTTGTTGATTGGATCATGTTATTGGTATCTCTTGTACTACACTATAAACTATACAATACATCATAAATGACAAAAATACTCATCGCACCTCACCGCTCGCCTCGCATTGTCTCATTATCTTGGGTGAAGTGTATTTTAGTCATGCATCTTACCGTCTTACGGCGCTTTACCGTCTCACTTCACCACTTTAGATGAAAGATATTTTACACATTTTAATTATATTATATAGCTAAAAATATACAACATGATATATCAATACCATTTTCCTTATTGATTTCCTCTCCTTAGTCTTGAATATGCATGCCACTAGAGTTTGCTACTCTATTCCGTATAATATGTTAAATTCTTAATGTACGTATGAATTTTGATTCTTCATGTTTAATATATTTTAATGTTATTAATTTCAGTGAGACGCACTGAGTAGAGAGTTCCTCACCTTACTCTCTGCGAGGAGATGCTCTTTTAGTGCTTGCTAGTCACAACCTTAGTCTCTAGACATGTTGATTATGTCATTTGTCATTTGAAATACTTAGGGATATAAAAACATGCATTTAAGTCATATTATTACGTTTAATATATGTTTGTTTCATTGGACTTTACGTTTGACTTAGGTTTGATCATTAAACAGGTTGAGATAATTGGTGTAGTGAGTTGCTTGTACAGGTTTCTTTTTAATATTTTATGGTAATTTAAATGCAGTGAAGGTTATGTCAATATTATAAAATTTAAAATTTAGTTGATACTAAATGTAGCGACGGTTGGTTATAAATTGTAGTCTTAAAAGACAAATAAAAATAACTTTTAAATATAGCTGTAACCGCTGCCAAAAGCAAATTAAATACATCAAAATTAGCGATTGTGTTGCAAATCATTGCAAAAAATAAAAAGAAAATAATGTCTGAAATTTCAGTTTAAATTTTACAGTGAGAAGAAATTGCTCTTTAGATTACCATAAAATATTTTGGAGAGAGCCCTCAGTTTTGCTCAAGATAAGAGAGATTATCATCCCATAGGGAAGTTTTGTTGAGGATTTTCCAAAGGTTGTTTTATACATCCTGTCAAAAATGAAAGGAAGATTGAAAGGAACTTTAAATATTGCAGACCACATGATGATCAAATCATCTGATGTGACAATATTATATAAGCCACCTTGAGGATTAATGGATGTGGCAATAAGATGATGTAGAACCCTATGTTCTGGATCTAAGATTTCTTGAGACGTAGGATGCTTTTGATCAGGGATGAATTCTTCAGCTTTTCTAGTGAGGAATGTCCAGATTTCATTTAGGCAGTAGTTGGTATCATCAAGATAGGTTTCACAATATGGTAAGGAGAAGTCAAAACAGAATTGTTGTGAAGTGTGTACATATTCTTGACCTTAATTTGAATCTGAATCTTATATCAAGAGTGGAGTATTCTTCCAGTGTATTTGGAAACAGATTTTGGGAAGACTTGAATTGAATTCTGCTTTTGCATCAGGTTTAAGTTAGAGAGATGGAGCCATCCTAATCCTAAATTTGTGATCCATGTTTTCAAATGGTTATCGAAATTTATTGATTCAAACGCATCCCAATTTATACTTCTTCTTGGTAAGAAACCTCTAGATAGGAATCTTGAGAGTAGAAGTTTGTGTCTATTATTCTTGAATTTTTCACATCTAGTTACTGAAGGTGATGGAAATGTTGATGTTTGATCTTGAGCTATGTTTGTTCTAGCTTTGTGTTGCTTAAATGAAGAGGTTTTTAAAGATGTTGAATATCCCTTTTATTTTTGTAACGACCTGTTATTGGGTCTAGGGCGTTTGATTAATATAGAAAGTTATTTTGATATGTCATAATCAATGTAATTAAAATGATTTAAATGAGATAAGCCCAAAAATGGAGGAATTCATGTGTGCGGAAAGTCCAAGTAAATGAGGTGGCAAATAAATGGAAAAATCAAAGTGTTAAAAGAGTTGAGAAGTCAAGGGGCTAGAAATGTTGATAAAGAGGCAAAGTAATAAAAATACCATTTTGGGGAAAAATGAATGTAAGTGAATTAATGTATGAGTGAATATTTAAAATATGAATTATGTGTGAAATGGGTTGGGCCAAGGGTCTAAAGGCCAAATAAACTTAAAAGGGTGGAAATTTAAATGAAATGGGTTGGGTCAAATATAGAAAAGGCCCCACAAAAGTGATGGTTGGAAAGATACACCATTGGGCCCATTATGAATTGGGCTTGGGCCAAGTGCATAAATGTTGCATTTTAGCTAAATGGATTATGACTATATGTGTTTACATGTACTATGTGGGTGAAAAAGAAAAAGAAAATGAAAATGAGAAAAAATGAAGCAAATGACCAATAAAGGTTTAATGCACATGTTGTGTTTGAAAAAGATGAAGGCAAATGGGGAATTTCATAATTGGAGAGAATAAAGAAAAGTGGAAAGAAAAAGAAAAGGTTGCAAAATGGGCATGAAATATTATGTGTATATGTGCATAAAGTAAGGGCAAAAGAGTAAAAGCAAGGGGGTGGTTGGCAGTCCATTCCTTCACCCCTTCACCTCTCTATGTTTTCTTGTTTCCTTCTTCATTCTTCCATTTCCAATCTCTCTCTCTCTCTCTCGTTGCTCTCATTTTCTTCTTCTTCTTCTGCATCTTCTTCTTCTTCTTTGTTCCTTCTTCATTTGCATCTTCTTCTTCCTTCATTTTTCTGCTTGCTTGGAGATTCAAGGAGTGAGGATTTCAAGTTCAACGGAAGACTTCTTTTCTTCTTCAGTTTTCATCAAAAAGACAAGTTTCTTTTGCACTTTTTTTTATATTGTGCAAGTTTTTTCCTTCTTTCGATTGGAATGTTAAAATGTCTTTATTTTTCATATCCTTGTTGTTAAAACTATTTTTGTGTTAGCTGTGTGATTATCTTCATTTTTCTCTCAAATCTTGTGGCTTGTCTAAATCTCTTGTTGGGTCTTGTTGTTGGTCTCATTGGAGTTGTTCATCCCAAATTTTCTTCAAGGAACGACAACATGGAAGTTAGGAAATCATCCATGGGATTTTTTGTGTGTTTGTTGCTCGTATTTCTCGTTTCTGAGTTCTTCATAGTTAACTTCGTGAGGGTAGGAGTCGTCTGTTTTATGTAAAAGTCGACTCTATATGATAATTTTTCAGCCAAGTCAACTAAGGCAACCAAGAGTTGAGTCCTCTTTCCCAAAAGTAAACTCTTATTGTCAAGAGTCGACTTCTCTACTCAAAGAGTCGACTCTTCTTGTCAAAAGTTGACTTTTTGCCTCAAATAACTTTGCACACCTTATATTTTTTCGACCATAACTTTTTGTCCTGATATCAGAATTAAGATCTGTTTTTTGCCTTGTAAACCTAACTTGATAAGATTCGTTTTGAGATAGGAAATGAATTATTTGGATTCAAATTGAGCCTGTAGTTCCCTTTTTAATCTGGATCTAAAATCTAGAAATTTTCAGCTTCTTAAATACTTGTAATCTCTTCCCCAAACATCTTGTAGTGTTTAAATGAGTCTTAAAATGCTTCTTGATGATATGTGGGTATCTTAAGGGGGAGAAATTTATCATGTGTAATAAGAAATGAAAGCCATGAGACTTTTATAATGAATATATGTAATCAATTTGCTTGATATTGAGAAATGGTATGGAAATGAAACTCAATGAAGGATGTTAAATCTTGTAGATGAAAATACCTGGGCTCATATATGAAAATGATATTAAAATGTTTAAATGAGCATGATGATCATGAAGTGAACATTTCTATAATGGAGCATGCATGTTATATTTATGTGAGACCTCATGAGAATTGCATGACATTATTTTTAGCGCCCCTATTATTATTTTGGCACAGTGGCTATGTTCCGTAGGATGAGAAAGAAAAGGATATCTTATAGAGTACCTGACACGGGTGAGGTAGCCATATAGCCTGATAGGCAATGCTCAAGCCAAGTGAATGGCTCATTGATATTTCTATATATATATATATATATACACACACACAAACATATGCATGCATGTGAATGGAAGGCTATGTGAGCCTATATGATTCATGTGAATGGAGGCTTTGAGAGCCGATGTGATCCATGTAAATGGAGAGTTGTGTGAGCTGATGCGATGCATGAAAATCAATATGTTTATAGGAAATGAAATGTTGCATAAAATGCATAATGATAATGGCACGGGATGGTATTAGTGATGGGAAATTAATAATGGAATTTTTATTATATTTTGGGGAGTTAGGTATACTCCATTTGGTCTATCCATGTTAATTCTACGATCTCACTTGTTGATTATATATACTTGCTGAGTCTTGGGGCTCACCTTGTTTACTCTTGTCATTCTAGGTAAGGAAAAAGAAATTGCAAAGGACGAGTCCAGTAAGGCTAGAGCCCAGGTTTAGAGGTGTACAGAGATGTTCCCAACTAAAAGGTGCATGATGTTTTTTGTTTGAGGGCTTGTAGAGTGAAAAATTTATTGTGCAATTTGCAATATTGCCCTTTTATTTTGGATGGTATGGCCATTTAGCCCAAGGGATGTAAGTCAAGTTGTGAAAGAAATGTATCATTTTTGGCTCCTGTTATTCAGTGAGCAATGAAAAGAAAAAAAAATGATCATTTTTGTGATGACCTCTTTTCAGATTTTCCTATGCTAGCGGGATAATCTGGGAGTGGATCGCTATAGTTTTGAACTCATTCTAGATTTTGAAAAAAAAAAGTGTAGTGTATGGATAATAGAGTTTGCAATGGAAAGATTTGAGTATGAAAGTACCTTGCAGATTTAGAGATTTTGTAACCCTATCTATTGATAAGAGATTTCAAGAAGAAGTTGATGAAAAATGGTGATTCAAGCTCGAGAGATATCGGCTTTTATCAAAACCCTAGGTATTTATCAATTTTGAAGGTATTCGTGTGTTGGTATTTTCAACTCGAGTGAATGTTGAAAGAAAATTACCTTTTGGGGTTATTCATGTGTGATTGAAAAATAATCTAATGATTTTTTTATGGGTAGACAAGTGATTTTAAACTGCAAAAAACTTGTTCCCGATTTATTTGAAGGTTATCTACTATTTGATTGACACTCGAGTGGTAATTGGAGGGATTTTTGTTCCTCTTCCAATTGAAATACTCAATTGATTGGTGCCTTTATGATAATCAAGTGGACTTTATGTTTTACTCACATGATTTTCGGCAATAGTCGAGTGGAAAACATTTGACCTACCTGTTATCCCAGATTCTTGAGGCACTTGATTATTGTAGATATTTATTCCATTGATTTTCCTTTCCCTCAAATAGATTTTTCTTTTAATCGAGTTGATTTTTGGTTCTAATTTTTTTTTATACTAAAGATCATATTTGAGTTTGTTTAACTTGAGTAATTGATGTGCAAGGCTTTTGGTTCACTCGATTTTCCATTAATTAGTTTCACTATCTGATTTTATTTGATTTGACATTGGGTGTTTATTTCTAATCTCTTGCTTGCATTACAAGGACTTTATCATCAATTTTAGCTTATAGTTCGATTATTTCAAAAAGTTCATTATTTTAGCATTTTAAACATCAGAGAATACTTGCAAAGTAAACTAAACTAGGATTGATTCAAAAAGAAAGTCAAAGATATTACGACACAAAATAAGTTTAGAGTTCTTGGGAATATAAGATTACATCACTTAAATTCCTAAACTCTACAAACATCTTCCTTTGTCTTCATTTTTCTTGATCTTCACCTTCTTCTTCAATGATTGTTGCTTGTTGCCTTCTTTGAGCCCTTATCATTGGCCTTTCGAATCTGGCAAGGATTATTTGCTGATTATGTTCCACCTTCTTGAGCCTATTGTCCAAGTCTTCTACTTCCTTTATTATCCCTTGTTGTATCTCCTCCATTTTTCTCATTTGTTCTTGAAATGCATTATGGAAGCTGATTAACTCCTTAGAAGTTTGGGATCTTCTAAAAGAGAGAGAGGGATGTCTTAGGATGAACTGGGAGAAGTAGCCCTAGGGATGGAAGGACCAGCTTGATCAAAATGCTGACTAGATAAGGCTAGAGAAGGATTTGATGGTTCTTGATACTCTCCATGATCACATGGATTTTTAGAAGATTGACAGTGAATTTGAAGTAGATATCATACTTAGAGTGTGGAATAAGTTTCTTCCTTTTCTAGGGACCTATGGGTGTGACTAATAATAAGTCAGACTAGTATGCCATATGGAGATGATCAAAGGACTTGTGAATGATTGATCTATACATTTTGTCGAAAATGAATGCATGAAGATTGAAATAAGTATTGAAACTATGCACCACATGAATTTTAGATCTTCAGTGATAACATAGTTCACTCACTCATCTCGAGCATTAATAGAAATGGCGATGAAGTGGTGAAGCAAACGATGTTCAAGGTGAGAAAGATAATGAGCTCCCATAGAACTATCTATGTCAAATTGTTGTGACCTTTTAGAGAAAAAATTCCATATCTCAATAGGGTTAAGAGGAAGAAGGGTTTAACAAGGATTTAGGTCAAGGAGGTCACAAAGTTGAGATGAGGTAAAAGTGTAATTTTGACCTTGAAAATGGAAATTTGTACTGTCAACAAAGTATTTTTCATTCCCTAATAAAGGATTCTTGAGAAGACTTGAGTAAAATTCAGAAATGGCCTAAGAGAAACAAGGGTGACTAAGACCAAAGAAAGTGATAACTAGAGTCTGAGATTTCTACCGAATCCTAATGAATCCAAGTCTGGCCAATTGAAACTTTTTCCTGATAAGAAGCCCTTATGTAGTATGAATCAAGATACTCGATTCGTATTTACTTCAGTCGATTGCTGCCTTAGTTTAAAGACTTCACATCCTATAGTCAATCAAATACTCGATTGGATGAATTTGTTCTTCAATTGATGATGCAAGCGCAGAGATTTGATATTTTAGCACATTTTTTCCAATCGCTTGGTGAATATGATTTACTCGATTGCTGACTTAAATATTTGAATATATTTTTCATTACTTGATTTACTTGAGTAGAATTGAATTCCCTTGAATAAGCATAAGGGCTCACTAGATTATTTGATATATAATTAATTAAAATTTTGTATTAATATTTTATTATTAACATCATCATCAAAACATAATTAATACATTAACTCAACATTGAACAAGGAGCTCCAAGGGCTAGAAGAGGCATTTGAAGGACACCCTTTTGTACTTGTGAGGAAGGAGCTGATAAGCTTGGTTTGGGAGAAGGTCTTCATCCTGGAGCAGATCTTGTGAAGAGCTAGGGTACTTCTTCAAGACTAGAACACAGTTAGAAGGAATGCGAGAGAGGGTCCATTATTGAGAAAGCAATTTAGAATAATTCCATTATTGTTGTTATTTATAAATTGAGGTAATATTTTATTTTATTTTTCAAGTTGGAAAATACACTTCTCTTTAGGAAACTTCTTGATTTTTTTTTTTCAATAATGAAGATATTCTTAAACATGTGCTAAAATTTCAAATATGTCTTGTACAATCTAATTCCTTTCATTCCAAATGAGCATCCCCTTCTATAAACCCTAAATGCATTTCATTATTTAACAATAATTTTTTTTTTCATTTTATTCTCCCCAGTAAGTAAGAATTTACATAGAAAGATGTTAGACCGAGCGGAAGACTCAACAAAAATAGAATACTAATGGCTATCTCAGAACCCAAATACTTTGGCAGAGTAAAGAAAAATATTAACACACTTACACAATCAAAAACCATAAGCAAACCTGAATGTAAAGAAGAGCAAAAAACATGAAGAAGACACCAACATTTACTATGGTTCACCCAAATGGGCTACGTCCACGTTGAGCTCAGTAAGAAAGAGCTCACTGCACTATATCGAGTAGGGTTACAAAAATCAGAATAAACAGAATGTACATCAATGGTTCTCCTAACAAAATAGCCTCATAATCATCAAATACAGATTAGAAGCAAATCTAAGAACCAGAGATTACAATGAGAAAAGAAGCTATACGAATCAAAGACAAAGCTTACTCAAAACCCACAACCGATCGATATCCCTTCTTCCCTCTTTTCTTTCTGTGATTTTTTTCGTCTGATTTACCATCCCGAGGCACTGTTTCATTTATATGAGAGTTGAACGGCTGAGATAGGATCTGATAAAGGAAGCATCGATGGCCATCAATTAATTGTAGAGCACGATTAACAGAAAGGCAATAAGGATAAGTAAAAGGGCGTCAGGGTAGAGCAAGGATAATCAAGAGGCGCCGGACAGAGAGGAGAGGCCCTTGATGGTTGCAATGTGGCCCTCTATCAGCTGTCCACGTGGACTGCTGAGGTTGTCAATATTGCCCTCCAATCAAGACAGCAACATTTTGATGCTTCACCCACAACAATCTCCACATTGAAGCATCAAGAGGAGAATGAACCCAATACTTAGAAAAATAGTGCAGCATGCTTCAATTTCTTACCATCATCGCTCTAGTCAGTTGAAGGATCAACCAACATCAATGTGCAGCAAACTCAAGCAAAGCTTGAACTTGGCTGTGGTCAAAATCTTAGTTCCCATATCAGTTGGATTTTCCTCAGTAGAAACCTTTTTAATCATCACAGTTCCATTTGTTACCAGTTCTCGAACAAAGTGAAACTTTACCTCAATGTGCTTAGACCTCTCATGATATACCGAATTTTTACAGAGGTGGATAGCACTTTGACTATCCGAGAACACCACCACTTTGCTTTGAAGCAAATTGATTTCCCTCAGGAGGCCTTAAAGCCATATGGATTCTTTAAAGGCATCAGTGATTGCCACGTATTCTACCTCAGTGGAAGACAATGCAACCAGAGGCTACAATTGTGACTTCCAACTGATGCAGTTACCTCCCAATGTGAAGAAGTAAGTTGTAGTAGATTTCCTGGAGTCTTTATCACCTGCAAAATCTGAATCTACATATCCAACAAGATCAAGATTATCATATCTTCTTTTATAACACAAACCAATGTCAACAGAACCATTTATATATTTAAACAAGTATTTCAAGACATCCCAATGAGGTTTCCCAGGGTTTGACATGTATCTACTTAGCAAGGAAATTGAATAAGCAAGGTTAGGCCCGGTACTAATCGTAGAATACATAATGGTTCCTATGGCATTTGCATCTTAATGATTTTAGAATTTGAAGTGGGACACTGAGCTTTTGAAAGCAAGAAATGACCAGCTAAAGGAACCAATACAGATTTACAATTATTCATGCCAAATCTTTGCACAGCTTTTAACAAGTAATCATGTTGCTTTATTTTTAAATTGAAATTGCTTCTATTTTTTTCTATTTTCATTCTAGGATTTTCTTAGCATGCCCTAAGTCTTTCATGTCAAATTTCATATTTAACATAGATTTTAATTCACTGATTTTGGACTTGGATTTGCTAATTAATAGAATATTATCTACATATAGCAGCAAATAAATAGGAATATCAGAAAGAGTAAAATAGAAGCAATTATCATACTGACTCCTAACAAAACCAATTTCAGAAACAAAATGGTAAAATTTCTTATACCATTGTCCAGGTGACTGTTTTAGGCCATACAATGATTTCTTTAATAAACAAACATGCTAAGGTTTAATTGAGTCAGTATATCCAACAAGTTGTACCATATATATTTGTTCTTCCAAGTCACCATGCAAGAAGACAGTCTTGACATCTAGTTGTTCAAGTTCTAAATCAAAATAAATAGTAACAGCTAGCATTAAAAGGATAGTTTTAAACTTGACAACTAGGGAAAATATTTTATTATAATTTATTCCCTCTCTTTGGATAAAACCCTTTGCAACTAACCTTGACTTGTATTTAATTGGTTCAGATGGTAACATACCTCTTTTAATTTGTACAACCACTTACATTGGATTAATTTTTTATCCTTTGGTCTGGGAATAAGTTCCCAAGTTCTATTTGCAGCAAGAGATGCCATTTATTCATCCATGGCTTGCTGCCATTTAACACTGTCTTGAGAGTTGACAGCCTCCTCAAATGTATAAGGCTCACTATCCCTCAATTCATACCCAGCAACCAAAGCACAATACACTAAATCTGAATATGCATATCTAGAGGGTGGTCTCACTGCCTTCCTGCTCCTATCCCTAGCTAGTTGATAGTCACTAAGATCCTATTGGGGAACACTGGTTTGTTCCTCCTCAATCTCAGGGTTTTCTATTTGTTTCTCTTGATCAGAATTTTGATAAGAGGTATGGTCAGTGGAGGAAGAAACATTTCCCAAATCTAGTTCAATTGAGGCTAGAACACCAGACGTGTTATTTCCCACGGTTGGTTGCTCCACCTGAATTTGGGTACCTTCTAGAATAGTATGATCATCTAGTTTTCTCTTATCATTAGATTTTTCTATGTTTGTTATCTTACAAGGAATTTAGATTCATTGAAGATGACATCTCTACTAATGATTATCCTAACTCCACCTTAATGCCTATCCCACAGCCTGTATCCCTTAGTACCTTCTTGGTAGCCTACAAACACACATTTTTTGGATCTGGGTTCTAACTTTCCTTCAGATTGATGAGCATATGCCTCACAACCAAAAAATCTTAAGTATTCAAAATTTACTTTCTTACCAGTCCACATTTCTTCAGGGCATTTAAAATTTAGGACTGTTGAAGGGCTTCTATTGATTAAATAAGATGCAGTTGAAAGGGCCTCAACCCAAAAGGATTTAGGCATACCTGAGGTATAAAGAAGGCACCTAACTTTTTCAAGTAAGGTCCTATTCATTCTTTCAGCCACTCCATTTTGTTGGGGTGTATTTCTAACAGTCTTATACCTAAGTATGCCTTATGAATTACAATATGCATCAAATTATCTATTACAAAATTCCAATCCATTGTCTGTTCTTAACACCTTAATCTTCTTATCAGTTTGGTTTCTACTAAAATCTTCATGTTTTAAATTTTTCTAATGTCTAATCCTTGGTTTTTAGTAGGAATACCCAAACTTTTCCAGTGTAATCATCTACAATGGAAAGGAAATACCTGTTACCACCATGGGAGAGAACCTGGGAAGGTCCCCACAAATCAGCATGCAGGTATTCTAGGCATACCTTCGCCAGGTGAGTCCCTTGATGGAAACTCAACATGTGTTGCTTGTCCAGCATACATGGCTCATAGAAATCCAAGGATCTGGTAGACACTGGTCCAATGTGGCCTTGGCCCTGCAGACCTTTTAGGCTCATGTGACCAAGTCTCAAGTGCCATATATCTGTCTTATCAGATTTTATAATGTAAGCAGAATGCATATTATTAGAAGGATGATAGCAACCATTTAAAATATACAAACCATATTTCTTAGTGCCAGACATGATTAGATTATCACCTTTAAGAACATGCATGAAACCATTCTCTACTTTATATAAAAAACCTAACTCATCAAGAGTGCCTAGAGATATTAAGTTTCTCTTTAAGCCTAGTACATACCTCACATCAGTTAGAATTCTCACTTTGTTATCATGTAGTTTTAAAGGTATATCACCAATTTCTTGTACACTACATGATTGATTATTTCCCATATAAATTGTACCAGTTTTCTTTTGATTAAAGTTTTGAAACCATTCTCTATTCGGGCATATATGAAAAGAATAACCGGAATCCATTACCCATTCATTTTCAATAGATGAGCTAGAGACAGTAAGAACTTCAGCTAGACAGTTTGAACTACCTGCATTTACATTTGTGTTACCCCCCTGTTTCTATTTCCTAATAAAATCATAATAATACTTTTTGATGTGTCCCTCTTTTCCACAGTGGTAGCACTTCCATTTTTTTTTTTTTTTTGTTTATGTTTTCCCTTCTTCTCCTTTTTCTTTCCTTTAAACCCTGTTCCACTAGATTGATCACTATTTCCTATGTAATTCTTTTTTATCACTTTTAGCTTTCACAAACAGATTGTTACCAGATTTCTTTGTTGTATTTAGTTCAAGTTCTCTTGCTTTAATACCCAAGATTACAAGATCTAAGCTAGGAACTATTCTAGTATAACGTAATGCATATTTAATAACATCATATTCATCAGGCAGAGAATTCAATAAAATCATTGCCTCACTAGTGTCTCCCAATGCTTGGTCAGTACCTCTTAACAATAGAGCTAATATAGTAAATTCATCTACATTTTCATCCATTGATTTATAGATATCCATTTTGAAGTTAAACAACATGCCTTTTAAATATACAAGATTAGGAGCAGTCATAACAAAAAATAAAGAATCAAGTTTGTTTCAGAGATCAATACGGTTAGACATACCATCTACCTTTCTTATAACGCTGTCACCGAGATGAAGAAATATGAGGTTGTAAGCCTCCTCTCTGATTTCCTCAGTTCGAGTAATCTAGTCTGTAGACCATTTCCAATCATCTGGTTCTAGTGCTATCAGCACTTTGTGATGAGAGAGAAGGACTCTCATCTTCTTTTTCCAACTACCGAAGTCTCCTTTCCCATCAAATATTTCAATTTCAAATCAGGTGGATGCCATCTTCGCTTTGCACGAAGGTAACATAGACCTCTAGATTAAGACTCTCTCAGCACACACCCACTGATCGAGAATGGAAGAAACCCTAGAGCCTCGGTTTGCTTTACAAAGTAAATAACAAAGAACACCCAAATGTAGAAATCAAATGACCCGGATTTTGACTCAAACCCTAGAGCACGATTTATGAAACCGAGCTCTGATACCACAGTTGGACCGAGCGGAAGACTCAACAAAAATTGAATACTAATGGCTATCTTAGAACCCAAATACTTCGACAGAGTGAAGAAAAATATTAACACACTTACGCAATCAAAAACCATAAGCAAACCTGAATGTAAAGAAGAGCAAAAAACAGGAAGAAGACACCAACATTTACCGTGGTTCACCCAAATGGGCTACGTCCACGTTGAGCTCAGTAAGAAATAGCTCACTGCACTATATCGAGTAGGGTTACAAAAATCAGAATAAACAGACTGTACATCAATGGTTCTCCTAACAAAATAGCCTCATAATCATCAAATACAGATTAGAAGCAAATCTAAGAACCAGAGATTACAACGAGAAAAGAAGCTATACGAATCAAAGACAAAGCTTACTCAAAACCCACAACCGATCGATATCCCTTCTTCCTTCTTTTCTTTTTGTGATTTTTTTCGTCTGATTTACCATCCCGAGGCACTGTTTCATTTATATGAGAGTTGAACGGCTGAGATAGGATCTGATAAATGGCTGCACTCCCACCCTGCAATTAAAACACAAAACAAAACACAATAAAAATTTTATATTTTTTTCTTTATTTAGGTGAGAGGTTTATACTTGTCAGTGTACGAGTGCAGTTGTAGTCCAAACTTAAATTTATATTTTCTGAATGAGTCCAGGTCGTCCACTGAGAGATTTATTTATGGCAAAATAAAAAGAATGTCACACAAGCACACACGCATTTGGACAAATTGGCAACAAGGTTTTTTATGGTTTTTTAAACAACAGATACTAGGAAATAAATTAAGGCAGTAATTGAAATAAATACTTTAAGTGAGAATATAAAATTGGATAGTACTTGAGTTAAGACAATTTCAGTACCAACCCGTTGATTCCCAAATTTTAGCATAAAAGATTAGCAACATTAATTTAATTTCAGATATGAGGGTTTGTTATTAAATGCAATTAGAGATGATGATAGTTCTAGGTTAAGCAATCCCCATACATGATATGCGAGATTCTAATTTAAGCAACCACCATAAATCCAATTGCAATTAATACACAAAATAACTAAATTAATCATCCGGCTTTGGGTATGATAGCGTTTCCAGTTCTAGTAACTCCCATACATGGAATGAAAGCTCTAAGTTAGGCTTACGCTCCAATCCAAACCTAGTGATTTTTCAATAATTAATACACACTCATACTGAAATTTAAATTAATGTTACTTATTTAAAGCGCAGCTTTCTTTGGGAATCATTGGCGTTGGACACTGTCCTTGCCTTAACCCAAGATTAGATTTAGCTACTCATCTTTATTTGAAAGTTAATTGACAGGAATTTAAATAACGTAATTTAAATAACAGAATTTAAATGACAGGAATTAAAATAGTAAAAACTAACCGGCCATTTAGGCGGTGGATAATTAAAAGACAAGAATTAAAATTACAGAAATTTAAAGGCATAAACTAACCGGCCATTTAGGCGGTGAATAATTAAAAGACAAGAATTAAAATTGTAGAAATTTAAAGGCATAAATTAATCAGCCATTTAGGCGGTGAATAATAAAGTAATAATAAATGACATAAGAATTTAAAAGAAAAAAGGAAAGAAGTAAGATCACAAGAGAGAATACTAAAGAAAATGGGAAAGAACAAGAACAATTTTCAAAGAGAGAATTCTAAGGAAATAACTAAACTTTGATTCAAGAATAATAATCACACTTACAAATGCAATCAAGTGAGCTATTTATAGGCCACAAGATGCAATACAAACCACACAATTTCAATTATTCAATTAGACATAATTATATCTAACAGGCACTCACACACTTAAAGTTAAATGGATTTTAGCTATAATACACACCTAATATTAAATGGATTTTAGCTAAAATACATACCTAATAAAGCACTCATAAAGTTAAATGGATTTTAGCTATAATATCCACCTAATAGTTAAATGGATTTTAGCTAAAAAAACACACCTAATAAAGCTCTCACATAAAAAATAAAAATAGATTTCTATAAATTGATTTTTTAATCTTCATTAGGATTAAAAATAATCCTTAGGCTTTCTCCAAATAATATCTTCCATGGGTTGCTCAAATTGGGCCTTAATTCTTCATGGGCTTGAATTCTTCATGGACTTTAATTTTTCATGGACTTGATTTCTTCATGGGTTCGATTTCTTCATGAACTTGAATTCTTCATGGACTTTAAGTCTTCATGGGCTTGAATTCTTCATGCCTGAAAAATAATTTAATGTTATTAATAAATTATATATTATATATATGTATTACACATGGCACATATATATATA
Organism: Diospyros lotus; assembly: GCF_014633365.1. Taxonomy (NCBI): domain Eukaryota; kingdom Viridiplantae; phylum Streptophyta; class Magnoliopsida; order Ericales; family Ebenaceae; genus Diospyros; species Diospyros lotus. Next base: position 32,230,534 of record NC_068341.1, on the reverse strand, counting down.
TTATTATATTACGTGCATGCATATAATGATGTATATGTATTATATATAATTTTATATATTATTATTATTATTTACTTTAGAACTTCATTTCATTCATCTTTCAATTTAAAGTTGCATATAACCATAAAATATATATTAATATCTAATTTAAGCCATTTTTAAGATCAAAAGAAGGGTATAATTATAACAAAATTTTTACAAAATTAACAACTAATCATACCCCCCAACTTAAACATTGCTAGTCCCTTAGCAATCAGACTATACACATGCCAAGCTTTAATAACTGTATGAATGTAAAAATTTCAAATTCGAAATCGAAATGCATAAAATTAAATAAATAATTTAGCATTCTAAATCAGATTTTTGGTTAAAGGTCATACAATCTCAAGAATGGAAATTAGGATAACTAACACATAGACTTACTCTCTCGAAGTTTTGACTTCAAATCTTACTATGGATTTTCTCTCCAATAAAAATGATTCCTCAAGTGTACACACAAGGGGATGCACCGTTATAAGAGTAAATGCAGAACAAGTTCAAAGCTCGGTGCCATCCCAAATACAAGAAACGTATTTTCATGAAAAAAAAAGGAAATTGACATAGCTTCATGATTGGAATAATGCTCTAGATGAGTAACTTCTGAATTTAAACATGATTCCCTACTCCAAACTCGAATTCTGAGATCACATGATTTATAGCATCAAAAGGGACCAGACTGGGTTGTAATGGGGCTATAAGGTTAATACGGGTTGTCAAAGAAAAGGTAGAGTGTGCAAAGGGTGTGTCGAGAATTTTTTTTTTTTTTTTTACCATTTATTTTGAAACAGTTATACTGAATAGCTAAGAGAATTTGCCCCCCCTTTTTTTTCACTCTTTTTTTTTTTTTTTTTTTCTTTTTCTCTTTAAATATAAAAATAGATAAACAGACTAATTCCCAAAATCACACCAGGTTGGATAAAATTCATATGGTTATGGGTTAAACGAGGGTAACGAAAGAAATTATACTAAAAATGGCTCAAATGGGATAGCAAATGAGGTTAATGTAAAGAAAGAAAAAAAAGTTAATAGGCCCAAAATGAAAGAAATTGATCCCTCTATCATACTTCTACAAAACGATGTTACTCAGTCATCTAATTCAGAGTTTGAAACCAGTTAAACTTATCCGCTATCATACTAGACATTCAAAGCAAATTGATGTTTTGAAGCCATTGAAAAGATAAGATAAACAATAAAGCATATTTAGAGTAAGTGTTATTTCACTTAGAATTAATGGTTATTAGGCTCAAACACTCACTTGGGTGATAGTCTCCACTTTTGTTGAGGGATCATACAGTGTACTAATCAGCTAATTACTGTTACCTTTGACTTTATGACCGATAACCAATTTTTAAATTTTGAATCCCTGATGAATATAAATTACTTATTCTAATGCATATACGTTTTCAAATAAGAAATCAATGCATTCATATTTCATATTGCAAACTTAACCGGCCATTAGTGCATAACTTCAAGCTTTAGGAATAGCATTATTTAAAACACATAATTTTTTTTTTTAAATAAGAGCAGATAAAGATAATCAATTCACACAAGACTATAAACTAGCAATAGCAAACTCACAGTTAAATATGAACCAGATAATTCATAACTAGACCTTACACCCCCCAACTTGAATTGTAGTAATAAATTAGGGTTGTTAAGAATACCTGTAACTCCACAAGTCCATTTTGCTGTGAACTGCTAAAACTTAAACAACAAATGAGCATACTATATAGATATATATTTATATTTTCACACTAAAATAAAAATTTCATGCAAGTCATAAGATAAGAAAAATGCGTCTCAAGAGTACAAAAAGTACTCCTTACTCAGCCATCTTATCAAAGACTTTGCCCAACAACATTCCACAGTTTTTTTTTTTTTTTTTAAGAACACAACCAAGAAAAATCCTGCAAGTTGTACAATAACTAGATGCGTCTCAAGAGTACAAAAAGTACTCCTTACTCAGCCATCTTAATAAAGAGCATTTCTCACAGTGATAAATCTAAATTAATCGGACCCATTTGGCGCTTGTTACTAATTGCCTTAGACCAGTCTATCCGAGGCTCATGAGGATTGTACTGTGGAACATAAGCGTGTAATTTCTCTAGCAGCTTATCAATGGTGGATGCAGAAATGAGAATCTTTCTTGCTGAACGAGAAATGAACTGTTGGTCCACAGCCTGATCAAGAAAAGAGAGTAACCCATCAAAAAAATGGTTAACATTTAAAAGTCCAATGGGTTTGGTATAGAGATTACTCTTGGCCCAGGAGATTATACAAAAGATTTCTTCAAGTGTTCCAAAACCTCCTGGTAAAGCAATGAAGGCATCTGACTGATAAATCTTACAAGCCATGCGCTCAGACATAGAAGTCGTTTCTATAAGTTGACCGCGTGTAATCCCAGAAATATGTGGTTCAGCTGACGAAAGGAAGGAATCGGTGCTTCAATTCCGATTCTTTTATTGCTAAAAAGGGTCCCCATACTATAGCAGGAGGTGAATCAGAGAGGAAGGCAGCCCTCGCTACTAAAAGACGGTATATTGGGTAAGTGTTCAGGGATTGGCATTACACCTACCACAGATGAATTTCCAAGATGTACAACTTGTGAAACATAACCATTCAATCCACGACTTCCCCCTCCATATACCAAATTAATTTTTTTCTCTCCTAATTTTTTACCAAGTTCCCTCGCTGCAAGTGCATAACAAATATCGCTCCCAAGTTGAGAGCCACAAAGTACACATATGGTATTAATTCGACGAACTAACTGGCCTTCCATGTTTGTTCCTTTTGTATGTCCTGAAAAGAAGTTTGGCGATCAAAAGTAGCTATACAACAATTCAACAGGAAATAAATACAAACAAAAATCATGCGTATGTATAAGTAGTTGTGATTGTGGCTCACATCTTCCTCTGGTTTTACGTCCAGAGAACGGCTTAAACACTTTCTATGAAGCGGGGATAAGCTTCCCATCCAATTTTCTTATAGATTGGCAAACAGGGTCGTTTTTAGTCAGATTCCCAAGACTATAGCGTTGGTGGTCACTTTTGAACTGGGTCTATAAAGCAAGGAGTTCTCTTTGCACTATTCCACATGGATGCGTCTCAAGAGTCAATCGGATATCATCCAGAGACTCCTTACTCAGTCCATCCTTTATGAAACTAATTTTATCTTCTCGATTTATGGACGTAAACCCCACAGATTTGCATCGTGTGTTACAGGTCCATCGAGCACATTTGTAACAACCATTCACTCTTTTCGCGCTTCTTTTCTTCGCAAAACTACTCTTCCCTAAGCCTGAAAAATGCTTAAAACTAGGTGAAGTTTCACCAGCTAATCGAACTTTTGCTTCGATCAGCCAACAAATATCTTCAGGGATGTTATTACGCATCAACAGCCTAAGTCTTTCACACCTAGCAGCATAAATTTTTTTCAAATCATTCTGCGGGAGAGATGGATAGTACTTGTGAATTTTTGAGAGATAAAGATCCATTTTTTTTTTTTTAAAACAAATTATACTAAGAAGAAAGTAAAGAACTATAAACTTTACAAAAGGGATGAAAGTACCTGATCGGAGAATAACACAAAGGAGAGAAGATTGAGCTCAAGAGGGGTGACTTGCCTCATACAGATATGGAGTCTCTTATAGAGCAATGGGCATCACTATTCTACACTCGACTCGAGGCATGCCATAATTGCACCATCAGGCTTAGCGTCTCTTTTTTTTTTTTTTCAACGCTTGGTGCCTCATTTTTCAACATTTGGCAGTATGCCTTATCCTTTATAGGGCAGTGTGATTGCACTGCCCAAGAAAAGATAGCTACCACCAGCGTCAATTCTGTCTCTCTTAAAATTTTTATTTTTTAATTTTTTATTTTATTTTTTTATGATGATTATTATTTTTTTATTGTTTATTTTTTTAATTTTTTTTATTCTTATTATTATTATTTTATTTTTTTTTTAATTTTTTTTAATAAATATTTTGTTTTAGGGGCCCAATAAAATCATACATACCACACAAGACAATATTATCGAGTCTAACAAAATTATTTGCACAATGGATCAATTTCAAACACCAATAAATCAACACCAATAAATTTTCAAACACCAATAAATCAACACCAATAAATCAAGTTTACCTTACCCCCCAACTTAAATTACGCATTGTCCTCAATCGGCAATAAAAGGATAGAAGATAGGCATACCTGGTGGTCTTCAATGCATGAATTCGTATGCAAAAAAATTTATTTAGACTGCACATAGAGAAACACTATTTGAATCAAAGTTAATTAAGTAATGCAGAAAATGAACAGCTTATATATATACTTCTTTATTATTTTATTTTTATTTTATTTTATTTTATTTTTTTAATTTTTTTTTTTTTTTATAGATCTAGAGACATCCATTTAACCTAAATGGAAAGGTGGTCTTTTAACGTCAGATTCCTAGACGACATAAAACTTCCTTTATTCATCAGATGATGGTGGATCATCCAAATCCACAACTCCTTCATTCTCCTCAACACTACCCTGGTATGGTTTCAACCTATGACCATTGACTGTTAGAAGCTGTCCTGACTCCGGATTTTCTATCTCAAATGCCCCATATCCTGAGATGGACTTGATTACAAAAGGGCCGACCCATCGAGACTTCAATTTTCCTGGGAATAGATACAATCGAGAATCATACAAGAGTACCCGTTGCCCTACCTGAAAGCTTTTTCGAATGATGTGCCGATCATGTAACTCTTTCATGCGAACCTTGGCCAATCGTGCATTTTCAAATGCTTCATTCCGAATTTCCTCAAGTTCATTCAATTAGAGCTTCCTGGATAAGTCTGTTTCAGTTAGACTCTTGTTGATCTTATGAATTGCCCAATATGCTTTATGCTCAATTTTCACCGGCATATGACAAGATTTACCGTATACTAGCCTATAGGGAGACATTCCCAAAATTGTTTTATAAGCTGTTCTGTATGTCCAAAGAGCGTCTACTAGTCTTAAAGACCAATCCTTACGATTAGCAGCAACAATCTTTTCCAATATGCGCTTAATCTCCCTATTGGCTAGCTCGGCTTGACCATTGGTTTGGGGATGGTATGGTGTTGCAACCTTATGCAGTACACCATATTTTTTCATTAATCATGCCACAACTTTATTACAAAAATGGGAACCCCCATCACTGATGATTGCTCGTGGCATCCCAAATCGACTGAATATGTTTTCTTTCAAAAATTTCACGACAGTCCTATGGTCATTTGTTCTGGCCGGGATTGCTTCTACCCATTTGGACACATAGTCAACAGCAAGTAAGATGTATTCATGACCAAATGAATTGACAAATGGGCCCATAAAATCCATACCCCAACAGTCAAAAACTTCTAACACTTGGATCGGATGTAATGGCATCATGTTTCTCCTTGACAGACTTCCTAACCTTTGACATCGATTACAATTTGAACAGAACTTGTACACATCCTTGAACAGTGTTGGCCAATAAAATCCACTCTGAAAAATTTTTGCAACTGTTTTCTTGACAGAAAAATGGCCTCCACATGCAAGAGTATGACTGAAATTGATGACACTTTGTTGCTCATGATCGGTATGCATCTACGGATGATTTGGTCAGGACAATACTTGAAGAGGTAAGGCTCATCCCAAAAGAAGGTTCTGACTTTTCTGAAGAATTTATGCCTATCTTGCTTACTCCAATGGTCTGGGATCAGACCAGTTGCCAGGTAGTTCGCAATGTCGGCATACCAAGGGACAACATATGATGCACGAATAACATTTACTTTAAACAGTTGCTCATCAGGGAAATTGTCATGAATTGGTTCATCAAATTGTGTGAGATCTTGACTTGGAATCCTTGACAAATGGTCAGCCACCACATTTTCTACTCCCTTCCTGTCTCTGATTTCAATGTTGAACTCTTGCAGGAGTAAGATCCATCGGAGCAGACGGGGTTTTGCATCTTGCTTTGTGAACAAATACTTTAGAGCAGCGTGATCAGTAAAAATGATCACTAGTGACCCTACGAGGTAAGATCGGAACTTATCCAGGGCAAAGACAACTGCTAGTAACTCTTTCTTTGTAATGGTGTAATTCTTTTGTGCCTCATTAAGAGTTTTGCTAGCATAATATATCACATGAGGTTTCTTATCCTTCATCTGCCCTAACACAGCTCCTACCGCGTAATCACTAGCATCGCACATAAGTTCAAACGGGAGGGACCAATCAGGGGACTGAATGATAGGTGCTAAAATGAGTGCATCTTTCAATTTATCAAAAGCATTTTGACAGGCAGGACTCCATTCAAACGGAACATCTTGAGACAACAAATGGCACAAGGGTCTTGTTATGGTGCTAAAGGAAGTAATGAATCTCCTATAAAACCCTGCATGTCCCAAAAAACTTCTGATGTCTTTCACATTCCTAGGGATGGGAGTTTTTGAATTGTTTCAATTTTTGACTTGTCTACCTCCATCCCCCTAGATGAAACGATGTGCCCCAAGACTATGCCCTGTTTCACCATGAAGTGACATTTTTCCCAATTGAGTATCAGATTTGTTTCCTCACATCTTGCTAAAACCTTTTTCAGATTCTCCAAACAGGCCTCAAAGTTACTTCCATAAACAGAAAAGTCATCCATAAATACTTCAACAATCTGCTCTACCATTTCACTGAAAATGCTCATCATACACCTTTGAAAGGTGGCTGGAGCATTGCATAACCCAAATGGCATGTGCCTGTATGCAAATGTCCCAAATGGACATGTGAAAGTTGTCTTCTCTTGATCTTCTAGTGCAATTTCTATCTGATTGTACCCTGAGTACCCATCTAAGAAACAATAGTAGGCTTGGCCTGCTATTCTCTCCAGAACTTGATCCAAGAAAGGCAAAGGAAAATGATCTTTCCTTGTCACAGAATTGAGCTTTCTATAATCAATGCACATACGCCATCCTGTCTGGATGCGCGTGGGAATCAATTCATTATTTTCATTTTTTACAACAGTGACTCCAGACTTTTTGGGTACTACCTGTGTCAGACTTACCCACTTAGAATCAGAGATTGGGTAAATTATTTCAGCATCCAATAGCTTAAGCACTTCTTTTCTGACAACTTCTTTCATGTTGGGATTTAATCTCCTTTGCATTTGCCTAACTGGTTTTGCTCCTTCTTCCAAGAATATCTTATGAGTACAGATCAAAGGGCTAATACCTTGCAAATCTGAAATGGTCCATCCTAATGACTTCCTGTGTGCTTTTAGAACTTTTATCAGTTGTTGCTCTTGCTGAGGTGTCAAACTTGAAGAGATCACCACTGGGAATGCTTCCCCTTCTCCTAGAAAGACATACTTCAAATCACTGGGCAATGGCTTTCTCTCAGGCGTGGACTGATGGCTATCAGGAGCCATGAGCTTATTGTCCAAGTTCCTTAATGGCTCTAAACCAGGCATCCATGTAGGCTTCTCACTTTCTTTGCTTATGACTTCCACTTCTTTTATTTCTTCAAGATCTTGATTTCCTTCTTTGGGTCTTCTCATGAACTCTTCAAAATAGTCATTGGTCAGTGTTTGGATCAAGTCTACCTCCTCCACTTCACTCTCAGTGTCCTAATGTTTGGCTACCCTGAAGATATTCATTTCTACAGTCATGCTCCCAAAAGATAGCTTTAACACACCATTTCTACAGTTGATGATGGCATTTGATGTGGCAAGGAATGGTCGACCTAAGATGACTGGCACAGGAGGTTGAGGCCCCTGATGCGGATGGGTGTCCAAAACGATGAAGTCCATTGGAAAGTAGAACTTATCGATTTGTACCAGAACATCCTCCACAATTCCTCGTGGAACTTTGACTGATCGATCAGCCAGCTGAAGGGTCACTCTAGTGGGTTTAAGCTCACCTAATCCCAACTGTTGATACACACTGTATGACAACAAATTGACACTAGCTCCTAAATCTAAGAGTGCCCGATCAACCTTTTGACTTCCTATGATGCATGTAATGGTTGGAAAGCCTGGGTCTTTGTATTTGGGAGGAGTTTTCAATTGGAGAATGGCGCTGACTTTTTTAGTCAAGAATGCCTTTTCATACACATTTGTTTTTCTTTTGACAGTGTACAGATCTTTCAAAAATTTTGCATATGAAGGTGTTTGTTTGATTGCATCCAACAGCGGGATGTTGATTCTCACTTGCTTAAACACTTCATATATATCTGCATTTTGTTGCTCTTTTTTCAAATGATTCAACCTTTGTGGAAAAGGTGGTTTGGGCCTATATTGAATTTCTTTCTTATCTTTTTTTTGGTTTTCATTTTTCTCATTTTTTTCATTTTTCTCCACGGTGGATTCATGATCTTTTGGTTCTTTTTCTTCATCAACATGTTGATTTCTCCTAGGATCAGTTGGTTTCTCAATTATTCTTCCACTTCTTAGGGCAGTCACTGCTTGCACTTGTTCATGAGTGTTGGTTTCACTATTTGAAGCTTCTACCTGGTTGGTTTGCCTAATTGGGTTAGGATTAGTTTGGGATGGAAACCTTCCGGGTTCTCTCACACTCAATGTTTGTGTTATCTTGGTCAACTGGCTCCTAATGTCTTCTATGGCTCTGTTTGTTTGGTCTTGATTTTTGACAAGTTGAGCAACCTGATTGTTGATACCTGTTTGACTTTGGATGAACTGGTGCAAGGTATCTTCCAAAGATCTCCTATAAGGAGGTTGGTAAGTATTGGATGAAGAACCTTGATTTTGTTGGAAGGTGTGTTGTTGTGTAGGGAATGGAGGTTGAGAATGATTTCTAGAATCATTTCTCCAAGAAAAATTGGGGTGATTTCTATTATTGGGATGGTATGAATTGTAGTTCTGATTATCCCATAATAGGCTCCACTCTGATTTTGATTTTGTCTCCCTCAAAGTTGTGTGAATGATTGTTATTAGTCTACCCATACAATACCTCCTTGAAAGCAAGTAGGGTAGGACATTCTTCAGTTGAATGATCTGTTGCATCACACACAGCACACTTTACTTCCACTTGATTAACAGATTGCACCTTTTTGGGTTGCATGTTTTCAACTTTCTTTGTTGAAGCAGTTAGTCTTGCATTTAAATCGTCACTCTCACTCAGTTGGTATCTCCCTCTAGGTTGTGGATTTTCTCTTGAATCAAGAGCAGATGTTGGACCAACTTCCCAGTTCCTTGTATTCTCAGCTAATGTGTCAAAGAAGTGGAAAGCTTCTTCTGGAGTCTTCTCATAGAATTCTCCATTGCACATTGTAGAGACTAGCATTTTCAATTGGGGAGTGAGTGAATCATGAAAGAAACTGACCACTCTCCATTGCTCAAAAGCATGGTGCGGACAAGTGTGAAGAAGGTCTTTAAACCTTTCCCACGCTTGAGCAAAATTCTCATTTGGTTTACAGGCAAAGTTCATGATTTGTCTTTGAAGAGTAGCAGTTCTGTTGGCAGGGAAGTATTTTTTTAAGAAAGTTGTTTGCATTTCTCTCTAAGTTCCTATAGATCTAGGTAGGAGAGTGCTTAACCATATTTTTGCCTTATCTTTCAGTGAGAATGGAAAGAGTTTTAATCTTATGACATCCTCATTTGCTGTATGGTCCATGCAAGTGCTACATACTTCCTCAAATTCTTTCATATGAGTATATGGATTTTCAGAATCCATGCCATGAAAAGTTGACAACAATTGGATTGTGCCAGATTTGAAGTTAAACCTATGATGGTTGATGGGAAGAATAATGCATGAGGGGGTTGTCTGCCTAGGAGGATGAAGATACTCCCTAAGGGGTCTGATCATACCCTGATCAATGGGATCAGGGTCACCGTGGTCACTACCATGTGCAGACATGTTGTGTGCAAGTGGCATGTTCTCATTGTGTTGAGACATGAGTGATTGATATTCTATAGTTTTACTTGACCTACGTATCATACACTATGCACAAATAAAAATAAAGTAAAAAGAAACAGAGTTACCGAATTTATCAAGAGATGCCTCTTCTTATATATTTTTTTTCTTTTTGTTTTTGCCTCAATCTCCCCGGCAACGGCGCCAAAATTTGGCTGCACTCCCACCCTGCAATTAAAACACAAAACAAAACACAATAAAAATTTTATATTTTTTTCTTTATTTAGGTGAGAGGTTTATACTCGTCAGTGTACGAGTGCAATTGTAGTCCAAACTTAAATTTATATTTTCTGAATGAGTTCAGGTCGTCCACTAAGAGATTTATTTATGGCAAAATAAAAAGAATGTCACACAAGCACACACGCATTTGGACAAATTGGCAACAAGGTTTTTTTATGGTTTTTTAAACAACAGATACTAGGAAATAAATTAAGGCAGTAATTGAAATAAATACTTTAAGTGAGAATATAAAATTGGATAGTACTTGAATTAAGACAATTTCAGTACCAACCCGTTGATTCCCAAATTTTAGCATAAAAGATTAGCAACATTAATTTAATTTCAGATATGAGGGTTTGTTATTAAATGCAATTAGAGATGATGATAGTTCTAGGTTAAGCAATCCCCATACATGATATGCGGGATTCTAATTTAAGCAACCACCATAAATCCAATTGCAATTAATACACAAAACAACTAAATTAATCATCCAGGTTTGGGTATGATAGCGTTTCCAGTTCTAGTAACTCTCATACATGGCATGAAAGCTCTAAGTTAGGCTAACGCTCCAATCCAAACCTAGTGATTTTTCAATAATTAATACACTCATACTGAAATTTAAATTAATGTTACTTAATTAAAGTACAGCTTTCTTTAGGAATCATTGGCGTTGGACACTGTCCTTGCCTTAACCAAAGATTAGATTTAGCTACTCATCTTTATTTGAAAGTTAATTGATAGGAATTTAAATGACGTAATTTAAATAACAGAATTTAAATGACAGGAATTAAAATAGTAAAAACTAACCGGCCATTTAGGCTGTGGATAATTAAAAGACAAGAATTAAAATTACGGAAATTTAAAGGCATAAACTAACCGGCCATTTAGGCGGTGAATAATTAAAAGACAAGAATTAAAATTACAGAAATTTAAAGGCATAACCGGCCATTTAGGCGGTGAATAATAAAGTAATAATAAATGACATAAGAATTTAAAAGAAAAAAGGAAAGAAGTAAGATCACAAGAGAGAATACTAAAAAAAAGGGGAAAGAACAAGAACAATTCTCAAAGAGAGAATTCTAAGAAAATAACTAAACTTTGATTCAAGAATAATAATCACACTTACAAATGCAATCAAGTGAGCTATTTATAGGCCACAAGATGCAATACAAACCACACAATTTCAATTATTCAATTAAACATAATTATATCTAATGGGCACTCACACACTTAAAGTTAAATGGATTTTAGCTATAATACACATATAATATTAAATAGATTTTAGCTCAAATACATACCTAATAAAGCACTCATAAAGTTAAATAGATTTTAGCTATAATATCCACCTAATAGTTAAATAGATTTTAGCTAAAAAACACACCTAATAAAGCTCTCACATAAAAAATAAAAATAGATTTCTATAAATTGATTTTTTAATCTTCATTAGGATTAAAAATAATCCTTGGGCTTTCTCTAAATAATATCTTCCATGGGTTGCTCAAATTGGACCTTAATTCTTCATAGGCTTTGAATTCTTCATGGACTTTAATTTTTCATGGGCTTGATTTCTTCATGGGTTTGATTTCTTCATAGACTTGAATTCTTCATGGACTTTAAGTCTTCATGGGCTTTAAGTCTTCATGGGCTTGAATTCTTCATGCCTAAAAAATAATTTAATGTTATTAATAAATTATATATTATATATATGTATTACACATGGCACACATATATATATATTATATTATATTACATGTATGCATATAATGATGTATATGTATTATATATAATTTTATATATTATTATTATTATTTACTTTAGAACTTCATTTCATTCATCTTTCAATTTAAAGTTGCATATAACCATAAAATATATATTAATATCTAATTTAAGTCATTTTTAAGATCAAAAGAAGGGTATAATTATAACAAAATTTTTACAAAATTAACAACTAATCAATAAAGGCAGCATCGATGGCCATCAATTAATTGTAAAGCACGATTAACATAAAGGCAATAAGGACAAGCAAAAGGGTGTCGAGCAGAGCAAGGACAATCAAGAGGCGCCAGACAGAGAGGAGAGGCCCTTGATGGTTGTAATGTGGCCCTCCATCAACTGTCCATGTGGACTATTGAGGTTGCCGATATTGCCCTCCAATCAAGACGGCAGCGTTTTGATGCTTCACCCACAACAAAAGATAAAGAAGATTATTTGTAAATGCCCAACACTATGGACTCAAGCTACGGCATACATTGACCTAAAATAACAAGAAAAAACTAGTACAGATCAATAGTTGAATTTAATAGAGAAGACAAGTAATGGGAAGATCACACTTACAGATAAGCGCATGCCCCTGCAAGTCATCCTGAGAAGGCATGATCAAGAGTCGATTAGTCACTAACTAAAGCATATGAATAACCAACATGAAAGAAGAATCAGAGTTGTCTTGAAATAGCGTACCATTTCTATCCATCTAAATACTAGCTATGTACTAGAGTAGCAAGGATGAGATGAAAACATAGTGCCCACGACAACTTATAATGTTTAACCCGTGTTTGACATGACTTAATTTGGCATGGGGCATGCCACTAGTACATGAAATGAGAAAAAGTTGAAATTTATATTTGACCCTAAGGGGATATGATTAAAATGGACTATGGTGCATGTTACATGTAGGAAAATAATTTAATAATAAGTTCAAGGGTAATTACTTTGGTTTATGTGGTGAATTAATATTAAATTCTGAGGGGAGAAAAAATATTAATTTAATGGGTTACATGTTACATGTTACACGTAATTAAATTAATATTTTGCATAGGGTTTAAATGTGGAGATTTGAATCAAAGGAAGACTAAAGTATCTTTAATGGGATTTAAGTTAGGAAGTGTCAAAAAAGAAGTCGTCTTCTATTTCTCCTATTCATTGCATGGGGGATGGAAAGAATAGTGCGAATAAGTGGGTTAGTTCAAATATATCCTTTGGATCCAAAGATGATTTAATTATGGATTAGATTTATTCTAGAAATTATGGGAATTAATATAACTAGAAAGAAATTAATTTTTATTTTTTGTTTTTATATTAGCCATAGGATTAAAAATAGATGGATATGGATGAGATTAAATCTTGAAGAAGGTAAAAAAAGAAGAATTAAAAGACAAAAAGTCACAAAAACACTAAGCAAAACAGAACGCTCTCTCTTAGAGATCTCACAGGACAACCTCACCAAGGCAAAGAGGGATTTGATTGCTCTATTTCAAGTTTATTTGAGTTGAAATATTAAGATTTGTTCAAGCATGTGTTATATGTGTTCTTGGAATAATGGAAATGATGCTCTTAAAAATGAATGTGAGGTTCATGTACAGTTTAGAGCATTTTCAATATTCTAACTTGAAGCTTAATGTGACGAAGCATGCAAACGAAGTTTTTTTTTTTTTTTTTTTTTCGAACTTGTGTTATACTTTATGTTATGAGATACATGAAATAAGAGTTTTGAATGTGATAGTTCACCCCATGTATTATTTTCTTCCATTAAAATGTACATTTGTAGATGGCCTTGGAGGATCTTCAAGGGATAAACAGAAATTTGTTTCTTATGATGATGGGACCTTGATGTGGAAATGTTTCTAAAACAAGATTGGGATGAAATTTGAAGGAAAAATGTGGGTGGTATTAATGCTCGATGATACCCAAGACTTGGCTTGGTTAACACGTGCATACATTACTAGGGTCATGCTTAGGCTTGACCTAGTAGCCAGGCCACACTCAACCTCCATCTACTAGCCAAATCATTTTTGGCATTGGAATTCTACGAAGGCCCGGCTTGACCCAGTCTTCTACAAGCTTGTGGACAAGCCAATCCTACTTAACTATGATTAAGTTCCCTAATTCAACTAGGATTCTCCTATTAAAATTAAAAGACAAATTAACTCATGAATATTGGTTATCTCTTATAATCTAACGATTTATCTTAATTTCAATAAACTTAAAATAAATCCCTTTTCCTAAATCCTAGGAAAATAATCTTAGGGGATAAAGTTCATTACCTTGAAAGTGCCTTCTAACGAGGAGATCTAATCCTAAGTGAAGGATAATCTCAAATTTGCTATAACTAGAGGATGATCTCTCATCTAAGGTAAGTACTAATTATCTTGGTTTTGATCTTCATCTTCTGTACTTCTTCTCTATTACTCTATATCTAACTTAGGCATTGAAGTGACTTTTTTGGCCAACTCTAAGGCAATCTCATTAACTTCTTTTGAAATTTATCAAGCACAATGACCAATGCTAAAGTTTCTTGTCATATGGTATGTTTATTCAATTGTAAATATAATAGGGGTTAAATTTGTGTATCATCAATAGGCATTTCTTGGGAACCAAAGGGTTTTTGCATAATCAACCTAATGGCTAGAATTCATAACTTCAAAAGGAACACGCAAGATGAGATAACCAGCTAGTGGTCAAGCTCGACCAATTCAACGTCAACTGAAGCACGTCGACAACAATGACATGAACACATTTGGAGAGTGAAATAAGAAACTAGCTAAAGTAGTACAAGTAAGCATTGTAAGGAATATTCTAACTCTGTAAGGAAAGAAAAGTGTAAATAGTATCATCAGGAGGAATCAAACACTAGTAGTGAATTACAAATAGCTATCTAAAAGCCATCCTCTGAGTAGTTAACAAGAGACCTCATAAAAAACATCTAGCTAGTTCGACCACATGTTAAGCGTTGACTCTTTTACAACCAAATCGTCAACAAACCACATGCTAAGCATTGACTCTTTTACAACCAAATCATCAACGAGGCTATGTCGACTAAGTTAAATTTTGTCCTTCCCTCCCCATTCCCTGGTTCTACATATTTCAAGGGATATATAGAAGATCTCAAGGAACACCTTTACCAATATTGTGATGCCATGCAATCCAGAACACCATCAATGCTATGCTCTGTAGAATTTTTTCACAAACATTGCATGGAGGTGCAAGGGATTGGTTCGACATGGTCATCAAAGCTAGCATCTCTAAATTTAAGTAACTAATAGAGTAGATTCTAAAGCAACCGAGCCCCAAAGAAGAATAACTCTTATCTATTACACATAAAGCCCAAGACTAACAAACCCTTGAGGTGATTCATTGCCAAGTTTCAAGTTGAAGTTGCTAGCATCGACAAACTAGAAGGGAAAATAGACATAGTTGTCCTCACCTTGACGCCCTCAAGGAAATCAGACTCAACTTCTCCTTGAATAAAAACAAACCAAAAATGTTGATAGAATTATACACTAGTGCCCAACGATATATCTATGTCGAGAAGGAGGTCAATGCTAGGCACTCATCCAAATAGAAGAACATCATTTTAAAGCTTCTCATTAGAGGAGGGGCTTAGTCGATGAAGGCCCAAACCCCAAAGATCTTGAGACTAGGGGCCAATGATAATCATCCTCCAAATAAGACCACATGAGTAATCTCAATAACTCTTAACTTTTCTAGAACAAAGGTCCAAGATTCGTCTAAACCTTGATGCCTCAACTTTTGTATTTGCTAAAGTCAGTTTAAATTCAACTCCATGTCCAACTAGTACTTATCCTACCAGTCATATGTTTCTAAGAATTTGTAGTGGCCCATTCCCGAATAGTCCCGCTAGCATATGATATCTGAAAGGAGGTCGTTATAAGGATGATATAGAACAATAACATACAACACTATCTTACTATCCTTAGATAAATTCAGATGAAGCCAACATAAAGGTTTACAACATCTTAGCACCATGGCCTACACAAAATGAAATACAAGGGCACTAGCGAAATTTACAACATAAAATTTCCTCACAACATGCCCTCATCACAAACACTAACATGGACCGTATAATCTAGAAGGTCTTTGTACACCTCTAAACCTGGGCTCTAGCCCCAATATTGGACTTGCCATCAACCATTGCTTGACCTTTATCTGTAATGACATGAGAGTACAATAAGGTGAGCCATAAGGCTCAACAAGTATATATATAAAGCATGGAGAGATAGAATCAAAGACATAGAGAACCAAGATAGAGTAAACAACGACTCTATGAAAAGGGTATCAATAAAACACAACTCATAAGTTTTCTATTCACAACCATTTCCATGTCATGATTATTATATATACCATGTATTCATTTCCATACTCATGCACATGCATCAATAGTAAGGAATTTTCACATATTCCTCATGGCTCCCACAACCACCATATCCATACATGAAATATACATCAAGCAATAACAATTTGAACCTCGCCTATCGAGTTGATGGCTACCTCACCCGCATCAGACGCTCATATATAGGATATCATTTCCTCTCCCACGGACATAGCCCCCACGCAAAGTAATAGGTGTGCAAATCAATATAATCATACATCACATAAGCATATCCAAATTTCATGTTAATCATTAATGATTAAGAAAAATTCCACACAAAAAGAATTAATTAGACAAAATTTTAGAAAATTTTTAAATTTCGAAGGGAAACTTCAAATGCCTACTTTGAGCTCTTTTCTCAATCAAATTTCATGAAAGACATATCATATCGAAGTCTCAGATCTCTAGTTTTTGAAACAATAATTGAAGCAAAGCAAAATTGCTACAGTAAAATTATAGCATTTTGGGTAGAATTCAACAAGCTTGTTATGGGATCAAATCATGACCAAAAATTTCAAATCCTATACCAAAATGAATCCTGTGATGTCTCATTTATATAGAAAAAAAATGGATTTTAAATTAGATATAACCACAAAAAGTTATATTACAAAAACCCAAGTAAGGTCGAATTGTGTAACGACCCGCTCCCACTTACGGGTGTCACTGGTAAATAATCGACCAGATTACTCGCCTATCAAACCACAACTGAAGGGTTGGACTATGTTTCAACAGGAAACGCCCTAGGTGGGAACTAGGTTTCGTCCTTCCCTTCGCTCCACTCAGGAATCGGTCCTAACTCAATCAAGAAGACACAACGGACTGAGACCCGAAACCCGAGTGAGCTTCACCTCTCTTCAGCTCGCCCCATAGCAAGCCAGAGGTGACCCAGGCACAAAGCTAGCATACAAACACTTCGCTGAGTATTGGGGATTTATGAGAACATACCTCGCTGATCTTTACTCGATCCGAACTTGGCTTCAATAACCCAAGCCATATATATAATGAACAATTTCACAATCATTTATCACTCTACGATGATTACAACAATTAGATACAACCAACTCTCAACAAGTATACATTTACTCACAAGGGTATACACACATCACACTACATGACTACGTACAAGAGGTAATAAAATACAAAACTCGGGCAACACAGCTAGTTGCCACAACAGCCTCCTGGCGCCATCCCTGCTTGTATCCGGACTTGCATCATCTACACATGAGGTAAAACCTCATGAGTCATAAAGACTCAGTAAGGGTGCAATGCATGTAAATATGAGTATAATCATGTTTATGTATGTCAAATGCATGCAAATGAGGCTAGGCTCACACATCCTCACAACCCACTAAGGTTTGAGGCATCAACCTATCAGCCCCCACCACTAGTCCTCCATATGGCCACAGGTCCATTAGTTCTTGCATCACACAAGATATAACCACTACATGCCAATGCAACATAAAAACATTATCAAACACATTTACCAACTTGTAAAGCCACCTCCACATGGGGCCGTCCCTTACCTGGCTCGAAGCTTCATCTCCGCATCGGCATGAATTCCAGCCTGAATCTCAAGTTCTTCTAGGATCACCGTCCCTCCGGTCGAACATAGATGCAACCACACACAAAATCCCAACTCCATTAACCTCTAGCATTAAACCAATGTCCTCAATTACGTCGCACATCATCAAAATCATCCATTAACTAATTTCAAATAACCCTCACACAGGGTTTAATCCAACTAATACTACATAATTCATTATCTCGCATAATGAAAATAATTAAATTAATTTACCTCAATTAATTCAAAAGAAATAATTAATTACCTCATTCAATTGGAAGGAAAAATCAGCCAATCGCCCATGCCGACGTTGCTTCCCGAGCTACCATCACATGCCCAAAATCCCATTCTCGAGCTTTCGGTATGCTCTACGAGCCTCAATATAATTTGTAGGACTTTTCTCCAATTTTCTGGAATTTTTCGGGATTTTTCATCTATTTTTCAGAATTTCCATTTTTCTTTTTCTTTTCTATTTTTTTTTCTTCTTTATTTTCTTTCCTCCTCTCCCGCGCAGCTATTGTTCATTGTCTTCAACCTTCCGTGCCTTCTTCTCCATTTGCTCTTCTTCTCTTTCACTTCTTCTCACGCACGAGCAGCTCCTTCTTCTTCCCCATCGCGCGCCTGCCTGCGTGCACCACGGGCCACCCGCTGCCTGGCCTCCTTCGGTCGCCCCGTAACAGCTGCTCGTCGCCCACTTCGCTGCTGCAACTGCTGCGCGCAGCCATGGCTGCGCTTGGCTGCTGCAACGGCAGCTTCACAGCTGCCATGGCCGCACTCCCGGCCCTCTCCGACACTTCCTTGCTCCCCTAAGCTTGCTGATGGCCTCCAGCGTGCGTCCCCTGACGCTGACCATCGGCTGGAACAGCAGCGAAGCTGCTGCCATGGCCGTTCGCCTTTGCTGCACCAGCCATCATCGGCTCTTCCAACGTCGCTGATCACCGCGGCCACCACAGGCTGCCTCCACGCGAGCCATCGCTGCCATCAGTCTCTCCTCGAGCTCCATCATCGCTGCCATGGCTACGTCTTCTCCAAGCAGCCCCTGCAACCAGCCAGCAACACCGCCATTCTTGGCCGGCCAGCTACCATCTCCCACAATCTCTCTCTCTATTTCACTCTCATTCGCAAGCTCTCTCTCATTTCTTCTTTGATCTCACTCTCCTCTTCATCTCCCTCTCTCATCCTGCTCCTCTCGGCCATTTCAAATGCCAGAGATGATAACATAGGAAGCTTCCTTGAAGCTTCCTCTAGTACGGGAGATACATACATACATATATATATATATTTATACTAATTACACAATAGCCCCTCAATTTCCTAATTCCACTTAAGAGAATTGATAATTACACTTGGGGGATTTTATAATTACACTTGGACCCTCCCAAGATTTTAATTAATTTCCCACAAGCCACTAAAACATTAATTCTCCAAAATTAATAATTTGACTTTTACTCGATAAAGCCAATTTCGTCCCTACGCCTGCACGGGACCTTAATTTGACCCGAAAACACTTAAGGGTTGCCTTACTCAAAAAATCGAACCACCCCTAGGGTCCCCTTAGCTTCCAGGAGGTCCCCTTCAATTATTCGGTAATGGCACCCACTCCGGCTTATACAAAATTTATTCCGAAATTTATTCTCGATCAAACCGCTTCCAGCGTCATTAATCTCATCTCAAGACGCTCATCAATCTCTTGCCCTCTTCCCTGGACATCGAAGTCCCGAGGCATTCCCAGCCGCCAATTCGGTAAATTTCATTAATAAATTACTCGAAATTGACTTTTGGCCTTCCCAGACCACCCGAGGTCCTGTCGAAATAGTCAAAACTTATTTATTTACAATACTATGTAATACTGGGTATTACAAATTGTATGGAGCAATAAGTTACAAATGTTTTTAGCATAAATTAACAAGGCCACTAAGGGCTCAAATCAAAGCCAAAAAGTTCAAAACCTATATCAAATTGAAACTCATCAAGTCTAGTTTACAACGCAATAAACAGATCTCAAATCGGATATTTTTACTAAAAGTTATACCCAAAACAATAAAGCATGCGCAAGTTACTATGGCCCAAAATGAACATACGGACAGAATATAAAACAACCCAACAAATAATTGTGATGCTTTAATTTAACCAAAAATATGTCATTCCTTGAAAGATTTTAGAGTAAATCAAGCCCTAAATGATCACATCAACAAGACCCATAAATTTTGAAAGATTTTTACAAAGATTTTACAACCAAAAAGAGAACTTCATTTTTATCAAAATATAGTTTATAACCATGGAAGTGAGCAAGATATGCTCAAAATTGAAGAGAGATCAAGTACTAGATCTATACATAAATTTAAGAAGAGATAAAATCTTGCATAACAAAAGGTGATGCAAGAGAATTTATCTTTCTTTAGATGGAGATAAACCAAGAAGAACTTATCTTCCAACTTAAAACTCACCCTTGAAGTTTCAAATGAAGGAGATGGAAATGGAGAAAGAAGAAGAAGAAGAAGAAGAAGAAGAAATTCAAGAAGATGAAAAATAAGAAGGGGAAGACTTCTTTGAAGTGGAAGGACGAGAGATAATAGAGGGAAACAAAGGAAAGGGAATGAGGAAACAGAGAGCCATGTGTCTCTCACCAAAAGACCTTTTTTCCCTTCACTTGCATACACAAACACAATTATTATCATACTCCTTTTGAATATTTGCCATTTTTCATTTCTTTATCAAACCCATTTATACAATTTCTCATTTACCCTTACCTTTTTCACACTCAACATAAGGATCTCAAGCCCTTTCTTGACATTTCACAATTAAATTACATTTTCCTTTAATTAATTTATCTCACCACATAGTAAATGGGCTCAACCCCAACCCATTAATTCAACTTTTACTAATCAAGCCCAACTCACATAAGCCCAAAGAGTTTATTTTCTAATTTGGCCCAACACTTAAGACCCAACCCAATTCACTTGAATTTAACTAAATTCACAACCCATAGTTATCTCAAACTTTTGGGCTTTCCACGTTAGCCCCAGTTCTATATATTAAAGTCAACCCCATTTTATTAAATTTTCAATCTTTAGATTTCTTTATAATCCAAGATATATAAAAATATATTTATTTATTAAAATAAAATAAAATCATTAATCATGACATAGACTCAATAACGGGTCATTATAGTATTAATGCTCTATAAAGCTAGAAGCTCTCTTCATCGGATTGACAATGACTTAAGGAAGGATTTCAAATTTGAAAAATCAAATCTTTCTTATCCCCCAACGGTTGAAAGCTAAAGAAGTGAGTTTAAATGTCCCTCGTCTACTAGTATTGAATATATTTATTGGCTCTCAACTAGTGGATTCAAAGTTGAAGATATTCAAGCATCCAATTATGATGTATTTCTATTGTCTTTACATTCATCTCTGTTTATTAAAGGGTTGTAAGTCAATTGTATTTAACTCACTAGCATGAGAAAATGTCAATTTATTTTGTGAGGATTTTGTCTTACTAAGATTGTTCTTGATTACAAGGGAATTGTAAATTGAGGTTCTAGCTTTTAAACAAAAGTTAGGATTCTTCTTGTTGTTTCATGCTTGAATCTTTTCAAGTTTTACTTGAAAAGAGAGACCCGTGCTCTTAAAGCTGAATTTTTGTAAAATTATGTGTATTTGTGGTTGATTGAGTTTTTATCTCATTATCCTTCTTCATTATTTGAACACACAAAAAATCAAACTTATTAAAATCAAAAGTTTATTAAAAAAATTCTTAAACCCAATCAGTGGCGAGCTAGAAATTTTAGGTAGAGTGGGCAAAAATTAAACCTTAAACATTAAACTCTATCTAAAATTAAATAATATAACAAAATTAAAATAATATAATATTAAAAAATATATATCAATAAATTATACAATCGACATATTTTTATATTTTAATAAGGTCGCATAATAATATCATTATCAATTTTATTAAATATCTATTTTTGAATATATATAACTAAATTGTCGTTCAATCATTAATCTCCAATTTTATTATGCCGTTGAGTCTTGATAAGTTTCATGATAAACTATCGTTTAATTATTGATCTCTAATTCAATTATATACTTGAGTCTTGATAAACTTCATGACAAAAAATATATCTTTTGTCATAATTTCAAATATGTAATTGATAAATTTGTAACAAAAAATGAAAAAAAAAAAATCAATCTCACTAATTAAAAATATTTAAAGAAATGGCCAAAAAAGGTTAACATACACAAAATAAAAGTGGGTCAAATTTTCGTATATCTTATTTTTAATTTTTGGCTAATACTGAGAAAAGCACTGGCAGTCGCCACCAGCTACCATGACTGATGATTTTCGAGGATCAGAGGCAACCACTTGACACCTTTATTTTCATCAACCAATATACTCAAAAATCAATAAAATTTAACAGCCAAATTAATTTCGTAGATCTAAGCTTAAACTTCTGGCCAAACCCAATATGCGTAAACACATTGGCAATTGTCACCAACTAAAGTGGCCGATGATTTTCGGCAATTAAAAGCAATCACTGAACACTCTTATCTTCATTGACTAACATATCAAAAATCTAGAATTTTTTAAAAATTCAGAGCGGGCATTTAGAAAAAAAAAAATTAATTATTATATATAATATATTTTTTAAAAATCCAGGTGGGCAACTGCCCACCCTTGACTGTACATGGCTCTATTCATCCCCTCTCAAATTATTTTCTAAGAAATAATTTTTTTGTAAAACTTAATTCACCCAACTCCCTTTTTTATGTTTCTTAGCAACAAAAAGTAGATAAACTAGAAAGCCCTTTTGCTTTATGTAATTGTTTTTTAATTGTAGATTTTAAAAACACAAAGAATAGTCCTTATATTTTCGTAAAACCTTAAAGGTGTTGGGATTAATCAATTCACATATATTACTAATAGAGCAACTTAGTCACTTAACCTAGCTTAAAATGCCTACAATATTTTGTTTAATGTTTAAAGTACAAAATAATAATTATATTACCAAGGATGGTGGTTAAGTAGCAATAAGTGCACCTTATTTTCAGATAAAATGAAATTATTTCATCTTATTTTTGTTAATTAGACAATTTTATTAATTGATAATAAATGTATTTTGTTTTATCATTAACATTAATCATAGTGAACATAAGGGTGCTCCTAATATCTTTGTAAAATCTTATAAGAAGTGCATGATGTAATTTATTCTAAAAAAGAAAGCTTAATAATAATAATAATAATAAACAAGTAAAAAAAGGTTAAGGGGAAATAATTATTTTGCATGATTGGTATATAGTACATAAATAGTAAAAGAAAATTACAAGAAATTAGTGAAATATATTGAAAAAAGTTTATGAAATTCATGCCTTCTCAAACTCTTTTGGGGTTTAAGTAATTTTTATCAAATTCTAATATTTAATAATGAATACCTAAAATTTCTTATTTATTTAGATTGATCACATATTACCATGTCACCTACTATATTTCATTAAATTTATGAATGTAATATATTTTCCAAGTATATATTCTAAATTTTTAAATATTAATATTTGATATTGGTTAAATTTAATATTTAATAAATCAATTAAAATTTGAATGAATTTAAAAAATCATTAAATTCTTGGCGGGAGAGGCCCGGAATCTCTCACGCCATGCTATTATTACTATATATATATATATATATGTATATCATCAATTGATCATTAAGTCATAATTGCAAAATGACATCAGTGGTCCCCACACTACCGCTGCTCCATTTATTGCAAATAAACACTTCTTGTACGTGTTGTGTGTGAAACTTGAATGAATGGGTGTTCAATTATAACCTATATACATTTATGAAGCTCACCTGTAACAAATAAATAAATAATATTATATTATATGAGTTGTGATATAAATAAAAGTCTATTAAAAAAATTTAAAAAGTCAAAATATCTCTTTAAATTAAAAAACATAAATTTTTCATAATCGAGGATGTCTCGCACAAACACTAATTTTAAAATAAATTAAAATATCAAGATAATTATTATTCATAAATATTATAATTCTAACAAGATTAAAATTATTCGTGATAAATGTTATCTAGAAAAATTTTAAACTCAAATTCCTTAGAATTATTCTATATCTCTCTATAAATAAACATATAATAATTTTTAAAAAAAATATTTTTAATACTTCGATAAATATTGCTCTCGATTTTTTATTATTTCTAGTGCCTGACTTAAGAATCAGAGTATTTGCACAAGAATCTTTCAACCCTCTCTAACTATTTTTTTTTTCTTACAAATTTAGACGATTTAACGATAATATTTTTTAATTAAATAAATTTATTATTATATTTTGATAACAATAATATATAAATTAATAAAATTCGGTAAATGTATCCATCACCTTGAGGACTCCATCCTAGTAACCCTAAATTTTTTCCCCTGTTGGAACTGCCCCCTTGGGCCCTTTAAACATTTTGGGTTAGGTGTTTTTATATGAGTAACTTAGTTGTGCATTATTGTGACACTTGTGCTATAGCATAACGTAACCATATATAATCTAAATAAAATAATAATTTTTTCTAAAATAGATATATATATTATTTTTATTTTATGCATAACTATAAAACCGATGGGATATTTAGAGTTTTGACAGATAAATTATTATGAAAAATAAAATACAAAATAAAGAGTTAAAAACTTGATGTTAATTTTCACACTCTTTTTCTGCCACAACGCTGCCAGCCAAACGCAGCCCAACAGCCACAGTGTGCGTGGTTTGACTGCCAGCTAGGATTTAAACGGAAAGTTAGAGAGAGAAGCCCAGACTTTAAGAATGACTGACAGGCAGACGAACGGACAGACGACAGACAGACAGACAGACTGAGGCATTAATTAATTAATTAGTTAATATATTATGTTTTATTATTATTGGGTTATGTAGTTTGGCGAATGGTCAACGTCGGCGATTAATTTTCTTCTCCTCGTTGGCCGGGCCGCTTTTCTCGTTTCCCGATCCTACGCTCCCGCTGACACAGACAATTCCTGACTCTGATCCTTCATCACCAGCCATCCATCCTCTTCTCTGGACGGTTGCGATCTCTCCTTCCAGAACCGTCGTGCCTTGCCTAGACGTGTTTCACGGAAGCCACTGTTTCCGTCGCAGCTATCCCTAAATGCCTAATAAGGAAAAAACAAAAAGGACATTTTCCGCTTAATTCAAAATCACTAATATAATATTTGGAAATGCTATTTATATTTTTTTCTTCACTTTAAGCTATATAATAATATAATTAAAATGATAAAAATACTTCTCATTCAAGACGGTAAAATAAAACGATGAAATATATGACTAAAATATCTCTCACCCAAAACGATGAGACGACAATGTGTGAGGAATATTTTAATTATTTATGCACATGTGTAGTTTAAAGTATAGTTGGGATGAATTTCCTTTCTGAATCACTCTCCACCCGTGAGGAAATGATGTAAATTAAGGAATCGAGTAACCCCTGATTTTGATCTTGGGTGAGTTCACACAAACGTGACAGGCCGATACCTATGAGAATCACCAGAACCACCCGGTTATGCCCCTAGAAACATTTAAAGTATAGTTCTTGATGTACAAGTAATATGATCCTATAATATTAACTCAATTCAACTCAACTGAACTACTTATTTTAAATTATATCTTTTTTGATCAATTTTGTTGTTTAGTTGCTACATTACAATAAATCATTTTTTTATTTTATCTAAAATTACTTAATATTTTTGTTATGCGATAGCAATAGGGGTCTCACACCCATAGGTATGGAGATGTCTAGACAAGTACATAGGTGACCAATGTTGAAGAACGTATCATTGGACATGACTTGTCATGAGAATCCATTTTGGTTATATGTTGATGGAATTCTCATATGAGATGAGTGTAACTAATCCTCAGACCTGAGGTTATCACAGTCATCTCATAAGAAAATTGGTATGCTTTGACATCATTTCGATGGACCTAGTCAAAGGCTGCACGTGGATGATCGTTGGGCATATCATGAGGCTTATGGAGATGGGTGCATAACCAAGATAGGACTCATCTATCCCTTGATAGATGATGATATATCTAAAGCGCATTCTGTGAATATTCACTTTAAATCCATGGTTATGGTAAAAGAGATCAATAAGGAGTTATTGACTTACTTTTTATTAAGTGAGGATATCCGAAAAACCGAATAAAAACTCATGCGATTGTAATCAAGCAACACATCGCCAGACTTGAGATCATAAAAGATACATTGACGAGAGAATCAAATTATAAGGTAACCATGCTCATGAATGGTTGTTTACGGATTATGAATCCTTTTGAATAATTGGGTAGACATGACGCCTTGCTAAAGGTCAATCTTGTCTTATGTGTTCATACTGACACATTGCCAACATATTCGGAAGCCTAATGAGTTATACACAATAGGTTTGGTCCCTGCCTTAAACCAGGAGAGCGGGTGTATGGTTAAGTGGGACACTTCGGTAAGAAGTTGTGCCGTTGTAGGTTCTCACGAAAAAAGAATAAATATACGTAATGACATCGATATAACAAGGGGTCGTTATAAAGGAAATAGTTTCCCAAAATGACAATTGTATAAATTAGAAAAGAGTTTTTAATTTAATAATTTGGGCTTAAATTAATACTTGGGCTAAATAAAGTATTTGAGCCAAATATTAAACCAAATTAATATTTGGGCTAAATTAAATTTGGGCCTAAATATTAAATTAAATTAATATTTAGGCTTAAATTAGATTTGGGAAAAATATTTTATTTAAACTTATAATTGGATTTGAGCTATTTAATTAAACTTCTAGTTGGACTAGAATAAACCCATTTAATTAAGTTTCTAGTTGGACTAAGATAAATGGGCCGACCCATATCCATTAGGGTTTAAGAAACTCTAGCTCTATAAATACCCCTTTAAGGGTTGCCCAATGAATGGAATTATTTTGTGTATTTTTCAAGAGTTGAAAAAAATTATCGTTCACTCTCTCTCGTTTCTTTTGGCATTGATTTGAAATGAGGGCATTCTTTTCTGTCTGTACACAAGCTACGAAAAGGAGAAGCAGCTAGCACTCTCATTCTACTCTTCTCGCCAACGTACGCTTGCCACATATCACGAGTTAGAGGTCGGACGCTTGGACGGCTCGAATCCGCAAACGACTCAAAAATCTAAAGGTTAGATTTATTTTATTATGTATGTGATTGTTTGATTTCAACGTTGATCCAATTACCTGGATCAAGGTAGGGTTCAAAATTTTTAACCTACGCTGCTTGCCCTGTAGCAATCTTGCTTTACTTTCAATTCAGTAACGAACCTCGGGTCCAACCTACATTCCCTGCGTCAGACGAACCCAACAGGAGTGAGGCAAAAAAGAAGATTGTAACTCTACTTTCTCAAACGAGCTCACCCAGTTATGACCTGGTACTCTGGCTCCTAGCCTTCCTGAATTCTTGGATGCATTCTAATGCCATGCCCGCAGGCCAACCTGGATCCCTCGCTCAAGTCCGATGCCAAGCCTATGGGCTAATCTTAACTTCTTGGTTGATCCGACACAAAGCCTCCCGACAAACTTTAAACATTCAGTGGAAATCCAGTGACGAACCTTGGGCCCAACCTAGATCCCCCGTGACAAACAAGTTTGGGAAGGTGCACCAAAAGATGAGAGGTAAACATAAGGCCAAGTAGCTGACCTAGATACTCGGAGGTGATCGATCGCAATGCCCCTATGCTAACCTAGATTCGCCAATGCGATTCGATATTGTTTCGTGAGACTAACCTGGATCCTCTATTGCAGTCTAGCGTCAAGACAGACGGCCCATGTCTAGACTTCTCAAGAGGATCCAGTGCTAAGTCTCTAGGAAAACGTGAATACATGGTTGTAATTTGGTGCCAGGCTTTCTTGCAAACCTGGATACACGGTGACCATTCGGCTCAAAGCTAACTTGGCATGAGTATGACAGCCAGAAAGAGCTTGGCTTAGTCAAGCCCGTACCTACTTCTACTCCACCCATTCAGAATTCCACGCTAAGGTACCTAACCCAGATGGTTCGCATAGGGAGCCTGAAGCTACGGGGAGAAGTAAATGCCACTCCTCAGTTGACACCTGTTGATCCAAGAATGCAACCTGAGTTCTCTGTGAGGATCCAACACAACTCCTCCCACCGAGTTTAAGCCTTTGGCCCAAGATTAAAATTCGGTACCTAGCATAGACACTACATGATAGGAGCGTCAAGCGCGCAGGCTACAAACATTAACCAAAATGGTTAAGGGTTGCGACAGGTCAACTAAGGAAGCCTTTATCAAGAGCAGTTCGCACCCGATACCAAAAATGAAGGTAAAGATGCTAGACAACTCACTACCTCAAAGTCGCACAACATTTAATTCACAGATAAAGGATATGAATACAACAGACAAAACTAACAAACAAATAAGGAGCGAAGAGGACAACGAAAATAACAATCTTTCATAACTATGTTCAAAAGATGATGATATAATGAACATCGAAAAAAGTATATTAAAAAACCCGTACGTCCTAAAAGGGGAACAATTTGAGAAACAACAAATAAAAATTATCATTATTTACAGCCCGAACTTGAAAGTAATACAAAAGATGAGATTTATGTTAATCTTGTGCTGGTGGATGAGTAAGAAGTCTTGATCCTTCTTAGGGGCAAACCTTGAGAAGTGTAAGTAGCAAGGTCAATCTCTAGACCCCGCTTGATCATTTGGATTATGTTTGTCATCTTCATTGTTATTTCATCATCTTCGATGCCAGGGACGTAGGGACTCCATGGACCCAACAAGTTGCTTAGATCGTATTCTAAATCTGATCCCACACACTCGTCGGGCCCAGGGTCATTAGGTTTGTACATGCACTAGTCGGGAGGAATGATAGAGGACATGCCATCAACAAATGTCATCTCTAAGAAAGACTCCTTGGGGCGCCTAGATTCCAGAAAGCTATGACCAAGGTAGAAGTCGAACTGAGAGAAGCAATTGGTATACTCATCCTTGCAGTGATAATAGTCATTAGATAGGTAGTACTGCTTCACCGTATTCATGGCAGCCTCCTCAATGTCCTACTATCTACCTTTCTGTAACCTCTCGACCTCCGAATGTGCACATGTCACCACCTAGAGTGCCTCAGCTGCTCGCTCCTCGGTGTTTGTGGGCTCCCCCTTCAGGCATAAGACTTCCTCTTGAGCTTTTGAAAAAGGAGATCACCTTTTCTTAATAGGCCTTGTCCCGGATCTCCAGCTTCTTTTTCCACTTCATGGAACCATCTCGGCAGCTTCACGGCTAGTGGAGAGATTCTGGAGTTGGGACTAAAGGTTGGAAACTTGGGAGTGGAGGCTTGCCTTGTTCGATTATAAATAGCGGATCTTCATGTTTAGTACATGCTCTTCCTTCTTCTAGTGGTTGGACTTCTACATCCACTCATAGATCTTTGCCTCTTGTAGAGCAAGACACTCCCGATTCATCGCATTGGTTATCATCGCGCCCTGGGCACCCTATGAAGGAAGGAAACAAAAGAATCATTTAATAGAACCCTTGGAGAAAGTGGGAAAGAGAGAGCTTACAATTGCGCTATGACGTTTGAACTCATCTATGTCCTGTGGAGAATTCCAAAAATACCAATTTTCATCATGTTAGAGAATGGTAGTAGAGAAGACGAGCGCCAATGCCAGGCATGTCAATGGAGTCTATATCCAAAACTCCAGGCTGCACTTTAAAGTCTTCTCCATGCACCCAAAGATTATCATCCATCTAAATCGCCCCTTGGTGAGGAGGGGGAGAAAGCAGGATGGGAGCCAACCCTCTGGAGGCTACCCTCTCCTCTGCATGCAGGACATGATTATTAGCTCGTTGTGGGTTAATGATTGCTCGTCGAAACTGCCCCGACCGCATCGATGGTTTCCTAGTCCAGGCATAAAGTCAGTTCTACCTTTACGGTGCCCCAGTAACTCACACCTACTCCACATCTTGCTGCCCTATGTTATGTTGAACAAATGGTACAATTTCCTATGTTATGATTAAAGTGAATTAGGTTATGTACCATATTAGGTTTTGATCTTATTTCCTCATTTATGATGATGTTACCTGTCTTGGCTTATTGATTATTAAAGTTGATATGACGAGAAGGTGAGACGGGATTATTGGGGATTGATTTATGTGTATTGGATTGCGTGTATACGTGAAAAAAAAAAATATTCTCAAAATTTTGGGTTAATGCCACACCTTGGAAAAGCGAGGTGTTATAGTTGGTATCAATGCAAAACTGAAGTGAAACCCAAGTGGAGACTTAGGGGGAAAAGAAAACTGATGGTTCGTAAAAATGAAATCCCTAATTAGAGACTCGGGATTGTCAGATTAGATCTTAGAGGTTATTTATTTGAGAATACTAACCTTGTTAAGTGACAGAACAACTGGTCGGAATGACCTAGCTATTACAGTTAAGGTCCGATGATATGGTTTGAATATAAGGTTGATTCGATAACCATGATTATGCATCCATGAGATTTGGAGACTGTCGATTTGAGATCATTAGTCGAAATCCTTATGCTAAATGGTGGGATAACTGGTAGTTATCAAGAATAATCGAGTCATGAATGGTTAGTCTGATGTGACATAACCTAGCTATCAAGATTAGGTTCAGGAATGGATGATATGAATCATTAAGATTCGAATGTAAGGACAATTTAGTGACTCTGAAAATGAGATGTGTAGATCAAGGATCCAAGGGATTGGGTTAAGTGAGGCCGAAGATGGACAATCGTTGTAAGAACATGAAGATATTCGCAAGAAGAATCTATTACTCAGATCTGAGGTTGTCTTCATTTTACGACATACAAATGCACTCTTCAAGTATAAGTGGCGTAGGAGACGCTACGAGGGAATTGTGATCTGCTAAGTTCTGTTATGCAATTGCAGTATATCATAGATGAGTTAATTTTGGAACATTCTACCATGAGATGAGCATTGTGAGGTTCGAGAGGTAGATTAACCATGATGTCTAGTGTGGTAATGCTAATAGGATCATGAGATGGGTTATTTTTGGCATATGCCTCAAGGATAGAATTGGGTTACATAGAAAGAGCTATCTAACGTGTAAAGTGGATATGGTAGATTTGGTGCATGCTCGCGGGATGTATAGGAACTACCTATTTGGTGATGTGATCACTGGTGACGAGGGCCTAGGATGTGTGTTCTTGAAGGAGTTAGACATGAGGTAGCAACAGTGAATGATAGTTCTTCAAGGACTACGACGAGACCATATAGTTTCACCTCGAGGCGTACCTGTGTGGGAGTCTGTGTGTTGGTTGACGGTGAGTGTAGTGCCTAAGAGGAACTAATTTGATAG
Source organism: Diospyros lotus (assembly GCF_014633365.1). Lineage (NCBI taxonomy): Eukaryota > Viridiplantae > Streptophyta > Magnoliopsida > Ericales > Ebenaceae > Diospyros > Diospyros lotus. Next base: position 32,199,236 of record NC_068341.1, on the reverse strand, counting down.
TCGCGGGCCGATATGTTTAGGAACTGCGACCGTGCATCCTTTGATTTCACTTAATTCTGATCTGCAGAGACGCAAGTGCGATCTCCTCCAAGTCAGTCCACACAATCGATCATTCCACAATGTCCTTGGTCGTGCTAACAACCCTAGACATTTTTTTTTTAGAGAAACCAAAATTTTTTTCATCCGTTTTTAGCTTCTTAAGCAGCATATATATATAGAGTTCAAAAACCCTAATCACACCATAGAAAACCCTAAACACTTTAGGTTAGACCCCTAATCACATTGGGTCGACTCTCTCTCACCTTTTATTTTAATTGTGGAATGGGATTGATCTAAGTGTGTGACCCCTTAAGTCTATTATTAGATTAGATGTAGGAGCCAACTCTATTAGGCTACATTAGGGCCCAACTCATTAGTTTAATTAAACACATCTCATAGCCTTCTTAATTAAACTCTTTAATTAATAGTTTTAGAATTAATCAAATTAATTCTAAAATCCCTACATATCATGGTTAACGTCTAGCAACATGCCATGAATACCTAGCCAATGATGAAATAAACGTTGACCTTTTCAATTACAATTATCGTGCAGTAAAATCCTTTCATCAATCAATGTCCCGATTGAATTTAGGGTATGGTTTTATGACGAAACTCTAATCATTCAATAACTATGTATCCATTCTAGATTTATGACTTGAGAGGTGAAATCAAAACACCTTTTGATTTCACCTCACCTTGGCCAAGGATTTCCTAAGTCATGAAATCATGAGAATACATAAGACATCCTCTCATCTTGATGATAAGTGATGAATCCTGTATCAACATTCATAAGCCTTCATATGTGATAAGGTCATGCCAGTGACAATTTGTCAACGACTCCTTTAGAATCCAAAAAGCACCAAGGAGTAACTAGTAAAATATAAGACTACCATGATGTCTCAAGTCTAAGAATCAATCTACACAATTACAACAAAATTAATCAAACTCGACATTAAACAATAACCATTAGGAATTTTGTAACGGGTCAGTTTAGTGTACTTATTCTTATAATAAACATCCACATATATGCACTAGTGTCCTCACACCAATGTCCATGAAACAAGACATTCTTGTAACACCCCACCTTACACGGGCGTGTCACTATAAGGGAATCTCTAGGAATCTTTTTTCTTTCAAGTTCATCACTCGCGGCGCCATGATGTACAATCTTCACATCCAGATGTAACACTCGTTGCATACAATGGTCGGTGCCCGCGATGATTTCAAGAACAATCTTCACATGCAGGTAAAAATCCTGAGAACCCCAGTCTTGCTCGTTTAACTAACAAAATCAATAGACTTAAAACTAAACAAGGCATAACATAATGCAGCGGATTAAATAATATCAAAAATGTCGTGACCTAACACGAGTTTCTTACAAGGTGTTTCCACACTGAAATACGTGTTACAAACTACCAAAATGATAATAGCATTAACATACAACCGTTCATACATATCCAATATAAGTACTAATGCTTCCAAAATGGTACAATGACTATCAAACTAAATACCATTGGCCCCTCCGGCCATGTCCTTGACCTCGCAGCAGTCCCTGGCTGGAACGTTGAATGTTCCAGGGACATAACCTAGGTTAGATAATAAAACATCTAAGTGATGGCATGAAATAGTTTACATAATGCATGAAAGACATACGAGTACGGCATATACAGACAAGACAACAACATGCAACACGTCTAACTTGAGAAATCTCCCTAACATACTCAACCTCCCATGGAAAATCCATTCCACACTATTGGGGTTGACCTTGCCGCGATAAACTTAATCTCTCGAATGCCCTACCGTGTCACTCATTCACTTGGATTAACCTTGGTTTATTCTCAAGAAGACCCCATCCCGTCCCATACGAACCCAATAATGACATAAAAATCGACACCCCGATGTTATGAAAATCACATGCCATGCACTAACTCTTTTGTAAGAAAAATAGTTGATGCAATATACTACATGTTCAATATGCAAAAGATGCCACAAGTTGGTTGGCCGTGTTTAAGCAAGAATCGAGCATTGGGAATAAGGGGCTTTTGTTCCTAGAGTGCTAGGGAGTGTTTCTAGAGAATTTGGGAGCATTTGGTATAGGATTCAAGGGGTTTTGGGAGTTGGCCGAAAAATCGGGCCTCGCCGGAGCCGAGACCTGCAACTGGCTGTTTAAGTCTTTTTCGGTGACGTTTTCGGCCATCAAAGGGTACCCCTAGGATTGACTGGAGGAGAGCTACAAGAGGGTAGGATCAGATCAAGCATCAGAGCAAGGCCACAATCGCTGGAGAAGAGAGCCGGAGAAGAGGAAGTGCGTGACCAGCACACGCAGATCCCGCTCTCAGCCACTCTCTTGGCGCGTGAGGTACAGGAAAAATTTGAAATTAATTTTAATATTTCTGCAAAATTATTTTAGGGATATTTATGCAAAAATATTTGGAGAAACTAAGTGTTTGGTATTTATTATGGATTTCCAAAGGAAAGAAAGGTTTGAAAAAAATAGAAAAAAATAAGAAAAATTGAGGAAATTATGGGAAAAATAGAAATATTAATTTCTATAGTCATAATGGTAATTAGGAGATGACTTGACTGCTAGAAGGAAGAAATTACATGATTATCGAGGTGTGACTTTTTGAGGCAAAAATTAGCTTTTTCCGAATTAAGGTGAGAGGTTCGAATCCAGTCTTACCATTGTTTGAAAGTGTCTTGATGTGTGGGTTGTGACTTCAGGTGAGTAGTTATGCCCTCCAGAATTTGAGATACGTCGTATAGGTGTTTTACTTATGTACTTGTGGCATCATATGTCGTTCATTTGGAATATTGCATCAATTGTTTTATTTATGAAAATTCGGTGCATGGTACACATTTTTCTCATATCATCGAGGTCTTAATTTTGTTATCGGGGTGGGGTCTTCTTGAGAATGGGGCAAGGTTAATCCCAGTGATCGGGTGACACAATAGGGCACTCGGGGATTAAGTATGTCGCGGCAAATTCAACCCCAATGGTGTGTGGAATGGATTTTTTCACGGGAGGTTGAGTATGCCAGGGAGATTTCTCAGGTTAGACATGTTGCATGTGATATTTGTCTTATATGTCATGTACAGGTGTTGTTCGTGCATTCAATAGATTGTATTATGCCATCACTTAGATGTTTTATCATCTAATATGGGTTATGCCCCTGGAACATTCTATGTTCCAGCCAGGGACTATTGTAAGGGCAAGAACGTGGCCAGTTGAGGGTCAATGGAGTCTGGTGTGATAGCTAATGTACCGTTTTTGGGTTGTTAGTATTTGTTTTTAGTATATGTATGAACGGGCGCATGTTAGCGTTATTATCCTTTTGTAGCATTGTAATACGTATCTTGCTATGTACGAACCCCGTGGTAGGCCACGATATTTGATGTTATGAAATTAATTTCCACTGCGTATGTTAAGGCTCGTTTAGTTTAAGCCTATGTATCTTGTTAGCTAACTGGGCAAGATTAGGGCTTATAGGATTCCATCTGCATGTGAAGATTGTACTTGAAATCACCACAGGTGTCGATCATTGTATGTGATGCGGGTGTTTCATCTGCATGTGAAGATTGTACTCATGGCACCGCGGATGATAAACTTGGGAAAAAAAATCACAGGAATTCCCTTATAGTGGAACTCCCGACGAGGCGGGGTGTTACAATTGGTATCAGAGCCCTAAGTTAAAACCCTAGGATAGTTAGGCTAGGTTATGGAACTTAGCATGGTTAGAACTGTTGAACAAAAACTTAGAATAGGGTTATGGAGACATTCGAAACTTAGAAAGAAATGATATGGACACTTTAGGAAACACATGTTCGAGGTTTCTGAGTTAAATTTGTGTGTTATTAGCAAGCAATGGTGGATCAAGTGCTATTGTCACACTGGACGCATAGAATTGAACCTCGTGGAAACCCACAAGAGGAAGACGTGGTCGTGTTTTTGAATGCAATGGAAGAAATAATAGATGATGTACCTCCAAGTTACCAAAAATTGATAGATCTGCCAGAGTACCAGATTGACTTTCTTATCAACCAAATGGTAGGGGAGTGGAAGACATTTGCTCAATGGGTGTGGCAGGATTGGGTATTCGAATCCTTACACGAATTCTACACAAGAATGAGGATACGGACCTTTATGGAGTTGCTATGGAGGAGAAAGCTGAGGAAGAAGTCGGTGCTGTAGAACCTAAAGAAGGAGAGGACATCGTCGACTTTAGTACTGACGACGACTCCCATGAGGATAAAGAAGGACCCCCGGCCAAGTCAGACGAGGACATCAGTATAAATGAGCCATGGATCTAGAGGCCGAAGGATTAGCTAAAAAAAAAATAATAATAATATAATAAGATGTTGTGTTTACTTTTCTTGTTATGCTGTTACATTTCGTGTTTTTACCTTTAAGGAATAAGATTGTCCCTCTTTTATGAAACGAGTTTGTCTTGAGAATAACTTATATCTGTGGTTCACTCCAGATGGTGAATACATGAAGGCCCCGAGATACTATCAACAATGATTGTGGGAGGAGAGAAGAGGATAATCTCGAGAGCCAAGGTGACCGTAGAAGTCATCTGGGGGAAAACAGGAGATATGTTAGGGAATCCAGCGTTGGTGAAGATCGGTTTGGGCGAATAGAAATATTTTTGGAGAACATGTTAACTTACGTGAGTAGGGAGGAACCTACTCGGCACACAACCATGGCTTTGGAATGGTACTGACATTTGAGACCCCTTGTGTTCAGAGGTAGGATTGGCGATGATCCTAGCTCAGCCAAGTATTGGCTCGAACAGACAAAGAAATTACTTCAACACCTCCAATGCAGCGAGGGGGAGAAAGTAAGGCATGCAACCTACACTCTAGAGGAAGAAGCAGGTCGGTGGTGGCAATCTACCGAGCGCTCTATGATAAGGTTTCAACAAGAATGCGAGGGAGAAGATAAGGATGCACCAATGCATACTTAGGCAGGATTCAAGGAAAAGTTTAATGCCAAGTACTTCCCCAAGAGCTGGAAGGAAGAAAGGATCTAGGAGTTTATGAGGCTCAAGCAGACTGATGAAATGTCTGTGAACCAATACGATAACCGATTCACTCAGCTAATTAAATACGTGCCCATTTACGAAACTGACGAGAGTCAGAAGGCACAGAAGTTTGTTTCAGGGTTGCGAGTAAGTCTTCAACAAGTTTTAAGCGGATGGAACATTGATACCTACAAAGAAGTGTTGCACCGAGCCCTAACCATTGACAAGAACTTGACACGGGTGAAAATAATAAAGACTGAAGAAGGGAGCAAGGGCGGTAAGCCGGGAAATTTAATGGCTCAACCTAAGAATGAGGGGAAATGCCCTCGATGTAAGAAGAAACACCTTGGGAAGAGATGCGTTATAAGATGCTACGGATGCAGCGAAGAAGGCCACATTGGAAGAAACTGCTCGAAGATCAAAGCAACGCCCCAAGTTGGGTATCAGGGAAAGGTGGTGTGCTACAATTGCCGGCAACCAGGGAATATCGCGCGAGAGTGCCTGAAGAGGCAAAAAATGGAGCCGCCGAGTGGAGGAGTACAGAATGTTTGTCCAGGTCGAGTGTACAACTTGACTTATGAGGACGCTGAGGCTGATCCTGCAGTTATTGAAGGTACACTGCTCTTTTCGAATATTCTAGTTCATGCTTTAATAGATCTGGGTGCTACGCATTCGTTTGTTTCGCATGCATCTGTAGGAAGTCTAAAGCTAGAACCTGGAGAGTTGGGTTATCAAATGATAATAGCTACGCCTATGGGTTCAACCCTATAGACAACAGTAGGATGTCAAGGATGTATTCTCAATATGGGAGGGGAAAGTTTCAAGATAAACTTAGCAGTACTAGATATACAAGATTTCGACATGATCATAGGAATTGATTTCCTATCGATACATGAGGCTAAGGTGGATTGCAAGAATAAGGCAGTAAGCTTACTCAAACCTAGCAGAGAATGGATTACATTCTAAGGCCAGAATAGTAAGAGTAATAGAAAACATGGCGTGACTTTGCAAGCATTGCAATCAGTCGAACCTGAATCAAATAAGAAAAGTCTCAAGTTGGAATCAGTAAGGGTCGTGAATGAGTACCCTGAGGTTTTTCCCGAGAATTTACCAAGATTACCTCCTCATAGAGAGATTGAATTCTCGATAGACCTCGTACCAGGTACGCAACCTATATCCATACCTCCATACAAGATGGCCCCAGCTGAGATGAGAGAATTGAAAGAATAGTTACAAGGCTTGACCGACAAAGGATTCATTAGACCAAGTGTGTTACCTTGGGGAGCACCGATACTATTTGTAAAGAAGAAAGATGGTACCTTACGGATGTGTACTGATTACCGACAGTTGAATAAGGTAACCATAAAGAATAAATACCCGCTCCCTAGGATTGAGGAATTGTTCGACCAACTTCAAGGAGCTAGGGTATTTTCAAAGATAGACCTTCGGTCAGGGTACTATCAAATGAAGATCAAGGCAGAAGATGTACCTAAGACTACTTTTCAATCCCGATACGGTCACTACGAGTATTTGGTAATGCCGTTCGGATTGACGAATGCACCTGCTGCATTCATGGATTTAATGAATCGAACTTTTAGACCCTACTTGGACAAGTTCGTAATAGTGTTTATAGATGATATCTTGATATACTCTGCCAGTGAGAGGGAACACGAGGAGCATTTGAGGATAGTTATGCAGACCCTAAAGCACCACAAGTTGTACGCCAAGTTTTCAAAATGTGAATTTTGGCTTACTCAGGTAGCTTTTCTTTGGCACATAATTTCTGTTAAAGGTATAACTGTCTATCCATCAAAGATAGAAGCAGTTCAGAATTGGCAAGCACCCAAGACCGTCAGGGAAATCCGAAGCTTTCTGGGACTAGTTGGATACTATAGAAGATTTGTGGAAAGATTCTCAAAGATATCCGCTCCACTTACCTGATTAATGCAAAAGGAAGTCAAATTCGAATGGGACGGAAAGTGTGAGCAAAGTTTTCAAGAACTTAAGGCGCGATTGACTATGGCACCGATTCTAGCTATGCTAATGGAGTCGGGAAAGTATGTGGTGTATAGTGATGCTTCTGGGATAGGTTTGGGATGTGGTCTAATGCAAGACGAAAAGGTGATCGTTTACGGATCCCGACAACTGAAGAGGCACGAGCAGAACTACCCAACCCACAACTTGGAGTTAGCAGCCATAATTTATGCTTTAAAGTTGTGGAGACATTATCTTTACGGAGCACAATTTGAGATTTTCACAGACCACAAAAGTCTAAAGTACATATTCTCTTAGAAGGAGCTAAATATGCGACAACGAAGATGGATGGAGTACTTGAAAGATTACGATTGTACCATTTCCTACCATCTAGGGAAAGAAAATGTAGTTACAGATGCTCTTAGCAGAAGAAGCTTTGAAATTGTGGCTTGCATGATGGTTAAAGAGTGGGAAATGATTGAGGACTTCAGTCATCTGACGATAAGTGTTAAGCCTAAACCAATCAAAGGGTATATGGCAAATCTGATGATTCGACCTGATGTGGTAAATCAAATCAGGATAGCTCTTTAGAGAGACGCAAGAAGAAGTCAATGGATAGATAAGAATGATCAAGTAAAGGCACCTGAATTCAGTTGCCACGATGGTATACTACAGTTCCAAGGAAGGACGTACGTGCCAAAAGATCAAGACTTGAGGCAAATCATCTTAAGGAAAGCCCATCGAGCTAAGTACACGATCCACCTAGGGTCCACGAAGATGTATAAGGATCTTAGAGAAATGTATTAGTGGCCTAGAATGAAAAAAGATGTGGCAAGGTACGTGGCATAATGCGATACTTGTCAACGTATCAAAATTGAGCATCAACGCCCAAGAGGAATGTTGCAACCTTTGGACAACCTCGAGTGGAAATGGGATCACATCACTATGGACTTTGTGACCAATTTGCCTTGAAGTTCCAAAGAAAATGATGCTATCTGGGTGATAGTGGATTGATTGACCAAGTCGGCACATTTCTTGCCTATTAAGATAGGGCAACCGACTCATGCTTTAGCAACCGACTCATGCTTTAACTCAGCTATATATTGAGGAAATAGTACGATTACATGGAATTCCTACAAGCATAGTGTCAGATCGAGACTCACGATTTACGTCAATATTTTGGGAAAGTTTCCACAAGTGTATGGGAACATAGTTAAAGCTCAGCACAGTTTATCACCCCCAAACCGACGGACAGTCCGAGCGAACAATTCAAACCGTTGAGGACATGTTGAGGGCATGCATTTTAGATTTTCCAGGAAGTTGGGAGAAGCAACTACCACTGGTAGAATTCGCCTACAACAACGGGCACCATAGTAGTATTGGAATGGCCCCTTATGAGGCGTTTTATGGCTAAAAATGCAGAACACCACTTTGCTGGGTAGAAATCGGGGAAATAGGATTGATTGGACCTAAGATAGTACAAATCACTACTGAAAAGATCAAAAGAATTTAGGAAAGAATGAGGACAAGTCAAAGTCGTCAGAAGTCGTACGCTGACCACAGAAAATGAAATTTGGAATTTCTAATCGGTGATAAGATATATTTGAAAGTCTCCCCATTCAAAATAGTGATTCGAGGGAAAAAGAAAGGAAAAATAAGCCCAAGATATATCGGTCCATATGAAATTTTGGAGAAAATTGGACCAGTAGCCTATAGAGTAGCCTTGGCAATAGAACTAGCAGGTATCTACAATGTGTTTCACGTATCCCAACTACGAAACACGAGCCAAATCCTACGCGGGTTCTTCGAAACGAGACCATAGAGATACGAAATGATCTAACCTACCCCGAAGAGCCAGTTCAAATCTTGGATCAAAGGGATCAAGTCTTAAGAAATAAGGTTATTCCGTTGGTAAAAGTGCTATGGAGAAATCATGATGAAGAATAAGCCAGTTGGGAATGCGAAGAGGAAATGAAAACATCTTATCCCTATTTATTTAATTGTAAGAATGAGTGATTTCGAGAACGAAATTCCTTTTTAGAGAGGGAGGATGTAATACCTAGTAATTAATATCAAAGGTATTTATTGGGTCAAAATAGAATTTATCAAAGTTTCGGGCCAATGTGTAATATTCAAAACTTGCACAAAAAGGAAAGTGATCAAACTAAGACGAAACTTGGGGGTAAAAATGTTTAAAGAGTCGTGGAATGTCAAAAACCAAGGGATTTACAGAGGATTTGGGTCAAAATTACGCTATTAGGGGCGTTCAGACCAAAGTGCAGAATTTAGAACTTGATGGAGGGTGTCAAAAAGTGGTTTTTTCTAGAATTTCAAGGGTGTATTGATACATTCTAAACCTGAGGGGTTTAATGGAATAAGTGAGAAGTCTAGGGTTTGAGTGAAATGGGCAGAATCATGAAATATCAAAGTTTAGGGGTGGTAGTGCAATAAACGAAAGTTTGGTGTGAAACCTGCAAATCATCAGTCAACTTTGCGGCGACCATCGTCGAAACTCGCAAGGGGCATCAAAATGATCTCCAGGCCATGATGGTTCGAATGAACCTAGACATTGGCCGAGATCTATGACATATCGGTGGGAATTCATTTTTAAAGAAAAGTTGAATCTGGCTGAAAATTTCGAAGCAATTTCATCGTGATTTGGTTTGGTTTTGAGGCTTCTAATGATCATATTCAAAGCTTAGGAGGTAGGAAATCTTCCTATTGGTTGAAGAACCAGTCGAAATCGGGTATAAATAGGGTTCGAATGGCCGAGGGTTTAAAAAAAAATCAAAGTTGGTAAGAATTGAGCCTTGGGAATAAGGGGATTTTGTTCCTAGAGTGTTAAGGAGTGTTTCTGGAGAATTTGGGAGCATTTAGTATAGGATTCAAGGGGTTTTGGGGGTTGGCTAGAAAATCGGGCCTTGCCGGAGCTGGGACCTTCAATCGGCTGTTTGGCGCTTTTTTGGTGACGTTTTCGGCCATCAAAGGGTACCCCTAGGACCGACTTGAGGGGAGCTACAAGAGGGTAGGATCGGATCAGGCATCGGAGCAAGGCCACAGTCGTCGTCGCCGAAGAAGACGAGACGCGTGACCAGCACGTGTGGATCCCACTCTCAGCCACTCTCTTGGCGCGTGAGGTACGGGAAAAATCCGAAATTAATTTTAATATTTCTGTAAAATTATTTTAGGGATATTTATGCAAAAATATTTGGAGAAACTAAGTATTTGGTATTTATTATGGATTTTTTAAGGAAAGAAAGGTTTGAAAAAAAATAGAAAAAAATAAGGAAAATTGAGGAAATTATGGGAAAAATAGAAATATTAACTTCTATAGTCATAATGGTAATCAAGAGACGACTTGACTGTTAGAAGGAAGAAATTACACGATTGTCGAGGTGTGACACGCTTTTTGAGGCAAAATCAGCCTTTTCCGAATTAAGGTGAGAGATTCGAATCCAGTCTTACCGTTGTTTGAAAGTGTCTTGATGTGTGGGTCATGACTTCAGGTGAGTAGTTATGCCCTCCAAAATTTGAGATACGTCGTATAGGTATTTTACTTATGTACTTGTGGCATTATGTGTCGTTCATTTGGAATATTGCATCAATTGTTTTATTTATGAAAATTCGGTGCATGGTAAGCATTTTTCTCATATCATTGAGGTCTTAATTTTTTTTATCGAGGTAGGGTCTTCTTGAGAATGGGGCAAGGTTAATCCCAGTGATCAGGTGACACGGTAGGGCACTCAGTGATTAAGTATATCGCAGCAAGGTCAACCCCAAATGGTGTGTGGAATGGATTTTTCCATGGGAGGTTGAGTATACCAGGGAGATTTCTCGGGTTAGACATGTTGCATGTAATATTTGTCTTATATGTCATGTATAGGTGTTATTCGTGCATTCAGTAGACTGTATCGTGCCATCATTTAGATGTTTTATCATCTAATCTGGGTTATGCACCTGGAACATTCTACGCTCCAGCCAGGGACTGCTGCAAGGGAAGAACGTGGCTAGTTAAGGGTTAATGGAGTCTGGTGTGATAGCTGATGTACCATTTTTGGGTCGTTAGTATTTGTTTTTTTAGTATATGTATGAACAGGCGCATGTTAGCATTATTATCCTTTTGTAACATTGTAATACGTATCTTGTTATGTACGAACCCCGTGGCAGGCCACGATATTTGATGTTATGAAATTAATTTTCGCTGCATATGTTAAGGCTCGTTTAGTTTAAGCCTATGATCTTGTTAGCTAACTGGGCAGGATTGGGGCTTATGGGATTCCATCTGCATGTGAAGATTGTACTTCAAATCACCGCGGGTGCCGGTCATTGTATGCGATGCGAGTGTTTCATCTGCATGTGAAGATTGTACTCATGGCACCGCGCGTGACAGACTTAGGAAAAAAAAATCCCAGGAATTCCTTTATAGCTGCACGCCCGACAAGGCGGGGTGTTACAAATTTCGTCCTCGAAATCACGAACTTACAACATTAAAGAAATGCGGATAAGAAATTTTCATCTCTTCTTCGCGTTCCCACGTAGCCTCTTCTTCGTCATGATTGCTCCACAACACTTTACCAACGGGATAACCTTATTTCTTAAGACTTGGTTTCTTTGATCTAAGATTTGAACTGGCTCTTCAGGGTACGTTAGATCATTTCGTATCTTGATGGTCACGTTTTGAAGTACTTGAGTAGGATCCAGCTCATGTTTCCGTAGTTGAGACACGTGAAACACGTTGTGGATATTTGATAATGCCACAGGTAAAGCTATTTTGTAAGCCACTAACCCAATTTTCTCCAAAATTTCATAGGGTCCTATATATCTTGGGCTTAATTTCCCTTTCCTTTTCCCTCAAATCACTGATTGAATGGAGAGACCTTCAAGTATACCTTGTCACCGATTGAAAATTCCAAATTTCGTCTTCGCTGATCGGCATACGGTTTCTGGCGACTTTGACTTGTCCTTATTTTCTTCTGAATTTTCTTGATCTTTTCAGTCGTAGTTTGAATGATCTCGGGTCCAATTAATCTTATTTCTATAGTTTCTACCTAGCAGAGTGGTGTTCTGCATTTTCGCCCATACAATGCCTCGTAAGGGGCCATTCCAATGCTACTATGGTGCCCGTTGTTGTAGGCGAATTCCACCAGTGGTAGATGTTTTCCCAACTTCCTGAGAAATCCAAAATGCATGCCCTCACACATGTCCTCGAGCGTCTGAATTGTTTGCTCGGACTGTCCGTCGGTTTGAGGGTGATAAGCTGTGCTAAGCTTTAACTGTGTTCCCATACACTTATGGAAACTTTTCCAAAATCTTGACGTAAATCATGGGTCTCGATCTGACACTATGCTTGCAGGGATTCCATGTAATCATACTATTTCCTCAATGTATAGCTGAGCTAAAGCATGAGTCTGTTGCCCTATCTTTATAGGCAAGAAATGTGTCAACTTAGTCAATCGATCCACTATCACCCAAATAACATTGTTTCCTTTGGGACTTCGAGGCAAATTGGTCACAAAGTCCATAGTGACGCGGTCCCATTTCCACTCGGGAATGTCCAGAGGTTGTAGCATACCTCCTGGGCACTGATGCTCGATTTTGCTACGTTGACAAATATCGCATTGCGCTACGTACCGTGCCACATCCTTTTTCATTCCAGGCCACCAATAAATTTCCCTAAGGTCCTTATACATCTTTGTGGACCCTGGATGTACAGTGTTTCTAGTTCGATGAGCTTCTCCTAAGATAATTTTCCTTAGATCTTGATCTCTTGGCACGTAAGTCCTTCTTTGGAACTGTAGTATACCATCACAGTAACTGAATTCAGGTGTGTTTACTTGATCATTTTTTTCTATCCATCGACTTCTTCTTGCATCTGTCTGAAGAACTATCCTGATTTGATTCACCACATCAGGTTGGATTGTTAGATTTGCGACATACCCTTTGATTGGTTTAGGCTCAACACTTATTGTCAGGTGGCTGAATTCCTCAACCATTTCCCACTCCCTAACCATCATGCTAGCCATAATTTCAGAGCTTCTTCTGCTAAGAGCGTCTGCAACTACATTTACCTTCCCTGGATGATAGAAGATGGTACAATCGTAATCTTTCAAGTACTCCATCCATTTTCTCTGTCGCATATTTAACTCCTTCTAAGAGAATATGTACTTCAAACTTTTGTGATCCGTAAAAATCTCAAACTGTGCTCCGTAAAGATAATGTCTCCATAACTTCAAAGCGTATATTATTGCTACTAACTCTAAATCATGAGTTGGGTAGTTCTGCTCGTGCCTCTTCAATTGTTGAGATCTGTAAGCAATTACCTTCTCGTCTTGCATTAGAACACATCCCAGGCCTATTCCAGAAGCATCACTATACACCACATATTTTCTTGACTCTGTTGGCATTGCTAGAATAAGGTGTCGTAGTCAATCGCAGCTTAAGTTCTTGAAAACTTTACTCACATTTTTTGTCTCATTCGAATTTGACTTCCTTTTGCATTAATCGGGTGAGTGGAGCAGATATCTTCGAGAATCCTTCCACAAATCTTCTGTAGTATCCGACTAGTTCAAGAAAACTTCGAATTTCACTGACAGTCTTAAGTGCCTGCCACCTTTGAACTGCTTATATTTTTGTTGGATTGACAGCTATACCTTATGCAGAAATTATGTGTCCAAGAAAAGCTACCTGGGTAAGCCAAAATTCACATTTTGAAAACTTGGCGTATAACTTGTGGTGCTTTAGGGTCTGCATAACTATCCTCAAATGATCCTCGTGCTCTCTCTCACTGGCAGAGTATATCAGGATATCATCTATGAACACTATTACTAACTTGTCCAAGAAGGGTCTAAAAGTTTGGTTCATCACGTCCATAAATGCAGCAGGTGCATTGGTCAATCCAAATGGCATCACTAAATATTCGTAGTGACCATACCGCGATCGAAAAGCAGTCTTGGGTACATCTTTGGTTTGATCTTCATCTGATAGTACCCTGATCGAAGGTCTATCTTTGAAAATACCCTAGCTCCTTGAAGTTGGTCAAACAATTCCTCAATCGTAGGCAGTGGGTATTTGTTCTTTATGGTTATCTTATTCAATTGACAGTAATTAGTACACATCCGTAAGGTACCATCTTTCTTCTTAACGAACAGTATTGGAGCTCCCCAAGGTGACACACTTGGTCTGATGAATCCTTTATCGGTCAATCCTTGTAATTGCTCCTTTAACTCTCCCATCTCGGCTGGGGCCATCTTATACGAAGGTATGGATATAGGCTGCGTACCTGGTACAAGATCTATTGAGAATTCGATCTCTCTAGGGGGTGGTAATCCTGGTAGATCCTCAGGAAAGATCTCAAGGTACTCATTCACGACCCTCACTGATTCCAACTCGAGATTCTTCTTACTTGACTCAGGTTTGGCTGATTGCAATGCTTGCAAAGTCACGCCATGCTTTCTCTTACCCCTACTATTCTGGCCTTGAAAGGAAATCCATTCTCCGCTAGGTTTGCATAAGCTCACTGTCTTATTCTTGCAATCCACCTTAGCCTCATGTATCGATAGGAAATCCATTTCTATGATCATGTCGAAATCTTTTATATCTAATACTGCTAAGTTTACCTTGAAACTTTCCCCTCCCATAATGAGAATACATCCCTGGCATCCTACTGCTGTCTCTAGGGTTGAACCCATAGGCGTAGCTATTACCATTTGATAACCCAATTCCCTAGGTTTTAGCTTTAGACTTTCTACTAATGCATGCGAAACAAACAAATGCATAGCACCCAAATCTATTAAAGCATGAACTGGAATATTCGAAAAGAGCAGTGTACCTTCAATAACTGCAGGATCGGCCTCAGCGTCCTCACAAGTCAGATTGTACACTCGGTTTGGGCGAACATTCAGTGCTCCTCCACTAAGTGGTTCCATCTTTTGCCTCTTCGGGCAGTTTCTTCCAATGTGGCCTTCCTCACTGCATCCATAGCATTTTATGACACATCTTTTCCCAAGGTGTTTCTTCTTACATCGAGGGCATTTCCTTTCGTCCTTAGATTGAGTCGTTAAATTTCTCGGCTTATCGCCCTTACTCCCTTCTTCAGTCTTGATTATTTTCACTCGCGTAAAGTTCCTCTCAATGGTGAGAACTCGGTGTAACGCTTCTTTGTAGGTATCAACGTCCCACCTGCTTAAAACTTGTTGAAGACTTACTTGCAATCCTGAAACAAACTTCTGTGCCTTTTGACTCGCGTTAGTTTTGTACATGGGCACGTATTTAATCAGCTGAGTGAATCGGTTGTCGTATTGATTCACAAACATTTCATCAGTCTGCTTGAGCCTCATAAACTCCCAGATCCTTTCCTCCTTTCAGCTCTTAGGAAAGTACTTGGCATTAAACTCTTCCTTGAATCCTGCCCAAGTATACACTGGCGCATCCTCATCTTCTTCCTCGCGTTTTTGTTGAGACCTTATCATAGAACGCTCGGTAGATTGCCACCACCGACCCGCTTCCTCTTCCAGCGTATAGGTTGCACACCTTACCTTCTTCCCCTCGCTGCACTGGAGGTGTTGAAGTAATTTCTTTGTCTGCTCGAGCCAATACTCGGCTGAGCTAGGATCATTGCCAATCCTTCCCTTGAACACAGGTGGTCTCAAATGTCGGTACCGTTCCAGTGCTGTAGTCGTGTGCCGAGTAGGCTCCTCTCAACTCACGTATGTTAGCATGTTCTCTAAAAATTGCTCCATTTGCTCGAACCAGTCCTCACTAGAGCTCGATTCCCCGACATATCTTCTGTTTCCTCGCGAGTGATTCCTGCGATCACCCTAATCTCCGGGATTATTTTTCTCTCTTCTCCCATTTCCATCGTGGGTTGCATCTCGGAGTCTTCGTGTATTCACCATTTGAAGTGAATCACAGAAGTAAGTTAAGCACAAGACAAGATCAGTTCTTTACAAGGAGGGACAATTTTATTTCTTAACAGTATCCCACAAAACATAACAGCTTAGCACAACCAAAAGAAAATAAGCATAACATCTTATTATATTATATATATATTTCTTCTTCCTTCAGTTATATCTTCGGCCTTTTTCAGTAGTCCTTTAGCCTCTAGATCCACGACTCCTTGTGATCCTCGTCATTGTCAGACTCCACTAGGGATCCTTCATCATCATCATGAGCCTCCCGAGACTCCTCATTGGAACTAATGTCAATGACTTCATCTTCGGGATTTGCAACGCCTTCTTCCTGATCTTCTTCATCCATGGCTTCCCCGTGCAGCTCCGTATGCTCATCCCGTATCCTTGTGCAGAATTCGTGTAAGGATTCATATTCTCAGTTCTGCCATAACCATTGAGCAAAAGTCTCCTACTCCCCCTCCATCTGATTGATAAGAAAGTCGATCTGGTACTCCGGTAGATTTATCAGTTGTCGGTAACTTAGAGGTACATCATTAATAATTTCCTCCATCGCATTCAGAAACACGACCATATCTTCCTCTTGTGGGTTTTCACGAGCTTCGATCCTATTTGTTCAGTGTGACAATAGCACTTGATCCACCATTGCTTTGCTAAGAACACACAAATTTTTACTCAGAAACCTCGAACATGAGTTTCCTAAAGTTTCCATATGTCTCTTAGAATCCCTAATCTTATTCTAAGTTCTCGTTCAACAGTTCTAACCATGCTAAGTTCAATAACCTAGCCTAACCATCCTAGGGTTTTAACTTGACTTTGATACCAATTGTAACACCCCGCCTTACATGGGCGCTTCACTATAAGGGAATCCCTGGGAATCTTTTTTTTTTTTTTTTCAAATTCATCACGCGTAGCGCCATGATGTACAATCTTCACATGCAGGTAAAAATCCCGAGAACCTCAATCTTGCTCGTTTAACTAACAAGATCAATAGACTTAAAACTAAACGAGGCATAACATAACGCAATGGATTAAATAATATCAAAATATCGTGACCTAACACGAGTTTCTTACAAGGTGTTTCCACACCGAAATACGTGTTACAAACTACCAAAATGATAATAGCATTAACATACAACCATTCATACATATCCAATATAAGTACTAATGCTTCCAAAATGGTACAATGACTATCAAACTAAACACCGTTGGCCCCTCCGGCCATGTCCTCGACCTCGCAGCAATCCCTGGCTGGAATGTTGAATTTTCCAGGGGCATAACCCAGGTTAGATGATAAAACATCTAAATGATGGCATGAAATAGTTTACATAATGCATGAAAGACATACGAGCAGGGCATATACAGACAAGACAACAACATGCAACACGTCTAACTTGAGAAATCTCCCTGACATACTTAACCTCCCGTGGAAAATCTATTCCACACACAGTTGGGGTTAACCTTGCCGTGACATACTTAATCTCTCGAGTGCCCTACCGTGTCACTCGTTCACTTGGATTAACCTTGTCCCATTCTTAAGAAGACCCCATCCCGTCCCATACGGACCCAACAACGACACGAAAATCGATGTTATGAAAATTACACACCATGCATCGACTCTTTTGTAAGAAAAACAGTTGATGCAATATACCACATGTTCAATATGCAAAAGATGCCACACGTACATAAGAAAAATGCCTTTGCAAAACAACCCAAGTTCTGGAGGGTATAAACTGCTCACTAGAACTGGTTCAACCATGAATATCCTAAGTTCAAGAGAGTAAAATTGCTCACCGGAACCCACTATACACACACCAAGATATTTTTAGGAGAAGGTAAAGCTAGAATCAAACCACTCACCTATTTTGAAAAAGATCAATTTTTGCCTCGAAAAACGTGCCATGTCTCGAAAAACGTGCAATCCTTCCTTCCAACAAACCAATCGTCCCCTATTCACCATTAGGACCCTAGAAATCAATATTTCTATTTTCCCTTAATTTTTCCTATTTTCTCCTATTTTTCAAACACCCATTTTTACCAAATATTTTTGCATAAACCATCCTAAAATAATTTTATAAAAATTATAAAATTAAAATCAAGGAAAACCTGGGCTTCACGCGCCCTTACGCGCTGGTGCGTGGGTGCGGCTGGAGTTCGCGCATGCAGCCATGCGCTTTGTCTTTTCCGGCCTTCTTCTCCGACTCCGACGATCTGCAACAGCCTCCGATGACCAAAACGACTATAGGGCCTAGAAGATCTCGTTGAGGCGACCACAATGGAACCTTCAAATGGTCAAAAATGTCGCTAAAAAAGGCTTTAAAAACTTATTGCAGGTCGCGGTCCGGCTAGGCTCATTTTTTCGGCCACCTCGCTAAAACCCCACTATCTCTACACTAATCGACACCAAACTCTCTAGAAAAGATCCTCATAACCCAAGGAATAAAATCCCTCTAATCTCTTTGCTCAATTCTTGCCAAAATGAGAGAAATTCTGCCCAATTGTGCTTCAAAACCCTCGGCCAATGACCTCCTTTTATACTCGTTTTTGACCTGAATTTCCACCAAATCTCACTTGTTCTTATCCCTTAAGCTCAAGATCTACCCTCCAAACCAATCGAAAAGCTCTAAATCACGTGATATAGCCTTCAAAAATCTCGTCCAAATTGGAAGTTCCATCCGCCATAAATTATGATCACATCAAGGCTATTTCCGGCCAATGGCAAGCCTCAACGGCTTCATCATCACCTGGAGCTACCCTAGCACCTCCCAGGTGACCTTCTCGATGCCTCCAGAGGCGGATGCCGACAGCCATGTGCGGCGGTCACATTCCCACTATGGCATTTGTAACACCCGGTGTTACAAGTGTTAAAAGAATGAGAAAGAAAGTGAGAAAATTCCAAAATTGCCCTTGAGAAGGTGTTGGATCCTTGAGATTGAGGGTGCCCTATGAGAGGGGTATTTTGGTAAATTGGAAATAATTCCTATGTGGAATTAGGTATGTAAGTGAATAAAATCCTAATTTGGTGTTTATGTGGAGATATATGGGATTAATAAATTCACAAGGGGTAATTGGGAATTTAGAATTTAATTCCATAAAGGAAATTTAATTTTGGAGATAGGAAAAATGGTGGATATTAAATTATTGGAGGAGAATAATTATATTTTCCCTAAGTTATGAATTAATGTGGTAATGCCACTTGGAGAGATGAGATTAAACTTGGAAGCCAAGGTTAGTGTCTTGTGGTGACACTTGGCATTTTGTGGTTCAAGTATAATTGGGGTGATTTAATTAAATACAAAAGAAATGATAATTGGTCTTTCAAGCATTTAATGAGAGGCATGATAATTTGGATTAAAGAAAATCCAAAACAAAATGGTAAATGGTCACCATTAATGCCTTGGAAAATATGAGATTTATTTAAATGCATAAGAAAGTATTTATGTCTTTCAAAATTGGTCTCTCATGTGATGGTTGGAGAGTGACCAAGTTAAATAAATAGAAAAGAAATCCTATTTTGAGATTTAAAGACAAGATCAAGGGTGGAGAAATGGTCTTGAATTTCCAAGGGTTGAGATTAAAAGTCAAGGAGCACATGGATTGTGTTTTCTTGAATGGTAGGGATTTAGTCTTGAAGAAGGGAAAAGAAATCTAAGGGTGGAGATTTAAGAAGACCAAATGGCATGGATTGTGCTTGTAATTGAAGGTTGAGATCTTCTCTTGAAAAGTAATTAAAATCCAATGGATGGGATTAAAGAAGACAAAAAGCACTTGGATTGTGCTTCTTTGGAGGGATGAGATTTTCTCTCATAAAGTGGGAAAGATCCAATGATGAGGATTTATTCTTGAAATGTTAGAAATGAGTATAAAAAGAGAAAGATGGCTTTATGCTCAAACTTTTCTCCATTTGTAGAGCTTGGAAGGAGAAGCCTTCCAATGAGTAAAGAAAAGAGAAGAAGAAGAAGAAGAAGGAGGAAAGAAAGAGAGAGAAAGAAATCTCCCATGGAGGAAAAGGTGAAGAAGAAGAAGTAAGGGGTCAAGGTAAGATCCAATTTTCTTCTCTTTATTTTGGTTTTCTTTGTATGCAAAGTAAGTTCTTGTTGGAATGTCATCTTAGATGGAAGAAGATGATGATGGGAGCTCTCTTGAAATGAAGATTGGAAGATTCAAGAATAAGGTAAGGGATAGCCCCATGGGATGGTGGCTTGCAAGTTCTAAGTATGATGCATGATTTCTATGTGTGCATTGGCATGTGTTTGTGCTAGGACCTATGGCCATGAGGTTGAGTGGGGTAGGGTAGATTAAAGCCTCAAACCAAGGTGGTTGTGAGGATGTGGAAGCCCTAACCATGTTGCATACATGCATTGGCATCACATTTATTTTCATGTTCATACTATTGTCATTGCACCCTTATTGAGCTTAATAGCTCATGAGGTTTTTATCCTCACCATGTAGGTATCTCATGTGCAAGAAGGAAGGGATCTTGGAAGGTTAAGCATACTTGATGAAATGAAGACCCTAACGAACTCATGTAATTTAGCTTGGGTTTTGGAAGCCTAAGCATGTTGTAAATTACTTTTATTTTTTTGATGTATGATGTAGCAAATATATTGTAAAGCTACATTCTTAATAAAAGGGGATTTAAGCATCAAGGGGTTGTGTAAGCTTTGTTGCAAATTAGTGAATGGTTGATGTGTGTTGTGGAAGCATCAAGAATTTTGTTTAAGCCTTATTTGTGGAGAAATAAAGGTAAATTTGAAGAAAAGTGAGGTATTTTATTTATTTTAATTTTTGGAAAAAAAAAAGAGAAATTGGGTTTGGAAGCCCCAAGAGAAAAAAAAAAAGGAAGAAGAGAAAAAAAAAAGGGGCAGCAGTGGGCTGCTGCATCAGCAGCAGGCCGCACGCGGCTGCACAGGCGCGCGCGCGGTCGTGGCAGGCGCGCGGGGGTGCACGTGCGCACGGCCAGCTCGCGCGGCTGCGGGCTGCGGCCGCCCCAGGCAGCGCGCGGCCGGGCCCAGGGAGGGCCCAGCCGGCCGTGGGGCCCGCGCGCGAAAAAAAAAAAAGGGGAAAAAATTTCAAAAATTAGGGGAATAAAAGGGGAAATAATAGGGCCCAATTTTGGGAGATTTTGGGCTATAGAAGAAATTATAAAATCCCTGAAGGAGTCCCCGAGCGATGAAATGTTGGAAAAATTGGAGGATTTTTTCCGAGTATGAGTTTTCCCCTTAGTTTAGCCCGGCGTTAAGAAGCATCTTGAAGCCCTTGGGCGATGTAGCGGGTTATTTCTTCATTCATAAGAAACTCGCGAGGTCCTAGGGTGTTTATGGATCCTGGGTAAGCGAAGGGTCAGACGAAACCTAGTTCCCACCTAGGGCGTTTCTTCTTGAAACATAGTCCGCCCTTCATCTCAGACCGGGCAGGTGAACAGTTCGGGTAATTGTTCACGAGTAACTCCCGTAAGTGGGAGTGGGGCGTTACAACATTTTTCAAAATTTGTAGTTTTTCCCTCATGTATTTTCTAATTGCATTTTCTCCCTATCCATGGCACCCCTAGAATTTTTGTTAATTCCTTGACTGCCCATAAGTTCCATATTTTTCATTTCCCTTAGAAATTTTTGAAAAACTCATCAATTCGACCTCTCTCGATTAGTTTACAAAATCTACACTTTTGCCCGAATGCTCATAATCGGGTGTTTTTGACTTTAAACTTTCGGTGAATCTCTTGATTTTGACAAATATCGCTTATTTGGACAATTTTACCTTTATTGACTTGTTTGACATAGTCGCTCACCTTTCGTTTACGTTTGAATATTACACATAGACCCAAAACTATAATAAATACCATTTTGACCTCGTAATTTTTGAAAATACTCTTAATATTAAATACTGGGTATTACAATTCTCTTGATTGAGCATGCATCATATGTGCTAGTCTATTCGTCTTGTTAGTGTCCATTCTTGAAAACTCTATGACTAGGAACATTTAAGATCAAGGCTTATAAGGAATATGTTTCATGATCTGTATCTCTATACACGACCATATTCCATGAGCCTATCTGATCTATAGACTTTGTCAAGTATAGATCGCAATAAATAATGACAACAACCATCAATGATAAATAAAACATAATGCCTTGCAATAACAATTGATTGAAGTAAAAGAATCCCAATGAAAAGTATGATCAATTACATAAAATATAATTGGCTTGTGGGGCATAACTCTAACACGATAGTTAGCTGGATCTCAAGAATGAAATACGTGAGGTAGTGGAATCTCGGTTAGTGAGATTTTGAGTAGTAGAGCATGGCCAGTCCAAAACCTTGACAATGAGTTGTGTGATGGCAATCTCAGTTCAAGGTAGAGTTTGTGTACCTAAAATACAAGAGTTGCATGCTAGGTCATAACGACCATAAAGGGAATGATGAGAGACTTACGTGACAAAGTTTGTGACTATGGTTCAGTGTGCCAAGTGGGCTTGGGGATTCATAAGTTTGTGAGAAGGGACACATGAATAAGTTATGCCTTGTGCAACCACATGGGGACCTAAATCATTATTGAGATTTAAGGTATTCTTAGGTAAAGAATCCTTAGAGGTTCTTAAGGTTCGGCTGTTCGTGAGCTTATAAAAGATGGTTGGAACTAAGTAACGTAATCTAATTTGAGATCTTTAGAAATAATTTAGTTTGGGATTCCTGAGGAATTTCCTTAAAGGATTGATTTTAAGGGCCATTGAGATTCTAAGGATTCATGGTGAAATTTCAGATTTTTTCAAAAAGAAATCTAGGGGGTCTTTGGGAATTAACATTGAGGAAATAGAGTTTGAATCTCTGAAGCTGTGAAGGTCATGATCAGTGAGGACTGGAGCACCATAAGTGGCGTAGGTACCTACATGCTCTAGTTAGTGGGATGGTTATGGATTGTTGTCTTTATGGTTATGCGAATCTTTAACATGCTTGGGAGAAATAGGTGATGCCAGATGTGCTAGGATGGCAGGTCGTAGTAAGAGAAACTGCATTCTTAATAGACCTAAATCTATTGAAGATTCAGGATTTTCAATTTTGGAGAATGTAACTCTTATATGGCTAGACGGTTAGTTTAGTTAGTCCTGGTGGGCAAATTGTGAGATGTATAACTAGGCAATCATTAAAGATCATGTCAGTGAGTTGTGAATATAAAGAGCTTGTGGATATGTGGTGTAGGTGCATGCTGTCAATGAAAAGCCATAAGAAAGTTGAGGGAGGGAAAGAAATACTAGGATGTATTCTCGAAAAATTTATTGAGATTATTTCTTAATAATGAGTCTGAATTTTCCATTGATAAATTGAGATTATTGGATGCTTAGCTATGTGTGGCTTGACTGATGGTATAAATTATCAAGTTTTGAATGAGATGATAATTAAGAGTTAGTATCTTTTACCTCGAATTGATGAATTATTAGCTAGTTGTAGGAGGCTGGGATATTTTCTAAGATTGATGTGCGATCGAGGCTAAGATAAGGGAATAAGACATTCTTAGAATGACATTAAAGACATGATTTGATGTTGCCTTATGGTTTGTCCAATGCACCAGCTGCATCAAAGTCGCGTTAGTGATTGTGTTTATTGATGATATACTGATGTACTCCTCGGATAGGGAGATACGCGAGGATCATTGAGAATAATGTTGGGAACTCTTAGGAAGCACTAGTTGTACACCAAATTTTTTTAGATATGAGTTTTGGCCATCTTGAGAGGCATTGTTGGGAGCATCACAGTGGATTTTGTGATCGAGATTTTCTTGTTAGGTCGTAACAACCATGAAAGAAATGATGAAAGCATCAGGCTCCATGTTAGTGAACATGAGATAAAAATTGGTTATCATATGCACCATGAGGTTGGGAAATCAAATAGGTTTTGATTCAAAGATTGGTAACTTGAGTAAGTGTAACTCTGAAAAGGATCGAGGATCCGTGAGATTTGGAGATTTGGGCTAGTACTGAAAGAAGTACCAGAAGTGACAGGAGTTGGGTCAATTGCAACTCTCGGAGTTGGGACAAGAGGTTCTAGCATGACAATAACACTATGTGTGTGTGGCCTGTAACAGCATATTTGAGCCTAAGGACCAAGGCAAAGGACTAGTGATGGGCTCATGACTAATGATTGAAGCAGCTTGTAGGTTAGCTCGCTATAAAGGTGTGAGACCCATAAGTCAGAGCTACATAGTGAACTGCGGAGACGGTTAGATGCCGGCACAGTGGCTGTTATGTTTGGACTAGAATCCAAGTCCCAAGGGACCGGAACACTGTGATAGGATCCCTAACTATCTATAAATGGTTGGAAACTTTGGAGGTTAGGTTGTTATACTGATGCCTCGAAGGTAGTTATGGGTTAAGTATTAATGGAACATGGATGTGTGATCATGTATGGATCACACCAAGGCACAATGTGAACTACCCGACGTGTGTCTTGGAGCTGGCAGTTGTGGTATGTGCTCTTGAGGTTATGGAGGCACTACCGGTATGATGGGACATTTGATATACTCACGAACCACAAGGAGCCTAAGGTATGTGTTCTCGTAGAATGAGCTAAACATAAGGTAGCAACGGTGGATGGAGTTCCTTAAGGACTACGATTGCACTGTCTTGTATCACCCGAGGCATGGCAATGAGGTGCCTAACACTTTTAGTAGGAATGTGCCTACTGTGACTGGGTGGATGGCCATTTGAGTGGCGGTTATTGGAGGCTTTTAGCCTACTAACTGCGAGTGTAGTGCCAAGGAGATTGTCTATTTTTATCACTAGCTTGGCGGTTTAGCTGGATCTGGTGAACGAGATACGGGAGGCATTTGTGGTGGGCAAGTGTATACATCTGTGGATGGATGAATGTGGCCAGACCAAGGGTTCTAATTTTTGAGATGCGAGATGGCATTCTCAAGTTTCGGGGTAGGATATGCTAAAAGTTTGGGAGATGTGTGGACGCTTGTAAAGAACCACGATAGTGAAAGTAAAGCAAGATCGCTATAGGGTAAACAATGTAGTTCAAAAATTTTGTACCTTGCCCCGATCCCAGCGATTGGATCAATGTCGAAATTAAATCATTCATATACAAATAAAATAAATCTAACCTTTTGATTTTCGAGTCGTCCAAGCGTCCGGCCTCTAACTCGTGATATATACGCGGCATGCGTCCGTTGCCAAGGAGAGCAGAATAGGAGTGCTAGCTCATTCTCCTTTTTGCAGCTTGTGTATGGACGAAAAAGAATGCACATGTTTCAAATAAATGCCAAAAGAAACGGAGAAGAGTGAATGTCATTCATTTTTCAACTCTTGAAAAATCACACAACTATTAATTCCTCACTTGGGGTAACCTATAAAAAGGTATTTATAGCGAAGCCTTCTAGGGTTTCTTAAACCCTAATGGATTAGATTAGCCCATTAATCCTAGTTCAACTAGAATCTAAAGTGAGCTTGTCCTAATCCAACTAGAAATATAATTAAGTGCCCCAAATCCATTTATAAAATATTTAGCCCAAATCTAATTCAAGCCTAAATATTTATTATTTAATATTTAATCCAAATCTAATTTAGCCCAAATATAATATTTAATATTTGGCCCAAATCTAATTTAGCCCAAATATAATATTTAATTTAATATTTGGCTTAAATATTTTATTTAGTCCAAATATTAACTTAAGCCCAAATATATTTTATTTCCTATTTGCCACTCTAACAAATAGAAAATTATTAAATTAGAAACTCCTTTCTAATTTAATCAATTGTCATTTTAGGAAACTCTTTCCATTATGACGACCTCTTGTTATATCGATGTCATTACATCTCTTTGTTCTTTTTTCGTGAAAACCTACGACGGCATAACTTATTGCCGAAGTATCCCACTTAACCATACGTCCGCTCTACTGGTTTAAGCCAGGGACCGTGCCTATTACATATGACTCATTAGACATCCGAATATGTTGGTAATGTGTCGGTATGAACACATAAGACAAGATTGGTCTCTAGCAAGGTGTCATGCCTACCCAATTATTCAGAAGGATTCATAATCCGTAAATAACCTTTCACGAGCATGATTATTGTGTAATTTGATCCTCTTGTCAATGTATTTTATGTGATCTCAAGTATGGTGATGTGTTGCTTGATTATGATCACATGAGTTTTCTTCGATCATCCGGATATCTTCACTTAATAGAAAGTGATACATAATTGATTTAAAGTGAATATCCACCAAAGGCGTCTTAGATACATCATTTTCTATCAAGGGATAGACGAGTCTCATCTTAGTTATGCACCCATCTCCATAAGCCTCACGATATGCCCAATGATAACCCACATGCATTCTTTATCTAGGCCCATTGAAACGATGTCAAAGCATACCGGTCTTTTTATGAGATAACCGTGACAACCTCAAGTCTAAGGATTAGTTACACCCATCTTTTATGAGAATACCATCAACATATAACCAAAATGGATTCTCATGGCGAGTCATGTCCAATGATACGTTCTCCAACATTGGTAACCTATGCACTTGTCTAGGCATACCCATGCCTATGGGTGTGAGACCCCTATTAGTATCACATAGCATAAACATAGTACATACAAATCTTACCGCAATTGTCAATGTCCATTATTGACATTGCAAAGACGTTTAATGATGTCTAGAAACTGTGATGCATCATCTCACATCTTTATAGATTAATCACAGTATACATCATATGGACTTCTATCTAGTTTCATCCGGTCATTACAATAATAACAAAAAACTAATAGAATGACTTCTTGTGAAATTGAATAACTCCTTATTCAATAATAAATATGATTGCAATTGTCAGTGTACAACATGCCCAATCTGATTGGGTCTAGAGTACTAACACTAATAGATAGGAAATTCTTTGAAAAAGCATGTCGTACCTTGTGAGTATTGAACACGTGGTAAATGCAAGTTAAAGTTGAAACAATTTGTGATTGAGGTGTTTAGGTAATGAGTTGTGGTTTTCCTTAGTTACTTGATTAGTCAAATGCAAATTTCGAGGAAAAAATTTCTTTAAGAAGGGGTGAATGTAGTACTCGAGATTTTCTAAGGGGCTCAAATGTAATTTAACTTGGGTCGTAAGTGAAATTTTTAGAAGATTTGGGGTTATAGTGTAATTTCTCAAGGTTATGAGTGACCAATCAATTGCAGGAAATGCTCAGGAACATAAATATCTAAGGAAAATGATATGTCATTGACTAGATTTATGACACTGAAAGCAGACAGAACATAAACAATTTTTGGTATAGTTGTGATTCAACCTGAAAGACCGAATGATCGTGAGGGACATCTGGGAAATCAACGAAATCCTGAAGGGGATTCAAGTTTTGCACAAGGATTAACCCTTAAGTAGTTTCGGGATGAAACAAAAGGGTTTGCGATCAAAATATACATTTGGAACCAACTGCAATTTCTTAATCTTGCTCGGGAGAGGTTGAAAAGATATTTTTCTGAATATTCAAGGATGAAATGAAAAGTTTAGGAATTATGGGTCTTATTGGAATAGTTGGAAAGTTTAGGGGCTTCAAGAAAATGTCCGAAATGAGATTGGAAGATAAAAGAGGGGTCAAAGTAAATTTTTTGAAACTGTAGGTGTGAAACTTGCCATGGACAGTGGCTGCATTGCCACCATC
This sequence comes from Diospyros lotus, assembly GCF_014633365.1. Taxonomy (NCBI): domain Eukaryota; kingdom Viridiplantae; phylum Streptophyta; class Magnoliopsida; order Ericales; family Ebenaceae; genus Diospyros; species Diospyros lotus. The sequence goes on along the minus strand of NC_068341.1, from coordinate 32,171,639 downwards.
GAGGGAGGCCTTATCTAGGCCGGTTGCAACCGCATAGGGCCAGCAAGGCCTAGGCCGAAGCTTGGGGACCAAGCTTGGCCACTGATTGGCTGGAGGGTTGCCGGGTTTTACCTATAAATAGGCCGAAAGTTTCAAGGGGTTTGGGCATCAGATTTCTCACATATGAGAGTGTTTCAGAAGAATTGGCTAAGGGGTTTTTGTTCCCCATGTCTAGAGGATCATTTCTGGAGAGTTTGAGCAAGTTTTATCAAGGTTAGGTGGGATATGAAGCTTGGATGGAAAATGCAGGCTTCGCCAGAGGCAGACTATAAACGGCTGATTCGGGCCACCTCGGTTGATTGTTTCAAGCCAAGGTTGGTTCCTAGGGTTAGAAATATGCCATAGGCTAAGAAGGGAGGAAGAGATCATCGATCGGAGCAAGTTGAAGTCATTGGCAGCAAAGTGTCTACCAGAGAAGACAAGGCGCATGCAGCACATGCACGGATTTCACGTGTAGGCCATGCGGTAGGCGCGTGCGGTATGGGAATTTTTTGAATTTTATTTTATGAATTATGGTGGAGAAAATTTTGTGAAAAACCTTGAGGAGGTATTTATTTTGGAATCATCGAGGGAAAAATAGGAAGAAAATAGAGGTAATGATAAGAAAATTATGGAAAAATAGATGTTGATATTCCTTTGAAGGAATATGATGTCTAGGGATTGTTGAGGCTCGAGATTGAGAAATAGTATGATTATTGAGTCCTGACACGTAAATCGAGGTTGAGCACGAGAATCGAGGTATTCTAAGATACTTTTGAGGTGAGTGGTTCTACCTAAAGATTGGTTTCGTTGCATATGGTTTTCCCCACAAACTTATACGTGTTATGTTTTACCTATGTTGAGCATGCTATTCATGAAGGTTGCTAAGTTATATGTAATTTATGTGCATATTGTTACATCAATAGTCATGATTTTTCACTTGTCATGATATTATTGGCATATCGATACTTGTGAATGGGGTGGGATGTTGCTCTGATAGTGTAGTCGTAATTCCCTAAGGGTGTTTGCCGGAATAACATACAAGGGTCTCTCGTGTCGTGTGTGCATGTTGGGATGACTGCCTAGGGTTCTGTGCTAAGATGGATTGCTAGGGAAGTTACACTAGGGTGTTTGTTTGTTCATGTCCTTGCATCATGCATTCATGTAACAGTTTTGAACCCTCACTTAGATGATTCAGTATCTAACTTGGGCTATGCCCCTAGAACATTCAAACGTTCTAGTTAGGACTTGTAGTGAATGTCTCGAGATGTTGTGTCTGATGGATTTGGAAAGTTGTTCTGGTATTTTGCTTCTTCATGAAGATTCAGATATATTTTAGTCATGTTTAGAAACTTATGTTTTGGTGGTGATTAGTCTCGTAGAATAAAAGAACGTTATGTATTACGAATGATGTTTGAGAAATGATCATGTAATGTTGTTATGTTTCAATGTCATTTGGAGGTATTTAGTTGTTATCATTAAGAAATGGGACTCTGTATATTTCTAAAAAATTGTTACGTTGAACAAATGGTATTGTTTCCTATGTTATGATTAAAGTGAATTTAGTTATGTACCATATCAAGTTTCGATCTTGCTTCCACATTTATGATGATGTTACTTGTCTTGGCTTATTAATTATTAAATTTGATATATATGCCGAGAAGATGAGACGAGATTATTTGATTTATGTGTATTGGATTGAGTGTATATGTGAAAAAAATATATATTCCCTGGTCAATGTCGCGCCTTGGAAAAGTAGGGTGTTACACCTCCACCTTCGGGAACACCACCATTTTGGAAAGAAATCCCACAAGAAGTAGATCCTTTCAAAATGATCCTCTTCCTTTGGTGACCTATAGCTGGCCGATTCCACACAGTACCGAAATCTTTCATTGCAGTCTTCCTGCCTCACAAAATTCTAATTGTTGTATTTTTGGCAACAACATCATATTTAGTATATGTCTATGTGCTAAATTTCAATCTAATCCCAAAGAATCATATATACTAGCAGTTAAAAGAATCTTCAAATACTTAATTGGAACACAAGATGTAGGATTGTGGTATCCAAATGGGGATAATTTTGAATTGATTGGATATTCAGATACGAACTTTGCTGGTTGCAAGGTAAACCATAAGAGCACTTCTGGAACTTGTCAACTATTAGGAAACAAGTTAATTTTATGATTTTCTAAGAAACAAAACTCAGTAGCATTATCCACTGTCAAAGTTGAATATATAGTTGTCGATAGTTGTGCTCAAGTTCTTTGGATTCGTCAAGAACTAAACGGCTTCAAAATAAATTTTAAGCAAACCCCCATTAGATGTGATAATACCAATACAATTAATCTCTCTAAGAATCCAGTATTACATTCATGAACAAAGCATATAGAGGTTAGACATCATTTCCTTAGGGACCATGTCCAAAATCAAGAAATATCTCTTGAGTTTGTCCCAACGAAATTACAGTTAGCGAGTATTTTCACAAAACCCTTACCACAAGAAATATTTGATTTTATTCGAAGGGAATTAGGGATAATAAACTCGTTTTGAATAGTCAAGAACAATTTTAACCATTGGTGTGTTATCTATCTATTCCAAAATGTCTAAATGTGCTATCTTATAATGATAAATATGTGCTAAATGCGAAAATATTTTACAAAAAATACTATTTTCAAATTTTTTTTTACTGTATCATAATTTCAAAATTCTTTCATATTTCATTTCATCCAGTAATATTTTTCATGATGGGTATAACATATTGTTTCTAGTATTTAACGTTACGTCTATATTTTTAGTATTTTTTTGTTCATCATCCATCATATTTCTATATAGATTATGCTTGGTCAATTTTTCTCATGAATTATATTTTTTACATCTTAATTCTCTCCACTAATAGTGATTTTTTTATTATAACAAAAAAAGGGAGAAGAATGAGATTTTATGAGATGAGAGATTGTATGTATGAGAGTGAGTTGTAATATTAAGTTGTAAATTTTTATGTGGGGGAGAAGAATGTATGAGAAATTTTTTATGTATAAGAGATTGAGAGATCTTGTATGTGAGGAAATTGTATATTTGAGAGATTGAGTGTCAGGCTAGGCATTCAAGGCAAACAAATGCAATCAAGGTAATCAGGTTTGGTCCTTAAAACTCTTGAAAAATATGATATCTATTAAGTTATATCCAAAATATTTTTATATTATTAGGGAAGCTTATATACTGGAGAAGTTCAAAAATATTTTATGAAATTAATCATTTTATAAATCATGTTTTTGTCATCATAAAAAAGGGGAAGAATGTTGAACCAACTTATATTAATTAAGTTTTGATGATTAATAAAAAGGGTATTTTCAATATACAAATTATAGTGTTTTGATGATTAATAAAAAGAGTATTTTTCCTAAATATACTAATTGCAGTACCAAATTATTTTTAATTAATTTATAAAATATTTTTCATAGCATATGTATTAGCAAAAATATTATTTTCTATTAAAAATATTTAATAAATAATTTTAAATGCTTAAAAATTATTTTAAAATATTTTTTTTTCAAATTATGGGCCAAAAGTTGACTCTTAGCATGCCAAAGTTAGCTCTTGACTATTGTTATAGTGCCATTACAATATTTTACTGTTTGTTACAATACTGCTATAATGAAAGTTGACTCTTCAATTTCGAAAGTCGAGTTTTAGTGCCAACGATTAGATTTTCTACTATTGCTATCATATAAATGAGAGTCGACTTTCCCACTTTGGAAAGTCGACTATCAACCTAATAGTTAACTTTTTGACCATTGGAATAGTGCCCAAAAATGTAACACCATCTCTCTTAGAACTACTGGAGAAGATGTGCTACGAGAAAAATAGATAAAATAAAATAATCTCTCTAATAAACTGAATCTAAAATAATCAATAAGTCAACTAATCAAAACTGGAAGTGTCTCAAACAACTAAAATTGAACTCTGAGTCAATATAAATTGAAACCATAAACTCTCTCTAAGGGACAACCTCTCAACTGAAATATAAAATAATCCTAAACTGACAAGACACTATAAACTAACAAAACTCCCATACATCTTTTATTCTTGAGCGATTCCACATACACACACTACTGACCACAACTACTAGGCCCCACATCTAGTACTCCCCCATTAGTGTTAGAACTGAAATGATAAGGCACACACCAAGAGAGGGGGGTGAATTGGTTATTTTAAAAACTTGATTTAAAACCTTGAAATCCTTTTGATTGAAAATAAAAATTCAAAGCAAGTGAGGATAATGAAATGCTAGCAATGATAAACAAATAAAAAAACATAAGCAAGAGAGAACACAAAGATTTATAGTGGTTCGGCTTAACCCAGGCCTAATCCACTACCTTAGCTCCTCCTCACTAAGAATTTTTCAAACCATCCACTATCAACCCCCTACTCAACCCGAGTAGGTTCTCTAGTCCGAGACTAGGAATTACAACCTTCCACTCAAATGGGCCCTCTAGCTACACAAGCTAGGAAAATAACAACGATACAAATGAAAGAGAGAAGCTAAGAGTTAACACTCTTAGTTACAAGTTCTCTCACAATGAAAACTAGGCTTAAGAATAGATTTACAATAATAGAACGAAGCCTTGCATAGAAAAATATAACAATGAAAGAACAGAACACTGTAAGCTCAAATAAAACGATTTGTAATATTTAGATCATCTCGTTTCCGTCCATTAGCTATCTCTTGATCATCCATGACTTGTATTTATAAGCTTCCCACGAGATTGAAGAGAAATGTAGCCGTTTGTGACCGTTGTAGTTTGAAAAACTAGCTGTTATTGATTTCTGAGAAACAAACAGTCGACAGATAAAATGGGTTAGTCGACTATTTCTTCAAATAAAACTAGGCATAATCGACAGACAAGAAAGCATAGTCGACTATTTCTCAACCAAAACTTCTCATAGTTGACAGATCAAAAATACAAGGAAAAATTTAAAATTCATGAACAAACATAGTCAACAGATGAAATAGCATAGTCGACTATCCTTACACAATAGTCGACAGAATAAAATATAGTCGACTATTTATGGGCATAGTCGACAGATGAAGAAGATTTTCAACAGAATGAAGCTTGAAAACATTACAACATATTTAGATTTTCAACAGAAGTAAATGTCCTCATTTTGATTAATTTATATTTTACCTTCCATTTACTTTAATACATAAATGTAAATAAGAAAGTACCCCCCATTTGGATTCAATAAAAATATCTAAAAAATCAAAATCCATAAGAATAAAACAGTAGAATTTGAGTTTTAGTAGGAACTTAGGATTTTGCGATTTTACCACCTCCAAGATATACACTTTCTATTTCTTGAAAAATTCGTTAAAAATCATTTTATCACTAATGAATGTTAACTATTGAATTACCGGGAGTTAGTTTTCTAAAAAGGAAACATTTTCATATATGTCTCCTTATAAGGTGCTAGTCTTCCAGACTTAGAAAAATATGACTTTGAAATCTCGGTACTTAAACTTCATTTGGTTTTCATTCTCACAAAGTAATACTTGATATTGAAATTGATTTATGTTGAAAACCACAACCTTGATTCATGACTTAGGGATTAAATAAAATATTATTTTTCATCATCAAAACTAAGTATACAAAAGTAGAACAATAGCTAGGACCTGGAATGTTGAAGAGTATAAGGTGAGCTGCAAAGCTCAACAAGTAATAAGTTAGAAAGAATAACTGAAGTTGAATCAAAGAATGTCGATACTGATAAAATACTAACTGTCCTTGTATTAAGGGATATAATAATCACTGAAAAATTGCATTTACAAGATGTAATGCACATAGACTGTAAATAAATGCAAGTATGCAACTTTGGCTCATAGGCCCACATAATCTGATAATACATACCTGACTGATCTGAATCCTGCATACATAAAAACTGTAAGCATATACTGTGGGAAATATGTCCCTAGCTCCCTGGTCATCACCACGCGAGCAACACATAAACTGAAATTGGTGGGATCCATGCGGACAAGCCGCCTGGCACGCATACTGAATGCAATGTCCATACACATGTTAGCACAAGATATGAAGTGCTCCATATAAAGTCATGCTCAATGCTCATACTAAGATGTATGCACATAATCTCACGAAATAATGATGATCATGTCATAATAAATGCTAAACATATGGTCTGATCTTCACTATATTAGAATATAAAGATTCTATGAATTATGTATTATGGTATGGGCATGATTAACTTGTCATATTCTAGCATATGAATTCAATATTTGGAGGTATTGAATATTTTTATTTGAATAAAACTTGAATTAAGTTCACTAGAAAACTCATTGGAATTGCTAGAAAATTAATTTGGATATGAAGGGAGGCATCCGGATGTGAGGAAAGACATCTGGATGTGATGGAAGCCCATTCGGATATGTTGAAGACTCATTCGGATACACTGGGCTTATAAACACAAGCTATTCAGATATGTTGAGACTTATTCGGATATGGCACGGGACATCCAGATATGATTCAGATTATCCAGATATCCCTCTAAGACATTCGGATGCTATAGCGACCATTCAGATATGAAATTCCAAAACTTGAGAAAGGCATCCAAATACAAAACAAGGCATTTGGATATCAACTTGACTCATTCGGATGCATAAGGGAGACATCCGGATATCACACACGACAATGGATGGACACATCCGGATATGACTTGATGTATCCAAAAATCACTCTCAATAATAATAAACACATCCGGATACAACACAAGGTATCTAGTTATCACTCTCATTGAACTCATCCGAATGCAGATCAAAGCATTCGGATATAAAACAAAGGACATCCGGATATGAATAAGGCCATCTGGATGTCTCTCACATAAATCATTTTTTACTCATTCAGATAAGCACTGCCCCATCCGGATGTCACTCACATACATAGCTTAACTCATCCGGATATCTGCAATTAAATTTGACAAACATGAACGCTAACAGGGACTCTATTTTGATTCAAAACTCAACAAAACTACACCATTTTGAATAAAATCTTGGGAAAACGAATCCCAATCGATATGAAACAACATCATGGATGATTCAACTATAATAGTTGTTCGCGTATTCTTTCCCGTAAGTGAACGAAATTGTAACAAGTAATATAATGATGAATAGAGTATCGTTCCCACGAGGATTAGCTTTCAATCCCTACTTTAACCACTATTAACTTTAATAAGTCACACACAATCAAAATAATACTCAATGGAAGTTCTATATTAACTAAAACCAACTCACTAAATGGAAAACACAAAATAATTCTTTAGGTTTTAAATGTAGAAATCTAATGCACTAGGGTTTATGAATCCATCGTAGTTCTTTAATTGATTTAATCTTTCAGTGATCGGGTTTTATAATTCTTGCTTGAAGCTGAAAATCAATGATCCTAAGTTAATCAAAAGCCTCTCTCAATGGTCGATTGAATCTATGCTTACATATGAGATTAATTATCTCTAATTAATCTACAAATATACAAACATGCATTTATCCACAATGATCATCAAAATAAGATTTCACAAGGCATAACGGTATCTCTACCTATTATTGAACCTTATGTCGTTTATTACCAAGTGCTAATCTATATTGAATCTCTCGAAAGCAATATAAATCACAAACACGTTCTAATGGCGGCCAAGCATCAAAACGGAATTAGTGCATAACAAACGATCAACCCGAAAGACAAGAATATAATAAAACCCAAATACTTTTAGTTAAATCATCATTGAACTAGGTTTCATCAATCACCCTAGCAGCAAAGTACTTAGCCTAGCATACTTTCAACCAATGAAAGAATAATAAAAACAAAGTTCATGATGTTGGAGAGAAGAAAGAATGGAAAAATACAACCAAACCGAAGATCTTCAAGCCAAAAGCTCCTCAATCTATCAAGAATCCTTCCTTATATAGTGTTTTTTAGGTCTTCAAAGTCGTGCCCCTTGAGAGAGCCCATCTCCACTTGATTTGAAAGGAAACAGGCTCAAAACGGCCTTTTTACGAAGCTTAGAGCCTTACCGCGACCTTACCACGGAATGCATTCCGCGGTAAGGTTGGGAGCCACATAATGAAAATCTTATCACGGGCTTACCACAGAATGCTTTCCGTGGTAAGGTTGTGAGCCACAGAATACTTCTTCAACCACGACTTTATCACGGAATGCTTTCCGCGATAAGACCGTGAGCCACAGAAAACAATTCTTACCACGACCCTACCACACAATGCTTTGCGTGACAGCACCGTGAGCCGTTTCTCTTTGATTTCCAGCACTTCACCAATGACGTCATTCTTCCGGCGCTTTGCGACATCATCATCCTCGACCCCGAATAGACCTTTGACCTTGCCTTTACTGCCATTTTAGCTCCAAAAATGTGACATTATCATAACCATGCTCCACATCTACATAACCATATATAGAACCAAATCAAGTAGAAATCATGCTCATTGAATGTATAAATGCTAAGTTTATAGACCAAAATAAGTGTATAAAAGACACTTATCAATAGTATGAGCATTCTTTTGGATAATGAATTGGTACTTGGTTAACTAAGCAAGGTCCTAACGCATGTATGAGCTATATGAATGCATGGAGCATAAGTGAGAGCAAAGTAAGATTATAAAATAATTCAATTGTCATCGATAAAGACGTGCCTTTTCTTTGAGTAGGGGCCAAGTACCTGTGTTCTTGCATATTCATGGGCACATAAAGAGAATCTAGCTCCCCCAGGTAATAAGGATGTCAACCTCCTCCAACTAGGGGAAAGTAAAGTAGTTATATAAGTTTACAGAAATTATGAAGTAATTTCAAGTGTGTAAGTATACCTATCAAGGCAATATGAAATATCCAACCCTGAGACATATATAAAATAGAATTTGAAATAAATGTTCAGAGGTTCAGAATAAGATATAAGATGTCCCGCATCTAACATCAACAAGGAGTACTATTGCCATCATTTGCAACTAGAGGTGAGACGCGTGCCTGAGTCCACTAACCTTGTTAGACCCGTCGGTCTCATCCGTAGCCAGAATGTCACCATTGTGCCCCAAGGTAATGCAAGAGGGAGGACACCGACCCATAGAGTCCCTTTATGGGAAGGTCTAGCCGTGAGGAGCTATGCACGGTCCTAGGTGCCCTAGTACAGTGGAAGGGGTGAATACCAGTAAACCTACAAAACAAAGGGAGTTTCCTAAACTCCATTCCTCTATCAATTGGGCACAAACATGCAGGACTAGAGGAGCATTCATTTTAAGGGAGCAACCCCGGTCTTTGCATCCAAAGATAATGGAACTATCTCATAGGATGTATGTTGGGCCCATATGGAAAAGAATACTAGGTGGAGAAGACAGGGTCCCTAATGGCATAGAGTTGTTGGAAATGTATGCCCTAAAGACACGTTTTGTTTAATTTATGGTAATGATGTTTCTTTTATTCAGTTTATGGCACATATATTATTTGCATTTAATTGTTGGAAAGGTGTCCATGCTATTAAGTAAGTGATTCATGTGATGGGTCGTTCTTCACAGTTAGGCATGAATCATGGGTACTTAATAAGCAAGAAAATATTACTCTTGATCTTTTGATAGAACTGAGCATTCTATCATGATAAGATCATTGTGCAATAGATCCTAATGGAGGATGGCTTGCCTTAGCCAGTAAACAGTCCATTTACTCTAATTGTACAAGCGCATTTGGAATGCGTAGAGTGGACCTGTGATAGAAGCTAATGACAAAGTACTAATTATCATGGAGCTAGTCTATCACTGCTACTACGTGGACGAGTACTCTAATACTTGAGTATTAGTTGGTGGTCTAGTGAACCTAGAGCTATATTCTTAGATTCATTGTAGGTGAGGTCTATCAAAGATCAATATCCTTTTGAGTTGGGAGTATGGTTTCTAATTAGCTAAGACAGACTAATACAAGATAGTTTCTGTGATTCACCCCCTTGTGATTGTCCAAGAATAATCGAATAATCCAGGGCCCTGGGAACGTGACTTAAGAGTGTGTGCTTCTGGGTAGCTCCCAGTGATAAGCAAGTACATTCGAGTAGTCACGGATTATTGGACTAGTGATCTAAGGATGGTAGAAGTCATTTAGAAAGGTGTTAGTACATTATTCCTTTCTAAATGATGGGTGTCACGCAGAGGGGTATTTTCGTCATTACACTAGTAGGTCAAAGACATGGCATGTGCAAAATTATTCGTGGGGTCAGTGTTACCATATGGTGATAGTTGGAACACTTAGAATGACAAAATATAGCTACTAGGTAGCAGGGATATTTTGGTCATTTTAGTAGCCGTGAATAATTTGTCTTTTGGTCCCCGGGGTAGCTCGATGTAACTCATGTATTTTTTAATACATTTGGCTTGTTGGATGAATTACATTGAGAGAGAATTATTTTATTCAGAATGGTCCATAATTAATTGGGCTAGAATAAAATAATAGTTCATTAGGGTTTTTTAATTAATTAATTGGGCTAAGCCAATTAGACATTAATTAAATGATCTTGGCCCATTAGGGTTTGGCCCACTAGGGTTTTAACCCTAGGGTTCTCCCTATATATATCTCTCTTTGGTTGTTTTTTCATCTAAGTCGTTTTTCATTCTTCTTCACCGAAGAGAGGCCACGAGTTCAAGTCATACTCCGGAAGATCGAAAGGGTGCGTTTGAGTTCTGATGCGACGGAGCCGAAGGCTAGCAGGACAGCCGTCGTCTCCACAACGCGAAGAAGCTCCCATCACTCCATTCCGTCCGGTAATCCGCCGCAAAAGTAAGTCTCTTAGATTCTAATCAATACGAGGAACGGTTTTGATTTTAAAACGCTTCCGTTGCATGCTTTGTTTCCTCGTGTATGATCCTTCAAGAGCGCACCCAGAGGCACTCTTTTTTGTTAACGTGGTTTGATAATCTACGTCCACAGATCTATTTTGTATTAGCAATTTAGTGACCTAGTGTCATGCTTACATCCATAATCAAAATATCGATATTTTTTCGAAGCGATTCAGCGAGGTGCCTACTTTCGCAATAAGATAGCAATTTTTGGACAGGGCACCCTTAACTGTGATCATGGGGTAGTTGAATGTTTTTATTCTAGCGGTTCGGGCTCTCACCTACATCCGTCCTTAGATATTGCCTTTAGCAAGTGGCTATCCTCATATCAGAATACCACATAACTTGTGATGTTACTAGAATACTTTTATTCCAAAACCTTGTTTATTCATAAATGTTGAACTTCAAATTGATGATTATATGAGACGGATATTGGGCTTAGCCTAAGGGTTTTCGTCCCCTTAGCTCCCTAGTTTGACTCTTAATCTTTCACTAAGTTACTATAAAATAGAGGATACACACATATATGTTATGTTATATCCTTTTTACATCATAGATGCATTTTGTTTACGCGGTTCGGTACAGGCACCTACTTCCGTGGCTTACAAAATGTTAGTTTCAAGATCGTAATGTATTCACTTGGCAACTTCTGCTTGTCGCTTGACAGCTTTTGCTTGTGATCTTGAAACAATTATTTTCATAAGGCATTCCTAAAATTATTAACATAATGCTGCAAATGTTTACAACGATCCTTTACCTTTGAAATATCCATGGCGAAGGGTCATGAGAAACTCTCATTGCAATTGATTGCAAGGCTTGAGTGAGCTACAGTGGAATGCCAAGCACCTTTTGACAAAGGGGGAGGCAATTAAAACAAGAGTGGTTATAGAAAGCGAGTTGTTGGAGGAAGTTATCTTCTTGAATCGACATTCACTGCAAGGCTCGCTACAACAAAAGATGTTGATAATTTCTCTTCCTCTAACGGCCTTTCATGCAGCTTTACAACTCTTGCTCCCACTTGAGTTGGTAGACCACCCTCTGCTTTTGAATCTCGCCAAGATTGGAAAAAATATATACGAGGAAGCTAGGAAGCCCGGGGTACTCCCTTCTGGATTCATAGTATCCTCTTGCAAGCACATCCCAGGAAGAGTCTTCCCTGTAAATGAGGTCTTCATAATTTCCTTCCTTTACGCAACGCTATTCTGTGGGGGCTGACATTACTAGGGAGGATGACACCTTCATCAAATACAAGTTCGAGAAGTGACAAACTTTTGAACTTGGCCTTCAGATATCCTCGGGGGCTTCATCCTCACATTCCACTTGCCTAGCCTAAATCCCTACTCTGAAGAATAGCATGGACGCCCAATGGAGATACTAGGTGCGCTTTTCTCCTAATAGTTGGAATAATAAAGGGACAAAAGCCTTGGAAGGCTCATAATAGCATCAAAAAATTGAAACCTATACACACCGACCATCTCGAGTGAGCATCTCAGACTAAAGCCCACAGGTACTGACATCCTCAAGCGACCATCACATTTCTTAGTTCCCTATAAACTATATTACACTAGGCAAGCATTATGAGCTAACGCTCCTCATGCACCAGATTACACTGGGCAAGCATCATGAGATAAGGCTCCCCATACACCATATTACACTGGACAAGCATCATGAGCCCACTCTCACTATGCACCAAATTACATTGGGCAAGCATCATGAATCAAAGGCATGAACAATAGACAATAAAGTAAAGTAGAATTTCCACACAACAATTACATAAGCCACCATTATGCCTTACCATAATATATATATATATCAATGTGTCATCATATCGTATCATCACTTTGTGAACCACTATTCACCCATGCTCTGGTTTTACCCAGGTAAGCTTTATGAGCCTAAGCTCCCACGATCAGGCAAGTGCCTACCGAGCTTATTTTGGATATCCTCTTCATCTTGCAGCATAGCCGCAGTGAAAAATAATAGGTGCGCTAATATATATATATATGCACGTGCACTCAGCCACCATATATTTTGAGCGTGCTCCCATATTAATCTTCCATTATCTCAATCATAGACATTCACTTCACTATAAATAGGCACCTATCACAATATAAAAGCCAATAAATGTACACATGGGTATTCATTTTATTAAGCACGTCACACCTATCTTCCACCTCAACATGAACCAAACATGATATCAAACCAACAAACAAACTCATTACTAATTAATATGACAATTTGGGGTGAAAATAAAAACATTAAAGGACGTGTTGAATAGTGGCAGGGGCCGAACGGTTAATAGCTTGGACACATCTGTCGACTGTTAGGCGCCTGCTCCATGAATCGATCAACAACCTCACCCCCATCTGTCGACTGACAGAGGCCTTTCCTCCCAAATGGTCTACAAATTAGGCATGGTTGGTCGATAGCCAGAATGTTATTCACTCTATCACCCCCTAAGCAACACACATCAATCAGTGGTCGATCGATAGAATGTGAAATCCCCCACTTAATCTACAAACAAGAAGGAACAGTTGACAGAAAGCAGCAAAAATGACCCACTTAAAGCTAAAATACATTCAAGTTACACCAAACTCTTGCATGCAACTTAACTCTAACAATAAACACGTCATTCCTTTGAAAAGATAGGATGAATCAAAACCCCATTTAGACCTTAAACGTGATTTACCAAGAATTCCAGAAAAGCTACCCAAGTTACAAGCAACTGGGTTGAAACCCTCTTTACCAAAAATAATAGAGGTTTCATGAATAGCACCACAAATATGGATGATCCAAGAACACCAAACCAAAGAAGAAGATCAAGATCTGCATTAGAAGGAAATACAAGGAGTAAAAATTTGTATGTAAGAAAATGAACAAAAGGAACTTGCCTTTGGTGATTTTGATAGCCAAATCGAAAGAGGAAGAACCCATGAATTAAACTGCTAAAACCAAAAAACAACCCACCAGAACAACAACTTAAATCCTCTTTTTGGAGCTCAAAATCAAGGAAAGGATTGAAGGATACAAGGAAAGGAGATGACAGCTGGAAAAAGAAGGAAATGAGGAAATGAGATGGCTTTCACGCCAAGCCCCAGCTGCCCTCCTTTTATATTTTCTATTTCCCTTTTCTTTTATTTAAACCCATATATATATCCATTAATCTCCCTTTTCCATTCATTTAATTAATACAAAAAGTATACACACACACACACAATAGGCAACCATTCCTACCCATTTCCCTCTTTAATTTTAACTTTTCAACCATTCCACAATCTCACTTCATTTGACTTTCCACTCCTTCTTCTTTTAACTTTTCCCCACACACACAAATTTTATTCATTGTTGACTTTTCACAACACATTAATTAGTTCCAACAATGCCAAAGTATAACACACCTAAAAATATCAGTAAGATAACTTAGACCCATTAACGAGTTGTTACAATGATTGACACAAATTTTTGTACTCTGAAAACAAGCAAGAATCATATTGTATAGATGACATAAGATTTAGATACCAAGGGCAGGATTACTTCTACACTTTTAACCTACTGTGTGATACCCTTCAATTATCCACATGGGAAACTCTTTTAAATGAAATATAAATTGATTATAACGAAATATATCACTTCCTAATTGAAATTTGAGGAATATTCACCATTCAAACACCTTAGTGTTAGTGTTAGTTCCCTAATGCTAGATATACATGTCATCTGATGTATGTAATATAATCTTATAAATTAATAAAAGGTCATATCTTCATTCATACTCTCCTCTTTTCTCTATGAATGAGTCCCTAGATTTCCTAGCAGAGATCTTATTCTTAATTATTAAGAATATGTGACAAAGATATTTAGTTAGGGATTTCTTAAAGGTATTCCTAGTCTTAAGACTTATCAAAAGAGGAATATGATTTATTAATCATGGACCGGCATATGGGCTACTACTATTAATTAACATGAGATGTTAACAATAATGGATGGTAAGTCACATGTCATATTGCATGAGATATGGATAGTAGACATGTGGGTAGGTGTTAGTTGAACATTTATTGAATGTAACACCTGTAACAGATCACATGGCTATGAGGATTAATGATTTATTAGTGGTTCTCAATTGTGTGCCTAGTCATTAGACCAGAATGATAGAGTTATCTTATACAGTACTAGTGTCGGGGATTTACCATTGAGCGAAACCATTTGATGTGAGAGGTGGGGATGCTCTCTATGTGGTCTCTGTGGAGTGGTGTATGGAGGTAGATGTTCGCTGATGGGATCCATTATCCTCCATCAGATGGGGATGAACATCCTATTTGGTCTCAGTTAGATGTGGTTGGAAAACCCCCGGCCAAGGTACACACAATCAGAAAGGAGTTTCTGATGTCGAAAAGAGTTTCAAGGTGTTATCTTAATCACACCATACTAGATCTTATGTAGTTACCGAGTCCTGCGAGTTTAATCAGTCCATGGCTCTCACTTGGTTAAGATATTAGTCAATGGAAGGATTATAATGCATAGTAATCAAAGAACCTTAATAGGTTCATCCGAAGTATAGACTTTGTTGCCATTAGGATAGTCCTGAGTCTTGGCTAGAGGATACTCAGGATCTTTTAGTATGCTTTGGGGAGCTAGAGACATTATCTTAGTAGAATAAAGTGTTCAATTGATGTCAAGAAGTTAACTTGTCCTGATTGCTACATGGCTATGAACCTATAAAGTTACACTCATACTAAGTAACAGGTTGGATTAGTGAACCTTCGTTGTTAATGTGTTATTCATCATTAAGTGTTAATGAAGCAGGTTGTTGTGAAGAGTTAACAAAAGGGATCAACATGTTTGGGAGACCGTTAAGAGTTAAGGGGGCTCTTGGTTCCATTAAGAGTTAATAATGGGGCCTTGACGCAATAAAGTTGAATGTAATGGACGTACATAAAAATGGATGATAGTTGAAGCAAGAGGTAGATAATTTTCTATCAGACATAAATGGTCAATAGTTTTGAGAGCGGGATTAATCCCATGCGCTTCTACTTTCTGTCACTTTTTTTTCCATTAGAGCAATTAATGCTATGATGGTCTTCATCATGCCTCTTGTAGGCATTTATGAGGTATAATAAATGAGAGAGAGAGAAGAAGAAGCTTGGAGAAGAACAGAACGAGAGAGAGATTGGCCAAGAGAGCTTTTTCAAAGTTTGTTTTCTTTCTAGCTTTTTCCTCCTTCCTTCTTCCTTTTCTTATTCAGACTTCTTCTTCTTCTTGCTCCAAAGAGGTCAATTGATCCCCTTTCTTCTTTGCTCCCCTTTTATTCTTGATCCTTGGTTGTGTGATAACCTTAAGCAAACCTAAGGAACCATCACAGCTTTCATTCACCTTCATCGAGATGGTCCTAACACAGGCCTAGTGAAGGGTTTTGAGGTAGCTCAGGCATGAATGGATTAGGTCCTCCAAAATTTGAGGAGCTAGGCTGCTCACCCTAGTTTTGTAGGTTTGGGAGATGTTTTAAATAACTTGGAGGAAGTTTGGGAGTGTTGTTACATTTTTAAAGTAATTTTGATGACGAAATACCTAATGATTTTGTAATTTAAAAATGAAATCGTTGGTATATGCTTAAAACTTCCAAATGAAGTAGTCATGGCTTATAGATGTTATTTTCTTCTAAAACCTTAACAAGCCATAAAAAAATTTCATTGAGAAATATTCTATCTTGAAAACTATCTCTTTAGTTCTTGAGAAATACTTTGTTAAAGTGTGTGTTGAAATTTGTTAAGCTTATTCTTTAAAATCACGCACTTGTCTTAAAAGAGCAAGTCAACTTCTTTATGCATCTATAGACAATTTCTATTTTGACATCCTTAAAACAGATAGTTTTCAAGCATTTAATGCGGGGCAATGGTCATTAAATTCAATTTAATTGCTTAACCATCTAGAAAGTTATAAATAGAGCATAAAGGAGCAAGTGGAGAGGCTAATGAACAAGTGCAAGTTCTTAATCTAGTCTTTCCATCTCTCATATGTTTTTACGTTTTCATCTTTTATATTCACAGGCAAAGTGTAATCCTTGTAATATTTTTTTAGCCTTTGAATCTTCATCCAGCTTCATTGTAACTAAGAGAGCTATCCCTTATATTCTCAATTGATTGTAAAGTTACTATTGTATTGTCTAGCTTGTGAGTTAGAGGGTCTATCGGGTTATTGGTAGGAAGATTTGCATTTGCCGAGCTAGTGGCTAGAGTGCCTACTTGAGATCAAGTAGGAGGTTTTAGTGAATTTAGAAATCCTTATTAAGGAGCTAAGGGAGTACAGTAGGTTAGTTGAGCCAAGCCATTATAAATCTCTTATGTTACTTTTTCATTTCTACTTTATACTTTTCAAGTTTTGCAAATACCATTATGCATTCACTATTTCATAGCACTTCATCCTTATTTCAAGCAACAAAAAAAAAAATAAAAAAATCAAGTCTTCAAGTAATTTTTTTTAAACACCCAATTCACCCCTCTCTTGGGTGTGTGGTGACATATTTGTGCAAATCTAACAATTGGTATCAAAGCAAGTTACCTTGTATTTCAGGTTTAATTGTAGCACCCTCCATTATAGCCAAGGAAAAGATGCTACGTTGACGAAATTAAAATTAAAAGAAATAATAAAATTGAAGAATTAGAAACAAACTACCATAACTGAGAGATAACATAAAGAAGTAACATAAGTCTCCTTGAGTCTATAAGCTCAACATAACATCTCAACCAATATTGGCAACTGAATAACATATCCCTCAACATAAGGAAACAAAGTCAACTACAAACTAAAAACCATAACACCAGAATCTCACGGTGTGAGCAGGCTCCGCATACATAGAAAAAAAAAACTAGCATCCCCCACTGTTACTGCTAGGACCAACCTTAGGTGCTTTATCTCTAGTATCTGGAATGGTGAGGAATACAAGGTGAGTCGCAAGACTCAGCAAGTAATAAGCAATGAAGAAACAATAATACGGAATCAAGGAAAGTCTCGAACTTGACTCGACCAACTCATCTCAAAATGAGGAATATCTAACTCACTTAGTATAGAGGTTGGTTAGTCGTGGACCGAATGACATAAATACTTAATTGAGGGACATATTGAAATAAACTCAATTCCTTGATTGACATACAGGCCCACATAGCTCAATGCAACACATCTAATGGCATAAGGCCGAGAAACAAATCTCATACCTACTTGTGGCTAGAACCTGCAACAATAAACAATAAGCACATATAAATACACTAAGGTCAAAACCTCGGCTCCATAAGTTGGGAGCAAAAATAAAATAACCCGCTAGGGCTGTACGTGCCCCTAACTACCGGTAGTTGATAATCTCAAAAACAAGCTCAAGGGATCCCATTGCAGACTAGGCCGCCTATTAATGCATAATGCATCAAGTACGTGCTAGCACACAATATGAAGTGCTCCAAGTAATCTCATGCTCAATGCTCACTCAATCATGAATGCACATAAACTCATATAATCTCATGCAATGCACGTGTCTTAATTCTCAATGTATTCTACTTGGTACCTGGGAATGATTATAAGAATATTGAGCCTCTAACTCTTAACTCAATTTAATTACTACCCTTCAACCAAGGCAATTAGCTTAGCACTCATTGAACTTGGAAAGCATTATTAAACTCCAATTGCAAGTCTTAAGGATTTTAGAACATTAAAACTTTGAATGTTTGAAAAATTATGTTGAGGCAACTAATATTAAATCTCTTAAGAATTAATATGGAGTAATGGATATAATAATATTTATTTTAATTAAAACTCAATGATAAATAATACATCTCAAGTCTTATGACATTAAGGATAAGCTAGATGTATAAAACATGCTTAAGAATGATTTATGAGGTATAAGTGTTCATTAAAACTCATTAAGCTTCATTAATAAGAATATTAAATCTAATTTTTAAAAACTTATTAAGAAGGAATAATTAAATAAAATAAATAAATTAGTTGAAATTAGATTCGGCGCTATAGTGCATTTGCCATAGTAAAATTTCTGCTTGTAATCTGATACTACGAGAGCCTTTGCAATGCTTATGAAATTTAATTAAGAAATCAACTCTTAAACTAGTTGATTCAAAGAAGAATCATTGGAAACATGATACATTTCAACTAGAAAGGATCAAATTGAATTAAGAACTCAAATTCAAGGTCTCTCCATCCTCTGCAACATGATATACATATATATATATATATATACTCTCTACAACTTAACTATATATATATATATAACCCAATCAAATCATCCTAAGGCTAAACCATTCCGCAAGAAAGCATGGGAAGATCAAATTCCCATTGAAATGGAATTAAACTTGGAAAATCAAAGATAGATCACCAAAAAGAACTCGCTGTAATACATTATATATGAGCATATATATATACATATACATATGAACGAACAAGAAACAGAAATATCACTAAAAATTGCTTGAAAGGTTATCTTATGGCTGAAACTTGAATATCCAACAAAAATCAAGAAGAAGAAGCACTTGCCTTAACGCTATGAATTGAAATCCCAAGTCTCTGCACTCTCCTCTATTATATATAATGCAAACCTATATGTAAATGAAACCAGCGTGACCAGTTCAAGGCTTTATTCTGAATGGGTTGGAGATCTCTGTAATGAACAGAAGGAATAGAAACTAAGAGTTACCTCAATGCTATGCGCCTATGCCTTTCCTCCCTTCTCTCTGCCTCCCAACTTGCCCAGAATGCAAATCGACGCAACTCCCTAGGGCACTGTAGCATGTATATATAAGCTTAAACCCCTTAAACCTAGCCCAATTTAGATTTACCCAAATTACCCCTTTTAAATCAGCACCCTATCCTTATTATTTTCCTGATTTGCCTCTCTCATATAATTTTTGAATAATACTAATAATACTCTCCTTTAAATCATAATTCACATGAAATAATTTCCTTAGTCAAAATAAATAAATGAATAAATAAATAGATAAAATTACTTTAGCTCCCAAAACTCCAAGTCTCAAAATAAATCATTTATTAAAATCTTTTAAGCCCTAACACGGGTCACTACATTAATAACCTGAAGAAGATCCACATATGGCACATATCTTTGGATCAATGCAAGTTGAAGGCCAAAGCACCTCTCGATCTTCATTTTTTTATGGAACAAATTACGAGTATTGGAAAAATAGAATTATATGTTTCCTTATGAAAGATACTAACATTTTGCAGGTTATAATGGAAGAAGTATCTCTACCCTTGGTTGAAAGAATCAAGGATTGGATTGCTGAGGAAAGAAGGGCAATGGAAATAAATGTCAAAGCAATGAATACATTATTTTATGCTTTAAGCCATGAGGAATTCAATCGTGTGTCAACATGAAAAACTGCTAAAGAAAATTGGGATAAGCTAGAAGTGACACATGAAGGTACGAAGTAGGTAAAAGACACCAAATTTAACTTACTAACCTATGATCATGAATTGTTTTCTATGAAGATGAGACCATCAAAGAAATGTTCACCCGATTCAACAACATTGTCTCTAGATTGGAATCATTAGGAAAGGTCTACTCTAATAGTGAAAGGGTAAGAAAAATCCTAAGATGCCTCCCAAGGGCTTGGGATCCTAAGGTAACTATTATAACCAAAACTAAGGATTTAGATACCTCATCTTTTGATAATCTTCTTGGCTCTTTGATGACTCATGAAATCATGTTAAAAAGAGATGTACGAGAAGATTTAAAGAAAATGAAAAAAAAAAATAGCTTTTAAAGTAGACAACGATCAAGATGAAGACCTTGATAGTGATAATGAGGATATGGCTTTATTAGCTAAAAAATTGAATAAATTTTTCAAAAGAGGTAGATTCAAGCAAAGGAAAAACTTCAAAAAAGATAAAGGTCATAAAGAAGATACATCTAATGAGATTTAGTGTTATGAGTGCAGAAAACTAAGCCATATAAGGACGAAATGTCCTTTCTTGAAGAAGGGTTCAAAGAAAGTGAAAAATAAGGCGCTTGCCACATGGAGTGATGAAGATTCATCAAGCAAGGAAGAGGATGAGGTATCATCTAATGTCTCTAATCTCCCTAGTTCAAAATTTAGCTTGAATGCACTATATGATTCATTTTCTGATCTAGTAGATGATTTTGAAAGGGTTAGTTCGAAAAACAACTTAAAAAGAAAGTTAAGTCACCTAAAGAATAAATCACTTCATTAAAAAAGGAAAGGGACTCATGGAATGATGAAAAGAAAATTTTAAGTAATAAAAAGGAAACTCTTCAAAAATAAAATATGGATTTGAAAGAATCTCTAGAAAAACTAGTTGAAGGTAAAAAGAAACTTGAAATGATTCTAGGTAATCAAAGAAATTTTGAAGAAAAACAAGGAATTGGTTTTGATCCATTTCAAAATGATATTGGAAAAATTACATTTGTTTAGGATTCAAACCAAAAATTCTTATCATAAAGAAATTTTTCAAAAAGTAATGTAGTTTGTCATTGTTGTGGGAAACATTAGATTTTTCAAAAGGTAATGTACTTATGAGATCGATGATATCGATGAGATTGATATTCAAATATTTCTTCTCAAAACGTATTGATTTGACCCATAAGCAAGACCACCACCCAATAGCATGTTGCCACCCGAAGCAGAACCCCGTATTTCTTCTAAAGAATTTCCTAATTGTTCCAAAGCAACTAGAAAGAGATTCTTTAACCAAAAAGAATTCGGTTCAGATGTAGGATACCTATCCATTAGAAACAATCCCACGAGATTTAAACAAATGTGGGTTCCCAAGAAAGATACTAATGTTAACCAAAAAGGACCCAAGAAAGTATGGGTACCAAAGAGAACAACATAATTTGTTCTTTGACAAGTTACCTTGGTATCAAATCAAGTAAGGAGAAAATGGTTTCTCGATAGCGGTTGCTCCAAGCATATTATGGGGACAAGTGGCTCTTCAACAACAACACTTACAAAAAATGAAGGTAACATTGCCTATGGAGACAACTTCATGGGTAAAATACTTGGTATAGGTACAATATCTTTCCCTAATCTAATTTTAGAAAATGTGTTCTTGGTTGAACGCCTAAAGCATAATTTGATTAGTATAAGCCAATTATCTGACAAAGGACATAAAGTATGTTGTGGTTCAAATTCTTGTGAAGTTGCTTGCTTAAAATCAAATGAATCAAAATTGATAGGATATAGGATAGTGTACTTAGATATATCATCATCAAACATAGAAAGTTGCCTAGTTGCTTCCATTACTCGAAACTCTTGGTTATGGCACAATAGGTGAGGACATGCTAGCATGAGTGTTCTTTCTAGACTATCCAAAAATGATCTTGTTAAAGGATTGCCAAAATTAAAATATGAAAGATATCATATTTGTGATGCATGTATGAAAGGAAAACAAATAAGTGAATCATTCAAACCTAAAAATGAAGTTTCAACATCTAGACTCGTAACTTTTCTTCATTTAGACTTCTTTGGTTCTATAAGAACTCAAATCCTAGGAGGAAAACAATATGTGTTTGTAATTGTAGATGATTATTCTAGATTCTCTTGGGTTATATTCCTTGCTTCTAAAAACGAAAGTTTTAAAGCATTTAACAAATTTTGTAAAAGAATTCAAAATGTAAAAGGTTTTGTTATTTCAAAAATTAGAAGTGGCCATGGGGAAGAATTTAAAAATGAATATTTCAAAAAAAAATTGTGATGAAAATGGTTTTGAGCATAAATTCTCTTGTACTAGAGAACCTCAACAAAATGGAGTTGTTGAGAGAAAGAATAGATCATTGCAAAAAATGGTTAGGACTGTACTTGTTGACAAAAACTTACCTAATATTTTTAGGTTGAAACCGTAAACATTTCTTGCTATATTTTGAATAATGTTTCCATAAGACCTATCTTAAAGAAAACCCCCTATGAACTTTTGAAAGGAAAAGGGCCAGACATCTCTTGCTTTCATATAATTGGGAGTAAATGCTTTATTCAAAATAATGGAAAAGATGCCTTAGGAAAATTTGATGCAAAAAGTGATGAAGACATTTTTCTAGGATATTCATCTCAAATTAAGGCTCATATGGTATTTAACAATAGAACAATAATAGGAGAAGAGTCAATCCATGTGGTGGTTGACAATCCAAACTATTATATACCAAAGTCTTATGAGGAAGCAAATGATGATTTGAATTAAAAATTGAAAATTTATCTTTGGAAAACAAGGAAGATTCACCCTCTAGTGAAAACTGATAGAATTGAGTAGCTATGGCAACAATACCCAAGAGGGGTGAATTGGGTGATTTAAAAATTTGATGTAAAACTGGAAAATTTTCTTAATAAGAATGAGAATTTTTAATGCACATTAAAGCTAAGAAAAACAATTGCAAAGCACAATATAGGATATGAAAAAGTAAGCGTAATAGAGAGACACAAGCGATATATAGTGGTTCAGCTTAAACAAGCCTAATCACCTTAGCTCCTCACTAAGGATTTTCAAGCAAAATTACTATAACTCTCCCATCACACCGGATAAGCCCTCTAGCACCAAACTAGGAGTATACAGTCTTCTTGCTTAAGCAAGCAAGCCCTCTAGCAATGCTAGGTAATTCAAACCTCCTACTATGACAAGTAGGTCCTCTCGCTATGCAAGCTAGGAACACAAGTAACGATATAAGATATGAATTTCTAAGAGTATGCCCTCTTAGTTACAATGCAATCGAGAACAAATACAAGGCTAGAAATATGATTTTACACAAATAAAATACAGGCCTTGAAAGTAAAGAGATTTAGGGCAGCAATGAAGCATAACAATTGATGAGCACTTGGGAACTTGTAGATGGATCACTATGGTGTATTGAAATCTCCTCTTGACTTGTATTTATAGAGATTTGAAAGCCCATACACAAATCATCCCGTTGTAAGTGGAGACACCATCATAAAAGAGTGGAGAATCTAGTAGTTGTCTACCATAGAAACTGTCGATAGTTTATTTTTAGGTTGTCGATAGGTTATTTATAAATTTAAACAACTATCAACAGTTTAAGCAAGGCTGTCAACAGGTTTCAAAAATTGTTGACATTATTGATGCAGTGACTGTCGACATTTAGAGCATGTATTTTACCTGTTGACAGTTTTATGAAAATTGTCAACAGTTTGGGCTATAAACATAAAAACGGTCGACAGTTTAGGATATACTATCAACATCTTTACCCAAACAAAGGATATTGTCAACATATTCTTTAGAACTATCGACATTTTTTCTTTTGATTCAAAAGAACATTTGTTTTAAAAGACTTTCTTTTTCCTTTTTCTCCATTCTTTGAAATCTTAAGATTGAAACTTATTTGAAGAATGTATATTAATGAGCTTCATATAAACTACATGAAGGATTTTAAATTTAGATAAAGTTTTATTTTTTAAGAAGATGAAAAATTATTTTTACCTTGAAATCAAAAACTTATTTGAATTATGCCATGTGAACCATTTTGTTGATCATCATCAAAACCGAAAACAAGGAAGCAAATTATCAAAAAGCTTTTTGAAAAAATGTAAGACAAGAACAAAAAGAACCAACATTTCCTAGAGAAAGAAATATGTGAAAAACAATGAAATTATTGGAGATCCATCTAAAGGTATAAGAACTAGGGTCTTACATTAGAAATCAATCTAGATTCACTACATTTTTATCTCAAACTGAACCTAAAAGCATAAAAGAGGCCTTAGAAGATGAAATTTGAATTATTTCCATGCAAGAAGACTTAAATCAATTTAAAAGAAATGAAGTGTGCCAACTAGTTCCAAGACCTAAAGATCATCCATGGGTATTTAGAAACAAGATGGATGAAAGTGGAGTTGTGATTAGAAACAAGACAAGATTAGTAGCATAAGGATGTAGTCAAGAAGAATGACAGATTATGATGAAACCTATGCCCCCATAGCTAGAATAGAAGCCATTAGAATGCTATTAGCATTTGCATTTTATAAAAAATTTAAACTTTTCCAAATGGATGTAAAAAGTGCATTTTCAAATGGATTTATAAATCAGGAAGTTTATGTGGAACAAGTTCTCGATTTTGAAAATCCTCATCATGAAAACCATGTGTTCAAACTTACCAAAGCCTTATATGGTTTGAAACAAGCCCCTAGAGCTTGGCATGAAAGACTTAGCAAATTTCTCCTAAAGGACTTTAAAAGAGGAAAAATAGGTACAACTCTTTTCATTAAAAGACACGATAAGGATATTATGTTAGTTCAAATTTACATAGATGAAATAATATTTGGAGCCTCAAATGAAACCCTTTGTGATGAATTTGCAAAACTGATGCAAGGGGAAATTTGAAATGAGTATAATAGGAGAACTAAAATACTTTCTTTGTTTACAAATTAAACAAAATCATGAAGGTAATTTCATAAGTCAACAAAAATATGTGAAGGATCTTCCTAAGAGATTTTATATGCATGATTGCAAGTCTATTGCTATTCCCATGAGCAGCTCATCATATCTAGATAAGGATGAAATAGGTAAGTCGATTGACGTAAAATTATATAAAAGTATGATTGGATCCTTACTTTATTTGACCGGAAGTAGGCCAAACATTATGTTTAGTGTTTGCTTGTGTGCTAGATTTCAATACAATCCTAAGGAGTCTCACTTAAAAGTTTTCAAAAGGATTTTTATGTATTTCAAAGGATCATCCAATCTTGAATTATATTATCCAAAGACAAATAAGTTTGATTTAGTTACTTACACCGATGTTGACTATGATGGATGTAAGATTGATAGGAAAAGCACTATCGTAATAGCTTTAACAAAAAAAATCATGTATTCCGTGCAAGAACAACACATTGAGGTAAAACATCACTTTATTAGAAATTGTGTCCAAAAAGAGGAGATCAAAACTTGAATTCATAGACACAAATCATCAAATAGCCAATATTTTCACAAAACCATTAGATAAGAACAAGATTGAATTCTTTAGGAGTGAATTAGGAATGATTGCTTCTTGAGGTTACACATATTTGATATCATTACCCATAATGAAATATTGATTGTTGTAATATGTATGATGTGTATTTGTGTGTATTCAATTATAATTATCCTTTTTGTGAAGTGTGTTTTCAAGTTTTTCAAAAAGACATAAAGGAATTGCCAACCGTTTTCTTATAATTGTTGATTGTTTTTCACCTTTATTGAAAGTAATATGAACAACACAAAACTTTTGATCGTTTTCATAAGACTGTGGATCGTTTAATTAAAAAACCAACTTTTGCTCAATTCTATTAACCATTTTTATTGAATCCAGAGCTATAAAGTCAACGTTTCTAAACCAAATCAACCCCTATTTCCCATTTCTCATTTCTCAAACCCTAATCTCTTAAGTTTTCCTCTTTTCATCAATTGACCGAGCCTTTCCATTAATTTTAATCAATTTCTTGCACTATTTTGACCAATTTCAATTGATTCAAAAAGAGTTCTTGAAATTTTGTCCATCCCACTTTTATTCAACTTATTGCAAAAAGTCGACTGATTCATTTTGTTCAACCCATCCTTTCTTGTTCATCAAATTTTGATCGAATACTCCTAACTTTCAACCATGGCTAGAACAAAGGAAAATGGAAGGAACGTGTGAATGACAGCCGACCCCCTCTATCTCAACGAGCCATAGAGTTGTTTTCCAACCCTCGCCAAAAAGAAAGATTTGAACATGAATTCAACTCACGTGAGCTACTTCTTGGTCAACATTTAGATGTTCAATTTTTAGAGTCTATCAAGTTTCCTTACATAGATACTTTCAAAGAGTTTGGATGGTGGGATTTTATGTATATACATAGAGACATTGTAATACCCGGGAAGACCTTAAGGGCATAAATGGTATTTGATGAAGGGTATAACTGAAACTTTTGAAAGAAAGAGGTTGTAGGGTACACTATCGCAATCTTAAGTGACCGAATCGACCGAAGGGAATACCCCGGACCGTAGATAGCTAAGGAAAATGGAATAATGCCAATGAGTAATACGAGTTATGATTTTAGGCATCAAAAGAAGTGGGAATGAGAACAAAATCGGCCGTGATTTTGGATGTTTTTGAGAGGGTTATTAAGGGGTTTTTGATCCTTGCATCAAGGAGAAGAGTTTGAAAGCATTTGGAGGTGTTTTGGGTGCGATTGAAGGCCGTTTGAAGCTTAGCCGTAGACGGGTGGCCGACCTGCAACTGCCCTTTTGGGGTGTTTTTCAGTGAGTTTCTGGCCAGCAACCGGTGCCATCCTGATCGACTAGACGAGGGCTTGAAAGGGGTTCCCTCAGATCGGCCATCGGAGACATCGGTAACTGCCGAAAAATCGAGGAAGATGGTGGCACGTCAGCTGTATGCGCCACACTCCACGGGCAACCACTTGCCAGGGTCGTGAGGGTGTGTGAGCAGGGGCATTTACAGTATTTCTCTTTCATTATTTTTCTTGATTTATTTTAGGATTTATCATGTTGAAAAAATTGGGAAAAAGTGTGAGGAGATAATTATTTTTGAATTATCGAGGTGGAAATTAGGAGAAAAATAGAGAAAATTATGGAAAAATAGATTTTGTTGCTCTTTGATTAAATATGGTGTTTAGGGAGTGTCATGGCTCGAGATTGAATATAAGAATGAGTGTTTGTGATTTGGCATGCAAATCGAGGTCGTGCACAAGGATCAAGGCAATCCAAATACGTTCAGGTGAGTGGTCTGATTCTAATCTTACTCTTGCTTGGAAGTGTCTTGGTATGCGTGTAGTGAGTTCAGGTGAATGATTTTATCCTTCCGAGCTTAGGTTGCATGTGAATGAACTAGTTCAAGTGAGCAGTTATACCTTATAGAACTCAGGGTGTTATGCATAGGAGTTTTACTTATGTATTTATGGCATCGTATGCATATTGAACATGTGGTATATTGCATCAATTGTTTTTATTTGTAAATGAGTCAGTGCATGACATGTGATTTTTCATATCATCGGGGTGGTGATCTTCATGTCATTGTTATGTCCATAGGGGACGAGATGGGGTCTTCTTGAGAATGAGGCAAGCTTAATCCAAGTGAACAGGTGACACGGTAGGGCACTCAAGGATTAAGTATGTCGCGGCAAGGTCATCTCCAAAGGTGTGTGGAATGGATTTTCCACGGGAGGTTGAGTATGCTAGGGAGATTTCTCAAGTTAGACGTGTTGCATGTTATCATTGTATGTATATGCCATGCTCGTATGTCTTTCATGCATTCAGTAAATTGTTTCGTGCCATTACTTAGATGTTTTATCATTTAACCTAGGTTATGCCCCTGAAACATTCAATGTTCTAACCAGGGACTGCTACGAGGGCGAGGACGTGGCCAGTTGAGAGCCAATGGTGTTTAGTTTGATAATTGTTGTATCATTTTGGAGGCGTTAGTATTTATTTTGGTATATACATGAATGGTTGTATGATAATGTTGTTATCATTTGGTGATTTTATAATACGTATTTCGATGTGGAAACACCTTGTATGAAACTCATGGTAGACCACGGTATTTTGATGTTAATGTATCCGCTACGTTATGCAATGTCTCGTTTAGTCTTAAGATTATTGATCTTGTTAGTTAAACGGGCAAGACTAGGGTTTTCGGGATCTTATCTACATGTGAAAATTGTTCTTGAAATCACCGCGGATGCCGGCTATCGTATGTGTTGGGCGTGTCTTCTGCATGTGAAGATTATTCTTGATACACCGCGCGTGATGGACTTGAAAAAAAAAAGATTCTCGGGAATTCCCTTATAGTGACATGCTTGGCGAGGCAGGGTGTTACAGACATACTAGAGGATTTAGTTAAGGTCTTTTACTCAAATGGAAGTAATTTGTTTAATGGGAAAAGATTGGATAGGAGATTCAGAACCAACTTAGGATCCACATTATTTGAGGTAAATATGAACTTGATTCATAATCTCTTTGGAATACTAGAAGGTGGAGAAGACTATGCCTTAAAGACATGTGATTTTGTGATCGCCTCTAAGTTAGTTTTTGAAGATGATAACTGAATGTTGATTTGTGTGCTTCAAAATTACTTAAATGATTTTTCATTTACATTTTGATATTCAAATCTGATTGCATGATGTTATATGAAATTGAGATTCATATTATATTCATTTTATTTGAATTTAATTGGTATGCATATTCTATTGATATAGATCATGTGGGCCTAAAGTTAATGTGGGCGGACTAAAATTAGCAATGGGCCAAGCCCTGTTTGATCCATCCGTGATTATTTACTGGCCCAGCCCATTCCAGTCTCTGAGGTTGCTGCTATAAAAGGGTTGTTTGATGCCCTAATCAACACATCACATTCTCTCACTTTCTGAAACCCTAAATCAGCGCCTCTTGAAGTGAGACACTTTCTATGAATCCTTCTCCCATTTAATCGATTGGTTGTTTCTATAGTAAGATCGGTTGGTAAGTTCTATGTTGCTTTTAATCTCTATTATGTTTAAGCGCCTGAGGCGTGAAAGATTGGTATACTAAAAGAACAGATCCTAGACCTTGATTGTGAGATCGATCTGAACAGATCTATACTTGTTCTTGTTTTTTGATTTTGTTTTCAGTTGTTATTTTGCAATACTATTTTACTTCCATTTGAGATCTTGTAATCGACTGTAACTTTGATATTTGAGTGGATTGACTAGAGGTGGAGCCTCTTCCGTGAGTAGGTTCTATTTTGATCCGAACACGTATCTCGCTGTGTCGTTGGTTTGTGTGTGTGAGTTGTGGTTGTATTTTTTGTTTTTGTATTTTATTTACTACGCTTGATCTGTGTTTGGCCGAGAAATAGGTTGGTTATAAAACCTACAAGTGGTATCAAAGCCATGCGGATTCAAGATCCCGGTCAAGCCGTTTCTAATTCGAAAGGTAATATTGAAGATCGAGTCAGATCTTCGACACTCTAAGGGCTTCTCTTCCTCAAATATTGTTTTGCCCTAATTTCTATTGTGTAAATATTTGTTTGCTCTAATCTGTTACATATATTGTAACCTCCCGCATCGAGCGATAGGAAGGACTGGAACAACTTTATCTTGATGGGCCTACATGAACTTCCAGGGGGGTCACCCATCCCTGGATTACCCCAGGTCAAGCACGCTTAACTTGGGAGTTCTTTGCCAACATTCAGCCCAAAAGGTATTCAGCTGGTGTTGTTTCCTTTCTTACACTATCCTCGATATATACTAACTTCTCTGGGCTCTCGGGGTATTACATTCTCCCCCCCTTAAGCACATGACGTCCCCGTCATGCGACCTTACAACCGGTCCCAGATCTCTCCCCCCTTGCATGGCCGATGTGGGATTCGCTTAAGGTGCCTACACGCACCCCCCATAAGGGCCTCACGCCCCCCTCGGGACTCAGCCTCCTCGCTGAGGTTTGCCCCACCACCGCGCTCAGAGGCTCGGGGGTCGGCTCTGATACCATTTGTAACATCCCGCATCGAGCGATAGGAAGGACCGGAACAACTTTATTCTGATGGGCCTACATGAACTTCCCAGGGGGGTCACCCATCCCTGGATTACCCCAGGTCAAGCACGCTTAACTTGGGAGTTTTTTGCCAACATTCAGCCCAAAAGGTATCCAGCTGGTGTTGTTTCCTTTCTTACACTATCCTCGATATATACTAACTTCTCTAGGCTCTCGGGGTATTACATATATGCTGCATGCCCTAATTTTTGTAAGTTCTTGATCTTGAATTAATATAGTGTTGCTTGCTCTATTTTGTTATACCTATACTGTCGTGAGTTCTTGTTTGTCTTTGAAAACCTAATTTATGTTTAATTAATTTCCCAAATTATTTTTTCAATCTTTAATTAATTAATTTCCCAAATAAGATTAATATCTTATTTGTTTTTCCAAATTTGTCTGTTCCTATTTCTACTTTGAAATTTTTCTGATTAGTCTCGGTTAATTCAAATATCACCTATGATTACCATTCTATTCTGTTGTTCATGTAAAATGGCTCCATCTAAGTATGAATTAGATAAGTTTGATGATAGTGGTGATTTTTCATTATGGCAAAAGAAAATGACTGTCATTTTGGTTCAAAACCAGTGCTCTGAGGCACTGGATGAACCTTTCATAACTGAGAAAGATAAAGTAAAACCCCCTCCTACCCCTAAAATGTGTAAGATGGATAGATTAGCTTATAGTCTCATTATTTTAAATCTTTCTGATAAAGTCCTTAGACAAGTTAATAAAGAAAATACTTCTTTAAAGGTTTGGAATAAGCTAGAATCTCTTTATATGACTAAATCCTTAACAAGTAAATTTTATTTAAAAGAAAAATTATTTAGTTTTAAAATGAATACCTCTAAATCTCTAGAAGAAAACTTAGATGACTTTAATGTTATTGTAATAGGTCTAGAAAAAATTGATGAGAGTATTTTTGAAGAAAACCAAGCTATAATCCTTTTAAATGCATTGCATGAGTCATATAGAGATCTAAGGACAGCTATTCAATATGGTAGAACCTCCCTATCCTATGAAAATGATAAGAAAGATAAGAAAATAAATAATGCTAAAGGCTTAAATGTAAAGGGTAATTGGGAACATAAATCAAAGAATAAAGGCAAAGGTAATTCTAGGGGTAGAAGTAAAATAAGGTCTAACTCAAAATCTAAATGAACAAGTAGGGGATCCTCTAAAACATGAACATGTTGCTATTGTAAGAAAGAGGGACACACAAGAAAGAATTGTTAGAAAAGAAAGAAAGACTTAGAAAATGAGAATTCTAGTAATCAAGATGCAGTAAATTTATCTGATGGATATGATAGTGCAGAGGGCTTAATTCTATTAGAACATGCTTCAAGTGATGAGTGGATTTTATATTCAGGTTGCACCTTTCACATGACACCTAGGAAAGACTGGTTGCTTAATTTCCAGCATATAGAGGGTGGGAAAGTCCAATGGGCAATAATCAAACCTGTAATATAACTGGTACATGGTTAGTTTGGTTTAAGATGTGGGATGGATCATATAATACTTTAGATAATGTGAGATATGTGCCCAACCTTAGAAGAAATCTTATTTTCCTAGGCATGTTAGATTCAAATGGAGGGTCTTATAAGTTTGAAAATAGTATCCTTAAGGTTATAAAAGGATCCATGCTAGTTCTAAAAGGAATCCCTAAGCAAGGATTATATGTCCTACAAGTAGAGACTATCTCTGGCAGTGCTGCAATTTCATCTTCAGAAAATGATGACACTGTTTTATAGCATAGGAGGCTAGGTCACATAGGAATGAAAGGTTTATAGGAATTAAGTAAACAAGGCATTCTAGATCCTAGGAGGATTAATGACTTAAACTTTTGTGAGACATGTGCCTTAGGCAAGTCTCACAGGTTGCAGTTTGCTCCTGCAACTCATAAGTCCAAGGATATCCTAGATTATATTCATTCTGATCTTTGGAAATTTCCCCAAGTCCCTAGTTCCCTATCAGGTGCCCAATATTTCCTTTCTTTTATAGATGACTATTCTAGGAAGGTATAGGTTTATTTCCTTAGGCATAAGAATGAAACTTTTAAAAAATTTAAGGAATGGAACACCTATGTAGAACTTCAATCAGGCAAGAAAATAAAGACACTAAGAACTGATAATGGCTTGGAATTCTGTAATCATGAATTCACAAATTTCTGCCAAAAAGTAGGTATTACAAGGCATAGAACTTGCAGTGAAACACCACAGCACACTACAAAAAAATGGTTTTTTTGTGGCGATTTTCTTAACATTTTGTGGCGTTGTCCCAAAACTGCCACAAAATTTATTAAAAAATTTAATTTTGTGGCGATTTTTTAAAAACCGTCGCTAAATTCAAAAACTAATTTACTAATTAAAAATTAAAATTAAATTTTGAGGCAATTTTTAAGAAATCGCGACAAAATTCAGAAAATAATTAAAAATAAAAATATTTTAACATTTGTGGTAATTTTTTCAAACCGCCACAAAATTCATTAAAAAATTTAATATTGTGGCAGCTTTTGAAAACCCCCACTAAATTCAAAAAATAATTTAATAATTAAAAATTAAAATTAAATAACATTTGCGACGATTTTGAAAAATCGTTGCAAACTTCACTAAAAAATTTAATTTTGCAGCGTTGAAAAACGATTTCAAAAAACCACTGCTAAATTCAAAATATAATTTAATAATTAAAAATTAAAATTAAATAACATTTGCAGCGGCATAGAAAAATTGCCACAAAATTTATTAAAAATTTTAATTTTACGGAGATTTTTTGAAAACTGTCGCTAAATTTAGAAAATAAATAAATAATTAAAAAATAAAATTAAATAAAATTTGCGGTGATTTTGAAAAATTACTGCAAAATTCATTAAAAATTTAATTTTAAGAAAATAAAAAGAAATTTAACAAAATTTTAATAATTTTAAAAAGAAATTTTAAAAAATATATAAATCTTCTTTTTAGTTTTTAATCAATTAATTTATTTAATTTAATTCAATTAATTTATTTTTAATTTATTCCATTATTATTTCAAAAAATAATCAATTAATTTATCTTTTTCAATTTATAGTAAAGAATATAAATTATAATTTTGGAAAATAGTAGTTGTATTAGTATATAATTTATATGCGTGAAGATTTAATAACAAGGCTTTGAAGCTTAGTTGGTTCCGCACGCGTATGCGCATAAGGGAGGTTTTGGGTTTGAGTCTAGGGAAGGATAAGGCATCGCTACATGGCGTGCGGACATGTAGCCATGTGGTGCAGGGGCCAGGCGTGCTTGTGCACGCGCGAAGCTTGTAGAAATTCAATTTTTTTTGAATTTTTGCCACAGTTTTAAAACAGCCGCTAAAATTTAATATTTTTGCAACCGTTTTAAAACTGTTCCTAAAATTTAATATTTTGGAATTTTTTGCGACGATTTTGAACTGCTGCTAAATACTTTATAAACTGCTACTAAATCACTTATTTTGCGGCAGTTTTGAAATCGCCGCAAAAAATATGACTTAGCGACGGTTATTCCAGCGGTTGCTGAAAACCGCCGCTAAATGCCATTGTTCTTGTAGTGGTAAAATAGTGTTGCTGAACGTATGAATAGGACTATCCTAAATAAGGTTAGATGTCTTCTAAAAGACTCTAACTTGCCTAAGAAATTTTGGGCTGAAGCAATTTCAATTGCTTGCTATCTCATAAACAAATCCCTTCCTCTACCATTAACTTTAAGACTCCTGAATAGTTGTGGAGTGGGAAAATGTCATCATTAAACCACCTTAGACCTTTTGGATGTATAACATATGTCCATAAGAAAGAAGGGAAGTTAGACCCTAGAGACAAAAAGGTTGTATTCTTAGGATACCCTCAAGGGGTAAAATGATACAAGCTATGGCTAATTGATGAAAAGAAGACAATCATCAGCCGGGATATAGTATTCAAAGAATCAGAATACTATATCCCAAATAAGGTGGAAAATGCCAAGGCAAACCAAATTGAAAAGTTTTAGTTTGAGGTGGAAAGGGGTAGCCTTAGTGATAAGGTAGTGGAAACTAGCTTAAAGAGTCCTCAAGTGACTATTCCTCCAGAAATTGCTGAATCTGAAATAAAGACTAAAGATAATGAGAATTCAGCTGAAATCATTCATGAATTGGATGATTATGTCCTATCTAGAGATAGGGTGAGGAGAGAGATTAAACCACCTGCTAGGTATGCCCATGCAGATGTTATTGCTTATGCTCTCAATATTGGAGATTCAATTGAGCATAATGAACCTATTAGTTATCAAGAAGCTTGCTCTAGCAAGTATAGAACAAATTGGTTTAAGACAATGAAGGAAGAGATGGAATCTCTTTAAAAGAATAATACCTGGATACTTGTAAATAAATCTAAAGACCAAAAGGTTATAGGTGGTAAGTGGATATTCAAAAGGAAGCCAGGTATTCCAGGTGTAGAACCATCCAGATTTAAGGCAAGGGTAGTAGCCAAGGGGTTTTCCCAAAAAGAGGGCATAGACTACCATAAAGTGTTCTCCCCTGTAGTAAAGCATACCTCTATAAGGTTAGTCTTAGCCTTAGTAACATTACATGACCTAAAGCTTGAGCAATTAGATGTTAAGACTGCTTTTCTACATGGAAACCTAGAAGAAAAGATATATATGAACCAGCCCATAGGTTTCATAGAAAAGAGTAAGGAGAATAAGGTTTGCTTGTTGCAAAGGTCTCTTTATGGTCTAAAGCAGTCTCTTAGACCATGGTATAGGAGGTTTGATGAGTTTATGCTCAATGAAAATTACACTAAGTGTAACTTTGACCATTGTGTTTACTTTAAACAGCTTAAAGGAAAGTTGTTCATATATCTCCTTATATATGTAGATGATATGCTTATAGCATGTAAGGAAAAGAGAGAAATAGATAAATTGACTCAAGCCCTAAAATCAGAGTTTGAAATGAAAACTCTAGGTGCAACCAGGCGTATCTTGGGTATAGATATCAATAGAGATAGAAAAAGAGGTATTTTGACCTTATCACAGTCTGGTTATTTAAAGAAAGTGATAAATCTCTTTGATATGGAAGGCTGCAAACCTGTCTCAACCCCTATTCCCCCTCATTTTAAGCTTTAGGCTATAAAAGATAACTTACCCTATGAAGAAGCTGAATATATGAAGAAGGTTCCCTACTCTAATGCAGTGGGAAGCCTAATGTATGTCATGATAGGTACTAGACCTAACATAGCCTATGGAGTTAGCCTAAGTAGATTCATGAGCAATCCTTCTAAAGAGCATTGGTTAGTTGTTAAGTGGGTTCTTAGGTATTTAAAGGGGTCAATAGATAAGGGTTTAGAGTTTAGTTCAAATGCTAAAAATTCCAGCTGCATTCAGGGTTACTGTGATTCTGATTTTGCAGCAGATTTGGATAAGAGAAGGTCTTATCAGGGTATGTTTTCACTATAGGTGGAAATGTGATAAGCTAGAAATCAAATCTCCAGCACATAGTGGCTTTATCAACCACTGA
Source organism: Diospyros lotus (assembly GCF_014633365.1). Taxonomy (NCBI): domain Eukaryota; kingdom Viridiplantae; phylum Streptophyta; class Magnoliopsida; order Ericales; family Ebenaceae; genus Diospyros; species Diospyros lotus. The sequence continues at coordinate 32,135,731 of NC_068341.1, read as the reverse complement.
GGCAGAATATGTTGCCTTAACAGAAGCTATGAAAGAAGCTATTTGGTTGCAGGGAATAGTTAGAGAGCCAGGTCTGGGTGACTAGATCCCTAAGGTATTTTGTGATTCTCAAAGTGTCATTCATCTCTCAAAGAATAGTGCATTCCATGAGAGAACCAAGCACATAGATGTGCATCTTCATTTTTTTAGGGATATTATATCCAAAGGTCAGGTTAAGATAGAAAAGATTTCTACTATAATAAATCCAGCGGATATGTTAACCAAATCTGTTCCCGTAGCTAAGTTTGAGCAAGCCTTAGATTTGTTCAATGTTCTTCCAACGTAGATGTGGAAGACATACAGGGGTCTCTAGTCATAAATCCACTATTTAATTCATTCTTGAATCAAGGTGGAATTTATTGATTTGTGTGATTCAAAATTGCTTAAATGATTTTTCATTTACATTTTGATATTCAAATCTGATTGCATGATGTTATATGAAATTAAGATTCATATTATATTCATTTTATTTGAATTTAATTGTTATGCATATTCTATTGATATATATCATGTGGGCCTAAAGTTAATGTGGGCAGATTAAAATGAGTTATGGGCCAAGCCCATATCTGTTTGATCCATCCGTGATTCTTTATTGGCCCAGCCCATTCCAGTCTCTGAGGTTGCTGCTATAAAAGGGTTGTCTGATGCCCTAATCAACACATCGCATTTTCACACTTCCTGAAACCCTAAATCAGTGCCTCTTGAAGCGAGACACTTCCTGTGAATCCTTCTCCCGTTCAATCGATTGGTTGTTTCTATGGTAAGATCGGTTGGTATGTTTTGTGTTGTTTTTAGTCTCTATTGTGTTTAAGTGCCTGAGGCGTGAGAGATTAGTATACTGAAAGAACAGATCCTAGACCTTGATTGCGAGATCGGTCTAAACAGATCTATACTTGTTCTTAATTTTGGATTCTGTTTTCAGTTGTTGTTTTACAATATTGTTTTACATCCATTTGAGATTTGAGTGGATTGACTAGAGGCGGAGCCTCTACGGTGAGTAGGATCTATTTTGATCCGAACACGTATCTCGTTGTGTCGCTGGTTTGTGTGTGTGAGTTATGGTTGTATTTTTCATTTCTGTATTTTGTTTACTACCCTTGATCTGTGTTTGGCCAAGAAATAGGTTGGTTATAAAACCTACACTAAATTTGTTTCTAACACCAACAAGATGTGCTTGCACAATCATTTGCTTCACATCATTTATACTCAAGTCTTGGTTCCAAAGAATGGGAATTACGCTTAAAATACTAAAGAATGCTTGTGGCTAATGCAGTGTATAATTACCAAGAGAAGACCTAATTTATGTTTTCTAATAGTAAACTAGATGATCAGGGCATTTAGTGGCAAGTCTAGGTCACTGCCATATAGAATAGTAGTTAGTTTTATTTTGGATAGGATGGTAGGCAACTTGGAGAGTGCTAGAAAAGCTTATATTAACCATCCTCAACACCTTAATGTTGTCACCTTTATGAGAATAGGATTTAAGGAGAATGAAGAGGGTGAATGGGTAAGAAGCAGGAAGAAGAAGTTAGTTGATGAGTTTCATGAGGATAAGCAACCCATTCCACACCCCGATCATGGTCCTTCATGGCTGCGCTTAACCTTGTGCATTTATTTCAAACAAACACATACAAAATAAACAAAGAAAGAAACAAGCATGCAGGCACAAGGCGTTTATACTCGCCAGTGTACGAGTGTGCGCTGTAGCACAATTTAATTTTCTGAGAAAGTCCAGGTCGATTCACTGGGAGATCATTAATAAAATGAAAATAGAGCCACGATATAAATTGGGTTGTCAGGCTAATTCATTTGATTTTAAGTAAACAAAAATGAAGTACTGTAACTGTAAGAAGTCTTGAGTCAAGGCAATGTTCAATGCCAATTCCATAACTTCCCAACAGATAGATAGGTACCAAAAACATATGTCTGAATTAATTTAAGGCTTTGATATTAAAATGCATCTCAAGATGATGATAGTTCTTGGTGTAGCAATCTCCATACATGGCATGAGAGATTCTACATTAAGCAACTACCATAAATTAAAATACAGTTAATATGCAGTAATCAGATAACCCATTTGGATTCAGGTATGATAGCATCTCCAATTTAAGTAACCTCCATACATGGCATGGAGACTCTAAGTTTGGCTTATGCTCCACTCCAAATTCAAAAATTCAATGAACGCGCAATACTCAAATTAAATCAGGTTTCTGGTAATGCATTTGAAGTTCGGCTATCTTGGGAAATCTATGGCATTGGACATTGTCCGCGCCTTGGCCCAAGTTTAAGCTTAGCCACACATCTCCAAAGAAAAAATTAAAGAGACAGGAATTAAAGTTCTGGAATGTAAATACTGAAATTGAAATTAGAGAAATGTAGATGAACAATGAATTAAAGTTACAGAATAAACTGCAGAATGTAAGTAACTGGAATGAAGAACACTAGAACAACATGAAGAAATAAAAAACTACTGGAATTTAAGAACAAAAAGAAAGGAATAGAACAATGGGCTTTTCCCTTATTCTAGTTAAAATGGTGGATGGGGATCTCTTTTGCTGAAGTCGATGATGGATATATATATATGTATATATTCTGCAAATGGCCCTGGTCAAAGAAGAAATTACGTCGCATGCCATCACGTTCATTTACGCGTGCTCTGACAAAAGATCACATGCTGAAGCTGTTGTGCGTTTGCTGATTTCACGAGCTGGGCTTCCTTTTTAATTCCAATTTAACTTCATGGGTTGCTTGGAGTTGGGCCTTCTTTAAGTGGTGGAGCATACGACTTTAATTTAACACAGTAGGCCTCCAAAGATTAGTGGCTGGGTCCAATTTAATTGGCATTTGTGGGCCTTCCTTTGCTTTGGACTTTGATGAGCCTCCAAGTCCACGCATGCTGCATCCATGAATATATGTTATTATATTATATATTATATATATGTATAATTGTATCATAGTATATATATATATTTATATAGTATTGCACATATATGTATTGAATATATATATGTATTATATATAATTATTTATTATATATTATATTTACTTACTATTTTATTATTATTATATATATATTTGGGAAATCTACATATAACCATGAAAGGCATATAAATATTCAATTAAATCAAATTTCAAGGTCAAAATAAGGGTGAAAATATAATAAAATTTTGACATTTTTGAGCATCAATCACTTCATCCTCACAACCTAGAGAAGAAGTGGAGCATATAAACAGTGATATTCAAGTTCGTCTTCACGGGATGGCTGAGCTTAAGAGTGAGATTAGTGACCTTCGTTCCAAGAAGGACATGATCCTCACTCGCTATGATGTGATATCCTCCCAGCTTGCTCAAGTCATGTCGTTGATTCCACTAGTCCATTATCCTTACTCACTTGCCTGCATTAGCACCGTCTTCACCTCCTTGAGATCTTTAGTATTTTTCTTTATTCAATGTTGTTCACATCTACATTTTCATATGTTCTGTTTTTTATGTAACATCTCGCATTGAGTGATAGAAAGGACCAGATCAACTTACCCTAATGGGCCTACTTGAACTTCCCAAGGGTCACCCATCCTTGAGCTACCCTATCTCAAGCACGCTTTACCCAAGAGTTCTTTATCCACATTCAGTTCAAAAGGTATCCAGCTAGTGTTGTTTCTTTTCTTACTATCCTTGATATATATACTAGCTTCTCTAGTGTCCCTTCTTAGACCTGATCTTAGGCTCTCGGGGTATTACATTCTCCCCCCCTTGAGCACATGACGTACTTGTCATGTGACCTTACAATTGGTCCCGGATTTTCTCCCTTTTGGGGGCTGCCATCCTAGAAGCCTATCAGGAGTTGCTCCTTGCTCAGGCCCTCACCCCCCAACGCCACTCCTCGCCCTCATCGGATAGCCTTTTTCCAAGGGTAAGCTCTGATACCACATGTAACATCCCGTATCGAGTGATATGAAGGACTAGATCAACTTACCCTGATGGGCCTACGCGAACTTCTAGGGATCACCCATCCTTAAGCTATCCTAGCTCAAGCACTCTTAAACCGGGAGTTCTTTATCCATATTCATCCCAAAAGGTATCCAGTTGGTGTTGTTTCTTTTTTTACTATCCTTAATATATATACTAGCTTGTCTAGTCCCTTCTTAAACCTGACCTTGGGCTCTCAAGGTATTACATTTTGGCTGTATTTTAATGATGTATGATGCTTGTATCAAATGCTCTAATGAATTCAATTAATGAAGTGGGGTATATTGTCATTTCTATCATATTATGAATTTTACTTTGTCTTATGTTCTCTCAAGCTTAAGTGACGATTCATTGTCTAAGGGGGAGTATCAGATTATAGATTCTGTAAGTTCTACTTTCTCATGAATTGAGGGGGAGTTCTTAAATTTGCTCTTAAACTTCGTTCTTTTTTATTATGACAAAAAAATGGAGAATTGGAGCATATCTTTTCATTCCTTAATCGAATCCTTTAAGTAAATTTTGTTAGTGAGGGAGAGTTAGGAAGTTTTGTCTTCATCAAAAAGAGGAAGATTGTTGTTATGTTTTAAAGTATCTTTGATGATGAAAAACTTAATGCATGATTTTAGAATTTGAAAATGAAATAGTTGGTATATGCTTAAAATTTCCAAATGAAGTATTCATGGCTTATAGATGATATTTTCTTCTAAAACCTTAATAAGCCATACAAAGCTTTCATTGAGAAATATTCTATCCTAAAAAATATCTCTTTAGCTCTTGAGAAATATTTTGTTAAAGTGTGTGTTGAAATTTGTTGACCTTATTCTTTAAAATAACACACTTCTCTTAGAAGAAAAAGTAAAAAATGTCAACTTCTTCTATACAAATGTCAACCTTTTCATGCCTTTGTTTTATAAGTTTCTGTAAGTTCAAATTCTATCGACTTTCTAAAGAATATAGTCGACTTTTTAGTTCTTTAACAAAAATCATTCAACGGTTTCAAAATCTTTCGATAAGAAAAATTCTTGCTCACAGTTCAAGTGGTTTTAGTTCAAATATAGTTGACAGTGACTGTATAGTGTTGACTTTTACCCTGAAAATGTCAACTTTATATGCCAAAGTGTTGATTTCTTTTTCAATCAAGTTGACTTCTTTTTTTTTGAAAAGTCAAATGTTCTTTAAGTTCTATTTGAATTTTCAAATGTTACGAAAGAAACAATCGACTTCTTTATGCATTTGTCGATAGTTTCTATTCTGACATCCTTAAAATAGCTAGTTTTCAAGCATTTAATGCAAGAAAATAGTCATTAAATTCAATTTAATTGTTCGACCATCTAGAAAACTATAAATAAAGCATGAAAGAGCAAGTGGAGAGGCTAATGAACAAGTGCAAGTGCTTAAGCTAGTCTTTCCATCTCTCATATGTTTTTACACTTTCATCTTTTATATTCAAAGGAAAAATGTAATCCTTATAATATTTGTTTTAGCCTTTGAATCTTCATTCTTGAGTTTTATTGTAACTAGTAGAGTTATCTCTTAGGTTTTCTATTGATTGTAAAGTTATTATTGTATTACCTAGCTTCTGAGCTAGAAGGTCTACCAGGTTATTGGTAAAAGGATTTGTATTTGCCTAGCTGATGGCTAGAGAGCCTACTTGAGATCAAGTATGAGAGTTTAAGGAATTTAGAATTCCTTAGTGAGGAGCTAAGGGAGTGGAGTAGGTTGATTGAGCCAAACCATTATAATTCTCTTGTGTTACTTTTTCATTCTTTCTTTATACTTTTCAAGCTTTGCAAATACCATTATTCATTTAATGTTTCATAGCACTTTATCCTCATTTCAAGCAAAAAAAAAATCAAGTCTTCAAGTAATTTTTTTTAAACACCCAATTCACCCCCCCCCCCCCTGAGTGTGTGGTGACATATTTGTGCAAACCCAACAAGGAGCTCACTCTCGAGGTGCATTAGACAACCAACAACAACCATCATCCACTAAGTTATACCTCTCAAACTCCCTATGGATGGTTGGTTTATATATGTATGCATATGGATGTTTGATACCGAGTCTTTCAAGGGTTTGTTTTGCTTCCACTGTGTATTTTTTTTTTTTATATTTTACTCTTGTATCTAGTTTTGATGATGAAAAACAAACTGATTTATACCCTAAGTCATCAGTCAAGTTTATGATTTTCAACAAAAATCAATTTCAAGTACTTTGTTCAAATGAAAACCAAACGAATTATATTCTTGTACATACATGGAGATTTGCGCAAACAAGTATTATAATAAAATCCCCTAGATGATTTTCAAAAATTAGTTTTCAACCTTTGGTCAAAATGAAGCCAAAAATTTTCTAAGGCTAACAACCATCTGTTAATTGGTTCTTCTAACCTGTCGACTGTTCAGGCATTTTGGTCCAAACTGTCGATAGACTATATGTGACTATCGAGTGTTGTGGATTTCATAGTTCTAGCTACCAACCATTAGCCTTAAGGCTGTTAATTGGCAGAATATATGATTCTTGATAAATTGATGTTTTGTCTTTGACATGGTTTTGATGAAGAAAATCAATTGTAGTTTAATGATGAAATTATTTTGTTAATGGTTAATAACTTGTTCTCTAAATACTTTCATATGATCTATTAAGCATCAAAATTAAAATTATCTTCATCATGCAATCCAATGTCAAAAATCTTGTGATAAATTTCTTAATGACATTTAGAATATCATGTTTTTATTTTATAAAAAATACTTATAAAAATAATTTTGAAGTGGAGAAAAATTTTTAAATTAATTTTTTGGCCGTCAACTACAGTGATTTCTGTTAGCTATAGTAAGTTTTGTTTCCTATAGTGAATTTGCTACAATAGTAGTCGATCATTTCTTACAAGTTGTCGACCTTTTTCTTTTATACTGTCAACCATTTCTTATGGGCTGTCGACCATTTTTATGCAAGCTCTCGGTTGTTTACTGTCAACTACCTCTACATCATGAACTGTTGACCGTTCTTTACCAAACGATTGACCGTTGTTTGAATTTTGAACTAACATGTCGATCAATTCCTTGAATGGATCGACCGTTTCTATAGCAGAAAGTTCCAACGACTAGTTTAACAACTTGCCCAAGATGCTCCACGCACTACCAATGACTATATTTTTTAAAGAGCTTTCCAAGCACTATAAATATAAGTCTTGTAGATCATTCAAGACAATCAAGAGAAATTATTACAAGCTTTCAAGTGCTTCATCTTTCATATACTCATTTATTTTACATTTTCTCTCTAAAGGCTTTGATTATCATTTGTATCATTTTGTTCAAGACTTGTGTTTATTTTGAGAGATCTTATAGCTAAGAGTGTCCACTCTTAGATCCTCTCTTTTGTAACATTTTCTATTTTCCTAGCAAAATTGCTAGAGGGCCTACATTAATTGTAGGAGGTTGTATTTCTTAGCTTAATTGCTAGAGGACTTGCTTGTCAAAGCAAGAGGTTGTAATTTCCTAACTTGTTGCTAGAGGTCCTATCCGCAGAAATAGAATTGTAGTGAATTGGTTAAAAAATCCTTAGTGGGAGTAAAGGGAATGGATTAGGCTTGGTTTAAGCTGAACTGTGATAAATTGCTTATGTCTCTCTTTTTCTTTTGTTCTTGTTTTATTTATTGCACCAAGCATTTCCCCACTTGCTTTAGAGTCTTATTTTTCACCAAAAAGGATTTCAAAGTCAATCAATATTTTTAAATAACCCAATTCACCCCCCTCTTGGTTGTGGAGTCACTGCCATACATTTATAATAGTTTTGGTTTTGAAAAAGTTTTAAAACCCGTATACCCTTGTAAAGATCCACAAAATGTTGGCGTTTTCCACTTTGTGTGATTATCTTTCACCTATCTCTCATCAATTTTTAAATCCTAAACATAGAGTCCTTCACCATTTCATTGCCACTTCTATCAATATCTGAGATGGCTCTTTCCATTTCGTCACATGTGATGATCTAATAATCATGTGGTGTGTTATCCACAATATCCATTTCAATCCTCCCTCTTTCATTTTTGTTCGAATGTATGAATCTGCTATCCTAAAATCGACCGGCCAGGTTCCATATGGGATGATTGTCACCCTCATTCTAAACAAAACTCATTAACTCCTTAAACATTAATGATCATTTTCTCATTCTTCCTACAATACCTACTCCAAACACACACATACAAGAATGAAAATCAAATGTGTGGATGGAATGTGGAAAATGCCTCTAAAAGAAAATGAGGCAAAAGAAAAAAAAAATGAGGTTGGACCCTCTCAATTGTTGGTGTTAATGCCTAAATGCTAGATTTACATTTCATTATATGTATGTAATCGACACTAATGATGTAATCTCGTTCATAAATAAAAGGTTATATCTTCATTCATACTCTTATGTTTTTCTTATGAATGAATTCCTAGATTTCCTAGTAAAGTTTTTATTCTTAAGTGTTAAGAATATATGACAAAGATCTTTAGTTCGAGATTTCTTAAAAGTATTCCCAGTCTTCAAATTTATTAGAAGGGGAATATGATTTATCGATCATGGACCAGCACATAGGCTATGACCATTAATTAACATGAGAAGTTAATAATAATAGAGAGTCAATCACATGCCATATTGCATGAAATATAGATAACAAACATGTGGGTAGGTGTTAGTTGAACATTTATTGAATGTGACACGTGTAATAGTTCACATGATTGTGAGGATTAATTATGATCCTTTATTGGTTCTTGATTTTGTATTTGGTCCTTTAACCTGAAGTAATAGAGTTATCTTGTGAACTAGTGTTGGGCATTTACCATTGAGCAGAACCATCTGGTGCAAGAGGTGGGGATGTTCTCTATGTGGTATTTATGTAGTGGTGTATGGAGCCGAATGCTCGTCAATGGGATCCATTGCCCTCCATTAAATGCAATGAACATCCTATGTGGTATCAGTTGGTTGTGGTTGGAAAACCTTGACTAGGGTAACCTCAATTGGAAAGGAGTTTCCAATATCAGATGGAATTCCAAGATGTTATTTCAACCACACCATACTAGATCTGGCATAGTTATTGTGTCCTGTGAGTTTAATCACTTCATAACTCACACTTGATCAGAATGTTAGTTAATGAAAGGATTATAGTGCAGTAGTAATCGAAGAGCCTTAATAGGTTCATCAGAAGTATAGACTTTATTGCCACTATGATCGTCCTGATTCCTGACTAGAGAATACTTAAGATATTTCAGGATGCTATAGGAGCTAGAAAGATGCACTTAGTAGGTCGAAGTATTCGACTGGCATCAAGAAGCTAACATGTCATGATTGATGTTGCACATTTTTGTATATTAGTTTTGATGATGAAAAACATCTATTAGCTTAATCCCTAAGTCATGAGTCAAGGCTATGGTTTTCAACATATATCAATTTCAATATCAAGAATTATTTTGTTCAAATGAAAACCAAATGAATTCCAAGTATCAAGGTTTGCAAAACCTTATTGTTTCTAAGTTTGGAAGGTTAGCACCTTATAAGGAAACATATAAGAAAATGTGTTCCTTTTAGAAAACTATCTCCAGGTATTTTGATAACTAACATTCATTAGTCCTAAAATGATTTTTAATGAATTTTTCATCAAATAGAAAGTATATATTTTGGAGGTGGTAAAATCGCAAAATCCTAAATTTGTACTAAAACCAAAATTCTACTTTCTTATTATTTTGGATTTTCATTTTCTAGACATTTTTATTGAATCCAAATAGGGGGTACTTTGTTATTTACATTTATGTATTAAAGTAAATGGAAGGTAAAATATAAATAACAGAAAATGTGAACATTTACTTAAATTAGAGAAATGTAAATATGTTGTGATGTATACATGCCGTGGATTGTGCTTTCAAGATATCCTTCTAAAAATATGTCATGTTTCTATGCATGTTTCGAAACCCCTTTGAAAAGGTTTTCATGTTTTCTAAAGTGTGTATGCTATTTCGAAACATTTATGTATTAGCATTTGTTTCAGGTTTTAGACTATGTTTCGAAACCTATATGTCATGTTTTGAAACCTCATTTCTAGAGATGTATGTTTTGAAACATATATATCATGTTTCAAAACTTTTGACATTCTGTCAGCAAAGCATTCAAATCTGAGATGCATGTGTGCTGCCCTTTTATCTCTGTCTAAAAGTATTTTTTAAATGTATTCTCCATGCTCTAAAAATTCACATTCAAATTTGAATGCGAGTGCTTTTAATTAATCATAGTGAGGAATAGATTTTGTATCCTACTCAATGCTAGCTCTAAGTTCAAGTACATCTAGAAAGGCTGTATGTTTCGAAACATGAAGAGTATGTTTCAAAACCTCAGTGTAAATTTGTGATGTTTCGAAACCTGTATGCTATGTTTCGAAACCTACTTTTTTGTCTTATCTCTAACGACTATAAAACGGCTAGATTTCTATCGCTTGATATAAATAGTAGGTGTTTGAAGACAAGAACAAGCAAGAACAAAAGAACACACACTAGAGACACATACACAAGCACAAGTGGTGATCAAAACCTTTATTCAAGTTCTCAAATAATATCTTCTACAAATCCTACTCTTATGCATTGCAAGTGTGAAAGGAGAAGCAAGTGCAAACAAAGAGTCTCATCTTTTCAGCTCTCCTCACCTCAAACCAAGAGGTTTGTACAACCATTTGGTAAGGCATTTTATTGTTATACATTCTATTGGGCTGTAAAGATGAGTTTCATTTATCTTATTAATGTTGTAAGGTTTGATTTTAGCCTAAAACTCATTGTGGTGTAAAGGTTTGAGTTGAGCCTAAAACTCATTGTGTCAAAGGTTTGAGTTGAGCCTAAAACTCACTTGATGTAAGGTTTGAGTTGAGCCCGTAAAAACTCATCGTAGAAGGTTTTGGGGTGAACCGTGGTAAAACCTTTGTTGTGGTTGATTACTAATAAAAGTGATTGGAATTGAAAAATCCTTCAAGTGGGTAAGTTTAAAGGTAGTGGACTAGGCGGGGTGCCGAACCACTATATATCTTGTGTGCAATTGTTCTTTCGCTTTTGCCTACCGTTATTACCTATTGCACATGCTTTCATAAGTTTTGTTATCAAAGTCTTAAACAAAGTTTTCTTAAGCTTAATTGTATACATACATACAAACATATCTTTGATATACAAACTTCTTTGGTATACTCTTCCTAAGTAAATCATCTTTACCAAAGATCATTTTTGGAAACACAAGGTAAAAGATTTCAAATCAAGCAAAACGGTAAAATAGATTTCAAAACATACATTTCATATTTCAAAACTTGTAAAACAGAAAGGTTTATTTCAAAACATAAAAAGTAGGATTCGAAACCTACTAAATAGAAAATCTTATTTCGAAACATATAGCTTATATTTCGAAACCTAGTGTTTTGCCATCAATCAAAGTTTTAAATTATCAAAAATTTATACAAATCCCAATTCACCCCCCCTCTTGGGATATATTTGCCATCATTAGGAACCAACAATAATTGCTACATGGCTCTGAACCTAAAAAGCCACACAGACACACACTAAGTAATATATCGGATTAGTGAACCTTTACTATTACTGTGTTCCACATCATTAAGTGTTAATGATGACGATTGTTGTTAAGAGTTAACTAAATGAATCAACATGTTTGATAGACCGTTAAAAGTTAATAGGGAATGCCGTTAAGAGTTAACAAGGGCCTTGGTTCCATTAAAAATTAATGAAAGTGCTATTAAGAGTTAATAGCAAAGCCTAAGTGCAATAAATTGGAAGTAACAGAAACTAGCACAAACAGTCAAAAGGTCGGCACAATCAATCAATAGTCTTCTTTGTGAAACAAAGGAAATGGTTAGCAATTGTGCTAGGTAGTCAACAATTCTTTTCAAATGGTCAACAATTTTGAGGGTGGGATTAATCTTGCATGCTTCTACTTTTCGTCACTTCTTTCCATTAGAGCATTAAATGCTCTGATGCTTCTCCATCATTTCTCTTTAGAGCATTTATTATGCTCAATAAATAAGAGAGAGAGAAAGAGAGAGAGAGAGAGAAGAAGAAGAAGAAGAAGAAGAAGAAGAATAAGAAGAATAAGCTATGAAGAGAAGCAAAAAGATTGGAAAAGCTTATTGGGAGAGTTATGCTCCCTAGTTAATCCTTGGTTGTGAGACAACCAAAAGCAACTCGAAGGATCCATTATAGCTTATGTTCACCTTCATTGAGATGGTCCTAGCATACGTCCAGTGAAGGGTTCCGAGGCTTCTTAGGTGTGGACAGACTAGCTAAGTCCTCCACATTTGAGGAGGCAAGTTGGTCACCGGAGCTTTGCAAGAATATGGGCAGATCTGGACAACTTGAAAGAAGTTGGGAGCTTGTTGTTGAGGCACATTAGACAACTGGCAACAACCACCATCCGTTGAGGTACATCTCTAAAACGCCCTATGCTTGGTTGATTTATGTTTAATATGCATATGGATGTTTAGTACCAAGTCTTACAAGAGTTTGTTTTCATTTCCGCTATGCATTTGGTATGGTTTTGAGAATGTTTTAAAATCACTAAAACCTTACATAGGCTTTTTCTACTTTGGGTGATTACCTTTCATCAACTTGCTTCAACAAATAATCCACCATCATCAAGTCAAGCTAGTCCTTCTTTACAACTAGCATCCTTAAGTCAACCTCCTACTACCACAATCAAGAATATCTAATTCAATTCATCATCATTAGAAGTATTATAAGATTGATTTCTCAACAAGAGGATCTTCAAGTTAGGATGACAAGAGTGGAAGCAAGCCTAGGAAGAATAGAAAATATCCTAGGAAAATCAAGCCGCTTGATTAAGACTACAGCACAAAGAAACAATCATATCACAATCAATGACTCAGATGATCAGGAAGAAGAAGAACAAGAACAAGCAACTGAACCAATTGAATCAACTGCACCTATTGAACCAGCTGCATCAGTTGAACCGACTCAACTAGCTGAACCTGCTCAATCTAAAGAACCTAGAGCAAAAAATTAGGACTAGATCTTAGTGTAATGAATCCTTATCTTCTAAGAATTTTCCTTAATGAATGATATGGATAACTTTTAACATATTCATGTCTTCTTTTAATTCTTGAATCTTGAAATCTAGAATTATTAAAAGGGGGAGAACACTAATTGTAGGGAGAGAAATTTAAAAAAAAAAAATCATCCTTAAAAACAAGGGGAGCAACTTGGTATAATATACAAATCTTACCTACTTTCCTATACAATTTTCAAGTGGTAAAATTTCTATAACCTTCAATGGTATTAGACCTACCCATCTTAACATAAGATGGTATGTCAAAAAAGGGAGAAAATCATATCATATATATTATCCTCTTTTCCTTTTTCATAATGACAAAAATGGGGGGAAGAATTTAGATTAATGATCACATTTAAGTTTTGTCATCATAAAAAAGAAGGAGATTGTTGATTTATGTTTTGATGATGAAATCTAAACAAACTTTAATGACTTCAATAATAAGCTGTTAATCGAGTAAAGTCTAGAGTCAATCAAATAACACGTCCCTTACTCGAGTAAAGTCCATTAATTGTTAATCGAGTATTTGTGTTTAAGAAAGTTAGTTTTAACCAAGTTTCAAAAGATTACTCGAATAACCAATGTTGTTAATCGAGTAAAGATAATTTATGGACCTAAGGTTAATTGAGTGAAGAAATGATTAGTTGAGTGACAAGAAATCATATTCGACTAACTTATCAACTTAATCGAGTAAGACTTGAATATTTGAAGGCTTAAACAATTATATACTTTAGGAGTTCGAGTATTGTACTAAAAAGCTTTAATTGAGTAATTTGAATGACATCGACTAATTATGATATTAGTCGAGTAATTATATTTTGTAATTGAGTAAAAAATTCAGCTAAAATGCCAAGTCTATGTACTTGTGTCTTTAATAGATTAAAGGAAAATGTTAATCAAGTAATTCATTTTTTAGTTAAGTAACCAAATTATCTTACTCAAGTAATAATATGGATAAAAAATGTCAAGTCTCTATACTTGAACATTAATCTACTAAGAGGTTAGGCTTAATCAAATAACTATTATCTTAGTCAGTATAATTTACTAGAGTATAATTTACTAGATAGAGAGTAAGTCTCTATATCTAATTTAATAATTGACTAAGAAGCATCTCGTACTCGAGTGATGACATGTTTTAATCAAGTATCAAAAGTGTTTAATTGAGTAAATGACTAGGAGTCAAAAAGTTAGTCAATTATAATATATTATGTACTTGAGTAATGTCATTCTATAATCGAGTATATAAGTGACTAATTAGTCGAGTAAGGTTTATTAGAGAGAGTGTATGTCTTTATATTTGAATTATTAATCGACTAAGTAAATATTGTAGTCGAGTAACACCTGAAGCTTAATCGACTATCCTTTAAGCATACTATAGTATCTGTTAATCTTACTTGAGTAACACTGAATTTTACTTTGACTATTTTTGAAAATATAGTCGTTACAGAATATTTAATACACATAGAGTTAACTTATTTAGACAAAACCAATGCATTAATGCAATCTAATGGTTCTCTCATGCAAAAGGAATGAGTTTTAATTTCAAATCTCAAATACTAACGGTTAATGTGCATATGGACAATGTTTTTTGTAAGATGACAAATACATGCTTTTATCTATTGGACAAAGTTACACTCCATTAAAGATCCTAAAGCTATAAATACTCAAGAGATTCACTAGAATGGATGAGAGATATTGAACCAAGTTGCTCTGAATATCCTCAAAGTCATTTTAAAACCAAAAGAGCTCTTATCATATACATTCTTTGTTTATAATATTGTACAAGTAAAGAGATTATGCTTTATTTTTCACATCATTTTTAAATCTCTAAATCTATGAAAAGCCTTTTATTATTGAGAAGCCTCTCCAAGTGTTGAAACTTAGTTTGTTCTTGAGCTATTGTGGCATGTGCTTGATCCTTGAAAAAGCACGTGTAAAGATTTCAGCTAATCTTTGTAAAAATTATGTAAAAAAGTTATACCTTAGCCTTTTAAAAGGTATATAGTGAGTTGGTTGAAAATTCTTATAAGGTAGTGGATATGGGCAGTGCCATCGAACCACTATAAATTTAGTGTTATGCATTCTTTAATTTTTTTTTTACTTTCAGCAAAATCTTAATTTAAAATAAACTTAATTCACCCACTTTTAAGCTAATAGTTTCTTTCAATAGACATCTATATAGCAATATCCTATAAAATCCTAGTACGGGTTCACTTTGAAACCCTAGACAAGGTTGTATACGGAACCCTAGAGAACAAGCATGACTAGGAGTTAGTAGTTGCAATCTATGTTGCACAGAAACGGAAACGAGAAACGTTTCCGATAGGAAACGGAAACGTGGAAACGGACGTTTTTCTAAAAAAATAGGCATAAATAGGGTCCGAAACGGAAATAGGAAACGTTTCCGAAACGTTTCGGAAACGGAGAAACGGCACCTATGAGGTGTTTCCGTGCAACATGGGTTGCAATGAGCAATGATGGCGTCATTTGCAATTGCCCATTCAATGAGCACTGTTTATTGATAGGAGATGCCTTCATCTTTAACATTAGTGATGAATATTTTCTTTTAAGGCCTATCATTCATTCTGTTAATGAACCCCAGCGATGGGTGGCCATTCCTAGTGTTCCCTTTTTATCTTATCTTTGTGAATCAGATAGGGAGGGGAGAAAAAAGAAGATAAAATAATCATTTTATCCGTTTCTTAAACAATAGAGGAAATTATTGAGATTTTCTAAACAGTAGGAGTGTATATGCAATTAAAGTAAACATGATGACCGTTTATCATAATATTCTAACCCAAAAAAAAATAAAAAGACAGCAAATTGTATACGCCCGAGTAGTCCGTGGAGTGAATGAATTGAAGCGAGGACAGAGGTGGGGAGCATCGGCTGGTACAGGAGAGTTGGAAAGTAGGGATACCGAAAAGCCAAAAATAATAAGGCAATGATGATAGGATCGCCATTAATGGCCCCTCTGTGACGTCTCGCGTAAAGTATTTTTTCAAAATGTTTTCACCTTTTGTCTTGATGTGTGTGCTCTTTTGTTTTGACTTTAATTGACCGGCTGTAGCCGGTACCAACCAAGACACACACAATCTCGCTCTCACTCTCACTCGCCGGATGATGATGATTAAGATTACTGTTATTATTATTATTCACAATTAGGAGACACAAACAGAGAGAGAAAGCAGTGTGAATGACTGACTGATGAGCGATGACCTAGGAAATGAACGCGGGAATTTAAACTAAGAAGCAGACTTTTTGGGTTTTAATTAGTTTCACGTTTACATGGCTCGGAAGAAATTGACAAAGTCTTGGGCACATTGGATGCATGAGTGAACTCTTAGGTACTTAAAACGAGTAAGATGGAACAAATTATCTAATAAAGGTAAATAAAGTAGAAGTTAACAGGTTAGTAGAGAAAATTTGAGTTGCTAATGAGAAGACAAAACCTTAATATTTTAGTAATTAAATTCATCTATATACCCGGTCCAGACAAGTATATATTTTTCTAAAATACACATAGGGTCTTGTTTTGAGAGTTAATTCAGGGACCATCTGAATCATAAGTGCAATTAGTGCTTGAGTCAGCAGTCAGTAAGTGTGCATGTGTTGTAGTGCTAGCTGCTGCATGCACCAGACAGGATACGACTTCATCTCTCTCTCTCTATAAAGCAAAGCTAATCAGTGGGTTTTAGCTAGGGTTTTCAAAAGGGTTTGGAGTTGTGTTGAGGGGAATGTTGGCTGGCTCGAGGCTTTTCAAAGAAAAAGCCCCCCAGGAAAGGGTTCTGAAAGCCATGATCTGATCATGAAAAGGCTTCGGACCAGGCTTCATTCCCCTCAAACATCATATACATACGTACGTATAGGTATATATATCACGAGGCTTCGCCATTATACATTATTTTCTTTGAAGGTTAGGTCGAGAGGAATGTTGTCTGGCTCGAGGTCATGGAAGGTGATTTATTTTTTTGAAGGAATTAATATTTTCAACCTTAGATGATTCTCGGACCAGGCTTCATTCCTCCCTACCATCACTCTTCTATGCTCTCCATCTTCTCCGGTTCTTCTGTGTCAAGTCAAGGTGAGTGTATATTATACTCTTCACACTTCATTAGAAACTAGATACTTCTTAATTTTTACCTTATCTATCTGCAGCATTTGATGTTTAAGGGCATTGCATGAAAAACCCTGTTCTTTTCTTTCGGAGCTTTTGATGACAAGAAAATAAAGAAAGAAAGGAGATAACTCTGGGTTCATTTTCTGTCACAGTTAGGAGTCATCTAGCTGTGGGGGTACTTTGTATGATCCAAATACGTACCATTGTTCGATCTCATATATATCTAGTTGAATATTGAACACTTTGATATCTAGAAGTCGATTTGCCTAAGTTTGTCGACTCATTTCTTCATTTTTCCAATTAATTAGGTTAATCATCAACATGTAATAATAATTTGTCTGTAAAAGCATGAACCCTATAATGCTAAGATCGGTTGCTGTCATGTGTTCGATTTATCTGGACAAGATGGAACTTGTACTGTGAACCCCATTAATTAGATGTGAAACTCTGGCCTGCTACAAGCTAGCTAGGGTTAGGCCTGTAGATTCGTGGAGTTTCGTGAAAATATCCTTCCTCCATTCTCATAATCACCTCATCTTTTTTTTTTTCTCAGTTTCAGCTAATTAAACTAGAAAATAGAAACTGCATTTCTCCCTCTCTGAACTCTCCCTTCAGATCAAGCAAAATTTGGCATAAATATTTCATTTTCGTCCACGTATCTTCAGGTAATTAAATGAACAATAATCAAGGCATGTATATTTATATATCTATACCCGATTAATTCATTCTGTATGTTAATTGGTCTCGTGTTGTTCAACTAAATATGGACTTTAACGTATATATGTGAAGTTGCCAAAAAATGAGCTTTGTTTTGTAGCGAGCGTAGGTAACTAAATATTATTAAATATTCAAGGCACCGAAGCTGCTGAGCTGAGCGTGGACTTGTATATAAAACATGAACTGTACTGATCACACACATATATGTATATGCATATATATGTGTGTCGTCCAGTGATCATGTGGAAGAGGGAGCAGTGCAGAATCGCCCCAGATAGATGTTAACAGTTAACGAGAAAGAAAGCGAGTTTCTCGGTTGAGCTAGAACTTGGGTTCTTTCTTTGCCATTTATTTATGCTTCATGTTAATTATTCAACTTTTTAACGCACGGCCATGCCAAGTTATGTGTGAAATGAATGGCGATGATGAATGCGAGCAAAGAGAGAGAGAGGGGGGGGTTTCCGGGGATGGTAACTGTTTCCACGAGAGATTAAAAGAGTCATAAATGAATGCCTCTCTTTGCTGCTTTTCATGGTACAGGTGGTAGCTTTTGAAAAGCCAACATCAGTCCTTTGTAGACAGACAGACACAGAGAGAGAGAGAGAGAAAGACCTGACATTTCTTGGGAAAAGAAATTAATAGAGAGAAGTCAGACTCACTTGGGTATCCTGCGTGACAACCTTTGCCTAGATTTACGGCTTGTTTGACAGAAAAAATAAAAATCTCTTTCCAATACATTGAAAAAATAGTCTCTTTTTTTTTCATTTATTTTTGTGTTATTTGACTAATAAAAATAAGCTTTGTATGATATGATAATTTAATAGTTGAAGATAAGATATAATAATTAAATACATTTTATATAAATAGTATCAATCACATTTTCCTTTTTAGTTTTAACATTGTCAAAAATTATGTTAACATACTAAAATGTTTAAAAAGACAAAAACACACTTCTTCCTCTTGCTCCAACAATAGTTTTCTCTTTGAGAGAAGGGTTTTTTTTTCTTTGGGTGTCCTAATTTTACAACCCTAAATATATTAAGTTTTCACAAATTTCACTAGGCAACAAAATCGTTTTTAGGACATATGATCAATAAAACTATGAAAGCCTTAGAAAAAAGAAAAAGAGAAAACCATGAAAGAAAATTTCAGTATAATTTTTCTTTTCTATAATTAAAGCCCTAAAAGAGAAGTATCAAGTAGCTATTTAGAGGTTATATATGTTATGAAAAATAATAAAAATAAATGCTATCTAGAGGTTATGTTATGATAAAACAGATTATGGTCCCAAAGACAGTACTCTTTATAGAAGTGATCTTTCCCACATAAAAACTTTCCAATTGTACACTCACTTAGACCTCACTTTTTTGAGTCAACTTGTCTATTTTACTGCTAATCGTTCAAGACCATATTTCCATACATATTGTGCTTTGTACGTATGATAAAGTTATACCTAGCAAATACACACGCACACGATATAGTTGTCACCTTAAATTTCTAGGGTACTTAATTATAAAGTTTATCTGTCTTCATTTCTTCTTCTTCTTTTTCTTCTTTTTTTTATAAATGGTTTAATAATAAGAGATGCATGTTTGCGTCTAGCTAGTGTCTAAACATGCATTGAAGTATCATAAAAAATGAAGTAAAACCAAAGGGCTGAGGAATGATCATCACAGCTCAGCATGAAAGGCACAGTGATGTTAAGTTCAAATACGAAATACCAATAATGTTTTGATAATTCTTAAACAAGAGGATCATTATGACTCAGAGAGAGGGAAAAGATTTCGTAAGTTGCACGAAGAGATGTCGTTTCTGTCTTCTTCGTTGATGTTGAGAGAGAGAGAGAGAGAGAGAGAGATCAGATGGATCCACATGTGTGTGTGTGTGTGTATAATTAAAGTTGCTTTCTTGTGATCCCTACAATTACCAAATCCAATGTTTAAGAAATCCTTTTTGTCCATCGTCTAAGAAGCTGCTGCTGCAAAACCTCACTCTTCTGTCTCTTTTCTCCGCTTTATTTATCGCTGCAAAACCACACTGTTTTCTGTTCTTGAATAGTTGCAAAACCCCACTCTTCTCTCTCTCTCTCTCTCTCTCTCTCTCTCTCTCTCTCTCTCTCTATATATATATATATATATATATAGAAATTTTAAAAATAACAATAAAATCAAACCTTTGTTTTTTAAGTTTTTTATTTCATTTATTATTTTAAACAAGAAAATTAAAACCACATTTGATTGACATTAATCTCGCTTTGGCTCTTATTAATGTCTATGCCTTGGTGGATTGTGACCATTTCTTTGGCTCATATATATTAATGTTGCTAATATGTACTATCAACAATTTTATTTCCTCTATGCATTTAAATCAATGAAACCAAGAACATACATATCCCTAATGAAAAGGAATCTACAAACTTTAATACTATATATATGTATAGTGTCATATCATAACAGGTTCACCTACCTCTAGTATTCTTATTATATATATACCCTGAATTCAGCACAGAAAATTAGTCAAACTAGATATGACCGAATATATGACCAATAACTAAAATAATCACACTGCTCCAACTAGTTAGGTGGAGTTATTTCTATGAATTTTAAATCTTAATTTATTATTAAATTTTGTAGGATCATTATCTCTTATATTATATTTAAAAAATTGTTAGAGGACAGATGATATTAATGGAATGAATAAGAAATAGATAGAGAATACATTTCATTAATTCTCCTCAAAACTTTTTCTTTTATCTCCATTGAATAGGGAACAGAATGGAAGAAAAACTTAATTTTGTGTGTTGATAATATTAATCTTACTAGTTTTTTTGCTAATTGATTAATTTTACTAATTTCTCTTTGAGATTTGACAAAATAATAGAGACCCTTTTAACATTTAAGAATTAATAGTAGCTTTCCTTAGACAATTGCCAAACCAAAGTAAAAGAGATCAATAAATAACTAAATTTTGATTGGTTTTCCATACAAAAAGGAAGAGAAGAAGGGGTAGATAAAATGTGATGTATTTAATTTTCATAATATTAAAATTCTTAATATTTGTAAGGTAAAGATAGAAGGAAAAGTGTAGTTAGAATTGTAAAATTAAAAAAAATCTTTATCACTTCTTAAATATTATGAGTGTCGTCTATGTGTTTAATTTTATCAAACCTAAAGTGTTAAGTGTAATTTTACCTTTTTTAAATTCAAATTCCTTTTTGGCTTCATAACATTCTTTCTTTAAGAGGGTATTAATAATTATTTGTTGTTTAATATACTCACATTCCACCAATTTCCTTTTCCCCTCAAGTATGCTAAAATATTTTATATTATTTTTATCTGTACGTTCACCCGGATGAAAAAGAAAATATTTTAATCCCATTCTATTGCTTTTGTTTTCTTTCTATAATGTCATAGACAAAAGTTACAACTACTATTCTATTAATAAGTAAACTCATTAAATATTAGGGAAGAGCAAAAATTCAGTCTAACTGAACTAACCGAGTAGAATCGATCGAACTCGTTAGTTCGATTCAGTTAATTTTTTGCAAAAGTTCACCTATTCGGTTTCGATTCAATTTTTTTGGTCAGAATAGCCAAACTAATCAAACTGACAGAATTTTAAAACAACGTCATTTTGATGGTTATATGTTGCTGTATTTGATTTTGTCCATTCAATTTTTTGATTATTTTTTTGGTTTCCAATTTTGTTGGTTATTCGGTTTTTTGGCTTGTTTGGTTTTCAGTTGGTTTGGTTTTTTTTGTGTTTGTTCTGTTTATTCGATCAATTCAATTTTTTTATTATTATTTTTGTTCAATTTTTTCAGCTTTTAGTTTATTTGATTTTTTGATTAATTCAATCAGTTCATTTTTTTCGATTTTTAAACTTCACCAAATCGACCTTTTGCGCACCCTACTAAACACTTGTAATAGTCTATAGATCACAAGCATTAGGTAATTAACCACCCATCATGCTTTTTTCATTCCAATGAATTCTTTTTATAAAAGGGCGAGACAAATTATCAATTTAAACAGAATGAACTGTCCCAATTCAAGCAAAGGGGTTAGAACTCAACCCAAAGCTGGAAAAAATAGAATTAGAGTTATCCAGCTAATACATTTTCCAAACAAAGACAGCAACACAACACCCTAACTGCTAGAAACCCCAACATCAAGACTCTCAACAAAGGTGCAACTCCCTTTCTAGGAACAGGAGATCGGTAAATAATAAGGAAGTCAACCATGAAATCATAAAAGAAACATCTAGACAAAACACCAGCTTGTGAGAAACACCTCAAAGTAATAGCTAGACCCAACCTTACCATCTCTATATATAACGCTCTCGTGTTTAGGCAGCGAGCGCTCTTCATCGAAAGATAACCCCTTTACCTAGAGAATTTGTCACCGTATTAGCACTTCCTAGCACATGAACAAAAAGTGATTGATTGAAGTATCTAGACAACCCATCCAACCTTGTCAAGTAGTCCCATAATTTCCACTAATTTTCTATTCATTCTGTGTGTGTGTGTGTGTGTGTTAGATAACGTTCGACAAGTAACCTAGGCAAAGGTATTTCAAATTATAGATATTTTTAAACTTTGGGATGTATAGGGAACTTCAACAAGCCTCCATAACACGAAAGGGAAGATGAGGCCCAGCAAATATAGCTGATACCCGAGTATTTTTGCCAAGTCATGTACAGCTTGATTAGAATTGATCTATTGGAAAAACAAACCTGCCATTGATCATGACAACCAGCCAACAACAACTTTAATTATATCCTAACTAAGAGCTTCTGTAGACCAATGGAGAGATTCCCGTATGTCTAACAAGCCTGATATATATACTACTCCTAACATCATCTTGAAAATCGAATTGCATAAGAACAGCTTGCCATTTTGTTTCTTCCGCCGTATATTGGAAGGCCTTCACGGATCGTCATATATAATTAAACTACTGCCACTAGTGGTGAAAAGGCCAGGACTAAATGCTAAAACAATTGGAACCCAAATGGTCACCAGCCGCAATACCTCCAAATTAAACTCCTATTTTCCTGCATCGATCGCCGCATCGGCATTAATTTATTTTTATAGTCCCAATAGGAGGATGAGGCCAGGATTACTAACAACGAGGTCCTTAATTTGTCCCAACACATTGTTAGGGATATTAAATAAAAGTGAGGAGATTAAATTTTCTCTTAATTAATTAATCCATTACTTTAAAGGATAACAATAATATAAAGTGTTATAACTCGAAAATTACGATAATAGAAATTTGTAAAGTAGGAAAGCTGGAGCCGAGGCGGAGTGAGGTGGACAACTAGTAGGAGCCTGTTGGTGGAAATAGACGTTTGGATAGATTCGGTCCTCGATGTATTGACTAGGATCGTAGATGAATCTCTGAGGACATCCTCGGGATCTCTTGGAAGTGGCCTCTTGTCGCTACAAAAAAAATTAATTTTTTGCCACGATTTTTTTGCGACGATTTTATGAATTCAATAAAATATTTAATTTTGCGGCAGTTTTCAAAGAATCGTCACTAAATTTAAAAATAATTAAAAAATTAAATTCAATTTCTCGGCAATTTTTGAGAAACCACCATTAAATTCAAAAATAATTAAATAATTCAAAATTAAAATTAAAATAACATTTGCGACGATTTTCAAAAACCGTCTCAAAATTTATTAAAAAATTAAATTTAGCAGCGATTTTTGAGAAACCGTCGCTAAATTAAAAAATAATTAAATAATTTAAAATTAAAATTAAAATAACATTTGTGAAGATTTTCAAAAATCGCAGCAAAATTTATTAAAAAATTAAATTTAGCAGCGGGTTTTGAGAAACCGCCGCTAAATTCAAAAATAATTAAATAATTCAAAATTAAAATTAAAATAACATTTGCGGCGATTTTTGAGAAACCGTCGCCTTTATTGATTTATACAAAAATACAATTAATGTATAAAAATAAGTCCTCTAGATGTTTCCCAAATCTAGTATCAAGACACACAATACTAACAGAGTTATCTAAATTTGTTTCTAGATCGTCTTTATCTTTTCTATTATTTTTTAGACTAGTTTAGGCCCCATTAGCTTTCATTCTCCTACTTTAGTCCAACAAAGTGGTGAACAACATTTTTGACCATATGATGCTTTGTAAGGAGCCATTCTAATGCTACTATAATAACTATTATTGTAAACATACTCCATGAGAGGTAGGTGTTTTTGTTAAACCCCCATGAACTCCATTACACAAGTTCTCAACATGTCTTTGAGAGTTTGTATGGTTCTTTTAGATTGTTCATCAATTTGAGGGTGATAAGTTGTGGTAAGTTGGAGTTGGGTAAAGATGTCAAAAGGGCCAGCCCATCCCGGCCCACGGGCTTTTTAAATGGCCCAAGCCAACCTATTTACTAAAAGGGTCGGGCCTAGTCCGGCCCTTTTTGCTGTGGGTAGGGCTTGACCCGGCCCACGGCCCCCTTGTAGGGGGGCCGAGCCAGGCCAACCCATTGGCCTAGCGAGCTCGTGGGCCTTAGCCCACAGGGCTTAGCGGCCAGGCTCGGTGGGCCTAGCCCATAGGCCCTGGTAAGCCAGGCCCACAAAGTCTGACCTTTTTTTTTTAAATATTTTTTTTAAAAAATAATGCATATATAAATATCAAAATAATGCATATATAAAAACCAATTTTTTTTCTTTTTAAACAACTTTCTATCTTAAGTTTTAAATATTATTTCATCATTTTATATTTCAAAATTCTATATACCTTGTAAATTTTCTTGTAAATTGATATGAAAAATAATGCACATAAAAAGGAAAATGTTTATTATTTATATATATTACGAAATGTAAATTTTTTAGCATTCAATATCAATAATTAATAAAAAATAACATAGTTAAACAAATAAATGAGCAAGGAATATTGAGAATAACATAAGGTCCCAACGGGTTGGGCCCATAAGGGCCCAACAGGTCGGGCCTAGTGGGCCACGGGTCGAGCCAAGCTGGGGCCTTAAACGGGCTGGGCTGTGGGCTCAAATTCTTTGGCCCGGCCTGGCCCGTTTGAATAGTGACGAGCTGGGCCATAGCTCGACCCATCCCGGGTTGGGCCGAGCGGCCTGCAGGCCGCCCGGCCCTTTTGACATCTCTAGAGTTGGGTTCCTAAACACTTTTATAACCTTCCCCATAATCTTAATGTAAACCTTGGATCCTTATAAAAGATGATGCTTTCTGGCTTACTAGATTCCTATGGAGCATAATTATTTTCTTGAGATATTGTCTAATCGTCTTGTGAATGGGTTGTTCAACCTGGCTAGGTAGGAAATGAGTTTATTTTTTTAATCCATCCACAACAACCCAAATTGCATCATTCTCGATGTGACTCTTGGGTAGTCCTATAACAAAGTCCATTGTCCCATTTCAATTTGAGAATTTCCAATGGTTGTAATTTCTTAGCAAGTTTCTAGTGTTTGATCTTTATCATTTGGCAAATGTCACATTAAGCCACATATATTACAATGCGTTTCTTCATATCAAGCCACCAGCATATTTCCTTGAGATCTAGTTTAATCGGGCTCATCCATTACTATTTATCTTATTCAATTCCTTATTTTGGGCATGTATATCCGTCCTTGAAATTAAAGTATCTCGTTTCTATATTTGAAATTGATGTGTGGAGTGCCCTAAAATTTTTTGAAGTCTTAAGAAGTCACCCGATGATTCCTTTCTTGGAGAGTCTCGAGGGAAATAGCATTCTGGGCCCCCCGAAGGGTCTCCTGGGAATGGCCTAGCCTCATTCATTTTGCATAAGTTGGAAGACACCTTTCTAGTCTCTCAGACCCAAGCCATCCAGTGTCCCCGATGTCTCTTTGGGGCACCCAGAGATAGCCATCAGAGTGCTTCTGTAATACCCCGTTTCGGCATAAGATTGTCACGTAATTTAAATGAGTTTAAAATACCAAAAATTGGTTTGATAGTAAAAATAAGTCACCGAATCGACTGTAGGGAGTGCCCTGGAACATTAATGTTTAAGGAAAATGATATGGTATTAACGAGCATCCCGAGATAAGATTTATGGTATTAAAAGAAATCGGAATCGAGACTATTTTTGGTACAGCTATGATTCAGGTTGAAAAAATGAATCATCGTAGGGGACTTTCGAAAAGTCACGAAACCTTGAGGGGGCTCCAGTTTTGAGTAAGGAACAACCCTGAAATGGTTTTGGGATACAACAAAGGTTTTGTGAGGGCACAAAGGCAAAATTGTCCTTATCGAGCAATCTTGGAATTATAAATTATGGATTTTTGGTATTTGAATATGAATGAAATTTATGTTTGAGGGTGTAATTGTAATTTTGAAATGCTCAAAGTGGGATTTAGAATTAATTGAGGGATTTATACATAATTTTCATGATTTTAATAAATTATACATGTACATTATGCATAGTATATTATATAAATTATATGTATATATATGTGTGTGATTGTGCGTGTGGTGGGCAAGGATTCTACAATAAATATAATGTAATATATATATATATAAGAGTGGTGGCCAAGGTGCTTCACGGCTAAGTGATAGCTATAATATATAATATACATATATATACTTGGAGCCCAAGCCTAGACAAGTATAAATAGGTTTAGGCGAAGGGGCAAAAGGCAAGGAGAGAATAGAGAGAATGAGAAGGAGGGGAGAGAAGGAGAAGAAGGGAAGGAAAAGGAAAAGAAAAAAATGGGAGAAAAATAGTAGAGAGTTTTTGAAAAAATTTATAAATTTATTTGAAGCTTGATGAACTTGTTGGAGCTCGAAATTTAGCATTTAAAAGCTTGACACCAGAGTCAAGGTTGAGCTCGAATTTCGAGGCATTCTAAATTACATTTAAGGTGAGTGTTCTTACTTAAAAACTTGGTTTATTTTGGGTGGTTCGACCCTATACATGATTTGTTTATACAAATGATTTGGGCAATGATAGGTTGTTTGCATATGGATGGTTCATCAAAAGTGGTTATTTACATGTGCATTGAATTTTGTATTTTAAATTATGTGGATGCAAATGTTGAGTTTATATGATGCATGATTTGTGTTATGGTATTGGCATGTTTATGTGTGCTCCATGCGGGATGTGAGTTGTCAACTGTGTGTGGCACTTGAGTGATAGCACTTGGGATGCGTGGCAAGGATTAATGCTATGTAACCCACTTAGGACAGGGCTGAGACAGACTTCACCCGACAGTACTCAAGTGGTAAGGTTAAGAGTGGACACCACCTCGGTTGTTGGCTCAAGTGGCAAGGCTGAGAATGGACACCACCCTAGATGCCTTTGAGAAATAGCATTATTGCCTAGGTGGACATTGATTCTAGGGATAGTGTTAATCATCTTATGGCCATGGTTGTGTTGAGATCTGAAATGCTTTTGAGTGGGAGCATAATGCCTAACATGATATAGGGGTGATACCCAGGTTCATATGTTGAGGTTGTCCCTCTTAAACAGGATTGTGTTATGTCAATTTGTCGATGTGGTTGTGTTGCCTTTAGAGAGATTGCATTTTTCCCGGTTAGGGTTAAGTGCTGTGTGGGATTCTCTTGGGCTAGGACATGTCAGAATATGTTAGTTGTTTCATGGTTTTGCATATATTCATGAAAATATTTTGGACTCTCGCTTAGATGATTCAACATCTAATTTGGACTATATCCCTGGAATATTCAAATATTCCATGTGAAAATAATGGAACTAAAGGAAAAGAGGTTATCGAGATGTAGCTGTCATTTACGTTGGTGATCTTATCGTATATTTTGTCTATGTTAGAGGTGTTTAGTAGTTGTTGTTGAGAGATGAGTCTCTATGTATTTTGATTTGAAATGTCATGTCAAACGATGGTTCGATATCTATGTTATGAATAAAGTGAATTTGGTTATGTATATTTGAGGTTTCGATTATGCTTCCGCTAATGTGATGATATTACTAGTCTTGGCTTATTCTTTTAAGTTAATATGCTGAGATGGTAGATTGGGATTGTCGGGATTTGATTTATGTTGAGTATATGTTGAGAGAAAAAAAATATCCCTCAAATCTTGGGCCAACGCATGCTTTGGGAAAAAATGCAGCATTACAGCTTCACCTTGAAGACGTCTCCAAGCCCTCTAGCCTCCTTTATGCACTCCTCAGAAAGAATCATCCATGGGTCCCACCAAGCTCGTCTACAAATATGCACGTCTCCAAAGGCAAAAGGACCATTTCGGCCAACTAATTTCTCTCCTAACTCTCTTGACCTATCCAGCCATCATGTTGTCTCTCTCTACAACCCATACAAGAAACTACACATATTTTCTTTCTAGACACAGAATATCTACATGCCACATACGTTTACATTGGACATTAATACACATACTTTGGACATTTCTCTCAGACTATTGTCTGATTTAGGTATCGGAGGGCTTGTGTAGGGGAGTCTCTCGCGTGCCTTTCTAATTGCTCCTTTTCTCATAGGCTAAGTCCAAGCCCTACTCTCCCAAAGATCAGAAGCCCTGCTTCCCAAAAACCCATTCGGACATCTATTGTCCCAAAGGCTAGGAGGCCACCCATCTAGGTCCTACCTAGTTAGACCTGGTTGACCTCGCCAACTGTAATACCCCAAAATTTAATATAAAGGTTGGATAATGCAATAAAGTGTTTTAATGGAAGTTTTAGGCTTAAGTGTAAATGAAAATGGTTTTAAGGATTTAAATGCAAAATAAAGGATAAAAATTGTCATGATAAAGGCTTGTTTGAGAAGCCTTGAGGTGGAAAGATTATATTGGATAATTGTATTCAAAAGTCTTAAACCATGATTACCTTTATTTCTTAATTCAAAAGTAAATGGAGTTGGAAGCATGTTATTGGCTTGCTAAAAGATAAGGATAAGATGGGTTGAATAAAGGGTCACGTAAAGGGCAAATGGAGAAATGAGATTGGAAGAAAGGAGAAGCTTGAATAGGAAGATTGGTTATAATGATTAAAAGTCTTAACTTGGGAGACTTAACTTGGGAGACTTGACTTGAGAGACTTAACTTGTAAGACTTGAATTGGCTTGCAAAGGAAGGAGAAGATGGAGCTTATCTTGAAGGCCGCGTGAAGGTGTACTTGGAAGCTTAGGATTGGAAGAAATGAAGGCTTGCTTGAGAAGATTGCAAAATTTCAAAGTTGTGATGATTACTTGGGTGGAAAATGAGCAACTTGGTGGCCAAGTAAAATCTTGAGGATTTAGGCATTTAAAGGCTATATAAAGGGAAGGAGGAAAGGCCACGAGAAGCTAAGGAGAAAGGAAAGAAAGCAAGTGCAAGAAAAAGCAAAGAAGGAAGGAAAGAGAGATCTGGCTGGAAAGTCGCCAAAACAGAAAGAAAACTGAAAAGGTAAGCTAACTTTATTTTTGTAGGATCGTAGAGGATGAAAATAGGAGTCCGTAGGTTCAAACGGAGAGCAAATCGGATAAAAAATGAGCAAGATATGGCTGTTTTAATTTTGAGTTGCAAAATAAGAGAAGGGGTAGTGCGTGGCCACCTTCCGGGGGCCCGTGAGGGCGCATCCGGCCTCCGTTTGGCCTGAAATTTTCACCGTTGTTCTCCTATTTTAATTACCTACAACTTTGTGTAGAAATATTTGAGGTTGGTTCACTTAAATCCATGATTTCTGCAGAATAGGCCCTAGTGCTCAAAATCAGGCTGTAAACAGAGCTGTCGAAGGGAAACGATCAAGGTGAGTGATTCATGCATTTTTTGTGACACTTTGAGCATTTGTTGCTTCACTTGTGTGTGGATGGTGGATTGAATATCATGCCTTGTTGGTTTACATGTCATATTTTCCCTTGGTTATGCATATTCCTTCTGCTTTGTCATATATCATGTTCATGTTGGTGACTGTGGCTAGTTGTTGGGCCATCATGGAAGAACTCATGCTCTTGCGGTGAGCCAAGGGGTGACTATGATGACCGCGGGGGTGATTGCAACACCCTGGCATTGCTACCACAGGGGTGGATTTCATAATGGCATTATTGCATTTGCACGCATGTACTTTCCCTTTTGAGTCACTCACTTAGATGTAATTGTCTAACTTGGGTGTTTCATACCCCTGGGACATTCAACGTCCCAGCTTCATCAAAAGTATCAGGTGTTGCAGGTCCCAATTCAAACATGGGCAAGGAGGTGGTGCTTGGCTAACTCCAGATTTTTATTTCATTATGTACCTATGTAAATCGAGTAGTGTATTGTAATAGGGATGCTCAAGCTTGTTGTATTAAGGGTTGTAGGTTTGATGTATAAGCATGGGCAACATCTCAATTGATGCACTTTGAATGTTCTATAGGGAGGCTTCCATGATAAGGGTTTATTTAAGGTTTGGGTATGTGTTGCAATTGAGTTGCGTCTTTTGAGTTTATTAAAAGTTCTATGCATTTCCTGTTCATATAATGGAAATCTAGTGGAAACCCCTTTATTTAGCTTTGATTAAGCTTGCAGGTTCGATCCAATGCTTCCGTTGGTAAGGGTTTCCATAACGCCCGTAGGTAAAGTTTGCTTGTATTTGATATCATAATGGTATTTGGAAAAGTGGGGCGTTACACCAACAACATCTCGAACCCTCAACTCTAGCGAAGGACTCTGTTTTAGCTGATCCCAGACAAATAAATTTAATTGTTGTAGTTTGGAAACAATAATTTGGCGCCATCTATGGGAAATTGACCAAAAATCCATCCCTGCCTAGTTGCTTTGAAGGTTTATTGTGCGAAGATGCAGTGCTTCCATTTCATCCTGCAATACCTCCCAATGAGCCACGCTTTGAATCCTCTAGGAAGGCACTGAAGAGCTATTTGTGAGGCTTTTCCCCTAACATTATGAGCCTTCCAAGGTTTTTCTACCATTATTACGTTGACCCTCGAGATAAGAACGCACCTCCCTATCTTGTATCTCTACTAGGCATTCATGTTGTTCATCAAGGAAGGGATTCAGGCTAAGCAAGCGGGGAGTGAGGAGGATGGTCCCCCTATTGATAAAGGCCAGGTTCGAGAGCACATCAATTCTCGAACTTGAATTTGATGGCCAAGGATCATTCTCCCTAGCAATGTTAGCACCCACAAAGGAGTGTTGTGAATAATGAAGATTGTGAAGGCCTCATCTGCAAGAAAAAAACCTCCTGGGATGTGTCTGCAAGAGCGTTGTATGAACCTAGGAGGTGCCTCCCCGAACTTTCCATCTTCCTCAAATATATTTTTCCAAGTTCGGAGACTTTCGAAAGTAGAGGCTGGCCTACCAACTCAAGTAAAGGTAGGAGTTGTAAAGCTGTACGAAGTGCTGACAAGAGAAAATTAATTATCAGTGCCTTCTGTAATGGCTTGGCAAAAGCTGAACTGTTGATCCAAGAATACATCTCTGTGGTAGCCTTTTTCTACAACCACTCATGTCGTAGCCTCAGCCCCTTCTTGCTAGAAGTTCCACCCTAGCTCACTAAAGGTCCCACGTGGGATAAGCCAAGTGATCAATAGACTAGAAAGGCCATATGCGATTTGAAGTCAAAAGGTAGTGCAGTATTATGTCGATCATTTCAGGAATGCCACCCAAGTTATTCCAAGACTGGAAGTAAAAGCTATCAAGCCATAAGCGGAAGTTGCTAAGCAAAGACATGATTAACTTAAAATTAATTTCTTGTAAACCATGGACGTAGGTGCCTATACCGAACCGTAAAAAAAATGCTACTATGATGTAAGAAATGTATATAGGGTAACATATATATGCATGTATTCTCTGTTTTGCAGCAACTCGTTGAAAGATTATGAGTTAAAACCCTTAGGCTTATCTCCTGTAGTCTCGAATTCAAGGATGGACAGTTACGAATAAAAGAGATTTCGGAAAGGAAATATCCAAGCAACATTACAAGTTATCTGGTATCCTAACATAAGGATAGCCACTCATTAAAGGCAGCCTCTAAGGACGAACGTAGGCAAAGGGCCAAACCGCCAAAACAAAAATTGTCCAACCATCACCACAATAGAAGGCACTTTGCCAGATAATTATCACTGGAATATTGTCGTTACAAATCACTGTCACAATCATAATCATGGACGTAGGCACCAGGTCAAACCGCTGAAGCAAAAATATTTATTCGATCTTTCATACATCGGGCCATAAGAGCCGTGCCCTAACACATCTCTACTTGCTGATGTAGGCGCTCTGCCAAACCGCTAAAAAAATGTTATCATAGCAAAAGTAGGCGCTCTGTTGAAATGCTTCGACAAAACTTTATCATAGCAAAAGTATGCATTTCGCCGAACCTATTCGACAAAATATTATAATATTAGAAGTAGGCGCACTGCCAAACTGCTTCGACAAAATTTTATATAGCGAAAGTAGGAATTTCGTTGAACCACTTTGATAAAACATTATAATTGCGGAAGTAGGCGCTTCACCAAACTACTTTAAGAAAATATTGATATTCTGATTGTGGACGTAAATGGCCTAAGGAAAATCCCATTGAACCGCTAAAACAAAATCACTGATGTAGGATATCGAATCGGATCACCAAAATAAAGTACTTTCAAGCACACTCCATGCCATTAGGGCCCCTATCCTCTCCACCCAAAATTCCTTTATACAAGCCCAATTCATATCTATTCGGACAGTTACATTATCTTTGGACACAAAAGCCAAGGTCACTCCCTTTAAATGACTGCTCCACAGGCCCTGTGCATCCTCACACCCATTAGTGGAAGGAACTGAGTTTTAGGAAATCAACTCTGTTTTGCAGGTCCACTAGTATTATGCCCTTCCATTACACTAAGGTGCCTAGGACCGTGCACCGCTCCTCACAACCAAACCTTTCAACAAAAGGACTTTATGGGTCAGTGTCTTTCCTCCCGTATGGCCTTGAGGCATAGTGGCAACATTCCGACTATGGCCGAGACTGACAGGTCAAAAGCAGTAGGTGGACTCGAGCACGCGTCTCATCCCTAGTAGCAAGTGGCGGCAATGGTACTCCTAGTTGATGTCAGATGCGAGATAATTTATTCTTTATTCCGGACCTCTGAATATTATATGTCTTAGGGCTAGGTATTTCCTATTGCCCTGACAGGTATACCGACATCCTTGAAGTTATTTCATCATTTTAATACATTTATATATTATTCAATTGCTTTACCCTCCATGAGTTGGAAGAGACTGGCTTCCCCGTTGTCGTGGGGAGCTGGATTCTCTTTATGTACCCATGAATATGCAATAATTGA
Source organism: Diospyros lotus (assembly GCF_014633365.1). Classification (NCBI taxonomy): domain Eukaryota; kingdom Viridiplantae; phylum Streptophyta; class Magnoliopsida; order Ericales; family Ebenaceae; genus Diospyros; species Diospyros lotus. The sequence goes on along the minus strand of NC_068341.1, from coordinate 32,102,574 downwards.
GGTACTTAGACGCTGCTCAAAGGAAAGGGCACATCTATGTCAGTAACAGTTAAATTATTTTGTTTTCACTCATGCATTCGTATAGATCATATGCACGGTGAACTCTTGTTTAGTCACCCAAATACTAATCCAATCCCAATTGTATCCCAAATTCATGGAGTGCCTACTTCCGCTATGATAACATTTTTGTTTTAATGGTTCGACATAATGCCTACGTCCACAAGTAGAGATATATTAGGGCACAACTCTTGTGACCCGATGTATGAAAGATCGAATAATTATTTTTTCTTCGGAGGTTCAGCCTTGTGCCTACGTCTATAATTATAATTGTGACAATGATTTGTAACGAAAATATTCCAGTGATAATTATTCGGCAAAGTGCCTTCGACCATGGCAACGGTTGGACAATTTTTGTTATGGTAATTCGGCCCTTTGCCTATGTACGCCTTTAGAGGTTACCTTCAATGAGTGGCTATCCTTATGTTAGGATACCAGATAACTTGTAATGTTTCTTGGATATTTCCTTTCCAAAATATATTTTATTCATAACTATCCATCTTTGAATTTGAGACTAAAAGAGATGAGCCTAAGGGCTTCCATCCCCTTAGCTCCTTAGTCTAGCTTATAATCTTTCATTGGGCTGCTGCAAAACAGAGAATACACACATATATATGTTACCCTATATATGTTTCTTACATCATAGTAGCATTTTGTTTTTGTGGTTCGATATAGGCACCTATGTCCATAATTTACAAGTGTTGGTCCTAATGATGGCAAATATATCCCAAGAGGGGGGTGCATTGGGATTTGTATAAATTTTTGATAATTTAAAACATTGGTTGATGGAAAAACACTAGGTTTCAAAATATAGGCTATATTTTTCGAAATAAATCTTTCTGTTAAGTAGGTTTTGAAACCTACTACATATGTTTCGAAATATACTTTATTGTTTTAGCTTGTTTCAAAATCTATGAGGTATGTTTCGAAATACAACTTATTATTTTGATTGTTTAGAAATTTCTTAGCTTGTATTTCAAAATAATGATCTTTGGCAAAGATGATTTACATAAGTAAGAGTATACCAAAGATGTTTGAGATCAAAGATATTCTTATATGAATATGTATAAGTTTATGCTCAAAAAAACTATTTTAGTCTTTGATAACAAAACTTATGAAAGCATAAACAATAATGGATAAGCAAAAGCAAAACATTGACTGCACACAAGATATATAATGGTTCGGCACCCCGCCTAGTCCACTATCTTCAAGCTTACCCACTTGAAGGATTTTCAATCCCAATCACTTTTACTAGTAATCAACCACAACAAGGGTTTTACCACGGTTCACCCCAAAACCTTGTATAATGAGTTTTTATGGGCTCAACTCAAACCTTACACCAAGTGAGTTTTTATGGGCTTAACTCAAACCTTATAACAAGTGAGTTTTAGACTCAATTCAAACCTTTTCCACAATGAGTTTTAGGCTTAACTCAAACCTTACACCATAATGAGTTTTAGGCTCAACTCAAACCTTTGACACAATGAGTTTTAGGCTCAACTCAAACCTTACAACATTAATAAGATAAATAAAGTTTTATCTTTACAGCCCAATGAACTTGTAGCAATGAATATCTTACCAATGACTGGACAAACCTCTTAACTTAAGGTAAGGAGAGTTGGACAAGATGAGACTTCAGTTTTCGCTTGCTTCTCCTTTTCACTCACAACACACAAGAATAGGATTTGTAGAGGATCTTCTTTGAGAGCTTGAATAAATAATTTGATCACCACTTGTGCTTGTGTATGTGCCTTTAGTGTGTGCTCTCTTGTTATGTCTTATTCTTGCTAGCCTTGTCTTCAAATACTTACTATTTATATATCAAGAGATAGAACTATGGTCGTTTGTAGCTGTTAGAGACAAAACAAAAAAGAAGGTTTTGAAACATAGCATACAGGTTTCGAAACACACTTCTCATGTTTCGAAACATACAGTCTTTTACAATTGGACAAGCACTTTGAGACAGTAATGAGTGGGAGACGGAATCTATTCCCACTTTGAATATTTTAAAGGCACTCACATTCAAATTTAAATTTGAATATCATAGCATAGAGAATGCATTAAAAATTATTTGAGAAGCATTTTGATAAATACAAAAATGCAGCACACATGCATCTCAGTTTTAAAATGATCTGCTGATAGAAATGTCAGAGGTTTCGAAACATACTTCAAAAACTGATTTTAAAACATATGCATCTCAGATTTTTAAATGCTCTTTTGACATAAATGTTAGAGGTTTCGAAACATAACATACAGGTTTCAAAATAGCATATACACTTAGAAAACATTGAAAACATTTTCAAAGAGATTTCGAAACATGCACAGAAACATGACAGATTTTCAGAAGAATTTACTTGAAAGCACAATCCATAGCATGTATACATTACAACATATTTACATGTCCATTTACTTTGATACATAAATGTAAACAAGAGGGTACCCCCTATTTGAATTCAATAAAAATATCCAAAAAATTAAAATCCATAACAATAAGAAAGTAAAATTTTGGTTTTAGTACAAACTCAAGATTTAGCAATATTACCACCTCCAAAATATATACTTTCTATTTCATGAAAAAATTATTAAAAAACATTTTTTTATCACTAATGGATATTAGCTATCAAAATATCGGGAGATAGTTTTCCAAAAGAAAAATGTTTTCTTATATGTCTCCTTATAAGGTGCTAATCTTCTAGACTTAGAAAAAAATAAGGTTTTGCAAACCTCGATTCCTGGAATTCATTTGGTTTTCATTTTCACAAAGTAATACTTGATATTGAAATTGATATATTTTGAAAACCACAACCTTGACTCATGACTTAGGGATTAAGCCAATAGATGTTTTTCATCATCAAAACTAATATACAAAAGTTAAACAACCAAAAGTTAGTTTTAATTTAATCATATCTTTGCTTGGTAGCTTTTGCTTCCAATCTTGGAGTAACTTGGGTGGCATTCCTGGAATGATTGACATAATGTCACGTTACCTTTTGCCTTCAAAGGGCTTATGGCCCTATCAATTTGTTGATCACTTGGCATGTCCTGTATAGGACCTTAAGTGAGCCAAGGTGGAACTTTTAGCAAGAAGGGGTTGAGGCTACGACAAGATTGGTTATAGAAAAAGGTTGTTGTAGAGATGTCTTCTTGGATTGATAGTTCGACTCTTGCGGAGCCGCTGTAAAAGGTGTTGATAATTAATCTCCTCTCATCAGCACTTCGTGCAACGTTACAACTCCTGCCTCCACTTGAGTTGGTAGGCCACCCTCTACTTTCGAAACTCCCCGAACTTGAAAAAATATATCTGAGGAAGCTGGGAAGTCCAGGGAGGCACCTCTTGGGTTCATAGAATGCTCTTGCAAACACATCCTATGAGGTCTTTTCTTGCAAAAGAGGCCTTCACAGTCTTTATTCTTCACAACAACACTCATCCGCAGGCGCCGGCATTGCTAGGGAGAACGATCCCTAGCCATCAAATTCAAGTTTAGGAATTGATGTGCTCTCGAACTTAGCCTTTATCAAAAGAAAGACCATCCTCCTCAGTTCTTACTTGTACTTAGCCTGCGAGCAAATGAGGAGTCAGAAAAGCAAGTAGGAGACTCCTCTACACAGGTCTTCCAATGCTTAAATTAGATAATAGTCCGAGAGAAATGTCCAAAGTATGTGTATGAATGTAACACCCGTGTTACTGGTGATAAGAGAATGAGAAACTTCCAAAATTTACCCTTGAGAAGGTGATGGATCTTTGAGAAAATAGTACCCTATGAGGGGCATTTTTGTAACTTGAATAGTGAAGTCCAATAAAAGATAATTTCGTAAATTGGAAATAATTCCTAGGTGGAATTAAGTATGGAAGTGAATTAATTTCTCATTTTTATATTTATGTGGAGATAAATGGGATTAATAATTTGCAAAAGGGCATTTTAGTAATTTGGAGTGAAATTCCATAAAAGAATTAGATTATGAAAAATGGGAAAAATAAAGAATATTCAATTATGAGAGAAAATAATTGATTTTCCCTAAATTGGTGAATTAATGTGGTGATGCCACATGGATGCCTTGAATTGAAGCTTGGAAGCCGATGCTAGTGTCTAAAGATGACAATTGGCAAGCTCTTGTCCAAGCTAATGGAGAGATTTAAATAAATGCAAAATAAATGATTTTAGTCTTTCAGGCATTTAATGAGAGGCATGATTATGGTGAATTAAAGAAAATCCAAAAGTAAATGGTATTAGTCACCATTAATGTCTTGGAAAATATGGGGATTTAATTAATTGGAAAGGTATTGAATTATGTCTCTCATATGTGATATGTGAAATTTGTCCCATTTAAATAAATAGAAAATAAATGGGAAAGGTTGGAAAATTGGCATTCTTGAAATTAGTCAAGAATTTATTATATTGAGAAAATCCTATTGTTGAAAATCCCAAGACTTGATTCAAGGGTGGATATTTGGTCTTGAAATTGGGAATGGATCCAATGGCCATTAAGGAGTCTTGGAAGTGGGCAAGGATTGCCAAATGGGTTTAGAAATTTCAAGAGAAAAATGAGGAGTAGAGGAGATTTAATCTCCAAATTAAATTAAATGTTAGGATTAAATCCTAGCAAAGCACTTAGATTGTGCTTGTTCCAATAGTTGAGATCTTCTCTTAGAAAGTAAATGGAATCTAATGGATGAGATTAAAGAAGGCAAGAACACATGGATTGTGCTTTCTTGTGTGGTTAGTGTAACATCTCGTTCGAGCGATAGGAAGGACCGGAACAACTTATCCTGATGGGCCTACGCAAACTTCCCAAGGGGGTCGTCACCCATTCCTGGATTACCCCAGGTCAAGCACGCTTAACTTGGGAGTTTTTTGCCAGCATTCAGCCCAAAAGGTATCCAGCTGGTGTTGTTTCCTTTCTTACACTATCCTCGATATATACTAATCTCTCTAGGCTCTCGGGGTATTACATTCTCCCCCCCTTAAGCACGTGACGTCCTCGTCATGCGACCTTACAACTGGTCCCAGCTCTCCCCCGTCCAGTACCCCCAGCCTTTGGCTAGTACACGGTCCCAACACACAGCCCGGGTTGGCTCTGATACCACCTGTAACATTCCGTTCAAGCGATAGGAAAGACCGGAACAACTTATCCTGATGGGCCTACCCGAACTTCCCAGGGGGTCACCCATCCCTGGATTACCCCAAGTCAAGCATGCTTAACTTGGGAGTTCTTTGCCAACATTCAGCTCAAAAGGTATCCAGCTGGTGTTGTTTCCTTTCTTACACTATCCTCGATATATACTAATCCCTCTGGGCTCTCGGGGTATTACAGTTAGGATCTTGTTTTGGAAAGTGAATGAGATCCAAGGGTGGATATTTCACAAGACTAAGTGGCATGGATTAAGCTATTTTTTTGGTTGAGATTTATTCTCACCAAATAAATCCAATGGCTATGATTTATTCTTGAAGGATTGGGTGCTAGTATAAATGGGCTAGTATATGGAAACCCTAATCTTTTTGGCAAAGCTTAGTGAGAGAAATGGAAGAAGTCTCCCATCTTGTAGAGAGGAAGAAGAGAAGAAAAGGAAGAAAGGTAAGTATTCTTCCTTAGGGTAGTATGTAAGTTCCTTTTATTTCATTTAATGGTGGCTTAGTTTCTTTAAATCTTGTTTCAATGATCTCTTAAGGAGAAGAGTTAGAAATGAAGCTAGGAAGTTCTTGAACCTTCAAAGAATGGAAAGAGGTAAGGGATAGCCCCATAGGATGGTGGCTCGCAAGATTGTAAGTATGGTTCATGAACTAATATGTGTACATTGGTATATTGTTTGTATTCAAGGACCTATGGCCATGAGGTTGTGTAGGGAACCAAGGTGGTTGTGAGGATGTGGAAGCCCTAACTTTGTTGTATTATATGCATTGGCATCACATTTTATATTTACGTTCATACTTATTGTCATTGCACCCTTACTGAGCTTAATAACTCATGAAGTTTTACCCTCACATGTAGGTTGTTAAGGCATGGGAAAATCGAGGCAAAGATGGGATAACATGTGGATGCATGAGAATGAAGATTCAATATCATTGTATGGCTTATGGAAGCCTATTTTGTTATATTTGATTCATGTTGTAATAAGCACCATGAGTAGATGTAAAGAGTATTATTATTTTTGTGTAAGCTTTTTGTGGAAAAAAATGGGTATTTTGATATATGTATGATGTGTGAAATCTGAAAAAATTGGGCTAAAAAGGCCCAAGAAAGATTTTGAGTTGAGTAGATGGGCCGCAGTGGGCTCGCGGTGGGTACGCTAGGGCCACGGCAGGTGGCAGGCGCAGGCGCACGGGCTGCTGGGCGCTGGGGGCGCGCGGCCTGCTGCTGGCTCATGCTACCAGCACCTAGCTAGGCCTAGTGTGGGCCCCAGGCATGCCAGCAATCCTCGTCGACCAATTTTCTTGAAAATTTGGGATGTTTGGGTCATTTTGGAATAAATTTTGGGCCCCGGAAGAAATTTAAAAATAAAAGGATTTTTGGAGATAAATGCCGAATTTTTTTGAAAAATGAAAATATTGAATTTTTCCTTGAATTTTGGGAAAATCTATGGGTTGTTGGAATATTGAAATATATAGAACCCAATGGAATTCTTGGAAAGAAGAAGAATTAAAATAATAAAAAAGATGATTGGGTAAGTTTAATGGAAATTAATCAAACCAAGTGTGGTATGGCTAAAGCCCAAGTCTGTTAGTTGATCCTAGAATTGAGGGAATGGAAGGACGAAACCCAGTTCCCATCTAGGGCATTTCGTGTTGAAACATAGTCTGCTCTTCACAAATGGCCGAGCATGTGAGCAATTCAGATGATTGTTCATGAGTGGCACCCGTAAATAGGATCGGGGTGTCACAATGAATGTCCAATGTAAGATGTGTAACATCCCGTTCGAGCGATAGGAAGGACCGGAATAACTTACCCTGATGGGCCTACACGAACTTTCAGGGGGGTCACCCATCCCTGGATTACCCCAGATCAAGCATGCTTAACTTGGGAGTTCTTTGCCAACATTCAGCCCAAAAGGTGGATCCAGCTGGTGTTGTTTCCTTTCTTACACTATCCTCGATATATACTAACTTCTTTGGGCTCTTGGGGTATTACATTCTCCCCCCCTTGAGCACATGACGTCCTCGTCATGTGACCTTACAACTGGTCCCAGATCTCCCCCCGATGCATGGCCGATGTGAGATTCGCCTAAGGTGCCTACACGCACCCCCCCTCGGGGACTCAGCGTCCTAGCTGAGGTTTGCCCCACCACCGCGCTTAGAGGCTCGGGGGTCGACTTTGATACCATTTGTAACATCCCGTTCGAGCGATAGGAAGGACCAGAACAACTTACCCTGATGGGCCTACACGAACTTCCCAGGGGGGTCACCCATCCCTGGATTATCCCAGGTCAAGCACGCTTAACTTGGGAGTTCTTTGCCAACATTCAGCCCAAAAGGTATCCAGCTAGTGTTGTTTCCTTTCTTACACTATCCTCGATATATACTAACTTCTTTGGGCTCTTGGGGTATTACAAGATGTATGTGGCATATAGATATTTTGTGTCTCGAAGGGAAAGATGTGTAGTTTCTTGTATGGGTTGTAGAGAGAGATAGCGTGATGTTCGAATAGCTCAAAAGAGTTAGGAGAGAAATCAGTCAGCCAAAAGGGTCCTTTTGCCTTCGGAGAGGCGCATATTTATAGATGAGCTTGGTTAGACCCACAGATGATTCTTCTAGGGAGTGCATAAAGGAGGTCGAAGGGCCTGGAGACGTCTTTAGGGTGAAGCACCCCGATGGCTATCTCTGGGTGGCCTGAAGAGACTTCGGGGCCACCGAATGGCTTGGATCCGGGAGACAAAAAATGTGTCATCGGACTTATGCAAAATGAATGAGGCCAAATCGTTCCCGAAAGACCCTTTAGAGGGCCTAGGAGGCTATCGTCTATGAGATTCTCTGGGAAAGAAATCATCGAATGACTTCTTAAGACTTAGGAAAATTTTAGGGCACCCCATAACAATATCAAAACACAATATGTATGACATCAAGATGCACTAACTCAAGCATCGTAATAAAAATAATTTTGTGAACCATACTCATTTGAAATATTCATAAGTTAAGTACTTCACCATTACTTTGACTGAAAATAAAACACATAAAATACTGCAATTATGTTGAGCACAAAATATGATACTCAATAAAAAAGTACAACCTATATCACAAAGATGTTCTAACTTGAACATTATGATTATTTAATCAAAACATGAGTACATATAAGCTAAACAAAAGCATATATGATTTCTATACTATGAACTCTAAGCCATCATATACATAAACTACTAATGCATACTTTGACCAATCTTTAAAAGATAGAATCTTTAGATTTCTATTACGTAAATGCACTCAACCTAAACATGAGCAACACTAGAAAGTATTGCTTGGAACACATACATCATATAGCTTCTTTCAAGAATTGTTCTAACTATATCTACATACTCGAGTGACTAACCATCACTTGACTACTAGCATGAGAAGATAGATTTTTAGCAACTTAACCAAATGCTGCTTGAAATCAACAATCCTATAAATACTTGAATGATTTTTCTTATCAAGCAACATACATAAGTTCTTCAAGTGTTCTTCCATTACATTTTAGAACATTGAGAACTATAGGAATTTGATACTACATATCAAATAGGCAACTTAGGCTCTATGATTTGGAACTTAGAATAACTTTCCTAAGCATGAATACATTTACCTCAAGGGAAAGGATGATTGATACAAATAAAACACTTTGTTCCTAGAATAGAGTAATGCTTTCACATGTTTGAGTGCTTAAGATTTTTATCAACCTTAAGTTTACTCCAAGTGTCATGAGAATATATGATATTTATCCATGACACTAATATATTAGGATACTTAAGATATCCCTTAAGATCCTAGAGCAACATGCATGTTAAGTAACAAAACAAGCATAATCACTAATAAACATATTAAGATTTTTAGCACAACCTTATCAACAAGGATAAGACAATATAACTACTATGAATCAAAACTCAAGTGCCCACACTTGAGTATATGATTATTCACATAAGATATGAAATATATATAGAATACATTACTCTCAAACTTTGAGTAATGTTGCCACACACTTAGCATATCATGACCTCTATACTCATGTATTATCTTTAAGATAACCCTAAGGACTTTAGAATAACCGTAAGAGGAAGTATATTAAACTACATGATAATAAAGCATATGGCTAAAGCAAGTTTAGCACACATCAAAACATTAATCACACTAAAAGATAAACCTATCAAGGTTCCTTGACCAAGGCAACCTTAACATATATTCTAAATAATAATAATCTATTAAGATAGGCTTAACATATCCTTAAGCACTATTCTAAATAAGATTACAAAACATATTGATAGGCTTAAGAGAATATAATATAAGAGGACATTAAAGTTTTGGCATAAATGCAGTTTTCATCAAAACATCCATAACATAAAACTCAACACAGAGTTTAAATATTTCACAAATCCAAAACTATACATGACATTAAAAAAAGGTTGGTAAAGTTAAAATTGCTCCTGGTTAAAAGAGTTTATGGGTGGTAGCCCCCCAATTGTTTTCTTAATCCACCCTTGGATCATTCTCATCCATGTTAAGGTACCCAAGATTGAATTTTTCTTCATTAGGAAGAAGTTGTCCTAAGTATTCCGTGGGCATCTCGATTTATTGTGTAGTTGGTTTATTTCTATGTTGTTTCCAACTACAAAGCAAAGTGCATTTTAGCAAGTGGGGTAGATAACTCTAAATATGTGTAGTTATTTTACTTTTTAACCTAATCGACTATGGTTTCCAAATTTTTATTAGTGACCCTATGACATAATCTATTTGTAAGATTACTATAGAGGATACCCATGTGTCTGGGGGTATGGTTATAATGGTGCTCTTAATGATGTTCAAGTGCGTGATTAGGTTAGTCTCTAAATGTAGGGTTTCCTCGCCAAGGAGACAAGTCCATAAGGCAATTGTATATCGCATAGTTTCAAACAACTCCCTTTCTTCAACCATCTTACCACCTAAGAACAAGGGTTAGTATATGAAGGAAAAATTCTAAACATATAGTTCGTTATGACACCAACTGTAACACTCTATATTGATGTATTGCAAAAATACCAACAATTTTCCTAAAAAAAAATAAGAATCACAAAGCATGAAAGATCAAACCTATTTAAAAAATTTTAGTAGAGACAAAGGAGTCATATCATAGGGAAAGTAAATCTGTACAATGGGTAAATTACATAATATATAAAAAGAAAATCATCTCGAGTTGGCAAAACAACCAAATTGCCATAGTTACTAAAATAACATAAATGTCTTTCCATGAGACAAATTCAATAATATACATTCTATTTTTCCTCACCATACCTTCAAGAGCACCTATCAATGTTGAATATGTCGAATTAAATATTGAATCATTTAATCAAGGTTCAAAAAAGAGATTTTCTAATGTATGACAAATGTAGTAGGTACCCATATACATGACCATATAGAGGCAGGTTAACACCAAAGTCAAATCATATTTTTCAACCTTTCACGCTCAAATTGGGATGAATAACACTAAATTCATCCAAATGAAATGACATCCAACCTTATATGTCACTCACTATCAAATGCCATGTATGCAATTTTCACATCATAAGTATGTAGCACATATGTAAGCAACATGAAAGAAATTAAATGATTTATGGAGAGAACAACTCACCTATTTTTTAGGTATTTGTCTTATGCAAGTACAGATATTTTAAATCTAGATATCAAAAAAAATTCTAGGTCTTATTATTGAAATTTAAGTAAGGATCGATTTGGACTACTATATATATATATTTTAAATTTTCTGGACTTACCACATGCCACACATTGGTTTTCTTCCTCTTTTTGTTGTTTGTCATCTGGTTGCTAGAGAAGTTTGGATCTTCAAGTTTTTGGGCCCTTTTCTACCCTTCTTTTCTACCTTCTGCTGCCTTCAAAGTGCCATGGAAGTGATTAGAAATTTAGAACCTCGTAGATCTGAACAAAATCTCCTCGACTCCAACAGTTTGGAAACTTCTAGTGACTTCTCAGTTTGTCCCTCAAATCTAGCCTAAACATTTTTTTTTTTTTTGTACCAATTGATTGCTCGTGGTTTCTAGAGAAAAATTCTTACCTTAAATTTTGCCAATACACTAGAAAATAGCCTGATTTGGCTGAGGAATCCTTGATAGTTCGGCCATAGCGGTGCCCTTTTTATAAACCTGTTCCAATCACCCAACTTCTCGAATCAACCATTGGGAGGCCTAGAACTCACTGGAGCTAGTAAGGTATTCAGTACCCTAGTAGCCCACCATGGGAGGTTGTGCTGTCATCGATTGGTGTATAAGGAATCCCACCATTTGAGAATTTTGAATTCTCATTTTGGCCCCTAAGTTTTTCCTACAATTTTCAAGTACTGCAAGTCTCATTCCCTTCTTTCAATTATTCACTTGGTGCCCTTCTAAAATTGCATTTAGGTCCCTATCAATATTTTGATTCCTCTGCAACCCACTAAATTTGTAAATTCCCTCGTTTGGCCTTGTTTTAATTAATAGTTTTGAATTTCTCTTGAAATTACCATTTTGCCATTTTATTTCATACATCCATATTTTTTTGGCATTTATTTTCTTAGAATAAAAAATAGATAAACATTTTTAGGGTATTACACAAGATATCTCCCTCCTTGGTCTTTGATGTATTTTCTTTTGCTTGCTAGGTTGAGATCTTGCTTGGTTTGGTCTATTTGTCCTATTTTCTTCTCTTATTTTGTTTGTGTTATTTCTATGCCAGTTATGTTCCAGTTTTATGTTTTGTTTCCACTTCAAAAGCTTTTATCCATACGATGTCTCTTGTCTTGACTCAGGCCTAGCTATGTCCTTCTTTGAGTTATTCTCAATGAATTTTCCTATTTTAGAGCTACTTTCTTACTATTTTTCGTTGGGGTTTCAAGCTCGTTTCTTATAATAATAATAATAATAATAATTTTTATTTTGAAAGCATAATTAGAAGATCTCGTTTCCTAGACCAATAATAATAATAATATTTTTCATTTTGAAAGCATAATTAGAAGATATAGTTTCTTAGACCAATTCATTAAGAAACGAAAAAAAGGGGTCATCAAAGATATATAAAGGTTTTATCTTACTATATTGGATTGGCTTTAACAAAAGAAGAAGAGAAAGAAGAAAGCATATCATAATGATTTTTAAGTATAAAAATGTCATTATATCACTTATTAGTATTTTTGAACAAAAACTTTGTAAAAATATCATTCTTTTTTGTCAAAACACGATATTCTTAATCCCATGTTCATGTAAAATTTTGTTATTAGCTTTTGGTTATCAAAAGCTCATCTACTAGGATATGGAACCTTGGCAATAATTATAAAATCACTATCTTAAGACACAAATGTCTTGAATTTAAATTGAGAAAATAATCTATTTATAAAAAAGAAAAATTAATTTTTTTTAAAAAAAGAGAAAATTACATATAAAAAAAAAAACTCAAAACTAACCCTTCATAAAAGAAGAGAAGGAGATCTTATGAAATGAAAACGTCTCTTTTTCTTCTTTCTAGATCTTCTTCTTTTGTCAATATTGGATTTCTCTCTCTCTCTCTCTCTCTCTCTCGTGCCCGCAATTACAAACCGGTTTGGATTGGAGCAGTAAGAGAACGGCCCACATTTGCAAGCACCAATTGTTCATTCAGTAGTTTATGGGCCGCCCCATTTTATAACCTCTCGTGTATATATATATATATATATATATATATCAATGAAATGTCCTACACCACATCCAAATGGTCCATCAAACTGACCAAAATACCCCCGCCCTCCCCTCCACGGTTCAAGTTGAGCCACCCGTTTCTCTGGGCATAAACGATAATACGAACTCTGCCTTCGTGGCTGTTAATTAACTGTCCAAATGCGAAAACGAACCAAAGCTCTGAAACACTCTCTCTCCAAGCCACAAACTCACTTCTTACTCTCTCTGTCTCTGAAACTCACTCTCTCTCTCTCTCTCTCTCTCGCTCTCTATGATCACCTTCAGGGCTTCAAGCCAGACCTCTGTGCCATTCTCTCAAAGCTTCACCATTTCCAAGCCCCACACCAAATGTGTTGTTTATTTTCAACCCTTCCTCCCTTCTCTGCGCCACAAATACTTTGTCTTCTCCTGCTCTAGAGACGCCCATTTCGTGAATGGCTTCAACCATGCCACTGGTTTCAGACACAGACCGCAAGAAGAAGGCGGCGAGAGAACGGTTAACTGTGAAGTGGAGGTGATTTCATGGCGCGAACGCCGAGTCAAGGCCCAAGTGTTGGTTAATTCCGACATTGAATTGGTGTGGAACGCTCTCACCGACTACGAGCGGCTCGCGGATTTCATCCCCAATCTTGTTAGCAGGTAAATCTCAAAACCAGGGATGTGAGTGTGATGTGTTTCTCTTGATTTTTGAAGAATGTTGAGATTCAGTCTTTGAATATGGAGAATTTCGTCAACCAATATTGAAATCACTTCTCTTCTTTTACATCGTGCCTTGATAATGTGAGTCATTTCTGCAGTAATCTTGCCGTTTTTGTTTTTGAATAATTGATCTGAGATATTTGAATTGATCTTTTCTCAAAATGACTTGATCTTCAGATAATCTACATTCTGTGTTTTTTATTTCAACATACTCAACTTAAAATCTTTGTTCTAATGTGCCCCTCCATAACTTTAGTTTAGTAACTCATGATTTCTTGTTTCATTCACCAAGGCTATATCATTAGCAAATAATATATACAAAGTCTCATTTTCTTGAGAGCAAAGAGGCAATGGATCACTTGTAAATCCTAGACCTTAACAAATTATATTCTGGGTGTAGGGATGGCAATTTTTCCCTAACCCATTAGGGGCACGCACTTGGAGTGAGGCCAATGTTCTTTTGACTGGGTTTGTGGAGGGGATCGAGATTTCCTTGAATTCTTCTGTTTGGGACGGCACACCTTGCTCTGTCCTTTCTTGACTAGTACATATATACCTTATATATTTTTAGGGCTAACTTTTGCTGCAATCTTTACTTTTTATTTATAAAATCTCATTAAATCTAGTTTTGGGGCAATTTTATGATAATCGGGTGGGTTTGGGGATTCCTTTGTTAAGGACAAGGATGGGGTTTTTATTTCTTACCCCAATGTAATATTGGCAGGGAATAGGCGGGAGTTTTGAGTTGTGGTATCAGTGTCAAGGATGGGGTAATTAAAACCTGGCTCTGCCTGCCCGATTCATTACCATTCTTACTCCTTGATTCACTTAATCTATTCATTTTGACAGTTAGGAATAATTAAAACTTAAGGCTTCTTCTTCAGTCTCTTTGCCAGAGTTCATATTAAACAAAGAGACAGAGATACCTAAGAGATAGAGGTGATTAATAAACTGTAGCAATAAGTTATAAAAGGATAACTTTTTTTCTCTGTCTTTAATATTCTATATATATTTGGTTGTATCTCTAATTTTATTATTTTAACATGGTATCATAGTGGGTTGATCCAATCTCATCTATGACATTCTATTATTCTCCATCAACTCCTATTACTTATCGTTTTTCCATTGAACCACTTGGTTGTGCTAAGAAAACACGTTACAACATTGATGCCTAGTTTTATCATTTATGACCCTAAACTTTGATCACATTGTTGACTCTTGCAGTTGAAAGTAGAGTTATTTATGCTACAAAATCATATTATGGTGGATCTGGTTTCCAACTCTTGAGAACAACTTTCAATTTAGATTCAAGATAACATTGTAGATTGGTTGTATATTTTTATTTTCCATTTTTTTCTTTATTTCATGCACCAGATTTTCTTTTTATCTGAGAGAGAGAGAGGCGAGCATTTGAATCCATTCTTATATTAAGAGGAGCATGTTATAGTTTAAATTAAAAGAGATAGAGAAAACTAAGAGACTCAATAAGAGAGAGAGAGAGGGGGGGGGGGGGGGGGGTAAAGATATGTGATAGAAGGATAATGTTAGATCTATCTTTAGAGATTTTTGTACAACAACAAACAACAAAAATCACAAGCCTTAATCCCCTTAGGTGGATCTGCTACACAAATGCTAGACCTCCAACCATCTCTATCCACAACCATATCCTTTTTGAAGCCATTATGATTTTAAGGGTTTCCCACCAAGTCTTCTTTGGTCTTCCTTTGTGTTGGGATAACACCTCAAATTCTAGTTTGATTAAGATTGTTATCTTATCTGATAATATTCATTTGATGGACGAAAAGTCTCTCAAATAATCTTTATCAAATGATGATTTTAATTGGGGGATTAGGATAGGTTTGGCAAATCTAATTCCACTATGATTGTGATTTGGTGCCTATAAATAGGAAGACTCAATTCAGAGTTTGATGGACCACTCCCAATAATCTATGGAGAAAGATATCTAGATTATTGTAGTTATGTGTCTTGTATGTTCCATAGCTTGATAACTAGAGTCTTGAGTGTGTGGTGCAACCAGTTACCAGAAGTTGTGAGGTTAGTTTGCCTTGATTAGTGAATTATCCCTTATGGTGGGATTGTGGGAGTAGGTTGTTGAGTCAAACCGCATTAATTTCTGCATATTGTTGTTTTCTCATTTGATTTTTGTTTATCGTTCTTGGTTTGCATGATTCCATCCCAACAAGTATTCTCAAAGCCTTGGTTTGGTTTTGTTGTGAGATCGCAATTTTTTAGAAATAATCGTGTAGTGTTTTGAGAAAATTTTGTGGCAGAAAATTTAACAAAAATTGAGGGTTTTGTTTGTTGCGTTGTGGAACACCAAACTGTTTTGATCCCTCTTGAGTTTAGGGAAGGTCGACTCTTGAAGTTGTCGTCGGCGGATCTGCTTGCGTTGCTGGAGTTAGAGATGCTGCTGATTAGAGAAAGAGTTACCGATCATTGCTGATTGTTGGAGGAGGCCTAGAGGAAGAGAGCTTCTGCGTTGCCATAGCTGGGCAGCACCATGAGACCCACTTAAAGACCGTTATCACCTGCTGCCTTGAAACAGAAAAGGGTTTTGATACTTTCCCCACAAGAATAATGTAGTTGCTATAGTTGTTGTGAGAGAAGACTACAATTGAAGGGAGGATGCAAGTAGCCGCTGAAGCGCAAGTCATTGCTGAAGATACTCGCTGGAGAGCTTGATGAATGGATGCACCGACTAGAGGTTGATAGTCAGCATGTTTGGGAATGTCTCCCAACTTTTTAGGCTTGTATTGTTTTTGGGCTGTGATTTGCGGTCTGGGTTGAATTGTGGGTGTGTTTGGGAATTTGAGCCGAGGGAGGAATTGTTGGGATAACTCCTCAAATTCTAGTTTGATTAAGATTGGTATCTTATTTGATAAGATTCATATGATGGAGAAAAAGTCTCTTAGATAATCTTTATCAGATGATGATTTTAAGTAGGGGATTAAGATAGGTTTGAGAAATCTAATTCCACTATGATTGTGATTTGGTGCCTATAAACAGGCAGCTTGGATTAGGGTTTGATGAACCACTTCCAATAATTTGTGGAGATAGATATCTAGATTATTGTAGTTGTGTGTCTTGTATGTTCCACAACTTGATGACCAAAGTTCTAGTGTGGTGCAACCAGTTATTAGAAGCCGTGAGGTTAGTTTGTCTTGATTAATAAATTATCTCCTTGTGGAGGGATTATAGATGTACATTGTTGAGCCTAACCACATTAATTTTTTGCATATTGTTATTTTTCTCATTTTTTTTCTATTTATCATTCTTGGCGTGCACGATTCGATCCTAGCGCTTTGCCTCTTTTACTACAAACTCCCTCCACTAGTCTCGTAGGTCCACCAATCACATATTGCACTTCTTCTCACATGTCCCAACTATTGCAAGTGCATCTCCCACATCTTATCATCAATAGTTCCCACTCAAACCTTGGCTTCTATCCATTCAATTATAGTTCTTTATAAAGTTGAACTGAGTCAAATGAAATAATTTTAAGTTTCTTTCTCCTATGAATACAGGCTTTACAGATGAATTTATGTTTGTGTTCTCTATCCTTCTGTTCATCATCACTTATTATTTTAAATTCTCATATTCAAGGGCTTTTGTTAGAACCAAAAATCTGCAGTCATAATCTTAAAAAATTCCCTTGGTTTCTAAAACTGAATTTCTTCTCTCCCCCCCTTCCCTACAGGTTCTGCATAGAATATGAAAAGATTCATCTATACTTGATAATGTTTTAATGATGATTTGTAGCTTAGCTCATTTAAAGTTGGATGCATGCAAGACTCGGAACTACAGCCGACTGCCAAATCTGTCTACATGACCTTAGTGAAAGCATTTATTTTCCATTAGCAAATTTTTAAGATCCTAATTTTTTATTTATCTGCAAAAACATTTGTATTGTTAGCCAAAAAGAGGATGATGGAATATATTACTGGACATTAAATTTTGCTTATAAAAATATTAATTCTTAAATTTCATTAGATGAACTAACCTGCTTGTGATATTAAATTGTTGACTACCTACTTTTCAAGGAAAAAATTTTATTATTATTTTGTCCCAAACCATTATTAAGTGGATACTTTAGATGTTTCTAACTGAATTCTGTTTAGTTAGTCTCAAAAGATAGATTGCATTGAGATTCTCCAACTCAATTTTTCCACTGGAAACTTTCGATGCTGTGATTTCTGCTGTCACCATTTGACTGGGCTTTTGTTACTTGGTTGTCAGCGGGAGAATTCCTTGCCCACATCCTGGGCGAATATGGTTAGAGCAGAGAGGTTTGCAACGAGCATTATATTGGCATATAGAAGCTCGTGTTGTCTTGGATCTTCAAGAACTTCAGAGATCAGTAAGCCTTTTTTACCTCAATGGTATGTGAATATGAGTATGCTACTGCTAGGAGTGCTTCATAAAAAAGATTATCGCCTACTCTGTGTGTGGGTTTGGGTGAAGGGTTGCTTGTATGTCCTTTTCTTTCTTTTCCTTTTTCATTAGAGACATCTTTTTACTTTTAGGCTATTGATGAGAACCTGCAAAGAGGTGCTTGAGCATTTGCCAAGCAAAAAAGAAGCATTTGTGACTGAGCATTGTGAATATGCTAGCTAAGTTTGGGAGGAAGATGGTATATGAAAGTACCTTCAGCAGACAGAACAATAACATTAGTTTGGTTGACATTATTTTGATGTTCTTTTCTAATTAATTTACTTCCAAATTTGTTAGGATTTTTAAGTGTTGGCAAATTTTGTAAACAAAAAACTTTGCATAGTAATTGTTAGGAATCTGTGTGTTTATGATAAGAAGATGAGGTCATTAACGTGCTACAAGAGAAAGAGATGAAGACAGAGATGATGCGGTTAAGAAGAAGAAGAGAGTTCCTAGATAACCGGAAAAATTATAGGAGATAAGATTGTGAAGATAAGTTACCTAAATAATAGAGATAATGTAAAGTAGTAGATGTATCTTAGAATGGGTATACCTTTATAGTGTTTGAAGCTAGGTAGAATTCTAACTTAAGTAGGAAACCTTTTGTATAAGAGATTGGCCTATGGTTCAATACATGATAACGTAGGATATTTTTCCTAGGTTCTCTTCAACCTAACAGTTTAGTTAGGTGTTAAATTCTGTTCATGGTATCAGAGCTTGGTTGATCCAAGTCTGATTTATCAAGGCATATCCCTGCAGCAGCCATGGCCACTTCAAAATATACGGCATCTACAGAATCGTCCCCAAATCTGAACCCACAACCAATGGTGACTCAAGGACTACCCCTGTCTTTTGATCGCCAAAGCTTGTAGATCACTCAACACCGATTGAATGGTCGGAATTTCCATGAGTGGTGTCAATCGGTTACATTAGTGATTAAAGGAAAAGGCAAATATGGCTACTTATCTGGTGATGTTGTAGCACCACCAGAAACCTCTGTTGATTATCAAAGATGGGAGCCCGAGAACTCAATTATCATGGCATGGCTCATCAACTTGATGGAGCTGAAAATTGGTCGCACATACCTTTTCTACAAGACAATTAAGGAGGCATGGGATGCAGTCCAAGAAATATACTCGGATCTCGAAAATACAGCCCAATGTTTCGAGATTTGATCAACTATTCGGGCCACTAGGCAAGGTAATATGAATGTGACTGAATATTATAATACTTTGCTAGAACTTTGGCAGGAGATGGATCTCTTTTATGATCCAAGTTGGGAGTGCACAATTGACAGCTTGAAGTATAGCAAGATGCTAGAGAAAGAAAGGATTTTTAACTTCCTCCAGGGCCTTAATTTCGATCTAGACGAAGTGAGAGGTTGCCTACTTGGTGTAAAACCTCTTCCTTCCCTTCGAAAGGTATTTGTAGAGGTAAGAAGAGAGGAAAGCAGAAAAATAGTTATGCTTCCAGCAAGAGATCCAAGTACAGGATCGACACTTATACTTATCACAACCAAGAGGGAGGAATTCCCTAGGGATAAACCATGGTGTGAGTATTGCAACAAGCCATATCACACCAAGGAAACTTGTTGGAAGTTGCATGGGAAGTCAGCTAATTGGAAACCGAAGAATAGAAGAGAAAAAGAGAGACCAACCTACACAACATCAATTGTAGCCCCTCCTATACCCGAGAAAGGTATAAGTATGACTCTAACTAGTGATCAGATGCAAATGTTACAAAAACTACTCGACACTCAATTGACAAAGGATCCAGACATCTCAACAACCAGCACATCTACATCATTGGTCCTAAGAGGTAACTTAAAGTACTCTCTAATTACTAGAAGCGTGAATGGAAAAGGTTGAATTGTTGACACCAGTGCATCCGATCACATGACCGGATCAAACTTGTTTTTTGAAAATTTCAGCCTCAAAATAAGAAATTAACAGTGTTAATGGCAGATGGAAGCATGTCCACTATTAAGGGGCACAGGAGTATATGTGTGGTAGGACTAAAACTTAAAATAGTACTATATGTGCCAAATTTGACATGCAATGTGTTATCTGTTAGCAAATTAACAAGGGATATGGACTGCATTGTGATTTTTCTTCCACCTCTTTGTGTTTTTCAGGACTGAACCTCGGGGAAGATGATTGGCAGTGCTAAGGAAAAGAACGGGCTTTATTGGATATCAAACAACCTATCTCCCTCAAATCAGTTCATTCCTAGACTCTCGTTTATAGTTCATTCTAATTCCAATATTTTGTTATGGCATAATAGGCTTGGCCATCCTAATTTTTCTTATTTGAAACGGTTGTATCCAGATTTATTCTTCAATAAAGAGGGAGTAGTTCTTCAATGTGAAAGTTGCATTCTTGCAAAAACAAACACATAGTACATATCGACCTCATTCTTACTCTTCTTCTAAGTCATTTTACTTGATTCATAGCGATATTTGGGGCCTAGCAAGAATTCCAAATTTGACTAGTGCTAGATGGTTTGTCACCTTTATCGATGACCACACAAGAGTATGTTGGGTATATCTCATGAAAGACAAATCCGAAGTTGGTGCTATCTTTCAAGCCTTTCATAAATTGGTTCAAAATGTCTTTCAGTCCTCTATTTGCATCCTTAGTGTAATACCTAGGAAATTCTTGAGGCTGTAAATCGGATTTTACAAACGGTATAAGTGAAATTTTCGAAAGAATAAGGCTAAAGGGTATACTATTTCAGTCTTAAGTGACTGAATCGATCATAGGGAGTGACCCAGACCCTAGATGTTTAAGGAAAACGGAATAGTATTGACGAGTGATTCGAGGCATGATTTTGGTGTAAAAAAAAATTGGATCGGGAACTGTTTTCGGTACAGTTGTGGATCAGGTTGAAAAACCGAATCGACGTAGGAGAATTCCGGGAAGTCAACGGAGTGTATTGAGGACCTTGATTTTATAAATGGAACAACCCTTGAGCGATTTCGGGTTGAAACGAAAGGACTTAGAGTCAAATTAATCAACCAGGCCTAAGTGTAATTTGCTAATTTTGCCCGAGGGAGGTCAAAAAGATAGTTTTTCAGAAATTTCGAAAATGAAATGAAGAGTATAAAACTTGTGGACCTTAGTGGTATTGTTAGAAAGATCAGGGGCATCAAGGAAAGGGGCAAACTGAGGTTGGAAATTAGTTGGGGGGTTAAAGTGTAATAAAGGAAAAATAGGTGGGAAACCTGCAAAGTTGGCGACAGACTTTCTTGCCGCCGTTTCTAGCGATGGGACGGCCGAGGGAGGGCTGGGGAAGGTCGTATATGGCGTGGGGAGCTTGGGGGCCAAGCCTTGGCCTCTGATTGGCTGAGATGTGGCTAGATTTTGCTATAAAAGAGGGGCTGAGGGTTTCGATTTTTGGCACACAAATTGGCCGAGTTTTGGAGCGTTTTTGAAGGATTGATTAAGGGGCTTTTGATCCTTGCATCAAGGGGAAGAATTCTGGAGCTTTTGGGAGGGTTTTCATCAAGTTTCGAAGTTGTTCGAAGCTTGGCTAGAAAGCTCGAGGCGGTTGCCGGGGGCTGACCTGCAATCGGCCTTTTGAGGGCTTTTCCAGTGGTGTTTTGGGCATCCAAATGTGCCATTAGAATCGACTGAGAGAGGGCTTCAAGGGGGTGTGATCAGATCGACCATCGGAGCAGTTGACGGCAGCTAGAAGTGAGGAAAAAGATCAGCGCGTGAGACATTGGTATTCTCCGAAATTGGTTTTAATATTTTTCTAAAATTATTTTAGGAATTATCATGTTGAAAAATTTGGGAAAATGTTTGAGGAGATAATTATTTTGGAATTATCGAGGTGAAAACTAGGAGAAAATTATGGAAAATTAAGGAAAAATGGATTTTGATGCTTCTTTAAATAAATATGATGTTTAGGGAGTATCATGGCTCGAGGTTGAGTATAAGTACGAGTGTTTGATGTTTGGCACACAAATCAAGGTTGTGCACGAAAATCGAGGCGTACTGAATAAGTTCAGGTGAGTGGTTCTACCACAAAACTTGGTTTTGACTTGTGATTGTTCCTACCCTAAAAACTTGGTATTTGTTCTACCTATATGAGTTATGATTTCATGCAAAATGGTTTTGTTGCATGTGAACGATAACCGGTGACGGTTGGTTTCATGTGGGAGGTTCATCCCAAAACTTTTTATACATGTGCATTGTGTGTTATGCAATAAATGATGTTTATTAAATGTTGTTTATATGATGTATTGAGTTGTGATATGTGGCATTGTCATGCGTTTTGTGTTGTTCTTATGGGATGTCAACTTGGGATGTTGTTTGGATAGTGTAGCCGTAATTTCCCAAGGGTGTTGCCAGAATAACGTATGGGGGTATCTTGTGTTGGTGTACTGCCAGGATAGCCACCTAAGTTTCTGTGTCGAGCCGTATGGCTAGGGAAGTTACACTAGGATGACTGGTTGTCCATGTGGGATACGAGTTGGGAATGGGTAATGATTCCTGAAAGCTTTTGAGTGGGAACGTAATCCTTGATATGATTGTAGTGAGCCGGGTTCTTGCGTGATGTGACCCTCCTGGGCCGGGAGTGGTAACAATTGTTCCCGAGGTGTCGGGGAGATGCGTTGACTTTGCCCCTCTTAAGCTAGGATTGTGTTGTCTCAATGTGTCGTGATGGTGTTGCCTTTAGAGAGATTGCTCTTTCCCCGTGGTTGGGTTAAGCGCTGTGAGGGATTCCCTTGGGCTAGGGCTTGTCAGGTTGTGTCATTTTGTTTTATGTGTTGCATACATTCATGAAAACGTGTTTTGTACTCTCACTTACGTGATTCATCATCTAATTTGGACTATGTTCCTGAAATATCCAAACGTTCTAGGTGAAGGCAACGGTGCAAAAGGAAAAGGGATTGCCGAGGAGTGACGGCGATTAATGGATAGTTTATAGTATGTCGTTTTCAATTATGCTGTGTATTTTGATGACGTCATGTAAAACAATGGTTTGACTTTAAAGTTATGAATAAGATAGTTTTGGTTGTATTCCATTTGAGGCTTCGATCTAGCTTCCGCATTTGAGGTGATTTACATGTCTTAGTTTATTAATGATTCTGAGTTGATATACTGAAAAGGTGTAACGGGATCTTCAGGGAATGATTTATGTGTGGAGTTTCTGTTGGGAAAAAAATATATATCCCCGAAATCTTACGTTATTTAACGCCCTGGGAAAGTGGGGTGTTACACTTAGGACTGGCAATGGCCATGAATACTTCTCTCAACCCCTCACCCAATATCTAACAAATCATGGGATTCTTCATTAAAGCACTTGCCCCTATACTCCTCAGCAAAATGGGGTAGCAGAGAGAAAAAATCGTTATTTGCTTGAAGTGGCTAGATCCCTAATGATTGCCAGTTCTACTCCTCATAAGTAATGGGGTGAGGTGGTTTTAATAGCCTCTTATTTGATCAATAGGCTGCCATCTAAAGTAATAGACTATCTAATTCCCTTGAATCATCTCCTGCATTATTATCCTCATACACGCATCCTTAACTCTCTTTCTCCTAGAGTTTTTGGTTGTGTTGTATACGTTCATCAAACTGGTTCTAACCATCACAAACTCGAGCCAAAATCCTTCAAATGCATATTTATTGGCTATTCTCCCACACAAAAAGGATATAAATGTTATTGCCCATCATCACAAAAATTCTTTATTTCTTGTGATGTGACATTTATGGAAAATGAATTCTATTATTCCAGCAGTGGGCTACAGCAGGTCGAAAATCATTGGGATCCTATGGTATCTCTTCCTCTCCCACCTTCCTTTCAACCAATTCTCGTGGAATCAGCCAACCTTGACTCCTCTAACTCTTATGTTCCCCAACAAACTAAGCCCTTGGTGACTGATTCAGGGGGAGAAAAGGCTATCAAAGTATATTCAAGAAGATCTAAATGTTTTGATCCTCATCTCGCCAATTGTTAGAACTAGGGGAAGGTCCAACAAGAGAGGAAGAACCTGCTGAACATACTGAATCAACCAAAGAGCATGATGCCGGCCACGACAGTGATCTGGACATTCCCTTTGCTATCCGAAAGGGGGTGAGATCATGTGTTAAGCATCCTATTTCTAATTATCTAACATATTCCAGGTTGTCTACACAGTTTAAGGCTTTCACAACTACTGTTGATGCAATAACAGTACCTCAAAATATCAAAGAAGCTCTAAGAGATACTAAATGGAAGGAAGCAGGGATGGAGGAAATGAAAGCCTTGATGGGGAACCACACCTGAGATGTTGTTGAAACTCTCAAAGACAAAAAGATCATTGGCTGCAAATGGGTATTTACTATCAATTATAGATTAGATGGCTGTTTGGATAGATACAAAGCAAGGTTAGTAGTCCAAGGTTACTCTCAAACTTATGGAATAGACTATGAGTAGACATTTGCACCTGTAGCAAAGTTAAATTCCATATGGGTAACTCTTGCTGTAAATCTGGATTGGAAATTGTTCCAGCTAGATATTAAAAACGCTTTCCTAAATGGGGAATTAGAAGAAGAAGTGTACATGAGAATCCCACCTGGGTTTGAAGAAGAAGGAAAAACTGGCAAAGTGTGCAAACTACAACGATCACTCTATGGGCTAAAGCAATCTCCACGAGCATGGTTTGAGAAATTCAGCTCAACAATCACTAAGTTTGGCTATACACAAGGAGAAGCAGATCATACGCTTTTCACCAAGTGTACAACAGATGGAAAGAGGTGTATCCGTATTGTATACGTGGATAACATAATTATAACAAGTGATGATGCTTCAAAAATTGACAATTTGAAACAAAGACTGAAGAAAGAGTTTGAGATTAAAGATCTTGGAGAAATGAAATACTTCTTGGGAATGGAAGTGGCAAGAAGCAAGCAGGGCATACAACTCTCTCACTCTCTCAGAGGAAATACACTTTGAACCTCCTTAAAGATATAGGTATGCTAGGTTTTAAACCGAGGCACACACCCTTAGAAAGAAATTAGAAATATCTCATAAAGGATAATGATCCTCCAGTTGATAAAGAAAGGTATCAAAGGCTTATTGGCAGAATGATCTATCTCTCACTCACACATCCAGACATAGCATATGCAGTAAGCATTGTGAGCCAATTTATGCACTCACCTACTCAACAACACTTAGATGTTGCTTACCATATTTTGAGATACTTAAAGGGGACACCTGGGAAAGGTTTGTTATTTAAGAAAGGTGAGAATAGAGGGGCAGAAGGATATGCTAATGTTGATTGGGCCGGATCTGTTACTGATAATAGGTCTACTTTAGGTTTTTGCACTAAACTATGGGGAAATCTTGTTACTTGGAGGAGTAAGAAACAAACCGTGGTTGTAAGAAGCAGTGCTGAAGCAGAATTCAGGGCAATAGCTCAAGGTATTTGCGAATTAATTTAGTTGACAAGGATAATGGAAGATATGAGAATGCCTCTAAAATTACCAACGAAGCTATACAACGACAGCAAGTCAGCCATAAGCATTGTCAATAAACTTGTCCAACATGATAGGATGAAACATGTGAGGATTGATAGAAGCCTCATACAAAGAGAAAATGAGGAAGGAGGAATCCAGCTAACTTATGTTCCTACAAAAAATCAAGAAGCAGATGTTCTTACAAAGGCCATGTCAAGACCGGGGTTTGAAGCTTTAATTAGCAAGCTGGGAATGAAAGATGTTTTTTCACTAACTTGAGGGGGAGTGTTAGGAATCTGTGTGTTTATGATAAGAAGATGAGGCCATTAACGTGCTACAAGAGAAAGAGATGAAGCCGAGATGATGCGGATAAAGAAGAAGAGAGTTCCTAGATAACCGGAAAAATTATAGGAGATAAGATTGTGAAGATAAGTTACCTAAATAATAGAGATAATGTAAAGTAGTAGATGTATCTTAGAATGGGTATACTTTTATAGTGTTTGAAGCTAGGTAGAATTCTAACTTAAGTAGGAAACCTTTTGTATAAGAGATTGGTCTATGGTTCAATACATGATAACGTGGGATATTTTTCCTAAGTTCTCTTCAACCTGACAGTTTAGTTAGGTGTTAAATTCTGTTCAGTAATTTTTCAATTCATGTATCAGATAGGATTTGAAATGGCTAAAGTCAAGATATAAGTTTTCAATAATATTAGGTGCAAGTGACATCAAGTTTGGAGTGCAATTGAAGAAAATCGAAAAATTCAACTTGACATATGTTGTCTGGCTTATATTTTTTCCTCCCTTTATTGTTGCCTTAATCCTTCCTTTTCATCTAAAAATTTGATATTTACTCTGCTATTTATTTTAGCACCAATTCCTCCAAAAAAAACCTCCCTATTCCACTGTTTTTTTTTTATTGTTATTAACTTGAAGTAATCTAAGCTTCTTGCCAAGAAAAGAAACTTGGCGAGCCAGTTATAGAGTACCCGTTGCACAATTTGTTACTAAATCTAAAATATCTAGTTTCTTAAGCTGCATATTTTAAAACCAACCCTAAATCCTCCACTCTCTAAGAATATAGGCAATGATCAAAGGTATATTGCAAACAATCAAAAAATGATCCTCCCAAATGCCTGAAATCAGGAATCTGTCTAAATGAAACGTATACATATTCTCTTTCAAATTGGACCAAGATAAAGGTCAACCTTCCATGGGTAGATCCGTTCACTCCAAACTCAACAGTTGATGAAGTCTGAGAACATTCATTGCTTGATTTACGGCTACCAACCTTTCCTTTCCTGTTGGAAATTTTATAATGTTAAATCCCTGCCTAAACCCCATGATTCCATCCAGAGAGAACTAAAAAACAAGATAGCTCTTGCAACAGTCCAATTCTATCATCCTCAAAGTTGGGGCCATAGACTCCACTAGAATTCCGTATCCATTTTCAGCAATTCTAAATTTACATGAGAGGCTTTTCCTTAAGTTTTTTTCTATGATGGTACTACCTGCTGTCATTTTAGGCAAACTATAGGTCCGATCCAACCTACTATTGCTCTGAAATATAGGGTGATTTGCCATGCTAATGGAAAACAAAGAAACAAAGAGTAAAGAATGTAACTTATCCACATTAATATAACTGATGGTCATATATTAATCCAAAATTCAATACATGAACCAATTTAACTCAAGCTTTGTAACCCCAAAAGATTAGGGAAAGCCAAAGATCTCAAAACTTTAAGACCCTGTCAAGGGGAAGAGGTGGGTTCCAAAGGTTATATGTAACAAATAAATATGTATTTTAGAATAAGATTTATTTATAAAATCCAGCAAATCACACTGTAGGCTGTTGGAAAGATGATATACAATTGTTGTGCGTCCTACACACTAATATTGAAACGAGACAAGGTTTTGGGGTGAATGACACACTAGTCACATTATTCTCTGGGATATAAATACAAGATTAACTTCCTAATTTGGATGTTGTAAATAGAAATAATCCCCAAGCTATAGATGAATCTCATAACTATAAGAAAATACAATAGGCAAGATAATAATAGAAAACTTCCTAAGATAATGAGATATCAATCCCACTAATCCAAGGTTCTTCCTGCTAACTTTCAAACACTCCCCCTCAAGCTGGTGAATAGATATCTATTATTCGCAGCTTGCCAATAAGTGATTCGAATCCCGGTCTTGACATGGTCTTAGTGAATACATTTGCCTCTTGACTAGTTGTAGGAAGATAAGTGTGCAAAATATTTTATCTTCATAATATGCATATATTTTCTAACAAATTTGGTTGTTATTAGTCAAATCAAAAGAAGTTGTGAGTTTGTGTAGGAATCAAAGAAAATCTCAAGTCTCAAGCTTCTATAAAAGGCCAAGTGCTATAAAGAGATGATGTGGCTACTAAGCAAGCCTGAGTTGTTGATGTTCAAGCAACATAGAGCCAATCTAAACACAGCAAGGCTAACCTTTTTTGAGCCAATGTGCATTACTTGAGTGAGTGTTTTTCATGTTCATCTTCTTTCACTTCAAGCCCTTATCTAGTAAGGTTCCATGTAGATCTTCATAAACCAGATGTTAGATATAAGAGAGTTGAGTGCGTCATTCGTTCACTTTCTTGTAACTCTTTTTTGTTCAAAAGAATGCTGAAATGATTGTATCATCTAGTATTTTTCTCTTGAGAAATCCTTTCACATATTTTGTGAAACTTGTAAAAGGTTATGTCTCATCCTTAAAAGGCAGTGGGTGTGACTAAGCCTAATTATGAAAAAGCCTCATGTAAAGGTTACAGTTGCTCCTGTAAAAGCTAGGGCTCTTACTTAGCTCATGAAAAGTAGAGGTTATAGTTGAACTTGTAAAAACTATGTATGGGTTATAGTTGAGCCCTAAAAGCTAAAATTCCTTAGTGGATGTTTTCAAAATCTTTAGTGGGGAGCTAAAGTAGTGGACTAAGCTTGTTGGTTGAATCACTCTAAAAGTTGTGTTCATGTGGTTTGATTGTTATTATTTTGTTTATTCACTTTCCATAAAATGCTTTATCATATTGATTCAACCTCATTAGCATTATGCAAAATTGTTTTTTTTTTTTTTTTTTTGTTACTACATGTATAAAGTTCTTTTTCTCATACTTTGATAGTTTGTTTTCGTTGTCATTCAAATGTTTTCGGTTGGAATCATCTTAAAAACATATCAATTTCAATCTTCATTACTAGCATGAAGAACCTTGTTTCTATTTGCATGCATACATCTTCCTTGAGAATTGAAAATTAAAATTTAGAAGAGTCAGCAGAATCCATTCGTATCCTAATAACTGTTTTGCATATTCTTATTTTTAAATGCTGCACTTTATCTTTACATAAACACTCTATGATTGTAACAAGTTTACATTTGGTTTTCATAAAACATTCCTTTTATACTATACAATGCATTTTCATTTTATTTCAATCATCATCAAACCTATCTGCATCAATTATTCATTGTGTAAATAAAAGCTTTTCAAATCTCTCAAATTACATAGTCATATATTTAAACTCATGTGTTATGTACTGATCATGTCTTGATGAAAAAAGGTTTCTTAAATTTATTCCTTAAATACATTCATCTTTATATGAATATATTCATATATCAAATGTTTAAAGTATCTCAAATTTAATTTTATAAAAATTGTCTGAGTGAATATACTTGTTGCTACTATTCTTTTTGTTATGAGAAGTCCTCTTAAAATTGCTTTCATGCAAAATATTTTTAACTCCGCAAAAATATTCAAAGCACCCAATTCACCCCCCTCTTGGGTGATCTTTCACCTTGTATTTGTTAGTTCTCTCATCTTAATTGTATTTGACCGTAAATACCCACTCGTACCCCAACACTTTCTTGTTTCTGGGTAACTGTACAATGTCCTATGTATTGTTTCCAATCAATGCCTTCATTTCTTCCATAATTGCTTTTTTCCATCTTGGATCCTTTAAGGCATCTAATGTCTTTTGGAACTTCCACACTATCAACTGTTGTGGTAAAAGCCTTGAATTGTGGAGACAATCTAGAATATGTTAATTAATTAGATGTAACATCTCGCATCGAGCAATAGGAAGGACCAGAACAACTTACCTTGATGGGCTTACGCGAACTTCCTAGGGGGTCACCCATCCTTGAGCTTCCCCAACTGAAACACGCTTAATCCGGAAGTTCTTTGCCTACATTCAGCTCAAATGGTATCCAACTAATGTTTTTTCCTTTCTTACTTATCCTTGATATATACTATTACCCTTATCTGGGCTATTGGGGTATTACATTCTCCCCCCCTTGTGCACATGACGTCCTCGTCATGCGACCTTACAACTGGTCCCAAATCTTCTCTCATTTGGAGGCTGCTATCCTAGAAGCCTGCCAGGAGCCACTCCTTGTACAGACTCTCGAGCCCCGACGCCACTCCTCACCCTCGTCGGACCCCCTTCACCAAGGGTCGGCTCTGATACCACCTATAACATCCCGCATCGAGCGATATGAAGGACCGAAATAATTTACCCTGATAGGCCTACGCGAACTTCCCAGGGGGTCACTCATTCTTGAGCTTCCCCAACTGAAGCATGCTTAACCCGGGAGTTCTTTGTCTACATTCAGCCCAAAAGGTATCCAACTGGTGTTGTTTCCTTTCTTACTTATCCTCGATACATACTACCATTCTCTAGGCTATTGGGGTATTTCATTAGAAATAGGATACTTAACATAAGACCTTACCCTTTTTCAAAGAGCAATTGGGACATCAAAGTCATCAACCCCATTCAGTTCCTCTCTAATGGACAAGCCTCTAGTTCCAATGATTGGTTGGTTTGATGAGCAGGATTTTTTGGCCTTCTAGAATAAATTAGAGTAGTTTTCAAAACCTGATTCTCCCCCTTGACTAGTTACCACTGGTTCAGTTGATTAGGGTGGTTTGGTTGGTTGAGGAGGGTCAGATTCAATGTTTCTTTTTATTGGTTTCGAACATGGACCTGGTTGGGATATTGGAAGGGTTAAAAGATATGGAAGAGAAACGTTAGAATACCAATGACACTCTTCCTTTGATATCTCGCCATAAAGAGAATCACCTGGGTAGAAGAATTGGTCTTTAAGAAAGGTCACTTCATAAGAGAGAATTTTTTTGAAAGTGGGCAGTAGCACTTGTATCCCTTTTGTGTGTGGGAATATCCAACAAAGATACATTTGAGTGCTTTTGGCTCAAGTATGTGTCGGGTAGGATTAATATTGTGAATATACCCAATACAACCAAACACCTTCGGGGAGAGAGAGTTTAAAATTTGAACATGGGCATATGTGGCCAAAAGGTTGCTTAAAGGGGTCTAAAAGTTAAGCACTTTGTGTCACAACCCCAAGGATCCCCAAGGCTATATTTGTTATTATAATAATAGTTAACTTACATGCATTACACAATAATTGTAATTTTCTTTTCCTTTTCTATTATAGATCTTTGTCCTTAGCTATAGGTAGTTATGCCTATTGTTGTATTGCATATGGTGCATGTGGGAGGCTGTTAGACTATATATAAGCCACAGCTGAGAATGGGAAGGATTATGTTTTGAATTGATGAATGAATTCTCTAATTTCTCTCTCTAGAATTCTCTCTCAATTTCCCTCTGATCTCTCTCTCCCAAGCCCTCTTACTGCATTTCCCTCCCCCATTTCTTACTGCATTTCCCTCCCTCTAAGTCTGATTCCCCCTCTAATTTCTCTTAATTTCCTATCAAAACCCTAGGTACATGACAATTGGTATCAGACAAGTTGTTCCTTGGTTGTGAGTTTAGAAATTCAATAGCATCCAATCCGATTCAGAAGTAATCAAGCTAGATTCCAAGCAGAGCTGTTAGATCGTGACAATGGTAGGCAATTTATAGAAGTGGTTTTAGTGTTGAAATTCTAGTGACTTGGAAGCTGCGAGTAAGGTGAGTCAGCGAAATGAGATTGGGTGATTCATAGGAGTTGCGACGAGAGCCAATCGAACTCTCAAGAAACTAATAACTCTGACACAATGAATTTCGAAATTAACAGCGAGCTAGCTAATTTTAGCAAACTCCAGCAATGAGTCACGAAGCAGATCCTAGTGAATTTCGGTGATTCTGGCAAATCCGAGTCCAAGTCTTGAAGACGAAGCCAACCATTGACATTCAACCACAAAATTCGGTAGTCTTGCTCGAAGTGGAAGGGCAAAGTAGCTTCGGTGGATTTAAAAGCCAATTCATAAACTACTGCAACCATTAATTCTCAATTCTGGAGAATTCCATTGGTTGCATCGTAATCACTTAAGGAAGGCGAGCAACCCAGGTGATTCTAGTGGTGAATTCCGACGATCTGGCGAAATTCTAGCAACCTAGAAGGTTGTTCGATTTTTGGAGCAGTGGTGCACAGTGGTGATCTACAAAGGTGAACAATGGTGAATTCCAGAGCAATTCCTTAGCCTTCGATTTCTTCTTCTTGTGCAATTCTTACTATTCCAGTGAAATTTGGCGTTTAAGAAAGAGAAGCAACTTGGCGATTTCCAGTTGAATCTTGCAATTGATTCTGACTCACGAGGAGGTGAGTGTTAACTAATATTTAAGGCTTGGAAATTAAAGGTGACGTGGCCAATTGGTTCCGATTTGTTTCTAAAGGCATCAAGGACTATTCTCTTAGTCGTGACAAAATTGGTGGACTTCAGCTACTACAGCCCTGATTTAGGTTCTCTTCCACAGGCGACGATTCCAATTAATGTCTAGGTTGTGTGTAAAGGGGAAACAAAGGTTAATTTCGACTATGAATTTTGGTTAACTTTGTTCAAATTGCAAAGGCAAAGAAGAGCGGGTGCTCCTCGGCTATTGAATTGCGTTAAGGCGATTCTAATTTAGAGCTGATTAGCTCATGGAAGGGTGTGGATTCAGTATGTATAGAACTCTTGTTCCTTGGTCTTCGAAGTGTCTTGTTCGTAAGAAGTCGTCCATGGGGGGCAGTGCACGCATGAGATCATTGGAGTCTCAATTACAATAGAAGAATGCTGCATTTTCTGTGGGATGTCTTGTTCATGAGAAGTCGGTCATAGGGAGTAGTGCACACATGAAACAAGTGGAGTCTAAATTGCAATAGAAGAATGCTATATTTTCAGTAGGATACAACATAAATTGTGAGGAGTTTGGCCCGAATCATGAGACACGGGAACATAAATTAATCCTTAGGTCAACAGAATGTGCGAGGAGATGGGCAATGTTATACACAACCAGCTGCAAAAGTTTGCAAAGATGTTGCCTAAGAAGTATCAGGTCAGTTTTCCTGCTGAATTCTTCGACAAACTAAGAAGAGATGTTTCAGATGACCATCTCAAAAGTTCTAATCGAAAGAGGATTGATTTGAATAATCAATCAATGGGATTGAACGATCGTAACACAGAGTTGTGGAAGAAGGATGTGGTTAAGGAAGCATTGTAGCCTCAAAAGTTTCTTAAAATGGAGCAGCCTAAGGAGAGGTCAAGATTGTGGAACATCGATTCACTGTTTAGCTCCGATGTTAAGCAGAAAAAGCATTTCGGTTTAGGCGGAATTGATAAGGAGGGTGACTGTAACGACAATGCTGGCAGTAACTCCAGAGGTTTGGTCCCGATTCCCTTGGAAAAGAAGTTCTCAATGAGGATGTTCTGGGTGATAAACACGGAAGTCCAAAACAAGGGATGATTGAAGCAGTCAATCAGTTGGCAAGAATAACAGGAGGCAACAAGGAATTTCTGGAATGGGAGAGGAATTATGCTACAGTGATTGAGAAGTTAAAAGTAGAAATAATACCTCAAGACGTAACTACCGAAAGGCTACAAGAGGAAAATGGGGAAGTATTTAATGAAGTGACCGAGGAAGCCAAGGCCAACTCGTTACCCCTGGTGACTAGTGCATGGACTGAAGGACTGGATGGTGTCTCGGATCAGAATTCTATAAGAAATGGAATTGATAGTGGAGTTCCTAAGGATACTATTCCGTTGCTTTTGGTTTCGGATAATGTTGAGGATTCCTTAGTTAACGATAAAGTGAAGACAACACCAGCAGAAGGAAGTCTTGCTGATCCTAAACAGTGTCACCATGTTGCTGTCATTTCAGAAGATGCAAGCCAGATTGCAAAGGTGCGAACCAGTTTTAATGCTAGTGGTAACAAAGGTAACTAAAGTAGGTGTTTGAAGGGAGCAGGACATACTTGTTGAAAAGAGAGATGCTAATTTCTCTTCCAGCCAAGGGAAATCTCCTAAGAGTTATGACCCTAATAGGAATTCTCTCCACCAATAGTAGATTCAAAGTTGTGAGGAATTTTGGAGGCCAATTGTAGCTAGAGGAAAGCTAAGGGAGATAGTTGAAGAAGTCAAAGGTTTTGTCTAAGGGAACAAAACTCCTATTGTTGTGTTGGTTCTTACTCCAGTTGGCAAATCCGAATTTTTGTCTACTACATTGAAGGATGAACAGATGGCTGAAGAATTAGTTAGTCAATCTTCTGGGTTCAAAACAACCAACATTGAAGATGATGAGAAGAGGGGAACATATGTGGTAACTAGTTGGATGTGTGAATTTCAGAATGATCATCATTTGAAGACTTTTAGGGTTGTAGGTTTTAGCTGCTACCTACAACAAGGAGCGGCTAAATTCATTAAAGGCACTTAATGTGGACATATTGACAAGTTTTGGCACCATACTGGATCCTCAGACCGTGAGTACTAGCAATCTTGATTGGGTAGCTATTGCAAACCAAAGGGGAATGGTCTATTACACCTTGGAGATAGATGCAGCCTTGATTGCAATTGTACGAGCTATGGCAATAATCCATGGTTTTGTTCCAGCTGATGAGAACATAGGGGCAAATAGGAATAGGCCTAGTTGAAGAAAGAGAGAGAGGAATAAACTAAGTAGAAAGAGCTGGTATTAGATGAAGAAATAGCGGCGCAATCGTTGTAAGTTCTTGGGGACAAGAACTCTCTCAAGGAGGGGGAAATTATCACAACGCCAAGGATCCCCAAGGCTATAATTGTCATTATAATAGTAGTTAGTTTACATGCATTACAAAATAATTGTAATTTTCTTTTCCTTTTCTGTTATAGATCTTTGTCCTTAGCTATGGGCAGTTATGCCTATTTTTGTACTGCACATAGATGTATATGGGAGGCTATTAGGCTATATATAAGCCACAACTGAGGATGGGAAGGATTATGTTTTGAATTGATGAATGAATTCTTTGATTTCTCTCTCAATCCCCCTCCAATTTCCTTCTGATTTTCCCTCTCCTTACTGTTCTGTTGGTAATCCCCCCCCCCCCCCATTTCCTGCTGCATTTCCCTCCCTCTCAATCTAATTGCCCCTATGATTTCTCTCAATTTCCTATCAAAACCCTAGGTAAACCCTAGGTGCATGACACTTTGGATGGTAAAGGGTTTATTAGGCAAGAAGCGTGTCACTACTATGTTGTGACAATAGCAACTTTTCTAATTCAGTGTGAATTAGAAGGGTGTGCTGGAGAATAGTGAAGAAGAACGAAGGGACAATGAAAGAAGGGAGAAAGAGAGAAAGATTGAAGAGAGAAAAGCTTGAGAGAAGAAGAGATCAGATGTCTTGATTGATTCTCAATGGTCTCTTATAGTAGGATTCAAAAGCATATATAGTTTGTTCTACGGGTGCTGCCACAGCAGATCACCTCTCCTATAGCCAACTATTTTGTCCTATTCTAGTCACCTTTACACTTGGCGGTACTAGCTAACAAACTACCCAGCTGGAAAAGGAAAATACAATTAAAAGCAGTAAAAGACTTTAGCAATACAATAAGTAGCAACAAAATTAGAAGCAAAATTTAGTTTCCTTTACATCCTGTGACAAAGCGGTTAAAATAGCTCCTCTCCAATATTTGTTAGGAACGGGGCTAGTGAACATTAAGGATTGGGTAACTTGAAGCAAGTGGTGATTTTTACTCTCAGCCACCCCATTTTGGGGTGTGTAGGGACAAGTACTTTGGTGGAAAATCCCATTATTGGTGAGGCATTGGGTAAACTAATGGGAAAAATATTCACGACTATTATCAATTCTAAGAATATGAATAGGGGATTGAAAGACATTGAGGATCAGTTTTTGAAACTTTTGGAAAATAGCACTGACCTCAAACTTCTCTGTCTTGAGGTAGACCTAACATACCCTAGTATGGTCATCGGTGAAAGTTACAAACCACCTTGTGCCAGATAAGTTTGGGGTTTGTGTGGGTCCCCAAATGTCGTTGTGAATCAAGTGAAATGGTTGGGAAGGAGTATAAGAATGGATCAGATGATTGCTTCGGGATGTTTGGCAAGAATACAATGCTCACATTGAAATGAAACTCTCTTAATTGATGAATAAATGAGGGTGCAATGATTTTAGGTAAGAAAAACTTGGATGTCCAAGCGTTTGTGCCATAAACTAACATTAGGATTGGAGATAACTGTGAGAGAAATCTTATTTGGTGACTAGCATCTCAAGAAAGCATCATCTCTTGAAACATAGTAGAGCCCATCCTTTTCCTCAGCACTACCAATCATCCTCTTCAAAGACTGGTCCTGAAATAGGTAATGAGAAGGGAAGAAGGTCACAATATAGTTCATGTCTTGAGTTATCTTGCTAATAGAGAGAAGATTGCATTTTAACTTAGGTACATGCAATACAGATTTTAGTTTCAAACCAGACACATAAACTGTCCCTTAACCCACAACTGAAAATGTAGCACCAGCTGCCACCAAGACTTTCAAGTTCTTATCAGAGGGCTGGAACTTAGTTATTGTAGCCATAGAACCTGTCATATGATCGGAGGCTCTAGTATCTACTATCCTGGAATTCCCATTCATTTTCCTAGATAACAAGGAATATATCAGATTACCTCTTTGTGCCATGGAATTCGTTGGATTGGTGGCTGAAGTGTCTGGTCCCTTAGTTGTGTGTGGCTCAACAGCTTGTGAAGGAGCTCTAGCTGTTCGATGGACAGGTTCAAACTAGTGCCTTTCTCGGTTTTAGGAGCAACTGAAATAGAACATGCTGAACGCTCCTTCTTCCTCTTATTTTTAGGCTTCCAATTTGCTGGTTTATCATGTATTTTCCAGCATGTTTCCCTTGTGTAATAGGGTTTATTACAGCAATCACACTACAGTTTGTCCCCAGGAAGGGAAGAATTTTCTTCACGCTTAAATGTATCAAGCACAGAACTTGAATTTGTGTCTACAAAGTGTTACGACCCTAGGGTTTGGCTAGGATTTAGGAAGTAAATTGGTAAGAATTATAGAAAGAAAGAGCAAAAAAGGAGGGAAAGAGAGAAGAGAACATAAAGAATGGTGGGAGAAGAGAGAAAACCGAGGGAAAGCTTGGAGAATTGAGAGAGGGAAAATGGAATTCAATTGTTATTCAAATCATGCCTTTCTCTAACTATGCCAGCCTCTTTATAGGCTTACTATTGAAGGAAATAACAGAAAATACAACCAACCAACTACTATAATAGCCTTGCTAACTGTTTATACAAGAGTTAGTTATTCTTGCCTAACCTCTAGACTTCTACAATTAGGTCTACAACTTATATACCATGGATTTCCCCCCAATTACAATCATATCCTCAGGGTCATGACACAAAGGAGTTGAGCATTACCCGTTTTCTACTCTCTTCTCTTCTGACTTCAGCAAACACTTCCCAGAGGGATGGAAGCGGTTTCGTTCCTAGTAGTCAGCCATGTACTTCATCTAAATCAACATTGAGTCATTGAAAGAAATCAATGATCCTTTCTTTCTCCAACATTTTACTGTATTTCAGACTATCAATAGGACACTCCAAACTAGGATCATAAAAAACTCCATCTCCTGCCATAACTTCATCAAGGCATTGTATTGCTCAATGACATTAAGGTTGCCTTGTTGAGTGGTGCAAATAGCAGACCTAATCTCAAAACATTGGGTTGTGTTTTCAAAATCAAAATATATCTCCTGTACTGCCTCCCATATTTCTTTTACAGTCTTGTAAAACAGGTAGGTTTGTCTAATCTTCAGCTCCATGGAGTTAATAAGCCATGCCATGACAATTGAATTTTTTGCTTCCCACGTTCAGTAATCCGCTGCATCCACGTGTGGAGTTGGAATTGCTCAGGAGAGATAGCCAAACTTCACTTTGCCTATGATTACAAGAATAACAGAGTGAAACCATTCTCAAAAAAAATTTCTGTTCAACTTGTGTTGAGTAATC
Source organism: Diospyros lotus (assembly GCF_014633365.1). Lineage (NCBI taxonomy): Eukaryota > Viridiplantae > Streptophyta > Magnoliopsida > Ericales > Ebenaceae > Diospyros > Diospyros lotus. The sequence goes on along the minus strand of NC_068341.1, from coordinate 32,064,826 downwards.
TGCAAGGAATGATTGTCGAAGGATAAAGGGGTTTGAAGGATACTCGCAGATGGTGAGTTGGAGGTGGCAGAGGAATCTTCCATTGTTTGGGCTGCATTCTCAGGGTTGATGTCAGCCATGGTGGTCGTTTTTTCTGGTTATGCTGGCTAGGTTGAACGGAGCTCCAATACCATGAAACGAGACAAGGTTTTGGGGTGAATGACACACACACTAATCTCATTATTCTCTGGGATATAAATACAAGATTAACTTCCTAAATTAGGATGCTGTAAAATAGAAATAATCCCTAAACTCTAGGTGAATCTCATAACTTTAGGAGAATACAATAGGCAAGATAATGATAGAAGATAACTTCCTAAGATAATGAGATATCAGTCCCACTAATCCTGGATTCTTCACTTTCCAACAGATATTAACGTTTTCAAATGGTTACAGCGTCACTATGCTGCTATACAATATATAAGGTTACATCTTCTACACATGCATGTTTCCATGCTTTCCCTTTTCTTTTCATAGAGCTCTATTTCAGATATTGATCCTGATGGTTTGTATTCATGTTTTTCTCCTCCTGTTGTCCATCTGAATGTTCTGAAAGCTTAGATCTTACCAGTTTCTGTTTAATTTATGCTGATAATCTTCATACTGTTTTATGGTTGGAAAGCTTGAATTATGTACCCAACCCCTCCTATTAAGGCTCGGGGTGGTTGTTTTTGTTTACTCTGCATATTGTATTGCTTCAGATTATGACTTCAAACTTGTTCATGTGCAGGCTAATGACCGTGAACTTCACTTTTCCATGGTTGATGGAGATTTCAAAAAGTTTGAAGGCAAGTGGTCCTTGAAATCCGGGAAAAGGTAAATCTACCTTAATCTATTGACAATATATGGTGTAGAACCTTGACTTTGGGAATACACTGGATTTTTATCTCCATTTCTTGATTTTTCTGATGCTCCGTTTTAGTGATTCTTTCTTCTGGTTCTATTTCTTCTAGAATAGTATTGGAAATATAGTTTACTGTATGAGGTTAGAGAATAAATGCCAATAAGACTTTCTTTACTCTTGGATGAAGAGATTTGAAATTAATGGATTTGAGTATTTAATTTGAAAATGCATGGGATGGTTATTAGAATTTGATTTGAGGATCAAAGCATAAGGCTTTAATCATTGTACAAATAGAATACCATATTAAGATCTGGCCATGTGCACCTATCATTTGATCAACTCCTAACCAAGCACTCAAATTCTTCCACTTATTTGCTGATGCCTAAAAAGTAGGAAATAAAATATAAAGTGAAAGCAAATTTCTTTAATATCAAGTGCAAATCCATCAACACAAACATAGCCCTAAAAACATATTTCTTTCAGTTTGTATATATGATGCTGATCTTCTGTATGGCTTAGATAGATATTTGATTCTCATTATTGCTCTGCATTAGGCATGAAATATGATATTGACCTTTGTAGCAGGACTTCATTGCTGAGAACTTCTGTTTAAATCCTTTCTATGGGAAATGAGCATTTTCTCATCCTTTAAAGTTTTACCCATTATAGTCTCTATTCCATTCATCATATTATCCTCTATTAACTACTAGAATTTGTATCCTTTGGCTTTTAAAAATGTAACCTCTTTAGTAATCCATCAAGTCTCTTAGAGGCAAATGATATTGATTTTTCGTTTTTTAAATCATCAAATCCACCACCTATATGTATTTTCATTATATTCCATGATTCAATCCTGAGCTTTAACCTTGGACTGATTTCTTTTCTCACATTTATATGTGAAAATGTGAGTAGTCTTGCAAATTTAAAAGTACATATGGACAAATTCAAAGTGTCATTAAGAGGGTTACACCATATCAAAATATGTGTACCTCCTCCCCATCAGGTTTTTTCCTTCAGCTGTATGCGGTGTCCCTGGATAAAGGGAAGAGAGTGGCAGATTTGTGGTTTTGGGTTAATAACGAATGGTTTTGGAGCCTTAGCTAGAGAATGCCACTTCTTGATAGAGAAGAGTCTATCTGGGCTGAGCTGCTGAGAGATATCTCCCAAGTTCATTTGGTGAAAGGGAGGAGGGATACGGTATTTTGGTCGCTTGAAGCGGCTAGTTCCTTTTCATCGCACTCATTCAATGAGAGGCTTTGCTCCCTAATGTTTAGTTCCAATGTCCCTCAAATTAATTCAATGGAAGCTCGGGTTTGGGGCAGTCTAGCTCCTCCAAAAGTGGAGTTGTTTGTGTGGCTGGTCATATGGGGCAAAATTAACACAAAGGACAATCTAGGTAGGAAAGGAATTCTGCAAGGGAATGATCTTCTTTGCGTCTTCTGTGGCTCTGCTCCGGAGTTTGCGGACCACCTCTTTGTCCATTGTGAGGCTATCTTGTGCTTGTGGCGGCAAATCTTTAGTTGGTAGGGCTATGAGTGGGTTTGTTTGAGATCAGTTGGGGATCTATTTGAGCAGTGGGATTTTTTTGCTCAGGGTAAAGGCCAAAGGAAGGTATGGAAGTCTCTCTTTTATTCAGCGCTATGGACAATGTGGCTGGAGCGGAATAGGCTAATTTTCAAAGATTGCGGGTCAGGTGCAGTTGATATCTTTAACTTAGTGCTTGCTAGGTTAGTGGCATCGGTGAGGGTTGTGGAGCCATCTTTCCCTTACTCGGTGGATCAGGTCATCATGTCAGCCTCTACTCTTGGTCACTAAGTTCTTCTCCCTCTCCTAGGCTTGTTGGCTATAATGTCAGTTTTGGGTTGTCATTTCCCCCTAATGGCTTGTGTCGGGGAGGTGGTGGTGGGGGTGTTTTGGGTGGTATAGTTTTGTATAGTTTTGTTTGGAACTCTCTTGTTCCGGGTCATTGATGTACATCTTCTTTGCATTCATTAATATAATTGAGCTCACTTATTTCAAAAAAACATATCAAAATATCCTTATGTCTAAAATTTATATTCAATAAACTGTAAAGTGATCAACAATCAAACACAAGGGATACAAGATTTATAGTGATTTAACATCACTTGTGCCTATGTTCACTCTACAGGATCCAACCCGATCTGGCTTTCCAATATATAATACCTTGGGGTTTTTCTCATGCAAGTTCACGTAAAAAACTTGTCACCCAATAGATTCACGGGCTCTAGGCAGCCATACCCATACAACAAGAAGTAACCACTTGCCCTTGCAAGCCACAGTTTAAAGTCCAAAGGACAGTTCACATTGGACAAAATTGATATAATGAAGCTCTGACAGAAACAATAAAGAAAAATAAATATAAGTTATATTCCTTTTTTCTTTTGTAGAAGAAACACAAGCCCTTTCTTAGATCTGAAGTGCAGCACTTGTTGTATAGCTTCTTATTCTTCAATATGACAGATCTCGCTTTGAAACTTCTTTGAGAATGTAGAGAATAGGAGCAAACATGCAAGAGTTCTTTCAAAACTGTCTGGATATCTTGAAATAGGCTCCTGAAGGATCATTTCAAGTAAGACGCTCCTCCCATTATTAACTCCAATGGCTTGATTGAGTAGAATAAGGAAATTTGCAGAAATCTTGCAATCACAGGAAATTGTTGTTATAGCCCAATAGTCAATTCTTAGTCAGCTGATGGACTGACTGATAAACCCTTTAGGTTGGCTATCCACAAGGATTATCAATTACTGGGTCAACTAATGCATTAGATATATGCAGCACGAAAAACAGAATGAAAGAGAGATCGACTAGTCTCTTGAACAGTCAAATGGTAGATTAACTGTGCAAAATAGGGACCATCTTATCTTGACTGATGGTACAATCAGTGGACTGATGTTTGACTGGTGGTTTCAGAATGTCTGAATGCTGCACAGCTTCAATAGGTTGTTCATATAGTGTTTTGTACTTTAATTACATTAAATGTCATTTAGACAGTAAATATAAATAACTACCTAGTATTTGAATTCAATAAAAATATCAAAATAATCAAAATCCTTAAGAATAAAAAGTTGAAATTGGTTCCTAGTACAAATTCAAAAAAATTTTAGATTTAGCATTTTCACTTCCAAGATGAGGAATCTCTTTTGCTTATTCATTAAAAATCATTTTGAGAACAATCCATATGAATAATGAAAAACAGGGAAATTGTTTTATAAAATGAAATCATTTTCATGTCCTCTTGTTATATGGGCTAATTTCCTAGAATCAGAAAAAAAAAATTTGGATCTTGATTGTCAAATACAATAAAAATTTTGAAATATCTGTCACGACCTTGCATTATGCAGTTTCTTTTTTCAGTTGTTATATCTTTGTTCAATTATTATTTACAGTTATGTATTAGGGTAGTTAAGTGTAGTGGAGTGGTGGAAGTGGAAGTGATAACTGCTGTAATTGCTACAAGTGACTGTTGGTAGATATATAAAGTTGTAACCCCACAGTGCCGAGATATGAATGAATTATCAAAAAGTTATTGAAGTCTCTTATTTTCTCCTATTGTTCTCTTGGTTTCTCCCTACTTTCTGTCAACTTCTCCTTCAATTCTGCCTGATTTTCCCTAATATTGTGTTTGTTTCTCCCTCAATTCTTCCTATTTCTCCCTCAATTCTAATTCTATCTTCAAGGAAAATATTAGTAAGACTAGGTTCCTGACAATATCTCTCTTTTTAATTGTTTCATTCATTAATATCTTGACTTAGAAAAGCTTTTAGTACCTTGATTGTCAGATGCACTAAAAATTTCCAAGTATCTCTCGTTTTAATTGTTTCATTCTTATTTCATTTATATTCATTTATTTGCAATATGTTTTTTATATCAAATCAAGCTTGGGTCAACAAGATATTCAACTTTATAAAATATATTCTATTATTTCTTCAAACTAATTACATAAAAACACATTCCTTAGAACATGACAACTAAATTTCTACACTTTTGTCTAGCTAAAACTCAATTATCTACACTTAAAAAAAAAAAAAACTATTCTCTGTAGATTTTAGTTTATCATATTTGATTTTCTTTTCTATTAATAAAATAGTTTAAGTTAATATATATATATATATATGAAAATAATGCGAAGACCACCAGGATTGCTAAATTGACAATTTCATAACAGAAATGACACCATATCTTGTGACCCGTTTACCAATTTGCAACTCTCTGGGATACTAGTGCTTTTTGGTATGAAGGTTGCAACACCTTGTCTCCTAAGCAAATTGTATAGGACTAAGTGCTTTGGGTTGAGCTGCTCCCAGCGCATAGGTCAAGTGGTCGGATGAGTAATATACCGGTGTCAATCCGGTGGGTTGCAAGTTCGATCCTCGCCCTATGCAAGGGCCAAAGGCCCAACTTGCGATTTACCTCTCCTAGCATAATCGAAGACATGAGCACCGGGGGCCGCCAAGGGTGGTCATCCCAAGTGCTTTGGGTTGAGCTCTTTTGTAATTGTTATCCTTTGACGCAACTGCAGAAAGTGTTTAGTTCCCCTCCAAAACTGTGAAACCCATTGAACCAATAATGCATACATATTTTTACCTGCCAAAGAGTGAAGCTATTCTATCTATTGAATTTATCTACTTTGTACTAGTGGGCACATATCAAGACTCCATAGAAACAGCTGACATGTACCTGTTTGTTGTTGACAAAATCTCTAATTGAGGTTTGATTTGGCAAAGAAGATCCCTTAGCTATAAGCATATTGAAAGTCAAGTTACTGAAGTTTGTGTGGTTTTGCTTCCATTGCCCATAACCTGGAAATGCTGATGTTTTAATTGACATAAGAGCAACCCCAAATTAGCAATGATGAAGTTGAAATACTAGTGTTGGAACTCATAGAGTAGCAAATTTCATCACCTAAAAGTTTCATGGGACCCAATTCTTCTATTTGTTGTAGTTGTGGTGTTACTTTGGTGCAGAACTGTCTTTCTCATTTTCTTTCCCCATTCAGATAGATGGTTGCAATAGCTCACTTGTTGCAGTCTTTGCTTTTCTTTCCTAATTTCTGTTGGTTATTGTGTAATACAGGTCTTCAACTACAACTTTGTCATATGAAGTTAGCGTAATACCAAGGTTCAATTTCCCTGCCATATTCTTGGAGAGGATTATTAGATCAGATCTTCCTGTGAATCTTCAAGCCTTGGCTTGTAGAGCAGAGAAAAGTTTTGAAGGGAATCAAAATACAGCAATTACAGGACATCCCTTGGGTACAACATCAACTGCTTTCCCTGGCAAAGACTTTGACGATTCTATAACTGAGAAGAATCAAATTTCTCCTGGAAAGTTGAAGGAGAGTTATACCAGCTCAACTTTTGGTCGCTTGTTTCCATATTCTAGTGATTTGAACAGAAGTTGGGGAGTAGTCAGGAAATTTTGCAAACTTGAGAGGCCGTGTGTGGTGGATGAAGTTCATCTTCGTAGATTTGATGGCCTATTGGTAACCGATTGACTCTGCCCTTATTTCATTTGGTCCTTTTTTCCTGCAGATTTCTCAGTTGTCTGGCTGATAAAATGGTTTTGGGCTTAAGGAAAATGGAGGTGTACATCGTTCTGTCATTGCCAGCATAACAGTTAAAGCTCCAGTTCGTGAAGTATGGAATATCTTGACAGCTTACGAAAGTCTTCCTGAGTAAGTATCATTTTTCTTATGTTGTGAACTTTTCTTTTTTTGTTTCACGACCATTATATTTTGTAAATTCATACTTCATGTTAATATCATTTCTAGCAATTCAATAAATTGGTCCCTCAACCTTGTTTAAAACATGATACAGGTTCCATTAGGACACACTTTGTTTTAATTATCTTTCAGAAAATTGGGTACTGTAGGCAATGAAATATGGATGACAATTATATCTCTGCAGGTTACTGTTGTAAAAGATATTTCTTGAGCTGTAACCAAGTATCAAAACATTGTTTAGCCTAGCTCAAAAATCAAAATGAGTTGGAAATGACAAATAATATTGCCAAGTGCCAACATATAAAATGTCTGGAAACAAAAGCTGAAAACTTTATAAGTACTCATATAAAAATAATTAAACATGTTTGAAATTTATACATGGGGCACAAGAAAGCAATTTGTGAAAGAAGAATAGGCAATGCATATGTTCCGTGTTCATTAAAAATAGATACTGAAGAAAATATTCAGAGAACAACTGATGCAAGACAGCAATGAAGAATCACAGAAAGTAGAGAAGGAAGAGAAAAGGTAGGAAGAAGAAGAAGAAGCTAGAGAAGAACTGAATCCAAGAGAAAAGAAAAGAGAAGAGAGTATAGCCCAAAGAGGAATCAAAACCAATGTATTCAATATCAAGAACTAAATTAAAAGTTACATCATGAGCCTTACTTATAGGCCAAAAGTAAACCTAACTATAGTATTGTGAGAAGTCAGAGGTAGAACTCGAACCTGAAAGCCAGCTTAACAGCTGGAGGGATCCTCCTCCTTATATATAGCTCAGGTCTCCCTTGCTGAGACGATGTGGGATTCTCATACTCCCCCCCACGCCGAAACTTCTCCAGTAACTAATACATGCCTAGGTGATCAGGCAGAGTACTAGTCCATGACCACGACCGAGGGTAGTCCCTCAGCCAAGGGTTGGCTCTGATACCATGTGAGAAGTTAGAGGTAGAACTCCAACCTAAAAAGCCAGCTTAATAGGTGGAAGGATCCTCCTCCTTATATATAGCCCAAGTCTCCCTTGCTAAGGCGACGTGAGATTCTCACAAGTATCATTAGGAATCTAAATCCTAATATGATTCCAATCCAAATAATAAGATAACAAAATAAATCCTAATCTAAATCTAATCTATAAAGTCAAAATAGGAAACATATCCCTATCATTCTCCTTGGTAGGACAAAAAACTTGTCCTCGAGTTTTGGCAGATCTGTATTACTCAATCACACAACCATAGGGACAGTGACTGGATGGTCTTCAGTCACTGTCTTCTGTACACCCGTGTCACTAGAGGCCGAGGGCTATCATGAACGTTGACTCTCCTATTAGAGGAAGGGCTTGTTGCCAGGATGTCCAAGTCTTGCTGGCTTTAGTATAGCTCGAGTAAATCAAGGTCAAGCTGTTGTAACACGAGTAGGGTGATCCAGGTAGCATCAGAACAGGACAACCCTGCCAACATACTAAGAACTATTGTACCTATCTATCCCTGATAAAAATAATTTGCTCTTCTAAAATAGCATTAATGTTATCCTTGTGTTCTGATTTGGCATGCGGTGATGGTAATGCAATATTAGGGTCAGGTACTGAATGGGAAGGATTAGGTTGAGGAGAGACACTAGAAGTATCAATGAAAGAGATGGCCTTTATTTGCAACAAGGTCCTCAACATAAAAAGTAGAGCAAAACCCATAGTCACACGGTATATCAATGGCATAAGCATTTGGTCCAACTTCTTGTAAAATTTGAAAAGGACCCACACTATGAGAGTGTAACTTCGAGACAGTTCCTGTGGGAAACCTCTTTGGTCTGATGCGGATCATCACATAATCACCAATTTTAAATTCAACATGATACGGATGAAGGTCATCTCGAAGTTTGTATATTGCATTACTCCCCTTGAGCTGTTTGGTAATCTCAACGTGTAAATCACAAATTGTTGAGCAAAAGACTCAGCAAAGTGACACTCAAGCATAGGGCAACATAGGAAGCAGGTCTAAGGGCTTCCTAGGTTGTTTGTAGCCTTGAGCTACTTCAAATGGACTCATTCCTGTAGACCTAGCTTTAGTTTCCTAGGTTCGAATGAACATACATCCAGCTACTAAGCATGACCTTGAAGGTTGGTGTAGATGTTCTTTCCTACATGACATGTATTTGTGCCGGAGGTTTGAGCTTGGACCTTCATGAGAGAACTTGTAGATGGATCTCGGATAAGAGGTCTTCCCTCCTTTGTGGCTTCAAAGTGAAGGGTGATTATGATCAATACCCATGTAAAATTGCCTTCTGGTTTGCCTGTCCTAACAATTTCTCTGTAGGAAAAAGAAAGGCCCATTTTACATTTTTTTAAGTGATTGCTCTATATCCTATGATCTTTTGCAGACACTTTTTGCCTATAGGCACATAGTCAACTAACAGTCTTCAGGTTAAGAAAAATTCAGAAAAGGTAAATAATACAGCCTATAAGATCTTCAGAGTAATGTCAACACTGATTCTAGAAAATTTTATGAAATGCTTCAACTTCCTTGGCTGGAGTTTGTCCACTGTTCATATGTGATAGCAAATAATGCTTTGAAATATTTCAAGTGAGGACTCTGCTTCAGTGACCTCTCTCACTGTTGTTACTGCCCTACTTTTCATAGTTAAACCTTTAAACCAGGGAAATCATGATTTTAATGTTAAATAATTCAGCATGATTAATCAGAGAAAGAAAAATGAACCTTTTTTATTTATAGCTTTTTCGTTTTGCATGTTCCTTTCTAACTGGATTACCAGCAATTATATATTTTAGGGCAATAACAAACTTGAAACTTGGGGAAGATTAACAGATAACAGAACCCATGAGGGTGACTTGTTCTGTCCAAAATGGAATAGCAATGATGGTTGAAACTATGTTTTGCAGTATTTGGAAAAACCTTTGCAGAATTTTTCTGAAATATTCAGATGCTTTTTCTTTTTTCGCTTTTATACTTTATAAAACATTTTAAAACATTTCAGAAGGGAAAAATAGATACCTGCTTTGAGTTCTACTATAATACTCAGCTTTTGGTGCAGTAATTCTCATATGCTGTCGATCAGGTAAAAAACCTGTGCCAGAACAAGCAAAAGTGTAGTTATCCTGAAAATGAAAATGACAAAGCAGTAACTGGTGTAAGAGAAATATGTGCCTCCTTTTGACGGATATTACATTCTTGACAACTTATGTTGTAGCAATGTCTTATCCTCATTACTCCAAAGCTTTCTCAAAAGCATGCATAGCTGTACATGGTAACCCTTATATGTTTTGAAAGAGAAACAAAGATGCTTGTATTTGTATTGAAGTCATCATCTAGTGATGCTAGGGGATGCAAGAAATGGCAATTCTATACAGACATTATAGTCAAATCCTAACATTTAGTCTGACTGGGAAGCTCATATTTATGTTTCGCCAATCACTTTTTTTTAGTCTGACCAGGATGGTTGGCATAAAGATATGAATATAGACTTTTATGTGTACTGTGCATCTTCTAACATGCTTGCTTTAGCTATTATGATACTGAACAGACCTGCATTTATGATTCCTAAGGATTCTGTTGTTGCTGATCTCAAAATGAGTAGTGTTGAGAGTATAAATAATAATATAAAATCAATGAAATAATCCTTTATCAATTGTTTAAACTTTTAGATGTGTTGCTGTCAATAATGTTGACAGGGTACTGAGCAGGGAAAAGTTGTGCTTAAAACTCACTGCAGACCTTATATTTAACTATTTGTTCGTGTTTGGCTTACTTATCAATAAAAGTCCAGACACACGTGAAGGAGCATGTTAAGAGTATAAAAAAATAGTAACATAAAAGATAAAGTTACTTTGCCCTATAAGAACTTAAGGATTTGTATGAGTTGTGATCAATAATTTAATAGGTTGAACATTGTAATTTTGTTTAATAGTAATTTACCACTAGTTGAAAAGGCTTGAACTTTGAACAAAAACATACAACATAGATTAAAAATGTTGAACCAAATATGCATAACAAGATTTGAACTCAAAACCTATTAAAACTAAAGCTTTTGATACTATTATAGAAACTAGATCTATGTAAATATGGAAATTAGTCAACTACGTAAATATGGAAAGTAGAATATCATAGAGTATAATCCTAGGATCTTGACTGTATATACTAGTGTAATATGCAGCAATGAAAATATAGAAAAGCATTTTTTGTTCATCTTCTACATGGTATCCGAGCCTTAGATCTGGTCCCTGTCGTACCTAGATCTAGTGTGAAGTTGGAGCAACCTCGTCGTGCTTGTCCTGCCCTAGATTTGCTCATCTCACAGTCGGTCGCCTCACCTCCCCTTCACATCGGTCACCATCGTCAGAAGAGAGAAGACAGATTATAGCCAGACTACTTGGTCATCTTGTCGTCGATCACCATCACATCGGTCGCATCGGTTGCCATCAGTCGCATTGTTCGCCCTGCTGCTTCCGTCGTGCGGTGGCTTCTGCTCCAACCTTCGGTGTTCTCCAACTTTCATTGCCCTCCTACTCTGACCTCTTGCAGCTGGGTTGCAGATTAGCCACCGATCTGCTTCGACTGCGCTGCAACTCAGCAAAACCAGTCCTCTTTCATGCCCTAGATTCAATCTCGAGATCCAAATATGAGCTCAGGCATGTCTAGTTCCAATGTGAGTTAAAGTTTGTGATAGGATCTTGTTGAATCCCAACACTACATTGAGTTCCCAGTATTGAATCTTCCGAGTTCTTTGGCAACCAAGTGTTGGTATCGATTCTTCCTAGTTGTTGGTTTCAAGTTGCAATTATTTGGGTTATTCTTCCCAATTGTTGGATCTTTTGATTTCGTGTTGTTTTTTATTCTTAGTGGTGACTGTTGTTTAAGTTGTAATAGTGGCTTCATTTTTTGATCCAGTTGAATCAGTTGGGTAGAGATCTTGATGGTAGCCCTTATAAGTCACAATAACTAGACTGTAAATGGACATTGAGGTGGAAAGGGTGGTCGTGGAGGAAAGCATAATGTTGATACTAGTGGGTGTGGGTGTCGTGGTTTAGATTTTAGCAGCAGACCTACATGTCATCACTGTGGTGAAGCTAGTCACACCAAATGCACTTGTTGGAAGCTTCATGGAAAACCCTCATAGCTGTCTATTGCCAATATTACTACTCGTGATAAGAGCCCTTCTGAACATACAGTTCTGATCCCTACTAATGAATACACTTGCTTTACCCAATACTAGGCCTCTAAATCATCCATCAAAGCCTGACAACCATTGGTGATAGATCAGGTAATCCTATTACATGTCTTATAGCATCCTCTACCAAGGGGATCATTGATTCTAGTGCTACAAATCATATGACCGGGAACCTAGGTATTCCCTCATCCTTTGATTCCCAAACTTCTTTCCCAAATGTGACATTAGTTGATGGGTCCATTGCATCTATAGTAGGCTCTAGGGTTGCCCTTCCTACTCCATCTCTTCCATTGTCCTCTGTTTTATGCCTACCTGATTTCTCTTTCAACTTACTCTTTGTCAGTAAACTTTCTCATATCCTTAATTATTGCGTGTCATTTTTTCCTACCCATTGTATCATTCAAGATCTTAAGACGAAAACGATTATTGGTAGAGAGTATGAGTCTAGTGGTTTGTATCTTCTTAACACTACTTCTACACCATCAATTCCACAACCAGCCGCATGCTCCGATGTCCTCTCCCCTCTTGATCTCCACTGTCATTTGGGACATCCTTCCTTATCAACTTTGAAGAAGTTGTCTCCTCATTTGTCTTCTTTATTGAACATAATTTAACACCTAACTAAACTGTTAGGTTGAAGAGAACTTAGGAAAAAATATCCCACGTTATCATGTATTGAACCATAGACCAATCTTATACAAAAGGTTTCCTACTTAAGTTAGAACTCTATCTAGCTTCAAACACTATAAAGATATACCCATTCTAAGATACTTCTACTACTTTACATTATCTCTATTATTTAGGTAACTTATCTTCACAATCTTATCTCCTATAATTTTTCCAGTTATCTAGGAACTCTTTTCTTCTTCTTTATCCGCATCGTCTCGGCTTCATCTCTATCTTCATCTCTTTCTCTTGTAGCATGTTAATAACCTCTTCTTCTTTATCTTAAACATACAGATTCCTAACACCCCCTCTCAAGCTGGTGAATAGACATCTTCCATTCCCAACTTGCTAATTAAAGCTTCAAACCCCAGTCTTGACATAGCCTTTGTAAGAACATTTGCTTCTTGATTTTCTGTAAGAACATAAGTTAGCTGGATTCCTCCTTCCTCAATTTCTCTTAGTATGAAACTTCTATCAATTCTCACATGCTTCATCCTATCATGTTGAACAGGGTTATTGACAATGCTTATGGCTGACTTGCTGTCGCTATATAGCTTCGTTGGTAATTTTAGAGGCATTCTCATATCTTCCATTATCCTTGTCAACCAAATTAATTCACAAATACCTTGAGTTATTGTCCTGAATTCTGCTTCAGCACTACTTCTTGCAACCACGGTTTGTTTCTTACTCCTCCAAGTACTGAGATTTCCCCATAGTTTAGTGCAGAAACCTGAAGTAGACCTGCTATCAGTAACCGATCCGGCCCAATCAACATCAACAAATCCTTCTACCCATCTATTCTCAACTTTCTTAAATAACAAACCTTTCCTAGGTGTCCCCTTTAAGTATCTCAAAATATGGTAAGCAGCATCTAAGTGTTGTTGAGTAGGTGAGTGCATAAATTGGCTCACAATGCTTACTACATATGCTATGTCTAGATGTGTGAGTGAGAGATAGATCATTCTGCCAATAAGCCTTTGATACCTTTCTTTATCAACTAGAAGATCATTATCCTTTATGAGATATTTCCAATTTCTTTCTAAGGGTGTGTGCCTCGGTTTACAACCTAGCATACTTGTATCTTTAAGGAGGTCTAGAGTGTATTTCCTTTGAGAGAGTTGTATGCCCAACTTCCTTCTTGCCACTTTCATTTCCAAGAAGTATTTCATTTCTCCAAGATCTTTAACCTCAAACTCTTTCTTCAGTCTTTGTTTCAAATTTTCAATTTCTGAAGCATCATCACCGGTTGTAATTATGTCATCCACGTATACAATTAGGATACACCTCTTTCCATCTGTTGTACACTTGGTGAAAAATGTATGATCTGCTTCTCCTTGTGTGTAGCCAAACTTAGTGATTGTTGAGCTGAATTTCTTGAACCAAGCTCGTGGAGATTGCTTTAGCCCATAGAGTGATCGTTGTAGTTTGCACACTTTGCCAGTTTTTCCTTCTTCTTCAAACCCCGGTGGGATTCTCATGTACACTTCCTCTTCTAATTCCCTATTTAGGAATGCATTTTTAATATCTAGCTAGAACAATTTAGTAGCGCCCCACTTTCCAAAATACACAACAATGCGAAAAATAAGCTAATATCACCTATGGGCATTATGGAAACCCTTGCTAACGAAAGTACTGGATCGAATCTGAAAGTTTAATCAAAGCTAAATAAAGGGGGTTTCCACTATATTTCCTTTACAAGAACAAGAAATGCTCACGACTTCCAATACTCCAAAAAAACTCAACACACCACTGTAGGTACAACTGTAGGACACCCACACACACACCTCTTACAACCTTGAGTATCCTAGCTGCTATTTATAATACATCATTCAGGTTACGTGGGTACATAATGAAATAATGTAACCCCCCAAAGCTAGCTAAGCACCACCTTCTTGCCCTTCTTGAACTGGAACCTGGAACACCTGACACGTTTGATAAACTTGGAACGTTGAATGTCCTAGGGGTATGAAACACCCGAGTTAAATTTACATCTAAGTGAGTGGTACAAGGAAAGAAACAGTGCATGCAAAAGTAATATGCAATATATCAAGAAGTCTCCCCGAGCCTCCATCATTCCTATCGGCACTCGTGTGAAACTCCTCAACCCCACCTGTAGGCACAGGATTGCCCCCCCGATCATTGTGACGATTCTCCAATAAGTGGCCAACCATCATATACAAGTTCCCAATCCACCAATAGCCACTGTCACCAAACAACATGTTGAAGACAAAGCAGAAGGAATATGCACAAATTAAGGAATATCAATTAGGCATGACCCCACCTGTAGGCACAGTGCACAAACTAAGGAATATATGATGTGAAAACCACAAGCCACACGCGAGAGGAATCATGTTTAACCCCATCCACGAACCACAACCACAAACTCCGTGATGTAGGAAAAATAGGAAAGAAATGCTCGGAAGCAAGGAAACATGAGATGTAAGCCACCAACCCCACATAAATGAGACCAAGGATAATCAATAAGAAGCAAGAAACATGCGAAAACCACTCACCTTGAAGGTTTACCCTAAGAAGCACTGTTTACGACGAGCGGGACTGGGTTCTCTGCAGAAATCACGAATTTCAGTAAACCAAACACCAAATATGTTTACATAGGGTTGTAGGGAATTAAAATAGGGTCAACTCTGTAAATTTTCAGGTCAAGAGGAGATCTCACGCGTCGCCGGAAGGTGGCTGACGCGCCCACACGTGCAGCCCTTTGCCGGCGTGTGTAGTTCTCGAGTAATTTTCAAGGAACAAATTAAGGATTTTCTGAAAGATCGTGGAGACTAATGCAAGGGATCATCATCTTAAGGGATTTTGGAAGGTTTAAGGAATTCTAGGGCTCAAGTGTTATAAGTACGAAGAACTTTTGGGCTAAGGAGTTATTTATGAGAAACTTAAAATATCTACTAACTAAACACTTAAGGAAACCAAATGGGTCTAACTTATGGTTAGAAGAGTAATGATGAACAATGATGGCAACCTAAATAAACATGTGGAAGCACACATCTCAAGGGACACTTGTCGCAAGGGCATGAAAAGGCACAAATCTCTAAGGACACGTGGCACAATCCTATGAAGGTCATGATGACCTCTCTTATCCAAGCGACACGTGGCACGCTCGGATTAGCTAAGGATGTCTATAAATACCAAGCCTTTGGAAGGGTCATTCTTACCATTAAACAAGAGGGTAAAGAGGTGAGTTTAAGAGGAGAAACTCTGCCCAAAAACGAGGTGGAAAAATGCTTTATCGGAAAAGTCAAGCCTCCATCGTAAAGCATGCCAAACAACGTCAAATCTGAGACTTTGGAGGCTAAGTCTTGGATTTCAAAATGATCCAAAGGTGGATTAAATGTTATTTGAGATCCGCAATCATGACTCCCAAATGGTTTAGTTAGCTTAATTCATTACCCTAACGATCCAGTCGTAAAGTTCCAAGAATTACACATTGACTCGAACTTTTCAAGTAATTGCACTTAAACCCTTTGTAACTTGGTCCCCGGACCATCTTTTAATTACATTTTAGCTCCCAAAGAAATGATAAATTACGCTAATATCCCAAGATTTTAGGTAAATTACACTTTTACCCGAACTTCAATATTTACGATTTTGCCACTGGCTTAAAAACTGAATCTTTGTCCCAAAGCTTCTATAATCCCTTAAAAAGACCTATTTTCTCAAGTATTAGAATCTAATAATCTCAGGTATTACATCATATTTGAGTTCGAAAATCTGGGGTATTACAAATTTCCAATCCAGATTTACAGCAAGAGATAATATAACCCGTGTGGAATTTAACTTTGCTACAGGTGCAAATGTTTCCTCATAGTCTATTCCATAAGTTTGAGGGTACCCTTGAGCTACTAACCTTGCTTTGTGTCTATCCACACAGCCATCTGATCTATACTTGATAGTAAATACCCATTTGCAGCAATGATCTTTTTGTCTTTGGGAGTTGCAACAACATCCCATGTGTGGTTCCCCATCAAGGCTTTAATTTCCTCCATCACTACTTCCTTCCATTTAGGATCTTTTAGAGCTTCTTTGATATTTTGAGGTACTATTATTGCATCAACAGTAGTTGTGAAAGCCTTAAACTATGTAGACAACCTGGAATATGTTAGATAATTAGAAATAGGATGCTTAACACATGATCTCACATCTTTCGGATAGCAATGGGAATGTCTAGATCACTGTCGTGGCTGGCATCATGCTCTCTGGTTGATTCAGTATGTTCAGCAAGTTCTTCCTCTCTTGTTGGACCTTCCCTTGGTTCTAATGATTGGCCGAGATGAGGATCAGAACACTTAGACCTTCTTGAATAAACTTTGATAGCCTTTTCTCCCCTCAAATCAGTCACTAAGGGCTCAGTTTGTTGGGGAACAGGAGAGTTAGAGGAGTCAAGGTTGGCTGATTCGATGAGAATTGGTTGAAAGGAAGGTGGGAGAGGAAGAGATACCATAGGATCCCAATGATTTTCAACCTACTGGAGCCCACTGCTGGAATAATAGAATTCATTTTCCATAAATGTCACATCACAAGAAACAAAGAATTTTTGTGATGATGGGCAATAACATTTATATCCTTTTTGTGTGGGAGAATAGCCAATAAACATGCATTTGAAGGATTTTGGCTCGAGTTTGTGATGGTTAGAACCAGTTTGATGAACGTATACAACACAACCAAAAACTCTAGTAGAAAGAGAGTTAAGGATGCGTGTATGAGGATAATAATGAAAGAGATGATTCAAGGGAATTTGATAGTCTATTACTTTGAATGGCAGCCTATTGATCAAATAAGAGGCTGTTAAAACCGCCTCACCCTAATACCTATGAGGAGTAGGAACTAGCAATCATTAGGGATCTAGCCACTTCAAGCAAATGGCGATTTTTTCTCTCCGCTACCCCATTTTGCTTAGGAGTATAGGGGCAAGTGCTTTGATGAAAAATCCCATGATTTATTAGATATTGGGTGAGGGGTTGAGAGAAGTATTCACGGTCATTGTCAATCCTAAGGATGCAAATAGAGGACTGAAAAATATTTTGAACCAATTTATGAAAGGCTTGAAAGATAGCACCTACTTCAAATTTTTCTTTCATGAGATATACCTAACATACTCTTGTGCGGTCATCAGTAAAGGTGACAAACCATCTAGCACCAGTCAAGTTTGGAATTCTTGCTGGGCCCCAAATATCGCTATGAATCAAGTAAAACGACTTAGAAGGAGAGTAAGAATGAGGCTAATATGTACTGTGTGTTTGTTTTGCAAGAATGCAACTTTCACATTAAAGAACTATTCCCTCTTTATTGAAAAATAAATCTGGATACAACCGTTTTAAATAAGAAAAGCTAGGATGGCCAAGCCTATTATGCCATAACAAAATATTGGAATTAGAATGAACTGTAAACTAGAGTCTAGGAATTAACTAATTTGAGGGAGATAGGTTGTCTGATATCCAATAAAGCCCGTTCTTTTCCTCAGCACTACTAATCATCTTCCCCGATGTTCGGTCCTGAAAAACACAAAGAGAAAGAAGAAAAATCACAGTGCAGTCCATATCCCTTGTTAATTTGCTAGCAAATAACAAATTGCATGTCAAACTTGGCACATATAGTATTGTTTTAAGTTTCAATCCAGCCACACATATACTCTCGTATCCCTTAACAATGGACATGTTTCCATCTGCCATTAACACTGTTAACTTCTTATTTTGAGGCTGAAATTTTTCAAAAAACAGTTTTGATCCGGTCATGTGATCGGATGCACAGGTGTCAATGATCCAACCTTTTCCATTCACGCTTCTAGTAGTTAGAGAGTACTTTAAGTTACCTCTTTGGACCAATGATGCAGACGTGCTGGCTGTTGATATGTCTGGATCCTTTGTCAGTTGAGTGTCAAGTAGTTTTTGTAACATCTGCATCTGATCACTAGTTAGAGTCATACTTATACCTTTCTCGGGTATGGGAGGGGTTGCAACTGATGTTGTGTAGGCTTCTCTCTCTTTTTCTCTTCTATTCTTCGGTTTCCAATTGGCTGGCTTCCCATGCAACTTCCAGCAAGTTTCTTTGGTGTGATATGGCTTGTTGCAATACTCACACCATGGTTTATCCCTAGGGAATTCCTCCCTCTTGGTTGTGATAAGTGTCGATCCTGTACTTGGATCTCCTGCTGGAAGCATGACTCGTTTTTTGCTTTCCTCTCTTCTTACCTCTGCAAATACCTATCGGAGGGAAGGAAGAGGTTTTAAGCCGAGTAGGTGACCTCTCACTTCGTCTAGATCGGAATTAAGGCCCTAGAGGAAGTCAAAAATATTTTCTTTCTCTAGCATCTTACCATACTTCAAGCTGTCAGTTGTGCACTCCCAACTTGGATCATAAAAGAGATCCATCTTCTGGCAAAGTTCTAGCAGAGTATTGTAATATTCAGTCACATATATTACCTTGCATAGTGGTCCGAATGGCTAATTGAATCTCGAAACATTGGGTTGTATTTTCGAGATCCGAGTATATTTCTTGGACTGCATCCCATGCCTCCTTAGCTATCTTGTAGAAGAGGTTTGTGCGACCAATTTTTAGCTCCATCGAGTTGATGAGCCATGCCATAATGATCGAGTTCTTGGCCTACCATTTTTGATAATCGGCAGAGGTTTCTGGTGGTGCTACAACATCACCAAATAAGTAGCCATATTTGCCTTTTCCTTTAATCACTAATGTAATCGATTGACACCACTCTTGAAAATTCTAACCATTCAATCGGTGTTGAGTGATTTGCAGGCTTTGGCTATCAAAAGACAGGGGCGGTCCTTGAGTCACCATTGGTTGTTGGTTCAGATTTGGGGTCGATTCTGTAGATGTTGTAGATTTTGAAGTGGCCATGGCTGCTACAGGGATATGCCTTGATAAATCAGACTTGGATCAACCTGGCTCTGATACCATGAAAAAAATTGAACACCTAACTAAACTGTTAGGTTGAAGAGAACTTAGGAAAAAATATCTCACGTTATCATATATTGAACCATAGACCAATCTCTTATACAAAAGGTTTCCTACTTAAGTTAGAACTCTGCCTAGCTTCAAACACTATAAAGATATACCCATTCTAAGATACTTCTACTACTTTACATTATCTCTATTGTTTAGGTAACTTATCTTCACAATCTTATCTCCTATAATTTTTCCGGTTATCTAGGAACTCTCTTCTCCTTCTTTATTCGCATCATCTCGGCTTCATCTCTTTCTCTTACAGCACGTTAATAACCTCTTCTTCTTTATCATAAACATACAGATTCCTAACATTTATCTCATTTAGAATGTGAGTCATGTCAGTTTGCTAAACATCACCATGTGTCTTTTTTCCCTCACATTAATAAACGCACTTCATTTCCTTTTATGTTAATCCATTCTGATGTTTGGGGTCCATGTCCAGTACCATCTAGGTCTAGATATTGATATTTTGTAACCTTTGTTGACGATTATTCCCGTGCTACGTGGCTCTATTTAATGAAATCTCACTCTAAATTATTCTCTATATTTCGTTTCTACCTAGCTAAGATTCAAACACAGTTTCATACTAATATGCTTGTTTTACGTAACGACAATGCCAGTAAATTTTTTTCCCCCATTTACCTCTTTCTATCACAACATAGCATTCTTCATGAATCGTCTTGTGTTGATACCCCAACCCATAATGGTGTTGTTGCTGAAAGAAAAAATGGACCTCTTGGAAATTGCCAGGGCTCTTCTTTTCTACATGAAAGTTCCTAAATCCTTTTGGGCTGATGCCATCTCTACTGCCAACTTCTTGATTAATTGCATGCCTTCTTATGTCTTTGGGGGGATATTCCCTACTCTGTCTTATTTCCTTTTCAATCTCTATTCCCTGTTGAACCCCGTATCTTTGGTTGCACTTGTTTTGTCTGTGATGTCCATCCCCACTTGTCTAAGTTGGATCCAAAATCTCTTAAGTGCATTTTTCTTGGCTACTCTCGTACTCAGAAAGGGTATTGCTGCTTTTCTCCTACCCTTGGCTAGTACTTGGTCTCTGCCGATGTTACCTTCTTTGAGACCACACAGTTCTTTCCTATCTCTACTGAACATGAGTATGTCCATGAGGATGAAGATATTTTGGTCTACACTGTGACCACTCGCGCTGCTCCACCTATGTCACTTTACCCACCTACCTTGCAAGTGTATTCTCACAGGGCTTTGGCTTCATATCCTCTATTGGCTTCTTCTTCATCTGCAGATCCTTCTACCACCACCACGACCCCGGTTCTTCCATCTCCAAATTTGAGCCTTAACCTTCCCATCGCTCTTCGCAAAGGTAAATTTTTATGTACTTATCCTATATCTTCTTTTGCTTCTTGCACACATTTGTCTCCCTCCCTTCAATGGTTTATTTCATCTTTAGATTTGGTCTTGGTTCCTAAATGTTTATTTGAAGCTCTTTCACACCCTGGTTGGCATGTGGCTATGGTTGATGAGATGCGAGCCTTGGATGAGAATGGTACCTAGGATCTATTTCCTTTACCTTCTGGGAAAACGACTATCGGATGCAAATGGGTCTTTGTTGTCAAGGTTAATCCCGATGGTTCTGTGGCCTAGCTTAAAACCCGTTTGGTTGCAAAAGGGTATGCTTAAACCTATGATGTTGATTATTCTGATACATTTTCTCTAGTGGCTAAACTTGCTTCTATTCACCTGTTTATCTCTCTAGCTAGTGCTGATGATTGACCCCTATATCAACTCAATTTCAAGAATGTTTTTATTTATGGTGACCTACAAGAGGAAGTCTATATGGAGCAATCACCTGGGTTTGTTGCTTAGGAGGAGTGAAGCAAGGTTTGTAAACTTCTCAAATCCTATATGGTCTAAAACAAAGTCCTCATGCTTGGTTTGGGCAGTTTAGTGAGGTTATTCAAGAGTTTGGACTTAAAAAATGTGTCTTTTATCATTTAGTGTTATATTAACAATCTAAGGTTGGTATAATATTGTTAGTCATATATGTTGATGATATTGTTATCACAAGGAGTGACAATGCAGGCATTACAACTCTTAAGTCCTTCATCTAGTTGAGATTTCAGACTAAGGACTTGGGAAAGTTGAAATATTTCTTGGGAATCGAAGTAATGAGATCTAAAAAGGTATCTTTCTCTCTTAACATAAATATGTTCTTGATCTTTTGACTAAGACAACGAAGTTGGGAGTCAAACCATGTAGTGTGCCAATGATTACAAACCTACAACTTACACCGATGAGGGAGAGTTGTTTGAAAATCCTGAAATGTATAGAAGGTTGGTTGGTAAATTGAACTATCTAATTGTGACTCGTCTTGATATTGCTTATCCTTTCAGCATCATAAGTCAATTTATGTCCTCTCCCAGAATATCTTATTGGACAGCTTTAGAGCAAATTTTGTGTTATCTAAAAGAGCCCCATGACACGGTATCTTATATAAAAATCATGGGCACTCTAATGTTGAATACTTCATAGACGCAAATTGGACATCTTCTAAGGTTGACAAGAGATAAAAAATGGGATACGATGTCTTCGTTAGTGGAAATTTGGTTTCATGGAAGAGTAAGAAGCAGAATGTGGTATTTCCGTCTAGTGCAAAATCAGAATATCGAGCAATGGCACAATCAACATGTGGACTTATATGGATCCATCAACTAATAAGTGAAATTGGAATAGTCAACTCTCGACCTATGAAGCTATGGTGTGATAATCAAGCTTCTCTTCATATTGCATCCAATCCAGTTTTCCACAAGAGAACCAAACACATTGAAGTTGATTGTCATTTCATCCAAGAAAAGATCCAACAAAATATTATATCAATAGGTCATGTCAAGAGAGTTGAACAACTAGGTGATATATTCACAAAGACATTGAATAGTTCTAGAATTGACTATCTATTTAACAAGCTGGGCATCTATGCTCTAGCTTAAGGGGGAGTGTTATAGAAACTAGATCTATGTAAATATGGAAATTAGTCAACTACATAAATATGGAAAGTAGAATATCCTAGAGGAGTATAATCCTAGGATCTAGACTGTATATATTGGTGTAATATGCAACAATGAAAATATAGAAAAGCATTTTTTGTTCATCTTCTGCAGATACTGTAGATATTTGGACATAATTAACTTCTCTCAAATTATTATTCAGATTGGAGAAATTTA
This sequence comes from Diospyros lotus, assembly GCF_014633365.1. Classification (NCBI taxonomy): domain Eukaryota; kingdom Viridiplantae; phylum Streptophyta; class Magnoliopsida; order Ericales; family Ebenaceae; genus Diospyros; species Diospyros lotus. Next base: position 32,042,175 of record NC_068341.1, on the reverse strand, counting down.
TATACAAATGGTAATTACTCATATAGTGACAATTATACACAGAAAAAACTTTCACTTAGAAAATGAATAACTATATAAAAAACTGTCACTATAGTTTGTTTAACTACCTAATAGTCTTTATTTCTTGTACATGTTTTTCTGCATGCCCCCTCAAGCTCAACTGTAAATATTAGGAAAGCCCAGCTTGAGTCTTCGCATCTTCAAACTAGGTCTTCAGTAGATCCTTGTCCACACTCAATTTTTCTTTATGAAGTGTCTATTTGGGTCATTTTGAATAGTTGAGTTGCTACCAATATCTAGTTTAGACGACTAAGATATTAGGTAATTGAGAAGTCTCCTTGACAACTCCTCTATTGTGTCTCTAGTGTTGGAACACGTCTCCTTTGTGGCATCCCAGATTTCTTGTGCCGTTTCATGGAGGACACAATTTACTCTTGACTTGATGTGTCTTTAGGGTTAGTATACATCTCCTTTGTGGCATTCTCTTGTGCCATCCTGAGGAGAATGAAATTTCCTATCAAGTGCCTTTTATGAGAGGCGAGCACTATCCTCTTTTACAATGGTAGTTTTTTATGGGTTCAGCTATAACCACACTGCTTTTTCACAAGATCAAGCAATAACCCTTACAATGCTTTTTACACTTGGACTAAAGCAATAACCCGTACAATACTTTTTTACACTTGGATTGAAGCAATAACCCTTACAATACTTTTTTTTATATACTTGGGCTGAAGCAATAACACTTACAACTAAAATAAGATAAAGCCACCATAAAGTCTAAAGAAGCAACCTCCAAAAAAATAAAGACAACTCGCCATACCCATTGTTTAACTCATCCATGGCAGGCAGATTTTTTAAAAACTCTTGAGGTTTTTTTGGTTGAGTCCGTGCAAATCACCTTCTTAGGATATTTAGCGAGGCAGTGACAGTAGGGGCGGTTGCGAGTGCTGTCATCGAATGACCACATGATGACAACCGACGAATCAGCCTTCTCTGGTGTGATTGTTTGCCTTCTCCATGAGTTCGCTTGCAACCAACATCTACCATATTCAATGCCATAGTGCTGCTCTGTGCTACGTCTTTTCATCTTCTCTGATGGTTGCGATGGTTGTTCAAGTTTTGTGCTGCAAACCCTCTTATCTTCCTCATCGATCTCCATTTTGCAACCCTTCACTTCCTCTAACGTAGTTTCCTGATTGTGGTCAATTATCCCTTCAATGGCGATGGTTGTGATTGCAGTTAAGGGCAATCGCAATGATTGTGGCTAGGGTTGCGGCTGTGGAAAATGAAGTTACAGGAGATGAAGGAGATGTGCAATGGCTGACGATGGCAGAGAACTTCGCCATCTTCATCATTATTTCTCCCTCTGAACTCTCCGTCTCACTACTCTAATACCATGTTGATATTTGGACAAAATTAACTTCTCTCACTTTTCATTTGATAAGACATACATATATATTGAAAATACAAGGGAATAATTGCCCATATAGAGTCGGTTAAAGGAGGGAAAAAATAATTCGATTAAGGAAAGAAAAATTGTCACCTAGAGATAAAAAATAACTGTACATCTAAATACAAAATTGTAATCACATGATTTTTCTAAAGATGCCATATTAATTTAGCACTTTCCGAAAGGCTTAAGTTGTTAGAAATGGGTCCCAAGCTGCCCAACAAAGAAGGAAAACAAGCAAGTAGGAAAATAGAGATCGGACTGAGAGATAGTGCACTATATATGATTTATTATTAATGATGATCCTTGAATTAAAAATTACAGATATAAACATGCTATAGTAATATTGGCAAGATGCCATTCCACCAAGCTGTTCTCATTATCTAATTTTCTTGATCTTTTCTCCGTGTCAAACCATTTTGCAGGATAGTTCCAAATTTAGCTATCAGTAAAGTCTTATCACGTGACAACAACAAAGTTCGTATTTTGCAGGTATGATAGAATTCAATTCTTCACTTTTTTAGTTGCTTATTTAGGATGTTCCTATATTACTACCTTATCCCACTCCTAGGCAAGTTTTTTACCATTTGTCATCCTTATTTTTATTTATTGTTGTCATTATTATTGTTACTATTATTTTTATTATTCTATAGGAGGAGGAGGCGGCCAGATTATTGAAAACTAAAAGTGAATGGTAGGAAACCTAAAACATGCATTGCAACAAGTAGTAATTTGAAGGGAACAACGGAGAGAAAGAAATAGATGGAGCAATTAGGTTCCATTGATCTCAAAAGTAAAATGATTTCTAATAAGATGTCTATGATGCTGGCACAATCTATTTTGAGTTCGATAAAGGCTAGGTCTCAAGGATTAACCACCTATTGAAAAGTACTAATTCCTTCATAGTGATCAAGAGTTTTAACTATAATCAAACTTCATAATTTTAGTTATATAGTATTTTGGTTATTTAGGAATTTTGGAGTATTAGATATTTTAAGTTCTTGTTCTTATTCTCATTTGATTCCAAGTTTAGTTAGGAATAGGATATTACATCTTTGTTTCCAACTTTAGCTTTGATTCTTGGTAAGGTGTCGAAAGCTTATAAAAATTTATGCAAACAACTTGGCACAAAAGATAAGCAAAGAGATTTATATAAGTTAACTAAAGCATGAGAAAGAAAAGTAAGGAGTTTGAGATAAGTAAAATGCATAAAAAACTAAAATCAAAAGGTACTAGTAAGTGAGGGAGTGATTAAGGAAAGATGGAAGGAGTATTTCAAAGTTATTCTATGAAAATGGAGAAACAAGGCTTATATTGGGGCATCATAGTAACTCTAAAAAATATATAAATTACATGTTTGATAGACATATTTTTCAAACTGAAATAAAGTATTGAAAATGATGAAGAATAGTAAAATAGTTTTACTAAATAACATCCCAATAGAAGGATGGAAGTGCATGGGAGAATAGAGCAATTTTTGGTTAATGAAATCATTGGATGTGATCCTTAAATCAAAAAGGATTTCAGACAAGTGTAGAAAGAGTACTTTAGTGCATATTTATAAAAATAAAGGAGACGTGCAAAGATGTGAAAACTGTAAAGGGATGTAGCTAAGCCAAGGTTAAGAAGAGAAACCAAGGTCTCTGAAAACCAATTTGGTAGTGTTCCTTCCTGGTAGGTTAGCAATTAAAGCTATTTACTTACTAAGATGTCTAATGAAAATACTTAGAGATAAACAAAAATATTTGCACATGGTATTTACTAAATTTGAAAATTCCTATGACAGAGTCCCTAAAGAAGTCTTATGGATTGTGTTGGAGAATAAACAAGTCCATATTTCTTATATATAGGTTATAAAGACATGTATCATCAAGTAGAAACGTGTGTTAGGACTTATGGAGGAGATACTTAGCTTCCTTGATTATAATTGGATGGCATAAGGATCTACATTGAGCCCTTACCTCCTTGCATTTGTAATGGATAAACTCACAAAGAAAAACATGTGTTAGGCTAGAGGACATATTGAGACTTTCCCAACTACAATTGGATTGTATCAAGGATCTATATTAAGCCTTTACCTCTTCACTCTTGTAATGGATGAACTCATAAAGCATATGTAAGTCGAAGTGCCTTAGTGTATATTATTTGTAGACAATATTGTCTTGATGAATGTGACAAAAGAAGGCATGAATAATAAACTTGAAGGATGGAGAAACATCTTAGAATTCAAAGGTTTTAAATTAAGTAGGACAAAAATAAGTATGTAGAATAAAAATTCGAGGGAAAAAAAAAATAGAAGTATAGATAGTGTTATTGTGAGACTTGGAGATGGAATTATCCTAAAAAAATATCAATTTTGACATCTTATATCAATTGCTCAAAAAGAAAGGGAGATTATGGAAGGATGTTACTCATAGAATCAAGAAAAAATGGCCAAAGTGGAGAAGTGTGTCTAGTTTTATGCAATCATAAAATACCTTTAAAGGCTTAAAGCTGAAGGGGAAGTTTATCAAATGGTTATAAGACCCATCTTTGTTGTATGGCTTAGAATATTGGGCAATTAAGAGCCAACATGTGTGAGATATGAGCATAGCTGGATAAGAATGTTACAATGAATGTGTGGACATGCAAGAAAGGGAAAAATAGGAAATGACATCAATAATAAAGTTAAAGTGACATTGATTGAAAATAAGATGTGGGAGTCACAATTAAAATAATTTGGATATGTCAAAAGAAGACTAATAGAGGCACCTATGAGACAATGGTGAAATGGAAGAAATTTGTAAGCAAAAGAAAGAGAAAGAGACCAAGGAAGCCTTAGTGGGGACCTCTTAGACTTGAGATTGGATATAATAGGCTTACGAAGGATATAACCATAGATAGAAATGGTTGGAGGTCTAGAATTCATATAATCGACCTCGCCTGGTTAGATTAAGGCTTGTGATTGTTCTTGTCGTTGTATATATGGTATTAATCATCTAGAATTCCATCAACATTCTCTATATAATAAATTATGATTACTAGTATATGTTGATAGTGTTGTGATTATTGTTGGAAAAATTAAAAAGTTGAAATCTTGATAGCTGAAAACCAGGTGATAAAGTTGTTGGGATATTTTCAAGTTAAAGTGATAGGAGATAAGAGATAAACAAAGGTTATAAGATAAGAGGATACGACACCAAGAAAGAAGGGGATTAAACAGTCCTTAGAAGATAATTCCAGCAGAAAATTAAGTTTAAGTTTTGATTATCTTTATTATATTAGAATTCAAATGTATTCCTGTATTTTAGGAAGATATTTCTGATGTATTCGTGTATATTTACCATATTAGAAATCAATGAAATGCAGGAAAAGTAGTCCTCTTTTCAATCGAGTATTATCCCTACTTGTTCTAATCCTTCTTGAGTAGTTCAACTAAGGTGCTCGAATACATCTTCTTGGTATTCAGCTTGTTTGTTCATGGTATCAGAGCCAGCAATGGTCGGGACTAATCCTTCTACCAATTCCTCATCATCCACATCTCTAAAGGGTACAACTTCTTCTATTCCAAACCCTATCCGACCCTCATCTCTTGAAAAGCATTTCCTCTAGATCACCCAACACAAATTAAATGGAACCAATTTCAAAGAATGGTTCTAATCTGTCTTCCTTGTTCTTAAAGGTAAAGGAAAAGCAAGGTATGACACCAGTGCAATTCCAATGCCAGATTCAGAAGCCCTGACTTATGGTGCTTGGGATGCAAAAAATTCCGTTGTGATGACATGGCTAATCAATTCCACCTAAGATTAGGAGAACCTACTTGTTTTACAAGATAGCCTAAGAAAGATGGGAGCCTGTGCAAGAGATATACTCAGATTTAGAAAATCCATCACAACATTTTGAAGTGCAGTCAAAAATCCGAGACACGCGACAAGGCCATAAAATAGTCACTGAATACTACAATTCATTGATTGAATTATGGCAGGAGATGAATTTATTTTACAATATGGATTGGAACTATACAAAGATGGTGTAAAATTCACTCAAATGCTTGAGAAGGAGTGGATATTTGATTTCTTACTAGGATTAAATAAAGATTTGGACGAGGTATGTGGCAGGTTACTAAGTACTAAGCTCTTTCCTAGTATTCGTGAAGTTTTTGTAGAAGTTAGAAGAGAAGAGAGTAGAAGAAGAGTAATGCTTACCAATTCATCCACCATCAAGTCTGACACTTCCCTGTCTACCTTAACTACTCATCAGAATAGAACACATGCTTCACATCAACAAAATCAAAAGACTAGCAAGGAGCAACTATGGTGCAATCATTGTAACAAGCCTAACCATACCAAGACCGGCTCAAGGGGTTGTGGGGCCCTAAGCAGTAAGTAGTTTAGCGCCTTCTAAAAAATATTAAAAATTTATTTTTCTTGCTTGTTGTATATAAACCATAAGGCGGTGGGACCGAATAATACACCAATAGAAGCATGGAAATGCATGGGAGAAGAAGGCATCTCTTGGCTAACAAAATTATTTAACGCGATCCTTAAATCAAAAAAGATGCCAGATGAGTTGAAGATGAGTACTTTGGTTCCTATATACAAGAACAAAGGAGATGTTCAAAACTGTGAAAATTACAAAGGAAAGCCATACTATGAAACTTTGGGAGAGAGTAATAGAGCAAAGGCTCAGAAAAGAAACAGATGTCTCGAAAAATAAATTTGGTTTCCTGGATGATAAGTCAACAATGGAAGCTATATACCTACTAAGGCGTCTAATGGAAAGGTATCAGGATTAGCAGAAAGACCTACATATGGTGTTTATAGATCTAGAAAAGGCCTATGATAGGGTCCCTAAAGAAGTATTATGGAGGGTTTTAAAGAAGAAAAGAGTCTGAATAGCCTATATACAAGCCCTTAAGGATATGTATCACAGTGCAGAGACAAGGGTCAGAATATGCGGAGGGGATACTGAACCGTTTAAAATTATAATGGGACTAGTCCAAGGTTCTACACTAAGTCCATATTTATTTGCTTTAGTAATGGATGAACTCACTAAACACATTCAGATAAAGGTGTCGTGGTGTATGCTATTTGCAGATGATATAGTGTTGGTGGATGAAACAAAAGAGGGAATGAACACTAAGCTTGAGTTGTGGAGAAACAATTTAGAATCTAAGAGATTTAAATTAAGTAGAAGGAAAACAGAATATATGGAATGTAAATTTAGTAAGAATGCAAGAGTTGAGGATATTATAATAAAATTGGAAGACTAAATCTTACAAAGAAAAGTCCATTTTCAATATTTGGGATCAGTGATTCAAAAAGATGGAGAAATTCACAATGATGTCACGCATAGAATTAAGGCAGGTTGGCTAAAATGAAGAAATGCATCAAGGGTGTTATGTGATGGTAAAATCCCAATAAAATTGAAAGGAAATTTCTATAGGACAGCTATAAGACCAGTCTTGTTGTATGGCTCAAAATGTTGGGCAGTCAAATACCAGCATGAGCAAAAGACGAGCGTAGCGAAGATGAGGATGCTAAGATGGATGTGCGGTTATACAAGAAAAGATAAAATTAGAAATGAGGTTATTCGTAATAAAGTAGGAGTAGTGCCAATCGAGGAGAAGATGAGAGAAACTAGACTAAGATGGTTTGGTCATGTGAGAAGGAAACTAAGAGACGCTCCTGTGAGGAGAATTGATAAAATGGAATAATTAATCAAAAAAAGATGCAGACCCAAAAAGACTTTGGGAGAGACATTAAAATTTGATATGAAGTGTATAAGCCTAAATGAAGATATGACAAAAGAAAGAAATACATGGAAGTCTAGAATTCATGTAGCCGACCCATATAGTGGGATAAATGATGGATATGTTGTTGTTGTTATTTTAGTTTAGAAAGTAAATCTTTTTCAATTAACAATATAACCAAATTACTTAATCTTTCTTGTGACATAGTTGAACGTAAATAAAATTTTATTAATTTTAATTTTAAAAAACTTATTTTTGCTAAAATCACATGAATAGTTAATAATATTCTATTAGCTATAGATGCATTTGAAAAAGAATTTACCTTTTTTTTATAAAATTTAGTATCGCAAGTGGTGTTTTTATTTCAATGGTTATAATTTCTTTTAAAACTTTTAATTTTAAAAATAAATTTAAACCATCAATATCATAGGGCATATCATGTTTTAAAAAATTTTCAAAATTTAAATAATTTTTCTTCAAATTATCATCATCAAATAATTTTAATTTTTCTACATTATAAGCAAACCATAGTTTTCTATCAGTTTTCTCTCTCTCTCTCTCTCTCATGTCAGTTGCCACTCAAAAGTCAAATTGTCAAAATGTCACACCACCTCACCCACATTTATTGTTGCCACAGGGAAAGGAAGGGGCTAGCAGTTGTTGTCCGGCACTCTCTCTCTCGCGCGCGCGTGCTGGCAACCGCATCCCATCGGTCATCTCTCTCTCATGCTCATCATCTTGGCCGTCGGGCAGGGCCATAGCCTCTACAAATTTTTTTGGGGCCCCCTTTCTAAGGGCCGACGATTGGTTAGCCATCAGTGGCCTCCTTCTAGGCAACAGGGTCGACGGCCTCTAGGAATTTTTTGGGGCCCCTCTTTTTTGGAGGCCCTGGGCATAGGCCTTAATGGCCCATGCCTTAAGTCGGCCCTAAACCATACAGAGAAGACATGCTGGAAACTACATGGAACACCAGTTGGCTGGAAACCATGTAACCAGAGGGAGACAAATCATGAGTCTAACTGAGCCCTTGCCACCGAACATCCAATGATAAAGAAAAATCTGGTAACTTAGTCTATCTGCTAAACAAATAAAATTTTTACAAACCTTATTGAGTAATCAGAATCTACTTAACGAAACACAAGCTGCATCTTCTTCATCCATGGCTACCGTTGCTCATAAAGGTAACACCAGTATTTCATGTTTTACAAATAACTATATAGATGGAGGGTGGATTATTAATACTGGTGCATCAGATCATATGACTGGAAATCGAACTAATTTCTCAACCTATGAAAGAATGTGATGATGATATCAAAATCACAATGGCAGATGACTCAGTATCAAAAGCAGTGGGTCATGGTTCTATTGATGTGTCAGGACTAAGATTAAACTCAGTTCTTCATGTTCCAAGATTAAACTACAATCTTGTTTCCATTAGCAAGCTTTCAAGGGACCAAAAATGTGCAGTAACTTTTTTCCCTTCACTTTGTGTGTCTCAGGACCTGTCTTTGAGATGGACAATTAGCAATGCTAAGGAGAAAAACGGTCTCTATATTCTCAACGGTGCTGGTTCTACCTCTAATATTCAATTACTTAAGAATATTTTCTTGTCAGTTTCTTTGCATTTAGAAACAAAACTTGGCATAAACGCCTTGCCATCCTAGTTTTGTTTATCTCAAATCGTTGTATCCAAAATTGTTTCGCAATAAAGATCCTTCTCTACATAAGTGTGAACACTATATTTATGACAAACAAACCAAGAACAATTATCCTTCTCATCCATATTAAATGTCAAAACCTTTTCATCTTATATATAGTGACATTTGGGGTCCTTCTCATTCTACCTCTCTAGCAAGTTCTAAGTGGTTCATTACTTTTATTGGTGACCACACTCGTGTATGTTGGATGTACCTTATGAAAGATAAATCGTAGGCAAACTCCATTGTCAAACAGTTTCATAAACATGTTGCCAATGTCTTTTAAGCCAACATCCAAATTTTGCGAGCTGACAATGGGAAGGAATACTTTACAAATGACCTAAAACAATACCTTATTGATCAAGGTATATTTCATTAGAGTTCTTACACCTACACACCCCAACAAAATGGAGTGGCAAAACGAAGATATAGACTCCTGCTAGAAGTAGCCCGACCCCTTTTGTTTGCTTGCCATGTTCCTAACTTGTTTTGGGGGAAGCTATTCTAACAATAGCCTATCTCATCAACCAATTACCCTCAAAAACTCTTTACCTTTGTACTCCTCTTAGTTGCTTACTTGATACATTTCCTCAAGTCTTATTACTCAACTCTCTATCTCCAAGAATTTCCAATTGCACTGTCTATGTCCATAATTAGCAGCTTCAAAAGGGAAAAATTTTATTCCAAAGCCATTAAATGTGTGTTTGTGGGATATTCACCAACCTCAAAAGGGTATAAGTGCTATAACCCTTCCTTAAACAAATTCTATGTTTCATATGATATTACCTTTTTTGAGGACCAAACCTTTTTCTTCATAGTTCTCTTCAAGGGGAAAAAGTAAGTGAAGGTAACCATTGGGATCCCTACCCATATCATTTCCTTCTCACTCCTCTACCTACCAAAATTCTCTTCCTTCTCAAAGCTCTCCTTCTCATAGCCCAAATTCAGAAGTTTCAACACGTGATCAAGTATTGACTAGAGGGGGAGAACCTAGTATCATTAAACTAACCATGATTTATTCAAGGAGACCGAAAGATCCCCAAGCTGTACATTCATTTGAACTGAGGTTAAGTTTAGAACCCACGAACAAGGATATGATGGTTAAGGACTTAAACCTCCCAATTGTTCTCAGGAAAGGAGTATAGTCATGCACTCAATACCCTACATCTAATCAATACAGGGCATTTGTTGCAAGTGTAGATAGTGGAAATTCCAAAAGATATTCGAAAAGCTCTACAAGATCCTAAGTGGAAAGATGTTGTCGATGAAGAAATGAGAGCACTTTTGAAAAATAAAATGTGGGAAGTGGTTGATTCTCCCCAAGGGAAGAAATTTGTGGGCTGCAAATGGATATTCTCTATAAAGTTCAAGCCTAAGGGGGAGATTGAGAAATACAAAGCAAGATTGGCAGCTCAAGGATACACCCAAATATATGGGATTGATTATAAAGAAATATTCGCCCCAGCGGCCAAGATGAATTCAATCAAGGTTCTTTTATCTCTAGCAGTTAACCTAGACTGAGAACTTTATCAAATGGACATCAAGAATGCATTTCTAAATGGAAATATGGAGGAAGAAGTATTTATGAGGATGGCCCTTGGTTTTGAAGGAGGAGACAACAAGGTATGCAAACTTAAGAAATCACTCTATGGATTAAAACAATCTCCTGGAGCATGGTTTACTAGATTCAGCATTACATTAAAAAGCTTTGGATATATTCAGGGACAAGCTGATCACACATTACTCATAAAATAATCAGCAAGTGGAGAAAGCACTATCCTAATTGCATATGCGGATGACATTGTGATTACAAGTGATGATTATTAGGAAATTACAACATTAAAAACTACTTGAAAAATGAATTTTTGTTTAAGGATCTTGGAACTCTTAAATATCTTCTTGATATGGAAACAACTCAAAGCAAATAGGGAATATTTGTTACTCAAAAGGAAATATATTCTAGATATGCTAAAGGAAACAAGGAAGCTTAGATGCAAACCTACCAGCACTCTTTTGGAAAGAAATTAAAAGTAGAAGGCCACTGAGAATGATCAATGATCCATCAGTACATTGTGAACAGTACCAGCGAAAAATTTATAAATCTATCACTCACTAGGCCTGATATTGCTTTTAATGTTAGTGTGATTAGTCAATCTATGCATTAGGAACAAAGTAACATTTTAAAGGCAGCTAATCGTTTTCTAAAGTATCTCAAAGGAACTCCGGGCAAGGGAATTTTGTTTAAGAAAGGTAAAAACTGAGATATAGAAAGGTTTGCAAATGCAGATTAAGCCAAGTCAATGGAAGACAACAAATGTACAATCGGATATTGGACTAAGTTGTGGGGAATCTTGTAACATGGAGGAGCAAGAAACAGTCTGTTGTGGCTAAAAGTAGCGCTGGAGCAAAATACTAGGCGATTACACAAGGTGTGTGTGAACTCATTTGGATCAAGAGACGTCTAAGGGACCTAAATTTAACTAGAGCAGATCCTATGAAACTGTACAGTGACCATAAATTAGCAATAAACATAGTCCATAACCCTATACAACATGATCGGATGAAGCATGTGTGTATTGATAGACACTTCTGGAAGACAACGCCAACACTTGGTGGTTCATGAAAAGGTTTTAGCTAGTTTTTAAAATTTTTTCAAAAACAACATAGGCAAAGGAAATGAAAACAAGATCACCTTGCAAGACTTAGTATGTAACAACCATATGCAACCAAAACAAAACCATCCATAGGCGATAAGGAAGATAAACCTCACTGGATGAACATGGAGATGGGCTAAACCACCTAGATCTGTAGCTCCCGACCTCACTGCAAGCCTCCAAAGCAGTCCCACGAACAGCCACCAATTGTCACGAACAGCTCCAAACTTGAATCCAAAACCAAAGAGGGATTGGATGAACCCTAAGAAGCTTGTAAACCAAAGCTTATAGGAAGATTAAATCATCAAATATTAAGCTATGGGAGTCAGTGAGAAGCAAAGTCACTAGATATTTGTGGATTTTCTCTATGTAGGGATCGGGTGAGTGGTTATTCTTGCAATATGCTCTGAAAATCATTTCCATGCATGTTGAAAAATTAGTTTGACAAATATATGTTATAAATTTCATTACTTGATGTCTATTCTTGAATTGTGGATTTAAAAACAAATTCAGAATGGGGATTTATCAAGTCATTTTAAAAAGATTACTGATGGTGGTAGCATGTTGTTATAAATTGTTGTGGGACCCATTGGAGAAGTCTAGGGGTTACCCTTTCAATTAAAGTTTGGCTATCTACTTGGTGCCATGGGAATTTTAGTTTTTCAACAGGAGATGATCTGATATATGCTAATTACACTCCACCGAGTACTTGGGAGTAGATTCGGGGAAATTACTGGGCCCCCTTGTATATTGATTGGATCTAGGGCTATACTACCCATAGATATCTGTTAGGGTTTGAATTGATTGTTGAATATTACAGTTCCCTTGATTTATTGGTCATTTATACATTGTGGAAAATTGTCGGCTGCACCATGTGATATTGATACGATATGTTTATTATTGGTGATACAAATTGGTGCATGGGAATTATTGGTGCATCTTTAAAACTGAATTCTGTTTTATTATTTATATGAAATCTTTATTTTGAATATTGATCTATTATAATGAGGTAACCTTCACTAGGTTTTAAGCTCATTAATCTCCTAATGTATTTTTCAGGTATACAAGATTAGTGGGGCTAGACATGGACTTGAATCAGGAGATTATAAGTAGACTCAGTTTGGGATAGTTTAATTTTCAAGTATTTTTGGAATAAAATTAAAGGATATTTAGGCTTTGTGAACTTTTAAGTCTTGGCTTAGGGTTAATGGTTGGTTAAAGAACCCACAGAGTGGGGGTGTGACAAAAACCAAGATTAGTAGGCCCATAACCCTAAGTCCTAGTTCCTTATTTGAAATATTTAATCCTGCAGCCTGCCTTTTATTAACCCATAAATTTTCTTGCATTCAGCCCTAGAATTTAATTTGAGGCTTTCATCATCAAAACAATTCCAGCACAATTAAATAGCTCTGGCCAACCCATGCATGAAACCAAGAGCCAACATCTTCCAGCTTTGTAAGATCTAGTTCCAACAGAATATATATATATATATTCAAGGAGGGGAAAAAAGATCCATAGAAAAAGAAAATTGTCTTGGGAATACAACAAAATTCTTGAAGAACTTGTGATTGCTTCCTACAGTTGACTCTCTGGTGATTAGTGGTAGATTCTTTGTTGATTTGCAATAGTTCAAGTTATAGCATTGTTTAACTCTCTGGAGGAGAGTTGATGCAGAATAAAGAAAAAAAATGCTGAAATTAGAGGAGAAGAAACCAGAGAGAGTAGAGGGAAGAAGTTGAGGGAAGGGAGTTGAAGAAGGAGATGAATAACAGTTGCAGAAAACAGAGGGAAGGACAGAGAGGAAGGAAGATGAACCAGACCAGAGAGATAGCATCCCTGGTGCTCTAGGGTCCCTGCTTTACAGGAGTCAAGAGAGGGTCATCAATTTTTATTCTATCTCAATGGTATATTTTTCTTTTCCTTTCACATCATTAATACCTATTTATAGACTAAAACTCCTACAACAAAAGCTATCAAATTCAAATTACAAGTTTTGAAACAAAAAAACTACTAAAATTGTCACAAAAGCTATCAAAATCAAAATTACATAAGTCAAGCAAAATCTAAGATTCTAATATTAGAAACAGCATAATTAAAATTTAATAATTCAAGATTTCTTATCCTAATTGCCTCAAGAATTCTACTCAACCAGGGAGAATGATTGAGATCCAGAATTTTAATTATTTTATAACTATATAATTCTACTTATCTAGGGATTTAGGATTTAAGGAATTGTAAGATTTTATTCGTACTTTAATTTTAATTGCAAGTTTAGTTAGTATTAGGAATTTAAGTTTCTGGTTCCAACTTCAATTCAGGTTTCTGGTTTACTAGGACTTTATGAGTTTATAAATACCTCACAAGTGCAGGAATTTAGATATTGAATTATTGAGTATTAAATAAAGAATATTTGGTGTTGATCTCTTCTTATCAGTTTCTTCTTGTTTGGTTGTTTGTCTTCTCTTCCCCTATTCTTTTATTCTCCCTCTTTCGATCTTCCTCTTCTCTTCTTCTTCTTTTTGGTTCTACCCCACTTCTTGACTCGATTCTTAGATGTGCACAAAGTGGATTATGAAATTTCTTAACTAGTGTTGTTAAACCATGGCTTGATAGGCATTGGATATCTCAAAAATTATATATCAATTTTTTTGTTCTTAGTTTCATAGGATTAAGTTAGTGGTTAACAATTAGGGGGAACAGTTTTTTCCATATGTAAAAACCACAAAAGCATGTGAAAGCATAAGCACGGAGAGAGGTATATCTTTCATTATTTAGATTTTCAACACTCCTTTGCATGTGTTTCTCATTCCTCTCCTTGAATATGCTTAAAACTTTCAACCATCACGTATTAGGATGTCATACTTGATTTAGAATCAGAGTTTTTTTGTACAATATTAAATTTTTTTATTTTTTTTTCTGTAAATGAGCAAATTCATTACACAGAAATTAAAGAATTAATATAGAACAAGCTGGGGCATACCTTGAGTGAATACACAAAACAAAAGGCAAGACAAAGCTATCACAACGAAAGGAAGCACAAACACACAAAACCACGATGCAGACAAGCTAACTATCCTTCACTAGCCTTCTTCTTCTTCTTTTGACGATCTCTTTTGCACTTGGATTTTTTTTTTTTTAGGGGGGGGTGATAGCTGGATATTTCATCAGAGTCGAACATAGCATTAATCGAGTCATCTACATCAAGATTCCCCGAGTGACAATCTTGGGAATCTGAGCCACTTACTGAAGGGATACTCTAGTCCTCTTGGATTGAAGAATAAAACCTATTAGCTACTAGAGGATTAGTCACCTTATCTTGAAAATCACTAGATTTCAAGGGTGGGGCTCAATGGGAACACCTCGCCTTTCCTTGAGATGGCCCTCTTGTACAACTACTCGACTAGGGAGACTGATGCCTTGTACTCGACTCTGTAGGCGAAGGGACTGGAAAGAAACCACCATTCACTGGCCCCGTGCCAGTATGGGCATCAGGGGATACAATAGGTTTTGGAACATAGACCTGTTTGACTTTCTTCAAAGAATTCACCGAAGAGTGACCAAAGACTCCATATTGTTTGCAAACAGATGGTTTCCATTAGTATTTGACCGAAAGTTTGGCGATTATCGAGTCTCCAGTAAAAGCATCAATGCCTTGTAATAATTCAACATGACTTGGAAATGTGGAAGAGGCATGAACCTCTACATAAATTTTGGCATAACTCAGACGCAAGTCTATCTTCTGTTATCGCATCTACATGAATAGGGTGGCCAAGTGCACTCACAATAATAGATAAGCCACTGCTAGTCCTCCCTTCTAAAGGAATATCATAAATTTTCGCCCAAATGGGGATTGATGAGTGGTAATCTTGAGAAAGTAGCATACCCGGTTCCCAAACCTTAAGAAAAAGGAGGCGGCCAAAGAATTGCCAAGGACCAGCTTCAAAGATATCCATCATCTGATCATGCGTCTCAAACTGGAAAAAATAGAAGCTCAAACGATTGGACAAAACAGCTTTAAGGCCATGCTGTTTCCAAATTTTCATAGCAACGATTGGACATAAATTGTTAACCACAAACTTATAAGCTTTAAAGATGGTGTAGCTTTAATTATTTAGATCTTCAATAATATGGGAGACAGATTTGTGAGGGTTTTTGCCAGATATGTGCCAAGCCTCGTGTTTTTATGTAGTTTTTCTTCTACTCTTGCACGGCATCCTCAATTGTTGTACTGTGAACCACATAATATAGTTTCTTATCCATGATATACTCTCTAGCAGGATTGTCTTGTCCAATTTTTACGCCCTGGGGTTATTCCAATGTCATATTTCATAATGTGGTAACATGTTAAATGGTCTGATTTCTATTGACAGGACTCTTTAGTTTGACTAGAATCTAGAAAAGATTAGTTCATTTATCAAGTATATCAGTGACATATATCAACCTTTCCAGAGAGAGATATATTTTGACAAACCCTTAACTTGTTGTAATCATAGACATTCTACATTATTTGGGAACTCTGTGAACATCCCCACAGTAGTACCAGATAGAAGGAAAGAGTTTGTTGCCTAGCACTATAATGTGGTGGAATATAGAAATTGTTTTTGTCAAAATTTTGGGTTAAATAAATATTTCACTTCCCTCTTGGTAGGTAAAGGCAAAATAGTTAGCTTTGTGCTCACTATGCTAATGCAGAGCAGTGGTCTCAAAGAAAGATAATGACACATTGCTTTACATGAGTTAATACGTTACATCTGTTCTTTTATACTTGGTGTACCTTCGTAATCAATAATGTTCTCTGCTCTTCTTCCATCAGGGAAGAAACTAGGAACTTCAAAAATCGACTCATTTGTTATTCCATTTGTTTCATTAGTGTATATAAAGAACATATGAAATTCTACTGCACATATGAAATTCTACTCATTTCTTCTACATCTCCAACTATTTCACAAATTTAGTGTTGGTAAAGAGCACACTGTCATTAATATAAAAGGCATAATGCTTACAAGAGTTTTTATTCTGCATTATATAATTTCAGGAAGGATGCAAGGGTTTACTGTATATGGTACTCCATGCCCGTGTTGTCTTAGATTTGTGTGAACAACTTGAACAGGAGATCAGTTTCGAGCAGGTTGAGGGGGACTTTGACTCATTTCAGGGAAAATGGCTTCTTGAGCAACTTGGAAATCATCACACGCTGTTGAAATATTCTGTGGAGTCAAAGATGCACCAGAATTCCATCCTTTCTGAGGCTATTATGGAAGAGGTTTGTGAATTATAGGCCCAATGCTCACCATGTTGAATTGCTCTTGTGCTTTATGCTACATGGAAGCCATTTCTATTATGCCAATATTTTCGCTAGTCAAATAAAAAAATGTTAGATTTTGATCCACAATCTCACCAGATCAAGTTTCATTAGAAATGGTTTGAGGCTTGTTAAAAAGTTGTTTAAACATGGTTTCCAAGTCTTCATGTTAAGATAGAAGAATATAAAGCAATTGGGAAAACAGGAGGAACTACAACAATATAAAGCAAGGTGTACTACAATAACCTAGCTGATAGATGCTGAAAGAGTAGTATAAGAATAAAGTAAAGGGATATTAGGAACTGGGTTATTGAGAAAGTGTGTGCATGACACAGCAGAAAAGAAGAATGATAAAAAGCTATGCTGCTCACTAGCAGAGAGAGCATGCATTGCTTCTTTTCATTATAGCACAATGAAATACTAGTTCGTGGGGAAATGAGGTCTTTTGTGAGAAATGTGCCACTTTTGACTCAAAATTCATCATTCATTCCCCATCCCCCTTTTGGACTTCTCCAATTATAGAGGCGAGGCATGTCCAAAGGTTGGTTTTATACACAGCTAGAAATCACCCAGAAGAACTTCACAGAAACTTTTTCCATTTTTTTTTATAAATAATTTATAAAACTGAACTGCGAAAATGGGACAATCCTGTTCAAAAGAGTGACAAAAGCAAAGTATAGTATAAGATTATCAACAAACCTTCAGGGAAAACTAGGAGTGTTTGCTTTTTAGTTAGTTTCTAGAGAAGTACTTATACCTATACTGTTTATTGAAGTACACATTCATGTGAGCATTTCAAAATGGTATAGTTAAGTTAGTAATTTGGTGGCTTTCTTGAAGTCCTAGTTTCGTCATTGATCAGTGTTCTAAAAATTTAGGTTATCTACAAAGATCTCCCGTCAAACTTGTGTGCCATTCGAGATTATATTGAAAATAGAGAAGTGCAAACCTCTGAAGAGACATCCACCCATGTTTTATGTACTGAAGAAGGAATCGCTTCATCTAGCGACAGCATACATACTGATCGTAACATGCGGATTGGGCAAGGTGCTGATTTCAATGGGCCACAACCTTCCAGACAAAGACCAAGGGTTCCAGGCTTGCAGAGAGATATTGAAGTTCTTAAAGCTGAACTTCAGGCCTTTATATCTGAGTACGGCCAGGAAGGATTTATGCCTATGAGAAAGCAACTCCGCAAGCATGGAAGGGTGGATATCGAGAAGGCAATCACACGCATGGGGGGATTTAGAAGGATTGCGTCATTGATGGATCTTTCACTTGCTTATAAGCACCGAAAACCAAAGGGTTATTGGGATAACCTTGAGAATTTGCAAGAAGAGGTACATTTTCTTTCCTTGATTTGGCTTGCGGTTGTGGGAGATTCTCCATTTTACCTGGCTCTTTCAGTTTAATGCTAAAAACCAATTATCTTAGCCAAATACTAACTCTCAAATGAGACAAGATATAAATATAAATATCATAGACATCGAATGTCCAATACATCCTGACAGTAACAAGTTCATTGTTCTCACAGATAAGTCAGTTCCAGAAGAACTGGGGAATGGACCCGTCATACATGCCCAGTAGAAAGTCCTTCGAGCGTGCAGGTCTGCATAATTGACCCTCGTCTCTGATCATAACATGGTTGCTTTTCATATAGAAACGGCTAGAACCTATCCATGTATTTGTATTGAAAAAAGTAAATCAAAGTTGATATATAGACTTTTATCTGTTACTAAGCACTTTTTTATCTCAAACCGGAGCATGGGGGGCTCTTTCTAGTTAAAATTAAGTCTCAATTCCGAAGGGTTTTTTTCCCCAAAAAAAATCAGATTCCAAATACATAATGACATCTTTGTGCATTTACGTGCTGAATTTCATAGAGTTTACATCGACTGTTGAAAGATTGTTATGTACCACGCATTGTGACTAACTTCGTATTCATTTCGTATTGGATGTTTGAAACAGGTCGCTATGACATTGCTCGTGCACTGGAAAAATGGGGCGGCCTGCATGAAGTATCTCGTCTTCTATCACTCAAGATGAGACACCCAAACAGACAGGGAAACCTTTTGAGAGATAAGAAAACGGAGTCTATACCAGCTACTACTGATGTCAATGGAGAAGGGAAGATGGCGTCTAAACCTTATGTTTCTCAAGATACACAAAAATGGCTGACAAAACTTAAGGACTTGGACCTTAACTGGGTTGAATGAATATAATTCTTTCTTTCTTTCTCACGGTCTTGAAGCTTCGATAAAGGGTGGTTTGAGTGTGCTTGGGCCAGTTGACGATGGACCCTGATAACCTTCAAAACCAAGTGAAGCTGAAGCTATTTGCAGAGGTCAGTCAGGTGAGCTTACATTTTATAAGGCCCTTGTAACCCAACGAGGACAATATATCAAACAGTTGTAAGGCCCTCATCACTCAAGGTTTAGAAGGAAGCCCAGTGAGGTGGAAGTGGATGCAATAACACAAATAGAACAAAGTGTTTGCACAAACAACATATCAAACCTTTATGCTCACCATGTAAAGTTAGTTATATGTATTTTAACTTATCAACTATTTCAATCTCTGACCTTATTTTCTGTAAGATTATTATAACTCAAATTGTGCGTAAACAAGTTTAGAAAATAAACTATTTAAGGTACATTTCTACAAATTCTAGGCTCAAAAGTCCTGTAAACTCCATCTACCAAAAGTACTTTATTTTGACAAGAGAAAATGTGCGTGATCAAAGATATGTGGAACCAATTAAAACTTAAATTAATCTATGGTCATTAATTAATATTTAACAATTTATACAGTGATGATATTTAATAATCACTTTTTTACGCCCCCCGCCCCCAAATGTGAGATGAAATACATGCAGCATTTAAGTTTAACATATACTTATTCCTGTTGTAGTTTAATTGAAGATAGAAGGAATCAAACTTCTTGAAGTTCAAGGTGAGCTCACGCTCACACATAAATTTGCATGTATTTAACCGGTGTTCATCCAGCTATGTTTAGGGATTCTGTGATTCTCCTGATACATGGATATTGCACAGCCACTCTTGTTAACCCAAAAAAAAAAAAAAAACAATAACAAAAACAGCATGAACTAATTCAGAGGGCTTGAGTTCAAGTTTGTTTTAAAATAATAACATGAAGAAGCCCTTGGGCTAGAGAAAAGTAAGCAAAGAATAGACTGAAAATGCTATCCACTAGTCTAATTCACTGGAATAATGGTTTGGTTTACATTTAGTTGGAGAAGCAGAGCAATGTGAATAAGATCACAACACAGAATTTTAAACAAAGGCTTCTTACAAGAAAATTACATAACAGCTCAACTTGAATGCCCCTAGGAGCTCGCAATACAGGTACTTGGCCTATTATTTTGATGGTAAATTAACTCAACAACAACAATTGCAAGCCTTAATCTCATTAGGTGTACAACGTCGACAATTATACTAAGTAAATTAGACAAATAAATCACATGACACAAAAATTTACTAGGTGAGTATTTATAGGATACATCTGAGACTTTTATAAAAGTTCCAACTAATGATGAATTTCCTAGAGAGCCAATGTCACTTCAGTTTAAATCAATTTCAGCCAAAGCATGATGAGGATGAATCCTCCAGACAATGAATTGTGGCTCTCTTCATAAGAACACTTGAGTCTCTGGTTCTATCTTGTTGATTAATTTATAAGGACATCACATGAAAATACCAGAATCCCTAGAAAATGAAGGCTGCAAAGCATGGATTTTGATATCGTAAGTTTTATGACCAGAGATTCCATCCCATGATGTTAGATCCTGCTTACCCGTTTTGACAGTGTAGAAATTACTATTCTCACTGTAAGCTATTCCAATCAAGCTACCACATTTACGGCAAAGCAGCTTGGTTCTTTGTCGAAACAAACCCCAAAATCGCTTGGAGGTGAAGAAGGGCATGAATTGAAGCTCGTCAATCTGAGAGAATCTGCTCTCATCAATGGAAAAGAATGAAATAATCCCTTTCTTTATTGATTTCCCATATTTAGCTCCGATTACTGAGGTGTTGCGATTGCAGGAATTTAGATTTAAGTTGTAGCCACAGGAACCACAGCTGCAACACAAATAAAAAAAGCATGTCAACAAACCAAGCCAGCACTCATAAATCGTACCTCAACAATGACACGAATTAGCCAACAAACCCTCGCAACAAGAATTATATTCTCTCACACTATATGAGTGTGTATCCAAATGATTACAAAGAATATATGATCCCTTAAAAGATCAGATATAACAATAAAAACTCAATAAATGTACCAAGGATTTCTCAACACTTAAATGTATATACAAGGAACGCTAATGCAAAATATTGTTGTTGAGGCCTTTGAATAGCTCCTTAAATAGGTAGAGCTGTTCAACATTCCAAACTGGCCATTTCTAGCCATTCGGACTTGTAACAGAGACAAAAGCTACCCTTAGTTTGTCAAAGAAATTATTTTGAAAGATTGAAACTGTAAAATTTTTAATGAAACTGCTCAAGTTCTGTAGGAACTTTAGAGCGTTTTTTATAAGGGAAAATACCCTCGGCTTCATAATTACCCCAATATCCCGGAAATATAGCCATTGGCACCAGTGCCACGTGCCCACTAATAAGATACTCCACTGACGTCATCCTACTCAGGTCCAGAGGAGACACGTGGCAGATGCGTATCACCACACTAGCCAGCCTGTTACTCGACAAGGATTCTCTGGATTCCTAAGGATCAACCATCCTTATTATATTCAAGAAGTTTGAAGTTAATTTGTAACTTTATGCAAGAAGAATGTAACTTTATTAGAGTCTGTCTTTGTTTGTTGTGGAGTTATCAAAATTTTTTATGAATGTTATTTGCAAGAGTTTGTCTTTGTTTGTTGGTATGGATCAAACTAAAAAAACTATGGTTAAAATCGAAATCGAATAGTTTGGTTATGGTTTATAATTTTTAAAATCAATGGGTAATGGTTTGGTTTTGGTTTTAGTAGTTTAAGTTTGGTTTGGTTATGGTTTTGGCAAAAACCGAAACCAAACTGAACCAATGCCAACCATATTCTCAACATGCTAGGTGAACCAAATAACCCTAGGAGAAAGAAGAAGATGCTCAAGTAATGCCAGATTTATTATTTATTTCTTGAAATTATCTGGCATGAACAGGATGAATATTAAGTTTGGACACTGTTTTGTAATGTATGATGTTTAAATTTTCTGTTGGGCCACCCAAGCCCAAAAGGAAGGATTAAACACGGGAATCATATTTGTTTAGTTTAAATTAAATGTAATTTCGAGACTTGTCATAGTTACCAGTTCAATGTATGCTTAAATGTCATTATCATATTCTTGATTAGGTTTGATCTGGACTACCTTTTGTTAAAACTATGAACAACCACCTTAAATCTAAATTTAAAGGTGAAACATTTAGTTTAAGGGGTAAAAGGGGATTATAATTGAAACATTGGGTTTATGTGTAATTTTCTTTTAAAAAAAGTCCCTAATATTCGAGGGGATAACAAGTTTGAAAAGTTAGGGTGTTACAATAACATACTCCATCAATGCCTTCTACAGTACAAGAGCCAATGGTCTAAATATGAGTTTCTTTTCAACTAGAGGAGATTGATGTAGGAGCATATTGTATTATATATTAGTGTTTTTATTTTCTACTTTGTTTAGCTTATGGTTAGTATTTTCATTATTAGGTTCTAGCTAGGATCTATATTATTGGCTTTATAAGTATTCGTGTGATTGGCATGTGACTTTATAGAACGGCTAGCTAAGACTAAAATGTTTGTTTTTTTATAAGAAGGCAGAGATTTATTCAAAAGAAGAAAAGCTAAAAGAAAATGTAAAATACAAAATAGAACATTCCCCTACAACCCATCGACTTTGATGGTGACCAATTAGGACCGGCTTAAAAATATTTATGGCCCTAGGCAAGAGTTACATTGGTGGCCCTTTAATAATATAAATAAATGTTAAAAATTATTTAAATTTTACTTTTCTTACTTTTTATATGCAAAATCACTAATTAAATTTTTGTATTCAAGTTTAGAAAGTAAATCTTTTTCAATTGACAATATAAGCAAATTACTTAATTTTTCTTGTGACATCATAATTGAAGGTAAATAAGATTTTACTAATTTTAATTTAGAAAAAAATTTACCTTTTTTATAAATTTAGTATCGCTGATGGTATTTTTATTTCCATGGTTAAAACCATTAATATCAAAAAGTGTGTTATGTTTTAGAAATTTTCAAGATTTGAACAATTTTTCTTCAAATTATCATCGTCAAGCAATTTTAACTTTTCTACATTATAAATGAAACCAAAATTATCTTCATATATTTTAAATTGTTCAAATCTGTTTCAAAGAGGGAAAATGGCATGATCAACTAAATATATAAAATAATTAATTCTAAAATATTATTCAATAGATAATTTCATCTCCTCATTTTCATTCTCATCAAATTGTTTCTTTTTCCTTCACAAAACTTTAGTTCTTTATTCATTTACTCTGCAATCTCTTTAGCAGAAATCATAGAAGATTTAAACCCATTTTCTCTATAGCTTTAAAAAAAAAATAAGACCTTTTAAGTGATATATTGCAACAACAATGTCCATATCTTTATATTGCAAATATTTACTAACCTTATTAACAGCAAACAACATATCATACCAAATAATCATGCCTAATAGAAATTCAAAATTTTCAATCTCATATGTTGCTAAAGAAATAGTTTCACTTTTTGCTTTACTGTTCTCACTAGTTTCTACTAATTGATATAAAGTATCTCTTATTTGTGGAGCTTAAAATCTGATTGCTTTAACACTTTCAATACGACTTTCCCAACATGTTTATGATAATGGCTTAACTGTCAAATTAGAAACACGATCTTGCAAAAATTTCCATCTTTTTGTAGAAGAAGAAAATAATGAGTATATGAGTTGTGTCACTCCAAAAAATGTCATAGCATTAGCACATGAATTAGCCATATCACAAAGAACTAAATTAAGAGTGACAATCACATGGTGTATAAAATGTTCTAGAATTTGAATCTAATAATATTTTTTGCACACCATGTCGTTTACCTTTTATATTAGACCCATTATCATATTCTTGCCCTCTCACATTTTTTACATCAAGCAAGATTTTTTATTTTACTTGAGAGTGCATTAAAAAGACATTAACCAAAGGTATCTATTTTTATGGGACTTATTAAATATCTACACATCTCAATATAAAAGACATTTGATCTTAATGACTTGTTTCTGGGGTACAATCAAGTATAATTGAAAAATATTTTGATTCTTTGATTTTTTTAATAATGGTATTTCTGATTTCTAATGTTAAAATATTTATCAACTCATTTCGTACAAATAATGCCTATTAAGTTAAAGAATAAGGTGTGCAAAAAGAATTATTAGACATAAATTCTAAGGCATTTAATACATCATGTAGTTGTCACAATCTTAATTTAGTTATTTGTGATATGGCTAATTCATCTGGTAATACTATGACATTTTTTGGAGTGACATAACACATATACTCATTATTTTCTTCTTCTACAAAAAGATGGAAAATTTTGCAAGATCGTGTTTCTAATTTGACACTTAAGCCATTATCACAAACACATTAGGAAAGTCGTATTGAAAGTGTTTAAAGCAATCAGATTTTAAGCTCCACAAATAAGAGATGTTTTATATCAATTAGCAGAAACTAGTGAGGATTCTAAAACAAAAGGTAAAGCCATTTCTTTAACCACATATAAGATTGAAAATTTTGAATTTCTATTAGGCATGATTTGTAATGACCCAAATTTAGTTATTCAATGTTGTGTCATGCTTTGAGGATTGAGTTGGTTAGCCTTCATGTTTAATATGATGTCTTTGGTGATTATTAATTAAGTGTTGCGTATATTCTTGGAATATCCGAATGTATATAATTCGGATGGGTTGAGTTTCTTGTGTCACGTAATTCGAATAGGGGGTTTGCCATTCGAATAGGTTGAAGTTTTTTTTTTGGGTGTTGTATTCGGATGGAGGATGATGCATTCGGATGGAGCATGGAAGCATTCGGATAGGAGGTAAGTCATTCGAATGGTGGCAGGGTCATTCGGATGCTACAGTGAGGCATCCGATGGCTAGAGACACATTCAGATGTACTGGTAGTAAGGCTGATTCGGATGCTACAGTGAGCAATTTGAATAAGGGGTGAGCAATTCGGATTGGGAGCTAAGGATTTGAATTGCCTATGTTTCCAGTGTGAAATTTTTGCCTTTCAACCCGATTTTGACCTTGATGCAGCCCAAATCTCTCAAAACATGAAAGTTGTAGATCTTTCTTTTGTCGTTCCATAGCATCTTAAATCACCTCAATCGGAGGTTGGACGAGAGAGTTATGCCCCAAATATGAAGAGATGTTGAATTTGCCAAAATCTTCATTTTTCATCTAATACCTCTCATATCCAGATGTCCCTTGCCATATCCAGATATCACTTTCAAACTCTAAAACCTTGCATTCGGATACGCTTTGTTTCTTTCCTGAATCCATCTTAATATGCATGTTCCATCCGGATATCTTCTTAATCCATCTAGATATGCATGTCCCATTCAGATATCTTCTTAACGCATCTGGATGGCCTCCACTTTCAGCAGCAACCAATTCACTTTCTCGATTCAGAAACTGCTTTTCAGGAAGGTATGTCGGGAATTTTCTTCTTTCTTACCACGTATCTTCGCCCATTACTTATTATCTCTTGCTTTTATATATATATATATATATATATTGAGTGTTTGTAAGAGAGGAAATTATCTTATAGAGTAAGGCTCGGGCTTGAGCAGTGAAGAAAAAAGTGTCGAGAAGAAGAAGAAGAAAAAAAAGAAGAAGAAGGAGAAGAGAAGAAGATAGGGGTTTGGATCTTTCACTTCAGGTGCTTCCTTATCCCTCTTTACAAGTCCTTTCTCTTTCCTTCTCCTCAGCGCGAGCTTTTCCTCTTTTCATAGTTATCCTCCTCAACTCTTAGTGAACCCCGAGCATGTACTGATGGTATTTGATATTAAGCTTTCTGGTTGTATCAATGATATAGGAGTACGTGCATGGCTAGTAAGTAATCGGCCGAGCCTTTAGTGGGTCTTGGAGAGTGTTATCTTTGGCTAATGTTATAGGAAAAAGGCACAAGCTTGGTCTATTTCGTCACTGGTTTGGTATCTCCATATTGTAATGTTAAATTACTCACTATGGTAGTGGAGTTTTCTGATAGTTGATTAATAAGGATCTCCTTACCGGAAGTTACAGGTAATTTTATTTGAGGATTATAAGTTTGTCTATTGCCAGTTTTCTCTATTTTGGTTATATAGCTTATCTTCCTTACTGTCGTTTGGTTATTTCCTTATTATTATTTCTTTATATTGATCTTGAATCGCTATGGTTGTAGTTGGGGTTCTATTTGAGGATTATAGGTTAGTTATTGGAGGATTATAGGCTTGGTTTATTTCTTTACTGAGTTAGGTTATTTGCTTACTGTGATGTTAAATTACTCATTGTTGTAGTTGGAGTTTGGGATAAGCTTATTATTTGAGGATTTAGTGGAGGATTCTCTCACTTTGAGATTCCAAAGGGTATATTTCGAGGATTTTAGACTTGTTATTTGAGGATTATAGGCTTATCATTTGTTGGTTGTCTCCCTGGTGGTTGGATCCTTGTCAGATGGTGAGTCTTTTCTTGTGAACTTCGAAGGGCTCGATTCTCCCTTCTATTTGTTGTTGGAATAAAGCTAGGTTGCTGCAGATAGGTTCTTGTCAAAGGTTGTTGTGGCCGAGAGTATTTGCATGTGTTTTCTCTTATTTCAAGTATATTGTTAGTTCAAATGCATGCAAGGGCTTGGCAATATGCATTTGGGGGTTTCATGTGACTAGTGTGCTTGGCCACAGGCATATTGCATTAGATGTGTCTTCCTAATGGGGCAAGCTAGGCTTGATGCATGGTTTTATGGGGGCTATGTATCATTGTTTATGCTCATTATGTCTCTGCATTATATTTAGACACGAGCACTGCATTGTATGTGATTTCCTATATGGGCGAGTAGGGTTTGATGCATGATTTTATGGGGTCTATGTATCAACATTTATGCTCACTATGCCACTGCATTATATTTGTGCATTGCATGGTTAACAGTGCCCGTGTGGGTGTGTTGTGATGGGTTTACAAACTCAGCTGGTGTGCCAGGTTTATGGACGTAGCTGGCGTACCAGATTTTATGGTCAGTTATCTTGTGATGTGATTACAGACGTGTTAGCTTGCCGCTCCAGGTTCCGGTCGCACCAGCCCAAAAGAGCTTTGGCTCAATGAGTTATTTATTCTGCCTTTCAAGGCAGTGGCACGTTTGTGATATGGACTTGGGTGTCGTGTGTCTTATGTGGGCTCCAAGGACCAATATGTGCATATTTTATTATGCAACATTTTTGTATATCTGACTTGGGTGTCGTGTGTCTTATGTGGGCCCCAAGGACCAATATGTGCATATTTTATTATTCAGCCTTTTTATATATCTATCATGTGATTCATGGGCATGTGATGTATGGTTGGTTGTCATGCTTTGCATGAGTTTTGCACTTGGGTGCGAGTAATCTCTAGCTTCCTTACTCTTATCAGCCTTTCATTTCTTATATGTTTGCTAAGTCTTGTGACTCACTCTTGTTTCTCTTCATTCCAAGTAAGGGCAAGGCGCTAAGTGTGGAGGCGAGGCTAGCAGTCTTTGAGCTATCCCGATAGATGTGTATAGGACAGTCCTAATAGATCCTGGTTTGGTGTATATCTTGTGATTTTATGCCATGGATGCTTAGCTTTTGAGCTTGGCATGGTTTTGTATGTGTATATATATATATATACACCATGTAACTCTATGACCAGTTATCTTTTATATGCATGCCTAGGATGTGAGTTATGCTTCCGCTATTATTTATTCAGTATGAGTTCAGGTGATCCTAGTTGAGCATGCATGGCAGGGTCAAGGTAGTTTCTTTTCTATTTTCTCTACCCCTCGTGGGCTCTCGCTTGGGTTCTTTGGCTTGGCTTGGCTAGGCTATCCGTGTGAGGGTTCTACATGATTATTTTGTATGATATATTGTTTGTTGTTAATATTGTTAGTGAATATTTACAATGTAAAGATATTTACAATTTAAAGATATGGACATTGTTGTTGCAATAAATCATTTGAAAGGTCTTATTTCTTTTTTTAAAAGCAATAAAGAAAATAGGATTAAATCTTCTATGGTTTTTGCCAAAGAGATTGCAGAATAAATGAATAAAAAACCAAAGTTTCGTGAAAAATGTACAATAAGGAGAAAGAAACAATTTGATGAGAATGAAAATGAAGAGATTAAATTATCTATTGAAGAATCTTTTAGAATTAATTATTTTACACATTTAGTTGATCATGCAATTTCTTCCCTTCAAAATAGGTTTGAACAATTTAAAATATATGAAAATAATTTTGGTTTCCTTTATAATATAGAAAAGTTAAAATTGCTTGATGATGATAATTTGAAGAAATTTTGTTTAAATCTTGAAAACTTTCTAAAACATAACATGCTTTCTGATATTGATAGTTTGGATCTATTTTCAAAATTAAAAGTTTTAAAAGAAATTATAACCATGAAAATAAAAACATCACTTGCGATACTAAATTTTTTAAAAAAAGATAAATTCTTTTCCAAATGTATGGATAGCTTATAAAATACTATTAACTATTCATGTTACTGTAACTTCAGCATAAAGAAATATTTCAAAATTAAAATTTATAAAATTTTATTTACGTTCCACTATGTCACAAGAAAGATTAAATAATTTGCCTATATTGTCAATTGACAAAGATTAACTCTTGCCTAGGGTCACAAATATTCTTAAACCGGCCCTGCGTCGCTCTTTCCATCGCCCTTCTTTCTCTTTCTAGTTTCCAATGATGGTTGTAATCCAACTAAGGTTCTTGCCATCACACCCAAATGGGTTACAACAATGGGGCTTGTAGTTTATTTTATATTTTTTTAGTTAGGTAGAGATTAGACTGATTTTGTCTTAATCTCGTTTAATTGACAACATTATTGATAGAAAAGGTGTTCCAGGCATTTAAAGTTCAAAGACTAATTTGCCTAAAAACAAATTACAAGAGGTATGTGAGCGAAAGGCCCAAACTATAACGAAGGGTGTACGGGCAATTTTCCCTAACTTTTATAGCATCCTTCCAACTTTGATTTTGTATTGTTCTAGCCCAAATTCCACACTTGTTTTGCTGATTCTTCATCTCTCAATGCATTACAGCCCCACCACATCAATCCATCCCTTCAAAAGGGGATACTCAACTTGAATACCTAATCCACCCACGCAATAATGAAACGTATACTAATATAGAAACTATTTTCTACACAACTTGGTTCAAACCAACATTATTTAAACTGATTGAATAATGCACCTACAATACAGGAAACAACACACACATATATTACAGAACACAAACTAACACACAATTGTACAATAGTGCACAATGATAAAATAGATTACTTAACAGAAGGCAAAGAAAATGCTCACGCGCACTGAATAAAGACGAGCTACAAAAACAGAACAACAGCGCAAAGAGTGGATGCAAAATAAGAAAGGTCTTAATATTGGTTAAAAAGTTTTCCTTAAACGGATTTAACCAAAAGGAAACAGAAATTGCATATTTAAAAAAAAAAAACTTAGTTCCTAGTTGCAGATACTCCAAAATTAGATTGGTTTCGGTAAAATCCTGCCGTGCGTGAACTTAAAATTTCATCGAAGAACAAGCGATTCAAGTAAAGGCGAGAACAACATAACGATCGGGTAACCTAAAGTAAAGCCTTTTCATAGCGCAAAGCAGAGAGTCGAAGATTTGGTGTCGGAGAGAGGAGAGGGTTGAACCTGTAGTTGACATCTCGGCAAGCCGGAGAAGATAACGATAACTGAAGAAGATCCTCAGTTCCGGTGGGGTAATCGACGCCGGCTAATATCGGTTTTGGCCGACCGTTCATCTTCTTCTCTAGATCCATTGTGACCGTTATGGAAATCGATCGATCGAGAGAGAGAGAGAGAGAAAGGTGGGGGGAGGGAGTGCCGTTGGCTATTTCAAGTGAATTAACGGTACAAAAAGTATGAAATTTTTTAAAATGTGCATTCTGCAGACTGCCCCTCTGCAGGACGTTTGTGCTTTATTTGATTAATCCATTATATTTTTTTTCGTAAAAATCTATTATATTATATAAACAAAGACTTAATTTGGTGTTTAAAGTGTTGTAATAAAGTGATTTCTTAAAATATTTATTACATATTTGTTTAAAAAATAAAAATTTAATTTGTCAACGTTATTTAAATTCAAGATCCTTCACCTAGCTTAAATTTGAAAATAATATTACTATTACAACACTATCTTTATTTAAATTTTGCCTAAAAAAATAAAAATTATACCATTAAGTAAATTTTCATTTCGAATCTTTTATTCCTCTTACCTGCACCTACGTAGCATGCAGAGCTGGCCTGGGGCCCACAATTGAGAGGGGCCCAAATTTTTTTTTAAGTTTATGTATATATGTGTATAAAAAATTAACAAAAGAAGATTTCATTGCTATTTTTATTTTGTAGGTATATGTGATGATTGTTTTTGCTTCAATTAATTGTGAATGATGAAAGAAAAATTGATCAAATCAAGAAATGATTGTAGTTTTTATTTTTTTAATGCAATGTTTACAATGCGGGGTACTCTTTTTCATTCGTTTGGGGTTTTGCCCAATTGAATTTTTCCCAAACAAGGTTTTAATGAGACCCCAAAGTATTCTTCCTCATCTTTTGTAAATTCTTATAATTTTAATAAAATTAATTAATTCATAACTTTTATTTTTTTATTTAATTTGTATAAAGGGGCACACTTGAAAAAATTTGTCTTGAGCCTTAGAAAACCCATGACCAACTCTGATAGCATCGGTGACTAACATATATGAAATGAACAAGATTTGATGTAAATACATGGATTATATTTTGTGTTTCAAAAAGTATTGGCTAACCCTAATTATACAATTCAAAAGTTTTATGAAATTATCTCTTTGTTGTTAAATTTAGGTTATATGGATATTTCTAATGTTTACGTAATGGTTCAAGAAGTACCAATGTTTTCCATATGACATGTATGTCAAATTCATGAAAAAAAGGCAAATGATCTTAAATGTGAAATTAGTAGACCTAATACAAAAAATAAGAATTAATAATAATGATTATCGAATTATATAAACTATATATACATATATGTATATAACAAAAAAGAGAGAAAAATAGATAGGCCCACACAAATTGAGTTGACCTAGCCTAACCCGTGTGGGAGAATGGAGGTTACGCCTCACTAGGGTCCCATGAAATGGGATGACTTTAGAGGCCTAAGGCCTCGACCTATTTGTGCCAGCACCTCTATATAAAGAAATGAGAGTCTTAAGGGAACCCTTTGGTCTCTTTGTTTCTCCAAAATCACTCTATAAAACTATAGAGTTTTTTTCCAACAGCTCCTAACGTGTTCTCATTTAGGTTCTAACAACACATTTACCATCTTTCTATCATACACCGATTAGCGGTGACAACACTTGATGACCCTAATCATCTTAAGGAAACCGCCAAGCCACCAGTAATGGAGATTCAGTACCTCATCATAATTGGTGACAAGTATATATTCTTTAAATCTCGTTGAGACGTGCGTGTGTGTTGTTAGTTATGTTGTTACCGATGTACAACAATTAACATTTGTTCATTTCAAGGAAACTTAGCAAGTAGATAGTAAGGCCTAGAAGAAAACATGATGCTATGCCAGGCACACTATAACGTGGGAGAAGATAAGTAGTCATCTGGGGCAGGCTCGATCCATTGTCTAGGAGAGCTAAGCTGGGCCTTGGAGAGAGCTTAATCTATTGTCCAGGAATGTTAGTGCAAGACCAGAGGAAGAATGGAGGCCACGATAGTTTGAGCAGTAGATCCCGTTGTTCAAAAGAGTTGTCATGTTCCCTAAGAATGGTCTGCAAGACAGGAACAAGTGAAAAGACAACACGTAGGGATTTCTCCCGCACAAGCCTTCCAACGCTTAAGTCAGATAATGTCATGGTAAAGTCTAGATCTAGAGTGCAATATGTAGTGAAATGTCGTGTTATGTATCTGGGAGAAAAAGTTTCCTTGAAAGAAATGGTATTATTGGGTGTCTGGGAAGTGAGAAATTGCCCAGAATGAAAGTAGAGAATGTGAAATGACCTTTAAGTAGCGTTGAATACCAAAAATCTATAAATAGGAGAAGAAGCATGCTAATGGAGGTTATAACCAGTTTTGCAAGAGCTTGAACTTGACTTCAAAATACTCAAACCTTTCTGATCTTTCTTGTGCTTTCAAAGTTTATCATTTGTGATATTTTAAAGAGAGAGTTATGTAATTTTATATTCTAAATCTCTCTTTCTTTCGAGAGAAATTTTTATTCTTCATTGTAATATTTTTTTTTCTTTTGAAAAATTCTTTCACATTATTTGTGAAAACTTGTAAAGGTTAAGCTTGAATTTTAAAAGGCATTTGGTTGTGGGCGAGCCAAGTGTTAAAAGCCAACTTATAAAGGTTTAGTAGCTAAGCCTGTTTAAAAGCTACAAAATAAAAGTAAAAATTTTGTTTTGCCAAAATTCTTGATAAGAAACCTAATTAGTGGATTAGGCTTTGTTGTTACCAAAGTACAATAATTAGAATTTTTAGGAGTGGGATGCATGTTGACGCTGACAGTCTTGAGATTCAATCGAAGCTCGATCATGAGGTTAAGGTAGGCTTCCAAAGGAATGCTTCTGAAAAGGGGCTTCCGAAAATGGAAACTATATGGAAAACCAGATGAGACATGTTGGAAACTATATGGAAAACCATACAGAGGAGACATGCTGGAAACTATATGGAAAACCAGTTGTCTGAAAATCACGCAACCAGAGAGAGACAAATCGTGAGCCTAACCGAGCCCTTGCCATCGAAACATCCAATGATAAAGAAAAATCTGGTAACTTGAGTATATTTGCTAACAAATAAAATTTTTAAAAACCTTATTTAGTAATCAGAATCTACTTAAGGAAACACAAGCTGCATCTTCTTCATCCATGGCTATTATTTCTCATAAAGGTAACACCAATATTTCGTGTTTTACAAATAACTATACAGATGGAGGGTGGATTATTACTACTGGTGCATCAGATCATTTGACTGAAAACCGAACTAATTTCTCAACCTATGAAAGAGTGTGATGATGATATCAAAATCACAATGGCAGATGACTCAATTTCAAAAGCAATGGGTCATGGTTCTATTGATGTGTTAGGACTAAGATTAAACTCAATTCTTCATGTTCCAAAATTAAACTACAATCTTGTTTCCATTAGCAAGCTTTCAAGGGACCAAAAATATGCAATAACTTTTTTCCCTTCACTCTGTGTGTTTCAAGACCTGTCTTCGAGACGGACGATTAGTAGTGCTAAGGAGAAAAACAGTCTCTATATTCTCAACGGTGCTAGTTCTACCTTTAATATTCAATTACCTAAAAATATTTCCTTGTTAGTTTCTTTGCATTTAGAAATAATGTTTTGGCATAAACGCCTTCGCCATCCTAGTTTTGTTTATCTCAAATTGTTGAATTCAAATTTTTTTAGCAATAAAGATCCTTCTCTGTTTAAGTGTGAACACTGTATTTATGACAAAGAAACCAAGAACAATTATCCTTCTCATCCATATCAAATGTCAAAACCTTTTCATCTTATACATAGTGACATTTGGGGTCCTTCTCGTTCTACTTCTCTGACAGGTTCTAAGTGGTTCATTGCTTTTATTGGTGACCACACTTGTGTATTTTGGATGTACCTTATGAAAGATAAATCGTAGGCAAACTCCATTGTCAAACAATTTCATAAACATGTTACCAATGTCTTTTAAGCCAACATCCAAATTTTGTGAGCTGACAATGGGAGGGAATACTTTACAAATGACCTAAAACAATACCTTATTGATCAAGGTATATTCCATTAGAGTTCTTGCACCTACACACCCCAATAAAATAGTGGCAAAACGGAATAATAGACTCCTGCTAGAAGTATCCCGACCCCTTTTGTTTTCTTCCCATGTTCCTAACTTGTTTTAGGGGAAGTTGTTCTAATAGTAGCCTATCTCATCAATTGATTACCCTGAAAAACTCTTAACCTTTGTACTCCTTTTAGCTACTTACTTGATACATTCCCTCAAGTCTTATTAATCAACTCTCTATCTCCAAGAACGTTCAGTTGCACCGTCTATGTCCATAATTAGCAGCTTCAGAAGGGAAAATTTGATTCCAAAGCCATTAAATGTGTGTTTGTGGGATATTAACCAACCTCAAAAGGGTATAAGTGCTATAACCCTTCCTTAAACAAATTCTATGTTTCATATGATGTTACTTTTTTTTAGGACCAAACCTTTTTCTTCATAGTTCTCTTCAAGGGGAAAAAGTAAGTGAAGATAACCATTGGGATCCCTCCATCTCTCTACCCATATCATTTCCTTCTCACTCCTCTCCCTGCCAAAATTCTCTTCTCTCTCAAAGCTCTCCTGTTCATAGCCCAAATTCAAAAGTTTTAACACATGATCAAGTATTGACTAGAGGGGGAGAACCTAGTATCATTAAACCAACCATGGTTTATTCAAGGAGACCGAAATATCCCCAAGCTGTATAGTCATTTGAACCAAGGTCAAGTCTAGAACCCACGGACAAGGATATGATGGTTAAGGACTTAAACCTCCCAATTGGTCTCAGGAAAGGAGTACAATCATGCTCTCAATACCCTATATCTAATCAATACAGGGCATTTTTTGCAAGTGTAGATAGTGTGGAAATTCTAAAAGATATTCAAAAAGCTCTACAAGATCCTAAGTGGAAAGATGTTGTTGATGAAGAAATGAGAGCACTTTTGGAAAATTAAACATGGGAAGTGGTTGATTCTCCCCAAGGGAAGAAATTTGTGGGCTACAAATGGATATTCTCTATAAAGTTCAAGCCTAAGAAGGAGATTGAGAAATACAAAGTAGGATTGGTGGCTCAAGGATACACCCAAATATATGGGATTGATTATGAAGAAACATTCGCACAAGTGGCCAAGATGAATTCAATCAAGGTTCTTTTATCTCTAGCCATTAACCTAGACTGGAAACTTTATCAAATGGACATCAAGAATGCATTTCTAAATGGAAATCTAGAGGAAGAAGTATTTATAAGGATGCCCCCTGGTTTTGAAGGAGGAGATAACAAGGTATGCAAACTTAAGAAATCACTTTATGGATTAAAACAATCTCCTAGAGCATGGTTTACTAGATTCAGCATTGCATTAAAAGGCTTTGGATATATTCAGGGACAAGCTGATCACACATTGCTCACAAAACAATCAACAAGTGGGAAAAGAACTATCCTAATTGCATATGCGGATGACATTGTGATTACGAGTGATGATTATTAGGAAATTACAACATTAAAAACTACTTGAAAAATGAATTTTAGTTTAAGGATCTTCGAACTCTGAAATATCTTCTCGGTATGGAAACAGCTCAGAGCAAATAGGGAATATTTGTTACTCAAAAGGAAATATATTCTAGATTTGCTAAAGGAAACAGGGAAGCTTATACGCAAACCTACCAGCACTCCTTTGGAAAGAAATTAAAAGTAGAAGGCCACTGAGAATGATCCATCAGTACATTGTGAACAGTACCAGTGGCGGGTAGGTAAATTAATGAATCTATCACTCACAAGGCCTGATATTGCTTTTAATGTTAGTGTGATCATTCAATCTATGCATTAGGAACAAAGCAACATTTTAAAGGTAGCTAATCATGTTCTAAAGTATCTCAAAGGAACTTCGAGCAAGGAAATTTTGTTTAAGAAAGGTAAAAAATGAGATATAGAAAGGTTTGTAGATGCAAATTAGGCTAGGTCAATGGAAGACAACAAATCCATAATCGAATATTACACTAAGTTATGGGGAATCTTGTAACATGGAGGAGCAAGAAATAGTCTGTTGTGGCTAAAAGTAGTGCTAAAGCAAAATACCAGGTGATTACACAAGGTGTGTGTGAACTCATTTGAATCGAGAGACTTCTAAGGGATCTAAATTTACCTAGAACAGATCCTATTAAACTGTATAGTGATAGTAAATTAGCAATAAACATAGTCCATAACCCAATACAACATGATTGGAAGAAGCATGTGTGTTTTGATAAACACTTATGAAAGACAACGCCAACACTTGGTGGTTCATGAAAAGGTTTAAGTCGGTTTTCAAAAAAATTTCAAAAACAACATAGGCAATGGAAACAAAAACAAGATCACCTTGCAAGACTCAGTATGTAACAACCATATGCAACCAAAACAAAACCATCCATAAGGGGTAAGGAAGATATACCTCCCTAGATGAACAAGGAGATGCCAGTTGTGTTGAACCACCTAGATATGTAGCTCCCGACCTCACTGCAAGCCTCCAAAGTAGTCCCACGAACATCCACTAACTGTCACGAA
Organism: Diospyros lotus; assembly: GCF_014633365.1. Classification (NCBI taxonomy): domain Eukaryota; kingdom Viridiplantae; phylum Streptophyta; class Magnoliopsida; order Ericales; family Ebenaceae; genus Diospyros; species Diospyros lotus. The sequence goes on along the minus strand of NC_068341.1, from coordinate 32,005,742 downwards.
CAGCTCCAAACCTGAATCCAAAACCAAAGAGGAATTGGATGAACCCTAAGAAGCTTGTAAACCAAAGCTTATAGGAAGATTAAATCATCAAATATTAAGCTATGAAAGTTAGTGAGAATCAAAGTCACTAGATATTTGTGGATTTTCTCTATGTAGGGATCAGGTGAGTGGTTATTCTTGTAATATGCTCTAAAAATCATTTCCATGCATGTTGAAAAATTAGTTTGACAAATATATGTTATAAATTTCATTACTTGATGTCTATTCTTGAATTGTGGATTTAAAAACAAATTTAGAATGGGGATTTATCAAGTCATTTTAAAAAGATTACTGATGGTGGTAGCATGTTGTTATAAATTGTTGTGGGACCCATTGGATAAGTCTAGGGGTTACCCTTTTAATTACAGTTTGGCTATCTACATGGTGCCATGGGAATTTTTCAATAGGAGATGGTCTGATATATGCTAATTACACTCCACCGAGTACTTGGGAGTAGATCCGGGGAAATTACTGGGTCCCCCTATATATTGATTGGATCTAGGGATATACTACCCATAGATATCTATTAGGGTTTGAATTGATTGTTGAATATTATAGTTCCCTTGATTTATTGGTCATTTATACATTGTGGAAAATTATCGGCTACACCATGTGATATTGATACGATATGTTTATTATTGGTGATACAAATTGGTGCGTGGGAATTATTGGTGCATCTTTAAAATTGAATTATGTTTTATTATTTATATGAAATCTTTATTTTGAATATTGATCTATTATATGAGGTACCCTTCACTAGGTTTTAAGCTCATTAATCTCCTAATGTATTTTTCAGGTATACAGGATTAGTGGGGCTAGACATGGACTTGAATCAGGGGATTATTAGTAGACTCAGTTTGGGATAGTTTAATTCTCAAGTATTTTTGGAATAAAATTAAAGGATATTTAGGCTTTGTGAACTTTAAGTCTTGGCTTAGGGTTCATGGTTGGTTAAACAACCCACAAAGTGGGGGTGTGACAAAAACCAAGATGAGTAGGCCCATAACGCTAAGTCCTAGTTCCTTATTTGAAATATTTAATCCTGCAGCCTGCCTTCTATTAACCCATAAATTTGTTGCAGTCAGCACTAGAATTTAATTTGAGGCTTTCATCATCAAAACAATTCCAACACAATTAAATAGCTCTGACCAACCCATGCATGAAACCAAGAACCAATATCTTCCAACTTTGTAAGATCTAGTTCCAACAGAATGTATATATATACATATTCAAGGCGAGGAAAAAAGAGCCATAGAAAAAGAAAATTGTCTAGGGAATACAACAAAATTCTTGAAGAACAGGTGATTGCTTCCTACAGTTGACTCTCTGGTGATTAGTAGTAGATTCTTTGTTGATTTGCAATAGTTCAAGTTATAGCATTGTTTAACTCTCTGGAGGAGAGTTGATCTAGAATAAAGAAAGAAATGCCAAAAATGGAGGAGAAGAAACCAGAGAGAGTAAAGGTAAGAGGTTGAGGGAAGGGAGTTGAAGAAGGAGATGAATAACAGTTGCAGAAAATAGAGGGAAGGACAGAGAGGAAGGAAGATGAACCAGACTAGAGAGATAGCATCCCTGGTGCTCGAGGGTCCCCGCTTCACAGGAGTCAAGAGAGGGTCATCAATTTTTATTCTAACTCAATGGTATATTTTTCTTTTCCTTTCACATCATTAATACCTATTTATAGACTAAAACTCCTACAACAAAAGCTATCAAATTCAAATTACAAGTTTTGAAACAAAAAACTACTAAAATTGTCACAAAAGCTATCAAAATCAAAATTACATAAGTTAAGCAAAATCTAAGATTCTAATATTAGAAACAACATAGTTAAAATTTAATAATTCAAGATTTCTTATCCTAATTGCCTTAAGAATTCTACTCAACTGGGGAGAATGATTGAGATCCAGAATTTTAATTATTTTATAACTATATAATTCTACTTATCTAGGGATTTAGGATTTAAGGAATTACAACAAACAACAACAACAACAACATATCCAACCTTTATCCCACTATGTGGGGTCGGCTACATGAATTCTAGACTTCCATGTATTTCTATCTTTTGTCATATCCTCATTTAGATCCATATATTTCATATTAAATTTTAATGTCTCTCCCAAAGTCTTCTTGGGTCTACCTCTACCTCTTTTTGTGACTAATTGTTCCATTTCATCAACTCTCCTCACAGGAGCGTCTCTTAGTCTCCTTCTCATATGACCAAACCATCTTAGTCTAGTCTCTCTCATCTTCTCCTCGATTGGCACTACTCCTACTTTATTACGAATAACTTCATTTCTAATTTTATCCTTTCTTGTATGTCTGCACTGTTAGTGTAGGTGCTCTAGACCCAATCAGATTGGGCATGTTGTACACTGACAATTGTAATCATGTTATTATTTGAATAAAGAGTTATTCAAATTCACAAGAAGTCATTCTATTAGTTTCTTGTTATTATTGTAATAACCGAATGAAACTAGATAGAAGTCCATATGATGTTTACTGTGAATAATCTATAAAGATGTGAGATGATGCATCACAGCTTATAGACATCATTAAACGTCCCAAGTCGTAGCAATGTCAAGAATGGACATTGACAATTGCGGTAAGACTTGTATGTGCTATGTTTTCGCTATGTGATAGCAATGGGGGTCTCACACCCATAAGCATGGGGATGCCTAGACAAGTACATAGGTGACCAATGTTGGAGAACGTGTCACTGGACATGACTCGCCATGAGAATCCATTTTGGTTATATGTTGATGAAATTCTCATACGAGATGGGTGTAACTAATCCTTGGACCTGAGGTTGTCACGGTCATCTCATAAGAAGACTGGTATGCTTTGACATCGTTTCGATGGGCCTAGACAAAGGCTGCACGTGGGCGATCGTTGGGTATATCATGAGGCTTATGGAGATGGGTGCATAGCCAAGATGAGACTCGTCTATCTCTTGATAGAGGATGATGTATCTAAGGCGCCTTCGGTGGATATTCACTTTAAATCCATGGCCATGGTGAAAGAGATCAATAAGGAGTTATTGATTCACTTTCTATTAAGTGAAGATATCCGAAAGACCGAAGAAAACTCATGTGATCATTATCAAGCAACACATCGCCATACTTGAGATCACATAAGATACATTGACGAGAGGATCGTATTACACGGTAACCATGCTCGTGAAAGATTATTTGCGGATTATGAATCCTTCTGAATAATTGGGTAGGCATGACGCCTTGCTAGAGGCCAATCTTGTCTTATGTGTTCGTACCGACACATTGCCAACATATTCGGAAGCCTAATGAGTCATACGCAATAGGCATGGTCCCTGGCTTAAACTAGGAGAGTGGACGTATGGTTAAGTGAGACACTTCGGCAAGAAGTTGTGCCGTCGTAGGTTCTCACGGGAAAAGAACAAATAGACGTAATGACGTCGATATGACGAGGAGTCGTCATAATGGAAAGAGTTTCCTAAAAATGGCATTTGATTAAATTAGGAAGGAGTTTCTAATTTAATGATTTTCTATTTGTTGGAGTGGCAAATAGGAAATAAAATATTTTTGGGCTTAAGTTAATATTTGGACTAAATTAGATTTGGGCCAAATATTAAATTAAATATTATATTTGGACTAAATTGGATTTGGGCCAAATATTAAAATAAATATTATATTTGGACTAAATTAGATTTGGGCCAAATATTAAATATTATATTTAGACCAAATTAGATTTGGGCCAAATATTAAATAAAATATATTTGGGCTTGAATTAGATTTGGGCCATAATATTTTATTTAACCTATAAAAGGATTGGGCCATTTAATTATATTTCTAGTTGGACTAGAATAAGCCCACTTATGATTCTAATTAAATTAGAATTAATGGGCTAGCCCAATCCATTAGGGTTTTAGAAACCCTAGGATATTTCATTATAAATATCCTTTTATAGGTTGCCCATTACAGAGGTGATTTTTGATGTCGTTTTTCAAGAGTTGAAAAACGCATTGCCGTTCACTCTTCCCCGTTTCTTTTGGCATCGATTTGAAACGTGGGTGTTCTTTTACTGTCCATACACAAGCCGCGCAAAGGAGAAGGAGCTAGCACTCCTATTCCGCTCTCCTTGCCAACGGACGCGTGCCGCGTATCACGAGTTAGAGGCCGGACGCTTGGACGGCTCGAATCCGCGAACGACTCGATAATCTAAAGGTTAGATTTATTTATTTGTTTGTGAATGATTTGATTTCGACGTTGATCCAATCGCTGGGATCGGGGTAAGGTTCAAAATTTTTGAACTACGCTGCTTGCCCCGTAGCGATCTTGCTTTACTTTCATGCACATCCATGTTAACATCCTCATCTCCGCTACACTCGTCTTTTGCTCATGCTGGTATTTGACTGCCCAACATTCTGAGCCATACAGCAAAACTGGTCTTATAGCTGTCCTATAAAATTTTCCTTTCAATTTTAATGGGATTTTACCATCACATAACACCCCCGATGCATTTCTCCATTTTAGCCAACCTACCTTAATTCTATGTGCGACATCCTCGTGGATTTCTCCATCTTTTTGAATCACTGATCCCAAATATCGAAAATGGTCTTTTTTTTGTAAGATTCGGTCTTCTAATTTTATTATAACATCATCCACTCTTGTATTTTTACTAAATTTGCATTCCATATATTCTGTTTTCTTTCTACTTAATTTAAATCCCTTAGATTCTAAATTGTTTCTCCACAACTCAAGCTTAATGTTCACTCCTTCTTTTGTTTCATCCACCAACACTATGTCATCTGCAAATAGCATACACCATGGCACATCTGTCTGAATATCTTTAGTGAGTTCATCCATTACTAGGGCAAATAAGTATGGACTTAGTGCAAAACCTTGATGCAGTCCTATTGTAGTTGTAAATGGTTCAGTATTCCCTCCGCATGTTCTGACCCTTATCTCTACACCATGATACATGTCCTTAAGGGCTTGTATATAGGCTATTTTGACTCCTTTCTTCTTTAAAACCCTCCATAATACTTCTCTAGGGACCCTATCATACTCATTTTCTAGATCTATAAACACCATTGATTGATGCTAAAAAAATGCAAAATTTGTTAGGTTTTTATTACCTCTTAATCTATTTGATTGACTTAAAATCTCCAGAATTACTTGTTGCAGACCAAAAGAAGGAAAAGAAATGAAAGAATGACTCATACTCTCCAAAGGCACGATTGAAAGAGGAAGAAAAAGCTAAGAAATGAAGGTGTTCTAATAAAAGTCAAAGCCATTCGAATGAGTCTTCAAAGATATTCAAATATGGAGCAAATCAGAAGAAAGCTACTCAATCATTCGAATAGATCATTCTTACATTCGAATATGCAAGATATCGGGTATGTATTCGGATAAGCTTGGCCTAATTCGAATAAGAAGTAACAAAAATCAAGATCTCCAGGTAAGATTGTGCATATTCAAATACTTCCCAAGTCATTCGAATGAGCCAAGCATGAGAAGAAATTCGGATAAGCACATCGTTTGGAAGCAGTGAAGATATATCCGAATAAAGTCCAAGTCATTCGAATGTAATTGAAAAAGAAAGGAAATCTATTCAAATGAAGGCTGAGTAATTCGAATAAGAAGCAACTCAAGAAATTCCAGATTCGAATACTTCCCAAGTCATCCCAATGCAATGAAGAAGTCAAGAGAAAAATTAGAAATTCATTCGAATAAAAGTACTGTTGCATTCGAATGACTGAGAAAATCGCCGTGTAAGGAACAGTAAAGCGTGAAATTCATTCAAATAGGATTAAAATTCATTCGAATGACCCGAGCAGCCAAAAGAAACTCAGTGCACATTCGAATATCTCTGCTAACATATTCGAATGAGCATCCGAACAAAAATCTGACATGCGCAAATAAACGCGGTGGCTCTGAGGTAAATTCAACCAACTTTTTGAACAACTTTTCAACAAGTGGTCCCCACTTCCATGCGCTGTAAGCTTAAAAAGGAACCAACATTCTTTGGAATCAGAGGTTGGTGAGAGCAAAGGATACTGAGAAAAACAACACAAAAAAAGACGAAGATCATTGAAAAGTGGAGAGTTTTTTTTTCTTTTGTCTGTTTCTCTCGTTTTTGTTCTTGTCTGTATTTATTTTTTTGCGAATAGCACTTCAGTTACTCTAGTTGTTCTTGCTAGTTCTGAGCTTTGTATTACAAGTCCATCTTAATTTCTGTTTCAAGTTGTAGTTCGTTTCAGTAATTAATACAACAGTAGTTTATTCAATTCTTATCGTTTGTCTCAATTTATTTTCTTTGCGAATCTCGTATTCATCCATTGAGATTAGTTTTAATCATACACTTCCTATGAAGATGTGTGGCTAATTCGATTCTTGGGTTAAGGCAAAGACGGTGCCCAAAGCCACTGATGAATCAATATAGCAAAACTCCATATGTCAAAGTAACCAAAGCAAAAGTAGTTTGGGAAATGTTATTAACCAAAATCTCAGGCTTGGATTGGTTCGTACGCCTAACTTAGAGTTCCTATGCCATGTATGGGGGCTGCTTGACCTGGAAACGTTCTCATACCCAAGCCCCGAGCAATTATTTGTCAAAACGTTATTTATACACTGATTTATGATAGCTGCTTACCATAGAATCTCCATGCCATGTATGGAGGTTGTTTGAACAAAGAGTTATCATCATCTCAGTAGTACATTTAATGGTTGAAAACCCGAGCTATTTGAGCTGCTAGTTACATCACAGAAAGCTATATGGAAAATCAGTTGGGTTTGGCACCAGATCTGTCTTGACCCAAGACCTCTCCATTTCCAGATTACAGTCATATCACATTTAGTTTGATCTCATTTTATTATTCCGTTAATTAAAAGAACTGGTGTGGTTATCTCATTCCATGAGTAATCTCCCTGTGAGTCAACCCGGTCTTGCCCGAAAAAATTACATATAAATTTTCTGCTACAATCACACTCGTGCACTGGCGAGTCTAAACGCCTCATCCTATCTGTGAACATAATTAGTTGCTAAATCAGCTGAATTAGTGAAAGAAAAATACAAAAAATGATAAATGCAGGGTGAGCGATGCATCAACCATATGTAGGTCCTTCTGATGATCTCGATACCTTTCCATTAGACGCCTCAGTAAATATATAGCTTCAATTGTTGACCTACCAGGCATGAAACCAAACTGATTTTCTGACACATTTGTTTCCTTTCTGAGCCTCTGCTCTATTACTCTCTCCCAGAGTTTCATGGTATGACTCATTAACTTAATTCCTCTATAATTTTCACAGTTTTGAACATCTCCTTTGTTCTTGTATATAGGAACCAAAGTACTCTTTCTCCACTCATCTGGCATCTTTTTTGATTTAAGGATGGCGTTAAATAGTTGCGTTAGCCAGGAGATGCCCTCTTCTCCCATGCATTTCCATGCTTCTATTGGTATATTATCTGGTCCCACTGCCTTATGATTTTTCATCTTTTTTAATGCTTGCCTTATTTCATTTGAACTTATACGTCGATAGAATGTGTAGCTCACATTCCCTTCAGAGTTACTAAGATGTCCCAACCTAACTCTTGTGTCACCACCATCATTGAATAATTTTGTGAAATACTCCTTCCATCTCTCCTTAATTGCTCCCTCATTTACTAAAACATTTTGATTGTCATCTTTTATGCATTTCACTTGATTTAAATCCCGTGTTTTTCTTTCTCTTGCTTTAGCTAATTTATATATATATCCCTTTCTCCATCTTTTGTATCAAGTCGTTTATATAGATTCTCATATGCTTTTGACCTTGCGTCACTAACAGCTCTTTTTGCTGCCTTTTTTGCTTCTTTATAATTTTTTTGATTTTCTTCATTATTGCATTGATATACCGCCTTATAGCAAGTTTTCTTATTTTTAATTTTCAATTGTACCTCTTCATTCCACCACCAAGACTCCTTAAGGTTAGGGGCTCTACCATTTGTCTCTCCAAGGACTACCTTTGTCGTGCTTCTAAGAGCATTAGCCATTTCTTTCCACATTTGGTTTGTCTGTCTTTCTCCATTCCATTCCCTTCTACCCTTTAATTTTTCTTTGAAGATTAGTTGTTTATCCCCTTTTAAATTCCACCACCTGATTCTTGAATTTTGTTTTATGTGATTTTTTCTCTTCCAATTTCTTACTTGGACGTCAAGTACTAGAAGTTTATATTGAGTAGTCAAACACTCTCCCAGTATCACCTTACAATTCCTACAACATAACCGATCCTCTTGTCTCATGAGGAAGTAATCTATTTGTGTGCTTGAGGTGATATTTTTATATGTGATTAAGTGTTCGTCCCATTTTTTGAACCTAGTATTGGTTATAATGAGCCCATTTGCCATAGCAAAATCTAGGATAGATTTACCCTTATTATTAATTTCCCCGAATCCATACCCTCCGTGTACCTCTTTATATCCGTTTTTGTCTCTACCCACGTGCCCATTTAAGTCACCTCCTATAATCACTTTCTCTCCTCTTGGTATCATTTGTATGAGTCCCTCTAGGTCCTCCCAGAATTTTGCTTTTATCTCATCACCTAACCCCGCTTGTGGTGCATATGTACTAAAGATATTCATAGTCATTCTTCCTAGACTAATATTCACCATAATAATCCTATCCCCCATTCTCTTTACATCCACTACCTTATCTATTAAGCTTTTATCCATAATAATCCCCATTCCATTTTTTGCTCGATTAGTTCCCGTGTACCATATTTTATATCCAGCTTCTGATAAAGTTTTTGCTTTTTTCCCTACCCATCTCGTCTCTTGAAGGCACATAATATTAATTTTTCTCCTAATCATCACATCCACCACTTCCATAGCTTTGCCTGTTAATATTCCTATGTTCCATGACCCAATCCTTAATCTATGATTTTATTTTTGGCCTTGACTTTGGATTTGATTTTGTTTTTGGCCTTGACTTTGAATTTGATTTTGATTTTGGTTTTGATTTTGATTTTGATTTTGGACTAGCTTCTTTACCCACATCTATCCAAACAAATGCGGGAACCCTTGCTCATTTATCACTACATCCGGGCGCCGATGCAGCGGCCCTAGCTCACTTGTCACTACACGGGGGCAGTGTAGCGCGTCGCTATGAAGGGTTACGCCCACGCCCAAACGATTTTTCATAATTTGTCTAGAGTTCATATTTTGGATTCGACTAAGTTTTACGTTGGCTGTCGGCTAACTAACACAACCCTCCTCCTTTATCCGGGCTTGGGACCGGCAGTGGATAACATCCCCAAACGGAGTTTAGGATTTAAGGAATTGTAAGATTTTATTCGTACTTTAATTTTAATTGCATGTTTATTTAGTATTAGGAATTTAAGTTTCTGGTTCCAACTTCAATTCAGGTTTCTGGTTTACTAGGACTTTATGAGTTTATAAATACCTCACAAGTGCAGGAATTTAGATATTGAATTATTGAGTATTAAATAAAGAATATTTGGTGTTGATCTCTTCTTATCAGTTTCTTCTTGTTTGGTTGTTTGTCTTCTCTTCCCCTGTTCTTTTATTCTCTCTCTTTCGATCTTCCTCTTCTCTTCTTCTTCTTCTTTGGTTCTACCCCACTTCTTGACTCGATTCTTAGATGTGCATAAAGTGGATTATGAAATTTCTTAACTAGTGTTGTTAAACCATGGCTTGATAGGCATTGGATATCTCAAAAATTATATATCAATTTTTTTGTTCTTAGTTTCATAGGATTAAGTTAGTGGTTAACAATTAGGGGGAACAGTTTTTTCCATATGTAAAAACCACAAAAGCATGTGAAAGCATAAGCATGGAGAGAGGTATATCTTTCATTATTTAGATTTTCAACACTCCTTTGGATGTGTTTCTCATTCCTCTCCATGAATATGCTTAAAACTTTCAACCATCACGTATTAGGATGTTATACTGGATTTAGAATCAGAGTTTTTTTGTACAATATAATTTTTTTTATTTTTTTTACTGTAAATGAGCAAATTCATTACACAGAAATTAAAGAATTAATATAGAACAAGCCGGGGCATACCTTGAGTGAATACACAAAACAAAAAGCAAGACAAAGCTATCACAAGGAGAGGAAGCACAAACACACAAAACCACGATGCAGACAAGCTAACTATCCTTCACTAGCCTACTTCTTCTTGTGACGATCTCTTTTGCATTGGGACTTGGATTTTTTTTTTTTTTTTTTGGGGGGGGGGGGGATAGAATGCAAGCTGGATATTTCATCAGAGTCGAACATAGCATTAATCGAGTCATCTACATCAAGATTCCCAGAGTGACAGTCTTGGGAATCCGAGCCACTTACTGAAGGGATACTCTGGTCCTCTTGGATTGAAGAACAAAACCTATTAGCTACTAGAGGATCAATCACCTTATCTTGAAAATCACTAGATTTCAAGGGCGGGGCTCAATGGGAACATCTCGCCTTTCCTTGAGATGGCCCTCTTGTACAACTACTCGACTAGGGAGACTGATGCCTTGTACTCGACTCTGTAGGCGAAGGGACTGGAAAGAAACCACCATTCACTGGCCCCGTGCCAGTATGGGCATCAGGGGATACAATAGGCTTTGGGACATAGACCTGTTTGACTTTCTTCAAATAATTCACCAAAGACTCCATGTTGTTTGCAAACAGATGGTTTCCATTGGTATTTGACTGAAAGTTTGGCGATAATCGAGTCTCCAGTAGAAGCATCAATGCCTTGTAATAATTCAACATGACTTGGAAATGTGGAAGAGGCATGAACCTCTACATAAATTTTGGCATAACTCAGACGCAGTCTATCTTCTGTTATCGTATCTACATGAATAGGTTGGCCAGGTGCACTTGCAATAATAGATAAGCCACTGCTAGTCCGCCCTTCTAAAGGAATATCATAAATTTTCGCCCAAATGGGGATTGATGAGTGGGAATCTTGAGAAAGTAGCATACCCGGTTCCCAAACCTTAAGAAAAAGGAGGCGGCCAAAGAATTGCCAAGGACCAGCTTCAAAGGTATCCATCATCTGATCATGCGTCTCAAACTGGAAAAATAGAAGCTCAAACGATTGGACAAAACAGCTTTAAGGCCATGCTGTTTCCAAATTTTCATAGCAACGATTGGACATAAATTGTTAACCACTAACTTCTAAGCTTTAAAGATGGTGTAGCTTTAATTATTTAGATCTTCAATAATATGGGAGACAGATTTGTGAGGGTTTTTGCCAGATATGTGCCAAGCCTCGTGTTTTTATGTAGTTTTTCTTCTACTCTTGCATGGCATCCTCAATTGTTGTACTGTGAACCACATAATATAGTTTCTTATGCATGATATACTCTCTAGCAGGATTGTCTTGTCCAATTTTTACGCCCTGGGGTTATTCCAGTGTCATATTTCATAATGTGGTAACATGTTAAATGGTCTGATTTCTATTGACAGAACTCTTAGTTTGACTAGAATCTAGAAAAGATTAGTTCATTTATCAAGTATATCAGTGACATATATCAACCTTTCCAAGAGAGTGATATATTTTGACAAACCCTTAAGTTGTTGAAATCAAGACATTCTACATTATTTGGGAACTCTGTGAACATCCCCACCGTAGTACCAGATAGAAGGAAAGAGGCTGTTGCCTAGCACTATAATGTGGTGGAATATAGAAATTGTTTTTGTCAAAATTTTGGGTTAAATAAATATTTCACTTCCCTCTTGGTAGGTAAAGGCAAAATAGTTAGCTCTGTGCTCACTATGCTAATGCAGAGTAGTGGTCTCAAAGAAAGAAAATGACACATTGCTTTACATGAGTTAATACGTTACATCTGTTCTTTTATATACTTGGTGTACCTTCCTAATCAATAATGCCCTCTACTCTTCTTCCATCAGGGAAGAAACTAGGAACTTCAAAAATCGACTCATTTGTTATTCCATTTGTTTCATGAGTGTATATAAAGAACATATGAAATTCTACTCATTTCTTCTACATCTCCAACTATTTCACAAATTTAGTGTTGGTAAAGAGCACACTGTGATTAATATAAAAGGCATATTGCTTACAAGAGTTTTTATTCTGTATTATATAATTTCAGGAAGGATGCAAGGGTTTACTGTATATGGTACTCCATGCCCGTGTTGTCTTAGATTTGTGTGAACAACTTGAACAGGAGATCAGTTTCGAGCAGGTTGAGGGGGACTTTGACTCATTTCAGGGAAAATGGCTTCTTGAGCAATTTGGAAATCATCACACGCTGTTGAAATATTCTGTGGAGTCAAAGATGCACCAGAATTCCATCCTTTCTGAGGCTATTATGGAAGAGGTTTGTGAATTATAGGCCTAATGCTCACCATGTTGAATTGCTCTTGGGCTTCATGCTACATGGAAGCCATTTCTATTATGCTAATATTTTCGCTAGTCAAATAAAAAATTGTTAGATTTTGATCCAAAATCTCACCAGATCAAGTTTCATTAGAAATGGTTTGAGGCTTGTTAAAAAGTTGTTTAAACATGGTTTCTAAGTCTTCATGTTAAGATAGAAGAATATAAAGCAATGGGGAAAATAGGAGGAAGTACAACAATATAAAGCAAGGTGTATAACAATAACCTAGCTGATAGATGCTGAAAGAGTAGTATAAGAATAAAGTAAAGGGATATTAGGAACTGGGTTATTGAGAAAGTGTGTGCATGACACAGCATTGCTTCTTTTCATTATAGCACAGTGAAATGCTAGTTCGTGGGGAAATGAGGTCTTTAGTGAGAAATGTGCCACTTTTGACTCAAAATTCACCATTCATTCCCCATCCCCCTTTTGGACTTCTCCAATTATAGAGGCGAGGCATGTCTAAAGGTTGGTTTTATACAGCTAGAAATCACCCAGAAGAACTTCACAGAAACTTTTTCCATTTTTTTTTATAAATAATTTATAAAACTGAACTGCGAAAATGGGACAATCCTATTCAAAAGAGTGACAAAAGCAAAGTATAGTATAAGATTATCAACAAACCTTCAGGGAAAACTAGGAGTGTTTGCTTTTTAGTTAGTTTTTAGAGAAGTACTTATACCTATACTGTTTATTGAAGTAAACATTCAAGTGAGCATTTCAAAATGGTATAGTTAAGATAGTAATTTGGTGGCTTTCTTGAAGTCCTAGTTTCATCATTGATCAGTGTTCTAAAAATTTAGGTTATCTACAAAGATCTCCCGTCAAACTTGTGTGCCATTCGAGATTATATTGAAAATAGAGAAGTGCAAACCTCTGAAGAGACATCCACCCATGTTGTATGTACTGAAGAAGGAATCGCTTCATCTAGCGACAGCATACATACTGATCGTAACATGCGGATTGGGCAAGGTGCTGATTTCAATGGGCCACAACCTTCCAGACAAAGACCAAGGGTTCCAGGCTTGCAGAGAGATATTGAAGTTCTTAAAGCTGAACTTCAGGCCTTTATATCTGAGTACGGCCAGGAAGGATTTATGCCTATGAGAAAGCAACTCCGCAAGCATGGAAGGGTGGATATCGAGAAGGCAATCACACGCATGGGGGGATTTAGAAGGATTGCGTCATTGATGGATCTTTCACTTGCTTATAAGCACCGAAAACCAAAGGGTTATTGGGATAACCTTGAGAATTTGCAAGAAGAGGTACATTTTCTTTCCTTGATTTGGCTTGCGGTTGTGGGAGATTCTCCATTTTCCTTGGCTCTTTCAGTTTAATGCTAAAAACAAATTATCTTAGCCAAATACTAACTCTAAAATGAGACAAGATATAAATATAAATATCATAGACATCGAATGTCCAGTACATCCTGACAGTAACAAGTTCATTGTTCTCACAGATAAATCAGTTCCAGAAGAACTGGGGAATGGACCCGTCATACATGCCAGTAGAAAGTCCTTCGAGCGTGCAGGTCTGCATAATTGACCCTCGTCTCTGATCATAACACGGTTGCTTTTCGTATAGAAACGGCTAGAAGCTATCCATGTATTTGTATTGAAAAAAGTAAATCAAAGTTGATATATAGACTTTATCTGTTACTAAGCACTTTTTTTATCTCAAACCGGAGACATTAAGGCTCAATTCCGAAGGGTTTTTTTCCCCCGAAAAAAAAAATCAGATTCCAAATACATAATGACATCTTTGTGCATTTACGTGCTGAATTTCATAGAGTTTACATCGACTGTTGAAAGATTGTTATGTACCACGCATTGTGACTAACTTCGTATTCATTTCGTATTGGATGTTTGAAACAGGTCGCTATGACATTGCTCGTGCACTGGAAAAATGGGGCGGCCTGCATGAAGTATCTCGTCTTCTATCACTCAAGATGAGACACCCAAACAGACAGGGAAACCTTTTGAGAGATAAGAAAACGGAGTCTATACCAGCTACTACTGATGTCAATGGAGAAGGGAAGATGGCATCTAAACCTTATGTTTCTCAAGATACACAAAAATGGCTGACAAAACTTAAGGACTTGGACCTTAATTGGGTTGAATGAATATAATTCTTTCTTTCTCACGGTCTTGAAGCTTCGATGAAGGGTGGTTTGAGTGTGCTTAGGCCAGTTGACGATGGACCCTGATAACCTTCAAAGCCAAGTGAAGCTGAAGCTATTTGCAGAGGTCAGTCAGGTGAGCTTACATTTTATAAGGCCCTTGTAACCCAACGAGAACAATATATCAAACAGTTGTAAGGCCCTCATCACTCAAGGTGTATAAGGAAGCCCAGTGAGGTGGAAGTGGATGCAATAACACAAATAGAACAAAGTGTTTGCATAAACAACATATCAAACCTTTATTCTCACCATGTAAAGTTAGTTATATGTATTCTAACTTATCAACTATTTCAATTTCTGACCTTATTTTCTGTAAGATTATTATAACTCAAATTGTGTGTAAACAAGTTTAGAAAATAAACTATTTAAGGTGTTAGTGTAGGTGCTCTAGACCCAATTAGATTTGGCATGTTATACACTGACATTTGTAACTATGTTTATTATTTGAATAAGGAGTTGTTTAAATTTACAAGAAGTCATTCTATTAGTTTCTTGTTATTATTGTAATAACTGAATGAAACTAGATAGAAGTCCATATGATGTATACTGTGATTAATCTATAGAGATGTGAGATGATGCATCACAGTTTCTAAACATCATTAAACGTCTCAAGTCATAGCAATGTCAAGAATGGACATTGACAACTATTGTAAGACTTGTATGTGCTATGTTTTTGCTATGTGATAGCAATGTGGGTCTCACACTCATAGGCATAGGGATATCTAGATAAGTACATAGGTGACCAATGTTGGAGAACGTATCACTGGACATGACTCGCCATGAGAATCTATTTTGGTTATATGTTGATGGAATTCTCATACGAGATTGGTGTAACTAATCCTTGGACATGAGGTTGTCATGTTCATCTCATAAGAAGATCGGTATGCTTTAACATCGTTTCGATGGGCCTAGACAAAGGCTGCACATGGGCGATCGGTGGGTATATCGTGCGGCTTATGGAGATGGGTGTATAACCAAGTGGGACTCGTCTATCCCTTGATAGAGGATGATGTATCTAAGGCGTATTCGGTGGATATTCACTTTAAATCTATGGCCATGGTGAAAGAGATCAATAAGGAGTTACTGATTCATTTTCTATTGAGTGAAGATATCTGGATGACCGAAGAAAAACTTATGTGATCATAATCAAGAAACAGATTACCAACTTGAGATCACATATGATACATTGACGAGAAGATTGAATTACACGGCAATCATGCTCGTGAAAGGTTATTTGCAAATTATGAATCATTCTGAATAATTGGGTAGGTATGACGCCTTGCTAGAGGCCAATTTTGTTTTATGTGTTCGTACTGACACATTGCCAACATATTCGGAAGCCTAATGAGTCATACGCAATAGGCACGGTCCCTGGCTTAAACCTGGAGAGCGGACGTATGGTTAAGTGGGACACTTCGGCAAGAAGTTGTGTCGTCGTAGGTTCTCACAGAAAAAGAACAAATAGACGTAATGACGTCGATATGACGAGGAGTCGTCATAATGGAAAGAGTTTCCTAAAATACCAATTGATTAAATTAGGAAGGAGTTTCTAATTTAATAATTTTCTATTTGTTGGAATGGCAAATAAGAACTAAAATATATTTGGGCTTAAGTTAATATTTGGACTAAATTAGATTTGGGCCAAATATTAAATTAAATATTATATTTGGACTAAATTAGATTTGACCCAAATATTAAAATAAATATTATATTTGGATTAAATTAGATTTGGGCCAAATATTAAATATTATATTTGGACCAAATTAGATTTGGGCTAAGTATTAAATAAAATATATTTGGGCTTGAATTAGATTTGGGCCAAAATATTTTATTTAAACCTATAAAAAGATTTGGGCCATTTAATTATATTTCTAGTTGGACTAGAATAAGCCCACTTAAGATTCTAATTGAATTAGAATTAATGGGCTAGCCCAATCCATGTCCATTTTGGTTTGAGAAACCCTAGGATATTTATCTATAAATATCCCTTTATAGGTTGCTCAGAAAAATAGGAGAGAATTTTGGTTTCATTTTTCAAGAGTTGAAAAACGTATTGCCGTTCACTCTTCCCCATTTCTTTTTGGCATCGATTTGAAACGTGGGTGTTTTTTTTCGTCCATACACAAGCCGCAAAAATGAGAAGGAGGTATTACTCATATTCCGCTCTTCTTGCCAACGGACGCGTGCCGCGTATCACGAGTTAGAGGCTGGACGCTTGGATGGCTCGAATCCGCGAACGACTCGATAATCTAAAGGTTAGATTTATTTTATTTGTATGTGAATGATTTGATTTCGACGTTGATCCAATCGCCAGGATTGGGGTAAGGTTCAAAATTTTTGAACTACGCTGCTTGCCCCGTAGCGATCTTGCTTTACTTTCAGTGGTATCAGAACCATCGTCGAAATATTTCAATTCCTTACCTGCGGATTCGGTTATGTTGTTATTTTTCAAATAATCAAATAATTGTTGCGTTTGTATTTTTTTGGATTGCAAAACGTTTTTGGTGAAAGGGCAAAAGTTCGTTTATGACAAAAAAGCAAAAAAAAAAGGGGTTCGGGGTGCATATGGATGCACCGGGGAGTCGAAAGACGCGGCTAAGCGGGGCCGGCGCGCGCTGGGCACGGCTTGGGCATGTGCAGGGCCCGGTCAGGCGCCCTCGCGTGCTGGGGCGCGGCCGTGCGAGCGCATGGCGTGCACAGGTGTGCAAGGCACTGCCGGGCGGGGGCGCGACCCGCGACCCACGCGCGGCCTGCGCCCGGCTCGCAGGTGCGACCCGTGACCCGCGAGCGGGAATGGCCGAACCACGTGCGCCCCGCGCAGCCCCAATGCCCTGCGCTCACCCCCAGGGGCCCTTGCCGCATGCCCCAGCCGCTATCGTGCGCGCCCAGCGTGCGCTAGACGCGGCCCAAATGCGTCCAGCGCACGCCAGACGCTCCCAATACGGCCCCAGCCAAGCCCTTTGGTTTTTTGGGCTGCCCAGCCACCTCCCGGCCCCTCTCGCTGCCTCGGGCTTCGGTTTGACCCTTCCCTGGAATTCACGTGAAGCACCCGGGCCGACCCTTCGGTGGCCCAGTGCGTTCCATTCCCTCGGGTAGGGCACGACCAAATTGTTTGGCTATTTTTAATTATTTTTATCCAATCCATGAGTGTATGACACCTATGGGCTGTGATTAAAAATGGGCCGGGGCCTTTAATTGAGTTATTTATTAATTATTGGGTTGCTATTTTATGTTTGACATGCATTGGTTGATCCAAGTCCTGTTGAGCCTTGTTAGTTAGACTAATGGATGGAGCCCAAGCCCAACACAATTAAAACAATTTTGTTTTTCCAAAATTATACAAATTTTCAATTTATTGAAAGCGTTTCATTAAGATTGAAATAGATGTGACAATTAATTAACATAATCTAAATGAATCAATGTGATTGATTGCATGGGTGTATGGTATGGATGAAGTCGACCATTTATTTTTTGTTGAGTGAATGCTTGTAAATTTGGTTTTTGAAATAGGGCTTGCGTGTCCTGCTTCTCTTATACTCTGATGTACATTCTCTTCTCATCTCACTCCCCCCGAATGTAACTTGGGGTTTCTGATTCTATCTAATATATGTAGAATAGAATAGAGTAGTGATAGTTGTAGTTTGTATGAAGAGCAAGAGATGGAGCCAAATTGAAGACAAGATTCGAAGACTAACGAAGGCTTGGAGAATGTGCTTGAGAAGCAAGATGTGATTCTTCACCTAGGTTTAACCCGCTAGCTTCCCTTCTATGGCTCGAGGGGGCTAGCCGTAGTTATCCATACCATACACCGGTTTGAGTCGTTTATTATACATTATTAATTTGATTAATTGCATGTGATGAGACCCAAATAAATAAATAATAAATCCCTCATTAATATTAAGCCAACTTGCCTTCCATCATTATGAAGCATTAGGTTTCTAGCTGGCACTTGATTTGTTGAGTCACTCAAGGTCATGTGTCGCCTATGATTCCTATGTTTCATGGGCCATGAGATGTCCCTGAATGATGGGTCCGACTTAAATAGAAAGGTGGGGTTTGTTGATGAAGGATCATGAACGAGGAAACAAAGCATGCAGCGGAAGCGGTTTAAAATCAAAACCGTTCCTCGTATTGATTAGAATCTAGGAGACTTACTTTTGCGGCGGATTACCGGACGGAATGGAGCGATGGGAGCTTCTTCGCGTTGTGGAGACGACGGCTGTCCTGCTAGCCTTCGGCTTCGTCGCATCAGAAACTCAAACGCACCCTTTCGATCTTCCGGAGTATGACTCGAACTCGTGGCCTCTCTTCGGTGAAGAAGAATGAAAAACGACTTGGATGAAAAAATAACTAAAGAGAGATATTTATAGGGAGAACCCTAGGGTTAAAACCCTAGTGGGCCAAACCCTAATGGGCCAAGATCTTTTAATTAATTTTCTAATTGGGTTAGCCCAATTAATTAATTAAAACCCTAATGAACTATTATTTTATTCTAGCCCAATGGACCATTCTGAATAAAATAATTCTCTCTCAATGTAATTCATCCAACAAGCCAAATGTATTAAAAAATACATGAGTTACATCGAGCTACCCCGGGGACCAAAAGACAAATTATTCACGGCTACTAAAATGACCAAAATATCCCTGCTACCTAGTAGCTATATTTTGTCATTCTAAGTGTTCCAACTATCACCATATGGTAACACTGACCCCACGAATAATTTTGCATATGCCATGTCTTTGACCTATTAGTGTAATGACGAAAATACCCCTCTGCGTAACACCCATCATTTAGAAAGGAATAATGTACTAACACCTTTCTAAATGACTTCTACCATCCTTAGATCACTAGTCCAATAATCCGTGACTACTCGAATGTACTTGCTTATCACTGGGAGCTACCCAGAAGCACACACTCTTAAGTCACGTTCCCAGGGCCCTGGATTATTCGATTATTCTTGGACAATCACAAGGGGGTGAATCACAGAAACTATCTTGTATTAGTCTGTCTTAGCTAATTAGAAACCATACTCCCAACTCAAAAGGATATTGATCTTTGATAGACCTCACCTACAAAGAATCTAAGAATATAGCTCTAGGTTCACTAGACCACCAACTAATACTCAAGTATTAGAGTACTCGTCCACGTAGTAGCAGTGATAGACTAGCTCCATGATAATTAGTACTTTGTCATTAGCTTCTATCACAGGTCCACTCTACGCATTCCAAATGCGCTTGTACAATTAGAGTAAACGGACTGTTTACTGGCTAAGGCAAGCCATCCTCCATTAGGATCTATTGCACAATGATCTTATCATGATAGAATGCCCAGTTCTATCAAAAGATCAAGAGTAATATTTTCTTGCTTATTAAGTACCCATGATTCATGCCTAACTGTGAAGAACGACCCATCACATGAATCACTTACTTAATAGCATGGACACCTTTCCAACAATTAAATGCAAATAATATATGTGCCATAAACTGAATAAAAGAAACATCATTACCATAAATTAAACAAAACGTGTCTTTAGGGCATACATTTCCAACAGTTGAGTCACTCAAGGCCTTGTTGAGTATAGAGGCAAAGATTGAGAGTCACATAAGATGTGCTTGACAAGGAGTTGTCAACCCAATGAATCTAGGAGTTGCATAGAGAAGCAATTGGTAGCAAGTACCTACCTAATCGATCCTAGCACAATTTGTTGAGTCACTCAAGATTGTGTGAGGGGAGATGGGATCCTAGCCCGCTAGGAAATCTTCCAACAGAATTTCTCGAGTTATGTCTTGAGGGTGGCAAACTCGTAGAAAATAGTGGGAGCAATCATAAAATGTTATTTCTTGCAATTTATGATTTTGTAATTTAATATGATTATAACAATATCTATATTCAGTTGTTGATCCAAAATGCTTGGAAACATGTTGATAAGATCGATACTCTAGGGCAATAATACCTTCAACTGGACTAATTTCTATAACTGAGAGATCATCTTGAGGATAGTCCTCACACATGAGAAGATTCTCTATTCGATAGAGAGATATCTTCTTACGAAGCCACAAGTTAAGGAAATAGTAGCACATTAGGCCTGGACGATGCACAAGGGTGATATGATCATCGCTTGGTATATCGTCTTGGCTGCCATGACCTCAAAACATAGGTTACAACATAAGAGTGATGATGCATGTGAGATCATGGCTAGGCTCAAGGATCATCTATTGAGAAGCATGTCATGGAGATGATACGTTTTATCAATAGGTTGCTAGAGCTGAACTTGGGTATGAATGTCGAAACTTACCCTAGACTTGGTGCTACAGTCCCTCCCTAATAGTTATGGAAAAGACTCTTGAAGAGTGGTTGTCCATACTAAGGGAGACCGAACCTAAAATTGATTATAGGTTAAGGGAAGTGTTCTCTTAGTTGAAGGGCCTAAGACGCATAGGGGCAAACCCAAGAGTAAGAAAGCCAAAATGAAGAAGAGTTCTTCAATAGCGTAATCTGGAAGAGTCCAAAAGACCAAAACCCGAAAAGGCAAGGAGGATGCGGTCTATCTCCACTGTGATAAACTGGGAAGTGTAAAGTAAGAAGAGTTCTACTCAGGACACTTCAGGTATTTATGTTATTGGAATTAATCTATCTACTTCTAATCAGTCCACATGGGTATTAGATATTGGATCTAATGCTCATATTTGCACTTTCGTGTATGGGCTTAGGAGTACAAGGAGATTAATAATGGGCGAAGTGTACCTACACATGAGAAATGGATCAAGAGTTGTTCCATTAGTTGTAGGGACCTATTTATTGACATTGCCCACAGGTCTTGTATTGGAGTTACATAACTGTTACTACAATCCTAGTTTGACTAGGAAAATATTTTCTAATTCTTGTTTGACAAGGATGGATATTCATCTTTATTTAAGAACCATAGTTGTTCGTTTTATAAAAATGAGTTGTTTTATGGTAAAGCAACAGTATATAATGGTTTGTATGTCCTTGATGTTGATACTCTTATAAATAACATAAATATTAAGCGACTTAAATCAGGTGATTTAAATAACACTTATTTATGGCATTGTCGCCTCATCCATATAAATGAGACTTACACATTCAACTTGTATAAAGCTGGATATCTTAGCACATTTGATTATGAATCATATGGTGCTTGCGAATCTTGTTTACTTGGCAAGATGACTAAGTCTCTTTTTAAAGTAAATGGAGGCTACATAAGTGCTAGGGTTTGTGCACATTGATGTGTGTCTATGTCCACCCAAGCTAGAGGTGGATATCTCTACTTCATAACCTTTACTGATGATAAATCATGTCTTGGTTATGTGTATCTTATGGGACACAAATCTGAGGCTTTTGAAAAGTTCAAAGAATTCAGATTTGAAGTAGAGAAACAAACTAGGAAAAGTATCAAAGTACTCCGATCAGATCGAGGTGGTGAATACTTGAACAGTGAGTTTTTAGATCATCTAAAGTAGAATGGGATTCTCTTACAATGGACTCCACTTGGAACACCAGAGATGAATGGCATGTCTGAAAGGAGGAATATGACCTTATTGGACATGGTCTGGTCCATAATGAGTCACACTGAACTCCCCATTTCATTTTGGGGAAACGCACTCCTCATCGCGAGCTTAGTTTTGAACAAGGTTCCAAGTAAGTCAGTTACTCAGACTCCATATGAGATATGGAAAGGAAAGAAGCCAAATCTATCTTTCCTTAAGATTTGGGGTTGTCAAATTTATGTCAAACGTGTTGACAATAATAAGCTAAAACCTAAATCGATGAGATGTTTGTTTATGGGATATCCAAATGGATATTACTTTTACCACCCATATGAACAAAAGGTGTTTTGTTGCCAAGCATGTGGTATTCCTTGAGAAGGAATTCTTAGATGCTGTGGCTAGTGGGAGAAATGTTAAGCTCGAAGAGATTTGAGGCAAACCACAAACAAATACTCCCCTCCAGGAACCCGAGAAAGATTAGACACAAGATGTTGTGTCAACTCCCTAACCTTCTACACAAGAACCTCGTAGGTCGATGAGGGTTCGTCGCGAGCAAGAGAGATATGGATTTTTCATCTCGGCACATGGAGATGTGCTTCTAGCTGAGAACGATGAGCCTACTACCTATGATAAAGCAATGCTTGACATTGACTCTGGGTTATGACAAATAGATGACAAAATAGGTTCCCTTAAAGGAAACCTGGTCGAGGATGTGTATATGACACAGTCTGACAGTTTTGTTACTCATAAACATGCAAATAAGATTTGCAACTTGCAAAGGTCCATTTATGGACTAAGGCAAGCATCCCGGAGTTAGAATCAATGTTTTGATGAAAAAAATCAAAAAATTTGATTTTTCACAAAAGGGAAGTTGATCCTTGTGTTTACAAGAAGGTTAGTGGGAGCGTGGTGGTCCTTTTAGTCCTATATGTGGACAATATATTGCTCATAGGGAATGGTGTTCCCATGATGCAATTAGTTAAAATATGGCTTTCAAAATATTTTCTCCATGAAGGATTTGGGAGAAGCAGCATATATTCTGGGAATAAGGATCTATAGAGATAGATCCAGGAGGTTAGTAGCACTCTCCCGTAGCACATACATTGATAGGGTGCTAAAGAGGTTTATCATGGAAGATTCTAGGAGGAGAAGTCTTCCCATGTCACATGGAATACATCTCTCCAAAGCTATGTGTTTGAAGACACAAGATGAAAGAGATAGGATGAGTCGAGCACCATATGCCTTGGCTATTGGCTAGATCATGTATGTCATGTTATGTACGAGGTCTAATATCGCATATACTTTGAGCATATGTAGTAGATATCAAGCTGATTCAGGTGAGAAACACTGGATTGCTGTGAAAAACATTCTTAAGTACTTGTGAAACACTAAAGAGATCTTTTTTCATATGGAGAATGAGAGCATATCATGCAGGGGTTCATAGATGCTAGTTTCCAATTCGACCATGATGATTTTAAATCACGTACAGTCGAAATTCATATTCTGCCTATATGGTTGGGCCATGAGTTGGAAGAGTTCCAATAAGAGATAGTGGCAGATTCAACAACTGAAGCCGAATACATAACAACCTCTGAAGCAGCTATGGAGGTTGTATGGATCCGTAAGTTCATTAATGAACTTAAAGTGGTGTCCAGCATTGTTGATCCAATAATAGTTATTGGGACAACAATGGAGCCATCGCGTAAGCGAAGGAACCACAGTCTCATCAACGAACCAAATTTGTATTGCGGCATCACCATATGATAATGGAGATTATCAGCCGAGGTGACATATGTAGAGAAAGTGTCGAAGAATGACAACGTCGTAGATCCCTTGACTAAAGCTCTATCCCAGGAGAAACATGAAAGTCATGTTCGATCATCAGGTATAAGATAGGGCATGATGTACACTGACAATTGTAATCATGGTTATTATTTGAATAAGGAGTTCAAATTTACAAGAAGTCATTCTATTAGTTTTTGTTATTATTGTAATAACCGAATGAAACTAGATAGAAGTCCATATGATGTATACTGTGATTAATCTATAAAGATGTGAGATGATGCATCACAGTTTCTAGACATCATTAAACATCCCAAGTTGTAGCAATGTCAAGAATGGACATTGACAATTGCGGTAAGACTTGTATGTGCTATGTTTTTGCTATGTGATAGCAATGGGGGTCTCACACCCATAGGCATGGGGATGTCTAGACAAGTACATAGATGACCAATGTTGGAGAACGTATCACTGGACATGACTCGCCATGAGAATCCATTTTGGTTATATGTTGATGGAATTCTCATACGAGATGGGTGTAACTAATCCTTGGACCTAAGGTTGTCAGGTTCATCTCATAAGAAGATCGGTATGCTTTGACATCGTTTCGATGGGCCTAGACAAAGGCTGCACGTGGGCGGTCGTTAGGTATATCGTGAGGCTTATGGAGATGGGTGTATAACCAAGATGTGACTCGTTTATCCCTTGATAGAGGATGATGTATCTAAGTCGCCTTTGGTGGATATTCACTTTAAATCTATGGCCATGGTGAAAGAGATCAATAAGGAGTTATTGATTCATTTTCTATTAAATGAAGATATCCGGATGACCGAAGAAAAACTTATGTGATCATAATCAAATAACACATTGCCAACTTGAGATCACATAGGATACATTGATGAGAGGATCGAATTACACGCTAATCATGCTCGTGAAAGGTTATTTGCGGATTATGAATCCTTCTGAATAATTGGGTAGGCATGACGCCTTGCTAGAGGCCAATCTTGTCGTATGTGTTCGTACCAACACATTACCAACATATTCGGAAGCCTAATGAGTCATATGCAATAGGCATGGTCCCTGACTTAAACCAGGAAAATGGATGTATAGTTAAGTGGGACACTTCGGCAAGAAGTTGTGTCGTCGTAGGTTCTCATGGAAAAAGAACAAATAGACGTAATCACGTCGATATGACGAGCAGTCGTCATAATGGAAAGGGTTTCCTAAAATGCCAATTGATTAAATTAGGAAGGAGTTTCTAATTTAATAATTTTCTATTTGTTGGAGTGGCAAATAGGAAATAAAATATATTTGGGCTTAAATTAATATTTGGACTAAATTAGATTTGGGCCAAATATTAAATTAAATATTATATTTGGACTAAATTGGATTTGAACCAAATATTAAATATTATATTTGGATCAAATTAGATTTGGGCTAAATATTAAATAAAATATATTTGGGCTTGAATTAGATTTGGGCCAAAATATTTTATTTAAACCTATAAAAAGATTTGGGCCATTTAATTATATTTCTAGTTGGACTAGAATAAGCCCACTTAAGATTCTAGTTGAATTAGAATTAATGAGCTAGCCCAATCTATGTCCATTAGAATTTGAGAAACCCTAGGATATTTCTCTATTAATATCCTTTATAGGTTGCCTAAAAAAATAGGAGAGAATTTTGGTGTCGTTTTTTCAAGAGTTGAAAAACGTATTGCCGTTCACTCTTCCCCGTTTCTTTTTGGCATCGATTTGAAATGTGGGCATTCTTTTTCGTCCATACACAAGCCGCGAAAAGGAGGAGGTATCACTCCTATTCCGCTCTTCTTGCCAACGGACGCATGCCGAGTATCACGAGTTAGAGGTCGGGCGCTTGGATGACTCGAATCCGCGAACGACTCGATAATCTAAATATTATATTTATTTTATTTGTATGTGAATAATTTCATTTCGACGCTGATCCAATCGCCGAGATCGGAGTAAGGTTCAAAATTTTTGAACTACGCTTCTTGCCCCATAGCGATCTTACTTTACTTTCATAAGGTACATTTCTATAGATTCTAGGCTCAAAAGTCCTTTAAACTCCATCTACCAAAAGTACTTTATTTTGACAAGAGAAAATGTGCTTGATCAAAGATATGTGGAACCAATTAAAACTTAAATTAATCTATGGTCATTAATTAATATTTAACAATTTATACAGTGATGATATTTAATAATCACTTTTTACGCCCCCGACCCCAAATGTGAGATGAAATACATGCAGAATTTAAGTTTAACATATACTCATTCCTGTTGTAGTTTAATTGAAGATAAAAGGAATCAAACTTCTTGAAGTTCAAGGTGAGCTCACCCTCACACATAAATTTGCATGTATTTAACTGATGTTCATCCAGCTATGTTTAAGGATTCTGTGATTCTCCGGATACATGGATATTGCACAGCCACTCTTGTTAACCCAAAAAAAAAAAAAACAATAACAAAAACAGCATGAACTAATTCAAAGGGCTTGAGTTCAAGTTTGTTTTATAATAATAACATGAAGAAGCCCTTGGGCTAGAGAAAAGTAAGCAAAGAATAGACTGAAAATGCTATCCACTAGTCTAATTCACTGGAATAATGGTTTGGTTTACATTTAGTTGGAGAAGCAGAGCAATGTGAATAAGATCACAACACAGAATTTCAAACAAAGGCTTCTTACAAGAAAATTACATAACAGCTCAACTTGAATGCCCCTAGGAGCTCGCAATACAGGTACTTGGCCTATTATTTTGATGGTAAATTAACTCAACAATAACAATTGCAAGCCTTAATCTCATTAGGTGTACAACGTCAACAATTATACCAAGTAAATTAGACAAATAAATCACATGACACAAAAATTTACTAGGTGAGTATTTATAGGGTACATCTGAGACTTCTATAAAAGTTCCAACTAATGATGAATTTCCTAGAGAGCCAATGTCACTTCAGTTTAAATCAATTTCAGCCAAAGCATGATGAGGATTGATGTGGCACCAACTAAAATTACTAGAATACCCCTACGCGCTGATAGTCTCACTTGCCACGCGGATCACCTGAGAGACCGACACGTGGCAAGTCAACACTCCGGAGCGGAGCCCGGGAAATCCGGGCCGAACCGCAAGACCCGTCCCAACTTGACCGGGATTCTCGGGAGTCGTGCCCACTTATCTCGGGTACCCCAAAACGGGTTCGCCTATAAAAGACAAGGACTCTCGTCAGGTACATTCAAGCTCTACAGCTCCCTCCTTTACTGCTACTCACATTTACTCTACTGATTTGAGCGTCGGAGTCCACCCCGGCGGATCCAAGCCCCGGCCCTCCATTGTCTTGCAGGTCCTACACCCGAGGTCCGACATCCCCAAATCCGAGGTTCTATTCCCAAGGTCCAGTTGCAGAGGTGGCACATGGTGGTCGGTCCCAAAAACCATCATCATTTGGCACCCACCGTGGGGCCGACGTCCATACTCGCTAGCCTCTTCATTCCCTACCTCGCGCTTCGGATTTCAACTCCTCACCTCGAACCTCTGTCTTTCCGCGAGTGTCAAACGACTTTCGCTCCTTGTCATAACTAACCACATGGCTCCCCGAAGAGACGTGACTCGCAGCGAGGTCAGAGCCAATCTAGAAGCCCCGCAACAAGGAGAGAATCCACCATCTCTAGCCAATCCCATGCCGGAGGATCAACTCACCAGGTTGGAAAACCAGGTCCAACAGCTAACTGAGTTGTTGACTGGTTATCTACACCAGACTGAACAGCCTCGTTCGCATGTGCCCTCTCAGCGGGCGGAGCATCAGTCACCTCCTCCTGCTCGGGAGCCTCGTCAATCCCGCCAAACGGGTCAGGAAATCCACTCCTCTGAGGCGGCAGGATCCACTTCTGCCCCCTCGCGAGAAAGAGGGACTTCGCAGGAGAGACGATTGCGTTTCCTAGAGAAGCAAGTCCAGGAACTCAAGAAGGGAAAGGAAGAGCTACTCCACCTCGGCTCTAACCAACCCTTGAGTAAGGACATCATAGTAGAGGTTCCACCGGAAAGGTTTCGTATCCCCTCCATCAAGCTCTATGACGGAAGCACAGATCCCTATGACCACGTCGAGCTTTTCTCCTCTCACATGCTGGTGCAATCGGGGTCGGACGCGATGTGGTGCTGGGCATTTTCGGCCACTTTGGGAGGACATGCCCGGACCTGGTACTCCTGCCTTCCCCATCGTTCCATCAACCACTGGGAAGAGCTGAAGACCTGTTTCTTAGCCCACTACGCTCCCTTGAAGCGCCACCGAAAGTCTTCCATGGCTCTGGTGAACATCAAGCAGAACCAGGGTGAATCCCTAAGGGATTTCGTGGCTAGGTTCAACGAAGAGGCATTAAGTATTGATGAGTTTAACCAGCGAATCGCAATGGTGGCTCTTCAGAATGGCTTGAGAGCTGGGCCATTTGCTCAGTCCTTAGCCAAGACTCCACCTCGTACTTTCACAGAGGCCTTAGCCTGGGCTAATAAGTACATCAACGCCGAAGAGGTGATGAAGGTGAAGCGAGCAGAACAACCTGACAGGAAAGAAAGAGAAAAAGAGAAGAAAAAGCCCGCGCCAGAGCAGAAGACGGACTATCGCCCCTCCCGAGCTCCCAATCGCCCGGGTTTTGGGGGTGTACGTGGAAGCCTAGTGAATTACACTCCCCTCAATACAAGTCGAGCAGAGATTCTCCTGGCATTGGAGGATAAGAATTATTTACGACGTCCTCCCCCGCTGAAATCTCCACCCAACACTCGAAGCAAAAAGAAGTATTGCCGTTTTCACCGCGACCACAGCCATGATACTGAAGATTGCATCTAACTGAAAGAAGAAATACAAAAGCTTATCAACCGAGGATACCTCCGAGATTTCGTGGGTCGAGGAGGTACGAGCTCGGGCAGGGTAGAATCCAAGCCAGAGCATCGATGGAGGTCTCCTACTCGAGATCGCTTTCGAGAGCGAAGCCGAACACCGCCTCGGAGAGAAGGAAAGCAGCCCGCCGAGGAGGGGGGATAGAAGTTTATCTTGTACATGCTGGCGGCAAGGATAGTTCTAGGGTCCCACTCAACTGCTCCCAAGAGCACGATAAAGGAAGGGGTGGTCATCACTTTCTCTGAGGAGGATCTTCCAAGTTATCCCAACTATTCGGACCCTCTGGTGATCACTGCTCAAGTGGGAGAGTGGGAGATGAGGCGAATCCTCGTGGATCCAGGTAGCTCTTCAGAGATTCTCTACAAGAGGGCATTCCTAGGGATAGGGTTCACGCTCAATCAGCTGAGGCCAGTCCGTGTCCCATTAGTGGGTTTTGATGGAATGGTGATCCATTCTGAAGGTTTGATCCGGTTGCCCCTGACGGTCGGTAGTGGTCCTCATAAATCCCGGGTGACGTTGGATTTTTTGGTGGCAGATGTGCCCTCGGCGTACAATATGATCCTTGGTAGGTCTGGGCTTAGTGCTCTGAGGGCAGTACCGAGTACGTATCACATGGTGTTGAAATTCCCTACTTCGGGAGGGATTGGCAAGGTAAGAGGAGACCAACGGCAGGCTAGGGAATGCTACGTGGCCTCCTTGAGTGCCACTATGGCCAAGGGGTCAGAGTTAGACTCACGACCGAATCAGGAGGCGGTCCCTCAAGCTGGTCAGGGCCAGATGGAGACGGAACAGGTGAGAGACCCAAGTATAGGAGCAGGTTAGAGACCAGTAAGGGAGGAGGGACAGAATTTCGCTGCCTCTCCCACTGTGGTTACTAGTTTCATCTTGGAAGGTCCGGAAGAGCCTAAGACTTCAGAGCCCATGGATGAGCTCGAGGAAGTCCCACTGGGGGAAGAGCTCGATCGGACAGTGCAAATCAGTGCCAAGTTACAGGAGCCCTTGAGGTCCGAGATCCTTTCACTCCTACGTCGATATCAAGATGTGTTTGCATGGTCTACCCTGGATATGCCGGGGATAGACCCAGCGATCATGACACATCGCTTGGGGCTCTACCCGGATTGTGTGCTGGTAAGACAAAGGAAGAGGAAGCTTGCCTCGGAGCGGGCTAAAGCTATAGAGGCGGAGGTGGAAAAGCTTATGGAGGCTAATCATATTCGGGAAGTTAACTACCTAGAGTGGTTAGCCAACGTGGTTCTTGTCTCCAAGGGATCGGGAAAATGGAGGCTTTGTATTGATTTTAAAGATCTTAACAAGGCTTGCCCGAAAGATAGTTACCCTCTGCCCAGGATTGATGCGTTGATTGACAGAACAGTAGGGTGTCAGCTAATGAGTTTCCTGGATGCCTTCCAGGGGTACCACCAAATCCCACTACACCCTGAAGATCAGGAAAAGACCGCCTTCATCACAGATAAGGCTACCTATTGTTACCGAGTTATGCCCTTTGGGCTGAAGAACGCTGGAGCTACATATCAGAGGTTGATCAACAAACTGTTCAAAGCTCAACTCGGTCGAAACATGGAGGCTTACGTGGATGACATGTTAGTCAAGAGTCTATTGGCTGAACAGCATCCGGACGACTTGGAGGAGTGCCTCAGAACCTTACGTCAATATCAGATGAAGCTCAACCCGGCCAAGTGTGCCTTCGGGGTTACAGCTGGTAAATTCTTGGGGTTCATGGTGCATTACCGGGGAATTGAGGCTAACCCCTTGAAGATAAAGGCCATACTAGAGATGCCTCCCCCTCGAAGTATCAAGGAGGTGCAGAGGCTAACCGGGAGGATAGCAGCATTAGGGAGGTTCTTGTCAAGATCTACGGAAAGACAATTGCCATTCTTTAAGGCCTTGACTCGAGTCCAGAATTTTGCATGGATAGAGGAATGCCAGGAGGCATTTGAGCAGCTGAAACAGTGTCTAGTCTCCCCCTCAGTCCTGGCAAAACCACAGCCGGGAGAGTCACTATATATTTATCTGGCTGCCTCAGATGAGGCTGTCAGTTCGGTTTTAGTACGGGAGGAGGACAAAATTCAAAAGCCGGTCTATTATGTGAGCAAAAGGTTAGTCGGAGCTGAGATTCGTTACACTCCAACAGAAAAGTTGGCCTATGCCCTAGTCATCTCCGCTCGAAAGTTGAGGCCTTACTTTGAGGCACACCACATTATCGTCCTATCAAGTCAGCCGCTGAGGCATGTGCTGGGAAAGCCAGACTTGTCGGGGAGGATGCTCAAATGGGCAGTAGAGCTGAGTGCTTTCGACATCGACTATCGACCTCGGCCGGCCATCAAGGCGCAGGCTCTTGCCGACTTCATTGTGGAGGGTACCCTACCAGAGGAAGCAGGCGAAGGGATTTCCCAGACTTGGACTCTCTCTGTGGATGGCAGCTCCAGTGTCGGAGGCAGTGGCGCTGGATTACTACTCTAGGGCCCCGATGGCTAGGCTTGGCCGTATGCCCTCCACTTTGAGTTCAATGCCTATAACAATGAGGCCGAGTATGAGGCGCTCATTGCCGGGCTCAGACTAACGGAACAGATGGGAGTCAGGGATCTGGAGGTATATTCTGACTCGAACTTAATTGTGCAGCAGGTCACAGGGGAGTTCGAGGCCCGAGAGGACGTCATGGCCCAATACTTGGCGATAGCCAAGGATCTTATGACACGATTTCGGACAGTGAAAATCAATCATGTCCCACGGGCACAGAATGCAGTGGCAGATGCTCTCTCGAGGATAGCTACTTCTTCCTTCCCTAGGAATTCCCGAGCTGTTTACATGGAGTCGTTGCCCCAGATGAGCATAGAGACTGAGGTAGAGCAGCTTTGCGTGGAAGGGGTTGAAAGTTGGATGGATCCCATCGTAGCACATCTGACCAAGGGATGGCTACCCGAGGAGGAACAGGAAAGTCGAAAACTCAAGCGCCAGGCTGCCAAGTTTCTACTGGTAGGATCAGACCTTTATAAGAAATCCTTCACTCAGCCGCTGCTGAAGTGTGTGGGACTGGTCGAGGCCGACTACATCCTAAGGGAAATCCATGAAGGGATTTGTGGCAGTCACATCGGAGCTCGGTCTCTCTCCCAGAAGGCACTTCGGCAGGGGTATTACTTGCCGACAATGATGAGCGATGCTGGGCATTTGGTCCAGACTTGTGAGAGATGCCAAAAAACTTCCAACCTGGTTCACACCCCGGCAGCTGAACTCACCCACCCGGCTTCGCCTTGTCCGTTTGCTAGGTAGGGAGTCGATATCCTCAGGCCTTTTCCACTAGCGGCTGGACAGAACAAATACTTGATAGCAGCCATCGACTACTTCACTAAGTGGGTGGAGGCCGAGCCTGTGGCGACTATTACAGGCCGGAGGGTAAAACAATTCCTTTGGAAATCCATCGTCTGCCGGTTTGGTATTCCAAGGGTGCTAATAACTGATAATGGTACCCAATTCGAAGACCGATCAGTGCAAGAATGGTGCCGAGAGTTGGGATTAAGCAACATTTTACCTCAGTCGCCCATCCTCAAGCTAATGGGTAGGTAGAGCTTACGAACAGGACCATTCTGCAAGGACTCCGAGCTCGGGTTGAGAAGGCGGACGGTCAATGGGTAGATGAGCTCCCCAGTATACTATGGTCTTATCGAACCACACCGCGAACGGCTATAGGAGAATGCCCTTTCACATTGTGTTATGGCTCAGAGGCTCTTATCCCTGTCGAGATTGGGGTGAGGAGCTACCGAGTGGAGCATTTCGATCCTGAGATTAACGAGCAAGGGCTAAGGTGCAACTTGGATTTGATGGATGAGCTCCGAGACCTGGCACGAATTCGACAAGCCGCATATAATTGGCGCATTGCTAGGTACTACAATCGACGAGTCCACGCTAGGAGCTTCATGCCAGGAGATCTTGTACTACGATGGTTCAACGTGAGTCATCCCCGGGACATGAATAAACTAACTCCAAATTGGGAAGGACCGTATCGGGAGGTGGAATCCCTAAGTCCGGGGGCATATCGACTAGAAGACATGGAAGGCAAGCCCCTGAAGCATACTTGGAATGTGCAGAACTTAAGGAAGTTTTATCAATGAGCAGGGGAATTCCCCGAATCTCTTTGTACTTTTTTTCTTTATGACTAATGGCAAGGCTTCGTATTCTCTTCATCTAATAGCAATCGTACAAAGGATTATACTTCGTCAAAGAAAAATCCAAGGGTCAGGAGCCCTAGGCCGTCCTCAAAAGTGGACTAAGGGCCAAGAAAAAACTCTGGCTAACACCCTCTTTCGCGTGGGAGTAGCTAAAATCCAAGGGTCACGAGCCCTAGGCCGTCCTAAAAAATGGACTAAGGGCCACGGAAAAACTCTGGCTAACACCCTCTTTCGCGTG
The DNA here is from genome assembly GCF_014633365.1 of Diospyros lotus. Classification (NCBI taxonomy): domain Eukaryota; kingdom Viridiplantae; phylum Streptophyta; class Magnoliopsida; order Ericales; family Ebenaceae; genus Diospyros; species Diospyros lotus. The sequence goes on along the minus strand of NC_068341.1, from coordinate 31,972,535 downwards.
GGAGTGGTTAAAATCCAAGGGTCACGAGCCCTAGGCCCTCCTCAAAAGTGGACTAAGGGCCACGAAAAAACTCTGGCTAACACCCTCTTTCGCGTGGGAGTGACTAAAATCCAAGGGTCACGAGCCCTAGGCCGTCCTCAAAAATGGACTAAGGGCCACGGAAAAACTCTGGCTAACACCCTCTTTCGCGTGGGAGTAGCTAAAATCCAAGGGTCACGAGCCCTAGGCCGTCCTAAAAAATGGACTAAGGGCCACGAAAAAACTCTAGCTAACACCCTCTTTCGCGTGGGAGTAGCTAAAATCCAAGGGTCACGAGCCCTAGGCCGTCCTCAAAAATGGACTAAGGGCCACGAAAAAACTCTGGCTAACACCATCTTTCGCGTGGGAGTAGCTAAAATCCAAGGGTCACGAGCCCTAGGCCGTCCTCAAAAATGGACTAAGGGCCACAGAAAAACTCTGGCTAACACCCTCTTTCGCGTGGGAGTGGCTAAAACCCAAGGGTCACGAGCCCTAGGCCGTCCTCAAAAATGGACTAAGGGCCACGGAAAAACTCTAGCTAACACCCTCCTTCGCGTAGGAGTAGCTAAAATCCAAGGGTCACGAGCTCTAGGCTGTCCCCAACGGTGGACTGATGGCCACGAAAAGATTCATTCATAGGTCACGAGCCCTCGGTTGTCCCCCAAAGGTGGACTAATGGCCAAGGAAAAATTACAACACAACACCCTCTTGATTGTTGACTTAGGGAGAACCAAGGGTCAGATTCACCCTCGTCAACTATGGAAGGGATCGAGGTTCAACTAGTCTCAGCCCATATGTTCGCAAGCAAAAGATGAACAGTCAAAATGAAACGACATTGTATAAAAGCGAGATGGTCCAATACATGATAATAGAGGAAGTACAAAAGGCCCCAGCTAGAAAAAGAAGAAAAGCTCAAGCATCAGGAGGCGCATCATCATCGCCGGCCATCTCCGAGTCCTCCATCCCTGCCACAATCTCCGTAATAGACCGAACATTAGACATGTCCAAGTCTGGATGAGCTCGTAATACCTCAGTCGCATGAGCTTGGAATCCCTTTGTCCAAGCGTCCTGCAAGTTCTTCTGGAGGAACTCCTCTACCTCAAGAAGCTTGATAGGCTCGGCATACTTGCGCTCGTATTGGCGAATGACTGAGTTCACCCGGGATAGCTTGGAGCTCGTCCGAGATAGCTCTGCCTCTAGCTCCTGAATACGTAGGTCTGAAACCTACCGCTGGGAGGACAACTCATCCAAGTTCTTCCTGTGGCTCTCCAGTAACTCGTCCCTCTCCTGCAGCTGGGTGTCTAGCTCCAAAGTCTTCTTGGAAGCTTGAGAGAAACGTCCAGAAAAGTCCAAAACGAGTGTGACCACCTGCAATGGGCAAGACAAGTAAGGACAACATAGATGAGACTGGAGGATGTTGATCAAGTATAAGTGATTACCTGGGCCAGATACTTGCACAATACGGCTTCTATGGCCTCCGAGGACTGCTCGGCCAACACCTGACGATCGGCAGGAGTGGCAAAGTGGTGAATCATACGTCTTGCCACCTGAGTGTTCCTGCTGAGATCGCTTGCCTTCACTCCCTAATCGGGAACATGGTCTGGACTGTGGGGAGGAGACTCCGGGGCTGGCATGAGCTCTCTCTGAGGATGGGAAGTCCTCTTCCTCTTAGCACGACTAGGCTCTCCTTCCTCAGCAGGAGGAGCATTCAAGGCAGCCTTTTCCCTCGTGAGAGTTGGGGCGCCCTCGTCCTCCGTGGGTCTCCGTTTGTTCTTCCCCCAGATGAAAGCTGTGCTCACCATCTCAGCTGTAAATGCGAAAACAAGATATTAAGGGCAAGAAAAGCAAGTTAGACAAGTATGAAAATAGTGGGAAAATGACTACCCAAAGTGACATCAGGCTCGAAGCAAGTGTGAGTGGATAAACCCCCCAGGTACAAGGTGCGATCACATATCAGGACCCGAGCGCTGATAAGGTTCAGCTCCCTCAAGATCTGAATATTATGAAGCTCGTCCTGCGTGATCTTGCGACTACGGACCTTTAAGGGTTGGAAAGCCCACCCAACTGGCACCCCGAAGCTGACCACCCGGTCTTTCAAGCTAGCAAAGAAAAATCTACTCTTCCATCGTTTTACCGATGTGGGGTTATCAACTACGAACTGACGCTGGTTGAAAGGGGAAAAGGCGAATCGAGGTTCAATTTTGCTAATGGAGATTACCTTGAACATCCTAAAGAAAAGATGAGCAGTGGGCTCAATGTCCCGAGCTCGACAGCAGAGAACGAAGGTAGATAGGCACCTCCAGCCATTGGGAGTCAACTGAGAGGGGCATAACCCCACAATAGCGAACACCTCAACTACAGGAGTCGCGAGAGGGAATCTAAGGCCGGCAGCCAAGGCCTGCTCGTAGACGGTGATACAGCCATAGGGGGCCTGGTGAGCTTTTAGACCTCGGGGTTCACTATACCAATACTCATCATGAATGAGGTGGTATTTTCAGAGGAAGGAAAACAACTCCCTCTCGGTTATGGTAGAATGGTCCGTGGTTAGATCCTCGGGTAAGCTTCCTAAGTTGGGATCACTACTCACATGAGACTCTGAAGTGGGATGAAGTGAAATTCTTTCAGGCCTCCTAAGTTTCCCGGGCCTACGAAGAGGGCCATGGGAGGGGCTGGATAACTCGGTGTGTGATTCCTCACTACTAGAGCTGGTACTAGAGTTTTCGGAATCAGAGGAAGAAGAAGAAGAAGACATGCTAAAAAACGAGCAGAAATAGTTAAGAGAAGGTCACTGACCAGGAGAGTAAAGGCCGAGGTCAGGAAAAAACAACCACGACTGGGCTAGAGCCTCGGAGAGCTCAGTAGGCGCGATTTAGCTTGGGAAAATCTTGAGTCACGCCTGCGAAAAAGAAGAGCCAAGGAAACAGGTTAGTGAAGTTAAGCCTTGTTTTAAAGATCATTTTGTTATTATTAACAAAGGAGAAGCCCAAGGGTCGGCCATAGCTGACCCAAGGAATAAAAAATAATAATAATAATTAATTAATTAATTTAAAAAAAAAGGGGCAAAAGTCCGAAGGGTCGGCCATGGCCGACCCAAGGACGCCCATATATCTATGTAGGTATATATGTATATATATATATATATATAAATAAAAAATTGTAGAAAGAAGAAGCAGGAGGGGGGTCGGCCATGGCTGACCTCGGCCAGGCGAGCCAAGCGCTCTGCTGTGGCCTAGGAGCTCGGCCTCGCCGAGATCTGGCGAGGCTGAGCATGGCCGAGCCAGAGCTCGGCCACGGCCGAGGAAGCTCGACCTCGCCTTGGCGAGGCCGAGTACGGCCGACCTCGGCCGCGGCCGAGGTCGGGCCAAGCCATGCTAGGCCAGGCCGACCTCAGCCATGGTCGAGGCGGCCTGGCCAGGTCGACCTCGGCCAGGCAGAGGCGCCTGGCCGAGGGAAAGTTTAATTTTTTTAAAAAAAAAAAAAAAACAAACAAAAAAGACGAAGTGGAAGCAAAGATAAAAAATAAATAAATAACAAATAAGGAAAAATAAAAGCAAAGGAGAATGGGAAAGACTAACCTCAAGGAGATGAATGCTTGTCTTGAAATAATAATTGTGGGGTGGGGCCTTAGGGCTTATATAGAGGGGACCTAAAGGAAGAAAAAATTCAAAATGACAATGTTTCCCTCCAAACGAATTCTTCCCTCAAACCAAAACCCATCCCTATAATTTCGGGGTAGTAAATGGGGTTTTTAAGCACTAATCTCAACTCTAAAAACACTCTCGTGCGTCTTAGTAAAAATCAACAGTCAGGTAACCTACTCCTCGACCCAGCATGATTTTTAGCTCGGGTCAAGGAGTGGGGGGCAAGTGATGTGGCACCAACTAAAATTACTAGAATACCCCTAAACGCTGATAGTCTCACCTGCCACGCGGATCACCTGAGAGACCGACACGTGGCAATTCAACACTCCGGAGCGGAGCCCGGGAAATTCGGGCCGAACCGCAAGACCCGTCCCAACTTGACTGGGATTCTCGGGAGTCGTTCCCACTCATCTCGGGTACCCCAAAACGGGTTCGCCTATAAAAGACAAGGACTCTCGTCAGGTACATTCAAGCTCTACAGCTCCCTCCTTTACTACTACTCGCATTTACTCTATTGATTTGAGCATCAGAGTCCACCCCGGGGGATCCAAGCCCCGGCCCTCCATTGTCTTGCAGGTCCTACACCCGAGGTCCGACATCCCCAAGTCCGAGGTTCCATTCCCGAGGTCCAGTCGTAGAGGTGGCACGTGGTGGTCGGTCCCTAAAACCATCATCAAGGATGAATCCTCCAAACAATGAATTGTGGCTCTCTTCATAAGAACACTTGAGTCTCTGGTTCTATCTTTATCTTGTTGATTAATTTATAAGGACATCACATGAAAATACCAGAATCCCTAGAAAATGAAGGCTGCAAAGCATGGATTTTGATATCGTAAGTTTTATGACCAGAGATTCCATCCCATGATGTTAGATCCTGCTTACCCGTTTTGACAGTGTAGAAATTACTATTCTCACTGTAAGCTATTCCAATCAAGCTACCACATTTACGGCAAAGCAGCTTGGTTCTTTGTCGAAACAAACCCCAAAATCACTTGGAGGTGAACAAGGGCATGAATTGAAGCTCGTCAATCTGAGAGAATCTGCTCTCATCAATGGAAAAGAATGAAATAATCCCTTTCTTTATTGATTTCCCATATTTAGCTCCGATTACTGAGGTGTTGCGATTGCAGGAATTCAGATTTAAGTTGTAGCCACAGGAACCACAGTTGCAACACACCAAAAAAAAGCATGTCAACAAACCAAGCCAGCACTCATAAATCGTACCTCAACAATGACACGAATTAGCCAACAAACCCTCGCAACAAGAATTCTATTCTCTCACACTATATGAGTGTGTATCCAAATGATTACAAAGAATATACGATCCCTTAAAAGATCAGATATAACAATAAAAACTCAATAAATATACCAAGGATTTCTCAACACTTAAATGTATATACAAGGAACGCTAATGCAAAATATTGTTGTTGAGGCCTTTGAATAGCTCCTTAAATAGGTAGAGCTATTCAACATTCCAAACTGGCCATTTCTAGCCATTCGGACTTGTAACAGAGACAAAAGCTACCCTTAGTTTGTCAAATAAAATTATTTTGAAAGATTGAAACTGTAAAATTTTTAATGAAACTGCTCAAGTTCTGTAGGAACTTTAGAGCGTTTTTGATAAGGGAAAATACCCTCGGCTCCATAATTACCCCAATACCCTGGAAATATAGCCATTGACAGTAGTACCACGTGCCCACTAATGAGATACTCCACTGACGTCATCCTACTCGAGTCCAAAGGAGACACATGGCAAATGCGTATCACCACACTAGCCAGCCTGTTACTCGACGAGGATTCTCCGGATTCCTCTAGATCAACCATCCCATAGAGGATCATGGAGATGGGAACTACCCCGAACTCCTCGAGAGTGATTATGGAATCCATACCGGTAAGATCCCAGCTCCGCGAATAGCGGGATAAAGATCCCGATAATTTGAAAGAGGATCCTTACCTTAGCAGGGGGATAAAGGGAAGAGGACCAGCAACGAGTAAGGGATTCGATCTTTATCTTTCTCTAAGCTAGAAACTAAGATACTTGGAACCTCTGTTCATACCATAATCTGACTTGAACGTTGGAGTGATTCTGGGGGAGCAAGTCCCCGACTCCATTGCAAGTACTTGGTCCGACACAAAAGAAGGGTGATCGGCCACCGCATCATCAATTGGCACCCACCGTGGGGCCAGGCATCTTTCTTTTCTATCTCTCCAATACGACTTGCTGTGACGTTCGAGTTATCTCTTCGTTCTGATGGCAATTAGAAGGCAACAGTCTCGGGTTGACGGTGGTAACCCCGCCCTGGAACCTAGATAGAATAATCCTCTAAGGAGCCTGCAGGGGAGAGATTGTAGCCCAAACAATTCTCCTCCCCCACCTGATCAGATCACGCTTTTGGAGAATCAAGTCCAACGCCTGACGGAGTTGCTCACCAGCTTCCTGGACCACCAACACCAGCAAGCCCATCATTCTCAGGAGGAAGAGAGGCAGGAGCCCCCGCAGGAGGAAGAATGTTGCTCGCACGAGAGGGGTCCTCGAGGACGCAGTCGGGAAGATGGACATGGGGAGGCTACAGAATCTTCTGGTATGTTATATGCGCAGCTGCGCAACAGCTGGAGAGGAGGTTGTGTCAGTTGAAGGAGGAGATTGTAGCCCTGAAGCTGAACCTAGGAGAGTCTCGGGGGACGATGGTGAATCAGCCCCTTAGTTCGGAGATCACGGCTGCCATACTGCCTGAGCGCCTTCGCATTCCGCTATCAAGCCCTACGCAGGGACTACTGACCCAATGGATCACTTAAATCCTTTTACCTCCCATATGATGGTGCAAAATGCTTTCGACGCCATATGGTGTAGAGTCTTCCTGGTAACATTGGAAGGGCACGCGCGCGCCTAGTATTCAAACCTGGTCCACCACTCAATAGCCAATTTTGCGCAACTTTGGGGTAGTTTCCTAACACACTTCGCGCTTCTTCAGAGGCATCGAAGGTCCACTATGGCCCTCGTTATCCTGAAGCAGAACCAGGGCGAATCTTTGAAGGACTTTGTCTCATGTTTCAATATGGAAGCCTTGAGCATAGAGAACTTCGACCATAGTGTCACTATGGTGGCGTTTCAAAATGCCCTAAGGCCAGGTCCTTTCGCTCAGTTGCTGGCCAAAACTCCCCCACTCACATTTACCGATATCTTGGGTAAGGCGACAAAGTATATTAATGCAGAGGAGGTTATGCAGGCGAAGAGGGCAGAGTACATCGAGAAGAAGGAAAAGAAGAAACATCCTGAAGAACATAAGAGTGAGGGCCGAAGGGAGGATTGAAAAGAGAAGCATCGTCCTCGATAGGAGTCGACCAGTTTTACTCCTGTGAATGCTCCAAGAGCGGAGATCCTTGCCACTATCGAGGACAAAAACTATTTGAAAAAGCCCCGACAGATGAGAGCACCGTCTGACTAAGAGGAACCGGAATAAGTATTGCCGCTTCCATCGAGATCATGGTCACGATACTGAGGAATGTCACCAGTTGAAGGAGAGGAGATCCAGGAGCTCATTAATCGAGGCTTCCTTAGGAATTATGTTGTCAAGGAAGCAGATTCCCGAAAGGGGAGGGAGCGGCGTTCGCAATCGCGGAGTCCCCCCACCAGGAAGGACCGAGCAGAAGAGCAGGATCGAGTTCGGCGTTCGCCCCGAAGGAAGAGACTGCCCTAAGCGACGAAAGATCATCCTCAACCCCCAGTATTTCATACGCTTGTCGCGGGGGAGGTCCCAGGAGCAAAGGGGGAAGAAGATGCTGCAAACAGCCGACCCTCGGGGTTGAAAAGGTCGAGGAGAGGGGAAACGATCTCCTTTTCGGATAGCGACCTCCCTAGCTACCCGAATTGAAATGATCCGCTGATAATAACAGCCGAGCTTACAAAGTGGGAACTTTGGCGGATCTTGGTGGATCCCGGTAGTTCTTCGAAAATTTTGTATAAGCGGGCCTTTTTGGGCATGGGGTACTGAATGGAGCAGCTAAGACCGGTTAGGGTCCCCTTAGTGGGATTCGATGGGGAAGCGGTGTATTCAGATGGGGTTATTCAAGTTTCGCTAACCTTGGGAAAGGGTTCCTAAACCTCTCAGGCGGTGCTGGATATCTTAGTGGCGAACGTACAGGCGGCTTATAACATAATTCTAGGAAGATCGGGTCTCAACGCTCTTCGGGCTATTCCCAGCACGTACTACATGATGGTGAAGTTTCCCACGGCTAACAGGATAGGTGAAGTACAAGGAGATTTGCGTTCGACCTGGGAATGTTACATGGCCTCCATAGGCGTAGCAAGGAGTGCGAGAATCTCGCAGAGGTAGATAAAAGAAAAGTCACCGTAGGAAGAAGCTCTCAGTCAGAGAGGGGACTCCCGAGGAGAAAATGAGGGGAGTCCCCTACAGGAGGTCAGTTTTCTATTAAAAGGGTCGGAGGATCCGAAGACGGCAGAGCTAGTGGACCGGCTTGAGGAGATACCTTTAAGGGAAGATTGCCCTGATCATTGCATAAAGATAAGTGCTTAGTTAAAAGACCCACTATGGGGTCAGATCTTAGCCCTCATTCGGCAATATGCAGACGTCTTCGCATGGACTACCCAAGACATGCCGAGGGTTGACCCAGAGATCATGACTCACAGGTTGGGAATACGTCCAGGTTTCCGACCTATTAAGCAGAAGAAGTGAAGTTTCACCCCAGAAAGAGCCAGAGTGATTAAAGCAGAAGTAGACAAGTTGATGATGTCATAGTACATCTTGGAGGTTGATTGTCTTAAATGGTTAGCAAACGTGGTGTTGGTCGCCAAAGGAGAGGGTAAATGGAGACTCTGTATTGACTTCACCAACCTTAATAAAGCTTGCCCAAAGGATAGCTACCTTCTCCCTCGGATAGACGCTCTAATCGATGGGACAGCTGGTTGCTTATTAATGAGTTTTCTGGATGCCTTCTAGGGATACCACCAGATTCCATTGCATCTCGAAGATCAAGAGAAGACAGTGTTCATCACCAATAAAGCAATGTACTATTACACAATAATCCATTTGGATTAAAGAATGCTGGAGCCACTTACCAACGCCTGGTGAATAAGCTTTTTCAACATTAGCTCGGGCAGAATATAGAAGCTTACGTGGATGACATGCTGGTGAGCCTTATTGCCAAACATCATCCCACAGATTTGGAGGAATGCTTCCAAACCCTTCGTAAGTTTCATTTAAAACTTAATCTTGTCAAATGTGCTTTTGGAGTTTCTGTAGGAAAGTTTCTGGGTTATATAGTTCATCATTGAGGGATTGAGGTGAACCCTGCAAAGGTCAAAGCCATTATGGACATGCTAGCCCCGAGAAACATCAAAGAAGTGCAAAGCCTGACAGGGAGGATGACAGCTTTAGGGAGGTTCCTCTCTCGATTGGCGGAGAAGGGCCTTCCTTTCTACAAAGTCTTATCAAAGGCAAAGAATTTTGTTTGGGATGATGAATGTCAGGAAGCTTTTAGCAAGCTGAAAGAACATCTAGCCTCGCCTCCAGTCCTCACCAAGCCACAGCAAGGAGAGCCACTGTATCTTTATTTGGCGGTAGCCAAAGAGGCCGTAAGTTTGGTGCTAGTTCGAGAAGAAGATAAAAGGCAGAGGCCTATCTACTATGCTAGTAAGCGATTAACAGGGGCTGAAGTTCGGTATTCCCCCATGGAGAAGTTGGCCTTTGCCTTGGTAATCTCGGCGAGGAAACTTCAGCCCTATTTCCAAGCTCATGTCATTATCGTACTTACTAACCAACCTTTGAGGCAGGTTCGTAGCAAACCGGAGCTTTCAGGGTAGATGTTGAAATGGGCAATGGAGCTCACAACTTTTGATATTGAATACAAGCCTCGGCCAGCTATCAAGGCCCAGGCATTGACAGACTTTATCGCCAAAGGAATAGGATCCTAGGAAGCTTCGGAGCAGGATCAGAGGTCATTGATATTGGCCGTTGATGGAAGCTCGACCTCGGGTGGTGGCGGAGCAGGGCTGATGATCAAAAACCCCGATGGGCAGACATGACCCTATGCCCTACATTTTGAGTTCCGAGCATCCAATAATGAGGCCGAATACGAGGCCTTATTAGCGGGACTGAGATTGGCTAAACAGTTGAGAGCACAGCGAATCGAGGTGAGTTCGGACTCCAACTTGGTAGTAAAACAAGTGAACGAGGAGTATGAAGCTCGGGAGGGTCACATGGCAAGATACCTGGCTATGGTCAGGGAGCTGATCGCACGCTTTCAGTCAGTAAAGGTAGAGTATGTCCCTCAGGCCATGAATACGGAAGCAGATATGTTATCCCGGATTGCTTCTTCCTCTTTTCCTACAAGCTCCCGAGAAATCCGGATTGAGTCTTTACCACAGAAGAGCATCGAAGAGTTCACCGACTAGTTGTGTTTAGAGGACGAGCCTAGTTGGGTGGATCCTTTGCTATTGTATTTGAATGAGGAAAAACTTCCCAAGGATGACTCGGAAGCTCAAGAAGTCAGAAGGAAAGCCTGAGGTTTCGTAATAGTCAATGGGAAACTTTACAAGAGGTTATTCTCGCAACCATTGCTCAAGTGTATTAGGCCTCGTGAAGCAGACTATATCCTGAGGGAGATCCATGAAGGAATATGTGGAAGCCACATCGGGGCCCAAAACCTTAGCTAAAAGGCTCTTCGGCAAGGGTATTATTGGTCGACAATGACAAACGACTCGAAACAGCTGGTTAGAACCTGTGATAGATGCCAACAAACCTCTAACCTAGTTCATGTACCAGCTGCTACTTTAACTCATCTGGTCACACCTTGCCCTTTCGCTCAATGGGGCATCGACATCTTAGGACCTTTTCCCCGGGTGATTGGGCAAGTAAAATATATCATTGCGGCCATAGATTATTTCACGAAGTGGGTTGAAGCAGAACCAGTGGCCTCCATTACTGCTCGACGAGTAAAGCAATTCCTGTGGAAGAACGTAGTATGTCGCTTCGGGATTCCTCGGGTTCTAATTTCTAATAACGGCACTCAGTTCACTAACCGGTCTGTTCAAGAATGGTGCCAAGAGTTGGGAATAAGGTAACATTTCACTTCGGTGGCCCATCAGCAAGCCAACAGCCAAATCGAGCTCGCCAACAAAACTTTATTGCATGGTCTAAAGGCACGCGTGGAGAAGGCAGATGGCAGTTGGGTAGAAGAATTACCGAGTATTCTATGGTCTTATCGGACCACCGTGAAGGTATCTATGGGCGAGACTCCTTTCAGCATATGTTATGATTCGAAAGCATTGATCCCAGTCGAGATAGGAATACCTACCCTAAGGGTGGAGCTCTTCAACCCAGAGTCCAATGAGCAGAATCTGAGAGGCAATCTAGACCTCCTTGATGAACTTCGTGATCAGGCAAAGATTCGGCAAGCTGCCTACAATCAGTGTATCGAAAGATACTATAACCGGAGGGTAAGAGCTCAGAGTTTCCTTCTTAGAGATTGGGTGCTACAACGTGCGGATGTTCGGGGTGCCCGAGAGGCAAACAAGTTAACGCCGAACTAGGAAGGTCCTTTCAAGATAGTGGAAGCCCTCAGCCCTGGCACTTACAAACTCCAAAACGCCGAGGGTGCACCTGTTAAAAACACTTGGAATGTGCAGAATTTAAGGAAATTTTATCAGTAATGTTATTTATTGACCATGGTTTTTTGAAATAAATCTATCTTTCTCTCCCATCAGCTAAAGTTCTTCGCTGTACAAGACTCCAGGGGGACCACCCCTGACAAAAAATAAGGCTAACTTTGGGGGGCCTCGAACCCTCAATTAAAAAGAAAGAAAGGACCAGATCTGGTCCTCGAGGAGCCTCGAACCCTTAATTAAAAAGAAAGAAAGGATCAGATGCGATCCTCAGGGGGGCCCTGATCCCTCCAAAGCGCAAAGGATTGGATCTAATCCCTTAATAGATTTTCGTTCCTAATGAAGGGCAAGGGAAATCTTTTAAAGTATACACAGGTTGAAGGTACAACTCTCCAGTTTTATAATTACGGTCTTGGTTAATCAATTAAGACAAGTAACGCTCAAATGAAGGAAGCCAAATAAGCAAGCAAGAAAATTTTATTAAAGTAGCAAGCTTGAAGTACAAAAGCATCTACTCTAAGGAAGATAAAGCTATTGAAACATTGAAGGAGATGGAGTCCACATCTAGGTTCGAGAAGCGTTCCATCGTAAGTTTCTTCATATACTCGAATCCACCTCGAAGAACCCCCTCTAGCTCCATAGCATAAGCTTATTTCAGAATTCCTTGAGACCCTTTGAAATACAGGTATCTTTAAGGGCGGATCGGAGCTTCGCGTTAGCTACATGAAGAGCTTCCTTGCACCGGGTGTAGGACTCCAAGGTTTCAGCTTGGCTTCTCTTGCTCTCTTTCAGCTCCGTGGATAGTTTCCTGGTAGTCTCCCTAAGCTTCTCATTAGCGGCCTTCGCGGCATCCAACTCTTCTTCGAGATGGGAGTTAGCCTGACGAGCTTCTAGCATCCCGTTCTGCACCAGCTCCAGCTTCGGCCTCGTTTGCAAGCTTTGCCTCTTCTCGAGCTAGCTCGATGGATTTATCGAGAACGCGTACATGGTGTTCGAGGTCCACTACCTTTGAAGATAGGGCCTCGGACCCTTGGAGTCTCCGAACCTCAGATTCCAAAACCGATAGGCGAGCCAGGTAATCAGACTCTCGTTGGGCTACGGAATTCCTGAAGGCTGAAAGACACTATTGAAAAAGATAAAAAAAAAAAAGCGCTATTATTGAACCTGCTAAGGGAGAGGAAGCCTAGAGAGAAAGAGAATTATTTAATACTACCTTCAAGTTCTCAGCATAGTAGTCCGTCTCGCCAAGGATTAGCAGAAGCGTGGAAATAGTTAAGTCTAAGGGGTCTGCGCCTAGCTCAGGAGCGAGAGTTGGAGAGGAGGCTTAAGAGAAGGAGATCTCATATCCCCATTCTTATTTGTTTTATACTCGGAGTATTTTTCAAGATCTCTGAATTTAGCTACTGTGGGCATTGATTTCAATTTTCATCCCAAGTGTGGTAGGCTTAAAATTTCCCATTTAGCTTTTGTGGATGATTTAATGTTGATGGCCAGGGGAGATGTTGTTTCGGTAAAAATTATGTTAGACTACTTGTATAGTTTTGGGGACAGTTCCGGCCTTCGGGTTAATGAGCTTAAATCCAACATGTTTACTGCTGGTTTGTATGGCTACAATCTGGAGGATGTTAAGGCTGTTGCAATATTTCCGCTTGGGGTGATGCCTTTCCATTACTTAGGGGTGCCTTTGGCAGCTGAGAGATTAAAGGTTATTCACTATGCTCTTATCATTGATAAAATTTAGGATTATATTAGCTCATGGAAGTGTGCTTAGTTGTCATATGTAGGTGGGACGAAGCTGATTAGATCTATCATTCAAGGGGTGGAATGTTTTTGGCTCTTGGTGCTACCTGTTCCTTCGGCTGTTTTGGAGAAAATCATTCGAATGTGCAGGGTTTTTCTATCGAGTTCCCAGCATTCCTTGGTTGCTTGGAGGGACATTTGCTTGTGTAAATTAAAGGGTGGGCTTGGTTTGAAGGACCTGTAGTGTTGGAACTCAGTTCTCCTCATTAAGGCCCTTTGGAATTTTCACCAAGAGAAGGATTCCTTATGGGTTCGTTGGGTTAACCATGTTTATGTCAGTGAAGGGTCAATCTGGACAAGGGCCCCTAGGAGGGGGGATTCTCTGCTTCTCAAGCATATCATTACCTTGAGAGATCATTTATGCCAGTCAGAAGGGTCAGTTTCGGAAGCTATAAATCTTTTGTCTAGTTGGGACAAGGGAGGGTCTCTTTGTCTTGCTAAAGTTGATGGTTTTTTCCAATCGAAATGTGTTGCTAAAGTCTAGGCAAATGTTGTGTGGGACTCATCGAATATGCCCAAGCATGCTTTCATTTTGTGGCTAGGAGTTAAAGGTAAGCTTCTAACCAGGGACAGACTATACTTCTTGGACACAGAAAGATCCTGTGACCTGTGTGGTAGCCTTGAGGAGTCATCCCAGCATCTCTTCTTTTACTGCTCAGTCAGGGACAGTCTGATCACACAATGTTTGTAAAACATTCTTCAGATGGATTGATTTCTGTGTTGATTGTCTATGTTGATAATGTAGTTCTAACAGGGGATTATGCAGAGGAGTTTCCAAGGGTCAAAGAATTTCTACCTAGAGAGTTTGAGATCAAGGATCTAGGGAGACTCACATACTTCTTGGGAATGGAAGTGGCTAAGTCTAAGTAGGGCATTACAATTTCTCAAAGACGGTATGTACTGGATCTTCTTAAAGAAACAGGTATGCTTGGGTGCAAACCTGCAGAGACACCTATGGACTACACTACCAAACTTGGTTCAAATAAAGACAGTGCTTCTGTAGAGAATTGAAGATATCAAAGACTTATAGGGAAATTGATCTATCTCTCACATACTAGGCTTGACATAGCATTCTTAGTAAGTGTTGTTAGCTAATTCATGAACAACCCTATTGAAGAACACATGACAGCGATATACGGAATCTTGAGATACTTTTTTTTTTTTTTTTGAAATAAGTGAGCACAAATATATTAATGAGATCAAAGGAGTAGTAAATTAATGGCCCGGAAAAAAAGAGTTCCACATAATCCATACCATCCATAACACCCCCCTCCCAACACAAGCCATTAGGGGGAACATGACAACTTAAAATTTATTGGTGTCTGATAAATATTTACAACCCAACTTGAAAGGGAGTGTTGGAATTCTTTGTTGTAAAGTTTGTTGGATAATCAATCTTACAATCTATGGGATTGATTATAATCAATCTTAATTGTTGAGATTGATTGATTGATATAAATTAGTAATTGATGTAATTAAGATTCTTTTTTTTTTCCTTAGTTATAGGGATTTGATTGATTTCTTTCTCCTATATATAATCAAGTGGAAGAGAAAGATATACCAAGTTTTCTCACAATTGTTCAGTTATAGTATGTTAATATATAGAACTATGAAGAGTATTAGCTTAAAGGAATCATCAAAGTGCATGACCATGTGTGGGAATGTGTATAATCGTGTTTAATATGTTCAAGTGTTGTATCGTGACTGTTGCAAGCAAGGAATACCCTTAATGCTTGCCTGATGATACTGAGTACATGTGAGCTTCAGCTTGTGATGCTCACCCGAGATGGTTGGTGCATGTGGGCTACAACTCGTAATGCTCGCCCGAGGTAGTCAATGCGTGTGGGGCTTTGACCCTTGATGCTCACCTGGTGTAAATCTAGTGCATGGGAGGATATTGATCCTCATGAAGATATGGTAAAGTTATTATTGTATTGGTCCTTATGATGGCATGATAAATTTATGAATGTGTGATGTGGTAAGATATGTCAAAGGGGAATATGTGCTTGTTGTAAGTAGTTCTTATCTATTATGTTTCCATTACTCAATTCATGCTTATGAGTCCTGATGCTCCTTACTTGCTTTGAATTGCACTTGTTGAGTCTTGTGACTCACCTCTGTTTTTGCATCATTCCAAATAAGGCTAAGGCCGAAGAAGGGGGCGAGCCCAACAGAGTCTAAGTTTCTTGGATAGTGTGTGTACAGAGACATCCCAACCAAAAGTTCCGTAGGTGTGTTTGAGGGTGTGAGTCAAGAGTTTATTTTGTATTTATAATTTATTACCCTTTCATTTTGAGGTGCATGGGCAGTTAAGCTCCAAAGAGGTTGTTAAATGAAAAATGATGTAATATTTACTTTGGCTTCTGCTGGCTATTGAGAATGGAATGAGTGTCTTTAGTTAAGTTTGTTTCTGTGCCATTTTCTTTGACGACTTCCTCTCAGATTTTGCTGCTAGCAAGACTTATAGGAGTGGGCCGTCACAACTATTGCAAAATAAGGGAACAAGTATGTCACAGAATATGTCAATCTCCTAAAAGGACTTTGGCAAGAAATATATCACTACCGGGTTATTGAGATGAAACACATGATGATGCAGCCACACTGAAAACCTTCATAGAGAAAGACAAAACTTAAGATTTTCTAGCAGGACTTAATGGGGAGTATGATCAGGTAAGAATCCATATCCTTAGTAAAGTTGATTTGCCTTCACTTAATGAAATTATTTCAATTAAACTGGCTGAAGAAAGCAGAAGGGGTGTAATGTTACAACCTAAACTAGTCGAGGTTTCAACATTGGTGGCTAATGAAGGAGGCCGTGGATTTAAGAAAGACCAACTGAATGGAGACAATGGTAAAATAGTTCCTAAGCACATAGGGAATGACAGCCGTGACAACCTATGGTGTACTTTTTTCAAGAAACCTTGGCATACTAGGGAGATGTGCTAGAAGTTAAATGGAAAGCCACTAAGTAAATAATGGGGAAAAAAGAATGGGGAAATAATAATGGACAACTACATTGGAGTCAAGGGCAAGCCAATATGGCCACTTCACACGAGGAAGAACATATCCATGAACCAAAAGAACATAAAGAATTCAACCAAGGGGAGATTGAAAGATTGAGGCAATTCTTAAGTACCTTAGACAAACCATCTATCTCAGGTAACTACTCCTTGATACATTTAGGTAAACCTCCTATTTCTTATGCTTTAAATGCTTCTGATACTTATTCTCCAAATTCCTGGATCATAAATTCTGGTACCATTGATCATATGGCACCTTTCTTTCAGTTCTTTCACTCACATGCTCCCTCTTCTAACCATAGGAAAATAGCTATTGCTGATGGTTCATTAATCACAATAGCTAGCATAGGAGAAATTACAATCAGCCCAACTCTCACTCTTAAAAATGTCCATGTGCCCAAATTGTCCACCAATCTCCTTTTAGTATCTAAATTGTCTTCTGATGTTAACTGCAAAGTTATTTTTCTACCTTCTTGTTGCTTATTTCAGGACTAGGTCTCTGGAGTGATGATTGGGCGTAGGCATATGATGACCTCCTCTTTCGTCGGACCCTCAAATTGGCTCCCCACGTACTTGTTTGTCACTATTATCAGGGCTCAAAGGGATGGCTTCAAGCGCTTCTACTAGCTGAGGCTTGTTGGCTTTAAGAGTCTGTTCACTGATCATTAAAGTCTCTTCGTCATTGTTTTTTCCTTCCCCCTTGGCGCCTTTTGTGGAGCTCACATAGCATACCCTGACCTGCTTCTGATTACCTCTTACCTGACCTACCCCCTTGTGGCGTGGGGAATTTCATCAGTAAATACCCTGGGGAAATGGCGGCTCTCATAGCATTAATGAGGGAACGCCCCAGGGTCACATTGTAGGCAGGGGAAAAAGTCTTGACTGCTATAAAATTAACCTACCGGATGATCACTTCGGGGTAGTCCCCGAGTCTAATGGGCAATTGGACCGATCCGACCACTGGCACCGCCTCTCCTGTGAAGCTATACAGAGGTGAAGTGACTATTTTTAGTCAGTCATGGGTAATGTGCATCTTTTCAAAGCAATTCTAGTATAACAGGTTGACAGAGCTTCGGCTATCCACCAATATTCTTTCAATGGGGTGTTTAGCAATGACGGTCGAGGTAACCAAAGGATCATCGTGAGGGAGCAGACGTCCCCCTTGGTCTTCAGGTGTGAAAATAATGGGGTCTTCGTCTCCTTGAACCTTTGCCACTGAGTCCACGTGTAAGCCTGGCGTGCATACGCCTTTCTAGCAGAAGAGGTATCACCTGCCAGATTTTCTCCTCCTAAGATTACATGTATCCTTTCCCTAATGGGCTCATTGTCATTTTCTCCCACATTTGGCCCTGTTTCTTTCCTCCTCTGATTGTTTCTTTCTGCCGAGGCGGTTGGTTTTCCCTTCTGCTTAGGGTATCATTCCTTGGACGAGGGGGCCTCCTCTAGTTATCTCTCATGGACCCTTCTCCCCTGCCCTGTTGGTTTTTGGGCTTATCAAGTATGAATCGATCGAGCTTCCCATCTTTGATTAGCTGTTCAATCTGGTTTCGTAGCTCCCGATACTATTCTGTAGCATGTCCTGGGGACTCGTGAAATTTGCAGAAAGAGTCCATGTTCCTACCCATCGACTGGTTGGAATGTGGGGGAAAGTTGATGAGCCTTGTATGTGCAACAAAGGAAAGGATAGTGGCTCTCGGCTTAGTGAGGGGAGTGAAGCTCCGGAATTACATATTTGGGGGCTCTTCTCTTCTTCACTGCTCTATCCGATACAACATCATTTGGCCTTCCTCTTCTTTTTCCTTCCCATGCTTCTAGAATCTCCATTTGGACGATGAACTGTTTGGCTCGGGCAAACAACTCAACCATTGAGTCTGGCTTAGAAAAGGCCAGGGATCTTCTGAGCAGGGCATATGTGGTTCCATTAAGCAAGGCATACGCCGCCAAACCGACCAGGAGGTCCTTTACCTCTTGTGTTGCAGCTCTAAACTGCTCAATATACTGCTTTAGAGATTCATTTGGCCTTTGCTACAAGCTCATCAAATACATAACACTCTTCTTCTTCGGGACATAGGCAGAGAAGGCTTCTAGAAATTCTCTCTTCAGCTATTCGAATGACGGGATATCTCCAGCTAGTAACTCAATGAACCATTGTTGTGCCTATCCTGCTAGGGAGACTGGGAAAGCCCTGCACCTAGTAATCTTGTTCCATACATGTAGCACAGCCATTGCGATGAAATGTTGTAGGTGTCTCTGGGGGTCCTACTTCCCTATGTATACCGAGAGTTGTGGCAGCTTGAACCCTGGTTGCACTGGTTGTCTTTGTAACTCTTCTGATAGTGGAAATCCCTTCGTGGGTGTTTCCCTTTGCGTCATCACAACTTGCTTCTACTCTAGCACTTCCTTTATAAGGCGTTTGACGTCAGATGCCTTGAGTGTTTCTTTCTTCGCTTCGTCCTTGCAGGGAGACGGGACGCAAAGAGCTCTTGAGTCGGTGCTTTCTACCATCTCTTCATACATGGGGGCTTTTCCCAACCTCCTGTCATAATTCTCCGTCGGATTGGCTGTTTCTAGGACTTGGTTATTAACCCTAGGAGTCCTAATCCTTATCCCTTGCCGTGGGGCTCTCGGAAGGTTGTCTTGGGATCTCCAATGCCCTCCTTCTGCACTCGGTTGTCCTAGGTGGGGAATGTGGATGTCTGGCATCAGTTCATGTAACAAAGCGGTAATCACCTGCAGTCTTCTCATGCTTTCTTCATTTTTTGTTTTGAGCTCATCATTCTAGTGCTTTATCTCTTCAAAATTCTTCTCTAACTGTTCATAATCCGATAATGGGACTGTGAGTGGAGTTATCCCGGAGGGCCCTGGAAGCACCGAATTCGCCGCGAGGTTCCTTCTTGGAATTAAGAATTGCCCCAAGGAGTGTTGATCCTGATTCGTTGGTATTACGGGCGGGGTTTGCCTTTCTTGCCTTGCCACTTGCCTTCCTAACCCGACGGCGTGTACCTCCCCTTGTTCTGAATGCTCCATACCCCCCAATTCAATAGTCTGATGGCCTTCAAGGATTGAGATGTTTCCCGAGCGCACCTCATTGTCTAGGTGATCTTCCAAAAGTCCAGGTACTATAAGGTGCACTTGGCTGGGGTCTCCTGTCTTGGTACGAGCGCTCCTTTGAGTAGGGTTAGGCTGGTTTGCCAAACCAGTTGATCTTGTCTCTCTCGACATCTTGTGTTAAAATTGGCTTTTTGTTGTAATTTCCCACAGACGATGCTAAGGGGAAGGAAAAAACAATAACCGAAGAGACTTTAATGATCAATGAACAGACTCTTAAAGCCAACAAGCCTCAGCCAGTAGAAGCGCTTGAAGCCATCCCCCTTTGAGCCCCGACGATAGTGACAAACAAGTACGTGTAGGGAGCTAATTGGAGGGTCCGGAGAAAGAGGAGGTCATCAGTTGCCTACGGTCGTATGCGGATGTATTTGCTTGGACGCCCGTCGACATGCCTAGGTATCCAAAAATTATATCCTACCGACTTCCATCCGGATGCTCCGCCAGTTAAGCAGAAGAAAAGACACATTGCCCCAGAGAGATTGAGGTACTTGGAAGAGGAAGTAGATAAACTCCTTGAGGCAGGATTTATGAAGGAGGTCCAATACCCCGAATAGCTAGCAAATGTCGTCATGGTACCCAAGGCCAATGGGAAATGGCGAGTATGCATCGACTTTACCAACCTAAACAAGGCTTGCCCAAAAGACTCCTACCCACTCCTTCAAATACACAGATTGGTTGATCATACCTCCAGATATGCAGTGTTGAGCTTCTTAGATGCCTTTTTGGGTTATCATCAGTCCAGTATGTCTCTGCCCGACGCTGAGAAAACGGCCTTAATTACCAAAAAGGGGACGTATTGCTACCAGGTGATGCCTTTTGGCTTAAAGAACGCAGGGGCCACATATCAGAGAATCGTCAACAGGGTATTCAAATACCTACTTGGAGAGGTAATGGAAGCTTATGTGGACGACATGATAGTAAAAAGACAATAGAGCGAGTCGCATGCCACGCAACTTGAAAAAGTTTTTGATGTATTTAGAAAGAATAATATGCGCTTGAATCCGGACAAGTGCGCATTCGGGGTGAAGTCAAAAAAATTCCTAGGATACATGATTACTCACGAGGGGATAAAGGCTAACCCTAAAAAGGTGCAAGCAGTAATAGACATGCAATCCCCCTCCTCCATAAAGGAGGTTCAGAGGTTGACAGGTCATCTGACGGCATTGGATAGATTTCTCTCGAAATACGCTGAACGCAACCTTTTCTCTTCAAGGCCTTAAAGGAGGGTAGAAATTTTCAATGGACTCTTGAGTACAAGAAGGTCTTCCAAGAATTGAAAGAATACCTCAAGGAGATTCCCTTATTGATCGGACCAGAAACGGGAGAAAAGCTATGTTTATATTTGGGGGTCAGCCATCAGGCTATAAGCGCAGTCCTCGTCCGATAAGTTAGGCAGATTGACAGCCCAGTCTATTATGTGAGCAAGGTATTGCAGGGAGCAGAGTTGCGATATCCCTACGCAGAAAAGATAGCCCTAGCACTGGTGACGACAGCGAGGAAATTAAGACCCTATTTCCAGGCACACTCCGTAACAGTATTAACAGACCAACCATTTGAGGCAGGTTCTGCAGAAGCTCGAATGCTCGGGGAGGCTAACCAAATGGGCTATTGAACTCAGCGAGTATGATATCAATTTCAAACCTAGAAGGGAAATAAAGGGGCATGCATTGGCAGACTTTATAGTAGAATGCACTCACTCACCAACAATAGAGGAAGTGTGGAAAAAGAATGGATGTTATTTGTGAACAGAGCGTCCAACGCCAAAGGGAGTGGAGCGAGAGTGGTATTAGTTTCTCCCAAGAAGGAGGTGTTGGAATACTCCCTACGCTTCACCTTCCCTAGCTCAAACAATGTTGCAGAATACGAGGTTGTATAAGCTGGGATAAAATTGGAAGAGAAATTGGAGCTGAAAAGCCTGATAGCCCACAGCGATTCCCAGTTGGTAGTGCAACAGTTCCAAGGAGCTTTCGAAGTAAGGGAGCCGGTCTTAGCCCGCTATCTGCAAAAGGTAGAAGAACTCGCCCACAGATTTGAGCACTTCAAACTTATTCAGCTCAACTGGTCCCTCAACCAACATGTTAATGAGCTGTCCAAGTTGGCCTCCGCAAGAGACACCCCAGGCCGGTTGATTCACATGGAGGTCTTGCAACGACCAAGTGTAGAGGAAAATGAAGGGGATGTACACTGCATCACCGTGGTTGATGACTGGAGGACATCTATGCTAAAGTACCTACTTAATCAAGAGCTTCCAACAATGCCTTCTGAAGCCAAGAGGCTGAACACCAGTGCGGCCCACTTTACAGTTATTGGCCAGGAGCTATACAAGAGGGGGTATTCCGCACCATTACTCAAATGTTTGGGGCCCCTAGAGGCAGAGCAAGCTCTGGAAAGGGACCTGGGACATCGGTATATCACTTTCCCTTTCCTTCCGAATCTTAGCCTATTTACCCTTCCGTAAGATTATTTTACTTCCGTTACCGACTTAAGCATCGGAGGGTTTTCGCGGGAGGAAAATCCTGCAAGCCTTCTAACCCTTGTTTACCTTCTACAGTTCCTTCGGAAGCATCACACCTCTTCCTTCGGAAGGATAACTTGTGGGTTGACCCCTTCGGAAGCGAAGTTCCTTCGGATGTATT
This sequence comes from Diospyros lotus, assembly GCF_014633365.1. Taxonomy (NCBI): domain Eukaryota; kingdom Viridiplantae; phylum Streptophyta; class Magnoliopsida; order Ericales; family Ebenaceae; genus Diospyros; species Diospyros lotus. Next base: position 31,950,691 of record NC_068341.1, on the reverse strand, counting down.
ATGCAGCATTTTTGTATATCTATCATGTGATTCATGGGGCATGTGATGTATGGTTGGTTGTCATGCTTTGCATGAGTTTTACAATTGGGTGCGAGTAATCTCTAGCTTCCTTGCTCTTATCAGCCTTTCATTTTTTATGTGCTTGCTAAGTCTTGTGACTCACTCTTGTTTCTCTTCATTCCAAGTAAGGGCAAAGCTAAGTGTGGAGGCGAGGCTAGCAGTCTTTGAGCTATCCCGATAGGTGGTGTACAGGGCAGTCCTAATAGATCCTGGTTTGGTGTATATCTTGTGATTTTATGCCATGGATGTTTAGTTTTTGAGCTTGGCATGGTTTTGTATGTGTATATATATATACACCATGTAACCCTATGATCGGTTATCATTTATATGCATGCCTAGGATGTGAGTTATGCTTCCGCTATTATTTATTCAGTATGAGTTCATGTGATCCTAGTTGAGCATGCATGGCAGGGTCAAGGTAGTTTCTTTTCTATTTTCTCTACCCCTCGTGGGCTCTCGCTTAGGTTCTTTGGCTTGGCTAGGGTATCCGTGTGGGGGTTCTACATGATTATTTTGTATGATATATTGTTTGTTGTTAATATTATTAGTGAATATTTACAATGTAAAGATATTTACAATTTAAAGATATGGACATTGTTGTTGCAATAAATCATTTGAAATGTCTTATTTCTTTTTTTAAAAGCAATAAAGAAAATGGGATTAAATCTTCTATGGTTTTTGCCAAGAGTTTGCAGAATAAATGAATATAAAACCAAAGTTTCGTGAAAAATGTACAATAAGGAGAAAGAAACAATTTGATGAGAATGAAAATGAGAAGATTAAATTATCTATTGAACAATCTTTTAAAATTAATTATTTTACACATTTAGTTGATCATGCAATTTCTTCCCTTCAAAATAGGTTTGAACAATTTAAAATATACGAAAATAATTTTGGTTTCCTTTATAATATAGAAAAGTTAAAATTGCTTGATGATGATAATTAGAAGAAATTTTGTTTAAATCTTGAAAACTTTCTAAAACATAACATGTTCTCTGATATTGATAGCTTGGATCTATTTTCAAAATTAAAAGTTTTAAAAGAAATTATAACCATGAAAATAAAAACATCACTTGCGATACTAAATTTTAAAAAAAAAGATAAATTCTTTTCCAAATGTATGGATAACTTATAAAATACTATTAACCATTCATGTTACTGTAACTTCAGCATAAAGAAATGTTTCAAAATTAAAATTAATAAAATTTTATTTACGTTCCACTATGTCACAAGAAAGATTAAGTAATTTGCTTATATTGTCAATTGAAAAAGATTAAGTATCTCTTACCTAGAGTCACAAATATTCTTAAATCGGCCCTGCATCGCTCTTTCCATCGCTCCTCTTTCTCTTTCTAGTTTCCAATGATGGTTGCAATCCAACTAAGGTTCTTGCCATCACACCCAAATGGGTTACAACAAGGAGGCTTGTTGTTTATTTTATATTTTTTTAGTTAGGTAGAGATTAGACTTGATTTTGTCTTAATCTCGTTTAATTGACCACATTATTGATAGAAAAGGTGTTCTAGGCATTTATTTAAAGTTCAAAGACTAATTTGCCTAAAAACAAACTACAAGAGGTATGTGAGCGAGAGGCCCAAACTATAAAGAAGGGTGTACGGGCAATTTTCCCTAACTTTTATAGCATCCTTCCAACTTTGATTTTGTACTGTTCGAGCCCAAATTCCACACTTGTTTTGCTGATTCTTCATCTCTCACTGCATTACAGCAGCCCCACCACATCAATCCATCCCTTCAAAAGGGGATACGCAACTTGAATACCTAATCCACCCACGCAATAATGAAACGTATACTAATATAGAAACTACTTTCTACACAACTTGGTTCAAACCAACATTATTTAAACTGATTGAATAATGCACCTACAATACAGGAAACAACACACACATATATTACAGAACACAAACTAACACACAATTGTACAATAGCGCACAACGATAAAATAGATTACTTAACAGAAGGCAAAGAAAATGCTCAAGCGCACTGAATAAAGACGAGCTACAAAAACAGAACAACAACGCAAAGAGTGGATGCAAAATAAGAAAGGTCTTAATATTGGTTAAAAAGTTTTCCTTAAACGGATTTAACCAAAAGGAAACAGAAATTGCATATTAAAAAAAAAAAAACTTAGTTCCTAGTTGCAGATACTCCAAAATTAGATTGGTTTCGGTAAAATCCTGCCGTGCGTGAACTTAAAATTTCATCGAAGAACAAGCGATTCAAGTAAAGGCGAGAACAACATAACGATCGGGTAACCTAAAGTAAAGCCTTTTCATAGCGCAAAACAGAGAGTCGAAGATTTGGTGTCGGAGAGAGGAGAGGGTTGAACCTGTAGTTGACATCTCGGCAAGCCGGAGAAGATAACGATAACTGAAGAAGATCCTCAGTTCCGGTGGGGTAATCGACGCCGGCTAATATCGGTTTTGGCCGACCGTTCATCTTCTTCTCTAGATCCATTGTGACCGTTATGGAAATCGATCGATCGATCGAGAGAGAGAGAGAGAGAGAGAGAGAGAGAGAGGAGTTGGGGAAGGGAGTGCCGTTGGCTATTTCAAGTGAATTAACGGTACAAAAAGTTAGAAATTTTTTAAAATGTGCATTCTGCAAACGGCCCCTCGGCAGGATGTCTGTGCTTTATTTGATTAATTCATTATATTTTTTTTCGTAAAAATCTATTATATTATATGAACAGAGACTTAATTTGGTGTTTAAAGTGTTCTATTAAAGTGATTTCTTAAAATATTTATGACATATTTATTTTAAAAAAAATTAATTTGTCAATATTATTTAAACTCAAGATCTTTCAACTAGATTAAATTTGAAAATAAGATTACCATTACAACGCTATCTTTATTTAAATTTTGCCTAAAAAATATAAAATTATACCATTAAGTAAATTTTCATTTTGAATCTTTTATTCTTTTTACCTGCTGCACCTGCATAGCTTGGGTTACACCACTAACATATCTGAAACAAACAAGATTTGATATTAATACATGGATTATATTTTGTGTTTCAAAAAGTATTGGCTAACCCTAATTATACTATTCAAAAGTTTTATGAAATTATCTCTTTGTTGTTAAATTTAGGTTATATGGATATTTCTAATGTTTACGTAATGTTTCAACAAGTACCAATGTTTTTCATATGAAATGTATGTCAAATTCATGAGAAAAAAAGGCAAATGATCTGAAATGTGAAATTAGTAGACCTAATATGAAAAATAAGGATTAATAATAATGATTATCAAATTATATAATGTATATATATATATGTGTGTATATAACAAAAAAGAGAGAAAAAGAGATAGGCCCACACAAATTGAGTTAACCTAGCCTAGCCTGTGTGGGAGGATGTAGGCTACGCCTCACTATGCACCCCATGAAATGGGATGACTTTAGAGGCCTAAGGCCTCGACCTATTTGTGCCAGCACCTCTATATAAGGAAATGAGAGTCTTAAGGGAACCCTTTGGTCTCCTTGTTTCTCCAAAATCACTCTATAAAAAGTAGAGCTTTTTTCCAACACCTCATAACGTGTTCTCATTTAGGTTTTGACAACACATTTACCATCTTTCTATCATACACCGATTAGCGGTGACAACACTTGATGACCCTAATCACCTTAAGGAAATTGCCAAGCCACTAGTAATGGAGATTCAGTACCTCATCATAATTGGTGACAAGTATATATTCTTTAAATCTCGTTGAGACATGCATGTGTGTTTTTAGATATGTTGTTACCAATGTACAAGAATTAACATTTGTTCATTTCAAGGAAACTTAGCAAGTAGATAGTAAGGCTTAGGGGAAAACATGATGCTATGCCAGGCACACTATAACGTGGGAGAAGATAAGTAGTCATCCGGAGCAGGCTCGATCTGTTGTCTAGGAGAGCTAAGTTAGGCCTTGGAGAGAGCTTAATCTATTGTCTAGGAAAGTTAGTGTGAGACCAGAGGAAGAATGGAGGCCACGATAGTTTGAGGGGTAGACCCCGTTGTTCAAAAGAGTTGTCACGTTCCCTAAGAATGGTCTACAAGACAGGAACAAGTGAAAAGACAACACGTAGGGATTTCTCTCGCACGAGCCTTCCAACGCTTAAGTCAGATAATGTCATGGTAAAGTCTAGATCTAGAGTGCAATATGTAGCGAAATGTCGTGTTATGTATTTGGGAGAAAAAGTTTCCTTGAAAGAAATGGTATTATTGGGTGTCTGGGAAGCGAGAATTTGCCCAGGATGAAAGTAGAGAATGTGAAATGACCTTTAAGCAGTATTGAATACCAAAAATCTATAAATAGGAGAAGAAGCATGCTAATGGAGGTTACAACCAGTTTTGCAAGAGCTTGAACTTGACTTCAAAATATTCAAAGCTTTTTTATCTTTCTTGTGCTTTCAAAGTTTATCATTTGTGATATTTTAAAGAGAGAGTTATGTAATTTTATATTCTACATCTCTCTTTCTCTCAAGAGAAATTTCTATTCTTCATTGTAATATTTTTTTTTCTTTTGAAAAATCCTTTCACATTATTTGTGAAAACTTGTAAAGGTTAAGCTTGAATTTTAAAAGGCATTTGGTTGTCGGCGAGCCAAGTGTTAAAAGCCAACTTGTAAAGGTTTAGTAGCTAAGCCTGTTTAAAAGCTACAAAATAAATGTAAAAATTTTGTTTTGCCAAAATTCTTGATAAGAAACCAAATTAGTGGATTAGGCTTTGTTGTTACCAAAGTACAACAATTAGAATTTTTAGGAGTGGGATGCCTGTGGATGCCGACGGTCTTGGGATTCGATCGAAATTCTGTCACGAGGTTAAGGTGGGCTTCCAAAGGAATGCTTCTGAAAAAGGGTCTTCCAAAGGGATGCTTCCAAAAATGGGTTTCCCAAAAGATGCTGCCAAAAATGGGTCTTCCGAAGAAGGGTCGTCCGAAGGGATGCTCTCGAATGGTCCTTCCAAAGGCTGGCTCGCGATAGGCACAAGCCAATTTGTCAATGGTCTTGTGGTTTGGTTCTTCCGAAGGATTCTCCCGAAGAGTCTTCTCGAATGATGCTTCCGAAAGAACTTTCGAAAGGCTAGAGTTTTCGAAGGGATGAGTGTGCCCTTCCGAACGAACTTGGCTTCCGAGGGAGAGGACCTTCTCTGCAAGCTGACCTCCCAAAGGAGCAAGTCTGGTGCTTCTTGACGAACTGTAGACAGCAAATAAAGGTTAGAAGGTTCACGAGATTTTCCTCTTGCGAAGACCTTTCAATGCTTAAGTCAGTAACGAAAGGAAAATAATTTTACAAAAAGGAAAGTAGGCTAAATTTCTGAAGGAAAGTGAAAGTAGTATACCGATGTCTGGATCCCCTTTTTGAGAACTGTAGCTAGGCTTTTATAGGGCTCGAGCTTTGAGGACACGTGTCATTTTTTAAGGCCCCTTTAGGAGTAAGCTTCCGAACGCCTTTTCGGAAGAGATCTTCTCCTTCCGAAGGACCCTTCCCCAACAGTTTCAAACCTTCTCTGTAATGCTTGGCCTTCTTCCTTCCGATTATTAGGGTACAACAATTGTCCCCCACTCTTTGTTTTGTTCCTTTTCGGTACAAAATGAAGATTATTTTCTAAGGACATAGAACCAAAAATCGAAGATAACTTTTTCTGAAAGACACTTTCGAAGGATCCTTCCCGAGCATGATTCGGTTGCCAAGATGCTTGGGCTTTCACACATCCATTATAAATAGGACCACTTACTTCAGGAATTCTCTCGCGCTTGCGCTTTATCTTGAAGAAACTTCTTGCTCCCTTTCGTTATTTCCTTCCGAAGGAATCTTCTTCTGAAGGAAATCTTCGTTGCCTTCTGCCATTTCTTTTTGAATGACCCCCTTCCGAAAGATTCATTGTATTCTAGGTAACCGTATAATTCTATTCTCCACACTATTCTTCCCGAAGCATCAGCAGTGCTAGAAACACCCATTCCGAAGTCCTTTCTGCATCTCGGTGTCTCTTCCATAGAACCATTTCTTCCTTCCGAAGAATTTTTTCCTTAGAACTGTGTAATTTCATTCCGAAGTCCTTCCATAGGAACGTTTAATTTCCTTTTGAAGGATAATCCTTCCGAAGGTATATCATTCCGAAGGAATTTCATTTCTTAAGCAAAATAAAATTTGACTCTTTCAACATCTTTTTCCCTTTCTCTCATTCCTTCTGATGTTCTACATTCTTGTGATTAATTTTGATGATTAAAAACAACATTTGGTTTTGTTGGTTTTGATCCCCAAGTCATGAGTCAAGTTTATGGTTTTCAACAAAAATCAATTTAAAGTACCTATGTGAAAATGAAAATCGAATGATCTAAAATTTTTTCTAAGTCTGGAAGATTAGTACATTATAAGGAGACATATATGAAAATATTTTCATTTTGAAAAACTATCTCCCGGTATTTTGATATCTAATATTCATTGTTGTTAAAATAATTTTTAATAATTTTTTTCAAGAAATAGAAAGTATGTATTTTGGGAGTGGTAAAATTACAAAATACCGAGTTTGTACTAAAACCAAAATTCTACTTTCTTATTGTTATGTATTTTAATTTTTTAGATATTTTTATTGAATCCGAATGGGGGGTACTTTCTTATTTACATTTATGTATTAAAGTAAATGGAAGGTAAAATATAAATAAAAGTAAATATAAATAAGTTGTTATGTATACATGTTGTGGATTGTATCATCAAGCAAAGTTAATTTCATAGCATCCGAATTTCAGTGATTTTTTATCTTGACAAACTGTCGACAGTTTGTTTCAAGATGTTGACAGTTTATGTTAAAATGTCGACAGTTTCAAATCTTGCTCTCTGTATCTAAATTTCAATAGCTCCTGCATAAAAAATGTCGACAGTTCTTCAATATTGTCGACAATTTTTCATCAAATGTCGACAGTTTATGTTGTAGACAACTTCCAACGGCTAGATTCTTCTCTATTCAAGTCTCCAAATGGCTATATTTTTGAATGGGCTCGAGATACACTATAAATAGAGATCCCAAGGAAGCATCAACACAACCAAGAGATTATATTTCAAGCTTCCAAGTGCTTACTCTATTGTGTGCGTCATTGGTGATTTTATTTCTCTCCAAAATGCTTTGTGCTTGTCTTTGTAAATTTATCTTCAATCCTTGTTGTATTATTGAGAGAATTTGTAACTGAGAGTGATAACTCTTAGATCCTCTCTTATCTTGTACTACTTTGTAAAATTCCTAACTTCTTGTGCTAGAGGACTTGCTTATTGAAGCAAAGGGTTGAAATACCTAACTTAGTGCTAGAGGGCTTGCTTGGTTAAGCAAGAGGTTGTATCTTCCTAGCTTGTTGCTAGAGGGCCTATCCGGAGAGATAGGGGGTTTTTAATTGATTGATTGAAAAATCCTTAGTGAGGAGCTAAGGTAGTGGATTAGGCTTCATTTAAGCCAAACCACTATATATTGTTGTGTCCCTTCTTTTGCTTTTGCTTTTCATTCCATTTATTGTTCCAAGCAGTTCATTAATCCTCATTTGCTCTAAAATCTCATTTTTCATCAAAAAGATTTTCAAAGTTCAGTCAAATTTTTAAATAACCCAATTCACCCCTCTCTTGGGTATTGTTGTCATTACTATTCATACCTAACAACTTCCACTTGATGCTATGGTCAGTGGAAAAATATATCATCATGAAGTTGATTCCCACGGGGTCGATCACTTATTCTTGAAAGGTAAATGCTCTCGTATGATCGAGAACAACGTGGCCCTTATCTGCCAAAATTACAACATCCCTTGGGATTACAGTACTAAGCTTCCTGGTCCTGAAGAAAATTGTGTGGTTGATGTAGAAGAAAGGTGGATGAGTGTCTATGAGGCTAATTTTTGCTTAGGTTTTCACCTCCCTCTCCATAACTTCGGTCTCAGGTTTATTCGCCGTAGTGGGTTAGCTCCGGGCTAATTGCATCCCAATAGCTGGGCCCAATTAGTTGGGTTTTTTTGTCATTTGTCGCTATAATGACATAGACCCCACTGTAAACTTTCTTTATTGTCTCTTCCACTTACGTCTGGTTAAGGAATGTTATCATATGTACACCCTATAATAGACCCGAGAGGATCATCTCTTTTATGACTCCCCTCCCTGAAAGGCTTCGTTCGACTCCTAGTGGTTTTTGGTCAAACCTCTAAAATGTGTGTGGAACACTCCACGCGAGTGGTCTAACCCTGAGAAAGTAGCGAAACTGAGATTGAATGCATCCATTTCCAAGCTTAGGGAACGATACGAGGATAGTCGTCGCGTTATTACTCATGGTAGTCCTAAACATCTCCTTGACCTCTTGACTGTAGACAGATTAATAAGGGTGGGCTAGATCCCAAAGCGTAGCGAATCATTTAGTCGTGGGGTGCCCAAGGCACTACATCCAGATCATCCAATTAACCCAACGCCTACTGTCATGGTGAGAGGATGGGACATCCTTCACCAGGAGCAGCCTTCCCCTGAGAGTGTGGACCTCCTAGCTGCTTACAATCCTTCCTTTTTTGGCTAGCCCTACTTTGTTTGAATTTTTGCACTCAAGTTATTTTTTGGTATCTAACCACATCGTGTCTTTTCCTTGTAGCCATGCATCACTTAATGAGGTTTGCTCATCAAAGGGCCACCTCTGGAGTGGCCTCGACCAAAATGTCACCCCTTCTTGACCCCCAAGACGGGACCCCATGTCCTGATGTTTAGAATGCCGAAAAAGGCAAGGGTGAAGGGGAGACCTTGGCTCCCCCGCACCGCCACCACCAGAGGAAGAAGATGAGTCACCTCCAAGAGGCGAAGGTGGACCCTACAACTTTTCAGCCTGCCGATGATCTCAATCCTCATGACCCGTCAATGGAACATTTTCTTGACTTTCCAGTAGCATTGGGAGCTGACCCAGCATTGTATTCTTTCTTTGGTTGTTGTGTTTTATTTTATCAACCTTTGGATGATTGGAGCCTTTGTGGTCATTCCAATGCGCCTTGTGTTATTGTCTTATTTGCATAACCGTGTAATCCTACGCTACTTTAATCATTAGCCTGTTTATTATGTGACTTGCATTTACACCCTTTTGAGCTTTTATTTATTTGTCTTAAAGGCTTAATTTTTGTCTATTTATATTTGCGTTCCCTCTTTGAGGCCCTTTTGCCTTAAGGGATTCAAGATAGGCTTCGCGCCCTTGACGTGATTACGAGACTCATACAACATTCCTCGAGCTCTCGTCTTCGGTCAAATTCGGGGACAATCCCATGGTCAGATTTTCGCAAGCGTTTTCAGGGCAGGCATGTGTTTTTTTTTTTTTTTAAGAGAAGACACCTTTCAATGGTGCTCATTATTTTTCTTCAGTTTCGTTTTGCCATAGAAAGTCTGGATTGGGCCAAAGATCCAACACGGGATTCCCTTCGGGCGTCCGAGTTTGCCGGGAAACCTAGGCACCAGATCAACCAAGGAGTCAGGTCTAGATTAGGGACATAGCATCGGACTCAATCGAGAAATCTAGGTGAGTCTATGAGCATAGGCGTCAGAGCATCCGATTATCCCGAGTTGGTCTATGGTCATAGGTGTTAGATTAAGGCTAGGCAATCAGACCTTCGAGGGTAGAATCTTGTCTTTCACTTTCTTGCCCACCGTTTCGAGATCCGATCTATCTCAAGGGATCAGGGTTTGGCCAGCGATCCTATTCGGGATTCCTTCCAAGTGTCCGAGTTTGCAAAGAGACCTAGGTGCCAGATCGACCAAGGAGTCAGGTTTAGCTTAGGGGCATAGTACCGGACTCAATCAAGGGATCTAAGTGAGTCTGCGGGCATAGGCGTTGGAGCATCCAATGATCCCAACCCGATCTTAGGTCATAAGCGTTAGATAAGCCTTGTGCGGTAAGGGCATCTTTTGATTTACCATATAGTTGCTTCATCGTCTTTTGTCCTTTCTGAGAATCAATCTACCCTTAGTGAATCTAGGTTCAACTGACGGTCCGATTAGGGATTCCTTCCTAGTGTCCGAGTTTGCCGAGAGACCTAGGCGCCAACTCAACCAAGGAGTCAGGTCTAGCTTAAGGGCATAGCATCAGACTCAATCGAGGGATCTAGGTGAGTCTGCGAGTATAGGCATCAGAGCATCCAATGATCTTGACCCGGTCCTAGGTTATAGGCGCTTGATTACTGCCGGGTGACCCTGACTTCTTTGGGGACCATCTCTGAGCTGTTGTACCTGTATTATATTTTATCGTACATACAAATGCTCAAGACACGAGGGATTTTACGTGGTTCGGCTTATAGTTTTGGATACTCCACTGGAATACAGGGGGATGTATTCTTTTATTCATGAGAGAATTATTACATGGAAAAATTAAAAAGAATTTTTGGCTCACAATGGAGTCGGGTAGTGCCTCTTACAACAAACGCATCTCCAAGTCTTGTGCCTCAAATCCTTCATGCCCAGACCTGACTGATAGAGCGGGGAAATACCTTTTGTGGTGCATAGTATTCCAAGTCGTGCTCATCATCTCTCCTTGCAATGCAAGTATTAGGTCCTAGCATCATTTGTATTCTATAGGGCTCTTCTCAATTTGGTCTGAGTTGCTCTTCTTCCCTAAAGGTGTTAGTAATTACTATTTTCCTGAGCACTAAATCCCCTTCCTGAAACGTTCGAGGACGGACTTTCACATTGTAATAACCGGTGATCCTTCTCTAATACGCTACTAGCTGCACAACCACATTCTCTCTCAACTCATCTAATAGATCCAGGTTCTTCGTCAAACAATCTGAATTCCCCTCTTCACTAAAAGCCATGACCCGATGGGAGGTGAGGTCTATTTCCACTAGAATAAGGGCATATGTCCCATACACCAAGCTGAAAGGCATTTCCCCTATAGGTACACTACTAGTCGTGCGATAAGCCCATAAAATGCTAGAGAGTTCATCTGTCCAGCTACCTTTGGCCTTTTCTAATCAGGTCTTCAACCCGTGTAGGATGGTTTTATTGCTCATTTCAACCAGCCTGTTGGCTTGGGGATATGCTACGGATGACATCCTCAAATTGATTCCCCACCTTTGACATAATGCTCTGAAAGCTTCAGAGTTGAACTATGTCCTGTGATCAGTTTTAAGGATTTGGGGAATGTCGAAGCAACAAATTATATCCTTCTACACCATTCCCTCTACTTTCTTCTCGGTTATGATTGCTAAAGGTTCGACTTCAACCTACTTTGTGAAGTAATTTGTAGCCACAAACAAGAATTTTCTCTATGCCGATGCCATTGGAAATGAACCCAAAATATCTAACCCCTATTGTGAAAATGGCGACAGTTGGAATATCGGCTGGATTGACGAAGGGGTTCATACTGTTAGAGGGGCATGTTTTTGGAACTTATCAAATGTTTGCACTTTTCGAGCTGCGTCTTGTCTCAAAGTGGGCCAAAAGAAACTGGCCCATAAGATCTTTCCAGCCAACGCTCTCCCATTGAGGTGTTCTCTACAGTCCTCTTCATGCATTTCTTTCAAAGCCTGCTCTGCATTTTGGGGCCCTAAGCATTTGAGTAATGGCACGAAATACCCTTTCTTGTATAGCTCTTGGCCGATAACCGTAAAACGAGTTGCACTGGTCTTCAGCCTCTTGGCCTCCAAGGGTGTTGTTGAAAGCTCTTGATTAAGTAAGTACTTTAGCATTGGCGTTCTCCAATCATCAACCACGGCAATGCAGAGCACATCCCCTTCACTTTCATCTACACTTGGTCGTTATAAGACTTCCATGTGAGTCAACTGTCTCGAGAAGTCTCGAGCGAAAGCCAACTTGGACAGTGTATCAGCATGTTGGTTGAGGGACCTATTGATTTGAATAAGTTCAAAGCGCTCAAACCCGTGGATGAGATCTATCACCTTTTGTAGATAGCAGGCCAAAGCTGGCTCCCTTACTTCAAAAACTCCTTGGAACTGTTGCACTACCAACTGAGAATCGTTGTGGGTTATCAGGCTTTTTACCTCCAATTTCTCTGCCAATTTTATTCCAGCAATAAAGCCTCATATTCTGCTGCATTGTTTAAGCTGGGAAAAGTGAAGCGCATGGAGTATTCCAACACTTCTTTCTCGGGAGAGATTAATACCACTCCCTTTGGCATTAGACGCTCCATCCACAAATAACATCCATTATTTCCCTTGAACTTCTTCTGCGGCTAGTGAGTGAGTGCATTCCACTATAAAGTCCGCCAACGCCTACCCCTTTATTGCCTTTCTGGGCTCGAAGATGATATCGTATTCACTTAGTTCAACTACCCATTTGGTTAGCCTTGGTCAACATTCAGGTCTCTGTAGAGTTTGTCTTAATAGTTGATCTGTTAATATTGCCACGGTGTGGGCTTGAAAGTAGGGCCTTAATTTCCTCAATGTTGTTACCAATGCCAGAGCTATCTTTTCCGCGTAGGGTTATCGCACCTCTGCCCCTGCAATACCTTGCTTACATAATAGATTGGGTTGTCGATCTGTTTAACTTGCCTGATGGCTGACTCCTAAATATAAGCATAGCTTTTCCCCGATTTTCGGTCAGGCCAACTGGGGAATCTCCTTTAGGTACTCATTCAACTCTTGAAAGGCTTTCTCATACTCAAGGGTCCATCAAAAATTCTTCCCTTCTTTTAAAGCCTTGAAGAAGGAAAGACTGCGTTCAGCATATTTCGAGAGAAATCTGCCCAAGGTCGTCAGGCAACCTGTCAACCTCTAAACCTCCTTTATTGAGGAGAAGGACTACATGTCAATTATTGCTTGCACCTTTTCCGGGTTAGCCTCTATCCCCCTGTGGGTAATCATGTATCCCAAGAATTTTCCTAACTTCACCCCGAACAAGCACTTATCCGGATTCAAATGCATATTATTTTTTCTAAACACAGCAAAAACTTTCTCAAGTTGATTGGTGTGCGAATCGCCTTGTTTTCTTTTTACTATCATGTCGTCCACATAAGCCTCCATTACCTCTCCTAGTAGGTCTTTGAATACTTTGTTGACCATCTTCTGATACGTGGCCTTTGCGTTTTTTAAGCCAAAAGGGATCACCTGGTAGGAATATGTCCTTTTTTTGGTAATAAAGGTTATTTTCTTAGTGTTAGGTGAATACATACTGATCTAGTGGTAACTCAAGAATGCATCCAAGAAGCTCAACATAGCATATCCGGAGGTATCATCAACTAACCTGTCTATTCGAGGGAGTGGGTAGGAGTCCTTTGGGCAAGCCTTGTTCAAGTTGCTAAAATCGATGCATACTCGGCATTTTCCATTGGCCTTAGGTACCATCAGAACATTTGCTAACAACTCGAGGTATTGAACCTCCCTAATGAATCCCGCTTCAAGGAGTTTATCCATTTCTACTTCTAGATACCTCAATCTCTCTGAGACGATGTGTCTTTTCTTCTGCTTAACTAGCCAGGCCTCCAGACGGACATTCAGTCTATCGGATATGATCTCTGGGTTAATCCTAGGCATGTTGGTGAGTGTCCAGGCAAATATGTCTGCATAGGATCGCAAACATCTTATGACCTTCTTTTTTTTTGGACCTTCAAATTGGTTTCCCACACGCATTGTCAGTTGCTATCATCAAGGTTTAGAGGGATGGCTTCAAGCGATTCTACTGGCTGGGGCTTGTTAGCTTCAAGAATCTGCTCACTGATAATTAAAGTCTCTTCAATCATTATTTTTTCCTTCCCCTTGGTGCTTTTTCTAGAGCTCACATAGCATACCCGAGCTTGTTTTTGATTACCCCTTACCTGGCCTACCTCTTGTGGCATGGGGAATTTCATCAACAAATACTCCGGGGAAATGACAGCTCTCATGGCATTAATGAGGGAACGTCCCAGGATCACGTTGTAGGTAGGAGAGAAAGTCTTGACTACCATAAAATTAACCTACCGGGTGATCACTTGGGGGTAGTCCCCAAGTGTAATGGGCAACTGAACTGATACGACCACTGGTACTGCTCCTCCCATGAAGCTATAAAGAGGGGAAGTGATTGTCTTTAGTTGCTCATAGGCAATGTGCATCTTCTCGATCAATTCCAATATAACATATTAACAGAGATTTCGCTATCTGCTATTATTCTTTCAATGAGGTGCTTGGCAATAATGGCAGAGATAACTGACTGTTACGCTACCCTGCACATTTATTTGTCAAAACAACAACCAAATTCATCAAACATTAATCATATTGTTAAAGCAGGTATAAGACGATTATACTCGCCAGTGTGCATGTAGTACAATTTTAAATTTATATTTTGGTGAGTCCGAGTTAGTTCACAGGGAGATTATTTATGGATGAAACAAAAATCACAAAAGATTTGATTTTAGGAGGTGATTAAGATGATCTAAAGGCAAGAATTAAAACTAAACTAACACTAAATTTAAGCAGATTGGGTCAAGACAATTTCAGTGTCAAAACCAATTAATTTCCAATTTAATTAGAAAATATCAGTAATATTCATCTGAATTAAGTTTTGCAGATCTCTCAGTAATTTTAGTTCAATATAATGATAATTCTTGTTTAAGCAATTTCCATACATGGAATGAAAATTCTAAGTTAAGCAATTACCATAAATTGAATTATATCCCACAGACAGAATTTATAGATACAGATTAATCATTTGGGCTTGGGTATGAAAATATTTCTAGATTTAGCAATCTCCATACGTGGCATGAAAATTCTGAGTTAGGCTTATGCTCCAATCCAATCTCAAAAATACACTATATGCACACTACTCAAATTAAATCAGATTAATATTACACATTTGAAGCACAACTTTCTTTGGGAATTATTAGCGTTAGACATTGTCTTTACCTTAACCTAAGATTGGATTTAGCTACTCATCTTCATTTGAAAATAAATTGGCAGGAATTAAAATTGTAGAAATTAAAAGACAATATTTAACTGACCATATAGGCGATGTATAATTAAGAGACAATAATTAAAAGATAATATTTAACCGACCATATATAATTAAAATATAATAATTAAAAGATAATATTTAATCGACCATATAGGCGATGTATAATTAAAATATAATAATTAAAAGATAATATTTAACCGACCATATAGGTGGTGTATAACTAAGAGACAATAATTAAAAGACAATATTTAACCGACCATATAGGCAGTTTATAATTAAAAGATAATAAGAATAACATAACACAACTATATGGAAACTAAAGTTTGAAGAATTGAGAGATAAATTCTAAGAACACGACTATGTTTTAATTATAGAAAAATTGGATGGTTACAAATGCAACCAAGTGAGCTATTTATAGCTTACAAGATGTAATGGAGACCACACAATTATCTAATTTAATAATAAAAATGATAAAAAAATATTTAATTTAATAATAAAAAATAAACAAAATATCTAATTTAAAAAATACAAAGATAAACAAAATATTTAAGAAGCTTCCACAACTTAAGCCTTTAGTTTTGGGCTTGGGCCTTCCTTGTGTTGGGCTTGGGCCCTCCTTGTTTTGGGCTTAGACCCTTCTTGTGTTGAGCTTTCAATCCATATATTATATATATTATATTTATTTTTTATTTTATATTTTTTTATATTAATATTTTTAAACCTGCACACAATCACAAAATGCATAATAATATTCAATTTAAACCATTTTAGGATCAAAATAAGGGTGAAATTATAACAAAATTGATCACTAATCAATAACCAAAGGATCATCATAAGGGAGCAGCATATCCCCTTGGTCTTCAGGTGTAAAAATAATGGGGTCTTCGTCTTCTTGAACCTTTGCCACCGAGTCCACATATAGCGCCTGGCGTGCATATGCCTGTCTAGCAGAAGAGGAATCGCCTGCTAAATTTTCTTCTCTTGAGATTACGTGTATGCTTTCCATAATAAGCTCATTGTCGTTTTCTCCTGCACTTGGCCCTGCTTCTTTCCTCCTCTGATTGCTTCTCTCTTCTTTTCTTTGCCGAGGTGGTTGGTTTTCCCTTCTATTTAGGGCATCATTCCTTGAATGAGGGGGTCTCATTTGATTATCTCTTCTAGACCCTTCTCCCCTGCCCTATTGGTTTTTTTGGCTTATCCAGTATGAATCGATCAAGCTTCATATCTCTGATTAGTTGTTTAATCTCGTGAAATTTGTAGAAAGAGTTTATACTCCTACCGGTTGGTTGGAATGTGGGGGAAAGTTAATGAGCTTCGTATGTGCAATGGAGGAAAGGATAATAGCTCTTGGCTCAATGAGGGGAGTGAAGCTCTGGAATTGCATCTTTGGTGGCTTTTCTCTTCTTTGTATCTTTACTGCTCTGTCCGACCCAGCGTCATTCAGCCTTCCTCTTCTTTTTCCTTCCCATGTTTCTAAAATTTCCATTTAGACGATGAACTGTTCGGCTTGGGAAAACAATTTGGCCATTGAGTTTGGCTTGGAAAATGCTAGGGATCTTCTGAGTGGGTCATATGTGGTTCCATTAAGCAAGGCTAATACCGCCAAACCAACTGAGAGATCACTTACCTCTTGCGTTGCAATTCTAAATCGCTCGATGTATTACTTTAGAGATTCATTTGGCCTTTGCTGCAAGCTCATCAAATACGTGGCACTATTCTTCTTTAAGACATAAGCAAAGAATGCCTCCAGAAATTATTTCTTCAGCTATTTGAATGACCGAATATGTCCGGTTGGTAAGTCAGTGAACCACTGTTGAGCTTGTCTTGCCAGGGAGAGTGGGAAAACCATGCACCTGGTGACCTCATTCCACCCATGTAACACGCCCATTGTGATGAAGTGTTGTAGGTGTATCTTGGGGTCCTCCTTCTCTAAGTACACTGAGACTTGTGGCAGCTTGAACCCTGGTTACAATGGTTATCTTTGGAGCTCATCGGACAGTGGAAATCCTTTCGTGGGCATTTCTCTTTATTCGCTTCATTTTTGTAGGGAGACGAGATGCAAAGAGCTCTTGAATAGGTGTTCTCCGTCGTCTCTTCATACATAGGGGCTTTTCCAAGCCTCCTGTCATAATCCCCCCCTGGGTTCACCATTTATGGGACTCAATCATTAAACCTGGAGTCCCCCTTACCCCTCGTCGTGAGGCTCTCAGAGGGTTATCTTGGGATCTCTAATGTTCTCCCACTACACCTATTTGTCCCATGTGGGGAATGTTGATGTCCGGCATCAATTCATGCAAAAGAGCGGTAATCCCCTGCAACCTTCATTGTTCGTCCTAAGCTCAACATTCTGGTGCTTTAGCTCTTCAAAATTGTTCTGTAGCTGTTCATAATCTGATAGTGGGACTGTGAGTGGAGCTACCTCGGAAGGTCCTAGCAGTACTAAAGTCACTGTAGGATTCCTTCTAGGAATCGAGGACTGTCCCAAGGAGTGTTGTTCTGGGTTTGCTGGTACTGCGGGTGGAACTTGCCTCCCTTGCTTCGCCACTTGTCTTCCCAATCTGACGACGTGTACTTCTCTTTGTTCCGAATGCTCCATGCCCCCTAGTCCAGCAATTTGATTGCCTTCAAGCATTAGAATATTTCCCGAGCGCACCTCATTATCTAGGTGATATTCCAAAAGTTCAGGTACCATAGGGTGCAC
The DNA here is from genome assembly GCF_014633365.1 of Diospyros lotus. NCBI lineage: Eukaryota > Viridiplantae > Streptophyta > Magnoliopsida > Ericales > Ebenaceae > Diospyros > Diospyros lotus. Next base: position 31,933,054 of record NC_068341.1, on the reverse strand, counting down.
TTGGCTGGGGTCTCATGTCTTGGTACGAGTGCTCCTTCGAGTAGGGTTAGACGGGTTTGTCAAACCGATTGATCTTGTCCCTCTCGGCATCTTGTGTTAAGATTGACTTTTAGTTCTATTTTTCCACAGATGGTGCCAAATTGTTGTTGCCAAAACACAACAATTAGAATTTTTAGGAGTGGGATGCCTATGGATGCCGACAGTCTCGAGATTTGATCGAAGCTCGGTCATGAGGTTAAGGTGGGCTCTCGAAGGAATGCTTCTGAAAATGGGTCATCTGAAGTGATGCTTCCGAATGTGGGTCTTCTGAAAGGGTGCTTCTGAAAATGGGTTTCCCAAAAGATGTTACCGAAAATAGGTCTTCTGAAGGGATGCTCTCGAATGTTCCTCCCGAAGGCTAGCTCGCTATAGGCACCAACCAAGATGTCAATGGTCTTGTGGTCTAGTTCTTTCGAAGGATTATCTCGAAAAGTCTTTCTGAATGATGCTTTTGAAGGAACTTCCAAAAGGCTAGAGTTTTCGAAGGGATGAGTGTGTCCTTTCAAACGAACTTAGCTTGACACATCTTTCGAAGGAACTTGGCTTCCGAGGGGGAGGACCTTCTCTGCAAGTTGACCTCCCTAAGGAGAAGGTATGGTGCTTTTTGAGGAACTGTAGACGACAAACAAGGGTTAAAAGGTTCGTAGGATTTTTCTCTTGTGAAGACTCTCCGATGCTTAAGTCAGTAACGAAAGGAAAATAATCTTACGAAAATGAAAGTAGGCTAAATTTCTAAAAAAAAGGTGGAAGTAGTATACCAATGTTTGGATCTACTTTTCGAGGACTATAGCTGGGCCTTTATAGGGTTTGAGCTTCGAGGACACGTGTCATTTCTAAAGACCCCTTCCGGAGGAAGCTTCCGAAGGCCTCTTCAGAAGGAAAAGGTAATGCTTAGCCTTTTTCCTTCCGATTATTGGGGTACAACAGCTTTAACGATGAACCACTTAAAATCAGTTGTGTTGCATTCTTACATTCTTATTTTTCTTTAGTTCTTTATAATTTTTTAAGGGTGAAAAAACTTAATTTACCACCCCTACTCTTAAACTAATTGTTTCAAGACGATTGATCCTTGAAAAATAATGTAAAAAGATTATAGCTAATCCCATTAAAGTACCTAGTAAGTTGTTCGGTTGAAATCCTTGGTAAAGAGCAAATGTATTGGAATAAGCAATGGAGACGAACCACTCTAAAATCTTGTGTGTTGCAATTTTTTAATTCCTTTACATTTTATTTACAACAATTTTGAATTTTAGATTTTTTAGTGAAAGTTTAATTCACCACCCCCCCCTTTTATTTTAACTGTGTGCATCACTTATCATGGACATAATCATGAGTGCATAGGTGTTAGAGTAACTTATGATGTCAAACCAAATTGTTTTAAGCCCTAGTGAATCTAAAACTTCAATTTGATGCCAACTTTATCATGACCCTAATTTTGTCCATGATCGGTTAGAATAACTTCTTATTACTATTGATTGTTAAGGGAAGAATAGTTTGGATCTAAAACAATTTAAAACTTCAAAGATTTGTATAGCAATAACTTAGCTTTAAGCATGCTTAAAGGTGCAGAATATCATCATTTGTCTTGTAACGTGTAAATTGTTCATACCTCTCAAATTTTAAGTATTGTATTGTATACAAAGAATCGAAAAAAAAGTTAAATTTATCGTTTGCTTCTTCAGAAGACCTAGTTTTGATCAGGCCTCACTATAAAATCTCTTTATAAAGGATCTCTTTGACCTTACTCTACATGATTGAATGTATCTTATTTTCAGTATATTTTTGTTTTACTATGGCAGGCAAAATAACAAGCACAACAACACCCAAAATACAAAAACAGAACAATATCAAAGGACCCATAAAACTAATAATTCATATTCCATAACACTTTCACATTATATATTTAGTCATTAGTAGAGAGTAAAATAGAAAATTATCAAACAAGAAATAACCAATAGTAAATAACAAATCCAAACAAGTTTCAGCTTATGATCACTACCACAGCTTCTCAACAAACAATGAGGCAGTGGATAGGTGACAGAGACCAATAGATAATAAACACTTAAACAAACCCGAGCACTTAAAAATCAAACTCAACAAGTATGTGACATTAAGAGGCCAAATCAACAAAAATAACAACAAAATTGAAAGGTACTAAAATCAATACATCTGCTATAGGAAGGAAGAACTGGTGGTCCCTTGAGATAGAGATATACTCAAGAGGAGGAGGATGAATTAAGTAATTAATTTTTTTTTAATTTTAATAAATATTATTGATTAATTATTTTTTAAAAAAATATATATTTAATAGTTAAAATAAATTATATTTAAGATTAATAATTAATGTAACTCGCAAGATATAACAAAAATAAATAAAATAAAGCACAAGACAATTTATAGTGGTTCGGTATTTCACACACATCTAATTCACTATCCCAAGATTTAACCACCTTTGGAGTTCCACTAAATCAATTTCAGCAAGGTTTCCACATTAATTCACATTGAAAACTAGATATACATCTAGATTACATCGGGTTCTAGAAAATCACTATACCAAAGTTTTCTCTCTAACTTATATTGGAAACTAGATTCGCCTAATTTTTAATGGTTTTAGAAAATCTATACAAACCTCAATGATAATTTAAATATTTACAAATAGTTTATCCACACTTGAATACAAATAAACAATTAAGCATAAAAAAATATATAAGGCAATAATAATTAAATAAATAAATAAATTAGTGATATCGGAAAAATTTGGAGTAGACTAAAAAATATTTGTCTTTTCTTGTCTTGTGGCTCTTCAATTGATGTGTAATAATACTTCGTGAGTCTCGAATTGTTTGTATGATAGTTTGAGAGCGTTTGAGATCTTTTGGGTACTTTGGATTTGTAATGGAAGCATTTGATATCTCAAAACTAAGATTTTGAGAGGTATTTATAGGCATTTTGGACATTTTTCTAGCGGTAAAAAATCTAACCCCTAATTATATGCAAGAAAACTTAGAAGTATAACTTAAAATTAATATGTGCATTTATATAATTAAGAAGACTTGTAAATTAGCTGACATGAGTGCGCAAAAGAATGTTGGAGGTCTTGGGTTCAAATTAAGGGCATGAGCCCACTTGTTAAGTTTTTTTTTGAGATATATATATATATATTATAAAAATATTTTATAAATTAATCTAAAATATATTTAAAAAATTATTTTTAATAGAAAATAATATTTTTGATAATACATATGCTATAAAAAAATTATTTAATAAATTAATCTTAAAAATATATTTAAAAAATATTTTTAATAAAAAATAATATTTTTGATACTACATATGCTATAAAAATATTTTATAAATTAATCTGAAAATTATATAAAAAAATATTTTAACATAAAATAATATTTTTGATAATACATATATGAAAAAATATTTTATAAATTAATATTTTATCAAAAGTAATTCGATACTACAATTAATATTTTCATATAAAATATTCTTTTTGTTAATCACTCAAAATACTATAATTTGTATATTAAAAAATCTTTTTTTGTTAATTATTAAAACTTAATTAATATGAGTAAGTTGACTCAATAAGAATGAATAAACAAGGTTAGATGAGCTATATCCCTTGTACTATCAAAATAAGGCAAATATTATAGAGAGGTTGACATCAATAATTAGGTAAAATTATGTTCTAAGTGGTGATAGAGATATTGAGGGTTTAGGTTTCAATGATTAAGGCCAACAACAAATAAGATGGAGAAAGAAAGAAACTTACGTGAAGCGGATTAAAAGAGGTGCTAAGATGGGAGGGTGCAATAGTTGAGGTGATCATGGCAACAATGATTAAAAGATGAGAGAGCTTCTAATGAAAAGTAGACTAAGAGAGCAAAGGCAAAATTGAGAGATAGAATAGGAATTAAAGTTGGAATTTAAAGAGTTTTTTCTTCTCAAGAGTCTCATGTCTTGCAAGGAAATTATCTATTTATTTTTTTAATTTTCAAGAATCTTCAAATTAACCGCCATTGTCCGAAATTAGATGAATGAGTTATAAAAATAAAAATTTATTATAAAATTATAACAAATTTAAAAGTTAATTTCTTTTTGTTTTTGACTTTATTAGGGGGGGGGGGGGGGGGGGGGGGGGGGGGGGGGGGGGGGGGGGGTAGGGTTTGCTTTGGCACATAAGACATAGTGGCTCAAACATTTTGAGGCCCAAACAAGCCAACATCCCGTCACCCCAAGATTCGTGGCTGATACTATTTAATTTATCCAAATATTTAATTTAAAATTCCAAAATATAATTATAATTTAATTTGAAATGTCTCTTTCTCGTCTCACCTCTTTCTCTTCTCCGAGAGGAGAGCAGGGTTAGGGCAAAGCCGGAGAACGCCATTCCCTGAAGAAGAATGCTGAAGCCCTGACCCTTTCTCTCTCTAAAATTCTCCTCGTTTGCGTTATCGTCCCCCCCCTCTCCCTCCCCCCCCCCCCCCCCCTCTCTCTCTCTCTCAATTATTGCGTTTTCCAATCAACTCCACTGCAAAGAAACCCAGGTTGGTTTGTGCAGCAATTGGGGAGGATGAGTGGACAGGTCCCTCCTCCAGCTCCCAGGCGGAACAGTTTGGTTCAGAAGCGCCATCCGTCGAGTGTGAAGAAATCGTCGTCTCAATCCGAAAACGGAACCGCCAATGGCGCGGCCAAGCCCTCGTCCCCGAACCAACCGTGAGTCTCCTTTTCTTTTTGGCTTTTGCTTAATTTTGAATTAATTCCTTCCTAACTTCATGTTCGTGTTATTCGGAAGACGAAGTAATGGATTTAATAGGGGGTGTCTAATTGATTGCTTTTGCTTTGACCCTTGGTAGTGGCGAGAGGACGGTGAAGAAGCTGAGGCTATCGAAGGCCCTTACTATTCCGGAGGGGACCACTGTTTCCGACGCCTGCCGGAGGATGGCGGCCCGCCGAGTTGATGCCGTGCTGTTGACTGATGCAAATGCTTTGCTGTCTGGGATTGTCACTGACAAGGTTCTTTCTGACAACTTCGTCTGCTTTTTTAATTTTAATTTGGTTTGACGTTCTGTGTTATTGGGTTTCTCTGTCTTCTAAAGTTGCTGTCTCTTTTTTGTGTTTAGGACATCGCCACAAGAGTAATAGCAGAGGAATTGAGGCCTGAGCAGACCATAATTTCGAAGGTTATGACAAGGAACCCCATTTTTGTTACCTCGGACTCGTTGGCAATTGAGGCTCTTCAAAAGATGGTCCAAGGTTAGCTTTATGTCGTTCCATTATTAGTCATCTTTCATCACTAAGAATAGAGTGAGAAATGAGCATGACATGATTGAAGTAGTAGTAGCGTAGTTGAGTGCATCTTAATGAACTATAGTTATTGTATGATGGCTGTGTTGACTCATATACAGTCTCTGGTAGCAAATATGGTATTTGATTGCATTAGAATGAGGAAAACAGAGAGTCAGGGACAATAACGTGGCATGCAGGTTCTTCAACTTATGCACTTTGCTTGTGATGGTGTTTCTCTGTGCATTTTAAATTTAACCCATTATAAGCCACCGATTGTTTTCGCTCGTATGTTAACCAGGCTGTCTTTAATTGAGATATTCTTGGATGATCTTGGTTCTCTTTTGGTTGACAGGAAAATTTAGGCATCTACCTGTTGTAGAAAATGGTGAAGTTATTGCATTATTGGATATCACGAAGTGCCTTTATGATGCTATTTCCAGGATGGAGAAGGCTGCAGAGCAGGGCAGTGCCATTGCTGCTGCAGTTGAAGGAGTTGAGCGACAGTGGGGAAGCAATTTTCCTGGTAAGGTGCCGTTTCTTTGGATTTGTAATCTAATCCATATTATGGGAGGATAGGATAGCAGCTGCACTCGAAAAACATCAATGAAATCTGTAACGGACTTGTATGTTAAAAAAAAAAAAGCTTATCAATTTTGTATCTATTTAGGGAACCTTTATGTTCTTTTGGATAAGTTGGCAGGCAGTTCTTATTTGTATGGGTAGTACTTATGGGTTTGTGCTTCTTGTTTTGAGCCCTTCAGGAAGCACAAATGTTTCTAAAAAGTAAGTAGTGTTGGACATATTATGTAGATTGATAAGTTTCCATCCCACAGACGCTCATCAGACATGTTTAAAAAATGCCTCTTATTTTTTATCTTTTCAGAATATACAATGGATACAAACAGGACAAAAATATCCAATAGATGGTGCACACAACTCTTGTTACTGGTAATAGAAGAACACATCAGGAGCCAATGATTAAAACAAAAGTTTTCTGTATTCTGGCTATTTATTCCTGTTCCATGAGCGTTGAATTTTAAAACCCAAAATCTTGAAGTACTAAGTTGGCTGGATTGAAGTGATTTAGAATGGATATGAGGAGTTTTTAAAGAAAATGAGAATGCATATTGTTCACAGTTATTTCCCAAAGTATAACAAGTGGAGATCCCTAATATTCTGCTATAATCTATATCAAATACATTATATTTCTGTAACCCAAAAAGAAAGGAAGAAGCTTTATTATTTTTATGCATGCCATTTGAAATGCATAGTTGTTTGTTATTATGCCCTATCATGTCTTTCCTTGTTGAATTCTATTGCAGGATGTCTGTATAATATCACATCCAAGTTCCCAGCTTGTCCTGTGCTTTTTAGCATGTTGTTTGTAATCTATTAATCTATAGAAAAAATTATGTTTCTACTATTTTAGTCTACTTGTATCATCAATGATTTTGCAACAATTTATTTTCTCAATATTTTCATTGTGGTGTCATGTAATACTGTTCAACTGTTTATTTAGAATAAGAATTTTGATTCTGATGGAATCTCTCTGCACACCTTGTTGTCTGATTCCGTCAGAATCAGAATCACTGTCCTTTTATTTAATACAAGTTGATTATAGCAGTTATTTGGCCCAGTGTTTAAAAAAGCATGCTTAAGCACACTTTAAGTGCAAACTGCAGCGTGCTTGGGGCTTTTTGTGTGTGAAGCTCAGCGACTTTAGTTGAGCACAATTAAAGCACGCTTTAGTTGTGCTTTTACCTAAGCTTCGAAGCACAAAAAAGTGCCCTTCAAAAATATGCTTGGTTTTTTTTATTAGACAATATGAATGGTTGGATTTGTTTAAATTTTTGCAATGATGTGGCTGCTTGAATGGGTAAAATCATATATACATTTAAAAAAAAAAGAAGAAGATTCGACTGTATTTATGGAGCAAAAAATATTGATGGAAATATATAATTAGGTATAAATTAAAGATTGCTAATATATTCTTGATTGTTGTAAATTAGTGATTGGTATGATTCATTCTTGATTGTTGTTAATTATAGATTTTTGATTAATTGTAAATCAAGGATTGATTGTTTGGGGATTACTCTAAATTAGGGGTTGATTAATTGGGGATAGGTGTTAATTAGGGATGAGTTTTTTTTTTCCCTTAGGCTTTTTCTATGATCGTATGAACTTGTAATAGGTATAAAATGTAAATGAAAAATGGTATCTCATTATTTGTTAAATTTGCACCCCTCATTCTTATTTAGTTTTTTTTTTTTTTTATGGCTGCTTTTTTAATAGTTTATATTTTTTATGCTTATAAAAGTTTATGCCAGTTATATTCATTTCACCTCGCTTAAGCTTCGTAGGCCTTATGTGCTTAGTGCTTTTGAAAGCACTAATTTGGCCCAAGTTTGATATTGTAGTAACTTTTAAAGTATTTTCATATTGTTCAATTTCCCCAATAAATATCCCCCCCCCCCCAAAAAAAAAAAAAAAGAAAAAAGAAAATCTTTTACCTGTGAATAGAATAATTTTCAAGGAAGCTGGTCTAATCAATAATGTGAATAGAATAGATTAACCAACAATTCATTTTAGCATTAGCTAATGCATATAGCACAAGATGATCAACATCATCAGGTCAACTTCCCTGGCTAATAAATATTGAGTGCTTGGCTTTGAATTTTTGGAAGTTTTATGATAGTCCCTCAGCTGGTGCCTTCTTTTTTTGGTGCTTTCTTGTTACTTTGGTGTATATTTCATTTTACCTCTCTTGTGAAATACAAGGGTATGTGGATATGAGTTTCTTGTTAGAGGCTTGGTCTATGTCACGACCCAAGAGTTAATTAGAAGGGCTATGCTGTATTTCTTTTACTTTAATTGTTGCATCTGTATTCCAACTATCAATTCTGTTAGAATTAGAAACGCTACATGTGAGGCCTTAGGAAAATGACAAAATAGTTTGTTGTAATTGCTGGGGGGGCGGGATGATCTGCTGCATCCATATCCACGGCTCACGCCAAGCACCTATATGTATTCATTTCATTCCATGGGAGAAGGCATGCAAAAATAGAATACAACATTATCCTATTCTCTCTCTCTCTCTCACTCTCTCGTCTCACTCAATTCTCTTTTCCCCCTCTGTTCATTCTATTCTTCCCTATTCTTCTTCTAAATTCTCCCTTCATTCTTCCAATTTCCAATTCAACCCTAGGCTAAACCCTAGGTTCATGACAGTCTATTCGTCTATTCATTTATTCATTATGGAGATCCTAGGACAAGTTTTTATCGAACTCGATCTTGAATGGCCAATCAATAATGGCAGTGAGATAATGAAAAAATTCTCCTTCAGAGGTAGAAGTTCCTACAAAGGATCTACCAATTAGTATTGGGGGCCTTTGAGTGTCCTGTATGTGACTCAGCACCCATCATGTTTGGTTTTGTGCATAAAAGCGCATTGCATGGTGGTGCAGATATGAGTATCCTAGCATGCAAGTTTTAGCATGTAAACACACCCTGACATAGTTCTTCGGGTTATGTAATACTCGTTGCTACTATATTTGAATGTTATTTAAGTTTTGAAATGCTGAGCTCGTTTTGTTTTCTTTATCAAAGCCTCACTGTCCAGAAATAAGGCCTTTTTTTTTTGGCCAAGTAAAATTGAAATAAGGTCTTTTCAATTATCAGTTTTTGAGGGTAAAAAGAGGTCGCCAAGAGCAAAAGGTGCCCTTAAGGCACTATGATGTTCATATCGCCTAAGACACTAGGTGCCAAAAAAGTGCTTGCCTAAGCAAAGCTAGTGGTTAAATTAATAATAAATATATTTAATATAAAAAAGACAATCAAATAATGCATATAATATAGAACATCTAAAAATTCCTAAATACATATTCTCTTAATAATTTTCAAGCAAAGACATAAAATGTAGCAATAGATAGATGAGATTGCCTTTCTCTGCTTGTTATCTCATTTTCCCTCTTCTTATTAGATTCTCTAGGACATTTGCATGTCTTCTTTGATATTTAGAGACAATGATCTTTTATTTTCATTCTTTTTTCTATTTTTTTCCCCTCTGTTACAGCCCAGGTAAGTGTCTAAGGGCCTCAATTCCCGTGATGAGGTTCTCATCTAGCAGCACCTGAGTAAAGGAGCCTTGCCTAGCAACATGCAAGGTGCCTTGCGTCGCCCGAGCACCTCTCTTGTCCTTGGTTACACTAGGTAAAACTAGGGAAGTGATTTAAGGGGGTTGATGAAGCTCTGGTTAAATTGACATTGTGTTGTACCAATTCCTTCCCTATCATGTAGACACAAGTAAATGGTAGTGCACATGTATGTGCAATCTTATGATGGGCTCTCTATGTTAGTCCTACTACTACAATTGCCATTCTATCTCAACTCAAGTTAGCCATTGTAACACCTTATCCCAACCTAGGGTATGAAAGAGGGTGCTAGCTGTTCTACTTGGGGAGAACATTTGATTGGTAGCTATCCATTAGGGATGATCAGGTTATTAGCTATAGTTTTTGGTTCTCCCATTCACTAGGCTAAGGAAAAAAATTAGTGGAAATGTGAAACCTTTCCTTGTTAGTACTCTCTTTGCATGCACCTATAAAGTGAAGGTGAGCATTTTATGTTTTGCACATGTGAAATTCAATTTATATATATATATATATATATATAACCTAAGCATGCTATGATCTCAACCCAATATCCAACTATCAGGAACCCGAGCCTGACTTGTGATTAACTTGAAGATAGAATTGGGAGAATAGGAGAAATAGAGAGAAATGGGGAAGAATAAGGCAGAATAAGGGAGAATAACAGAGAGAGATGGAGGATTAGACAGGAAAATAGAGAGGGAGTGTAACGCCCCATTTTTCAAATATATAACGAAGTTAAATACAGGTTAATACCCCACATGGGCATTATAAAAATCCTTACCAACAGAAGCGAAGAATCAAACCTGAAAGCTAGCTAAAGCTAGATAATAAGGATTTCTGCTATAAAATCTTTAGAACAAGTATAATGGTAACATACGTCCCTAAAGGCAACAAATAGTCCCTTATCATCATAGCAATTTCTTATACAACATTTGTAGTGCATCATTTGAGATATACACATAGTGAACCCATATCCGTCTATAATTAATGTAAACGATTAGAAATCCCAAAGGTTACAATATCACTTCTTTATATAAGGAATCGTAGTACAAGAACAATAGAAATCAAACTAAACTTTGGCTACAGTTTTTCCCTCTCTTATTTGTTTTCAGGGTATCTGGCACGTTTGATATACCTGGGATGTTGAATATTCTAAGGGTATGAAACACCCAAGTTAGATAGTTACATCTAAGTGAGATGGTTTAGAAAAGGAAAATACATGTGTGATGTGTGTAAATGCAATATGCAATATGAAACATCCCCCTGTGGTAGCAATGCCAGGGTGTTGTAATCACTTATGCTGGTTATTATGTAAAACTCTTGCCCCACACTCATGGGCACGTGATCCCTCCTGATCGCACATGATGACCTACAACAACTAGCCACAATCCACAAGTATCGTGAAGCATGAAAAATAGCAAAAATATGCAAGAACAAGGAAACATGATATGTAAGCCACAAATTACACACAAATGGATCCAAGAATGATCAAGATGAAGTAAGAAGCATGCAGGAACTACTCACCTTGACTATTTACCTCTTGGGTGTACTGTTCACACTTGTAGGTCTAGGTTTTCTGTAGAAATCATGAGTTTCAGTGGACCAATTATCAAATATTTTTATACAAGGTTGTAGCACAAAAAATAAGGAGTGTTTCTGAAATTTTTTAGGAAAAACCAAGCTATCATGTGCCTTCACCCGCTTCGGGAAGCGGGCCCACGCGCCCTCACCCGTAGGCAAAACCAATGCGTGCACCATACGTGTTGGTCGTCTTCTCCGGCGATGACGGACTGCAACTCGATTTTTTGGCCATATCTCTCTCATTTTAGCTCTGATTCGACCCTCGTTTGAATCTATGGCTCCCTTTCTTTCCCCTTTATAGGAATATAAAGTTAAATGAGACTTACCTTACTATTTTGTTAACTGTTTGGCACGAACTCCAATAAAGGCCTGAACATTCCGGCGAGACCCGTTCTCCCTCGTTTCTCCATCGATTTTGCTCATTTTTGCAGAATTCTCCCACACTCTCGAGATCTTATTTAGGGGTGAGCAAAAATTTGGGTAAATCGAACTAACCAAATTGAACCAACCGAACTTGTCGGTTCGGTTCAGTTTGGTTATTTCCTTCAATATTTTCGGTTATTTAGTTTGGTTTGGTTATTAGTTTCGGTTCGGTTATTTTTTTTCAAGAATTTCGATTATTCGATTCGATTTTTTTGGTATTATTAACTGAAAAACCAAACCGAACCGACAAATTAACCCTCTTTTATTAGGGTCGGTTCGGTTTGATATTTTTGGTAAAAATTTTGGTTTGGTTTTCGATTCGGTTACAACGGCTCAAAATTCGGTCAGTTCGATTTCGGTTAGTTTAGATGATTTAGTCGGTTCGGTTCGGTTATATGCCTTGGTTCGGTTCAGTTTGATTAATGATTTTCGGTTCAGTCGGTTCGGTTATAATCGATTGCACACCCCTAATCTTATTCCTCACCTTAAAACCCCTCAAATCCTCATGGTTTTGCCTCAATTTTACTTGAAATGGTTTGTGAATAGAACCTTAGCCTATTTATAGATTTTTTGGCCAATCCCGTTTTGTCAAGTGTTCCGCCACTTAACGCCGTAATTATTACATCGCCACTTGTGTCAATTCTATCCCGCCACATGTCCTAAAACTATATTGAAATTCTATTTGGAATCCAAAGCCAAATTGGAATGTTATTTGAAATTCAAAGTGATCCAAAGTTATTTTAGAATAAGTTTTGAAATCTAAAGTGATCAAAAGCTATATTGGATTTGAAGTTTGAAATTCATAACATTCAGGTCCTTACACCAATTCCTAAGTCTTTGGGTCAATTATACTTTTATCTGAACTCCAATAATTACGATTTTGCCCCTTCTCAGAAATTGAACTTTTTATCTCAGGACTTCCATAATCCTTTGAAATGTCCGATTTCCGAAACAATTGAACTTAAAAATCTCGGGTATTATGTTATTGCGATTACATACATGGGTCGAGGTAAGTCATAACTACGAGTGGTATGTTTTCCCTGATGTAGGCATGTGATGTGTTGTGGGCTTACTTAGGAAACGTGTTTTCCCATAATAGCAAGCAATGGGATTATGGTTCCCATACTTAGCCTTTGGAAAAGAAAAATTTTACTCTGGTTACTAACTTTACGTTCGGTTTAGTATGTAGATTGCTGTACACCTCAGCAATTGTGAGCAACTGGCTCTGATTTGATTATCCTGAATTTTGCCCTTGTTAGCACAGATGCTGATGCAGTAATGGGCGTGCTTTGGCAGCACTATTTGAAAATTTTGAGGTCTTCATGATTGCTTGAGGTACTTGTTCTTTCAGAGGGATTTGAATGCGGGATAGTGACGGTGGATAGAGTTTTTGAAGGATTGCGATTGTGTGATCCAATACCACCTTGGGAGGGTGAACGTGGTGGCTGATGCAGGAATGAGACTACTTTGATAGCCTGTTCTGATGACTCGAGGGTGGGGATTGGTGGGGGCTTTTAGCCAGTTGTTAGTGACTATAGTTCTTGAGGGAATGTCTATTTACGTCGCTAGCCTGGCGATTTACTCTCATATGATGAGCAGACCTGTCAAGCTATTCTAGAAGACTCGAAGATGTAGTCATGTGTTGACGATTGGGAATGGGTCGAAAACTTTGATATTGGTTTTCGAATGAAATACTTTGATTTTTGAGTCAAAATTATGTGATTGAAGCAAAAAATTGAGGCAAATCATATTGAATGAGGCACACCAAGCTAGGTGCGCTATCCTTCCTGATGTGAGTCTTGAGGAATGAAATAATATCTCTTGGAGAAGGTGTTCTGCAGACACCATGATTTTGAGGAAAGAGGTGAAATTTTGAACACAAAATTTATTTTAAGGGGGGTAGAGTGTAATACCCTAGATTTTTAAGTTCAAATGTTTGAGAAAACAAGACATTTCAAAGGATTATGGAAGTCCTGAGATAAAAGTTCAGTTTCTGAGCTAGGGGCAAAATCGTAATTATTGGAGTTCAGGTAAAAATATAATTGACCAAAAGACTTGGGAATTGGTACAAGGACCTGAATGTTATGGATTTCAAACTTCAAATCCTATATAGTTTTGGATCACTTTGGATTTCAAAACTTATTCCAATATAACTTTGGATCACTTTGGATTTCAAATAACATTCCAATTAGGCTTTGGATTCCAAATAGAATTCCAATATAGTTTTGGGACATGTGGCCGGATAAGATTGGCACAAATGGCGATGTAATAATTACGGCGCTAGGTGGTAGGACACTTGGCGTAATGGGATTGGCCGAAAAATCTATAAATTGGCCAAGGTTCCATTCCCAAACCATTTCAAGTAGAGTTGAGGCAAAACCATGAGGGTTTGAGGGGTTTTGAGGTGAGGAATAAGATCTCAAGAGTGTGGGGAAAATTCTGCAAAAGGAAGGAGCGAAATCGGTGGAGAAACGAGGGAGAATGGGCTTCTCTGGAATTTTTGGGCCTTCATCAGAGTTCATACCGAATAGTTAAGAAAACAGCGAGGTAAGTCCCGTTTAAGTTTATATTTCTGTAGAGGGGAAAGAGAGGGAGCCGTAGGTTCGAACGAGAATTGAATCAAAACTAAAACGAGAGAGATATGGTCAAAAAATCGAGTTGTAGTCTGTTATCGCTGGAGAAGATTACCGGCGCGTATAGTGCACGTGCTGGTTCTGCGTGCACGTGAGTGCGCTTGGGCCTGCTTCCTGGAGCGCGTGAGGGTGTGTGACAGCTTGGTTTTTCCTAGAAATTTTTAGAAACACTCCTTATTTAATGTGCTACAATCTTGTGTGAAAATATTTGATGTTTGGTTCACTGAATCTTGTGTTTTCTGCAGAAAACCTAGACCGACAAGTGTTAACAGTACACTCGAAAGGTAAACAGTCAAGCTAAGTGATTCCTGCATGCTTCTTGCTTCATCTTGATCATTCTCGAGTCCATTTGTGTGCGGTTTGTGGCTTGCATATCATGTTCCCTTGTTCTTGCATATTTTTTCTATTTTTCATGCTTTACGGTACTTGTGGACTGTGACTAATTGTTGTAGGTCATCATGTGTGACCAGGAGGGATCACATGCCCATGAGTGGGGCTAGAGTTTTACATGATGACCAATGGGGGTGATTGCAACACACTGGCATTGCTACCACAGGGGGAGGTTTCATATTACATATTGCTTTTGCATACATGTATTTTCCTTTTCTGAACCATCTCACTTAGATGTAACTATCTAACTTGGGTGTTTCATACCCTTGGGATATTCAACGTCCCAGGTATATCAAATGTGCTAAGTACGCTGAAGACAAATAAGAGGAAGGGCAAAGCTGTAGCCGAAGTTTAGTTTGATTTCTATTGTTATTGTACTACAATTCCTTGTATAAAGAAGTGCTATTGTAACTTTTAGGATTTCCGGTCGTTTCCTTTAATTATAGATGGATATGGGTCCACTATGTGTATATCTAGAATGATGCACCACAAATGTTGTTTAAAGAATTGCCATGATTATAAGGGATTATTTGTTGGCTTTGAGGACGTAAGTTACCATTATACTTGTTCTAAAGATTTTATAGCATAAATCCTTATTATCTAACTTTAGCTAGCTTTCAGATTCGATTCTTCGCTTCCATTGGTAAGGATTTCCATAATGTCCGTGTGGAATATTAGCTTATATAAGAAAACAATATGGAATACAATGATATCTCAACACTTCTCTAATTTATATACAACATCTTATATACACACAAAAAGATAGAAAGGCAAAACCCATAAACCAAGGATACATGTAACCCATGAAACATGGATACATGTTTCCTCAATTTGTGGGATCCCATAAAGTATGGATCAATTGTCTCCATTTTCTTCATTTCTACACTTCCCCTCAAGCTAGCTTGAAGATATCTTCTAGGGCAAGCTTGCTCACTAATTTTTCAAATTGATTTTTGTCTAATCCCTTTGTAAGAACATCGGCAACTTGATTAACTGTTGGAATGTAGGGCATACAAATTATCCCATTATCAATTTTCTCCTTAATAAAGTTCTTATCCATCTCTACATGCTTTGTCCTGTCATGGAGTACTGGATTATGGGCAATGGAAATCGCATCTTTATTATCACAATAAACCTTAGCTGGTAAGGGAGTGGAGACCTTTAAGTCCTCTAGAAGTCTCTTTATCCACATGACCTCACTAATCTCGTGGGCAATTGAATGAAATTCAGCTCCAACGCTACTTCTGGCCACCACGTTTTGTTTCTTGCTCCTCCAAGTGATGAGATTGCCTCCCACAAAGGTGCAACATTCCGATGTAGATCTTCTATTAGTAACACTACCTGCCCAGTCTACGTCTGTATAAGCTTCTTTGTGAAGATGTCCATTTTTTCTGAAGAGCAAACCTTTTCCAAGAGTTCTTTTTAGGTACCTTAGAATTCTATAGACAGTTTCAAAATGTTGTGAACCTGGTGAGTGCATAAATTGATTTACTACACTTACTGCAAATGCTATATTAGGTCGAGCTTGGGATAGATAGATGAGTCTGCCCACAAACTTTTGATATTTCTCCCTTTCTACCACATCTTTGGGTTCGATAGGTTGAAGCTTAAAATTAGGTTCAATGGGAGTTTCAACTATCTTATACCTGAGCATTCCTGTTTCAGCGAATAAATCCAGGACATACTTATGTTGGTTAACAAAGATTACCTCCTTAGATCTTGCAAACTCCATCCCAAGGAAGTATTTTAGGGGTCCCAAGTCCTTGGTCTCAAAACTCATATGCTAGTTCCCTCTTAAGTTCTTCAATCTCTCCCCTGTCATCGCCAGTCATTATTATATCATCCACATAGACAATTAAAATAGCTTTCTTACCGTCACCAAAGTGCTTGAAGAACATTGTGTGGTCTACTTGGCTCTGAGTATAACCATAGTTTTTTATCGCATTTCCAAACCTTTCAAACTACGCTCTTGGAGACTGTTTCAGACCATACAAGGATTTTTTTAGATTGCATACCTTGTTAGTGCCAACGCTCTTCTCAAATCCAGGTGAGAGGTCCATATATATTTCTTCCTCTAAATCGCCATTTAGGAAGACATTTTTTACATCAAGTTGGTGTAGAGGCCAATCTTGGGCCACTGTGAGAGAGAGGAGGACTCGAATAGAGTTTATCTTTGCCATTGGAGCAAATGTCTCTTGATAGTCAATGCCATATGTCTGAGTGAACCTCTTGACAACAAGTCTTGCCTTATAGCTCTCTATGCTTCCATCTGCCTTACATTTTACAGTGAAGACCCATTTACAACCTACAATTATCTTGCCTCTCGGTAGCTCCACAATTTGCCAAGTCCCGTTTATTTGAAGAGCATTCATCTCCTCGTTTACGGCTACCTTCCAATTTGGATCACCTATAAAGCATCCTGAATTGTTCTTGGTACATGCAAGTTGGAAATATTTGAAAGAAATGTCGTGTGACTATTGGACAGTTTTTGATAGGATAAGTATTTGGCAATAGGATGTTTAGTACAAGATCTTACTCCTTTTTAGTGGTGATGGGGACCTCAAGATTAGACAAATCAACTGAGGAAGAATTTAAAGGAGTAAATTTAGAATTACCCAGAGTGGAAGAAGGACCATCATCCAATGATGCCAACTACTTAGTTATTGGAAGGGTATTCGGATCAATAGTATTTCTCTGAGATTTTCTTCTGATATAAAACTGAAGCTCAGGTTTCGGATTACTTTGATCTGTTTCTAGTAATTCTTCCCCTGGTTTTGACTCCATTATGCTTGGCACCTGTGGACTAGGCGCATCTTGTTCTTTATTGTTTTGAGTATTAATTTCCCTATTTCGTTTATCAGAGTGGAGTGGAGTGTCAATTATATTAGACATATATGGAAGAGATTTAGAAATTTTCAAAAAATTATCTTTATCTTTTTCTACATGTTTAGAAAAATGATATTTTTCTACAATATTCTCCTCCTGAAGATGATTTTTGATAAAATAGGGTTGATTTTTCATGAAAGACACATCCATTCTTATGTGAATTTTTTTTTGTCAAAGGATTAAAGCATTTGTACCCCTTTTTTCCTGGGAGTATAACCAACAAAAACACATTTTTCAGTTGTTGGATCTGATTTGGATCGAAAAAATTTGTGGAATATAAACAAAACAAGTGCATTCAAAAATTTTTAAAGGTAGATCAGAGTACAACCGACACATGGGAAAAGTCTTTTTTAAGGAATTTAAAGGTGTCTCAAAGTTTAAGACTCAAGAGGGCATCCTATTAATTAGATAACAAGCTGTTAAAACAGCATCTCCCCAGAGGTATTTTGGGACATTCATAGAAAACATAATAGCCTTAGTTATCTCAAGTAAATGTCTATTTTTTCGTTTAGTTATGCTATTCTGCTAAGGAGTTTCACGACATGTTGATTGATGTAAAACACCTTTTTCTTTCAAAAAACCCTCTAAACATTCATTGAAGTATTATGTTCCATTATCAGACCGAAAAATACAAATTTTTGTTTGAAATTGGCCTTCGATCATGTAAAAGAAATCTTTAAAAACACTTGCTACGTCGGATTTCTTATTAAGCAAGTAAACCCAACATAGTCTAGTATGATCATCAATAAAAGTTATAAACCATCTTTTATCAGATAAAGTGGTAACTTTTGAGGGTCCCTAAACATCGCTGTGAATCAAATAAAATGGTTTTAAAGGACGGTATGGTTTGGGAACAAAATGAGCATGGTGATCTTTAGACAAATGGCAGTTTTCACATTGAAACTTAGAACAATCCACTTCTTTAAACAATTTAGGAGATAATTGTTTTAAATAAGGAAACTAGGGTGGCCTAGCCTGAGATGCCATTGCATTATTGGATCAGAAACAGAGATTGAACTATTATCACTTAATCCATGAGCTTTTTTATTATCGAAGAAATCCTTATTGAAGTAGTAAAGTCCGTTTATCTCTCTAGCACTACCAATTGTTTTTCTCGAATTTTGGTCCTGAAATAGGCAATAAGAATCAAAGAAGGTAATACCGCAGTTAGAATCTTTTGAGAGTTTACTGACAGACAAAAGATTACAAGTAAGTTTAGGAACATGAAGTACTGATTGAAGATCAATACTTCCAGAGATTTTAATAAGGCCTTTGCCAGTAATAGAGAAAAAACTACCGTTTGCTATCCTTACTTTCTCATTACCTGAATAAGGATTATATGAATCGAAAAGATTGGCCAAGTTAGTCATGTGATCAGATGCCCTTGAATTAATAATCTATAGAGCAGATTTAAAAGAACTTGACAGGGCTAAAGTAGTTCTACCTGAATGTACCAAAGAACCATTAGGTGTACCAGGTAACGAATTGGTTAGTAAAAATGTCGAGAATTGATTGAACTGTTCTTTGTTGAAGGAACCAAATGTAGAGGGAACGTCTGACATGGTGGCAATAGGGATTGAAGATTTGTTGACTAGTGTGTGACTGCACATTCTATAGATTCGGCCACTCTTTTTTTTTTTTTTAATAATTTGAGTTGGCTGGGTTAGCTGGATTTGTCTGGTGGATCTGGTGCTGGATTTGTCTGGTGGATTTGGTGGTCGGATCTGAGTTAACTTTGGCTGACCAAATATGAGCGGGTCGTGGCTAGGTCAGATTTGAACCAAATCTGGCAAGGATCTGGGTTTGCTGAAACTGTGGCCTAGCTTGCAACAATGGAGAGACCCAATCGGCAGCGATGGCAAAGGCGGAGAAGCTGATAGCGAACCTTGCCGCAGCAGCAGAGGCAGGCGACGGTTACAAAAGATCGATGGCTGCCAAAGACGTTGCCGGTCGGTGAGAGCGAAGCAACATCCGTGGAAGACCTAGACCAGGGCGTTGCCGGAGAATGAAGGTCAGCGGTTGCGCAAGACCATGAAGACCAAACGATGGTGAGCGATGGTAGAAGGCCGACAACCGCAAGGCAAGGCCGCACTTCACCCAAGTTAATTCAGAGCTGTCGCTGGATCTGCAAGTCGCTGTGGCTTGCAGATTTGAGAATTCCTTGACCGACGAGCTACTGGGTGTAGAAGGAACCAGTGACGGTGGTGGTGAGTCTGGTGTGGAACTCGATGGGGAGGACGGTGCTGCACACGGCAACGATCAAGGGGAGATTGGTGGTGCTGGCTGAGTTGTATCGAGTCAGGCCTGAGTGGACCTGGGTATTAACTGGCAGTAGCGAGACCGGGCTTCACCTCTGCGTGAGGAATAATAGGGTGGAAGGTTTGAAGGTTTTGGTGGCGGCGGCACAACTAGCAGATCTTGCCTTGAAGCCCCAACAAAACGACGTTGAGCACAGACAAGAGACCCTTTGTCTTCTCTGCTCTTGGATCTTGATGGCAGCTGCGGATTCGTCTGCTAGAACAGTGGTAGATCGACAGCGGCTGCAGGCGACTCTGATACCATATAAGAAAACAATATGGAATACAATGATATCTCAACACTTTTCTAATTTACATACAACATCTTTGTAGAAATAGAATATTCTGTGTATATCTTAGATTCTATGTATATTCTATGTATATTCCTATTTCCTTTTTTGTTATTTCCATTTTGTATTATTCTCTTCCTCTATAAAGAGAAAAGGGAAATCATTGTATTATTATCAAGAAATAGAGAATTATATTTTCTCAATCTTGTTTAGATGGTATCAGAGCAGGAATTAGGATTAAATCACAGCCGTTCAACTGTGAAACCCTAATTTCCTCTATTCCTCTGCCATACCCTAGAAGTCCCGCCGTTCTTCACTGACCACCCTCCAGCGGTCGCCCCCTCTGAGATTCGACCGTCCCGACCGCTGCTGCTGCATCTTCAGCCGCCGCCTTTGGTTCCCACCTCTGGAACGGTCGCGATCTCCTAGCCTCTCGCAAAGGTCGGCTTTCATCAGTCGCGCCTGTTGCTATTCTCGGTTGCGAAGGATCGCGTTGCACTCTAGAGCTGCTCCTATCCGTCGTTCGTGCTGCTTCTCCATCGAACGTCCGCACTTGTTGCTGTCGAGAAGGTCGGCTCTGCATCGCGCATCAGAGCCGCTCCTATTCTTCGCTCTTGCTACCTCGTTTGTGCTTAGTTCGTGCGATTTGTGCTGTTGTTCGTACTGGTCGTTCGTGCGATTTGTGCTGCGATTTGGGCAACTGGGTACCCAGATTCAAGGATCCAGATCCATGGGTCTTTGTAGGGTCTCCATATTTGTACTGACCAGATCCAGATCCGATCCAGATCCAGATCTAGCTGGTAGTGGGTCCTTACTTTTGCTGCCCTAATCCGTTTCTTCAACCATCATGAATGACTCTGCATCCTCAGTCACTCCGACCCAGCAATCTCAGTCTTCTCAAGCTCAGTTTCGAGTTTCTCGAAACTCCTACTCACATCCGGTATAGATTACGACTATTCGTCTCAATGGTACTAATTTCCTACGTTGGTCGCAATCTGTTCGTATGTACATTCGAGGTCGGGGAAAGATTGGCTATTTGACTGGCGCCACATTAACCCCAGACAGCAAAGACCCGCTATATGACATTTGGGATGTCGAGAATTCGATGGTGATGACGTGGCTTGTTAACTCCATGGAGGAAGAGATAAGTTCGAACTATATGTGCTTCTCTACAACAAAAGAACTATGGGATGAAGTCATTGCCATGTATTCCGATTTGGGGAATCAATCCCAAATCTACGAGCTCAACTTGAAACTTGGTGAGATTCGACAAGGTAGTGATACTGTCACCCTATATTTTAATTCTTAAAGCGCATTTGGCAGGACTTAGATCTCTTCAATACATATGAGTGGAAAAACACAGAAGATTGCAAGTATTATCAGAAAATGGTCGATGCTAATCGAGTATTTAAGTTTCTTGCTGGACTCAATGTTGAGTATGATGAAGTCCGAGGGAGGATCGTCGGTAGAAATCCACTACCGTCTCTTAGTGAAGCCTTCTCTGGAGTTCGGCGTGAAGAAAGCTGAAGACTGGTTATGTTGGGCAAGAAAAAGAGTGGAGAAAGTGGGTTATCTGAAAATATGGCACTTGTGACTGCTGATGCTAATGCTGGTGGACGACATATTGCGAGTCAACGAAAGGCAGAAGAAAAACCTCGTGTTTGGTGCGATCATTGCAATAAACCACGCCATACTCGGGAGACCTGTTGGGTGCTTCATGGCAAGCTAGCCAATTGGAAGTCTAGATCAAAGCGATCCCAACCTACTGCACATGAAGCTGATACAAGACCATTCAACAAAGAGCAACTTGATCAACTTCTGCGATTGCTAAAGCCTAATCTGTCCCTGGTACACCCAATTGTTCTTTGGCCTATTCAGATAGAAACTCTTTTGCCCTATCTAGCTCTTTTCAATCTGTTCCATGGATCATTGATTCAGGAGCATCTGATCATATGACTGGTTTATCTCATCTCTTCAACTCGTATGTTCCTTGGTAGTGAAAAAATAAGAATAGCCTATGGTAGTCTTTCACCTATTGCAAGTAAAGGACTCATTAAACTTTCTGAGAATATTGATCTTCAATCAGTACTCCATGTTCCTAAACTTGCTTGCAATCTTCTTTCTGTTAATAAACTCTCCAAAGATTCTAACTGTCGTGTTATCTTTTTTGATTCCTATTGCATTTTTCAGGCCCAGAACTCGGGGAAGACGATTGGCAGTGCTAGAGAAATAAACGGCCTCTATTATTTGGATGGGGATGTCTTGCGTAATAAAAAAGCTCACGGGCTGAGTGGTATTAGTTCTACTTCTGTTTCTAATCAAATAATGCAATGGCATCTTAGGCTAGGTCATCCCAGTTTTCCTTACTTGAAATATTTATTTCCTACGTTGTTTAAAGGAGTGGATCCTTCTATGTTTCAATGCGAGAGTTGTCATTTATCCAAAGATCATCGTGTTAAATTTCTTTCAAAACCTTATTGTCCTTCAAAACCATTCTATTTAATACATAGTGATGTTTGGGGTCCTTCTAAAGTCTCCACTTTGTCTAGCAAAAAGTGGTTTGTTACTTTTATTGATGATCATACTCGACTTTGTTGGGTTTACTTACTTGCAAAAAAATCAGATGTGCCTCGAACTTTCAAGGATTTTTTTCATTTGATTGAAGCTCAATTTAACACAAAAATCTGTATTCTTCGATCTGATAA
This sequence comes from Diospyros lotus, assembly GCF_014633365.1. Lineage (NCBI taxonomy): Eukaryota > Viridiplantae > Streptophyta > Magnoliopsida > Ericales > Ebenaceae > Diospyros > Diospyros lotus. Next base: position 31,910,367 of record NC_068341.1, on the reverse strand, counting down.
TGGCACTGAATATTTTAATGACTCTTTGGGGGGTTTTTTAAAAGAAAAAGGAATTTTACATCAATCCATTTGTCGTGAAACTCCCGAACAAAATGGTATTGCTGAACGAAAAAATCGACATCTACTCGAGGTTGCTAGGGCCATCATGTTTTCTATGAATGTCCCTAAATACCTCTGGGGTGATGCAATTTTAACCGCTTCCTATCTCATTAATCGTATGCCCACTCGTGTTCTACAGTTTCAAACCCCCTTACACTCTTTAAAACAACTCTTCCCTCTCTGTCGTATATATTCTGAGTTACCCTTAAAAGTTTTTGGATGCACTTGCTTTGTTTATGTTCCTCACATTTTTCGTTCTAAATTGGATCCCACAGCTGAAAAATGTGTCTTTCTGGGCTATGCACCAAATAAAAAAGGGTACAAATGTTTTAATCCTATTACCAAAAAAACTTATATTAGTATGGATGTGTCTTTGCTCGAAACTCAACCCTACTTTCCCAAAAATCATCTTCAGGGGGAGCATATTGAGAAAGAAGATAATTTTTTGAATTCTAATGTTGAGGATCCTCGTCCTACCATGATTGGTGCTTCCCTCCACTCTAATAAACAATTCAAGGATATAAATGTTCCAAATATTGTGGAACAAGGTGTGTCTGGTTCACAGGTGCCTAGCGTGATGGGATTGGAACTAGGGGGAGAATTACCACAAATAGATCAAAATATTCCAAAACCGGAGCTTCAGTTTTATACTAGAAGACAAACCTTGAAAAATACTATCAGTCCAAATATTCCTCTAACAATTGAACAATCGACGTCTTCGAGTGATGGGGTTTCCGATAGTTCTTCTTCTTCTCATGGTAACTCTAAACTCACTCCTACAGATTATTCTACATTTGATTTGTCTGATCTTGATGTCCCTATTGCTACTAGGAAAGGAGTGAGATCTTGTACCAAACACTCAATTGCTAAATACCTGTCATACCAAAAATTGTCCAATCATCATAAGGCCTTTCTTTCAAATATTTCTAACTTGCATGTCCCAAGAACAATTCATGATGCCCTTGGTGATCCAGATTGGAAGTTAGCAGTCCAAGAGGAAATGAGTGCTCTTAGAAAGAATGGAACTTGGGAGATTGTGAACAAACCAGAAGGCAAAACAACAGTAGGTTGTAAGTGGGTATTTACTATAAAATGTAAGGCAGATGGGAGCATTGAAAGATACAAAGCAAGGCTGGTTGCTAAGGGTTTCACCCAAACATACGGCATCGACTATCAAGAAACATTTGCTCCAGTAGCTAAAATAAACTCTATTCGAGTTCTCCTCTCCCTTGCAGTGAATCTTGATTGGCCACTCCACCAATTTGATGTAAAGAATGCCTTCCTAAATGGTGATTTAGAAGAAGAAGTTTTTATGGATCTTCTACCAGGGTTTGAAAAGAGCCTCGGGACAAACAAGGTATGTCGTTTAAAAAAATCATTGTATGGTCTAAAACAGTCTCCGAGAGCGTGGTTTGAAAGATTTGGAAAGGCGGTGAAAAGTTATGGTTACATTCAGAGCCAAGCAGACCACACACTATTCTTCAAGCACGCCAACGACGGTAAGAAAGCAATCTTAATTGTCTATGTGGATGATATAATAATGACTGGTGATGACAAGGGAGAGATTGAAGAGCTTAAGAGGAGATTAGCTCATGAGTTCGAGATCAAGGACTTTGGTCCTCTAAAGTACTTTCTTGGGATGGAATTTGCAAGATCCAAGGAGGGGATCTTTGTCAACCAACGCAAGTATATTCTGGATTTACTCAATGAAACAGGAATGCTTGGGTGTAAGGTTGCTGAAACTCCCATTGAACCCAACTTAAAACTTCAACCTGCCGAGGCTAAGAATGTGGTAGAAAGGGAGAAATATCAAAGACTTGTGGGTAGACTTATCTATTTATCCCATACTCGACCAGACATAGCCTTTGCTGTAAGTGTTGTAAGTCAATTGATACACTCACCTGGTTCACAATATTTTGAAGCTACCTACAGAATTCTGCGATACCTAAAGGGAACCCCTGGGAAAGGTCTACTTTTTAGAAAACGTGGACATCTTCATGTAGAGGCTTATACAGATGCAGATTGGGCAGGTAGTATAACTGACTGAAGATCTACATCAGGGTACTGCACCTTTGTGGGAGGCAATCTTGTTACTTGGAGGAGTAAGAAACAAAATGTGGTGGCCAGAAGCAGTGCTGAAGCTGAATTTCGTGCATTTGCTCATGGTATTTGTGAGGTCATGTGGATAAAGAGGCTTCTATAAGACTTGAGGGTCTCCACTTCCCTTCCAGCTAAAGTTTATTGTGATAATAAAGTTGCAATCTCTATTGCTCATAATCCAGTTCTCCATGACAGGACAAAGCATGTAGAGGTGGATAAACACTTTATTAAGGAAAAAATTGATAATGGAGTAATTTGTATGCCCTACATTCCAACAGTTGACCAAGTGGCTAACATTCTTACAAAAGGAGTACATAGAACTCAGTTTGAGAAACTTGTGAGCAAGCTGGCCATGGAAGATATCTTCAAGCCAACTTGAGGGGGAGTGTAGAAATAGAATATTCTGTGTATATCTTAGATTCTATGTATATTCTATGTATATTCTTATTTCCTTTTTTGTTATTTCCATTTTGTATTATTCTCTTCCTCTATAAAGAGAAAAGGGAAATCATTGTATTATTATCAAGAAATAGAGAATTATATTTTCTCAATCTTGTTTAGAATCTTATATACACACAAAAAGATAGAAAGGCAAAACCCATAAAACAAGGATACATGTAACCCATGAAACATGGATACATGTTTCCTCAATTTGTGGGATCCCATAAAGTATGGATCCATTGTCTCCATTTCCTTCATTTCTCATGTTTCCTCAATTTGTGGGATCCCATAAAGTATGGATCCATTGTCTCCATTTCCTTCATTTCTACAGCTTGTATTTAGCTTCATTATATATTTGAAAAGTGGGGCGTTACAGGCAGAGAGGGAATAGATGGGAGAATTAGAGAGAAAAGGGAGAATTTCAGATAGAAAGGAATAACTTTTAATGAACAAAAAACATAAAATCAGCCAAGAGGTTACAACTTTATATAGGAAGCTGACCAGTAGTTATTTGTGGTAGGTACCACTCCTCCATTACCAATAACTGCTCCTTGAACACTAAACAACTATTTTTAATCTGGAAGTAACTATCTAATACAATTTTGCAGAAATAAAAATAAAATGTAACTAGCCTAAACCATGACACCAACATACAATCAAAACCTATGGTAAACATGAATAAACCTCAAACATGAATTACAATCTAAAAACAAACTTATTTACAACACAAGTGTTTGTCTCATCTTATACATCTAGCTCGTTGACTAAACAACTCCTTGACACTACTAGATAGTCGATCCTTTACCTGGACCAACCGCTACCCTTTCATCCTTGATGGAACCTGCATCAACTATAAAAATATAGGGGAAAAGGGTATGAGTAACACTTTACTCAATAAGGCCTACCATTGGTGCACGGGTGCCAAGGTCTATGCAACATGAACATTCTTGCAATTTCATAAAAACTGTTTCTCTGTTCTTGGCTCTTGTCGATTGTGCGTGCACTTACCTGAAACTGTTGTTATATAATTATTTATTTAGTTGGACGTGCCCACCCCCTAAAAAAAAAAAAAAATACTTGTGGGGATCTTGTATTGGAGCAATATCATGTGTTTTGCCTGTCACATCTGTTGTATTTACTATTTATCTTGTGTGTCATCTCTGACAGAATAGATTTGCAAGCATGATGAATATATGTTTTTGTTCTATCATGCATGGCTATCAAGTCATAATAACTTAGTTATGCATTTATATTTAAATCCAAAACATATACATGCTTGATGGATTCTAATTATTGCTTGGATTTTTCAATCTGGATTTCAGCTCCATCTGCTTTCATAGAAACACTTAGGGACCGGATGTTCAAGCCTTCTTTGTCAACCATTATTGGTGAAAATGCCAAGTATCATTCATAATCACTTGCTCACATTTATTTGTTGAAGAAAATGGTTTATGTCTAGATATTTTGCTGTTCTTGTGTTACTAAATTTTGCTTCTCTTTTTCAGAGTTGCTACAGTTTTGCCGTCTGACCCAGTGCATGTTGCTGCCAAAACGATGCGGGACTTGCGGGTTAACTCTGTTGTTATTGCCACAGGGAATAAGATTCAGGGGATACTAACGTGGGCATCTTTTCTCTACATGATGTTGTTTTCTTGCCTTTTTCTTCAGAAAACATTTTGCATCTCATTATTCTGGGTTGTGTTTGAGTTGTTGCCATTTTATGTGCCTTGTTTCAATTTATTATAGCAGTAACTTATATTTGTTTGTTGTTGCTGGCCTGCAGTTCAAGGGATATCCTTATGCGAGTTGTGGCCCAAAATCTTTCTCCTGAGTTGACTCTGGTGGAAAAGGTTCTTTTTGTCATACCTCAATTTGATTTGTTCTAGTTTTGCAATATGCAAACATTCCTTTCCAAATTTCCATAGGATAACTCAGGTCATTGGTTTTTTTTTTCAAGATTTCATGAGTTATAAGTCTTACAGATGATGTGATTGTAGATAGAGATTACAGGTGAGCTGGAATTCATCTAACCAACATCATCTAATGGGATTAATGTTCTTATAAGTGATTATATCATTTTGAAACATCCAATGCTACTTTCATAAAAGAACTTTCTTAAAAGTTTTCAGATTTCTTATGCCTAAGTTGTTATACAACCTGGTTAGATAGACATTACTCCAACATGAAAGTTCAATTCCTGATATAAATCTCCCATACAAAATAGGGTGTAACTTCTCTAGCATAGACGCCATTGAAACCAATATCATAAATGAAGACATAAATTAAGGGTGCTTGAGGGGTGCTCTTAACAGGAGAAATTTGATATTTATAGCTAACGACAACATGCCAAGTCTTAATCTCTCTGTGTGGGGTCCCTATATAAATTCTAACTCGTCAATCATTTCTATTTGTGATCCTATATTCTATAAGGTCCTTATAACTCATACGTAAGTCTCCCAACTTTTTCTAACTGTATTTTTATGTTTCCTACTTTCCTTGTGCCAAGTATACAGGTTTACATCTTGTATTCTGAAAGCAAAAGCTTAATGGGTCCTCGTGTGCTATTTTCTTTACACTTATGGTCTCATCTTATAATTTAGTTACAATATGTATGTTTTACTATGTTTATAGTTGTTTTTACTTTCTATAGATAATGACTCCAAATCCCGAATGTGCAACCTTAGAGACTACAATTCTCCAAGCTCTGCATATCATGCATGATGGCAAGTTCTTACATCTTCCTGTTCTGGATAAAGGTGAGTTTAAGTTCTTAAATCAATTTAATGAATTTTCAGGTCATATTTCTTAACTTTTTCTGGTTAGCAGATGGATATGTCACTGCTTGTGTAGATGTTCTCCAGTTAACTCATGCAGCAATCTCGCTGGTAAGCTTATTTTGTCTCAATATTGCTGTATATATGCTCCATCCTGTGAATTTGCAGGTTTAACTGATGCAGTGATTATTCGAAGATTTGCTGATCTGTTGTCCCTTTTGTGCTTAATAAGAAGCTTGTGAAACTTGCAATTCTGTCAGAAGCATGATTCTTGGCAAAGGAACTACATTAACTAATTACAAAATTAAACCTCTTCTTTTGGAAGAAAAGTAGGTTAACTAGAAAGACAGTACACTTACTTAATTTAGAGGGGTAAAAAGGTAAACTAGAAAGTACAATTACTAATTTACAGGGGAAGACTTAAATTTCTGAGGGAGAAAGAGGAGACAAAAAAAGATGATGTATGTTCTCACATGGGCATTGGTCACATTGATTCCATATAGAACCAACTTATTTATCTATAACATTGATGCGCAACCAAGATTCATATGTGTGTGTGTACATATATTTATGTGGAAGATATTTTTAATTGATGGATAGTGTTTGTATGGATGAGTTGAAAGATAAGACTAATGGAAAATTTGTAGAAAGGTTATAGAAGGAAGAATGATGAAGTGGTTGTAGGTTGCTATTTTGTCTCCTACTCTACACCTGTATTCATTCTATTATTTTAAATAAGGAAAGATTATATCAGGATAAATAACAACACAATTACTGCCATCAATCATCCCAGAGTCATAGCAATCAACAGGATGCATCTGGACTAAACGGAACATGAAACTGACTGAAGGAACAAGCAGCAATGATCATATCCATTGATTAAAAGTTCTATGTCATTGTGATGTGTCTGTCTTGTATTATTGTGATGTTGAAATGACCGATGTGTTAATGTATTGTGGGATTGTCAAGTCACATAATATCTCATTTACTTTGTGTTTTTCTGTGGATATTAATTATGAATGCATTTATTACATATACTTAAATAAGTTCTGTATCTGTCCGTGCTAACCATTTTATGCAATTCCACAAAAATATTACACGGGCAGAATATTTTGGCCACTTAGCAGGGCTTGAAGTCCTCCTGGCTAAATGACACTTGTGTTTGAGCATAAGTTGGAACTCTGCGTGTCCAATGGGGCTGATTTTGCAAGTGGTACTCTATACTCATTACTATACTCGTCACAACATTGAGTAGTTTAACTTTGTGGTCTGTATTCCTTGACTACTCAATTCCACGGAATTCTCATTTTCTGCACGTGAAATCTATATTTTATTTGCTTTATTTTGTCTCTAATCATGCCTTACCATCTCTATATCACTCTTGATAATATTTCCAATGATTTGCTTGGAATATTTCTCACTTAGAAAGAAAATTAAAAAATTTCAGTATCATGTTTGAATGCTTTTTTCGTTGCAATTCAAAATCTGGAAGCTATTATGATAATAATTTATGAGTTCCCACAATATTGCCATTTTATATTGTTCTCTCGTCTTGCCTCTGTAATCAGAACAGTCCAGAATTTACAAGTGCAATGGTGATGACAGTATCTCACTCAAAAAGTGCTGAACTTATCCATAATTTGTAGGGAGAATATCTCATATGTAATGTAGAAGTTAACCAAGTGTTTGATGTGTCCTTGTCAAGGTTGAGAGTGGCTCCGGAGCTGTAAATGATGTGGCTAATACAATGATGCAAAAATTCTGGGATTCAGCGCTAGCTTTGGAGCCTCCTGATGATTCTGACAACCAGAGGTATCACTTTTTATGCATTGATTGTGTTATTTTGTGATTGGTTTTGATTCTTCAATCATGTGTGTGATGCCTTGTCCAGTGAGATGTCTATGTCTGCATTCAACACTACTGAGGGGACTGAGCATGGGAAATTTACATATCCATCTCTTGGCCTTGGAAATATGTTTTCCTTTAAATTTGAGGATAGCAAGGGTCGTGTGCATCGATTAAATTTTGGTGAGTAACATTTCAAGCAATACGTCCTGTTGCTGGTTGGTTATAGTAATGCGAGAATGTTCAAAACCAACAACCCCCTGCAACCCCCCCTCTCTTCTTTCTGTTTTGATGAGGTAGATAGTAGTAATTTTGGTATGATGATGCCATGAATTATGGTTTTAGTAATTGACAAACCAGAGCAGGAGCATTTTTACAGCACTAGCTTTGGTTTTAGTCAACATATAGAATGAAAATGGAGTGAGCTTCTCTCTCAAAAGATGACTTTCCATGCTATATAGTAGCACCAATTAACACGTTGATTTGATTTTGAACTTTCATCAGGCACTGAGAACCTAAGTGAGCTTGTTTCTGCTGTTATGCAAAGGATAGGTGCTACTAGTGATCGCGACTGCCCACATCTTTTGGTGAGTTTTTTTTTTTTTTCTGTTAATTAGTGCTTTTGGTATTTGAATATGATGTATTTTCTGATGATGTCAAATATCCTTATCTTCTTGCAATACTTCTATAGTATGAAGATGATGAAGGTGATAAGGTTCTCCTTACCACGGATGATGATCTTGTTGGTGCTGTTAGCCATGCAAGATCAATAGGGTTGAAGGTACCTGCTCTCATTTGTCATCTTAGCCTTTTCATTGGAAATGATTTTCTTAAGAGTGAGGATGGTAGCTTGAAACGTTGGGGCTGTTTAGTTGTAGAAAACATGTTTTGATTTTGTATCTCCAATTTTGAACGTAGCCTCAAATTTTCCTTTTTGACATAAAATTTGGAAAACATGTTCAAATGCCAAATACAAAAATATTTTCTACTCCTGAAAATCAGAAAACTTGTTTAAAATTGTCTTCTTTTAATATACAGAAAATTTAGAAAACTGAAAATATTTTGATCATAATTCTATTTACAGAATATCATACAGCAAGAAGCAACACAGTGCTTCCAGTCGCTGTTCTTATGAGATGCACCTTCTTGCAGGTTTTGAGACTGCATTTGGATTTTTCTGATTCAAGTCAAGAAAAGATGATAGCAGAAACTACTACTACAATGACTGCACAGAAAACTGGGTGGCTGAGGTCCGGGATTTTGGCCGGTGCTGTTGCTCTGACGGGCATTAGTGTAGTGCTGTACTTAAAACGCTCCGAGCTCTAATTTTGTGTTATGATGTTGAAAGAAAATATACAAGCTGCAAAGTTGGTGGTTCTATTTGCACTGATATCTCGCTGGAGGCTTAACAAGTGAAGATGGCAGTTTCCGGCACATGATAGCAGCATTAGGGAATGGTGAGTACGTACGGGTCGGACGATAATGTGCGAATACGATAGATAGTTGGGGGAAGAGACACTGTTTTGTCTATGTTACTGATGCTACAATTGCTCATTGTGCATGTGCATGTGCATGGGGAGAGAGCCGGAGAAGAAGAAAGCATTACAAGAGCTGGAGTGTATTTTTTGAGTCCAGCTTAGGTTTAGGGCTTGCGATAATCTGTGGCAGTGTCCTAACTAACGTTCAACGCACAATAGTTGAAGTTGAAGCTTATTATGATAAGAAATGACCATGAATGTCTATATTTGTGTTTTGTGTTGATGATTTTCGTATATATCATTTGTGCATTTGTTCTCTTCTCTGCCTAAATCGTTCTTTATAATGGTCTCACTCTCACCTTTTGCCATACTTAAATATAATGTAGTGACATTCTTTTAAAATTTTAAATAATTTATGATCGAAATGGTATACTAACAACTTGTTGTCAATATAAATAATTGTTTTAGCATTTTGAATGTTTTCTTTAACACCACACCATCGTATCTTGTAATGAGAAATCATTGCATTTCACTGTCTCACCAAAACACCACGAAAGTACTAATTACTTAGTAACTTCTAACCCCTATATATATATGCTTCAATATAGTCAATGGCTACATAAAATATATAAACTTGAATGTCATAAGGGAGAGAGGCATATATATTTACACCACATTTATATTTCAAGAATACAACTAAATCATTGAATATCAAATCATCAAAGTATTAACAAATACGTAGTACACATCCAATGAATCCAACAATAAATTGGAAAAAAAATGTTGCGTTAACGGTAAGAGTATTTAGAACTTGAAACTTAATCATGCTAGATTTAGTGAAGAAAGGAGAGGGAAAGAAAGGAGAGCAGTTGAAGTTAGTTGCCAGTCAGCATTATGATCCAACGGTCATGATTGCTCGGAAGTGATCAAATGATGTAGAAAGGAAGGTATTTATACCCACACTTGACGCCTCATCCAAACCATAAAACCTACCCTTTTTCATACTCATTTTGTTCCTCTTTTCAAACTTCACATGTTCGTTTTGGCATTTCGAAAGAAGACATTTTCCTGATCCTGGTTTTCAACTCATACCTCGCCACTGTACGTAATTCTGATTCTTTGCGGCTGTAAGTTGGAAATGTTTATGTATACAGACGCACGCACGCACACAAAAGTAGATGTTTTAATTAATGGAAACTTTTGAATGTTAGAATCGCTTTGTGCGTGGTTGGAACTGATCTTTGTTTACTGGCACTGTACGTAGAACTTCCGCTAAAATCCATTTCAATTGTTGTCTTTTTGTGGTTAATTTTGATCATTAAATCTGTGTACTCTATTCGATTGTGGTCGTGAAAGCAGTTCTTATTGCTGTAATTGATGAACTTCTTCCCCAATTCTAGGGTTATTTCTATCTAGTGTTGATTCTGATATTTTCCTTTTGATCCGTTATTTGCTATATATTTGGATGTTGAGGAACTACACGCAAAAGAATTCGAGAAGAAAATAGAACTGCAACTTGAATTGTGTATACGTTTTGTGTCTAGGAACTGGGACAGACTCCAAAAATGACCCTTCTTGAATTATCATGTGATCGAACTCTGTAAAAGCAAAGCATTCACACATTTATTTTTCTTTTCCTGTGCTAGCACACCTCCTCATCCATTTTTCACCCTTTTCCCCGGAGTTTGCGCTATTTTCACCTCTAGCCGGGTCAATCTAGGGTGCCACCATAGTGTAGGACAATTCTTTGGCATACCTTGGCAATTTATCATCTTTCTCTTGCCATTTTTTTTTCTATTACTTTCTCTTTTGCCCCTTCATTTCAAGGATTTGCGTTGCAGTCAATTTTTTTGTTTTTTAACTGCACTTGGTTCTCTTACAAGATTATATTTGAACTAAGTTTTACAAGAACACCATCTAAAAGGGATACTCAATCATTCTTCAAAGGCAATCCCTCTCTACTCTTCTCTTCCTGTTTGGTGTAATTTACCTTATATGGCTGACCATTTCATTTGATATTTCAAGTTCCTTCTTTGCCTACTAATTGAATTGAGAACGAACCTTCAGGTTGTTTTTTCTGGACATTGTATGTTTTGTTCAAATCTGCTGATGTTTATATCTTACATTCCAAATAATTATTTTAATGTAAAAGGACTTATTTAGGACTTTTTTTGGTGATGTTGTTTATTGTTAGTTTTTGTTTTGCATAAGTGCGAATTTTTTATGTACTTATTGTTCTTTATACTATGTATTTTGATTGCTTTACCTTTGTAATGTTTCCCTTTCTCAAGAAAAATTAAACAAGAAAATGCATTTTGTTTTCAAAAATAATTCCATAATTTCAGTTGTACATTTGCTTAAAATCTAGTAATTTCCAAAGGTCAACAAACCTAAATTCCCACTATACCCTTTTGTGAAATGTTTTGTCTTCAGTACAATATTCTTTCCTTCTTCTATCTACTCACTACAAATTCTTGAGGATGTATGCCGATCATGGTGCTAGTGTTATACTCATGGATTTTTATTTTAAAAAAAAAATCCATACGCCATACTGATCCAAGATTAGTAACAGAAAATGCCATTGCTCTCTCTCTCCCCTTTTTTTGTCTAACTACTGTCTCTCTCAAGTTAAACCAATTTTATGTTACTAGTTGTTGCGTATACCCCTAATAAATTTAATTCTAGCTTTTCTCTTCTTTGAGTTTTTCTTTTCATGTTATGCTAGTTTGTTCTAATGACACTTTATTTTCCCCAAAAAAGGGAGTGGTTATTGGTAAAGGTTGAAAAGATGAAGAATACTAAAATAGTTCAATTTTGATCAAATGATATCCCAATAGAAACATAGAAATGCAACAGAAGCATAGAAATGCATAAGAGAAGGTATTTTTTGATTAACAAAATTATTAATAGGGTAAATTGACTGTATACCCCTTGAACTTTGTCTCTTTGGCTTGGATGCTTTCTAAACTTTAAGATTCCCAAAATCGGTCCCTAGACTTACCAAAATTAGGCATAACACCCCCACCCCCTCAAAGGGTTAAAGTTCTGGGGAGTTGTGGCTAATTCAGGGGTGTCTTGGATAATTTCTGAAAGTTTAGGGACTGATGGTGAATTTTAAATTTTATGGGGTGTTCGGGCCAAATGACCAAAGCTTAGGGGGCATTTGGTCAATTTACCTCTATTAGTGTAATCCTTAAATAAAAAGGATGCTAGACTAGTGAAGAAAGAACACTTTAATCCCTATTTATAAGAATGAAGGAAGTCTTCAAAGTTGTAAAAGATCCTAAAACTCAAGCTAATTAGGCACACCGTGAAACTTTGGCAGCAGATAATTAAACCAATGTTTAAGAGAGAAACCAAGGTTCCTGAAAACCAACTATTTTATGTTTCCTTTAACTTGCCAAACACTAAACCTGGGGAACTTCTTTTGAGCCCCATACATATGTTAGTTGTTTTGGTAGTACTAATATATAATGAATTATGAAAATCAAAATCTTATATACTGTCATAAACAATACCCTGATTGAAATCATGCAATATCCTCTCTGAATTACTCAAGTTAATGTGCATGCAACATTTAAAAACTCATTTCTCCGCGGCTGCGAAGGACTTCAATTTAGTGTGAAGGCAATGGTAAGTGTGAAGTTAACATTATGTGAAAATCATTATGAATCTTAAAAATATCATTATGTGAAAAGGCAACATTATGAATCTTGAAAATATCCACTAACGTTGTTCCAGTTGCAGAACATATGGACTAGGCACTCAAATGCAAAAATGGGTGGCTTGGTAAGGAATTAAATAAATCGTTGACATCAATTATGACTGATAATCATATATTCGTATGTTAATACTATATTTGCAAGAGTTATTTTATATTTTCTCTAGGAAAGAGTTTGTTAATATGTTTTAATAACATCTTATTTGTAGTTGTATATTGTGTTATTAAATGCTTAAGACACATTAAGGCGCACAAGGATGTTGGAGTTTGAGGCGCGAGGTGCAAGGTGCAAGGGGAGATGCACGATTGGTGGAACTACACACTTGCTAACTACAAAAAAAAAAACTATATGTCCTAGTTGAAGAATAAGATGTAAAATATGTTCTAACTTATAATAGTATATTAACTAGCTTGTTATCGAGAAAATTATAAAATTCAACATATACTAACTAAAAAATTATTAAAACACAAATTTCAGCTATTATTTTTTTTTTCTTTTGATTTATTGTTTATTTAGTACTTGGTTTTAACTGGAATTAAAATTCGAAAAGTTTCCTTCTCTTATTAGGATTTTATTAAAAATTATGTACAACAATAAACAAAATACTAATTCCAATAACTGAATATCAATTCCAATTAGTATTTAGTTATAATTGGAATTGAAATCGGAAAAGTTTTCTTTTTCTATTAAAATTTTATTAAAAATTACAATAATAAACATTTAAACAATTAAAATAATTAAAAAAATCAGGCGCGCCTGGGTGTGCCTTGCTAGTTTGTGCCTACCTGAAAGCATTCTAGGCGCCAAAAGTGTGATTAGGTGTGCGTCTTTAATAACACTAATTGTATATATAAAAAACACGTGTTTAGTGTGAAATGGAAGCCATTAAAATTAATTTAATTTCAATTCTTTCATGAATTAATCCCATATTGGTAGTGGATTGGGGAGCTTTGAACATATTATTTGATCTTATTTATAGAAAGTTTAACTTCAGGAACAATTTTTGGGTGAGGGCCCATATTGTTACTAGTTCCTTGAAGTTATAGTAATAATAGACCAGTGTGAAGTAAATTACATATTGTTTATGCCTGAAGAATTTTAGTATGAGATTATACGTCATAAGGTTAAAGTGATTTTTATTAAAAATAAGATGTGGGAGTCACAATTAAGATGGTTTGAATATGTGAGAATAAGATTAATTGACATACTTGTGAGACAAATGAATAAAATAGAGAAAATTTGTGGCAAAAAAGGGAAAGGAAGACTAAATAAGACTTTTGTGAAACCCTAAAACAAGGTATAAGATACAATGTAATAAGCATTTTGACATTTATTTTTCTTTTCTTGTGCTACACACCTTCTTTTCAATCATCCAACCTCTTCTCTGGAGTTTGTTATTTTCATCTATAGTCAGGTCAATTCAGGGTGCCACTATATTGTAGGAAAACTCTTTGACATACCCCAGCAATTTATCATCCCCTCTTGCCATTTTCTTTTATCTATTACTTTCCTTTTTGCCCCTTTATTTCAATGATTTGGGTGAAGTTTTATGAGATCTTGTATGGTTGACCTTTCTGCATGATATTTTGGATTCTTGGTTTGCGTACTAATGAATTGAGAATAAACCTTCTGGTTTTCTTTCTAGAAATTGTATATTTTATTTGAATTGCTAATGTTTATTTAGAACTATATCTTTTACATCCCAAAGAATTATTTTAATGTAAAAAGAATTATTTAGGGTCTTCTTTAGTGATGTTGATATGCCAATATAAAGGTAGCTTGTTAGCTCATTGGACAAGTAATGTAGCCAAACCGTTCCCAATAAACTATCGAAGAGGGATTGGGTCATGACAATGAACCCCACATCAAATGCGAGTAAGGGTGAGTTGTTGGCTTATAAGTAGGGGGCTACCCCCTTCCTCCTTGAGGGCCTCTTTTTAAAACAAAACCATGTGGCCAATGTGTAAGCATTGCATGATGACTAACGCCAAGCCAAAGCAAACAATACCTTGTGCAGGATGCGACCAATTTTTGACTGCCTCAATTCTATTACATTTTGACTAATTTCAAACTTGATTTCGTTTGTAAGATTCTTCAATGCATAAGTTGAACAAGAACATAGAAAAGAATTTGAAACAAAAGAAAAGAAAACAAACCAACTTCTATAACAGCAAAGTGTCAATTTAACTAATTAATTTCCACTTGAACGCTAACTATAAAATGTATCAGGACCCAAGATAATGAACCAATTAACCCTACCCCCTCCACACCACAAACTTAACACACTAATGTATCATGTACCTATTCCCATATGACACAACCCGAAACATATCGCATTCTTGGTAACTATGGGCTGAAGGTCTATAATTAATGTGGCCAACCCTATCTAGTGAGATTAAGACTTATAATTGTTGTTATAAAGCATAAGCCTTTGTGGAAGCACTGCATCTAAAGGACGGGAATACTAGATTCGCCTTTGTTTTTTCCAACTGAATGTTGATGCTTAACTATGAGATTTGGTGTGGTTTATTCTTAGGTTAAAAGGTTAGGTGCTTGATCATTTTTGTGGAGGTTTGCGCTTTCTTAGGGATTATAAAGTGGGTATCTCTAATTTTTACAGTGAGCACCAAAATCCCAAGACACGCGCACCACGAACACACGGCACGGATAGATGAAATTATTGTAGGTGTTGTAAACCTATAAAGCACACATAATCACTTCTGGTTGTCTTGGTAATGAACTGATCATCTTATTGTACGATGTCAATGAGGAAAGCATAACATATTTTTTTTTTGTGAATCTAGAATCTGCATTCTAGGAGACAAGTAAAATTGCAAATCAAGATCCCCCTCCCCTCGTGGAATGCAGCCCTTCTATAAAATCAACTAAGTTGGAAAGGTCTTTTAAGACCCATGAAAGATAAATAAACTTAAATTTTAAACTTAAACGTATCTTTGCGTTTGCTGCTTGTGTTGAACATTGTCCAATTTTAGTTTGCAGGTATTTATTGGTAGATATGGAACTCGAGGATGTAGAATCAGATCTCAAGGCTTTGAGAAGATTATACTGGCTTTTACAAAGTAGTGGAAATGGTTTGCAGAGGGCAAACGCTGAATGTGTAAGGTTTTTGTAATGCATGTGGCTTTTTATCTCCTTTTCATTGTAGAAAATTTGTAAACATGCATGTCAATTGCACTGGCAACAGTTGAATTTTCATTTAATCGATCTCATGAAATGAATTTTCACTAAATATGCATCATATAATGAGATCTTGCAAAACACTGGTTGGAATTAATTTATTTGACTCTGCCATTAATCAGGTCTTTCAAAAGAAAAACCTTTAGGCAGCTAGAAGTGGATTGCTTTTGACTTTCCGATGACGTCTCCTTATTAGTAGACAAATTGAATAGACAAATGAACAGATAGAGATTAAAGCTCTTATATTTATTGAGCAAACCTATTCAAAGAAGCAGATGGGAAATTAATACAAGGAAGCAAGTTGTTTGTCAGTACTGGTGTGGAAATTCACCAATATTAAATAATGGTTGACTTGGATTAAAGGTCAAGCATTTGGGGGTTGAAAGCGGCTGTTTGCTTGTCGGAAATGTGCAATATAATTAGAAAGATCACTTACGAGAGCGTCCGGAAAGGCTCTCCATGCAAAGAGAAATTTTATGAAATTGAGTAGCTGTGTTTTCAAGATGTTTGAGCTGAGATAGTAGGGATTGACTTGAGGCTTTCCTTAGTAGGCATGACCTGGATGTTGCATTATCTTGCACGTTGAACTTTTTTGCATTATCTGGCTTGTCAATATCCTTGGTTGATTATTGTGATCTTGAAATGTTTGGGGGTTGATTCAGCCATTGAATTTATTCTCTCTCCCCCCCCCCCACCCCACCCCCCCCGCCCTCTGGGTTTCAATGAAGTATTGAACGCCTAACTTATTGTTGACAAGCTGCTGATACCAAGCTAAAGCATGCCCACTTTCTTCGTATTCTGGTGCTTGTACCATAAACTGGGATATCTTATACTCTATAGCTTTTTTTCTTTTTCTTTTCTTTTTGAAGTGAAATAGAAAAGGAGAAAATTGATTCACTAGGAGAGTGGAGTTATCTTCACATCTAGGGAAAATAAACCAAAACTCCGGACCTGAAAAGAGAAATTATCAGAAAATTGGGTCTTCAAGAATCATATCTTCATTGCACTCTTTATTTGAAAATGAAATTACTTTGACGAGATTGTTCTTACGATGAAATGCCTATAGGCTTGAAGCCACCCCTTTTTCTCATTTAAATAGTAATAATATATTACTACAATATATTTATGAAATTGCAGAGGAATAGTAGACCTCCAATAGAAGGTCTCCTTATCTCTTTCCCTCTCACTCTCTTTTTCACACACACAGACAAGAGTATCTCCAGGTAAATATGTTACGCTTAAGTTGTGTGGCTATGTTTATAGGGCTCTCTGTTTTTTATTTCCAGCTGGATGAGAAGGCTCGAATCTTCTTAAAAGGTTTACTAGATAGTGCTACTGAAAGGGTTTTTGGAGCTCATTCAAAGGTATATTACATTCTTAATATGTTATGCTTAAGTTGTTCTCTCAAGGTTTATATAAATGGACTCTCTCTCTCTCTCTCTCTGAATATCATTGTACAACTATTTTCAGAATGCATGTGGTAAGTCCTCTAGAGTAATTTTAGAACATGATGCTGTTGAAATTCTAGGTTTTAAGTTGAGCTTGGATGAATGAAAACCAATGATTGCAACCTTCTGATATTTGGTTTTTAATTGATATTTATATATATTGGTGTGCTTGTGTCGCAGCTCAAAGCAATTCAATTATGGTTCTGTGATGCACTGCCTGCTGGTAAACTGGGAAAACTAAAAGGCGTGCCAATTCAAGGGCCAGTGTCACCAGATGCGCCAGAAACATCTCTTGGAATAGGCCAAATCTCAGCTAAAGCTCCGATTCGCAACCAAATCACTCTGCATGAAGAGAATAAGATGCAAATTATGCCGCCAACTCAGGAAATTTCTTCAGAGAAGTCGAAGTTAGACTCTTTTGCCACTGGACCTGAGAAGACAAAAGGACATTGCAGGATTTTCCAGAATAGCAATTTAGAGTGCCAGAAATCTACTGAAGAAGGAAAAGGTTCTGACTGGAAAAATCTGAATCGTAACGTAGATATCACAAGTTATCAGTATCAACAACCAAATCAATATAGTTGGTTTTATGGGGGTAAAAGGCTAGGGTTGGACAAACAAAACACGTCTGTTAGTGGCACTGGAAGTCAACAGAATAAGGGAGTTGAGAAAATTCGGCGCAACCCGAGTGGCCTTGGGCCTTGGATTGCTATGTCAAGTTGTGTACCTGACTTGGGAGGAGAAATTGAGCAGAAACCTGACTATGGTGATTATATTTCAAAAGAAGTTGCTGATGCCATTAGACAAATTGAATTGCGCATTTTAGATGTGCATATGGCCAGAAAGCATGTGAGTACATTTGACAAGTTGAATTTTGCTAGTAAGCAGGTGAGCCAAAGGGTTTGGGAGAGTAACAACTCACGTCAAGTGCCTCAAGTACTGAGTCAGGATGTCAAGCCTGGGTCACTGGGAAATGATGTGATGAGCCAGATGGTGAACCACAATATGATGAATCATACTGAGACTGAATTTCCAAGTCAGATTGCAAGTCGTGCTTCCGAAGTACTGCCCCCAAAAAATGGAGTGTTGAGTCAGTTAGTGAGTGAAGATATTGTAAGAAATTCGAGTCCAATGCTGCTAAACAAATTTTCAGGTCACGAGGGGAATAACGTGGTATCAAATGGAGATGGCAAATCAATCCGGAGGACAAGTCAGGTCATTGGTCAGAATGTCAAGGCCATTGTTGAGAAGTTTGATAGTCGACTACCAAGTCTAAATGATAATACATCAGGTTGTGCTCATAAATCTGTTCGGGGATTGAGGCTGCCAGCAGTTCCAGCCACAATTGTCAGTACGATCCCTGCTTTTCAATCTAATATCCCAAGCAAGATTGACAAGGAGATAATGCCCCAGAATGAGCGATTTAGGATGGTTGAAACATCTCAATCATCATCGAAGCTCACTGTGTCTTTAGAATCCAAAGATGTATCCAATCAAACAATTCAAATGGAAGGCGGAGGTCAAAGAAAGAAAGGAACTTGGACCATGTCTACAACTCACGGGAAAAAGGATCTGCCACATCAGAATTCCATTCAGTCTAAGGTGCCTGAAATCTCGTATGGAAACCAACTGGACCAAGAGAAAAGTGGGCTTTGTAAAAGTAACAAGTTGGGGACCCAACGGAAAAAGCTCTTTCCATATCAGCAAGAGCCAGAAGACACAAGTTCATCCTCACATAATTCCTCCAGCTCAATGAATCAGCAATCTAGCACTGGTGGTAGTGAAGATGAAGCATTCTTGTCACCAAGCCAGACAAGGGGTTGCCATTATATGGATCCCAGTAGAAGTACTAACAGGGATAGTGATCAATCCCGATCAGCTCAGACAGAGGGCTCTAACTTGGGCCTAACAAGCACCAGTGAGAGCGAGGGCTATGCATCGTCAAGTGGGAGTTGGTCCCATCATACAGGTTCTACGAGGAGTTATTCTCATAGCATAAATCCTGTAAATTCTATTGATTACGATGGGTATCCACCATCAGATCAGGTCACATCAACTAATACGGGTTCTACCAGGAATTCCAGATCAGGGAATAGACTAAAGCCAAAGGACCGCATAGGGCGGTTAAGAAAACTGAAAAACAAGCTAGCCCTTATCTTGCACCACCATCACCACCACCACCATTACCACCATCACCATGATAATGGTCATAATGAACAGAAGATCAAGGTCAGGCATGGCATGCCCTTGTGGAAGTCTTCCAGGAAGGTTTTTCAAGGCACAGGTAGAGGAGAAGCTTATGGAGAAAGAGCAGCTCAGAAACTTACAAAGCTACAAGGAAAGAACCAGCGTGGGCATTTGATGAAGTCCCTTGTAGAGAGGCTACTGAGGCACGTACGTAATTCGAGGAAAACGAAACTACCCAAATGCATCAGACAGGGGAGAGACGGCCATAAGGTGATCAAGAAGTTGCACTGGTGGCAAATGTTTCGTAGGAAAAGGGCAATGAAGCTGCCCAGAAAATCACATGTCAAGCTGGGACTTGGGAGTAAGAAATCCCAGTTACAATCATTACCAAAGATGGGATAACTCACTAAGTTTAGGACTGTGAGGAATCACGTCAATGACTATTTTTGCTGCAGCCATTGCCTGGGTCTAATGGTTTGGCTCAACATATGAATTGGAGGTGGTGTTGATTCCGTTATACAAGGTGTGGATGCCACCCCAACCCAATGTGTTCCTTGTAATCGTAAAATGAAAAAATTGAAAATAATGGCAAAATCTTGTCCTTGGAGAAGAATTTCTTGTAGTGCACAGCAGTTGCGTGCGTATGGTTCTACGTCACATTTCATGGTTGTTTTTTGTAGAATCTCCATTTCTTGTCAATCTGCTATTAAATGTTCATTTCGAGGATTTTGCAGTTGGTTGGAAGATGGACTTGTGCATTTTCAGCACTTACATAAATGACAATGCCTAAGAACTTGTGTTCTGCAAACGTGGTAATCTGCATGTGTTGACTTTTACCTTCCGCAAGAGTTGTAGGTTTTGTAGCTCATTATATGCTTTTCTCTTAATTCTTGCAGTTGCAGATGGTACTAGATTTGATGATTCCTTCCCAAGTTGAATGCGTTTTCTTTTCTTGGGAAAGACAAGGTAGATGTGCAAACAAACAATCTCTCTCAGGAGACACATCATACACGGATGGAAATATTAAATTATAGTGTTTTAACTTTTAAATTTGGAATTGGTCTCCAGCTCTGTTTATCCTTGGTTGTTCTTATTTTGTGTACATACTACATACCCTACCCCATGCACAGGGACTGTCTTATTTTTTCTGTAAATGAAAATATATTACTAAGAAAAAACCACACGAGAGTTTACAAAACAACATGCGGT
Organism: Diospyros lotus; assembly: GCF_014633365.1. Lineage (NCBI taxonomy): Eukaryota > Viridiplantae > Streptophyta > Magnoliopsida > Ericales > Ebenaceae > Diospyros > Diospyros lotus. The sequence goes on along the minus strand of NC_068341.1, from coordinate 31,889,866 downwards.
GCATACCCCGCAAAGACGTACAGAAGCAGACCAACCTTCAACCTAGAAGAGGAACCGAATTCGTTGCCTACTCAAAACATGCAATGCGTAGAGAAAATAAACTAGAAGTGAAAATACAATGTGGCAGAACAACAAGAAGCATCCCAGATGTAGTGGAAGCTATATGCCAGAAAACTTACAATGAACAGTAATAACAATCTCCTATAAACTTGTTGATTCGTGAATGAATACCAAGAAAATAGGCACCAAAATTCGTTGATTCTTAAAGAATGTCAAAAATTGGATAAAATAGAGAAAGTCGCCTATGGTAGATCTTATTCATCCAAAAAAAAAAAAAACCCCTTGAACCCCAAAACATACAATATATATAGGGAATCCAAATCCAACCCTAATTAGGGCAAAAAAGGGTCAAAAAGGTCAAACCCGAAATTTGCCAAAAAAGGAAAAATCGAAATTAATGTCATAGAATCAAAATACTCATAGAATCAAAATACTATTTCAGACAAAAAGAGTGCCACAAATAGTGCCTTAATTCGAGTTTCCTAGCAAAAGCGCGAATTTCGAGGCCCAAACAATGGAATCTGGCCGAAAAGTGATGAACGTCGTAGCAAATCAGTGGGTTTTGATCGTTGGCCCGTTTCCCATCAAAATGGACCCAAGAAAAGCCTAAATCTGCAAGTCGGAAGGTCACCATAATTACCAAAATGCCATTATGCCAAATTCCTCCTATCCCATTGCTCCATGAAATCCAATTCTTTCTCCATTGTTTGTTGCCCCGCATCAATCCCATAGAGATGAAAGAAACGAGAGAAGATGAGGAGGTCTTTGAAGAACCACTGAACAGGGGGGGTATGGGAGGAAGGCAATGACGACTAGCCCACTTGACCCCAAGGTTGAGCAACGAGTGTGTCCAACCATCGAAATCAATCTCTTTTCCTTCCATAAAGATATGATACAGGGGAAATCTATTCTTAATGATGACAACAACATTGGGAAACTGCCAGAAGATGAAGTGAAACTTGGGATAACGTTGCATGAAAACCACTCACAGGCAAGAAAATCAATAGCATTTGAAAAAATATCCAAATAGAAATGAGAATAAAAAGGAGAAGGAGCTAGATTATACACAAAGGCAAAAGATGCCACTAATGAGTAGAAACCAAACCTTCACTACAAGAGGTTTGAGTTTTTCCGGCGATTAAAAAACTGTCGGAAAAAGTAAAAAAATCGTCGGTAAAATTTTTACCGGCGGTAATTAATCTGCCGGAAATACCTCCGTCGCAAAATATTACCGGCGGTTTTTAACCGCCGGAAAAAAAAATTTACCAACAGTTTTGTTGAACCGCAGGTAAAAATAAGAATTCCCGACGATTTTAGAAATCCAGCGACAAAGTTTTAATTTTGCCGGTGGTTTAAAAACCGCCGGGAATGATATTTTACCGGCGGTTTAAAACCGCCGGTAAATTTTCTTCCTTTGCCGGCGGTATAAAACCGTCGGTAAAATATCATTATCGGCGGTTTTATACCGCCGGAAAAATATTATTACCGGCGGTTTTTAAACCGCCGACAAAGGTGAACCGCCCCGAAAAATCCAAAACCGCCGGCAATACTAAATTTTTTTTTTACAACCTATGATTTTAAAACCTGTATAACAAAAAATTGCAATCAAAACCTGTATAACAAAAAACTACCAACAATTTTAAAAGATTCACCCACTACACATAATAAGTATAACAATTGTATATAATAAATCTATTTAAATACCATTACAATTTTAAAATATCGATCTTATCTCATCTCATTACACAATACCATTTTTACACATACAAATCAACCCTAAACTAAAACATGTCCAAGTGACCTCAGATAACTATTTATTACACCACCATGCTGCGACAACCAAAATTGCATATCATAATTTTTCGATCTGCATTGAAAAACAATAGATTTATAAGTATGGACATTAACTATGAAATTGCATAAAACATGATCAAAATTGCATAACAACTATATATAAAAACACTTACATCTGAGACCCTCCATGGTATCGTAGTTTTACTGTTATTAGCATCCCTCAAAACACGCATCCCAGAAAATTGTCGAGGCAATGGATATAAAGGCTTAAGCACTTTCTGAATACTAATTTCAACAAATTCATTACCTAGCTCTACTCCCCCTACAGACTTGGTCGGATCAATGGATACAATAATTGCCTCAGCAATAATGTGGCGAGGTATTCGTCTATTCATCAAGTGAACAAATTCACTAATCTGGTCATACAAAATAATAAGAATTACTTAGTATATAATATCATGAGTATCCATGAGAACAAAGCAAGGTTTAGTTTTGATTTTTCCAACTGAAAACAAAAACTAAACACAAAATTTGAAAACTTAAACTAAAAATGAATACGTGAAAATTAAGAACAAAATCAAACAGGCACTTGATCTCCAAGGAGTCCCTTATATTTCAAAAATTACATTGATTGCTCCTACTATTTACAAAGGTACGAGACCATCTTGTGCCATTAAATTTAGTTATGTAAGGTACTCTTGGCATTTTATATTCTTACATAGATTCCTTAATATCGGGTTTAACGAAGGGAATTCATTATAATATTTAAAATATAAATATTAATAGGTATTTTGTCAGATCTCCGACGACTGCTGCTGAACTTGCCTCCCTAAAGTCTATGGTATTATTACCCTATTAGGTCAATTAAACCTACTGGAAATCAACAAAATGGAGGAACTCGCCTTGTGGGATTTGATGATCAGCTAGGTGAACAACAAAGAAGCCAGTCTATTTGTTGTTCTTTTGTTTTTTCGTTTTCATCATTATTTCTCTTCTATAATCCTATTACATGGAGACCGTTCGCATGCCTTAAACCTTCTGCATGTAACTCTTCAGTTTCCCTCATTCTTTTTTTAGATTTGCTTCTTTAGGGCCTTAGGCGAGTGCCTGTGGCAATTGCCTAGGTGGTGCCTGAGTGAAGGGGCCTCGCCTAGCAGTAGGCAAGGCGCTTTCCCAGCACCTTGCATTGCTCGAGCGCCTAGGCAAGCCAAGCGTCTTTGACTACAGTGGGATAAACAAGAAGTGCTCCTCATCATTTAATTTTCTTTTTAATCCATTCAGTCTAAGTTGTTGATGCCAGGTAGATTCGGTGCCAATTCTTCTGTAAAATTTATAACATCTAGTTATACCCCTTTTTGATAAATTTTGCATAATGAAGAGGACATACTCATTATCTACGTTTTTGTTTTTATTTTTTTTTCCTTTTGCAAAATGTAGTTAGATAATGTTGTCTAGGATCAACTTCAACTGGAACTGTCTGTTAGGGATGCAACAGCTGCTGATTTCATTCGTACTGCCAACTTTCCCAGTTTTTAACAACAACAATCACAAGCCTTTGTCTCACTAGGTGGGGTCAGCTAGGTCTAGTTTTAATAATTTTGAAAATTACATACTGGCCCAAATAATTTCTGTGTATTCAGAACAGCTAATACCTTTTAAGTTCTTGCGGCCTTTCTCTTTTAAAGTAAACCAGAATTGTTCTTCAGAAGTCCTGCTCAGTAGAATACAAATTTTAAACCATTAAACAAAACCTAGTTTTTTCATGTGTCAAAACCCACATTATTCAAGGAGATCTCCGATCCCAAATTAAGTGGATTGTTTTTGCTTAAAACAATCCACTTAATTTGAGAGATTCTGTAACTGTTGCAGATCGTTCTCAACTCACCCTCAATGTCTCACTGGATGAGGATTTGGGATCCATTATCTTTTGACAACTCCCAAGCTATCTTGTGTTGAAACTGAACCACATTATCTCTATTTGAACTCTTCTTTTCACCAAAATGCACTTAAACTGAGTGAACAATTGGATGGACCACCATATGCGATGCTTTTTACTGAAAAAACATGGCAGCTCGGTGGTCAAATTCAAATGTAACTAATATGCAATATGCTCTTTTGAGACACTGTTGCACTGGATATGAATGATGTGGTGTCTATTTGAGCTATACTAGCTGTAGTTGAACTACAGCTAGATAAGAAATATCCTTTTTCTTTAAGCAAGATAAGAAGTATCATTTTTCTTTAATTTTCAATCTTGTTCGCAAATGGATCACAAGACAATTGCCAATTTCTTATTATCCCAAGCAGTCAAATCATTTTGCTAAAAAAGAAAAGTGCAAAACATAAACAGCATCACATTAATGGGACAAAAAGAGTTTTGAGTATATGAATAAGTCTAAAACTAAAAAGTGTTTTGAGATAAAATGCAGAAAACTAAAAGAGTGTTCTTCAGCCCCTCTATCCAAACCAAAACGAAAGTGAAATCCAATTTCCAAATAAACAAATCAAAATTCCCAAATTTCCACAAGCACAGATTATCAAAGCATGATTAAAGTTAATGGGTTTTAATGGTGGCAGGCTTGGTTTTTGCAAGGAATTGGGCAAGATCAATAGTGCATTTGATTTTGAAGTATATTAACTATTTGGTAGCGAATTACCTCTAAATGATGATCACATTCTGGTATCGATAATCCAGAGCATTCAGCTTCGGGTGATGGTGTGCTTGCATGTGTGGCAGAAGCACTAGCATATGAGGATGACTATATTTCAAAATAGTTTAGTTAATATATATAGTAAACATGTAATTTTAAATCAAATGCACTAATGAACGACATACCTGTCTCGGTTGTGGTGTATTGTCTGGAGCTGGTGGTATATGTCCCATTGCCTCAAGTATTGCACGAACTTGCATTTGAACTTGACTTTGGATTTGAACTTGAAATTTTTCTTCTAGCTCGGCAGTAATTTGCGCACGCATTTGGTCATATTGCTCTTGAGGCACTTGATACTGTTGTCTTTGTCTAACCTTAGTTGGGCATGTTCCAAGTCCTCCCATCCTTACCCTGCCATGCCCATCTTTGCCTAGTATTTGAGTAAAGACATCCTCTACCGAATCTAGGGTTTGTTCATCTGTGGGTATTTGTGACAACCTTTCATCCATTTGTTCCTCAAGAAACATTTCACAAGTTAGTTACATAAGTCGACAAGTAAAAGAAACAAAATATATCTACAACTTTCAAATTTTAGAAATACATACAATTATATATGAAGATGTAGAGTCTACTATCTCTCTGCTCTTTTTGGTGTGTGTCTTTCTAAAGAGCTTGATTCTATCTGGCTCATCTCCACTTGCAATAGTCATCTAAAAACATATATAAGATATGAAATATATTAAATGTTTAAAGTTTAGGCATTACTAATTAAATTATCAATAAATATATATAACTAATATCCATTCTATTCTTACCTGGTGTCTAACCTGAGGATGTGATCGCCTACCGCTGGTGTGACCCATCTTTTGCTTATCTCGATTGGCACGATTTGTCACACTACGTTCCTACTTGTAATATGATATTAGAACTAGGCATAGAGAATCCATCTGATATATCCACCCATACATAAATCATACATACCTGTGCTTGCTCACATCCCCAATACTCCACAAGAACCTTCCACTGTTCTGGGTCCACCCCAAGCGGTATTTTTGACAGGCGAGCCTCATCTGTCTCATGGCAATCATAATGCCTCTTCAAGGTGGCTTTGTATTCTCTCCACTTCTTGGAAGCATGTTGCAAGCAAATTGATCTCCATGTTGTGGGTACATCAGTGTTATCCTACAATGATATCCTTATTAGAGTATAAAAGTTTAGAGTCAAATAACTACGAATCAGAGAGACATTATTTACTCACCAAGACCTCTTGCCAGATGCGCTCCTTATATGGTTCCATCCCTGGTGATCTCCAATCAGTAAATGTAAGGGGAGCAATACTCCTTACCATCACACCTAGTTGGGTTTCCAACTTAGTTGCCATCTCCCCAACTGGTTGTCCTTCAGCATCAAATTCAATATGAATCTTTTCCTTTCTCCATTTTGAAATTTGTCTTGATATTCCTCTTCCTTTCTTGGCAGTAGATGACATGGAGCTTGTACCTGCTAAAACATAATAACACAATAAATTCAGATTGAATTAGGAAAGAATAATAATTTATTATTGTTCATATAAATTTTTGGTATTTACCTTGCTGACTATGTGAGTTTTGGGAGTTGGATTGTGAGTGGATCAAGTCCTCTTCAGGATGATGGGGATGTGGCGGGATTGGTTTTGGGGTTGGATGATGGGATGGAATTGATTGTGAATCATTGTGGTGTGAATCTGTACTACGTGACATGAATCCAATTGGCCAACGAGTCTGCCTCTTAGGTGCCATCAGTGTAATTGCCTATTATTGATTTGAATGTAAAAAATAATCTGTTACCATATCAATTTAGGTTAAACAAAAATAACAAATCAAAACATAAAAAGCTAAAAACATAAACATATGTACATACCACATCATTAAATATTATGCAAGGAAGACATATACATGCCACTTCAATATTAGAAATCATTATCATCACTATGTGCAGTATAAGGAATGAAATTGTCGTCGTCATCTGATATATCAACTAGCATACCATCCTCATTAAATTCTCCAGAAGAGTAGTCTTCATCAGATTCTCCTAACTCTGCATGTAAGGACTGATCATTGTTGATTTCAACATGATTACTAATTAAAGCATCTTCCTCATCACAGCTCCCTGCCACATTTCTTTTACCCATGTTATACAAATCTCTAGGTGTCATCTTCATGACAACGTGCCATTCTTCATCAAGAGGATCAGCCACATACCACACTGTGATGCTTGAGTTGCAAGTATAAAAGGTTCGTCTGTTGGTTTATTCTCTTGATACATTAAACAATTAAAATTTATAGTTATGAAATTCAAACTGTCAACTTTCATCCCTCTGTTATTATCAACCCAATCACACTTAAACAAAACAAATTTGAATTCGTTAGAGTATCGTATCTCAATAACATCTGTTAGGACTCCATAAAAGGTAACATCACCACTGATAGGACGTTTATCTTTTGAACTAGCATAACTTTCAGTATTTGCAGTTAGTAATACTCCACTGTTTTGAGTCATTCTTCTCCTTTCTCGACGCCTCGTGTGGAATTTGAATCCATTTACGATGTACCCAGAATACTTCCATGCCCATGAGTGAGGCCCAGCAGCTAATGTTTTCACTTCATTGGGTACATTGTGACCACTTACTTGCAATTCATAAACCTGTTTTGTAACATGTTTATAATTCGTTACGCAAATAAATATATGCAAATTCTAAGATGGTTAGATATGGATGTTTAGGGTGTGGTGGCAGCATGTTAAGACATCACTTACATGTTTTTGAAACCATAATGGGAAGTTTTCATGGTGTTTTTGTGTAATTTCACGATTGCTAGCACCTCTTCTTTCCAATCTAATGGATTGTAAGTGTGTCCTGCATTGTATGCAAATGATAGGAATTATGAAATTAAAGTATAATTTTTTTTATTATGAAATAAAATTGATCAACCAGATTAAGTTATAATAATCTTACTCTTGATAAGACGAAATTGTACTACAATTTGTTAGCACATAACGATGGGCTTGCTGCAATGAAATCTCATCTAATGTGAATAATTTCCCTTTTTTTGGGATAGGTTGACCATGTGCACCCTCATAATTTTGAACCGGCCTATTAAACTTTGTTTCCACATCATCCAAGTACCTTGCACAAAAAGTCAAACACTCTTCTGCCAAGTAACCTTCAGCAATAGATCCTTCTGGATGACTTCTAATCCTTACATACTTTTTCAATGTCAATAAGAACCTACACGATAAGTTACATTGTCAAGTAAATTCACAATATTTACTTAAAAACGAACAAACAAATTCACAAATAAAAAAAAATCATGGCTTAATATACCTCTCGACTGGATACATCCACCGAAACATTACCGGTCCCGCAATTTGGACTTCGTCAGGCAGGTGAACAACTAAATGCTCCATTATATTGAAGAAGCTCGGTAGAATTATTTTCTCGAGGTGACAGAGCACCAATATAATGCGTGACCTCAATTGGTTACACTCGTCTACTGTAATGTTTTTAGAACACAACTGTTTAAAGTAATCGCATAATTCAATCAAAGTTTTACTGACATACTTCCTCTTGAACACCCTCCTAATTGCCAATGGAAGCAAATGTTGCATCAAAACATGATTGTCATGGCTCTTAAGTCCACTCATTGTGTGTTCTTTGAGTTGGACACGACGTGATATGTTTGATGAGAATCCATCGGGTGATTTTATACTTTTCAATACTTTTAAAAATACATGTTTTTGTTCTCGATTCAACGTCAAAGATGTAGGAGCTAAATACTTCTTCCCACCCAAACGATCTTCAGGATGCAACTTTTTTCTTATCCCTAGTTCTTTCAAATCAAGACGTGCTTTCAAGTTGTCCTTTGTTTTACCTGAAACATTTAATAACGTCCAAATTATGTTGTCACAAACATTTTTCTCAATATGCATGACGTCGAGATTATGTCGGATCAAATTGTCTTGCCAATATGGAAGCTCAAAGAATATACTATGTTTTTTCCAACCACCCATTCCTCTCCCAACACTAGCGCCAGAATTCTCACAATTTCCATACATCTTCTTAACAAATTCAACATCTTTGGAGGAGCAACACGGTTCTCAATGGTTCCATCAAAATTCTTCTTGTCTAACCGAAAATGATGACTCATGTCCTCCAAGAATCTACGGTGACCCATATAACAAAACTTACCACCATGTTTTAACCATTTGGACTCTGTCTCTTTCATGCAACAAGGACAAGCAACTCTTCCTCGAGTACTCCATCCAGATAAATTAGCATACGCAGGAAAATCATTAATCGTCCACAACAATGCTGCATGCATGTGAAACATTTCTTTTCTTGAAGCATTATAAGTTTCTATCCCCTCGCTCCATAATTCTTGTAACTCTTGAATCAACGGTTGCAGAAACACATCAATATTGTCTCCTGGTGCACGAGGTCTATCAATCAATAAAGATAAGATGAAGTAAGGTTGTTTCATACACAACCAAGGCGGTAGATTATATGGCATTAACACAATTGGCCAAATGCTATAGCTAATGGTCATTGTTCGAAACGGATTAAACCCATCAGAAGCCAACCCAAGTCTAACATTGCGACTATCTTCAGCGAATTTCGGATGTTGTTCATCAAAAGATTGCCAAGCCAATGAATCAGCAGGGTGCCTCATTATACCATCCTTTCTTCTACCTTCTTCATGCCACCTCATTAACGATGCTGTTTTGTTAGACATAAACAATCTTTGCAGTCTCGAGATCAAAGGAAAGTGTCATACTTGTTTAGAAGCGACTTTTTTCATCTTCGTTATATCGTCGTCTACGTGCACCTCTTATTCTTTGTACCTTGACTCCCCATAAAAAGTACATCTGTCCAACTTTGATGCATCTTTCCAAAAGAGCATACAATTGTTAGGGCATGCATCGTACTTATAGTACTTAAAACCTAAATCCTCACTCAATTTCTTAGCCTCTCGATACGATCGTGGCAATGACACTCCTTCTGGAAATGCCTCATTCAACAACTCAAGCAACATATCAAATATTTTATCCGACAACCCGCCCAATACCTTCAAGTGTTGTAAACGAACAATAAACGATAATGTCGTGAAGTTCTTACAACCAGGCCATAACTCTGTTTCTGCCTTCTCCAACAATTCATAAAATCTCGTAGCTTCTTCACTACTTCCAACATTGTTTATGGAAACTCCATGTGCATCATGTATCATTCCCACCATATCATCTCCAATATTACATTCCTGATCTTGAAATTCTTCTCGACTATGACGAGGCACATATAACTCTCCATGAACCGTCCATATTATGTAATTAGTGTCAAACCCATTCAGAATGAGGTGTTCCTCCACAACATCTCGTTTATGAAAATATCTGTTAACACATTTAATACACGGACAATATATGCTTGCCCCAGGAGACTTATGTCTATAGGCAAACTGAATGAACTCCTGAATTCCTTGTTCGTATCGAGGATCTAGCCTGTTCGATATGTTAATCCAACTCCTATTCAGCTCCATTAGAATAATTTATATAGCAAACCTGCTAAGAATAAGGATTCAAAGGGTGCTCTAAGAATGGGATTATAATATATTAAAGTTTTAGTTATTATAATCGGTAATAGTCATACAATCACAAGAGAAACAAAATACAACCAAGTATAATTTATTTTGCAAGTGGTGGTGGTGTTGTCACTTTTTAAAATGGTAAATTAGTAAAGAATTCCATGTATTGAAAATAATACCATTGTGATGCAATTAAGATCATCATTTATATGTAAAGAAGATCATTTGAGGCATTATAAGTAGAGTGGATAAAATGAAAGAAATGTGTAGTAAGAGAGGTAGCGGAGGATTAAAAAAAAAAAATGGTGAAAAACTCTTAGATCGAACATGAGGTATAATGATATTATAAAAGATGTGGCTATAGATAATGATTGGAGAACTAAAATCTATGTGACTTTGCCTAGTAGAATTGAGAATCGTTATGACAATACTTTAAACACTAATCAAAACTCAAAAGCTATAGGTTTCTCCAACCACCAACCACCTTCCACTAAATAAATGAATAAATAAATATACAGAAAAGAAGAAAATGCTAACACTATTTCTCTACCAATTTGTCTTTTACCTTTAAAGTTGCAAACGGCAGTTAAAAAAAAAGAAGAAGAAAGAAACATGCATGCATGCTATATATAGTAGCATTAGTGAAATTCAAATTCAAAATCAAATTTGCTTCCCAGATTTGATATCAGAATTTGACTAACGGAATTGTGAGGCTCCTCATTTGGGTTCTTCTATCCTTTTATTCCTTCTGATCACATCAATTCTACATTATTATTTGTGCTTTATTTATCACCTTTTCTTTAATTTACCTTGAAATATATTAAGTAAAAACTAATAAACACTTGAAATTTGTTGTGCATGTAGGAGAGCTAGTAAGAGATTATCACAAATGAATAGGAGTATTCGAATTTTAAGTCTAGTCCATGACCCACAATCGAGTAAGCTTGGATTTGTAACTTGTCACGATATGATTTTTGATTCGATATTGGTCTAAAACAGAAAATTGAATTCTTCATATAATATATTATATATTATTTATAATGTATTGCTTTTATATTATTCTTAAACCCAAATTTCATATTTTGTTTTGTGGAAAAGTAATTAGATGTTAAAATTATGTTAATTTTGTTTGTACCCTTGTGTGTGTGTATATATATATTTGGTTCCTTGTTAATTGGCTGTATTGTTACACATTTTCTCCATATGCAATTTTTTGCAGTTTACAAAATCAAAGTGAGAGTGCCTCCACCCATTTTCTCCATATGCAATTTTTGCCTGATAATGATAAAGCGGACATGACATAAGAAAAGGAGTAATTTGGTTAAAAAAAAAGAAAAGGAGTAATTCAAGAAGTTCAAGAGGACAGCTACTTGGACCATTGAAAATAGATTTTGGATCACTTCCAATCTAGTCCCAACTCCCAACCAAACATCATTTGCAAGACATGGTACCCTACTACCCTTCCAAGAATGCAACACTACACGCTGAAGACTTCAGCACATGTAGCACATCTTAAGCAAGAAACACCTTAAGCAACCAAGTATGTAGCACATCTTAATGAAATATCAGTTACCAGTCTCAAAGGATTGTGATTGCTTTTACTTCAAGGTGGTTATAGTTTCTTACACATTAAAAGGGGTGAGCGCTTCTTATTTTCCATTTGCACAACATGGTTATTCCCTAGTTTCTTAAGTTAGCATAAAACTAGGTCTCCTTTTTGGTATTCATTAGGTTTAAAATCTTCTTACTAGTCAATTACTTACTCTACCAGCTTCATCCTAAACTGAATTATATGATCTCCTTTTTCATAAAACTAGTCAACTCACTGATATTCCAAAACCTCCTGCATCTTCTTCTAGAATTCTGGTAACCAAACACTCCATCCTTAAACGATAAACCTCAACCTGACCTCCAAAAACCACAAAGCTACAAGCTTATGCCATCAAAATGTTAAAACATAGCAACATAATTTCACATTCTTACTGTTATCCTATGTTAAAAGATTGATTTGATAGTCATAATGTTTTATTTTTTCCTTTTCTCACAAGTAACTGTAACCAGATTATACAAGATTTATAGCAGAGGAGCTCTATACATGTCAAGACATAAAGCTAGACCTTGAGCTCTCTGCATTTGTGAAATTATCTACTAGGCAACCAGAGGCAATATAATATCCAACAAGATAATACTTGAGGCAGCCAGCCTGAATAATAAGCAACGTAAATTCCATCCACCAAAAAGGAAGCTTCACAAGCTAAATAGACAGCTTCTTAATTGATCCTCAATCATGTAATAGTGATTGATCGAACAAAAATTTGATTTATTAATGGCAAATGGATTGATTGAACAAGAAATTGAATTACACGGATGGTTAATTCAATTTCCAACCAACCAAACAACACAAAAACAACAATGTTGATCAATAATTATGATCTAATAGAATGAATTATCATCTAAATCTCAACCGATAAACAGAGGATCTGGGATAACACGCAAGATTCATACGTATAGACAGATAAATAAACGATAGAGATACATTATACACAAGCTGGGGACAAACCTGATCAAGGAAGAACAACTATCGCAGAGCAATCGAACTATAATTTACCCCAATTCCAATCAACACTTCTCTGGTTGCATGTGCGACTGATCAGTGAGCAAGGGAGGGCGAGGCCGAGGCCGAGGGCGAGAGCGAGTGAGAGTGAGCGAGGGAGGGCGAGGCCGAGCGTAAGAGCGAGTGACAGTGAGCGAGGGAGGGCGAGGCGAGGTGAGGCGAGCGATCGAGGGTGATCGAGGGAGGCAGCGAGGGCGATCGAGGGAGGCAGCGAGGTGCGAGCTAGAGAATGTTAGGGTTTGCAGGGGGGGATTTTGGAAGAGATCGAATTGGGCCGAGTGCGCGCGGGAGGAGAATTGGGCTGAGTGCGCGGGGGGGCTTATATAATCCTATCCCCGGCGGTTTTAAAACCGCCGAGGATAGGTAAACACAACTGGCGGTTTGATAAAACCGCCGATTATGTTTCAAAATCACTGGCGGTTTTTTGAAAACCGCCGGTAATTGTGGTGTTTTCCCGACGGTTATTAAAACCGCCGGTAAAACTTCGCCGCCAATGACCCTTTTTCCTGTAGTGCTTATAATGATCGAGGGAAGGACATCGAGGATAAACGAGTTTGAACAGAGGTGTTGAGGAAAAAATAAGGGTTGAGGGAAAATATCACGTTTTGTCATCCAAGCACGAGACTGGGTAAAATATTCATTTAGAAAATGTTTTACTTTAAAATAAACATAGTTATGTGAATGTGAAGAAGTTAATTGAAATCTATGACAAATAATATTGTTGTTCCCCTTGTTGGAAATAAAGTAAACATGAACTTTGTTTACTAATATAATATTAATTATAATTAGCTCATATTGATTATAAATCTTAATTCATTTTTATAATTTTAGATATTCTATTATACTAATATTGTTGTTGAGAAATTTGTATTTTGATTTATGGAGAAAATAATTTAAAAAAATATATTTTCAGTAAATTTGATTTATTGAGGATTTCCAAAATATTTTATAATTCATTTTAAATTGGAGAAATTCATGCTCATATACTTATATATTTCAAAATAGTCAAATATGATTTTGTATTAGTCGAGCATGATGTAAAGCTAGTGAGAAAAATTCTTTGAAAATTGACTAAGTATGAAAAAGTTTTTTTGATATAATCAATCAAGTATATGCTCATATTAGTCGAGTTTCTTGAAAACTTTTGAAAGTAAAGTAATCAAGTAATCTTTTGTGATACTCGACTAAAACCTTTGAAAATATTTTAAATCTAAAATAGTTTTTTAAATCAATTGAGTATTGCTCAATATGCTTTTCAAACAATCGAGTATTAAAGAGATTTAATCAACTATCATAAGTTCCTACTCAAGTATGCTTTGCAAAACCTCTATTTCTTAAAGCTAAAATCGAGTATGGTGCGTCTATAATCGAGTATTGATTTTTCACCACTCGAATAAACTTTTTGAAAAAATCGAGTATAGCATTGAAATCTAAGCATATTTTTTAATCGAGTAATGCTTTGTGTATTCTTCAAATTAGTTGATTATGTGTTTTAGCAAAAAAGTTTTCAATTGAGTATTATGTGTTTTAACAAAACCTCTCTTCTTGAAGCTTCTATCGACCAAGATGAAATATAGATACGAGAAGCTGGAAGGAAGGAGAAATATAGGAGAAGAAGGCAGAGATAAATACGTAAAAGAGGGTGAATAAGAAGAGAGAAACAGATGTCATCATTATAGATGGAGCACGAAGGGGGAAATGTAACAGGAATGTAGGTCTGCACCTGCAAATTGGTCGAAATGACTTGATTGCTCCTCTCCTCTAACGACGGTCAAAGGAAGACCAATGATAGTAATGATATTTGTTGGCCATTTTAATTTATTATAATTTTCTTTAAAATTCAAAGCTCATTCTTCAATTGGGCTCAGCCCATGCCGTGGCCCATTCCATGGCCCAACACATTGACCCAATAAATCTCAATTGCATCTACGCCCATTCATAATATAAGCTCATAAACTCATTATCACTCTTAAAATTTATGCTATTGAAATTTTATCATGCCCAAGATTCAAATAGAAATACAACTTGAAATATCACATACCCTAGACCCATTAACGAATCGTTATATCATTAGATGTGGAGCAAGCTGAGAGTTTTTCATATTCACTTGGGAGAATTGAACAAAATATTATGTACTTTGATTTATGATCCATTTGATATTTTTTAATATCTTCTTCAGTGCATTCTTCTTCTTTGGTTGAAATCGTAGTAAAACCATCCCTAAATATCTTCTATAGTTGATAATCTATAGAGAACAAAAAGGATTCCATCCTCATTTTTCAATAAGTGAAGTTTGTGCCATCAAAGAATGGTGGCCTAGAAGGCGATGGTCCTTCAACTATAGCTTGGTTAGAGAATGAGGCCATTTTGGATTTCTTCTAGGTTGAAATTATGGATTAAAGATTCAACTATTTTAAAAGCTCGCTCTGATACCAATTGTTGGTCCTATAGGGGTATAATCACTCAAGAAGATGGGTGAATTGAGTGATTAAATTTTTTTTCATTTTAATAATAAAAATCCTTGATAGATAAATTTTTGAAAACTAGGCTTGTATAAATATGTATAAGTAAGATTGTTTGATATTGTTATTATTGCAAGCCACAAGATGCAACACTACAAGAAAATGAATGGCAATAGAATGTTGAGCCAACTTATATTATTATATTTATTTTAAGATTTTGATAATTAACAAAAAGATCAATTTTGATTTATGTACAAATCATTAACCCCCAAATTTTATTTTCTAATATTTTTTATGGCTCTAATTCAAATAAAGCATGTTTTATTTATACAAATCATTATAATATATGGGAAAACTTATTTTCAACATTTTTAGTTTATTAGTCGACTATTCATATAGTATTAGTTGACTAAGCAGATGACATCTCTTCATAAATATTTTTTTTCCATGCAACATTAGTCGACTGGGCCGAGTAATGATTTTTTATTAATCGACTAAACCTCAGATTAGTCGACTATTGAATTTCATCAGTTAACTAAAGATTCAACAATAATCGACTAAATGTTTTGATTAGTCGACTATCTGAGTCTAAGGGACAGAAAAGTTTAAAAGGAAAACAGGTTGTCCTAAGGAGTATAAAAGCTTCTTAAGCTCGGTTTGTGGCCTTTCTTAATCATGTTCAAGTACTTCAAGAGCTATCAACAAGAAGTTCTAAAAGCCCTTATTCTTTCATTCAAGATTCAAGAAGTTTGTGTGCTTGATTGTTCAATCAACATCAAGCCCAAGGCAATTGAGAGTTGAAGCGCTGAAAAGAGATTGATTTTTTACTCCATCAACTGAGGGTATAATTAGTTTATTCTCTTATTGCCTTGTAATATTTTTCTGTGATTTATTTGTGTCCTTGTGAGGACAATCCTTGTAACTGTTAAACTATTGTGTGGTTTGTTTCGGTTTCCTAGATTCGTTGAAAATCTAGGTGTTTGTGTGTAGTTCCCAAGGTAAGCTAAGGGAAAACCTTGGCGTTGATTGGATTAGTAGAACCCTAAGAGTGATTGAGATCTTGAGAGAGTGGAGTAGGTATTTGAAATACACCGAACCACTATATATCGCCTTGTCTATTATTTGTCCTTTATTATTTTCATATCTGCATCATTATTTGTCGTAAAATAGATATAATTCGATATAGGGTGAATAATCATCTAAATATTGGAAGAATCGAAAAAGTTTTATATAATCACTCAATTCACCCCTCTCCTCTTGAGCGACCATTATCTAAGAGACCAACACAATGGATAACACATAGTATATAATGGTTCGGTATATCCCAAACACCTAATCCACTATCCCAAGACCTAACCACTCTTAGGGTTCCATTAAATCCAACACCAAGGTTTTCCCTTATCTCACATTGGAAACTATTACACACCCTAGATTTTAAACAGTTCTAGGCAACCAAAATAGTTCACAACAATAATTTAAATGGATACAAGTATTTTTCCACTCTTGGTGGACACAAATGAAACAAATAACATACACAAATGTACAAGGAAATAATAAATTTTTTTGCATTAACCTCAGTTGATGGAAATATTTGGATTTGGCTTGGGTAGCTCTTCTCCACTTTGTCTTGAGGCTCTTGGATGGATAGACAATGAAGCTTGAGAGCCTTAGATTTTCTTGGAAATTTAATTGAGAGAGCTTGTGTGAGCTTTAGATATTCAGAAATGAAAAATACTTCTCACCATTTCGAGCCCAAATATTTTTAGATGCTGCTAGACAAATTGCATAACGGTCAAATTTATAGATGTCATTTGTTCCTTCCTGACCAAAGGGGGACGATCAGAGATAGGGCCCGGGCTCCAGCGACGGGTCCGTCTGGGTGGCGGTTGGCACCTGCAAGTACTCCGACGGTCGAGTGAGTAAGAGAGTAAAATGAGGTAGTGTATCATTAGGTCAAAGGTGAGAACATATCTTGGCTCTTAAGAGAGCTGGTTGATATAGAAGGAGAAGATGTCCTCCTGCATGCATGAGACGTGCGCTTGCAGGTGATGAGACTAGCTATCCGATGCCGGTGGAGGTTCCTAGGAGATAGCATGGTGGCGACGAGACCCTCATTAATGTGGATGGGATCTACCATTAATGAGGATGGGATCTGAGATGGTCACGCGGATATCCAGTGAGAGTCGCAATGATGCCATGGTAGGCTGGCGCTGGGCCAAGGCTAGGTCCAGAAGGAAGACCATATTGGGCTTGAGAAGAGGGCCGAGATTGGGCCCAAGCAATGACTGGATTGCACCCGAGGTCCGCGCGGGGCGGACTGACCATGTCGGTCTGGGTCCTGAGCACGGCTTAAAGGAGGATCGAGTCGGGCTCGAGGTCATGTGTGCTTGTCTGATACAAGGCGTGGTTCAATAGGGTCGAGGCGGGCTCGAGGCGCCTAAAGCAATGACGGGGTTGCGCCCGAGGTCTGCGTGGGGCAGACTGACCATGTCGGTCTGGGTCCCGAGCATGGTTTAAAGGAGGACCAAGTCGGGCTCGAGGTCCTGTGTGCCTATCTGATACAAAGCGTGGCTCGATAGGGCCGAGGAGGGCTCGAGGCGCTTAGAGCAATGACGAGGCTACGCCCAAGGTCCGCGCGGGGCAGACTGACCATGTCGGTCTGGGTCCCTAGCACGGCTTAAAGGAGGACTGAGTTGAAATCGAGGTTCTGTGTGCCTGTTTGATACAAGGCATGGCTCGATAGGGCCAAGGCACCTAGAGTAATGATGGACGGGCTGACCATGCCGATCCTAGTACCTGTTTTTAAATTTGCTTTGTAAAAATGTGGAGTTTTTGGCATACCTTATTATATCGGCCTGCTTTGGTAGTGACTCGCCCGAACATGTCTTTGTTTAGGATACACGCTATGCGAGTTAAGGTTGCTGGTGACTCGCTCTCATGTTTAATCGATCATGCGAGGCTAGTCGAGGCGGTTTTCGGGGTGAAGGAAAAAGTGGAATTGTTATGGGGCTTGTTGGGGAGTGCGGAAGGGAAGTCCATGTTCCTGCTTTTTGTGAAGTCATGACAAGTAGTAAGTGGGAGCAACTGTCTTTATTCAGCTAGGAATTTTATAATAATGAGTCACTAGAAGTACGATTGCTTGGTCAAGGTGCGCCCTAGCTTCTTCATGCCGCAGATTCAGCTAGGCGGTGGGTTCTTTTGCTGATATTAACCCTGGTGCGACACTCGTGCCATGGATAGTTTGCCCTGGGCAGGAGTCTGGCTCTTCGGGGCAAAATTTGGGTCGATGTTGGTCATCTGCTGATTGGTTTTGTTTTTCTAGTTCTATCGCGTGCACACTGGAGTACGGGGCTTGGTCATTTGTCTTTGCCGCTTGACCATTATTCCCTAGAGTGCTGCTTCCCTTGTTATTCTTACTGGGTTTAGGGTTTCGAATCCTGAGGCTATCGTGATAACATTGCTGAGCTTCTTTTTGGTCTGCGTGAATGGTTCCGACCTTGGTGTTTGTTACTGGGAACTTCATGGCTAGGTGGGGAGTAGACACCATTGCACCTAATTTGTTGAGAGAATGACGGCCTAGCAACGCGTTGTATGGTGTTTGACTGTCAAAGACTAAGTATCAGATGCAAATTGTCTTGATGAGGGGAGCTGTCTCGAATGAAGTTAGTAAGTCAACTTAGCCCTTGACTCCTACCTGTTCTCTTGAAAAATCAATCAAATTTCCATCGAATGGTCTAAGCTTTTCTTCGGGAATTCCCATCTTCTTTAGGGTCAACAAGTACATCAGGTCGACCGAGTTACCCTGATCTACGAGGACTTTTTTCACCAAGAAGTTGGCGGTGACAACAGAGACAACCACAGGATCGTCGAGGTTTTTGTCGATTCCTTCGAAGTCCTCTTCAGTAAAGGAGATTGTGGGGGTGGCGGGGAATTCTCCTTAGCCCTTTTTCGGCACTATCTATTGACATTACCGAGTGAAGATGTTGCTTTCTCACTGAGCTTGACTCTCCTCTGCTTGCGAAGCCTCTAGAGATGGTATCAATAATCCCGACTACCTGATTTCTCAATGGTGGTCCAACGTTTTGTCTATCGCCTGCTTGGTGCCGCCTCTGAGGGCTGCGACTCCTTTGTCTTCCTGGGTTTCCCTGGGGGTACCGCCTCTGGTTAAGTCGGTAGACGTATTGGCAAAGGTAACCCTCCCTAACCAGTTGCTCTATCTGGTGTTTTAGGGCGACGCACTCTTTGGTCGTGTGCCTGAACATGCGGTGGTAATCACACCGCTTGCTGGTGTTGGTGTTTCCACGAGGGGGTCATTGTTCGCTAATATTAGGGAGAGGGATGACCCTGGTGTTATAAACTTTTGGGAAAATTCGATCCTGCCTTGTCGTAAGGGGGTGTACACGTTGTAGTGTAACTGGGGTGGTTCGAGGGCCTGAGGTGGTTCTCTTCATCATTTGTTGTGATCCTGGCCTTCTTGGTTTCGGTGAGGGTCCCTCCTGTGGCTGTGTTGATGCCGGGGAGGAGGCCCCAGTTAGGGGGCCGGTTGTGGTTGTATTTGTGGCTCAGCCTCTGCGTGTCGGGCAACCGAGACTTCCTCATGTTGATGTACCCTGCTGAGCGTGTCCTAAGGTCAGCCAGAGTGGCGGGGGGCTTCCGGGCCAGTGAATTGACGAAGGGACCTTCTCTCAATCCAGCCGTAATGGGGTGTAAGGATACCGTAGGGTTGAGATCTTTGATCTGGAGGGCCTCTTGAAAGAACCTGTTCATGAACTCCAGTAGTGGCTAGTGTTCTCTCTATTTCAGGTTGATAAGACTAGTCGAGGTCCTACGATGGGCGGGACTGGTGGAGAAGTGAGTGAGGAAGTGGGTGGCTAACTTGGAGAAGTCGTGGATAGAATTTGGCTCTAGGGATGAGAACCATAACATAGCCGACTTTCTTAGGGTGCTAGGAAAGGTTCGGCACATGATCGGGTCCGAGCTTCCGCTTATCAACATGGCGGCGCTGAAGGTGGTGAGGTGATCCTGGGGGTCAGTGGTGCCATCATAGGGTTCTAAGGCGTAGGGAAGGCATAAGCCGTCGGGTAAGGAAACAGTCATGATGAACTCGGAGAAAGGATGGTTGTGAGAGTACAGGGATGCCGAAGGTGAGGGAGTAGGGGTGTGAGTAGCCTGATGGTGTTGGTGGCGACTGCCCTCCGTGTCGCAGTCAGCTCACTCATTGGGTTGGTCGCACTGTTGGTTTTGTGTTAATTTGGCAACTCGATTCTGGAGTTGCTCAACTATCTAGAGAAGGACCTCTATGATAGCTGGATTTTGCGGTGGGTGACCGAGGTTGTTTGGTTCTTGGGCGGGGGCGCTTCTGGTTCGCACAATGGTGTGGTCGCAAGGAGATGTTCGAAGGGCTTTTGGGTGAGCTTATGGGGTCGATAAGTTTTATTGAGCCCCACGGTGGGTGCTAGATGTTCCTTCTTGACCAAAGGGGGACGATCGGAGGAGGGGCGCGGGCTCCAGCGACAGGTCCGTTCGGGGGGCGGCTGGCACTTGCAAGCACCCCGACGGTCGAGTGAGTAAAAGAGTAAAATGAGGCAGTGTATCAGTAGGTCAGATGTGAGAACATACCTTGGCTCTGAAGAGAGCTGATTGATATAAAAGTACGAGATGTCCTCTTGCATGGATGAGACGTGCGCTTGTAGGTGATGAGACTGGTTATCCAGCGCCGGTAGAAATTCCTAGGTGGTAGCATGGTGGCGACGGGACCCTCATTAATGTGAATGGGATATGCCATTAATGAGGATGAGATCTAAGACAGCTGCGCAGATATCCAATGAGAGCCGCAATGATGCCGTGGCAGGCTGGCGCTGGGCCAAGGCTGGGTCTAGAAGGAAGATCAGATTGAGCTTGAGGAGAGGAGCGAGATTGGGCCTGGGGAGATGGCCGAGATTAAGCCCGGATTGTCCACTGTTGGACTTTGAAAGTCAACTTTCCTAAAAAGGAGTCGACTTCCATTTAAATGAGAGTCAACTTCCAAGGTTGAAGGTCGACTTCTCAAAAAAATAACTCTCGGGTGGATTGACTCTGCACAATTTGCTCTCAGTTGGGTTGACTAAAGTTGTACAAATATTGACTTTTGGCAAATTAGGAGTCGACTTTCCAAGGCAAAAGTTAACTTTTTAGTCCAGATATTTAAAAAATATTTTTTATGAATTTTATATTTATTTGAGAAATTGTTTTAATGGAAAATAACAATTTTGATTATACATATACTATGAAAAAATATTTTATAAATTCATCAAAAATAATTAGCATCTATAATTTGTATAGTTATTAATAGATATAATTTTTTATTAGCATCAAAACTTAAATTAGAGATTAAATAGAGTAAATTGGCTCAACAGTAGCCTCTTCCATTGGTATAAATAAAGAGGTCCTCCCTCCCATTCGGTACACAAACTTTCACACTCGTACTTACTTCTTGCCTTCAAGTATTTTACTTCTACGAGAGGCTGATTTAAGCATCAGATGGTCTGTGCGAAGATTTTCACCCCGCCCCTAACCGATTTTCTTTCCAAGCAAGCCATCCATTGCCGAAGAGGTTATCCATCGCTGCTGCTCCACCTTAAATGACTCATCCATTGTTGTTGCTACCCCCGAAAGAGTCATCCATCCATGTCGTTCCACCCTCACCCATCACTTGGATAAGCTACACGTGAGTCATCCATTGGCGATTTTCTACTTATAAGATTATTATAATCAAGGACGTTTGCCTAAGGATGGATGTGGTTAGGTTAATTAAAATAAATTTATGATCACATCCATTTGAATAAGGTTAAAATAGATATGGATACAATTAGCACTATAACAGATTTTACTATTAGTGACAATTTTTTAGTGGTGCTATGAATTTTCGTCACAAAAAATGTACTTTTTGTGACGATATAAGCATTTCGTCACCAAAATTAGTGAACTATTATTTTTTGGTGACGATTTTGAGATTTTGTCACAAAAAAATGTCATGCATAAGTTTGCACCAACTTTTAGCGCCAACACCCGATTGCGAAAAATGATTTCGTGACGCTTTGTATATATAGGTGACGAAAAATAAAACGTCACCATATTAATATTATATTAGGTGACGATATATTTATGTCACAAATGAATGGATGACCATCTGTGACCCATTGGATATCGTCACAACTGTAAATAGTATTATGTGACGTTAACTTTGGTCACCCATTGATAGTAATATTTTAGTTTGTTGCATAAGATGACGACTTTAGGAATGTCACTAATGAGTGTTACATTTGGGGACGATATGATCTGTGTCACGTATACAAAAATAACCTATTTGTGATGCATTACAAATTGTCACATTTGTGAATAATATTTAGTGACGTTCAGTTTTGACACCCATTGTTAGTATATTGTAGTTTGATGTATAAGGTGACGACTTTTGAAATGTCAATAATGAGTATTACAGTCGGTGACAATTTTCTTTTCGTCATGTATGCAAGAATACCTATTTGTGACACATTACATATCGTCACATATGTGAATAGTGTTAGGTGACATTACGTTTTGTCACCTCTTGTTAGTAATATTTTAATTTGATGTATATGGTGACGATTTTAGAAATGTCACTAATTAGTATTACATTTGGTGATGATTTATTGCGTCACATATTCAAAAATACCTATTTGTGACACATTACATATCGTTATATTGGTGAATAGTATTAGGTAGCGGTGAGTTTCATCACCCATTGTTAGTAATTTTTTAAGATGATATATAAGGTGAAGATATTGGGTGATAATTTATTTGCATCAAATATGGAAGAATACTTACTTGTGACACATTATTACAAATAGTAAATAAATATTTAAACTTGAGATGAATATTTAAATATTTAAATTTTATAAAAAAATTAAATATATTAATGTATAAATATAAAAAATTAAATTAAATTTAAAATTAAATATACATTTAAACATGAGATGAATATAAAAAAATTAAATTGTAAAATTAAATTTTTTTAATTTAAATAAATATATTAAGTTTAAAAAAACATAATATTGTTAAATTCTAAATATATCAATTAATATATTTCATGTGCATAAAATAAAAAATATATTAAATGTATAATAATTAAGTATTGATAATATTTACTAAATGTGTACAAAATGCAAACAAACACTACATTTAAAAAATAAATAAAAATTTTAAAAATTATAATATTGTTAAAGTTTTTATTATTTTCAATTTTAAAAATCACAAAAATAAAACAATATTGAGGGATTGTATTATAGAGAAATGAGTTTAAAGACTACTTTGTCAGTCTCTTTCTCTCTATAAATAGGAGAACTTTTCACTAAGCTAAGATATACTTACAATCTTAGTGAAACTATAATTTCATTTCGAACGCAAGACTAATTTATACATCAAAAGGTTTGCAGATGATTTCATTCGCATCCTAATAATGGTTCCTAAAATTTAACTCGAACATGCAATTTTTATTAGAAAGAAATTATTTTTAAAATAAATTCACGAAATGTCTCCTTATTTTTTATAAAAGTATTATCAAAACCATTTCTAAACCTCCCAATGCTCGTTTTCATGCATTGGGCTCTTCGTTGTTTTGTTGATCATTACTTGACCTTTTTGTATGATAGTCGTACATCGCTAGTTTTGAAAATTTATTTTCTTTTTAGTGTTTAGTTTTATTTTCGTTTTTTACAAGTTTTGCCTCATTATTTGTTTTGTGATAGTCGAGGTCTACCCTAATAATCTGTAGATGTTATGCGATTTTCGTTTAATGTAATTTTTATTTATAGAAAAAAATTAATTATTTGATATAACAAACTAATAATAAATAATCTAATATATCAAACTAATTTATTATAATTATTAGATTTATAATATAATTCTATTTTTAAATAAATATTAATTTGAAATGTAATAATTTAAATTATTTTATTATCACATTTTAGATGATTACAATAAATTATTATTTAAATTATTTAATAATTTAAATTATTTTGTGAGCTATTATAATTTTAAATTATATTATTTTTATTTAAATATTAACTATAAAAAAAAACTAAGTGAATTAAAGAGGCGGGAATCACCCCGCCTCTTTCCCTAGCCAATTCCGCCCCCCGCCCCCCAATCACAATAAGCCTTCTGCAAACCCTTCCCTTCTCCTTCTCTTCCTCTCGCCCCCTTCTCCCTCTTTGCCTCTCTCGCCCTTGCTTCTCGCGGCTTGCGCTTGCCATCGCTATAGCCTCTCCCTCGCTGTCTCGCCCTTGCCTCTCACTTGCTCGCTCTCTCGCTCGCGATTCGCCCTCGCCCTCACCCTGGCCCTAGTCTCTCACTCGCTCGCGGCTCGCCCTCGCCCTCGCCATCGCTCTAGTCGCTTGCCTCACTGCCTCGCCTTCTGCTGTAACGTTTATATTCTTTTTTTTTTTGTATTCTTAATCTTTCTCTGTTTTTACTTTTTTATACTGGCTCTTCTATTTTCTTGTCATTGTCCTTTGTCAGCTATATTTTTGCATAAATCCTACAATTTCAATTATTGAAAAGGAAACTGCTCGAGTTCTATTTTCTTGGATTATGCTTAACCTGTCTTGCTAATGATGCCAAGGCAGCAAAAATAAGGGGATAGACAGTTTAATGGCTTGATTGATGTCTACAGAAAGACGCTACAGTCAAATGGTGTTGCAGGCCTTTATCGTATAATTGTGTACCTGTACACAATTATATCCCAACGGTGTATCTAAACTCCAGGACAATGGCTTTATAGAGGGCCAAGCTAGGTGAGGCAGCTTCAGAGGCAGAGGTTCTTCATCTTCTTATGGAGGTTTGTTTTCATTTCTATTGTGTCTCTATGATTTGATACTTGATTATTGTGAACAGAAATTGTATGATGCCAAGGTTAAATATGGAATCACTGACTCTTTCTGCAACAGAAAGAACTGGTGGATGTAAAAAATTCCATCTTTTCTGGGCTTCTATGTTGGTATAGTATTCTTTAGACTCCTTGTGATTCTTTCTTTTGAGGGAAAAGTGAATTCACAAAATGTCTTTTGTAACACTTAATAATATTTTTTGGCAATTGTCATGCATTTCATGTTGGTAACTATTGGAATATAATTCCAAGCTTTGTGTTTATCAGATAAAATTTTGTCCAATAAGGGTTCTGGTTTGTTGTTCTTCTTGTCGTTAATTGATATATTATCACCAAGAAAGCTCTGAGTCAACTTCTTTCATAGTCCGAAGAGAATCTTCTTTCATAGTCCAAAACTTTTCTTATGGATAAACAAAAAATAAAAAACAAATAGATCAAGTGAAATTAAAAATAAACTTTTCTTATTTTGTCCAATAGGGGTTCTGGTTTGTTATTAAAAAATAAAAAATTAATCTAATCATTCAATAGGGGCCGGGAAAATTTCAAGTAGTTAATGGTAATGTCAATGGTAATCTCCAGGCTAGTCTCAAACCAAAGAGTGGGCTGGGAGCATCAACCTAAGAGCATATGAACAAATAGCATATGAAAACATTAGCAGGGACAGTGCTGTGAGAACTTGAGATTGAGCATCACACGTGTCAGATTTTGCCAAACGGCGTGCAGATTGGTTAGTGAACATTGAAGCATTCAATCGATGATTGGATAAATAGGCTTCGTTTAGAGGGAAAGAACTCGTGGCATGTCTCACTTGACATTTATAGAGTTCATAAATTTAGTAGAATAACAAGTAATATGACAGTTTTGTTTAAATGAATATTAAATATTTAATTTATTAGAAATATTGAAAACAATTTACTAAATCTCAATAAATATTGAAAAATAAGTTACTTTCCCATACTTTCTCCTAGTTAAATTGCGGTTTGCAAATCTAAAAGGATCTGGAGAGCACATAATAGGGTCAGGTTTCTGGGATTTGCATCCATTTGATACATGACAATGAGATCATTGAATTCGTGATTGTTTGTTTGATGATTTGACAATATAATTATATTTTTTCATCCAACAAGGTTAAAGCTTCCATAATGTTTCACAATCACGAGTTGGGCAACTAACCAACCGCACATATTTCATTACCCCAATCTTCGATGACTAGCTAACCATTTTTTATGGACAACAGATGGGTATTCTTTAAGAATTATAAAACGATCTATTACTGTCAATTAATATCAACCCTCATTAATCGAGGGTTATGACAAGAATAAAATTTATAATCTTCGACCCCCTACTATCTTTATTATCATCTCAATTAGTTATGGTTTATCTTTTTTTTTTTTTCATCATTTCAACTAGCGCTCTATTCTATTTAGTGGTGAAAATCCATGATTAAATAGTCGCTAAATTGTATTATCTTCATTATTTCTATTTATCTTACCTGTTGTCAAGTCTCAACACTACAACTTCTTATTTTTTTTCTTCTCTCTTTGTTCTAGTTACTGATGGACTGCACTATCAATGTGTTTGCCAATGATTAAAACCTTGCTTTTGCCAATTGGTTTTTTTTATTTGTTTTTATTTTTTAATTTCACTTGATTGAATGATTAGATTAATAACAAACCAGAACCCCTATTGGACAAAACTTTTCTTATTTTTTAGTCCGAAGAGAATCTTCTTTCATAGTCCAAAACTTTTCTTATGGATAAACAAAAAATAAAAAACAAATAGATCGAGTGAAATTAAATAATAAACTTTTCTTATTTTGTCCAATAGGGGTTATGGTTTGTTGCTTATGGATATACTGCTCCTGGTTATGATTTTGTTCAACACATGCCTTATGCTTACATTCATGAGTTTACTCGAACTTCCATGGCTGGAAAGATTAGGTGTTTTAGATATGGATACATGAGTCTTTGGCAGAAATTAGTGAAGCCCTTACAGCAAAAGTGCACTTGAACACTGAAGTTTTGGCAGTTAGACACAATTCTTATGGTGTCAACATGGATATTATAAACAGTAGTGGAGAAGTCAAAAAAATGGAATTTGATAAAATCATTATTTCAGGGTCTTTTCCTTTCAGGAATGGAAAGACTTACAGATCACCACAATTTGATTTAGCAGGGTTTTTTACTCTGCATTATATATCTTCATTTATATTTTGCTCTCATCTTGTTCCTTTTCAGGGATTAAACTTGGTTTTTTTTCACCACAGAAAATAAAAATGAAGTAATGGATTTGGACGAGCTTGAAAAGGATATGTTTAGTATAGTATAGACTATTGATTACTACACCACTGTGTTAAAGATTGAAGGGCTAGAACACATGCCAGTTGGATTCTTTTGAAGTACCTGCACCGTTGGAACACATACCTGTACATCAGGAAGTTGCAGGTTAGTAGATTATTTTGTAGTACTTGTACCTATATCTACATCCAATCTGTGGTTCTAGCAAAAGGGTTCATACTATGTTAAATGTGAGTAGGTAAAGAATTGTCCCCAAGAGCTAAAAACAGTTTTTTTGTTTGTTTAGAGAAGGGGTTAAAAACGATTGTGTCCATTTGTTTTTGGTTAATTATGAATTCTTCTCATCTTAGCTCTTTTTTGTTCCTATAATTTTCTCTGTAAAGAATAAAGAACTTTGGTCAGTTATCTTATTCAAAAGTATGCACAGTGAACTAAATAGAAACATTGTTTTGCTGCTCGTGGGGCATCAGATAGAATTTCAGTGATAATTCAATGTTAATTGAAGTAGAGGTGCTCTTGGGGGAATTGTAATACTAATATGCATTTAGGATATATCCCTATAGGATTAGCTTTGACACTTCCCCAAATGATACGAAAAGATCATCTGATGTACTTAGTCTCCTAATAACTGAATTTAGCTCTTATTAATATGACATGTGTGTCTTTGAGTTTATCTAGGTGTTTATGTTTGCTCACATGGGTTATATATGTTTTTGGGATTTCAGGATAGTTTGTTCGCTAGCTTTCCCCTTGGTTGGCTTTTCACCAACGGTGTTGGTCTTGCATCGTACCCAACTGACAGTCCACAGGAGGATGATGATGACGTCTGGCAAAACTGTGAAGTACAAGAGTTCGCTGGACGCATATCAATCCATTTTGTGTGTAATATGATTTTAGTATTTTTAATTTCAAATTTTGTGATGAAAAGGTTTATATGTGACAAAAAAAATTATTGTGGTAAAAAAGTTTGTAAAAATATATATTTGATAGGTGACAATATTTATGCATCATTAATTAATATACTGACTCAATTTGTTAGTGACGAAATCAATATTTGTGATGAAGGGTAGTTTCCTATCGCAATGATTTTTTGTCACCAATTACATGATATTTTGTGACGTTTTAGTTTGCGTTATTAAATTAAACTTTGATCAAACTATTCAGTGACGATTTGATTTAATAGTGACGAAATATAAAAAGAC
Organism: Diospyros lotus; assembly: GCF_014633365.1. NCBI lineage: Eukaryota > Viridiplantae > Streptophyta > Magnoliopsida > Ericales > Ebenaceae > Diospyros > Diospyros lotus. The sequence continues at coordinate 31,861,273 of NC_068341.1, read as the reverse complement.
TATAGTGACGATATTAACGTCATTGTTGTCACAGTATTTAGTGACGATAGAAATTTTGTCACTATAAGAAATCTCATCACAGTAGTTTCGTGACGATTTGAACTCTAAGATGACGCAATTTTATTGGTTTTTGTGGCAAAACTATGTGTCACTAAAGGACATTCTTGCAGTGACGATAAAAATTTCGTCACCTTTCTTTTATGCATTTGTGACGAAATATAAAAAACGTCACTAATTACTTTTCCCTACGGACCTAACGTGACGATAGTTGTGACGCCATAAAATTGTCACCAATACAATTTCGTGACGAAATTCTAATCATATGTGACGATTTTGTGTCGCCACTAATGTCCAAATTTCTTGTAGTGTAGGATTGAAAAAAAATAAAAGAATCTGTCATAATTGACAATTATATATAATATTAGTTTTTATATGTAATATAGTACTAGTTTATAAATTATTAATTTAAATATATATTTATTTATAAAATATTCTTAAATTGTAATTTATTTATAGCAACCTTTAATAAAAATTTAATAAAATTGCCCATTATTTATTTTAATTAATAATTTTGATTCTTATTGAAAATTTTATTTAATTGTATAATTTGTTAAAACATTTACAAAATTAAAAATACAATTAATTCGTTAATTATAGACGCAATCATAAAAATTGATAACTAGGTGGTTATGGCTATTGATATGATTAGGATCATAGGATCATGATAACGGTCATGATCATTCTAAAATAGTAACTGAATCAATTCGTGCCCATCTTTACCCTTAACGAGTCCTACTAATGCTCGCTGTTTAACCCTAAGAATGATGCTGAGATAAAAGAGTAAGGAGAACTAGAGAAGAAAAAAATATTATTCTTCCCTTGTTGCCGTTCTTCACTTGAATCAGCCAAACTCGATCGATTTGCAGAGCGGTCGCAATGGATCTAGAGGAGAAGACGAGAGGTCGACCGAAAACTATGTTTTCCGGCGTTGATTACCGTAGGGGAACCGAAGATCTTCTTCTTCAGTTTTCGTCATCTTCTCCGGTTCGCAGAGACGTTGATTACAGGTTCAACTCTCTCCTCTCTCTCGGACACCAAATCTTCAACTCTCTGTTTTACCCTACGGAAAGGCTTTACTTTAGGTTACCGATTGTTATGTTGTTCTTGACTTACTTGCATCGCTTCTTCTTCAATGAAATTTTCAGTTCACACACAGGATCTTACGGAAACCAATTCAATTTCGGAGTATCTGCAATAAGGAATTACATTTTTTTTTAAATCTGTAATTTCTGTTTCATTTTGGTTAAAGCTATTTAAGGAAAACTTTTTAACCAATATTAAGAGAGTTCTATTTGGTGCGTGCATCCAGTTCCAGCCTTTGCGTTGTCGTTCTGTTTATTCATTGCGCTTGAACATTTTCTTTACCTTCTGTTAAGTAACCTAGCTAATCTATCATCGTGTCCTATTTTACAATTGTGCCTGTAATATATGTGAATGTTTTCTTCTTGTGCGGTAGTCATGTTATTCAATCAGTTTAAATTAAATATTGGTTCAAGTGTCGTGTAGAAAATACTTTCTACCTTAAATATGCGTTTCATTATTGCCTGGGTGGACTAGATATTGAATATAAATTAAATTATCCCCCTTTTGAAGGGATGGATTGATGCAGTGAGAGATGAAGAATCAGCAAAACAAGTGTGGAGTTTGGGGAGAACGGTATAAGATCAAGGTTGGAATGATGATATGAAAGTGATGGTTTGAGAAACTTCAAAAGGTTGCACATAATGTGTCTCAAAAGACTATATATAACATGGTTAAAATAATGATAAATCCTAGCTATTGGTTCCAGCGAAACAAATTAAAAATAATAACAGCGTTGTCTGAAATCGTTGGAGCCCTGTTGTCCACAACTGGAAGGAGCCTCCATAACTCTGGTGATGCCCTGGGAAGGCGTGTAACACTAGAACCGATCACAAATTGAGGGGAAAACAAGCAAACTAACGGCGTTGAGAGCTGGGCTTAGGAATTGACTGCCATGAACATAGACTAGGAGGAGTTGTACCATGGGTGCTCGGCTGAGGAGTGGTTATACCTTGGTGTTTATACAAATTTGTTCTAGAAGGTAGTGAGGGCCAGGTCATTGTATGGGAGGATCAATTAGTTGTTGTACTCAGTAGATAAGGCCTGATTAGGCCTTATCCAGGCATGAAATATCAATGTAAACTTTCCAGAATTTCTCCCAAACATTCTCTCTCACTCTCTCTCGATCATTCTCTTTCTCACTTTATCTGTTCTTCTAATTCTCCCTATACTTCTTCTCAATTCCCTCCTTGATTTCTTATCCAAGTTCACTGAAACAATGAGAAATTCAATGCCAGACTCAGAGGTTTGACAATATTGGTATTAGAGCACCTCCTTGGCCGACAAGCTTCTGGCGACTTCGACTTCTGTGGCGGATGGAATGAGAACGAAGAACTTTGAGGCCCATCTGCAGTAGTTCGGCACCACGATTTCCGACTTACAAAACATAGTAGACCAATAAGAGTTTGGGTCCAATCGGAATCATGAAGTGATCACTTCTTTAGATTGAAAGATGGAGAACTCGATGGGAGGATTGGAGAGGAAGGTAGATGTGGTAATTGCCCAGATGCGAATTGAAATTGGTCGTCAAATAGGTGGCCTACGAGAGAAAGTTGGGAGTCAAATTTGGGAGCAGTTATAGAGTTTCATGGTGATGTTTGTCAGTGAAAACTCAGCAAGACTCTCCATTGACTTTCCTCCTAGGGAGAGATCAAAACCACTATTATTGGGGGTTGGGGAGACCCATCGAGTTGCCGGGACCTCTGAGTTAGGGGAATAGTCGGCAGTGAATGGGGAGAATATGTTTAAAAGGGGGTAGGAAGTGCTAGCTGCCCAAAATTAGCCTTGTTTTCCTCTACTAAAAATGGAGATTCCCTTGTTTGATGGTCTTAGTCCGAGGTGGTGGGTAAGGAGGTGTGAAAGAATGTTTAGTTTGTACAATATACAGGACCAACATAAAGTGACTATGGCTACTGCCTACCTCAACGATGTAGGGGACGCTTGATTCCATGGTTGGTCAAGGGTGAAGGAGAGCTATCAATGGGATGAATTCGTGGAAGATTTGTATGAAAGGTTTGGGGATAGGAATATGATGGATATAGTCAAGGAATTCAATAAGTTAAGACAAGAGGGAATAGTAAAAAAACTATCAACTGAGGTTTGAAAAGATGAAGTTGCTGATGATTAATGTTGTATTAGACTCACTGGATTAGGCATATAATAGATGAAATAGATCTTTCTCAATCTCTTACCCACTCTCGTATCAACGGTATAAGAGATAACACAAACATAAATGAAGAGAATTGAAAGAATAGAACATTAAGTGAAATCAAACCAAACAAGGAGCCAACGATTATCCTGGTTTGGATTGCAAGAGATGCAACCCTACATCTACCAGTCAAACACCCCCAAGAGTAGTCTTTTATTGCCAAGAATGATCAGTACAACAGCTTTTTGATCCCTCTTTTCTATCCCCAAGTACATTAAATCTTCGCTCCCCAAGATTATAAAGCTATCTCAAAACACTAGCATTTCTCTCAAAACAAAACAACACTCGTTTCAATAGAATGAGACAATCGTACCAACTGGCTATTCCTCGCCCTCTATTTTTAATAGGGGTGGACATCCCAATGAAACTAATTGGAATTTATATAATTTTGGTTTGACCCCCAAACTTTCACTAATTACATTTAGGGTATAATTTCTAATTGCTTATCTAAACCTTAGCCACTTTATGCCACTGCCTTCACTGATCTTCTAGGTTAACTCGAGGCAAACATATCAACAATTAACCACAACTCCCATCTAATCGAGGCTTATTTTGTCTCTAAGTTTCATTAATGGCTTGAGTGAGGAATTAAGATCTATGATTAAGATGCTATAGCCAAAAACCATTAAACAAGCAGCCAAAAGTGCTAAGTTACATGAATTAATAGTGGAGGCCCTAATAAAAAAGTAGAGGTTGTAGGCAAATGGGATAAATTCTAGTGCCCAATAGTAAGAAGGAAAAGGATTTAGCAAGGAGGTCCCTAAATTCAACCAAGGTTCGAGAGGTTGGACAATCCCAACAACTATCACCCCTATGCAGTCACAAGGGGGAAAACTCATGGAGCAAAGGAGGCAAGTTGGATTATGCTATTGGTGTGAGGAAAAATATTCTCCCGGTCACCAGTGCAACAGATAACTACTTTTGTTGGAAGGGAAGAAAGATGAAATGGAAGCAAATGAGGAGATGGTTACATTTTAAGGTGAATCTAGAGCTGAGGATAATGGAGAGATTTCTCTGCTTGCATTAAAAGGGCTGACCAATAGTAAGATAATTAAGGTGGAATGGAGGATACCTAATTGCAAATTGATGGTCTTAATTGATAGTGGGAGTACCCCCAATTTTTTTGGATGAAGGCACAACAAGGAGAGTGGGCTGTAAATTGACCAACACTCACCTCTTTTTACTAACCATGGCTAATGGTAGCAGGGTAGTGAGCAAATTTGATGTGTTGGGTTTTCTTGGCAGATGTAAGGAGAGGAGTTCAAGGTTGACTTAAGATTGTTAAAGTTGGGTGGGTTCGACATAGTATTGGGAGTGGACTGGATGAAGAATGTGAGTCCCATAATTTTCGATTTCAACATTTGGTAGTAGTCATCACTAGTGACGTATTAGTGGCATTATGAGAACTGATGAACACTACAGTAGAATGCATCCTAATAAATGTCTTATTCTTAAGCTATTAAGACTATGTTTTAAAATGGTTACCTAAGATTAGTCTTATGGCTTGGAAGAATATAAGTGACAGAAGAGAATAAGTCGTTGATGACCGATTTCTAGGAGTAGTTAGGCATTTGTAACGGTAACTACTAATAAGGTAACTACCGGTTAGTTAGGTATTTTCTCCTTGTAACTCCCGGCTCTATGATCTATAAATAGAGGGTTAGGGTGAGTGTTTTATCTCTTCTGTTTTCATTGTATCTTGTGATTATGTACTACTAGAAAGAAAAGCCTTAGTCTTTATAATCTCGGTGAGGATAGCTCGGTCCATAGAGTTGTGAGTGCAGTGCATTGTAATGATTTTGATTTCAAGATAGTGGAAGATTGAAGTCCTTGATAGTCTGGATGTAGGATCTACCTATTCAAGGTGATTCGAATCATGATAAAATTTGGTGTCCCTGTGTATTTTTGTGTTGTTTTCTGTTCTATCCTATTATGTGAGAAGTCTTGTGTCTTTCTTGAAGGTTGATTGCGAGTGTGTGAAGCGTGAATTGAATCAACAATATGTGACAAAAGATATTTGAATTTAGGATTTCTTAAAGTAATTCCTAGTTCTTAGATTTCTTAGAAGGAGAATATGATTAATCGATTACAGACTGGCACATGGGCTGCTACTTTTGATTAGTATGAGATGTTAATTATAAAAGATGGTGAGTCACATGCTATATTTCATGAGATGAAAATAACAGACATGTGGGTAGATGTTAGTTGATCATCTACTAAATGTGACACAAGTAACATATCACATGGCTGAGAGAATTAATGACTGTTACTGGTTTCGATTGTGTTATTAGTCCTTAGACCAGAGGTAATACAATTGTCTTGTATGTTGGTGTCAGAGATTTGCCATTATGCGGAACCGCCCAAATATTGCGATGGGAATGTTCTCTATGTGGCGTCTGTACAGTAACGTATGGAGGCATGTGATTACTAATGGAATCCATTGACCTTTAGTGTGAGACAAACATCTTATGCAATCAATTATGGCTTGTGATTGTTTAAACCCCTAGCCAGAGTGTACATGATTGGAAAGGAAAGGATTTTCTAATGTCAAAAAGAGTTTCGAAGTGATATCTTAATCACACCATGCTAGATCTTGGCATAGTTATCGAGTTTTGTGAGTTTGATCAGTCCATAGCTCTCACTTGATCAGGATGTTATTCGATGGAAGGATTATAGTACATGAGAATCGAATGCCTTAATAGACTCACTTGAAGTTATGACTTCATTACTGATAAGATCGTCCTGACATAATACTAGTTGTCACTCAAGACCTTTCGAGATGCATTAAGGAGATGGAAAGATCCTTATTGTAGATCAAATCATTTGATTGACGTCAAGGTCGTTAATGTGTCTCGATTACTATTCAGTGTTGAACTTAGAAGGTCACACACAAATCTGAGTGTGGTATTGGATTAATGATGTATTGTTGTAATTAATTCTTGATCATCATTAAGGGTTAATGATGAAAGACGTTGTTAAGAGTTAGCGGAATTGGTTTAATCAATAAGAGAAAATTGTTAAGAGTTAGCGGAATTGGTTTAATCAATAGGAGAAAATTGTTAAGAGTTAACATGCATGCCATTAAGAGTTAACGGGGGTATCGGTTTCATTAAGAGTTAATGGCGGGTCTAGATGCAATTAAGTGAAAGTTGAGACGAGGGAATAAAAGCGATCGATCGGTCTTGGAGGCAGTCGATTGGTCCTTGATGAATCACCCCGAGTCGATCGACTGGTTCTGAATCGGTCGACCATTCCTTGTTTAGTCCAATTCATGCATAATCCAACCTAGGAACATATGCAAGTAGTGAGAAGAATATTATGTTATCTAAAAGCAACACCAAGGAAAGGCTTGTTATTCTAATCAGGGAAGGAATTGGAGGTTATAGGATACACAGATGCTGATTATGGGGGTTCATTTGTGGATATGAGATCAATTATAGGCTATTGTGTATTCTTAGGAGGTAACTTGGTGTCCTAGAGAAGTAAAAAACAAAATATAATGGCTCGGTCTAGTGTAGAAGCTGAATTTCGGACACTGGCACTTGGTTTATGTAAATTATTATGGTTAAAAATAGTGTTGGATGATCTAAAAATCCTTATCATGGACCAATGAAGTTGTTTTGTGACAATTAATCAATTATTGTAATACCCGAGAAATTATTAAGAGTATAAATGATTTTTAATGAAGGGTATAACGGGAATTATCGAAAGAATAAGGCTATATGATACACTAACGCAGTTTTAGATAATTAAATCAGTCGGAGGGAGTAACCCGGACCTTAGATAGCCAAAGAAAATTATACAATATCGACAAGTGATTCGAATTATGATTTTTAGTGATGAAAGAAATTGGATCAAGAACAGTTTTCGGTACAGCTGTCGACTGGGCTGAGAAAATCGAATCGACGTTAGAGATATCTGAAAAGGTCAACGGAACGTGTCAAGGACTAATATTTTAAGTATAAAACAACCCTTAAGCGATTTCAGATTAAATTAAATGGATTTAGGGTCAATTTAACCAGCCGGGGCTAAGTGCAGTTTTCTAAACCTGCCAGAGGGAGGTCAAAACGGTAATTTTTCAGGAATTTCGAGGGTCAAACGAGATGTGCTAAGCTTGAGGGACTTAGTGGTATATTTGGATTTATCAGGGGTGTTGTGAAAAGGGCAGAAGTGTCGTTTAAAGAAATTGGGGGCCAAAGTGTAATAAATGGAAAATGATGGTGTGAACGCGAAGGAAGGTGGCCGCCGCAAATCCACGCACATGGAGGCCAAATTTGGAGATTGGACGGCCGAGGGAGGTTCGGGGGAGGTCGTATACGGCGATGGGATGCTTGGGGTCCAAGTTGAGGCCGTTGATTGGCCGGAATTCGATCGGTTTTTGGGTATAAAAGGGGCCGAGGGTTTCGGATTTTGGGGCCTGAAATCGACCTTGTTTTCGAATGATTTTGGGAGATTGATTAAGGGGTTTCTGATCCTTGTGTCAAGGAGAAGAAAATGGGAGTGTTTTGAAGCATTTTGGATCAGCTTAGAGGCCAAACGAGGCTTGGCCGAGAACGGGTGGCGGACCGCCACTGGCCGCCTGTAACTGCCCGTTTGGGGCGTTTTTCGGTGACGTTTCGGCACGAAAATCATGCCATTAGGATCGATTCTCCAAGGGCTTCAAGGGGGTATCTTTTGTTTGGGCATCGGAGACGTCGACGGCGGTCGGAAAATTGGAGAAGATGGTGGCGCGTGGCTGCACGCGCCAGCCTTCACGCGCAGCCACGCGCTAGGCGCGTGAGAGCGCGTGCCAAAGGGTAATTCAGTAATTTTAATTCCAGTATTTTTGTTAATTTATTTGAGGATTTATCATGTTGAAACATTTTGGAAAATGTTTGAGGAAATAATTATTTTGGAATTATCAAGGAGAAAATTGGGAGAAAATAGAGAAAATTAAGGAAAAATTGAGGAAAATAGATTTTAATGCTTCCTCAATTAAATATGATATTTAGGAAGTATCTTGGCTGGAGGTTGAGCACAAGTTCAAGTATTTGGGGTTTGGCACGTAAATCGAGGCCGTGCACGAGGATCGAGGCGATCCGAATACGTTCGAGGTGAGTGGTTTGATTCCAACTTTTCCTTGTCTTAGAAGTGTTTTAGGTGCTTGTGGTGAGTTCTAGTGAGCGATTATACCCTCCTAGACATAAATTGTTTTTCAAGGCTTTTACTTATGATCATTGTGTCGATATTTGCTTCATTGCATTAACTGTTTTATTTTAAAATGTTGGTGCATGGCGTGTAAATTTTCATATCATTTGGGGTCAAGTTTAATTGCATCGTTGGGTCCGTATGGGGCGGGATGGGGTCTGCTTGAGATTGGGACAATGTTAATCCAGGTGAACGGGTGTCACACTGGGGGCACTCGAGGGAATAATGTTAAACCAGGTGAACGGGTGTCACGACGGTGCACCCGAGGGATTAACGTTGGACCAGGTGAACGTGTGTCACAGTGGGACATTCGAGGGATTAAGTATGTCAAGGTGATATCTCAAGTTAGACATGTTTTGCATGTTGCCGCTTGTCTGAATATGCCATGCTCGTGTGTCTCTCATGCATTGTATAATCTGTTTCTATACCGTCACTTAGATGTTTTATCATCTAACTTGGGCTATGCCCCTGGAACGTTTAATGTTCCAGTCAGGAACTGCTGCGAGGGCAAGGATGTGGCGGGTTGAGGCCCAATGGTGCTTAGTTTGTTAAGTCGTTGTAACGTTTGGAGGATTTAATATGCATTTCAGGTTGTAAATGAACAGTTGTATAATAGCAATTTTATCATTTGATCTGTATTACATATTTTGCTATGGAAACACAATGTAAGAATTATGGTGTTCTGGTATTAGTGTATCCGCTGCGTTGTATTAAGACTCGTTTAGTTTAAGATTATTGATCTTGATAGTTAAACAGGCAAGACTGGGGTTCGCGGGGTTTTGTTTCTGCATGTGAAGATTGTTCTTGAAATACCGCGCGTGTTGAACTTAAAGAGGAAAAAAAAAAGAAATCCCGAGAATACCCTTATAGTGACACGCTTGGCGAGACGGGGTGTTACAGTTATCAACATTGCACATAATCTAGTGCAACACGACTGCACCAAGCATGTTGAGATGAATCGTCATTTCATTAAAAAAAAATTAAAGGTTGGAGAAATTTGTATACCCTTTCTTACTTCAGAAAATCAGCTAGTTGATGTATTAACAAATGGTCTTCTTATCAAGAGGTTTGAGGAGCTTGTAAACAAACTGTGAATGATGGATATTCATTCACCAGATTGAGGGGGAGTGTTAACTGATTCTCGAGACTTATGAGGAAATTGGAGGAAGATCTTTTGGGCTAATCTTCCTAAATTAGACAGATTCTATCTCCAAAATTTAGAAAGAAGTTTTGATTTAGATATTTCCTATTATTGTCTTTGTATTTTTTATTTCTTTGTATAATATACAACATATCTTTCCTTTTTATGTATCTTTCCTATATTGTTTTCTTCTTCCCTATTAATAGGGAATGTAATACAGTGTTCATATCATTGAGTAATAGAATTGTTTGGTTCTTCCTATATCTTTATGATCCAATTTCTATAAAAGGAAATACTACGAAAGGAAACAATGATAATCCTCTCAATTTGATTTGATTCTGCAATCTTCCAATAAATTACAATCATTTTAAGGGCTTCCATATGATCCACAATCATAAAAATAAAAAATAAAAAAATATGGATTTCATATTATCCTAATCTCTTCCTATAATCAAAATAAAAAAATGTTACAAGTATCACAAGAATCCATGTATTAGTCACAACCAAAACTAAGTGTTCTTTGTTTGACTTGTATCTTCAAGTATCTACAAATTGTGAAAAGAGAGAATTGAATTAAAATGTGCATAACATATATATACATACAAACATGCCTATTTTTTTTTCTACCACAAACTAATTATGAAACAAAGTAAAGTAAGCCAAAATAGATAGAATCAACCACATTGTCAATCCAACAACCAAATGAAAATAACCATAAAACTATTGGATGCATTTTTATAGAACCTATTATTCTTGAGACCAAGCATCAATGCTTGCTAAAAGATTTAAAATTTTATTATTTTATATCTTCTTTTGCATCAACCTATTACATGAATTGTGTACAAAATATCATTTCAAAATCATTCACAAAAAAGAATCAAGCACTAACTAAACCTTCTAATCCTCTAATTCTTTCATTTGTCCAATCTCACTAACCACTCCAAAAGTGACAAAAGAATCATGAAAAAATATATCAACAAAGAAAAATATATAAAGAAACAAAATAAACTCCATAGAAACAAAAGAACATTAATCCTTAACACTCTCTCTAATCAATAATCAATATTATTAGCAATTAATTAGGTTCACCATGAACCTCACGTAAGAGGTTTAAGAATGTAATACCTATGTAACAAAAAGTTGTCGAAAAACTTTCATATGATCTAGCTTTGAACATCGTCCTACAAAAATTTAAACCATTTGATAATAAAAAAAAAGCTTTATGTTTAGAAGTATTCATGTATTTGAAAATAGTCTTACACCACAAAGTTAAGAAAAAATAAATAAATCCCTAAAAAACTATGAAGTGAAAAAAGAATTTCATGAGGATCTTCGTCAATAGTAGATAGGGGAAATTCAGTTGAAGCATTTGGGTGTTGTTGCATGAAATATTCAACCCTTAACAATCTCTCTTCAAACTCTACAATGAGCCTCTTTAGAATGCGATTTTCTTCATCCTTGTCATGAAGTTTAGTTTGAAGCTCTTCCATTTTTTTTTACTAGAATCTTTGAAATTTTGGCTGTGATGCTGCGCTCCAAAACATTTTTCAATGACCTCAATATTAGAAAGTGTTGGCTCTATTTGAATGGTCTCTATAATTTGAACCTACGAAATTTGGATAGACATAAAATTGAATGGTAGAATACTACTCAAAGCAACTTTAATAAAAGCTAAAGTAGTAGAAAATACATATTTTTCTTCAATTTCAGGCTCAACCAACTTTCCATTTTTCTTTCGAGTTTCAAAAAAGATCTTTCCCATATTGGGTGGATTACCTTTTTTCCCTCCCTTTTGACAATTATATATAAAATCATTAAAAATATTATATTGAACAATAAACATCATAAATAAATAAGTTTCTATTTATTACCATTTCATAAATAATCTTTCTATGAGGCTTACTATCAGTGCAATGAGGCATTAAAGATTTAGCTCAATTTTGAAAGGCTTGAAAGCTTATTTTCTATATAAAAATAAAAAAATAATTATCAATTGAGACATGTAGCAACAAAGAATCATAAACATTAAAACCATTTTACATTTGTATTTCAAAACTAGATCATACCTTAAAATGCTCAGTTAAAAAGTGTTTAGTGAGAAGCCTTTTCCAATCCTCCTCCTCCATGCTTTTTGGCTTATTTTTCAAAGTCTTAGCTACAATTTTAGAAGGTCTAACATATGTTGTATTTAAAATTGATCTCCAATTCAATCACAAGACATTCATATATTCCAAGGTGTGGTCACAATACAACTCTATGTCAAGATTCTCAAATTTATCCTATTCAAAATGATGTATAATTAGTAAAATTGACAGGACATCAAAGATCATTTTAATTTTATAAGCTGAACTCATTCTATCTATGAAGTTAAGAGCTGCATCCTTAGCCATGTATGATATGGAATTTCATTACTTCAAACAAGACCTTAAGGTTCTTCTAAACCACCCAACGGGAGGACAATTCTATGAGTAAACAATCAAAATAAAAGATAGAGTAAAATGGATAATTTACCTTAATCGTTTCCCACATGTGATTTTTCTGATTGTTCCCAATTTCTTTCCAAGCTTTTACTTGTACAGGACAAATGATTTGATTACGCACAATTCTTCCCAAGTGCCTCGATCATAATTGATGATTCTCTCGCACTGCTCGATTGTTGTAGAAGATGATTGGGAGTTTTTCTCCACTTTTGTGGTAGCTACTTTCTTGTTCTGATTTATTCTTCGAATCTTCGAACTTTCTTTTTTTTAGTATAGATTTCACCCGTAAGAATTTGGAAAATAAAAAAATATTAAAATACTTATAATTAAATATAAACCAAATTAAGACTTGAATAGCATGTACTTCCTCTCAACTACTTTTTCTAGGATAGTAAACACTAGTTCACCTGATTTGCCATCATGAGTCATAGGAGTATAATTTGTAACAATGTAATACCCAACAACTCCTATTGGTAAGAGAATTCCTAAAAAAAATTGCATAACCATTCAATATTATAGATCAAAATTACAAGTTAAAATTTGCACAACAAATTTTAAATTAGAAAAATAACCTTGCATAATACATGCTTTCCCAATACTAGACATGTTAACATCTTAAAGACCATTCTGAATATCTAATTGTGTAGCGATGGCATTTTACCATCAAACTACACTAGCAACTTCAACCCCTCCAACAATAGTGTCAGTAATTGTTATTTTATTGTTTTCCTTGAGATCACCATGTATGTTCACATTTGTTACCTTTGGAGATTCTGGTAATTATGAAACATATAAATAATCAATAAACATTTGATAAATTAAAGGACATGGTAAATATTATTTAGAATATAGACATAGTAGAGAAAGATACCAAAACTTGGATTATGTTAAGAAAGATAGAGGAATGGATGTTGTCCCTCTAAGTTTTGGTATTTTTCCCTACTATGTCTATATTCTAAATAATATTTACTATGTCCTTTTATTTATCAAATGTTTATTGATTGTTTATGTGTTTCATAATTACTAGAACTTCCAAAGGTAACAAATGTGAACATACATGGTGATCTCAAAGGAAAACAATAAAATAATATTAAAGGGGCTAAAGTTGCTAGTGTAGTTCAATGGTATAAAATCACTACTACACAATTAAATATATAGAATGGTCTTGAAGAAATTAGCATGTCTAGCATTGAAAAGGCATATATTATGCAAGACTATTTTTTTTTTTATTTAAAATTTGCTGCAAATTTTAACTTGTAATTTTAATCTATAATATTGAATGGTTTTGCAAAATTTTTTAGGAATTTCTCTTACCAGTAGGTGTTGTAGGGTATTACATTATTGCAAATTACACTCTTATGACTCATGATGGTAAATCAGGTGAATTAGTATTTACTATTTCAGAAAAAGTAGTTGAGAGTAAGTATATGCTATTCAAGTCTTATTTTAGTTTATATTTAATTATATGTATTTTAATGTTTCTTTATTTTCCAAATTTGTACAAGTGAAATTCATACTTAGAAAAAGAAAGTTCGAAGAAAAAATCAGAACAAGAAAGTAGCTGATCTCAAAAGTGGAGAAAAACTTCCAATTATCTTCTACAACAATCGAGTAGTGGGGGAGAATAATCAATTATGGTCTAGGCATTTGGGAAAATTGTGCTTAATCGAATCATTTATCCTATATAAGTAAATGCTTGGAAAGAAATTGGGGAAAATGAGAAAAATCACATGTGGGAAACGATTAAGGTAAATTATTCATTTTACTCTATTTTATTTTGATTGTTTACTCAGAGCATTGTCCTTCTTTTGGGTGGTTTAGAGGAACCTTAGGGTCTTGTTTGAAGTAATGAAATTCAATATCATACATGGCTAAGGATGCAACTTTTTACTTCATTGATAGAATGAGTTTAGCTTATAAAATTAAGATGATCTTTGATGTCTTGTCAATTTTATTAATTATACATCATTTTTAATATGATAAATTTGAGAATCCTGACAGAGTTGTATCGTGACCACACCTTGGAACATATGAATGTCTTGTGGTTGAATTGGAGATCAAGTTTAAATACAAAATATGTTAGACCTTGTAAAACTGTAACTAAGACTTTGAAAAATAAGCCAGAAAGTATGGAGGATTAGGAATGGTTTCTGGCTAAACACTTTTTAATTGAGGATTTTAAGGTATGATCTATTTTTGAAATACAAATGCGAAATGGTTTTAATGTTATGATTCTTTGTTGCTACATGTCTCCATTGGTAATTATTTTTTGGTTTTTATATAGAAAATAACTTTCCAATCCTTTCAAAATCGAGCTAAATCTTTAATGCCTCATTGCACGGGTAGTAAGTCTCATAGAAAGATTATTTATGAAATGGTAATAAATAGAACCTTATTTATTTATGATGTTTATTGTTGAATATAATATTTTTAATGATTTTATATATAATTGTCAAAGGGAGGGAAAGAAGGTAATCCACTCGATATGGGAAAGATCTTTTTGAAACTCGAAAGAATAATGGAAAGTTGGTTGAGCCTAAAATTGAAGAAAAATAAGTATTTTCTACTACTTTAGCTTTTATTAAAGTTGCTTTGAGTAGTATTCTACCATTCAATTTTATGTCTATTAGTAGGTTCAAATTGTAGAGATCATTCAAATAGAGCCAACACTTTCTAATATTGAGGTCATTGAAAAATGTTTTGGAGCGCAACATCACAGCCATGCGTTTGGCTATGAGGGTGAAATCAAATGGAAAAATTTCAAAGATCCTAGTAAAAAAAAAATGAAAGAGCTTCAAACTAAACTTCATGACAAGGATGAAGAAAATCGCATTATAAAGAGGCTCATTGTAGAGTTTGAAGAGAGATTGTTAAGGGTTGAATATTTCATGCAACAACGCCCAAATACTTCAACTGAATTTTCCCCATCTACTATTGACGAAGATCCTCATGAAATTCTTTTTTCACTTCATAGTTTTGTAGGGATTTATTTATTTTTTCTTGATTTTGTGATGTAAGACTATTTTCAAATACATGAATACGTCTAAACATAAAGTTTTTTTTTTATTATTATTATCAAATGGTTTAAATTTTTGTAGGACGATGTTCAAAGCTAGATCATATGAAAGTTTTTCGACAACTTTTTGTTACATAGGTATTACATTCTTAAACCTCTTACGTGAGGTTCATGGTGAACCTAATTAATTGCTAATAATATTGATTATTGATTAGAGAGAATGTTAATCATGTGATTAATGTTCTTTTGTTTTTATGGAGTTTATTTTGTTTCTTTATATATTTTTCTTTGTTGATATATTTTTTCATGATTCTTTTGTCACTTTTGGAGTGGTTAGTGAGATTGGACAAATGAAAGAATTAGAGGATTAGAAGGTTTAGTTAGTGCTTGATTCTTTTTTGTGAATGATTTTGAAATGAGATTTTATACATGTAATACCTCATGTTTGAATGAAGTTTCCACGTAATTTAAACAAGTTTAGAATACTGAAAAATTGGTTCGATACCAGTTATAAGTACCGAATCAACTGCAGGGAATGCCTCGTAGTGAAATTGTCTAAGAAAAATTATATGGTCTCGATGAGCGTTCCGAGATAAGATTATGGTATCAAAAGAAATCGGATCGGGAACGATTTTCGGTATAGTTAAAATGAAGCTTTCAGTTAGACTGCAAAATCGAATCGTCATAGGGGACTCCCGAAAAATCAACAGAACCCTAGGGGGCTCTGATTTTTCGTAATAAACAACATTTCAGTGGTTTCAGGATGAAACGATAGCCTGGTGAGGACACTGGGCAAAATCGTCATTTTCAACTAAGCTTTGAATTATTAATTTTAGATTTTCAATATCGGAATGCAATCTAATTTAATGTTTGAGGATGTAATTGTAATTAAGCAATTGTCTTAATGAATTTAGAATGAAATGTGAGGTTTAAAAGTATAATTTCTCTATTAATATAGTACAATATATATATATATGTAGTTATATATATAAGTATGGGTGTAGCAGTGCTTGTGTGATGGCCATTCTGTGAAGCTTCATGGCCAAGGATTTCTTGCATGATTAAGCCATGCTTTCTGCATCCGAAATTTACGCAAATTGGAAGAGAATGGCATCGAGATTTGAGGAAATGATAGCTAAATTTGTGGAGATTTTCTGATTATATGATGTGCGTGGTGGGCAAGCATACAACAGTGATATATATGTATATATAAATAGGTTTTGCGTGGAGCCACTGCCTATAAATTGGCAGTGATCGTGGCCAAGAGAAGGAGAGGAAATGGAGGGAGATCGAGAGAGAGAGAGTGGGCTAGAGTGGAGGCCAAGCTAGTAGCCGAAACCAGCGGCGGTAGGAGGTCAACAGCCATGGCAGCAAGCTGCGGCCATGGTAGCTCGGTCGAAGGCGGCAAGGTGGAGCAGCAGCCGACCATAGGAAGGTCGGTGGTGGCTGGTGTGGTGGTCGGTGAGGTTCGCGGCGGTCGTCGGGTGCAAGAAGGAGGACTGGTGGAGCTAGGCTATGCTCGCATGGTGGCTGTTCGCACGCAAGCATGCGTGAAGCAGGGAAGAGGAAGGCAGGGAAGGAAGAAGAAGAAGAAGAAATGAGGAGAAGAAGGAAGAAGAAAAGAAAAGAAAGAAAAAGAAAGGAAATAAGAAAAAAAAAAGAAAAAGAAAAATGGAGGGAAGCTGGGCGTGCGCAGGTAACAAGAGGCAGGGGAGGAAGAAGGAGGAAAAAGAAAAGAAAAAAAAGAAAAAGAAAAAGGAAGAAAAGAAAAGAAATGGAGGAAAAATAGAAAAAATTCTCGAAAAAATGGGAAATGGATATTTATTAATATTTCAGAGATTTTAGACAAGAAAATGGTTTGGGCACACGTTTCGAGAATATGACACGCATACCGAAGAAACTAGAGATGCCAAGTTAAGGTAAGTAAAATTTCCTAGAAAATTTCATAAATTCAAGAATATTATTTTATGAATTTTCATAGTGAAATATTTGATAAAATAATTGAGAAATATTTAGTTTGCATTTATTGAGAAAAAATAGGAGGAAATAGAGAGAAAAATAAAGAAAATGCAAGAAATTATGGAAAAATAAGCTTTAATACTTATTTAAATAAATATGGTGATTAGGATGCTTTGAGGCTTAAAGTTGAAGTGACTTGTGAGAGTTTTGAGGCTGGCATGCAAATCGAGGCGATACACGGATTTCGAGACATGCGCGAATATCGAGGTAGCCTATAAGCTTGAGAAGGTAAGTAGTGCTTTCCAACTGAATTTGGTTTTATGGAAAATGCTTGGTTTGTAGGTGATTTATATTTCAAACCCTGATCCTCGGGAATGCTTTCATCATATTAACATGCTCTAATATGTATTTATCACGTAGACTGCATGCATGACATGATTATGAAATGCATAAATATACGTTGATATCATTGATCACGCGTATTGTGGCCGTAAGGAGTACGAACTGGCACCGTTGCTTTACCAAAGATGCACCCATACACCCTGGCTTCGAAAGAGGTGGCCGCAAAAATGGTGAGTAGTATGAAGGGTGTAGTTGACCCTTACGATGAGTAAGACATTGCATTCGTGCACGAAATATATTTTTTGTACCCTTACTTAGATGATTCATCATCTAACTTGGGCTTTGCCCCTAGAATATTCAAACGTTCTAGATGGAGATTGTAGCTGATACGAGGATAAATGAGGCATGAAATGGCACTTAGCAGAGTGCATGAGGAATGAAATGTATGTTATGTAGCCTATGTATTTAAGTTCTGCTGCTTTGAATTCTGAACGTTTTGAAAAATATTGATATATATCCTTATGGTTAATGAAGATGTAAGAATTGATTTATGATCAATGTTAAGATATCAGGTTTCAATCATTGCTTCCGCATTTGATGTGTATAATGATTCTCTTTCGAGATAAATGAATGAGAATTCTGGGACGGATTCGAGAAATAATGTGGTTTAGTATTAGTTTGAAAGAAAAAAAATTTATTGTCCTAAAATTGTCCCAAGTTATAACGTCCCCGAGAAGCGGGGCGTTACAGTACACAATTCATGTAATAGGTTGATGCAAAATAAGATATAAAATAATAAAATTTTAAATCTTTTAGCAAGCATTGATGCTTGGTCTCAAGAATAATGGGTTCTATAAAGATGCATCCAATAGTTTTATGGTTATTTTCATTTGGTTGTTGGATTGACAATGTGGTTGATTCTATCTATTTTGGCTTGGTTTACTTTGTTTCATAATTAGTTTGTGGTAGAAAAAAAAATAGGCATGTTTGTATGTATATATTTGTTATGCACATTTTAATCCAATTCTCTCTTTTCACAATTTGTAGGTAATTAAAGATATAAGTCAAGTAAGGAACACTTAGTATTGGTTGTGACTAATACATGGATTCTTGTGATACTTGTAACGATTTTTTGATTTTGATTATAGGAAGAGATTAGGATAATATGAAACTCGTAGGTTTTTTTTTTTTTTTTTTTTTCACTTTTATGATTGTGGATCATATGGAAGCCCTTAAGATGATTGTAATTAGTACATAATCAATGTCAATGTTCATATTTTGCGTATATCTTGTTTTTACTAAATTAATAAATACAAAATAAATTCCTATATAATAGTTACAATGGTTATTAGGATTGTAATAATAGTAACAGTGACTAGTAAGTATAGTTATAACGACGAGAATATTCATCTTTGATGTTATGTTTAGTGAATGGTGAATATTGTAATAACAATGAGGTATTCATTGTTGATATTATGTTTAGTGACTGGTAAATATTACAATAACGATGAGAATATTCATCGTTGATATTATGTTTAGTGACCATAAACATTATTATAGTGACAAAAATAGTCGTCGTCATTATTATTTTTAATGATAGGACTTATGCCCCTCATTGTGTAGATCCAAATGATTGCAGTGATTATAATAAAGAGCTTGTGGCAGCAAGACAAACTATTAAAAATTACAATGCCAAAAGAGGTAGACTAGCAGAAAACACAAAATCAAGAGCTGTAGAAATAGGGGAGGCTAGGATTGATGCTGGGTTTAATGGTGAGGATATATGTAACAGATCTTGTGAAGGTAGAATAGATGGTGGTGAGCCATACCCAAGAAGCTTAGATCCAGATGATTCAAATGTCAATGATTGTCAATTAGGGTAGGAGTTAATAAAAAAGAAACAAGGAAAGGAGAGGAAAACACACTTTGATCTAGGTGTTGTTGTGCCTTACTAGGAACTTGGAACAATATTTAAAAATGTGTAGGAATTTAGAGAGGTTGTTTTGAATTATGCCGTTGTGAAAGGGGTTGATGTTGTTTCAAGGCTAAATGAACCAAAAAGGGTTAGAGTCAAGTGTAGAGAAGGTTGTCCTTGGTTTCTATTTGGTAGTCTTAAGACCACCAACAACTTCATAATCAAAACTTACAATCCAGTGCACAAATGCTATTAGGAAACCAAAAATAAAAGGTGTAATTCAGTTGGCAATTCTTATCCCACAATCTATGCGATTGATTATAATCAATCTTAATTGTTGGAATTGATTAGTTGATGTAAATTAGTAATTGATGTTGTAACGACCCTAAAGTGGTACTTAATATCAGTTTAATGGTATTTTAAATGTGGGTTTAAGTATTTTAATATTTAATGATAACTTGCTTTGAAGGCACAAAAAGAATTCTTGGATTGTATAATTTTTTATTATGGTTCATGTGGTCGTGAAAATAAGTATTTGAGTCTAATTTTTAGAAATCAGGAAATAACATAATGGGCCACAATTAATTAATGAGCTCATGGATTTATCATGTGGGCTATATAATTGTTAGTTTGGGCTTAGGCTCATAGTGATTAATAATTTGAAAATAATGGAATTGGTGGTGTAATAAAGAAATGGAAAAAGGGAAAATCAATTAAGTTAGCATTTGTCAATAGAGCTCCTGGATATTTTTTGTCTATAATATGAAAGGAAGGGCATTTTGGTAATTGATGGAGTTGGCGTGCAATTTGTACACATTTCCTCTTTTTTGCAACAATTGTATGCGAATCCCCCTTATTTTAGTACGTATCCTTCCTTTTTTACTATTCCATTGCTTCCTCTCCAATTCTCTTCGTGTCTTTTTCTATTTCATACATTTTCTTCTCCTTCTCCCCTTGTTCTGTTGGCGATTGGAGCTTTAGTGGACACGTTGTTTTTCTCTGTTGGCTGCTGTTCTCAAGCAAGTTCCTTCCACACTCTCTTTTGAAATTCTACAAGTTTCCTTGCATCTTATCTCACTCTTGTGTGAGTTCCTATTCGTCTCCCCATTATGACTGTAAATCTTTATATACATATATATACATATTTGTTATTGTAATTTTTCTCTTGTTATAGTATCCTTATTTCTTTTTCTTGAATTTCCTTGCTAAACAACCTTGCGATCCCTTAATGTATCGAAATGGGGTTTGCTTTACCCCTAAATTTATTTTGGAATGGCATATTTTTGTTTCCTGCAAGAGCTTTGTTCATTTCCACGAGGGAAGCGATGATATATATATATATATATGTTGATAGGAATATGGCCCATTCGAATAGGCTGCCCAGCCATTCGAATGGGAGCTCTTATAATACCCCATATTTTTGTGAAGATGCAACGTATTTTAAGTGAGTTTAAAATATCGAAAAATATGTTTGAAATGGCAACGAGTGACCAAACCAATCGCAGGGAGTGTCCTAGATCTTAGATACCTGAAGATAAATGTATATTTTTTATGAGCGTCTCGAGGCGAGATTTATGACGCTGAAAGAAATTAAATCAGAGACGATTTTTCGATTAAGCTAAGTTGTAGCCTAAAATAGCCGAATAATGGTAAGGGGCTTCGGAAAATCGTACATATCGAGTAATTTTGAGTCATTAATTTTGAGATTTTAAATATCTCGATATATTTGATGTTTGAGGGTGTAATTGTAATTAGAGAATTATCCAAACGAAATAAGGATAAAATTAAGAGCTTATGTAGTAAAATATTAAAGTTAAGAACTTGAAATAAGGGCCAAAGTGTTATTTCGGAGAAGTTTGGGGTTTTAGTTTGGATTTCAAAAGTTAAATTCATTGTAACTTTGAATTTGAAAAGCCATTCAATTATAGGTTTGAGCATTTGGAGTCATAGCTAAGATTGTGACAAGTGGCATAATGTGATTGGTTAAAGAAATTTATAAATAGGCACCATGGGTTGTTCTCAAATAATTCCAAGCAAGCTTGAGAGTTGAGACACTCTAAGAATAGGAGCTTACTCTAGAGAGAGAGTAGGAAGTTCGGCAAGAAGGCGGGAAGGAATTGAAGGAGAAGTCGGGGAGAACGAACCTCGTTGGAGTTACGAGCCTTCGTCAGAGTTCGCCAAAATCAATCAGAAAAAAAGCGAGGTAAATCCAATTTTTTTGATAATCTTGTAGAAGGGGAAGATAGGGTCGCGTAGGTTCAAACGGGGGTCGAATCGGAGTTAAAACGAGGGAGATATGGTTGAAATACGAAAACGACGCAATGCTGTCCGAATCTGGTAGGCAGCGCATGAAATACACGCGCCGGAAGGTGCTGCATCTGAGGGCATGTGGCCCACATTTACAGGGCGCGAGAGAGGCCTATTTGTCTCAAAATTTTTCAGTTATGCCCCTACTTTAATACCCTTTAACCCTATATAAAAATATTTGAGGTTAGGTTTACCAAAACGTGTGTTTTCTGTAGAAACCTAGGGTGTTTGCTGTGAAATTATACCGTCGAAGAGATAAACTAACAAGGTGAGACTCCTATACTCTAAATCCTATTTTTTATTCTCTTATGAGAGACTTCTTTTGCATGAGACGTGTTTTGTGAAGTTTTTGTTCGTAAACTCTATTTATTCTCTTACGTGAAATCATGTTGCATATATGAAATGTATTTATCTGAAAAATATATGCTATTGGCTTTTTAATTGTCACATTTATAAAATTCGTGTGGCCATACTATTGTACCTATTTATTGTTGGCCGAGGGCAAAAGTTGGATATTCCCCGAGAGGCGCTATGCGTGCGTCATCGAGAAAGCTCTCATGGGGAAGACCGCGAGTCTAAGGAACAACGGATGTGATGCTTGCATGAGTTCTATGAGGTCGGGCCGAAGTGACATGGTTAGGGACCTCCCGAGAGGCGCTATGCGTGCACCATTGAGAAAGCTCTCGTTGGAGGAGATTGACATGTTCACGAGGCACTTTAGAGTAGTTTTCGTTATTTTTCTCATACATTTTATACCTGATCATGCATCGATATAAACTGTTTTTGGAGTTTCTAACTAGAATAGTCATCTTCTAATTGGATTATGTACCTGGAATATTCAAACATTCTAGATTCGACGAGCTGCTCTAAGGAAAAAGAGGTAGTTGAAGAATTAACTTAAATTACTGTCTGTAGCATGATTAGCATATTTTTTATGTGCGAACCTATGTAATTTTGGATATGTTTAAGATGTTCAATTATCACTTGATGATGTCCATGTAATATATTTTGTAGACGTCTTGAACAATTTTATGATAAATAAAGTATTATGGTTGTGAACCATATCAGGTTCGATTTAACTTCCGCATTCGAGATTTTAACGTCTGTCTTAGCTATTCGATTATTGGGTTTGTTAAGCTGAGAAGGTGAAAATTAGGGTTTTTGGGATATTGTGTGATGGTATGACAGCTATTGTGATATGAAAAATTTTTATATTCCCAAAATCCTAAGTTATAACTCGCTCAAGAAATTTGGGGTGTTACAGTTGGTATCAGAGCGAACCTAAGAAAAAGTTCGCATATGGCTAGATGAGTAAAACCACCGTAAGTTTTGGGAATTAAGTTAAGATTTTTGAAATATTTAGTGGCATATTCTTGTTGCTTATTCAATTTGAATTGTGCCATGCCATGATGATTTAATAGATCGCTCTGTTTTCTTGCTAGATGGTGAATACAAGAAGGAACAGGACCGAGAGAGGCAATGGCGAAGAAAGCAACCCCAACCCACACCCAGGAGGTGGTGTGGAAGGTTAAAGAGATGCACGAGCCAACCTCGGTGAAGGCCGGATTGATCGGATCGAGAAAATCCTAGAAGGCATGGCTGGGTGAATTTTGGAGTTGCATCCCGAGCAAAGAAGAGTAGATGCCTTGGAGAGGTATCTACGATAAAATCCGCCAGTATTTCGAGGAAAACCAGCAGATGACCCCACAATCAGTGAATACTGGTTGGACCAGACCGAGAAGATCCTACAAAGATTGAGAATCTTGAATGAGGATAAGGTCGAGTGTGTGACCTATATGCTGGAGGAGGAAGCTACCT
Source organism: Diospyros lotus (assembly GCF_014633365.1). NCBI lineage: Eukaryota > Viridiplantae > Streptophyta > Magnoliopsida > Ericales > Ebenaceae > Diospyros > Diospyros lotus. Next base: position 31,837,759 of record NC_068341.1, on the reverse strand, counting down.
AATGGTGGAGGTCTATGCAGCGAGCGGTACCTAACCAGATAGGATCTCAGGGGTCGGCAACAGACGTAGAAGTAGGGGAGGTACCCCAAATGTCGTGGGAACGGTTTAAGGAACTGTTCAATGGAAAATTCTTTCCCACTTGTTGGAAGTTAGCTAGAGCTCGAGAGTTTATGAACTTACGCCAAGGGCCAAATATGTCTGTGGCCCAATACGAGGCTGAATTTTTGCGGTTAATCAAGTATATGCTGCTGTTCGGGATGAACGATGTGGAGAAGGGACGAAAATTCTTGCAAGGCTTACGAATCGAATTTCAACAGCTGATGAGACCAGTCCATGTGGAGTCTTATGCAGACATAGTTTTCAAAGCTATGACGGCTGAGGAGAATATGACGCGGGTGGCAGAACTAAAGGCCACAACTGTTCAAATTGGAGAACAATAAGAGAAATCCCACTCGACTATGGGACCTCGGGATGGAAAGATCATGAAAAAGGGCAAGACGTGCTTTAAATGCAAGAAAAGGCACCCAGGCAAGAGGTGCGATGGCCAAAGCATTGTCTGTTACACTTGTGGACAGCCCGGGCATACTTCCAGAAATTGCTCGAAGGGAATGGTCCAAGAAGGTAAGGCCATAGCAGCAGCACCAGTGAATGTGATTTGCTACAATTGAAACTGGCACGGGCACATCTCAAGGAATTGCCCGAAGAAGAAAGAGCAGCCGCTAAGGATTGAAGAGGGAAAGGGGACCAGACAGGGGTGAGTCTATAATTTGACCAAGGAGGACGTAGAGGCGAATCCTGCAGTTATCCAAGGTACTCTCTTCATTTTGGATACTCTTGTGCATGCATTGATAGATCCAGGGTCTACTCATTCTTTTATATTGCATGCTTTGGCTGGGAGTTTGAGAGTCAAAATCGAGTCTATGGGATGTCTTATGGTGATTTCGACACCTATGGGTAAAAGTATGAAGTCCTCAGAAATGGTGAGGGGATGTGAAATTAGCCTGAGTAATGTTCGGTTCCAGGATGATTTGATTCTGTTAGAAGTATATGATTTCGACATAATCTTAGGGATGAACTTCTTGTCCAAGTACGACGCCAATATAGACTATCGTAGGAAGATAATGACCATAAGAAAACCCGAGGGAGGGTGGGTCAAATTTCAGGGGCAAGGCAACCCCGACGTTGGAAAGATGATTTTAGCAATAAAGGTAGTGAAGTTGTTGTGTCAAGGAGCTCATGGATTTATAGCTTATGCTTAGTTAGAAGAAAGAGAGGTACTGAAGCTCAATAAGGTGCGAGTGGTACGAGAATATGAGGACATGTTTCCGGAAGAATTACCGGGACTACCTCTATCTCGGGAAATCGAGTTCTCAATTGATTTAGTGCTAGGAACCCAGCCGATATCAATTCCGCCATACCGAATGGCTCCGGCGGAGATGAAAGAATTGAAGAGTCAGCTACAGGAGTTAACTGATAAGGGGTTCATTAGGCCAAGCACGTCGCCATGGGGCGCACCAGTGCTATTTGTAAAGAAGAAAGACAGGAGTCTAAGGATGTGCATTGACTACTATCAGCTAAATAAGGTCACAGTAAAGAACAAGTATTCGCTCCCAATGATAAACGAGTTGTTTGATCAACTATATGGAGCGAAAGTGTTCTTGAAGATTGATTTGAGATTTGGGTATTATCAGTTGAAAATTAAACCAGATGATGTTCCAAAGACGACATTTCAGTTAAGGTATGGTCACTTTGAGTATTTTGTAATGCCATTCGGATTAACTAACGCTTCAGCAGCGTTTATGGATCTTATGAATAGGGTATTTAAGCCCTACTTGGATCGGTTTGTGATCGTCTTCATAGATGATATATTGGTGTATTCCTCGAATGAGAGTGACCACGAGGAACACTTGAGAATAGTGCTAGGAACCCTCAAGAAACACCAATTGTATGCCAAGTTCTCGAAGTGCGAGTTCTGGCTATCCCAAGTGGCGTTTCTTGGGCATGTGATCTCAGCCGAAAGAATCTCAGTGGATCCAGCCAAGATTGAGACTATTCAGAGATGGAAGCAGCCAACATGTGTAACCGAAGTGCGAAGCTTTTTGGGATTGGCAGGCTACTATCGAAGATTCGTGGAAGGGTTTTCGAAGATAGCTACACCTATGATAAAGCTCATACGAAAGGAGGTCAAGTTCGAATGGACTGCAAAGTGCAAGGAAAGCTTTCAAGAGTTCAAGGACAGACTGACCTCAGCACCTGTGCTAGCAATGCCTAGTGGGCCCGGTGGATATGTTGTATACACCGATGCCTCAAATGTTGGTTTGGGCTGTGTATTGATGCAGCATGGTCGGGTGATCGCATATGGATCACGCTAGTTAAAGAAACACGAAGTGAACTACCCAACGCATGACTTGGAGCTGGCAGCGGTAGTATATGCTCTGAAGCTATGAAGGCACTACCTATATGGAGAGACATCGATGTATTCACAGACCACAAAAGTCTAAGATATGTGTTCTCGCAGAAAGAGTTGAACATGAGGAGGGAAAGAAAGAACAGTCAGGTCGCAGGTCGCAAACCAGACCAATAATAAAAAAAAAAACTAAAACTACAGAAGCCCTAAAAATATCCCCTATTTTTTAGGCCACGTGCTTTGCAACAGGGTGTCGCCTAGGGCGGAGGGGCTACAACCACGAGCCCGGTATTCCATGGAGGACTAACCCTAAAAGTCATTGAGCCTAAAGGCTCGAAAAACACCTAACCAGACCTATTCAAGTCAATTCCCCGGAAAACGGAAGTGACTCCGGTAGAATCGGGGGAAACCAGAAGGACCACCAACAGCAAGCCGACGATGGACGACCTTACACAAAAAAAAAAAAAAGGGAGAGAGAGGGGTCATGAGAAACTTACCAATCGCTGGCTCCTTCGATGGTGTGAGAACTCGAAGCAAACGCCAAAAAATGATGGTCAGTGCCTGGACGATTGAAGACGAAAGAGCCCGGACGCAGTAGAAGTCAAATCTATATACGTAAAGGAGAGGCCCAATTTCTCAGCCCTCTTCATGCTATTTCGAATCTTCCTCGCATTTGTTTCTATCCTCGAGACTTTTATTGCGTCCGGGCTCTTTCGTCTTCAATCGTCCAGGTGCCGACCATCATTTTTTAGCGTTTGCTTCGAGTTCTCACACTATTGAGGGAGCCATCCCCGCCGACGCTGGCTATTCCATCCCATCATCTGTATACGTACAGGAGAGGCAGAGAGGCATGTCCTGGGATATATATCGGATATATATCAGCCAACTCTTTTGAGAGCCAGGGTATGTTTTTCTTTGGTACACGAACAAATACCTTACACACTTACTTGCTCGCCCACTGACTTGGGCATCGGAGTACTTTACAGGGAAGGGCCAACGGGTCATGGGGTTGAACCAAGCATCCTGATTTTTCTCTCCCTCGAATCCACCGCACCAAAACGGGCCAACGAATCACTCCCAACCAATTCCGAACGTCAACAACTATGAATTCACTTATCTTTGATTCAGGGTTTATGGTCCTATTTATAAAGCACCATTAAAAACCCTAGATGCCATTGGGTCGAGCTTAATGTGCTAGCAGAAAATTTGATCCAATTATTAATAATTAAATTATTATATTCATAATATAATCATTTAATTATTCTTATTTATTCAATAAATAAATGCACCATAATTAGCAATTACATAATTACTAATTTATCCTTCTTTTCTTTAAAAGTGATTTCTTACTGGGTGGGACTTTCTAGGTTCATAATTAAATTGGAAAGGAAAATTAATTAATTATAATTATGAGTGACATCTAACAATATGTCATGATTACCCAATTTAATGTAAAGTAGGTATTGTGGCCATTTTACTATGATACCATGTAATACGGTCCCTCTATATATCCTGACAAGATATGAGATCATGGTCAGCATGTTAAATCTCTTAATCTTGTCATATGACCAAATCCAAAATTAATCCTGACTAATATGACACAACCATTATAGAACACATATTCCATTGTCATATTACATCGGCTAAGGATTTACCGTCAAGTGATTACTAGATCGCATAAGATATCTTCCTCATAAATCTCAAAATAATAGATTCCATAGCTGATGCACACATACCTCATGCATCACTGAACTAGGCACATAGATACGTATGATCATCCCTGATTAGAATGATCAAATAGTATTTCTGATAACCTAATCCATCAATGCATAGATATTCATGTCATTTCAGGTCTAAGGACTAGTTGCACATCCGTAGTTAACATTGAATAATTGACCCGTGAAATAAAACCCACTTAATTCAATGTTAATAGTCTTATTCAGTGAACTCATTCCTATAACGAGCACCCACTCATCTTCTTTCTATATCTCATATAGAATGGCACAAGACTCGCCAACCTTATCCTTCAGTATCTCATATCGAACAAGGAAAAAGATGATGTGCTGACCTTTGTGAGTTTCTAATATCCGGGTTAGGAGGTCTATGGCCAGGAACTCATGTTTATAGTATAACGAATTATGGATTATCCGTGACCCATATTCTTAACACTTAAGAATAATATCCACTCCTTATTATACTAAAAGACATTTATATGTTCAATTCAAACCATATTGCAATTTAAATTAAACATAAAATTTGTCATTAAATTGAATTTAAAGAGTTACAAGATCAAGCCCCTTTATGCCACTAGAAGTGGTCTTAAGAGCTTATATCTAACAGCTAATGGTCCAAAGTGTGAGGGTCAATCTATGTTTAATACCATGTGAGAGACATTAAAGTCTACGGTACAAGAGAGGGAAACAGTAGATGAGTGCACCTTCATGTGGGATTGTTTATAGTTTATTCATGTAAAACTAACATGGGATGGTTCATGCTTTATTCATGCAAAACTATTCATTAAAGTAATGTTTGCTAACCAAGATATGGGATAGAAAATGTCAGATATGGGAAGTATTCCGGGTGTTTGTATTTTTTAATATATATGTTAAACTTATTTGATGACCCTTATAAAAGAAGTCACGAAAAGAAGTCACGTGACTTCTTATCTTGATTTTTCAACAAATAGTTATCTTCCTTCCTTCCTCAAGATAAGCATATCTTGATCCTTACATATAAGGAAAAAAAAAATGATGCTTGTGTTCTCTAATGCATTCCAAAAAATTTAATAAACGATTTGATAAAAATATTAGAATATTTTTCAGTTTTATCTTGATATTCCATATCTTGGTCAAGAAAGTATTCCAATCTTATCTTGAAATTCCCTTATCTTACTCATTTTAACAAACACTGTCTAAGTGGATTATTCTCTTATAATGAGATCATGGACGTAGTCATTGAGGCTAAACCATATTAAGCCTTGTCCTTTTCTATTTTATTTTATTTTTTATTTTTCACAATGTGATCTCAGCAGTATAACATTGCATTATCCCAAAACAATCCAATTTTAATTGAGATCTAAAAATAGGATAGAGCAAAAAGGTGCCGATACTCATAATCTAAGATGTGTGATGTTAACTATTTATTCATTTTAGACTTGATTAAATATAAATTTTCACAATAATACTCATTATTTAACAACTAAATAAAAAAAATCTATCATCAAGAAAATGGACACTAAATTGGTCTAGAGAGAGTTATAGTTTCCCATTTACTAAGCTTCCTTTTCAATTCAAAACTAAATTTTATTTTTTTTTAATAACTTACCAATTAAGTGATCATATTGTGTACACATAAAATAGTAAAACTTAAATTAAGGATTTAATTATCCTTAAAAAGGGCATTGATTATCATATAAACTTCATTAAAATGAAAAAGAAAGCTTACTTATATTATGGGATATGCCCAAAAATAATGGGTCTCTCCACATGTATGTTTAATTATTAATTCACTTTGACTTGGGGATAAATTTGGGAGAGAGCTAGATTGGGCTTCAACTCGTGTCAGCCTCAGCTCAAATCCATGTAAATTATTATTTATTTTTTTTAGTTTTTGAATTGTCAGCCCGTATTTCTTTTAACTAGACCGTGTTCCTCAACCCCTGATTCAAATATGCTGAATTTTATTGTAGATCTAGATTTTATCGTAGATGAATTTTATATTTCAAAAAACCTCATCGAGAATAACTTCAAATTAAATAAAAACGAATTTTGTTATATGTGAATTCATTACACTAACTTTCTTAATTTTCATCCCTTACATTCTAAATTCTTGGATCCACCCCATCTTTGACTATATATTAAGGGGCAATATTAGTACTTGTTAGGATTGTAACACCCCGCCTTCTCAAGAAGTGTCATTATGCTGAGGCTCAACATATAAATACACATTTTCTTTGCACAATACATCCCTTAACATTTCAAGTACCGTATTTTAAATAAAAACCCCCAAACATATCATTACAAATGCGAAAGCAACAATTGAAACCTGATATGGTACTTAATCGAGCTCACTTTATTCATAACATAAAAATCGTATCATAAAATAACATCATTTTGTGAAAAATGAAACATAAGTTTCTCAACATGACTAAAAACATATCCTGAATCCTCGTGAATAAGCAAAACACCAGAATAACTTGCCAAACCCATCAGACACGTCACCCCGTGTCATTACATCTCAACCATTTTCCTTACCCTACCTGCAAGTTCCAACTGGAATGTTTGAATGTTTCAGGGACAAAGTTCAATTAGAAGATAAACCTTCAAGTGAGGGTTTAGAAACAGTTACATGAATGCATGATGCAAAGACATGAACAAATATACACCCTAATATAACTTCCATGAAAAATCAGCCCGACACGACACCATAAGCAGTCATCCCAGCATGTACACAAGGCACGAGAGACCCTTGTACGTTATTCTGGCAATACCCTTGGGGAATTACAGCTACACTATCAGAGCAACATCCCATCCCAACACAAATATCGATATGCCAACAATATCATGCCATGTGAAAAATCATGACTATCGATGCAACAGTACATGTACTGATATGTTAAGATGCACATACAACCTTTGTGAATAACATGTTCAACATAGGCAAAACATAACATGTATAAGTTTTCGATGAAAACCACTCACCTTTAGATGTACTTAGAGCTCCTCGATTTGCATGTAAATCCTCGATTCTCATGCCAAGCCCCAAATAACCGCACTTATACTCAACCTTGAACTTCAATGATCCCTATACATCATATTTATTTCAAATGAATATAAATATCTATTTTTCATAATTTCTCCATAATTTTCTCTTATTTTCTTCCTATTTTTCTCTCTATAATTCTAAAATAAATACCCACTCAAGGTTTTTCTCAAATTTTTATCCACCATAAATCATAAAATAATTTCAAAAAAATAATAAAAAAATTCCAGAATTACAGCATAGGCCACGCGCCAGGCGCATGGGTTGTCCGTGATGACCAGTGCGTGCAACTCACATGCCAGTCATCTTTTCCGGCGCCGACACACCAACGATTATAGCTTTCCATCCCACCTTAACCTCCTCATCCAGTCGATCTCGATGGTGCATTCACTTGCTTGAAAAATGCACCAGAAGGCCCTCAATTAACCAGTTTAAAGATTAGCTTCGGCGACCACTCAACTTTTCGGCCATACTTCATATCTTCCTCTAAACCACTCGAAAACCCTTGAAAAACTCTAGAAACGATCCTCAACACATGGGGAACAAAATCCCCTTATCCATTTCCTTTGAATCACTCTCAAAAGCACAAACTTAACGCAAGATTTTGAATGAAGAACCCTCAGTCATGGGCCTCTTTTTATACCCGATTCTTGGCTGAAATTTGTCAAATCCAAGCTTTCTTAATCCTTAAGGCCTAGATCTAGCCATTCAGTGCTCAAGTAGCCCTGAAACACGATAAAATCCCATCAATTTTTTTGGCCAGATTTCTGGTCACTGTGCGCCATCAATTCCATCAAATCACGGCCAATTTTGGCCAATAGCCTTACCTAGATGAACCGTCATAGCCTAAAGCCCTATCCTGAGACATTGGGAGACCTTCCTAATGGCAGCAGGAGGCTAATCAGCGGTGGCAGTGCGGCTGGTCGACCATTTGCAGTGTTCACACTGCAACTTTGTAAAATTACAATTTTAACCCCAACTTGTTTCCAATTGCATTTTGGCATTTTTCTTGAAGCCCCTGCATTTTTCAATAATTCCATTATGACCCATGAGTTCCAAACTCCTCGATTCATTCCCTAAGATTCCAAAAAAATGTCGTGTTAGATTTAAATAACAATGGCACCAACACCATGAGGGGGGTGAATTGGGTTATTTTAAAATTTTGATTGAATTTGAAAATCCTTTTGATGAAAAATGAGATTTTAGTGAAAGTGAGGATTAATGAAATGCTTGAAACAATAAATGAAACAAAGAGCACAAACAAATAAGAGACACGACGATATAGTGGTTCAGCTTAAACCAAACCTAATCCACTACTTTAGCTTCTCACTAAGGATTTTTCAATCAATCCACTAAAACCTCTTATCTCTCCAGATAGGCCTTCTAGCAATAAGTTAGGAGATTACAATCTCTTGCTTAAAAAAGCAAGCCCTTTAGCTATCTTGCTAGGAAATACAAGCCCTTGCTTCAACAAGCAAGTCCTCTAGCACTCTTGCTAGGAAAACCAAGAATAATACAAAAAGAGAAGATCTAAGAGTAGACATTTTTAGTTACAATATCTCTCAATATAAATACAAGGATTGAACAAAATAATACAAATGATAATCAAAGCCTTTAGATAGAAAAATGATGCACAAATGAAACAATTAAGCTCTTGAAAGAATGAACACTTGTAAGTTTGAAATCAATCATCTTGGTTGGTTTGTGTTGAGCCAACTTGCTCATATTATTTAAGTTTTGATGAGTAACAAAAATATTTTTATGATATAAATGTATTTTCTTTCTCATATAAAAAAATAAATTTATTTTGAATTAAAAGTGGGTACAAAGAGTAAATTTATTTTGAATTAAAAGTGGATTGTCTTAAAACATATTTCCTTCTTTTGATCATTTATGTCTCAAAAGTTTATATTTGAATTTTCATTTATTGATAAATGCTTTTATTACTTATGCAAAAAGTATATTTATTTTGAATTAAAGGAGAATTATTTTTAGATATGTTTTATCTTTCTCATACAAAAAGTAAATTTATTTTGAATTAAAAAGAATTAGTTTTAAACATGTTTTCTCTTACTCATGCAAAAAGTAAATTTATTTTGAATTAAAGAGAATTGGTTTTAAACATGTTTTCTCTTACTCATGCAAAAAGTAAATTTATTTTGAATTAAAGGAAATTATTTTTAGATATGTTTTCTTGTTTTAATCATTTATGTCTCAAAAGCTCATATTTGAATTTTCAAATCTTGATTTCTCATGCAAAAAGTAAATTTATTTTGAATTAAATGTGAGACATGTTTTTTTATTGTTTGAGAAAGCCTAAACATTTTTTTGAATTTCAAACTTCATATTAACAATTTCTTTAGTAACTAAAATGCTTATAAATACCCTCCAAACTCATTTTTTGAGTGTCCATTGCACATCCAAATCTCCCAAAAGCTTGCAAACTAAGCATTCCAAGGCTCTCAAAGATTCATTGTTCATCCACTGAAGAGCCACAAGGCAAGAGGAGAAAAGTTCTTCAAGTCTTCTACGACAAATTTGAATTTCTCCATTTGAGGTTACAAATTTATTTATTTATTTAGATATTATTGCCTTGTATAATTTGTTCTTAATTGCTTATTTGTGTCCAAATGTGGACAAATTATTTGTAAACATTTAAATTATTATTGAGAATTGTATAGGTTTCCTAGATCCGTTAAAATCTAGGTGAATCTAATTTTCAAGGTAAGTTAAGGAGAAAACCTTGGTATAGTGGTTGCCTAGAACCCATTGTAATCTAGGTGTGTATCTAGTTTCCAATGTGAGATAATGTGGAAACCTTGGTGATTTTGATTTATTGGAACCCCAAGAGTGGTTAGACCTTGGGAGAGTGGACTAGGTGTGTGAAGACACCGAACCATTATAAATTGTGTTGTGCCTCATTACATTTATTTTTGTTATATCTTGTGACTTACATTTATTATTAATCTCAAATATAATTTATTATATTTATCAAATATATATTTTCAATAAAATCATTAATCAAGAATACTTATTAAAATTAAGAAAAATTTTAATCACTCAATTCACCCCCCCCTTCTTGAGTGGCCATACCCTAAGGGACCAACAATTGGTATCAGAGCGGGTCCTAAAATATTTGTGATCATCAATCTCAAATCTTAGGATAAAATCTTATAATGGCCTTTTATTTTAGCCAATCACTAGGTGATGTCTCAATCCCCTCTAGTCCTCCAATGCTCATTAGAAGGGATTATGTTTTCTGAAAGATTAGGATGGAATCCTATATCATTTCCATAAACTATCTTTTATGGAGACTTGTTATGGATGGATTTGATCTATCCTCTCAATATGAGGAAGAATGGTCAAAGGAAGACCTAAGAAAAATAGAAATGGACCATAAGGCAAGGTATTTAATTCTTAGTTCTTTAATGCCTAGTGAGTGTGAAAAATTGTATTCATGCTCCATATCTCATAAATTATGGAAAGAATTCGAGAGAATTCATGAAGGAACCAATAATTCTAAAATGAGTTTTCTTATGTCTCTATATCAAATATGTAAGTTATGGCTTAATGAGAAAATTAGTAATTTGAATGGATAGTTTGAAAAAGTCTTAAATATTTTTAGAATGCTAAGGAAAATGAATGAAGATGCTAAAGAGTATAATGAAAAGAAAATATTAGCATTCAAGGGTGAGGAGGAAAACAAAAAGAAGAAGGAAGAAAAAATAGCCAAGAAATCCAAAGAAATGTCATTCCCTCATGGGATATGGATGATTCTAGTGAGTCATTCCAATCCAACAAGGAAAAGGCACATGTATTCTTTTTGGCTATAGAAGAAGATAAAGAAGAGGAGGATAACTTAGAGTTAGAATAATTACAAAAAGCATACGAAGAAGTATATATAAAATATATATCTATTAAGAAAGAAGTAAAAAAAATCAAGAATAATCATAAAAAAGAAAATGAAAAATTAAAGAGTGAATTAAAGAACTTAAAAGAAAAATCACAAGAACTCAAGAAAGAAAATGAAGATAAATTAAAAGATCAATTAATTAATCTTGAAGAAGAAAACAAAATATTAAAAACTAAAAATAATAAACTATTAGTGGAAAAGAATGCAATAGAGAAAAGTTTAGCCACATTACTTTCAAAGAAAAATTCAAAACCCAAATCAATGTACAAAACACCTAAGAGAGAATGGAAACAATCTAGATGAAGACCCCAAGTTAAGAGAAACAACATAGTATAAATGTGGATACCCAAAGAGGTAATACAAACAATGAATGAGTTAGATCATAAAATCTTAAATGTTGCTCCTCATCCACATACATCAAGAATAATTAAATCATTTGATCCTAATGAAGAAAGATTTAAGGGACCCATTTATAGACAGGTACCCAAACCTAAAACGTGATCTTATCAAATATGTAGATATGCGTGAGAACCACAATGGATAGCAAATTGTACATGGATAGTGGATGCTCATCGCACATAACTAGTGGGAGAGATCTATAGATCTCACTCCCAAATAAATAAGGTATGTCACCTTTTAGAAATAATGCCTAATAGTAAAGAATGAGGATATTTTTTTTGTGGCATAAAAGATATATTAGGTCATGCAAATCCAATCCTAATCAAGAAAATTTTGATATACTTGTTGGGCTTCCTAAAATGAAAATCAGTGAAGAAATTTCTATGATGCTTGCTATTAATGTAAGAATGGTAGGGCCTAAATCTATGAGTGAAATATCAATCAGTAAGCATTTACAGCTTTTACACTTAGATCTATTTGAACCCACACAAACTAGAAGTTTTGGTGGAAAACATTATATGTTGTAGTAGAAAATTTCTCTAGGATTACTTGATTGTGCTTTTGTTTTCAAATGATAAAAATTTTCAAATCTTTAGAAAGAAAGCTAAGAGAATTAGATGATAAAATTGTTTCTCTAAGACGAGGATGATTTAGGTATGCTTCCCAATAATTATAAATTTGTGCAAGATCATCCAATAAATCAAATAATTGGAGAACCAAGTCAATGTGTAAGGACTATATATTTTACAATGTGGCCTTCATATCTAATGATTGAGCCAACTTGCATGGATCAAGCTTTAAAAGATGAATTTTGGATCAATGTTATGCAAGAAAAATGAAGATTGAAAATTAGTTCCAAAACCAAAAGATTTTTTCTATATTTGGAACACAATAAATTTTTAACAATAAAATTGAAGAGAATTAGGGATAATAAATCCCTTTAAGTAGTTTAGAATATAGAAGTGGCAAAATCTCTTGTGTAAATTTCGTTTCTATTCTTAAAAATAAAAAATAAAATAATAAAAAAAAGGCCAACCCAGATAAGATCGAACCCTCTCTCTATTATCCCTCTCTCCCTCTCCCTCTCTCAATCTCTTCCAAAAACATTGCTATAAATCACCAATTTCTTCGACATCCAACCGTCCGATCTTGAATCCAACTGAATTTTCACCATGAAAGCAGTCTTCTCCCTTAAATCTCTTTACCTCCAGCATCTCCCTCATTCGTTGCCACCTCTCCGCCTCCAGTATCTCCCTCGTTCACCACTGTAATACTTGAGAAATTTGGGTTAATTAAAAATAAGCAATTTATTAGAGAAATAGGATTTTAGAGAAAATTAGCATCTGAATAGCCCGAAAAATTGACCGAATCGACTGCCGGGAGTGCCCTGAAGCCGAGATGCCAAAAGAAAATGATGTGGCATTAACAAGCACCTCGAGATAGGATTTATGGTGCAGAAAGAAATCAGATCAAGAATAGTTTTCGATACAACAAAATAACAACTGCCAATTAGGCTGTAATACCGAATTGTTATAAACGACTTCTCGGAAGTCAACAGAACCTTGAGAGGGCTTCGTTTTTTTCATAAGGAACAATCATTCAGTGGTTTCAGGAAGAAACGAGAAGGGTTTGAGGTCGAAACGAAGATTCGGGCATAATTGCAGTTTTAAAAAATTGCTAGAAGGAGGCCGAAACGATATTTTTTCGGAATGCTCAAGGGTCAAATGAATGTTTTAGGACTTGAGTGACTCAATGGCAATATTGAAAAGTTTAGGGGTTAAGTGAAAGGGGCCAAAGTGAGAAAGCCAAAGTTTGAGGGGCCAAAGTGCAATTTTAAGAAAACCTCCAACCAACCATGGCCGACCAACCCATCAAATCACCGAAATTGGCCACAGGGATGGCACGAGGGTTGCTCAGGAAGCATCTTTTGTAAAGAGCTTGGCCGACAACAAGCAATGGGATGGCCAGAAAAACGACCGAAAGTTGGCCGAATTTTCGCACACCTGCAACTCGAGATTTTGGTCAGGTGAGGCTCGTTCCAGCCAGATCTAAGGGAGGTAGATGCTCTAAGGCTCATGGGTTGGCCGATCTCGAGCATTTGAAGCATCGAAGATGCCTATAAATAGGAGTTTCATGAAGGCAAAAAATGAGGAGAAATGGAGCTTTAAATCGAGGGCTTAAACGAACAAATTGGAGCTCCAAATTAAGGGGCTTTTGTTACCCATGAGGAGAGGAAGCTTTCTGGAGAATTTGGGGCATTTTCATGGAGGTTTGAAGGTGTTTCAAGGGTCGCCGAAGATGGGAGGCGGATGTTGTGCCCGAGACTTCAAGTGGCCGGTTGACGGCCCTCCGGTGGTCCTTTTAGCCTCCAAGGTATGCCATTCGGATCAACTAAAGAAGAGGAACAGGCTGGTGGAGAGAACTAGCATCGCCGGCATGGCCGGCGCTGGAGAAGAAGGCCGGCGCGTGGCCTTCACGCACAGAGCCACGCGCCAAACCGTGGGGGCACATGCATGGTCCAAAAATTCTGGAAAAAATTCCTAAAATCCTAGAAAATTATTTTACGGGGGTTCGTACAAAAAGTTTTGAAGTTGGGATTCCCGATGTCTCAGTTTTAAAGCCAAAGAGCCTCGTTTTACGTGAAAATGCAATATCCGAGTAAGTCCAGTAATTTTCCTTTGAATTTCATAGCCTATAAAGAATTGTTGTGAAAGTAGATTTGAGAAAATAGTCCCGAGGTATTTATTGGAATTTTGGGAAAGGAAAAATAAAAGAAAATGAAGGAAAAATGAAATAAATTGGATATTGAGGATATTTAGTGATTAAATATTATTTTATAATTGAGGTAATCGAGATGATGTGATTGGTGCAACTTTTAAGAGTTGGCACAAAAATCGAGGTGGGGCACGCATATCGAGGCGATGCATGTTTTTCGAGAAAATGTAAGTTTATCTCAAAAGGTGAGTGTTCTACCGAAAAACTTGGTTTTAAGTTGTGAGTTTTCCTATCCTACACGATATGATTGTTTATTATGCATGATATTTATGAAATATATGATTGCTTATATATGCATAATATTTACGAAAGATATGATTCATTTTGTCATATTGCATGGAAAGTCGTGATAATTGCACAACACGATTTTATTGTCACATTTGTGCATGGGAATGGGATGTCGCCCCCAGAGTGTAGCCGTAATTCCCCAAGGGCGTTGAGGGAATAACGTTAGGCTTATCTTGCAGAGACTCGGGATTTGCCTAGGATTCCTAACCGGGCTTGCGGGCCAGGGAAGTTACACTAAGAACAAATGTTGTTCTTGTTATTGTATCATGTATTCGTATATATGTTTTGGACCCTCACTAGAAGTTTCATCTTCTAATGGGTTATACCCTTGGAACATTCCATGTTCCAGTTTAGACTTGCAACTCAGGCAAGGAGCAGGTTGAGATATGATGGCACGTGATGGCATGGCCGATGGATTCAACGAGATGACTCGGATATGTTTCAGCCGATACTTTATTGATGATTAGCCTTGTTAGAATATTATGGAATCTCCATGTATTTATGTATTTTAATATTGAGGATATGATGTTAATTATGGTACGGATTCTTATGCTATAAATAAAGTGATTTGATTATGTACCATATCAGGTTTTGATCATCGCTTCCGCATTTTTAATGATTTGCTGGGAGTTTTGTTTGAAATTTGGTACTTAAGGTTAAGTTATGTACCGAGAAAGAATGAAAAAAATAATTTATGTATAATTTAAGCCCCAGCATAGTGACACCCTCGGTAAGAGAAAAGCGGGGTGTTACAGTCGCCGTCTTTCCCCTTTTGGTAACTCCATCGTTCACAGCCTTCTCTCTATTGTGCAGCCAATGAGATCCATGCGTCGATCGGATCCACGTGTCCCAAGTCTCCCTCATTCAACTTCACGGTGAGCTCCATTTCATTTGTATTTTTTTTTTATTTTATCTTTGTGATTATTCTTGTTAGGGTTTCACGGTTATTCGTTGTTTATTTTTGTTTGTTTTTGTGTTTGGTTGTTTGTTCTGTTGCCCAACGTCCGTCGCATCTACAGTCATCTACATCCTTGCTGCTATCGCCGCCACCCACGGCCTACTCCCTGCCTCTCAATTCGCTCGTTGCCCTACCTCTCTTACTCCGTTACTACTAGCTTTTCCCTCACTTTCGCACCACACCCTCGCTTTCGCCTTTCACTGATTCATCGCTTGCTACCTCTCTCTCCTCTCACTGTTTTGTCTTACTCTTGTCCTTGCCCTCTTGTTCTCGCCCTCGCCCTCTCGTCTCTACTGATCAAAACCCTAAAAGATCATGTCAGGATCGGGTTCTCCTTACGGTGCCTGTAAAGTATTAAGATGAAAACATACTCAATCATGCGTCTTTGCCCCTTTCTTCTGCCATGAAGAATGACCTACTGATTTTGTAGCTATCCATAAAGTTTTTTGTGCCAGTAATGCCTCAAACCTACTGGACCAGCTTCCAATTAGTGATCGTTATGGGGTTGTCGCTACACTTTTGTATGAAACTCAAGCTAGATTTCAAGATCCTATTTATGACTGTATATCCTACATTTTTGCCCTCCAACAGCAGGTGGTTGATCTTCAATTTCATCTATCTTTATTGGAGGAATTACTATTTGCAAATTCTTATGCAAACCCTCTCAATGTTCAAAATTGGTTTCACCCAGAAACCAATTTAAACCCATATTATGACAATGGATCTTTCCTCGTAGATGATCCAAACCTTATTTGGAATTTTGAAAACCCAGTCATCCAAGAAAAAAATGTGTCATTTCCTTATTTTCAAGAGGCTAGTTTGCAACCTTGCCCAATCGAAACTAATAGTAGCCAATGGCCATTCCCAAGTGATATAGATGAACGTGGATCTATCGTGTTCGGAAACCATCATCAGCATTGAGCATCGACGAAATCCAAAGCTATCAACGTGGGTGTCTTAGATTACTGCTTTGTAAATTTTGTAATGCTACTATATTCCTTGACTATACTATGATTACTTTCTTTGATGTTGTGTAATTTTGAATTATGCTCAATATTGTAGATTATGCTCGATATATTTCTCTCATGAGCTATATTAGTTATATATCTTTATTTTATTTGTTAACAATGTCTTTTTATTTATGACAAAAATGGGAGAAGAATAAGATGTTATGGGATGAGAGATTGTATATATGAGAGTGTGAATTGTATATTACTTTTGTCCGAGAGTGTGAATTGCATATTATTTTTATACGGGGGAAGAAAAATGTATTATGATATTTTTTCATATATGTGAGGAAATAGTATATCTGAGAGATAGGACATCAAGTAGGTGTAATCAAGACAATCAGATTTGACAATCAGGTTTGGTCTTTAAAACTCTTAAAAATTATTTTATCTATTAAGCTATATTCAAAATATTTTTATGCTATTAGTATTTTTGAAAGAGGGAGTTCAAATTTTTTTTATCACAATAATCACCTCATAAATCATTTTTTTTGTGATCATAAAAAAAGGGGAGAATATTGAGCCAACTTGCTCATATTATTTAAGTTTTGATGATTAACAAAAATATTTTTATGATATAAATGTATTTCATTCTCTTATAAAAAATAAATTTATTTTAAATTAAAAGTGAGTACAAAGAGTAAATTTATTTTGAATTAAAGGTAGATTGTCTTTAAACATATTTTCTTATTTTCATTATTTATGTTTCAAAAGTTTATATTTGAATTTTCATTTATTGATAAATTAATTTATTACTTATACAAAAAGTATATTTATTTTGAATTAAAGGAGAATTACTTTTAGACATGTTTTCTTTTTCTCATACAAAAAGTAAATTTATTTTGAATTAAAGATAATTAGTTTTAAACATGTTTTCTCTTACTCATGCAAAAAGTAAATTTATTTTGAATTAAAAGAGATTACTTTTAGATATGTTTTATTATTTTAATTATTTATGTCTCAAAAGCTTATATTTGAATTTTCAAATCTTAATTTCTCATGCAAAAGTAAATTTATTTTGAATTAAAGGTGATATATGTTTTTTTATTATTTGAGAAAACCTAAACATTTTTTGAATTTCAAACTTCATATTAACCATTTCTTTAGTAGCTAAAATGCTTATAAATACCCCTCAAACTCATTTTTTGAGTATCCATTGCACATCCAAAGCTCCCAAAAGCTTTGAAGCTAAGTATTCCAAGGTTCTCAAAGATTCATTGTTCATCCACCGAAAAGCCACAAGTCAAGAGAAGAAAAGTTCTTCAAGTCTTCTACGACAAATCTGAACTTCTCCATTTAAGTTTACAAATTTATTTATTTATTTAGATATTATTGCCTTGTATAATTTGTTCTTAATTGTTTATTTGTGTCCAAATGTGGACAAATTATTTGTAAACATTTAAATTATTATTGAGAATTGTATAGGTTTCCTAAATCCATTAAAATCTAAGTGAATCTAGTTTCCAAGATAAGTTAGGGAGAAAACCTTAGTGTAGTGGTTGCCTATAACTCATTGTAATATAGGTGTGTATCTAGTTTCCAAAGTGAGCTAGTGTGGAAATCTTAGTAATTTTGATTTAGTGGAACCCCAAGAGTGGTTAGACCTTGGGAGAATGGACTAGATGTGTATGAAGACACCAAACCACTATAAATTGTGTTGTGCCTCATTGCATTTATTTTTATTATATCTTTTAGCTTACATTTATTATTAATCTCAAATATAATTTATTATATTTATCAAATATATATTTTTCAATAAAATCATTAATCAAGAATATTTATTAAAATTGAGAAAAATTTTAATCACTCAATTCACACCCCCCCTCTTGAGTGGCCATACCCTAAGGGACAAACAGTTTGAATCACCCATTTGACTTGTATTTATAGTCCCTTGAGAGCCTATGCACAAATCTTGCCGTTAGAAGTGGAATGAGCGCTTTGGGTGAGTGAAAAAACTAGCTGTTTGGAATTTCTATGACACAAACGGTAAACAGATGCAAAACATCAGTCGACAAATTAGCAAATATTTAAAATCCGATCAATAGATGCTTGTGCAAGCATTCTGTCAATCGACAGATGCATAGGCATCAATCAATAGTTGGCTTGCTCACTATCGAAGTATCGAGGAATGGCATTCTGTCGGTCAACAGATGCATAAAAAATATAAGGCCAGTCGAGAGATGGTAAGGAATCTGTTGACAGATGAAGCCAACTTTCAAGACATGCATACATTACAACTTATTTACAACTTATGTCCTCATTTTATTTTATTTATATTTTACCTTTCATTTACTTTAATATATAAATGTAAATAAAAAAGTATCATCATTTGGATTCAATAAAAATATCTAGAAAATCAAAAATCCATAACAATAAGAAAGTAGAATTTGGGTTTTAGTAAAAATTTAGGATTTTGTAATTTTACCACCTCCAAAATATATTTTTTCTATTTCTTAAAAAATTCATTAAAAATCATTTTATCACCAATGAATATTAACTATTGAAATACCAGGAGATAGTTTTCTAAAAAGAAAATATTTTCTTATATATCTCCTTATAAGGTACTAACCTTCCAGACTTGGAAAAATATTAAAATCTCATCAGAAAGAAGTTTTGAAACATGATGCATGAACTAAAGGATTTTTCAGACATTTAAATTTTGAGCCAAAACCTTTCATACATGTTACAAAATATGAAAAACTTATTTTGAAATATGAGATTAACATAAATGATTTTTCATACTTAAGAATGGATTTTCATCAAACACATTTATGTTCTAGTTGGTCTTTTGCCTTAAAACAATTTTAGCTCTATGTTGACCAACGACTTCAAAGCTATTTTGAAAATCATTTTAGGAGATTTCATCATAATACATGATTGTGCAAATCTCCATGTATAAGAATATAAATCATTTGGTTTTCATTTTAACAAAGTATTTGAAATTGATTTTTGTTGAAAACCATAAACTTGACTCATGACTTGGGATTAAGTCAATAGATGTTTTTTATCATCAAAACTAATATACAAAAAGGTGCAACATCGCGTCCTTTCGACCTCCCTCAAGCAAAATTAAGAAATTACACTTAGGCCCGAATGTATGTTTTGATTGTAAATCCTTTTATTTCCTCCCGAAATCACTTTAGGGTTGTTCCTTATGCAAATTGTGAACTTTCTCAGGGTTCCATTGACTTCCTTGAAGTCCCTAACGACCATTTAATTTTTTAGCCTAAATTATAGTTGTACCAAAAATTATTTTTTATTTGATTTCTTTCAATGCCATAAATCATGTCTCAAAATACTCGTCAATGGCGTATCATTTTTCTTTGGAATCTAGGCTCTAGGAAACTTCCTACAGTTAATTCAGTCACTCATAACTGCACCAAAAATTTCGTTATAACCCTAATTTTTTGAAGATTTCACTTACGACCCAAGGTAAATTTACATTTGAGTCCTTTTAACATTCTCGGATATTACAAGGATGCTATCAAACTCATTTCACATGTTCATTATTTCCACATACTTATTTGGACCATGTAAAACAAACTATAATTAGGCATCTAATATATATACTTTAACATTGTAACACAATTACTATTACTCAAATTGCATTCATATTTTCTCATACACTTATGATAACTAAACTTTGCACTTCTTGCCCTCAATCTAAATGAGGAATACAGGATATAAGTGTACGCGTACACCTTAAGTAAGTTCTTATGCATATCTATGCAAGTTCTTATGCTTAGCACGCTTAGCAACCAACTTTCAATATTCATAACAGCATGCTTACAAAACAATATTGCCATAGGTTTGGTTTCTACTATGTAACTAATACTACACCTTCACACTTTGCTCTCATTTGAGCTGAAGTCATATTCTCTATCTATCTAATGCAACTTTAATGGAGGTCATCTCTTCCTTATTTGTTGAAATAGTAATTATTGAAAGAATTTTCTTGTTTATTCTCCTAAATCTTTATCTCTCTCAAGAAATTAGAGAAGCTCTAATAGTTGTCAAATTGATGATTTTTCCATGTCTCCCAAGCAACTCTCATCCAATAGGCACAAAGACAGTCAAAAACATACTCAATCTAATGGGAAGTCAAATTCCTCCTTATTAAAACCATAACCAAACAAACACAACGACACCCAAGACCTGGTTTCAAGAGAACTCTGCACTTGCTATCATGGCTCGATGCCTAGACCCAAACCTCGTCGCACATACCTGATATCTCAGGTGATTTTCTTACTTGGAATGATGGAAAATAAGGGTGAGTCGAGAGACTTAACAAACCCAAGAAAGAAGTATATTAGGCTAAGAAAAGACTCTTCCCCAACATCTCATGGACTTCATGCCCATGCAACAAGATACCATGTCATGTTCATCACATGCTTTGTCACCAGATGCATAAACATAAAGTAAACTACACATAGAAGGTTCTTGGGGTGCACATAAGATACACACATTAGCGCCACAGTCCCGCATACAAACTTGTTGCAGCCCAATATAGACTACCATATCATTATCCATGACCTGCCTTTTCCTAACCTTAGTCGGCTTTTCCTGACATATATAACATATCATCATAACATATAAGTGTCGTGGTCGTTCCCACAGACTTACGCACTAGTGTGGGATGTACCCCACCTTTTAGAGCCACTCATCCTCACCATGCAATGTAACAAATAAGATATGTAGTGGCATCTGCAACATAAATGTGATAGCAAGGCTCCCATAAACCAAGCATCAGGCCATGCTATACCCACATAGAGATACACACATGCGAAATGCTCTAAATGCATATGCTCACGTAAGGTACCCAAGTTGGCTCTTAGACCAACTGGGTCATGCAAATGCTCACACATTCCATCATACACAAAGCATGCCCCTTCCCAATGAATGCAACCCAATCTCCGTGCATCACACATCATGATATGCCAAAGGTCAAGACGAGAATCTGGCAGTACCAGCCCTTTTGACCCGTCTATCGCTTATCATAAACATTGATGAGTGATGCCTATACATCTAGCCATCGACTACCACGACCCATGGTTGACAGTCAATAGCTTTGTACCCCATACCCTTAGACACACATAGACAACATCAAGCTTATACACTTTCAACTTAACATTTCTTAAGCTCTTCCCAGACACCTCATGCACTTGTAACATAACCATAAACATACCATTCTTGTTCTCATTTCTTCTCATTCACAGAAAACTATCTCAACATACATAATAGACTCTTAACATAACCCTGTAATCTAGGTCATAACCAACTTTCTAAGAACCTAACCCCAATAGGTTCGGCATCATTCCCAAAAGAAAGTAGAGCAATATAAAGCCCCATAACAGACGTAAGAAACGACAGCAAGGAATCATTTACTTAGTTTATTTCATCACCAATAGACCCATTATTAACATATAAGTCATGGAATGGTTGTCACGCAGATTATCATTATTAATGCGTAGAACCGAGTCATGGTAAGGGAGGGATTAAAATATGAAAAACCACGAAAACTTACATAGGAACTAAAGAACATAAAAGGAGGGTTAAGAGCTTGCCTTCAAATGAAAAATTCTTGCCTTTTCTGCGTTCCCGCTATGAAGTAAAACGTTTCAGAGAAAATAATAAGTTTATGACTCTAGAATAAGCAAATCGGACTACATAATTTGCATAATCTAACCATATAAAATCTATAATTTAGATGTATAATTTTTCTAATAATTTTACCCACTTACTGAGATACTTTAAACACCGAATCATCTCAAAATCCCTTAATTTTTCTCCTATTTCTTCCTTTTTTTCCTCCATTTTTGCTGCTGGCCAAGCCTTTTTGTTTCCCTTTCACTTCTCCCTTTTTTTTCTTTCTGTTGCAGCACTCAAAATGGCTAAAAAAATGGCCTTTAAATAGGCAAAATGACTTGGCGGGCAAGCAAAAACGAAAGGCTTAGTGTGCGCCATGTGGCACGCGGCTGGCCGCACTGGGCGCGTAGGAGGCACCTTGAAATGGTGCCGTTTGGCACCCCAAATTGCTGGAAAAATCCAGTAAATTCGCAAAGCCACAACACCTCTCCCTCAGCTTAATCATGCGCCCCCTGCCTGACCACCCTCGTGCGCAACCGCTCGCGCCACCACCATTCTTCAGCCATAATCAGCACATGGTTAATTTTAAGGTGCTACACAGTCTATTTTCTAGAATTACACTAGCACCCCATAATTTTTGAAAACCAGCACTTACACCTCTACAATTCATTTCTCCCTTATTACACTTACACCCCGAACATTCCCAGAAATCTACCAAATCAATTTATTTTATTTTTTCGTTATTTTCATAATAATTAATTATCCTAGTTGCTTATATCCTCAAAACAATATAAATTATTATTTTCCATTAAATCCTCGAATATTCCATAACAACTTCAAATACCGAAATTAATAATTATTTATTTTCAAAATTCTAGGATGTTACAATATAAGGGGCCAATACAATACAAAAAGAAATAAGCTTCTACACCGACCCTCCAAACAAGTCCCAAAATCTTTAGGTTGGGGGAGATCTCTACACAAGTCTAAATTTAACTTCGAGCCCTACTAAACTCTCTTTTTACCATGGTTTTTGTAACACCCTACCTACTCAGGGCATGTTATGTCTTAGGAAATTTTGGAACTCTTTTTTTTTTTTTTTTATCATTTCCGAAATTCTCCTTAAACCTATCTAGTGCTAGGCAAAATAATTCATACACTAGACTTAAACAGAATCATATAAAGCAGAAGCTGAAATCGAAATTGATCATAGCATTTCATACATAGATAACCGAACATAGTACTTGTTACAAAGTTCTCACGATACATAAGCTTCCAAAAATAATTTAAAACGTACATTCTTGCTATACATCATACTTGAAATATTCATGCTACCACATAACATGGTACATTTTCTCATTCCTCGACAACTTGTGTCGTTACACATTTTCGACTTCTATACCATCACTACAAGTCCTGATTGGAACGTTGAATATTTCAAGGGCAAAACCCAAATTAGATAATAAACCATCTAAGTAAGGGTACAAAATATTTTAACATGTGTGTATGCAATGTCTTACTCATCGTAGGTGTCAACTGCACCCTTCATGCTACTTATCATTTTTACGGCCACCTCTTTCGAAGTCGGGATGTATGGGGGCACCCTTGGTATAGTAACGATGCTAGTCCGTACTCCTTACGGCCACGATGCATGTAATCAATGATATCAACGTGTACATATGCATTTCATCGCATGTCATATGTGTAGTCTATTGATGGATACATATCAAAGTATGTCAATATGATGAAAGCATTCCTGAAGATCGAGTTTAAACAAAAACATTTATAACTGTACTAAACTTGTAATAGTACACTTACGTTTCACAATTAAGTTATCTTGATAAGCGTGATGACCTCGATAAACGTGACAAACGAGCTATTTCCCAATCCTCGTGCCCCAAGGATTCCTAACACATTAAATTTTTCCAGAATATCAATTTACTATTTTTCTCATAATTCTCATAATTTCCACAATTTCTCCTTATTTTCTAAGTCTTATTTCCTCAAAAATTCATGATGAATTTCTAAACCCTCTTTAACCTAATTTTTCTTCACTAATATTGTAACGGCCGGCCTCCCGGAGCCTCCGCGCGCATAGAGGATCCATGAGATGGTCATTACCTAAATAATACTGAACAATATCACAACTGCAACTCTTATTAAAATCATAATCTTTTTATCATTTAACATCTCATAATCATTTTTACATAACCATTCACCACTTAAGCCCACCTAGGCTTACATAACATACGTCAATCTCAAAAACATAAATATTAATCTTAACATAGGCATAATGACACCCAGGACCTAGGTTCGAGAGAGCTCTACACTTGCTATCCTGACTCGACGGTCTAGACTTAACTTTGTCGTACGCACCTGCAATCTCGAGATACTCTTACTTGGAATGATGGAAAGCAAACGTGAGTCACAAAACTCAGCAAGCTCTAGAAAGAAAGGCTATAGGTTTAAGATAGGACTCTTCCCATGACACCCCAAGCAATTCATGCCAATGCAGCCACACCATGTCATGATCCATACGTGCCTTACTTCTAAATGTATAACATAAAGTTAACTGCACATAAAGGAACTAGGAGCCCACATAAGCCACAGATTGGCACCCAAGTCCCGCATACAAACCTGTTACAGCCTAACATAGGCTACCATATCACTATCCATAAAGACTCGCATTTTCTTGACATTAGTCGGCTTTTCTTAAATACTCGTTACATGCTCTTCTTGATACCTATCATACCCTCATATGTTCTTCCTGTCATCCATCACATTGTCATATCCTTCCGCGATCGTGGCCTCGAGCTTCCCCCGAGCTAATCTCTAAGCCGAGCCGAAGCTCCCTCGAGTTGGTACTCCCAACACCCGGACTGGAACGGTACTTCCGCCCAGAATAACAGTAACAATAGTACCATGTAATGCAACAAATAAGAAATGCAATGGCTTCTGTAGCATAAACATGATGGCAAGGCCCCCCATAAACCAAGCATCAGGCCATGCTACGTCCATATAGGAATACACACATGCGGCATGCTCTAAATGCATATGTTCACCTAAGGTACCCAAATTGGCTCTTAGACCAACCGAGTTATGCAAATGCTCACACATCCCATCATACACAAAGTATGTCCCATCAGAGAGTGCAACCAGTCTCTTATGCAGCACACACATCATGATATGCACAAACCAATGCGGGAATTTGAAAGTACTAGCTCTTCTGGCCCGTCTAGCGTTTATTGTAACAGTCGATGACTGGCACCCATATATCCAGCCATCAACTACCATGACTTACGGTCGACAGTTAATGACTTTGTACCCCATACCCTTAAACACACTTATTGACAACATGAAACTTATACACTTCCAACTTAACATTTATTAAACCACTCACATAACATCTCATGCACCCGTAACATAACCTTTAATATACCATTCCTGTTCTCATTCCTTCTAATTTTCATAAAACCATCTCAACATACAAAATAGACTCTTAACATATTTCCACAATCTAAACCATATCATTTTCTAATAACCTAGCTCCAACGGGTTCGGTATCATTCCCAAAGGAAGCGGGGCGATACAAGACCCCGTGACGGACATAAGAAATAACATCAAGGAATCATTTACTTAGCTTATTTAATCATCAATAGATCCATTATCAGCATATAAGACATAAGATAGTGGCCATGCGGATTTGCATTATTAATGCGTGGAATTAAGTCACGATGAGGGAGAGTTTAAAATATGAAAAATAACGAAGACTCTCGCAGGAAATGAAAAACATGAGGAAAGGGTTAGGAGCTTGCCTGAAATCAACTGATTCCTACCTTTTTTGTGCTCTCGTTGCGAAGTAAAACGTTCTATAGAAAATAACAAGTTCACGACTCAAATTAATTAAGTTTAATCGCACAATTCACAGAATCTAACCATGAAAAATCCATAATTTAAATATATAACACTTCTAACAATTTTACCCACTTACTTGGATATTTTAAACGCCAAATAACCCCAATTTTCCTCACTTTCCACCCATTTCTTCCATTTCTTTCTGCTGGTCGAGTCCCGATTTTCTTCTCCCTTTCTTCCCCTCAATTCTCTTCTCTATTTGGCAGTAAAAAGTGGCCGAATTAGCCACTAAAATGGCCAAAATTAGCCTTAAAATCGGCAAAAACGGAAGGCAGAAGCGCGGCCACATGGCAACCGCTGGGCCACGCATGCGGCCACCGCCTTTGGGGTCGAAACAATGTCGTTTCAGTCCCCCCTTGGCTGATTAAAATCAGCAAAATCCCCTAGCGCGCGCACAGCCTCAACCTCGAACTCGCGACCTGCCGCAAGCCCCCCTCACACGCGAACCACCCGATCCAACCACTTCTTTATCCTATATATGCTCTAAATTAATTTTAAAGTGACTCTCAGTCACATCCGAATTTTTACATTTTAGCACCCTCAACTTCCACTAATTACACACACACCCGAACTTCATTTTCCCTTTATTACACTTTCACCCCAAAATTTTCAGAAATCTCCCAATTTAATTTATTTTAATATTTCCTTATTTCCATAAATATTCCCAAATAAAATAATTAATTATCTTAATTTCCTATTTCTTCAAAACAATATAAATTAATATTTTCTCTAAAATCTCCAAATATTCTAAAACATCCTCAATTACCAAAATTAATAATTATTACTTGTCACAAATATTCTTAAAATAACATTTCTAGCCTTCTAGAATTTTCTTATAATTTTTTGGATTAAATTCCTATTTTTTCCTTATTTTCATAATAACAAAATCACTTAAATAAATAATTAATTTAGCATTTTCCAGAAAATTTTTTCCAAAATAAGGTATAAACGAAATTCTAGATTTTCTGAAATTTTTTCAAAATTTTTGCAAAATTTTTCCTATTTTCTTTTATTTTTTCTTCTTTTCTTTTCCACCTAGCGCGTGCATGCAGGCCATGCGCCGCCTTCTCACACTTTGGCACATGCGGCCACTCGCCCAAGCCTAGCTCGTCTTCTCCAGCGGCCACTTCACCGTCGGCGAGCTTGTTGCACCTCGAAGCTTCAAGAAAAGCTTCCCTACCCCTTAAACTTGACCCCCTGATCTCGAAAATGGCTTCAGAATTCAAAAATAAAACAACTAAAAATATCTCGATTTGCGTGTTGAAGCCTCAACTCTAGCGAAATCGTGATTTTTCGGCGAGCTTCGTTTCCCCTCTTCCTCTGCTCTGTTGGCCATCAAACACTTTAGAAACCTTGCCCACGACTCAAGGACTAAAACCCCACTCACCAATCTCTCAAACACTGCCCCAAACACCCAATCTTTGAAGTAAAAATTTCGATGAAAAGGGGCTGCTCGAACGTGGCTATTTATAGCCAAAATCGGCCACGAGTTGTCCCATCAAGGCGGCCACGCGTCCTAAAGGCCATTCCGACGGCTATTGCGACATTAATGCCGCCCCTCTCCCTCTGGTAACTTGTTGCAGGCCCGACCAGAGCATGGCCATCGGGCCTACTCTGATTTTGCTAATTTTTTTATATATATATATATATACATATATACGAATTTATCATATATAATATACATATATACATATAATAGTATAAAAATTCCAATTTTAATACATAATATTTATATAATTTCTGGTATATTTTCTTTTTACTATGATTAAACTATATACTTTATACAATATAAATAAATTCATACATACCTAACCCTATTAAATTTATTGATAAATACTAAAATTCTAATAATTTCACTAGGGTCTGAAATATCAAAATTATGATTATTATTTTACGATGTTTTAGGGTATTACAGTTTTGCCCTTACCTAGAATGACAAAAGCAAGTAAGTGAGCCACAAGACTCAGTAAACATATATATAGCAAGAGGAATAAAGATAAAGTAGATCTACGAAGACATACATAATATAAGAATCAATGGAAGATTATTACTTGACATTTAGAGATAACGCTTTTGATCATGCCTTCTTCATCAATAAAATCTCAATAATTGTTATTTCTTTGCTTAACAACAAGGCACATATTTAACTCATAGAGTAACATTCTCACAATTTACATAATAGCATGATACCATTTTTCCATACATGACTCATAGCATAAGAAGTCACATATATAGCACATATACAAAAGAGTACGGACAAGCCACCTTAGTAGGATATCCCATTTTCTTTGTTTCTTTTCTTTGCGAATGAGATGTCTTTTTTTTTTTTTTTTTTTGTCATGGCATGCCTTTGGGATATCCACTTACTTTCCTTCCATGCAAAATAATAGGTGCATTAAGGTAATATATATATGCATACACATTCAAGCATCTTAACATACTCCACAACAACATGCTTATACTCACCCACTAAGATTTTCGGCCACATCACATCATTTTCATGCATACGACTTCATTCGAATTGGGATATATATATATATATCTTGACTTCTTGATATATATATAATGAAAGAAGATTTGATTTCGAAATACACAGATTATGTTTCAAAATCAAAGTTTCTGTTTGAGCAAGTTTCGAAATATAGAGTACAGATTTCGAAATGTAAGTTTCTGTTTTTAGCTATTTTGAAATTTTCAGCTACTGCTCAATCGACTCCTTAGCTCAAATAGTCGACAAATACCCAAAACACCCACAGACAAAACCCACGAACGACAAATACCCAAAACACTCACAAACAAAACCCTAACCCCCAAATTGTCATTCCTTGAATAAAAGATGGGAAAAACAAACCCCATAGAGATCAAAACAAGACTCAATGACACATTTGAAGGAAATCCATAAGATTTGAGAAAAACACAGAACTAATACATTTAACTACAAGCTTTCAAAAACCACCATTGAAGAGATGATAGCAAGAGTTTTGATTAAATATAAAAATATACCTTACACTAAAAGATAGGAGAAAAGAAGAAGGAAGCTTGCCTTTTGATGAAAAAGCCAAAGAGAAGAAGAAACACTCCAAGAGCTTGAAATCTACCCACTTTGAGAGCTTGATTCCACCACCACAATTAATGGAAGAAGAAGATGATGAAGAATATGAAGGAAGGCTATCGAGAGACAGCGCGAAAATGGAAAGGAAGATAAGAAGATTGAAAGAAAAAAAAAAAAAAAGCATGGGTGAGAATGGGTTGCACTTCCATTCTCCAACCAC
Organism: Diospyros lotus; assembly: GCF_014633365.1. NCBI lineage: Eukaryota > Viridiplantae > Streptophyta > Magnoliopsida > Ericales > Ebenaceae > Diospyros > Diospyros lotus. The sequence goes on along the minus strand of NC_068341.1, from coordinate 31,808,478 downwards.
CCCCTTCCCAACAATTTCAATTTTTCCCCACACATAACACACACACCCAACTTACTCATGCCCTTAATAGTCTTTCACTTTTATTTTCCTTTTCTTTTTTCTTTTCTATATTCATTCTATTTTACAAATTCCCATTTTACCCCTAACTTTTCCCACACACACAGAGCATATAAGCCCACTTTGGACATTTTACATTTTCATTGTCTTTTCCAATTTCCTCATTCATTCATTTTTCATAATATATATATATATATATATATACACATACATCTTACTAAATAAAACCCATATTTATACAAGGCCCAAGCCCCATTTAAAAGCCCCAATTCATTTTAGGCCCATGAAATTCTTTTAAACCCACTACTTCCATTGAGCTTTAAACCCTTGGCCCAAGCCCACTTTATAACACAATTTATGCTTTAGTATTACACATATAAATTAATTTACTCACATGTAATGTACCTAAACATATTATTTCCCATTAACTTGCCTCTTAGACCCCATATAAAATATTTGTTTTCTATTTAACCTCTTTAACAACCCATAAATTATTTTTGGCATTCATTAAATAAGGTCTGCATATAACATACTATATAAAAATATAATTAACATCTATGACCCACTTATGTTAAACCTTTATTGCAGCAGTTAACCAAAGTTTATATCCAGTTGAAAAGGCGCACATAATGGTAGCATTCACTCCGTGAGTAAATGCTAGCATTGATTCATGTGTCTCTGAAACTCTATATAAGGTTGGTGTATTTTAGTGTGTGGGCATCGAAATCTCTAGTTGCTACTTTTTATTGTCTGGTTTTGAGTTGTAGAGAACCAAATGTTGGTGAGGGGTTGAAGGAAAAGAAAAGAGTAAAGGGAAAATATTTCATAGTCAATAAAATTAAAAATAATCGTTACATTGTTGGCAAATCCATGGAATTTATGTTAGGCTAAGATATGGCTACATATTTATGCTACAAGGAATATATTTTGTATTATGAATTATTGTGAGATTTAATAGCCAATTATTATTGATGGAATGGAATGGCATGAATAAAGGAAGGACGGACGGACAAAAATGAGAAAAGGTGTAAAGACGGATAAGCGGAATAGGCGGGTGTTTGCGAGCGGAGACAAGGAGCGATAGATGATTGAATTTGAAAGTCCATTATTGTATGAAATATTATTATTTTATAAGAATACGGAGCGTAGGCCGCGCCGCATCATCAGCCACCCCAAATAAATAACAGTAATGATTGCTACATACATCCTATGTTTGGCTGTATTTGATTGATTGATTTCCAAACCCAAACATTGCATTTCGAAATTCCAAGGCTAAAAAAACTCTATTTACAAAGCCCATCATCATCAGGTGTGTGGGTAGGAGCAATCCTTTACTGCCTATGGTAAATGATTATCTTATTCACCCAACCCAACTTCAGTGACCACAAAGATCATCAGTTAAGGATGGATGGGTGTATCAACTTATTCCTTTACTGCTTATTATGGTAAATGATTTATCTCTCACCGAAGAAGAAGACGCTTCAATGAGACCTTTGGCCGTAGTTTCATGAACAGTTAACGTGAGGAGAGGAAAAACCATTCATTGATGCATTTATCTTCACGAGTCATGTGAGAACATAGGTTTCATATATATTTCAATGTCCAATATTTAAAAAATACTCTCACCTTTAAATTTTAATATTCAACCACTGAATAATCTCACCAATCAATCTTAGTAGAAAATTAATTTCCTCGGATAAGGTCATGATAAGTCTGGTCTATCCTTTTCCTCGAAGATTCAAGAAGTCTGTCTCTAGCTAGGCAACTACAAGGGTAGGAGCAATCTCTAGCAGAACGGGAATCAAGTGTGCCACTAATTGTGGTGACCCTAGACATTTCTCAACATTAGAAAAAGAAGCCACAAGGCACCTTAATTTCCCACTATGATCATCAGGTGGGCATTGCACAAGCCCCATCGCATTAGGCCATGGGTCACCAGGTGCTCCACCGTTTAGTTATCAACTTCCACAGAGGTTAAATGGAGAACTGGGTATGTTAAACTCTGGAAAATCAAGACACATATTTTCATGGGCAGGGAGACGTTATGTGAGATGACTCCTCAAATTTTTGAATGGGTTTTTGGTTTGTTTCGATCTCTTTTATTTTGATTAGGGATTATGTTGATATCATCAAGTGAGGATATTTGATGGAAGAAAAGTGTCTCGGATAAATCCTCGTCCGATGATGACTTTGTTAATCACTACTCGTTTGTTTTGTAAATTATAGTTTAGAGTGTGTATTCTACAATTAATAACTAGATTCTTGATGTATAGGTGACTAGTTATTTGAACTCATTAAGTTTACTTGTTTGGTTTTATTAATAGATTACCCACTGTGGTGGGATTAATTGTAGATATAGGTTCTTGAGTCAAACGACGTAACACACTCCGTTCTTCCAAGTGTGTTACTAAACTGAAAACTAGGAAAATTTATTAAATAATTATAATTAATTCAACTTCCCTTTGTAATTCCTTCTTCCTTTTACTCCTCTAGGAAATCCCTTTAACACATTTTCTTTGATTAAGTAAGTTAATCCAATGATCATTTAAAAATGTAATAATTTATTCTAGAATCGTGACCAAGGGTGATAATCAATTTATCAATGCATTGAAGGTATTTCGATTGAACCTCAATGATATTATGATTTTATCCTTTTTGAGTCATCATTCCTTAGGCTTAAGAGACTCACAAAGTTTGAAGTTGAACATTTAAAATATTCTAATAGTCATCAAACTTTATAAAAACTATATAACACTAATAAAATGATCTTTTGTAAAAATATCAAATTCAAATAACATTATTTGTCTCTTTTGAAAATTATATAAAATTGGTTGTTTACAGTTTTGTTCCTACTATGACAAACTTATTTGCTTTAGGCATTTAACAATCTGAATCTCCACATTTTCATGGAAATCATATACTATTGGAAATCTCACTTGATGAGATACAACACACCCAAAAATCATTTTATTCTATTAAGGTTTGAATTTCTCAAATTTGACTTGTAACTCACCCAGCTAATCTAATCAAGCAACTACAATAAGTAAACGTTATTAAATTTGGCATATCTTTTTTCAACCAAAAAAAAAAAAATCAAACGGAAATATTTAACTTTTAGCATTTTAGCCTTCAAAGACACTAATTAACTTTTAGCCTTCTATAAATGGTGTAGCTTCAAGCCATTAATTATTTGCACAAACAGCTTCATTAGCATTTTAGCCTTCTTTTTGTTATTTTTCCTTCTTAATATATATAGAGCTCCCCTCGTGCAACCAATGGAATGGATAGAGATTTATTCTATCTCTATCCCCCTACTAATTCCACCTTTTCAGCCAAGAGAATGATTCATTACTTATATCTCATCAGTTTCTAACATAAAAAGGAACATCTTCCCTTTTTATTTTGTCATTACATGAGGAATTAAAGAACACAATATAGAAAATATTTGTTTTTTTATTGAGCATCTCAACCTAAATTCACTAGGTAAGAGTGGAAGCATATGTATGGACCATCAAAATAACTTATATAATTATTACAAGTTCATAACTTAAATAATTTTTTTTTTTATCAAAATGATCAACAACAATACTATTAGGACCTCTACTTGAGTTTGTTATGTCTCTAGTTTACACAATGGCACTAGTAATCTTTTGAGCACTAGATTATCTATTTTCTTAGATTGCATCTAATGACAAAATAAAAACCCAAAATAGAAAGCCAAAATTTTAGTTATTGTCAAATCCTAAAAGGTCGAGTACATATTTTTTTCCTTAAACTTTTATGTTTTTTTTTTTCTTTTCATGGAACACTAAATTTATCGTTACTCCAAATATACCCCTAAATTGCGTCTAAAATCACTCCATTTAAACACCTGACCAACAAATAATTCGAGTCTTCAATACATGTGAGATGACGTGGTAGAGAGACGAGAAAATTCTATTGACTTGGCACTGCATGTAGTTTTTTTGGAAAAATTTCAATTGAGGCATTGCATATTCTTAAGTTTTAATATTTTTAAAGTTTCCAAAGCAGTATTAACCAAGCTCGATTGGAAAATTGAACTTAGTGAAACAGAAAAAAAGATGTGAGAGTGTTTGTAAACCTTCATCAGTGTCGTTTGCCTACAGTGGCAATTAAAGAAGCGGAACTCTATTGAAGTATCACTATAAAAAAATCAAGTATTTAGTGACAGAAAAATCCGTCGCTAAAGCTTTAAATTATGTAACTAAATAATTTAACGATAGATTTAGTAACGAATAGAAAATTGTCGCTAAATTTTAGAGATAGAAATTAGCGACGGAGCAATTTAGCGACAAAATTTTTTCCGTCACTAAATTAGCAACGAAATGTTCCTTGTCGTTGAATCAGCAATGGGAAAAAAATCAACGCCCACACTCTGTGCGAGAGCCTCATGGCCTCACCTCTGCTTATTACGTGGCGGCATTGGAATTATTTTTCAACTAGAGTTTTTTTCATGCCTTTCCTTGAGATTGAACCCTTGGACCTCCAAATCTCACCCCTGCGCGTGTGTCCAGATCTGGGAGACTCCTTAGTTTATAAAGTGCATAAAATATTTTTATAATATTTTTGTTTTAACTTTTCAAAATTACATTTGCACCCCAAAAATTTTCAAACTTATTTTTAAAAAATTCCATCACTCGTTTTTAATTTAATTTGTAATTTCATATTTTATTAATTTACAACTTAACAACGAAATATTCTATCACTAATTTTGAATTTAATAAAAATTTTCGTGTATCATAGAAGTTATATTTATATTTGTTTAAATAATTTAAATTTAAATTTTTAAAATTCTTAAACAATTTAAATTTTTTAATTATTTAGTGACTGAATATTACGTCGCTAAATAAATTTAAGTTGAATGATTTTTTTAATTATTTAGTGACGAAATATTTCGTTGCTAAATAATTTGAATTTTAATTTATTTTTTTAATTATTCAACGACAGAATTATTTCGTCGCTAAATAATTTTAATTTAATTAAATTTTTTTAATTATTTAGCCACAGAATATTCTGTCGCTAAATAATTTTAATTTAATTAAAAAAATTTAATTATTTAGCGACAAAATTATTTTATAGCTAAATAATTAAAAAAAATAATTAAATTTTTTTAATTATTTAGCAACGAAATATTCTGTCACTAAATAATTTCTAAATTTTAAAAAAAATAAAAAATTAGCGACGGAATATTCTTTTGCAAATTTGTCATTAAAATTTAACAACGAAATATTCGTCATTGAGTTGTCTCCATTTAGCGACGAAAAAATTTCATCATTAAATCCATCATTAAAATGTGTTTTTTTTGTAATGTATCTTTCATCTCTTACTTTTCAAGATCTTTTGTGAGATGTAGGGTGTGAAGGATCCAAAGTGAATGCTTTCATATTGAAAATTGATGCAAGAGAGATAGAGAGGGAGCAATGAGATAGAATGCAATGAAACATGTCTCATATCAATGAGAAAATATAAAATAGGACCAAAAAAAATTGTAAAATTTCGAAGACAAAAATATGCCTAAAATTTACACTTTTTTTTTATGATGCATAATCTTATGTCTAATCCAAATATAAATACATGCATGCTTTGAAAAAATCATATACAAATACATGTCTAATCCTTTGTTGAAAGGAAAGCATTGGATTTATTTTATTGGGCAACTCATAAAAAAAGATTACATAGATAAAAGAAGTATGAGCAAGTAGACTGTAACCTATATATTGAACTACATCTCCAGTTATGTCAATACCTACATCTAACAGAAAAGCTTTACTGATTGTTTTCACTGTATTATATAAACCTTAATTTATATGCAATCACACTTATGAAAACTTTAGTAGTGAACTTAAAACATACAAATATTTTACATATATAAATGCAGCTATCATATATATATATATATATATATATAGTTCAACAACAATAAAAGTAACAATATCCTAGGAATCAACCATCACCCACAAAAGTCCCAACTGTGACATACTTTCAAGCCTTGCCTGCCACATACATAAATCATAACCCATTCTAATTAAACATCAAAACATATAAAAAGCATTTTTAGTCTGTCTCATGGCATGGCCACACAAGCCCCATCGCATTATTTTTCTTTTGTACTTGAAGTAGAAGTAGAAGTAGAATAGAATAGAATAGGCAGCAACAACTAAAACTACTTGGACTTAATTAGCCTTGCTTGGGACAATTAGGCAAGTGAGTGAGGTGATGTGGGTTGTGGTTTGGTTACATACATAAAAGTAATTGATATAAATTAATCAAGTTGACTTGAGTTTTAATTAATTATAATTATTTGGTAAAACACTCACATCTCCTAACACACTAAAAACTTAAAGTTAAGTTTGTGCCTTTTAACACGCCTAATTAATGAATGTGAATTAAAGAAGAAGTTTTTCTCCCTTCTCTTACCCAATATGCACGTCTATGAGACATTTTGAGAGAGAGAGAGAGAGAGAGATTCTGTGTGAATAGTCAACTTATCTTCTATATATGTATATCCTCCTCCACCTAATATCCTCTGATGTTAACTCCAACTCAACTAATAATATTTAAATGTCAAATACGTTTTATCATTAATTTGTTAGAGAGAGGGGCCCACCACAAAACAAGAGATATTCAAAGAGATTTGAACTTACTAACAGATAATTGGGGAAGTGATTTTAAGTTGATAGTGATTGGTGAGTGAAAATAAGATAAAGTTAAATAAGAATTAATAAATAATAAAACAAAAATAACAATCACATCCAACAACATCGGACATGATTATTTATTTTTTTGTTTAGAAAAAAATATCAAAATTAAATTGGAGCATTTTTACTATAAAACGAATGTTGGTGTCTTTCAGATTTCAAGCTGCACTTAGTGTTAGAATAATTTTTATTTAAAAGATTTAGAGTGAAATAAGCCTTACACTTATGCACACATATCATGTTTTATATCAAGTTTATTTAAGAAAAAATCCAAAACCATGTAGACAAACTCAATTAGGTAAGTCTTATGAGAGTGTTTTACCATGATGCATAGAAATGTCTTGGGGGGCGTTATTGTGGAGTTTTCAAAATGTTTTTATTTCTAAAATGTCAAAAATTATTTTCAACCCATTTCTACAATTTCAGAAATATTTCAAGATCATTTCGTAATATTAAGAAAATATCAAAAATGTGTGTGTTTCCAAAATAAAAAAAAAAATCTTCTCTAATCAAGGTAAATATAGAATTTTCATTTCTGACTCAAAATTTTTAATTTTTTCATAATTTGTTTGAATGCACTCTAGAATTTATGTTTATTTTTAATTTAAATAACTATTTTTTATATTAAAAATTATATTTATAAAAAAAACCCTATATTTTTTTCATTTACACATTTTCGTTTCTTATTTTTTTGAAAAATAACATTTCTCTATTTTTATTTCATATCATATCTATTTCCATACAACCTAGGTTTTATATAGAGGTGCTCAAATTCTAGTTTAGACTAGAAGATTGGACTAAACTAAATCAAAAATCTAGTCTAGTCTAGGACCAAAAAAGTATTCGATGAAGAAATCAAATTAATTAAAAAAAAACAAAAACCTATACCTTCTCTATTCAGTCAAGAGTATAAAAGTTAAAGCCTTCCATTCATTATCTTCTCTTCTCTTTTTAAGCTCTTCATCAATCTCATTTGCAATTTCTTCTTAGAAAAGGGACTTGGTTAAAATGGTAATTGCCTCTAAAAAGTAATGGTGAATATTGAAATTTGTGGCTAAATTATGTTGGCCCTTTGACATGGTTAGGTTTTTTAAAGGGAACTTAAAGCATTGGCAACATTGCAAAGAGCAGGTCCTAAGTAACACCCTCCATAGATGTGAACAATTTGTTATCCTATTAAAGAAATCTATAAGCTTGTTTACATATGTTAGTTTGGGTATGCTATATGGGTGAGCTAAGGCATCGAGTAGAGCTGATTGGCCTCTAGGGTTGCATGCGTAAGAGAGCATGCCCCTAGATGTTAAGCTATCTGGCCTCAATGACCTCGTGGCATTAGTTCTGCGTGGACCTTGGGTGGAGCTGACTAGCCTCAAGTGTTAACCTGGAGTTGAGTTGTCTGGCCCTAAGTGTGAGTTGATATGTATATAGAGCTCTAGTGGAGCTGATTGGCCTCGGGCATCGCCTTTGGAGTAGAGCTGTCTAGCCCTGAGTGTCCGATATCATCTGGGTACCCAGTGCCAAAATATGGATGTGTGCATGTATCATCCTTTGTTTTTGGGTTTGTGTGCATAGGGTGGTATGGTTGGGCTAGTATTTCACCTTCTAGTGGGTGCACCTTGTATGGGGCATTATGGCTTACTTATGTTGGATTATATTTCTTTTGTGGATTTTTCTTATTGATCATGCTTTCCATATCTTGTTGTTATATCTGTTGGGTCTTGTGACTCATTTTCTTGTTTACATCATTCCAGGTAAAGGCAGAGCTAAGGCAGAGGGCGAACCTAGCAAAGGCAGATTTTTGGGGGATTAGATGTGTACAAAGCTCACCTAAAGTAAAGGTCTTGGGGAATTTTGTGTTGAGAGGTTAGAGCTAGATAGGCTCTCGAGCCTCGAGGGTGTGTATGTATATGTCTTGTGATTATGACTTATTGTATTGTAATCAAATGGTGTAACTTTTGTTCCCATAGGACTGTATACGTTTAATGTAAAGGCATGATTTGGTAATGTTGTATTATAAAGCTTACTAATGATAGCGTTTATGAAATGTTGATGGAGTTTGGCTTCAAATTGTTTGTATATCATTCTATTAATGACCCTCTCAAGGATCCTCTATGCTAGTGGGGGCTCCGGGAGACGAGCCGTTATAAATTCTCATCACAACAAATACTTAGAACTTTCTTTACAGATAATTCGAAATTGTCTTTTAACTTTACAGATAATTATGAACTTTCTTTTAATTTTACAACTCGTATGAGTAATTAACGTCATCCTTAAATCAAAAAAGATGCCAGATGAGTGGAGGAAGAGTACTTTGGTTCCTATATACAAGAACAAATGAGATGTTCAAAACTGTAAAAATTATAGAAGAATTAAGTTAATGAGTCATACCATGAAACTCTAGGAGAGAGTAATAGAGCAGAGGCTCAGAAAGGAAACAAAGGTGTCAGAAAATCAGTTTAGTTTCATGCCTGGTAGGTCAACAATGGAAGCTATATATTTACTGAGGCGTCTAATGGAAAGGTATTGAGATCATCAGAAGGGCCTACATATGGTGTTTATAGATCTAGAAAAGGCCTATGATAGGGTCCCTAGAGAAGTATTATGGAGGGTTTTAGAGAAGAAAGGAGTCAAAATAGCCTATATACAAGCCCTTAAGGACATGTATCATGGTGTAGAAACAAGGGTCAGAACATGCGGAGGGGATACTGAACCATTTACAACTACAATAGGACTGCATCAAGGTTCTGCACTAAGTCCATACTTATTTGCCCTAGTAATGGATGAACTCACTAAAGATATTCAAACAGATGTGCCATGGTGTATGCTATTTGCAGACGACATAGTGTTGGTGGATGAAACAAAAGAAGGAGTGAACACTAAGCTTGAGTTGTGGAGAAACAATTTAGAATCTAAGGGATTTAAATTAAGTAGAAAGAAAACAGAATATATGGAATGCAAATTTAGTAAAAATGCAAGATTGGATGATGTTATAATAAAATTAGAAGACCAAATCTTACAAAGAAAAGACCATTTTCGATATTTGGGATCAGTGATTCAAAAAGATGGAGAAATCCACGAGGATGTCGCACATAGAATTAAGGCAGGTTGGCTAAAATGGAGAAATGCATCGGGGGTGTTATGTGATGGTAAAATCCCATTAAAATTGAAAGAAAAATTTTATAGGACAGCTATAAGACCAGTCTTGCTGTATGGCTCAGAATGTTGGGCAGTCAAATACCAGCATGAGCAAAAGACGAGTGTAACGGAGATGAGGATGTTAAGATGGATGTGCGGACATACAAGAAAGGATAAAATTAGAAATGAAATTATTCGTAATAAGGTAGGAGTAGTGCCAATCGAGGAGAAGATGAGAGAGACTAGACTAAGATGGTTTGGTCATGTGAGAAGGAGACTAAGAGACGCTCCTGTGAGGAGAGTTGATGAAATGGAACAATTAGTCACAAAAAGAGGTAGAGGTAGACCCAATAAGACTTTGGGAGAGACATTAAAATTTGATATGAAATATATGGATCTAAATGAGAATATGACAAAAGACAGAAATACATGGTAGAATTCATGTAGCCGACCCCACATAGTGGGATAAAGGCTGGATATGTTGTTGTTGTTGTTTTATATATACAATGCATGCATTTTTTTAAAAAATTTTGTTACAAACAAGATCGAGACCTATTTTAACCAAACTAGACCACCCTAGTCTAACTTGGTCAACTTTAAAATTGATTTGGTCTTCAATCCGAGATTTTGCAAAACTTTGGTCTTAGTTCGATCCAGTCTAAATTGAATTAACACTCCTAGTTTTATGACCAACTCCCTACAAAAACCTTCCTTGAATCTATTTAGAAACAAACCTCTTCCTAAAACCATCACAATTTTAACTCCTCTCACCATGGGTTCAAGTAATAGTTAAAAGACAAACTAAAGAAGTGACAATGGTGTAACGATTGTAGCTCTTTGGAGAAGGAACAAAGGACTCTAGCGAAAGGATAACGTTATAGTTGTGATGCTCACAGTGAGGGATTTGAGGCTAAGAACCGAAATGGCATATGATTGATGGGACAACTCAAAATAAGGGATAAAGGCTTGATAACTAGCAACAAAGTGTATTTCTTAAGATGATTAGATACCTCAGACTTGGAACTGTTGTGCGTTCATGTGTGTGCGTGTAAGTGTGTGTGTGTGTGTGTGTGTGTGTATAAAGGTTAGTGTTATCCCAGATTAGTGGGATAAAGAAAGCACTAGGAGTATTTAAACCCTTACCTCCCTCTTGGGGTTGGGCCCCAAAGGGCACCCAGATTTTGCGAGCAGATGAGCCCCTCCTCGTTCACGAGTGCCGCCACCGTTATCTGTCCGATCGATTTGGTTTGAAAAATAAATATATTTTTCTATATCAAAAATTTTAAAATTGTTATTATCATTATTTTCTTTTCTTTTTTGGTGGCATTTGGGTGGCTCAGTATCTTTATTTTTCCCCCTTTATTGCAACAGTTAACCATAGTTTATCTCCAATTGAAGAGGCGTGCATAATGGCAACATTCACTCCGTGAGTAAATGCCGGCATCTGTTTGTGCATCTCCCAAAGCGCTATATAAGGTTGGTGTACCTCAATGTGTAGGCATCGAAGTCTTTAGTTGCTGCTTTCTGTTGCCTAGTTTTGAGTCGTGGAGAGCCAGTGTCCGTGGGTTCTGCTAGAGTTCGCCTTCGCAATTGCCATCGCCAGGCTGGTCGTTGTATCCTACAGAGCCAGACATCATAGCCTAACGTAACTTGTGCAGGGCGAATCTATTTTCAGGATAATGCCTCCAGCTTGTTTCAACCGCTATCATCTCCAGTAGTCATTCCAAGTTCCTGCATCTCCGGTGTGTTGATGGTTTAACTCCCAGCCTTTTAGGTTTACAGTGCAAGTTTCATTCCAAAAATATTGTGTTCGATGTTGTTGCTATTACAAAATTAGATATATTGTGTTGTTGTAACTGTTGTTATTATTATGGGAGATATAAATATACATCCATTCTGTTTGGGATTTTTCCAATAAGTTAAAGATAGATTATGGCCATCAACGTCACTGCTACACCCTCTGCCTCTGCTACTTAGGTCGCTGCTCCGACCATTGCTCCAGCCACCACTATGGCTGCCGTTATCGGGTCAACTTTCACCAACACTATAATACCTGAAGTCCTTGAAAGATATTGTTGTTAAAGGAATAAGGTATCTCCTAAAAATAGGGATATCGGAGTGTATGTGTAGTTTTTGGGTAAATTTTTGGGAACAAATGCAAAATCTTCAAAAGACTTTGGAAGCAAATGCAAGAGACTTTGATTCTAAAGGCTTTAGGTGAATTCAAGGCAAGTTTAAGGTTCAAGTGAAAAAGGAGCAAAGTGCCTCGAGCCAAAATGTCATTTCTTAAAAACTTATAATATCTTCTAACTAAATACTTAGGACAACCAAACGATCCAACAAACAGTTAGAAAATCATGATGAGGCATAAAAATCAAGGGACAAGTGGCGCCATGTGGTGAAAGTCATGATGGGCTCTTATTTCAAGGCAACACATGGCATGACCCGACTCACCAAAATTGTCTATTAATATAAGGCTTTTGGGGGGGATTCCTTTAGGCATTCTTCCAGAGGGAAAATGAGGGGATTTTGAGAGAGAAAATGCTGCCAAAGAAAAGAGAAAAATTCTGCCAAAAACGATGAGGAAAATGCCTCCCCAAAAAGTTTGGGTTGTCACCTTAAAGTGTGCCAAACGACGTCAAAACCGTAAGGTAAGTCCGATTTCTTTTTATAATCCAGTAAAAGGTTAAATCAGGGGGTCGTATGATCGAACGGGGACTGAAACAGAGTCAAAACGAAGGAAAAAATGATCAAAAATAGCATACTAGAGGCCTTACTTGGGCGCGTGACTGCGTGTGTAGGGCCCCCCTGCCCTAAGATTTCACAGTTATACCCCCCTAATTTATGCCTATGACCTTGTGTAAAAATATTATGGTTTTGGGTTATGAAAACTTGTGATATTTGCATAAAACCATTCCTGAACACTGTGCAAAGTGCACCGCCGAGTCCAAAATAGCAAGGTGAGTGTTTCTTGCATATTTGTGCTACATCCTGGTCATTTTGGCTTCACATGGGTAAGGGTGTTGACTTACATAGCTTGTTTTTCCTTTAAATCGAGCATTTTTATTTACTTTGTCATGCATCATTATGGTGTGTGTGGCTAGTTGATGTCAGGGCCATCATGTTAGACTGGGAAAGGGGTCACGTGAGTTGCTTCAACATGATGGATCAGTGGGTGTGATTGCAACACCTCGCTATCTCTACCACATGGGAGGTTTCATGTCATTTTTGCATATTTCACTTACATGCACGTATTTCTTTCTTCGATTCACTCACTAAGATGTTCATATCTCACATCGGCATATTCAAACGTGTCAGGTGCCCAGGAACGAGCCAGAGAAAGGAAAAGGAGGTGGTCCACAAATAGCTTGCTTCCTTTAAATTTTGACTGTAATAGTACCCCCACCCTGTGTATTTTCGTACTTTAAGCATGTGTCTCAAATAATGTAAAATGAGGTCCTATGTAGTCCCTAGTTTCCTATTTTGTATCAAGGTGTGCCGTGTTGTACTTGTTTCATGAAATCATAGTGGAAGCCTTAATTATTAGCTTGTGATTTAAGCTTTCAGGTCCGATCCTTTGCTCCCATTGGCAAAGGCTTCCATATCGCCCACTTGATTGTCATCTGGTTATCGTCATCAACATGCATCTTCTACATTATTTTGTGTGTATTTTTGAACAAGAAAGCGGGGCATTACAGTTGGTATCAGAGCTAGACTTAATGAATTGATTTAAGTTTTGGTTTATCTGACCTTCTGGATGTTTTGGTGCAATAATAGGAAATGGATCCCAATATCGTGGAAAGCCAGAACCAACACGCCATCATGGGATGGTGGATAACGCTGTTGGGGGAGTATATATGCACTCGGGTGATGCCTTGGGAGATTTCCTCAATGCCGTTTCACCCGTCATATCGGAGCTTCCACCTGGTGTAATGATGCCTCATGTAGCAGGACTCCAGATAACCTACTTGATTTCCCTACTTACACCAGAGTGGCGTGACACTAGAAACCACTTGTTTGGTCATAAAGTTTACCACGACCTTATAGCCTTCACGACCCATTTGTGTGAGGTGGAGGCAAACATGGGTGCACAAGACATGCCCATGCTTGTGGAGCAGCCTGAGCAGGTGCCGGAGGAGCGTCCCCTAACACCCTATTCTGGGTCCGAGGTTGAAGAGTGACTTCTGATTGGGGGATAGGAAAGACAATTTTACTTATGTAAATTTTAGCTATGTACCACTTGGAATCAAAATAGTGGCAGAACAGCTTGTACATATAGAATATCAAGTCGAAGAGACTATGGTAGAAAAAGGAATCGTTGTATATGTACAAATAAAACTATTGTGGAATATACTAGACATTATGGTTTTACTAATCTTGACAGTTTTGTGGTGACAGGATAAGTGTATTGTAAAGAAGAGAAACCCCAAAGGATTGGCATCAAAATCTGATGAGTAAGTCGTGTGGGGAAAGGATGAGTAAGTAAGTCAATCGTATGGTGGGTTAAACCCCCTCTTTTCTGCTGTTCTGGGTGAGTTATTTGATTTTTGGAGAAAATTTTGAGGTGGCGTATAGAATCCTTTAAGCTATTGCTTCCTAGGGATTTGATGGTTATTGTCTATTTGAAATTGTTAACTATTGCTTCTTAGAAATTTGATGGGTTAGGACTAACTGGATTTTGGATTTTGAGGACATCCTGGGTAATGGTTTGTTTAAAATAAAAAGTGTTTGCAGGGGAAGAATTTAAAATCTTGAGGATTTTGGACAAATTGTCTTTGGAGAATCGTTTGTATGGTAGGAATTTTTAGAATTTGGAGAATCCAAATAAATCAAGGGTACTAGTAAACCTTAGCCATAAGGACTCTTTTAGGACATTAGGAATATGATAAGACTCCAGAAGGATTGCTACCTATAGGAAATTTGAAGCGTAGGAATAATCGAGTTAGGATTTGCAAGCTTGTCCATGGTCTCAAAAAGGCGTAGCACAAATCCCTCGTATGAGTATAGATAAATAGGTGTTTGATGTATAGGTACTAGAAGGAAGTGTTAAACTTGAGGGTGTGTGGTTGTGTGCTTATTCCTGTTAGCCAGATATAAATCATTCAGAAATATGTTAATAAATTGTTCTTATGATCTCTTATGAATATTTTCAGATGATAAACACTCGTCGAACCCAAAACTTTGGGCATAGGAACAACACCCAAGAAAAGGAAATGTTGGACCCCTGTGAAGAAAGGACGAAAATGCCCCCAAAAAAACCATCACCTGAAAGGGGCCAGAGAGGAAGCAATCGCATAGACTAGATGGAATGAGTCCTAGGGAGTATGGTCACTCTTATGCAGGGGACACGACCGGCGGGTCAAGTTATTCCTCGAAACTCTGATGTTAGTGACAGGTTCCAGTGGTAAACTCGCCCATTTTTCAAGGAAGTGCAGGAATTGACCCCTGTGAGAGTGAGTATTGGTTGGAACAGATCGATAAGATCTTTGATTTCATTGGATGCGAGGAGGTGGACAAGGATAATTGTGCTACATTCATGTTCGGGATGAGGCTAGCCAATGGTGGAAAACCATGCACAGGACTCTGCAAAATCCTGAAGGGCAAGGTATGCCTGGTATTGCATAGGTGCAATTTAAGGAACTTTTCAATACTAAGTATTTTTCTCTATGCAAGAAAATGGAAAAATGCCAAGAATTTATTAATCTGAAGCAAACTAGGGACATGTCTGTCACCCAATATGAAGATCACTTCACTCGGCTAATTAAGTATATGCCCATCTATAACTTGGACAAGGAGGCCAAAGCACAGAAGTTCCTTGGGGGATTGAAACTGAAGATCCAGCAGTCATTTAGCTCCTTAGGGGCACGCACCTATGTAGAGGCGATTCTACAGGCCCTGACTATAGAAAGCAACACAACCTTCATCAGATGGAAACCTTGGGAACTGAGTTCCGTGGGCCTGAGAATGGAAGATCGGGAAGAAATTATGACTTGGGGGCTAGAGGGAAGAAGTTCAAACTTAAAAATACATGTCCTAAATGCCAAAAATTTCATCCTGGGAAACCTTATAAGATCGGAGGCCAAGGATGCTATACTTATGGGGAAATCGACCACGTGGCTTGAGACTGTCCCAAGGGGCCCATGTGCTATAATTGCAAAAAACCTGGTCATCTCTCCCTAGACTGCCCTCTAAGGAAGGAAGTTGTCCAACTTGGGGCAAACAAAGGAAGTGTGGAGCCACGACGAGGATGCGTATTCAATTTGACAAGGGAAAACGCCAATGCCAACCCGTCAATCGTATAAGATACAATGATTTTTCTTGGTACACCAGTGCATGGGCTAATAGACCTAGGGTCTACTCATTCATTTGTATCGCATGCATTGGCACACTGTCTAGAGTTGAAATTGGGGAAGCTAGGGTGCCCCATGATAGTATCTACCCCTTTTGGAAAATAAGTAGAAGCATGTACAGGCTATGAGAATGGAAGGATTATATTAGGGAATAGGGAATTTTTAGTTGAGCTTAAGTCCCTAGATATTCAGGATTTTGACATAATCTTGGGAATGAATTTCTTGACTAAATACGATGCCAAAATTAACTACCAAGCAAAGATAGTAGACTTACAATTGAATGATGGGACTTGGGAGAGGTTTCGGGGCAAAATAGTGATGGAAAAACCAAATGGATAACAATGCTTAAAGCTATTCGAATGTTAGAAAAATGGGCCTATGGCTACCTAGCTTGTGTTCAAATAAAAGATGAAAAGGTTGAGCTTGGGGAAGTGCCCATAGTAAGAGAATTCCCTGATGTGTTTCCTGAAGATTTACCGGGGCTACCCCCCAATTGGGAAATTGAGTTTTCCATAGATGTCCTACTAAGAACTGACCCTATATCCATACCTCCCTACAGAATGGCCCCAGTAAAATTGAAAGAACTAAAAAGTCAGCTTCAAGACCTGTTGGACAAGGGATTTATCCAACCGAGTATGTCACCTTAAGGGGCACTCGTATTATTTGTAAAGAAAATGGACGGGAGTTTAAGAATGTGTATAGATTACCGCCAACTAAATAAGGTAACCCTTAAAAACAAATACCTACTCCTCAGAATTGGTGAGTTGTTTGATTAGTTACAAGGTGCCAAGTTATTTTCAAAGATAGATTTGAGATCGGGGTACTATCAATTGAGGATTAGGAAGGAGGATGTAACAAAGACTACCTTTAGATCTCGATATGGACATTATGAATATTTGGTGATACCATTTGGGTTGACTAACGCACCCACAGCTTTCATGGACTTAATGAATAGGATATTCAAACCCTACCTGGACCAGTTTGTGATTGTGTTCATTAATGATATTCTAATCTATTCAGCTAGCAAGGAAGAACACAAGCAACACTTGGAAATGGTCCTAAAGACATTACGGGAGCATCAATTGTATGCCAAGTTTTCAAAATACGAATTTTGGCTAACCCAAGTAGCTTTCCTAGGTCATGTTATATCAAAAGAAGAAGTAGCGGTGGATCCTTCAAAAGTTGAAGCAATAAAAGATTGGAAGCAACCCAAGACCGTAATTGAGGTAAGTAGCTTTTTAGGGCAAGCAGGTTATTATAGAAAGTATGTTAAAGGATTTTCTCGTATCGTTTTACCCCATGAAATATGGCGTGTGAGCATAGTTTTGATGAACTCAATAGGAGACTAACCTCTGCTCCCATTTTTGCTATGCCTTATGGAACAGGAGGGTTCACAGTTTATACCGATGCTTCCAAAATCATCTTGGGATATGTCCTCATGCAAAATGGAAAAGTGATAGCATATGGGTCACAATAATTGAAAAACCATGAGCAGCACTATCCCACCCATGATTTGGAGTTGCCTGCAATCGTGTTTGCCTTAAAACTTTGGCTGCAATATTTGTATGGAGAAGAGTTCAAAATCTTTACAGCTCATAAAAGCTTGAGGTATCTATTTTCACAAAAAGATTTGAATATGAGGCAACGACGATGGATAGAGTTCTTGAAAGATTACGATTATACATGAGATTGTGGGTGGATGACCAGGGAAAGGTCAAAAACCCTAACTTTAGTTTTTCTGATGGAATATTACGATTTGCAAACCGAATCTATGTGCCCAAAGTCAAGGAATTGAGGCAAACCATACTGGATAAAGCACACCGAGCCAAGTACACGATTCATCCCGGGGCTACCAAGATGTATAGAGATTTGAGAAATTTGTATTGGTGGCCAGGAATGAAGAAAGACATAGCTTGGCAGACATACTTGATGTGACACCTGCCAAAGGATAAAGATCGAACATCAAAGACCTACTAGGAAGCTACAGCCTCTAGAAATTCCCAAGTGGAAATGGGAGCATGTCACAATGGATTTTGTTACAGGGTTGCCAAGAGGACCCACGAGAAATGACGCAATATGGATAATAGTGGATAGACTAACAAAGTCCACTCATTTCCTACCCATGAAGATAGGACAACCTGTCAGCAAGTTGGCCCAATTATACATGAAAGAAATAATCAGGCTAGATGGGACTCCAGTAAGTATAGTTCCGACAGAGATCCAAGGTTTACTTCTCGATTTTAAGAGAGTTTACAAAAGTGTTTGGGAACCCAGCTGTGGCTAAGCATGGTGTATCATCCCTAAACAAATGGGCAGTCGAAATAAACAATTCAAACTATGGAAGACATAAAGCGAGCTTGTGTAATTGAATTTTCAAAGAGATGGGAAGAGCACATACCTCTAATTGAATTTGCTTACAATAACAGTTATCATAGTAGTATTAGTATGGCTCCATACGAGGCTCTCTATGGTCGAAAATGTAGAATGGCTCTATGTTGGATCTAGGTGGGGGAAAGGCAACTTTTGGGACCTGAGATAGTATAGTAAATGAATGAGAAGATTAAAGTGATTTAGGGAAAAATTAAGGCTGCCCAAAGCTGACAAAGATCATATGCAGATAATCGGAGATAAGGCATACATGAAGGTCTTGCGCCAAGGAAAGAAACAAGGAAAGTTAGGTCCATGATACATCGGGCCATACGAGATTTTGGAACGTATTGGGCCAGTAGCATATTGATTGGAATTACCCTCGGCGATGTCTGACATACATGATGTATTCCATGTGTCTCGACTACAAAAGTGCGAACCCAATCCTTCTTAAAAAATTCTAGAGGTAACTATTGAACTATAAGGAAACTTAACCTACCCTCAGGAACCAATTGAAATTTTGGACCAAAAACAGCAGGTGTTGAGAAGCAAAGTAATACCATTGGCAAAGGTATTATGGAAACACCATAACATTGAAGAGGCCACATGGGAGAGAGAATAAGAAATGCGTCGGAAGTTCCCACACTTCGTCGACCGTATGGAGTCCTGAGATGAATTTCAAGGACGAAATTATTTTAAGGGGGGGAGGATGTAATACCCAAAGTCCTTGAAAGATATTGTTGTTAAAGGAATAAAGTATCTCTTGAAAATAGGGATATCAGAGTCTATGTGTAGTTTTTGGAAAAAAAAATTGGGAACCATGCAAAATTTTCAAAAGACTTTGGAGGCAAATGCAAGAGGCTTTTATTCTAAAGGCTTTAGGTGAATTCAAGGCAAGTTTAAGGGTTCAACTGAAAAATGAGCAAAGTGCCTTGGGCCAAAATGTCATATCTTAAAAACTTATAATATCTTTTAACTAAATACTTAGGACAACCAAATGATCCAACAAACAGTTAGGAAATCATGATGAGGCATAAAAAACAAGGGATAAGTGGCGCCAGTTGGTGAAAGTCATGATGGGCTCTTATTTCGAGGTGACACATGGCATGACTCGACTCGCTGAAATTGCCTATAAATATAAGGCTTTGGGGGGGGGATTCCTTTGGGCATTCTTCAAGAAGAAAAATGAGGGGATTTTTAGAGATAAAATGCTACCAAAGGAAAGAGAAAAATTCTGCCAAAAATGATGAGGAAAATGCCTCACCGAAAAATTTGGACTACCATCGTAAAGTGTGTCAACTACGTCAAAACTACAAGGTAAGTTTGATTTCTTTTTATAATCCGGTAGAAGGTTAAATAAGGGGGTCGTATGATCGAACGAGGGCCAAAACGGAGTCAAAACGAAGGGAAAAAAAGGTCAAAAATAGCATGCTAGCCTTCCCTAGGCGCGTGACGGCGCGTGTGGGGCCCCCCTGCCCTAAGATTTCACAGTTATACCCCCCTAATTTATTCCTATGATCTTGTGCAAAAATATTCTGGTTTTGAGTTACGAAAACTTGTGATATTTGTAGAAAACTATTCTCGAACACTGTGAACAATGCACCGCCGAGTCCAAAATAGCAAGGTGAGTGTTTCTTGCATATTTGTGCCATATCTCGGTCATTTTGGCTTCACATGGGTAAAGGTGTTGACTTACATAGCATGTTTCTCCTTTAAACCGTGCATTTTCCTTTACTTTGTCATGCATCATTGTGGTGTGTGTGGCTAGTTGACGTCAGGGCCATCATGTTAAATCGGAGAAGCAATCACATGAGTTGCTTGAACATGATGGATCAGCAGAGGTGATTGCAACACCTTGGCATCTCTACCACCACCACAAAAAAAATGACTTTTAGCGGCGTTTTTTTTTTTTGCATTTAGCGGCGATTTTCAAAACCGCCGCTAAATTAGCTGTCGCGGAGCATTTAGCGGCAGTTTTCAGTAACCGCTGGAATAACCGCCACTAAGTAACATTTTTTGCGACGGTTTAAGAACCGCCGCAAAATATGTGATTTAGCGGCGATTTTTAAAATATTTAGCGACGGTTTCAAAACCGTCGCAAAATTAAAAAATTATTTTTTTAATTTTAGCGGGCTTAGCCGCACGCCTGGCCGCCCAAGGTCCCTAGTCCTCCTCGTGCGCGCTTAACTCCTGCACGCCACGTGGCGCTGCTGGAAATTAATTCTGGCCCTTCCCCTCTCCAAGTTTCGAACCCCAGACCTCCCATATGAGCGCGCGTACACGAACCACCTGATCTGCGAAGCCCCCTTGTATTATATGCACACATATAATTTATATACTAATACAATCATTATTTTATAGAATATATTTTATATATTTTAATATAAATTAAAAAAATTAATTAATTGATTATTTTTAAAAATAATAAAGGAATAAATTAAAAATAAATTAATTGAGTTAAATTAAACAAATTAATTCATTAAAAAATAAAAATAAGATTTTATATATTTTTTAAAAATTAATAAAATTTTGTTAAATTTCTTTTTATTTTTTAAATTAAATTTTTTAATGAATTTTGTGACAAATGTTAATTTAATTTTAATATTAAATTATTTAATTATTCTTTGAATTTAGCGGCGATTTTCAAAATCGTCACAAATATTGATTTAATTTTAATTTTTTAATTTTATTCTTTTAATTTTAATTATTTTATTATTTAATTATTTTTGAATTTAGCAGCTATTTTTCAAAATCGTTGAGAATATTGATTTAATTTTAATTTTGAATTATTTAATTATTCTTTGAATTTAGCGATGGTTTCTCAAAAACCGCCGCTAAATTCAAATTTTTAACGAATTTTGCACCAGTTTTAAAAAATCGTCACAAATGTTATTTTATTTTTAATTAATTAATTATTTAATTATTTTTGAATTTAGCGACAGATTCTAAGAAACCGCCACGAAATTTAATTTAATTATTTAATTATTTTCTTAATTTAGCGGCGATTTTCAAAAACCGTCGCAAAATTAAATGTTTTAGTAAATTTTGTGACGGTTTTTGAAAACCGCTACAAAATACCATGTTTTGCCGTAAAAAATCAATTTTTTTGTAGTGCACACGGTAGGTTTCATGTCATTTTTGCATATTTCACTTGCATACATGGATTTCTTTCTTTGATTCACTCACTAAGATGTTCATATCTTACATCGGCATATTCAAACGTGCCATGTGCCCCAGAAATGAGTCGAGAAAGGGAAAGGAAATGGTCCACAAATAGCTTGTTTCCTTTAAATTTGACTGTAATAATACCCCTATTTTCGTATTTTAAGCATGTGTCTCAAATGATATAAAATGGGGTCCTATTTAGTCCCTAGTTTCCTATTATGTATCAAGGTTTATCGTGTTTTACTTGTTTCAAGAAATCATAGTAGAAGCCTTAATTATTAGCTTGTGATTTAAGCTTTCAGGTTCAATCCTTTGCTCATGTTAGCAAAGGCTTCCATAACGCCCACTTGATTGTCACCTGGTTACCGTCATTAGCATGCATCTTTTGCATCATTTCGTATGTATTTTTGAACGAGAAAGCGGGGCGTTACAAAGACGACCCCTCATGTTGAGAAATCCCAGCAATTCAATTGTGAGGATTTTAAGAAGTGGCAACAAAAAATGATATTCTAACTCACCACCTTAAACTTGGCCAATATTCTTAAGGATGTGTGTCTGATCATTCCCGAAGAAGATGTCACAATAGAGACTCAGGTTGCCAAGAAGGTGTGGCAGCATTCAAATTTCCTTTATTGGAACTACATACTAAGTGGGCCGACAGACTCTCTATATAATGTCTATTACACGGCCTATCCAAGGTCCAAACAGCTCTAGGAGGCACTAGACAAGAAGTATAAGTGGGAAAATGCTAGCACCAAGAAGTTCCTAGTGGGGAAGTCCCTAGACTTCAAGATAGTTGATACCAAGTTGGTAGTCAACCAGTTGAAAAAATTGCAAATCATCATTAGTGATTTGCTCAGTGAGGGGACGATCATCAATGAACCATTCTAAGTTGCCACTGTGATTGAGAAGTTGCTACCTTCGTGGAAAGACTTAAAAAACTAGCTCAAGCACAAGCGAAATGAGTTGTCCATGGAGGATCTTTCAGTAAGACTCCGCATAGAAGAGGACAATAGGAAGGGAGATAAAGTCTCTCTCAAATTTGAAGCTAGGGCTAACATGGACTCAGTTCTAAGGCCTTAAGCCAAGAAGAAGAGTGGGCAACTAGGTCCTAAGAATACGACCATCAACAAGCACATCCAAGGCAGTTGTTGGGTGTGCGGAAAGATAGGTCATAGAGTTATTAACTACCGTCACAAGAAGGGACAGAGCTCTGGCAATAACCAGCGCAAGACTAGGCCCAATCAGGCCAATATGATAGAGGAAGGTGACGACCTAGTTGCAATTATCACTGATATCTACACGGTGTCTAATGACAAAGGTTGTTGGATAGACATTAGGGCGATAAGGCACATTTGTGGGGACAAGACTCTGTTCACCACATATGGGAAGTCTAATGGTACTAAGAAACTGTATATGAGGAATACTTCAGCTTCTATAGTGGAGGGAAAAGGCAAGGTCCTGCTGAAGTAGACCTCTGGGAAGATACTCACCCTTAATCATGTGTGTCATATGCTAGAAATTTAGAAGAATTTAGTGTCGAGAACCCTGCTGAATAAAAATGGGTTCAAACTTGTTTTTGAATCAAATAAATTTGCTCTGACTAAGAGAGGTATGTATGTGGGAAGGAGTTATCTGCATGATGGCATGTTTAAACTAAATATACTAGCCCAAGTTCCCAAGAATGATAATAAGAACAACTCTTTTGCTTATACTATTGAATTGTGTGATGTTTGGCACTCTAGATTAGGACAAGTCAATTATTGTTCTCTTTAAAGAATGGTAAATTTAGGATTACTGCCTAACTTTAGAAATGATAAAAGACACAAATGTGAAATTTGTGTTGAATCAAAATTTGCTAGAAAGCCATTTTCATCTGTGGAAAGAGATAACGAGTTGCTTGGTTTAATTCACAGTGATGTTTGTAACATGAAAAGTACTCTTACTGGAGGTGGAAAAAAATACTTTGTCACATTTATTGATGATTGTAGTGAATATTGTTATGTATATTTACTACATAGTAAAGATGAAACCTTTGATGTTTTAAAAACATATAAGGTAGAAGTTGAAAATCAACTTAGAAGGAAAATAAAAGTGTTGAGATCAGATAGAGGTGGTAAATATGAATCATCGTCTTTTTCTGAGTTTTGTGAGGCACAGGGTATAATCCATCAAACGATAACATCTTATACACCACAACAAAATGGTGTAACTGAAAGAAAAAAATGGACTTTAAAGGACATGGTTAATTACATGCTAAATAATTCGAGTTTATACCATAACCTGTGGGGGGGAAAGCTTTTATTACTCCAAATCTAATATTGAATAGAATTCCACATAAGAGACTGATAAGTCTCCTTATGAAGTGTGGAATAGGAAGCAACCTTCCTACAAAATCCTAAAAGCGTGGGGGTGTCTGGAAAATGTGCAAGTTCTTTTACCAAAAAGGACTAAACTTGGACTTAAAATTATAGATTGTGTCCTTATTGGTTATGAGTTGCATAGTGCTATCTATAGATTCCTAGAAGTAAAATCAGAGATTCCTGATATTAGTAACAACACCATGATGGAATCTATTGAAGTTGAGTTCTTTAAGAACATATTCCCTTTCAAGGTAAGAAACGCGCAATGATGGTGGTACCAAGAGGAATTATAAAGCGAGTTCTTTTAAAGGTTAAGATGATTAGGAAAATGAGATTGAACCTAGAAGAAATAAAAGAGCTAAGAAAACTACTTCCTTTGGACCAGATTTTCTAACTTACATGCTAGAAGATGATCCTCAAACCTTTAATAGGGTTATGTCGTCTTCTAATGCTCCATATTGGAAGGAAGCTATCAACAGTGAAATAGAGTCCATTATGCAAAATTAGACATGGGGGTATTGGTCAACTTATCTTTTGGAAGTAAGCCAATTTGATGCAAATGGATTTTCAAAAGAAAATTAAAGGCTGATGGCACTATTGATATATAAGTATAAAACCTCAGTTAGTAGCTAAAGGCTATCTGCAAAAAGAAGGGCATGACTTTTTTTGACACCTATTCTCCGGTGACTAGGATCACATCTATAAAGATGTTGATTGCAATTGCAGCGTTATACAATTTGGAAATTCATCAAATTGATGTAAAGACTATATTTTTGAATAGAGATTTAGAAGAAGAAGTCTATATAGAACAACCTGAAGGGTTTGTAGTAAAGGGATATGAAAAGAAAGTTTGTAAACTTATAAAATCTCTTTATGGGTTGAGACAAGCACCTAAGCAGTGGCATGCGAAATTTGATCACACTATGTTATCAAATGGATTAAAGATAAATGAGTGTGATAAATGTGTTTATGTTAAAGTCAAAAATCACGGATGTGTCATTGTGTGTTTGCATGTAGATAATATGCTAATAATGGCACTAATAGAAGTGTTATAGAATCCACAAATAAGATGTTGAATTTCAACTTTGACATAAAAGACTTTGATCTCGCTGATGTTATTCTTAGAATTAGGATAGCCAGAAGTTCCGAAGGGTATGTACTTTCTTAGTCTCACTACATAGAGAAAGTGTTGAGGAAATATGGTCATTTTGAGAACAAGCCAACAGTGACTCCATTTGACCCAAATTCTATATTGAAGAATAATAGTGGTGAAGGTGTATCTCCCCTAGAATATGCTAGGGTCATTGGAATTTTAATGTATTTAATGAACTACACCAAACTGTATATTTGTTACTCGGTAGGAAGGTTGGCGAGATACACGAGCAATCCCAGACATGATCACTAGGGTGCACTAGTCAGGGTACTGAGATACTTAAAGTGCACACTTGACTATGGATTGCACCATACGATGTATCCACGTGTATTGGAAGGGTTTAGTGATGAAAATTGGATTATTGATAGCTTAGAGACTAAATCAACCAGTGGGTATGTGTTTATCTTAGGTGGTGGTGGTGTGTCATGAAAGTCTTCAAAATAAGCGTGCATAATGCGATCTACCATGGAGTTAGAGTTTATAGCTCTTGATAAAGCAGGTAAAGAAGCAAAATGGTTTCGACATTTCCTTAAAGACATTCCATTGCGGTCGAAACTTGTACATGCCATATGTATCTATTATAACAACTTAGCTGCTATATGAGAGCTAAGACCAATGTCTACAATGGGAAGTCGAGACATATCCAGCGCAAGCATAATACGATAAGGAAGCTGCTCACCAATGACATAATTTCCATTGGTCATTATGTAGTCGGGTTTAATTATGTAAAGTTTAAAAAAAAATTAGTAGATCCTTTGACAAAAAGAGTGACAAGAAAGCAAATCACCTATACATCTAAGGAAATGGGGCTAAAGCCTGTGAAATGAATTTTTTTATGGTAACCTAACCTAGTTGACTGGAGATTCCAAGATCTAGGTTAAATAAGCAAACTAGCTGAAATTATTCATGATTGACACGCTGAGAAATCTATAGCTTCTTCCCCAGTTCCTGATAGAAAAGATAGTGTGTGATCTGTTGATGCTACTGGTAACATTGATATCTTGCTACAAGAGGTGTAGTGATAAAGTACTCTTAATCAATGATTACCTATGTGAGAGTAAAAGTGAGTCGCTTCTATGAGAACGGTTCAATTGGCTTGGGTTCTCTAGAACTCTCGTGAATTCAGGATATTATCCAAGAAAAAAATGGACACAAATGTATATAACTCAAAGATACAAGACAAACGATGTGTGATATCTATTGTCTTAATTTACCATAAGTAGGATAGTTCAAGCGTTGGCTTCACAATTCCTTTGGTAAATTTGATAAATACTCACTAAGAAATATTCAACTCCAAATGACATCTTACCTGATGCATAATTTGTCTGTTGGCTCTCCGTGGCATTGTGTCAGTTCATTGTAGTACACTTACACTCATGTAAGGGATTGTTTTATGTTCGTGTGTGTGTGTGTACGAGGGTTAGTGTTGTCCTACATCGATGGGATAAAGAAAGCGCTAAAGGTATTTAAATCCTTACCTCCCTCTTGGGGTTGGGCCCCAAGGGGCACCTAGATTTTGCGAGAGGGCAAGCCTTTTCCTGTCTGCGCACGTTGCCACCATCGTTCGTCCGATCGGTTGGTTTAGTTTGGTTTGAAAAATAAATATATTTTTATATATCAAAAATTTAAAAATTATTATTATCATTATTTTCTTTTCTTTCTTGGTGATGTTTGGGTTGCCTAGCGTCTTTATTTTTTTCCCTTTATTACAGCAATTAATTGAAGTTTATCTCTAGTTGAAGAGACGAGCGTAATGGCAGCAGTCACTCCTTGAGTAAATGTCAGCGTCGATTCGTGCGTCTCTAAAGCGCTATATAAGGCTGGTGCACCTCAGTGTGTGGGCATCGGAGTCTCCAATTGCTACTTTCTATTGCTTGATTTTGAGTCGTCGAGAGCCAGATGTTGGGGGAGGGGGTTGAAGGAAAAGAGAAGAGTAGAGGGCAAATGTCTTATAGTCAATAAAATTAAAGAAACAATTGATACATTGTTGGCAAAATCATGGAATTTATGTTAGGCTAAGACATGACTGACTACATATTTATGCTACAAGGAAAATATTTTGTATTATGAATTATTGTGAGATTAAATTGCCAATTATTATTGATGGAATGGAATGGCATGAATAAAGGAAGGAAGGACGGACGGACAAAAATGAGAAAAGATGTAAAGACGGAGAAGCGGAATAGGCGGATGTTTGGGAGCGGAGACAAGAAGCTATAGATGGTTGAAATTGGAGGTCCATTATTATATATGGAATATTATTATTATTATTATTATTATTATTATTATATAAAAGAATACGGAGCGTAGGCCGCGCCGCATCGTCAGCCCCCCAAAATTAAATAATAATAATAATAATAATGATTGCTCTATACATCCTATCCTTGACTGTATTTGATTGATTGATAACCCAAACATTGCATTTCGAAATTCCAAAAGCTAAACAAATCTATTTATAAGTCCCATCAACTGAGCGGGTAGTTGCACCTGCGGATGCTTATGGTAAATGATTATCCTTTACTGCTTATTATGGTAAATGATTTATCTTATTCACCCAACCCAACTTACCCTTCACTGCTAAGGATGGATGGATGTATCAGCTTACCCTTTACTGCTTATTATGGTAAATGATTTATCTTATTCACCCAACCCATAACATATAAAAAGCATTTTTAGTCTGTCTCATGGCATGGCCACACAAGCCCCATCGCATTATTTTTCTTTTGTAGTTGAAGTAGAAGTAGAAGTAGAATAGGCAGCAACAACTAAAACTGCTTGGACTTAATTAGCCTTGCTTGGGACAATTAGGCAAGTGAGTGAGGTGATGTGGGTGGTGGTTTGGTTACATACATAAAAGTAATTGATATAAATTAATCAAGTTGACTTGAGTTTTAATTAATTATAATTATTTGGTAAAACACTCACATCTCCTAACACACTAAAAACTTAAAGTTAAGTTTGTGCCTTTTAACACGCCTAATTAATGAATGTGAACTAAAGAAGAAGTTTTTCTCCCTTCTCTTACCCAAAATGCACGTCTATGAGACATTTTGAGAGAGAGAGAGATTCTGTGTGAATAGTCAACTTATCTCCTATATATGTATATCCTCCTCCACCTAATACTCTGTTGTTAACTCCAACTCAACTAATAATATTTAAATGTCGCTTCCAGGGACATAGTCGAGTGAAAAAAGAGTAGGTTAAAAGTTTGTCTAAGACTTTCAATATGTGTTTAATTTTTGGGAGATGCAGAATATTTTCTTTTAAGAGAGAACTTTGAGAGTGACATTAGTGGTGTCAAAATCTACCATCCTGATCACTCGGACACATCTCTCGATTTACCTCATCGTGTAACTCTAGAGACGGGATGACTAAGAACGCTCGTAATAAGATGCAATTCAAAAAATATATATATATTTAAATATCAAATACATGTTATCATTAATTTGTTACAGATAGGAGCCCACCACAAAACTAGTTAAGTTCACGCCAAGAGATATTCAAAGAGATTTAAACTTACTAATAGATAATGGGGGAAGTGATTTTAAGTTGATAGTGATTGGTGGGTGGAAATAAGACAAAGTTAAATAAGAATTAATAAATAATAAAACAAAAATAATAATCACATACAACAGACATAATTATTTATTTTTTTATTTAGAAAAAAATCAAAATTAAATTAGAGAATTTTTACTATAAATCGAATGTAGGTGTCTTTCAGACTTCAACCTGCACTTAGTATTAGAATATTTTCATTTGAAAGATTTAGAGTCAAATAAGCCTTCATGATTAGTTGTTTCAAACTTCAATAAATGTCTTAAACGTATATTCCAGGATATAAAAAGTTCATGTCAGGTTTGTGCTTTACACTTGTGCACATATATCATATTTTATATTGACTTTATTTAAGAAAAAACCCAAAGACCTGTAGACACACTCAATGAGGCAAGTCTTATGAAAGTGTTTTATACCATGATGCATAGAAATGTCTTGGGGGGCGCTATTGTGGCATTTCCAAAATATTTCTGTTTTCAAAATGTCAAAAAATATTTTTAGTTTATTTTTATAATTTTAAAAATATTTTAAGATCATTTTGTAATATTAGAAAAATATCAAAAACGTGTTTGTAAGATTAAAAAAAAAAAAAAAGTTCACTAATCAGGTTAAAGACAGAATTTCCATTGTTGACTCAAAAATTTTAATTTTTTCATAGTTTGTTTGAATGTATTATGCAATTTATGTTTATTTTTAATTTAAATAACTATTTTTTATATTAAAAATTATATTTACAAAAAACCCTTGTATTTTTAAAAAAAATAATATTTCTTCATTTCCATTTCATATCACATCTATTTCCATGCAACCTAGATTTTATATAGAGGTGTTCAAATTCCAATTTAGACTAGAAGACTAGACTAATGTCAAGTTTCTACTTTACACTTATACATGCATATCATTTTTTTTATCGAGTTTATTTAAGAAAAAATCCAAAACCTTGTGGACACACTCAATTAGGTAAGTCTTCTTAGGGTGTTTTATATCATGATGGACGAAAATGTCTAGATGGCGTTGTTTTGGCATTTCTAAAATGTTTTCGTTTCCAAAAAGTCAAAAAATATTTTTAGCTCATTTCTACAATTTTGCAAATCAGAACCGTTTTATAATATTAAAAAAATATTAAAAACACGTTTCCAAGATGAAAAAATTTCTTCTCTAATCAGGTTAAAAATGGAATTTCTAAGTCAAAATTTTTAATTTTTCAAAATTTATTTGAATGCATTATGGAATTTATGTTTATTTTTAAATTGAATAACTATTTTAGACTAGAAGATTGGACTAAACTAAATCAAAAAATCAGTCTAGTCTAGGACCAAAAATGTATTTGGTGAAGTCTTTAATCAAAACATTTAAAAAAATCGATTTGATTCGATCTTTATTTTGGATAAAAAAAAAAACAAAAACCAACACCTCTATTCAGCCAAGTGTATAAAAGTTAAACCCTTCCATTCATCATCTTCTCTTCTCTTCTTAAGTTCTTCATCAATCTCATCCGCAATTTCTTCTTTGAAAGGACTTGGTTAAAATGGTAATTGCCTCTAAACAATGATGGTGAAGATTGAAATTTGTGGCTAAATTATGTTGGGCCTTTGACATGATTAGGTTTTTTAAAGGGAACTTAAAGCATTGGCAACATTGCAAAGAGCTGCAGGTCCTAAGTAACACCATCCATAGACGTGAACAATTTGTTATCCTCTTAAAGAAATCTCATCATTGCAAAACTTATAACCACTCGATACCAAAAATTAAAGCTAATTTGAAATTGTCTTTTAACTTTACAGATAATTATGAACTTTCTTTTAATTTTACAACTCGTATGAGTTATTTTTTTTAGTTATTTATATATGTAATGCATATTTTTTATTAAATTTTTTTTACAAACAAGGTCGAGACCTATTTTAACCAAACTAGACCAACTCGGTCTAGCTTGGTCCACTTTAAAATTGATTTGGTCTTCAATCCATGGTTTTGCAAAACTTTGGTCCTAATCTAGTTTAAATTGAATTAACATTCTTAGTTTTATGACCAACACCCTTTAAAAACCTTTCTTGAATCTATTTAGTAATAAACCTCTTCCTAAAACCATCATAGTTTTAACACCTCTCACCATAGGTTCAAATAATAGTTGAAAGACGCCTCCAGGGGCAGATCAAGTGGTTGGGCTACGATAAGATGGGATTCGCACCAATAGATCGTGGGTTTGATTTTTTATCTTACGCAGTGAGATAAAGTTTTCACCTGCAATTTATCTCATCTGCCGAAATCGACGACATGAGTGGCGGGAGATCGCGCAAGGAAGGTAATCCCAAGTAATAGTTGAAAGACAAACTAGAAGTGACAATAGTGTAACGGTTGTAGCTCTTGGAAAAGGAACAAAGGACTCTAGCAAAAGAATAACATATGATGCTCCCAATGAGGGATTTGAAACTAAGAACAAATATGGCATATGATTGATGGGACAACTCAAATTAAGGGATAAAGGCCTAATAACTAGCAACGAAGTGTAATTCTTAAGATGATTAGATACCTAAGACTTGGAACAACCTGGTAGGATTATGTTTGGTTTAGAGTAAGTTACAAGAGAATAGAGTGACATGGCAAGACTATTAACTTGTTGCATTAATTTCTTGTGAAGATTTGTAAGCCCAAAAAACAATTTATTAGTGATAAGTGAGACCTTGTGATGTAGTTACAAGACCTTGACATGTCTAGTTGAGGAATCTAGCACATGAGTGTTTTGCTAGATTTGATTGTGACTAATCAAATAAAATGGGATTAACTTCGGTGATAAATGGTTTGAAGTAATGTTCCCTAGAATGACCCTACGATTAATATGAAAGATTCATGAGTTAGGGTGTCTACAAAGTTTGATAAGAACCCTAGAGAATATATAAAATGATTCATGTAGTGAAAAAGTTGTAAACTTTTTTTAAGAGAGAATTTAAGGGCATTAATGAGAGGAGTTTAAGACTTGATGTTATGAACTATCAAACCACCCATGGATTATATCAAAGTAAGTCTCGTCAATGAGTATAAGTTAATGACTTGTAGTTGTAACGACTTGATAGTGGGTTCGTGTGAAATAAATAGGGATAGGATATTTATTCTATTAGAGTAGGAATTGTGAGGAATTATACATGATATTTTTGGTGATGTGGATAGGAAATGGAAATGTGGAAAAGTCAAGGTTTGACTTAAGCGAAAGTGGGACCCATAATTATTTACAAGGTATGTGTGTGGGTATTATTTGAAAAGTTTGTGGCATTTAATTCAAGCCAAGCTATTATTTGCATATAAGATTTTTCCATTTAAGTTATTATTCATTAAGGGCATATTGTTAATTAGGGAGATATTACACACACACATATATTAGGTTATTTATATAAGTGGAAAAGAAAGGAAAAAATGGAAGAAAAGAAGAAAGGGTGATCAGGAAAGGAGAGCAAGGGAGAAGCTAGGGCTCAATTTTTTTTTTTTTTCTTTACTTTTAGTGTTTCAAGTGAAGTTTGAGCAAGTTAGAAGTAGTTTCATCTTCTTCTCCTCCTTTTCTTGGCTTAGTGTTGTTGCCCAAAATATAACAATAGAAATTTTGTGAAATGGGAAGGATTTGGGGTGACAGGATATTATCTAGAAGCAGTGTTAGTGTCCTGAAACAGTTGCCATATCAAAAACAGAGGAGATTCCTGGGAATAGTAATGATAATGGTGTCATGAAGCAATGTTAACACTTAGAAAGTATAACCTCAAGGTATGCTAATGCCTTGAAAGTACTTTAATGCCCTGAAAGTGTCTCAATGCCTTGAAAGTAACTCAGTGCCCTAAAACTATCTTCATGCCCTGAAAGTGTCTCAATGCCTTGAAAGTACCTCAATGCCCTGAAAGTAACTCAGTGCCCTGAAACCATCTCCATGCCCTAAAAGTGTCTCAATGCCTTGAAAGTAACTCAGTGCCCCAAAACCATTTTCATGCCCTGAAAGTGTGTTAATGCCTTGAAAGTGTCTCAATGCTCTGAAACAAATCTACTAAAGCAATGATGCCAAAAACCACAAAACAGGTTAAAAGGTCCACAAGGGTGTCTTCCTGTGAAGACCCTCGGACGATCAAGTCAATGTCCAGAAAAGATTGTTCACGCAATAGAAATTGATTTAGTGTTTAAAAGTTACCAATTGAAAAAGTCCATTTCTTGGTCGTGTAACTAGGTATTTATAGGGCACTATTTTCGAGGATCGTCAAAAGACATGTGTTAATCATCTAGGCACTTAAGAGACGTGTTGCCCATAAACTTATACCTAGAAACACCCTTGGCCGGAAATAGTCTATTATGCCTGAAAACACCTTAGTATGCTCGATACACGCCTTGCATGGAAACGCCTTAGTATGCCCAGAAACATGCTTTGTTTGGAAGCACTCTCAATGCTTGAAAACACCCTTATTGCCCCGAAATACGCTTTATGCCTGGAAACCCCTTGGTGCCTAGAAACACGATAAATGCCCAGAAACCCATGCTCGGAACTACGTCTTGCCCAAAAGCCTCTTTTCCCAAAAACATTTTTTTATGCTCGGAAAGGCGTTCACACCCAGAAACATTATTCATGCCCAAAAAATGCCTCTCGTGCTCGAAATGTCCTTTACCCCGGAAACACTTCATGCCCAAAAACCCCCATTGCCAGGAAGCATTATTCATGCTTCGAAGGGTGTGTCTTTGGTGGGTCCCATTTTGTGTGGTACAACACTTGGTTTCTTGGTTTTGGAGGTGTGAAGATTGTGGTGGTTTTTCTTCAAGCAAGACTTTAAGGAAAGCTTGAGTCTTGAGAAACATGTGTACAATGGCGTCCCGACCAAAAAATCTATGGCGCGTGAGGATAAACTTTATATGTATTTTATATAAATTGTGCCTTTTATATTGTGTGTTAGGGAGATAAGGCTGATGAGGCCAACGTTGTAAGTAAAAAGTTATAATAAATTTTATGGTCTTGCCTTAGGATAATGAAAATGAGAGTTATTTTGATTCAATTATATCTGTACCATTTTCTTTAACGTCTCACTTCCCTGATTTCTTTTAGTAGCGAGATTTTTGGAAGGCGAGTGTTATAGTAGTATATCACTTTGAGGTTTAGTTTTGAGCCTAAAATATATTTCAAAGACAGTTTTCTTTAAGGAGAGTTGGATGTAATACCCTAAATTTTTAAAAGGTTAATAAAGGAATTAATTTGGACCTAACAACTTATCCTCAAGGGAAATTAAAAATGGATATTTTGGGTGAATTAATGTGACAATTAGGTTTTAAAATAAATGATCAAAATATAAGGCCTTGATAATTATTTAAGAGGATAATATGAGAAATTTGATGTGAAATTATTGTCTTAACATATTTAAGAGGCAAACCATGAAAACTTTATTGGTGATCAAACTATTTGTGAGATTGACTTTTGGCAAAATATTCTTCACTGGGGAAAATAAATGGGGTTTCTAGAAGTGAGGTTTCTTTCTAAAGACCCGACCCCATTATACAATGAAGTATTTAAGAAACACCATTTGCTTTTCCCTTATCAACATTATCTTTCTTCTTGTATTCATTATTTTCCCTAGCAATGTGGGGTACTGTAATATCCGGGAATCTCTTGAGGTTATAAATGGTATTTTATGAAGGATATAAAAGAAATTATCAAAATAATGAGGCTATAGGATACACTATCGCAGTTTTAAGCGACCGAATAAACCCAAGGAAGTACCCCAGATCTTAGATAGTCAAGAAAAATGTAATGGTATCGACATGTAATATGAGTTATGACTTTAGGTGTCCAAAGAAGTGGGATCGGGAACAGTTTTTGGTACAACTATCGACCGAAATGAGAAAACTGGATCGACGTAGGAGATATCCGAAGAGTCATCAGAGTGTCTTGAGGACCAATATTTTACATTAGAACAACCCTTGAGTGAATTCAGGTCAAAACGAAGAGATTTAAGGTCAAAACGATCAATCGGGTCAAAGTGTAATTTTTTAATTTTGCCTGAGGGAGGTTAAAATGATAGATTTTTAGGAATTTCAAGGGTGATATGTGATGTACAAATCTTGTGGGCCTTAGTGGTGTAGTTGGATAGTTCAATGGTGCTTTGGAAAGGCCAAAATGAGATTGGGAGAAACTATGAGGGGTTAAAATGTAAAAAAGAAAGTTGCAGTATGAACACAGCAGGCCAAAAAATTGGCCACTGCAAACCCACTGCACGTGGAGACCGAATTCGGCGATGGGACGGCCAAGAGGGACCTGGGGAAGGTCGTATACGGCCGAGGGAATGCTTGGGGGCCAAGCTTGGCCGGTGATTAGCCGAGAGACTGCCGAAAATTGCTATAAAAAAAGGGCTGGGGGTTTCAAAAATTAGCAAGAAAATTGACCTCATTTTGGTGAGATTTTGAGAGAATGGTTAAGAGGCTTTAGATCCTTAAAGCAAGAAGAAGGATTCTAGAGCATTTGGGATCATTTGGAGTAGTTTTGGTGGCTGTTTGAGCTTGGCCGGAAAGCTCGAATCGGACCGTCTCCGCCATCTGCAACTACCCATTTGGGGCATTTTTCGGTGGTGTTTCGGCCTGCAATCGGTGGTAATGTGATCAACTTTGAATGGGCTTCAAGGAGAGTACCTTCAGATCGGCCATTAAAGACGTCGTTAGCGGCCAAAAATTTGGGGAAGAAGGTAGCACCTGGCTGCACTTGCCACACACCACTCTCACCCACGTGCTAGGCGCGTGAGGGCAAGTGAGAAGGGATTTTCTGGTATTTCTTCTTCCAGTATTTTTATTGATTTATTTTAGAATTTATCATGTTGAAAAATTTGGAAAAATGTTTGAAGAGATAATTATTTTGGAATTATCAAGGTGAAAAATTGGGAGAAAATAGAGAAAATTATGAAAAAATTAAGGAAAATAGATTTTAATGCTTCCTTAATTAAATATGATGTTTAGGGAGTAGCGTGGCTCGAGGTTAAGTATAAGTTCAAGGGTTTGTGATTTGGCACACAAATCGAGACAGTACATGCTAATCGAGGCGATCCGAATACGTTTGAGGTAAGTGGTTTGATTCTAGTCTTACCTTGTCTTAAAAGTGAGTTAGAGTGTATGTAGTGGGTTCAAGTGAGCGGCTCTACCCTCCCGAACTTAGGTTACACGTGATTGAACCAATTCTAGTGAGCGGTTATACCCTCCAAAACTTGGGTTGTTTTGCAAAGGCGTTTCACTTATGTACTTGTGGCATTATTTGCATATTGAACATGTGGTATATTGCATCAACTGTTTTTACTTATAAAAGAGTCGGTGCATGGCGTGTGATTTTCATATCATCGGGGTATTGGTGTTCGTGTCATGGTTATGTCCTTGGGGGACAGGATGAGGTCTTCTTGAGAATGTGACAAGGTTAATCTAGGTGAACAAGTGACATGGTAGAGCACTTGAGGATTAAGTATGTCGCGGCAAGGTTAACCCCAACGGTGTGTGGAATGGATTTTCCATAGGAGATTGAGTATGTCAGGGAGATTTCTCAAGTTAGACGTGTTGCATGTTGTTGTGTCTGTATTATGCTATGCTCGTGTGTCTTTCATGCATTCAGTATATTGTTTCATGCCATCACTTAGTTGTTTTATTATCTAATCTGGGTTATGCCCTTGAAACATTCAAACGTTTTAGTTAGGAACTGCTGCGAGGGCGAGAAAATGGCCAATTGAGATCAACAGTGTTTAGCTTGCTAGTCGTTGTATTATTTTGGAAGCTTTAGTATGTATTTTGGTTGTGTATGAACGGTAGTATGATAATGTTGATATCATTTGGTAGTTTTGTAATAAGTGATTCGGTGTAGAAACACTTTGTCTGAACTCGTGGTAGGCCACGGTATTTTGATGTTAATGTATCGGCTGCGTTATAGTATGTCTCGTTTAGTTGTTAAGATTATTAATCTTGTTAGTTAAATAGGCAAGACTAGGATTCTTGAGATTCGTTATCTGCATGTGAAGATTGTTCTTGAAATCACCACGGGTGCCGCCCATTGTATGCGACGGGTGTTTCATTTGCATATGAAGATTGTACTCATGGTGCCGCGTGTGACAGACTTGGAAAAAAAAAAAAAGATTTTCGAGAATTCCCTTATAGTGACACTCCTTTGTAAGGTAGGGTGTTACAGGTACCAAGTTGCAAAGCCCAAAAAGTGTCTTTCAACAACCCCAACCATGTTGTTCTAGCAAGGATTGTTGCAAAGACCCAATTTGAGTCTCTACAACTTAATACCCTAATAATGGCATTACCACCATGGTTGCCAAGAGAGGTAGAAGTGAGTTCTATTTTCCAAAAGGCTTTTTGCTCGTGAATTTTTTTAGCTCTAGTTATGGTTTTCAACTATACATCAAGAGAGAGACTTTTAAAATCTAAAGACATTTTGTATATTTTTGAAATGTTTAACTATGGTTAAGTATTGGTGGGAGGAAACTACATCATAGTTTGCACAATATTTATTATATTTTCTTAAATGCTAAGAGTCTTACCTGTATTTACCCTAAACCTTGGGGGTACAAGCTTATTTTTCCTTGAAATTTTGTATGTTGTTATACCAATATTCATTTTTAGAGTAAATTATTAAAAAATGTGAAACTTTACATAATTTACAAAGAAAATTATTGAGATTTGGCAACATTGCAAGAAATCCAAACATTTGAGGAATAACAATAACCACCCTTGTTGTTAAAACAAATTATATGACCATTTTACCCTTTATCTATCTTTTTTTCATATGATTTAAAAATAAAATAAAAAAAAACAAACGACCAAAAGTTGTCATATGTCATTTAAAGAGAGTGAGAGAGATAGATGAACCCAATTCATTACAAAAGAGAGAGAGAGAGAAACTCGCATTGCTGTTGTTTGTGTCGAACCTTACCACAAAACTATCCCATCATCCATCAGTTATATCTTTTCAAATTGAGAATGATTGTCTAGTTTTAGAAAAAAGTGATGAATCTAGATTAGTTGGGTTGATCACAAATGAACTTGGATGATCTGTAGTGATTTAAATTTATTGCCAAGAAGAAAAAGAGAAAAAAAAAAGAGTTATGGTCTTTATCAAGATTGTCATTTAATCTTTCTTGATTTAGAAAGATTACTAAAATATGGAATTTAGTTAGATCGCTCCAAATTTGAAATGATCATCTAAATTTAGAATTTAGAATGTTGTTGTCATTGATATTATTGCTATTGTCGTTGTTGTTATTACCGGTTAATAGATAAAGAGAAAAAGAAAAAGAAACAGTTGAGAGATTTGAGAAGAGAGAGAAACAAAAATGAAAATAAGGAAAACTTCTTTAAATATAATTGTATTTTGGTTATTTTTTTAATTTTTAATAGGGTTAATAATTGATAGAAAAAAATATAACATAATATTAATTTTGAAGAGTACTTGTTATATTTTTCTCAAATGTCGGAGGTACCTTTTACAATATGATAAACCTTAGGGATACCAAATGGAATTTTCCCATAGAAATATCTAACAAACCATTCAATTTTAATTATAAACTATTATTTATTATTGGTATTATTTAATTATTAACATGTCAAATTATGTTAAATGACTTGGTTGACAAGGTAGCAATAACTTGCCACCTAGGAGACTAAAAACCCACACATATGCTCGATCGATGACGAGAAATTTATTTGGTAACTTAAATTGTATAAATTTTGTCAATTAATGTGTATTTTAAGGGGTCGCCAACCAATTTATCTAACATAATTTGGAAGTGAATCATTAATAATAAAAAATAACAAGAACAAATCATAATGTATATACAATTAAATTAAATAATAAATTAGATAGTCTTATTTAAAAAAAATTAAAATGTCAGTTTCAGTATAGAGACATAGTAAAATTTGATTTTGTTTTTCCAAATTCACCCTCATGAATATCTTTGAGATCAATCATATAAAGGAAGATATAAAAATATCAACTGCGGGCAGCAAACAAGCTGGACACGTGGCCCTCACCGCACAGAGAGAAA
The DNA here is from genome assembly GCF_014633365.1 of Diospyros lotus. Taxonomy (NCBI): domain Eukaryota; kingdom Viridiplantae; phylum Streptophyta; class Magnoliopsida; order Ericales; family Ebenaceae; genus Diospyros; species Diospyros lotus. The sequence continues at coordinate 31,769,586 of NC_068341.1, read as the reverse complement.
GAGAGAGAGAGAGAGAGAGAATGATTGCTTCTATTCTACCCTATTCTATTGTGGCTGCTGCAGCAGACAAGTTCTTAGCGCGTCTAACAATCTGTGGTGGTGGTGAAATCCCATATCCATGGGCGGGAACGAAACCCTCTCCATTTGAAAAAACAAATCCCCAATTAGAGAGAGAGAGAGAGAGAGAGAGAGAGAGATTAAACGCTCGTTTCTTATTCTAAATTGACACGCTTTCTCCCTCCCTTTCACTCTCTTCTGCGAAATGTTGAATTCACGGAAGGTAATAAAACAAGGGTTTGGCTTTATTATATTTGGAATACTCTGCATATGGGTTCCAATAATCGTAGAGTTCCCTGTTCCTCTGTTCATCATCATCTGTATTTGTGCTGACATTCCACAGATCTTTCTGCCATATAGCTTTTTTAGTACAGTTGTTTGTTTCCATGTACTGCAGATAAATTATCATTCTTGATTCTGCAGCTCTAAGGTACACATTCTCTCTCTCTCTCTCTCTCTCTCTCTCTCCACATTCATCTCTTTCTTTTCGTTTTCTTGTTTCTTAGTGAACTTTCTGCATTTTGCCTTTGTGGTCTTCTATTTTCTGACGTATCATTTACTGGGTATTCACTGTTTTTGGATTTGGAGGTATTTGCAAATTCCCTAAGTGTTTGGTCCCATTTCTCGGTAGTTAAGCGGATCTGAAAGGTACCCAGAAGATAATTATTTTTTTTTGAAATTTTGGGTTACAAGGAACTTCAATTTGATTGATTGAGAATTCAAAAGTGTCCCAATTTAGTATTTGACCTTTGGCGTCTTCTTTACTATTCGGGTTATAGACAAATGGTTTAGCTTCTCTTGGACGTTGTAATATGGTTGGGAACGGGGAGTGAAGTCTAAGCGAAGCTTGAGAGTGACCAGAAACCCCAACCCCTTTCTTTTCTTCAACAGTTGATGTTTAACAAAAAATTGATCTCGCAAGCCTGACATTGCTATTGGGTTATGGGTTTTAAGCACTTCTGGGTTTCAAATCCTCCAGGTTTCAATTGAAGTCGCTCAGGAAAGTCTCGGATTCAGGTAGCTTCTTTAATTTATGTTCTTCCTTTCATTAGTGTTTTTGTAGATGAAGTGTCTGTGAGGGACTACAGATTGTGCCTTCGCTCGAGTTCAAGATGGACCGGCGAAATTGGCTGTGGCGGAAGAAATCTTCTGATAAGAGTTCCGGTGAAACTGAAAGCTCAGAGTCTGTATCATCTCATTCTGAAAGATTCTACGATGATCAGGTTGGTGCTTTTATGTAAACTTGATTCAAGATTTCAATCTTTGCTTTTTAATTGAATGTGTTGACTTTTATGAGAATAAATGTTGTTCTTTCACCTAATTGGTGGTTATAATCAGCACCTTATCTTTTAATTTCCACATACATTATAGAATATTCCTCTTCCCCTTCCCCTTTCCCTTCTGCTTCTGTCTGGTAATTTCTTGTTAGTTTATCTCGTCTTTCTCCTGTGGTAGTTTCATATCCAATTACCTAGTTCTTAAAAAAAATGAACGACTAAATTTAATATGGAAAAGAGAAAACAAATCCAATTCTTATTCTTCTTTATCTTAGATTTTCATGTCTCCATGGTTGAAAAGCATTTCTTCTTCTTATCTTCTTAACAAATTTGCTTGGATAGAATTTACAGAACCATTTTAACGCTCCTAATATGTTTATTCACAAAAGCCTGAAATGTACCAAGCAGATCTACATATACTTAAATGGTTTGGGTAATTATGGCCTTGGTGGCATACTTTGCCATGATTGATTTTGTTCCTGTTCAGGAGCTCCGAATGGGCATGTTATTCACCTATTAGCCTATCTGCAACTGTCTCATAGCAGTTCTCCTTAAATTTTATTTTATTTTTCTGCTAAATCATATTCAACTGCACCCTTTTGAAGTGGCAATTTAAGCTGACAATACACACTAAAATTTCTTCCCTAATCTCCTTTAGAATTGGGATCTTTTAACTTTTAACATAAAAAAAAGTATTCTAACTGTGAGTAACTTGAATTTCAGCACTTAATTATGCCAATCCATAATTCAATCCTTGTGTTTATAAATTTTGAAGCAGCTTTTTAAGGCACCTAGAGACAATATTCATCTCATCCAGGTTGATGGTTGTTGTTTGGTTCAAAAACTTGTTTGTCATACCATTTCACATGGACCACCTTTGTCCAGATATCCATTGTGGTTGGACCATTTAGTAAAATTTGTCTTGTTGAAAGCACCTTCTCCAAAATATGTCTCAACTATATGTGTATTGCAACTTAAGCCTTCCAACTATCGGACACCTTTTCCCCTTAAGAGGCCTTCTATCTTTGTGTTTACCTTACATTGTCATTCTTTTGTAAAACTGATGGACAAGGAAGGACAACAAAGTGACCAGTAACTCCGCTTCCCTAAAACTTGACAATGGAAAAGTGGAGCATAGAAACAAATCTAATGTTTTAGTTAAACTTTTCATTTCCTCTGAAGCTTCAAATTTTGAGTTGTTTTTCAGGTATGAGCTACCTTGTGACTTGCCATTTTATGCTTGCATCTGTAGTTGGCACAGAGGTGTAAAGGGACTGATATTTTCTTTTGTCTTTTTCCTTAATAAGTAAAAGAGTCCGAGTCTCATAATCTGATGTTGGAGGCAGAGTAGTCAAAGGTGACAGAAGCACTCAGGCAACGCAAGGTGCCATGGAGGCACCTTGTGCACTGCCAGGGAAGGCTCCTTTACTCAGGTGCTGCCTAGGTGAATGCTTCTGATGAGGTGTCAAGGCCCTCAGGTGCTCTCCTGGGCTGTAAGAAAGGAAAGAACAGAAAAAAAATTGAAAATTGAAAATTGAAAATAAAAAATCATTGTCTTTGAAAGTCAAAGAAGGCATGCAAAATATCCTGGAAAATCTAATAGGAAGAGGAAAAATGAGAAATAAATTAGAGAAAACTAAACTCAATCTCGTTTATCTGCTGCTATGGTAAACCAATGCAAAGCACTGTAACTCTCTTTCGATTTCACCAAATTTTCTTACTTTTGTATGGCTGTAAAGGCCACCATCAAATAGATCTGAGGGAGGCAAGGTCAAGAGCAGTCATTGGAGGTTGATCAGAGCCATCAAATGCTGAGAACCCTTGGAGTGTGATGGCATATGGGTGACTGTTCCAGCGACTGCTCTTCATCGAGGCAAGCCTCTGATGGCCTCCCCTCTAATCTCCCCACAAAATCTGGTCTCCTCTGGTAGTTTTGGCCCTTGAAACTGTTTGCTACATTCTCTCTAGTTTTGTTTGTGTTTCTTAATGTATATTGTGTGTTTTCTGCTTTGAGGGTTCAGAGATGTTAATATTGAATATTGTTTTCAAATGAAGAGAACTTAGTTAACAATCATGTTTTATTGTTATTATAATATAATATACGTACGTTTTACATTTTTGCTTGAAAAATATTAAAAGAATCTGTATTTAGGAATGTTTTAGATGTTTTATAATTATGCATTATTTGATTTTCATTTTCATATTAAAATATATTTATTATTAATTTAGCCCCCAACTTTGCTTGGGAGCACTTTTTTGGCACCTGGCACCTCAGGCTATGTGAACACCATAGCGTGTTAAGGGAACCTTTCACCTTTGGCTACCTTGGTTGGAGGCATTGATTTGATATGCTTCAGTAATTAGCTTTTTGTGATCTTAATCTCCCAGCAGATGTGGAACCTAGAAATTAGGTGGCAAGGTTAAATAGAAATATGACAAAGCCAAATCTGAGTACAAGGCAGGCTTTCATTTCCCAAAAAAATGTCAATAGAGAACAAATGCAATTGGAGAACTTCTGTGGGGTTTCTTATTCTGCACATGGTGCAAGCGTTGGGCACTTTGATATCTTAATCTTACATTTCATGGCTGCCTAGAATTAAACTACCAGTCACTGAAGGATAATTGCTTGGCAACCTAAATGGAGTTTGTGCTGACTCAACTGTTGTTGAGATGAAGTGTGATTGTCTGTCTTGGAAAAAAAAAAGGAGCAGAAAAACTGAAAGGAAATGAACTAGGGAAAATGATAATTAAATCAATGGCATTCTCCTTCGATTTTCAAATTTTTGGTGGCCAATGACTCAGTAATGAATGTAATTTAGGTTGTACAGTTTTCTTTTTTGTGTTCAACTTGTAGCCAACCCACCTAGTGGGATTAAGGCTTGTGATAATGATGATGGTGATTTTGTGTTCAACATGTGTTGAAGACTGTTTTTGTCCCCTTATTTATTCGGCATTTGATGACTGAAAGGCATATCCAAACCATCATACTCAATCACCAGAAGTCACATCCAAAGCTGCACCTGGTGATGATGAACTCCATGGTTCTGTGAAGACTTTAACTGAGAAACTATCAGCGGCTCTTCTCAACATCAAGGTCAAGGAAGACTTGGTAAAACAACATGCAAAAGTTACAGAGGAAGCTGTCTCAGGTACCGATTGTTTCTCTGGTTCCTCATAATGTAGGAAGTGGTTATCATGCTCCAAGAAACTGGAGCACCAAATGACCAGTCTTATCTTTAAGTAGCTCCTTTGGTTAGATTACAGCATAAGTACACTTCTTTTATTTGTTTTGTACTCAGATTTTTAGTTGCTTCTTGGGATTATACACCTTGATTATGTAGGACCTTAGTGCATATTGGCATTCTCTCAAGATACTTTCTTGTTTGAAGATAAATTTGGCTTTCTGATTGCTGTTACAAATGCAGGATGGGAAAAGGCTGAAAGTGAAGTGTTAGCTTTGAAGCAGCAACTCAAAGCTGCGGGTCAGAAGAATTCGGCCCTTGAAGATCGGGTTGGACATCTTGATGGAGCTCTCAAGGAGTGTGTTCGACAGCTCAGACAAGCTAGAGAAGAGCAAGACCAGAAGATCAGTGATGCCATTGCCAAGAAAACCCGTGAATGGGAAGTTACAAAGTCTGAATTTGAGAGTCAGCTTCTTGAGCTCCAGTCTCAACTCCAAGCAACTAAAGCTGAAGCTCTTACCTCTGTTAATCCTGATCTCGGCCCTAAACTTGATGCTGTAGAGAAAGAAAATTCAGCTCTCAAGCATGAACTTCTTTCTAGGGTTGAGGAGCTAGAGATTAGGATTATTGAGAGGGATTTGAGCACCCAAGCTGCTGAAACAGCTAGCAAACAACATCTGGAGAGCATAAAGAAAGTGGCCAAGCTTGAAGCAGAGTGCCGTAGGTTAAAAGCCATGAATCGCAAAGCATCAACCACTAATGATTACAGGTCTGTTACTGCCTCATCGGTTTATGTTGATTCATTCACAGATAGCCAATCAGACAATGGGGAAAGGCTACTCGCAGTTGAGAATGACAGCAGAAAAATTGGTGGTTTGGAGCAGAGTGAGAGTCAGCCTGGCCATTCTGACTCATGGGCATCTGCCTCAATTGCGGAGTTTGATCAATTTAAGAGTGATAAGGTGCTTGGAAGAGATGTTATGGTCCCTTCAGTTGAGATAGATCTCATGGATGATTTCCTTGAAATGGAAAGGCTTGCAGCATTACCAGAGACAGAAAGTGGAAGCTATTGGCCCAACCCAGGAGCCTCATTGGATCAACCTGATGATGGGAAAAGCTCTTTAAAAGCTGAACTTGAAGCAGCAAGTAGTAGGACATCTGAACTGGAGCATGAGTTAGAGAAGAAGGAAATGGAAAAAATGGAACTAGAGATTGCTCTAACTGAATGTCAAGATCAGGTCAATACATTGAGAAATCAATTAATGGAAGTAGAGATGAAGCTAGTTGAACTTCAAACTCAGTTAGCAATGGCCCATGAGGCAAGGATTGCAGCTGAAACAGAACTTGATACTTCCAACGCAAAAAGAGAATTGTCAGAGTCACACTTAAAAGTCACTGAAACTGAGTTGAAAACATTGCTTTCAAAAGTTGGTTCCTTGGAACAAGAGCTTCAAAAGGAGCAGGTTTTGTCAGCGGAAGCTGTTACCAAATCTAAGAAATTGGAAGATGAGATTTTGAGAATGAAACATGAAGTTCAGACCCAAAAGGCAGCAATCTTAAATGGAGATTTGAAAATAAAGCAGGTCAGTTTTCTTATTTTTATTCTTTCTTAGACTGTGCAATGCATCAACACAAGCAAACAGTTGTAGGAAAGATGATGGAACCAACATGCACATCTTTCTGTATCTCGGAGATGGAAATTTGGACCAATTACAATTGTGTTAATGCCTGATGTCATGGAGCTGTGGTGCACCTGAATCCATTTACTCTGAAGTTGTGTTTGGATGGAGGGATATCAACATAAATCATTTAAAATTTGAAATTTGAAATGCTTTTCTATTTTCTGGGTCCAGATCCCACCCCATTCAAATGCTTTTGAAAAAAATGTATTCAAACAATGAATTAGAATTTCAAATTCTAAATTTCAAATGATTTGAGTCAAGTGACCCTATCCAAATGCAACCTTAAATGGATAAATAAAAAAGATATTATTCCCTGTGTGGAAGTTAATGTTATCCCTAATGGGAACTCAAGGGTTGTTTGTGATGGCACTGCCTAAGTTTTGCTGGACACTAGTGTGATTCTGGTTATAGTTATACATAGTAACTCCATTTCATACCAAATACAAAGGAGGATTCTCATTGCCCTATACATTTTTTTTGGCTAATATTTTCCTATACAGTTATGAAACCTAATAAAAAAATGTTAGTTTGTTTGACTTGAATAATGTAGCACATTAATGTTTTATGCATTATATTTAAGAAAGAAAAAGAAATCATATTATAAACATGTTTCTATTGAACTAAGTATTGATGTCTATTAATATAGAAACATTCCCTTCTATCTAGTCTTGGATAAAGCTCCTCAAGAAAGCATGTATCCATTTTTACAACTTTAATTTGAGTACTTGTCATGTGTGAAGTTTACATAATTAAGAAATATTGCCAAATATTTTATCCTATTATTTTTTTCTTCTGTTGTAATGTAACCCTATTAGAAATGTGTTGTATCATTGAGCAGTGAAAGATGAGCTAAGGCTACTACATCGATTCTTAGATGCAGTGCTAAATTTGTCATGGTTCTCACACTTTCACAGAAGAATGTGAATAAAGAAGTCAGTTTGGAATTAGAAGCTTAGGATTGGATTGTGGAATATTAGAACTTTGATGGGAAAGCTTGGAGATAGTGAAGGTGATTATTGGGAAAGGATTTAATATTGTTTGCCTCTAATAAACAAGATGGGTTGGGAAAAAGGCTAAAATGTTTGTTGATTTGGAATATAAAATTATAAACTTTGGTACTCAAAGAAAATCATATGAGAAAATGGGTAGGGATTTTGTGGATAAGATTTTAAAGGATAATGTAGTGAATGTTAAGGGGTTGGTAGAAACGATTATCATAGTTAAGTTACTCTAGGAGAATGTACTTTAAATTTTGGTAGTATATATGCGCCATAAATTGGATTGGGACAAGAGACAAAGGAAAATTTGAAGGGATTTACAGGGATTGTTGGAAGGAATCACTAAAGAAGAGAGATTATTATAGCCGGTCACTAGAATATTCATGTGGGCAAAAAATGAATGGTTATAGAGATGTGCATGGAGGCCATGCTTTTGGAGAAAGAAATAATGAAGGAAACACTATTTTAGATTTTGTCATGATATATGATATTGTCATAATTGTACCATATTAAAGAACTGTGATGAACATTTGATAACATATGAAATGGTTTAACTATGCAAATAAACTTCTTTTTTAAGGTAAAAAGAAATCTTGTGTTATAAGAATTGTAAAGTTATACTAGAAGAATGTGATGTGGGATATGCAACATGATTGCAGTAGATTGAAGAAGATGAGAAGAAAATGGGGGAGAGGAAGATAAGAATAGGCAAAGAAGAATTGCAAACCCATGAGAGAAAGAAAGAGGAGAGATTTCTAGAAGGGGGTGTTCAATAGTTCTTTTATTTAAAATTAACAAATAATTTCTAATTATATCTTAAGCCTATTTATAGTTTGAAATTCAACTAAAAGATACATACTCTAATTACAATTATCCAAATAAATAAATAAAAACTAAACTCTAAAATGTAAATAAAAATAAAATAAATTAGAAACTAAACACTCAACATAGGGTTATGATTAGATTGCCTAAACACTCAACATAGGTTATGATCTTCAACATTCATATCGCAAAATGGAGGAAAGATGATAAGAAGTGAAACCCATGAAACAATGGTGAGATTTAAAAGGTAAGAAATTGTTTTGAGAAAGAGACAAAAAAGTTAAATATTTTATTCATTTGTGTTAGGTATATATACACTCTACTAGGTACAACTTAGGATGGACTATGTACAAGTCTAAGCATGTACAATACAATAAAGCTAACACTCCCCTTTAAGCAAGGTACATATCATATGTGCATAGTTTGGTACAAATGTAGTCAAGCTATGGGCCTTGTAATGCCTTTGTAAGAAGATTAGCTAGCTGGTTATTTGAGCTAACAAATGAGGTACTAATTTCTTGGAGGGAGCAGAACAAGATCCTAGGTTGTGTTAGCTAGCAAGGCATAAATCTCCTTCATAGCATGATGCCACCCAGGGTGAGATAGAGCCTTTGCATTAGTATTAGGTATAGAGACAGAAGAAAGAGTATAGATAAAAGCAGAATAAACAAGGATAAACGATGATAACTCACAAAAGTATAAATGGATTCTAAATGGAATGTGTACCGTGGTGAACAGGTGTATAGACTAAATTAGAAGGAGACAGAAGAATGACACCATCAAGAGGAACAACAACATTTGCAATAGATGGTGGTGGAGGGATGACAAAAGGCACAAATGGTGGCTTAGAACGACATTGATAAGTTTGAATAGGAACAGGAACAATAGGAATAGGAATAGGAATAGGAAGGGGAAGCAAGGGAGGAAATCAGAGACCAAAAAAACCTCATGAAAAGAGGATGAGACATTGGATGAAGAAGAGTAAAAGGGGGTAGACTTGAAAAAGGTGACATTAGAAGAGAGAAAGTACCTACAAAGATGAGAGTAGCCCATAAATACACATTAAATGGAGCGAGGAGACAATTTATCATGACCAAGGGAAATAAGATAGACAAAACAAGTTGAGCTAAAGAAGGGGGGGGGGGGGGGAGGATAGATGGGATTGTGAGGAGAAAGTAAAGTATGAGAAATGACCCCATTCAAAATAGAGAATGGCATACGGTTGATCAAATAACTAGAAGTAAGAATAGTTGTTGTAGTTTTGGATAGAAAAATTGCTTTCTATTATTCGAGTCTCACAAATATATATGAATTACAACTTAGTAATTGCCCCTATGAGTCAGTTATGCCATGAAAACTGTAAGGCTGGAAAAAACTATCACCTAGGGACAAAACTGTACACTTAAAAATACAAGATTGTATAATACACATTTTTCTACACTCCCCCTCAAGTTGGGTTGTAAATATTAAGTAAGCGTAGCTTAGATCTCATATTCTCAAACTTGGTCTTTGGTAGAGCCTTGGTCAGAATGTCCACAATTTGTAGAGTAGTAGGTATGTAAGAAATATTGATAGTTCCACCTTTAACTTTTTCTTTTATGAAGTGCCCATCTATCTCCACATGTTTAGTTCAATCACGATGAATTGGCTTCTTAGTTATACTTATAGCAGCTTGATTATCACACAACATGTTAATTGGACCATCTATTGCAATTTTGAGTTCAAGAAGTAACCATTTTAACCACATTTCTTTGCATATTCCATGAGCCATTGCTCAGAATTTAGCTTTAGCGCTACTCCAGGCCACAACTATTTGCTTCTTACTGCACCAAGTAACCAAGTTCCCCCAAACATAAGTACAATATCCATAAGTTGATTTGCGATCAGTGATAGAGCCAGCCAATCAGCACTAGTCAATACCTTCCTCTTCTTAGTTTTCTTAAAGTATATGTTGAAGAATATAAGATGAAAAACACTGGAAATTCAAATTGTTGTTTTTGAATAGAAACTGAGAGATGATGAAGTAATAAGGAATATTTGAAACTCAAGAGATGAGAGGATGAAGAGATAAAGTGGTTCAAAATAGGATAAAATTGCCACTCAAGTTTAAATTCTACCCTATCTATCTGTAACATATTTCAAATTGTTTTATTGTACTTTATCCCTGTATTTTAGGAGCAACTGTGGCCAAGCTCGTGTATATATATCCATCTCAAACTCAATACAAAGGGAGAAACAAGTTGATTTGTTAGTCTCCAACCCTACCTAAGTTATTTCTACTTAGGTTATTTGTTTTGTTCATGGTATCAGAGCCATCGATCTTGTGGCTGAATACCTTATCCTTTCCATCCAATAGGCTATAGTGTTCATAATGCCTGGTAACCCATTGGCTAGTGAAACCTCCACCACTATTCCTATACTAACAAGAACCACACAAGTTCCGGCTATTCCAATCTCTCTTGACAGCCATACCCTTCAAATTACTCAAACATAAGTTGAATGGGACTAACTTTCAAGAATGGTCTTAATAAGTTTTGTTGGCTACTAAGGGTAAAGGAAAAGTGGGATATCTTACTAGTACCACCCCTATGCTTGATACTGAAGCAACAACCTATGGAGTCTGGGATGTCGAGAATTTGATTGTAATGGCTTAGTTAATTGATTTTATGGAGCCAAAGATAGGCAGGACTTATCTTTTCTATAAAATAGTTAAGGACATTTGGGAGGCAGTGCAGGAACTCTACTCCAATATGGAGAACACTGCTCAATGCTTTGAAATCTAGTTAGCAATCCAAACAACTAGACAAGGTAACCACTCGATAATTGAATTCTATAACATTTTGACTGAGTTATGGTAGAAGATGTACTTGTTTTATGAAATTAGTGTCATGACCTAGGAGCAATAGAGGAGCAATATTTTAATAGGGTTATAATAGTTTGTTAGGAGATATTTTGTAATTTGTTAGGAGCACATGGGTGATTTTAAAAATTCAGTTAGCAGCTAGCTATGCCTATAAAAGGGCTACTTATAAGAGGAGGGGATATCATGTGAAATGAGATTGAAATCCTCCCCTTCTAATTCTCTCTATCCCTCTCTAACTTCTTTCTCCCTTTTTGCTAATTTCATTCCCTTCTTCAAATCTATCATTCTGACTTTTCTCCTAATTCCAATCATAACTCTGTTAGTTCTATATAATGGCAAGTATATCCCAAGGGGGGGGGGGGGGTGAATTGGGATTTGGGTAAATTTTTCGATAACTTAAAAACTTTGGCTTGCAGGATACTATGTTTTGAAACTTGAGGAAATATGTTTCGAAACTAATTTTTCTGTTAACTATGTTTCGAAATATAGATGAGTATGTTTCGAAACCTACAGAGGTATGTTTCGAAATAGTACTCGCTGATTTGTAAATAATAACACTTCTTTAGATTTTCAAAAATGATTCTTTTTAAAAAACATGAACAAGGATAACAAGAAGTAGGAATGAGAAATCAAGTACACACAAGATTTATAGTGGTTCGGCACTTGTCTACTCCACTACCTTTAAGCTTACTCACTTGAAGGATTTGCAAATTACAATCACTTTTACTAGCGATCAATGACACCAAGGGTTTTATCACGGTTCACCTTAAAACCTTACATACTGAGTTTTTACGGGCTCAACTCAAACCTTACAACAAAATAAATAACATTTATTTTTTACAACCCAACAATTTGAATGTAATTAAAACACCTTACCAAATAGTTATAACAAACCTATTGGTATGGAGTGAGGAAAGCTTGAAAGAATGAGAGCTTTGGTTTTGACTTGCTTCTCCTGTTTGTACCACAATGCACACCAAGGAATGATTGAAAGGAACTTTTTTGAGAGTTCGTTAGAAGAGCTTTGTTCACTTGTGCTTGTGGCAAAAATCTCTTGTAGATGTGTAAAATTGTGTATGCTTGAGAGAGAGAGCTATCTTGTCTTCAAAGAGCTGATGTATATAACAAAAGGATAGACTTTTGGCTAATTATAACCGTTAGAGACAATATAAGAAAGTAGGTTTCGAAATATACTTATTAGGTTTCGAAACAACACATTTTTACACGTAGGTTTCGAAACATACATAACATGTTTTGAAACATACAGCCTTTACAGTTGGATATGCACCAAGAGATAAAATGAGTGGAAGACATCTCTTTAAAAACAAAATGATTTGGTTTTATTCTTCACTTAAAACATATCTGAATTTTGAACATTAGGGTATGGGTATAATTTCAAAAATAGGCTTTTTAAAATAGCTTTTGAAATAAAGTGCAAAAGCATGACAGATTTTTGAAATTCTTCTGACAGAGTCAGATGTTTCGAAATATGAAAAGTAGGTTTTGAAACATACTTTAGAAACATGTTTCAAAACATGTTGAACAAGGATACACTGTTGACAGAGGTTTCAAATATACTAAATAGGTTTCGAAACATAAGCTTAGTTTTCAAATAGATTTTGAAATACATCATATAGATTAAGCAAAACTTGAAACCTTTTCAATATACATCTCGAAACAAGTTTAGAAACATGGCAGACTGATGTTTTGAAACATGATGCATAAAATTGAATTTATTCAAACATATTAAAGAGCATTTCGAATATGTACAGAAACATTACAGATCTATGTTTCGAAACATTGAAACATAGTTTCGAAACATGATATGTTAAAAATTGGATTTTTAAAACATTTGACCTTTAGCAACAAAACACTAATCATGCATGTTTTGAAATATGAAAAACTTATTTCGAAATATGAGATTTTCATATGGTTTTTCATCAAACACATTTTCTCATGTACCAAAAAAATATGATACAACCAATCCTAGGTAACCCTGAGAATGTGACAAATGGTATCAGAGCAGTCAGTCCTTGGCTATGGTTTTGATTCGAGTTGAAGTGAAATAAGTTTCAGTGATTAAGGTCTAGACTGAGAAGGCTTGAAGGTGACTTGGCCAGGTTGTTTTGACGGTGTGTCTGGTGACTCTAATGAATTGATTGAGTAGCGAATTCTAGGGTCCGATGAATTCAACATAATTGGAAGTTCTAACAAGTGACCAAGGCGACTTCCAGAAACGATCCAGAGTCAAAGTAGATCCAGAGTAGCTAATCCAAGAGGCGAGTTCCTTCGATCAATTCTAGACTAGAAATTGAAGGCAAAGTGGGCCAAGCACCTCTAGGTTTGAATTGTGAAGGTGAAGCAGGAGGAATTCTTGGCTAATTGACCTAGGCGATTGTTGGGAGGCAATTGATTCTCCTAGGTGACTTTTGTGAGGCGATCGACTGTCCAACAGACCTAGGTCGCTACATGTGGTTGATGCAAGAAGAAAGGCATGGTCGGAAGTGGATATTGAGCAATCACTAAACAACAGACAATGCAATCGAGGAAGAAGACTCAGATTAGAGGCACTAAAATCCAAATCTAGGTCATTGCAGGTGACTAAAGTGATTCAGTGAAGCTCACTCTGACAATCCTTGGTTCTGGAATTGGATTGAGGGCTTGTTATTTATGGCCATTGGCAATCCTGATCAGTGGTCGAGTGCAGATCTAAGGAGATAGTAGTAATCGATTGGCTATTTTAGATCACAGAAGCCTATTATAGGTTGCCAACTACTCTGAGGGGATCGGTTTCCCAACAAATCTAGGCGACTTCAGTTCTTGAGGTGTATTAAGTTTTTGTAAGACATAGGTGACAACTAGAAGCCATTCATTCTAAGGCGATTTAGGAAGATAAACTCAGAAAAAAAAGAAAAAAGAAAAGGTGGAAGTCAGGCTGTTGAATCTAGGATCGATTATCACACAAGAAACCTCACTCTCCCACAGCCAAACCTCACCCGATAAGAACAAAAATAGAATAATAGATATTAGGGAAAATCAAAAGCAATAACAGAAAAGTAAAGAGACAAGAACTTATCCTGGTTCAAGCATGAAATGCCCAACATCCAGATTATCGGTGACCAAGACAAAATCCACTAGAAAGCTAATAGGATACAACACTCCCTCTCGCACACTCTTGGCTATGAACAATAGCCTCCCTCCCGAGAATACAAGGATCGAGCAAAACTCTCTCTATTCTCTTTAGAACCCATGCAAGATAATTTGAAAAGAATGAATGCTGAATACCCCCCTGAGAACCTATCCGCTTCTATAACAAGAAATAAAACCCTCTATAGAAATAACAAGAAATAAAAAGACTACTGAAAAATAACTTACAAAAGTTATTTCCGTTACATTTTTAAACACATAAAATATAAACATACAGAATTATTCTCAACTACATACTAAAGCCCTCTACCGAGACTTGAAAACTTAATTAATGCAAATCATAACACAGGTGATTGCTGATTATTAGTGGTTGTTGAACATAAGTGATACCTAGAGGTTGTTCTCAGTTGCTTCTATACTTATTAGGCGATTTTAGCAGGCTGTGAGAAAGGAGATCTCAGCTATGGAGGAAGATTTTCAAAGGAAATTAAATGGTGGAGATGGTCACAGGACTTGGTGGAAGTGCACAGTCAAGGAAGAAAACACTCAAGGAGGAATGGGTTGCAACAAGAAATGAATTTGATAACCTCAAACAAAAGATGGACGACTTGATGGTTTTATTCTTTCAAGAATTTCAGCTTAGTGTTCTTGTTGAATGCTTTTCTAAGGAGTACTCTGCTTCTCTAAATTAACTTAGAGATGAATTCAATAACCTAACGCAAGAAGGGTCAGTAATGGATTATAAGGTCAAATTTGAGGAATTGAAAGCGCTGATGCTTAATTCTCAACCGACCTTGAAGGAATCTTACTTTGTGTTGAAATTCATTGATGGTATTAATGATGTGTTGAGACATATTGTGAGAATGATGTGTCTTGCCACGGTAGAACAAGCGGCGGAGAGGGCGAGGTTTCATGAAATAATATTGGAAGCCATTTTTAGAAAGCACAGTTGGCAGCCTAACGGTTATGCTAAGAGCAACCGGCAGGTTGGAGGTATTCCTAAGACTACTGAGGTTTAAGATTCTAACTGATTGTTGCAAGAAGTGAGGATAGATCTGAAACGGAGCAGGTTATTCAAGATGACAAGAGAGGAAGAGTAGCTCTTAGAGGAATTATTGAGGCTTTAACAGAGGAGAAAGATGTTGAAATGAATCCTATTACAATTGTCAAGAAAATTCATGTGGATCACATTTTACAATTGCAGGAAGTTGGTGATTCAGTGGGTATGCAGGTTATAAATCAAATTGGAGGTGAGAACTGCGAGAAGGATAGCTTCATGCATTAGATGTTTGGACAGGGATGGCAGTTGTAGGAATAGTCACTGCGACACCATCGGAGAAGATTGATTTAGATGATGGAGTTGTTGTGGAAGGAGATATAATGGCCGCTGGCGCTGTAAAGGAAGACAATTTGCCTATTACAAATACTATTGAAATTCCACTGAAGGAGAATTCTATTGACATGAATTTGGGTACAGTTGTTACGCAACTAAAAGAAGGGCTAATACATCAGGATGTGTCTAATGAGAGCCGACAGGAGAAAAACGAAGGATTATTGAAGGAATTGACAGAGGAAGCAAAGTCTCTTGCATTACCCCAAGTGCCTAGCCTAATACATGGAGAATCAACTAATGTATGGGATTTGGTTTTGGGAAAAGCTGAGGATTCCTTGGTTGGGGTTAAAACAGGCAATAAGAATGTTAAGACAACTTTAGCACAAGGGTATCTTACTTCTGACATGGAAGTTCTTGACCTTGAATAGTATAACGACATTGTGGTTATTTCAGAAGGTGCAAACTAGTTTTTGATGCTGATTGTAATAGAGGTAACCAAAGCAAGTGTTTTAGGGGAGCAGGACATACTCGCTAAAAAGAGAGATGTTGATTTCTCTTTCAGTTATAGGATGGAGAGTAGAAGAGAGTTGGACATTGTTCTTGTTCCACATGCCAGGATTTGGAATATCAGAACTTTGATTGCCCAACCTCCAGAATTATGATTAATCAAGACATGTCCTAGTAGCATCTAGGGGAAGTTTCCTAAGAGTTATGACCCTAATAGGAATTGTCTTTGTAAGCAGCAGATTCAAAGTTGTGAGGAATTTTGGAGACTGGTTGTAGTTGGAGGAAAGCTAAGAAAAATAGCTGTAGAAGTCAAAAGTTTAGCTGTGGAGAACAAAGCTGTTGCTGCTTTGTGCATTCTTGCTGCAGCTGGCCGATTAGGATTTTTGTCTACTGTAATGAATGATGGAGTGATGATGGAATTGATGCTGCAACAACTTCTAGATCTGACAATTCTACATTGCTGCATTTAAAGGTGCTTGCAAATATTTTTGCAAGTGAGAATGACAGTTGGTCTGTCTGGAATCCATTAACTGGCACTAAGGATGCATGTTTGTCATCCTTAATTTTACTAGATGGTGATGAAATATTTAAGGAAGTTGGGGTCACAGTTAGCCAATCCTCTGGACTTGCACTAGCCGACATCAAAGGAATTGTGATTTGGAAAATTGGTGAGGACAGCAGTTGGTAGATTTCAGCTACTCACCTTGACCAAAGGAGAGTGATTGATTTTGGTTGTGTTCCAGTCAAGGTGTACACGAGAGCCACTGCAAATTTTTTATGCATACAGAGGTTTTTCAAAACTTCTCCATCCAAGTTGTGGAAGAGAAGGAAAAAAGTATATTGGAAGCTGTGGAGGTTTGACATTTCTTGGGGACAAGAAATGTTTTAAGGCGGGGGGAATTATCATGATTTTAGGAGCAATAGAAGGGTAATATTGTAATAGGGTTTTGTTAAAAGAAAGAAGATAAGGAATCATGAATAGCTCGGGAATACAAATCAAGATCACGAAGGAATTCAATCTAAGAATAAGGATAAGCCAGTTCCAAAATATCCGAATTCTTGCTAATCCTAATCTATAAATTAGATAGCTAAAAGTGTTATAATCTACTCCTATAAAATAGAATAGATATGAGATTTTTTAGGAGTTTTCTGTATATATATTTCAATAGTTCAATGAATCATTCAAGGTGGAATGTTTTCATAAATCTCTACCTAATTCTTTCATGGTATCAGAGCCACGTTCTTGTGACACTTGATAGCTTGAGTTCTAGTTCATATAGGACTCCTAAGCTCATGGTATGGCTGAGAATCAACCAGCTAGTGAGACTTCCACCATAAGTCCTCTTCCAATGAAGAATCCTCAAGTTCCAATCACTCCAACAGCTCTCGATAGCCATTCTCTTTAAATCACTCTACACAAACTGAATGGAACCAATATTGGAGAGTGGTCCCAATCAATTTTGTTGGTAGTTCGAGGGAAGGGAAATGTAGGCTGTCTAACTGGAGCTATTTCAAAGCCAAGTCCTGAGGCAGCAACCTATGGTGTATGGGAGGTAGAGAATGCCATTGTTATGGCTTGGTTGGTCAATTCCATGGAACCCAAGATTGGAAGAACCTATCTATCCTATAAGACAGTTAGTGAAATCTAGAAGGCTGTCCAAGAGATCTACTCAGACCTTAAAAACACAACCCAAAGTTTTCAAATCCGATCGATCATTTGAACCAAGGTCAATGTACAAATTCAGTTACTGAATACTATAATACTGTAACTGAATTATGGCAGGGGATGGACTTTTTCTATGAGATTACATGGGAGTGTTTTGAAGATGGAAGAAAATATGACAAGATGGTAGAGAAAGAATGGGTATTTGATTTCCTACATGGCCTAAACTTAGATTTAGATGAGGTAAGAGGCAGATTACTTGGGACAAACCCCTTCCCATCAATGAGAGGTCTTTGTTGAAGTAAGACGAGAAGTGAGTAGGAAGAAGGTAATGTTACCCACATTAGGGCATTCAAACAATGAGGTATATACTCAAAACTCTGCCCTAAATATTTCACGTATAAGATTTCCTACCATAGCTAAAGGAGAAGTCCAGAAAGATAAACAGTGGTGTGACCACTGCAATAAGCCCTCTCATACTAGGGAAACTTGTTGGAAGATCCATGGAAAGCCAGCTAATTGGAAGCCAAGGAATTAGAGAAAGGGAGGTTAGTCTACATACATTGTAGAGGCTGAAAAAGGGAGTTCAAATAATGTCATCTTAATAGCTGATCAACTGGAGGTTTTACAACAATTACTCAGCCAAACTAAGGTGAATAAAGCTGAAATTACTGACAACATGAATCTGGTGATATCCCTAGCAGAAAAAGGTAATGCAAACTACTCTCTACTCTCTCAAAAGTTTTATACTAACTTTTGGATCATAGACACGGGAGCATCAGATCACATAATAGATTCTCTTAAAATTTTATTCAATTATGAACCTTGTGATCAAGGCATTCCTATTTTTATGGCTGATGGAACAATCTCTTTAGCCAAGGGAAGAGGGGCAACTTACATATCAGGCTTAACTTTAAAATCAGTACTTTATGTACTTGATTTAAAATGTAACCTGCTATTAGTAAGTAAACTAACCAAAGAAGAGGGTTGTGTAGTAACATTCTCTCAATCTCATTGTATTTTTCAGGACCTATCATTGGGGAAGATGATTGGCAATGCTGAGGAGAAGGGAGGACTTTACTAGCTTTCAAGATTTGATCATCCTACCGAATTTAGGTTATCTATTCAGTCCTCTTCGGCTACTGTTTCAGAATCTGACATTATGTTATGGGATCAACGATTATGACATTCTAGCTTTGAGTATCTTAAGAGTTTTGTATCCTTCTCTTTCTGGCAATAAAATTCAAAATTTTCATTGTGAACATTGTATCCTTGCAAAACAAACCAAGGGCTCACATCCAAATCATATCTATAAACCCTCAAAACCATTTCATTTGATTTATAGTGACATTTGGGGACCAGCTAGGACTCCCAATCTAACACACTAGATGGTTCATCACATTTATAAATGACCATATAAGAGTTAGTTGGGTATTCCTAATGAAAGACACCTATGAAGCCTACATTGTTTTCAAAAAGTTTCATCAAATGATTCAAAATGTCTATCAATCATCTGTTCATATATTGAGATTTGATAATGGCCAAGAGTATTTTTCTAGTGAATTCAATTAGTACCTAATCGAGCATGGTATTATTCACCAAAGCTCATGTCTCTATAACCCCCAACAAAATGGGGTAGTTGAAAGAAAGAATTGACATCTTCTTGAGACAACAAGGGCTCTAATGTTTACTCATTCAGTTCCAAATGCTTATTGGGGAGAAGCTCTTTTTACAGCAGCCTACCTCATCAATAGGCTTCCTTCAAAAATTCTGGAGTTCAAAACTCCCTTGAATGTTTTCCTTGAAACTTTCCCTCACCATACCAGAGTTCTAAACTCCTATCTCCTAAGGTTTTTGGATGTAATATTTTTGTACACAAAAACTAGCTTACACAATCCAAATTGGACCCAAAAGCATTTAAGTGTATTTTTGTTAGATAATCTCTTACTTAGCAAGGATATAAATGCTATAATCCCATTACCTAGAAGTTTATTGTCTTGTGATGCCTCTTTTATCGAGCATCAACCATTTTTTTCAAGACAACTCATTGCATGAGAATATC
Organism: Diospyros lotus; assembly: GCF_014633365.1. NCBI lineage: Eukaryota > Viridiplantae > Streptophyta > Magnoliopsida > Ericales > Ebenaceae > Diospyros > Diospyros lotus. The sequence goes on along the minus strand of NC_068341.1, from coordinate 31,749,993 downwards.
TCTAATGTTGAAGATTATTTGAATCCAATTAGTCCTATACGTGCTGATTCCTCTCTTACTTCAAACCCTACTCCATTACCGACTCCTATCCTTGATCCTGAAACATCTAATGCTATTCCTGAATGCAGTTCAGATTCTATTCCTTTAACCCTAAGAGAACACCAAAATTCCAAAAGATGATCAGGTCCAAAATAAACCACCATTAAAGGTTTATTCTAGAAAGCCTTGTGATCCTTAGGTAACCAAATCATCTAAGCTGGAGATAAGTCCAAAAAATATGGTTGCATATGATGCTAAGGCACTAAACATAATGGAACATGAAGGGGGTAACAAAGAGGATGATCTAGGTATCCCAATTGCTTTAAGAAAAAGGGTAAGATCTTGTACAAAGCACCATATTTCCAATTTTCTAAGATACTCAAAATTGTCTCCTCAATTTAGATCATTCACTATTAGTCTTGATAGCGTGGCTATTCCTAGAGACATTTATCATGCACTATAGGATGAAAGATGGAAGGCAATAGTCATGGAAGAAATGCAAGTTTTAGAAAAAAATGATACATGGGAAGTCGTAAACCTACCAAATGGAAAGAAGATAGTAGGCAACAAATGGGTATTCACCATGAAATATAAATTTGATGGGAGTATTTACGGGTACAAGGCTAGGCATGTGGCCCAAGGATTTACTCAAACTCAAGCTTGGACTACGAGGAAACGTTTGCTCCAGTAGCTAAGCTAAATTCCATCCAAGCATTGTTATCCTTAGCAGTAAATCTAGATTGGAGATTACATCAATTGGATATAAAAAATGCTTTCTTGAATGGTGAGATGGAAGAAGAAATCTATATGAGAATACCACTTGGTTTTGAGGAGAATGACACAAGAGGGAAGGTATGCAAGTTGAAGCAATCATTGTATGGTCTTAAACAATCTCTAAGGGCATGGTTTAAGAGATTCAGTGATACTTTACACCAACTTGGATACAAGTAAGGGCAGATAGATTACACTCTCTTCACAAAAATAGAAAATGATAGGAGAAGAACAATTTTGATAATTTATGTAGAAGATATCATCATCACGAGAGATAACAATTAAGAGATTGAAAAATTAAAGCATCAGTTGAGGGAAACATTTGAGGTAAAAGATTTGGGAGAATTAACATACTTCCTAGGATTGGAAGTAGCAAGAAGCAAGGAAGGTATATTCATAACTCAAAAGGAAATACACCTTAGACTTGCTAAGGGAAACAGACAAACTAGGGTGTAAACTAACAAGTACTCCCCTAGAGCCCAATTGGAAGAATAAAGAAGGAAAAGAAGAGTATCTTGTTGATAAAGGAAGATATCAACGCCCAGTAGGGAAGCTCATCTACCTATCTCACACAAGGTCGGATATAGCATATGCTATAAGCATTATCAGCCAATATATGCATCTTTCTTCTTGAAAGACATCTTGAAACAACTCACCATATCCTTAGGTATCTCAAAGGAACACCTGGGAAGGGGCTAATGTTCAAGAAAAATTAGGATAGAGGAATCAGTGGCTATGTGGATTTAGATTGAGCAGGCTCTATTGAGGATAGTAGATCCACATCAGGGTATTGTACTAAACTATGGGGAAATCTAGTGACTTGGAGGAGCAAGAAATAGCAGGTTGTTGCTCATAGCTGTGCAGAGGCTAAGTACCGAGCCATTGCTCAAGATATTTGTGAAATAATATGGATCGAAAGATTGATGAAGGATCTATCTATGCCTATATCATCTCCTAAACTACTTTATAGTGATAGCAAATTAGCTATCAGCATTGTGAACAATCCGATACAACATGATCAGATGAAACATGTAAGAATTGATAGATATTTTGTTAAGCAAGAGATGGAAAGAGGTGACATAAGACTCACTTATGTCCCTACTGAAGATTAAGAAGTAGATATCTTGACTAAAGTAATGCAAAAACAAGGCTTTGAATTGCTTAGAGACAAGCTGGGAATGATTGACATCTATTCACTAGCTTGAGAGGGAGTGTTAGAAAAAAATAAGGAATCATGAATAACTCGGGAATACAGATCAAGATCACGGAGGAATTCAATCTAAGAATAAGGATAAGTCAGTCTCGAAATATTTGAATTCTTGCTAATCCTAATATGTAAATTAGATAGGTAAAAGTGTTGTAATCTACTTATATAAAATATGAGGATAGATAGGAGGTTTTTTAGTAGTTTTCTGTATATATATTTCCATAGTTCAATGAATCATTCAAGGTGGAATGTTTTCATAAATCTCTACCTAATTCTTTCAGGTTATAATAGTTTGTTAGGAGATATTTTGTAATTTGTTAGGAGCACATGGGTGCTGTTAAGAATTCAGTTAGCTGCTAGCCATGTCTATAAAATGGCTACTTGTAAGAGGATGGGATATCATGTGAAATGAGATTGAAATCCTCCCCTTCTAATTCTCTCTATCCCTTTCTTAGTTCTCTCTGATTTCTCCCTTCCTTTTTGCTAATTTCTCTCCCTCATTCAATTATATCATTTTGATTTCTCCCCTAATTCTAGTCACAACCCTGGGTAACCCTTGGAATCTGACAATTAGTTGGGAGTGTTCCGAAGATGGAGTGCAGTACAACAAGATGTTGGAGAAAGAACGAGTGTTTGACTTTCTTCATGGACTCAACTCTGACTTAGATGACGTTCGAGGTTGATTGCTGGGAACCAAACCATTTCCATCCATCTGCTGGCATTTGTAGAGTAAGACGAGAGGAAAGCAGAAAGAAGGTAATGTTGAGTTCATTTTTTTGCCAATGAGAATAGCACTCAAAATTCAGCCCTTGCTACTTCCAGATTGAAACCTACAACATCACCACATGGTGAATCTCAACGAGACAAATAGTGGTGTGATCATTGTAATAAATCTTATCATACAGGAGAAACTTTTTGAAAATCCATGGCGAAACCAACAACTTGGAAGCCTAAAACTTAGAGGAAAGTCACTCAGTCGGCCTATGCAGTAGATTCTAAAGTGGGGAAAACAACTAACCTGACTTTGACTATGGATCAACTGGAACTTTTGCAGTAGGTATTAAATCAGATGAAAGTGTCAAAATCATCTGATTCAACAGTGTCCTAAACCAACAACGTCCCTTGCCAAACAAGGTACATCACACCAGTGTCTACTCTCTAAAAACCTTACTATAGATGTTTGGATTGTAGATACTAGCGCTTCAGATCATATGATAGGTTCATCTCATACATTGTCAACTTATAAGAAGTGTGATAGGGATGTAATCGTCTCAAAGGCTAATGGGATAGTCATTTTTTTGAAGGAGAAGGATCCGTCCATATAGTAGGCCTACACTTAAAATCCATGTTATATGTGCCTAACTTGAAATGCAACTTATTATCTGCAAGTAAGCTAACCAAAGATATGAGTTGTAATGGTGACATTCTTTCCATCTCACTATGTTTTTCAGGACCTGTCTTGTCTTCGGGAAAAGATGATTAGCAATGCTAAGGGAAGGGAAGGCCTTTACTATGTTTTAGGAGTCTGAACTTCCACTACATCTAGGAGACTGTTTAAGACCATAAAGAGATTTTTTCAACTTTGTTTTTTTTTTATTCTCAAGACCTATAGGTATCTCCATGTACACCTCTTCTAGATCTCCATTGAGAAATGCATTCTTAATATCCAATTGATGTAGCTAAATAGGTAGAGCAAGACCAATGAAAATATATGAGACTATCCCACAACATGTTCTTGCCATTACACAAAGCATAATGGAATAATTTGTGTGTTGCATACCTTAACATGTTCTTTCCATGTATACCTGTGCCTATGCATGTTGTATGTCAACAATTCTAGTTCTAAAGGTTTTCAACCTTTTCATAGTCGATTCTTAGGCCAAATAAAAGAAAACGGTTGCATTAGGTAGTTAACATAGATTCTAAACAAAATTGGAGAGCTAGAATTTATGTAGCTGACATAGGTTGTGGGATTAAGGCTGGTGATGATGAAGTGAAATTTCCCTTTTAAGTAACCTGTGGACTAGTATCTTATAAAGATGGGTCATAAATAACCCTTAAGCTAGCTTTTCAAAATTAAAAAAAAAAAAATTGTGATCTAAGGAGAAAAACCTCCTGTACAGTGGTGACTGAAACAAGTGGATCATAACTTGAATCTCATGTGGACTCTATTAAACTCCATTATAACTAAATCCAGCGTCACAAATGGAGAGGTGCTTCATGCTTAATTCAACTTTATATCAGCCTAAACCCTGAAACCTTTCATCCTTGGGAAATCAAGAGGCAATGACATTGTATTTCTGAATTACTGCTGACTTACTGTTAAACTGATGCCCGAGTTGTTTAGCATATAATTCCTTTTAATAAGACAAGACGGTCATCTTATTATCATGTCCATGACAGGAGAAGGAACTAGCAGTGGCCACCAGTAAATTTTCAGAATGCCAGAAAACAATCGCCTCTCTTGGCCGCCAGTTGAAATCCCTTGCAACACTGGAGGACCTCCTAACTGGCACAGAGAAAACACTGGAGCTTCATAAAGAAGGATCGCAATGTACCGAAGACAGTCCTGCAACATGGAAATTGCATCCCGGTGACTTGCATTTGCAGGAAATGGATTCTCAAGCTCCAAGAAACATGGTCAGTTCTGCCAATCAATCAGAAAATGGTAACGATGTTGATTATTTGCTGTCAGGAAGCCCCGTGATTACTGTTGAAAAGAGCCAAAGCGGGTTTGGAAAGTTGTTCCCTCGGATTAAGCAGGCAACAGGATGAAAATCAGTGAGGACAAAGCGGTTTTGGGCTTGGGAATTGTACAGCAGAAGTCTTGATTTGAGCTTGTTAGCAATGCCAGATTTTATGTAATGAGAATTAATCATTGTCCGTGGACATAATGTTGATGATAGGTTCCCATTTCTGGGTGCTGGTAAAGAGTGTAAATTTATGTATTAGTGGTTCCAATAAACAATCTCTTTCTATGGTTGAACACTGTACAGAACTTTAAGAAGATTTTGCTCATTTGTGCTTCCGACCTTGGTTTTGTGGTTCTTTAATGTGATAGCAGGATCTATGATGTTATGTTAAGCAACATTCCTTCCGTAGTAAACTTCAATTACATCTACATTAGACATCATACTGGGACTAACTTCCATTGAGCAAGATTGGTTATATAAATTTTAGCCTAACAATTATCAATTATTTCTACGACATTGAAAGAAATAAACTAGGTATCATCACCATCTTCCTCCTCTACTTCTACTAACACCACTTTACTTTCCGTTTCTAGGTGAGAAATTTCTATGCTCAATATAGGATATATATGATCCTATATCAATGACTTTATGGATTATATAATTATGGACAAAGATGGTTGGAACTTAATTTGCAAGTTAGAATTTATAGATTAGACTGGGCCTCATAAAATTTAAGGGTTATTATTGTTCTAGGCCAACACTAACCATTATTACCATCTTCGTTACCTCCGTTTGCATTGTCCTCAAATTAATCGAAGTCAACCTAAGCACTATTACCATATGTAGCTTTTTAACAACATAAATTGCACTCATATGATGCTTTGGACTATTTTCACTAAAATCTCTTGTGATTTATTTTTTTCCCCTTAAACTCCCCTGACATTGAAAACAATATTACTTAAATCTTAATTAAGTTAATCTCTAATGAAAAAAAAGAGAGCATACAATTGGTGATAAAATTCATTAGTCAACTACTAGGTTTCTTGAGTTCTGACACCCATTGGTCAACTAATGAGTTCTAGATCTACTGAAACCATCAGTTGTCATAAGTTCCCTCCCAAGGAGCTCGTGTGTGTGCACACATGCGCACGCTCATACACACATATATTCACACACACACACACACACACACACACATATATATATATATATATATAGAGAGAGAGAGAGAGAGGGAAAAGGGGGAAAGATGAAGACGAAAAAGATGAGAAACAACAATGACAATAGATATGGAAGTTAAACGTGCAAAGCTTGCAATTAAATTTGAAAATGGGACATAGGACAAAGAAAAAGAAGATTTGGCAACACAACTTGTGGCAACCCCTCTCTCTAGGTCATCTTTCTAAGTAGAGAGAAAAAAATGATGATCTTGTGGCAAATACAAAGCAAATCGCAACTGCCATGCCTTTTTGTTGGTCATCGTCGGTGAGAGCGTAGTCCCGTGGCCATCCATTGGTGGATGCCTTCGGTGTGCCCTCATTGCAAAGTATTTGGCTATAGTGTCACAAATTATCCTAAGACTTACTTCTTTGTTTAGGATGCCTAACTCTGTTTAAGGGATTCATTCCATCCCTTGAAAGCATAAGGGTAAGGTGGTTGAGAGCGTTACGAGGAATGACATTAAGCAACATTCGGTGCCAATTTTGAAGCCCTTTTTCCTTATGTCTTTGAATGAGATTGTTGTATCTGCGTCTAAGGTTGTCCTTGCCTAGCCGAATGAGGTGGAGTCTTTGGTGGCTAATAGATTTTGTTCTCTCATGGAGGATGACATGGACATTCCTTTTCCAAAGGAGTTGGCTATTTTGATAGAGAAAAGGTATCACATTGCGGTGGAGATGGATATTGAGAATACGAGCAAGTGTGGTCGTGTGGTGAATGAAGACTCGATTTTGGATAGGACTGATAAATCTAGTTTTGAGTTTGTTCTGGTAAAGCCTAAGTCCTAGTTGAAGAAAGAGCAGAAGAAAAAGAATGCCCTTGAGTTGGAAAAAAAGAGCTGTAGCGTTCTTCCTGATCCAGCTTAATGGGGCTCTTTTTTTTTTTTGTTTCTTTTTGTGTGATGCTTGTTTTTCCTTTTCATTGTGTGTCTCCTAGTGTTTGGCATTTGGCTTTCCCTTTGTGGTTGCGTGGGAAATGCCCTAGCAATTTTGTGTAAACGCTTTGCAGTTTTTTGTTAATATATTTTTATTTATAGAAAAAAGAAAAAGAAGATTTAGTGAAAAGGCACTTCCCCATATCTAGAAATTAAACCCATCCATCTCATCCTTGTTGCATTGCTGGAAGTGGTGATGGATTCTGTAACACCTAGAAAGTTTGGGTTGCCTCGAGAATGGTTAATTTGAGAAAAATACGAGTTTCGTGGAAGATTAGTAATTAAAAAATCCCAAAAAATTGACCGAATCGATTGTAGGGTATACTTTAGGGCTTAGATACCTAGAAAAAGGGTATGGGGTCGATGAACATCTTGAGGAATGATTTTTAGCATCGAAAGTAATCGGATCAGAGACAGTTTTCGGTACAACTTCGATTTAGGCTGAAAAACTGAATTGACGTAAGGGACTTCTGAGAAGCCAACGGAACTCTCGAAAGTTTCAATTTTTACGTAAGGAACAACTCTTAAGTGGCTTCGGGATGAAACAAAGGGGTTTCGCAATCAAAGCATAATTTCAGGACTAAGTGTAATTTTTTGAAATTGCCCGAGAGAGGTTGAAAAGATGTTTTCTAAATTTTTAGGGGTCAAATGAAAATTTTAGAGCTTATGGGTCATTATGGAATTTTTGGAAACTCAAGGGGTTGCTTAGAAAGGTGCCAAATGCAATTTCAAAAGTTGAGGGGCCTATAGTGTAATTTTTCGAACTTGGGCATTGCCATGGCCGACCAAGCTGCCAGGCCCACCTCCCATCGTCGATTTTGGCCACGAGAGACTCAAGGGAGTGGGCTGAGGGGCCTCAAGGCTAGGCCTAGGCCACCATGGCTAGTCCTTGGTCGAGAATCAACCACATCAACAGCTGATTGAATGGAGATTTTCGGTCGTTTCTTGGCCGAAAAATCGAGGATATTGGAGGCCAAATTTTTGGGCTTAAACAAGGGAAATGGGTCGACTTAGAGCATACAAAGGCTTTATAGACCTTAGATTACATAGGGTGTTGGTGGTTTGGAGGCTCGATTTTCGACTATAAATAGATTAGGGTTTGGCAGAGGGTTTTCAGAAAATTGGGGTTTCAAATTGCTCACATTTTTTGAAAAAAATGAGTGAAATGGATAAGGGGCTTTTACTTTTGAGATGGTGAGGATCATTTCTAGAAAATTTGGAGGGTTTTCATGTAGTTTAATTTGGTGAGGTTTTGAAGCTTGGTCAAAAGTCCTAGGCGGTAGTTTTGGCCAAGACTCTGATTAGCTGGTTGGACCTCTTCCAGTATTCCTTTCAAACCAAGCTAGGTACCATTGTTATTAACTAAGAAGGTAGATCAAGCCAGGAGCAAAAACCAACATCGCCGGTGTACCAGAGCCGGAGAAGACGACTGGCGAGTGAGGTGCACGCGCTGGTCTTCACGCACAGACCACGCATGTAATACCTTAAGAGCCCAGAGAAATATATTGAGGATAAGTAAGGAAAGAAACAACACTAGTTGGATACCTTTTGGGTTGAATGTAAGCAAAGAACTCCGAGATTAAGCGTGCTTGAGCTGGGAAAGCTTAAGGATGAGTGACCCCCTGAGAAGTTCGTGTAGGCCCATCAGGATAAGTTGTTCCAGTCCTTCCTATCGCTCGATACGGGATGTTATAGGTGTAATACCCCAAGAGCCCAGAGAAGGGCAGTATATATCGAGGATAAGTAAGGAAGGAAACAACACTAGTTGGATACCTTTTGGGCTGAATGTAGGTAAAGAACTCTCGGGTTAAGCATGCTTGAGTTGGGGAAGCTCAAGGATGGGTGACTCCCTGGAAAGTTCACGTAGGCCCATTAGGGTAAGTTGTTCTGGTCCTTCCTATCACTCGATATGGGATGTTGCAGGTGGTATCAGAGTCGACCCCCGAGCCTCTAAGCGCGGTGGTGGGGAAAACCTCAGCGAGGGTGTTGAGTCCCTAAGGGGGGTGCGTGTAGGCACCTTAGGCAAATCCCACATCGGCCATGCAATGGGGGGAGAAGATCTGGGACCAGCCGTAAGGTCGCATGATGAGGACGTTATGTGCTTAAATGGGGGAGAATGTAATACTCCGAAAGCCCAAAGAAGGGTAGTATATATCGAGGATAAGTAAGGAAGGAAACAACACCAGTTGGATACCTTTTGGGCTGAATGTAGGCAATGAACTCCCGGATTAAGCTTGCTTGAGCTGGGGAAGCTTAAGGATAGATGACCCCCTGAGAAGTTCGCGTAGGCCCATCAGGGTAAGTTATTCCGGTTCTTCTTATCGCTCAATACGAGATGTTACAAGGCGTAGGGCACATGAGAGTGCGTGGCCAATAGGTAATTTCTGATTTTTTTTCTAGAATTTTGAGAAAATTATTTTAGGATTTTTGGTACAAAAATATTTAAAAAAATGATTAAGCAAGTATGTAATTTAAATTTTTTGGAGAGAAAAATTGAAAGAAAATAGAGAAAAATGTGAAGAAATTATAAAAAAGAAAATAGGTGTTGATGTTTATTTGAATAAATATAATGGATATGGTGTTTTGTGGCTTGAAGATTGGGCGTTTGTGTGACTTTTGAGGTTTGGTACGAAATTGAGGCAGTACACATTTTTTGAGAAAAAATCTGTATTTGTTCGAGGTGAGTGGTTTTTACCCTAAAGGCTTATACATGATGGGATTTTCTTTACTATGCATGTTATTCTTGAGAATTGCTAAGTACTATGAAATTTATGAGCATGTTGTCATATCTGTACATATACTATTGCATCGATAAACGTAATTTCTTCACATTACATGATATTGTTGGCATATTGATATTTGTGCATAGGATGAGATGTCACCCTAATAGTGTAGCCGTAATTCCCTAAGAGACTTGCCGGAACAACGTATAGGAGTAATCTGTTGCCTTGTGTGCAAGACGGGACTACTGCCTAAGGTTCCGTGCCAGGCTGTTTGCCAGGGAAGTTACACTAGGGTATCGGTTTATGTAAGTCCATGCATCATACATTCATGTTATTTTAACCCTTTCTTAGAAGATTCATCTTCTAATGTTGGACATATGTCCCTAGAATATTCCATGTTCCAGGCGAGACGAGCCGCCAGAAAGGTAAGGGGTGATTGAGGCGTGAGCAGATGAAAGTTGTGATGGGTCCTAAGCCAAGGCTAGGACAAGTTATCCAGTTAGATTGGCTTGCTTTATTTTCGGTTATTGTAATGTTATGATGAACAAATAATATATATGAACTCGTTTATGTTATGATTTTTTGAGGTTTCTTAAGGTTTCGATTCTCGCTTCTGCTTATGTTAAAGTACACCATTCCCTAGTTATGTTTGAGAATGTTAATCTTGTTTAGGTATGTTGAGGATTTTAGTATGATTCGTGTATGTAAAAAAGAAAAAAAAAAATCCTAGCATAAATTTTAACGTCTAGGAGAGGTGGGGCGTTATAGATTCTAGTCGTTGGCATTTTTGTTTACAGTATTCTTACTATTGTTTCCGAAATACAACAATGAATTTGTAACATGGGAAGGGTGATCTTGATAGTCTTGTACGATGATGATCAAAAGACTTAGTGTAACATGTCGAAATTTTGGGAGATAAATAATAATTATTAATTTCGGTATTTGAGGTGATTTATTTATGATTTACTTAGGATTCGTGGTTTTAAAGAATTTAATTGAAGATATTAAATTTATTATGTTTGTAAGTGGGAAGGAAAACAAATAATAAAGTGGGAGAAATTGGAAGTAGGAGGGATGCCGTGCACTAGAGTGTATAAGTATGTATGTAATATATATGTATTAAGTAAATATAAAGTATATTAATATTTTGGTGGATGCTTGTGTATGCAAAGTCAAAACTAATGATTACACTTGAAAATGAGAAAGCTCATGATTATGCTTGGAAAGTCTCAAATTGGAGATTTGTTCAATTAATTTGTGGCTAAGTAAAGATTAAAGTGGAGCAAATGATGTGTTTAGAGAAGGAAAATGCATAAATTATGTGGATGGAAATGGGCATAGGTTAGGTGATGATTACATAGATAAATATGCAATATATATATTATACTAATAATTGTTATTTTTTGAAAAAAAGAAAGAAAAGAAAAGGGTATGTGGGTGGAAAAGTTAAATACGGTGGCTAGGACGTATATATATATATAATAGTATGTATATCCTATGCAATTGCTTTGTAATTAAGAAAAAAGTGTGATGATTAACCTCGGGAGATGAGATTAGAAATTGTGGCTAAAAATGGGCCAAGTAATTGGGGCCATGTGAAGCTAATTATGATGGTTGAAAATTGATTGACTTGGGAAAGAGGGAAACTTGGTGGCCAAGGCACATTGGAAGCATAAATAGGAAGTAAAAAGTGGGTTGCGAGCAAAAAGGCTATGAAAAATTAAATTGGAGAAATTTGGAAAGAGGAAGAAGTGCTCGAGTAGCAAGGAGATTGGGAGAAAAGAGAAGGAAAATTGGGATTATTTAGCATTTAAAGTAATCTGGTAAGTAGGATAAATTATTAGAGGCATTATGCGTTTAAATTATAGACTTTACACTGTTAGATTCTTATAAATTGTAATCTTATTATTTTTTATAAAACATGTTACTTCGCAACGGGAGGGAAAAAAAGACGAGAATTGATCGTTTAAAGGAAACTTCCTAACCCTCTCTACGTGTTCTCCAACCCCTATGCAAGTCTTTTTCGTTTTAAATATTTTATTCCCTCTCTTCTTGTGATTTGGTTCCATGCATTAATTATGTAAATACGCATGGTAATCATTTTCTAATATGTGAGCTGTTGTTGGTCCAAAAGGTGAAATCGCTCACCCCGGGCGCCCCCCACACCCGGCCGGACAGGACGTGGGGGGAGGTTAATCATGGTGACCCAGCCGGACGCAGTGGCTAGACCCAGGCTCACCGCGCACAAGGAGTCCCCCCTCACTTTGGAGAGAGGTACTCCCACACTGCCGCTTGCGAGACTCAATCCTCGGTCTTGGTCCAAGATTCACCACGGAAGGCACTTTGTACCCCCCTTCTTGACCAACTGGGCTGCCCATGCGGGCATGTGAGCTGTTGTTGAGTCAGTGGATGGTAGGTTTAAACTAAATATGTGACTCCAAATAATATTCGATTCAAATCGCCATGGGGCTTTGTATCACCTCATTTCCTTGGGAATGATGCTGAACCAAAGTGGGGTTAGGTTCTTAGTAAGTCGGGGAGACTCAGTATGGTTGATGAATATTATGGGTTTTACACTGGCAGACAATCAATCTGTCTCTACCCAATCTTCAATATTATTAAATATGTCGGATCGCTTAATAATTTGGGTATCGACGAGGTTCAGAAAAAGAGACATTATTTATAACGTTGGGAAAGCGTGGTACAAATACTTACCCATACGGGGGATTCATAATTGTATATTAGAATCATGTCAAATATCAATATGTTGACTTATGAATATTGGGCTAAAGCCTTATGCCATAAATGTGTTGGAAAACGTACAAATATGGGTTCAATGATGTGATTTGCATAATGTGGAACATGTGGCCTTTGAACTACCTGCATAAATATTCCCATAATAACTACGTAAAGAACCTGGCATATACATGATGGTGTGAGTTGCATATGATCATGCACGACATTGTATATACATGTATTAAGTGAGTTTCTTTCTACCTAATGGTTTTTGTCCCCTAGGCCTCTGAGCGGGGGCACTGCTATCACTGTGTCGATGACGTCCGAGTATGGTAGGCGTGTGTTGCCATGCCAAAGAAGGCGACACATGGTTGATGCATAATACAGGTTTTGATATTGCATATGATATTTTTGAGCATATTGATATGTGTGAGCCTAAGGGCCACTTGTATTCCATGAGCAAAAACGTGTGTTACATATGAAATAAACCATAACATGGGGTATGCTGCATGAAAAGCAATGCGAACATGAGCATGTATGGTAGGACACGCCATACTATATAAACTAGGCCTAAATGGCCATTTCCATAATCATGAATATGTGCCATATCAACCTGTGGAACTTGACATGGGAATGCGATGTAAAGTATAACGAATTTATGCAATAACTTGAGATGAGGTGGGAACATATGTGGGAAGCCTTGTTTTGGCTAGTCTTAAGTGATATCTTCTTGTTATAATTTCCTATGGTGCCCCTTTATTTCAAGTATACTTGTTGAGCCATATGGCTCATCTTGTTTTTAACATCATTCTAGGTTGAGGAAGAGGAAGTTCGAGGTCAGATTCCGTGGTGTTAGATCCTTGTCGATAACTATGTGTACGAGGCTCTCCAGACCGAAAAGATATTTGGAGTTGAGAGTGTAGGCAGGGGCTCAGACGAGGTGTTTTGTTAGATTTGATTAGTTGATGCTATGATGTGTAATTTTAACCAATTCGCTTATGCTCTTGTAAAGAAAAATTGGGGTGAAAATCTGGGTCGTTACACCTAAGGGTTTTGTTGCAATGATCAGGTGCCCTGATGAATGGGTGGCTTGCTGATGAACAAGTGGCTGGTGATGAATGGATGCCTTTCGATTACCAAGTACTCTCTGATGATCGAGAGCCTTGTTAAGACATACAACCGGTTAGGGTGTGGGTAGAGGTCTCAGCGCAAACCCTCTGATGCTTAACATAGTATTCGAGTGCTTGAGCATAAGAATTAGAGTCAAAATGGCAGAGTGAGCGTACTTGAGAAAGGAAAAGGTTCTCTTCTCTATAGAGGAGGGAGAGCGGGACATGTGGAAGCCATCCCACATTTGTAGGATGGTATATTCCTAGCACATATGTGGCAAATTCTGTGAAATATTAACATATTCTATAGAATCTTAGAATATTCTTGTGGGTCCCCGAGAGGGTCTTGGAAAGAGGCTCCCAAGTTCAGTTTGTGGAATGCCTTGGGAAGGTCTTTTGGCTACAAGAGAGGCTCATAGGGGTGATGGATGGCATGGTTGGACAAAGACGAGCGAGTCGACATGTTCCACTTGGTCATGACGGAGTGGCCACTCGATCATTGTCGAGTGTAAGATCTTCTTTTGGCTTCTCTTCCCTTGTTGGATGATATATTTTCTTCCTTGGTTGATGGTGTCTCTTCTCTTTGTTTGATTCGTTTAATTTTTGCTCGTTGTTCCTCTTTTAATGAGCCTTTTCTTGTGCGCGATCTTCTTGATCGAGTGGTGGCCACTCTGGCCTTTTCTTTCGCTTTCTTGGTCTTTGTTGCCTATACTTTTTTCTTAATTTCTTAGTTGCTCTTCAATAGTGGGCCATCTTTTAGCCTTGATCCTTCTTGACTGAGTGGCCGCTCGATATAACCGAGTGGATCAAGTGGTGGCCACTTGATCATTGCCTTGTTCCCTCTTTGCCTTGCTCAATTATGTAGTTGCTCAACAAGATGCTTCATGTTTCATTAATGGATCGATGGGAAGTCTCCAATCGGGTTATGTTTGTTGTTTACAAGGCATATCAATTGATACTCTTTTGATGGGAAGTCTAAGGTGGAAGAGTATCTTGCCCTGCAGATCTCACACATGCTTTCCTTTCACTTCTTTCTCTTTAAGCTCTATTCCAAGCAAGCGACTTTCAAGTCTCAAGTCTTAAGGTCATTCCGAATCATTTCAAGTCTCTGGATCATTTGTAGCCCTAACATCTTTGTATTTTGATTTTCCATAAACACCAATGGCTCAGAGATGATGAGGCAAATGCTTTGGAGGATGCGCATCGTGTTGAAGCTTCTACTCCCACAGCAGAGATCCCAATGTTTAGTTCTCCATCCCCTGAGAACGTAGACACAACTCCTTCATGCTCTCTCGACTCCCTAGGGAGGCAGGGGTTCTTCTTCTCCTTGTTTATGGTGATGCTTGCTGATGACTCAATGCTTCATTGGGGAGATCTTCAAATCTTCTCAAGAGTGTTAGACATGGACTTGGTGACTATGCTCGGTGTTGGCTCGTATATGCATTTATATTTTGTTGGGAGAAGCATTGGCATGTTGGGAACTTTTCTCGAACCATGGATGTTCGTGATGATTGACGTTCCATTTCCTGGTTGTTGAGTTTCGTACGGGATGATGGACATGACGTCTCTTCATTATCGAGCTTTTTACGAGATAACATATATTATGCCATTTGGTCACCAGGAGAAATAGTGTAAGTCGTATGCAGGGCAATGGATATTACATCTCCTCGCTGTTAGGATACTTGTGGTATAACGGTCTTATACCTCCCTATTGTCACGCTACTTACAAGACAACCGGTCTTGTTTTTGCTCATTACTAGGTTACGTGCAGGGGACAACGATTTTGCTTTTCCTCTATTTCCGTTCTATGCGCAAGATAATGGGCTTGTTTTTCTCCTCGTTGTAAAGCTATGTGCAAGACAACAATTTTGTTTTTTCTCCATTGTCAGGCTATGTGCGGGACAATAAGCTTGTTTTTCTCCTCATTGCCGAGCTATAGGCAGGGTAACAGGCTTGTTTTCCTCCTCGTTGTCGAGCTATTAGTGGGACAATGAATTTCACTTTCTCCTCGTTGTTGGGCTATGTGGGGGGTAACAGGTATGTTTTTTTCCTTATTGTCGGGCTAGAAGTAGGGTAAGTGAGATAATGGGATAAAAACAGAAGGCCTGTGGTCTCTTTAAAAGCTTGACAACAAGGTAAAAATAGAAGGCTAGTTGTCTTGCTAAAATCCTAACAACGAGGTGAAAACCAAAGACTCATTGTCTCGTTAACAACCCGACAATGAGGTAAAAACAAAAGGTTCGTTGCCCTGTTTTTGGCTGACAACAAGGAGAAAAACAAGCTCGAAGCCATGCATATAGCCCGACAATAAGTGAAACCTGTTGTCTCGCTAGTAACCCGATAATGAGGAGAAAAACAAGCCTATTTCCCTGCTTATAGCTCGACAATGAGGAGAAAAACAAGCCCATTGTCCCACACATATCTCGGTTTAGGATCAAGCACTTACTATCAGGCTAAAGGCTATAATTGTTAGCAGATAATGCAACTTTATGTCCTTATGACACATGTAGCATAAAGCCCCACACTAAGCGGCGGGCAAACATGAGGGGCTACACCAACGTGGGTGCCAACAGGTCGAGCTATTAAGCCTCTAGGCGGTTAGTCCCGCGAGTTGCCAGAAGGATGCTGAGGCTCCATAACAATCCCCCCCTAGAATTGCTTCTAAGGCAGCTTGAACCCATGACCTATCAACATTGGAAGGGTTTGAGGTGATGGATCCAGAAACCAAGAAGTTCACCATCTCTCAAGATGTGGTCACTCTACTACGAACCTTCAGAAAATTATGAGTTAAACATTAAGAAACCAAGGAGTCCAAAGAAAAAGGGAGCAGTAAGGAAAGTAGCAGCAATGATGAAAAAAGAAACCAACAGTAGGCATAAGAAAGTAATAACCAAATTATCCCATCACCGAGATGATCAAGCCGAGAAAGAAGACAACCAACTTGGTAGAAAGACTATGAAGTCCCAAGCAAATGAGTGCACTATAACCCAATACTTTTTACAGGTTTAATTAATTCTTGTGAATCTTCATGCTTTGAAGAAGCTAGAGGATACTCAAGCTAGGAAGCAGTAATATAGGAAGAAATGTTATCATTCACAAAGAACAATACTTGGGAGCTTATGCCAAAGATAAAGGACATCAAACCAGTAACTTTAAATATGCTTACAAGTTGAAGAAGAAGATGGATGGCTCAGTGGATTAATACAAAGCATGGTTGGTCGCTCAAGGTTTTTCACAACACTATGGATTGGATTATGAAGGGGCTTTTAGACTAGTTGACAAAATGAAAACAACAAAACTCTTATTTCCTTGGCTACCCATAAGAAGTGGAATTTGTGGCAACTTGACATAAAAAATGCATTTCTCTATGGAGAATTAGATAGAAAAGTGTTTATGAATCAACCTCAAGGTTTTGTCTCTAAGGAATTTCTTGACCATGCCTTTTGACTCAAGAAAGCTCTATATAACCAAGCTCCACGTGCACAATATGGAAAAATCTCCAATACTTATTCTTTTGTGGATTCAAAGTTTATAATTTTGACTCAAGTATGTTTGTCAAGAAAAATCCAAAGATGCATGTGTTAGCTCTTTTGTATGTTGATGACATGTTTATTACTAGAGATAATTATGTTGAAATCAAGATGAATTGACAATTCGATTTGGGATGAAAACTAGGAAACGCTAGATGTCTTCTTGAGTTGGAGATTGAGCAAATGGAAGGTGGATTGTTTTTGTCTCATGGAAGATGTGCTCAAACCTTATTGGAGCATTTTTCAATGGAAAATGCCTAGCCAAAAGGGACTCCCATGGACCCATACATCAAGTTGAAAAAGGATGAAGGAAAACCAATGGTGGAGTTGCGCAAGTTTCACCAACTTATTGGTAGTTTGATTTATCAAACTATAATAAGACCCGAGTCCTTCTCTTTTGGTGTTGTCTCTCAGTTCATGGAATGTCCTTAGGTCCTTCATCTCAATGAAAGAAAAAAAATCTTAAGATATGTGAACAACACTTTTGAGTTTGGATTGTTATACAAGAAGAATGGAAACTTTTTGCTAAGTGGTTTTGTGGATTTTGATTGGGTAAGAAATGTTGAAGATAGAAGATCAACAACAAACTATTGTTTTGATATGGGATTAGCAGCAATTTCATGGTGCAGCATGAAGCAAGCCAACAAGGAGTTTGGTTGAAATTGTTGATTATTGACATTTACGAGTAAGTGGAGTACCCCATCACTTTGAAGTATGACAATCAAAGTGCGGTCAAGTTAGCATCAAATCCATTATTTTATGCTTGAACCAAGCACATTGAAGTTCAACACCATTTCATTCAAGAGAAAGTTCTTAAACAAGAGGTTGACTTGGATAATATTAGAATAAGTGATCAAGTTGTTAATGTCTTCACCAAAGGACTCACAAAGCCAAAGTTGGAGCTCTTTCATGGTGCTATTAGTTTAATAAACCAAAAGCATGCACTAAGGGGGAGCGTTAAAGTTTAGTGCATGTTGTTTTAATTTATTTTTATTCAATGTTTTTTTGTTGTTGATTGAGTCAGTGTTGATTCAGTCATTGCTTTTCCATTAGTTATTTTCTTATGAGTGTTTTTGGACTCGATAAAAGTCAAGGTTGTTAGAGCCTTTTTAGGAGGAGATTATGGTCCACTTTTAGGAGAAGATCATGGTCCATTTACTAAAGTGGATAGCTAATATTTCTTAGCTTTTAGCTTATAACTTGTACATGGTTCAATGAATAAAATAATTACCTTTTTCTTATGTTCTCAGACTAATTGTTATTGTTTGAGACCCCATATGACTAGTTATACAAGGTTATATGCTATTTTGAATTCTAAGGAGTGCTTGATCATTATAAGTTGATCTTAATTTTTTTTTCATGGAGTTAAGTAATCAATTGAGATTGTGGAGAAAATTTGAAGTTGCAGTTATGGTGAGGTTTGGACCCTTTGATGATCTGCAAGGTGCTTTGGTCAAGTTAATGTAGGCACACATAATCCTAGAGTACTAAACAAATTTGAGGTACTATCATCTCAGGTATTGGGTTTACTTGAAAGGATCCAATAAGTCCAACATTGATTCCTTCAAATGTGTTAATTGGGCAAATACGTCCACAGTGACTAGGATAGATATCTTGTATTCATAAACTAGTAGTTCGCCCCATCAATTCTAGGGCCCAAATAACTCAATTTTCTCCCATGAACTATTTGTGTCAATGGATTAATTTGACCAAAAACTTGAGATAATGGGTGTAAGTTCAAAAAGGACTCAAGTAGTTGTTAATGGAGTTGAAGTTTCCAAATTCTGAGGAGTCAGTATCAATTCTAATTTCTCCACATATAGTTCCTTGAACCACATTTTCTAAACAAACTAAAGCCAATTCTAGTTGATTTTGTAAAAGATCTGCTATGGAACGACTAAATTTATTTTTCAAATGATTCATATTGTCAAGTGTACCTATTCCAAATTTCATTCCAATCAAATGATCCGTAGCTACCAATATATTTCGTGGTAACAAAAATGTATTGTTTTGAAGTATATTAGGGTTTATCCCTTGGTTTATATTTCGTCAACCAATCCTTCTTAATTCACATCTTTGTTGAAAGAATTTCTCTTGTAATTCCTTACATAAGGATTCTAAAAAAATCAGATCCCCACCTACACAAGCAAATTATTGATAAAACTCCAGAATAGCATTTTCTTTTGATCCAACTTTTTTGCTCCTTATCATTTAGGAAAGACAAAAAAAAAAAAAAAAAAAAAGGATAGAAAACATTCTATAGAATTTCTCTTAAGAATCAAACCCACAGTTGATGATAGAACTAGGAGATTGATTAGGGCAAAGAATGTGGATTTCAACTTGGACTTTGAATCAAACAAGGAGTTTGATTAGGGCAAAGAATTCCAGCTATAAAAAGAAGAAAGAAAATAAAAACCAAAGAGGGGAGAGAAGATGGTAGCAATTTGGACAACAATAGTTAGGGTTTCAACATGGAAGATGACGATAACAATCTATTTTATTTTTAGGTTTAGCTATTGATTGAGGGAAAAAATAGAAGGAATTCCAACACACCAAGGAAGGGAAAAAAGAAGAGAAAAAGCAAGGAAGAAACAAGCTTGAAACCAAGGAGGAAAAGGGACTGTAGCCATACTTGTCTTCTACATTTAAAGACCAAGTTTTATCCTATTTTTCCTACTAATTATTTGTTGTATTTTTGCTTGGAAGCTTGTTTAAAATTTATGGATGTGTTGAATTTAATTATGATGAGAAAAATTATTAAGCTAGGGTTAGATGAAATGTAACGACCCGTTAGTGGGTCTAGGAGTTTATTAATATTTTATTTATGGGCATTGGAAATTTTACCCCTATTAAATTAAAGTGTGGAAAATATTTTGTGTTGTAAGGGGGGGGGGGGGCATTAATTAATTAAAGTAATGTTAAAGGGCTCAAATGTATTAGGCCAAGGGGATGAATAAGTCTTTGGCAAGATTGGGTTAAAATGGTTTGGGTTGCCCATTTGGGCCTAAGCCTATGTATTAGTGTGTTGTGTTTTAATTAAATGTGAATGATTTTGATTGGGGCCTTAAGTGAGTTGGGCCATTATGAATTGGGCTAGTGAGTGGGCTTGAGCCTATGTATTTAAGTGGGTTAAATGAAATAAATGGCAAAAGGTCTAAATTGGGCATGATGATATTGTGTGTTGTGTGTGTGGGTGAAGGGAAAATGTGGAAAGAGAAGGGATAATGGGTTGATGGGGGTAGGTGGGATGGATGTGCATGTCATTCCCCTCCCATCCCTTTCCTTTTTTCATTCTTCTTGCTTCTTCCTTCCTTCCTTCATTCTCAATCTCTCTCTAGTTGCTCTCATCATCATTATCATCATCATCATCTTCTTCTTTTTTTCTTCTTCTTCTTCTTCTTCTTCTTCTTCTTCTTCTTCTTCTTCTTTATTATTGTTGTCTATTGAAGCTTCAAGTGGAGAGATTATAGTTGGGTGCTCATCTTCTCTTTGGGATTCCATCATCAAGGCAAGTTCATTCTCTTCCCTTGTTCTCTTCTAAAGAAATCTCTTTCGGTTTCAAGGTGATATATATTTATATATACATAGTTAGTCTCTTCTCTTAGTGGTGAGAATCACTCTTGGCAATGGTAGCCAAATCTTTCATTTTCTTCTCAAGTTGTGGGTTTCTTTTTTGATTCATTGTTGTGTCTCATTGATGGTTTCATTGGGGCTTGTTTACCCCATATTTCATTCATGGAATGGCATTTGTGGGCTAGGAAGCTAGAGGAGGGGGTTTGGTGTGTTTGGTGTTTGTTTCATACATTTTTGGTGCGTTGCGTCGACTTATTTTGGGTTAAGTCGACTCAGCAGAGGCCAGTTTTTGGCCATTTTGCTTAATTCTTGGTCAAGTCGACTTATTTTGTGAAAAGTTGACTTATTTTTAGTTAAGTCACTTAGCCTCAGTGCACTTATTTTCCCCTTAAGTTGACTTAGCAGAAAAGACAACATTGGGCATGCTGCACTACTTTGGTCATAACTTTTGATGTAGAAATCAAAATTGAGATCCGTTTGGACTATCATAATCTAGACTCCTAGGGATTCGATTTGATATATAATATCATACACTTTGGTTACAATTTGAATTAGGCTTTTCTCAATCCAGATTAGGTATGATTGTTAAAATAAGTTGCTATTAAATGCTTCCTTTGATATCACTCAATCCTCTAAAATGATAGGATGTGGTTGAAGACATATATATATATATATATGTTATATATATGGGATTCATGAGATAAAAATGTAATTGAGTTGCATGAGGAAGCATGATAATCACATTTGAGAAGTCGTTAAGAAATGTTCTTGGTTGGCATGTTCATGGAATCTCATGTGTGATGCAGTATTATCATCATATAAATAATGTAACGACTCGTTATTGGGTCTATATCATTATTGATATTTATTTCATTTTAGTGTATATATATATAATGACATTATTTTAAAATTAAATAAAATAGATTGAGGGTTTAATGAAGCTAGATTTGGGCCAATGTGAGAAAATCCATGGCAAATGGTAATTAGAATTTAAATGAAACTATTTTTAATGGATTGGGCCTAACTATGTATAGATTGAGTTCATAGTTGATTTTAAATGAAATGGGTTGAACCAAGTGAAAAATAGATCTTTTGAGCCTTAAGTGTTGGGCCAAGTTGAAAATAAGCCTTTTGGATTTTATAAGATGTTAGGCTTAATTAAATGAGTTGGGCTTAAATTATATGTGAGTAATGAATGGGTTTGGGCTTGAGCGCATTTACAAAAGGATGATTTAAATTTAAAAGGAAAATTAAATGAGTGCAAATGACATAAAAGAGCACGAAAATATGTGTGTGCGCGCAAATGGGAGGGGCAAAGTTGAGAAAGCATAAATGGGGGTGGGGTGGCAGACATTCCCCCATTTCCCTCCTTGCTTTCTTTCTCCCTTCTCTCTCTCTTCTGTTAGTATTTCTTCTTCTTCTCCTCCTCCTCCAACTTCCTATCTTTTTTTCTTTTATTGATTTAGAGCTTCAAGGGGAGTGGCTTTGCAGCATTTAGCAGGCTTCTTCTTCTCTTAGTTCCGTTTTCCATCTAAGGCAAGTTCCATTCCTTTTGTGCTCTTCGTTTTGAAAGTATTAAATTTTCAGCCAACTTGCGCATGTTGTACTTTTCGGGCTATAACTTTCTGTATTTATATCTAAATTGAGATCCATTTGTTATATTATAAACTAGACTTCTTGAGCTTCATTTTGATATATTACTTAGATTTTTTTGGCCAAGGATTCAGCCTATAAGTGCCCTGTGAAATATCTATTCGAATTTGAAAATTCTATTTTTGTGTAATCTATCATTGCTTTAATTTTTGGCTTATAACTTTCTGTGTTTACATCCAAATCAAGATCCATTTATTGTGATGTAAACTAGACTTATTGAACTTAATTTTTATATATTACTTGGATTCTTTGGCCAAGTATTGAGCCTGTAAGTGCCTTGTGAAATATCTACTCGAATCTGAAAATTCTTTTTTTTTTTGTGTAATATGTCATTACTCCGGTTTTTGGCCTATAACTTTATGTGTTTACGTCCAAATCAAGATCCGTTTGTTATGATGTAAACTAGATTTCTTGAGTTTCGTTTTGATATATTACTTGGAATTTTTAACCAAGTATTGAGCATGTATGTGCCCTGTGAAAAACTTACTGGAGGCTGGAATTTTTATTTTTGTGTAATCTGTTATTGCTTCGGTTTCTAGCCTATAACTTTCTGTGTTCATATCCAAATTGAAATCCATCTATTGCTCTGTAAATTAAACATCATAGGGTTCGTTTCGATTTATTAATCGACTTATTCGGTTATGATTTGGACCTGTAATGACCTTGTTAAATTATGTCCAAAAATCTAAAAATTTCCTATATCGCGTAATCTGCCTTGCTTTGGTTGTTGGGCAATAACTCATTGTGATTATTTCCGATTTTGAATCTATTTATTGTTTTAGAAACTAGAGGTCCAAGGCTTCGATTGGGTTATATTATTTGTAATGTTTGACCAAGTTATGAGCCCGAAATAGGTCTCCAAATTTGCAATTGAAATCTAAAAATTTTGAGAATTTATTGTGTTGCTACGCTTCTTATGTTAATATCATGGTTTTTGCCCATGAAAAACCCCCCATTTTGCTAAATGGGTTGTATTTCCCTTGTGTTGCTAAGTTTTGAAATTTTCTTGTATTTTGTGGAGTCTTGTTGGAAGTCTCGATAGGGTTTTTTTTATCACCTTATATTTCTTAAGGAATGACACATTTATTGATTAGGGTCTAGAGTCATGCAAGATTTGGTGTTTCTTGCATGTATAAAATTTTGGTTTCTTGCAGTTGTTGTTGGGGTAAAAATTTACCATGTGATCATGAGATAGTGCACACCTTAATTTATGTAATTGTCCATAATAAGCATGTGGTATTTTTCTTAATCATTGAGGATTGACATGAAATTGGAATATGTATATGTGATGCATGATTATTATCTTGTGCACCTATTATTTTGCGCAGCGATTATGTCTGTGGAAGAGAAAAGAATATCCTATGAGCGCCTGACGCGGGTGAGGTGGCCATCAACCCTGTAGGCAAGGATCAAATTGTTATTGTTTGTTGATGTATTTTCATGATGCATATATATTCATGTATGGATATATTGGCCATGGGAGCCTTAGGAATTATGTGAAAAATTCCTTACTATTGGTTCATGTGCATGAGTATGGAAATGACTACATGATATGTATAATAATTACAGCATGAGAAATTGACGTAAATGAAAAACTTATGAGTTGTGTTATACTAATATCTTCTGATAGAGTTGTTCACTCTATCTTGATTATCCATGCATTTGATTCTATATCTCCATGCTTTATAAATATACTTGCTGAGCCTTGTGGTTCACCTTATTTACTCTCATGTCATTCCAGGTAAAGGTAAAACAGTGGTTGAGGGCGAGTCTAGTGGGACTAGAGTCTAGAGTTAGAGGTGTACATAGACCTCCCAGATTAGATGGTCCATGTTAGAGTTTGTGAAGAGGGCATGTGTGAGAAAATTTTATGTTGTAAAATTTGTTAGTGCCCTTGTATTTCATTTTGTGTAGGCCATGGTGCTAAGATATTGTAAACCTTTATGTTGGCTTCCGCTGAATTTATCTAAGGATTGTAATGTGCTGTTGTACATTATTTTTCTATATCATCCTTGTGATGACCTCCTTTCGGATATCCTATGCTAGCTGGACTATCTAGGAGTGGGCCACTACAAATAATTTCCCTTAATTGATGTGATGGAACCTATTTAAAGGTTGAATTGGGTGAAATAGCCAAGAACCTTAATGGACATAAATTAAGGGTGTGTGAATGTTACTCAGTATAACTGTGCTTATGACTATGTTACATTGCATTGTGTTTTTATATTGCTTCGCAATTAAGGGGCATACTTTGTATGTGTTTGGAGCATGAGCATTGGTATGACACGGTTGACCTATGAGTGCTAACTGGTGTATGTTAGGTGAGCATATGCATTAAAAGCATTTGCATGTGTGAATTCCTACGTGGGCGTAACATGACCTGATGTTTGGCTTATGGGGGCTTTGCTATCACGTTAATGCTGCAAGAGCCATTGCATTCTTTATATACTGCATTGCATGGGAGGGGGGGGTACGAACTCTGTAGGTTAGTCGGTGATTGCGAATCCCAAACCCAAGGTTGGATGATCTCATGTTATATACATTGTTATGTGCTATGTGTAGTGTGATACAAGCTATGTACGACGAAGGCCTTGTGTGCCATTATATTAAGTATGTGAATGTCACCTTGTGGAGTTGAAAATATGTTATGATGTTATGAAAAGAAATCATAATCCAAGGAAGTATTGTTAATAAGAAAGACATGAATCCAATTGGTGTCTATATGTCAAGTTGCAATTTTTCTTGGCTCTATTTCATGCATGTCTTTATATATTGATTTCATTGTGCTTCCATTTGCTATATATATATATATATGCTTGTCGAGCCTTATGGCTCACTTTGAAAAATGTGTTTTGATGAAATGTAAGAAATTATATTTTTTTGAGGATGTGGTTGTCAAGTGTAGAAAGCATGAACCCAATGGTTGTCTAGCTGTCGAGTAGTGATTTTCTTTTGCCTCTGAGTAATTCATGCTTTCATATATCGTTCTATTAATACTCCCTTTGCTATATACTTGCTGAGCCTTGTGGTTCATTTTGTTTCTTTTGTCATTCCAGGAAAGTAGAAGATAGATATTTGGGTGAGTTCTAGTTAGATGTGTATAGAGATGTCCTGGCCTCAAGATCTATGAGTATAAGTTTTTAGGATATGAATAGAGTGTTTCATGTTGAATTTAAAGTCTTAGTGCCCTTTTTACTTTAAAAATGTAAGAGTGGTAAGCCCGAGATGATAATGTAAAGAATATATAAAATTTATTATAGCTCCTATTGATAGTGAGCAAACATGAAAATGAAAAGAAATTTTTGAGAAATTTTGAGTGATTTTTGTATCTGTATCCATCTTGAATGGATCTTCTCTCGGACTTCCTATGCTAGCCAAAAAATCCGAGAGCGGGCCCTGACATGTAAATTAATTGTTGAATTATGTGATTGATTATTGATTCAATTCAAGACTTTATTGTTATTTGGCATAATGAGTTTGTATTATTGAATTTACTACTTCAAAAGTTTAATCAACTTTTGAATGGTCTTTTGATACATGAAAGAATTGTTTGTGTTAGACCAATAATAATATAAGTCATGTGTTAGGCCAATAATAATATAAATCATGTGTTAGGCTAAGAGAGCAAGAGGTAATTACCGTCACATGTGATAGTGGAGGAAGAAAAGAAAGTTAGTAGCTCCTCTTCCTTAAACTAGAGATTTTCTACAAAACTCAATGCTCCCTCGCTTGTTTAAAACTGCATAGAGATATGATTACTTTAATAAGAGGGTAGAATTAACTAAACTTGAGAAAGTTAATTGATTAAGAGAAATTTGCCATCATATGCAATAATAATCAACATATTACATGTTGGTCTTGGATTGGATTATTTAGCTAATCACATTACTTAGGTTAATTGAAATCTAAACCCTTGTGTCATTATATTCATAGCTTCTATTAAGAATTATTCGTATTTTTATTAAATTATTATTTTAGTTAATTAATTGATTAGTTAGTTAAATTTATTTTGTTACTAAAAGAAATTTGGATTTAGTTGCAAAAATTTTTGTAGCCTAATAGTAGCATTTTGTCACTAAAAATATTTAGGAACAAAAAATATTTCGTCAACCTTTCATCCCTAAAAGCGCGTCGCTAAAGGTATAGAGTGACGAATAATGATTTTGTTACCAAATATTAAGAAAAACTGACAAAAATTATTCTCATCGTCCAATGTGAACTAATAGGGACAAAATATTTTATCATAAAATAGTTAATAGATCGTCAATAAAAATCGTATTTCATCACTAAATAACCAAAAAAGAGACCTCAAGCAGGGTTATTTGGTGACGAAATTCTAATTAACTACCATTTATTTTGTAGCTATATGTATTTTAGTTTTGTTACTAAAGTGAGGATTTTGTTTGTTTTGGTGACAAATTTTTATCGCAAAATACTTTATATTTTGATAAAAAAAATTTGTCGCTATTAGTTTTTACCTTAAGATGAAATTCTTTTGTCGCTAACTACTTTTATTTTATGACAAAACTTTTTGTTGCAAAAATTATCTTATATTTTACGACAAAATCCCTCATCACTATTTACATTATGTTTTATGACAAAACATTTTGCCACTGATTACCTTACATTTTATGACACATCATTTTGTCACGATTTACATTTTGTCTTATTATAAAACTTTTTTGTCTTCATATTTTATGGCAAAATATTTTGATTACTACTATATTTTATATGATAATAAATTTTTTTATTATTAATTATTTATATTTTGCAATAATTTTTATGACTAATTCTTGTAAATCAAAGTAAAAATTTGGTAGCCACATAGCTAAATCCATTTTCGAAAATAGAGTATTACTATCACTAAATCAAAATTATAATTTTCTTTTTTTAAAAAAAACACTATTATAATAAAATAATAAAAGTAGCCTTTTTTGCTTGCCGTGGTTTTCTTATCTAGTACTTCTCGGAATAATGGTAGCCTTTTTAGGTTCCTCAACCACCTTGTCAACCATCCTCTTTTCCTTGAGAATATGGCCAACAGCTGGAGCAGGTGGGTTCCTGGGTCCCTATGTTTCGAGTGGTCTAGAAACTCAGGGTAGTTAAAGGAGCTATGAAGACTCTTAATAAGTCAAGTGACCATGTCTCTGATCTCATTTTGTCTCTCCGAGATAATCTGCACAGAATTCAGCGAGAGATGCAGGATAACCCTTATGATCCTAATCTTCGCTAGTGAGAGCTTGATCTAATAGGGATTATTCGGCAGCTCTGGCGCAAAAATCTAATTATTTTCGCCTCAGAGCTTGGATAAGATGGTTTGCAGAGGAAGACCAGTGTTCCCGCTTTTTCTTCTAGTCCATGTTAGCTCGGCGGAATAATCACTACATCTATAGCCTCCAAAAAGAAGATGGATCTGTTGTGGATACTAAAGAGGAAGTGGCGAGTTGTATGGCTTCCTACTTTCAAAACCTCTTTGGTCATAGTGCCTGTTTAGCCCCTGTGTCCCCTGAAGAGATTGCCCTCTTTATCGACAAGCGCTTGTCGTGGGGTCAGGGGGGGGGGGGGGGGCTTATTGCTGAGGCCTCAGCAGAGGAAATTCAGGGAGCCTTGTTTAGTATGAGGGATGATAAAGCCCTTGGGCCGGATGGATTTACTGTTAAATTCTTCAAGAGGGCTTGGGGGATTGTGGGGAATGATGTGGTAGAGGCTGTCAGGAGCTTTTTCTCCACAGGCCGTCTTTTAAGTCAGATGAAGGCATCATTAGTCTAGTTCCTAAGGTCTCTCACCCCGAGTCACCGTCACAGTTTAGGCCTATTTCTTATTGTAACGTCTTGTATAAAGTCATCATCAAGATTTTGGCCAATAGAATTAAACCTGTGCTTTCTGGTCTTGTGAATGAGGCTCAGGCAGCATTCGTGCTTGGGCGCTTGATTGGGGATAACATCTTGCTCGCCCAGGAGCTTGTGTTCCAATATCACCTTCACAAGGGGCCTTCTCGATGTGCGATGAAAGTGGACCTAGAGAAAGCTTACGATACTGTGGAGTGGGACTTTCTCTTGAATGTCCTTCATCTTATGAATTTCCCTCTGCAATTTTGTAGTTGGATTTGCGAGTGTGTCACTACTTGTTACTCCATTAAAATCAATGGGTAGTTAAATGGTTTCTTCCCTGCTGGTTGGGGCCTTAGGCAAGGGGACCCTTTATCTCCTTATCTTTTCATCGTTGTAATGCAGATCTTGCATGGCATTGTTAGCCATCAGACGAGGTCTCCAGATTTTCAGTTTCACTGGAAATGTGAGTAGACTCGGTTGGTGATGCTCATGTTTGTAGACGATCTCCTTTTATTCTCACATGGTGATCTTGTTTCAGTGGGTATCTTGAAATCTTACTTGGAGAGATTCACTGGTTTATTTGGCCTCAAGGCCAATGCTTTAAAAGTGATTGCTTTGTATCTTGTAGAGATGAGTCCTCGAGGGAGAATATTATGACTGTTGTGGGTTTCCAAATATGCGTGCTGCCTATGCAGTACTTGGGGATGCCTCTTCTTTCTACCAAGTTATCACATGGGGATTGCCTGGCCTATCATTGATAAGGTTAAGAATAAGATTTGCTCTTGGCGGAGTAGGTTGCTCTTCTTTGGGGGCCACCTTTAGTTAGCTCAGTCTGTTCTTTCCACTATCTACGTGTATTGGGCCTCTGTGTTTATCTTGCCAAAACGGGTGATTCATGAGATTGAGTAATTAATTTGTAATTTCTTATGGAGTGGTGATGGAGCTGACCCCCATAGAGCCAAAGTGGCTTGGCGGGAGATTTGTTGCCCCAAGGTGCAAGGGGGTTTGGGTCTCAAGCATCTCTATGTCTGGAATCAAGCCCTTGTTGCCAAGCTAATCTGGTGTTTGCTCTCACGCAATGGGGAGTCTTTCTAGGTGAAGTGGGTGCATACCTATCGAGTTAAGGGGGTGTGTTTCTGGCTCCTTAAAGTGTCGTGCGCTTGTCCGTGGTACTGGAGGAAGCTGCTCTCTCTTAGGGGAGCATCCTAGAGTGGGGTGGAAAATTAGGGACGGTCATAGTGTGTTCCTTTGGCATGATCAATGACACCCTTTGGGTGTGCTTATTAATCGTTTCTCTCGCCAATTGCCTCGGCAATTAGACATCCATACCTTGGCCAAGATCTTTGATTTCATTGAGAATGGCTTTTGGAATTGGCCTGACCTTTTCCCTTGTCCGGCTTATGACTTTATTAGGAACCACCTTCCTAGCCTTCCCTGCTTTAAGAGCAGGGACGAGAATTTTTGGCTCCCGACTGCGAATGGTGTTTTTTCGATTAGGGTTGCGCTTAAGGACTTTCAGGAGCAACGTCCCCGGGTTCCTTGGCATAGGCTCGTGTGGTCGCCGAAGTGTATTCCAGCTCATTCTTTTATTCTATGGTTAGCGATTTTGGAGCGTCTTTCTACACTTGATCGTATTAATCTTTTTGTCTTTTCTGAATAGATGTTTCCTTTGTAGGATGAATACGAAAACGCACAGTCACCTTTTTTTCAAGTGTCCTTATTCCAGGGAGGTGCTGACATGCTTCCGCAAATCAAAGAAATTCAATTGGCCTTGGCGTCAATGGGATACGAGTGTGTTTTGGGCTGCTGCTAGATGGAGTGGCAAGGGTCCGTGGCAAGTGGCGAACAGATTGGTGCTTCATGCTTTGGTGTATTTCACCTGGAAGGAGCGCAATAACAGGTGCTTTCCGTGATCAGGAGAGATCTGCCTCTCAGTTGACTCATCAGATTCATTGTGCTGTGAGGGCCCACTTGATGACTCTCTAATTCAGATCGTCTATTCAGAGTTATGCTCTTCGTCATGTTTGGCGGCTTCCAAGGGACTAAGTTTTCCCTCCCCATTGAGTTGTTGCTTGCCTACTATTGGGAGCTAGCTTCTGTGATCCTCAAGTCTCTTGTTCAGCGCCTAATGCTTCCAGGTGCCTTGTGTTCGATGCAACCACTCTAGTTGGGGCTCGCTTCATTTTCAGTTTCCTGCTCGTGATTAGCATAGCAGGCTTGTTCTTCTGAGATGGATTGTTGCTTTCGATCACACTCAGACTTTTGTTTATTTTTTGTATATAATATCTTTTATTTTGCCTTTTCCTATGTTTTTCTTATCTTAGTTTATTTTTTCTTCTTTTGGCCCAGAGGGTGATTGTTGTTGTATTCTTGCCCTTGGTTTTTTTGGTTAGTCCAGGGTATGTCTTGGCCTTGGTTTGTAACCAATTCGGCGTTGATTTTTTTTGTTATATGAATCCCTCACAGGAAAAAAAAAAACATTAATGCTAGTAAGTCTCTCGTTGTCTCTTTCCTCTACCACCCCCCCTATTCTCTTTCTTTCTCATTTCTATCTCTCTTTCTAGTTTACCAATGGTTAAACTCTGGTAGTTGCTAAATCGATTACTGAAACCCCATCTAGAAATAATATAGCACCAATTACAAAGACCATGATTGACATCAATAAGTTCCTCTATTTCCTCCTCTCTCTCCATCTTTGAGTCTAGATTTTGATAGGTTAGGTTTTTCAAAACCCACAATTCGATCAGAAGCTATTTCTCTTTTATTCTTTTTTTTTTAATAATTTTAGAAGAGAGAAAGAGAGCATTTTGAAAATTCTAACAAAATTAGTTGTTAGTTAACGGCAAAGAATTATGTACTGTGTAAGTTTACCTCAAACGAGATTCGCACATTTCTAAAAACATAAAGATAGTATAATTTAAGCAAATCTCAAGATGGTGTGTAAAATTTACACTAATAAATTCCTTTGTTTATTTCCCACAATTTTGTAATACTTGTAAGAATTATCACAAAATTATAAGGTATCCCCTAATATTCACGTCAACAACTGTTCAATTTAGCAAAATTAAATAATCTAAACTAAAATTCTGAATGTTATCTAGGCAATACAACATAACATGAACCAAAAAGAAAAGAAAAGGACAACGATATACATCCCAAAATCATGGGTCAAAATGGGAATCCGATTGGCCAAAATGATAATTTGCCCTTGTGTTACTTAGATAGCATGGGGCAAACACATGGCTAAAATAAAGTGTACAACTATCGGTCATATTCTATCTAAAAAACACTATAGATTATCATCTAAATTTCCTCTTTTGAGTTAATTAGCCAGATCACATTCTGGAAAAGAGTTAACCCGGTCCGTTTTTATTAGAAAAAACACAAACAAAACTACATAAACGGCTTTCAGACCTTGGCCACTGGCTAGGCACCAAATACATACCACTATCAATTTTCTGAAACTGCACCATGAGCATGTGAATCCAAATTCATTAACTTCATATATGTATGTATATGGCTTCACAAAGAATCAGATAGAATTCTGTTCTTTCTATTCCATGGTTGTGTACAGAAAGAACAGAAAACCACAGGGAAGAGACAACTAACTTAAGTGCCTGAAAGGACTTTGGCAAGCGTACTCTGCAGTGATGCGACCGAATCCACAGCAGACTTCGTTAGCCAACTGATCCCCACTTTCAGACGGTGTTCATCTGTCGGTAGTCTGGCCAAGTATGCAAGCTTCCTCGCTGCATGATAACCCAAAAACCATTTTACCAAGACAAAAGAGGACAAATGCACCATATTAAACAAAGGGGGAGCAGAATTTACCAGTATGACCTAAGGGACCTTCCAAAGTCAGGCCCTCGATGAAACTTGGTGAAATAGCAGCATCACTTGTCCCTAGAGTCATCATCTCACCTAAGTTCTGGAATCTAATATGCAAAATGCAGATTAGATGCACCATTAATGTTTCTTTGAAGGGGATCACATGTACAATGTTCTTGAAACACAAAGAAAGGCACCACAACAGTTTTCAGCAGCATCACATCAAAATGCACTACAGCTACTAAACCTTGTATAACGGCAGATTTGACTCAAATGTATTTTAAATTACAATGGGACTACATCAAGGTTCTGCACTAAGTCCATACTTATTTGCTTTAGTAATGAATGAATTAACTAAACACATTCAGACAGAGGTGCCATGATGTATGCTATTTGCAGATGACATAGTGTTGGTGGATGAAACAAAAGAGGGAGTGAACACTAAGCTTGAATTGTAGAGAAACAATTTAAAATCTAAGGGATTTAAATTAAGTAGAAGGGAAACAGAATATATGGAATGTAAATTTGGTAAGAATGCAAGAGTGGATGATGTTATAATAAAATTGGAAGACCAAATCTTACAAAGAAAAGACCATTTTTGATATTTGGGATCAGTGATTAAAAAAAATAGAGAAATTCACGAAGATGCCATGCATAGAATTAAGGCAGGTTGGCTAAAATGGAGAAATGCATCGGGGGTGTTATGTGATAGTAAAATTCCATTAAAACTGAAAGGAAAATTATATAGGACAGTTATAAGACCAGTCCTGCATGAGCAAAAGACAAGCGTAGCGGAGATAAGAATGCTAAGATGGATGTGCGGCCATACAAGAAAAGATAAAATTAGAAATGAGGTTATCCGTAATAAGGTAGGAGTAGTGCCAATCGAGGAGAAGATGAGAGAGATTAGACTAAGATGGTTTGGTCATGTGAGAAGGAGACCAAGAGACGCTCCTGTGAGCAGAGTTGATGAAATGGAACAATTAGTCAAAAAAGAGGTAGAGGCAGATCCAATAAGACTTTGGGGGAAACATTAAAATTTGATATGAAATATATGGGCCTAAATGAAGATATAACAAAAGACAGAAATATATGGAAGTCTAAAATTCATGTAGCCAACCCCACATAGTGGGATAAAGGCTGGATATGCTGTTGGGTCAATACATCATGTCCTCAAACCTCGCCCACAAATATGCCATTGAAATTCATGGATCATGATTACATCCAACAACCAAGATAAAATGCCCACATCTAGGAATTATAAAATGTTAGTCACATGCCTACACGACAGCACTACAGAAAGTACAAAAAAATATTTAAGACTATAACAAAACAGAAGAAAGAGATGTTTTCACAACTCGAACTTCGAGTTACAAAGAGAGCAACCTCTTAGTTGCTATTAAGGCTCGACTTCCCCATAGGTGCTTACCCAAAAAAGAAAATAGGCTGAAGTAAATAAAACAAAAACAAGAAGAATAAAGGGAATAAATTCTTGAGGATCAGATTAAAACTTGACCAGCCTACCCCACATAGTGGGATAAAATCTAGTTAGATTGTTGTAAACTACAACTTGACCATTTTAGTGAATACAAATATTTTGGATAGAAACACGCCTACCTTTTACTGATGGCTAATGCTATACAAATAGATTTTTGTACAAAATTCTCACACAATGATGCGACGCAATTATGTCAATGCATTAGAAAGGAAAAAAAAATCCTAAAAGTGGATCATGGATTGTAAAAATACCATTCCCTAATCACTCTAGTGGCATTTTTGGTATAAGAATTCCTGCAAAGAAGAAGAAGAAGAAGCACACTCTAGGGAGAAGCCAATAAACAAGGGCAATGACATCATGCCTGAAGCCCTCTACTGCAGGAAAAGGCAGCAGAACACGCTGCTAAGCAGAGTTCCTCCTCTCTCTGCATCTCAGATATCTCTTGATCAGATTGGGGATATTCTTTTTGTTCTCACAGTATCAAGCCATTCTTTTCCCCATTTTCATAACTGGCCCAGCTGGTTCTGGCGAGCATATTAGAGAACCAGATGGCTGTGTCAGCAATGCATTTGGGAATCAGATGACAAGCATGATTGGGAACAGGTCTCCATTTAGTTTACAATTGTCAACCAAAATAAGGTTTTACCCAAGTTGCTTTTATTTTTGGTTATCTCAGTACCAATGGAGCATTTACATATGAGTTAACATTTGATTTATAAGGTTCCTGGTTCATCGATGTTTCAAAATTTGATGTTTGTTACTTTAATTTTTTGCTTTTTATTGAGTTTAGAAAGCCATAACCAACAGAAGTAGGATTTCTATTTTCTTTCAATTGCTTCACTGCATCAAACACAATGTATAAATAATTTTTATACAGCTTTTAGAAAATGGATATTCTGTTACTTTAGTATACCTAATACCTGTTTCTTTTAGACTTGTACCTCTTAAATATGACTTAAATTCCTCAAAACATTAACGAACTCAAACTCTCTCTTTCTGAAAGAAAAAAGATAGAAAATATATGTTTAATAGATGATAACCAAAAATGACTATTGACGGATGTAAGAGATGCCTAATCTTTTGATTTGAAAATTGAGATTCTTTGCCGGATTCCAACTCAATATAAACCTCTATATCTATCAACTATCCATTTTATATGAAAATAATAGCTTGCTGATACAAACAGTGCTGCATACAAATACACACCTTGCAAGCCTGTTATAAATTCCCTTTGCTTTTTACTTTTTAATATGTTTTCAAATCTAACAATTGACATGGTTAACGGAACCCTAGCAGGTTTTCCTTAATATTTCCAGAGACCTAAGGTAAAATGACCGACAACAGCCTTTATCTTTATTTTGGTTTTGGAGGCTCTAAAAGGAACTATAGACAGGACTTTATGAATACAGGACTGTTTCAACAATTTCCTGGTTTGTCAGGTGCAGAGGATTGCTATCTGATCTAGCATGTGGATGAAACAACTTTTATTGAATGATACATGTAGTTTGGTCATCTTCATTGTGTGTCATTGTACTTTGGTTGTCAGGCCCCAAGGTGAATTTGAGTAAAACAGAGCTTCATCCTGTCAGCTGGGCAACTAACTTGGAAGGCTAGCTTTTTTTTTTTTTTTTTTTGCTTGAGTTAGAGAGATCTTATGACTAAGTTCCTAGAGAAGCCTTAAGGAGGGTCTAAGAGAAGAAAGGAGTTTGAATTGCTTATACACAGGCTATTAGAGATGTGTATCATGGAACAGAAACGTGTCATGAATGTGGAGGAGACAATGAGGCTTTTCAAATTACAACTGCATTACATTAAGGATATGAATTAAACCCTTGGTGTATGCTATTTACAAAGGACCTTATCTTGGTGTATGAGACAAAAGAAGGCATAAATACTAAGCTCGAGATATAATGGAACACTTTAGAATCTAGAGGGTTTAAGTTAAGCATATTGAAAAACAAATATATGGAATGCGAGTTTAGTAAACATAATGCTACAGTAAAACTTAATTATCAAGTCAATCCCAAGAAAAAAACATTTTCGATATCTTGAATAAGTCATTCAAAAAGATGGAGAGATTAGGAAGGATGTTACCCATAGAATTAACGCATGATGGTTAAAATCGAAAAGGGCACCTGGTGTTTCACGTGAAGGTAAGATTCTGTTAAAGCTGAAAGGAAAATTCTATAAGAGATCTCTAAAGCCAACTTTTTTGTATGGCACAAAATGTTAGTGATAAATCACCAACATGTGAAAAATATGAGCATTACAAAGGTGAGGGGATGTTACAATGGACGTGTGGCCATACAAGAAAAGATAAAATTAGAGTAAGGTTATTTGTAATAAGGATACAGTGAATCTTATTAAAAGATATGTTATATACAATTAAGATTGTTTAGACATGTGAGAAGAAGAACAGAGAATCCTGTGAGGAGAATGGAAGTAATGGAATAAGTCGTAACAAAAAATGTAGAGGAAGACGCTTAGGTTTAGGTACAACATGTCTTAAAAGGGTCTCATAGACGATAACACCACAGATAAGTGATTGGCAAGATAACCCCACAAAGTAGGATTAAGGCTTGATATATTGTTGACTTGTTGTAGGGAGGTTCTTTTCCCATTACTTATTCAGGCTTCCTAGATAGATTTGTTAGGACGAAGTGGTTAAAATATTTCATTGAGATATTGGTTGGGACGAAGACACAGTATTTCGTCAAAAAGGAGCTTGAATACTCGTATTGAGGGTGTCATGCATAATAAGGTATTTCATGTCTTTGGTTAGAACTCTGTTGTAGGCTGAAAACCTTGCAAAGTTGCAACGTGATATTTCAACTAAAATATCAGTTAATAGACAGAATTTTATTTGCCAAAGTTGGGCTCTAGGAACTGGATCTTTGAAGGGCTTCAGAATTTAGCACAAGATGAGAGCAGCTAAGAAATTCCTCTCTGGATTGGGTAAACCTCAAATGAATCTTTATCCCATGGTAGAGGATTTCATGGTCATATAACTTAGATAGCTGGGACCAAAAAAGATGGCAACATAGGCAGTGTTCTAAAACGCGCTAGGCGCTAGTCGGGCGCCAGACTAGGGCCTAGCGCCTAGGAGGGGCCTAGGCGGACTGTTGTTTTTTTAAATTTTTTACGTAATTTCATATTATTTTTAGATAAGTCAAAGTTAAAGACAAATGAAACTTATATATATATATAATACAGATTAGATGAACTGGTTGGTTGAGAAATTTATATATATATATATATATATATAAACGGTGCCAAGGCGTTGTTTTGTGTTTTGGCCACCTAGGCACTGCTTGGGCCTCGCTTGGGCGGCCGCCTAGGCGCCACCTAGACCCGATTAATCGGGCTCGGCGCTTAGGATGCCGATTTGCATGTATTTGGGGCGGCAAGGGTTTGCCTAACGCCTAGGCGGCCACCTAGGCCGCCTTTTAGAACACTGAACATAGGTGATATAAGGATATCACTTTGGAAGAGATTTTCTAGTTATCTTCACTCTGTCAATGGATCAAACGGAATCATTTGAAGATTATTGTAGAAAATCAAATATGTGGAATATTGGAGTAGGGGATTTATGCAGTTAGGAGCTCAGTCGTATTGGCTTTCCACTTTTAAGAAAAAGGGAATTTTTCAAGTGTATTTGAGTTACAACTTTTAGATGGCAAGTAAATTCTGTCTCTTTCTTATAGTTGTTATTAGGGAGGGTAAACCTCGACATAGGCCACTTTTCTGCATTTTGTAGAGGTGTTTATGTAGTGACCAAAATTTATGTTCTAGATCTTTTTCCACATGGGTTCATCCATAGTTGTCAAAGGTGCAAGTCACACTGAGGCCCAAATTAGTGCTTGGGGCCTAGGCGCGAAGCTCAAACCTCATGCATATGAGGTGCACATTTATTCCAAATGCTTATAAAAAATACTATTCCTTTCAATATATACCTATAAGGTGGTAGATGTAAACTCATAAAATTATAAATAATAAATAACCAACCCCATAATAACAACTAATAATATTGCAGAAAAACAATTAGTATCTTCTAACTGCAAAAGAGATTAAGAGGAAAGAAAAAATTATAGCAGAACACATTACAAAAAACAATTATAGGAAAAAAATTAGTTTCTTCTAATTTCTTTTGCAATTAGAAGAAAGAAAAGAAATTACAGCAGAACACATAGTAAAAACAGTTATAGGAAAGCAATTCGTTTCTTTTAAATTGCAAAAGAGATTAGAGGGGAGAGAAAAAAAAGTAGAGCACAAAATGAAAACATTTGTTTCTTAGCAACTAGTTTCTTCTAAATTACAACACAAATTAGAAGAAAGAAAAAAAAAATTATAGTAGAACACACAGCACAAAACAGTTCAGAAAATAATTAGTTTCTTCTAGATTGCAAAAGAAATTAGAGCAAACAAGAGTAGTTCTTTAGCGAGTGGGACATCTGGCAGACTCAGGCTTACACTGCTAGGTTTTCCTCTCACCAATATACAAGAATACGCATCAAATTAACAAGAAATAAGATCTACGATGACAAATGTACAAGAAATAGGGTTTTAGTACACTTTTATATACAAGCATGCGCCTTGCACTTTGCATGAGGCATGCACCTTGTGTGCATGGGCAGCGCCCCAACCACGATGCTGCACCTTGGTGGTGATGAGCTCTATGCGCCTTGCACCTAGGCGTGCCCTTGACAACTATGCATCTACCTAATGCTTCTTAACAGTCATTCACTATAGAAGAAAGGCTTACTGGACTATAAGCCATGGTTACTAGGAGTGATATGTTCCAGCATTGTGATACGGAAATAGGTACATGATACATTAGAATGCTAATTTTCTGGTATGGAGGGGGTAGGCTTACTTGGTTCATTATTCCGAGTCGCGGTACACTTTATATTTGTGCTCGGATCAAGATTAGTTAGATTAAGATTTTGCCATTATAGAAGTAAATTTAATTTTTGTATTGAATTCTTTGCTACGTTCCAATACAACTTATGCAATGAAGAATCCTATGCAAACAAAGTCAATTTTAAATATAATTGAATTTATGCACCACTTGGGATCCCATTGGGGATCTTGATCGCATTCGTCAAGATCTCGGGACTCAAAAGAACCACAATTGGAACACGTGATTCAGGTCACAATTCCAAAGGGAGTAAACCCAGTAACTATGCTATAAATTTTTGAAAATAATAATCAGGAAGTGCGTTTCAGCTTCCAAACCTAAATGGCAGCAGAGGTCGGTCATTGATTGCAGCCCAAATATTCCAACCAGTAAAATCTGCTTGCTGGAAAGCTACCTGTAAGCAATATGATATCACATTATTATTATCCCTCAAAACAACACAAATTATGCTAGCAGAAGATTTAAGAAATTCCTACTCATATCATCATCATCAACTGCATCTTATCCTAACCAAGTTAGGGGTGGTGGCACAACATTCACAATGGCAATTGACATCTAAAAGTCACATTGACAATACAAGGAAGTCTCTACTCATTGATAAAAAATGCACAGGCACAGCTCATAGATCAACAGTA
Organism: Diospyros lotus; assembly: GCF_014633365.1. NCBI lineage: Eukaryota > Viridiplantae > Streptophyta > Magnoliopsida > Ericales > Ebenaceae > Diospyros > Diospyros lotus. The sequence continues at coordinate 31,711,097 of NC_068341.1, read as the reverse complement.
CAGTTATTTATTGCACCTGTGCAGTGGCTGGAAGCAGTTTTCCTTTTGAGTCCCTTAATGCAGCAGCATCACCAATTGCAAATATGCGAGGATGGCCCTTGACACGAAGGGTTTCATCTGTCTCTGCTTGTCCTTTTCCATTGAGAGGAAGCTCATGGGGAATATCATAAGGTTCTAATTGAGGAAGTAGAGGTTTAGACCCAACAGTCCATAAAACTAGATCTGCTTCCAGAATTTTATTTTTTAAGCCTCTTTCAGCAGGCTGCAAATCCAGAACTAGTCTTTCAGGATCTTGCAGTGCCATCAAGTCATTAACTGCTCCAACATCATTGTCTAAATTTCTTAAATTGCTAGCTCTTCTAATGGAGCGGACAAAATAACCCAATAAAAGTTGAACCTTCCTTGATGCAAGAACCTGGAAAGCAGTGAAATATGCGCTGTGACTCCAAGAAGTATCAATGTAAAATGCAGGAGTTCACATGTTAAGTAGATGCTGATGGAAGTTTATTAAGAATACAGGAATTTAAAACAGGAGTGAGATGAACAGTTAGAAGTTCAAAAGGAGGGCAACATGTGCTTCTAGGGGGCTGTGCTTTCATTTTGTGGACTACAACAACGACGACAAAAACAATATTTTATGGTCATCGACCAGTGAAATGATATAAATGGTTAAATATTATAAAATGACCCCACATTCTATGCAAGGTAGAGTGACAGAAACCAATTGCTATGAAAGTACCTTTGAAACAGAAACCAACAAACGTGAAAAAGAAAAAAAAAAAACAACAAAACAAACAGTTGCTGATATGAATTTCATTCACTAGAGTAACATTCTATGCATGGTAACATACTGCAAAAAACAATTGCTACTGTATTTAAAGTCAAACATGACCAACATCCATCTAGGTACAAGAAATGATAGGGATATGTTACATATTTTGATTTAAAATATTAAATTTAGATTAGGATTTATTGACAGGGATATGTTTCCTACTTTGATTTAAAATATTAGATTTAGATTAGGATTTATTTTGTTATCTTATATTTTGATTTGTTTCCATTTTCAGATGATTATAGATATTATAGGATTTGAATTGGAATCATAGTAGAATTTAGATTCCAAATGTAGATTTAGTTTCTTCTCAAGATTCTTAATCATCATCATCATCATCTTCTTCTTCTTCTTAATTTCTTCTCTTTCTTTTCTACTTTCTGCAAATTTTAGCTGTCCCATGTCAAATTTGGCATCGGAGAATAACTCAAATCTGAGTTTTCAACAGTGGGTGGTATGCTCTGAGGAGGTGGACCTAAAAGAAACATTCTTCTGGAAGCGGCTCACTCTAAAGAAGGGTGATTACCTCCATACATAAAATACTGGGATCTTGACACAAGTTCATAGTTCTAGGCAAAAATATAAGCATGGCCAAGAGTTTATATGTCCCTTAGAAGAAGTTCTCTCCCAATGTCATCACAGATAACAATTCCTCATTGAAATTAAACCACATTTTAAGCCCATCAAATTGGGCCACAATTCTTGCACAGATCCATTACCTTGCCTGAGGTTGTTTCATTGGTCCAATAAGATAGATTTGTAAGATGGGGGAAGGTACTTCTCTCGTAATCATATCTTCATCTCTTACCAATCCTTTGACAGGAGGTTTATGTTGCCTTGTTAGGAGGGCTTGGACACCTTCCCAATAAAGTCTAGCACTCCCAATCAGTTTTAAATGTGCAAATCTAACCTACCTATCCTTTGAAAAATTGTACCATTGAAAGGAGCAATCTATGTTGTTAATCCATTGGGTGAAAACCCACAGATCGGGATGACAATCAAAAGTAGGTGCTTCTAACTTGACATGTTTCAGGGGTAAGTCTTCTTGATGGGGAGGGGGAGGATTGGTATTTCTATGGTAATTACCATGTTCTCCTTCTATATCCCTATGAACTTGGTGATCCCTACCATCAGCTATTGCAAGCATAATCAGTTTAGATGATGACAGCTAAACTGATTATGCTTGCAATCTGTGCTTATCTTTCTTCATTCTTGCCTCAAATTATCAAATTGAGCTTGCATATCTGGATGCATCTTTTGAAGAAATTCCATCATCTGGGTATTTGAATGAGAAGGATCTAACAAGGTAGACTCCATGGCACTAGGAAGGTATCTTGGGTTGGAGAATTGACCGCTATGCACTTGCTGTCACTCTATTCAACTATGTTGAGATCAATAGAAAATCAAAGGCAAACAAACCCTTGACCAATAGACAATAAACAAAATTATTGGGTTTGATCAATAGACAATCAAAGGCTCTGATAACAAAGTTGATTTTGGAAAGGGAAAATTGCATAAAGTTGAGAGAAAAAGAAAGAAATGGGGAAGAAGAAGAGGAGAAGAAGGTTGAGAAGCAGAAAAGAAAAGAGAAGAAGTAAAAGAAGAGAAGGGTGGAAAGAGAAGAGAAACTCAAAGGGAATATCAATATCGTTTAATAATCAGAAGTTGAATAAAAGAATAAATCATAAGCCTCATGTATAGGTCAAATCCAATCCGAACCATAATAGAATTGTGAATCCAACTCCTATCATGACGTTGAATCCAAATCAAATCATAATTTATCTAATAAAAACGTAACAAAATAACAAGATAAATTCTAATCTAAATCTAATCTCTAAAATCAAAATAATAAAAATAGGAATCATATCCCTATCATCTATAAAGCATGGACACTTCCTACGGGTTGTCATACTGGTGTTGCCAACATGTTAGAGCAACACGCTTCTATTATCTAGTTCTTTAAACATGGATTGGATTGTAAGGGACAAAGACGGTTGGATTGTGAGTTGATTGCTAATTAGATTAGAGTTGTTCATTCGTAATTTTGGCTTATCAATTTTCAACATATATTTGTGAGTTTGGAATACCGTTTTAAAACTTTATTATACTTTAAAAATAAAAAAAAATATATTTTATTAACTAGCATATCTCAATAGTGTCATGTCCTACTTTTTGAAAAAGTCATGTCCCCATCCATTTCCATGCTTCATAGCCTATCATTGTCCCCATCAATTCTTTAATAATACTATTCTCACTTCCTTCCAAGGGGAAAAAAAAAGTCACATGAGGGTGGTAGTAGTTGACAACATGAGTAGGATACATGATTTCTCGGCCAAACCAAAAAAGTTCCTAGGTGCGAGGAATGCCACAAAGGTGGAGAATTTCCAATGGCAGATAGAGCACTACTTTGTGGACTTAGGCTAGAAGGATGAGCTAGAAAGACATGTATCCTACCTAGTGACATTGCCATGCTATGGTGGTGAAGGAAAATGTTGAAAGGAGCATAAGCATGTGCCATCTAGAGATGGGATGACTTTAAAAGGGATTTGGAGAGGCAATTCTTCCGAGAGAATGTGGTTTACGAGGTGCGAAAGAAGTTGCATGAGGTGAACCAATAGACCACCATTGACAAGTACATGAGGGAGTTCCTTTCATGTTGCAAATCTAAGCATGATAGCCAATGATTTATATCCTCTTCTACTATGATAAGTTAAAGACGTGGACCAAATGAGAGCTCCATAGACAAAGGATCAGAAGATGTGAATGAAGTCATCATTAAGGGTGAGTCCATAGCTAAGTTCCAACCTATTTGAAGGAAAGGCACCATCTAAAGACCTATCACACAAAAGGTGGGGGAGACCGCAAGAAGGACACCCATAGGTATGAGGCAAAATCTTAAGATGGAGGCAAATGCCACACATGAGGTAAGTGTTCAAAGGAAAACTACGAGAAAAGGAGGATTTCATGCCAAAGATGGATTGCTACACATGCAAGGGACTTTATCAAATGAGGGAGAGCTCAAAGCTAGGCTCGTTGGTAGCTGTAGATGGTGCAATGACAAGAGGCCCAATAGAAAGAGGTGGAACAAATGGGCTCCATATAATTATTCAATACAATGAGGGTTCAGCCTACAATCTTAGAGATAGAAAACAAGGGGCTCATAGATGTCAAGCTAATGGTACATGAGAGGCCACCAAAGTCATGGAAGAGGGAAATGCCTAGGCAAGAAAGGGAACAAGGTTGAAGCCATTGTGGCCCATACTAGCTTTTGGCTATTAGCAAGGGTAAGGGAAATGCCATTAGTTGGATCAAGGAGGGGATGTGGCATGATCTAATGGCTAAGAAGCTACTAGGGCTTACCAAGGAGGGAAAGACTAAGTGGTTTTGGGAGGAATGTATATGGAGTCCTCTAACAAAGGGGAGTTGGATCTATGACCTTAGTGGGACTCCTTGAGGAAAAGACTTGTATAAAAGTACCATGACACCAAGTGGCCTAGTCACCTAGGGCAAAGGCATGTCTATGCACTCCAAGTTAGTTTATAACATGTGCGAGATGAGGTCAAGCTCTATGCAAAGACTTGCTTGGTAAGTTAGTAGGATAAGGTGGAGACTTAAAAACCAGGGAGATTATCGGAGTTGCTTCCTATACTAATGCACTTGGAAGAGCATTGCCTGAGTTCAACAGGTTTGGATTGATTATTAATGTGTAACAGAAATGAGATTGTAGAAAGTCAAGAAGAAAGAGAGGAGATTAGGGAGAAGACGAAGAAGGAAGCAAGGAGAAAAGAAAAGTTGAGAGAGAAGCTAGGTAAAAGAACACAAAAAAAGGGAAAGCATAATATTTCAATCAATCAAGATGGATAAAAGAATACATCATGAGCCTTATTTATAGGCCAAATCCAATCCTAACTATAAGAGAATTATGAATCCAGATCCCATCATAACCATAATTATCAAATAAAAACGGAAACAAAAAAAAAAATAACAAGATAAATCCTAATCGACAACTAATTTCTAAAATCAAATAATCAAAATAGGAAACATATTCTATCAATTATGGTGGTCCTCTAAGTATGGCGCATTGATCTCAACATTGACAGATTGTACAACATAAGAGGAGACCCAGTTATTCTTTAAGAATGTGGTAAACTATTTGGGGTTGTTGAAGACCTTGTTAGCAGCAAGGACCCCCTACTTTATGGGGCAATTGTGAATGAAGTTGTTCATACTCCTTGGTTTTGGAGCTTAACCTCTCCACTAGCTTTCACAATCAAATTAATGGGAAAATCAAGTAGGTGAACCACTTGATGACTACTCGAGGCACTTTATGAGTGCCAACCAAAGGGATTGTGAAGCTCCTTAGGAGTGGCGTAATTTTCCTAGAATTGGGAAAGAAGTGAGTCCACAGGGAAGAGCTCGTTTGAGGTGGTGACTGGACAATAATCGCAACTTTTATGCTTGTTACCTATGTCATGACCCTGAAGATCCCCAAGGATAGAGTAGGAAATATAATAGTACTTAGCTTACATCCATTACCATATTTTGTAATTTCTTTTCTTTTTTCTGTTATAGAAATTTGTTTTGGCTATAAGCAGTTATAGTCACTGTTGTAACTGCACATGGGTGCATGTGCAATGCTGTGAGGCTATATAAGCCACAACTAGAGAGGATGAAAGGGCATGTTGTTAAATGGTAATTGAAATTCTCATTTCTCTCTACATTTCTCTCCAATCTCCCTCCCGTTTCTATTTGTTACTCTCCCTCTTTCTACTGATTTCTTCCCCCTCCTTCAATTTTGATTTCTTCCCCAATTCCTATCACAACCCTAATTAACTCTAGGGATGTGACAACCTACTACAAGGGGAAGAGCTCAAGAACCTACCATATGGCTAACTCTTGGTAGAAGAGGGCACATGAGTTGGATCCTACATTAACAAGGCCGCAAAAAAGATGAAATATTGGGTGGATAAGAAGTAATGACCGGTTACTAATGCATGGGGGACAAAGTAATGGTCAAGCTTATACTCCAATAGTTTACGGCCATCAAGGAGGAAAAGGGGTTGGTGCCAAAGCATGGAGGCCCATATCCAGTGGTATAAAAAATTAAGGCTTCCTACAAACTTAAATTACCACCTACAATAAGGATGCATCTATCTTCTATGCAAGACTAATGAAACCTTATCATGTGGATGAGGAAAACCTTGGGTAGCCTATGCCTAAGAGGGCACCACCTACTGTGACTAAGGCCCCATTTGGCATTGAGTTACAAAAAATGAGGTGAGGTGAGGTGGTTGAATTACAAAAATCTGTTTGCTAAATTTATCAAGTTGAATTTGGTTAAAATGTTAAATGACTAAAAAGGACATATAACTAGTTGGAATTAGAATTTATATAATTTATTTTAAAAGGGAAAAATTGGAATAAATGGTGAGTTTTGTGTTTTCAAACTCAACCTCACCAAAATGGTGAGGTTAAGTTCAAGCCATCAAACTCAACACAATTGAGTTGAGTTGGAAAGGTTGGAATATTACCACATGCTCATATTACTGATTTTGGCATCGAACTCACCTCAACGTGGCTATGAACTCAATGCCAAATAGGGCCCAAGTCTTTCAACAAAGAAATGAAGGTGCTGCCAGACCAGGTTGTGTGAAAGATAGGGGTTTTGTGACCCAATACTTAATCAAGTGGAAGGGCTTGTCGAAGAGCGAAGCCAACTAGGAGGCAATAGAGGACTTTGTGGCAATTTGGAGACCAGTTATTGTGCTACGAGGAAGTGACAAGGAGGGCATTGTTAATTTAAGTTAGGAGAGTGTCACCCCGCCAGTTTTGATGCCCAAAGTGAAAGAAGCAAGGATGAGAAAGTATCACCCAAAAAGATGGGGAGATTAATAAGGATGTTACCCATATAATTAAGGCAAGATGGTTTAAATGGAAAATTATCCAGCCTTTTACATCATAGTAAGATTCCATTAAAGCTAAAAGAAAATTTTTATAAGAGAGCTATAAGATCAGCTTTGTTGCATGCGCTATGGTACAACAAATTGGGTAGTAAAGCACCATCATGTGCAAAATATGAGCATAATAAATATGAGAATGCTAAGATAACAGTGTGGGTATGGCCATACAGGAAAAGAAAAAATTAGAAATAGGATAAGATGGTTTAGTTATGTGAGAAGAAAACCAATAAAGACTCTTGTGAGGTGAATGGATGGAATGGAGCAAGTATTTAGCCAAAAAAAAAAAAAATGTAGAGGAAGAACAAACAAACAAAAACTTGGAGGGGGAGGCCTGATATTAGCTATAAGGTCCTCCAAAAGATAAGGATGGAAATGACTAGAGAGCTAGAATTTATGTAACCAACCACAAAAAGTGAGTAAAGGTATGTTGTTATCTATAAAAAGGTTTAAGGATGCAAAAGGACTGTAACAACAAATCCTACACTGAGCAAATTGCCAATTTGATATTTCCAAATGTCAACGAAGTTAACAAGGCTGTTTTTTTTTATTTTATTTAACTATTTAATGAATGCATGAAATTTAGAACATGGAAATGCACTGAAAGTCTACCCTTCAATGTTATGTTGTATTAACTAAGATACATTCAACATGGTTGTAAGACTTAACCTTAGAAATTGATTGACAGAACTAAACTCTTCAATTAGAAAATTAAATAGAAACTAACATGCTCCATTAATTCAATTATCTTACTGAAATGACACACATGCAGATTGGAAAGAGGGTGCAGACTCATGCAACACACAGATGATGGTGTGCCAGTAACAGTTTCATTCAACATTAATGAAATTTCTCACTTCACAGGATATTGCTTACTCTAAGGGCAGCGTCCCTGTTGCCAGGAGGGGCTGTTGGCAAGATTACAGTATCCACATTAATGGCTTGCACAATTCCTTTATCTTGCAGTCTCTCTGATACTGTGGCAGCTAACTCAACTCCGGAGTAACCACAACCCACAACAGCAATGCAAATTGGCAAGTCCTTAGCAAAGTATTGGCGCTCCAATGTTCTTAACTTTTCTTCCACTTTCTGCACACAGGACCACCAATATGAAAAGATAACTGAGGATGCTCATCTTAGTTACCAAATATATCATTAAGTAGATGAATAGTTTGCATGCGGTCAATTACTAACACATGCATCTTCCAAGGTAGAGAATGGCAATGCAAATTCTGCTGCACCAGGTACAACATCAACTTTAGCTTCAGCACCCAAAGCGAGTACCAACCTGACTGCCCAGGTCCCAAAACACAAAATCAGCAGACAGATGAACTGCATGTGAATGCAATCATGTGGACTGTACCATAGAGATTCAGAAACATAAAGCATGCCTTCTGCGAGTTGTAATTGGAATTTTTATATACTTTAGGGTTAGGGTTTAAGGCAACATTGAAAACTTTCTGCTCTGATGCAAAAAATTAGAGGTTGATTTCAATGTTAAAAGTTATACCAGTCATACTCAAGAAGGAGGCCACTCTCCAGGTGCACATATCCTCCACATGTAGATCCCATAGGTGGATTCACTCCCCTATGGTCAAAGGGTTGTAAGAGTTTCACCCTATCTTGGAAAAATTGGACACCAGTGTTCGCAAGCAAATCTGAGAAACGTGGCGCTATTTCCCACATATCAACTTCTGTAGAAAAAGAAAAATAAATAAACAAAAACACACACAAGGTTCATAAGATCATCAAGTAATTACAATACCTCTTATAAAATACATACCTCTAGATAAAAGTTCATATAACATTGGTTTGAAAACAAAACGTTCAGACTGGTCAACAAGAAGTACCTGTTCCAGTTTAAACAAGTGTTCAGTTGCTGAGTGAAAAACTTGAAGGCTTGTGGCCACAGTTATGGAATAAAAATTATCAACATGATGTCCATTCTTTCTACTTTGTTCAACTTTCTCAGTTGTTTCTTCGCTTTTACAGTAGCCCACCCCACCCCCAAAAATCTCTCTCTCTCTCTCTCTCTCTCTCTCTCTCTCTCTACTTTGTATTGGAAGGAGCATTAAGGTTTGTAGGTCCCTACTGTTATCTTTCATTTTAGAGAATAAGGGACTGATGACCAGTCAACTGGTATGTCTTGAAATCAATTTGAAACGAAAAAAGAACTCAGATGTAAATGTTTTCAATATCTTGAAGCATAATTAAAATAACTGAAAGTTACTTACAAAGAAAAAGGTGAACTTTAGAAATTCTTTAATACAGTAGATTTTCAAGTATTTACAATGAGGTAGCAAGACACAACAAACAGCATTACATGGAAATCTATATTATTTCAGGCAGTGGACTCCAATTGTTTGAATCAAGTATTCTTCTGCAATTACTGGAATGCTTGGGGATATGAGACCTTGAACAGTATAGATAAGTTCCAGTTGCACCGAAAGTCTAACCTCGACCCTCAAAAGTACTCCCTCTCTTCCCAAGTAAAGAAGGAATTTATCCACACATGAAGTTGAGAAAAGGTCCAGCCAACCATAAATTAGGAAGTCAATATAAAAATGAATCCAATTACACACATAATTTGAACTTTAAGGTTAACAAAAACATTATAAGTTAAAACTAATAAAGAAAAAAATTGTGCTGTCCAAAAACCCAATCAAGAACCTTGCACCAAGCAATTGAAATATGTACAACTCACTTTGGAAGCTAAAAAGGACTAGCACTACAAGCTTGTAATGTGAAAATGAATCTCAAAGGAAATCAGTCTAGTCTATACTGAATCATAATATACCCTTGATTTTAAATTCTGGAATTTAGACTTCCTGCATTTGTAGTGGGAAACACAGTCGGGTCTCCAAAAAAGTCAGATTCAGCAATTCCCCACACAGATATCTTACATTTTCCAAGAGCTGCCCCCCCCCCCCCCCAAAACAAGAATTGGGAATGATGGGCTTAGTAACTTCAGCTCCTTCCAATGAAGAGCCATTAATCATCAAACAATCATCAGATGACTAATCATCCTCTGGAGAAGATGGGTAAGTTTGAAGCCTATAAACATATCTCTCATTTGTCCTCTGGCCAATGAAAGATGAGACAAGCCACTTCCAGGGATAACTTACAACTACCCCTAGAATAAAAAAGAAATGAGAGTCTTATGCCTCCAAGCAAGTGGAATGATTGAACCAAACTAGGACCACTTCTCGCTTTACATGTTCATGCACCAAAATGTCAAATTACTGGGACCAATGGACATAAAATCTCATCCCTGCTCATCTAACAAATGATGAAGTAATTTAAGAAGAAGAACACACCAGTGGAGTTGATAGGTGCAAGTGATTAAGTTCACAAAGAAAAGAATAATAAACATATAGCTTACCTGAGGTTTCTTGTCATCAGGCCACACAAGGGATTCTAATCTTAAAGCAGTATATAAACCTCCAAAGCCTCCACCTAATATGCATACCCTTGGTCTCTGTAAGAAAAAACTACCCATTAGTTACTTATATTGTGTTGTCAACAATATATTTGTAGGTTGCATAAGATTGTAAACACAAACACTGCTGAACAAAGTAATCTGCTTCAATTAAGGAACAAAGCATGAACAACAAAAAAGGGGAAGAGAAAGGCTCCCATCTAGGGAAATATAAAAATACAATAATCTACAAATGTACATCCAAGTACATGCATTAAAGAGAAAGGCATTAGCAGATTGACTGTTTAGCACAACACATGGGGAACTTAACGAGTACAAACAATTAAGTTTACTGTCAGTCTTGATATTGCAGTTTATACTCCATTTGTTATGGTTATAATGTTTATACACAATAATTTCTTTTTCTTTTTCTTTTTCTAAGTTCAATTCTGGTTGGGAAGAGAGGGATCCTGGTTGCAAAAGAATTGTAACAGCATTTTGATTGTGGTTTATGGGCCTTCGGATTTGACAGCCAGAAATCAGGTATGGCTGGAAATTCAGCAATTCACGACCTGTTTGGTTTTTCCTTGTGGCTTTTTTGGTGATTTTAATGAAATTTTGTGATGTGACAAGAGGAGAAGTGGGGTGGGCTCAGCTGCGGGGCACTCTGGTCTTTTCCAGTTTCATCAATTTCTCCACTCTTTTTGATATTCTGTTGTTGGGTCACAGATTTACATGGACAAATGCAACGGCTGCAAGTAAGTTGGACAGATTTTTGGTTTCCTCTGAATGGCTCTCTTACTTTCTGTCACGAACCTGCTGCTGCTACTTTTAAATTTTTGCTTTTAGCCTAGTTAATTTTCTGTTACATTGTAATTGCTTATTTCCGTTAGAATATTTCCACTCCAGCTAGCATTCGGTTAGGTGTCAGGCCACGTGTAAGGCCTGAGGAAAAGACAAAGGAATTTGTTAGGGAATAGGACTGAGGTAATCGGTTGTAACCGCTAAAGGACAAGTTCCCAATACCCTTAATAGAAGATCTCCTGGATAAACTACACAATGCAACCATATTCTCCAAGCTGGATCTTTGATCCGGTTACCACCAGATCAAGATGAAGCCTGAAGACACCCATAAGACTGCTTTTAGAACCCATCATGGGCACTTCGAGTTCCCCACCCACTGGTGACTCTTTCCTGGGTTAAAGTCGTGGGCACTATCAAGGGGGCTCTCAGATCATACTCCTTTATTTTTTGATTCAGACCCAGTTAACTGGGGTCCGTGGCCTATTCATTTTTTTTGGATTTCTGGTTGCAGCTTCCAGGTGTTATGATCATGATAAGGAACTGGTTGTATTATGTGGGAGGTAACATGTCCAGTCCCCTTTGTATTGTGACTAAACTAAGACACCTGAAAATTCTTCTTAAGGAATGGAACAAATGGCATGTGGGAAATCTGGAAATGGCAACTGACAGGTTGGAAGCTGTATAGGATGATGGAAATTGAGCAGGGATCAGCATCTTTGGCAGTTATGGAAAGTAGAAGGTCCTTATGGGGGGGAGCTTGTGAGGATGCTTAAATTAAAGGAATCCTATTGGAGGCAGGATTTCAGGATAAAATGGATCGAGGAAGGTGACAGGAACATGAAATTTTTCATATTTCTCCTTCATCAAGAAACAGAAGAAATTATATTGGGGCTTTTCATTATAGTCATTCTTTATTGACTGGGCCGAATCTAATTAAGAAAAGTACTGTGACTTCCCTTCGAGAGCATTATCGAAAAAGGGGGGAGATAGGCCTTCCATGGCAGGTCTTAGCTTCATAAGCTTGCAGTCTGCCTCAATGCAATCTCTTCAGGTTCCATTTTCCTTGGATGAGGATAAGGGGGCTGTTTGGGGTTGTGATGGCAGTAAAGCCCCAGGACCAGATGGGTTCAATTTTAACTTTCATAAGAAATTTTGGCCTCAATTTCTCATTTTTATGTGCATGGTAGATTGCCAAACTGTATTAAAGCTTCTTTTTTGACATGTATTCCCCAAAAGGAGAGCCCCTCTAAGCTAAAGGATTTTCACCCTATTTCTTTGATCAGGGGATTACAAAAGATTATTTCTAAAATGTTGGTTGGCAGGCTGCAATCAATTATTCAATAAGTTATTGGAGATTCACAGAGTGTTTTTATTAAAGGCCGGCAGATTTTGGATGGGGTCTTGGTGGCAAATGAGCTGATTGACATAACAAGAAAGAAGGGAAAGACATTGATCTTGTTTAAATTGGATTTTGAAAAGGCTTTTGACAGTGTGGATTGGGTTTATTTGAAGGAAATCAAGAGAATTATGGGCTTTGGACAGAAGTGGATCACTTGGGTGTTCCAGTGTGTTGAGGAAAACATCAGAGTTTTGGCAAGCAGAGCCATTGCTGATTCCTTTACTATGGATAGGGATTTGAAGCAGGGAGATCATCTACTCATCTCTTCTATATATTCTCAGAGCTGAGGGGTTAAAAAGTTTAATTGGCCAGGCTCAATGCTCCAGGTTGTTAAAGGGATGAAGATTGGGTCTCGTGGGTTGGTAATTTCTCATCTCCAATTTGTGGATGATGCTTTGATTTTCTGTCCTGGCAATATGAAATATCTTCAGAATTTGAAGAGAATTTTAATCTGTTTCAAAATTGATTTCTGGGTTAAAGATAAATTTCAGCAAAAGTGCTCTAATGGGATTAACATGGAAGAGAATTGGTTGAGGGAAGCAGCTGTTTTGTTGAATTGCAAGTTGGGTAATCCCTTTATCTTAGGCTCCCACTTGGTGCAAGTCCCAGGCACATCTCTACTTGTGCCCGTCTCATTCGGAAGGTTAACAGGAAGTTGGCTTTTTGGAAGGCTATGTCTCTCTCGATAGCTGGAAGATTGGCTTTGTTTAAGGTGGTATTATCTAATCTCCCAGTCTAATATTTATCCATTTTTAAGCTTCCTAAAGGAGTGGTGTCAAAGCTGGTAAAATGTCAAAGCCTCAGGTGTATTGGGCTTACAGGAGAGTTGATTTTAGCAGATTAGCAGATTAATTGAGTAGTTAGCAGCAGTTATTTCTGTATTTCAGTTGATTAGTTGCAGGACAGTTGTACATTTTCAGTTACATGTAACTGACAACTGAATATAGAGTAGCTATATAAAGCTACTAAAGATTGTATTGAAGCTATTGAGAACAAAGAAAACTGAATTCCTTTCTCTCTCTTCAATTTTCTCCTAATTTCTCTGTTTTTCTCCTTCTTCTTCCCTCTTTCTCTCTTGTTCTCATTTCTGTCCTTAAACAAACCCTAGGTCAAGATTGGATCCTGACAATTTGGTATCAAAGCAGCCGATTCTCAATTTGCTGTTATTCGAAGTTGAGTAGAACCGGAATTCTTGGAAGGAGACCATGGCAGAAGGGACGAGAATGAAGTAGCTAGAGGCGCAGATGATCAGCCTGCAGGTGAGACTGGAAACAATGGAGACAGGTCTGTGCCAGACTAAGGAAGGATTGAATTGGAATCAATAAGCAATTCAATCTTTAGAGAAGAAGTTAGATGCATCTATGGATGGTTTGGCAAAAAGGTTAGATGGATTTTCTCAAAGCTACCATAGGTTAGCATTCTGGTGGATTTTCCACCAAGAGATAATGTTGAACCAATCATAACAGGTAATGGATCTCTTCCTAATACCTCTAGGTTACCTGTTAACGATTCTGAGAATCAGATTGGTAGTTTTCGTAGAATCACAACCATACTCCTTTGCCAAAGTCGGAAATACTAACATTTGACAGACATAATCCTAGATTGTGGATCAGGCAATGTCAAAAGTTTTTCCAATTCTATAAGGTGCCTGAAAATCAAAAGGTAAATCTAGCTTCAGCTTATCTTAATGATGCGGCCAATACCTGGTTTCAAGGCTAGTTAAGCTGAAGGAGGATTATAATTGGAGAGAATTTGTAGAAGAATTTTATGAAAGATTTGGTGATTGGAATATGACTGATGTCATTGAGGAATTTAATAAATTGAAACAGCAATGATCTATACTAGATTATCAGATTAAGTTTGAAGAATTAAAATCTTTGATGATAGTGGAAAATCCTACATTAACAGAAGCTTATTTTGTCTCTGGCTTTACTAGTGGATTGAATGAGGAGTTAAGGCGTACTGTAAAAATGTTGCAGCCTGTGACAGGAAAGCAGGCAGCCGAGAAGGCTAAACTGTGAGAATTAACAGTAGACGCCATCTTTAAGAAGCATCAGATTCCTTACAAAGGAAATAATTCTGGAGTCAACAGTCTTTGAATAATTCTTGGGTTAATATCCAAGGGGTGACTAAGGGAAATTCCTATCCTAGGTCTCCTCAAGGTCCTAGTGTGGTGAAACTCTCCACTTTAGAACAGAGAAGACAGCTAGGTCTGTGCTATAAATGTGGAGAGAAATGTAGCCCTGGACATCAATGTAAGAGGCAGTTGTTGAGAATAGAAAGCTTGGATGAAGAAGAAGAAATCTTAGAAGAGGCAGAAATGGCTGCTAAGAGTGTATCGGGGAATGAAGATGGAGAAATTTCTCTGCATGCACTGAAAGGTCACCCTACTAATAAGATTATAAAAGTGGAAGGATTAGTTTGGAATAGAAATTTGATGGTATTGATGTTGGTGCATGCAGAAGTATAGTGGTTTTAAAAATAAAACTTTTGAGAGAACCACAAATGTTGGATAATATTGCAGAGCTGCAGCTTTTTTTTTTTTTACTAAATCTGATATGGCTTCTCATTTCTTTTCTCTTTATATATAGCCAAACAACCATAAAGGCTAATCAAGGCATTTACAGCAGCTTTGGAATACAAAAAGATTCCTAGAGAATTAATGCTATAAATGCAATATTGGAAAACAAAAAGACTACTATAAAGCCTTCTTAATACTTTAAATGTTGTGTATTTAAATGCTTCTAGAAACCACTTTAGATGCTCCTTGATATGCTGAAAATCATAAATTATCTCAGAAATTCCCCTCTTAATTTGTGATTTTCAATTGAGCTTTGAACTTCTTGAACTTTTCTAAACTGATTGCCTTGGTGAGCATGTCTACTGGCTACTCATTTGTACTCACAAACTTCAGTTGAATTTTACCCTTCTATACTAAATCTCGAATGTAGTTATGTCTGAGTTCAATATGCTTAGTCCTGGCGTGAAAAACAGGGTTTTTCATCATAGCAATAGCAGACATATTATCACAACAAATTATCGTAGGCACCTCTTGCTTCTGGACTAGGTCAGCAAGCAACTTTCTCAACCAAACAGCTTCACAAGCTGCTTCCACAGCTGTAGTGTACTCGGCCTCTGCTGATGATAATGCAACAGTTTGTTGCTTCCTTGAACTCTACAAAATAATGTTACTTCCCAAGAGAAACACAAAAGCCGAAGTGCTCTTTCTATCTTCCAAGGATTCTGCCCAGTCACTGTCAGTGAATCCATTTAAAAAATACTCTGATTCTTTATTTTACCTGAGTCCAAGTTTCTTGGTTCCATTAAGATATCTCATCACCCTTTTCACTGCAGAATAATGCAATGTGCTCGGGCTACTCATGAATCTGGATAGCATACTTACGACCTGCATAATATCTAGCCTAGTGTGGGTCAAATATAACAAGGAACCAATCAGACTTCTATACAGCCATTCATCTACCTTCTTGGATCCATCATCAACCTTCAGATTCTCAATCTATGCCATAGGAGTGGATACAGATTTCGAATTCAGCATCTGAAACTTTCTCAGAATATCAAGGGTGTATTTTTCTTGGGAAATGAAAATTTCCCCTTTTCCTTGCTTCACCTGTATGCCAAGAAAATACGTCATAACACCCAAATCAGTCATTTCGAATTCATGCATCATTGACTGCTTAAAATCAGCAAGTAACTTCAGGTTATTTCCCATGTAGATCAGACCATCTACATATAAACATATCACCATAAAATTCTGTCCACTCCATTTCACATAAAGTGATGGCTCATTCGGACTTCTATGGAAACCACTTCGCTGAAAATAGGAATCTATCATGTTGTTCCAAGCTCTAGGAGCTTGTTTAAGGCCATGTAAAGCCTTCCTCAGCCTGTAAACTTTTTCTTCTTTACCCTTCAGGTCATAGCCTGGAGGCTGCTCCACATAGACTTCCTTTTCAAGCTCTCCATTAAGGAAAGATGACTTCACATCCAGCTGATAAACCTGCAGCTCTAATTGGGCTGCTATGGCCAGTACCATTCTGATAGTTTCAATGCGTGCCACTGGTGCAAAAGTTTCATTAAAATCCACACCGGGCTGCTAGACATAACCTTTTGCAACAAGTCTTGCTTTATTTTTTTGCATGCTTCCATCTTCATTGTACTTGGTCTTAAAGACCCATTTCAAGCCAATCACTTCCTTTCCTTTAGGAAGGTTGTCGCGCACACACACACGCTGATACCACTGAAAGCCTTTAGACCCAACAACAGAGACAAAATGGGAAATGAAAAACACAAACAGTAAACGCACAAATGATAGGAAAGGAAAAATAACACGAGAGATTTACCGTGGTTCACCCAAATGGGTTACATCCACGTTGAGCTCTGGCAAAGGAGAGCTCACTGCACTATCGGAGTAAAAATAGGGTTTACAATACTTACAACATATAAACCTCACAACCACTCTATTTACACAGACTGGTTCACTAACAAAATCACCTCAAAACCATATACAAGAGGAAGATCAGAGGCTTACCCTATTGAACCAGAGAGAAGAACGAGAAGGAGCCAGAGAGTCTGAAACAACAAAATGAGAAAAACCCTTGAACCCCTTAGCGTCTACTCACCCTCTCTCTCAATCTCTGATCATTACAAATCCCGATGCACAGTGAATAAATAAGGGTCGCACGATGCAAAAGAATGGCTGGGATTATAGCAGATAAAAGGCAGCATCGACGGTCCAGATTGCGCACAAGGACAAGGCATTCGGCACGATCGAGAGAAGGACAACCGGGCGGTTGCCAAGCTGCCCTCCGCTGCCACGTGGCAGCGGTTGCAGCTGACCCTCCTGCCCGGCTCCTTTAATTGAAACAGTGTCGTTGAATGCTTCATAACCAACAATGGTCAACCAGCTCCCATGTTCTATTCTTTTCTATTATTGCAATCTCTTCATCCATTGCCTTCAGCCACTAGTCTTCTTTTACTGCTTCTTCAAATTTATGTGTCTCACAAGAAAAAAGAGCAAATTCTGCATTTTTATTATTTGAATAACTCCTGAAACCACCATACCTTTCAGGAGGTCTTTTAATTCTACCTGATCTTCTTAAATTAGGGGCTGGAGATGAAGATTCTACTGAACTTGTGGCTCCAAAACCTGAAATCTGTCTTCTAGAAGTACTTCCAGCTTCTGTATTTGCTAGATTTTGTGTCTGATATGCCTCTTCAGTCTCTATACTTTCTGCAGAACCAGAGTCAATCACTTTAATTGAGGTTTGAGAGCTGGAACTCTATTGCCCCACGGCCATTTCATCAAATATAACATCTCTTGCAACAATCAACTTGTTAGTTTGGGGATTTAACAATCTATATCCCTTGGATTCATCACTATATCCAACAAATAACAACCTTTCTCCTTTTTCATCAAACTTATCCTTGTTAGGAGATTTATTCAAGGAATAAGCAGGGCAACCAAATACTTTCAAATTACTTACATTTGGTTTTCTCCCACTCCATGCTTCATAGGGAGTTTTATTCCAAACTGATTTTGTAGGGGAACGATTCAAGATATAAGCTGTTGTGTCACAGCTTCAGCCCATAAGCTGTTAGGCAGTCCTTTTCCTTTTAGCATGCTTCTAGCCATCTCCACAATCGTTCTATTCCTTCTTTCAGCCACTCCATTCTGTTGTGGGTTGCAACTTACTGTAAGCTGCCTTTGTATCCCTTCTTTCCTGCAATACTCCATGAATGGGTGGTATACGAACTCACCCCCCCTCCCCCCCGATCAGTCCTCAAAGTCTTTATTTTATATCCACTTTGCCTTTCTACAAGAGCCTTAAACTCAAGAAATACAGAAAAGGCATCTGATTTTGCATGGATAAAATAAAGCGAAATCATCCAACTATAATCATCAACAAACAACAAGAAATATCTCTTATTACCAAGAGAGGGGGTTCTTGTTGGGCCGAATATATCAGCATGTACTAACTCCAGCGGTGCTTTGGCTCTCCATGCTGTTTTTGGAAATGGAAGATGATGCATTTTCCCAAAAATACAGCCTTCGCATACTTGATCTTTCTGCTCAATTCAGGGAAGTCCCTTCACCATCTCCTTTTGCTGCAAAAGCTGAAGTCCCCTCTGATGTAGGTGTCCATACTGCAAGTGCCAAAGTAGGGATTCCTCAATGCTTTCTCCATTGAGAGCAATGTCATTAGAATATGACATTGCAAGTGGAAACACCTTGTTTTTGGTCATTTCAAGTTTTGCCATGACCATATTCTTCTTTTTGTCAATAACCTTGCACTCATTGTTATCAAAATGAATTTGATAACCCTTTTGAACAAGCAGTTCAACACTTAAGAGATTGTGAGCCAAATTTAGAACGTAAAGTACATCATGAATCTACCTTTTCTCTCCCGATTTAGTATGGATAGCAATGACTCCATTGCCCTTAATTCTTTCTACCTTGCCATCTCCAAGGATGACAGAATTTAAGACATTCTCATCAATCTCCACAAAGAGCTCATTGTTCCCTGTCATGTGATTACTGCACCCTCTATCTAGGAACCATACTTTGTCCTCCTTGCTTTCTGTACTTAAACAGGTGTAAAAAACCTATTCTTCATTATTCTCCTTAGAGAAATTGGCCCCAGATTTCTCAGCGTTTTGATGCCAGCAATCCCCTTGAGAGTGGTTAGGGATTCGACACTTTTTGCATTTGTGGTAACAATCAGCAGCTACGTGATTGGTCTTCTTGCAAATGATTCAATAAGGGCCTTGGTTGTTCTGTTTTTGAGGTTGAAAGACTCTTCCACGTCCATGGCCTTTTCCATGGCCTCTACCTTGACTTTCTGGGACTCTTCCCTGCTGAAATTAGCCTCCATTCTTCTCTTGATCCTTCCTTTTTAGATTCACCTTAGATTGAAAAGCTTGCTCCAAGGACTGACTTGAAGACTTCTTGATCCTTTCTTCATGTGCTTCCAAAGAACCGTTGAGATCAAACATAGTGATCTTTGATAAGTCTTTGGATTCTTCGATGGCAGCTGCTGCATGATCAAATTTAGGAGGTAAACTCCTAAGAATCTTCTCCACAACCTTCTTTTCGTCTATTTGATCTCCATAGCCTCTGATTTGATTCACAATCTCAAAAACCCTTGAAAATAACTCCTTTATTGATTCGGAATCCTTCATGGATAAGGTGTCAAAACTTTTCCAAAGTGACTGCAACCTTATGGAAACAACCTTGTTGTTACCTTGGAACTCCTCCCTCAATGTTTCCCAAGCAACTTTGGCCTTTGTGATACCATAGATGCGAGGGTAGATGGACTTGCTTATGCCTTGATGTAGATATATCAAGGCTAGGGCGTTCTTCTTTGTATTCTTCTTGTATTGGGTTTGATTCTCTGCAGTCCAAGCTATATTCGAGCCTGCAGCTGGTGGTTCTTCATAATCCTCTTCAATCAATTCCCACAAATCTTGAGAGATGACGAAGAACATCGTTTGATCACTCCAATATCTATAGTTTTCACCCTCAAAGATGGGAACCTGGCTTTGAGAGTAGGAGAACATAGTGCTTGATGTAGATGGAGGATTTGAGGCCATTTTGAAACTGGAATTGGGATGTTGGCTCTGATACCAAAATTTGTTGGTGCATGTAGAAGTATAGTGGTTTTAAAAATAAAACTTTTGAAAGAACCACAAATGCTGGATAATATTGCAAAGTTGCAGTTTTTTTTTTATTTCACTAAATCTGATATGGTTACTCATTTCTTTTCTCTTTATATAGAGCCAAACAACCATAAAGGCTAATCAAGGCATTTACAGCAGCTTTGGAATACAAAAAGATTCCTAGAGAATTAATGCCATAAAGGCTATATTGGAAAACAAAAAGACTCTACTATAAAGCCTTTCTTAATACTTTAAATGTTGTGTATTTAAATGCTTCTAGAAACCACTTTAGATGTTCCTTGATATGTTGAAAATCATAAATTATCTCACAATTGATCGATAGTGGCAACACTTATAGCTTCTTGGATAAGAACACTGCCAAGGAATTGCACTGCAAGGTGAAAACTACTTTTCCCTTGTCAGTAACAGTGGCTAATGGGAACAAGATGTACAAGAAGTCAAGATGTGTGGATTTCAGATGGAAGATGCAAGGGCATGAATTTATTGCTGACTTGCGGATTCTCAAACTAGGGGGCTGTGACATTGTGTTGGGAGTGCACTGAGAGGACAATTAGCCCCATTTTCTTTGATTTTAATAAACTTGAGGTGACATTTGAAATAGAAGGGAAGAAGTTGACTCTTATTGGCAGCAGATGGGAACTTGTAAACTAATTTCAGGGAAGAAACTACAGAAATTCCTCAGAAATAAAATAAGTCAAGTGGCTTAGCTGTTTTCTATACAAGCTATGGGAAGCACAAGGATTTGAAGTTACAGAAAATCTGACCAGTGGATTTCCATGGCAGACTATTCAGTGGCAGCCTGCAATGTTGCACTTCCGTCCTTCCCAGAGATTGCAGCTGCCATCCAACACTAACATACATCCAGTCTTCCATGTTCTTTACTTACGAAGACAATTGGTCCACAGGATCTATCTAGCTTTGCCTTACCTCCTATTGAAGATGATAATCAGGTTGAGAAAGAAGCAACCCTTGGGAGTTGCTGCGGGACCTGCTCACCCAATTCCCTCAAGCTGCCCAGTTTCTTTAATTTCCAGAGGACAATAAAATTCTAAAGGAGGGGGAAAATGTCAAGACCTCAGGTGTATTGGGCTTACAGGAGAGTTGATTGCAGCAGATTAATTGAGTAGTTAGCAGCTATTATTTCTGTTATTTCCATTGATTAGTTGAAATGATTAGTTCCAGAACAGTTGTACATTTTCAGTTACATGTAACTGACAACTGAATATAGAGTAGCTATATAAAGCTACTCAAGACCGTATTGAAGCTGTTGAGAAATAAGAAAACTGAATTCCTTTCTCTCTCTTCCACCCTCTCCCTAATTTCTCTCTGTTTTTCTCCCTCTTCTTCTCTCTTTCTCTCTCATTCTCATTTCTGTCCTTAAACAAACCCTAGCTGTTGAGAAATAAGAAATTTCTTTTGGGAGGGTCCAGTGAGGGGAAGAAGCCATCCCTTGTCTCATGTGATCAGGTGGAGTTAAGCAGGAAGTTAGGTGGTCTCGGGGTGGGTTCTATCCTCAGTAAAACAATGTTTTGTTATCTAAATGGTAGTGGAGACTTCTTGAGGGGATGGTTATTTGTGGTGCTATGTTATTATGGACAAGTATAATATCACTCCCTCTTGACATCTCCATCTAATTCTTCCCATCATTTTAGCACAGTTTGGAAGGATATTTCTGCAGCTTGTCTTGACCCTTCGGAGGTTAGAACTGTGGCTGAAAGCAGTAGTAAGTTTTGTGTTGGAAACGGGACCGGTGCAATTTTGCCAAGATAACTAGTTGGGACTGCCCATGGTAAAGGAGAGGTTTCCAAGACTAGTTCTGATTTTGGAGGATAAAGGTCGTTGAATTTCTAATGTGGGCTCTTGGTCAGGTTCTGTGTGGGTTTGGAATCTGCATTGGAGACGCTCTTTATTCCAGTGGGAGTCAGTACACTTGGAAGATCTTATGCAGCTAATCTCTTCTCAGTCTTTCAGTATTAACTCTGAAGACACAATCTCCTGGTCTTTGATGGCAAGTGGTGACTTCTCCATCAGATCTTTATGCCTACAATTTGAAGCTAATGCTGTTCTCAACAGGGGTATTCAATCATTGCGGCCTGTTAATAATATTTGGATTACTCTTGCTCTATCTAAAGCGGAAATTTTTACTTGGCTACTTCTGTTAAACAGGATCAACATAAACGTGAATTTAGCAAGGATAGGATTCTTCGGGGCTGATAACATTGCCTGCCCTTTTTGTGCTTTGAGTGAAGGATCGGTGGATCATTTATTCCTTCTATGAGAGGTAAGTTGGAACTGCTGGTGCAAGATTTTCCGGTGGTGGGGGTTATGTTGGGTTGCTCAGATCTATTTTGGACCTGTTAGACCAGTGGGGAAGCTTTGTCTATGGGAAAAAAATTAAAAAGTTGTGGTTCTCCATTTTGTTTAGTATTTTATGGACTATATGGTTGGAAAGGAATAGAGTGGTGTTTGATAATGGTTTAGTACCTGCCTCGGATCTGTCCACGTTTGCCATTACATGCCTCATCTATTGGATACAAGCTTGGGACCGCTCATTTCCATATTCCTGCTCTCTGCTTCTTATAAGTGTGGATCTGTTACAGTTTTGGAAGTAGCAGTGGATCTGATCCAGTTTCACATGGCAGATCTGGGATTCAGCTTCAGAAGGGTCTCAGTTTAGCTTCTAATTCTTCAGCTTTGATTGTGGTTGTGGGATTCATATTCTGGTCTTGTTTTGAATACTTTTGGTAGTGTTTTGTGGTATTGTTGTCTGGATAATTTATTGGTTATAATAGTCCTCATATTATTTGCATTAATAAAATCCTACCTTCTTTCAAAAAAAAAAATTGAAAACTGTTATTGCATAATGTTCTTCCTGATGCATTGTATTGCTTGAAAGCAGTGAAAAATGAGCTATGGCCATTACATTGATGCTTGAATGTAGTGTAAAATGTATATGGATTCTCACATATTCATGGATAGATGCAACTAAAAAAATTAAACCAATGCCAAAGAGTAAGGATTAGATCATGGAGCATTAGAACTCTGACAAGAAGCTCTATGGAAGTAGTGGACTTGATGATTTGGAAAAGAGTTAACTGAATTTGATGATTTGACAAGAAGCTCCATTCCTAGTATGATTCTTCAAGAGATGAGATGTGTTCGAAAAGGCTAAAATGTTAACTGAATTTGGATAAAACTTTGGTACTCAAGGAAAAATCATACTAGGAATGGAGAGGGGATTATTATAGATAAGAATTTAAAAGATAAAGCAGTAAATTGAAAGAGGTTTGGAGACAAGATTATTGCAGCTAAAATTATTCTAGGAGAAGAGACTTGGAAAATTATTAGTACATATGCAACAAAAGTTAGGTTAGGAGAAGAGATGAAGGCAAAATTTTGAAATGACTTAGAGAGGTCGTTAAGAAATGCCTAAAGTAGAGAAGATCACTATAGAAGGTAACTTAAATGGTCATGTGGGCAGCAAAGTAAATAAGTAGCACAAAGGTTAGGCCTTTGGAGAAGAAATAATGAGGGCAAAGCTATTTTGGAATGGCTTATCAACAACTTTCCTGAATAAACTACTTTCTTAATAGGCGAGAATCTTGATGCTTATACCAAGAGACTACCTAACCACTTAAGGATTTTTTTCATTATCCTTAAATCGAAAAGAATGTTGAACGAGTGGAGAAAGAGCACTTTAGTGCCTCTTTACAACAATAAAGAAAATGTTTAATCTTGTGAAAGTTATAAAGGGTTCTATATAATGAGCCACATTATGAAATTTAGGGGGGGAGGGGGGTAATTGAGCATTGGTTAAAGAAAAACTAATGACCCTGAAAACTAATTTGGTTTTATTCATGGTAAGCTACTTACTTACTAAGGCTTCTAATAAAAAGGTCAAGATATTAAAAAAAATGCATAAGGTATTTATAGGCTTGGAAGAAGCTTGTGACAGAGTCTAAAGAAATCTTGTGGAAGATTTTGATTTTGAAGAAGAAAGGAACGTGGATTACTTATATACATGTTGCTAAGGATATGATCATGCAAAAATGTGTGTCAGGACTTGGTAGAGATGATACTAGGGCTTTTTATCTTAGAATTAGATTACGTCAAGGATCTACAATAAGCACTTACCTCTTTATTCTTGAAATGGATGGACTCATAAAGCACATAAAAAAAGTAGTGTTTTGGTGTTGTTTGCAAACAATATTGGATTGATAAGTGAGACAAAAGGTATGAATATTAAAGTTAAATTATGGAAAAACACCTTAAGGGGCATTTGACAGAGCTTTCAGTTTTTAGTTTCTTTTTCAGTTTTTGCTTTTCAATTTTTTGTGTTCGGTTTTTATTTGCTTTTATAAAAAATAAAAACTCAGTCCATTGTTTGATAAAGCTGTTAATTTTCAAATTTTTGAAAATAAAAAATGAACAATTGAACATGTTGTTTGATTTTAAGAAAGTCAGTTTATTTTGCATTATTATATATATATATATATAATTCACACATAGTTATCGAGTTCCCTCCTAGCCCACTAGAACTGTAATCTGGATCATGCTTTCTTGAATTGTGGTTCTTTTGCATCCTATGATTGTGAGGAACACTATCTAGGTCCCCAAGAATGGGATCCCAACCAATGCATGGAATCAATTAAAACAATTTAAAACTAGGGAAGAAACTAAAAGCCAGAATAATTTTCAAAAAAAATTAGAAAAAAGATAGCTTAGCTAGCTCACCTTCTTATATATTGTATTGCATTTTGAATTATATTCAAACCTGACTTTCTTTGTATAGGATTCTTCAATGCATAAGTTGTAGAAGAACATAAAAAGAAATTCAAAACAAAACAAAATAAACCAGCTTCTAGAATAGCAAGGTATCAATCCAACTAATTTGATCTAAGTACAACTTAAAATAATAAACCAATTAAGCCTATCCTCTTCGTACCACAAAATTGCCATGCTAATATAACCTGTACATGATCCCATACCATGACTAAACGTAGCACATTTCTGGTAACTATAAATTTATTTTTTTCTATTTTAAAATTTTCATTTTGTTTATAAAAATAGTATTACTTATAATTTTTAATTAAAAAATTAAACAAGAAAGAAAAAGAGAGAAAAAAAAGTTGTATAAGAAGAAATTCACTACAGTAACCTCCTCAAATCTGAAACCATAAAACAAGAAATCTCCTCACATTTAAAAAGACCTCCTACCATCCACCTACAGTAATCAAACAAGAAACCCAAAAAGAAAATAAAAGAAAAATAGATACAAAAACTACCAAATCTGAATGAGATCTAAAAAAGAAAATCATCTATGGTAACCTCCTAACATTTTTGGAGCTGCAACTGGAAATTGAATATGAAGCAGGATAAGAAGGAAGTTGATAGTGAAAGAGGATGAATAAGACATGAGATGAAGATGGGAGTTAACAAGGTCTTTTAGAGAAGCCAATAGGGAATGTCTACAAAGAAAGGAATTGGCACTGGTTACGGTCGATGAAAAGGAGATTTGGGATAAGGCCAACAATTTTTAGCGATGCCATCAGTGAAGTCGAATTCCAAAATATATGGGTGTCATGACAACAATGAGTAGCATAGAAAGTTAGGTGTGAGGGGATGAGAAAAGAACACAAATAAAATGAACAACCAAAAGTGAACACAAGGTTTTAGGAATATTCGAAATTCTTAAAATTTTGAAATGAACAGAGGTAACCAAACGTTGTTTCAGTTTTTGTTTTCAAAATTTTAAAACTGAAAATGAAAGTTCAATCAAACAGGCCCTTTGAAATCCAAAGTTTTTAAATTGAGCAAGTCTAAAACTACACATAATAGAAAGCTCAACAAAAATAAACGTGAGGATGATTTTGTGGAGACTTGGAGATCAAGTTATTCTTAAAAAAATAGTTTAGATATCTTACTTCAATTGTTAAAAGGAAAAAAAAAAAACAAGATAACGTAGGATGTTGCTCATAGAATCAAGGTATGATGCTTCAAGTGGACAAGTGTGTAGTATTTTATGAAATCATTAAATTCTTATAAATCTAAAAGGAAAATATGATCGGACAATTATAAAACCATTTTTGTTGCATGACTCAAAATATTAGATGGTTAAGTATCAACATTTATAAAATATGAGGAGATAAGGATATTACAATAGATGTATACCCATATAAAGAAAGATAAAATAAGAAATAAGATCACATGTATTAAAGTTGGCACCTATTGAGGATAAGATGCAGGAGAGACAATTAAGATGGTTTGAACACTTGAGAAGAAGACCGATAGATACACTCATGAAGCGAATGGATGAAATGCAGAAAATTTGTAGCAAAATATATAAAAGAAGACCCAAAGAAACTTGGTGGAAAATCTTTAAACTGACATATGATATGATGGCTATACAAAGGATATGACCATAGAAAAAGATGGCTAAAGGTCTAGACTTCATATAGCCCAGCCCAACATATCAAGCATTCCACTATGTGGGGTCGACTATAAATTTAGATATCCATTCATTTCTATCCATTTCGTTTTCTTCAATAATTTCCCACCTACTTATATCAAACCTAAGTGTCTCCTTTCAAGTTTTTTTGGTCTTCCACTACCTATTTTGCTAACTACTTCTTCCATGCAATCAAATCTCCTCATGAGAGCCTCTATTGGTCTTCTTCTCATATGACCAAACCATCTTAATCATGTATGTTATCTTTAATAGGAGTCACTTTGACCTTATTACAAAAACTTGTTTTTTAGTTTTATCTTTTCTTGCATGGTCGCACATCAATCTTAGCATGCTGATCCCTATCATACTCATATTTCACATATGTTGGTACTTTACTGCCCAACATTTTGTGCCATACAACAAAGTTGGTCGTATAGTTGTCCTATAAAATTTTCCTTTTATCTTTAGTTGAATCTTACCATCACAAAACACCAAATGCACTTTTCCATTTTAACCAAGCCACCTTAATTTTATGAGTAACATCTTCATCAATCTCCATATCTTTTTGGATGATTAATCAAAGATATCTAAATTGGCCTTTTCTTGGTACAATTTGATCTTCAATTTTTTTTTTTTTGGTTGGGAATCTTCAAATTTTATCAAAACATCATCCATACTTGTATTCTTACTAAACTTACATTCCTTTAGATTCAAAAGTGTTCCTCCATAATTCAAGCTTAATATTCATGCCTTCTTTTGTCATATCCACTAACACTGTGCCATCTGCAAATGGGATACACCATAGCAGCTCTGCTTGAACATGTTTAGTGAGTTCATCTATTACTAGGGCAAATACGTAAGAACTTAATACAGATCCTTAATGTAATCATATCAAAATTAGAAGAGCCTCAATATCTCCTCCACAAGTTCTAAACTTGTTTCTGCTCCATGATACACATCTTTAAAAATTTGTATAAGCAAGTTGGACTCCTTTCCTCTTTAAGAAAACCCCCCAGAAGACTTCTCTAGGCACTTTATAATTCCATTTCATTAGATAACTCATGGAAATAAGTGAAAATTTCTTATAATTCCACTTTATTAGATAACTATGAAATGATAAAGAGCTATATTTAATTTATTTCCTTGTTTCTATAATGGACCACGACAGAGGGGGTACATTTTGCCACTATGTTTCAAGGACTTGTCATAATCTTATAAAAAAAACAAAAATGAAATAGAAGTCGCTGCTTCTTGGTCAAAAACTTATTCTAGCATCATTCAATAGGCCTTGACAAATTTTAATAGTTTTTAGATTCAACTTGGTTATAGATA
The DNA here is from genome assembly GCF_014633365.1 of Diospyros lotus. Taxonomy (NCBI): domain Eukaryota; kingdom Viridiplantae; phylum Streptophyta; class Magnoliopsida; order Ericales; family Ebenaceae; genus Diospyros; species Diospyros lotus. The sequence continues at coordinate 31,683,209 of NC_068341.1, read as the reverse complement.
AACTAATGAATTATCCTGAATCTAACTTCTGCTTGGTAAGGAAACCAATAACAGTGCAATGCATAGCAGGGAATAGCCTTATTTAGCCTACCAATTTTTCACTCTAATCAATGAGGAAAGAGAATCAGTTCTATAAAATAATTCATTTAATTCTTAACCCATGAGACACAGATATCCAAATGCAAATAGGAAAGGGTACAATACACTCAACATGATGATTCTCAGACAACCAGTAACAACCAAGCAATATTAGAACTCTATTTTTCATTTACTGAAATTGTATTGGAAAAGTAAAATTTCAACACTTTTAAATGAGTATTCCAACCTTTGTTTCTTTTAACTCTCCCAACGACCACCTAGAACTTCTCTAGGCCACATTCTTTACTAGTACAAACTTTGATGCCAGAATTCTCCACCATCATCATGAATGTCAGACCAATTAACACTTAATGAACCATGTAGATTAATAAGTATTTGGTCCATCCCACAATATTTAACCACAAGGAACACCATTTAAAACCTGAACCTGTGCCACTAAACCTTAAAAAAACAAATTATTGTCCACTATGTGTTAAAACAGCCCTTGTAATCAACTTAATAGGGTGAGTCATGAACATAGACCAAACACTGTACAATATAGATAGGGCAGCAAAACATGGCACTACTTTCAAGCAGTTGTGTACAAGGGCCTTTCCAAATCCATAAGCCTTGAAGAATTCAAGTCACCGTCAGAAATCCCAATTGATTGCTTGAAAAGAAAGACACGTCAACGTAATCTAATTGATCCACTGGATAGGATAGCTCTTTCAGTACCCATGGTTTAGTGGCATTCCATATTTGCTGTAGTACATTGGCTATTGAAGTCTAGAATTTGACTCGATTGCAATTTAACTACCGGTCTCTATGTTGTAAATTACATTGGGCATGTTAAGCATTTAAAAAAAAATGAATATTTCATATTGATATATTTCTCATATAGCGTATGCCTCCAATCAATTCACCAGAAGCAGAGAAAGAATGGAGCCAGAAGCACATTGCATAGCAACAATTTGAGGGGCATTCCAACAAACAGAACGCTTCCCTCCTTAATAATTTGCTACAAAACCAAACCGTTAGTCAAGACAATTTTCAGATTTCTGCATCAGTTTTTAGTTGTACGTAAACCTAGTACCAAAAGCTCACGTATTATATTTTCCCAGTAAATGTAATTGTTGAACTCATCAAACAAAATAACGAATCAACTATATTAGCATAATTTTCCAAAAGTAATACTGAATGTGACCTAAGAATAGTTCAATCAATCTCAACCTTCTTATCCGGCCAAGCGTAAGGCCGCGGTGCCCTTTCGCCTTCGGCCACATCCGCTGTTGCTCCATTCGTTCCTGCTGCGCCCGAAACAAGAAGTCGCAATCCGCTCCTGCGGAAACCTCCGAGCAACAATGAATTTACTCCGAATTTAGTCAAAGAACACGGCATAAACAGTTTGCCCCATTGCTTCAAACCTACTGAAGACCCTGTACAGAACCAATACAAATATGGCAATCCAATTGTTTTACTCGTAATTCTACTGACAGGAAAAAGAGTAGATTTCCTACTGAATAGAAGAGAACTCACGGTTGAATAATGGTGGCCGCGGTGCAGGGGCAAACGACGTAGCGCGCGCCATTGGAGAGAGAGAGAGAAGGAAGGGGGGTGGGGGGCGCTGTTGCTGCTTTTACGTGGCTCTATCGGTTCCACGCTTTTGAAGAGGTGTGGACTGGGTTGAGAAGATAGACCGGATCAGGTTGTTCGACCGGATAGACGAAGCCGGGACCCGGAAGAGGCGGCTGTCAATCCTGGCCTTCATTAGTACTGCTTCGATAAACCGTGCGACCATGAACAATTCAAATATCAGTCCGGATTGAAAATTGAGTCGGATTGAATCAAAATAATTAGCCTGGTTCGAAATTGAGCTTATTCTTCTTTAGTCTTCAATCCGTGATTTGGATTGTTTCGGTCGTGTCCAGCCTTGATTGGGACCGAAAACCAGTTATGTATGTGCCATATATATTATTGTTAGTATCCAGCAGTGCATACTGCATATTCTGCAACATTTATACGCACTACGCATTGCTGATACATACAGCAACAACAATACGTACATATTGTTGCATGTATACAGTGGTATATATACTACACTAGCTACTGTCTATAGTTAACATGTAGTAGAACTCGACCAAAACAAATTGGTTCAATCCAATTTTTAATTCAATTTTTTTGCCAATTTTACTTCTGATCCGAACCAAGTGAACACTCTTGTCATGAATAGATCCAAGTACCTTGACATTGTACAACGTTCGTCATGCCTAAGTTGGATTCATAGTTTTTTCTTTTGTATACTAGAGCATGCAACATGTGTTTGTGCAACTAATAAGGGTATTCAAATATTTGTCCGAACCAAATTGAGATAGCTAATCTAATCCAAGAGTGATGACTAGGGAATAACCGAAAGAGAGAAATTACTTCATACCTTGTGGGCCCACCAATCACCAAGCATCACATGTAGCCAATTTGAAGTTGCCACGTGTTTTCACCTAAGAGTGCGACGTGTCCCCTAGATCTCCAAGATCTATATCCATCCTTGGATTCAACCCTGACTCGAATCCAAATTAATTGTTGGTAAAAGATTAAGGTGGACTAGTCTACTCCTTTGGATTTAGTCAATCGAGAATCTCTCTAGCAAACCTAGTTAACTAAGAATTCCTTTAATATCTTAGCAATCTCTCTAACCACTTAAAAATCTTGCCCTAGCGGTTAAACTACACTCTAGATATCACTCTATGCCATCTATAAATAGGAGTGAACTCTTGAAGGTATAAACACATTAATAAAGACCTATTCTATATTAGCTGACCTTTTCCGTACTAACTCAAGCATCAAAGTTCTCCTTAGAGACAAAGGCCTCGCCCTTGTAGGTACTCGGTTAAAGGCAAGACTTGGATGATTGGTCTAGCATCATCACATAACACCCGCAATAGGATTGATTGCTTTTCTTTTCTTACGAGGTGTTCTTTCCAAGCTCAAGTCCTTTTTAGTGTGGCATCTAGAAGGAACGCCTCGTGAACTGCCACTAGAAGAAATAACAACTCTAACCCAAGTTAGGGGCAAGCCTACGTAATGAAGGAGCACGAGGGGACATTGCCCGAAAAACTCACCACCACTTCTGGATCGTCTCACTCAGTTGGAAGGATAAGTACAACACTTAACCTAGTTACTCGTTAATTTCCTTAGCCAATAGCACTGTCAGGAGGAAAGTTGAGATGAGCAACACTTGGGTCGAGATGAGCACAGTGATGAATGCTGGGAAGAGAGGAAGTTACACCAGGAGGAATGAGAGAATAGGCACACGAGGCACAAAGAAAGGAACGACATCTCTTTGATGGAGACTACTCCAACTTGGCTCATACTTGAGCAAGTGAAACTCCACAAGAGAAGCGATTATGTCTCTTAGAAAAGGAGATTGCCTAGATGAAGAAAAGGAAGGAAGAACCTCGAGCTTCTGGTTTAAGTCATCCTTTGAGCTAGAGATCATGGCAATAGTCCTTCCAAAAAGTCTCTAGCATCCTAGTTGGAAAACTCTATAGAGGCACTATTGACTCGACCAACCACCTAGACCTCTTCACCTCCCACATGATGGTTCAAGCTACATTAGATGCTATGTGGTGCCAAGTTTTCCCCATTACATGGGAAGGACATGCTCACACCCAATACTCAAGCCTAGCTCATCTTTGATCACTAACTTTGAACAATTGAGAAACAAGTTTTTGGTTAACTTTACTCCCCTTAAAAGACATAAAAAAAAAATCTGCTATGGCCTTGGTTAACCTAAAGCAAAACTCGAGGGATTACTTAGATGGATTTTGTAGCTCGATTCAACATAAAAGCATTGAGCATCAAGAACTTTGATTAAGATATTGCCATGGTGGCTTTCTAGATGCTTTGAGAGTTGGCCAATTTGTTTAGTGATAGAGATCAAGGTAGCAATCATGAAGGACAACAAGACAACACCAATGATCCATTGCACATCTATGGTAGATCAATGATAAGGGTCAAAGCTAAAAGGATAAAAAAAGCTCTAAATAGGCTAATCAAAGTGACTTGGGCCAAGAGTCATAAGCAATTTGGATTGGAGAACTTGGAGTAATCACAAGAGCAGTTGGATCAAAATATTAAAAGCAATATTCAAGTCTAAGTGCAGCAAGATTAGAGGCACTTTGTAACGCCCCGCTTTTCCCGAGCGTTAAATAGTTTAGGAATTTCAAGAATATATTTTTTTTTCATAAACTCAATATAAATCATTTTTCGACAATTCCATTCTACCTTCTCAGCATACCAAAATAAGAATCAATAAGCTAAGATAGGTAATCATCACAAATGCGGAAGCTTAAAATCTAAACCTGATACGGTACATAACTAAATTCACTTAATCATAACATAAGAATTTGTACCATCATATCATCAAATACTTAAATACATGGAGACTTATCATCAAGAGATAACAACTGAGCACCTTAGATACAATCTGACAATTCCTTAAAAATACATTAAATCGTAACAATTATACATGATCTTCAATATAGTATAATCTTCTAAGCATGACTAAAAACATATCATAAATCCTCATGAATGAGCATATACTAGAACAACTGGCTGAACCTATCATATCATAACTTGAACGTTTGAATGTTCTAGGGGCATAACCCAATTAGAAGATGAATCTTCTAGTGAGGCTTTAATAATATGATATATGAATGCATGATGCAATAACATAAACGATCACATGCCCTAGTGTAACTTCCCTGGCCCATCGGTTCGGCACGGAACCCTAAGTAGAATCCTGACCTACTTTCAGCTTAAGGTTGTTCAATCATTTGCCCTTGGGGAATTACGGATACACTATCAGGGCGACATCCTAATCCCATGTACGAGTATCAATATGCCAATAATATCGTACCATGTAAAAATCATAATCCATCAATGCAAAATTACATGTACAAATTTGATAGGATGCTCATATAATACATATAACTTAGCCACTTTCATGACTATCATACTCAACACAGGCAAAATACAACATGTATAAGATTTTGGGGAAAAACCACTCACCTTAGCATGAAGTTTAGAATACCTCGAAAAATGCGCATCGCCTCGATTTGCTTGCTCAACCTCGACTTTTGTGCCAAATCTCAAAAGTTGCACAAATCACTTTATCTCAAGCACAATAATCTTATAAATCATATTTAATCACCGAAAGCACCAATACCTTATTTTATTTATTTTTCCTTCATTTTCTCCCATTTTTCTCTTAAAATTCCAAATAAATAAACTATTTTCTCCAATCTTTTTTCACAACAATTCATAATGTTCTAAGAACTTCAAAATAAAATTCTTGAAATTACCTTGAAGCATCGTTTGCACTCAAAACGAGGCTGGTCATTGCGAAAATCGAGAAATCGGGAAGACAAATACCAAAACTCTTTGCACAACCTCCAAGATCTCATTTTTTGAGATTTTTTTTCAAAATTTTTTGAGCTTCCACGCGCCCTCACGCGTTGGCACGTGGTTTGTGCGTGATGACTAGCGCGTGAAGGCCACACGCCAGTCATCTTCTCCAGCGCTAGCACACCGACGTTGCTGACTGACTTCGCCACCTTGCTCGCCTCGCCCATTCGATCATGATGGTACATCTAGATGTTCAAAAGGAAGGCCGGAAGGCCTCTGATTTGTCGGCTAAAGTCTCGGCTTTGACGTCTGCCTCCTTTTTCGGCTAGTTTCGAATACCCCTTCAAATGGCTACCAAAATGCTTCAAACTCTCCAGATTTGATCCTCATCTCATGAGCAACAAAATCCCCTTAATTTGGTGCCTCAATTCGTTCAAAATCGGGGTCAATTTGAAGTTCAAAAACTTGCAAAACCCTCGACCAAACTTCTTCTATTTATAGCCAAATTCGAACCCCAAAACGACAACTCTCGCTTCAACCAAGGTCACTAACTTACTTTCTTGTCCCAAATGAGTCCAAAATCCACCGAAAGAGCTCTCAAAATTGATTTCTCAATGGCTAAACTTTCAGCCACTTTCGACCGAAAATTGGCAGATTCTGACGTGTTTTTGGCAGTTTGTTGGCCAAGAAACTTGTCTTGGCCTTGCCCCGAGGCCCCCCAGCCACTTCCTCGAGTCTCTTATGGCTGATTTTGGGGATTGGATGGTTAGTCAGCTATGGCTACCTGTAAGATCCCATATTTTTTGTGAGGTTGCCATGTAATTTAAGCAAGTTTAGAATACCAAAAAAATTGGTTTTGTAGCAGTTATAAATGCCGAATCGATAAAAAAGGGAATGCCCCAAAGTGAAATCGTCTAAGAAAAATAATATGGTACCAACGAGCATTTCGAGATGAGATTTATGAATCTGAAACTAGTTAGAACGGAAATAGTTTTCAGTACAGCTGTATTTTAGGCTAAAAAAACTGAATTTTCGTAAGAGACTTTCGGAAAATAGACAGAACCCTAAGAGGGCTCCAATTTTGCGTAAGGATAAACCCTGGAGTGGGTTTGGGACTAAACAAGGGTCTGATGAGGGCGTAGGGATGAAATTGTCCTTATCGAATAAGCCATGAATTATTAATTTTGGATTTTCGATATCATAATACAAATTAATTTAACATTTGAGAATGTAAATGCAATTAGAGAATTGTTTAAGTGAAATAGAGATGTATCTTGGAATTTAAATGTATAATTTTCTTATTATTATGGGATAAAGTGATATAAATATATATATATACAGCTGTGTGCGTGTGTGCGTGTGTGAGGAGACCGAGATTTTCGCAAGAATTGAAGGAAATTTGTAGTAGATTTGAGGAAAAGTGGGCGAAAAGATTTGAAGAAAATCCGAAATAGATAAAAAATCTAAGATGAGATAGGATGGTAAGTGTATAATATATATATGTATATATATGTGATCTGTGGACGCCTGACAGAGAGCTTGGCCTAGTGAAACAATGAAAGAGAGATAGAGAGAGAGAGAGAGCTTGGTCGAGGGATCAGAGAACAAAGCTCAAGAGAGAGTTAGTGTGAGAAAGAGAGAGATCGTGAGAGAGAAAGGGATGGCCGAATGTGGCCATGGCTGGAGCAGCTTTAAGCTGCTGTTGTAGCAGCCGAGAGGTTGAGGGAGAGATGGGAGCTCATGTCGGCGGCTAGGTAGAGTGAAGATGGTTAGCGCGAAATGGTGGCGGAAGTGGCCGACGGTAGCCATGCGTTCCAACTAGTTGCGTCAAGCTCCAGCTATGGTAGCCACGAACAACAAACTACATAGCGGAGCTAGGCGGCACACGAGCGGGCTGCGACGGCGACCAGCGAGGTCGTAGGAGGCCGGTGGGGTGGCTGGTAATGGCGCACGACAGCGCAGGGCGCAGAGGTGGCGGGCGAAGGTGGGCATGGCACAGACAGTTCGCGCAGGAAACAGAAGGATAAGAAGAAGAAGAAGAAGAAGAAGAAGAAGAAGAAAGAAAGAAAGAAAGAAAAAGAAAAAAGGAAAAGAAAAAGAAAATAGAAAAATTATGGAAAAAATGGAGAAAATTGTAGAAAAATCCTAGAAAGATCTAGGAATTTATTTGGAGCTAGATGAGCATGCACGGAGCCAGGAAAATTGACTGGACTTGTGTTTTGAGGTTAGAGCACGCATATCGAGGAAGACTGAGAGGCTAAGTCAAGGTGAGTAAAATTTTCTAAAAAATTTCAGAAATTCAAAAATGTTATTTTATGAATTTTTATAGTGAAATATTTCAGAAAATAATTGAGAAATATTTAGTTTGGACTTATTGAGGAAAAATAGCAGGAAATAAAGAAAATACAAGATTATGAAAAAATAAGTTTTAATAATTATTTAAATAAATATGATGATTAGGGTGCTTGAGGCTTAAGTTGAAGTGACTTGTGTGAATTTTGAGGTTGACACGCAAATCGAGATGATGCACGTATTTTGAGGTAATGCGCAAATATCGAGGTAGCTCGATAAGCTTGAGAAGGTAAGTGGTACTTCCCAACTTGATTTAGTTTTGTGAAAATGCTTGGTTTGTAAGTGGTTCAACTCAAAATCTGATTTTATGTAAATGATTTTTTCATGTTGTCATGCCTTGATGTGAGTATGTTATGTAGATTGCATTTATATGTATTGATGATGAAATATGCATATGAGCATGATGAGATTCAAGGGTCATACGTTGCATGGATTTGGGATTAGGTACTGGCACCATTGCTTTGCCAAGGGTGCACCCATACACCCCGGTCTGGCGGGGAGACTGTAAAAAATGACGGGTAATCTTAAGGTGCGGTCGATCCAAACAAAGAGTTACGATGTTATGTGCATTACATACATTCATGAGTATTAAATGTTTTATGCTCTTACTTAGATGGTTTATCATCTAACTTGGGCTTTGCCTCTGGAATATTCAAACGTTCCAGATGGAGATTGTAGCAGAAACGAGGATGAATGAGGCATGGAATGGCACTTAGAAAAGTGCATGATGAGTTGAATGTATGTTATGTAGCCCATGTATTTAAGTTTTGCTACTTTGAATTCTGGACATATTGAGAAATGATGATGTATAACCTTAATTATGGTTAATGAGGATGTAAGAATTGATTTATGATTAATGTTAAGATGTTAGGTTCGATTCTAGATTCCGTATTTGATGTTTATGATAATTTTCTTTCGAGATAGATGTATGAAAATTTTGGGATGGATATGAGAAATAATATGGTTTAGTCGTAGTTTTAAATAGAAAAAAAAATTATTATCCCATAATTGTCCTAAGTTATAGCGCGCTCGGAAAATGTGGCGTTACAGTTGGTATCAGAGCGAATGTTTATTCGGAGATATAAGAAAAGTCTTAAGTGACTCTAATATAGTTGATATTAGAGTAGAATGTTATTTGGAGACTTAGGAGAAGTCTGATTTGGAGACTTAAGAGGATTTGATTTAGTTAGAGCCAATTAGTAGAAACCCCAAGTAGAGACTTAGGAGAAAAGAGACTAATGGTTCGTAAGATGAAATCCCTAATTAGAGATTGTGGAATGTCGGTTGAAGTCTTAAAGGTTACTGGATTTAAGTGTCGTATAGTGAAAGTGCATGTCTAGGAAAGTTTGGCTAAGGAAAGACTTGGTATTTAAGTGTATCCGTTTATGACCCACATTTCTTTCTTGGGAACTTACCTGGTGTACTATTCACAAACAGACACTATTCCAGTATACGACTACTATTCTCAGTAAATAGTGGAAGCTTGATGGAAGCTGGTACAAGCGAAATGATCTAGCTATTGAAGTTAGGATCCGATGATGTGATTCAGGTGTAAGGTTGACTCGGTAACCATGGTTATGGATTCGAGAGATTAAGAGACTGTTGATTTGAGGTCATTAGTCGAAATCTTAACGCAGAATGAAGGATAGGAAAACTAGTAGTTATCAAGAATGATTGAGTCATGGATAGTTTGTCTGATGTGATATGGCCTAGCTGTTGAGTTAGGATCGAATATAAGTGTTTTTGAGGATCATTTAGTGTCTCAAAAATAAGATGTGTAGATCGAGAACCCTAGGATTTGGGGTTAAGGCAAATAGTTATGATGTTAGACTTAGATATTTCTATTCTAAGAATAGGAAAATAGCATTGACTATGATGATGGGGTCCAAGTTCCAATGAATTGGAGTGCGAGGTGTGCCACTAGCTGGTAGAAAAATGCTAGAAGCTTAGGGAATCGACCTAAAATAAGATGGATAGTATTTGTGGAGACACAATCTAAAGAGAAAGAAGCGTGTGATGTCTTGAATGTGGACGGTGTGTCCTATTGCATCTAGGTTCATGGTCATCTTGTGAGTTGGAAAATGAGACGAGCATTATGAGGCGCAAGAAGTAGATTAATCTCGATGTCTAGGGTGGTAATGCTGATTGAGATCATGATCGAGTCGTGTTTGTAATTGCCTCAAGGATATGGTTGGGTTACATAGTAAGAGCTATTCGACGTGTGAAATAGATATGGTAAACTTAATGTATAGGCGCTACCTATGCAGTGACGTGATCACCAGCATTGATGAGAGACCTAGGTGATAAAATTTGTACCTCGATTTAGTGTGCTAAGTGAGCTTGGGGATTCGAAAATTGGTGAGAAGGGATGCGAATAAGTTATGCCTTGTGTAAACGCATGGGAACCTGAATTGTTATTTGAGGTTTAAAGTATCATTTGAAAAAGAGTCCTTGGAAGTTTTTAAGGTCCGGTTGTTTATAGAAAATGATTGAAGCCAATTAACATGATCTGATTTGGGATCTTCAGAGATAAATCGATTTGGGATTTTCGAGGAATTTTCTCAAAGGAATGATGTTTTAAGGACCATAGAGAATCTAAAGAGTTGTGATGAAACTTTAGAGTTTCAAGAAGAAAAAAATTCAGTGAGGATTAGGGTACTGTAGGTGACATAAGTACCTACCTGCTCGAGCTGGTAGTGTGACTATAAAGAGTTGTCTTGATAGCTGTGAGAACCTTTGGCGTGCTTGAGAGAGACAAGTAATGGAAGATGTGCCAGGATGTCAGGTCACAATAATAGATCAAAATCTATTTGAGATCTATGATTTTTGATTTTGGAGAATGAAACTCTTGTAGGACTAAACGGTTAGTCTAGGTAGCCCTGGTGGGAAAATCGAGGAATGTGTAGCTAGATGATTACTAAAGTGAGGTCAGCAAGTTATGGAAATAAGGAGCCTGTCGATATGTGGTACGGGCGCTTGTGGTAAATGAAAAGCTGTGAGAAAGTTGAGGTAGTGAGAGAAATATCGGAATGTACTCTCGGAAGATTTATTGAGATTATTTCTTAATGATGAGTTTGAAATTGTCGCTGATAGTTTGAGAGTATTGGATGCTTAGCTATGCATGACTCGACCGAGGGTATAAATTATCAGGCTGTAAATGAGGTGAAAATTAAGAGTCAGTATCTTTTACCTTGAATTTGATGAATTATTAAACAGTTGCAAGAGGCTGGAATATTTTTCTATGATTGATGTGCAATCGAGGGTAAGATAAGGAAATAAGGTATTTTGAAATTGAAATTTTGTTGATAGGGATATTGAGATGAGGGTCTCAGAATTAATGATATACTGGTGTCTTAAGGATTGACCATGATTAGAGTCGGTTGACATGAAATGTTATCACTCGAGGATCAATTCGAGCAATTTGAGGATCAAATGGTTAATCTGATGATATAAAATGTTATTTGAGGATCACTTTGAAAAGTGCAAGGACTTATTTGAGTTATGGGTATGGGTGAATAGATATTAATACAACAACTAAGTAACAAATGTTATATGCAAATGATGCAAGGATATTAATATTGCTAGATCTGGAAGACATTGCTAGATTTTGATTGATATTAAAGGTCAAGTTTCAGAATGAAGATTTGGAGACAGATAGAATCTATTAATAAAGATTTCTTGATGAGATAGTTATATGTCATGATTAGAAGATGATTGTGGTCAATTGACATAAACTTGTGGTTATATCGGGTGATGAATACCTACAAGAATGAGGAAACAATAATTTATAAGAAAACATCAAATAGATTAGCACAAGTAAAGATCAAGCAATGATTAAATTTATAATGACTTAAAGTGAGGCATAGTTAGTTTCGAGGTCACGTGATAACCAAGGTGATGTTTTAGGATCAAAAGATACATGAAATAGTTTGATGACAATATTTCTTTGGGGATCAATTCAATAAAAGTCAAGATGTATCTAGATTATGGACTTAGGTGTTAAGGTTAGAAAAATATCAAAGCAAGATAAATGATGTTGTGGGAAATCGGCATTAGAGAAGTGACATGTATAAGGATATCAATGGGATGATTTAGTGAAAGCAAATTGAAAAATTTATGATATGAGAGCTGCGGGCTCATCATGATGATGTGCGTACTAGTTGGGATGGGAGCTTGGGTTGAGACTCGTGGCCCAAGAACCGGGATATGTGGTTATGGGCTTTGAAAGTGAAATTCGAAAGGCATGCGTGGTTGACAAGTGTACTATCTAGGGATTGATGAGCATGGTCAACCCAAGGGTTCTAATTTTGAGATGCGCGATGGCATTCTCAAGTTTCAGATAGGATATACGTGCCAAAGATCTTGTGATTAAGAGAGGATTATACTCGGTATAATTTTTCTTGGCATATGTGATCTCTTGTGAAGAGCTACAACTGGATTATTTGAAATAAGGTATTGAGGTATGTTTTTTCCTAGTTATTTGATCAGTCAGGTGCTAATTTCGAGGATGGAATTTTGAGATATAGAACATATGGCAAATTTCGAGGATACAATTTTTGTAAGGAGGAGAGAATGTAAGATCCCATATTTTTCGTGAGGTTGCCATGTAATTTAAGTAAGTTTAGAATAGTGAAAAATTGGTTTTGTAGTAGTTATAAATGCCGAATCGATTAAAGGGAATGCCTCAGAATGAAATCGTCTAAGGAAAATGATATGGTACCGACGAGCATTTCAAGATGAGATTTATGAAACTGAAAGTGGTTAGAACGGAAACAGTTTTCGATGCAGCTATATTTCAGGCTAAAAAAACTAAATTTTCAAATGAGACTTCTGGAAAATAAATAGAACCTTGAGAGGGCTCCGGTTTCGCATAAAGATAAACCCTGGAGTGGTTTTGGGACGAAATTAGGGTCCGGTGAGGGCATAGGGATGAAATTGTCCTTATTGAATAAGCTATGAATTATTAATTTTGGATTTTTGATATCTTAATACAAATTAATTTAACGTTTGAGGATGTAAATGCAATTAGAGAATTGTTTAAGTGAAATAGAGATGTATCTTGGAATTTAAATGTATAATTTTCTTATTATTATGGGATAAAGTGATATATATATATATATACAACTGTGCGTGCATGTGTGTGTGTGTGAGGAGGTTGAGATTTTCGCAAGAATTGAAGGAAATTTGTAGCAGATTTGAGGGAAAGTGGGCGACAAGATTTGAAGAAAATTCGGAATAGATAAGAAATCTGAGATGAGATATGATGGTAAGTGTATAATATATATATATATGTGATCTGTGGGCTCCAGGCAGAAAGCTTGGCTGAGTGAAACAATGAGAGAGAGAGAGAGAGAGAGCTTGGTCGAGGGATCAAAGAGTAGAGCTCGGGAGAGAGCTAGTGCGAGAAAGAGAGAGATCGTGAGAGAGAAAGGGATGGCCGAATGCGGCATGGCTAGAGCAGCTTCAAGCTGCTGTTGCAACAACCGAGAGGTTGAGGGAGAGATGGGAGCTTATGTCGGCGGCTTGGCAGAGCGAGGATGGTTGGCACGCGATGGTGGCAAAAATGGCCGGCGGCAGCCATGCGTTCCAACAGGTTGCGTGAAGCTCCAGCCATGGTAGCTGCGAACAGCAAGCCGCATAGCAGAGCTAGGCGACGCACGAACAGGCTGCGACGGCGACCAGCGAGGTCGCAGGAGGTTGGTGGGGTGGCTGATGATGGTGCGCGACAGCGCAGGGCGTAGCGATGGCCGGCGAAGGTGGCGGGCAAAGCTAGGCATGGCACAGGCAGTTCGCGCATGAAGCAGGGGAAGGAGAAGAAGAATAAGAAAAGAATAAGAAAGAAAGAAAAAGAAAAAAAAGAAAAGAAAAGAGAAAAAAAGAAAAGAAAAAGAAAAAGAAAAAGAAAAAAGAAAAAAGAAAAATTATGGAAAAAATGTAGAAAATTGTAGAAAGATCTAGGAATTTATTTGGGGCTAGAGGAGCATGCACGGAGCTAGAAAAATTGACTAGACTCGCGTTTTGAGGTCAAAGCACGCATACCGTGGAAGATTGAGAGGCTAAGTCAAGGTGAGTAAAATTTTCTTCAGTAATGCAAAAATGTTATTTTATGAATTGTTATAGTAAAATATTTAAGAAAATAATTGAGAAATATTTAGTTTGAACTTATTAATGAAAAATAGGAAGAAATATAGAGAAAAATAAGAAAATGCAAGAAATTATGAAAAAATAAGTTTTAATAATTATTTAAATAAATATGATGATTAGGGTGCTTGAGGCTTAAGTTAAAGTGACTTGTGCGAATTTTGAGATTGACACGCAAATCGAGACGATGCACGTATTTTGTGGTAATGCGCGAATATCGAGGTAGCTCGATAAGCTTGAGAAGGTAAGTGGTACTTCCCAACTGGGTTTAGTTTTATAAAAATGCTTGGTTTGTAAGTGGTTCGACTCAAAATCTGATTTTATGTAAATGATTTTGTCATGCCTTGATGTGCGTATGTCATGCAGATTGCATTTATATGTATTGATGATAAAATATGCATATGAGCATGATGAGATTCACGGTCATACGTTGCATGGGTTTGAGATTAGGTACTGACATTGTTGCTTTGCCAAGGGTGCACCCATACACTCCGGTCTGGTAGGGAGATTGTAAAAAATGACGGATAATCTTAAGGTGAGGTCGACCCAAACAGAGAGTTACGATGTTATGTGCATTACATACATTCATGAGCATTAAATGTTTTGTTCTCTTACTTAGATGGTTTATCATCTAACTTGGGATTTGCCCCTGGAATATTTAAACGTTCCAGATGGAGATTGTAGCAAAAACGAGGATGAATGAGGCATGGAATGGCACTTAGCAAAGTGCATGATGAGTTGTATGATGAGTTGAATGTATGTTATGTAGCCCATGTATTTAAGTTCTGCTATTTTGAATTCTAGACGTTTTGAGAAATGATGATGTATAACCTTAATTATAGTTAATAAGGATGTAAGAATTGATTTATGATTAATGTTAAGATGTTAGGTTCGATTCTAGATTCCGCATTTGATGTTTATGATAATTTTATTTCGAGATAGATGTATGAAAATTTTGGGATGGATATGAGAAATGATATGGTTTATTCGTAGTTTTAAATAGAAAAAAATTATTATCCCATAATTGTCCTAAGTTATAGCGCGCTCAAAAAATGAGGCGTTATACTGCCTTTTTGGAAAATTACACTTCCACCCCTTAAATTTCTAAAATGCCATTTCGGTCCTTTCCATAAAGTCCCCGAGTTTTCCAAAACTTCCTTTGAGACCGTTACATTCTAAACTTCTCATTTGACCCCTGAAGTTCCAGAAAATACGTCTATTCGACCTTCCTCGGGAAATTTCAAACATTACGCTTTGGCCTGAACTTATGCTTTCCTTGCAAAACCCCCTTGTTTAACCCTGAAACCACTTAAGGGTTGATTACCAGGCCTAATTTGACTTCTTTAAGGGTTTCATTGACTTTTCGGAAGTTCCTTAGGATAATTCGATTTTTCAGCTCGATCTGAAGCTGTACCGAAAATTGTCTCTGATCTGATTTCTCTTGATACTAAAAATCATTTCTCAAGATGCTTATTAATGCTGTATCATTTTCCTTAGATATCTCGACTCCAGGGCACTTCCTACAATTTTTTCGGTCAATTTTTCGGGCTATTTAGATACCAATCTTTCCTGAAATTTTATTTTTCTATTAAAACACTTATTCTCAAATAATCCCAATTTCTTGGGTATTATACACTTGGCCCAAACACACAAGGACACATCATTTGCACATTTTGGGGCCTAATTTATTATGGCCCTAATATGCACTTATTATATTTCCATATGGGCTGCGTGTTTTGGGCCTTAATTATTTTAGGTATGTCTAGTTTTATTATTTCATCTTGTCTTTGGTTGGGCTAAAAACATTCCAGCTTGGGCTTGTTTGCACTTAAAACCTTATTTTAACTTAAGCCCATCCTTGTTTTAATTAAAGCCTGTTTGTTATTGCATTAGGGTTAGGATTATGTTTACTTATAAAAGACTATATTCACGTGTAAAGAAGGATCAAAATTTTAAAGGCAAATTTGAGAGCTTTTCTCTTGTTCTTTTGAAGAACTTTCAGATCTTATCAAGGTAAAGCTTGTGGTGATCAAATCTGACTTATCTTCCACATTCTCATCTTGTTCTTAAGAGTGGTGTTTATACCTTTGGTTTGTGATTCTCCATAATTATTGGGTCAAGTTTTTTTTTCTCTTAGAAATCTGTTTTAATATTTCTTGGGTTTTTTTATTTGATTTGTGGGTGCCATATCGGTATATGGGGTTCACATCATCTTGGTATCAGAGCTTTGGGTAGTAACTCAGATTTGATTATCCAATTTGCTTTTTTTCCTTGTGTTTGCATCATCTTCTTGCTCATATCGTTTGTTTCATTATCTTGTTGTTCGTATTTTCTTGGATTCATATCATATTTATTAGTATCGTCTTTGTTCGTATCATCATATCACCTTGTTCGTATCATCATCAGTTCATAATTTTGCATATGTTTTCATACCGATTACAAGTGTCTATTCGTGATCTGCAAGTTATCAACTAGAAAAAAGAAAAAAAAAATCCAATGCAAGTTCGTATTCTGTATCTATTTCCATACGAATTATAAATGTCTCTTCATGTTCAACAAATTATCAGTTAAAAGGAGGTAAAAAAAAAGAAGCTAATGTAAGTTCATATAAATTGTTGGTATTCCGCATTCTTGTTTGTTCGTATTCTACAATATATGTTCGTCTTCCATGAAAACTGTTCATATTATGTATAAATTTCTCAAATTTCATGTAAACCTGTTCGTATTTCGAGTCACTTGTTCATATTTTGTGTCACCCGTTCATATTTTGCATCTGTTTCCATACAAGAGAAAAACCAACATTAAAGAGTGATATACAAGTGGAGTAAAACATGTGAGGGAGTGTTGTGAGGTCTATTCTAACAAGTCTTTTCAGCGTTCAATCATATCAATAGACAGAGATAAAGATATAGGCAGGGGTGAGAAAGTGAATGAATTGTTCATGTTCCAAGCAATGCAATAACAATTTGAAAGGATGAATATCATGTTCGAAGATATCGAGGACAAATTGGAGAAACAAGACGTTGCTATAACTCAGTTGCAAAGTGGGTAGCAAATGAGAGGTTCAGATTTGCGTAGTAACACTAATGAATATGAGGCTGACTATGGGGAAGATTTGGAAGCTAAAGACAGTGCTACTAATGGCAGTAAGGGCTGATATACAGGTGATTGTAGAGGTAATGGTAATGATAGATTCTACAGTGAATGAAACGATATAGAAAGATGGGATAATAGGCTAGATAAGGATCTTAACAGTATTAAGATGAAAATACATTCTTTTCAAGGAAAAATGGATCCTGATGTGTAACTTTTACAACAGAATTACCTTAAGAAGGGGTGAATTAAGCTTTCACCTTTAATTTTTTTTCAAATAAACTGAAGTAAAAAGTAAAGAGAAACTTAAATAATACAGGGCTTAAAAATTTTAAAGTGGTTCAGTTACCCGCCTACCACTACCTTGGCTCCCCACAAAGGATTTAGTCAACCAATTTACTTGGGTAACTTTTACAACAGGATTAGCTACACACCATCTTACAAACAGATGGCATTTAAATAGGATCAACCACAACTAGTGCCTTTGCAAGAATCAAGCATAACCTTTATAATCTCACAAGTAAATGTGAATAAAAGATCCCCAAGAGAAGGTTTGAAATAACAATAGAATACAAATACTTCTCTTGGATTACAAAGAGATGAGAATAAAAGAAAAAGTAGGCTCAATCTCTCTTTTCTTTCTTAGGATGTATAGAATGAAGCACACTTAAAGAGAATAGATGGTTTTTCTTGTTTCTCGGTTCTTTCTCAGTTTTTCAGCTCAATTAGTTTCTATCTTCTTTAAACTCTAGCTCCTTATATAGTGTTCTCATCTTAAATGTTTAAGCTGGAATGTTCTTTGAATAAAATATGCTTTTTTGTAACCGCCATTTTTTGTCTCTAAACAAGCTCATAAAGAAGTTAGAAAATAGATATTTAATTTGTAAATTGTCTAAAAATGATCAATCAACATTTAATGAATTAATTATGAATTGAAAAGTATAAACTACATGCATTAAATGCTCTATAACGACTATAAATTCAAAAACAACAATAATTTACTCAAGTACAATTTGTAGTTTACTTGACTAATTTTTACAAATACTCAAGTGCATATAGTTTGTAATTGACTATTTTTCGGATTTACTTGATTCCAAAATATTTGTATTCAATTAAAATTTTGTGACATAAACTTGCAATAATTACTCGATTGCATTGGTAAATTTAGTCGATTATGTTCTAATGTTTACTTGATTACAAATTTGAGTAATCAATTACATAAAAGTTCCAAAGACTTGACAATTCACTGGAGAATAATTACTGGATTACAATTTGGATTTACTCGAGTATAATTTGATATTTACTTGATTATAAACTTTGAGTATTCAATTATATTTGCTAGACCAGAGACTTGTCATAAACACTCAATTGCAAAAATATATTTAGTCGAGCACAAGTTCATATTTACTCGAATACAATTTAACTTGTAATCAATTATCTTTTATGCAAAAATGACTTACTCGAATACAATAAAATTTTACTCGATTGAAAGAAAAACATACTTAACTAAAATTGATTTAGCTCACTCATTTACTTCAAATGAGATTATTATTCAAGTAAATGAATACTCTACTCGATTATAAGATAGAGTATAGAGATGTACTTGATTACAATTGATTTTATACTCGATTAAAATGATGAGTATAGAGACTTAATATCCTAGATCAATATTTTACTCGAGTAATGCATATTTAGTACTCGACTAATATTCTGACTTACTCGATTGATTTGATGCCTTACTTTATTAAAATTCTATCAACTTTTATCCCTTATATACTATTTTGAACATCATCATCAAAACCAATTTCTCATTTTCTCATCACATCAAAACCTAAAATATGACTTAACAAAAAGGAAAAGCGAGTGGAGTTGGTCTTCGAGTGTCATAACATTTTCGAAGAGAAAAAGGTGAAGTTAGCCGCAACTAAGTTTGTGGATTATGCACTAGTTTGGTGGGATCAAGTAATGATAAATATAAGAAGAAACAGAGAATGCCTTATAAACACTTGGGAGGAGATGAAGATTGTTGTGAGAAAGCAGTTTGTTCCAAGTTCGTACTATAGGGAACTATACCAGCGATTACAAGGCTTTACATAAGGAGTGTGGAGGACTACCATAAAGAGACGAAAATATCCACTATGGCACAGTTTCTACATGGTCTGAATAGGGACATTGCTAATCTTGTTGAATTGCCACATTATGTGGAGCTTAAGGACACGGTTCATATGGCCATGAAGGTGGAAAAACATCTTAAAAGAAAGGGTTCCATAGCACAGTTTGGTAACAATTCAAGTTCTACCTCTACATGGAAGCTGAATTAGGGTAAAAATAAAGAGAAGGTATCTTTGAAGCCTAAGGCCAACCTTACTGAGCCTAAATGTAGTGGAGACAACCAAGATAAGGGTAAGGCTAAGGCATTATAAGGGAAAAATAGAGACATCAAATGCTTTAAATATTTGGAAAGAGGGCACATAGCTTCTTAATGTCCAAATAAGAGAGTTATGATCCTAAGGGAAGATGGAAATATAGAGTTTGAGTGGGAGAGTTGTGAGAGCCCCACCCCAGATACCCCGGAAGCCAGGGAAGCCGAGTTGGAGTCTCAGAAAGAGAAAAACAAATAAAATATTACAACAACATGGCCACACAGGCAACTAGCTGACATAGAGGAAGCATGGTGTATAAACACATACAAACTGGCCCAAAAAGGCACAAAGATAACAAAAGTAGGGCATAATCCCCTGATAACACAAAATCATACATGACACATCACAAGGGGTGGAACAGATGCCCTCTAGCACTCAAGAACAACAAAACTCCCCTAGGAATCTTCAGTTGGGATGCCCCTATACACACATATCTACTGGCTAGGTTACACACCGTTACACTCACCCTCAGCCTTTGCCTTTCCCTTACCTAAAATGATGTAAAACAAGAGTGAGTCTCAAGACTCAACAAGCATAATGGAACAAAAGGGATACAAAGCTAAGGATAAACATCACCCACAGATCACATGCAAACCATGCCATGAAGCACCATAACATACACTCACCAATAACACGTCAATACACATATAAAAAACCATGGGGCCCACACAAGGCACACATATTGGCACCCAGGGTTCTACATAAAAACATGTCACAATCATGAACTGACTGGCATATGCCCAAGAACTGGAGCTCCCATAACCCATGCTCTTGAGCCAATGCTCACATAACAACCTCTTGAGTTGAAGCTCACACAACATCATCTCGAGTTGAAGCTCATGGGTATACCCCGCAGATAAATCCGCTGCACCTATCACTAACCATGTAATGCAACACATAGAAAATGCATGATGGTGTAAGCATCAATGTGATACAAGGCCCCATAAAACCAGGCATTAAGCCGTGCTTTGTCCATGTAGACATACACATACGATGCAACGCCAGTGCTCCTAGTAACCCTACGATGTCCGTGACCAAGCACACATATCATATGATCCACTCAAAGCCCAATGCCACAATGTAATGCTGGATAACAAATATTGGTAGAGGCGGCAAAATAATTTCCAGCCACTAGTCGATAGCTTGTGACAACGAGGTGAACGTTTGACAGTTTCCTCAAGCCAGTTGATAACTCCCTTCTGCAAGCACCCAAATAGTTGACAGCCTAGCCTAATCGGTCGACAACCACTGCAAGCACAACCAGAAATCTACATGCAACACACCCGAATTGCACACACAACACCCCAACACCCTCTAGGAACCTATCCCAACATTGTTAGGCATCATTCCATGAAAAAAACATAGGGAGAGTCAAACCCTATTCAGGCTTTTGAAAGAAACACCACAACTTCCCCCTTAACGGAGCTTACAACCCAAGAAACCCAAAAATAGTTGAGAAGTAGGGAAATCAAACCATGGAAAAGGTAAGAAGGAAGAGAAGCTTGCAAAGAAGGTTAAAAAGCTTGCCTTAGACAGTCTGAGAGTAGAAGAGAGGGGCTAGAAGTGCCTGATTGCAGCCTCTTTCTTGCTCTTCCTTTCTTTTTTCTTTTCATTCTTCTTTCTTATCTTCTTTCTTTCCATCGCCTGAGAAAAAAAGTTTTTCCTTCAATCTACTGCATCCTCAGCCCTTTTAAGGAGTTAATGGAAGCCTTCACATGTGCCAAAGCCTTCTTGAAGAATTTCCACCGCCTTACCCCCTTCACACTACCTCAACTGGGTGGTTTAAGAAGTTGCACCGAGATAGAAATGGTCGATAGCCTTGAAGGAACTTGTCGACAACTTCCCACTTCCCAGCTGAGCAGTCGATATTTTGCAAAAGTCGATCGACAGTTTAGGCATTCAACAAAATGGTCGATAGCCTTGGAAAAATAGGTTGACCGCTACCTCCTACCACCTATCCCCTTGAGCATCTTACAAGAATCATAACACCAATACCATTATAAAACTTAGATAACACAAAAACCTAACCCCGCTAACCGGTCGTTACACAAGTGATGAAGATGAAATGCCATCTTCGAAAGATGCTAGTGATGAAAAAAATATGGAGTATCCCAATGGAAAATTACTTGTGACAAGACATGCTTTAAGTGTGCAAGTGAAGTAAGATGATGATGTGCAACTTGACAACATCTTCCATACTAGATGCCATATTAAAGATAAGGTTTGTTGTGCAATAATTAATGGGGGAAGCTATACTAATGTGGCTAGTATTGAATTGGTGGAAAAATTGAGGCTACCTACTACAAAACATCCTAGCCCATACAAATTAAAATGGTTGAATGATTATGGAGAAGTAAAGGTAACCAAGCAAGTGCTAGTATCATTCTCTATCGGAAGATACAAGGATGAGGTCTTATGTGATGTTATACCAATGCATGCTGGTCACTTGTTACTAGGGAGGTCGTGGCAGTATGATAGAAGGACTATGCATGATGGGTTCAAAAATAGATATACAAGGGAGGACATTCACTCTTATACCTTTAACTCCAAGGTAGGTTTATGAGGATCAAGTGAGATCAAGAGGAAGTGAACAAAAGAAGAGAGGAGAGGTAGAGAATAGAAAAGAAAAAGAGAGTGAACAAAAGAATAGAGGAGAGGTTGATATTAGAAAAGAAAGAGAGACTGAAAGTGTGCAAAAGAAGAATGGGGTGGTTGTGAAAAACGGAGATAATGAGAAGAAAAAAATGAGTGTTTATGCAAAAAAAAAAAAAGTCATATGAGGGCCACTTTTCTAGCTAAGTGACAAATGAATGTGTTATTGTATAAAGATGTTTGCCATTATATTAATGACTATTAGAAAACTTAGATCTGATCACATGTAGCAGTATACAAATTAATTTTTAAAGGTATCATGTTTTTCAGAATATATGATTTACAAAACAAAGACTAAACGAAAGAATACCTATTGATGAAATTAGATTTCTGTCTTGGGTCACCTGCTGTAAAATCCTTCAAGTGTAGGATGCTAAGTTGGTCCACCCGAAATCACTTTTGATCCAAGAGAGTCATAAGAGAAGAAACATAATTTTTTTTTTGAAAAATTTCTTATTTAATTTGAATTCACACGTTTCTATGATTATAGGGTTTATGATCCTATTTATAGAGAACCATATGGAAACCCTAAAGGCTTATTAGGTCGGGTTTAATGTGCTAGCATAAACTCCAATCCAATTATGAATAATTAAATAATTATATTCATAATATAATTATTTAATTATTCTTATTTATCTAATAAATAAATGCTCCAAAATTACTAATTTATCATTCTTCTTTTTAAAAGTGATTTCTTATTGGGTAGGACTTTTTGGGTTCTCAATTAAATTGGCAACAAGAATAATCAATTATTAATTCTCATAAATCACGAGTGACATTTAGCAATATGTCATGATTATTCAATTTATGTGAAACAGGTATAGTGAACATTTTGCTACGATACCATACAATATAAGATATATGTAGGCTCAATTTTTATTGCGTGCACAACATAGTAACATAGGGATTAGATCACTAACCTCTAGTCATTTCCTAGATTTCATTAGTATGCTAAACACACTCCACATAAATTTTCAACATGCACAAAATCAACACATTCCTAAATAGATACTACCATAGCTTAACCTTCCCTAAACTTCTCATTTCATTAGGCTAAGTGATTAAGTTTTGTTCAAAAAATTGGTTCAAAGGCAAAAGTCCAACTAACAACCTTGTAAGTGTTTTCAACCTATGCAATGAACATCCTGACAATTGTGCTCAATATAAGTCTCACAAAGACAAGAGAGTCAGTAAAACAAAGAGAGTAGCATCGGTGTCTTTAATCTATGAATCAAAATAGTGCCAAATTATTCTCATCAATGCCGGGAATGCTATCCAACAAAATAAAACACATTTGTTTTTAATACATCATTATCACAGCCCTAAAATTAAAACATGCCACTTAAAGCATTATCTAAGCAAAATAAACACATCACACTCGAATGGAGTAAACCCCCCTCAAACTTAAAGGATACACTATCCCAATGTAACCAAAAGAAATAAAAGGAAAGAGTGTACCCGATGCATAGTGAAGGTGTGATGCTAGACACGAGCTACTCAGATTTCATCCGAAGGCGGTGGTGCTAAAGCATGTGGAGATAAAATCTTGGCAAACATTGCCATTGATAAGTTTCTTTTATACACTTATTTAGGCATATAAACTTAGCATTTATTCATTTAATGGATATGATTGCTACCTAATGTGGTTTAGTATTTGATTATGTAGGTGCAAATCTCATGTTAAATGAACTTGGAGCAAAAATGATGATTTTAGTGCTTGATTGGAGCTAAACCAGGCATGGTTGGATACCTTTGGGGGTTGATGTTGATGAATTAATAAAGTGTCGAGAGCAAAACATAGAAGTTAAAGAGTCAAAAGTCTAAGCGACAATAGCTCACGGCTTACCGTAGTAGGACCGCTGTAGAAGAAGGTCACTGTAGCTCATGGTCTTACCATGGTATGCATAACGCGGTAGGACTACAGTTGGAAGTCCCCATTAGAGCTCACAATCTAGTCACAGTAAGCATACTGTTGAGCCAAATTGCTCCCATTAACCTATTGTGTATTTTGATGTTTAATAAAACATAATTTTAGTAAAACTATTTTTGGTATGTTTAAAATCCCCTAATGGAATTTTGATATGTCTTATGGTAGATAACATATTTTAAGTATTATAATATTTTGTGTATTAAAATGAACCAATAAATACTATTTGTTCTAAGTGGAATATTAGCGCACTTTAAGAGAACATATAAGAAAATGTTTTCATTTTGAAAAACTATCTCCCAATATTTTGATAGCTAATATTCATTGTTGTTAAAATAATTTTTAATAAATTTTTCAAGAAATAGAAGATATGTATTTTGGAGGTGATAAAATTGTCAAATCTTAAATTTGTTCTAAATCCAAAATTCTATTTTCTTATTGTTCTGGATTTTGATTTTTTAGATATTTTTATTGAATCCAAATGGGGGGTACTTTCTTATTTTCGTTCATTTACTTAAACTAAAGAAATGTAAATATGTTGTAATGTATACATGCTATGGATTATATCTTCAAACAATTTCTATTTGTATAAAATCTATTTTCTGTGAACTTGGCCTCAGAAGTCGACTCTTGGTTCAATGGACTCGACTCCTCTAAAGCTGTAGTCGACTCTAGCAAAGTTAGAGTCTACCCAGCCGAGAGCATGTTATGCAGAGTTAACTTGATAGTATTGGTGTATTTCGAAGAGTCGACTCCCACTTAAAATGGAAGTCGACTCCCAGCCTCCAACGGTCAGATTTTCTAACCGTTGGAAGCCAAATCTATAAAAGGGAAGGGAGAAATCTGGAGATGGCTAATGCACAACCAAGATTAATCTTTCTAAAGGCACTCTCAAGCTCTCAAGCACTCAAGAAAAGCAATCCAAGACCCAAGCATTAAAGATAAATCTTTGGAGCCCAAGGCAAATGAGATATTCTCTCCAAGTATGGTAAAAATTGTATCATTATATTTATTCATTTGCCTTGTATATTTTCATTGTATTCATATCCATATTAGCCCAAGTTTGTTGGACATAGGATTGTTTATTTGTATTAATTATGGATTGTGAGTGGCCTTCTAGAGCCCAAGTAATCTAGGTGTATTGCTGTATTAGTTTCAGGGTGAGCTAAGGGAAAAACCTCGGTGTGGTGTAATAGTTTCCTTGGTGAACTTGTTGGAAAACCTAGGTGTGGTTATAGTGGTACCTAAAATGTCGGGTTAACCTTGAGAGAGTGGAGTAGGTGTTGGAGACACAAAACCACTATATATTATTTTGTCGTTATTATTGTTTGCATATTTATATTGCTATCACACCAAACAACATATATATTTATAATAAGTATTTTCTTTGTATAAGAAAATCTCAAGAGTTTTTAAAAGGGAAGAATTCAGTTAAATAAGTTTTTAGCACTCAATTCACCCCCTCCTCTTGAGTGGCTATGTGTGTCAAGGGACCAACACATATTGTGGTAGGACCACGGTAGGGCACGAAGCTTAGTCGAAGAGCGCGTTTCGGGACTGTTTTCTTGCAAATTGAATGGGAATGGATGTCTTTCTGGTGCACGTCTCTGAAAACCTAAAGAAAATTATATAAAGACCCATTCTTTACAACTCAAGGAGGCTAATGGAGTGAAGAGAAGAGATCAAATTAAGGAAGGAGAGAAGACACTCAAGTGTTGGGTTGTATTTTTCTATTCTTTCTGATGTTCCAGTTCATGAATTCCTATTCTTTTATTCTTCTATGTGTTGAAATCATGCCCATATAAACTCTTGGCAACTAGGGTGAATCATGAAACCTCGTTTCTTGTTGGTTTAATTTGAAGTTACTCGCTTTTGTTGTGTTCTTGTCTTTCGAGTTGATTATTTATTATACTCTGATTCTATTTTGATGTTTGATCATCATTAAAACGTGTTTGTGATTTATATTGCTTTCGAGAGATTCAATATAAATTGGCATATGGTAATAAACAACATAAGGTCCTACAATAGATAGAGATACTATTATGCCTTGTGAAATCATTATGAGATGATCAGTGAGAGTGAATGCATGCTCATATATTCGTAGGTTGATTCAAGATAATTAATCTCATATATAAGCATAGAATTGAATGACCATCGAGAAAGGCTTCCGATTGACATAAGATAATTGATTTTCAACCTATGGTAAGAAGTGGAAAACTCGAGTGATGAAGGATTAAGTCATATAAAGAACGACATGGATTCATGAACCCTAGTGCCTTAGATTATTGAGCTTTGAAATCTAAAGAATTGCTTTTATGTGTCCGTAGTTCGTTAATCAATTCTAGTTAGTATAGAGCCAATTGTTAATAGGTTTATAATTGTGTGTGAGATTTGTTAAAGCAAAGCATGATTAAAGTAAGTGTTAATAGCTAATTCTCAAGGGTTCGACACTAAACTTGTCACTATATTACTTGTTACTATCTGTCCACTTGCAGAATAAAAAATCAACGAACAAGTTTTTGGCCCATTTTCCAGAGATTGGTTCTTTTGATTATTGTTTTAATTAAGATTAGCTTTAACATTTGTGTTAATTCCTTTAGTTTTTGACACTAAACTATTTTGATTTTGTGTGTGTTTGGATTGAGATAGTGCATGCGCCCTTCAAAAAGTAGTGATATTGTTGAGTTTGATTTGGAGATTGAATGAACTTTTCATCAAAGACGTCATGAACAAAGGGAAAAGATGGACCAATAAGAAAATACTATGGGTGACACCACCAATCATCTTGCCCTATTGGTGCGTGCAACTAAAGTTAATCAAGAGATACCTAGATGGGGGATTTTATAATGCCTCCAGTCATTGAGAACCAGTCTAGTATAATTTACCCTCCATATGGGCACGAAAACTTTCAGTTGAGACCATATGTGATCAATTTATTCTCTAACAACATATCTTTCTATAGACTAAGTTATGAAAATCCACATTACCATCTCTCTTACTTTTCGGAATATTGCAAAAATTTCAAGTATCAAGGTATCAATGAAGAAGCACTTAAAATGCGACTTTTTCCTCACACCTTGAAAAATAAAGCTCTGGAGTGGTTAGACTCATTACCATCTGGTAGCATTACTACATGGGTATATTTGGTTTAGAAATTTACACTGAAATATTTTCCACTTGCCAAGATCAACAAGCTCAAGCATGAAATCTCTACCTTCCAACAAGCTGAATCTAAAAACTTTCATGAAGCACGGGAACGGTTCAAAGAGTTGCTTAGGAAGTGCCTAGTCATGATTTTTCGTTACCAGTGCAAAATTACTATTTTTACGCTGGGTTAACTCTTTATAATTACTCTGCAGTTGACTCTACAGCAAGTGGCTCTATTCGAAACAAATTAATTGGGGAATTATATAACCTCTACGAAATGATGAGTGAGTAATTTATAATGTAGCTAGATAGGAGTTAACATAGAAGAAAAGTTAGAATGCATGTGGTGGATGTGAACAAGTTGATGCTTGCTAAAATTGATGCATTATTAAAATAGATGGAAGCATTAAAATACTCCTCATCTGCTAATATGACGCAAGTATCTCTCCCTATTTGTGTAACTTGTGGGGCGAATCATCAGTCATCTGACTGTCCACTAATTATCACGGATCCTTTATCGACTAAGCAAGCCACCTATGTGCAAAATTTTCAACGCTAATAGAACTTTCAGTGCCAGCTGAATAACCAATTCTCTCAGACATACAATCCAGGATGGAGAAACCATCTTCACTTCTCATATGGTAACAGTCTAAATATTCAAAATCCACCAAAACAAGGACAACCACAAGAGGAAAAAAGGGGATGGGAAGAAGTTGTCTCGAACCTTCAAGAACGAACTGATGTAGCCATAAAGAATATAGAGAATCAAATTGGGTAGTTGGCGAAAATCTTCATTGAAAAGCAACCAGGCACGTGGCCTAGTAATACAAAAGTTAACCTAAAGGAGTAAGTAAATGCAATCACAACAAAGAGTAGAGTGCAGCTACCAAAAATTCATGTTAAAAGATCAAGTTTGGCAAAAGAAACTAATATAAGTCAGGAAAAAATAAATTAACTTGATGAACCTAAAGTAGCAGCTGAACAAGAGAAATTAACTCCTCCACCGATTAAGCCATATGTTCCTCCAATTCCATTACCTCAGAGGTTGCGCAAACACAAACTGGATAAGAAATTTGAGAAGTTCCTAGAGGTATTCAAGAAGCTCCACGTAAACATACCATTTGATAGTGCTATAGCTCAAATGCCCAGCTATGCAAAATTCATAAAGGAAATCTTATGAAGAAAAAAAAAAAAAGAAACTAGAGGAGCATGAAATGGTCAACCTAACGAAGGAGTGTTCAGCCATCTTATAGAATAAGCTTCCACCAAAACTCAAGGATTTAGGGAGCTTTTATATTCCTTGCACTATTGGTGAAATTAATTTTGATAAAGTTTTATTTGACCTTGGTGCAAGCATAAATTTGATGTCATTTTCTATTTTTAGGAAGCTTGGATTAAAAGAACCAACACCCACCATTATTTCTCTTCAATTGGAAGAAGATTATGATATACATTTTCTTGCCGCATGGAGAGCCTTGATTGATGTCCGACAAGGAACACTTATCCTTAGAATTTATGATGAGGCAATTACCTTTAATGTGTTTAAGGCTATGAAACATTCTAATGGTAATGAAAAAGAAGTCTTAATAACAGATGACATTGATGATTTGGTAGAGAGATTAGATGAACCTATGGAAAACTGCATTGCTAACTCTTTTGATGAGTAGGAACAAATTTTTTATGCTAAGAACAAGGTTGTGGCCATGGACTATTTGGGAGAAAAAAAAAAAAGGTTGTTCATCCAAAAAAGACAAATTGTCGCCTTTTGAAGTTTCACCTTCTTCAAAAGCCAAGCCACCAAGTCATAAAAAGGAAAAGTCGATAAGGGTGCTTAGAGAGAAAAAGAAGGGGATTGGATTGAGAGTTGCTAACATTCAAGGAATAAGTCCATCAATTGGCATACACAAAATTTTGATGGAGGAAGGAGTTAAGCCTCCTTCAAGATGGAGATTTAGTCAAGCTAATGACTATTGTTATAGCTCGAAAACTACGACAATAGAATTTGTAATGCGAGAAAGCTTGAGCTGAGGTAGAGTGAGGTGGATAGCTGGCAGCAGTTTGCTAGTGGAAATGGGCGTTGGGTAGCTCCGGTTCGTGATACCCTGGTCGGGGTCATAGATGAACCTCTGAGGGCACTTTAGATAGTGTAATACCCGGTATTAAATAATAAGAGAATTTTTGAAGATATGGGTCAAAAATGATATTTAGCAAAGTTTCGGGCCTAAGTGCGATATTCGAAACTTAAATGAAGGAGGAATGACTAAGTTAAGATAAGCCAATTGACAAGAAATGGCACAATTAGACGATATTTGATAAAAATTAGGGATTTTCAAAGGTTTGAAGTCAAAAGCACGCGATTAGGAGAGTTCGGGCAAAAGTACAGATTTTGCAAAATATCAGAGGGAGGTCGAATCGATGAATTTTTCAAAAAATTCCAAAAGGAAATAGAAAATATAGAACTTGAGGGCTGTTGTGAAAGTGTTGGATAGTTCAAGGGTGTTTAGGGTTAGGAGAAAATGCAATTAAAAATTAACTAGGGGCTAATATGCAAAATTCCAAAATTTCCAAGGTGTGAACGCGACCGCGGCACATGGGTCACCGGCCAGCCGCCTCTGGATGTCGGGAAGGTCGCCTGGGAGGTGCTAGGCTAGCTTCAGGCGATGATGAAGCTGTGGGGGCTCACCATTGGCCGGAAAAAGCATTGAGGTGACCGGTTTTAATGACGGAAGAAATTTTTGATTTGGCCGAATCTTTCGAGGGCTTAGACTCGCGTTCTGGGGCTTCTCGATTGGTTTAGAGGTTGGATTTGGGTTTAAGGGATAAGAACGAGCCGGATATGGTAGGGAATCGGGTAAAAAACGAGTATAAAAGGAGGTTTTCGGCCGAGGGTTTCAAAAACGAAATTGCTCAAATTTCTTGTGTTTTTTGCTTGAATCGAGCTTGAGGGATAAGGGGCTTTTGTTCCTTGGATTTAGAGGATCATTTCTGGAGCATTTGGGATCGATTGGTGTAGAAATGGAGGGGTTTTAGAAGCTTGGCCGGAAAAACGAACCGCCACTGCCGCGACCTGCAACTCGCTTTTAATCCTACTTCTGGCCACTCTTTCCGACGAACAAGGGCACCATTGAGGTCGCCTTGAAGAGATCTACAAGCCCCTATAAGAATTTAGGGCATTGGACGTCGCCGGAATCGGAGAAGACGATTGGAGAAGAAGACTGTGCGGCGGCGCGTGGCAGCCACTCGCAGGACCTTTGGGTGGCGCGTGAGGGCGCGTGAGGTATGTTTTTTCTTTGTTTTTAATTTCAGAATTTAGGTAAAATTATTTTGAGAATTATCATGGGAAAATATTTTGTGAAAATTAATGTTAGGTATTTTTAATGAATTTCCGAAGATAGAAATGTTTGAAAAATAAATAAAAATAGAGAAATTGTGGAAAAATAGAAATATTGATTCCAAAGGTCTTAAATGGTGAAATAGGAATCAATTGGGTCATTAAAAGAAGAATTACATAATTTTTGAGGTGTGACACATTTTTCGAGGCGAAATCCGGACTTTTCCGAATTAAGGTGAGTGGTTTGATTCCAACTTTTTCTTGTCTTGGAAGTGTTTTTAGGTGCTTGTGGTGGGTTCTAGTGAGCGGTTATACCCTCCTAGACATAAATTGTTTTACAAGGCTTTTGCTTATTATCATTGCGTCGATATTTGCTACATTGCATTAACTGTTTTATTTTAAAATGTTAGTGCATGGCGTGTAAATTTTCATATCATGTGGGGTCAAGTCTAATTGCATCGTTGGGTCCATATGGGGCGGTATGGGGTCTACTTGAGATTGGGACAATGTTAATCCAGGTGAACGTGTGTCACACTGGGGCACTCGAGGGAATAATGTTAAACCAGGTGAACGGGTGTCACGACGGTGCACCCGAGGGATTAACGTTGGACCAGGTGAACGTGTGCCACAGTGGGATATTCGAGGGATTAAGTATGTCAAGGTGATATCTCGAGTTAGACGTGTCTTGCATGTTGTCGTATAGTATGCCATGCTCGTATGTCTTTCATGCATTGTATAACTGTTTCATACCTTCACTTAGATGGTTTATCATCTAACATGGGTTATGCCCCTGGAACATTCAACGTTCCAGTCAGGGACTACAGCGAGGTCGAGGACATGACAGATGAGCCAGTGGTGTTTGTTTGATAGTTGTTGTTGTTATATAAATTTGGAAGCATTGATATTATATATCACTTGACGATTTTGTAATAATTAGTATTGATGTTGTATACATATGACGGCATGGGAACATTTTGGTGTGTAACATGTGGTAGGCCACGTCACTTTGATTAATTAAGTATTCCGCTGTGTTTATAATGTCTCGTTCGGTTAAGATTGGTTATTGTTAACTAAACAAGTAAGACTGGATCTCTCGGGGTATATTATCTGCATGTGGAGACTGTTCTTAAGATCATCGCGGGTGCCGGCTATAGTTTTACGACGAGTGTTTCATCTGCATGTGAAGATTGTGCTCACAGGCGCCGCGAGTAACAGATTTTAAAAAAAAAAGAAACCCCGGGAATTTCCTTATAGTGACACGCCTGTATAGGGCGGGGTGTTACAGATAGTGTGCAACTCCATCAGATGGTGGCCTCCCAGGAACTTGGGGCGTAACTGCACTCACAGGAACAAGTTAGAAGGCACATGAGGATTCATCACTCACTTATGCCCTCCGATGCTTAAGTCAGTACAAAGAGAAAAGAAGTGCAATAGACAAGTAAGCATGCTATCATTGAATATAGAACAGTTATACCTTTCCTGTCCAGAGAAGATCAATCTCGATACTGTTAAAGGGAACTGGGGATGTACCTGCTCATTAGTAGCACTCGAATGAGCTTAAGAAGAATCCCCCCCGGAGGGCCAATCAACCTAGGGGGCCCTCCGGGAGAAGATGAGCCTCATGGTGGCCTTCCGAAGCAGGGTCTCGACCCCTAAGGGACTTACCCGAGCGTAGCTCTGGGCTCAGTGAAAGATGCCTCGAGGTGATGCTTACTTAACCACTGTTCCCTTAGGGGATATATCATACTCCATGGACGCCAACATATTACATTACATCTTGTAGGCATATCACGTGTGGAATCATATAAACATTATATATATTATCTTGTGTGACCATAATGTAATATAGGGACTTGAGGGTACATCATAAGAACATGTCATGCTGTTACACCATATCACAACCCATAAGCCCATCTATTTAGTTGCTATTTATGCAAGTTACATGCTATGTATATATATATATATTATATGATGTATCAGTTGTAGGGGAGAATGGGTGATGAAGATACCCAAGACAAACTAACATGGAGGGCTGAAAACATGTCTTCCCAAGAGACCTTGGAGAGAACCTCTCTGAGAGGACTCTTGGGAAGAGGCTTCGCTGAGAGGCCTCTGTCGGAGGCCTTGTAGGAGCTCTAGGGAAGAAGCCTTCCCGAGAGATGGCCTGCCATGGAGGACGAGGGGCGAGTTAATGGGCTCGCCGAGAGGAGATCCAACACTGCTAAAATATGCCATGCTCACCGAGAGAGAGTTGTTACTCTCCAAAAGATGCAGGTCCTCTCCGAGAAGACCTATGCTGCCATCTTCTTGTCAAGCCATTGTAGCCTTCTCAAAGAAGGTTGTTGCTGCCGCCGAGAGAGAAAGTCCTCTCCGAGAAAGATTGCTGAGAAAGAGAAAGGGAGAGCTTCTGGAAGCTGCAGGCCCCCTGCTCTTTTGTCTTCTTCTCCTTTATATACCTTGGACCCTTCTTTCCTTTCTCACACTTTCACCCCCTTAAGCTTGGTCGTTTTCACTTTTGCCTCCATATTGACTCTTTCGCCATATAGCCGTGGTTTCTTCTTGGGAAACATGTTTCAACTCAGGACCACTTTTGGGGATTCGTCTGTCTTGGGCTTATTGACCAAAATACCCCTAGGTGTCTAATGATCGAAATACCCCTAGGTAGACGCTCGGGAATTCTATGGCACAACAACTATAAAGAAACACTTACTGGGAGGCAACCAAATTTCCCATCCCTTCTATTTATTGTCGTATTGCAGCTGTTTTCAGTTTCTTTTCTTTACTTTGTTCTATTTTGAGTTAGGTTAGAATGCCTTTCTTTAGGATTTTTACACAAAAACAACAAAGCTGAGGTCTTCATAACTGTATCCTAGTTAGCATAATTACCTTTCTAATAGAATGTATTGGTGTGAAAAATGGGATGTTGATTAGAGTCAATTTAATTATATAAAAAAAAAGATCTGAAAAAAAGATAAGCTCGTAGGTTTATAGCGACATGCATGCCACGACCAAGGCGCATTACAACTAGCTTGTTGTTGCTCGTGGTAAGATTGTGGTAAGACAATGCTGTTGTTGCTCATAGTCGAATCGCGGCAAGCATGTCGCAGGGCGACTATAGTAATGGTCGGTTTTAATAAACTAACCCCTCGCCCCAAACCCTCAATCTCCCCTCTAAGACATCATACATTAGGAGAAACATAAATTTCATCCCCTAATCATAGCAAATCTCCAACTTCCTCCCTAGTATTTTTGGATTTTGAAGGTATGTATTGCTAAAACATTATGCTTTGCACAACATGTGCATTATTCTTAGTTCTTAGGCTATGATGGTGTATGGGATAGAGTTAGGGCATAATTACATGTACTACAGTGATAGATTTTGTGGTTTTTGATTGAGGAGTTTCTAGCACCCTTCATATCCTAGTTTACATGTTTAAACACAACAATCTAGTGTTCGATAAAAATGTCCCAATCAATTGTTTCTCATACAACTTACACCTTTAGGTTGGGGATATGATGGTTTAAGTTTGGGGGAGTTTTTGGCATCTATTTGACTCTATATAGTATGTATATTTTCTATTCTTGGTTGATATCTTATATTCAAACTTGTGCATTGTAGGTACATCCCCCAGAGCGAAAATACTGCCAACGACCCGCCATATATCGGCTTTTGTAGCCACAAGCTCCACAACCACCATTGTCTAATGACATATGAGCAGCTCATGTCTAGCATCACACATTCACTATGCGTAGAGTACACTATTTCCTTTTATTTCTTTTTGTTACATTGGGATAATGTGTGATGACCCGCTCCCACCTACGGGCGCCACCAGTGAATAATCGACCGGATTACTCACTCACCAAGCCAAAAACTAAAGAGATGGACTATGTTTTAACAAGAAATTCCCTAAGTAGGGACTAGGCTTCGTCTTTCTCTTCGCTCAACTCAAGGAATCGATCACAAAATAATTAAAGAAAATACAGTAGAATGGGACCCGAAATCCGAATGAGCTTTACTGTAACCCCCCCCACTTTTTCAGGCGCGTTATAACTTGGGACAATTCTAGGATAATAAATTTTTTTCCTTTAAAACTAATGCTAAACCATAATCATTCCTCATATCATCCCAAAATTTTCATACATTTATCTCGAAAGAGAATCATCATAAACATCAAATGCAGAAGCTAGAATCGAACCTAACATCTTGACATTAATCACAAATAAGGTTATACATTATCATTAACCATAAATGAGGTTATACATCATCATTCCTCAAAGCGTTCAGAATTCAAAGTAACAGAACTTAAATACATGGGCTACATAACATACATTCAATTCATTATACACTTTGCTAAGTGCCATTTCATGCTTCATTCATCTTTGTTTCTACTACAATCTCCATCTAGAACGTTTGAATATTCTAGGGGCAAAGCCCAAGTTAGATGATGAATTATCTAAGTAAGGGAACAGTAAACATATTTCGTACATGGATGCAAAATGTCATTTTCCATTTTATTTCGATTTGAGTCGACCGCATCTTATTGCTACTCCTTATTTTCACAGCCTCCTTACCAAGCCGAGGTGTATGGGTGCACCCTTGGAAGAGCAGTAGTCCCGACCCGGACTCTCAAACCTTTATGCGAATGCATGATCAACAATATCATCGTGTACATATGCATATTTCATCATCAATACATGTAAATACAATCTACATGAACATATTCACATCAAGACATGAAAACATGATATAATCATTTACTTAAAATTAGGTTTTGGGTAGAACCATTTACCTTCTCAAGCTTATTGGGCTACCTTGATATTTGCGCATTGCCTCGAAATAAGTGCATCATCTCGATTTGTGTGCCAACATCAAAATTTGTATAAGTCACTTCAACTTAAGCCTCAAAGCACCCTAATTATCATATTTATTTAAATAAGTATTAAAATCTATTTTTTTCATAATTTTTTGTATTTTCTTTATTTTTCTCTTTATTTCTTCCTATTTTTCCTCAATAAATCCAAAGTAATTATTTCTCAAATATTTCACTATAACAATTCATAAAATAGCATTCTTGAATTTTTGAAATTTTTAAAAAAATTTTACTCACCTTGACTTAGCCTCTCAGGCTTCCTCAATATCCCTAACCTCGACACGAATGCCCAAATTATTATTTTTGCCAAAATCTCTGGAATATTACCGAAACATAATTTCCTATATTTTTCATCATTTTTCTCCACATTTTTCCTCTTTTTTTATTTTTTTTCTTTTCTTTCTTATTTTCTGTTCTTCTTCTTTTTCTTCTTCTTTTTCTTCTTCTTCTTCTTCTTCTCCTACCCGCACAGTCCCTCCTGCGCGCTGGTGCCTCCGTTAGGCCCACTTCGCTGCTCCTTCTTCACGCTCCCGCCAGTCGCTGCGGTCTCGCTGGCCACTGCACTAGCCACCCCTGATCTTGCTAGCCTCCGTCCCGGCTGCGGCCGCGCTGCCCAGTTGCTGCAACCAGCCACCATTGTCGGCCCAAATAGCCATAGCTACTGCTCATACGCTCCTGATCGGCCTCAGCTAAAACTTCTTCAGGCCGCCAGAACTATCGCCTTAGCCGCCCCCTACATCGCGTCAGCTGCTGTGTGCTCACAGCCATGGTTGCTTATTGTGGTGGCTAACTTCGGCCACCCACGTGGCTCCCAACTACTCTTTCTTTCCCACTCGGTCTCCCTCCATTCCTCTCGGCCCTAGCTCTTACGAGCTCTTTCTCCCTCTCTACAACATGCTTTCTGCTTCTCCATTTCCATTTCGTCCCATTCTCTTCTCTCAGCCAATCCATTTGCTTCCTCTTTTGTAGGTAATGCACCAAATTTACAGCTAGTCATTGCACCATTTACAGCTGGTCGTCACCCCCTTCTTTCGGGGTGTCTCTCTGCCCAATGCAAATTTCTTTCTCAATTATGCCAATCTACCCCGTGTCTCACGAGCAAAGCCTATATATATATATAACACTATATATTACATTAATAATAGGAAAATTGCACATTTTACTCTCAATTTTTGTCTCTATTTCACTTGTGAAATTCCCTAATTACAAATTACACCTTTAAATATCAAATTAATTTTCATTACGATACCGAAAATCCAAAATTAATAACTCATAGTTTACTCAATAAGTACAATTTCATCCCTGTGCTCTCACCGAACCCTTGTTTCATCCCAAAACTACTTCAGGGTTTATCCTTACGTGAAACTGAAGCCCCCTTAGGGTTCCATTTATTTTTTGAAAGTCTCCTACGATGATTCAGTTTTTCAACTTGAATCGAAGTTGTATTTTTAGCTATACCGAAAACTGGCTCAATTTCGATTTCTTTTAATATCATAAATCCTATCTTGGAATGCTCGTCAAGACCATAACATTTTTCATAGACATTTACACTCCGAAGCATTCCTTGCAGTTGATTCGATACTTATAACTGTAAGAAATTATACTTAAGCCCACCTAATCTTTTGATAATTTCACCTATGACCCAATTTAAAATTACTCTTGAGCTCTTTAGAAAATTTGGGATATTACATTTACCTTTCTTCAACTCGCCCCACAACAAGCCAAAGGTTACCCAGGCACACAAAACAACATATCACATATCTACTGAGTATTGGGGATTTACGGGAAGTTTCATATCGAACCTTACACAATCCAAAAATTGGCATTCACCAAACTAAAGCCATATACAACATGAAATCTCAAAATCACATATACATTGTGCTGATTACAACCAACTAGATACCAACTAGCGCCAACAACATATACTTTCAACACACATGTATATATACAGGGATAAATACAACATACAAAACTTAGGCAACAACGTTAGTCGCCACATCATCCTCCCGACATCATCCTTGCTTCCATCTGGACTTGTAACATCTACAACACAAGGTAAAACTTCATGAGTCACAATGACTCAGTAAGGGTGCAAATGAATGTAAACAAGATAATATATGAGATGCAATGACAAGTAAGTATGCACGAATGACGAGGTAGCACTGCCCTTTGAACCCACCTATTTGAGGCATTAACCTCCCATGTTACCCCTAGCACCTAGCATGCATCTAGTCTCTCCCATGGCCATAGGACTCCACTAGACCACCTATAGAACATGCACAACACACAACTGCACACAATATATATCCATCAAAGTTTACTAAAAATTCGCAAGGCCACCCATCCTTGGGGCCATCCCTTACTTGGCTCGAAGCCTCTTCACTCTACCATGAGCGAGAATGCTTGCCTGAACTTCAAACTCTTCTAGGATCACCGCATCCCTAGTCGAATCTAGATGCAACCACACAAAATCCCATTGCATCAGAAATTAAACCAGGGGTTTAATCCAACCAACGCTTATTCTACATCATCTCACATAATGTAAATAATTCAAAAAGAAATAATTAATTTACCTTAACTGATCTAGAGGAGAAATCCAGCCAAATGCCCACACTGGCGTCACCTCCCTGGTTGCCACATCGCACCCAGAATCCATTTTCGAGCCTTTGGCATGCTCTTCAATCCTCAAAATAATTTCCAAAATGTTTTCTAAAATTTTTCGGCATTACCCCCCATTTTTCTCTTTTTTCTATATTTTTTATTTTATTTTTCTTTTCTCTTTTTTTTTTCTCTCCTTCATCTTCTTCCTCGCGCACCAGCGCCGACCATTGCCTAGCCTCCATCTCCACTATCGGCCGTCGCCATCGGCACGAGCAGCCACAATGACCTAACTTCCCTACGCGCTGCAACTGCCACAACCGCCATTGCCAGCTACTACCGTCGCCGCAGCCACCACAGGCTACCTCATGCCACCTCACGCAGAGTCGTCGTCGGCTGCTGCAGCTTCGCCCGCTGCTGTCTCTGGCCCCGCTCAACCTCCATCGTTGAGCAGCCATAGCCATTGCTTGACGTCGCTACTGTGCCCCTAGTGCATCGCTGATGCTTCAGGCCACCACCAATTGGCCATTTCTTTTTCTTGATCTCCCCATCTCTCTCACATTAACTCTCAGCCTCTCTCTCTGCTTCTCACTCTTTGCTCTCTCGGCCATGGCAAAGAAAATTAGATTTTAATTGCAATTTCACTGTTGCAAACTTGACCCCTAATCCACTTATATATATATATTACACATTTAGCCTTCAATATTTTCCTTAATTTCATTTAGGAAATTTGTAATTGCACTTGGACCCTCCAAGCCTTAATTAATTATCATCAAGCCATTCAAAATCTTGATTTCTAAAATATTAATAACCGAGAATTACCTGAAAAGATCGATTTTGTCCCTGTGCCCTCACAGGACCTTTATTCCATCCAAAAAAGCTTCAAAGTTGCCTCACTCACAAAACTAGACCACCCCTAGGGTCCCTTCAACTTCTAGAAGGTCTCTTATGACCATTCGATACCGGTTACCATTCGTGTTTATATATAAACTATTCTGGAAACTATTCCCAGTCTGATTGCTTTCAGTGTCATTAGCCTCACCTTGAGACGCTCACCAATCTCATGCCCTCTTCCCTAGACATCCAAGTCCCGGGGAATTCCCTGTCGTCGATTCAGTAATTTTATTAATTAATTTCTCGAAACTCATTTTTTGGGCTCTCCGGACCACCCAAGGTCCTTTAAAATTATTGAAAATTCAATTTTTTTTCCAACATCATGTAATACGGGGTATTACACAATGTATCATTTAAGTTTGGGGAGGGGGGATTTACCTTATTTGGGTGTGATGTGTTTATTTTGCTTAGGTGATGCTTTAAGTGGCATGTTTTAAGTCTAGGGTTGTGATAATGATGTTAAAAAAAAAATGTGTTTGGTTTTGTTAGATAGCCTTACTGGAAAAGACGAGAATAATTTGGTACTATTTTGATTCTTATAGAAAGTGATGCTACTCACTTTGTTTTGCTAACTCTCTTGTCCATGTGAGACTTATATTGAGCATAATTGCCAGGATATTCATTGCATAGGCTGAATACACTTACTAGGTTGCTAGTTAGACTTCTTTCTTTGAACCAATTTTGTGAACAAAACTTAATCACTTAGCCTAAGAAAAGAAGTTTGGGGATGGTTGAGCTGTGGTAGTATCTATTTAAGAATGTGTTGATTCTGTGCATGTTGAAAATTTGTGTGGAGTGTGTTTGGCATACTAATGGAAGCTAGGCAATGACCAAAGGCTAGTGATCAAATCCCTGTGTTACTATGTCGTGCACGTAATAAAAATTAAGCCTGCATATATCTTATACCTCTCTTTGTAGCCTAATGACTCAAGTGATTAAATCCCTTAGGGTATCTTAAATCTTGGTGCCCTATCGTCATCTAACTTGGGAGTCATCGATTGAAAGCTTGCTACAAGGGTCTGAAAGTAAAGCAAGATCGCTACGTGGTAAGCAACGTAGTTCAAAAATTTTGAACCTTACCCCGATCCCGGTGATTGGATCAACGTCGAAATCAAATCATTCACAAACAAATAAATAAATCTAACCTTTAGATTATCGAGTCGTTCGCGGATTTGAGCCGTCCAAGCGTCCGACCTCTAACTCATGATACGCGGCACGCGTCCGTTGGCAAGGAGAGCGGAATATGAGTGCTAGTTCCTTCTCCTTTACACGGCTTGTGTATGGACGGAAAAAGAACGCCCTCGTTTCGTATTGATGCCAAAAGAAACGGGAAGAGTGAACGGTAATACGTTTTTCAACTCTTGAAAAACGACACCAAAAACCCTCTTCCATTTGGGCAACCCATAAATGGGTATTTATAGGGAACTCTAGGGTTTCTTAAACCCTAATGAAGATGGGCCGGCCCATTTAATTTAGTCCAATTAGTAACGTAATTAAATGGGTTTATTCTAGTCCAACTAGGAATATAATTAAATAGCCCAATCCTTTTATAAGTTTAAATAAAATATTTTGGCCTAAATCTAATTTAAGCCCAAACATAATATTTAATATTTGGTCCAAATCTAATTTGGTCCAAATATAATATTTAATATTTAATATTTGGCCCAAATCTAATTTAGTCCAAATATAATATTTATTTTAATATTTGGCCCAAATCCAATTTAGTCCAAATATTAACTTAAGCCCAAATATATTTTATTTCCTATTTGCCACTCTACCAAATAGAAAATTATTAAATTAGAAACTCCTTCCTAATTTAATCAATTGCCATTTTAGGAAACTCTTTCCATTACGATGACTTCTCGTCATATCGACGTCATTACGTCTATTTGTTCTTTTTTCGTGAGAACCTATGACGGCAAAACTTCTTGTCGAAGTGTCCCACTTAACCATACGTCCACTCTCCTGATTTAAGCCAGGGACCGTGCCTATTGCATATGACTCATTAGGCTTCCGAATATGTTGGCAATGTGTTGGTACAAACACATAAGACAATATTGGCCTCTAGCAAGGCATCATGCCTACCCAATTATTCAGAAGGATTCATAATTTGCAAATAACCTTTCACGAGCATGGTTACCGTGTAATTCGATCCTCTCGTCAATGTATCTTATGTGATCTCAAGTATGGCGATGTGTTGCTTGATAATGATCACATGAGTTTTTCTTCGGTCTTCCGGATATCTTTACTTAATTAGAAAGTAAATCAATAACTCTTTATTGATCTCTTTCACCATGGCCATGGATTTAAAGTGAATATCCACCGAAGGCGCCTTAGATACATCATCCTCTATCAAGGGATAGACGAGTCCCATCTTAGTTATGCACCCATCTCCATAAGCCTCACGATATGCCCAACGATAGCCCACGTGCAGCCTTTATCTAGGCCCATCGAAATGATGTCAAAGCATATCGGTCTTCTTATGAGATGACCGTGACAACCTCAGGTCCAAGGATTAGTTACACCCATCTTGTATGAGAATTCCATCAACATATAACCAAAATGGATTCTCATGGCGAGTCATGTCTAGTGACACGTTCTCCAACATTGGTCACCTATGTACTTGTCTAGGCATCCCCATGCCTATGGGTGTGAGACCCCCGTTGCTATCACATAGAAAAAACATAGCACATACAAGTCTTACAGCATTGTCAATGTCCATTCTTGACATTGCTACGACTTGGGACGTTTAATGATGTCTAGAAACTGTGATGCATCATCTCACATCTTTACATATTAATCACAGTATACATCATATGGACTTCTATCTAGTTTCATTCGGTTATTACAATAATAACAAGAAACTAATAGTATGACTTCTTGTGAATTTGAACAACTCCTTATTCAAATAATAAATATGATTACAATTGTCATTGTACAACATGCCCAATCTGATTGGGTCTAGAGCACCTACACTAACAGGGTCATCTAGAAAGCTTAATGGAGTGAGGTCTTGCACATAAAATATATATATATATATATATAGAGAGAGAGAGAGAGAGAAAGAGAGAGTATGAATCAAGCAAGGCCAAGGATAAAAAAAATTTGAGCAAGTTTGTGTTGATATTTTTTTTTTCTTTGGATTGAGACAACTAGTGGGTCTGACTGTCTAGTGGATGTTAGAATGCTAAAACATTTAAAATAAGGGAGAATCTTCACAGATTAAGGTAGAGCTATTATTGGCTGGTCCCAACCAGACTTGAGTAAGAAACAAAATAGTAGTTGAGAGCAACCTTAGAATACCTAGGGATTGAACAAAAATATCAAGTTTGGGGTTGAAGTGCATACCATGAGAGGGAAAGTGTAAACATGACAATTAAAGGGTTGGGATACCAATAGCCTTATGCATGATACTAAATCTGACTGAATATGCACAAACACACGTCAAAACATGGAATAAGTACAAAACTTTTGTGTAGCATTACTTGAAAACTCTGTGTGAATTATGAACATTTTCAATATCTGATTTAGTGTTATTTATTCTCAGTTGAAGGGTGGTGTATTTGAGTTGATAGTCTTGCTCTGGACAATCAAGAGTTTAAGTTTGGGGGTGTTTTATAAGTATCTTTTATACACTTATTTAGGCATATAAACTTAGCATTTATTCATTTAATGGACATGATTACTACCTAATGTGGTTTAATATTTGATTATGTAAGTGCAAATCTCATGTTAAATGGACTTGGAGCAAAAATGATGACTTTAGTGCTTGATTGGAGCTAAACCAGGCGTTAAAGGAATGGCTGGATACCTTTGGGGGTCAATGTTGATGAATTCATAAAGCATCGAGAGGAAAACATAGATGTTTGATCACCATTAAAGTGTGTTTGTGATTTATATTGATTTCAAGAGATTCAATATAAATTGGCACATGGTAATAAACAACATAAGGTCCTACAATAGATAGAGATGCTATTATTCCTTATGAAATCATTATGAGATGATTAGTGAGAGTGAATACATGCTTATGTATTCGCAGGTTAATTAGAGATAATTAATCTCATATATAAGCATAGAACCAAATGACCATTGAGAGAGGCTTCCGGTTGACATAGGATCATTGATTTTCAACCTCAGGCAAGAAGTGGCAAACTCAGGTGATGAAGAATTAAGTCATATAAAGAACAACGGTGAATTCATGAACCCTAGTGCCTTAGATTATTAAGTTTTGAAATCTAAAGAATTACTTTTTTGTGTCCATAGTTCGTTAATCAGTTCTAGTTAGTATAGAACCAATTGTTAATAGCTTATAATTGTTTGTGAGATTTGTTAAAGTAAAGCGTAAGTAAAGTAAGAGTCAATAGCTAATCCTCGAGGGTTCGACACTCGACTCGTCACTATATTAGTTCTTACGATCCGTCCACTTGTGGGATACAAATCAGCGAACAACCATCACTACCTCATGCTCTCGAGCGAGTCCTTAGTGGCATTATCGCTCCTAGGGATGCACCTATGCACAAGTTTGAATGCAAGATATCAACCAAGAATAGGCAATATACATACTATATAGAGTCAAATGGATGCAAAAAACTCCCCCAAACTTAAACCATCACATCCCTAATCTAAAGGTGTAAGTTGTATGAGAAACATTTGATTGGGACATTTTATCGAACACCTGGTATGCATGTCATGCCTAAACACATGAAATAGGACATATAAGGTGTTAGAAACTCCTAAATTTATAAACCACAAAATCCATCACCTCTTCAAATGCAATCATGCCCTAACTACATCCCATATACCATCATAGCTTAAGAACTAACAACAATGCACATATTGCCCAAAACATAAATGTTTAACAACACATACCTTCTTAATCCGAGAATGCAAGGGAGAAGATGCTCAATTTGTTGTGATTCGGGGATGAAATCTCTATGTCTCTTAATGGATGATGTCTTAGAAGGGAGATTGAGGGTTTGTGTTGAAAGGATTTTGGGAGAGATTGTGAATAGAAAGGACAAATATGGGGAGAGGGGTTAGTTTATTAAAATTAACCCTTATTGCGGTCAGGTAGTGGCATGACCATGAGCTATAACAAGCATGTTGTGGCACGGTATAGCCACAGTATGGATGTTGTGGTCCAACTGTAAGCAACATAAATGTTGCTGTAACACGCCTGGGCCATAACATGCTTGTCGTGGTTCAACCGCAAGCTCTCTCTCTCTCTTTAAAATCCAATTGGCTCTAAATGACACCTCATTTTGCAAACTAGCACATTATATGATAGAGTTCATTATGCTCACTGGGATGTGGTTATGATGAACTCGACGTTGTTGTTCTTAAGTAATAAATCCTAAAAAAAGACAGTTTAACCTAAGAATAACACTCTAACCTAATTCAAAGTGAAACAAAGTAAAGAAAAGAAAAGAAAAGAAAAACACTTTTAATACGACAATAAATAAAAGGGATAGGAAATTGGGTTGCCTCCCAATAAGTGCTTGTTTAAAGTTGTTAGCTTGACTTTGCCGTTGTGCTCATGCTAGATTGTCCAACTTGGTGAATATCTTTTCCTTCAAAAAATATGTCTCTAAATATGGTTTAAGTTTCTACCCCTTCACCATAAATGTGCACTTTGTATCATGATGGACTTCGACTATGCCATGAGGATGTACATGTACTATAGTGAAAGGCCTAGACTATCTTAAACACAACTTTTCGAGGAAAAGCTTGA
The DNA here is from genome assembly GCF_014633365.1 of Diospyros lotus. Taxonomy (NCBI): domain Eukaryota; kingdom Viridiplantae; phylum Streptophyta; class Magnoliopsida; order Ericales; family Ebenaceae; genus Diospyros; species Diospyros lotus. Next base: position 31,638,568 of record NC_068341.1, on the reverse strand, counting down.
GCCACGAGTTAAATAATAAAACCTTATGCCTACCTTCAAATTTCTTCCTTTGGATATGCTTGTTGTGCCATCTTTTGGTCTCTTCCTTGTATGATTTTGCATTCTCATATGCCTCTAGCTGTAATTCATCCATTTCGTTCAATTGTAGCATCCTTTTTTCACCAACCTCTTTTAGATCAAAGTTTAACTTTTTCATTGCCCAGTAAGTCTGATGCTCCAACTCGATAGGTAAATGACATTCTTTTCCAAAAACAAGTTGGTATGGTGACATGCCAATTAGAGTTTTGAATGTTGTACGATAAGCCCATAATGTATCATCAAGCTTCCTAGACCAATCTTTTCAGGATGCATTCATAGTGAGTTCAAGAATCTTTTTCAACTCTGGATTGGAGATTTCCACTTGACCACTTGTTTGGGGGTGATATGGAGTAGCAATCTTATGTTTCACCCCATATTTTTCCAAGAGAGATTCAAAATGTCGGTTACAAAAATGCTTTCCTCCGTCACTTATAATGGCCCAAGGGGTTCAGAAGCGAGTAAAAATATTCTTTTTGAGAAAACTCATCACTACCCGGCCATCATTAGTATGTAATTCCACTCCTTCTACCCACTTGGAGACATAGTCTACCTCTACTAGGATATACAAATTAGAGAATCATGGCAGAAACGACCCCATGAAGTAAATGCCCCAAACAATAAACAATTCAAGAATACCATGCAGAGGCATTTCTTGATTTCTCGATATGTTCCCCACCTTTTGGCATTGATCACACTTTTTCACCAAGGTATGAGCGTCTTTGAATAGAGTTAGCCAATAAAACCTAGATTGTAGTACCTTAGTTGTAGTTTTTGTGGCCCCAAATTGTCCACCATATGGTGACGCATGTCATTGCCCCAGGATCATTTCCATCTCATCTTCTGGAACACACCCTTAAATTACCTAATCAACATCTCTTCAGTACATAATAGGATCTTCAAAAAAGTAGTGTTTAAGCTTTAAAAAGAAATTTTTTCGTTGCTGGTAGTCATAATAAGAAGGCATAATGTTACCTGCAAGATAATTCACATAGTCAGCATACCATGGTGCCTCTATTTCACTGGTTTCCCGCTCCACCCTGAAAATCTATTCATCTGGAAACCTTTCATTGATGTCTTCTATTTTGGTTTAATTGGGCTACTCCACTCTAGAGAGATGGTCAGCTACCACATTTTTGCATCCTTTCTTATCCCAAATCTCCAAATCAAACTCTTGAAGAAATAGTATCCATATAATTATCCCCAATTTTGCATCTTTTTTTGCAAATAGATACTTCAAAGCTGTATAATCTATATAGACAATCACTTTTGATCCAATGAGGTAGGATCAAAATTTCTCAACTGTGAATACTATTGCTAGTAACTCTTTTTCTGTAGTGGCATAATTCATTTGAGCATCATTAAGAGTTCAAATCACATAGTAAATACATGTAGAATTTTATCCCTTCGTTGTCCCAAAATTTCCTCTACTACATAATCACTAGCATCACACATGAGTTCAAACGACATGTCCCAGTTTGGTGCCATAATCACTGGTGCAGAGGTCAACTTTTCCTTAAGAGTGTTAAAAGATTTTAGACACTCCTCAGAAAAGTCAAATTTTGCATCATTTTCCAACAAGTGCATGAGGGCTTTGTAATCTTGGAAAAATCCTTAATAAATCGTCTGTAAAATCTGGCATGTCCCAAGAAACTTCTGATAGGGCTTAATTGTATACATATTTTTATCTAATTTTCATCTTAACTTTATGCTATTTTTCCTACTTAAAATGTGTGTTATATGGATTTTACATAATTGGAATCTCTTTTAGTAGGAAGCAAGTAAAGGAAATTAATTTCAAGAATTTGGCGTAAAAAATATATTATAAATTAATTTATAATTTTAATTTCAAAATTAATATTATAATATAATTAAAGTATTAATAACCATTTGAAGGAGGTAGCCACAATTGGAGGCATTGATTTGAAGTAAGGAGTCCAATTGAAATTGGAATTGGAGAAGGCCACACTTTAGATATATATAATATTATAAGGGATTAACTTAGAGGATTTTTGGAAAGAATTGCAATTGAAGACATCCAATTGGAAGGCTAGGGCGGCCATACATGTATGTATATATATATATAATAATAATATAAAGATGAACAAAGGGAAGGGGGAGATTGGAAATGACCACATAACAAGAAGAACAGAGAAGCCTCACTGCCAAGGCGCAAGCAATAGCAAGACACAGGACGAACGAGGGCAAGCTGAGAGTAGCAGTTATTCGGATTCGATATCCAAATTTGTTCCAAATCTGGACTTTCCTTTGCTTAATTAAATTGTTCCAAATCTTTCTTTTTCTTCCTTGTTTAATTAATTTTCTTATGCTCCCATTGTTACTTTGGATTTTAATTAATTCTTTCATGAACTAGTTTATTAGACTAAGGCCATGTTATGGACGAAACTATGATGGTGTACTTTTTATGATTTTTATGTGATTGAATAGTTTGGGTTATGTTGATTTGTGTGATATTGGATTTATTCCTTGTGAATGATTGACCATTATTTACATGATTTGATACCTAATTTTAAGATCGAGAGGAAATAGGTTGGGGATTGCATCATAAGTACCATACACCATAAAGTAAAATCGACTAGAGATAGAATTGATTTCTTTATGCAACTTTTAATGGTGAGGTGACCCATAAGTCACTGTAAGTTAGGAATTTTACAAATTGTAATGTGTTTTCATTAAATTAACTTTCATAAAGATGTAGGAAGTTATTAAATGAGAATAGACTTGTTACAACCCTGAGATAGGGTAATGAATGTATTAGGAGATTTCGTCATGGCATACTCAATATACTAATTCATTCGCATAAAATCCAAAATTTGCACTGCATAGCTAAGTTCATACATGTGTCTTAGTTATTAAAATCTATTAATTTCTTCTGTTTCAGTTGCTATCTAACTTAATTTTATTTTTTATTTTAATTAATTAGTTTAATCAAATTATTAATATTCGATTGGATTAACTTAAAATAGGTAATTCCATAATTTCATAAATTAAATAGGTTAGTCCTTGAGGGATCGATACTTAGACTCATATCCATTATATTACTTGATACGAACTAGTATACTTGTTAGGTTTTAAGCGATCAACTTTTGATACTCTTGACTAATGTTGGTGGAGGAAGTTTCTCAATGACTTGAATTTTTACCTTGTCGACCTATATACCCTTGACTGAAATCCAATGTCCTAGTACAATTCCTTCTTGAACCATGAAGTCACATTTCTCCCAATTATGCACCATATTTGTTTCTTCATGGTGCTTTACAACAAGAGTTAAGTTCTTTAGACATTCATCATATGAAGAACCAAAAACTGATAAATCATCCATGAATATTTTAATAAATCTCTCCACCATGTCCGAGAACATTGACATTGTGACACCTCGACCCCACTCCCAGGTGCCACCATAACCCAAGGTTATAGCTATGGCTTATCTTGAAAGTCGGCTATACCCTACCAACAAAAGAAATAATATAATATAGGTTCCTTGGGTGGGGATCAGGCTTCTCCGCCTTCATTTGTCGAGAACTTGAGTCCAAAAATACACAGGTAGTAGAAAGGCACTCGAGTCTCACACCCGACCAGGCCTTAGGACAAAATCCAATTTCCCACGATTAAAATAATTTCTAACAAACACAAGTAATATTCCACTAACATGAGTCTTAACCGACTCCAGCAATTCTAATACAAAATACATAAATAACATATAAAATTGACCAAAATCCTTTCACAACTTGCAATCCTTATCAACCAGCAATTCATTCACTAGTATCGCTTTTCCCTTCCTAGATCTTAAGCCATCTATACGGTATGTGGGGAAAAAAGGGAGGGTGAGTCCTAAGACTCAGTAAAGGTAATATGTAATATAGTAAATTAAAGCTCATGACAAACATAGAAAAATGTGAAGTGAATCATGCATGTAGGCCTATCCACTGCACCCTAAAGGATTTTGGTGGCCCCAAGTGGTTTCTTCTAGGACCCCATCTTGAGACTCACACGGTCAAAAACCCACAGCCTAATGCCTAGGCACTCCCTTGTCCTTATATGCAAGTCATGACGAAACAATTTACATACAAAACATATTAAACCCTTACAGAATTTACGTTTATTGCTTTACTTACAGAATTTCTTTGAACTATTGAAATTATCGATGTCACGTCCTGAAATCCTCTAACCAAAATTAAAATAAAATGATGAGAATAATTCCAATAAATACCAACAAAATAATTTTAGATATATCTCGCTTATGTATTTTTCCCTTACACATATAAACTAGCAGAGTTTTTGTAATTTTTCTTCTTATAGTGGGGGTGGAATCGGCTGTTGAAATAGCTTAAATAGGTGGGGGAAAAAAATATTGTAACTTGGTGGCCAAGGAAGGGCTTCCCAGCCCGTGCCACGTGGTGCCACCCAATGGCTGCGCATGGCTGTTGTGTGGCCTCCCGAAAATGGCATCGTTTTGTCACCCTTGTGGCTGGAATAATTCCAACCTTTTTCTCCCCTACCCGCCTGCACGCCTTGCCTTAAACCCGCATTACTTTGCTGCCCCTTGCGTGCATGATCGCCTGTGCTACAAGCTCCCTTAACATTATATATGCGCATTTTAATCTTGAGGTGATTCTATCTTCTTTGCTAAAAATAAAATCCAACATTTTTCTCACAAGACTCGAACCCAAGACCTCTTACTATACCTTTGCACACACAACAGCTAGGCCACTAGCTTCCTTGTTGCATAACCTTAACAAATTAATTTTTTACCAACTTCAAATTATATTTTAAACCTAAGAAATTTCATAATCTTTTTCCCCAATTCCCTTCTGTTTAGAAACAAAATAAATTAAATATTTTCCATTAAATTCCTCAAGTCCACAAATCATTAATAAATCATAAACAAATTATTTTTCATAAATCACCTCTTAATTCAACGACGATGATCCTCCTTAATTGTCCCAATCAAAACTCTCAATCCATTATGGGAAAGAATGAAGATTTGCAAGATTATTTGAATAGAATCAGTTATTTTAGTAAAGAATAATGTATCATTGTATAGGATCAGTTATTCTAAGGAAACTAGATTTTCCTGCTTCTTCTCCTTAATTAGTTGCTAGAGTCTAGATGTATATATGTATCAGCTTTACAGAGTCTATGATTTTGCATCCTTGGAAAAACATATATAGAAGATTTCTCTCAATAATCAGTTTTCTTTCATGGTATCAGAGCATTGGTGACTCTTAAAATCTCTAAATGCTTCTGCAACCTAACCCTCTATTACAGTCGTCACTATGACAAAACAAGGCAGCAAAGGATTGACAATGTCTAAGGCCACCACAGAAGCCTTGGACTCTTACTCACTACACCACTCGGACCACCCGGGTATGATACTCGTCTCCAAGGTGCTTGAAGGCAACAACTACAGCACATGGAGTTGGGCTATGCGAATTAGCTTAAGTGCTAAGAACAAGATTGGATTTGTCACAGGTTCAATCAAACCACCTCCTTTAACATATGAAAGTTTTCCCTCTTGGCAACGTTGTAACGACATGGTAATCTCATGGTTATTAAACTCTATCCATCCCAGACATAGCAAATAGTGTGATTTATGCAGAAACTGCAGCAGAAATCTGGGCGAACCTACAAGAGCATTTCTCCCAAGGGAACGATTCAAGAATTTTTGAGATCAAACGGGACATCGTTGAACATAGGCAGGGACAACAGTCAATTTTGGTTTACTACACAAAAATTAAAGCTTTTTGGGATGAACTTTCATCTTATCATGAGACCCCGACCTGCTCATGTGGTGGGTTGGAGAAACTCAAGAAACGAGATGAGAAAGAGAAAGTTATGCAGTTTCTTATGGGATTGAACGATAGCTGTGCTAATGCTCGTGGACAGATATTAATGATGCAACCTCTGCCAGATACACATCGAGTTTACTCACTTATCCTTCAATAAGAGAAGTAGGCTGAAGTCTCTCTCAATCGTGGAAATATTCACCACCATGCCATGCTTACTAATCAGAACACCAAAACAACTCAAGTGCATCAGGTTCAAAAGAAGAAGACACCAGAACACTGTTCTTACTACGATCAGGATTATCATACCATTGAGAAATGCTATTATCTACATGGATTTCCAATTGGTCACAAGTTCCATGGGAAGAATGTGAAGCCTCCCAATCAACGCCACACAAGAGAAAATAATGTAAAGGTGGACACGAACAAGACATTGGAGACAGGAGTAAAATTCATTCCAACACATGATGGTCCAAGACTCACAACTGATGAATATAACCAATTAATGGCTATGATTCGGAAAAGCAATGATGGTAATTCACAACATTTTGCAAATACAATAGGTATATTATCCCAAACTGCTCCAGTTGCATCATACTCAAAACTTTGTTGGATCTTCGATAGTGGAGCCACGGATCATGTTACTTCCTCAGTTGAGCTATTAAACCAGAAAAGTTTGCCCAGGACAACCACCATTAGCACACCAGATGGTGGTCAGACACATATTGAGTCAACTGGTTCATTGCATATCACACCACATATCAAGCTGGATGGAGTTCTCAAAGTTCCACAATTTCGAGTTAATTTACTATTAGTTAGTAAACTAACACAAGAATTGAAATGTACAGTGACATTCTTTTCTGATTTTTGTGTTATGTAGGACGCTACTACGAGGAAGACGATTGGCTTGGGCAAGCAACATAATGGCCTCTACTACCTGGTACAAGATCAAAATCCAGCCTTGGCCTGCGCTATTCGCAAAAATTCTAATCTTTGGCATCAACGTCTTGGGCATCCATCATCCGATCCTCTTCAAACTCTTACAAAACTCAATCATGCAATTTATTTTGATTCTAAACATGTCTGTGAAAATTTTTCTTTAGCTAAGCAAACTCGTTTACCCTTTCCAGCTAGTTTAATTTCTTCTCAATCACCTTTTGATTTGATACATTGTGATATATGGGGACCACATCGAATAAAATCTCATTTTGGGGCTTGTTATTTCTTAACAATTGTTGATGATTATACCCGATATACCTGGATACACTTAATGAGCTTTAAATCTGAAACACAAGGGATATTGCAATCATTTATTTCTTGGGTGAAAAGATAATTCAATTCCCTCATTAAGACTCTTCGAACTGATAATGGTACTAAAATTTTCTCTATGAAACAATATCTAGACTCCAAAGGGATAAATTATCATCACTCATGTACTTCAACTCCACAGCAAAACAAGGTAGTTGAGAGGAAACATCGCCATCTTTTAAATGTGGGAAGGGCTCTTCGTTTCCAAGCAAACTTACCATTGCAATTTTGGGCAGAAAGTGTTTAAACAGCTTACTATTTAATTAATCGCTTACCCACACCTCTTCTTTCTTACAAATCACCATATCAACTTCTCCACAACAAGCCACCTACATATAACACCTTCGAACCTTTGGATGCCTTTGCTATGCCACCAACCTTCTACCTATACACAAATTTGATTAAAGTGCCCGACGTTGCATATTTGTTGGTTATCCACTTGGTCAAAAAGGTTATCGGGTATATGATCTTACAACTAACAAATTTTTTTCTTCACGAGATGTTGTCTTTCATGAACACATTTTTCCATTCCATGCTAACCCACAGGAAGAACAATGTGATAAGGTGGTCCTACCCTTACCATACATCTCAGAAGAACTAATCAAAACAGAGATAAACAACCCACAAGCAAATGACCATTCGCCCATTTCCCCAACATTGCCTCCATCACCAATACCTATCACAAATGAGCCCACCCCTAATCCTCATACTATTATGCCTCCATTACCAGTCACTTGTCATTTTGATCTCACCAAACAACCAAATGTCAAACTCTAAAATGATCAACTTTATCACACGGCCTTGGTTGCACCCAGCCAGTCTTCTTCTTTGTCAGGTACGCATCATCCTTTACCTCGGTATATCTCTTACCCACAACTTTCCCCAAAATATCAAAATTTTGTTTGTGCCATTACTACATTTGTGGAACCTGTAACTTATGAAGAAGTAGTGTTAGATTCAAATTGACGGGATGCAATGGCTACATAATTACATGCTCTTGAACAGAACAACACTTGGACTCTTACACCACTTCCTTCTAGTCATCGTCCAATTGGATGCAAATGGGTGTACGAGATTAAACATAACTTTGACAGCACAGTTGAGCGATACAAAGCCCGGTTGATGGCCAAAGGCTTTACTCAACGTGAAGGGATTGACTACAAGGAGACATTTGCTCATGTTGCAAAATTAACTACAATCCGCTGCTTACTTGTTGTGGCTGCAGTCCGCAATTGGTCACTTCATCAAATGGATGTTCAAAATGCTTTCCTCCATGGTGACTTACTTGAGGAAGTCTATATGCAGCTACCCCCTGGTTTTCGTTGACAGGGGGAGACACCTATGGTATGCCGACTCAACAAGTCACTCTATGGACTTAAACAAGCCTCTCGTAACTGGTTTCACAAATTTTCTGAACACATTCAGCAATATGGTTTCCATCAATCTAAGGCTGATTATTCTCTTTTCATAAAGGTTTTTGGTGAGTCTTTCACAGCCGTGCTTATATATGTAGACAACATGGTCATAACTAGCAATGATGAGAATGCAATTGTTGATCTTAAAAAGTTTCTTCACACCAAATTTCGCATCAAGGACCTTGGCCAAATATGATATTTCCTTGGTATTGAAGTGGCACGTTCAACTAATGGTATTTCAATATCCCAACGAAAATACACTCTTGATATCCTAGATGAAGCAGGTTTACTTGGGGCTAAACCATTGTTAACTCCCATGGAAGAAAATATTAAACTCATGCCCATAGTAGGAGACCTATTGAAGAATCCATCCACTTATAGAAGGTTAGTCGGAAGACTAATCTATCTTACCATTACAAGACCATAGATAAGTTATTCAGTTCATATTTTAAGCCAGTTTATGCAAGAACCAAGAAAGCCCCACCTAGATGTTGTCCATCATCTCTTGCGATATCTTAAAGGCACACCTGGGCAAGGATTATATTTTCCAGCTAGAGGAAATTTAATTCTAAAAGGTTTTTGTGACACAGATTGGGCTCGATGTTCAATCATGAGGCGGTCTGTGACTGGTTATTGCATCTTTCTCGGAGGAGCTCTTATTTCATGGAAAACAAAGAAACAAGCGACAGTGTCAAGGTCTTCGACGGAATCAGAATATCGAGCCATGGCTTCCATTACGTGTGAGCTTACATGGCTCAAGTATTTATTGAATGACTTGCGAGTAAACCACCCACAACCGACCAAGTTATTCTGTGATAGTCAAGCATCACTCCACATTACTGCCAATCCAGTTTATCACGAACGTACCAAGCATATAGAGATTGATTGTCATGTTGTTCGAGAACGAATTCAATCAGGTGCAATTATAACTGCTCATGTTCCATCAACCTGCCAGCTTGTTGATTTGTTCACTAAGCCACTAGGTTCATCATTGTTTCATTCCTTCCTCAGTAAGTTTGGTGTTCTTGACATACACGCTCCAACTTGAGGGGGAGTATTATGGGAAAGAATGAAGATTTGCAAGATTATTTGAATAAAATCAGTTATTTTAATAAAGAATAATGTATCATTGTATAGGATCAGTTATTCTAAGGAAACTAGATTTTCCTGCTTCTTCTCCTTAATTAGTTGCTAGAGTCTAGAGTTGTATATATGTATCAGCTTTACAGAGTCTATGATTTTGTATCCTTGGAAAAACATATACAGGAGATTTCTATCAATAATCAGTTTTCTTTGGCACGGGTTGCCAATTAATCACCAAGGAACCATTTCAAGAGAAAAAATAAATTTTTATTCTTCTCCAAAATATCGGGATGTTACAGACATCATGCAGCGCTGAAACATGGCAGGGGCATTACACAAGCCAAAAGGCATCCGTTGGTAAGCGAACATGCTGTATGGACAAGTAAATGTTGTTTTCTCTCAATCTTCTAGAGCTATTGGAATTCAATTGTATCCCGAATAGCCATCAAGGAAGAAATAGTGAGTATGGCTTGCTAGTCGCTCCAACATTTGATCGATGAATGGCAAGGGGAAGTGATCTTTTAGGGTTGCCTCATTCAACTTACGATAGTCTATACAAACCCGTTATGTCGTAGTTGGTCGAACTAGAATGAGCTCATTGTGTTCATTATTTTTCCACTGTAATACCTCCTTTTTTTTTTTCACCACCTAAACGAGACTAACCCGTGTACTATCTAATATGGAATAAATAATCCCAGCATCAAGCAACTTTAATACCTCAGCTTGGACCACTTCTTAAAGATTAAGGTTAAGTTTGTACTAATGTTACATTACTGGCTTGTCTCTTCCATTAGTATTTTGTGTATGAAATAGATGGGTTAATGCCTTTGATATCTGTTATAATCCATCCAATGGCTAATTTGTATTGCCAAAGCACTCGAAGTAATTTATCATCCTTTTCCTGGCTAATAGAATTTGCAATGATAACTAGAAGAGTGGAGGATTCACCCAGATAAGCATACCGAAGATGAGATGGCAACTACTTTAACTTAAGTTTAGGAGCTTGCTGAATAGAAGGTAGAGGTCGTTGAGGACCCATGCCCAGTTCCATGTACTACTTCCCCTTTCTGATAGGTTTTGATCTTTGCAAGTACATAACACACTCTTCAATAGTAGCTGAATTGGAGTCTTCATCTTGTGAATGCATAATGCATGACTACCAAGGATCTGATGGGTGATCCAATGTCAAAGTATTAGTTGCTTCTCTGTTTATAATATCAATCTGAAAATAAGAATCTGAAGGACTAGGAAATTTGAGTACTTTGAACATGTTGAACGTAATATGTTCCTCATTCAACCTGAGGCATTAGTTGCCCTTTTGTACATCAATTAATGATCTTTCGGTAGCTAAGAAGGGTCGACCCAAAATAAGTGGGACGCCCCTATCTTCTCCCATATCCAAAATAATAAAATCAACAAGGAATATAAACTTATCCACTTTTACCAAAATGTGTTCAACAATTCCACGTGGATGTTTCACAGATCGATCTGCAAGCTACAATGATATCCTTGTGGGATTTCCTTCTCTTAACCCAAGCTTCCTAAAAATAGAGTAGGGTATTAGGTTGATACTAGCACCCAAATCGCCAAGAGCTCATTCAAAGTATAAACTACCAATGGTATAAGGAATAGTAAAACTCCCTGGATCTTTTGTAACACCCCACTTTTTCGGGCGTGTTATAAATTGGGACAATTATGGGATAATAAATTTTTTCTCTTTAAACTAATGCTAAATCATTTCATTCCTCATATCCATCACAAAATTTTCATACATCTATCTCGAAAGAGGATCATCATACACATCTATTGCGGAAGCTAGAATCGAACCTTAACTTTAACATTAATCATAAATCAGTTCTTACATCATCATTCCTCAAAACATTCAGAGTTTGAAGTAGTAGAACTTAAATACATGGGCAACATAACATACATTCAATTCATCATACACTTTGCTAAGTGCCATTTCATGCCTTATTCATTCTTGTTTCTACTATAATCTCCATCTAGAACGTTTGAATATTTTAGGGGCAAAGCCCAAGTTAGATGATGAATCGCCTAAGTAAGGGAACATCAAACATATTTCGTGCATAACTGCAAAATGAAAAATGTCATCATTCCTTTCTAGTTTGAGTCAACCGCACCTAACTGTTGCTTCCCATTTTTACAGCCTCCTTACCAGGCTGAGGTGTATGGGTCAACGGTGCTAGTCCATAATCCCAAATCCTGTGCAATGCATGACCAATAATATCATCGTGAATGTATTCACATTTCATCATAGCATGTAAATGCAATCTACATGACATATTCACTTCAAGACATGACAACATGATAAAATTATTTATATAAAATCAAGTTTTTGGTCAAACCACTTACAGGGGTAGGAACACTTACCTCGAACGTATCTCATAACATCTTGCTTCTTGTGCCATGTTTCTAACAAACTCAATTCGAAACCTCAACATACCCTGGTCACCATATTTATTCAATAATATCAATATTCCATTTTTCCTAATTTTCTCATAACTTTCCTCTATTTCTTCATATTTTTCCTTAATAAATCCAAACTAAATATTTCTCTATAACAATTCATAAAATAACTTTCCTGATTATCTAGAATTTTCTAGTAAATTTTACTTACCTTAGCCTCTCAGGTTTCCTCGATATGCCCGACATGCCTTAATTTTCTTGCACAACCTTGATTCTTGAGCCCTGCCTCGATTCTTATGTACCACCTCGATTCTCGTGCACTACCTCAATTTTTATGCACCACCATGATTTTCGTGCACCACCTCGATTCTCATGCATCGCCTCGATTTTTGTGCCCGGCCTTGAAATGCATGCCCGAACAATTTTCTTGTCAAAATCTCTGGAATATTAATAAATCTGCACTTCCAATTTTTCTAGAATTTTCTAGCACTTTATGGGATTTTTCCTATATTTTTCCCATTTTCTTTCCATTTTTCCATTTCTTTTCTTATTCTTCTTCTTCCTTCTTCCTTTTCTTGTCTCACGCGCATGGCCCCTATTCATTAGCACCTGCTGAAAGTAAAGCAAGATCGCTACAGGGCAAGTAGTGTAGTTCAAAAATTTTGAACCTTACCCCGATCCCGGTGATTGGATTAACGTCGAAATTAAATTATTCACATACAAATAAAATAAATCTAACCTTTATATTTTCGAGTCATTCACAGATTCGAGCCATCCAAGCGTTTGGCCTCTAACTCGTGATACGCGGCACGCGTCCGTTGGCAAAGAGAGTGGAATAGGAGTGCTAGCTCTTTCTCCTTTTTACGGCTTGTGTATGGACGAAAAAGAATGCTCACGTTTCAAATCGATGCCAAAAAGAAACGGGGAAGAGTGAACAGCAATACGTTTTTCAACTCTTGAAAAACTACATCAAAAACTCTCAAGTTTGGGAAACCCATAAATGGGTATTTATAAGGAGCTCTAGGGTTTCTTAAACCCTAATGGATATAGGACGACCCATTTAATTTAGTCCAATAAAGAACTTAATTAAATGGGTTTATTCTAGTCCAACTAAAAATATAATTAAATGGCCCAAATCTTATTATGGATTTAAATATAATATTCAGCCCAAATCCAATTTAACCTAAATATAATATTTAATATTTGGCCCAAATCTAATTTAGCCCAAATATAATATTTAATATTTGGTCCAAATCTAATTTAGTTCAAATATAATATTTAATATTTGGTCCAAATCCAATTTAGTCCAAATATTACTTAAGCCCAAATATATTTTATTTCCTATTTGCCACTCTAACAAATAGAAAATTTTTAAATTAGAAACTCCTTCCTAATTTAATCAATTGCCATTTTAGGAAACTCTTTCCATTATGACGACCCCTCGTCATATCGACGTCATTACGTCTCTTTGTTCTTTTTCTGTGAGAACCTACGACAACATAACTTCTTGCCGAAGTGTCCCACTTAACCATATGTCCGCTCTTCTGGTTTAAGCCAGGGACTGTGCCTATTGCGTATGACTCATTAGGCTTCTGATATGTTGGCAATGTCTCGGTACGAACACATAAGACAAGATTGGCCTCTAGCAAAGCATCATGTCTACCCAATTATTCAGAAGGATTCATAATTCGCAAATAATCTTTCAAGAGCAAGGTTACCATGTAATTCGATCCTCTCATCAATGTATCCTATGTGATCTCAAGTTGGCAATGTGTTCCTTGATTATGATCACATAAATTTTTCTTCTATCATCCGGATATCTTCACTTAATAGAAAGTGAATCAATAACTCCTTATTGATCTCTTTCACCATGGCCATGGATTTAAAGTGAATATCCACCGAATGTGCCTTAGATATATCATCTTTTATTAAGGGATAGACGAGTCCCATCTTGGCTGTGCACCCATCTCCATAAGCCTCGCGATATACCCAACAATTGCCCACGTGCAGCCTTTATATAGGCCCATCGAAATGATGTCAAAGCATACCGGTCTTCTTATGAGATGATCGTGACAACCTCAGGTCTAAGGATTAGTTATACCCATCTCGTATGAGAATACCATCAATATATAACCAAAAAGGATTCTCATGGTGAGTCATGTCCAGTGACACATTCTCCAACATTGGTCACCTATGTACTTGTCTAGGTATCCCCATGCTTATGGGTGTGAGACCCACATTACTATCATATAACAAAAACATAGCACATACAAGTCTTATCGCAATTGTCAATGTCTATTCTTAACATTGCTATGACTTGGGACGTTTAATGATGTCTAGAAACTGTGATGCATCATCTCACATCTTTATAGATTAATCACAGTATACATCATATGGACTTCTATCTAGTTTCATTTGGTTATTACAATAATAACAAGAAACTAATAGAATGACTTCTTGTGAAATTGAATAACTCCTTATTCAATAATAAATATGATTACAATTGTCAGTGTACAACATGCCCAATCTGATTGGGTCTAGAGCACCTACACTAACACTTGCACGCATGGCCGCCAGCCGGCTCTGCCACCCTCGCCGACCACACTGTTGATGCCCCGTCACTACGAGCCACCCTTGTGTGCTGCAGCTTCAGCGCGTCTGCCATGGCTGGCCATGGAAGCTCTTGGCCTCTTTGCCATGGCTGCCCGCTTGCTCGCCGGTTGCCTCCAACAATCGCGCAACCACCACACAATCGCCGCCAGCCGCTTGTAGTCACTATATGCTGTCATGGCTACGCCTCTAACCTTCTTCGTTCCTTCCAAGAGCCTCCTCACGCCATCGCCCTCTTGCTGCCTCGGCCGACCTCTGCTTGCGGGTACCCGTGCTTTATTTGAGCTTACTACCATGGCCAAATTCGATTATCTCTCATTCTCTATTTTTCTCCCATTTGCTTGCCCAAGCTCTCTGCCATTGCTTCCATTTCTTCAATCGCTCCCTCTATATATATAGGAGAAACACCCCTCAATAGCCTTGGCCACCACTCATTCTCCCTCTCAACATTCACCTCAAATCCTCTGCAATTCCCCAGCCCAATTCCAACATGCTGCAAATTTTCCCCCCACACCTTACACGCATGCACATATATACATATATAATATATATCTCACCCATTTAATTCCCATAATTATTTTTTATCACACTTAGGAATTCCTTAAATTGCAAATACACCCTTTAACGTCCAATTAATATGCTTTACGATGCTTCAAATCCATAATTAATAACTTCGAATTTACTCGATAAGGACGATTTCACCCCAGTGTCCTCACCGGGCTATTAATTCATCCCGAAACCACCTCAGGGTTGATTCTCAGGCAAAATCAGAGCCCTCCTAGGGTTCCATTAACTTCTCGGAAGTCCCCTTCGACCGCTCAATTTTTCAGTTTGAAACACAGCTGTACAAAAATCATCTCAGTTCTGATTTATTTTAATACCATAAATCCTATCTCGGAACGCTCATCGAGACCATATCATTTTTCATAGACATTTACACTCTGGGGCATTCCCTATAGTCAATTTAGTACTTATAACTGTAAGAAATTATACTTAAGCCCCTAATCTTTTAATAATTTCACCTATGGCCCAAGTTAAAATTACTCTTGAGCCCTTTAGAAAATTTGGGATATTACATCTGATATGCCCTACAAACTTGGAGAATAATGGGACTTAAAAGAGTTGCGAGACATGAACATGAAGCCCCAAAGGGCCAAAGGGTTACAAAAGATAAAGGAAACAAGCCAAAAGAGCAAGAGGTCGAGCCGAGACCAAGTAGAGAAGACCCACTCGGTTATGACCGAGTGGGTGTGACACTGCTTTTGTTTTTCGGATATAACTCTCTCATCCGAGCTCTAATTGAGGTGATTAAAATTCCTATGGAAAGAAAAGAGAATTATCTATAACTTTCGTGTTTTGAGTTTTGAGAGATCCCAGCCGCATCAAGGCTGAAATTGGGATCTAAGTTGATGTACCTACACTATTAAGGCTCATAGTCAAGTGTTGGAGCGAAGATGGATCCGAACTAAGACAAAAGGCAAAAGAAGGCCTCAAATCCAAGGGAATGAAGAAACACTCAGTCATGACCGAGTGGGCCCCTACTCGATCATAACTGAGTGGGTGGGAGACCAATCTCCCCTCACTTTTCAAGACCCATTTGGCAGTACGACACTACTTTGGTTTTTTGGGCATAACTCTCTCATACAAGCTCTGATTGAGGCGATTCAAAGTCCTATGGAAATCTAAGAGAATTATCTACAACTTTTATGTTTTTAGTTTTAAGATATTCGAGCTGGATCAAGGCTTAAATCGGGCATGAAGTTGAGGTACAGGAACCACTCAAGACCGAACCAAGGAAAAGGGCTAAAGAAGGCATGACCTAGTGGCCCCCCAACTCGGTCATGACCGAGTGGCACCCCACTTGATCATAACCTAGTGGGAATGGGCCAATACCTCATCTTTTCCCTCTCGGATGGTGATGTGAACCCCACGAAGGAAGGTGAGACCCGACGCTCAATAATGGTTCCTTTGCCAAGGATCGTTCTAAAACAGATTCGTAATAAACAAAACAAAGGACCTTGACCCGTTATCTATAAGGAGATAAGAACCAAAGGTATAAGAAGGATAGGGTTGAGGCCACACTCAAGATAGAAGAGAAGAGTTGTGAGTGATAAGTCAAGGATGAAAGCCACAAGATGAAATCTTGATAAGTTCAAAGTAGTTCGTTGAATAACCAAAGAGAAAACTCTCACTATTAATATTGTTCAAAAACTAAATTCCTCTCGGGTTACATTGGCTTATATAGCCGAACATAAATTCTAAATTAGAAAGAAATAAATCAAATCCTAGGCATAGTAGGAATTGATTACAAGAAGGAAATAGCATAATTTGATAAAGAAACAAGAATTATCTAAAATAGAAAAGATTTAAAACAAAGTAGGAAATAAGGGAATTGGTCAAATATTCAACCATTCCTTTTTATGCGCTGGATATTATCAATCAATCATCCCCAAATCTTGTCAATCAATCAATCAGCCCCAAATCTTGCAATCTTGTCAATCAATCAATCAACCCCAAATCTTGCAATCTTGAAAATCTTCTCAATCAATCAATCATTCCCAATTCTTGGAATCTTGTCAATCAATTAACCCCAAATCTTCTCAATCAATCAATCAATCAGCTCAGATTACTTTCAGAAACTTGGATAACATTGACAAAGCATTGACTATCTTGAATACTCAATTTGGGCATATTAAAATCTTGAATAATGCTTGAATTTGAGATGTGTTCAATTAGCCCATTTAATGCTCCCATAATTTTATTGGTTCTTGCCCTTATCATTGGACCTCCATGGATGCTCAATAGATCTTGTGGGGTTTTAACAACCTAATTCACATCAGATGGGCCATAAAATCATCGAAACGAGCCGTGAGATTCTCGCCCCAATTATCGCACGTCTCGCCTCTCTCCTCCGCTATAAATAGGAGGCCATGACTTCATCACAAGGTAGGCACTCTTGGGCCCCTCAACACAATTTCGCACTTTTGCTCTCGAGAACAAACTTAGGCATCGGAGGGTTTGCGTGGGGACTCCCACCCGCGCCCTAACGGTGTTCTCGTTTTATAGGCCACTTGGTTATCCTTGGCCACTCGGTTATCCAAGGTCACTTGGTTATCCAAGGTCACTCGGTTATCAAGGGTCACTCGGTTATCTTGGGCCACCAGATCATCAGCCCTAGCAAGCCATCAACCCACCAGATCATCAACCATACCAGACCATCAGCTCTGTTAGCTCACTAGATCCACCTGGTTGTCACATCTAACTGCTCTATAGATTCTTTTGTTCACCAATACGACTCAGCTTACAGTGACAAGGCTCTTACATCCACCCACAATTAAAAATAGATTGTTGTATTTTGTCAACAACAGTTGGTGCAGTCTGTGGCAAACACAAGATAAAAAGTTAACTTAAGAATGTTAAACACCCGTGGACACCGACGAACTCTCTCTCAAGGCGTAGAAACATGCCTACCACCACGGAACTCTCAACAACAAGGAGCGCCTCCCATTATTCCAAATGATCACCCGCAGGGAGCACCTCCGCCTCCTCCTAATTCCCAACCCCAAGGAGGTGATCGCTCCGTTTCCCCGAACCGACAAGTGGGAAACCAGCCAGCCCCACCTCTACTTAACACCCGTTCAGGGTTGCCTCCCACTGATTAAGCTGGGACTTCACGATAGTCACCGCATATGGTCCCATGTATGAAGCATTAAGACAACAAGATGTTGAGGACATGCATGCACTTTGAGACATGGCTGGTATACTCTAAGGTATGATGCCTGGAGGGACGTTGCCCGATACCTTGAAAAAGTTTATGCCACCACCTGAGCCTTAGACCGAGGAGAGAGTTGATTCCTATTAAGAGGCCACTCCCGATTCTCATTCCTGTTCCACTCCTCGTTGGGAGGATAGATCACCACCACCAAGGAAGAGTCCTCGCACCACGCCCTGAAGAAATGAGAGCCCGCGAAAGTAAAACAAGGATAGAAGCCCCCAAAGATGGAGATACCATGAAACTGGGGCCAGCATGCCAACAAGACATGATACCCAAACAACAACAAGTATACGAGATGACATGAAAAGGGTAGTTGAAGAAGTACTTGAATGAAAGAAATTGATCCCAACCACAGAGGAGCAACAACGCAAAAAATGTCATTTTACTGTAGATATACTGGAGAAGCCACTACCCAGAAAATTCAAAATGCCTCAAATCACCCCCTATTCCTGCAAAGATGATCCCTATGATCACATTCAAAACTATGAGTCATTAATGATATTACACGGATGGGATGATGACATAATGTGTTGAGCCTTCTCCTTAACTCTGTCAAGGCATACCCGAACATGGTTCAACAGTTTATCTGAGGCCTCTATCTCTTCATTCGGTCAGCTCAGAACAAAATTTGTTAAGGCATTTATGATTAATAGTCGAAGAAAAAAGGACGCCACATACTTGCTTAGTATTCGATAGGGAAACAAAGAAACTCTGCGTCAGTATGTGGATAGATTTCGGAACGCCACCCTTGAAGTTCATGATTTACCAATTGCAATGGCAATGTCTTCTATGTTACATAGAACACAGCTAACTCCCCTACAAGAATCATTATCTTTGGACCCACCAACATCCCTAGCAAATTTGTTTGCTATAACAAATAAATACGTGTTCCATACGGAAGTTATGAGAGCTGTAGGTGGGAATGAGGACAGAGTGCGGAAAAGGAAGGAACGCAATGTTGAAGAAGACTCCAGAGGGGTTAAGGAATCAGATATACCTCGACCCCAGTTCCACCATTACACAAAACTTCTCCAACCTCGGTCGGCCATACTTGCAGCCATTGAAGGGTCCAATCTCATTAGACTCCCGAAAAAGGTTGACCATCCCTTGAGAAAAAATAGAGAAGAATATTATAGATATCATAGGACACATGGTCATTCCACTGACAAGTGCCGAGAATTGAAAAATCAGATTGAGATACTCGTCCGAGAAGGGCATCTACAAAGATATATATGGAATGAAGAAAAAGAAGGTAAGAAATCCAAACGAAGAGAAGACAGGCATGAAAGGCAAGATAGGCAAAACCCAAGACAACAAGAGAGGGGGAGGGATCATAGGCAAGACCCTACTCTAGATAATGAACCAATTCACCAAGCCATCCAAGTTATTTCTGGAGGTGAAACCCTGGCTGGAGACACTTCGGCCTCACGAAAGGCATATGCCCGTCAAGCCTATTAGGTTAATTCAGTGATGGAGGTTAGAGATAACGATGAGCCAATTACATTCACTCCTGCTGATAGAGGTGATATAATACTCCCGCATGATGATCCAATGGTAATTTTTGTAATTGTTGTCAAACACCCCATCGGTAGAATCTTGGTGGATAGTGGCAGTTTTGTTAATCTGATCTACTGGAACTGCTTTGAGCAAATGCATATATCTCATAACCGATTACGAAAAGTGTCCTCACCCTTATACAGCTTCACCGGGGAAGCAGTCTCGGTGGCAGGGTCCATTCAATTACCCGTCACATTGGGCGTAGACCCCAAAGCGTGACTCGACAGGCGAGCTTTATGGTGGTTAAAGCCCCTTCAGCAGCATATAACATGATTCTGGTGCCCATTACTCAATGATATAAGGGCTATGGTGTCCTCATGCTACTTATTGATGAAGTTCCCTACGCTCGCAGGAGTGAGACAGGTTCGAGGAGATCAAAAGGAGGCACGCACTTGCTATGTGTCATCCACAAAAGGGAAAAAGAGCGAAGAGATTTTATTCATTACCAAGACAAGCCACAAAAGGACATGCCCTTAAAAGAATGCAATTAGCCACCATTAATGCCCTCAAAGAGAAAATTGGGAGCAAAATTCAAACACATTGAAGAGAGCTTATGTTAAAGATCGAGAAACTAAACTTTTTAAAATTGTGCATGGCCTGTGTATTTTATGCTCAGAGGCAACAATAAGACCCAAAATGAAACAGTGGATGTACTCACTTATTTACTAAACCATTCAAAAAATGTCAACGTTTTCATAACACATTGCTTTATGAAAGTTTGTTTGCTATGTTTTGCTTCCAGGAAATAAAAACATATTCAAGCCCGTTGTCCCACTCATGGCTCGGCAATGAGGGGAAAATACAATCAAGCCCATTGCCTAGCTCACGGCCCAGTAATGAGGTAAAAATACATTCAAACCCATTGCCTTGCTTATAGCCCGGCAATGAGGTCAAACTAGACTCAAGCTCGTTGTCTCGCTCATGGCCCAGTAACGAGGGAAAAATACAATTAATCCCATTGCCCCGCTCATAGCCCAGCAATGAGGTGAAACTAGACTCAAGCCCATTGTCCCGCTCATGGCCCAGTAATGAGGGAAAAATACAATCAATCCCATTGCCCCGCTCATAGCCTGGCAATGAGGTAAAAATACATTCAAGCCCGTTATCCCGCTCATAGCCCGACAATGAGGTAAAAATACATTCAAACCCTTTGCCCTGCTCATAGCCCGACAATGAGGTGAAACTAGACTCAAGCCCGTTGTCCAGCTCACGGTCCGACAATGAGATAAAAACCAACTAAAGCCCGTTGCCCCGCTTATAGCCCGGCAACGAGTAAAAACATATTCAACCTCGTTGTCCCGCTTACAGCTCGACAACGAGAGAAGAACAAACACAAGCCCGTTATCCTGCTTAAAGCCCAACAACAAGGGAAAAGAAAATGCAAGCCTATTGTCCTACGCATAATGCAATAACTGGGAGCAGAATCAAACTCATAGTCAGGTGCATAGTTTAACATCTATGGAAAGTGAACCTACCAGTATATGTAACACCCCCTCTCCTAGAACTGCTCGAGAAGAGGTGCTACGGGGAAAATAAAATAAAACTAACTGATAAACTGAAATCTGATACCATAAATGAACATCTCAATCAACTGAGATAAAACTCTGAGTCAACATAAACTAAAAATCATAAACTCTGTCTAAGGGACAATCCCTCAACTGAAATATAAAATAACCCTAACTAACAAGACACTATAAATTGACAATCTCCCAGACATCTTTTGTCTTGAGCGGCTCCACGTACACACATTACAGACCACTACTGCTAGGGCTCACATCTGATAC
Source organism: Diospyros lotus (assembly GCF_014633365.1). Classification (NCBI taxonomy): domain Eukaryota; kingdom Viridiplantae; phylum Streptophyta; class Magnoliopsida; order Ericales; family Ebenaceae; genus Diospyros; species Diospyros lotus. The sequence goes on along the minus strand of NC_068341.1, from coordinate 31,616,727 downwards.
TCCCCTGCTAGGACCTGGAATGGTGAAAAGTACAAGGTGAGCTACAAAGCTCAACAAGTAATAAGTTGGAAAGAATAACTGAAGCTAAATCAAAGAATATCGATACTAATAAAATACTTATTGAACTTATGCTGAGTATAATCACTGTCTGTTTGCATTCATAAAAATGTAATGCACATCAACTGTAAACTAAATGCAGGTATGCAACTTTGGCTCATAGGCTCACATAATCTGATAAAACATACCTGACTGATCTGAGTCCTGTAAACAGAAAAATTGTAAGCACATATTGTGGGTAATATGCCCCTAGCTCGCTGCTCGTCACCAGGTGAGCAACTCATAATTGAGTTGAAATTGAAACTGGTAATAGTGGGATCCCCGCAGACAAACCGCCTGGCGCACATAATGCAATGCTCATATGAATGTTGGCACACGATATGTAGTGCTCCATATAAAGTCATGCTCAATGCTCATACAAATATGTATGCACATAATCTCACAAAATAATGTTGATCATGTCATAATTAACTACTAAACATGGTATATGATTTTTATCAGCTATATTGAGATACAAAGATTCTGTAATTTCTGGGTATGGGCATGGCATATTGGATTTTATCATATCTTGGCATAAAAATTCAATATTTGAATAATGGAATATTTATATTAAATTTAAAACGTGCATTAAGAATTTATTGGAAGTCATTCAGATGCCATATGATACTATTCGGATGATTGATGAAGCATAAGGAGCAATTTGAATGAAGCAGCAGCCCATTCGAATGAAAAAAAATAGACTACAGCAAACTCATTCGAATGATAGATGATATATAAAAAAGGCTATCCGGATCTTTCAAGGACTCATTTGAATGACTCACAAATTCATTCGAATGAATTTGGCAATTTTCCAACATTTGAACGGGCAAAAAGCAACTCATTCGAATGCAACAGTACCCCCATTCAAATGAATGAATGGAATACTCAAGGGTCATTCGAATGCTAGACTATACAAAGCAACAGCTTACTCAAATCTTCAAGGGCTCATTCGAATGACAAGAAAACTCATTCGGATGAAAGACTCAAAACTTCAAAAAAACACATACGAATGATATGATAACACATGACTCATTCGAATGGAAAAGGACTCATTCGAATGACTGATACATTATAAGGGAAAAACTTACGATAACATTGAGAATTCATTCGGATGCCTCAAAACTTTTTCGAATGTCTGGAATCTCATCAGAAATAAAACTCACGATAACAGAGACGATATCTTGAATAAAAAACTTAACATTACTATACCATTCCGAAAGAAATCTTAGGAGAACAATCCCAATTGATATGGAATAATATTAAGATGGATAAATCAATCGTTTATGAAAGAAAATGCTGTAAGAATTATGCATCACTTATCAAACTCACTAGATATTGATATAACTATGTATGTACATAAGCATGTAAACACAACTAATAAAGATCTAGGAACAAGAACGAAGAGTCTTGTTTAATCTGAGAACGTATGCTAACATGATTTGGAGATCCTATTTAAAGGAATCGTGCATATCTTCTTCATGCACTCACTGTTATATGCATATATATATATATACATGCACTATCTTTATAAAACTGAAACTCAACGAAGAGTTACTGAAAAATTGAGATTTAATACTGAATCATGATCCCTTAAGAATGTTTTACAAGGATAGATACTTTCCCAAGGAATCCTTTGATACGCTAATCTAAATAGGCATATCAATATATACAAACTGGCTGATAAACTGAGAATCAAACGAGAGTCTTAGAAATCTGAAAATGAACTATTATGATCCTATAATGGAAGGGATTACAGGGAGAATACTTGCCTTAATCTTCTTGATCGGATTGAACGATTTGCAAAGCTTCTCCTATGTAACACACTACTAACTCTCTTGAGCTCTCTCTCTGATCTTCCTCTATGTGGCATGAAAAGAAAATAAGGCTCATGATCTATATATAATGGCATGGGAAGCCCTAGAAGTCATCTTTCAATCTCCCACCTGAACTTGGAGACTCTTAAAACCAAAGCTTTCATACGCATGGACTCCCATTCTCAATATAACTTTAATTAAATAATGAAATTCTAATCACAATTTGCTAAATGACCCTCATGCCCTAGCATTTAATTTCCACAATAAATAACTAGAATTAAATGCTCTTTAAATACTATTCTTACTATTAAAAATATAAATTGCCACATTAAATAATTAAGTGGAAAATTCTCTTAATTAATTACTTCAATAATTAATTAACTAATTCTAAATAAATACTAGGACCTTTGACGGGTCATTATAGTATATCTACCTCATACTTTTGCAAAGGAATTGAAAAGCACCAAAGCCTAGAAATTTAAAGGTACGGTGTGCGAACAAGATCGAGATGATGTGTAGAAGATGAAGCGGCTAAAAGAGAAGTGATGTTAAAAAGTTTACAAGACAAGATACTCTTTCACCCAAAACTCCCAGCCAAAAGAGTAGAGAGCAATTGATATGCCCTACAAACTTGGAGAGTAACGGGACCTAAAAGAGTCACGAGACATGGACATGAAGCCTAAAAGGACCAAAGGGTTGCAGGAGATAAAGGAAACAAGCCAAAGGAGCAAGAGGTCGAGCTGAGACCAAGTAGAGAGGACCCACTCGGTCATGACCGAGTAGGTGTGACACTGCTTTGGTTTTTTAGACATAACTCTCTCATTCGAGATTCAATTGAGGTTATTCAAATTCCTATGGAAATAAAAGAGAATTATATATAACTTTTGTGTTTTGAGTTTTGAGAGATCCCGGCTGCATCAAGGCTGAAATTGGGATCTAAGTTGATGCACCTTCACTATTAAGGCTCAGAGTCAAGTACTGGAGCGAAGATGGATCCAAACCAAGACAAAAGGAAAAAGAAGGCTTCAAATCCAAGGGAATGAAAACTCACTTGGTCATGACCAAGTGGGCCCCCACTCGATCAGAACCGAGTGTCTCCCCTCACTTTTCAAGACCCACTCGGTTATGCCGAGTAGGTATGACACTGCTTTGGTTTTTTGGGAATAACTCTCTTATATGAGCTCCGATTGAGGTGATTCAAAATTCTATAGAAATATAAGAGAATTATCTACAACTTTCATGTTTTTAGTTTTGAGAGATTCAAGCTGAATAAAGGTTTAAATCAGGCATGAAATTGAGGTACGAGAACCACTCAAGATTGAACCAAGGAAAAGGGCTAAAGAAGGCATGATCGAGTGGCCCCCCACTCGATCATGACCGAGTGGCATCCCACTTGGTCATGATCGAGTGGCATCCCACTCGATCATAATCGAGTGGGCTTGGGCCAATCTCTCCACTTTTCCCTCTCGGATGGGTCACGAAATCATTGAAACGGGCCACGAGATTCTCTCCCCGATTGTCGCACATCTCCCCTCTCTCCTCCACTATAAATAGGAAGCCATGCCTTCATCACAAGGTAGGCACTCTTGGGCCCCTCAACACAATTTCACACTTTTTCTCTTGAGAACTAACTTAGGCATCGAAGGGTTTGCGCGGGGACCCCCACCCGTGCCCTAACGGTGCTCTCATTTTGTAGGCCACTCGGTTATCCTTGGCCACTTGGTTATCCAAGGCCACTCGGTTATCCAAGGTCACTCGGTTATCTTAGGCCACAAGATCATCAGACCCACCAGATCATCAGCCCTAGCAAGCCATCAGCCCACCAAATCATCAACCATACCAGACCATCAGCTCTGTTGGATCACCAGTTCCACCTAGCTGCCAGATCCAGTTGCTCGACAGATTTTCTTGTTCACCAACACGACTCAGCTCATAGTGACGAGGCTCTTACGTCCACCCACAATTAAAAATAGATTGTTGTATTTTGGCAACAACAACATCTTTTAGTTTTGGTGGTTGTTTATTTTGCAATATGGCACTGCTTTCCTTCGGTAACATGACGATTTCAAGATCCTTTGGTTTCGTCTTATTTGATAAGATTTCCTTCATGAATTTCACATAGCTAGACATTTATGCTAGAGCATCAGTAAATGGAATATTTATATGGAGCTTCTTGAATACCTCTAGGAACTTCTTAAATTGCTTATCCAGTTTGTGTTTGTGCAACCTCTGAGGAAATGGAATCGAAGGAACATATAGCTTAACTAGTAGAGGAATTTCTTTATCTTGTTCAGTTGCTTCAGATTCATCAGGTCGATCTATTTTTTCCTAGACTGTATCAGTTTCTTTTGCCACGTCTGGTCTTTTAACATGAATTTTTGGTAGCTGTACTTCACTCCTTGCTGTGATTGCATTTACTTGCTCATTTGGGTTAACTTTTATATTACTAGGCCACGTTCCTGGTTTCCTTTCAGTGAGGATTTTTTCCAATTACCCAATTTGATTCTTTATATTCTTTATGGCTACATCTTTCCATTCTTGAAGCTTCGAGACAACTTCTTCCCATACCCCTTTTTCCTTTTGTGGTCATCCCTGTTTTGGTGGATTTTGAATATTTGGATTGTTCCCATATAAAAAGTTAGGATGGTTTCTCTAACCTGGATTGTATGTCTGAAAGAATGGGTTATTCTACTAGTGTTGAAAATTATGTTGGCGTTGAAAATTTTGTGCATGGGCAGCTTGCTCAATCAATGAAGGATCCATGATGATCGGTGAACATTAAGATGACTGATGATTCACCCCACAAGTTACACAAACAGGGAGAGATACTTGCACCATATTAGCAGATGAGGAGTATTATAATGCTTCCATCTATTTTGACAATGCATCAATTTTAGCAAGCATTAACTTATTCACATCTACTTCATGCACTCCAACTGTTCTTCAATGTGAACTCCTATCTGACCACATTACAAACTACTCACTCATTATTTTGAAGAGGTAATGTAATTCCTCATCTAATTTGTTTCGAATAGAGCCACCTGTTATAAAGTCAACTGCAGAGTGGCTATAAGGAGTCAGTCTAGTGTAAAAATAGTGATTTTGTGCTAGTAACAAAAAACCATGACTAGGGCACTTCCTAAGAAACTCTTTGAACCATTCCCATGTTTCATGAAAGTTTTTAGATTCATCTTGTTGGATGGTCGATATTTCATGCTTGAGTTTATTGATCTTGGCAGGTGGAAAATATTTTGGTTTAAATTTTTTAACCAAATCTACCCATGTAGTAATGCTACCAAATGGTAATGAGTCTAACCACTCCCGAGCTTTATCTTTCAAGGTGTGAGGAAAAAGTTGCATCTTAAGTTCTTCATTGATACCTTAATACTTGAAATTCTTGCAATATTCTAAAAAGCAAGAGAGATGGAAATGTGGATTTTCATCACTTAGTCCATAGAAAGGTATGTTGTTGGAGAATAAATTGATCACATCCTATCTCAACTGAAAGTTTTCATGCCCATATGGACGGTATATTATACTAGACTGGTTCTCAATGATTGGAAGTATCATAAAATCCCCCATCAAGATATCTCTCTCATTAACTTTAGTTGCACGCACCACTAGGGCAAGCTGATTGGCATTGTCACCCATAATATTTTGTTGTTGTTTCCTATATTCCCAATGTTCACAACGTCTTTGGTGAAAAGTTTGGTCAATCTCCAAATCAAACTCAACAATATCAAGACTTTCTAAATGGCGCATGAACCATCTAAATCCTAACACAACAAAAAAAAAAAAAAAAAATTGAAATAGTTTAGAGTCAGAAAATAAGGAAAGCAACACAAATGTTAAAGCTAATCTTAATTAAAGTAATAATCAAAAGAACCAATCCCCAGTAACGATGCCAAAAACTTGTTTGCCGATTTTATCTCAGAAGTGGATAGATCGTAACAAGTAATTTAATGATGAGTCGAGTGTCAAACCCTCAAGGATTAGCTATTGACCCTTACTTTAATCATGCTGATCTCTAACAAATCAAATACACAATTATAAAGCTATTAACAGTTGGTTCTATACTAACTAGAACTGATTAACAAACCACAAACACACAAAAGCAATTCTTCAGATTTCAAAATTCAATAATCTAAGGCACTAGGGTTCATGAATCCATTGTCGTTCTTTATATGACTTAAACTTGTATTACTAGAGTTTGTTACTTCTTTCCTTGAGTTGAAAATCAATGATCCTATGTCAACCAAAATCCTCTCTCGATGGTCATTCGATTTTATGCATATATATGAGATTAATTATCTCTAATCAACGTACAAATATACGTGCACGCATTCACTCTCACTGATCATCTCATAATGATTTCATAAGGCATAATAGTATCTTTATCTATTATAGGACCTTATGTTGTTTATTGCCATGTGCTAATTCATATTGAATCTCTCGAAAGCAACATAAATCACAAATACACTTTAATGGTGATCAAACATTGAAACAGAATTAGAGTATAATAAACAATCAATAAGGAAGACAAGAACACAACAAAAGCAAGTAACTTCAAACTAAAACAATAAGAAATGAGGTTTCATTAGTAACCCTAGTTACAAAAAGCCTAGCTAGACATGAATTCAACAGATAGAAGAATAATTGAGTCAGAATTCATGATTTGGGATATGAATTCATCTCCTTAACTTGATTTTGTCTCTTCAATCTGTGGTTGTCATTGAGTTGTGAAGAATCGGTCTTTATATAATGTTCTTTAGGTTTTTAGAGATGTGCACCAAAAAGACATCTATTCCAGTTCAAATTGGAAGAAAACAGGCCCAAAACGCACTCTCTAGCTAAGCTTCATGCCCAACCACGGTATCCTTGTCGTGGTAGGACTATGAGCTCCAGTGGAGACTTCCAACCATGATCTTACTACAGTATGTTGTTAGTGTTAGTGCCTTAATGATAGATTTAGACGGCATCTTGCAGTTGTAATTCTGAGACTAATGATGTAATTCTTACAAATATAATAAAATATATTTTCATATTTTAAGGTCACATCTTCATTCATACCTCTCCAATTTTTATATATGAATGAGCCCTTAGATTTCTTAATGATAGTCTTATTTTTAAATGTTAAGAATATGTAACAGAGACTTTAAGAATATGGATTTCTTAAAGGTATTCTCAATCCTTAGATTTCTCATAGGAGCGCTATGATTAATCAATTATGAACTAGCACATGGGTTACTACCTTTGCGCTATGATTAATCAATTATGAACTAGCACATGGGTTACTACCTTTGATTTGTATGGGATACTAATGATAAAGGATGGTGAGTCGCATGCCATAATCCATAAGATGGATATAGTAGACATGTTGGTAGATGTTAGTAGAACATCTACTGAATGTGACTCAAGTGATAGATCACATGGCTAAGAGGATCTATGATCTGTTACTGGCTTCAATTATGTTTTTTGTCCATAGACCGGAAGCAACACAGTTGTATTGTATGTTGGTGCCTTAAATTTTTCGTTGCTAAGACCATTTGGTTTTCGAATGGGAGATGCACAGTGTGGTCTTTGTGCAGTAACGTATGGAGGCAAGGTGCGATCAATGGCAGTTGTGATTGCTTAAACCCCTAGCCAGGTTGCACACGATTGGAAATGTGTGTTCAATGTCAAAAGGAGTTCTGATGTGTCATCTCAATCATGTCACGCTAGATCTTGGCATAGCTATTTAGTTAGTGAGTTTTATCAGTCCGTGACTCTCATTCGATCGAGATGTTATTCAATGAAGGGATTATCGTACATGGGAATCGAATGCCTAAATAGGTTCTCTTTAAAGTATGACTTCATTATTGGTAGGATCTCCCTGACATAATGTTAGTTGTCACTCAGAGTCTTTCAGGGTACATCGAGGAGATGGAGAGATTCTCATTGTATACCAAAGTGTTTGGTCAGCATCAAAGAGTTTGACGTGTCTCGATTGCTACTTAGTAGTGAACCTAGAAGGTCACATGCATATCTGAGTGTAGTAGTTGACTAAGTGATAAAAGTTGTAATCATCATTAAGAGTTAATGGATTGGTTCAATGATTAAATTAATAGGAGCAATTGTTAAGAGTTGACAGGCATGCTATTAAGAGTAAACGGGGGTCTCGATTTCATCATGAGAGGATGAAAGGGTCATTAAGAGTTAATGAAGGGTCTAGATGCAATTTTTGAAAACTTGGATAAAAAGGTTAGAACCGGTCGATAGTTCCTTTAGAACGGTCGACCAGTTAGTGCCAAATAGTTGATAGGTCTTTTAGAATGGTCAACCATTTCGGTTGTAGAGGGTCGCGATTCACATGTTTGTTTTGTCATTTCTAAAACGGATTCAGGGCACGTGGCAAAGGAGGACTATTAGACAACCTGTATCTTGGTTGTCTCCCTCTTATCCTCTCTCTCTCTCTCTCTCTCTCTCTCCATGTCCTTTGTCCAGTTTGGGCTAATTTAAAGGCATATAGGGTTTTCAAATGACTTGATATAAAAGGGAAGAAAAAGAAAAACACTTAAGTTTTTGCTACAATTGATGCTCTATTCAATTTCTCTCAGCCAAAGCATTCTCTTCTTCTTCAAAGCCTTTTGAACCTTTCCTCTTTGCTCCAACTCTTGCTCCATTGATATCTTGATTGCTAAAGTTGCAATCCCATCAAAATAGATAGTCTATTGGTTTGGGTCATTCTTGTTTGAACCAATTTTCATCCTATTCATTATGTAAGAAGCTTGGCTAGCTTGTAGAGCTCAGCCCTTACTTGGAGCGTGGACTGACTAGGGCCCTTGTGCTTTCAAGGGTCAGACTAGTCATTCGAAGGATCGTTTGAAATCTATCGATGAGCAACGGGTGTTAGCCAAGAGGATTTCCATCATCTACATTAGACTTTAAACCATCAGTGAGGTATATTTCTAATCCTTTTATGGTTTGTAATGCATAAGGTCTTTAGAAATCGACTCTTTCAAGGTGATTCTTGATTTATTTATGATGTGCTTCTATGAGTTTTTAGAAAAAGTTTTTGAAAACCATAAAACCCTTGCATTAATACACCAAATGTGGGTATTCCTTTTCATATGCATGCCACGATAGGACCGTGAGCTACAACAAGCTTCTCTCATAATGGTCTTGTTATGGTATGCATGTCGCGGTAGGCCGCGAGCTTTTGTTGCTTGGACTCCCAACTCTTCAACTTCCACTTTTTGCTCCTTAAACTTTATGAATTCATTAAAATCGACCCCCAAAAGGTATCCAACCATGTCTTTACTACCTGGTTCAGCTCCAAGTTCATTTAAAATAAGCTTTGCACCTACATTACCAAATATAAGGCCAAATTAGGTAGCAATTTGCCCATTAAATGAATAAATGCTAAGCTTATAGGCCTAAAAAAGTGTAAAAGACACTTATCAACCTCTTTTATGATCAAGAGGGACTACATGTGTAACACCCGGTGTTACCGGTGTTAAGAGAATAAGAAAGGAAGTGTTAAAACTTCCAAAAGTGCCCTTGAGAAGGTGTTAGATCCTTGAGTATATTGGTGCCCTATGAGAGGGGCATTTTGGTAATTTGGATAGTGAAGTCCAATTAAAGGAGTATTTTGATAATTGGAAATAATTCCTATGTGGAATTAGGTGAATAAGTGAATTAAATCCCAATTTTGTATTTATGTGGAGATATGTGATTAATAATTCATAAAAGGGTATTTTGGGAATTTTGGAGTGATTCCATAGAGGAATTTAATTATGGAAAATAGGGAAAATGGTGGATATTGAATTATTTGATAAAATAATTATATTTTCCCTAAAATGGTGAATTAATGTGGTAATGCCACATGGATGGATGAGATGAGAACTTGGAAGCCAAGGTTAGTGTCTTGTTGTGACACTTGGCATTTTGTGGTCCAAGTTAAATTGAGAGATTAAATTAAATGCAAAGAAAATTCAAATTAGTCTTTCAAGCATTTAATGAGAGGCATGATTTTATGGATTAAAGAAAATCCAAAAGAAAATGATAAATGGTCACCATTAATGTTTGAAAAATATGAAGATTTTATTTAAATGAGAAAGAAAGCATTTATGTCTTTCAAGTGGTCTCTCATGTGATGGTGGAAATTAGTCCTATTAAATTAAATGGGAAAAAATTAATTATGTCTCTCAAGTCTGATGGTTGGAAATTAGTCAAAATAAATTAATTGGAAATAAAAAAAAATTTCCAAGTGATCCAATGGTTGTGCTTAAGTCTTGAAAAGGCAAAATAATCCAATGGATGAGATTAATCAAGATAAAGAGCTTGGATTGTGCTTTCTCCAAGAGAGGAGACTTGTTTATTTAAAATGAATGGTGGAGATTTAATTCTCCTTAAGCACATGGATTGTGCTTTTAATGAATGGTGGAGATCCATTCTTGAAAATGGGAAAGGGTAGTATAAAATGGCAAGTGTGGAAGACTTGTCTCCCTTTGGCCATTTGTAGAAAGAATGAAAGAAAGAAGAGATGAGAGGAAAGGAAGAAGAAGAAGAGAAAGGAATCAAGGTAAGTGCATTCTTCTTCTCTTTATTTAGTGTTCTTGTATGCAAAGTAAGTGAGTTCTTTGTTTGAATGCCATCTTAGATGGGAGAAGATGTTGATGGAAGCTCTCTTGAAATGAAGATTTGAAGATTCAAGAAGAGGTAAGGGATGGCCCCATGGGAGGGTGGCCTTGCAATGTGTTGTAAGTATGTTTCATAAGTGTATATGTTGCATTTGACATGTTCTTTTATGTTCATGAGACTTATGGCCATAGGTTAGTTTGGGAACATGGTTAAAATGGTGGGTTGATGCCTCTAACCTTGGAGGGTTGTGAGGGCAAAGAAACCTAGCCACACTTGCATGCATTTGGCATCATATAATCTTGTTATGTTCATATTTATTTTGCATTGCACCCTTATTGAGCTTAATAGCTCATGAGGTTTTTACCCTCACATATAGGTTGTGGAAGCATGGGAAAAATCAAGGCAAGGTGGAATGGCTTGTGGAAGCATGGAAATGAAGATTCAAGTGTATTGGATGGCTTAGGGTAGCCTATTTTGTTGCTTTGGATTTATGTAGTGTAATGTATTTGGTTGGTAATGGCTTGTTTAAGCCTAAGGCTATGGGTGTATTTCCTTTTATAGTGTTTGATTTTGAATTGAAATGAGATTATGGCTTATGGCATGTTGAAGCCTAAGTGTTGGTGAAGTCTTATTTTTTGAATGTTATGGAAGCATCAAGAGTATGGTTAAGCCTTAATTTTGGAGAAAAAGAGGCTAAAATTGAAGGAAAGTGAAGTATATTTATTTAATTTAAATTCTGGAAAGTTTGGGTTAGAAAGGCCCAAGAAAAAAAAAATTGAAGTTGTAGTAGGTGGCAGTAGCCCGCGCGCGAGCAGGGCCGCATCGGTTGCCGCATGTGCGGGCGCGTGCAGGCGGGCGCGCGTGAGCGGCAGTGGCCGCGCGCAGGTGGGCGCGCGAGCGGCGTGCCAGCGGGCCCCGTCGGCCGAATTTTTTTAAAAATTCTGAAATTTGGGGATTTAAGGGGCAATTCTAAATTAATTTTTGGGCCTCGGAGGAATTTTCAAAATAAAATGATTTTTCAGGCATTTTTGGAGAAAATGCCGAAATTTTGGAAAATTGAAAATTTGAGTTTTTCCTCCAAAATTGGTAATCAATCAATAAATTGATTTTAATGGTGATTTATGGAGCTTGGAAAAATTCTTGGATGGAAAAGAATTAAATATAAATAAGAAAATGGCAGTTGGGCATCTTCATGAGTTTTTCTTTTAACCAAATGTGGTGAGGTTGAAGCCCAATTCTGCTATGAATCTTGGGGTTGAGGGAAGGATAGGACGAGCCTAGTTCCCACTTAGGGCGTTTCGTCTTGAAACATGGTCCACCCTTCACCAAAGGCCGGGCAGGTGGACAATTCGGGTAATTGGGGTTCAAACACATATTGTTCTTTCGGAAGACCACCAAAACCTAAGACAACTTCTTGGTGTGTGATTCACCTTGTTTACTTTTTTGTTTTGACATATTTTTTAATTAATGAGAAAATGTGTTTGATGAAAAAACCAAAATTAGAATTGAAAATCAAATATGTTGATTTGATATTTTGAAATAAGCTTTCTTTATTTTGAAACATGTAAGAAAGTTTTTGGTTCGAAAATTCAAACGTTTGAAAAATCTAAAGATTATGCTTCATGTTTTGAAACTTGTTATCTATGTTTCGAAACATCACATGTTTATGCATATGTTTCAAAACTTGATTATGTTTTCAAATGTTTTCTTACTTTGAATGTGTTGGTCCCTTAGGGTATAGCCACTCAAGAAAGAGGTGAATTGAGTGATTAAAATTTTTCTTAATTTTAATAAATATTCTCGATTAATGATTTTATTGAAAAATATATATTTGATAAATATAATAAATTATATTTGAGATTAATAATAAATGTAAGCCAAAAGATATAACAAAAATAAATACAATGAGGCACAAGACAATTTATAGTGGTTTGGTGTCTTCACATACACCTAGTCCACTCTCCCAAGGTCTAACCACCCTTGGGGTTCCACTAAATCAAAATAAAAAAGGTTTTCACATTAGCTCACATTGAAAACTAGATACACACCTAGATTACAATGGGTTCTAGGAAACCACTACACCAAGGTTTTCTCCCTAGCTTACTTTGGAAACTAGATTCACCTAAATTTTAACGGATCTATGAAACATATACAATTCTTAATAATAATTTAAATGTTTACAAATAATTTGTCCACATTTAGACACAAATAAGTAATTAAGAACAAATTATACAAGGCAATAATATTTAAATAAATAAATAAATTTGTAATCTCAAATAAAGAAGTTCGGATTTGTCGTAGAAGACTTGAAGAACTTTTATCCTTTTACCTTGTGGCTCTTCGATGGATAAACAATGAATCTTTGAGAGCCTTGAAATGCTTGAAAATTAGCTTGAGAGCTTTTGGAAGCTTTGGATGTGCAATATGTGCAATGGATACTCAAAAAATGAGTTTGGGGGGTATTTATAAGCATTTTAGCCATTAAAGAAAGGGTTAATATGAAGTTTGAAATTAAAAAAATGTTTAGACTTTTTCAAACAATAAGAAAACATGTCTCACCTTTAATTCAAAATAAATTTACTTTTTGCATGAGAAATCAAGATTTGAAAATTCAATTATAAACTTTTGAGACATAAATGATTAAAACAAGAAAACATGTCTAAAAGTAATTTCCTTTAATTCAAAATAAATTTACTTTTTGCATGAGTAAGAGAAAATATGTTTAAAACCAATTCTCTTTAATTCAAAATAAATTTACTTTTTGTATGAGAAAAAGAAAACATGTTTAAAAGTAATTTTCCTTTAATTCAAAATAAATATACTTTTTCCATTGGCTGCTGCTAGTTTCGACTGGGTAAGGTTGCAAACTAGCCTCTTGAAAATAAGGAAACGACACATTTTCTTCTTGGATGACTGGGTTTTCAAAATTTCAAATAGGGTTTGGATCATCCACAAGGGAAGATCCATTGTCATAATATGGGGTGAAACTAATTTTGAACATTGAGAGGGTTTGCAAATAGTAATTGCTCCAATAAAGCTAGATAAAATTGAAGATCGAGGACTTGCTGTTGGAGGGAAAAAATGTAAGATACACAGTCATAAATAGGATCTTAAAGCCTAGGTTGACCTTCATACAAAAGTGTAGTGATAGCTCCATAACGGTCACTAACTGGAAGTTGGGCTAGGAGCTTTAAGGCATTACTAGCACCAAAAACCTTATGGATAGCTGCAAAATCAGTAGGTCCTTCTTCATGGTAGAAGTAAGGGGCAAAGACGCGTGATTGAGTACATTTTCTTCTTAATACTTTGTAGGCACCGCACGGAGAACCGGGTCTTGATATGATTTTCTAGTTTTTTTTTTTTTTTTTAAAGACTGGGTAGATGTAGTCGAATTTGGGTACTAGGTAGATCTGGATAGATTTAGCTAGATCTGGATAGATCTAGCTGGATGTTGGGACTGGGTAGATCTTAGTAAATCTAGTTGGATCTGGGTAGATCAGGTCGGATAAACAGACAGAGGACAAACTACTATGAAACCCTAACAAGAACAATCACAAGGATAGGAAAAAATTGAAAAAAAAAAATACAAATGAAAAGGAGCTCACTGTGAATCCGATCGAGCAGGAGCAGCAGCAGCAACCGACGCAGGTCTGGGCGACGGTAACAGCAATGGCGGGTGCAGATCTTGGCAATAGTAATAGCGGCAGCGAGCATGAATTTAGGCAGCAGCAACAACGGTGGTCGATTTAGAGACCGCAATGATAATGAGACGGTGGCGAATGAGGAAGACGACACTTGAGAAGGCAACAAATGAGAGGACAACGGAGAGACGATGAGGGCGATAAGAAAGAGAGAAAGAGAAAGAGTGAGAACAAATGGGTGAGGAAGACGACTTCTTCTCCTTTTTTATTATTATTATTATTATTATTATTATTATTATTATTATTATTATTTTTTTTTTTTTAAGAACATAAACGAAATTTGCACAAATTTCCCTATTTCAATATTCTAAGCTACCAAAAGAGATTTATTATCCCTAATTCCCTTCTAATTCATTTTTAAAAATTCATTGTGTTCCAAATATAGAAAAAATCTTTTGGTCTTGGAACTAATTTTCAATCTTCATTTTTCTTGCACAACTTTGATCCAAAATTAATCTTCTAAGGCTTGATCCATGCAAGTTGGTTCAATCATTAGATATGAAGGCCACATTGTAAAACATATAGTTCTTACACCTTAACTTGGTTCTCTAATTATTTGATCTATTGGATGATCTTGCAAAAATTTATAATTCTTGGGAAGCATACCTAAATCATCCTCATCTTAGAGAGATAATTTTATCATCTAATTCTCTTAGCTTTCTTTCTAAAGATTTAAAAAAATTTATCATTTGAAAACAAAAGCACAACCAAGTAATCCTAGAGAAATTTTCTACTACAACATATAATGTTTTCCACCCAAACTTCTAGTTTGTGTGAGTTCAAATAGATCTAAGTGTAAAAGCTGTAAATGCCTACTGATTGATATTTCACTCATAGATTTAGGCTCTACCCTTCTTACTTTAATAACAAGCATCATAAAAAATTCTTCACAGATTTTCATTTTAGGAAGCCCGACAACTAGATCAAAATTTTCTTGACTAGGTTTGGATTTGCATGACCTAATATATCTTTTATGACACAAAAAGAATATCCTCATTCTTTACTATTAGGCATTATTTCTATAAGGTGACATACCTTATTTCTTTGGGAGTGAGATCTATAGATCTCTCCCACTAGTCATGTGTGATGAGCATCCACTATCCATATACAATTTGCTACCCATTATGGTTCTCACGCACATCTACATATTTGATAAGATCACGTTTTAGGTTTGGGTACTCATCTATAAATGGGTCCCTTAAATCTTTCTTCATTATGATCAAATGATTTAATTATTCTTGATGTATGTGGATGAGGAGCAACATTTAAGATTTTATGATCTAACTCATTCATTGTTTGTATTACCCCTTTGGGTATCCACATTTGTACTATGTTGTTTCCATTCTCTCTTAAGTGTTTTGTACCTTGGTTTGGATTTTGAATTTTTCTTTGAAATTAATGTGGCTAAACTTTTCTCTATTGCATTCTTTTCTACTAATAGTTTATTATTTTGAGTTTTTAATATTTTATTTTCTTCTTCAAGATTAATTAATTGATCTTTTAATTTATCTTCATTTTCTTTCTTGAGTTTTTGTGATTTTTCTTTTAAGTTATTTAATTTACTCTTTAATTTTTCATTTTCTTCTTATGATTTTTCTTGATTGTTTTTACTTCTTTCTTAATAGATATATATTTTATATATACTTCTTCGTATGCTTTTAGTAATTCTTCTAACTTTAAGTTATCTTCCTCTTCTTCATCTTCTTCTATTACCATAAAGCATACATGTGCCTTTTCCTTATTGGATTGGAATGAGTCACTAGAATCATCCATATCCCATGCGGGAATGGCATTTCTTTTTGATTTCTTGGCTCTTTTTTCTTTTTCTCCTCACCTTTGAATGCTAATGTTTTCTTTTCATTATACTCTTTAGCATCTTCATTCATTTTCCTTAACATTCTAAAAATATTTGAGGCTTTTTCGAACCATCCATTCAAATTACTAATTATCTCACTAAGCCATAACTTACATCTTTGATATTGAAACATAAGAAAACTCATTTTAGAATTATTGGTTCCTTCATGAATTCTCTCTAATTCTTTCCATAATTTATGAGATATGGAGCATGAAGACAATTTTAGTAACGCCCCGCTTTCTCGGGCGAGTTATAACTTGGGATAATTCTAGGATAATAATTTTTTCCTTCAAACTAATGCTAAACCATATCATTCCTTATATCTATCCCAAATTTTTCATATATTTTCTCAAAAGAGAATCATTATACACATCAAATGCAGAAGCAAGGATCGAACCTGATATTTTAACATTGATCATAAATCAATTCTTACATCATCGTTCCTCAACATAACTTAATACATACCATAAGTTCTCAATTAACATTAACCCTAAATAAGGTTATACATCATCATTTCTCAAAATGTTCAGAATTTACTGTAGCAGAACTTAAATACGAAGGCTACATAACATACACTCAATACATCATGCGCTTTGCTAAGTGTCATTCCATGCCTCATTCATCCTCGTATCTACTACAATCTCCATCTGGAACGTTTGAATATTCCATGGGCAAAGCCCAATCATCTAAGTAAGGGAACAATAAACACATTTCGTGCATGAATGCAAAATGCAAAATGTCCTTTCCATATCATTTCGGTTTGAGTCGACAGCACCCAACTATTGCTCCCCATTTTTACAGCCCCAGGCCGAGGTGTATGGGTGCACTCTTGGCAGAGCAGCGATGCCAGTCCATATCTCAAACCCTTATGCGATGCATGATCAATAATATCATCCTGAACATATGCACATTTTATCATCAATTCATGTAAATGCAATCTTCAAGATATATTCATATCAAGGCATGATAACATGATAAAATTATTTACTTAAAATCGGGTTTTGGGTTGAACCACTTACAAACCAAGCATTTTCCATAAAACTAAATCCAGTTGGGAAGTACCACTTACCTTCTCAAGCTTATCGGGCTACCTTGATATTCACGCATTGCCTCAAAATTCGTGCATCATCTCGATTTGCATGTCATCCTCAAAATTTGCACAAGTCACTTCAACTTTAAGCCTCAAAGCATCCTAATCACCATATTTAAGCATTAAAACTTATTTTTCCATAATTTCTCGCATTTTCTTTATTTTTCTTTCTAGTTTTTCCTAGTTTTCCTCAATAAATGCAAACTAAATATTTCTCCAATATTTTACTATGAAAATTCATAAAATAATATTCTTGAATTTTAAAAATTTTCTAGGGAATTTTACTTACCTTAACTTAACCCCTCAGGCTTTCTCGGTATGTGTGTCTGACCTCAATTTTTGTGACTGACCTCGAAAAGTGTGCCCAAATAATTTTTCTCGTCAAAATATTTGGAATATTACTAAATCTCCAAATCCTATTTTTCTAGAATTTTCTAGGATTTTTCATCTTTTTTTTCCTTTTCTTTTCCTTTCTTTTTCTTTTCTTTTCTTTGTTTTTCTTTTTTTCTTTTTCTTTCTCCTTCCTTCTTCTTCTTCCTTGCTCCTTTGTTTTTCTTTTTTTCTTTTTCTTTCTCCTTCCTTCTTCTTCTTCCTTGCTCCTTGCACACGAACAAAACTCTTTCTTTTCTTTTCTTTTCTTTCTTTCTTTCTTTCTTCTCCTTTACCCGCACCCTATGCACAACCACTACGCACTAGCACCGTGGCCTCTTTCGGTCACCACTCATCTCGCGGCCATTGCACGACCACCTCTAGTCGTTCGCGTCGCCTCCTCGTCCCTACTGCTGCTCGCTGCATGTCGGCCATGGCCGTACACAACAGCTCGTGCACGCTCGCCCATGGCTGTGCCGGCCACCTCCGTTGCAACTTCCCTCATGGCTGCTCCAGCTCCGCCTCAGCCCAAGCTCTAACACACTCTCTCTCTCTCTCTCTCTCGGCCAAGCGCTCTCTCCAACTCCCTGCTTCCCTCATTTCTCTTTGTTTACTATTTATAAGCTCGCAGTTGCTCCCTCACTGCCATGCCCCTACCTACTTGTGTATAGCACACTCAAATTGCAACCACCACATTTGCAGAGCATGGAGATTGCAGGCCATGGTGAGTTTTGCAAGGCATGGTACATACAGCACGCGTATGCATATATATATAATTATATATATTACATTATATATAAGAAAATTACATCTTTAAACTCCAATTTTCATCTCTAATTCACTTGGAAAATTTTGTAATTACAATTATACCCTCAAACATTAAATTAATTTGCATCTCAATACCGAAAACATAAAATTAATAACCAAAGATTAACTCGATAAAGATGATTTCACCCTAATGTCCTCACCGGCCCATCGTGTGATGTATAGGGTTTGGATTGCATTCATAGGGAGAAACATGCTTTGTGTGTGATGGGATGTGTGAGCATTAGCATGACCCAATTGGCCTAAGAGCCAATTTGGGTACTCTAGGTGAGCATTTACATTTAGAGCACTTCGCATGTGTGTGTTCTTATGTGGGCGTAGCATGGCCTGATGCTCGATTTATGGGTGGTGCCTTGACATTTAGTTTATGCTGTAAATGCCATTGCATTTCCTATGTGTTGCATTGCATGGTGAGGATGAGTGGTTATGAGAGGTGGGTTAGGCCCACGGCGTAAGACCGTGGAACGGGTCCACGACAGCGACATGTTATGATGATATGTTATGTATGACAGAAAAAGCATGTTATGAATGTCAGGAAGAGCTGACCAAAGTCAAGAAAAAACGGGTCAGGAATGATGATATGGTAGCCTATATTGGGTTGCTCGCACATTTTGTATGTGGAACTTGGGTGCCAATATGTGTATCCTATGTAGGCCCCAAAGACCCTTTATGTGCAGTTACTTTATGTTTTTAGGTCTAATACATGACATGATGTGTTACTACATTGACATGGAATACATGTGGTATGGGAAAAATTATATTCCTAACATGTTACCTACATATGATTATGCTTGCGAGCCTTGCGGCTCACGTTTGCTTGCGTCATTCTAGGTGAGGACTAGGCTCTAGATATTGGCAAGCTAGGTGGTGCTCGGGGCGAGGGTTAGACGTGTACAAAGCAATCCCAACCAGAAGGTCCTGGTACTGTCTTCTTATTGCAAATATTGTAATAGGGTAACATGTCAGCTCATTGTTGCTTAATTTGATCGACCCTGATGTAAACTTAAGAATGTGTTAAATAAATGTTATGGCAGTAGCAAAGCATTAATGTCAGGAATGAGTATGCTAGCTTTTGTATTTTTATTAAGACTCTGGCAAATGTCAACAATTCTGACACTTCCCCTTGAATTCCTCAGCTGGGGTTTCCAAGGAAGAGATCGCCATGAGTTGTTGGTAGCCGTGCTGGAGTCGCGTCCCCGAATAAGGATATATAAATATTAATTATAGAAATGGGGCGTTACACCTTACTTGAAAGAAAATGGCTTCCTATTATTCAACTCAAAACCCATGTTCCTTTAGATTATGTTCGCATGTTTTATTCAAATGCCCAAAGCTCCTTCAATGGGCATGACTATAGTCATCGCTTTAAATCTTTTTTACAAAATACTGAATTTGAAATCAACCTTAGAACCATCACTAAGATCTTAGAAATTGAAAACAAAGGTGATATCTACACTTCTCACAATTTTAATGCTTTAGAAACTTGTCGAACTATATCTGAAAACCCTACCCTTGCTAAGCCTCTCGCTAACTTTGAACAACTTATCCATTGATATTAGCATTCTACACCTCATTGTGTGTCAAGTCCTTAGTGCTCAAAAAGGAAATTATGCAAAACTTTATCTCGAGAATCTATGGTTTTTAGAAAAACTTGTCAAAAATGACATAAATCTTCCTACCATGATTTGTTCAAAAATGGTGAATGCCCGTTCTCATTCGAAAAAGTCTCTTCTATATGGATGTCTCCTTTCAACTTTTATCCGAACAAAGTTTTCTCATATCAAATCTTCATCCATTTTACCCGAAAACCAAATCCCCATCTTTAATCATAGCTCACTCCTTAAGATAGGATGTGTCTATGATCAGTCCCTACATAAATATGTGAAAGTAGTTCATCGTCATCAACAATATGATCATGAAGTGGACCCTGATAATGAAAAAGATGCTAAAGAAGCCCCTGAGCCTTAGAGAGAAGTTGGATCCTCATCTCAAGTGACTCCTAACATGATGGCATCCCTTTAGTCCATTATCACTATAGGGTTTGCAAGCATGTTTGCCAAACTTGAAGATGCATTGGCCCTTTAGCAAGACTTGTTTTCCACTCAGATGCAGGCACTCAATGACAGATTGGATGATCATCATCGGCATACGAATGAGCACATTGATAGTCTTCAAGACCAAATAGGAAACCTAGAAGAGCTAGTAGTTAGTCATCATAGGGATAATTCCCTTGATTCCATGGCCATCTAGGCTTTTGCTTCATTTGAATGTTTGTCTTTAAATGTTACCTTTTATCCATTTTTTTTATTATGATGAAAAGAGGGACAAATTTGGGTTAAATACATGTTTTTAGTGGTGTTTGATTGATGTTAAGATTTTAATGTTTGATAAGCTCTTGATGATATTGATTTATTCATGAAATTGGCAATGCTTGGGTGCTAACAATTATTGATTTTGTTGTGTGCGTTTCAAGCAAAGTCAAAAGAGAATATGCCTCCCATAAGGTTCGTTTTCTACCTCCCGTAAAAGTTTAAGGGGGAGTTAGATTGATAATTCAAAATTTGAGTTTGCTTTTCAAAAAGTTTTATCATTATAAAAAAAATAGGGGGAGAATTTTTGTGACATATTTTTTGATTAATGAGAAAATGTGTTTGATAAAAAACCAAAATTAGAATTGAAAATCAAATATGTTGATTTGATATTTCGAAATAAGATTTCTTGATTTCGAAACAAGCATGAAAGTTTTTGGTTTGAAAATTCAAATGTTTGAAAAATCTAAAGATTATGCTTCATGCTTCGAAACTTGTTATCTATGTTTCGAAACTTCACATGTTTAGGTATATGTTTCGAAACTTGATTAAGTTTTCAAATGTTTTCTTAGTTTGAATGCTATGTTTCAAATCTTCAATGTTGGTTGGTTCAAAACAAAGGTTTCTAAGTATTTATATTTTGAAACATGCATAGTACATGTCAAAACTTATGTTATTTCTGACAAAAAGTACAAGGAAATTTGAAATACACTTTGTGTGAAATTTTTTGTATTGTGTCTAAAAGTAATTCAATCTCTTTATTCCATTTTGGTGAAAGCTAATTCAAATTTAAAAGGTTAATCATGGCATTTATGGTAATTGAGAGACCCCTTATCTAGCATTAAATGCTCTTCCTGTCTGCAAACTAGCTGTAATGGTCAGATGTATCGAAACATGTGGTATATGTTTCAAAACCTTAGTGTAAATTGGGGTATTTCGAAACATGATTAGTTGTGTTTCGAAACTTGTCTTAAAATTTCATGAAATCTTGTCTTTAACGGCTAGAAATGATCAAATTTTATATCTTCATATAAAAGGCAGGTATTTGAAGATGAAGAGAACAACAGAAAGAATACAAAAAGAACATTTATTGTGCTCTCAAAGCTCTAGGTCCTCACTGAATGTGCATTGAATGTTTAAAGGAGAAGCAAACTTGATCAAAACACATATATTGTATATTTCGAAACTTGCTCAACCAGAAACATTTATTTCAAAACATAAATCATATATTTCAAAACCTAGTTCTCTTTCATTAATCAGTGTTAAAAGAAGAAAAAATTATACATATCCCAATTCACTCCCCCTCTTAGGATATTTTTTCCATCATTTGAACTAACTTTTGACTATCACGTCTACGTATGCTTCCATCATGCTTATTTACCATACTTTGATATGTGGCGCCATCATTTTTCAACCCAAATGGCATCACTTGATAGCAATATGTTCCCTTCTCAATGCTAAAAGCTATTTTCCAGGTCTCCGGGGGATAAATGCTAATATGGTAGTATCCGAATAAAGCATCAAGAAAACTCAGCATGGCATACCCAGATGTCTCGTCGACTAGGCGATCGATTCGAGGGGGAGGATAAGAGTCCTTAGGGAAGGCCTTATTGAGCTCCGTGAAGTAGACACATACTCACCACTTCCCGTTGGATTTTTTAACGACCACTTCCTATTGGATTTTTGGCTAACGAGTCGGGGTATTGCACCTCTCGAATGAATCCTGCCTCTAGAAGCTTATCAACTTCTTCCTTTAAGCATTTAAGGCGTTCGTGAGCGATAAGTCTCTTCTTCTATTTCACTAGCTTAGCATCTTTTTGAACATTCAAGTGATTGGAGATGATTTCTAGATCAATTCCAAGCATATCAGCGGGTGACATATCCGCATGGGACCTCAAGCACTTTACAATTTCTCCTTTTCCTTGTTTCGGTAATTGGCTCGCAACATACACCAGTCATTCTTTATTATTATCTTCCAAAGGGATTGCTTCAAGGGTCTCTATCGATTGGGCCTTGGCAGAGTTGAGGTGTAATATCCCAAATCCTTATAAGATTGGTTTATTTTGAAAGATACACGATGCTTGTAGACGTGATAGAATATAATCTGAAGTTTAAAGCCTAAAACTAGCATGACCATTAGAAGGCTTAGGGTCAGGGTATAAGGCGCTTTCTCCTTGAGAAGTATTTGGGAAATTAAGGGTTTCCTAAGAAGGGGGTGACCAAGGTATAAATAATGAAAGAAGTAGGGATGAAATGGAAATTCTTAAAAATCGTAACTAAGGACTTAAGCTAACCAAACCGGATGAACCGACAATTCGATAGGGAAAAGGATGAGACACTTGGCACCTTGGAATGTGCCACATGGTGGAGCAATGATAAGTTATGATTTTGAGACACTTGGCACCTTGGGGATATGCCACACGGTGGAGTAATGATTAACACCAAATTTCCAAAATCTAAGTGGGCTTAAAAAGTAATGACATGTGGCATAAGCAATGATGGAGCCTAATCTAGCCTAATCTGTATATAACACTTGGCACCATGGGGATGGGCTACATGGAAAAGCAATTATGAGGCTCAAATCTCAAGACCAAGTGGCCTAATCTTGTGGCAACACATGGCAAAGGATGGCAAGAGTAATGATGAGTTATGATTAAGAGCAACACATGGCAAAACGGGGTTAGTCGAGCACCTCTATAAATAAATCATTAGGGGAAGAATTCAGCCATACGAAAAGGGAGAGGAGGAAGGACATTTTGAAAGAGAAATTCTGCAAAAAACGGGAGGAAGTTTTGCCTAAAGACTGAGAAGAAATCGCCTCTACAAGTTTCCCGGGCCTACACCAAAGAACTTGCCAAAACCCACGAAAATCTTGAGCTAAGTATGATTTAAGTTTATAATCCTATAGAACATGGAAAAAATGAGCTATAGGAAAAAATGGGGGTCAAATCGGGGTTAAAATGACCGAGTTATAACCCCAAAATGGAAGAAATCGGAAGTTGGCCGAGAAGTAGGGGCGATGCTTGAGCTTCACGCGCCAAGAGGGGGTTGCATGTGGTAGTGCATGGGGCCCCTTTTTGGGGCGCGTGGGGGCCCGCCTAACCTTCTTTTTGCTTGAAATTTTTCAACAATGACCCTTGTTTCAATCCCGACACTCTCATATAAAAATATTTGATGTTTACCTTACGAAAACTCGTGTTTTGACAGTAAATAGCCTTGGTTTGCATGTAAACGGTACTTTTCAATGAATATGAATGTGAGTGGTTTCCTAAAATGTCCTTCCTACATGTTGAGCATACTTTTGAGCACGTTGGTGGTGATTGCATGTGCATATCACGTTTTTTATTTGGTACGCATGTTTCTTTCTTGTATTTTCATGCATTATTACGTGTGGCTTGTGACTGGTTGTGATTATCATGGGTGAAGGGAGTCTTCACTTGGCTATGTTGTTAGGCCGTGTTACATGATATTGTTGAGTAGGGGTGATTGTAACACCCTAGCGTCACATCCACCTGGAGCATGCACCTTTGCATTTTGCATTTACAAGCATGAAGTTAATTTTGAACCCTCACGTAGATTTAACAATCTAACTTGGGCATTTCATACTCTTGGAATATTCAAATGTTCTGGGTTTGTCAGACTCAAGCTCAAAAGGAAAGGAAAAGGTTGTGCAAGTTTAGTTGTTCTAGTGTGTTATTTCTCTTGTTGTTGTATTAAACTCCCGAGTGATGTACCTTAACTTTAAGTTCCCTTTTATCTTGTTATGTGAGGATTGGATTTTAAAGCTAAATCAAATAATCATGTGTACTAATGAATGTTTGGCGGAAGTCCCAACACGTTTTAGGTTTTGATCCTAGTTGCATTATATGGGATTTCCATAACACCTATGTAAATATTATATTTATTTGTACCACATGTCCTGGTTTGGATTGGGGCATTACATGAGGACTTTCCCACTATTCATCAACATTTCATTTGAGGTTACCTTCTCTTTTCCCTTAGTGCTTTTCGTTGAACTGACATAACATACTCTTTCTTTCTTATGATCCCCCCTCACTTGGCCAACTCCTTGAGGCATGGGGAATTTCATTAATAAGTACCCTAGTCAGATTACCACCCTCATGTTGTTGATAAGAGACAGTCCTAGGATCATGTTGTAGGCATGTATGTGTGTTCGAACCACCATAAAGTTGACATACCGAGTGACAATTTAAGGGTGATCCCTTAATGTGATGGGCAGCTATATTGATCCAACCATTGGGATAGCCTTTTTAGTGAAGCTATATAGAGGAGATGAGACGATTTTGAGTCGGTCGTGCGCAAAGCACATCCTTTCAAAGCAGTTCCAATATAGAAGGTTAACCGAACTCCCACTATCCACCAGAATTCGTTAGATGGGGTGTTTGGCTACTACTGTCGAGATCACTAGTGGATCATTATGAGGAATCAGCATGTCTCCCCGATCCTCAAGAGTGAAAATAATGGCGTCCTCATCTTTATCCACCTAAGCCACTGAATCTACATGTAGAGCTTGGCGGATATAAGCTTTTTGAGTCATGGATGAGTCTCTTGCCATATTCTTACCCCTAGAGATCACATGAATTCTCTCCATCATTGGCTCATTATCATTCCCCTTAGGGACTAGGGCAGTCTCATTCCTCCTCTGGTTTCTTTCTTCTTCTCTCCACCTTAGCTGCAGGTTCTCTCACCTATTTTGATTGTCTTGCCTTGGGCGGGGAAGTCACCCTCTATTTTCCCGCATGGGTTCTTGTCATCTGTCAGGCTACAGTTTGGGTTTGTCCAATAGGAACTAGTCCAACTTGCCTTACCTAATTAGATGCTCGATTAGGTTATGCAGTTCTCTACATTGCTTGGTGGAGTGCCTTGGGCATTCATGAAACTTACAGAAGGCATCCAAGTTCCTCCCTAATGGTTGGTTTAGGAGGGGGGGGAAAGTTGATTACCCCGGTGTGAGCTATAGAATATAGGATGGTAGCCCTTGATTCAGAAAAAGGGGGTGAAGTTCTGAAATTGCAACTTTGGGAGGTCTTCTCGATAGGGTATCTTCTCAATCTTGCTCTGTCCTCCTTCAACCTACCTATCTCTTTTCTTTGTTTCATAGGTTCTCAGAATTTTCATCTATACCACAAACTAGCCAGCTCAAGAAAACATATCAGCCAGTGAGGTAGGTTGAGCGAATGATAGGGATTCCCTTAGAAGAGCAAATGTAATCCCATGAAGCAAGGCGATCATTGCCAGGCTAGTAGGGAGGTCCTTGACTTCAAGGGTGGTGCTCTGAAAGCACTCAATGTATTACTTTAAAGGTTTATTTGGCCTTTGTTGGATGCTCATCAAATACATATGGTCTTTGTGCTTGGGCACCTGGGCCATGAATGCCTCCATAAACTCCTTCTTTAACTGACTAAAAGACCCTATATGCCCTACTGGCAATTTAATGAACCACTGATGTGCCTGTTTTACCAAAGAAATGGGGGAACGCTTGTGACTTCACTCCAACTATTCAGTATGGCCACAGCCTCAAAACATTGTACATGTTGTTCAGGATCCTCCCTTCCAAAGTATACTAATAATTGGGGTAGCTTAAACCGTGGCTATGCATGTTGCTATAGTAATTTATCAAACAGCGTGAACCCTTTTGTGCTTACTTCTTTAGGGGTGGTTACCATCTACTTTTGCTCCAAAACTTCCTTTATTAATCGTTTAACATCTATGACCTTGAGCGGTTCTTGGGCGATATTCTTTGTCATAGGGGGGCGTAAGCAGAGGGCTAGATTCAACTAATCACATCCCCATAATGGGGTGTTTTCCGTAGTTTCTTCATATATTGTTGCTTTTCCTTTCGTGAATCCACCTGAGTCGACATCCGTGCATTAGGCTGGGATGCTTTTATCTACGCTCCTTGCTAGCTTCCCTTCAAGTGCTCATAGTGAGGAGGCTATCTTCTTCCTTCAGTGGGTGAAGGTCTAGTATGAGGTAACTGGACATTGGCATTATCTCTTGGAATAGAAAGGTTAACCCATGCATCACTTAAGCATTCTCATTATTCCTCTTAAGCTCATCATTGTTTTTTCTCAATTCTTCAAAGTTTTTCTTGAGCTTCTCATAATCAACTAGTAGGACGGTGGGCGGTGCGACTCTAAATGGTTCGAGACGACCTAGCGTAGCCACCGAATTCACTCTTGGGACTAATGACTAGCCAATAGAGTTTCGCTCTTGCAATATAGGGGCTACTAGCGGGGGCCCTACGGTGTGGTGCCCTTTGACCTCTATAAGGTGCACATCTCCTTGCTTGTATGGTCTTCTGACCGCCACACTCCCCGTTCTAGCCACAAAGTTGCCCTCAGGGTGAAGGGCGTTACCAGAATAGATCTCCTCGTTCATGTCAACTTTTGAGACTTCACTACAAGAAGAGGGACGATTACCGGCAAACTTTTCCCGGCGATTTAAGCAATTGTCAGGAATACACCAAAATCCCCGGCGGTTTTATCAACCGCTGGTTATGGATACACATCCTCGGCGGTTTTGACGACCGCCGGGTATTCATGAACATCCCCGGCGATTATTATAAATCGCCGGCTATGGAATGCACATCCCCGGCGATTTTAATAAACCGCCGGTGATGTTTGCCCATCCTCGGCGGTTTTAGAAACCGCCGGGGATATGATTTAATATAACCCCGCGAAATCCCCCCCTCTCGCGCCCCCACCCAAATCTTCCTCTCCATCTCCTTCTCTTCCAAAATCCCCCCTGCAAACCCTAGAACCCTTTCTCGCTCAGGCCTGCTCGTTGTGTCTCTCTCGCTCGCTTTAGCTCTCGCCGCTGAGTCGCTGCCTCCCTCACCCTCGCTCTCGCTGCTCGCTCTCGCTCGCCCTTTTAGTCTCTGTCTCTCTCGCCCTCGCTCTCGCTGCTCGCTGCTCACTCTCGCCTTCTTAGTCTCTGTCTCTCTCACCCTCGCTCGCTCTCGCCTTCACCATCAAAAAAGGTTAGCCTTGAAGCTTCTGCTTTGATTTGTCTATTATAGGTTTTCTTTTTCTTTTTTTTCACAATTTTGGAAGTATATCATATATATAGATCGATTTCTTGCTAGGACATTTTTTTATCAGAAGTGTGTTTTTGTTACTAGAGGATTATTATATAATGCTAATGGGTTTGATGAGCAACTGTGTTCTAGCTGACAATTACCAAAATACTTCTGCATCTTAGACCTGGTCTAAAATACTTAGTTCCTCTTCTTCTGCATCTTGGACCTGGTCTTCCTGCTAGTGTGAAATAATAAGCTAGGGCCTATATAGCACTAGTTGTATTTTATTTAAGGTGAGACATTTAAAACTATTATACAGAGGCATCCGTGTTGTAAAGTCAAGTCATGAATTAATGTTGCATTTGTTGAGTTGTGATTATCATATACATAATTGTGCCATGATAGAGACAGATAATTGGAATTACTGACTGTGTTGATATTTTTTTGACTCATGAATAGTAGTTGGGATAAATATGAATATGTTGAAATCTTAGGAACTGCTTCTGAAATAATTTAACTGCTTCTGTTCAGTTCCTGGCAGTGTGCACACCTGAGGCAGTAGGATTGCATAGTGTGATTTATATGGATTGACTTGTGTTACATTTTGTAGAAAATAACCTAGGGCAAGTGAAACATAGACATGGTCCTAGATGCAGATGCAATATGCTAACGGAGCACTATAACAAATCCTTTTAAAGTAATAGAAATACTTCTATATGACATTGATAAATACATGATTATTTCAAGTAGCAATCACAATTTCATTTCTAATGTCATATCAGTTCATTAAAGTTACAACAATCATAAGCCTTAACAATGTGTCACTTTGTGACACAGGCAATGTGAATTATAGACCTGGTGGGATTAAGGCTTATGATTGTTGTTGTTATAATTTTAAGCAATTTGACCACATTTTTGTTGCTGATTATATGTTGATAAGTTGAAGAATAACCAGGAAAGAAATCTAGGGTCTGTTGTATGGTTGTCAAAGGCACCTGTGGCATGCCTGGGCATGGGGTGTCATCTTGAAGCCCTCGCCCAAGTGCATGAGCTGTGCACTTCATGCACAAGTTGATGTACTTGTGGTGATGGACTTTTGGTGCAAATCATTTTCCTGGAACATATATGGATTAGCTCTCACGTTGTAGATAATTTTAGCTTTTAATTTAAATAATCATCCATTCACCAAAAACTCTTTCAACTTAGTGTATGATGCCTAGTGAACAGATCTTGTAGAAGAGGGCAGCTTGATATTTCAAGCTAATCTGTCTTGCTTACTTGACATGCTATATAAAGTGCAATTTCTATCGATTCATGTGTTCCCAACCATTGGCTTTGTAGGTCAAATGTTATCCGTTTGGCATCTCAACTTTGCTCTTAGGTATTCAAGTTTTACTTGCTATAAAAAATTATGCATAATTCTTGCTTAGGATGCATCTCACTATTTCATCTCATATATTTATTGTTGTAAGACGATTGATTTAACATTTTTCAGATTTCTTATGAACATGGAAACTAAGAATATGTTATATTATGGTTCAAGCAAAAGTATGGCCCTTGATTGAGCTGTAGAAAATGAATTGGTGTTGAATTGGTCTTGCAACCTTGCATAATAAGGGAAATGGTTTATAGAAAAGCACTAATCTATATACAGGTTATTTGTTGTTATGTAATTTTATAGTTAACGTACATACAAATTGGTGTTGAATTTGTCTGATTTTTTGTTGTGTGGCAATATATACAGGTTATTTGTTGTCGTGGGTTTTGATTGTATGCGTAGTTTTTTAAATCTTTTTTTTTTTTAAATTGCCGGCGGTTTTTAGCTTTTACCGGCAGTTAACCTTTACCGGCGGTTTCAAAACCGCCGGTAAAGGTATAATTTTGCCAGCGATTAACCTTTACGAGCGGTTTTAAAACCGTCGGCAAAATTATACCTTTGTCGACGGTTTTAAAACCGCCAACAAAATAAATCTCCCTTTGCCGGCGATTTTAAAACCGTCGGCAAAGATATATTTTTCCGTTGGTTCTTAAAAACCGCCGGGAATGATTACTTTTACCGGCGGTTTTGATAAACCACCAGTAATTAATTTTTTTCGGCGATTTTCAACCGCTGGGAACCTTTTCCGACAGCGGTATTTCCGACGATTACAATTACCACCGATAAAAGTTTTACCGGCGGTTTTTCAACTTTTTCCGGTGGTTTTTTCACCGCCGGAAAAAGTTAAAACTCTTGTAGTGCTTGGGGCTCTAGGGGATTGACTTGACTGGGATTTCTAATAGCACTAGCTCTGGTTCGTGCGTTTCTTCATGAGTGATTGAGTGAGTTGTCCAAATTGG
Organism: Diospyros lotus; assembly: GCF_014633365.1. Taxonomy (NCBI): domain Eukaryota; kingdom Viridiplantae; phylum Streptophyta; class Magnoliopsida; order Ericales; family Ebenaceae; genus Diospyros; species Diospyros lotus. The sequence continues at coordinate 31,586,667 of NC_068341.1, read as the reverse complement.
CAAACCTGATAGTTCTCACCATATTATCTAACTTTTTGTTGTGTTCCCAAAGATGGAGCCAAATTCTTGTTGCCAAAATATAACAATTAAATTTTGCAGTGCAAGAACTATCACTCAGTGTCTATCTTGCTCTAGGAAAAAGTGCTCATTGGGAGCGAAAGATAGTCGGCATCGAGAGGTTGAAATCCAGAAGGAAAGCTAGCTCCAGGAAGGATACTTTTGGGAAGAAAGAAAAGACTCTAGAAAGGCGGCTTTCGGGAGGAAAGATAAGGCTTTAAGAATACGGTTTCCAGGAGAAAATGGAAGATTCTTGGAAGACGGCTTGTGGGGGAAAGCTGAGTATTTCAAGAGAAAGGCTGCTTGCTTCAGGAAGAAGGCTGCTTGCTTCTGAAAGAAGGCTGATTATTCTGGGAAGAATGTTGATTGCTTTGGGAAAATGACTGATTGCTCCGAGAAAACCATGGCTTCTTCCAAGTGAGCTACAATCACAAGCAACAGTTAAAAGGCTTGTAGGGATTTCTCTCTCGCGAAAACCCTTTGCTGCTTAAGTCAAAATCGAATGAAAAACCAAAGTAGATAATATGAAATGAATGAGAATCAATGTTACCAAAAGTGGAAAAAAGTCCCTTTCTTGGTCTACTAGCTAGGTATTTATAGGGTTGATTCTCGAGGATCTCAAAGGGCCATGTGTCTTGCATCCCTAGGACTTCAAAGGGCCTCGTCTGGGAAGAAATAACATGCCTAGGAGAAAATGCCTACTTGAGAAGAAATGATGCACCTGGAAGGAAATGTTGTGCTCGAGAGGGAATGCCTATATGAGAAGGAATAATGTGCTCGGGAGGAAATGCCTACCTGGGAAGGAATAATGTGGCCGAGGGAAAATGCCGTGCCTGGGAGAAAATGACTACCCAAGAAGGAATGTTGTGCTTGGGAAGGAACCGAGAAGAAATGCTTACTCGGGAAGAAATGTCATGCCCAAGAGGAAATGCTTACTCGGGAAGAAATGATGTGCCCGGGAGGAAATGCTATCCTAGAAGACTATCTCTCTACTTGATTTGGAAAATTCCCCCTCTCCGCCCCCCCCCCCCCCCCCAAAAAAAAAAAAATGGGATGGTATAGCAAACTCTTAGTGTATTAAATTATTTGAGTACCTTACTATTTAAGAATGTTACTCGATTATTCAAATATGTTACTCGATTAAAAATATATTACTTGATTAACAAATAATTCTTAGTCGATTAAATTTTTGAGTAGATAGATATAGTCAAGAAATAATATTTGACTAAAATAACACTTAGCTGATTAAAAATTCATTATTCAATTAAAAGGTGATTACTTGATTAAATCAAGTGATTAGTCAATTAACTTTTTGAGTTTTGTATTTTTAGTATATTATACTAGATTAATTAATTATTATTACTCAAATAATATTTGAATGTTAGTTTAAACTAAATTTCTTTAAGATAATTATTTTATTAATGTAAAGTTGTACTCGAATAAATTAATCGATTAACTAAGTATATTACTCAATTAACATCATCTTTTCAAATTTTATTTCAAGAGTTGGTATTTTTATTATCTTTAAGTATATGTTTATTATTTTGAAGCATACCTTTTGGGATAAACATCAAAATCAAGAGTTCAACAAACTTTATTCAAGGATGGAAGTTTCTTCTTCAACAAGAATTTGAATCCCAACTTGATCAGATTCAGGATTAAGGCTAGCCAAAAACTCCACAAGACGATCTTGTTCAAGCATGGTGGTAAGAGTGGTTGCATCCTCGCTACATGACATCTTCACATCTTGATAATGGTTTAGCTCAATCAAATAACCATTCCTCCAGCTATAATAATCAATCACAAATAAAAAGCCTTTTTTAGTGCTAGTTATTTTCATCTTAATCTTGAAAACAATTTAGGCATCTTGCACCTTAAAATAAATGCGCTCCACAACATCTCAAATATCTTTGGTTGTGTTACATGTATTTCTTGCTCCACTCTGTGCAGGCTGGACTTAACGTGGTGATTCAGCCCAAATGCCCAAGGCCCAGTAAATTGAATTGAACTCATTAAAGCGAGCTCAGATAATGCTGAAGCTCAGGATCAAACATCGGGACCAAGCGAGCTCCCGATAGCACCTCTAACTTGTTGATATATTCGAACAAGCCCCCAGCTATACTGTGGGCAAGTTCCCAGCGACCTTCATAGCTCTATGGCTTAGTCCGTCAGCTCGCATCATAGAAGGGCGCACGTCGCGGCATACCGACAAGCCAAGGGCCGCCCTAACTAAACCCCTTGGGCCCATTTCACCGACCCATGCCAGTCCCATCCTGGCCTTTTGGCAACAACATCATTACAGCCGCACCTGGATTTCCAGACATTCACATTAATGGAAGATCCCATCCTCATTAATGGCAGATCCCATCCACATTAATGGCAGATCCCGTCCTCATTAATGAGGGTTTCATCGACAGCTCACCGCGGCAGGGACGCCCCCGCCGGCTACTCCATCCCATCGCCTGTACACGTACGGAGCATGAAAAGAAGCTTCTGCTGATATATATATATATATATATATCAACCAGCCCTCTTGAGGGCCAAGGTATGTACTCTTTACCACCAACTCACAATCACCCGATATACTTGCTTACTCGCTCGCTAACTTGAGCTTCGGAGTACCTTGCAAGGATGGGTCGTCGGCTCAGCTAGACAGGATAATTCATTATTTCTCTCTCGAATCTACCATACAGGTGCGGGTTAACAAATCTCCATCGACAAATTCCGAACATCGACATTTGGGCGCTAGAAGGAGGGCCCGCTCTGGTAAAACATCAATGCCGAAAATTAGAAACACGAGAGGTTCCAGAGCAACGACCAACCGACCTGCAAATCGTGTCAACCGTGTCTTGGAGATTCCGTAAGCTGGGGGAGTTGTGGCGTCCATCCCCATGCCTCCTCCGGCCGAAGCTATCCATGGAGTCCCTTTGTGGTGCCCCTATCCGCTCGTGACTCCTACCACCGACGCAGAAGTAACGCAGATGTGGAAGCAACGTCAGGAAACACTGGAGAATACTATCATGCAACTCGCTAATGCAGTAAAGGTACTGGTCCAAACACAAGCCCAGACAGTGCAGGCGCAGGCAGATGCCTCTCGACCTCTAGGCAGAAGACCCCCTCCAGAAGAAAAAAGGGACACGTGGCGAGCTGGCTCGGTCTGCTCCTCCAGCCTACACTCTCGAAGGGCGGAAGAGCGGCGATGCTACAATGGGGAGCCTGGGGTGCACCTCACTAAACAAAGAACCGGTGCAAGCCCTTGCAGAAATCGCCACGAAAATGTCCATGGAGGGAATCGCCGACTTGGGAATCCACGGCATGAGGATTCCTTTATGGGAATCAGCAGTAGCCATGGCACCCACCGCAGCTCCCCTGACCGTGAGAATAGGAGGCGGCCTCCCCTGCGAGATCGCCATCACTCAGGACTAGTTTCCGCACGGGAAGAGCAACTCTCCACCGGGCGGTCAGCAAATCAGGACCCCATAATAGGGGGGAACTACTGCTGAGAATCCAGCAGCTGGAGGCTAGACATGGGGCACACGATCAGAGAGAAAGCCGTGAAGAAAGGACCCCGTTCTCCAGGGAAATAGAGCTGGAGCCCCTCCCTCGCAGATTTAAGGTCCCTAGCATCCCTCGGTATAATGGGGACAGCGACCCCTTCGACCACCTGGACGCTTTCAATGTCTAGATGGACCTGCAAACCTCCAGCTCATTGGCCAAATGCCGAGCTTTCCCTGCGACCCTAGGAGATATCCCCCGGGCGTGGCTAAGGAGACTTCACCCCGCAGTATTTGCAGTTGGGAGGAATGTCAGAAGAAATTCATAGATCAGTACAAGTCACTCCGAAGGCAGCTCGCCCCAACATGCCACCTTGGTACAGTATTCCAATGGTCTGGCGAATCTTTGAAAGATTACATAAAAAGGTTCAGGCGTGAAGTGAATAATGTTGAGAGCCCCTCCGACGAAAGTATCCTGACTGCAATCTCTGCCGGGCTTCAAAAGGATGGGAAACTCTACGAAAGTATTTATAAGTCCCCGGTGAGGGACCTCGGCGAATTCTACGAGCGAGCTACGAAGGAGGTCTGGTGGGAATAAGCATTTGGCCTGAAAAAGCCGAGTGACCAAAAGAAGGGGGCGGAACACACCGGCCAGAGCAAGAAGAGAGCTGATGAGGACTCTCGCAAGAAAGGTCGAGGACGAAGCCCCAACGACTAGGCGGCCAAAAAGGCGAGGTTCGGGCAGGGAGGTGAACGACCAGCACGCCAGGGTCGGTATGAAAACTACAGTGTCTTATCTGATTCCCAAGACAGGATCTTCACCACAGAACACAACAAGGAGGATTTCAAAAGTCCTAACCCCCTGAAGACTCCCGACAAGTACAGAACCAAGAGCAAATTTCGTGCCTATCACAACGAAGTGGGGCACACCACCTCTAAGTGCTGGGCGCTGAAAGATGCAATCGAAGAGCTGATCAGGAGAGGTCGGCTGTGTGACTATGTAGTGTGTCATAGGGATCAACAACCCAAACAGTCAGCTCAACAAAGCCCTCACCGAGCTCCCGAGCAAGACCAGATGCCTACAGTGAGAACTATCTTCACTATCCATGGTGGGCCCCATATTGCAGGGACTTCTAACAGGTCGCACGAGCGATATGTTCAGGAAGCCGGCCACCGTCTGCTTGTTGGGGATGGCAGCCAAGAGGGACCTTCCAAGAAAGCCAAGATAGCTTCGGAAGACATCTCTTTTACTAAAGATGATTTCAAAGGTGTGCACTGGCCGCACAACGATGCCCTCGTGATACAAGCTCGGATTAGCAATATGGAAGTACGAAGGGTGATGGTCGACACAGGTAGCTCGGTGAATGTCATGTATAAGGGATGTTTCGACTAGATGGGATTAAGGCTGGACCAGCTGACATCCTCCCCAGAGCCACTATATGGATTCACTGGCGATGCAGTAATACCTAAAGGGCGTATAAGGATCCCATTAATAGTTGGGGAATCAGACCTCTAGGCCAGAGTAATGGCGGACTTCCTCATCATTGACGGTCCTTCTGCTTATAATGTCGCCATGGGTAGGCCTGCCATGAATGACCTGGACCTAGTTGTCTCAACCAAGGCCCTGGCTGTCAAATTCTCGACCCCGAAGGGGACCGGTTGTGTGAAGGGTGAGCAGCATTCGGCGAGGCGCTGTTATGAGGAAGTATTGAAATCAGGGCTCAAAGGAAAAAAGATAAATATGGTTTCCGAAGGGGCGGCCCGAGTCACTAATGGCTAGGGAGTCAGCCACGACCTTGACCCACACAACGTGGATTGCGAACGAGCTAGAAGATGTTGTAGTCAGTAGCTTAGACGTTGAAAGGCGCCTCCAGGTGGGCAAAGGCCTCTTCCTCGAGGTAAAATCCCAACTGACTGAATTCCTTAAAGCAAATCTGGACGTATTTGCATGGAACCACGAAGATATGGTGGGAATAGATCCAAGGATAATCCAGCATCGGCTCAATGTTAACCCCAACCATAGGCCGGTTCGTCAGAAGAGGAGGCCAATGACGGTTGAACTGTACGCGGCCTTGAAGGAAGAAGTAGACAAGCTCCTAGCTAGCGGATTTATCCGGGAAGCCCAATACCCTACATGGGTGGCTAACCTGGTCCTAGTGAAGAAGAAGAATGGGAAGTGGAGAACTTGCATCGACTTCACCGACCTAAACAAAGCTTGCCCGAAAGACAGCTTCCCTCTGCCAAGAATTGACCAGCTCGTGGATGCAACGGCCAGCCACCAGCTTCTGAGCTCATGGATGCCTATTCGGGGTACAATCAGATCCCTATGAATCCCGACGAGGAAAAGCATACCTCCTTTATAATGGACCGGGGATTATACTACTACAAGGTAATGCCCTTCGGACTAAGAAATGCAGGAGCGACGTACCAACGGTTAGTCAACATGATGTTCAAAGATTTGATCGGAAAGACCATAGAAGTATATGTCGATGATATGCTGGTGAAATCAAGACAGGTCGCCAACCATGTCAACGACCTGGGAGAAGCATTCCAGATTCTGAGGAAGTACCAGATGAAGTTAAACCCACTCAAATGCTCGTTCGGTGTGGCTTCTGGGAAGTTCTTGGGATTCATGGTGAACAAAAGGGGAATTGAGGCCAACCCTGAGAAAATCCGAGCTCTACTTGACATGTGATCGCCCACCAAGACTATGGAAGTGCAAAGCCTAAATGGACAGGTCGCGGCCCTTAGCAGGTTCATCTCCAAATCTTCTGATAAATCCATCCCATTTTTCAAAATCCTGAAGAAAGCAAATAGCTTCGAATGGACGGAAGAGTGCGAGACCGCTTTCCAACAGTTGAAACAATATATGGGGCGGGCTCCCCTCATGTCAAAGCCAAAGGAATGGGAGGAATTGATTGTCTACCTAGGGGTGTCTGAGTACGCAGTGAGCGCCGCCCTGGTTCGAGAAGAAGACTGGGTCCAATACCCGATATACTATCTAAGCCACAGACTGCTCGATGCCGAAACAAGATACTCCCCCATGGAAAAGCTCACTTTTTCCCTGGTGATCGCGTCCCGAAAGCTACGCCCCTATTTCCAAGCCCATCAGATCAGCGTGCTAACCAAGCACCCACTAAAGCAGATTTTACAGAAGCCTGATTCATCCGGCCGCCTACTCAAGTGGGCTATTGAGCTCGCCCAATTCAACATAGAATACAAGCCAAGGACGGCCATAAAGGGTCAAATACTGGCAAACTTCGTTGCAGAATTCACAAGACCTACGGAAGAACCGGTCCCCCCAACCTCGTCAGTTTGGGAATTATTCGTTGACGGCTTTTCCAGCGAACATGGGTCAGGAGCTAGCGTACTCCTGGTGAGCTCGGAGGGACATAAAATCCCCTACACATTGAGGTTCGGGTTTAGAGCAACCAACAATGAAGCCGAATACGAAGCACTGTTAGCTGGTCTTCACTTAACAAAGGAAGTCAAGGCAGAGCGATTAAAAAATTTCAGCGACTCCCAGTTCGTGGTCTGCCAAGTACGAGGGGAGTATCAGGCAAATGGCCCAAAGATGGTAGCGTAACTCCAGAAAGTTCATGAGTTGCTACGCTTCTTTGAGGAGTGCGAAGTAAATCAAGTCCCGCTGAGCCAGAACTCTCATGCCAACGCCCTATCTCGTTTGGCTTCAGTTGGAGAAGCTGACTCATTGGGAGCCATCCCCGTAGACTTCTTAGCAACACCAAGCGCGGAGGAAAAAACTGAGGCGTTGACAATTGAGCTAAGGCCAGATTCATGGATGAAGCCGATCGTGGACTACTTGCAAGGAGGTCAATTGCCAAGTAATAAGCTGGAGGCGCGGCGGATTCGAGCCCAGGCAGCCACATATTGCATTTGTGATGACGTACTATATAAGCGGGGGTTCTCAGTCCCGTTACTTAGATGCATCGATGAGCCTGATTGCCAAGTGGTTCTCAATGAAATCCATGCCGGCCACTGCGGCAATCATGCTGGGGGAGTATCCTTGGCTCAGAAGGCATTTCGCCAGGGTTTTTACTGGCCTACCATGAAGCGAGATGCCGCGGACCTGGTGAGGAGGTGCGACGCATGCCAAAGGTTTGCTAAAGTGCCACGAGCTCCCCCCGCCTATCTTCAACAAATGAACAGCCCCTGGCCTTTTGCCATATGGGGCATTGACCTGATCGGGCCACTTCCAACAGCTCGCGGTGGGTGTAAGCACGCTATTGTGGCCGTAGATTACTTCACCAAGTGGGCAGAGGCAAAGGAGCTCGCACAAATATCTACTACAAAGGTAGAAAGTTTTGTATGGAACAACATCATCTGCAGGTTCGGTGTCCCTCAACAGATAGTCACCGACAATAGGACCCAGTTTACCAGCAAGCAGTTCGTACAATTTTGTGAGTCACTGTGGATCAGGAAAAGCTTCACAGCCGTGGACCACCCACAAGCCAACGGTCAAGTCGAAGACGTAAACAAGATAATCAAGCAAATATTAAAGACCAGGTTGGAATCGAGAAATGGAACCTGGGTAGATGAACTACAAAGCGTGCTCTGGGCATACCAAACTACAGCTCGCACAACCACGGGAGAAACCCCATTTTTTATGGTATATGGATCCGAGGTGATGATCGCAGCAGAAAATGAAGTAACAAGCCAGCGAAGAGCTACTTTCGACCAAGAGAATAATGACCGACTACTGGCCTCAAGTCTCGATCTGCTTGAGGAAACAAGGGAGATAGCTCGCTTGAGAGTGGCAACCTACCAACAGCGCGTGGCAAGATACTATAATCGGAAGGTCCAAGTCCAATGCTACAAAGTCGACGACCTTGTGCTACGCCTTGTCCTCCCCGGAGCTCGGAAGAACAGTAAAGGGACGTTGGGCCCAAGCTGGGAAGGCCCCTATATTGTGAAGGAAAATCTTGGCAACGGAGCATATCACTTGGTCGATATGGACGGAGCAGCTCTCCCGCGAGCTTGGAACACAGAGCATCTGAGACCATACTTTCGATAAGCAAACATCTTATCCCTCTCTCGCATTCTCAATTGTGAACTTTGTTAATATTTGCTTCATTAAATCGAGCAACAAAATTCTGTTTGAACCATATTAACGTGTCTTTTATCTCTAATAAATCTTTTTACACTCATGCTTTGGTTGTTAAGAATAAGAACCAGAAAATAATTGGAGGGATAGAAGACTATGGTTTGCGAGCTGGGGCCCATTCAACTTGGCCAACGTGCCATGGTTTGTGGCTTATCTGAGCATTCATCTTAGTCTTCACCCTAGGTCATGGTTGGCAAAACGAAGCCCATTCATCTTGGTCGTAATGTCATGGTTTGGCGCTAAAACGAGTCACCATCCTTAAAAAACTCTTGAGTCATAGTTCACTGGCTGGGGTCCTCTTATTTTGACAAAACGCATGAACTGCGACCTGCCTGAGTGTTCATCTTGACCTCGCCAAAGCCCTCAAAAGTCATGGTACGTTAGTTGGGGGCAAATCATGGCTTACTTGGGCATATAACTTGACGGCAAAATTTGAATTAATTTAACAACTATCATTCTACTGCATGTTAGTTTGGATTTGATCCCACGATCATAACCTACTGAGCATGCGGCTCGAGCTAACAATATCTTATTCGATGTGTTGTTTAAAGCTGCTCGTTTTCAAATTTTCTTATTTACAAGTTAAAGGTGCACTCGAGTTAACTGAACTTAAGCTCGTTTCTATGCTGTGTTTTCAAAGTTCGCAGCAAATAACAAAGAAGCGGAAAGTCGATTGAACAAAAGAAATGTATTACTCCCAAAATTCAAGTACAACAATGAAAGAAGAAAAAGAAAATGGTCTAAGGGCCTGGAGGATCTTGGCTTGGAGTCGTCACGCCTTGGGAAGCAGGGTTGGTGGTGTCCTCGGCAGAAAGATCGACCACGGCCTGGTCAGGTTCGGACGCAGGGGCGTCAACTTCGGAGCTCGCAGCATCGACGGCATATTTCTTCACCGCCTCCACCACTTCCTCGCCAAAGAATGAGAAGTCGAGGTCTAGATGCGCTTTCCACAAAGTAAAAAGGAACATGCTGCAGACATCAGATTCGACCTCCTCGCGCTCCCTCGCGACCCGGACCTCGACATTGACTTTCAGCTGCTCAACCTCCAGCCGAGCCCTCTCCCACTCCAGTTAGCCCCTCGAAAGCAGCCTCGAGCTTCTCTGTTTCTGTCTTGGCACAAGTTCTTTCTTCCTTCAGCTTAAAGACGCCCAAGGAAGCCTACAAAATCGGAGGTCAGCACGCTCGAAAAAGGTAAGATGAAGAAGTGCAAGGTTGAGAAAATGAACCTCACCAGGAGACTGTGGCTGAGTGACGTAATCCTCAAGCGCCTCGCCCGATACTTCCTTCTTGTCCAGGCTCTTAGCATAATTACCAAGGACCCAGTCCATGCTATCAAGAAAGGGGGCGAAGTACTTCCCACCGGCCATGACGTCAAACGTGTTCGGCCCCACAGAGGCGCTCGTTTTCTTCCTCTTGTCCGCCTGGGCCCGCTGACCGGGATGTGAGGTCGGAGGGATCTTCCTTTTGCTTCCAAAAGTTTCCTCGTAAGCCACGGATTTCCCGCGACTCGCGGCGGTCTCGGCTGCCCCGAAATGCGAAGAGGTGCCGACAGGAACGGACCTTGATGGAACCGCGGCCACTGGCACAGGTTCAGCACCAGGAAGACGGGAAGGATCGTGTCTCGAATGGCTGCTTTAGTGTGGGCTCCAAGCCCTTAGGCCTTTGCAGGGGAAGAGGATGCGTGAACAGCCTTATGGAGGCTGAAGAGTATGGAAGAACTAGGTCGTTCGAGCTAGAGCCTTATCGCCTCGGATAGTGTCGATAACGCTGCAACAGTAACCTCACTGCGAGCTTTGCTCTCCCTAACCGGACTCCCGTCGAAGTCAGCTTCGTAAAAAATCGACCTTATCTCTCTTTGGCCACGTATCCCTATGTTGCCTTTTCTGACTTCCTTGATACCAAAGGGAGGGGCAAGCTGATAGTCGCAAAGAACGGACTCGCAGAACTCGTAATCGTCTTCGTCAGTCTTTAAGTCCGAAGCCGCTTGAAGATCTTGCGCTTCGGAGATGGTTAGTTCAGGCTGCCCCCCGGTGACGTCTGTAAAATCAGAAAGACACATGTGAAGGAAAGATAGGCATGATCAAATTGATGATTATAGGTACAGAAAAAAAAGGGCGGGGTAACTACTACTCACTCGGTACAAGAACGAAACTGAAGTTGTTGAGGTCTTTGAGAGAAGAACAGGACAGGTAGAACCATTGGGACTTGTAGTCTCCAACATTGGACTTGCCCTTGGCCCTCCCCTGAGGCAAAACTCTCTTGCAGTCTGAGGAGCGAGCTGACATGTAGTACAGCCCGTCCTTAATATCCTTGAAAGAATAAAGGTACCTAAGTACTCTAGGAGTTGGAAGAGGAACTTTGTTCTTTTTGAAAAGAATGGCAAGGGAGGTTATTTGGGCGTACGAATTAAGGGTCAACTGGAAAGGAGCGAGCTTAAGGTCGTTCAAAATATCTATGAGGTAGGGCTGGAGTGGACACCTAAAATCGAATTCTAAGTGTTGGGGGCTAATAGCAACAAACCCTATGGGGGGAAAAGCTGCGTGGTTACCAGGGGAGGGGACCATCAGACGAGTCCTGCAGGGAAGGCGGTATGTGGCAGCATGCGACGTCAACTCGCCGATCGTCAGCCTTGAGGGATATCGCTTGAAGATCTCACGAGCCGTATGCTTCTCGACAGATCGTTGGGCTAAGACGGGGGTGGTACACCGAAGTGCTCTCTCAGCGACCTCTGAACGAGATGAAGCCACGTCTTGAACAGTCCGCGGCAGCAATCACTCCTCCTTGCCTCGAAGAGTTGGAGGTGTCATCACCCTCTACCCTGTGGTTGCGACGCTTCTGACCTGATGTCGACATCTAAAAAAAAAAGGAAAAAGAAGGAAATAGGAAGAAAAGAATTAGAACATCGAATCAAAGCTCCTAGAGACACCTTCTACCTGTCAGGTCGTGCGCTTCGCAACAGGGCATGACTCGAAAGAAAAAAGGGGAGCTGGGGTATCTAAGTTTATCTAAGCTCCTAAGATAGGCGAAGCCTATTTCCATAAACCGCCTCGCCATCGCTGAGTAGCAAGGCATGAAGGCAGAAATAATGGAAAGGATGGAAGCAGAGTCGAAACATACTAAAGAGACATGAGGAACTTACTGTTCTTAAGTCGATTGCTGCAAAGATCAGGAACGGGAACCAGTTGAGAAGCTAGAGTAGAGAGGCTTCAGGACTGACGGTGATGGAATCTCGAAATCGAAGGAAAGCAAGTTGTAGGAACGGGGAAATTTTTTTAAATAAGACGATAAAGGGGGAGCCAAATAACCCCCTTCCCCTTTTTATAGCTCAGGACACCCGCCATTAGATAAAGAAACTGACGAGCTTCCCTAGATCCAATGGCGATGCGCGAAAGCGTGGGGACTACAGACATGATGATTAGTAGTTATGGGAAACGTGCACATTAAATGCGTCGCAGACAAGACGTGCAACACAAAACAGTTTTATTTGAAATGATTGGGTGGAAAGCTAAAAAGACATATTGAAGGCCGAAGCAGCCAGGCATGTGTCAGCTCCCAGCCCAAAGATCGCACTACGAGCTGGGGGGCTTGATGTTACGCGTATTTCTCACTCCACTCTGTGCGGGCTGGACTTAATGTGGTGATTCGGCCCAAATGCCCAAGGCCCAGTAAATCGAACTGAACTCATTAAAGCGAGCTCAGATAATGTTGAAGCATAGGGTCAAACGTCGAGACCAAGCGAGCTCCCGATAGCACCTCTAACTCATTGGTATATTCGAACAGGCCCCCAGCTATACTCTGGGAAAGTTCCCAGCGACCTTCATAGCTTGTCGGCTTAGCCTGTCAACTCGCATCATAGAAGGGGCGCATGTCACGGCATACCGGCAAGCCAAGGGCCGCCCTGACTGAACCCCTTAAGCCCATTCTCTCAGCCCATTTCACCAGCTAATGCCAATCCCATCCTGGCCTTCTGGCAACAATATCATTACAGCCGCACCTGGATTTTTGGACATTCACATTAATGGCAGATCCCATCCTCATTAATGGAAGATCCCATCCACATTAATGGCAGATCCCGTCCTCATTAATGAGGGTCTCATCGACACCTCACCGTGGTAGGGACGCCCCCGCTGGCTACTCCATCCCATCGCCTGTACACGTACGGAGCAAGAAAAGAAGCTTCTGCTGATATATATATATATATATATATCAACCAGCCCTCTTGAAGGCCAGGGTATGTACTCTTTACCACTAACTTACAAACACCCGATATACTTGCTTACTCGCTCGCTAACTTGAGCTTCGGAGTACCTTGCAGGGACGGGTCGTCGGCTCAACAAACCGGACTGGATACTTCATTATTTCTCTCGAATCTACCATACAGGTGCAGGTTAACAAATCTCCGTCGACCAATTCCGAACATCGACAGGTTGTAAAGATATATATATATATAAGTTTTGCTCACTTGGGCATTCTCCTCATTATTCCTCTTGAGTTCATCGTTGCTTATTCTCAATTCTTCATAGTTTTGCTTGAGCTGCTCATAATTGACTAGTAGGATGGTGGGCGATGCGACTCCGAATGGTCTAAGACGACCCAACGTAGCCACCAGATTCACTCTTGGGACTAACAACTAGCCAAGAGAATTTCGCTCTTACGGTACAGGGGCTACTAGCGAGGGCCCTACAGTGTGATGCCCTTCAGCCTTTGTAAGGTGCACCTTTTCTTGCTCGGATGGTCTTCTGACCCCCATGCTCCCCGTTCTAGCCACCAAGTTGCCCTCATGGTGAAGGGCATTTCTAGAATAGATCTCCTCGTTCATGTCATCTTCTGAGACTTGGGGCTCAGAGGGATCAACTTGATTGGGATCTCTAATAACACTAGTTCTAGTTTATGTGTTTATTCATAAGTGATTGATTAAGCGAGTTACCCAAACCGGCAGACCTAGTAGTTCTCACCATATTATCTAACTTTTTGTTGTGTTCCAATAAACGGAGCCAAATTCTTGTTACCAAAATATAACCAGGAACTATCGCTCAGTGTCTATTGTTTCTCCAGGCAAAAGTGCTCATTTGGAGGGAAAGATAGTCGCATTGGGAGGTCGAAATCTAGGAGGAGAGCTAGCTTTAGAAAGGATACTTCCGAGAGGAAAGAAAAGACTCTAGAAAGGAAGCTTCCGGGAGGAAGGAGAAGGCTTTAAGAAGACGGCTTCTAGGAGGAAAGAAAAGATTCTGGGAAGACGGCTTCCGGGGGAAGGCTAAGTATTTCGAGAAGAAGGCTACTTGCTTCAAGAAGAAGGCTGCCTGCTCTTGGAAGAAGACTGATTACTTTGGGAAGAAGGTTGATTGCTTCGAGAAAATGGCTAATTGCTTTGAGAAAATGGTGGCTTCCTCTAGGTGAGCTGCAATCACGAGTAACAGTTAGAAGGCTCACAAGGATTTCTCAGCTCGCAAAGACCCTCCGATGCTTAATTTAGAATCGAATGAAAAACCAAAGTAGATAATATGTAATGAATGAGAATCAATGTTACTGAAAATGGAAAAAAGTTCTTTTCTTGGTCTACTAGCTGGGTATTTATGTATAGGCTTCATTCTTGAGGATCTCAGAGGGCCATGTGTCCCTCATCCCCAAGACTTCGAAGGGCCACGTGTCTTGCATCCCTAGGACTTCGGAGGGCCACATGTCTTGCATCCCTAGGACTTCGGAGGGCCTCGCCCAAGAAGAAATAACATGCCTAAGAGGAAATGCCTACCCGAGAAGAAATGACACACCCGGAAGGAAATGTTGTGCCCGAGAGAGAATGCCTACATGAGAAGGAATAGCATGCCTAGGAAGAAATGCCTACCCGGAAAGGAATAACGTGCCCGAGGGGAAATGTTGTGCCTGGGAGAAAATGCCTACCCAAGAAGGAATGTTGTGCTTGGGAAGGAATTGGGAGGAAATGCTTATCTAGGAAGAAATGCCATGCTCGAGAGGAAATGCTTACTTGAGAAGAAATGATGTGCTCGGGAGGAAATGCTATCTTGGAAGACTCTCTCTCTACTTGATTTGGAAAATTCCCCCTCTCCCAAAAAGAAAAATAAAATAAAATGGGATGGTACAACAAACTCTTAGTCTATTAAATTATTTGAGTATCTTACTGTTTAAGAATGTTACTCGATTATTCGAATATATTACTCGTATTATTCGATTAACAAATAATTCACAGTCAATTTAATTTTTGAGTAGATAGATATAGTTAAGAAATAATACTCGACTAACACAAATAATAGTTGACTAAAATAACTCTTAGTTGATTAAAATTTCATTATTCAATTAAAAGGTGATTACTTGATTAAATCAAGTGATTAGTCGATTAGGTTGCGTTCTCTTTACTGTTTTCAAGTCATTTTTAGTTTTCAGTTTTCTAAAATAATGAAAACGCGTTCTCTTTACTATTTTTAAAAATGCATTTTTGAAAATAAAAAAAAAATTATAAAGAAAACTCAAAACAACAAAAAGTTGTTTTGAGTGTTTTCATCCAAAACAAACTCTAAACTTAAAACACATTTATTTATTCATATTTTATTATTTTAATAAAAAAAAGATTATAAAATTTATTAACTTTAAAATATATATATATTTTTAATAATATATTAACATTAAATATTTATAATTTACTTAATAATCAAATTTATTGCATAAAATATCATTAAAAAAATATTTTCAAAATTTCAAAGAGAACGCGTTTCCTAATTTTCTATTTTAAAAAATAATTTTTTAAAATAACAAAAAGAATACGTTTTCAATTTTCTTAAAACAGGATACCAAAACAGAAAACTAAAAATGAATTCAAAACTCAAAACTGAAAATTAAAAAGCAAAGAGAACGCAGTCTTAACTTTTTGAGTTTTGTATTTTTAGTATATTATACTAGACTAATTAATTATTATTACTCGAATAATATTTGAATGTTAGTTTAAATTAAATTTCTTTAAGATAATTACTCTACTAATGTAAAGTTGTACTTGAATAAAAATTATGTTAATCGATTAACTAAGTATATTACTTGATTAATATCATCTTTTCAAATTTTATTTCAAGAGTTGATATTTTTATTATCTTTAAGTATATGTTTATTATTCTGAAGCATATGTTGTGGGATAAACATTAAAATCAAGAGTTCAACAAACTTTATTCAAGGATGGAAATTTCTTCCTCCCAAGAATTTGAATCCCAACTTGATCATATTTAGAATTAAGGCTAGCCAAAAACTCCAGGAGACATGGCATCTTCACATCTTGATAACAATAACCATTCCTCCAGTTATAGCAATTAATCATAGATAAGGAGCCTTATTTAGTGTTAGTTATTTTCATCTTAATCTTGAAATTAACTTAGGCATCTTGCACCTTAAAATAAATCCACTTCACATCTCAAATGTCTTTGGTTGTTAAAAAGAAAAACATATAACTTTTGCTCACTTAAGGTTACTTAGAATTCCAAAGCCACAACATCAGCATCGAATCTTCAGTTTCCTAGGCCAAAAAATACTGAATCATTAACCTGCCCTTCCAGTTCTCCTACCCCCTAGCTTGTGAAATATTATTTGCTAAACTAAAAAGAATTATTATTATCTTAGCTTGTGTTAGAGGATTCAACAGGTTGGTGAAGACAATTCGGCGGTGAAGCAACTGCTGGCAAACTACCCAATGTACCAGCAATACCGAATTGCCAGTAAAAGTTACCAATACTGGCGATTTTATTTTGCCGCCAGTATTGAGTTTTACCAATAAACCACGTGAAAACTTAAAAACGATTGGCCGACTGTCGGAAAAGGTTCTATTGATAATTTTCCTTGCTTTTGTCAGCGATTATCTACAGTTTGAAAAAGACCCACCACTAGTAGTGAAAGGTAATCTTATTTTCTGCTTCCACTTACACTTCACGGCAAAGTATCTGAATCTCTACTTCTATTTTACAAGGGACAAATAGCTCTTGTTAATAGCCAAATACCACAAAATAGGTATAAAAGGCCGTTTTACTCGAATAAAAAAAAAAAAAAAAAGCACTTTGACCTATTTACGAAATATTACTTTGATTTCCTACCTTTGCAATATATTCAGTACTTTTTCTACTTTATTTTGGTAAAAATTTCCAGTGCGTTAATGACCCAGTAGTTGCAGGAATTGCATGGAGAAATCCATTAGTCAATTTAAAATTCGGGTATAACCAACCAATGGGGCTCCTTCGGGCATAAAAAAAGGTACTAATTTTTAAATTTTGGAAATATTTTTAATTTTCAAAAAATAGTTGATGATTTATGAATATATATTGTATAATTCATTCAAAATTATATCTAATGTGGGGTGCCCAAAAAATGAGTGAAGTTTCTGATTCCGTGATTCAAACCTAAAACTAATCATCACTTCGCATGTGAAAGTTAACCGTAGCTATAAATATTGAGGTCAAACAAAGGGCAAAGGAATCATCGGTGCACTATTATCATTCTGGAATCTCAAAAGTAACATCACATCAGGCATTTCTAACCATCCAGCGACAGCTTTACACTTTCAAAAATGGTTTCACTTTTCACCAATAAATAAGAATCTAACATTACACTTGACACCCAAATATGACTTCCAAATTGAAGAAACCAAAAACCTCTAAAGATGGAAAAGGGTGAGGCACTACCCGACGCCGACACAAAATGATACATGGGGGGGGGGGGGGGGGGGGGGCAAGGAAAATTACAATTACCATGATACGATATTAGGCGACAAAAATAAAATAGAAAAGAATTAAACTATTATCCGTAGCTTTAAGACCTAACGAGTACGAGTACTTACTTAGCAAGAAGACTGGAGAACATGGTAGGGGGGGTTAAGCAATGGCATATGCGACCGTCTCTACCTCTGTGGGGCGCCAGACTGTCTTCTGGACGCATAATATTCCCTCCTTGTCCTTGGAGTACGTCAGCCGGACCTCCCAGTGCATAGCCTTCACCAAGCTCTCCACCTCGTTGATGATCTCCACCTTGTCGCGAACGATAAGTTTTCCCTCTGGTCTTAGAATCCGATCAACCTCAGCAACCACAGCCACTAAATTGCATCTGTGCGTCACAAAACAATTTGTACCATTTCATTTGTATTATTCTTAAAGAGAAAATTTCCTGAATGAGGATGCAAATTGGGAAAAGCAAATCCACAGCATATACCTCTTTTTAACTTTGGAGAAGAGATGGTCCGCGTGAAGAAGATCATAAGATCTAGGATAGGTGCTAAATGATTCACACCAATCATGGTACATTCCAAACAGACCTCGTTCATAAATTATAGGTAGTGTATCTGGAGAGTCTATTGGCACCACATTCATGACCCACACCTTCAAGTCTCTTAGAGCAGCAGCAAATCTGCAACCACAATTGGTTAATCAGAACAACAGAGAATGAAGAGCTATCACAAAATAGCATTTTGAAGTTTAAATCATATCCCAGTATTGCCCGTAACGTGTTTGAAATTCTATGAAGTTGGTCCCAACACCAGATTCTCACTTCAAGATGTATTGAAACATTATACGGGGAAATTTGGCCATAATTTGCCTTTCACCCCATAGAATTAAAAATGTAAGGAGAAAATTTGATTTGTTCCCTCATTTACTTGTTTATGCATAGCAACTAGTCAGAAAGAAAATACTTGTAAGTGGAAAGAGGGCCGTTGTAAAGGAAAACCCAGGAACCAATAGTGAAGGACCGTTATATCCATACGTGAGAGCCATAATAACAATTGGGACTGAAATTAAATAGCTTACCCTCCATAGATAGCTTTCATGTCCATAACATTCCTGACAGATGACCAGTTTATTCCCATTCCAGTTAGATATGATTTAGCCACCACTCGTTTCCAATGCTGATAGTCTGCAGTGAAATCTTCAGGGGCTGCTTTGCCATAGACTCCAACCTGGGAACTCAACAACCAGTACGGTGGTTGTTCCACTCGTGCTGGCCACTGTTTTGGCCATTTAGATCCGCGTTCTGTTTCAACAACAGGAATTTTGTGCATGCATGCTTGCAGTGGCACATTCCTAGACATCAAAAGGAATTAGATGATTGATGACGCAGCCAAAGCAATAGAAGGGTATAGAAGACAAGAGGAAATGCCTCCATAAACAAGCTCAATTTTCAATGCAGGGAGTAATGCAAACACAAAGATAGTCCAAGTTCAAAACTTTATTTTACATTCACAAAATGGCATACAATTTCTTTTATCTTTATTTGGATGACTCTATATAACATAACAAATATGCCTCCACATCAATAGCAAGATAATAAGAAACAATTTTTAGTGATAAATTTTAACAGTAAACGTGAACAAGTATCAAGTATTCTGATCTTACACCTGCAGAAGATTTGCAGCAAAGTCAGAAATATGAAATCAGACAAATCACATTTGATCTTGAGAATATAAGTACCAGGCTGCATTAGGATCATCAGATTCTTGACAGACAGGAGGAACGTTTTGTGTTCTTTTCTCATAGCACTCATTTGTAGTAGGTTTTTGATATACAGCAATTCCCACTCCATTCACTGTATCCCTAGTTATTGATACAACTTCCCAGCACATTGACTTTGTCAGTTCTTTCATGGCTGCAAAAAAAAAAGTCCCAACCAAATGAACAATTCATTATACCTAAACCAACCACAAACAAAGTAGCACACACACAAGTGAGAAACATCCACCTTGCCAAATAGCAACATCGTCAGGAAGTTTCTGGTAAATAGGAGTAGCTGACCAGATAAAGAAACCACCAGGTCGCAATACACGATTTAGCTCTAGTAGAAGTTTACCACCTGCATTTTGTACCATCAACCAAATTTCATGCCAAACCAGTATATATCAAAGTTACTCAAAAGAACTGACCACAATGGAAAACACCATAAGCTCGCTACACAAGAAAAAGGTTCACACAGACTACAGAAATCAGAACAAGTCACATCTCCAGATGAAGGAAATATAGAGTGAAAGAGTAATTCTTTCAGTTGCAAAATAATCTCGCAAGTCCCCTTGTTGGATCATCTTGAAACCATGCACCTCTCTCAAAAACAAAACAAAAAAATAAATTAAAAAGGCCATTTGGAGCAAATCAATGAAATACCTTCTATATGCCAGGGGACCCTACAACGTGCACAGTGGACAACATCAAAGACTCTGCCCGGGAACTGAAGTCTCTTGGTGCCCATTACTGCTGAGATAGCGGGAATTCCTCTTTCAAGCGCAAACTGAACCTGCGCTTCATGTTCATCTTTTGGGGCAAATGACATGGTCAGAACATCTCTTTCAAACAGAAAGCCTCCAAAGCTAGCAACTCCACATCCAACATCTAATACAACACGGGTTCGTTTTCCCCAGGCAATATCAGGGATGGCCTGCAGAATTGACACTATCAATGTTAATTAAAAAAAATATGAAGGTAAGCATGTTTCATAATCACATTGGAAACCTTTATGCATGTTTGATTTTCTGAAAGATAAGAAGAATAATAAAACCATCACGCATTTCATACAAAATGTCCACACTAGCATTTAATATTTTACTACACAGTATAAAAACATCACTGAAACCACACTTTATTGTTTCAGTTCATGAGAAGAACTAGAGATGTTTGTTTGAAAGGAAAAAGAAAGCTTCTTTTTGTTTCACACCCATGGGAGTTGAAGTTCTAATGACACTCTTGGTTACAAGTAGAAAACATCTTCACTTTTGGAAGTAAAGGATAATAGAAAGCTTCTTTTATTGGCTTTGTAATTTTCCAAAACCTGAAAATACCCAAATGCAGCCAGGTGCAATAGACATTATTGTCCATTCAGAAGAAATAAACTGGCAGAATTTGAAAGCCATGAAAGTAGGAAATCCGAAGAAGACATGGAACATAGTTTTACATAGACAACTTACTACAAGAAGATTTAGTTACCCATTCCAGTCAAATGCCTACAGAGTTTCAACTGTTTAACATTGAATCATAAAATATTTTTGGGGCATTAGCAATATTCCTAAATCACTACTCGCTGTTCCAAGTGTAACACTCTAAATCATGTAAAAATTATGAGCTACAAGCTACATGTCAGAAAAATATCTAACAGTGACCAGACTTGAGAAGTATGATAAATAAAAATGCAACAGAAAGAATTAAAAAAAAATGAAAATATAAGCAACACATATACGAACCATGTAGCAGAAACTAATTTCTGCTAGTCCACATGCATATGTAACCAGGTGCAGGGGGAAAAGAGACGACAGCCAAGTACAATAACATGGTTCCCAAATTTGAGATACCAAACAGTTAGAAGTTCCAACCTGTTGAATAACATCGATGTAATGAAGAGCACCATTCTTAAACTGGGTCCCACCACCAGGAAAAGTAAGGTAATCGCCACTAACTTTGACCCAATTCTGGTGGCCTTTAATCTGTGCAAGTTTGGTATGGGGAACATTATGGTACCATATCTGCGAGAACAATCCATAGAAATCCATTTCAGCAACAAAGGAAAGCAAGAGGAAGAAAATATGCATTTGAGTCAAATGGTAGTCTACCTTTTCCCTGCTGGTTGGCCATTCAATTGGGCGTTGGTATCCTTCAGGAAGTGGAACAAGGCAGGTGGGTGGCTCCTCTGGACAGTGTCTCTCCCTATGTTCATAGTGTTTAGTAGATCGAAGACTCCTAATTGCTTGCCAATTGTCAAGGCACGGGATGTAATCTGGTCCAGCAGTGACATTGCATAGTTTCCAATTTGGCTTTGAAGGAGTCTGTGCTTCTTTTTCATTCTTTGACTCTGTTGCTTGAGTTGCCCAAGCCCCAGTTTGAGTTGTAGTTTCATTCAAAAGCTCAGATTGAGCCCCAGAGGGAAACACCTCACTTGAGGCGAGATCTTTAGCCTGACCATCCTTCTTCTTTTCAGATGTCTGATCAGACTCCTTATCTTCATTCTGATCCACCTTCTCTTCTATCTGACCATCCACATTTTGCCCATCTTTAGTCTCATTAGAATTCTCCTCTGATTTCTTCTCATTCTCGTCTAGATTGCCCTTTTTCTCATTTGAGCCTTCATCAGAATCCTGTTGCATACTAGAATTATCATCAGTGCTATCTGTTGTTGTATCCCCTGCTTCAGAATCTTTGTTCTTTGCCTTGGATTCACCGTCTTCAGTTTGTGCTTCGTGATTCTCTGTCTCAGTTTTGGACACATCTTCAAACTTAGTCTCATCCTCTTTCTTCACGAGCTTCTCTTCTTCATTTTCAACAGCAGCATCCTCACTTGTCTTTTCAGAAGCACTTTTGTTTTCCTGAGGCTCATTATTTTCCTCCTTAGCTGAATTCACATTGGTGTCCCCTTTTGTAGCATCCTCGGGTAAATCACCAGGGTTATCCTCAAACTGCTTAGGATTGCTCTCGTTATTCTCATTGCTCACAGTGCTCTCGTTATTCTCATTCCTCACAGTGCTCTCATTGCTTTCATTTGCTTGTTCCTTCACCTGATTCTTTTTCTCCTGAGAAGCCACATCCGCATTCTGAACAGGGACTACAGAAGACGATGTCATCATCCACACCCCAACTAAGCAAAGGGCCACAAACACTACCAGAGTCACTGTTGAACAGTAACTCGAAGAAGATTTTCTACCATCAACTCTAGAGTATTTACCTAACGCCATCTTTATTAATACCAAGGTTTCCCTAGAAGTTCTACACCTGCATTTAGCAAAGAATCAGATATCTGTCGTCAAATGTTTAAATCCTAAATCAATTAATCCCAAAAAATTAAGATAAAATTAACTCAAAAACTTAATAAGATAGATGGCATTACCATGATTAAAACAGAAAACAATTAGACATTGATCCAAAATTTTACAGAGAACATCACTTGATCTATTTTTGGAGCCGCATAGTAATAGTTTCCAGTGCATAAGAAAAAAAAAAGAAAAAAAAATCTTTTTAGTACAGGAGTGAACAAAGCTACGCCAAGCACAACATAAGTTCAAAAATTAAATCTTCGACAACGATTTTCACATTTGGAATCCTTGACAAAACGAACTGGATTTCGCGAAACAAATCCAGATCTACACTGGATCACCAAAAAGAAGCATAAGATAAAAAAAACAAGAAACAGAACAAAACACGAAATCCAGGGAAAAGCAACCGACACAACACATGCAAAATCGCTCTAACAAATCTCAGCAAAGTCAAGACAATAAGAACGAGCCAGAGCCTTTGTTAGGTTAAAAACGCATTTTCTGGTCAAAAGACCAAACCTTTTACAGTAGATCTACGTCAAACGACGGTATAATTAACAGATCTGACAACATTCACGCGCGGAACGAAACGAAACAGCAAGTCAAATGTGATTGAACTCGAACGGAGAGATTCACAGGAAAAACAAATGATGAAGACAATTGGAGGTAAGATGAATGTTACCTTCGCTAACAAACCCAGCCGACAGATCCGAGAAGAGAAGAGCAGCTGATGGTTATTGCTCCATCCCGAAGCTCCCTGTGAGGAGAGACGGCAGAGAGAGAGAGAGAGATATACACAGTGAGATCTTCCTCCTTGATGAGGCGCTAGTATTTGTAATCGATTTGTTTATTAGTATTAGTACTATATTACGCGCAGCAGTGGCAATTCACGCGAGGCAGAGCGCCGAAAGTCGGTGGCGATTTAGAGAGAGAAGGGAGGCGGAAATGGCCAAATGCGCGCACCCAACGGCGTGCGACGCAATCTAAGGGCAATTTCGTCTATTACTAAAATTTGGTATATTCTGGGGCTTGCTTCTTAATTTGATCCGGTAATTAGATCGTGAGATTTTATATTTTATAATAAATTAGTTATCATATTTTAATTTTATTATAAATTTATTAAATTAATTTTAGAAGCATTGGAATAAAAGTTGAGAAAATAATTTAAAATTTAAATTTCTGATACATTTTTGCAAATTGGTAAAGATTTTAAATTATAAATTTAAATGATATATATATATATAATTTTTTAAAAATTTCTCTATCGAAAGATTTGAAACATGTACTTGTGATAAACTTTACTCTGACAAGTGTGATTTTGGTTATTTTCACACAAATTATCTATAGTTTAGTTTTGGTATTTAAAATCTATATGGTTTATTTTTCTTTTTTAAGGGTTTCTTTTGGTTAAGTCAATATCTCAAATGGATTGTGTTTAAGAGTAAATTTGGAATTAAAAAGAAATAAAATTATAGAGATCTAGTAAGAAGTATTTTGAGTTAAAATAATAATAATAACAAAGACACATACGTGCACGGAAGTTTAAGTTTAAATGGAAAGGCCCAATTTAATTGGAATTTACCTAAATTTAAACATTTTTGTAAAATAGAATTAATTATTGAATCGACTTTAAAAAAGAAAAAAAACCAAACAAACAACGCAAGGGGAGTTGAGCCACACGTCTGGTGTGAGCTGCTGGGCAGCTGGCTCTAGCTCGCAGCAGAGAAAATGACGAATTTGCCACTGCACTATTGTCAGTTTGTATGGACTCTTTTCAAGGAAGACGAACAAAAAAGCTTACGTTCAGAGAAGCTCGATGCTGTGGTCCTGTACAGGGAATCAGTGGGCTAAGTAGCAAGCAAGAGAGACTTTGGGTTAAATCTCTCTAAAAAGCCACCTTTGCTTATATATATATATATAATATTTAAATTTCTATTTTATCTATAAGTCAATAAAAAAATTAAAATATTTTTTAATTATGCAATATAAACATTAAATTTTACGAATTAAAAAAAAAAATAGGCATGAGCGACTAATGGTGATCTAACCCAGCTTAAGATAAGATGGATCCAAATGAGCCACAGTTATACCCTAAACTCCAATTGGGCAAAAATGGCATAAAAGCTCAATTTGCCCCTCAACTTTTTATAATGTATGACTTTTACCCTTATTTTTTTCTCAAATACACCCTGTATTTTACAAATTGATCCAATTTAACCTTATGTCTAACATTAACTATCCCTTCATTAGTTAGTTATAGGGTCAAAGCATAATAATTTGTGCTTCACAGCATGGTACAGTAGTGAAGCATTTGAAATTTCACATAAAGTATCGACATTAAAATCAATACGACAACTTGAAAAGTAGAATTATTACTAGAATGCAGTATTTAACTAAAAGGCAACAATAAAGCTAGAAGACAAATCCCATATTAACCACCCAAATGTCCAGTTTTAAATGTATATATAAACTATGATCGCATCCAAATTTATTTAGGAGATATATTAGGGAGGGAAAGTCACTCGTTCCTGGGAATTAGCCGTGCAATGCTCAAACACCCCAGATGAATAAAAAAAGACATAATAATTTATAAAGTATATTAGTGTATTTGAGTAAAAATATATATATATTAAAAGCTAATATCTCAACTTCCCAAACTTTTTTTTTCTTTGTTTCAAATGTCCTAAACTTCCTAAACTCTTTTTTTTTTTTATTAGTTCAACTATATTTTTGATTTTTTTTTTCTCTATTGTGTTATAGGCAAAATGTCATTAAAAGTCCATAAAAAACTTAAAAGTCCAAGATAACATTTTGGGCTAAAAATGAATAAATTCTCCTTTAATTGGGGGTCCGACGCAATCCCGAAACTAAATAACTCTGACATTTACAAATCCCCTCGAGGGTTCCATAAAAAGGAAAAACATTATCCTTTAGAAATTATAATAAAACCTTGATACAAAAGGAAAAAATATTATCTATTCAAAATCTTAATTCTAATAACATATTAAAATATTAGAATAAACATCTTTTGTAAAAAATCCCAAATCAAGAAAATTTAGGATTACACCATTCTCCAATATAAATAAGTAGGCATTCATTCCAAAAAAAGATACGTCTTTTATACTAGTGGAAACTCTATTATGTAGTTTTCAACATCCTTAGTGTCTAATTTAAGCATCAAAGTTTTTGTGTAAGAACCTCATCGCGCCCTCTGATTGTTTTTTTTTTTTTTTCTTACAATCTCAAACAACACGATGACGACGTTTTCACTCTACAAATTCATTGTTGTGTTCAAACGACAACAATTGGTGTCTTTTGTGGCTAACGTTAAAAAAGTTTAAGAATACTACAATGGTTCTCACACGGTTTCAAGCTACAGGCAACAGGCACAACGAAAAAGGCCCTACGTCGATAGCCTTCCTAACCTAAGACTACGAGAGATCGTTCCCAATAAAATTCCAAAAGCCTCAAGGATAACTCCTTAGATTGTCCCACTTAATGAGTATGAAGCAATTAAGTGACACCGTGATAAAAGTACTAATCTCCTCTGAGAGATGGCTAGGTTCCTCCAAGGCACATTGCCACAAATTGCATTACCCTTCATATTGCAAAACTACATATCTTAATTGGATCATCTAGACCCAATCTCGGCCCTTTCCTTAGGCTCAATCTCGACCCAGCGCCAGCCTGCCACGGCATCATTGCAACTCCACTGGATATCCGCGCGGCCTTCTCATATCTTATCCTCATTAATGGCAGATCCCATCCACATTAATGAGGGTCCCGTCGCCATCATGCTACCACCTGAGAACCTCCACCAACTCCGGATAGTCAGTCCCATCACCTGTAAACGCACGACGCATACATGTAGAAGGACATCTCATCCTCCTATATCAATTAGCTCTCTTTAGAGTCAAGGTATATTCTGATCTCTGATCTACTGATATACTATCTCTCCTTACTCTCTTACTCACTCAAGCGTCAGAGTGCTTGCAGGTGCCAACCGCCCCCTGAGCAGACTCGTCGCCGGAGCTCGCGCCCTGCCTCCAATTGTCATCTTTTGGTCAGGAAAGAACATCTGACGCCCACTGTGAGGCTTAGTAAAACTTACCTACCCCATAATCTCATAAGAGTCTCTCAACCCAACCCTTTACCTTACCATGGTGCGAGCCAGAAGCGCCCTTGCCCAAGAGCCAAACGACACCAACCAACCCCTGCAAAACCCAGCTGTCACGGAGGTCCTCCTCCAGACTATTCAACAACTTCAAAACCAAGTCACTAAGTTAACCAAAAACCAACAGCAAACTCCAGGACTTCTATAACGCCCCATTTTCCAAGCGTGCTATAACTCAAAACAATTCTGGGATAATAATTTTTTTTAAAAAAAAAAAAACTATTGGTAAACCATATCATTTCTTATATCCATCCCAAAATTTCTATAAATCTATCTCGAAAGAGAATTATCATAAACATCAGATGCGGAAAGAATCGAACCTAACATCTTAACATTAATCATAAATCAATTCTTACATCCTTATTAACCATAATTAAGGTTATACATCATCATTTCTCTAAACGTTCAGAATTCAAACTAGTAGAACTTAAATACATTGGCTACATAACATATATTCAACTCATTATGCCCTTTGCTAAGTGTCATTTCATGCCTCATTCATCCTCATTTCTACTACAATCTCCATCTGGAACGTTTAAATATTCCAAGGGCAAAACCTAAGTTAGATGATGAATCATTTAAGTAAGGGAAACAAAACATTTAATGCTCAGGTATGTATGTAATGCACATAACATCATAACTCTCTGTTTGGGTCAACCGCACCTTAAGATTACCCGCTATTTTTACAATCTCCCTGCCAAACCGAGGTATATGGGTGCACTCTTAGCAAAGCAATGGCGCCAGTACCTAATCCCAAACCCATGCAACGTATGACCGTGAATCTCATCATGCTCATATGCATATTTCATTATCAATACATGTAAATGCAATCTATATGACATACTCACATCAATGTATGACAACATGACAAAATCATTTACATAAAATTGGATTTTGGGTCGAACCACATACAAACCAAGTATTTTCATAAAACTAAATCCAATTGGAAAGTACCACTTACAAACCATTTTCATAAACTAAATCCAGATGAATAGTACCACTTACAAACCATTTTCATAAACTAAATCCAGTTGAATAGTACCATTTACCTTGATAATTTTACCTGTAGCGTAATTTTGCCTCAAAATTCACGTCGGACTTCTAATCGTACTCAATTATGAACCTTGACATACCCTGGGTATCATAATTACTTAAGAAAATCATATTTCTAATTTTCTCTAATTTTTCTAATTTCTTTCATTTCCTCCTATTATTTCCTCAAGATTATGAAATAAATATTTTCTCATAAAATTTTCTCAATTTCTCATCTCAATAACTCCTAAAGCAATATTCCTAAGCCCTAGAATTTTTCTCATAATTTTCAGAATTCATACTCTATTTATTTCTCATTTTCTCTTTGATTTTCAAGCATCTATTGTCTCAAAAATTCATAATAAATACCAATCATATATTTCTCTTCCAATTTTATCATCAAAAATTCTAAAATATCATTCTCATATTTTTAAAATTTTTGAAGAAATTTTTGAAGATAACTCACCTTCCCGCGAAATGATTCAGTATTCCTTTATACTGCGACGAAACCTCGATTTGCATATCTAACAATGCCTTCTGCCACAAATTTTCACACGAAATACTAAACCCAACCTATAGGATTTTTCTATGAATTTTTTGGTATTTTTCTCTATATTTTGTTTTTCCTATTTTCTTTCTTTCTCTTTTCCAAATCTCTCTCTCACTTTCAAATCTTTTTTTCTTACAACCTTTATCTTTCTAATTTAAGTCCTCAAACCTTTCAAGTTTCTCTATTTATAGAAGGTTGAATTAAGCTTAGCATAATTGTAGTGACCCATTATCTTTAATTATTTTATCATCTTAATTATTTTCCACTAAATCTTCTTTTAAATAGATTATTCTTTCATTTAATTCATTAATTTTAAGCCCACTTTCTTAGCCTACTAACTCTAAGCCCATTTACTTAGCCATTCTTTTTTTTCAACTTAGCCCACTAGCTCTAAGCCCATTTACTTATCCTTTTCTTTTTCAACTTAGTCCATTAACTCTAAGTCCATTAGTTTTCTCAATTATAATCTCTAATGGATGTTAAAAATATTTTAAATAAAAAAATTAATTATTATTATTCTCAAAATACTATGATATTACAACTTCTGTCAGGAGCTCGACATCCACCAGGTCTTTATTTTAGTCAAACACCCTCAGACCAATAGCCAAGTAGAAGTCACCAACAAGTTCTTCTTAGCAAATCTAAAAAGCGACTCAATGGTGCCAAGGGTGCATGGCCAAAAGAACTCTCCATGGTGTTGTGGTTGTACCACACCACAGCTCAAACTTCGACCATGGAAACACCCTTTCGACTCACCTACGGGTCAGAGGCCTTGATCCCTATAGAGATTGAAGAACTTAGCCCCAGGTGACAACATTTTCGTGAAGACACCAACGATAAAGAACAGTGAGCCGACCTTGACCTTATCTAGAAAACCAGAGACCAAACCCAAATCCATGAACAGGCTGCCAAACAAAGAGCAGCTCGAAAATATAACAAAAGGGTAAGACCCAGAAGATTTCAAGAAGGGGACCTGGTCTTAATTCAAGGCCCGAGCAAACAACCCGCACAAGGAAAGCTCGGTGCTAACTGGGAAGGCCCTTATCGAGTCACTAACAACCTTGACAACGGAGCTTACCACTTGGCTGAATTCCCAGGAAGGCCCCTGCCCAGGTCGTGGAACGCGGCTAGCCTACAGAGATATTATAGCTAAGCAACTATTTCCTTACCTCGAGCTTCCTCGGTCTAGCCTCGTCCTCGAGTAACCTCACTCTCCCTGAAGATAGCTATAACACCCCGCCTTCCAAGGCATTAAAAAAAGCTAGTGCCTCCTAGTGAGCCACACTCCAAATCCTTTAGGAAGGCATTAAAGAGCTTGTTGAGAGGTTTTTCTCCTGCTATTATGAGCCTTCCAAGGTTCTTCTTTCGCTATTACGTTGGCCCCTGGGAGAAGAGTGCACTTTCCCACCCTATATCTCTGCTAGGCATCCATGTTCTTCATCAAAGTAGAGATCCAGGCTAGGTAAGTGGGAAGTAAGGATAAACCCCTTGAGGATATCTGAAGACCAAGGGGTTATCCTCCTTAGCAATGCCAGTGCCCATAGAGGAGTGTTATTGTAAAGAATGGAGTATCTAAAGATCTCTTCCACGGGGAAAGGATCTCCTGGGATGTGTCTGCAAGACCGTTCTATGAACCCAAGAGGCAGCTCTTCTAGCATGCCATTTCCCTTAGATATGTTCTACCCATGCCAGACGAGGTGTCTCCCCGAACTTCCCAACTTTCTTGAATATATTTTTTAAGTTTGGGGAGATTCCAACATAGTGGGGTAGGCAAGAGTTGGTAAAACTGCACGAAGTGCCAATGAGAGGAGATTAATTATCAGTGCCTTCTGTAGCAGCCCCACAAAAGATGAATTTAGATCTAAGAAGACAACTCTACGATGGCATTTTTTCTGTAACCACTCCTAGACTAGTCTCCTCCCATTTTATACTAAAAGGTGTTTGGCATTTCGCCCTAGCGATCAACTATAACGAGAGTTTCTCATGACCCTTCATTACATTCCAAAGATAAGCGAACACTATAAGCACCTATAGTGTCATATTGATCACTTCAAGAATGCCATATCTGAAGATGTAGAGCCAAGCAACTCCAAGGTTGGAAGTGGAAGCTGTCAAGTCACAAGCAGAAGCAACTAATGAAGATGTTACTAACTAACTTATTGTAAATCGTGGATGTAGGTGTTTGTACCAAACCGCTTAAACAAAATGATCATATGATGTAAAAGATATAGGGTAACATGTATATGTTTGTATCCTTTTTTTTGCATCATTTCAAGGAAAGACTGAGAATTGGACTAGGGAGCTAAGGGGATGGAAACCCTTAGTCTCAACCTACTGTACATCTCCTGTAATCCTGAGTTCAGAATTAGATAGATATGAATAAATGGGATTTTTTGGCAGAGGAATTCTTATAACGTCGTGAATTATCTAAATAATGATCTGTCAAAGGTAGCCTCTAAGAGAGGACATAGGAAAGGATCTAAATTGCTAAAATAAAAACACTAAAGCCTCAACATCGTTATCTTTCATATGTTTGGCCATAAGAGTCATACCCTGATACATCTCACAAACGCAGGTGCTTTATCGAATAGCTAAAACAAAAATATTCTTTTATATGGCGGAAGTGGGCACTCTTCCAAACTGCTTTAACAAAATCTTATCATAGCAGAAGTAGGCACTCCATCGAACTGCTTCAACAAAACCTTATGATTGCGAAAGCAGGCACTCTTCTAAACCATTTTGACAAAATATTGGTGTTCTGATCGCTGACATAAGTGGTTTAGGAAAATTTTCACCAAATCGCGTCACCAAAATAGAGCGCCCCTTGACGTGCTCAATGCCATTAGGGTCCCTATTCTCTCCACCCAAAACTCTCTTACGGGCCCAATGCTCTCTCATCTTGAACAATCCTATCGTCTTTGGACATAAAGACTAGGGTCGCTTCCTTAAACAACTGATCTACTGGCCCTGTGCATCGACGCACCAATTGGTGGAAGGAATGGAGTTGTAAGGAATTGTTTTTCCTTTATGCAAGTCCACTAGTACTTACCCCTTCTATTGCACTAGGGTGCCTAGGATAGTGAACTGCTCCTTGTGACCAGACCTTTCCACAAAGGGACTCTATGGGTTGGTGTCCTCCCTCCCGATTAGCCTTGGGCCATAGTGATGATCTCCTGGCTATGGATGAGACATTAAGGTAAAAGGTTGTCAGTGAACTCAGACATGCGTCTCACCCCTAGTTGCAAGTGGCAGTAGTAGTACTCTCAGATGATGTTAGATGCGGGACATCTCACGCCTTACTCTGGACCTATGAACATTTGTCTCAAATTTTATATATTTCTTGGGGCTAAATATTCACTATTGCCTCAACAGGTATACCGTTACTTCCAAAAGTACTTCATTATCTCTTTCTTCCTTTCCATAAATTTACTTACATGATTGATTGACTCACCCTTTATGAGTTGGAAAAGAGTAGCATCCTCCATCTGGGGAGGTAGATTATCTTTATATGCCAACACGCACATAGGTATCAAGACCTTTCTCCAAGAAAGGACACGTCTTCGATGGTAATAATTAAATTATTTCCTTACTTTTTATTCATGCTCCATGCATTCATATAGCTCATGCACATGATAGGCCCCCAATTGGTCATCTAAACCAATCCCCAAAAGAATGCTCATCATATTAATATCTATTTAGTTCTTAAAATACAAAAAGAATAATGAGCCTAAAAAAACAAAAAAGGGTAAAGGGGTAGCAATTAATCTTTCCTAAATCAAAGCCCCAAGAATCCCATCCTCCTGACCAGGAGCCCCCTCAGTAAAGTCCAAATTAGTGAACTCAATGTCTTCTAGGGCACTGATCACCTCCATCCCCTGACAAGTCCTTACGTCAACTAGAGTGTCCGACTCCGATACATATGGGCTCTATGGACCAGCAAGCTTGTCGAGATCCTTTACCTCTTCATTCAAAAATGCCTTAGGGAATATAGGATCAGGGTACCCAATTAACTTCCAGTTGTAGATATCCCCTATTTTATAGCCCGTGAAGATGACATCTAAAAAGTCGGTGTTCGGGCACGTTCTCTCTAAATACTCTCGGGCCAAATAAAACCCATACTTCCTGAAGCATATCTTTCCTTCTCCTCAAAACATACTTGGGATGATCGATACCCCTTAACTATTTCAGCTTTGATGGCCTTAATACTCATTCCTCGGAGTTGTTCAGATAGCTTACTACCCTACCTTTTCTCTTCCAAAAATTGAGAGCGAGCATCATCTCTTTCTTGCAAGGCTCACTTCAACTTGGTAAAGAGCTCAGAATTGGCCCCTAACAGCAATGTCTCAGTTTTCCTAAAATCCTCCATATCTCTCTTTAAGGAGTCATTCTCTTTCTTCACCTTGTTTGCCTCTCGCTCAAGCTAGGAGGCCTGCCTCTCATGTTCCTTGAGATCCCTGACTTTGTTCTCCATGTCCCTCACTTTGTCTTACAGGCATAAAGCGCGGGAGACCATCCAGTCTTTGTTTGCCTGGCCCTTGAGCAGGTCAGCCCGAGCCTTTGTCGCGGCCATTGCCTGGTGTTGAATTCCTTATTAAGCAAAAGTCCCAATATCATAAACCGTAATAAGCATGAAGGGAATGCCAAAAGAAAAATTCAAGGTTCTTCATACCTTAGTCAAATATTGTTTTGCCATTATAAGATGGCTCAACATGTCCCCTGAATATCTCGCCTCATCCCATGACATTATTGAGGTATACATCAGCCTTGCTGTAACGCCCAACTCCAAAATAATATTTATATCTAGGAGCCCTAGGCAAGTCAAAAACTCACGCCCCTTTGCTTACTGGCACCCTACTTGAGCCACTCCTTGGTAAATGGGGCCTAGGTTGGGAAATAAGGGCAGATGTGCCCTAGTCTCTACAGCTAACACCCTCATTCTCGGTTGCTCCGTCAGCTATGGAAAGAGTAAATTGCTAATGGCCCGATTTTGGCCATGATGCTTCTCCAGCTCTTCTTGAGCCTCGGCATTTTCCCTAGCTTCCCATTCATCTTGAGCAGCCGCTATAGCTGCTTGGGTCCCTAGACTCAATGGTGACGGCTCTGGAATCTCTCCCTCCTCAGTAGCCCTATCAACGTGTGTGGGGGATGACAGAACGTCCGCCATAGTGAAATTGAAAATAATCCCCTGAAAGTAGGTCCATAAAAATTCTCGTCGAGCTAGGATCCTTGTCATCTGTTTTGACCCTCTTATTCCTTCGGGCCTATAAGGATTCCTCTTCCCCAGACTCCCCTAAAAAATGGGCTAAGGTCACTGACAACTATGTCCTTTGAAGGGCCTCTTACACCGGTTATTCTAATTCTTGTTACCTTGCTTGTGCCGTTCTCTGAAGCCGCCTCATTTCTTCACATTCAATCAAATTGTTAGTGCATCAATTGAATATTAATATTTAAAATATTTTAAAGCTCCAAGTAAAAAAAATAAGGGTTAAGGTGAGCACCCTTAGGGTCTGACTCCCCTTCACGCCTTTCTTCCTTTTTTCCGGCCGCATCCAAATCCCTTGTAATATCCACCTCTTCGTCATCTCCCTCACATTCCTCCATTCTTCATCTTTTGCTATCATCTGACGAAGAGAATGAGGAGGACGTGATCGTTTGAGTTTGAACAAGTTCTGAAGGGCCAGTGCCATCTTGCCCTTCAACAACCATTTATCCAGCCTTAATATGGCGTGTATCATTTATTAAATCTGATAAAACTATCGAGCCTCTTTCGGTCAGTTTATTGATGTCATCCTAGTGATCCTTCACCAATGAATCTACTTCTTCCCAATCACACCTTGTACTCCTCAATCTTTTGGTGTGCCAATATCGTGACTATTCTTAGTGTCCTACTAGCGGTGTGACCATTATCCACCTAGTCTCAAAATCATCTATTTTTTGAGGTCCCCCTCTAAACAATTTAATCCTAAAATGTGTCTGTTGGAGGGACACAAATTCCTTATCTCCTTGAATAGTGTGAGCACGATAAAAGCATCGCAATAAAGACATAGTAGGTTCCACCCCCTGCTCCTTATGCAAAACAAAAAATCCAACCAGCACGTCCTAGCCATTCAAATACAGCTGGGCCAACACTAATATTTCCTCCCTTAAAAATTGCATCCTAAATGGGTGTAAGGGAATTCTAAGTCTCGCTTGTAAACTATCTAAATGTATTATTACATCTCCTCCCCTAATAGTAGCACTAAGCTCTCATATCCTAGGACCCCTTAGTTTCCATAGCTCAAGGATACGAAATGATCATGCAAGGTCTTTAGTGTATTTTCCCTTTACAACTGAGGGTCTCATTTGTGGGGAGATGATAATATCAGTAGGAGGTTGTTTGAAGTCCATTTTACCTCAGAGTTAAATTTTTTAGCAATAGTGAGCCTTTTAGAGAAGCAGAAAACTCCCAGGGTCGAGTAAAGGTCTTCGAGACAACGAGGAGTCTTTGGGATCTCTAGATGACTCAGGCTCTTCCAGGTAAAAGTGTGGCCTATTCAACATCACCATCTATTTATAATCGCTGCCCTTGGTAGGTCAAGCGCCATGAGTGCCCCGGAGACTCTCCCCTTATGAGCCATCAGGCACCCACTTCTATTCTACTCTTCCCTTTGCTTTTCAGCCTAAGGCAAAAGTGGGGAGCTATTGTTGTGGGGGTGCCCTAAAATTCAAAGCAATTTTTGAGTTTATTATCCCCTGGAGAGTCTTCAGGACAAAAGTCTCCTAGAGCCTTGATAGGTCCCCCAAGATTGGCCTAACATGTATCCAATTTTTCCCAAGTCCAAGGAAACCCTTCGAGGTCTTCTCAACTGAAGCCATTCGGTGGCCAGAAGCCCTCTTCAGGGCCACTCAGAGATAGCCATTAGGGTGTCCTACCTTGAAGACTTCTCAAAGCCCTCTAACCTGCCTAAGACACCCCTTGAAAGAGTCTTCCAGCTCAACTGTGGGTCTTACCACTTCGTTTATAAATACTCGCCTCTTTGAAGGCAAATGTACTTCTTGGACCTCTTTGGACTCACTTCAAACACTTGTCTCAACACTCAATCTCTTTCTAAAACCTATCCAAAAACACGAATATCCCTTTGGGAGACGTAATAGACATACATTTGCATCATACATCATACTTCAGACTATTGTCTAACTTTGGCATCAGAGGGCTCGCATGGGGGAGTCTCTAGAGTGCCTTTCTGACTTTCATTTGTGACCGCAGGCTAAGTCCTAGCCTAACTCACCTGATGGACCAAAAGCCCTTTCTCCTAAAAGTCAAATAAATTTAATTGTTGTAATTAGGCAACAACAATTTGTCATTACTCATTAGTTAATTTAATATTATTCATTATTAATATTTTACTTTTTACGATACTAATTTTATTCATAGTACTAATGTTATGATATTATTTAGTATTAGTTAATTTTAGAAAGAAAAAACAAACTATAGAGACTCAATATATTAGAAGTTACTCAAACTAGTGGAATTTACCACGGAAGATGTGTAACTACAAAAACTGAATATGTAATCTTATTGTTGTTGTCAAACTGCAACAATCAAATTTATTTGTCTTTCAAACAACTAAAGTAGAGTTCCATAGCTAGATAGAGGATCTAAGATGTTGTAAGCAAGGTCCACTGGGTCTGAATCAGATCAGCAGTCCTAGAAGGGTGGAGGTTTAAGAGACCGGATGGGGCCTTCAGGGGAGATGGGATTGTCAACCCGAGAAAGTCTTCGAGGATTTGAGGATAGGGGTGTCCCAAATGGTCTTCAGGGAAGGCTTCTGATGGCTTTTTAGGGATCAAAGACTTGGCTAAATCTGCAACCACAAAGGACGTTAGAAAGGCACATGGGGATTTTCCATACATTAGTCGTCCAATGCCTAAGTCAAAAAATTTAGTCCGATAAGTTTGTTTACAAGTATGCAAATGTATGATGATGTGTGTCTTAAGGTGTCTTTCGGTATCCCAAAGAATAATATATGGTAAAGGTCTTCCAAGTAAATCTTAGAGAGAGAGAGAGAGAGAGTAAGGATCTAACAGATCCAAAAGATCTATTTTTCGTAGAGGAGGCGAGTATTTATAGACGATAGGTGGGGTCCACATACGAGTTCTTAGACTCTTTTGAGAGATGAATTGGGTGAGGTTGAAGGGCCTGGACATATCTTCGAGGTCAAGATGCCCTGATGAATGTCTCCGGGTGGTACTAAACAATTCAGGGCCACCAGGTATCTTTTGTTCGAGAGACTCTGAAAAAGCTTTCTAACTATGCAAAATGAGAAGGCTAGACTAACTTGGGGGACTATTGAGGCCCTAGGTGACTCTTGTCCTAGAGACTCTCTAGGGTCTTTGGTCTCAACAAGAAACTACTTGTGACTTAGGCAAAATTTTTAGGGTACCCCACAACAATAGGTCCCCACTCTTGTCTTGTGTTAAAAGGCAAAGGGAAGAGTAAAAATGGTGTGTGCCGAGTATGACTCATTAGGGGAAAGTCTCTAGGGAATTGATGATTCTTAGATTATGGAGGACTCGAACTATAAATATGGGGTGGTCCTTAATGGGCCACATTTCCCCCAAAGAGCCAGAGTCATCTGGAACACCCGAAGACTCTCGATCATCCTGGAGAACCTCGAAAGACTCTTGCTCATAGAAAATACATACTTTGAGGTAAAAATGGATTCCTCACAACCTTTTACTAAAATTACTATCTCCCCATATATGTAACCCTCGGGTTTAAGAGGCAAAATTGTTGAAAGCTTCACAAGGTCTTACCACATTCCTTAATCATGGAAACCAAGGCGTCCTAAGGCCAGTGAGCTTACAACTATTGTTGAAAGATGAAGGGTAGCGATACACTTAGATAGCCTATAGGCAGGACCTAGGATTCCACTGCACCCTTTTTGGGATGCAATTTTTGGAGGAAGAAATGCTAGTGCTGGCCTAGTTACATTCAAATGGTTGGGCTGTGCTGGTTGGATTTTTTGTTTTGTGCAAGAAGTGTGGTGTGGAACCTACCACCTCCTTATTGCACTGCTTTTATCGCTTCAGGACCATAAGGGGAGAAAAAGAATTTGTGTCCCTTCAAAGGACGCCCATTAGGGTTAGGCTATTTAGGTGAAAAGATAAAAGATTTTGAAACTAGGTGGCTGGTAGTGATGTTGCCCCTAGGATGTTGGAGTTTGTCTCAATCTTAGCGCATTGAAGAGGTGAGGAGCATGAGGCGTGAGTGGCTGGACATGAATTCATTAGTGAAGGATCACTAGGACTTAGTAGTCGATGAGCATCTGACCCAAGGAGGTTTTGTGCTTTTATCGGACTTAGCAGTTGATGAGCATCTTATTGTAGATGGATGGATGGTTGTTGTAGAGGACAATGATGCTAGTCCTTCAAGGCCAATTGAGTCCCAGGAGGCTGCATCTTTATCCTCATCTTCATCAAATGATAGCAAAGAAAGTGAGGAAGATTAGGATAATGACGAAAAGGTAGATGTAATAGGAGATGAGGACGCGACAAGAGAAAAGGAAGATGATGGGTGTGAAAAGGAGGCAGACCTTGAAGGTGCTCACCCTGACCCTTTTCTTTTATTTAGCATTTTTCTTTTTCTGATATTATGATGGTTGCACTGATGGTATGATTGTTTTTGGGTGTGCAGAGATGCGGTAGTTTTAGAGGGTAATGCTAGGCAGGCAGGAAGAGTCGAAATAACAGGCGCAAGAGGCCCACCAAGGGACACAACTGCAGGCTACCTAAGCCCATCCTTTTACAAGAGAGATTGAAGAATGAGAGATCTCCTTGGCTCATACAAACAAAAGCTAGGACCGATGGGGAAGGAACGAGTGTAGAGGAGGCTATTGCAGGCCCGTTTGATAATTTTTTCAACTTCCCCTTTTCAAATCTTCCTCCATCTCCTTCACCTATAGGCGGGTTTATTGAAGAGGGAGAAATACTACCACCATTATCGGCACTAAGGCCAGGGACTTAAGCCACTTTAGATGCTAATAGGGATGCTTGGGAAGCGAGGAAAGAGGTCGATGCTTGAGCCGAACTGGAAAGGCATCATGGCCAAAACCGGCCCATTAGCAACTTACCTTTTTCATAACCTATGGAACGCCCAAGGCGTAGGGAGTTGGATATGGAGTCTAGGGGACACCCACCCCTATTTCCATATTTAGGCCCTATCCACAATGGAGTTGTGCTTTCGGGGCATTAATAGCTTAGAGGGCGTGAATTTATGGTACGCCCAGGACTCCTAGACACAGACTTAATTGTAGAGATGAGCGTTATGGCAAGATTGATGTATGCCATGGTAATGCCACGCCGTGAACTGAGATATTCGAGAAGCACTCTGAGTCAGTTGGATATAGCAAAGCAGTATTTGGTCGAGGTATGAAATATTTTGAATTCTTTTATCTTTGAGTGTTGTTTCCCCTTCATATTGTAGCTTCTAATATTTGGACCTTTTACTTGGCTAACAGGGAATGCAGCGTCAGGTGATTGCGACTGTTAATGCTCAGGCGAACCTAGCCAAAGCTAAGGCAGATAAGGCTAGGATGACTCGCAACTTCCTCCACCAAAGGGATGAGATGAGGCGCTTGGAGCACGAAGTTAGAGACCTAAGGGAATAGAGGGACAAAGCTTTTTTTCATAAGCATGAGGTCGATGATGAGAATCAAGGAGGGTCGATTAACAAGGACATAATCAGATCAGTCAACCATGTTGGAATTGGATGAATAATGTGTTTTCTAGGTAGAAATAGGCCACTGAGCAGAACTCAAGGGAAAAACTTTTGAGCCCACTAGTTTTTTAGCCAAATTCCATTATTTAGCATGCTAAATTAGGACTTTAATTATTCTAGCAGAAATTTGTTATTTTTCCAAGATTGATGGGCAATATTTGAGCGCACAAAAGGAATGGCTGATAGATTGAATATTTGATTGATTGGTAAGATTTGAGCATATAAAGGAATGGTTTATTGATTAATTGACAATATTTGGGCGCTTAATTCCTTTTTTACTAGGATTCTTGTTTAGCAAGTTATTTTCTTTTTTTTTTTATGTAATTTAGGATTTTTATTAGTTTCCAAGTAGAATTAAGATTTAATTATTCGCCTATTTAAACATTTTTCCATTGTAAACATTAGATAAAGATTATTATGAATTTTTGAATTTGAAAGATTTCTATCTTCTATCTTGTTCTTCAATGAACAAAACTTCAAACTTATCAAAGGAATGATTCCTTTGTGGCGTTCAGAACCCGAACTTATCAAAGATCTGGACAGTCTTTGTGGCGTTCAACAATTCTTGGTTCTTGTTTCCACATAATCAATGGTTTTAGATTTCAATATAGTCTAGGTTCTTGGTTAGTGAATCAATGGGTCGAGAATTATTTGCCTTATATCCAATTTTGGCTTTTCTATGGTTCGTTTCAATCCTTTATGGGTTCCTTTGGCCTTATTCCATCGCGGGTTCACACCAGTTGAGGAAGTTAAAAAAGAGAGAAACTTCCTAAAAGGCAAAGTTGATCGGCTGGAGGAAGAGAAGAGGAAATAGCGTGAGGCTGAAGTAGCACTTGCAAGGTCCATTTGGTCTGAATCAGATCAGTGTTGAACCAACTTGCTATGTTTAAGCTCTAATTAAATTTTGATGATTAACATAAATGATATTTTAAATAATATATCAATTATAGCCCCCTAATTATATCCTATTAATTTATAAAATATTTTTGTATAGCATACGTGTTATCAAAAGTGGTATTTTTCATTAAAATTATTTTTTAAGTAAATATAAAATTCATAAAAATATTTTTTTCCAAAATCTAGACCAAGAGTCAACTCCTGCTTGGAGAAGTCAACTCCAAATGTGCCAAAAGTTGACTTTAGCAAATCTTTTATCGACCTGGCCGAAAGCATGTTATGTAGAGTCGGTCTGACCAAGAGCCAATTCTTGGATAGTTAACTCCTGCTTGGACAAGTTGACTCCTGTAATACCCAGGAATGATTTGAGGTCATAAGTAATGTTTGATGAAGGGTACAAGTGGAATTATCGAAAGAATAAGGCTATATGACACACTAACGCAGTTTTAGATAATTAAATCAGTCGGAGGGAGTAACCCGGACCTTAGATAGCCAAAGAAAATTATACAATATCGACAAGTGATTCGAATTATGATTTTTAGTGATGAAAGAAATTGGATCAAGAACAGTTTACGGTACAGCTGTCGACTGGGCTGAGAAAATCGAATCGACGTTAGAGATATCTGAAAAGGTCAACGGAACGTGTCAAGGACTAATATTTTAAGTATAAAACAACCCTTAAGCGATTTCAGGTTAAATTAAATGGATTTAGGGTCAATTTAACTAGTCGGGGCTAAGTGCAGTTTTCTAAATCTGCCAAAGGGAGGTCAAAACGGTAATTTTTCAGGAATTTCGAGGGTCAAACGAGATGTGCTAAGCTTGGGGGACTTAGTGGTATATTTGGATTTATCAGGGGTATTGTGAAAAGGGCAGAAGTGTCGTTTAAAGAAATTGGGGGCCAAAGTGTAATAAATGAAAAACGATGGTATGAACGCGTAGGAAGGTGGCCGCCGCAAATCCACGCACATGGAGGCCAAATCTGGAGATTGGACGGCCGAGGGAGGTTCGGGGGAGGTCGTATACGGCGATGGGATGCTTGGGGTCCAAGTTGAGGCCGTTGATTGGCCGGAATTCGATCGGTTTTTGGGTATAAAAGGGGCCGAGGGTTTCGGATTTTGGGGCGTGAAATCGACCTTGTTTTCGAATGATTTTGGGAGATTGATTAAGGGGTTTCTGATCCTTGTGTCAAGGAGAAGAAAATGGGAGTGTTTTGAAGCATTTTGGATCAGTTTAGAGGCCAAACGAAGCTTGGCCGAGAACGGGTGGCGGACCGCCACTGGCCGCCTGTAACTGCCCGTTTGGGGCGTTTTCCGGTGACGTTTCGGCACGAAAATCATGCCATTAGGATCGATTCTCCAAGGGCTTCAAGGGGGTATCTTTTGTTTGGGCATCGGAGACGTCGACGGCGGCCGGAAAATTGGAGAAGATGGTGGCGCGTGGCTGCACGCGCCAGCTTTCACGCGCAGCCACGCGCTAGGCGCGTGAGAGCGCGTGCCAAAGGTATCTTGGCTGGAGGTTGAGCACAAGTTCAAGTATTTGGGATTTGGCGCGCAAATCGAGGTGTTGCACAAGGAACGAGGCGATCTGATTACGTTCGAGGTGAGTGGTTTGATTCCAACTTTTTCCTTGTCTTGGAAGTGTTTTTAGGTGCCTGTGGTGAGTTCTAGTGAGCGGTTATACCCTCCTAGACATAGATTGTTTTACAAGGCTTTTGCTTATGATCATTGTGTCGATATTTGCTACATTGCATTAACTGTTTTATTTTAAAATGTTGGTGCATGGCGTGTAATTTTCATATCATTTAAATTGCATCATTGGGTCCGTATGGGGCGGGATGGGGTCTACTTGAGATTGGGACAATATTAATCCAGGTGAACGGATGTCACACTGGGGCACTCGAGGGAATAATGTTAAACCAGGTGAACGGGTGTCACGACGGTGCACCCGAGGGATTAACGTTGGACCAGGTGAACGTGTGCCACAGTGGGACATTCGAGGGATTAAGTATGTCAAGGTGATATCTCGAGTTAGACGTGTCTTGCATGTTGTCGTATAGTATGTCATGTTCGTATGTCTTTCATGCATTGTATAACTATTTCATACCTTCACTTAGATGTTTATCATCTAATCTGGGTTATGCCCCTGGAACGTTTAATGTTCCAGCCAGGGACTGCTGCGAAGGCAAGGATGTGGCCGGTTGAGGGCCAATGGTGCTTAGTTTGTTAGTCGTTGTAACGTTTGGAGGCTTTAGTATGTATTTCAGGTTGTAAATGAACAGTTGTATAATAGCGATTTTATCATTTGATCTGTATTAAGTATTTTGCTATGGAAATACAATGGTGTTTTGGTATTAGTGTATCCGCTGCGTTGTATTAAGACTCGTTTAGTTTAAGATTATTGATCTTGATAGTTAAACGGGCAAGACTGGGGTTCGCGGGGTTTTGTTTCTGCATGTGAAGATTGTTCTTGAAATACCGCGCGTGTGTAACTTAAAGAAAAAAAAACGGAAATCCCGGGAATACCCTTATAGTGACACGCCTGGCGAGACGGGGTGTTACAACTCCCAACTCTAGAAATTGATTCCCATTCAAACAAAAGTTGACTCCTTTAGGAAAGTTGACTTCTCGAGATTAACGGTTATGTTTTTGAGCATTATGCAAGTTGTTCAGAAATGTCTATAAATAGTTGGGGCTCGAATTGAAGAAGAAGTTTTGTTATCCTAAATATCTAAAGCACCCACAAGCTCTCTAAAAGCTCTCAACCATTCATTAAGCAATCCAAAGAGGCTCTTGGGCTCCATTGCACATCCATCAAAGAGCCATAAGGCAAGTGGAGAAAAAAGATATCACAAAGCCAAATCCGATTCTCTCCATTCAACTAAGGTTTATTACTTATATTGTTTCATTGCCTTGTACATTTGTTCTTATTTGTTAATTCATTTGTGTCCAAGTATGGACAAATATTTGTATTCATTTAAACTCTTGTTGTGGATTGTGTTGGTTGTCTAGAACCCTTGAAATCTAGGCGTGTATTTAGTTTTCATGGTGAGCTAAGATGGAAACCTTAGTGTGATTGGATTTAGTGGAACCCCAAGGGTGGTTAGATGTTGGGAGAGTAAAGTAGGTGTGTATGGAAACACCGAACCACTATATACTATTTTTTGCCTTATTTTATTTATTCTTGCTATATCTTGTGGCTTGCATCTATTACCAATCTCAAACACCATCTATACATATTTACCAAATATATTTTCTATAAAATTATCAATCAAGAATCTTCATTAAAATTGTTAAAAAATGTAATCACTTAATTCGCCCCCATTGAATGGCCATTCCGAAAGTGACCAACAATCAGTAGTCCTAGAAGGCCGAAGCTTCATGAGACCGGATGGGGCCATCGGGGGAGACAAGATTGTCAACCTGAGAGAGTCTTCGAGGATCCGAGGATAGGGGCATCTTGAAGGGCCTCCAGGGAAGGCTTCTAATTGGTCTTCAGGGATCAAAGACTTAGCTAAATCTGCAACCACAACGGACTTCAGAAAGGCATGCGAGGATCTTCCCCATACGGGCCCTCCGATGCCTAAGTCAAACAATGTAGTCTGAGAAGTTTGTGTATGAGTATGCAAATGTAGGTATGATGATGTGTGTCTTAAGGTTTCTTTTAGTATCCCAAATAGTAATATAAGGTAAAGGTCTTCTAGGTAAGTCTTAGAGAGAGAGAGAAAGGGTAGGGGTCTAAAAGATCCACAAGATCCATTTTCCATGGAAGAGGCAAGTATTTATAGACGATAGGTGGGGTCTATAGATGAGTCCTTAAACTCTTCTGGGAGATGCATCAGGTGAGGTCGGAGGGCCTGGAGATATCCTTAGGGTCAAGATACCCCAATGGATGTCTCCAAGTGGTCTCAAAGAGTTTGAGGCCACCGAGTGTCTTTTGTCCAAAAGACTCTAAAAGAGCTTTCGAACTATGCAAAATGAGAATGCTAGACCAACCAGGTGGACTTTGGGGGCCCCGGGTGGCTCTTATCCCAAAGGCTCTCTAAGGGCTTTGGCCTCAACGGGAAACTACTTATGACTTAGGAAAAAAATTTTAAGGCCCCTCACAACACTTATTATCTTGCTTTAGGGACTTTATATCAACACATTATAACACAAAAATTGATCACCACAAGGAGTTCTTATCTCAAAATTAACCTTGAGGACAATACCTACTTAGCCAAGTTCCTTGCCTTCTTTAAACTCAAATCTTACTCAAACTCCATCACAAATTACATTTAATAACATATGTAAGGTTTAGAGGGTTGGCTTCTAGATTTATCAACTGGGTTTGGTGGCCAAATCCTTAGCCTAGCTTTCTCTAATTTTCCTCTTCATTTAGCTTGATCTTGCTTGAGTGAGATTTGGATCCACACTAAGGAGCTTGATCTTGAATATTATA
This sequence comes from Diospyros lotus, assembly GCF_014633365.1. Classification (NCBI taxonomy): domain Eukaryota; kingdom Viridiplantae; phylum Streptophyta; class Magnoliopsida; order Ericales; family Ebenaceae; genus Diospyros; species Diospyros lotus. The sequence continues at coordinate 31,542,386 of NC_068341.1, read as the reverse complement.
AGCTTTTCCTCCTTCAAGAATCTCTTAAAATCTTAGTCTCACATTCTCTTTAAAATATTAGCCTAATAAGGCGCAAACTAGGCCAAATTTTGGCTAAGGTACCTTTACATAGACCCACTTAAGACTTAAATTATTTTGTATGGCCAAACATGCCATTCGAAAACCCTAACTTTGGGTTTTAAATTATTTTCCAGTAATCATCTTAACTTACTGGTCCATAAATTAGTTTTTCACCATAGCTTGAATTTAGACTTTTTACTCTCTTGGGTCTTAGCCATGCATGCCCATTTTAAAGATAAAGAAACTTTCATTACTAGTTACCAGCTAGTTAACTCATTTCTTGAATCAATGCCTTTACGGGTCCTTTGTTTCATTTAAAACTGATATGCCATAGTATAAAAAGACAAAATAAAAGGAAAAAAATAAAATCAACCTAAATGGATGGAATGAGAAGAAGGTGCATGAAATCCTCGTGGCCCAAACGACCCCCAAAGGATCACAGCTCATAGCCTTAAAAGACCCGCAATGCTAAGGGCTCACAGCCCCTCCATCCATCGAGGTACGCAGGAAGATTCAGTGCTCCGCCGAAGTATTTCCTAGAATACTAGGGGGTCCCACACAATTGAAACTTGATAACTCCGAAAATTGAAAATCCTTCTTGGAAAAGGATAGATAATCATCCACAAGGAATTTTATCCCTAAAAAGGGCAAGATAAACATAATCTATAAAAGATAAATGTTATCCACAACAATCTTAATTCTAGCCAAACTAGGAATAATTGAGATAAACATTATCTATAAGAATCTTAATTGTGGGACACTTTGGATTCCTCCATATTCCCTTATAAATAGGCAGACACTCATTCTAAAAAATATACGTCTATGATACAAGTGTAAATAATGTTTTAAGTCTTTTATCACTCTTAGTGTCTAACTTAAACATTAGAGTATTTGTACAGGGATTATCGCGTGCCCTCTAACTGTTTTCTTCCTTGTAGACTCAAGCGGTTTAATGAAGATGTTTCCTAGTCAAATAAATTAATTGTTATATCTAGGAAAAAACAAAAGCCATCATAATAGTATTATGGAATGAGGGTTTAATTCACCTAGGCATGCTTCTAGAATGTCACCGTGTCATTCATGCAAAGGAAAGCAAAGTGAAAAGAGAAGAATGTCAGTATGTATGAAGATTATCATGCACATAATAAGGTCATAATTAGAAATAAATACCCTTATATTTGGAGTGTGTTCCTAAGATCGATATATGGTCGGGGTATTGCTAATTGGGGGTCTAGGTCCTTTGGTCGTTATTTATATGTCTATTGTATTTTGTTGTTATTTAACTAATGGGTTGGAGATATATCTTGAGGTATAGCATAGCTAAAAATTTGTGAAGATGAAATTATGTAGAAACAAATGTCAAGTAAAATAGTTTACAATTAATGGTTGAAAGGTCAAAAGGAAATAAGGGTAATAATAGAGTTGGAAGTCAATTAAAGAAATGGGGGATTGGAAATTGGAAGGTGGACTGTCGTGCCTTGCCTATATATATATATAAGATATATAAGTAATTATAAAAGAAAAGGCAAATAAGGGAAGGCAACAGTGAGAAGGCACAACAGGCAGTCGACCATTGGCAAAAAAGCTATTGACCGATCGCCCGTTCTCTCTCTATCTTTTGACTGTTTCCTGCTAGGCTCGGTATTTGCAATATAAAGCAATGAAAAATTGTATGTGTCATGTTAGGAAGTTAAAATAGATGAAATTCAATGTATGTTGGAAAGTAAAAACAAATGAAGTATAATGGTGTGGAATAGTCAAAGTAAGAAAATTGATTTATGTTGAATAGTCAAGGTAATATGGATTACAAATGGTGTTGAAAAGTTTAAAGAGAGGAAAGGTAAATAAGATTGAAAAGTCAAAGGAAAATTGTGCACATGTGGAATGGTTAACATGGTTAAGGAAGGAGAAAACTCAAGTGGGGTTGAAAATTCACTAATGCAAGGTATATGTGTATTGGTAAGTTTATATGTGGAGATAAAATTAAGGAAATTATTTATATAAGTGAATATTAATATATATATATATATATATGCTAGTGGTAGTACCATAGACCAGATAAGGTTACAGTCTGGAGATTAAAATGGGAGGCGATAAGGAATCAATCCATCTCTTATATATAGGCCCAATGGTTATGGTTTGGACAAAGTTACTTTGGAATCAGAAGAGGAAATGAAGCATGTCTACCCGTAGTTATTTGGTTAATCAAGTGAGAATTTTGAGGACAAAATTCTGTTAGGGGGCGGGGGGAGATTATAATGACCTGACATTTTGGGAAAAGAGTAAATGGAAAGGAATAAGTTAATTAATTCTATATTGATTTAATTGTGGCTTGCTAGTTATTTGTGGGCTAAGTGGGGTTAAAGGTAACATGTGTTTTATTTGGAAGAAGGGTCACATGAGATATTTGAATAGTCAAAGTAAAAGAGGCTAAATTTGATGTTGAGTAATCAAAGTCAAATGGGGTAAGTGGATGTAGGGTAGTCGATTGTAAGGTAAGGGTGTATGTGTGTAAATGAAAGTATAGGTATCATATATGGGATTGCAGGTTGGTGCAATGAGGTAGAAGGCAGCATTGTGAGAGGAGAAAGCTACTAGCAATCGATAGATGGGGCAAGGCTATCGATCCTTTAGTGCAATGAACACTAGCGATCGATAGATGGTGTTAAAGTGTCGACCGTTTGAGGTGTTTTGAAGATGTTTGAGGGGAAATTAGCTTTTGTTAGTCGCTTGTTCCATGTGGTTTGTCGACTGTTCGGAGGGGAAAAGGGGGGAAACTATTAACCAATGGTGTTGAGACTATCGACTATTCATGAAGGCTGGCCTCTGGCTGTCGATAGATGCCTTCGATTTGTCAACTAATTACTGTTGGGGCACGATTTTCCAGACCATCTAGTATATAAATCAATGGGAGAGGAAGGTGATAGAAGCTTGGAGAAGTCGATGGAAAAAGGGTGCAATGTGAGGCAGTGGCTTCTTCTTCTCTTTTCCTCTTCTTCTTCTTCTTTGATCATTGAATCTCCAAGGAGGAGTTTGGGTTAGCCGGTTGTTGTTCTTCCATCACCTTCTCCCTTTCCTTGAGTGGTTCCTCTCATTTTAGTGGTGGTGGATATATTGGACCATTATAGAAGCTTTTCTCAAGGTCATATCAAAGGTGAAGCACATAGTAAGGCAAGTTCCTCTTGTTCTTTTCTTTCATATGCAAGTTCTATCTCCTCTCATAGTTCTAAAAAACCTTAAGTCATGAGATCTTAGCGATTTATTCATGAAAAACTCCCTGTTTTAGGCGAAGTGTTCTTGAGAAATGTCTATGTAGAAAGCTTTGTAAATCTTCCTTGTTTATTGGTTGTTCTTGTTGAAGCCTCCTGGATCTTCAAATAGGGTTTCTTGTTAAGGTGTAGATCATGCAAGGGATTTGGTGTGGCTTACATGTGCTATGGTTGAAAATGTGTTGTATGCTTTGCAAAGCATTCTTTTGTTCAACATATGGCTTGAGGTTGTAGATCGTTCTCCCCCAAATGCACCATCGGTCAACAGATGGCTTGGGAGTTGTCCACTAATTGACCAAAAATGGGTGAACTGTCGACCATTTATTGTGGGCTGTTGATTGATGCTGTTATATTTCCACTATAAAAATCAAGTTGTTTCTTAAGTGCTTTCCCTCTTGATTCCACTTATTGGGTAAATGTTTTTAGGGGATAAATGTGCATGCATAGGCATGATAAAGAGCTATTTTTAGGCCATATGAAAGCTTGTGTATGGAAAACATTTCATGAGCATGTTTTATATATAATGTATTATGAATGATATTTGTGTGCAAAGGCTTTGGGTTGAGCTAATAGGCCTCAAGGTTTGTATATTGTATATGGGCATAGTCCTTGAGTTGAGCTAATGGGCCCCAAAGACCTCGTGGCATATGATATGGTAAGACTCTGGGTTGAGATAATGGGCCCCAAGGATCGTATGCTATTTATGGGCACAGGCCTTGGGTTTGAGCTAAAAGGCCCCAAAAGTCACTTGATATGTGCATATATGTGAGTTTTATGTGTTTTCAAAGATTTGCAAATCTTATTCATTGAGCACATGAGGATGGTGCATGGCATGAGTGCATATGATGATGTTAATGGGGTTGTGTTGCGTTGCTCCTCACTGATGAATCTATCCATTATTAGCTTGTGCTATCGTGTATCTCCATTCATTGTTGACTCATACCATCGTGTTTTACATCTATTGTGGACTCATATTGTTGTGTATTTTTATCTTTTGATGACTCCTATGGCTTCAAGTGACTAATGGTTTGGTATCGATTCATTCTATCTAATGCTGAAATTTATGTTCTCATGCCCTTTTACTTCATATTATGCTTGCTGGGCCTTTTGGCTCATTCTTGTTTTACATCATTCTAAGTAAAGACAAGGCTAAGGTGGAGGGTGATTCTAGTGAGGCATGATTCTTTTAAGTTAGATGTGTACGGAGCTCTATTGAACCAAGGATCTTGGGACATTTGTTAGTTTATGCCATGCCAATGGCTATATTTTCATCTTTAGGGCTTAATGTATATCTTCTGAAAAAGTCTAATGGGATGTGAAGAATGATGTGTATTTTGTCTTGAATGGAGAAATGGTTGTGGATTTTATTATCTTGTGTTGAATGAGTGATTGTTCTTAAATGAGTTTTATTCTATATCCACTCTTCTATGAAATCTCCTCTTAGACTTCCTAGTCATAGGGATTCCAAAAGTGGGGTTGCCACACATCTTGAGGGGCACGTTTGCTCTTTGGTTGTGTCTCTGAAAGACCTTCCAATCACAAGTGTTAGTATATAAAAAAATAGGAGTGTCATCCTACTGATGATTGCGCACTAGTTTGTAATCTCTTGAAGTAAGAATTGTGCACTTTGAGTGCCTGCATACCTGTGCACACACATATTCAAAGAAAATTCAACTCCCCAGTATGACTATCTTGGGGATGCTAGTTCATCCCAACTTCTTAGAGAATAAAGCAGTTGTATATGAAAGACTGCATAAGTAACGGATAAACATGTAAATGATGACTTTAATAAATGTACCCCTTGGACATGTTACGAGGTAAAGTGTCCCATTAAAAGTTTGAGGCTAGTGGGGGTATTATTGTTTTAATCACGACTGGGGGGATTGGTCACAACCCGTCTTCCCGGGTTGCCTTTAACTTGCAGATATTGTCATGGTTTACCAGATGTCGCCACTGTTCCTCAGCTTAATCATCGCCGAGGAGCTGGGAATTTGTTTATCCAGTGCGTAGTGCCTAATTCAGAATCGCAAAAACAAAATATGGATTTTCTCTTTGATTGCGGACGTAGACGTTACGTCAAACCGCAAGAATAAAATATTATTATTCTTTAATTGCGAACGTAAGCGTTAAGCCGAACCGCAAAAATAAAATATTATTCTTTAATTGCAGACGTAAGCATTATGCCAAACTGCGAAAATAAAATATTGATATTCTTTTAAAGTGAGAAAGTAGGCGTTATGTCGAACTGCAAAAACAAAATACTCTCGGATTGCGAATGTAGGTGGCATGCTGAATCGCAAAAATAAAATATTATTATTCTTTAATTGTGGACGTAGGCGCTGAGCCAAACCGTGAAAATAAAATATTATTATTCTTTAATTGCGGATGTAGGTGGTATGCCGAACCGCAAAAATAAAATATTAATATTATTTCGAATTACAGATGTCGCCCACATATATTCCAGCAAGCATATACACAAGAAATTGGGGAGCCGCAATATTATGGCAAAAAACAAAAGACCCGTTGCCCTGCTCATAGCCCGGCAACGAGGGAAAAACAACAAGCCCATTGCCCCGTGCATAGCTCGGCAACAAGGGAAAAACAAATCGTTATTCTTCTTATATATAGCTCGATAATAGGGGAAAAGCAAAAGGCCCATTATCTTGCGCATAGTCCAGCAATGAGGAGAAAATAAAACCGTTGTCCTGCGAGTAGCCCGACATCAATGAGGCATAGTCAGTGTACTATTCCCTTTGCCTTGCAGCCAAATGCAAGAGTGGGGAGCAATTGTTGTGTCATAGGTAAAAGGGTCAAGTAAGTCTAAAAGCCTAAAATGTCTTTTTGGGCTAAAATGCATAAATTTCCCATATGCGGGGGTCCCACATAAAGCGTGCAAACATAATAAGTCTGACATTTAAAAATCCTTTTAAATATTCCAAGAAGAGGATAGATAATTATCCATAGCGAATTCTAAATTCTGAAATGGTTATGAAATATTTGGATAAGTATTATCCCTAAGAAATTATATCCCTAAAAAGGATAAGATAAATATCATCTGTCAAGATAAGCATTATCTGTAATTCTGTTACATTTGAAATCATTATATATTTCTCTATAAATAAGGAGTCATTCATTCATGAAAGAGGGGAGGTCTTTGATACTATTTCAATACAGTTTCTTTCATCATATTCAGTGTCTAATTTAAGCGTCGGAGTGTTTGCGCGGGGACCTCCCCGCGCCCTCTGACTGTTTTCTTATTTTTGCAGGCTTATGCGGCTTGAAGACGACGTTTTCATTCTACAAATTTATTGTTGTATCCATGTCACAACACACCCTAACTTCTCTTTTAGACATCCAAGACTTGGGGGGTGTTCTCTGCAAATGATTCAACAGTTCCCCAACTCACTGGCCACTTAACTTTCCAAAATCGAGTTTTGAGACTTCGAGGCCACTTATGATCCATATTGGAATCACAAAAAGTACTTTTTAACTTCTCATAAAAGAATATGTAAATTTAGGGTATTATATATATATATATATATACACAAACATATCTGATCTTAGACTTAAAAACCCTAGTTGAAATGAAAGTTCCCGGCCGATATCACCAACTAATAAATAATTAGAACTACATGTACTATATATATATAAAGAATATATATGTAAATGTAGGGTATTATATATATATAGAATCATATCTCAACGTTATTATTCTTTCCTCGTTGGCCAAGCAGCAAATAGTGGATCCCATTTTGAAGGAGGTTGGGAGCCTAACATGTTATCGCAGTCAATATGGCAAAGATTGGATCTGATTGGTTCCCTTAAATAACTTTAAAGAATGGCACACCAACGTGCCCATCACAACCTTTTGTACATCAAAGTCAATAAGTACATATCTTCTTGACGTACGTGAGAATGCTGAATGCATGGAACTTTACCAATTTTTCTTTTAGTGGAAGTTACCAATTTTTTTGGTCATTGGCTTAGAAAGAAAATAAATTGAAAGAGAACTACAGGAAGTATGAATTTTATTGATCTTTTGGTAATTTTTTGTGAACTATAAATACTTTTGATAGCAACTTTTCTTTCTAAAAGTGATTATATGAAGTAATAACTATATATGTACCAGACCAGGATATATTCAATGCAATGGAGATTTCACATTATCGTGTTGATGTCTTATCATAATTTAATAATAATTTATCATGTGTTTTAAATTCTAAATACATTTCTAGGTGGTGGTTTAAATTTTAAAATAGAATTTATTCTCTTACCACATAATCATATTCATATATTTAAGATTTAAACACATGACAGGTGAATTTTTATTAGATTATCGTACAATAATATGAAATTGTGGTTGGATTGAATATTTTCTAGTACTAATATGTCTTGCAAACTTAGAAAGTCACAAGACCTAAAAGAGTCGCGAGACATGGACATGAAGCTCAAAGGCCCAACGGGTTGTAGAAGATCAATGAAACAAGCTGAAGGAGCAAGAGGTCGAGCCGAGACCAAGTGAGGAGGACCCACTCGGTTATGCCAAGTGGGTATGACACTGCTTTGATTTTTCAGGTATAACTCTCTCATACGAGCTCCAATTGAGTTGATTCAAAGTCCTATGAAAATCCAAGAGAATTATCTACAACTTTTGTGTTTTGAGTTTTGAGAGATTTAAGCTTCATCAAGGCTGAAATTGGACTTTAATTTGATGCACTTGTATTATTAAAGCTCATAGTCAAGTATTGGAGTGAAGATGGATCCAAACAAAGACAAAAGGAAAACGAGGCCCTCAAATCCAAGGGAATGAAGACCCACTCGGCCATGACTGAGTGGGGGGTCACTCGGTCATGACCAAGTGGGCGGCTGACCAATTTCCCCTCACTTTTCGTGACCCACTAGGTTATGCCGAGTGGGTACGACACTACTTTGATTTTAAAGGCATAACTCTCTCATACGAGCTCCAATTGAGCTGATTCAAAGTCCTATGAAAATCTAAGAGAATTATCTACAACTTTCATGTTTTTATTTTTGAGAGATTCAAGCTGAATCAATGTGTAAATTGAGAATAAAGTTGAAGTGCGAGAACTACTCAAAACCGAACCAAGGAAAAGGCAAAAGAAGGCATGACCGAGTGACCCCCCACTTGGTCATGATCGAGTGGGCTTGGGCCAATCTCTCCTCTTTTCCCTCTCGGATGGGCCGCAAAGTCATCGAAATGGACCGCGAGATTCTCGCCCCAATTGTCGCACGTCTCCTCTGTCTCCTCCACTATAAATAAGAGACCATGCTTTCATCACAAGGTACGCACTCTTGGGCCCCTCAACACAATTCCATACTTTTGGCTCTCAAGAACTAACTTAGGCATCGGAGGGTTTGCACACAGGGACCCCCACCCGTGCCCTAATGTTGCTCTCATTTTGTAGGCCACTCAATTATAAAGGGCCACTCGATTATGAGGGCCACTTGGTTATGAAGGGCCATTCGGTTATGAAGGGCCACTCGGTTATCTAGGGCCACTCGATTATCCAAGGCCATTTAGTTATCTTGGGTCACCTGATCATCGGACCCACTAGATCTACCAGATCCACCGGATTATCAGCCCAACCAAGTCATCAGCCCTACCAGACCATTAGCTCTGTTGGATCACCAGATCCGCTCGACTGTCAGATCTAATTGCTAGTCAGATTCTCTTGTTTGCCAAGATTCTCATCATTGAAGGCACAACTCCCAAGACTCTTACATCTGCCCACAATTAAAAATAGATTGTTGTATTTTGGAAACAACAAGTACTATTCATATAACACTGATTCAAATTAAGATATGATATATTTAAGATTAAGATAAAAATCAATTAAAACCAAATAAACCTAAATAGAAAGATAATCTTCATCACCAAGAATAATAATAAAGAATATGATAGGAAGTGATTAAAATAGTTAGCTCTCACTTCGTGCCAACTCTATTATGATGCTCATGTCCCACAACTTTCCTTTCCCATTTTATTTTTCTTTCAATAAAAGAGAAAATGCTACGCATATCCTTAATTCCTCTTTAATTGTTTGGGAGAGGTTATTGGCTACCCATGAGGGTGTGGTTATATCTCCATTTAAAATTTAGTTTGGCACTTGATCATCCATCACTCCTTAGTAAAACTCCTATCAAAGTCTACAATCATAGGCCTTCATCTAATTAAACTTGTAATCCATACCATCAAAGACATTAAATATATGAATTTCAAAGCCATAGTGAGTATGTATTGATGATGCACAAATTCGACCACCAATATATTTATAGAAATAAATGTACCTGATGGCGAGAAACATATTGAAAGGAAACGTCAACACTTGATGATTCATGCAAGAGTTTTAATTGACTTTCAAAACCTTTTCAAAAAACGACAATAAATGGCAACGGAAGAAACAAGATTACTTTGCAAGACCTTGTATCTGATAACTATATGCATCAAAATAAACCATCCATGGGGCATTAGGAATTTATACCTCGCTGGATGATTCGGATGGTGAAGAATGTGCTGAAAATGCAGTTGTAGCAGCTCCTGATCACATCGTATGTTCCAAAACAGTTTCTCAAACAGCCATGGATGCCTCTGAATCTACTTCCTCAAATGAACTAGTCCACCCTCGGTAACATAAGGGACCAAATCAATCCACAGTCCAAGTTACATTGGAATCCTATAAGAAGCTTATGTGCTAGTTCGAGATGATTCATCAAGGACCGATCGACCACCTTTATTCTCTCATCTCAACTTTCACTTAATTGCATTTAAGTCCACCATGAACTCTTAATAGCCATTTCATTAACTCTTAATGAAATCGAGACCCTCTTTAACTCTTAACGGCGTACCTGTTAACTCTTAACAATTGCTCCTGTTAATTAAACCAATTCCGCTAACTCTTAATAGTGTCTTTCATCATTAACCCTTAATGATGATCAATAATTAATTACAACAATACATTGCTAAGACAACGACACACCCAGATTTTTTGTGACATTCTAAGTTCACTATTAAGTAGCAATTGGGACACGTTAACAACTTTGACGTTGATCAAATAATTTGATCTACACGAAAATCTCTCCATCTCCTCGATGCATCCTGAGAGGTCTTGAGTGACAACTAGCATTATGTCAAAATGATACTATCAGTAATAAAGTCATAACTTCAAGTGAGCTTATTAGGGCTTTCGATTCCCGTGTACTATAATCCTTCCATCAAATAACATCCTAATCGAGCGATAGCCATGGAAAGATCAAACTCACAAAACTTGATAACTATGCCAAGATCTATCATGGTGTGATTAAGATAACACTTCAAAACTCTTTCCAACATTGGAAAGTCATTTCCAATCACGTGCACCTTGGACAAGGCACTATAAGAAAATTGTTGTTTAGAGACGGATTTTCGGTTTAAGACGAATTTTGATCCGTCACAAAAATGCTGGTCGAAAAATTTGAGACGAATTTTGAGACATATTTTTTCGTCTCAAATTTGAGAGGAATTTTGAGACAAATCTTCCATTTCAAATTTGAGACGAATTTAGAAACGGATTTTTTTCGTCTCAAATTTGAGACCGATTTTTCTGTCTCGAGATTCATCTCAATTTTGAGAGGGATTTTGAGATGGATTTTTTCGTCTCAAATTTGAGAGGGATTTAGAGATGAATTTTTTCGTCTCAAATTTGAGAGGGATTTAGAAATGGATTTTTCCGTCTCAAATTTGAGAAGGATTTTGAGACAAATTTTTTCTGTCTCAAATTTGATAGGAAATTTGAGACAGATTTTTCCGTCTCTAGATCTATCTCAAATTTAGAGACGGAAAAATTCCTCTGAAATTTGAGACGAAATTTTTCTAGATTTTGAGATGGATTTTTTCGTCTCTAAATCCGTCTCAAATTTAAATATAATTAAAAAAATCAATTTGATTTTCTTTTAAAAAAATTTAAAATTCAACCTGATAAACACATATACAAACTGAAAAAAATCATCCATACCATACAATAAATCCATAGAGTAATACACATTATCCATAAATATTAGAAATACATCGTAAAATCTATTATCCATACTAATAATACGTCCATAAATAGTAAAAATACATAATAAATTCTATCATCCGTACAAATAACGGATCTTTTTAATGATCTGAAGGATCCGGGGCAGTGATGATAAAGATAAAGGCGGGGGAGGCAACCTACCTTCAAGGGCTAACAGGCGATCGTGAAAGGGTTCAATAGCTATCCTAACTGCTTTTTGAATCTGCTCTGCCAATGAGCTCGAAGACGACGACAATGGCGATGGCGATGGTAGGTAGTATGAACTAGGGATGACATATGCTTCTGACCCCATCCCATAGACGCGACTCTTTTTCTTGCCGCCCGCAACCTCCAACCATATTGATCTTTCATCAATAGCTAGTTGCGAGGGCTGGACAATGTCATTATCTTCTGACTGGCCAAATGCCGATGCCTGTGATAATGCCTCGTGTTGTTGCGTTTGGAAGCATCATAGATACAAGAAATAAGTTGTATTATCAAAATGTCAGTTAACCATAATAGAATAATATAAAAAGACACAAATAATGTATACTTACATAAGTATCCTCGGACCTCCTATCAACAAATCCCGAACTATCTATCTTTCTGTGTGTCACGAGAAATAACTCAACCTGTGTGGGTGGGCGACCAAATTGCTTCGACTGCAAAGGAAAAAAAAAAGTGTTCATGCAAAAATTGATGTTTCTTAAAAAGTAATCAAGTAAAATAAAAATAATAAAAAATATCAAATATTATCAATCTTTTCTTATGCTTCGACATAGGAATGGAACCGCAGGTATGCCTACCCCCGACATCTGAAGCTCGATATTTCTTTGCCTTTTCAGACTTGTCCTTGAATTCTATAGAATTTCAGTACTCCTTTAGGGCTTCAAATACAGATGGATACATCCAACCTGGTTTTTTAGTCAAATCTTTACAGACACGAAACAATACGTTCGTCATACGGTTAGAGGCAATCTTTTCAAAATTAGTCCTAATTTGATGTTTCAATTCACTATCCCAAGATTAGTTCTTCTATAATGTTAAGACAAAGTAAAAGTTACAAAAAAAAAAAAAAACAAAAACAAAACAAAATTAAAGCAAGAGTTATTCCATAGTAAGCAAATCACTCATATAATACATGTGCTAAAAAAAATTCTCGAATAGAATATGAAAGACATCTATTTCTAAGCACTGACACAGCCAGACATACAAAAATGGATACAAGAATTAGAAAAAATATTCAAATATTGCACACTACCAACAGTATGAAGATATACCATTAAATCTATACTATTAATGACAAGAGTGTTGTTTTATTGTGAATATGAATAACTTTTTAAAAAGTCATAACCATATCATTCACTTGATTGCAAGTCAAATTAAATTTAGACATTACTAAAGCAAACCATTAATCATAGATATACTAAAGCAACACATTATCTTAAATTCACCAAACCACATTTCTCTGACAGTAGGGTTTGTCTTTTTTCAACTTGGATATAGCCCCTCAAACTTACTTTGGATGATTCGAGAAATATCTCGTTTGCACAAATTATTATCAAACAAGTTAAAATACATGTTTGTGAACTCATGTGCTAAAGTGAATTTTTTTTTGTTGAAGTAAAATTGATTAATAAAATAAAGAATATTTACGAGGAACCCTACTGACGTATCATGTGACGGTTTTGAGGAGTAGCCGTGGGCGTGGAAGAAGGCCTGCCATAGCTAAGGTGGGGTGTTTGTGGGTTAGGAGAATCAAATCTCATCTCGATCGACGAAGATGAATGTCCCCCAACAAAAATAAAAAATAAAAAAATGATTGTGAGAGGTTTGACATGCAAAGTAATAAATAAGCTATAGATAAGGTGTAAGGTGTACCAATGTGGTCCTCACCATCACTCTGTCTGAACTGGTGACATCGCATAGACTAGTCTCTGTGTGTCATATTCTGTCATACAAGACAAAGAATAATAATTTATGTTATATTCATGAACTCGTGTTTAAAGTTAAAGATATAATATTAAATTTCTTCTAATTATTCTATACATATAATATATAAATATATATATAATTAAGAATACTAAGATTAATTAATGCCAGGGTTATGATCTGCATCGGCGTGAGATAGCTATATGTGGGGCCTACTATCATAGATAAAGTTAAAGATTTTTTATCTATGATTAACTATAATAATAAAAGGCTGTATTGCCAGCCCCTCAACCATCCATCAATCACGCCCCCAAACGCACCCCATCTCTAGTTTTTTTATTGGAGATTTTTCTCCTTTATTATTTTTTTATTATTAACTTAATAAAGTAATCGTTTAACATTCATGCTACTGAAATTAGTTAAAATTTAGATAAAAAGAAGAGATTTGTTTTAAATAATCTGACTTATCAGTAAAAAATTATGAATTATTCCTTTTAGGGTAATTTCATGCGATATTTTTGAAATTTAGTAAAATAAATAAATAAATAAATAAAAGGTATTGAATGCTTATGTGTTTTAAAAAATAATACGGATTTCCCTTTAACCATAATGATTTTATAACACTTTTCCTCCGCTATTAGTTTACTATTGTTAAAATTTCTAAACAATAGTAAACTGATTAAATCAATACCTCACAATTACCTCTCGTGGAATTTATTCTTCTCTTTCACTTTGTCATCTTTTCCAAGTAAATGAAGAGTTCAGGAAACAGAGTAGGGTTGATCCATGAGAAAATTTAAAAAATATTATTAATTTTTGCTACTCTAGGCAGAATCTTCCTACGTACTCTAGGCAGAGTAGACTCACTATTCCACCCATTTTTGCTACTTCCCCAGCCAGTTCCTCTCTTTGTCTGCAACTTCATTATGAACCCAAATAGTTATATTAAATAAAAACAAAAAAAAAAAAGAGCTTCAATCTTTTAGCATATATATATATTTGTACAATTTATTATATTCTTGGTCACTAAAAATGCATAGAAGATGGGAGAATTTTAGTAATAGAGACGAATAGGACATAGAAGATGGGGGACATAGAAGAGTACCTGAAAGTTAGCCCGCAAAGTTAGAGGAAGAGGAACAAAGGCCGACCGATCTAGAGACTGAGGCGGATGAGCAAAAGTGAGTTCATATAGAGAAAGAGAAAGTGCGAGGTAGAAGAGGTGAGTGAGTTTCAATTTTTGGACAATGCAATTTGTCTCTCTTTCTCCCCCGCCCGCCCAATGCAATTTGTCCCCCACTTTCACACTTTTTAAAATTTTTAAAATATTTTTAAGAAAAAAAAAATGTGAGTTGGCAGCCCACAACTTAATGCACCATCATCATTAAAATCCATAATGATGATTTTGGCCCTAACAAAGAGGTGGAGAGATTCCTGCCTTTTTCTTATTTTTTATTTAATAATTAAATAAAAAAATATATAATTTATAAAATTAATATTAATAATTCATTAATTGATAAAAATAATATAATTTAAAATTATGATAGTTGACAAAAAAAATAATGATACACTTAATATATATTTTAATTTATAAATTTTTATATATATTAGTTTACATGTATATATACTTTATTTTATATTTGATGCACATGAAATATATTAATTTATATATTTAGAATTTAATTTTTATATCTATGGATAAAAATTTTACATTTTATAAATTAATTTTCATCTCAAATTTGAGATAAAATTTTGAGATAGAAATTAATCCGTCTTAATTTGAGACGGATTTTTTTCCGTCTCTAAATTCATCTATATTTTTTTCAGATCTTTTCCTTTTCTTCTCCTTCTTTTTTTCTTCTTCCCTGCATCTTCTTCTTTCTTACTCATTTGTTGCACCGACTTCCAGATTCACCGGTCGCTCCCGATCGCCGCGCATCATCAGATCTACGCCACTTTCCAAATCCATTGGCACTACCTTCCAGATCTACACCACTGTTGCTGCCTCCCAAATCCGCGCTGACAACCACTCAGGTCCACGCTCGCCGTCACTGTTGTCGCCTCCCAAATCTGCTATAGCAACCACCTAGATCACGGTGAGTTTCTATATTTTTTTGATTCTTTGGTTATTCGTTATTCCCGCCAAATCTATCTAGATCCAGCCTCCAAGTCTGTCCGTCTGTTTATCTGGCTTGATCTAGCCAGATCTATCCAAATTCAATCAGATCTGACCAGATCTACCCAATATTCGAAAAAAAAAACTAGAAGATCATGTCAGGACCAGATCTGCAAAGTCTTGAGAAGAAAATGTACCCAATTATATGTCTTTACCCCTTACTTCTTCCATGAAGAAGGACCTACTGATTTTACAGCCATCTACACGGTTTTTTGTGCCAGTAATGCCTCTAAGCTCAGGCTCAACTTCCAGTAAGTGACCGTTATGTGGATGTCATTACACTATTGTATGAAGCTCAAGCTAGACTTCAAGATCCCATTTACGGCTATGTTTCCTATATGTTTGCCCTCTAACAACAAGTTATCGATTTGCAATTTCATCTAGCTTTATTAAAGGAATTACTATTTGCGAACTCTTATACAAACCCTCATAATGTTCAAAATTGGTTTCACCTAGAAACTAGTTCAAACCCATATTATGACAATAGATCTTTCCTCATGAATGATCCAAACCCTATTTGGAATTTTGAAAACTTAGTCATCCAAGAAGAAAATGTGTCATTTTCTAATTTCCAAGAGGCTAGTTTACAATATTACCTAGTCGAAACTAGCAACAGCCAGTGGCCATTCCCAAGTGATATCAATGAACTTGGATTCGTTATATTCGGCAACCATCATCAGCACTGAGTATCGGCGAAATCCAAAACTATCAACGTGGGTGAATTAGATTATTGCTTTGTAGATTCTGTAATGATATTGTACTCCTCAAATATTCTATGATTACTTTCTCAGATGTTGTTTAATCTTGGATTTGTGGTTGGAATGATTAGAACGTAATTCTTTGACATATGAGCTGCAATCATTATTTCTTTGCCATTCTACATAAACTGATCTTTCATATTTTTATCATATTGTATATGTGGATTATGCTTGGTAAATGTCTCTCACGGGCTCTATTATTTCTTTGCCATTCTAGCTAAACTGATCTTTCATATTTTTATCATATTGTATATGTGAATTACAATGGGTTTTATTGTAAATTACCTAGAACCCATTATAATCTAAGTGTGTATCTAGTTTCCAAAGTGAAATAGTGTAGAAATTTGGTGATTTTGATTTAGTGGAACCCCAATGGTGGTTAGACATTGAGAGAGTGGATTAGGTGTGTGTGGAAACACCGAACCACTATGAATTGCGCTGTGCCTCATATTATTTATTCTTGTTATATTTTGTGACTTGCATTAATTATTAATCTCAAATATAATTTATTATATTTATTAAATATATATTCTTAAATAATTATTAATCAATAATATTTATTAAAATTGAAAAAAATTTAATCACTCAATTCACCCCCTCTCTTGAGTGGCCATACCTTAAGGGACTAACAAGTTTCACCCACAAACTGATCCAAATCCTACTTTAGAATTTGATCCAAACTTTACTGATATTTTTGGACTCATCTCGTATTGTGAAAATTGACCATTATTAAATGAATAAATTTTGCGATGATTAAGAATGTTAATAACTATTACAAATAGTTAATTATTATACACTTAATATATATTTTAATTTATAAATCTTTACATATATTAGTTTACATGTATATATACTTTATTTTATATTTTATGCACATGAAATATATTAATTTGTATATTTAGAATTTAATTTCTATATTTATAGATAAAATTTTACATTTTATAAATTTGAGAAGGAAATTTTTTTTTGTCTCAAATTGAGTTGGTTTAATTTTCGTTTCAAAAATCCGTCTTAAATTGAGATGGATTTTGAGATAAAAAAAATCCATCTCTAATTTGAGACGAAAAATTTTTCGTCTTAAAAATTCATCTCAAATTGAGACGGACATAGAAATGAAAATTAATCCGTCTCTAATTTGATACGGATTAATTTTCGTTTCTAAATCCGTCTCAAATTTGAGATGGATTTTTTAGATGAAAATTTTTTCGTCTCAAATTAAAGATGAATTTTTTTCCATCTTTACATCCATCTCAAATTGAGACGGATTAGTTTCCATCTCTAAATCCATCTCAAATTAGAGACGAATTTTTTTTCTATTTCTAAATCTGTGTAAAAAAATCCATCTAAAAAAATCCATCTCTAAACTGTTGTTTTCTTGTAGTAAGGGTTTAAACAATCACAAACCACAACTGATCACATGGGATGTTCGACTCATGATGGAGATCAATGGATCCCATTAGTAATCATCTGCCTCCATACGTTACTATATAGAGACCGCGCATAAAACATTTCCACCGCAATACTCGGCAATTTCACATAACAGAAAAATTTCTGACACCAACATACAAGACAATTGTGTTACCTACGGTCTAAGAACCAGTAACACAATCGAATCCTATAACAAATTATTAATCATCTCAAGCATATGATATGTTACTTATGTCATACTTAGTAAATGTTTAACTAACATCTACACACATGTCTAAGTATTTATCTTATGAATTATGGCATGTGACTCACCATCTTTTATTATCAACATATCATACTAATCAAAGGTAGTGTTAATGTTGTGTGCCCTTATGCTATATTTGGATGATACATTTGAGAAGCCCCTAGTCAAGAGGATGGATTTCATAAGCCCAAAAATTCAAACGAGGGTAAGGGGACAACAATAAATCTTTCCTAAATCAAAGCCCCAGGACCCGTCCTCTTGACCAGGAGCTCTCTCTATAAAATCCAAATAAGTGAATTCAATGTCCTCGAGGACACCTATTGCCTCTATCCTTTGACAAGCCCCTAGGTCAATTGGCGTGTTTGGCTTTGACACATATGGTTCCATGGACCAGTAGGCTTGTTAAGATCATTCGTTTCTTCTTTCAAAAATTCCTTAAGCAATATCTCATATCTTGTCACCCATGAAGATAGTGCATTTTCTCTACATACTCTCTCGAGCCAAGTAAAATCCATACTTTGTGAATCCTGAAACATATCTTTCTTTCTTCTCATAACACATCCAGGATGATCAGTACTCGTTAACTGTCTCAGCCTTGATGGCCTTAATGCTCATCCCCCCAAGCCGATCAGACAGCTCATCAGCCTTGTTGTAACGCCCAACTTTAAAATAGTATGCATCTTTAAGAGCCCTAGGAAGGTCAAAAACTCATGCCCCTCTACTTGCTGGTGCCCTAGTTGCACCAATCCCTGGTAGATAGGGCCCAAGTTGGGAAATAAGAACATGTGTGCCCTATTCTCTGAAGCCAACACTTTTCTTCCTGATCACTCTATCAATTGTGGAAAAGGTAAGTTGTTGATGACTCGATTTTGGCCATGGTGTTTCTCCAGCTCTGCTTGAACCTCAGCATTCTCCCTAGCTTCACATTGTTCTTGTGCAGCCTTTATAGTCGCTTGGGCCTCTAGTCTCAATGGGAGGGATAGCGAAAGGTCTATGGGAGAAATTGAAAAAATCCTCTGAAAGTGGGTCCATAGAAGTTCCCACCGAGCTAAGACCCTTTCCATCTGTCCTAGCCCTCTTATTCCTTCGGGCTTGTAACGTTTCTTACTCTGTAACACCCCCTCTCCTAGAACTGCTTGAGAAGAGGTGCTGCTGGGGAAAATAAAATAAACTAACTGATAACTGAAATTTGATAACATGACTAAACATCTCAATCAACTGGAATAAAAACTCTGAGTCAATACAGACTGAAAAGTACAAACTCTGTCTAAGGGACAATCCCTCAACTGAAATATAAAATAGATCTAAACTGATAAAACACTATAAACTCAACAGACTCCCAAACATCTTTTATCTTGAGCGACTCCACGTACACACACTATTGAATACTGCTGCAAGGCCCCACATCTGATACTCCCCTGCTAGAACCTGGAGGGGTGAAGAGTACAAGGTGAGCTACAAAGCTCAACAAGTAATAAGTTGGAAAGAATACTGAAGCTGAATTGAAGAATATCGATACTGATAAATAACTCACTGTATAATCACTGTCTGATTGCATTCATAAAAATGTAATGCACATAAACTGTAAACTAAATGCAGGTATGCAACTTTGGCTCATAGGCCCACATAATCTGATAATACATACATGTCTGAACTGAAACCTGCATACATAAAAATTGTAAGCACATACTGTGGGCAATATGCCCCTAGCCCCCTGGTGGCCCTTAGGTGGGCAACTCATAAACTGAGCTGAAACTGAAACTGATGGGATTTCCGCGGACAAGCCGCCTAATGCGCATAATGCAATGCAATGCTCACATAAATGCTGACACACGATATGTAGTGCTCCATATAAAGTCATGCTCAATGCTCATACCAAAATGTATGCACATAATCTCACAAAATAATGCTGATCATGTTATAATAATGCTGAACATGATACGATCTTCATTTATATATTAGAATACAAAGATTCAATGAACTATGATTTAGGGTATGGGTATGATTAACTTGTCATGTTCTGGCTTATGAATTCAATGTTGGAAGGTATTGAGTACATTAATTGAATTAAACTTGAATTAGCACTCATTGGAAGCTAAATTGGATTTCTGGAAAAGTCATCCGAATATCAGGAAAGATATCCGGATATGATGAAAGACATCTGGATATGAAGAAGGCTCATCCGGATACATTGACATTCAAAGCAGAAGCTATTCGGATATGCTGGGATGTATTCGGATATGAACTAGGACATCCGAATATGATTCTGGTCATCCGGATATCTCACTGAGGCATTCGGATGCCACAAGAGACTATTCGAATACGAATTTCAACTTTTGAGGGAGGCATCCGGATATCAGGCGAGACATCCAAATATTATCTTGACCTATCCGGATGTATAAACAAACCATTCGGATATCATACTCGAAGAACTTTAGATACATCCGGATACGATACAAGATATCCGGATATTAGAACTTAAAGGAATAGAACTTGCAATCCAAAATGGATAAGGATTAATGGAACTTGCAATCCAAAATGGATAAAGATTAATAGAATTTGCAATCCAAAATGGATAAGGATTAATGGAACTTGCAATCCAAAATGGATGAGGATTAATAGAACTTGTAATCCAAAATGGAAAAAGATTAATAGAACTTGCAATCCAAAATGGATAAGGATTAATAGAACTTGCAATCTAAAATGGATAAGGATTAATAGAACTTGCAATCCAAAATGGATAAGAATTAATAGAACTGGCAATCTAAAATGGATAAGGAGTAATAGAACATACTCGTAACTTCACTGTTATACGCATATATATATATGCGTCTCTGCTTACTGATATAAATATGAAAACTACAACGAAGAACTAGAATAATTTAAAATCAAAACTGATATGAACCTGTAATGGAAGGGATTACAGGAAGAATACTTGCCTAATAGAACTCTCTGATCGAACCCTGGAGCGATCCTGAAGACTCTAGCAAGCCTCTGCTATCTCTTGGCCTCTTGGTTCTTCACATGGCATGAAGAAAAGCTAAGCTAATGGGCTCTATATATAGACATAAAGCCCTAGATCACACTTCTTCTACAACTTGGATTCCTTCTCCAAATCTAACTAGGAGACTCTCAATCCAAATCCATCTCATACATGGATTCTCATTCTCCTTTAAATACATAATCTCACTTGATTAATAATAATACAAAAATTATTATTAACACTCTCAATTAAAAATAAAACTCCAAAATTACCTTCATGCCCTTGCATTTAATTTCCACAAAATAAATGACATTTAAATGCTATTTAAATACTATTCTCTCAATTAAAAATCTAAATTGCCACCTTAGCAAATTCCTTTAACTCCAACAATAAAAAGAAATAAATGCTATTATTTTCCTTCAAAATCTCTAAATTGCCACATTCAATAATTAATTGGAAAAATTTCTTAATCAAATACTTCAGCAATTAATTAAATAATTTTTGAATAATTACTGGGCCCTCTAACGGGTCGTTACATACTCCCTCAGCCTCTCCCAAAGGAAGGGCTTGGGTGGCCGGTAGCTGTGTCCTTTGAAGGGCCTCTTACACCCGTTGTTTTGATTCCTACTTCCTAGCCCATATCCCTCTCTGAAGACGCCTCATCTCTGCACATTCAATCAAATCATCAGTGCAATTATTGAATATTAATATTCAAAAAGCTTTAACTTGCCAGGTTAAAAGATAAAGAGTCAGGGTGAGCACCCCTAGGGTCTGACTCCTTTTCAAGCATTTCTTCCTCCTCTTCGGCTACATATGAGTCCCCTATAATATCCAACTCTTTGTCATATCCCTCATATTCCTCCTTTCTCTCTCTCTCTCTCTCTCTTTCTCTCTCATTATCATATAAAGAAAATGATGATGGGGACGCGACCGCTTGAGAATTGACTAGTTCTAAAGGACTATCGTCATTGCGCCCTTTAACAACTATCCATCCCATCTCAATAAGACGTGTATCATGAAAATAAAACAAGATCACTATGGGGCAAGTAGCGTAGTTCAAAATTTTTTGAACCTTACCTCGATCCCGGCGATTAGATCAACGTCGAAATTAAATCATTCACATACAAATAAAATAAATCTAACCTTTAGATTTTCGAGTCGTTCGTTGGCAATGAGAGTGGAATAGGAGTGCTGGCTCCTTCTCCTTTTCGCGGCTTGTGTATGGACAGAAAAGAACGCCTAAGTTTCAAATCGATGCTAGAAAGAAATTGGGAAGAGTGAACGGCAATCATTTTTCACTCTTGAAAAACCACATAAAATAATCTCTCTTATGTTTTGGACAACCCATAAAGGGATATTTATAAGGAGCTCTAGGATTTCTTAAACCCTATTGGATATGGGTCGGCTAATTTAATTTAGTCCAATTAGGAACTTAATTAAATGGGTTTATTCTAGTCCAACTAGAAACTTAATTAAGCGGCTCAAATCTAATTATAAGTTTAAATAAAATATTTTGGTTCAAATCTAATTCAAGCCCAAATATAATATTTAATTTAATATTTGACCCAAATTTAATTTAGTCCAAATATAATATTTAATATTTAATGTTTGGCCCAAATCCAATTTAGTTCAAATATAATATTTAATTTAATATTTGGCCCAAATCTAATTTAGTCTAAATATTAATTTAAGCCCAAATATACTTTATTTCCTATTTGCTACTCTAACAAATAGGAAATTTATTAAATTAGAAACTCCTTCCTAATTTATCAAGTGTCATTTTAGGAAACTCTTTTCATTATGACGACCCCTCGTCATATTAAAGTCATTACGTCCCTTTGTTCTTTTTCCGTGAGAACCTACCAGAGCACAATTTCTTATCGAAGTATCTCACTTAATCATACTTTCGCTCTCCTGGTTTAAGTTAGGGACCGTGCCTATTGCGTATAACTCATTAGGCTTCCGAATATGTTGGCAATGTGTCAATATGAACACATAAGACAAGATTGGCCTCTAGCAAGGCGTCATGCCTACCCAATTATTCAGAAGGATTCATAATCCACAAACAACCTTTCACGAGCATGGTTACCGTGTAATTTGATCATCTCGTCAATGTATCTTATGTGATCTCAAGTATGGCGATGTGTTGCTTGATTACAATCACATGAGTTTTTCTTCGGTCATCTAGATATCTTCACTTAATTGAAAGTGAATCAATAACTCATTATTGATCTCTTTCACCATGGCCATGGATTTAAAGTGAATATCCATTGAAGGTGCATTAGATACATCATCCTCTATCAAGAAATAAACGAGTCCTATCTTAGCTATACACCATCTCCATAAGCCTCATGATATGCCCAATGATCGCCCACGTACAGGTTTTATCTAGGCCCATCGAAATAATGTCAAAGCATATTGGTCTTCTTATGAGATGACTGTGACAACCTCAGGTCCAAAGATTAGTTACACCTATCTCGTATGAGAATTCCATCAACATATAACCAAAATAGATTCTCATGGCTAGTCATGTCCAATGATACGTTCTCCAACATTGATCACCTATGTATTTGTCTAGGCATCCACATGCCTATGGGTGTGAGACCCCCATTGTTATCACATAACAAAAACATAGTACATACAAGTCTTACTACAATTGTCAATGTCCATTCTTGACATTGCTATGACTTGGGACATTTAATGTTGTCTAGAAACTGTGATGCATCATCTCACATCTTTATAGATTAATCACAGTATACATCATATGAACTTCTATCTAATTTCATTTAGTCATTACAATAATAACAAGAAACTAATAGAATGACTTCTTGTGAAATTAAATAACTCCTTATTCAATAATAAATATGATTGCAGTTGTCAATGTACAACATGCCCAATCTGATTGGGTTTAGAGCACCTACACTAACATATCATTTATTAAATCTGATAAAACTACCAACCCTTTTTCGGCTAGTTTATTGATATCATCTTGGTGATCCTTTACCAATGAGTCTACTTCCACCCAATCACACCTTGCGCTCCTCCATCTCTCAGTGCGCCAATATCGTGATGACCCCCAATGTCCCACATGTGGTGTGACCACTATCCACCTAGTATAGAAATCATCTACCTTTTAAGGACCACCTCTAAATAGTTTAATCCTAAAATGCATACACTGGAGGGACACAAATTCCTTCTCCTCTCTAATAGTACGAGCGCAATAAAAGTAGTGCAATAAGCACGCCATGGGTTCCATCCTTAGCTTCTTACACAAAACGAAAAATCCTGCCAGCATGGCCCAACCATTCAGATACAACTAGGCCGACACTAATATTTCCTTCCTTAAAATTGCATTTCAAATGGGTGTAAGGGAATCCTAAGTCCTGCTCGCAAGCTATCTAAATGAATCGCTACATCTCCTCCTCTAACGGTAGCGATAAGTTATCCTTTCCTAGGACCACTTGGTTCCAAGACTCAGGGATGTAGAATAATCGTGCAAGGTCTTTAGCGTGTTTTCCCTTTACAACCGAGGGTCTCATTTGTGGGGAGATGATAATATCAATAGGAGATTGATCGAAATCCATTTTACCTCTAGGAGTTGAATTTTTTAGCAAGAGTGACTCTTTCGAAGAAGCAAAAAACTCTGGGGGCTGAGCAATGGTCTTTGGGACTCCAAGAAGTCTTTAGGAGCTCCGAATGACCCAAGCTCTTGGGGGTAAAATTATGGCCCATTTAGGACCACCATCTATTTATTATCACAGCCTTCGGTAAGCCAAATGCCATGATTCCCCTAGAGACTCTTCCCCAGTGAGCCATCAAGCACCCACTTTTATTTTACTTTTCTTTTTTCCTTTCAGCCCAAGGAAAGAGTAGGGAGCTATTGTTGTGGGGTGCCCTAAAATTCTCCTTAGTCTCAAGCAATTTTTGAATTTATTCTTCCCCAGAGAGTCTTCGAGATGGAAGCCTTCTAGACGCCTAATGGGTTCCCCGGGATCGGCCTAGCGTGTATCTTTTTTGCTCAAGTCTAAGGTCACCCTTTGGGGTCTCCCAAACCTAAGCCATCCGGTGGCCCGAAGCCTTCTTCGGGCCCACCTAGAGATAGCTATTGAGGTCCCTCACCCTGAAGACTTCTTTAGGCCCTATGGCCTCCTTAAGGCACTCCCCAGAAGAGTCTTCTGGCTCAACCGCAGGTCCCACCTTTTCATCTATAAATACTCACCTCTTCGATGGCAAATGGATCTGTAACACCCCGTCCCGCCGGGCATGCCACTATACGGAATTTACCAGGATTTTATTTTTCTTCCATACATAAGTTCAACACACGTAGTGTTTCAAAGAACAATCTTCAAATGCTCACAAAACCCCAAAACCCCAGTGTTGGCCCTTTAACTATCAAGATCAATAAACCTAAGCTAAACAAGGCATATCATTACAGAGCGAAAATAATAAACTTATTACCATAGATTACAACAGTTGTTCATACAACTAAATTCAAATCAAATAAAGATTACATGACTTTGAGAAATGAAACTAATGTCTATCATGCTCGTACTCCATCAGCTCTAATTGACCATGTTCTCGCCCCTACCGTAACCCTCGTCTGAAACGTTTGAATGTTCTAAGGGCATAACCCAAACTATATGCTGAATCATCTAAGAGATGGCATAAAAATAGTTTATAAAATGCATGTATGATCATGAGCATGGCATATGCAAATGACACAACACGTCAATTTGAGAAATCTCCCAAGCATACTCAATCTCCCATGGAAAATCCATTCCACACATCATTAGGATTGATCTTGCCGCGACATACTTAATCTTCGGGTGCCCAACAACGTCACCTGATGGCTGAGATTAACCTTGCCCCATTCTCAAAAGACCCCATCCCTTCCCACCAGACATCATAATAATGACATGATTTCAGATATAACAATGTTATGAAAAACCCACACGCCATACATTTAATAAACATAACCAGTTGATGCAATATTCAAGAAACTCGATATACACAATATGCTAATAAATCAAGAGTGATTCCGACAAAACATTTATACAAAACCAAATTAAGATTTTGGGATAGAACCACTCACCTTAACCTAGCCTCACAGGCTTTCTCAGTATCCGTGCCTTGACCTTGAAATGTGTGTCTGAATAATTTCTCAGCTTTGGCATGCTCTTCTAGCCCCAAATAAATTCCCTAGAATTTTATGGATTTTTTGGAGGCTTATTTCTTTTTTTTTCCCTATTTTCTTCCATTTTCTTTTTTCTTCTTTCTTCTTCTTCCTTGTTTCTTCCTCCCTACGCTCGACCTGCACTCACGGCCATGCGACTGTCGCCACTTGGCCCTCTATCGACCTCTCCCTGGCCCTCCACCGGCCACCACAACCTCTCCAAACCACTGCCGCCCTGCTAGGCCATCACCGTGGCCGCTGTTGGCTGTCCCTGCTCATTGCCCAGCCGCAACAGCTTGAGGGCATGGCTACCGTTTGCTGTTGTAGTCCATCCCGGCTGCCTCTGGTCATCCTCATAGCTCCCTCCGGCCACCAACACTACTCCATACTTTCTCTCTCTCGATCCCTCAAGCTCTTGTCTACTCTCTCTCTTGCTGCAACTCTCGACCACTTCTTTCTTTCTCTCCCTATTTTCCTTCAGTCTCTTCACCTACTTATAGCAAACCCACCCCCTCAACTTGCCTTGGCCACCATTCCTTAAAGCCACGTTATCCCCTAAGCTAGCAGAAGCTCCATCTCAAAGCTTAACAGAAGCTCCACCTTGCACACACGCACATGTGTATATATATATAACTATATATTACACTATAAGTTAAAAGAAATTACACATTAACCCCCTAAATTTCCTCTTAATTCCACTTGAAAAATCTCTAATCATAATTATATTCTCAAATCTCAAATTAATTTGCATTATAATACCGAAAACGCAAAATTAATAACTCCAAGATTACTTGATAAGGACGATTTTTTCCCAACGTCCTCACGAAGCTACTGTTTCATCCCGAAACCACCTCAGGGTTGTTCCTTATGAAAAATTGGAGCCCCCTCAAGGTTTCATTGATTTCCTGGAGGTCCCCTACAATGATTCAGTTTTTCAGCCTGAACCGAAGCTATACCAAAAACTGTCTCGATTCTGATTTCTTTTAATACCATAAATCCTATCTCGGAACGCTCGTTAATGAGATATCTTTTTCCTAGGGTATCTAGACTCTAGGGAAATCCTTGTAGTCGATTCAGTACTAATATCTATAAGAAATTATACTGAAGCCCCAAACCTTTTGAAAATTTCACCTATGGCCTAAGTTAAAATTACTCGAGTCCTTTGAAAATTCTCGGGTATTATAGGATCTTTTGGCTCAACTGATCCAATGGACTTTTTTCATACCTTTGCCCCAACACTCTCTCAAACCAGTTGGTCATCACTCAGTCTCTCTCTAGAACCCATCTAGGAACATAAATACCCATTCGAGACATGGAACAGAGATATAAACTTGCATTATACATTATACTTTGGACTATTGTCAGACTTTCACATCAGAGGGCCCACATAAGGGAGTCTCCCTCATGCCTTTTTGACTTCTATTTGTAACTGCAGGATAAGTCCCAACCTAGCTCATTCGAAGGACCAAAAGCCTTGCCTCTTGAAGACCCATCAGGGTTCCTTTCTTCTTAACTCCTCGAAGGCCCATTTGGGTAGCTCATCTGGAAGCCCCTGAGGACCTATCCGGTTACCTGCCTCTTCGGGAGGTATATTCTATCGCTAATTCCATCGCTAAATTTAAAAAAAAAATAAAAAGTTAGTGACAGAATATTCCGTCACAAATCTGTTGCTAAAATTTAGCGATAGAATATCTGTCGCCAAGACGTCTCTAATTAGCGAGGAAAAATTCCGTCGCTAAATCCGTCACTAAAATGTGTTTTTTTTTTTTTGTAGTGGACTCTGCTCTAGCTAAACCTAAGACAAATAAATTTAATTGTTGTAGTTAGGCAACAACAATTGTACCTCCATCTTTTCTGCTTTGTCTCGCCCACCAAAAAGTCCTCTCCACTGTTTATTTTAATCTACAAATTATAGAGAGATTTGCCACTTTTTTCTTTGGACTATTTTATCCTTACACCAATTATTATCATTATTATTAATATTATTATTATTCATTTATTATTTTTGAAAAAATATAGCCACTTGTATTTACTTATTAAAAATATGCTAAAGGGGATGCTTGATAAAATTATGGCACAACAATAGCCCCCCACTCTTTGCTTTGACTTTTAAGTTAAGGGAAGAGTATGATTCAAAGGTGCAACTTGAGATCCCAAAAAATAAAAAAATGATCCATTCGGGGAAAGACATTGGCACGCAGCTGAGGCTTGAAAAAGGAGCTTGAGGAATTATAGATCTTGCTCAAGGCGTGGCATAAGAACAATAGCCAAATGGCTAAAGAGTTGGAAATCCCATGGACATGACAAGGCGTGGGGTGCAAGCAAGGGCATAAATAGAGAGAGATTGGAGATGAGTGCTCAAGGGTCGTTACAACTAAGGAAGTTTACATAAGCGATTTCCCGCGGGCCCTCTGACTGTCTTCTATTTTGTCGACCCTACAGCTTCTATGATACTCTACCCCTCAGCACCCCTGGCCAGTGGGTCAAGCTCCCTTTACTTCTTATCTTCTCTGGTGGTGTCTAGCTTGTGCCTTCTCGCCTGAGCTCTATTTTGGTTGTTTCCAAGACAAATAAATTTAATTATTATAATTTAGTAACAACAGATACTTTAGTATCAAATTCTTAAGGTTCTCAATGCTATGGAATTTAATGGAAGAACATTTAAAGTACTTGTAATGTTGAATGTTTGTTGCTTGATAAGCAAAATCATTCTAGTATTGAATTTAATAGTATTTGATTAAGCTACTGTAAATTCTTAAGTTGTCAAGTGTTTTAAAGTAATAATGATTTCAATTTTAAATGTTTAATAATATGTGTATGATGGAAATCATATATATGCTTTATTTAACTTGTGTGTTTTTGTAAATGATGCTCAAGCAAGTGCATCTTTGTGTTATATGTTGTGTTTTGTTGTTGATTAATATATATTCTTGTAACACCCCGCCTTGCCGGGCATGTCACTATAAGGGTGTAATGCCCTACTTTTCCAAATACACAACAACGTGAAATACAAGCAGACATCACCTAGGGCGTTATGGAAACGCTTGCCAACGGAAGCACTAGATCGAATCTGAAAGCTTAACCAAAACAAAATAAATGGGGTTTCCACTCACTTATCCTTTACATGTACAAGAAACGTATACAACTTTCTTTAAATCCAAAAGACACAACTCACTACTTGTAATTATAACTGCAACTCATGCCCAAGCTAGCGAATAAAACCTCATCATGGTAGCTTCCCCATACAACATTTAAAGTGTGTCATGACCGCCACAACAGTACTGCATACCCCGTATACCCATTAATCTATGGTATTACAAAGGTACATCTTACTGTACATATACATAAGAATAACTGTAGGACACCCACACACACCTCTTACAATCTTGAGTATCCTAGCTACTATTTACAATACATCACTTGGTTTACATGGGTACATAATGAAATAAAGCCAAAGATGGATACAAAACCCAAAGCTAGCCCAACACCGCCTCTTTGCCCTTGCTCAAACTGGAACATGGATCACCGGCATGTTTGATATACTTGGGACGTTGAATGTCCCAGGGGTATGAAACACCTAAGTTAGATAATGACATCTAAGTGGGTGATTTAGAAAAGAAGAGTACGTGCGTGCAAATGCAATAATGCCATTATGAAATCCACCCCTGTGGTAGCAATGCTAAGGTGTTGCAATCGCCCCCACGGTCATCATAGTCACTCTTTGGCTCACCGTAAAAGCACGAGATCACCCATGATGTCCCAACAACTAGCCACAGTCACCAACACAAACATGATATATGACAAAGTAGAAGGAATATGCATAACCAAGGGAAAATATGACATGAAAGCCTTTAAGGCATGATATGCAAGTCAACAACCATGCACAAATGAAGCAACAAATGCTCAAGGTGTCACCGAAACATGCAAGAACCACTCACAAGTGAAGCAACAAATGCTTAAGGTACAAGTGAAGCAACAAATTCTCAAGAAGAAGCAAGAAGCATGCAAAAACCACTCACAAGTGAAGCAACAAATGCTCAAGGTACAAGTGAAGTAACAAATGTTTAAGAGGAAGCAAGAAGCATGCAAGAACCACTCATAAGTGAAGTAACAAATTCTAAAGGTACAAGTGAAGCAACAAATGCCCAAGAGGAATCAAGAAGCATGCAAAAACCACTCACCTTGACCAATTATCTTAGGAAGCATGGTTTACAATGAGCGGGATGGGTTTTCTCGCAGTTTTTCTTACTGTTTGGCATGAACTTTGAGAAAGACCCGATTTTCTCCCTTCTTTTTAGCAGCGTTTCCTCTCTCAAACTCCCTTCCTTTTCCTCCTTGCTTGGTGCCCAAAATGAATAACCCGAAAGCCCTTATTTATAAGAAACTCCGGCGAACCAAATCATGCCACGTGTCATGTTATCATTCCATCCATGAGCATCCAATCAAAATATGCCACGTGCCCCTAGAGATTTGTACCTCCACATGTTTAATTAGATTTTCAACATTCCCATCATTACATCCCACATGGTTAATTGAATTTTCTACATTTCCCATCATAAGACTTCAAATCCTATCTCCAAGTGGTGAATGAATGTTTGCCACATGTCCTTAAGGATAAGCTTTGGAGACTTTAGCAAACTTGGAGGCTAAGTAAGCTTTTCTTGGCTAATCACGCGATGCCACCTCAAGGGGTCATTATCAGCCATCATGTGACCTTATCTTATCTTCCAAGTGGCCAATTGTTGATTGCCATGTGTCCTTGAGGATAAGGTTTGGAGACTTTTGGAGACTAAGTCTTGGATTTCAAAATGATCTAACGATGGATTAAATGTTATTTGAGATCAGCAATCATGACTTAACTATATTGGAATAAGTTTGGAATCCGCAATCATTACTCCCAAATGGTTTAGTTGGCCCAATTCATTATTCCAATGATCTAGCTACAGGTTTCAAGAACTACACCTTAGCCCGAACTTTTCGGGTAATTTGCACTTAGGCCCTTGCAACTTGGTCCCCGGGCCATTTTTAATTACACTTTTTGATCTCCATAAAATGGATAAATTACGCTAATACCCCAAGATTTTTAGGTAAATTACACTTTTATCCGAACTTCAATATTTATGATTTTGCCACTAACTCAGAAACTGAACCTTTGTTTCAAGCCTTCTATAATCCCTTGAAATGATCTATTTCTTCAAGTATTAGAACCTAATAACCTCAGGTATTACATCATATTTGAGTTTAAAAATCTGGGATGTTACAAAGGGTTTACCGGGATTTTTTTTTATATACATAAGTTCGACACGCACAATGTTTCAAAGAACAATCTTCATATGCTCACAAAATCCCAAAATCCTAGTCTTGCCAATTTAGTTAACAAGATCAATAAACTTATGTTAAGTAAGGCGTACCATTATATAGTAGAAATTAATAAGACCTAATGTCATAGATTGTTGTAATTGTTCATACATAGTGTCTTCCAACCATAATAAGGATTATAGGACTTCCAAAATGTAAATAACGACTATCATGCTTGTACTCCATCGGCCCTCAACCAACCACTCCTTTGCCTTTGCTGCAACCCTCTTCTAGAAAATTTGAATATTCCAAGGGCATAACCCAAATTAGATGCTGAATCATCTTAGTGATGACATAAAAATAGTTTTCATAGAATGCATGTATGATCATGAGCATGGCATATATAAACAACATAACATGTCAACCTTGAGAAATCTCCCTAGCATACTCAATCTTTGGGGTGCATATTGACGTTCACTTGTGGAAAATCCATTCCACAACATACTTAATCTTCAGGGTGCACATTGTCATCACCCGAGGAAAATCCATTTCCACATATGGTTGAGATTAACATTGCCCCATTCTCAAGGAGACTCCATCCTACCCCAATAGACAACACAATTACATGAATTCACATATATTAACTCCATGCAAACCACACACCATGCATTTTTACAAAACATTTCTAGTTGATGCATCATGTAATAAATTCAATATGCATAATATGCCTATAAACCAATAGTATTTAGGGAAAACCATTCACATGCCAAAATCATTTGCATGAAACCAAATCAAGTATAGGGTTGAACCACTCACATTCGTATAACAATTCTTATCGTAACCTCGAAATATGTGTTGACCTTGAACGTCGTGCAAATCCTCAAGTCTTATGGCCAAACCACATCTGACCAACAATTTATCTAAGAAAATTAATATTTCTGACTTTCCTAATTTTTTCATAATTTTCTCATATTTTTCATAAATCCCTTTTCCCTTTAAAATTCCACAATAAATATTTTTCAGCTATTTTCACCAAATATTTTCACAGAAATTCCTAAAATAATTTCCTAAAAATAAAAAAAATTAATTTTGGATTTAAAATGTTCCTCACGCGCTAGGTGCGTGTCCTACGAGTAGGATTCGCGCGTGTACTACATGCACATCATCTTCTCTGTGAACACTTCGCCGCCACTGACTGTAACAATCTCCGATGGTCGATTTGATCCCACCACTTTGAAGTACTCTTCAAGCCGATCCTAAGGGTGCCCTTTGTTGCGCAAAAACATCACTGAAAGTGCCCTAAAAGACTGCTTACAGGCTCAGCTCTGGTGACTCTCGATTTTTCGACGATTCCTTTAAAACCCTCTCAAATCTATACCAAACATCTCCAAATTCTTCAGAAATACTCTCCAATACAAAAGGAACAAAAGCCTCTTATCCACAACACTTGAATCACTCTAAAACACCACGAATTGAACTCAAACTTGAATAATAACCCTCAACATTGGATACGCTATTTATAGCCAAATTTTGGCCGAAATCTGTTAAATCTCGAGCTTACTTATTCCCTAAGGTTCAAATCTAGCCATAGTGTTCCTCGAGTAGCCTTCAATCATGCTACAAATCCCTCGATTCTCTGTCCAATTTTTTTGGTCACGTCCGCCATAAATTGCCATCAAATCACAATCGATCTCAGCTAATGGCCAGCACCAATCAACTCTTCATGGCCTGGAGGCTATTCTATAACCCTTGGGTGACCTTCCCAACAGTGGCAGGTGACTGGTCACCTATTATAGTGCAATGGTTGGCATTTTTTAGGTTTCCCACCTGACTTTTAAAAATTACACTTTAGTCCCTCTTTTAATTTTCAATTTCATTTTGGACCTTTTCTCGAAACCCCTAAGTTTCTCAACAATTCCTTTAAGCCCCATGAGTTCTAAACTCTTCATTTCATCCCCAAAGATTTAGAAAAAAAAAAATCTCATTGACCACCCTCGGTCAAGATTAAAATTTACACTTAGGCCCGAATGTATGTAAAATCGCGTTTTGATCCTCATTTCACGAATCCTTTGAGTTTATGAATCCCTAAATTTCTTTCCACATTTTATCCCCCAAGTTTCGTTCTACCACATTCGTTTCACCATTTTCGAGCAAGATTCATAAATTATGCTTTGGCCCTAATGTATGAAAAATTGCGTTTGGCTCGAAAATTCTACAAATTCCAAAACACTCTTAATATAAAATTTTGGGTATTATATATATTGTGCTCAATGTTTTTGCAATCTTCTATAGGTTCTATCTCAGTTAAGTAGCAAGTAAGCTATTTAACTTATGTGCGTTTCATGTGTGTGTATTTGATAAAGTATATGTGAGTGAATAGTTATTTGGATAATTATATTTCTACGAAATATGTTATGTTATGTGCTAAGTAGAATAATTTTTCTTTAATCAAGAAAGAAATATTTTTAGTTGAGTAACGTATATTGTTCTTAAGTTATTATCAAAGCCACATGCTTTAAAAATATCTCATTTATCTTCTAAGGATTTCTATGTAACCAACTGAATGCGATTGGAACTAACTTTCACAAACAACACTTGTGTTTTAAATATTTGAGCTTAATGTTTAAGTTTTTTATTAGATATTGATGTTAATGAGAAATTTGTTTTGATGATATTCAAAACAATATATTAAAGATGATTTTTGATAGACATTTAATCTAGTAAGTCATAGAATTAATCAAGTATATCAAATCCTTAACCGAGTAAGGCTTAAATCCAATCAAGTGTATCAAAGCATTAATCGAGTAAAAATTCTATGTTACTCTAGTAATCTATTGATCTAGATATTTGAGTCTATGATTCCTGAAAGTAAAGAAAAATCACTACAGGGCAAGCATCATTGTTTATAAAATTTTGAACCTTATTCCGATCCTAGCGATTGAATTAATGTTGAAATGAAAACAACTACATACATAATAAAATAAATCTAACATTTAGATTTTTGAGTTGTTTACAAATCTGAGCCGTTCAAGCATCTGGCCTCTAACTTGTGATATGCGGCATGCGTCTATTAGCAAAGAGAGCGGAATGAGAGTGCTAACTCCTTCTTCTTTTCGTAGCTTGTGTATGGACAAAAAGAACCTCTCGTTTCAAATCGATGCCGAAAGAATTAGGAGAGAGTGAATGGTATCAACTCTTGGAAAACCCACAAAAATCATTCGTTAATTTGGGCAACCCATAAAGGGGTATTTATAGAGGAGCAAAGCCTCATAGCATTTTCTAAACCCTAATGGATATGGGTCAGCCCATTTATCCTAGTCCAACTAGGAACTTAATTAAATGGTTTTATCCTAGTTCAACTAGGAATTTAATTAAGCGGCCCAAATCCAATAATATGTTTAAATAAAATATTTGGTTCAAATATAATTTAAGCTCAAATATACTATTTAATTTAATATTTGACCCAAATCCAATTTAGTCAAAATATAATATTTAATTTAATATTTGGTCCAAATTTAATTTAGCCCAAATATAATATTTAATTTAATACTTGACAAAAATACTTTATTTAGCCCAAATATATTTTATTTCCTATTTGCCACTCCAACAAATAAAAAATTGTTAAATTATAAACTCTTTCTTAATTTAATTAATTGTCATTTTAGAAAACTCTTTCCTTTATGACAACCCTTTGTCATATCGACTTTATTATGTCTATTTTTTCTTTTTTTGTAAGAACATATAATGGCACAACTTATTGTCGAAGTGTTCCACTTAACCATACGTCTGCTCTCCTGATTTAAGCTAAGGACCGTAACTATTGTGTATGACTCATTAGGCTTCTAAATATGTTGACAATGTGTCGGTATGAAAACATAAGACAAGATTGGCCTCTAGCAAGGCGTCATACCTACCCAATTATTGAGAAGAATTCATAATCCGCAAACAACCTTTCACGAGTATAGTTACCGTGTAATTCAATCCTCTCGTCAATGTATCTTATATGATCTCAAGTCTGGCAATGTGTTACTTGATTACGATCACATGAGTTTTCTTCGGTCCTTCGGATATCTTCACTCAATAGAAATGAATCAATAACTCCTTATTGATCTCTTTCACCTTGACCATGGATTTAGAGTGAATATTCACCGAAAGCGCCTTAGATACATCATTCTCTATCAAGGGATAAATGAGTCTCATCCTGGTTATGCACCCATCTCCATAAGCCTCACGATATGCCCAAATCACCCATGTGCAGCCTTTATCTAGGCCCATCGAAAAGATGTTAAAACATACCAGTCTTCTTATGAGACGACCGTGTGTTAGAGTTATGCCCCACAAGCCAATCATGTTTTATGTAATTGATCATATTTTTCATTAGGATTCTTTATTTTCAATCAATTATTATTGCAAGACATTATGTTTTTATTTGTCATTGATGGTTATCGTCATTATTTGTTGCAATCCATAATTGACAAAATCCATAGATCAAATAGGATCATGGAATATGGTTGTGCATAGAGATGACGATCATGAAACATACTCCTTTCTACCCTTGATCTTAAATGATCCTAGTCATAGAGTTATTAGGATTGGACACTAATAACTCGGATAGACTAGGACATATGATGCATGCTCAATCAGGAGAATGTCTTTTTTCATGGACATTAGTGTGAGGACACTAGTGCATATATGTGGGTGCTTATTATAAGAATAAGTACAATGAACTAACCCGCTACAAAATTCCTAATGGTAATTGTTTAATGTTGAATTGGAATTCTTGTGTTGCAATAGTGTAGGTTGGTCCTTAGACTTGAGACATCATAGTAGTCTTATATTTGACTAGTTACGCTTTGGTGCTTTCTGGATTCTAATGGAGTCATTGACAAACTATCACTGGGCGTGGCTTTATCACATATGAAGGCTTGTGAATGTCGAAATAGAATTCATGGCTTATCGTCAGGATGAGAGGATGTCCTATGTATTCCGATGATTTCATGACTGAGGAAATCCTTGGCCAAGGTGAGGTGGAAATCAAAACGCGTTTTGATTTCACCTATCAAGTCATAAATCTGGAATGGATACATAGTTATTGAATGATTAGGGTTTTGTCATAAAACCATACCCTAAATTCAATCGGGAACATAGATCGATGAAAGGATTTTACTGCACGGTAATTGCAATTGAAAAGGTCCGTGTTTTTCATCATTGGCTAGGTATCCATGGCATGTTGCTAGACGTTAACCATGATGTACGGTTTTAGAATTAATTTGATTAATTCTAAAACTATTAATTAAATAGTTTAATTAAGAAGCCCATGAGATGTGTTAATTAAAAAGCCCATGAGTTTAATTAAAGAGTTTAATTAATCTAATAAGTTGGGTCTTGATATAGCCCAATAGAATTGGCCCTACAACTAGTCTAATGGTGGACCTAAGGGGTCACATACTTAGATCGAGCCTATTCCACAATTAAAAGGAGAGAACCGACCCAATGTGATTAAGGGCCGGACCTAAAGTGTTTAAGGTTTTTTTTTCTCCATGGAGTGTTTAGGATTTTTATCTCTATATATATGCCGCTTAAGAAGATGGAAAAAAAAAAAAAAACAAGAAATTTCGTGTCTCTCAAAAAGGCGCCCATATCGTGTGCTAGCATGTATATGAGCATTGCATTATAGCATACGCGCTAGGCGGCTAGCCCGTAGATCCCACCAGTTTTAGTTTTAGCTCAATTTATGAGTTGCCCGCCTGATGGCCACCATGGGCTAAGGTCATATTGCCCACAGTATGTGCCTACAGCTTTTATGTTTGCAAGATTTAGATTAGTTAAGTATATATTATAGTTATGTGGGCTTATGAGCCAAACTTGCATACCTACATTTATTTTGCAGTTTATGTGCATTACATCTTCTAAATGCAACCTTACAGTGATTATTATATCTCTCAAATGCAAGGACAAATAGTATTTTTATGAGTATTAATATTTCTCGATTCAGCTTCATTTATTCTTTCCAGCTTATTACTTGCTGAGTTTTGTAGCTCACCTTGTACTCTTCACCATTCCAGGTCCTAGCGGGAGAGTATCAGACGTGAGGTCTAGCAGCAGTGGTTAATAGTGTGTGTATGTGGAGCTGCTCAAGATTAAAGATATCTGAGAGTTTGTTAGTTTATAATATTTGTCAGTTTAGTATTAGTTATATTTCAGTTGAGGGATTTTTCTTTAGACAGACTTTATGGTTTTCAGTTATTTAACTCAGAGTTTTTATTTTAGTTGATTGAAATATTCATTTATAGTATCAGATTTCAGTTTATCAATTAGTTTTATTTTATTTTCTCGTAACACCTCTTCTCGGGTAGTTCTAAGAGAATGAGATGTTACATTACATTATAACCCTAATCTTCTAAAGATTTCACTTACGACCTAAGGTAAATTTACACTTGAGTCCCTTGAACATTCTCAGGTATTACACTAAATAGAGTTTCTTTAACTAGCTTCTTATTCCTCCCCAAGGATGCATTCGTGTCGTCGACACTAACGAGTATCAATTAAAGTTGAACTAGTTGAACTTGGTATTAGGTGACATATACACTTTTGCAATTTAGTTTTTCCACCATTGGGTTAAGTATACAAGTATCCTTTGTTCCCATAGATGATGCCTATTGATGATGTACAAAATCGACTGTTAAGATATCTACAAAAAAAAAAAAAGAACATAGCTAATTGTAAGAAACATATGCTTGGTTGATAGGAACTAGTGAACTACAAAAGAGTCGATGAGATTGTCCCAAGAATGGTCGAGAAAATGACTCCAATGTCTAAGTTGGACGTGGAACAATAGAGAGCAGACAAATGAGGTAGAGGTAGCTTAAGATTAATATATTATAAATTATGTTTGCTGTGTCCATTATCGCATAATATTTTGCCAAGTTAATTGCATTAACACATATTTTGGTACCACTTTAAACTGCAAGTTTTTCTTTCACAGTAAGTAAAATTATATTATTTGAGACTTAAGGTGTGTTTGATTGCATTACTTAGAATTTAATATTGCCTAGAAAATAAAAACCACCTCACCCTCTTGGAAAATAAATTTTATAGAAAGAAGATTTAAATGCTTGTATCATACATATTTTTTCATAGAAAAATTAAAAGTATTTAATTATTTTTCATAAAAAAATGTGTAATAATTATTTATTTTTCATAGAAAATGTGTGCAATCAAACACACTCTTAGGTTGTGTTTGATTGCACTATTTAGAATTTAATTCTAGGTAATATTGCCTAAAAAACAAAAACCATCTCACCCCCTTGAAAAATGAATTTCATGGAAAGAAGATTTAAATGGTTGTACCATACATATTTTTCCATGAAAAAATTAAGAATGTTTGATTGTTTTCCATAAAAAAATGTGTAATAATTACATATTTTTCATGAAAAATGTGTGCAATCAAACACACTCTTAGTGTGAACACAATTCAAGTTTATAAAACTCAAACTCAAAATTATATACCAACTAGCATTATTACCTACCACTAACCTACAACTTAAATTTCTTAAGTGTTGTAGTTTTTAGTCTTTAGCCCTTAATCTGGTCTTATACCTTTCACCTTGTCACTAGCTTAATTTTAGGTTTAAACACTCATTTTGTAACATTTGCCTTTATTTCTGGTAGGATGTTAGTCAAATTCCAACTGCTTATTTTGGTGCAAGTCATGAAAGAAGTAACTTATTTTCAAATAGTGATTTAGGTGGGAATTCATATGTCATGATCAGTATGATACTTATCCATACTTATCGTGGATTTAAATTTTTTTATATTGTTTAGTATAAACTCTTTTTTTTTTTTTTTATAATTTCTTATGTATAAAAAAATTAATTTTTGTGTCTCGGGGCTCCACCCAGGGCAGCTTTAGAAAAAGAAAATAAAAACTTTAGTCTAAAAATTATTGGACAATGTTAACTTTTTAATGTGACTCTTGTCATGTTCAAGGTCAAAGTTTTACACGGCATCATGATGGGTAAATTGCATAAAGCGTTTTTGAACTTTGCAATATGATATAAAAAGAACATTGAATTTTAATTTGTATAAAAAATATTATTGAATTTTAATTTAATATATAATTTTATAATTATTATCAATTATCATTAAAAGAGATTAAAAAATATTAATATTTTTATATTTTAATATAAAATTTAGTGACTTTTTTATTCTTTGGTACACAGTTTAGTGATCTTTTTGTATTTTTATATAAACTTTAGTGATCATTTATGTTGTTTAGCAATCCACGTTGTTAACTACATCATCTCGTAGATTTTTTTAATAGTAATTGACTATAATTATGAAATTGTATACTAAATTAAAATTCAGTAACATTTTTATATTTTAATGCAAAATTCTGCAACTATTTATGTAATTTAACCGAGACTCCCATTAACATTTTTTCAAGCGGAAAATACTGAAAAAATAAACAAAATTTCTTCTTGGGTTATGGGTTGAGCAACACAACACAAGAAGCTCTTACTAGCGATCATGTTAGTCCTGCTCTCTTTTTGTTTCAAGGTGAGGAAGGCTTTGTTTGGGACAAAAAATAAATAAATAAATAAAAACAATAACTAAAGCATTTCTAATGGATGTTGAAGCAACGATTGCTCTCACATTAGATAAAAGTCAGGAACAGATCGCTTAAGAGAGAAGACACTAATCGGGAAGCTACATAGGAGAAAAGCTATAAGCTCCCATCCCATGTAGTTAAGACTATCATCCAGAGTTGACCGACCGACCTAGTGTTTAGCCTCGCCCAAAATATTTTCACGCAGCATGCATGCAGTTGACGGATGCTAAAGATGTTGAAGGGGTGACGTCTTGAGGTCCATGGAAAGATGAAAGCCATCCAAAGTCCAAACGATTTGGATCTACATCAGATTGAATTTTGGGTCCAAGTATGGGGGGGTTACGTTCGAGTATGATGACCTTAAAAAATGGAAGAAAGGATTGCTGAGTTCATTGACAAATAGGTCAAAGGCGATGCTGAATATTTCCAAACCATTAAGTGCTCGGAATCCACATTAAAGATGAAGAAGAAGGGATTCTGAGGCTATCCATCTCCTATGAAAGACTAGCAGACTGCTACTATAAATGAGAGAGAGTTAATCCTCACGCTGCCATGAAACGATGTATCAGAAATCGCCCTTAACACCCACCTCTTCGAGTCTAGTACATCAAAATTAGGGCAGATCATCTAGTGAGCTGTGTTGGCCTATCAGATTCAATTTTTTAGTGTAAAAACAAATTTTAATAGCAGCCCACTCCAAAATTTATGACGTGCAGCTCTCCACTTCTAGTCATAACCTTAATATAAACTTAAAAACAAACCCACTCAAATTCTATCATTAATTTCAAACAAATTCAAATAATAGTTTCCACATTCAATTTAATTCAGCACCAAGAGAGAAACTCAATACTAGTGAAGTGAACCGAATTCAACCACTTCGTAACAAAATAAAGAATGACTTGCTCGCTAATTGTATGATATTTTACATCGAAAAAAAATTTGCTCTCACAATAAATGTAGATTTCATTGTAAATGAACTTTTTATTTCAAAATTTCGTTAATCACAAGTTTAGTGAAAATTTGTTGTATTGACTTTTTAATTACATTAATTTTTTAAAATTTCAACCTCTCCCAACATAAATTCCTTAATCCATCTCTAAAGAGAAACATAAATGTTCCTTGGCTTGCTTTGTATTCTAATCATGGATAAGATTGAAAAAAGTTTCGGGCAAGGATGTAAGCACGAGGAGTTATTCCACACAATCCTGAGTCCTCCAACTGAGCTCAGGCAACCGATCTCGCAAGAACAAAGCCAGTTTGGAGCTGGTTCCAAGAGAAGGGCAGGAGAAAACACTAGAAAGACAAATGGTCATTGAAGTGATAACATTGTTAGCACCAACCCTATCCTTAGCAACATATAGCCTTTCAAAATTAAATGAGATTGGACTTTATCCCCTCAAAAGACACATTGCTCTGTTTGAAAGAAAGATTGAATCAAGACGAAGGTTAGGATGCTCTATTTCTAGCAAAGAATATGTCGGACTGCGAAGATACCATCGAGCTGGTTTGCAAAAACAAGATCCAAAGGGAGGTATGATTATAAACATAACCTCCAAACTCTTTGTTGATCTCCAGATTTAGAGAATAAGTTCCAAAGTGGTGCAAATGACAGAAATGAAAGAAAGTCTGGCTGCATTGGGGACCGACCAACAGCTACTTGCTCAGGATGGTACAAGAAAGGAAGTTAAAAAGCTAGACGAGTCGCTTCCCTCACTATTCTCGATCCCTTTGAATCCAAACAAAAAAAAAAGAGGAGGAAAATATATGATCTGGTTGTGAAAGCTTTACATTAAAACTATTTGGAAGATAAAATGGTCATGATTTTGGATATGCACTATACGGACTAGATGCATCACGCTCACTTGGAAAAGGAGTTGAAGCTTGAAGGAACTCGTGTGGAGTCAATAATGGTTTAGGAAGAAACGGAATTCCAGATGACCCAAGTGGCTATGGCTCGTAATAAAGAATCAGGTACCAGTATTGTACTCGGTTAAGAAGAAAGCATGCAAGCGTTCATTCTGAAAGAAGAAAGGGAAAGTTGTGAGCGGGATGCCCTTTACTGGTTTGTTGTTAATGTGTCCAAGAAAGTGGGCTGAAGCCCAAAAGGAAAGGCCTAAGAAAAGAGCCTAAAAGGACCACTAGGAGACCTTCCCAACAACTCTAAAGCATGAAAATGGCTTGAGACGTCGTTTTGACATTTTCAAATCGTTTCCTATTTCAGAAATGGGAAAGATGGCTTAAAACATTTTTCAAGTCGTTTCTATAATTTGTGAAACGTCTTAGGGAGTTTAGCAAATTACAAAAAATGGCTGGAAAAGCATTTCTAGCGACCGATAAGTTCCAATGTTTAGTCTTCTTTTTCTTTCAATTATTTGCATTTCCGAGTCCCAAAGTTCCTCGTTGTGCATTAATGCTTGTTGCTCTCTCATCATTCTCTCACTTCTAGTCACCGTTGTTTCTTGCTATTCATATATATATGTATGTGTGTGTGTGTGTGAGAGGGGGAAAGAGAGGGATGGAGGCCGAGAGAGATTAATCAAGAAAGAGAGTTGTTGTGTTATTGGACAGACGGAGAAAAATGAAAGAAGAAGCAAAATTGGAGGAGCGGAGAAAGGAGATTAAGGGTGCCAAGACGGTTGTCTTTTCCTTAATATACAATATATTAATAATATAGTATAACATACATAATATATATTTACATGTAAATCTCGGCAGCCAAGAGGAGAACAATTCCCCTTTATCCAATTTCTTCATTGCAGGCAGTAGCCCATCTCCTCCATTGTTTTTTATTCCTTTCAATTTGATTGACAATTTTCAAAAGCACTTTGCAATTAATTAATTAATCCTTATAATACAATATTTGTATAACAATTATACACAAAATATTATACGAGAATTAATTACACACTAAGAACATTTCTCATAATATTAGTTATACATGCAGTACCAAAATAAAATTCTACATTAACTTTAATATTATGTATTTTTACTTAAAATCTCTTAAATAACTATTTTTTTATAATTTTCTATATTAAAAATTATATTGACAAAAAACCCTATATTTTTTCAATTTACACTTTACTCCACATTTCTGTTTCCTATTGTTTTTGAAAAAAAATGTCGTTTCTCTTTTTTTGTTTCGTATTGAAAACGTTTTTCGTTTTCGTGCAATCTAGCCAGACAAGACAATTCGTGATAGACACTATAGCAACCTTTCTTGGGTGACACTAGAAGACCTTTGCAAGGTCTCCCATTAATGCCCCCGAGGGACCCTTCATGGAAGCCTCTCTTCAATATTCTTAGGAGACATTGTTAGGAGCCTCTCTTGAGTCTTAGAGATGTGGTCTCTAGGAGACCTTTCGGACTATGAATTGATGAGAATGTGTCAACTCAC
This sequence comes from Diospyros lotus, assembly GCF_014633365.1. Classification (NCBI taxonomy): domain Eukaryota; kingdom Viridiplantae; phylum Streptophyta; class Magnoliopsida; order Ericales; family Ebenaceae; genus Diospyros; species Diospyros lotus. The sequence continues at coordinate 31,499,006 of NC_068341.1, read as the reverse complement.
CTTAGATATCTATGCCTGAAAGTTTGAAACAAATGATCCTGAAAGCTATGGATGCTCTTCCACCTTTTAACTATAATTTTTATAAATAAAGAGTGATTCCTATGATCGATGTATGACCAAAACTCTACTTAAACTATATTTCTACTATTTCTTATGCTCAAACTGCACACTCTTCTGATTAGACTAACTTAAGTATTGGAGGGTCGCGCTAGAGACACCCTGTGCCCCTCACTTTATTTTGTTTTACAAGATTCCCAAAGACTAGAGACTCAAGGTGAACACTCTCTCACAACTATAAATTCATTGATGTATCTCAATAATAACAATTGACATTGTTTGTGGGAATTAGATTAAGAAGCCAAAACAAATAATCAATGGCATGCGCAAGGAACACCACAAATCGACATGGCTAAGAAGGACTAGAAGTATAGTCCTCTACGAACCCGGCAAAACCTCAAGAGACGCTCCAAGCAGGTCTCCTAGAGACATAGTCACTCAAACACTTTCAAAGGCTCCGTGAGACACTCTCTTTCATTCTCTCAAGGACCTCGAGCTTGACTCCTCTGATAGTGCCCCTTGCTAACTATGAAGCCCTTCGAAGACAACACAAGAAAAGTATGCAAGCTCTTCGGGAGGTGGCAACACTATTGCAAAACATCATACCTCGTGTCTCTTTGTCGCACACCTTGTGGAATCTTGTGCTAGCCCCCAATAACTCTATTGGAAATAACGAAAGAGAGACTTCTCCTAGAGTCACCACACCTAGAGAGACTTTCCCAAGGTTAGCTCTTCTGTAGGAGACTCTATCGAAAATAATCCCATCTCAAGAGAAGGAAAAAGTACACCATAGACCGATAGAGAGCTCTTCCAAAAGAAAAAGAAAAAATTGAAAATGGTGGAAAGTCCAATCACTAGAGAAAGCCTAGGTCCCTCCTAGAGACCAATCGAGGAGGACACAAGAAATTGATAACTTGACATTCAATACTAGGGAAATGTGATGCGAAATCCGGAGCTCTAATACCAACTGATGTGAAATGCAGGTGCTCTGATACGAATTGATATGAACTCGTAAGGGAATGAAACCGAAGGAACCCACAAAAGATTGAAACGAACCCAAAAAAAGCAAAATCGGATATAAGGCAAAGAATTCACGACCCATTGATTCACGAACCAAGAACTTATATTATATTAAAATATAGACTCATTGATATACGGAAACAAGAACAAAGAATTGTGTTGTTGAATGCCACAAAGACTGTTTATGTAGCGACCTGTAAATTGTAATTTAATTTAATTATTCGTTATTGGGGTAATTTAATTTAAAAGGAATATTAATATAACTTGTTGTTATAAATAATAATAAATTATGTGGTTTTAAGGAAATAAGAAATTAGGGTAATTAATTATTTATTCTAGAATATTTTTGGGAATAGGAAAAAAATCGAAATAAATTAAATTGTGTGATTTTTGGAAGTTTTGGGCATAAATCTAAATATATTAGGGGTGTGTGTGAGTATTTTGGAAGATGGGGGGGGCGCTGGTGCGCTTTCGGAAAGAGGGACCAAGGGTCCCTTTATATATTAATGCGCGCGCTATATGTATGAAGGTTGGGCTAGCGTGGGTGGCACGCGGGCGTGCAGAGGCGAGGGTGGACCCAAGGTTCGAGACGCGGGGCATACGCGTGAGGCTGGAGTTTGGCTAATTAAAAATCAGCCTTTAGGCGTCCAAAACGACGCCGTTTCGGTTGAGGCGGTGGCCTCCCAGCAGCTGCCACATGGCTCCCTCTCGTCCTCTCATTTTTGCTTTGAATTTAAGCCCAATTTTGGGCGCTTTTGTTGCAACAGAAGCAACAAACAATTGGAGAAAAAGGCAGTGTGCGTGTGCGAAGAAATTGGGAGATTTTGGTGAGGAAAATCAAGATTAAATCAAGTTTAATCGAAGTTTTAATTAGTCAGGTAAGTAGAGAAGCTAGTAATAAATATTCTATAAGGTCGAAATTTCGTTTAGAGTCCAATTTTGTTAATTTTAGCAAATTATTGGGATGTTACAGTTTGTATAATTTTTATCGCGTTGGGTCAAAACAAGCCTAAGGATATCTTCGTTAAGGCAAGTTCTTTATTCCCTTTGTGATGTTTCATTCGTTGTCAATTTATTTAACCTTCATTCGTTCGTTTCGGTCGTTTAACTAATTATGGAATTTTTAGTTGTTCGATTAAAATTTAAATTATTAAGCTGGCTTCGAGGATTGTATTTGTTGATTGCTTACGGGGGTTTGTGCCACCTCCATGTCTATGGGAATGATGTCATACTCACTCAGGGAGTAGGTTCTTAGATGTTGGGTATAATTACAGTTTCTTGGTTGTTAATAGGCTAGAGCTGTTGGGCAATGGGGGCAAGGGTCGGCTGTTTGGTGACATTAGAGTGACTACTGTACTGTCTTTCGTAGGTTGTCGGTCGGTCACTCCTATTCACTGACTGTTGACCGATGCCAGGTGCTGCTGACTAGCTCTGCCGTTACATGATTATAGCATGACTTGTTACATTTTATTCTTGTTGTATGGTTTGGTGTGCACATGGGTACGGGCTGTATGTTGGGGTTTTCATGATCTGGTTATGCTTGGATACAGACATTCTAGCTTGGTTATGTTGCATCCAGTACGGGTATATGCATCGCGTGTGGTTTACTATGTGAACAGAGCATGACCTGATGCCTGATGTATGGGTGCTAGTGTATCATGTTGATGCTCACTATGCCATTGCATTTTTATGTGCATTGCATGGTTACTGGTAGTTATCAGTTCTCAGACGAGAGGATCGTTCCGAGGGAGCCTATGGCTCGGGTATCGGGAGTACCGATACGGACACACGGGTGACGGGAAGTACCGACCCGGGACAGCGCGCGTAGGTTTGTTGGAGATTTATGTTGCCTCTCAGGGTAGCGGCAAGTTGGTATGGGACTTGGGTGTCAGGTGTCTTGTGTGGGCCCCAAGGACCAATATGTGTTTTTTTTATGCTATGCTGTTATGTTGTAGTGTCTCATGGCTTGTGTGTATGTATGAGACTATGTTTGGGGTGATCTCCTCTTCTATTCACTTTATAGCCTTCATTTTCTTATAATTTGCTGAGTTTTGCGAATTAACTTGCTTTCCATCATTCTAGGTAAGGGTGAAGTGAAAGTTGAGGGCGAGGATCGCGCCACCTAGTAGCCAGCCGTGTGGTAGGGTGTACAAATTGCTTGCCCCCGTTGTCTCTGATATTTTGTTAGGATTTCTGTCTCTCATTTTTTACTGTGCCGGGTTGTTCCTTGTATCTTCTATTTGTTGGCACAGGTGTTGTATATATTTTTATATATTCTGCGACTGCTGTTCCAGCGGAGTACTCGTGGGTATGCATGTGTGTAGTTTTGCTTTCGGTATTTTATTTCTTAAATATGCATGCCAGGGTAATTTTTGTCTTATATTTAATTCTTTTTCCCTTCCGTAAGCGCTTTCGTTCTGATAGACCGGGTGGTTGGGATATTCGAGCGAGGGTGCTTACAGTTTAGATCTTTGATAAGTTCTAGTCTTGAACGCCACAAAGAAATCAATCATTTGATAAGTTCAAAGTTTTATTCATTGAAGAACAAGATATAAAAAGAGAAATCTCTCAAATTCAATTCATAATCTTCTTTTTTCCCCCTTTGTTTATAATGGAAAAGCCTTTAAATAGGTGAAAATAGTTAAATCCTAATTCTACTTGAAAACTAATAAAAATCCTACACTTAATCGTAAACCAAATCCTAAACCTAATAAGTTTAGTTATTCTAATTCAACTACATGTTGGAATAATAAAACTATTAAAAATTTCAAATTACATAGGAAATAAGTAAATAACTTGCTAAACAAGAATCCTAGTAAAAAAGGAATTAGAAGTCATACAATTAGACCTCTAAATTAAAAAGGAAACAAAAAATCTAGAAAAATAATATTTTTTTGCCAAAATAATTAAAGTGCCAATTTGACACCCTAAACGACGAAATTTGGCTAAAAGCTAGTGGGCTCATGGGCCCATGAGTTCTTTTCAATGGCTCATTTTTGTTTGGAAGACATACTATTCATCCAATTCCGACATGGTTGACTGGATTGACCGATCCGATTGTGTCATTATTAGCCGGTCTTCCAAAATTCTCGTGAAAATGACTAATATGAAGAAAATAATAAAAGAGATTTTGGAACAAAAGAAGTTGATGCTTTCACAAGAAGACCAGCCAACGAGAAGAATCCCATTTGCTTTTGAAATAATGGAAAAATCTCTTCCCAAAAAATTTAAAATACCCCAACTAGCTACGTAGTCAAGGAAGGGAGATTCCCACGATCACGTTTAAAACAATAAGTCTCTAATATCGTTGCATGAATAGGAAGATACAATTATGTGTCGAGCTTATACTTTAACATTAATAGATCATGCCCATGCTTGGTTCAATAGTCTTATTGAGGGATCCATCTCCTTAAAGAGAGGAGAAGAAAGAGACGATTTAATTACCAAAAGGGCCCTCATATTTGGAGAAATATCACTAAGGACCTAATAGTAAACTAGTTGTGCATGTTACCTATCCTCTTCATCCAACACCTTTTATTCTTTTAACACTGATCCAACGATCAATGAGCATGTGCACCGATACATCATGTGTACCCTAGAATTTTCCAAAAACATGCAACTATGCAAGAGAGAAAAGAAAACTCCTTAAAGTGATTTTCCAACATCTTTGGTTCATTTTCCAAAAGGGCGGGGTGGAATATGAGCACTCCTTAAAGCGATTTTCTATGGTGACCATGATTAGCAAAATCCTTTATCACTAGTATTTACTTCCAGGGGAACTCCCAATAATAGTTAAAAGGACTTGATTTCTCATAAGCTTTCTAATAGCATTCCAATTGCGTTTCCCAGTAAATGATTTCAAGTATGTTTGAGCAGATCCCCTTGCAATTGCAAATTTGTACATCCAATAAGATCAGGATATTACAACATCTTCAGGAGAAAATACAATGTCATGAAGATATCCAGCACCCTTCATCTGATCTGCTAGTTTGTGAAGTAACTCATATATCTCCCCTATCCTGTAATGGAACCTGTCTTTGGTGACAAAGTGGTGTCTCGTACTCCTCACCTCAATCCAACTATTACCAGCTTCCTTAGTCAAACCCTTCGTCTCCATTAGCACTCTCACTTTCCGAGCATCATCCCATTTTCCTGCAGCGACATATATGTTAGACAGCATAACATGTCTTCCAGCGTTTTTAGGTTCCAACTCCAACAAAGTTGCGCCTGCCCTACAAGCAAGATCCAAATTGCCATGGATCTGACAGGCACTCAAAAGCGCACCCCACATCCCAACCTGATTCAATCCTTTTGGAGCTCTCTCTATTAGCTCCGTTGCCTCCTCAAGTCTGTTTTTCCTTCCAAGCAAATCAATCAACATAGTGTAGTGATCTGATCTTGGGCTTATAGTATAATACCTTTCCATCGATTCCAAAACTTGGAGTCCTTCATCTACCAGACCTGCGTGACTACAGGCAGATAACACGCCAAGAAATGTGACATGATTAGGTTTTATTCCTGCTTCTACCATCTTCTTGAATAGGACAAGTGATTCACGGCCATTCTTGTTTTGAGCAAATCCAGTTATTAGGGAGTTCCAAGAAACAATATCCTTTCTGGGCATCCCCTTGAATAATGTCCAAGCAGATTTCATGTCTCCACACTTGCAGTACATGTCAATTAAAGCATTGAATAGATACAAATTAAACTTGTCTCCACCACTATTACTCCTAATAATGAATCCATGAAGCTGTTTCCCTCTGTCAAGAAATGCAACATCTGCGCAAGCACTCAGAACACTAACATACGTAAAAGCATTAGGCTGGATACTTTCTTCCTGCATTTGGCTGAAGAGATCTAGGGCTTCATCAGGATGCCCATTTTGGGCAAACCCTGCAATCAAAGCAGTCCAAGTAACCGTGCTCTTGACGGGCATTTGATCAAAAACCCTACAAGCATCTGCCAATCTTGATGCCCGGGCATAAGCGACAAGCATGCAAGTCCAAGACACAACATCCCTTTCCACCATCTGACTAAAAATAAAAAACGAGTTATCAGGAATCCCACATTTCCCATAAGCATCAATCAAAGCATTATATACTGCAACATTAAATCTCACACCAATCACCAAAGCAACTCCATGAACTTGGCGCAATAACTGCAATGCACCCAAACATGCACAACTGCCCACTGCACTAACCACCGTGAACTCATCCATAACCACCCCATTATACTCGTTCTGCAGTCTTCTGAAGACAGCTATTGATTCCTTGTAAAACCCATGGTGGCTTAGACTAGAAATCAACGAATTGTAGCTAACAAGGTTTGGCTCAGGCATCTCATCAAACAAGTGGTGTGCTCTATCAAAACGCCCCATCTGAGAGTAAGCCGAGATGATCGTGTTCCATGAATGCGTGTTTTTGGTCGGAAGATCATCAAAAGCCTTCTGGGCACAACCCAAAGACTCGCATTTCGAGTACATGTCTACGAGACGATTGGCCAGGAAGACGTCGAGAGCGAGCGCGGTTTTGATAAGGTATGAGTGCAGGATCTTCCCCAGCCTGAGGTTTCGGGTTCTGATACAGTGTGCTATCAGGGACGCGCAAGGAGGGGTAGGAATAGGATCAATAGAAGAGATGATCATTTGCAGCTGGGTTTCTACGAATTTGAATATACATAAGAGAGAAAAGGCATCAGCTGAAGTCTCTTACCTTTTTTAAGAATTTGCATCAGCTGTAACGATGACAATTAAAATTAAATTAATTCTAATCTCAACAAGAGGATCTGATGCTCCACCTGCAGTGCTCAACCATCAATAGAGAGAGAGAGAGAGAGAGAGAGAGAGAGAGAGAGAGAGAGGTTCTATTCATCCTATCCCGATCATTGGCAACAAAACTTCAAAGGGAAAGGGAGGCTCCACTCAATCTACTTGGTCTGCTGGTTTAGTGATCATTGACAAACTTTAACCGGATGCTCAACTCAAGTCTTTTTCTTGCTAAACCAAAAAATCAAAGATTGCTGGGAAGGAAGAATGGACAAATTCTACTTTGTGTATTATTTTGTATCAATTTCGTTGGTGGCCTCCACTGCAAGTTGTCCTGCCCACCGATGGCAGCTGTAACTATTGAATCTGGCCGATCCTTCTCTTTTTGGGACCAAAAGGTGAAATCCTTCGTCCCGATCAGCTCTTCTCCATTGATAGGTGATGGTGGAAGGAAAATGTAGTGTGAATTACATATACTCCTTATAAGAAAACTAATTCCAACAAAAGTAAAAATATATCACGTGATCATGAGAAAATATTTTTCATAAAAATTTTAACCAATCAAACACCTCAAAAGCTAAAATTTAAGTAAAAAATAAATATTGTCTATAAAAAAAAATAACCAATCAAACAGATCCTTTATGTATTATTTTTTATCAATTATGCTACTAACAAAATTCACCTCAACATACCTTTGAGTTTAAAATATATAGTTTTAGGATAAATAGATCTATCTCTTATGTTCTAAATAAATATTTGAACATTAATTCTTTTAGTGATAATTAAATAAGATTAAATTAAATCTTACATAAACACACACGTAAAATAATATCATAACCACTAACTTATAAATAAAATAAAATATAATAAAAAACCAATCATTACTGTATTTTTCTTCTTGTTAAATTTTAAGAGTATATCCCCATGGGTGTCCTAGAAAGCAATTGTTGTAGTTTACATTCAAATGTCTTTACCAATTGTCTCATGCATTGGGATAGATTTCTAAAATTTCCTTCTTCCAATTGTTTTATTTGAATTCCTAGAAAACAATTTCAGTCACCCATAGTGCTCCTTTTGAATTCTTTTTGCATGCGACTAGCAAACACTTCACACATATTGCTTGTTTATGACGTTGATATGATGATGTGATCAACATATATGGACACATTTTTATCCTTACTTTTTATGTATAATATAATATAACACATGATATGTTACTTTTAGATTATTAATACTTAACAAATGTCGATTATGAACATAAAATTTCAATTTTAAAGCATTTTTTTACTCAAATACCAACCACTACAATGTTACTTTAAAATTAGAATTTTTACTAAATGTGGCAATCTTATCTTCCCAGTAATAAAATTCCCATGAATGACTATCCAGTAATATTATTCCGGCGAAAATAAGAGGGAAAACACCAAACACCATATTGCAAACCTGGAGATAGTAGAAGATGGCATTTAAGCATAAAAATTACAGAGGAAAATGGGTTGGTTTTACAACTTCTCTCAATTTCTCATTCTTAACTTGTTCAAGCCATCTAAGACCACTGCTCACTCTTGTCACTGTGACCATGAGGCCCATGCATATCAGCTTTTGATCCTAATTATTTTGCTTCAATCTGCCAACAAAAAATAAAGAAAAAAGATCGAATAGACCGACAAAGGTGGCACCGGACCGGGAAAAAGAAAAACAAAGAAAAGAGAAAACCTGCCATTTCAGTTCAGCATGGATGAAGAAGACCCCAAAGTTTCTACTCTCCAGCCACCCTGGAATTTTGATTGTCGCAGCTGCATCATGCATCCATCCGTTCAACATAGAAATACAACGGATGGCAAAAAAAAAAAAAAGAAGACATTTTTCCCGACTTGACAGCCAATTTTGTAACAGAAAAAGGCATTGAGAGAATGAAATGTCGACCAAAGGGGGAAGGCAGAAAGCAAAGCTTAACATAATCACACCTTTGAAGTCACAAGGATGAAGAAGCCTTCTCGTCAAGCGATTCTCTCACGGCCTTCAAGAGCGAAGGCATCAATTTTGGATTGGTAACAACTATGCCCGTGTCAAGATCAAGATATCTGCCCTTGGAGAAATCCAAAGGGTTTCCTGCAGCATCGGTGACAACACCCCCAGCTTCTGCAAAATGGGTTGATCGATTAGCTAGGGAACTAATAAATGAAGGCCAACTTCAATCTATAGCGCTGGCTACCATTAACTAGCAAAACAAAGGGTTTAAGACCAATTGGATTGACAAGAAGAGCCGGGACTGACAGAAGAAATTAGGTCCGAAAGGAACACAGATTTAAAAGGGTTCTTTGAGTAACACACGCACAAAACTTAAAAAGGGTATATCCAGGGCATGCATCTAGAACAAAAACAATAGATAACCGCATCCCAAATCTACATCATTGATAAACTAACGATTCCATAAATCTTATATTCATTCATGGCATAAGATTATGAGACAAGAGAACTTATATTGACAGGATTTTAAAGCTATACAGGGAGAATGCTTGGCCACTCAACATAGACTAATGTTCTTAGGCATCCATGTCAAAAACTGGAGAAGAAATGATTCATAAAGAAGCCCAAGAATCAGGTGGTGAGATCTAAAGGTTAAGACAAGTTGTTTTCAAGGAAAAAAAAAGTGTGAGAAAAGGATTTGACTGAGGAGAGAAGCACGGTTGAAATGGCTACACTATTAGAAATATGGCAGAAATGGTTCGAGGAGAATCGAAGGAAAAAATCTCAAGTCAAAAAGAGTCTTTGGGGTGGAATTAAGACATACAAGAAAAAATCAAAACTAAGAGAGCTTACACAAAGCCTTTATATAAATGTCATAATGAAGAAAACCTAAAAAGGAATATTTTGGCTTAAAAAAGAAGCAAAGAAGGTAGAAGTAAAAACACTTACAAAAATTTACACCAACGACTTGACAAAAAAAGATATGTATGCATCCATGCATGCATATATATATATATATATATATAAATAAACACTAAGGGAAGAGGAGAAGAAACGAAGGATTTGAGCCAACTGAAATGCATAAATGACAAAAAAAGGAGATTAGTAAATGGGGGGAAGGGAAGGGGGGGGGGGGGGGGGTGTTGATATTAAGGAGAGGTTTCACAATGTTATTGAATGAAGATGGAGAAATAAGTGTCATGGTGTGGGATATCTTAGTAACTTTAAAGAAGATAAGAATTACATGTTTTATAGACTTATATGTCCAATGAAATAAAGCAAAAACATTGAAAATGGTGAAGATTAGACCAGAAAATATATCCTGGTAGAAGCATGGAAATGCATGGGAGAGTAGAGAATTCTTTTAATTAATGAAAAAAATAAATGTGATCCTTAAATCAAGAAGGATGTTGAATCAATGGACTTAAGTGCCTACTTATACGAATAAAGGAGATGTTCATAGTTGTGAAGATTATAGAGGAATCCACCTAATGAGCAAACATTAAGAAGAGAAATAGTGTCTGAAAACCAATTTGGTTTCATGCTTGGTAGGTCAACAATAGAAGCATATATTAGCTAAGGTGTTTGATAGAAACATATAGCGATAAACAAAAGATCTAAGATGGTGTTTATAGATTTAGAAAAACCTTATAACAAAGTTCCTAAAGAAGTCTTATGAATGGATTTTGAGTAGAAAGGGATTTGTATTTGCATATATACTGGTTATTGAAGACACATTATGGAGAAAAACCCATGTCAGAACATGTGGGGAGAGATATTGAGGTTTTCCAATTACAATTGGACTGCATCAAGTATATACATTTAAACATCATCTCTTTGCCCTAGTAATGGATAAACTCAATAAACCTATCCAAACAAAGGTGCCTTGGTGTATGCTATTTGCAAATGACATTGTTATAGTGGAAGACAAAATAAGGCATCAATACCAACTCAAGATATGGCGATTTTAAGCCAGGCAGATTCAAAATTGAATACATGGAATGCAAGTTTAGACTTTGTTAAAAATACAAGTGGATGATATTATAGCAAAACTTGAAGATCAAGTCACCCAAGATAAGATTAGTTCAATTACCATGCATCAATCATTCAAAAAGATGGAGAAATTAATGAGGATGCTATAATGGAAATGAGGCAGGATAAAAAAGATTCTATTGAGCATAAAAAGAACATTTTATAAGACAATTATAAGACTAACTTTGTTGTGCAACACATAATGTTGGGCAATAAAGCACCAACATTGCAAAATATATAAGCAACAGAGATGAGGATGTCATGATGGATGTCCAACAATATAAGAAAAGATAAAATTAAAAATAAAATTATTTGCAATAAGGTTAGAGCGGCTCCTATTGGAGATACGATAGATGGGACATAATTAAAAAATTGTTTGGTTATGTAAGAAGAAGACCAATCGAGGCTCTTCTAAAGAGAGTGGATAGAATCAAACAAGTCCTTAACAATAGAGGTAGAAGAAGACTAAGAAAGATTTGTAAGAGACTCTTTAGCATGATATGAATCATCAAAGCCTTACAGAAGATAAGGCCATAAATAAAAATAAGTGTGCTATTATTCATGTAGTTGACCCTATACAGTATGATTAAGGCTCGATATGTTGTTTATTCCATGGAAAAATACTATAGGAATTATGAACAGTATGATTTTGGAAAAATAGAAGCTATACAAATTCAATGTAATTGACTTTTTTTTTCCTAGGAAAAGCTAAATAATCCAATCATTATTGCACCAGTCAAACCAAAATTTTCACCATCCATTCCCTTGATATGTTCATTAGAAATTGAAATTATAATGCATTGAATTCTAGAAAGCAAGAAGTTCTCATGTGACAAAGTGTAAAGAGAGGTCATAATCTCCTAGGTATGTGCTCTATAAGATTTATTTCATGAATGGTGGTAAATTCTACCGTATGCTATATTGTTTGAGAATATGTTCTCAAGTTTACAAATTCATTACATTTTGATAAACTAATCTATAACCTAGCCCCTATTTCCTCACTATTTGATCATGTAAAGACCCCAAAAATTTGAAAGAAATTAAAATTTTTGAAATTGAAATTTCATGGATTGAATTGTTAAAAGTGGGGAAAATAAAATGGTAAATTTAAAATTTGAAATCTATTCGATAAAAAAAAAAAGATAAGAAAAAGAAAGGAAATTGGGTTGGTTGAATGTGAAAAAACAGGTTACGATCTACTATGAGGAAGGGCTCGACTTGTGCCTAGTTGGACCACAAGTATGGTATAAATTAAGAGGGAACCTTAGGGTTCTCTCTATTCTTTGTGGGCGCCGCATGGCAACACCAGCATCTCCCTTATCTGATCACTGCAATCCACCATTCACCCCTTATTCCCTTTCACAGAGAAGCCACCACTACAAACCACCAATGCCACCATTTCTCACTGCCATCGCCACACCTCGCTAGCACAAGCCACCATCTCTAGTGCAAGTTGCCTCCTCCTCCTTTCCATTCTTTGGCAATGGTTACTGCCTAGAAACACTGCCTCTGCCATTGCTGCCACTACCTTGCACCTCACACCGCCGTGACCCTCAAACTGCCATTAATTTGGGGTAAATCTCAACTTTAAACCTAGATCTACTAAGATTCAACTACTAGTTCTTTTTGACTTTTGATTATGTGGGTCACTGACATGAGAGGATTCTTATGGTTGGTTCTAATCATCTGAATACTTCATAGGCAATGGCCAACAATGGTTTTATTCAAAAAATGGTAACCTTAACTGAAAAATTAATTTTTAGATCCATTAAAATCTGATCATGGATCGCTTTAATCTTTTGATTGTTAATCACCACAAGTGGGGGATTCCGGTGATCAATTCTGATCACTGAAACCATTGGCCCCTAGCTGGCAATCGACCGTCAGTAGTGATGCCACCATGAAACCTGCCTTTTCTTTGTTTTCAGCTAAGGGGCTATTTGGCTATGTTAATTGAGTTTTGGGCTTCATTTTGAATTTTAAATTGGGCCTTAGTCCTTTTAAGTTAAAATGGGCCGTAAAAGTTTATAAGATTATGACTTGGTCCCTAATTTATAAAAATACGAATTGACCCCTAAGTTCTGAAATTATGATTTGGACCTTAAACTTCTAAAAAATTATAGAATTGGCTCTTAAACAATCACTTGATCTTATTGAATTTATGAACAAATTTTCAAGGAATCCAAATGTAATATGTTACAGGTATATAATAGATATTTAAATGGTAATCTTATTTAGAGTTACAAGCCTAAGCTAAAAGAAAGTTTGGGATATTTTTTGTAAAACTTACTATTTAGTACAAAAGCAATCCTATAAAAGGGGTAAATTTATAATGTTTTAGACTTAGTTATCATAGGCTTATGCAACCTAATTTGGTGCTATTGATTTGATTGTATAGGTGATCCTTAATTTCTAGACTTCAGGTTAACTGAATATAAACCAATACAACAACAACAACAACATATCCAGCCTTTATCCCACTATGTGGGGTCGGTTACATGAATTCTAGACTTCCATGTATTTCTGTCTTTTGTCATATCCTCATTTAGATCCATATATTTCATATCAAATTTTAATATCTCTCCCAAAGTCTTCTTGGGTCTACCTCTACCTCTTTTTGTGACTAATTGTTCTATTTCATCAACTCTCCTCACAGGAGCGTCTCTTAGTCTTCTTCTCACATGACCAAACCATCTTAGTCTAGTCTCTCTCATCTTCTCCTCGATTGGCACTACTCCGACCTTATTACGAATAACTTCATTTCTAATTTTATCATTTCTTGTATGTCCGCACATCCATCTTAACATCCTCATCTCCGCTACACTCGTCTTTTGCTCATGCTAGTATTTGACTGCCCAACATTCTGAGCCATACAGCAAGACTGGTCTTATAGCTGTCCTATAAAATTTTCCTTTCAATTTTAATGAGATTTTACCATCACATAACACCCCCTATGCATTTCTCTATTTTAGCCAACCTGCCTTAATTCTATGTGCAACATCCTCGTGGATTTCTCCATCTTTTTGAATCACTGATCCCAAATATCGAAAATGGTATTTTCTTTGTAAGATTTGGTATTCTAATTTTATTATAACATCATCCACTCTTGCATTTTTACTAAATTTGCATTCCATATATTCTGTTTTCTTTCTACTTAATTTAAATCCCTTAGATTCTAAATTGTTTCTCCACAACTCAAGCTTAGTGTTCACTCCTTCTTTTGTTTCATCTACCAACACTATGTCGTCTGCAAATAGCATACACCATGGCACATCTGTCTGAATATCTTTAGTGAGTTCATCCATTACTAGGGCAAATAAGTATGGACTTAGTGCAGAACCTTGATGCAGTCCTATTGTAGTTGTAAATGGTTCAGTATCCCCTCCGCATGTTTTGACCCTTGTCTCTACACCATGATACATGTCCTTAAGGGCTTGTATATAGGCTATTTTGACTACTTTCTTCTCTAAAACCCTCCATAATACTTCTCTAGAGACCCTATCATAGGCCTTTTCTAGATCTATAAACACCATATGTAGGTCCTTTTGATGATCTCGATACCTTTTCATTAGACGCCTCAGTAAATATATAGCTTCCATTGTTGACCTACCAGGCATGAAACCAAACTGATTTTCTGACACCTTTGTTTCCTTTCTGAGCCTCTGCTCTATTACTCTCTCCCAGAGTTTCATGGTATGACTCATTAACTTAATTCCTCTATAATTTTCACAGTTTTGAACATCTCCTTTGTTCTTATATATAGGAACCAAAGTACTCTTCCTCCACTCATCTGGCATCTTTTTTTATTTAAGGATGGCGTTAAATAGTTGCGTTAGCCAGGAGATGCTCTCTTCTCCCATGCATTTCCATGATTCTATTGGTATATTATCTGGTCCCATTGTCTTATGATTTTTCATCTTTTTTAATGCTTGCCTTATTTCATTTGAACTTATGCGTCGATAGAATGTGTAGCTCACATTCCCTTCGGAGTTACTAAGATGTCCCAACCTAACTTTTGTGTCACCACCATCATTGAATAATTTTGTGAAATACTCCTTCCATCTCTCCTTAATCGCTCCCTCATTTACTAAAACATTTTGATTATCATCTTTTATGCATTTCACTTGATTTAAATCCCGTGTTTTTCTTTCTCTTGCTTTAGCTAATTTATATATATCCCTTTTTCTATCTTTTGTATCAAGTCGTTTATATAGATTCTCATATGCTTTTGACCTTGCTTCACTAACAGCTCTTTTTGTTGCCTTTTTTATTTCTTTATAATTTTTTTGATTTTCTTCATTGTTGCATTGATATACCGCCTTATAGCAAGTTTTCTTATTTTTAATTTTTAATTGTACCTCTTCATTTCACCACCAAGACTTCTTAAGGTTAGGGGCTCTATCATTTGTCTCTCCAAGGACTACCTTTGCCGTGCTTCTCAGAGCATTAGCCATTTCTTTCCACATTTGGTTTGTTTGTCTTTCTCCATTCCATTCCCTTCTACCCCTTAATTTTTCTTTGAAGATTAGTTGTTTCTCCCCTTTTAAATTCCACCATCTGATTTTTGGATTTTGTTTTATGTGATTTTTTCTCTTCCAATTTCTTACTTGGACGTCAAGTACTAGAAGTCTATGTTGAGTAGTCAAACACTCTCCCGGTATCACCTTACAATCCCTACAACATAACCGATCCTCTTGTCTCATGAGGAAGTAATCTATTTGGGTGCTTGAGGTGATATTTTTATATGTGATTAAGTGTTCGTCCCGTTTTTTGAACCTAGTATTGGTTATAATGAGCCCATATGCCATAGCAAAATCTAGGATAGATTTACCCTCATTATTAATTTTCCCGAATCCATACCCTCCATGTACCTCTCTATATCCGTTTCCGTCTCTATCCACGTGCCCATTTAAGTCACCTCCTATAATCACTTTCTCTCCTATAATCACTTTCTAATTATGACCTGGTGTCATCCTGACAATCCCGAAAGATTTGAACAAGATACTAGAGAGCTAACTTAGGTAAGGCTTAGATGGACTAATTGTTCTACCTACCAGGCAAGTACTTTGGACACATGTAAAAGTAATTATGTTCCGACGTGCTATCTACACCATGATACACGAATGCCATGTTCTACCATTATACGTTGTTTATTACATGAAAAATCACGTTATGTCATTTGCATGTGGGATTAGTTTGAAATAACCTTGGATGCTCACAGTAAGGATCTATGAGCCTTGGTGTACCATGTATATGCATCTGCTTAGTCCTAATGGCTGGCGTGTCTACATTTCTATTACCCAATGTTGGGTTTCAATGGCCTGGGGAGCCTAGCATTGGAATCAATATCACTATTGTTTACACATTCATCTGATTTTATTCCATTTTATTTTATTGTCATGACTATTTTTTGATATTGCATTATATTACATTGTTTTATTAACATGCTTGTTTACTATTACAAGATTAATCATTCAGTTTCTGATATTGCATCAAATACTAAAAACCATTACTATAGACTTTTGGGGAATGAGCACCCTGTTTGTGGACTCATAAACAGTTGAAATGACACTGTACTGCCTTAATTGTGATCCTTTCTCTGAAGCTTTTTTTCTTACATGACCTAGTTATTATTGCCTATATTATTATTAAATCATTTATGTTATATCTATATCAAAACTATCTACAGAGTGTCTACATTTCATGGTATTTGCATCCTTTCCAATGGTCATGGCATGCCTTTGTTGCTTGTGGGTCCCTTGTGGGCTCACCGTTGATATTAACATTTTTCAGGTTCTCTTTGACAATGTCGTGCAACTAAACCAGCCTCATCAGTTTTGGGCATATTCTCTTCCTAGACACTTCGTGTGGACAAACTAACACTTAGTCCAACATCAAGTTTTGTATTTCTTTTCTCTTAGCGTGATATGAATTTATGTTTCATATAAAAGAATTAGATTTAATTGTAATTCTGTTACTGGTTATTGGACATAAAAGTGACTGATTGTATTCCATAATTTTATGTTAATTCTATATAAGCAGCTTGTTAGGTCTCAAAGGTTAGGGTTACTTTAGCATTGGGATCAACATCGGTCACGGACCCATTTTTTGAGTCGTGACATGTCTATTAAAGAAATTGAAATTATAATGCATTAAGTTCTAGATAGCAAGAAGTTCTCATGTGACAATGTAAAGAGAGGTCATAATTCTCCTAGCTATGCACTCTACAAGATTTATTTTTTGAAATAATGCTAAATTCCACCATATGTTATATTGTTTGAGAATATGCTCTCAAGTTTACAAATTCATTACATTCTGATAAACTAATATGCTCTCAAGTTTACAAATTCATTACATTCTGATAAACTAATCTGTAGTCTAGCCCCTGTTTCCCCACCATTTAAATCATATTCCTGTTCCTCCTTCAAAAACAATCTCTGTTCCAGGTAAAATAAACTTAAACAACAATAAGATATCACAAACATAAAATCAGTTACCCTATCACAATCACCATTCACCTCTCCCTCTCACTCCTAATAGTTATTACAAAGGGTAGATATACTTCGAACATATTTTTTATCTTTGGTTCACCAAGTAGAACAGATAATTTTCAGAACACTATTTTGAAGAACAAGTGACTTTCTATTCACATGACAACAGTATGGCACAGAATTCCGACACTAGTGTCAGACAACGAGAAGGATTTATTACCTGTCACAACAACAGCTCCTGCTGCATGGTCCCATATCTTTTCACGATATCCTTTGTGAGGAAAACGCAAGTATATTGCTCCATCTCCTCTGGACAGAGCACCGTATTTTGCCTGGCTATCAATTCTGACAGGTGGTGCTTTGACACCCAGTTTCTGTTTTTGCATTAAAATAAGAAACTGTTTTTCTAGAAATTAGTAGACTGATAAAGAGAGGGAGCACCTTTGCAATTGAGCTAGTTAAGTCACGCATAGAATGTGCTGCTTCAAATGATTCAAAGAAAGATGCTTCTTCAGGGTTCTCTGTAGCACTGACATGAACCTGAAGGAATATGTAAATCATCATCTATTAGCGTTACAATTGAATATCAGCTGCCTATTACTGTATGGGAGCATCAACCTTTGCTGGTGAAGAGCCATCTAGAGACTGCATTTCAGTTCCAGCTCCAACTTGAGCAAAGAAAAGACAACCGACTTTGTCATCAGAAGGAGGCTGATCCTGGATACTAACGGGCATTACAGGAAGATTTGGACAAGCAAGGACACCCAACACGACTTTTCCTTCATCTAGCAGTGCCAGTGCTATTGCATATTGGTCTCCTCTCAGAAACCTATACAATACAGAACATCAGGCTACAAGCACGTCCCAAAATAGTACTGAACCTAATCACACACACACACACACAGAAATTTGATCGTGGAAAACTAAATGGAAAAACAACCAGCCATAAACTAAGCAAAAGCACACCATGAATTTCAGGCCCCCAAAATAGAACTGAATTAAAAGAAAAAGAAATAATGTGCAGTTAATTGCAACATGTGTAGTAAGAAGTAAATAGTGCAGAGGGATTCAAAAACAAGCTAGACCATTGACTAGCATTGACTAACGAGTACATGCTCACTATATAGTCACGTAATCTGTTAACAAGCAGCCAGCATCCAGAAAAGGTAAGCATTCCAACGCAATAACTTACACGCAGACCAAATAATTCATAATGTCTCCACCCAAGAGTAGGCCAGTGAGAGACAAGGTGGACCCCGACAAGGAAGAAGCCATTTTGGTCCCTACCCAAACCAGTATCCTAACGTTCAAGAATTCAGTAAATTCTAAAGTAAGCTTATAAAAGAGAACCAGCTGCTCCCAATTCTAGAAAACTCACACAAGAGTAGGCCAGATAAAGACCCTAGGCCTAGCAATATAAAATTTCTGGAAATTTTGCTTTATCGTAATCTCAAATGTTCCAAACTAAGTCAAAAGAGCATTACGACAAAAATCATTCCAAGAATTGCAAGTCTTCAAGGAATGGATCCGTTCAAGTTTTCAAAGCAAAACCATCAACCTGGTACTCCCACCACACCTCAGCAGACCAAATAATTATCCACTTTGCAAGCCTCTCCTCAAAACAATTAAAAATTGATGTCCCATGTTAAAGATGTCCCAGAAATATGATTACAAGAACGATGCAACTTAACCAAATAATTATAATTTTCAGCTTTCATCTTGTTTTTCCATAAAGAAACAGATTCTTAAGCAAGTATAGTAGCTCACACCAGTTGTTTAATCAAATTTATGTACAGAAAGCCCTATATTCAACCACAAAATTCTGAACAGTCTCTTAGTTGCTGAATTCCTTTTGAGCTGCTAAAACATATTGCACATTAATGACATTAGACAACAAGCCTTGTTCTTTTATTGCAAGAGACAATATCAATGTTTTAAGAACCAAACCAGGCATTGAACCAGAAACAAGAGAGGATCAAGGGGTAGTGGTTGGACTGAGGTTAAACCTGTTAAGAGAACTGATATTGGTAAGGTGAAGCATCAAACGGTGCCGTTTGAGCTTGGAGATAGGAAGGCCACGTGTGGCAACCGCAGGTTGCCTTGTGGCACCAGTAGGATGGCCACACGCAACAACCATCCCTCACTCCATCAGGCGCCCGGTTGCCTTTCCGTTGGAATAATTGATCGTGTTGCACGTTCTGATCTCAGCCGCTCATCCTATCTTTATGAGTCTCTATCTCAGTCGTCCAGCACTGATATTTATCTCTTGCCTCAGGATATGAAGAGATAGACAAGAAAAAGGGGGAAAAGGGAGAAAGGGAGAGATTGTTGTCTTCGGCCTAGGGTTTTTGGGGGTTTTCTCTCAGGTTTGCTTTGTAAATGCTCTGTATATGTTTTTCTTTATTCTCTGGTTCGATAGGGATAAACCTCTAATTTGTATTTGTGATTATTGGGCAATTTTGTTAGTGAACTAGTGATGTACAAAGAATGTTTGTGAGTTGATTGTGTGGGTGTAATCTCCGTTTATCATATAGTGCAGTGAGCTCTTCTCACCAGAGCTCAACATGGACGTAGCCCTAAATTTTGAGGTGAACCACGGTAAATCCTCGGCCTCTTCTCTTTCCTTTATACTTTCAGTTTAAGTTTATATTCCAAGTTTGTGTGTAAGCTTCCAGCCAGAAAGGTAAGTTTCTATGATTGAACTTGGTCTGTTTTTTCCCTAGAGTGTTTCGTCTATTTGTAACAAGAACGAATCAAGCGATAAAGAAAACTTGGAACAAAATCACACACACAAGATCGAATTTATGTGGCTCGGCAAAGAATGCCTACGTCCATGGTCACACTAGGTGTTTTTTCACTATTTGAAAATGTTACAATTACAAGAATCATACCCATGTATTTATATACGAAGACTAGGGAAAAAATAAAACTCCTAATTTGGGCCTATTTAGGTCTCAGGCGTATTTAGATTTTGGGCTTGTTTAGGTTTTGAACTTGTACCTGACTCTACATAGGTGTCATAAATTGGATCAGGCTCCACATCTCCAACAATCTCTCACTTGGAAACTGATCTTCAAACAGTAGCAAACGCTTGTGACTTTGCTTCTTCCTTGTAACCCAAATGCTCCTAGTGTGGTGCCTAGTACCTCTTCATCATTAACCATGGAGGTCGGCTAAAGTAATGCATAGCCTCAGCTTATCAATAACCTTGGTTAACATGTTTGTTGGGTTCTTCGATCCAGGAATCTTCTTCAATGGCAATATCCCATCAAATATCAGCCCACGAATATGATGATATCTTAGTTGAATAGCACTTACATGGAACGCTAGATTCTTGGCAAGATGGATAGCACTTTGAATGTCACAGAAAAGAGCACACAGCTATCCTATTTCTTGCCCAACTCTTTCAAGAAATTCTTCAACCAAATCATCTCTTTGCTAGCTTTTGAGATAGCCATATATTATGCTTCGATGGTTGAGAGGGCAACACATTTCTGTAGTCAAGGCATCCAACTAACAGTACCACCCAAGGTACAGACATAGCTAGTAGTACTTTCCCAACAATCCAATTCACCAAGTCTGCATCAGAAAATCATTGTAAAATAACACTACTCTTCTTAAAACAAGGTACCATACCTGAAGAACCTTTCAGATATCCTAAGAGCCACTTTACAGCTTTCAAATACTCCTTTCCTTGCTTTGACATGTATCTGCTAACAACTCCCACTACATGTGCTGTGTCAGGCCTGGTACACACCGTAGCATACATTAAGCTTTCAACAATTGATGCATATGGTACTCAAGACACGTATTCCAATTCCTCATCCATCTTTGGTGAATGCTTCTTAGAGAGATTGAATTGATATCCCAAGAAAGAGCTTCTGATCTTTGCATCTTAAAGACTAAACCTGCTCAACACCTTCTCTATGTACTTCTCTTAAGACAACTTCAGTGTTCCTTCTGATTTGTTTCTTGCGATCCTCATCCCAAGTATATGCTTAGCTGGTCCCAAGTCCATCTCAAATTCCTTTGCCAATTGTTGCTTCACTTTGTTGATCTCCTTCATGCTAGACCCATTACCTTGGAGCCTGTTTCAAGCCATACAAGCTTTTTTGTAACTTGCATACAAGGTTTTCTTTGCCAGGAACTTGAAAATCTTCCGGTTATGCCATGTAGATGTCTTCCTCAAGGTCATCATGTTAGAATGAAATCTTCACATCTACCTGCTTAGATGCAAATTTTCTACAGCCACAATACTGGCACTAATCTAATAGTAGCCAACTTGACTACAGGAGAAAAAATCTTAGTGTAGTCAATTCTTCTTTTCTGTTGGAAACCTTCTGAAGATGATAAGAATATGGAAATTGAATCAAACTTTTATTCAATTAGTTCAAATATCCTTTACATACTCAATCCCTATTTAACATGTACATAGAGAACAAATATGGAAACATAAAATTAAACCCAAATAATCAGCCTAAACATTCTAAATATTGGATCTCATTTTGCCTCAATCTCAATCTCTTACCACAATCTCCTCCAAATCCTCTTCAAATCATTCAGGATTTCAACACTCCCCCTTAAGTTGGATCATAGATGTTGATCATGTCCAACTTGCAAATAAACTCTTCAAAGCTAGACCTCTGTAACCCCTTAGTGAATATATCTGCCAATTGTTCTCTAGTAGGGATATAGGTCACGTAGATTGTCCCTTTCTTAATTTTCTCATTTATAAAATGTCTGTCAACTTCTATATGTTTAGTCCTATCGTGCCAAACAGGATTATGGGAAATACTGATAGCAGCTTTGTTATCGCAGTAGAGTTTGATGAGGAATTCTACTGTGATATGTAGTTCCTCCAAAAGCTTTTGTAACCATAGTCCTTCACACATCCCTTGTGCAACAGCTCTGAATTCAGCTTCGGTACTACTTTTGACTACCACACTCTGCTTCTTACTCCTCCATGTTACTAGATTTCCCCAAACATAGGTACAGTAGCCGGTAGTAGACCTTCTGTCTTCTGCTGAGCCTGCCCAATTTACATCTGTATAGATCTCTATCTTCTTACTGTCTCATTTCTTAAAGAATAGACCTTGCCCTGAAGAGCCTTTCAGATATCTGAGAATCTTATATATCGCTTCTAGGTGACTCTCCTTTGGTGAATGCATATGCTAACTGACCACACTTATAGCGAAAGCAATGTCAAGTCTAGTGTGAGATAGGTAGATCAATCTACCTACTAGCCTCTGATATCTTTCTCTATCCACAGGCCTTCCAACGTCTTCCATTCTTTTCCCTGCCTCGATCGGAGTATTACTTGGCTTGCAACCAAGCATACTAGTCTCAGTCAAGAGATCAAGAACATACTTTTTTTGAGAGACACTAATTCCCATGTTTGATCTGGCGACTTCCACTCCCAGAAAATATCGCATTTGACTTAGGTTTTTTACCTCAAACTCTGTGGCTAAGACCTTCTTCAATCTCTCCACCTCTCCTATGTTATCTCCAGTGAGTATGATGTCATCAACATACACGATCAGAATGGTCCTCTTCCATCATTGGATTGTTTGAAGAACATAGTATGATCTGATTGTCCTTGTTGATATCCTTGATTCTTAATTACCTTCGCAAATCTATCAAACCACGCTCTTGGTAATTGCTTGAGCCCATATAGAGATTTCTTCAACCTACATACTCTGGTTTCTTTTCCTTGTAAAATCTTGGTGGTAGTGTCATGAATACTTCTTCTTCTAGTTCAACATTCAGAAAAGCATTTTTGAGGTCAAACTGATGGAGTGGCCAGTCCAAGTTTGCTTCCAAGGATAAGAGAACCCGTACAACATTCAGCTTTGCTACTGGTGCAAATGTCTCAGTGTAGTCAATGCCGTATGTTTGAGTGAACCCCTTTGCAACTAGGCGGGCTTTGTACCGTTCTACTGTTCCATCCGCCTTGTACTTCACCGTGAACACCCACTTACAGCTCATTGGTTTCTTCCCCCATGGCAACGTCATCTGTTAGTGTAGGTGCTCTAGACCCAATCAGATTGGGCATGTTGTACACTGACAATTGTAATCATGTTTATTATTTAAATAAGGAGTTGTTTAAATTCACAAGAAGTTATTCTATTAGTTTCTTGTTATTATTGTAATAACCGAATGAAACTAGATAGAAGTCCATATGATGTATACTGTGATTAATCTTTAAAGATGTGAGATAGTGCATCACAGTTTCTAGACATCATTAAATGTCCCAAGTCGTAGCAATGTCAAGAATGGACATTGACAATTGCGGTAAGACTTGTTTGTGCTATGTTTTTGCTATGAGATAGCAATGGGGGTCTTACACTCATAGGCATGGAGATGTCTACACAAGTATATAGGTGACCAATGTTGGAGAACGTGTCACTGGACATGACTCACCATGAAAATCATTTTGGTTATATGTTGATGGAATTCTCATACGAGATGGGTGTAACTAATCCTTGGACCTGAGGTTGTCACGGTCATCTCGTAAGAAGACTGATATGCTTTGACATCGTTTCGATGGGCCTAGACAAAGGCTTCACGTGGGCGATCGTTGGGTATATCGTGAGGTTTATGGAGATGGGTGCATAGCCAAGATGGAACTCGTCTATCCCTTGATAGAGGATGATGTATCTAAGGCACCTTCGGTGGACATTCACTTTAAATCCATGGCCATAATGAAAGAGATCAATAAGGAGTTATTGATTCACTTTCTATTAAGTGAGATATCCGAATAACCGAAGAAAAACTTATGTGATCATAATCAAGCAACACATTGCCAACTTGAGATCACATAGGATACATTGACGAGAGGATCGAATTACACGGTAACCATGCTTGTGAAAGGTTATTTGCGGATTATGAATTCTTCTGAATAATTGGGTAGGCATGATACCTTGCTAGAGGCCAATCTTGTCTTATGTGTTTGTACCGACATATTGCCAACATATTCGGAAGTCTAATGAGTCATACGCAATAGGCACGGTCCCTGGCTTAAACCGGGAGAGTGGACGTATGGTTAAGTGGGACACTTCGGCAAGAAGTTGTGCAGTCGTAGGTTCTCACGGAAAAAGAACAAATAGACGTAATGACGTCGATATGACGAGGAGTCGTCATAATGGAAAGAGTTTCCTAAAATGGCAATTGATTAAATTAGGAAAGAGTTTCTAATTTAATAATTTTCTATTTGTTGGAGTGGCAAATAGGAAATAAAATATATTTGGACTAAATTAGATTTGGGCTAAATATTAAAATAAATATTATATTTGGACTAAATTGAATTTGGGCCAAATATTAAATATTATATTTGGACCAAATTAGATTTGGGCTAAATATTAAATATTATATTTGGGCTTGAATTAGATTTGCGCCAAAATATTTTATTTAAACCTATAAAAGGATTTGGGCCATTTAATTATATTTCTAGTTTGACTAGAATAAGCCCTCTTAAGATTCTAATTAAATTAGAATTAATGGGCTAGCCCCATCTATTAGGGTTTTACAAACCCTAGGATATTTCTCTATAAATATCCCTTTATGGGTTACCCAAAATTGTAGTGAGTTTTGGTGTCGTTTTTCAAGAGTTAAAAAACGTATTGCCGTTCACTCTTCCCCGTTTCTTTTTGGCATCAATTTGAAACGTGGGCGTTCTTTTGCCGTTCACTCTTGCCAACGGAAGCGTGCCGCGTATCACGAGTTAGAAGCCGGACGCTTGGACGGCTATAATCCGCGAACGACTCAATAATCTAAAGGTTAGATTTATTTATTTGTATGTGAATGATTTGATTTCGACGTTAATCTAATTGCTGGGATCGAGGTAAGGTTCAAAATTTTGAACTACGCTGCTTGCTCCGTAGCAATCTTGGTTTACTTTCATCATCACCTCCCAAGTTCCATTTTTTTCTAATGCTCTTATTTCTTCCATCACTGCTTCTCTCCATTCTGGAATCCCCGAGGCTTCTTGAATATTCTTAGAAATCTGGATTCTGTCAAGATTAGACGTAAAAGCATGACACTTGACAGAAAGAGCATTGTAATATACAAATTTTGAGATAGGATGGAGAGTACATGAACGAGGTTGTTTCCTAAGAGCAATGGGTAAGTCATCAAGATTTTTTACCTGATCAGGATTGGATTTTGGCTCATGAGTAGTCGGAGCGGTAAATCACACCAAAGATCACTAAACTTTAGTGTGTTTTTCATTTTGGTCACTAAACTTCAATTCTTTTTAATGTGATCACAGAAGTTTAAAAAATTTTGTAATGTGGACCACATATAAGATTTTCTAACTAATATGGCAAATAATAAAAATTATTCTGCAATAACAAACAATCAGAATGTGCCACGTGTCAATATATAATAATATTATATTAAAATATTATTGCATAATATTTTTATTGTTTGCCACATCAGCGCCACGTCACCCACTCCGGCTATAAAGTGGCTGAAAAATCTTATATGTGACCACATTGCAAAACTTTTTAAACTTTTGTGATCACATTGAAAAGAATTAAAGTTTAGTGATCAAAATGAAAAACACACTAAAGTTTAGTGATCTTTGATGTGATTTACCCGTAGTCGGAGCTATCACCGGTTCAAACTCTTTTGGTGCTTCGGATGCGAGAGTCTCATTAGGCTTTGATTTAGGTCTCCTTGAGTAGACAAGTGTCTCCCTGTCTGTTTGTTTTCTCACACCTCCCCCTGAGTTGAAGATTTCTTCTGCGTTGGACAAAGAAGGAGAGGGTGTATTGTAAGGGGTAGACTCAAAGATCGCAACATCGAAATCTGTGTCTGAGGGTCGAGCTTCACTCAAAGACTCCCCCTAAAGCAAGTAGTAGGGAGTATGCTAAAAAAATGTGACATCTAGACTAACATAATTTATGTGAAAAAGAGTCATAACATTTGTAACCCTTCTAAGTAGGGGAGTAACCAAGGAAGACACATTTGAGAGTTCTAGGATCTAGCTTAGTATGTTGGGAGGCGTGAATGTGGACAAACACGATGGACCCAAAAACACGAAGTAGGAGAGATGAACTGAGCCAAGAATCAGGGAAGATCTCCTGGAACTTTTGGAGAGGCGTTGCAAATGAGAGAACTTGACTAGGCATTCGATTGATGAAGAATGCAGAGGTCAGAATGGCATCACCCCAAAAGTTATTTTTCATGTGAGAGGTGAACAGTAGGGCACGAGCTACCTCAAGAATATGTCGGTTCTTCCATTCAACAACCCTATTTTATTGGGGGGTGTGAACGCAAGAACTCTGGTGAATAATACCTTTGTCTTGAAGATAGGGGCTCAAAGAATGATTGAAGTACTCAGTGCCATTATTAGTACAAAGAATTTGGATTTTTGTGTGAAATTGGGTGTAAATCATAGTGTAGAAGTTCATGAAGACAGAACTAACCTCAGATTTATTATGTAGTAAATACACCCAACAGAGACGAGAATGGTCATCAATAAAGGTAATAAACTATTTTGTGTGGGTCCTATTGGGAACTCGTGAAGGCCCCCAAAGGTCACTATGAATCAAAGTAAAGGGCAGTGATGGTTTATAAGGAGATGAGGGAAAAGTAGTGCGAGGATGTTTTGCAAGTTCACAGACTTCACAATGTAAATCCAAGGGAGTTTTATTCGAACAAAGTGAAGGAAACAAATGTTTTAAATATTGAAAACTTGGATGGCCCATTCGTTTGTGCCATAACAAAAGGTCACTATCCCTAGGACTAGATGCAGAATTACAAATAGGAGGATGACACTGTTTACTCATGTGAGCGTCATCAAAGTAGTAGAGTCCCTCGCATTCCTTAGCACTGCCAATCGTCTTCCCAATGATAGGTCCTGGAAGACACAATGGGAAGACAAAAATGTAGCTGAGCAATGAGATTGGTTGGTTAGCTAACTAATAGACAACATATTGCAAGACAGATTAGGAACATAAAGAACAAACGCCAAAGTAAAAAATTCAGAGATACGGATATCCCCCTTGTCAGCTACTGGGGATAAAGTACCATCTGCAATTTTTACTTTCAAGTTACCAGCACAAGATGAGTGTGTGGAAAATAAATGATGAGTATCAGTCATATGGTCGGATGCACCAGAATCAATAATCCAGGGAGTACAGCGCGAAGTAGTACTAAGAGCAGTCAAAAAAGTACCATTGTGGGATAAGGAACCTGATGGCAGAGGAGTAGAAGACTGACTCGAGGCTTGAAAGGTCGAAAAAAGAGCATATAACTTCTCAAGTTGCTCGGGGTTAAAACCCCCAATAGAGGCTAATTGAGTGTGATGGGTTGTTTCTATTTGCTGTTTAGTCAAGGCCTGGTACCCATGGGATTTGTTGGGCTGTCTGGGCTTCCAGTCAGCAGGCTTGCCATGTAAAACCTAGCAAGTATCTTTGGAATTGCCCGATTTTTTGCAATGGTCACAAAATGGGCTTTTTTTTTTTTTTGTCTCAGCCCAGATCTTGTGGGAGGCCCACGGGTTACAAGGGCTAAAGCTTCAAGCCCAGATGCGATTTTCTCCTTCAACATCACCTTCCTTCTACTTTCTTCATGCCGAATTTCGGAGAAAACCTCCCGAATGGAAGGCAATGGCCGGCAACCCAAGACTCGGCTCCTCACATCATCGAGCTCTTTGTTGAGCCCAGCCAAAAACTCGTACACTCTCTCGTTCTCCATTCTCTTCTTGAATCACACACTATCACTCGTGCACTCCCAAGATTCTTCACAACTGAGGTCTAGTTCCTGCCATAAACCCAGCATCTCCGTGTAGTATTCTGTCACCTCTCTTTCTCCTTGCTTTATCTGCCACAGCCGAGTCTTTATCTCGAAGATTTGAGAGGCATTCTCAGCGTCGGAGTAGGTTTCGTGAACAGCTTCCCACGCGTCTTTCGCTGTCGGCAAGATCATGTATGTTTTGCCGATTGCTGGTCGCATGGAGTTGATCAAGTAGGAGGTTATGAGGGAATTCTCAAAACGCCATTTCTGGAAGGCCACGATTTCCTTGGAAGGTGGCTGTTTGATCTCGCCAGTAAGGAAGCCTAGTTTGCCTTTGTCGTCAATGACCAGCTTGATGGATTGGGCCCATTCTCGGTAGTTCTTACCATTCAGCTTTTCTACGGTAAGATAAATTAAGGAATTTTCAAACCCGCTGGTCGAACCCATGGAGGGGATTATCTCTTATTCTCCCTCTTGAGTTACCGACTCGGTAGATTCATGGCTGGTGGCCATGGCTTGCTAGGGTTTTCAGAGTGACCTGTGCTCTGATACCATGAAGACGATGAGAATATGGAAATTGAATCAAACTTTTATTCAATTAGTTCAAATATCCTATACATACTCGGTCCCTATTTAACATGTACATAGAGAACAAATATGGAAACATAAAATTAAACCCAAATAATCAACCTAAACATTCTAAATATTGGATCTCATTATTGCCTCAATCTCAATCTCTTAGCACAATCTCCTCCAAATCCTCTTCAAATCATTCAGGATTTCAACACTTTCACTACTAACCTTACTTTGAATCTTCTGCTACAATCATGCTCTTCTTTGACCCTGTACAGCCATTTGTTCTACAATGCTTTTTTCCTTTTGGTAATTTTGTTAGTGTCCATGTTTTATTCTCCTTGAAAGAGTTCATCTCATCTTTCATGGCTTAACTCCCACTTAACTAAATCTTTCATCTGCATTGCTTCATCAAAGTACTCTGTTTCCCCGACATCAATCAAAAAAGTATAACGAAGGAGAGTACCATTGTGGAGATCTACTTATTATAGTTCTCTATTCTCAGGATTCTCCTAAACCCTTTTAGTCACATCTCTCCAAGATCTCTTCCAGCACAGCCTTTCACATTCTTTTGTTTATTTCCCTACATTGTCAAATTCTGCTCCAAGCTGATCCTTATACATCACATTTTCATTAAAAGTGACATTCATGTGCCTTATGATCTTCCTATTCTGATCATCCCAGAACCAATAACGAAAATTGTTAGAACCATAACCAATGAAGAAACACTTTCTAGCCTTAGGATCAAGCTTATCTCTATCATCAAAACTCACGTGCACATCTGAAACACAACCAAAGGTTCTAAGATGTGAAAAGTTTACCTTCTTCTCGATCCAAACCTCTTCAAGTATCTTGAAGTCCATCAGAACTAAAGGTCCTTGATTTATGAGGTAGATTGCTATGCTAACTACATTTGCCCAAAATGCTTTTGGCAATCCAAAATGTATTCTCAAGCTCCTTGCTCTCTTGTTCGAGGTTCTGTTCATCTGCTCAGCAACACCATTTTATTCTAGTGTTCCAAGAACTGTCTTGATCATTCTAATCCAGTTTTCCGAACAAAATAACTCAAAAATCTCAATTGTCATACTCCCTACTGTTCGACCTCATACACTTGATCTTCAGAACAATTTGATTCTCAACTTTAGCCTTCCACCTTTTAAAAGTACCAAACACATCAGATTTATTTTTTAAAAAATAAACCGATACCTTCCTAGTGGAATCATTAATGAATGTGACATCATAGCATGAGCCTCCAAGGGAATTCACAGGGGTTGGCGCCCATACATTTGTATGCACCAATTCCAGCTTTTCTGCCTTTGATATCCTTCCGGCCTTTGAGAAACTAACTCTTTTCTGCTTCCCATAGATGCAGTCTTCACATTGACCGACATCAACAAACTTTAGGTTTGGCAATTTCCCCTTTGATGCTAACAGCTTCAGTTCTTTGGTGCCACAACGTCGAATCACCATAGTTAGTCACTGCTAGTGTCCTTACTTTCTGTAGTCAAGTACAGAGTTCCCACCTTACTGCCGCATGCCACAACCATATTTCCTTTTGTTATCTTCCATGATTTACTTCCGAATATTGTTGTGTATCCATCATCGTCTATTTGACTCATGGAGATTGGATTCCTCTTGAGGTGTGGAATATATCTAACATTCTGCAATTTCCATTGCATTCTGTGGGCAGTCTTTATGTGAACTTCACCTTGAAGCGAGAGCTTCACAATTGAAAGAAGAAGAACAAGAGATGAAAATACCTCAAGAGATGTTATTGAAAAAAATGAATGAATAATATGACAGTCCACCATCCTTATATACAACAAGCTAATAAAGCTGTCTAACCGCCTAACAAACCATTACAACAGTTATAACTGTTAAAATACATTCGTACTAGATTAGGGTTTGTAATGTAAGAGTGGTGTCATGTTTTATTTCCTGTATTAGTTCTTCTAGGAGGGAATGTTTCTAGAAGGCTGACCGGGTTTTGTTTTAACTACCATTTAGGGGTAGTCGGTGAAGAGGTTTCTCTTGCCTCTATAACTTATAAATAGGGGCCAAGAGGTAGGCTTTTAGTAGAGCTTTCAGTTGTGTTTTACAATCTATTTTGTGCGAATATGTGCTGTGTGAAAGAGGGGATATCTTTCAAGTTTACAACTCTGTATAGTTTTCAAGTTTATGAACTGTGAGAGAGTTGGGTTTGTGGCACATGTAATTGTGTATTGTTATTCAAAGATAGTGGAGAAAGCCAAGGGCAAAGCCAATTTGGATGTAGGTCTCATTCGAGACTGAACCAGGATAGTTTTCTGTTATTGATTATTTTCTTGTTAGGTTTTTGTTCTATTGTTGTGTTGCGGAACAGAGAAATTGCCAGGGAGTGTTTTGGGTGATTTTGTGATCATAGTGAGAGGTGAGATCTAGGCTAACAATAACAAAAATAATCAGCTGCAACTAAGAGCACAATTGCAGCCCGCTACCGACAGCTTATATCCTTCACATTCCCCCTCAACTCAAGCTACATAGATGAGGATGAAATAGATTCTACAGTACTTGTAGGAGGCAGATTTTCTGTTATAATAGCAGAAGGATCAGTGTTAGTGTTAGACATAGGTGACACCCAGCTTGGTACATAAAAACACAAATCTGTCCTTGGATTACCCTTTTGTAAAAATGTCAGCCACTTGATGAAGTGTAGGCACATACCGAATGTCAACATCTCAATTTTCAACCTTTTCTCACAAAATGCACACTCATCTCAATGTGCTTTGTTTTAGAATGAAAAACAGGATTCTCAGCCATACTTTTAGCTGCTAGATTATCACACCAAAGAACTAGAGTTTGAGTACAAGGATAGCCTAACTCTAATAGCAATGATATTAGCCACAAAATCTCGGTCACACCTTGGTCAACTGCCCTATATTCTGCTTCACCTACTGACTTGGCAACTACTGACTGTTTTTCTGGAACCCCAAATTAACATATTGAAGCCAAAGAATACACATAGCCCACTGGTTGATCTCCTGGTCACCTTACACCTTGCATGATCAGCATCAGTGTAGACGGTTAAAGACAGATTCATAGGAGATGGAGTGAATACTAGACTAAGATTAACAATCCCTTTAAGATACCACAACAATCTTTTACAAGCCAGCCAATGTTGTTGTTAGAAAACCGCGACCGTGCAGCCTTTGATCCCGTCTGTTTCCGATCCACAGAGACGCAAGTGCAAACTCCTCTAAGTCAGTCCACACGATCGGTCATTTCCATGATGTCCCAATTTGTGCTAGCAACTTGGACGGTTTTTGAGAGAGAACACGAAAATTTTCTTCTTCTTTCTAAGTGTTTAGAAGCAGCATATTTATAGAGCACAAAACCCTAATCCTGCCATAACAAAACCCTAAACGTTTTAGGGCCGGACCCTAATCATATTAGGGCCAGTTCTCTCCTTTAATTGTGAATTGGGCTCGATCCAACTGTGTGACCCCTTAAGTCCACCATTAGACTAGATGTAGGACCAACTCTATTGGGCTACTTTAGGGCCCAACTTATTGATTTAATTTAAACACATCCCATGGACTTCTTAATTAAACTCTTTAATTAATAGTTTTAGAATTAATTAAATTAATTCTAAAATTGCTACATATCATGGTTAACGCCTAGCAACATGCCATGAATACCTAGTCAATGGTGAAATATACGTGGACCTTTTCAATTGCAATTACCATGAAGTAAAATCCTTTCATCAGTCAATGTCCCGATTGAATTTAGAGTATGGTTTTATGTCGAACCCTAACTATTCAATAATTATGTATCTATTCTAAATTTATGACTTGTTAGGTGAAATCAAAACACCTTTTGATTTCTACCTCACCTTGGCCAATGATTTCTACAGTCATGAAATTATTGGACTGCATAGGACATCCTCTTATTTAGACGATAAGTGATGAATCCTTTATTGACATTCATAAGCCTTTATATGTGATAGGCCATGCCTGGCGATAGTTTCTTAATGATTCCTTTAGAATCCAAATAACACCAAGGCGTAACTAGTTAAATATAAGACTACCATGATATCTTAAGTTTAAGGACCAGTCTGCACAATTGCAAAACAAGAATTCCAATTCGACATTGAACAATAACCATTGGGAATTCTGTAGTGGGTCAATTCAGTGTACTTATTTTTCTAATAAGTACCTACATATATGCACTAGTGTCCTCACACCAATGTCCATGAAACAAGATGTTCTCCTGATTGAGCATGCATCATATGTGCTAGTCTATCCGAGTTATTAGTGTTCATTCCTAATAACTCTATGACTAGAAACATTTAAGATCAAGACTTATAAGGAATATGTTTTATGATCGTCATCTCTATGCACGACCATATTCCATGAGCCTATTTGATCTATGGACTTTGTCAAGTATATATTGCAATAAATAATGATGACAATCATTAATGACAAATAAAACATAATGCCTTTGAAATAACAATTGATTGAATAAAAAAGAATCACAATGAAAAGTACGATCATTTACATAAACTATAATTGGCTTGTGGGGCATATCACCAACAGTTGTTGCTTAGGAGAAGAGAGAAATTGACTTAACTTGTTGACTATAAAAGCTATATATGGCCGAGTGTAGGTTAGGTACTGAAGAGAACCAACAATAGTTTTGTAAAAAGATGGATTCAAAAATATCTCACCCTCATCTATCAAGGATATACCTGAAGTCATAAATGTGTCACATGGTTTACAATCTTGCATCAATGCCTTTTTCAACAAATCCAGTGTGTATTTAGACTGTGCAAGATATATACCAGTAGAATTTTGATATGCTTCAAACCCTAGGAAATAATTAATCGACCCTAGAGTTTTGAGAGCAAAATGTGTGTCTAGATCATGTATGCACCCTTGTAGAGCTAAAGAATATGAACCAGTTATAAAAATGTCAACAACATACACCAAAACAAATAGCACATACTTAGAGGTTCTCTTAATGAAAAGTGAAGCATTAGAAACTGCCTTCTTGAAACCCCAATCTTGTAAGGCTGATTTCAACTTTGTGTACCAGGCTCTAGGAGCTTGTTTAAGTCCATAAAGAGACTTTTTCAATCTACATGTATGTGTGGGAAATTCTGGATTAACAAATCCTTCCGGTTGAGTCATAAAAACTGCTTCATTTAGATCACCATTTAAGAAAGCATTATTTACATCAACTTGTTGAATGTCCCAACCAAAAGAGACAGCTAAGGAGAATAAAACCCTGATGGTAGGAGTCTTTATAACAAGCCTAAATATCTTAGCATAATAAATTCTAAGATTTTGAAGAAAACCCTTAGCTACTAGCCGAGCCTTATGCTTAAGAATGGAGCCATCAGGATTGTATTTAAGTCGAAATACCCACTTGCAATCAATCAAATTCATTTAAGAAGAAAATGGAACCAAGTCCCATATTTTATTTCTTTGGAGCGTTGAATACTCATCATTCATAGCACTAACCCATTTAGAGTCTAAGAAAGCCTCTTGAACAGAATTGGGTTCAGAAGAACTTACTAAGGCATGAGGTGAAGAAACAACCAAATGTTTTGACTTAGATCTGGTACAACAACATAACATATCCAGCCTTTATCCCACTATGTGGGGTTGGCTACATGAATTCTAGACTTCCATGTATTTCTATCTTTTGTCGTATCTTCATTGAGATCCATACACTTTATATCAAACTTTAATGTCTCCCTCAAAGTCTTCTTAGGTCTGCCTCTACCTCTTTTTTTGATTAATTGTTTCATTTCATCAACTCTCCTCACAGGAATGTCTCTTGGTCTCCTTCTCACATGACCAAACCATCTCAGTCTAGTCTCTCTCATCTTCTCCTCTATTGGCACTACTCCTATCTTATTACGAATAACTTCATTTCTAATTTTATCTTTTCTTGTATGACCGCACATCCATCTTAACATCCTCATCTCCGCTACACTCGTCTTTTGCTGATGTTGGTATTTGACTGCCCAACATTCTGAGCCGTACAACAAAACTGGTCTTATAGTTGTCCTATAGAATTTTTCTTTCAATTTTAATGGGATTTTATCATCACATAACACCCCCGATGCATTTCTCCATTTTAGCCAACCTACCTTAATTCTATGTGTAACATCCTCGTGAATTTCTCCATCTTTTTGAATCACTGATCCCAAATATCGAAAATGGCCTTTTCTTTGTCAGATTTGGTCTTCCTATTTTATTATAACATCCACCACTCTTGCATTCTTACTAAATTTACATTCCATATATTCTGTTTTCTTTCTACTTAATTTAAATCCCTTAGATTCTAAATTGTTTCTCCATAACTCAAGCTTAGTGTTCACTCCTTCTTTTGTTTCATCCACCAACACTATGTCGTCTGCAAATAGCATACACCATGACACATCTGTCTGAATATCTTTAGTGAGTTCATCCATTACTAAAGCAAATAAGTATGGACTTAGTGCAGAACCTTGATGCAATCCTATTGTAATTTTAAACGGTTCAGTATCCCCTCCGCATGTTCTGACTCTTGTCTCTGCACCATGATACATGTCCTTAAGGGCTTGTATATAGGCTATTCAGACTCCTTTCTTCTCTAAAACCCTCCATAATACTTCTTTAGGGACCCTATCATAGGCCTTTTCTAGATCTATAAACACCATATGTAGGTCCTTCTGATGATCCCGATACCTTTCCATTAGGCGCCTCAGTAGGTATATAGCTTCCATTGTTGACCTACCGAGCATGAAACCAAACTGATTTTCTGAGACCTCTGTTTCTTTTCTGAGCCTCTGCTCTATTACTCTCTCCCAGAGTTTCATGGTATGGCTCATTAACTTAATTCTTCTGTAATTTTCACAGTTTTAAACATCTCCTTTGTTCTTATATATAGGGACCAAAGTACTCTTCCTCCACTCATCTGGCATCTTTTTTTATTTAAGAATCGCGTTAAATAATTTCGTTAGCCAGGAGATACCCTCTTCTCCCATGCATTTCCATGCTTCTATTGGTATATTATCCGGTCCCACCGCCTTATGATTTTTCATCTTTTTTAATGCTTGCCTTATTTCATTTGGACTTATGCGTCGATAAAATGTATAGCTCACGTTCCCTTCGGAGTTACTAAGATGTCCCAACCTAACTCTTGTGTCGCCATCATCATTGAATAATTTTGTGAAATACTCCTTCCACCTCTCCTTAATCGCTCCCTCATTCACTAATACATTTTGATTTTCATCTTTTATGCATTTCACTTTATTTAAATCCCTTGCTTTTCTTTCTCTTACTTTAGCTAATTTATATATATCCCTTTCTCCATCTTTCGTATCAAGTCGTTTATATAGATTCTCGTATGTTTTTAACCTTGCTTCACTAATAACTTTTTTTGCTGCCTTTTTTTATTCTTTATAATTTTTTTGATTTTCTTCATTGTTGCACTGATATACAGCCTTATAGCAATTTTTCTTATTTTTAATTTTCAATTGCACTTCTTCATTCCACCACCAAGACTCCTTAAGGTTAGGGGCTCTACCATTTGTCTCTCCAAGCACTACCTTTGCTGTGTTTCTCAGAGCATTAGCCATTTCTCTCCACATTTGGTTTGTCTGTCCTTCTCCATTCCATTCTCTTCTACCCCTTAATTTTTCTTTGAAGATTAGTTGTTTCTCCCCTTTTAAATCCCACCACCTGATTCTTGGATTTTGTTTTATGTGATTTTTTCTCTTCCAATTTCTTACTTGGACGTCAAGTACTAGAAGTCTATGTTGAGTAGTCAAACACTCTCCTGGTATCACCTTACAATCCCTACAACATACCCGGTCCTCTTGTCTCATGAGGAAGTAATCTATTTGGGTGCTTGATGTGATATTTTTATATGCGATTAAGTGTTCGTCCCGTTTTTTGAACCTAATATTGGTTATGATGAGCCCATATGCCATTGCAAAATCTAGAATAGACTTACCCTCATTATTAATTTCCCCGAATCCATACTCTCCATGTACCTCTCTATAGCCGTTTCCGTCTCTACCCACGTGACCATTTAAGTCACCTCCTATAATCATTTTCTCTCCTCTTGGTATCATTTGTATGAGTCTCTCTAGGTCCTCCCAGAATTTTGGTTTTATCTCCTCACCTAACCCCGCCTGTCGTGCATATGTACTAAAGATATTCATAGTCATTCTTCCTAGAATAACCTTCACCATAATAATCCTATCCCCTATTCTCTTTACATCCACTACCTCATCTACTAAGCTTTATCCATAATGATCTCCACTCTATTTTTTGCTCGATCATTTCTGTGTACCATATTTTATATCCATTTTCTGACAAAGTTTTTGCTTTTTTCCCTACCCATCTCGTCTCTTGAAGGCACATAATATTAATCTTTCTCCTAATCATCACATCTACCACTTCCATAGCTTTGCCTGTTAATGTTCCTATGTTCCATGACCCAATCCTTAATCTATGATTTTGTTTTCGGCTTTGACTTTGAATTTGATTTTGTTTTCGGTTTTGGTTTTGATTTTGATTTTGTTTTTGGTTTTGATTTTGATTGTGATTTTGATGTTGGACTAACTTCTTTACCCACATCCGTCCAAGCAAATGCGGGAACCCTTGCTCATTTGTCACTACATCCGGGCGCCGATGCAGCGGCCCTAGCTCACTTGACACTACACGCGGAGAGATGATCATGGTAAAGGAAGCAACTTATTAGTGCAATTAGGTATTGAACAATCAACAGTTGTATTTCGAGGAGAGCCAACATGTGAAGAATCATTAGGAGTTAAGAAAGAGGACTGTGCTACTCGAGAGTTGGAAGAACTGCTAGGAAAGGACTAAATAGAACGAAGAACAAAAGTGACTGACCAGAGGATTTTAACTGAGGGGAGTGAGTGGATGAGTTAGGAAACAATTGAGGAAAGGGAAATTCATCGGCATTAAATTGAACATGTCTTGACACATATACCCTTCTCAAAGGATGCAAGCACTAATATCCAGCTTGAACATGGCTATAACCAATAAACACACATTTGGTAGAATGAAATTGAAACTTATGCTTGTTATAAGGTCGAAGAAAAGGAAAATAAGCACATCCAAAATGTTGCAATTGCATGTAATTAGGTTGTTTGTTAAAAAGAGTCTCGAATGGAGACTTAAACTGTAGAGTCGATGTTGGTAAGAGATTTATGATGTAGACAACAGTTTTAAATGCTTCTACCCAGAACTTTAAGGGCATGTGAGCATGAGCTAACAAGGTAAGACCCATTTCAGCTATATATCCATGTTTTCGTTCTGCTACACCATTCTGTTGATGTGTATGAGGGCAAGTGAATCGAGGTTGAATACCACAAGAGGTAAGATAAGGTAAAAAGGCCTTAAATTCACCACCATTGTCAGTTTGAAAGGCCTTGACTTTAGATTGGTATTGCAGTTCGGCAAATGTATGAAAGGTTCTGAAAACAGCTAAGGCATTAGATTTTTGTTTCAACGGATATAACCATGTATATCTAGTGCAAGCATCGACAAAGACTATGTAACACTTATACCCCCTTAGTAGAGAGAACTAGAGCAGGACCTCACAAATCTGAATAGACTAATACTAAGGGAGCATTTGTAGTAATTTGACAATTTGCAAAGGGAAGTTGATGCATTTTTCCTATTTTACAAGAATCACAAAATGATAGATGCAAATTTGAACAAGGAACACTAATTTTATTCAATATCAACTGAAGTACACGAGATGAAGGATGTCCTAACTTGGCAAGCCACTGTTAACCAATTTTATTAACATTTGAAGATACATGAAAGGAAGACAAAGAGGACAAATCTTGTCCTTTACATTTATTTGAAGAGATAACATTTGTAGAACTATTACTAGCAGTTGGTGTTCCTGACTCAACGGAGAAAACAACTCTAGAATCAACATGACCAAATGCTGGAGTGAGCTGATAAAGACCGTCTTTAAGAATCCCTCGAAGTAGCACTTGTCTTGATCTCTTGTCCTTAAGAAAGCAAGAATCAGAGAGAAACTCAATAATTAAATTGTGATCTTTAGTAAGCTGAGAAACACTAATAAGATTCTTTTTCATGTTAGGAACATGAAGAACATTAGGTAAAGAAATGAAAGATTTAGGAGTAGTTTTGAGTATACAATTGACTAAGGCAAATGTTAGAAATAAAAAGTTTTTTACCGTTGCCAACTGCAACCTTGTCACTACCATTGTAAGGAGAGTGGAGAGAAAGATTGCTAAGGTTAGAAGTAATGTGGTTGGTGGCTCCAGAGTCTACAATCCAAGAAGGTTCATTGTGATAAGATGATGTAGAAGAAAATTGAGAAGTTTATGAGGGTTGAGGCAAATAGCCATAGTAAGTTCTTGGATCAGACCCTAGCTCAATCAAGTAGGCTTCATTAGAACCTATGGGATGAGCTATAAATGATTGTGAACCAAATTGCGGCACACCTCCTCCTCTACCAAATTGTGAACCCCCAAAATTCTGCCTGAAAATCTACCACGTCCTCGTCCTCCTCTAGAATTACCTCCTCTACTCAATCCATTCTCATTTTTAGACTAATAAGAGGCTAAATTTACATTTACAAATTCAAGACCAGAAATAGAAGAGTTAGACCTATCATTGGCAGCAAGCCTTTGTTCATGCATCAGTAACAAGTATTGAACCTTTTCTAAGTTGATTTCATCCATTTGATATGTAACAATACTCACAATTGTCTCATAATCACTGTCCAATCTGTGTAATATGGCCATTAGTAACTCTTTTGTCATTTAAAAGTTCTCCAATTGCAACTAAGGCATGTCCTATTGTCTTGATTTTCAGCATATAGTCATTTATCGACAAGTCATTCTTTCTTATAGATCTAAGCTATTGTTTTGATTGAAAAGATTTGGCAACAGTTTGTTGTGAATAAAGATTTTCGAGAACACTCCAAACTTCAGCAGACGTTTCACAATGAATAATTTGTGCCAAAACTTCTTTATCAATAGTAGAAAGCAATTAGCCTAAAAGTAATTGATCTGACTTTATCCAGTTTAGATATTCAAGATTTACAACCTGAGCCTCATGATTGGAATTTCCTAGATCGTTGATGTACTTCAATAGTGCTATAGACTTGTTGATGTATGGCAACAAGTCAAATGCTCTGATCGTGGCCAATATCTGAGCTTTCCAGAACAAATAATTGTCGAATCGAGTTTGATTGGAACATAGTTAAAGGATTTTGCTACCGCAGTAAAGTCGGATTGAGATGCCAATGATAACATAGAAGAGGAGTTAGGTAATGAGGAGGAGGACGAACTGAAATCACGATTTGAAGCCATTGACGCTAGTCGTTAGGCTCTAATACCATGAAGCGAGAGCTTCACAATTGAAAGAAGAAAAACAAGAGATGAAAAACACCTCGAGAGATGTTATTGAAAAAATGAATGAATAATATGACAGTCCACCATCGTGAGAACTAACTGATCCTTATATACAACAAGTTAATAAAGCTGCCTAACTGCCTAACTAACCATTACAACAATTATAACAAAAATAATCAGCTATAACCAAGAGCACAATTGCAACCTGCTACCGACAGCTTATATCCTTCACACACCCTTCCCCTCACCAAAGGTTCATTATCTGCAAGATAGACCTTTCTGACTTCCCAACAACATAGTTATGTAATAACTCTTTGCATGGAGTAGAGTGAAATGACGCACCTAAGTCCAAAATCCAAGATTCAATAGGATTGTCCACATAGCAAATTAGGACATTAGCAATTTATTCAGAGGTTATATTTGCTGACTCATCATCCTAGTGCTGGTTCTTCTTTTTCTTCTTCAATGCCTTACACTGACTCGTGAAGTGGCCTTTCTTATCGCGATTATAGCAAGTGATATCTTAGCGATTCTTAGACTGACCCTATCCTTTTGACTTTAATACTCCATGGCCTTGATTCTAACCTCGTTGATGGCCCCTTCCTCTGCTTTCGATAATTTAAGCATAACCCAAAGCTTTAGTTGACTCTCTTCTGCGAATGTCCTCACCAAGAATCAAATCTCAAACATCATCTAGCTTCAACTTGGTACTCCCTGATGAATTGCTCACTATAATCATCGTTGCTAACCAACTTTCTGGTAGGGACAATAATAGAATTAGTGCTATGACTTCATCATTTAACGTGATCATCACTGAACTCAATTGAGTTGTAATCATGTTGAACTCGTTGATGTGATCTATAACTGATGCACCTTCTCCCATCCTCAGATTGAATAATCGATGCATCAAATAAACCTTGTTCAAGGTGGATGGTTTCTCATACATGTTTGATAATGCCTTCATCGAATATGTTGTGGTCTTCTCATTGGCGATGTTGAACGCCACGTTCTAAGCTAATGTTAACTGAATCACATCTAGTGCCCGGTGATCTAACGAGATCCAATCCTCTAGTTTCATCCCCTCTGGCTTCTTCCCAAGAAGGGTTGGTGTAGCTTCTTCTAGTATAGATAATCTTCAATCTACATCTTCCAAAACCTGAAATATTTGTCATCAAATTTGTCGATCTTGACTTGCCCTTCTTCTGATGCCATCGCTCCCAGTGTTCTTTGCCAACCGAAGCTCTAATACCAGTTGTTTGGAAATGAACCAAGTGATAAAGAAAACTTGGAACAAAATCACACACACAAGATTGAATTTACATGGTTCAATAAAGAATGACTATGTCCGCGACCACACTAGGTGTTTTTTCACTATTTGAGAATGTTACAATTACAAGAATTATACCCACCTATTTGTATATGAAGACTATGGAAAAAATAAAACTCCCAATTCAAGCATATTCAAGTTTTGAGCCCGTATTGGCTCTGCGTAGGTGTCATAAATCAAATCAGGCCCCACATCTCCGACATAATCGAGATGTAATTTTATTAAATATATATCATTAAAGTTATTATCTTAAATGAAAACAAATTAAAAATAATTATACAATTTTTAATATCATTATTTTATATTTGTAATTTTTTTCATCAATTTAGCCCAAAAAATCATCAAATATACACATATATATGTAAAGTATAAACACTCTCCAATGAAGTTATAACTTGTAAGTGCTAAAATAAAAATCAATGAAAATGCAAAAATGAAATAAACTATTGTGTCAAAACAAAATGAGTATGCATACCTACAAAGCGGTTGAACTAGACCTGATTACCCATTTAACTTTCGGTTCGTGGCTAAAATAATCAGTTTTTAATGAAGCCAATTTTAATTATTGACTTGAACCGGTTGGCAACCTAGACCTTAGTTGAACCGGTTTGTCTAGTCTGGTACTAATAAGATTGGACAATATAAGTAAAAATGCCTCATGATCAATGGACTAGTAATGTCAGAAAGAATAATTATGATATTCAAGCTTACCCTTTGGTACCATCTATGGGATCCAAAACCCAATGCTGACCATGAGGTCCTCCTTCAGATTTGCCACTATCAATGGCAGCAAGAACATCTTCTGCAGATAAAGGAGATGAAGAGTATGTTCCATCTGTGGCGAAAGTGCCATTCACAAGCTTTGTAATGCGTTGCAATGTTTCTTGAGCTTCTTCCTTTCGAAGATCTCTTGAATCCTAGAGAGATGAAAAGATATTTAGATTCATTAGATGAGAAAATGAGGAGGTTGATGTCTCAGCAAATTGCACATATCTTCCCTGATGTAGGACAGAATAGTAAATTTTAGGAATTGGTATTGTTTTTTTTTTATTTCTTATTTTAGTTTGTTTCCTAATTTCTTTTAATATCTTTTCGTTTCCTTTAGTTAGTAGAATCCTAATTAATCCATGTTAGGGTAGATTTTATCAATTAATTGTCTATAAATATTTATTTGGATTGTAATTGAAGGTAGCTTTTGATTATTGACATTGATTAATGAAATCAATTTGAGTAAACGAGTTTACTCGTGTTTTGTTTTGGGTACTGCATCATTCACAACTGAAATAAAAACAAGTAAAACATGTACCTCCTCTGCCACTAATGAGAATGACTTGGAAGAAAGTTCCCTTTCTAGGACAATGCTCACCACAGCTTGTGAGCCTGAGGTCACAAATAAGTAAATATCACAAAGAGGTAAGTCTATTTTTATTAACAGAATTGCTGGGAAAAAAAAAAAGAGTGGCAATATTGTTATATGTGAGAATCTGACAGCTAATTGTAGTTTATATCACTACTACTGTGTCTGCGGCAACAAGTAAAACAATAAAAAACAGCACGCCCCACTCTATGCATCTACATGGGCAGGATAAACAACTATAGTGGAAATCAATAATGTAGGTATCTACCAAAGTCCCATCTCAAAACCACCCTTAGATGGTTATCAATATTTGTAGTTCGACATCAAATACATCCAAGGAGAATCAAACTGTCTTCCTGATTTTGTATACAGTAAATATTTCACAGGGCAAACTGATGAAGGATTTTGGACAACAATGCATAAGCCCAAACATACAAAAGATTCTTACACCCCCAAGAGAAAAATATTTTATCAAATATGATAAGTCTTCTCAACCCTCTCTTATTACCTAATGTCTCCTCTTTCTCCATTGTATCAAATGGATCACTTGGTTAGCCCCCTCTTTTCCAAAGTCTGGCCAAAAAAACCCCATCCTACTGCCGTATGAAAAAAGCAGGACAGGTTCAAAAGCACCAAGAATTTCTAGTGACTAAATCTCAATTGTAAACCAAGTTAGATTGAGCCCGTACTAACAAAAAAATGCAAACAATTGTTAAAGAATTACAATATTTGGGATCAAGGAAGGAATCTAATATTGAAGCTTCATCCAATGACGTTTGACAACAAAATGATGTGGATTGTGTTACAGTAGCTAGTTGATTAGTATAAATAATGGTGTAACTGGGCTACTAGAATGTAAATGACCGTTAAGCATAGCTGGGGAAATGTTCCA
This sequence comes from Diospyros lotus, assembly GCF_014633365.1. Classification (NCBI taxonomy): domain Eukaryota; kingdom Viridiplantae; phylum Streptophyta; class Magnoliopsida; order Ericales; family Ebenaceae; genus Diospyros; species Diospyros lotus. The sequence goes on along the minus strand of NC_068341.1, from coordinate 31,455,382 downwards.
GCATGCGGAAAACGCGTGAAGCGCACTTAAGCGCAGGCCAAAGCCACTTGTAAGAGCACATGGGCGCGGCCCAATTGCTTTTGGCACCCAAACTAGCTTGATCAGTATATATAACTGATCAAGAGCGCCTAAAGGGATATGTTGAATGAATTTGGAAATCAGTTTCCCTCCATCTCTTCTCTCAATTTGCTCTAATTCTCTCTCTATTCTGATCTCTCTCTCTCTCTCTCCCAATTACTTCTCCTAATACTGTTCTCGATTCCTCGAGACTCCACTGTAAATCTAACAAATTAGTATCAGAGCAAGCTCCTGCCTGATTGTACGAGATGAGCGAATCAATGGCGGATGTAACTAGGATGCGTCAGATGGAGATGCAACTTCAACAAGTAACGACGACAGTATCCGAGATGCAAGGAAGGGTAGAAACGGTGGAAGAAAGAATAGGATCGGTAGTGGATAGGAAATTAGAGGCTCTAGCCGATCAACTCAGGGGGGATATGTGCCTGCAAATCCGTGAGGAATTACAAGAAGTTCGAGATCAAGGAAATTTGATGCGGGATCAATTGCAGCAATTTGTGATGATGTTCACAAATCAACCACAGGTAAGGATTTCCCTTGATTTTTCATCGAGGGAACGAACAGAGCCAATTCTACAGGGAATTGGTATCCCACACTGTAATGCAAGAATAATTGAATCGAAAGGAGAGCCAACGGTAGGCGATGAACCGGTAACTGAGAGGAGACGAGGATTTCCAATGCCTAAATTGGAACTTCCAATCTTCGAGGGTACTCAGCCGCGATGGTGGTTGAGAAGATGTGAGAAATTGTTCGAAATCCACCGAGTACCTAAGAACCAGAGAGTGGCCCTGGCGGTAGCATATCTTCATGATGAAGGAGATGTGTGGTTCCAAGGGTGGTCTAAGGTAAGAGAGAACTATAATTGGGATGATTTCACCAGAGACCTTAATGAAAGATTCGGGGAACGAGGCCGGTTGGATGTAGTGCAGGAGTTTAATTGTTTGAGGCAGGAAGGTTCAATAATGGACTATCAAGCAAAATTCGAGGAACTCAAGTTCCTGATGCTTAACCGGAACCCGGCCTTATTGAAGATTATTTTGTATTGAGTTTCATAGGAAGACTAAATGAGGAGCTACGATCAGCAGTACCAGTGCTCTGACCAAGGACGGTCCTAGAAGCAGTGGAGGGGGCTTATCTACAGGAAATGAAGTTTGACGCTTTGCTAAGGAAATAGAAGGGACATATTAGAGGAGCACAAGGAGGGATGATATACCAAAGAGGAAGGCCATCGGGAAGAGAGATAATGAGGACGGGGCCTAACGTCAAGTATCCCACATTACCTACACCCCCTCTGAATACGCAGAGCAGAGACAAGATGATGGAACAAAGGAGGTTGGTGGGACTGTGTTTCAGGTGTGGTGAAAAGTACACACTGGGGCATCAGTGTAGGAAACAACTTCTGTTATTGGATAGAGAAGAAGAAGGGGACGGAACAGAAAAGCTGGTAGTGACAGAAGAAGAGGAGGAAGAAGGTAGTGGAGCCATATCATTACACGCCATAAAGGGGTGGCTAACAACAAAGTTATTAAGGTGGAAGGGAAGGTGCATGATAGTTCTCTCATGGTGTTAATCGATAGTGGAAGTACCCATAGTTTCATTGATGAAACCACGTCTAAAAGGATGGGGTGCCCAACAGCTAGAACACAACCATTAGCAGTCACGGTAGCTAATGGGGATAGGGCAATCAACAAATCAGCTTGCATGCGATTTTGCTGGGAGATGCAAGGGAAAGAATTCCAAGCTTATCTCAGACTACTCAGGTTGGGGGGCTACCATATTGTATTGGGGGTGGACTGGATGTGAGAGGTTAGTCCCATTAGTTTTGACTTCAATAATATGGAAGTAACGTTGGAAAGGAAAGGGAAGAGAGTGGTTCTACAAGGCCATATGGAGGTAGGGGCATGCAAACTGATGAAGGGCAAGAAGTTGCAAAGGATGCTTAGAAAGAAATGGGCACAGGTGGCTCATTTATTTTCCATTGAGTCCAGTGATCAGCGAGAAGAGAATTCTCATACAGGAAGCCCAGAATCACCACGACAGGTACACAAACTGACCCTTTTAGATTCACTGCTGAATGAATATCAGGATCTCTTCGTAGAACATAAGGCCTTACCTCCTAAACGCTCACTGGACCACACTATACCTCTCCTACCCCAAGCTGAACCTATTAACATCCATTCTTACCAGTACCCACCTAAACTCAAATCGGAAATCGAGAAAATGGTCAAAGAATGTTAGACCAATCCATTGTTCGTCCAAGCCACAGCCCTTTCGCTTCCCCTATCCTATTAGTCAAAAAGAAAGATCGTACTTGGTGCTTTTGTGTTGATTATAGACAGTTTAATGCCATTACCATTAAGGACAAATTTCTTATTCCCATCATTGATGACCTACTTGATGAACTTAAACATGCAACCATATTCACAAAATTGGACTTAAGGGCAGGATACCATCAAATTAGAGTTCATCCTAAGGACATCTTCAAGACAGCCTTCAAAACACATCATGGGCATTTTGAGTTTACAATCATGCCATTTGGCCTCACAAATGCCCCAACTACATTCCACTATTAGGAACCGGACAACCGTGTAGCTTCGATTCTGCCTTCTTTGATCCGTAGAGTTGCAAGCGCAAACTCCTCCAAGTCGGTCCACACGATCGAGCCTTTTCCACGACGCCTCGAGTAGTGCTAGCAAACCCAAAGCGCCTACAAGAGAGATCCGAATTTCCCTTTTTTCCTTCTTTTTTTTTTCAGCTTCTTAAGTGGCCTTTTATAGAGTAACCCTAATTATGCCTTTGAAAAAAAAAAAAAAACCCTAAACAATTTAGGTCTGGCCCATAATCATATTGGGTCGTATCTCTCTTTTAAATTATGGAACGGGCTCGACCTAAGTGTGTAACCCCTTAGGTCCACCATTGGGCTAGATGTAGGCCAACTCTATTGGGCTATATGAAGGCCCAACTCATTAGATTAATTAAACTATTTAATTAAACTCTTTAATTAATAGTTTTAGAATTAATCAAATTAATTCTAAAACCCTACATATCATGGTTAACGTCTAGCAACATGCCATGAATACCTAGCCAACGATGAAAAAAACACGGACCTTTTCAATTGCAAATACCGTGCAGTAAAATCCTTTCATCAATCTATGTCCCGATTAAATTTAGGGTATGGTTTTATGACGAAACCCTAATCATTCAATAACTATGTATCCATTCCAGATTTATGACTTGATAGGTGAAATCAAAACACCTTTTGATTTCCACCTCACCTTGGCCAAAGATTTCCTCAGTCATGAAATCATCGGAATACACAGGACATCTTCTCATCTTATCGATAAGTGATGAATTCTATTTCGACATCCACAAACCTTCATATGTGATAAGGTTACACCCAGTGATAATTTGTTAATGACTCCATTGGAATCCAAAAAAGAACCAAAGCGTAACCAGTCAAATATAAAACTACCGTGATGTCTCAAGTCTAAGGACCAATCTGCACTATTACAACACAGAAATTTCAATTCGACAATAAACAATTACCATTAGGAATTCTATAGCGGGTCAGTTCAGTGTACTTATTCTTGTAATAAGCACCCACATATATGCACTAGTGTCCACACACCAATGTCTATAAAACAAGACATTCTCCTAATTGAGCATGCATCATATATGCTAGTCTATCCGAGTTATTAGTGTCCAATCCTAATAACTCTATGACTAGGAACATTTAAGATCAAGGCTTATGAGAAATATGTTTCATGATCGTCATCTCTATGCACAACCATATTCCATAAGCCTATTTGATCTATGGACTTTGTCAAGAATGGAAATAATAAAGACAACTATCAATAACAAATAAAACATAATGCCTTACAATAATAATTGATTGAAGATAAAGAGTCACAATGAAAAAAAATATGATCAATTACATGTAAATATAATTGGCTTATGGGGCATAACTCTAACATCCACGCCCTCATGAACCAAATTTTTGAACCCCGCCTCAGAAAATTTGTGCTGTTTTTTTTTATGACATGCTAGTCTACAACCCTTCTTATGATCAACACCTTATCCATCTTAGGGCTACATTTGAGATCCTGCAATTTAATCAGCTATGTATCAAGCGGTCAAAATGTACCTTTGCACAACAAGTAGAATATCTTGGGCATGTTATTTTAGGGGCTAGCGTGGGGACTGACCCCAAGAAGATAGAAGTTGTTATGGCTTAGCCTAAATCTGCTAACATCCGGGCCTTAAGGGGCTTCTTCGGGCTTACTGGCTACTACTGGAAATTTGTGAAGAACTATGGCACCATAACCAAGCTTTTGACAGAAATGCTTAAAAAAAATGGATTCCAATGGAATACCAAGGCAGAAAAAGCATTCGAGCAATTAAAAGCAACCTTGGGTAGTGTGCCTACATTAGGCCTTCCTGACTTTGATAAGCCCTTCACTTTGGAAACAGGTGCGAGCAAAACTGGCACAAGAGCGGTATTGACTCAAGAAGGAAGACCTTTAGCCTTTCTCAGCCAAGCTTTAGCCCCAAGACATCAAGGCCTTAGCATCTACAAGAAAGAACTGATGGTAGTACTAATGGCTGTGGACAGGTGGCGCCATTATCTAGAAGAAGGAAAGTTTGTAATCAAAACAGACCATGAAAGTTTAAAATTCATCCTACAATAGAGGCTACACAACCAACTACAGAAAAAATGTATGTTTAAACTCAAGGGCTTATACTATGTGATCCAATTCAGGAAAGGAAAAGAGAATGTTGCAACAGATGCTTTATCTTGCTGCCATGAGGAAGGAATGGTTGTAGCTATCTCTACAATAGTGCCCAATTGGCTTCAAGAAATTACTGACAACTACCACAAGGATGGATGGGCCAAAGATCTCCTAGAGCAGTTAACCGTTAATGCTGCCAGCAAAGTAGGGTACTCGCTTACCAATGGAGTAATAAGATACAAAGGAAGAATGGTGATCGACGATTGTAAGGAATTGAAGGACAGAATAATTCATGCGTTGCATGGATCTCCCATAGGAAGGCACTCCGGTATCCAAAACACATACCACAAAGTCAGACAGTTATTCTTTTGGCCACAACAAAGGAAGTACGGATGGGAATATGTCTTGAGTTGTGAGGTATGTCGAAGATGCAAGCATGAAACAGTGGCTCACCCCGGCCTACTTCAGCCTCTAGAAATTCTTGATCGTGCTTGGACTAATGTCACTATGGACTTTATCAAGGGCCTATGAAAATCGGAAGGGAAGGATTGTATATTGGTAATAGTCGATAGGTTCACCAAATTTAGCCACTTCATAGGCCTAACTCATCCGTTTATAGCATAGGAAGTGGCTAGAACCTACTTGGATAATGTGGTCAAGCTACACGACATCCCAAGGTCAATTGTCCCTGATCGAGACAAAATATTTACTAGCCTTTTTTAGAAGGAACTTACGAAGAGCCTAGGAACCAAACTCTTAATGTCTACAGCATACCATCCAGAAACGGATGGCCAAATTGAACGCGTTAACTAGTGCCTGGAAGGGTACCTAAGATGCTTAAGTTTTGTGCAACCAAGGGGATGGCATAAGTGGTTAGCAATGGCGCAGTGGTGGTACAATTCGAGCTTTCACAGTTTAATCAAGATGACACCGTTCGAGGCCCTTTATGGTTACAAACCAGATTTACTTCCTGCCCTAGGAAGTCACACAACGATCACAACGGTTGAAGCTTACCTCCAACAGAGGCAAGAAGTGTTAAGAATGATAAAAGCAAAATTGGCCAAGGCGAGAAACCAGATGAAACAACAAGCAGATCGATAGAGGAGTGAACGAGAATTTTCGGTGGGAGATAAAGTATACTTAAAGCTCAATCAGCAACATTACAAAGCATTGACCAAACAAACCATTTCGAAGTTGAACCCCAAGTTTTATGGTCCGTTCAAGATTGTGGAGAAGATTGGAGCAATGGCTTATCGACTGGAGCTACCTGTAGATGCAAGGATACACCCGGTCTTTCACATCTCTCTTCTAAAGAAAGCCGTGGGCAGCCAAAGCTCTACCCCAAACTTACCTCCTATGGTGGGAGAAGCACCTCTAGACGCAATGCCAATTGCCATTGTGGACAAACGAGTGACACACCACAATGGCATTCCTATGATCCAAGTGTTGGTGCAATGGTCCTCCCTTCATTCTGACAACAACACTTGGAAGTACTTGCCAGAACTCCTGCAACAATTTCCCAACATGGCAAGCTTACTACATATTTCCTGCGGAGAAGAAATATTTTAAGGGGCCAGGACTGTTACAGTAGCTAGCTAATTAGTATAAATAATGGTGTAATTGGGCTACTAGAATGTAAATGACCGTTAAGCATAGCTGGGGAAATGTCCTAGCATGCGGAAAACGCGTGAAGTGCACTTAAGCGCAAGCCGAAGACACTTGTAAGTGCACATGGGCGCGGCCCAACTACTTTTGGCGCCCAAACTAGCTTGATCAGTATATATAACTACTCAAGAGCGCCTAAAGGGATATGTTGAATGAATTTGGAAATCAGTTTCCCTCCATCTCTTCTCTCAATTCGCTCTAATTCTCTCTCTATTCTAATCTCTCTCTCTCTCTCTCTCTCTCCCAATTACTTCTCCTAATACCGTTCTCGATTCCTCGAGACTCCACTATCAAATTTGAGAATCTGATAGATTGTTATGGTACTTTTTTAACAAATTTAAGATAGAAGATAACACAACTTCATCAAGCAACAATGATATTCTTTGATCAAGCAGATTCTTTTGGCAATAATATTACTATATAACAAAACCTCTTTTGACAAAGCATCACATGATTATAAATTCAGTGTTATTAAAGGTTTGGCACCTTGAATGCTCCCAAGCAGGCGCAGATTAGCAAGGCGCGCTTAGGCCCACCAGGCTCTCAAGTGCAATCTTAGGCTTAGGCATGCTTGGCTTTTTTTAACTGTTTTTAGGGTTTATATTTATTATTTATTACTTTATTTAATTTTTTATTATTTAAGATTTATATTTATTGCTGTAACTTTTTTAAAAATTAACCTAATGAGAAAAGAAAACTTTGAGATTCCAATTCCAATTATTACTAAATAAACAATAAATCAAAAGAAAAAAAACAACATACGAGCCTGTCACATGCTAAGGGTAGCTAATGTAATTTTTTCTTTTCTTTCTGTTATATTTCTATTATAGAGAATTGTCTAGTAGCTAAAGGTGGTTACATTTATGTTATATTGCACATGGGTGCATGTGGATGGTTGTGAGGCTATATATAGTGTCGCGGCCTGAGGATGGGATTCAGTAATGAATTACTTGAATCATTCCCTCTGAATTCTCTCTCCCTCCCTCCCTCTCTCTCAATTTCTCTTCTAGCAATTTCCATTAATTAAAAAAAATTACCTCTCGAACCCTCTTCCAGATCCAGTGCTTTGACAATTGGTATCACATTAGAGCCCAACGATTCCCAGCCAATCAACTCAAACATTCTGGTGAGCAACAGATTCCGAGTAATCGGAATTTTGGGCAGTGTCGAACAGAAGCATACACCAATTAGGATCAGTGAGTTGGAAATCACCTGAGCAAAGATGATTGACTACCTCCGTCAACTTTTCTAGCAAGTTGGGTAACAAGCAAACCCAATGATGGCAAACCTAGGGACATAAGCCTCGATGGTGGATCAAGCGGTGTGAGAAATTGTTTGGAATCCACCAAGTGGCAGAGAATCAAATGGTGGCCCTGGCATCTACATATCTCAATGATGTTGGGGATGTGTGGTTACAAGGGTGGTCCAAAGTGAGAACTATAATTGGGATGAATTTGCCAAAGGGTTGTGCGAGAGGTTCAACAAGAGAGGCATGATGGATATAGTAGAAGGGTTCAATCGCCTAAGACAAGAGGGAACAATGATGGAATATCAGATGAAATTTGAGGAGCTAAAAACCCTGATGCTGAGCAGAAACCCTTACATGACAGAGGAGTACTTTGTGTCCAGTTTTGTGGGGGGATTGAGTGATGAATTGAGATCAGCTGTGAAGGTGCTTAAACCAAAAATAGTGCAGGAGGTAGCAGAGGGAGCCTCTCTACAAGAGTTGACGTTTGAAGCATTGATGAAGAAACAAAGGGGGGAAGAATAGAGGAGGACTGCAAGGAGTGATGCAATATGGGGGAAAACTAACCGAGAGGGAACCCCTGAAAATCGTAGCTGAGGTCAGGTATCAAGTATTGCCACCGATAGCCCAAAATGTACAGGTTAGGGACAAGCTTATAGAACAGAGGAGGGAAGCAGGGTTGTGCTTCAAATGCGGGAATAAATATTCCCTAGGGCATCAGTGTAGAAAATAGTTGTTGCTATTAGAAGAAGAAGAGGGAGGAAGGCCTAACATTGATAGAAGATTTGGGGGAAGAGGATAATGGAGCAATCTCTTTGCATGCCATTAAAGGAATGGCTAGTAGTAAAATAATTAAAGTGGAAGGGAGAGTACAAGAAGGCACCCTAATGGTATTGATCTATAGTAGGAGTACCCAGAGTTTTATTAATGAGAGTACTGCCAAAAGAATGAAGTATCCACTAGCCAACACGCAACCACTTTCAATGACTGCAGCTAACAGGAATAGGGTGATGAGGAAGTCAGCTTGCTTGGGATTTTGCATGTTTGAAGCTAATTTGAGATTATTGAAGTTGGGTGGACGTCACATAGTTTTGGGGGTAGATTGGATAAAGGGGGTGAGTCCAACCAATTTTGATGTTAATAAAATGGAAGTGTCCCCAGAAAAAGAAGGAAGAAGGATGATTCTCCAAGGGAATATGCAGATAGGGACCTGCAAACTAATAAAAGGGAAGAAGTTGCATCAATTGTTCCGAAAGAAAATGTCCCAAGTGGAACAGTTCTTTTCAATTGAGGCCAAGAAGGAATGGGAGAACAAGGGGAAAACAAACAGGAACAACTCAAAATCTAGCCACAATCAACCACAAGCTACATGGCAGGTATCTGATTTGACTTTGCTTGATTTATTATTAGTTGAATATCAAAACCTATTTGTAGAACCTAAGTCTCTTCCACCCGAGAGACCTTTAGACCATTCTATACGTACCCCTCCAACCAAACACTAAACCTGTCAATATCAAGTCCTATAGATACCCTCCTAAATTGAAAACAGAGATTGAAAGATTGGTTAGGGACATGCTTTCCCAATCAATTATCAAGCCAAGCCATAGCCCTTTCGCTTCTCCTATCCTCTTGGTAAAAAAAAAAGATGGAACATGGCGTTTTTGTGTTGATTATAGACAATTAAATACCATTACCATCAAAGAAAAATTTCCAATACCTATTATTGAAGACCTGCTTGATGAGCTCAAACATGCCTCCATTTTTTCTAAACTAAACTTACGATCAGGCTACCATCAGATAAAAATGAACCCATCTAACATCCCAAAAACTGCTTTCAAGACACACTATGGCCATTATGAATTCACTATCATGCCTTTTGGCCTTATTAACGCCCCTGCTACATTTCAAGCACTTATGAACCAAATTTTTGAACCCTATCTCAGAAAATTTGTCCTAGTTTTCTTTGATGAAATTTTGATATACAGTTCTTCCTTTGACCAACACCTGGAGCACCTTAGGACTATTTTTAAGGTCTTGCAATTCAACCGGTTATATCTCAAAAGGTCTAAAAGGTCAAAGCGTGCCTTTTCATAGACTCAAATTAAATACCTGGGACATGTTATATCTAGGGGAGAAGTGGGAACTGACCCTAAGAAGATTGATGCCATTACAGCCTGGCCTAAGCCCACCAACATCAAAGCACTAAGGGGGTTCCTGGGACTTATAGGGTACTATAGGAAGTTTGTGAAAAACTATGGGTTGATTAGTAAACCATTAACTGACCAACTAAAGAAGTATGGATTCAAATGGGATGAAAGGGTTAAGAAAGCATTTGAGCAACTCAAGAGGGCCATGAGTGAGGTACCAGTGCTGGGGCCGCCAGATTTCAGCAAGCCTTTTACACTAGAAACTAATGCCAGTGGGGCGGGCATAGGGGCATTCCTATCTCAGGAAGGTAGGCCTTTAGCCTTACTTAACTAGGCCTTGAGCCCTAGGCACCAAGGGCTCAGCATCTATGACAAGGAACTACTAGCAGTTTTAATGGTAGTGGAGAAGTGGAGGCACTACTTAAAAGGGGGGAAGGTTCATTATTAAAATTGACCATGAGAGCCTCAAATTTCTTTTACAATAGAAGCTACATTCTCATCTATAGAAAAAAGGCATGGCAAAATTAATGGGGTTGGATTACGTGATACAGTTTAGGAGGGGAAAGGAGAATGTGGTTGTGGATGCCTTATCTCGTTGCTATGAAGGAAATGAGTAGCTGCTATTACCTCAGTGGTACCTGATTAGTTTCAAGAGGGAACTGAGAGTTATCAACAAGGGTTATGGGTAAAAGAGTTACTAGAGTAGCTAAGTGTTAATGGAAATTGCAAATTGGGCTATGTTTTGTCAAATGAGTTGATTAGGTACAAGGGCATATTAGTGATTGGGGAGAGTGTGGCATTAAAGAACGAGATCCTACAGACACTCCATAGCTTCCCATTGGGAGGACACTCAGGGGCTACTACTACCATTAAACATACTAGAACAAGCATGGGAGCAAATCTCCATGGACTTCGTGGAAGGATTACCTAAGTTGGAGGAGAAGGATGTAATTCTTGTGGTGGTGGACAGGTCAACCAAGTTTATCCATTTCATGAGCTTAGCACATCCCTTCACGGCCTCAAAAGTAGCTAGAGGGTTGTTAGATTCGGTTGTTAAGTTACACGGACTGCCTCTATCCATTGTTTCAAATAGGGATAAGATCTTCACTAGTAACTTTTGGAAAGAATTATTCAAGAGTTTGGAGGTGAAATTGTATATGTCTACAGCATATCACCCAGAAACGGATGGACAAACGGAAAGAGTAAATTAATGTTTGGAGTCTTACCTATGGTGTGTTTGTTGTACCAAACCAAAGAGTTGGAACTTGGAACAAATGGCTACCCTAGCCTAATAGTGGTACAACACCAACTTCCACAGTTCATTGAAGAGGACCCCATTTGAAGCTTTGTTAGGTTACAAGCCCCCTATACTACCTGTTGTTATGTAGTACTTGAGCATGGAGATAGCAGTAGATCAGTACTTACAGTAGAGGCAGGAGGCTTTGTAGATGACTAAAAGGGAATTAACTATAGCACAAAATAGAATGAAAGAGATGGTTGTAGGTGACTAAAAGTGAATTAACTACAACACAAAATAGAATGAAACAGATGGCAAACAAGGGGAGGAGTGAGAGATCATCTAAGTTGGAAGATATGGTATACTTGAAGGTCAAAAGGTTCCAACAACAATGCTTCTCTAACAATCCTAACTCAAAGCTAAATCCCAAGTACTACAGTCATTTTCCCATAGTAGCAAAGGTGGAAAAGTGGGAAAGGTGACCTACCATTTACAGTTGCCAAAGGGAGTGTCAATTCACCCTGTTTTCCATGTTTCTCTACTAAAGAAATCCATTGAACCTGCGGACAACCCCAATGTGGATATTCCCTTACAGTCGAAAGACATAGTAGTTAATATGGAGCCCTTAGCAGTGTTGGAAAAAATGGTGATCTACCAAGATTCCCTACCTTTGACTCAAGTCTTAATGCAATGGACTCACCTACATCCCGATCATATAACATCAGAGTATCTTCCAGACCTTCTCAAGCAGTTCCCCCGAGTGGCCCAGATGTTATGATTTCTTGAGGACAAGAAATGTTTCGGGGGGAGAGTGGTTATTTGTCACGTGCTAAGGGTAGCTATTGTAATTTTGTCTTTTCTTTCTGTTATAGAGAATTGTCCAGTAGCTAGAGGTGGTTACATTTATGTTATATTGCACATGGGTGCATGTGGATGGTTGTGAGGGTATATATAGAGCCACGGCAACCTCGGCTTGAGGATGGGATTCAACAATGAATTACTTGAATCTTTCCCTCTAAATTCTCTCTCTCACTCAATTTCTCTTCTAGCAATTTCCATTAGTTTTTGGAAAATTACCTCCAGAACCCATTGTCAAATCCAATGATCTGACAAAGCCAACAGCTGTAAAAAAAAAAAAAAAAAAAAAAGAAAAAGAAAACTGAAGAGACTTTCAAATCAGCAACACAAGAACTAAAGAGACTCTCCCTTCTTCAACTAGCACAATCTCCTTCAAACTTACACCATCTCCCTTCTCCAAATGGAACAAAGGGAAAACAACACCAACATTTCTATGTATGTTTGATGTCTCCTCTTTATATTTATTTTCTAGTTTCACTTTTCTGTTTTTTTCTTTTCCATGCTTTAGTGGTATTGTCAAATTGAATGAAAAGCGTATATATTTCATTCACATACAGCCCTAGTTATAGGGTTGGATAATTTATAGCTTTTGGAAAGATTACAAGATAACACATTAGGAAAGTATCCTAATTTGAATTTAGGAAACTATCCTAAGCAAGATGTAGAAACTTTCTAAAACCTTCAGCATTCTAGAAACAGCCACAATTGGCTTCTTTCCTTTCTCTTGAATCTCCTTACGCCAACACTCCCCCTCAAACTGGTGAATGAATATCCATCATTCTCAACTTGCATACTAGGTCTTCAAATCTCCTAATTACCAATCCTTTTGTTAGAAGGCCAGCCACATGTTTCTTAGATGGAACATACGATATTTGAATTATACATTTCTCAAGGTTTTCCTTTATAAAGTGCCTATCAATCTCAATGTACTTAGTCCTATCATACTGTACAGGATTATGAGCAATGCTTATGGCTGATTGGTTATCACAAAATAACCTAATTGATTCATTAACAGCAATCTTCAAGTCTGCTAGCACAATCCTTAGCCATAGCAATTCACATAGGCTGAGTGTAATAGCCCTAAATTTAGCTTCCGCGCTTGATCTAGCCATTATGTTTTGCTTCTTACTTCGCCAAGAGACCAAATTCCCACCTAAAAACATGCAATATCCAATAGTAGACCTCCTATCAATTAGTGTTCCAGCATAGTCTACATTTGTATAGCCTTGTATATCCAAAGAACCACCTGCTTTGAATGGGATTCCTTCGCCCAAGGTTGTTTTCAGGTAACACAATATCCTTCTCACAGTTTGCATATGACTCTCAATAGGATAATGCATAAATTGACTTACTAAACTCACTGCATAGGCTATATCTGGCCTAGTGTGTGACAAGTAAATCGACCACCCTACTAGCCTCTGATACCTTCCTTTGTCCACTGGTGGACTACTGGTGTCTCCCCCTAATTTAGCATCAAGTTCCATTGGAGTGCACACTCCTTTTCCTCCCAGCAAATCTATTTCCTTTAAGAGATCCAATATATACTTGAGTTGGGATAGAAAGATACCTTCTTTGGAGTAGGCTACCTCTATTCTCAAGAAGTACTTGAGTGATCCCAGGTCCTTAATCTCAAAGTTCTGAACCAGCTTGCTTCTTAGAACCTGTTGTTCATCCATGTCATCTCTTGTTACAATAATATCATCCACATAGACTAATAATGTAGTCACCTTTCCCTTCCCTGAGTGCTTAAAAAAGAGTGTGTGGTCTCCCCTACTCTACTGGTATCCCATAAGCTTCATGGCTTTGGAGAACCTATCAAACTAGGTTCTCAATGATTGCTTGAGGCCATAGAAGGCCTTTTTAAGTCTACAAACTTCACCTTCTTTTCCTTCCTTGAATCCTGGTGGCTACTCCATGCATACCTCTACTTCTAAATCACCATAAAGAAATGCATTCTTCTCATCTAGTTGTTGTAGTTGCCATCCACAGTGAGCTGCTAGGGATAAGAGAATCCTTATAGTGGTCATATTGGCTACCGGAGCAAAAGTCTCCAAGTAGTCAATCCCATATGTTTGGGTGTAGCCTTTGGCCACCAATCGAGCCTTATACCTTTCCAAAGATCCATTTGCATTGTATTTAAGTTGAAAACCCATCCGCAACCCACTGGAACCACTCCCTTTGGCTTAGGCACCAGATCCCATGTGTTATTCTTCTTTAATGCTCTCATTTCCTTCTGCATGGCTAGCTTCCATTTCTAATCCTTTAAGGCCTCATCTGTCGATTTAGGGATAACAATGGTGTCTAGGGAAGTTAGGAAGCTTTTATGTTTTTGGGACAACCTGTGGTAAGAAAGATAGTTGGCTAGAGGATGCTGAGTGCATCTCCTAACTTGTTTTCTAATAGCAATAGGGATATCCAACTTAGTAGAGAAAGAATGAACAGGATTAAGGGAGAAAACCATTTCAATACCTGGTTGGGAACCAGATGTTGACCCTTGCTGAGGGTGAGACATAGGCTGTTGTTTTTTGTGGTACACAAAAGGGGAGCCCTTGAACCTTACTGGGGATGAGGTCTCTGTTTGGCCTACATGTTCAGGGTTGTGGTAATCACTTGAAATAGCTAAGTGATGATCATTATCAGAGGAGAGGTTTAAAGTAGTAGATGGAACAGGATTAGGGTGATTAGGATTTGATTCAGTAGATCCCATTGGTTCTGATGTCTTGAGAGGGATTAAGTCCAGACTAGGAAGAGCTGAACTTTGGTCACCAATCAATTGATTCTCCCCCTAGAGACCAAAGTTAGTAGGACCAAAAAAGGGTTGAGATTCAACAAAGGTCATATCCTTCGAAACAAAAAAATTTCTAGTAGAAGGATGATAGCATTTGTAGCCTTTTTAGGTAAGGAAATAGCCGAGGAAGAGACATCTAAGAGCCCTGGGGTCCAACTTGTCTCAAGCTTGTTTAGGAATGTGAACTGTTATTCTTTTTTTTTTTTTTCTGTAAGTGAAAGATTCATAGAACACAAACCAAAACCGAAACGGCTACAAGCCAAAGTCAAGGCATACCTCGGACCGAACAAAAACTAGAGGCATGAACAAAACAACAATCACCTACTGGGCCAAAAGAAGAAAAATAAGCTAAAAATAAGAAAAACATAGGAAGAAGCAAAATGAAAGACAAAATGTACAAAAAATAAACAAAAGCCTGGAAGTGATCGAAAGCAACAATCCATCACAAAAGAACAAGCCTGATGTACTAATCATGAGCAGGAAAACTGCAAACATAGCAAGCCCCAACTGGAGAGGTAGCATCGAACACCAGGCACCGAAGGCACTGGCACTGAACAAGATCACAAAAGCTAGCCTCCAACAACAAGCAAGCAGCAACTCAATGGGGAGGGAGAACCTGGTCTCTCGAAAGATGCCAAATATGACAAAGAGCATAACTCTGAATAGAAGGTCTGAGTCGAAGAGTCATCAAACGGGCCTACACAGCGCACTGAATCTGATGAGCCAACTGAAAGGAAAATCTCTCCTGATCACGGAAGCACCTGTTATTGCGCTCCCTCCAAATGAAATACACCACAGCATGAAGCAACAGTCTATTCGCCACCTGCCACAAACCCTTGCCACTCCATCTCGTAGCAGCCCAAAGCACTCCAGAATACCACCGACGCCAAGGCCAATTGAATTTATTTCATCTGCAGAAGAATGTCATCACCTCTCTGGAATAAGGGCACTCGAAGAAAAGGTAACTATGTATCTCCACATTCATCCTGCAAAGGAAACATCTATTCGGAAAAGACAAAAAATGATTAATACAGTCAAGTGTAGAAAGACGCTCCTGAATTACTAACCACAGGATAAAAGAATGAGCTAGAATACACTCCCACGACCACACGAGTCTATGCCAATGGACCCGGGGGCGCTGATCCTGGAAGTCCTTAAGAGCATCCCTAACCGAAAAAACACCATTCGCAGCTGGGAGCTAAAAGTTCTCATCCCAGCGTTAAACGCGGGGGAGACTAGGAAGATGATTCCTAATAAGATCGTAAGCCGGACAGGGGAAAAGGTCAGGCCAATTCCAAGAGCCACTCTCGATGAAATCAAAGACCTTGGCCAAGGTATGGATGCCTAATTGCCGAGGCAATTGGCGAAAGAAACGATCGATAAGCACACCCAAAGGGTGCCGTTGATCATGCCAAAGGAACACGCTACGACCATCACCAATTTTCCACCCCACTCTAGATCGCACAACTCCCCTGAAGGAGAGCAACTTCCTCTAGTACCATGGACAAGCGTATGGCACTTTAAAGAGCCAGAAGCACGCCCCCTTAACGTGATAGGTATGCACCCACTTCACCCAGAACGACTCCCCATTGCCTGAGAGCAAGCGCCAAATAAGCTTGGCGACAAGGGCTTGATTCCAGACATAGAGAGACTTGAGACCCAAACCCCCTTGCGCCTTGGGGTAACAGATCTCCCGCCAAGCCACTTTAGCTCTATGGGAGTCAGGGTCAACACCACTCCATAAGAAATTACGAATTAATTGCTCAATCTTATGGATCATCTGTTTCGGAAAAATGAACACAAAGGTCGAGTACACATAAATAGTGGAAAGAACAAACTGAGCTAACTGAAGGCGACCCCCAAAGGAGAGCAACCGACTCCGCCAAGAACAAATCTTATTCTTAACCTTATCAATGATAGGCCAACAATCCCCATAAGATAACTTGGTGGAAAGAAGAGGCATCCCCAGGTATCGTATAGGTAGCACACCTATCTAGAAACCAGCAACAGTCACAATATTTTCCCCTAAGGACTCATCTTTGCAAGAGACGAAGCAACTGCTTTTTAAGGCATTGGCCTTGAGGCCAGACAAGCTAGAGGATCTCTCCAAGCAAGATTTCAAGATACCCACCGAAGCAGGATCGCCATGGGAGAACAAAAGGAGATCGTCTGCAAACATGAGCATCACCAGCCAAGTCTGCTCACATTTCCAGTGAAACTGACAATCTAGAGACCTTGTCTGATGGCTAACAATGCCATGCAGGATCTGCATCACAAGGATGAAGAGATAAGGAGATAGAGGGTCCCCTTGCCTAAGGCCTCGACCACTAGGGAAGAATCCGTTTAACTGCCCATTGATTTTAATGGAATAACGAGGAGTAGTGACACACTCGCAGATCCAGCTACAAAACTGTGGAGAAAAATTCAAAAGATGAAGGACAGTCAAGAGAAAGTCCCACTCCACAATGTCATAAGCTTTAGCTAGGTCTACTTTCATCACACATTGAGGAGGCCCCTTGTGAAGGTGATATTGGAACACGAGCACTTGAGAGGGAAAGAATTTGTTATTACTTCTAACATAATTCCCATCCTCTACACTTAGCCTATTTATAAACTCTTTACCTTTTAGTTTTAATGTCTAACTGAAAAGGTACAATCGTCTACAGCACCAACAAAGTACAACACAGCTTAATTAATTAGTAGTACAATGATTAAGATACCCCTGGGGTCATGACAGGGTGCTGGAAGAAAGGACCTCTCTCCCACAAAACTAGATTGCCTTCTCCCTAGAAGGAGAAAACCCTGAAGTAAAGAAGCCCAGCCATCACAAATCCTACTTCCACAAAGGAGCCTCCACCATTCTACAAAAGTTTCCCTTCAACAGATCTAGCCCTTTCCAGCTACCTAGATGTTCTATTGTTTTTGGATTGGGATAGATATGTAGAAGGCAAAGCATGCCACCACAGTTCCTCATCCCAAAGTTCCATCACTCCTCCAATACCGATTCCTTAATGATACAAACATCTCTCTCTCACACACACACACGCACACAACTTACACCACTAGTTGTCCTAGATATTGCTTCAAATTTCTTGGAAAGAGCCATCTCTAGAGCTGAACTACTGAGCTTCATATAGAGTGCCTATGTCATCCCCACGCTTGTCAATTTGCTTTTCCTTTTACCGTGGCAGTAAAACGTCACCTTCCTAATTTAAGGAAACAGTAAATTGCATCCAAATCCCATGTCATTCAAGCCATTTATATAAAGGCCCCTTGTGGATTAAAATTGTCCTTGGAGATCCTTTTGGTTTACTGTTTTTGGTCTGACAGCCTTCTATTAGTTTTTCACATAGATGGCATCAATTCTGGTTTAAATGGACATAGTCTTCTTTTTTTTTTTTTTATCAAATTGGTAAATATGAATAAATGATCAAATGTACAAGCAATCACTGGGCATACCCAGGAAACATAGCTAACAACCAAAACCTATAGGCCGACAACAAGGCCTTCAAAATGGTCCAAAACATAAGGATACATAGTAAACATTACTTTGTATACAAAGGTTTTGATCCTATGAATTAGCCCCTCCACTGAAGGCTGAACAAAATAAAAAATTAAACGATTCCTAGCTACCCAAATTTGGTAGACCGAACAGGCCAAGGCAATTTTCTTAGCCTTGCATATCCAAGAGGATCCTCTAGCTTCTTTATTCAGCCATTTGAGGGCGTTGGGGACCAAAGTCATGGCTCTAGAGATGCCTATCCATGTTCTTATATGCTCCCAGGTTGCCAAGCTGAATGGGCATTGGAAAAATAGATGGCCAGCAGTCTCCTCAGCCCCATTACACAAGGGGCAGGCGTGGTCAATATCCAGAAATAAGAGCTTATCACGAGTTAGGATGTTGGATCTGGCACATAACCATAATATGAAGGCATGCTTAGGAACAAGGCAGGAATGCCAAACAGTCTTCGCCCACACCTTAACTTGTCCCTTCGGCCGAAAGAACTCATAGGCAGCTTGCACATCAAACCGAGGACCATTGGCCCAGCTCTCGAGCAGGCTCATCGCCACCTCCACTAAACCTCACGCCTCACACATGGAATCCCTTATAAGCATCATCCTCTTCATCAGAGGGGAGTCATCATTCCGAACCTGCCTCTGCCAAATGGAGACTGAGTGCAAGAATTCATGATGGATCCATTGAACCCACAATGTGTCCTTTTTGCGATAAATGTCCCATAAGTTCTTAACAAGCAGACCAGAGTTCCAACTTTTAAGATCCTTAAGCCCCAAGCCGCCTTCACATTTAGGCAAACAAACATCTTTCCAGGCGACAAGGGAGACCTTGGAGTTCCAGAGGAAGCGCCTGCATAGGCTATAAATTTGGTCGATGACAGTAGCTCAAACAGGAAGAATGGAGCACAAAAAACAAACTAGTCCTTGGATCACAGCACGGATAAGTTCCAGCCGCCCTGCATATGAAAAGGAAGCTGCTTGCCAAGCTTTAATATAGTCCGAGATCTTTGAAATAAGCGGCTCATAGTGACTGACCCTAAGCTTAACCGCTGCCAAAGGGATACCAAGATAGCGAAAAGGCATAACCCCTTTGGGAAAACCAGCCACGTCCAGAATACATTGAAGATGTTGTCCCTCAATACCAGCTATTTAGATGCTAGACTTGAGAGCATTAGCCTGCAGCCCCAATTTAGTTTCAAAATGCTTGAGGCAGTTCATAATGATACGAATAGATGTTCCGTCCCCTTTGGCAAACAACATAAGATCATCAGCAAAAGCCAAATGAGACAACTTAAGCTTATTACACTTGGGGTGAAAATTGAAGTCAGAACCATCTGTAGCCAAATTAAGGGCCCAAGATAGGTATTCCAGGCATAACACGAACAAAAAAGGAGACGGGGGGTCTCCTTGCCGCAAGCTTCTCTGGCCTTTGAAGAACCCACGCATATTACCATTAATGACCAAAGAATAGGATGTGGAAGCCACACATTCAATGATCCACTTAATAAACAAGGATGGGAAGCCCAAACCTTCCAAGACCTGTTGCAGGAAATGCCAACTTACAGTATCGTAGGCTTTGCAAAGATCCACCTTAATGAGGCACCATGGAGAAATTCTTTTTCGAGCATACTTATGCAGCAGCTCTTGCGCAAGCTGAACATTTTCGGCCATACTCCTGCCTTGGATGACCGCAAACTGGGCCTTATCTATAATAGAGTCCAGCACAGGCGCTAACCGAGAGGACAAAATTTTAGCTATAATCTTGTAAAATTCATTGCAACAAGCTATAGGCCGAAAGTCTCCCACCGAATTGGCTGAGCTAGACTTGGGCATGAGGACAATAGCCAAATGGTTAATCTGCTTTAGAAGATTTCCTGCGGAGAAAAACTCCAACACAGCTTGGCACAGCTAATCACCCACAATACTCCAGGACTTCTTGAAGAAGAGAGCAGTATAGCCATCAAGACCCAGGGCCTTGTCATCCCCAATATCAAACAAAGCCTCTTTAATCTCCTGCACACTGACCTCATGAACCAATCTGTCAGCTTGATCTCTAGAAATTGAAGGCCCCAAGCTAAGAATAGTTGGATCAATAGGATCACAGGCAACCCTGGTGCCAAGCAACTTACGATAAAACCAGATGAATTCATCAGTTACCTGATCCTGAGGGGATGTAAAGGTCCCATCCTCCCTAGCCACAGCAACAATGTAGTTACCTTTGCATTTCTCTTGGCCATCGAATGAAAGAACTTGGTGCTCTTGTCACTGTTCTTTAGATGTGCACATTTAGCCTTCTGGAGGAAAAATAGTCTCTCAGCTTCTTTAAGAAACAAGGCCCTCTTCCTTAAATCAGCCACTTTATCATGGAGCTTCATACAATCAGGCTGAATCTGCAGGGAAGATTGAGCCTCAAGAAGCTCATGACCAGCATTCTCTGCTCTACTAGAGATGTGGCTAAAATGCATCCAATTAAAAGACCGCAGGGGCTGCTTGAGCCGAAGAAGCTTCCCACAAAACTCAAATTGCTTGTTCCTTGCAATACAGAGCTGCCATTCCGATTCAACCAACCTGAAGAAATCCTCATGACAGGCCCACATATTAAAAAATTTAAACACATTAAGCTTTGGTCTTGGAGGCCAAAGGATGGATACAATGCTAGGGGAATGATCAAATAGGCACCCTGAGTGCAAAAAGTCCGCCTGACCATAAATCCCATCCGTTGGCCATGGCCGTATCAAGCTTAGACATCACCTGATTATTGGACCATGCAAAGAAGCACCCCATGGAAGGCAGATCCGAAAGCCCCAAATCAACACAGCATTCATAAAGGTCTTTGGTTTCATACTCAGAGACTGGAAGCCCATTGCATCTCTCCTCCTCCCTCAAAACACAGTTAAAATCACACGACAAAATCCACGAGCCTGAGCAACGAGTGCTGAACTCCCTGAGATTAAGCCATAGAGGCCTCCTGCCCACCACCGAGTTATACGCATACACAAAGCTTATATGGAAAGAGATAAATGATACCTTACAGCTAACTTTGCAGTGGATCACTTGAGGAGACATATCAACAAGCTCCACCTACACTTTGTTTGGATCCCAAAGGATTAAAATCCTTCCTGCATCATGCAAATGGAAGTTATCAACATCCAGCCTGCCCTTAAATTTGCTTTTCATAATCGAGACAATCTTGGACTGAGAGAGCTTCGATTCAAGAATACCCATGATATCAACCTGCTTAAGGTGCATGAGGCTAGCCACCCCATTTTGCTTCAGGGGTCTATTTAAACCCCTGATATTCCAGCAACCAATCTTCATGGAGGGCAAGGAAGGGTCTACCCTTCATCCTATCCTTTTTCGATTGAAGAGTAGCCTTCTGCACATTAGGGCCTTTAAGCTTTGGGACCCCTGTATTCGTAAGAGACAAGTTACCTTCCAATACCTCCAATCGAGGTTTATGGCCCGCATCTGGTAGATCCTCCAAGACCTCATTACCTTTACCACCTTTGTTCCTCTTGTATGTGACCAACTGAAAAGGGCCATCCGGGTCCACCTCTTTAAAGCCTGAGGCAACATTATGCGTACTCATTGTGCCTCCTCTATCTGCACCCACCTGACCAGCATCAACATTCCCAGCAACAACCTTATCAACACCATCCTGATTAGAGTCCCCGGGGACTTCAAGATGGGAAATACCCAAGGCATCTGGAGAAACACCTATGGGCTTATCCTAGGGGGGGGGGGGGGCATAGACTTTGAGGACTCTCTAATGGTGCTCGAGTCAAGAGCCTGATTCTTGACTCCTAGATGAGGACCACGCGCGATCAATCCAGCAGCACCCCTGGACTGCACAAGGATGCCATTCTTCTTACAACTCACTGCCAGATGCCCAAGAACGTTACACATAGAGCAATATTTCGATTCATTCTCATAAACCACTTTCTAATGCCTTGTTTTCCCATAAGACATCTGAATTTCCACAACCCGAGCCAACTCCTTCGTTGGGTCAATTTCAACCAAAACCCGAGCAAAAAAGATCCGTTCCTTTGTGGCTGTTAACTTATCAGAGGTAATGGGCCTACCAACAATGGAAGCAATTTTGCCCAGGGCCCTTGCACTCCAACAAACAAAGGGGCAAGTTCGGAAAAGAGACCCAAACTAGAATCAAAAGAGGAATCTTTTCATCAAAATCAAAATCCGGAGGCATAATTTTTAGCAACAAGGGACTCCCAAAGACAAAGAATGGGCCCTTCTACAGCACGAGGGTTAAAGCTAGGGCCAAAAAAACAAGGAATTGTTTCCCTTTCTTCAGCAAAGCAATGAGTAAGTGGGTTAAATCTAATTCATAAAAATTTAACATTCAAAAACAAAGAGAAATTGTAGAGAAAAACATGACACACAGCACTATCACACAAGCAAAATACGAATTTTTGAGCACCATAGCCCCCCTTAACCTTCCTCCACACACCCTTTTGTATGGTTTCTAACTTGAAACCGATCAAGTGAAGCATTGGAAGAAGACCTATACTAAATCTAGCCCAGGTCTACCAAACTTAAGATAGTGGCATGTCGATGACATCATTGCCAATGATCTCCAAAGACGCAAAACACCATTTGGTACCAAAACAAAAACCCAACTGGGAAAATTGCTCGATTTACCATTTCACCAAAAAATCAACCCAAAAAACATGAATCTCAACCATAGAAAAATTTAAGTTCAATAAATTGAAAAAAAAAATTGATAGTTCTCTTCAAAAAGAGGAGAATTTGAAGTACAATCCAAGGAGGCCAAAGGGTGTGAACTGCGAATAAATACATGGAATTGAGTGGATCCACGAAGGCACAATCCACATCCAACTCTTTTTAATCACTTTTCGTTTTTTAGCAGTATTTTGAGGAAAGGAAAAGGAAAGGAAAATTATCGACATAGATTTAAGTTCATTTGAGAAAGAGAAACCCACAATTTTCTATTTTCATTTTTTGACTAGCTTTAACCCAAGCAAGTTAAATGTGGTTAGGATAAAAGCAAACTATGTTGTCTAAATCTCAACCTAATGCCGTCTTTGTGAAAAATTAACAGAAGCGTGTAGCAAAAATAGTTAACCATAGGGACCTTTAGGGACAATTTTAAACCACAGGGGTATCCATGCAAATGGCCGAAACCATAGAAAGTCTGGATGCAATTTACCTTAAGGAAATAAGTTTTGAACCCTAATTATTGATACTCTTGAAGTCCTTGCATCCGCTAGCTGGAATTTTTACTTAGAAATAGGAGAAGAAAAGAAAACCTACTTCTATCAGACAAGAATGAGTTAATGTCATCCCACTATGGTTGAACAAATAAGATCGTATTTACTTTATCCTATGCCAGGATTACAATAGACCACCAGAAAAACATTCTTGGAAGTATATATCATGCATTTGGACAAGACCTGATTTGATTTTAGCATTCGTAGAGATTGGAAATGGACAAGCAGAAAAACGTTTCTAAGGGCTAGTAATATTTCAAAACATGCAAATAATCTTCCAAACAGATATCCCAAACAGTCGAAATATGACATATCCAATTTGCTGCAATGAGGTACAAGGTACAAGAATTCCTATGGAAAACTTCACACACATAAAAAAGAAATCAGTTGTAAATGGAAACTGTTGTCAAGCTACTTAAAAGAAATATGCCTCTTTTCTGTATCAACACTACCTCTTTCAATTAATAAGGGTTATAATAAACAAAATACAGATGAAATGAGTACTTAATAGGAGGGCATCATAACAAACCATAATCTGCTACAGTGACAGGACTTTTATCTGATTTTGATTGGACATCCGATTGCACAAGCGCATTTTGCACCCTCTGAAGAAAACAAGAATGACCATACACACAAATTTAGCTTCACATAACAAGTGCTGATACAAAACATGAAAGGAAACATCTAACTCTCATATGCATGTTTGTACTAAAAGGTTTGTGATTAGTGTCCATTTGACCTACTGGGCAGTAAAGGTATGAAAGTGTGTGCTAGAAACAAGATTTACAAAAATGAACCTCTCTGTTTCAACAAAGACAAACAGTGCCGGATATAGCAAGATTCAGAAGTACCACATATGCTAATAACAGTTAGCAGACTGTGATAGATAGGAATGAAATAATATTTTTTAGAATCTTCTTCTTTCTGGTAAGTAATATTAATAAAGAAAGCAGTTAATAAGGATGAACCCTGTAAAAAATAGGTCAACCCTGTAGAAGTGTACCTAAAACAAAAAACATCCATGTTGTGCTTTCTTCAATAATCACAGGAGTCCTCTTTTAACCACAGAAATAAGGGAAGCAAGAAGTGTTTCCTTCAAAAATTGAATTGGGCTTTCTTCACCCTCAAAAGCTCTTCTCTTTATTTCATGCCTTGGGCTCCAAAGAGAGAATAAATCTTCCAAACTCTTAAACTTGCAGAATTACATGACCAAATGCTTAAGAGGTCATACAAGGAACTCCAGAAAGTTACAAATAAGAACCCATAACTGGTGAGCCAGTGTCATGACCCTAGGGGCACTACTGTAATTGAGCTGCAAATATATTGTTATGATTCTGTTAGATGCACATGGGTGCTGTTAGGTGCACATGGTTGCTGTTATTCTAGCATATGCCTTCAGTTACGATAGCCAGCCTATGCCTATAAAAGGCTACTTGTAAGAGAATGGGGATTATGTGAATGATAATTGAATCCTTCCCTCTATTTCTCTGTTCTCTCCTCCTCTCTCGAACCCTCTGTTCTTCCCTCATTCTTGCTGTTCTCCCTCTTCAGTCTGATTCTCCCTCCAAATTTCTCTCTAATTCTCAAGTTCTTCCCTAAACAGCCACTGCCAGATCTTAGGATCTGACACACAGTTAGTCTAAAAAAAGGTGATCCACTAACCTGTTATCATTCTTAAACATATAACACCAATTGGCCAAAAAAAAGCCTTATCGATAATAAAGATGGAGCCAAGGGAAGCAATTCAAATTAACAAAGCTACCCTAGCTGGTGCTCTCAAGCTCCATATAGTTTTCGAAGGAAAGCCTACCTCACAGCCATCACAAAGCACATCAGAGAAAGACCAAACAGGAGGTCCCTATCCTCCCCAAACTGCAAACAAATCCATCAGCCATGACTCTTCTCCTAACAAACCTCCATAACAATTTACCAAGCAAAGCTTTGTTAAATAAACCAAGTTCTTTCATCCCAAGTCCTCCCCTAGCATGCGGACAACAAGCTTTGTTCCAGTTAACAAAATGATAATGGAAGCATCTTCTACACCACCCCAGAAATAAGATAAAAAAAGGTACACCTTACTCATTGAATAAGACTCATCACACTCATCTAAAGATTTCCTGAGTCTAGTGACTCGGATTGGACCATGGGATGTGGCAGGCGGCGACCACGCTAACACAATGCTAAGATAAAGGCATGGGAATAGCGCACCCTAAGACGGAGAGACAACGTGTCACAGTTAGCCTCATTTCTCTAGAGGTTTGTCCAGAATTCATCTCTATCAAGAGTTTTATTACTAAATGCTTAAAGAAGAATGATTTGAAGTGGCCAAATTCAACCCCATCTTTAATGTTTCTAGCTTGCTTCCTTTTGAGGGGCTTGATGGTGAACCAAATACAATCAAAGATCAAGTGCAACACTTACCAACAGTGTAGCAAGATGATACTCAAGATGTGCTAGATGCCAAGGAAATGAAGTCAAGGAGGAGCAATCAATACAAAAGATTTCTAGTAAAATGGTTGGTAAACCAGCTAGTGAAATACTAGGATTAGGATCAAGAACCTTATGCTGAAGTTTGCAAAGATTTTTCGTTGTTGATGAGTTTCTTTCTAACCTGGGGAGATATTGCAAGAGCATATTCTTTGGGTTATTAGTATGTTTATTTTTCTTATTTGTTTAGCTTAGGGTTAATATTTATATTATTAACTTTAATAATTAGTATGACTAACATGTGACTCTTAGATGGATGGCTAACATTAAAAGGATTTCTTTGTAATCCAGGATTAGGTTCTATGGTTAATACAGCCCTAGGATAAATAGTCTTTTAAGGCACTTTACAGGAGGCAAAATTATCCTAATTCAATGTTCCAGGTTTATTAAACCTTGAATATCATATTTTTCTCTAGCTTTTATCCTACATTGCTTTTAGCCTCATTATGCAATTGTTTGTTGTTTTCTCATCACATCTTACATCAAATAGCTAAGAAACGTGGGGACGAAAAGGAGGGAAAATCACATCTTTAATTGATTCCCACCCCTTTTGCTTTGAACTACACAACTCCAAAGCATAAGTGGCGCAATCAAATGCTGGTGAGGGCTCAAAAAGAGTGGGCACAGTAATCAAAGAGTTCCTCCTACATTAAACTCACTCCATGTTAGAGTTATGTCCCACAAGCCAATTATATTTACATGTAATTGATCATACTTTACATTTTAATTCTTTATCTTCAATCAATTGTTAATGCAAGGCATTATGTTTTTATTTGCCAATGATGGTTGTCATCATTATTTATTATAATCCATACTTGACAAAGTCCAAAGATCAAATAGGCTTATGGAATATAGTCATGCATAGAGATGACGATGATGAAACATATTCCTTTCAAGCCTTGATCTTAAATGTTCCTAGTCATAGAGTTATTAGGATTGAACACTAATAACTCGAATAGACTAGCACATATGATGCATGCTCAATTAGGAGAATGTCTTGTTTCACAGACATTGGTGCGAGGACACTAGTGCATATATATGGGTGCTTATTATAAGAATAAGTACACTGAACTGACCTGTTACAGAATTCCTATTGGTTATTATTTAATGTCGAATTGGAATTCCTGTGTTGCAATAGTGCAGATTGATCCTTAAACTTGAGACATCATAGTAGTCTTATATTTGACTGGTTACGCTTTGGTTCTTTTTTGGATTCTAATGGAGTCATTAACAAATTATCATTGGGCGTAACCTTATCACATATGAAGGCTTATGAATGTCGAAATAGAATTCATCATTTATCGATAAGATGAGAAGATGTCATATGTATTCCGATGATTTCATGACTGAGAAAATCCTTGGCCAAGGTGAGGTGGAAATCAAAGGTGTTTTGATTTCACCTATCAAGTCATAAATCTGGAATGGATACATAGTTATTGAATGATTAGGGTTTCGTCATAAAACCATACCCTAAATTCAATCGGGACATAGATTGATGAACGGATTTTACTGCACGGTAATTGCAATTGAAAAGATCTGTGTTTTTTCATCGTTGGCTAGGTATTCATGGCATGTTGTTAAACGTTAACCATGATATGTAGGGTTTTAGAATTAATTTGATTAATTCTAAAATTATTAATTAAAGAGTTTAATTAAGAAGCCCATGAGATGTGTTAATTAAGAGGCCCATAAGTTTAATTAAAGAGTTTAATTAATCTAACAAGTTAGGCCTTCAAATAGCCCAATGGAATTAGCCCTACATCTAGGCCAATGGTGGACCTAAGGGGTCACACACTTAGGTCAAGCCCGTTCCACAATTTAAAAAAGAGATTCGGCCCAATGTGATTAAGGGCTGGGCCTAAATTGTTTAGGGGTTTTCCAAGGCACTATTAGGGTTTTTAACTCTATAAATATGTCGCTTAAGAAGCTGAAAAAATGAAGAGAAATTCGGATCTCTCTCAAGAGACGCCTAGGGTTGCTAGCACTACTCGAGGCGTTCGTGGAAAGGGTCGACTGTGTGGACTGAGTTGGAGGAGTTCGCGCTTGTGACTCTACGGATTGAATAAGGCAGAATCGAAGCTACGCGGTTGGCTGGTTTCCTAACACTCCCATCATAAACAAATGACTTTGCAGCATCACCTCCTCCTAACACAACTCCATTGAATAGTTGGTCATTCTCTAAAATGGAGCTACTATGCCTTATAGACCACAATAGTTGTCCATTGGCTTGACTCACTTGGTTGGTTATGCAAGGAGTTGTTGGGCTTCATAGGTAGCCAGTCAAGCTTCAACCTAGCGTTGGGCATTCTTACAAAAGTGTCTAGCCCCTTTCTTGTTAAAAGTGGCTATCCTTGAGTCAAGCCTCTCAGAGTTAGCCCCACTTGCATGTCAGGTTCCTAGACCTAATCTAGGGTTTCTTTAGGAATGTAGGAAGAAAATGAGAATGAGAGAAGTTAAGGGAGAGAAAACAAAAAGAACTGAGAAAGAGAGGAAAAGGACACAGAATTTTAAAGGGAAAAGATTCTGTTATTTCTCATAATGAATCCCCATCCTCCAATAGATTGCCTTTTTATAGGCTATCTAACTTTCAGTTGTAGTTGTAACTGAAAGGTACACGTTTGTATCAGCAGCAAAAAATACAAGAAAAAAAAATACAAGTAAGCTATATTTACTGCTTTAACCCTTGGATCTTGACATTTCCCCCTCCTTAAGATATTTATTGTCCCTAAGAAATCACAATAACTGAGCCAATCATGGAAATTGCTTAAGTAAATCCGAAAAATATTCCCAAGTGGTGTGATCTGGGTGTAGATGTGACCACTGCACCAAAACTTGAGTGATAGGCAGTGTATTCTAATAGATGACCCGCTTCTCCAAGACCACCAAGTGCTCAATGTCCATTGTCAGATCTTCATCTGTTGAAGAAAGATCAGTACTAGCAATTTCAGGATGTCCTACTAATTTTTTAAGTAGAGAAACATGAAAAACAGGGTGAATTTGCACATCATCTGGCAGCAACAAATGGTAAGCTACCTTTCCCACCTTAGCCACTACTAAAAAAGGGCCACAGGACTTGGGGCTTAATTTAGAGGTAGGAGAATTAGAAAAGGAATGCTACTGAAAACATTTCACCCGTAAGTAAACCATATCTCCAATTTCAAATGCTCTTTCACTCCTTTTATTAGCAAACTGTTTCATTCGATTTTGAGTTGTAGTCAATTCCTTCTTAATCAACTGCAACATCTCCTGTCGTTGCTGTAAATATTGATCTACCATTACTTCAGAATTAGAATACTGCATCACAGCAAGCAAGAGAGGGGGTTTGTACCCAAATAAAGCCTCATCCCTTTCAGTGAACCATGAAAGCTGGAATTGTACCACCACTAAGCCAAAGACAAACCATTTGTTCTAGCTCTTAGATTTTGAAAAACATATACATCTTATATAAGTTTCCAAACATTGATTCACCTTTTTAGTCTGTCTATCTGTCTTCAAATGGAAGACTGTGTGTAATGACCCGTTTATTTATGAATTAATGTAAATTTGTGTGTGAGGTATTGGGTAGAAGAAATTAAAATTAATGTATTTTTTACTAAGGGGGTATTGGCAAATATTCAAAAATTTGGGGGTTGAGTGTAATTTCAAAAACTGGTGGCTATATCATCTTAAATATAAAACGTGCACAATATTAATTGAGTGATGTGGTAAAGCGGATGGCACGCGCGCAAGATGAGGCTAAGGGCGGTCGCGGGTTTGATTCCAAAGGCAGGCGCGCAGCTGGGAGGGAAATGCTAGTTTTTTCCAGCAAAAAAAATGCCAAAACGGCGTCGTTTTGGGAGGCAGGCCACACGCGCGTGCACACGGCCATGCGGCCAAGTGCAAACCTGCATGGCCCTGCCGCACCATGCAGCTGCCAACTACTGCCACCTAGTGCTATACCCGCTGCCACTTGGTGCAATTGACCTGCCACGTGTCCCATGCCCTTTTTGCCACTAGAAATTGATAACCCCTTGCTGCCACGATGTTCTTTCAACATTCCTTCTTGGCTTATATATATATTGTAGAGATTTAAGGAAAAAGAGAGAATTTTGGAAAGAAATTGGGAAAATTTCGGTGGCATGGGCTTGAGTTGTGACGTCAGCGACCCTGGTAAGTTGCAAAAGTTAAAGGGAAATATCTAAGACAAGTTCTCCTCCTTTTCTTGCAAATTCTTTCATGTTCCTTTAATCTTGCAAGCTCTTTAACACTCTATTGCCCATACTACTATGATGCCTTGATTTCTTAAGTTGGATTATATAAACCCTAGATTGTGGAAGGATTGGCTTGCATGTGGCCTATGTGGTTATTCTGATAACCCTTTCATGGTTCTCATTTATACCTATTGAATCTCAAATAAGGTTTTGTATCACCCTATTTTCCTTTGGGAATGATGTTTTATTGAGGACATGCAAGGGTTCGATGTTGTCTTGCATGAGTTTTTCCCTCTTGTGTATGTTGCTTTGAGTAATCGTGTGTCAGTTATATATGAGAAGTCATTACAAACATGCATGGTTGTGCTAATGCATGGAGCATGTGCATGAAAAGGGTTTTAAAATGTCTAAAAACTTCATGATACGCGCAGTGGACAGGTTCCGTAGGATATATCCGTAGAGACAACTTTAGCTCAGAGGTGGACTTGGGTCCCATGGTTATGGTTTCAAAAGATTGCATATGAGAATGAATGCATGTTTCATCTTGTTATCATGTAGAGTGATGGAATGAGGTGTGGCGTGAATACCTTAAATGTTATTCATGACTCTTATTGCTTCTTGATACTCGTGATTCTCATGCACACTTTCGTTCAATTATACTTGATGGGCCTTATGGGTCATTTTTGTTTGCATCATTCCAGGTAAGGGTAAGGCCAAAGAGGTGGGCGACTCAAGTGAAGTTTGAGCCGTGGGGTAGAAATGTGTACAGAGCTGTCTCAACCGGAAGGTCCTTGGGGGTGTTTTGAAATGTGTAATACTAAGTTACATTTTATGTATGGTCTAGGTTGTACCCCTAATGTGTATATGTCTATGAGTAATAACGTATGAGTATGGCTACTATTGTTAATAACAAGGAATATGCATGATATTTCTATTTGAGATTTGCGTATGTGCCATCCTTTCTGACGTTTCCTTCTCGGATTCCTCAATTGTGGGGTCTCCGGTGTTGGGGACGTTATAAATATCAGAGCTTATTTAAAAGAGAAATTGAGGGAAATTTAGGGGTGTTACACTGTGGACATGGGTAAACCAACTCCCAAACTTCAGAACAACTCTTGCCAAAAACTACTGGTGAAAATCTTATCTCTGTCAAACACAATGGAAGGTGATAGCCCATGAAATTTGATTCAGAATCCAAGAGTAATCAAGCAACCTCTGGAGCAGTAAAAGGGTGGCCCAAACTCAAAAAATGTGCAACCTGTCAACTATTACCAGGATAACATCTTTGCCTTTTGACTTAGGCAATCCTTCCACAAAATCTATAGAAATTAGTTCCCAAGCCTGCTTCGGAATGTCTAATGGTTGCAGTAAACCAAGGTAAGCAACCTATTCAAGTTTGCAATGTTGACAAACTGCACAAGCTAACCCAAAAGTAATCAGATCCTTCTGAAGACCTAGCCAAAAGAACAACTGTCTCACCCTATGATAGGTAACTCTTAAACCTGAGTGTCCCCCCAAAGGAGAGCTAAGCAAGGACTATAAGATCATGTCCTTAAGTTGTCTATCATCCCCAACCACTAGTCTTCCTCTAAACTTGATTAAACCAGCAGGTAAAGTGTAACCAGGTTTACTAGTCGATTGAACTGCCAACTGAGCTAAGAGATCCTTAGACCAATCATATCCTCATAACTTGCAGAAATGTCTTTCACCCAATCCAGAATGACTGCAGATATGGCCTAACAATTTCCTTTCTCTTCTCTTCTAGAAAGTGCATCAGCCACCACATTTTCTTTGCCCTTTCAATAATAAATTTTATAATCCAAACCCAATAATTTGGACATTCCCTTCTTCTGTAACTGAGTATGTAACTCTGTTGCAGTAGAAACTTGAGGCTTTCATGATCAATTTTAATGATAAACTGATTTCCCTCCAAATAATGCTTCCATTTATCCACAACTACAAATACTGCAATTAACTCCTTGTCATAGACACTTAGTCCCAAGTGCTTTGGGGCTAGAGCTTGATAGATATAGGCCAATGGTCTTCCCTCCTTGCATTAACACAGCTCTAACTCCTAAATCACAAGCATCTATCTCAAGTACAAAGGGCTTAGAAAAGTCAGGTAAAGCCAAAATAGGAGCCTGAGTCATAGCTATTTTCAATGCTTGAAAAGTAGCTTTTGCTCTCGGATTCCAATTGAGATTATCCTTCTTGAGCAATTCAGTTAAGAGGCTTACTTATTACCCCATAGTTTTGTATAAACTGCCTATAATACCCTCAATTCTTTAACAGTTTCTGGGCTTGGCCACTCAACCATTGCAACTATTTTCTTTGAATCAGTACTTATTCCCGCGCTTGAAATAATGTGGCCCAAATATTCTACCTATCCCGTAGCAAAGGTACATGTAAACAATTTTACATAACAATTGATTTAATCTTAGGACTTCAAATGTTGTCCTTAGGTGGGCCAAAAGTTGATCAAAGGCAAGACTGTATATAAGGATATCATTGAAGAAAACAAGGATGAATTTCCTCAAATATGGACTGAAAGTGTGGTTCATTAAGGCCTGAAAGGTTGCAGGGGCATTAGTTAAACCAAAGGGCATAACCATGAACTCATAAAGACCTTGATGAGTCCTAAAAACAATCTTGGGAATATCAGCAAGTTTCATCAGAATTCGATGATATCCTGCTCTAAGGTCCAATTTAGAAAAAACAATGGCTCCGGTCAATTCATCAAGAAGGTCTTCAAAGATAGGAATTGGAAAATTGTTTTTAATGGTAAGGGCATTTAATTGATGATAATCAACACAAAATCCCTAGGTCCCATCTTTCTTTTTAATAACGACAAAGGATGCAAAGGAACTTTGGCTTTGCTCTATAATAGAATTAGCCAAGATTTCTTTCACTAATTTTTCTATTTCATGGGAGGATACCCATAAGACTGAATGTTTACAGGTTCTGAATTAGGTTTAAGATGGATGGAATGGTCAAAAAATCAGGTTGGAGGCCTTGAGTGATCTTAGCCGCCACAAATGCATCACTGTTATCTTCCACCACTCTCCATTCTCCTAGTTCAACAGCATGTATGGAATACATCTAAGCCACTGGAGGCCCATTTTGTTGAAACATCTTTTGTAATTAATTACCCGTAATCATCCTGCATTCACCAATTTCTAAATTTCCAATCAATGTCAACTTCTTTCCATCCAAATCAAATGTCACTTCTAATTTGTTAAAATCAAGATTAAAGGGCTAATTGTCTTCATCCAATTGACTCCCAGGACTATGTCACAACCTCCCAATTTCAAAATTTGTAAATCTGCTGTAAACTGTGTCTTCGCATTATCCATTTAAAATTTTGGCATTTGGATTTGCTAAACATCTTGCTTCCATTGGCAAAGGTCACTAATAAAGGAAAAGTGGCTGATAGTTTACACAGCAACTCCTTAGTTGTAGCTTCATCTAGAAAGCTATGAATGTTGCCACTATCTATTAACACCATCTGTCACGCACATAGGCCATGGCGCGACATCGGTTATTTTTCTGTTTTAACGTTCTTTGTGTTTTGTGTTATGCTTTTATGTTTTCATTTACTTAAAGCTCTCGTACTTGTTGGGTGAGGGCAGCTGTACGCTGAGGAGTGTCCTAAGGGAATATCCTACGTGTAAAGGGGGCTTAGGAAAAGACAAAATAGTTAGTTAGGAGGGGTGGACTCTGCTGAGGCAGCATCTAGACCAGAGGATGTATATATATCCTCTAGTACCCGCCTGTAAGGGTATGAAAAATCAAAAGAATACCATTCTCCTTTCTGTTGTCTCTCTCTCTCTCCCTCTCGAATCTCTCTTTCTCGTTGCTGAATTTCTCCCTAAGAATCCCTTCTGACCTTCTCATTCGTATCGAATTAGAAGGTTGCATACTTGTAACTGCCACGTCGTGACAATCTGATATCAGAGCACTAGTTCTGGTCTTTACGATAGAAGAAAAGATAGCAGATGGAACTCGCATGAAGAATTTTGAAACGCAACAGCAACATGTCAACTCTACAATGACCGAGCTCCAAAATAGGATGGGCTAGATGGAGGCCGGAGGAACCCAGAACCGAGAGGCGATTCGAGCCATGGATAGCAGGATGGAAGGAGCCTTGGAAGGATTGGGTCAAAGATTGGAAGGTATGGAGCAGAGGCTGGATGGGTCCATGGCTAGGCTACGAAAAGACATGCAACAATTCATGTTAATGTTCACGCGGCAAAACTAGGTGAGAATGGCTGAAAACTTTCCCCCTAAAGATAGAAATGAGCCTATATTGCAGAGAGATGATGAGAATAGGGGTCGTGTCAATGTGGGAGTAGAGGCTGACCCAGAAGAAATGCTAGAAGGAGTGGTGGGTAACGATAGGAATGGTAATGATCGGAATGGTGTGCATAACGTGCAGCACCAGGGGTTCACTATGCCACGAATGGAGATTCCTACCTTTGAAGGGATCAACCCCCGGTGGTGGGTAAGGAAATGTGAGATGGTGTTCGAATGGAATAATATCCCAATGAGGCAGCAAGCAACAATCATTGTAGCCTATTTTAATGAGGCTATCGATGCCTGATTCCAGGGATGGGTAAGTGTGCAAAATGCATTTACCCGGGAGGAATTTGTGACCAAATTGTGTGAAAGGCTTCGAGAAAGAAACATGGTGGATACCATTGAAGAGTTTAACAAACTGAGGCAGACTAAGGTTTGAGGATTTGCGGTCCTTTATGACTCAACAGAACCCGCACCTCACTAAAGCTTATTTCGTGTCAAGCTTCTTGAGTGGGCTGAGTGAGGACATAAGGCTAGTGGTAAAGATGATTAGGCCCCAGTCAATGGAGCAAGCAGCTAAGAGTGCAAGATTACAGGAAATGACCATAGAAGCGCTTATGAGAAAGCAGCGACAACAACACAAGGGGTTATCGACAGGGCCAACCCACGGGAGAGGCAAGAGTGGTGGCACGAAACAAGGGGCAGGACCCAGTACAGTGCCTTATGGGGAGCAATTGAGGGAACAAAGAAGGTAGTTGACCTCTGTTTTAGATGTGGAGATAAGTACCACTTTGGGCACCAATGTAAGAGACAAATTCTCTTGCTGGAAGGGGGAGAATAGGAAGAGGCCGAAGGTCCCAAAGAGGAAGTAAGGGAGGAGGGTGAATCGGAAGAGGAAAACAATGGAGAAATCTCATTGCATGCCCTCAAAGGGGTGACCAACAACAAGATCATTAAGGTAGCCAGGAGTAGGAGAAATTAGGGCCTATTGATTTTAATTGACAGTGGTAGCACACATAGCTTCCTTGATGAAGGAATAGCTAAGAGGCTAAAATGTCCACTACAAGGGACCCAACCCCTAAGTGTGACAGTCGCAAACGGCAACAGGGTAATCAACAAGTCAGCATGCAATCGGTTCACATGGGAAATGCAGGGAGAGGAGTTTGAGGCAGACTTGAGGCTACTACAGTTGGGGGGGTGTGACGTGGTGTTGGGGGTAGACTAGATGAAAGAGATAAGCCCCATCAGCTTCAACTTCAACAGGAAGGAGGTATCTTTTGACAAAGAAGGAAAGAAAATGACGTTATCAGGGAAGAGAGAATCCGGATCTTGCAAGATGATTTCAATGAGGAAATTACACAAGATGCTGAAGAACAAATGGTGCCAACTATCCCGGCTATTCTCATTGATGGCTGTGGGGGAAGGATCACTTGTGGCAGTGGCAGGAGAGCCCGAAACAAAGATCAATGGGGGAGCACAAGTGACGAACATGACTCAACCCAAGAAGATCGACCAGGTACACACCCAACACCTAATTAATGAGCTGTTGGATAGCTACGAGGACCTATTTGTTGAACCCACAACCTTACCTCTAACCCGAACCTTAGATCATTCAATAAACTTGAAGCCCAATGCAGAACCCATCAATATCAGATCCTATAGGTACTCTCCTACCCAAAAACGAAAATAGAGAAGATGGTGAAGGATATGTTAAACCAATCCTTCATAAGACATAGCCAAAGCTCATTTGCCTCGCCAGTCCTCCTAGTTAAAAAGAAGGATGGATCATGGCGTTTTTGTGTTGACTATCGCAAGTTAAACTCCTTAACCATCAAAGATAAATTCCCCATACCCCTCGTTGAGGATCTGTTGGATGAACTGCATGATGCCCATTTCTTTTCAAAGCTGGACCTTAGGTCTAGTTACCATCAAATCAAAATGAAGCCTGAAGACATACCCAAAACCGCTTTTAGGACACACTACGGGTATTTTGAATTTTTGGTGATACTATTCGGGCTCACCAACGCCCCATCAACTTTTCAGCCCTTAATGAACCAAATTTTTGAGCCATATCTAAGGAAATTTGTCCTAGTCTTCTTTGATGACATCTTGGTATATAGTCCCACCTTGGACCAACACATCTCTCACCTCAAAACCACCCTAGAGGTTCTTCGAGCTAACCAACTTTTCATTAAAAGGTCAACGTGTGCATTTGGGCAAAATCAAGTAGAGTATTTGGGGCATTTAATTTCAAGGGCAGGGTGAGCACTGATCCTAAAAAGGTTGAAGCAATGTTGGCATGGCCAAAACCCACAACCGTGAGAGCCTTGAGGGGATTCCTTGGGTTAACCGAATACTACCAGCTATTTGTCAAGGGATATGGGACTATAAGTAAACCTCTAACAAGACTATTGAAGAAGGGAGGATTCAATTGGAGGCGAGAGGCCGACATAGCGTTTGAAAGACTGAAGAAAGCAATGAGTGAAGTGTCGGTTTTGGGACTACCCGATTTTAGCAAGCCCTTTGTAGTGGAGATAGATGCTTGTGAGAGTGGTATTGGGGCAGTACTATCTCAAAAGGGAAGACCCCTAGCCTTCTTAAGTCGAGCCCTAAGTGGTAGACATGAGGGCTTAAGCATATATGAGAAAGAATTCTTGGCGGTGCTAATGGCTATGGAGAGATGGCGCCATTACTTGGAAGGAAGTAAATTTATAATCCAAACCAATCATGAGAGCTTGAAGTTCTTGCTACAACAAAAGTTGCAAACTCAGCTACAAAA
Organism: Diospyros lotus; assembly: GCF_014633365.1. Classification (NCBI taxonomy): domain Eukaryota; kingdom Viridiplantae; phylum Streptophyta; class Magnoliopsida; order Ericales; family Ebenaceae; genus Diospyros; species Diospyros lotus. The sequence continues at coordinate 31,418,116 of NC_068341.1, read as the reverse complement.
GAAGGGAATGGCTAAATTAATGGGGTTAGACTATTCCATACAATACCGCAAAGGTAAGGAGAACGTGGCAACGGACGCCCTCTCAAGATGTTATGAAGATGGAGAATTGACGGCTATTACTATGATAGTGCCAAATTGGTGCAAGGAGGTGGTGGACAACTATGTAGGGGATGATCAAGTACAGGAACTCATGCAAGAAGTGGCGGTAAGGCCCCAAGGGACTGGAGGTTACACTCTTAAAGAGGGGCTGCTGCAACTACAAAATAGGGTGGTCATAGACAAACAGGGGGACCTGAGGAAAAAAACACTACAATCGTTGCATGAGTCTACCCTAGGGGGACATTCGAGAGTCCAAAACACCTATCTGAGGATCAAGTAGCTATTCCATTGGCCAAGGTTAAAGGCTAACATGAAAGAGTTTGCATCAGCTTGTGATACTTACAAGAGGTGCGAATACAAAAATGTGGCTTACCCCGGGTTACTCAAGCCCTTACTAGTACCAGAACAAGCTTGGACTAGTGTATCCATGGATTTCATGGAAGGATTACCTAAGTCAGAGGGGAAGGATAGTGTGCTAGTGGTGGTTGACAGATTCACCACAACACCCTTAAAATGTCACCCTTTGAAGCCAATTACGGGTATAAACCCCCAATATTACCCGCCATTGGGGGGCAGACTTCAGTTGCTTCAGTGGAAGAGTATTTGCAGCAAAGGAGGATGGTACTGAGACAGCTCAAGCAAGAATTGGCCTCGGCCCAGAACAGAATGAAGCAGAAGGCAGATCGAAAAAGGAGTGACAAAGAATTGGAGGTCGGAGAGAAGGTTTATCTGAGGTTGAATCAGCCCCATCTGAAGTCTCTTGTGCAAGGGCCAGTTACTAAACTAACCCCCCGGTATTTTGGCCCATTCACTATCCTAGCTAAGGTGGGAAAGGTGGCCTACCATTTGCAACTCCCTGAAGGATCCCGAATGCACCCCATCTTCCATGTGTCCCTCTTGAAAAGGTCATCAAGAAAGGAGCAGGTCAATCCCGAACTGCCACCCTTGCCTAAAGAAAGGGAAAGGATGGAGGAACCCGAAGCAATATTGGATAGAAGGGTGATCAATAACTAAGGGGTCCCTCTCATTCAAGTGCTGGTGAAATGGCAGGGCAAAGACAAAGGAAGTAACAGCTGGGAATATTAGCCAGGCCTCCTTCAGCGATTCCCTAGAGCAGCCAACCTCCTCAGCATTTCTTGAGGACAAGAAATCTTTTAAAGGAGGGGCAATTGTCATGCACATAGGCCATGGTGCGACATCAGCTATTTTTCTGTTTTAACGTTCTTTGTGTTTTGTGTTTTGTGTTATGCTTTTATGTTTTCATTTACTTAAAGCTCTCGTACCCATTGGGTGAGGGCAGCTATACGCTAAGGAGTGTCCTAAGGGGATATCCTACGTGTAAAGGGGGCCTAGGAAAAGTCAAAATAGTTAGTTAGGAGGGCTGGAATCTGCTGAAGCAGCACCTAGACCAGAGGATGTATATATATCCTCTAGTAAGGGTATGAAAAATCAGAAGAATATCATTCTCCTTTTTGTTGTCTCTCTCTCTCTCTCCCTCTCGAATCTCTCTTTCTCGTTGCTGAATTTCTCCCTAAGAATCCCTTCTGACCTTCTCATTCGTATCAAATTAGAAGGTTGCATACTTGTCACTGCCACGTCGTGACACCATCAACCCCTTTTTTTCCAACCATTCCCTTCACCTTTATAATTTTTCCAGTAGGACAGCCTTGTAAAGCATACAAGAAAATTTCTCCTCCTTCCTCTCCTAATATTCCTTCCTTGATAATTTTTTTATCTTCTACAATGTCCTCCTCTTCTTCTATTTCTTCATCCAATCCTTCCATTTGCAATAGCTACCTTTTGTACTGATGACCTGGACTGTACTTCTCTCCACATTTGAAACATAGTCCTAGCTACCTTCATTGCTCCATAGTGAGTGGCTTAACCGAATTTAAATTTGGTTAAGCCTTAGGATTCAAATTTCCTCTATACATCCCTGGATTGGCAGTCTTTGTAAGGAAAACCAGCCGACCGCGTAGCTTCAATTCTGCCTTATTCAATCCGTAGAGTCGCAAGCGTGAACTCCTCCAAGTCGGTCCACACGATCGACTCTTTCCACGAACGCCTCGAGTAGTGCTAGCAACCCTAGGCGCCTCTTGAGAGAGATCCGAATTTCTTCCCCTTTTTTTTCAGCTTCTTAAGCGGCATATTTATAGAGTTAAAAATCCTAATAGTGCCTTGGAAAACCCCTAAACAATTTAGGCCTGGCCCTCAATCACATTGGGCCGAATCTCTCTTTTAAATTGTGGAACGGGCTCGACCTAAGTGTGTGACCCCTTATCATTCAATAACTATGTATCCATTCCAGAATTATGACTTGATAGGTGAAATCAAAACACCTTTTGATTTCCACCTCACCTTAGCCAAGGATTTCCTCAGTCATAAAATCATCGGAATACATAGGACATCTTCTCATCTTATCGATAAGTGATGAATCATATTTCGACATTCACAAGCCTTCATATGTGATAAGGTTACGCCCAGTGATAATTTGTTAATGACTCAATTAAATCCAAAAAAGAACCAAAGCGTAACCAGTCAAATATAAGACAACCATGATGTCTCAAGTCTAAAGATCAATCTGCACTATTGCAACACAGGAATTCCAATTCGACATTAAATAATAACCCATAGGAATTCTGTAGCGGCTCAGTTCAATGTACTTATTCTTATAATAAGCACCCACATATATGCACTAATGTCCCCACACCAATGTCCATGAAACGAGACATTCTCCTAATTGAGCATGCATCATATGTACTAGTCTATCCGAGTTATTAGTGTCCAATCCTAATAACTCTATGGCTAGGAACATTTAAGATCAAGGCTTGAAAGGAATATGTTTCATGATCGTCATCTCTATGCACGACCATATTCCATAAGCTTATTTGATCTATGGACTTTGTCAAGTATGGATTACAATAAATAATGATGACAACCATTAATGACAAATAAAAATATAATGCCTTACAATAACAATTGATTGAAGATAAAGAATCAAAATGTAAAGTATGATCAATTACATGTAAATATAATTGGCTTGTGGGGCATAACTCTAACAGTCTTATGATTTCCTCCAAACTCTTAACCAATCAAAGGATAGCTTTTACATTGAACCTTATGCTTCCTAAAGATCGCTTCCAACGCTAACTCTTATAATCTAGCTTTCTCAGCAACTTGCTTAACGGTTGCAATCTACATCATTTTCACTATTGGCCTCAGCTATTCATTTAAGCCACTGATTAAACTTGATACAAAATAAGGCTCATTTAAATTTGGATGAGAAATAAGCAACAAAGACTTCAATTCTTCAAATCGGATCCACCACCGAACCTTCCTACTTCAATTTATTGAATTCCTCTATCACATCGACCATATATCTCTCACCAAATCTATCACAGAAGTCCTCCACAAATTCAATCCAATTAAGTTCAGCTCTCATTCTATTCCATCCTTGATACCAAGTATTAGCCATATCATTGAGATAAGTTGCTACTAGGTTAACTTTCTAGCACTCAGCCACATTATAATACTGGAAGAATTGTTTTCATCTCCTAATCCACCACCTCCGTTTAACACCTTCAAAAATCGAAATTTCTAGCCTTGGCATTGTTTGTGGTGGTGAGCTTGATAGGATCCCCTAACCTAAAATACCTAATCCAATTTAGGTCGTTCCTTAGCTTCCTATAAGTCAAAAATATGAGGAAGCATTCCAACTCCTACTAGAATCAGATCTACAGTGGATCTTAGAGGATAATCCACTGGTAGGCTGGCCTGAGGCATCTTGAAAACATGTTCCAAAATCCATCCAGCCTTTGGCCAAAACTAGAGAACTTTTCCTGGACTCCTTTCTATCACAGGCCAGGGGTAATCTTGTAATCAGTATATGATTAGTAGGAGGGAGTATACGATTAGAGGCTATGTGTAGGAGATTAGAGCCAAGGGCACATGGCCACTTGAGCTGCTCTTCTAGAAACTATAATAACCGCCCCACACAAATAAGAGAATACCAATGAGGATGGGGATAATGTGAGGATTTTCCATTGATCTTTTCCATCCTAATTCTCTCTCTCTCCCTCTATCCTTTTCCCTCCAAATTCTCTTCTCTCCGTCTCTTTCTTTCCCGCTCGTTCTCCGTTCTTCAAATTACCGAAGAACCTATCAGTTAGATTGAAGGTCTAGCACTTTCTCCAATGTCTACACGATCTCCATGGTTGTAGCATTCTCGATCCTGCCTTAACTCTCCTCCTCTTGAGTCTAGTGAAAACCGAACTCCATAGTGTTCAGCCTTGCCTCCAATTGTTTCATCTGAGTGCCTTCTATCATCTCTACAAATCACTTCTTTGGAATTTTGCCTCTTGAGAACAGCCTCCAAGAATCGTCTTGCTCTGATACCAAATGTCAGGTTCCTAGACCTAATCTAGGGTTTCTTTAGGTATGTAGGAAGAAATTGAGAATGAGCAAAGTTGAGGGAGAGAAAACAAAAAGAACCACGAGAGAGAAAAAGGATAGAGAGAGAATTTTAGAGGGAAAGATTCTATTATTTCTCATAAGGAATCCACATCCTCCAATAGATTGCCTTTTATAGGCTATCAACCTTTCAATTGTAATTGTAATTGAAAGGTACAAGTTGTATCAGAAGAAAAAATGCAAGAAGAAAAATACAAGTAAGCTATATTTACTACTTTAACCCTTGAATCTTGACATTGCAATCCTCATCTTTTAGATGAACCCACAAAAGGAAAAGGATTCGAGTCTTCTATACTCTAGACAAGAGTGTTTGACTTTAGCCTTGCAGTCAACCCTTTAGGAGGGCATCCCAAGCTCCCTATCCTCAAGCACAGTTGTGCTACTTTCCTTGTGTGTATTCAACCTACAAACTTCTTGCAATTTGGCTACCAAATCTTTTACGTATCTAAACTTTAGACATGCCCCTATCTCTAGCCAAGTTTGCAACTCAATCCCCTCATACCTAACCCCAAGCTTGATTCTCACTAATCAATAACCTTCATTCTAACCCAATAAATGGGTCTTCTTCTTCTTAGAATCTTCATTAATCTCCACAAAACCTACAAGTGATCAAGAATTTCTTGAAACCATTATTATCCCAGAATCCTAATCCAAACATCTTTAAGTTCATGATTTGTTATTCTACAATTTCTAGTTGTGGACCATCTATCAAGATGAAGTTTTTGGTTTACAAAAGACCATTAAAGACTCATTCTATCTACCTTAGCTTCAGAAGGGAGGTAAAAGTGGTAGTACATTCCATTAATGTCACACACTCTTGTGCCTTAAGGAACATGCCATTTATCGTCTACCCATCTCTCTATCAGCATTGGGTACTCCCAAACCAAAACCTTCTAACCAACCACAAGATAGCACTTTAAGGAAGAAGAATCGAAATCCCATGAGGAGATATTTCAATTATACTATTGGCATTGATATCCGACATGAATAAATCATGCAACCTATTACTGACTCTAGCCACTTGCAAAAACGACCCTGCATAAACAACACTTCGACAGTCATTGACCAACAACCATCCAACTCAAAAGTCAGATCTAGAATCTTCACAACCTTTGAAAAATTAGGGTTTTTAACTTAACCTCTACAAAGAAACCATCTCTATAGTGCAAAAGTCTTCCCTCCACAAATCTGTCATCCTTGAGACGACCTAAATAACAATTGGGTCTCAAATAACAGGAAATTAGAGAAAGTTATATTGCAAGGAACTTCAACTCCTTCCCTACAATAGCACTCTCCTATGATCATTTGTACTACCACTCTTAATGATACAAACTCCAACCAAACTATAAAGGAGCTATCTTCTCTATATCATCACTTTTCTCTCTTCGCCAAAATACTTTGCTTGAAGAAAAACTTCATCTCAGAACAATCAAATCAAAGATCTAAACCATGTTAACCTTAGGACTTTTAGATTATACCCTTAGGGGGCGTTTGTTAAAATGAGCAAAATAAGAAGTATCAAGATAAGGTTGGAATCTATTCTGGATCAAGATATAGAATGATTAATATAAGGCTGGAAAGTATTCCAAGATTTCTATCAGAATGTTTGTTAAATTTTTTGGAATCCACTGATAATTGTATTTTTTTTTTCTTTTTATGTGTTTGTTAATACATATGATAAGCACCAAAATAAGAGTTTTTTTATCAAAATATCCCTATTACCAAATTTAATATTAAAATACTATTTTATGATTAATATGAATTGTCAAAAAAATAAAATTAAAAATAATATTTTATTTTCTAAATTCATGTTCAAAAATAAATTTAAAAGGAGTTAAAAAGTAGAAATAATTATTGTTAGAATTACAATAATTCCACCTAGATAATTAAAAATGGCCAAAACATATTTTCATAATAGATAATAAAATATAAAATTAAATAAAATAATTTAAAAATGGTGAAAGGAATTATATTAGTTAATAAAATATATAGAGAGAGAAATTTAAATTTTAAAAATCAATGAAATGAATAATGTCATTTAAATTTTAAAAATTGTCAAAACATATAACAATTTTAAAATGTATTAAATAATAATTATAAGACTTAAATAAATAAGTTTTTTTAATAAATTTAAATCTTTAAAATGCATTAAATGGCATTAACTATTCTACAATGGCATTAACTATTCTACAAGAGGCATATAAGTAATTGAGCCTTATCTTGAAAGAGCCAGATAAATTTATCCAAGGGGAGAGGTCGGATAAATTTATCTTAAAAGGGGGAGATAAAAGGTCACGTGAGGACTTTTCCGGAAATGATCAGATAAGCTTAACAAACACGTTGGAAAGACCAAACATCCGAAATGCTTCCCATATCTGACATTTTCTCCTTCTTATCTTGATTAACAAACACCCCTTTAGACGAGAAAACCCTCACATAAACCCTCCCTAACACTCTCGAATGCAGTGTAAATGTAAGAACAGAAAACATGAACAACAGAAAAGAAAATAAGCAAAATTAAAAAGATCAAACCATAAAGGAAAAAGCAGATTTATCTTAGTTCAAGCCAATTTAATTAGCTATACATCCAGCAGTCCAACACCCCAATCGAGCAGCTTTTATTGAGAAGAAACTGATCAATACAAAACCCAAGCCCTCTCTCAATCCTATCGCTCAAGTACAACCCTTGTTCACTCTAAAAAAGCCCAAGAACTCAATACACAAGCCTCACTTTCTCTGGAACAAAAATACTCACAATAGTAACCGAGAACTTGACAAGAGAGAAGATATCCTAGACTGCCGCCTTGCCCTCTTATTTATAGAGGAGGCGAAACCCCCCATATAACTAATAACTATAGGGTATTTACAATTAGACCCCCAAAGTTTACATTAATTACACTTTGGCTTAAGAAACCCTAATTGTCTAATAACTTCCAGCCGAGAACCATCAATGCTACACTGATCTTCTAATCAGAAAACTCTAGGCAAACCTCAACAAATCTCCATCATTTGCCTTGAGTTCTTCACCCGATAGCCAAAAATCCTGCTGTCCATATGAGTGATGGACAACAAACCTGATCAAATCAAACACGAACTCATCAAAGAAAAAATAAATCAATGCTGTAAAACATAACAATGGACCACCTTTGGATAAAATTCCAACTACAATAACTAAACCTGCAACTCTTATTAGATATTATCCTCCTCAAGGGCTTTCCTAATGAATAACTTTTCCTAATATCAATATGATTGATATACTCCATGGTGGGACTAAATACTAAGCCAAATGGACTGCCCATTGGTTGTTTCAACTCCTCCTACCTAGACTATATTTTAGGGTTCCTGCTGCATACAAAATGCAACATATACACCCTAAATGCATAATTTCCAGCTAGGCACACTCCACCATAAACCAAATCCATACATGATGATAGTCATTAATCCCAAAGTGTCCAAACTTTTACATAGCATCACATCAACAGTGAACCTCACCCGGATTGGCCTTTCCACTGCTAGATTTTATTCCTAGCTCCCCAAAACCGGTCCTATTAGGCTTTACCACTGACTTTCCTTCTTATGCCTGCTTGGAAAAAAAAAAAAAAAAAACTCAGAAAACTGCTCGACCTCTATTTCCAGCTTAACAAAGGTATGCTTAAGATTTGGGTATTCCTAGGCTACCATGAGCTGTCCTATTCCTATTCCAACCTCTATGCCTTATCTTTCCAGCTTCTCCTCCTTCCAACAATCTCAAATACTAAACTACAACCTCAGCTACACCTTGAGATTCCCATTGGATAACTATCATTTGAGCTGCCTTACTTTTCCTAGGCATACCATTGAAATTGACACAGCTTCCTCATGCACTCAATTTACCCCTTGGACTATCACAATCTTATATCTTACCGAGGGAAATATAATCACACCTAGAGAGACCTTCTAAGCAACCAAACCTTGCTTACCTTTCCCTCTAGCTTATTATCCCTTGGCTACACTATAAGATTACTTTTCCCTTAGTTTCCTCATGGATAATTAGCTGTTTGCGATACCTACACAGCACTCTACCCATTTAATCTAAGGGATCTTCCACCTAAGTCCAACATTCTCCCCAAATTTACATGGCTCCATGTCATTCATTTGGACATGAGTGCAGCCCTCTTTCTTATACAAGGGACTCTATATTCCAGCCTATCCTTAGCACTCAAGGCAGTGCATAAGTATCTTATAAACTCAAATTTCCATACCTCACTGGAACCTAACTTAAGACCTATCACTACCCATCCTAGGCAGCACTCTATACCTTCTATTCCCTTGCTCATTTCCTACAAGATGATTCTCCTTCCCTTTCCTTGCTTAATCTGAACTTTTGATTAATAATGGCTACACCATACAAGGACACACTTGCACACACCATTTCTCCTCACTGTTCACAAGGACCCTCACTGCAAGAGCCAAAGCTATCTCAAACACTAGCTTCCTCCCTCTCACAATCTAGCCCGAGCTTACACAATGAATATGACCGAAACATTTTCCGGATTTCCCTATTGCTATACCCTGGTTCATAGGTTAGTTTCGGATATCCCAAAGGATTCTCCTTGCTGGCCAGGATTCCAAATTTCATCCCTTGGCCTTGGAATCAACTAATTCCATGTCTTATTATTAGAGTTTTCCCTCATAGGTACGAACCCTAGCTTTTGAAAGACCTAGGCATAGCTATTCCACAACTCTACTACACCTAACCTTTCACACCAGAAGCAATTTCCAGCAAGCTTCCTAAATTCCAGCAAGCTCATATGCGCTTGGGAATTCCTTAGGAACACACCATCACCACTAGGTTCACCTCACCTAGCTCCACCATGAGACAGGGCCTAGATAGGTTCCCAAAACATCCTAGAAACTTATTTCTAATGGGATTTACTGATTTTGGAGACTTCTACATCTGGAGACCTAGTCAAAACTACATGGATTCTATTCCTATACACCTGTAAATTTTCCCCTCCCCTAATATCCCTAGCCTTAGATACCTTTCCCAGTCCTTTCTCACCATTGTGAGCCATCCTCAACAAATGACACAGCCTAACCTTATCATAGGCTATCCTTTAATAGCTGCAGCTTATCCACATATAAATGCAAGCATGCACCACATAACCTCCATTCTTGAGGGTTGCTACCATCTCTCTAAGAGATCCTTGCAACTTCTTAGGACTCCAATTCTCACTATCTAATTATTCCTAAGGACATTAGGCTTTCTATTAAAACAGGGACATATTTTACAGCTTCTAATATTCTGGAACAGCTCCACCATGCTTCCTATTCTCACATCTCCAATTATCTTGGCCTTAGATTGATGCCTAGACAAACCATTTCCCCCTCCACCATGTCTCTATGGGTAAATACCCATTTCTTATGAGAAGTACACCCTAACCCTAGGACCTATGCTAATTTTACTGCATACCTAGAAAAACTATAGCGCATCCGTACTCTCATAGCCAAAACCACACATGGTGCTAGAGCATCTGGGGCTGGTTTTCTCTTGGGATTCCTTTTTCTTGTTTGGGCAATTCCTCTTAATATGGCCCTCTTCATGACACAAGAAACACCTAACAGATCTCCTACTATTTTTAGACTTAGATCTTCCCCTACCCCTATTTCTTTGATCCCCCTTTTCTGGCCTAGACCTAGCTACTAGGGCATCTCCAAGAGAACTATTTAGCTCTACTTTTTGTTGCAATTCCTTGGAGTTTAAAGCTCCAATTACATCATCTAATGAAAGGTTTTCCCTACCATGCTTTAGTATGTCAACAAAGGTCTCATAGGTCTTAGGCAAAGAATGCAAGAGGACGAGGGCCTTGTCCTCATCATCATACTTAATATCTATGTTCTCTAGGTCCAAACACAGCTTTATAAAATCATCAATATGGTCATGCAATTTCTAACCTTCTCCCATTCTAAATGAGGAGAAGCGGGTTTTCAAGAACGACTGAGTAGAAAAGGTCTTGGTTAGATATAGAGTCTCTAACCTATTCCATAGGGATAGGACGGTGGTCATCTTGGATACTTCTCTTAAAACCTTATCACCAAGGCTAAGAATCAGCATGTTATAGGCCTTCTCATCTATTTCCTCCTTCTGTTTTAACCTTTCTTGTTTTTGTTCTGCCAAGAGGGTTTTAGGTAATTTTTCTTCCTCTTCTAAGGCTGATTTCAATCCTAAGTTCCCTAGCAAAGCTTTCATTTTAATCCTCCAAAGGCCAAAATCATTATGGCCAATGAATTTCTCTACATCATATCTCGTTGTAGCCATGGCCGAAGACAATAGGTAGATTAAATCAACAAGAAATATAAAGAAACCTTGCAAGAAAGCAGTTATTGATCCTAGGGGAGGCTCTGATACCAAATTGTTAACCTTAGGACTCTTAGATTATACCCTTAAGCAAGAAAACCCTCACATAAACCCTCTCCAACACTCTCGGATGCAGTGTAAATGTAAGAACAGAAAACATGAACAACAGAAAATAAAATAAGCAGAATTGAAAAGATCAAACCATAAAGGAGACAACAGATTTATTCTGGTTCAAGGCAATTGGCTCTACATCCTGCAGTCTAACACCCCAATCAAGCAGCTTTTATTGAGAAGAAACTGATCAGTACAAAACCCAAGCCCTCTCTCAATCCTATCGCTCAAGTACAACCCTTGTTCACTCCAAGAAAGTCTAAGAACTCAATACACAATCCTCACTTTTTCTAGAACAAAAATACTCACAATAGTAAACGAGAACTTGACAAGAGAGAAGATATCCTAGACTACCGCCTTGCCCTCTTATTTATAAAGGAGGCGGAACCCCCCATATAACTAATAACTATAGGGTATTTATAGTTAGACCCCCAAAGTTTACATTAATTATACTTTGGCTTAAGAAACCCTAACTGTCTAATAACTTCTAGCCAAGAACCATCAACGCTGCACTGATCTTCTAATCAAAAAACTCTAGGCAAACCTCAACAAACCACCTTTCAACTTCATTAAAGAAATCAATTGCCAAAAACAAGAAGAATGAGAAGAAAATGATGGTGAAGTTGGCAAACAGCATTGTAAAGGCTTTATCATACCCCAAAGACAAAGAAACCTCCATTAGTTATTCTAGTCTAGATCTCCCATTCATCATTGAGAATCTCCTCGATGATTATCAGTCCTAGAACTCAAAGATCTATTCCTCCTAGCCCCCCCCCCCCCCTCTCCTTGCAATTATTTTGAAAATCTCTTTGGATAGTAACAAATGGCTCCGAATTACCAACAGTTACAATCTAGAATTCAAGAATAAATGCAAAGACTTTTGCCTGGTGTATATATATCGCTTATTTAATGCATAACTTACCCAAAGGCTAGAATCACTATGCATTATGTGCCCGAAACCATCTCCCCCACAAAACTTGTTATTACATAAGTTAGTTCTGAAACTTCATCCCAGCTTCTATCAGCAAAGATTTCATAGCACAGCAGGTTTTGGCTTTAACCAACAAAAATCCTTTTGGAGACAATCCAAACATAAATGAACGCTTTGAATGGAGAGACGTAAAACAATGTTTGGCATTAGTCAGCAAATGCAGATATATTTGGCTCGCTAGTAACACGAAATTCATTTAAAGCGGTGCAAAACTCGCCCTAATGAAACAGATACTTAGAGATTAGCTCATTCATTAAGCTACTAGCTTCAGACCTAGTATACCCACCTCTAGTCAAGGAAATCTCAGAGAATGAGATGATTGCAACTCTAATTAATAAACCAGATTTGAAAAGTACATGGGTATTTCTCAAAAGTGAACTTTAGGTTCTGGGATATGTTCCAATTAGGGATATATATATATGAGAGAGAGAGAGAGAGAGTGCCTGGCAAAGTCGAGCAGCGAGAGAAGCAGCTTTCTTGGCAGCGGCGAGTTGCTCATTATACGAAGACATTGAAGCGAATGGAGATGTTCTGAGACTGAGACAGAAAGGGGGCTTTGTGGTTTTGGGCTTTGAAGGGCATAGAGAGAGGACTCGTGTCAAAGAACTTGCAAATGATCCGCTACTCATCTCTCTCTCTCTCTCTCTCTCTCTCTCTCTCTCTGCTGCGGTGTTTTATTTTTCTAATCTCTGCCGTCACAAAACTACAATTCTTGAATGTTAGATTATTGTGAAAATATAACTTATTTACAAGATTGTTCATCAAATAAAGTTAATTCTTGAATATAAAAAGTTACATCTTTAATGAGTGTAAAAAATAAACAAAGAATTAAATGAGAAATTTATTCTATTGTTGTTATTAAACTTTTTAGTTTTAGTTACATATAAAAGTCACCGTCATATAGAATTAAATGAGAAATTTATTCTATTGTTGTTATTAAACTTTTTAATTTTAATTACATATAAAAGTCACCGTCTTATTTTTATTTAAGAAATGAAAACATAAATTTAAAATAATAACAGTAAAGCAAGTATTCTATTGTTATATAAAGTGATGTCGTGTTTTAAAAATATTAATTAATTTATTATTAGCATAAAATAATACTATTTGTACATGATATGGCTAATATTATATAATTTTAGTTACAATGATTTATGGATAATATTAGGGTAACGGTGGAATACTTAAGGGGCGTTTGGTATAATAAATATTTTAAGATTGCTGAAAATATTAGATTGGGAATTTATATTCCCATTTGATATAATTTTTTCATAAAAAGAATTCTAAAAAATAGAATTTTCAAAAATAATTTTTAAGCAACTTACTAACAAAAAGATTTTCAGGAAGGAGTTGGGAATCCCAGTTTTCTATGAACTTGAGAATATTTTTAACAAAGAAAAAAACTAAAACACATCTTATCTTTTTATAACCTCATACAAATATATTTTATATATATTATAATTATATAAATATATATTATATATATACATAATGAGCGAAAGAAATAACTTTTTTTGACTTCCTAAATATGTTGTGGGTCTCAATATTTTATATAGTAGAAGTAATTTATCATTTTTAGACAAAAATTCAAATAAGATAATTTTGAAAAAAAAACACGAATTTTCAAGAATATTATATTTAAACCAAACATAGGAATGTAAGATTTTCAAAAAAAATACTCAACATTACTGGGAATATTTAAATCTAACTAAACATAGAATTGTATAAATCCTGGAAATCAAAAATTTCCAAGAACATTCCCAAAAATCATGAATTCTAGGAATTTAAAAACTTCTCTCATACCAAACGCCTCCTAAAAGAAATTTTCTTTCTACCAAACTTGTCATCACACTCATTTGGCTAAATATATATTTTAACTCTTGTAATTATATATTTTTTTCATTTAAACATTTAAATTTTTTATTATTTTAATTACATCTTTAAATTATGCAATTTCAAGTAAATTATATCATTAAACTTTTTGTTGTTTCAATTATACTATCGAACTATATAATTTTAAATTAATTGCACACCTTAACAAATTTATCAGGGGTAATGAGTTAAGCATAGTTCATGTTGGAAGATACGCACGACGGTATAGGTAAATTTAAAATTTTTGCACAATAGACATGTACAGCGAAAGCCATAAATACATACACCATACACAACTTGTGTAAAGCCCCCACCCAGGTCCCCAAAGAACCAGAACGAGTGCCCTACTAAAATAGAGACAACCTGATCTAGAAAAACCTACCCTGCATGCCACTGATAAATACCAAGAGAAAACTTGCCATCCTGGCATATATAACAAAACCTCAACTTGCTACACAATAACTGATCTCTAGGCTTACGTAGCTCAGGCACGCATAACATACAACACTAGCACACCGGCCACAAAATAAAGCATAATCCATACAGACCCAATAGACTGAATTAAAATGCAATCTGGAAGCGACAAAATGCATAAAAATAAACCCCCAGGTTAACAACGGCTAGGTCTGCATAGCCCTGTACACCGTCTAACCCAGAAGCTGGGACCCACTAGACTCGCCCACAACTGGGTCCTTGCCTTTACCTGGAATGAAGAGAAAACAAGCTGAGTCCAAATGATTCAGCAAGCTCATAAAAAAAGGAATGATGGATAAAGTAGGTGTTAAGAGTAACCCTACATCTCAAACGCATAACAAATCAAAACTCATGCATAACATGCTATGCAATCTCATAAACTATCACAGGTACAAATTGCATAAGTGTAATACCCCATATCAGTGTGAGGTCATCGCGTAATTTGGGCAAGTTTAAAATACCGAAAAGTGGGTTTAATAGTAAAATAGATCACGGGATCGATCGAAGGAAGTGGCTCGGACCCTAGATAATTAAGAAAATGGTATAGTATCATCGAGTAAAATAAATTATGATTTTTGGTAATGAAAGAAATTGGATCGGGAACAATTTTCGGTACAGCTATCGACCGGGCTGAGAAAACTAAATCGATGTAGGAGACGTCCAAAAAGTCAATGGAGCATGTCAAGGACTAGTATTTTATGTATAGAACAACCCTTAAGTGATTCCAAATTGAATTGAGTGGATTTAAGGTCAAAACGATCAATCGGCCCTAAGTGCAATTTTCTAAATTTGCCCGAGAGAGGTTAAAATGGTAATTTTTTGAAAGTTTCAAGGGAGAAATGAGAATTACTAATCTTGAGGGTCATAGTGATGGTGCTGGGAAGATCAGGGGCTTGAGGATAAGGACCAAAATGCAAAAGAAAATTTCAAGAGGGCTAAATTGTAATTTTCAAAAAATTTGCTCAGAAATGGCAGATCTAGCCGCGATTTGTAGTCAAAAAATCTGGAGATTTGGGCAGCAAATCTAGTCAAGGATTTGGCCAAGGGTAGTCTAGGAGGCGTATGGGAGAAGGCATAGCCGAAAATTGGCCACGTGGGGGTGGATTTTGGCCTATAAATAGCCAAGGGTTTTGGCTGAATTTGGAGCATCAAATTGCTCTGTTTTGAGGGTGAATCGAGGGAAGCCAATAAGGGGATTTTGATCCTTGAGGCGAGATGAGCGTTTCTAGAAAGTTTGGTGAATTTTCGAGGTGGTTTGAAGGGGTTTCGAGGGTCGCCGGAAAGTCGCGGGCGATGCTCGGACCAAGCCTGATTTTGCTCGATTTAGAGGCCCTCCGGTGGTTGTTTCGGGCTCCCAAGGGTGCCATCGTGATCGAATTGAAGAAGGCTTTCAGGTGGTGTGATCGGGGAAGAATTCCGGCCCCGGCCGGTGAGCTGCTCACTGGAGAAGATGATGCGCGTGCAGTGCGGTCTTCACTCGCAGAGATGCGCCTAGGCGTGTGGGGGCGCGTGCCACATAGGTATTTTCTGATTTTTTTTTTCAAAATTCTTGGTAAATTATTTTATGTATAGTTATGTAAAAATATTTGAGAAAATGGTTGTGTAGATAATTATTTTGGATTATTAGTGATAAAAAAAAAAGTAGAAAATGAGAAAATATGAGAAAATTAAGGAGAAAATTATATTTTGATGGTTATTGGATGATTAGGGTACCTTGTGGCTTGAGGTGAAGTGACTCGTGCGAAGTTCGAGGTGGGCACGCAAATTGAGGCATATCGCGTTTTTCAAGAAAAATTTGAATTACATTTAAAGGTGAGTGGTTCTACCGAAAAAGCTTGAGTTGTTCAAACCAATTCTTGTGCATATTCTTGTTACTTTGATCACTTTGATTTATCGTGAGCAACTGGTTTCATGCAATGGTTCGTCTAAACAATTATTTACACATGCATTGAATTTCGTACGGTAAATTGCATATATTGAAATGTTGATTTTATGTCATGCATGTTATGATTTTCGGCATTGGCATGTTATGTGTTGTCCATGTGAGACGTGGGTTGTTAACCTGTGACGTAGCCCTCGAGTGTCAGCACTCGGGATACGTGCCAAGGGTTAATGCTATGTGACCCACTTGGGACGGGGCTGAGATGGACTTCACCCTATGGTACTCAAGTGGTGGGGCTAAGAGTGGACACCACCCCAGGTTCCTTTGAGCAATAGCATTAATACCGAGGTGTCATTGATTCTGGGAATAGTACTGATGTGACACTCTTGGGGTTAGGGTTGCATTGGGTTTTGGGAACGCTTTTGAGTAGGAGCGCAATGCCTAACAATGACAATGGGGTGATTCCCGGGTTCATATGTTGAGGTTGTCCCTCTTAAGCAGGATTGTGTTTGCCAATGGGTCGATGTGGTCGTGTCGCCTTTAGAGAGATTGCATTTTCCTCAGTTAGGGCTAAGTGCTATGTGGGGTTCTCTTAGGCTGGGGCATGTCAGGATTTGTCGGTTTTATATATGATTTTGCATATCTTCATGAAAATATTTTTGAACTCTCACTTAGATGATTCAGCATCTAATTTGGACTATATCCTTGGAATATTCAAACGTTCCAGGTGAAAGCAGTGGCGCTCAGGGAAAGGATATCGTCAAGATGTAGCTGCTATGTTTAGTTTTCGTAGGTTTTTGTTTATGATTACGATGTCCAAAAGTTATGTAATATTTTGATATTTTCATGTGAAACATCGATTTGGTCATTTAACTGTGAAAGGAATTATTAGTTATATATCATTTAGGTTTCGATCTTGCTTCCACTGATGTGATTGATAATACCTGTCTTAGTCTATTAATTTTTAAATTTTGATATGCTGAGAAGGTACAATCGGGATTGTCGGGAAATGATTATAATAAAGGTATGTATATCGAGAGGTTTATGATGTGTGTATGATATTGAAAAAAAAAATATTCCCGAAATCTCGAGGTAATACGTATTTTGGGAAAACAGGGCGTTACAATAAGTAACAATGCACATATACAAGATCTTGGGACCCAAATAAAGAATGCACTAGCACCTAAGTCCTTATCACAAACTACTACTGCCTTAAAGGCAGATTATACCTGTACTATGAGTCGAAGCTCGCCTGGGTGGGAGTGATCACACCATTTGGCTTGCATAAGCGACCAAAATAAAAAGCTAGGCACGCCGGAGCGTCCTTAAATAACTCAATTTGAAAAACCCGACACCGTACAGTTGTATCTCAATACTAGCGAGCATGACTCATGCAAATGCAACAAATAAGGGGGTGGCGTAGTAGACTAGATAGGATAGGATACAAAGCCCCCATAAGCCAAGCATCTTGCCAAGCCTCGCCCAACTAGTAAATCACACTCCAAATGCAAATGTTTGTGCTTAACAACTAGTAAGCAATTATCATAGTCGTGTGACAAGCACTCAAGTCACATTTATTCCCCAATGCATATCCCAAGCTTTTCCATGCATATGAACTGACCATGAACTGGAAATAAAAGGAAAAATACTCAAATACTCTTAGCCATAGCAACCTCTGTGAGAACCTACCCATACAACCTAGCTTCATTCCACAACAATTAAAAGGGAGAATTGAGCCCTTCAAAGCTCACAACAATAGACCGCTCCAGTGTTGGCCAAATGGGTTGGATTCCATACCAAAATGAAGCCTTTCGAGTGTAATTTACAATGCTTTAAATGGATCTTAATTCCGATATTAGCATAAAAAGTTATGACTCAAAGTGTACAACATGCACAAAATCTGAAGCTCATGATCCTATCACGGAATGCATGCCACGGTAGGAATGGGTCATTGGGGCTCATGGGTCTGCCGCGACAAGCATGCCACGGTAAGACCATGGTTCGTCTCAAACCTCACCATTCTTGCAAAATACATCACATTTCTTGCCCAATCCAAACCCTAACCAATAAATACATCATTCCTTGAGGATTATAGGGTGAAACACACCCTATTTGAAGCTCCAATGGAATTTAACAAGATCAAACAAAGAAAAAGAGTGATTTACAAATTACTCTACATAGATACAAGAAAACCCTCATTTTGCAAAACAAAGAGATTTACTTATGGAGCATCCTTAAGATTCTTACATTCATGAGCTTAGAAGTGAAAGAGATGATTGGAACTTGCATTTAGAAGAAAAGAAGGGAGAGAACTTGCATCCAACAAAAAAAAGAAAGGAAGAAGAACAAGAAGGAGCTTGCCTTTGCTTCAATGGGTGCTTTAAGTGGAGAAGAAAAAGATGCTCAAGCTAAGCCACCAATACCAAACAAAAACCCTTTAATTTGCTCCACCAAATCTCTTCTTGGAACTTAAATTCAAAGAAGATGGAACTTGAAGAAGGCAAGAAGAAGAGAAGAACGAGAGTGAAGAGATTGGAAACAAGCTTGCTTATATACCCCTCAATTCTCCCTATTTTGCCCTTGCTCTTGCACTATTTCACAACTTTGCCATTTCCTTTTTCTATCCATTTCAATAAATGAAACAAAAATTATATATATATTTTCACCAAACTGAAATAGATATTAAATGGCATAAACCAAATAATGGGTCGTTACTCGAATAGTTGTGGATGATCACGCCACATCTCTTCCTCTAATTCCCATGTAGTTTCTTTAGGGCCGTGTCGCTGCCACTGGATTTTCACATAGGGAATATAGTGATTTCTAAACACTTTCTCCTTTCTGTCTACAATACAAACCGGCAATTCCATGTATGAGGCATTCTCTTCCACTTGGAGGGGATGATAGTTTATAACTTGACTAGGATCCGCGATACATTTGCGTAGCATAGAGACATGAAAAACGTCATATACGAGAGCTAACTGCGACGACAAAGCTAAACGGTATGCTAACGGCCCAACACGCTCTAAAATCTAGAATGGACTCATGTAACGCGAACTGAGCTTGCTTGAAACCCCAAAACATTGAATACCCTTCATAGGCATGACACAAAGAAATATGTGGTCTCCAACTGAAAATTCCAAGTCCCGACGCCTCCTGTCCACATAACTCTTCTGATGATCCTGGGCGATCTTTATTCGAGCTTTTATCAACTTGATCTTGTCCATAGTTTCTGTCACAATGTTTGGCCGTAATATGGAACTGTCACCAACCTTAGCCCAACACAGTGGAGATCTACAGGGTCTGCCATACAATGCCTCAAAAGGTGCCATCTGAATGCTAGACTGGTAGCTGTTATTATAGGCAAATTAGATCAAAGACAGGTGCTCTTCCCAGCTACCATTAATTCTTAGGCAAGGCATAAGGAAGCCAAGATGCAACAGGAACATAGGCAACAAGGCGTTTCACGCAGGGCTTAGCCCTAGCATCTGAACGCAAGGTAGCAAACGTGGCTTGTGTAAGTGAGGCTTAAGCAGAAGGATCCCGTGCACCCGTATCTATTCTAGATCTGAGTAGGGAGTATTAATTTTTTATTTATTTATTTTTATGAATTTTATTAAATCTGTTATGAATTAATTTTATTTATTAGGATTTTGATGAAATTTGAATCGCTCACAATTGATATTTATTTAAATTAATTTTCTTTATCTATGTAAATAGTTTCTTATTGTTATTAAAGTTATTAAATATCTGACTAATATTTAATTGATTTATTGTCATAGAATGAGATTAGAAGAACAGTTTTATGATTTAACTTAGGTAAAAAAATCGATAAGAAAATAGTTGGAATGAAAGTAAAACTTGACTTGTGAGGAATTAAATTGAATATGACTCGGGAGAGAATATCAATTACTTTAGGGTTATTCAACTATTGCATAGATAATTAGAATTAGATTATCACTTAAATAAATAAAATAAGATTGATTTAAGTGAATTCAAAATATCATAGTGATAAATTAATATTGATTTTTCTTGCTATTCCTTGATTCATCAAAATTAAATTAATTAGTTTTTTTTATTTAGTTTTAGTTTAATTGTAGCTTTTCTCAATAGTTTAAATAATAATAGGGTTACAAATTTTGGTAATTAATATACAATCTATGTGGAAATGATATCTTATTCACTACTTTATTACTTGAACGATTTATTCACTACTTTATTAATATACAACTTCCGTTGGACTTGGGTGTCATGTACTCACTACTAATATGGGTAGTAGTAGTACCTTGTTCAAAGTAGTTATAGGCAGTGAGTAGTTCCAAAGGGTAGTTAGTGCAGAAAACTCTTGTACTTAAATAATGGTTTAGGTGGATGTACTTTCTAGAATGTTGGCGCTACATGGGTTTGTTGGATTAGTATAAAAACAACTGATCACACTCATTTGAGATTATCGAATAAGAATTGAGATTTTTTTTTATCACCTAAACATCTCTCTCTCTCTCTCTCTCTCTTTCTTTATATATATATATATATACATACACATATTCTCTCGATGCTTCTCCCTCATTATCTTTTCTTCTAATTCTCCCTCATATTCTTCCAAATTCTCATCACAACTAGTGAGAACAAATTGTTAGAATTTTGTTTTTGACATTCTGGTATCAGAGTAGCGATCTGGATGACGATTTCCTTCAACGAATTCTCCACAATAGTCAATGGAATGAGAATGAAGTAGATGGAATCCCAATTGCAACAACTAACAACAATCATGGTGAATATTTAGATCCAAATGGGAACTCTAGAAGCGTCAGTAGAATTAGTTGTAGAAAGAAGGATCGATGGAGCTATGCATAGGTGGTGTGAGGAGAATCAAGAACAGAACAACCAATTGCATGACCAAATGCTTAATCAGATGCAACAATTCATGAGAATGTTTACTAGCCAACACATGGTAAGACTCTCTCCTGAATTTCCCCTAGAAAGATATCTGACCTGATACTTCCCAAGTAGGGAACTAGCCACCAGCTAGTGGGATCCTCAGAGTTTGAGATGAATCCAAAGATTATGGTAGAAAATACATTAGAGAGGAGACAAAAAAACCCCAATTGTCCGTAATCAGCCATATTTTTTTATGCCAAAACTGGAGATGCAATTGTTTGAGGGTGAGAATCCAAGATGGTGTGTTAAACGATGCAAACAGATGTTTAGCATGCATAATTGTAATACCCGAGAATGTTGGGTTATATTAGAAATGAATATTTTATTAGAAAAATGAGATTTGAGGAAAATATGTATCAGAATAGCCCGAGAAATTGATCAAATCGACTGCAGGGAGTACCCTGGAGTCGAGATGCCTAAAGAAAATGAGATGGCAATATCGAGTACTTCGAGATATGATTTATGGCATCGAAAGAATTTGGATCGGGAATAATTTTCGGTACAACAAAAAATACAGTTATGGAATAGGCTGTAAAACCGAATATTCGTAGGAGACTCCCGGAATGAAAATGGAAGCCTAGGGAAGCTTCAATTCATCGAGTAGAGCAAACCCTTCAATGAGTTTTGGAAGAAACAGATGGATTTGGGGCCGAAATGGAAATTCAGGCCTAAGTGTAATTTTTCAAAGTTATCCGAGGGGGGTCAAAATAGCATTTTTATGAAAGTTTCTAGGGAGAGATGGAAATATTGGAACTTGAGGGACTCATTGGAAGTTATCAAAAGTCTAGGGGCTAAGTGGAAAATGGCCAAAGTGAGAATACCAAAATCTGGAGGGCCAAAATGCAAATAAGCAAAAATGGCAGCCATGGAATTCGACCAACACATGGGAGGTCGCCAACCGGCCGTTTCTTCCATGGGGAAGGCATGAGGGATGGCGAGGTTACTTTAGGGGAGCGCTTGCGACCAAGTTTGGGCCAACATCAACCTCTGACATGGCCGGATTTTGAGCAAGAGCCGACCAGAAAGTTTGATCGCTTGGTCGAGGCTCTGTAAATCACTTTTTAGTAAAGGGAGGAAGCATTTAGGTCTATCTAGGGCAGGGCCAAACGCCTAAGGGCTTGGATTGAGTGGCCAAGGGCGGTTGAAGCTTCGGTTTTGCCTATAAATAGGAGCTCGAAGTAACGAAATTTCAGAGCATTGAGCTTCAAATCGGCCACTATATCGAACAAATTTGGAGTTCAAAGCATGGGGCTTTTGTTTCCCATGGCCTAACGATCATTTCAGGGGAATTTCAAGCATTTTGGTGGCGATTTGAAGGAGAAATCGAAGCTCGCCGGAAACCTAGGCGGTCCGCTAGTCGAGGCTTCAAGCCTCCGATTGAGGGCCTTCCGGCCATCGTTTTGAGCAGCAAGAAGCACCATTAGGATCGAGTGGACCTGGGCTTCATTGAGGTAGAGAAAACTAGCATTGCCGACTAACCAGCGCCGGAGAAGACGACCGGCGCGTGAAGGTCATGCGCCAGTCTCACTCGCTTCCCTACTTGCGGCGCGTGGAGGCGCGTTCCAAGTCAAAAAAATTTGGAAAATTTTCCATAAATCCTGGAAAATTATGTTCTCGGTCCCTGTGCAATTAGTTTTGAAGTTGGGATTTTCGTTCTCTCGATTTTAGCATCAAAGAGCCTCGTTTTGCATGAAAACGCACCATCCGAGTAAGTCCAGTATTTTTCTTTTTAAGTTCATAGCTTCTTATGATTTGTTGTGAAGAAAGATTGGAGAAAATAGCTTTGGAGGAGGATTTATTTGGATTTTTAGAGGCAAAAATAAGAGAAAAATTGAGGAAAATAAGGAAATTATGAGATAAATCAGATTTATGATATTTAAATTATGTTTAGGGTGCTTTGAGGCTAGGGTTGAGTGTGTGTGGTGCAACTTTTGAGGTTGGCATGAAAAACGAGATCGGGCACACAAATCGAGACAATGCGCGCTTTTTGAGGTACTTTGGATTTCGTCAAAGGTGAGTAGTTCTAACCCCAAAAATTCATTTGTTCATGTTATTCTCTTCTTATAAACTTGATTTGATCCATGCAAATGTTTTGCTGCATGTGAATGGTTTTTTACTTGTGATGATTGTTTTCATACAGGCATGTCTCGAAATGTTTTGATGCATGTACATTGAATTTTATGCGATAAATTGTGTACATGAAATGTTGTTTCATATGATCATTGGCGTGTTTTGGGTTGGGATGTCAACTTATGAGGTGGCACTTGAAGTGGTAGCACTAGGGAAGCGTGCCAAGGGAAAATACCCACTTGTGACGGGGGCTTAGAGTGGACACCACCCTTGCGAGTCGACAAGTGGCAGGGCTGAGAGTGTACACCACCTCAGACCGGCAAGAGGGGGCTGCGAGTGGACACCACCCCAGATGCCTTGCGCGGTAGTATTGTTTCCAAGGTGGACGTGGATAGTGTTGATCATCATTTGGCCAGGATTAAGGTTGACGTGTGCTCTGTAGGCTTCTGAGTGGGAACGTAATGATGACGGACGGGTGGTTCCCGGGTTCATGCAAAATGACGTTGCTCCCTCTTAAGCTAGGACTGTGTTGTGTCAATGTGTCGATGTTGTTATGTTGCCTTTAGAGAAATTGCATTTTCCCCAGTTAGGGTTAAGTGCTACTGTGTGGGATTCTCTTGGGTCGGGTTTTGTCATGATATATTATGTTGTTTCATATCTTGCATACATTCATGAAAACATTTTGAACTCTCACTTAGATGATTCATCATCTTATGTTGGACTTTTGTCCCTGGAATATTTTAACGTTCCAGGTGGTAGCAGCAATTCTAAAGGGAAAGGATTGCCGAGAGAGTGACGGTAACTTGTAGGTGGTTTGTAGTATATGTTTCAGATTATATGTATTTCCTTTTGATGATGTCATGTTAGATGATGATACAATTTTGATGTTATGTAT